>NW_026607488.1:0-5000000 GCF_021117445.2 Syzygium oleosum | reverse complement strand
GCATGGGAGAACAGTGATTTGTAATGTACTTATAAAAATAAGGGCATGAATTGGAAGTAAATATTCAGAAAAAGTTTTAGCAACTATTTCTTCCAAAACGGCCACAGTATTAAATCCACAACTAACCTAGACTAATCATGGACTGACCAGGATATACAAAGATAAATAAATTGCAAAGTGCAGAAATAGAAAACTTACTTTACCGGGAACCATGGCAATCACAATTACATGCACATGAGCAGTGAGGTTCGATTTCTATCTAGACTGGTTCAACAAAATGAAGTTAAAAGGGCGCCTGACCGTCCCAGTCTCGCGTTGGTGTCAAGTCCTTTTAACCTCGGCCTAATCGAAAGGAATATCTTATAGTCATGCGAATAGCGGCTAAAGATATTTCTTTACGATTTTTTAGAAAGAAATTTCGAGGAAAAGAAAGGCAACCTCTACATTGCAGGCTCGCGTTCGAGGTCGTATCTTTCTTAACGCCATCCTAAAATGCCCTATCGCGGCCCAGGTCCAGCGGCATGATTGTGTGTGCAACAGTGTAGTGCTAAATCAGGAAAGCATGCACAACAATTCATAAACAATCAATTCGAACCTGTAAGAACAAATAATACCTTAATGTCAGGGTCATATCTGGAGTCCTCGCTGCCAAACCAAAAATTATTTTTGAACAAGGTAAAAAAAAATTTTTTTTGGCCTAAGTCCACTTTTAAAAAAAATCAATTCCCCAGCGGAGTCGCCAGTCTGTCGCGACCAACCTCCGTTTTTTTTTATCGACATGCAAAAAAGGGGGTCTCGCCTTGTACGCGCTAAGTCTAGGTTCGAGACTTAACTCGAGCTCTCCCAAGCCCATACCATATCGCGACTTAAGGTATAAGTTTTTAAGCTGCAAGTGGTTTACATCAAGGAGTCGCCACTAATCGATTTGGGGTGGGTCGATTAGAAACCCAAATAAGGTGATGGGAGAATCACCCTATTCCTACGAATCAGAGATTAAAAGAGTTCGGGGACTTGGTTACACTAGTTGGATAACTAATGCCCTTTCGGTACCTTTTTACCTTATTCATTTTTTGAAAATATTTGTCAGGCAATTTGGATTGATTTTAGGACCTTTCTCCGAACATGTGAGGTGATCAAACGAGTGCATAATCATAAACGATCAGCAGTCAAAATAGATATGCAGCCTAAGGTTCTAACCCTAACTAAGTCAGATGACATTCAAAACACAACAGTTCATGCAATTATATTTTAATTAAAAACATGCATGATAATAACAAAACAGTAATAAAAACAACATGCAAAATACCAATGCATAACCCTATAGGCTTATCTAATTTAAACATGGCAATTTATATAATTATAACAACATTGCATAATAATACCACAATAAATTAAAACATCAGATATATCACATAATTTAAAAAAGAAAGAAAAAAAAGGAAAATACGGAAGAAGAAAAGAAAAAAAAATTAATTTTTTTTAATTTTTTAAATTAATTTTTTTAAAATAAAATAAAATAAAATAAAATAAAATAAAACCGGGTCAGGTTGCGGATCCGGGTCGGTCGGATCCGACCCAGGGCGTTGACCCGGGTCGGATCAGCTCATCCGGGTCGGCCGAAACCGATCCGGGTCAACGGATCCGACCCAGGGCGTTAACCTGGGTCGGGTCAGTTGATCCGGGTCGGAACCAACCCTGGTCAACAAATCCGACCCAAGGCATTAACCCGGGTCGGGTCGGTTGATCCGAGTCGGGTCGGTTGATCCGAGTCGGGTCGGTTGATCCGAGTCGGGTCGGTTGATCCGAGTCGGGTCAACCCAGCGTGCACAAATATGAGGGGATGCCGGCGGAGCCAAAATTGGCCTTCCACCGGCCAACCCAGAACGGCGCCGATCAAAATTTAGCCTCTGAGGATCACCACCAAGCTTTGCCACCCGCCTACGTCGCCGTCCGACCGCCTGCTCGCCGGCCGGCGATCGAATCAAAACCGGCCTCGTTGAGGCATTTCGTTGAACACCAACCCAGCGTGCACAAACATGAGGGGATGCCGGCGGAGCCAAAATTGGCCTTCCACCGGCCAACCCAGAACGGCGCCGATCAAAATTTAGCCTCTGGGGATCACCACCAAGCTTTGCCACCCGCCTACGTCGCCGTCCGACCGCCTGCTCGCCGGCCGGCGATCGAATCAAAACCGGCCTCGTTGAGGCATTTCGTCGAACACCTGGCGTACGTGACCAAAACAAACGGTTTTCGACCTACCTCGGGGATCTGGCGTACTCCGGCGACCTACCTTACCTTCGACGGTGACACACAGACCCTAGGGGACGACGGTATGGGCCGGGATTTGCGCGAAACGGCCGCGCGAGTCCCGGCCAAATCGGACATAAAAACCGGGGCGAACAGGGCAACACCAAGGCTGAGGTGTCTGGGGGATTCCCGGCTGCTCTGTGGGCGACAACGAGGCTAATAGGACCTGCAAAACACACAAACCCGTCCTCCTTCTCTCTCTTTTCTCTCTATTGTCTCTCTGTTTTCTCTCTCTTTGTTTCTCTCTCAAATGGCCGACCGGTCGGGAACGTCAGCTCGTGGATCAACGGCGGCTTTGGCTCGTCAGGGGGAACTCCTACAGAAGTGCTTTTCTACCTGTAAGCCAAAAAACCAGAAAATTTGCACTCAATCTCTCCTTCTCTCTTAGTTTCTCTCTCTCTCTCTGTGTTTTTTTTTTGCTCAAACGGACCGACCGGCCTCCCTCTCTCTGTCCGGCTTTTATAGCCGACGACGACGCGTCTCACTTGCTCACGCACGCTGACGACGGCCTGCACCGGCCTACTCTGGCCCGTGACTTTCGTGGCCACTTAGGCCGGTGCAGAGTAGGGGGGGCCGGTTCTGAGATGGACAGAGAAACAGGGAGAAGAGAGGAATGAGGAGATAAGGGAGGTCGGGAAATCGGGGAGGACGGGACTGGCCATTAATGCCAGTCCCGTTGGCGTGCTCCCCCGGCTCTGTTCTGACCAGATAGCGACGGTGAGATGTCCGCCGCCGTTCGTCACTCTGCAGCCGGGAACAGGGTAGAACAGGGGAAGAGAAAGCGATCGCCGGCGGGGGAGAAGGAAGGAGGAGAAGGGAGCTGGGCCGGGCCGGGTTCGCACGGGGAAGAAAAAGGGAAAAAAGAAAGGCGGGCTAGGCCCGCGCGGGGAAAAGAGAAGAAAAAAGAAAAGGGCCGGGTCGGCCTAGCCCCGACCCGGCCCAACTCGGAATTTTTTTTTTTTAAATTTTGAATTTTTTTTTTAAGTTTTGAATTTTTTTTAAGTTCTAAATAGACCCTATTAATACAAATGTGCCTAATTTCTATATGCAATGCCTTTAAATAGAAATATTTTTTTGTTTTAGAAATTAAAGAAAATTAACTCCTAAATTTTGTGCAATTAATTTTGGGCAAATTAAAATAGGTGTCAACGATATCACAAAAAAAAAATCCAAATTGATACAATTGTGACAAATTTATCCAAAATTAATTTTTTTTACCATAAAAAATCTCAAACTGGTATATACGTGGCAGATTTACCTTAAACTAATTTTTTGACCACCAGAAATCCTAAATTGGTACATTTGTGACAAATTTATCCTCTGTTAAATTGGATTAATATCACGAAAAACTATAAAATGGTACACCTATGATAGATGGAGGCTAAAACCCCAAACCAGTACACCCAACGACTATCACGTGTCATCCAACTCAGAAATTTGACGGTAAAATTTAACAAAAATTAACAGAGGGTAAAATTGTCAGGGGTGTACCAATTTGGAGTTTTTCATGGTAAAAAAATTAGTTTTGGGTAAATTTGTCACAAGTATATCAGTTTAGAGTTTTTCGTTGTATTAACTCTTATGGAAATAAAATTTTTATCTTAAAGTGTCTTGGATCAAACCCAGTTATCATTCAAAACTTTGGCTCAATGTCCAATTTGATTCTTGAATTTTGGCCCTTCTCTTCCATGATCGTAGCACTTAGTCCACTACCCTTCTCCTTCATTGCCTCAAGGGTGTCTCCATCTCCACTGCCAATCTCTCTCTCTCTCTCTCTCTCTCTCTCTCTCTCTCTCTCTCTCTCTCTCTCCCGCTCCTTCTCCTTCATTGCCTCAAGGGTGTCTCCATCTCCACTGCCAATCTCTCTCTCTCTCTCTCTCTCTCTCTCTCTCTCTCTCTCTCTCTCTCTCCCGCTCCTTCTCCTTCATTGCCTCAAGGGTGTCTCCATCTCCACTGCCAATCTCTCTCTCTCTCTCTCTCTCTCTCTCTCTCTCTCTCTCTCTCTCTCTCTCTCTCTCTCTCTCTCTCTCTCTCTCTCAGGTCATGACCTTTTACATTCAATACCTCTAGGCTTGTGCCATTGCCCTTGTCATCGTAAACTAGCTAGCTAATGCAAATGTCTTTCCTCATTTCTGTGTTTAACCCACGAGAAGAAATTGTGTCCGCCCGTAAAAACGCAACTCCACGTCGTCTAGTGGAATGGTATTCCACCAATCAAGATTCCCACATCAATAATGCATATTTATATGTATGGCTCCTCGCACGCCGACACACAATATATGCACGTCTTAGCACTCACTTCTCTTAGATAAGCCGTCCAATAAACTCTCTCTCTCTCTCTCTCTCAACTCCTTTCGCCCTCTGTTTGTTCTACTATGGCTTCGATAAACTTCATAGCTAGGCCAAACTATGTTTCGCACTCTATCAAAGCATCTTCCAAAAGCTTTGATCATTTGAAAGACGGGTTTGGTCTTGGAAATAAGAATTTGACCGGGAGGAACGCACGAGGCGACCTTCGAGAACTGACCATCGCGAACGTTGCAAACCAGGCCCCGATCGTCTCTAAACCGTCAACGGGGAAAGAAGCAGTGGGTGGCCGGAATCACATCACGTGGACGAGCGTCCAGCAACACCGGTGGGAGGGCGAGTTGGGAGTCGAAGGAGAGATACCTCTCTGGCTTGTGAGTTTGTGTGTGATTTTCTGTAATCTCTCAGTCATGTTTTTGCATGCATGTGATAAGAATCATATCTTTTCACGTCCCCTAATCATGTTTCTTGTCCATTCTGCTAGTTTTAATCTTTCCATATGCCAGAATTTGAATTGAAAAGGAAAATTGTTTATTTGTTTGTCCAAAGTCTAGCTAAATAAAAGGGCAGCTTTATCCAATTTTCTTTTGTTTCAATCAAACAAACGACAAGGAAGAAGTACGAGGAAATGATCAAAAGATCTTTGTCACTAAGAGCATCATCTAGTGATTGGACAATTCTCCAAAAACCACAAGCTATTTTGTATTCTTCTAGGATTTGAGATTTGAAAGCACCCTTTTGAAATTAAGAAAAAGGGAAATAAAAACAAAATTAATCGGTTGCTTATTTGTCCTGGATCTTCTAGGAAACGTCTCTTGAATTTCTTCGCCATCTCCATCACGTTGAAACTAAGCAAATTGCGAAATGTACGTTCCAATGACCAATTACCCAAGTGGCAAATGTTACACATGAGGAGTGCGTCAGCATATCAGCATTTCCCATCATCAGTCCACATTCTTGATCATGGGATTGGACACCTAATTAAATTAAGGAAAGTATCGCCTTGTTGTGGGAAACCCTAATTTTGTCCGCCATGTCCGAACCATTTGATTTTGTATTCTGTGGGAATCAACCGAGGCATGAAGCGACCGGAGCAATTACGAGGGTCGTGATTTCTTTGGACAATTTCTTAGCAGTCTCCGTCACTGACGTGACCGGTTGGAGATCAATGGGGCGAATTTAAATGTTGTTTATGAGTAATATTCATAATGGAAGTTGGGCTTTAATGATAGCGCTTCCCTCATTTTTAAGAATCTTCGTTTAGAATAAACAAGTTGCTGGCCACTCGCACGATAATACATAGTCAAAAGAATACTCGATCATGCTTCGTCGACGAATCGTGTCTTCTTTCATACTTTTTTTTTTTTTTGGGACTGGGTAACTTTCTAAATTAGCATTTGGGCATCGGACTCGATCTAGCTCTTCATCCAATCAAAGGGTGGTCCGTCTGGTACAATTACTAGGGAAAACTCGTGATCTAACCCTAGAAGAGTACAAGCATCGAACAAGAATCGAACCCGAGAAACTGAGACTTTGTATCTCTTAATCGGAACTGGCTTACAAATTAGATTGACTTTCTAGGGATTCGATAATTAGATAATAGTTTGCTGCCTCTCTTTTTATCCCATTGGTTTTTGTAGTTGATTGAAATTAAGAAATCTAGGGAACATTCGACTGCAATGGACTGAAGTTTAAGCGAGAAGATAGAAGCAACTTGTATTATTAGAAAAAGGCAGGGGCAAAAAACATCTGAAAAACTTGTAATTTTGAGCAGACGAGATTGTCATAAGGCCTATGACTTCCGTTCACGATGTGGAGGCACAAATTAAATTGATAAAATCATTTTGAAAAGAAAGGGGGAGCTATATGTGGCAAACAAGGTGGACCCAAAAAGGGTACTATAAATGTGCGTTTGGTAACCATTTTGTTTCCAAAAATAATTTCTGCTCTGAAATAAATTTTTTTTATTCCATTCTGAGAAATAATCTCTAAGGATTTGAAGGCGTTTGGTAACTATCCAAAATTTCTATTTCTGAAATAGAAAAATAACATAAATGCATTTAGTAACAAGACAAAATTTTTTTTAATAATAATATTTTGAATTTTTTAATATTTCTTTCTTTTTTTTCCCTTTTTTCTTTTCTTTTTTTCCTTTTTCTCCTTCCTTGGCCCATGGCCAGGGCCGGCGAGGGCCTCCCCCACCCTCACCGGATCTGGCGAGGGTTCGGCGAGGGCGACCCTCGCCCAGGCCGCGAGGGTCCAGCCCTCGCCGCTTGCGACCTGGGCGAGGGTCTAGCGAGGGCGACCCTTGCCAGATCCGGCGAGGGTAGCCCTCACCCTTGCCGGCCTCGGCCTGTGGCCGATTGCTGGCCATCGGCCACAGGCCAAGAAAGAATAAGAAGAAGAAAAAAGAAATTTCTTTTCCATTTCTGATTTTTGTTCCTAGAATCAAGAATCAACTTTTTTTTTGTTATTGATTCTATTCCAAAACTAATTCTAAGAACAAATTTGTGCCCAGGAATAAAAAATTTATCAAACGGATTTCTGTCCTTTTTTTGTTCCCGAAAACAAAAGAATAGAATCAGGCACTATTTGGCCGGTTACCAGGCTCTCAGCTATTTAGTGGCCCTAAAAAAATCACAAATAAATAGATAAAATATTTTAAAGCGGGAATTTCAGAATTGATTAAAGACTCCCCCTCACTTTCCCAAAGGGGTATGGGACTAAGAAGTTGGGTGGACTAAATAAAGATCATCATGAAAAGCATTCTCTCGATGGGAAACGCCATTATTGCCTCGGAATAGCAATGGACGAACCAAAGGATGCTTTGTGTCTCCTCCACTTTGGACGGCTAAATTCACCATGCCAATGTATTTTTTTTATGTTATTAGGTCTGCTTTCTCACCTTTGCTTTGATCACTTTAGTCGAGGATGAGTGTAAGTAAAAACAAAGTGTTTTCGACTATATTTCGTATAGTGTAGTGCTATTAGCCGCCTAAGAATATGCTTGATGCAATTTTGAGCACCTTGTGGAATGGCTATATGAATAAAGATTCGAATAACATGAGCCTAAAAGATGATCTACTACATAGTATATTGTAATCGAGTTTCAAATCCACAAAGACGTGTGAGTATAGTGTTATAGCGTTATTAACATGATCATCATATAAAATATTTTATCAATCTTCAGACTTTTAGTAAACGTATTTGGAATATGTACTCTTCCTTGAAATAGTATGAAGGATTGTAAATTGATTTTGGTTTTAACTTTCTTTGAAGGTCTATTCAAAACTTTGCCACTTTAGGGTTGGACACTTATAGGGTATTTCAGTTGTACCGTACCGTATTATAACGTGTCGTCATAATTAAGTAAAAAATAAGCATCTTAACACATTGTGATAATATTTTACGACTTTACGGTGATTCACTATTACCAAGTGTAAAAGAGTCATAAAAATATGAGGTAAATATGATACGCCAGTTTATCTTAGCAATTTCCATCTAGGGTTTGCTTTTTGTGTGATTTTGCGAGCAAAACAGTCCATTTCAAATATGGCCACTAAAGTATGTACTCGCTTTCTTGCAACCATAGTTCAAGATCTAGAGACTGACAACTACGCAGTACTTCTAAATAAAGAGATCACAAGGACATGATCGTATTAAGATTCAGAAAGTTTTCTGAGAATTAATAGATTGATTTCGGTGTGGATTGCTGATAAATGTAGAAGAAAGGATCATCTGACGATCCCTCCATCAGCTTTCCCATGCTTCATCGTGCAGTGACTCGATACCATTTGAAAAGGGATCAAGACCATGAGGAACTTGCTAAATTCCTAACCGGTTGTTTAACTTGAGTTTATCTTGTCTGTTAGCACACGACAAAACAGGGAGATCACCAAGAGAAAATCCAAGTCCGAGTCCGTTAATATATCCAGTTGGCCTAGCTTCACTCAAAGCTTTAATCAATGAGTTATGGGTCAACTAAAATATATTAACTATTCCATACCACACTAATTCTCCGATATGAGGCTTTTCTAACTCTCTCAACAATGTCCCCCTCACATGTGAGCTCAATATTATGTTTGCTCTTCTTTGATTCAGGTATAATTTTACACTAATAATCTCAACTTGAATCTCCATCAACACCCATAACACTGCGGCATCCTTCTCTTCGGTTGGTTCTCTCCCAATCTACGAAAAACCGACTACTTGTCCAGAATGCAATCCTCACATAGACCAATATCTATGGATTTCAGATCAGGTAGTTGATATTAATACCTTCATACCTTTTTTGCTCATGTGTCCAAGCTTGTGGTGCTACAATTTGGGATCAGCTTCCGACTCAGCAACTGCTACTGTTTCTCTACTGCTCTTAGTCATGTATAGTGTTCCTAACATTGTACCCCGTGCTACAACCAAAGCACCTTTAACCATTTTCCAAGAGCTATCCTAAAAAATAGTTATGTATCCTGTGCTGTCTAATTGACTTATAGATATTGGATTTTTCTTAAGTCGTGGAACACATCTAACATCATGCAATTTCCATTGATAAAGGTTAGTAATTCGCTTTGTTAATGTTATCTCTATGCATCGTCTCTATCTTCACAGGAAACATTAATTTGTGTACCTACATTATGCAACGTTAATCTTTTGGCAAATGGACTGGGCGGTTTTAATGGACGTCTTGACAGTATTCGGAAACCCCTATTCCATTGCAGGCTTGCAGCTTATATTCTTGCTCTCTAATCTCGATTCGACTCGCATGGGAAAGGATGATGACAAGTTAGCGGCAGTTCTCCGGAGAGTTGGAAAAATCCAAGAGAAAGAGATAGGTTATGAGAGCGAATAGGTCATAGTGACCCCGAAAAAAATTGTCCTCTACTTGGAAAAGTTATGAAGAAGGGATGAAAATGTTGAGCTGCAGATAAGATTGTCCGTAAATGACGCATTTCTAGTTTCTTAACACATCGGCATCCAACTCCCTCTGGGTGATTTGGTATCCATAAGTGGCCCAAATGACTGGCCATTAATCAAGTGAATTCCTCTGCATGATCCTGAAGTTGTCATGTTATCAGGAACTCATGGTTAAGCTCAATGCCCCTTATCCTGCCTTGCCAGATAGGACGAATTTTCAGGCCATTACTGTTGAGTTTATACCTTACTCAAGCAGGTATGTCGCAAGATTCATTCAATAACTATGAGGACGGCAGTGTCATTATGCAGACAGACGAGCCAACTCATCCAACTATTGGTCATTGAGGTACAGCACTTGATTCATTTTCTTCATCTGTTGTAATCTTCTGCTTTCATATCATCTCTGATCACAAAATACTTCTATGAGCATTTTCGTGCGAAATCGGCTGTTGATTTACTTATTTATTGATAAACCCTATCAACAAAAATGTCCAGCGGAGATTGCTGAATTGGCTGCAGGCAGTTCAAGTACGAAAGCTCTGAAACTTAGATTCATTATGGTAGTTTTTTAAATTGATGAGCTCCAGTATCATGTGTCAAGATGTCTGAACTGTTCTGCTGGCTAAAACTTTTTAGAATAAACGACCACACATTCAATTATAAAGATAGCACCAGAGTTCAAAGTTTAAATGTGAAATAGTCCTTCTCAATGCAGCTCTTCGCATCTTAACACACAAAATAAAAAATGGAATTAATCTAGATCATATTTTCGATCTAACTTCATGGAAGGTCCTCCTACACGACATTTTTAGAATGGTTTTGGTTAATCAATCAAAGGTACAAACTTGGGTAACGCATGTTGGACCCAATCTTAGATAGACCTTCCATTAAAAATGTGGCACAGAACAATACATGATGTGATGTGATGGGAGAAGGGTACTAGAAGTGTCAAAAGTTGTGTACGACGTTAACTTTAGTGTCAAAAGTTTTCTTCGAATCACTTAAGTACCAAATCAGAGAAAAAAACGATCACTTAAGTGTTAACTTCGATCTGGATTGTCGGAAATCCGACATGACAATATTTTATTAATTTCTTTGTCCTACATGATTCGCCGGCATGCCTAGTCAGCAAATAACTCATAAACAACGTCGTCTAAAAGTTGTAAGTAGTGATCGTTTAAGTGCCAAATTTTGTTTGAAGCTATCACTTCAGTACCAGTCGTTGTTAAAAAACGATCACTTCAGGATATCATGTTGTTTTGAATGTCCATGTGGACTGAATTTTAAAAAAAAAAATGTCAAGTCATATTAAAATATTTTATTATAAATGCTACGTGATCAATTTAGCCGGAATTGGCATTTAGGTGATCCGAAAAAAATTTTGGCACTAAAGTAAGCATCGTACACAACTTTTGGCACTTTTGGTGTTCTTTTCCCGAGATGTGATATGTAGAATCAGAAATAAATGTTTTATTTATATTTATTAAGCACTGTGTAAAGGAGGTATAATAAACATCTTCTCACGGGTTAAACATAGAAATAAGGAAAACCAATTTCTTTGATAGTCTTCCCAGTGTTGGTAGTAGTTATACGCTAGCTAGCTAGCTTATAATGAGAAGGGCAATGGCACAATCGCCTAGACGTACTAAATCAATATGTATATAGATTGCATCAATATGTATTTACATATATTATCCTAAAATCATGCTTGTTAAGTCCATGTCCTCTAGTGGAATGGTATTACTTGAAAAGAAGAATTACGTTTTAGAGAAGAAAATTTTATTGCTCTTTTTTCTGTACATCATTGTGTTGCAAATACAATGTATATAAAGGACTCTAAGAGATAAGATACTTAAGATAATATCATAACAAATATTCCCTAAATATTTTCTTCCCTTAACAGATAAGATACAAAAGGTAACAGAATAACAAATATTCCCTAAATATTTGCTGAGTATTTTCTTCCTTTAACATCCCCGCAAGCTAATGGTGAGGGTGAACCATTAGCTTGGACCGCAATTGAAGAAACCGGCGGGTAGGCAAGCCTTTAGTGAAGATATCAGCATTTTGTTCTTCGGTAGAAATGTAGCGGACTACCAATTGCTTCCGAGTAATGCGTTCCCGAATGAAATGATAATCAATTTCCACATGTTTAGTTCGAGCATGAAACACAGGATTTGCAGATAAGTAGATGGCGGATAACTTATCGCACCAAAGAGTTGGTGGCTCGGGTGGTTGCACATGAAGATCCCGAAGAAGATATTCAAGCTACATTAACTCCGCCGTTGTATCTGCAAGACATTTGTATTCTACTTCGGTGCTGGAACGAGCCACGGTCCGTTGCTTGCGAGATGACCAAGAGATGAGATTGGGTCCGTGATAGACACATAACCCACCAACGGAGCGACGGTCCGTCCGGTCGCCCGCCCAACTGGCGTCAGAAAATGCATGGAGCTTAGTGGCTACCGCTCGAGTAAAAAGAAGACCATGCGAGACCGTACCAGCCAAGTAACGCAGAAGGCGTTTCACGGCCTGCCAATCGGCCATAGTGGGGGCATGAAGATGTTGACAAGCTGAATTCACCGCATATGCAATATCGGGCCGCGTAAGAGTGAGATATTGAAGTGCTCCCACAATGCTTCGAAACTGAAATGGATCCGCAAGTGGCTCATGAGAAGCAACCGTGTCTGGTTCCACGGAATTGGTAGGAGTAGCAGCGGGTTTGGCAGATTGCATATTAGCATTTTTTAGTATTTTCCTCACAAATTGACCCTGGTGAAGATGTAACCCATCGTTGGTACGAAGCACTTCAATCCCCAAAAAATAATGAATGTCCCCTAAATCCTTGATAGCAAATTCCAAGTGAAGGGATTGCATGAGATCATGTAATGGAGCATTCAGGGAACCGGTTAAAATAATGTCATCAACATACACCAATAAGTAAATGGTGAAATCAGCCGTGTGTTTGACAAACAAGGTGGTGTCGGCCTTGGATATGACAAATCCCAAGTCGCACAAATAGGAACTCAAGCGGGTGTACCAAGCGCGAAGCGCTTGTTTAAGACCATATAACGAGCGTCGAAGGCGACGAACATAGTCGGGCTTACTCGCATCAATGAAACCTTGCGGTTGAGTCATATAAACTTCCTCGTCAAGTAATCCGTGTAGGAACGCATTAGAGACATCCAATTGTCGAATGGACCAATGTTGAGAATATGCCAAAGATAAGACCGTGCGTATAGTAACGGGCTTGGCCACTGGACTAAACGTGTCGGTGTAATCGATACCCTCTTGTTAATGAAAACCCTTGGTGACCAATCTTGCTTTACATCGTTCAATAGTTCTGTCGGAGCGGATTTTAATTTTATACACCCATTTGCATCCGATGGGTCGAGCATGAGCAGGAAGCGGAACAAGATCCCATGTGCCATTCTCCATTAGTGCTTTGTATTCGGACTGCATTGCGAGCTGCCATTTCTCATCCTTTGCAGCCTTGGAAAAACAAGTGGGTTCTTCAGGAATACTGGACTGAACCACAAGAGCCGAGGTGTGATTTCTTTTAAAAGTGCGACGAGTTATGGTCCCATCTTGAAGGCGGGTCGTCATAGGATGTGAAAATGATGCTGATACCGTGGCAAGAGTTTCTTGTGGTACCTCAACAGGTTCAGTTGCAGTGTCGGTGGTGTCAACAAGTGGAACATCCAGATTTGATGGGGAAACCCTCGGAGACTCAGGTGGTCCAGCAGGTGTCGAGGATGATAGGGACAAATCAGCAGGCAAAAATAGTTCCACACTTGTTGGTGTTGAGACATTTTGAGAGGAGTTTGGTGTGGCAACAAGAGGATAGATGGCCTCATCAAAAATGGCATCCGTAACAACATAAAAACGCTTATCCTTGGGGCAATAGCAGCGATATCCTTTATATCCCGGAGGATAGCCCATAAAGATGCAAACCTTGGATCTTGGTGCAAGCTTATGGGGCGAGTAAAGGAGAAGAAATGGATATACTGCACAACCAAAAACACGTAAATGCGTAATATCGGGTTTAGTGTGAAATAAAGCCTCCCAAGGTGAAATATTATCAATGACTGGTGTTGGCGTGCGGTTAATCAAGTAAACCGCTGTTTCAAAAGCAAACTCCCAAAATACTGGTGGAACAGAAGCTTGATGAAAAAGAGTCAATCCAGTTTCGACTATATGTCGATGTTTTCGTTCCGCAGTCCCATTTTGATATGGTGCATAAGGACAAGAAATCCGTTGGTGAATGCCATGCTCTCTAATGTATTGGACAAATTCGGTAGATGTGACAAATTCAGGTGCTCCGTCGCTCTGTATAGACTTAATTTTGCAGTTAAGTTGATTTTCAACAAGTTTGTGAAAGGCTTTAAAAATGGAACAAAATTAACTGCGAGATGAGAACGAATAGAACCAAGTAAAACGCGAGAAATCGTCAATAAAACAAATATAGTGTTTATTGCCGTTGAATGAAATAACAGGAGAGGGACCCCAAATATCAAAATGAATTAATTCCAAAGGATGTTTTGACCTAGACAAAGTAGGATAATGACTATGGCGGTGATTTTTATTCATAGCACACGCTGTACAAACTGAAGATAAAGGATGACTAAAGCTAATGTTGGATGAATTGAGAAGATGCACAAGCCGGTCGGTGGTGGCATGTCCAAAGCGGTTATGCCATAGAGTGAGGGAAGCAACTGACGCAGAAGGTGTGGAAGAGTGGCAGGTGTAACAGTCTGAATTTTCGATTCTTTTCCCGGGATTTAGGAAATGAATATTGATCAATGCACTATAGTGAGATCTCACCCGGAAATGCGCATTCACGGGATGCTAACCTTAGGGGTAGGGCTATTACGGGATTTAGTTTGTACGACCAAAGAACTTGACCTTGGTTCGACCTTCAACCATAAGGATTGTCGAGGGAATGTTTTGGGCCAACAGAGACCGGTCTATTTGATTGATCGGGTCCGAAGGGAACTAGCGACAGACCCTCGCAATTATATGACAATCGAGGTCGCCTTGGTTCGAGCAAACTTAAACGTGATTTGACTTAGTGTCTGTCACGGGTCGAGAGCGCGTAATCCTAATGAACCACCCGTTAGCAAGAGATAAGCTAAAGTCGTGGTTGTTCGATTTTAGTCATTTCTTGGAATTTGGGCCCGGGAATCGAGAATTTTGAAAGTGTCAATTTTGAGCGGCCGATGACGTTTTTGGCTTGACCAACCTTGGGGCCACCCATTTTTGCAAAAAAATGGATTTCGGTTCGGGACCGGGAAAATTACGATTTTGCCCCTCTGAACCCCGACATTGATTCTGAGGCCGTATGAGGTTATTTTTCGAGGCCAATGCCATTTTGGGGTGGCCACGCATATTTGGAGTGGTTTCGGTCAAAAATTGGAATTTTGGCTAGGAAGTGAAAAATAATATTATTTTAATCCCCAGGACTTTGCAGTCGATTTACGAGGGCTTAAGAAGCTATTTTCGCGATTCCGACGCCATATTATGTTGGCCACACACATTTGGGGTTGGTATGGGTGAAAAATGGAATTTCGACTTGAGACCGAAAAAATGACCATTTTGCCCCTGGGCCGTTTTCAGTTCCGAATTTTGAAAAAATATTTGGAATAATTAAGAGTACTTATCAACTGAATTATTGGACCTAAAGACTCAAATGCCCTTTAATTATTTGGATAAGACCAACGAGGGCCGTTGGATCAAGGGCAAAATGGGAAGATCGCGTAGGATCGCGACAATTGGCGCCACCAGCCCCAATATTTGACCACCCTTGGACCGGCCACTCTCTCTCCTCACTCCCCATTCGGCCAAGACTCTCTCTCCCTCACCCGAAATCTCTCTCTCCCTCTTTCTCTCTCTCCTTTCTCATTTTCCCTCACGTTTTCTCTCTCATCACCTCCCCTCCCCACCGATCGGCTTGCTCTCTCTCTCTCCTCACCCGTGCGTGAACCCACCTTGGCCGGCCACCAGCTTGCCGCCGCCGGTCGCTGCCCAGCCCAGCCGCCCGCCGCTGCTCCTCTTCTTTTCCGTCCGCCCAACCGTCCGCTTATCCCTCTTTCTCTCTCGGTTTTACTGTTCCAATCAGCCCCGTTGCCGCCGAGCCACCTCTGGCCGTCCTCCCCTGGTCCATACGACCTGGACGCCGCCCTCAGCCGCCCATTTGCCACCGGCCAGCCACCCGCCCAAGGCAGCTCAGCCGCTCGCCTGCTTGGTCACCGGCGCCGTTCTTTGCTGCTTCTTCTTCAGCAACGACCGGTCCGACGAGGGTGGGGAGTGGTCGCCGGGGCCCGGAGGGCTGGACAAGGAGCGGCTCCTGGCGGGCTTCTAGGATGGTAAGGGGGGCATGTCTCTTGTCCCACATCGCTTAGGGGGGGAGTCCTGGGCTAGTTTATAAGGCTTGGGTTCTCTACTCTGTGTAACGCGTTTTAAAGCCGTGAGGGTCAGTGGGCCCAAAGCGGACAATATTACACAGTGTAGACCCCGGGTCCTTACAAATGGTATCAGAGCCGACTCCCTACCGCGTGTGGGGCCACAGCGAGGACGCTGTGCTCGAAGGAGGGGAGAATGTAACGACCCGGTCCGACGAGGGCGGGGAGTGGTCGCCGGGGCCAGAGGGCCTGGACAAGGAGCGGCTCCTGGCAGGCTTCTAGGATGGCAAAGGGGGGCATGTCTCTTGTCCCACATTGCTTAGGGGGGGAGTCCTGGGCTAGTTTATAAAGCTTGGGTTCTCTACTCTGTGTAACGCGTTTTAAAGCCGTGAGGGTCAATTGGCCCAAAGCGGATAATATTACATAGTGTAGACCCTTCCGGCTGTCCCTGCCCCTGTCCAGCCGAGTTGCCCTGTTTCTCTTAGGTAAGTGACCTCCCCAAATATCGCCTAGGACCTCGGGTATTGCTAGGCTCGTTTAGGGCTCGGTTTAGGGTGAATTAAGTGGCTGTTTTGGGTTTCAGATATGGGCTAGAAATTGGTTATTATGGAATGATTTGGAGACTGAAAATATGAGGTTTGGGAGGTTCGGATAGAGCCGTGATGATACGGAACGATTACGGGTTGAATTCGTGTGATTTGGTGTGATTTTCGGATTTGTGACTACTGTACCCGTCCGGTTTACTATTTTTGTGGAGAATTTTGGGGGCCGAATTTGAGGAAGTTTTCTTCATGAAAGTTGCTCCCAACATCTTGAAGTATAACATACTTTAATTTGGGAATTTTTGGAAATCATTTGAGGCCATTCAGAAGTCCATCTTTGGACCGAAACAAAACTGCCCGATTTACTGTTCACCCGACCTTCTGATCTGTTCGAATTTTTATAAATTTTTCCAGGCCTATTTTCAAAATACTTCCTTCACAAAAATTGTTGGGGACATTTTTCGATATAACATATAAAAATTTCAAGACTTTCCAAAATGATTTGGATACTGAATGAGTTGTATTTTGATGGCCTGAGGGGCTGTCCGAGCGAATCGGATTTTGTCCGACTTTGAGTGTCAAAACGAGGTGGTTACGGTTAGAACTGGGTTTCTAGTTCTTCACGGAAAATGTTCATCGAGATGTTTTTTACAACATATCCAAATTTCATAATTTTTGGAATTAATTTACCATTTATTTCAAATGAATTTCTGTCACTGTGCAACTGCCCAGTTTGGACCCGATTTTGTATATTCTAGGTTTTTCTCTCTCTCGGACTGATTAGTGGCTGTCTATTGAGGTTTAATTGGGCCTTGTACGGCTAATGTGTGGTTTGTTCATGAATTGCCATGTGTGAATGGTTAGGCCATGTAGTAACTGATTTGGGTGCATTGAAGTAATGTTCGGATATGGGTGATCGTGTGGTGTTTGTGTGACGAGAACGTGTGTTTGTGAAGTGTACGTGAGATGTGAATTGGTGCGTGGCTATGTATTTGTGTGAGGTGTGTATATTTGGCCGTGCGATTGTTGGCTGTGTGTAAGTGTGGTTTGAGTGGAACGAGGATATGAAAATGTAGGATTGGTTGGAAAGGATCCGTCCTGAGGCGTGTTCATTTACGCGGGACGATGCCGTCCCTGACGAGGTGACGATGCCCGGCCCGACGGGGTGTCGATGCCTGACGAGGTCAGAAGACCGTTGGCCTGATGCGTTTTACGCGGGCACGGTAATTAAGGAAAGGGAGAGGTAGGATTCCGTCCTGAGGCATGTTCGTTTACGCGGGACGATGCCGTCCCTGACGAGGTGACGATGCCTGGCCCGACGGGGTGTCGATGCCTGATGAGGTCAGAAGACCGTTGGCCTGATGCGTTTTATGCGGGCTCGGTAGTGGTGGAAAAGTTGAGGATGAGCGGGAATTTGGCTTGAGGTGCGAGGTTTGCGAAAGGGATGCGTGGTGTGAGTCAGTGTGCAAGTGTGTTTGTATCGCGTGATGTGATGCTTAATTATGGGGTAAAAACTACTAGGCACGGTATGGGACGTGCCCAAGTGAGTTTTATCTTATAATTGAGGCACGTGCGCGTCTGTGAATCATTGCTGCGATATGTTGGCTGTGTTATTGTCTAACGTGCAGGGACGTGTATGATGGATTCCAGGTAGGGTCGTGTGTGGTTGTTAGTTTGATTGATTATCGTGTGTTATGCGTGTTTTCTGTCTGGCGGTACATGAGTGTCTACGTGGGGTTTGGGTTGTACACTTATTGAGATTCGTCTCATGGTTGTATAACCACCACTTTCAGACCCCCAGTCGTAAACCCAGGGAGCCCGCTTCCTCTTTTTGAAGTACGAAGAGCAGCCATGGTGCCGGAGGATTCGCAGGCGATGCCCAAGAGATTTCCAGAGGATAGAGCCAGATGAATTAGGAACAGAATGGAGAAGGGCGATCCTTAGGTTTTTCCCTAGGGTATTTTAGGGGTTGTGTAGTTTTGGGTAGACCTATAGTGAAGTTAGGTTAACCAGACCCCTGATATTTTTATTAAGTCGGTGGCTGAGGATGTTCGTCTGTATTTATATTTGTAATAAAATGTTTGTATGATTAGGTTGTTGTTTGAATGTTCTGATGTTCTACCCCGTTGTCGTCATTTTTTTGTCCAAGGTTTTTATTATCCATTTCCGCATGTGCCTTTGATGTGGGTTGGGTCGGCGACGTTCCTGGGACGTCGCAACAAATTTGACCTGTAGCGGGATGTCGCGAGCTCGATTGGGTTCGGGGCATGACATCCCCGTTTGAATTGGTATTAGAGCAAGGTTAGCTCGATATCGGTAAGGTCGAGACCTGGAGTGATAAGAAGCGACGACTTCGGGGTAGTCGGTTAGGGAGCCTTTTGTAGATTGCATGTTTATGCTAGTTATGCATGTTCTGTGAGTACGGGCCTGTGATTGCTGAGTGATTTATTGTGGTTATAATGATGGTTGAGCCGAAGGTGCGGCAGGACTTGAGGTGAGTGCGAGAACCCTGTTGAGTGCATAGTAGTGTTGACTTGATGTTAGGTGATTGATTTGATGGTGGGTTGTTGGTTGTTGAATGCTGGTTGTCGAGTTTTGTGCCTAGGGCTTGGACTAGTGTAGTTGGCCTAGGTCTCGTATGGACTTACAGCAGGTAGGAGAGTAGTAGAAAGCTGATATAATGAGCAGCGAAGAAAGAGGAGTAGGAAGAGTCCCAAGAAGGGGTGCTGGAAGAGGAATAAGAGGTAGAGGTCGTGCTAGAGCTAGAGCCGTAGAGGACATTGATATGGGTGCTAGAGTGGTAGAAAACCCTGGAGTGGGTGTTGGAGTTGCAATGGATCCCAGAGCTAATGTTGAGACTGTTACAGCAGGACGGAAGGGTGACGCGGTAAAGCCCATTGTCAAGTACTCCGCGGAGGATTTCCTGACCATTTTTAATAGACGTGGCAATAAAAGAGTTAGAATCGAATTGGAAAACACAATGGTTATCAAGTGCAAATCGAGACACGGAAAGTGAGTTTTTAGTGATTCCAGGTACGACTAAAATTTGACAAAGTATAAATGACGGAGAAGAGGACACGAGTGTACCTGTGTGGGTGATCGGTAAGGAGACGCCGTCACCCACAACAAGCTGAGTTTGACCTGAATATGGATTAACGCTTGTAAGTCCTGCAGAATTGTCCATAACGTGATGTGTAGCACCTGAATCAACAAACCACGCTGAAGATGTGAGAGCAGAGGGCGGACTTGATGGCGGTAAATACTATGGCAGTGAGTCCGGACCCGTCAAGTGGGCTTGTACGGGCTGAACTGATCCAACAAAATGATAACATGTATTGGCCCTATTGCCTTGCTTGCCACAAAGCTGACAAAATGAGCCTCCTCCGTTGCGGCATCTCCCGCGATTTCCAGTTCCATAATGCGAGCCACGGCCATGGGATATTCTAGAAAAATTCCCAGATTGATTAAAATCTGCATGGTAGTTGTTGGAACTGTGACGGGTCTGCCGAGAAGAAGGCAGTCCTTGGCTGGTCTAAAAAGCCGCCGGTGGGGGCTGATTATTTGTTACCGACGCTAGCTCTAGCCTTCCCTCGTGATTAAGAATTAAGGCATGAAGTTGGTCCTTTGTCAAAGACCCGGTTTGAGTTAAAATGGAAATTGCGGTGTCGAGACCCTGAAATTCAGCACCCAAACAACGAAACAATTGAGTATGATATTCATTAATAGATAAAAGGCTCACCAATAGCAGCTAACTGGTCCGTGAGACTGGTGGCTTCTTGTAGGAATTCTGTGACGGATCGGTGGCCTTTTGAGAGTGATTGAAGCTGGAGCCGTAAAGCAGACGCGCGCGCAGTTGATTGAGCGGCATACGAGTCCACAAGATACTTCCAAACACTTGCTGCGGATGTGTGACTCGTCAATTGGGCAACTATCGGAGCGGTCGACGAATTAAGGATCCAAACCAAGGCAATGGACTCTCGAAATTTCCAATTTTCAAACGCTAGATTGGTCATCTGCGTAACAGCCCCTCCTGCTGCAATCTCCTTGACAGTCTCCTCCGGCTGAGGTTCGGTGCCGTCCAAAATGGACAGCAAGCGGGCAGCGCAAAAATATGGTGAGATCTGTGTTTTCCAGATCGGAAAGTTCGTCCCGGTTAGCTTCTCCCCAATACTTGGTGGTGACATTAGAGTGGGGTTATTCGAGGCTATTGATGACAACGTCGGTGCAGAAGATGATGTTTCTTTAGACATGGATCGGTGAGGCTTTCGCCAAAGATGCTCTGATACCAACTTGAAAAGAAGAATTACGTTTTAGAGAAGAAAATTTTATTGCTCTTTTTTCTGTACATCATTGTGTTGCAAATACAATGTATATAAAGGACTCTAAGAGATAAGATACTTAAGATAATATCATAACAAATATTCCCTAAATATTTTCTTCCCTTAACAGATAAGATACAAAAGGTAACATAATAACAAATATTCCCTAAATATTTTCTTCCCTTAACAGATAAGATACAAAAGGTAACAAATATTTGCTGAGTATTTTCTTCCTTTAACAGTATTCAACCTATCAAGATTCCATATATAGTTCCTCACACACCCACAGACACCATTTATATGTCTCAGCACTCACTCCTCTTAGCTAAGCCATTCCATAATCTCTCTCTCTCTCCATCCCTCAACTCCTTTTGCTCTCTGTTGGTTCTGCTATGGCTTCGATAAACTTCTTAGCCAGTCCAAACTGTGTTTCGCACTCCATCAAAGCATCTTCCAAAAGCTTTGATCATTTGACAGATGTGTTTCCTCTTGGAAACAGGAACTTGCCCGGGAGGACCTCGCGAGGCGACCCTCGAGAGCTCAGCATCACAAACGTCGCTAGCCAGGCCCCGGTCGTCTCTCGATCGTCGCCGGGGAAAGAAGCCGTCAGCGACCGGGATCACGTTGCCTGGACGAGCGTCCGGCAACACCAGTGGGAGGGCGAGTTGGCCGTCGAAGGGGAGCTACCTCTCTGGCTGGTGAGTCTGTTTGATTTTTTACGATCTCTCAATCATCTTTTCGCGTCCCCTAAGCTAAATCTCTTCTCCATTCTGCTTGTTCTCATCTTGCCATATGCCCCAAAAGGAAAAAAAAAAGAAAAGAAATTATTTTGTTTGTTTAAAGTCTAGCCAAAGATGAAGCCTATAACAATAAATTAAATAGTGGAACGCCCTCCATCACAATTAATTGTTAACCTCACTTAATTAAGTCAGTCACATAACACTATAAATTATCCCATTATACTGTGTTTGTGCGTGTAGCACAAGGCCATTTTGTGTCTCCACCACTGACTATAAATGCATATGCTGGTCTTTCTATTCATGTTGCACTATCCAAATTACTTTCATTTTACAACTTTATTAGTAAACTACGCTATTCAAGTAATTTTACATCACTAGAAGGGAGAGGCTTATCGAAGCGCAAAGGATTTGTGCATTCAGATGCTAAAGATTAAATAATATTGTCGACGGTGTGGGAGTATAAAAGCCATAGACTTACCTAGCAAAAAACAAAACAACAACAACAACAACGAAAAAGTCACAATTTACAAATTTTCGGGGTTTATCTCGACTATCCCAAGATACCTTCCAAATATATTTATCAAAGAGTGAGATATTTTTAAGTTAAGATCAAACGAAGAATATCCCTTGCCCCAATTTTATCATTCCTTGTTTCTTGTCCTCGTCTATATTATATTCCTTGTAGTGTACCAACGTATGAAGATTTCGTATGATCTTACCCATCTTTGAAAATTCTTCTTCTCTCAGCTGTTCCACCCTATAAAATTATTAGGATGGTACGAATGTTACAGATTTCTGATGTACTGAAATGAGTATAATATCACTGGCATTATAGTATCGTGCAAACGTATCGTACCCGACAAATACATTGGAAGTAGCTCCGGTGTTTTCTGTTGGTTAGGGAGAGTGATTGGTTGATTTGATCATATGCAGAGCGGAATCTATCTGAGGAATGGTCCCGGTCTATGGCACGTCGGAGACTACGACTTCCGACACCTCTTCGACGGTTACGCCACGTTGGTGAAGCTGCAGTTCGAGAACGGGCGGTTGATCGCCGGCCACCGGCAGATTGAATCGGAAGCATACAAGGCCGCGATGAAGAACAACAAGCTATGTTACCGAGAATTCTCCGAGGTCCCTAAGGCAGACAATTTCCTATCCTATGTTGGCGGGCTTGCTAGCTTGTTCTCCGGGGCATCGCTGACTGATAACGCCAACACAGGCGTCATCAGGCTCGGAGACGGACGAGTGGTTTGCCTCACCGAGACGCAGAAGGGGTCGATAATGATCGACCCAACCACGCTCGAGACCTTAGGGAAGTTCAAGTACACCGACTCCTTAGGGGGTCTGATACACTCTGCCCATCCGATCGTGACCGACACCGAATTCCTGACGCTGCTGCCCGACCTGATCAACCCGGGCTACTTGGTGGTGAGGATGGAGCCGGGATCGAACGAGAGGAAGGTGATCGGGAGGGTGGACTGCAGGGGCGGCCCGGCACCTGGCTGGGTCCACTCGTTCCCCATGACGGAGCACTACGTCGTCGTGCCGGAGATGCCCTTGAGGTACTGCGCGCAAAACCTCCTCAGGGCCGAGCCCACTCCATTGTACAAGTTCGAGTGGCACCCCGAGTCCAAAGGGTACATGCATATCATGTGTAAAGCCAGTGGAAAAATCGTAAGAATCCATCTCCCTCCAGATTCATTCTGTGCAGCAAAATTTCAGAGTGTTCTCAAGGCACTAACCAAGAATCTTTATAATGCTTTTGAAGAATATGAATATCTTTACTTGAAATATGTAACTTTCTAGAAATATGTTCTTTTCTTCACTAAAATTTTAGCCGTCATAATTGGTGTCCCCTGGACACCGGCTAACATGCCTTCTTTGTATATAATTTCCAACATAGTTTATCAAAACTATGAATATGACAAGGATGTCTTGTTTTTTCTATTGGGTTGCACGGAAAAAGGTGGCAAGTGTGGAGGTTCCTCTGTACGTGACGTTTCACTTCATCAATGCGTACGAAGAGACGGACGAAGACGGGCGAGTTGTGGCCGTGATCGCCGATTGTTGCGAGCACAATGCGGACACGACCATCCTCGATAAGCTCAGGCTCCAAAACCTCCGCTCCTTTGCCGGCCAAGACGTACTTCCTGATGCTAGGTGTGTTTTTTGTATGCTGCTTTAGAATCCGCGCACGCACAAATTCGTACGTATTCACATGTACTTACCATCATTCGATTTGTTGAGATAATGATAATCGCATAAAGATCGAGAATACTAGATAAATAGAAGGTGGGAAATGGAAATTAGTGGTCGATTAGATATGTGATTACTCAGGATATTTCTAGCTAACTGTTCCATCTTCATAACGCTTGTCCATGTACATATAATATGTTTCAAGGCATAAGAACATAGTATAGCAGTTCTTTAGAAGAAGGGACCCTATTTTCTTTAGTATTTATTCGTATTGTGAATTCGCCAATGCAATGAAGGAACTTGTTATAAAAAGAAAAATCCATGTATAGCAATTTTTAATTAACTCCGCATGTAAATAATCGTACGTGTCAGTAACTTTATCTCCTATTAAATTATTTTTCACGTTGTTTTAGGGTTTACATACTTGGCTAGCATCTTATACGAAGTCCAACGAAACCCAACATGAGTTCGACTTTTGTCTTCTTATTCCATTAATTAATTACCTTTAATTTGAGGTCATTTAATACATAATTGAGTCTTTGTTAGCATAATTTAACTTCTATCGTTTCCAAAATAATATAAATTTTTTTGGTCCCTTTCTGAGACTTGGGTTTTCTTCCTGGTAGTCATATTCGTCCCCTCTTGAAACTTTGGAGGGCATACCTTCATACGAAGACCGGCGTTGTCTTCAAACTTTCTAATTCGTACATAGTTGGAAATAAGTGAAAATAATTATTAATGTGTTTGTAGTTACATTAGGAGTGAATGGCAGATAAACATTAGCGACTTGTACCCTCTTTTGAATGGTATAATGGCAGACAAATCCTTAATCAATACGAAAAGTAGTAGAATGGCATCATGATGAGCGTCCTCTTGCTGATTAAAATCTTTTGTTCCCCTTTTCTCGTTTCGATATGATGAGTCCCAATAATGGCCCATTTGTTCTTTTGTGTTTGGTATCGGCTTCAGTTTCTTTTCTTTTTTTGGCTTTTCCGTAGCATATTAAATTTGACTTGAATTTAACTTGAAATTTTGTCTGAAACAAACAAATATTACAATTCATAATTATAGAAATTGAAACTTGATATTCATTAACTTTGCCTTCGAAATTTGGAGGCAAAAAGACACTATAAGTGCCATAACTTGGTACGGAGATCACTTTGATGCCATAACTTTTTTTCGGATCACTTTGGTGTCAAGTCGGAGGAAAAACGATCACTTAAGTGTCATAAGTTTTTTTTTTAGATCACTTCAGTGCTAAAATTTTTTAAAAACGATCACTTAAGTGCTAAAATTTTTTAAAAACGATCATTTAAGTGCTAAAATTTTTGAAAAACGATCACTTAAGTGCCAATCTCCGGCGAGCCACGTCAGCTCCAGAAATTAATAAAAAAATTGCCACGTCGGATTTCCAGCGAAAAATTGTGTACGGCACCGGAGTTGGCACTTAAGTGATCGTTTTTCAAAAATTTTAACACTAAAGTGATCCAAAAAAAACTTATGGCACCAAAGTGAGCGCCGTACACAAGTTATGGCACTTGTAGTGTTCTTTTCCCGAAATTTGGAAGGGAAAGTAATGAGTATTTTCTAAGTTGAACTAAGACATTAGGGTTGAAAAAATTGGTAGCTATATCCATCAAAATGATTGTAAAAGCCTGCCCGATGCAAGAAAGAGCATAGTTGCCCAGATATTAGACAATTATACGGGCCCAGAATTATTGCTGACAAAAAGAACAAATCTCAGATTGCACCATCACCTTCAAAATCATTCTCTAGCTGAAACTAAGTGGTTTTGTTTTTTTTTTCAAACTCCCAATTTGCAAAATCCCACCTAATTAACAAAGGAAGAGAGGTTTCGACCAAAAAAAAAAAACCAAAGGAAGAGAGGTATTCTAAAGGCCAAGATCCTTAAATACATGAAAATATTTATTTTCCTTTTCAAGTATGCCTTGACGAGGACGATGGTGACCATGATGGTAAATTTGGGCAGGGTCGGGAGGTTCATAATACCATTAGATGGGAGTCCATATGGGAAGTTGGAGGCAGCATTGGACCCAGATGAACATGGGAGAGGCATGGACATGTGCAGCATCAACCCTGCCTTCTTGGGCAAAAAATACAGATTTGCCTATGCTTGTGGAGCCCAACGCCCTTGCAATTTCCCCAACACCCTCACCAAGGTTTTATATTCATGTCCCTCAAATTGATGCTTTTAGCATTATTATGATGTGGTGCCATGCTAGGGAGACATAGTTGTTGTATAAATTTACTGTGATATTCTTGATGAGAAATTGATGAAGTGAGAGGTTTTCGCAGATTGATCTAGTGGAGAAGAGGGCGAAGAATTGGCATGAGGATGGCGCCGTGCCCTCGGAACCATTCTTCGTGGGTAGGCCAGGGGCCACCGAGGAAGATGATGGTAAGAATTTAGGAAATCTAAATCGAAACATATGCTCATTATGCCTTATTTGCTGAAAAAACATTCAACGTGATCGTTTGCATCATATGACGGGTTATGATTATCTCACGCTCGAAATAACACATGTATATTTGAAGCACCCAAATCAGAAAAATTTGTTTCTTGAATAATTTCCTTTCTAGTCACTCGCATTTTTGTTGACTCTCCCATTTTGAAAATTTTTGGCATAAATTTTTTTTTCCCCTTGTTTTGTTTTCCCGATTCTCTTTTGTGAAGCATTGTGTGCTGGGGTTGCACTTGCAGGTGTGGTGATCTCAATGATTAGTGAGAAAAATGGAGATGGGTATGCATTGCTGCTTGATGGCTCCACTTTTGAGGAGATTGCCAAAGCAAAGTTCCCCTATGGCCTTCCTTATGGTCTCCATGGTTGCTGGGTCCCAAAGAAATAAAGATCTCCCATCAGGGTATTGTTTAATTAATTGATCAAAACACTTTGATCAACCTATTATTTCACTCGTTGTGTCTTGACTTAAGGTTGGTCATTTGAAGTCCACCCTCTGTGGGTACAACGTTGATGGATAAGTCTCGTAGACATAGTGAAGACCATGGATGAAGTGGTGGTCAGTGTTCTCTATGTCTTGTGTAGAATTCCTTAGTGGTGAGAGAAGTAGAATTCATTCTATGCATGTTAAGCTTGAGATATGTGAAATGGTTCTTGCTAGTGCTATGATGGTTATAATAGCTTCAGTGTTGCAAATCCTGTTTATACCAGATGTGAAATTGTATTTATATAGAAAAATGTACCTATAAACAAAAGAGAACTTATTTGTGGTTGTTCTTCCTATCGGGGCTAAACGAAAATTTGAATGATTTGGTGAAGCAGGGAAGTCTCCTTTTTTTAACAACTAGGCTGTCCTGCTAGCAAAGATTCTTCTCAAATTACTAACCTCCTGGACTATGTAACACGCAAGCCAAAACCAAATCGCGCGACCTAAACAAACCATACAAAATGTGGAAACCTCATCTGCAGTTTTTTAACATATTCTTTGGACACTTTTGACTCATGTTCTTGTCCTAAAAGATTCGATTCTCGTGAAAGAAGGGAATGTGACGGAACATTTAAAGATGACTTCCCAAGATCCTCCTCAACCCCTGGCCATGTAGCGCCAACTCCTAAAATGTTCTGTAGCAAATGTCACCTGCGAGATCTCCTCGCATAAACATGTAATAGCAGAAGAATTAAGAAAGACCCCGCTACATTTTTTGTCCCTTTTCTTTTGCCAACTATGTCGTAACTTAGCTGGTGTCCATGATTTAACTCACATCGGGGATCGAGCATGAGGCACGAAGCATCTTCGCTACGGCAGAAACGGATCAACTCCGAAAAGAAGCGTACATGATTACACTTGCATGACAGTTGTTGTTATTACTGTTGCTAATGGTCGATTGGATGCTTCCGTTAGAGCTTCTTCCCCTCTTCATCATGCTACTGTAGACCAGCAACGATGTTGCCCTGACTCGGAGAAGTTTGAGCACACCTTCAGGTGGGTCAGCTTACGCCGAGTTCCACTCATGGACTTTAGCCTCCGTCCATGAGAGCGAGGGTGAAATCGGCATGGGTGGCTTGACTACGATACGTGTACATGAGAAATAATAGTTCAACATCCGCAAAAGCCTCCATTTTAATGCTATGAATCTTGAGGAGGTGGCCAGAAAATGCAGCTTTCATTAAAGAAAAAATCGGACCTGGGTTCGATGTCAGTCCATGGATATTGCATTCGCATGCTGATGGCATTTAAGGCTTGCTCTTTTACATATTAACAATCCAATGGGCAAAGAGTTTGAATATAATGGGCCATAATCTCAATCTTGAAATAGGATTCCGTGGGATGTTGGAAAAGATTCACCAATTTGTAAAAGCCAAAATCACGGTTATTTGCAAAATTCGGATAAGGCTTGAAGGGAGCAACAAATTCGGTGGATTTATTTTAAGTGGATATCTGCAGCAAATCGAAAAGCAAGAGAGAGAAGAGATAGAGACAGAGATGGGATTTCTTTCGATTTCTTTCTTCTTCTTCTGTTTTTTTAACGATGGCTGGCACCGCGTGAGTGATGGCAAGCACCGATGAGAGCCCTCTAGCGAGGATGAGGCCGCCTTGGCCTGGGTGGGGGTGAGTGCCGGCGAGGGCTCCCCTCGCCAGATCTGGGGAGGGGGGCCTCACTAGCGCTTGTCCTCACCAGCCATTGCTTGCAGACGCGATGGCCAGCGACTAGCCATAAGTGAAAGGAAACAATTATAAGAAATTTTAAAAATTATACACGTTAGTATTGATTATGCCACGTAGGACCATTAGTGTCCACATCAGGATTTCCAGCCAAAATTAGCCAAATGGACTACATTGATAAATGATCAAAAGGTTTAGAACTTGATTAATCAAATTGAAAGGCTTAAAATGAATTGACACGAGTCTAATATGTTTAAGACTTTCTTCATAATTTCCCCGTAAAGTCTCTGCACAAAAAGATCACCATTTGTTCCCGTTCATGTGTGTGGCTAACAGAACTCCACCTTTTTCTTTTCCTTTTGTGTGACTACGGCTGAAGGGAGTCGGAACCTCCGACCAACCTCCTAACTCCACAAGTAAATATATGTATTTATTAAATAAAAAAAGGGTACACCCTCTACTCAAGTCAAATCTCACACACGGGCTCAAACTCGAAGCATAATATAAAAAAAAAAATTGACGGAGTAACTTATGAAAAAAATCTAGTCACATACTGAATTATACAAAGTATTTTTTTGGTCGATAAATACTTCTTTCATTACTAAAAAGTAAGTTTACCATAGCATGGTCCCATGTCATTACATAACAAAGAAAATAGAGAAATGGGGATAGTAGATAGCCAGTTCATAGGTAATGAATCGTTCCGGTGGGCTTTCGCTACCCAATCCGCAGCCCGGTTTTCTTCTCTCGAACAAGAAGTTACTGAGACACCCTCTAAGCAGCCCAAGAGGTTTGTGCAATCTTTGATTAATGTTTGGATGGCCCATGGAGCTTCGGCCCAACCCGTGATGTATCTCTCCAGCAAAGTACAGTCTGACTCAATTTTTCACTAGATTTCTTCGTTCTATCGCACGCTTCCTTCGTTCGATGCGTGGCGAAGCTTCCTCTCGACTTTTCATGAACAGCGCCCCGCCTCAAGGCTAGTGTTTCGGCGGCGAGGGCGGACGAAGCGACGATTTTCTTCGCGAAGCCTCCTACCAGTCGCCCAAGATGGTCTCTGCAGATTCCAGCCACCGCTCCTTGCCGCGATTCACTGCACCACGATCCATCGACGTTCAATTTCCACGAGCTCGATGGAGGTGGTGACCATCCCTCAATTGGTAAGCCTCTCTCTTCACTTTCCCTCTGTTTCCCCTCCTTTTGGTTCCAGTGTTCATATAGATTGAGGTCGCTAATTGCTTCAGTTATTACTCCCCGTGGTCGTGGTTTACTGTTCCGGAAAACCTTCGCGTTCCGTTCTTTCCAGATGAGCCAGAGCACTCCGGCCAGAATTCCACCCGATTTTGACCCTACTTGGGAAGGTAGGTTCTCTGCGAGCCATTTATCCATTCGAGTGACTGCTTCCGTTGATGTCTTCAGCTTAATGTTTGAATCTAACCATATTTCCCTTGTCCAGTCACACAGAAGGAGGAGATGTTCGAGCGTTTCAGGAGCGTTCTTACACATCGGACACAATGGATCGGGTACGAGTCTTCTTTTGTAAAGGTTTTCCTTCGTTGGGAGAGCGTTGTTGCATACACTCCATATGAAGAAGCGAATTTTCGGGTAGTGCTGAATCTGCCATATGCGAGTCCATAGGTTCTTAGGAGGCTGATATGATGTTGACGCCAGGTTGGCGTTAAATTTTTTTGACTGGGAGCACAATCTGTTATAGCCACTTTTGACCGAGTATAAGCCCGTGCTGTTACCTGTCCACACTTGACTGTCCCTATGTGAATCGATGCTTAGCGGGATGGCGAGGATCTCCTGGACTATCCTTTGCTCAAAAAGTTCATTTAGCTTCACTAGGTTCCAGTCTTGAGTCACTGGTTCAATTAGTTCCTCTACATATTTAGGGTCATGTTGATTCGCCGGGCCGCCGATGCGGCCACTAGGTAGCCAAAGGTCCTCCCTGATTCGGATACTTTTGCCATCTCCCACTCTCCATCTCACATCCGATTCAATTACCTCTCTCCCAGTTAATATGCTTTGCCACCCCCATGAAGGGCGGCTGCCCCTTCCAGCATGCCAGAATTCACCCTGTGGATAATATATTCCCTTCATAACTTGGCTCCATAGGTTTTGAGGTGCTTGTATTAGTTTCCACGCTTGTCTCCCTAGCATCGCCTTATTGAACTCCACTAAGTCCCTGAATCCTAGTCCTCCCTCATCTTTCCTTGTTTTTAGTGACTCCCATTTCCTCCATTGGATTCCTTTACGCTCAACATTTTGTTTCCACTTGAAACAAGCGATTCTTCTCTCAATTGATCTGCAAATTGAAATCGGAATTTTGAAAACAGACATCGCATACTGTGTAAGTGCTTGGACCACTGTCTTGATGAGGATCTCCTTTCCCGCTTTAGAAATCAGTTTCTCTTTCCAACCCTCCAGCTTCGAGTTGACACGCGCTAAGACCCAAGCAAACATCTGTTTCTTTGATTGTCCCCAGTCGGAAGGAATTCCCAAGTATTTACCTGTTTTGTCAATAATAGGGACCCGTAGCTCATCCGCCATCTTCTCCTTTAATAGCAGCGGACAGTTTGGTCCAAAGAAGATGCCCAATTTGTTTAGATTTATTGCCTGCCCCGAAGCATAGCAGTATTGGTTTAAAATATTGGACAGGCTTTGGCATTCTTTAATTGTGCCATCAAGGAAGAAGATTGCATCATCTGCGAAAGTAGTAGATGGGAGATCGTAGGGCACCATCTATTTAGTTTGATTCCTCGCAGGCTGCCATTTGAAATTGCCCTGTTCATAAGTGAAGATAATACATTAGCCATTATGATAAAGAGATATGGTGATAGTGGGTCTCCCTGTCTTATCCCTCGGGATGGCTGAAATTGTTGGAGTGGTTCTCCATTCATTTTCACGCTGAAAGTCACTGTAGAGATACATTGTTTTACCCGTTGTACCCATTCTTCGCAGAATCCCATTGTCCTCATGCAGTCACATAGGAAGTCCCATTCAACTCTATCGTAGGCCTTTTGCATATCAAGTTTGAGAACCGCCTGGACTTTCTTTTCTCTCTTTCGGATTCGGAGTTGGTGTAGCATCTCCTGGACGATCAGGATATTATCCTGTATTTGTCTGCCACCCACAAAAGCACTTTGTTCTATCGCAATAATCTCAGGGAGCCATGGTTTGAGACGATTGGCCATAACTTTTGCAATAATCTTGTAACTGAAGTTGCACAAGCTTATTGGCCTGAATTATGAAATATTCTCCGGGCTGGCTATTTTTGGAATTAATACAATTTGGGTCAAGTTAAGGGAGGGGTCGAAAGTGCCTGTAGTGAAGAAGCCGTCCACCATGTCGACTACATCTTGCTGGATTTCAGACCAGTATTGATGATAGAAATGCCCGTTTAGACCATCCGGACCAGGTGCCTTAGTTGCTCCCATTTGAAACACTGCTTCTTGCACTTCCTCTTTTGTCACCTTTTTCATTAAGGCCATGTTCATCTCATCATGGATAAGGTTGGGACATTGATCAAGCACCGGTTGGTAGTTTCTGGGCCCCACAGTTGTGTATAAGGAGCGGTAGAATTGCCCAATGTGCTGCTTTAAGACTTCAGGGTCACGGCACCACTGATTTTCTTCTATTTTCAGCATTGATATTCGGTTACGTATTCTTCTTTGTATCGTTGTGGCATGAAAATATTTGGTATTTTTGTCCCCCCACTTTAGCCAATTTATCTGGGATCTCATGCTCCAGTACATCTCTTCTTGCCTCCATAAACTCTCTATGCATTCTTTGAGTTGCTGCGATTCCTCCCTAAAGCCAGACCCGCTAGGGTTATTTGTTATCTCGGTTAGTCTCTTCATTAAGCACTCAACTTGCTTGCGAGCATTGGAAAATTTTCTTTTGCTCCAAGTCCCCAATGCACTAGCCACCTTCCTCGATTTCCCCCTTAGGTCTCCATGGGGGCAGGACCTATCATGCCAAGCCTTTCTAACCACCTTCTTACATTCCGGGTCTTCTACCCAAAAAGCCTCAAACCGAAACTCCTTTTTCCTCTTGTTGTTATTTGGGTGCATTGTTATAAGTAACGGACTATGATCAGAACCTATGGCTGGTAAAGCATAGGCCTCTGCACTTGGGAATTCTACTCGCCATTCTAGGTTGCAGACTGCCCTATCTAGTCGTTCTCTCACCAATGCATCCCCTTCTCTATTGTTTGACCATGTATATGCGCATCCCTTGCTTTCCATATCCATTAAAGAACAATCGTCCATCATTTCCCGAAAGGCCACCATTCTATGATTCTCAGCCCCTCGTCCACCAGCCTTTTCCCAGTAATAACAGACCTCATTAAAATCACCCATACAAATCCATGGAAGAGTGTTATTGCGATGAATAGCCCGTAACTTTTGCCATAATTGTAATCGTTCCTGGAACTCAGTAGATGCATGAAGAAATGATATTCTCATTCGGATTCCACAAGTGGGGTCCCTACATGTTATGTCAATCAATTCCTTCGAGTAGTCCTGTATTTCCACCGATATCTCCTCTTCCCACATAAGAGCCAAACCCCCTGCTGTGCCAATAGGATCAATAATAACTGCTTTGCTGAACTGGAGCTGCTGTTTCAACCTATCCACTACTGTTCTTTTATTCTTGGTTTCCATGAGGAACACCAAATTGGGCCTATCAAGAGCCATTAAGGCTCAGAGGTGCTGGAACGTCGGGGTAGAGCCCAGTCCCCGACAGGTCCAGCTCAATACTTTCATCTATCCCTCGGTGGCTTATTAGGGCTAGCCACCAAAGCCCATTCTTGGGTTCCCACATCAACCTGAATGGGGGCATCAAGGAGAAGTGTCTCATCTATAGCCTTCGCGTCAATCCTCTGTAGATTCAGCTGTTTCGCCTTCTTGATTTTCTTGGTTGCTGAGGGAATACGGCCTTTCCGACCATTCTTATATGAGGTGGATGTACCTCTGGAATAAGCTACCAACCCTGGTGATTCTAATAGTAGAGGCTGGGTAACTTTAGCACTTTTACCTTTTTCTGTTGTCAACTCCTCAATTATCCATTTTCCTTTTGCTTTGGAGAATTTTGACAGTTGACAATCCATAGGGTTTACCCTTTGCATACCATAGTCTTCAGTAGGGGTTGGGATCTCCCTGTTTACATCCAATATTGGTGTTTCTGGGGCTGTTTCCTCCTCCTCTAGTTTATCTACTTCCTCATTGTATAACTTCCAGAACGGGCTATTTTCCCGTGCTTCTGCTTTCAACCAATAGCCGAAATTCCCGCATCCGTCTTCCCCTGGTCTTGGTTCTTTATAGGGAATTTCCTCGCAGTTTGTGGCGAAATGACCTATCCTTCCGCAAGAATAGCAGTAGTAGGGAAGCCGTTCGTACTTAAAATCTACCCACACTTGATCACCATCATCAAAATTTACAATAGCTCCTGGCCATAAAGGACTGGCTAGTTCTAAAAGCACTCGCGCTCTACCCACCTTGCATGGGCTTTCCTCTTTGTTATCAATTCTCAACTCCACCACATTGCCTATCTTTCCTACCACCTCCATCATAGTTTTTTCCGTGATGCGAAGTATCGGTAGTCCATGCACTTGCACCCAGAATTCACAGTGGGTAAAGACATGTCGATGTATAGGTAACTTAGGTTGAAGTTTTTGTAGGATAAGCAAAGTTGCCGGAGAAGCACCATGGGCTAGCTTCGAGCACTTTTTCCAAATCCGCTTCTGTTTTGAATGTGAACGATAAGATACTCGATTGTAGTGGTTCGCACACCACATGTTCCGTTTTCCATGCCTTCTTCATTGTGGATAAGAGGGCCTGCAAGTTCACAGTAGGCCTCGAGTAGATTTTCCCCAGCAAAATCCGATTACAAGCTCTCCATTTCTCCTCAGGAATTTCTTCAAACACGTTAGCTACGAACTTTTCAGTCCACATTTGCCCCATTCTTTTGCACAGCATCGCCATCCTACGCTCCTTTTCTAACTCCTTTTCCATTCTTGTGTTAATATGCAGCTGTTTCGCACTCATTACCGCCCTTCAAGACACCAGCTCAGCCAAGAAGAAGACACACTAGCACAGCCAAAGGAGAGGCCCAAGATCCCTGCAACTGACCTGAATGGGTTGGTTCAGTAGATTTCACCAGCTTGCGGCATAATCCTGCTACCAAACACGTTGTTTTTACTGCGATCTGGACTTTACAGGATGAAGGGAGCTCTAGCTTTCCAAACGCAAGTTGAGTGGAGGAGAGGGCAGAATCCACAGGGTTTTACGTCATTTGTGGGTTACCTAAGAAGTAGGTTGAGTAAATGCTGTGTGTGAGACGGATTGCTACTGATCTATGAGGATTTTTGTTCTGTTTTCTAGAGGTTTTAGTTTTTGGGTGGGGGATGGGATCGTAGAGTTGGGGAAGAAGAAACATGGAGTTCTTCTCTTAGAGTTGGGTGTTTGTAGGAGTGGTATTAGGGTTTCTTGAGGTGAGAGTGGTATAGGAAGAGACCAGATTCGCGGGGTTTCTTCATTGGAAAGGAAAAGGTGAGTCTTTTAGGGTTTCTTGAGGATTGCTATCACCATGGATAGACGAAAACTCTTACCAGACAGAGAGATCAGAGCAAAGTATTTGGCACAGTTAAAATGACAAATTTCCATTAGTATGTATTCAGTCAAGTAGCTCGAAGAAGCACACATTCATTACAAAAATTGGAACAAGTCACATGGCACACATGCTTAATTAAGTTTTTTAAATTCGATTTGGACGTTGGAACAGTTTTGAGTATGAAACCATTAAAACATATTCACCTGTTCTACGTGTGTGCTTCGAAATCATAACGATGATGTGTCCTTTTTGGATTCATTTGCCATTAAAAACCGTAGAGGCTGAAATGACATTTTCACATGATAATGCATGTTCAATATATATTTTTGCGCAGCTGAATCTCTCCTCTCTTGACATATCGACATCAGCAATACTCGATGAAAAAGAACCTGCCCCTGCGCATTCATACGCTAATGAAGCTGTAAATTTCTGATTAGCAGGAAATTAAGTATTTTCTGTAACTAGGTGATTGTGACTAACTAATCAGGCCGCCTACACTGTTGCAATAGTGCAAAATATGTCATCTATGTTAGAGATAAATAAGATAATTCTTCAAGATATTTTTCTATATTAGAGATAATTAGAATATTTCTTTTGATTTTTTGTATCTCTCAAAATTGTGTGGATACTTTTTATTGTGCACGTCTTGATTTTTTTTTTTGGTCGAATGCATGTCTTGATTAATATATGTTAGTTTGGATAGTCAACTCATAAAACTTATAAACAAATTGATACAATCATCAGCATGATATACGAAAAGATATAGAAAGTTTCACAATTATTTGTTCCACATTCTTATTCTTAACTTGGTATCAAAGCTAGTCGATACCGAAGTGCATCGGTGTACCCCCAAGTGCAGATCTGAAGCTAATTTTGCTTCTTGTCTTTTTTTTTTTTCAATAAGTCGTAATATTCTCCAGTCAACGTTGATTTCAACATCATTCATCCCGTCTGATCGCCAATTTCGGATTGCAATGTTGTTGCATAGTCTGCAGAGCCTTGTCATCTGATGACGCACCATTGAGTTGTTGTTCCATCAGCAAAGCGAGTCGTATTAGTCGCTTGATGTTTTCCTCCAATTCTCAGCTTGGTTATTACAGCGCCAGCCATATAGGCCGCGTCATCCAGTAACTATTTTGAAAGCAAAGTCAGTTGCATTGGTTACTTGCTATTACAACGCCAGCCGCATTGGCCGTGTTCTTCTAGTTACTCTTTTAGTTGGCAAAGCCAGCCGTATCGGCCGCTTGCTGTTTTTCCCTTTGATTCATGACCTTCAGTTCCTTTCGAGGCACCAAGCATACGACATGATAAAGAGAAAACCCTATAGAGAGTAGGATATGATGAAAAGTTCAAAGAAATAGTAATTCTCAAAACCAATTTTAATAGAAACCCTAAAATTGCAATGCAATAAACCCGAAGCCCAGCCAAGCAAACTAGTATCCAACCAAATTCCAAACAAAGAAAAAAAAATTCCAAACAACGTAAGAAACCATTCGAGACTCGGCGCAAGGGCTTTGAATCGTACTTCGAAAAGAAAAAGACAGCATACGTGCACTACAAAAAAACATGGATTTTGCCACGGAAATTTGCGATGGGGAATTTTTCGTTGCTAATTTGTGACGGATTTATAAATCCGTCGCAAATTAGCGACGAAAATTTTCCATCGCTAATTTGCGATGGAATTTGCCACGAAATGAAAATTCGTCGCAAATTAGCGACGGAAAATTAATCCGTCGCTAATTCCATCGCAAATTAGCGACGGAATTAGCGACGGAGTTATTTTCCGTCGCTAATTTATGCAACGAAATTTACCATTATGTGACGAAAGTAGCGACGGATTTTTTTACCGTCGCTAATTTGCGACGAATAAAAAATTCGTCGCTAATTTGCGACGAATAAAAAATTTATCGCTAATTTGCGACGGATTTTGTGACGAAAACGGATTCGTCGCTAATTTGTAATTTATGACGGAAAATAACTTTCGTGATATCCACCCCACCCGTCAATTTCTCACTCTCTGTACTGATTCCTCATATCTCCCCCCTCCCCCCGCTTTTCTCCCGCCTTCTCCCTCTTTCGTTTCTCTCAATAAACCTATCCGTGCGCGCAGAAATCAATTTCGGTAAAGCTTTTCTACCGGTAAGTATCGTAGCTAATTTCGTGACTAATTAGCGACGAATACGGTTCGTCGCAAAACTATTCATCGCTGGATTCGAATTTTTTTATTTTATTGACTAGTTTTTTGTAACATCTTCGCCGGTCCGGCAACCGGCGAGACCTCGCCGGCCATGGGGCGAGGCGCTCGGCCTCCCTCCATGGCCGTCGACCTCGCCGTCGCCAAGATCTGGGCGACGGCGAGGTCGACCGGGTGCCTCGCCCCATGGCCAGCGAGGTCGACTGCCACGCCTGGGGGAGGTCGCTCGGCCTCCCCTAGATCTGGGCGAGGCCGAGCGGCCTCGCCCCATGGTCGACGAGGCCGCTCGGCCTCCCCCCATGGCCGTCGCCCAGATCTCGTCGTCACCCAGATATGGGCGACGGCGAGGTCGACCGCCACACTTGGCGGCCTCGCCCATGGCCGGCGAGGTCAAACTCGCCGGCCTCAGTTGGTCGACGGTCGCCGGACCGACGACCGGAGAAAAATATAAGGGGAAAAAAATTAAAAAAATTTGAAAAAAATAAAAATATATTAAAAAATGAATCTTAAGTGATTTTTCTTTTTTTTAGGTACGTGTCCATTTTAAGGTCTCGCAATCCAAGTGAACGTTGCAATTCTCATCAAATTGACCACTTTCTATTACAAAAATTTTAGTCAAATATTTGGGTAAGTCTTCTTTACATGGTAATTTTTTCATTTTTTTCAATTTCAAAGTAATTGTTGCGTCAAAAACAAAATTTTAATTTTCATAATTTTATGGTTTTAATTAAGAACAGTAGATATGATAGTTTTAATATTTTACGAGATTTTTTTATTTTATACAGACACAATGCAAAGAGACAGGGCTTGGATGTATAATAAGAACTTATCTAGACGTCGAGGATTGACCGATGAGTTTCGTACTGGGTTGAAACTATTTTTAGACTTTGCTAGTAGTAAATATGAGTTCATGGATGGAAATAAGTTAAGGTGTCCGTATAAAAAGTGCAGTAATGGTAAATTTAATGTGTGTGATAAAGTTAGAGAACATCTTTGTAGCTTTGGGTTTGCTCCGAATTATTATAATTGGACTTACCATGGTGAACCATTTATATCTGATGAAGGATATAGAAGAAGTGACCAATTTTTAGTTAGGGAAGAATGTAGCTATTATGACCAATTGAACCCATAAGAGAGGATGGTGATTAATGCAGCTGGTCAGAATTTTGTTTCAGAATCGAACCATGCAAGTACTAATTTTACTCCTACACTTGAACAAGTGGGTACTAGTCATGCATCACAATTGGAAAAGATAGGAGTAACGGATTTTGATGAGAATGTGTGTAATTGAACTTTTTCATCTAATCAGTTCTGGGAAGTATTGAAAGCAGCAGATGAACCTTTATGGGCACGTTGTGACAACCACACTAAGTTATCAGTGACAGCAAGACTGTTAAATATCAAGGCAGAGCATAATGTGTCTGCGGATTGCTTCAACTCTTTTGTTGAAGTAATGCGGGAAACAATGCCTCGTAATAACATCATGCCAAGTGATTATTACGATATGAAAAAGCTAGTGGATAACGTAGGTCTTCCGGTTGTAAGGATTGATGTATGTAGTAGGGGTTGTATGTTATATTGGAGAGATGATGAAAATGCATAATCTTGCAAATTCTATAGCCAACCTAGGTACAAGATTAACAGGAGGCAAGGTCGTAATCAAAAGCGTAGACCATGCAATCAAATATTTTCTCTGCCCTTAATCCCCAGATTGCAAAGGCTTTATGCGTCTCAAGCCACTGCTGAACACATGACTTGGCATGCAAATCATGAAACAGAAAAGGGTCTAATGTGTCATCCTTCAGATGCAGAGGCATGGAAACATTCTGATAAAACATACCCTGAGTTTGCGATAGAGTTTCGAAACATCAGGTTAAGTCTCTGTGCTGATGGATTTGCCCCATTTGGGAAATCATGAAAAAGTTATTCATGTTGGCAAGTTATCTTAACGCCATACAATCTTCCACCTGGTATATGCATGAAGACACCTTATATATTTTTGACATTGATCGTGACTGGCCCGCAAAATCCGAAAAAGTTAATAGATGTTTATATGCAACCATTGATTGAAGAGTTACAACGGCTATGGGATAAAGGTGTCCTTACATATGATGTTTCTACCGATCAAACATTTGTAATGAAGGCTGCTCTTCTTTGGATGATAAATGACTTTCCAGCTTACGGAATGTTATTTGGATGGAGTACAGCTGGGATCTTAGGATGTCCGATATGTTTCGAGAGATCAAAGTCATTTAGATTAAAACATGGAAAGAAGCCCAGCTATTTTGACTGTCACAGACAATTTTTACCGATAAATCATACATTCAGAAGGAATAAAAAAGAGTTCATCAAGAATAGGACTGAAAGAACACCTCCACCATTGAGGTTGACCGGCGATCAAATTTGGGAGCGGGTGCAGGACTTTCCGTCGGTTGTTCAGAATCCTCACGGCATGACTATTGCGTACAGAAGTACACATAAGTGGACAAAACGCAGTATATTTTGGGATCTACCATATTGGAAGGCCCATCTTATTCATCATAATCTTGACGTCATGCATATAGAAAAGAATGTTTTCGACAATGTCATAAATACTGTGATGGATGTCACCGGAAAAATAAAAGACAACTTGAACGCAAGAAAAGATATAAGAGATATTTGTGATCGGCCAACACTGGATGTGGATGCAAGCAGCAGGGGACTAAAACCAAAAGCAGTTTATACATTGGAAAAGGAGCAGAGGCGAGTTGTTTGTCAATGGTTGAAATCTGTACGGTTTCCTGATGGATATGCTTCGAACCTCGGGAGATGTGTTGATTTGAATGAATGCAAGTTGACAGATTTGAAGAGTCATGATTGTCACATATTTATGGAAAGACTAATTCCAATAGCTTTCAAGGAAGTTCTACCGAGCTTTGTATGGGGCGCCATTACAGAGTTAAGCAATTTCCTGCATGATATTTGCTCGACAGTGTTAAAAGCATCACACATGGAGAAACTAGAGAGAGATATTCCAATTATTCTTTGCAACTTAGAAATGATATTTCCTCCATCGTTTTTTTATTCGATGGAGCATCTCTTATTTCACTTGCCTTATGAGGCCAAAGTTGCAGGTCCCGTCCAATTTCGATGGATGTATCCATTTGAGAGGTAAATTTTTTTTTTAAAATAAAGTTCAAATTACTTTATTATATATTATGTTCCGAAAAGCTTCTTTCTATTGCAACTAGATTCTTATATCATTTGAAGAAAAAAGTGAAGACTAAGGCATGTGTTGAAGCTTCAATTTGTAATGCATATATTGTGGAAGAAGTGACAACATTTGCATCATACTATTTTGAGCCGCACGTGCAGTGCAAGAGGCGGAGAGCACGCAGAAATGATGAGGGCCCCATTGATCCCAATTGCAAAGTATTCTCTATTTTCAATTATCTGGGTCGACCAAGCAGCGCATGTAAGTTTCGTTACTTAACAGGCGAAGAATGGCATGCAGCCCATACATATATTTTACTGAATTGCCCAGAAGTCGAGCCATACTTCGAGTAAGTGTAAATTTGCAAATATATGTATTGTGTGCAAATATTTGCTAATATATAAATGGTATTTATTACTAGGATTTTCCAAACTTCAATGTATGGACTACCACCAAATGAGTTTGACCGTTTGTGCGATGAACAATTTGCAGCATGGTTCAAAACATATGTAAGTTGCCTATGGACCAAAACCAAATTATTAATATTTTATACATCATTTATTAAAATATATATTATTGACTTTGCGTGTGTAACCTTAGGTTCACAATAATCATGATGAACTTGGAGAGCAAGGATTGCTATATCATCTGTCATGGGGTCCACAGTTAAGAGTACGAAGTTGGCCAGCATATTTCATAAATGGATATAATTTTCACACTCATGAATATGGAATGGGAAAAGCCACAATGAATAGTAGTGTGTCTGTTCGGTCATTCAATAGTGGCAGTTCAAAAAATGATTTTTATGGCTTGTTGGATGAAATCATAGAGATAGAGTATCCTGGACCATTAATGATGTGGGTTGTGTTATTTAAGTGCAAGTGGTTCGACCCCGTCAAAGAAATGAAGGTGCATACGAAGTTTAATTTGGTTGAAATAAATCACAAGAAAAGATATATGAAATATGAACCATTTGTCTTGGCACAATAAGCAATTTAAGTATGTTATGCATCATATCCTAGTTTGAAACGTGACAAAGCTGATTGGTGGGCTGTATGTAAAATCAAAGCACGGAGAAAAATCGAGGAACACCGGAAGGATAGAGCCTATCAACAAGAGTAAGTTCGTAACACGGTTGAAACTGAGGAATATAACATTCCAACTTTACGAGATCCATGTGGAGCAATGACAGATGTGGATCCAACTGAAATTTGCGAATTAAATATAGAAGATGGTACAGAATCTGATTTTGAGACAGATGATGAAGATGATGCTCATGAAGAAGATCAAGATCAAGACGAGAACGAAAATGCAGATCAAGACGAAGACGTAGACGAACATGAAGATTAAAATTTTTGTGACAAAACACTAATGATGTGTAATTATTATTGCGACATGTGTTATTTTGGTTGTCATAATTATTATTATTGTTCTTGTTATTATTGTTATTGTTATTATCATTATTGTTGTTGTTATTACCGCGCGCCTCGCCCGAGCTCGTAGCCGTCGCCGCCCAGTAGCCGCCCGACGCCATCGCCGCCGAGCAGCCACCCGAGCTCGTAGCCGTCGCCGTCGCCGTCGTCGCCGAGCAGCCGCTCGACGTCGTCGGCGACTAGCAGCTGCCCAACGCCGTCACCGACTTCGCAGCCGCCCGACGCCGTCGCTGCCCAGTAGCCGCCTAACACCGTCGCCGCCCAGCAGTCGCCTGAGCTCGTAGCCGTCGCCGTCGCTGCCCAGCAACCGCCCGACGCCGTCACCGCCCAGCCTCGCCCGAGCTCGTAGTCGTCGCCGTCACCACTCAGTAGCCGCCCGAAGCCGTCACCGTCCAGCCGCCGCCCGACGCCGTCGCCGCCCGGCTTCACCGTCGTTCACCCGGCCGTGGCCGAGCGCCGTGCCGAGCGCCTAGCCGACTAGCAGCCACTTGCACCCGCACCAAGCCCGCCACTGGCCGACCGGCCAAAATATTATTATTGTTTGATTTTTCTTGGCCTTGAACCAAGTAAGCGACTCCCTAAACATTACCTAGTATAATGGGTATTAATCGGACTTGTTTAGGGATTGTTTAGTGTCGGATTGGTTGGCTAAGTTATGGCCGATTTCAGGATTGCATGTGGCTTTGATCGATATTCGCCTGGTTAATTTGTCGATTATGTTGTCGATTAAGCGTTCAATAACGATCGTGTGGTTGATTAGGGTGTGCATGGAATGCATTCCGGAACAGAATGACGATCGTATGGTTGATTAAGCGTTTTTTCAGAAAATGCATAAAAATTGAAAAATTCTAGAAAAATTCATAAAAATTTCCAGAAAATAAAAAAAAAGTCAGATTTTGGGAAAATATGAAATTTGGTGAATTTTTTTTTATACAAAATGGCTTAAAATACCTGTGGCCACCCACTTTGAGTGAAATTTAAATTTTTTGAGATGCTCAAAAAATAATAATAATAATAAAAAATCAAAATTTTCAAAACTTTACAAAATGGCTTAAAATACATGTGGCCACCCACTTTGAGTGAAATTTAAATTTTTTTAGATGCCCAAAAAAATAATAATAAAATAAAAAATTTCAAAACTTCACAGAATGGCTTAGAATACCTGTAGCCACCCACTTTGGGTAAAATTTAAATTTTTTTAGGTGCCCAAAAAAATTAAAAAATTAAAAAATAATAAAAAATTTCAAAACTTCACAGAATGGCTTAGAATACCTGTGGTCACCCACTTTGAGTGAAATTTAAATTTTTTTAGGTGCCCAAAAAAATTTAAAAAATCAAAAATTTCAAAACTTCATATAATAGTTTAGAATACCTGTGACCACTCACTTTTAGGCAGAAATTTTACTTTTTTTAGGTGCCCAAAAAAAATTAAAAAATTCGAAAATTTCAAAACTTCACAGAATGGCTTATAATACCTTTGGCCACCGACTTTGAGTAAAATTTAAAATTTTTTAAGTGCAAAAAAAATCAATAAATCAAAACAGAGTTCTGTTCCAGAAAGCAATTTCTGGAATAGAATTAGTCATGTTTTACCAACATATTTCTCCTTCAGAAATCAATTTCTGGCAACAATTTGATTTCTGGAGCAGAATGGTTATCATTCGCACCCTTAGTTGTTTAATGCCAATCGTATGGTTAATTAGTTTAATCGTGTGATTGATTTGCTTAATTGTGGCTGATTGGTTAACTATGGCCCGATCGTGTGGGTTGATTGATGATCATGTGCCCGAGAACGAAGATCATGTGGCTGAAATTGATGTTTCATGGTTGATCTTGTACTTGATGAATGATCGTGTGGTTTGAAAGTGGATCGTGTGGTTAATTATGGCTATTGTTGGCTTAGCATGGCATATCGTGATCATATATTGATGTTTGATATCAAAATGAGTGCGATTCATAGTATATTTGTTCGTAGGAAATTGCACGTCATAAACACTCGGCATTGGCTAATTAAGAGGATACATTTTCTGCTTTTGAAGTAAAATGGTAAGCTTCGTCATGTACGTTATTATGTGTCCGTAATATGTGTTCATATTTTTTTACATATTTGCCTAACCTTCCTACTTGACAGTATAAACGTGGAGGTCGCATGCATAGAAGACCAACCCCTTCCTCGTCCTCGTCCCCGTCCCTTTCCTCTTCCCATGCCTTTTCATCTAACCCTCAACCATTATATGCTGATGGACAATATGGACACGTTGGCCCTTCCTCCAACACTCAAGAACATGTTAGGAGACTTGGACACATGCGAACTGAATCTCCTTCAGTTCCATCTCCTTTAGATCCATATCCTTCCGTTCCACCTTATTATTCAGCGCAACAATCGAATAATGAGGAAACACAGGTGAAGAAGATAACTGATTCATGATATGTCCATTTGGAGATTCGTAAGTACTTCATTTTTTTAAGTATATGTAATATTTATGATTTTAGATATGGATGTCAACTGAATTGTCGATGTTGCACAATAACCGTATGTTTGCAGATTCACGGATGCTACGTTTGTTGTGAGGGAACTGAATAAAATAGTTAAAAACTATTGGATGGGGCAGTATATTAATTACAGCAATGCTCCACAAGAAGTGAAAGATTTGTGGTGGAATGAGTTCAAGGTAAGTTTTAGATATTCTATTTTCTCACCAACTAAGTTCGGTGTAGTATATTGATGGTCAAGAATGATGTAAAGGGACCAGAACAACTCTTTAGTTTTAGGTACTAAAGGGACCAGATATTTTCCCCGAGATGAACTTTACAAAATCTATCGCCGAATTGTTTGGTGCATGGTAATGGATATGTGACCATCATAATAACTTTCAGTTGTTTTTGTATTGATTGCAGCGGAAGTTCAGGTGGGATGAAGAGGAAGAGAATGAAGTGAGAAGAATTTTTAAGAAGAAAGTCAGTGATCACATACGAAATGTGATGAATAGAGCGAAGATCAAGCAAGTGAAGCCGGCTTTCATTACAGCTGACAATTGGACGGAAATTAACAGAATTTGGGAAACTGAAAAGAATCAGAAAATCAGTGAGCAAAATAAAAAGAATCGATCTTCTAGTTCTAGTGAAGGGTCTGCCACATATGCTGAGGGCTCTATCAACATTGGAGAGCATCGAAAACGAATGGTAAGTCTGTTAAATAAGTTATAAGTTAATTTAATTCAATTACTCATGTTCACATTTTGTAGGCACATGAATTGGGGACGGAACCGACATTTGCAGCTATATTTGAACGCACATTTCAAAAAAAAGATAAGACATGGACTAGCGATCGAGCAAAAGCTATTAAGGTACGTAAGGTTATACTTTGGACTTTATAGAAACTAGAATGAAAATCGTGAATGCTTTTAATATTTATGGTAGTTATATATATGAAGTTATTTTATTTTCATTTATATTGTTAATGTAGGAAAAATATGATGAACTTTTAATGAGCAATGCTAGTGGTGGTGATGGTGTTGCTGCATCTGAGCCATCAGTTGACAGTATGGCATTATGGGTGGAGGCAACGGGTGGGATGAAAAAAGGAAAAATATTTGGGATGAGATCCTTGTCAAGGGTATACATGACGAATCATGCTGCAACTTCATCATCCAATACGGCTGTCCCAAGGAGGACACGACTTGAGCAGCAAATGACCCAAGAATTGAACCAACTGAAAAATGTACTTGTAGAGAAGGACGAAGAAATAAATGACTTGAAACAACAAATGCAAATCGTTATGCGACACCTCAACCTCCATCACGATGAGGTTCCGCCTGTACCTCCAGCCAATCCAATAGGTGATGGGCACAATGATGAGCGACACAATGATGCTAAGATTGATTATGATGATAATGATTTTCTCAGTCCTTTCTAGTTAAAATTCCCAAAATCAGAGGTAAGCTTGCTTCACAATCTTTTGTGCCATAAGTGCAGTTTCACCCAATATGTTCCTGCCCTACAATTACTTTTTGTGCACAACTTTCTTACAACTAGGTTCTTTGCTTGCGAAAAACTGAAAATTTAGAGATCCTAGGATGACATGCTTGTTACAAAAAATCATGATATTTGAACATTGTAGAAATATATGCCTTAATTGACTTTGAGTCCTCTCTTCCTAGGAATTGGTGTTGGTAATTCACCTCTCTAAGTCATTAAACTATTGAATGTTGTTTGGAGAATGATCTAATTTTTCCTAGGTGACAGAAATACGGTTTACAAGGGTGAAAAACTACAGTAGATATCAAAGTTGACTCATATTCATATGTAAGAACATTGATGTTCGTCCTGAAACGTTTTTTTGTTAACCCTCTTACTTGTTTTTTTATACCTAGTTCCACATCCATGCATAAACGCTTCTTTTATATTCTGGACTGATTGAATATCTTTATTTATGTATCCACATTTCATCAGGTGTCGACAAAAGTGACTGCTTCTGGTGTCCTGCCAAGTACCAAAGCTGCCCAATCTTGTGTCTGGCTTGTTGATTTTTCGTTTTTGAAGCAGAATCTATGATTGTCCCTCCTCCTTTGAATGTTTTGAATGTATTATAAGATTGAATATCAAATAGAATCATGTCAAACTTTGCAACTTTGCATATATCATTATTTTTTGCGGACTAGCGTCTTTCCTTCAGTTATATTTTTCAATTATATGACATTGTGTCTGGTTTGTTCGTTTTCTATTTCTGAAGCGGAATCTATGGTTGTCTCGTGTCCTTTGATTGTTTTGAATATATTACATGATGTTCATTAATGCGTAGCTATTGCTATGGACAAGATTTGATGGCCCAAATGGTATAAAATTTGCGACGAATATTTAGAGACAAATTTTGCGACCATTACAGTTCGTGGCTAATTTACGACGAATAAGTAGTGACGAATTTTGCGACGAATAAAGTTTGTGGCTAATTTGCGACTAATAAATTTTGCGATGAATAAAGCTCGTGGCTAATTTGCGACGAATTTTGGGACGAATAAAGTTCGTGGCTAATTTGCAATGAATTTTGCAACGAATAAAGTTTGTGGCTAATTTGCGACGAATTATTTGAGACGAAATTTCCGACGAATTTTTTGACGAATAAAGTTTGTGGCTAATTTGCGGCGAATTTTGCGACGGATAGTGTTCGTGGCTAATTTGCGACGAATAAAGTTCGTGGCTAATTTGCGACGAATTTTTTTCCGTCACAATTTAGCGACGAAAATTGAAATTTTCCGTCGCAAAATTTTGCGACGTCGTATTAGCGACGGAATTTTTTCCGTCGCTAACTTCGTCGCAAATTCGATTAGCGACGGATTTTGCCAAATTTTTCGTCGCAAAATTCGTCGCTAATCCCTTGTTTTTTTGTAGTGGTGAGAAACCATTCAAGTTGAAAATTTTCTATCCCCAATGGTGGTCTGATCGTTGACTCGAAATCAAAATAATTGATTTATGAAAATGGTTAATATCACAAAAAACTTCAAATTAATACACTTGTGATAAATTTATCCAAAATTAATTCTTTTTATCATAAAAAATCTCAAACTAGTATACATGTGGCAGATTTACCTTAAACTAATTTTTTGACCACCAAAAATCCTAAATTGGTACATTTATAACAAATTTATCCTCTATTAAATTGGATTAATATCACGAAAAACTACAAAATGGTACACCTGTGATAGATGGAGGCTAAAACCCCAAACCAGTAAACCCATCGACTGTCACGTGTCATCCAACTCAGAAATTTGACGGTAAAATTTAACGAAAATTAACAGAGGGTAAAATTATCAGGGGTATACCAATTTGGAGTTTTTTGTGATAAAAAAATTAGTTTGAGATAAATTTGTCACAAGTGTACTAGTTTGGGGTTTTTCGTTGTATTAACTCTTATGAAAATAAAATTTTTATCTTAAAGTGTCTTGGATCAAACCCAGTTATCATTCAAAACTTTGGCTCAATGTCCAATTTGATCCTTGAATTTTGGCCCTTCTCTTCCATGATCGTAGCACTTAGGGCCTGTTTGTTTCAACTTTGAAAATGCTACTTGGGGGAATGCAAATACCTTTGGGTAAAAGCTCATTGGGAAAATGCAAATGATGTTTGGTAAAAATATTTTGTAAAGCTACTTTGGCCAAAATATAGTGTTTGGTGAATTTTTTTGCAAATGGACTTTGAGAATTATCTTATTTATTAAAAAAAAAACTAACCTACCTATCGCCGGAGCCGGAGATAGATCTGGCATCGGCGGCCGTCGCCCAAGGTCAGGCGACCCTCGGCGAGCCAGATCTGCCATCGCCGGCGGTTGCCCGAGGCCAGGCGACCCTCGGCGGGGGTCGCACGACCCAAGCGACGGCCGCCTGAGGTCATGCGCCCTCAGGCGACCGTCGCCTGGGTCGCGCGACCCAGGCCGGCGGCGCCTGGGCAATCGCGCGACCTCCGGCAGCCGTCGCCTGGGTCGTGCGACCTCGCCGGCCTCTCGCAGGCGCGATCCAGGTGCCGGTCGCCCTCCCTCGCTGAAGAAGATGAACAGTAGCATTTGGCAAAGGCTGAAAGCCCAAGGCTGGTCCGGACCAGTTTTGGGCTTTCAGCATTTGAAATGCTAGCATTGGCCAAATGCTGAACCAAACACCCCAGCATTTTGGGAAGGGGCTTTCGAGGCTCAAAGCCCCTTCCCAAAGCTGAACCAAACACCCCCTTAGTCCATTACCCTTCTCCTTCATTGCGTCAAGGGCGTCTCCATCTCCACTGCCAATCTCTCTCTCTCTCTCAGCCACCCACTATTCTCAGGTCATGACCTTTTACATTGAACACCTCTAGGCTTGTGCCATTGCCCTTGTCATCGTAAACTAGCTACCTAATGCAAATGTCTTTCCTCATTTCTGTGTTTAACCCACGAGAAGAAATTGTGTCCGCCCGTAAAAACGCAACACCACGTCGTCTAGTGGAATGGTATTCCACTGATCAAGATTCCCACATCAATAATGCATATTTATATGTATGGCTCCTCGGACGCCGACACACAATATATGCACGTCTTCGCACTCACTTCTCTTAGATAAGCCGTCGAATAAACTCTCTCTCTCTCTCTCTCTCTCTCTCTCTCTCTCTCTCTCTCTCTCTCTCTCTCTCTCTCTCTCTCTCTCTCTCTCTCTCTCAACTCCTTTCGCCCTCTGTTTGTTCTACTATGGCTTCGATAAACTTCATAGCTAGGCCAAACTATGTTTCGCACTCTATCAAAGCATCTTCCAAAAGCTTTGATCATTTGAAAGACTGGTTTGGTCTTGGAAATAAGAATTTGCCCGGGAGGAACGCACGAGGCGACCTTCGAGAACTAACCATCGCGAACGTTGCAAACCAGGCCCCGATCGTCTCTAAACCGTCAACGGGGAAAGAAGCAATGGGCGGCCGGAATCACATCTCGTGGACGAGCATCCCGCAACACTGGTGGGAGGGCGAGTTGGGAGTCGAAGGAGAGATACCTCTCTGGCTGGTGAGTTTGTGTGTGATTTTCTGTAATCTCTCAGTCATGTTTTTGCATGCATGTGATAAGAATCATATCTTTTCACATCCCCTAATCATGTTTCTTGTCCATTCTGCTAGTTTTAATCTTTCCATATGCCAGAATTTGAATTGAAAAGGAAAATTGTTTATTTGTTTGTCCAAAGTCTAGCTAAATAAAAGGGCAGCTTTATCCAATTTTCTTTTGTTTCAATCAAACAAACGACAAGGAAGAAGTACGAGGAAATGATTGAAAGATCTTTGTCACTAAGTTCTTTTCATATATTATCTAAACTTACGGGAAATGTGCCAAAAAAGTCCTAAACCTTTTGTATTGGTGCCAATTTAGTCCTAAACCTTTTTTTGGTGCCAATTCAGTCCTAAACCTTTTGCATTAGTACTAATTCAGTCCTAAACCTTTTTTCTTTGTGTCAATTCAGTCCTTCTGGTCAATTTTGGCCGGATTTACTGACGTGGACGCCGACCGGTCGGCGGCCGGTCACCGACGCTGACTTGGACAACTTTAATAATATTTTAATATTTTTTTGAAATTTTATTAATTTTTTTTCTCTCCCCTCCTTCCAACCGGTCGTCGGACCAACGACCAGCCAGAGGCTAGAGGCCGACGCCGGCGAGGTTCGCTCATGCCAGCCACTGGCGAGGGCGGCCTCGCTCTGGTCGAGGCCCGACCTTGCCAGCTAGTGAGGTCGGGCCTCGCCCAACCGCCGGCGAGGCTCTCCCTCGCCAGCGGCGGCGAAGGTGAGCCTTGCCATGTCTGGACGAGGCCCGACCTCGCCAGATCTGGCAAGGTGGTGCCTCGCCCAGCCGCCGACGAGGCTCAACCTCGCTAGATCCGGCGAGGTCGAGCCTCGCCTAGCCATGGCGAGGTTCAAGCCCTCGCTAGCGGCCTCCGGCGAGGGCGACCCTTGCCAGTGGCCAGCGTGGGCGAGCCTCGCCGGCGCCGACCTCTGGCCTCTGGCCGGTCGCCGGTTCGGCGACCGGCTGGAGGGAGGGGAGAGGAAAGAAAAAGAAAAGAAAAAAATTAATAAAAATTCAAAAAATATATTAAAATATTATTAAAGTTGTCCACGTCAGCGTCGGTGACCGGCCACTAGCCGGTCGACATCCACATCATCAAAATCCGGCCAAAATTGACAGGAAGGACTGAATTGGCACAAAGACAAAAAGTTTATGACTGAATTGGCATCAATGCAAAAGGTTTAGGACTCAATTGGCACCAAAAAAAGGTTTAGGACTAAATTGGCACAAATGCAAAAGGTTTAGGACTGAATTGGCACCAAAAAAAGGTTTAGGACTAAATTGGCACAAATACAAAAGGTTTAGGACTTTTTTGGCACTTTTCCCCTAAACTTACCCTTGGTGTAAGTTAAGCCTATCACAATTCATTAGATGATGGAACACCCTCCATTATGATTAATTATGAACATCACTTAAAGTTATCATTTTACTGGGTTTGTGCGTGTAGACAAAACTAATCAAAGCTGTTTTGTCTCTCCGCCACTAACTATAAATACATATGCTAGTTCTCTTTTCATGTTGCACTAACCAAATTACATTAATTGTACATCTTATTTGTAAATTACGCTAGCTAGACGCTAAAGATTAAGGAACTTTTTTGTGTTCGCACTACCCGAAAAAATCTCCATAAAGAGCGTTTAGATTAGACATTCTAATTTTTGAATTTACTTCCACATTTGAAGTGATATCCCTTTGACGTAAATGTATATATGCTATTTTCTTTTCATGTTTGTCGCGACCAAACTCCCGAGCCCTTTTTTTATCGAACATGCAAAAAAGGGGGGCTCGCCTGGTACGTGCTAAGTCTAGGTTCAGGACTTAACTTGGGCCCTCCCAAGCCCATACCATATCGCGACTTAGGGTTTAAGTATTTAACATGCAAGTGGTTTATACCAAGGAGTTGCCACTAATCGATTTGGGGTGGGTCGATTAGAAATCCAAATAGGGTGATGGGAGAATCACTCTATTCCTACGAACCAGAGATTAACTGAATTCGGGGACTTGGTTACACTAGTTAGATAACTAATGCCCTTTCGGTACCTTTTTATCCTGTTCATTTTATGAAAACATTTGTCAGATAATTTGGATTGATTTTAGGACCTTTCTCCTAACATGTGAGGTGATCAAGCGAGTGCATAATCAGAAACGATTAGCAGTCAGGAACACAACAATTCATGCAGCCTAAGGTTCTAATCTTAACTAAGTCAGATGACATTCAAAAACACAACAGCTCATGCAATTGTATTAAAAACATGCATAACAATACAACGGTAATAAAAATAACATGCAAAATATTACCGCGCAATCTTAGGCTTGTCTAATTTAAACAAGACAAAAATGTGCATAATAATACTACAATAAATTAAACATTTAGAATATATCACACAAATTTTTTAAAAAATATATTTTTTTATTATTTTTTTTGATTTTTTTAAGGAAAAATAATAATAATAATAATAATAATAATAATAATAATAATAATAATAATAATAATACGGAAAAAAAAATTTCTAAATTTTTTTTTTATTTTTGTTTAATACAAAAAATTTTAAAAAAATTTTAAAAATAATAATAAAATAATGAAAATGGGTCGGGTCGCGGATTCGGACCGGGTCGGAACCGACCCGGGTCAACGGATCCGACCCGGGCGTTGACCCGGGTCAGATCGGTCAATCCGGATCGGGTCGGAACCGACCCGGGTCAATGGATCCGACCCGGGCGTTGACCCGGGTCAGATCTGTTAATCCGAGTCGGTCGGAACCGACCCGAGTCAACGGATCCGACCCGTGCGTTGACCCGGGTCGGATCTGTTGAATCGGGTCGAATCCGACCTGAACATACAGACCCGCGGGGAGGGGGCGCCGGAGAGGCCAAAATTGGCCATCCGCCGGCTGACCCAGGCTAGCGCCGCCCCCAAATCGCCCTACTAGGACTGCCTGTGGGCTGTGCCACTCACCTGAGCCGCCGTCGGACCACCGTTCGCCGGCCGGCGATCAAACAAAAACCAGCCTGGTTGAGGCATTTCGTCGAACGCCTGGCGGGTGCGTGGAAAAACGAGGGATTCCGACCTCCTCCGGCAATCCAGTCGACTCCGGCGGCTTGGGTTCACCTCCGACGGCGACTAGGGATCGAGACCGACGACGGTATGGGCCGAGATTTGCGCGAAACGGCCGGCGCAAGTCCCGGCCTAACTACGCTAAAAAACAGGGGAAAACAAAGGGGCTTCTCGGCCGAGGGCTCACCGGTCGACGGCGCGTCTGGGTGGCCTTCCGGCTGCTCCATGGGCGACGGCGACGCTGCTGGTTCTCCTTCTTGCTCCGACGAACACTCGGTTTGCTCTTTCTCTCTCTCTATATTCTCACTCTCTCTCTGTTCTCTCTCTCACTGTTTCGCCGACAGGGGGCTCTCTATCTCTCTCTCTGTATCGCCGCCGTCGGCTCGGCGGCGGGGATGGATGGCTGAGGCGCGGTGGTTGCTAGAAGAGCTCTCAGTTTCTTCTGTTTCGCTCCGTCTCCCTCTTTCTCTGTTTTTCTCTCTACATCTCAAAACGGCCGATCGGGGCCTCTCTCTCTCTCTTCGGCTTTTATAGGCGGCGTCCCCCGGCTCCGTTGCGTCGGCAATGACGACGGCCTGCACCGGCCTACGCCACCCCACGACTTTCGTGGCCATGGCAGGGCGGTGTAGAGCAGAGCAGAGCAGGGGGGTCCGGTTCAGCGAGGCAGCAGAGGCGAACAGGGAGGGAGAGAGAGGCCGGGAAAATAGAGAGACGGGAGCGGCAATTAATGCCGGTCCGTCAGGCGTGCTCTCTCGGCCTTCCTCTCGGCCGAGATAAGCGACGGCGAGGAGCGGCGCCGCCTGCGTCGGCGTGACGTCGCGAATAGAGCGAACAGGGGAAGGACGGCGACGGGGAGAAGGAAGAAGAAGGGGCCGGGCCGGGTTAGGCCCAGCTGCGCGGGCGGAAGAAAAGGAAGAAGAAAGAAGCGGGCTGGGCCCGCGGGGAGGGGAAGAAGAAAAAACAAAAAGAAGAAAACGGCCGAGGCCCGCGGGGAAGAAAGAAAAAGAAAAAGAAAAGGGCCGGGTCGGCCCGGCCCCGACCCGGCCCGACTCGAAATTTTTTTTTTTTAATTAATCTTCTCTAATAGACCCTATTAATGCAAAATGTGCCTAATTTCTATATGCAATGCATTTAAATTGAAATATTTTTATTTTAGGAATTAAAGAAAATTAACTCTTAAATCTTGTGCAATTAATTTTGGGCAAATTAAAAATAGGTGTCAACAGCTGCCCCTCTTTGAAGGTGAGCTCGCAGAGATTACGTTCAAAGATAAAATGGCACCTAAATTTGGCCCATACATGCTCAATGAATGCTATTTTTTGCGAGATCGTGAATCCCATTTTTATGATGCGATATAAGATGATGCATGCTAAAGCAAATAAAAACATACCTGGGGCTACTTACCTTGCCGAAGGGTAGCGTAATTCCAGATAGTTGATATTGTGTGTCGAGGACCCGAACCTATCTTCGGTCGCCTTGACGGGAAAAATGGTTTGTCTAGGACCCGAACCTTTCTTCGGTCGCCTTGACTGGATTTTGTTTGTCTAGGACCCGAACCTTTCTTCGGTCGCCTTGACTAGAGATTGCTTTGACAAAGTACCTGGGGGTCCTCGCCCGAGGATTTGATGGTTTGCCTGGTGGGTCCTCGCCAGCAGGTCTTGAAAAGGCTCAAACGATGAGCACCTGGGGGTCCTCGCCCGAGGATTTGATTGTTTGCCTGGTGGGTCCTCGCCAGCAGGTCTTGAAAAAGCTCAAACAATGAGCACCTAGGGGTCCTCGCCTGAGGATTTGATTGTTTGCCTGGTGGGTCCTCGCCAGCAGGTCTTGAAAAAGCTCAAACGATGAGCACCTGGGGGTCCTCGCCCGAGGATTTGTTGGTTTGCCTGGTGGGTCCTCGCCAGCAGATCTTGAAAAGGCTCAAACGATGAGCACCTGGGGGTCCTCGCCCGAGGATTTGTTGGTTTGCCTGGTGGGTCCTCGCCAGCAGGTCTTGAAAAGGCTCAAACGATGAGCACCTGGGGGTCCTCGCCCGAGGATTTGTTGGTTTGCCTAGTGGGTCCTCGCCAGCAGGTTTTGAAAATGCTCAAACGATGAGCACCTGGGGGTCCTCGCCCGAGGATTTGATGTGAACATGGGGGGTCAGTCCCATGCTCAGGAGGGGTACCATAACAATCGTAGGTACATGGTGAATAGAGGGTCAATCCAATGTTCAAGAGGTACCATAACAATCGTAGGTACATGGATTTTTTGAACCGGGCATGGGTAAAATGTACTTACCTGGGCACGTTCGTGCCTCTTAAGGGCGTGTCTCCTGTCATATAAGTTTTTTGTGCAAAGACATACGTATTCATCGGAGAAATAGACAATTGAGGCTATTCTTGAATATCGTATGAAATATCTTGACCAGCTAGCCAAGATGCCTTTCTTTTTCAAAGAAACACCATGTTTACCTTCTGGGTAGTTTGAAAAGAAATCTGATGAAATACCTGGGATTTCTCACCCGGAGGTTTGATATATCATCTGCTGAATACCCGACCTTTTTCAGGGCATCTCTTTTGTGATGATAATGAGAGCTTCTCCAGCGCCCGAATTTTCGTGTTCTATCATTGGGGATTAGAACTCTGAGCTGCAAAAGCATGCTGTGTCAATTCCACTTGGGGAACGGAAGAAATTTTTTGTGACATCTTTGGAGACGCTCCAAAGGTCATATGTTCTTTGAGTCTTTGAGGATATTTTACCTGTCAAAGAGGGTTAGCGCAATGCATGCATTCATCAAGGATAGACAAGCTAGGCTATCCCAGAATGTGTATTTGAAAGTTCATGTATAATGATTTTACCATGTTTGCATCACCAAACATCCACCGAGGGTCAATCAAGACAATTTTTGCTTGGGATGTGGACTTCTCAAAATGCTGAACAAGGGATCCTCAGTCAGAAAGGACTTTCCACTCGCTCTCATTGAAAAGGGCTATTTATCCCGTCCATTAATGCGGGAACATCGAAAACACTCAATCTGACCGTTATCACATCCGCAAGGGTATAAGTTTTCTCGCAAGCGGTACGACGCTGCCAATCTGAGAGGTCTTCTTCAAGGTCGTAATGTAGGCTTGGTCAATGGCTTAACGAAGGAGACTGTCCGAGTCAAGGCCATGAAAGAAAATATTCTGCAATCATCTCCGGGTTTACAAGTCAAGAACCCTTCAAAACGAGATAGAAATAGTCTTGCTCGCACTTTCTCAAGTGTTGTTTATAAACATTTGAAATTCCACGTTAATTCATGTGCCCTAGTCAGAAAAGACTTCATGAGGAATGTAACGTGGGCTTGATTTACAGGTTGAGAAACGAAAGGATCGTTAGGCTAAAAAATGTGTGTAAGGGTGAAAATTGGTGATCATTTTAGCGTTGTCACCAGCCTTCTTCTCCACCGTCGGGACTCTTTTGGAAAACTCCCTGGGTAATCCCGTGTTTTAGCTTCTTTGACAACTTTTTCTTGAGGAGCTTCTGCGTCAAGCATTTTCCTGGATACCATTCTATCTCTGTTCCAATTGCTTTCTCAAGAATAGGTTTGTCTTCATCTATCATGTGACAGATCTTTGTCAAGACAGAGTTCCTAAAGTAGGAATTTGTATCGAAGAAGAACTCAAGTTTAACCCTTTGGGGTCGTCTTTTCCATCGTTTTTCTTTTTCTCCTTTTTCTTTTTCTTTGTTTTTTTATTCATGGGCATTGGCCTTGCTTTTACCAGGCACACTGCTTTTTCATGCCCCTAGTTTTCAGCATTTTTTTGCTGCTCTTTTGGTGTTGTCAGGACTAGCCTAAACAAGTTTGAGCAGAACAATGTTATTAGGCTCTTGGAGTCTTCATCTTGATTCGGTACTTTGGACCCTGATGCTCAAATTGTGGTGACTTTTGCCTCGCCCCGGTGTGGGGGATGATCACCAACTGGGTTGGTACGAAATAAAATCGCCGGCTCAATTGGGCTAGCAAGGGATATAAGTGTATAGGATAGAAGAAGAACCGCTCTTCGTCATCCTAGGGCACTTAAATTATTGTAAGAGTTCATCTGCAATAAAAACACTAAAAGATTAATACAAATGAGAGCAAGAAAATTTCTATTCATCTTTTCACTTTGTGCGAGCTGCTGCAGGTGATGATCATAGAAAATTTTAGATATTATAAACTCTTCATCCTTCCTGTCTTGCTCAGTGACAACATCACTGTTATAATAAGATATTGACATTTTGGACAGGCTTTAGTTTGCTGCTCCTCTCTTGACAAAACCCTCTTAACCTCGACTGTCCGGCCGTCGATGGTGTGCTTGTCTTGGAAGACTCTTTCGAGAACCACCGGATCCGTGAAAACGACGAGGCCGAAGTCACAGGGGCAGTAATCAAAAGGGAGGGACGCTCTTCTTGCTCCCTCTGAATTTGAATTCTCCCTGTGATGCTGATTTACCTCAAACTGCCCCAATGTGGGGTGGTTCTTGACAAGGGTGATTTAAAAAGAACCTCCAAGTGTATGGGCTCAAATGGTCAAGCAAAGGATTAATGGTAGTGTATGGGGCAGAGAAATGAACTGCCTCTCGTCATTTTAGCTACCGTACCTTATGCGAGAAGCCCCTTTACCTTGTAGAAGTGGAACCTTTTCGCTCATCTTACATGGATTTGGTACTTGAGAATGTGTATAGGCTAAGGATTGCCTCTCATCATCCTGACATACCTCGTTCAATACATCGGAGCAGTTCGACACCATTCGTCGAATTGTCAAAATTTTCACAGGGAATTGGTGAATTAAACAGGTAAAATTACCATGCAAAATTCTTTCCAAAAGGCATGCGATACACTTGGAGGAAGGTTAAGCGTTTATTTGCTTTAACATGTTTCCTTTCTTTTGATTCATTCAACTCTTAAAAAAGAGTTTTAAGGGAAAGAGATACTTACCTACGCTGCAGTAGCGGCGAGGCAAACCTGCAAGGCAATAAGAATGGCCGTGTTAATGAACGGATCTTTGAGGAACAGGAATTGGGAACGATACAACATTACCCTTCGTGATTCCCTTCATTTGAAATTAAATTGACAACTCCTTGAGTTTCCTCGGATGTTGATAATTCCCTTCTGACAAAAACAGGAGCCTATGTTAGAAATGAGAGGATTGAGGGTAAATTGAGAACGATACAAATTACCCTTCTTCCATTTTGCCTTCAAAGCTAGCAGAGTCTTTTCTCTTCTTTACTTTGTTAAGCCTTCTCTGTCTCAGTCTGCTCCTCCATATTCTCGGTCTCGAAGCTCGAATGAAATCCTCTATAATTAGGGGTGCTCCCGAATAGAGGGTTCTATTGTCAGCGGATGCTGTGTCAATGCGGCTCCGGTACGTCGGGGAGTTTCTCGGGAATCATATGATTCCTGACATGCACAGGGTATGTGCAATTGCTTGCATGGGGATCTTCGCAGCAAAGCTAATCTCTACTTTAAAGGTCTTTGACGAACATGGGCATGACTACCATTGAGACTTCTGTGGTTGTCAGGATCTGCCTTGACGCCATTTTGTCATATGCAAAGTCCTTTCCAGCTGCTTGTATCATGAGTGTTCTTTACTCAATTTTGTCCTTTGTAAAAGGAAAAGATATGTCATTTCTATACTAAAGTGGATGAACTTTAGGAACGAATTACACCCTTTTTAATGGACTGAGAGATCGCATGCCCCCTAGTCTACTCTTCCAATTAAGCACTTCTTCGTCATGTTTCATTCGAGAGGTCCCGACATTGGTGCTCTATCCGGCTCGCTAGCACGTCAGAGTCTAGCATGGTCCCCAGTTCATTATCTGCAAAAGAAAAGGGATAGAATGTCATTTTCAAAATTTGTTAAGGAATAAGACATACCTTTTTTGTTCAAAAGGAGTAATCTTTTCTTGATCTGCCCCCGAATTTTGTACGAAATGATGTTTCGCTCATCATGGAGTCAAGGAATGCTCAGCATTCTCTTTGACTCTCTGGGGCTGATATCACCCACTGGTAATAATGAGATTTGCCCCATGCTTCATTTGAAGATTGGATGATCTTCGCTCGGACTGCCCCTATCAGATGAGTTGGTCCGCTAGCATCACTAGGGTCTGATGTACTCTTCAGTTTGTGTCATTTCCAAATGTCCCTTTCGTAATAATAAATCAAAAGGGAGTATGCTCTGAGACACGAAGTGAGCGAGTTAGAAAGACAAACAGGGCTATGAGCATGCATGCTTTTTCACCACCGTTCTTTTTCGGTCCTTTTGAAAAATGATAAAACGTTTGTTTTATTTTCAAAAGCTTAGAGACAAGGAAGCATGAGGAAGCCCGGGCCTCAGAACACTTTCCTTTTCGTGGCTGGATATCATCAACGGGCCGGTTTGGAATACTTCCTCAGGCCCTCAAAACAAAACATTTGTAATTCTTTTGAATAGTTCAGGCGAATTACATTTGTTGGAATGGAAATTGCAATACTAAAATTCCAAGCATAATTACAAATTCAGAAAACTAGGAATCTTAGAAAACAACTAGGACTTTAGAAAGCAAGAAAAGCTCCTACATAGGAGGATTCAAACTATTAAATATGCCTCTATGCTAAAGAAGGAAAATTGAGTCTACAGTTTACTCAATGACAACATATGTGCCTTCTGCTTGATTAGGTGGTGCGTTGCGGAATGAAAACATCTTTGCATCCAGCAATTTCTGGACCTTATTTTTCAAGACAGCACAGTCATTGACGGAATGTCCCATTTCACCCAAATGATAGTTACATGCCTTGGAGGGATCGTAGTTGGGGAAACGCTCAGGATTTTCACGCTTTGGCTTTTTAGCAAGCAACCTCTTTTCCAGAAGAATAGGCAGGATCTGAGACATAGGCAAAGGGAGTGGCATGAACTGCTTTTTGTTATTTCGCCTTTGGGGCGGCTTGAGGCCTGAGGCCAGTTGCTGTCCACTACTCATCTGAATCATTGGGGAAGGACGAACGGTTTGGGTGTATGCAACATCCGCATCTGTCAGGGGTTCTTTCTCCTTCTTCATGCCGAGTTTCTTGCTTGTGGAAGTGGGGTCTGTAAACCACCCCTCACGCAATCCCATTTCAATCCCATTTCAATTCGTTCACCCACAGGAACAAGACGATTAAGGGATTCAGCAGTGGCACCAACCAGGCGGTGTCTGTATTCATATGGAAGAGACTTTATGAACAATTTCACTTGTTCATGATCAGTGAGTTGTGGGGTAACCTGGGCGGCCAAGTTTCTCCATCTGGTGGCATACTCTTTGAAAGACTCACTCTTCTTCTTCTCAGCGCGTTCCAGATCGTCACGAGTAAAGGTGACGTCGATGTTGAATTGATAATGCTTGAGGAATGCATCAGCGGCATCATCCCAAGACTTAAAAGTATCCACATCCTTCGACATATACCATATCAAGGCTGGCCCCGTCAAACTCGCTTGGAAGGTCTGAATCATGAGGGGTTCATTATCAACATACTGAGTCATCCGCACATGATACATGTGCAAATGATGTCTAGGGCATGGGGTACCATCATACTTCTCGAATTCCGGCATCTTGAATTTTTCTGGTACTTTGACCCGTTTGTATATAGACAGGTCAAGTGGGACAGCATGTTGCGGGCCTTGTAGCTGTTTCAGCATCTCCTCGACCTTTGCAAGGCGTTTATCCTGTTCTGTCATTGGTACAGCTTCAAGTTCAGGTTTCCTGACAGCAAGGGGAAGCGGATCGTCCTCTAGCGGGGGCATGTTGCTATCGCTGGTGAGGGCCTTGTCTTTTCCAGTAAACTGTGGTGATAACACCACCTCAACAGCTGCAGGCGTGGGCGTGAGCTTGCCCTGAATGGATTCCACCTGCTTTGTGAGATTTTGGATCGCATTGAGGACCATCTTCATCTCGTCTTCCATGTTATTGAGGCGGACGTTTTCTTCGGCCATTTTTTGTAACTACCTGCGAAAACGCGTATATGAATGAGTATAATGCCCAATAAAGAATCATTCTATGACTTAGTCATATTATTATTGCATATTTTCTTTATTTGCAAAGAAAAAATAAGCAAAAAGGGTTTTTATTAATATTAGTATTACAGGCGGCATCCCCGGGGTTCAAACCCCGGTCGCCTCGGACCGTGACGCTACATCCCCGGATACCACTGGGCCGAAGGCCGCGATGGTGTCATTAAGGGGCAAAAAATTTTATTTAAAGCATAAAAAACGGCCCGAGTTATATTAACATTTGTACAACCCATAAACATTTTTACAGGAGATAACCAAACCCCCTAAACATAAATACAGGGAAATATAAAAGACGGGGTTTTTAATAAAAATGGCGGCATTCCCGGATGCTCATTCTATAAACGATGGGGAAGCTACAGTCTCTCGGAGCCGCTTATTTTCACGGATAAGTTCTGCAATAAGCGTATCCCTCGTCTCGTCGATCCCACCATGCTAGAAACTCTTTCTTAGGAGCGGGGACGGATTGGACATCAGCTCCTCCCATCGTATGTAGAATGCAATCAACGGGTGGCCTAACATTAACAAATCAAATAAATAAGTAGACTGAATAATAAAATGAGAAAGGACAGAATATATACCTTTCCTTGAACCATGGCAATCACAATGACATACACATGAGGAGTGGGGTTCGATTTCTATCTAGACTGGCTCAGCAAAATGAAATTAAAAGGGTGCCTGACCGTCGCAGCCTCGCGTTGGTGTCAAGTCCTTTTAACCTCGGCCAAATCGAAAGGAATATCTTATAGTCACGTGAATAGCGGCTAAAGATACTTCTTTACGATTTTTAGGAATAAATATCGGGGAAAAGAAAGGCAACCTCTACATCGCGGGCTCGCGTTCGAGGTCGTATCTTTCTTAACACCAGCCTAAAATGTCCTATTGCGGCCCAGGTCCGGCAGCGTGGTTGTGTATGCAATAGTGTAGTGCTAAATTATTAAAGCATGCACAACAATTTATAAACAATCAATTTGAACCTGCAAGACAAATAACACCTTAATATCAGGATCATACCTGGAGTCCTTGCTGTCAAACAAAAATTATTTTTGAACAGGATAAAAATTTTGGCCTAAGTCCACTTTAAAAAAAAACAAGTCCCCAGTGGAGTCGCCAGTCTGTCGCGACCGAACTCCCAAGCCCTTTTTTTATCGAACATGCAAAAAAGAGGGGGCTCGCCTGGTACATGCTAAGTCTAGGTTCAGGACTTAACTCGGGCCCTCCCAAGCCCATACCATATCGCGACTTAGGGTTTAAGTATTTAACATGCAAGTGGTTTATACCAAGGAGTTGCCACTAATCGATTTGGGGTGGGTCGATTAGAAACCCAAATAGGGTGATGGGAGAATCACTCTATTCCTACGAACCAGAGATTAACTGAATTCGAGGACTTGGTTACACTAGTTAGATAACTAATGCCCTTTCGGTACCTTTTTATCCTGTTCATTTCATGAAAACATTTGTCAGACAATTTGGATTGATTTTAGGACCTTTCTCCTAACATGTGAGGTGATCAAGCGAGTGCATAATCAGAAATGATTAGCAGTGAGGAACACAACAATTCATGAAGCCTAAGGTTCTAATCTTAACTAAGTCAGATGACATTCAAAAACACAACAGCTCATGCAATTATATTAAAAACATGCATAACAATACAACGGTAATAAAAATAACATGCGAAATATTACCGCGCAATCTCAGGCTTGTCTAATTTAAACAAGACAAAAATATGCATAATAATACTACAATAAATTAAAATTTTAGAATATATCACACAAATTTTTTTTAAAATATTTTATTATTATTTTTTTTGATTTTTTTAAGGAAAAATAATAATAATAATAATACGGAAAAAAAATTTCTAAAAATTTTTTTTAAAATTTTGTTTAATAAAAAAAATTTAATAAATAATAATAAATAATGAAAACGGGTTGGGTCGCGGATCCAGACCGGGTCGGAACCGACCCGGGTCAGATCGGTCAATCCGGATCGGGTCGGAACCGACCCGGGTCAACAGATCCGACCCGGGCGCCGGATCGGGTCGGAACCGACCCTGGTTAACCGATCCGACCCGGGCGTTGACCCGGGTCGGATCTGTTAATCCAGGTCGGTCGGAGTCGACCCGAGTCAACGGATCCGACCCGTGCGTTGACCCGGGTCGGATCTGTTGATTCGGGTCGAATCCGACCCGAACATACAGACCCGCGGGGAGGGGGGCGCCGGAGAGGCCAAAATTGGCCGTCCGCCGGCTGACCCAGGCCAGCGCCGCCCCCAAATCGCCCGACTAGGACCGCCTGTGGGCTGTGCCACTCACCTGAGCCACCGTCGGACCATCATTCGCCGGCCGGCGATGAAACAAAAACCAGCCTGGTTGAGGCATTTCGTCGAACGCCTGGCGGGTGCGTGGAAAAACGAGGGATTCCGACCTCCTCCGGCGATCCGGTCGACTCCGGCGGCTTGGGTTCACCTTCGACGGCGACTAGGGATCCGGACCGACGACGGTATGTGTTCGTAAAATTCTGCACGTGTCAACGAACATGTTGAACAAGTAATATAATGATGAGAAGAGTATCGTCCCACAGAGATTGATGATAATAAACCAATTAAATATTAAAAATGGACTAATTCTAAAATTTATCTAACTGATCAAAATATAATTGAGAACAAATAAAAATTGACAATTTTTAAAAACGAAATTTTATAAACTAAAGGCGATAATCAATCGTAAAATATGTTAGAGCATCCGATTTCACCATAACCACTAGATATGAATTTCGGATCATTATGCATACAAGAACAATATCAAACATGTGATAGCGGAATTTCCTAGTCTATTTACTATCCTATCTCTAGGTATAGCAAACCTACTCAGTTTATCAATTCACTATATTTCTATGTGAATTTAAATAAACATAAGCGCATTAAAATCTGTGAATATTCCCGGTTTACAATGAATCTTTTAGACCACCTTATCACCGAAAGCTACACAAATAACATGGTATATTTCTATCCACATTTAATTCATGGTTATATATTATAAGGGGCAATTGCATATTATTACTTTTCAGTCTCAAACATGCACATCGGATCATTCAAGTGGTGGCCAGTCACCTAAACGCATTAAGCACAATAATATATAACTCACATGAATGAAATTACTTGCAAAGCATAAAAAGCATGAAATTCATATCATCATGGTTAGGCTACATCGTAGCTCTAACAAAGAAAATTAGAACATAATAGAAGAAGAAACGACAATAGAAATTAAACCAAACATCTTGAATCAAAGAACAAGAATTCTGTCACCACTTTTGTCTTCTCTTCAAAATACTTGAAAAACTCTCAGAACACTGAAAACAAAAACGATCTAAAAAAACTCCATGTTCCCCCAAGTTATCATATTTATATGATAACATCCAAGACTCCTCTCACAAGGCAATTGCTTCTTTTTCGTATAAAATTAGGGAATAAATCGCAGAATTCCCAATGTGATATCCACCTTCTAACTCTTCTCTGGGTTGCATATTCCTTTCCTTCTTTTTGCCATATTTTCCTTATTTTCTCCATATCTCAATATTCTGCATAAACAAGGAAAAATTAAGTAAATAAAAGGAAATCCAAATATATTCTAACAAATATTGCATTATTTATTACCTAGAGTAGATAAAATAACTCTATTTTTATAGAGTTATCAGTATGGGCCGAGATTCGCGCGAAACGGCCGGCGCAAGTCCCGGCCTAACCACGCTAAAAAACAGGGGAAAACAGAGGGGCTTCTCGGCCGGGGGCTCACCGGTCGACGGCGCGTCTGGGTGTCCTTCCGGCTGCTCCGTGGGCGACGGCGACGCTGCTGGTTCTCCTTCTTGCTCCAACGAACACTCGGTTTGCTCTTTCTCTCTCTCTCTATATTCTCACTCTCTCTCTGTTCTCTCTCTCACTGTTTCGCCGACCGGGGGCTCTCTCTCTCTCTCTCTCTCGCTCTGTATCGCCGCCGTCGGCTCGGCGGCGGGGATGGATGGCTGAGGCGCGGTGGCCGCCGGAAGAGCTCTCAGTTTCTTCTGTTTCGCTCCGTCTCGCCCTTTCTCTGTTTTTCTCTCTATATCTCAAAACGGCCGATCGGGGCCTCTCTCTCTCTCTCTCTTCGGCTTTTATAGGCGGCGTCCCCCGGCTCCGTTGCATCGGCAATGACGATGGCCTGCACCGGCCTACGCCACCCCACGACTTTCGTGGCCATGGCAGGCCGGTGCAGAGCAGAGCAGGGGGGTCCGGTTCAGCGAGGCAACAGAGGCAAACAGGGGGGAGAGAGAGGCCGGGAAAACAGAAAGGACGGGACTGGAAATTAATGACAATCCCGTCGGCGTGCTCTCTCGGCCTTCCTCTGGCCAGATAGCGACGGCGAGGAGCGGCGCCGCCGTGCGTCGGCGTGACGTCGCGAACAGAGGCGAACAGGGGAAGGAGAGCGACGGGGGGAGAAGGAAGAAGAAGGGGCCCGGCCAGGTTAGGCCCAGCCGCGCGGGCGGAAGAAAAGGAAGAAGAAAGAAGCGGGCTGGGCCCGCGGGGAGGAAAAGAAGAAAAAACAAAAAGAAGAAAAGGGCCGAGTCAGCCCGACCCGGCCCGACTCGAAATTTTTTTTTTTTTTAATTAATCTTCTCTAATAGACCCTATTAATGCAAAATGTGCCTAATTTCTATATGCAATGCATTTAAATTGAAATATTTTTGTTTTAGGAATTAAAGAAAATTAACTCCTAAATTTTGTGCAATTAATTTTGGGCAAATTAAAAATAGGTGTCAACAATGTTGCACTAACCAAATTATGTTAATTGTACATCTTATTAATCGATTATGCTAGACATCAAAGATTAAGGAACTTTGTTGTGTCGGCACTGCCTATGATAGATCTCCATAAATAGTGTTTAGATCATAGGTCTCTGAACAGGACCTTGAAAGGCTCAAGGGGGATAAAGGGAGGGAACACCTCAGTGGAGGTGGGAAGTTTGTGACTTCTCATTTCAACTGGAGTGATCTCTCACAAACTCCTCCGTATTCCCTCTCTCCAAGGAAGAAAAATATATGGAGGGAACATGGGGGCTTCCGGGTAGGGAAGGTAAACTCCACGTCGGTTTCGGCCGGCTATTTCCGGGTAGACAGGTATAGTAGCCTCCCGCACCTGGGATGACGAAAAGGAGGTCAAACTCCTACTGTACAACCGCTAATGCGAATCAACCCGCAAGGCAATATAGTACCCCCGGTTGATTTGCGTTAATTGTACATCTTATTAGTAAATTATGCTAGACGCTAAAGATTAAGGAACTTTTTTTTGTGTTCGCACTGCCCAAAAAAAAAGCTCCATAAAGAGCATTTAGATTAGGCATTCTAATTTTCAAATTTACTTCCACATTTGAAACGATATCCCTTTGACGTAAATGTATAAATGTTATTTTCTTTTCATGTTGCACTAACCAAATTATGTTAATTGTAAATCTTATTAATCGATTACGCTAGACATAGAAGATTAAGGAACTTTGTTGTGTCAGCACTGCCTGTGAAAGATCTCCATAAATAGTGTTTACATCATGACGTTCTATTTTTTGAATTTACTTCCACATATGAAATGATTTTCCTTTTACTTAAATGAATAACACTATTTCTGGAGAAATTTTTCCATTTTCGAATAGAAGTCGCCGACTTACCTAGCACAAAAAAGAGAAAAAGAAGAAGTCACAAACTGTAAATTATCGGGATTTATCTTGACTTCCTCTAGATACCTTCCAAACATAATGTTCAAAGAGTGCGATTTGTAATGTACCAATAGATGAAGATTACGTGTGATCTTACATCTTTGAAAATTCTTTTCAGCTATTCCACCATATAAAATAATTATAAATACAACGTTTAAAGGTTTTTTATACATTGTTCGTGTTAGGATTCGTCACACAATCACGAAAAAAATATAGAGTAAAAGCGAGAAAGAGAATTTGAGACGCGATATTTTATGCTGGTTCACCCTTAAATTAGGGCTACGTTCAGCTCAAGATTCCACTATAATTAGCACATCGCACATCACTGTTACATCTCTCGATTACAAGAGAAAGATAATATAATAGGCAATAGTTTGATTCAAAATAAGAAACCTCTTTCTAAGAAACCTACTCCAATTATGAAATCATTCAATTAGGAAATCTATTCAAAATAGGAAACTTTTGGGCTCAAATAATAAAAACCCTCTAACGGCTCGAGGGTGTTGCCCCAGCGGCTCGGGGGCGCTGCCCCTACAACCCTCGCCGGGGCGGCCCCCTCGGACCCCTGCCCGCTCACTGTGTTGTTTAGTCGCTGGAGAGTATGAATCACACCCCAACAATTCAGAGTATAATATCATTAACACTACAGTCTCATGTATACTTATTGTACATGACAAATGCATTGGAATTAGTAGCTCCGGTGTTTTCTATTGATTAGAGAATCTGATTAGTTGATTTAATCATATGTAGAACGGAATTTATCTAAGGAATGGTCCCGGTCTATGGCATGTCGGAGACTACAACTTCGGCCACCTCTTTGATGGCTACGCCATGGTGGTAAAGCTGCAGTTCGAGAACGGAAGATTAATCGCAGGCCACCGCCAGATCGAATCCGAAGCATACAAGGCCGCAATGAAGCATAATAAGCTAATCTACCAAGAATTCTCCGAGTTCCCTAAGGCAGACAATTTCCTATCCTACATTGGCGAACTTGCTGGCTTGATTTCTGGGGCGTCACTGACTGATAATGTCAATACAGGAATCATCAAGCTTGGAGATGGACAAGTGAGTTGTCTAACCGAGACGCAAAAGGGGTCGATAATGATCGACCCAACCACACTTGAGACCTTAGGGAAGTTCGAGTACACCGACTCCGTGGGGGATCTGTTACAATCCGCTCATCCGATCGCGACTGATACCGAATTTCTGGCGGTGTTGCCCGACCTGATCAACCCGGGGTACACTGTAGTGAGGATGGAGCGGGGATCGAATGAGCGGAAGGTGATCGGAAGGGTGGAGTGCCGGGGCGGCCCCACACCCGGTTGGGTCCACTCGTTTGCCATCACCGAGCACTACATCGTCGTGCCGGAGATGCCCTTGAGGTACAACGTCAAAAGCATCCCCAAGGCCGAGCCCAGTCCGTTGTACGCGTTCGAGTGGCACCCAGAATCCAAAGGGTGCGTGCAAGTTATGTGTAAAGCCAGTGGCAAAATCGTAAGTTTCCTATATCTCTCAAAATTCATTTCGTGCAACACAATGTTGAAGAGTGCCGTAGAGGCAATAACTTAGAATCATTGTCCGTGCTTTCGAAAATATGCATATTTCTATTCGAAATATGTAACTTTCTCGAAGTATGTTCTTTTCTAATTATCATTGATATGCGTTTTTACTAATTTTACGGTCCAGACATGCCCTTTTTGTATATAAAAAATGAATATTACAAGAATTTTTTATCTTTCTTCTCTTGCATGAAAAAGGTGGCAAGTGTGGAGGTTCCTTTGTACGTGACGTTTCACTTCATCAATGCATACGAAGAGACGGACGAAGATGGGCGAGTCGTGGCCGTGATCGCCGATTGTTGCGAGCATAACGCGGACAGAACCATCCTCGAGAAACTCAGGCTCCAAAACTTTCACTCCTTTGCCGGGCAAGAAGTACTTCCCAATGCTAGGTGTGTTTTTCGTACACCACTTTAGAGTCCACGCACGCCTAAAATTGCGCTTATATTTATCTTCGGTCAATTTTTTGAGATAAGGATAATCTTGTAAAGAATGAAAATATTAAATACATAGAAGGAAAATCGAAGCTGCGAGCAGATGTAAGGAAATTAGTGGTAGATCAAATATGTGATTATTTGGATATTTCAGGCCAAATTTTTTATCTTCATAATACTTGTTCACGCACACACAATACGTTTTCAATGCATAAGAAAATAATATAGTAGTTCTTTAAAAGAAGGAACCCCGTTTTCTTTAATATATATCTCGTTTCTATATGACGAGTTTCATTAATGGCCCTTTTGTGTTTGGTACCAAATTTACTTTTTTCTTTCTTTATTTGTAGCACATTATGTTTGACTTTTATTTAATCACTTGAAATATTTTGCAAAAGAAACAAATATTAAAATGCAGAATCATATGTGTAGTTATTTCATAACTATAGAAATTAAACTTAATGTTTATTATTTTTTCTTTCAAAGTTTTGAAGGGAAAGTAACGAGTATTTTTAAGTTGAACTAAACATTAAATTTGCAAAAATTGGTGACTGTATCCCTCACAATGATGGTAGAAGCCTGCCCGATGCAATAAAGAGCCTAGAATCATCGCTCACAATCAGACAAAAATTTCAAATTGCACCATCACCTTCAAAGTCATTCTCTAGCAGAAACCAAGTGGTCTTTTTTTGAACTCCCGATTTGCAAAATCCCACCTAATTAACAAAGGAAGAGAGGCACACTAAAGGCCAATTTGCAGAATCAGTATATTTACTTTCCTTTTCAAGTAAGCCTTGATGATGGTGGTGATGGTGATGTTGGTAAATTTGGGCAGGGTTGGAAGGTTCACGATACCATTAGATGGGAGTCCATATGGGAAGTTGGAGACAGCATTGGACCCAAATGAACATGGGAGAGGCATCGACGTTTGCAAGATCAACAATGGAAGTGGTCTTTTTTTGAACTCCCGATTTGCAAAATCCCACCTAATTAACAAAGGAAGAGAGGCACACTAAAGGCCAATTTGCAGAATCAGTATATTTACTTTCCTTTTCAAGTAAGCCTTGATGATGGTGGTGATGGTGATGTTGGTAAATTTGGGCAGGGTTGGAAGGTTCACGATACCATTAGATGGGAGTCCATATGGGAAGTTGGAGACAGCATTGGACCCAAATGAACATGGGAGAGGCATCGACGTTTGCAAGATCAACAATGCCTTCTTGGGCAAAAAATACAGATTTGTCTATGCTTGTGGAGCTCAACGCCCTTGCAATTCCTCTCCTCCCCCCCCCCCACCCTCACCAAGGTTTATATTCTTGTCCCTCAAATTCATGCTTTTATAGCATTATAGGGATGTGGTGCCAGTGCTAGGGAGTATGGTTGTTGCATTATTTACTTGCAAGAAGAAGTTGATTTCAAGTGATTTTCTTGATGAGAAGTTGATGAAGTGAGAGGTTTTGGCAAGTCGATCTAGTGGAGAAGAAGGCAAAGAATTGGCACGAAGATGGCGTTGTGCCCTCGGAACCATTCTTCGTTGCTAGGCCAGGGGCGACCGAGGAAGATGACGGTAAGAATTTAGAAAATTAAAATCGCAACATATGCTCATTATGCCTTATTTGAGGACAAAACATTCAAAATATCTTTGTATCATTTGAAGTGAGAGGTGACATGAATATCTCTTGCTCGAAATGTCTGGTTAACACATGTATAACATTCTGTCTCCCCACAATTATGGAAAATGATTTTTCTTGTAGAATTACCTTTCTAGTGCCTCACATTGTAGTTTTGTTTTTGTCATACCTCAAGTTGTAGTTGACTCTCCTATTTTGAAAACTTTCCATAAAAAGAATTTCTCAATTCTCTTTTGTGAAGAATTGTGTTCTGGGGTTGCACTTGCAGGTGTGGTGATATCAATGATTAGTGAGAAAAATTGGAGGTGGGTGTGCATTGCTGCTTGATGGCTCCACTTTTGAGGAGATTACCAGAGCAAAGTTCCCTTATGGCCTTTCTTATGGTCTCCATGGTCGCCGGCTCCCAAAGAAGTGAAGATCTTCAATGGGGGAATTGGTCAAGAAGTGAAGATCATGGATGAAGTGGTGGTGGTCAGTGATGTATATTGTAGAATTTGCTTAGTGGTGACTTCATCCTATGCACGCAAAGCTTGAGATCTATGGAAATGATTCTTGCTAGTATTGATGCAGATTTGAGTTGTGTATTTATGGTTCAAGACTTCGAGTAGATATATTTCATCATGATCCACACTATGTCAAGTTTATATAAGGCTGTGTTCGTTTCCGGAAAAATATTTTTCTGGAAAACATTTTCCGCATTTTCCGGTGTTCGGGGGCGGAAAATGTTTTCCGTGGGAAAACATTTTCCTTCCCCACCCCCAAATCCTTAATTGTTTTGAGGAAAATGATTTTCCTCTTTTCACAAAGAGGAAATCATTTTCCCCCAAAGTGAAGGCAAAATTGCCCATGGGAGGGAAAATGTTTTCCGTGGGAGAGGAAGTGGATCGCCGGTCACCGCCGCCGGCCGCCGCCGCCGTCGCCGGCCGCCACCGCCGCCGGCCGCCGCCCCGACCGCGCCGCCCGCCGCCGCTGCCGGTCGCTGGCCGCCGCTGCGCCGCCGTCGCCGCGGTCGCCGGCCGCCGCCGCCGACCTCGGGCGACCGCCGCCGATCGCCGATCGCCGCCGCGCCGGACGCCGCCGGATCGGCGGTCGCCGAACACCAGAAAATTGTGTTCCAGGAAAACATTTTTCAGGAAAATGACTTCCGGGAAAATATTTTCCAAAAGGAGAATATTTTCCGGCAAACGAACGGAGCCTAAATCTTTGAACCCCTTGACTCATTCTTGTACTAAAAGTATCAATTCTCGTGATACAAGGAGAAGAATTCACAAACTATAAATTATCAGGATTAATCTTGACTTCCTCTAGATACCTTCCAAACATAATCTTCAAAGAGTGCGATTTGTAATGTACCAATAGATGAAGATTACGTGTGATCAAATCTTTGAATTCTTCACTCAGCTATTTCACCGTATAAAATAATTAGAAATACAACAGTTAAGAATAATAATAATACGCAGAAGAGAGGAATTTCAATATATTGATAAATAGTACACAAGCCTATTTATAGGTTTTACTAGATAACTATTTAAGATAAATATAATTTCAAATATAATCAATCAAGGATATGAACTATCAAAGGAAGTGTTGACACCTATTTTAATTGGCCCAAGAATTAATTACACAAAATTTAAGAGTTAATTTTCTTTAATTCCTAAAACAAAAAATATTTCTATTTAAATACATTGCATATAGAATTTAGGCACATTTGTATTAATAGAGCCTATTAGAGTTTAAAAAAATCAAAAATAAATATTAAAAAAATCAAAAAAATTCGAGTTGGGTCGGGTCGGCCCGGCCGACCCGGCCCTTTTTCTTTTATCTTTCTTTTTCCCGCATGGACCCCGACCCACTCTTCTTTCTTTTTCTTTTCTTTCCCCCCCCCCCCGCGGGCCCAGCCCGCTTTTTCTTTTTTCCTTTCTCTCCCTCCGCGCCGGTCGCTTTCTTTTCCCCTGTTCGTTCGCGACGGCAGCGTGACGCACGGCGGCGCCGCTCCTCACCGTCGCTATCCGGCCAGAGCAGGGCCGGATGAGCACGCCGACGGGACTGGCATTAATGGCCAGTCCCGTCCTCCCCGTTTTCCCGGCTTCCCTTATCTCCTCTTCCCTCTCAGCTCCATGTTCCTCTCTGCCCGTCTCAGACCAGCTCCCCCCTGCTCTGCACCGGCCTAAGTGGCCACGAAAGTCGCTGGCCAAAGTAGGCAGGTGCAGGCCGTCGTCATGCCGACGTGACGGAGCAAAGACGCTCCGTCGTCCGGCTATAAAAACCAGAGAGAAAGAGAGAGAGAGAGAGAGAGAGAGAGAGAGAGAGAGAGAGAGAGAGAGGGTCGGCCATTTGAAGCAAAAACAGAGATAGAGAGAAACAGAGAGAGAGTCCGAGAGAAACCGAGAGAAAACAGAGAGAAAAAAGAGAGAAAGAGAGGAGATTTGAGCGTTTGCAGGTCCCTGTAGTCGCGCCGTCGCCCGCAGATCAGCCGGAGACTCGCCAGAATCGCCGCCGACCGGTGAGCCCGTCGGGTCCCCTGTTCGCCCCTGTTTCTATGCCCGGTTTGACCGGGACTCGTGCCGGCCGTTTCGCACGAATCTCGGCCCATACCGTCGTCCCCTATGGTCTGTGTATCGCCGTCGAAAGTAAGGTAGGTCGCCGGAGTGTGCCGGATCCCCGAGGTAGGTCGAAAACCGTTTATTTTGGTCACGCACGCCATCTACTCGACAAAATGCCTCAAAGATGCCGTTTTTTAATTCGGTCGCCGGCCGGCGAGCGACGATTGGACGGCGACCCAGGTGGGCGGCGGGACTTGGTGATGTTCTCCAGGAGTCGGTTCTCGGTCGGCGGCGGCCTGGGTCGGTCGGCGGAAGGCCAATTTTGGCTCCGCCGGCGTCCCCTCGTGTTTGTACACACGGGGGTGACCCAACCCGAATCAACCGACCCAACCCAGGTCAACGCCCTGGGTCGGGTCCGTTGACCCGGGTCAGATCCGTTGACCCGGGTCGGATCCGACCCGACTCGTATCCAACCAACCCGGTTTTTATTTTATTTTATTTTTTTTTAAAAAAATTTTAAAAAAATAATAAATAATATTTTTTTCTTTTTCTTTTTCTTTTTCTTCCGTATTTTTTTTAAATTTAAAAAAAATATTTTTCTTTTCTTTTTCGTATTTATTTATTTATTATTATTTTTTTTGTAAGAAATTTTTTTTTTTAGTATGTGATATATTTGTTGTTTTATTTTATTGTGGTATTATTATGCATGTTTTTTTCTTGTTTAAATTAGACAAGCCTGAGGTTGTGCGGTAGTATTTTGCATGTTATTTTTATTATGCATGTTTTAATACAATTGCATGAGTTGTTGTGTTTTGAATGTCATCTGACTTAGTTAAGATTAGAACCTAAGGCTGCATATTTATCTTGACTGCTGATCGTCTATGATTATGCACTCGCTTGATCACCCCACATGTTAGGAGAAAGGTCCTAAAATCAATCCAAATTGCCTAACAAATATTTTCAGAAATGCACAGGGTAAAATGGTACCGAAAGGGCATTAGTTATCCAACTAGTGTAACCAAGTCCCCGAACTCATTTAATCTCTAGTTCGTAGGAATAGGGTGATTCTCCCATCACCTTATTTGGGTTTCTAATCGACCCACCCCAAATCGATTAGTGGCGACTCCTTGATATAAACCACTTGCATGTTAAAAAACTTAAACCCTAAGTTGCGATATGGTATGGGCTTGGGAGAGTCCGAGTTAAGTCCTGAACCTAGACTTAGCACGTACCAGGCGAAACCCCCTTTTTTGCATGTTGCCGATAAAAAGCGGGGAGATGTCTGTCGCGACAGACTGGCGACTCCGCTGGTGACTTGCATTTTTTTAAGTGGACTTAGGCCAAAATATTTTATCCTGTTCAAAATGATTTTTGTTTGGCAGTAAAGACTCCGGGTATGATCCTGACATTAAGGTATTATTTGTTCTTGCAGGTGCGAATTGATTGTTTATAAATTGTTGTGCATGCTCTAATGATTTAGCACTACATTATTGCACACACAACCACGCTGTCGGATCTGGGCCGCAATAGGGCATTTTAGGATGGTGTTAAGAAAGATACGACCTCGAACGCGAGCCCGCGATGTAGAGGTTGCCTTTCTTTTCCCCGAAATTTATTTCTGAAAAATTGTAAAGAAATATCTTTAGCCACTATTCGCGTGACTATAAGATATTCCTTTCGATTTGGCCGAGGTTAAAAGGACTTGACACCAACGCGAGACTGCGACGGACAAGCACCCTTTTAACTTCATTTTGCTGAGCCAGTCTAGATAGAAATCGAACCTCGCTCCTCATGTGCATGTCATTGTGATTGCCATGGTTCAAGGAAAGGTATATATTCTGTCCCTTCTCATTTTATTATTCAGCCTACTTATTCATTTGATTTGTTAATGTTAGGCCACCCGTTGATTGCATTCTACATACGATAGGAAGAGCTGATGTCCAATTCATCCCTACTCCTAAAAAAGAGCTTCTGGCATGGTGGGACCGACTCGATCAAAATGGCCAACAGTATGTCAAAGCAAGAATTGGTCGCCTACTCCCCTTGCTCAAAATCAACATCCATTCTGGCATGATGCAAGCATTAGCACATTTCTGGTGCCCACAAACATCCACTTTCATATTTGGTAAGCTTGAGATGACCCCGACCCTGGAAGAGTATAGTGTTGTCATTGGAAAGCCTTTGGGATCTGAACTCATCAAACCACTTTTGGGTGTGTCCCCTCTACCCGAATTATCCCAGTTTTTGCGAACCGATAGCAACACCGTGAAAAGAGTCGTTAAAGCTCATTGCAATGCCTACCCCTGATTTTTCTTAAATGAGCGTTTTGAAAGTCAACCCATGAGCCAAAAAGCTAAAATTTTTATCCTTGCTTTTGTTGGGTGTGTCATTTTCCCCCATCGCAGAAATTCAATAAACCCCTCGATTGCGTATATGGCCATACAAATTTACACCGGCTTGGGTTATGTTAATTCGGTTCTGGCAGAAACATTTTTGTCTCTAAACCGTTTTAAACAAAATGATGATAAAATCATGCGGGCCGTCCTAGAAATTTTGCAAATCTGGTTTTTATCTCATTTAAGAGGATTTGGGCACCTCATGCAACTTTTTGAAATTGATGACTTTATGCATCCGATTCAAAGGTTCGAGGTTTTAAAAAATAATTCCCCTCATAAGGATTACTCTACCTGGGTAAATTTTTTGAAAGACCCCGATCTCAAAGCTTTCTTATGGCATGCTAAATGGTTCCATGAGGGTCAAGCTCGGTATGCTCATCAGTTTCACGATCCTGTTCCACTACTCGGATTATCAGGCGTCACTTCGTACTATCCCTACCGGGTAGCCCGCCAGTATAGGGCCCTCCAGGAGATCCCGCCACCTCTCAATACAGACTTGTTTCGAGTTCGATTCACTCGCTTGAATTACAATTACTCTGGCGAAATCCATGCCATCCAGGGGATATGGATTGAATGTCAACCTGAGAATGTACTTGTACCTAGACTATTGAAAGGGCAGGAAAAGGTCCACCATGCTTCTCTGTTCTACATCATACATCACCAAATCCCGGCAAATCTACAGCCAAAAGTCCCGGATGTACCCAACAAGCCCAGTCGCCAAACACAGATCGACCAGCTCGAAAGGACTGTGGGGACGAAAGATACACTTATTGCGGAGCTTGTCCGTGAAAATAAACGGCTCCGAGAGACTATAGCTTCCCCATCGTTTATAGAATGAGCATCCAGGAAGGGCGCCTTTTTTGTTAAAAGCCCATGTCTTTTTTTTTTCCTAGTATTTATGTTTAGGGGCTTTGTTTTTATTCTTTAAAAGTGTTTATGGGTTGTACTAATGTTAATATAACTCGGACCGCTTTTTAGTATATAAATAAATTTTTTCGCCCCTTAATGACACCACCGTGGCCTTCGGCCCAGTGGTATCCGGGGATGCAGCGTAACGGTCCGAGGTGACCGAGGTTCGAACCCCGGGGACGTCGCCTGTAATGTTAATATTAATAAAAACCTTTTTTCTCGTTTTTTTTCTTTGCAAATAAAGAAAATATGTAATAATAATATGACTAGGTCATAGAATGATTCTTTATTGGGCATTATACTCATTCATATCAGCGTTTTCACAGGTAGTTACAAAAAAATAACCGAAGAAACCGTCCGTCTCAGTAACATGGAAGACGAGATGAAGCTGGTCCTCAACGCAATCCAAAATCTCACAAAGCAGGTGGAATCCATTCAGGGCAAGCTCACGCCCACGCCTGCAGCAATTGAGGTGGTGTTACCACCACCGTCTACTGGAAAAGACAAAGCCTCCGTCAACGACAGCAAAATGCCCCCGCTAGAGGACGATCCGCTTCCCCTTGCCGTCAAAAAGCCTGAACTTGAAGCTGTACCGATGACAGAACAGGACAAACGTCTTGCAAAGGTCGAGGAGATGCTGAAACAGCTACAAGGCCCGCAACATGCTATCCCACTTGACCTGTCTATATACAAACGGGTCAAAGTACCAGAAAAGTTCAAGATGCCGGAATTCGAGAAGTATGATGGTACCTCATGCCCCATACATCATTTGCACATGTATCATGTGCAGATGACCCAGTACGTTGATAATGAACCCCTCATGATTCAGACCTTTCGAGCGAGTTTGACTGGACCAGCCTTGACATGGTATATGTCGAAAGATGTGGATGCTTTTAAGTCTTGGGATGATGCCGCTCATGCATTCCTCAAGCAATATCAATTCAACCTTGACGTCACCTTTACTCGTGACGATCTGGAACGCACTGAAAAGAAGAAGAGTGAGTCCTTCAAGGAGTATGCCACCAGATGGAGAAACTTGGCCGTCCAGGTTACCCCACAACTCACTGATCATGAACAAGTAAAGTTGTTCATTAAGTCTCTTCCGTATGAATACAGACACCGCCTGGTTGGTGCCACTGTTGAATCTCTTAATCGTCTTGTTCCTGTGGGCGAACGAATTGAAATGGGACTGCGTGACGGATGGTTCACAGACCCCGCTTCCACAAGCAGGAGACTCAACACGAGAAAAGAGAAGGAATCCCTGACAGATGAGAACGTTGCATACACCCAGACTATTCATCCTTCCCGAACGGTCCAAGTGAATAGTGAGCAGCAGACGACTTCAAGTCGCCAGCTTCCGAAGCAATATAAGAAAAGGCAATTCACTCCGTTGCCTGGATCCCCTTCTCAAATCCTGGCCATACTCCAGAAGATAAACCTGCTTTCTACCGAGCCAAAACGTCCCAACTCAGAAAGCTTTTCGAATTATGATCTGTCCAAAAAATGTGACTATCACATGGGCAAGATAGGACATTCGACGGACGACTACTATACCCTCAAACACCGAATCCAAAACTTGCTTGACACCAAAGCATTTTCATTCCAGACATCCAAGCCAAATGTCCAAAACAACCCGCTGCCCGAACATGAAAACAGAATCAATGCCATATCCGCTTTTGACGCTGGTCTAGGGTATCGCGAAAGAAACCCGCAGGCCAACAAGGGGCACGTGAAAGGACAATCCGCTGAGGGGTTTAAGCATCCTACCGAATGTTCAAGTCAGCCGAGCTCCTCGTTGCTTCCCGTAAATGTTGTTGTTGACCGACATCGGAACCCAGATGAGCTACCGATTGAGGAAGATTGTGGACGAGAAGAAACGCTGGATAGTGTGGTCACCCTATTTGACGACATCTTTATAGGGGCCATACACGAAGACTCGACCTCAGAAGCCAGTGCAAACCCGCCTGATTTGCTTGTACGTTTGCAGTATCAGTTAGACGAGCTACGGGATTTGCTTACGTCGTTAATGGATACCATTGGCCAAATCTCGGATGTGTCACTACCGTTTCCCGATCAAGAGCAGATGACCCAAGTAAATCGTCCCAAAGAAAACCCGCCGTCGGGAGCCCTTCTCGACATGACTTGGCGAGACGTCCAACTCTTACAGTGGCAGGGCAATGTACGACGATACTCGCCAGTTCCCAAATCCATGGATGTGATATTCCCTATCCTTTTGTAGAAGGGGCTGATCACGAGGAGACCAAAACACCCTACTCCTGAGTACTTCATTAATTATGATCCCTCCAGATCTTGTGACTTTCACTCAGGAGAGGTCGGGCACTCGTTGGATGATTGTGACGCTCTGAAGAATAAAATTCAAGACCTACTGGACGCTAGGGCATTTACTTTTCATGCCCCATGGTTGTGTCATGGTGAAGATGACCTCTTGGTGGTACCTAGCCTTCGTGCCGCTGCCCCTGAGCTTTCTGATAAGACACGCAAGGGAAAGGCAATTATGGATACCCTGGGCCTGCCCGGTGGCAAGTTCGACTATTACGTTGACTACCAGATGCCATCAAGTTTTTATGAAGACCAGCAGAATAGCATTCCTAGTGGATGGGACAACATGGAAAAGCTAACACCAGTAAAGAGAAGAGCTGATGAGCTGGATTCCTGGAATGATGATTTCGAAGATTTCTTCGTCGGCGCAATAGACGAAGGACCGGTGGAGGGAATGGGCGCAAGCCCGCTTGAGTAGAATTCCTCTTTTCCTTTCTGCATGAATCCCTAGAAAATGGGCTATCCTTGTGTTTTGTTTTTTGTCGTCATTTCTGCTGGAAGAAATGTCTTTTTGAACTCTCCCTCTTTTGAGGTTGTAAATCCGTGTATTGTAAATAAATAATATTTTGAGGGCATGAGGTAGTATACCAAACCGGCCCATTGATGATATCCAGCCATGTAAAGGAAGTGTTCTGAGGCCCGAGCTTCCTCATGCTTCCTTGTCTCTAAGCTTTTGAAAATAAAACAAACGTTTTATCATTTTTCAAAAGGACCGAAAAAGAACGGTGGTGAAAAAGCATGCATGCTCATAGCCCTGTTTGTCTTTCTAACTCGCTCACTTCGTGTCTCAGAGCATACTCCCTTTTGGGCAAAAGAACACTACAAGTGCCATAACTTGTGTACGGCGCTCACTTTGGTGCCATAAGTTTTTTTTGGATCACTTTAGTGCTAAAATTTTTGAAAAACGATCACTTAAGTGCTAAAATTTTTAAAAAAACGATCACTTAAGTGCCAACTCCAGTGCCGTACACAATTTTTCGTCGGAAATCCAACGTGGCGTTTTTTTTATTAATTTCTGAAGCTGACGTGGCTCGCCGGAGATTGGCACTTAAGTGATCGTTTTTCAAAATTTTTAGCACTTAAATGATCGTTTTTAAAAAATTTTAGCACTTAAGTGATCGTTTTTCAAAAATTTTAGTACTGAAGTGATCCAAAAAAAACTTATGACACTTAAGTGATCGTTTTTCCTCCGACTTGGCACCAAAGTGATCCGAAAAAAGGTTATGGCACCAAAGTGATCTCCGTACACAAGTTATGGCACTTATAGTGTCCTTTTGCCCTCCCTTTTGATTTATTATTACGAAAGGGACATTTGAAAATGACACAAACTAAAGAGCACATCAGACCCTGGTGATGATAACGAACCAACTCATCTGATAGAGGCAGTCCGAGCGAAGAGCATCCAACCTTCAAATGAAACATGGGGCAAATCTCATTACTACCAGTGGGTGATATCAGCCCCAGAGAGTCAAAGAGAATGCTGAACATTCCTTGACTCCATGATAATGAACTGGGGAGCATGCTAGACTCTGACGTGCTAGCAAGCCGGATAGAGCACCAATGTTGGGACCTCTCGAATGAAATATGACGAAGAGGTGCTTAATTGGAAGAGTAGACTAGGGGGCATGCGATCTCCCAGTCCATCAAAAAGGATGTATTTCGTTCCTAAAGTTCATCCACTTTAGCATAGAAATGACATATCTTTTCCTTTTACATAGGACAAAATTGAGTAAAGAACACTCATAGTGGCAAGTCTAACCGGAAAGGTTTTCGCACATGACAAAATGGCGCCAAGGCCGATCCTGACAACCATGGAAGTCTCGATGGCAGTCACGCCCATATCCGTCAAAGACCTTTAAAGCAGAAATTAGCTTTGCTGTGAAGATCCCCATGCAAGCAATTGCACATGCCTGTGCAGTCAAGAATCGGAGCATTCACGAGAAACTCCTCAACATGCTGGAACCGCATTGACACAGCATGCACTGACAATAGAACCCTCTATTTGGAAGCACCCCTAATTATAGAGGATTTCATTCGAGCTTCGTGACCAAGAGTATGGAGGAGCAAACTGAGACAAAGAAGGCTGAACAAAGTAAAGAGGAGAAAAGACTCTGCTAGCTTTGAAGGCAAAATGGAAGAAGGGTAATTGGTATCGTTCTCAATTTACCCTCAATTATCTCATTTCTAACATAAGCTCATGTTTTTTGTCAGAAGGGAATTATCGACATCCGAGGAAACTCAAGGAGTTGTCAATTTAATTTCAAATGAAGGGAATCACAAAGGGTATTGTTGTATCGTTCCCAATTCCTGTCCCTCAAAGAGCCGTTCATTAACACGGTCTTTCTTATTACCATGCAGGTTTATCCTACTATTGCAGCATAGGTAAGTATCTCTTTCCCTAAAAACTTTTCTCATAAGAGTACAAAGAAACAGAGAAAGATGAAGCATGTTAAAGCAAATAAATGCTTAACCCTCCCCCAAGTGCATTGCATGTCTTTTGGAAAGAATTTCGCATGGTAATTTTACCCGTTTAATTCACCAATTCCCTGTGAAAATTTTGACAATTTGACGAATGGTGTCGAACTGCTCCGATGTATTGAACGAGGTGTGTCAGGATGATGAGAGGCAATCCTTAGTCTATACACATTCTCACATACCAAACTCTTGCAAGATGAGCGAAAAGGTTTCACTTCTATAAGGTAAAGAGATTTCTCGCATAAGGTACGATAGCCAAAATGACGAGAGGCAGTTCATTTCTCTGCCCCATACACTACCATTAATCCTTTGCTTGACCATTTGAGCCCATACACTTGGAGGTTCCTTTTAAATTACCCCTGTCAAGAACCACCCTACATTGGGGCAGCTTGAGATAAATTAGCATCACAGGGAGGATTCAAATTCAGAGGGAGCAAGAAGAGCGTCCCCCCCTTTTCGGTCACCGCCCCCTTGGCTTCGACCTCGTCGTCTTTACGGATCCGGCGGTCCTCAACAGAGTCCTCCAAGACAAGCACACCATCGACGGCTGAACAGTCGAGGCTAAAAGGGCTTTTTCAAGAGAGAAACAGCAAACTAAAGCCTATTCAAAATGCCAACATCTTATTGATAACAGTGATGTTTTCACCTAGGAACTGAGCAAGACAAGAAGGATGAGGAGTTCGTAATATCTAAAAAATTTTATGATCATCAGCTGCAACAGCTCACCTTGCAGCTCGCACAAGGTGAAAAGATGAATAGAAATTTTCTTGCTCTCATTTGCATTAATCTTTGAATGTTTTTATTGCAGATGAACTCTCGCGATAATTTAAGTACCCTAAGATGACGAAGAGCAATTCTTCTTCTATTTCATACACTTATATCCCTTGCTAGCCCAATTGAACCGGCGATTTCATTTCGTACGAACCCAGTTGGTGATCATCCCCCATACCGGGGCAAGGCAAAAGTCACCACAGTTTGAGCATCATGGTCCAAAGTACCAAATGAAGATGAAGACTCCAAGAGCCTAATAATATTGTTCTGCTCAAACTTGTTTAGGCTAGTCCTGACAACACCAAAAGAACAGCAAAAAATGTTGAAAACTAGGGGCATGAAAAAGCAGTGTGCCTGGTAAAAGCAAGGCCGATGCCCATGAAGGAGAAGAAGAAAAACGATGAAAAAGATGAAGAGAAAGGAGTCCCTAATTTATGGGTAACTGCTATGAAAAACAATGAAGTTTTAGCTGAGGAGATCTCTAAGCGTGATAAAGGCGCTCTCAAATACCTCAAAGTTATTAAGTGGTGTAGAATAGATGACCCTAAAGGGTTTAAACTTGAGTTCTTCTTCGATACAAATTCCTACTTTAAGAACTCTGTCTTGATAAAGATCTGCTACATGATAGATGAAGACGAACCTATTCTTGAGAAAGCAACTGGGACAGAGATCGCATGGTATCCAGGAAAATGCTTGACACAGAAGCTCCTTAAGAAAAAGTTGTCAAAGAAGCTAAAACACAAGATTACCCAGGGAGTTTTCCAGAAGTATCCTGACGGTGGAGAAGAAGACTGGTGACAATGCTAGATGATCACCAATTCTCACTCTCACACACATTTTTGAGCCCAACGATCATTTCGTTCCTCAACCTGTAAACCAAGCCCACGTTACATCCCTCATGAAGTCTCTTCTGACTAGGGTACTTGAATTAACGTGGAATTTCAAATGTTTATAAACAATGCTCGAGGAAGTGCGAGCAAGACTACTTCTATCTCGTTTTGCAGGGTTCTTGACTTGTAAACCTGATGATAATTGCAAAATATTTTCTTTCATGACCTTGACTCGGACAGTCTCCTTTGTTAAGCCATTGACCAAGCCTATATTACGACCTTGAAGAAGACCTCTCAGATTGACAGCGTCGTACCGCTTGCGAGAAAACTCATACTCTTGTTGATATGATAGCGGTCGGACTGAGTGTTTTCGATGTTCCCGCATTAATGGACGGGACAAACAATCCTTTTCAATGAGAGTGAGTGGAAAGTCCTTTCTGACTGAACGTCCCTCGTTCAACATCTCGAGAAGACCACCTTGCAAGCGAAAATTGTCTTAATTGATAATTACCCTCGGTGGATGTTTGGTGATGCAAACATGGCAAAAATCATTATGCGTGAACTTTCAAATACACATTCTGAAATAGCCTAGCTTGTTTATCATTGATGAATGCATGCATGTTTGCGCTAATCGTCTTTGACAGCTCAGAGTTTTAATCCCCCAGTGATAGGACACGAAAGTCCGGGTGCTGGAGAAGCCCTCATTATCATCCCAAAAGAGATGCCCCGAAAAAGGTCGGGTATTCAGCAGATGATGCATTAAACCTCCGGGTAAGAAATCCCAGGTATTTCATCAGATTTCTTTTCAAACTACCCAGAAGGTAAACATGGTGTTTCTTTGAAAAAGAAAAGCATCTTGACTAGTTGGTCAAGATATTTCATACGATATTCCAGAATAGCCTCAATTGTCTATTTCTCCGATGAATGCGTATGTCTTTGCACAAAAAAACTTGTCTGACAGGAGACATGCCCTTAAGAGGCAGGAACGTGCCCAGGTAAGTACATTTTACCTATGCCCGATTCCAAAAATCCATGTACCTACGATTATTATGGTACCCTTTGAACATCGAATTGACCCATTTGTTCACCCTTTAAACATCGGATTGACCCCTTTGTTCACCAACTGAACATCGGATTGACCCTTTTGTTCACCCTCTGAACATCGGATTGACCCATTTGTTCACCCTCTGAACATCGGATTGACCCCTTTGTTCACTAACTGAACATCGGATTGACCCATTTGTTCACCCTTTGAACATCGGATTGACCCCTTTGTTCAACCTCTGAACATTGGATTGACCCCTTTGTTCACCCTCTGAACATTGGATTGACCCATTTGTTCACCCTCTGAACATTGGATTGACCCATTTGTTCACCCTCTGAATATTGGATTGACCTTTTTGTTCATCCTTTGAACATTGGATTGACCCCTTTGTTCACCTCCTGAGCATAGAATTAATCCCCTCTGTTCACATCAAGTCTTTTTAGGTACCCCTTATGAGATGCAGGTACTTTGGTAAAGCAAAATCCAGTCAAGGCGACCGAAGATAGGTTCGGGTTTTAGGCAAACGATTTCCCCAATCAAGGCAACCGAAGAAAGGTTCGGGTCCTAGACAAACCATTTCCCCACGTCAAGGCGACCGAAGATAGGTTCGGGTCCTCGACACACAATATCAACTATCTGAAATTACTCTACCCTTCAGCAAGGTAAGTAGCCCCAGGTATGTTTTTATTTGCTTTAGCATGCATCATCTTATATCGCAACATAAAAATGGGACTCCAGTCTCGCCAAAAATAACATTCATTGAGCATGCATGGGCCAAATTTAGGTGCTATTTTATCTTTGAACGTAACCTCTGCGAGCTCAAACTCTACGAGCTCACCTTCAAATAGGAGCAGCTGTTGACACCTATTTTAATTGACCCAAAAATTAATTACACAAAATTTAGGAGTTAATTTTCTTTAATTCCTAAAACAAAAAATATTTCTATTTAAATACATTGCATATAGAATTTAGGCATATTTGTATTAATAGGGCCTATTAGAGTTTTTTAAAAAATCAAAAAAATTCGAGTTGAGCCTAGTCGGGGCCGGGCCGACCCGGCCCTTTTTCTTTTTTCTTTCTTTTTCTTGCATGGGCCCCGGCCCACTCTTCTTTCTTTTTCTTTTCTTTCCCCCTCCCCCCGCCGGCCCAGCCCGCTTTTTCTTTTTTCCTTTCTCTCCCCCCGCGCCGGTCGCTTTCTTTTCCCCTGTTCTCCCCTGTTCGCGACGGCAGCGTGACGCACGGCGGCGCCGGTCCTCACTGTCGCTATCCGGCCAGAGCAGGGCCGGATGAGCACGCCAACGGGACTGGCATTAATGGCTAGTCCCGTCCTCCCCGTTTTCCCGGCTTCCCTTATCTCCTCCTCCCTCTCAGCTCCCTGTTCCTCTCTGCCCGTCTCAGACCAGCTCCCCCCTGCTCTGCACCGGCCTAAGTGGCCACGAAAGTCGCCGCCAAAGTAGGCGAGTGCGTGCAAGTCATCATGCCGACGTGACGGAGCGAGACGCTCCGTCGTCCGGCTATAAAAACCAGAGAGAAAGAGAGAGAGAGAGAGAGAGAGAGAGAGAGAGAGAGAGAGAGAGAGAGAGAGAGAGGAGAGAGAGGGTCGGCCATTTGAAGCAAAAACAGAGATAGAGAGAAATAGAGAGAGAGTCCGAGAGAAACCGAGAGAAAACAGAGAGAATAAAGAGAGAAAGAGAGGAGATTTGAGCGTTTGCAGGTCCCTGTAGTCACGCCGTCGCCCGCAGATCAGCCGGAGACTCGCCAGAATCGCCGCCGACCGGTGAGCCCCTCGGGTCCCCTGTTCGCCCCTGTTTCTATGCCCGGTTTGGCCGGGACTCGTGCCGGCCGTTTCGCACGAATCCCGGCCCATACCGTCGTCCCCTATGGTCTGTGTGTCACCGTCGAAAGTAAGGTAGGTCGCCGGAGTGCGCCGGATCCCCGAGGTAGGTCGAAAACCATTTATTTTGGTCACGCACGCCATTTGCTCGACAAAATGCCTCAAAGATGCCGTTTTTTAATTCGGTCGCCGGCCGGCGAGTGGCGGTCAGACGGCGACCCAGGTGGGCGGCGGGACTTGGTGATGTTCTCCAGGAGTCGGTTCTCGGTCGGCGGCGGCCTGGGTCGGCCGGCGGAAGGCCAATTTTGGCTCCGCCGGCGTCCCCGCGTGTTTGTACACGCAGGGGTGACCCGAACCGAATCAACCGACCCGACCCTGGTCAACGCCCTGGGTTGGGTCTGTTGACCCGGGTCAACGTCCCGGGTCAGATCCGTTGACCCGGGTCAGATCCGACCAACCCGATTTTTATTTTATTTTATTTTTTAAAAAAAATTTAAAAAAATAATAAAATAATATTTTTTTCTTTTTATTTTTCTTCCGTATTTGTTTTTTTAAATTTAAAAAAATATTTTTCTTTTCTTTTTCGTATTTTTTTTTTAGTATGTGATATATTTGTTGTTTTATTTTATTGTGGTATTTTTATGCATGTTTTAATACAATTGCATGAGTTGTGTTTTGAATGTCATCTGACTTAGTTAAGATTAGAACCTAAGGCTGCATATTTATCTTGACTGCTGATCGTCTATGATTATGCACTTGCTTGATCACCCCACATGTTAGGAGAAAGGTCCTAAAATCAATCCAAATTGCCTGACAAATGTTTCAGAAATGCACAGGGTAAAATGGTACCGAAAGGGCATTAGTTATCCAACTAGTGTAACCAAGTCGCCGAACTCATTTAATCTCTGATTCGTAGGAATATGGTGATTCTCCCATCACCTTATTTGGGTTTCTAATCGACCCACCCCTAATCGATTAGTGGCGACTCCTTGATATAAACCACTTGCATGTTAAAAAACTTAAACCCTAAGTCGTGATATGGTATGAGCTTGGGAGAGCCCGAGTTAAGTCCCGAACCTAGACTTAGCACGTACCAGGCGAAACCCCCTTTTTTGCATGTTGCCGATAAAAAGCGGGGAGATGTCGGTCGCGACAGGAAGTATATGCATAAACCTGAGAGATGTGTATAATCAAATAGATATCCTAATATCGCCAACATTCCCCCTCAAACGCAAGGTGAGTTGAAACAAATCAACTTCAGTTTGAAAAATAATCTGAACAATGTCACAAAATCTTCGATTAAATTGAGCTCAACGGATCCGAGGCAAGGCGGCGAATGTGGTGGTTCCAAGCTTCCATTGACAAGAAGGTTTTAGTATGTTACTCGTCTAAGAACGGCGAGTTTGGTGATGGTCTTCTCAAAACGAGAAGTGCATAGTTAAGAATTGGAGGCCAACAATATGCGTCCTTTGCGGTTGACTTTGCTGTTGGAGCCAAACATCATGCATCCTTTACGGTTGACTTTGTTGTTAAAACAGTAACCGAACAAACGCAGCCGATATGGCTAACATGGCTATAACAAGTGGAATAAGCCAGACTTTGCTAATCGAAAGTTACTATTCGAAGAAGCGTCCACGCATCGTAGAAAAAATACCTCCATGAAAAAGAAAAGCTTGACATTGCGACGTGTCAACAACATCGTAATTCAACCATTGTGGCGCTTGGTCAGACGCGAATGAGGCACTTGGGTGAACACTAGCGAATGGCGAGATGGATTTATTTTGCTACGGGGTCCATTGGGTGCACTAGGTGAGAATTGCACCCGATGCACCAACGTTGAGATTTGTGGACAAGAGAAAAATAATATTCTACTCGTTACTAAACAAAAAGTACAAGACCCTTCTTATAGGCTTTACAGAATAATTATCTAGGGTAATAAGAAAGGTAATAAGATACTATAATATTGAGACAATCAATCACAATTAATCAAGGACATCTCCTGATATCTGTCAATGATTTCTAACATTCTCTCTCAAACTCAAGGAGACTTAGAAGAAGTCAACTGGAGTTTGGAGAAGAGATTAGAATACCCAGGTAGATGTGCCTTCACGAAACTATCAGTAGATGAAGTGGAGATGGGCCATATAGTGCCATTAGAGACATGATTCCAAATGAAATGACAGTCGATTTCAATGTGTTTGGTGAGCTCATGAAAAACAATGAGCTTGTTGTTAATGAGTTCTACTCGATAAAGAAGATTAATAGCATATTTGGTTTTAGAAAGATAATAACCGGGAAATGTCTGAAGTAATCTCCAAGCCTGAAAAGTAACTGAGTCGCCCAAGACATTTCATTTCAAACTGTTGACTAAGACATTGCTTGAGCTTTGAAATGTCAATATGCTCATCGCCAGTAATAACCACATCATCCGCAAAAAGTGCGTTGAACAAAAAGAGCATGATCATAGTGACTAGATTTGAAGTCAAGAGATTTCATGATTGAGCTAAACTTGAAATACCAAGCATGGGAAGCTTGTTTCAAGCCACATAATGCTCGACGTAACCGGCACACTTTGTTTGAAGGATGAGATTATCCAAGGGGAGGCACCATATAAACTTCCTCAATTAAATCTCCATTCAAGAATGCATTTTTAACATCCATCTAGAAGAGAGACCAACGCTTAACGATGGCAACAGCAATAAGACTGTGGATAGAAGTAAGACGCGCAACAGGAGCAAAAATCTCTTCATAATCAATTCTATATTCCTGATTAAGGAATTCGCTACTAGCTGAGCTTTGTAATGGTCCATGTTAACAACTGCCTTTGTTTTGATCTTATATACAAATCTACGGCTGACAGCAGACTTACCAAGAGGCAAATCAACCAAATCCCATGTATGAGATTTGTTTAAGGCCTGCAACTCATCTATCATTGCTTATTGCCAGAGAGGATTAGTACCAGTTTCTCTATAAGTGCGAGGTTCTGAAAAAGAAGCAATGGTAGAGTAACAATGGTAATCGCAAAGTCGGACGGAAGGTTGACTTAATTTTGTAGAACTACGGACAGAGGATGACGGAATGTCTGTTGCTGGAAAATCCACAAATGGAGCAGACATGTCAAAAGTTGCTGAGATGGTATCGCCAGAAGGACGTGCATCAATGTTAGAATAAGATGGAGAGAAAGGTTCACAAGTGGACGGAGTTCTGGGTTTTTCCGGGGAGTAAATCAACTGAAGTGTTGGTGAAGAAAGGAACATGAGTCAATGATTTGAAAGGATGAAGAGATGAAAGCATCTTGTGTTCCCAAAATTAATATGATGAGACACACAAAGACGGTTAGAGATAGGATCCCAACATTTATAACCTTTGCGCCCAATGCCATACTGGAGGAAGCAACATAAACGTTCATTAGGTTCTAATTTCGTGTGTTCAAGTGGAAGAAGATGGACAAAACATGGACGACCAAACACTCGAAGAAGACTATAACTGGGGACACTACCATATAAATGCTCTTAAGGAGAAATGTTACCCAGGTGATGGGGTATGGTTGATAGAGTATGCAGCAATGAGACAAGCTTTTCCCCAAAACTGCTCTAGACGAGAGGAGGATACTTTAAGAGTGCGAGTAATATCTTCTAAAATGTGTCTATGTTTACATTCTGCTTGACCATTTTGTTGAGAAGTTCCTGGGCAAGAACAATGAACAATAGTACCTTTTTCGGGAGAGAATTATAAGAAACTATGTGTCTCTATATTCCATGGTTCATCCTCAACAAGCTCACCCTCCGAAACCTTCCCTCCTTTGCAGGCCAAGACATACTTCCCGAAATTAGTTTTGTATTTTGTAAACAGCTTTAGAATCCGTGCACGCATAAAATTACGCATATATGCTTATTTTCGTTCGATTATTGAAATAAGGATAATCGTATATAGAATGAAAATACTATATACATAGAAGGAAAATCGAAGCTGCAAGTAGATTTAAGGAAATTAGTGGTCGATTAAATATATGATTATTTGGATATTCCGGGCCAAATTTTTTATCTTCATAATACCTGTTCACATACACACGATATGTTTTTAATGCATAGGAAAGTAGTATAGTGGTTCTTTAAAAGAAGGTACCCCGTTTTCTTTAATGTATATCTCATTTCTATTTGATGAGTTTCAATAATAGCCCTTTTGTTCTTTTTTGTTAGATACCAACTTTACTTTTTCTTTCTTTCTTTTTTTGTAGCACGTTATATTTATTGATTCCCTTGAAATATTTTGTAAAAAAAAACAAATATTCAAATGCAGAATCATATATATAGTTATCTCATAATTATAGAAATTTAAACTTAATGTTTGTTATTTTTTTCTTTCAAAGTTTTGAAGGGAAAGTAATGGGTATTTTTTAAGTTGAAATAAACATTAAATTTGCAAAAATTGGTATCTATATCCCCCACAATGATTCTAGAAGTCTGCCCTATGCAAGAAAGAGAATAGAATCATCGCTCACAAACAGAAAAGGAAAAAAAAATTCAAATTGCACCATCACCTTCAAAATCATTCCGTAGCAGAACAAAGTGGTCTTTTCCAAACTCCCCATTTGCAAAACCCCACCTAATGAACAAAGGAAGAGAGGCACACTAAAGGCCAATTTGCAGAATCAACATATTTACTTTCCCTTTTCAAGTTAGCCTTGATGATGATGGTCAATTTGGGCAGGGTTGGGAGGTTCACATAACCATTAGATGGGAGTCCATATGGGAAGTTGGAGACAGCATTGGACCCAAATGAACAAGGGAGAGGCATCGAATTTTGCAATATCAACAGTGCCTTTTTGGGCAAAAAATACAGATTTGTCTACGCTTGTAAGGCCCGACGTCCTTGCAATTTCCCGAACACCCTCACCAAGGTTTTATGTTCATGTCCCCAAAATTCATGCTTCCATAGCATAATTATGAGCTGATGTCGTGCAAAGGAGATATAGCTGCTGCATTACGTACTTGCAAGTAGAAGATGATCTTCAAGTGATTTTCATGATGAGAAGTTAATGAAAGTGAAAGGTTTCGGCAGGTAGATCTAGTGCAGAAGAAGGCAAAGAATTGGCATGTAGATGGCGCCGTGCCCTCGGAACCATTCTTCGTTGCAAGGCCAAGGGCTACCGAGGAAGATGATGGTAAGAATTTAGAAAATCCAAATCGCAACATATGCTCGTAATGCCTTTAATTGAGGACAAAACATTCGAAATCTCTTTGCATCATTTGAAGTGAGGTGGCATCAATATCTCTTGCTCGAAATATTTGGTTAACACATGTATAACATTCTGTCTCCCCACAATTCTGGGAAATGATTTTTCTTGAATAATTTCCTTTATAGTGCCTCACATTGTAGTTCTTTTTTTCTTTTTTGGTCATACCTCACATTGTAGTTGACTCTCCTATTTTGCAAACTTTTTCCATAAAAAGAATTTCTCGAGTCTCTTTTGTGAAGAACTGTGTGCTGGGGTTGCACTTGCAGGTGTGGTGATCTCAATGATTAGTGAGAAAAAAGGGGGTGGGTATGCATTGCTGCTTAGGCTGTGAATGACAATCATTCTGTTTCAGAAATCAATTTTTGGCCAAAAATTGATTTTTCTATTTCTATTTCTAGAGGAGTTTCTAAGCAAAAAAACACGTTTGATAACGACATAAAATTTCTATTCCAGAAACAGAAATTTGTTTGATAACGGCACAAAATTTCTCCCTCTTGGGTGGCTGGAGAGTGGACGGCGGGCAGGCGGCGGACGGTGACAGCGAATGGCAAGAGGCGGATGGCGGGGGGAGGCGGCGGCGGACGGCGATGCGGCCAATGCGGAGGATGGCAGCTGGAGGCGGCCTGCGATGGGAGGAAGGCAGCAGCGGGAGGAGGGCAACTGGTGGCATGAGACGGTGGCCGCTGGATGGCGGGCAGTGGCTCACAGCAGCAGGAGGCGAGCGGCGGCAAGAGGCAAGCAACGGCAGGAGGTGAGAGCAGTGGTCGGTGAACAACGGGTGGCGGCCCACAGCGGCCGATGGTGGGCGACGGTCGAAGGCAAGCGGCGACGGGAGGAGGGAGGCTGGTGGTGGGAGATGGTGGCCGGCGGTGGGAGGCGGGAAGAGTGCGGCCGGCGGTGTGAGGCAGTAGTCGGCGGCGGGAAGCGGGCGGTGGTAGGAGGAGGGCGGCGGGAGGTGGGAGCGGTGGCTGGTGGACAGCAAGCGACAGCCTACAATGGCCAATGGTGGGAGGTGGGTGGCAGTCGAAGGCAAGTGGCTGTGAGAGGAGGGAGGTCGGCGGCACGAGACGGTGGCGAGCGATGGGAGGCGGGCGGCAGCGAGAGACGGTGGCCGGTGGACGGCGGCTGACAGTGGGAGGCGAGCGGCAGTCGGAGGCGGGCGATGGCGGCAGGTGGCCACGGCCGGCAAGTAGGCGGCGATGGGCGGCGGGTGGATGACCAGCTAATAGCGAGGACGAGCAATGAGAAGAATTTTAACTTCTTATTTCTGTTCCAGAAATAGAAAAGTAAAAAATTTTAACTTATGATTTTTGTTTCAAATCTATTTCTGAAACCAAAATTTGTTCCAGAAATAGAAAATAGAATTGCGATACCAAACGGATTTCTGTTCCAACCTATTTCTGGAACAGAAATAGAAAAACAGAATAATTATCATTCACAGCCTTAGTTTTTATGGGAAAAACAGAAATACGGCGGGTGCGTATGGTAACGTTTCTATTTCTGGGAACAATTTCTTTTCAGAAATAGTTTTTTCTATTTCTATTTCCTGGAAGAGTTTCTGAGCAAAATAATGCGTTTGGTAACTGCACAAAATTTCTATTTCTAGAACAGAAATGTGTTTGGTAACTGCACAAAATTTATAATCCTGGAATAGAAAAAGAACAGAAATGCGTTTGGTAACTGCACAAAATTTCTATTCCTAATTTTTTGCATTCAAATCTATATCTTTTATTTAACTATAAGTACAAGTTATAAGTGAAAAAAAATCAATAAGCATGATTTATTGGTTTGTCTAATCCTTTTTAGTGGTTTAAAACCCCTTTTAATCCCTAAACTAAGGAATCTTCAAAAATACCACTTGGTCATCTCAAAAATTTAAATTTCACTCAAAGTGGGTGACTACAGGTATTCTAAGCCATTATGTGAATTTTTATATATTTTTTGGGGTAAAATTTATTAAAATTTTTTACTTTCCCTAAATCTGTTTCTTTTTATTTTTCCGAAAATTTTTTATGAAATTTTTTTAATTTTTTCAATTTCGAAATTTTGCAAATATTTAAGGGTTTTCTGAGTTTTTCTGATTTTTATGGATTTTCTGAGAATTTTTCTGATTTATATGAATTTTGGGAATTTTTTAATTTTCTAATTTTTTATTGGATTTTTCTGAAATTTTTCTAATTTTTATGAATTTTCGGAATTTTTTAATTTATTCTAAGCCATTATGTGAATTTTTTATTTTTTTTTTTGGGGAAAAGTTTATTAAAACTTTTTACTTTCCCGAAATTTCTCGTTTTATTTTCCAGAAAGCTTTTTATGATTTTTTTTTTAATTTTTTCAATTTCGGAATTTTGCAAATTTTTATGGATTTTCTGAGAATTTTTCTGATTTTTATGAATTTTTGGAATTTTTTATAATTTAATTAATTATTTGTAATTTTTTTATTATTTCCGCCGAGAATGGACCGGGCCGGTGCTTTGAGACGGTTTGCAGACGACGGAGGATGGAGGAGGAGCTGAGGTCGCAGCTTGAGGACCGGACCTTTCTATTTCTATTTCTATTTCTAGGAACAAAGAAGTAAATTTTTTCTACTTCTTATTTCTGCTCCAAATCTATTTCTTGGCCACTTTTCTATTCCGGGAAATAGAAAAATAAAATGCGTTACCAAACGAATTTCTGTTCTTTTTTTGTTCCAGGGAACAAAAGAACAGAAAAATAGAGAAACAGAAGCGTTACCAAACGCGCCCTTAATGGCTCCACTTTTGAGAAGATTGCTAGAGCGAAGTTCCCTTATGGCCTTCCTTATGGTTTCCATGGTTGCTGGGCTCCAAAGAAGTAAAGATCTTCCATGAGGGTGTTGGTTTATGAGTGAAGATCAAGGATGAAGTGGTGGCGATCTGTGTTCTATATGTTCGTGTAGAATTTGCTTAGTGGTGAGTTCATTCTATGGACGTAAAGCTTGAGATCTATGGAAATGATTCTTGCTAGTGTTGATGCAGATTTGAATTGTGTTCATATAAATCTCTGAACCCCTTGACTCATATTCTCGTTCTAAAAGTATCAATTCTCGTGAAAGAAGGAAAGATGACAAATCTTTAAAGATCACTTTCCAAGATCGTCCTCAACCCATGGCCATGAAGAGCCAACTCCTAGCATCTTTGTCTCCAGCAAATTTCACCCGCAAGATCTCCCACGCATGAACATAACATTGCAGAAGAATTAAGGAAGACTCCACTACCTTGTAACTTAGTTGGTGCCAAAGAGGCACGAAAAGTCTTCGCTAAGGCAGAAACGGATCCTCTCCATGCAACCTTAAACCAACCAAACCAACTCTCTAAAGTCTAAAATACGCTGAGTCCTCTCTCTCTCTCTCTCTCTCTCTCTCTCTCTCTCTCTCTCTCTCTCTCTCTGGTACTGCACAGACAGGAAAGAAAGAGGAGAAGAAACCCAGAATGAACCCAGAGAAAGAAGCCCCAAACATTAAAAAAGAAGAAACAGAGAGTCATGGCTGTCAACAAGGCGCAGTGGATCTCTCTCAGTCAATACGATTAAAAGAAAAAAAGAAGCAGACAAGATTATAGTTGCATGACGATTGTTGTTATTACTGTTGCTGATACTACACTATGCTATTGTAGAACAGTAACGCGTTTACCTTGACATGGAGCAGTTTGAGCACACCTTCAAGTGGGCCAGCTTACGCCAAGTGCCGCCCTTGAACTTTTAGTCTCAGTTTCATTCATGAGAGCAAGCGTGAATCTGGCATGGATGGCTCGAGCTTATGAGAAATAGTTTTTACACCCGCAAAAGCCTCCATTTAATGCTGAGAATCTTGAGGAGGTGAAGAGAAAATGCAGATTTCATCTCTTCTAGTTCATGAACACCGAAATGGTATCGTCTCATTCAAGGAAAATCAGGACATGAGTTCAATGTTGGAATCTATTAAACCAATCATCTACCTGCACCGAAACCCAACAATACGCACATCTTGATATTCTACTCAAAAATGGTGCAATACAACAAAAGGAAAAAAGCAATTGACCGTAACTTTATTTTAAAACGAGGCACTGTTTCATTTGGAAAAGTTTTTCTGCTTTCAAGAGGAGCCAAGTTGACCCTAAGAGGTCGGTCTAGTGGTCAAGGCCGGGGGGGATGGGGGGCGCTAGATTTAGAAAGTGCCTGATTCGACCATGCCTCAGATTTTTCAATCCATAGACCTCTTAGCTAATTATACTCTTCACTAATCCTTTAGCAAAACAAAATGCTTGAGGTTATTAACGGCAACAACTTGTGTCATGTTCACCAATATGTCAATGCTTGATCTGGCAGTCTAATTTGAATTGATAAAGGCTAATACTGAAGTCGCAACAAGCTCAGGGTCCAGGTTTCAAACCATTAAAAGTACAATAACCAAAGCAAGGAGTCACCAAAGGCAGAGGAAACTGAAAAAACTGGAAAAACAAAATAAAGCTAACTCACCCACACCACTAGTTACAGTCAGTCTTTTCTCCTCCTGCTGCTTTGATTGAATTGCCCGGTGATTCTCTCCATCAGTTCCAACTTCTTATTCCTTTAAAGAATACGATAAATAGAATCTTCAAAGCCAAAGGATCAGATTGATAGGAAAAGCTCATATCTATAAGAGACCGCTAGAATAGCAGGAAGAATTGTACTTCAGTCAGCAGTGCAACTAGTGGTCAGCTTCTGCAAAATTGTACAAAAAAAGCTACTGCAAAATCAAGCCAGCGCCTTCGAGCAGACACATGAAGTAATATCACACAACCAGCTTGAACATTGGTCAGCTTCTGCCATCTTCACACTACAACTTCAGATTGGAGAAGGTTCCACAACATCTTCAGCACCATTATATGAATTGAACCTACTGTAATCAGCTTGATCGTGGTTACTGTTAACAATGTGAATGAAAATTGGACATTAGACCGAAATTGCTGTCCTTGGTTTTCATCCATCCCTTCAATGATTAACAAATCATTTCTCAACCCTAATGCTTACTGATCCATAACCATAACCATCATACATACTGAAGATGAAAACTTTTGGTGCTAACAGGAATCTCATTATATTCAACGGAAGAAAAATAAGGAAAAAGAGAGAGAAGATTCTTCTGGCTGACATCCATGTCAAAGTACATCATAATTTGATTATATCTGCGATGATAATGAGATGCTCTAGAAAAACTAAAGGCAATACAGAGCACGCAAAACAAAAACTAAAGGCAATACAGAGCACGCAAAACAAACTTATGATTCACGAGAGTTCGCATACCAACATCACACAGCAGAGGCAAGAAAACTTATTTCCATCTGAAAGATGTATACAGTCAATTGCTTGTGTTTTGGTTAATAGAAAATGATGCATGTACACATGTCAATGACAAATCACAAGGCTCTCCATACATTGCCGACCTAAACTCTCTTTACCAATAAGAAAGATTTGAGCTCTTCTCTAATTTGAATTTAGGATGTGCTCTAAGGAACTATTTCGTTTAGTGCGCAACCCAGAAAGAAGTAAAACAAGAATTGATCAAATGAGGATAAGAAAGAAACCAATTTACAACAGCTTTACTGGACAAAAGAGCCAACACATAATAACAGATAAGGACATCCATGGAGATCAAGAAACTGTCTGAAGAGGTAGACAAACAGACATTCTACATTTACCAATCTGCTTTCCAGGATTTTATCATTCAAAGGATCTGGACACATGACAAGTTCCACGAACAACGAAAACTCAGGAATTTCTCTGATACAATCAACGGTATTATTATGTCACTGTTTCCACTGTTGAATCAGAGATGAAATGAAGCAGTATGATGTAACATGTTGATCTGGTTGATAGAAATGACTAAATGCTTAAGTAAAGAAATGATAGAAGCTCCCTGAAAACTCATGGAACAAATTCCTCAAAGTTAGTTATAAACTCTTCCAAAGAAACTCTTAAACGCGTTAAGATCATACTACACGAAGTAGAACAGTCTTAAAAATTCCCAACTTGTGCCTAGAGGCAAACCTGTGAAATTCGGTGAAAAATAAAAAGGAGTTGGCATATGTTCAAACTCTTCATGTAACTGAAAAGACGAACGGATAATCTTCGTTTAGCAATTCAACCACGCGATGCTCAACGAAAACTTTTTTCAACATAGTTAGCAACTCTGCAAAGTCTTGGAGCATTTCATTATCCCGCAGAAAACAATTCATGCATCCCAAGCACACAAAAAGACGGGGCACTAACATAGGAAAGATTTACTATTACTTTATGCAGGTATATTGCAGACAAGGAGGAAAAGTCTCGCATATGGTACAGTTGCTTGCTCACATAGTCCAAAAAAAGAAATCAGCATCGATTTGAACTAGCAAATAAGCAATTGAACTATGCTAATCTACGGAATCATGAGATCTCCATCATTTCCAGTCAACCGTGCATAGTCTACAGATGTTCTCTCGCATTGCTTCCGGCATCCACATTCCCAATCCTTTTTGAAGCACAATATGCTGCAGAGACTGGCATCCAAGCACCGTCTGCTCTATGTCATGCACGTTAACGCCATAACAATTAGCCAAAACCAGAGATTCCAAACAAGAATGATTCTCGAAAGCACGAATTCCAGCTCCACTAATCAGCTCACAGCCAGTTAAATCAATCGACACCAAATTTTCACAGTTCTCAGCAAGTGCAAAGAGAGTGATGTCAGATACATTTATCAGCCACGCCAAATTTAGCGTCCTCAAGGATTTAATAGCAGCAATTGCCATTCCTCCATCATCGGTGACCTTCGGCCCGCATTCTGCGATATTCAACTCCTCCAGACAGCAGAACCGCGGCAACACCGAAGCCCCACTGTCCGTAATCTGGTCACATTCGGCAAGAACCAACTTCTTCAGAGTTCTTGCCAAAGACCCGTTCGCCAAATAAGCCAACCCGGAATCCGAAATCATCGAACAATGTTCCAAATTCAAGGTGCGAATACAATTCGCTCGCCCGATCGCCTCTAGAGATTGATCGGTAATCAAACTACACCAACCCAAATCCAAAGTCCTCAAATTCTTCGCACGCTCGACCAGCGATACAACCCCCGAGTCCTCAACATTCTTCCTCCTCCTCAACAAGACCTTCGACACCCTCGGGCAGCCGCTCGCCACGGCGCACAGCCCATCACTCCCGACGTCCTCGACACCCGAAGAGGCCTCCCCGAAATCGCAGCACGCGTGGCGCGGCTGCTTGTAGCTGAGGTTGAACGATTCGATCTTTCGGCACGTCCTCGAGACGAAATCGGCATCGGCGTCCGTGAGCAGCTTGGAGCACTCGAACTGCACCAAATTCGGGAACCTGGGCAGGAATCGGCGCAGGAGATCGGGCTCAAGAACCCTAATCGCGAACCGATTCAGGCCCTCCACCCGCAGCCACTGCTTGCAGACCTCGGAGAACGCCTTCCGGTCGTTGGGGTCGGGGACCCTTTGAAGGATCAGGCTCAACTCGTCGAAACCCAGTACGGACATTCTTGGGTTTCTTGGTACTGTAGCTTTTTCCACCCCCTCCTCCTGGATTCTTGAGCGAGAGCGAGCGAGAAGGTGAATTGCGCGCTCTCGCAAAGGCTCTTATATGGGTGGTGCCCTCCTTTCTGCTCGTAGTAATCTGAATAGTTACCGAAAACATTTCTGGCCTTCGCCTTTTCTCTCTTAGCGTATCGACGAAGCGCTACCCGCAATGGGCAGACAAATACACTTGTAGGCCAAGAAACCCAAAAAGCTTTGCACGTTCATCGTCCAAGAAAAGTTGATCTTTCTGAAAAGCAATCCACCGCATCGAGCCAGACCATAAGTGAATGAAAACAGTCTGTTCAGCTCTCTGCCTATTGAGTTCTTGAGTATTGACCACACATCTCTCTCTCTCTCTCTCTCTCTCTCTCTCTCTCTCTCTCTCTCTCGCTAGCTAGCATATGGGGAAGTTTGCCCCTTTGGCGCCACCCTGAGCGTTTCTGTGGACGGCCTCCTTCCGTGCATGCTCCATTGAAAAGTGGGCTCATGTCTCAGATGAGAAGTGGGTTCCCCCATGTTCTTCACTTCCATCTGAAAAAAACTCAAGCCCCACGAGCTCCCATCTTATGATAAACCGGTGTGCAATTCCGATGCTGTTGACTCGGTCCTCCTCACTAAAAATACTAACACATGGCTCCTCCTTTTGATCAAATCCCCTACGCACTCATTCCCTCACTTCAACTCATTCGCATGTCTCAGCTGTCTCACCTTCTGCCCATAAATCTATCCATTCATCCGGCCGTTCATCTAAAATTTTTGCGGTAGTTCTGGGGGCGTGGAGAGTGCAGGTCAAGTGTATATTGGAGAGTTCCTACCTAAGGAAGAAGTTGGCAGAGTGGAGGAAGTGGAAGGAAAAGGGGGAGAGAGAGCCGTTGTTCCATTCATCAGAGCTATGCAAAGACCTATCCCTGAAGAGACAGGAAGGCTGTAAAAGAAGAAAAGATGGAAGTTGAGCTTGAAGGTAAGAGCGTGGAAAGAAAAGGGTATGCAAGGAGGGCCAGAAAATGTGTGGGTACTAATGAGAGGAGAGGCAAGAAGCACGTACTGTCGACGGATGAGGAGAACTCGATTGATATAGTTGTCCTGGATGATGCTATATTTGCTGCGAGTGGATCTGGTGGCCGGCCTAGTACAGCCACCCAAGGGCCATGATAGGCCTCTGTCGGAACTGCCAAGAATTGGGGACGTCCTCGACAGTTTGGTACCTTTTTTACCTTGACAAAACACATCATCCCAGCATCATTTGTTTGCTGGAAACAAATAGTAAACAAAAAAATGTTGGAAATGGTGAGAAGAATAATGAGATTCGCTAATATGTTTTATGTTGATCCTGTTGGGTTGAGTCGAGGATTGGTCCTTTGGTGGAATAATGACTTTACGCCGATCAGAGTTCCATTGACACCTACATACGAATCTCTAGCTGTGCTGCTGAATACAGAGTTAAAGGGGTGCATGCGAACCCTGAAACTTCAAGAAGACTCTGGCATTGGTTAAGAAGTATGGCCACAATCAGTGCTTACCCTTGGATGTGCATTGGAGATTTGAGCGATATCAAGGGGCTGGATGAGAAGATTGGTGGACAGCTGCAGTTAAAGAGCAGGATGGAAGACGATAAAAAAATTCACTTTTGAGATGGGAATGTTGGATACGGGTTAATGAAGGGCAGGGCTTTACCTGGTAAAATAATCGAGAAGGTCAAGGTGGGATTAGGCAGAGGTGTCACTATTAGCTAGAGGTAGATTTGGCCCAAAGCACAAATAATCAACTATCATGCGGCTGGGTCTAATCACAATCCTCTTCTACTTGATATTAGGGAGGAGCGATTTCAGGTTTTGTACAGATTCGCCTGGAACCTATTTATTGGAACAGGTTCTTAATTTTTTTTTAACCTGAAACCTACCATGCATATCCTACAACTTGAAACCTGCTCTGTCATAGGTTACAGGATTTACTCAATTCTACTTATATTATTAATTGAACGATTGCAATGAATCATCACATTTAATGACCGTCACTTGCCGCTACAATCCACTGACCATAACTTATATTTAGACACTCGAAGAACCTGAAACATTAACGAGTAAAAATCTCAGTCATAAAATGGAATTTCAAACTAGTGATTCCAGATTATACACTTATCATCCAACGTCATGGAATACCGCAAAATCACGCAAAGATATATACCAAGAGAAATACAAAAACTTATTTCAAGTTCTAGGTTCCATTTATTTAGAACCTGAAACCTACCCCTCGAAATAATTACCCCTTTAGAACCCGGAACCTACTCTGCACACCTTGAAACTAATAGGTTCCCACCGATCTGGTTCTCAAGTTTCAGGTTCTACCTTAAAATCATGCTCCCCTCTACTTGATACTTAGATTATAGTGAGGATTTGTGGTTTGATCCCAAGAGTAACTAAATAATAAAACAACAGGGTTTTGAACATTAAGAAACATGTTAGTGGGCGTGTTTATTTGAGTAAAAAGAATTTTTTGCAAATTAGTTGTATGGACTTTCACGCGTTTGGTTTGCTGAAAATGATGAGTCAATGAAAAACCATTTACGGTCAAAGAAAATATGCATTCTCGAAGTTAAGAAAATGAATTCCTTAACCAGAAAAGGGAAAACAGTTTCCTGGAAAAATGATATCCTGAAAAATATTTTCCTTTACCATGAAGTTTTCCTCAAAACAAACACTCATGTTTCATTGAAAATTTCATGATAAAGGAAAATAATTTTCATGGAAATCGTTTTTAAGGAAAATGCTTAGTTTTCATTTGTTATGTGGTTAAATGAAAGTGATTTCATTCTTGCCCGAAGGAAAAGTTATTTTCCTCTAATCTAAATTTATTATTTTCAGTCCATTGTTGCCACCTTTCTATAGGTAAACCACCAATAGGAAAACTAATGGATTAATAAGCCCTAAGACTTAGTGCAGACTCTCCAAAATCCATACCAAGCACAACTTTCGGGTCTTGGCAATTCAATTCAATTATGAGCATCCACTAATCTATAAACACAAGTAAAGTGTGGGAAAACACTCTACTTCTGCAAACCAAAGATTCATGGATATGGGTTGCGCTAGATAAATCTAACACTCTTTCGGCACCTATTATCTTTATCTCAAAAAATATTTTCTGCAAGCAGTCTTGGTCAATTTTAGCCTTAAGCCACTAACATGAGAAGAATGATCATGCGGGTACTTAGTCAAGAATTTAACACTCAATAGTCAAAGCAATAAATAAATTACGAAGGGATTCAAAGAACCTTGATGCGTTGAGTAAGCAAAAACAAAGCATTTGTTATCGTCCAATGCAACATGGGTTTTTCCGACCAAAAAAAACATGAGTTCTACAAAATGTTAACTAAACAAGCAAACAATGATGTGATGTATGCATGATCTAAACATTATTTCTAAATGTGATGACATTCAATTTTTTTTGGGTTTTTCTTTTCTAATAAAAATTAATTTATATGCAATGCATGAGATGCAACTATGATGTGATTTCAAAACATTAATACTAAATTGAATTGCTCACTAAATGATGTGTTACGTGTAACATGCTCATTATTGTATTAATAAAAACTATATGCAATCTATATGACCCAGATGACATTTTTACTTGATTTTTATAATTGATGAACATTATAAACTATCTAAGTCTATATGAATTATATACATTATTCTAAACATGAAAGCCCTAACTCGTGGAAGCACCTACGTTCTAATGACGAGTAAAATTGTTGTGAACCAATCTAACATGACATGGAAAATTATGATGATAGGGCATGTGATGATGTTGCAATAATGACGTGATCTATGCAAATGTAACTATTGAATATTAAAGCAATCTAGAATTGCCAATGTCCAAGATGTGATTTTTTGCATCCTTTCAGGTTTATTAACAACGCGATCTAAATGCAAGTATGAAATCACGTGTGACCATTCGATCTAAAGCGACTTGATATTCGCAAAATATTAACGGGGAAGACAAAAACATTCGATTTTAGTGACCCAACATTTGGACTCAATCCAACACGCATGTACCAGTATCGCCTTACTCGTACCTTTATTAAGTGTCAAAGCTATTGCTACCGAGCACCACACCATCGGATTCGTGTGACGTTTCTCGTATACGAAAGTCCAAATTACTTGTCTCGATTTTCTACAGCCTTATCTCTCCTCTCCTGTTCGTCATTTTTTGTTGCTGAAAAGAGCAACAGCGTCTTCATCTTTCCCTATCACATCAAAGTCTTCATCTTTCCAACTTGGCTCGGCATATTTCATGACGCCATTTGAGAAAATGCGCAGATCCAGAGCACAAGAATAAACCAATGGAGGAAATCTGAACATGCAAATCGGCTCTAAATCTTAATAGAAGCGACCTGGTGGTAGGAGTGCAGGAGATTTCCGGGGTTGTTGATGGTGGTCGTGACGCTGTTGGGACTGCAAAAAAAGCTTCGCCCGGATCGCCGAACAAGCACGGGACTTCGTGACGGCGTTGTGACGGTCGTCGGTGCTAGCCAGGAACCTGTTAAGTCGTGCGCTGTTGCACGCCGGACGCGGTGGCTGCTGGGTGTTGCCGGGGATGAATTGGGGCTGCATCCAAGGCCGCTGCAGCATTAAGAGCAGGGGCTAGCTGGACGCGTTCTAGCACGCCCGTGTTGTAGCACGCCCGACACCGTGGCAATCACATCGGTCAGAGCTTGCGGAACGTCTCGGTGCGTCGAGAGGTGATGGGCAAGAAGCGGGCAACGTCACCGGGACAGCAGCAGGGACTTGTTGCTGTCGGCGTCGCGGCGAGGAGCATGTCTAGTCGGGGATGCCGGCGTCTTGCGGGAATATTACCGGCGCCGGAAAGCATAGATGTGGACGGAAGATTGGATGATTCGGTAGGGGAAAGATTGAGGCCAAGATTAGTGCTTCTCGTTTTCTTAAGAGAAGATCCTTGCCTAATATGAAGACCATGACACCAAATCCTCGTGTAATTGAAAATTTTCAAGAATAATAGCTTTTATTGCTCGTAAATCTTTCTTCGTTCAGAACACCTCACGTGCGTAGCAACTCGCAAGTGCAATTTTCGGCCAACATGATGGGTTACTTGTGTGCTCAATCCTAAAAATCTAATTAAGATCGGAGCCTCCCTTGCTCGAGTTGGTCCATTATCTGGAGTCCAATTGGAATGCAATTCATTTAGGCTTATTATTATATAATGAAAAATACTCATAATATGTAAATACGATTTTCTTTTTTTTTTTGTTGAGGGGTCACGATCGACCCCTAGTTTTTAATGCGTTGAATGATTAAACGGATTGCTAAAATTCAGGTGTCGACATTCACGAAAAACATTTTCTGTAAATCGCTTTAGTTTTCCGTTTATCAAAACACTGAAAAGTCGAAAAATGATTTCTCGAAAACAGTTTTCCTTCCAATAAACGGATCCCTTTTGGTTCAACTTGAAATTTTTTGTGTGGATTGGTTTACAAATGAGACGCAAACTACTGCAATATTAGATCATGATAGCTCATTCGGTACAACCATTCCAAAATGACTGAATTGACTCCATGTCTACACGTAAAAAAAAAAAACTCCTTATATGTCAAATGTAACCAACACAGACCCGACACAATCTTCCAATCGGACAATTCTCCCGTCGAGCACTTATTTAGGCACGCGGGCAGGAGCCGATCGCCCCGGCCGGTCTCGATCGCCGACCGAGTCCGAACACGGGGTTGCCGTCTCTCATACGACAAGGGGGAAACCCCGAAACGACAATTCAACAAAGGCCACGTCAAAAACGACATGCGCCTTGAGTTTTTGGCCGATGCGAATGTCGTCGAAAGACAATAATGTGGGGGTGCGTTGTCTTTCGATTTCAATATCTCCAAACATTAAATTATACGAAAATGCACAAAAGTCAGCTGTCCAAATCATTCGACTGTCAGTGCATTAACTATGCAAAAACTATCCACGCCAATAATGTCGGTTTACATAACTTTGTTGGTCATTATAAGTGCCGTTTGGTTCAATTTTGAGAAGGGATTTTGAGAAATGTAAATATCTTTCAGTTAAAATTCATTAAGGAAATATAAATTGTGTTTGGTAAAAAATTCTTTATAAAGCTACTTTGGCCAAAGTAGTATTTGGCTAATTTTTTCTTGCAAAAGGCTTTGGGACCCTTTTTTATTTAAAAAAAAAAAAAGCTATGGCTGCCGGCGCCAGATCTGGCTCGCCGGTGGCCATTGCCCGAGGTCGAGCGACCGCCGGCGAGCCAGATCTAGCGACGGTTGGTTGAGGTCGCGCGACCGCCTAAGCGTCGTCGGCCTAGATCGCGCGACCCCGGGCGGCCTTTGCCTAGTCGCCTAGGGTTGTGCGACCTAGGCCAACGGCGCCTGGGCGGTAGCGCGACCTCAGGCGCCCATCGCCTGGATCGCACGACCTCGCCGGCCCTTCGCCGTCCAGATCCGGTGTCGTCGGCCGTCCTCGCCGAGCACTCTTTCGTGAAGAAGATGAACAATAACAAGGGGGCAAAACTGGAATATTAAAGTTTGAGTGAGGGTCGTTTGGGAAGGGAAATTTTTTTTTTAGCATTTGGGGAATGCCAAAAGCCCAAAATCTGGTTAGAACCAGCTTTAGGCTTTCGGCATTCCAAATGCTAACATTTGACCAATGTTAGGCCGAAAGCTGAACCAAACGGGGCCTAAATATACCACCTATTGGCTCGCGATCGGATACACATGCTCAATGGTATATTAGTAAATTTGAGCACACACTTGTTCTTTGATTAATTTAAATTAATCTTGCATTTCTTTTTTTTTTTATCGTTTTCTCTTGTGATTAAACATGGCTAATCATCTAGAAGTATTAATGTATTGGCCAGCTTAAATGCTAGGAAGGGATGGAGAAATTGTCAATGTGTGGAAAGGTTTTGTTTTTGTTAATCTTTAATTGTCATTGAACATGTAAATTAACATGTGTTTAACTATCGAAGTTTTCACTAATCGAAAAAAAAAATGATGAACCTTTTTATTTTATTTTATAGAAAACACTTTTTTTCTTTAGGTTTAATACCACAAGAAAATTTAAAACCGGTACTCCCGCTTAAAATTTTACCCAAAAATTAATTTTTATCTTAATAAAAATCTCAAATTAGTACCTTCATGATACATTTTCTCCAAGCTAATTTTCTTCTCCACAAAATCTTCAATTGGTACCCCATGATACGTCTACCCCAAATTATTTTTCATCTTACAAAAACATCTACACTGGTACCCCAACCCAAATCCACCCTTCGCTAACATTCCACCTAATATCCCGTTAAAATGCAATCACATTAATACACATGGTAGACGACTGCAAAATGGATGACATGGAAAATCCACGTGCGCTGACACGTACGCATTTTCATGGAGGGTAACTCTACATCGAGGTAACTAATTTTGAATTTTTTTGTGAAACGAAAATTAGTTGGGTAAACGTGTCGTGGGTACTAGTTTGAGAATTTTCAAGAAAAGAAAATTAATTCGGCTTAAATGTGCCGTGGAGTATCTTTTCATATATATATTTTTTGTGAGATAAAAATTAGTTCGAGATGAATGTATCACGTAGTACCATTTTGGGAATTTTTTTTTTTAACATTATTATTTATATTACACGTTTTGCTTTAACCAATGCATTTTATTTGCACAGGAGAGCCGACAATACAGTGAACGGGTGGGGAAGCTTCCCATCTTCTCTTGTCGCGTCTGATTCTCCAGTTCACCCAAAAGGACAAGCGTCACCAAAACAAAGTTCCGCGATTTTCTTTTTCAATTTAAAAAACGATTAAAATAAGTTAACAATAATTTCCCTTTCCTTCACGTAAAAATACACAAAAATAAAAAAAATAAAATATAGGAGCTGATGATTTCCCAGGAATTGACTGTTTCTTTGCTTCTCACAGCCACTTTGCTTGTAGCTGAAGGCTCTTGACCTTTTAATCCCATTCCTTAATCTCTCACTTAATCCCTTAATTAATTCATTAATGAATCCCAATTTAATCCCTCTCTCTCCATTCCATTGAGTCATTGATTAATATTTATTTAAATTCCAATAAATATATATAATTTTAGAATGTCCTTTTGGTCCCCACCAATCAAGGGAGTTTTTACATCTGCCCAACCAGCCTGCAGCCTTGAATTTCCAGCTTTCATTCCCACTCTTGAATGCCCCACTAAGTCTTGTCCACATGATGAGAGAGTGTCAAGCTGGTGAACTTCCTCTCATGCTCTTGACCTTTTACCACGGTAAGAAAGTCTTCGAATTGGGTTTTTTTTTTTTTTTTTTTCTGTCTCGCTTTTTGGCCGGATATGTAATTCGAGAATTGCCCGGTCGCTTCTAATTGGGTAATCAGTAATCGTCCTTGAGCGAGTCTCGGGGACGTGATCGACATAATCCCTTTTATTCGAACGTCGGATCAGATGTCCCCGATATCTCCATTGTTTGATTGACTTTCATTGCGTGCCGAACCTACTTAGGCAACTAGATAAACCTAGGGATATGAATTGTCGAATGAGCTCTTTGGTTCCTTGTGTCTCAAGCATCACCATCTCATCATATGATGTGACTATTAAGCTATTATTTTCCATGGGAAGGTAACTTGGTGAGGTGATCACAGTGTCTTGGCGAAGATAGAGTTTAGGGAAATTAAGCAAATTAATTAAGAGATGTTTTGACTGTGATTTATCACCTAATTAGGGTGGTAATGGGTCAAGAGAGGTGCCTTTTGTTTCTTAATGATGTAAGGCGGTTTCACTTCGTGAATTACTTTGTGTTCAGATGTAATTTTGATGACACGATGCTTCATCGCACCGGACGAGCTTCGATAGTCCCGAATGAAAAAGGAAAATTGAATGGAAACCTATCACCACCGAGGAAATTGAATACGACCGAGATTTTTGCAGACCAAAGTTTAAAATAAATATAGAGGAATCAATCAACACTCTTCAATCACTTATTTTTTTTTTTCAATTTCCTACACTTGGAAAAGAAATTTCATTTAAGTCGTCATGGAATAGTTTTATGGACTAGTTGGACAAGCTCGAAAGCAACTGCATTTCGCTTTTTCCCTTTTGCTCTGTGGGGCTCAGTTGGTAAATAGGGCATTAAATCAACATCAAATGTCGAAATTCGGCACGGTAGAGGTGCAATCTCGGCAACTTAGCGAAATTAGAAATCATAAGAGAGAAAAGTGTAATTCCACGGATCGAGGGAGCGGAGAATTTGATCGCACGAGAACGAAAAGGAAAGCACAATAATAATCAGATTTATCGACTTTCTATCGAAATCTATATCATTATTCAAAATTAAATGAAAAATAACAAAAAATTAATGTATAACCTTATACATCCCTTTTGTAAATATTGAATAGTTCTAGATGTTTGGCGGTAGATAAAAGTCAAATTGGAAAAAAAAAAACGTGACGTTTGAAAAAAAGAGAGAGTAAAAGATCAAAAATAAATAAATAGACGTCCTCTAAATATATCCTTAAATCTGGACTTTTAATCCCTTATTTATCTAATTCTTATGTGCCTAAATTATAAACAAAATTTCTGCATGATTCAATCTGTCCTATCCTACCACCCCAAAAACAAAAAACAATTTTTTTTTTTATAAAACTGAATAATCTAAAATTCGAGCGAAATTACGGAAACACCCTCGATCATCGTCATCTTCCCCCCATCTCTCTCTCTCTATCTCTAGACCTGTTCACTCTTCTGTCTGTGTAAATAGTCCACCTTCCTTTCTTCCTTGTCTCTCTCTCTCTCTCTCTCTCTCTTCTCTTTCTCTCTCTACAGCCCACAATGGCTCACCTCTTCAGAGATCTCTCCCTCGGCCACTCCAAGAGGGAGCACTCCAAGCCCCCTCCCCTCATCACCGCCCCCGCCGCCGCCGCCCCCGCCGCCGCATTCGTCCCCGCCGCATTGCCCTCCCCGCTCGGCCAGCTCGACGCCGCCCGCCTCACCGACGCCGACCTCCGCCTCGCCGCTTTCGAGATCTTCGCCGCCGCGTGCCGCACCTCCGCCTCCAAGCCCCTCGCCCACGCCCACGCCTCCGCGGCCGCCGCGGCCCACGCCGATTCGCCGCCGGCCCACAGCAACACGTCGAACTCGCCGAGCTCCCCCGCGCTTCAGCGATCGCTCACCTCGGCCGCCGCGAGCAAGATGAAGAGGGCGCTGGGGCTGAAGTCCCCGGGCTCGGGCTCCAGGAAGAGCCCCGGGTCGGGCTCTGGCTCTGGCTCTGGCTCTGGCTCGGGCTCGGGCCACGCGAAGGCGAGGAGGGCGGTGACGGTGGGTGAGCTCATGAGGAATCAGATGAGGGTCCCGGAGAGTGTGGATTCTAGGGTTCGGAGAGCGCTTCTGAGGATATCAGCTGGGCAGGTGAAAATTTGGATTTTTCGAAATTTCAGCCATTTTTTCTGAATGTGTGCTCGTGGGTGATAGTGATGTGTGAATTGTGTTTTTCAGCGGCTGATTTGAGTGTGATTGTGCTTAATTGGGTTGATCTGGTGTTCGGTGTCTTTAGTGATAGGCCGGAGTTTTGATGGTTCTTCTTTGTTTTGGTCAAACTACGGCGATAATCTTGAATTAGCGAACTTGGTGTGATGGAGATCGTTGGTAACTATCTCATGCTACTCATGTAGTTTTGTGGAAATATTGAATATGATGATCCGGTGTCGGTTTAAGAGTCCATCAATTTTGATTGCGATCGTTTTGTACTCTGATCTTTCGGTTGGAATTGAAATTTTGCAGAAAGACTCGATTTTGCATCGGGCGAGACAGAATGTGTGAGGGCTTGCTTCTATATTCCGGTTTCAGCAAGCATCCTTTTTGACAAACTAGAAGACCAGATTTTTTTCTCATTGTGAATCTGTGTATTTCACCGGTTTTCTTTGAACGTTCTTTCATTTACTTAGGTACTAATTACTATTTCGTGTAATGTAGGCTTAGCTACTGTTCAAGGAAGAAAAAACATAGTTTAACAGAATAACAGTTGAAAAATTCTTGTCCTATATGACGGCGTTTTACCAAATGCCTTCTTGTTTGCTTCTAGTCTGTCATGACTTTGTCCTGGTTTTTTAATTGGAAGATAAGTTGCGTCACATGTGCTCCTTTGGTGATTGATCAATTGTTTATCTTCTATTGCTTTGGCTGTCATAGTGTGATTATGTGGGCATGATAATTGCTCATAATTTCTGGTCACTTAGCCATAATTTATTTCCATCCTCTTCATCTTGATTTCCTTTCCTTGGGAGAGATGGGCATGCACATGCATATCTATGACTATAGGGCGTATTTTTCAAATGATATATGGACAGCTCTTTTCCATCCATATTTCGATGTGACCAGCGACATTCTCGTATATTGAAGCATCTATTTTCTGTTGCAGGTCGGACGGCGAATTGAGTCAGTGGTTGTACCATTAGAATTATTGCAGCAGCTCAAGAATTCGGATTTTACTGATCAACAGGAATATGATGCCTGGCAGAAGAGAACCCTTAAAGTTCTTGAGGCTGGTCTCCTTATTTATCCCCGTGTTCCACTGGACAAGTCAAACATGACTGCACAGCGTCTCCGACAAATAATTAATGCAGCATTTGATAGGCCCTTAGAAACAGGGAGGAATAATGAATCTATGCAAGTTCTTCGTAGCGCTGTGACTTCTCTTGCTGCAAGAACCATTGATGGGTCTCTTGATTCTTGTCACTGGGCAGATGGGATTCCTCTGAATCTTCGACTGTATGAAATGCTTCTAGAAGCCTGCTTTGATGTTAATGATGAAACTTCTATCATAGAGGAAGTGGATGAGCTTATGGAGCAGATAAAAAAGACATGGGGAATCCTTGGAATCGATCAAATGCTGCACAATATTTGCTTTACGTGGGTTCTGTTTCACCGTTTTGTGGCAACTGAACAGGTGGAAATGGACCTGCTTTATGCTGCTGATAGTGTGCTTGCTGAAGTTGCTAAAGATGCCAAAGCAACAAAGGATCCAGAGTATTCCAAGATTTTGAGCTCTACATTGACATCAATATTAGGCTGGGCAGAGAAAAGACTTCTTGCTTATCACGACACATTTGATAGTGGTAACATTGAGACAATGCAGGGTATTGTTTCTCTTGGTGTCGTGGCAGCTAGAATTTTAGTTGAAGATATTTCAAATGAGTATCGCCGGAGGAGGAAAGCCGAAGTTGATGTAGCTCGCAGCAGGATCGATACTTACATTAGGTCATCATTGCGCACTGCTTTTGCTCAGGCAAGTTTCATAACATAAATTATAATCTGCTTCAGGGCATTTCCAATACATAGAAGGCTGATATTTGATAAAAATCTATCATCTTCCATTGTTCTAAAGTTATACTATGTTGTCACCTGACATGGCATGGAGACCTTGGACTTAAGTTCAGGATACTTTGACCACACATGCTTGAGATGCTGGCTGTTTGATATTGATGAAATTTATTATATCAATAGTAAGAGGAAGTCATAGAGAGTCTAATTGTACCGTCCCCTGGAAGCAATATATATTGATTGCTAAAAAATGGAGTCAGACAAAAGAAAATCTTCGCAGAGCTTATATTTAATCTTTTGACTTGGAGGGCTGTATTCTTGTGCATCTGTGACATGAACTGTGTTGATTCTATTACAGATAATGGAGAAAGCAGATTCAAGCAGGAGAGCCTCAAAAGGCCAATCTAATCCTCTTCCAGTGCTTGCAATCCTGGCAAAAGATGTGGGTGAACTGGCACTTAATGAGAAGAAGATTTTCAGTCCCATACTGAAGAAGTGGCATCCTTTTGCAGCAGGGGTTGCGGTTGCCACACTTCATGCTTGTTATGGAAATGAGCTAAAGCAATTGATATCTGGTTTAACTGAATTGACCCCAGATGCCGTTCTAGTGCTGAGAGAAGCGGATAAGCTGGAAAAGGATCTGGTGCAAATTGCTGTTGAAGATTCTGTGGACTGTGATGATGGTGGGAAGGCAATAATCCGAGAGATGCCTCCTTTTGAGGCTGAAGCTGCAATAGCCAATCTGGTCAAAGCATGGATCAAGACAAGAATAGACAGATTGAAGGAATGGGTGGATAGGAATTTGCAACAAGAGGTATGCTTTGCAGTTTGGATCAGTCTTGTCAGATGCTAGGTCTATTATCAGTAATGATGAATCTTGACTTTACAATGTTCATTTGAATGGCAAGATGCTGCTTCCTTCAATATTGCCGCAATTTTGTAAGATCACTGCTTGGTAGAAGATATGACATACTGTTGCTATGTGAAGCAGCACTTCGCTAATTTTCTCCTTCTATATATAGGTTAATTTTAATATGTTCTGTTAATCTCGTATGAGTGGCTTATCCAAAGGTGATTTGCTGTTGCCTGGGAATTTGTCAATCTCGTACGAGTCGTTAAATTTGATATGTTTTGTCAATCTCTTAGAAGCATAAATGCGTTGTAACTGTCGAGTGATGACAACTTAATAACAACTAGGTAAATGAGTTATGAACCTAAGTCCTTTCCCTACCCTTCCCTCTGGTACCCGTAAAAGGGGAAAGAGGGAGTGTAGATGGATGCGTCTAACTGCTGTTAGGATCATGTGATCTATTATTATTGTAGATTTATCACGAGCAGCTTAAACCTCATATATGTGCATTTAGAGTTTTCAAAGTAAAAGAGTGATGAACCTAAGTCCCTTGCCTACCCTCCCATCTGGTACCCGGAATAGGGGAAACAAGGAGAGTGTCGATGGATACGTGTCTATTTCACTGTTAGGATCACGTGATTTATTATTGTAGATTTATCACAAGCATTTTAAACCTCATATATTATGTGCATTAAAGTTTTCCCCCACTCATTGCTTCCTGCTACACACTGAAATTCCAACATTGGCATTCTTTCATTCTTGTTCATTTTTCATCTTCTAATGTCATGTTTTGCCTTGCTTTCCGATGATGATGTAGACATGGACTCCACAAGCAAATAAAGAGGGATTTGCTCCGTCTGCTGTTGAAGTGCTGCGGCTAATAGACGAAACTTTAGATGCATATTTCCAGCTTCCGATCCCGATGCATCCGGCACTGCTTCCTGACTTGATGACTGGCCTTGACAGATGTCTTCAGTATTATGTAACCAAGGCAAAATCTGGATGTGGTTAGTAAACCTCAAGTTCACAAATAACGTTCTTTATTATTAGGATATATTATAACATGACCATTGTCTATCGTTTCTTCTTAGGATCGAGAAATACATATGTTCCCACAATGCCAGCACTAACCAGATGTACTATGGGATCCAAGTTTCAAGGATTTGGGAAGAAGAAAGACAAGTCACCGAGTATCCAGAAGAGGAACTCTCAGGTCGCGACAATGAATGGTGACAATTCTTTTGGAGTTTCTCAGCTATGTCTTCGCGTAAATACCTTGCAGCAAATATGGCTACAGTTGGAAGTTGTGGAAAAAAGAGTAATCACCCATCTAAGGAACTCCGAGTCTGCTAATACAGAGGATTTTTCAAATGGTCTTGGGAAGAAATTTGAACTCTCGCCTCCTGCCTGTCTGGAGGGCATCCAACAGCTTTGTGAAGCGGTTGCCTACAAAATCGTATTCCATGATCTAAGCCATGTCCTTTGGGATGGTCTTTATGTTGGTGAAGTTTCATCTTCTAGAATTGAGCCATTCCTTCAGGAGCTGGAGAAATACTTGATGATCATCTCAGACACAGTGCATGAAAGAGTTCGGACACGCATTATAACGTGCGTTATGAAAGCTTCTTTTGATGGGTTCTTGTTAGTATTGCTTGCTGGAGGTCCATCTCGTGCTTTCTCTAAGCAGGAGTCTCCTATAATAGAGGACGATTTCAAAGCTCTGAAGGACTTGTTCTGGGCAAATGGGGATGGTTTACCTGCTGAATTGATCGATAAGGCTTCCACCATTGCAAGAAGCATTCTACTTCTTTTCCGAACAGATACAGAGAGTCTTATTGAGCGTTTCAGGCGTGCCACTCTCGAGAGTTATGGGTCTTCTGCTAGGTCTAGGCTTCCACTACCAGCAACTTCAGGACAGTGGAACCCCACCGAACCAAACACGCTTCTTCGTGTTCTGTGCTACCGAAACGATGAAGCAGCTTCCAAGTTTCTGAAGAAAACCTATAATCTTCCAAAGAAACTCTAGTCGCCATAAATCGAATGCAAGATATCAAAGCCCGGTCTTTCTTTGAACAGGTGGCAGGCCGAAGAGCATATGCCTCTTTTGCTGCGATCATGGCTTCGCTCGACTCTGGCTCGAGTCCCACCTGTCATGCTTGAGCAAGCAGATGAGTTATATTCTGAAGTTAGCTATGTATGTTAGAAAGAAGTGCCCTTGTTCAGGTGCAGTGGTTGTTTTGCTGAATTCAACTGGGAGGACTGAGGACTGACCTGAGGGAGGCTATTCGTGGGAAGGTGGGGGTGGATTATTCTTTATCATTCATTTTTGTATAAGTTAAATTGAAAAAAAGAGAGAGTTGTATCCCTTTGGTGCCCCTTTTCTATCTAGCCTACTTCATTTTAGCATTTATTTCCTGTGTTAAGCCATTTTACCTGTATAAGACGAAGACAAGTATGGATTAGGGCTTGTTACTGATATGTATGTAAAGCAGCTTTTGAATATGCTTGATGTGAAGACTAGAAACATTTTACTTGGTGATAGTAAATATGAGTGCCTTTATTTTCAGACTCATGTGCAAATGACACATTTGTTTTTGCTGTCCTAGTTGTATCTTATGTGTGATTATTAACGTTAAAAAAGTTGATTTAGCTCCAATTCCAAGCATTCTAATTGCTAGTCGAAGTGATATTCATCTTCTTAAGGTGAGGTCCTTCGTGTAGGTGATTATAACACTGAATTTAAGTGCAGTTTCCCTGTGTCTTTGCCTAGGCCGAAGACATCGTTCATGCTTGTGTAACTGTCTTATTTTAAATGGCTGGTGGTTGGACTTTTGTGCACCTACGTACTAAATGCTTGTGAAATGGAGAAAATATTCAAACGTGAATTGATTCAGCAACACTGAGTGGAATCAAATTCTCTAATCGCAACCAAGTAAACTAAAGAGTGATCATGGCATCTCTGAGCCTCTCGAGTTACACGAACGAACTTAGACATCTTAAGGTCTTTCAAAGCTGATGACACTACTAATTTGCGCTTACGCCTTTTAGAAAGTTACCAATCAAATGATGAAGTTTCTTGATTCGAATCTAAAATATGTAGACCTGATTGTTGGGCGTGCTTCTTTGAACCCAAGCCTTCCTAGGCTTGCCTAGGATGAAAGCATGGACCGGGCCCGATATTGCCAACATGGGCATCATGCGTTTAGATGTACATATACAAAAAATCTTACATAGATTTCAAAATTAGAGAATAAGATGGATAAATGGAAAGCTATCCATCATTAGGGAAATGCTTATAAAATTCTATTTATTTAAAAGTAAATTCATATTTGCCATAAAATATGGTAGTTGGAATTGGGCTCAAAAGAACTGTCCAAGCCCGTCGGGCCGCCAGATCTACTGGCATGCAGAAACCGAAAAAACGACTAGTTGGTAGGTCGTTTCGGCTGTCCTCGGACTTCAGTCTTTCTTCACCTTCGACCTGCGATCTCTCCTCTTCCACTTTCGGTTTGATCACTCACTGTCCTGTCGCTTATTACTGTCGACAACCTCGCGGAGGAATCAAATGCTGGACTCTTCTACTCAACCTCAGCCAAAGGTGAAGCATCCAAAGTGTTTTTTTGGTCCTGAGAAGTTCCATGAAGACGAAGCAAGACCCAGTCCACGCAAAAAAAAAACAGATGGTGTCTTTCTTCGTAACCCAGTGTTCATTAGTTCCCATGCAGCCAAAAGCATTAATCTTTTTAAGCAAAACTGGACTGGGTTTCATGCACATCCTTTGCAAATTAGACAAAGCTTTCGTTTTCTTCTTATTATGTTTTCTTTTTTTCTGGGTGTATCTGATTGATGATTTTAGAAGTGTCGTACTGGAGCAGCAGCAGAAGCAGAAGCAAGAGGAAGAATGGTTGGGATCGAGTTTCAGACCCCAGAATTACATTCCTGGCCTTGTGATGGGTTTCATTCTTGGGTGGATCGTGGATTTGACAAAGCCTGCCAAAAACCCCGTTAGAAGGAGAAATCTTTTGCGTGGAAAGCACAAGGAGGTGTCTTTGGTCTCGAGTGACAGCGAGCAAGAGCTTAAAATGGTAGTAATTTGAGTCTTCTAGTGATCAGACATTGCTGCAACAGCTTCTCTTTTGTTCCAGCTAAAAAAGCTAGTACTGTAGTCTCTTGCGGCTAAAGATTATCAAAGTCTTCGATATGTCAGGAAGTTGATTAAGGAGATTCTGAAATCTTGGTCACCAAGCTTGAAAGATATAGAATTGCTGCTATAAATTTTGATTCATTCAAAGAATTTGCTGAATTTTTTTTTGGGTCATGTGTGGGTGTTTGGTTGGGAGGGGGGGCACGTCGTCCGGGGGCGCTACTTTTTCGTTTATCAATGAAGGAAAAGGAAAATCGGAGATAATGGGGAAACTTATTCTAGCTCGAAGATTGGTCTATACATAGTCTGCTCTAATTCGGTTGAAATGCTTGTGGCGGGTTTTGGTTGTTAGGCAAGATCTGAAGATGGGACCAGGAAAAGTGGCATCTCAATGTGCTCGTGAGTTACCTTAATTTCACAATATGCTGGGAAATGGACTTGTGCTCCTTCAGATGATGTTATTGAAATCGTAAAACGGTCTTTTCTCTTGTTTTTCTGACTAATTTATAGATGCTGCCATGGGGATGTGTGCAGAACTGATGCAGAGGTTGGTTGTGAAGAATTTACTTTATGGAGAATTGCTCTCAAATAATACTTCTATTTTTGTTTAATGCCAACAAGTTGGTTTTAATGATTCATTCTCTTTTGTAGCGATCAGTTTCTTTTAAGACAGTGGGAGCAAAGCGGGCAGCCCAAGATCGTCTGTACATGCAAGAATCAACAAGAAATGTAAGCAGGTGAATTTTTCTCTCGTACTCAAAAGACTGCTCTTATAAGCTGGAGCTATTCAATATTGAGGTTTGCTCTTCACCAGGAATCAGCTAAGGGAAGCCGCTGAGAGCACTGGCCTTCCAACTTTTGTAGTCACTGATGCTGGAAGAACTCAGGTATGCATATGCATGTTCTTGCTTATGGCATGTGTAAGAACCTTTCTTAATAACCTGCTTCATGATGGCAACTGCAAAATATTCTGAAAGACGAGCTCAGCATATAAATATACTCAAAATATTGTACTACTGCAGTCATATTATTCGATAGTTTCAGCTCCTTTAAGTTTTTGATGTTTTCTCAAGTAGGGTATTTGATGCAAAGGATCTCACCTAGAAGTGATAATGGGTTAGTGGGATTGTTCAACTTCACCATTATGCATCTGTACCTTTTATGTTGAAAATTTTGATTTCTTATTTCCCGCTTATCTTCTCTTGAAGTTTTTTCTCGTTTGTTTTGGAGGCTAATGCCCTGTATTTTAAGGAATATGGCTGAGTTGCTGAATCTAGATACCTTCAAATTTATCTGCTAGTTTGGACATAGGCAATAGAAGCGAAGGCTGCATATTATTGTTCCATGCCTTTTATCCTCAATAGAAGAAAGGAAGCAAATACAAGGTTGTGCAAAAGCACTTTAATTTAGGAAATATCATGTCTCTTTCGTGATTCTGATATTCTGAAGTTGGTTAAACTAATTGCTTCAAGCTCATATCATTTCGTCGCTTGCAACTTAATTTTCATACTGGATTACAGTTTATCTCCATCAAAGATGCATATAGGAATCAGGTCCTCATCACTATATGTTGTTCAGGTAGCTGCTGGTTCAAGGACTGTGCTTGCGATAGGACCTGGTATGCTCATCAATTTTATTTTTTAAAGCTCTCTTTGTTCCACGGCATTCTATTATAATGTACTCCAAAGGCTACTAATTGGATGCAACGGCCCGTTTTATGCTGAGCATATGGCATAGGAAGCAATTGGGACCAATTTCAATACAATTAAAATTTCGAAAACCAGAGGGTGGAAATGATAAAAGTTAGACTCCAGAGAGTAGCCTGTTTTCTTCCTTTTTGTCACTCTGTATATTTGTTGCTGATTCTGAGCAGGACCAAAGGCATCAGTTGATTCGATTACCGGAAAATTGCGCCTGCTTTGATGTACCGAAGAACTGAGGAGTACACAACTAATTCTGACTCGTTGGCTGATTCGATCATCACTCCATTATGGTCTCGAGGTTCTGATCCATGTCGCATTTGGCATGGGTCATGATAATACGAGTCTTGGCTAGCCTCCATCAGTCCATACTGTTGCATTCTGCACATTATTTTGTGACGACCAGTTAGAAATTGATATGAAAATGATATGAAAATTGATATGAAAATGAGCTTTGACAAGAACTTCCTTCAATGTATATGCTTGTGGCACTTGAATGTGAAGTTGTGAGTGATGTGACCAGCCAGAGTCACTCATTAGGAAATATTGCATTGCCCTGAACGTGGTACAACTGTTGGTGGAGAACGAAACCCACCGACTCCGATCTAGAGCCGATCACGGGCATGGTATGCCGGATATGCTCGTCCACCATTCAGGTTGGCTTCATTGGCATATGACTTTGTTAGGACGGGTCAGCCAGGACTGGGTTGCATCGGGTTCTCATTATTTAAAGATCGCAACTCAGTAAGCCCGGACAAGTGATTACTTTTCTTGGCTGCTCAAGCACGAAGTTTTCTTTGTGCCTTCTTGGCTTTGTAGATGTTGAACTGTTAATGAAGCCGACTCGAGCAAGAGAGACTATGGTGTGACATCCGGATATTTCCATAAATACTGAAGTGGAATCCGGATATTTCATTATGATAGCGGTGCGCATGCTGGCGGAAGAAAGCAATTCCCTCCATCTCCGTGTTAGATTGCAATTTTACTTCACCCTTACTCATTGAGATAGTATTACAAGAGATTGATATATTGGAAATTTCAGGGGTGGACAACGGATTCAAAAGTCCGTCTTTATAAAGAATGAATAAGGTGAGCATAAAAAGAGGGAAATTCAACTGAATTTGGCGAATTACCTAGTCTCGCAGATCGTGCACACTGCCAATTTCGTATCATCGGGGAGAACTCGTTTTCGAATGTCTTCCAAACAGTGGATGTTCGTCCCTGTGAAGTTTGCGCGGCATCATTATAGGGGTTTTATTGTGGAGAGGGGTGTCGGCGTTGCCTGGGGGAGAGGGAAGGCGGCCCATATGCGTTTCCGAATAATCATCTGGTTATTGTGTCTCGTCATTGTTGTCATGGAATCCTTGCCGTTGCTCGGGTGGAGCGGGCACGTTGGGAGGTTCTCGCGTCCCCCCGGGACAGCAATGGCATTGAAGTGCCACTGCTAGCCTAGAGGTACTTGCTCGCTGTTGACACCTATTTTTAATTTGCCCAAAATTAATTGCACAAAATTTAGGAATTAATTTTCTTTAATTCCTAAAACAAAAATATTTCAATTTAAATGCATTGCATATAGAAATTAGGTACATTTGCACTAATAGAGTCTATTATAGAGTTTATTTAAAAAAAAAAAAAATCGAGTCGGGCCGGGTCGGAGCTGGGCCGACCCGGCCCATTTCTTTTTTTTTCCTTTTTCCCCCCCCGGGCCCGGCCCCTTTTCCTTTTCTTTTTTTCCCTTTCGCACGGGCCCGGCCCGCTCCCTTTTCTTTTTCTTTTCTTCCTCCCCGCGCGGCCCAGCCCATTCTTTTTTTCTTCTTTCTTCCGCGCCGGCTGGGCCTGGCCTGGCCCGGCCCTCCTCCTTCCTTCTTCCCCGTCGCTCTCGCCGCCCCTGTTCGCCTACCGTGCTCGACGGCAGCCGGCGTGACGCACGGCGGCGCCTCCTCGGCGTCGCTATCCGGCTGCACCGGGGCCGGATGAGGCACGCTGACGGACCGGCATTAATTGCCAGTCCCGTCCTCGCCATCTTCCCGGCTCGCCCTTATCCCCTCCTCTCTCTCGGTTATCTGTTCTCTCCTCTGCATCCCGGAACTGACACCCCCTCTGCACCGGCCTATGGCCGCGGAATTCGCGGAGCCTAGGCCGGTGCAGGCCATCGTCACGCAGACGCCACGGAGAGGGAAGCCATCGTCCGTCGTCCGGCTATAAATAGCCAGAGGGAGAGAGAGAGCCCCGGTCGGCGAAATTGAGAGAGAAACAGAGAGAGAAAAATTGAGAGAGAAAGAGAGAAAATTGAGAGAGAAAGAAGGGAAAGTCGGTTTTTGCAGGTTCCCAGCCGCGTCGCCGTCGCCCCCCGATCAACCGGAAAGCCCCAGACGCGCCGTCGACGGTGAGCTCTTAGTCCGGCCCGAACCGCCTCTGTTTTGCTCTGTTTTTCTGCTCGGTATGGCCGGGACTCGCGCCGGCCGTTTCGCGCGAATCCCGCCCATACCGTCATCCCCGCCGTCCGTGTGTCCTCACCGAAGGTAGGTTGATTCGCCCGAATCCTCCGGTTCGCCGGAACAGGTCAGGATTTGTTGTTTTTGGAAGCGCACACCATCTGTTCGACAAAAGTCCTCAATGAAACCGGTTTTTGTTTTGGTCGCCGGCCGGCGAACAGCGGTCGGACGGTGACCCGGTGGGTGGAGAGGCTTGGTTTTACTCCCGGGAGGCCGATTTGGGGGCGGCGCCGTGCAGGTCGGCCGGTGAGAGGCCGTTTTTGGCTTCGACGGGGGCTGCTCCCACCGGTTCGGCCTGACCCGGTTCAGTTGACCCGACCCGGTCAACGCCCCGGGTCGGATCTGTTGACTCGGGTCGGTCCAGCCGACCCGGGTCAACAACGGCAGAATCGGATCAGATTGACCGGGTCGGTCCAGTAGGCCGGTTCGGCGATCAGGCCCGAGTCAACAACAGGAGTCGGATCAGATTGACCGGGTCGGTCCAGTAGGCCGGTTCAGCCGATCCAACCCAGTCAGCACGCCAGAGTCGGATCCGTTGACCCGGGTCGGTTCCGACCCGGTCCGGATCCCTTTTTTTTTATTTATTTTTATTTTATTTTATTTTACTGCTTTTTAAAAAAAAAAATTTAAAAAAATTTCAAAAAAAAAAAGTTTTTTTTCTTTTCTTTCTTTTTCTTTCTTCTTTTTTATTTTTTTTTTTATTTAAAAAATATTTCGTATTTTATTTTATTTTTTTTTATTTTTTTTATTTTTTATTTTTTTTTTAAAATTTTTTTTTTTTTATTTTATGTGATATATTGTTGTTGTTTTAATCTAATGTGATATTATTTTGTAAGTTTTTGTCTTATTTAAATTAGACAAGCCTGAGGTTGCGCTGTAGTATTTGCATGTTAGTTTTTATTACCGTTGTATTATTATGCATGTTTTTAATACAATTGCATGAATGTTGTGTTTTTGAATGTCATCTGACTTAGTTAAGGTTAGAACCTTAGGCTGCATGAATTGCTGTGTTCCTGACTGCTGATCGTTCCTGATTATGCACTCGCTTGATCACCTCACATATTAGGAGAAAGGTCCTAAAATCAATCCAAATTGCCTGACAAATGTTTTCAGAAATGAATAGGGTAAAATGGTACCGGAAGGGCATTAGTTATCCAACTAGTGTAACCAAGTCCCCGAATTTAGTTAATCACTGGTTCGTAGGAATAGGGTGATTCTCCCATCACCCTATTTGGGTTTCTAATCGGCCCACCCCAAATCGATTAGTGGCGACTCCTCGATATAAACCACTTGCATGTTAAAAACTTAAACCCTAAGTCGCGATATGGTATGGGCTTGGGAGAGCCCGAGTTAAGTCCCGAACCTAGACTTAGCACGTACCAGGCGAGCCCCCCTTCTCTTTGCATGTTCGATAAAAGAGGGCTCGGGAGTTCGGTCGCGACAGACTGGCGACTCCGCTGGGGACTTGTTGTTTTTTTATAAAAAAAAAAGTGGGCTTAGGCCAAAAATTTTATCCTGTTCAAAATGATTTTTGTTTGGCAGCAAGGACTCCAGGTATGAACCTGACATTAAGGTGTTATTTGTTTTTGCAGGTTCAAATTGATTGTTTATAATTTGTTGTGCATGCTTTAATGATTTAGCACTACACCGTTGCACACACAACCACGCTGCCGGACCTGGGCCGCGATAAGGCATGTTAGGATGGTGTTAAGAAAGATACGACCTCGAACGCGAGCCCGCGATGTAGAGGTTGCCTTTCTTTTTCCCGAAATTTATTTCTAAAAATCGTAAAGAAGTATCTTTAGCCGCTATTCGCGTGACTATAAGATATTCCTTTCGATTTGGCCGAGGTTAAAAGGACTTGACACCAACGCGAGACTGCGACGGTCAGGCACCCTTTTAATTTCATTTTGCTGAACCAGTCTAAATAGAAATCGAACCTCACTCCTCATGCGTATGTCTCTGTGATTGCCATGGTTCATGGTAAAGTAAGTTTTCTATTCATGCACTTTGCAATTTATTTATTTTTATATATCCCGGTCGGTCCATGATTGTCTAGGTTAGTTGTGAATTTAATACCGTAATCGTTTTGGAAGAAATAGTTACTAAAACTTTTTTAGAATACTTACTTCCAATTCGTACCTTTATTTTTATAAACACATTACAAATCATTGTTTTCCCATACGATTTCTTGTCGTTTTCAAAAAAAGGAAAAATTTGTGTATAAATAAAAAAAAAAGGCACCTCGGTAACACTACCAGCGCTTCGGCCTGGTGGTACCCGGGAGTGAAGGTGGTCCGAGGCGACCGGGGTTCGAACCCCGGGGACGCCGTTTGTAAGGAATATATAAATAAAAACTTTTTTTTTTGCTTCTGATATTTTTTACAAATAAAAAATGCGTGATAGACAGATGCAATACTAGGCTAAGTCATGGACTGATCATTTATGAGATTTTATACTCATTCGTTGCCATTTTTTTTCACAGGTAATTACGAATTATACCAACCCGCCAAGTAAAAATGGTTGAAAAAGATATGACAACTCGTGTGGCGGACATGGAGACCGAAATGAAGCAAGTCTTCGCCTTTCTTCAACAACTCTCAAAACAAGTGGAACATCTGTCAGTCCGCTTAGACCAACTCACCATGACTCCATTTCGCCATCCAAGACCAGGGGTGATGATTCAAATGGAGCCCTCCGGTCTCAACCAAAAGGGTAAAGATGTCATAGCTGACAATGTCCACGAGTCCCCTGATCCTAAGGAATTGAGCACCCTATGCCCAAAGTTCATGCAACATGAACAATACAAACCCAATATCCCTCCATCACAAAAGCGAAACAACCGGAGACAGTTCACTCCTCTCCCAGGACCTCCGTCTCAGATGCTGGCAATACTCCGGAAGAAAGGGCTGCTCTCCACTGAACCAAAGCGACCTAATCCTGAGAGCTTTTCAAACTACAATCCGTCTAAAAAATGTGATTATCACATGGGCGAGGTGGGACATTCAACTGATGGGTGCTATACTCTTAAGCACCGAATTCAAAACCTGCTGGATACCAAGACTTTCTCATTCGAGGCCAGCGAAGGGAATGGGCGCAAGCCCGCTTGAGTAGAACTCCTCTCATCCTTTTGCATGAATCCCTGGAAAAGGGGCTATCCTTGCATTTTGTTTTTTGTAGTCATTTCTGCTGGAAGAAATGTCTTTTTGAATTCACCCTCTTTTGAGGTTGTAAATCCGTGTATTGTAAATAAATAATGTTTTGAGGGCCTGAGGAAGTATTCCAAACCGGCCCGTTGATGATATCCAGCCATGTAAAGGAAAGTGTTCTGAGGCCCGGGCTTCCTCATGCTTCCTTGTTTCTAAGCTTTTGAAAATAAAACAAATGTTTTATCATTTTTCAAAAGGACAAAAAAGAATGGTGGAAAAGCGTGCATGCTCTTAGCCCTGTTTGTTTTTCTAACTCGCTCACTTCGTGTGTCAGAGCATACTCCTTTTTGATTTGTTATTACGAAGGGACATTTGAAAATGACACAAGCTGAAGAGCACATCAGCCCCTGGTAATGATCACGGACCAACTCATCTGATAGGAGCAGTCCAAGCGAAGATCATCCAACCTTCAAATGACACATGGGGCAAATCTCATTACTACCAGTGGGTGATATCAGCCCCAGAAAGTCAAAGAGAATGCTAAGCATTCCTTGACTCCATGATGAGCGGAACATCATTTTGTACAAAAGTCGGGGGCAGATCAAGAAAAGATTACCCTTTTTGAAAGAAAAGGTATGTCTTATTCCTTAACAAATTTTGGAAATGACATTCCATCCCTTTTCTTTTGCAGATAATGAACTGGGGAACATGCTAGACTCTGATGTGCTAGCGAATCGGATAGGGCACCAATGTCGGGACCTCTCGAATGAAACATGACGAAGAAGTGCTTAATTAGAAGACTAGACTAGGGGGCATGCGATCTCCCAGTCCATCAAAAAGGGTGTATTTCGTTCCTAAAGTTCATCCACTTTAGCATAGAAATGACATATCTTTTCCTTTTACATAGGACAAAATTGAGTAAAGAACACTCATGGTACAAGTAGCTGGAAAGGACTTTGCATATGACAAAATGGCGTCAAGGCAGATCCTGACAACCACAGAAGTCTCGATGGTAGTCATGCCCATGTTCGTCAAAGACCTTTAAAGTAGAGATTAGCTTTGCTGCGAAGTTCCCCATGCAAGCAATTGCACATATCCTGTGTATGTCAGGAATCATATGATTCCCGAGAAACTCCCCGACGTACCGGAGCCGCATTGACACAGCATCCGCTGACAGTAGAACCCTCTATTCGGGAGCACCCCTAATTATAGAGGATTTCATTCAAGCTTCGAGACCAAGAGTATGGAGGAGCAGACTGAGACAAAGAAGGCTGAACAAAGTAAAGAGGAGAAAAGACTCTATTAGCTTTGAAGGCAAAATGGAAGAAGGGTAATTTGTATCGTTCTCAATTTACCCTCAATCCTCTCATTTCTAACACAAGCTCCTGTTTTTGTTAGGAGAAATTATCAACATCCGAGAAAACTCAAGGAGTTGTCAATTTAATTTCAAATGAAGGGAATCGCGAAGGGTAATGTTGTGTCGTTCCCAATTCCTGTTTCTCAAAGACCCGTTCATTAACACGGCCTTTCTTATCGCCTTGCAGGTTTGTCTCGTCACTTACTGCAGCGTAGCTAAGTATCTCTTTTCCTTAAAACTCTTTTTAAGAGTTGAATGAATCAAAAGAAAGAGGAAACATGTTAAAGCAAATAAATGCTTAACCTTCCCCCAAGTGCATTGCATGTCTTTTGGAAGGAATTTTGCATGGTAATTTTACCTGTTTAATTCACCAATTCCCTGTGAAAATCTTGACAAGTCGACGAATGGTGTCGAACCGCTCCGATGTATTGAACGAGGTGTGTCAGGATGATGAGAGGCAATTCTTAGCCTAAACACATTCTCAAGTACCAAACCCATGTAAGATGAGCGAAAAGGTTCCACTTCTACAGGGTAAAGAGGTTTCTCGCATAAGGTACGGTAGCCAAAATGACGAGAGGCAGTTCATTTCTCTGCCCCATACACTACCATTAATCCTTTGCTTGACCATTTGAGCCCATACACTTGGAGGTTCTTTTTAAATCACCCCTGTCAAGAACCACCCCACATTGGGGCAGCTTGAGGTAAATCAGCATCACAGGGAGAATTCAAATTCAGAGGGAGCAAGAGGAGCGTCCCTCCCTTTCGATCACTACTCCCGTGGTTTCGGCCTCGTCGTCCTTACGGATCTGGCGGTCCTCGACAGAGTCCTCCAAGACAAGCACACCATCGACGGCTGAACAGTCGAGGCTAAGAGGGCTTTGTCAAGAGAGAAGCAGCAAACTAAAACCTGTCCAAAATGCCAATATCTTATTGATAACAGTGATGTTGTCACTGAGCAAGACAGGAAGGATGAGGAGTTTGTAATATCTAAAATTTTCTATGATCATCAGCTGCAACAGCTCACACAAAGTGAAAAGATGAATAGAAATTTTCTTGCTCTCATTTGCATTAATCTTTGAGTGTTTTTATTGCAGATGAACTCTCACAATAATTTGAGTGCCCTAGGATGACGAAAAGCGGTTCTTCTTCTATCCCATACACTCATATCCCTTGCTAGCCCAATTGAGCCGGCGATTTCATTTCGTACCAACCCAGTTGGTGATCATCCCCTACACCGGGGCAAGACAAAAGTCACCACAGCGTGAGCATCAGGGTCCAAAGTACCGAATCAAGATGAAGGCTCCAAGAGCCTAATAACACTGTTTTGCTCAAATTTGTTTAGGCTAGTCCTGACAACACCAAAAGAACAGCAATAAAATGCTGAAGACTTGGGGCATGAAAAAGCAGTGTGCCTGGTAAAAGCAAGGCCAATGCCCATGAATAAAAAAAAACAAAACAAAGAAAAAGAAAAAGGAGAAGAAGAAAAACGATGAAAAAGACGACCCCAAAGGGTTAAACTTGAGTTCTTCTTCGATACAAATTCCTACTTTAGGAACTCTGTCTTGACAAAGATCTGTCACATGATAGATGAAGGCGAAACTACTCTTGAGAAAGCAATTGGAACAGAGATAGAATGGTATCCAGGAAAATGCTTGACGCATAAGCTCCTCAAGAAAATATTGTCAAAGATGCTAAAACACGGGATCATCCAGGGAGTTGTCCAAGAGGATCCTGATGATGAAGAAAAAGACAGGTGACAATGCCAAGATGATCACCAACTCTCACCCTTACACACATTTTTGAGCCTAACGATCCTTTCGTTTCTCAACCTGTGAACCGAGCCCACGTTACGTCCCTCAGGAAGTCTCTTCTGACTAGGACACTTGAATTAACGTGGAATTTCAAATGTTTATAAACAACGCTCGAGGAAGTGCGAGCAAGATTATTTCTATCTCGTTTTGCAGGGTTCTTGACTTGTAAACCCGGAGATGATTGCAGAATATTTTCTTTCATGGCATTGACTTGAACAGTAACCTTCATTAAGCCATTGACCAAGCCTACATTACGACCCTGAAGAAGACCTCTCAGATTAGCAGCGTCGTACCGCTTGCGAGAAAACTCAGACCCTTGCGGATGTGATAACGGTCAGATTGAGTGTTTTCGATGATCCCGCATTAATGGACGGGACAAATAGCCCTTTTCAACGAGAGCGAGTGGAAAGTCCTTTCTGACTGAGAATCCCTCGTTCAGCATCTTGAGAAGTCCACCTCCCGAGTGAATATTGTCTTGATTGACCCTCAGTGGATGTTTGGTGATGCAAACATGGCGAAATCATCATGCATGAATTTTCAAATGCGCATTCTGGAATAGCATAGCTTGTCTATCCTTGATGAATGCATGCATGTTTGCGCTAACTCTCTTTGACAGGTAAAATATCCTCAAAGACTCAAAGAACATATGACCTTTGGAGCGTCTCCAAAGATGTCACAGAAAATTTCTTCCGCTCCCCAAGTGGAATTGACACAGCATGCTTTTGCAGCTCAGAGTTCTAATCCCCAGAGGTAGAACACGAAAATTCGGGCACTGGAGAAGCCCTCATTATCATTCTAAGAGAGAAGCCCTGAAAAAGGTCGGGTATTCAGCAGATGATACATCAAACCTCCGGGTAAGAATTCCCAGGTATTTCATCAGTTTTCTTTTCAAACTACCCAGAAGGTAAACCGGGTATTCCTTTGAAAAAAGAAAAAAGCATCTTGACCAGCTGGTCAAGATATTTCATACGATATTCAAGAATAGCCTCAGTTGTCTATTTCTCCGATGAATACGTATGTCTTTGCACGAAAAACTTGTCTGACAGGAGACACGCCCTTAAGAGGCAGGAACGTGCCCAGGTATGTACATTTTACCCATGCCGGTTCCAAAAATCCAGGTACCTATGATTGTTATGGTACCCCCCTCTGAACGTCGGATTGACCCCGTTGTTCACCCTCCTGAGCATGGGGCCGACCCCCATGTTCACAACAAATCCTCGGGCGAGGACCCCAGGTGCTCATCGTTTGAGCTTTTCAAGACCTGCTGGCGAGGACCCACCAGGCAAACCAACAAATCCTCGGGCGAGGACCCCCAGGTGCTCATCGTTTGAGCCTTTTCAAGACCTGCTGGCGAGGACCCACCAGGCAAACCAACAAATCCTTGGGCGAGGACCCCCAGGTGCTCATCGTTTGAGCCTTTTCAAGACCTGCTGGCGAGGACCCACCAGGCGAACAATCAAATCCTCGGGCGAGGACCCCCAGGTGCTCATCGTTTGAGCCTTTTCAAGACCTGCTGGCGAGAACCCACCAGGCAAACCGTCAAACTCTCGGGCGACGACCCCCAGGTACTTTGACAAACAAAATCCAGACAGTCAAGGCGACCGAAGAAAGGTTCGGGTCCTAGACATACAAAATCCAGTCAGTCAAGGCGACCGAAGAAAGGTTCGGGTCCTAGACAGGCAAAATCCAGTCAGTCAAGGCGACCGAAGAAAGGTTCGGGTCCTGGACAGACAAAATGAAATCAAGTCAAGGCGACCGAAGAAAGGTTCGGGTCCTAGGTAAGCGATTTCCCCAGTCGAGGCAACCGAAGGTAGATTCGGGTCCGAGACAAATAAAATCCAGTCAAGGCGACCGAAGATAGGTTCGGGTCCTAGGCAAGCGATTTCCCACGTCAAGGCGACCGAAGAATGGTTGGTCCGAGACAAATGAAATCCGATCAAGGCGACCAAGATAGGTTCGGGTCCTAGGCAAGCGATTTCCCCGTCAAGGCGACCGAAGAAAGGTTCGGGTCCTAGACAAAAGCAATTCTCGTCAAGGCGACCGAAGACAGGTTCGGGTCCTAGACAAACCATTTTTTCCGTCAAGGCGACCGAAGACAGGTTCGGGTCCTCGACACACAATATCAACTATCTGGAATTACTCTACCCTTCGGCAAGGTAAGTAGCCCCAGGTATGTTTTTACTTGCTTTAGCATGCATCATCTTATATCGCATCATAAAAATGGGACTCCGGTCTCGCCAAAAATAACATTCATTGAACATGCATGGGCCAAATTTAGGTGTCATTTTATCTTTGAACGTAACCTCTGCGAGGTCAATCTCTGCGAGCTCACCTTCAAAGAGGGGCAGCTGTTGACACCTATTTTTAATTTGCCCAAAATTAATTGCACAAAATTTAGGAATTAATTTTCTTTAATTCCTAAAACAAAAATATTTCAATTTAAATGCATTGCATATAGAAATTAGGTACATTTGCACTAATAGAGTCTATTATAGAGTTTATTTAAAAAAAAAAAAAAATCGAGTCGGGCCGGGTCGGAGCTGGGCCGACCCGGCCCATTTCTTTTTTTTTTTCCTTTTTCCCCCCGGGCCCGGCCCCTTTTCCTTTTCTTTTTTTCCCTTTCGCACGGGCCCGGCCCGCTCCCTTTTCTTTTTCTTTTCTTCCTCCCCGGCCCAATTACCCATTCTTTTTTTCTTTCTTCTCAGCGCATTGGCCGGCTCGGCCCGCCCTCCTCCTTCCTTCTTCCCCCCCGTCGCTCTCGCCGCCCCTGTTCGCCTCTGTGCTCGATGGCAGCGTGACGCACGGCGGCGCTGCTCCTCGGCGTCGCTATCCGGCCAGACCAGGGCCGGATGAGCACGCCGACGGGACTGGCATTAATTGCCAGTCCCGTCCTCGCCATCTTCCCGGCTCGCCCTTATCCCCCTCCTCTCTCTCGGTTATCTTCTCTCCTCTGCATCCGGGCCCACCCCTGCTGCACCGGCCTATGGCCGCGGGTGGAGCCTAGGCCGGTGCGAGGCCATCGTCACGCGAGACGCCACGGAGAGGGAAGCCATCGTCCGTCGTCCGGCTATAAATAGCCAGAGGGAGAGAGAGAGCCCCGGTCGGCGAAATTGAGAGAGAAACAGAGAGAGAAAAATTGAGAGAGAAAGAGAGAAAATTGAGAGAGAAAGAAGGGAAAGTCGGTTTTTGCAGGTTCCCAGCCGCGTCGCCGTCGCCCCCCGATCAACCGGAAAGCCCCAGACGCGCCGTCGACGGTGAGCTCTTAGTCCGGCCCGAACCGCCTCTGTTTTGCTCTGTTTTTCTGCTCGGTATGGCCGGGACTCGCGCCGGCCGTTTCGCGCGAATCCCGGCCCATACCGTCATCCCCCGCCGTCCGTGTGTCCTCACCGAAGGTAGGTTGATTCGCTCGAATCCTCCAGGTTCGCGGAACAGTCGGGATTTGTTGTTTTTGGAAGCGCACACCATCCGTTCGACAAAAGTCCTCAATGAAACCGGTTTTTGTTTTGGTCGCCGGCGTGCGCGGTCGGACAGTGACCCCGGTGGGTGGAGAGGCTTGGTTTTACTCCCGGGAGGCCGATTGGGGGCGGCGCCGTGCAGGTCGGCCGTGAGAGGCCGTTTTTGGCTTCGACGGGGCAAGCCCACCGGTTCGGCTGACCGATTGATTGACTGACCGGTCAACGCCCGGTCGGATCTGTTGACTTCGGGTCGGTCCCAGGACCGGTTCAGCCGATCCGACCCGGTCAACGACCGGGTCGGATCCGTTGACCCGGGTCGGTCCAGCCGACCCGGTTCAGCCGATCCGACCCGAGTCAACGACCGGGTCGGATCCGTTGACCCGGGTCGGTCCAGCCGACCCGGTTCAGCCGATCCGACCCAGGTCAACGACCGGGTCGGATCCGTTGACCCGGGTCGGTTCCGACCCGGTCCGGATCCCTTTTTTTTTATTTATTTTTATTTTATTTTATTTTACTGCTTTTTAAAAAAAAAAAATTTAAAAAAATTTCAAAAAAAAAAGTTTTTTTTCTTTTCTTTCTTTTTCTTTCTTCTTTTTTATTTTTTTTATTTAAAAAATATTTCGTATTTTATTTTATTTTTTTATTTTATTTTTATTTTTTATTTTTATTTTAAAATTTTTTTTTTTTTATTTTATGTGATATATTGTTGTTGTTTTAATCTAATGTGATATTATTTTGTAAGTTTTTGTCTTATTTAAATTAGACAAGCCTGAGGTTGCGCTGTAGTATTTGCATGTTAGTTTTTATTACCGTTGTATTATTATGCATGTTTTTAATACAATTGCATGAATGTTGTGTTTTTGAATGTCATCTGACTTAGTTAAGGTTAGAACCTTAGGCTGCATGAATTGCTGTGTTCCTGACTGCTGATCGTTCCTGATTATGCACTCGCTTGATCACCTCACATATTAGGAGAAAGGTCCTAAAATCAATCCAAATTGCCTGACAAATGTTTTTAGAAATGAATAGGGTAAAATGGTACCGGAAGGGCATTAGTTATCCAACTAGTGTAACCAAGTCCCCGAATTTAGTTAATCACTGGTTCGTAGGAATAGGGTGATTCTCCCATCACCCTATTTGGGTTTCTAATCGGCCCACCCCAAATCGATTAGTGGCGACTCCTCGATATAAACCACTTGCATGTTAAAAAACTTAAACCCTAAGTCGCGATATGGTATGGGCTTGGGAGAGCCCGAGTTAAGTCCCGAACCTAGACTTAGCACGTACCATGCGAGCCCCCCTTCTCTTTGCATGTTCGATAAAAGAGGGCTCGGGAGTTCGGTCGCGACACTCGCCATTTCGGAAGCGGGTAAGATAGCGGTTGTGATCCATTTTAAGATAAAAAATAGTGAGGGGATTTGCGTACAAAAGTGGAAATTTATTTGAAAGTCAGAATTTTTTTAGAATTTGGGCCCGCTAGGCCTTCCCAAAGCATGGGCTATGGCCCAAGAGCAAAGGATCCGGGTCCGGCACGGCCCCTTTTTGCTAATGGGCTTGGGCCCTCACATTGTGGGCCGGGCCATGTCGTGCCTGGGCCGATACGGCCCGTTGGCCATCTCCGATTGGAATATGATGTGGATGCATATGTCAGTCTCTTGCACACACCAATCATCACCATCACCATCACCATCACTTTGTAAATCTTTGACGAAGGAGTCCCAAGTTTGGAGAGGAAAACGGGATTTTTCTTAACCTAAATAATAGCCACATCAAAATATTTAAAAACAATGAAATCATTATAATTAAATTTCAAACTATGAACAAGAAACATATTACAAATAGTAAATCTATTAGTGATATATTATGAGTGATTGAAAAATCACGCATGATATATGTTAAAAATAAAAAAAACATCCATGCTAGAATTTAAAAACCATCCATATATCACATCTTTTCGACCAGTGTCACGACGATGTAATGATGTAAAGGAACGTGGCAAGGTGGCATTACTTACTAGTTAAGGCTTCGTTTGTTTTGCAGAAAATGAGTAATTTAGATAATATTTTCCTAAAAACAATTACCTATATAGCTTGAATTAATTAGTCAATATAAAATATTTTCATTATTGATAATAATTTTATGTCTAAATATTTTTGTAGACGATAAAAATATTTTTTATTGCTTCATTTTTGTGAACGATACGAGCGATTATTTTTAGAAAAATATTTTTCAAATTATTCATTTTTCGTGAAATAAATAGAGCCTAAATATTTTTCTATTTTTGGCGTAAATTGGCTACTTTTAGTCAAACTCAAAATATAAATTTAACTTAACATGTGAAACGTAATCTGTGATATCACGATAAAAAGAAAAAGTTATGAAACGACTTTTGCGTCTCTTCTCTCTTGCCCACATTCTTCGTTTTCCTCTCTCCTTTTCTTCTGAATTTAGATAAAATACTGGTTGGAGAGAGATGGATCAAGTGAAGCACTATAGCCTTCAATGTCAGTACACTTCCCTTTCAAGGACCTGTAAAACTTAGGGTGCGTTTGGTAAATCCTTTGGGAAACAGATAGAGGAGTAGTTATTCTATTACATAGTTTGGGCTCCTAGGATATGGTGCCCTTGGGACTTTCTATTTGATTGTATCGAAAGACTCAATTCATTGAGATTTCCCTATGAGGCCAGGTCATTTCGGGATAAGCGGATTATTTATTATGAAAAGGAGGAGTTTCAAGAGAATGATTCGGAGTTCTTGCAGAGTGGAACAATGCGCTATCGGACATGAGATAGATCTTTGAAAGAACAAGACTTTTTTCGAATAGGCCAATTCCTTTGGGACCCTGCAGATCCACTCTTCTTCCTATTCAAAGATCAGCCATTTGTCTTTTCGTTTTCACATTGAGAATTCTTTGCAAATGAAGAGATGTCAAAGGGGCTTCTTACTTCCCAAACAAATCCCCCTACATCTATGTATGGGAAAATTGTCAAAAAAGTCCTAAACCTATTGTACGGCGGCGAATTCAGTCCTAAACCTTTTAAGTTTGCCAATTCAGTCCTAAACCTTTTTAATTCTTGCCAATTCAGTCCTTCCGGCAAACGCTGATGTGGCAATTTTTTATTATTATTTTTTCAATTTTTTAATCTTTTTTTTTTTTTTTTTTTTTTCTGATTTCTTCCTCTGGCCGGTCCGGCAACCGGCGGCCGGCCAGAGGGGAGGCCCGGCGAGGTCGACCTCGCCGGCCTCGCCCACAGAGGCGAGGCCGACCTCGCCGTCGCTACCCGGGCGACGGCGTGGTCGGCCTCGCCGCCGCCGGGCGAGCGAGGCCCGGCGAGAGCGAGGCCGACCTCGCCAACGCCCGGGTCGCGACGGCAGGTCAAGCCTCGCCGTCGCGACCCGGGCGACGGCAGCGTCCGCCTCGCCGCTCCCGGGCGAGGTGAGGCCCGGCAGCGGCGAGGCCGAGCCTTGCCGAGATCTGAGCGACCCAAGCGACGGCGAGGTCGAGCCTCGCCGAGATCCGGCGAGGCTCGACCTCGCCGTCGCGACCCGAGCGACGGCGAGGCCCAGCGACGGCGAGCCGACCTCGCCGTCGCCCGGGTTGCGACAGCGAGGTCGACCTAGGCGACGGCGACTCGCCGTCGCGAACCAGGCGACGGCAAGGTCGGCCTCGCCTCTGCTGGGCGAGGTCGGCGAGGTCGACCTCGCCGGCCCTCCCCTCTGGCCGGCTGTCAGTCGCCAGACCGGCCAGAGGAAGAAATCAGAAAAAAAAAGATTAAAAAAGATTAAAAAATTAAAAAAAAAATAAAAAAAATTGCCACGTCAGCGTTGGCCGGACGGCCGGCGGCCATGTCAGTATTTGGCCAAAAATTGGCCGGAAGGACTGAATTGGCAAGAATTAAAAAGGTTTAGGACTGAATTGGCAAACTTAAAAGGTTTAGGACTGAATTGGCCGCCGTACAATAGGTTTAGGACTTTTTTGACAATTTTTCCTATGTATAAACACTGGTTTATCAAGAATACGCAAGAAAAACACTTCAATCGTTAATTCATTACCAAAGATGGCTTATAACCAACAGTTCATTATCTAATGGATTTTTCGTATAGGTGAGACGGTTTTTCCAAATTGCAAATAGTGTTTGGTAAAATATAATTTAAAAACACATTTGGAAGCATCTTTGACTTAAATGCCAATTGGGAAAAGCTACACTTTGTAGAAGACTTTTGCTAATTTTTTTTTTTAAATTTCTCAACCCTTTACCAGTGGAACTCAAGCTGTCGGCTAGTAATTGAGTCCTTAAGGCAAGGGCATTCGAGGGCATTTATGTAATTATGAAAGTTTAGTGAGGATAAAGTTGGAAGAAATAAAATATTGGCATTCTGATAATGGTCAAAACCCTAAGAACCTTCGGAATTGCTTAGATTAAAAGCCTTTAGAGCCTTTTGAAAAAGCAATTATATCTCCTTATAACTCTTCAAAAAATCTGTCAAACAGTACTTGCATTTGCCTAAGAGCTTTTAGAGCCCAAGAGGCTTCAGAAAAGTGGTTCTCAAAACGCACCGTTCCCCCATCAAAGGCCATAAATCAGTGTCATATCAATCAAATTGCCAATAGTCTTTTTGGCAACATTGAACACCGTCCATATATGAACATATAAATAAAATATGATTATAACTCATGCACTCATGCTCATAAAAAAAAAAAAAAAGTTAAGGGGGATCTAATGATTTCTTTGCGTTTGTACTTATTTGCTGTTGGTCCAAGATCGTGTACTTTGAACGACAAATTTTACTTTCTGGGCCCCTCTTTCTCAATCTTCTAAGTGCACTTCAATCATGCTCTCTAGCTTAGCCAGTCACCACTTTGAAATGATGATAATACTAATCAAATTACAAAGCATCGGCATTTAGCTTAACGGTTGAATTTGATCAACAACGTTGCGCAATCTTACTTTTCTACCTTGACTTCCTTTTCCTCTACATGAATCTTTTCTATTCATCCACTCCATGACCCCTATAGATATTCCATCTTTAACATTAATTGGACTTATTGCGGAGTCATTCATTTGGATAACTTAAACTTTTATCGTGATACTGCTGCTGTCTATCTGATGCTTATACGCCTTCCTGATTAAGCAAAATAATACAGTCTGAAGAAGTAATTTCCCAAATGAGTGGTCAAAGTGATGCAGTGATCATGAACTATGAAAATGGTTTGGTCATGTCACGATATCAAAATGGGAATAGGATGCACGTGTAGCCAATTATGATTCTCTGCATTGAGATTGACGAAACAAACAGCAGCTTTGAAGAAACATCCATGAAAAATGTCTAAGAAAAGCAATTCAAAAGAAGCGATCGAGAGAGAAATTGGAGAGCCATCATGAAAGAAAGAACACTTTTTACACTGCTCTCTACTTGGTTCTTGAAGCCTGCACAGCCACAGCAAAGTCGCGAAAGAGAACGCGAGATCCTTTTTGCATGGTCTCCAAGAACCATAATTGATATCTTGAGGCTTTTAAGACGAAAACAACTCCAAAGTCTTTTAGGGGCAACTGATTGCCAGCAGAAATGAGCTGTTCAAGCATCGTGTCGCCTGATAATATCATGTTCACACAGACAAGGCTCTTTTGATCTTGAGTGGAGGAATCTTCTAACTATGCAAGCCCCATGATGTGCTGATGAGGCAAAGAGAATTTTGAATAAGGAAAAAAGCGTTTCTTTCAAAATCATCATTGCACAAGGGAATGGAAGGGGAAAAAGAAAAGATAACTTGTGACAGGAAAAAGGAAATTGGACTATCATCATGAATTTGAATGAGGAAGGTGGGCCACTTTAAAGATTGTGGGCACTAGGGGCAAGCTCACGTTCAAACGTTTCTCGTCCTTTTGACCTTATGATGATGGTATCCCCATTAGTGCCTCGTTCACATTAGTACATCATGTCAAATGATTTCATATTATATACGTTGAGTGCGCTTCTTGACAGTCAAATAGTAAAAAGTTATACCTGGTGTCTAGGGTTTGGGTGAAGAGTCTGAGGTTTGACATATTTTGTTTCTTTCCTGCCGATTACCCAGCCACCCTTAAAAGTATTAGGATAATATATGTTTTCTTACACATCAAATGGCCTTTGTAGTCTCAAAAGCATTAGTCCTTCTCATGTGAAGCTTGTTCATATATATATATATATATATATATATATATATATATATATATCAGTTTGGTATAATGACAATGAGAAGCCAAAGGCCGAACTGTGAAGTAGAGATTCTGTTTGTGTTTTTTTTTTTTTTTCAGAAAACATCTTTTTAGACATTTTCTTCTTATAAGAAAACGAAGCAAAACGACATATCCTTTATGAATGATATACTCATTTTGGTAAAAAATCCGTTACTTTATTTAGTTGCGAAAGTCACATATATTAGTAAGGTTGGTGGTTGAGTATAAAAAAATAAGTCCTTATATTCAGAGTTAGTCAATTTATGCATATTGCCAAATCATTGAAAAGCTTAAACTTGGTTTTGATTAGCTTATATAATGATCTAGAAGTCATCTATATGAATTGATCATGAATTTGAGGAAGTCTTACTATTGACCAGAAATAGTGAGTAGAAACATTCGAGCCATGCACCTCATTTTATCCTATCCATCTATCTCTAAACTTTTTAAATGAATGCAAGCATGACTTGATACTTCAAATACTCCAACCAATTGAAGACATAATTCTCGAAATGACCAAAAAGTAGTTAAATCCTTTGACCACTCATCTGTTGTTCTGTACTCAGCCTTTGTTAAAAGGAAGATTTTTCTTGAAGTATGCGAGGCTGAGGCATGTAAAGGAATTAGAATTTCTTCACTGTCTGGCTACAGCCTTCTCATGCTGGGACTTTGGCTGTTGCATTCTTTTTTTTCCCCTTCAGATTCTAAAGAATAACCGACAGTAAAGCATCGGGTTTAGGACATTGGTCCCCTCCAATATCAGTTTTGTGTTGGCCATAAGGCCTTTGACACAGGACAATTCAGTCAGTCGTCAGGGTCTCTTTTCTCTACTATATATGGCTATGAAATTCGAGAGAGAGAGAGAGAGAGAGAGAGAGAGAGAGAGAGAGAGAGAGAGAGAGAGAGAGAGAGAGAGAGAGAGAGAGAGAGAGAGAGAGAGAGTTTTTCAGAGTTGATTTTAACTTTTGTTTTTTTGTTTGATTTTTATTGAATAACGAAGACAAATCTTTGAAAACCTATATGTATATGCATACGAATATGTAAGGACATTTGATATAACTTGAATTTCTTTCCATAATTATTTAAAGTAGGATGAATTTATTAGAAAAATCTATGAGTAACTCTCTAGTTTCAAAAAGTTTCTACAAATAGGACAAACTCACTTGTGCTTCTCAATTTTTCAAGCGAAGTGCTTGCATAGCATCAGTACAACTTACAAAGGAGGATGATCTATAGCTTCTACTGATGAACCCTTTAAAAATCCTTCCTTTCAATGATCGACTTAAACCTTCGTGTAAAGGAAATGATTGTCCTCGTCGCGGTTCGATATATGATGGATGGACGAGCTAGTGGAGGCCGTCGCCCTTCTTGATCGTTTGGTGCTCGGTTTAATTATTTTAGTAAGTACCATAGGACATGAAATTTTATGTAGAACTTTTGTATCTTGCCTCGACTGAGCTAGGTTTCTTCATCCACCACAGCCAGAAATATGTCTCTAGCGCCATGATTAAGTCCTCAACTATGATAACCCTTCATCTCTTCCTTTTTTTTTTTTTCTTCTATACCATCTTTTAGATCTTCTCCTCTCTTTTTCCCCCTTTTCTTTGTTTATTTCGGGCATGGGAAGAAGAAAGTAGAAGTTAGACTAGGAATGAAGCTTGTGGACCATCCTTTCTCAGCTATAACTAGTGAACCATGGAGAGAGAATGGACATTCATCTAATTCGACATCACGTAGAGAAAAACCTATAGTCTATAATATTACATTGCATCAGTCTATCTACACCTTTACACTCAGTAGTGCATGTCAATACATCCCATCAAACAAAGCATTTGAGTCACAAGAACTATACTCAAACCCTTTCTCTAGTTTCGGACCAAAAAAAAACATGAAAGGAAAAAAACTTCCAAAATTTGACAGATAAACAGAAAAAGAACCCAAAATCATGGAGGCAAAAGAAAAAAAAAACCCCTAAGCAAGCGAAGAAAATTTTAGGGCTAAAACACAAGAACTCCTCCTCAGTACGGAAGCTAGGGTTCTGTATACGTCGCTGGCGCATGGCCTTGCCGAGGGATCGCTTGCGGTGCATTGAAGAGCCAAGTTCATGGTTTCCACCATCTCGTTCGGATGATGCAATGTAGTCCCTTTGATCACGGGATCGGTCCACGCGTCAAGATGACAGTCCGAGTAGCAATACCGAGCCCACTCTATGATGCTCTTGTGCATGCCTAATTCAGCGTCGGCCGGTGATTTTCCGGTCAACATTTCGATGAGGATGAGACCAAAGGCATAGATGTCACTCTTCACAGTGATTTCTTTGGTTTCTCCAGCTTCTGCATAGGAAATGATAAAATACATTCTTAAAATTTTATCTAGAAAAAGTTCACGAGTTTTCTTAGGTAACGTATCAATCCAGTTTGATAATATTTAGTTATTAGCTAATCTAAGCCAATGATAAAACTAGTATAGCGCGTTGTATTTCATGGAGTAATAAATATGTGACAATGTTTCATCATTTTGATAGTGAATATATGTTGACCCATGCATGTGAAATCTTTTGTCATGTGATGAATAATTCTCCTGAAACGACTCACACTAAAGCTGTCATATAGTACGTCGACATGCGACAGTGCGTTTTGGAATTTTGCAAACATTTTCCAGCGACCGTAAACTAATGAAATTCTTCGACCAAAAAAAAAAAATCTAATGAAATTCACGATAATTTACCAAACAATTCCTTATGCAAATGAGTTAACCAAAAAATTCTTAAATGTACACAACAAAATGTACCTGGGGCAACATAGACAGAGGAAATGAAGCACTTATACTTGTCCGTACAAAGCATCCCGGGAAAGCTCAACCTCAGGCGTGGCTCGTCCTTCTTGTCCACCATAATCTTCTCTGGCCGCAAGTCGCCGCCGACGATGCACGGCGAGCAGTCATGGTGCAAGAAGCGGAGCGCTTTCGCTACCCCGATCGCGATCTTACCCCTCCTCTCCCAACTTAGTCCTCGCAGGGATTCGCTCAAGCTCTTGCCGTCAACGTGCTCATAAATGAAGAAGCCATTTTTATGTGACGTGCACAGTCCCATGAGCTTCACTATATTGGGATGCTTAAGCTTCCCTAGTTGAAGAACCTCCATCGTCACACTCGGCGAGTCCAAGATGTTGATATCATTAATTTCCTTCATGAAAAACTTCATGTCCTTTGTGATTGATCTACCTCGGTAGGAGATCCCCTCTTTTCCTCTAGAGATGATGTTCTCTTCCTTGGCTGAATTCAAGATGTCGTCCAACGTTATCGACCTCGAAAGCTTGGGGTTGAAGCAGTGCATTTCCCACGCCCCGTCCTTGCTCTCCACTCTCTTTGGCTTGAACTGCCTTCTCCGTCGAATGGCCATGAATGCAAAGGCAGAGAGAGCAGCCGCCATTAAGGCTGCGAGCGAGCAAACAACCAGCAACCACAGTGCAGAGCCCTTTGTGCCTTCGCATGGTGGCAGGCCAGTGGCCACATCGCTGCTGCACAGGTCGTTGCCTGCAACAGCGCTTGCGTTGATGGCGAGAAACGCTCCGGTGGGTGGTAAGCTGCCATGCAAGCGATTGTGGGATATATTTACCTGAACAAGTGACTGGACATTCCCTAAGTTTGATGGGATCTCACCGCACAATTCGTTCTCCGAGAGGTTGAGGTCACCGAGGACCGGCATGTTAGAGATGCTCGAAGGGATTGGGCCGCCGAGTTGGTTGGAGCTCAAGTCTAGGGTTACAAGCTTCTTGCATGAGGACAACTCTTCAGGGATATTGCCCAAGAGCTTGTTGTTGTTCAGCTTCAGTTGCATCAACTCTGATATTGTCCCATAACTCCTAGGAATTGTCCCTGAGAACCCATTTTCTGACAAGTCCAGATTTTCAAGATTTTCACTCCCAAAGCCCACAGGCAAATTCCCTGAAAATCCATTCCTTGCCAAATTCAGCATCTGAAGTGAGGGCATGTCCCATCTCTGCTCCCCAATCTTGCCTAACAGGTTGTTGCTTGATACATCAAGGTAGTACACGAGCGGCAGTCTTGTGAACCCGGGGGACAGTTCTCCGTCGAGGCGGTTGTTCTGGAGCCGGACTCGCCGGAGGCTCTTGCAGGAGCTCAAAGGCTTGGGGATCTCTCCTTCAAGTGAGTTTGAGAAGAGGATGAGCTTGAAGAGACTGCCTGAACCACACAAGCCTTCTGGGATCTTCCCTGTGAGGGAATTAGTGGAGAGGTCGAGCACACTCAGGTTGTTCTGCTTACCTAGGCCTTCAGGAATTGGGCCTGAGAAACCATTTGACCAGAGTTGGATGACTTGAAGCTTATGCAAGGAGGACAAAACGTTGGGTATCTTCCCTGTGAAGTTGTTTGAGAAAAGATGGAGAATCTCCAGGCTTTGCATGTGGATTATGAGCTCAGGGATTTCACCAGAGAGGGAGTTTTGACTCAGGTCAAGAGAGATCAGCTTCTGGAGGCCAAATATGGGTCTAGGAATTGGACCTGTGAGCTTGTTCCGGTACAAGAAGAGGTACTCAAGACCACTGAGGTTTCCTAGAGATGGTGGGATTGGACCAGTGAGGTTGTTGGTGACAAGATCAAGATGGTTCAGAGTGGACAAATCACCGATCTCACTCGGGATTTGGCCAGAGAGGTTGTTGTACCCTAAATATATCCACTTCAAGCTCTTCAGTTGTCCTAGCTCTCTTGGGATTTCACCCACCAGTTGGTTAGAGGCCAAGGTCAAGACCTCCAAGAATGAGATATTCGATATCCATGCAGGGATTCGACCCGTCAGGACGTTGCCTCCAAGATCAAGGACCTTCAGGCTAAAAAACATCCCAATATGTTCAGGGATTTTCCCTGACAACATGTTGTTTGACAGGTCCAAGGTCTCCAGGTGGGCGATTGAGCCGCTTGGGATCGGACCAGTGAGATTGTTGTTGCTGAGGTTGAGGTGCCTAAGGGTGGAGCAAGAAAATACATTGTGGGGGATCTCACCGGAGAGCTTGTTGTTGGAGAGGTCAATTTCTTGTATGTGACCCATCTGAAATATCGATGGCTCAATCTTGCCAGACATGTTCTTCCCAGAGAGCTCGATCTTGGACACATGAGACAATGAATTGTCGCAGGTCACACCACTCCACTTGCAGAAACCAGTGGAAGAATAAGGAGAAGCTGATGAATTGATCCAGTTGGATAGAGACCTCAGTGGGTCATCAATGGAGGCCCTGAAGGACAAGAGAAGCCCTTGATCATCATATTCATCTGATCCCTCCGGAGCATGTGAGCTGAGGAAGAGGACTAGTAACAAGAGGGGCAACATCGAAATAGCACTGTTCTTCGCCATCTCTAATTGTATGTATAGATCACCCGGGTAAAGAGACAAACCACGAACTGGGCTATTTCAAGAGCCCCGAGAACCCTTTCAGCTGATCAGCAATTTGAGAGCTTTTGCAGATTGAGCTGAGAAAGAAGAAAAACCAAAGAGAGAAAGAGAACATTAATTAAACAACATTCGAGTCGAACCACTCATTGCCATTAGATTCTTCCAACTCAGTGTGAAGAAAAAAGCGTAATGATTGAAGCAAAGAGCTATAGCTTGAATTAATGCATTGAGCAACATAACTAAAAGCTGTTAAACACATACAACAGTAACAAGTCAATAGAAAACTCTAGATTTGCACCAAATGATTGCCGGAGGGTGAAAACCAAAAGAAAAAACTGAGGCTTGAACATAAGACTAGGTCAAAGGCACTTGACTCACCTGAGTATAATTGTCATTAGACCACAGTGTGCTCGAGAAGATTACTTCAGGGACGTCAATGAGTCAAGAAGAAGAGGACGACATGTTCATGTGTGCTGGTGAAAACTACTGAGATGGTGGAGAGTGTAGGGTGTAGAAAGAGCAGTGAGGAATAGAGTGTTTAAATAGATTGCCAGGGTTTGTGGTGGAGGTGGAGGGGGTGAATCATAAAAAGGGGGCATGGAGTTGGCGAGTAATTGCGAAATTGCACCTTGACCTGCCTTTTGAATCTACTGCGTTTTTCTTGAACACGAACGGTTGAAAGGGAAATAGGGACAGATGTTGGAAAAAAGTCGCTGATTTTGTCGGATGTATGTTCTCACCAGAATGCTCTTTTTGACTGGCGTGACCATCGTGTATTTGGGATAGCGACAAAGAAAGTTTTGTGTAAAACCCATTCTGAGAGAGAGAGAGAGAGAGAGAGAGAGAGAGGGAGGAGTTTGAACGATTTTTACGGGCATTTGTTTGGCGCATGTTGTGCCTGCCCTTGCCTTTACTCATATGCTTTTTGCAAGTAACGTATGATAAAACCAAATTAACTATTAGAATGGTAAGTATTGATATGTTATCCGGTTGTGATAATTGAGTATTTAAACTTAGCGTAACAATGACTCCAATTGTACCGCGAAACGTTCTTCCAATCAATTGATCTGATTAGATCCAAAAGCGATATTAACTTTCTATTGCTAAACACGACATGTAAAAGCAATGCAAAATTTTCCTTTTCTACTCTAGGATTTGGATTCACACTATTAGGATGCATATGTAAGTTGCGTTAGAGAAATTCCACATCAAAGAATTGATATAGTATAGAGCAGTTAATATATTTTAGTTGGCTCATAAGTACTCATTGGTTTAAACTTTTAAGTGAATGTGAGTTTAACTAGATACGGGCTCGACTTGAGCTCTCTCTTGGTGATCTCCCCAGGTGTAGGTATCAAACTTCTGCTGCAATCTCCTCCCGGATTGGTAGCCCACTCCCAATGTGTATAAGCAATCTCCTTGGGTGCACATATCGGATTTCTGTTGCGCTCTCAATACACACCCTCCCAAGTAGACTGCCGCCCCCCTTCCTTGCCAATGTCTACAATTACTAGACCGACCACTAGTGGTGGTTATATACCGTATTTAATTAAATTGCAATCACAGTGCATTTTTATTCAACGACAACCCAATATAGAGAATATGGACTCGCGTTCGGTCTTAAGAATAGTTTGATTGTCTTGAACTTATGTAACATAAAGATGTGGGTTATATTTTCCTTCATCCCTGATTGAAAAATTATCCCCCTACGATGTCTTTGTTTTGGTGAGTGCAAATTATGGACGGCACTAGCATACAAATTTAACTAAATAAATGTGAACACTATCCATGTTGATAACCCGTCAATAAAAGAAGTGATTAGAGATCTAGGGACCGAGGAAAACATGATACGAAAAAGATGTGGTTTTGTTTGGTTAAGCAAATTAAAGATGTGCATTTTCGAGCAATATTTTTTGGGGCATGGACGAGCAATAATTAATGAAGGCACGTTCTAAATAATGGGTGTATCCTATAGTGCTTTACAGCAATTAATGGCTGGTTGGAAAGAATCAGTACACAAGACACAAACTTCATTCTTTTACTAGGCAGCTAATTAGCTGGAATGTCTCCTTGTTTCTTTGACCAAAGCAAATACATAGATTTGAGTGGTCATTGAATGTTTCTTATAATGAGCTCTTGACCAAGAAATAATGATGACAAAAGATTTGAGGGGCTGATTATTTTCGCAGGCCACTTTACAGAACATTTACATGCAGCTTTCTCGTAAGTGAATAGTGCAAAGTTGTGAGTATGAAGTTCTCTCTGCATGTCAAAAAAGCAATCTTTCTTGAGACCCTTTTGTTTGGACTTACATGATTATCTAGGATTCTCCCCCAGTTTCCCACGCAGTACATGCTGAAACAGTTCTAATATCCTTCTCAGAGAGAGAGAGAGAGAGAGAGAGAGAGAGAGAGAGAGAGAGAGATGGCAGAGACAGAGGAGATAGAAGAGTGGCAAAGAGGAATGAGAATAATGGTGGGGTACAGAAGGTTTAGAAAAAGTAAAAGCAAGTTGGGACGAAAGGGAAAAAAGAAGGCCATGTTTTTCAAATTAGTAGTGGACCAATCTCTGTTTAATGTTTTTTAGATTGTCAATTTATACATATACAACTTGTGTAAACTTTCGTTTAATTTGATGAAAAACGTGTCCTCTTTTTATCCGATGAAACACTTAATCTTCAATGCGCGTCGTTGTCGAACTAATCTTTTTTCTAAACTTAGAATATAAAATTGACATTCATCAAGGATCCTATTTGCAGACGGAACTTCACACAGGCCATGTACATAACTTTTATTTTGCTAATTTTTACATAGCAGAGTAAAGCATATTTTTAGAAAGAAAAGAAAGAAAGTGGAAGGCCTTTGGGCTAAAAAATTTAAAGTGCTCTCGTGCGCATCTTTCTCTCTTCATGTGAAGGGACCTACCCGATCGTCTTTCTCGAAGGAATATACAGTGAGTGGTCTTTGTCACCCCGGCATGCTTTCTTCATCCTCCATTTTCTAGGGTTTTACACCTCCACGCCCATTCCCCTCTGCATCCCCACAACTCCTCCCAAAAAGTCTTTGCCTTTTCCCCAACTAAATTCTAAGTATAATGTCCAATGAGAAAAGTTAATTGAACTCAGCGTTTCTCTTTGTCCTCCTAGGTAGGATGAATATCTGGTGTATCTCACGATTTTCGATTAAGTAAGATGTGTAGATAGTTGGTATTATATAGAAGTTTGGACAACCCACTTTGAAAGGTATATGCTAACTTTTCCCTTACGTGGGTTGTTGTGCCACATAAAGTGGACTTTAGGAGTCTATCACTCTACACTGCAAACGATAAACAACATGAATTGGTCCATGAGATGTGAGAAACCAGTGAAAAGTATACCCCTAGTTGGACAAAGCTTTAGAGGATTGCACATATTGACATAACGGGAAGAAGGTTATGTGATAGTATACATGTTCTCTTTCATGGATAATAATCAAACAACAAAATACATATCCATGTCATAACTATCTATTTAGCTATAGTTGTTTGTTATCGATTATGCGTTGGTTACTGGATCCCCGAGTAATCGTGCATCCATGCTCGTTCTCCTGGATTATAAAAAGAAAAGAATATACTATGACATTGGGACTTGAGGTGATCAATGGGCGGGCCGGACGAGGCCCTTGAATTTGGCCGAAATTATAGCCTAGGCTTGCCCATCAACAAAAGTATATTTAAATTTACAGGCTGGGTGGGCTAGATCAAGTTCAATTGAGCCGATCCGTGCCCTACAACTATAAAGCCTTGTCCGGACTCGCTGAAAGATGCCTTTGGACACTTGTGGCTCGGACTAGACCTAGATTGACTTTCGGCCACCAGGGTTGTGATCGGGCCTAATTGAACTGTATGTTACTTTTGAAGAAAAACCTGATAAGTATAGAGAGAGGATCATATTACATGTTCATACATTTCAAATGCAATGTGGTTGACTACAGTAAAATCACACAAAAAATAGCATCACTTATTTAAGAACTTATCTATGATGCGACAAGTCCATATCTGGTTGAATGTTGATTTTTGCATTTTTCCTTAAAAAAGCTAGCATTATATTATTTTCTTCGATGAAATCACTACCTGCCGGAGTAAATTAAGTAGTTGTGGATATAACTGCTTAGCGCCACATCAAGTATCCATTGTGGGGCTCTTATTGCAGCAACAACCTCATATATGTACACCTTAACTAATCATTCTCTTAAACCAAGAACCCTTTTTTAAGTGCAAACGTTGACTGCTTGGACAAGCAGCTGAAAAGTATTTTTCTTTCCCTCTCTCTTCTCTCTCCATTGTCTTCTTCAGCCTTCAGCTATGGGGGAGGTTTTGAGCTAGTCTCACTCTCCCCTCCCTCTTATTTTTCTTCTGTCTCGATCTAAATTTGGCAACTCTTGTCTTCTGGTCTAATTCTAGATTTGAGAGTTTGAACTCTCACGATCTAGTATTCTCTTCCGATTTAGATATTAAAGTTTAATAATGTTTTTGGGGATTCAACTCACGTGCTCTGTTCATGTATAGGTCCTTTACCTCTAGTTTCAATGGCGATCATAGGAGCTCTGGCATATCGCTGAACTACGAAGATTTGCTCTTCTAAAAGTTAGATATGTTTTTATTCAACCTATTTTAGTTGTCTCCGTATGGCGATAGTGTAGAGGAAGCCGAGCTTAGGCGCACAGCGCCAACTGGCAATACCAAAGTTATCGGAGAAGGAATTTCTGGAGTGTGCTCATCACCAACAATGATATGGGATCCTGTGATCAATCGCCGATTATTTTATTTGACAGATCCATTTTTATGGAACTAGTGTGTGCTTAATCCTGCCAGTAATCTATTGATCCTCTTTATTTTTTGGATTTGGCTTTGTTTTGTAGTATTTTGGGCTTTGCTCTACTTTGATTCTCTTTGCCATGAAAGTTTACGTACTTCTTATATATCTTTTGGAGTAATGAATACAATTTTCTTTCGACAAAAAAAAAAAAAAAACCAAGTACCCTTTTTTACCAACATATATTTGAACTCAAATCTCTAATTGTCTCGAAGGGACCGGAAGATCTTGCTAGAAAGTCCAACCCATAAACTTAAACTTACATGTGGAGGGAAACTACATGAATATAAAGAGTACTTAGAGCCATTGTCAATCGATGTGAGACAAATGCTTCAACAGACCTATTGTTACATCACAACATCTGCCTTCACTCATGGTTTGTCTTGTGAGATCATCAATAGGACATTGCCATGATCTATGAAGTTTCTTTCTCACTATACTCATAAAAGATAACACGATACATGTTAAGGGGCATGTAATCAATCAATGTTTATCATACCATTTGATGTGAATAGTAGTGGAAGTCTGTTTTTCATCCTAGAAGATTTGAGAAGAAGTCCAAATCCGAACTTATTAACATACTAACTAGACTAAGAATTGCTTGAGAACTCACAATGTTGAGTAAAAACCAACTCAATGGCTTAATTCCACCACGATACCCCAACCTTATCTTATGTGGAACACCTATTGTATTAACACTTTCACATGTGCACCCTAATAATTCTCAATTAGGAAGGAGAAGTCCTAATTTGCTTTCTATGTTTAATAGATCCATTTGGTCTCTCTTTATAACATACTCGTGTAAGTCATTAGCAGAAATGCTTTCTAGATATCAAACCAATGTAAAGGTCACTGACCATGGTAATGCTCGCCTCGTGGTACGAGATTAGTACTACCGGGGCTTGATTCTTGTGTTAGTGAGTGGGTTTCTGGACCCTTTACCAATTTGGTGGTGTTGGGATGATGGGTTCATGACCTACCTTGAGTTTTCAGCTTTCCCAACCCTAGCATTTGGCCTATAGCTCCTTGGAAAAGCTTGCCAAACACACCAAAATTTCCGCAAGGGGTTTTGGACGTCCAAAGATCCTTGGGAAAGCTGAACCAAACTCAGTTCATATACCCTTGAATAGATTGAAGAGATATGGTTAAATTTGAACATTTCGTAATAAGCGTGGAACTCTGTGATAATGCTAAAAGAGGATTGTTCGCTGGTCAACCTACCTCTCTTATTTACTGAAAGAAAGATGTAAATGTCAGTGATACATATAGGCTAAAGACGAGCAATCACACAAATGCAAGTTGAGCCTCTCAAATGACGTGGGACCAGTTGATTGTTGTGAAGGAGATTTTTATTTTATTGTCTTATCTTTTAAGATTTATAGGATCTTAGAGATATTGTTTATTCCGATTTAGAATTTATTAATTTAGGCTAAGATTTATCTTATTTGGATTTTTAGATATGTGTTTCCTCATTTGAATAATTTTTTTATGATTTCTTTTTTTACGAATATTGCTTACTGCTCATGTAAATTGACATCAATACAGAAAAAAATATTTCTCTCTAAAGTTGTGCCTAAAAGTGTGTTTGTGGATTATTCCAATCCGTGCTTCGCTTTGCTGCGTCATAGCATATGAAGTCCACATAAATGTGTGTGTAACTTTTATAGTTTACATCCATCTACATATCATGCATACTGCCACTAATCTCAAGACACCATTTCATTATATGCTAAGATGAATTCCGCACCCTAAGTGGCTCTATCTTGTGCGGATATGCTTTGTGATTCCATCGGTGAAAACCCGAACCGAAACATGTGATATAAATCTTAATGTGACTGCTCAAGTGGTAAGCTTTTAAAGGAATTGAGTAGGAGGGTACATTTCCTTCTTTTCTTTAGGGGGGACAAAACGGGAGAAAGAATATATGAATCTTTGTACAATTGAAGCTGTTATCTTGAAAAAATATTTCTTTAGGGGAATAATTTCTATTTTCTCAAATTGTTTGAGGCTTCCTGATTCCTGAATATAATATCACCCATTTCTTGATCACAGAATCTCTTAGTAACCCTAGAAAAAAGTCGATCCATGCCAATATGCTGTGAAAAGCATTAACATCCAAAACTAGGTTCAGTGCTCCATTTGTACTTATCCTAATGAATTCTGCACTTTTCACCATATATTATGCCCCATCGCCATCTTAGTGAGCCCTCCATTGACGTGGAGCAAACCAATTTCCTCAAAATAAGGGTATGAGGGTTTATTTATCCATCCCTTTTTGGGGATCCGTGCTCGTAAATTGATAAAGGTCCATCATTGAGATTGATATTCTAATAATATCTTGTTGATTAATTAAACGAAAGTTAGGCAAAAAAAAGAAAAAAGAAAAAATGGCAGGCACTGCCTTACATGTTCATGTTCACCCCCTTTAAAAAGAGCGAATTAGAAGTGCACAATGATCTATGAATGTCGGGCTTGAGGGTCCACTGTGATAGGAACAATTAACGGATCTTGATGCATTGAATGCATCACATGGCGTAATCTATGGTGTCATGCACACACTGATTATTCCTCTAAGTTTAAATTAAGATGTGGAATCACATATTGTCCACCCTCATGAAGCCCATCTCTCTCTCTCTCTCTCTCTCTAAACTCATTCTAATTTGTAAGGAAGCGAACGTTTATAGGGTTAATCGAACAAGGGCATTATTACATGAAAGAATCTCAAGGAGCTTAAAAAGAAATATGTCCATCTAATGTAAAAAAGTACTTAACCTAAAATTCCAATTTACGAGGATAAGACAACACAAGTGCCATCACTATCGTACGACGATCACTTGAGTGCCATAACTTTTTTTTCGACTACTTAAGTACTTTAAATCCTAAAAAACGTTAACTTGAGTGCCATAATTTTCAATTGATCACTTAAATGACAAAATTTTTTAAGATCATTCGCCCAAGTGCTGGAAATCCGATGTGGCATAGTATTTATGGTGAACGTTTTTAAAAAGTTATGGCACTAATTGATCAATTGAAAAGTTTTATGGCACTCAAGTGATTGGAAAAAAAAGAAGTTATGGCATTCAAGTAATTGAAAAAAAAAATTATGGCACTCAAGTGAGTGATGTACGAAAGTTATGGCACTTATAGTGTCCTATTTTCCTAATTTATGACTACCCATGACATGGCAAAACTATTTATCCCTCTTAAAAACTCTGGTGTATAACAAAAATTCAGTGACTTGATTAAAAAATCCATTAAAGTATACTTACTGCTAGTAAAATTTTAACCAGACAATTTATCATAAAAAGCTATAGATATAAAATGAAAAATGATTAAGTGACTGTCATTGATCCATTGTAATATTAACAACCTATTTTGGTAAAAAAAAAATTAAATAACAAATACTTATAAATTATTGTGGAGTTTACTCATTCAAGAATATGTGGCTTATAACATATTGTTACTCTCACAGTGGCCCAAAAACTGTTATGCTAGCAAAGCCCACACAAAATTTTGGTTTATAGAATCGACCTACAAAGGCAAATGAATAATTATAGCATACGCCGCTAGTGTAAACAATTTTTTCCAAATAAGGCGATGGACTTATATGGAATGTTAAAATATGACCCACTTCTCACTCACACATTTAATAATTTAGTTTTGCAAATTGTTGTTAGTATTCCCAACTATACCAAATAATAATAATAATAATAATAAAAGGAAGTAGTGCACTCAATGAGCAAGATAGTGATTAATTAGTACGGTCGTTGTTGACTTGGTCTCTTAATGGAGCAATCCATAAATGATTTGTTTTCATTCCATGTGTTCTTTTCCACAATATGTGCCTTGTCAGAGTGTCAAAATATCTTGTACGATCTTCATCGATCATATATTTATATAAACGACAGATACGGTTGCTGGAGGGGATTTTGTCTCACCAATATGAGAGCGTGCATTGAAAAAAATAGAATAAAATCTAAGTGACTCGTATCCTCTCTGTAATTTAATCAAGAGTGTGTATGGCTCTGCATTGGTGGCTAGTTGGGTTTGGGGATAGCATGCAATTTAGAAGCATGATCTGATGTGCTCGACAACATTAGCAAATAAGAAATAAGATATTGCTGCGAGCGCAATCCCTTATACAGTCCATTTAATAGATTTGGGTTACTTTTCCCTTTTTGAATTTACTTGATCATGATGGAGAATTGGAGATTAGCCTGTTTTGGTTGGATTTTCATGAGATTGAGAAGTGTGATTTACATCATGAAAAATCTTGCAATTAACTATATAAGATACAATATTTCCACCATCCTCTACACCCTATATATATATATGAAATTTTGTGGGACTACCGCATCTTGTTCTAATGAAAAATTTAACCCATTAGAAGAAGCTGATGGGGTTTGATATTTATGACACTGTAATGGCATTTCCCTTAAACGTAGTCATGCTTAGAAATAAACCTAAAAACGAAACTTCACATAAAGTACATGCAATCACATGAAAGGTTTCAAAGGCTGATGTCCTTGTCATGGGGGAGAAGATTGGGTTGAATTTTGAGACACTGTGATCCAATCAAATGGGCCTCTTTTAATTCGCATGCCATTTTGTGGCCAAAAGGATGGACCAATTGGTCCATGCCTTTGAAATCTTTTGAGTTTAAAGAGTGCTGCACGTGTGGAGCTCACGTGCTATGTGAGATTTTGGACCAGCTAGGGTTTTGCCTTTGGTTAAAATAGGAATTGGGACAGTGAATTTGTATGGGGATCTGAGAACTTTGGGACCATTTCAAGGCAATTATTGCTTTTCAAGGATAAAGATGAACCCTAGTGGAAAGCCTTTGGACCACAAGCAATATGGGTATGGTCATATAGGCTCATCCTTCTTCACCTTTAACGTGTTATTGTTGTAAAGGGTCATGGTTGTTTTGATTTTCCCCCTTTGCTTTGCCATTTAACTTTCTGATAAAGATTAAATCCACCCTATTGTCTAATAATTGTTATTCATTCATTATATCGCGTGGGTCATCTTTATATCAATATCTATCTTTTTTATCGTTAAACTAACCTTCTGAGGTTGTTCAAGTTAACTCTCGAAAGTCCAATTCAATTTCTTTTAACATCCTATGGCACGTCTAGTGGCATTCTTAGTGAGATTCGTTCTTTTTATGTACTCTAATCCAATTTCGCCCCGATGGCAAGTATACCAAAAAGAACCCAAATTAGTTTGTACGTGTCCCATGAGCTGAAGAAGATTGTGAGATTTGAATGTAAATATAGTTGTCCAATGAAGGGTTAGAGACTATAAAGCCGGGACCAACTCTTGATCTCTCTTATGTCCTTTGCGTACTTGAAGACAAACTTTATCAACTTCTCTTCATCATCAATGCTACAACACCCATGGTCTCGAGTACCTATCATATTTGCCATATATTAAGCTACACCATATTATGATAACGAAATGGTTCAATCGTTAAATGATTATATACATTTGTCAAAAACATAAGTTGTTAAGATACGAAACCCTAGAATATATTACATCCTAGTGCTCTTGTCATCCTTCGCATGGGTTTTTATCAAAGTTGACCGTATTATACATGAAATATACGATAATAAGTTGAGATTATTTGATCAAACATAGGCATAAACTTAGAAAATGTTGGTTCACTTCATCGATACTTTGTTCGACTTCGGTTAATAATTGTACCCAGTATGAAGAAACAAAGGGCAGTTAAAACAAACAAAACCTTTTGAAGAATACATGGAAAAAATAAACCATATAAAGAAATCAAGTGTTATTGATTCAATAGAACTACAAAGTATTAAAATTTCGGTTATATAGACAACATATTTAGTTAAAAAAAAGTCTAAAAAATTCGCTAAATGCTAAGAAGAAACACTTTCTGAATATTCATCTCGTACGAGCAGGAGAATTTCGGTCAATCACAACATAGGTATACAGAAAACATGCATGGAGTGAAGTCACGACTCTTCTTCTCGACTATCCATATGCAATTTTTGTTTTTCTTTTTCTCGTTATGTTGCAGTCAAGCAATATTCTGCGTGCACGATCATTTAAAATCATCTCAGTAGCGAAACCTACTAGTTGAGATTGATCCTCGGGACACAACTCGTGCTTCGAGCGATCTTGGACGTGGGCAAAGTCCTGGAGTTTCTATTTTCCCAGCTTCTTTTTGCTATGTTCCTCATGGCACATGCCAAGGAAAGCTTTGGATCTGATCTGGTTGTGCTGTTAAACTTTTGGCAAAATTCCTTGTGTGAGCTCACAGCTTCTTGGATTGCAATAGATGGTGCTTGTGTAAGCTTTTCTTTGACTGCTTCTGAGCAAAGGCCACAAACCCATTTGTCTGAATAACAACTTTTAATTTGGGATATGTAAGTTTGAGTGCAATCCTCCTTTAGGCCACAGCATTCACAAGTTACTTGCTCAACTTCATCAATCATTCCCAAGGTAAAGTCTAATTCGCTCCTGTAAAAGTTGTCCATTTGGATTGATGCATCCGAAATTGCCTTTCGTAGCCTTTGTTCATCCTGCGAAGAGAAAGGAAAAAAAGAAATTATTACGATATTTTATCCTAACGCAATATACACATATATATACATCTCAGAGAGAGTGATTTTCTAATTATATGTGAACTTTTGTTACAAACAACGCCAATGTAAAGTATTCTTCACAAATACAAATATAAAAAGCGATGGACCTTTTTTCATGTGGACATCAAGCAGTTATCGCAAGTAAAACATGCACAAGTCACATCCACCAAAATGCATATCTTGTAGTTTACACACAGGCAATGCACATATTGGACATGAAGAACATGCAATAGTAAAGCAAGATTAGGTTTCAAAGCATGTTCTGCGGAGTTTTTAATTTAGGCTGTGTTCGTTTCCGGAAAAATATTTTTCCGGAAAACATTTTCCGCGTTTTCCGGTGTTCGGGGGCAGAAAATGTTTTCTGTGAGAAAACATTTTCCTTCCCCACCCCCAAATCCTTCATTGTTTTGAGGAAAATGACTTCCGCTTCTGAGAAGCGGAAGTCATTTTCCGGAAGTCTGAAGCTCTGCTTCAGACTTCTTCCTATTTTCTTTTTTATTTTTTTGTTGCTTCTGCTTCTTCTACCTCAGCCAGTCGGCGGCCGGCGACCGGCGAGCTCGGCCTCGCCGATGACCTCGGGCGAGGTTCGCCGACGTCTGGCAAGGCCCCAACTCGCACGGCCGGCGAGCTCGGGCCTCACCAGATCCGGCGACCTGGGCGGGGTCGAGCCTCGCCCGAGGTCGCCAGATCCAGTGACCTGGGCGAGGTCAACCTCGGGCGAGCTCGACCTCGCCCAGGTCGCCGGATCGGCGACCTCGGGCGAGGCCGATCTTGCGAGGCCCGAGCTCGCCAGCCGGGCAAGCTGGGGCCTCGCCGGCCTGTGGCGAGGCTCGAGCTCGCCTCTGGCCGGTCGTCGGACGTCGGCCGTGGCCGGCGACCTGCCGGAGAAGAAGAAGGAAAAAGAACACAGCCGGTGGCGATCGTTGCCGAACGCCGGAAAATATTTTCCGAAACTTTTTCATATTTCAGCCGAACACTGGAAAATTGTGTTCCGGAAAAACATTTTCTAGGAAAATGATTTCCAGGAAAACATTTTCCAAAAACACAATATTTTCCGCCAAACGAACGGAGCCTTAGATTCAGCTAGGTCGAGCTTGACTATCCATAAAATCTTTAATGAGAAGAATCTTGAAAGCATAGTATAGAATAAAAGGACTCGGTATTAACATCTAGAACCCAGACCGCAAAACTCCAACGAAGTGTTTAGTATTGATTCTCGTGGAACCTATGCCTTAGAGATGGTAAAGCAGAGTGATGGGTAATTTCTTTTAAATATGCATGAAGCATCTTCTCAAGTATAGTCCAGAATTTGGCACAAGCTGCGAACCTGCAATGGGTTGTAGATGAAAAGGCAAAAGAAGAGACTAAATATTCTACGTAGAACCTCTTTCTCTTGCCCGTAACGTAACCCAATCCATATAAATTCAAGCCCTATTAGTTAAATAGAGCGCAGCTGTAGATATTAGTTACCATCGACATTTAGCCGACTGCCATTACTTTCAATTTCGATTTATCAGCCTCGAAATCTGTGGGAAGAAATGAATCAATGCAACATCTCAAAGCTACAATACCATGATGAAGGATTATCGGCTTGCTCTTCTTCTCCTCGTGTCTTTCTCAACTTCTTCTTGTTCTCAGGTCCTCGTGCTAAGCAAAGTTCCTCTGTGGTTTCATCAGAATCGATGGCGATGAGCAACCATTTGCATATGAAGCTGATCATTTGCTAGTATGCACTTTTCTACGTCGGGAAAGGAGGGTTTATATACAAGGTTCTCATCTTCCTGTGGAGCGAATCTCTAAGAGAGATTACATCAACAGACGAAAAGATGGTCATGAAAGTTGAAAATGTGACATTGATCTTTTTTTTTTTTTTCCTTTTATGATCTGAACCTTTCAGGCTAAAAAATATCTGGACGCTTTAACAGATAAGGGTTGCTTTCTTGGTATGACATTCAATGATCAAATTGCACCACCCACAAATTTTCTCTTTGCAATTTGCAGACACTTTTAGTTGCGAGACGGCGGATCTCCCCCGTAAGCTTACCAGAGAAGGAGGATCAATGTGTTCAAAAGAGAAACGAAGAATTTCGCTTTAGGGTTTGCACTCGCGAGCATTCACGTGCAGCTTCACATAGTAATGCATGCATGCATTACTCTTCCTTGATTCGAGCCCACTGTTTCATACTTACCAAAACCGGACGGTGTTCATGTCTCTCTTGACTCAATCCACTGTTTATCTGAACATGGAAGCGACGTGGTTTAATGCAATTCACGTTTTCTATGTAAGCGCGCCCATACCGTTAAGTTCGTCCAATTTGGAAATTCTAACACAAGGAGCAATCCTTTTACGTTGGTGGCCATTGAACTTTGATGCAAAAGTAATGCTCGTGCTTCTTAGAAAATCCGAGAATGGTATTTAAGTATTTTTATGTATTTATTGAGTCTTTTGCGTTGTATTTTGTTTCTAGGGTCATTTGAATCAAGCGTCAATGTTGTTGCTTCTATTTTGTCTAGGGATTGTTTTTCTATAGCGAAATAAAAAATTGGTGTCTTGGGATTTTCTTATGCTTAGAAGGTTGTTCCAAGTAGTATCTACATTAATAGGAAAAGTACCAAAAAAGTCATAAAATTATTGTATTGTAATTTAGTCCTAAACATTTTAGTTGGATCAAATTAGTTATAAACCTTTTGTATTTTTTAAAAATATTCTGAACGTTTTAAATAATTTTTTATGGTTTTTTTTTCCTTTTTTCCTTTGTTTTTTTTCTTTCCCTTTTTCTTTTTGTTAGTGGCCGGCAAAGGCTGGCCTTGCTTGGGCAATGGTCGCCCTTATTGGGCCTTGCCTGGATGAGGGCGAGGGCCACCCTCACCAATCTCATGAGGGCCACACTCCCATCGTCATTGTCAATCATGTGAGGGCCACACTCTTAACCGTCATCTTTGCCATGGCGAGGGGGTCCTCGCTAGTGCTTGCCCTCGCCTAGGCGATGCCAGCCCTCGTGTCCATGGCCTGTGGCCGGCGACCGGCCATTGCCAAAAAGAAAAGGGAAAGAAAAAAAGAAAGGAAAAAAAAAGAAGGGAAAAAAGGAAAAATAATAATAAAATAAAAAAATATATTAAAAAGGTTTAGGACTACATCGGATTGCTAACATCCACATTAGTGATTTCTTGCCTAAATTGGCCAGATGGACTGAATTGGCATAAATGCAAAATATTTAGGACTAAATTGATCCAATTGAAAGGTTTAAAACTAAATTGGTACTAATACAATGGGTTTAGGACTTTTTTGGTACTTTTCCCCTATATTAATCTCTCTAATCTCCTTGTAGGGTCAGTAAGTATTTTAATGAATTTTTGGAATTGAACTCTTGAATGAGAGTTTCAACTTAACTATGTGTCTCTTTGGTGGTTCTAGTGAGCCTTGAGTTATATGTCTTGTACTCAAATCGTCTACTCTTCCAAATGCGCATAAACTACCCTATCCAGACTCCTGTACATCGGGCAATGCTCTATCCACAAGATACTGGTGATAAGCGTGTCCACAAAGTTACTATGAGCAGTGGACGATAGGATTCGCGCACGGTATTTGTTGCGTCGAATCCAGCCTATGGATGGTATCGTTGCTATGAAGTTTTTACCAGTTTAGGAAGTTGATGTAACAAACCTATAGAGATGTGAACGGACCTAGATGGCGTTCACCACACGGAGATTTGATAGATTGATTGGGGGTTGACGACGATGTGTCGATGAGGAAAAGTGGTAAAGATGAGTCATTGCATGCAAATCATGTGAGAGAAACCCTAGTTTGGTCCCCCCGCTAGTAGTCTCTCTTCAATGCTGATGATCCGGGACCAAAGAACATAGGCAAGCCATATGAAAACTGACTTAACACAATTCGAGAATCGAGTGCTTTCTCATCTGGATAACGATTTTGGGGAGGGGGGGGCGGCTTTTCTTGGCAACACCTGTTGTACATGATGCAATTGAAAAGGACACTGTTGATGCATTGACTGGTTTCCTACTCTTCGTAATTAATGCCGAAGGATGACCATTTCGTCGAGAAATATAGTCAATATGTTATTTAATTTGCTTGTGGTTGTTCTCGAAACGGCTCAAATATTTGAGGAAAAATCCATTTTTAAAGTTCCTTTTTTATGTGTGTAAATATGTAAATATCATTAATCAGATGAGGTACAAAAGCTTAGGGGAATCTGTGGCATTACAAAGAGACTAATTATGCGAGAAGATGGAGGAAGGAAGCCTCTATACAATAGCCAATAAAACATTTGCCTGGGAAGGCCTACAATGTTGGTAGAGTGATGCCCTACCTCTTACAATATTTTTTAAAGTCTTGTTGGTATCGCTCTAATTGTATTGGAACAAAAAAATTAAATTAAAGGTGGTTGGTAAGATGCATGTGTGATTATGTTAGAAAAGTCCCACATTGAATAATTAGTGTGGTGTGTAGTAATTAATATATTCTAATTGATCCATAACTTATTGGTTTAAACTTTTGAATAAATGTAGGTCCAATTGAATATGTTGATAGGCTCGAACTTGGGCTCTTTCTTGGCGATCTCTCCAAACCAATGTATCGAACTTTTGCTGCGCACTGCCAACATCATTTATGGTAGATTGGTGGGCTCCTAATCTCTTCCGGCCCAATGGCAACCTCATGGTTCAATCTTGAGAAAAAGATCACGGATGAAGGTAGGCGTGATGGAGTTTAAAGTTGAGATATCTTGGCTTAGAAGGATACCTAAATTAATGGGGATCAAACGTAACATTGAGCTCACATGTGAGGGGAAGATTGTTAAGAGGCACATGTGAGTTGTGTTAGAAAAGTCCGTCCCACATCAGATAATTGATATGATGTGGAGTAGCAAATATTTCCTAGTTGACCCATAAGTCATAACTCATTGGTTTAACCTTTTGAGTAAATGTGGGTACACCTAAATATCGACTTAGGCTCCCTCCTGATGATCTCCCCAAGTAAAGGTATCAGATTTCACTATTGACTTCCAACATGGTGAAGTTTTTTGTCGGGCTGAAAAGAAAAGATAATGAGGCAATTAGAAATGCACTTGGTGATGAGTAGTCTTTTCGTATGTGTAATTTATCCTAATAAAATTATTTTTAATAAGTTTAAGAGTTACGCATCTCAAAGTCATCAAGGCAGCTCCAGTGAAAGTAATTTCCTATGCGAGGTTGCTGCGGTCGTGAGATTTTTATGAGACGTCTCGAAATACCAAAGTAACCTATTTCACGGTTGTATTATTTATTGAAAAAACTCTGCCGAATGCACTCTCAATAGAAAAATATTTATGAATAGCTTAGTACGCGAACCAAAACCCATTGCCTTACCACTTGGCCATGCCCCATTTCGATTTCTATTCAATGAAGGCCGAAACTATGGCATTGGCGTGCGTGGAAGGGCACGAACTTCTCCAACCCGTAAGTATGTTGATTGAATAATGACACTCCCGCTTTGAAAAATAAATGATATGATATCAAAAGCCATGTTTTTGGGCCAAGTTGGTTCGCATGGAAAATTCTTGCAGGAGCCTTGCCAACCAATTTAGACCGATTGGAACTACCAACTTGAACAAAAAAGTTTATGGTTAGGGATCAAATTGTACAATTTTTTTTTTTTGAGGAATCTGATCGAACAATGTACAATAGTTTAGGGGCTTTTGCTGCCATATTCTTGTTTTATTAATACTAGCAACGCAAAAGGATCGTGATACTTTTGTGGACTAGAGCTTTAGCGTGAGGTGTTGCATCCTTAGACTTACTTAAATATCATATTTTGTTTTCCCAAATATCAGATTTCGGGAAAAGGATACCACGAATGCGTAAATTTCTATGGCGCTCACTTTAGAGTCATAATTTTATTTTTCAATCACTTGAATGCTATAATATTTTTAAAATGTTCACAACAAGTGCCATGTCACGCCGGATTTCTGACCATTGGGTGAATATTTTTTGATAGTTATGGCACTCAAGTGATTGGTCGAAAGTTATAGAATTCAAGTGAACATTTTTTATAAGTCATGGCACTCAAGTGATAAAAAAAAGTAACAAAAAAATTGTTGTGGTAGTCAAGTGAGTGCCTGACAAAAATTAAAGTATTTGTAGTGTCCTTATCCAGTCAGATTTCATTTCATTTGTGTACACGATGAGTTAATTCTATCTTTTAGACATCCTTCTCATTATAGATTATCGTAGTTATCTATCAAAAGGTCATGTATTTTTTTGACCTTTTCAACTTTTTTGTAGCTCAAAAACTAGCAAGTAAGATCAAAGTTGATTAAATTAGAGAACAACCAAGTCCTTGTGGTTAATTCGATCACATGCAATTAAAGAGACGCTTAATTCCAAACTAAACGCAAAATAACATATACGACGCATGGTCTTACGAATCAAGTGAAAAAAATTTCCGACTATGATATTTTTATATGTGTGTGTGTGTTTTACACGTTCCCCTTAGATGATGGAGATGTGAAAGAATTTGGTTACATTTTTACCATCAAGTACACGTGCCAATAATCCGATGACGAGTGTATAAAAGTTTTGTTACACTGATGTTGACCTAACAATTATCCACATTGGAGTCTATATAAGCTTTTTTTTCCTTTTTCCTAAGTAAGATTAAGCACTGTATTATAGTGTTAAATGTCTCGAATTTGAACTCATGTACAAAGCGCAAACTATTTAAAGTCTAGCCCGTAGTTTGGATGTCTTTTGACTAGGACTTTATCTCCAAGCAAATTTAGTGGAGTCGGGCTTTGATCTTAGAATAAAGATAAAAAGGAAAAAAAATGAAGGTTTTCGAGTTTGAGTCAGCAAGTCACATAAGCACATATAAAAATGGAATTCTATTCAGTCATTACATATTAGAGGAAACAAGAGGAGGGTAAGGATTTTCTCTATGTGAGTTTTCTGAGTGAGTTCTTTGTTAGATATTATGAGATAACACTTATGGATTTGTTTTGGGTGTAATTTAGTGTTAGGAAATATTTGAGTCATTGAGCAATTGTAACTCTGTAATTCTCTGGATCCATAGTGGATTGATTCCTTTATTGCTGGTTCTTCCCTTTGAGTAATTACCGACATTTAGAATGAGCCATAAAAATCTCTGGTGTCCTTATTGTTCCTTATTGAATTCTTTGGTAATTTCTTCTAAATTTACAAAATCCGTTCGCTTCCACATAATTTCGCAACATTTAGTAAAGTACACACCTCTAACAAATAATTATGAAGTTTGGAGCAACATGAGATGGTTAACAATCAACTGGATTTATGTATATTACTAAATATATTGGCTTCTGAAGGAGCAAAAGCCAGCCTAGATGATAAAGGACTATGAATGGCAATGCTTATACTTTTATACCTTTAACCTAACCAATGGATTATAAAAAGAAAAAAATATCAACATATAGAAACTTCACAAGAAATAAGCCTACATAAGTAACTGAAACAATCTAATCATTGATGCTCAAATTAACCACATAAATAAAGGTGAAGCAAAGAAAAAGGTAATTCATGCTGAGATTATATCTCCAAGAAAAGCAAAACGCAACCTTAAAACATCAAACATTGTCATACTGAAATTATTTAAAGCATACATAATCAATCAACAAGAGAGATGACATCTTTCTCACTTCATCCACTGGCTTCCTGAATTGCACTTTCTATCTTCTTGGCCATAGATTGGAGGCAAAAATCAATGTAAGAGCTCAAATCTTGAGGTCCCCAACCCTCAATTGGATCAGCCACAAAGGACCACTCGATCATGCACCCTGCCATCTTAGCGTCCCCATCATTCATGGGCACCACTCTAATTGTGGAAACATAGGACTTGAGGCCCATATTGTTGTCCAAGACCTCGTAGGTGAAGCACTTGTCGCTAGGGTCCATCATGAGGAGCCGCTCGTTGGCCCACTTGACCTTCGATGGGTCCGAGTCGCCGCCGCTGAGGGAGGCGGAGGCGCAGTAGCGGACGAGGCCGGGCTGGCCTGGGGCGCCTTCGACTCGGTGGCACTTGTCGAGGGAGGGAAGCAGCTTGTGAAGGTTGCAAAAGTCCTCCAAGAATGGCCACACTTGGTGTGGTGTTGGCCCTTTCAGCTCAGCAATGGCCTTGCCTTCCCATTTTGGTTGGGTTTCTTCTGCCATTGATTGATTGATTGGGGAGAGAGAGAGAGAGAGAGAGAGAGAGAGAGAGAGAGAGAGAGAGAGAGAGAGAGAGAGAGAGAGTTGTTGGGTTCATGGCAAAGATGGAGACACTTATAAGGAGATCTTCATTTTCCATTTTTCAGCGAAACTATGGCATTGGCGCGCGTGGAAGCGTACGAAATTTCTTAACTCTCAAGTATGCTAACTGAAAATGACACTTTGCTCTGAAAAATAAACGAGGGACATGATATGCATGTGTACTGAATATGATATGATCTCAAAAGCTATGTGAATTAAATTAATTTGCTTTTTACCAACAATAATTAATTTACAAAATTGGGTGTATCTTATGCTCAAATGATTTAATGGGAGAGATTAGCTGATGTTAAGCGACAACATTCACGATACAGCCCGACACAGTATACATTCAAGGCATCACACAATCACCGGAAAAAATTACCCAATCAATCCTAAATCTACTAAACGGATGCCAATTTAGTCTTGAACTTTTTAATTTTATTAATGTACTCTTAAATTTTTGCATGAAATTCCAAGATAGTTCCTATCAATTTCACCAGAAAATCGTTGACGTGGCAGTTCAGTCACTGTAGGCCGTTTTACGTGGCACCACGTCATGTCAGCGATTTCTAGCGAAAATTAGCCGGAAGTATATTATTAGAATCTCGTGCAAATGTTTATAACTAAATTGACAAAATTTAAGAAGTTAGGATTGCATTGGCATATGTATAATAGGTTCAGGATTGATTACCCGCAATCACCTAATATACGAGCTCAAATAGAAAAATTACTCACCTCAAATTTAAAGCATGCCCATATCAACGCCTCTTCCGCCTCTCTATCTGGCAAAAAGAAAACAAAAAGGCCAAAGCCTCACGCCACCCAAGTGGACCACCGCCAACTCTCCTCCTCCTCCTCACCCCACAAACTCAACTCCGATCGGCCTGCCAGGCCTCTTGGTCATCATACGACTTATGTCCTTTTCCTAAATGGAATTTCCTTTTACGCATTACAACACGGATTGCACGTTGGAAGTTTTCCTATTTATGATTATTTTATCATATGACCATATAAAAAATATGCAAACGGAATTATGAGGTAGAATGTCACATCAGTACCATTGATTAGACTAAGTTTAATTAGGGTGCGCTGACATGGATAAGAAAAAAGGAAAACTAAAAAGATTAAAAAAAGCCTAACATTAACCCACATTCACGCACATGCGCAGCGAAGGAGGGCTGAGGCGGGTGACAGCGGCCGCGGCGTCACCGAGACACATGAGGGCCGTAGAGTGCTTGCCAGCCTCAAGCGAGCACCATATGGCCGCCGCCACCTCCAGTCGAGCACACACGCACACAAAAGAGAGGGAGAGACTGAGAGAGGAAAAACTAGCAACGATTGATTGGTGGGGTCACACAAGTCCCACAAGGCGACGATGGGGGTCAGGCAGGCCCTAGTGAGCAATTGCCGAGGTCTCATGGATCACGCGACCCCAACAAGGCTTTGCCGAGCACTGCACGACCCTGGTAACGTGTCGCATTTGCAGCCAGGTCACTTCTCCCTTTTCCCCTAATTCATGTTGCCATCATCCCCGCTCGTCTCTCTTAGTTGCGAACCCAACAGACTTCTTTGTTCACCCTTTTTTTAATTCCTTATTTTTAAATATCAATACTTTATACTTTAATTTTTCTTGTTTTTTAATTTGCTTTTAAATGTTTTAAAGTCAAGTAAGAGGTATAGGTGAGCACGGTTCCAGGATAGAACCTGGAACTTGAAAACCTGACTGGTAAGAACCTGTAGGTTCCAGATTTCAAGGTATATAGGGTAGGTTCCATATTCCAAAAATTTTGGAACTTGTTTTGACAAGTAGGTTCCAGGTTCTAGATGGGTGGAACTTGAAACCTTAAATAAGTTTTTTGTGATTTTTTTTTTGTCTATGTTTTCGTGTGATCCTACGGTGTTCCATGGCATTAGATGATAAGTGTATAATCTGGAACCACTAGTCTGAGCTTTTATTTTATGACTTGTTAACGTTTCATATTTTTCGTATGTCTAAATATAAGTTGTGGTCAGTAAATCGTAGCAGCAAGTGGTGGTCATTAAAGATGATGTATCACTGCAATTGTTCAATTAATAATATAGGTAGAACTTGTGTAGACCCTGAAACCAACCTTGAAATCTGTGACAAGGTAGGTTACAGGTTTCAAGGTATGTAGAGTAGGTTCAAGGTTCCAGAAAATGAGGAACCTGTTCTTATGAGTAGGTTCCAGGTTTCAAGTGGAAATTGTACGGAACCTGAAACCATTCACCTCTAGTAAGAGGCACGTTGGCATTTAACAGTGACTTAATGGTCACGTCCATATTTCCGTGTCTTTATTCATCGAAAGGATCAATTCGAAAAAAAAAAGTATATAGTGTAGAGGTCTAATTGCATAAAAAAATTTGAGGAACTTGATTGAATAATTTGCTATTGTTCGGGGACTTTCGATTTATCATTATTATATTTTTGGAATACTAGCAAAGCAAGGATCACGTTTCTTTGGTGGACCAGAGCATTAGCGTGTGGAATTGCATTATTGAGCTTGCTCACATATCAAATTTTGTTTGCCCCAATGTCAGATTTCATTTGTCATTTTGGTCCATGACGAGTGGCCTCTAACGCACCGTTGTTAATTCTATCTCTTAGACATCCTTCTTATTATAGATTATCTTACTTATCTATCAAACTTTTACCTTTTCAACTCTTTGGTATCTAGAAAACTAGTAAGTAAAATCAAAATTGATTTAATTTTAAGAGAACAATTAAATCCCTGTGGTTAATTTCAGGATATGCAAATAAAGAGACGCTTCATTCCAAACTAAACGCAAAATAACATACACGGTGCATGGTCTTATGAATCTTTTGGAAAAATAAAACAAATGAAACAATGATATAATATATATCACACTTTAATAGGCCTTTCCTGTGAACATCAGATTAATTTTTATCGGATCCACTGTCAGTGTAAGAATTATTTACACATTCACTGTTAGATAATTGGCTTGTGGAAGAATTTGATTTCTTCAAGTACAAATATCCATAATCAATGTTAGCTTTTTTTTTTTTCCTTTTCCTAAGTAAATATAAGCACCATATTTAGTATTTAATTATATCTCAACTTTGAGCCTGTACACGAATCATTCCCGGTTAGAAACTTGGATGTGTTCAGAACTTTATCTTCAAGCAAATATAGTGGAATCCAAATTATGGAATCGGGTCTTCAATTAATGATAAAAATGAATAAAATCAAGGTTTCTCAGCGTGAGTCAAAAGTCAAATGAAGAATTCTACTCATTTATTATACATTATGGAAAATAAGAAAAGTATATGAATTTTCTCTCTTTGAGTAAGTGAAAAACGCTAGAGTAATTATGACTCTGTAATTCTCTGGATTCATAGTGGATTTCTGTAGCTGGCTCTCTCCATAATTAGGTACAAACACACGGACCGAATTACATAAGTTTATGGTATCCTTCTTGTTTCTTATTCATTTCTCTCTTCTTCTTGCATTGGATTTAAATTATAAGATCGATTAACTTTCACGTAATTTTACAATATTTAGTTTAGTACACACATCTAACAAAATCATTATGAGAATTGGAGCAACTTGAGATAGTTAACAGTTAACTTGATTTACTTGTTAATAAATAGATTGGCTTCTGAAGGAGCAAAAGCCAGCTTAGCTGCTAAGGACTGTGAAAGTCAATGCTTATGGTGAAAACATGGGATCAAAATTGCTTCATCAGGTTGGCATAAGATTTTACGAAAAGGAAGGACCAACCACAGCCACCTCTATACCTATTAACCTAATCGATGGATTATAAAAGTGACTGCCTTTACAAATTCTTCCAAGGAGACCGGACCACTTGTTTGTCCGATTTCCTTGGAAAATCAAGAATAATCCACAGAGCTTCTTTCCTTCTTGATTTCTCAACTCAGAAATCTAATTCTAATAGACTTCGTATGATCTTAAAATTTACTAAAAGAAATAAAAATCATGTGTATTTCCCCTAGCTTGAACAGCTCGAAAGAGCTAGAGAAAGAACAGCAAAAGTTAATGGAAAACTCGTGATAGTCACTGTCCCCGACTTCTCGACAGCCTCTTATGATGATCATATCAGTCTCTTCAATGCGGAAACAACGGAGATTCATCGAATCATGTGTTTGCCGTCCAGTTCGTTAAGGTCTAGCAGCTCACGTTCATGAGGGACATAAACGAGAACCAGGTTGGGATGGACATGAATAGCTCCAGGTCTGTTGCATCAGGGACGGCCATTTTTATTATGAGAAAACCACTGGCTCGTTCAAGGAGTTGCAGCATGAGAGCTGCGATGCAATCCAACCCTGGGTCGACTAAGACCGGGCCAAGAAAGTCGGGAATGTGACCATTGCTCAGACGAGCCTCACAAATCCTCCGACGAGTGGCTATATGCGTGGCTTCCCGTGAAATTTAAAACAAAGGAGAAGTGGGGTTCTATGGTCAGGTTGAGGGAAGATAAAGATGAGAGAGAGATATATGTTTGCAAGTTTTGGAAGATGTGCAAGACTTGAGAGCCGCGTCACATTGCTGGACCTATCTCTTCAAGAACTTCATGAAAATTTCACACGTTTCCGCCATAAATTATAACCCCATTCTCCGTTAGTCCTCCAACAAGTTCTGATAATGCTGTACAAATGGAATTTGCTGCTGAATGGACTAGCGCATGGCCTACGTTACGCTATTAGGGTGCCCAATATTTTCTCATACAAAGTGAGAGATAAAGACCGTCTTAAACAAGACGTTAAAAGGCTTCATTTAGGGTCTTGTGCAGACCTTGGTATTCCCTAGACTTAAAAAGACTTAGGCTGCGTTTAGTCATCCGGATTTCTAGCCAAGATAAGATTGAATATGATAGGATATGAAATACAAGAGATTTGTTATATCCTATCTACTATTTGATTAATCGCAGTAATAAAGCCGGATATTTTCACATATTACCATGTCCATTATTTGCTATGAATGTTATATCAATGTAAATGAACCTAAAAATTGCACAAATGGAGATAATAAAAATTTCTCACAACACTCTTACCTATTTCATTTTTATTTATTTTTTATTATTTTTCCATCTCTTTTTTAATTATTTTCTTTTTTATTTCTTCCCCTTCCATCATTCTCTAATAAAATTTTATTAAATACTAAACTATACAAATATGCCTAAAATATGTAATAAATATAAATACTAAATGTGTACATATATAATTTATATCATAAGATAGAAAGAAATTTGAATATATAAATAAAAATAAGAATAAATAAAAACGAATTTATTGTTATTTCGAATTTTTTATATTAAAATTCAAATATTATTTATATACAAATATTTTTTTAATTTTATTAATTTAACAAGTTTGTTATTGGAGAAAAATAAATTTTATATTATGGATATTAGAAATCTTATCCACCTTTATCTCACCTCCTCCATGGAATAATTTTATCCGGGCTATATCTCTCATATATCCGACTTTATTCTATTTTGAGTAGGCACCAAACACGGGATAGGATAAAATTTATTCTATCCCAAATTTTATCTTGACTACCAAACATAGCTTTAGAGGATATTCTTTTCTCTTGGGGAATACATAGATAAAACGGGAAGATAGGGGAATAAGGTGTGCGAGCCCCGACACGTTAAAATAAGGTGTGTATCCATGGAGCCCACCCCAATTGAAGGGGATAGGCCGCGGAAGCCCTTGTTTGGAGCTTCGACTTCTCTTATGTAGTGAGGAGACCTCCAGACGTGGGGCCAATTGTGTACACATGGCAACCGACAATTGGGCTCAAGTACCCAATATTTTCTTTCCACTTGATTTCCCACCGACAGATTTTTATGTTTGTTCTCCGGTGGCTCATCGTTTGCAAAGTAGAATTTGCGGCCCTGCTTGCACTGTTACAAGTTGCTTGTAACGATGCTGTTATGCTAGTCAAGTCCCATAATTAATAAAAATAAAATAAAATCATTAATTCTCAAATCAAAATTCAGAAAGGAGGATAAAGCAAGGAAAACGGTAATTCATGCTGAGATTAGATCTCCAAAAAAATGCAAAGCACAACTATAGAAATTATTTAAAGCATACATAATTTATCAAGAAAATATTTTAAATCATACATAATCAATCAAGAAGAGAGATGACATCTTTCTCCCTTCACCCACTAGTTTCTTGCATTGCACTTTCTATCTTCTAGGCCATTGATTGGAGGAAAAAATCAATGTAAGAACACAATTCTTGGAGCCCCCAACCCTCAACTGGATCAGACACGAATGACCACTCAATCATGCACCCACCCATCTTACCATCCCCATCTTTCATGGGCATCGCTCTAATTGTTGCGACATAATTCTTGAACCCAACGTTGTTGTCCAAGACCTCATAGCTGAAGCACTTCTCGCTAGGGTCCATCATGGGGAGCCTCTCGTTGGCCCATTTGAGCTTCGACGGGTCGGAGTTGTTGCCGAACATGGTGGAGGTGCAGTACCGGACAAGGCCGGGCTCGCCTGGGATGCCCTCGACTCGGTGGCAAGTGTCGACGGGGGGAAACAACTTGTGGACGTTGCAAAAAATCTGCCAAGAATGGCCACACTTGGTCTGGGGTTGGCCCTTTCAGCTCAGCAATGGCCTTGCCTTCCCATCTTGACCGGGTTTCTTCTGCCATTGTGTGTGGGAGGGAGCGAGAGTCAGTCGTTGGGGTTATTGCAAAGATGGAGACATTTATCGGATAAAGCCCAATACATGTGGTAGCAAGATTCCCTTTCTCTTGGTATACAATATATCTAGAAATCCTTTTTTTTTAATAAATTATAGTTTATGGTTAAAGTGAGTGACTAGATTTAAAAAATTATCGATTATTTTTAGACTCTGACCGTATATAAATACATGTCAATAACTAAATAAGCGGAAGCTTATGTGCAGCGTGATATCTGTTGTCACTTAATTTTTTTGCTAGCAAATCAAGCATATATTTTACTAAAAAAAAATAAAGAATGGTAAAAAGAACAAAAAATATATAATAAATATAAACAAATAAATAAATAAAGGGAGCATTAGAAATAATGATCCCCTAGGCCCAGATAGCTTTAATCAAACCCAATAGACATGAGCTCAATTGAGGCCCAAAAGCCCAAAGTTCGGGAACGAAATAAAAAGGCCAGCCGTTCTTTCCTCGTCTCTCTTTTCTCCTTTTGGGTCAGAGTCTTGAGCTTTTTCTTTTGTGTAGGAGTCTTTGAGCTTTTTTTTTTTTCGGAAAAAACAATTGCATTAACTAAAAAGAGTTTGAGAACAAAAGACATGAATCAGAATAAAATGAGGCCCATAGGGCTTCTGGTGGGCTTGATAACCAATTAAGAGGAAGAGACCCAATCCTAAGAGAATTCGCTATTCAATCCACGACCCTGTTCGCCTCCTTTCTACAATGGGCTAGGCTTAACTTAGGGAAGCCGATAAGAAGGTTTCTGGCCTCGTTGACTAGAGTTTTCAAATCTCACGAGCTTTGTACTTCTCCACTGAGCGTCCTTATCAGCAGAAGACTGTCTGACTCAATCTCAAGACTTTGACCCAATCTAGTTGATAGAAATTTGAGGGTTTCGACCATGGCTAAAGTCTCGGCTTGCTTAGTTACGTGCACCCTAACCATCTTTGCAAAGCCATCCACCATTTCTTTGTAACAGTTCCTACAGAAGCAGCTGATAGTTCCTTCCATCGTTCGGTAGAAAAGATCTGTCGATATTGATTTTGACGAATTCTCTAACCGGGCCTTTCCAGATCTGAGATAATGGGTTTTCAGATTCTTTTGCCTTCTTCTTCGACCTAGCCCAGTTAATGAAGTACTGATTTTCCGCCATGGTTGAGCTAACTAGGTTTTTTAGGTTTGGTTTTTGATTGCGAAAAATAGAGTTGTTTCTCTCCTTCCAGATCCGCCAGAGAACTATAGCTAGAAGGCTAAAACTCGTTGAGGTATGTTTGAATCGTAGTAGCCATTCATCAATTCGGCCAAGACCATAAGGTGAGATGTGTATCTGTATTGCAAGGTTCTTCCACACTTGACAAGTCCAACGACAAAGCAAGAAGAGGTGCTTCGCGATTTTTGGGTGTTGCTTGTATAAATCATAGGTATTGTCCTCCACTATACCCCGTTTGACTAGTTTTACCTTTATCTACAGTGTATTCTGGCATAGTCGCCAAAGGAAAAAAATGAAATTTTTGGGCTTGTATCTACCTTCCAAATCTTATCCAGGGAACACGAAGGAATTGATGAGAAGTTGAGGCTATGGCCGAGCTACTCTGTTTTCTAGTCTCTTTGATTGTGTTGTGTTCGCTTTCTACAATGTACTCCCCCGATCTAGTACTCGTCCAGACCAATCTATCCTCTTTCTGTTGCAGATCCAATGGAATTGTGAGGATTTCATTGGCTGTACTCTCATCAAACACGTTCATAATAATTTGTTCATTTCAAGCTAGGATATCACTGCAAATAAGATCTGAAACCTTTGTCAGTTCCTCCCTGTTTGCTGGTCCTCCAATTTCTCTCCTAGGTAGCTATTTCATCTCTTGAATGTTAATCTTTGTTGGGGCTAACAATACAACCTAGAGGGAGGGGAGGGGAGGGGGGGGGGGGGGTTAATAGGTTGCTTGAGAACAATGAAAAATATTTGCGGAATATAACAAGTTCAATTTAAAACATTGATAGAAATAGTTTATGGAAATCAGGTAAATACTGCTATTTGACAAATCGTGATAATAAAGATCAAGTAATGCCAATAGTGAAAAGATATAAGATTCACAAGTAGATATATAGTGGTTCGGCTTTATCCCCAAGCGTACATCTACTCTCCAGACTAACAGCCGCAATACGGGCTGGATTGCACTAATAATCTGCTCAATAAGTTACAATTGGCAAGTGCTCATCCTTTACAAATGATAGATCACACTATCAGGACCCAGTTACTGCACTTACTCTTGTATACTTGATCTTTCACATGATTACTATACGACAAGATTATCACAGTAAAGATCTTCAGGAGAATGAAACAATATCAACAAGAAAAGCAGCTCAGAGCAAAATTTCGGATTCTACGTTATGCTTTCTCTAACATTTTGGCCTAGAATGTCTTCTCTTAAATAGACATCTTCAATCTTCCCGTTCGAGATGTCTTGAAAGATCAACTAGTCGTTAGAGATCCGTTGGTGCTGCTGTCCAGAGATGGAGTTGCCCATATAGCCCTTTATCCTAAACATTTGCAGGCTACCTAGAAATAGGTCTTGCAGCTATTGTTCCCTACGCTGATTGCTCTGACAAATGCCTTTTCCTGTTCCCCGATAGACTTCCTGATTTATCCGTTGCGCATTTCCACCCTTCAACGGCTATAATCTCGAAAATCCTCAAACGTTCATTAATCCAATACCACCAATGACCCGATATCTCAGCATCGACATAAACATCATCAATCAACTGATCTTTAGGTCTGTTGATGCTGTTTACAGAATAACGTACAAGGGCATCTTACGATATTCTCCCAATGGATCATACCATGGATATCACATAGTCCTTAAAGATCATCATAGTCTTCCACCTCATTTGTATAAGGTAGCTACTCTCACCCGATATCGCTGCTGATCTTTCTGGTCCATCCAAGCATATTGGCAATTTCGACTCTACCAAGCTATTCATCTTCATGGTCCTTTTAAGCTTTACCAATCATCCTCGTTCTAGGCTTGTTCACCATCGCCAGGTCCATCTAACTGTTCACCCGATCTTTGTACCTCCAAGACATCATGAACATACCCATTTTTCTTGGCTTGTTCACTCTTGATCAAGGTCCTTCCAGATGTTCACCATATCTGAAGATCCTTTCAACTTGTAGACATCTTCAATTACCCAATATTTTGTTCACCTTATATATCGACAGAGCATCTTGACAGTAGCAGAGCACTTCTCATATCAGAATGTTTTGATACTGTTTATGACAAACATCTGCATTTCGGCTTGTGCATACATCACCTGGTAATACTCAATCAATACACACATTAGTAGCCTTTGATTGTCTTTGTCATTTTCAAAACAATATAGGGAATTTTCCTAACAATCATCACATTAATAATTTTCTCAACAATCTCTCCCTTTTTGATGATGACAAAACAATCTTTTGAATATGCAAATGTCTTAACACGCAATAAAAGATATTGAATTTTGTGTGCGTGAAAAGTAAACAAATTTGTTTATTTTGCCTAATATAAGAATTCAATTCAGGGCATACTAAGCAAAAAATGCAATATTCGAATATCAAGATATTCAATGAATATAAACAGGAGATGGCAAGTAGAAACATTATGTGCGAAGAATAGCAATTAATAATAACTCATGTTTCTACACAAGTTACTTAGTCACATGAGTTTCAAATAGGAATGAACATATATCATGTGAACTAATACTCCTCCAAACACATACGCATATTTATCAAACCTCTCCCTCTTTTTGTCATTATAAAAATGGCGCTAATAATATATATACATGCAATTCAGCTCATTTCTCACAATCTAATCTCTCATATTTGACATGTTCATGCGAACAGAAAGATGTGCAGTTTAAGCTTGTGTTCAGTGGATGAAACATCATATACATCAACATATATGTATATCAAGGACTATAGATGTCTATGGTCACAGTAACTTTCTTCCTTTAATGAAAAACATGATATTGCAAAAGGACTATAAAGATTTGCTCAACAGGTTCAGACGATTTTAACAAATTGCATTAGCATATTTCAACATCTCCACATGATTATAATCATCAAAGAATAATAGAGACAAATAGAATTCATGATACTGCAGAAAAGATGACAGATAAAAGTATTGTATCATGAAATTATATTCAAAGACAAACATTGAGAGACAACATGTTAATAATTGGTATAAACAATTAACACGAACAATGTTGCTCCCCCTGTCTAAGTGCTATCACCTTTTAAGATCATCATCACTAGCATGCAATCATTATTAGCATGCTGAGAATATCATTATTATTTGCACATGTCATGAACAATCATCTTACTCATGATCATCAACAATATCAAGATATCATCAATATCATCATAATGATCACAAGTAAGAGATATAGAAGATGTACTAACCGTACTATGTAGAACTTAGCAAGTTCTACCCATAAATCACATTTTCTTCTATTCTCAGAATGATAATCAAGATCCGGGCTAAATTCAGCTCACATATATAAAGATTTGCCCATACTTGATCTTTGCTTTTCCTCATGTATTTCTTCTTTGATATGATCATGATTTTCCCTTTTCTTTTGCATTTTTCCTCTTGCTACTCTTCATCCTTTTGTTTTCCTCCCCCTATCATCATAATAGTTCTTACGAATAGCTTTCATCGGGGTTCGGAAATTTTCGCAATTCCAAATATCTTCTACGTCAGCTCCTGTCTCAACTTTCATTTGTGCTGTCACGATTTCTCTGCTGATTTCAGTGCTGATATTTCCACTTTTAGTGCTAATATCATTGCTTTGAGGTGTTGAATGGAAGGTTCTGCTTCTATTTGTAACAGCATCATCCTCATCATTATTTGCTCTTTGAAATTTGAGAAGAAGATTTGAGTTCTTCAATCAAGTTCTGCATAAACTCAATAAACTCTTGCACAAATGATGTTAAATATATATCATTTCAAATCATGTGTCATGTGCCATTGCTTTCGAATAAGTAGGAATAGTATCTATAAGCATATCAAACATTTCAATCAAGAAACTACTCAACCTTTAATAGAAAGCTTTGAGGGCTTGCTTATATCATTCAAAGCATTTTGATATGTCTCTGATAACCTGTGATTTGAATGTATAGAGTAAAATTTTCAAACCTTTAAAAGTAGCATAGTATGTACGGTAAACAGGAGCAGATGCTGCTATCTGCGAAATTTGCTGATGTTTGCGAAAGTTGCTACTATTGATTCTATTGTGGAAGAATTGTCAAACTTCGCATGGATGGATTCTTATACTACATGCATTTTCTTGTACATAACATGATAACATATGCAAGATAGTGAGTACATCAAGAACATACCTTTTTCATCCTTGTCATGTTTGGTTGATGGTGTCATTAGCGTATTACATTTTTTGCAACTTTCCATCCCAAACTACTTTACTAATTCTTTGGCATATTTTTTTTTTGAATATCAAGTGCTAGCTTTGGTTTGTCACCAAGGAGAAAAGTTGAATTCCTTCGTCATGCTCATTTTTAATTTGCTCTTCATGATATTTGCACATTACTTGCACAATAGCTCATTAGTAGATCTTTCTCAAATCCATTATTAACAAGAAAAGTACTTAACCTTTCATATCACACTTTTGGTGCTTGTTTAAATTCGTAAAGTGCTTTATTGAGTTGAAACATGCTATTGGTCTTGTTTGGATCTTTGCATCATGTGGTTACTCTACAAACATTTGCTCTTTGAATCATCATCTGATCATAACTCCTTTGTCAATATCTCTAAGGTTTTGATCTTTATGTTGACTTAAGTTGTATCTCCAATCCTTTGGCAATTTGCATATTTCAAACTTGGTGCTTCAAGTTGCTGATCTTAACAGATATCATCAATTAGTACAGGCAGTAGCACTTGATCTTCATTATCATCAGCTTGTGCACTTGTCAACTTATCCTTGAATCTAATTTTTATCAATCCTTACTTGAAATCTTTCATTGATAGTATCAGGATGGATAGGATAAGATTCGGTGATCTTCTGTAGAAAAACAATAGGTGTTGATATTTACTTCTGGTGATCTTTGAGCTAATTACTGATATCAGCTAATTTCCAATCCGATTTGCTCAACTCATTTTTTTTTCCAGATTTCCTTCCTCTTTCTGAACTTTGGATAGATGATATGGTTGCCTTTGGATTCTTTCTTTTTCTTCTAGAACCTTAGGAGCTCTTGAATCAATATGGCCATATCATCATCGTTGTCGTTATCGTTAGAGCCGATACTTCAAAGTCTACATGAAAAGTGTTAGTTTTATAAGCAATAGACTTTTTACCTTTGGATTTCTTCGGCTCAACGTTGGATACTATTCCATGAGGCACGAGAATTCCAATAAGCTTATCCAAGTCAAGTGTCAAGATCTTTGAGCTTCACAAATTGACCATTTTCCAATGAACTCATTCTTGTGGTGGTGCTCAAGGAATCTTGCTTCCTTGTTCCTCATTTATGTAGATCTTTCCATGATTAGCATGTTTACCCATAATGTCGTTGTGGCGCATGAGCATTCCTTTGATATCTTCGTGTGGCTTCATCTTGAATGTCTCAAAATTACCAAGCAAAATGTTCCTCTTCATTTCTCTCACTTTATCGACTACTTTGAATGTGACTTGGAGTTGATTCCAAATCTCTGTCACATAAGAAGTAATACTCTTAAATAACATATAAGAATGCACAATGTATGAAGTAAATAACTTTAAGTAATTAGTGTAAGTCTTCCTTGGATATCGTCAGGATAAGGAGAAAGTGGAGCCGGTGGTTGTTCTTCTTTAACTACTCGAATAGGAGGTCTAGCCGATGTTTCAGTTGCTAGTCCATGTTGATTACATCAACCATTTCTTATTCATCACGACCATTGATTATGCTGCACCTTTCATTCCATGCTGATATTCGTGAATGAACACATTGATGAGCTAGAAATCAGGATGTCTTTCGTCTTGCTTGTAAAGATCTTGTCGATTGAGAAATGAATAAGATAATCTTTAGACTCCAAGATTCAACAAATTCATTTGTTCAGAAGAATCCAAGTAAGTAGCATTACTAGAAAGTAAGACTGCTCATGTGGATTGGGATAATCTTATGTTTAAAGAAGTTAATCAAAGTAATAGAAATTTTTTTTAAAGGCAAGAAAGAGAGTTTATGAAATTTTGAAAAAAGTTTGAAGATCTTTTGATAAAATACAAATCTGAAAGACTTCAATTCAAAACAAAGAAATCCTTAAAAGTAACGAAGTAATTCCAGAAATCTTGAGTTGAAAGATGGATCATCAACAAATGGAATTTTGTAAAACCAAATACATCTCTTGTAAAGTTAGACGTAACAAGATCTTTATGCTTTGAAACAAAACGCTTCAAATAACAAGCAACGAGGCTCTGATACCAATTGTTGGGGCTAATAATACAACCTAGAGGGGGGGGTGAATAGGGTGCTTGAGAACTATGAAAAATATTTGCAGAATATAACAAGTTCAACTTAAAACATTGGTAGAAATAGTTTGTGAAAATAAGGTAAATACTGCTGTTTGACAAATTGTGATAATCAAGTAATACCAATAGTGAAGAGATAGAAGATTCACAAGCAGATATATAGTGGTTCGGCTTTATCCCCAAGCTTATATCTACTCTTCAGACTAACAGCCGCAATACGGGCTGGATTGCACTAGTAATCTGCTCAACAAGTTACAATTGGCAAGTGTTGATCCTTTACAAATGATAGATCACACTATTAGGATTTAGCTACTGCACACGATTCTACATTGTGCTCTCTTTAACATTTTGGCCTAGAATGTCTTCTTTTAAATAGACATCTTTAATCTTCCTATTGGAGATGTCTTGCAAGATCAACTAGTTATTAAAGATCCGTTGGTGCTGCTGTCCAGAGATGGAGCTGCTCATACAACTCTTTATCCTGAACATTTGCAGGCTATCCGGAAATAGGTCCGGCAGCTATTGTTCCCTACGCTAATAGTTCTAACAAACGTCTGCTCTTGTTCCATGATAGACTTCTTGATTTATCAGTTGCGCATTTCCACCCTTCAACGGTTATAATCTCAAATATCCTCAAACGTTCATTAACCCAATATCACCAATGACCCGATATCTCAGCATTGACACAAACATTGTCAATCAGCTGATCTTTAGGTCCGTTGGTGCTGTTTACATAATAACGTACAAGGACATCTTTCGATATTCTCCCAATGGATTACACTATGGATATCACGTAGTCCTTAAACATCATCATAGTCTTCCACTTCATCTGTATAAGGTAACTGCTTTCACCCGATATCGATATTGATCTTTCTGGTCCATCCAAGCATATTGGCAATTTCGATTCTACCAAACTGTTCATCTACATGGTCCTTCCAAGCTTTACCAAGCATCCTCGTTCTAAGCTTGTTCACTATCACCAGGTCCATCCAACTGTTCATTCGATCTTTGTATCTCCAAACCATCACGAACATCCCCATTATTCTCGGCTTGGTCACCCTTGATCAAGGTCCTTCCATATGCTCACCATGTCTGAAGATTCTTCCAACTTGTAGACATATTTAATTACCCAATATCTTGTTCACCTCATATATCGGTAGAGCATCTAGACAGTGGCAGAGCACTCCTCATATCAAAATGTTTTGGTGCTATTTATGACAAACATCTGCATTTCGGCTTGTGCATATATCACCTGGTAATATTCAACCAATAGACATATTAGTAACTTTTGATTGTCTTTATCATCTTCAAAACAACATAGAGGATTTTCCTAATAATACCACATTGGTGATTTTCCCAACAATCTTTTCTCCATTCCCTACCACCCATCTCACTAAAGGAAGAATTGCGTCTCTTCCCATGAGGATGCTTTGCCAACTCCATGAAGGACGATTCCCCTTTCTCGTCGACCAGAATTCTGAGTGTGTAAAGTAAAGGCCTTTCAATAGTTGGCCCCTTAGCGAGGAAGGATTTTGCGATAGACGCCACGTTTGTTTTCCCAGCATTGCTTTGTTAAAGGCGATAAGGTCACGAAAGCCTAGTCCTCCATTATCTTTTCTAGTCTTGAGTGCCTCTTACTTTTTCCAGTGTAATCCAAATTTTTGTTTACTAGTATTCCACCAGAAATTAGTAATTCTCTTTTCAATGCTCCGGCAAATAGAAACTGGAATTTTAAAAACTGACATGGCATACCGTGTGAGAACCTGCACTACTGCTTTAATGAGGGTCTCTTTTCCTGCCTTTGAAATCGATTTTTCCTTCCATCCTTCTAACTTTGTGTTCACTCTAGTTAATATCTAGGCAAACATCTATTTTTTTTTATTCACTCCAATCCGAAGGAATTCCTAAATGCTTCCTAGTTTTTTTTTATTTCTGGGACACGCAACTCAGCTAGCATATTCTGTCGGAGTCCATACAGCCAATTTTTGACTGAAGTACAACTCGGATTTGGTTAAGTTAATGGCCTGGCCTAAAGCGAATTAATACCTATTCAAATTCTCAACTACATTTTGACACTCTCTTATGATCCCATTCAAAAAAAATATTGAATGGTCTGCAAATAGTAGATGAGTCAGAGTGGGGTAGGCCTTGTTCGGCTTAATACCTTTAATAGTGCCATGTTCTAAAGCCTGTATCAATAACACCAGGAGCACATTCGTCACTACAATGAGTAGGTATGGGAAAGAGGGTTACTTTGTCGAAGGCCTGCGAAGGTTGAAAGTGAGGCAGTGGTTCTCCATTGAATTTCATACTGAAAGAGTCAAAAGTCACGAATTGCATCACCCATTTCACCCACTTTGAATGAAACCCCCAATCTTTAGCATGCAAGCTTCCAAGAAATCCCACTCTATTCCATTGTATGCCTTTTGCGTATCCAATTTAAGTACCGCCCAAAACTTCTTTTTTCTGTTCTGAACTCTAAGTTGGTGAAGAACCTCCAATACAACTAAAATGTTGTCCTGGATAAGTCTCCCGCCGACGAAAGCACTTTGCTCCAGTAAAATTAGGTCAGTCAGCCATGGTTTTAGCCTATTTACCAAGACTTTTGAAATTATTTTATATGAGAAGTTACACAAACTGATTGGGCGATACTGCTCTAGCTTCTCAGGATTTGGTACTTTAGGAATGATGGTAATTTGTGTTCTTTTTAGTTCTCGATTGAGTACCCCTGTTTCGAAAAATTGGCTTACTTCCTTGAAAATCTCAAATTGAAGAATTTTCCAGTTTGAATGATAAAACATTCCATTTGGCCCGTTTGGACTAGGAGCTTTTGTGCCTCCTAATTGGTTAATAGCAACATGAATATCTTGTGTTGTTACCTCAGCTAGCAAAGCCTTGTTTATTTCTTCCCCCACTAAGGTTGGGCATAGGTCAATGATTGGCCCAAAGTTTTGATTCGAAGTGTAAAGCTCTTGAATATGACTGACAGTCATAATTTTCAGCTTCTCTTCGTCACGTGCCCACACATCATTCGGATTCTTCACCATGGATAGTAGTCGCGAAGAAAAATTTGGTATTTCTATCCCTCATTTTAGCCATTTAATTCTAAATCTTAACCCCCAAAACATCTCTTCTTGTCTCCATTTTTTCTTGATCTCCCTTTTAAGATTCTTTTCTCTCTCTCTATTGTACAAAAGTGTTGGGGAGTTCATCAATTCCTATAGATTTTTCTTCAACAACAAATTTTCCTTATGGGCATTGGAGAATTTTTTCTCCATTTTTTAAGGCCTTTTTAACATCATTTATTTTTTGCGATAAGCTTAAATTCATTCCATGCCTACTGAACCGTCAATGCGAATTCTTCATCCTCTACCCAAAAAGCCTCAATCTTAAATTTTTTTGTTCTTTTTGCCAATTTGGGATTGAAGGATAATAAAATTGGGTAATGGTTGGAATCAACCGCTGGTAGGGTAAAGGCTTCAGCATTTGAGAAGAGAGTTTTCCAATCCATAGAACAAAGGACCTTATCTAGTCTTTCTTTGACAAAGTTAGCCCATTCTTTGTTGTTTGCCCAAGTAAAAGCACAACCCTTACTTTTCATATCCATCAACTCACATGAAATAAAAAATTCCCTGAATTTGTTAAGCCAAAAAGGTTAAGCCAATCTTCGTCCTACTTTCTCTCAATGATAGAGGACCTCATTGAAATTGCCCATACAAACCCAGGGGATGCTATTATAAAGGTTGATTCTACGTAACTCTTCTCACAGCAGGACACATTCCTGAAATTTAGAATGAGCATGCACAAAGGTTGCTCTCATATATTGATTGTTATCCTATAATTTGCAAATCACATCTTTGAAATGAATGGAATGGGACTCCACAGCAACCAAAAATTCTTGATTTCAAAATAAAGTCAATCCCCTCGCGATGCCCATTGGATTAATGAGGGAACTATATTTAAAGTTTAACCTCTTTTTTATTCTTAAAATGGTTAATACCATGAAAAATCCCAAACTGGTACATTTGTGACAAATTTATCCCAAACTAATTTTTTGACCACCAAAAACCCCAAACTGGTACACCTGTGACAATTTTACCAAAACTAATTTCTTGACCATAAAAAACCCCAAACTGGTACATTTGTGATAAATTTACCTTCCGTTAATTTCAGTTAAATTGGATTAATGCAAAAAAAAAAAATCACAAACTGGTACACCTGTAATAAATGGAGGGTAAAACCCAAAATTGGTATATCCGTCAATTACCGGGTGTCATTTAATAAAGAAATTTAACAGTAAAATTTAACAGAAACTAACGTAGGGTAAAATTGTCACAGATGTACCAGTTGAGATTTTTTTGTGGTCAAAAAATTAGTTTGGGATAAAATTATTACAGGTGTACCAGTTTAGGGTTTTTCGTGATATTAACCCTTCTTAAAAATACATGTTCTTGAATTTTTGTCTCCATAATAAAAAGGATATCAAGTCTTTCTTGAGCCACTAAGGCTTTATTGGCTTGAACTGTCATGACTGTTAGTGGTGTGCCTAACCCCTGACAGTTCCAGCTCATAATCTTCATGTCTTACAATGGCTTATTAGGGCTAGCCACCAATGCCCATTTGTTTGTTTCTTCCATCAACATAACTGGTGCCTTCAACAACTCAATGTCTTCCAGCATTCCCTGATAGTTTTGTTGACTACACCTCCTTTATTTCTTGCTGGTTGGAATTTTAGCACCCTTTTTTTTCTATTTTTTAATATCTGCCATAAGTTGCAGTGCCAAAGAGAGAGTGTAGGGCCTCATAAAGGCCACAACTAGAGATAATTTTGAGAAAACCACAGGTATTAAAACTTGTTCCTGCATCAGGCTCCCCTCCCAGACTAGATTTCCTTCCCTTTTTTCTTCTGAGTAATCTCCCTCTCTAGATGTGGGTGTTCCACATTGAGGTTTTCCTCGCTTATCTTAAGTAGGGTGATAATAGCAGGAGTTTTAAGGATAACCTCCTCTTCCATTTTATTTTCTTCCATTTTTCCATTGAAAATTCTCGAATAAGGACTATGCTCATTTGCTTCAGCCTTTAACTAGTACTCACACCAATAATCCTCCATTTTATCATCATCAAAAGGGATCTCCTGACATAAATTCGCAGAGTGCCTAATTTTCCTGCAAGCATAGCAATAATGAGGTAATTTCTCAAATTTAAAGTCTACCCAAAAATATTTTCCTTCGTAGTTCGAGAGTGTACCTAGAATTAGGGTTTGGAGACATCCATGACAATCTTCACTTTACTACTGTTTCTATTTAAGGTGGTTTTTTGCTCCATTCCAACCTCAGTAATGTCTACGATGGTGTTGGCTATACTTGTTAATATTTCCTCAGATTTGCATTCAAAGGGTAATCCGTAGATTTGTACCCAAAATTCATACAAGTTAAAATCATAGCAATCAAGAGGGGTTGCAGGGACCCATTTTTTAAAGATGAGGAGGTGAATCGAAAAGCTCCAAGGGCTAGAGTCCATAACTCTTTCGAGATCAGCTTTTGTTTGGAAGGTAATGACAATAATACCTGCATCCAGGTTCTCGAAACTCACCCTTTTAGTGTGCCAGGCCTTCCTCATTGTGATATAGAAGGTTTTGAAGTTAAAGTTAGGGTTATTGAGGAGTTTACCAAAGAGCGTAAGCTTACTTTCTTTGAATTTTTCTGCAGAAACCTGGTCTTCTCTTATTAGTACTTTCTTCACAAGCCATAAGTTTTCCAGTCGCCTACAGAGGGCAGCCATTCTTAAGGCCTCAACTTTGTTCTTCTCAATTCAAGAAAACCAGTCGAAGATGATGATTAAGAGGCAAACCCACCTGAACACAAGAAGGTCGAAAGGAGATGAGGGTTCCAAAGTACCCAGATGAAGCCCTAGCTCCAAAGTGGAATTGGGCATAAGGTGGCCAAAGTCCAAGAGAGGGATTTAGGATTTAAGGAGACACATTACCCTAGCGGGTAGAGAGAAGACTCCATGAGGAGATAGTTTTGGCCAATGATAATGGTTCAGTGTGTTGGAGTCTTTAAGCTTTAAGTTGCCCGCTTTTTAGTCTTATTTGAGGCAATGTCTATTCTAAGAATCCAGTAAATTAGAATTGGGAATTGGACCGATCCCTGTCAGAACCGTCGACTCCTGGTCGGTCCTGTTGGGTCCAGGCGGTTCGAGCGGTTCTTGGTTCTTTTGCACACCCCTAATATTTATGGTGATTTTTGGCATCATTTTGTTTGACTATATAAACGTCACAATACGATTATAAAGTGAGATATCGTGTATTGGCCATGTCGAATGTTAGTGATATCTCCAAGACTCAAAGTTTAGTATTTGGTTTCATCTTCAAGCTCAATTTGTTCACTGATTTCCTCTTAAATCTGACTTCATTAATTAAGATAAGCGAAAATTTCACACATGACCTTGAATTGGGGTCATTTATTCAAAAAAGAAACTTGTAAATCATTTCCTTCATTTTGTCCCATAAGAGACAATTTTCCTTCTAGATAGGTCTTATTGTGCTTAAATTAACTGGTGGGACTAGTTCCATGGTATTGACACCTAAGTTTTGACTATCTATTTAATTTTTAATGGTATAGAAAATTAGCGATTAATTTTTAAACCCTAAAAAAAATAATTTTCATTAAATTGCATAATATATAAACATTGGGAGTAGACATGGCCACGGGCTGGTTTCGGCTCGGAATCGGCCCGGTCAAACTCAGGCCCGGCCCGTTGACCGGGCCCGCGGTTCGGAACAGGAACCGGTCCACGGCCTACGGGCCCGGTTCCTGTTCCAAATTATTATTTTTTTTAAAAAATTCATTATTAAAATTTTTTTTTTATAAAACAATGTGAACTCTAATTGCCATGCATTGTAAGTGCATTGATCTCTAATTACAATGCTTGGCTTGAGTGTATTGAACTCTAATTACAAGGCTTGGCTTGGGTTTTATACACAATGATTCTAATGCCTCTTTGTTTCCATTCGATGTGGGACTCTCGGCTTGCCATGAACACCTTTAATGTGAGACTCTTGACTTGTCTTCATGCAAATGCCAAGAGTCCCACATCGATTGGGAATGAAGAGACCATCAAAGGGATTGTGTATAAAACCCAAGCTAAGCCATGAGCATGTGAAGTTGTATGCCTTTTGTGGCTACGATCCTTTGCTAGTTAAGAGCAAAGGGTTCCATTGGACCGCCTAGAACTGGACCGGACCAATGGTCCAGTTCCCGGTTCTATGATTTACCGGTACGGTTCCTAGTTCTAAAATTAAGGGACCGGTCTTATCGGTTCGGTTCCCGGTTCCGAGCGGAACCGGATCGAACCGGGAACCGATCACCCCTACAATTTTCATTTTGATTACAATTTATATTGAATAATTCATTATTTCATAATTTTATAATTCATAAATTTTTTATTTCATAATTTATTTTTTTAATTTTTGCCAAATTGATTGAAGTTGACCGTTGACCCAATAATATGAACCCTAGCTGGCAACTTGTCCCCGTATTCTTCTTCTCATTATTTTTTTGTTGGCCTGAAAACTCGCTTATTAGAATGCTCCGTGCATTCTTGCTTAGAAAATAACCGCAATTTTATTTGTCAAAATTTAATAGTGATTTTATCACACGTGATTGAGCTGTTGTTCAGTTTCAATTGCGTACCACGCAAAGCAATATATGGTCTTAGTCGAAGTCGTTGCATTGATTATAACCAAATGGATCGAGAGATTACGTAGTCTTCTTTTTTTTTTTATTTAAAGAGAGTCAACGGGGGGCAGATTTAAAATAACGGTGAAAGTTTGTGATTTTTTATGAGACAAAAAAAAGTTCGAGCTAGAATTGTCACTCGACCTAAAGTTTGTGATTCTTTTTGGAATTAGCCCCATATAGTAGCATTTAACTCACATCCCTAAAAAATTGTTGTTCGCATCGCTTATAATTATTAGTTAATGGCGAATAGTTTTATTATCAACAGCGAACTATATTTCAATATTTTTACAATTGATGAAAATATTTTTGGCCGGTTCATTTTTAATGTGATACAAAAAATCATTTCTAAATTTTTTATTTTCGTGAAACAAACGAATCTGAAAATTAATTTGATTGCCCTATTATCCTAGCTTCTAGATTACTCTCCTTCTAACCTCATTAAAAAAATCAAAAGAAAAGGAAAAATAAAAGAAAAATAAAAAAATTAATTAAAAAAATTGAACAATTATTAAAATAATTTCCACATTAGGCCCGCAGGCCTTGACATGTAGGACGGTCGACGTCCATATCAGCGATTTCTGATTAAAATTGACCGTATGGACTGAATTGGCATAAATGCAAAAAGGTTTATGGTTCAATTGACAAAAAAAAAATTATGACTAAATGACACAATTACAAAAGGTTTCATACTGTTTTTGTATGCAAGACTTTGATCATAGGGCTGTCGTCTGTCTGACTTGGACAACAAGGTAAGTTCGTGCAAAGACTGAGGCATCTTCTAGCAAGGTGTCCCACGCGGGTCGCACGCCTCAATACTCGCTTCAGGCATTGATTTAAAAGGGCAGCGCCACTGCAAAGGTTACTCTGCTTCTATTCAATTCACCATTTCCCTGGACTTGGGCTTCTCTCTCGCAGCCATTCCTTCTTTTATTCTGCCTATATTGTTGTTCAATTAATCTCTCGTTGCGGTGTCTCATTTGGAGGATTATCAGCAAAGTTTTTACCAGGTGAGACTGATTTAGATCAGCGAAAATTTGGAGCTTTTTTGTTTTTTTTAATCCTAACTTTTCCAGCGCTCTCCATATAACTCAGATTACTGGTAAATTGTCATGCCTCCATAAGCGAGGAAGGAAGCTTGACGTGAGTTTTAAACAAGAGCAGGAAGAGAAGAGACCGGGAAAGCAAAGGATAGATGAAGCTTTCCCGTGGTTACGTATGAACGACAAGTCTGGCACGGTCAGGTGAGTGGCCTTGTGACTGAAGTTGAAAAATTGCACGAGAATGGTAGTGACAATCCACCATCACAACCCTTAAGTAGGAGCCGGCTATCACTGTAAAGTTGTATTTTGCAGCAGTCACATGGGGCGCCGGTGAGTAGTAATCACCAAGCACAACAGTCACATGGGGCGCCGGCGTGGAGTAGTCGGCCGGCACAAGTGACTGTGCAAGAGCCACTAGCAAGGCAGAGTCGGAGTACTCCGCTGGCACAATCGTCGTCACATGGAGGACCGACGCAGCAGAGACTGATGCAGAGTACTCCGATGCTGGCACAATTGTCAACACAGCTCAGACCGACGCAGCTGAGACCAACGCAGAGTGCTCTGATGCTGGAACAATTGTCGACGTAGCGGAGACCAAAGCAGAGTAGAGGATCGACGCAGCTAGAACAATTGTCGATGCAGCGGAGACCGAAGCAGAGTAGAGGACTGACACAGCGGAGACCCACGCAGAGTACTCCGATGCCGGAACAAGGACCGACACAGCGGAGACCCACGCAGAGCACTCCGATGCTGGAACAATTGTCGACGCAGCGGAGAACGACGCAGAATAGAGGACCGACACAGTGGAGACCCACGCAGAGTACTCCGATGCTGGAACAATTGTCAACGCAGCGGAGAACGACGCAGAGTAGAGGATTGATGCAGTGGAGACCAACGCAGAGTACTCCGATGCTGGAAGAGATTAGGTAGTCTTTTTTATTGGGAAAATTACCAAAACAGTCCTAAAACTATAATTGTGCCAATTCAGTACTAAACCTTTTTTTTTTGTCAATTCAGTCCTAAACCTTTTGTAATTGTGCCAATTCAGTCCATCTGGCCAATTTTGGCCGGCCGGCGCTGGCCCTCCGGCTGACGCTGACGTGGTAAATTTTTTTTATATTTTCTAATTTTTTTTATTTTTTTAATTTCTTTTTCTTTTTCTTCTTCCCCTGGCCGGTCCAACGACAGGCGACCGGCAACTGGCTAAGAGCTAGGGCCGGCAACCAGTGTCGCTGGCCACTAGTGAGGCTCGACCTCGCCGTCGTGGGTGAGGTCGGCCGAGCAGCGGCCATGGCGAGGCCGCTCGGCCTCCCCCAGATCTAGGCAAGGTCAAGCGGCCTCGCCATGGCTACTCGACTTAGCCTTCGCCCAGATCTGTGGCGACGGCAGGGTCAAGCAGCCATGGCGAGGCCGCTCGACCTCGCCCTGATTTGGGGGAGGCCGAGCGGCCTCGCTATGGCCGACCTCGCCCTTGACGGCAAAGTCGAGGCTCGCCCTCCGGCAAGGACAAGCCTCACCAATGGCCAGGGACACCTAGCCCCTGGCCGGTCGCCAGTCGCTGGTGGACTGACCAGGGGAAGAAGAAAAGGAAAAAAAAATTTGAAAAAAATATATATATGTTTAAAAATTGCCACGTCAGCATCGACCGGCGTCCACGTCAGGCCGGCCGGTCAAAATTGACCGGATTGATTGAATTGGCACAAATACAGAAGGTTTAGGACTGAATTGACAAAAAAAAAAGGTTTATAACTGAATTGGCACAATTGCAATAGGTTTATGACTATTTTGGTAATTTTCCCCTTTTTTGTTTGTACATCACCATCAATTAATTTGGTACTAAAATGTATACATTGCGGATGCACCGGACCAATTCAATTTTACTCATTCCCACCTTTTATATGAGAATTCATTTCAAAAGAAGAATAAATCACTCGGCAAATTACATGAAGAATTTAAAATAACATAAATACGGAGCACCATGAGATACTCAAACATCACTGAAAACAACAATCATGTAATATACTTGGGTGTTATATAATGATATTTTATTTCATCAATGTTGAGATTAGTAACTTTTTAACCTATCTTAAAAGGTGAAATTGCAATGATCATGTCAACATTTCGAATTCGCTTGTATTAATCAATAACAATGCACACTTAATCAATTAAATTTCGTTAATGATGCACTTTTCTAACCATAAGCTTAGATAAAAACTGAGGTTCAATCAAGTGTGAGAATAAAAAATAAAGTCTAGATTTTGAGGAAAATAAACATCCGATTAAGAAATTCTCAAGCACCCTTGTCATATCTTAATCGTTCAGTTTTTTGTAGTTTCTATTTATTTGAGTTCATTTGGAAAATAAGAATGCATAGAAATGTGAGTTTGGAAGACAATTAACATCATTAGAAGTCCTCCAGAGAACATCATCAATACTCATCTTTACTATTCGGTCCATCTAATTATAGTAAAATAATGCATACACATAGTAGTTTTAGGGTTAGGAGCAAAGAAAGAATAGAAATAGTTACAGATAAATAAAAGTTTATTCGGAAGAAAAAATAAAAGGTATTGTCAATACCTAGCTGGGTCGACCGGGTCGGCTATGTACGACTCCATGATCACCGTCCTCGAGAACTCCTTCCGTGGAGAGCCAAGGAATGTCTAAAAGGACAATAGTGCAAGTACAAGGTCTGATGTGGCTGCGAACTTGCAACCGATGAACGACATTTGAGAAAAGATATATCCGTGCAAGAATTGTGCAAAGATCGTGCAAGGTCCGTGCAAGGATTGTGCAAAAATCGTGCAAGGTACGTGCAATGTTTGTGCAAGGTCCGTGCAAGGTTTGTGAATTGCGTTGTGTTCTCTTGCACTTGAATGAAATTTGTTTGGATTTCATTTAGTTTAGAAAGGATTTGGGATATTTGGGTGTTGCAATGAATTTTTTAATTAAATAAATCTCATGTCTAGTGTTCAAATACACAAAAAAATAGACCGTAATATATTGATTCAATTAGAGTTTATGCACTATTAGAGTGAACACCCTGAGGTAGCCTGAAAAATCTAAAACATATAACTCCTCTCTAATTCAGACCCGGATGATAAGGAAAGCCCAAGGTATTGTCTAAGCCCGTTTAGCAGGTCTAGGTATTGAAAAGCTCTCAAAGGCCCTCATCATCCAATCACTTTGATATAAACAGAACATAGAAGTATGTAGGAACTCTAATCAAGACTACACAATTTTCCTAATAACATTTAATAGCATTTGACTCACATCCCTGCTCTCGTTCGAGTACTTACATGTAGGTTCACATATGAGACTTATGTGTAGCAATTTAGAAAATGGAAGTGCGTGTAAGAAAAATCTTAACATATTAGGGTAGGACTTTACAAGGGGAAATTCCGTGTTAAGTGGGATTGATTAATCGAACTAAAGCATGAAATCATAGCAACACCAACTAGTGCGATAACTCAATCTTTTGAAATAAAATTTTAGGTTAGAAAATGCATCGTACCTTTCCACATTTGTTTTGTACGGTTTGTGATCATGTTTGGTCAAATTCTATGGAGAAGGTAAGGTAGTTGTGGATGGATTGATCCGTGTTCATACTAACTTGACCATACATCACGGAACAATATAAGATATTTTCCTAAAAATAATTGTCTTTATCACTTAGAATTGTTACCCCTAACGAAAAATCTTTTCACTCTCTACAATGATTTATGTTGAAACGTATCGTATATAAATAATTTTTGCCGATTTATTTTTGTAATCGATATAAAGAATCGTTTTTAATTGTTGATGCTATAGCAAACAAACACACCCAAAAAGAATTCTCTTGGTTGTACAATTATCCTATCATCTAGAAAGTGGGTACATGCGATGTGATGCGTTAACTAAGAACAAGAGTGAACAGAAAAAAGTCTTCAAGTATTTTTTACGAATTGTACGTTTGACTTGACATTCACAACACGAGAGCTACTTATTTTTTTGGGGTAAAAGAATGACTCCGAATAAAGACCCCCGAAGACCTTGGCTAAAATATTCCAAGAAGGCGGAAGATGATGGATAATTCTATTGGTTGTCTCGTCTGCCTCGGACAGTGAACAGGATTTTAGGGCGGGTCTGGGCAGGTCAAGCACGACCCTATAGGTTTAGGATCGAGTAGGGTATTATGAAAGCCCGACCCGACTCGATCCATTAACACCTTTATCGGACAATCATGCAATGTGAATAATACGCAATAACAAAGCAGAAAAGACAAATTGAGAATTTTTCAATGACTTTTGCTTCAGGCATGGATTTATAAAAGGAGGCAGCCCAAGTCCCTTCCATTGCCCCCTCCTGCTGCCTCTACTGTCTCTTTAATTCAGTTGTTGAATTAATCTCCTCGTGGCGGTACTCAATGCCGAGTCATTCTTCCAGGTGAGACTGCTTTAGATTTAGCGAAAAATTTGGAGGATTTCTCCTTTTCTTTCTTTTTATCCTTGAATTTTCCGGCGATCTCCTCGTAACTTCAATCTCTGCGAAATTGTCGTGCCCGTTTAAGCATTTTTCACGTGGGTCGACCCCAACGGCGGAAATGGAAAGCAACGCAAACAAGTGAAAAGGATCGCGAAGCTGACCCGAGGAATACTAAAACGGACTGTCGAGATATCTGTCCTGGCCGTCTCCATGACAGGGCAATTGATCAAGAACCGGTTACGGAGCCCGAAAAAAGAATTGAGGTGATGATGCTCATGGGCGTGGATCGGAGGGAGGGCGTTGTGATGTTTGAACGAGGACTAAATGCAATGATCAGACAACTCGCTTTCAACTCTTATTCTCGCACACCCCTTGCTTTCCTCATCTAAACACCAGATAATATTGCCATTTTTCCTGGAAAACGACTTCCTAGAAAGCATTTTTCATGTACGTAATATTGTTCACGAAATAAACGGGGCCTTAGAGAATGGAAATGCTACTTGTGTAAAAGTAGCTTGGCCACTCAATTATTTCGTTCGGAGGGTCCAATATATAGACTGCGAAAATCTAACTTTTCATCCGACGACATCCATGCGAAATATCATGTTCTTGAGCAACGTGTAGTACATGTAGCGTTATTGGAAAAGAGAACAAATCATCTTCACGGGGTCTTTACTCTTGAGAGAAAGAGTTCACGCCGAGGTGACAAGCCAGCGAGCATGTCACACGAGCAAATTGAAATTTGTATGTCGAATTAATTTTCTTCTTGTTTTTTTTCCATGCATTGCTTCCACTAATTAAGAGGTTATTTCAGTTTATTGAGAGCTTTTATATATATGTTATGGATCTATTTTCCAGACAATTTAAATTTTTAGTACGAAATATAACAACAGAACACGGGAATTCATGCTTGCTGTGAGCACATGAGATCAAAATCGCTTCATCAGGTTGGCAGAAGATTTTTCGAAAAGGAACGACTAGCCGCCACCTCTATACGTATTAACCTAATCAATGTATTATAAAAAGACAAAAAAATTAACGTATAGAAACTTGACAAGTAATAAGCCTACATAATTAATTGAAAAAAGAGAAGATAATTAATTCTCAAACTAACAGTCAGAAAGGAAGATAAAGTAAAGAAAAAGGTCATTCATGCTGAGATCAGATCTCCAAGAAGTAAATCATGCTGAAATTAGATCTCCAAGAAATGCAAAGCCCGAAAATAAGAGATCAAACACGATCATTTTGAAATCATCTAAAGCATGCATAATCTATCAACAAGAGAGATCACATCATTCTCCCTTCACCCACTAGATTCTTGAATTGCACTTTCTATCTTCTTGGCCATAGATTGGAGGCAAAAATCAATGTAAGAGATCAAATCTTGGTGCTCCCAACCCTCAATTGGATCAGACACAAAAGACCACTCAATCATGCACCCACCCATCTTACCGTCCCCACCATTCACAGGCATCACTCGAACTGTGGCAACATAGCTCTTGAACCCAACATTGTTGTCCAAGACCTCATAGCTGAAGCACTTCTCGCTAGAGTCCATCATGAGGAGCCTCTCGTTGGCCCACTTGATCTTCGATGGGTCCGAGTCGTCGCCGGACGCGGTGGAGGCGCAGTACCTGACGAGGCCAGGCTGGCCCTGGACGCCCTCGACTCGGTCGCACGTGTCGATGGTGGGAAGCAACTTGTGGAGGTTGCAAAAATCCGCCAAGAATGGCCACACTTGTTCTGGTGTTGGCCCTTTCAGCTCAGCTATGGCCTTGCCTTCCCATCTTGGTTGGGTTTCTTCTGCCATTGAGAGAGAGAGAGAGAGAGAGAGAGAGAATTGTTGGGTTTATGGCAAAGATGGAGACATCTATTAGATAAGGCCCAAACTTGTGGTTGTGTAGATCCCTTTCCCCTGGTTTACAACATATTTAGAATTTTTTTTAAAAAGTTACAATGAGTAAGATGGTTAAAGTGAGTAAGTAGATTTAGGAAATTGTCGATCATTTTTAGATCCTAGCTGTTTACATGTCAATAGCTTTAAGATTTATCGTGAAATCTATTTTACCCACAGAAGATCTTTAATTTGCATCACAACTATTATTAGCCGAGTCTTCTTATCTTTTTTCTAAAGTAACCTATTGCTAGAAGCTATTTTATCTTACACAGAAAACAACAATTCAATGAGCAAATCTTTTCGTGATTTTACAATTTTGCAATATTTGGAAACTCTGGGGACATGGGAGGCCGCGGTAGAATTTGCTTTTCTGACTAAAATATTCTTTTTACTCATTAGTGGAAGCTTATGTGCAGCATGATGTCAATCTCCATTGACTTAACAGGGTACTATATTATTACTTAGTATTATAAAATTAAACATATCTCGAAGGATGTAATTATCTCTGACTCCATCAATTAGAAGCACTATCAAACGAAGGGAAAATTTTATAAAAATGGCGCTATGTCCTGAATCCAATGTAAAGTCAGTGGAGAAACACAAACAAAGATGGGGGCGCAAAACAAGGTCAATAATTTCAATTTCCCACGAGTTCGTGCATCGGCGAAGTCTTCAGTTTATTGTCAGGATTAACTTCATTTTGACACATAAATCGAAACTTGCAGATTGAAACATCTGTAACTGGGTTTCTGGGTAGTTGCTTGATGCAAAAATGGTATTGTAAACTAGGAGGAGAAGAGGTGGAATACGATCGGAGCTTCACGACATCTTTCCATCATCGATTGCCTCACCACATAATCGAGATAGGTTTTAGCTTTGTCCTCCCAAATGTTTTCTTTTGTTTCGATTGATAGGAGTTGGATTTTGAAGAAGTTCCGTTCTTCCTTCTCGAGATTAATATCATAAAATAAGAGTGTTCTTCGATGACTACGAGGAGACCCAATGAGAGGGCCGACACAGGTGGTGGTGGTTGTAGTTGATGGTGGCCCGTCTATGGTGGCTGGCGGCGGCGACCGGCGGTGATGGTGACTCTGTTCAAGCTGACCAGGCAAGAAGGAGAAGGAAGAGGGGAAAAGAAAAGGCAAAGAAAAATGATTAATGATAAAATGAAGCAAAATAAGTTATGTAACATGCAGTAGAGAGAGACGATTGGAATATGTCATCACACGGCGCAGATAAATAGGGGTGAGTATGGTCCGGATTGAGCCGGTCTAGCACCTAACCTTGGGACCAATCCGACCTAACTTGTCCGGTGTTGGTCCCCAATTTCTAAGAACGGGGACCGAGCCTGTTAAGCCTGGGACCGATATGAGTCCAGTGCGCTTCCAAAGTCAACTCGGAAATAATCAATTATTCTTTTGTTTCATTTTTTATATTCCTTGAAAGGACAAACATCTCTTTCAAATTTCATATCCATCAACAATACGACATTGAGCAACCAAACTATGAATACCGGCACGCATCAAACATAAATCTAAAATAAGATAACAACAGAAATCTACATTTGTTAAAAGCAACAAACCATAAAAAACGAATACGGGAAATATAATTAAATCATAAGAAGTTCAAAATACGTAATATAAACCATGAATTATAGAACTTATTTTTAAAAGATCGCTTCAACTTCTAAACACCTAAAAACAAAATAAACAACATACATAATTAATACTTAACAAAAGTTTTAAACTGAAAATACTATCAGTGCAATTGATAGAACATCTCACCACTTATATTCACTCAACTTCAAGGATCATTAGTAGATACCTTGATTGACTCTTTTAAGTCTTCTACAAATCCATGGCCCGGCGATATCATAATCAAACTCATCTCATGATATCCCTTCACTTCAGTAGACATGTTATCTGAATTCATAAAGTTCACCTAAATATACCAACGTGAAATTAGTAATCGTCGAAGCCCTCACATTTTTTACTTAGTACACAGACATGCAACAACCAAAAACCACACTTATCTATTCTTTGTTTTTTTTTTTTGGTCGAACACACTTATCTATTCAAATGAATGACAAACATAGCAAAGTGAGGACATGATTTAACACCTGCAAGGCGAGCGAACAGAGGGAGCGAGGCGAGCAGGGCCAACGAGGCCGAGGCAAGCGAACAAAGTCAAGCAGCGAGCAAACAAAGCAAGGTGAGGAAGAGGGTTTCCTAGGCAAGCGGCGAGCGAACAAAGCGAGACGAGGAAGAGGGTTTCTATTTTATTTTTTTTTGGGATCAAATCAAGGCTAGGTTAAGCAGGTTTCTACTTCCTAATTTACAATTTTACATGGCAAAATCGCATAAGAAAGAATAGAGGCGGAGGAGCTAGGGTAGGGTTTAGAGTAGATAAAAATATATAATACAATATTGGCCCGGGTGGACCAACCGTAAAATCCCAAGACCAAGGACCAACTCGCACAATGCAAGATCCAGGGATCCTAAGACCAAGGACTGGCCCAATTCTCTGGGAACAGGACCAAAACCGACCGGAATGGGCTAGTCCAGGGTTGACGCTGGATCAATGCTCACCCCTACTGATAAAAGAACTTAATTGCACAATTTCTACGAATGTTAGAATTTTTTATGCACTATTTCGTAAGAGGAGGAAATTATCCAATCAATCCTACATATAATAATTCAGTCTTAAACTTTTTCATTTTTATCAATTTAGTCATAAATCTTGATTTAAAATTCTAATGTAGTCATTCCGATCAATTTTTTACATAAAATCGACAACCTGACAGTGTGCCACGTAGGACGGCTGACAATGATTGAATTGTCACTTCAGCGATTTCGAGAGAAAATTAATCTGAAGGACTAAATTGTAATTTTATGTAAAGGTTTAGGATTAAATTGATAAAAATTAAAAATTTTAAGATTAAATTGATATTATACAATAAATTAAGGCTGATTAGGTAATTTTCATTCGCTAAAGTACAAGCCCGAGTGAACGAACACCGCACGTCTCTTACATTAATGATTGCCTTTTTAATTACGACGGCCTGTGTGAAGGAAAAAAAAGTAAAGAGGAGAAAAGTTAAACAGTAACCAAGAACACTCTAGAAACCCGGATATATAAAATCAAAACACGCAACAACCAAGTCAAAATTGTCGGCTTATTTAATTCCCCAATGAATCCTCCATCTTCTTAGCCATGCCTTGTAACCCCACCTCATATTTCCTCACTAAATTCTCCAACACCCACCCTTCCACCGGATCGACGGCGAACGACCACTCGATCGTGCACCCACCTTCGCCGTCTCCGTCGCTAGGAACAACCTTGACCGTCGACACGTATGAAGTGAACCCGATGTTGGAGTCCACCATCTCGTAGCTCAAGATTCATCCGATCGGATCTATACTGATCAATCGCTCCTTGGACCAGCGGACGGGGTGGTTCTCGCTTGCGTCGCTTGTACCTTCGGACGAGAGGGAGAAGCCGGCGCAGTACCGCACGCAACCGGGCTCGCCATTGCTGCCATGGATGCCGTGGCAATCAGATAGGCCTGGGAACCATTTGTGGAGGTTGAAGAAATCCACGAAGAGTGGCCATATCTGGTCTGCACTGGCCTTTGCGACTGTAGTAGAGACCTTGCCTTCCCACTTGCGACCTAATCGGAACTCCGTTTGATCCATGCTTTAGTACACCCTTTTTATGCCTAAACATGCTCTATATAGCATCATGACAGGCATAGCAAGGTAATTAATTAAAATCTCGAATGAGCAGGAGTAGGTAGAGAAGGCACATATGGCATCGACTAATCTCTCTAGGGCAACTATTTTAATGTTTGACAGGTATCGAGTAATTAATTATTCAAACAAGAAACCTCTAGGGTGCTTTGGTGTGATTGTTGACTTTACATGTTTAAGATTATAAGAATGTAAGAATATTCATATAAATTTGACGTAAGAAGTAGGGGGATTCGGTTCTCTAGCTCAAGCTAGGAATTGGTCATAATATTTTTACCAAGAAAGTTGTTTTCACCGAAAATTGACTCCTATTGTGTTAGACTTTTTTTTTTTTCTTTTTGGGTGAGTGCATGAGGGTACAAAATGTTTTCGACAAATAGCCCGGCCTAGCATCAACAGTTGAGCTTCCGGCAAGCAAACTCAGCCCCTTGATGCATCTTTGACCCCTGACCCAGAGCCATTGAGAACCGAGGGCTCGGACCCGGGATGACCAAAGATTGGCCGCCTGACCTGAGAACCCAGCCCCATAAAGTAAAATTTATATTTCGAAATCATAATTAAGATCCGAGGAAAACGAGACAGGACGATTATACTGTTCCATTTTCAAAAAGCAGGTTTTCTTTTCGTGCTAATAAAATTATGAAGGAGTTGGTAAGTGTAAAAATAATATTGGTGGAAGACGTCACAGACAACCTAACTTTCTGGTATTTATTAGTAACTTAGCGATACTTTTACGAAGTCAACGACTCTTTTTTACGGGAGGCAAATTACCAAATATTCTAATCTTTTATTAAATTTCATTTTTCTTTTTTTTTTCCAACACCTTACTAACTAGTTTTTGGTTAGGTCTATGGCCAGTGTAAGAGTTGATTCTTAGATTCATCGTTTGATGATTGACACGCGGAACAAATTAGTCACCTTTTGCCCTTCAGGTATCCATTTCAATAATCCGATTGTGAGTGTATGAAAGTTTTGTTACACTGGCCGCGGATCTAATAATTATCCATAACAAAACCTATATATTTATGTTTTCCTAAGTACAATTAAGCACTTTATTTAGTATTAAATTATTTCTCGAGTTTGAGCTTGTATACGAAACTAGCCTGGTAGAAGTGTGGCTCGTACTTTGAATGTATTCTGAATTAGGACATTATTTCCAAGCAAATTTAGTGGAGTCCACGTCAAGTCACATAAGAACACATAAAAACAAAAAAAATTTCTATTAGTATTCATATGAGCAAACAAGAATAGTGTTAAGGTTTTTCCTTAGAGTTTTTGAGTGAGTTCTCTATGAAAGATTGTAATATCATACTTGTAAATTTGCTTCGAGTGTTATATGGGATTGGAAAACACTTGAGAGCGATTGAGCAATTGTAATTCTATAATTCTCTAGATTTATAGTGGATTTCTTTGCCAGCGACTCTCTTTAAGGAGTAGGTATTAGCACTCCGATCGAACCACATAAATCTTCGATGTCCATATTGTTTTTTATTAATTTCTTTGATACTTTTTTCTTCTTGTATTAGGTTTGAATTGCAAGATCTATTAACTTATGTATTATTTTCACAATATTTTGTCATTACACACATATAACAAAGTCATTATGGAAACATGAGATGGTGAACAATTAATTTGATTTACATATAGCTTCTGAAGGAGCAAAAAGCCAGCTTAGCTGATAAGGTCTGTGGAACTAAATTCTTAGAGTGAGCACATGGATCAAAAATCGCATCATCAGGTTGGCATAAGATTTTCAGAGGAGCGGGTGGGGGTTGGTGGGGAGGGGACAAGCTACCTCTATACTTATAACCTATTCAATGAATTATAAAAAGCAAAATAGAAAAAAAAATTCAATATATGGAGACTTCACAAGAGATAAGCCTAAATTATTAATTGAAAGAATTTGATCATTAGTACTGAAATCAAAATTCAGAGGACAAGATGAAGCAAAGAAAAAGGAAATTCACGCGGAGATTGAAGGTCCAGGAAATGCAAAACACAACCTTAAGAGATCAAACAGAGTCATACTAAAGTATATAAAAGCATTCTTAATCAATCAACAAGAGAGATCACGTTTTCTGAATTCACCCACTAGCTTCTTGAATTGCACTTTCTATCTTCTTGGCCACAGATTTGACGCAAAAATCAAAGTAAGACCTCATATCTTGGAGCCCCCAACGCTCAACTGGATCAGCCACAAAGGACCACTCAATCATGCACCCAACCATCTTACCATCCTCATCATTCATGGGCAGCACTCTAATCGTGGCAACATAGGACTTGATCCCAATATTGTTGTCCACAACCTCATAGCTGAAGCACTTGTCACTAGGATCCATCATGAGGAGCCGCTCAGTGACCCACTTGATCTTCGACGGGTCAGAGTCGTCGCTGGACACGGTGGAGGCGCAGTACCGGACGAGGCCAGGCTGGCCTGGGACGCCCTCGACTTGGTGGCACGTGTCTATGGAGGGAAGCAACTTGTGGATGTTGCAAAAATCCGCCAGGAATGGCCACGCTTGGTCCGGTGTTGGCCCTCTCAGCTCAGCAATGAGCTTGCCTTCCCATCTTGGTTGGGTTTCTTCTGCCATTGAGAGAGAGAGGGAGAACTGTTGGATTTATGGCAAAGATGGAGACGTTTATTAGATAAAGCCCAAACATGTGGTAGCTAAATTTCCTTTCTCCTGGTATACAATTCATTTTAGAAATTCGTGCTTTTTTTTGGTCATATAGAAATTCGTGCTTTGAAAATTATGATTTGTCCCCATTGAGTCAGATGGTTAAAGTAACTAACTTATTTAGGAAATTGTCGCTCATTTTGATATTATAGTTGTTTACACATACATGGGATAATTACAAAAAAAAGTCATAAACTTATTATATTTGTGCCAATTCAATCCTAAACCTTTCTGTTGTGTGAATTGAGTTCTAAACATTTTCAAGTTTTACTAATTGAGCTCATCTAGCTAATTTTAACTGGAAATCACTGACGTGGACACCGAGAGTCTTACGTGACACGAGCGATGCTGACATAGATAAATTTTTATAATTTTTTATAATTTCTCAATTTTTTTATTCTTCTTTCTTTTCTTTTTTTTTCTTTCTTTATCTTTTTTTTTCTTCCAAGCCCAATGAGAGTCGTTGGCCAACCCTCATCGATCACAGGCAAGGGCCGACCGACCTCACCCACGACTTGCGGTGCCTTGATGGCCCTCGCTTGTGGTTGGCAAGGGTCAACCAGCCCTCACTTGTGACCGGTGAGGGTCAAACGATTACCCTCTCCAAACTTGGTGGGGAAAAAAAAAGAAAAAGAAAGACAAAAAGAAAAAGAGAAAACCAAAAATAAAAAAAATTTGAAGAAATTATAAATTATAAATAATTGTTTACGTCGGCGGCACCCGTCCTACAAGGCACTACTGGCATCCACATCAATGATTTCCGGCGAAAATTGACCGAATGGAATCAATTGGCAAAATGTGAAAAGGTTTATCCTCAATTGGTACAATTGAAAGTTTTATGACTAAATTGGCACAAGTGCAATATGTTTATGACTTTTTGGTTAATTTTCCCCACACATATGTCAATAACTTAATATTTATCATAAAACTAATAAGCCGGAGCAAGGTAAGGGATGACGTCAAGTCACCATGCCCCTTATGCCATGCCCTTTGCAGTATGGGATTTCTTGCCGTCCGGGCTTCCTTTAATAACATTGAGAAGCTAAACACAAAGGCGGGAAACGGCTCATCTCATCGTGACCTTTTCTTGAATTCTCAAAACTTGTGTCGCTCCATCCCTACATGGGTAGATAACTAATTTGACAAGTTTTAAGACTCAAATGTTAGGACTCTATTACACTTTCAATACAAGTTTTATGACTTCAAGCTCTAGGGATTATTTCAAAGCCCGGGCAAAGCCTTCGAGATCGCTAGACCCTAGGCAATTGGCGACAACCATCGACCAGGCGACCGGAGGCAACCAAGCAAGCGATGTCACCAACTGAGCTGCGTTCACAAGGTGAACAGTGAGAGGCGAGTGAGCTGCATTTCATTAGGCAACGGAAGAGAAAGGCAACATATCAGGTTTTTATGTTAAAAAGGGGTAAAAGTGGAATTATGATTAGCGAATAAGGGTAAGATTGAAAATTCAAAAAATTCATTAATTCAAGTCTTATTGCATGCTGGGAAAGCCAGAAAGCCAAAGCAGGTGGGAGAGAGCCTTGAGCTAAACGACTTTACAAGGCTTTGGAAATGCTAACATTTAGAAAATGGGCTCTCAAAAATAAATGCCAATCATACTAGCATTTGCTCAAAAGCCTTTAGAAGTCCAAAGGGCTTTGCAAAGCTATTCCCAAACACAGCCATCATCGAATTCGACTTCATCCGGAGCACAAGTTTGTCGGTCTTTAAAAGGGGAGATAAAGTAGGGTTTCAAGTAGCGGAAGCAATGGCATTATGTGAAACCCTACTTTGTCTCTCTCCCCAATCTGAACTGAAGCTTAGTGTGGAGACTGATTGCAAAGTACTCGTGGAAAGCAATTGTAGACCGGACCCACAAGCTTATGAGGAGTTTCTCGGGCCTTTCTCTAGCCCACTGCAGAAGGGAAACCAACAAAATTGCGGATTGAATTATTAAGGTCCAATGGACGAATTGCCTACCTTGTAATTGGGTCATGGATTTCTCGCTAACCCATTATGATTTGCTATATTCTGAAACTTTAGACTTGTCTTCACTAAACTCTTTAAAGTGAATGATATCAATATTTTTTTGCCAAAAAACAAAAGGGGAGAGAAATCATACTTGCAAAGAGCGCATTCCTCAGCCTTTGTGCCATGAAGATAAATAAGCTGCTAATTAAGTAAAGCGGGTAATTTCTGGATAAGTCTAAATATCAAAAGAAGACATTTTTTTAATAAAAAGAAAATTTCACATGATTCCAAATGGGTCCAATAATTTATGCGTAGATGTTTTAGAAACTCGGAGTACTCGGCAGGGAACTAAAAGCCAAATTCACTCGAAATACGGATGAATGATTGGGACAGTCCAATTTGGAAATTAGTCCGGACATGCTTTTCAACTTCGAATGAAGATCGGATCGGAGAGAATCACGATGGTTGCTCCCATTCGATCTCCTGATATCTTTCCATCATCGATGGGTCCATCGCGTGATGGATAGGTTTTGGCTTTGTGCTCTCGAACATTTGCTTTTTGGTTTGATTTGATTAAATGATAAGGGTTTTGAAGAAGTTCGATTCTTCTTTTTCCAGTTTAAGATCTTAAAACAAGAGTTTCCTTTGATGACTGCGGCGAGACTCGATGAGAGGCCCAACGCAGGTGTTGGTGGCCGCAGTGGATGAAGGCTCGACTATGTTGTCTAGCACTGGCGACGTGCGGTGATTATAACAGAGAAACGATTGAAATAAGCCACACACGTACGATGTTTCTGTCCCCTAAAATTGACGGACCTCGTATGAAAATTTGATTGCCTAATTTTCGAATGCGATAGCACTTGCTATAACTTTTAAGGCTTTGGTCCACTAACCAATGAAAATACAAGCACGACCAGACCACAAACACCGGACTCCTCTTACATGAATAATTGCCTTCATGTGAAAAGAACGCGCGTGAAGAAAAAGTCAAAATTGTCGGCTAATTTAATTCCCAAAGGAATCCTCCATCTTCTTAGCCATGCCTTGTAACCCCACCTCAAATTTCCTCACCAAATCTTCCAACATCCACCCGGATCGACCGCGAATGACCACTCGATCGTGCACCCACTGTCACCATCTCCATCGCTAGGGACAATCCTGACCATCTACACGTACGAAGTGAACTTGATATTAGAGTCTATTATCTCGTAGCTTAAGCTTTGTCGGAGTGGATCTACACCAACCAGTCGCTCCTTCGACCAACTGATGGGGCGATTCTCGCTCGTGTTGCTTGTTCCTTCGGACGAGAGGGAGGAGCCGGCGCAGTATCACACGCAACCAGGCTTGCCGTTCCTACCATGGATGCCGTGGCAATTAGATAGGCCCGGAAACCATTTGTGGAGGTTGAAGAAGTCCAGGTAGAGTGGCCATATCTGGTCTGCACTGGCCTTTGTGACTCTAGTAGAGACCTTGCCTTCCCACTTGTGACCTAATTAGGACTCCGTTTGATCCATGCTTTGGTACTCCTTATTTATGCCAAAACATGGCTGAAGAGAGAGATAATAGGGTGTGTGTATATATATACTCTTGAGAATGTGCAAGGATCTCCACGTGGCACTTAAATGTGAGTTGGGAAAATACAGCTTTCAGTCAAGGCATCATGGCAGGTATGGCAAGATAATTAATAAATTTTGAATGAGCAGGGGTAGGTAGAAATCACATCTGGTTGTGGGACTTTTCTAGGTGTCAGTGTGTGCCAAATGAGAGAAATCATGAGAAGCTTTGGATCTTTACAGACCTTGGGGAATTCTATTTGCTTATCAACATTTTTTTGGTTTCTTCTTTATAATTTTTTCAATGAATTACCAACTGGCTTTGGTTATCAATTCTAACTTGAGTTACTCACCTTCTCAATGAAATTACCAACTAATTTTGATTACCGGCCCTCATTTGAGTTACTCGCCAAGATTTATTTCATTTTTTATTTTATCAACTTTTATCATTGTTTATTGACCTTATTTGTCTTTCTTCTAAACACATCAAATTTATCAACTATTATATGAATGTACCAACCTTTGTCTGTGTAATTTACTAGTTTTGTCCAATTAGGTTTTTTATTAGCTTTGATTTACTAGGTCTCATTTTATTTGCTTTTGAATATTTATTTGTTTTCTTCTTCATATTTACCATCTTTTCTATCAATCTAACTAACTAATATTTGTCTTGCTTATCAATATGTTAAATTCCAAACTAAGCAAAAAATAACATATACCAAGACCGGGCTTACGAATTGCGGAAAAATAGAACAAAATGCAACTAAGATATAATACACATGGGAATATCTCACTTTAACAGGCCGTTCCTGTGAATAGTATAAGAATTTGTTTTAGGTCCATCCCCAGTGTAAAAATTGATTTACACATTTATCGTTAGATGATTTATGTTCTAACTGGGACTTTATCTCCAAGCAAATTTAGCAGAGTCCAAAATTTGGTGGACTCTTATTTTGGATTAAAGACAAAATGAAGAAAATCAAGGTTTTAGTTTGAGTCGGCAAGTCTCGTGAGAACAAATGTTCACTTAGTTGTTACATATTAAAGTCAAACAAGAGGATGTTGAGTGTTTTCTCTTTGCGTTTACTGAGTGAGTTTTTTTTTATGAGATTGTGAGATAACAAGTGTGAGTTACTTTGATTGCAGTCTATGGTAGGGAATCACTTAAGATCATTTAACTGATTGTATTTTTGTAATTCTCCATGAGGATGAGCGATTTCAAGGTTGGTTCAAGTTCCATCTGAAACCTAAAACCCACTTCTCAAAATCAGTTCTCAAATTTTTGGAACCTAGAACCTACCTTACATACTTTGGAATTTGGAACTTATCCTGGATTTCAAGGTTTACCCAAATTTCATTTGTATTCTTAATTGAACGATTGCAGTGAATCATCGCCTCTAACTACTATCTACTGCTACAATCCACTGACCACAACTTATATTTAGACAAGCGAAAAGTATGAAACATTAACAAAGTAAAAGTCTCAGTTATGGATATCGCCGGAAATGGAAGCTCATACAAGTAGTTCCAGATTACACATTCATCGTCGGACGTCATAAGAGATCAAACACAATCATATTAAGAAAAAGGAAATATTATGCTGAGATTAGATCTCCATGTAATGCAAAACACATCTTTAAGAGATCAAACACAATCATATTAAGATTATTCAAAGCATGCATAGTCAATCAACAAGAGGCATCACATCTTTCCCACCTCACCACTAGCTTCTTGGATTGCAGTTTCTATCTTCTTGGCCATAGATTGGAGATAAAAGTCAAAGAGGGACCGCATATCTTGGATCCCCCAACCCTCGACTGGATCAGACACAAAAGACCACTCAATCGTGCACCCGACCATCTTACCATCCCCATCGTTCATCGGCATCACTTTAATTGTGGCAACATAGGACTTGAGCCCAATATTGTTGTCCAAGACCTCATAGCTGAAGCACTTGTCACTAGGGTTCATCATGATGAGCCGCTCATTGGCCCACTTGATCTTTGACGAGTCTGAGTCGTCGCCGAACGTGGTGGAGCTGACGTACCGAACAAGGCCGGGCTGGCCCAAGATGCCCTCAACTCGGTGGCACGTGTCCAGGGTGGGAAGCAACTTGTGGAGGTTGCAAAAGTCCTCCAAGAATGGCCACGCTTGGTCTGGTGTTGGCCCTTTCAGCTCAGCAATGAGCTTGCCTTCCCATCTTGGTTGGGTTTCTTCTGTCATTGAGAGAGAGAGAGAGAGAGAGCTGTTAGGTTTATGGCAGATGGAGACATTTATTAGATAAAGCCCAAACATGAGGCAGCTAGATTCCCTCTCTCTTGTGGGAGCTAGATTCTCTTTCTCTTGGTATACAATCAGACAAAGGAAAAAGGGAGTGAGACAAAGTTTAAAAAGCTTCTAAATAAAATGAATGCGTATGATTGTGTGTGTGTGTGTGTGTAAGAGAGAGAGAGAGAGAGAGAGAGAGAGAGAGAGTTGTTAGGTTTATGGCAAAGATGGAGACATTTATTAGAAAAAGCCCAAACATGGGGCAGCTAGATTCCCCCTCTCTTGTGGGAGCTAGATTCCCTTTCTCTTGGTATACAATCAGACAAAGGAAAAAGGAAGTGAGACAAAGTTTAAAAAGCTTCTAAATAAAATGAACGCGTATGATTGTGAAGATCATAACCATTAATCAAGTCAAGCAGGGACACATCGTTGAAGTGGGAGATAACTTTTTGTTTCTTACATTCTCTGACTGTGAGCGAGAAGCATTCGGCTTTGCGAAGAGCCCTAGTGGAAATAATCGGTGGTGAAGGAAAGTCAAATCGTAGATGTTTAATATTAAAAGCTTCATAAGTAAAGATCACTCGACTAAATCTCGTGCAAGTTATTTGTTAATGCGAACTTATAGTTTTTTGTCTTTAATAATAGAGTCTAGTGTGGAGAACGACAAACTTTAGAAACTAACATTATACTTATAGTTTTTCGTCGGTAATGCAAACCACCAACGCAGGTGGTGGTGGCTGCATCAGCCATCTTGGATGTAGGCCTGCCTATTGTGGCTAGCGGCGTCGACGGGTGGTGATGGAGACCCTGTTCAAGGAAGAGGTAAAAAGAAAAAGAAAAGCAAATGATGAATACTAAGAATAGAACAAAATAAACCGACGATAGTAGTAGAGAGAAACGATTGAAATAATCCATGTGGGATTATTCAGTCGCTAAAAATTAATGACCCATTGAAAAAATTTGATTGCATGATCTTACTAATTCCAAGATGGATTGTGCTTCTACTGCAAATTTTGGAACCTTTCCTATTCTTATTCATAAAAGCACAAGCACTGTTGACGATGATCACGCATCTTTTACGTTAATACTGGCCTTTAATTACAAGGACGTGTGTGAAGGAAAAAAAAGAAAAAAGAGGACTAAAAGGTGTAACATCATAGTAATGGAAGCCCAAAACCAGGATATGCAAAACCAAACACTATAGTTGTCAGCGAATTTAATTCCCAAATGAATCCTCCATTTTCTTAGACATGCCTTGTAATCCCATCTCATATACTTCCCTCGCCAAATCCTCCAACACCCAACCTTCCACAAGATTGACCGTGAACGACCACTTGATCATGCATCCACCTTCACTTTCTCCATTGCTAGGGACGGCCTGATCATCGACACTCCATTGCTAGGGACGGCCTGATCATCGACTGGTATGAATTGAATCTGATATTAGATCTCGTAACTTAAGTTTTGTCCGATCGGATCTAGACTAGCTAATCGCTCCTTGGATCAGTTGAGGAGGTAATTTTCGCTGATATCATCAGTGCCTTCGGATGAGAGGGAGAAGCTGGCGAAGTATCGCATGCAACCGGGCTCGCCGTTCTCGCCATGGATCCTGTAGCAATCAGATAGGTCCAGGAACCATTTGTGGATGTTGAAGAAGTCCATGAAGAGTGGCCAGATTTGGTCTGCACTGGCCTTTGTGACTCACGTGGAGACCTTGCCTTCCCACCTGTGACCAACTGGGACTCCTCTGATTCATGCTTTAGTACTCCTTTTGCGCCAGAACATACATGAAAAGAGAGTAAATAGAGAGCTTATATTTGTAGACTTTTAGGGAGGTACAAGAATGTCCACGTGGCACTTAACTATGAGTTAGGAAATTACAGCTGTCATTAATCTCATTGGGAAAATTATTTTAATGTTGGACAGCAATGTAGGAATTATTTATTCAAAAAGAAACATGCCGGGTGCTTTGGTATGATTGTTAACTTTAAATTTTTCAGATAATAAGAATGTTTTTTTTTCTTGGTCGAAGATAATAAGAATGTAAAAAGTATTTAACTAGACATAAGAAGTAGGGGGTTTTAATTGTCTAGCTCAAATTTTTCAATAAAGTTTTTTTTTCCGGAAATTTAACTTTGTGGTATTAGACTTTTTTCTCTTAAACTTTGGCCCAATGTACAATGTCATTCCTAAACTTTTAATTTGTTTAATGTGATCTTGGAACTTTAGCCCAATATGTAATATCATCCATAAACTTTTGAATTGTTCTATTGGTCCCTAAACTTTTTATACATGTTCAATTTAGTCCCGGCACTATATGAAAATATTCAATATTGTCCTTCCAAGGATAATATTTAATAATTTCATATAATTCATGGACTAAATTGAACATATACCAAAACTCCAAGGATCACATAAAACAAATTAAAACTTCAGAGATCATATTGCAAATTATGGTAAAGTTCAGGGGCCGCATTTTTTGTTGGGTCAAAGTTGAAGGACCATTGATATCATTAGCTCTTTTGACAAATAGACGCCGGCCTAGCACCAATAATGGGGACTTCGGCACACAAACTCAGCAACTTGTTGCCTCCTTGACCCCTGACCCTAAGCCTGGAGAGCCCGCGGCTCAAACCTAGGATGACCAAAGATCCTAAGGTTAGACTTGAAAACCTGCCTAACCCGATAACCCATCACTTTAAGTTAAATGTATATTTCCAAATCATAATTTGAAAAAAATACAAGGAAAAACGAAACAAGATGATTATACTGTTCTGCTTTCAAAAGGCAGGTTTTTTTCTTCTCATGCAAGTGAAATTTTGGAGTTGGTAAGTGTCGAAAACTATTGGTAAAAAACGTCAACAATAACCTCATTTTTTCAATAACTTATTAGTAACTTGGTGATACTTTTATGAAGTTAGTGACTCTTTTTTATAGTATGCAAATTACCAATTTTTCTGAATTTTTATTAACTTTCATCTGTCTTTTTTACCGATACTTCAAATTTACCAACTATTGTATAAATTTACCAATGTCTATTTGAGTGACTAGCCAGCTTTTTTCCAATAAAATTAAATTAGTTTTTGGTAAGGCCATCGACCCAACAAAAATTGGTTAGGTACATTGTTGGTGTAAGAATTAAAATACGGATTTAACATTGCATGATTGCCATGTGAAAGAATTTGGTCACATTTTTACCTTCACGTATACATGTCAATAATCCGATTGTGAGTGTGTAAAAGTTCTGCTATACTAGCGGCAGATTTAACAATTAGCCATATTAAAATCTATAATGTTCTTTTCTTTTCCTAAGTAAAGTTAAGTATCTTGTTTAGTGCTAATTTATGTTCCGAATTTGAGCCTGCATATGAAAACCCCCTGGTAGAAGTATGGCCTGTCTTTTGGATGTCTTCTTATTGGGACATTATCCCCAAGAAAACTCTGATCTTAGATTAAATATTAAAAGAAGAAAATCCAAATTTCCTAGTTCGAGTCGTCAAGTCGCAGAACAACACATAAAACAAAATTTTTCTCGGTTCGTACAAATCAGAGCAAACAATAGGAGTATTAAGGTTTCCTCTCTATAAGTTTTTTAAGAGAGTTCTTTATAAGAGATTGTGAGATAACAATTATATGATTTTAGTATTATATGAATTGGACTGAGAAACACTTGAGAGCGATTGTAACGCTATAAATCTCAAGATTCATAATGAATTTCTTTGCGGGTGACTCTCTCCAGGGAGTACATACTAACAAGCAGACCGAACCGCATTTTGTTTCTATTTGACTTCTTTGATATTTTCTTTTTGTCGCATTAGATTTGAAGGGCAATATCTATTAACTTTCATTACACAAATCGAACAAAGTGACTATGGAAATTGGAGGAACAAGAGATGGTGAACAACTAATTTGATTTATATATATAAATAAATTGGCTTCTGAAAGAGCAAAAAGCCAGCTTAGCTGATAAGGACAGTGAAAGTCAATTCTCATAGGAGCACTTAGGAACAAAATCGCTTCATCGGGTTGGTATAAGATATTTAGAAGGGGGGGGATAGATTATAAAAAATCCTACATAATTAATTGAAAACATCTAAACTTTAATACTCATATTAAAGTGAGAAAAAAAGATAAAGCAAAGAAAAAGGAAATTCATGCTGAGTCAGATCTCCAAGAAATGCAAAACATAACCTCAAGATATCAAACACAAGCTTACTGAATTATTTGAAGCATGCATAATCAATCAACTAGAGCAATCGCATCTTTCTCACTTCACCCACTAGTTTCTTGAATTGCACTTTCTATCTTCTTGGCCATAGACTGGAGGCAAAAATCAAAGAAAGACATCATATCTTGGCCCCCCCAACCCTCAACAGGATCAGCCACAAAAGACCACTCAATCATGCACCCAACCATCTTATCATCCTGATCGTTCATGGGCATCACTCTAATTGTGGCAACATAGGACTTTAACCCAATATTGTTGTCCAAAACCTCATAGCTGAAGCACTTGTCATTAGGGTCCATCACAATGAGCCGCTCATTGGCCCACTTGATCTTCGACGGGTCTGAACCGTCGCCGAACGTGGTGGAGGCAACATACCGGACAAGCCCAGGCTGGCCCGGGACGCCCTCGACTTGTTGGCACATGTCAAGGGTGGGAAGTAACTTGTGGAGGTAGCAAAAGTCCTCCAAGAATGGCCACACTTGGCCTGGTGTTGGCCCTTTCAGCTCTGCAATGAGCTTGCTTTCCCATCTTGGTTGGGTTTCTTCTGCCATAGAGAGAGCGAGAGCGAGAGAGAAATTAAGAATATTGCGAAAATAGATTTGGAGAACTTTCTGTGTAATTCCATATGTCCTATTTATAGGCTAGTAACATCTATTAATCAAGATATGCACAATCAAGATATTGCGGAGATATACGTGCAATCTTGAGAGATACACGTGCAATCAATAGAATTATCAAATGAAATATCTAATTATGTTTAAAAAGAGAGTTGCTGGGTTGATGGCAAAGATGGAGATATTTATTAGATAAAGCCCAAACTTCTCTAGTGGTTGCTAGATTCCCTTTCTCTTGGTATACAATCCAACAAAGGATAAAAAGGAATGAGACAAAGTTTATAAAGATTCTAAATAAAATGAATGCGTATGATTGTAAGATCATTACCAGTAATCAAATCAAGCAGAGACACATTGCTGAAGACTGAGATAACTTTTTTTCTTTTTTACATTCTGCGAGAATACTCGGTGGTGAAGAAAAGTCAAACCTTAAATGTTGAATATTAAAAGGTTAAAAAGTAAAAATCACCAGACTAAATCTCGTGTAATTTATTTGTTAATGCGAGCTTATAGTTTTCCATTTTTAATAATAAAGTAGAGTGTGGGGCACGACGAAATTTAGAAACCAAAATTATACTTCTTCCTTTAATTTTTTAATATGTTTTTTTTTTTTGGTAAGGATTTCTCGAATTATGTAAAATTAGTAAAGAATCACGAACTTTACGTTCGGGCTCGCCGTTCTCACGGTGGATCCCGTGGCAATCAAATAGGCCCAAGAACCATTTGTGGAGGTTGAATCAGTTCATGAAGAGTGACCTAATCGGGACTCCATCTGATTTCATGCTCTAATACTCCTTGTTTTTGCGCCAGAACTTACATGAAAAGAGGGTAAATAGATTCGACAACTAAAAGAGGGTAAATAGAGAGCTTATATATGTGCACTTTTGGGGATGTACAAGAATCTCCAGGTGACACTTAAAAAGGAGTTAGGAAATCACAGCTGCCATTAATCTCCGTGAAAAGTGTCAAAAAAATCCTAAACCTTTTTTTAGTGCCAATTTAGTCCGAAACTTTTTACATTTGTGCCAATTTAGTTCTAAACCTTTTTTTGTGCCAATTCAGTCATAAATCTTTTGCATTTGTGTCAATTCAGTCCTAAACCTTTTGCATTAGTGCCAATTGAGTCCTAAACCTTTTTTTGGTGCCAATTGAATCATAAACCTTTTGCATTGGTGCCAATTCAGTCCTAAACCTTTTGCATTGGTGCTAATTCAGTCCTAAATCTTTTTGAGCTAAATTAATCGAAAGGATTGAATTGGCACAAATACAAAAGGTTTAGAACTAAATTGGCACCAATGCAAAAGGTTTAGGACTCAATTGGCATCAAAAAAAGGTTTAGAACTCAATTGGCATCAATGCAAAAGGTTTATGACTGAATTGGCACCAATACAAAAGGTTTAAGACTGAATTGGCATAAAAAAAAGGTTTAGGACTCAATTGGCACAAATGCAAAAAGTTTAGGACTAAATTGGCATAAAAAAAAGGTTTAGGACTAAATTGGCACTGACGCAAAAGATTTAGGACTTTTTTGACACTTCTCCCTCTCCAGGACAACTATTTTAATGTTTGATAGCAACTTAGAAATTATTTATTAAAAAAAGACACCTCCTAGGTGCTCTGATATGATTGTTAACTTTAAATTTTTAAGATAATAAGAATGTAAAAAAGTATTTAAGTAGACATAAGAAGTAGGGGGTTTCAGTTCTCTCCCTCAAATTTTTCAATAAAATACTTTTCCCGGATATTAAACTTCCTGGTGTTAGACACCGGCCTAGCACCAACAATCGGGACTTCGGCACGCAAACTCAGCACCTCAATGCCTCCTTGACCCCTAACCGTAAGCCTCGAGAGCCCAGGGCTCGAACCCTTGATGATCAAAGATCCTGGAAGAGTAGATCCGAGACACTGCCTAATAGGGGTGAGCAACTTGGACCGCCCAAACCGGGACCAGACCGGACCGGACCGGACTGACGAGTTTGGTCCGGTTCTCGGGACTATCGGTCCGGTTCCCGGTTCCTAAAAGCGGAACCGGTTTCCGGGCGGTCCGGTTCCCGGTTCCAAGGGGGAACCGGACCGGACCGGACCGACTATTTAATATATATTTTTGTTATTTTTTTCTTTAAAAAAATTAATAAAATGTGAACTAAACTCTAAGTGAACTTCATTATCATAAATTCATTGATAAAAAATAGTAAAATGTGAATTAAACCCTAAGTGAACTTCATTGGCATAAATTTATTGACAAAAATTAGTAAAATGTGAACCAAACCTTAAGTGTTTGACAAAAAAAAACCCTAAACTCTAAGTAACCGGTTCCATTGGACCGGATTGGAACTGGACCGCACCGACGGTCCGGTCCGATTCCCGGTCCTAGAACCAACCGGTCCGATCCGCGGTTCCCAAAATTGGGAACCGGTTCTCTCGGTCCGGTTCGCGGTTCCACCTTGGAACCGGATCGGACCGGGAACCGCTCACCCCTACTGCCTAACCCGAGAAACCATCCCATAAAGTTAAATGCATATTTCCAAATCATAATTAAAAATAAAAAAAATACAGAGAAAAACAAACAAGATGATTGAACTGTTCCGTTTTCAAAGGCAAGTTTTTTTTCTTGTGCTAGTGAAATTTTAGAGTTCGTAAGCATCAAAAAATTGATAAAAAAAAGTTACCAATAACGTAATTTCCCGGTAACTTATTAGTAACTTGGTGATACTTTTATGAAGTTACCGACTCTTATTCACGGTATGCTTCATTTGTCTTTTTTACCGACCTTTTAAATTTACCAACTCTCGTATGAATTAACCAATATCTATTTGAATGACTAGCCAACCTTTTCCCAATAAAATTACCAATTATCTTTTGCCTAGGTCCATTGTTGGTGTAAGAATTGATTTACAGATTTACCATTGGATGATTGCCATGTGGAAGAATTTGGTTACAATTTTTACCTTCAAGTACACATGTCAAAATCCGATTGTGAGTGTATAAAAGTTCTGTTATATTAGTGGTGGATCTAACAATTAGCCATATTAAAATCTATAATCTTTTTCTTTTTCACAGGTGAAATTAAGCACCTCATTTAGTGCTAATTTATGTCTCGAATTTGAGCTGTAAATAAACCCCCCCCCCCCACTAGAAATATCGCCTGTATTTTGAATGTCTTCTAATTGGTACAGACTATAAGCAAATCTAGTGAAGTCCAAAATTTGGTAAGGTCTGATCTTAGATTAAATATAAAAAGAAGAAAAGCCAAATTTCCTAATTTGAGTCGTCAAATGGCAAAAGAACCCATAAAAACGAAATTTTTATGGGTTCGTACACAACTAAGCAAACAATACGAGTGTTAAGGTTTTCTCTCTATGAGTTTTTTGAGAAAGTTCTTTATAAGAGATTGTGAGGTAACAATTGTAGGTATGCTTTGAGTGTTCTACGAATTGGATTGAGAAACACTTGAGAGTGATGGATTAATTGTAATGCTATAAATCTCCAAATTCATAATGAATTTCTTTGCAGGTGACTCTTTCCATGGAATACATATGACACTCAGTACCGAATCACATAAATTACCGATATCCTTTTTATTCCTTGTTGATTTCTTTGATATTTTTCTTTTGTGGCATTAGGTTTGAATTTTAAAATCTATTAACTTCCATTACACACCTCGAACAAAGTTATTATGGAAATTGGAGCAACATGTTATGGTGAACAACTAATTTGATTTACATATATTAATAAATTGGCTTCTGAAGGAGCAAAAAGCCAGCTTAGCTAATAAGGAGAGTGAAAATCAATTCTCATAGTGAGCACGTGGGATCAAGATCGCTTCATCAGGTTGGCATAAGATTTTTAGAAAAGGGCGGACTAGCTACATCTATATAATCATTAGATTATAAAAAGCAAAAAAGAAAAAATTCAACATATAGAAATTCCACAAGAGATAAGCCTACATAATTAATTAAAAAAATCTAACCATTAATACTCATATTAAAAGAAAAGGAAAAAAAAGATGAAGCAAAAAAAAAAAAACAGGAAATTCATGTTGAGATTAAATCTCCAAGAAATGCAAAACATAACCATAAGATATTAAACACCATCTTACTGAATTTATTTAAAGCATACATAGTCAATCAACTAGAGGTATCACATCTTTCTCACTTCACCCACTTGTTTCTTGAATTGCACTTTCTATCTTCTTGGCCATAGATTGGAGGGAAAATTCCAATTAAGGACCCCAAGTGGGGTCAAATTCTCAAAAAGGGGTCCAAAGTGAACATTGTGTCAAATAAGGGGCCTGAAGTGCTCAATCAGTCTCAAATAAGGACCCGAAGTGCCAAAATGTCTCGAATAAGGACACGTCCCAACCAAAATACTGCCGGCGTAGAAAGTTATTGTTCGACCGAACATAACTTTTAACTTTTTATTATTTTCTTTCTTTTTCCTTTTTTTTTTGTTCTTTTCCTTTTCCTTTTCTTTTTTTTTTTTTCTTCCTCCGCCGGCCATATCCGGGGCCGGCGGAGGTCGCCGGCCTCAGGCAAGGCCGCCCTCGCCTGGGCTGGGCGAGGCCGCCTCACTGATTGCGGGCGAGGTCGAGCCTCGCCGGATCTGGCGAGGCTCGGCCTCCTGGCCGGCGAGGCTCGACCTCGCCGCGTCGGCGAGGCCGGCCTCGCCCGGTTGCGAGGCGAGTCGAGCCTCGCCGGTGTCGAGCAAGGCCGGCCTCGCCGATTGCGGGCGAGGTCGAGCCTCGCCGGCGGCCGCGAGGCTCGACCTCGCCGGCCTCGCCCGGTGCGAGGCGAGGTCAAGCCTCGCCGGCGTCCGGGCGAGGTCGAGCCTCGCCCGCAACCCAGCGAGGCTCCCTCGCCCGACAACGGCGAGCTCGACCTCGCCATGCAACGGCGAGGCCGGCCGCGCCGACGCCGTCGAGGCTCGACCTCACCCGCAACGGGCGAGGCCGGCCTCGCCGGACGCCGGCGAGGCCGGCCTCGCCCGAGGTCGAGCCTCGCCAGCGGCCGGCGAGGCCGGCCTCGCCCGACGCCGGCGACCTCCACCGGCCCCGGCTATGGCTAGCGGAGGAAGAAAATAAAAAATAAAAAAAAAAGGAAAAGGAAAAGAACAAAAACAGAAAAGGAAAAAAGAAAGAAAATAATAAAAATTAAAGTTAATGTCCTGACTGAACAAGAACTTTCTCACGGCCAGCAGTATTTTAGGTCGGGACCCAGTCCTTATTTGAGACATTTTGGCACTTCAGGCTTCTTATTTGAGATCGATAAGACTTCACGCTTCTTATTCGACACAATATTCACTTTGACCCTTTTGACTCGACCCCACTTGGGGTCCTTAATTGAAATTTTCCCTAGATTGGAGGCAAAAATCATAGAAAGACCTCATATCTTGGAAACCCCAACCCTCAACAGGATCAGCTACAAAAGACCACTCAATCATGCACCCAACCATCTTACCATCCTCATCATTCATGGGTATCATTCTAATTGTGGCAGTAAAGTACTTTAACCCAATATTATTGTCGAAGATCTCATAGCTGAAGCACTTGTCACTAGGGTCCATCATGACGAGCCGCTCATTGGCCCACTTGACCTTCGATGAGTCTGAACCGTCGCCGAACGTGGTGGAGGCAACGTACCGGACAAGCCCAGGCTGGCCCGGGACGCCCTCGACTTGTTGGCACATGTCAAGGGTGGGAAGTAACTTGTGGAGGTAGCAAAAGTCCTCCAAGAATGGCCACACTTGGTCTGGTGTTGGTCCTTCCAGCTCAGTAATGAGCTTGACTTCCCATCTTGGTTGGGTTTCCTCTGCCATTCAGAGAGAGAGAGAGAGAGAGAGAGAGAGAGAGAGAGTTGTTGGGTTTATGGCAATGATGGAGACATTTATTAGATAAAGCTCAAGCGTGGGGCCGCTAGATTCCCTTTCTCCTGGGGTAGCTAGATTCCTTCTCTTGTTATACAATGAAACAAAGGAAAAAAGTAGGGAGATAAAGTTTATAAAGCTTCTAAATAAAATGAATGTGTACAAGTATGATCTTACCATTAATCATATCAAGCAGAGACGCGTCGTCGAAGTGGGTGATAAATTTTTCTTTTTTACATTTTGTGACTTCGAGCGATAGGCATTCGGTTTTGTGCAGAGCCCTTGCGTAGATGTTTTCAAAACCGGGACTACTCAGTGGTGAAGAAAAGTTAAATCTTAAATGTTAGATATTGAAAGGTTAAAAAGTAAAAATCACTCTAGAAGACTAAATCTTATGCATTTACTTGTTAATACGATAGTATGTTTGGAGTTATAAGTCAGTGAAGAAACGCAAATCAAGATGGGGCTCAAAACAATGTCAATTTCAAATTCACACGGGTTAATGTATCGGTGAAGTCTTCGGATTATTCTAGCATTAACTTCATTTTGAGACATAAAAATAGAAATAAGTGCACCAAAAATCTTAAAACTGATCGAGAAAGTGTAATAGAGTCCTAAATTTTGTGTAATTAGTGCAATGGAGTACTTCTATCAACTCTGTTTAATTTAAATAATGGAAATACTAACATGACACTTTTACATATATTTCTACGACACTTATTTCTGATGTAGTGCCCACTTAGTGTCGTGTCAAAAAAGAAGCTTAAAACTACAACAAAAAAAAAAAAAACACAGAAGGCCAAAATTGAAAAAAACAATTAAGGGGACGGGCAAGGCACTTGGAAAAATTAAGAAAAAAATGTTCTTATAGGAAAAATCAAAACTTGCAGATTAAAATATCTTCAAAAGGGTTTTGGAGGAGAAGAGGTTGAGGACGATCGGAGCATCACGACGAGTGCTCCCATCCATCAGTCGAGTTCTCCCTATCTGCTGATATCGGGAAAATTACCAAAAAAGTCTTAAACCTTTTGCAGTTGTGTCAATTCAGTCCTAAACTTTTTTTTTTTACAATTCAGTCCTAAACCTTTTGCAATTTGGCCAATTCAGTCCTTTTGGCCGGTCGGAGTTGACGTGGACGCCGGCTGGCGCCGACATGGATGCCGGCCGGCGCGGGCAGGTGACGTGGTAATATTTTATTATTTTTTTCGATTTTTTTTCCTTTCTCTTTTTTTTTTTTTTTTCCTTCTTCCCCCTGGCCGGATTGGCCAGGGGGAAGCTTGCCGGCGAGGTCCACTAGGGAGGCTCACCATCGCCGGGCAAGGCGAGGCGACCTCGCCCAGCCTCACCACGGCTGTGCGCCGGCGAGGGCGAAGCTCGGCGTCGCCCAGCTCGCCCAGCGGTGGCGAGGGCAGAGCTCGCCCAGCCATGGCGAGCTCCACCCTCGCCGGTCCTCGCCGGTCCCAACGAGGGCAAGCCTCACCGTCGCACAGCCATGGCGAGGCTCGACCTCGCCAGATCTGGGCGAGGTCGAGCTCGCCCGGCCATGGCGAGCGGCCGGCGAGGGCGACCTCGCCCAGATCTAGTGAGCGGCTGGCGAGGCTCGACCTTGCCAGATCTGGGCAAGGTCGCCCTTCCCGGCCGCTCGCCATGGCCAGGCGAGGTCGCCCTTGCCGACCGCTCGCCACGGCCGGGCGAGCTCAACCTCGCCCAGATCTGGCGAGGTTGAGCCTCGCCGTGGCTGTGCGACGGCGAGGCTCGCCCTCGCCTTCGCACAGCCGTGGCGAGGCTGGGCAAGGTCGCCTCGCCTTGCCCGGTGACGGCGAGCCTCCCCAGTGGACCTCGCCGGCGAGCTTCCCCTGGCCGGACTGGCCAAAGGAAAGAAGGAAAAGAAAAAAAAAAAGAGAAAGGAAAAAAATTCGAAAAAATATTAAAATATTGCCACGTCACCGGCCGGCGCCGGCTGGCGTCTATGTCAGCTCCGGCCGGCCAAAAGGACTGAATTGGCCGAATTGCAAAAGGTTTAGGACTGAATTGGCCAAAAAAAAAGGTTTAGGACTGAATTGGCACAACTGCAAAAGATTTAGGACTTTTTTGGTAATTTTCCAGCTGATATCTTTCCATCACCAATGGCTTCAACAAATAATCAATAGTTTTGAGCTTTCTGCCTTCGAATGTTTCCTATTGTTTTGATCTGATTAAAGGAAAAGGATTTCGTAGAAGTTCCATTCTTCTTTTTTCCATTTTTAAGATGATATATTTAGAGTGTCCTTTGATGAATACGAGGAGACTCGGTGAGAGGGCCGACGCAGGTGGCGGCAGCTGGATCGACCATAGTGGATGCAGGCCTGTCTATTGTGGCCAGCGGCAGCAATCGGTGGTATGAAAGAGAGAAAAGGAAAAAGAAAGCAAAATAATAAATGATAAATGACAGTGAGAAAACCCATGTAACGTTTGACGGATTTGTAGTAGGGCAAAACGCTTGAAATAATTTATGTAAGATCTTTCAGTCGCCTTTTAATTGACGAACCTGACAAAAAAATTGATTGCACAATTTTATTAATTTTATGATTGATTGCACTTCTACCATAAATTTTAGAGCTTTCGTGCACTTATGCATAAAAACACGGGAAAATTCCAATTAAGGACTCCAAGTGGGGTCAAATTCTCAAAAAAGGGCCCAAAGTGAACATTGTGTCAAATAAGGGCAAGAAGTGCTCAATCAGCCTCAAATAAGGACCCGAAGTGCCCAAAAAATCTCAAATAAGGACCTGGGTCCCCGGCCGGCCAAAATAGCCGCCGGCCGGCGAGAAAGTTACTGTTCCGACACCGGAGTAGTAACTTTTTAATTTTTTTTATTTTCTGTTTTTCCTTTTCTGTTTTTTTTCTTTTCCTTATCCTTTTCTTTTTTTTTTTCTTTTCTTCCTCCGCTGGCCATAGCCGGGGCCGGCGGAGGTCGCCGACCTCAGGCGAGGCCACCCTCGCCTGGGCTGGGCGAGGCCGGCCTTGCCAGTTGCCGGCGAGGTCGAGCCTCGCCAGATCTGGCGAGGGCTCGACCTCGCTGGCGTCGGGCGAGGCCGGCCTCGCCAGTTGCAGGCGAGGTCGGGCAAATCTGGCGAGGGCTCAACCTCGCCGGGCGTCGGCGAGGCCGGCCTCGCCCGGCCCGGGCTAGGGCGGCCCTTGCCCGACGCCGGCGAGGGCGACCTCGCCCAGCCCAGGCGAGGGCGGCCCTCGACCGACGCCGGCGACCTCCGCCGGCCCCGGCTATGGCCGGGAGAGGAAGAAAAGAAAAAAAAAAAGAAAAGGAAAAGGAAAAGAAAAAAAACAGAAAAGGAAAAACAGAAAGAAAATAATAAAAAAAATTAAAAAGTTACTGTTCCGGCACCGGAACAATAACTTTCTCGCCGGCCGGCGGGTATTTTGGCCGGCCGAGGACCTAGGCCCTTATTTGACACAATGTTCACTTTGGGCCCTTTTTTGAGAATTTAACCCCATTTGGGGTCCTTAATTGGAATTTTCCCTAAAAACACAAGCACTACCGGTTGACCAACACTGCGAATCTTCTACATCAATGATAGCCTTTTATCACAAGGATGTGTGTGAAGAAAAAACACAAGGACAAAAGGGAGTTGCATCACATCAACGAAACGATTGAAATAATCTATGTAGGATTTTTCAATCGCCTTAAATTAACGAACCCGATAAAAGAAATTGATTGCACAATTTTATTAATTTTAAGTTTGATTGCACTTCTACCGTAAATTTTAGAACCTTTCGTGCATTTATGCATAAAAACACAAGCACTACCGGTCAACCGACACTGCGAATCTTCTACATTTATGATAGCATATTATTACAAGGACGTGTGCAAAGCAAAAAAGAATGGACAAAAGGGGGTTGCATTACAGCAACGAAACGATTGAAATAATTTATGTAGGATTTTTCAGTCGCCTTTAATTAACGAACCTGATAAAAAAAATTGATTGCATAATTTTATTAATTTTAAGATTGATTGCACTTCTACCATAAATTTTAAAACCTTTCGTGCACTTACGCGTAAAAACACAAGCACTACCGGTCGACCAACATTGCGAATCTTCTACGTTAATGATAGCATCTTATTACAAGGATGTGTGTGAAGAAAAAAAAAAGGACAAAAGGGCAGCGCATCACAGCAACGAAACGATTGAAATAATCTATGTAAGATTTTTTAGTCGCCTTTAATTAACGAACCTGATAAAAAAATTGATTGCACAATTTTATTAATTTTAAGATTGATTGCACTTCTACCGTAAATTTTAGAACCTTTCTGCACTTACGCATAAAAACACAAGCACTACCAGTCAACCAACATTGCGAATCTTCTACATTAATGATAGCATCTTATTACAAGGACGTGTGTGAAGAAAAAAAAAAGGAAGGACAAAAGGGAGTCACATCACACGAAACGATTGAAATAATTTATGTAGAATTTTTCAGTCGCCTTTAATTAACGAACCTGATAAAAAAACTGATTGCACAATTTTATTAATTTTAAGATTGATTGCACTTCTACCGTAAATTTTAGAACCTTACGTGCACTTACGGATAAAAACACAAGCACTACCGTTCAAACACTGTGAATCTTCTACATTAATGATAGCATCTTATTACAAGGACATGTGTGAAGAAAAAGAAGAAGGACAAAAGGGAGTTGCATCACAACAACGAAACGATCGAAATAATCTATGCAGGATTTTCCAGTCGCCTTTAATTAAAAAACTTGATAAAAAAATTGATTGCACGATTGTATAATTTTAAGATTGATTGCACTTCTACCGTAATTTTTAGAACCTACGCATAAAAACACAAGTACTATCGATTGACCAACAATGCGAATCTTACAAGTACGTGTGTGAAGAAAAAAAGGACGACAAAAGGGAGTTGCATCATAGCAATGAAACGATTGAAATAATCTATATAGGATTTTTCAATCATCTTTAATTAAAGAAATTAATGGCACATTTTTATTAATTTTAAGATTGATTGCACTTCTACCATAAATTTTAGAACGTTTCGTGCACTTGCGCATAAAAACACAAGCACAACTGATCGAACAACATTGCGAATCTTCTACATTAATGATAGCCTTTTCTTACAAGGACGCGTGTGAAGAAAAAAACAAGGATAGAAGGGAGTTGCATCACAGCAACGAAAGGCCCAAAACCGACACTATATAAAGCAGGATATATAAAATCAAGGACTATAGTTGTCGGCTAATTAAAAAAAAATTTAATTTCCAAAGGAATCCTCCATTTTCCTAGCCATGCCTTGTAACCCCGCCTCATATACTACCCTCACCAAATCCTCCAACGCCCACCCTTCCACCGGATCGACAGCGAACGACCACTCGATCGTGCACCCACCTTCACCTTCTTGGTCGTTAGGGACGACCTTGAACGTCGCCAGGTATGAATTATACCCGATGTTTTTGCCCACCATGTCGTGGCTTAAGCTTCGTCCGATCGTGTCAATACTGACCAATCACTCCTTGGCCCAGCTAACAGGACGGTTCTTGCCAACGTCATCGGTGCCTTCGGACGAGATGGAGAAGCCAGCACAATACCGCACGCAACCGAGCTCGCCGTTCTTGCCATGGATGCCATGGCAATCGGGTAGGCCCGGGAACCATTTGTGGAGGTTGAAGAAGTCCATGAAGAGTGGCCGTATCTGGTCTGCACTGGCCTTTGTGACTCTAGCAGAGACCCTGCCTTCCCACTTGTGACCTAATGGGGACTCCATTTGATTCATGCTTGGGCACTCTTCTTTCATGCCAAAACATACATGAGAAGAGAGTGAATAGAGAGTTTACATATATAGACTTTTGGGGATTGTACAAGTATCTATCTATACGTGGCAAATAATTGTGGGTTGGGAAATTACAACTCTCAGTCATGACATAGTGACAGGTATAGCAAGACAATAAATTACAACTATTTCTTTATCACAATTATTTTAATGTTTTGATAGAAATCGAGTAATTATTTATTCAAACAAGAGACCTCTGGGGTGGTTTGGAGAGGTTGTTGATTTTACATTTTTAATATAATGAGAATGTAAAAAAATATTTTCGTTGACATAAGCAGTTGGGGGTTCGGTTGTCTCGCTCAAAATAGGCATTGGTCATAATAATTTTCAAGAAAGTTGTTGGGCTTCACCGAAAGTCAAGTTTCTGGTATTAGATTATTTATCTATGTATTTATTTATTATTTTGGTGAGTATGAGGGGCTATAAAAAAAATTTGAAAATAGACGCGGGCCTAGCACCATCAATCGGGACTCCGGCACGACAAACTCAAGCACCTTGATACCTCCTTGACTCCTATAACCTGAGCCTCGAGAATCCAGGGCTTGGACCCGGGAGAGCCGAAGGCTCTGGAGACTAGACCTGAGACACTGGCTACCCAACCCGAGAATCCATCCCATAAAGTTAAATGTATATGTCCAAATCATAATTGTGATACGGGAAAACGAAACAAGGCGATTTTACTATTCCATTTCCAAAAAGCGGATTTATATCCATGCTGGTAAATTTCTATAGGAGTTGGTAAAGTGTAAAAAAATATTGGTAAATACGTTATTGATCACCAAATTTGGTAATTTATTGGTAACTCACATATACTCTTGGTATGTACTTACCATTTTTTATTTGAGTGACTTACCAACTTTTTTCAATTAAATTACTAACTAGTTTTTGGTTACCAACTCTCATTAAAGTTACTTGTTAACGTGTTTTTCTTCAATTTATCAACTTTTGTTATTGTTTGCTAACTTTCATTTGTCTTTTTTATAATTTAAATTGATCAACTCTTATATGAATTTACCAATCTTTACTTGTGTGACTTACGAGTTTTTCTCCTATTAGTTTACCAATTAGTTTTGGTTTTCTGATTCTCATTCAAGTTTCTCATCAGGTTGTTTACCTACTTTTCTATTGATTTTCTAATTTTTTTTCCTTACTTATCAATATGTTAAATTTACCAACTCTTTTTAGGAATTACCACCTTACTTTGAGTAATTATTAACTTTTTCCCGATTGAATTATTAACTATTTCGTGTTATCAACTTTTATTTGAGTTAGTTACCAATGTTTATTTTTTTTTTTGGTAAGGTAAGAATTTTATATACTTTTCAATGCGCGACATACAGAGAAAGTAGTCGAAACACAAAAACCTCGCACTTGAGGCGACGCAAGAAGTGTCCCGACAGGTGCGAAGTTGTAGCGACTAAAACCGAGGCTACAAGCATGAGTGCGCAACACCAAGGCCACAAAGATGACCAACAGAAGCAGAGACCTATAAACTACTTACAAAGTAATCGAAAGATTACTCAAAAATGGAAGGGGAGATGCCCCATTTTTGCTGAATTCTTCTGTTGCGAACGTTATCAACAACAGGCTTCATGGACAAGCCTTTGTCCCTTACAAGTTTAGTGAGATGGTTGTGGAGGGCCGGCATGAATATGGGACGATTCCTGAATAGAATGTGGTTTCGCTCCGACCAGATAATACGGCACATTGCGCCAAGAGCAAATCATTCAATTTGCTGATGAAAGTTCTGACCCCCTATAATTCGGATAGCCCAATGGAGGTTTTATTGCCACGATCTATTTCGCCAAATTAGGTTACAGTTATTTGCCCAAAACAAAGCAAAGGTCCCAGTGACAGCACAACCAAAAAAAAGATGGTCAATGGAGTCGGGTCTGCTTCTACAGAATGCACATCTACCTTCGGAGATTCTGTGATAGCTTAGCAAAGTGACTTGCGTAGGGAGTCTATTCAGGGAGATAAGCCATAACAAGAAGCCGTACCTTGGCCCAATGGCTCGATCCCAAATGAAGGAGCTCCACAGAACATGCGGGCCTTTGTTTCTTATAAGATCCCATGCCGAAGAAGTGGAAAACAGACCGGAGGAATGGCCTTTCCAGGTAAAGCGATCAAGCTTCTCCGCATCAAGAGCTGGGACACTGTCCGCCCAAGAGCTGAAGATAACCAGAAAGTTAGAGATTTGCCAGACGGAAGAATAGAAGTCCCGAATTGATGCATTTCTCGGGATACCAGAATTGTATATGTCTCGGGATACCAGAATTGTATATGTCTCTATCAGAAAATAGTAAGTATAGAGGGCCCCTAGGATGCCAATTATCAAACCAGAATGAGATGGAAGCCCCGTCACCCATCTTCCAAAGGAAGTTTAGCTGGAAGTCCGAGCGAAGTTCCAGGATTTTTTTCCAGGTCCAAGAACAAAAAGTCGGTTTGGTTGCTACCTAGAAATTTTTTCTCTTGAGAAAATTGGAGTGTATCCATTTGCACCATAAGGACTCCTTATCGATGAATAGGAGCCATATGTACTTGAGCATTGCAGCCCTATTGCAGTCCGCAAGCCTCCAAATGTTTATTTGATGGCTTTAAATTACAAAATTCTGTTATATATAACAAAAGACCTCTTATCTTTTACTTACTTTTTTACCGAATGCTCAAGTCTATCAGCATGGATATAAGATTCCAAAATTTGTTTTGAGTGATTTACCCACCTTTCTCTGATTAATTAGTTTTAAGTCACCTTCTATCATTTGAGTTGTTTACAGCTTATGTTCACCAATTTTTTCTATTGAGTTACCACATCTATTTGTCTTGCTTGCCTTTTTTTTTTTTTTTTAACTTACCATCTCTTTTTGAAAACAACCAATTTCAATTAGAGTGATTACCAACATTTCTCTAATTAAATTACGAACTAATTTTGTGTTATCGACACTTCTTTGAGTTAGTTATCATTGTTTGTTTTTTTAATTACCAACTTCTCTTATCGCTAACAAAAAAGGACTCTCTAAAAGTTGATCAAACTTTATTTACCTTTCTTATCAACGACTTAAATTTACCAATTATTTAATGAAACTACCAACCGTTCTTGTGCGACTAACAAACTTTTCTCTGATCAAGTTACCAACTAATTTTGAGTTATTAACTCACCCTTGAGTTGCTCACCAATGTCTATTTATTCTATTTTTTTAACTTATCAATTTTTTCTTTGGTTTATCACTCTTAAATCACCACTTTTGAAGGTTGAAGAACTCCTGCAGAAGCGGCCATATCTGGTCAGGACTTCTGCCTCTCTCTTGGCCACTAACGTTGCCTTCCCATTTTTTCTCTGCTCCCTGGCCATAGAAATCCAGGCTTCATCAATTAGCATTTAGCATTAGTTGAACAATATTGAAATACTGAAAGCATCAGATGTAAGTTGGTCAATGGATGTATTTGGAGGAGTGGTCGCTACAGGGGCACATGAAGATGTTGAAACAGTGACAGCATTTCTTGTCAGTGTATGAAGAGGCATATTCTGGAAGTGGCATGGGAATCATCTCTCTCTTTCACTCTCTCTAGCCCGTTCCACATGGACCAAACAATTAGATTTGGCTTCAAAAAAAAGTTCATGCCAAAATCGGGCCATTGGGGCCCATGGGCCGAACGACCGTGCCCAGCACGGCCCTAAGACAAACGGCACAGCTGGTTGCCCAGTCCTGGTGAGGAGGGCCGCCACCTCCCCAACTGCAGCTACCCCTCACCTTCTCTTGCATTTGGTTTTTTCTTTTGTTCTCTTTTTAGATGTTTCATATTTCTATATTTGAAAACAATTGTTTATATTTTAATTTCCATGTAAGATGCCACCTAAGGTAACACGTCAGCATTTAATAGCCACACCATCATTTCCATTTATGTATTTTTGACAGCAGGAGCAATCGATTAAAATATTGTATAGATTAGGGACCAAATTGCAAATAAAAAAAGGGTGGAGGGGCGTGATTGAACATTTTGTGAAAAGTTAAGGACATCCCGTGCCTTTATTCCTAAAAGATAAAAAAAGTTGATAGTTGAAAGAAAAATAAACTTTGCTAATAACTCAAACGACATAAAAAGTTAGAAAATTTAAAAATACCAAGTAAATATCGATAAGTAACTTGAATGAAAGTTATTAATCCACTACCATGTGGTAATCTAATGGGAGAAAAATTAATGCCACGTTAATTTAGGTTGGCAATCCCTAGAAAGAGTTAGTAAATGTGAGAAGTTGCTAACCAAGGCAAATACATGTTGGTTACTCAATAAAGAAGTTGATAAGATATAATTTAACATCTAAACGTTGGTAAATAACTCAAATGAGAGTTGGTAACTTGATATAACAAAAGTTGGCAAATGACTCTAATTTAAGTTGATAATTTTATATAAGAGTTAGCAAATATGAAACGTTAGTAAGCTATGTAAATAAAAGTCAGTAAGTTAGTGCCAGAGTTGCTCATTTGCAAACTATAGAAAGGTTGGTGATTTTATTAAAATATTGGTAAGCTACCAACAAATTACCTGAAAAAACAAAATCGCCTATCATCTATTACCAATAGCTTTTTGTAAGTACCATCACCATTTATTGAAATTCACCGGCATGGAGACTTAGGAACAATAGAATTTACGGAGGAAGCATGAAATCAATGAACCAAATCAAAGGATGCAAAATAAAATCAGTAGGAGGGATGAATGAATACGCTATTCTTCTTGAAATAGCCCATTGTTCTTTTTTTCCTTTTAAGCATTTAGGACGTCAACCGAATTAACGGCATTTTGCCCTTCTTCGCGCCTAAAAATAACGGTTGAAATGGAGTCAAAAGGACTCGGCCTCGCTCTCACAGGCTCGCACTTCCCCACTTCATCTTCTCTCTGCAAAGAAACCCAAAACAGCTTCAACCAAAACGAAGATTGAATCATCCCATTCAGAAGAGCGAAATTTCTCAGCTTTCCGGTTCTAAGAAAATCTTCACACACACACATCTCGCAGTTGTTCATTGGAAGGACTAGATTGCGAAGGGGGAGAAGGAGAAGGAGAAGGAGAAGGCGGCTTCGGAATGGTACATACTATTTTATAGACAAGATAGCCATGGATGAGTTTAGTACTCAGGTAAGTCGCATAGGATATCAGGGACTTCAAGATGAGGGGCAAAGCAACACTCCTCCAATTCCAGAGGAGGTACGTGTTTCTTTCTCGAAAATGTTTGGATATTTTGTTTTCCGGTTTGACTGAATCTTTTAGTGTGTTTTTTGTGATTTCCATGGATAAAGAAAAGGAAATGGCCCGCAAAGTCATGCCCGATAGTTTGCACATTTTGGGTTGTTCTTGTTTTCTTCTTTATGACTGCATGAGAAACTCGATTCGAGAGAGAAAAGAAAAGGGAAAACGTTCATCTGATTTGGATTGATAGTTAAAACCCCAATTAGCGGAAAGCAGTATGTTAGTAAATAATCTTCAAGGAAGTTTCTGGCTATTCTTCAGGAAATTAATGCTCTGATACTATTATCACAGATTAACACTTTAGGTCATCAACTATTTTTTCCCTATTCGAGAATTCATGCATCCCCTGAAGATTGTGTTCCCGATCTACAGTCGTAATAATTTTAGTTAAGTGCAGTTATGTCGATGATTTCGCCATATGCAAGCTTTGAATGTGCCTTTAAATGTGTACTAGATACAGAAAGCTTTACTGTCTCAGGTCCAGATTGATGATTCTCCAATTTACAGAATAGAAAGACAACTGGGTAAGGGAGGTAATGGGATAGTATGTGCCGGTCGACCCATCGGTCCTTCAACTTCGAGTGGTCAAACTGGTCCACTTGCAGCGGAGGTACGGCCTTGAAGCTCTAATTCATTTTTCATTTTTGTAAAGTCAATACATGCTTTGTTGCTTAGATTATCAGTACAACACTATCTAGGTAGCAGTAAAGTTTCAGCGGGAAGATCCCAGTGGAAGAAAAGCCGGCATTCTTCATGAGTGGAAAGTTTATGAGTGAGTCACTAAAAATGTTTCCATGCTCGTTTTGTTTACATTGGATTCTAGCACATGAAATTGTGTCAGTTATACGAATGTCACATCCATTTTAACTGCATGTTGTGCAGTGATCTGGGTGAAAATCACGGCATACCACTGCCACGGGTGCATTACAGGGGGCAACAAGATGACTATAACATCCTGGTATGCGCAATTCCCTTTGAAAACAATTTCGAATTTTTCTCTGATGCTTAAGTTTTCGATGATCTGCCTCACATATGCAGGTCATGGATTTGCTTGGACCTAGTTTAGAGGTTCGCTTGGTCGATAACCGTCCATCGTATGTTCCCTCGTGAAGTGCCTACTCTATGGTTTCTCTTTGAAATTCAAACGTTGTATCGGGTTGTGCGTCTTTGTAATATTAACTCTTACCTTTTCCATTATTTCAGCATGCCATTGGGGGTAGTTGCTTGTGTTGCCGTTGAGGCAATCTCTATTCTTGAGAAGCTGCACTCTAGAGGGTAATGGATGATGGTCTTCTGATATCATTTCTGCTTTTCGATGCTCCTCCAGTGTTCCCTTTATCGGACTATCAAGTCAATTTCAAAAACCAGAGTTTTTTCTTGGCAGGTACATTCATGGGGACGTAAAACCTAGCAACTTTTTGCTCGGTCCTCCAGGAACTCCTGATGAGAGAAAATTGTTCCTGATTGACCTTGGATTAGGTCATCGGCCAGTTGCATATACAGATTTATATCCTAAGAAACAAAAATTAGAAAACGATCTGTCTCATTGTTGTTTCATTATTCGCAGCTGTGAGATGGCGATGTCATTCGACAGGTTTGCATGTTAGGTACCATCAATCTCCGAACCATTTTAGGTGGGGTTCAAGTGGTTTTTGTATCTTTACAAGAAATGCCCTGTCCAATGAGCCTCTGCTCAGAAATATACAACAAGTTAACTATTTGCTGCAGAGGAACGCCTCAATTTGCGAGCGTGCATGCTCATCTCGGTAGAACGAGTAGCCGAAGAGATGACCTGGAGTCACTGGCATACATGCTCGCTTTCCTTATTCGCGGTCATTTGCCTTGGCATAGATTTCAGGTTTTGATGTGCTTAAAACCAGAGAAGATGATTTCCAACCTTACAGATGAATCTGGCTTTTTAATCACTGCGGCTGTGTCAGGCAGAGGATATGCTATTATGCAAGAAAAAGATGGCCACTCCTTTGGAAGCTCTGTGTCTCTCTTGTCCTCCGCCTTTCCTGCAATTCGCCAAGTTTGCAGTAAATTTGAAATTCGATGAAGATCCAAACTATGCAAGATATATTTCTCTTTTCCATGGGATAATTGGTCAAAACCCATACATTTGGCCTGTGAATGCTGATGCTGCTCGGCAGGTACCATCTTATTCCTCTAAATATGTGCCTTTTGCAGTTTCTCAAGAAGCAAGATGTTTGTTAAATTCTCTAATTGGAACTCGTTTTCTATGTGAGCCATATCTTTCTCTTTGTTTTGACATGCATTTGTCAGTCAAATGAAGGTGACATGCTACCAGAGAGCTCACTAGCACGAAGGGGGTTGAGGAGATCACGATGGATAAGCATTTTCCACGAACATCCACCAATGAGGCAAAGGTAAGGACTTAAGAGTGACTTAGTGCTCGCAGTTCCTTCTTTTTCGGTACCTTGAGTTTGTTTTCAGATCATTATGCCTCGATTATTGACTTTAATTGTCCTATGGAAGATAAAGATGAAGTGTTCATCATCTCATCCACCTCTTTTTCTGGTAAGGATTTGCTACAATGTGGACGATGTGAACCTACCTTTACTCATTGAGGAGGCATATGCAGATGGACTGTATGTTAGCAGTGTGGCTTCCCGCTTGAATTTGTGGGCCATGGTAATGGATTCTGGCACTGGCTTCACTGCTCAAGTTCATACTATTTCGCCCGAGTTTCTTCCCCAGGTTGGATTCGAGCTGCCTTAAATTGGACTTCCATCATGTACTGTAGGTCCCGGTACTTCCACATTACTATTCTTTTAACAGATTGCATCAATAAAAAGAGGTATTCGACCTCAAAGGAACCAACAATACATCAAGCCCAATCGATGGGATCCCCCATCGGGCGTGACTTGACTGCTTATTTTTGTTGTTGAAGAACTGGATTAGGAGACAGTGGGCGAGGAATTACCACATCACTGCAGTCGCCGGAGCAGATAATGGTAGCATATTAGTTGTAATGTCCAAGGGTTAGTCAGTGAATGATGCTTTAATCTCTATTTCCAGCAACAGCTGTTGTACCTCGTCGATTATATGAGCTCTTCTTCATTTTACTGAATTCAGGGCCTCAAAACTTTCGGCAATCTTATCGCGTCACCGATACATTTCCTTATGGGTGGATTAAGAGGAAATGGGCGCTTGGTACTTATATCACGGCCATGGCCACTGTGGGAAGTAACTGGGTAGTCGTCATGTCCTCTGCTGCCGGATTCGTCCACCAGGTTTTCCATTCTTCTGTAGTTCCTTTATATACTCCTTTCCGAGAGTTCTCTTTCGAAGTGTCTAGAACTGGAAAAATCAATCTGATTTGTTTCTCGCACTGAACTTTAAGGTTGTAGAGCTAGATTTCCAGTACCCGTATGAGGGAATTTATGAAAGGTGGAATCAAGGCTACTTCATCACTTCAGTTGCAGCTACTCCAGATCAGGTAGCTTTTGTCTTCAGCATTCCGGGAGAAGTACCAGTAAGAGGATCCCAAGAGGCAGTCCAGACTTCACATTTTCCTGAAACAGTAGCGATGGTGATTATTTTAGGCCATTTTACAAGCATCTAACTTTTGGTTGAATTTGCTATGATTGTATGAGATAAATCATATGGTTCTGATTCTCATCTTTTGCAGGAGAGTTGGCCTAGGAATTACTACATGTCCCTTCTTTGCTACAGCAGACCTGTTTCGTGAACCACCAAGTATGGTGCGTGCATTTACTGGCGTCTTCACGAGTGATTGACGCACTTAACTTGCATTTTTTACCATTTATCCCGACTAAAGGGAAGCAAGGGTTAACAAGCCACTGATCAATCATGTCCAGATATGAACCCACTTCCCCTGGTACTGTATAGAATTGAATACTGACCAATTCTTGTATCCCTTGTATGCATGTTTTCATTAAAGTTTCACGCATTTGTGATGCCTTTGAAACATTATAAGAATAATAGTAGACCAAAATCTGGTAATGAGAACGATTCAATCTGTGTCTAGGTACTTTTTCATAAATGAGAACGCTCTGCCGATTAGTTACCTTAGTACTAGTTGAGACTTGTGTTACATGACCCAATCTGCATGTAATCTGATAGAATGAATGACATGCTATATGGCAAAATTTGGACTAATTACAAGCCAAGTTGATAGGAGTCTCGGAGAATGGGGTTGTTAAAGTCCTTGTCCGGATCTTAAAATCTTATGATTTAAGATCCGAACCTTAAGGAACTGTCCAGAGCTTAAATAGGATCTTGAGAGATATCCGAAGTTGATTGCTACAATCATCGGGACTCGAACTGGCTCGTTGATCTCGTTTGATTTGGGGTTTTAGAAGCCAGTCCAGCCAAAGGACCATCATATGACTTTCGCGAAGACATCAATTTTATAACAGAAGCTGACCTAGGATTTGTCCTCCCCTCACCTGTAAATGCACAAATGCAACTGGACAAAAGCTCATGAATTTCCCAGAGGACCACTTGAAGTTCTGCGTTATTTTTTCTGTTATTGATTAAAACTGGGAAGGAAAATAAGCCAACCTGATTAGTAGTGGTGATCACTAATAGTGCAAATACAAAGGCTCTAAAGAGCTGCCGTCGAAGAAGTAGATAGAGAGGAACAGCCCCTTCTGGGTATAGCAAGCTATCATAAGTAAGATAGGACTCAAGCTATGTCGTGGGGTGTAGTCCAGAAACGACATTGGTACGCAAATCTGAGATGCACAATTCATGGGGAGTACCCCAGATTCAGATTATAGTTATCACAATTACAGCGTGATGGACAAGTAGGTAACTGCCATCTGCTATGGTCACAAAGCAGCTGTGAAGCACTTTCGCGTCCAGACTGCAGAGCATGCATGAATGTCACTGTTGACCCTGGCGCATGATCCTAGTGTTGTAGGACAAGACGACTACCCATGTACTTCCTGCAGTGACCATGGCTGTGACATGATAACTGTGCTCCCATTTCTCTTTAATCCACTTGATAGGAAACATGTAGCTGATGCGAAAAGTTTGCAAGTAATTTCAAGTCCCTAGATTAGGCAAACAAAGAAGCAAATCAGTAAAACAATAGCGGACAATAATCGCTGCTGGGAATAGAAATTGAGGCATCATCACTCACCGACTTATCCTTGGACATTACAACTAATAACCGTTCAGAGCTACTGCAGTGATGTTGGTGTTCTGGTATCTGCACAGCTGTTCCGATATCCAGTCCTTCAAACAACAACATAAGAAAAGTCAAGTTCCTCCTAACTGTGAATGCGTTTGAACTGGTTTTGATATATCGGTGGTTCATACAAGGTTGGGTTCAATTATTTTTTCATGATGCAATGTCTTAACAGAATAGTAACATTGAATGACCAAATTTAAAGCAGCCGAAATGCCGATACTGGGAAGAACTTTGGACTAAATAGTATGAACTTGAACAGTGAGGCAGGTGCCAGCAACCAGCACCAAGGTGAGGCCCACAAATTCGAGAAAGGAGCCATGCTGCGAACATAAATCCCAGCCAAACATGCCTTCTCAATGCACGAGCGCATGTCGGCATCTTGCAAATTGTAACAAATCCCATGAAAAAAAGATGCATTTGTCAATTAAAAAGTTATAATTGAGGTGTAATAATTCGAGGACAAAGTCTAGGTGTCGTAAAAGAACATGTGAGGCATAAGTCCTTACATCTGCAACATGGATGGGTGTGGATAAAAAATGCTTATCCATTATGATATGCTCGACCCTGTCCGTGTTAGTGCTCTCTGTGGTAGATAGTCTTCCTCATTTAACTGTGCACGGGCATGTGGATAAGCTCAGATTAGAAAGTTCACCGACGTGGGTTGCTTCTTCAGCGACCCAATAACCGTGCATTGAGAAGAATAAGATAGTTACCTCCCCAGCAGAATAAGCATTGACAGGACGAACAGACGGGTTTTGACCCACTATTCCACAAAAAAGAGAAACGTATCCTGCATAATTTGGTTCTTTGCTGAATCCCAAATTCAAGACAAACTTGGTGAATTGCAGGAGTGGCCAAAGACAAAGCACACGGTTTCTGAAGGAGTGGCCATCTTTTTGTTGAAAACAAGTAAAGGCCTACCGTCTCCCTAAACGACCATAGTGGTTAAAAAGACAGATAACAATGTGTGAGGTTTTTTAAGATCCATCTTCTCTGGCTTTAAGCAAATTGAAACCTGATATCCTTCCTCAAGGAAAATGACCACGGAGAAGAAAAACGAGCATGTAAACAGGGACTCCAGGTCATCTCTTGGCTACTTGTATCAAGAAGAGCATGCACGCTTGTGAATCGAGCCGTTCCTCTGCAACAAAAGTTTTGTTTGTTCCTTTCTGTTGAATGGAAGTTATGAGATAGAGCAGGCATATCACATACATAGATGGTAGAAACCACTTCAACCCCACCTGAATTTGCCTGGATATTGATGGTACCTAGCATGCGAAGTGGTCGAATTATCTCCCCATCTCACAGCTGTCATAATTGACATTACAATGAGACAGGAGTAACATTTGTTCTTAGTTATTTTTATCATTAGGATATAAATCTTAACCTAATCTGAGGTCAATGAGAAACAACCTTATCTCTTCAGGAGTTCCTAGACGATCAAGCAAAAAGTTGGCGGGCTTTATGTCCCCATGAATGTACCTGCCAGGAACACCCAAGTATAAGCAAAAACTGAAATGGTTTTTAGCTGTCTTATAAAAGCTCCACCCAAGTATGTGAGAATGCCGGGAAGTTCGGCTTTTCTGAGATCATAAACTTGACACTCTGACAAGCAAAGCAATAAGAACATTGAAAACGGAAATGAGATTGGAAATTGATCGACCATTACCCTCTAGAGTGCAGCTTCTCGAGTATAGAGATCGATTCGACGACAACACAAGCAACTACCCTCTCCAGTGGCATGCTGAATAGAAGAAAGGGAAGAGCTAAATATCAGCAAAGGCATAGGCACTTCATGATGAAACTTGCGCTGGACAGTTTTTAGTCAAACAGACTAGTAAACTCAGTCCAACAAATCCCACACCTGCATAAGTGAGGTGGATCAATGAAAGCTCAAGCATCAGAAAAAATGCAGAATCAGAGTCAAGTGAAATGCACATGTCATGATGTTACAGTCGCCTTGTTGCCCCTTGCAACATACTCTCCTAGCAGTAGTATGCCTTGATTTCACCTAGGCCACTGCACCATATGCAGAAAAACAGATGCAGAACTCAAAAGCATGATCTGATCTCAAGCACAAGAAAGTGATGTAAACAACACAAATTTGGGGACCATCCTAAGTGACTCACTCATAAACTTTCCACTCGTGAGGAGTGTAACCTTCAGGGTGTCTTCGCTCAAATTTAACACCACCTGGATGGAGGTGCAGTAAAATTTAAGTGACAAAGCATATATTAACTCTCATTCTAACAAAAGTGAACAGTATATTAAGAGCTCCAAGACCATGCCAGTTTGACCACTTCGAAATCAAAGGTCCATTGGGTCGAACGACATGAACTCGTGCCGAACTTCCCTTCCCGATTGTCTTCTATTCAACAAATAGGAGAATCACCAATCTGAACCTGCGAAAGTGAAATTTTCAGTGCTCAACATTCACGGCATAGACGAAACTTGCACGTCGAGATCGTTGAACGAAATGCACTGTGACAGAAAGCATTGAAACTCATCGGTAACACATTCTTGACAAGATGAACGAATCCTCGCGTCGGTCCAAATCGATGTTTTGGTTTCTTTGGAGAATGGCAAGTGCGAGCTTGTGAAAGTGAGGCCGAGTCCTTTTGACTCCATTTGACCGTTGGAATCTTTTGGCGGGAAGAAAGAGCTTTCGAGTACAAAGACTTGATAACGTTTTGCACTCTCTATACGCAAAATTACCGTTTCTACATCTTTGGAGAAAGCCTTACAAGTGTAAAAGACTTGATTGCCCTTCTTTCTGATCTTCGCACCGAATTCCGTAATATGGCTCCTCAAAATCTCGCCACCATGAGTAGACATCGCGGACGACCTTGAGCTAAGCTCTTCTATGGTTGTCATGGTCATGTAGACAGAGAGAGAGGTAGGTGTGAGCACCACCGGAGATTGAGAAACGATCGGCGGCCTCAGTGACATGCGGCGGCAATTGTTGGCGGCCGGAGTTAAAGCTAGGGTTGTTTTGGGGATTTCCAGTGGGTAAGGAATTTGGAATTAGTGATAGGGGCATTTTGGGGAAGTAAAAATGCCAAATTCTAAATAAAAACTTGCAAATTGGTAGCGTAGCTCAGGGTAAACCGGTCATTTCAGTAGGAAGCCCTCGTGTATCTTTCCCGTTTAATTATATAATAAGCATTCAGACGTCAACCGAAATAACGGCATTTTGCCCATCTTCGCTTCCAGAAGTTCGTTCTTCCCCCCTAAAACCAACAGACTCTTCAGGCACTGCCCACTCATTCTCTTCAAGAACCCAAATCATTCTTTCCAGAGAAGAAGAAACGAGAACTGAAAGGATTAACGCTGCTTGATCCGTCCCTTTCTCTTCGAAAAGAAGATCTCCCCCACATCAACTCAGGCCGACACCGGTGGAGACGGCACAGTTCAGAAACGTCTCAATATCGGATTAAAAGCTGGGAGGGTAGATATGGATCAGTCCAGAAGTCGACGTCGTAAAAGCAATACTCCTCGGCAGGTACTTGCATTGTTCTTGGAAATGGGTGGTTCAGTAGAGGAAGTAGAGAAATGCAAGTCAAACTCAATGTTTCAATAGTTTTTGGGCCGTTCTTGCTTTTAGGTTTGAGAAATTCAATTCCAAGGGAACCACCAGTGGAGACGACGCAGTTCAGAACCGTCTCAAGATTGGATTAAAAGCTGGGAGGGTAGATATGGATCAGTCTAGAAGTCGACGTCGTAGAAGCAAGACTCCTCGACAGGTACTTGCATTGTTCTTGGAAATAGGTGGTTCAGTAGAGGTAGTATAGAAATGCAAGCCAAACACCATGTTCAATAGTTTTTGGGCCATTCTTGCTATTAGGTTTGAGAAATTCAATTCCAAGGGAACAATCAGTGTCGTTCTTGTTTTTGTGCTGATTCAGCAAGATTAAACAGAGCAAAAGGGTCAAGCATGAAAAAGATTTTGGTGGGTCATTTTCTGCTATTTTATTGGCGGAAGAGAAAAAGAGGAAGTTTTCGTCTAGTACATATTTATAGCTAAAATCCCCATTCAAGTTTCATGAATTGAGTTTCTGTCATCAACTACTTTTGCTCTATTTGAGAACTCCATGCATCACAATATCAGATTATATGTTACCAACAGTCGTAAAGCTTTTAGGTACAATACCATTGGTTCAATAGTTCACCATGCAAGTTCTAAATATGTATTGAAAATTTGATTGTCACAGGTTCAGATTGATGATTCTCCAGTGTATACGATAGAAAGAAAACTGGGAAAGGGAGCTTTCCAGCAAGTTTATGTCAGTCGAGCCATCAATCCTTCGACTTCAAGTGATCAAAACGGCATGGAAGCAACAGAGGTGTGGCCTCAAGCGCTGATTCTACCATTTTCAGATAATTCATTACATTGGCGCCTTTACTTAACATGATATAATGTGGCACTATCTAGGTGGCCATAAAATTCGAGCATAAAGACAACATAGGATGTGAAGGTGGCATCCCTAATGAGTGGAAAGTTTATGAGTGAGTCCTTTAGAATTATTTCATGTTAGATTTGGCTATATCTTGCTCTTGCATGTGAAATTGGATTAGGGTGTTGAATTTCACATCTGCATTCCGCATATTGCGCAGTGATCTGGGTGAAAGTCATGGCATACCACTGCCACAAGTACATTACAAGGGGCAACAGGGTGACTATTACGTCATGGTATGTGCATTCCCTTTGACTCGTAATTTGTACTCTTAGAATAAAAAATTTTCAATGATCTTCTTCGTATATGCAGGTCATGGATTTGCATGGACCTAGTTTACAAGACCTTTTGGTCAACAACTTTCGAAAGTATATTTCCTCGTGAAGTTAACAGCTTTGACTTCACAGCTTTTACAGTGTCTGCTCTTCAGGTTCTCTTAAACAATCTCTAATTCTCTTTCAGCTTCTGATGTTAGCTCCTTCCTTACTACAGCCTGCCATTGGAAGCAATTGCATGTATTGCCGTTGAAGCAATTTCTGTACTTGAGAAGCTGCACTCTAGAGGGTAATAGCAGACTAGCTTCCAATCGCATATTTGTCAGCATTTTCTTCATCGAACGGAAAAATCATAGTTACAGTAGACCAGACTATCATAAATATATTCCAGGTTCAACTTTTGTGTTGTTTCTCATGTGTGCTTCTTATCTGGGCAGGTACATCCATGGTGACATAAAACCAGATAACTTTTTGCTTGGTCCTCCTGGAACTCCTGAAGAGAAAAAATTGTTTCTAACTGACCTTGGATTAGGTATCTGCCAATTGCATGAATACTTTTATTCCCTAGAAATTAGTGATTGTGAAGGAGAAAATGCACATGTCTCAACGTTTATTCATGACCTTGCAGCTACAAGATGGCAAGATCCCTCCACTAGTTCGCACATTAAGTACAACCAAACTCCAGATGATTTCAGGTTCAGTCAAAATATTGTTAACATCTTCAATATGCACATACCACATGCCCTACTTGTGTAATTAGTGTTCCAAGCACCACAAAAAAATTTGTTGCAGAGGAACAATTCCATTTGCAAGTGTGCACACTCAACTTGGTAGAGCAAGTAGCAGAAGAAACGACCTAGAGTCTCTGGCTTACATGCTCGTTTATCTTATCCGCGGTCATTTGCCTTGGCAAAGACATAAGGTTTCATTCTCTATACCAAGAGAAGATTTCTTGAACCACACACCTGTATCTGTCTTTTGATTGCCACAGTTTTTTCAGGGAGGAGGTAAAGCTTTCCCTGTTTGCAAGCAAAAGATGGCCACTCCTCCATACACCCTGTGTGAAACTTGTCCTAAGCCTTACCAGCAGTTTGCCACGTTTGTGCTAAATCTAAAATTCGATGAAGAACCCAATTACGCTAGATACATTTCTCTCTTCGATGGGATCATCCATGAAAATCCACACGTTTGGCCCGTGCACACCAATGTTGCTCAGGAGGTAGTATACTATTCAAGTAAAAAGCAATAGATGTCAATGAAATTTCTCATTTGAGCTCGTCCTCTTAATGAGCCATGTCTTTCTCTTTCATGTGATACACGCACTTATCAGGTACCACATAAGCGAGCGCGGTTAAATGACGATGAGCCATCAAAGAAAATACGAATGGGATCGAAACTAACACAATGGATAATCGTTTACGATATGCATACACCCATGAAGCAAAGGTAAGGAATTGCATTTCAGATTTATTTAGTTTTTCCGGTACCTTGACTGTATTGATAATCTTCCTCTTTCTTGCAGATCCTTCTATAATTTGCATTATGGCGACCTCCGCTTACACATTGAGAAGGGACATGCGGAGGGAATGTACATCACCAGTGTGGCTTACTGTTCTCACTCTAAGACATGGACCATAATAATGGATGACAGCGCCGGCTACACTGCTCAGATTTATGCTTTTGCATTCGACTCTCTTCCCAAGGTTCTGTTTGAGCAGCTTTACTTCGGACTTGCATCTATAGTAGATCCCAATAGTTGCATGTTATAATCCTGATAATACATAACTGGAAGAATTTTTGTACCAGACCCATTAGGGACATCGATACATCAACCTCTTATAGTGGGATTCTCAACTAGGATTCTCTTGACTGCTTATTTCCTTATTTGAAGGACTGGATTACGACACAATGGTCAAAGAACTACAACATCACTGCAGTGGCTGGAGCAGATGACGGCAGATTTTTGGTTATAATGTCCATGGGTCAGTCAGTGGATGCTTAATTTCTATTGCGATGACTCCTCACTAACGTTACACTTTACCATTTACCAGTTTTTTTTTATATACACATAGGGACCCAGAGTGTTCAGCAGGCATATCGTGTTACCAGTACATTCCCTTTCAAGTGGATTAAGGAGAAGTGGGCAGAAGGCCTTCATGTCACTGCCATGGCCACTTCCAGGAGGCGGTGGGCAGTAGTTGTGTCCGATGGAACTGGATTTACTGACCAGGTTCTTCTTTTTTCTTCTCCTTTTCTGAGACTACCCGATTACTCCTCATTTCGAGATTTTCCTTTGAAGTGTCTGGAACCTGAAGATTCTGCTCTGATTTGGTTTCTTGTGCTGTACTTTTAAGGCTGTAGAGCTAGACTTACAGTATCCGGCCGAAGGCATTCATGAAAGGTCAAAGCAGGGCTATTATATCACTTCAGTTGAGGCCACTCCGGATGAGGTTGCTGTTATATTTAGTATTCCAGAAGGAGTACCAGCAACCGCAAGTGTAGAGCAAGAGACGCTTCTGGCTTACGGTTTTCCTGTTGATAGTAGGATCAAGGTGATTAGTTTGGCCTTTTACCAGCATCTATATGGTTGTATTAACTCTGCTTCACCAAGCACTTGTTCTCATCTTCTGCAGGAGAAGCAGGCAAGAAATTACTATATTTCTTCTCTTTGCTACGGTCGAACCATTGCCTAAGCTCCCAAATATATGTGCAATCAAGGATTTCTCATCGAGCGGCACAACCACTCTGCATGCATTTTTTGCCTTCTATGGCCGATTTCTTAATAAGCAAGTTCAACAAGTCACTGATCAAATCCTGTACAGAGTTGAATAGTAGTCACTTCTTCTAATGCCGTAAGGAATTAATTGTAACCTCTTTGTCATACTTTTGTGGAGGAAGCTTTTAGTATTGCTCCTGAAACTTTTCAAGCTCAACCAAAAAAGAAAGAATTAGGCTTACATTTGGTAAATTTTGCCAAGAGGTAACCAATTCTTCTCCATGAGATGCGACAGCATGACAAATTTAGCAGTACGCATTGGGACTTGACTGTGTGGATTGTTCGTCTTGTATGATTGGAGTTTCGGAAACCAGACTAGTAATTCGTAAGTCCAGCGAAAACGTCGACTTTGTACCAGAGGTTGACCTCACATTGACCTTATATATGCATAAATGCAACTGGACAAAAAGTTCAAGAATTTCCCAGATAAGTTTGGCATCATTTTTCTACTAATACTTGATCACAACAACGGAGAAGAAAAAAGTCAACTGGCTTAGTGTTGGTGATCATGCCAAGTGATAGTTTAAATATCAGCGGGAGGAGAAATTTAGGAACATCGGTGTTGGAAGAAGCTGGCATCAAAGTAAGTTTTTATACAGAAGAACGACCCCTCTCTCTGAATACCAAGCAATTGTAAACAGTTAGGATCTGAGTGCTCGATTATGTATCTGCTTGTTTACTGCATTGTGCCGTTTAAGCTTAATCAGAAAAAAAATCTGTTTAAAATAGAGAGAGATAACCCAAGAGGGTCGCTTTCCGACAAATTACAGTCATCATTTTGAGGGTCTGCTCTTAGTTCAGAGCAATAATGTTGCGAGATGCTGTCCAGACACGAGTTGGTAAGCATAATCTGCAACGAGACCAACTTCATTTCTGGGGGCTGTACCATGATGCCGTGCATATAGTCCTCAATGATTGGGCTGCGGAGACCACGAATTACAATCGTAGTTATTACAACTAGAACGTGATGGATGAACATGTTACTGCCGTCTGCTGTGGCCAGGGTGCATGCTATGGACTTCCGTGTGACCATTACACTGCGTGCAAGATGTTCGCCGTTGGGATACAGTATAGATGTCCATTTGCCGTGACGGCTCAACTCCAACTTCAGGGCTGTAGAGTCGAATATGAAAACTAGTCATTTGTTGAATGATCAAGCGGTTGGAGAGATATTGCTTGACAAGATCATCTCTATTGTTACTGTACTATTGCACTTGTCCTGTCTTCCCTGCAATGAAAGTTAAAACTTTGAAAGTGGACTACTTTTTTTTTGGGGGGATCGATGAAAGTGGATATTTAACTCAAGGTTGCATTAAGCTTTTTGTATCGCATAGATTTTGAGATAAGGAAAGGAAAAATAACAATTGCTGTTCTTGATTTTCACGTTATATCACTTTGCAGTCTCAGTATCTGAAATTACCACTTTGACATTTTATCAGAAAGCTTTACTAGTAAAAAGGTTTTAATTGCCTTAATCTAAGCTCGCGCGCGCACTTGGGGACAACCTTGAGGTCACGGGCATGTAGACGTCGTGGACGACCTTGATCTAAACTCTTCCACGGTTGTCACGGGATTGAGAGAGAGAGAGCGCAAAGAAGAGAGCGGTGCAAGCACCACCGGAGATAGAGAAACGATCGGCAGCTTCAATGACAGGCGGTGGCAATATCGGCGGCGGCTGCTGAATTAAAGTTAGGATTAGCACGAGAAACGAGGATGACTTTGCGTATTTTCCCATTAAATTATCATAATCAATCAGAGGTCAACCGAAATAACAGCATTTTGGCTACCTTCGCTTTCAAAAGTTCTTACTTCGCGCCAAAACTAACGCCCTCAACCTCCCACTGCCCACTCATTCTCTTCAAGAACCCAAATCGTTTTCTCAAACAAAGAGAACAAACAAAAAAGATTGAAAGGACTTATTCTGCTTGATCGTCACTTTCTCTTCAAAAGAAGATCTCCTTCAACGTCAAAGCTCGGTTGAGATAGGTGGAGACGACACGGTTCAGAACCATCAAGATTGATCTAAAAAGCTGGGAAGGGTAGATATGGACCAGTCCGGCGGCCAAAGTCGTGAAGGCGATGAGGGGCATCAAGATGAGAACCAAAGCAGCGCTCCTCCAATCCCTGAACAGGTACCTTGCATTGTTCTTGGAAATGGGTGGTTCAATGGAGAAAGGACAAAAAATGAAAGTCAAATCCCATGTTGACTAGTCCGCAAAATTTTTGGGCCGTTCTTGCTTTTTCTATTTGAGAAATTCATTGCCATGGAGCAGTCGGTGTCTTTCTTGTTTTTGCGTTGATTCAGCAAAATCAAACAAAGCAAAAGGAAAACATGACAAGATCTTTGGTGGGTCATCTTCGGCTACTTTATCGGCCAAAGAGAAAAGGGGAAAATTTCATCTAGTTCAGTCGATAACTAGAATCCCTTGCAAGTTCCACAAATTTTCTGTCATCAACTACTTTTGGTCCATTCAAGAACTCCATGCATCACGGGGTCAGATTATAAATTACCGACAGTTGTAATGAAAACGGTTCAATGATTCACCATGCAAGCTCGAAATACGTACTGAAAATTTGATTGTCTCAGGTTCAGATCGATGATTCTCCGGTTTACAGAATAGAAAGAAAACTAGGAAAGGGAGGTTTCGGGCAAGTTTATGTCGGTCGAGCCATCAGTCCAACCTCAAGTGATCAAACTGGTGTGGAAGCAGCAGAGGTATGGCTTTGAGCTCTAATTTTATCATTTTCAGATTATTCATTACGTTGGCACCGTTAGTTAACATCATTTAATGTGGCACTACCTAGGTGGCCATAAAATTTGAGCATAAAGACAGCATAGGATGTGAAGGTGGCATCCCTAATGAGTGGAAAGTTTATGAGTGAGTCCTTTAGAATTATTCCATGTTAGATTTGGCTATATCTTGCTCTTGCATGTGAAAGTGGATTAGGGTGTTGAATTTCGCATCTGCGTTCCGCATATTGCGCAGTGATCTGGGTGAAAGTCATGGCATACCACTGCCACAAGTACATTACAAGGGGCAACAAGGTGACTATTATGTCATGGTATGTGCATTCCCTTCGACTCGTATTTTTTACTGTTAGAATGCAAAGTTTTTGATAATCTTCTTCGTATATGCAGGTCATGGATTTGCTTGGACCTAATTTACAAGTCAATTTGGTCAACAACTTCCCAACGTATGTTTCCTTGTGAAGTTAACAGCTTTTACAGTGTCTGTTCTTCTGGTTCTCTTAAACAATGTTTAATTATCTTTCAGCTTCTGATGTTAGCTCTTTCTTTGCTACTTTAGCCTTCCATTGGAAGCAATTGCATGTATTGCCGTTGAAGCAATATCTATACTTGAGAAGCTGCACTCTAGAGGGTAATAGATGGCTAGCTTCCAGTCGCATGTTTGTTAGCATTTTCTTTATCGGTTAGTCAAATCAGTTTTTTGGTAGGCCAGGCAATCAGAAATATATGCCAGGTCCAACTTTTTGTGATGTTTCTCATGTATGCTTTTTTTCCGGGCAGGTACATCCATGGTGACATAAAACCAGGTAACTTTTTGCTTGGTCCTCCAGGAACTCCTGAAGAGAAAAGATTATTTCTGACTGACCTTGGATTAGGTATCTACCAATTCCGTGAATACTTTTATGCTAGAAATTAGTGATCGCTTAGGAGAAATGCACATGCCTCATTGTGTATTCATTACCTTGCAGCTAAGAGATGGCAAGATCCCACCACTGGTTCTCACGTTAAGTACGACCAAACTCCAGAAGATTTCAGGTTCGGTCAAAATGATGTCAACATCTTCATATGCACATACCACATGCCCTACCTGTTTTAATTACAGTTCCATGCACTGAAAAAAATCCTTACTACAGAGGAACAATTCTATTCGCAAGTGTGCACACTCAACTTGGCAGAACAAGTAGCAGAAGAAACGACCTAGAGTCTCTGGTTTACATGCTCGTTTATCTTATCCGCGGTCATTTGCCCAGGCAAAGTGATCAGGTTTCACTCCCTATACCCAGAGAAGATTTCTTCAACCATACACCTGTATCACTCTTTTGATCGCCACAGTTCTTTCAGGGACAAAAAATGTCTTTCCCTGTTTGCAAGCGAAAGATGGCCACTGCTCCAGACACACTGTGTGACACTTGTCCTAAGCCTTACCTGCAGTTCACCACGTTTGTGCTTAATCTGAAATTCGATGAAGAACCGAACTATGCTAGATACATTTCTCTCTTCCATGGGATCATTGGTCTAAATCCATACGTTTGGCCTGTACACACCGATGTCGCTCAGGAGGTAGTATCCTATTCTAGCAAAAAGCAATAGATGTTAATGAAATTTCTCATTCGAGCTCGTCCACTAATTAAGCCATGTCTTCCTGAGCCATGTCTTCCTGAGCCATGTCTTCCTGAGCCATGTCTTCCTGTTTCATGTGATACGCATGTATCAGGTACCACATAAGCGAGCGCGGTTAAATGACGACGACAAGCCATCAAGGAAAATACGAATGGGATCAAAACTAACACAATGGATTAGCATTTATGATATGCATCCACCCATGAGGCAAAGGTGAGGATTTGCATTTCAGATTTATTTAGTTTTTTCTGGGGTACCTTGCGTTTATTGATAATCTTCCTCTTACTTGCAGATACTTCCCTAATTTGGATTATGTCGACCTCATCTTACACATTGAGAAGGGACATGCGGAGGGAATGTACATCACCAGTGTGGCCTACAGTTTTCGCTCTAAGTCATGGGCCTTAATAATGGATGATAGCGCTGGCTACACTGCTCAGATTTATGCTTTTTCATGCGGCTCTCTTCCAGAGGTTCTGTTTGAACAGCTTTACTTTGGACTTTCATCTATAGTAGATCCCAGTAGTTGCATGTTACAATCCTGATAATACAAAACTGGAAGAATTTCTTTAATCCATTAGGAACATACATACATCAGCCTTTCACAGTGGGATTCTCAATTTGGACTGTCTTGACTGCTTATTTCCTTATTTGAAGGAATGGATTAGGAAACAATGGTCGAAGAACTTCTACATCACAGCAGTGGCCGGAGCAGATGACGACAGATTTCTAGTTATAATGTCCAAGGGTCGGTCCATGAATGCTTGTTTCACCGGTTTTCTTGATGTACACATAGGGACCTGGAATATTCGGCAGTCCTGTAGTGTTTTTGATATATTTCCTTTCAAGTGGATCAAGAAGAAGTGGGCAGAAGGTTTTTATGTCACCGCCATTGCCACTTCCGGGAGCCGGTGGGCAGTAGTTTCATCAAAAGGAACCAGATTTACCGACCAGGTTCTTCTTTCTTCTTCTCCTTTTCTACTACTACCCAATTTACTCGTCATTCAAGAATTTCCTTTGAAGTGTCTGGAACTGGAGGATTGCTCTGATTCAGTTTCTTACATTAAACTTTTAAGGCCGTAGAGCTAGATTTTGAGTATCCGGCTGAAGGCATCCATGAAAGGTCAAAGCAGGGCTATTATATCACTTCGGTCGCAGCCAATCCGGATGAGGTTGCTTTTATCTTCAGTATTCCCGGAGGAGTACCAGCAACTGTAAGTGTAGAGCAAGAGACGCTTCAGACTTTCAATTTTCCTGATGATAGTATGATCGAGGTGATTAGTTTGGTCCTTTTACCAGCATCCATTTGGCTGTATTACCTCTGCTTCACCAAGCACTCGTTCTCACATTCTGCAGGAGAAGTGGTCAAGGAATTACTATATTTCCTCCCTTTGCCACGGTTGAACCATCGCTTAAGCTACCAAGTATAAGTGCAATCAAGGATGTCTTAGCGAGTGACATGACCACTCTGGATGCATTTTTTGCCATCTATTGCCCATTTCTTAGGAAGCAACAAGTCATTGATCAATCCAGTACAGAGTTGAACAATAGCCACTTCCTCTAATATTGAATGGAATTAATTGTAACCTCTTTGCCATACTTTTTGTGCAGGAAAATTTTGTATTGATTCTGAAACTTTCAAGCTTAACAACAACAACAACATAGGGTTAGGCCTACATTTGGTAAATTTTGCCAAGTGGTAACCAACTTTTCTCCACGAGACACCACATTTCTTGACAAAATTTTCAGTACGCGTTAGGACTTGATATTGTCGACTGTTGGCCCTGTACAATTTGATTTTCAGAAGCCCGACCAGCCAAAGAACTGCAACAGAATTCGTAACTTCAGTGAATCTTAACTTCAGCGAAAACATCGACTTTGTACCAGAGGTTGACCTAGGGTTGACATTAGATATGCATAAATGCAACTAGACAAAATTTCATGAATTTCCCCGCATGCAGTCAAGCTCCCTTCTGCCTTTGCACTCAAGGGCCAATCTCCGTCTGGCTCGAGAAACATCTGATTTGATTCGTACTCAATAGCCATGAGATGATCATCTCTCCTACCTATATCGAATAGAACATGCTGAGCCAAATCATTTTTCAACTAATATGGTGATCACAACAAGGGCGAAAAAAACAAAGTCAACCGGCTTAGTGTTGGTGATCATTTCAAGTGATGCATTAAACTGTCAGGGGAGGAGCAATTTAGGAACATTAGCGTTGGATGGACCTGTCATCAAAGAAGTATACACAGAAAGGAACGACCCCTTCTCTGAATACCAAGAAAATTGCAGACAAAGATAGGATCTGAGTGCTCGATTTTGTATCTGCTTGTTTGCTACATTAGTTGTTTAAGCTAAATCAGCAAAAATCTGTTTAAAACAAAGAGAGAGAGAGAGAGAGAGAGAGAGAGAGATGACCCAAGATGGTTGCCTTCCGACAAACAATACTTATCGGTTTATGGCTGCTCTTAATTTATAGCAATAATGTTGCAAGATGCGGACCAGACACAATGTCGGTGAGCTAATCTGCAACGGAGAACAATTTTGTTTCTGGGAGCCATAACATACTGCCATGTATATAGTCCTCAATATTTGGCTGCCGAGACCTTGAATTATGATCATAATTATTATAACTACAACGTGATGGATGAACATGTTACTGTCGTCTGCTATGGACGGTGCATGCTATGGACTTTCGTTTGAAGTTTGCCTTGACCAGATAAAATATAGAAATTCACTTGCTGTGGAGGCTTGGCTCCAACTTCTGAGTCAGATAAGTTCGCCCCTTCACCCTTAAATAACTTGTCCTACAACAGCCCTAGACAGAAAAGCAAGCTGGGAAGAAGAAGCAAAGTTTGAGCATGAGATCATCTGTCATGTCAACCTCCAGCACAATCTCCTCATGCGAACTCTCTCCTGGCATTAAAGATGCTATTGCGGCATAACAATGATCCGGAAAAGGGAGGAAGGTGCGTAATAACTGAGCTGAAATACAGAAGCAGAATGTCAAGCATCATGAACACGCGCGTCGGGCCCCCAATATCATGCATCCTCCTCTGAATTCCTGAGACGTGAGCATCTTGGTAAAACGACTCGATTGCCCTTCTTTCCAATTTCTGCATCAAATTGAGTAATGTGGTTCCTCAAAATCCCACCGTCATGAACGTTGACGACCCGAAGGTCACTCATGCGAAGACACCATGGACGACCTTCCGTGGCTGTCTTGGTCATGTGGAGAGAGAGAGAGATGATCAGCATCTCAGTGAGGACAGTGATTTGCCCTGTCTCTTTGCAGAGCGTGAAGTCGAAAATCACATCTGAAACTAAACGTCCTAACCTTTAACCATCCCGAGAAAGTGGGAAATCGAACTTGTCACCTCCCCCCTCCAAAGTAGAAAGGGTGGCCACTAAGGGTGCGCATGACAACCATTCTGTGCCCGGGAACTATTTCTGAACAGAAATGATTTTTTTTTATTCTGTGCCCGGAAACAATTTCTATGCATTTGAAGGCGTTTGGTAAACTATCCAAAATTTCTATTCCTGGAATAGAAAAGAACATAAATGCGTTTGGTAACTACACACAAATTTCTTTTTATTAATAATATTTTAATAATATTTTGAATTGTTTTATTTTTTTTTTCTTTTTACCCAGGCCATGGCCGGCCAGGGCGTCACGGCCCTCGCCGGCCGCCGGCGGAGGCGAGGGTCCCCCCTGCCGGTGAGGGCGAGGGCTGGACCCTCGCCGCCTGGGCAAGGCGGCTCGCCGTTGGTCATGGCGAGGTCGGCCTCGCCCGGATCGGGCGAGGCCGAGCCTCGCCGTCGCGACCCATGGCGAGGCTCGGCCTCGTCCGGTCGGCAAGGCCGAACCTCGCCGTGGGTCGCGACGAGCCTCGCCGTATCCGGGCGAGGCCGTCGCGACCCACGGCGAGGTCGGCCTTGCCCAAATCTGGCGAGGCCGAGCCTCGCCGTCGCAACCCACGGCGAGGCTCGGCCTCGCCGGATCTGGGCGAGCCGTCGCGACCACGGTAGGTCGGCCTCGCCCAAATCTGGAGAGGCCGAGCCTCGCCGTCACGACCCACGGCGAAGTCGACCTCGCCGTGGGTCGCGACGGCGAGGCTCGGCCTCGCCAGATCTGGGCGAGGCCGACCTCGCCATGACCGACGGCGAGCCGCCTCGCCCAGGCGGTGAGGGTCCAGCCCTCGTCCTCGCCTCCGCCGGCGGCCGGCGAGGGCCGTGACACCCTTGCCGGCCCTGGGCCGACCGGCCACAACCCAAGAAGAGCAACACAAAAAGAAGAAAAGAAAAAAAAAGAAAAAAAAACTGATTCTCAAAATTGTGCCGAGAAACAAGAAGCAACTTTTTTTTACTTCTTGTTTCTCTTTCAAAACTGTTTCTCGGCACAAATATTTGCAAAAATGTACCCGGGAATAAAAAGTTTACCAAACGCATTTCTGTTCCCAAACTATTTCTGGGAACAAAAGAACAGAAATTTTCACTGTTTGGCACATTACCAAACGGGCCCTAAGACACACCCCAGTAGTTACGGCCGGAGTTAAAGCTAGGGTTGTTTTGGGAATTTTCTATGGGTACGGGAATTTGGAATAACAATTTTGGGGAGGTAAATGGCAATTTCTAAGTAAAACCATGCAAATTGGTAGCCATAGTTCAGGGCAAACCGGTCATTTTCAGTGGGGACGCCCTCCTGTATTTCCCCATTCTATTATAATAAGCATTCAGGCGTCAACCGAACTAACGGCATTTTTGCATGCCTTCGCTTTCAAAAGTTCTTCTTGGCGCCAAAACTAACAACTCTAACAAACTCAACCGCGCGCTGCCCACTCATTCAAAAGAAACAAGAACTGAAAGGAATAACTCTGCTTGATCCGTGCCTTCCTCTTCAAAAGAAGATCTCCTCCTTATCAACTCAGGCCGACACCGGTGGAGACGGCACAGTTCAGAACCTCGTCTCGAGATTGGCTTAAAGCTGGGAGGGTAGCTATGGATCGGTCCAGGAGTCGAAGCCGTAAAGGCAACACTCCTCCAATCCCAGAACAGGTACTTCCATTTGTTCTTGGAAATGGGTTGGTTTAGTAGGAAAAAGTGTGAAGATGCAAGTCAAATCCCATGTTCAATAGTTCACAAACTTTGGGCTATTCTTGCTTTGAGGTTTGAGAAAATTCAATTCCAAGGAACAATCAGTGTCGTTCTTATTTTTGTGTTTGTTCAGCAAAATTAAACAGAGCAAAAGGGTCAAACAAGAGATTTTGGTGGGTCGTCTTCGGCTATTTTATTAGCTGAAGAGAAAAAGGGGAAATTTTCGTCTGTCAGATTATATGTTATGAAGCTTTTGGGTACTATGCAGTCAGTTCAGTAATTCACCATGCAAGTTCCAAATATGTACTGAAAATTTGATTGTCTCAGGTTCAGATTGATGATTCTCCGGTGTACAGAATAGAAAGAAAACTGGGAAAGGGAAGCTTCGGGGAAGTTTATGTGGGTCGAGCCATCAGCCCTTCAACTTCATGTGATCAAACTGGTTTGGAAGCAGCAGAGGTATGGCTCTCATTTTATCCTTTTCAGATAATTCATTACATCGGCACTGTTACTTTACATGATTTAATGCAACACTATCTAGGTTGCCATAAAACTCCAGCATAAACACGGCAAAGGACGTGAAGGTGGCATCCCTACTGAGTGGAAAGTTTATGAGTGAGTCCTATAGTATTATTGTATGTACAATTTTGCTATATCGTGCTCTTGCACATGAAATTGGATTAGGTCGCTGAATTTTGCATCTGCGTTCTGCATATTGCACAGTGATCTGGGCGAAGGTCATGGCATACCACTGCCACAAGTACATTACAGGGGGCAACAAGGTGATTATCATGTCATGGTATGTGCATCCCCTTCAACCCGGACTTTATTCTATTAGAATGCAGAGCTTTCAATGATCTTCTCCATATATGCAGATCATGGATATGCTTGGACCTAGTTTACAAGCCACTTTGGACAACGTTATCCCAAAGTATATTTCCCCATGAAGTTAACAGCTTTTACTGTGTCTGCTCTTCAGGTTTTCTTAAAAAATCTTGGATTCTTTTGTCAGCTTTTGATATTAGCTCTTTCTTTGCTACTTCAGCTTGCCATTGGAAGCAATTGCATGTATTGCCGTTGAAGCTATCTCTATACTTGAGAAGTTGCACTCTAGAGGGTAATAGCTGACTAGCTTCCAACCGCATGTTTGTTAGAATTTTCTTTATCGAAAGGTCAAATCAAAGTTTTGGTAGACCAGACTATCGTAAATATATGCTAGGTTCAACTTTTGTGATGTTTCTCATGCATGCTTCTTATTCGGGCAGATACATCCATGGTGACGTAAAACCAGGTAACTTTTTGCTTGGTCCTCCGGGGACTCCCGAAGAGAAAAGATTGTTTCTGACTGACCTTGGATTAGGTATCTGCCAATTGCACAAATACTTTTATGCCCTATATATTAGTGATTGAGAAGGAGAAATGCACATGTCTCATCGTTTATTCATGACCTTGCAGCTACAAGATGGCAAGATCCCTCCACCGGTTCGCACGTTAAGTACAACCAAACTCCAGATGATTTCAGGTTCAGTCAAAATAATGTTAACATCTTCATTTGCACATATCACATGCCCTAATTGTGTAATTACTGTTCCATGCACCACAAAAAAACAATTCGTTGCAGAGGAACAATTCCATTTGCAAGTGTGCACACTCAACTTGGTAGAACGAGTAGCAGAAGAAATGACCTAGAGTCTCTGGTTTACATGCTTGTTTATCTTATCCGCGGTCATTTGCCCTGGCAAAGTGATCAGGTTTCATTCCCTATACCCAGAGAAGATTTCTTGAACCATACACCTGTATCGGTCTTTTGATCACCACAGTTTTTTCAGGGAGAGGATAAAGCTTTCCTTGTTTGCAAGCGAAAGATGGCCACTCCTCCATACTCCTTGTGTTACACTTGTCCCAAGCCTTACCTGCAGTTCACCACGTTTGTGCTTAATCTGAAATTCGATGAAGATCCAAACTATGCTAGATATATTTCTCTCTTCCAATGGATTATTCGTGAAAATCCATACGTTTGGCCCGTGCACATCGATTTCACTCAAGAGGTAGTATCCTATTCCAGTAAAAAGCAATAGGCGTCAATGAAATTTCCCATTTGAGCTCGTACTGTAATTGAGCCATGTCCTTCTCTTCATGTGATATGCACATATCAGGTACCATGTAAGCGAGCGCGGTTAAACGACGACGACGACCCATCAAAGAAAATACGGATGGGGTTGAAAGTACCACAATGGATAAGCGTTTACGACGGGCATCCACCCATGAAGCAAAGGTAAGGACTTGCATTTCAGATTTATATAGTTTTTCTGGGGTACCTTGAGTTTATTGATAATCTTCCTCCTTCTCGCAGATATTTCTCTAATTTGGCCGACGCCAACCTCTCCTCACACTTTCAGATGGGACATGTGAAGGGACCGTATGTCACCAGTGTGGCTTACAATCCTGACTCAAAGTCATGGGTCTTAATAATGGATGATAGAGCCGGCTACACTGCTCAAAGAATTTATGGTTTTTCACACCGTTCTCTTCCCGAGGTTTTATTTGAGCGGCTTTACTTTGGACTTTCATCTTTAGTAGATCCCAATAGTTGCATGTTACAATCCTGATAACACGTAACCGAAAGAATTTTTGTGTTAGACCCATTAGGAACACAGATACATCAACCTCTTATAGTGGGATCTCAATTAGTACTGTCTTGACTGCTTATTTCCTTATTTGAAGGAATGGATTAGGGACTATTGGTCAAAGAACTACCACATCACTGCAGTGGCTGGAGCAGATGACGGCAGATTTTTAATTGTAATGTCCAAGGGTCTGTCCGTGAATGCTTGATTTCTGTTTCAGTGACTCCTTAGTAACTGTCATACTCTACCATTTACCAGTTTTTCTTTATATGCACGTAGGGACCCAGAGTGTTCAGCAGTCTTATCATGTTGCTAACAAATTCCCTTTCAACTGGATCAAGAAGCAGTGGGCAGAAGGTTTTCATGTCACCGCCATGGCCACTTCCAGGAGACAGTGGGCAGTAGTTTCGTCCAACGGAACCGGATTTACTAACCAGGTTCTTGTTTCTTCTCCTCCTTTTATGAGACTACCCGATTACTCCTCATTTCAAGATTTTCCTTTGAAGTGTCTGGAACCGGAAGAGTTTGCTCTGATTCGGTTTATTGCACTAAACTTTTAAGGCCATAGAGCTAGACTTTCAGTATCCTGAGGAAGGCATTCATGAAAGGTCGAAGCAGGGCTATTACATCACTTCAGTCGTGGCCACTTCGGATAAGGTTGCTGTTATAATTAGTATTCCAGAAGGAGTACCAGCAACCGCGAGTGTAGATCAAGAGACGCTCCTGACTTTCGGTTTTCCTGTTGATAGTAAGATCAAGGTGATTAGTTTGGCCCTTTTACCAGCATTTTATTCGTTGTGTTATGTCACGCCCCGAACCCCGTCGGGCACGCGACACCCTTACCTGGTCGATTTGTGCGACGTCCCAGGAATGTCGCCGACCTCAAATCGCCATCAGAGATTTACAACCACAGCGGATACTAACAAATAATCCCTGACAAATAAAACTGGGGAGAATAGGGAGAATACACATATTTCTTTTCATTACCAACTTATAAAATATTCACAACTTACAACCGCCACATTTTACCACCATCGCATACACTTGCTCCCCGTGCTACAAACCATCGATATACCAAAAAGATCGATGACCTGACTTTCTATCCCAAAAATGTTACTTTCCAAAAACCTACTAGGAACCCCTGTACTAACCCCTATGCCCCTTACTAGGCGTCCATTCTGAGTCTGATTCTTCATCTTCTGACTCCGAACTCTCCTGAGCAGTTTGCTCCTCCGAGGACTCCGGTTCTGCCTCGATCACAATCGGGTGATTGATGTCGCCCGACTCAGCTGGAGCTGCGTTCTGATACTCCTCAGCCAGAAAATCAAAGAAATTATACTCAGGCACGTAATTGGGATCCATGTATTTCTCAAAAGGAAGTATATACTCCGGGTCTCCTACCGGCTCTTCAGACTCGCCAGGTTCGTCCTCGGGTTTTACTTCGGGTTCTACCTCATCCTCTGCTTCCTCTGGTTCTTCCTCGGGGATCGGTTCCAAATTGATGTCCATTGGATCGTCTTCAGCTTGCGACGCTTCGGGCTCGGGTTCGTGCTCAGCCTCTGAAGATCCCTGAGCTGCGGCCGCTGATTGCAAACCCGACTTAGCTAAACTAGTATCCACACTAGTTAACTCTTCGTCTATCGGGGGTACAGCAGTTGGGTCCAAATCCCCAACTAAATCAAACGGAACATCGAAACCCCTAACGGGCCCAAACTCATCCCCGTCAGCATCCCGGAAGAACCAAGCCGTATATACATGAGTCTCCCAAAGAGGTAGTCCTACCTCTATAAATACGGTAGTAGTATACTTAATCCAGGTCATTCCATCTCCCATTGGAAACTCTGCAACGTCCAACTCGGAGTGCACGGGTACCCCAAAATGCTCTGGTGGCTGCGGTGGAGGATTCATGGTTCCTGTCGGGGTTTTGAAAATGTTGGTTGAAACAACCATGAGAACACTTCTCAGCAAGTTCACCCCTAAACCTCACCTAGGCTATCACGTACCTCCAGACAATTTCACAAAACACAATCACACACCTACACCACATAATCACATAGCAGGCACATCAATGCAATCGCAAACATGCACAATTCTCATGTCATGCGCTCGTTCCGTTTTCATCATATCTCCTCCACATTCCTCGCCAGTGACCCGCGTAAACGTACACGCCTCAGGTACACTGAGACCTCTTTCCACAACACTTCCAGGCCCGCGTAAACGTACACGCCTCAGGCCATATTTCTTGCCCGCGTAAACGTACACGCCTCAGGCTCAACACCTACCACCTACTGCATAACCCGCGTTGAAGTACACGCCTCAGGCTAGCAGTCTTCCGGTAATACCGGGCATCGTCCCGCGTAAACGTACACGCCTCAGGACGGCACAATTCCCACAATCTCACATATCGTACCACGCACTATTTTTCATTCTTTCACACATGCAACAATCACTTGCCACATAATTGGTCAATCGGACGTGACCCGTGCACGCAATAATTATACACAAACCATGCTCACTCAGCATTCAGCACGGCCAATTTTAATAATTAAAACAATCTGGCCCAAGCGTGCACCCAACAAACATAATTAACTCAACCAATCGCACAATCACACATTTAATTCCACCACCACAATCTAATTATTTTCAAACGCACGTTAAACACAGAAATCATTATTTTCCTCCCACCAAACGACACCAAATCGATTCCGGTCCTTCACGGGACTTTCTCACCATAAATTCTCGGTTCTAAAAATCCAACTTGCGTCCCGATCGGCCCATCACGGCCCCATGAACAGTAGACCACAGCCACTGTTATTTTAGAATTTCCAATAAATATTGCCCGAGTTAAATCCCACGGCCCGCCATAAAATTTCTACTCCTAATTCATGCAATTCCGCACCTAACTTTTACCAGATTTCGCCCAAAAATCTCCCGTCGATACCCGACGTCCTAAATTGGGTTTAGAGCGCGACTTACCCGCGTTCTAGGCTATCGCGGCTAGAACGGAAAGCGGCGGCACTTAATCGGGAACGGCGGCACTTAATCGGGAACGGCGACGACGACGTACGGCTCCCGGGTGGTGGCGATCGGCTTGGGTGGCGACGGCGCGGCTTGGGCGGTGACCGGTAAGGCTCACGGCCAAAGGGAGGACCGAAAAGGAAGAGAGAGAGAACGGCGGGATGGGGGCGGCGTGAGGGGTGCGAGGCGGCGCGGCGGTGGCGCGGCGCGGCACGGCGGCGATCCGAGCGGCGGCGCGGCGGCGATCCGAGCGGCGGCGCGGCGGTGATCGGCAAAGAGAGAGAGAGAGTATACGGTGGAGGGGGAGGAGCTCACGGCAAGGGGAGAAATTTCACGGCGAAAGGGGGAAAAGAAGAGAGAGGAGAGAGAGAAAGGGGGGTCAGGGGCTACTTATCCAATTTTGACCATATTTTGGCAATTTACCAAAATACCCTTGCCCTTTAAAACATGCCCTTTGATAATTCTCAAGGGTAAAATGGTCCGATTCTCCGTTTCTCATCAAAATCAAGTTTTTCTGAAGGATTCGGGCACAACAAAAATTGCACGTTACAACCGCAACGTCGTCCTAACGTCCCGTTGTGACTTCCAAATTTTCCGGTGTCCGATTTGGGCTGAATTAAATAATTCAATTCTATTAAACGTAACTCGAGCGTTTCTCAAACTAACGGGCGGCTTGTTGGGGAAATTCGCTTATTCGACCCGTGACTAACACTAAATCGAGTCACGTGCAATTTATTCAGACCGTCACGACTTCAGTTGTCAATAAAATCGCGAGGATCAATTACTAGATCCGTGGGGCACGATCATTCGGTATAGGTTCAGGATCTTTCGTCAATTCATTTCGTGGTCCAGCGGTATCACCCGTGATCCACTACTATGACAGTGGCGAACTGATCCCTGACTACCCTTAGATCGGCCAACAGTGGCTCAAAATATCACCTCGACGATTTAATGGTCGAAAGTCAATCCACGATCGAATTTTCTTTAGTCGTACGAATTTAATTCCCCGATTAGCCTTTCCCTAATGGTTAGCATCCCAGGAATGATCAGTTCCGGGCGAGAACTAACTACGAGTACATTCATAAAACTCAGTATTTTATAAATCCCAAACGGACTATTTTTCAAGATGTCACATGTTAGCTCTGCTTCACCAAGCACTTTTTCTCATCTTCTGTAGGAGAAGCAGGCAAGGAATTACTATATTTCTTCTCTTTGCTATGGTCGAACCATTGCCGTGCAACCAAGGATTTCTTAGGAAGCGACACGACCGCTCCGCTTGCGTTTTTTGCCTTCTATTGCCGATTTCATAGGAAGCAACTTCAACAAGTCACTTCCTCTAATGCCGTAAGGAATTGATTGAAACATCTTTGTCAAACTTTTGTGCAGGAAGTTTTTTGTATTGATTCTGAACCTTTTCAAGCTTAAAAAAAAAACAAGAGAAGGAGTCCTACATTTGGTAAATTTTGCCAAGAGGTAAACAACTTTTCTCCATGAGACGCAACAGTTCATGACAATTGTTGCAGGACGCGATGGGACTCAATCGCATGGATTGTTGGTCTTGTATGATTGCAGTTTCAGAAACCAGACTAGCCAAACATCCACGACATAATTCGTAACTTCAGCAAAAACACCGACCTTGTAACCAGAGGTTGACCTCGCATTGACCTTACATATGCATAAATGCAACTGGCTTAGTGTTGGTGATAAACTATACATTAAACTGTCAGCGGGCGGAGGAATTTAGGAACATCAGGGTTGGAAGGAGCTGGCATCAAAGATGTAATATATACAGAGGAACGACCCCTCTCTGAATACTAAGCAATTGCAGACAAAGTAAGGATCTGAGTGCTCGAATTTCTATCTGCTTGTTCGCTACATTGTGTCATTTAAGCTTATCAGCAAAAAGAAATCTGTTGAAAATAGAGAGAGATAACCCGAGATGGTCGCTTTCCGGCAAACAATAATCATCATTTTAGGTCTGCTCTTAGTTCAGAGCAATAATGTCACGAGATGTCATCCAGACACGAGTCGGTAAGCATAATCTGCAATGGGGACAATTTCATTTCTCGGGACCATACCATGATGCTGTGTATATAGTCCTCAATGATTTGGCTGCAGAGACCGCAAATTACGATCATCATTATTGCAACTACAGTGTGATGAATGAACATGTTACCGTGGTCTGCTATGGCTACGGCGCACGCCATTGACTTTCACGTGATCATACTGCTTGCATGAAGCTCGCCGTCGACCAGATACGATATAGATGTCCACTTGCTGTGGGGGCTCAACTCCAACTTCATTACTGGGCTCAACTACTCAGTCTGTTGAATGATCAAGCGGTTTGAGAGACATTGCTTGACAAGACCATCTCTCTTGTTACTTTACCATTGTTTTTTATCCTATCTTCTTTGCAATGAAGGTTACAACTTTGAAAAAAATTGGATATTTGACTATGTTATGCAAGATTAAGCATTTTGCTGTCGCGTAGATTTCAATTAAGAAAAAGGAAAATAACAATTATCATTCTTATTTTTCACATTGTACCGCTTTGCGCTCTATATCTGAAACTAAACATTTTAGGGGAGGTAAATGGCGATTTCTAAAGAAAAACCATAACGGTCACTAATGTCCGGTGCGACGCGAATTGGTAGCCAATAACTCGGGGCACGAACCGGTAATTTTGGTAAATAGAGGGTGAAAATTGACATTAGCGTAAAACATGAGGATGCCCTAATGCAATGTCCCAATAAATTATCATAAGCAATCACACGTCAACCGAAATAACGGCATTTTGGCATATCCTCGCCTTCCAAAGTTCTTTCTTCGCGCCAAAAAAATTAACAGACTCTCGCCTCGCGCTGCCTACTCATTCTCTTCAAGAACCCGCAGCATCTTCTTCAAGAAAAAGAAGAAACGAGATTGGAAAGGAAGAATTCTGCTTGGATCTTCCCATTCTCTTCCAACGAAGATCTCCTCGATATCGGAGCTCGGTTGAGACCGGTGGGGAAAACACGGTTCGGAACAAGCAAGATTTAGATTAAAGCTTAGGAGGGCAGATTATGGATCAGTCTGGAAGTCGAAGTCGGGAAGCCGACGAGGGGCTTCAACACAAGTTCCGAAGGAAGACTCCTCCAATCCCAGAACAGTTACTTGGATTGTTCTTGAAAATTGGTTGTTTAATGGAGACAGAATGAAAAATGCGAGTCGAATCCGATGTTCGTTAGTTTGCAAATATTGGACCGTTCTTGCTTTTCGGTTTGAGAAATTCATTTCCAGGGAGCAATCAGTGCAGTTCTTGTTTTTGAGTTGATTCGGCGAAATTAAACGGAGCAAAAGGGGGAAACATGACAAAGATTTTTTTTTTTTTGGTCATGACAAAGATTTTGGTGGGTCATCTTTGGCTATTATATCGGCCAAAGAGAAAAAGGGAAACTTTCATCTAATTCAGATTGATAACTAAAATCCCCGTGCAAGTTCCATAAATTTAGTTTCTGTCATCAACTACTTTTGCTCCAATTCAAAACTCCATGGATCACTGTATCAAATTATATGTTACCAACAGTTGTTAAGTTTTTAGGTACAATGCGATCAGTTCGATGTTTCACCATGCAACTTCCTAATATCTACTGATAATTTGATTGTCTCAGGTTCAGATCGATGATTCTCCAGTGTACAGAATAGGAAGAGAACTGGGAAAGGGTAGTTTCGGGCATGTTTATGTCGGTCGAGCCATCAGTCCTTCAACTTCAAGTGATCAAACGGGTGTGGAAGCCGCAGAGGTATGGCTTCGAGCTCCAATTTTTTCGATGAATTCGTTACCTTTGCACCATTACTTCACATGAAATAATGCGGCACTATCCAGGTGGCCATAAAATTCGAGCATAAAGACAACATAGGATGTGAATGCGGCATCCCTCATGAGTGGAAAGTTTATGAGTGAGTCCTTTGGAATAATTGCATGAACGATTTTGCCATGCCACGATCTTGCATGTGAAATTGGATGTGGGTGTTGAATTTCACATCCGAGTTCTGCATTTTGTGCAGTGATCTGGGTGAAAGTCATGGCATACCACTGCCACGAGTACATTACAAGGGACAACAAGGTGACTATCATGTCATGGTATGTGCATTCCCTTTGACTCGTATTCTGTACTTCTACAATGCAACGTTTTCCATGATCTTCTTCGTACATGCAGATCATGGATTTGCTTGGACCTAGTATACAAGCCCTTTTGGTCAACAACTTGCCAACGTATATTTCCCCATTAAGTTAACAGCTTTTGCGGTGTCTACTTTTCAGGTTCTGTTAAACAATATCTGATTCTCTTTCAGCTTCTGAGTTTTCTCCTTCCTTACTACTTCAGCCCACCAATGGAAGCAATTGCATGTATTTCCGTTGAAGCAATCTCTATACTTGAGAAGCTACACTCTAGAGGGTAATAGCTGACTAGATTCCAACCGCATGTTCTTTAGTTTTTTCTCTATTGAGCGGTCAATTAAGGTTTTGCTAGACCAGACTATCCGAAATATATGCGAGGTTCAGCTTTTGTGATGTTTCTCATGTACACTTCTTATCCGGCCAGGTACATCCATGGTGACATAAAACCAAGTAACTTTTTGCTTGGTCCTCCAGGAACTCCTGAAGAGAAAAAATTGTTTCTGACTGACCTTGGATTAGGTATCTGCCAATTGCACGAATACTTTTATGCCCTAGATATTAGTGATTGAGAAGGAGAAATGCACATGTCTCATCGTTTATTCATGACCTTGCAGCTACGAGATGGCAAGATCCCTCCACTGGTTCGCACGTTAAGTACAACCAAACTCCAGATGATTTCAGGTTCAGTCAAAATAGTGTTAACATGTCCATTTGCACATATCACATGCCCTAACTGTGTAATTACTGTTCCATGCACCAAAAACTAATTGATGCAGTGGAACAATTCGATTTGCAAGTGTGCACGCTCAACTTGGTAGAACAAGTAGCAGAAGAAACGACCTAGAGTCTCTGGTTTACACGCTCGTTTATCTTATCCGCGGTCGTTTGCCTTGGCAAGGACATCAGGTTTCATTCCCTATACCCAGAGAAGAGTTCTTAAACCAAGCACCTGCGTCGGTCTTTTGAATGCCACAATTCTTTCAGGGAGTGGATAAGGCTCTTGTTTGCAATCAAAAGATGGCCACTCCTCCGGACACCCTGTGTGACACTTGTCCTGAGCCTTACCTGCAGTTCACCGCGTTTGTGCTTAATCTGACATTCGATGAAGAACCAAACTATGCTAGATACATTTCTCTCTTCCGTGGGATCATTGGTCAAAATCCATACATTTGGCCCGTGCACACTCATGTTGCTCAGGAGGTAGTATCCTATTCCTATGATAAGCAATAGATGTTCATAAAATTTCTGATTCAAGCTTGTTGTCTGATCAAGCCATATCTTTCTCTTTCGTGTGATACACACGCATCGGGTACCATGTAAGCGAGCGCAGTTAAATGATGTCGGCGAGCCATCAAAGGAAATTCGAATGGGGTTGAAACTAACACAATGGATAAGTGTTTACCAGGTGCATCCACCCATGAAGCAAAGGTGAGGACTTGCATTTCAGATTTATTTATTTTTTTTGGTACCTTGAGTTTATTTATAATCTTCCTCTTTCTTGAAGATATTTCCCTAATTTGGAAGATGAGGACGTGCCCTTACACATTGAGAAGGGAAGTGAGGAGGGAATGTTTGTCACCAGTGTGGCTTACAGTTCTCGCTCTAAGTCATGGACCGTAATAATGGATGATAGCACCGGCTTCATTGCTCAGTTTTGTGCTTTTTCACACGACTCCCTTACCAAGGTTCTATTTTGAGTGGTTTTACTTTCGACTTTCATGCATGGTAGATCCCAATCGCTGCATGTTAAATCCTGATGATACGTACCGGGAAGAAGTTTTGCATTAGACCTATTGGGACAATCTTGACTGCTTATTTCCATATTTGAAGGATTGGATTAGGGAATTTTGGGCGAAGAACTACTACATCACTGCAGTGGCTGGAGCAGATGGCGGCAGATTTTTAGTTATAATGTCTAAGGCAGATGTAGGTCCGTGAATGCTAAATATCTATTTCGATGACTAATTAATAAGGTTATACTTTACCATTTGACCGGTTTTTCTTGATATACACATAGGGATGAAGAGTATTCGGCAGTCTTATCGTGTTACCAGTAAATTTCCTTTCAAGTTGATCAAGAAGATGTGGGCAGAAGGTTTTCATGTCACCGCCATGGCCACTGCCGGGAGTCAGTGGGTAGTAGTTTTGTCCAGTGGAACCAGATTTACCAACCAGGTTCTTCTTTCTTTCTCCTTTTCCGAGACTGCCCAATAACTCCTCACTTCAAGACTTTCCTTTGACGTGTCTGGAACTGGAAGATTTTGCTCTGATTCGGTTTCTTGCGCTACACTTTTAAGGCCGTAGAGCTAGATTTCCAGTTTCCAGCCGAAGGAATTCATGAAAGGTGGAAACAGGGCTATTATATCACTTCGGTCGCGGCCACTTCGGATGAGGTTGCTTTTATCTTTAGTAATATAGGAGGAGTGCCAGCAACTGAAAGTGTAGAGCAAGAGACACTTCAGACCATAAATTTCCCGGATGATAACATGATCGAGGTGATTAGTTTGGCCCTTTTACCAGCATCTATTTGGTTCAGTAGCTCTGCTTCACCAAGAACTTGTTCTCATCTTCTGCAGGAGAAGCGGGCAAGGAATTACTATATTGCTTGTCTTTGCTACGGTCGAACCGTTGCTTAAGCTACCAAATATACGTGCAATCAAGGACGTCTTAGCAAACGAGACAACCGCTCTGCATGCCTTTTTTGCCGTCTATTGCCCATTTCTTAGGAAGCAAGTTCAACAAGTCACTGATCAAGCCTGTATAGAATTGAATAATAGCCACTTCCTCTTATACCGTATGGAATTAATTGTACCCTCTTTGTCATACTTTTTTGCAGGAAAGTTTTAGTACTGATTCTGAAACCTTTTAAGCTTACCAACAACAACAACAACAACAAAATGCAAATTAGGACTACATTTGGTAAGTTCTGCCAAGAGGTAACCAACTTCTATACATGAGACGCAACATTTCTTGACAAAAATTTCGGTACACGTTAGTATTCAATGTTGTGGATTGTTGGTCTTGCACGGTTGGAGTTTCGGAAACCAGAGCAGTCAAAGAACCCGACTTGATTCGTAACTTCAGCGAAAACATCCATTTGGCACCAGAGGTTGACCTAGTGTTGACCTTATATATGCATAAATGTAACTAGACAAAAGTTCATGAATTTCGCAGAGAAGTTCTGCATTAGTTTTCTACTAATACTCGATCACAACAAGGGAGAAACAACAAAGTCGACCAACTTAGTTTTGGGGATCATTTCAAGTGACACATTAAACTATCAGCGGGAGGAGAAATTTAGGAACATCAGGGTTGGAAGAAGCTGTCATCAGAGAAGTATATATGCAGAGGAATGACCCCTCCTCTGTATACCAAGCAGTTGCAGACGAAGTAAGGGTCTGAGTGCTCGATTTTGCATCCGCTTGTCTGCAGACAAAGTAAGGATCAGCAAAAATCTGTGGAAAATAGAGCTAACCACAAGATGGTCGCTTTCCAACTAACAATAGTCATCATTCTGGGGCTGCTATTAGTTCAGAGCAATAATGTTGAGAGATGCGGTCCAGACACGACATTGTCAAGCATAATTTGCAATGGAGACCATTTTCTTTTTCTGGGGGTCATACCATACTGCATTGTACATAGTCCTCAGTGATTTGGTTGCAGAAACCGCAAATTACAATCATAGTTATAACAAAATCAACAACGTGATGAATGAACATGTTCCTGCCATCTGCTATGGCCACAGTGCATGCTATGGAGTTTCAAGGGATCATTGCACTGCTTGATTTAAGTTCACCGTCGACCAGAAACAATAGCGATGTCCACTTACTGTGGGGGCTCATCTCCAACTTCAGTACTACAGAGTCAGACACGAAAATAACTCAGTTAGTTGAATGATCAAGCGGTTTGAGAGAATCCTGGACAAGACCATCTCTCGTTACTTTAACATTGCTATTATCCTATCTTCTTTGCAATGAAGGAAATCTTTGAGAATGGATATTTAATCTTTGATCACTGCACCTCGTGCATTAAGTTTGCCATCGACCAGATAGCATATAGATGTACACTCGCCGTAGGGGCTCAGCTCCAACTTCAGGGACTGCAGAGTCACATACGAATACTCAGTTTGTTCAATTATCAAGTGGTTGGGGAAGACCATCTGTCTTGCTATTTTACTATTGAAGTTATCCCATCTTTGCAATGACGGTTAAAACTTTGCTTGCTTGACAATATATATAAGATGAAAAAGAACCATGTTAGCATTGCAACTTTTGAAGATATAAGATTAATTTAAATGGGGTCATTGATTATCTCGCCTCAAGGTCTGCCCATCATATTTTTGGTTTCGTGTTCTTGGTCATGAAGAAGGAAAACTACGGCATATATGAAGTCCAATCATAAAATGAGTAAGATAGCCAACTTCATGCTGGTTAACCCTTCCAAGGACAGCCCATCACCACAAACTTTTTCATACAAGAATCAAAACCTATGCTTTATCACAGTTGCATATTAACATCTGCCCAATCAGTTGTATCAAGCAGCATCACAGCAAATACACATGTATTCGCAGATATAAGTGCCGCTGAAATTGAAAACTCTACTATATATGTTATTTACCAAAAACCTATCATCAAGGGCAACAGAGAACCATCAAACCAACAAAATTTGCCCCTTCAACCCTTAACAACATGTCCCAGCAACCATAGACAGAAAGCAAGCTGAGAAGAAGAAGAAGCAGCCTACTGGATCCCTGAGAACAGAGTTTAAGTATGAAATCATCTGTCATGCCGACGTCCAGCACAATCTCCTCAAGTGAACTCTCTCCTGGTAAAGAGAAACTATTTCAGCATAACAACAATCTCAAAAAAGACAAAGGTGCATATACGGAAGCAGAATGTCAAGCGTCATGTACACGCGCCTCGGTGTTATCATGATCGTATTGTATCAAGAAGAGGCACCTACAGCCCCTAATATCATGCATTCTCCTCTGAATTCCTACAACATGAGCATCATAATAAATTGCTTGATCCCTCCTCTCCTGAAGTTAAAGAAATTGTAAACGAAACAAAAAAAAAAAAGAGAGATCAGATAAGTGCCTTAATATGGACAGTAAATTAATATAAATGAGTAACATAAACGGGTTGCATCTATAAACACCTGGAAGCAGAGGACAAGGTCTCCAACTTTAACCTTGTGACATTCCGAATTCTCCAGTGGGACTGAGCGCTGTCTAATATTCTTTTTCACATTAATCCATTCATCCTCCTCAGCCCCAAACCCAACAAATCTGACAAGAACTTCCTTTAAGAAATGGCAAATTGTTATGAATTAACGCGACTAGTAGGACAAAACATAAACAGCTTGTTTGTTAAGATTCTTGTATAGACACTTACAGCTTCACCTGAGCCTAGAAACCTGTGGCCAAGAAACTTATCGACGTCATACCTGCATGGAGAAAAGTCTTTCAGCGACTCTTATACTCCAGTTGAAAAGGGAACTTCCATATATTTGTACATATACAACACAAGCAATATTGAATCTAACCCCAAATTCCATGTGCACAAGATTAGTTATAAATGAAATTTAGTATATAATCACCAAATCAAGCAGTTGGCTGCTTCAGGGTGAGATTAAACAGCATAAAATTTCATAATAGGAGGCAGAGTACTGTTATACTCCAAGGAGATTATTAGCTCAACTTTCATGGCCAAGGTATTAAATGAACAAGCAGCCTTGTCAAGAGAGTACTGTCAGGCTCACATTACATAATCGAGTTTTTAGCTAATAGCTGTCCATTGAGCCTTTACACCTCAACAGATAATGTTCATGAGAGTCTGTTAGGCTCACACCACATATCCGAGCTTTTAGCATAGCTATCCATTGAGCCTTTATACCTCAAAAAAATAATGTTCACAATCTGATTAAAGAAACAAAAATGTTGGCAATAGAGCCTTTACTTCAGATGACTGAGCTATTACCATGCCCCATCTTTTGATGACTTGGCCTCAAATTCCAATTCTGATAAGTCTGCAATCTTTTGCCCTGCTATTGAAACAGCAACACAAATAAGGCACTCCTATTAACAAGATCATTCCCTTACCAGTCAACTTCAAAACTACAAAATTGTTTGTACTTGTAATCACTAGCAAGCAAGAGGAAAATATAAAACTAGGGTCCAAAAGGTATATTCAGCATCTGGCTTTAGAGATAACTAGATCCCGCACACAAGCTGCGCAAATGCAGAGTGCGCATAGTCTTTGTTCCTTTTGCGCAAGATAGACATTACAATTTTTCTAAAATCAATTCGCTTGCATATATATTAAAAGAAACCCATTAGTCTATTCCTATATAATAGGAGTTGGAAGATTTTTATTTGTAGAGGCAGTTACAGATGGACTTGGAATGTGGACAAACATGCGTAATGGAGGGTGAGGCGACATTTAATGCCTAATGGAGATGGAGAGTGATGGATTGATGCATTTGTGCACGTATATACTTCCCAAATTAATTTACATTTTCAGCCCAAACTTGATAAACTATGATTTGTTTAAGTGGTATCCTTGAAAGCCACTAAAAGTAAGAAAAAACCCATTTTCCGCTTAAAATTTATACACGTTTCATGAATTTAGTTAATATTAACCTGTTTGACAATGCTAAGTTACGAAGCTGAATTACCACATTTTCCACATTCTAGTACTTTATATTGCTACTTCCAAGCATCCTTACCTTGCTAGAAGAACTTTTCCAATTTGACATTAGAGTTAAGGAAAGAATTATGTGGTGACTTAAGTTATTTCTATAATTCACACTATATAACCAAGTATGAGCAAGGTAGCTTCAGCTAGAGAATATCTTCTTTCCACATAAGCGGGAGATACATGGAACGGCATTAAATGATTGTCTATTAACCCACCTAAATAATCACACAAATTCAAATTTATCTGAAGGATATATACATTTGAATGATGCAACAGGAGCATAAGAACCTTTAGGCATTGGAGAATTTTCATTTGCTTTATCATTAGGGCAATTTGCTGGAGTCTCAGACTCATTCTTGCCAGAATTACGGGCAAAAATAACTTTGGGTTGCTCTTGTTGCCTCTTCTCGAACCAACTCTGGACCTAGCAAGTTCACAAACACAGAGACACACGAGCAGCAAATCTACAATTAGATGTGAGGATAAGAAGCTGAAGACCCACAGTGCAGGTGAAAATTCTCAGTACCTCCATCCACTTTATCAAAGGCTTTCCAGCTCGACCAGCAGAGCGACTGTGAGTACAAGAGGACAAGACAGGAAATTAGTTACTAAATGAGAAGCAGCAGAATGAAATTTTTAGGAAACCATCCATACATATTGAGAGAAAAAGAAACTGTTCAATTAAATTTTCCAAATAGAGAAAAAGATGAGCTTAAACTTACTTGAAACTAATTGCAATTTTCTGACAAAATTCCTTACTACATATCTCTTCTCCTGATTTTTCCAGCAACTTCTCCAGTTTCTTGATCTGCTGAAAGGGTTATCAGCATCATAGGACTATCTTAAAGTCGATATTAATGCAAATAAAACACACCCTAATTACATAAAAAGATGTGTTTTTCATGGTTTCTGCGATTGTACCCAAGCTTTAAATATTTCAATTCTATCCTAAACTCTGTAGTCAGTTTAAATCTGCCTCTTGCCCACCCCACTCAACATCTGTCCTTGAAAGTTCCATTTGACTAAACTTCATACTACAAATGAGCCTTCTTAATATCAGTGTAGTAGATGAGATATCAAGAGCCAAGAAGGGAACCATAAAGAGCAAGGCAAAAACTAAACAATCTAAGCGATTTCTATTGCAGGGGAAGAATATCCTACCCGTTCTGAAACCCAACAAAAAAAAAATAGCAGACGATGTTCAGTGACCTTCAATTAAGTCCTTCTAAAAGGAGCGAAAGATCCCCCCTGGGGTGTATACACCTGCCTCGTAGGTAAAGCATCCACAGGACACTCAACTAGCCTAGCAAAGAACTCTTTTCCTCTCTTTCACAACCTTCCCAGGCTCTCTGCATTGCCAATGCAAAAATAAGCAAGGGCCTCCTTCTGACCTGGCTTTTGATGGAAATTTTAAGTTTAAAAAAAATGTTTAAAGGGAAATGAAAAGGTTTCAACTTCAAGATGTTATCTTTCTCCATCCCACTTCCAATTATCACTTGTCAATACAATGATTACTTTCCTCTCCAGCTTTTCACCGATAACAAAAAAACTTATTGCCCAATACCTCCAAACGAGTCAAATATTCAACTATAATCCCCTCAACCACTTCCCCAAAAGCCCTACGATCAGCTCACAAATCTTTCTCCGAAAAACAATCGACTATTTTATGCGCCCGCAGTTTCATAAAATCGCGAAAACACGAGGGACAAACTCAGTACAGACATCAGAACTAGCCACATTACCGAACCTTCACTTCACAGACACACGCAAACATCATTCCAAGCAAGCCCCACACAAGTTTCCAGCACATTTTGAAGAGCTAAGCCAATGTCTAGAGTTTATGATTCTTCAAGCTTCTAACAAAACCAAACCCAGATAAAATGAACAAGTCGAGCAAGAGAAAAAACGAAAAAGATTGCACCTTTACCTCGGCACTTGTGAACCCAGAGAAGACCTCCCTGTGCCTTGGACGGAGGCGATCCATTTGCCCTTCAGCAAGTGCGCATTACAGGACAACAGAACGAAAAAGGAGACAAGATTTTGTCAACCTGGGATGTCCCAGTTTTCACCAATCATTTCGGCAACAACTATCTGCAAATGGGATTTTGGACAGGAGCTGTTTGATTACACTGGCGTGACTGCTGATTGGAGAAGACTATAGTGGGTATTGATTGAAAACCCTAGGACGTCATGGGAACCCAAGAAAAGGAAGCGCCTTTACGAGCCAGTTCCTGGCGTTTCGGGCGTTTCTGGCCCGTCTCCTGAGGCTTTTTTTGACTCTTCATGCCACACACTTCGGCATGGGAATGGAAAGATCCGGGAAAAGTGCCAAAAAAACTCTAAACCTTTTGAATTTATGCCAATTTAATCTTAAACCTTTTTTTAGTGCCAATTCAATCCTAAACCTTTTGTATTTATGCTAATTCAGTCCTAAACCTTTTGTCTTTGTGCCAATTCAGTCCTTCCGGTCAATTTTGGCCAGATTTTACTGACGTGGACACCGACCGATCACCAGCGCTAAAGTGGACAACTTTAATAATATTTTAAAATTTTTATTAATTTTTTTCTTTTTATTTTCTCTCCCCTCCCTCCAACCGGTCGCCAGACCGGCGACCGGCCAGAGGCCAATGCCGACGAGGCTCGCCCACGCCGGTCACTAGCGAGGGCGACCTCGCCCAGCCGCCAGCGAGGCTCGACCTCGCCATATCCGGCGAGGGCTCGAGCCTCACCCAGCGCGAGGTCGCCCAGCGCGAGGCCGCCCTCGCCAGTGGCCGGCGAGGGCGAGCCTCGCCAGTGACCGGCGTGGTCGAACCTCGCCGGCGCCGGCCTCTAGCCTCTGGCCGGTCGCCGGTCCGGCGACCGGCTGGAGGGAGGGGAGAGAAAAAAAAAAGAAAAAAATTAATAAAAATTTAAAAAAATATTATAAATATTATAAAAGTTGTCCATGTCAGCGCCGGTGACCGGCCGCCGACCGGTCGGCGTCCACGTCAGCAAAATCCAACCAAAATTGATCGGAATGACTGAATTGGCACAAAAACAAAAGGTTTAGGACTGAATTGGCACCAATGCAAAAGGTTTCAATTGGCACAAAAAAAAAAAAGGTTTGGGACTAAATTGACACAAATGCAAAAGATTTAGGACTGAATTGACACCAAAAAAAGGTTTAGGACTAAATTGGCACCAATGCAAAAGGTTTAGGACTTTTGTGGCACTTTTCCCGGAAAGATCCACCCCCCATGTTTTTACCCCAGAAAGACTAGCCAGATGCGTTCTATCATTCTAAATGTTGCTATCAATGCATTAAATTGCGATGAAATATATATCCATAATCAAACAAACATAGATTTGTTCACTCATCAAAAAAAATATATGAGATATTGAATTACAATATTTTATTAATCATGATGTAAGTAGAGGTAATATTTCGAGCACATAAAATAATGTGAACTAACAAGACATATGAAAGCATAAGGTGATATGTAAATTCCTATCTTCATGGTTGTCCTTCATTTCTAGAAATCCTCAATTTTGTGCCATTGGCTCCGTGTGAAAAATGCGAGAAAGTGATTGATGCCTTTTTCTCATATCTTTGCCCCATTTGCTTTCCTTTCTTATAAAGAGTTAGAGATGGTTCTTCCAATTTCATATATTCCGGGTTTTCTTTTTCATGGAATTTCTCCATTATTGGGTGATCTAGCTTTTACATATTAAATACAAAAAGATAGACAATTCTAAAGTTATTACCAAATTATGCATAAGAACTTGCCCATTTAGACATTTGCCCTAATTAAAAATCTACTAAAGTGACCACAAAAAGTAAGCTACTGAATAAAGCTAGCACATTTGTGTGATTCAACCTCGCATGAGCTTTACTCATTTTTACATATTTCTATAAATGGAAAGAGGAAGTGTACAAGTGATCATGCGACTACTAATACCAACTACTTCAAAACTCTAAGGTTAGATGTGCTTAGTACTACTCACCTTAGGATTGACTCAAAGGTAAGGGTGCTCCCATACCTTCGGCTCTGAATAGTTATGAGTTCGATTTCTGCTCTAATACCTTCCTAGGTACCTGGGTAATTAGGGTCGTGCCCTTGAAAAACAAAAGAAATGTGCATATTAAAAGTCTTAGCAAAAATACGTAAAGTATCCTATGAATGCTTTGTGTTAGAATATATGTGTGAGTTTTGTTAAAAAAATTCCACATTGGAGAATTGGTGTGGTATATAGCATTTAGATTTAACAAAATTTTGATGAAGAGTAAATGTATCATATAGGTATAAATTTGAGATTTTTGGTATTATAGTGGGCATAATTTAGAGTTTTTTTGTGGCTTTTGTACTTAACTTAGAGAAATAAAAGAAAAAATTCCGCTTCTACCAATCGGGTAAAACAGAGTCTGCGGTGAGCGAGCGCACAGCAGCCACATCCGCTTCGCTCGTCCCACCCGCAGAGCTTGGAGAAGAAGAAGACATGGCTCGCTCCCTTCTCTCTCACTTCCCCATCCTCTCCAACTCCACCTCTCTGTACTCTCTCTCTCTCTCTCTCTCTCTCTTTCCCCCTCTCGTGACTGTATGTACGGTTCTCTCTATGTGTGTGCTTGTGGGTGAGCGTGGGGACTGCTGCAATGTATGTGCAATGCCATGTTTGAGGGTGCTTGTACACGTAGAAGCCTGTATGTAATGGTTCTTTGCGATCTTGAAGCCACTAGGTGGCGATTTCTCATTGCGTCATTACGTCGAACAGGTCGTGTGCCGTCACTCCGAGCAAGTGCTTCGCAAGGCATCTTTTTGTCAGACCCAAGGCCTCGAGTTTTCATTGTCTCTGTACCCTCTCGCTCTCCGAACCCACCGTCTTGGAGACTTCCGGCTCCATGAGGTGCGTTTTGTTTTTTTCGCTTTTTTCTCCGGGTGCTGAAATGATTGCCCAATTGGTTTATTTGGGTTGGTTTGGTGATTTTGGCTTCATTGCTTTGATGCCTAATTTGACATCTCTTTGGTGATTTTTTTACTCCATTGCTTTGATTTGGGTTGACTTTGGAGTGTAATTGAGTGCAGAGTTATGTTAGCCCCATTGATGCTCATTCAGTTGCCTTACAGGAAAAGGATTGTTTCTGGAGTCCAGCCCACAGGTTCCATTCACCTCGGGAATTACCTCGGCGCCATTAAAAATTGGATTGAGCTTCAGGTTGATGTTGGTTTTCCTGTAAATTGTTGTGGTTTGTACTTGTTGTTATTTCTTCATTTATACTCACTCCTGGTTTCGATGCCGCAGAACTCATATGACACGCTCTTTTTCATTGTGGACCTTCACGCGGTATGTTTTTGGTTTGGGCATAGTTTTCTCTAGTTCAAGATTATTAAATGATATAAGGGTACTGGGTGGTTTGTCCTTCTTACTAGTTGCATCTAGTGTAACTGACAGAAAAGCAAGTCAATTGATCTTTTCTTGCAGTAAAACTGACACAGCCCTCAGTAGCATTATCTTTCCTGATATGCATGAGGTTGTACATTTCCACAAAAAGGTCCCATTTTTTTTAGTTTCCAATTAAAAAAAATCGTATTAGTAATATTGTTGCTCTTTTTCCAATAAGCTAGTTAACTAGGTCATGCCAGATCACGTAGGTTCATTATGCTATGCAAGACCAAAACGTGCACCTTGATATTCCAAAAGAACATTGTGAGTGGTTCATAAATGCTGTCTAGCTGACCAACACTGAACAGACAGAGACTGTAGTTATATATTCGGAGAAATTGAGTAGATGATGGGGGATTCACTTGAAGGAGTTAAACATGGAGGAAAAATATCACGAGCAAGTTTCGCATTAGTATTTAGGAGAATTCTCTTCCAGAACAAAATAGCGGCATTATGTTATATTTCTGATGTCAGCATTGAAGTAAACTCACTGGTGGACATAGGGTGCTGGTGGGGCTTCTTCCTGATTGTCCACCGGGTGTCTGACAAATTCCCCCTTAAAATTAATTTCTTTTGAAGTAACCTGAAGAAAAAATTAATGTACTTTTTCATCATTTTTAAGAAAATCTTATCTTGCCTCCCTAATCCTGAACTGTAGCCACCATCCAGTAAACTCTTATGGTAGGTTCTTAATATAAATGTCAAGCTTCCACCTTCCAATATACTTCTTACCACCAATTTTCGTCCAACGTGATTACTGAAATATCAATTTCATCTGAGTCATGCAAGAACTTGGTATAGAAGGAGATTTTTGTAGACTCCATCTGGAAATAAGGAATTTGTTGGAAGGCATGTTACTTCATGAAGGATGTCCTCTCCTACCCATTCGAGTGGAAATCTAAAACTGTGATCTTGACTCTCTTTGCTTTTGGATTTATGTGGATAGTTTCTCATTGACACCTCAATTTTCAGGTGATTTTCTTGTAAGTTTTTTAATATTTGGCATGGATATAATGTGTTTAATCACCTCATAGGTCAATAGAAGGTGTCTCTATCAGCTGGTTTTAGGCTTCTAAATAAGCTATCTAACGGACTATAATATTAACTATCGGCGACTGACACTGAAAAATTCGGAAGCTATATTAATGAGAACATGTCATACCCAGTAAACTTTTAGGTCAGCCAAGCTCTGGCCCTTGGTCTAAGTCTTTTCTACAAGCTCTAGTCCTTGAACTAAGCTTTTTCTACATTCATTAGATTATTTGAGGCATTTTTGCACTTTTTATTTCTGCCCAATCTAATACAGGTGTGTATCCTGGTCTTGTACTTTACATTCTTTATTATTGGAGCCATGAGGCTGTTTTTTCCTCTAGCCTATCATTTAACTACATGCTATCGCCGTTGGAGTTGATTTTTATTTGGTCCTAACATTTCTTTTTAGTATTTGTCCTGTCTTATACCATTTTTAATAACCCTGTTGGACAAGACCAAGGGATAGGGTTAACTGTTTTCATGCGGTGCAATAACATTAAGAAGAAAAAAAATAAAGAAAAACACAATGGTGAAGGAGGCAGGCTTGGGAGTCTTCTTTATCAGACATGGATGGGCTTGGACAAAACCATCAGGCCAGGCATGGGCTCTGTTAGGGCTAGGTAAAGAGAAAATTCCTCAACATCATACCCAAGCCTGCTTAGGCCTGCCAATTGATCATATCTAAAAGAATTTGTATTCATGTCGATATCTTTGTGTAATTTAAGATCTTTTGATCCTAATAAGATATCTTATGATTTAAATATAAGAATTAGAACGTGTGGGATGGAAAGGAAAATTCCAAGTTGCTTTCTTCTCAGGCAGGCAAAAACTTTGAACCGGATATGGGAATAAATGTTTCCAAAGTTTTGTAAAATGCCTTCTAATGCCTGTTCAGGCTAGTTTTAAGTACATTTTGTTGGACATTGTCATTTACAGATAACACTACCGTACGAAACACAACAGTTAGCTAAGGCAACCAGAGATACAGCGGCTATATATTTGGCATGTGGCGTTGACACTTCCAAGGCAATTTTTCTCCCCTCCCTGCTTTGAAGTATTCTCTGAATTAAAGGAACAGTCATCAATTATTTGCACACTTATTCTACCTTTGATAGCATATGACTTTAATTGTCGCATACAGGCTTCTGTGTTTGTGCAATCCCATGTCCGTGCTCATGTAGAATTGATGTGGTTGCTGAGTTCGGCTACGCCAATTGGTTGGCTTAATAGAATGATCCAGTTTAAAGAGAAATCTCGCAAGGCGGTGCGTTTTAATTGTACGGAAGCTTCATCCTCATCGATATATTCTCCTTTACTTTTTACCTTCATATCATATTGTACATGAATTGGCTAGTCTTTTACTTGTACCGGTCCACTGCTGCTGTTATGGTCATTCTTCTTAAGTACCATTGACCATCCTGGTTGATTAGCCTGACAAAGGACCGGCAAGTTTGAGTATTGAGGAAGTTCTTCATGCAATGTAATGGAGGGAAAAGTCTCACCTTTTCCCCTCTTTTTTGAAGAACTAACGTTAAGCTTCTGCAGTAAGTGCCAAGTTGTGTGCCTTTAATTGACTTTTGTCAAGTATAAGCCCTTACTCCTTTGGGTGATAGCTCTTGGAACCTCTTTGAAGTCTGAGCCACAAGATCAATCATTTGCAACAATTTTAATTATAAATTCCCTGATATGATTTGATTCGTCTATTAGATGATAGATTTGTAATGGTGTAGCTCCACTGGTAATATTTCATAAACCTAGATAAATCCCAATGACCATATATGTGACAGCAACATGTAGGTTTTGAGATAAATGGTAAGCAGACACAGTGAAACCCATTTGGCATATATACGATCTTTTGCTGTTATATGCTACTTTTATGTGTTATGAGTTAACAAAGTATTTTTTACTTTAATTTTGACTTTACAGGGAGACGAAAATGTTGGTGTTGCTCTATTGACTTATCCAGTTCTTATGGCTTCTGACATTCTCCTATACCAGGTAAAAAAACAAGAAATGTATTGTTTTCTATTTGCATACTATATGAATTACAAACAAATCAATAGAACTTATTTAGTTGTCTGTGACAAGTGTCTATTTTCTTCTGTGTTTTCTTTTTATGGCCCTTCTTGTTGAGTGCTTGCGACGTTGGTTTGCTTTTAGAACTATCAGTGATCATTAGTTCAGAACATCCTTATTAGCTTCACCATTGGGGGACAATTTTGCAGTCTGACTTTGTCCCTGTTGGTGAAGACCAGAAGCAACATCTGGAATTGACCCGTGAACTAGCTGAACGTGTTAACTACTTATATGGAGGAAGGAAGTGGAAGAAATTGGGAGGGTGAGGATTTCCATTTTTCCACCTTGATACTTTTGGAAATTCTGGATGTGCTTTCCATTCAGACTTTGATCCTTCATTATCCTCACTGTTTGTAACAGGAGAGGAGGAACAATTTTCAAGGTAAGTTTCATTCTGAATGCTGAATCCAGGCTCTGCTCAATAAGTTTCAAACTGCAGTGTTTGCTATTCCTGATATAGGTTCCAGAGCCCCTTATCCCTCCAGCTGGAGCAAGAGTTATGTCACTTACTGATGGTCTTTCCAAGGTCATGGAACCTTCTATATTCTCCAAAGAAGCTTTGATTCAATATTTCTGCTAGTTAAATTTTCAGTTTGTAAAACAATAAATTCGTAGAAAACCTTTTTCATCGGATTGAAGGATGAGAACTCTTCCCAACATAACAGAAATGTGGGCTTCATTCTTGCAGATGTCGAAATCTTCACCCTCTGATCAGTCACGGATCAATCTTCTTGACTCAAAAGATGTGAGTTTCCCCCTTGATAATGTTGCAATAATTTAATTTGTTGGCCACATATGACACCATTGTGTGTGGCTGGTGACTGCCTTATGCATGCCAGTTCTCTGATGAGATAAATTTGAAGCTGCTTTGATATTTTGGTCATTAGCTATCGTTTTTTTTTAGTTTGGTTGGGTTTTTTTTGTTTTTCTCTGTGTGTGTGTCTGTGTGTCTGTGTGTGTGTGTGTGTGCGTGTGTGCGTGTGGGGGGGGGGGGGGGGGGTCGCAATTAATAGTTTAATGAAACTTGCTACGTCGCGTAGGAGTTACCTGAAACACCATGTTGCATGTCAATCTAAAGAGGAAGTGGCACTTTTAGACATAAGAATAGTGATGAACATACAACACAGCCACCACCGTTAAGATGGGGAAGTGGCATGTCAGATTGCATTCGACTGACTTAGTGCAATATAAGCAGAGCCATCTCGTTGTGCATTTTAACTTTTTGCCACCTGAGCTATCTTGTTGAGCACTACCATTTTAACTTATTGCCACAAGAGCCATCTTGTTGTGCTTATCAAAACCTAGGAAAAATTAATTTCCATCTATATTTTTATCAATGCACGCATCTATCTAAAGTAATTTTTGTCAGCTCAATTCTAGAATTTTTTTTTTTCTGTGGGGGGGGGGGGGGGGGGGTGTGGGGCGTGTGTGGTCAGGCAGCTTAATGTCTGTCTGTAGTTTGCTGATGCAGGTTGTCAAAAGATAAATTAAATGTGTATGTTTCTCATGTTTCTTTGACCGTCCTTGAGTTCACTTATTTGTCTTGTAGGTGATAGCAAACAAGATCAAACGTTGCAAAACTGACTCATTTACAGGGTCGATACTCACTCCTTCAACTTTTATCGTTTCTGCTGTATCGATGCTCTGAAATATTGAAATATTGTTGTCAAAATTTGGAACATGAACATATAATTTTTTTCTCTGGAGTTCCTCTATAAATAAATGTTGTATATCATGATATCCTCCTTGTATGCTGTCTGCTGATCTTTCGTCTTTTGCATTTTCTTGTTATCATTTAGTTTGGAATTTGATAATCCTGACAGACCAGAATGCAATAATCTACTTTCAATATACCAGCTCGTTTCAGGAAAAACCAAAGAGGTAATGCAATTAGAGATGTTACTGTTAACTTTATCAGTCGTCACTGCGTACTATGGTATTACATTTGTCAGTCTTAAGGACTTGACAGTGGCTCTTAAGCTCTTTTCGATACACTGCATCAGAAAGTTTAACTAGCATGTTTTATACCACAGGAAGTTGCAAAAGAATGCCAAGACATGAATTGGGGCTTGTTTAAGCCCCTCATTACGAACGCCTTAATTGATCATCTGCATCCCATTCAGGTTTCTACTTCATATCATTTGTCTTTTTAGATGATCCTGGTAACTTCAGGAGAATATTACATTAATCGGTTGCAAGTCTGATTTTCATTATTTGACAGCTGAGATTTCAAATGTGTGACAGTTGACAGTTCTTACTTTTGTTGTGCTTGAGTATACTTTGAATGGTTAAGTTTGCCAAATAGTTGATGGTTCATCCTCTCTTCGTCATTTACAGGTCCGCTACAAGGAAATCATGTCCGATTCAGCGTATTTGGATGGTGTATTGGCAGAAGGTGCTGCAAGAGCAACAGAAATAGCAGATGCTACCCTCAATAATGTCCGTCAGGCAATGGGATTCTTGCGGAGATGAGAAGATTTTGATACATTAATAAGTTTTACGAGCACACCACTTGGTAGATTACATTAAAGCTCACTTCTACATGATTACCAACATAAGTTTTCAGATGATTCTTTTCAGCAATTTTTTGACTGAGGAAAAGCAATATTTCTGGCAAAGGCTGTCATACATCCATTGATGTGCTAGGAAGGTGTTTCCTTGTATTATGTGGGTTCAAATTGCTTCCACTCATAATTTATATGTTAATTCTCTTTCGACTGTGTTGTATAAGATTGTAACTCTTCATTCTTGATAAATCTGAAGCTTTTGTAGTTGAAGAACTTTTATCGACTCTCGCCACAATGTTCAACCTTTCTGGTTGTGAGCAGATTCTTAGTTGTCAAGTGGTAAATGCATCGTGAAGTAAAATTCTAAATTTGGGACTTGTGATTGTGAATGATTTATTGAATTGAATCGGCCTGCCATGGGGACATAACAATCACTTGCACATACAGCTCTTAGGTTAAGTAAGAGATAATCAGCTAACATTGACTTTACGATGACGCAGATGTGGGGAATTTTTAGTGTTATAGGCTTAGGACTGCATAGAAGAGAGTTAGGACTATTTGAGCATGATTCCTTTTGGAAAACTCAGATGGCTTTGTTCAAAAGATGCTTTCTGATTTGATGAATCCAAGTGCAGTTAAATTATATGCAGGAGGCAGAGAAACTGAGCTAGGGACGAAGACAATCATCATTAACCTGATGAAAAGCAAAAAGGAGAAAAGGGAGAAAGCTGAAAAGAGGCCTCAAAAGTGTAAAGTGAAAGATGGTGTTTTATCAAGGGGATCAATCATGCGTATATGGAGTGCATGCGGGGGTCTACCACTTAGGAATGGACTCTTATGCTAGTAATGATGTGAACGACGATTTTCATATTCAATGAACACTTCAACAAAGTATCAATTCATCAAAGAATTATGGTTTAGTACTTTGTTCAACATTGTTGTTCAGCACACCAAAGAACAAAAGTTGGCATCCCACCAATCCAAAAGATGCAGACTCCCTTGGCTTGCCGAAAGTGTGCATGCGCGTGTAGAGAGAGAGAGATTCTTTAAATTGGGGCTTCTATTTAACGCTGCACAAGTTTTATACAGACTCAGTCTTGATCTGTGCCTCGAGGACGAAAGAAGTGTGATGATGCTCTCACTCTGTACTTGCCGAGTATGTATTGAAAGTGCAAATATTCAGGCACATTCAGATTATCAAAATAGTTTTAATCTGTTAAAGAGAACAAGCTCCTAATGTCCTACATAAGTAGGCTACTGCAAAGGATAAAGACTGCCATTTGTTATAATCGTTTAAACAGAAGTCAGCCTGTTTTGCACTGGGACACCATGTAAGAAAGTTGAAAAGGTTTATCAGAAAAGTGGACCCTTCAAGCGACTTTTTCGGATTCCTCCAAATGGACAAACTGAAATGATTGCTGCCACGCGTTACACTATCACCCTGGATCGGCTTGAGTGAAAGGCGTTTGGAACTCGAATGTATCGTATGTGCATTAATGGTTCATTCGCTAATTCAGATGCCGAATCGAGAATATACCCAATGTCTTTGTCATAGCATTATGTAGGTCCATGGCCCTGTCCTATTTGAGCCACTGTTGGAACTGAACAAAGAACAAAATTTTGTTTGAGCATTTGATGGCCCTGCCCTCTCTTATTTTCTTTCAATTTGGAAGAATAAATATCTTGGTTCAGCTAAATAGCTCTAATCATTCAAAGTCAGAAGGTACGTGCGGCCAAGAACAAGAAGTATGTATGCGTGTTCCTCTGTTCAAGTTTTGGGTTTGAGCAAGCATGCTTAATTCGTTGGGATTCCAGCTAAACAATAAACAAGTTGTCTTGTCCCCAAGTCATGAATCAGGGATGTGACAACAACCACCAAGTGTAGTCCACAGATGGTTAATTGCGCATGTAAACTTGCTTACCCTTTCCTAGTGCGGCTTCAGTTCTCGGCATTCGGAATCTCCATGCAACTTCCTCTTGCTGCTCTAACACACGGTCCACTCGAGTCGAAGTGAAAGCTGAAAGAACCCATCCACTGTACATTCCCACTGAAGCATGGTTGTGATAAAACCAGGTTTTCTTGCCATCTGTATGATATAGTGGTTCCTCTTCTTAGTTGGTAGCAGAGTTGAGAATCTTCACAGGCTTAAAGTCAATCTGCTTTTGCTGATGCCTGCAACGCGTTTCTCTTTCAGTCAATTACCATAGCAAAGTATCTGAGAAAGGTTTGAGACTGAAACTGAGCAATTTCTGTTCTAAGCTTTTCACACATCCCATGATGACAACCGATTGTTTTCGGAACGATTCTGATCGTACTTTACTTTCCATTCATTTTCTCCTGATAAACTGAGTTGCCAAAACTGAAATATTGTATTTCTCATGCCTATCTTTTCCCATTAGGTTTGTCATCATTTAAACAGTACAAATTGATGTTTATTGTCATTTATGCAGAATGCCTGCTAAGGAAAAAGAAGGGTGCTCAGGAAACAAGAAGAGCGTTGCAAGAGGGTCAAACGATAAGAACTTGGACCTGAGGCTCGGTCCTCCTGGAGAAAGTTTTATTCAAGGAGCCAAAAGGGTGTTTGAAGACATTGTAACTCATAAAGCAAGAGATACAAAGCTCTTGCATAAACACCCCTGCCTAAAGCCCCCTTTGAGTGACCAAAAGATTGAGGAGCTTGCTGATAGCAGGACATGCTGGCCCGAGAAAACGACTTTGACTCTTCGGAGAGTGATCCAGGAACTGAAGACGCAACCCAATCCTTCATACAAACAGTTCTCTTTGACCTCCCCGCTGAATGTGACGGTTGCAAAATCTTCACAAGAGCATGTCTTTAATGAAGCGGACTTTCTCAATTTAAACAATGAAGCCCTTTCAAGTCCTCTTATTCTACCTGGAAACTCTCCGAAAAGGGTGTTTGAAGACATTGTAACTCATAAAGCAAGAGATACAAAGCTCTTGCATGAACACCCCTGCCTAAAGCCCCCTTTGAGTGACCAAAAGATTGAGGAGCTTGCTGATAGCAGGACATGCTGGCCCGAGAAAACGACTTTGGCTCTTCAGAGAGTGATCCAGGAACTGAAGACGCAACCCAATCCTTCATACAAACAGTTCTCTTTGACCTCCCTGCTGAATGTGACGGTTGCAAAATCTTCACAAGAGCATGTCTTTAATGAAGGGGACTTTCTCAATTTAAACAATGAAGCCCTTTCAAGTCCTCTTATTCTGCCTGGAAACTCTCTGAAAAGGTTATTTTGCTAAGCTTGCCTTCTCATTCTCCCTTGTTCCTACTCTTATCAAGCTAATATGTATGGGGAGTTGCTCGGCCACAAATTTGGAAAAACTTTATTTTGAAAAGAAAATGAATGAACATGCATTAGGGTATTTTAGGTTGTCTCTGTCATAAAGGATCAAAGAGATGAAGTAGTAAAAATGAAGATGGATCTCCCAAAATAAAAAAAAGGATGTCATATGATTTGATTGCAATTGAAGTGTGCGACTTATCAGTGAAGAAACAGGTAAAAGAACTCTCTCCAGGGTAAGAATAAGGCACTTACTCATTTTGTACTGTGCAAAATCAGCATAATCCTCAGGGTCCCAATATGCAACATATCTGTATCTGTGAACTGTTTTAGAGACCCCAACTTGACTATATTGGTCCTTTGTTTGCAGAATTCCGCCTGGTCCAGTCGTTGGGTGGCCTCCAATAGGTTCCTTCAGGAAAAACATTGCAAACAACTTGTTGTGCAGGCAAACTCCTGAGATGTCATCGAGTGAATTTAGGAAGCAGGACAATGGTGAACATCAATCAGAAGATCCAAACCAGCACATGTTTGTAAAGATCTACATGGACGGATTCCCAATAGGAAGAAAACTGAACCTCAAAGCCTATGACAGTTATGAGAAGCTCTCTGTTGCCATTAACGAACTCTTTAGAGGCCTTCTTGCTGGTAAGACCTCAAATTAAGCATCTTAGTCCAAGAATGGTAATTGGTTAATGAGGTAGCACTTGAGTATCTATCCTTTCCTCTTGAAGACAAACATGATACAAGTGATGCTAAGTGTTTAATGTCCTAACCTTTCACTTTTTAGCGCAAAGCGCTGCGAGCGATGATACAAATGCAGAGAGAGAGGACATGAATGCCGAAAATGGGGAATGCACTTTAGTTTATGAGGATAATGAAGGAGACAGGATACTCGTTGGTGATGTTCCATGGAAGTAAGTACTCTTTATTTTAGTGTTTGTGTCAACAAATAACCTGCGTTATATTTGTCGACCATAATCCAGTAACTCAACAAACGAACATACCGCAACGACACCTTTGAAAAGCTTCAAAGCTGCTCAAAACTGATCATCTTTCCTAGTACAGTTTTCCGTTTTCTATTTGCTTGAATTTGCAGCCAACTAAAAAGGATTCCAACTAGTTTTGTAGTCATCATAATCACCCAATTACATAAAAGTGCTCTCCCAACACAATCTTATCATTTTCTCGTAGTATGTTTGTATCTACTGTCAAAAGGCTGCGCATCATGAAGAGCTCGGGTCTCACCGCTTCCCCGCCATGTGAGTTCCTTTTTCAGGTTCTTCTTGAACTTCCCATCTAAGGGTCGATTTCGTTCTCATCTAATTCCTCGAGTTAAGATGGTTTTAATTTTTCTTTCAGTTGTAAGCAGTGATCAAGACAACACACCTCCTGATTCAGCGGCAAAAACTGGAAGATGAGGGAGACATTGAGCTGATCATCAGGAGTTCACAATTTCAAGGACTTGTATATTATGCTTCCTAGTGTATTTTTTTTGGTTTTTGGACCATCCATAAGGCTATTCTAGATGTTTGTGTGTTATTAGTTCTCGCCCAGCTATTTGTATATAGCATATGCATTAGTTTATTAGGACTTACCAGCTGAAGCATATATGTGATTACAATTAGCTTTTACCTGCTATAAACAAAATTCCACTCAACAGAATGGATTTCAGTGTTTCTATCTCAACTTGTTTTCATGACTTAATTGCCGTTCTTTTTCGGCTATTCCTCGGTAAAAATAATTCAATCGAGTTCAGCATGCGACAAAGTTTATCTCCGGTCCGATTCCTGTTAATTCTAGAATGTATATTCCACCTAAAACAGATGCTTTAATCACTCTTTGATTTTTCATGTATGTTTGGTGAACCTAAGCAGGTAGTGACTTAATCAAATTCACTTCTCTCAGAAGAAAATCCGGGCATCTTTTTGACCCAGGCACTCGTTTAATTCTCTCTTTCTAGAAACCCTTTTGTCAGCATGAAAAGCTACACTTGCCAAATCTTGTTTCCTAGTGTTTTTCCAGGTTTAACTTCTCATAACAAAAGATTTCTACTGCATGAGTAACTAACTATTCTTGCCCCTGCTCTAGTTTCCTCTTTTTCACTACTTTGTTCTTCACATTTTACCCATCTAAGCATGGAGCTCTTCTTACAGAAATGATGAATGTATGGTATTATGGACATGGAGGCTTCATGGCAAGACTCTTTCCTTCTTTTAACAATCAAAGACAGGCACACAAGATTCAATGCTGACATTAGCAAACTTGGGAGAAGAAACAAGAAATTGTGAGGTATAAATCCATCCATCCATGTCATTGACTCAGGGGTCAGGGCAGAGGACATGACTCTGCAAATTTGAGGAAATATCATGCCTTTGTTCGAATGGACAAACATATAAAACATAAACAGCAGCCGCCAAAGTCGGCTTGCATTCAAAGAGGCATGAAGAAAATCAACTTGATAAGATGACTTAGTCCACGAGAAACAACTGCTGTTTCTTTGTTTTTCCCCCCTCCCCTTCAATTATTAATAATATTTTGGGCCCACAAAATATTTGATTCAGAAAAATATGAAAATGATTGGAACCTTCCCACGACTTTATGACCATGCTTTTTGGCTTAAATTGATCTTTTTGTCTCTGTCCTTTGCATCAACTACCTAAATGCATTGACTGCTTTTTACTGGCTCTGAAGTCATCATTGGCTTGGATGAATGGCTGGAGTTGGACACTCTACACTTTTCTTTTCGCATTTTCATAGTTTTTTTGTCACATCGATGTGAAAATGAAGATTCAAAAGCCAAATTCCATTCTTTCAAAGCCCCATTCAATCTTGTGCCGGCATCGGTGGAATAATCTAATCTAATAAGTCATAGCAAAAGTGACTTTTTGAATATTAGATCCATTCAATATAATAAATAATCATTTTATTTTCGTATACAATTTCATTTTTTTTATTTTAATATACTGTCGTAAAAGTGAATTTTGAACATTTAAGAAATTCAATTTAATGAAGATTCTTTTCTTTTCCAAATGAAATTTTAAGAGTTTTTAAGAAAAGATAAGATTTAAAGGAAAATTTCTTATAATCTCAATCTAAATCTAAACAGTTAATTAATTTGAAATGCTTTATATGAGTAATTGAATAGATTATGTACAATCGTTATTCGATAAAAAGAAGTCTTCTTAATTTCTTTTCAAGCAATTTCGAGAGATGAATATTTCAGGATATCAACATAGTCATAAAATGTCATATGTACTTAATAATATCTAACATAATAAATCCATGAGAATGAGAAAATATTTATGCTTTAGGCTTGGCATAATATGTGGTAGAAAGAAAAAAGATAAGTGCACTAAAAGTCCTAAATTTTATCATGAAATTGCAAGTAAGTTCTAAAACTTTCAAAAAGTACAATCAAGTCCTAAAATTTGTCACATTTATGCAATCAAGTTCTTCTATTAATTCCATCTAACTTGGTTAACAGAAAATGGTAACTTGGCTTTTTTTATTATTTTCTTTCTCCTACGTGGGGCTAACGTGGATAAAACAAGAGGATAAGACTAAAACAACGTCGTTTTGGTCCAATTTCTTATTTTTTAATGTAAATACTTTCTAAATTAGATTAAAAAAATAAACTAAATTATAAAAATAAAAAATGGCAGGGTCGTCGGCCACTAGTCGAGGCCCGGTAATCCCAGCCGACTCTCAACCCACCATTGCCAGCTGGTTTTGCCTACGTTCCTCTTTTTTTATTTAGTTTATTTTTTAATCTAGTTTAAATAGTATTTATATTGAAAATCAAATTGGACCAAAACGTCATCGTTTTAGCCTTATTCTTCTTGTTAGGTCACATTAGCACCATTTAGAAGAGAGGGAAAAAATAAAAATAAAAAAGCCACGTCAAGTTTTTTTATTAGTCAAGTTGAATGGAGTTAATAGAAGGACTTGATTAAACTAAATTAATACCTTTTATGACTTGATTACATTTTTTAAAAATTTTAAGACTCAATTGCACTGTCATAACAAGTTTTAGAACTTCCGATGCACTTATCTAAAAAATATATATATATATATTTACATATGTAGCATGCCAAGAGAGAGACAGAGTAATTTTACTCCATCCCATACAATATGCATTAAGATTGGAGTGAATTTTCCTTTATGGTCAAAAAATTGGAGTGAATTTCACGTAACAAAAAAAAGGATTAATATTACGAAAAACCCCAAACTGGTACACTTATAACAAATTTACCTTCAACTAATATTTTGACCACAAAAAACTCCAAAATAGTATACATGTGAAAAATTTACGCCAAACTACTATTTTGACCATAAAAAACCCTAATGTGACAAATTGACCCTCCGTTAAATTGGATTAATACCACAAAAAATCATAAATTGATAAACATGTGAATAAAGGAGGGGTAAAACCCAAAACTGGTACACCCGTCAACTGCCACATGTTATCCAACTTAGAAATTTGACGGTAAAATTTAACGGAAACTAACGGAGGGTAAATTTGTCACAGGTATACCACTTTGGGATTTTTTGTGATCAAAAAATTAGTTTGGGATAAATTTATCACATGTTTACCAGTTTGGGGTTTTTCGTGGTATTAACCCAAAAAAAATGACGATTCCTAGAATTGGTAAAATAATCGTGTTAAGCTAAAAAAGAAAGCAATATGTGATAAATTTATTCTGAGCAAAATAGGACATATAAAATATTAGATAAGTGTAAAGTGAATTTATATATAAGACAAAGGACCCTACTTCATTCAATAATTAATGATACATATTATTTTGCATGGTACTTTCTTCGATTATTTAAATTCTACTACTACAGTCACAACCGGGCCCTAAGAACTACTAAATTTTTTTTTAAATTATTAAAGTTGAATGTAGAAAACCAGAGAATGAGTTTTAGTAAACATAGATTTTCAACATGCCTAATATGATGCAAATACACTAGCATATTGTTTAATAGTCCGGTTCAAAAGTTTCGGACCTAAGAATGTCCTTAAATTATTTCGTCTGAACTTTGGGACGTAAAATGCGAAGTATTCCCTAAGATGATGGAAGAAAAACTATCCCCCAACTTGGGGGTTGGTCGTGCAGGCACTAATATATAAAAATAAGAAATGCGATCCTATCAGTCCGTTACATATATACACCTGAATAAGCAAGGTGCCCCGGTCGGAAGCTTTTATCTTCCCCTGTTTCAGTGAGATATCCTCCCTAACCATCACCAGGGTTTGAGAATCAATAATTTTGTGCAATAAATACAGTTGGAGCCGCCCCTGCTCTCAGCCACCACCAGTCCAAGAGACTTTGCAAAAAGTGTTTTTTTTTTTTTTTTGGTTCTTTTTTTGTCTAACTTCGCAATAAGCGTTTTGTCTTCCCCCACAGATTGGTCAAACAATCTTCTTTCTCTAGAGGTAACCCGTGAGACGCCTTCTAGAACAAGGGGTCCACCCCCCAAAAACAATAACAAGTAAAGTTCAAATTTAATCTAATTCTATTTAACAAATTAAGCTAATGCATTCGGCCAGAAAAAATTCGAAGGACGTGAGCTAGTGCTAGCAACCCAACGCACAAATGAAACATAATCATATGATTTTCGGATACAAGTCATAAGGAATTAATTAAAAAAAACCCTTTTTACCAAAGTTAGGTGATCAAACATTACTATCGATAGTCGCTAAATTACGAGGAGAAAGTAATATATAATCTATTCTTGTAGCTAAACATTTAACAAGAAATCTAATATTCCTCAACCATTAGCAAGTCATATCGTGCGGCATATACTTCAACAAATTTGGACAAAAAATTGCACTAAAAAGCGTGATTGTAAAGTTCATATAAATAGCCGCGAAACGAATATAAAGAAATTCGAGTTTTTAGAATTCACAGTTTAGATCACATTGTTCATGTGCTACTAAGGGACAAAAAAGGGCATAGATCTTACATGCATATACAATTAATAAATTATCTTAACATATTGACAGGATAAGATCATACTGTTATAATATTCTTTTTCAAGATAATTAAAAAGGGTCCACTAATTTAACTAGGATCGGATTCGCCACCACCCTATTTTTCATAGCCTAAAAACCCCAAATTGGTGGGACCATCCTAAAAAATTATTGCGACCCTCTTTATTTTATTCTTCGAATGTTGTAATTTTTGTCAAATGTTAAGTGGAAACGTGATGGATTAGAACTCTTATTAGTTGGACTGACCGGCAAAACCATATCACTATCAGTGGCACAAACGTAATTAAACTCGATGGCAGTGTCATTTTGCTAGTGCGATTGGACAACAACCTCCGAACTATATAAATAGCTCCAGCTCTTCCTAAGCTCACCAATGTGGAACTCCGAAACTCCTACCTTCTGTTTCCGTTAGTTTTTTCCTGGCCAACCAACTTTCCCGGCAAAAACAAGCGCCGGAGTGACCGACCGGACCGTTGAAATGTCGAAAATGCCCCTCTATTTCCGAAAGCTCGGCCTCCCCCTCATCTTCCTCTCTCTTCTCTCCATACCCTTTTGTGTAATCTCACAGGGTCAGGCCACAGATGAGCTCACGGTCCTGCTCAACCTGAAGCAGCAATGGGGCAATCCACCTGCTCTCCAATCGTGGACCTCATCGACGGCGACGCCGTGCGGCTGGCCGGAGATCAATTGCACCGGCGGCGCCGTCACGGGGCTCCTCCTCCGCGACATGAACATCACCGAGCCGATCCCGCCTTCAATTTGCGACCTCAAGAACCTCACTCAGCTTGACCTTTCGTGGAATTACATTCCTGGTGGATTCCCAAGGGCACTGTATAACTGTTCCAAGCTTCAAATCTTGGACCTTTCTCAGAACTACTTTGTGGGTCCAATTCCTAGTGACATTGACCGGCTCTCGGGCCTCAACTACTTGGACGTCGGCGGGAACAATTTCTCCGGCAACATTCCTGCGGAGATAGGGCGGTTGTCGGGGCTGCAGACTCTGAACTTGTACCAGAATCAGTTCAATGGCACATTTCCCAAGGAAATTGGGGACTTGGTCAATCTTGAAGTTCTGGAAATGGCCTATAATGAGTTTGTGCCTGCAATGATACCACCGGAATTCGGGCAGCTCAAGAAGCTGACGTTCCTGTGGATGAAACAGTGCAATCTGATCGGTGGAATTCCGGAGAGCTTCTCGAACTTGTCCAGTCTCGAGCACCTGGATCTGTCAGGAAACGCATTGACGGGCGGAATCCCTGGTTCGTTGTTTTCTTTACAGAACTTGAGCTATATGTATCTGTTCCATAACGAATTGTCTGGTGAATTACCCACCTCTATTTCGTCGATGAACTTGATCAAGATTGATCTAGCAATGAACAACCTGACCGGCTCAATCCCAGAAGATTTCGGGAAGTTGCAAAGTCTGAGCCTTTTGAATCTGTATTGGAATCAATTATCAGGCCACATACCGGTGAGTATAGCCCAGCTTCCTTTGCTGAGATATTTCCGTGTTTTTGGCAACAAGCTGAGCGGTGTATTGCCGCCCGAGTTTGGCCTATATTCGCCACTGGAAGCCTTTGAGATCTCGGCTAATAAGCTCAGTGGCGAGTTGCCGAAAACTCTCTGCACTAATGGGGTCTTGCTAGGTGTTGTTGCTTACTCCAATAATCTGGGCGGACAAGTTCCGGAATCGCTCGGGAATTGCAATACTTTGCGGACAGTTCAGCTTTACAACAACAATTTCTCCGGCGAACTTCCTTTGGGCATTTGGACGCTGTTCAATTTGTCAAGCTTGATGGTAAGTCAAAACTCCTTTTCGGGTGGTCTTCCGAGCAAGCTTGCATGGAATTTGTCTAGAGTGGAGATCAGCAACAACAAATTTTCCGGCCCAATTCCGACCGAAGCCTCTTCATGGTCGAGTCTAGCGGTCTTGAAGGCGAGCAACAATCTGTTCTCTGGCAATGTCCCTGAAGAATTGACTAGTCTTTCTCGACTTATCATTCTATCGATGGATGGCAATCAACTTTCTGGTGAACTCCCTTCAAAGATCATCTCCTGGAAGTCACTAACGACCTTGAATTTCTCCAAGAATATGCTTTCTGGCCAAATTCCTGCAGCAATAGGTTCGTTGCCTCACCTGCTCGATCTCGACTTATCGGATAACCAATTCTCAGGCGTGATACCCCCAGAATTGGTCAAGTTGAGGCTCACTACCCTAAATTTGTCCTCCAATCGACTAGTTGGTAGAATCCCAGATGGTTTCAATAATCTAGTGTATGAAAATAGCTTCTTGAGCAATCCTGATCTATGCGCTGATGATCCCATGCCGAACATCAGAAGCTGCTATACCAGAAGCAGTAAATCCAACAAGGTTCCTTCAAAGTATCTCGCCCTGATTCTAGTTCTTGTGATTGCCATGTTTCTAGCTGCTGTTCTGTTCTCCTTGTTTGTAATCAGAGAGTACCGGCGGAAGAAGCTCAGGCACGACCTCGCAACTTGGAAGTTAACTTCGTTTCAGAGGCTCGGGTTCACCGAAGCGAGCATCTTGTCCAATCTAACCGACAATACCCTCATAGGAAGTGGCGGCTCGGGCAAGGTGTATCGTGTAGCGGTTAACGATTTGGGCGACTACGTCGCTGTCAAAAGGATTTGGAACAACCGAAAGTTGGACTGGAGACAGGAGAAAGAATTTGCAGCAGAAGTCGAAATACTCGGCTCGATCCGCCATTCCAACATAGTGAAGTTGCTGTGCTGCATTTCGAGCGAGAACTCGAAGCTGCTCGTGTATGAGTACATGGAGAATCAGAGTCTGGACAAGTGGCTTCACAAGAACAAGAGAGCGTTGACGTCGAGAGGGAACTCGCCGCGCCGTGCCGTGTTGGATTGGCCTATGAGGCTGCAGATCGCTATAGGAGCCGCGCAAGGCCTGGGCTATATGCATCATGACTGTTCTCCCCCGATCATACACCGCGATGTGAAGTCGAGCAACATCTTGTTGGATTTCCAGTTCAAGGCCAAGGTGGCGGACTTTGGACTGGCCAAGATGCTAGCCAAGCACGGCGAGTCTCACACCATGTCGGCCGTGGCGGGCTCGTTCGGTTACTTCGCCCCTGGTAAGAGCTAAGAAATTATTCAGGGAAATTTTCTGACCTGAGAATAGCCTCCCCCTTTATCTTAATCATACAACAAATATTAAATCCGTGTTTTGCATCGCAGAATATGCATATAGCACAAGAGTGAACGAGAAGATCGATGTGTACAGCTTCGGAGTCGTGCTCCTAGAACTGGTGACCGGGAGGCAAGCCAATAGCGGGGACGAGAACACAAGCCTCACAGAATGGGCGTGGCAGCACTACGGGGAAGGAAAGCCGATCGCCGATGCCCTCGACGAGGAGATCAAGGAACCATGTAATGTGGACGAGATGGCAACCGTTTTCAAGCTCGCACTTGTCTGTACCAGCAGATCGCCGTCCACTAGGCCTTCCATGAAGGAAGTCCTGCACATCCTCCAGCAATGCAGCCCCTCGGAAAGGTGCGGAGGGAAAAAGGTCGGTCCCGAGTTCGACTTCATGCCGCTACTCGGAAGCTCTACATATCTTTCTAGTTACAGGCGTAGTAGGAAAGCCGACGATAGCTTAGTCTACAGTGTTTAATTAGAGTAGTCGGCAGGACGCAGAACTGTGAAATTGACATGGTGCGTAGAGGTTAGGACTTTCAAAGTGCCTTGATACAATGCATTTGCGCCGTCAGGGTATGAGAATCCAGCAAGTGAAGAAAACCTGGAACTCCCAGTAGATGGAGCAGCTACGTCCTTCGACATTAAGCGACACCGCTATGCAGCTTTCTCGAGAAACAGTGTGATCTATGTAAATAATAGCAGAGGTCTTTTTGTTAGTATCATCTCCAGCTATGGCTGTGTCAAAACGGATTTCTTCATATGAAATTCTGGAGTTGACACCCAAGTTTGATCTCTTTTGCGACCTCTTGTTCTTGCTTTGAAGCTAGGTAATGCCTCACTCAAGATCAATCATCATATAACAACGCTGCTTAATGTCCTTTCATTTGGTAATTTCTCTGGCCACAGTTCAACGAGCTCATCAATCAAAGCCGAAGCAGCCGGAAATGTACCTGTCAAGGGTGCTGAATCTGTCCGAGACATGTTTTTGTGCATCTATATGTGACGATTCTTCTGACCCTATCAAGTGTTTCCTCCCAATAGTACAAAACCGGGACACTGGCATCGTCGTCTGCCATCAAGATGACACGCCACTCGGCACGGCGCAATCAGTTCATAAAGCTAGTTCATATTACACGAAGTGGCAATGTCCTGAGCCGAAGTCCTAAGACCGAACCATAATTAAGCAGCAATGGATGCTGCTCACCAATTAAACGAAGGCGGCAAAGCAGTTTTCGTGCTGTAACCGCATTTGCGCGAGCATGCGACGTAACAATAAACTCGGTCCCGGAAACTCCAAATCCCCGACTCCACACTAGTTGTATGTAGCAATGGTCAGGCCAAGCAGTCATTTGCCAGTCTTGACACATCTTTTCCTCTTAAGACCATCTCGCAGAAGGATCACAAATTCACCACCTCCTCAGCCACAGCAGTTCTACTAACTAGGTCTCCTCGTAATAGTATCGATCACGAACAATAATCGACGGTGCTTCATATACGCGATGCAAACGGGCAATGTTTACACGATCATGCCTGCAGTCCGACTCGTAATGCTCAACGATCGATACGACCTTGCCCTCCGACTCATAAGATTTCTCAGGATGCTACCGAGACGAATTTGTTCGACACAGTACAGCAGCTGGCCAATTGATCCCTGATCAGATCATCGTATTCAGTCTCACTCGCCTGAGTGATTAAGCACGGACGTTGCACATTACAACCTCTAGTAATTGTAAGTTCGCCACGTTTTTACTAATTTTTCATGGTTGAAGATTAGTAGCTTTTCGATGCATGTCGATAACTTTTCACATTTAAAAGAATGCACTTAGTTTCGATACAGAAAGGAAGTAACTTTTTGCCATTGACTATCAACTCTTTTTTTTTAAAATAAAAAATTGGAAGAGCAAGTTTTTCCCTAATGGTGTTTTGTAATTTTATCACATGTTGTACCAAAAACTTATGTGATTTAGAGAACTAAAAAGAGCTAGTTAAAAATACCAACGATTATAGGAAGTGGGGCGATTTTACTATTGTGTTTTTAGAAAAATGAATTTGTTTTTCCCATTCTGGTAGATTTCTGAAAAACTTGATGAATAGCAAAAAACTGTTGGTGTAAAAATTACCGGTTCCCTGATTATCCGGTAAACTTGTCACGTACTTATCAATACATTTATGGGATTGCCAACTTTTTTTTGACAGTTTGCAAATGCATCAAATTTCCTTAACTTCTAGAAATTTTTAGTTCGAGCTTACCAACACCTTAGAATCTACCAATTTTTATATGAATTTACCGATCTTCATTTCAATGACTCGCCAACTTTTTTTCCGATTAAATTACCAATTAGCCTTGATTTTCGCACTTTTCTTGCTAGTAACAAAGAGAAAATCTACATGACTTTGAAGTAGATATAAACATTTAATTAGAAAACGTGGACGAGAATAGTGCAAATAAAGTGGAACAATCTAGAAAATAAAATCGAAAGAAAGAAAGATAGATAGATTGCTAGCTATATAAAAAGGAAAAAAATCGACTTTTAACATCATAAAAAGTAAAAACTAATCTAGAAAACCGTGAAATAAATACAAAAAATACCCACCCATGGGTAGCTCAGTTGGTTAGGGCATACTTGGGATTGTGTGGTTAGACACCTGATCCCCAGGATGCTCGATTCCCCACCGAAAGACTTGTGATTTAAGTGGGGGCATGGCGGTGGCTTGTCAGTGTTAGTCTCCCCGAGGAATAGTCAAGGTGCGCGCAAGCTGGCCCGGACACCTCGGTTACAAAAAAAAAAAAAAACAAAAAACAAAACAAAAGAGGCAATCGAAAAAGTTCAGATACATTTTGCGCGCGCACGAGATTGCGCGCGAGTTATGTACAAAGCGAAATGAATCATTTTTCGAAAGAAATCGAGTATGCGTGTAATGGGTAATTATTATTATTACCATTTTCATTATTATTACTATTGAATATGTGTGAATTAGATGTTGATTTAATGAAAGAGAGGCCTAGTTGGTCTAGTGCGTAGTTTCAGTTTTGATGAAAGTAAACCTTTGCTAAAACAAAAAACATCAATAGGCGAGATCGAATCGGAAGCACGTCCGCCGACCGACCGACAGGAGCCGGTGGGGAAAACCCCGCCAACCGTTTTGGAGGAAAAACCGGGAAGCACCAGAAAACCGGTCGGCGCGGCGACGCCGTTTTCTGACGCGAGGCGTCAACCTTTATTCCTCCGCGTTTCTCTCTCTCTCTCTCTCTCTCTCTCTCTCTCTCTCCGCGAATCGAGAGAAAAGAAAAAAAAAACACGAGAACAAACCATCGTTCTCCGCAACAGGAGCGGCGAGAGAGAGGAGCGCCAACGAAAGATTCCCTCGTTGCTTTGGATTCGCGTGTGCGTGTGCGCGCGCGAGTGGGTTCTTGATCGGGATCTGGGTCCTTCTTGTTTCCTTCGCCGGGAGTCGGAGTGAGTGGAAAGAACGGCGATGGGGTTGTCGAGCGCCGCTGCTGCTAATAGTACCCAGATGAAGGTGGTGACCGGGGTTGCTGGGTATGTGCTCGAGGACGTGCCGCACTTGACGGATTACATTGAGAACCTCCCTGTACGCCCTCTCTCTCTCTCCCTCTGTCTCTCTGACGTGTTACATTTGATGCGCGCATCGTGGGTGCTTATATCCTGTGCGGTGGTGGCGGTGGGTGTGTGGCTTGTTGTGGTGATTCGGTTGGTTCGGTCGACCCATCGCCCGGCGTCGAGCTCGGCGTTTACAAGTTGTGTTGTTTGGCAAATGGGTGCTCGTCTCTTTGTCTGGGGAGTGAGATTTTGAGCTGTAGATGTTGAAGTTACATGCTTTACTGGTGATTTTGAGCTTCCATGTATTTTGACGATTCGGGAGTCCTGGTTTTTAATTCGTCAGAAAGATTATAATGCGGTGTCTCTGGCCGTGAAAGGGATTGCGGTCTTGATACGATGATAACTTGTAAACGCGAGCAGTCTCTTGTGTTTGTGTGCCATCTGCGGGGACTACCTTAAGTGTTAGAGTGGTCACGCGACAGCTTGATTGAGGGGATGTCGCGCTGTTAATTGTGGTTTTGCCGCAAGATCAGTTGATAATCAATTAAAGTTCCTAAATGAATTGTACTGGGGGATGAGAAAAATGAAAAAGCTCAATCTGAAGAACAAAGAGTCACCGAATGTGATTAATCATGTGCGGAATTTCTTTTCTGACTTGTTTGATTAAACCACTTTGGTTCTTAATAAATGCCCGCGTACATATATATGAATGTGAACTGTATGATGTGAGCATATATGAAACATTGTGCTAGCGGGTGCAAGCGCACTCTGACTTCTATATGTGGTCTACCAGCTTGCATTTTATTATGTTTACGATCATTTAGATATGGAAGTACTTACTATTGTTGTTAACATTACTAAGTTCATCTTCCCTGCTATGTTTTTGTGCAACAGACATACCCGAATCCGTTGCGGTCTCATCCTGGATATGCGGTGGTTAAGTGAGTAATTGTTTTCTTCTAAGCAATAGAGCTTACTTCTATAGAACTTCTCTGATGTTAATGTATGTCTCTTGGAAAATGCTGATCTCTGTGCTGTTTCTTTTTCTTTATTCTTTTTTTGTTCAGGCAATATTTTGTCAACGTGGATGACACAGTTCCTCAAAAGGTGGGTCTCTTGCAAGATTGATTTACCTGTCAAATAGATTGCAGTATTGGTGTGATTATGTATTATGTTCGAACACGGGAGTGAAATGATGCACATTGTAGTTGTTTTGTTGCTCCTCCTGCAATAGTTACAATGGCAGCTGAAGTTTGAGCAAATTAATAGCCTATTCTGATGCAATTTAAGACTATAAGTGATGCAATTTAATAGCCTGTTCTGACTAGTCCTTGGAACTGCATTTGTATTAACTTGTAGGTTGTTGTTCACAAGGATGGCCCAAGAGGAACTCATTTTCGACGTGGAGGAGCTCGCCAACAGGTATGTCATACGTGTTGTTAGAGTAATTAAATATTAAACCATGCCTTCATCTAGCAGCTTAAGCTTTTAGAACAGTTGGCAGTGGTCCCACCAAAATCTCGCGCATGTTATGGAATTTGATGAACTCTTTGAAATTTCCTGACTTTTGTCGTTCTGCTGTCCAGGTGTATTTTGAGTCAGATGAAGTGCACGCGTGTATTGTAACATGTGGTGGTCTTTGCCCAGGGCTGAACACTGTGATCAGGGAAATTGTGTGTGGCCTTTATCACATGTATGGTGTCACCAAAATCCTCGGAATAGATGTGAGTGAATGATATGTTTATGTGTCACAGTAACCGTTTACTACATTTTATTGTTGTATGAATATTATTCTTCATTTCTCTCCAGTTGTGTATGCTCTGACTTCTGATTACTCATCTGTCTGTTGCTGGATTATATTTTAGGCATGTAATCAGCAAATGATGAATAAAATATTAGCATACTCAATCTCCGTATAGTTTTGCAATAATTTGTCAATTTGGTTTAGTGAATTTTTTGTGTAGATAAACTGTATATAATTTATTTGACAGAACAGTTAACTTCGTGATGCTGTTTCCTTACTATGTTTGGTGCACTTTCCTAGGGCGGATATAGGGGATTCTACTCCAAAAATACCATAACTTTGAACCCTAAAGTCGTCAATGACATACATAAGCGTGGTGGTACCATTCTTGGGACATCACGAGGAGGCCATGATACTTTGAAGATTGTTGACAGCATTCAAGATCGCGGGATTAACCAGGTGTGCAATTAAGGGGACTTTTGTTGGTTCGTAAGTTTCAATATTTTGGCACATTTGAGTCTCACGATTATTGATAGACATTGTAGCTTTGGCATCACATCTTTATACTTAGAAGAAATAATCGCTGCATCTGGTAACCAGGTTTACATAATTGGAGGGGATGGAACGCAGAAGGGGGCGGCTGTTATTTATGAGGTAATATTCTATGCCGTAATGGAAAATTTATTTTCCTTACCGTATTTACTAGAATGCCATCTAGAATTATCCATGGAACAATCAGCAGCGATGATTTCATTGACTTCCTGGGATGTTGCCTGTCCTTGGTCGACAATTATATTGGATTTGATTGCTTCAATCTTTGCTTCCCAAGCCATATTTGAAAACTCATTTCAGGTAGCTCTGTCTAAACAGAAAGGAACACTACTTCCTGACTCTTTGTTTTGAGTTTCTAGATTACCTGCTAATGCCCGATTAGTCCTCTTATTCTCCATAAAAAACCTCATGATTACCGTTCTGTGGTTGAGGAAGAAACTGCTCGATAAGTAGCATGTCTAAAGGCGTTGTCTATTAATACTTTCACCAACTTCCCTCCCTTCCCTTCTATCATGTATAGGTGGCACACGCACACGCATATGTAGTGATGAATGGTAGGTAAATATTAGCTTTCTTTCTTCTTGTAACGTGCACTCTACAATGCAGGAAATTAGACGGCGTGGGCTTAAAGTCGCTGTTGCTGGCATCCCGAAAACTATAGACAATGACATCCCTGTACTTGCTATGAACTTCTCTTTCGTTGATGTAGAGTAACTTAAAATATATCGTTTAACCTGTCCATTTGTTTTCTTCTACTGAACCAGGTCATTGACAAGTCTTTTGGATTTGATACTGCTGTTGAGGAGGCTCAACGTGCAATTAATGCAGCTCATGTAGAAGCTGAAAGTGTTGAAAATGGAATAGGTGTAGTCAAGTTGATGGGACGCTACAGTGGTAAGCTTAACATGTGTAAGTTATAAATCTTTAGTCCAGTACAAAGGTTGTGCTTTCAGCTGCATTCATTCTCTTACCAAAAACTTTGTCAACTCATATATTATCGAGGCAACAGTGTGTCAACTTTACACGTTTTGACCTAATTCTCTTTGGGATGCTCGTGCAGGATTTATAGCTATGCATGCTACCCTTGCCAGTCGAGATGTGGATTGCTGTTTGATTCCGGAATCACCTTTCTATCTTGAAGGGAATGGTGGACTCTATGAGTTCATTGAAAAACGACTTAAAGAAAATGGACACATGGTGATTGTGATAGCTGAAGGAGCAGGGCAAGACCTAGTCACGGAGAGCCTGCAAATGAATCAACAAGATGCTTCAGGGAATAAGCTTCTTCAAGATGTTGGTCTGTGGATATCTCACAAAATCAAGGTATTGCTCTTTATATCCAAGATTATTTGGTACACTTTTGTGGCATATTAAGAAACATTCATGTCTTGATTTTTACTGTGATATTGTTGTTGTGCGTGCCTTTGTGTTATATTCTGTTGATCTATTTTCCTTTCAAATCAACAATCATTCCTCAATGGACACTGACCATTTATCCAAGTGGATGCATACTTACGTCAGACTTGCTTTAAATTGTATTTTGGAGGTTTCAATAATCGTAATTTAAATATTTACAACCTCTTGTCCATTTCATTTCAGGACCATTTTGCCAGACAGCAAAAGATGGCCATTACCCTTAAATATATAGGTCAGGACCAGAGCCTTGAATTTCCATATGATTGGTCGTTGTAATATCATCTCTAGTTTAGATGTAAGAATAGATTCTTACGTACGTGGTCTTTTGGCAGATCCTACATACATGATCCGGGCTATTCCAAGTAATGCATCGGACAATGTTTACTGCACACTTCTGGCGCAAAGTGCAGTCCATGGAGCAATGGCCGGTTTCACAGGCTTCACAGTTGGACTTGTCAATACACGACATACTTACATTCCTTTAAACGTAAGTTTGTCATATTTATCGTTGCACATCCATCGTTTCTACACCCTTGTTGGTTCATTTTTACGAGCTTGGACTCTTGGAGAAACCAAACATCCATTATCGCTTCTGGCTTCATTCTCGTGTCGGGAGTAGTTGAAGAGACCGCATGTGGAGATCCTTTTCTTTTTAAAGGTGTAAAATTGTGGACTACAAGGTTCTCAGGTTGCTCCCACCCAAAATTGAGCCTCCAATCAATGTCAGGGTTCTATTTTCTTAGTTCTCTTCTTCCTCCTTTTAGGCACCCTGCAACTTCTCCTGAACTGGACTAAAACCTCATGCATTGCTTGCTCCGATCTCTCATTTTTCACTTGATAGCAACATTTGAGAGGGGATGGTTTCTATAGCAATTTGGACATCATCATGATGCCTTTTCTTTCCTTCTGTAACTTCATGGATTTTTGGTGCAGCGAGTGACTGAAAGGCAGAACAAAGTTGTCATAACGGACAGAATGTGGGCCAGACTTCTTTCTTCAACGAACCAACCAAGCTTCTTAAGTACCAAAAATGTAGCTTACGCCACGGAAGAGGAAGAACCGCCTACCCAGTCGTCAGAGGGAGGGAACTGTAACGACGGGAAGACCGCGTAAGTGAAGACGTTCGCCCTACTTCATAACCGGAGAAGCAGGGATTCTTCTACTAAAATTACGTGTGAACACACCCATTGATATGGTTATATCGCTTTGTTTTATATGATGTAGTCAATAGATGCTTTTTGTGCAATGCCGGAAACAGCTTTGGATTATCAACTTACCTTTAAGTACTCTCCTGGGTCTTTCTTTGTCATTCCATTTTAGAAGGTACTGCTGAGAGAATTCGAATTCGAATATTTTCATTGACCTGTGGTCCATTGGAAATGGCAAGATCGTATGCTCTGGGCAGGGTTGTCGCAGAAAACGCCGATCTTCACGGAGAACCGGAGATGGGTTCCTGGCAATGGTACTGAATTTTGTCGCGGAAAGGACCGTATTTTCATTAACTAGCATCCACTTTCGACCGAAAAAACTAGCACACGTATGTATATGATGACCTCTGTGGGGTAGTCTATGGGCACAAACAAGTTCCTTGAGAAGCTACCATTGCTCAAGGATAAAACACGGGCTCAGGTTGGTAATGACTTTTGCTCTGTGTCCCCCCGTCTTTTTAACCACAGTTTCAGCATCAGATTAAGCTTTCAAAAAGGTTTAGCTCATCTTCCAAGTTTCAGCTTGCCGGAAATATATTCCTGCGGGTTATTGAGCTGAGAATCACCCGGCAACTGAATTGAAGGTGGAAATCACTCAAAAGTCCGTCCTGGCCTGCTTCTTATGGCTCTTGATGAGTTAGTCCATCCAAACACTGTCGCGTTCCTTTGCGACGAGCCATGGTTGAGCCACAAATCCAACCGCATCATCCTTATGGGGAGACTCTGGTGCTATTTCCTTTGGCTATATCTGATTATGGAGCCATGAGCTTTTTCCATGGCAGCGGAAAGTTAAATTTGTTAAATATGAAAGTTCGGCATTTGCCGGAGAAAAGAACAGCAGAAAAAATTAATTGAATATGAGCCAACTGTTACAAGAATATACTGCGCATGGGGGGTTCGTGCACAAATGTTCCTGATACGTTTTGTCCAAACAGATAAAAATACCCCGAGTTCTCTGGACTACTACTAGAAGCCCCCCAAATACTTCACATTGATTTAATAATAAGACCCATCAGATTCATTAATCACATCAATGAAAGAGAAAAATCACATCCATGAAGGTGAATCAACTCCTGTAGATGCCAGAGGGTTCTGCATTTTGAATAATCCACGGATGCTCGAGAAGCTTGTGAAGAGGCAGGCGCTGTGAAGAATCCTTTACTAGCATCTGTTATCAGTTGTAACAAATTAACAAATGAAGGGTCAGGTACTTGTAAAAGATTATGAGCAATTGCATTGCTCAGCAGTATCGTATATGGTTTAGATGAATCAACTTCAGATGAGAAAAGTTCACCTGACTAATAAGGTCCTTTGCAGCAGAAGAGACGATTGGTTTCGAAGGGAACTTAAGGTCCACTTGCACAATCCTAGTTCAGGATGAAGAAGAACACAATCAATCAAAATAAGCAAAGTACATACTAAGTAATTTCGTCTACACATGAAAAATTGATGCTTACCTTCTGTATGTATCCGAATGCTCCTTTGCCTCAAATGGTGGAACCCCATACAGAAACTCATAGCATAGGACTCCCAAGCTCCAAATATCTACATTTGCATCATGCTCTACACTCTCAACTGCAAATACTCTCATAAAGTTTTAGTCTAGGAAATTGGTTGAACACAAAAATTCTCAAACTTGAGCAGAATCCTTATCTCAAACTTGATTAACCTCTTGAAGGCATGATCATTTAAGATATCAGTAATAGCTTACTCACCCATTTCCGGTGGAAGGTAGTCTAATGTTCCGCACATGGTTCTTCTACGATTAAATGTATGTACTGACCACCCAAAATCTGCAATCTTAAGTTCACCCTGAAAATGAAGGAGACCAAACAAAGCATTAAGAAGATATAGAATAAGTAATCGATCGATCAAGTATAAGAAGATACGGTAACCATTTATCACCTGAGCACCAATCAACAGATTCTCTGGCTTGATATCTCTGTGAATGACATGCTTGCCATGACAATAAATGAGTGCCCGAGCTAAAGATGCGACGTACTGCAACAATTATGTTGTTAGGGACGGATCTCAACAAAAATTTCGACTGATAAAATAAGCAAATTCCGCCAAACATGCTCGAAGACAGCAGGGTAGCTATTCTTAGCTAGAGTCAGAATATCAATCCACCATGCATCAGCCCATTTCTCCAAGGCCAATTTAGTAGCCATGATGAAAGTATGAAAGGTAGGAAAGACGCTGCTCAGATTAAGCGGAAAATAAAAGGAAGCTGATCCGAAAGGGCGTCTAGCAAGAACTTACAGTAGCTGCACGCCTTTCACTGAAGTATTTACACTTTTGGAGTTCCTTATAGAGTTCACCTTTGGCTGCATATTCTAGTATCAAGTAAACTCGTTTCTGCCATATTGTTAAAGACAAGGAAAAAGAACCAAAAGTTAGCTGCTTAACCATTCATCCTCCCAAAACATATAAGATGTCTGATGAAGCAACACACGTGTTAGAGTGCTCTTACAACACATCGCACCTGATCATAAAAATACCCGTAAAGCCGTAAAATATTGGGATGTCGAAGATGACTCTGTATCTCTACTTCGCGTCGCAGCTGATGCTCAACCTGAGACTGTTGCAGCTGGCTCTTGAAGAGAACTTTCAGTGCCACAATATGATTGCTCTAATCAGAGAAAATCATCTCAAAATTAGATTTCACATAACAAGCAGGATATATATATATATACATACTACATAGTCCAGTTCAAAGAAGCTAAAATCCTTAATTGGGACCCGTGGCAGAAATTAAAAGTATGTAAAAAGGCACGGGAAAAATCCGAGAACAATTGAATATATTGCCGGACTAACCCTTTTCTCTCTTGCCAAGTAAACATGCCCGAACTTCCCCCGCCCGAGAGGCTTGCCGATGTCGAAGTCGTTGAGCGTCCACCTCCGCTTCTCAGCTGCCGAAGCTTCTGAAGAGGACTGCACAAGGAAAAAAAATAAATTCAGCCCCGCGAGATCATTACCAGCCTCAATTCCAATAAGCAAAAACTAATCACACACGCGTGTTAGCGATCTAAAAGTCTGTAGTATTCGCAATCCACGCCACGCCAAGAAAGAACTGTTTCTTCATCTAAAATAAAGACGCACTCAAGAATAACCAGCTACAGCTGAGATTCAGCATGCTTTTTTCCCCCTCCGTTGAAAGCACATGCTTTCGAGACGTCGGAGGAGGTGACAGATCATGGGACAAGCTCACATAATATCACCATCCCCCTCCCTTCCCCCCCGCCTCTCTCGACACCTCCAAATCTGAAATTTTCCAACTGCTAAAAACTAGGAAGGTAGCTCCCCGCCTGCACGGTGTCACACTCCCCCCCCTTCTCCGCGCTAACCCTAGCCGCGCCGACAAATGACGATACCATCAGGAATAACCGCCAGCGAAGACCAAGCTAACTCTACACGATTGATTGCAGCCTCGGTTAAAGGGCAAAAAGAAAGAAAGAAAGAAAACCCTAGTTCGCAGATCGGAACGATCGGCCGGATTCCATTTCGAGAGATCGGCACCAGAAATGGAAGAGAGAGAGAGAGGGAGGGAGGGGGAGGGAGAGAATCGTTGGAGGAGTGCGAATGAAGCGGGGACGCTGTACCTTCTCCTGGGGCTGAGTCTCGGCAGCAATCGCCATTGGAGATCGAGAGGAGCAGCAGCAGCAAGCGAGCGAGCAGAGAGAGAGAGAGATGGAATGGGACTGCGCGAATCGCTTCGGGGGACGAAGAAGGAAAGAGGAAGGGGGTCAGATCGGGGCTCATTTTGAATCGGCAACCCCCGCAACGGTCGAGTCCGCGTGGGCGGACACGTGGGCCAATCACCTGTCAGATCGATTTCTTCTTTACGAGGAGCGTCCCAGCTGATGTCGCACTTTGCCGTTTACTTCTTTTGTCTTATTAATGCCGACCCGATCACTCGTTCGATTTTACAGATCCAAAAACATTTTTTTAAGAAATAATGTAGGACCCGCGGCCAACATTGGATTTACAAAAAAAAAAAAAAAAAACAAATTTTCTCATGTACAGTTGTACCGGGGCTGGAGCCAAAAGCCTTAGGATGCGCATGGAATGCATTCTGGAATAAAAATTCTGTTCCGGAATGCATTTCGGAACAGAACGGCGTTTGTTAAAAAATTTCCGGAATGCATTCTGGAGCGATTTTTGCGTTCGGAATAAAAATGCATTTGTTAAAAATACTTGATTCGAATGCATTCTGATTCCGAATGCATTCTTGATTCGGAATGAGTTTTTGGCGAGAAAAGAGAAGCTACTTTTTGTAGGCTTCGATTCGAATGCATTCTCCTATTTTCTCACAATTTCTTTTCGAAAATGCATAAAAATTGAAAAATTCTAGAAAAATTCATAAAAATTTCCAGAAAATAAAAAAAAGTCAGATTTCGGGAAAATATGAAATTTGGTGAATTTTTTTCAAAAAATAAAAAAAAAATCAAAAATTTCAAAACTTCACAGAATAGCTTAAAACACATGTGGCTACCCACTTTGAGTGAAATTTAAATTTTTTGAGGTGCCCAAAAAAAATCAAAAATTTCAAAATTTCACAAAATGGCTTAAAATACCTGTGGCCACTTACTTTGGGTGAAATTTAAATTTTTTTGAGGTGCCCAAAAAAAAGAAAAATAATAAAAAAATAAAAATTTTCAAAACTTCACAAAATGGCTTAAAATACCTGTGGCCACCCACTTTGAGTGAAATTTAAATTTTTTGAGGTGCCTAAAAAAATAAAAAAAAATAAAAAATTTCAAAACTTCACAGAATGGCTTAGAATATCTATAGCCACCCACTTTGAGTAAAATTTAAATTTTTTGAGGTGCCCAAAAAAATAAAAAAATAAAAAATTCAAAACTTCACAAAATGGCTTAGAATACCTGTGGCCACCCACTTTGAGTGAAATTTAAATTTTTTTAGGTGCCCAAAAAAAATTACAAAAAAAATCAAAAATTTCAAAACTTTACGGAATGGCTTATAATACATGTGGCCACCCACTTTGAGTAAAATTTAAATTTTTTTAGGTGAAAAAAAAATCAATAAATCAAAACAGATTTCTGTTCCAGAAATCAATTTCTGGAGCAGAATTAGTCATGTTTTACCAAACAGATTTCTCCTCCAGAAATCAATTTCTGGCAAGAATTCCAGAAATCAATTTCTGGCAAGAATTTGATTTCTGGAGCAGAATGGTTACCATTCGCACCCTTGCTGATTTGATCCTGTCCATCGAAATATCCGAAAAAAACCGATTTCTTACGAAAAATTAAGATTGAAGATCAAACTCAAGTGCCTCTTTATTAGGGGTGTGCAAAAAACCCGGTACCCGCCCAACCCGCCCAAGACCGCCCGAAACCGGACCAGGACCGGTGGGTTCTAAGGGTTTCGGTCCGGTTCCCGGTTCCAATTTTTTGGAACCGGTGGGTACGGTCCGGTTCCGGCTCCGGGTGTGGAACCGCCCACCCGCCCACCCGGACCGGACCGGTATAATATATATAATATAATATTTTTAATTTTTAATTTAAAAAATTCAAAACCCTAAATCAGGATACTCTCTCACAACACAAGCTCACTCAGTCACTCTTGGTCGACGCCTCTCAAGTCTCAATCTCCGATACTCTCTCCTCTCCGACTCTCACCGTCTCCGTCTCCATCGCCCGGTCTCCGTCTCCGTCGGGTCCGCCGGTCTCCGTCTCCGTCTCTTCCATTGCGACTGCCAGGTCTGCTCTCTCGCTATCTCTCTCTAGCCGGTTGTCCTTTGCATTTGCTTGCTCTCTCGATTTTCTCGGGGTGTGGCTTCGTTTCGCCCGAATGTGGGGGTGTACGTGTGCGAAGAAACCCACGCACTTTGTTGGGCTTTGGATGTTATGCTGCATGAATTCCTCGCGTGTTTCGATCGCATCTCTATTTCGTGTGAATTCCTCTTTCGCATGTTTCGGTGCTTCGATGGCGTCTCGTTTCGTGCGATTCTCGACATGGGTTGGTCAAATTCGCCAGTTTTTCCTCTGCATTTGCTGCTCTGGGTAGTGGGTTGTAAATGGGTAGTTTAGTTGGAGAAACTACCCATTAAAAGTCATTTACAAAATGATGCACTTAGATGGGTCTTCAGTAGCATCTCTGTTTTATGATGGTAAAACGGGTAGATATGTTGGCAAGCAAGCAAGAAAGTACCAATCATGGTCTATAGCAGGATATTTGGTAGCGAAGATGATGCTGGAGGATCCTTCGCACTTGGGAATGATTTCCCTGGAAGAGGACAAGCGAGATGAAGCCGGTGATTAAGAGATCTTCTTCTTGGACTTGCTTGAATAAATCCCGACAAGAGAAAAAAACACCGGAGAATCGAACGAGAGAACACAAGCGAGATTAGCTTGTTCTTACGCCGATATTCTTTTGGTGATTTGCATCTTGTAGGTTTGTTTTGAACCCTTCTGAAAGTTTGGTTTTGTGTACAATAGCAATTGCTAAATTGCATCAAGCTTGCTGAATAAAAAGAAAAACATTCTGGTACTTGTGCAATTTTATAAATGCTTGCCTTGATTATGAGCCATGCTCTCGTATCTCACGAGTGATTCTCAGTTTTATACTTTTGTTAACATGATAGTAGAACTTTAGGGCAAAATTTTGGAACATCCATGCCCAAAAAGATGCTTTCTTTTACCAGTCACTAGTATGTTCAAGCTGCTGGTGTTCTAGAATTGGTATTCTTGGTATTTTATGTTCGATTAAGTTTGCTATGTTGGTAAATTTCTTTTGTTTTTTTGTGAAGTATTCAGTTGACAAGTGCTTGAGCTCTTATATGGTCTCAATGTTTTTTCACCTTCAAGCCTGGTTGGGAGGCTTAACAAGACCCATCAAGCCTACCCGTCATGATAAGTTTTATCACGGCTACGCCGTGATCGACGCGTCGTTTTTTGCGTTTCGGAGTCGTTTAGATGGGTTTTCTAGCTTTAGTTTTGAATCTTGATGACCTTAAATTTTATCCGTTAATGACATGTTGCTTGATTTGAGCAGGTGATCTATTAACATGTCAATGGAAGTAGAGAAATCCTATGATGAGATAACACCAATAATTGAATCAGAATCACTAGAACATGGAGGAGGGGAAGATGACTTTGAAGAGGCATCAGATAAGGTATCCGGTTCTTGTCCTCAGTCTAGTAAGCGAAAATCAGTAGCTTGGCTTCATTTTCGTAAAGGCAAAACTGACGCGAACGGGAAACTTGAAATGTTTTGCAATTATTGTGGGACCAAGTATTTGTACCATGTTGATAATGGCACTTCAACTATGTTGAAACATTTGAGAAAGTGCCCTAAGTATCCTCGCAATATAGATAAGAAGCAAAAATTGTTTGCATCACATACAGTATGTGGGAATCAAATGATAGGGGGAAATACTAGTATTGGAAGTGCTAGTTTTTTAACGACATGGAAGTTTGATCAGGAGAAATGTAGGGAAATGCTAGTTCGAATGATTATAATTGATGAACAACCATTTTCGATGGCTGAGCATGTTGGATTTCGTGATTATACCAATCAATTACAGCCTCTCTTCAAGCATGTGTCGCGATTTACGGTGGCTAGAGATTGTATGAAGTTGTATTTTTGTGAAAAAAAGAGTTTGAAGGCTTCCTTTCATAAGCTTAATTCTAGAATCGCACTCACGACTGATACATGGAGTTCCCTTCAGAATTTGAACTATTTATGTCTCACCGCACATTTTATTGATGAAAACTGGGAATTGAACAAAAGAATCATCAATTTTGTGGTGTTGCCTAGTCACAAGGGTAGGGATATTGGGAAAATGGTTGAGAAATGCATTTACGAGTGGGGAATAGAGAAAAAAGTGTCAACAATCACTGTGGATAATGCTAGTTCGAATGATGTTGCCATTGGTTATTTGAAAGAAAAGTTTGCAAGAGATAAACTTTTGATCTTAGATGGTGAAGTTTTACACATGAGGTGCACGGCTCATATATTAAACTTGATTGTGAGGGATGGCTTAGCTGAGGTACGCGATTCTATTGCACGTATTCGTAACGTTGTTAGGTATGTGAGAAGTTCTCCCATGAGAGCTAAAGCATTTCAAGATTGCATTGAGAAAACAAGGATCACTTATAAGGGTTCAGTTTGTCTTGATGTCTCCACTAGGTGGAACTCCACTTACCTAATGTTAGACACCGCCATAAAGCTAAGAAAAGCTTTTGAAAGGATGGATGAAGAAGATATTTCTTTCTCAACTGAGCTTAGCTCCGATACTCCAACTAGTGTTGATTGGGAAAATGCCATTATTCTTTGCAAATTTTTGAAGAAGTTTTATGATGCAACCAACAAGATGTCTGGGACTTTGTATATCACTTCAAATGATTATTTTGAGGGAATAGCTTCTTTATTCAATTATCTGAAAGAAGCGGCGAAGGCTTTCGATCCTAGGGTGAGAGTTATGGGTGCGAAAATGAAAGATAAGTTTGACAAATACTATGGGAGTTTTGAGAAAGTGAATATGATGGTGTTGATTGCTGTAGCATTGGATCCTAGAAAAAAAATGAATTATGTGAGGTATTGTTGTAGACTCATTTATGATGATATTGCAATAGTTGATGAGATGTTTGACAAGGTGAAGTTCGCCATGGAACGTTTGTTTAAATTTTATGAGAAATCTTCTCTTGGGTCTTGTGATAAGAATTTGGGTGGTCAACTTTTGAGTTCTACTAGTGCTGGTAGTAGTTGCGATCCTTATTGCGATGAGGGAAATGAAGGGGAAGATTGCGGTTTGGATTTCTACGTGCAAGAGCCATCATATGAAGCCTTTCTTAATGAGGAGAAAAAGAAGTCTGAGGGCAACTTATCTGAACTCGATCGGTATCTTAAAGCTGAACTTGAAGAGGCTCGCGATCTTGACATTTTGATGTGGTGGAGCATGACCGGTCAAAAGTTTAAAATTCTATCTTTGATGGCTCGGGATATTTTGTCTGCATTCTCGTAACTATCGTTGCTTCGAGTCTACCTTCGCACATCCGGTCGTGTGCTTGATGGCTTTAGAAGTTCTTTGACTCCTAGAGTCTTGGAAGCTTTGATTTGCACTCAAGATTGGTTGAGAGCGGTTATCGAGCCGATTAATATTGAAGAGTGCATCGAGAATGCGGAAAAGTTTGAGTTGGGTAAGGCCATATCTTTTCATCTTGTAATTATTTCATATATCTAATGAGTGAATGCTTTATTTAATATCTTCTTTTTATTAGATATGGATCATGTTAACGTGGAGATTAACAGTACATAGAGTTTACAAGTTGAAGCGAAAGGAATATATGTGGTGAGATTTTTCAATAATTGTTTGATTTCAATTTGTAGTTCTAATTTATAACTAATGTTGTGTGATCATCTGCATCTATACGTATTGTTGTTTTGTTTTCAGGAGGTTGGAACTTGGAGTTTTAGAGCACTCAAAGCCTGAGAAGTTGTTTGCTGCTTTTATTCATGCGTAAGTTCATATTCTTCAATACAAAGTGTCTGTAAATTGTAAACACTATTATTTCAGACTTGTTTCATCTATACTTATTTGTTTTCAGGATGTTGGAACTTGAAGTGAAAGAGCTCTCAAAGCTTAATAAGTTGCTTGCTCTTTTGATTCCTGAGAATAGGAAAGTTGTTGTTGTGTTTACTTGCTGACTATTGTGAACTTGTGGCAAACTCCCATGTGTGATATATAATATAAGCTACGGATGTATTTGATGTGGAGCTTGTGAAGTTGTTATGCATGCTTGTCGTAATCTTTGATTGTCAATCAATTTGATTGAGATCAAAGCTTTCCTTCTGTGAAATCCATACCAGATCACTAGCTATTGTTTTTCGTTCTGAGTTCTGCATCTGAAGAATTTCTGCGTCTGCGTCGCTTCGAAAAATTTCAGCTTCGCATCCGCTTCTTAAAATTTCTCCGTCTAAGGCTCGAATAATTTCGGCGTCCGAGATCAAAGCTTTCCTTCGTGAAATCCATACCGATCACTAGCTATTGTTTTTCGTTACGAGTTCGATTCAAGAATTTCTGCGTCAAGCGCTCACGCTTCGAAAATTTCAGCTTCTCAGATCCGCTTCTTAAAATTTCTCCGTCTCGGCTCAATAATTTCGGTGTCTCGAGTCTCGTAACTTAGATTATATGGGTCTTCAATAATGTATTTACCAGCTTGTAAAGTCTGAAAAACTTCCTTCTGAGCTTTCATAATATATATACATTCCTGGAATAGAATAGTTCAGAATAAGTATCAGATTTACAATAACATGGAAGGTTTTGTCAACTTCAAAATCAATAGGAGTTTTCCTCAACAACATATTCCCTTTGTTGACATTTGCTAGCGATTTGGTCGTGAAAATGCTAGTCTTTCGTGAATTTCCTTACATCTTGTGGGTTGCGCCTTGTTATTGAAAGTGCTCGTCCCGCTCATTGCTAGCCTTTTGCCGCTCGCCACTCGCCGCGCCGGTCCGATCCGAACCCATTGGGTCGGTTGGTCCCGGTTAAACCCGGTACAAAAAATGAAATAAAAAAATTATCGGTTGGTCCCGGGTTGACCCTGGACCGGACCGAACCCATTGGGTCGGTCCGGTCCTCGGTCCTAGGCTCAATAGGGTCGGTCCTCGGTCCCAAAAATTGAAGACCAACACTGTGCGGGTTGGTCCTAGGGTTAGGGGGTGGACCGGCCCAACCCGGACCATGCTCACCCCTACTCTTTATGTTGACGAGTCGTGACCGAGGCCCAAGAGATCCATGAGCAGCGCGAATCTGTAATTCACGTTCTCGCGCATCTCCTGTTTCGAGGGATGATTAGCTCCGTGATTTCTTCCCGTCGGGGTTTCTTTCGATATTTTATTATCAAGATTTCCTTTTCCTCATAGAATCGATCACGCTGGCGGTTCTCCTGTATGAATAAGAACTGTTCGATTAAAATAATACAAAAGTTGCGATGCCTGGACAATGCAAGAGTTGGTTTGGCTTTCATGGGTACAGGAGTGACGTTAAGTTGTGTTCGGAAGTATCGAAAAGAAAGTTTTCTCATTCCCAAAAGGTGAAAATGCAAACACTACATGGGTTTTGCTGAAATGTGCCCCTCGTACTCGACAAAAGAAATATTAATTATGCTTTTAATCTTGTGTTTTGTTACCCACGATGTGCTAAATGATAAAACATTTTCAATCCTCATGTTGTTGTTGGATGTACATTGAAAATTATTCTCTATCTTTAAGTTCTTATTGAGTGCTCCAGAGACACTCGTTAACAGCGCCTATATTATACTTACAATCTCGATAATCAATCATAAGTTAACTTTTGTTTTTTTTTTTTTGGACAGAAAGTCATATGTGAGTTGAATGGTCTAAGTTCTTGTCTGGATCAGCCTCATTTGGACCTACAAAAATGAAATGTGATCATTCATACAAACACTTTCCATGTTCATACCCATGGAATGAGTTCACTTTATTGCCAGGAACTTTTTTCAGTGGCTTTTGTGCGCTTTAAAGACACATATGCTCTGCTCAACCCAGAACGAGCCATCTGCTTGTGCAATGGACAAGCCCCTGTTCTAGACATTGATGTGCAGTCCCTCTTTATTATTCTACAGGATGAACTGAGACCATCTTCATCTCGATCCTTCCCATGAAACACAGTTCAATTCCCTGTAATTCCAACGCGCTACCTGTAAAATACATTCGATATACTGGATTCCATTTTCAATATGTTGTGGATCATGAAACCGAGGCCACGTCCGATGCTGTGGACACTTCCAAATATCGCTTTCTATCCTGTCGTTAGAAATCACGATCGGATAACAAAAGGCACACAAATGGCGTGCACGTACGCAGAGTGTATCCCCAATCATTTCATTAATTTATAAAGTGCCCACTTCTACTCCATTTGAAACCGAAATCGAGTCACTGTTGATGTTTTTTTGAAAAGAAAAGTACGATACTTTTGCTAAACTCCCCACGAGAGCAGAAGCTGCAGAACCAAGTTGATTGACAGCTCTTACACCTCATTGCCACTTCAAGAAAATGAGAAAAAAGCAGACACCAACTACTCAAAACATCACTCGCTAAGAATTTTTCGAGACATCTTCATGAAGTTCCTGCTGAGAACGACTTTTCGCCAGTAGAAATGGTGGGAGAAACGACGGAACAATGAATGCCACTACCAAGCAAAGCAGGACCAAAATTCCAACGGGCCAAGCTTTGTGTGGGATCCCTAGTAAGAGTTCATCACAAACTGCCATTGGAGTCACAAGGGATTCCGTCAGAAATTATATAAGTTTTCTTATGTTGCAAGTAAATAATACACTGACGAAAATTCTACTGATGGTTTATTCTTGTACCATTAGTGAGTTATACAAAATCAGAAAGTAGAGGATGATTGTCAAGACCAAACGGTAAGCGAACTTATGTGATAACTAGCAAGATGCCCATGCCTTGCTAGGGTCTAAGACTATATTTATTATATTATTCTACAAGATGTCTGCACCCTGCACAGGTCCAAGATTATATTTGTTATATTATTCTAAATGTTGGTATCAACGTGAATTTTTACGAGAGAAATAATAAGCAAAAAGTTATAATAATATTAATAGTCACATCAATAAGATTCTCCACCAGAGTTTACATGGAGTACTTTTTGAAGTGATTATTAATCTCATCATGTAGGTTTATCCTCTGTTTAAAAGAAACATCAAACATAAAGTTGTAATATTCATTGAATCATAATATAAGTACATCTAATATTTTGAGCATGTAAAATAATATGCAACAATGAGAAACATAGAAGCATAAATGATAACTTTTCCTTCATTTGTCAGAATCTTCACTTTGTGCCATCGACTTGGTGTGGAAAAAGCTAGCAAGCTAATTGTATAGAATCTTCTTGAGAGTAAAACGGTTTCTTCCTTAAACTCCATTTTTTTGTTGTCTTTCTTTATAGAGGGTTAGAAGTGATTTCTTCAAGATCATATTCCAATTCCATCTATTTCAGTTCAGTATTTTATGGAAATTCTCCCTTTTCTTTTTTAGTAACCATTAGATGTCTATCTTTTTGTTTTGGCAAGATTGATGGATATTTCATCATCCACAAGAATGTCTCACAAAGAGTATTGTGGAATATCTTGTGGAAAAATACCATACTCAATTTGCATTTCAAAAGAAACTTGCAATATTCTTTCTCATTTAACTCTGTGTGTGTGTGTGTGTGTGTGTGTAGATTCTATTCTCAAATCAGACAATTGTTACAGATGCAAGTGCATATCTTTACATGAATTTCATGAGTCCAGTGATATCAGAAACTTTATAGGACCATTCACAATTGCAGGGGCCGTTAAATGCCTGGTAACCGGTGTCTGCGAGATTAGGGAACTCCATGATCTAAGAATTCCTCAGATTGCTCGAAGATGCTTACGATAATCATGTCATGCGCCATACATGTAGGACTTCCACTACAAACACTTAATATGCTTCTCCTCTATCAACCACTACTTTTTAGCAAGATAGATGTAGACAACTCGAGGTTTAAGGAGAAACATTGTCAGTTGAGTTTCCCTCCTTTATCTTCGATGTCTTCAACTATAGACATATCAGATAACCATGACACAGTTGGTAATCACAGCATCAACAATTTATAAGAAAAATCTTTTTGATTCATTACAGCATATTATATGTGCAATAGTGAAATTTCCATTATGTCTTTTGATAGTAAAACCAACAAGCCATGTGAAAGTACATGAAAAAGCATTAAATTAGCAGCCCATACAATGTCATTATGAAGGACTGCATGATGACTACACTTGGAATATGGTTATCTTCTCTTATTAAATTGACAATGATTTAAAGGGTAATTGCAGGAACGGCTTTACTATGAGTTACCTATATTATAGATGATGGATTCTCTCTCCTTTACATCTCGTATGGCAACAACTCCTTCAGGTTCCACTGTAACCAGGACATGCATTCCACCCTGGACCAGAATGGAAGACTGTAAGGCTTTCAAATATCCAACAATGCAGACATAATCATTGATAGTAGGAACCTGATTCTGTATCAATTCGAGGCTCTCCGTCTTAAATATTATTTTCTCAGTGTTAAGTAATTTTCTATTCAAGTTCATGGCTGAGTCCGAATCACCCCACGTTAGTTGCAGAGAGAAGCAAGCAGGTATCTGTCATTCAACACAAAGCAATTATATATCACCAAGTATAGAGATAATGAAAAAGGAAGTCCTTGAAAACACATTTACATACAGAAGCTGGATATGATATCTTCACTTCATACCACGTGTAAGGTTTGAGGCCCTCCAGCTTATAAAGGCAAGATCCTCTGTGAAGTGGGAGAGATTCTTTCCATAGCTCCTCACCTACTTTTAGCATTGTCTTCTCGACCCTGCAGGATGGCAGGCAATCCTTTGAGCTCAACAACACACTCATGCAATGCGCTCCTGTAAACAAACAGAATTTTGCCTATACTGACGTATTGTCAAAAGCATAACAAACTCTGTTGCCTGCAAAGCTGAGCGTGCAGAGCAAGACCACCAAAGAATGTAGCTTAACCAAGTCCATTTCCACTAGTACACCATCAAGTATCTTTGAATTTCATGAACCTGCGCACCAGCAAGTGTATTCAGTCAAACAAAGAAAGCTAGCATCTCTTTCTTTCTGAAACTGTAGCACCTACAGGGAAATAAACCCATTTTTGTCAAGTGCATGATAAGCAACAGAAGTGACACAGTTTGGTACATAGATAACTAGACAAGTTCCTCCCGGAGACAAAAAAGATCAAACTTCACGGTCACAAGTTTCTCCTTAATGTCATATCACAAGCAACGAAGAAAAGGACGCATTCGCTAAATTAATAATTGCTTAAAGAGAGGGGTTAATCGAATATGTGTAATATTATGCACAAATAAAAATGACGTAAAAGATCGATCTTACAATGTTTAGAAAATAGAATCACCTAGAGGGCTCCATCACCAAGCAATCCAAGTAAACAGGGAAGAGACATGAAATGAAAATTCGGAAACCAGGGTGTCTCCGATGTGATCGGTAGTTTTCAAAATTAATGGTAATTTAGAAATTCCATATTAGTAACTTCCATAATTTCGTTAGAAAACGGCAAATCGTCCGGCATGAAAATGAATACTATTATCTAGCTCTTTTCATATAGTACAATTTTCCCCACAACCATGATCCAACCATCATGTCCATCACCTCACCCACCATCATCTCCACCATAGTTCGCCTCGCCGCCGCCACAGCCACCATAAAATTATCTCCACCACAAGCAACGTTGCTAGATCACACTTCTCACAGAAGCATTTCATCAAACATCCAAAATGCAATCTTTCGAAATTCCTCCAGTTAAACCCCGCACGGGATTGCCAACGAACACCCATTATCCGGAAACAACACAACGTGCCCCGAAAACAGCTATTACAGCCATGGTGGATAAGTCTTCAGTATTGGGTTCCGCGGAAAGAGCATGGACAACTCGTTCTTCCTCTGCCTCCGAGACTATCAAACCATTAGAATCCATAAGATGAAAGAGTACATTACCCAGAAAGCTTGGAAATTCCGGGTTGCTGATTCTTCACCTTGAAAGATATAGCTACTTCACGTTTTCTCAGAGAGGGAGGAGGGTCTCACCATGTTCGAAGTTGCTGAAGACGCAGAAGCAAACGGGGAGTGGGTGGAGTGATGATTGCAGGAAGCACTGAAAAGACTTGGAGGGCAGAAAATATTGGGTACCCTAGTGTATACACGTCAGCAAAATACTAGTCCACGCGTGTCTCTTGCGGGCCCATCAATACACGCTCAGATTTGAACAATAAGAGGGACTGATGTATAACAAGGTCTCATGGGAAATTCATCGAACAGGTTACATGTGTCCGGCAAAAGGGTGAGAAGACACATGGATGAACCCGGATTTTGATACTAATCTCAACTTAAATCCATTCAGAACGTTCGAAAATTAACAAGGCTAGCTCAACCATTATCTTTTTTTGCACATATATTCAAACGTACACGTGGACGACTTATGGTTTTTATTCATCATTCATCTAACACATCTCCACTCTATGTTTGCGCCCTCTCTCTCTCTACCCATGCCTCTCAGCGACCGTTCTAATTTCAAAAAAGCGCGAAACTAGCTGCCTAAGGGACTACACCACCCCCAGCAGCAAAAAAAAATCTCAATCCAGCAAAAACCATGATTCCCGCGAACCCCAACAAATATAAAGCGCGAAAGAGGAGGAAAGCTCTAACCTCCAGCAGATCTTCGCTCTGTCGGACGGAGACAACGAGCCGGAGCTGCCGGTGGGCCCCGCGAGGCGACGGCGGAGGCCGCTGCTTATTCGGTCGCGAAGAGAGGCACCGGCACTTTTGGTCCCTTTGAAATTCCCGAGAAAGAGGGGGGTCGCGAAGTAGGAGGGGGGAGGGAGCAGAGGTCGCGAAGTGAAGCAGGGGTGTCGTGAAGAGAGACGGAGAGAGAGGGGAGAGCGGAGCGCTCGCTTCGAGGAAGAGAGGGGGGGAGAAACCCTAACCTGAGCCGGACGCGGACGACAGAAAGGGGCGGGTCGAGCTTCGAGCGAAGGAGGGGGGGCGAGGTCGCGCGAAGAGGGGACGGAGAGACGGAGCAGAGCGAAGCGAAGGAAGGAGGAAGGGAGAGAGCAGAGCGTGGTGGTGCCTTTTTGGGTCGTGGAGAGAGGGACGGAGGGGAAGAGATCGAGAGAGAAATGAAGCCTTCGTGTCTTCTCGAGGCGGAAACGGAGGGAGCAAAACGGAGAAACAGTAACGGGGAGAGCGGGGAGAGGGGAGGGGCTCTTTGAAAATTTCTGACGGGCGGGTCCCGAAAGCCACGTGTCGCGAGCTGGATGGACTGTCTCACCGATGACGTGGCAAGACGGTTGACGTCATAGGCTAAAGATAGACCTATCAAAATGGGTCATAAACCCATTTTTTAATCCATATATTAATAAATGGGTCATAAATGGGTTGGTTATATTTAGTAAATGGGTCATAAATGGGTAGAAGTTTTATATTAGTGTTAAATGGATCGTAATGAGTTTACAACTGATTTAAACTCAACGCATCTCTCTCGCCCTCACTCATTTTTGCACTCACTCACTCCGCACTCTCATTTCAGCTTGGGTATGAATTTTTCTATATTTAATTAAATATGAAAATATTTTAGCAATATGGGTCTAATCGGGTATGGATCGGGTCGGGTATTGGTCAAGAAAATTGCATTACGCATAAATGGGTCATAAACGGGTTAATGGGTCAATTTGGGTCGGACCATTTATGACCCGATCCAAACCCGATCCGACCCACCATTTGACAGGCCTAGCTAAAGATTCTCCTATGTTTCTAGTCGGCGGCGGCTCGTGCATGGGAATGCCCCGGGACATTTCGAAAATTGCTAATTAAATGTATGTCTTATTCTTAACCAAATTCTGATGTGTTTCATTCCAATATTTTTATCTTCGATGCATGGCATTTTATCAATCATAAATTCTCCGAAATCTTTACAGCAGCCAAAACATTGTTCAGATTTTATGCTTATTCAACTCACCATTAAAGACGGATGAGAACAGGAGAGTATTCGCAAATCTTGTTTTGCTTTTTGAATGATGGATCACCCCCGTTGGCCAAAAAGAACTTGTTCTGTTGACTTGAATACTAGCATGGTTCCGGTCTGCACAGCTAGTTTCGTTTCAGAGTATATTTTTACGATATACCATATGGTTAACGTTGACGACAAGTCATCGGTGGTGGAGAATGACGATTTTGCGAGTTTTGTATGAACTTCTCTCTTGCTAGCTTAGAGACTCTAATTGTCATCACAATGATTCTATATGCAGATGATGACTAAAGTCTACCAGCAAATAGTTTTCGGAGTCCTGCAAATAATATAATTGAACAACTTGACCAGTATTATTGTAGTACATGACATGCCACCAACATGAAAGAGTCATTCAGGTCCTATGCTAAGTTTCTACGATGTTCCTCGGTGACTATCATACGTGAATCCCATAAGGAAAGTCCGAATATTGCTTATTAAGGCTCTGTTCGTTTCGCGAAAAACAACTTCCAAGAAAATGTTTTAGGGATTTTCTGACGTTCGGTTCATAAAAAATAAACTAGTCAAGGAAAACATTTTCCCTCAGTAAAACATTTTCCATTTCTTTACTCTCTACACTCCTTCACATTCCTTTTCTTTTTAATTATTTTTTATTTTTCTTTTCTTTTTTTTCTTTTTCTTTGATTTTTTATAATTTTTTCTTTTTTTCTCTACTGCTGGCCACAAGCAAGGAATGAGCTCGTCCATGGCTGGCAAGCTCGAGCCTCCCTTGCCCTGGGCGAGGCTCCACTGCGCTGGATCCAGCGAGGCGAGGCTCAGTCTCTCGCTCGAGGCCAGCAAGGCGAGGTCAAGCCTTGCTAGATATGGCGAGGCGAGGTGAGGCCAAGCCCAAGGCCGGCAAGGCGAGGTCAAGCCTTTTCCATTACCACCTCAAAGAACCCTAAGAGCAAGCTGCGTATCATCATCCTGACCCACAATCCCCATTATCCAGTAACGTGACTGGCAAAAAAACCTATTCCACCCCTAACCACGAACCTTAAAAAATGGCGACACCCCAAGACATCCTGCAGCTCCCGGCTAGCGGCAGGTGATATTATTTGGCCTAGAGCTCCTTTCATCCATAATACCTTTAGTCACGTTACAGCCAACGTTGCTTAGGATCAAGCTTCGGCGCCAAGTTGGAGGAAAACGCAGAAAGGTAGTCCCTGTCCAGGTCGGTAACAGGTACCTCTCGTGTTCCAGAATGGGTCTTCCTCTTGGATGAACCTGTATGGTGTGTTGTAGGGTCACTTTGGGAGGAGCAACTATAATATAGTGCAAGAAATGGTGGAGTTAGAAAAGGAACGGAGAATGGCTGTGCTATGTAAAAAAATGGGGCAAATGTGGACAGAAAAATTTTTAGCCAACGTGTTTGAAGAAATTCCTGTGGAAAAATGGAAAGCATGCAATATGATTTTACTAGGGAAAGTATATTCCAGGCCAAGCATAAACCTTTAGGTCATTTTATCCACAATGAAGAAGGCGTGGCGTGGAAGACTGAAAATATGGTATGCGAACCATTGCAATCGGGCATCCTCTCGTTCACGTTCAAAACAAAAGTTGTTTTGAAGAGAGTTTTGGAAGCTAGTCCATGGTGTTTCTCTAGCAATTTGCTCATCCTATAGAAACTTCAACCTAAGGTACGTATCCATCGACATGTTTTTACCCATTGTGAATTTTGGGTGCAAGTCCTTGGATTACTAGTACTTCGCATCACGAAGAAACTATGATGGAGGTGGTAGGGAAGATTGGAAAGGTGGTGGAGCTAAAAATAGATGGAAAAGATGGTAGTCCATGCAAAGTGGGAAGAGCGCAGGTGCTCATAGAGTTATCTAGTCCTTTGTGGCTAGGAACTATTATGAATTTTGACAATGATGATCAAGTATGGGTTGATTTCAAGTATAAGCGACTCCCCTATTACTCCTATCCGTGTGGATGCATAGGCCACTATGCCCCAAATTGTGAGGAGATCCCCTATAAAGAGCAAGAGCCTGGGGAAGAGGGACTCGGAAACTTCAGCTATTGGCTGAAAGTGGAAGCGCGTGAGAATAGTCTTTTCTGGAAGTTATATTATGGGGAAGTTGATCCACTCGAAGAAGAAGAAACAGTTCCAGAAAAACATCAATATTGACTTATACCAAGGAAACCCTAGCCCCCATTGAAAACTATGATATGCAACTGGGAAATCCCATTGAGTTTCAGTTGTTAGAATCATCAAAAGCAAAAGGAAAATGCATAGTTGAGGGGTCGATGACGGCAAAAGGGAATAGTTCCAAAGGTACTCGGCTGCTACTCCTAGACTCATCATGCTCGACAACTTCTTCTAAAGGCACATCCGTCCCACATAAAAAAGGCGAGAAGAGCCATACTCCCCTAGCAACAAAGAAGATCAAGAAAACCAAATAGTACAAAAGGGATAGATGCGAGTGATATTGATAAGACACTTCTCCTCGACACTCCTATTCAGGTGGATGAAGGGGTTCAGGAATGGGCTTTGGTGGCTAACATTAATAAGCCACCGAAGGAAAAATTAAAGTATTAAGCTCGAACTGTCAGGGACTGGGCTCCACCCTAACGTTCAAGCATCTCTGAGCCCTAGTGGCTCTTAAAAGGCCCAATTTGATGTTCCTCATGGAGATCAAGAATAAAAGATCAACGGTGGTTAGGTTGAAACAATAGCTTAAGTTCAAGAAGTTAATCATTAGCGACTCTATTGCAATAGCAGGGGGAATGGTAATTATGTGGGAAGAGGTAGCGGTGGGAACCGCCCGAACCAGAAACCGCTCGGACCGGCTGGTTCTAGGCGGTTCTAAGGGGGGCCTGGTTCTAGGCGGTTCTAAGGGGGGCCTGTCCGGTTCCCAGTTCTAGGGGAAACCGGACTGGACCAATTATTTTTAAAATTTTAATTTTATTTCTTTAAAAGGTTCAAAATTAAGCATTTGAACTTTAATTACCGTACATGGCTTGGGTTTTATGCACAACCCCTTTTACGGTTTCTTCATTCCTATTCGATGTGGGACTCTCCGTGTGTATGGCTTTTCTCTATTGGGGTGTCCAGCCTTCTATGTGAACGCGTTCGATGTGGGACTTTTGGCTTGGCTCTGTTGTTGTGTCTCCATGCGAATATCAAGTGTCCCACATCAAATGGCCACGCAGAGATCATAAGAGGGGCTTTGAATAAAATTCGAGGCAAGCCACTCTCATGTGATGTATGCCTTTCACGGCCATTTGGCTATGTCAAAGGGTATTATTAGTTAAGTGTGTCATGCTCACACTTTTTGTTCTTTTGCTGGGAAAGAGCAAAGGCGAATGCATGTTACTTGGTTCTTGTTCTTTCGATGTATTACCGTTATCTTTCACTGGTTCCATTGAACCGTCGGGAACCGGACCAGACAGTTCTAAAAAAAGGGAACTGGACCGGGAACTGATCACCCCTAGAAAGAGGAGATATCAATGGAAGTATAGGACTACTCTAAGGAGCTGATTGACATTACTTGCAGGGACCCCATATGTGGAACTCAAAGGTGAATATCATTTTTACTTGCCTCCACTAATTTTTAGGCAAGACTACGTTTATGGAATGAGCTAATGGCTATCCACCACACCAATATTCTACCATGGATTTGTATGGGTGACTTTGATGAATTTAGATATGGCTGGGAACAAGCTGGAGGACAAGGGGCAGATAATTATAGAATGGTGGCCTTTTGGAAAATGTTGAATGATTGCTCGTTAATGGATATTGCAAGCAAGGGATATGCATATACGTGGTCCAACAATAGAGAAGGGGAAGCCTTGATAAGGAAACGTCTGGATAGGGCAGTATGCAACTTAGAGTGGAAAGTGGAATTTCCAAACGCGGAGGCCTATGCTCTACCAGCTATAGGTTCTTTCCTCTTTTCCTTACACTTCGCTCGAAGACAACCAAGAGGAAAAAGGAGTTCCGCTTTGAGGCATTTTGGGTAGAAGACCTGAAATGTGAGGAAATCGATAAAAAGGCCTAGCATGATGAATACTGCCCGCGTGGAGACTTAAGGAGGAAATCTAGGAAGGTGGCTAGTGTGTTGGGGACCTGGAGTAAAAGGAAATTTTCCAATGCTCGAAAGCAAATTGAGCATTTGATGAAGAGGCTAACTAAAGTAACTATTAACACTAATGGGATCGACTAAAGGGAGGAATCCCAGCGAAAAATGCATTAAGAGATTATGGAGGCAAGAAGAGATGTACTGGATTAAGAGATTCCAAATAAACTGGCTAAGGTGAGGGGACAAAAATACTAAATATTTTCATGCCACTATAGTCCAACAAAGAGCACGAAATCAAATATCAATGTTGAAAGTAGAGGATAATCAGTGGTGTCGTGATCCTAAAACACTAAAGCAACATATCAGGCAATTCTACAGATCCCTATACACTATAGTGGGGCCCAGAAATTTCCAACCCTTACTTGATCAATGTCCAAACCTTGTCCATGATGATATGAATGTGGCCTTGATGAGGAAAGTATCATTAGAGGAAATAAAAGAAGCAGTGTTTCAAATGGGAGCAACTAAGGCACCTGGTTTGGATGGGCTTAACGGGCAATTCTATCATCATTACTGGACCGAAATTTTGCAAGATGTGTTCGAAATGGTGGATAATTTCTTCACTACAGATACTTTCGATCCCTCCCTTAACTTGACACATATTGTACTTATTCCGAAAGTAGCCAGCCTAGAGAACATCTCACAATTCAAGCCAATTAGCATGTGCAACTTTAGTTACAAGATTATTTCAAAAATGATGGCTAACCGTCTTAAGCCATGACTCCTAGAGATGATTACAATAGAACAAAGTGCTTTTGTGGGTGGTAGATAAATACATGACAACATATAGTCCAGCGGGATAATGATACAAACAGTCCCTGAACTTTGGCCCAATGTGCAATATGTCTCTGAACTTTTAATTTGTACAATGTGGTCCCTGAACTTTGGTACATGTTTAATGTAGTCTGTAAACTATATGAAAATATTCAATATAGTCCCTGGAATTAAATTAATAAAAGGACTACATTAAATATTTTCATATTGAACAAATTAAAATAGGTTGAAAACTTTTTTGGTAATTTTCGTCAATTTTGGCTCTAGTCAAGAGAGCAGAGCCAGATCTGGCTCAATGTGCGGCCAATCATCAATAACGGAACACTCTATAGTCGAGACACAGAAATTAAGAGGAAGGCGACTGTGGTTAGGACTCGATGACTAGGTCACACACGGCAGGCAAGCTCACGGTGGCGGTGGCGAAGGCAAGGCTGAGCGAAGAGAAATGAGAGACCACCGAAGAATGTAGCTTTATCTTTGAACTTCATGAACCTGTGCACCAGCAAGTGTATTCAATCAAACAAAGAAAGCTAGCATCTCTTTCTTTCTGAAACCGTAGCACCTACGGGGAAAAAAACCCATTTTTGTCAAGCGCATGATAAGCAACAGAAGTGACACGATTTGGTACATCGATAACTAGACAAGTTCCTCCCAAAGACAAAAAAGATCAAACTTCAAGGTCACAAGTTTCTCCTTAATGTCATATCGCAAGCAACAAGGAAAAAGACGCATTAGCTTCATTAATAATTGCTTAAAGAGAGGTACCATCCTACGAGGTAGCTATTGATTGGTTATTCGAATATTTGTAATATTATGCACAAACAAAAATGACGTAGAGGATCAATCTTACAATGTTAAGAAAATAGAATCACCTAGAGGGCTCCATCACCAAGCAATCCAAGTAAACAGGGAAGAGACAAGGAATGAAAATCCTGAAACCAGGGTGTTTCGGATGTGATCGTTAGTTCTCAAAATTAATGGTAATTTAGAAATTCCATATTAGTAACTTCCATCATTTCGTTAGTAAACAGAAAATCGTCCGGCATGAAAATGAATACCATTATCTAGCTCTTTTCATAAAGTACAATTTTCCCCACAATCATGATCCAACCACCATGTCCATCACCTCACCCACCATCATCTCCACCATAGTTCCCCTCCACCAGCAACGTAGCTAGATCAAACTTCTCACAGAAGCATTTCATCAAACACACAAAATGCAATCTTCGAAATTCCTCCAGTAAACTCCGCACGGGATTGCCAACGAACACCCATTATCCAGAAACAACACAACGTGCTCCGAAAACAACTATTACAGCCATGGTGGACAAGTCTTCAGTATTGGGTTCTGCGGAAAGAACATGGACAACTCGTTCTTCCTCTGCCTCCGACACTATCAAGCCATTAGAATCTATAAGATGAAAGAGTACATTACCAGAAAAGCTTGGAACTTCCGGGTTGCCGCTTCTTCACCTCGAAAGATACCTCCTTCACAATTTCACAGAGGGGGAGGGTCTTACCATGTTCGAAGCTGCTGAAGACGCAGAAGCAAACGGGAGTGGCTCGTGAGCTCGATTGAGATTTCACAATTTGTTGAAAATATGTAATTATTACAAAGATAGACACTTAACATTACAAAATATTCGATCTTATAAAAGCTCGAACTCGAGTTTATATTTATGAATTGATTGTAATTTGAGTCGAGCTCGAGCATGTCGATTTTCTAATCTAGTCAAGCTCGAGCACGATAATTAATACTCGATCGAGCTCGAGTTGAATTTCAAGCAACTAGTAAGTGAGCCGAGCTCGAGCTCACATTGTATTGGTCCAACTCAGCTTGATTATGCTCCTAGCCGCAGATAAGTGCAAGTCTTTTCATTAAGACAGATTAGTATGATTGTAAGCGTGCCATTTTCCCAATATTCTCGAGTTGTGCTCTTAATTGTGCTAGGTGACACTAATTCTCCTTGATGTGCTTTTCATGTCATGAATCTATTGACTAAGTTCAAAGAAAAAAAGTCACTCTTGGCAACTGACACTGTTATAAACTTTAGTGCCAATTCCATGTCTTTGGGTCATGATAGAATATTGAGTACATGTCCTTGGTAGGTCAAACATAATCTCTCCTTTTTCCTCCCCCCAACTTAATTTTGACTTTGTTGACTGATACTTTTTTTTTTCTTTGCTTTCCTTTTTTTCTTTTGACTATTTCGTCTTTCTATGCTAATTTTCTCTAATGAACACTATTTCGTCAAGTCATCTACCATAATTAAATTAACACGATGCAATCAAGTCTTAAACTTCTTTAGTCAATGACCCTCCCAATCTATTTGTTTTTATTTTTTTATGCAGCAGTCAAGCGGTACTCTAGACCAGTTTTCTCATCCCTCCTAAGGACCAGACTTCTAAATACCCTTTCACATTCTTCTCTAAAACATGTCCCTATTGACCATCCCCTTTTGGCTTTGGTAGATGATTTAACTCAAGTTGTCCTCTTTCTCCTTTTACCCAATACTTCCCTTGTAAGCTCAGATGTTGGAGTGCACATGGCAAAGTTGTCCCAAAGCTGCTTGAGCCATCATAGTTTAGTGAAGAGATATGGAATCTCAATACATCCAAAGATGATACCTTCCCCAGTTGGCTTTCTCTATCATTCAACACAAGAATCTAAATGGGTCGCCACTTCCGGATACCATGAGCAACACGGCCCATTGTTTCATCACTTGCCCCAAGTTTCCAAAAGCTGCTGGAAACAATGAAGTTGGGTTTTCATTGTCCAACAGTAATCTTGATGAAGAAGGGTGGAAAATATGAATCAGAACAAATTGGCTTGCATCCAATGACTTGATAGTGATATTGTTCTTTGTCTTTGCACATCTTAGTCAATAACTATTCAAGAATTTCTGCACTGATTTATGCTAATTTGAGCAATCATAGACTAACCAGAGCATGTTCCCTTGGAAAATTAGTATTATAAATATGGTGCAGCTATAATTATTATTAGTTGTTATTGTTACTTGAAAGAATGTCAAAGGCTATGGTTGACGTCAGGGCGGTCATACATTCCCTTGTTCTATGGGATATGGAACAGTTTTTTTTTCCCATTTATATGGTTATATAAAGTAGAATCTATGCAACCTCATGTACATCTGCGAAAATCTCGCAAAAAATAAAGTAATCCCCTGACAAGTATAGTGATATTCTATCGTATCCATTGATGGGGCTAAATAAATGAAATCTTACATGCATGCTATAAGTCCATTTCCCAATATCATCTTGTACAAATAATATCATATCTGGGTCGAGCCACTCAAGTTTTGATTCACGTTTGATCTAATCCATGGAAAGCAGGCTTTCTCACCATAAAAACAAGAAATATATAAGCGGGTCCCCATCGTTACACTAGCTATATAAATATCTTCCCCCTCTTGCAAATTTTATAATGTAATAATAATCCAATCAAATGATCCTTGCAATGTCAAGTTGCATGGACTTTCCAATCTCTACGGATAATGCTCCAAGATCATGCTTATCCTAGGTGCCAAAGAACTATTCCTATGAGCCAATAGAGAACAATTAAATAATAATATAGGTGCGTTTGTTTTACCGAAAATTTCATGATACCGATAAATATTTTTCATGATAATCGTTTTCCAAGGAAGATGATTAGATTTTTTTTGTTTGGTAATTTAGGGAAAGTAATTTCCTTTTTACCATAAGAGAAAGTCATTTTCCCTCAATTTTTTCCTCAATTAAAGCTTGTTATTTTGAGTCCGTGGAAAATATTTTTCTGCAGATGGATTAGTTTTTCGTCATCTAAACACCAGAAAGTCAACAAACAGTTTCCCAAAAAACGGTTTTCCTTCGTACAAACGGTCCCTCGTAACACATGTCACGTGACCCCCGCGAGCCAAAAAGTCATGCTTTATGCGATTAGCCCCTAATTCACTCAAGCCAAAATTGGATTTGGAGACCTCCTCCAACTTGTCGAGACTTTCAAACCATGTCGCCATTAGAGACGACATAGGTTGAACACGAGAGCGTATTTCGCGGCCCGAGGAGATTTTGCTAGTTCAACAACTCCATCAAATGTAAAGTTAATTTAATCCTTAGCATAAACAAATAATCATGAGCACTTTTTCTCCCCCAATAACTGTTTAGCGACAAGGACAACCTAACCCACAAGCTTTTAGGCAATACCACGATCGTCCACTTGTCTTGCGTGTGTAAAGACGTGCAAGATAAGTTAAGAGAAAAGATCATCTCGCAAGGGATTAAAAAAAGTAATGCCCCACTTGCACTTGATTAAGGTGAGAATTCATTCTTTTTTTTTGACCGGATATCTTCGTAAAATTTCGTGGGACCGCCGCTGATTGACCTAAAAATATAAACTGCTAGATAAATACGTCATTAAATATTTAATTACTGTGATGCTCCTCCTCACGTTTAAACTGATTTTGACTTAGTATTAAGCGTGAAAATATATGATAAGGGAGGCAACCGAGGGGCTTGGGAAGAGTTGGATTATGACCTCCTCCTTTGATACTACATACAATTCAAAAAACTCAAACAATTAGATAAAACGTATAACACTTCCCCTCAAGCTTAAGTAGGATTTTGGCCTAGTATTAAGCGGCAAAAATATATAATGAGGAGGTAAATAAAGAGCCTCGAAAGGTTTGGACTTGGATCTCCTACTCTAATATTATTTAAGATTTCCAGCTGTTCTAAAAATCTTAAATTTTTAGATAAATGTGTCATTTAATAATTAAGCATCGTAAATCTTGAGGGGGTGTGTATTGTGTTCTAAAAAAGTTTGACAACTACTCCAAATAAAATATGATTAATTAGAGATTAACTTTGCCCCTTTCGGTACAGAGAGAAAGAGTCCAAAATAAAGAATTAAAAAAAGCAAAGTTACTATATCTCTCATAATTGAAAGCAAAAACCAGTTCCGGGGGCTCAATCATTAACAACATTAAACCACGAATGTAATGCCCAACTTGCACTTTATTAAGGTGAAAATTCATTCTTTTTTTAACCAGATACTTTGTGAAATCCTGTGGGACTGTCTCCGGCTGCTCAAAAAACTTGAACTGTTAAATAAAAGAATGATTAAACATTTAAATATTATAACATTTCCCTCGCGCATAGGCTAAATGTTAGCCTAGTATATAATAAGGGAGGCTAAAAAGAAGTCTAGAAAGATTTGGACTCTGACCTTCTGCTTTGATAATATGTAAGATTTCATAAGATTACTGCCAACTTAAACTTTAGACGAAGGCGTAGTTTACTATTTAAGCATGGTAACAATCTTGAGAGAAAGAGAGAGAGAGAGAGAGTCCAAATAAAAACTTAAAAAAGTAAAGTTACTATATCTATCATAATTGAAAGCAAAAACTAATTCCAGGGGCTTAATTATTAACAACATTAAACCACAATGTAATGTCCAACTTGCACTTTCTTAAGGTGAAATTTCATTCTTTTTTGATCGGATACATTGTGACATTCTATGGGACTGCCTCCGACTTGAACTGTTAGATAAAAGCGTGGTTGAACATTTAAATATTATAACATTACTCTCACTCATAGACCAGATTTTGGCCTAGTAATAAGCGCGAAGACATATAGTAAGGGAGGTGAATAAGAAGCCCGGAAAGATTTGGACTTGGACCTCCTACTTTGATAACATGAAAGATTTTATGGGACCACTACCAATTTAAACCTTTAGACGAAGGCATGATTTAATAATTAATCATGGTAACAATCTTGAGAGAGAGAGTCTAAAATAAAAACTTAAAAAAAGCAAAGTTACTATATCTCTCATAATTGAAAGCAAAAACCAATTCCGTGGGCTAAATTATTAACAACATTAAACCACAAATGTAATGCCCAACTTGCACTTTCTTAAGGTGAAATTTCATTCTTTTTTGAACGGATACTTTGTTAAATTTTGTCAGACTGCCACCGACTGCTTAAAAAACTCAAACTATTATATAAAAGCGTAATTAAACATTTGAATATTACAATGTTCCCCTACCCGCGTAGGCCAAATTTTTGGCCTTGTATTGAGCGCGAAGTTATATAGTAACAAAGGCGAATAAGAAGTCTGGAAAGATTTTGACTCGAACCTCCTACTTTGATAATTGGACCGCTGCCAACTTAAGCCTTTAAATGAATGCGTGGTCTAGTATTTAAGCATTGTAACAATCTTGAGAGAGAGAGAGAGAGTTCAAAATAAAAAGTTAGAAAAAGCAAAGTTACTATATCTCTCATGATTAAAAGCAAAAACCAATTCGAAGGGCTCAATTATTAACAACATTAAACCACAAATGTAATGCCCAACTTGCACTTTATTAACCTGAAATTTCATTCCTTTTTTATCGGATACTTTGTGAAATTTTGTGGAACCGCCATCGACTGCTTAAAAAACTCAAACTGTTAGATAAAAGCGTGGTTAAATATTTAAATATTATAACGTTCCCCCTCACACATAGGTCGGATTTCAGCCTAGTATTGAGTGCGGAGATATATATAGTAAGGAAGGCGAATGAAGAGACTGAAAAAATTTGGACCGGGACATCCTCATTTAATATTATGTAAGATTTCATACAATCACTGGCAACTTAAACCTTTAGGCAAATGCAGGGTGTAATTTTTTAGCATCATGCCAATCTCGAGCGGTGTGCATAGTGTTCTCGAAGTTTGATAATTACTTCGAATAAAATATGATTAATTAGAGATGCCTTAGAGAGAGAGAAATTTTTTTTTTACTTAGAGAGAGAGAGAGAGATTGCTAGGGTTGTTTATAGCATGATAGGAAGTAGGTTCCCTATGATGAAAGTCCAGAATAAAAAATTAAAATAGCATCAAACCAAAAATGGCTTAGTTGATTTGCCTTTATCTCTTTATCAATCACGTTAAACTTTCACAACTTGCGATTAATATATCAATTTGGTTTTCCTCGCATGCACGGCATTTATTGGTCAAAAAAAAGTAGATATGGATTTTTCAACCAATTAATATGGGCAAGGACGTGGGTTTGGAGTCCTTTCGGATGACGGGACCGAAAAATGGACGGCTAGGAAAATGGATTTTTATGCATGTTTTTCTAGGCAAGGCACCAATTGGAGAATGTCTCCAGTACAAGTTGGCCAACTTGTCAGCAAATTTTAATTAGATAAAAGGGGGATCGAACTGTCTGTGGAACGTCACAAAAGTAAATTAATTCGAGAGGAATATCCCGTTCGATGAAATTGATAAATAAAAGGGGGTCGAATTGTTTGTGAAACATTACAAAAGTATATTAGGATTTAAGCATGTCCTTAAAAGATTTCGTCCGGACCTCGGGACGTTAAGAATACAGAGGATATTGACGGGGCAAGACAAAAATTGGACAATGTCTCCGATACTAGTTGGCCAACTTGTTAGCAAATCTTAATTAGATAAAAGAGGGTCGAACTATTTGTGGAACATTATAAAAGTAAATTAATTTGAGAGGAAGACCCCGTTCGATGAAATTGATAAATAAAAGGGGGTCGAATTGTTTGTGAAACATTACAAAGGTAAATTAGGACCTAAGCATGTCCTCAAAAGATTTTGTCCGGACCTCGAGACGTTCAGAATACAGAGGGTATTGCCGGGGACGGGGCAAAACAAAAACACTGTCCCATCACGGGGGCTATGGCCCTAGTATGCCAACTTGTTAGCAAATTTTAATTAAATAAGAGGGGGTTGAACTATTTGTGGAACTACTTGTGAAACATTATAAAAGTAAATTAATTCAAGAGAAAAACCCCGTTCGATAAAATTGATAAATAAAAGGGGGGTCAAACTGTTTGTGGAACATTACAAAAGTAAATTAGGACTTAAGCATGTCCCTAAAAGATTTCGTCCAAACCTCATGATGGTAAGAATACAGAGGATATTGCCGAGGACGGGGCAAGAGAAAAATATTGTCCCATCACGGGTGCTGTGGTCCTAGTAGGCCAACTTGTTAGCAAATTGTAATTAAATAAAAGGGGGTCAAACTGTTTGTGAAACATTATAAAAGCAAATTAATTCAAGAGGCAGACCCCGTTCGATAAAATTGATAAATAAAAGGGGGGTCAAATTGTTTGTGGAACATTACAAAAGTAAATTAGGACTTAAGCATGTCCTTAAAAGACTTTGTCCGGATCTCATGATTTTAAGAATACAGAGGATATTGCTGAGGACGGGGCAAGCGAAAATACTGTCCCATCACAGGGGCCATGGTCCTATTAGGCCAACTTGTTAGCAAATTTTAATTAAATAGGGGTTAAATTGTTTGTGGAACATTATAAAAGCAAATTAATTCAAGAGGCAGACCCCGTTCGATAAAATTGATAAATAAAAGGGGGGTCAAATTGTTTGTGGAACATTACAAAAGTAAATTAGGACTTAAGCATGCCCTTAAAAGACTTCGTCCGGATCTCATGATTTTAAGAATACAGAGGATATTGCTGAGGACGGGGCAAGCGAAAATACTGTCCCATCACAGGGGCCATGGTCCTATTAGGCCAACTTGTTAGCAAATTTTAATTAAATAGGGGTTAAATTGTTTGTGGAACATTATAAAAGTAAATTAATTCGAGAAGAAAACCGGTTCGATCAAATTGATAAATAAGTGCTGACAATTTAAGTAATAAGTTTTGCACGTTAAGTTTGTAAAAAGTTTATTGATTATGATTGGAATTGTCGCTCGATATTATTAATTCATTGCTAAACATGGAATCGTGATTATCATTTGTAAGTTTCGATAGGTAAAGTTGGTAACATAATACTTGGCTCACGCTATTTCCACCCTCTAAATGGTTATGACACATCTTGATTCATTGAGTTAACGAGAATAACCTCAAAAGAATTAATTAATCAAAAGCACAAATGGAACGGTGAAAGTTACTATTTTTTGAAAATGCAAAAGCCACACATTATCATGAAAATACGAGACCGTTCGTATTAATCAAAATAATAATATTTTATTCCACTACGTTATGTTTTTGTTCATTCGTTGATGTACAAATTTCATTTCCTTTCTTTTACTTATTGATGTGTTCAAACTGATTTCTATAAAGGATTTTTTATAATGAGTTTGAAATTTCTTTGTAGGTTTGTTAATTAACATATAATAAATATAAATTATAATCATAAAGATTCACTAGTTTAACTGGAGAATTCTCCTAAAAAAGCTTGAACTAAAGAATTGTATATCACAAGGAATTATTAGAGATTGAATTTTAGAGACATTCTAAATAAAAAGTACTTTATTAATATATTTTTAAATTTTATAATCCCGATTATAAAATTTATTAAAATACTCGAATCTTAAATGAATCTCATAAAAAAGCACGAACGTATAATTTTTTTCGATTTAAATACAAAAGAAGAATAAAAAAACGGTTTAGGAAATATTTGATAAGAACCATTAGATTAATTGATTGATTTATGTTAAAGGTACATTTTTCTCTGTGATCAATCTTATCGTTAATGAGGTCCTAATAAAGACTATTTTGGACCATTTAAATTTTATTATAAGAAGCCATTCGAGAGTTGGAATGTCGTGAGCCTATTACTTACCATTAATCAATAATTCTACTGAAAGAATTAAGCAGCTCCTTCCTCGATTAATGCATCGGGTGAATTTTTTTACTCAATCGAAATCTTTTGAGCCAATGCTAAACATGATTAGAAGATGCGCTCGATCCCATTATATGCTCAATTCTTAACGTTTTACCGCTTAATTGAGATATTAAATAGGCTCAAAGTGTGAAATAGAGCCCTAGGCTCATACCTATAGGGAAAAATATATTAGAAGTCTTAAAGCTTGTTACGAAAGTACAATTGAGTCCTAAAACTTTCAAAAAATATAAGTAAGTCTTAAAACTTGTCTCAGAAGGGGCAATTAAATCCTAAAACTTTCAAAAAATGCAATCAAGTCATAAAATTTGTACAATTGGTCCAATCAAATCCTTCCATTAATTGCATTTTTTGAAATTTTTAGAATTTCAATTGCACTTTTGTGACAAAATTTTTGACTTGATTGCACTTTTTAAAAATTTTAAAACTCAACTGCACTTTTGTGACAAGTTTTAGGACTTTTAGTATACTTATCCCTTATTCTTTTTTGGAAGATATGTATCTCTAGCATTTAATAAAGAAGTGTTGGTAGGATTGCTGAGGTAGATATAACATTTTTCTTATAGAAAAGCGAAAAAAAGGAACCTCGTAAATGTCATATCAAATGGGCCATAGCATAAATGATTAATGTAAACCCTAAGAAAAATAATTAAGCAACTGCTCAACTATCCCCCATTCTATTAATCGTTCATTTTCATTGTTACTTTCTCTCCATGTAATTCGTCCTTATCTAGTTCCTACTAAGTATTTCACAGTGAAATAGGCCCACACTATAAACAGGCAAAGGACCACTAGGAAGATACCAGCGAGGAAACACAACAAGGGACGACGACGACGACAACAACGTTGTGGATAATCACATACCTTTTCTCTATAAAGGAAAAAAAAAAAATCTTCCCCTCCTGGCTCCCTTTATTTCACTAATAACAAATAATTGGCCGGCGAGGCCCTCGCCCGCGGCTTTCGAGGGCGGCCTCACCCAGGCCGAGGGTCGCCTCACCGAGGCTAGGCCATTGCCCTTCCCGGGCTTCGCCGGTCGCCGGCCAGCCCCAAAGAACAAAGAGAAAATCAAAAAAATTAAAATTAAAACTATCTTTGGACGGAAATGCCATTGACTGACCGACGACCAACGATGTCAGGCTCTTATTTGAGGTTGTCATGCCACTTCAGGCTCTTATTTCACAAAAATTCTACTTCATAATCTAATTTGCGATACTTCACGTTCTTATTTGAAATTTTATCATCAAAAAAAATAGTAGAAATAATTATAATAAAAGAAGAAAAGAGAGAGAAGGCAAAAGCCTATCTACTGGCCACGTGGGAGAGAGAGAGAGAGAGAGATTTATTGTTTTGGGTCGAAAGAGAGAGACATCTTTGACCGCTGTAAGTTGAGCGTCAAGCGAAGTCGGTAAGGAGGAGGGAGGGAGGGAGGGAGGGGGCCCGGCGACACCGGGGATGTTATTCTTATCCGCCGACCACGTGGCGGGCGATGCGGGATCGCTGGACGATCTCGTCACGTGACACCCCCCCCCCCCCCCCACCCCCCCGATCGGATACACACGTGGCGGGACGTACGGACTGTCCGCACTGCAGCGGTGGGCGATACCTGCAATTCCTCTCTTCCTTTTTTTTTTTTGTGGTTCCCCCCGCCCGGGGCGTCTCCTCTCTTTTGTCGTCTAGCTCCCGCGGCTGGGGCCTGGGTGGGGTTGGGGGGGCCCACGTCGGAGTGGAGGGGCGAGGGGCCACGTCGGATGGGACGGGGGGGCAGTTGAGAGATCTCGGCCCTTGCCTCCCGAGATGGTGGAGCTGATCGGGGGGCCCCACCTCTCTTCTCCTGCTGCTGCCACCAGGCGAGAGATCGTACGGCTCCCGCAGCAAAATTTGTCTCGCTTTCTAACCGCTGCCCACGTTGTTGTCCCTCCTTGTTTTGGGCGCAATGATAAAAGGAGAAAATGACATGAATAATTTTTAAATCTTAATTTAATACGTAATTTGATCTCTAAATTCTTAATTTATTCAATATAGTCCATGAACTTTAACTCAATATTCAATATGATTCATAAATTTTTAATTTATTCAATATGATCCCTGAACTTTTGATACATATTCAATAAAGTCCCTGAACTTTATAAAAATGCTCAACGTAGTTCTTCCATTAATTCAAGTTCAGGGACTATATTGTATATTTTCATATAGTTCAGGGACTAAATTGAACATTTACTAAAAGTTCAAGGATCAAGTTGAACAAATTGAAAATTTAGGGATCACATTGAACATTGGGTTAAAATTCGGGGACTACATTGAACAAATTAAAAGTTCAGGGACCAAATTTCACATTGAGCCAAAGTTCAGGGACTGTTTGTGTTATTATCCCCTAATAAAAATCGAGTCAAAAGGACGTCGAGTCGGAGCGGAGCAACTCGCCCGTGTAGATTCCCACGGCTTGCGGCAACCCGCGACCGAGGAAAACATCGGTCAGATCCGCGGTTCGCGTTCGAGGGTTGGTAATTTCATGTGATGATGAATCTTCATGGGGGTGGCGGTTCTCTATTTCTATGTATAATTTGGGTGATAAAGTGGGATGGTTCGGGATGAAATTTTGTGATTAGCTTTTGACGGCGCGTAGGAAGTTTCAGCGAGCTAATCCAACGGCGGCAGGATAGTCGAGCGAACCGAAATAAAAAGTACGTGTATTTTACTTCCCTTGTCGATTAGATTCAATTAATCGAATGATGCAAACGCATGCGCGATAGGGCTGCTTATGAAATTAATCTAAAAAGATGATGTAGTCGAATATATATTTATATCGAGGCCCTCATTTGATTATCTGCTTATTTGTGATTTTCAAAAGCTCATCATCATATTTGTTATAATATTTAAATGTTAAACCACACTTTTAGCTGACAGTTTAAACTTTAAAAATAGTTGGCAGTGATTCCACAAAATCTTTAATGGTATCGAGGCGCTGAATTCAAATCTTTTCAGGCTCTCTATTTACCTCCCAGTGAAATATTTCCATACTTAGCACTAGGCAAAAAACACAAGGCTAAGCATGAGGGGGAGTGTTAGAATACCTAAATATTAAATCATGCATTCATCTAACAGCTTAAATTTTTAGAATATTTGACGGTAATCCCACACAATCGTACTGTATCTAGGCAAAAGGTTACGTGGACCACTAAAAAAAAAACGATATATATATATTTATTTACCTTGCTAGTAACCTCACTAGGTAAAAACCTCACTTCCTCTCTCTCCTCACGATGAGTACACCCACCCCAAATCCCCCCCTCCTCTCTCTCTCTCTCCCTCTCCATGCCTCGTCCCTATCTCCTCCTCCTCCTTAAGTGGATGTGCAAGATTTACCGACGGAGATGAACAGTGTCGTCGTGCTCCACTTGACAATGACGAGCCACATCTCATCGCCGTCGAATCGGAGAGAGATATAGGCCACGATAAACAATGACTATGACGGGCCTTGACAAAATGCCCATTTGTCTCACTTTCGTGTTTTCTCCATTAAAGCAATTACGAAATCCCTCTTTTTTCCTCCTTCAAAGTATAAATCAAAGAGGAAAAGAGGTAAAATTGATCAAAGGAAAAGGAGGGCGAGGTAAGACAAATGAATGTAACCATCCACCTTGTTACCGCTTCCCTATTTAGAAAGTAAAACTTTGGTAAACTACTTAATTATCTTTATAGTGCAATAAACCTCATCCCAGCATCCTATGTGAGAAATCTAGGATGCTTCTCTCAGTTTCTTTTACATTTTTTAAGTTTTAAGTAAACGTTTCTTTTCCATATTAAAAAATTAGCATAATGTTATTCCAATGTTTTCTTTTCGGAAAAGAATTTGTATGGTGGTAAAAAAGTGAAAATAATGCAATTTTTTTTTTAATTTCCCAGTGCAATTAAAGTCGTGAAATTTATTATTAGCTTATAATGTTGTAGGATGATAAAAATTAATCGCGCAACAAGCTTAAATATCAACACTAGTCGCTTTACTAAAGGCTAACGTGATACGATCAAACTTCTAGAATTGACCATTCAAGCTAGGGTTTCATTCTTTCTCTTTCACTCTCTCTGCAAATTCCTCGTCTCCCAAAAATTCTTCCCTCTTTTGAAGCTCTCCTGAAACTGAAAGCCTACTTAGTCTTTGGTTTTCTTTTTCTTTTCTTTAATTGTCTTTTATTTTTTTCTCTCGATCTGTTTTGCAACTGATATTGGGTGAACGTGAAAATTAGTTTGGCCATTCGTCGAGTCAATAGTCACCGACGGGGATGTTCCTAACATGGCTCCATAACCTTTTCATGATTAGGCTGTTCTCTTCTCTCAATTTAGATTTAGATTTATGTATAGATCTGAGGGTTTGACACTCTCAAATTAATTCTAGATATAGATCTAGGAGTCTCTTACATGTGTGTTCTTTCAACATATTAATATTGGTGTTTCTGCACCACAATGACGATGAGAACTCGAACCTATACACACACCGCAAGCCATGTGCTCATCACTGAATCTGGTGATCGGCTGCCGAATATTTGGGATAGCATATTTGTTCTTGAGGGATGAGAGTGTGCTTCTATCTATTTGTTCTGCACTTATCTGGGATTTGCTAAGTTTGAAAATTTTATGTACCTTTTAAGTATTATTCTGAGAAATAAATGGAATCTTTCTTTCGATAAAAAAAAATTTGACCATTTAAACTCTAAAAAAAAAACTCGACAGTCACGATAAAAAAAAAAACTCGACAGTCACTTCCACATTTGACCTCCTTCGAACTTTTGTTTCTTCCAAAACTACTTCTATTTGTAAAATTCTTGGCTAACACATTATCCTTTTCCCTCTATTTCTACAGTGTTTCGCATTTGAGATGGAGATCTTTCGTCCGACATTGGATTCTCATTAATGTCTTCAACAAAAATTCACGTGTTGAAATCACATATTTTTTAGTCAAATTGCATTTATGTATTCACCAATTGGCTGAAAAAGACTCCAGGTAAGGACAAAAATATCTCATCAAAACGTGCAAAACGGTTCATTGTCATTATGTAAATTTACCCTTTTTTCAACCCTCTAGATATGCCGACCAAAGAAAAACCCACTAGATATAGATAATCGAGCACGTTGGATAGGCTTTTATAAATGGTAAGATTGCGATTAGGGTCTTTGCCCTCGTAGTATTCAGCATTATGCTTCGTAACAATTCGAGATGGAGTTTGACGTGAACTCGCATACCTGACAGTGACGCATCTCACAAGCTTGCAAATTGAGCTTTTCTTAGGATAAGAACCACATCTTCTTTTCTCTATAATAACCTTTGATATAGAGTTTAGTTGGGATGTAAAGTTTGTTCTAACCCCCAAAAAAGAAGAAGAGAAATTGCCAAGTTTGTGATTCATCGACAAGAATTAATGCGTTCGTGGACAATATGAGGGTCCGTCTGTTTCATGAAAATATTTTCCTGAAAATGATCGCTTATATCTCTTGAAATGATTAGTTAATGAAAATATTTTCATTATTGATAACGATTTATGCCTAAATATCTTCGTGGACGATGAAAATATTTTTCACCCATTCATTTTTGTAAGCGATTCGAGCCATCATTTTTAGGAAAATGTGTCCAAATTTATTTATTTTCGGCGAGATGAACACACCTTAAATAATTATTCGGATGATAAATATGTTTGTTGTCGACAGCACAATTATCTGCCCTAGCCACCGATTGTGATCAAAGTTAGATCAATCGCCTACTATATCAAATGCGAATTAATCGGGTGCTCAACAAGGTAGGGATGACTAAGACGGGCCGACCGAATCAGGAACCGACCGAACCGGCCAGTCGGTTCGGTCGCCGGTTCAGGAAACTGGGAACCGGTCCGGAACGGGAACCGATCAATCCTACAGTAAGGGCCGGACCGGATCAAAAAATATAAATAAGAAAAAAAAAACGTAAGGAGGGCCTTAATTAATTAACCTAACCACCGTTGAAATGTATTTATTTACTAAATTAACTTTCCTTAATTTTTTTAAAATTTAATTTTAATACCCCAGTATCCACGTCACATCCCTCCTCCCACCCTCCCACCGTTTATCCCGTGATTTCGACAACCATCAACCCGCCCCTTTCCCCCCTATAAAATCCGAGTGCCACGGCAGCAGTCCCTTTCTCTCTTATCCACAGGCTCTCCTCCAACCTCACCCGCCCGTCACGCTTCCCGCCTATCCCGTCCCTCCACGTGTCCCCAAAACCACCGTGACCCCCCGGTGACCCGATCGCTCGCCCCCCGCAATATCTTAACCGCAGTAGGAAGTGGGAGGCGGTAGATTTCTAGGCCCACGGAACCACGGTCAAGAACCAACCCAACCACGGTTAGCTCCACCCTCTCATAAAAGGAAAGCCGCCCCCCTCCCCTCCTAACTCAGCATCGCATTGCCTCTTTGCACTCAACCAAACTGGGACTCCATGTCCGGCGAGTGAAGATCGAGAAGAAGAAGAAGAAGAAGAAGAAGAAGGAGAAGAAGGGTACGAAGATGATGATGATGACGATGACCGGCGACCACCACGGCCGCTCCGCCCCGACCGTCCAGATCCCCGCGTGGGACCCACTCGACGACCCGGCGGCGGCGGCGGCGGCCTCCGGCCGCGGGGGGCCGTACTCCCCTTACTCCCCAACCGCCGGGTACGGCGGCAATGCCGGGGCGGGGGCGGGGGCGGAGTGCCGCTACGACCTGTCGGCGCTGCGGCGGTACCTGCCGTCGAACGTCGAGGAGGAGGAGGTGGAGGAGGAGGATGGGGGCGGGACGGGGGAGGACGGGGTGCTGGGGTGCGACGAGTTCCGGATGTACGAGTTCAAGGTGAGGAAGTGCGCGCGCGGGAGGTCGCACGACTGGACGGAGTGCCCCTACGCGCACCCCGGCGAGAAGGCGCGCCGCCGGGACCCACGCCGGTTCCTCTACTCCGGCACTGCATGCCCTGATTTCCGCAAAGGTAAGGAAAATAATAATAATAACAATAATAACAATACGCGATGCATAAAAAAGAAGAAGCTGTATCTTCTCGCGTAGTTTTGTTCGGATCTGCAGATTTTTATCTGGATTCAGGAGCTGCCCAGGTGACCCATTTTTGGTATCTGGCGATTTGATTAAAAAAGATTGAATTTTTTTTTTTACCCGTTTTGGATTATTTTATGGATTTTCCGGCTGGACCATAGATGTGGGGGCGGTTTTGTTTTGCCTTTTTATTTTTCGGAGGTGTTTCTGCGTTAGCCCATTCACGTTTGTTTGCACCGTTCTTGAAATTTTACCAGATGAAGATTAAATGAAATCTTTTGGTTGGTTTCTCATCGGTTTTCATTTTGAGTGGAAATGATGATGGTTTTGGCACAAAATGTCGACTCTGGTTTCGATCCTTCGCGTGTTGTTGCGCATCTCTTGTCGAACTTTTGGGTTTTTTGCGGGATTAAATTTGGTTGTGTTCCTTGTTATTCAACTGGGATTTCTCGGTTTTTTTTGGCAGGTGCGTGCAAGAAGGGCGACTCCTGCGAGTTCGCGCACGGCGTGTTCGAGTGCTGGCTCCACCCGGAGCGATACAGGACTCAGGCGTGCAAGGACGGGCAGAGTTGCCGCCGCCGCGTCTGCTTCTTCGCCCACTCCCCTGACCAGCTCAGGATCCTCCCCACCACCCAGCACCAGCATCAGCAGCAGCAGCAGCAGCAGCACAGCCCCAGGAGCGCCGCGGACTCCGAATTCGGGTCCCCTGTCCGCCCCTCTGCGGCGGCGGCGGCCGCCTTTGACTCCTACTTCACCAAGCCCTGGTCTGCCTCCTTCGTATCGTCGTCGCCGACCTCGATCCTGACCTCTACCTCGCCCTCGATCTCGCCCCCGACCAACTCGCCCCCGGTGTCCCCGAACCACCGCGGCTGCTGCGGGTCGCCCGGCTCGGTGAGCGAGCTCGTGGCATGCATGAGGAGCATGCAGATCGCCAAGATGAAGATGAGCCCGCGCGGGCAGAAGGGGGGGTCCCTCTTTGGGTCCCCGCTCCGACCCGGGTGCTACCTCGCGGCGCCCTCGACCCCGAGGGCCGAGTCTTCCCCGCGGTACGGGCAGCTTGGCGGTGGGCTCTTCGATCTGTGGGAGGCTCACCATCGCCGCTGCGAGGAGGAGCCCCCGATGGAGAGGGTCCAGTCCGGGAGAGATTTGAGGGCCAAGATGTACGCCAAGCTCAGCAAGGAGAACTCCCTCGACGGCGCCGACCTTCTCGGGTCCGGTTCTGGTCCGGACGTGGGGTGGGTCTCTGAGCTGGTCATGTGAAGGCGACGGAAGCTTCTGAGTCCTCCCCTGGTCGACTCAGCTCGAAATTTTTTGAGAAGTGATTTTTTGGGCTGGTGGGTGGTTCAGCAATCGGTCGGCGGTTCAGCAATCGGTCGGCCTGCGATTCAAATCTGACTCGATGTGTGAATATATCTCCGTGTTCATTTCCATTGTTGATGATTACCCTTCTTCTCAAGGTGTAAATATTGGTTGGCGGGAGAGAGATTTATGGTCTCTGTTTTGTGGTCCTGATGACTCTCGATTTCCCTCTCTGTAAATGAAGTTTTTAGTAAGCATTCTTAAGTATTTTGCAACGCAAATGCAGCAGATTCTGTATAGGAAGAAGAAACAAGAACGTGGAAGGAGGATTGATCGATCTTGGTGGGTGGGTTGTGGCGCTTGGGGCTTGTTTTGTTGATTATCGTTTTTTGTCAAGTCCTTCACATCTCTCTGTATTATCTCATTCTCTCGGATTATAAATGCTGATTTCCCTTTTCGTGTGTGTGCTCTGTTCTACTCTGTTCATGCTTCGTAGTTCGGACTACAGTGGCAGGATTAGTCACATCATTAGCACAGTGATTACGAGTTCAGAGGGTGATTAAAGAAACATATCTCTATCGATCCGACTCTGTCCCGGCATATGGAATGACCGGTTCAGGACCGGGGTTTATCTTCAACTTGATATAAAAGATAGAAAAAACCAGATGAGGTTCTTGATGTGGACGTGGTGAGTTGAGTTGATAAGAGCGATGATCCCCCGTCCTTATCTGCTAAGCTTTGCTCACTTTTCCCCGTTTCTGATTAATTTAAAGGGGGAAGATCTTCTCTTGTCGTGCCACTTGCGTTTTGACTGAGAGTGTTTGATGATGATGAATTGAATTTGGTGGGGGAACGGGACAAGACATGGTCAAGCAGCGACCATGGAGCATTGGCTGCTCCACACCTCGCGAAAAGATCATCTGCGTTTATCTCGTTTCCTCGTTGATCTGGTGAGTTTTGAAACAAGCTTTTTACTTGAATTCGAGCCAAGAAAAAGTAATCTTGTAGATATGAATGAATACATAAAAGATTAAAAGCTCGATTCGACTTGAGCCGAGTATCGAGTTTTGAATCTACAGTTTCAAGTCAAAACTCGCGTGCCGAATGAATTGACTTTACTTAGATTCGATTGCACGACTTGACTTGATTGCACTTTTAATTTTTCCAAGATTTGGTTCATTGTGACCGACCATTTTCCAATGAAACGTGAGTCAAGCCAATCATTCACATCTCCGTATCTTCACTTCGCCACGACTTCTCATCTCCATATGGTTACTAAATTTACAAGAAGTTACAACAATACTTATTTAGAAGGAGATTAAATATCCAAAAATATCGCTACTAGGTAGGTACATTTAAGGGTGAGCATCGGTTCAAGGTAGAACCACGAATCGGACTAAACACGCCATAGGAACAAGCACGGTCCCAAGTTCCTGCGGTTACTAGTTCCAAAAAAAGTGGAATCGATGCTGTGCGGTTTGGTAAACCAAACCGGGAATTGAAGAATCGGATTAGGAACGGAGCCTTAATTTAAAATTATTATTAAGTGATTAATTATATTTGTTGTTTCTTTTGATTTCGGGTGGTTAGAATTAGGAACAATTTTTCATGGATGATTAAGGACCGAAGTCCTATAATTTAGGTTCATTTTGCTTAACTAAATATGAAACAATAAAAAGGAGGACAAAAATGAAAAAGAAAAAAAAGAAATTGGTTGGTTCCTAGTAGATCCTGAAACCGATTGACAGGGCAGATCTCAGGTTTTAGAGTATATAGGGTAGGTTCAAACTTTCAAAATCTAGGGACCCGGTTCCAATATAATAGGTTCTAGGTAAAACTTGGGCCGACCGATCCTGAACCACTTACCCTTAGTTACATGTCAATGTCGATGTCAATGACTTCATTTCAAACAACTGACATTTGCTTCGATAACTTTAATGATTGTCGATGCTCTTTAAGTTGTCGACATTTATCTAAAAGAGCTTTTTTTTTTGGTCGAAATCTGAAAGAGCTTAAATATACGAAATTATCGCTACTCATCAAGTTGGTGACTATTCTTTTCACTGTTTCATCAAATTTCACTTTTATCGACTAAATCTATTGCTCGTCCATAAGAGTCAAAAGCTGATATTATTTTTTTTTTTTGGTAACCGAGGATCCTCCACCATTCCCCGGGGACGAGCCCGCATAGGTCATCGGGGCGCCTATACCTCGGGGGAGACTAGCCCAGCAACTCACCACCAGGGCCCCCACTTAAATTACGAAACCGAACGGGGATTCGAACCCAGAACCTCTCTGAGGGAAGGAAAGCGCTCACCAACTCGGCCATGCGCGGGTGGATGTATTGTTTTGGTATTCTAAACTTGTAAATGGTGAAAGTACAAACCTTACTCAACCGTTCTCACCTTTCTCTTTTCACGACATTCGAAGGGGGTAGAGAGAGACATGCCATGTGGGGACAACGCTTCAATTTCAAGGTTCAATAAAGAAGCAAAGGAAAAGGCCGACAAAGTAGGACGGTATAGTTCCAAGATCTTGGGTTCAATCTTTAATCCTTCTCCCCATCAAACACCCACTAATAAACCAAAGGCCCTATAAAGCAATATACTTGCACCCCGTACCCTTCTAAAAAATTGTCCCGATACTACTTAATTCGTCGCGTTTCTCACGCGAATGCCGTGCCGCACGAAAACTTTTAAATGTCGTTTTGTGTCTGCGACCTGACGGTACACCAATATCTGAGATTCGGATCCTCGGGAACTTGGGAAAGTGCTCGCGCATTTGCTTGCTCGACGTGTGTAATTACATGCTTCTTTGAACCCCGATACCGATGAATCTGCTACACCACCTACTTTTTTTTAGGAAAATTTCAATTAAGGACCCCAAGTGGGGTCAAATTCTCAAAAGAGGGCTTAAAGTGAACATAGCGTTAAATAAGGGCCTGAAGTGCCTAATCGGTCTCAAATAAGGACCCGAAGTATCCAAAAAGTCTCAAATAAGGGCTTGGGTCGCCGGCCGGCCAAAATACCCGTCGGCCGGCGAGAAAGTTACTATTTCGGCACCGGAACAGTAAATTTTTATTTTCCTTTATGTTTTTCCTTTTCTGTTTTTTTTTTCTTTTCCTTTTCCTTTTCTTTTTTTTTCTTCTCTTCCTCCGCCGGCCATAGCCGGGGTCGGCGCAGCTCGCCGGCCTTAGGCGAGGCCGCCCTCACCGGCGTCGGGCGAGGGCCGCCCTCGCTTGGGCTGGGTGAGGTCGGCCTTGCCAGTTGCCGGCGAGGTCGAGCCTCGACCTCGTCGGCGTCGGGCGAGGTCGAGCCTCGACCTCGTCGGCGTCGGGCGAGGCCGGTCTCGCCCACACGGCAAGGCCGGCCTCGCCGACAGCCGGCGAGGTCGAGCCCTTGCCCGGATCCGGGCGAGGCTCGACCTCGCCCGGCAGCGGCGAGGTCGAGCCTCGCCCGGTTCAGCAAGGGCTCGGCCTCGCCGGCGTCGGGGCGAGCCGGTCTCGCCACTGCAACGGCAAGGCCGGCCTCGCCGACAGCCGGCGAGGTCGAGCCTCACCGGATCTGGCGAGGGCTCGACCTCGCCGGCATCGGGCGAGGCCGGTCTCGCCTGCAACGGCTAGGCCGGCCTCGCTCGACGTCGGCAAGGTCGAGCCCTCGCCTGAGGTCGGCGTCCTCCGCCGGCTCCGGCTATGGCCGGCGGAGGAAGAGAAGAAAAAAAAAAGAAAAGGAAAAGGAAAAGAAAAAAAACTGAAAAAGAAAAACAGAAAGGAAAAAATAAAAAATTTTACTGTTCTGGTGCCGGAATAGTAACATTCTCGCCGGCCGGCGGGCATTTTGGCCGGCCGGTGACCCGTGCCCTTATTTGAGATTTTTCGACTTCGGCCCTTATTTCAGATTGATTGACGCACTTCGCGCCCTTATTTAACGCTATGTTCACTTTAAGCCCTCTTTTGAGAATTTGACCCCACTTGGGGTCCTTAATTGAAATTTTCCCTTTTTTTTTTTTAGGTTGTCACTTGAGCAATATTTTCAAGAAAAAAAGTTCCTTCGGAGTCGGAGAAATCGAGGTTGCGGACTTGAATTTCGAGGAACGGTGGATAGAATTTGCTTTCCACGTCGATGACTAATCATATTATCGGCAAACAAAACAAGAGAATCGAAAGAAGGGGGTGCCTGTCTAACCAAATATAGATGCGATTTCGTGGCTCGAATTGATGCTACAAGTCGTGTAAAGCCAGGGGACGACATCCGATCCGTAATCGCATTATTTCTTCATCATCAGATCAGTTCACAAGAGCAGCTGAATCGCAGTGTACAGAACGTGTGATGGCTGATGGTCGCCTTCAGTCCCATCTTCCTCCCCACAACCACAACTTCCTCCTCAAGAAAGCAATAACACGAAGACGAAGAAGAATCATCAATTCAAACAACAACACCAACAACATCAGCCACTGTCCAATCGTGCGAGCATCGCACGTCTGTGCGGGCGGTGGTTAGGCGACAATATCCAAAGTTGCTGTCGATTCTCGGGTACAAAAATGTGGATAAGGAAGTGGCGACTTTCGTCGGAGCGACCACTTCGCACCCGTCACTTTCGTGGGACCCCAAAACGCTTTTGTCGTTTTTCGACGGCATTATCTCCCCTTCCTTTTACATTTTCTCTTGCTCCATTAATGTCTACCCGCTATTGGTCCTGAGCAAGACCTTAAAAGGCTCAAGAAGAAAATATAAGGAAGTGATTTCCCTGGAAGCTCGTTCCAATGTTCTCTTCGTATTCCCTCTCTTTAGGAAAGAAAAATTTTTAGAGGAAATTTGAGGCCTCTTGGGTGGTGAAGGTAGACACCATGTCAATTTCAGTTGGTTATCTTCGGGTAGACATGTATAGTAGCCTCCAGCGTCTGAGATAATAAGAGGGGGAGTCTAAGCTTCCTGCAGGTCTGTTTGTGCTTCGCACATTCCTTTTACAATTTCTCTTACTCCATTAATATCTACCCGCTTTAACTTGCTTTTCTTTTTTTTTTTAAAAAAATTTGCTTAAAAAATCAATCGATGCCTTAACCTCTAAGCCACAAATTAATCACTTTGAATGTTTTTCTAAAATTGTAATTATAAAAGTTTTGACCCTAGAACCAACTTAAAATCGGTCGGTTCGGTCCCTGAGATATCTCTAATGGGACATGCTTACCTTGGATAACCTCTAAAGAGATGTACATTGAATGTGAGGTTTACAGGATCCCGATCAAATATAGAAAATCTCAAATTGATATATCCATAATATATTTATCTCAAATTAATTTTCACGTCACAAAAACTCATAAATTGATAAGCCGAACCATATTACCCCAAAAATTCTAAGCTCGGTACACTTATGATAAATCTACCGAAATCTTATGACGAGATTAGGGCAAATGTGGCACGTATATATTGGCTCGGGACTTTTTGTGGATGCGACATAAGTGCGCCGGTTTGAGATTTTTTAAGTAACAGACTTGATATATAATTACTTATCAATCAATTGATTTTGTTCGGGGGCTTTTTTTTTATTGTTTTTCTCTTAGGAAATTTTGTGGTGCCCCTTTGTTGAATTCTCCCACTCAGCTTTTTCCTATTCCACGTTGCTATCCATCGGAGCAAACACCTTCAATGACCACGTGGGAGATTTGGGATTCGGATCGAATCGAGAAAGCCCCAAGTAGCATATCTCGAGTGGGGTTCTGAGCTTTGCTATTCTCAGATCTTATTTTTATCTAAATCTCGATTGCATATCTTTGATTTGGAGAGAGTCCAAAGATTGATCGACTCAGAAAGCTAACAAAAGATTGAAGGGACAGATGTTACCCGTAGGGGTGTTATCATTCTCTTGGATAGATATCATGTGGGTCCATGCATCATTTTATATTATTGGGCCTAAATTTTATGTTCATGTTGAACAAAGATTGATTGTGGGAGTTCTCGTTTTTGCTATCTCCAGGACTGGGGGAGAGAGGTTGTTGCATCTTAGAAGGGAGAGGGGCCCGATCTCTGAATTTTGTGGAGGAAACCATCATAAGTGAGGTGGGGGATGAAGATGGAGTGTGTGGTTTGCCTTTGCGAATTGCAATGACTTTGTCTTGAATGGACCTAGCAGGGGAAATAGAGTTTCCGACTGGAGCCGCCCTGCCCGTCTAGGTGTATATATCTGACGGGTTGACAGGACCGCGTTCCTTATTTTAACGTGCCGGTGCCATTATGCTCAGCCCCTTTAATTGAGGAGACAGTTTTTCTTCCCTCTCTCCAGGAAATACCCTGTATTTTAATGTCTTAAAGTTCAGACGAAACAGTTTAATGACTTACTTAAGTCTAACATCATATTTTATATCGGGCATAAATTTTATGTTTATATTGAACAAAGATTGGTAGTGGGAGTTCTTGTTTTTGCTATCTCCAGGACTGGGAGAGCGGTTGTTGCATCTTTGTTGGGAGGGGCCAGATCTCTGAATTTTCTGAAGGAAACCATCATCAATGAGGTGGGGATGAGGATGGAGTGTGTGGTTTGCCTTTCAAATTGCAATGACTTTGTCTTGAATGGACTTTGCTGTGGATTGATTTGATTGAGCCAGATGGGATAGGATTACGATATGACGATGTTTGTTTCGAATCGGAATGTCAAGGATATCAAATTTGACATGTCAAAGACGAAATTACTAAAATATGTGACTAATTTAGTTCAAATTTAGAAACCCAATTAGTCCGAGGCATCATTTTGTGAACCGGTTTTGAGTATATATGGAATTTAGAATCAATTGCAACGTATTTCCCGAAAATCGATTATTCTAAGACGCATACATCATAGTTGAAAATTGCTGTTGAATACCAACCGGATAAAAGATAGACATTATGTTATGATATCAGGGATATAGGATATAGTTATTTTGACATATAATCTTGCTAAGGTTAGCATTGTGACCAGAACTTGAGAGAGAACAATATTGGCGCTTGGATTAGATCAAGAGGAAGTGATTTTTGGAAACGTTTTCCATCAAGTTATTTAATTTCAGAATAGATGACTTATCTTTAAATAAATCGAGAGTAGAAGAGATGAACCTCGCTTAGCATGCAGAAATTGATCGGAACACCATCAGAAGCAAACACACAAAATGAATGTAACTATGTAAATTCGATGCGAACCATTCCATGGGGCGCTCGGCCTCTTTCCACTACTATCATGTGTGAGGGTATAGAAATCACACATCAAGTAGGGGTGTGCAAAAGATCCGCCCGGAACCAGCAGTTCCAACAAGGATCGGTCCGATTCCCATTTCCAATTTATTAGAATAGGTAAGTATCAATCCAGATGTCAGTTCTAGGTGTGGAACCACCCACCCGGATATATACATAATTTTTTTCTTATAATTTTCTTTCACTCTACTCACAAAGCTCACGGCCGGTGTACTAAAATAGAGAAGGAAGCTCACTTGGCCTCTTTGCCCTCATGTTCACGACGCTCAAAAGAAGCCCTAGCAAAGCTGATACCCTAGCCTCATCTACTAGTACTCACAGTCGAACCATGGCACCGCTCGTTTCTCGGCTTTGAAGCGAAGATAAGTTTGACCATGTGATTATTCAAAATGGATGTAAAATCAATGAGTTTGACAAATGTGTATACACTAAATCCACAAACCATTAGATGCGTACTTAATTGTCTATATGTCGACGACTTGTTGATTTTTGGAAATCATGCTGAGATTATCAAAATCTCCAAGAATATTCTCAAGAAGAACTTTGAGACGAAAGACTCAAAGGGCCAATATATAGCAGTTTCTTTTCTTCTTTTTTTTTTTTGGGTTGAAGGGTAATATATAGCTGTTGAAAATTTAGGGGCTAAATTTTTTTTGGGGGAAGTTTCGTGTAATTTCCCCAAGAAGTAAAAATAGCACCAACATCATCCGACCCGAATCCGAAACATCCCGCATCCGGGAAAAAAAACCCGTAATCCGAAACTTCGGGTGGGCCCGAAGCCGGATCACCCGATCCATTTCCAAAGCCCATCCAGTTCCCACCACGACCGGGCCCAACACAGGCCCAAAGAAATATCGCAACCGAAACGGCACCGTTTCCGGTTCACTTCCTCCTTCGTCCTCGCCCGCTCGCAATCTTTCCCTCCCTCCCTCCAAAAACCCTAGCAGCAACCTCTCTCTCTCTCTCTACTCGAAGCTGCACTGTCTCTCTCTCTCTCTCTCTCTCTCTCTCTCTAAAACCTCATCAGCTAGGAAACCCTAGATCCATCAATCGGCGAGAGAGGAGGGAGCAAGGAGAGCCTGCAACAAGGTATTGATTTAGGTCGATTCGCGTTGGATTTGCTTCGATTCGTTTCGGGTTCGAATCTGTTAAGCTTTTGCCCTGTTTCGGATTCTTACGGTCGTTTGAAAGCCTCGTCATTTTACGCGTCGTCGTCCGGCTTTTGCGGAGTTCGAGCTCAATCCGTGTATGGCGGGCCGTTTACGAACGCCGCGACCCGTTTGTTCGTTCGATGTGGCCCGGACTCTTCTTTGGTTGGATTGTGTGACATTGTTCAGTAGTTAACGATTGCAATTGCAAGATATGATGCAATCAGCGCTTTTTTTGATATATTTCTGCGTTGCTTCCTAATGGTTAACTCCCTCTTACTAAAGATGAGGGATGATTCAAGTTTCTGACGCATTGATCAAAAAAGTCATCAGAGAGTGCGGGTTTCAGTGTGTTTTTAGTTCCACCGGTCCATGCCTTGTTACCATACCTTATTGTGGTATCACATCATTCAGTGTTTTTAGCACCGCTGGTCTGGTTCTCAGGTGGGTCCATGGGACCAACGGGAGGTTCCCATTCCAATTTTTCAGAACCGGTTCTTAGTCGGAAACTACCCACCGGACCATGCTCACCCCTAATCTCTCTCTCTCTCTCTCTCTATATATATATATATATATATATGACATTTGCTTCCTTTACAAAACCTTGAGACGAGTCTGAGCGTGTCTCCTCCTGTTGGTAGGGTTAAGCTCTGCAACAGCAGCGAGAGCGAGAGAGAGAGAGCGAGAGATGGGTGAAGAAGACGGCTGCAAGAAAGCAAGCCCTGTGTTCAGAGACATACGGCATTACTACTGCGAGTTCTGTGGAATCTGCAGGTCCAAGAAATCCATCATCACTTCTCACATCCAATCGCACCACAAGGTCCTTTCCTTTTTTTACTCGGTTCTCTTCGTGTCATTGCCTTCCGATGCTTTCTAAGCAGCTCGGTTTGTTTTGGGCTGTGAGTTCTGATGCTACGATGCAATCGGTTCTATCAGCAATTACTGGTTTTGCGTCACGGAATGTGCTTGCCTAAGAATGTCCGCCACGATGAGGACTGTTGTGAACTGGTTTTCATGCTGCTTTGGTCCTTAACAGGATGAGATGGAAGCGGCAATGGCTCAAGGGGTTGAGGAGAAGGAGGGAGCGAAAGCTAATACTTGCGAAGAATGTGGGGCGACGTTTAAGAAACCTGCGCACTTGAAGCAGCATATGCAGGGCCATTCGCTCGAGGTATATTGAGCTCTCTGTTCATCTCCCTAGAGTTATTTTGTGTTCTTGATAATGCAACATGAAAGCAAGTACCTTGAAAATTTCAGTCAAGTTTCGATTAGATTGCATCTGTTATTTTGGTGGTCGACAGTGTCGTTCAGTTTGTAAAGTGGAGGGTTTCTGATCACAGTCGCACCAGTCTTGTTGAATAGGTGGCTTTGATGTACAATGCTTGGTTGTGGGCTTTGCTTTTAAACTTTTCACATTTATAACTTCTAATTAGACCTGTCAAAATGGGTCATAAACCCATTTCTTAACCCATATATTAGTAAATGGGTTATAAATGGGTTAGTTATATTTAGTAAATGGGTCATAAATGGGTAGAAGTCTTATATTGGTGTTAAATGGGTCGTAAATGGGTCGCAAATGGGTCATAAATAAGTTTAGAACTGATTTAAACTCAACGCATTTCTCTCGCCCTCACTTAATCTTGCACTCACTTATTCCGCACTCTCATTTCAGCTTGGGTACGAATTTTCCTATATTTAATTAAATATGAAAGTGTTTTAGCAATATGGGTCTGATCGGGTATGGGTTGGGTATGGGTTAAGAAAATTGCATTGCGCATAAATGGGTCATAAATGGGTTAATGGGTCAATGCTCGATTGTGGGCTTTGCTTTTAAACTTTTCACATTTATAACTTCTAAATTAGACCTGTCAAAATGGGTCATAAACGGGTTGATTTAAACTCAATGCTCGGTTGTGGGCTTTGCTTTTAAACTTTTCACATTTATAACTTCTAATTAGACCTGTCAAAATGGGTCATAAACCCATTTCTTAACCCATATATTAGTAAATGGGTCATAAATGGGTTAGTTATATTTAGTAAATGGGTCATGAATGGGTAGAAGTCTTATATTGGTGTTAAATGGGTCGTAAATGGGTCGCAAATGGGTCATAAATGAGTTTAGAACTGATTTAAACTCAACGCATTTCTCTCGCCCTCACTTAATCTTGCACTCACTTATTCCGCACTCTCATTTCAGCTTGGGTACGAATTTTCCTATATTTAATTAAATATGGAAGTGTTTTAGCAATATGGGTATGATCGGGTATGGGTTGGGTATGGGTCGGGTCGGGTCGGGTATGGGTTAAGAAAATTGCATTGCGCATAAATGGGTCATAAACGGGTTAATGGTTCAATTTGGGTCGGACCATTTATGACCCGACCCAAACCCGACCCGACCCGACCCACCCATTTGACAGGTATACTTCTAATGAGGTGTCACAAATGGCAATTCGGATATTATCATTGGGGGTGTGCATGATTTTCTGGGCTGTGGAATGGCGATTACCTAAAAATATAGTGCCGTGAACTTGTGGATCATCATCACATGGCAGCACCTATGAGAAAGTATCAATCTTTTATTGCGGTCTGGTTTTACAGATAGATTTCTATGATAAAATAGTTTTAGTTTTGGTCGAAAAATGGAGCTGTTTAGTTCTTTTCCATCTGGCTACTGCGAGTTTACCTATACTGAAATCAAGACCTTGCAGGATAAAGTATGTTGGCTCATCTGATTATGATATAATAATGGCGTGAAGCATTGGATCCCACCATAAAGAACTCCAAAATGCAAGAGGCTGCATTCTTGTATCTTGATTGGACTAGTATCAGGTTGGGGGACCACCTGAGAAGATCCATCAAGTCAGCCTCGGTCACGCATGTTCTATTTTAAGGTTTGAAGCATCGTTCGTTTTGTTCTATTGATATCTAGAGATTTGGTATGCTTTGTATCTGTGTCAATATGCTAAATTCATTTGCAGAGGCCTTTCAAGTGTTCTATAGAGGATTGCCCTGCAAACTATAGGAGAAAAGACCATTTGGCTCGTCACTTTCTTCAGCATAAAGGAAAGATTTTCAGCTGTCCTGTTGATGGTTGCAATAAGTCATATGCATATCAAGGGAACATGAGGAGGCACACGAATGAAATTCATAACGATGAGCTACCATCGACGTCTGGTGAATTTAAGAGTCCGAAGCAGCATGTTTGTCCGGAGGTTGGGTGTGGAAAGGTTTTCAATTTTGCATCAAAGTTGCGAAAGCATGAGGATTCTCATGGTAAGTTACTTAATTACGAAGGTGTTTTGGTGAGCCAAATGATATCTACGAGGTGTTTAATGTGTTGTTCAATAGTAACGTCAGTTCAACTGCCGCAGTCAAACTGGAGACTCTGGAGGCTTTCTGTTGTGAGTGCATGAAATACTTCAGCATTGTTGATTATCTGAAGGAGCACATGCAGTCAGCTCACCAATTAGTCAATTGTGACATATGTGGGACTAAGCAGCTGAGGAAGAATATCCAACGCCATCTCCGCATGCATGAGAAGAAAATTTTTGCTGATTCAGAAACATTCAGATGTGATGTTGAGGGTTGTCTCCGTGTTTTTTCAACAGTAAGATGCAATCACCTATAAAGTAGATTCTGGCTGTGCATGGAACATAATTGTTGCTTGAGTTCTTTTATCGTGTGGCTGCTGAGTGTACATTAGCTGATGTTTTTTCCTTGTTGACAGAAATCAAATTTACGTCAGCATGTGAAGGCTGTTCATCTTGAGGTGAGGCCATTTGTTTGCGGCTATAAGGATTGTGGCAAGAAGTTTGCGTATAAGCACGTAAGAGACAAGCATGAGAAAACTGGTTGCCATGTTTACACTCCAGTGAGCCCTATTCTCTCATTCTCTCTATCGAAATTCAATTTTACTGCTGTTGAAATCCAGCTTTACTACACAAGAGATGGATGATCCTTACACCTGGAAATTTTGGCTCCTTGGGTTCAGGGTGATTTCGAGGAGTCAGATGAGCAATTTCGATCGAGGCCCAGAGGTGGGAGACAGAGGAAATGTCCGACGATCGAGTCCCTGCTGCGAAAAAGAGTTACTCTACCCAGCGAGCTGGATTTCCTCTCGGATTAGTGACTGCCAAGGATAATGTATGGGGGCTGTGGTTTTTTGCCTTGTAGGCCGAGCAAAGGTGACATTCAATCATCATCCTCCTGTGTCACTTGTTTTTAATAGTTGATAAGAGTTTTTTGCTATTGTTTTGTCTAAGCAAACAATTCTTGTTCTTGAGCTATTTGTCAGCTGTACATCATGCAATACAGTAAAATTCCACTTGTTTCATACTGATCTGTCATTGATCACCTGATCCATGTATATCGTTGATCAGTTGAAAAGTTAGTTCCGGTAGATGTTTTCCTTCCCGAGATTGTTGAAGGCTGGATAGTTGGATTTCTACTATCTCCCTTGGTAAGGTTGAAAAGAAAATTAATAATTGTCTATAATAATTTCTCTTAAGGTTCACAGAAAATGTACGATGTGGAACATATTTTTCTAACAATTTTTATTTATATTACTTGAAATAATTAGTCAATGAATAATGTTTTCATTATCAATTTTATTTATATCTAAATATTTTCGTGAATAATGAAATTTTTTTTCCATTTATAGAAGCGATTAATTTTTTTTGAAAAATGTTTTGTGAATCATTTATTTTTTCCCCAAACAAACACACAGCCCAAGTACATAAAATTTTGAAGGTCCTTTGTGACGCACGACTGATCAAGATTTGGTTTTTTGCGACCCGACGGGAAACCAATGTCTAATAATCGGATCCTCGGGAACTTGTGAAAATGCTAGCACATTTGCTTGCTCCATGAACATAATTACGTTCTTCTTTGAACTCCGATACCGATGAATTTGCTACACCACCCACTTTTTCTTAGTAGGTTGTTACTCGAGCGATATTTAGGAGAAAAAAATTCCTTTGGAGTCTGGGAGATCGAGGGTGCAGACTTGAATTTTTGAATTTCGAGGGATAGAATTTGTTTTTCGCCATCGAAAGCGAAAGAAGGGACGCCTGTCTAACCAAATATAGATGCGATTTCATGGCTCGAATTGACACTACAAGTCGTGTAAAGCCAGAGGACGACATCCGATCCGTCATCGCACTATTTCTTCATCATCAGATCAGTTCACAAAAAACAGCTGAATCGCAGTGTGCAGGACGTGTGATGGCCTGATCGGTCGCCTTCGGTCCCATCTTCCTTCCCACAACCACAGCTTCCTTCTCAAGAAAGCAATAAACACGAAGACTAAGACGAAGACGAAGAATTCGAACGACGACAGCATCAACCCCAGTCCAAATCGTGCGAGCATCGCACGTTTGTGAGGGCGGTGGTTAGGCGACAACATCCAAAGTTGCTGTCAAACTCTCTCTCGGGCACAAAATATGTGGATAAGGAAGTCCCCGACTTCTTTCGTTGGAGCGACCACCTCGCTCACGCTCCCGTCCCTTTCATGGGACGTACCGCAATTTATTTTGCTCCATCAATTTCGTCAAAAACCACCCTTCTCTTTTCGTGTGTTAAGATGTGGGTCACGATTTCTCAAGAGATGTAATTTGAACGCGAATTTACGGGATCCCAATCGAATACATAACGGTTATTATCGTAAAAAAATCTCAAATTGATATATCCGTGCAATATTGATTCCAAATTAATTTTCGTGTCATGAAAAATTCCAGAACCGGTATACCGTGCCACGTTATCCAAAAAAATCTTAAACTCGGTGCACACGCGACCAATGTACCAAATTCTTAGGCCAAAATTAGAGCAGATGTGGCACGTACATACCGGCTCGGGACTTTCTGTGGAACTAAAATTCGTTTGGGGTGAATGCAACATGAGTGTTTCGGTTTGTGATTTTTTATGGTATTGAACTGATAAATATCTACTTATTAATCGATTGATTTTGTTGGGGGCTTTTGTTTTTTTGTCTTTAGAAATTTTGTGGTAACCCTTTGTTGGGTTCCCACACAGCTTTCCTTTTCCATGTCGCTTGCTATCCATCGAAGCAAACACCTTCAACGACCACGCGGGAGGTTTGAGATTCGGATAGAATCAAGAAACCCCCAAGTAGCATATCTCGAGTGGGGTTCTGAGCTTTGCTATTCTCAGATCTTATTTTTATCTAAATCTCGATTGCATATCTTTGATTTGGAGAGAGTCCAAAGATTGATCGACTTAGAAAGCTAACAAAAGATTGAAGGGACAGATGTTACCCGTAGGGGTGTTATCATTCTCTTGGATAGATATCATGTGGGTCCATGCATCATTTTATATTATTGGGCCTAAATTTTATGTTCATGTTGAACAAAGATTGGTCGTGGGAGTTCTTGTTTTTGCTATCTCCAGGACTGGGGGAGAGAGGTTGTTGCATCTTAGAAGGGAGAGGGGCCCGATCTCTGAATTTTGTGGAGGAAACCATCATCAGTGAGGTGGGGGATGAAGATGGAGTGTGTGGTTTGCCTTTGCGAATTGCAATGACTTTGTCTTGAATGGACCTAGCCGTGGAATTGATTTGATTGAGTGAGATGGGACAGAATTATGATAGGAGAATGTTCATTTTGAATCGAAATGTCAAGGACATTAAATTTGACATGTCAAAGACAAGATTACTAAAATATGCGACTAATCAAAAGTAGATAGATAAGTAAGTGGGTCGTGTTCAAATTTAGAAACCCAACTAGTTCGAGGTATTATCTTGAACTGATTTTGAGAATACGAAATTTAGACTCGATAGCTTTGTATTTCTGAAGTACCTATAACATAATAAAAAAACCACTATTGAATACCAACCGAATGAAAGATAGGCGTTATGTTATGATATCTCGGGAAATGAGATATAATCATTCCAACATACAATATTCGCTCAATTTAGTATTGTGATTGAAACATTCGTCTTAAAAGAGAACGATATTGGCGCTTTGGACTATAGACCAAAGAGAAATTGATTTCCAGAAGCATTTTACATCGAGTCATTCAATTATGAAATCAATTACCTATCTTTGATGAAATCGAGAGCAGGAGAGATGAACCTCACTTAGCATGTGAAAATTGATCGGAACACCGCCCGATGCAAACGCACAAAAAAATGTCTCTAGGTAAATTCGATGCAAACCCAGTCATCATGTGAACGGGCTAATTTAAGCACTTGGCCCTTAGGTTCTTCCATAGTTGTCTAACAAGATTGGGCTTTCTCTGCTAAAGCAGCTGTTCAAGCCCATGTAGCATAGAATATGTCATGTTTCAAACATGGACTTTCGTTCAGGTTGTCCCCCCGCTACTGCTTCTTTCTATATAAGCAATAAAAGATCTCTATCATCCCCAAAGATAGAGGATAGAAAATGACTGTAATTATGTGGTTTTCACTTACTATGCTTCAATGTTCTCTGCTCATATATTTCAGTTTCTCATGGTGAGATACTTCGGATCGAATTTATGTAAAAGTTTGCTTTTCTTTCTTTTTTTTTTCTTTGGGTGAAATAATGAATTTACATAAGTCGATGACATAACATGAAGATGAGCAACGCCACATAAAACCGTCTCCGGCTTCTCCAAAAGCTTCGTGAGCGAGTGGAGAGGATCGAGGTGAGTGAAGAATGCAACTGTCTAATTATAGGCAAAACTAGAAGGAGACAAATGCATTTCCCATGAATTTCATGGATTCATTTTGTTTATCGCAGAATGAGTTCGTCTTCAGGCAAAACGAAAGCAACCCAGTTCAAAACTACTTTTAGATAGAGAAGCATGCATTTCTCCGAAATGAATTTCTGCTTGATGTTTTTTCTTTTTCAGATTTTTGTCCTTTTTTCTAGATTTTTACTTTTTGAAATTTTGACAACAATCTTTTATATTGTAATTGTTACATAAGATGCCACGTCAGCATCTATCAGCAATGGAAGGACCAACTTGAACATAACAAATAGTTTAGGGATTCGATTACATAGAAATGTCGACAGACCTAATTGAACATTTCGCAATCTTTTTTCTTTTTTGTGCGTATTAATAAGGCTCGTCAATCAACTCACACAAGGTCAATAGCCCGTGCATTGCACAGTATTATCAAGAACTATTTCAGGCATGATATTTTCTAAAGCTTTGAAGCTTTAATGACTACTTGTAAACACTAGTGATTGCTGTAGGGACGACACTTTGCATTTAAATGTTTTTACACACTGAAATGATTGAAAAAGCTGCCGATAACATCCTTATTAGTAACAGAGCCATTTCTGTACACATTCAGCTAACAAATTATGACAAGCAAATAAAAACGAATATCAACAAGAAACACGATTCGAACAAGTCCTTAAATTGCTCCTTTACAATCCTGAGTTAGAACAACTCCTGCTGATGTTTTCGTTCGTGATCTTCTAACCATGCCGCAACCTTAAATTTCTTGAAATGTGTTCCTGCCTTGCATCTGAAACAGATTTTACCCAAACATAGTTTCATATTCACATGTTGATTTTAGGCCTCCTAAAAGAAAGTTGGAAGAACCACCCGCCTGGGTGGCGCTGCTGGAGTGCGCACTCTTCCTCTCGCAAAATGTTGAATGTTCGAATCCCGGGTGCCGCAGGGTGACTTAACCGGTGCACGTGTGTGGTGGCTAGCACGTGTCGCCCCCAGGGTTTACCTCCCGGCTGTCGGCCGTGCGGGGGTTCCCTGGGTCATAAAAAAAAAAAAAAAAAGTTGGAAGAACATCGGAAGAAACTTGAACTTTACCTTGATTTAGTTCATCATGAACTCGATGTTTGAGGCTCAGTCTTGGCCGAGCTTGAACCATTGTCCGTCCCTGACCTTAAACTTGCGCCCATTTCAGTTGCGCCCCTTCCTAAAATCAAAGTCGTGCCTCTTCCCGAATTCACAGTTGCGCCCTTTCCTGAAGTTGAACCTCTGCCCCTTCCTATACTCAAAGTCGTGCTGCTTTGTGGATTTGAAGAACCTTTGTCGGCCCCTGATCTTAGACATGCGCCCATTTTAGTTGTGCCCCTTCCTAAACTCACAATTGCGTCCTTTCCTGAAGTTGAACATTTGCCCTTTCCTGTACTCAAAGTCGAGCTGCTTCGAGAACTAGATGCTATGCCCCTTCCTGAACTTGAACTTGCGCCCATATTAGTTGTGCCCCTTCTTGAACTAGGACCTCTACCCCTTCCTATACTCAAAATCGTGTATCTTTCTGAGCTCAAAGTTGTGCCCTTTCCTGAAATTAAACCTCTGCCCCTTCCTGAACTCAAAGTAGCGCTGCTTTGTGAAGTTGAAGATATGCTCCTTCCCGAATTTAATGCCTTGCCCTTTCTTAAAGTGGAAGCTGCGTCCCTACCTGATCTCGAACCATTGCTGTTTCTTAAACTTGAAGCTGTACCCCTTCCTCTGCTTCTTTCTGCAGGATCCCTTCTTTGGTTTGAAGCACATCCGATCCCACTTCCTCTGCTTGTTTTTGTAGGTATTTGGTCAGTCTCCACAGTTATATCTCTCTTCACCTGGACCACGTTGAAATTTCACATTAGTTTTGAGGACTGCACAATTAAGATAATGCAAATAGTCAATACTTACAGAAGAAAGGTCCCCTTCATCCTCAACTTCAACTGTAGCTTTGCAGGAGCTCTCATGATGTTCAACTCCATTGCACCTTCGGCAACTTGACCGAACAACATCATTATGGTTGGCAAGTTCCCCACTCTCATCCTTCTCCTTCTTTCTATTTTCCATACTCGTCGTTTTCCCTCCATCGACATTGCCAAAGTGCCCAATTCTTCCGTCCCTCATTTGCCGCCTATTTCCTGTGGCCTCAAAACATTCAGCATTGCCTGGTTCTGACTGGAAATCATCAATGGAGGAGGTGCCATCAGTTTCGCTTTCACCCACAGATGCAGAGTCTGAGTCTGAGTCTGCACTTGAAACATCCCACACATCCTCGTCAGAATACACATCAGTCTTCATTGCCTCCTCCCTTAACATCTCCATCATCTCGTCATCGTATTCTCCCTCCCACTCACTGTCAACCCCTCCCTCGACGTACAGATGAATTGATCTTCTTTTAGATGCTAGTAGCACCATTCCCTTCACTTGCTCATCACTCTTGATCTCTATGAGCAATTCGCAGTATTCACGGAGACTCTCGCACCACATTCTCTTTAAACGAAAGCCGAAACCTTTAACGTCAGCAATCAATCCTTTATATGTCACTGAATCAGGAATGACATTTTCCTTTTCCCTCTTTATTCCACCAACGGACTCCAACCCCCCACTGGGGTTCTTTACTCCAAGGTGGAATATGATTGTGAAGGGACGCTCCATCTGTGATGTAACAAGTTCGATGTGAGAGCCAAAAAACATTTGTATTGGATATCTATTAAAGCTTTCTGCTTATCTACCTAAGATCCAACAGGCACAGACATCATTCATTAGTTAGAGACAGGTCTAGGTTTAAATACTCAGATGTCCAGCGTAAAATCGGTAATACTTATTCGATTTTTCTTTTATTAACTAATTTTGAACTTTTAATAAGTATATGATATAAATTATTGGAATACACTGGAAAAGCTGTGAGGCACTTACAGAAGAAAGGTATTTTCGATCCTCAACTTGATTTGTAGCTGTGCTCGGCTCACTGTCAAACCCTCCCTCGACGTACAAATGAACAAACCCTCTTTTGGATGCTAGTGGCACCATGTCGTCGTTCACTTGCTTATCGCTCTTGATCTCCACGAGCAACACCCGGTCTCCACCAGGAGCCTTGCACCAAATTCTCTCCAAACGAAAACCGAAACCTTTCGCCTGGGCAACCAATCCTTCATACGTGACTGAACCCGGGGTCGCATTTTCGATCTCCCTCTCCGTTCCACCAACAATTTCAGACCCATCACTATTCTTCTCAACTCCGAGGACGAATATGATTGTGAAGGGATGTTCTACCTGTTGATGTAACAAGTCCAACGTGAGAGCAAACAACAAATGTATTGGATATGCATTAAACCTTTTTACGTATTTACCCGAATTCCAATACTGCGTAGACATGATCCATTAGATAGAGACATCTAGGATAAAATACTGAGATGTTTAGTGGAATACTAGTAATACTTATATGATAATGTAAATTTAAACGAAACATCAAATGAGTTAGATGATTATCTACCTAGAAGTACTGTGTCATCACGGATTCCCTTTTTCAAGCTAAAGAAGGAAAAAAAAGTACTTTAACACCTCCGTAAGTAGACATTCCAACAGCAATTTCTTCCACTTTTGATTTGAGGACCGTAACTACTCACTTTCTCATTGACCATCGAATTAAGGATAGATTAAGCGATTGTGGAACCATTTTTTTATACTGCTGTAAGTACTTAAGAATGGAGTCATTAGAATTTTTTTTTTAATGTTAAAAAAAGTTCCTAATTAAAAGAAATTCTTTTTAAATATTATAGTGCTAACATTTAGCTTGACTAATTCCTATCGACAGGTATCACTCCTAAGCATCGTAAGACAGACGAGATCCACTAATAGCGAAAAACTATAGTCAAGGTGGTACCATAAGTAAAATTTCACAAACTGCAATACACATGAGATAGTCTTTTGCAATTGTATAGAAAGTTTTTGTAACCTTATAAATTGTACGTTAATGTCAAAAGATTGTGTTTGGTACATGAATGCTACATTTAGTGAAGTATGTAGTTCTTCTTAGTTTGTCAATGCTAGCTAGAGTTAGCGGGCATTATTTCCTTCTGTTCATAATTTCTACATGTACGTTTGCCTTCTTAATGTACTAATCTACTAGCCACTTACAAAAGCACGACAAAAAGTTACTGTCGATTTGTTTACCATTTTTTTTTTGGTAAGGAAAGAAGACAATTTTCCGTATATGAAATTTGGAATCAATAGCATTGTATTTCTTGAAAATTGACGCTTCTTTCTGAAGTACCTATAGTATAGTTGAGAATCACTATTTATTTGTTTACCATTATAGTCACCAATAACTACAAAGTTACTGCCGATTTGTTTGTACCTTGTTTCTTTTCATTATAACCCACAACTTGAAAGGGTTGCACTGTTTCTTTCTTCTTACATGTTCCTTTTTATCAATTGCTCTTTTCAATTCCAAACCTCTTCTATCCACGTCCTGATGTTTGAACTCTTTTATGAAAAGTTGCAATGTATTGTTGTATAGTTCTGAACAATTATATCAAGCCCATTATATATGCAAGCACCGGCAAAACAGCAAATAAATGTGTTGTATAGTTCTGAACAGTTAGTGCTTAACCTGCAAGTGGATAGATCAGCTCTTAATTAACTTGCAAAAGCATTCTAACATAATTATTAAAGAAAGAGGCAAAACAAACATTCTAATGTTCATAGGAGGTGGATCATCATAATACCAAACATATATATGACGAGTTAGCTGCCCTTGTTCATCATTCATTTTCCCATATGGTGACTCGCGGCAGAATCTATTGAGTTCTTTTTTCTCTTCTGTTGTAGCTATGATCAAACCATGGGACTTTAATTTCTCCACAGCTCATCGATGCAGCAATTGAATCAAATAATCCATAATCACTACAATTATATTTATAATATCAAACGACTTTACTGACAAGATAAAGAACCAAAACGATCCAACACCAAAAAGGCAAGTGGAGACAAGTAACTAAAATAGGGATAAAAACGTGCAACCCAAGTAATTAAAGTACGGCAGAAGCTGGGAACCTCAAGAGAAGGGGTAAAGATTGCTTTAGGAACCGACAATGAAAAACACCAAAAAAGGAAGTAGAGATGAGTGACTAATGCAAGGAAACAAATCAGCCACCCAAGAAATTACGTTGCAACCAAAAAAAATGGCAACTTTAAACGGGCGGATACTGTCTGGCTAAAGAAAGGAGGATATTTGGCAAAAAAAGGAAGTAAACAAAAGTCCCACACATTGATGAAGAAGATGCCGCACCTTGTTTGATGTATTCTGAAGAATCTCGTTTTTGTAATCCTTCAAGGACATTTCAAAATCTTTGATAGAGTCTCCACACCACTTTATTTTGATGAAGCAATTATCTGGTATTTTTGTGCAAAATGCATCAATCAACCTTCTCAATGACGGGCACATCCGGACCTCCAACGATTTCAGAGACTCCAGCTCATCAAGGCCCTCAACATTAGCAAGTACGTTGCAGCCTAGGATTGTCAAAGCCTCCTGCTTCTTCAAGTATGATAACCCGCTAATTCTTGTCAGAGATTCGCACTCATCAACGCGCAAGGATTCCAATGATTTCAAAAGACCCACAACTTGTATCTCAACCAGCTCTGAACATTTTGACACTTCCCCTAGCCGTAGCTCACTTAGTGCCGAAGGAATGGATAATCTTTGAAGCCGTTTACAATCGTCAACAGTTAATTTCTCCAGTCGTGGAAGTCCCTCTAGTGGGATGTCTTCCACTTCACACCGATAGAACTCTAAAGTCAACAAATTTGTCAAGAGAGGTAACTCTGCCCACCTGATGCTAGAGAATTGTAAATCCAATCTCAGCAGAGAGGACGGAAGCTGCCCGAGGGTTTCTAGGTCTAGGCTATGCAAACTAAGATCTTCCACATGTGAAAGATAAGCCAACTCTGGAGGTGCAGGGACATTTAGCAAGTTTAACCTTAACCTTTTCAGACTATTTAACCTCCAAATCCACCTTAAATTGCATCCCGGGAGTAGGTTTGATTTCTCTGTAGCCTTAGAGCCATCACATAGTTGCAGTTCAACCAAATTAGTAAGGTTCGATAGATTTGGGATCGAGAGCAATGACCTAGATTCAACAAGTAGACAGGTCAAACTTTTGGGAAGCTCCGGCAACACTTGAATCGAATGACATTCCCCCAAATTGAGTGTTTCGAGGCGAGAAAGCTTGTTGATTGTCTTGGGAATTCCGCTAATACCGGTAGCAATTAAATTTAGGATTATTAAAGATGACAATTCTCCGATTCCAACAGGAATTTCACCTGTCACATTATGCCATGAGAGATCCAACTCTTCAAGATTTACCAAAGTGCTGATGCCATTAGGTAACTGCCAAGCATGATGCTCGCGATGATCAAATATTGCGAAACGCAAGGTGCGTAATGATTTTAACTTTCCAATGGAGTTGGGAAGTTTCCTTATCCTCGTTTTTGATAAGTCTAACTCTATCAATGAGGTTAAATTCCCAAGTGAGCTTGGAATCACTCTCAACTCAGAACATCCCTTCAATGAGAAGCGTTCAAGCTGCACTAGTGCACCCACTTCTTCAGGCAAATACGTAAGACCTATGCAATCTACAATCTCTAACTTAATCAATGACCGTAGATCTCCAATGAAGCTTTCGAGTCTCTTTACATTGTAGCAACGTGCAAGAGTCAACTTCTCTAAACCCAGGCATTTAGAGAAGTCTGGGATTATTGTTATGCCACGACAGTCCGTAAGAGATAGAACTTTCAAATTATGTGCCCTCTGTAAAAATGGATGTGTCAAGTGTAAGAACCAATGCATAGCAACACTAGGACAATTAGACTAGAATTAAATCATGTAATTTACCTTGATCAAGTCCCATGCTTTTGAATCATCTGTGAAGTGGTTCCCGTCAAGTTTAAAAACAAGAAGATTATCCAAATACATATTGTTCGCCCTAAAATCTTGACAAGGAGAAGACCAAGAAATCCATCTCAACTTTGAATGACACTGTGCAAAGTTCCCAGCAAAAGTTCCATTGCTTAAGTTGAGGAACCTTAGGTTTGGTAATCTTTCAAACTCTTCATTTGCAATCTCTATGGAGCCATCTTGTACATTTATTTCAAGCGCCTGAACCTTCTTCTTCCTCTGCAAGTGAGAATTTGAAATTTTGTGAAGAAGTTTTTCAACTTCCAACCACTATGCTTTACAACTTGAATGTGAAAGAAACAAATGATAAACATCCTAAATTAAATAGAATCCTTTATCTTAAAATATACAGCTTCTATTTGAAAATCGGACGTTTCTTACTTACCCTTTCGGTTCTAATGATTTCGATGGCCTCTTGTGCAATCCACAACCTGCTCCGCTTTCCAAGGTCACTTGGACTTTCTTGACGGACAATTTGCCTTCCCATGTCTTTTAGTTGATCATGGATCGAGAACTTGTTATTGTCCAATATCTTTATCAAGCACCTATTGGTAAGGACCTCAATTCCTCTTTCAGGATAAAACTGACAATCGGCCCACATGTAAATTGCATCCGTCTTCTTCTCATTGAAAAGGAAGCATGCTATATCGAGAAAAATTTGTTGTTGATATTCATCTAGGTCATCATAGCTAATCCTCAACTTCTTTTGAATCTCTTCCTCAGGTACATTCCTTAACCTGACCAATGTCTCTTCCCAAAATGCATTGTCTTTCTGATTAAGTAATGAACCTATCACTTCAATTGCTAAAGGAAGCCCTCCTGTACTTTGGACAATTTCACTGGAAAACCCATGATAATCATCCGAAGGAAAGGGTCTGCCAAAGGCATGCCGACAAAAAAGCTGAAGTGCAAGAGCGTCTTCCATCTTAAGCATCTCATACGGTATAATTGTACCTTTAAAACCCGCAACTTGCATAATAGTTGTGTTTCTTGTTGTAACGATTATCCTAGATCCCGAATATAATGACTTATCTCCTATTAGTTTCTTAATGTGCTCTTTATTATCAACATCATCCAGAACCACAAGGACCTTCTTAGTGCGAAATATTGCTTCAATCCTCCACATTCCTTGCTCACTATCATTGACTCCTTCTGCAGATTTAGAACCAACAATGTTAGACAATAATTTTTTCTGTAACTGGATTATTCCGTCCTTGGTCGACATGCTTTCTCGGACGTCCTCAAGGAAGCTACAACACTTTCCAAAGTGGGAAGCAAGTTTATTAAAGACGACTTTGGCAAGAGTTGTTTTACCAATGCCGCCCATTCCATATATTCCAATGAGCCGCACATCAAGATTGTTGACAGCTAATAACTCTATCAAGTGCTTTACCCGATCATCAAGTCCGACTAAATTTTCGGTCACTGATTTTTGTTTTAGCTCCAGTTTCTCCAAAACCTCTTTAACAACCAAGTTGACAATTTCTGCTTGGCTGCAATGTACAAAATCGTCATTAGTTGACTAGATTAATTTCATACCGACACATCACACGTGGGATTGTCAAAATTTACCTGAATAGATTGAAGTACATCACGAACGAGATCTCAATACATTGACTAATCAGTATAGGCTATTTTGGTATAATTCACTTGATATGTTTTTGATATGTAATTATAGAAATGTCTGAAGACTATAGTATTGGCTTACACAATAGCCAAAGTTACCAAGTGGCTACTAAATCGTGCATAAACAAAATTTCGGCATTTATAGCTAAGACTAGAAAAAATCTTAGCGCTCATAATAGGAGAATCATGAACCAAGATAATGTAGACAAATGTAGCGTTGTACATTGAACACTGCAGTTTTCTCTCGCTTCTATGGAATATTGATATATTGATTTTTCTTCACCGAATCTTAGTTTCCTTGTGTAGTCTTATAAGACAAAGCAGAGGATGGAAAGTTGAATGAGAGCAGCAATTGGAGGTAGTTTTCAATACTTTCCGTTACAAAAAGAAGAAAAGAACTCATTTGACTTGGCAACGTTGTACGTCATATAAAAAAAATAGGTAGGGGTCTTAAAAGAGTATTTACCTTTGGTCCCTTTTCACATTCCATCCCTTGATTTCATCAACCTCTGCAAGAGCCTTTCTCCATGCCTTGACTTCATCAGGAAACTTCTTCTCGTGTTCCCGTAAAGCATTGCTATATTGTGGAGTCTTAAGTTTAACATCTTCGGGTTCTACATCGAGAAAAATGGGAAGGATACTTTTTTTACCGTCTGACTGAGACACATTATCTACTATGTGCGCAAGCTCACGGAGGCACCATTTGCTAGAAGCATAAGTACGAGAGAAGATGGGTATATAGATCATGGAGTTGTTGATAGCACGTGAAAGGTTCCCACCAATCACTTCGCCGACGCGAAGTTCATCATCATCCTTGAATACGCGGACTCCCGCATCTACCAAGCCGTGGTAGAGGAAGTCTGTGAATCCATGACGAGTGTCGGGTCCTCTGAAACTCAGGAACACTTGATACTCACCTCCTAATGCTCGTGCAGCGTTGCTACTCGTTTCTATCTCAGAGTTTGCCATAGCGAGGAAGCTTAGCACTTCCAGATCTCTCTCTCCTCGCTAAAGTCGAATTTAGTTGTCTATTTCGCACTTAAGGTTTTGTCACACCTCGAAACCTATTAGAATGGAAAATGCTACATGAACTATGAATCGGCTAAATGACACTTAAAACGCTAACAAAACAATTCATACGCACTAACAAATCGCACACCCCAAGCGATTATTTAAACTTAAACGGAATATGAAACTCGCATGCGAAACCCTAAAATTTCATTCCGATCATACCGTTGGTCCAAATCGACTCCCGTTAAAACCCACAGCTTTACGATGTCATAATCCACAATTTTCATGAAATTTCATAACTCAACATCTCAGAAATCGAACTACACGGCTCAAATTTCACAAAACTACGAAATTGTGTCATAATTTCGAAAAATACTTCGATTGAACGAACGAAGAGTGTGAATACTTACTAAACGTTACAATACGTAATCAATCCAGTTCGGCGAGATGTCCGTGGCGGCGAGTATGCACAGAAACCCCTTCTCCCTGTTTTCCCTTTCTTTCTTCGCTTCTTTTCTTTCTTTCCCGGGCACCCTCTCGATCTTCTCTCTCGCTGCTTTTTCTTATAAATAAGCTGAAGGCCCACTTTTTCTTTCTTTCACTTTTCAACTCTCTGTTTTATTTTGCTTGATAGAAGTCCAATTATTGCAGGTTTCTCATTGGCAACCATTCACCCGTCATGCGTCCAATTCTTCTTCACATGTTTCGGAATATCCAATGATTGGCTGGGAGACCCTGCTGACCATAAAGGCCAATCAGTGTTTCTTCTTTTTCCTTTTCCTTTGGGGCGAAAGCATCGCATCCCTAAATCATTGCACAATTGTAATCGGGTCTCTCAACTTTTCCGCGAAACAAGGTTCTTAAATTGTGTACATCATACAACCAAAAAAAAAAAAGTTGTAGGTAGGGCTCTTAAAAAAGTATTACCTTTCGTCCTTTTTTACGTTCCATCCCATGATTTCGTCAACCTCCGCAAGAGCCTTCCTCCACGCCTTGACTTCGTTAGGGAACTTTGTGCGCGTGCTCCAGTAAAGTATCGCTATATCGAGGAATTTTAAATTTAACATCTTCATGTTCTACATCGAAAAAAATAAAAAGGAGACTTTTTTTCCTGTTTGACTAAGATGATTTGTCTATTATGTGCGCAAGCTCACGAAGACACCATTTACTGAAAGTATAAGTCCGAGAGAAGATGAGTATGTAGATCATAGAGTTGTTGATATCACATAAAAGGTTCCCACCAATCACTTCGCCGACGCGAAGTTCATCTTCATCCTTGAATATGTGGACTCCCACATTTACTAAGCCGTGGTAGAGGAAGTCTGTGAATCCATAACAAGTATCGAGTCCTCTGAAACTCAAGAACACTTGATACTCACCTTCTAATGATCGTGCATCGTCACTACTCATTTCTACCTTTGAGTTTGCCATAGATAGGAAGCTTAGCACTTTGAGATCTCTCTCTCCCACAAAGAGAAAAAAGGTTAGGGTTGCGTGGCCAAGCTAAAGTTGAATTTAATTGTCTATTTCGCACCTAAGATTCTATCATACCCTGAAACCTATCAAAATGGAGGAGTGACATGGTTATCCTCCCATCTGAAGGACGGAGCCTCTAACAAAAAAACCTGAAAAAAATTGGGAAGAAGAGGAGTGAGCAACCACAGCTCAGTTAATAGTGCGTATTTCTTTCAAGCAAATCGAGCAATCACTATGCACATCTACAAAACCAAATCAAAACTCATTTAACACAAATCCATAATATAACAAACTTATAAGAAGAAAAAGAATTATATTGCTTTAACATAACCATATACATATAGAAAACATTCGTTAAATCAATAATATTATAACAAACATCAATAATCTAGCCCATTGATCAATCTCGTCAAAATCATACAGTAATAATCCATTCCATTGGTCAATCTCAAATCATATGTCATTAGTCCATCCATTGATCAAACTTGTGCTCAAATATCTAACAATGATCACGCATAATACTCGTGATAAGGCAATCAAGCTCCCTCCTTGGCAAGGTCTTCACCTATATTGCTAGTGGCTGACGTACAAGGATATCATAAACTAGTATGCATATCCACAAGCCCCTAATTGGGCTCACAGTGATATTGAGCACCAATACAAACTCACAACAACATCCTCCCAATTCTCAAACCAATTCGGGGTCAATATCACCCAAATGGTTTCACAAAGGAAAAACAAATCACATTTCACAACTTATTTTATGAATAAAATGCATTTTATAAAGCATTTCACAAATACATACATATAACCTTTCACAACACATCTCCTAAAACATTTCACAAACTATTCACAAATACCAAAACACAGTAAATGGCCAATCAAGACTTTTACGCAATAAAAATGCAACATATCGAATCCCTATCGCTTTCAAGATATGAGTTTACAAATTCATATAAGATATAGCACCATTCACTTGAGAATGTTCACAACGTAACTATACGCACCGACGATCTAGTAATCCTAATAATTAAATGAGAATCGGCGTTAAAACCAAGGAAAATGCTACATGAACTACGAATCGGCTAAATGACACTTAAACGCTAACAAAACAATTCATACGCACTAACAAATCACACATCCCAAGCGATTATTCAAACTTAAACGGACTACACTTGGGTGTGCGATTTATTAAAATTTCATGAAAATTGTGGATTATGGCATCATACCGTTGGTCCAAATCGACTCCCGGTAAAATCCACAGCTTTATGATGTCATAATCCATAATTTTCATGAAATTTCATAATTCAACATCTCAGAAATTGGATCACGCAGCTCAAATTTCACAAAATTTCGAAATTATGCTCTAATTTCAAAAAATATTTTAATGAACTAGGGGTGCGAGTAGTTACTGAACAGCACGAGACGTAATAAATCCAGTTCGGCGAGATGTCCGTGGCGGCGAGTATGCACAAAAACCCCATCTCTCTCTTTTCCCTTTCTTTATTCTTTCTTCCCTTCTTTTCTTTCTTTCCCGGGCACTCTCTCGATCTTCTCTCTCGCTGCTTTTCCTTATAAATAAGCTGAAGGCCCGCTTTTTCTTTCTTTGACTTTTCAACTCTCTTTTTTCTTTTGCTTGATAAAAGTCCAATCATTGCAGGTTTTTCATTGGCAACTATTCACCCGTCGATGTGTCCAATTCTTCTTCACGTGTTTCGAAATATCCAATGATTCCCTGGGAGACCCTGGCGACCATAAAGGCCAATCAGTGTTTCTTCTTTTTCCCTTTCCTTTGGGGCGAAGGCATCGCATCCCTAAGTCATTGCAAAATTGTAATCGGGTTTCTCAACTTTTCCGTGAAACAAGGTTCTTAAATTGTGTAATTTTTTTTTTTGAATTGTTCCTTTCATAAAATTATTCACATCAAATGCTGACGTTGCCCCTTATGGGTGGGTCAATTATAATATAACGAATTATTTTCAAAATTTACAAAATGTAAAAATCTGAAAAAGGAAAATCTAAAGGAGATAGGGAAAGGGTAGTGCACTGGCAGCAAGGTCGCGGCCCTCATTCTGATCTTCAGCGAGGGGCTAGCCCTCGCCTAAATCTGAGGAGAGGGTTAGTGGCCCTCGTTGCTTCCACAGAAATATCTCAAATGTCGGAGAAATAATTCATCTATCAAACACGTGATACGTTGCTGTGAAGACAACGCAATAAATTAAGACTCGGCTTGATTGTGCTTAAAGTTACTAAACCCCGCGTGATTCGCTTTCCGACCTTTGAATGAGTCACTTGGAAAACAATGACGAATGAAAGGGACCGGAATAGTTATAATAAAAGGGAAGAACACATTTTCAATCAATATTCGTCCCTCATCTTAACTACAGCCAGAGCTAACCTAGGAGCTTCTAGATAATGGATCAATTATTTAACGCTAACAAATGCCATTAACTTTCTTTTTTTGGCCTTTTGCTTTGATGGGGTTTTTGAGGGTGATTGATTGATGAAACTATCACAAAGCACATCATCAGCCATAAAAGATAAAAGGCATAAAGTGAAGTGGTTCTTGAGGGTGGTCGTTTCAGCCTCCTTTCCCTTCAGGCTCACTTTTATACACGATGCTTCTCCGAAAAGAGAGCGTCGAAACACGCGAAAAGAGATTTTGGTGGGAACTGCTTTAGCGACGCCCGTCCGAAATATCGCCAATGTTGCTGAATATCCATGTGGAACAAGATCGAAGAGGGCGGCTGGGACGGACCGTGAGGTGGCGGATGTCGCAAAGCTTGGGGACTCAGAGAGGCGTGTATTCGTGGACAGCCTGTTAAAGAAGATCGAAGAGGACAATCTCCCGCTTCCCCGGAAGCTTCGTGAGCGAGTATTGAGGACCGAGGTTAATGCATTTCTCATGGATTTCGTGTATAATTTGGCTTATTGGAGAATAGATCTGTCAAATTTGTGGGTCGGGTTGAGTTTGGATCATGTCATAAATGATCCGACCCGAACTGACCCATTAACCCATTTATGTGCAATACAATTTTCTTTACTTATACCCGACCCGATCCATACCCGACCCATATTGCTAAAACACTTCCATATTTAACCAAATTTAGGAAAACTCATACCCAAACTGAGATGAGAGTGTGGAGTCAATGAACGCGAAATTGAGTGAGGGCGATAGAGATGAGTTGAGTTAAAATAAGTTGTAAACCCATTTATAACTCATTGACGACTCATTTAACACCTATATTATACTTATACCCATTTATGATCTATTTGTTAAAGATAATTAACTAATTTTATGATCTATTTACTAATATATAGGTTAAGAAATGAGTTTATGACCCATTTTGACAAATCTATTGAAGAATGAATTCGTCTACAGGCAAAACGAATGCAATCTAGAATGCAGTACAAAACTACCTTCAGATGGAGACGCATGCATTTCTCTGAAACGAACTGCTGTTTGATTTTTCTTTTTGTTTTTCAAATTTCGTTCTTTCCCAGATTTTTTTTCAATACTTTGACAACAACTGGGCGTGACTCTTCGGCTTACCATTTGTGTGGAATGGTCCTCGGAGGATGCAATTTTCTCGGGGGAAAATTACCAAAAAAGTCCTAAACCTTTTGCAATTGTGCCAATTCAGTCCTAAACCTTTTTTTTTTGCCAATTCAGTCCTAAACCTTTTGCAATTGTACCAATTCAGTCCATCTGGCCACTTTTGGCCGGCCGGCGTTGACGTGGACGCCGGCCGGCTGACGTGGCAATTTTTAATAAATTTTTTTTTTATTTTTCGATTTTTTATTTTTTATTTTTTTCTCTTTCTTTTTTTTTCGCCTATCTTCTTCCCCGGTCGCCGGTCCGCCGACCGGCGAGAGGTTGAGGCCGGCGAGGTCCACCTCACCGGCCATGGGCGAGACTGGCCCTCACCGGCACTGGCAAGGTCGACCTCGCCGTCGCTGGGCGAGGTTGACCTCGCCATGGCCAAGGCGAGGTCGAGCTCGCTAGGCGACGGCGAGGCCTCGCCAGATCTGGGCGAGGCCTCGCCATCGTTGGGTGAGCTCGACCTTGCCCGGCCATGGCGAGATTGACCTCGCCCGGCGACGGCAAGGTCGACCTTGCCAGATCTGGGCAAGGCCTCGCCCGGCGACGGCGAGGCCGCCCAGATCTGGCTTACCTCACCGTCGCTTGGCGAGCTTGACCTCGCCTAGCCATGGCGAGGCTCGACCTCGCCCGGCGACGGCGAAGTCGACCTCGCCAGATCGGGGCGAGGCCGACCTCGCCATGACCGGGCCAAGCCTCGCCCGGCCACGACGAGGCCGCCCAAATCTGGCGAGACCTCGCCGTCGCCAGGCCAGCCTCGCCGTCACCGGGCGAGGTCGACCTCGCCATGGCCAAGGCGAGGTTGACCTCGCCTAGCGACGGCGAGGCCTCGCCAGATCTGGGCGGCCTCACCGTCGCCGGGCGAGGTCGAGCCTCGCCATGGTCGGGCGAGGTCGAGCTCAAGCTCATCAGGCGACGGCGAGGTCTCGCCCAGATCGGGCGAGGCCTCGCCAATGCCGGCGAGGGCTAGCCTCACCCATGGCCGGCGAGGTAGACCTCGCCGGCCTCAGCCTCTCGCTGATCGCCGGACCGGCGACCGGGGAAGAAGATAGGCAAAAAAAATAAAAAGAAAGAGAAAAAATAAAAAAAATTCAAAAAATAATAAAAAAAAATTATTAAAAATTGCCATGTCAGCCAGCCGGCCGGCCAAAAGTGGCAGGATGGACTGAATTGGCACAATTGCAAAAGGTTTAGGAATGAATTGACAAAAAAAAGGGTTTAGGACTGAATTGGCACAATTGCAAAAGGTTTAGGACTTTTTTGGTAATTTTCCCATTTTCTCGCCGCCAAAGCGGAACCCGGATGAGAAATTGCGTTGGAAGTCCTCCTCAACGTGCGATCCAGTCTCTCAATCGATGGATTATTCTTATTCGTGGAGGAAGTCGAAGTCACCATGGCCTTGCCCCGAGGGGAAAGGCCGCGAGGCGGGGAAGATCGCGAGGAAGGCGGAGCAAGCGTCGGCGAGGATGATGAGCGCTTAAAGGACCGGCGGCAAGGAGGAGAGAGCTAAGTAGCACCGACACGGAACACGCGACTCGATACAACACACTGACACTTCATGTCTTAAAAAACAGAGAATTCCGATACGTTGGAACACGTTGTATATTAAATGTACATTTTTATGATCATTTCAATCAAATTAATTTGATTTAAATTTACAAATAAATAAATAATAAAAAATTCCTAGAATGAATTTACTCCAAAAATATTAATCCATCATTTGTTAATATCATTCATTGTTTCGAACTGACATATTCAACTACATTCCATTCCAATAATTCATAAAAACTTGGAGAAAAAAATGTTTAAAATTGACCCCGTGCGTGTATATGCCTTAAGTTTATATATTTTTGATAGATTTACGTTTTGACCTCTAATTTATTGAAAATGTTTAAAATTGACCCCATGTGTGTCGGAATGGCATATCGGGATGTTGGACTTGCTTGTCGCTGGTGTGTCTGGAGTGCTGACCGCGTGTCGGATGTCTAACACTTGTTAACCACGTGTTGGTAGTGTATCGGAGTGTGTCAAACACGTGTTGGTGTCTGACACGCGTGTCCGTGCTTCCTAGGGAGAGAGGCGGAGATTATGCTAAATATGCGGTAAACAAAAAGGTGAGGGACTGTGGGACCCACCTTGGGAACGGAGGGGTGGAAATAGCGGTCCCTTACTAAATTAATTATGTGACTAATTGTAAGTAGATAAGTATGAGTAAGTGGATTATGTTCAAATTTAGAGACTCAACGAGTCCGAGGCATCATTTTGTGAATCAATTTTCCGCATATGAAATTTGGAATCAATAATATTGTATTTCTTGAAAATCGACGCTTCTTTCTGAAGTACCTATAGTATAGTTGAGAATCACTATTGAATACCGATCGAATAAAAGACGGGCATTACGTTATGATATCTCGGGAAATAGGACACTGTTATTCTGACATACAATATTGCTCAAGTTAGTATCCTGACTAGAGCGTATGTCTTGGAAGAGAACGGTATTTGCTCGCTGGACTAGATCAAGGGAAAGCGATTTGCAGAAATATTGTTTTATATCAAGTCATCCAATTTCAGGATAAATGACCTATCTTTTGGTGAAATCGAGGGCAAGAGAGATGAACCTCACTTGGCACGCGAAAATTAACTGGACGATGCAAATGCAAAAGCAAAAGAAATGTCACTATGTAAATTCAATGCAAAACCTCCCCATGGGGGGCTCAGCCTCTCTCCACTAGAACATACGTGGAGGTATAGATATCACGCATCGAGAGCGTACGCGAGGGTCGTGTGGCTTTCTAATGACCACGCAATCGTTCCTAAGGTTGGCCATTTTGGAACCAGTGTACCGTGCGCTATATGTCGACAACACGGTCTATCATACGTATTTGGATTGGACTCCAAGGATGTCCATAGGAAAAATGGGAAATTTTGCACGTTGCACGTTGTGTATTGGACAGAACCATTCATGTGAACCGGCTAATTAAAGCGCTTGGGTCATTACTAGAGGTCCAACAAAATTGGACTTTCTCGGATAAAGCAGCTGTTCTAGCCCATGTAGCATAGAGGATGTCATGTTTCGAACATGGACTTCCTTTGGGGTTGTCCCCCTACTACTTTCAAAATAAAGCATTGAAAGATCTCTATCATCCCCATAAATGAAGGGATAGAGAATGTATGTAATTAAGTGGTTTTCACTTGCTATACTTCTATATTCTCTGCTCATATATTTCAGTTTCTCATGATGAGATACTTCTGATCGAGTTTATGTAAAAGTTTCCTTTTCTTTGGGTGACTGAATTTACATTAGTCGATGGCATAACGTGAAGAGGAGTAATGCTGTATAAACCGTATGTGCTATCTTAGACAACCTGTTGAAGAAATTCGAAGAGCATAATCTCCAGCTTCTCCAGAAGTTCCAAAAGCAAGTGGAGAGGAGCGAGGTGAGCGAGGTGAGCGAGGTGAGCAAAGAATGCAACTCTCTAATTATTGGAAAAACTAGGAGACAAATGCATTTCTCATGAATTTCGTGGATTAATTTGGTTTATTGCAATATGAGTTCGTCTTTAGGCAAAACGAAAGCAACCCAGTTCAAAACTACTTTCAGATGGAGACGCATGCATTTCTCCAAAATGAATTTCTGCTTGATGTTTTTTCTTTTTCATTTTTCAAATTTTCGTCCTTTACTAGATTTTTACTTTTTGAAATTTTGACAACAATCTTTTATATTATAATTGCCACATAAGATGCCACGTCAGCATCTATCTTTAATGGAAGAACCAACTCGAACATAACAAATAGTTTAGGGATTCGATTACACAAAAAAAATGTTGAGAGATCTGATTAAACATTTTGCAATAATTCACGGACTCCCAATGCCTTTATCCTTTTTTTCTTTTCCGTGCATATGATAGGGCTTGTCAATCAATTCACACAAGATCAATAGCCCGTGTATCGCACGGCATTATCAAAAACTATTTCAGGCATGATATTTTCTAAAGCTTTAAGCTTTAATGACTGCTTGTCAACAGTGCTGACTTTTGTAAGGAGGACAATTGGCATTGAAATATTTTTTACACGCTGAAATGTTAGAAAAGCTGCCGATAACATCCTTAACAGTAATAGAGCAGTATGTATTCATTCAGCTAACAAATTATGACAAGCAAACAAAAACGGATGTCAACAAGAAAGCCGAGATTCAAACTAGTCCTAAAATTGATCCTTTACAATCCTGAGTTAGAACAATTCTTGTGGATGTTTTCGTTTGTTATCTTCTAGCCATGCCGCAACCTTGAATTTCTTGTAACGTGTTTCCGCCTTGCGTCGGCAACAGAAGTTACCCAAACGTAGTTTCATAAGCACATGTTGATTTTAAGTCTCCTAGAAGAAAGATGGAAGAACATTCGAGGAAACTTGAACTTTACCTTGATTTAGTTTATCATGAACTTGATGTTTGAGGCTCGGTCTTGGCCGAGCTTGAACCCTTGTCTGTCCCTGATCTTAAACTTGCACTCATTTTAGTCGTGCCCCTTCCCAAACTCACAGTTGCACCCTTTCCTGAAGTTGAACCTCTACCCCTTCCTGTACTCAAAGTCGAGCTGCTTCGTGAACTGGACGCTATGCCCCTTCCTGAATTTGAACTTGTGCCCATTTTAGTTGTGCCCCTTCTTGAACTTGAACCTCTGCCCCTTCCTAAACTCGAAATCGTGTCCCTTCCTGAACTCAAAGTCGTGCCCTTTCCTGAAATTGAACATCTGCCCCTTCCTGAACTCAAAGTTGCACTGCTTCATGAAATTGAAGATATGCTCCTTCCTGAATTTGATGCCTTGCCCTTTCCTGAAGTGGAAGCTGCGTCCCTACCCGACCTCGAACCTTTGCTGTTTCTTGAACTTGAAGCTATACCCCTTCCTCTACCTATTTCTACAGGATCCCTTGCTGGGTTTGAAGCACGTACGGTCACACTTCCTCTGCCTGTTTTTGTAGGTATTCGGTCAGTCTCCACAGTTCTATCTCTCTTCACCTGGACCACGTTGAAATTCCACATTAGTTTTGAGGACTGCAGAATTAAGATAATGCAAATATTCAATACTTACAGAAGAAAGGTCCCCTTCATCCTCAACTTCAGTTGTAGCTTTGCAGGTGCTCTCATGATGTTCAACTCCTTCGCATCTTTGCCAACTCGACCGAACAACATCATTTTGGTAGGCAGGTTCCCCACTCTCAACCTTCTCCTCCTTTCTATTTTCCATACTCGTCGTTTTCCCTCCATTGACATTGCCAGAGTGCCCATTCCTTTCGTCCCTCATTTGGCTTCTGGCCTCAAAAAATTCAGCATTGCCTGATTCTGACTGGAAATCATCAATGGAGGAGGTGCCATCAGTTTCGCTTCCACTCACAGATGCAGAGTCAGAGTCTTCATCAGGACTCGGAACGTCCCACTCAGCCCCATCCTCGTCAGAATACACATCAGTCTTCATTGCCCATTCCTCCCTTAACATCTCCATCATCTCGTCATCGTATTCTCCCTCCCACTCACTGTCAACCCCTCCCTCAACGTACAGATGAATTGATAGTCTTTTAGATGCTAGTTGCACCATTCCCTTCACTTGCTCATCACTCTTGATCTCTATGAGCAAGTCGTGGTATTCACCAGGAGTTTCGTACCACATTCTCTTTAAACAGAAGCCAAAACCTATAACGTCAGCAATCAATCCTTTATATGTCACTGAATTAGGAGTGACATTTTCATTTTCCCTCTTTATTCCACCAATAAACTCAAACCCCCCACTGGGCTTCTTTACTCCAAGGTGGAATATGATTGTGAAGGGACCCCCCAACTGTGATGTAACAAATTCAGTGTCAGAGCAAAACAACATATGTATTGGATATATATTAAACCTTTCTGCTTATCTACCCGAAATCCAATAGGACATAGACATCATTCATTAGTTAGAGACGGGTTTAGGATTAAATACTCAAATATCTAGTGTAAGATCAGTAATACTTATTCGAATTTTCTTTTAGTAACTAATTTTAAACTTTTAATAAGTATGTGATGTAAATTTAAATTAAACACCAAATAAGTAAGATAATTATCTATTTGAGAGTTCTATCTCATCATAGATTGCCTTCTTCTCCACTCTTGATTTGAAGGTTGTAACAACTCATTTTCTATATGAATGGAAACATGAGTTAATATTTGAATCGTTATTTTGTTTTTCTATATCCCACATCCACTAGACAATCCGTTGGAAACAAAAAATAAATGCATTTAAAGAGTAGAGATTTTTACTCTGATTTATTGATAAAAAAATAATCTAGATACAAAATTGATGAATCTACAAATCACAAAATGTAAAGACATAATATATATATATATATATATTCAATTATTTTGTATTTTGTAATCAAAAAAGAGTTTTATTTTCTACTTTTCGAATGAAAAATCCATAACCATGTGACAAATTGTTTCAAATCAGGTTACGAAAGTCTGCAGGTTGTTGTATTCTTTCTTAATCTAAAGTAATATGCTTCAAAATTAATTGGGCATTAGTTTCTCCAGAACGCATTAATGCAATAATCGTATTAAATAGTCCATAATTACTTTTATTATATGTACAATATTATATTTGTGCATTAATTATGCCTATTGCAAAAAAAAATTAGTAGACAAAGAAATCATATAATTTTTTTAAAATCAATAATTTGTAATCTATTATCTAGCATCTTGTCTGTGAAAGCAATTTTGATGAATTAATATTCAGAGAATGATTATGTTAGTTTGCTGGCAATATTAAAGAACTAAAGACTATCCAACACCAAAAATGCCAGTATAGATAAGTAACTCATCTAAGGAAACAAATCAGCCATCTAAAAAATTACAGTGCAACAAAAATGGCAACTTTGAAAGGGCGGATATTTATGTGGCTAAAGAAAGGAATTAAACAAAGTTGCACACATTGATAAAGATGTCGCACCTCGTCTCTGTAATGCTTCAACGAGATTGCAGGTGGGTCGCTCTTAGGACAATCTTTGATATAGTCTCCACAATCCTGTATATTGACGAGGCAATCATCTTGTATATTTGTGCAAGATGCATCAATCAACCTTCTCAATGACTTGCACCCTACGACACTCAAGGATTTTAGAGACTCTAGCTCGTTGAGGCCCTCAACATTAGTAAGTAGATCGCACCCATGGATTTGCAATTTCTCCAGGTTCTTCAAGTATGGTAACCCACCTATTCTTCTAAGAGATTTGCACTGAACAACGGAGAAGGATTCCAGTGATTTCAAAAGAGCCACAACTTGTATCTCAACTAGCTCTGGACATTTTGACACCCACACTTTCCGTAGCTTCCTTAATTCCAAAGGAATAGAAAACCTCTGAAGCTTACAACCGAGAACAGTTACGTTCTTCAGTTGTGGAAGTCCATCTAGTGGAATTTCTTCCGCTGCACAATAACGAATCCATAAATTCGACAAATTTCTCAATCTCCAGTAGGAGGACGGAAGCTGCACGAGGGATTTTAGGTCTAGGTAAGACAAACCAAGAAAATCCAGATGAGAAAGAGAAGCCAACTCTTGAGGTGCAGGGACATTTAGCAGATTCAAATCCAACTTTTCCAGCCTAGATAACCTCCCAATCCACCTTAAATCACGTCCTGTGATTAGGTTTGATTTCTCTGTATTCCTACAGCCATCGCTTAGTTCCAGTCCAACCAAATTAGTAAGGTTCGACAGATTAGGGACAAAGAGCAATGATTCAGATCTAAGATGTAGACAGGTCAAACTTGTGGGAAGCTCTGGCAACTCTCGAATTATATTATAATCCCATAAATGGAGTGCTTGGAGGTGATGAAGCCCGTTGGTTGTCCTTGGAAGTCCACTAATACCGGTGCTCTTTAAATCTGGGATTATTAAAGATGACGATTCTCCAATTCCAACAGGAATTTTACCTCTCATTTTTTTACACCAAGAGAGATCCAGCACTTCAAGATTTTCCAACAGACTGATTCCACTAGGTAATTGCCAATCATTATGCTCTGGAAATGATGATTTAATTTTTGATAAACGCAATGCGCGTATTGATTTTAACTTTTCAATGGAGTAGGGAAGTTCCCTTATTCTTGTACCTGATAAGTTTAACTTTACCAATGAGGTTAAATTCCCAAGCGAGCTTGGAAGCTCTCTCAACCCAGAACAATCCTGCAATGAGAAGTGTTCAAGCTTCACTAGTGCCCCCACTTCTTCAGGCAAATATGTAAGACCTAGGCAATCTACAATCTCTAATTTAATCAATGATCGTAAATCTCCAATGAAGTTTTTAATTCTCTTTACATTGTCGCAGCGTGCAAGAGTCAACCTCTCTAAACCCAAGCATTTGGAGAAGTCTGGAATTGCTGTTATGCCACGACAGTCAGTAAGAGATAGAACTTTCAAATTATGTGCCCTCTGTAAAAATGGATGTCATGTCAAGTGTAAGAACCAATGCATAGCAACACTAGGACCATTAGACTAGAATTAAATCATGTAGTTTACCTTGATCAAGTCCCATGCTTTTGAATCATCGGTGAAGCGATTCCCATCAAGTTTAAAAACAAGAAGATGATCCAAATACATATTGTCCGCCCTAAAATCTTGACAAGGAGAACACCAAGAAATCCATCTCAACTTTGAATGACACTGTGCAAAGTTCCCAGCAAAAGTTCCATTGCTTAAGTTGAGGAACCTTAGGTTTGGTAACCTTTCAAACTCTTCATTTGCAATCTCTATGAAACCATCCTGTACATTTATTTCAAGCGCTTGAACCTTGTCCTTCCTCTGCAAGTGAAAATTTGAAATTTGGTGAAGAAGTTTTTCAACTTCCAACCACTATGTTTTACAACTTGAATGTGAAAGAAACAAATGATAAACATCCTAAATTAAATAGAATCCTTTATCTTAAAATATACAACTTCTATTTGAAAATTGGACGTTTCTTACTTACCCTTTCGGTTCTAATGATTTCGATGGCCTCTTTTGCAATCCACAACCTGCTCCGCTTTCCAAGGTCACTTGGACTTTCTTGACGGACAATTTGCCTTCCCATGTCTATTAGTTGATCATGGATCGAGAACTTGTTATTGTTCAATATCTTTATCAAGCACCTACTGATAAGGACATCAATTCCTCTTTCAGGATAAAACTGACAATCAGCCCACATGTAAATTGCATCCGTCTTCTTCTCATTGAAAAGGAAGCATGCTATATCGAGAAAAATTTGTTGTTGATATTCGTCTAGGTCATCATAGCTAATCCTCAACTTCTTTTGAATCTCTTCCTCGGGTACATTCCTTAACCTGACCAACGTCTCTTCCCAAAATGCTCTGTCTTTCCGTTTAAGTAACGAACCTATCACTTCAATTGCCAAAGGAAGCCCTCCTGTACTTCGGACAATTTCACTGGAAAGCCCACGATAATCATCCAGAGGAAAGTCTCTGCCAAAGGCATGCCGACAAAAAAGCTGAAGTGCAAGAGCATCTTCCATCTTGAGCATCTCATACGGTATAATTTTACCTTTAAAACCCTCAACTTGCATAATAGTAGTGTTTCTCGTTGTAATGATTATCCTAGATCCCGAATGTAATGACTTATCTCCTATTAGTTTCTTAATGTGCTCTTTATTATCAACATCATCCAGAACCACAAGGACCTTCTTAGTGCAAAATATTTCTTCAATCCTCCAAATTCCTTGTTCACTATCCTCGACTCCTTCTGTAGATTCAAAATCAACAATGTTAGACAGTAATTTTTTCTGCAATTGGATTATTCCGTCCTTGGTCGACATGCTTTCTCGAACATCCTCAAGGAAGCTACAGCATTTTCCAAAGTGGGAAGTAAGTTTATTAAAGATGACTTTGGCAACAGTTGTTTTACCAATGCCACCCATTCCATAAATTCCAATGAGTCGCACATCAAGATAGTTGACATCTAATAACTCTATCAAGTGCTTTACTCGATCATCAAGTCCGACTAAATGTTCAGTCACTGATTTTTGTTTTAGCTCCAGTTTCTCCAAAACCTTTTTAACAACCAATTTGACAATTGCTGCTTGGCTGCAGTGTACAAAATCGCTTTCATTAGTTGACTAGATTAATTTCATACTGACACATCGTAAGTGGGATTGTCAAAATGTAACCTGAATAGATTGAAGTACATCACAGAATGAGATCTCAATACATTGAATAATCAGTATAGGCTAATTTAGTATAATTCACGTGATATGTTTTTGATATGTAATTATAGAAATGTCTGAAGACGATAGTATTGGCTCACACGATAGCCAAAGTTACCAAGTGGCTACTAAATTGTGCATAAACAAAATTTCGGCATATCCAGTTAAGCCTAGAAAAATTTTCAGCACTCATAATAGGAGAAACATGAACCAAGATAATGTAGACAAATGTAGCGTTGCACACTGAACACAGCAGTTTTCTCTCACTTCTATTGAATATTGATATATTGATTTTTCTTCACTGAATCTTAGTTTCCTTGTGTAATCTTAGACAAAGCAGAGGATGGAAAGTTGAATGAGACTAGTAATTGCCAATTGGAGGTAGTTTTCAATACTTTCCGTTACAAAAAGAATAAAAGAACTTGTTTGACGAGGCAACGTTGTACATCATATAAAAAAAAATAGGTAGGGGTCTTAAAAGAGTATTACCTTTGGTCCTTTTTCACATTCCATCCCTTGATTTCATCAACCTCTGCAAGAGCCTTTCTCCATGCCTTGACTTCATCAGGAAACTTGTTCTCGTGTTCCCGTAAAGCATTGCTATATCGTAGAGTCTTAAGTTTAACATCTTCAGGTTCCACATCGAGAAAAATAGGAAGGACACTTTTTGTACCTTCTGACTTAGACACGTTGTCTACTATGTGCGCAAGCTCACGGAGGCACCATTTGCTGGAAGCATAAGTTCGAGAGAAGATGGGTATGTAGATCATGGAGTTGTTGATAGCACGTATAAGGTTCCCACCGATCACTTCGCCAACACGGAGTTCTTCTTCATCCCTAAATACACGGACTCCCGCATCTAGCAAGCTGTGGTAGAGGAAGTCTGTGAATCCATGACGAGTATCAGATCCTTTGAAACTCAGGAACACTTGATACGCACTTCTTGATGGTCGTGCAGCATCACTACTTGATCTAGCCTCTGAGTTCGCCATAGCTAGGAAGCTTATTACCTCCGGATCTCTCTCCTATAGAGAAAAAAGGTTGTGTGGCGTGGCGTGGCCTGGCTTAAAAGATGAGTGGGTGGTTTCGAGGCAAGTGAGTGCCAGTACCTAAAAAACTTGGTCGGCTAACTTAAAAGTCAAATTTATTTCTCTATTGCCCACCTAATGTTCCGCATTAGCAAAATAGATTTCAATGAAGGTGTGCAAGACTTTTTAACAAGTTTCGAAATTTTAAAAGACTCATTGGGAGACCATAAAGTTCGCCAATTAAAAATTCTTTTTTTTCCCTTTTAATAAAGGCATCTAGTCCCAAAGTTACCGAAAATCTTCCAACTTTTTTTTATGCAATTTGGTTCTTAAACGAATTACCTTTTTTTCGTTCGAATTGGTTATTTTATTAAAAATTTAAACAGAGATGCTGACATGGCCATTAAATGCTGACATTACACTTTATGGGGCAATTATAATCTATAAAAAATTGTTCTCAAATTTTAAAAAATAAAAATCTGGGAAAAAAAACAGTAATCTGAAAAAAAAAAATAGAAAAATCAAGAGGAGAAGGGAAAGGATAGTGCAGTCAGGCAGCAAGGGCTGCGATCCTCGTCCAGATTTTCAAAGGTGGGGCGGCTCTCGCCCAAATCGGAGGCGAGGGTCAGTAGCCTTCATTGCTTCCATCTATATGTTAAAGAAGATCAGAGTAGGCGGCGGTGCTAGACTGTTAGGTGGCGCACTTCGCAGACCTTGGGGGACTCTGGCGAGGCATGTATTCGTGGACGACTTGTCGAAGAGGACAATCTTCCACTTCTCCAAAAGCTTCTCGAATGAGTAGAGAGGACCGAGGTTAGTGAAAGAATGCAAATTGTCTAAGTATAGGCTGTAAAGGAGACAAATCCATTTGTCGATGAATTTCGTGAACTAATATGGTTTTATTGCAGAATGAATTCACCTTTGGGCAAAAACGATTGCTATCCAGAATGTAGTAACAAAACTCGAGAGTTTCTCCAACGTGAATTTTTTTTTTTTACCTTTCAGATTATAGTTCTTTTCCGGATTTTTTTAAATTTTTTTATAATTTTGAAAACAACTTTTTATTCAATAATTGCCACATAAAATGCCACGCCAACATCTCCCTTTTATATTTTTTAAGGACCAACTCGTACAAAACGAATATATAGTTTAGGGACTCAATTATTCCAAAAAAAAAAAATGCCGACCAATGGACGTGATTGAACAATTTGCAACAGTTCTTGAAACTCGTGACACCTTGTCTGCTTTTCTTTTTCAAGCATATGATAAGGGTGGTCAGTCAATTTACACAAGGCCAAAAATGCCCGGCATTTTCGAAAACTGTTTCAGAAATGATATTTTCGAAAAGATTAGTCCCCACCTTCTGTTATGCTGGTAGCGAATTGTATAACTTTTTTTTTTTTTTGCTAAGGGGTGAATTGAATAACTTGTCAAAAATGGAATAGAGAGAAATTGAGAGTTTTCCATATCTAAATATAATATAATTCTAATTGAAACACTATATAAATATACAAAGTTCCTATTTTTGTTTCTAAACGTTTTTTCTTCCAAAAATACCTTTCAAATTACAAGCTAACGCGTATTTTTGCATTTTAAGCCAATTACAAATTGACACATATATATTGATGTGGAATTATATAAAATAAAATAAAATTTGGGCCAAACCACCTGCCGGCAACCCTTGAGCCCATCCTCAGAGCCTCCTTCCGACGTCGCCGCTAGCAGAGCCGTCCGTGCCGCATCTAGACCGACACTGCTGCGCGTCCAAGCCGAGCCACCCCTCCTTTTACCTTGCTCATCCATGGCAGCTGCCTCCATATCTGGAGCCGCTCGTGGCCAAGGCTCCAGATCGGGGATCCAATTTGGATTCCAGAGGAACGGAGCACTTAGATCTCGCGGACAAAAAGAACAAAGCAGTGGACGATCATTCAGATATGTGGACAAGAAGAAGAGGAATGAGCTCGCGGCCAAGGCACAACTGCCGGGACGACGGAGGGTGCCGGGACGACGGAGGGGGCGGAGGTCAGCCTGGATGTGTCAGTTGGCCGTCACTCAACGGCCAGATCTGCGCGAAGTGGTGGCCATGAATGGAGGAGGAAGAGAAAGAGTTAAAAAATTATATCCCCCTTTTTAAATAATTTATTCCACGTGTCAAGTTGTAACTAAATACCAAATAAGCGTATGCCACGTCAACAACTGACGTGTCGCTCGTAAATCACTGAAAATATGAAAAAAAGGTCTCTCTCCATCTAAAATAATTTTAATGCATGTATTTGTTCACAGGACGATTCGAAGTGAACTTTGTATCAATTAAGGGCTTAAAGTGGCCTAATTTGTCTCAAATAAGGGATTAACCTCGCCAACCGGCCAAATGTTCGCCAGCAGGCGAGCAAGTGATTTTTCCGGCGAATTGAACATGAGCACTTTTGTCCAAAAAAAGTATGAATAGAAAAATATAAGCCCTAAAATTCAGAAAAATCCCAAATTACTTTTTTGTTTTTCATCTTTTCTTTCCATCTTCTTTGTTACCTTGGGAGACCACCCATCGCATTGGACGCCATACGCACGACCTCACTCACCATCACTGCCGGACTCTTCAGATACTTCTTGACTGGCATCGGTTCACCGTCGGATCTCTCCAGGTAGCTGCCGAGGAAAAGACCGTTGAAGTGCAACTGACCCTCGTTCAGCCTCCTCAACACCTTAGCACACGCGACCCTCTCCAGCCTTTCCGGTCTTCAAGGATGCGCAGATGGCCAAAGTAGAGACCTTCGCGTTCCATGTGGAGATCAACCAGCTCCTAAGCTTGATTTACCAATACTTTCTACAGCAAAGGAGATTTTCCTTCAGGAACTTATCCGCAATTCATGGAAGCAATGCAAGCCGGTACTGATGGTAGCATGATTGGACAATTTGGTGTTGGGTTTTACTCAGCTTACCTCGTGGCCGAGAAAGTTGTGCAATTAACTTGCCTTTCAATTTACTGTTGAACGAATAATTATGAGAAAATTTCGCGTTTAAGCTACATCCACCCAAACACTTTTTAGATCTTTTCTCCAAACTCGAGTTGACTTCTTCTATTTACCATGAGTTTAAGGGGCTAATTCCAAAAAAACAAAAACAAAAACTTTAGGTTGAGTGACAATTCTGGCCTTAATTTTTTTTGTCTCGTAAAAAAGCACCGACTTTAGATCGAGTGACAATTCTGGCCTCGTCTTTTTTTTTATCTCATAAAAAATCACCAACTTTCATCATTATCCCAAATCTAGCCCCCTGTTGACTTTTTATCTGAAATCACCATTGTTTGAGAAAAAATGTTATGATCGTGAGCTTGGTGGATCTCTCCATGGCGTCTGTCAATGGGCGATGGTCTACAACTTCAAATAACGACAAAACGACAAAGTCTGACAGGAGAGATTCATTCTATAGATCTTTTTGACTTGCCGGTGAAGTGAAGGAGATGAACAGTTTTACCGTTATTCTTCAAGTTGTGGCTCAGAGAAGAAGACAATGAATAGTGCTTTAAATCCAGTCAGCAAGCCACGTGGATTTATTGCTGAGGTGGAATGTCAAGTTGGATAATCAATTATTCTAAGTCAAGGAGGGCTAGATTTGGGATTTAAGTTAAAGTTGGTGATTTTTTACGAGACAAAAAAAAGTTGAGGGCAGAATTGTCACTCGATATAAAGTTTGTGCTCTTTTTTGGAATTAGGCCTGAGTTTAAGGGGATGTTAGAAATAATTAGGAGATTCTCTATATCTTCCTTGATTGTGCATAACTAGAATTGACTATAATTTATCATAATTGATATTGTAATATCTTGTTACTTTAGATGATATTTCTATAAAGCCTAAAAATACCTCATGTACTCATTGTGATAGACACAAAAATTATACAATTCTCTTTTACTCTAATCTTTGAGTATATGAAATTTAGAATTAATAGCATTGCACTTCTTGAAAATCGATGTTTGTAAAGCACATATAACATAGTTGAAAACCACTATTGAATACCAACCGAATAAAAGACAGACATTGCATTATAATGTCTCGGAAAATAGGATATAGTTATTCCGACATACGATATTGCTCAAGTTAGTATCATGACTTGTTATGTCTTACAAGAGCACAATATTTTGCCTCTTTGGACTTAGATCAAGAGAGAGTAATTTCTAGATGTGTGTTCCATCAAGTCATTCAATTTCGGAATAAATTACCTATCTTTCATGAAATTAGCAGGAGAAATGGGAACTTTTGCACGTTGAACGGTGTGCATTGGACAGAACTATTCATGTGAACAGGCTAATTTAAGCACTTGGATTCTTACTAGGAGTCCAACAAGATTGGGCTTTCTCTGCTAAAGCAGCAGCTTAAGCCCATGTGGCATTGAAGATGTCATGTTTCCAACATGGACATTTTTTTCTAAATTGTCTTCCTGCTAGTTTCAATATCAGCAATCGATGATCTCTATCATCCCAAAATTAAGGAAAAATTATCAAAATAGTTTAAACCTATTGCAATTACGCAAATTCAATCATAAACCTTTTTTTTGTACCAATTCAATCCTAAACTTTTTACATTTATGCCAATTCAGTCCATCTGCCCAATTTTGGCCGGCCGGCGCTGATGTGGCAATTTTTTAATATTATTTTTTATTTTATCGAATTTTTTTTATTTTTTTCCTTTCTCTTTTTTTTTTCTTTCCTTCTTCCCCTGGCCAGTGGCCGGACTAGCCAGGGGCTTAACCTCGACGACCACTGGTGAGGCTCGCCCCCAACGACGGCGAGGGCAAGCCTCGCCCAACGATGGCGAGGGCAGAGCTCACCATGGCTAGGCGAGCTCAACCTCGCCCACAGCCACGGCGAGGCTCGACCTCGCCAGATCTAGGAGAGGTCTAGCTCGTCTAGCCATGGCGAGCCTCACCCAGCGACGGCGAGGGAAAAGTTCTCCGTGGCTGGGCGAGCTCGAGCTCGCCCAAATCTAGCAAGGTCGAGCTCGCCTAGCCGACCTCACCATGGCTGGGCGAGGCTCGACCTCGCTCAGCAACGGCGAGGGCGAGACTCACCAGTGGCTGGCGAGGTTGACCTCGTCGACCCTAGCCGGTGGCCGGTCCGGCCACCCGCTAGGGGGAAGAAAGAAGGAAAAAAATAAAGAGAAAGGAAAAAAATAAAAAAAATTCGAAAAAAAAAAAATATTTAAAAATTGTCACGTCAGCGTTGGCTGGCCGGCCAGCGTCCACATTAGCACCAGCCGGCCAAAATTAGCCGGATGGACTGAATTGGCACAAATGCAAAAGGTTTAGGACTGAATTGGCACAAAAAAAAGGTTTATGACTGAATTGACATAATTGCAATGATTTAGGACTGTTTTGGTAATTTTCCCCCAAAATTAAAGGACACAAAATGTATTTAATTAAGTGGTTTTCACTTACTATACTTCAATCTTCTTTTCTCGTGAATTCTCCCCCACGTTCTCTTGGTGAGTTTGTAACTACAAAAAAGTTGTTGCATGAATTGGGATAATTCGGATTGAATTAACGTAAAAGTTTCTTTTTTTTTCCTTTGGTGCAAAATGAGTTTACATAAGTCGGATGGCATAAAACGGAAATGAGTAATGCTACATAAAACATTTTATAAAGAATTAGTATATAAACTGATAAGATCGCATGTGCTACTGTCACCGATTGTTTCTATATAAATGACCGAGTTTGGCTTATTACCGCAATTGATGATTGTGGATCACATAGAATTTGGTACATCAATAAACTATTCTATTGTACATTACATTACTCAATGTTGAAATACCGAATGTCACGTGGTGGGAGAGAGAGAAAGACCACATCCATGTTGATTGATGGCTAAACCTACAAAGTATCGAAATCTTCAAATGTCGACTTCGCAATACTCTTTAATTAGTGCACCAAATACAAATTGACCACATCCATATTGATTGATGTCTAAACCTAGGAAATATCAAAATCTCAAAATTTTGACTCTGTGGTACTCTTTAATTAGCGCACCAAGTACAAATTGACTCACGTAAGTTCCTCCTCGGATACTAGCCTAGCTTTAACAACTTCTACTTCTCATGATCTTGAACCCTTCCATGTAGTCTCACCCTAGTCTAGTTTCCATATGAATTCTAGAAAACCATCCTACAATGACAGTGACTTGACGGGGATTATAAAGATCGGGTCCTAGACTTGTTCGATATCTGGTCCGAGCTTACATACACGTCCTCTCTACCGAACAATATAACCTCATTTATCGAATTCTTTAATACGATGTTCGAGCAATATTCATTATCCCCATTCCCCAATTAATGTTAAATTGATTCTACCTCCAGTAATTGCTGCATAATTCCCCTCTTTTCAATTAATGGGATGTGAACTCGATGAAACAATTAAGATGGAATATAGACAAAGAGAAGGGTCTAGAATATATGTTGAGTAGGTCAAGCTGAACGTGAGATTGATCCATTGAAAATAACCAGGGTGTGAATATCACACTTCCATGCATTCTCGAGCATAACTGGTCCATTTTATGTCTCGGTTTGCAAGTAATGATGCGCTCAAGTAATCTGCCAAGGTTGACTATGTTCCAATATATGTAAGTTGAAACACATATATTAAGTTTTGAGGCTGCTTGTATCCGTGAACTATACTTTTTTTAGGGATAAATAGAGGACATGCCTGAGTCGAATAGTTCAACCATTTGACTATGTTGTTGCCCACGTTTTCTTTCTCATACGAGACCGATGAGTTTAATTCGTGAAGCTAAATCAAACAAGAAATTGACGTCGTCCGACGATGCCTTAGGAACGCATCTATCATTCGACTTTTATACGGTACACAGCTCGCGTCAGTAACTCATTTGCTAAACCGGGTCACCTTCATTGCCATTGATAATGTTGTTATAGCTTGACAATTTGACTCACTATCCAAATCATTAGCAATTGATGTGGGTTTTGTATGTGGAAAAAAAGAAAAGAAATTACACAGGTTTTTTTTTAAATAATCCTTTATTATTTTCCTTGACCCTTGTGGAGGAGTATGTGTTTCTTATTTCGCATTTTTACAATGTCACGTTATATGGAAACTTAGGTTTTCATGCATTGTTACTACTTAATGACATAAATCTAATATCTGTTTTTTCTTCATTATAATCGGGTTTTACTTGCTATTATTTTTCTATACCATTAATGTACAAAAATAAAAGTTACTTTCCTCTTTCTTGTACCCATTTTAATTTTTTGCCAAGAGGCCTTTTAACATTTTCATTATCTTTTTTTTTTAAGTTTGGTAACTTGAACTAAGTTGAGAAAAGTCAATTATAACTTTTCAGGTACACACTTTAATCAGCACCTTGCAAAAAGTCAATCATGTAATTGAATGAAGGTGGTTGAATTCCCCGCCATTATTAATCAAGAAAGGCGGCACGTATGACAAATATACCTCACGTTAAATTTTTTATTACCATAAACGTTAAATTAGTACATTTATAACAAATTTATCCTTTATTAATTTTCATTAAATTAAATTAATACCACAAAAAAATATAAACTGGTACACCTGTGATAAACGGAGGGTAAATCTTCAAACTAGTACACTCGTCAACTGTCACTTATTATCCAACTCAGCAATTTGAACAGAAACTAACGGAGGGTAAATTTATCATAAATGTACCAGTTTTGAATTTTTGGTGATCAAAAAATTAGTTTAGGATAAATTTATCATAGATGTATTAATTTAAAATTTTTGGTAGTATAAATCCTTTTAATTTTTTGCCAAGTCTCCTTTTAACCTTTTCATTGTCTTTTTTTTTTTTAAGTTTGGTAACTTGAACTAAGTTGAGAAAAGTCAATTGTAACTTTTCAGGTGCACACTTTTAATCAGCACCGTCCAGAAAGTCAATGATGTAATTGAATGAAGGTGGTTTAAGTCCATGCAATTATTAATCAAGAAAGGCACCTCGAAAGGCAAAGGGCTTTGGAAGAAAAAACAGGCAAAGAGAAAGTTCGATAGGACCGTGCTGTCCCTATGGACTATTAAGAGACTGTTTGGTAACCAGTTAAATAGTATCCGTTTCTATTCTTTTGTTTCATAAAACAAAAAAAGAATAGAAATCCGTTTGGTAAATTTTTTGTTCCCGAGCACAAATTTGTTCCTAGAATCAGTTTTGGAACATAATCAATAATAAAAAAGGAGAAGTTAATTCTTGATTCTGAGAACAAGAATCAAAAATGGATTTTCTTCTTCTTCTTCGTGGCTGGTCTTCTTTATTTTTCCTGGCCTGTGGCCGATCGCCGGCGGCTCGCCGTCGCCCTCACCCAGGCCGTGAGGGTTTAGCCCTCACCCTCGCCGGCCGGATTTGGCGAGGGCAGCAGCCCTCGCCCAAGCCGCGAGCCACCCTCGCCGAATCAGGCGAGGGCGGCGGCTAGGGTCCAACCCTCCTCAGATCTGGCGAGGGCGGCCCTCACCCAGGCGGCGAGGGTCCAGCCCTCACCCTCGCCGGCCCTGGCCTGTGGCCGGTCGCCGGTGCCGGTGACCTGGCCATGGGCCAAGGAAGGAGAAGAAAAAAAAAAAAAAAAGGAAAAAAAAGAAATATTAAAAGATTCAAAATATTATTAATAAAAAGAAATTTTATGTAGTTACCAAACGCATTTCTGTTCTTTTTCTATTCCGGGAATAGAAATTTTGGACAGTTACCTAGCACCTTCAAATACTTAGAAATTATTTTCATGAATGAAATAAAAAAAAATCATTTCTGAGCAGAAATTATTTTTTAGGAACAGAATGGTTACCAAACACACCATAAGTTACTTTCGAGCAATTGCACATCTACCTCAAATGAGCAAGTACCCAACATTCCATTGACACAAAATCTTCCGTCTTTCGCAAGAAATCGGCTGGCTTTGTGCATCTTCATGAATGGAGAGACAAAGAGAAGGATAAAAAAGCACCACTCACGAGATGACATTTGGGATTATAATTTAGTCGGTCTGACGATGCGGCGGTTTATTTTCGCAAGCAATATCATAAATTTGTGCTTCTAATGTTTATTTCGTTAAAAGTCGGTTTTGATGATTAAATGACTCAACTATCGACGGGTGGACACATGTAACGACAATAACCGCAATAACTTCTGCAAACTGTACTGATAAGTACGGCGAGATAGGTAACGACATTTTACCAACTTGTGGGTTAGTTCCCCTCTAAGTAGCTGGCTAGTTACGATCGAGCCCCCGTGCTATCGAACAAAAGAAAACGAACTCATCGATTCATGTCTGGCCAAGCCTACAATGACTTTACGTTTGAGAATGATTCATATCTCCATCGAAAAAAATACGAGTAATGTAAACATACAATACGACCTCGTGGAACATGAGAGCCTCAAGTACATCGTGTACTGGTGACCATAAAAGTAAAGAGGGAAAGAAAAGGTAAGAAATGTGATTTGCCATGGCGTGAATGAGTAACAGCTTTGACTGCTTCTGTATAAAAGAGAAATCCATTAATTAATGATAATGAAAGGTCTATCTACTAATGTTAGAGAGAGAGAGAGAGAGAGAGAGGGGCGGGTCATGCGGAGTCAAAGCTCAGGGACTATATAGCCACCAACTTCTATACACCTCTCTCATCCAAACCCAAGCCCCAGCAGGATTTTCTTCAATAGCTCTTGCGTCTCTGAGTTCTCCCTCTCCATCTCCCTCTCCCTCTCCCTCTCTCTCTCTGAGATCTCGCAGAGCCTGTGGAAAGATTGTTTCAGAGTCGCAAAGGAAGGTAAGAGAGAGGAGCAGTGAAAGAGAGATGGGAAGAACACCGTGCTGCGACAAGAACAACGTCAAGAGAGGGCCGTGGTCGCCGGAAGAAGACGCCGCCCTCAAGTCTTATGTGGAGGCTTTCGGCACTGGCAACAACTGGATTGCCTTGCCCAAGAAAGCTGGTTCGTCTTTGCTCTCTCTCTCTTTCTTATCAAATTATATCAGTTTTCGCCTATATTGTTCGGTCTTGAGGTGAAACTCAAATTCATTTTCTGTTCATCTTCACATCGTGGGTCTTTTCAGATTGTCTGCATTTACATGTGTGGGGGATGTAGATGTAAGAATTAACACTGATGTGAGGAGTACAGTCAACTGCTTAGGGTTTGAGAAGTGCCCGGTTTTGCGAGAAAAGAAAATCAACCTGGATCGCCATTTTAATTAATTTTCTTCAGGTCCATGCCACATAGCACGTCCAGAACCTAAGATGGAGATCAATATACGTGCCCCGAATAACGTAAAATGCCTAATTTTAACATACAAAAGACATATAAAAGATCTTATTTATTTTACTGAGGCGATTTGCATCTCGTTCGTTTTCTTGCTTTGTATCTTATTATGGCTTCATAATTTTAGCTATCACCTTACCAATCGATCATCACTACAAAACAGGTCTCCGCCGATGCGGCAAGAGTTGCCGTTTGCGATGGCTCAATTACTTAAGGCCCGATGTCAAACATGGCTGTTATACAGAGGAGGAAAATAAGATGATATGCAATATCTACAAGGAAATAGGAAGCAGGCAAGTGCTTGGTTAATCATTAATTAACTTCCATCTATTTCCTTACTTTGCTTCCTACAATATTGTAATCAGGATTAGTCAGCTATCGGCTAATTTGACCCTTGATTAGTATAAATTACTAACGCATCTTGCCCCCACATTTGTTTTAATTTCGTCAGATGGTCGATCATAGCATCTCATCTACCCGGACGAACGGACAATGACATCAAGAATTATTGGAACACCAAACTGAAGAAGAAGCTGTATTTATATGAGAAGATGAATCCTACAAGTAAAAGCGTCAAATGTGTGCCCAGCACCAACAGTGTCACTACTCCTGATGATCGCGGCCTAGAACAACACATGTTGCCCATGCCGGAAAATGTGCGTTCCAACCAGATTAACAATATCCCAGCTTCACAATCTCTAGGTCCATCGGCGACATATCCAGCATTCTCCGATGCTCGGAATGGATCATCGTTGTACAATTGTAATGTGCGGTCCAACATAGCATCCGAGATTGGAGGTGGAATCGCAATGAGCGGCGGGAGCAACATTTCATCATCGTCGGCATCGTCATCATCCCAAGACTATTATTCGGGCATCTCAAACAGTTCGCCTTCTCTGGGAGTGGACAGCGAATCCATTTGGCTCGGCAGCGACACTAACAGTATCGGCGAATCCGGTATATTGACGGATAACGGGATGGAATATTTGTGGGATGCTGTGAACGAGCTATTATTCAATGAAGAGACCAGTGACGAAGAATTGTTGGCAGCCACCTTGTATCCGAATTTTGCTGAATCAAGTGGTTACAGAGATTTGATCATGCCAAAAGGCGAGAACCAGGATGATGCTTTGATGAGCATATCTGAAGGAAGAGAACAACTAGAGAGTGGCAACCAGATGTGGAGAGATGGACCATGATGATATTAGAGAAGGCGAGTTCTAGCTGGATAGGGAGATTCAATTTGTCATTCTTTTTTTTTTATGGATTCAAGGCAACTTCTTTGTTTTTAATAAATCATTTGCTTGTCTTGATCAAATCTAGTAGATGGAGAGAACAGATTCATATGTGCAGATCAAATAAATTTATAGAAAAAAGGTGCAAATTTCGAATCTAGTGTTCTCCTGCTTTCTTGATTCATGAGATTATGTTAAAAAAAAAACGATTGCATTAACTGGTGCCGGTCATATAAACTAGTACAAAGATTTAGTATAACCACCCATTAATTTATACATTTGCTAAAACATTTGATTGCCCACTAAATTACTAATACATAAATAACTTGTTATAAACTTTGGTTGGCCCCTCAAATTGCTCTTTCTGGGTATGTTCTTAATGTTGAAGATAAGGAGAGAATCTCCAAGATGATATTGATTAATTATATGGGTAGTAGCAAAAATCTGAAGAAAAGAAAAGAGAGATAACGTCACTCTAAATTGGATCCAATTGGAGGCATACTTTTAGGTGAGTGGAAAAGCAATAAAAGATGCACCCCTTGTACACAATGCCGAATGTAGACAACCCTAACTCAAGCAATGTGAATCCATCTCTCTCTCTCTCTCTCTCTCTCTCTCTCTCTCTCTCTCTCTCTCACACACACACACACACACGTGTTGTGAGGTCTCTCTTGACTTGGTCCTGTTTGCTTTGCTCGTGACCTGTGATTTGTGAGGAAGGCACGATGAACATGAGTTGGGGAGAATGACATAAGGTTGTCTCCCTCTTTCTGGGTATGCTGGGGTTCATGAAAGTTGCATGGGTTTTGTGACAGTTTCAAGACTCACACAACTTCTACATGGAACCTTTTTAATGAAAGATACAGGAGGATAAAGCCAAAAATGTGAGAAGATGACGCAATTAGCGTATCGTGTCACGTTATATCACGGGACAAAGGTCCGACTCCTTGAAAAGTGACAAAATGCGAGTGACAAAGGTGTGGAACAACCTATTTTGTCTCGAATCAATATAGGACGAACATACTTTGCAGTCCCAAAACTCTTTCCGTATAATACAATATCTTTCATTAGAATACAACTTGATCGCCAGGCCTGATTGTTGATGTTCCTTCAAAATGTCATCTAAATTCTAAAAATTTGTGAAATACAATAGCTTTCATTAGAAGAGGAAACAACTTTTTACTTTCCTGTCAAGATTTAAAATGTCATCTAAATTCTAAAAATTTGTGAAAAACAATAGATGTGAATTTACGTGCCAATAGTCATATATTGGGAAAGTTTCGAGTGTTCCTTATTAATCAAAGTGTGCGAGCCAAGATTTAGATAAGCAAAAAGTAAATAGCGAGAGTCTCTCCAGACACACTAAAATCATATTCTGTGATCCCAGAAAGACAAGAGGTATTGAACAAACCATCAAAATATGAATGAACATACTTTGCAGCCACAGACTCGTTATAATACATAATCCCTTTGACTAGATTCAGACTATATTGTTGGAAAAGCGGTTTTGTGATTCATATGGGAACAGGACTCAGTAAGACAGAGACACAGCACGCTTAGTGAAATCATCTGTGAGAAAAAGACACCAAGTTCGTGGACTGAAATGCAGTCTCGCACGAGCTTTCGAACCGGTCCATGTTGCGGGGGATAGAAAAGTGTGGATAGACCGAGACAATGGAGTGTTCAGCTAGATAAACCAAAATCAGACCTGCCTCTGAAAAACATTGGAGTTTCGTGCACCTAACAAAGGATTTCCTAAGAAGAAAGTATTATATGATTTAGAGAATTGGCAAAAGTATTGCTATGATCTTTGGTGTCGACATCACTTACGATGTCATTTGAGCATTTTCGGAGTGCTATTCAATGCCCTCCAAGACTAGGTCCAACGGCGTGCGATAGCCATGTATCTATATGCCTTATTCAAGCCACATAGTATGAACCTAATTGATGAGCTAGTCAGACTTGGTACGAACTTAGAAAACTCTTGCCCATGCTTGACCCTGGTTAAAATTGTCTTCGCATTTTAAAAAAGAAATTGACCTGATTTGAGCTGGGCCGATTGTGCAGGAAGTAAACGGCTTGCCTAGGCCCATCATTTACGCCGCGTGCCCGCCGGCCCAATCACATAGTCGCTAGTTCCCATGAATCGCTAACCAAATATATCTTACGCAACATTCTAAGAGCACTATAGGCATTGACTCCATCGGGGTTTGGTGCATTCATGAATAAGTGCTGTGGGCCAAATGAAGCCCTAATTGGTTTTCTATTCTCTGCAGATTTTGCTGCACTGCATGGCTATTATATTACAAAATCGATTTAATCTTTAGTGCTGGGCCTGTTAGCATCTCTTTTTTGCTTTCTTATCGAAATCTAAAATATTATTAGAATATTACAGAAGTTTCGTGAGTTTCGCTTTCTAAAAGAAAAGTCAAAAATGTGCGTGTTACATGATTTTGATTTAGTAGAAAGTAAAAAATAAAACTTAAGGTTAATATCACAAAAAAAAATCCCAAATTGGTATATCCGTGACAAATTTACCCTCAATTAGTTTCCGTTAAATTTTATCGTCAAATTTCTAAGTTGGATGACACGTAACAGTTGACGGGTGCACCGGTTTAGAATTTTACCCCTCAGTCTGTTACAGATTTATCAGTTTGTGGTTTTTCATGATATTAATCTAATTTAATAAAAGGTAAAATGTACTAATTTGTGGTTTTTTGTTGTCAAAAAATTAGTTTGGGATAAACTTATCACATGTGTCCAGTTTAGGATTTTTCGTGATATTAACCCTAAAAGTTAATCCGTACATTGCCATCATCCTACAACAACATCGACCGTTTCTTGTCCCATTAGACAAGGTTGGCAACACAGAATCTTCCCATGTCATTTTGTAAGATCTAAATGACCAGCATGTCATAAGATGTGAAGTACAATGTTTTGAGAGATGACTCCGATGCCTAAAACTCTAAAACCAAAAGAAAGAAAGAAGTACCAGGCCAGAATAAATGCTTCCACCACCAACCGTATATTCTACCGGCCTCATAGTAAACAAAATAATCTATCGACAAACCGAAAGGTTGCATCCCTTTTTTTATCAAATGAAGCCTCAGAACCAGCGTGCTTCTCGCCAAGATTCATCAAGAATAATTGTCGACACTAAGTTTTCGCGGCAATCAAAATGAGATGGGTTACTCGAGCTTTCCAGATCGACAATTTGTGTTCGAAAAAGATGAAAACAAGAAAATTCTTTTTTGGTTAAAGCATACACCACATAAATAGCCGGACGTTCATATACATGGTATGGTACAACAGGCTGCGCAACAGCCAGAAACAACAGAGAGAGAGAGAGAGAGAGAGAGAGAGAGAGAGAGAGAGAGAGAGAGAGAGAGAGAGAGGTTCTACATTATTAGAAGTAGATGTAGTATTATGTGCCTAATCCATCTATCCAATGTGTTACAGCCAGTCAACTTCATTTCAAGTAGAAAAAAGTTGCGGCAGTAGACGGTCTATGCTCCTGGAGAAAGAAGTACTGATATTTCTCCTGCCGTCGTGATTATCTGCACAGTCTATTCTCATCATGGGTAACTGCAAAAACAAAAGGACAAGTAGATTAGAGGATGAATACATATCTATCATCCTTAGTTGAGTTGAGTACTTCAAGAACCAAATTCTTAAAGACAATGGAAAGAAGAAAAAGGCTTATGGGATGTGCCGAGGTCCTTCTGTTGCGTGTATCATTTCAATATTGACAATGACAAACACCCAAATGATCAACCAAACGAACCAAATGAGGCATGCAAGAAAATGACGCTGCAAGAACAATCATAGAAGTATGAACCTAATATATGGAGCTCAAAGATTGCGTAAATCAGAATCGAGAGACAGTGTTAGCTAAATGCCCCAGAGTCATTCACCAAGATGTCACGCAACTTCAGATAAAGAAAACAACATGAAGGCCATGAAGAAGCTTAACCAAGAAACTTGAAATAGATATTATGGAATCACCTCTCTACAAAGCCATTTCTGCCTGCAAGGCAGCGAGCTCATCATCCTCAGGCGTGTTCTTCACTGGACGAGGATGTGACGGCTGCTTGACTGCAGGAGCATGCACTGGAGCAGGAGGAGCAGACGTGGTTGGCTCGAGAAGCTCGTCCTCCAGCTCAGCCCCTTCCAATTCTTCGAGCTCCGCTTCCAGTTCATCCTGATATAGCGGTCAGAATTTACTTTAGCCACCAATATTCTATCAAGAAGTTGTTTAAAAATAAGTTGTGTGACTTTTAGAATTGCTACTTCATCAAAATCAGCTGCTGCACCGATCGGCGTCGACAAGGCCTCCTGAATCTGTTTCATGTTTTCAGTCTGCTCGTTGACCTCGTCCATTGTTCTATCCAAGTCTTCGATGTTCCTGATATATAAAAGGAACCTTAGAAAAACATTTCATGCAATGAGAGCATAGAAGCAGCATCTACACATTAATGCACTCATTCTTAAGATAAATGTTAAGGCTTGCGAAGGATCGAGAGAAGAAAAGGACACTCCTTGTGTTAAAAAAAGACAAAAAGGGCCTGATTATAGTACAAAGTACCTTAAATAAAAAAACTCTCTTTAGTGTCTCCCATCAGTTCATTTCATGTGATCGCTTTCACAGGGTTTACCATCAGTCCATTTCATCATTTTTTCCTATACTTTTCGAACTGACTGTGTAGTAGATCCATAAGTAATTCAATATTAAGGGAAAAACACTTAAAATGGATTTCATCTAACCAATTACTAAATAGAGTCGCAATCAGATTTTTTACTATACTGGCATAAACAAAAGCAGATTTGTTACTTTTAATATGGTAAAATCTACCACGCAAAACAACATACAGAAGTCCAGACACAGAATCTCCATTTTTTTTCCACTAATAGATATAGTAGAAAATGGTACATACGTTGCCTTGTGAATAGCCTTCATGGTAGCAGCTCCGCTTCGCAATGCATCAACAGTCTCTGTTGTGGCTTTGGCACCTTCTAACATTATCATCTAACATTTTTAAAATGGAGCCACGGTTTCAGATTTTAGGTGTTTCCATTATAAGCATAGAGACAGAGCATCCAAGTGGAAGGAAAATGGCTAAACAGCAAGCGTACCTGATCATGTAGGCGCAACTGATAACTTCCTAGTTGTTCGATTTGCGTTTCGTACATCTTTTTCTTCTTCAAACATTGAATAGCAGCTGCCAAATAACACCAATTTGTATATTTACCGAGTGATTTAAGCACAAATGAGTTTCCAATCTACATCTCCACAATCGGGTGATTATTAGCAAGAATCCGAGACCAATTGGAGTTACCATGTCAGAACTAACGGAGAACATGCTATCTAGAGCATCTCGTGACTTCATAATTGTTTGGCGCTACTGAAGCTAATTATTGTCCGGAGGAGGACATTTAACTATGATAAGAATCAATGTCCCGGTTTAAACTTTATAACTGTACAGCACAACCACCAAATTTCCGGATACCAACGGCACAAACAAAAAGAGAGAATTTTTTTCACAGGACAAGTCAACTGATTTGGGTTTCAGCATCAGACAATCCCCAGCTACAGTGTCATTATCCAAAATATCACATTTGAGCACATCGCATGACTAGGGTTAAGTTATTTTAAGAGTGATCGAGAACAACTCTGTGTTATCACTATCAATATTGGCTTTCCATTACATGACAAGACAATTATTAAAACATTTCGAATTCCCGTTGTTGATGATCCAAAATGAAGAACAACAGAAGCAAGTGGAGGTGATACCATTCTTTTTCTTTGCCTTGGTATACGCCTTGGCCTTTTCAACCTCCGCAGCGGCCTTTTTCGCGAGGAAGTTCTCCTTCTTCTCCAGCATCTCGAGCGTCTACAATGACACGTGGCAGAGGTAACGATCTGAAGAAGCTCTCCGGCAAATTTCGGCACAATTTCCGAGTTAATTAAACGGGTACAACATGTTGTACATGGGATCAAGACAAAAGCAGTTTTGCATCTGTTTCGGAGCTTGACAGATGATTTTTATCACTTCGTAAATTGAAGAACCGAGTATCACATGCCTAGCAAGTAAAAAAAATGAAAGAACAGATTGTTGGCTCCACAAGGAGCTCTCTCAACTGCATCTGATCTACTGCATCTTTAACTTCACCCAGATAACCAGATATAAATGGAAATTTGCAATCACATAAACAAATAAATTCCATAAATTAAAATAATCTAGCCGATGACAAAATACATGTAGTGATGCTAATCCCTCCAACAAACCAGAATTAGGATGACCTCAAGTTGAACATATCAGCAACATCAACCAATAAATTGGTCAATAAACCAAATCATCCAACGACTATTGACATGATGACCCTCCAGAAAATCTATGGTCCTTTGAACACCGCCAATGAGAAAATGGAAAATCAAAATAAAAAGAAAAGGAACAAAGAATAACATCATAAGCAACCAAATTGCTTTACAAAAATAAACAGAGAGAGACGATCAGAATCCCACCTCGCTCAATTTATCTATCGTCGTTCTGGCGCTGACAGCACCGTCCTTCTTCTTCGTAAACATTTTCTGGAACATGATTGAAACTCCTCTCCGTCAAGACAAGAACTTTGTTCTTCCCCGAGCTCAAGAAAGCTTGCCGGATTCAAGAAACACTGCGGCACACGATGAAGGGGTATCGAATCAAATGGGTCGGAGTAATTTTCCGGGAATACCCGAAACCGAGAACATGCGGACCTTTGAATCGTGGAAAGCTCGCGTTCTTGGGTCGGCAGGTGAAGCTTCCAAGAAACCCCTGAAACGCGAAAGAGGGAGAGGTGACTTTTGTAGACTTTAATAGCTGCTTCGCGGAGAAGATGACTCGTGGGTGCTCCTCGCGAAATGTCAGCATCGGTGACGCAGAAAAGGGTCGTTTTTGGGAGACCAAACCATGTCGTTTTTATGGTTCTTTCGATCAAAGTTTTCTTTTTTAATCTCCATTACGTCTGGCGAGCGAAAAAGCACCAAACTTTTATAAATCCGTCGAGTTCCCAATACACATACGAGACTATAGATATTTTAAGTTCTCATTGATTCGAGTTACAGATAAAATCGGTTCAAATTAAGAAATAAAATTAGCGTAACAGGACAAGCTTTCTTACTATTTATTACGGTAACCCTTTAAAAAATCACTATCGTTGATAGACAATGATTATAATAACAGCAACAGTAGTACGACACGCATAGTCTCTAATATGTGACCCAAAAGATTAAATTTCCTAAAAATGGCATTTTATACCTAATAGTTCTTGAGATTTGAGGAATTTCTAATTTCTAATTTTTTTATATATTTATGACACGTACTTTGTTATAGCTTGCTCATATTGACATTCCTAATCTCAATGAAGATTAATGGATAAGCATGTATTTTGTGATGCTAAATTGAGCTCTCCCGTTCCCTTTCCTTAGTAGGTGAACTGGGCTGGGCTTTGTTAAGGCCGCAGGGCCCAGAAAGATAAGGAGAAGATATGGTCGGATGGAGGGTAAAGTGCAAATGGGCTTCATTCGATCTTTGTCACCTTAAGGATTGGATTCATCTGACGTGCAAAACCAATTTTCTCCAACACCCTTTAGAGTATTTTGTCGTTATTATTCTTTGGGAAAATACCACAAAAAACTATAAACTATGTTACTTGTGACAAATTTGCTCTGAATTTTTTTTTGTGGCACGAAAAACCTCAAACTATGCTACTTGTGACACATTTACCCAACAATACTTTGGTCCAAGGACATTTTTGTCTTTTTCCTTTTTCTGTTTTTTTCCTTTTTTTTTTCTTTCTTCTCTCTTTCCTCCGGTGGCCATGGCGGAGGAAAGCCGGCGAGGGTGCCCCTCGTTGACGTTGGGGTTGGGCGAGGGCTGCCCTCACCAAATCTGGCGAGGGCAACCCTCGTCGGCGTCGGTCGAGAGTCGCCCTTGCCCGACTCAAACGACCCTTGCCTAGGCGGGCGAGGGTAGCCCTCGCCCAACCCCAACGTCGGTGAGGACCGCCCTCGCCGGCTTCCCTCCGCCATGGCCGGCGGAGGGAAGAGAGAATAAAGGAAAAAAAAACATAAAAAAAAGAAAAGACGAAAATACCTTTGGGCCAAAGTATTGTGGAGTAAATATGTCACAAGTGACATAGTTTTGGATTTTTCGTATCACAAAAAAAAATTCAGCGTAAATTTATTATAAGTGACATAGTTTTGGATTTATTGTGGTATTTTTCCTTATTCTTTTACAGGAAAATAACATTATTATTCTCATATTCCCCTTTTTTTTCCCTTTTGCCAGTTTTCATATCCAGTGTTTAAGGATCTAAGCATGTGTGAGGCGCCACAATCTTCAACATCGTCCGTCGTTTGTTTTCATCGATAGGGGACAAACGTGCCCGTGGTTTTTCCCTTAAAGTTCGAATTTTTTTGAGGAGTCGAGATCAAAAAGGGAGCCAAAAAGGGCAACTTTTTTTATGTTTTTTGGTACGTGGGTGCTCTTCAAGCTGTCCTCCATGTCGAGGGAGAGAAAGTGGACCGGCACGTGGCGGCCAACCTCGGCCGTCCATTGGGGCTCAGAAGTCTTGGGAGGAGGACGATTGGCGGAAGGTCGGATTGAGGGCGACTTCGAGTCGGTCAAGGAGCTGCTTTTTCAGCGATGCTAAACGAACCACGCAGTTCACAATGGATCTCTCCCTTTCTATCTGCAACCACAGCCGGAGAACAGGGAGATTTAAGACGAGAGAAAAGGGGTAAGTGGGGACAGGACAGGCTTTTCGAGAGGTCAAGAAACCAGACAGGTGGACGTGGCTCAATTGAGCGCCACCCTCTTCACCACCATGCACATCAGGAGAGAGAGAGAGACCATGGATGGATGTGTTGACAGAACTCTTATCCCGCGGCATGGTTAGGGTTTGTTTGATTGATGCCATGGATCTCTTCTCGGATGACCAGAGCTGAAACGTTCTTCTTCTTGGAATTGTGCAAGTATTCTCGTAGATGTCTTAAGCATTTGGACTGTTCATTCGTGTAAATAAGACATGTATTAAGACGGATTGAAACATCGACAAAGGTACCAGGTGATGAATGAAAGACCGGCATCTTTGATTTCATTTCTCATCTTGATCTCTCCCCCTTCTTTGTCCATGTATCGTGTATGCCCCGAGGCAAGATGGAGTGGGAAGGGGGCTTCCGACTCTGATTGTTGAGCAACTATTTTGACGGAACGTCGTAAACGGCAAGTGTAGATTGCATTTTGTTTTGTTGGGTAGCGTGGATGTGTGGGCAAATACCTCTTTGCTTATTCTAATCCAACGAGGCATCCTCCTTATGATAATCATAAATAAGGACTTTATGTACGGACCCCAATTAGGTCAACTCAATCTTTAAGATACGAAAAATAAAAAATAAAAATCAATCTTAGTCTCATCTAATAAGTAATCATTGGATCAAACACGTTATAAAAGCTTCTTTAGCCATAAGTGACAAAGAGCAAAATTAAGCCTTCACGAAACGGCTTACTTATCTGGAGAATAAAATTCACATCCTCCTCGACACAGCTCTCGGGAAATTTGGCCAGTGGAGGGAGCAGTTTCTCGAAGATCCTCTGCTCTTCACGGGTGTTGCGGTGCGCGAAAAACTGATCCGGGCTGCTAATCATGACGGTATACTGTTACCAGCATGATCGTTAGCCTTGACAAGAAAAAAACTAGGTTTTCAAACATTGGACAAAGCAAAGCCTGACCTTAGGCAAGTGAGCCACGTCATCATATTTAATATCAAAAGGCACCTTCGAGTCCCTATCCAAATGGGTCCCACCCCTGCCTGCACTTTTTGTGTCCCTTTTCCCCTCTCCCTCTCCCTCTCTCTCTCTCCTCAGGACGATTGAGAATCGGTGTTCATCCTTTTCATCTGTGGCGAATACCTAATTCAACCTCAAACCCGTTTTCTTTTCACATTCCCCCTCTTTGCTTTTCCCCTCCCCCCACCCTTCGAATCTGTTCCCTCACTCGTCTTCTCTGTGCGGGCGCGCGCGCGCACATCAGCCTTGCTCCTGTTCAGGTGGTATCTTCTTGGTTATGATATCTGTGCCTGCGGGAAACGTGTGGTCCGTCCTAACCCACCGCATAGAGCCGTTCTTGGCTTCTGGGTCTGGTCGCGTCAGGGCTCTGCATGCGTGCGTTGATGCTGGAGAGCTAAGGTGAGTTCGAAGGATCTTGTGGGGGGGGGGGGGGGGGGGAGAAGAGATCTTCTGCTATCTGAGTTTGTCTGGGTCTGAGTCTTGATTTAGTGGGTTTGTGGTGTCTGATGCTTTTCATGTTCAGATACGGGCCTGTGGTCGAAGTAATACCGGACTCGGACGCCCGGATTGGGTAGCCTTCTGCTTCTGCAAGAAAGGTGGAGTTTTTCCATGGAGTCAGTTATCATCTCCGGTCTCTGTTAGGACAAGGGAGTTGGTAATTTCATTCAGCTGAAGCGGCGCGAGATTAGGTCGGTCGTCGCGGTATTGGTTGGTTTCGGGGGTATTGTTTCACGGGTTATGTTGGTGAAAATCTTGGAAATTAGAAGCTCTTGTGGTTAGAGAAAGCAAGAATGAAGAGAGGGAAAGATGATGAGAAGATCATGGGGCCCATGTTCCCGAGGTTACATGTGAATGATACAGAGAAAGGAGGGCCAAGAGCGCCCCCGAGGAACAAGATGGCCCTTTATGAGCAGCTCAGCATACCTTCTCAAAGGTTCAGTTCGGGGATGTTGCCTCTCAATACCAATAATAGCAGTAATTTGGTTCCGCCAGCATCTTCAAACCAGGTAAATGATATGATTGGTAGTTCTTCCTTCTTATACTGCGTGTTTGCTTTAAATTCACTACGTTTTTAAGTCATGTCCATGTAAGAACCTGCATGATCTTTACCCTGAAGTTATTGTTTTCTGGGTAGGAAAGTTTTTCAAGAAGTTGCCAGCTGTTGATTTTTCTTTGTGAATAGTTGCTTTAGATATTGTTGAATTTGGTGATACACCGTTGTTTGCACAAGTGGTTGATCTGTGGTGTTGGGAAATCCGTTAATGGATTGGAACAAGTGATGATGATTGGTGGTCTTCTGGGATTTTAGTTTGTGGTGTCAAAAGCGATTCATTTATTATCAGAACATTTATCTGGTAAACTCTGCTCTTTAGGTGTTTCCTTCTCTGGTGACCTTAGGTATTGGTATGTGTTTTGTTTTTTATGTTAATGAATCGAACTGCTCCGTGTGCAAGAAAATGCTAATTGGGATGAGTTTTGTCATTGTGGAACAAGTTGATATGGGAGCACCATATTAATTACAAATCACTGAGACAACCATTCAATTTCAGGGGAGTGGATCCGGCCGGAACGTGTACTTCCCAATGCACTTACCTCCTTCAACTCCAACTCATCTTTCCGAGAGATTGAATGCTGACAAGTCGGGTGGGGCTAGTCCAGCTAATCCACTGGTACGAGTGGAACAGAGAAAAAATGCAGGCGATGGAGATGATTTTATGGTTCCCGTATATGTTAAGTCAGGAACGGGTCAAGGTAATAACAAGAACAGTAAGGCTAGGGATAATGCTCCAAATTATACAGAGAAGATGCACAGCTCCCGCAGTGATGATCCAAAAAGATCTAGCTCAGTAGGTCTTACTTCAAGACAAGAGTTAAACTTAGACGGTTCTGTAAGATCCTATAGGAACGTATCCACTGCAGAGAATGGTCTTAGATCATTGAAGGAAGCTGACGCATCTCGAAATCCAGTTCTAGCAAGTTTTAGCACGTCCCGTGGTACAGATGCACAACTACGGCAAGGGAATGGAGATGGGCCACAATCAGAAGAGCATGCACAAGATTTCGAAAGTGACGAAACTTCGAGAGACATCGAGAAGGGAATATCTTCATGGCCAAGCCGTGATCTTCGTTTGGGAGAAACCCAAAGAAGTCCACCTGAGCCTAACAGCTTTGGTAAGGAAAACTTAAATGAGACATGTGGCACATTGCTCATGGTTGACGCTGGCAGAAATGACGATGCATCCGAAGTCTCCATTGCAGATTCAGCGTCGGGCTTGGATATCTCTCCTGATGATGTTGTGGGGATTATAGGTCAAAAACATTTCTGGAAGGCCAGAAGAGCAATTGTCAAGTAAGTGCCTGTCTACTTACCCTTGGAAGGTTCACCTTGCTTTAAAATCTGAGGTTCTTATTGGCTTACTCTCAATTTTATGTGATTTTGTTCTTGCATGTAAACAAGAACTCCTAAGTATTCTTGTTAAATTGCCCGCTTTGGTTATGAAAGTTGAGTGATCAGAACTTGTAATGTTTAGGCTAACTGCAAAAGGTCAAATTTTAAGGACATTGGATACAATTCTCCCATAATTTTATTAGAATATATAGTGTATATTTGATACTTTTTGGTCATTATCGCGTGATCGCTTCTTTTCTTAGTAGTTTTGATAATGAGCCTTACAGTCTAAGACTACTCAATTGGTCGGTCGTCCAGTCTTTTTAAATCTTCAGATGAAAACTATTCTCGGAAAACATGTTCTAGCACGTTGTGTCCGTTCTGCAAATGTTAAGGGAGAAATAGTTTGTTCTTTTGTTCAGACTTATCTCAACCATATGAGTGTTCCCTTTTTCGGGTTAAACTAAAAAATATGACTTGATTTTCGGTTGAAACTATGGGTTTGTACATTTCAATGATTAAGGCATATTTGAACTTTATGTGTTCTCCTTTTGTTTCGACATTTGCTTTTGCTCTTAGTGTTCATGTGTTAAATGGGAAGGGACGTGCTGTAGCAGTGTCACCTTCATATGTAGTATTTCGATACCAAAATTTTTCTTTGAATTTAAACGTGAGAGCGTTAATTGATTTCAGTCAGAAAAGTGTAGTTCATAGATTTATAGTTGAGGAGAGTAACTAACAGTGTGGAGTCCCAGGGTCCCTCTGAGGTGGTATTTCTTGTATTTAGCGGTGTATCATTTGAGACCAGGTAGGTGGACTGTCCTATTTGGAGAATTTTTGTAAGGTGACCCTGAGAATGGCGGATGATCTCTCGTTCATTGTGCCTTTGCATTTTCTCTCTAGAATTATATCTGTCTCCATTTTTTTTCTTGGTCTTACCTGCCACATCGTGAGCATTCCCTAATAATGAGGGCATGGTGCGGCAGGGGACATGGCGGAGGGTAGTGCAGTGATATATCTGGGGCCATTTCCGAGGGGTGAAAATGATATCTAGCTTGATCTTGGTGGATATGGTGACCAAAAGGATCTTATGTCATGTTGCACCTTGGTATCTGTGTTATCAGATATGGGTGCACCAGTCTGCATAGACACAATGTCTAGGTATAATGTTGCTGTAGTGTATGTAAATGCTAACTCTTATGTTTTTGTTGTACCTTTTCATAGAATTGTTTTCTGATTTTAGCAAATATATCGGCTGTAGTTGTGCACGGTACTCAATGTAATGGTAGTTTATGTTGTGATAAAAAAAGAAAGGAAGAAAATTAGGCGAGAGGGTATGGAGATATCAAGGCAATGTTTGAATTACTTATGCTTTGAGTGCCTGTTCTGTCATTCTTAGTACTGGCTAGATATTGGATGAGTTTAGTTGGATGCTTAATGCCTTGCAATGTTTAGAACTCCTCGTGGGGAGTTATAGCAGATATTGGGTAGACCGTTGCTCATCCAGATCTATGCTATTCACCATCTGATTTGATTGGAGTATTTGCCGGTCTTTTTGTATGCCTAAGTCCATGAATTTGCTATTGTCTCTGTTTTGACATAACTCCCTGTTACTCATTTCAGTCAACAGAGAGTGTTTGCAGTTCAAGTCTTTGAGTTGCATAGATTGATAAAGGTACGCTGGATGTCGCTCTTCAATGAGATTATTTGGCGAAGTCTAGTAGTAACATATCTTTGTGCATTTGCAGGTGCAGAAGTTGATCGCTGGGTCACCACATCTTCTGATTGAGGATGCTTCTGGCTTAAGCAAAACTTCTTTAGTCAACTCTCTTGGGAAGAAATTTTGCGAGGATCATAATGGTAGATATCTGTCACAAACTACAAAGCACAAAGAGGAGCCCGAGAAACCTGGCCACCAAATGGAGTGTTCTGCAGAGAATGCAGTCGGGAAGACGTCGATTTCTTCTGTCAAAAGTGCCAATCAGCTTTCGGATTATGGGCCTGGTATGAGAAACCCACCTCTGGCACCCGTTGTGCCTGATATGAAAATGAGCCCGTGGGATTACTCTCAGTCATCAGGGCACCAATGGTTGATCCCTGTCATGTCTCCTTCGGAGGGGCTCGTTTACAAGCCCTATCCTGTCCCTGGATTTACGGGAACAGCTTGTGGAGGATGTGGGCCATACAACCCTTCTCCATTGATGGCGAACATCCCAAACCCTGCTTATGGAGTTCCCTTGCATCACCATCACCAAGGATTTGGGTTCCCTTCGGGCGTTCCTCCACCAGGCCAAAGTTATTTCCCCACGTGCGGTATGCCCGTCATGAGCTTCAATGCTTCAGGTTCATCTGTAGAACAAACGAACTGGTTTTCTGGACCTGTCCAATACGGTCAAACGGGCCAATTATCCGGAGGGGAAGTTGACAATATGCAACATCGAAATTCATCTAACATACCTAAGAAGAGAAAAGGATTAGTTGCTCAGATCAAATTCCAAGCCAATAAAGACAGTGAGTTGCAGGTGAGCACGGCGAGCAGTCCTAGCGAGAAACCACCAGAGGGACTTGGAAATGTCCAATCCTCGGAGGGGAAAGAAGCACTCCCGCTTTTTCCAGTTGCTCCAGTGATTTCTGAAGGGGGATCTCAGCCTCGCGAGGCGGACCAGCCAACAAGGGTTATTAGAAGTGTGCCTCACAACGCTAGATCTGCAACGGAGTCTGTGGCTCGAATATTCAGGTCTATACAAGAAGAGAGGAAACAGTTTGACTCCATTTAGGGGATCGGCTAACTATGCTCGTCTCTCATAAAGTCATAAACTCATACTCATTTGAGTTCTGGAGCGTGAGAGTTTCTGTATTTGTGTTCTATTTATCTTTTGGTCCTTATAGATTGGTCTGTAAATTAGGTAAATCCTATGTGGTTCAGACCAGATTACATGTGTCATCACGATGTTAGTCGCTAAAGGTCTTTCGATAAGGGCAAGGTAAATTTTGTTCCAGTAAATTGGTGCCTATATAACGGTACAATGTAACTTCCGATCTTAGAGCCAACTTGTGTTTTGCCTGTTGTGTCAGTAATTTCATCGCTGTCTTTATCAAGGGAGTTGAGCTTGTGACTATTGGGTGCCGTGAATTCGCTCGGTATGACTGCACGCGATGGCGCGAGGATGGATCGATTTCGGCATATCGTTGCTTGGTGCCCATAAATAAATCTCTCGACTTTTGAGCAGTTCGCTGTTATGGACGCATTAGTGATGCTTGTCGAGGGAACTTTGGATTAATAGGGCTCGTTTGGTTCGACTTTGGAGAAATGCATTTGGGGGAATGCAAATACCTTCGGGCTAAAAGGGTTTTCCGAAATGCAAGTAGTGTTTGGTAAGTGTTTTTTAAAATCAACTTGAGCTAAAGGACTTTTGCTAATATATATATTTTTTTAAAAACTCCAGTGGAGCTAAACCGGCGGCCACCGCCGCCGGCCAGATCTGGTCGCCGGCCACCACCGCCTGGGGTCGCCGGACCTCGGGCATCGCCTGGGTCGCGCGACCCCAGGCGACGGTCGCCGGGGTCGCGTGATCCCTAGGCGGTGGTCGCCGGGGTCAGGCTAGTCCTCAAGCGGCGGTCGCCAGCCGCCGGACCTCGGTCTGGGGAAGATGAATAGTATCGATGAACAGTGCAAGTTGCATTCCGAAAATACAACTTCCCTAAAGCACCTCCGGTGGAGCATTGGCCAAGGGTCCCTTAAGGAGCATCCATATGCAATTGCATCTCCCCAAAGTGAGTAAAAAAAATTGGCAAACACCATTTGCATTTGGCCAAGGGACTTTAGAACCCAAATGAGCATTTCAAATGCTGAACCAAACGAGCCATAGTATTTGTCATCTCTAGGGATTCATAATGGCAAAAGCTATTTCACTTTCTACTGACGGGAGTTCAAAAGCTTGTGACCACAAATGAAATTCTCTGAAAGGAAATTTTGTCTGCAATACTTTGCATTGACATTCGCATATCACTCATGGGCAGAAATGATTTTGGCCCGGCCCGCCGAAGTAGAACACAGGCTCGCCAATATACCCATCTCTATGGTTCTGTCCATTGTAGCAATACACTTGATCGTTATAAACCCCGACCCATTCAGGGTACTTGAGTGAAAGTGAGAAGTCCATGATCCTAACATGGTTGATGTAGCAGGCACGGCCATGGAGTGCCTCTGAGTACGCCCCGCTTCCCATGGCAGTTCTGGTGTGAGGAGTCTTCTTCACCATCGTGCTGTACACTTGACCTCCCCAATTGACCATTATGGCGCTGCGCTTCAAGTAGGAGAAAAGGGATGCCGGGAAATACCCGAGGACCAGGTTGTTCGTGAGGCGTAGCCACCAGTTGGAAGTATTCGGATCCTGGTTCAATGACAACCACCTCTGCTCAGAAATACTATTTAAGAGAACGAACAACTTTTTAAGTTAGACCTGAATTAATGGGCGAACTCGATTTGAATGAAATTGTATAATGGGTGGAGTGGTTAAATCGGGATTGACATAGAGGCTAATCGTGACTTGTCAACTATTTCCCCACTCAGCTTTGTTGGGGTCATGCTCAAAGGGCAAATCATTGTCCAAGCACACGTGGAAACCTTCGGGCAGTTGAATGTCAAACTAGCCCGCTCAAACAAGAGATTTGCCGATCAGGTCTACTGTAAGTAGAGAAGGCAAAGAAGATTGAGAATGTAAGTACCAGGAAGAGGCCGACTGATATCTGATATTGTGCCGCTTCAGAAGATATCGGACCCAGAGCAGAGCCGAGGGCCACCTCGGAACTAGTTTGAACGAACCCAGAACATGTCAAATCGAAGCAGCCTGTGGAAACGCTTGCATCAACCTGAGTAATAAAAGAAATGGAAGATAGGACAATCGGTTAAATGGTTCAACTTTGCCCAGAAGAAATAATCTATCGGGATGGTAGAGTACTCACGGTCCAATGTGTGAAAAGCCGAGTTTGCTTATCTCCATATAACTTTGGGTTCACCTGGGAATATGAAAATCTTTTTGAGCCATCTCAATAGATAACCAAAAACAAACAGGATATAAGTAAAGGAGACCTAGATTAAAATTGAAAGACAGACCATCCATCCTGCTTCAACGCTTTCGTACTTATCGCCGGGGCCGCCGAGAAGCCATATCTGGGCCGTAGTGAAGTCATCTGGCAAATCAACACTCGGATTCCATAAATTTATATCACCCGAAGCTCCTATGTAGTTGTATCCTACTGTCAAAAGGATTGCTTGCTGCCCAAGAAACATAGTGAAATGGTATTACTAGATACTGAACATATGAGGGAACAAGTTTCTATTAGCAAGTGAACAAGGGGCGTTGAGTTCAGTTGAACGAATGCTTACATCACGATCTTTTGTATAAGGAAGAGAGACTTTGGTTCCATTTATGACCACTTTTCGACCAATTTCATCGAGGGTTGAATTAGCCACGTGGTCCTGTGAATGAGGATGATACATTTTCCCAAATTGGTTGGGACTAGAAGCTCTCAACAAGTCTTGCCGCCGGATTCGTCGGATGGGAATAGTTCCCTCGGGACAACTTCCACTCTTTTGCCAAGTCTGAGATATTATTGGTGTTGAGGACTCCTTTTTTGTTGCTCTGTCTTCTGAAGGCAATTTAATGCTGGGTTTCGTCTGCATTTGAAGGAAGAATAGTAAAAGAGGATTCCAGGAAATATCGCCCAAAAAGAAGAAAGAAAATATCAAGCTGCTTTCAATAAATAAGATCAAAACGTGCTCGAGTTCTCAAGAGTAGCCGGTTCAATTCAAATAAAAGCTATTTAGAACTTATTAGCCTCGAAAATTGTTGTGATCGAATTGTCAATTGTAAGTAAGAGAGCTAAGGTTAGGAAACAGACCTGAATGACATGGTTCTTCAATGTGGGATGGTCAAAGGCTGGTTGTTTGTGCATGTCAACACAGTCGATGATATCTCCATCTGCACTCTATCAATCAAACAAAAATTGGACATGAGTCTGAAACTTAATTTATTGGCAGTGAACAAGCTTTCATTATTATGACCATTATGTAGCTAACAAACAAATGCGTGTGTGTGAGAGAGAGCAACTTTTCTGAAAGAACTTAAATTACTACTCCTCTGCTTATCTGCTCGAGCCAAAGGATGAGTACCGTAGATTTGAGTTCAGCAAAAAGATGAGTGCATGATTGAAGTACGGTGCAAAAAAAAATACTGGGGATATGGAAGAAAAATTTAACATTTCTTGGATGGTGATTTGTGGGGATCCAAAATATGGCATTACTTTCTGGCCAAAATTGAAAAGAAAAAACGAAAACAGAGCAAAAAATGCATATCACATATTCATATCATTAGTTCTATTGGGTGGTGAAATTCTATATGGAATACAACAAAATTGTGCTGGCTCTTATGGCACGTGTGCAGTAGAACTCCAAAAATGTTCACTTTTTCCTGAAATGGCTCAGGAAAAACACGGGTTTTGTACCAAAAGCAAATGTTCCATAAGGGTTGTGGAACTGAGATTCATAACATTGTTATCAGAAGAGACACCATATATGACCAAATGATTGAAATCTTATGAGATATTGTGTAAGTTGATGCGAAATAGTCGAAATCCAGCCCCGAACAAAAGAAGTCTTTCTCGGGCCAAGAAATCACAAAAAGGGTGGAAAAAGCTGGCGTCTCCTATTTGATGTAATTCTCACTGATTGGTTCTTCAAACCAAGAATGAGCATCAGCAGGAAGCCTATTCAAGAGGAGATGAAGGCAATAAGATACCTGAATGTTCTTCACTGCAGGCTTATTAAGAAGCCTGAGTCTCCTATCAATATCATCATCGTCCTCTGAAGCCTCTCTGTTCACTGATGTTCTTGATACACTATCAGCTAATGTGGCCCAACACATTGTCATAGCCAAGAAAAGCATAAATCCCACTTTCTCCATTGTTCCTTCTGCTTCTCAGCATTAAAATGACTGAAGGGGAAGGGATATAAATGGATCGAAATAACACATAAAAGGGAATATTCGATACCAAATCTATGTTTACCCAAGCAAGCCAACAATAATGCAAGATCCCAATTTGGGACTGTAAGGGCGCAAATGGTAACCATTTTGCTCCAGAAATTAAATTCTTACCAGAAATTGATTTCTGAAATTCTTGCAAGAAATTAATTTCTAGAGGAGAAATCTGTTTGATAAAACATGACTAATTCTGCTCCAAAAATTGAATTCTGGAACAGAAATCTGTTTTGATTTGTTGATTTTTTTTGCACCTAAAAAAATTTAAATTTCACTCAAAGTGGGTGGCCACAGGTATTCTAAGTGATTCTGTGAAGTTTTAAAATATTTTATTTTTTGATTTTTTTTGGACACCTCAAAAAATTTAAATTTCAATTAAAGTGGGTGGCCAAAGGTATTCTAAGCCATTTTGTGAAATTTTGAAATTTTTGATTTTTTTGGGCACCTCAAAAAAATTAAATTTCACTCAAAATGGATGGCCACATGTATTCTTAAGCCATTCTGTGAAGTTTTGAAATTTTTAATTTTTTTTGGACACATTAAAAAATTTAAATTTCACTCAAAGTGGGTGGCCACAAGTATTCTAAGTCATTCTGTGAAGTTTTAAAATTTTTGATTTTTTTATTCTTTTGGATACCTAAAAAAATTTAAATTTCACTCAATGGTGGCTTTTAAGCCATTATGTGAAGTTTCAAAAAATTTTATTTTTTTTATATTTTTTGAAAAAAATTCACCAAATTTCCTATTTTCCCAAAATTTGACTTTTTTTTATTTTCTGGAAATTTTTATGAATTTTTCTGGAATTTTTCAATTTTTATGCATTTTCTGAAAAACAAATTAGTGAGATCTCAAAATGTGTTGTAAAGGCCACGAAAAAGAGACCAAAGAGGGAGAATGCATTCTGGAAGAGAGAAGCTACAAAAAGTAGCTTCTCTTTTTCTTGCCCAAAACTCATTCTGGAATCAAGTATTTTTAACAAACGCATTTTTATTCCAAAATGCAAAAAATGCTCCGGAATGCATTCCGGAAATTTTTTAACAAAATGCAAAAATTGCTCCAAAATTGCTCCAGAATGCATTCTGGATCAGAAATTCTGCTCTAGAATGGATTCCATACGCGCCCTAATTAATCACTTGTCATATTTGCTTGGGTTAAAACAGAAAGTACACATCTGCCAACAAAAAGCAAAAAATAGAACGAAAAGACATCAATACACAGATCAATTTGTTTCATGCGAATTAAGATAATATTGACTGAACTATGACCACTTCAGTTAACATCAACATAGAAAAAAAAGTCAACCTTCATGACTTTTCTGCCAGATGCCATTGTGTTCTTTACAGATTGCAGCAATGCACAAGAAACTGACCGAAAATGATTTGCACTACAAGAAAAGTGTCCGAGTGTGCTGATTAAGAGCATGAATTTTCTCTTAGCAGAAGAAGATAAGGGATCTGAAGTATGATTTGAATATGGAAACTGCCGGTACATATAACCTCATAAACGGCCTTGTGATTATGGTATAAAATTCACAAGATTAATTTTTTGGACAAATGGGGCTTCACCCATACAAGTTTGTTACTGTATTCTGGCATGGACTTCATGCTCAACTTGATGAGCGAGCTTGGGCCAGCTCCAGAGAATACAAGCATGAACATGCCTCCAGGTTTAGTTCAGCCCGCCAATCGATCATGTCTTAAATTTCAAGACATGTAAGGCTTCAAATTGGTGAAAATAAACGGGAAAATAAATGTTCCTATTTCTTTAAAACCCTGCTCATAACATCTGCTATATGAGGATAAGGCTGAAAGACAAGAAACTAGCAGCTGCGGTGTCTAATCAGGGGCACAACTCATTCCTTCTAGGACCTCCATAAAAAAATAAATGTTCCTTGCCAAAAGCAGCACCAGATTTGGCGTAAAACCCACTTGATTGCCTCACCTCCCTCTCTCTCTCTCTCTCTCTCTCTCTCTCTCTCTCTCTCTCTCTCTCTCTCTCTCTGAGCTTAGCTTGGATCCTAAGTATGATTCATATCCCTCCTTGGCTTTTCAAATCATCTTAAACCGGTTCTTGATCTTTCTTGTTTTCGCAGCTCTTAGGACAACCCCAAGAACAGCGCATAAATCCCCATCCGAACCTCTCTTATTCACCAGCCTTATATCGTTGTCCTTACAGTTATCCTCTTTCTCCACTTCTTCGGCGCTCTGCTCTCTGCAAAGAATGGGGAGACATTCTTGCTGTGTGAAGCAGAAGCTGAGAAAAGGGTTGTGGTCGCCTGAGGAAGATGAGAAGCTCTTCAACTACATTAGGGGTGAGCGCGGTTCCAGGGTAGAACCGGGAACCGGAGAACCGGACCCGATGGGTCCGGTTCGGTTCTAGGTTCCATGGACAGAGGGTCCGGTTCTCGGTTCCCCATTTTTAGGAACCGGTTGTTCCGGTTTCGGTTCCCGGTTCCTATAGGAACCGGAACCGGAACCTGGAACCGGAACCGGACCGGAACCGGGAACCGGAACCAAGAACCGGGACCAGGAACCGGATCCCTAAAAATTAAAACATAAACTATACATTTGGTATTTAGAAACCCTAATTCCCAAATGCTAGCTTCTCCTCTTGAATCACCCGATCCTCCATCTTGTCCCTCCTGCTTCCACTTCCGCCTCGCTCCCGCTTTCGCTTCTGCCTTGCTCCTCGCTCCTGCTTCCACTTCCGCCTCGCTCCCGCTTCTGCCTCGCTCCTCGCTCCCTCTTCTTGCTTTCGCCTTGCTCCTCGCTCCCGCTTCCGCGGTTCTCTCCCGCTTCCGCCTCGCTCCGCCTTCTTCGCCGCAGGTCTCGTGATCTCCCCACGCGGATTCGCTGTGATTATTCGGGCTCGCCGCCGTCTTCCTCCTCTGAAGCTCCATCTCTCTGGTACGTAACGTCTTCGAACAACCCCTGCCATTCACGCCTTCTCTCTTTGAATTCCCACCGTTGCTTCTGTTCATCTTTTGCATCGATCGATTGAATTCAATCACGACAATCATGCCTGAGTTGCGTGAAATCGTGCTCTTGCGTGCACATTCATCTGGATTCATCGCCTAGTGAATGTGAGGAGAGGGAAAATGCGGTGGATCTTTCCCCGATTGAATGTGAGGAGAGGGAAGGGGGGGAGTTAACCGATTGGTTAATTGTCGATTGCGATCGTATCTTAAGGGCCTTTGAGATTTGCTCTTTTTGTTGCTACTTTTGGTGATTGTATTTATGGTGGTGTGAAAAATTTGCAGTCGAGATCGTCTTTATCTTGGTCACCTTTCTCTTATTTTCCAATTGGTAACTTTAACGAGCGCTTGAATTTTCTAATTTTCAATCAAACTTTTGGCTGTTGTATTTTCTTGGGGATGATTTTTCTGATACTCAGCTCATTTGGTTTATGTCCTTGCCTTATGCTAACTGCAGTGGAGAAGTGCGTGCCGGAAATGCTCTAATGTGCATTGTCACAGATCCGTGATTTCGTTGATTATATGTTTGATCACCGAACCATTGGAAATATTCTTGTGATGTCAATTGCCGCACAAAGCTTGAGTTTTGTTTGAATAGAAAGCAATGTCGTGCTGTTTCATTCGGGAGAATTAATTATAGCTGGCTGATGAATCTTTTGCATCTTTTCTCTTTCTGCATCTGCAACTCATAGACCTGCATATTCTTTCTCTGATGTTTTGGAAAAATAACTGTGACTGATATTTTCACCTCATCCATGAGACCTCTTGCACTCAAACCCCTCATTCTAGAGACGGCAAGAGCTCTTCTGGTCGAATTGCCTTGTTAAAGTTTCACAGCCTTTCTCCACTCCCTAATTGCATTAGCTAACACGACTCATCACTACTGGAATAGAGACAGAAAAACAAGATCGGCAACAAAGTCTCAAACTTGAGACCATAAACTTCTTGAAATATCAGACCTGATTCTCCTTAGGACATCATCTGCATTAACCTGGCTCAAAAGCTCCCCATGTTCCTCGTTGGACACGTGTTGGAGATGAGCCAGAAGATGTGAAGCAATTCAAAGGAGCTTCTTCTCTCAATCCAAGAAGGTCTTCGGCAGATGCAGAGAAAGTGGCCCTTCTTGGGCGCTTGACCGATCTGTCTTTTTGGATTTTTCGTTCTCTTCTGATGAGAGTCTTATTTTACTCTTCTTTCCAAACAGAAATGACCATTGTATTCATCACAAAAAATACCCTAGGCTGTGAACAATCTCTTCATGCAACAATGGCAGCATCAAATTCGTCCAGAAAAACATTTACCAGCCACCTATCCTCTGTAAAATTACTTGAGATTGTCATTTGAAGCAATATTGTGTCCATGAGAAATGGTTTTGAGCTTTTACTTCTAATGTTCTCAAAATGAAATAAGACGATGTTGATTTTTCAATTTGCTGAGCTACTTGAACAAGTCTATTGGAATGGAAATTTATATTGACTTGCTAAACTACTTTGGAATATGGCTGCTTGAGATTCAAATTGCATTTTCTTTTCTGCTGTCTTGTTTTGTTCTCGTGTCGTTTGATTGATTGTTTAAGTGCTCTCGGCTAATATGTTCTCGTGTTGTTTGCTTGGCCAGCGTTGTTTGATTGACATATCAACTATCAAGAATTCAAGATAACATGTCAATGGAGGTTGATGGATGTGAGGAGATGACTCCGATCACAGAATTTGAATTGTCGGGCGATGAAAATGAAGAAGAGCCATCCCCTACCACGAGTGCAACAAACAAGGTACTTGGTTCTCATCGTCCTCCTCTTAATAAGAAATATACATCCGATTGCTGGAATCATTTTGCAAGAATCAAAGATGGGGATGGAAAAACATATAAGGTGAAGTGCATTCATTGTGGGTCTGAGTTAAAGTACAATGTTGCTCATGGTACTTCCGCAATGAGGAAGCACTTGAAAACATGTAAGAAGTTTCCTTGCAATGTTGATAAGAGGCAGAAATTCTTTGCACCGCGTAACGTAGACTTGGCTAACAAGGCAGGGGGAGGTTCTAATACTGGTAGTGTCTTATCGACATGGTCATTTAATCAAGAACGTTGTAGGCAAATGCTTGCTCGGTTCATCATAGTTGATGAACAACCGTTTTCCTTGGTTGAGCGTGTTGGATTTCGCGAGTTTGTCACCGAGTTACAACCTCTCTTTAAACATTTGTCACGTTTTACAGTGGCTAAAGATTGTATGAAGCTATATTTCTATGAAAGAACTTGTTTGAAGACTTACTTTGGTAAGATAAATTCTAGGATCGCACTCACGATCGATACATGGACTTCCATTCAAAACCTGAATTATTTGTGTCTCATTGCACATTTTATTGATGAAAATTGGAAGTTGCATAAAAGAATCACCAATTTTGTGGTGATGCCTAGTCACAAGGGTAGGGAGATTGGGAGAATGGTGGAGAAATGCATCAACGAGTGGGGAATAGAAAAGAAGGTATCCACAATCACCGTGGATAATGCTAGTTCGAATGACGTTGCAATTGGTTATTTGAAGGAAAAACTTTCAAGAGAAAAGTTGTTGATCTTAGATGGTAGTGTTTTACATATGAGGTGCACCGCACATATATTAAACTTGATTATTAGAGATGGCTTGACTACGGTACGGGAATCTATTGCACGTATACGAAATGTGGTTAGGTATATGAGGAGTTCTCCCATGAGAGCCAATACATTTAAATCTTGCATTGAGGGTGAAAAGATTACTTACAAGGGTTCGGTTATTCTTGATGTTGCCACTAGATGGAACTCCACTTACCTCATGTTAGACACCGCCATAAAATTTAGAAAAGCTTTTGAAAGGATGGAAGAAGACGATTCAGCTTTTGCCAGTGAGCTTAACCATGATCTTCCTAAAGATGATGATTGGGAAAATGCCATTATTCTTTCGGAATTTCTAAAAATATTCTATGATGCCACCAATCGGATGTTGGGGAGTTCATATGTTACTTCAAATGATTATTTTGAAGGGATAGCTCTTTTGTATAAAAATTTGAAAGATGCGGCGGATGCTTCGGATCCTAAGCTTCAAGCTATGGGTATGAAAATGAAAGAGAAATTTGACAAATACTATGGGAGTTTGGATAAAGTGAATATGTTGGTGTTGATTGCGGTTGTGTTGGATCCTAGAGCCAAGTTGAGTTATGTGAATTTCTTGTATGGACAAATTTATGATGATGAATTGAAAGTCAATGAGATGCATTACAAGGTGAAGGATGCATTGGAGCGTTTATATGAATTTTATGAACAATCTTCTCTTGCTTCAAGTGATAGAAATTTTGGTGCCCAAAGTTTGAGTGCTAGTAGTAGTGGTTCCAATGCTGATGCCGGTGGTAGTGAAGGTAGCAAGATCAAGAAGTATGACGCCCAAGCTTGGCGAAAAACCTTTATGCACTCGAACCAACAAATGTGCAATGACAACAAATCTAAGCTTGATCAATATCTTGAAGAAAAAAATGAAAATATTCTTGATCTTGACCTTTTGATGTGGTGGAAGACTAGTGGCTCAAAATATAAAATCCTATCTTTGATGGCTCGGGATGTTTTGTCTATTCCCGTAACTACTGTTGCTTCGGAGTCGACTTTTAGTACATCGGGTCGTGTGCTTGACGGCTTTCGAAGTTCTTTGACTCCCAAAGTAGTGGAAGCTTTGATTTGCACTCAAGATTGGTTGAGAGCCGTTCGTGTGCCGATTGATGTTGAAGAGTGCATCAAAAATGCAGAAAAATTTGAGATGGGTAAGTGATGTTTATATCTTTATATATTGTAATTCCTTTTATATATCTAATAAGTGAATATTTTATTTAATCTTTCTTTTTTTTAGATATGGATTGTCTGAATGAGGAGATTATCGTCAGTAAATAGAGTTTACCAGTTGAAGCGGAATGAATATATGTGGTAGGCTTTCTAATACTTATTTTATTTTATCAATAAATTGATATGGATTGTCTTAATAAGGAGCAGCTAAGGTCGTGTTATTTGTGATTCTGCCAATTATTTGTGCGTGCCTTTGATCTCGTGGTTGTTTAAAGGAGGAAGAAATTTAATGCCGGAGTGGATACCGAAGAAGCTTTTGGTCTTCTGCTTTTGTGCTTTTGCAGCATGTATGGGGAGAAAGGTGATATGTATTAAGAAAAATGTGGCATCTTACCTTGGAATTTAAAGTCATATGTATTGCATCCCAACAATTACTATTTATCGTGCTATCCCCTTTCTTTTAAGAAAAAATGTGACTTTTCTATAATTTGTCTTTTGTATTCTTTTTTATGAATGTTCATTTTCGTTTTGATTAACTAAAAAAAAAGAACCTGTTGGAACCTGGAACCGACCCTGGAACCTGTGACAGGGTAGGTTCCAGGTTCCACGTTCCGACGGGTAGGTTCCAGGTTCCTCATTTTGAGGAACCTGTACCCGAGGGTAGGTTCCAGGTTCCAGGCGGAACCTACCTGGAACCTGGAACTGCTCACCCCTAAACTACATCACCCGATACGGCATCGGCTGCTGGAGCACCGTGCCACTGTTGGATATATTATTAATATAGTCAAAATAATATGTTCACATACAAGCCTAACAGATTTAAAGTATAGTTATTTTGGGCCCATATGGGCTGGAGCCCAATAGCTTACATATAAACTCTAGGGTTTACCTACGCTGGAGATAACACTGTTAAGCGTTCCAAACTTGACGTCTCTTGGTATAATACTTCAAGCAAAACACTCTCTACTCTCTCAAACCCATAACCTCCAACAATCTTGAAGTATTAGATTCGTGTGTTGGATTTGAGCAAGAAATGTGTCTACTTGAAGATCTCGTCAAGACGAACTCGCAGGTATTATTTATTTTCGATTTCGACGGTGGTATTATTTTCGATTGCGAGTGGTCACTCGCATTGAACGGAGGTCGGACGGCTGAGATACGACAACTGGAAGTCTGGCGATTTTTCGGCTTCCAGCGAATTTCCGGCGACTTCTCGACTTCCAGCAACAAGGGCAGTCCATCTTAAGGTTTTTGGGCACTCCGGATTTGTTTTTGGGGTCTGTTTTGGCAAACTCCACCTCTACAGAGTGGTTTGACCAAGGTTAGGGGCTTTATTCGACTTTGTGAGCTCCGAGGACTTCAAGGTGCACTCTTTTTACATCTTTGCTCTGATTAAAATGGCAAAAAATAGTTCCTATGATATTATCAAGCTACAATCATTTGATGTCACTGAATTTCATGGTTGGAAATTGCATGTTCAATTTGGCATGAAAAAACGTGAAATATTCTACACTGTACTGAGTGATTTTGCATCTACCACTGAAGATGTTGATGAATATCAATGGAACAAAGATGAAGATTTTTGTAGAGATTACTTGTTGACCTCTTTAAATTCTCGTCTAGCTATGACTTATAGTGAGTTTAAGACAGCGAAAGAGATATGGGATCACTTAAACGCTTAGTTCCAAAAACAAGAGGGGCTCTCTAAAACTCTTCTAGCGGAAAAGTTCTTTGACTTTAAATTCAATATAAATTCGAGTATCACCTCTCAATTAATTGAACTTGAGAACATGAGGAACAGGTTGAAAGAGGATAATTCTAATATGTCCAATAATCTCTTTATTGGTCTTGTGTTGAGTAAGCTACCTGCTGAATGGAGTTCTTTCAAGACTGAAATGCACAAATAGAAAGAACATATGAGACTGGATGAATTAAAGAGGTATATTCATATTGAAGATCAAAACATATCTAGGAAGAGTTTGGAACAAGAAGGACAACAAAAGTCAGTTGCCAACTTAGTTTCACATTCCAATAAACCTCAGAAAAGATTCAAGTCATCAAAAGGTGAATCCTCTTCACAGTTAGATGCCAAAAAGACTATCTTCAAAAGGAAGAAGAAGGGCAAGTGCCATAACTGTGGAAAGTGGGGTCACTGGGCAGCAGAGTGTAAGCTACAAAAGAAGCCAAAGAATGACACACCACAAACTACGACTAATATGTTAATTAGTAAATCTAAGCCTCAAGCCTTCATTGGAATGATAAAGAATGGAAAGACCAGCGTCTCCTCTGAGTGGTGGTTAGATAGTGGCGCTACTTGTCATGCTACAAATGATAAGAACTCACTCACTGAGGTCATAGAAGTGAAAGACACCGTAGAAAATTGTAATGGTGGTGAGGCAGAGGTGACTCATGCTGGAACTGCAAGTTTGGTGCTTTCTTCAGGTAAATTACTAACTCTGAAACATGTTAGAGTAGTACCCTTACTTAAAAAGAATTTGATATCTATGAGTTTACTTGATAAAGCCGGTATGTCCTTTTCAACTATGAATGGTAGAGTAACTTTATTTGTTAACTCATGTTATTTCGATTGTGCATTCATGGTTAATGGTATGTATAGGTTGAGTTTAGATACTGATAGCATCAACCATATGAATTCTACTTTGATTGATCCAAGGATCTTACACAATAGACTTAGACATGTGAATTACAGGAAAATGCAACATCTAGCTAAAACTCACAACATTCCATTGGATACTTCTATTCGATTTGACAAATGTGAAGTGTGTGCACAGGCTAAGATCACTAGAAAACCTTTTAAGTCGGTTTCTAAAAGCACACAGCTTCTTGAGCTAATACATTCTGACCTTTGTGACTTCAGAAATTACGTTACTAGAGGTGGTCGGAAGTATCTACTAACATTCATAGACGATTTTTCTCGATATTGTCATGTTTATTTGTTGAAATCGAAAGATGAGGTTTTTGAAAAGTTTAAGATTTTCAAGTCTAAAGTAGAAAATCAACTCAACTTGAAAATTAAGAGGTTTAGAAGTGATAGAGGAGGAGAATATACAATGATAGGGTTCAAGGACTTTTGTGCTTCAGATGGCATAATACTTGAAACCACTGCTCCTTACTCACCCCAATTAAATGGTGTTGCCGAGCGTAAGAATAGAACGTTAACTGAAATGTTAAATTCCATGTTACTTACAGCTGGCATGCCTTCCTCCTACTGGGGAGAAGCAGTTCTAACTGCTAATCACATCCTAAACAGGTTGCCGCACTCTAAGTTGTCTATGACACCTTATGAGATATGGCATAAGTGTCCTTGTACATATGATACTCTTAAGACTTGGGGCTATGTTGCTTATGTAAGAATACAAGATCCTAAAAGACCTAAAGTGGGACCTAGAACCATTACTTGTGTATATCTAGGTTGTGCGAAAGATAGTGCTGCAAATAGATTTTTAGATCTATCTACTAATACGGTGATAGAATCTAGAGATGCAGAATTTTTCGAGAACAAGTTTCTCAGAGATCGTGGCTTGAATGTTTCTGGATCTACAGGTATGATTTCAGAGTCTCCTGTAGAATTTGAAGCAAGCTCTTCTGATACTAATTCCCCACAGCTGACTGTTGAACGAGTTCCAGTTAGAGTATCTATAAGAGATAGAGTTCCCAAAAGTTTTAGTGAGGACTTTGTTACTTACCATCTAGAAGATGATCCATTCTCCTATCAGGAAGCAATGAGATCTAGGGAATCCCTACTGTGGGCAGAAGCCATAGATGATGAAATGAGCTCTCTGCTGCAGAACCACACTTGGCAGCTAGTCCATTTGCCAAAACGGACTAAGGCTATAGGCTGTAAGTGGGTATTGAAGAAGAAACTGAATAGTGATGGATCAATAGCCAGATGCAAAGCACGTTTAGTAGCTAAAGGCTATAAACAGCTGAGTGGAATAGACTATTTTGATATCTATTCACCTGTGTGTCATTTATCAACTATAATAATTCTTCTTGCTTTGGCATCTATTGAACACTTTGTAGTGCATCAAATGGATATAAAGACAGCTTTCCTAAATGGAGAGTTAAATGAGGAAATCTACATGGAACAACCGGAAGGGTATGTCATGAAAGGTCTTGAGGACAAAGTTTGTAAATTGAACAAATCTTTGTATGGTCTTAAACAAGCACCTAAGATGTGGCATCTTAAATTTGACAAAGTGGTAAAGAGTTATGGCTTTCAATCTAGTTATTCAGATAAATGCCTTTACCATCGTTCTATGTCAAATAAAATAGTCATCATTTGCGTGTATGTTGATGACATGTTAATTCTTGGTTCCGATCATTCTGTAGTGAGTGACGTGAAAGCTATTTTAGCTAAAGAATTTGACATGAAAGATCTTGGTATTGCTAATACCATTCTTGGTATGAAAGTAAGCTTTGAAAGGCAAGTCATCTCCCTTAGCCAGACTCATTATATGGAGCAACTACTTTCTACCTGGGGATACAGTGAGTGTAAACCAAGTGCGACACCATGTGATTATAATAAAAGACTGAATCCTAATGAAGGGACCAGTGTCGATCAGTTAAAGTACTCGAAACTGATTAGTAGTCTCATGTATGCTATGAGTTGCACTAGACCTGACATAGCCTTTACAGTTGGCATGCTGAGTCGTTTCACTAGTAATCATAGTAAAGAGCATTGGGATGCCCTCAGTAGGCTGATGAGATACCTTATAGGTACTAAAGATTATGCTCTATGTTATCCTAGTTATCCTCCAATCGTGGATGGATATTCTGATGCCTCATGGGGCTCAGAAATTGGAAATAGTAAGTCCACTAGTGGATATGTATTCACTTTGGGTGGAGCTGCTATTACTTGGATATCCAAAAGACAGACTTGTATTGCATTGTCGTCTATGGAATCGGAACTTTTTTCTTTAGCCTCAGCCGGCGAAGAGGCAGAGTGGATAAAGAATCTGATTATGGATATTCCTTTGACTCGGCTAAAGATTAATTCTTTAAACTTGTTCTGTGATAATCAAGCCGATGTCCAAGTCGTCAAGAATGCTCTCTTTAATTCCAAGAGAAGGCATGTGAGACTGAGACATGCGTTGTTGAATTATCTGCGCGAACAAGGAGTTATCACCTTGATCGATGTGCGATCGACGGATAATATGGCCGATGCTCTCACGAAGGGTATGCCTACAGATCGATTATTCAAAACAGTGGGGGAAATGGGGTTAAAGACTATGTAGATACGTCTTAATTATCATTTACTTACCTTCTAATTGTATGTTTTGTCTTATCGAATCTTCCTTGTTGACCACAATGATAAGTATAGCTTATGTGTTTCATCGATGTTCATGGTTGCTGATTAATTTGAAAAGGGTGATTGTCTCATTCCAAACTTGATGAAGATGACGTTAACCTAATTCAAAGGTTCTATCTGGGGAGCTTGTGTCATTCCAAACTTGATGATACAATCCAACTAGGTTGGACTATCATTTTGGTTAAATGATCTCATTTCAAACTTGCTGCTAGATTATTTGACTTTAAGGAATTAGTAATTGTGACATTCCAAATTGAAATATAGACATAGTTGTTTGCATAAGAAGCCTGTTGGTTATTGTAAGTGACATGACTATTGGTCCTGTTCTTTGAAACTAGACAATGGTTATTCTCTTACAAATAAACTGAAGTTGATGGCTCTTTGTAATTCAAACTGTTTAGGCCTTGTTCATAATTTATGAAACTGGCATGATGCTTATGAACATGATATTATGATGCTTTATGACATTAATATATGTTCTTCTCTGCCTGATTGAATTCATAATAATATGAAATTCATATTTGACATTCTACAAGGGATGGCAGAGATGGAGGAGAGCTTACTGGGTGGGATCCTGACCAAGATGATCTACTAGATGAATGAATGTATCATTTAGAGCATGTAGGGACTTGACAAGTCACTTGCTATTGCCCATTTTGATGGAGTCTATTTACTTGAGACTTCCATTTTGCTATCTCTATTTTGTAAACATTATTGTGCTTGGTTCTTGTATTTATACGGCTTTGGACTATTTTTGATGGCCTATTTATAATTGACTGTTATGCATATGTTGGTTGTGAACTAATTCTGAGATTTATTTTGGATATTGGGATTTGGATGAGTTTAGACTGAATCTGAAACTCTTCATATTTAATTTTATGTGATGATCTCATAACAGATTCATGATAAGGATGATTCACTTATTTAGATTGCAAATTATGATTGAGTTTAATATTTAGTGCTAAAACTCTTTGACCGATCCAAGTTGATTGTCTTGGACTGAATGTGGATGATTCATATTTGTTTGAACATTACACTGACCACGGTATTGGATTGTGCTATATGGTGAACATAGGAGGAGATTGTTGGATATATTATTAATATAGTCCAAATAATATATTCACATACAAGCCCAATAGGTTTAAAGTATGGTTATTTTGGGCCTATATGCGGGAGTCCAATAGCTTACATATAAACTCTAGGGTTTACCTACGCCTGGAGAACACTCTGTTGAGCGCTTCCAAACTTGACGTCTCTTGGTGTAACACTTCAAGCAAAACACTATCTACTCTCTCAAACCCATAACCTCCAACAGCCAAAGCTCGCCGGCAATGAGAATATTAGCGTTTTGTTTTTGTGTTTTTGGCTGACAGGCAAGACACGACGACAAATGAGAAAAGAGAACCCCATTCACAGTTATTCACAGTTCTTGGAGAGAGTTTGATTCAAAAACCATTTTGAATGATTGATTTATCTCATCGAATGCAGGACTACAAAGATGTGGGAAGAGTTTTAGATTGAGGTGGATAAACTACCTGAGGCCTGACCTCAAGAGAGGGATGTTCTCTCGAGAGGAGGAGGATCTCATTGTCAGTCTCCACCAAGTTCTTGGAAGAAGGTACAGATACAGCTATAGGTTTACGACTTTTTTTGGTACTTTTCCCGCCAAACAAAGATCAAGTCGAGGTGTAAATGGAAGTCCTACTTTTACATGCTATTTTGTTGCAGTGACTGCCAATGAGACCCAGTTATATTTGTCATGTTTATGTAAATGAAGAATGAGTTCAGATGATGAACTTCCTGTCCAATATACAAAAAACCAAGTCTTTCGGTCGCCATACAAGCCAGGATTCACCTGAAAAGTTCCAAATCATTAGGAGTTGGGGTAGAATTACCGGAAAGCAACCATCACATAGCTATTGCTCAGTTAAACTAAATGATGAATTCAGTTTGCTAGGCGGCGATTTACACGTACCGCCCATCCAGATTCATGCACTCATAATCTTGAAGAACGGCGCTCTTTAGAGTGATTTGAGAAGCGGTCCATTCATCATCACGTTCGACGTGCGGGTTGAAAACTTTAATATCTCCTTTGGCTCCAGAGTAACTATAACCTTCTGTGATCAATATGGCCATCTTGTTCACAGTACAACCAATGTTGGAACTGTAAGTGTGGGCTTGAACTGTTAATATAGAATGAGAAAGCATACATATAGAGTGATTTCTCTGAAGGAGGTTTTGAATTTTATTCTCATCCATCTCCGTGCCTCGATGGAAATTTCGGGCCTTCTTCCTTCCATAGTCGACTGGCGAAATCACTTTAGCCATATCATTCTTCTGAATTCTTCAAACAGGTATAGTCCCCTTGGGACAGCTTCCCTTTTGTTGCCACAGCTGTGATGTCCCAAACATGGAGGAACCAATGTCGCTTTTCGTGAATGCTTCAAGCATTCCCGCCGTCATCATGGACGGATTGTCACTCGGAGCCATCTGAATTAGGAGAAGAAAGCTTGAAATATGATGAGAGCCGTGTGAATTCGTCATTACATGAAGGCTATCATTACCATTTGCTTCTTTGCAACAAAAAAATGATTGACATCTCCCTCGTATATTTTATGTCAAAGATGTAAAGGAGGAGGGAAGGGGGTAAAGAAACAAACTTGGAGTCCGACCTGAATTGTGTGATTCCTTAGAGCCGAATGGCGAAAAGCAGGTTGCTTATAGATATATGCAATCTACAGGCACAAAAACAGTTGGTAGTCATAGCCAGATTTGTCAAGCAAATGTCTCAATGCGGATGATTTCATTATGCTCAAATTTCTCAATTAGGCCTTACTGCGATCTCTTAAATCAACCCAGCGGAGGACTGTGCACAAGAAAGTATCGGTTGAGGCAATACCTGTTCCAAATTACGGAACTGAAACTAGGGCTATTCTGTGTTATCTTGGTTAAACGACTAAAATCTCATTTCCCTATCTCCTCTTACAGTGCCTTATGTAATAGAGTCCTGCTAGAATTTTCTACTTTCCAAGGTTTGGCGTTATCTTTAACAATCCTTAATTAACTGTACCCGGAAAAGTAATGACGAAACTGAGAGGAGTGTGTGAAGTAACTGATATAGAAAGGCCTAAAAATACCTCTTTGTTGTATGTCTTTTGAGCCGGTTTATTTTTTCTCCAAGTTCCATCGTCTTCTTAGATCGAGAAGTCAAGGCTCTAGCCACGGCCCTCAAACCAATGAAAACGACTGCCGATGTAATGCAGTCACTTTTGACATAACTCCCTGTTACTCATTTCAGTCCACAGAGAGTGCATGCACTTCAGTCTTTGAGTTGCATAGATTGATAAAAGTATGCCAAATGTTGCTACGTCGAACGTTGCTCCTCGATGGAATTATTTGGCAAAGTCTAGTAGTAACATATCTTTGTGCATTTACAGGTACAGAAGTTGATCAATCAGTCACATCTTTTGATTAAAAATGCTACTGGCTTAGGCAAAACTTCATTAGTCAACTCTCTTGGTAAGAAATTTTGCGAGGACCATGATGATAGATATCCATCACAAAGCACAAGGAGGAGCCCGAGAACCCTGGCCACCAGATGGAGTGTTCTGCAGAGCATTCTTAGGGGGTGTTTGGTTCAGCTTTGGGAAGGGGCTTTGAGCCTCGAAAGCCCCTTCCCAAAATGCTGGGGTGTTTGGTTCAGCATTTGGCCTAGCATTTGGCCAATGCTAGCATTCCACGAATGCTACTGTTCACGTCTCTTTTTTTTTTTTTTTGGTTTGAAGCTGTTCATCTTCTTCACCAGGCAGCCTGCGAGGGTGGCCGGCGAGGTCGCCTGGGGTCGCTCGACCCAGGCCATCGCCGCCTGAGGTCGCACGACCCAGGCGGCCGTCGCCTGGGTCGTGCGACCCCCGCCGAGGGTCGCCTGGCCTCGGGCGACCGCCGGCGATGGCAGATCTGGCTCACCGGGGGTCGCCCGACCTCGGGCAACGGCCGCCGGCGCCAGATCTATCTCGCCGGCAGCCGTAGGCCATCGCCGGCGGCCGTAGGCCATCGCTAGGTTAGTTTTTTTTTTTAATAAATAAGATAATTCTCAAAGTCCATTTGTAAAAAAAATTCACCAAACACTATATTTTGGCCAAAGTAGCTTTACAAAATATTTTTACCAAACACCATTTGCATTTCCCCAATGGTCTTTCACCCAAAGGTATTTGCATTCCCCCAAGTAGCATTTTCAAAGTTGAACCAAACAGGCCTTTAGTACCTGGATTTACGGGAACGGCTTGCAGAGGATGTGGCCGTACACTCTTCTCCATTGATAGCGAACATCCCAAACCCTGCTCATGGAATTCCATTGCATCACCATCACCAAGGATTTGGGTTCCTTCGGGTGTTCCTCCGGCAGGCTTCAGTTATTTCCCCACGTACGTTATGCCCGTCATGAGCTTCAGTGCTTCGGGTTCATCTGTAGAACGAACAAACGGGTTTTGTCGACCTGTCCAACACGGTCAAACGGGCCAATTATCTGGGGAGGAAGTTGACATTCTGCAACATCAGAATTCATCTAACATACCTAAGCAAAGAAAAGGATCAGTTGCTCAGATCAAATTCCAAGCCAATAAAGACAGTGAGTTGCAGGTGAGCACGGGGAGTAGTCCTAGCAAGAAACCACCAGAGGGACTTGGAAATGTCCAATCCTCGGAGGGGAAAGAAGCACTCCCACTTTTTAAAGTTGCTCCAGTGTTTTTGAAGGGGTATCCCAGCTTCGCGAGGCGCACCAACCAACAAGGGTTATTAGAAGTGTGCCTCACAACGCTAGATCTGCAACCCAGTCCGTGGCTCGAATATTCAGGTCTATACAAGAAGAGAGGAAACAGTCCGACTCCATTTAGAACTCGGCTAACTATGTCGGTCTCTCTTATAGTTGTAAACTCAGAAACTCATTTGAGTTCCGAGTGTGAGAGTTTATGTATCAGTGTTCTATTTATCTTTTGGTCAGTATAGATTGGTTTATGTAAAGTTCTTGACCAGATTACATTTGTCATCTCGGTGTAAGTCGCTAAAGGTGTCTGTTGATAAGGGTAAGGTAAATTTTGTTCCAGTAAATTGGCGTCCTATGCATCGCTGCAATGTAACTTCTGACCGAAGAGCCTTCTTGTGTTTTGCCTGTTGTATCAGCAATCTCATCATTTTCTTTAAGGGAGTCGAGAAGCTTGCGACTATTGGGTACTGTAAATTTGCTCCGTATGATGCATGCAATGACGCCCGAGGATGGATCGTTTTCAGCATGCCCTTGCTCGGTGCCCATAAGTAAATCTCTCGACTTTCAAGCAATTTTTTGCTATGGACGTATTACTGATGCTTGATGAGGGAACTTTAGATCTATAGTATTTGTCATCTATGGGGAATGCTATTTCACTTTTACAGATGGGAGTTCAAAAGCTTGTGAACACAAATGAAATTCTCTGAAAGGAACTTCTGTCTGCAATACTTGCATGACATTCACGTATCAATCATGGGCAGAAATTATTTCGGCCCGGCCCACCGAAGTAGAAAACAGGCTCGTCGATGTACCCATCTCTATGGTTCTGTCCATTGTAGCAATACACTTCATCATTCCAAACCCCAACCATATCAGGGTACTTGAGTGAAAGTGAGTAGTCCACAATCCTAACATGGTTGATGTAGCAGGCATGGCCATGGAGTGCCTCCGAGTACTCCCCACTTCCCATGGCAGTTCTGGTGTGAGGAGTCTTCTTCACCATCGTACTGTACACTTGACCTCCCCAATTGACCATTATGGCGCTGGTCTTCAAGGAGGAGAAAAGAGATGCGGGAAAATACCCGAGGACCAGGTTGTTCGTGAGGCGTAGCCACCAGTTGGAAGTATTCGGATCCTGGTTCAATGATAACCATCTCTGTTCAGAATATACAAATTTCTCTAAAGAGAACTTACAACTTCTTAAGTTAGACCTGAATTATTGGGCGGACTCGATTCGAATGAAATTGTAAAACGGGTGGAGTGGTTAAATCAGGATTAACATAGAGGCTAATCGTGATTTGTCAACTAATTTCCCACTTAGCTTTGTTGTGGTCATGCCCAATGGGCAAATCATTGTCCTGGCGCACATGGACACCTCGGGGCAGTTAGGTGTCAAACGAGCCCACTCAAACAGGGATTTGCCGAACGGGTCTACTGCAAGTAAAGAAGGCAGAGAAGACCAAGAATTTAAGTACCCTGAAAATGCTGACTGATATCTGATATTGTGCCCATTCAGAAGATATCGGACCCAGGGCAGAGCCGAGGGCTACCTCGGAACTAGTTTGAACAAATCCAGAACAGGTCAAATCGAAGCAACCCGTGGCATCGTTTCCATCAGCCTGTGTCGTAAAGGAAAAGGAAGATAAACAATTAGTTAAACAATTTAGCTCAGCCGAAAAGAAATGGTCTATTACGATGGTAAAGTACTCACGGTCCAATAAGCGAAAAGCCTAGCTTGCTTATCTCCATATAACTTTGGGTTCACCTGAGAATAGGACAATCCTTTTGAGCCATCTCAATAGATAACCAAAAACTATCAGGTTAAAAGTAAAAGAGGCCTAGACTAAAACTGAAAGACGAACCATCCACCCTGATTCGACGCTTTCGTACTTATCACCGGGCCCAGCCAGAAGCCATATCTGGGCTGTAGTGAAGTCATCTGGCAAATCAACATTCGGATTCCAGAGGTTTATGTCGCCCGAAGCTCCTATGTAGTGGTACCCAGCTGTATAAAGCATTGCTTGCTGCCCGTGAAACATAGTGAAATGGTATTACTAGACAATGAACGTGTGAGGGAACAAGTTTCTGTTAGCAGATAAAAGTGAAACGAATGCTTACGGAACGATCTTTTTGATAAGGAAGAGAGACTTGGGTTCCATTTATGACCACATTTTGACCAATTTCATCGATGGTTGAATTAGCCACGTGGTCATGTGAACGAGGATGATACATTTTCCCAAATTGGTCAGGACTAGAAGCTCTCAACAAGTCTTGCCGCCGGCTTCGTCGGATGGGAATAGTTCCATCGGGACAACTTCCACTCTTTTGCCAAGTCTGAGATATTACTAGTTTTGAGGACTCATTTTTCGTTGCTTTGTTTTCTGAAGGCAATTTAATGCTGGGTTTCATCTGCATTTGAAGGAAGAATAGTAAATGAGGTTTCCAGAAAATATCCCCAAAAAGAAGGAAGGAAATATCAAGCTGCTCTTAATATATAGGATCAAAACGTGCAATCCGCTGATTCGAGCTCTCAAGACCAGCCAGTTCAATTCAAGAAAAAGCTATTTAGAACTTATCAGTCTCGAAAAATGTTTGTGATCAAAATTTCACTTGTAAGTAAGAGAGCTAAGGTTACGACACGGACCTGAATGACATGGTTCTTCAATGTGGGATGGTCAAAGGCTGGTTGCTTGTGCATGTCAACGCAGTCGATGATATCTCCATCTGCACTCTATCAATCAAACAAAAACTGGACATCAGTCTGTAACTTAATTTATTGGCAGCGAACAAGCTTTCATTAATTATTTCCATTAAGTAGCTAACGAACAAATGGGTGTCTGAAACGCACTTCTCTTTTGTGTTTTGAGTGAGTAAGGGCGTGCGCGCGTGAGATAGAGTAAATGAGAGAGAGCAACTTTTCTCAAAGGACTTAAATTACTACACCTCTGCTTATCTACTCGAGCCAAAGGATGAGTACTGTAGATTTGACTTCAGCAAAAAGATTGGTGCATGATTGAAGTACAGTGCAACAACAATACTGGGGACATGGAAGTAAAATTTAACATTTCTTGTATGGTGATTTGTGGGGATCCAATATATGGCATTACTTTCTGGCCAAAACTGGAAAAAGATAAAACGAAAACAGAGGAAGAAATGCATATCACATATTCATATCATTAGTTCTATTGGGTGGTGAAATTCTATTTGGAATACAGCAAAATTGTTCTGGATCTTATGGCTCACATGAATGTTATTACTTTTTCCTGAAATGGCTCCGGAAAAACACGGGTTTTGTACCCAAAGCAAATGTTCCATGACGATTGTGGAACTGAGATTCATAACATTGTTATCAGAAGAGACGCCATATATGACCGAAAGATCGAAGTCTTATGAGATATTAGTGTAAGCTAATGCGAAATAGCCGAAATCCAGAAAACAAGTCAGAGATTTTTTTGCCCCCCCCAACAAAAGAAGTCTTTCTCGGGCCAAGAAATCCTTTGAAAAAGCTGGTTGTCTCCTATTTGATATAATTCTCACTGATTGGTTCTTCAAAACCATGAATGAATATCAGCAGGAAGCCTATTCAAGAGGAGATGAAGGCAACATGATACCTGAATGCTCTTCACTGCAGGCTTATTAAGAAGCCTGAGTCTCCTGTTAATATCATCGTCGTCCTCTGAAGCCTCTCTGTTCATTGATTTTCTTGATACACTATTAGCCAATGTGGCCCAACACAATGTCATAGCCAAGAAAAGCAGAAATCCCACTTTCTCCATCGTTCCTTTTGCTTCTCAGCAGGAAAATGACTGAAGGGAAAGGGAATAAAAAGGATTGAAATAATACAGAAAAGGGAATATCCAAAATTCAATGTTTATCCAAGAAAGCCAAGAACCTTGAAAAATCCCAATTTGCGACTGTAATTGACTTGTCATATTTGCTTGGGTTAAAACAGAAAGTACTCGTCTGCCAACAAAAAGCCAAATATAGAACGAAAAGACATCAATACACAGATCAGTTTGGTTCATGTGAATTAAGATAAGATTGACTGAACTTTGACCCCTTAAGTTAACATCAACACAGAAAAAACGTCAACCTTCATGACTTTTCTGCCGAATGCCATTGTGTTCTTTACAGATTGCGGCAATGCACGAGAAACTGACCGAAAATGATCTGCACTGCAAGAAAATTTGCCGAGCATGCTGATTAGGAGCATGAATTTTCTCTAAGCAGAAGAAGATCAGGGATCTAAAGTATGATTTGAATATGGGGACTGCCGGTTCATTAAACCTCATAAACGGCCTTGTGATTATGGTATAAAATCCACGAGATTAATTTTTTGGACCAATGGGGCTTCACCATACGAGTTTGTTACTGTGTTCTGGCTTGGACTTCATGCTTAATTTGATGAGCGGCTCAGGCCAGCTCCGGATAATACAAGCCAGAACCATGCCTCCAGGTTTACTTCAGCTGCCGATTGATCAGGTCTGAAATTTTAAGACATGTAAGAAAGACTTTCAACTGGTGAAAAATAAACGGGAATATAAATGTTCGTTTTTTTTAAAACTCTGTTCATAACATCTGCTATATGAGGATCAGGCTGAAAAACAAGAAACTAGCGGCCGCAATGTCTAGTCAGGGGCACAACTCATTCCTTCCAGGACCTCCAAAATAAAATTCAGGATCTTCAATATAATCCCCAAGGTATCTCACATCATAACACCTAAACTCATCTGTGTAGTGGTCAATCTGTTCAGGGAACTTCAGGATCATCGAGTTATCGCGGACCCGTATTCTCTTCACGTATCCGCTCGATTCTTCGAGGATGGGGAACTGCCCGCTGCCCATTTGTGTCGACGTGTGGGGTGAAAATCCCCCAATTCTTGAGCTATACACTTCGCCTCCCCACTGCACAGTTTGTGCAGTTTGAGGTAGGTAGGCAAATAGCTCGGGCGGGAAGTAACCGACATTCGTCTTCTCGTCATATTGAACCCACCAGTTGCCGGTGTTTGGATCCTGAAATCACACGGAGAAGTCGTTACCAAGGCCTTTCAATTCGTCAGAGAAGCTAAAAGTAACTAGTTTGGGAATTCTCCAAGTAGTATCTCGCTATGGTCATAGATCACTACTATCTGACCTTGAAGAGATAAAGTGTTATTTGATATGGAAGGCCATCTGTTGTCGAGATGGGATGAATGGCCGCACCGAGGGCAATCTCGCTGCTCGTTTGAACAAAACCAGGGCAAGTGAGATCGAAGCAGCCAGTTTTTTTCCCGGAGTCAGCCTGATACACAGAAGAGGAAGATACAATATTGGTTTTGCACTGTCATACCAAAACCAAACAAAGATCAAGTCAAGGTGTGACTGGAAGTCCTACTTTTACATACAATTAAAAAAAAAGGAAAATTTGTTGCGGTGACTGCCAATGAGACCCGGTATATTTGTCGTGTTTATCTAAATGAAGAATGAGTTCAGATGATGAGCTTACTGTCCAATATACAAAAAACCGAGTCTTCCGGTCGCCATATAAGCCAGGATTCACCTGAAAAGTTCGAATCATTAGGAGTCAGGGTAGAATTACCGTAAAGCAACTGTCACATAGCTATCACTTGGTTAAACTAAATGATGAATTCAGATTGTTTAGCGGCGATTTGCACATACCGCCCATCCAGATTCGACGCACTCATAATCTTGAAGAACGGCGCTCTTTAGAGCAATTTGAGAAGTGGTCCATTCATCATCATACTCGACATGCGGGTTGAAAACTTTAATGTCTCCTTTGGCTCCAGTGTAACTATAACCTTCTGTGATCAATATGGCCATCTAATTCACAGTACAACCAATGTCGAAAATGTAAGTGTTGGCATGAACTATTAATATAACTCTCCCCAAATAAAAAAGTAAGAATGCATACATACAGAGTGATTACTCTGAAGGAGGTTTTGAATTTTATTCTCATCCATCTCAGTGCCTTGATGGGATTTTTGGGCCTTCTTCCTTCCATAGTCGACCTGCCAGCTCACCTTAGCCATGTCATTCTTCTGAATTCTTCGAACGGGTATAGTCCCCTTGGGACAGCTTCCCCTTTTTTGCCACAGCTGTGATGTCCCAAACATGGAGGATCCCATGTCACTTTTTGTGAATGCTTCAGGCATTCCGGTAGTCATGATAGACGGATTGTCACTCGGTGCCATCTGAATTAGGAGAAGAAAGCTTGAAACATGATGAGTATGTGAATTCATCATTACAAAAAGGCTCCAGATCATGTTACCATTTGCTTCTTTGCAACAAAGAAATGATTAACATCTCCCTCGTATATTTTATGTCAAAGATATAAAGGAGGAGGAGGGAAAAGGGTAAAGAAAAGAGAATAAAGAAACAAACTTCGAGTCCGACCTGAATTGTGTGATTCCTTAGAGCTGGATGACGAAAAGTGGGCTGCTTATAGATATCGATGCAATCAATGATGTCCCCATCTTCACTCTACCAGCACGAAAATAGTTGGTAGTCATAGCCAGACTTTTCAGGCAGATATCTCAATGCAGATGATTTCATTATGCTTACATATCTGTTACTTAGGCCTTGCTGCGATCTTAAAGCAAACCAACAGAGGAATGTGCGCGCAACAAAGCATTATTTGAGGTGATACCTAGTCCAAACTACGGAACTGAAACAAGGCCTATTCTTCGTTTTCTTGGTTAAACGACTAAAATCTCATTTTCTATCTTCTCTTTTGGTGCCTTAGTCAAGCTATAATCTTCTACTCTCCAAGGTTTGGCGTTATCTTTAACAATCCTTCATTAGCTGTACCGTGAAAAGTAATGACGAAACTGAGAGGAGTATGTGAAGTAACTGATATAAAAGGGCCTAAAAATACCTGAATACTCTTTATTGCATGCCTTTTGAGCCAGTTAATTTTTCCTTCAACTTCCAACTTCTTCTTGGATCGAGAAGTCGATGCTCCGGCCACAGCCCTCAAACTAATGAAAACAACTGCCAATGTAATGCAGACCGTTTTCACATTGAGAACAGAAGAGAACAGTCTGCTGCCCATTGTTATCAAATTATGTCTGAAATACTGAGTACCGTGAATAGATTTTGAGGAACACATATAATATGTCCAGGAAAGAGATGATATGCTGTTTTGGTTAAAAGCAGGCAATCAGTAGCATGTGATTGAACTACATGCAGTAGCACAAAATGCACATGACTCACCTTCTTACCATCCAAGTCTCATTCATTCAAAATTTTAGTGTTTTTCCAGGGTAACACACGAATGCAGCAGAGAATTTGCGTGAACCGGACCCGTCAAGCAAGGCCTAAACCAAATTCTTTTATAAAAATCACAAAATCGAAAGGAATGAAGACTCGTTGTGCTCGTGTGAGAGCCTAGGCTAGACCACTGTGCTCACGAACAATTCCTAGTATGATGGCATTCGATTGTGCCGAGCCAGGCCAACTCTCCCGCTTGAGTCAAACCTGATGTAGCTCAGCCTCGAATCTGTGCGCTCCGTGCGATTCGCGTGTTTATATACTGTCGAAAGACCAGACCGTCGAATGGACTCCAGGGACTCTGAGATTAGACTTCATTATCTTCTCCTAAGATGTAACTAATGCGCAGAAAGTGGAAAGAGAGGACCGTAGTTTCTGCGATGAAATTGCAGTTGCCCTCCATCGAAAACAAGGAATGTTCGACAGCTTTCATCATAGAACTCGTTTAAACTTAGGAATATCCTCACATGATTGTATGTCTACTACAGAGTGGTTCCATGCCTGACACCATCATCAAAGTCATCGTCCTGTAAATCAAATGCAGGTCCTTGGTTTCACTGCAGCACATGGATTATATGGCATTGTTCATGCAATCTCACAATGATGAGAGCTCCTGTAAATCTTTTCTATGTAATTTGCAACGTTTTCATGTAAAGCGGGGCCCCACTATATGCCTTCGCGTTGTGACCGTGGTCCTTCCATTCTAGGGTTAAAATATAGTAATTCTGATGAAGAAGATGGAGAATATTCTCTCTTTTATAGTAATGGACTTGTTACTATAATTAGTATTCTTAACTAATGAAATTTCTATGTATTGACGATGCGCATATAATGCGATGATCAAATTAATCGAGGTCAAAATCTAGGATATTTCACCATTTTTGTAATATCGAGGAGTGCCCACATCGGATAAGAGAGACCATGATAGGTGGTTTTCAAGTAAAATCCGTCCTTAATTGTTGCCTCTTTTTGTGTTTACACATGAGTGCGCCTTTTGGAGGCTTGGCCCATGCGGAATGGCCTAGGTGATTAATGCATTAACTTGATTTCTAGAGCTCGCCGTGATATCACTGATCGAATGTTTTATCTCTTTCTTGCATTTAAGAATCAACTCCATTATTTTTTTTATTACCGAGATAGGGATCATGCAAGCTCTTAATTCACTTTTTAATACACCCCTGTCAACTACGAGATCGCGCTACAAAAAAAGAAAAACCATAACAATGAACCACAAAATGGAAAGGATTTGATTACCGAGTATGAATTTAAATCGGATTTGTGTATTGAATGAAGTTAATGCTCATACCCCACCCTGACGTATTTAGTAATGCCCCTCATTTTATGTGAGAAACCCATCCAAATTCGACAGTTGGAATGAGTATGGATCGATCGCACTTTTTAACTTTTTACACTGATCATCCTTCAGCCTCATTCTCTCGTGATTTTTTTTTTTTTTGTTTATCACGATTGTGTTTTTGGGTTTTGAAATTTGACAAATTTGTTCATGAGATTTCGTTAATCAGCTCTTCAGGAGCACTAGTTACAAATTTGTTCATGAGATTTCGTTAATCAGCTCTTCAGGAGCACTAGTTAGGCAATCAGATTCGAAAAGTTGGTAACTTTTAATGCGTTGACTTTTTACAAATCATGATTTCGTGCATGGTAATTTCTTTCGACAGCCGTATTGTTTTTCATCTTTTAACCACGTTAAACAAGGGGAAGCGAAGAGACACGTCTCGACACGACCGAATTGTCTAACCAGTCTTTTATTCTCCGATCCTTCTTCTTCTGGCAAGTCGTCTCCTTGACGACGTGGTGTTTGGAGTCCGACGAAGGAAGGGTCGAGAAGTTGCCCACCACCACCACCTCATCAATCAGCGAAAGTGAAAGCGACCCGACAAAGCAAAAGCTCTCGCGTTCACCCGTCGCTCGCACGACTCACCCTGTGAATTGATTCCGCAGAACTGCGGAAAAGCTCCCGAAACCCATGCTCAAGAACCCGACATTAGCGAGCCCCCCCCCCGCACTCTCTCCGCACACCCATGTTCTCTTTTTCTTGTATAGACCAAGCCCCACTTTGCCTAACACCCTCGACCTCTATATTTGACCCGAAACCATGGCATCTGCGTGAGCGCTGTGCAAAGTTCTCTTCTTTCCGCTGAATCTGGCGCGGTTTAGTACGTTAAGAGTACCGGATCATCGGCCCAGGTTTGACTCGCGAGCTCTTTAGTCGATTTTGGGCGATGAAATCTTATCTTGTTCATACCCTTTCTTGAAATTCTCGTCTTCTTTGTGTAGGAAGGTGGTTCTGGTGCGTTGTTTGCGTAGTTGGATCTGTGCTAGTGTCTGGTTATAGAGAAAACAGGGGTTTGTTTGTTGAAGCTGGAGGGACGGAGATTTATAGGTAATTACCGGAAAATGAATTCAGTGGAGTTTCGCCGTTGCGCGGGGTGTTTGCGGATCTGATATCTTGCTGAAGAACTTGGGTACAAGTGATTTGCAGATATGCAAGCAAGGGCGGTATTATCAGAGGAAGGCAAGGATCTTCCTGGGCCGAATCGGACGAACCAAACGAAGGCTTTGCCTCTAAGATTGCTTCAGTTATTTGTGCCTTTTGTGTTAGTGTGTATTGCATTTTCAGTCATTAGCATATACACTATTCGGCGTTTTGGGATTCAAAGCATGGTTACAACTGCTAAGTCCGGTTTTCAGCCGTGCTATGAAGAAGCCAATAGTTTAGACCGTTGGATTCGGCCTCCGTCGGATCTTCTTCATAATATGTCTGATAAAGAACTGTTTTGGAGAGCAACCCTTGCTCCTAAAATCAAGAAGTATCCATTCAAAAGAGTTCCGAAAATTGCTTTCATGTTCTTGACCAAGGGTCCATTGCCGCTGGCTCCTCTTTGGGAGAGGTTCTTCAAGGGCCACGAGGGGCTTTATTCGATCTATATTCATTCCCATCCATCATTCCATGCCCACTTTCGTCCTTCGTCGGCATTTAACAAGAGACAAATCCCAAGTCAGGTATGATTCTCTTCACGTCTGGCGTGTGCACCTATATGTATCGATGACTTGGACTTTCCAGCTATTTCCATTTTCCGCTCTTCGCGGTATTTAAATATATTGAACGCAGGAACAGCTTCTTGGTCTGGGTCATTTTGGTTTGTGTTCCTGTGTTGTTTTGGAGTATTAATTTTTTCAGGTGGATGATGATCTTGTGGCATTTCAGAACTTAAATCTATTTAACAGGACACAATCTCCTGTCAGTTAGATAGAGATTGAGGGCCTCATTTAGGTGATAGCATACCACTGGTAGCAGCCATTATCAAACACGACTAGGGAAATACAATTTTGGGATACAAGTCAAGCATCAGGGCTATCTTCCATATCCAACATTGCCATTGTTATCAAGTATTGTACATGTAGCGTTTGTTGTCCTCTGGATTTGAACTTTGTCTACTGGCTAGACAATACTTTGGTGAGGCCTGATGCGCAGATAATCTGCAGAATGTTTGAATTGTAGTCGACTACTGAGTGGCCACATATGGAGTAGCTATATGGGATATCGGAGTAGGAATTTTGTTGGACTGAGAATTGAATTGTGGGGTCAATCTCTTCATGGCTATGGAGTATTTCATCCGTTGTTCATTTAAAGTTGTTGTTTTTAAAGTCTAAGATAAAGGGAGATAGTCGGAATTGGTTTGGATTGATAGTTGTAGGTGGAGTCTTCTATGACTAGCTTTACTGCCACAGTTAGAATTGGACAGGAGAAAGTTTTCCATGGAGAATATTTGAAGAATATAGATGCTTGATATTCAACTCAAGGGAAGATTTGTTAGTCTGTTGAGTTCTGAGAGATAGCCATGGCTCACCCATCAGTTGCATTATGTGAACAATAGTTGCTAACCTGTCAATTGGGAGTATGTGTTTGCTTCCATTATTTGGATTGTACAGTTTTAATTTGATCCTGCTGGAATTTGTGCAGTAGATGGTATAGACTGGTTTTGTTCCTCTTTTTCCCATGCTTATAAGTTTATTCACCGTTAGTGTTTTGGGAGTCTAAAGTGAGGATGACAGTTGCCTGTTGAATTATGGCAGTGCAGGTTATTCTAAGTTGGGCATCCTTATTTAGAGGACTTATGCACTGTATGATGTTTTGGAAAAGATTAATACATAGATGTGCGTTTTGGAGTATTTCTATTGGGTGGTAAATGCGAGGGAACAAATTGCGCTGCATTTGATAGTTCCCTAGTGCTCTCTCTGCCTACATGTGAAGAGTTTGCATGGGCAGCAAATCAAATATTAGCTATTTCGATCATGCTTTTGTGGTTGCGCTAATCTTCTCACAGGTTGCTTTTATGCGGTGCTGAGAGGACTGAAGACAGTTTTTTAGCTCATTTAGCTCATATTTCTTGCCTAGCTGTTCTATTTGATCTAAACTCCTCTGTTCCATTTAATCTTTTCACAGTTTGCTTCTCTGTTCTTTTGTCCTTCAGGTGTCTGAGTGGGGCAGGATGAGCATGTGTGATGCGGAGAGAAGACTCGTAGCCAACGCATTGCTAGACATATCCAATGAGCGGTTCATTCTTCTTTCTGAATCATGCATTCCGCTGTATAACTTCAGCCTCATCTATCACTACACTATGAAGTCCCGATATAGCTTCATGGGTGCATTTGATGATCCCGGACCATACGGGAGAGGACGATACAATGAGAATATGGCCCCCGAAGTGAACATCTCCCAATGGCGTAAAGGATCGCAATGGTTCGAAATCAACCGAAAGCTCGCTATAAACATTGTGGAAGATGCTACTTATTACCCGAAATTTGAGAGTTTCTGTAGGCCAGCGTGCTATGTTGACGAGCACTATTTCCCTACAATGCTGACCATCGAAGCAGGAAATCTCTTGGCCAATAGAAGTATCACGTGGGTGGACTGGTCGAGAGGCGGCGCTCACCCTGCCACGTTCGGAAGGTCTGATATTACAGAAGAATTTTTGCAGAAAATAAACAAGGACCGTCACTGCACCTACAATAACCGAAACTCTTTAATGTGTTTTCTTTTCGCAAGAAAGTTCGCTCCGAGTGCATTGTATCCTCTCCTAGAATTAGCTCCAAAAGTTCTTGGCTATTAATAGATGCCAAACGAGGAATGCATTTCAAAATTGCCTTTATACATTCAATGTGTTGGGTGGTGCTCGAAATCGCTCGGGTTCCTAATTTGCTTTCATCCTTTGTACATGAGGCATAATCAGAGGCACCGCCCAGACAATATATTCTTGATGTACAGAGAGGGGAAGCTGCTAGCTTGTAGTTTTGGTTTCATATTGAGATTTGTGCTAAAAATTGAGAGTTATTGTTTCAAGAATTGCTTCTTCTGCACCATCCTGCTTCTGCAGGTATTGAGTCATATGTTCTGTTCTCGACGGTGGGAGATTTTTCGAAAACTTTGGATGTGATTGTCATTCGATTAATTGTACTAACGTTAGGTCGGCCGAACTAGTTCTTACTCAAATTATTCAGGCAGAAGCACATGCCGTTCCTTCGTTCTCCTAAAATATATGGAGGGAAACTTGAAGATTTGCCCAATTCAATATTGCCTCTCAGGACTGTATGAAACAAAGAAGCAGACCACACCGCACTACCAAAGAAAGGGGCAAGACCATCGCTCACGCCCTGTCATGCTTCCATCTGCTGGGCTCTGTACAAAAAGCATGAAAGGGCAGAGGAATGGGAAGACAGAGCCATGAACCCTGAAGATGGACGAAGCAGATGGGGCAAAGCTTCCTGAATTGAGCACTACGCATGGCACAGAATAAAACCAAACGCAGCATCACATTTCATTTGATTTTGACCCCCAAGATGAAGCGCGCACCATATACAAATGAAGATGGGATTCTTTCTGTTGAGGAACACTTATCATGACATTCACCGCATCTTTTTCTTTCCTAATGCTTATTCTGCACTCATACAGCTGTGCCTAGGTCTGCAATCTCACCCACCAAAGAATGTCCCCATCCTTCCATTATAATTGCCAAATAGGAAAAAAAGAAGAAATGGGAGAAGAGAATCTCAGCAATGTGGGTAACATGATTGGACCACCCCAACCAAAAAAAGATTTGTGTGAGAGAGACCAAAGATACATAAAAAAAAAAAAATGGGGCATTTGGCATTGCTTTCACTTTCCTTGTTGCATCTCCATGAGTTTGTGTCAAGTAATTTGAATTTTGCTTCTGTTTTTGGGGGTCCACAACTACATGGTATTGGCAAAAGCTGATTTCAGATGCCTTCTTGCCTTTGCTTTTAGTCTGGTTTTTTTGCAGTTGGAACGGGGCTTAAAAGATCAGATGATGCCAAAAAAAGTGCAGTCCCCCCCCTGGTTCACACCCTTATTTCCATGACATTCAGAAAAAGAAAAAAATCTTTCCATGACATATCTATTTTTTTTAAATCTAAATTGATGATATTAAGAATGAAATAAACTTGAATATGTACGACATTAATCCTCGTCGATCCAGGGCAAGAAAATCGTGAAAAAAGGAAGAAAAATAAGCCGAATTCGAATGCATCCTCAATCTCAAATCCTAAATCGCACCAAATCGGGTATATTTAGTGTCTTGCGAAAAGAACCTTACCAAAATTGTGCGGTGTCCGTATTGAATGTATCTTTCTACCTATCGAACCGGTTTAGTAAAATTAGATCTTTAGGTACGTGCTTCCCCGACACCAACTCGCTTAATTTGTTAATAGGTTTGTTTTTAGCGATCCGATTGTGGGACGCACCACAATAAAGTGACTAAAGCCTGATCCGGCCACGGCCGCGACCGCGACCGGAAGCGACCCGGCGGCGAAGGTTCTGGAAACGTAACGCACGGGGTCTCCTCTAGCACATCGGACCCGACCATACACCTGTCTTGTCGATTTTAGGGAAAAAAAAAAAAAGAAAGAAAAGGAAAAAAGGAAAGAGAGAGAGGGGGAAGAACGGAAATATCCAGAGCGGGACACGTGTCGGCCTCCTGTTGGCGGGTGCTGGGCGGTCCCGATTGCCGCGTGTGGGGCCCTCCCCCCCGCCCCCGGGGCGAGGCGCGTGAATTCCACTACAGGCGGTTGCGCCGTCGGAAGCGGCGGCGCGTGAGAAATCATCGAGCCGGGGGAACGACGTCGCTTTCACCACCCCCGACCGAGAAATCCATCGACTTTACTTTTAACCTTCCGCCACGCCGCAGACGACGGCGGCCACCTCCGACTGTCGTGTTTTTTTTCAACCGCCTTTCCGCCGAGACATCCTCGACGACAGCCGAAGTCGCGTTTTTTTCCGAAAATGCCCCCCGGGGGGGGTGGGTGGGCCCACCAACAGAAGACACCAGCTGTTGCGCCAACAAAATCGCCAGCTGTACACATCCCCGGGCAGCAGCTGCCCGCGATTCCTCACACTCTCTCTCTCTCTCTCTTTTCTGTATATAACCGCGCCCTGCTCCACCATCTTGTCGCTCTGCTCACACTCTGCTCACGCTCTGCACTCCGGAAAACCCTAGCTCCTCCCCCCCTCCTCGCCCTTGCGAAAGCTCGAGAGATCGTGGCAATGGCGGCCGTGAAGCTCGCGAACGTGGCCGTGGCGGCCCTCGCCCTCGCCCTCCTCACGGCGCTCGCCGCGACCGCCCAGGTCGACGCCCCGGCGCCGAGCCCCACCTCCCCGGCGAGCGACGTCTCCCCGTCGATCCTCTACGCCGTTGCAGCAGCCGTCGCGGCCTTCGTCTTCGGTTCCGCGCTCAGGATCTGAAGCGGCGCCGTCCTGTCCATGCGGCGGCGGCGGCCGCGGGGGGGGGGGGAGAAGAGATTCTTGGCTTTCTGCTGTCGGCGGTCTATTACTAGGCATAGAAGGATGATATTTGTCGTGTGGTTTTTCTTAGGCGATTTTTTTTCCGCGGTGGATCCGCGAGTTCTGTTCCCTCTGTGTGTGTTTTCTTGCCGGTTGTGGAGACGTTTGAGTACATACCGTCGGGTGGCTGCTGCTGCTGCTGCTTCTTCTTCGTCGTCTTCGTAGTTAGAGAGTCGGTGCACAGTCTCTGATGTTTACATCATATATATCTCTCTTTATATATAAATAACAGATTCGTTTCATTATACATCCCCTCCTCCTACTCCTCCTCTTCTTCTTCTTCTTCTTCCTTGTCGTGGTGTTCGATGGCCCCCCAATGTCGCGACGTTTGAGGCGGTGGTAAGAACAGTGACGCTTCGTGGGGTGCGTTGGAGCGTGGGATCGACGCTAATGGGGCTTGTTCTTAACTTTGCTAAGAAGGGCCAATGATGACGATCGATCTTTAATCATTAAGGCTGAGTGAGTAATGGCGATCGGCGCAATGGGTACTTGGGGGTAGTGGTGGTGGTGGTGATGATGCGGTGGGAGGTAGGTAGCTATCTTTTGTCCTTTGTCTTGTCGTGGTCGTGAATGCCGTGCGTGCTGGGGTCCGCTCGATCACATGCGCGGGGGGTCGTACCGTCGGACGACGCTGGTCGGACGGCCCAAAATCGAGTCGTACGAATAATTTACTACTGCTCTCATGTTGTTGGGTTCGAGATCGCCGTGTGAACTGAACTGGATTTTGACGGACCGTGATTTGCGGTTTGAACAGACTCCCAACAAAAGGGAAGAAGAGCGCTTTTTCGGCTCTTGGTTCGAGTCACGATTCCACCATCTTTTCCGTTTGGCCCTTCTTTCGCGTCCCTCCCTTCTTTTCCCAGAATTTGACCGTGGAAAAGGGGGTCGCGGGGTACATGTTCGACGTCGTTTCCCTGGGCTTTTTCCCCACCTCCTCCTTCTCCTCCTCCTCCTCCTCCTCCGCCATTCTTTTTCTGGGGAGCGTGAATGGACGAAAGCTTTTGTTGGGGGGGAGGAAATTGCGAGCTTTGATGGCGATGATCATGATTCTCTCTGACGCCCTGTTGAAGTTGACGTGGCGACGCCCCAACTCCTGGCTGATTCACCACCACCACCCCAGAACATTAATTCTTGTTTTGACTTTTGGCCCCGCGCTGCCATCACGATGAAACTTGGTGGGTCCACAATTATTAGAAGAAGACTAATATTTAAGTTTTGGTCATGGTCTAAGGAGAAATTCTTTTACAGATTGCCTCTTGCCACCTAGAACGCTTGGGTCAATCTCTACTATCAAGCGTGAATCGCATTCGTTAGATTAAAGGATTGAAAAGGAGAGGGCTTTGGAGTAAATTGCCTTCAGGTGATTTGGCGAGAGGGCGGTAGATCGTCGCCATCGTCGATTTTGGTCAATTTCCGGGGAGTTCGATGAATGATGGGGGTAGGTAGCTTCCGGGAATGGTCATTTGCGTGGTGTACATGGGACGTCGAATGGCGATGTTTAGTGTAGGTGAACGGTGTTAGGGTCTGAGATTGGAAGGGAAGGGAAGGGAAGGGAAAGCTTGTAGAGGAGATGAACCCGTGAAGGAAGGGGGTCAACGCACAGGGGGAAGCTTCGACATAGGATGACATTATTCTCCCAATCTCTGTTAAGTTGACTTTTGATCGAATCTCTGTTAAGAAACACTTTGGAAACGTAACCATTCGAATTTGATGTCTGTTGCTTTCTCTATGGCGTGTTCTTTGAGTTGCTCTTTATCTTGACAAGAAATCAATTGTAAAATCTTTCATCCAATGAAAAGATTAAACGAAAAGAGAAGGGGGTCTCTTCCCGAAGTCATCTTTGAGAGTACGATACAGCAATTAATGATAGGTCATAATCACAATCGACACGGGCGTCTCTGTTCACCTGAAGATGTTCAACACGTCGATCACCAACAAAAAAGAGAAAATCTGGACCCCGAAAGCTTTTTTCCCCCCTCCCAGTTGCCAACTTTGCCGCAGCTTTACCCCACTGCCACGCGAACTCCCACCAAGCAAAGCTCTCTCTCTCTCTCTCGTAATTGCTCGTAAGTCGTAAAGCTCCGTGCTACCGAAACACTAGTCAAAACACCCAGCATGGAAAAATGATTATCTAACTCATATTATGTGTAATCGATGCCTTGAGAGTGAGAACATAACTCTTAAGATGTACGGTAAGGGCGAGCACTTGTTGATTCTCTTTTCATGGTTCCGTCCAGGCACGGCGGAGGCCGAAGAGGTCTCCTCCATGAACTATACAACCCTATATGTGTGTTTCAGAAATAGAGAGAGGTGTCGGAGCTGGTAGTGTATGCAGGCAGGCGGCAGCGGCAGCAGCAGCTGTTGGTGGTTGAGGATGGGAAAGGGAAGGGACGATTTTGATATGGGAATCAGGGCTTCGGTTTCGTGATGAATGGTACGCACAAATTTGAGCATCTGGTGTGTTTTTCAACATCAAAGTGTCCACGTCTCTTAAAAGGAGGGACAAAGACCGAATGAGAACAAATTTTGAAAGCACCGTCAACTCTTGGAAAGATGCGAAGACAAGAAAAGGTTCGGAAAGTCCCCTCTTCTCTTGCTCATCAACAACGCCCTTTCGTACCGTTTCAATCCTCTGTGATCGCCATTTACATATGTTGCAACTTCGAAAGCAGGAAGTATATGCGCACGAAAGAGAGAGAGAGAGAGAGAGAGAGAGAGAGAGAGAGAGAGAGAGATCATATAGTGGAAAAGATGAATCACTTCATTCTTTCTCCGAGTGAAAACTGACGGATTTACAGAGTCCTTTTTCATCTTCTTTTTTCCCCATACTTTTTCTTCTTTCTTTTTTTGTTGATTTCGGACAGAGAGTGTACAAAGAGGAGCTCTCAAAATCTCATCCATCTCCGCTGAAGCTCTTACACAAACCCGACTCTTCATTCGGAATCAGAGTCCATGTTGCCCATAGCCTTCAATCCTCTCGGTCTCTGCATCATCAGCATGCACACACACAAAAATCAGTAATGCCCCCTTAACGGGTGCGCCTAATAACCAATTAAAGAGACTTTACATATTTCCTAATACACTGGCTGTAATCAACGCTTTTGACGATCAAACTATTCTACATAAGTTGAGATTTAACAAGTGCCTCAGGTGATCTCGTTATTAACACGGCCATTTTATCGTTGTGGTTAATTTAGTTTTGGCCAAAGTTCTAGCGAGTTTGTGAGAGGCGCCTTTTTTTTTTTTCTTTGGCCTTACTCTCGATTCAAAATTCGAATGCAGTAATTAAATAGTGCTCGCTAGGAATGCGTATCTAAAATAAACAAGTTAAGCAAACGAAGTACCTTCTTGGATATCTTCTTCTCCCGGACCTCGTACCGTTCTAGGGTCAAGTCGCACAACCACGACCCAGGGCTTACCAGCTGCACATGGAAACATTCACCGACCCGTTTAGATTTTACAGAACCTCGGTTTGTTAAATCATAAAGGTATTTAATATGTCGACCCAAAACCTAAAAATGAAAGCGCTCCAGACAAAAGGGAAGGCATCGGCAAAAAACCATGTAAATTATGCTCAGGGACCGTGACGTGGGGACAGGGACACACCCCTCGAACACGAGGGAATGAGGTTAGGGGAGTCGTGACTACTCATACTGGTGTTCTTCCTCCTTCCTCGAAGTAACCTGAGGGGCCCAACGTGCAAGGACAGGACGACGACGCCCCCAACACATCTCGAACGTCTTTCCCCCACATCCACAAGACCCATGGCGGAGTCGGCGCTCCAAACACCATCCTCACCATTTCCCTGCTTTTATAGTCCCAAGTCCAAGCTCAAGCTCAAGCTCAAGAACGATGGTCACAATTCACAGAAGCGTGCGAACCCGGGCCGGCAGGTAGATAGCCTGGCTTTATAAAAGATCAGAGACGGGCCACCACAGCCCAGTCACTCCACCACCAACCACTCCAAATTTGGACCTATCCCCTATCTATCTATCTATCTATCATCATCACTGTTATCATAGTAAACCTAAAAAAAGTTATCTCGGACCCAACCAAAAGAGAAGAACACCTAATCGCAAAACTTAAGGCGGAAGCCTTTGCCCACTCATTGGACAAACCACACCGGGGCCCCGACCCAGGATCCGCCATCGCGCCCGCGCATCGACCGACGCGTGCGCGTCTCATTTCCCAACTCGATTTGTCCTCTCGCACGCTTTCCTCCTACCACCCCCCACGACAACAAAATGCTGCTTTTCTTTTTCTCCGGCCAAAGGAAAAGGCCAAAAGAAAAAAGCAGGGAGCCCCACCACAACCCCCCCCCCCCCCGGCCCCACCCATTACCCTGAAAATCACGAGGCATAAAATCTCCGGTCCCACCACACGCACCCCTCGATCATTTAAATTAACTTATAGTAAAAAAAATATTAAATGACCGACCCCCAATTTCCACATTATCTTTCGATTTATTTCAGCAACCAATTAGGCCGCCGCTAGTGATTTTTTTTTTACCGAGTAATTTCGGATCGTGATATTTTTAAATTCTCAACTGGGTTCGACCGGAAATGATCGAAGATTTGACGAAATCGACAAAAGATTCTTTTTTTTTTTTTGGGCTTTGCTCTTTTCTTTATGAAGAAACGGATTGGCGGAGAACGAGACGGGGGGGATCTTACATTGACGGTGCGCTGGATCATCTTGGCCCTCTTCTTGGGTCTCTGAGGCAGCTTGGACCCTTTGAAGATGATGAAGTCCTCCTCCTTCTCCTTGTTGGTCAGGGCGATCACGAACTTGGGCGGCCAGACGGGGGGCGCCGCGTCCCCGCTCCCGGACGACGACCCGCCCTTCTTGCTGTCGTGCGCGGTCTCGGACGAGGCGGCCGATTTGTTGTTGCTCTCATTGTGGTGGTGGTGGTGGTTGCTGTTGCTGTTGCTGTTTAGATGGTGAAGGTGATTGTTGTTGTTGTTGTGGTGGGGGTGGGGGTGGGGGTTGGGGTGGTGGTTGGTGCCTTTCTTATCGTGCGCACCCCTGTCCGGCGAGGAGAAACCCCTGAGACCGCCGTTGCTCTGGCCTCGCATCGCACTCGAATTCTCCGAGTTCCTGGAAAAACCAAGCGGAAACGCCCCACTTATCACAAAGCCACGCACGATCGCTAAGGCCACACACACACACACACACACAAGCATTAACAAAACACACCCAAAACACACTCGCACCAAAAAGCATACCCAAGTCAAAAAAAAAAAAAAATCTAAACCTTCCCGAAAAAGAAAACATTTTTCGATCTGGGCAATTTACCAAATTTACGGAAATGACCTCGGGTCCGATCTTAGATCGGCGGTCTGCGGTGGTGGCGGTGGTGGTGGTGGTGGGGGAGGGACAGGCTCCCGAGGGGCTTTGCGTGAGAATCGGAGCAAAGGGGGGGGCTGTGGGGTGTCGATTTTGGCCTTTAGTTGCAGGAGACGACTTTTGAGGATGTGTGTTTTGCTTTATCTGAAGAACTGCGGCAACGTTCAGATTTCCCCTTTTCCTCTCTTGAACGGGAAGGAGATATTTGGGAGTGGAGACTGAGCTGTGATTCTCTGTAGCTGTCTACGTGCACACAGAATGCTTGTTCTTCTTCATTTTTTTTTCCTTCCTTTCTTTTACTTTTTGGGGGGTTTTGGGCATACTTCAATACGAGAGGCTCTCTCTTTTTCTTTCTTTTTCGGGGGGGTGGTTTGGGGAAGGGCTACGTGGAGGATCATGTGAAGAAGAGTCGGGAGGGGATAAAGTGGACCTGATTCCTAACCCTCGCTCATGAATGACCAGGTTCCTCCTTTTTTAATTTCTTTGTTTTGGAAAAACAGGCGCTCGACACGTGTAGCCGGGAGAGCTGGAACCCTTCCGATCTAGTGCGCCGAGTACCCGGACGGGCATCGCTATACCCCCCCCCCCCCCCCCCATGTTTAAAAAAAAAGCCCGCAGCCCAACGACGAAAAAGTCAAAAGAAGAAGGAAGAAGGAGGAAGAAGATGGAAATGGAAATGGAAATGCCATGTGAAAAAGAAGGGATGAACTCGATATGAAGGTTGGCCTCTCCCCATCATCATCATCGTCGTCGTCGTCATATCGACACCACCATGAATATATTGGATCTCTCGTGATAAGAAGGCCCCCCCACCCCCCTCCAAGAGATAAAAAGAAAACATTTTTCCAGCGCAAAACACCTCACCAGCTTTAGACCCATTTCGCACGCAAGAAGTTGAAGCTTTGGGAAGTGGAAAAGTCTAAAAACGTGCCGTATGAGCCTCATGCGACCCCCATCCACGCCACAAGAAAGTCAGGCCCAGTTTTTATCTTGAAATCCAGACCCTTACATGTTGGGATCTTAAAAATAAAAAAAGAAATCCCTCTCTTTTATCTCCGATGCATCCCGATAAAAATAAAAATGAAAAGAAAGAAAAAGTAAAGGGAAGACGCCAAGCATATCAAGATTCCATAAAGATTTCGTGCTAAGAAAAGAAAAACAAAATCACAATCAAAGATCAAACGTTAGATCTGCACACCAAAATATGTTGGGATCTTAAACATCGACTAAAATGCCATTCCCCACATTGTTTTTACGCCCCCCACCCCCCCCCCCCCCCAGTAGCCATATGCACATTCAAGAAACGATATATAGATTCTCTCTCTCGAGACCAAAAACTGCACGTCGTGTGGCGATGGATGTCGGGTCAGTCCGTAAACAGTAAAAGCCCGTGTTAAACGACACCCGCAGCCCCCCCAAATTTTACTCTCTCGTTCAAAATGGACGGATAGAAAGACAAGAAAACATTGCCTTTAACCCATCACAAAAGAGGCCTCTAAAGACGGAATTAGATCTCAAAGATCCTTCCTTGCTCATCCCTCGCCACTCACAGAAAAAAAACTCCTAACCTTCGGATCGTACCCACTTCCCACTACCGAGTGGTGTCGCCATGTCCACTTCCGAACCCCCCCCCCCCCCCCCCCAAAAAAGAAAGGAAAAGAAAAAAAAGGAACGAAGCCCAGTGCACCACAGCGTCGATCCCATTATAGAAACACAGCACGGAGAAAGAGAGAGAGAGGGGGGGACGGCGGCGGTACCTGAGCACGCGCTGAGGTGGCGGGAACGGAGGCGAGGAGGGGCGTTGACGTAGATTCAAGTACACATTCCCGTTTGCGTGATTGTTGGCCGTCGGATTGGCCGATGCCGAGTCCTTGTCGGCCCCTTTCATGACCCGCCGCTCCGCCCGACCCGCCGCCTTGTGAACCGCCGCCGCCGCCGCGTCGTCCTTGACCTGCACCTTCATGCACCTGGGCCGCTTCCGACTCCCCCACTGCAGCACGAAATCGGACGTCGTCGCCGCCGCCGCCGCCGCCGCTCCGGCCGTCGCCGTCGTCTGCCTCGTGGTCTCCGGGGGGGTCGATCTAAGCAGCAACCCCCCATCGGCGGCCCTGCCGTTGGAATTGGCGGAGATGCCATTATTGTTGGCCCTCTGCGCGTCCTTATCCATCTTCTTTTACGTATTTATCCCTGTCCATTCCCCCCGAAAAAGTCTCAGCGGAAAAACCACCGAAAATATTTCACGAAAAAAAAGAGAAAATTTGAAAAGGGACCAAAGAAATTCTCGCTAACTTAACTACGGTTAAACTCCCTCCAAAGTTGAATAGCTCTTCTGCAACTTATCCAGAACCAGAAACGAAAGATTTCACCCAAACCCAGAGAAGCCAAAACAAAGAAAAGCAAAAGGAAACCACTCAAAGGCTCGAAGACTGGAAAGACTGATTGGCTCCCCCCATCACCGAAAACATAGATGACGAAAACAAGAGATCGGATACTCATCGATTGAAATAAAGAAAAGTCCCGGAGCTCATCCAGAAGAAAACCGCCATGAGATTCAAGAGCAAGCAAGCAAAGCGGTGGATATGAGCTAGAACTTTCAATCGGGAATCGTCCAAAACAATGGTAACAAAAACCAAATGGCTTCGCATATAGAGGAAAAAGAAAAGAGGGGAGAGGAAGAGAACAAGAAAATCTCTGACCAGCTCTGGTTAAAATTCAAGAAAAATGCAGGAAAAGAAGAAGAGGAACCCAAGACGCTGAAGAGAAAATCCACGTAAGCAGAACCCATCGATGGAAAAAAATTGCTCATTTGAGATGAGATGTTCATCTGCTCAGAGCTCGAAATCAAAAGAAGAAGAATCTCTTTCAAGGCCAACAAAGGAGAGTTCGTCAAATTCAAACATATTGAAGATCCACCAGCAGGACATCAAGAAGAGATGAGGCGCAGAAGACACCAGAGAGAGAGAGAGAAAGCAGAAACAGACCCGGAAAAGCTCGATTCAAAACAAGAAAGTTCTCAAAAGAAACGAAGTAATTCCAGAAAACTCCAGTCTCAGAAATGGCACATCGCCAAAAGATTTCGTAAAATCAGCTCTTTCTCGAGAGCAAATGCACATCCATGCTCGACGGCCACCGAGAAAGGAGGAAAGACGCAGACGACGAAGGAATTCCGATGAAGATTTGTCGCATTACCGGGGAAAGTCCAACTCCGAAGCTGAAAAAGCCTTTTTGCTTCGTCGACCACCGACCTCCGATTCGAATCCGAGATAGCGCTCCGATTCGGTCACAAGACTGCAAATTACACGAAGAGACGCAGGAATTAGAGCTCTTCGCAAATCAAAACCCAAGAGAACCCCACTGAAAAACAAAACAGAGCACGGAACTCACCTTCTTCCGCTCCGATTCGACAGTACCCGTCGGCTTCTTCCACCCGCGAGACCGGAGAGAACCAATTCTCCAGCTACCTCCACCCGATTTCAGCTCCGGATTAGTCAAATTTCCTCAAATCGATTATCGTTATGGCACCATATATTAGTTAGATTCACGGAATTACAGGCGCGTCCGATTGTCCAAAGGCATGCTTCCTCGCGACTGGAAATCGCGGCCGAGCCACAGGGATATTCATCCGAAGTCACGACATTCCAGAAGCCGGAAATCGCCGACTCTCATGAACGGATTTCCGGTTTCCGATTACGATTCCGGGAAGAGCTGATCTACGCAGAGGGGAGAACAGTTCCTCCCGCGTCGACCGATCGGGGTGGGGGGGGTTAACTCGCTCCGAAATCTCTACCGGGGAAACCGCTCGAAGGACGCCGGAAATGCACCTGCGACGCGAAGAATCAGAACACGAGACGGTCGAAATTAAGGAAGCTACAGAAAGACAAAACCACCAAGGCGAGAGCCTCGGCGGAGATCGACCGCGGAGACCCTCCCGCCGCGAATCGCGTCCGCCTCCGGGGAGCGCGAAGAACTCACCGAGCCTCTCCTCCCCGCAATCGGTCTCGGAGGAAACTGGAGACTCGAAACTCGGGACCGAGCCCGACTCTCGCGCGCTCCGGCACGCTCCCTCCTCCTCCTCCTCCTCCTCCACCTCCTCCTCTCGCCCGCCTGCCTGCCTGCCTGCGAATCTCGCCCGGCGTCCGAGCGAACGCCTGCAACAGCGCCAGAAATGAACCGAGTCAGAAACCGTCATAGAGCCTCCCCGAGGCAAGGAATTCCCGTCCAATCGCCGGAATTCAGTGGCGAACCTCTCTCGCGCGCGCTCTCTCCGGCGCTCCCCTCCGAGCCGGGATTCAGGAGATCCTCGACATTCCCCTCCGGCGGAGAAGAAGCCACCCGCGGTTTCTCGGGAAACGGGCGAGAAAGCGAGAGAAAATTCGCAGGGAAAATTCGCAGAGAAAATACACACTCTCTCTCTCTCTCTTGCTTTCTCTCTCTCTCTCTCTCTCTCTCTTGCTCTCTCGGTTTGTGTGTGTGACGATAAAAAACGCAAAGCTTTATACCCGTAAGGCCCAACGCCCTCCGTCGCGCATCAACCGTTCCCTCCCACCCCCTCCGAGGGGATCCTGGCCGTCGACGTCGCATCGGACGGTGGAGATCCGTTTTCCGCCCTCCCCCCTTGGAGAGCCCCGTTTTTTGCATCGCCGGTCCCCGTGTTTCGGCCGGGTCCTCCGTTCTTTTGTAATTTCATTTTGGCCCCTTTGCTGGCCACTCGGGTTACGGCGTTTGGGGCGGGGTGGGGGGGTCTTAACGGAATCTTCCTCCGCTTAACGCCGTTAAAACGTTAGGGCTTGAATGCTCTCGTGTGAAAATTCCAACCGAGCATTTACTTTCTCCTTTTTCCTTTTTTGAAATTTTGTCAGGCATGTCCACAAAAAAAAAAAATCATCTTTTTTTTTTATCTTGAACTTGTCTCGTTCGGTTTCTTTCGCTCGCCCGTCGTCATCTGATCGGTTCCGTTTATTTCGAAAGTTACATCTCTCGACGGAGGGCCTTGAACGAGTCCCGCAGCAACGAAACGGGACGAACGGCCGGGCCTAAGCGGTTCGACCCCGATACGAGGCTCGTGAGCTCGTTAGGATTGCGATTACTTAGAACGTTGCTCGATTTTCAGCGACGAACAAAAGACATGGATGAATTTTTTGATTATTCTGGATCAATCGCCTTTAAAAGGATTTCGGTCGAACGAGCCAATTACAATCGATTCTGTTCTAAGCGGAACGGGGGCGATTTCTCCCTCCAGATCAAAACCTTTTCTGCCCCGTGGAATGCTGTTAAGAAAAATCGCGATTAAACGGGGTCGAATGCATATACCTTATTTAGTCGGAAGCATCTTAAACGAAAGATCTTTTAATTTTATTTTCTGATATTATAAATCATTGAACATGAAGAATAGGAGATGTGTCCCGTCATTAATGAAATGATTGATGTAAAGCTCAAATTGGGGATCGCAACTAAGTCCCCCAAATTAAGTTTTGGATTATGAATTCCATATTTTTTTAACAGGAACAATGACACGAATAACTTCTGAATTTTGACTCGACGTGTAATGTGATTCCTAAATTTTTTTATTTATTCAATGCAGCTGTGATCTCCGAACTTTTAATTTTGTTCAATGTGGGTTCCTAAATTTTCAGTAGATACTCAATGTAGTCCATGGACAATATGAAAATGTTCAAGGTAGAAGGACTACATTGAATATACATCAAAAATTTATTAACGATATTAAACAAATGAAAAGCTCAAGGATCACATAGTACACTGTATCAAAATTCAGAGTCCATATTGAATAAATTATAAGTCCAATTATTACGATACATATTAAGTCAAAGTTCTGTTTGTGTCATTTTTCTTTTTTTATAAGACCGGAGGGGAAATTGTTATTATAGATGGGGGGTGCACGGATTTCCGTGCACTCAGAGGAAGAGGATCCCTCGGTCTGACCTCGCCACTGCATAGCGCCTGCATACTAGGGGGGCTCCCTCGCGTGTATGTACTCGGACACGAACTACCGTGTGAGCGGCTCTTCTGTTCTGGCTGCTTCCTGCTGGGTGGTTGCCTGGCGTGGGGCTTGAGCCGTTCGATCCAAAGCTGGGGTCGAGTAAATCAACGGTCCAGAGGCGACAAAGAGCCGTTCGCTGGCTACTTTATTTGACTGTTTGGGGGGCGGGGGCGGGGGCGGGGGGGGGGGGATCGGTCTTTCAACAAAATCGTGCAAATTTTGGTAAATGAAAACCTAAATCAGAAAAAACAAAAGTTTGATATCTTCGAGGTTTGATTTTTTTTTTTTCTGCATTATGCGTAATTAGTGCATAGAAAATTAAAATCATGCCCCCGTTTGATTGGTATGATTAATAAGTTATTCGGGACGCTCCTTAATAAATCGGAAATGTCAAATCCCCTTATGTCGTAACACAGAATTGTGTGAAAAATGAAGAGAGCTTGCACGCAATGCCCAGCTCGAGCCATCTGAGGATTAGATTTACGTTAGGGCGTCTGTTTTCCTTTAAGAAACTATATGACTTTGTGGAACATTGGCGGCAATATTGTATTGTACTAAAGCAGGTTTCAACCTTAGCTAGTGATACAATCTTTCATGCTTCTATGCAGGAAATGTACGGGGGACATACGATGACGTAATCGTAACTTCTAAAAAACAATCAATTGCGTGACACATCCGTTATGTCTAGTTTTAATCACATCTATCAATATACGATATCTTGTTTTGGGTACCCTTTCCATGTTCTTTTCTCTATCGCAGCTCAAATCAAATCTAAGGGCACTCTCAAGAAAATACACAAACGAGACGCTACTATAGGCCTAGAAGATTAAAAATTTGACCCACAAGAGCTAGTCGATGCTTCTTCTTTTTTCGCCTTAGATCAATAGATTTCTTACTCAATCCAAAGGACAACCCATCCGAATGGTTTTCGAGGAAACCCTTATATGGAAAGAGGGTTATAATGTTTGCACGCCCACGTGATCGAGAAATCATAAGCACGGTTCCTTCTCCAAGGTCCCTTAAGAACCCTTCGCAAAATTATGTAATTACCTTTTGCACCTAAGCATGTCCTTAAAAAGTTTCATCCAAATCCTCAGGATATAAAGCATACAGGGGTAATTTTCTTCCCAGGGAAGACAAACAAATGAGGAGAACAGGGGGGCTAATTGATGAGAACCGGCCGCCGGGACATTAAACAAGACGTGTAGGAGAGAGCCCGAAAAGGTTTTACTCTCCACTTCCCGAGGCAATAACCTATGTAGTTAAACGGTAACCTAAGACTCCATGGTGAGCATCCCTAGTTACCATCACTGTTACAAAGAACGACGCGTCCAAATAATTTTTGAGAAAACCCTTTCACAGAAAGAGGATTATAACGCTTGCACGGCCGTGTGGTCGAGAAATCAGAATTGCGGTTGCTTCTCGAAGGGGCCCTTAAGAAACCATGGAGAAATTAAGTAATTACCTATCAAACCGATTTCCTACTATAACGTGAAGAGAACGGTATATAAAATATTACTTCCCACCCTTTTTAAACTAATAGGTAAACAGATCAAATCCTGGCCGATCCTGGCACGCGGGTACACCTTTTCCCGAGTCAAGGACAACTTTACAACGTCGACGTTCACGAACACATCTCCAATGTCCGGACACTCAAGACACAATAAATGCACATTAGGCAAAACCACTCACCTAACGAGGCAAAATTCATATATTCCACGAGAGAAAGAGCAAGATCTAGGGAGGGTAAGTGAGTGCGTGGCTCCCGTTTTCCGCCCTATTACAAAGACTTAAAAACACGAAATTCCATGTGGTGCAACATCATGCGAAGACGACAACCACCCGGCAAATCCTTAAGAATCGGGATTGAGTATTGACTAGGCAACAAAGGGTCACAACCGCATCTTACAGACAAATGTATACCACTTTCAATTACTAGATTCAGGCTGAGAGCATTTGACTATAATTGTTCAACCCACATGCACCATAGATTATTACACAAACTACCAAGCTTTCTTTTCCCCAATCGTATCGCCCGTCTGTGTCATTAGTCCACGCAGGGCCGCGGTAGTTCATATCGCGTGAATCAGGCGCGATATTTGTCCTACATTCAAAGCATGTTTATGTGACAAGCAAGTCGAGATACGTGCTTCCGAGTCATATTCACAGCGAAGCAATCACAGAAACAACCCATTCAAGATATACAGTAGGACTATAAATCTGCAGCAGATTTAAGCATGGCAAGCGGGGTCCCTTGTGTGGAATGATTCCCACTTCACTCATGCACTGAATCCCCCGCTGAGAGAGCTCCAGGGACCAGACGGAATGTGAGCACAAGCTTGGCCTGATGCCTCCGTCATTTGCTTGGTCCGGATTCCAGCATTGCACAAGTTAGCGAAGGAGCGCATGTGTTTCATCCCATATTGAGAGAGAGATCCGCAATGAGTTTCGAATGTTCTCACCTGCATTAAGCATCGGCATCATCACACATTTCAAGACTGCAAAGAATACCCACTCGTTGGGTCAAAAAAGCCCCTTCCCCCATTGTGTAAGAATTAAGATCAATAATATAAGCAACAAATCACATTGACATTGTAAAAGGTTATCGATGGCAATGCCAATCTCAGCATCATGGACATATATCAAACATGTGTTAGTTGAGAGGTCATGAGGGAATAATTACCAGGTTTTTCAGGCAAGCCCAGTCATCAACAAGAGGTTGTCCTGCAGGTCGAACAGCATTCAGCACCTCCGGACCCTTTTTAATTCCAAACAAGAGCTTTCCAATGAGTTTCACACTGTGATCTATATGCATCCGATGTGACATTGCCTCAAAAAATTGCTTCTGCGCATCAAGTTTCCTAGAAGAGCCCTCAGGAGCTTTACGGAACTGAAACAAAGGCGGACGCATAATCAGATTTGGTTACACAAGGCTCATACAACTGTGATGTGAGGGCAATAGACAATACCAAATTTCTTCTTTATTTAGTGAAAGAAGAATGAGAAGATGAGTTGAAAGGAAGAGACAAAATTATTCACCTACTTTTATGCCAAAGGTCAAAGCTGATGGCTGAACAGTTTGGTTTTTCTAGTTAAGGAAGTCCTTTTACTTCTACTAACACTTTCAGCAAAGTAATATGCCAATTGAAGGACCTTCCATTATCAGAATTCCATTGATAGACCCACGGTTCTACAGTTCTCATTTTTGCCAGACCACCCCTCAAGTTTCTTTCAAATGCTATAGTCATCCCTTTTAGAAGCTCTACATTCAATTGATCCTGTGATTCTCGTTAGGGAAACTATCCAAGAGAGGCTGCAATTGACCAGACAGCTGCATGTGACAAAACCATCAAGAAGTCTATCCTTAAAACATCTAGCATCTGGCTGTGCTATGACTAAAATCTAAAGCATGCAGCCTCAAACATGATGAAGGGAGAGAGAAACCTTGTCCCAGAAATGGAGCAGATCGGCATCCCGCTGGTTAACAGCTTTCCGAGGAGGCCTCAGTGAGTTGTCATCCACGAAAGAAGAGTTCTCATTTTCAGGATTTGTGCCCATGTACAGGAAGAGATCTTCCTTACTTAACCCTATATCACCATATTGCATGACGTGGGAACCGTAAGCCGAGTTGTCATTTGATGTCCTCTTTTTCACCTACATATGCCAGCACAAAGAAAAATCATAAGGACGAGAAGAAGAAGAACAGAGAGAAAGTGAAGAGCAACTTAAGCAGTCCAGGCAACAGTACGAAGTAACTTCTTCCATGTGCTCGCACTGTATGAATACTTAACCAAGAAATGCACTACAAAATTTACTCCCTTGCTAAAAACACTTGCGAACTCAGTTGCCTGATGAAAGCAAATTTTCTCAAATATGAAAAGTAGAATAAATATTACTTTCTTCCTAATTGCTCAATACAATGAGGGTAGCAATGGCTTTACCAGTTGGTATTGCTGGTGCAGAGTCTCGGTTCGCAGGTTATGCACCTCGCTGTTCACAAAGACATAAACAAAAAGAAATTACGCTTAGCTTAATAATAGTGAAACATAAGCTTTGATTTCTTAAGAGCCGATCAAAACATACAAACCTGATCCAACCATTACAAGGGAAATGAGGCTCGTAAACTAGTACAAGAAATTCAACAAAAAAAAACCTAGTACAAGAAACCTGGAATCACATTGAGCATGAATTTGATATACACATCCAGAGTTGCAATATAAGAAATATTCAGTCAAGTTCCATCTGATACTGTGAAAATCATGTCATCCCTCTTCTCTCCTTTATTTGTTTTCAGCTATCTAAATTTGCAAACATTGGATCTTCAAGATTCTAAATTGCCGACAGATTAGCTATCTACAATGGAAATGCTTTTTGATGCACGTACACCAAAGTTCATGCTTAAAAATAAAAATAAAAAAGCTACCTTGAAGTCCATATAAGCTAAAAATATTTCAATAATAAATTATGCAGTACTTATTAAGAAATTAGATCAGTAGATAACTATATACTCATGGAAAGAAGGTACCAATCAGCAAGCCCTAAAAGTCTAAATAGGGGAAAAACTTACTATTCAGATAAGAGCACACAGGCATAAAGGTAAACAATAAATGAGTCCTTCAAAAACAAGCAACCCGAATATTCAAAGGATTACTTATATTAGCCAAAGGCCAACACCAGAAAATGTAGAAAGATCTTAATAGTATATAATTGGCAACTAAAATATATATTTATTACCAAGCATCAAGTCAAGGAAATAGTGCATAATGGACTGCCTCTTTAGCCAATAATATTTGTTGTCTACATTTTCAAAATCATATAAAAGGAGAATGTGCTGATAAAAAAAATCTCCGATCTTTCTTTCGATCTTCACAATAAAACAATGAAAAATGGACCCAATCATGGCTTTTCAACTGTGCTTTTGATTCCTTTATTCTCGATTTGCAAGACAAACATTCCAAATCCAGATCCTTTGATAAAATTTAAACAACTGGAAATACATAGACCATAATTATACACATTGCCGCAATCCAATTAATGTACTAAGGGTTGCCCATGGTACACCGCAAGATAAATTATCGGTCTCAAATTGCAGAAAAAGTCGTCATTGAAACAGTGACTCCTAATCTTGAAAGAATAGAGTCCAAATGGTACGTGTTTCTCATCCAAAGGCATGAATGAGAAAATAAGGATTTGAGATTACCTGTCTTCCATCCAGGCAACACTATACAAGTCACCAAGACATGTCTCATATTCTACTGGAGGGCTAGGATACTCTCCAGGGCAATAGGTGCCCCAACTGCTCTCTTCTGCATTAGCTGCTGTTGTCGCATATATGTTCAAACCTTCTGGAAGAAGGCCCTCAAAAATACTTCCCGATTCACAAGCTTCAAGGTAAAATACCTGTGTTTATAACACAAAGGGAACAGAATGAAAAGTTTAGACGACGTCATTCATGAAGCAAACTGCTCTAGTGAACTTAAAATTACCAAGCTTTTATAGGTCCCAGACGCGTGCTTCTTTATCAAGACATCTATCAGATCATCAGCATATAGGAAAGGGCTGGTGGGCATTCCTGTTAAACATCAATGTCAATCGTGAGATATGGAAAGGGGTGCAAATGAGATATGGAACCCAATCCAACTTCTATAACTTTAGTACAAATATCTCAGTTCAGCTCAACATGTGCCATATAAACACAAAAAAAAGACAATCTACAACAAATGGAGGTCATCTTGAGGTACTATTGAGTACTAACCAAGCACACCAGGGCCACCATGATCAGTATAGTAGATGAAGATAGTATCATCCGGACCACTATCCACAACCTTCCCGCTGCCTCCTGTGAGAGCAGTCTTGTTTCCAAGGAGAACAGACAAAAAGTTGTTGACGTTAACATCCTCTCCAGTGTAATCCTGCCACCAGAAAAGTAACTAGTGATTTAAACATTTGAAAACAGACCTTTTGACAAATCCAGAGAACAATTTTCATCCGAAACTAGTGACTAAGCATTTGAAAACAGACCTTTGGAACTCCTTCATAAACATCATCTCCCTCTGGACTGTTAATAACAATTCCAGTCCTGGGGTTCTCTTCATTGTCTGCAATGTCATCATACATAAAAACAACGATATTTTCATCCTTCAGCCCTCCTTTCTTCAAGAGCTGATATGCATGGCAAACATCGGCCTGAAAGGAAAATGCACAAATAGCGCATATCATCAACAACTGTAAAAAATTCCAAAGCAGGACAAATGAGACAAGCAAAGGCAGAAAGGAATCCGAACTTGTTTCTGATGACATTATAAAAAAAATTGGCTGTTACCCAGAAGGTAAAGCACTCTATTCCTTTTTAATTGTTGAAGATATTTCAATTTGAGGGTACAAGAATATTAAAAAGACATGAAAGGAGACTATTTGGAAAATCATCTCCTTCGTTTTAACTCTCATAAAGAACGATTGATATGAAAGGAAACTAAACTAGTATCTTCTTTGGGACTATCTTTATTGGCCCATGAAAGTATAAAGAAAGGAAAGAAACAGAAACATATCACTGTTAAAGCTTAAAAGACTCACTTATAAATCACAAACGTTGTGGGTCAGATAATACTATATCACTTCTACTTCACTCACTCTTAGCTAGCAAATCAGATATGAAAATCTAACTTCCTTTCTTTTCTATTATATTCTCTTCCACTAGAAAAATCTTTCTCGTTCGCATGCAAATTCATACTCTCAAACACCGCATCCAGCAAATTCAAATGCCTACGTGCAAACTGAACCAATATGAGCAATTAGTATTACACCAGTAAGGACAGAGCAAGGAAATCCATGAGGAAATAGCCGATACGTAATTGTTTTAGCAGCATCAATCAGCTAAGTTGCACAAAGCACTGTCGTTGAATATTCCCCTCCTGGCCCCCAAAAATAGCAAGAGTCCAAGTAATATCCATACGGACTGCAGAGATTTACCAGCAGTCGCAGCCGAAGATACACATAAATGGACCACGACACTTTCTATTCGAGTCATAATTCGATTCGCTAGAGTTACCACTACAACAGCAAACGGGTAAGTTTTTGCTTGCGATCCAAATTCCGGAGTCCTGAAATCGGAACACACCGGAAAGGAACTTAAGAACAAGGTCTTCGCTAGGCGGTGATTCGGAAACCATCAAACACAAATGGTTGAAATTGGGTCTATTCCAGTGCTTATCATCCCGAGAAGGAAACTCCATTATGTAAGTAGCAGCTACAAGATTGGACCTTTAAGTTGCAGATGGCCTCGAAATCGCTCCTCACAAGATCATACACAAAAAATTTACACGAAAAGAAAAGAACACCGCAAAGGAAACTTTATCATCTCAGAACCTCGCGATTCTAGCTGCAAATCAAGTCAAATGCGCGATCACACTCGTTTAAATTAAGCCGACACAGAAAGGGGAAGGGCGTCGCCGATTCGAGCTGCGAACCAGCAATCCGGGAGAATCACCTGGTGGCGGTAGTTCCAGTAACCGTTGGATCCGGCGATCAGGACCGCCCACCTGGTCCCGACGGAGTCGTCCCCGCCCCCGCCGGCGCGGAGGAAGCTCGAGGCGTCGGACGGCAGCTTGATGACGTTCCCGCCGGGGACGTCGCGGGCGGCGGCGGCGGCGAGGACGGAGGAGAGCAGGAGGAGGAGGAGGAGCGCGGCGGCGGGGGCGGAGGCGAGGCGGATCATGGTGGCTCTACGGTGGCTCTGCAGCTTGCTCCCGATGCCGTAGAGCCGAAGGTTATATTAGAGAGAGAGAGAGAGAGAGAGAGAGAGGGAGTATGGGATTGGATAAAGTGGCGAACGGTGATTGGTGGGATTTTCATCGATCGTTTGTCGCATCGACGACTGCGATTGGGTCTGTAAGGGGGGCCCAGGTCAAGGGAGTTTTGGACGGCGGGGGCGGGGTCACTTTCTGTCCATTCGTCGATGGGGAACCGAATGGACGGTCCGGATGGGACGAGCGGCGGGGGCGCAGTTCCCTAAGCGGGGAGGGTGCGCCGCACGGGATGATTCCCCGCCCCCCGCCCGCGGATCTCTGGCTCGACGGGGAACCATTTCCGCGCGAGAGAGAAAGTTAGTTCGGGGACTGACAGGTGGTGTGCATCTGTAACCACTTGACCAATTGATGAAAGTCCTGCCCCCGCCACAACATTGAAACTATATCCGAAAAAGATCACCTTGGAGTAATTATGCTTTATCAAAAATATATCGAACCGATCTAACTCGGGACGCGCCTAGGTTGATCTTTACTTTTCGATTCACGCTCAATTTAAATTTCGTGATGCACGTATTTTTGATTTTGTTTGAATTCTTGATTTTCCGGATTCATTTTCTCTACATGTTAGTAATCAGCACTCGATAATTTTCAACGCCGATACGGTTTAGCGAGGCGAATTGTATCTTGAATCTAAATAAGTCTCGGGTCTCGGTGTCTCGCCATTTGTATTGAGCTATTCGATACAAACGATCATAGATCGGATCGTTGAACCTAGACAGATTTTGTAGGATGGTAACGGGGGGGACTTTTTCAGTCTTCTTTTGGAGCAGATGATCGTGTGGAAATAGGGGGGGGGGGGGGAATCTTCAAAGGAAACCAAACTAAAAAGACCAAGGAAAGATTCCTTTCTCTGATTTGCTTCAATCGATTGGCTTCATTGGTACACAAACAAAGACGTCCTCAACCGAGGTTGATGTGAAATCTTCGAAAACACAGAACAATTATTGAGCAGAAGACGAATTGCGTGAATACAAAAGGAGGTTGCCCCTCGGACCACTCCTCTTCGCTTGTCCCTTCTACTCCTCCTTTTCTTAAGCTAAGCCACCGGAGGTACGATAATGACGTTCGACGCGAAATCAATTGGCTCATCGTGACACGAGGATTAGCAAGACGAAATGAGCACTCACATGTCTCGGTTCGGAGTGACGCGAGAATTGCGTTGCATATTGGTTCGCGTCGTTATCATCCGAAGATGGTCGGACAGGCGCCGAGATATTTGGAGCTTGCATAGTCCATATGGGGCTGTAAATAACATATCATGGAGACACTAGACATTCAGTTGATGGGTTTAACCAAATGCAACCTGCAAAGAACACTGAACGTCCGAGATGCGATCCGACCCACGACTATACATGATTCAGGACATTGCAATTGAAGTTTACTGCTCTTGTAACGTAAATATACAGAACTTCATGAGGGGCGACTTGTCGGGATAACATCGGAGCTCAGCTGAAGGTCATCGAGCAGATTGCGGCTGCAGATTCTCTTCCAGAAAGACCGACAGCAGATAAAAGCTTCTCCAACACATTGCAAAAGCTAAACGATTGCAAAGCACTCAAACGGGCTTTTACTCTCTTTGGATAGGTACAATCGCGCTCTCTTCAGCAGGTGCGGAGTCGGGAGCAGGTGACTTCTTCACGAGGGACTTGGGAATGTCGAGGAAGTCTTGAGGACATCGCTGTTGAGGGTGCGACAATAGCATGCACATGTGACGAAAGAGGATGCGTGTCAGGCCTTGACCACTCTCGTGGATGTGCCCTTCATATTCGCTCACATGTTCGAGCGCATCGACGAGGGCATCATAGACCTGCTGCGGGCAATTATCTGGTCCGGGCTTGTCGTGGAGGTAGATGACATCCAGAGTGAAGAGCTTTTGGTTAACTGGCCATTGGTGCTGAGGCTGTATGGATGATCTGCAGTATATGAGAATCTGATGCAACAAAAATGCCGTAACCATGTTAGATCAATAAGTACAAAGGAAAAGCCACAATATCACCATCTGCACAATTCGATTCTAAAAGGGACAAAAAGAAGAAAATGAGTTTGTAGGAGGTGACAAAAGAGGACATGGTATTTAAATGGCAGCAACAAATCTAGCAGTTTAACAGACTTCGGCCTAACGAACAAGAAAAAGGTTTTGTAGACATTTGGGCCACTTACTACACTGCAAGTTTCTAAGACCCAAGTAGCTCTATGCTACATATAATAAGAAGTGAAACTAATATACATGCCTAGGCATTGATTTAGCAAGAGGACAAGCACCTATTGCTTAGTACAATCATCTGCCATCACTTACCACCCTGAAAATTCTGTTTTGTGCACGAGATTTCTTTGCTTCATGAGCCGCGATTCGGAATAGCTGTGTTAAATCTGCATGACCACTAGCTGAGGTAGCTTGAAGACTCCGAACTGCAGCAGCTGCAGACTCTACATCACTGCTGAACTCCTTACGGAGCTTCAGAATTGAAAAGAAGGGGAAAAGATCAAAGAAGTAATCATATATGTAATATCAAACAAAAGGGTTTTTGACAATTCATTGCAAGCTTTGTCTTGCTTTGGCTACATGCTTGATCTACATAATAGTTACTTTGAATGGATACTGCATCTTGAGTTATGTAAGGGATACTTGCAACAATATCATATAGCATTCCAAAACACAGTCAGATCACAATGTCATGATCAGGTTAAAAGCAACTCTGTGCTAAAAGTAGCCTTATTAGTAACTGCACAAATCTAATTTCGAACTTTATTATCACATTTCAAGCATGGCATACCAGTACAAAACGGCTCTCCCTCTCATCAATCAAACACCCCAGCTACCTGAGGCTATTCTGATATAACTTAGCCTCAGCAGCAGTAGCAGGCACGGGCACCATTCTGATATCATAATTTAGTAATTCATTCTACACCTCTGCACATTCCCTGACAAGAGAACAGCTGAAGACACGGACATGAATGGTCAGACAGGAATGCTTTCTAACAAGTATCAGTGGTGCGACCAGGAACCAAATACTGTCCTATGGAGGCATTCTGGGATGTTGGGTATTTTTCTATGATTCTGTAAGGCAAGGGTTTTCCTGTGGCTCAAAATATGCAGAACATGCAATCACGAACACCACTGTTTCCATTCAAGCACTTCTCAGTTCGAGCGTACAAAGAGTTTATGCACGTGACGTCCAAAATTGAGCAAGAACATCAGTCATCCAAGAGAAACATAAAATCTTAAGTCCTACAATCGTCCCATACGGTGCACACTACCAAAATTCATCGTAAAAACAGCATCGAGCAAGCGCATTCACTCCTCGTTACGAAAATTAGCTAAAAGGAGGGCAAACCTAGAGTCCAATCCAAAAGAAATCTTCGGTGGTTGCCAGGAATTGGGCATTCTATCACAAAGTCATTTCCGCTTCATATCGACTAGCGCAGCTCTGATACGGTAGCATTCAAAAGAAGAATTGGATGGCAGAGCACAAGCAATCAAGACCTGGATTTCTAAGAAGCTGCCGACGGATATGCACCCGCACTACACCTCCACCGTTCTTCCACTTCTAAAATGGAAGATGCATTTGCTCTACTGATCAAGCGATCTCCAAATTCAAAGGCTATATCAAGCAAATTACCTCCATTCCAGAGGGAGGTAAGTACAAATAGGGGAAAAACCAGGGCAGCTTCCTAATCCCTAAAACACACGGCCTGAAACACCACCACCAGAGACACGCATTTTCGCAAGGCCAGATCAAAGCGCACGCCAAACTGAACCAAAAAACCCTAGCAAGAACGGATTTTTGGACGTACCCAGGAAGCGGACTTGGAGAGGGTGGCGAAGGCGAAGCGGTGGTCGGGGTTGATGGCGAGCTTGGAGTGGACGAAGAGGAGGAGGGACTGCTTGACAGTGTCGAGCCGGGTGAAGGGGCGGCCGTTGGGGCCCGTCACCTTCATCTCCGCCAGGCACTCGGCGTCGACGTCGACGCAGAAGAGTATGTCCTCGCTGCTGATCCGCGACGGGTTCAGGGCGTAGCGCGGCGGCGCCGCCGCGTCTCCCTCCCCTCCCTCCATCATCTCTCTCTCTCTCTCTCTCGCTCGATTTTGAGGCTTTCAGTCTGCGCGACTTGGGGAGTTTGCTCCCCGGTCGATCGCTGAGCGGATCCGGGCCCGGTGTCAGATCCGACCCGATTTTGCACGGGTTTTTATTTATTTATTTATTATAATTAATTAACTTTTGATAAAGAAAACATTATAATTGTTGATACCAAAAAATGTCCAAGTGTTTGTTCGCCGGCTCGATCGACGATTTAGTCGACGGAGATGTCAAACGCAAAGTGTTGGAGGGAAGCGTCGAAAAATGAGGTCGACCAACTCGGTCGATGCGGGAAAAAGAGCACATCAAGTAGCGGAGTCAATAACCTCGGATGACCGGCTGTAAATAAGCCTTGCTGAATAGAAGGAGTCAAATAGTCTCTGTTTTTTTAAATTCTTAGTAACTGTTTATGTAATTGTCGAGTGGAGTTATAAATAGGGAGAAAGACACAAATGGTCCTTGAACTTTGACGCAATATGCAATATGGTACATGAACTTTTAATTTATTCAATGCGGTCCCTGAACTTTGACCTAATATGCAATGCTGTCCCTAAACTGTTAACTTGTTCAAAGTGGTCCCTGAATTTCCGGTACATTTTCAAACTAGTCACTGGACTATATGATAATGTTCAATGCTGCTGCTAAACTTAAATTAATGGAAGGATGATATTATATATTTTTCATATAGTCCATGGACTAGTTTGAACATTTATCAAAAGTTCGGGGATCGCATTAAACAAATTAAAAGCTCATTGGAACACATTACATATTGAGTTAAAATTCAGGGACCGCATTTGACAAATTAAAAGTTCAGGCACCACATTGGATATTGGGCCAATAAAGTTTAGGGACTATCCGTGTCATTATCCCTTATAAATATCTATCCATGTATTTTTGGTGAAGGATTGCCAATCAATCTAAAAACGCATGTTGTTCAATTTTATTTTCAACATAATTTACTTTTGCAATATAATTTACATTGCGGGCATCGATTGTTCTCACTATTCGTACTTCCAAATTTTTTGTCATTTACATTCCCGTCCAAAAATCAATGAAGGACTCTTCACAACGTTTGTTGATTTACATTTATCCGTTCATATTTTTAAAGGTATTTCATCCTCTGTGGTGAAACATATATAATTACGTGAATATATTTAGGTCATCATGAAATGAAATGACGGGAATACAATGATATGAGATGGATTACCACAGGCGGCCCCTAATTAAAATAGATTAATTTTTTTGCAGAAAAGAATTAGGCCTTGACAGGCTTGATCTGCTCTTTGGATGGGCACAAGTTTGTGTCACTACTCCTTAATTCTCTCTTAACGGGGGACAGGTTATTTGCCTGGATGCAAGGGTCTTCGGCAAGGGGATACCGTGTCCCTTCATCTCTTTGTTATGGCTATTGATATCCGTTCTACGATGATTAATCAGGCTGTAGAGTTAGGGAAGCTCAAAGACCATCCCATGTGTTCTGAGATTAAAGTGGACTCATCTGTGCTTTGCAGGTGATGGAACTGTTGGAGCATTGCAGCAAAGTGTTGGGGCATTTTCCGGGAGCTTTATCTGATGCCTGAAATGAAATTCGGCCCTCAGAGAACAGAGATCTTGTGCATCAGGTGTCTCGAGCTCTTAACTAAAGGAGATGGTTCAATTAGGAGGTCTTAAAGTTGGTGACTTGCCTGTAAACTACCCTGCGCTTGCCTCAGGGAAACTCTTTGATAAGGACTGTCATATCCTAACTGTTAAAAATCTGAACAGAATTCGTACTTCTAGTGCGAGAAAATCGTCATTTGCTGGTAGACTTCACACTGTCAATTCAACCTATCTATAGCATTGTCACTCAATGGTGTGTTTTTTTCATTCTCCAGAAGAAAATTAGGAGAATTGAGAAGCGTTGCCCTGCTTTTCTCTGGTCAGGGTCTGACGTATGCACCGAGGCATCAAAGGTCAGGTGGGCAGATGTCTACTTGCCATGAGCCATGAAGCTTATTATGCCTTCTGCTTTTGTAATCTGGGTCTCTCAATCAATTGCCTGCGTGAGCAGCATAGGTTTTTTTAAGGCAGAAGCTTTTGGAGCATCAAGGTCTAAGAATCTCTCCTTCTGGTTCGATCCCTAGTGTACCCTCGCGGCATCCTGATGGACCATTTTCCCATTTTCAAATGCCGAGGTTGCTGCTAACGTGATCCCGCATCATTCACGGAGGTGGCCTGCAGCAAGATCAGAAGCTCGGGTCGCCGCCATTCGAGCCTCGATCTGCGAATGCTCTTGCCCCCGAATCCAATGATGTCAAGGCAGACCAAAGGTGTCCGATAGTTTTATCAGAGATGGGGGGGGGCTGTTATAATCGGTACCAGTTCCCTCCGCTTCCTTATACTCTTGCGTACAATTAGCAAAAGGAGACCCAAAAAAAAGAGAGAGAGAAAATATTTAGCTACTTCAAATTTGGAAGGGAAACCATGGAGGAGGGTTTGTCCCCAATCGTGAGTAGCAAAATCTGTAGGCACCATGCAAAAGGTGTTTCGCTTCTCGATGACTGAACGAAACACCCGTGTCTGACTGGAGTGCCAATTTCGCAGATCAACCTCAGACAGCACAGCACAAGAAGAAAAGCAGTTTCAATAACCGCGAATCCAACTCGCGCGAGCCCAACACATCTGGATTATCAGATCTAGCGCAGAACCCACGAAAGATCCAAAGAATCCAAGACACGCCGCGCCCGCGCCCGCGCGCGCGGGGACCCGGGCTCGTGCGAGCGCGACACAGAGCGAGGATGTGGCCGGGTAATTGTGTCGTGGAACTACGGAGCGTTTCGAGTCCCAAGGATCTTCAACCGGCCGGCGAAGGAAGGTTTCTGTCGGCTCCCAGCGGCAGACGGGTCACCACGGACGGGGTGCCCGCTGTTGACTCGTACTATGGGAGCCCATCAAAACCCGTTCGCGAACACGACGCCGAGCCGAAAAAAACACACACACACGCACAAACTGAAGGAAGCAATCAACACTAGACCGCGGTTTCTCACCGATAGCTCGCGTGCTCGCGGCCCTGGAGCGCAGCTGATGTCGACGAAGGTCGGAGCTTTGGGGGAAACCCTAGCGCTACGTTCGGCCATCTTTATAGTGCGCGGTGGGATTCAGGAGCTAGTGTCAACCCCCCCCCCCCCCCCGCCCGGCGCAACATCGCATGCTGTTTGGGCTTCTTCCTTCCGAGATATTTCAGGCCCAGATAAGGAGATTCTGCACGTTCGGAGGGGCAAATGCTGGCCTTGGTAGAGCCGAAAGCCCGACTCGATTTGCCCTCATAGGAATTGTTCGCCTTCTCTACTTGACACCTCCCGTCGAGAGCTACGCGAGACCGGCCGGCGATCGCCGACGGTCACACGACCTTGGCTTGGGGAGGTCGGGGTCGTGCGACCTCGGGCGGCCCTCGTTGGGGTCCACCTAAGGTCGTGTGACCTTAAACTACAGCCGCCGGGGCCAAATCTAGCTCGCAGGCGAAGGGTTCGAGTTTTTTTATTCCTATTTAATAAAATAAATAGAAAAAGTTCTTTGCAATAAAAAAATTTCTAAACATTATTTGGCCCGAAGTTGCTTTTTTAGCAAATACAATTTGCATTTCGAAAGACCATTTTAGCATAAAGTCCTTTGCATCCTTTTGCATTTTGTCAAAAACTTTCCCCAAAACCGAACCAAAGCTGTTTTATTTCAAATGTTCATTTTGTACACGTTCAAAATCATAATGCCATTAATTGAATTTGTCTCCTTTTTTGTTTTATCTTTGTTTTTGCAAGCACCAGCAACTTAATCTCTTCCTTTTCTCTCTCCCTTTCAGGTCACTAAAGAAAAGATCCTATAGCTAGAACTTACATCGTTCTGAGTCGCATAGCAAAAGCACTTCATTGACGCGTAAAACCTTGTATAGCGACTTCTTGGATCATGGTATGATCTTTTCTACGATGAATAAGATTAATCTTCATTAACCAACAAGAAACAGATGGGTCGACTTCACCGTAACCATGGAAGGGCAGACAGTATAGCAAACTCCACTCATAAACATTTTTTTTTTCGTAATTTACAAACCACATCGGTTCACGAGACATGAGAACATTGACGCCGACCGACGGTGCAAAACCCACCTCGACAGAGACACCAGCCACCCATCTCAAAGGAACAAAATTTAATCAAGCGATGGTCTGGTTTTCAAAACCATTCATCGCGTAAAACACTTGGAAGCCAATCCTCGTACGAACCGGTAGTTCATCCACCGTCATAGATACTGAAATACCTTCAAGCAGTCACAAAAATCATAAGGTCCATAACATGAAAAGAGTACTCAGAACATGCAGGCATCATACACGCTAATCCAAAATCAACAAAGCACAAAACATGCATAGCAAGTATCCTACAGCATAAGTTGTTCTATAACCACGAGACTAACTAAACTCAGACAACAGCAAGTACGGGCATCAAAACTATAACATGATCTCGCAACATTTCCCCCTGTAATCAACTCTGGGGCGATGTTTTCGCGGACGAACTCTGTTGAGCAGCCTGCGGAGCAGGTGCGGTGTCATAAGAACCCCGAGCAGTGCCACCCCCGGCACCAACATCAGCTGCATAAGTAGGAGGCTGTGGATAACCGTAGCTGTTATATGGAGGTGGCTGCTGCCCATAGCCCGCCTGTGGTGCAGGCGCTGCACCATAAGGTGGGGCTCCATATCCTGAAGGCGGACCACGTTGGGCAGCAGAATCAGGCTGAGAGTAGCCTGACGGTGGTGGCTGAGACTGGGGGTACCCCGGCTGCCCACTAGGGGCCTGACTATAGCCTCCTGGTGTGCTTGGAGACTGTTGAGCTCCTCCATAAGCTGGAGCATTAGCAGGTGGCTTCTGGGCTTGAGGTTGCCCATAGCCCGCTGCATACGCAGTCGATTGGTTGCCATAGCCAGCTTGAGAAGTTGGGGGAATGCCATAACCCGCTTGACCAGTTCCCTGCGGAGGATAGCCAGCAAGGGTTGGGTTGGGCGGCTGACTGGCACCGTATCCTGGCTGACCAGCGGTGGAAGGCTGGACTGGCGGTGGTGCCTGAGCTGAATCCCCTTGAGCTGCATAGGAAGGAGCATGACCTTCTTGCCCTGGATTTGTGCCATAGCCAGTCGCAGTATTGTAACCTTGTTGCTGATCATAAGGAGGAGGCTGACCATAACCGGACTGAGGTGCCTGATAACCACCGTATCCATCCTGTGAATATCCTTGCCCTTGCTGTGGATAGGAAGTAGCCGGCGGCTGGTTGTAATTGTAACCGGAGCTATCTGCCCCTCCTGTAGGACCACTTGGGGTTTGCTGTTGCTGTGTTGGAGGCTGCTGGCCATAGTAATCGTAACCACCTCCCTGTGCAGTGTGTTGAGACGGTGGGACTGCGGACTGATCCCAGCTGGAAGGATATCCACCAGACGTTGGTTGCGGAGGATAACCTCCATATTGTGGCTGAGCCATGTTATATTGGGGTGGAGCGCCCGCATACATCCCTGGTTGTGCATAGCCATAACCAGGTTGCTGCATTTGTGGAGGCCCAGGGGGAGCCCAGCTTGCAGGAGGTCTCGCCTGGTAACCTTGCTGGGGGTATCCTCCAGCCATTGAGGAATTTCTCATTCGATTCTGCAAGAAAAAAGATTATTCATATGAACAAGGTCGATGCTGTCAATCCTCATGTAATGCATAGGCAAAGAAAGGCATTGTATATACAACTTAACCATTCACAAATAAAAGAGGAAAATGTAACAATCAGCAGATATAAGCATAAAACACGAAAGCAGTAAGTACAATGTAAAAGCATCAAGATTATTTTGTATCGAGAGAGTTGTGGACACCTACATACCGTATGGTGGTTGTAATTATTGAGTTACTCCAGCAGAGGTCCATCCTCACCCTATTTTAGAGGGAATGGTACAAACAGAAGGCAAAAACTACAGAGCTACTTCCACTAAAAAAAAACAGGCAAGGGCATATATAAGCTTCTTAGCAATATAGAGATGTCAAGGTCGTATATTTCTCTAATCAATGTGATTATCATCAAAGATTCCTAAACCCACAGTCAAGACATAAAAGATTCAGTACACCCTACATATCAAGATGCTATATATCATTGGGTGCTAAATATTTGTAAGAGCAAATTCAGGCAAGTAGGTGCTGCTGCACTTCTGCAAGACGAGCAGAATTGTTGCTCCCATGGAACCCAGGTGTTGCAACAGGACATTCCAGCAGGTATCGTGCTCGATGAAGTGATTTACCGTAGGTACCGCGGAAAGAAAACGCATCTTCACAGGACTATGAGAAGGTAGCACAAACAAATAATAATTTGCACAATTCATGCCATAAGTTGCCAGCTTTACAATACCGACATTTATGGCAAAACTTATGAAGCCAATAAGTAAGACACGACTATTTATGCAGAACCTCAGGATATTGTCTCAGCAACTAATCAAAACATTAGAAAGATTACCACTGGGAGGATTAAGATATTTGAAATTAAGCCAATAGTCAAAAAAATTTAACTGATGAGTACATGTTATGGAGAAAATAGTTTCGGAGACTAACCTGATGGAAAACAGAATGACCAGAAACACAAGCAAATTAGAAAGACTTATTAGCATTATTCATGCAATACAACTTAGTAATGAACAATGTGTATAACATTTTTTTAATTTCCATTTCATGCTTACTACCCGCAAGCATACCGAGAATATCTCAAAATATGATGAAAGTGACTTGAATTCATTATCATAGCTAATTCAATTTTGACAAGGAAAGCGTCTTCACAATTAAGCAATGTATTTAGCAATATCATATCCTAACCCAATGACAACTCCATCAAGGGTAACCACGCTCAAGATTCATCATCCAATTGTGTTGGATATCAACTCCAATGACAAATATCCCCGAAAAGATGATCTTTGCACCTCTCCCCCCACAGTAGCACTTCTTAAAAATGAGATTGGAACCATACCAGAGCAATGTTGAAAAAACACCAACATAGAGTTCGATGTTGGTGTCACCAACACTTGAAAAGACACTAAACCCTACAATATTTCCCAAGAACATCATCAGTAAATATTATGTGCAACTACTAAGCACTATCAAGGCTAAAAGTGGCAAATATCCCAATATCATGCGCTAGGAAACGACATCCCAACATTATGAGCTCGGAAGCAACTAATAACTCACGTATGCGTATACTATAACTTTACACTGTCCGCAAAGCTTCATGAACCTGCAAAACCCTAGTAATAACACGAATGAAAGCTCTATCCCAGAAACTGATCCTCCAAGCAGCACCTATCCTCACAGACAGTTAATAAACGTCCTCTATGATCACTTCATCAATAACTTATCTTGATAATATGGAAGACTGGTCCATCAATAATCTATCAGCAATCCACCTTATAACTCAATGATATGAAGCAGCTGAGAACGAGTGAGTTTGATCCATGTAGTCACGAGTCAACGGTTAAGAGATGAAATTAATAGGAAGTGCATAAATTAAAATCTACTACAAATTCTCCAACTGATTGTGAAGCAGATTGCAATCCTGTTAACATCCCAAACCGTATTGGAAAACAAGCATATAACTCATGATGCTGGCAATTACTCAATCTCACTTAACTAGAAGTCTTTTCAATACACAAAAATGACTCAACACCGGAAATATCAAAACCATCCTAACTCAAAAGTTAATAATCCTTGCACCCTACGGATTTACAAAGTCCAATGATGGTATGAAGCAAATTAAAGTGCTCATTAAAAAATGCATCAACCATTATGCAGAGTAAGAGATGTACCAAAATTCAAACAAAATTCCCCACTATCTATAGGTTAGCGGAGGTGGATATTCATTGCGACAAACGTGTTCACAGTTTCACCAGTGAAAAGTAAGATGCAAGCTTTTGAAATTTTAAGGAACCATTAGAACACCGGAATAGTTCAGAATCCAATAGAGACAAGATTCCTCTGCAACCACTTGGGTTTCCCATACAACAAGCACCAAAATACACAGAACCCACACACACACATACAGAGCTATTGACATTCAGCATGATCAAAATCACAGCAACCATAAAGTAAAATCAACAAATGGAATCATCCACCAATTAGGCCAAATTAACAGAAGCAATTGTGCAGTGCCACTTTTACCTTTCCTTTTTTTGAGTTTTCTTACTTCCTTATTTGCTTTTCATTTTTTCATTTGTATTTATCTCTTGTTTCCCTCATCGGAAGTGGGATGGGGTCAACAAGAGAGCATTAACCCTATCCTCTTACAACAATAGACAGTAGAATGGAATACGATAAAACTAATACTGTAGAAAGAGACATCATGAAAGATGGGATAGTCCAACACAGGAAGCCGTTCTTTTTTAAATGACATTAGGCACTGAAAAAAATAAAAACAGCACATAGAGAGGATTGTTCAGAGTGTGCAAATAACCAAGCAAGTACTGATCAGCAAGAACGAAAAAATGGCACAAAGTCCTAAGCTCTTTCATTCCCAGTTAAACTCTATTTCTTTGTCACTGTGAAGTATTCTATATCAACAATCAAATTATTCAACTTATCCTGGTGGCAAGTTCTCTAAATTGTAAGACCAAATAAAGAGACAGAAAGACATGTTCCGTATGGCAACAATCACAGACCACACATACCTCACTAATAACTTCATTAACCAATTGTTTTGCAGCTTCAATCTGTTCACTAGTGCCATCAATATACAAATTCCTGTCAATTGCTGGATCACCAGGTGGAAGGTGCAAGGGTACGACCTGGATAAAATATGACATACGCATGGAAGTTCATAATTATTGCCCCATTGAAGAAACAAATTTATCATCAAAAGCTAATGCAAAAACTTATGGTATTATCATCTGTAAATTTACATCCGACAAACAAAGCAACGTATATAAAATAACAAAATAAAAACGATGAACTGAGCGTTAGATTGCAAATTATACCTGAATACGAGCACCAGTCCTGCCTTGCATGTTTTTAATTGTCTCGCCACCTTTGCCGATAACTAATCCAACCTGAGAACAAGCAGCACATAGAATACCATTGCCATTTTACATACATGAACCACTTGAACGTTAGAAAGACTCAAATATACCTTGTTATTTGGTATCTTCATCACAAATTGATCAGATCCGGTCTGACCAGTCACTCTTTTAGAGATTATGCCAGAGCCCCCAGCTTCAGCCTGTGGGCATGTTCCAGGTCAAAATCAAGCACAATTCCAGTAACAGCAAATAACAAACAGGTGATAAACTTGAAAAACAAGAACCCACCTCAGCAAGAACATCGTTTATCAATTGCTCAGCCTTGGCAATTTGTTCAGGCGTGCCCATCAGTTCTACTGGCCTGGTCGGCGAATTGGGATCCGCATCCATGTCACGGGTGACCTGAATTTTTGCCCCAGACTGGAGCTGAAGATACTTAATAGTCTCACCAGCTTTACCAATAATCACTCCAACTCTGCCGTTAGGAATATCAATCTTTTTGCTTGTCCCCTGGCCATAGCCATATGATACAGGAATCGCTGACGGTGCACTCATCATGGGCTTCCCATCTGAAACAAGTCGTAGATGCCAAAAAGTTACCACACAAGCGTTCGAATGAAACGTGTTGATAGAACGTTGGAGGATATCAGCGACAATTGCAACAAGACGAAAAGAAGCGCCAGAAGCAGCGCATGGTGCACCGGCTTTCTATCAGACAAAAGGCAGAAACATAGACAACCAGCGAATACATGTCCCAAGCTTAGACAACTAGTGAATCGATGTCTCCCGCACGAGCATCATCTTACAGGTTCTAACAGACGACATAAGCTACCGAGATGAACATGTTGAGAAAAAAAAATAGCGAAATCATGCATCTGGAAACGTCCTCAAAAAAAAATTCACAAGCTCAAAGCTCGAGACCTTTCTCGGTGGAGTCAAATCCGCTTCCGTTCTCGACCCTCACGCGCTTCGCATCGAACCCTCCGCCGCCGCCGCCGGCCGCCGCGGCGGCAGCGGCAGCAGCCGCCCCGGCGCTGGCGTTGAACAGGAGACGGGAAGCGATCTCCTGGGCGCGCTGCTTCGCGTTCTGGACTTGCGCCTGGACGTCGTCGGCGGACGGGGGAGGCGGGACGCTCTTGTACGAGGGGGGCGGGAGGGGGCCGCCGGAGTCGGGCGGCGACGCGGAGGGGATCGGGCCGGAGGAGAAGCCGGTCGGCCGGCGCGGGGCCGGCGGGGAGGGGGCGGTCTGCTCCTCGTACTTGCGCTTGTGGCTCCCGGCGTCGGAAGAGTACTGAGCTTCGTCCGCCATCGGTACGATGAGAAGATGAGAGATAGAGAGGGAGAGGGAGAGAGAGAAACCCTAGAAATGGAGATTGGAGGAGAGACAGGGGGCGCCGTGGTTTATATACGACGCGGAAATCTTGGCCGTGAGATCTTCCTGATTTTTCGCTCTTTTTTTTTTTAATGGGATTTTTTTTTTATATTTTGGTTTTTCAAAATATTTGAGGAAAAAAAACAGTGAAGGGATTTTTTCGTGAGCTTGTCGGGTCGGGTACGGTCAGATCCGCCCGTGGACTTGAAGAGACCCGATCGGCAGGAGATCGGGGTTTGGGCCTTCTTGATCCGAGAACCGTTGGATCGGGCGAGTATAAAAAGTGAGTTCTCGGTATTGATTAATTTTTTTTTTAACACAAGTTCTCTGTATTTCGAAAATTATAATTTTCCGGACTTTCTCCCGTTTAGTTGGCCAATAATGAATAACAGTCGACCGAAAATACTTTTCGGTGAACGAAAATATTCGCATATAGAATTAGAGTGAATTCCTTGATTTGAAAAGATGAAAATATTTTTCGGAATTGCTTCCACGCCTCAGACCTTCCATTTCTCCGATCCGTCCTCGCCTTCCGTGCCCACCTCCTCGCCTCTCCTCTCACCTGAGCGCTCCTGGTCTCTGACGACGAGCCGATTGCTTGCTGGATCATTGACTTGATTATGCTCTTATCGGATTCCGACGGCGAATCGACATTGGCCAGTGAGTTCGCGGCTAGCATTTCAGACAAATTTTGTTCTCCCGTGCTAGGGTGAGTAATCGCCAGTTTTATGTGGTGAGCGCGACTTCACAACTTTAATGCTGTTGTCATTTAAGTTATTTTGGCGTGTGATGAGAAAATTATGAAGAGGAAGGTTTTATTGTCCAGTACAACTCTAGTTCGCAGAATTTTGGTTCCCTTCTATTATCATGATTAATGAACTCGACGCGAAAAGCTCTGAGCTCACGAAACCGGTCCTTGAGGTGAGAGTGCCCATCAAATGGGGCGACACGGCTGCTGGAGCAGCAAATCGAAGCTGACGACCTCGATCCGATCTGTTTAATGTCGAAGCTTTTGAAGATCCTCTTTAGAGCATGAACGGAGCTACCTTTGGCGAAGCCGCCACGATCGAAATAGTTGACAGGAAGCGAGACGGTGTCGATACGAGGGACGATGAGGCAGAAGCGCTTGTAGATGGAGGAGCAGAGGATGAGAGTTTTGAGGTTGGAAATCTTGGAGAAGATGAGTAAGAGGAGAGTGTCGGGAAGCGAATCAAGTCCAATAACTCACAAGATAAATCCATATTTTTTTTCGTGTAAGATTGAAATTATTTTCTAAATGAGATCCAAACATAAAATATATATATATATATATATATATATATATATATATATATTGTCGATCACATATCCAAGACCTCGATGCTTGTGCTGGGATCTAAGAAAGTCATGCCTAAATCCCAAGACTTGACAACCAAGGCCAAGTCCCTTGTGAAATCTACGCTCATGAGGTTTTCAAGAGTTATCGAATTGGGATGTCTAGGGTGTGCGGATGTCCCTCTAGCAAGAGATGAACTTGGAATTTCCCTCTTTAAAAGTAGAAGATTTCAAGAAAAATGAACACTTCGTGGTCGAATCGAACGTGGAAAAACAAGTAATCATCTGCTTATGTCGCTCTTTCGAGTACATCGGTTTCCTTTCGAGTACATCCATTATGCGTGCTCCAACATGTTGATATTTTGCAACTCCCATCTCGTTATTCTAAATAGGTGGACAAAATATGCGCAAAGTGGCTATAGTGATAAATAATCATAAGAGGAAAAAAAAATCATTCACAATCTTAAAAGTAATCACATTATGAAAATTTAATTTGATAAAGTTTAATTTAAAGTTCAATGATATAATATCGTATAGTTTATATATCGCATGAGTAATACACATCTCTCCGAGAAAATGAAAACATAATTTTCAGTTCGTTTTTCTGGAAAATATTGCCATTTTTTAAAATAATGATTTGTCAAAGAATATATATTTTTTTGGTCGAAACATTAATTAAAGTTCATTCGTGCATTTTGCATCTTGAAGCTACCAAGCTGTGGCCAGGATTTTACGAGGGACAGCGTACGATGAATGGTGATATCCTGCATCACATCATCTTGGAGATGGAAGCCAATAAAAACGCGACACGTGGCATCTCGCGGTGGAATCAATTTTGCAAAAGGGATTTAGCTGTCGATGGGATGAGGACCAAATGACGGAACAAATAGTTAATTATTACTTTACATATTACTTTCATTTAATACCAAAAACATCTCACATCTTTTAAAAATAGGGAAAAAACCACAAAAAACCCCAAACTTTCCCACCTGTGACACATTTACCCCGAACTTTTTTGTAACAAAACCCTTTATTATTTGTGACACATTTACCCGATATACATTGTCCATGGGCATTTTCGTCTTTTTAGCTTTTTTTTTCTTTTTATTTCTTTTTTCTTTCCGTGAGGGGGCCCTCGCCGGCTGCCAGGGCGAGGGCCCTCGCCGAGATCCGGCGAGGCCGCCCTCGCCGGCGTCGGGCGAGGCTCGCCACGCCCGACGCCGGCGAGGCTCGCCGCTCGGGCTAGCGAGGCGAGCCTCGCCGGCGTCGAGCGAGCCTCGCCCTCGCTCGCCCGGGCGAGGCGAGGCTCGCCCGAGCCGGCGAGCCTCGCCCTCCTCGCCCTCGCACAGGCGAGGAGGGCGAGGCCGGCGAGGCTTGGGCGAGGAGGGCGAGCCTCGCCGGCGTCGGGCGAGCCTCGCCCGGGCGAGGGCGAGCCTCGCCCTCCTCGCCCGGAGCCGGGCGAGGCTTGCCCGGCAGCCGGCGAGCCTCGCCCTCGCTCGCCCGTGCGAGGCGAGGCTCGCCGACAGCCGGCGAGCGTCGCCCTCCTCACCTTCCCTCGCCCGGGCGGGGCGAGGCTCGCCGGCGCCGCGAGGCTCGCCCTCGCTCGCCCGGGCGGGCGAGCCTCGCCGGCGTCGGGCGGGGCTCGCCCTCGCTGGGCGAGCGAGGCGAGCCTCGCCGACGCCGGCGAGGGCCCTCGCGGGAAAGAAAAAAAAAAAAGTAAAAAGAAAAAGAAAAAGCTAAAAAGACGAAAATGCCCATGGACAATGTATATCGGGGTAAATGTGTCACAAATAACAAAGTTTGGGGTTTTTGGTGTCACAAAAAAAAGTTCGGGGTAAATGTGTCACAAGTGGAAAAGTTTGGGGTTTTTGGTGGTTTTTTCCCTTAAAATACCACACGAAAGGAAATTTAATTTCGTTTGAAATAATAATCTTCGTGAAAAATAATCCTAATAACAGCCCCTTTTGAAATCATATGGGCACGCTAGTTTCCTGAGAAACTAACAGTCGAATTTGACATTCATCTGGTTTATCGAAAATTTCTAACAAAAAAATAAATATCGTAAATTGATCACACATTTGATCTTTTGGGTGAATGTCACGGATAATTCTTAAATTTTGGCCCAATTTGCAACGTCGTCTACAAACTTTTATATTGTTCAACGTGGTCCATGAATTTTCGGTACATGTTTAATTTAGGCTATAAACACAATATTAAACATTTTCTCACAGTTTATGGACTAAATTGAACATTGGACTAAAATTTTAGTGGCCACAATGCACAAATTCAAAGTTTAGGGATCAAATTGTATATCAAGTCAAATTTCAGGGACAATTTGTGTCATTATCCATAATTTTTTTTCTCGCTCTCAAAAAAAATAAATAAACGTTATTTTTCTATTAAGACCAAATTCAAAAAATTTGCCCGTTACGTAACGGCCCCCACCTTCCCTCCCCTTTTCTTCTTCCTCCCTTCCTCCCTTCCTACACGGGCCCCGCAAAATTAGGGTTTCGCTCTCCGCTCCCCCGCTGATCCCAATCTCCGTTGAAATCCGTCCCCAATTCCGCCGGAAATCCCGCCCGAATCCCCCGCGCCGGCATGAACCCGGCGGCGTCAGGCGACCGGAGCCCTCCCGACCCCCTCCACCCCATGCTGAAGGAATCGGTGGACCGCTTCTTGCTGGAGTACCACGGCGGATCGCCAGACTTCTCCGGCTTCGCCGCCATCTTCTCCCGCCTGCTCCACAGCCTGCCCGACCCGCCTCTCGAGACCATCTGGTTCTACGCCGCGCTGACCCACCACGCCGCGAAGCCAGCGGCCGGCGGCCGCTGTGGCGCCGCCTCGGAGCAGGTGTCGAGGGTCAAGGAGCTGTTCCAGCTGCTGGCGTCCTGCTCCGGCTCGTGCAATGCGGTCAAGAAGGTGGCCGCGCTCGCCCCGGTGGTTTACGAGCTGTACTTTCTGGCGGTCGAGAGGAGGAGCTTGAAGAGAGAGGTCGAGGACTTGCTGGAGGTCGTGGTCAGTTATATCAGCATCTGTGGCGGTAGGGAGTTCGAAGAAGAGGATGAACTGGAGTCTCTGGGTCCGTGCTTCTTGGATTTGATTCGTGTGTGGATGGTCGATAAGCCGAAGAAGGATGCGAAGTCGTTCTTTCCGGTTGTTAGCGACGATGTTCGCGAGGGGATTTGTAAGGATCGCGGGGCTGGCATGGGGCGTTTGGCCGGGGTTGTTATGACCGAGGTATTTTTGTTGAGGTTATGCTTGAAGTTGGATGCCCGGACATTGCGAGCCGAGTTGGAGAGAGACATGCATAGCTGGGCAGTCCAGACTATTGCTGGATTTAGAAACTTTTGCTTTTTCGGTGAGAGCCACATTCTTGCGTTTGTTTGTTTTTGGATTTTCTTCAGGCTTGTAGTTCCATTTGCAATGTTAAAGTGCCTTGTCGCTCCCTCGGTGTAACATGTCCGAACATTATTCTTGAGGTGATTAGCATTCAACAGAGTTCCATAGTACATGTAGGAATCTATTTTTGACAGAACATTGATTTGATGTGTCATGAGCGAGTCTCAGACTCCGTAGGTGGCATCCACTGGCTCCTTGATTGTGTTGATACTGTATTTGTCCCTTTTCAATCAAACATTAGTTTTCATGAAATTAGTAAACTATTGTTTTGTCATGCTTGATAATTCAATACCACCATTGTTTGATTTGATGTCAGGTACTCTTCTTAGCATGCTATTGGATCCAGTTTTACCTGTGACATTGCTACTAGTAAGTGCATTAGCTTAGTCTTTTTTTCCTTAACCTTAAAAGTTAGGAGGCACGGAGCTTTTAATTTACCTTGCTTTGTGGATTTCAAGCCAAATCAAGTCTCACAAAATCCCAATGGAGACAGAACAGTCAGATCAGGATGGTAAAACACAAGTCATGTCATAGACCTTTTTTCCTCCTTTGGGTTGCATGAAAGAGATATACTTATGTTTTTATCTTCATGAAGCTGGCTCCATAGCAAAGGACATTCGTGTTCACTGATTAGCTTGCACTAAGATTTTTATGCAAAATTAAAAAAAGCTCGTGCGCACATCTTTAGACGAAGACTTTAAATGCCTGCTCAGTTGATCTTACTTGGGACGAAGATACTTGAATCATGAGTAAAAAAGATCATAGGCTCAATCTACGAGAGTTAAAACTATATTGTTCATACTTTTTATTTGCCGGTTTCCTGAGTCTGCCCATGAATGTTTATAGTGAACTGCAGTCACTTAATCTTTGATAAATATTCTTCACTTCAAGGTGTGAACCAGATTGTGAGGGAGAATCTCGTTATTTGGATCACATTTGAGGATACTGGGATTGTAAAGGACCCCTCCCTGAGCTGTTATCTTATATTTGCTATACCATTCTAAAGTTAAAACTCTAGATAACTTGTTGTGGTAGTTTTGGATTTGAAATTCGCCTGAAGATATCCTGTTGCTCTTGCTAATGGAGACGTAGCTAGTGTCCAGCTCTTCTTTTATACGCTTGGTAATTTTTTTTTTTGCAGAAATTCGAGGATGAAATTCTCTTACGAGAAGTCCTATATGATGCCCTGATAATGGTGGATTATCCATTTCTGAGCCCTCAAAATGGGAGAAAGCTTCGTGTCGAGGTCTTGAAGAGCTCAGCTGTCTTGTTGTTGTTAGTAGCTGAAAGTGCCATGCAATTCATTAGGTATGAGAGCATGAATACCACTCCTTCTATGCTACACTTGCTTATTTAATCATTATATGAGAGAGATGTGTTAAACTGGCTGTAGGGAAAATGGTGACCATAGCAAAGTAGACTCTTATAAGGATGCAGTCTCTAAATCCTGGCTACCTTCTCAATTGCTCAAATGGGTTACTTGTCAAACTGGTCCGGGGAGAATAACCAGCAGACCAACGGCATCAACTCCAGCAGCACTTATTAGTGAGTCCCTCTTATATCTTTATTTGCTTTTAATACTGTTTTCGATATCATTATCTGCTACGGCTCTTCTTCCTTCTATGTGCTAAGTTGCTATGAGGGTCTGACTGTGTGGAATTACTTGTCGGCTATATACGCGATTAATGACTGTTTTAGCTGTAAACGCTATGAGGACTTAAAACGAAGTTATGAGATTCAAATTTTCTCGTATTTCAGAGTGGCTGCTGATTGTAGAGGATCTAGGGATAAGAGTCTTTGACAGTGATATTTTGAAGCTCCATGCAAAGGCAGTAGTTTGCAAGTCAAGAATAGAGTATGAGCTACCAGTTTTCAAGCTAAGAGGTGACAATTTTAACGATGCTTTTATCCTCCCCCCGTATAACGAGGGCATAGCGGTGGATACAATTGATGATGCTGATCTGGATATGGTTGATTCTGTGGATGCCACTTTCATGGCTTACACTTGTCCGGTAGTGTTAACAAGTGATGGTACTAGAAAACGCAAAGATGGGAGGAAGGAAGAAGGGGAGATACCTGTTAAGTTCCTCAAATCTCATAGTCACGAGAATGTAGCAAAATGCAATGTATTTCACTCATGTGTTGGGGATGGCTTGAGCAGTAGGAATGAGGAGTATAGTCCCATCCTCCAGGAAGATCCATTAAGTATGGAACACTAAGTTAAAGAGGCGCGACACATCCAAAGACTGTAGGATGTGTAATTTTGGTTCGGAATCCTTTTGTTTTGGTCAAGCTCGAGAAGGTTGCTTGGGCCCTCCCACTGCATCTTCCTTCAGCTGCGAAAAAGATATTTGGTCCTTGCTAATAGAAATATTCCTAGTGTGGCACCGGCTCCACCTATGCTCTTTCCGGCTCTATAAAATTCTATCTTGAGCTCGGAGAGGTTCCATAATTTGCATCCTGTCATCATCATACCGTCTTTGAGTTGGTTGGCCATGTCTATACTTCCTCCTGGGCCGCACTTTTGTTTCTAGATGGACCTTTTTTAGTCGGCGGGATAGATCTCAGATACTACGAGTGCATCAAGAAATTCTTCTTTTTGTTGCTAGGAGGAGCAATCCGAATCTGTCGAGAGCATGTGCTCTTCAATTCCAATTGAGTTACTGTAACACTATAGATATTATAGGATATATTATAAGTTTTGCACTCTCTCTCTCTCTCCCTCTCTCTCTTTCTCACGTTGAGGAGTTACTTGATTCCCAGTGAATGTGAACTAAACGCAGCCTAGTGAAACTGTCAATTCTGTGTGTCATGGAACTGTGGAAAGACGCATTTAGGAGCAACAGTTGAAACTGATGACTGAGTGAATCAGTGAACTTCTGGCCCCTAAAGAAACTGAATTTGAACAAGCAAACTTCAGGCCCAATTCAGGAGAGGACCGGGCCTTTCTCATTGGAAAACACGTTGGGCTATTGAAACCTTTTCAGCCATGGCTTAAGACAAACTTCAGAGCCTCCTGCTCCAACCACCTCATTACTCTAAGGCCCCGTTTGGTTCTGCTTTGGAAATGGGCTTTCAGCCTTAAAAGCCCCTTTCCAAAATGCTGAACCAAACGGTTTTGCAGATTCCGGCCTAAGATTAGCCAAATCTGGGCGTTTGGAATCTGCCAAAGCCCAAAGTCGGGCCCAGGGCTTTCAGGCGTTTGTGGAATGCTAAACCAAAATTTTTTGTCCCCAAACTACCCTCACTTATTTTAGCTTATTCCGATTTTGCCCCTCTTGGTACTGTTCATCTTTTTTCGTGAGGTGGCTGGTGAGGGCGGTCGACACCGGATCGGGCCGACGAGAGGCCGGCGAGGTCGCATGACCCAGGCGGCCAACGCCTGGGTCGCTCGACCCTCGCCGAGGGTCGCATGGCCTCGGGCGACGACCGCCGGCGGCAGATCTAGCTCGCCGGGGGTCGCCCGACCTCGGGCAACGGCCGCCGGCGCCATATCTAGCTTACCGGCGGCCATAGGCCTTCGCCGGCTCCGGCGAAGGGTAGGATAGGTTTTTTTTTTTAATAAAAAAGATAATTCCCAAAGCCCTTTGGCAAAAAAAAATTTACCAAACACTACTTAGGCCAAAATAATTTTACAAATGATTTTTTACCAAACGCCACTTGCATTTCCCCAATGGACTTTAACCTAAAAGAATTTGCATTCCCCCAAATAACATTTTAAAAGCTGAACCAAACGGGCCCTAAATCTGATTACATCGAAGTCATGGCACTAGATTCTCGGATACATCATACATCTCCCCACATGCAAGATCCCGAACTTCATCGCCTTTTCCTAGAATCCGGTCACCCTCTACCTCACCCAAGCTCTCCACAAACGAAGGCAATCTGATATTCCTCCTTCATTATGGTTTTCAATAAATAAAGCACGGCGTCAACCCCAGAAGAAGAAAACGTAATGCAGAGGTACACCGAAGCAAGACAGATGCGCACCATGCCCTGTTTCACAAGCAATGTGGAAGCAATCTCTATAGGTTTTTTATTAATGGTTTTTGAAGGGGAAAAAAGACAGATGGCAGATGCCCAGTTGGCATCGAGGGCGCCACGTGGCGGCCGGGCCGTGAACGCCATTAAACACTGACGTGAGAGGCAAGAGAACGATCTCTCACCAACCCTTGTCTCGATCCGGATACAAACCACCAAGCAAAACTCTTCCATTTATGCAAGAGCTTTGGAATGGAAAGGGGCTTCAACTGATAAATCAATCCCTGTCTGTGCCCCCATTTGATCATTTCTTCTACTTACCATTAGTGGTAACCAAGGCGCCGACACTTTCGTCTTTCTTTTGGTTCTCTTTCTCTATCTCTCTTGCCAATTGGGTATTCTCTTCCTCTTTGATAAATCAGGAGAGGGTTTAGAGGGAGGCGTGCAATTGTTAGGTCAACAACAAAGTACGGTTTGCTTAAATGAAGTAGGAGAAATAGTCCGGGAACAGAAGGATCGAAAAGGAAACGACCCCATCGATTTGCTCTTGGTGTTTTTACGAAGGGATGCTATTTCCAAGAAAGCTATTTAAAAAGTCTTAAACTTATTGTACGGCGACTAATTTAACTTTGATTCTTTCGATGGTGCCAATTTAGTCATTTTGACCGAAAATATTGGTCGGAAATTGCTGACGTGAACGTCGATCATCTTATGTGGCACTATCGACACTGACGTTGGTGATTAACTTTTAATCTTTCCCTTTCCTTTTTTCATCCCTCACCGGATTTGGATGAGGGCCGCGACATTGACGCCGGATCTCACCGACAAGGGCTCACAAGCCCCTGCCCCCCTCTAGCCCTTAACAGTGGCAAAAAAAAAAACGAAATGAAAAATGAAAGAAAAGAAAAGCAAAAAAAAAAATCGTAAAATTTGCAAAATTATTTATGTCAGCACTGGCCATGCCATGTAGAACGGTTGGCTTCCACGTCAGCAATTTTCAATAAAAATTAGCAAGAATGACTACGTTAGCAAATCATCAAAATGTTTAGGACTGAATTGGCATAATTGAATGGTTTATGATCGAATAGGTCGCCGTACAATAAATTTACGAATTCTTTGAACGTTTATCCCGTTATTTCTTCATAGTTTGCCCCATTAATTATTTGTTCAATGTACTATGCTCCGCGCTTCTATATCTTTCTCTTTTCTCCTTCAGGATAGTGGGTCCGAGATCTTGCCAAAAACTCGACTAATCTTTTCCGAGTACGACGACTCCTTCGCCTTACATACCATGTCCTAGATCTCGAAACTGGCTCGAAGGAATGCATAAGCACGATGATCCCAACAAGACCTTAATGACTGAAGGTGAAAATGGTTGTGGTTTGGCTGGACCCTTGAGCTTGCTTAATAGGTTGTTTATGGTGGAAATCACACGACCGACACTTTCCACTTCTTCGGATCGAGAAAAAGCATTTGAGAGGGACAAAAGGGTAAAGGGGCGAAGGAATAGAAACAAGATGCAAAAAGGGCGAAAAGGTCCGTGATCGTGAAGGCAAAAGACACACACGGGAAAAACGGGTTGGAATCAAGAAGATAAAGACGACTTCTCAAGGCAGCAAATTGTGGACAAGATCTAAATTGGTACACGGAGTATTTTAAGGTAGCCACACAAATGGGCTTAAACTAAAAGATCGATATACGTCGTGACGACTAATCGGGCTCTTAAACCGACTCAACACTATAGTTAGGGGAACAGTAAATGAACATAGACATCTTATTTTGAACTTAAAACTCGATTTCGGGAATCACAGAGCCATCCGATGGAGGGATTAGCCATACAGGCCGCGCAAATCTGCGCGCATTCACATTGCGCTCGCAGTCCTACGCCTTCTGTCGTCACGGCGCGTGAATGATTACTCGGGCACAGGCACGTGCCTATCGACATCGCGATACGTCGAACCGATTTCTGCTTCGTGACGTTTAGAGAGAGTCGCGAAACCCTAGATGGGTGATGCGCGTGCATGGTGTCGGTGATGTTCTTGGTCAACAATGCTTCGCTAATGCAAATGCCAAAGAGGACAATCATGGGTTTGGTGGCAATGGGGTTATGGAGGTCGCGCACGAAAGTCTCTTTCACGCTTTTCTCGAGCAGGGTGAAAAATTTTCCCCACGTGCACCACGTTGAATTTAAGGCACTCGATTCCTTTCCTTGTCTCCTCCGTGACATACGGCCCTACAATGTCTGTCCCAATTTTGAGCTTCACCCACCCCCCCCAGAAAAAAAGATTGAATTTTTAGCCTCCCTAATTAGTAAAATCACCTTCCACTCACTCCCAAATTAAGCCCGACAAAAAGGAGTTTGATGGAGCATAAATCCCACAATTTCCAAAGTGTTTCGAAGGGCTAATTCCAAAAGAATGCATCAATTTTACCGTGAGTAATAATTCTGGCTTCAACTTTTTTTTTTGGTCTAAATAGAAAGTACCAATTTTTACTCTAGTCTCAAATTTGGCTCCCGTGATATGAAATTTTCAAATTGTTCGGGTTATATTTGAGATTTAAGTGAAAGCTTGATAATTTTTTACGTGACAAAAAAAAAGGTTTGGGCCGTAATTGTTATTTAAGGTAAAGTCTGTGCTTATTTTTTGAATTAGGCAATGTTTCGAAGTGATTAAATACGAGAAATGCAATTAGTTTCCGCGGCAATAATAATTTCTTCGGCAGTGGTTGCAAAGTTAGGTTAAAGGAGATGAAAATCAATCTCTTGTCGAAGTAGGTGGCGGGTTCATTCCGAGATGTGCGTTGGACCTTTATGTCGTGATTAAATGAAATGGGGGTAGTTACCAGTAACCACATCCCCAAAACGTGGACCTTTTGCAGAGAAGCTGGGTGAAAAACTCTACAAGAAGGCTAATGATTGTGGTTAGTGTCCATCATGACTTGGCTTTTCTTGATAAATGTGTTACTATTGTAACAAACGAGACAATGTTCCCGAACCAACTTAAAAGATGCCGCGAAGTCCTAGCGTTACGATCGGAATCTGCTTGGTATTAACGACGATTCGGTAGGATTCTGTAAGTGTTTTCATAAATCCAAATGCCTACATTCGCCATCAAACAATTACGATTCCTAACTCGCGCATGCACCGTCGACTTTCGAATACCTGGTCGCTCTTGATTGGGCTCTCGCGCTAGAAAGCGAGGCCTATTTGGCCGGCCCCCAGTAGTAATCATCTTCGTCGTCATCAAATAATCTTCAATACCCAAAAACTTAATACTTTTAGCCATCTTTCACCGGCAAGTCTCAATCAACGAAAAGTTCTTCCAACTAAAGCTATGACCGCGAGTCTCATTCTTCGTTAATTGGTAAAAAGAGTGAAAGATTGATGTCGACTAACGGGGAGGGAAAAAAAAATCTCACTCTTCATTAAGACGGGGGGCATTGACTATCATTGATGGTCGAGACGAAACTCGGGATAGTGTGCAAACGAAAGAATAAAATAATAATAAAAAAAAAAAAAACCAAAGATCAAATCGGGCTTGGGATTGATGTCCTTGGTGTGCCAATTACATCAAATCTTGCCGAAAAGCCCTGTTTTCTACGGCTTAAAAGGACGTTTTCGTTAATTTAAATTGGGGGTGGATTAATGAGAAAGATTTGCGGGGGATTAATTAAATGGGACGAGGAGTGTCTGGTAAATGGCAATGACAGGTACCAACTTAAGCACACGAAAATGATGCGCTAGCCTTCAAATTGACCCCAAGCTTGGATCTAACCCGGATGGAGGATGTCTCAACTAAAGGATCCAGCTTCCTCTATGAGGCAGACTTGGCATCGTCAAAAAAAAACACACATTAATAATGATAATAGTAATATTCGTAATAATAATAATAATAAATTCTCCATAAATCTATGGATGCCCACGAAATTCAAACCTCAAGAGCTCTTCATCACTCAATTATGATATTAAAAAAAGACCAAAGATGAAAAGGGGAAGATTTAGGTCGGACCACGGTATTGTACAGTGATTAATTCGCAATACGACGACGCAATCTAGCCGCAAGCCATTTAAATACGGCGAATCGTACGATAATCAGACATCACGCCCCGTTTTATTGAACGGAAAGAGAGAAAACGAGGAAAAAGACCTCATCGCCCCCAGCTCCCGACAACTTGGTCAGGTCCCGACTCGCCGTGGAACAGGCCGCATGAGATCAGCGGGCGCTCTCAAGCGATCTCCTCACGATCTAATCGCGCCCCGTTTTTGGGCTGGGGGGTGATTAGGGGGGGCGCGGTAGGGCCAATCACGGGTCGTCCTGTGGGCTCATCGTACGCTTTTTCTTTTCTGTCTATGTGTATACGGATTTTTTTCTCCGTACGGTGGGCCCACAGGACGACCCGTGATTGGCTCTACCGTGCCCCCCCTAACCTAATCGCCCCCCCTAATCACCCCCCAGCCCAAAGACGGGTCAAAGGTCAACCCGATTAACCGTATAAACTAACTCCCCGAAAAGCGCCCCGTAATATCCCCGCCGAATCAAAAAAACGTACCGACACGCCGGGCGGATCCACGCCACGGTCCCCGTCCAGCTCAGCAGGGGCGTTTCCGTAAATACGGTCGGGACGAAGCTGTCGGCCCCCCCCCCCCCCCTCCCCCCTCCCCCCGGTCTAAACCGTGGTTAGGTTGTCCTAACCGCGGTCGCAGGTCAACATCCTCCTTCCGCAGGGGGGGCCCTTCTCTCTCTCCTCTGTCCTTTTCTCTCTCTCTCTCTCGCTCTCTCTCCTTCTCTCTCCTGAGATCGAGCGTCGGTGACTCGGGGCCGAGTTAACGCGGGCGAGTTCGTGGGTGGGGGGGAAGAGCTCTGGGGTGCGTAGGAAGGAAGCCCCTTTTTGAGAGAGAGAGGGAGGAGGGAGGAGAGGAGGAGGGAAAGGGACAGGTATATAATCCGTGGACGCCTCGCCCAATGCGTCCTCAATTTGAGTGAAATACACGTACGCCCGGCAGAAGGAGGAGGAGGAGGAGAAGAGAGCGAGGGAGAGAGGGTGGAGAGATGGCGGATTCGAGCGATTCGGTGTCGCTAGACATGGAGATGTACTCCCCGCGAGGAAAGGTAGCCCCGCTCTCGCCGCATTTCTGCGTGTGGGTTCGCGGGAAGTTTTGGTTTTGTGGGATAATGCGGGATGGGTTTTCCATTTGCTTTTTGGGACGAGGATGATGCATGGTGGTGGTGGTCGTCTCGGTTTCCTACGTTTGCTTCGCCTGTTTTGCTGCTCCTTTTTTTTTTTCTTTTGTCTGTGCGCTTTTCTGGTGGCATTTTTCTGTTCTCCCGCTGGTTTCTTTTTTTTTTTGGGCGCTGCGGATCATCTTTTTATGGAGTTCCACCCCGAGAGCGTTAGAGATCATTGTGCAAGTTTCCAGATTGCTCTCCGAGAGGGATAATCGATGATGCGCATTTTGCTCCTGGGAGCCATTTGGGTCCGGAATTAGTTTTGACTTGTGGGTCTGGACTCCTGATTCTGAAAACTGTGGATTTGGTGATTTGCTTGGATGAAAGCAAGGAATATAGCTGTTGCACGCGCATGGTGGCCTCTTTACCTTGAGTCTTTTGATTGAAGCATGCCCCTTCGAGGTGTCACGGCGGCTTGCGGCTTCCGGGTGTGGAAAATTGGATGACTTCCGAGCTATTCGATTGTCTTGTTTGCGTTGTTATGTGATTGTCGGTGGCTTTACCCTTTTCTAGGGGTGCAATTCCTCTAATGTGAGGAGCTGGTGTCACTTTATGCCATTCTGGTGTTAATAGAATAAATGATCGAGCTTTGGGGCTTAAAGTTTTGCTAATCCCATCATCCGGTGGATGATAGCCGTAGCTTGCCTAAATGTTGGTGCAGACTATATATATTTCCGTTTCTTCGAAAGGAGCATGCTTTACATGCGAAGTCCTCACGTTACAGATAATCCTCTACTTGGGTATGCTTAAAAGTTTTCCTCTGCACGAAGCACTTGCAAACAAAGCTTGCTAGCTTTAGGAATAGCTTATCAGTCTCCAGATAAGGGCTAGTGTCTCTTTATTTCATCTCTGGGATCTCATCACATCATGCTGAATTTCGTTGTCTCGTCTTTTGTAATTCTTTTATGCATTGCTGCGAGATGGTTATTTCATTGACATCATTTCTTGGATATTCATGTTCAGGAGCACCTAATAAAAACCAGTCAAGGTCTTGTGTCAGTTGCAGTATTTGGGGATCCAGACAAGCCAGCCCTCGTGACTTATCCTGATTTAGCACTAAATTGTAAGTGAAACAGAATTTTCTTTTTGCTGTCTGGTTAAATCCTCTCCCTTTTCTCTCAAATTGTTTTCGCATATTCAGCGAGGGCAGCTCTTTTTAGAAAGCTTAGATTGAGAAGAAAAAGAATTGTCAATACCTATTACTCCGCGAAATCTTCACAGTTGTCCCTGAAAATGAAATCAATTTTGCACGAAAACATAGCTTAAGAATCAAAGTCCCTGGAAAATAGGGGTACTTCATGATCTTATCCAGCCTTTTCTAAACGATACAATTTCCATTCTTTCAAATTTTGCCACAAAGTTACAGATGCCAGAAATTAGAAGAACTGTGATGGTGTACTTGCCATCTGCATTTCGGCCAAATTTTTGTGGCTTAGCATTCTGGCATACCGTAGTATTATCAAAGGGCTAAGTGGACATTGTTCTCTTCCTTGTTCTTTGCAGATATGTCTTGTTTCCAAGGACTTTTCTCCTGCCCAGAAGCATATTCTCTACTGCTCCACAACTTTTGTATATATCACATTAGCCCTCCCGGGCACGAGGTGTGTGACAAATCACTGGTACCGTCTGGATGGATTTATGCATGGCTTTCCCTGGTTTATGTTCCTTTGAATGCCATGATTCACACCGTTTCTTATTTCGGAAAGTTTTCAAGAGGCATTGCAGTTAGGAGCTGTCACTATGAGCCCCGACGATCCTGTTCCCTCTGTTGATGACTTGGCAGATCAGGTTGCTGAGGTTCTCAACTTCTTTGGGTAATTATAAATTACATCTATGTCGAGTTTCCAATGGCAGCTTGCTTTATGAAGGAAATGGCTATAGCTATTGCTCCATCTTAGTTGACTCGAAAGCTTCTCTTGCAGACTTGGAGCTGTGATGTGTATGGGGGTTATGGCTGGAGCGTACATCCTAACACTGTTTGCTGTAAGACGCATGCTTTTGTGTAGCATATGGAAATTTTCCCTTTTCAAGGTTTTCATATTCAACCTGAACGGTGTCCTCAAATTGACAGATGAAATACAAGCACCGGGTTATTGGTCTTATACTTGTTTCTCCTCTATGCACAGCACCGTCATGGACAGAATGGTTGTTAAATAAGGTATAATTATCCATCCGCTTGCTAATTTTGCTTGACGTTACATTTTTTTCGGTTCTCTGACTTGGAGCTTGTAACTTGTTTAGGTGATGTCAAATTTACTCTATTTCTATGGCATGTGTGGAGTGGTCAAAGAATTACTGCTTAAGAGATATTTTAGCAAGGTAATATTGGTCTTTATGTTCGTTCCACTGGTGCTTTGGATCCCTTTCTTATATGTGCCGATGGAATTTGCTGTTGGAGACAGGAGTTGCGCGGTTGTGCTCAAGTACCAGAGTCAGACATAGTTCAAGCCTGCAGAAGGGTATGTCCTCCTGCAGCCTTCTGCTTTTCTGTTCATGATAAACTCTCAACTGATTTGGAAGTGTGGATTTGTGTTATTGCAATAGTTGTGCTTGTAATATGAGTGCTCGTCTGATATCAGTTGGATCCATGTTTCATTTTGCAGTTGCTGGACGAGAGACAGAGTTCTAACGTTTGGCGTTTTCTTGAGGCAATTAATGGGTATAATCCTCATCAAGAGAAACATTCCTCTCCCAGAATATAGTGAACGCACAAGTTAAAAGGATAATGAAAAAATTTGGTCACTCCCTATGGAATAAGATGTCTACAGGGCACGGTTCTTATGGTGAAAGTCGTATCATCTTTGCGAATTCTGTCATGGAAAAAGGGTCCTATTTAGTTTGCAAGAATTCTTTAAATTTTTCTATTTGCACTTTCATTTTAGAATGAAACAGTCGTGTCAGTGCATTCGGCAACAGTTGGAGAATGGAAGTTAGGGAAGTTTTTGTCAAAATTAAAGCTACAAAATGATAGTAACTTTTTAGTGTTTGTGAATGCAGTGTTTTCATTTACAGTGAAAACATGGAGGATTAGAGTATGACCTATCTTATAGTTTGGCTGGAAAACAAGCATTTGCTCACAATATTTACCCTGAAAAAAAAATTCAATTTATTGTACCGCAGACACTGTCGAGAAATTTGATTACATTGACTAAAAGCACTAATCACTTCTATTTCAATGAAATTTGACAAGAACTCTTCCATATTCATTTTGATTGGGCCTGAAGTTGTAGTGTTGTCTTGCAGGAGGCCAGATTTAAGTGAAGGGTTAAGAAAATTGCAATGTCGCTCCCTTATCTTTATTGGTGAGCACTCTCCATTCCATTCGGAGGCTGTTCACATGACTTCAAAGATGGATAGAAGATATAGCGCGTTAGTAGAGGTATGTAATGGCTCTCTTTTCTCGGGACACGGCCTGGTGGATTCATTGAAAATGATCTGATTAAAACTTGATATGTTTCCAACTTTCTGGGATTTATAGGTTCAGGAATGTGGGACGATGGTAACTGAGGAGCAGCCTCATGCCATGTTAATACCAATCGAGTATTTTCTCATGGGATATGGCCTGTACAAGGCTTCAAAAGTAAGCGTCAGTCCGAGGAGCCCTTTGAGTCCTTCGTGCATTTCTCCGGACCTTCTATCCCTCGAAAGCATGGGCTTGAAATTGAAACCAATCAAAACACGGATCTCTCTGGAAGTATGAAAGGAGATGGGAGTCGAAGCTGCTGTCTTGCTTCTTTTTTTTTTTTTTTTGTGTAATTTACATACTTCAAGAGTACCTATTTTCCTTTGAATTGGACTGTAATGGTATAGGATCTAGAGTGTAGATAAAGAGAAAGAAGAGAAAGGAGAGTCAGGAGGCAAATTTTGCAAGAAAGAAGAAAGGAGATTCTTTCATTTGTAAGCATAACCGATAGTTGAGGGGGGTTCAGTATCTGTAAATCTCTGGAATAATCACTTACCTGGATCTTGGCAAGCAAATAAATTGCAATAACTGGTTCTTCACGACGAGTTTTTACGCGGGTTCATCTCATCCTCATACTTTTCTTGCTGAAGGTAATGTCATTGTTGATAGAACATGAGATTTTGAAGGATTTATTTTGTGGAAACCGTCTAAACTTTTCGCACAAGCGGCGGTAGAATCTATATGTCAGTACGCACACGGCTTGAATTTGCTCGATAAAGGTTGTCTGAACTTTGCTCGTGGAACTGATTTTTTACATCATTAGTGTACAACATAACATTAAAGTCCTGAGATGTTTGGGTCTTGAAAGTTCCATTTTCTCAGAAAGTAAGTGATTTTCGTGGTGTCATTTAGCATTGAGGCTAAATGGAGAAGGAACAAAAAGAAAAACGTCAGAATCAAGATGGCATCATCTGAGATTTACCGATATTTCGCTCATGCTCAAACGCCATGTCGTACCGTCGGTGACTTGTCGTGGTGAAGCATAAGCTTTGGCGGGCCCAATTACAAGCTCCCGTCTTGTAACTATGGACATTCTTTAGTGTATTGCTGTTCAGAAGTCATCACGAAAGACAAAACACGCCCTGTAGTGGAAACCTTGGTCGACATACGAGATGGGAACGTTGCAGCAACCATAGACATCGACCCTTCTAGTTTCCCCTCCCAGTCCTAGTCTAGTCCCTTTAACGGGACCATCACTCGATCTGCAGAAATTGATAACTGGAGTGCTATCTATGAATACTTCTCCTCCTCACACGTTAAGGTCGGTTATCAAGAAAACGAAGAGCCGATACATTTGATTTGATGCCACATATCGATCGAGTTCGAGTTTTCTTCTTTTCTTGGATCGGCTCTATCGATTTGTGGCATTCTAGGGGTCAAGAATTGTCATCCATCAAATCTGTTACACGAACAATTCTTCATGGTCCCGAGAAAGTTTCCTCATCTGCTTCCGGCATTTATCTCGACATGCCTAAATTTGATTTGAGACCATGTATGCATGACTAACATCATAAACACAACAAAGATGGCCGGCTCATTTGCACTTCTTTTTAGATGAGGACCATCACCATACTGTCTATTTCATACGTCGTATCATCCAAATTTAACAAGGAGAAAGAAGAGGTCTCTTTCTCTTTTGATCAAATTCATAGGATTCTCTAATCATCCCACCATTCCAAAAAGGCATCAATTCATAGTGTTCTTACGTTGTCCCATCACTTGAAAAGTCCATGCACTTGGGGACTCAAAAAAGTTACCAATAGAGTAAGGTGATTCACTTCCCTCTCATGTGATCGGAGGAGATGTCGCAAAGCCACGGAATCGGGTGCGTTTTGGTTGGAAACTCCCGACTTCGCCATTGCCTTCTCAGTCCGATGCCGGATGTACACATCTTTCAAGTTGACAAAGTCTTGATTGTGATATCTTCCAGCAGGCGAACATGTTATGCGGATCACCGGCTTATACCTTTCATACATTGCTGCTCTGATACATGACTAAATCCAAAAGGCGTTTTTTATGATCAATTACCACTTAAGCAAATGCAATTGCTCCTTCAGATCGGCGTAGCTGCCGAACCAGAGCCTTTTCAATTAGATTGTGTCGAGAAGCTTCCCTCTAATTATCCTGCAATAAGTGAACACAATGGATAAGTAAACACAGTATAATTTGCCCGGGGTAACTCCTAAGGCACGGAAGATGCACGACCGAAAAATTGTTGACGATATGTTTTCGATGCAAGATGGTCTGTAAGTACTCGATTCACGCTCTTACCTTGCGTCTCAATATTAATTCATGTGGAGCTTTTGGATGCTGATGCTCCTCTGGATATGGTTAGCACCACTGCTTCCATCCTCATTGTGATGAGCCTTCCTTCGATTCATCTCGGAATACATTTCCTCAATCATTGGTTTCCAAAGACGGACACGTGCGTTGATAAACCAATTGGATACCTGTTCATAACCCGAATAAAGCATCGCATTCAGGGAAAGAGGGAGACCAAAGCACACACTACTTCAAATCGGCTGGAACTAAGAGCCAGCAGATTCCCAGTATAACTTCAATTAAGAGGGTGAAAGAGAAAGACTACTTGGCTTCTTGTCAGTCCGCTTTTGAGTGCAAGTAAATGCTTCTCCGCATCCTTTGGATACCTAAATTTTGTCGAGTGCTTAGCATAATCTCCATGAACAAACAAAATTTCCTAGTTACCGAACATTTTTGTGAATTCCAGTCCAAAAAATTAAAAAAGTACTCTGAAGAGAAAGGACTCACGGGTGAAGAAAGTTTTGAAACATCCAGGCCCGTAGCACCGAGACAGACTTTTCCGGTAGGCCCCTCTGGGGTCTCCATAACTGTTGGTCTTTCCTTTTGAGCTGCTGGAGTGCCCACTGCCTTTGTATGAATGAGGCCTCAAAAGATCTTTCCCGATCTCCCGTGCTCGAGTGGCCGAAATCTTCCCCCATTGCGAGAATATAGTTGCTGATCCTCTCTCTGAGGTTCTTGTACAGAATCGAGATGGTGTGAAGTGCAAAGCGGGTGTGTATCTTCGGGTCCAGTTCAGTCGCTGCGTGAAATGCAGATATCACCGTGTGGATCTCGTCCAAGCATTGGTTGTACCGGTCGTCAACCTGAGGCAACGTCACTATCAAAGTCCACACTTCAACTAAGTAACATACTAGTTGATGTCCAGAGATGCTGCACTGAATCACTCATGGTGTATTATACTAACAGCTTAAAGAGATGGAATTTCAAATTCTTGTCGTCGTGGCATAAATTTACAGAAATGGAGATCTGTGATCGGACGGTTGCATTACAATAAACGGTGACATCTACTTACAAAAGGGTAAATCAGCCTGACATATATTGTACCTGAATCAACCTTCAAATTATTGAGCTAGAATGCATTTTCAAGAGCATCATTTTCATCTTTTATTTTAAGGCTTTACGTGATGTCCTACCAAGTACTCTAATGTGTATGATATATCCCGCTAGTGTCTACCCCGAAAACCTAATCATAGACCGAGTTAGATCAACATACCACTTGCAGCAGAGTCAACAACTGGGCTTTCCTAGCTTCAACTTCTTGTCGCTGGCCAAAAACTTCAAGTTCTTGTCCTTCATCAACATGACAGTTTGATGAGAACGGCGACTTGCTAGTCCCACTCCCGATCCCGCTACTTACATAACTGACCTTGTTTAGATTTTCCAGCGAATAGCTTGCTATCTGAGCAAGAATTTCCTGAATGCCAGTCAAGTACTTCGATCCGGCTATGAGCTGTGACAACTGAGGTGGCCCGTAAGAAGCAGAACATAGAGAAAGCTCCTTACTGTTGCAGGAATTTTGGTCTGATTTGTATGCTCTTCTTTCATTTGAAAACTGGTGACTCGCACCAGCATTGCTCATCTCTGAGCACCGATCGGAGATATTCGGAAAATTAATGATCGAAGACTTCGATGAGGCAAGGCTCAACGAGAGCTCATTACTGGAATTAGAGGGAAAATAAGCATGGCCCATATGTATATTTAGGTTCCCGGATGATATCCATCCGACGGTATTTGTGTTTCGGGCACCAGAATAAGGTGGACATACAGTTCTTGATTGAAACCTGTTAGCATTCCACTTACATGGGCTGGCTGGTTCATCATAGCTGCAAGTTCCAAATGACGTATGTGAAGCATTAGAGTCATCATTTGGTATATTCCCAACTTCTAACAGATCGATTGATGGCAATGAAATTGGCAAGCCATTTATATTTTCTTGGAGATCCCTTCTTGGGGCCAAAATTGCAGGAAAAGAAGCAGCAGAAATAGGTATTGCTCCATTGAAGTCAGAAGCATTCCGAATGACATCGATCCCAAGAAACGGAACTGATGCATCAGAAATAAACTGTGAACTGGTTATTCCAGCTTGTAGATCACTAATCGATTCTCCATGAATGTTCGAATGTATTGGAAACCCGACCGTGTGGTCTGAGTTATTCTTGTTGAGTGAATCCGACTGTGGGAAGGAGCTTGCGGATGCGTGTGCCGAAACACCATCCAGCAAGAAAGAGGCTCGGTTCGATATATCTACTGAAACATCAAACAAATTATGCTCCATTGCAATCTCAACACGTCACAACTCCGACAAGGTGAGTCGGAAATCTTCAATCCCAGGATCTCACGTAACTTGGCTCATGAAGATGAGGTAGGTCCCAACCTGTTCGGACCCTTTTCTTCATGCAAAAACTTGGCTCATGAAGATATTCAACTTATCTCAAAGTTCATTTCCCTGAAAAACATCAGTGTCACTTTGATTACATAATAATGTGGAGGATGCAACATGACATCATAACCATTTAACCCATCAGATGGGATTGTGCAGATCACGTATTGTGGTTGTAGAGAGATCATCGCACACTCAAATATCCCATTTGATGCTCTTCCAATTCAAAGTTAGAAAGTTGAGCCGAGTATTTCCATCGATCAAATCGCCTCAAAAAACCAAGAAAAGGAGTGAGAAAGTGTCTTTCATGCAAAACAAGTGAGAAACAGCAAAACATTACTCATCTTTTAGCTCTCTTCTAGTTTTTCCTCTCTTAAAATAACGGTAAATTGAAAAAAATGCAGGAAGCAGAAACCAGAATTTAGAGCAGTCACAAGTGCCCAGAAGTGAAGAACACACTGTCAAGTCAAACTGACATTAAATTCAAAGCAAGCAGGTATAGAGCTTCACCATGACAAACCTCCAATTAGCTTGCAGAGTAGCTATCTCCATGACCCAAGAGCAGAAGAATGAAGTTGAGGATGCATGTCCCCCTGAGGCCTGATCACAAGCAGAACACCAACATGTGTAAAGATCTTATTAAGTTTCACAGATAATTCCCCATTCTTAGCTTGTACCAGTATTTCCCACCAAAAAGTTGTTTGTATTTTACTGATCGACATTATATGGGTGCTAACTTCATGGAATCTAAAACAAGTCCCAGCAATGCAAATTTTTCACTACTTCATATGAAATTATTGGCCTCCCCTTCCTTTCTCCCTAGGAAAAAAAAGCACAATCTGAGACCACAGGCGGTGAAACTTTTTTTTTCCCTTTATTAACAGAAAAGTGGTCAAAGAGAGAACATAAATTGTACCTGAGCAGAGAAGTTCACACCCCCCACCGCTTCTCAAACACCACAAGATGAAAAAGAAACATACAAAAAGTGCGGTTGTTTTTCCTTTTAAAAATGCAATCTTTGCATGGAGGGAGAAGTAGGATTTCCTGAAAAACCCAAACCCCAAGAAACAAAGGATCGAGAGCCTCTATGCCATTAAGGATGAATCTTTTTCCCCCCTGCCCACAAAAATACAAGCCAAAAGCACAATGGGTGTCTTTGAATTATACAAACACTCAATCTCAGATAGCCCCTTAAAAAGGAAGAAAAAGAGTGTCAAAAAGTCCAAAAGCAGGCTGCTGCACCGGGGTTGAATGAAATGGACCCATTTACTAAACACACTCTCACAGAGACTGGACACAGAGAGAGAGATTACTGTGTGGTTGCAGTAAGCACTCATATGCGTTGCAGGCTTTGGAGGGCCCATTTGCTATCACAGCCTTGCTCTGATCAACTTTGTCGTCCTCACAACCCTTCATTGTCTGCTGCATCATGTCTCTCTCTCTCTCTTCCTGCAATCATCGCAATCAAAATATCTGGATTCTCTCTGTTCCAACTCCTGTTCATGCCAGGTCCTCTCAGCATCACCCACCATCCCCTCTCTATCTCTCTGTTTTAACCCTCCCCAGAGAAAAAAGAGAAAGTCCTTTGCTTTTTTAGCTATTTTTGACAACAAACCCAATGCTGATGAGAAAGGTGAGGGAATGGGGTAACGAAAGTCTCATGCATTCTCCTCTGAACCGAACAGCCAAACCCATCAAAGGCAAAAAAAACAAAACAAAACAAAAAACAGAAAAAGAAAAACACCCACAAAAGAAAAAGAGAAAAAGAAGAAGAAGAAAGCTCTGTAGTTTCAGCAGCTGTACTTTTTGGAGTGATATGCAGTGAGGGAGATGGATCAGAAAGATGATGATGCAAGCAAAAGGATGCAAAGGATGGTGAGAGAGAAAATCTCTGGTGAGAAGATCTTTGACGAACTTATGGGGATCAATTAACGTGCGCTATCTAACTTTTGCATGGGACAATTTTCATCAGTGGGAAAACTCTGAGTGGTGCATTCATTGTTGTTCAAGTGTATCAGAAATTATGAGGACTTAACTCGGGAGGGAGGGGAGTGAGATTTTCCTCATGATGATGAAATAGTTATTTCAGGTTGCAGAAGATTTTCGATCCTGTCCATGTCCTGTGTTCCTTTATAATAAATAAAAATGGTGGTGAAAAAAAATAATCCAAAAACAATCTTTTTCTTCTAAACAGTAAAAATAATTTTCGTTCGTTCGTTTTTACGAGCGAGGCGAACAATCATTTCATTTATTTTTCGAGAAACATATGTATCATTAGAGGAAATAGATGGGCTTCTCTCATGTAATTAAAACGAAATGGATGAACGTTTCTCATATAATTAATTTTATCGAAAATCAAAATCTTTTCTCTTTAAAATTATTGCTCCATAGTATAAGGGAAAACTTACCAATTTGAATAAAATTAGCTATGGTTTTCTACTTATTAGTAGTAATGACTATGATATAAGTGAATAAATACATCACTTGTCAATTTCTTCTAGGTTGTTTAGAATGAACAACAAATTTTTCTACGGATTAAGTAAGAAAAATGTTCATAATTGTATTGATTTTTGTCTACGACCGTGTTGAAACTAAAATTAAGCATGTCAATTTTGTGAAAAGAGTTATGAAACTTAACTTTAATTTCAAAGATCTTATTCAGAATTTTTTTGGCCACATTTGGACTGGGTTGACCCGATTTGACCCATTTACCCACTTATATCGATCATGTTCTGATACCTGTTTCGTATATAAGTCATGCTCGGATTTGAATTTTCTGACACAATTATTAAATGGATCATGTTCAGATAGATTTAATTAATGATATAACTTTAAGTTGGCACTGGCTCATGAACAAGAACACGTGAAGTGAAGGTTTGGTCAAATTTCGCATTAACTTGACATGCATGCCTCTGTCATTAGCGACGTGTTGGAATATACCAAAAAAACTAAATCTCCACATCAAAAGTACAAATAACTATTTCCCTTAGCACTCGAGAAATAATAAATCAAAGAAAAATAAATCTGTACAACATGGTCTAAAAAAATTGAAAATAATCCAAACAAATTTATAATTGTAAACTTAACAATCTCATACACAATGAATATACTTAACTAATGAATATAAAACTCGCACATTTTGCGATTTAAAACTTTAATTAAATCATGTAACTGATAAATTAAAACACAGTAATTAGATAAAAACTTTTCCGAATTATCACCTTTTCTTATAGCTGCAAATCAAAACTCAAAACGTTAAATCGGCAATCTTTATTGCGTGAAGACCGTTATAATTTAGGACTTTAAATATTAGTAAATACAAAATATGGTCGAAGTTATTACAATAATAAATTCAGCACCTTGGAGTCCTATTGTTATGTGAATTTCCCTCGTGTGCGCTTTTTTCCTTTTGACCCGACCCGTTGGATCTCATCGGGCGCCCGGTCCATATCAATCAACACGTGTGCTCTCGGCCCAATTTCTGACCCGATAACAGGCCCAAGTCTCGGTCAACCAAAATGCCCATAGAAGGCCTGTGTCTTTGTGAACATTTTCATCATTGATGAAGGGTGAACATTAGAGAGCAACGACCAAGTTTCTTCTCTTTTGTTCTCTTTTTTCCTAGGAAACCTATCCCGCGACACATTATATAGGTTCGTGAGCCGGCGAAATCTTCCGAGACGTGCGGGTCGCCCCATCCCGGTGCATGAGGAGATCGAGAGATGAGCGAGCGTGAAGAATTAAAGCCTGCGTCGTTTAATTGTCAGGAAGACCGATCTGTCGCCGTTACATTGCTACTCTGTGATAGACACTGGTTTTTCCACTAGCAGTCAAACAACATCCGGCATTACTTTTAGGGTGCTTTTGTTTCGCTGATTTTTTTTTTGAAAAAGTGATTTTTTTCGTGCCAGAAGGAGAAGTCATTTCTTTCATGTCTAACATCGTTGATTTTAGCTAATGAAAATATTTTTCGTAGATTGATTAATTTTCTATTGTCCAAATGCCCAAAAATCTAAAAATAATTTCCTTTCAAGAAACGGACCCTCAGGTTCATTAAAGTCAGATGTCGGCTTTTGATAAGCGACATATGTGTAGACCATAGAGAAGTCGAAGGTTTTGTGATCTATCAGCATTCATGTATAAGATATACAGCTGCCAAAACATGCATTCAATGGGTGGAAGCCGCCGTAGAAAAAGTCGTGATTGGGCTCGCCGCAGAGAAGAAGAAGATGACAGTAAATGGAGGAGGACAGAGGCGTACAGCAGAAAGTCCTCTTGAAAGTGATAAGTGAGTGGATAAGATAAGTTGACGTGCTGAAAAGGTCGATTATGATGAGGCTTCGAGGTCACATGTTCCCCTTTAAGCACGGTCACAAGTTTCCCTATGGAGAGAGCCTCATCCCCTCGATGTTGAATTTGTGTATCTCGTGCTTGAGATCGAAAGCCTCACGAGCAACCAATTGCCCACCTACTATCCATCTCTCTCTATCTCCCTCACTCGTTTGCTGGAACCATTTCGATGAAGGAAAAATGACATATATAGTTCATGAATTTTTGCTCAATGTGCTATGTGATCTCTGAATTTTTAATCTAATGTGTAATGTGGTCCCTAAACTTTTAATTTGTTAAATGCCATCTCTAAATTTTTTGAACTATATAAGATTTTTATATAGTTCAGGGACTACATTGAATATGTACAAAAAATTCAAGGTCCATATTGAATATCAGGTTGAAGTTTAGGGATTACATTAAACAAATTAAAAGTTTAGGAATCATGTTGCACATTGGGCCAAAGTTTAAGGACTGTTTGTGTCATTATCCCTTTAATGAATACAAAAGCATTTCAAGATTGGACTTGAGTAGGTCCTTAGAAGGCTCCATCTCGATTCTTGCTCGAATCTTGGGATCATCAGGAGCCTTCTCCATGGGAAAGACATAAGATACATGGAGATTTTAAGGGGTAGGGCGCGGGCATCGACACGTTAAAATAAGGAACGTATCTATGAACCCCGCCGTCATTACATGCAAATGGATAGACCGTGGAGAGCTATGTCGGAGCTTCGGCTCCTTTCATTTGGTGAGGTACTTGAAGACAACCCTCTCAGAAATTGGAAAGAAGAGTATGTATCACTCAAGCTTCTGACTCATAGAGGCCGTCGAGTCGTGTCAGGCCCTCACCAACATTACTAGGTCGGGTCCTTGTGTATCCAAAATATCGCGAGTATATTCACTCACGGGGCTATATTTCCCTCAAACCAGCTCGCAGTTTGTGTTTCACAAATGCGGGCATCATCCAAATCTAGAATTTAATGAAAAAAACACGCATGCGGGTAACACCCATACGTCCAATGCAAAAAAGTCAAAAGTTTGGTCAGAGTAATATCCAAGGAACGGAGGAAAATATATAATCCTATGGCTCGAATTGAGTACTATGGAGAGAGAGTATTCTTACCTTGACCCAAAGTGAAAGAATCCGATGCAATCAAGATCGTAGGTTTCACGTAATCAGAACCCAAAGAGAGCACGAAACAGAGCTAAGGCTTTTGACTCTCATTTCACACTCTTTTCAAACTTGAGTGCACGGAAACTGAGGTGGGAAACTGAGACTAACAAGGCACAAAGTGGCAGAGCAGCCAATGCACAAGTCAATGTACATCAGAGAATCCTAATGGCCCATAGCCATGGAAATGACTAAAACCACAGGATGGCAAAAGGAGTCGATGCTAGAAAGAGAGAGAGACTTCAATTTCAAGCTCTTACTCAAGATCTTTAACTTTTGAAAATAAGTGCAAAATAAGTCAGCTTTGCAGAAATGTTCTATCTTTCAACATCTCATAGAAATCCAAGAAAAGAAAAGCATCGATCGCTACTAGCATACTTAACTTAGGTCTCTCCTTCTCAAGCAAACATTTATACTTCGCATGGAAGCAAGTAAACCTCAATACACCATGTACCCAAACTAATCACGGCCGTCCGATCACAAAAGAGAAAAAGAAAAACCCTATTAGCGATCGACCCCTCATCTTGGGGCGGAATCGGGTCTAGACAAGAATTTCACCTAATAAATTCGCCGTCTCGTCGGCGCGAGCCACATGTAGTCGACGGCAATATCAACCGTGCCCTCCATGCATAGAAGCCATGGATACAACCGCGAGCTTCTGGAGATTCAGCTTTATCACGGTGTCGACGAACATCTTAGTATCTTCGCCCGTGTTGCCCTCAGGAATGTCCACGACGTACGACTCCAACACCACCGTGTTCACCTTCCCTTCCCTCTCGAACTCGTTCACCGACGTCACCGACCGGTAGTTGTTCAGCCGGTGCTCGCCCCCGACGACCCGGAAGCTCAGGACGTGCCGCTCGTCGTCCAGGATCTCGAGCCGCTCGGTGCTCGTCGATGCCGGGAGGCCCGACACGACCGTGACTTCCCTCACGCACCCGACGCGCACGGAGCCGTCGCTGTCGCCGCCGCCGCTGCCGCTCCGCATGTGGCAGCTCTTGATGAAGTGCTTGTACCGCTGCGGGTTGTCGAAGCCGCGGACCAAGGGCCAGACGTGCCGGGCGGGGGCCTCGATCTTCTGGGTGATGAGGGACGTGCACGTGTTCGGCGAGGGCTCAAACCTGTGGTAGGTCCGGATGACGGAGTCGAGCTCCGCGAGCTCCTCCGGGGTTAGCCCTTGAGGGGGGTTCGGATTCCGGCTCCGGCTCCGGTTCGGCTCCATACTCGAATCTTTATCACTTCTCTCTCTCTCCGTCCACTCGCCGACTTCTTTCCGACGCCTCGCCTGTGCTTTTCAGTGATGCTCGGTGCGAGATCGGAGCAAAGAAGACTTAGCATGCAAGAATAGAGGAGGAAGAAGACGACGAAGAGGGAGGACACAAAACCTTTATGGCGGAGATGGTTAGGGCTTCTGTTTTCCGGACAGGTACACCCGTGGACTGCATTTATTTACAAAACTCGTCTGCTGGCTTGTCTCCTCTTTTCCTCTCTTTTTAACTTAGGAAAGTGTGATTAAATTAGTTTATCAAACGATGGAATATTAATGGGTTGGGGTTGGACCGCAGGCATAGCTATAACAGGAAAATTTGCCTGCCCATGCAGCTTATTTTGGTTATTATATAGTTTGCTTCGGGAACACGACGATGGGGAATCGTTCAATTATAGCTGCGTTGGCCCATATTATTGTAGTCAGCCTAGGGCCCCGAGGTGATGCTCTATTGCTTTGTCATTTCTTGTTGGTATATTAAATTAAAGATCTAAGTTATTTTATTGATTAAAGCGAGTGAGATGATGACAGTCCCGTCCATTGACCGAATAATGACCAATCATCAACCTTATATGTAAGTTGTATTTTACGACGGTCCACCATAGATAACCTCACTGAGATTGGATAATATATTTGTATGAATGCATAGAGAGAGATAGATCTATAAAATAAACTGAGCCATGTTATCGAACAAGCTGTTGGCAATGACCATGATGATCAATCATGCTTTTAGATTTTTACAGCGAAAACTATGAAACCCTAGATTGTGGTATAGTAAGAAAGAATGAAAGATAATACATGCACGGAAGATAAAATTGATTTTTACGGCGAAAAGAATGAAACTCTAGATTGTGGTACTTAACTTCTATAACGTCATTGCCATACCATTTTAGTAGTATTTACCATTCTTGTACTGAAAATATTTCAACAGCCCTCCTTTTTGTCTATGATGATTCACTATATCTGAGCTGATACCTTTACAAAATTTAAGGATGCATGCTTAACGAAGTGATTTGATTCTTGATTATTCGCATGTTCGACAAAGATGCGTGTACATCCACATTGTATGATATTTCTAATTAAGTATTATACGTCGACGACAAACCTACATATACAATTTATGAATCTAGATAGGATTAATGAAGTTTGGGGATGAAAAAGAGAGTTGCGTTTGTGGGTGTTTCTTAATGTAAGGAGAGATGAGATACAGTACAAAGAGGAAGGAGACATAAAGGAAGGCTGAGATCAAAAGAGTTGTCGCCGTCGTTGAAAAGTTGGAAGGAGATAAATTAGCTGTGAGATTCGAGGATCATGTGAGGGACCTAACCAACTCTCGTGTGCGCTAGATCTCATCAATCCAACACCCTCCACTACTTTTCACTCTCGTGCACGCCGCCCCCTCCCCCACGCTGTGCTCGCACGTGCGCTCGGGGGCGGTGCCAACGAATAGATCATGCAAGTTTCGCTTGAGACATACTACGATTCAGTGCGGCTGAAACCAATCGGGTCTCGTCTTGGCTTTTCGTCATTTGCATTGTCTCGAATTTTCCCGTCTCATCTAAACTTTTATGGAAGTTCTGTAACGCTCACATCGATTAATAGTGGTGCTGTTGCTGGCCTTTGTTTAACAACTTTAAATCTTTAAATGAGGTCTTGATCATATGGCTCAAGGCAAAGTTTCCCCACGTAAATTTTTATGCACCTTATTTCTCGTTCTTTAATTTCACGTGCCACTCTTCGTTCTTGCACAAGAGAGGAGTTATGGCACTAAAAAAATCCTATCTTACTTGTTTTTGAGGCATAATTTCTTGCCTTTTTATACTTGTATCTAATACCATTTATCTAAAAGCATTCTTTTTATAACTCCGCGAATGAACATATAGGCTCGCTATCGGAAGGCCCATAAAGCAACCGCAAGTTCCATGAGCTAGTCAAGCTAAGGCCTTTTAACATATGCAGGTGATCCCGATTCAAAGCAGCTTTCACATAATTGGTGAGATTGAACGGGTTATGACCTCCATTTCTTGAACTAGAAATTTTTAGATGCTCGAGCCAACTACCAACTTGAGGAGTATACCAAAATCAAGAGAATAGAAATAGAGGAAAGAATTGAGATGGCTATGTCGGAAATGGACAGTCATTCCTTCACAAAAGTAAAATCTTCTCACACGATACTTATATCATGTGACATTTCAATACTGTATAATAGTATCGACAAGGAAACAAATATTTGCATCAAGATAGTAACAAATGATGCCTCTGTTCAAAAGCTTTTTACTAGCATTAATGTGTCACATCCAATGTATCACAATAAAAAGCAAACTTGGAAACCGATTTGACTTTTAGATTTTCAGAAGAAAAGAATTCATGAACACCTGTATAAATGATGAATAATAATAATCCAACGCTATCAAACAAGAGGCGACATCATATAAAATAAAAAAGTAACCGAGATAACTATAATTTGATTCTTTAAATTTCTCATATTTTCCGAACTTGAATTTGAGTCCTTATGTAATGAGAGTTCATTTCTCTTAATGACTCTGTGGATCTTACTCATGCAATTTTTTTGTTATTGGAGCATAATGCCTTTGTGGATCTCCCCCAACGTTAGGCACACTGGAAGCCCATCTTTCGTCCAAAAGAGCTAGTGTTTTCATGAGCTGGCCCAACCGATCGAGGCCACTAGGGTTTTTCCGTTTCCAAATTCGTTTAGATCATTACATTAATGACATGATTAACTCACAATAATCACCATGATTAATTTTCTTGCTGAAGAAGCGTTTAAACAATGGACTAAATCCAGCCCGTTGAATTCGAGAACCCTCACTTGATAACTCTAACGACAAGTAATATCTACAACGAAAGGATCGTTGCACCATGGAATTACCAACAGAAAGTCCGGTCGAGCGATGCGAAATGAGCTTAGCATTCTATTTCGAGCATGTCAATTTCATAAAGGCCATCTTTAGAATCTTGGAATGTGTAATTTCAAATACAGGTTTAACCTCGTCGATGCTACCACTTATTATGCAATAATCTAGACGAGCGAAAGATCAATTGCAAGTCATACTATTGCTAACTCATGTTGTAAATTAAGAAACTTGTACGTTATGAGGGTCATGTCACATCTCGTTATAATACACGTGTAAGTTGTGTTAAAAAGTCTCATGTTGAAAAATTGATGTGGTGTGGAACGATTAATATATCCAAGTTGATCAATAACTCATACATTTAAATTTTTGAGTGAAGGTGGGTCAAACTGGATATGTTGCCGGGCTCAAACTTGAGCTTCCTTTTAGCGATAATCTCGGGTGAAGGTATCGGGCTTCTGTTGCGCGCTCCCAACAAATGGTATTAGAGCCGATGGTTGATTGGTGTCGATATTTGGTGAATATCTCGAGGAAAGAATTGGGCGACCAACGCAGTTTCTTTGTGTTGGGCGTTGTGGTGTAGCAATGCGGGCCTGACAGCATACTTCATTGTTTATTGGTTTGAAGAAGAAAACTAGGGATGAAGTTGAGTGTTGATGAAAATTGAAGTCGAGATATCTTGATAAAAAAGAAACCTAGATTAAGGGGGAGTAGCCTAACACTGAATTCACACGTGAGAGGAGATTGTTAGGATTTGCGTGTGAGTTGTGTTCGAAAGTCCCACGTTGAAAAATTGATGTGATATGGAGCAATTAATATATCTAAATTGGTTCATAACTCATGGGTTTAAGCTTTTAAATAAATATCGGTCCAACTTGATATATTGACGGGTTCGAACTTGCGCTCCCTCTTGACGATCTTTCCTGAGTGAAGGTATCGGACTTCTTTTGCGCGCTCCCAACACATCTTATATATCTCCAAAGAAATCAGTTCAATTAGGTATGAGACTTCCGCTGCGCGCTCCTAACATATCTTACGTATCTCCTAAGAAATCACTTCAACTATAGAAGTCATACATTCAAGCTTATAAATTAAAATAAATTTGCTATGTGACACAGAAATATTTTCAACAACCAGTCGCTATATATAGAAAACAAGCAGCCATCGAAGAATGACAGAGTGGATGGTGAGGTAACCTAGTGTTATCTGTGTCAGCTAAGCTCACGTCATTTTCACGAAACATAGTATAGGATCGTACCACGACAAAACATTATTGTAATTCCCAAATTGAAAAAGGCGAAGGACGCATGCCTGAATCCTACGTTGCGTTTCTAATGCGTCTTAAAGCTAATTTATTTATTTTATTGCTATTTTAATCTTTGTTATAATGATCTTATGTATGAGGTAAAGTATTATATATATATATTGCAAAATAGTACACAAATCGACCAGCAAAAGCAGAGAGGAATTTTTAACCTGATGACGCGCATAAATAGTCTTGATTTTTTCCTCCTTTTTTTATTGCTTTCCGAGGAGATTGTAACTGTAATTTTCCATTGTTTTTAATTTTCTGAAGAAAGATTATATAGATATTTAAATTAGATTGGAGATCTCAATTTTGACATAAACCGTGCGACGAACGATAATATGTTATATATATATACATATTATTTTCCCTGTTTATAGGAAAAAATATTTGTTTAATTTTTTTATGGTGATTGTCGACGTTCTCGAACAACGATAGCGCTTGACATCATTTTCTGGTTGAAAATGGAAACCAATGGGCTGCATTTAATTTAATTAAGAGCAAATTACAGGACGTAGGCAAAAATAAGTGCCTTTATTATTTTATTTTGAAAAAGTGAGAACATTTGGAATATTAACCACGCCTATGCCGGGACCGGCAATTTTAGATATGAATTATCATGTTTATACACAATTATACGACGAATACACAAGTGATAGAATTGGCACGAATTCAACATATATAAGTTTTATAGCATGATTAACGAAAACACATCATTTTGCAACGATCGACGTGACATGATTATAAAATCTGATCATGACACGTGAACACGATTATGCTGTTGGTGTAAAGATGCTTGAGAGACGTGATAAAAAAAGTTGCAACAGTTTTCGGTCCCTTCATTGCCTCTAAGTATATATTAGATCGACGGATTCCAAAACGATGTGATGAACTACAATTAAGTATTTAATGAAGTGAATCGTATGTCAACACAATTGACAAAAATCTGTCGCATCAATTTCGTGAAGTAATTTTACCGGAAAATGTTAAATTATACAAACTCATCCGTTGCATACAATTTTGTACAGCAATTATGTCCCATCGCATATATTTCACCCAAAATAAATACGTGTAAAATATCAGACTTATTAAGACGGATTTACAAGAATAATTTACCAAATGACATGTCAAATTGTTATCGATTATTGACTATGACCCACTTATTTTAAGGATTATTCGGAATTGAAAACTTCATTCTGTAAACCAATTTTGTTAAATTAGTCTTTAAGATTTTTAGTAATTGTTAGGATTAGACGCATAAAAACAATGAAATAGAAAATAAATGCGAGAAAGAGAAATCGAGACACGTAGTGTTATTATGGTTCATCCTTAAACTAAAACTACATACAGCAGATGCTTTCACTATAATTAGCGTCTCCCACAATTCTGTTACAATCTTCAATTACAAGAGAAAGAGATTATATATACTTAGTAGCTATTCATGGATTAAAGCTCAAAATATCAATAAAATACAGGCCAAAATTATAAAAACCTCTTGGAGTCGCGGGGGCGGCTCCCCGGACCCTCGCCTGCTCACTGGGGAACGGAATTTTCGTACCTTCCTATTGATGGGGAGTCTGAATTATATCCTAATAGAAAGTCTCGTAATATATGTTTTTATAATAACGAAATAACTTAAAGTGACCACCCGCCTGGGTGGCGCCGCTGGAGCGCGCACTCTTCCTCTCGCAAAAGGTTGAGTGTTCGAATCCCGGGTGCCGCAGGGTGACTTAACCGGTGCACGTGTGTGGTGGCTAGCACGTGTCGCCCCCAGGGTTTACCTCCCAGCTGTCGGCCGTGCGGGGGTTCCCTGGGTCATCAAAAAAAAAATAAAAAAAAAATAACTTAAAGTGGCAAGCAATCACTTCTCCCTTTGAAGTGTCTTTGGCGCATCCTCGTACATGGTTTCGAAAAAGGCTGCGAGGCTTTCGAGAAAAGTAAAGTAAAAGACACACAAATCGAAAGTGGAGGAAACCTCAGCTTGGAGATTATAAAAGAAATTAATGAGAAAGCGAATGAGACAAAACCCTAGGATTAGTATTTCGTTTTCCTTCACACCAAAACCAGCAGCCTCCTCCCACTAATCACAACTTTCCACTGCTGGTCGTAGGTCACCTAATCATGATTAAAGATAGTAAAGAGCACCAAACCACGCAAAACCCTAGAAGTCCATTTTTTCAATTGATCTTTTCACATGGGCTGTTTTCATAATATGTGCTATTAGTCACGATTCATCCTTATGATTGGGTGATTAGGGTTTGCTAGGATTAAAGAAAAAGGAACAATACGATGGGTATCTTTGGCCTTGACCAGTTCTAGAGTCTCCTGAATTGCTCTTTCATCAACCAGTCTCCCATCGTTCCACCAAATTTAGTGACGATGAAAAATCTGGTGTGACCCTATTTAAAATCGGGAAAAAAGCCCGTGAACAATCTACATCATCGTGTGAACATAAATACTTAGATAATAATTATGCCGACCTGTTCTCTACTTACTAAGACGGGACTACAAATGTGGATTGCTAGACGGTGAGTGTGTGGACCGCGAGCGACCCTTTAAATAAGTGAGTCGTATTTAAGAATCGATAACAATTTGACATATTGATTGGTAAATCAATTATGTAAACCAGTCTTTGTAAGTCTAACATTTTCCTACTCTATTAGCACATGAGAAACCTTTAACAACATAATTTAGTAAAAAGCAAAAAAATAGAGAAATGGTTTATCCGATTGGGCTTAGAGCTCTTCCAAACTGTTGAATTTGAGTTTTTCGTCAAAATAAAATAATTAATATGCACAGTAATTGATTATGTTTAATGTGCAAAGTCATTCTTGAATTTTCTCAATATTTTTATTTGTATTTTTTTTTATCAAGAAGCGTAACAAAGGTCAAAGGCCACTTTGTGAAAGATATAATGAATCCCGGCCCTCTAGAGCCAATGCTACTAAACAAGACAAAAACAGGTGAAGAATGAACCAATGAAGAGAGGATAACTTCCTAAATTAGACGACAAGTGAGTTGACCTTAGTCAGGTAGGCTAAGCATGAAAAATAAAGTCAACCAGTCAAATTGCTTAGAAACCCTCGACAAGATTTACCGAAACTAATGCCAATCCTTCAACAGAGTTATCCAATGTATATTGTATAATTCATCAAATAAACTCGCGTAATCAGTTGTAACTTCTTATATATTTACGTTATTTTTGTGCAAAAATGTCGTAACACACAAAATGCAAAAAGTTATGCGAATTGCTGACAACATTTACTCTATTCCTTTTTGTTCGATAATTATCGGGAAACGGAGGATTTATCTTAAGGATCATTAGAAACAACGGACAAGACATGCATAGTCCAAGGTTAGGAGAAAAAACGGGATGGTCCATTGTTCCTAGGAATCTTAGAAAGAGGTCGACGCCATGAAAGGACCATAAAAGACGGTGGGGATTAAAGGACACGATTAGGTCCACCAGACAACTTCGACTAGGAGACAAAAGGCATTAATGTTTTTGGTTGAAATTCGAACGTCAATTTTGTTTTCACTTTCTTTCTTTTTCGGGGAAATTAACATCTTCATGTGTATATTCATATTACCAAGTTAGATACAACTGCTCTTATAAAAATGTAGCAGGAAAGCGGCATTGCGGGTTAACCTTTTTCGTGTCGAATTAAGTTTGCCTCTTCATTTCGATCATATTACCGGTACATAAAATTATGGAAATCCACCAGAAAATTACTTGTTTTTCGCAATCAATATCTGCCTTTATGTCGTGCCTCGCGCTTTAGATTTTGGCATATGTGGTGATTGGCGTTTTTGTCTTGGCTCCCCCGTCCAAAGGCAGTGAAAATACAGAGGCAGCTTTCTATTTCTGCAAGCAAGAGAGTCAAGACAAAAAGCTTAACTGAAGCAACACTCATGGATCATACGAGGCCACATCCTCGGAAATCTACGTCACCATAGATGGCAGATTCAAAAGGTTGACCACATCGCCTTGAAAAAATCTTGAGTGAATTTGAATCGTGTAAGCCCAGCTCGCATGTACCATTGAATAAGATGGAGGCAAAGGCCTGCTCCATCGCTAAACGTCACGGTGGTCGAGATCGAATGGTGGTGATCTTTTGGGTTTGGGCAAGTTGCCTAGTACACGTGCATGAGCAGGATAAAGCGAAATAAAATTGAAGGACCACATGCATAAAATTATTGTTGGGGATAGGGTTAAGCAGTGAATCTGAGCCGTATGGAGTACTATGTTGTTGCTTTGTGAATGTTTTGTACATATCTATTAATTTGCATGTGCCTCTTGGAATTAGGAGAACCTGAATAATTCACAAGAGGTCACCTTATGATTAATACGAAACCGTGACCAATATTAAAAAATGCAGGGATCGTCTCTAATAAACGAAATAAAAGTAGAGGAACATTTTGGAATTCCGAGCATAAGGGCAAGGGTAAAAGAAATCGGTAGTATCGCTCTCAAACATTTTATAATTATTTGTAGTCGATAGAAGGATCTTTTCTTGTACGCGATGTTAGCAATATCAACTCATGTTCGTATATGTATCGAAACGAATTCTGTAAACCCTAACTTTCAAAGTATCAAACGAAAGTTTACCTTCTCCATATCACCAAACCTCGGATCTTGCACGTGCGAGTACCACACAATGCTTGAAGATCATGTTACCACTAGACTTAGCACTAAGAAAACGTGGGTGCAAAATGTTATTATCAACAAGCAATCTTCTCTTAAAAGGCATAATAATTTAGTGAAATTCACGTCACAGTGTTCGATGAAATTCAATTTTATCGGCAACCCACCACAAATGACTTCCCAACTTTTGCATCCGGGGCTGCACTTGCCAAGCAACCGATTAAAGAAATCTTTCCTTTTTCACGGTTTTTGATACACCGACTTCGTTTTGATATCGTGTGCAATTAATAACACGTCGTACCAAGTATGTGTAATAAAAGCCCCGGGGCCCTAGTTAAGGATGGCCAGTATCCTAGTTACAAGATATTTAAGATGATCCTAGGAAAAAGTTCCTGCAAAGCATTGGGTAGGACACCCCCAGCATACTGTTTTTGCTGTCCTCTGCGGCAAAATGGTTGGCGTATGTAAACATATTTATTACGCATACAGAAATCTTGCTTTCTTCTTGCTCCTGCTGTATGCTGTTAATGCTGTGATTATATATAACGACAAACTCGTCGCATACTCTGTAGGCACTGATTCGTCCCTCCCCGTGTGTCTGCGAGTGGACGAGAGAGAGAGAGAGAGAGAGAGAGAGAATGGGAAGAAAATGCTCGCACTGTGGATTCATGGGTCACAATTCAAGAACCTGCGCGTCGATCCAGAGAGACGCGAGCTTTGGTGGGGGTGGAGTCAAGCTGTTCGGGGTGCAGCTCGAGGCCGGTTATCCTTGTGGCATGGCGTCGCGTCTCGCGTTGAAGAAGAGCCTGAGCATGGACTGTCTGATGCCATCCACATCGTGTGTTCTAACGTCGTCGTATTCACCATCGTCTTCTTCGGCGACGACCGATTCTTCTCTCTCGCTACGCGCTGCTTGCGACGTCGGAGATCGTCTTCTTCAAGACGAGGGTCTCCACAAAGCGGCTAGTAACGCCAGTAATGATGGGTTTGCCTCTGATGGCTTTCTTGGGCGAGCCCAAGAGAGGAAAAAAGGTCAGCTTTTGTCTGTCCGTCTGTCTGTCTGATCTGTCTCATATGATGCAACTGTAGTTTTACTTTGTATTCTTTGCTTTTTGTGGGGAGGAGGGCAAGATTCGTAACATCTCACCTCTGCAGATCCATCTGATCGGAGAAACTTGCGAAGTTTCCGGTTGGGTTTTCGACTCCCACAATCGATCTCTAACGTTGCTGTTTTCTTCGATGATCTGGAGACGAATCTTGAAGAGCCAACGATTAGGGTTTCTCGACTAATGTTCTTGCTGATGATCTGATGAACTAAGTGACGTGTGATGGGTCAGGCGTGCCGTGGACGGAGGAGGAGCACCGGACGTTCCTGATGGGGCTGGAGAAGCTCGGGAAGGGGGATTGGAGAGGCATCTCCAAGAAGTTCGTCAGCACCAGGACGCCCACCCAAGTCGCCAGCCACGCCCAGAAGTATTTCCTCCGCAAGAACAGCCTCCACAAGCGAAGCAAGCGTCGTCCCAGCCTCTTCGATGTATAACTCATTCCGTCTCCTCCCTCCCTCGCTCTTCCCAAGTTGCAGAGCCATTTGACAGTAAATTAGTGATTTCTCATGCTTTAAAATCTTGAGATTTCAGCCGTTAATCAATTCTTTTGTCCACCACTTTTCAAGTGCATTCACGGGAATAAAGAAAGATTGTTTTCTTTATTCATTGTTTTGAACTATGCTAATCCGCTTGTTGGCGCACTAATTAATGTGTTTTTTCGCCAGGTGGGGAAGGAAAGATGCAGTGCTCATCATCATGGACAGATCCGAAAGCCAAGTGAATCTTCTTTCACCCCAATATGTCTCTTCTCACCTCAATTTGGCTCAATTGGACTAGACAGTGGAACAAGGATGGCACTGCTAACCTCTCCCCGTACATGTTCATACGATCATGAGCTCCCGAGTTCGAATCCCGTTAACCATGCTTCGACTGCAAACGGGCATCAGGGTTTGAAACCTAACCTGGAGCTGACACTCGCCTCCCCGAGTCATCAGTTGGATCAAGCCTCTTCGATCAGCGTCACCTAAATCAATCGTAGAGTCAATGGATCGTTGGTGATCCCATGTGTAAGTGTATGATCTGATCTGCCTCAAGATGAGGATGTATGTGTTTTTTTTTATTCTTCTAGGATTGTGCTAGCAAGTGCTCCTGCACAATGATTAACCATAATGTGTAGTCATCCAGTTGTAATTAAGCAAAGTTCTTCTAGTACTACTCCATCTTCCGGTTTCGGTTCATTTGCAACAATTGTCTCCAATTTGTGAGCATTGATCTTAAGTGAAGAATAATTCACTCTCGAACCATTTCATATAAATCACTCATGTTGTCGTTATGAAATAAGTATGAGCTGACATAACGACGAGGATCGCTCAAAATCAAATTTCGAAAAGAATCGGGACTTATGAAAGAGGAAGGTGCTCGAAATTTACCTACGCATCGAGGGTTGTTACCCGAATTCTCTGTCGAATTTTGTTATATGATAAGACTCAATCATTATATGTAAGTGTCCAGTTCAAACTTCTTCCTTTTCTCTTTTTCTAGGGTTAAAAAACGTGTGGACATGTTCGGGTAAATAACACAGCGTTCCTTGTTCCAATATTATTACGCAATATATTTAATTTGGTGTTTAGTAATATTAAATTGGAGTTGACACTGTTCATGCGTACGATATCCTTTTGAATTTAACGCCAAGTTTCTGCATTCACTTTTTAGAAAAGTAATTCCAAAATCGCATTATGTTTATATATGCTATAAAAAATATTTTCAAGTAAAATTAAGGGAAACCAATTTTGCTTTCATACAAAATGAAAAAAAGAAGAAGAAGAAAATCTCGCCTTCGAAATTTCATCAAGAATGACATCAAATTATAATCAGAAGACAAATTTTGTGAACGACACAACAATATGAGGTTTCGAGATTTCTGTTTACTTTGAAAGTTTTTGTTTTGAGGAATCGTATCGTACATGTTTCGGGAAATAAAGAACATATTTCTTAAAAATGTTTTTACTTTTCATTTCAACTCGAGATTTAAAATTTTGACCAAAAAAAAAGTCCTACTCATTATTTAGGGCATAGGTTGTTGAAGAATATCAATTTGGTTCATTGGAACAAATTTTGAAAATAAGCCCAAGTAAGTCCAAGGCCGAGGCCAAGCCCATCCACTATCAACTCACAAAACGTAATGAGCACTTTCATTAGAGAATAGTGTCAATTTACATAAAAAAGAAGAAGAAGGAAATTTGATCATGGAAAACTTAAGAAATCCACGAGTTTCACGTTGTCCTTTGCATGGTCCTAAAGGGAAAATTGTCAAATCAGTCTTAAATCTATTGTACCGCGGCCAATTCAGTCCTAAACCTTTTAATTTTGCCAATTCAGTCCTAAACCTTTCTAATTCTTGCCAATTTAGTCCTTCCGGCCAATTTTGGCCGGCTGGCGCTGACGTGGCCGCTGGCCGGCGTCGGCCGTCCGGCCAACGCTGACGTGACAATTTTTTATTATTTTTTTTCAAATTTTTAATCTTTTTTAATCATTTTTTTTTTATTTCTTCCTCTGGCCGGTCCGGCGACCAGCGACCGGCGGCCGGCTAGAGGGGAGGGCCGGTGAGGTCGACCTCGCCGCTGCTGAGGCGAGGCCGACCTCGCCGTCGCCTGGGTCGCGACGGCGAGGTCGAGCCTCGCCAGATCTGGGCGAGGCTCGACCTCGCCGTCGCGACCCAAGCATCGGCGAGGTCGGCCTCGCCTGCGCCGGGCGAGGCGAGGCCCGGCTGGTTCGCGACGGCGAGGTCGAGCCTCGCCGGCTGGCGGGCTCGCCTCGTCGTCGCACAGTTCGCGACGGCGAGGTCGAGCCTCGCCGGATCCGGGCAAGGCTCGACCTCGCCGTCGCGACCTCGCCGTCGGCGAGGTCGGCCTCGCCGTCTTGGGCCTCACCTCGCCGTCGCCGGATCTGGGCGAGGCTCGACCTCGCCGTCGCGAACTAGGCGACGGCGAGGTCGAGCCTCGCCGGCTGGGCCTCGCCTCGCCGTCGCTGTTTCGCGACGGCGAGGTCGAGCCTCGCCGGATCCGGACGAGGCTCGACCTCGCCGTCGCGACCCGGGAGTCGGCGAGGTTGGCCTCACCACCTTCTTGGGCCTCGCCTCGCCGTCGTGACCCGGGCGACGGCGAGGTCGAGCCTCGCCGGATCACGGGCGAGGCTCGACCTCGCCGTTGCGAACCAAGCGACGGCGAGGCGAGGCCCAGCAGCGGCGAGGCCGGCGAGGTCGACCTCACCGGCCCTCCCCTCTGGCCGGCCGCCGGTCGCAGGACCGGCCAGAGGAGGAAATCAGAAAAAAAAAAGAAAAAAAACGATTAAAAAATTGAAAAAAAATAATAAAAAATTGCCACATCAGCGCCGACCGGCCAAAATTGGCCGGAAGGACTGAATTGGCAAGAATTAGAAAGGTTTAGGACTGAATTGGCAAAATTAAAAGATTTAGGACTGAATTGGCCGCCGTACAATAGGTTTAGGACTGATTTGACAATTTCCCCGGGTCCTAAAAGCCAAAATTGATTCACGTACTTTTACTTTGTTTAATCAAGTCATTTTGAAGCAAATCCAATCAAATTCAGCCGACGTACTATCGAACGATGCCATAGTATTATACGGATAATATTTACAGATGCTCACATGGATGAATATGGAAAAATTTAGACAGTGTCGAAGTGTTCACTACAAAAAAACAAGAGTTTTCCAACGAAAAATTGGGCAAAATTCATTGGAAAACAAATTTCCAACGAATTTTGCGACGAAAAAAAATTCGTTGGTAATTCGTCGTTGCAAATTTTTCCGACAAAAAATTTAAATTTTCGTAGGTAATTTGCAATGAAATTTTTTCGTTGGAAAAATTTCGTTGGAAAAATTCGTGGGAAAATTCGTTGGAAAGTTCGTTGAAAAATTCGTTGGTAATTATTCGTTGGAAAAAACGTGGCAAAATTCGTTGGTAATTTCCAACGAAATTAGCGACGAAAAAAAAATTGAATTTTCGTTGATAATTTCCGACGAAAATTAATTCGTGGCAAAATTCGTCACTAAAATTCGTTGGAAAAATTCGTTGCAAATTATTCGTTGCAAAAATCGTGGGAAATCCGCGAAATTTTCCTACAAAAAAATACAATTTTCGTTGGTAATTTCCGACGAAAAACAATTTCGTTGGAAATCTCGAATTTTTCCGACAAAAAATTTTCGTTGGTAATTTCCGACGAAAAAAAAATTCGTTGGAAATCCCGAATATTTTCGAGAAGAAATTACAATTTTCGTTTTTAATTTCCAACGAAAAAAAAATCGTTGGAAATCGCGAATTTTTCCGACAAACAATTTTCGTTGTTAATTTCCAACGAAAAAAAATTTCGTTGGAAATCCCGAATATTTCCGACAACAAATTACAATTTTCGTTGTTAATTTCCGACGAAAAAAAAATTTGTTGGAAATCGGGAATTTTTCCCACAAACAATTTTCGTTGTTAATTACCAACGAAAAAAAATTCGTTGGAAAAAGCTAATTTTTCCGACAAACAATTTTCGTTGGTAATTTCCGACGAAAAAAAAATTCGTTGGAAATCCCGAATATTTCCAACAAGAAATTACAATTTTCGTTGTTAATTTCCGACGAAAAAAAATTCGTTGGAAATCGGGAATTTTTCCCACAAACAATTTTCGTTGTTAATTTCCAACGAAAAAAAGATTCGTTGGAAATCGCGCATTTTTCCGACAAACAATTTTCGTTGGTAATTTCCGACAAAACCAAAATTCGTTGGAAATCCCGAATATTTCCCACAATAAATTACAATTTTCGTTGTTAATTTCCGACGAAAAAAAAATTCGTTGGAAATCGCGAATTTTTCCGACAAAAATTTTTCGTTGTTAATTTCCCACGAAAAAAAAATTCGTTGGAAATCGCAAATTTTCCGACAAAAAATAGCAATTCTCGTTGGTAATTTCCGACGAAAACTAAATTCGTTGGAAAAATCGTATATAAATTCATTCTTATTCGTTGCAAAAAATCGTGGGAAATCCGCGAAATTTTCATCCAAAAAATTACAATTTTCGTTGGTAATTTCCAACGAAAACAACATTTGTGGGAAAATTCGTTGCAAAATTTGGCGCTAATTATTCGCTGCAAAAATCGCTGGAAATTCGATTTTTTTCCATCAAAAAAATTCAATTTTCGTTGGTAATTTGCAACGAAAACTATTCGTGACAAAATTCGTCGCTAAGTTTGCGACGAATTTTATTTAGCGACAATTTCGATTTTAAATCTAATTATTATCAATATTAATTTTTTTTTGGTAAGAAAGCAATATTAATTTCTACGATGCATAAGTTGCAAAGTCTCATATGATGATATTCGATATTCAATCTCATAATACGAAGAGGCAGATAAGCACTAATGAACATCGGGTGATACGTTCAAAACATTGAAAGAACGCGGGACAACCATAAAATATTGGTAGCTTCGGTACTCGAGAATGAACTAGAAAGGACTAACAATAAAATCATCAGCATCATCATCATCATCATCACCAATCGCCGCATCATTTTGTGGCTCAGCATTATGCCCATCATCAATTGGATTAATATGAGGTAGAGGAGGAACCTCATTGCGATCGATGTCGAGATGTCGCATGACAATTTGCATTTGTTGTTGCATCACCCTTATTTGTTCATCCTTCTGTCCAAGTAAATACTTCATTTCTTCGTCCTTCTGTACAAGCAACTGCTTCAGTTGGCTCAATTCTTGGGTTATATGCTCCTCATGTCGTGTCCTTCTTGAAACAGCCGCATTGGAGGATGAAGTTGCAGCAGCCTTCGATTTGTACATCCTTGACAAGGATCCCATCCCAAATATTTTTCCTCCTTTCATCCCACTCGCTGCCTCCACCCATAATGCCATACTGTCAACCGATGGCTCAGACACGGCATGACCATCACCACCACCACCACCACCATCACCACCATCACCACCACCATCACCATCACCACCATCACCACCATCACCACCACCATCACCATCACCACCATCACCACTAGCAGTGCTCATTAAAAGTTCATCATATTTTTCCTATATTAACATTATAGATGGAAATAAAATAAATTCATATATATTACCATAAATATTAAAAACATTCATGATTTTCATTCTAGTTTCCTTTAAGTCCGAACTATAACCTTACATACCTTAATAGCTTTTGCTCGAGCGCCAGTCCATGTCTTATCCTTTTTTTGGAATGTGCGTTCAAATGTAGCTGTAAAAGTGGGTTCCGTCCCCAATTCATCTGCCTACAAAATATAAACATAAATGACTAATCATTACATTAAATGCACTGACATGTATAAACAGACTTACCATTATTCTTTTATGCTCCCCGATGCTGATAGAGCCCCCAGCATATGTGGCAGATGCAGACCCGTCACTAGAACTAGAAGCTCGATTCTTCTTGTTCTGTTCACACCTTAGCTTATACTTCTCAGTTTCCCAAGTTCTTGTAATTTCCGTCCAATTGTCAGTTGTAAAAAAGGTCGGCTTTTCTTTTCTTCTCTTCGCTCTATTTATCACATATCGCATGTGATCACCGATTTTCTTCTTGAAAATTCTTTTAACCTCATCCTCTTCCATTTCATCCCACGTGAACTTACGCTACAATCAATAGAAAAACAACTGAAAATTATCCACTAGGGTCACATGTCACGTATCCATTACAATGTACCAGACAATTCGTGACAAAATTCATTATTGACCATCAGTATGCTACACCGAACTTAGTTTGTGAAGAAAGACAACACTAACCTTGAACTCATTCCACCACAAAGTTTTTACTTCTGCGGGAGCGCTGCTAAAAGTAATAAACTGGCCCATCCAACAGTTATTGACTATTTTATTCATCTCCCTCACAACATGCGTAGAATCCGTGAATCTGAAAACATGTTATAACAATACGGACAATGAGACAATGAAGCATACGGATAATTCGCAATATGAACAATTTTATTTACATCGATAATTTATATATACGTAAAAAAATGAAGTACTTACGAATCTCCACATGGGCATATAATGAATCGGGTATCTTCTTCATTATTCGAGTGTTGCACTGAAGAAGAATGTGGAACCGAAGGAGATCGAATTGGAGATGGAACTGAAGTAAATTCAGTTCGCATGTCCCGAGGTTCTACCCTAATATGTTGTTGAGGGTCGGAGGATGGGCCAATGTGTTCGTGTTGTCCATGAACATGTTGTGGTTGAGGGTTACATGAAAGGGCAGGGGAAGAGGACAGGGTCGGGGACGAGGACGAGCCAGCGGAAGGGGCTGATCTTCTTTGTGAACCCGAACCACGCATGAAACCTCCACGTTTAAACTGACAAGTAGGAAGGTTAGACAAATATATTTAAAAATATGAACATATATTAGGGACTGAAAATGACATTAGTCATTTTGCTTACCATTTTGTTTAATAGAGCAATAAATAAACTCGACAAAATGAAACAAAACGACTATTGCCTCTGATAAATAGCAATCTTTGGTCCCCGTCGAAACAACCTATTAAAATTTGGACCACATCAGATTCCACGAAAAATAAAATGAAGCATATTAAATGTGTAGAACGAATTACAACAAGTATCAACTCTGATGCCACATTTGTGCAAATTTATGCCCCAAATATGCTAATTCGCACAGTTCTAGTATAGACCTAAAAAAAAGATCACAAATTACGTTCAACAAATAAATTTGCCACAAATGCAACACATTAATTTGTTCCCTCTATAAGCGTCGTTTTACCAAATTTTATATATTAACACAAAAATCATTAAAAAAAAACGACAACCGTGTCGGAATCATGGCCGCGAGCCCCCCCTCTGGCGAGGTCGCCCGCCACCCCCTTCCGGCGACCCCCCCTCCTGCGAGTTGGCCGGCGACCCCCCCTCCAGCGAGCTCACCGGCGACCGCCCCCCGCACGGCCGAGGTGGCGCGACCCTCCGGCGGAGCTGGTCGGCGACCCCCCACGGGCCACCGTGGCCGGTGACCCCACGGCCCGGCTCGCCGGCCACCCACGGCCGGTTGGCGGCGAACCCCCTCATGGTCGGCTCACCCGGCGACCCCCCCCGCGGACAGCTCGCCGGCGACCCTCCCCTCCACGGGGAGTCGCCTGCGACCCCCCCCACACGGCCAGCTCGCCAGCGACACCCCCCTCCGGCCCCACTCGGCTGCCACCCCCCACCAGCCAACTCCGCCGCGACCCCCCCTGGCCAAGTCCGCCGCGACCCCCGCCACCCCCTCACGGCCGCGTCACCATTTTATTCAAACAATATATAGTTTAGAGTTACCTACCGGGCTGGGCGAAGTCGACGGCGAGGTGGACGGCGAGGACGCCGGCGTCGACGGCGATGTGGACGACGAAGGCTGCGACGGCGACGAGGACGGCTCTGAGGAGATTCGTGGCGAGATTGTTCTTGCAACAAAAGCGGAGTCTCGGCGAAAATAGACTAAGTGCAAAATTTCCAACGAATTTTAAATTCGTTGGAAAATTCGTGGGAAATTTCCAACGAATGTAAAATTCGTGGGAAATTTCCAACGAATTTAAAATTCGTTGCAAATTTCCCACGAATTTTTTAAATTCGTTGGAAATTTTCGCGAATTTTTGGAAATTTCCGAAAATTTGAAAATCGTGGGAAAATTCGTGGGATTCCCACGAACTTGTATTTCGTGGGAAATTTCCAACGAATTTGAAATTCGTAGGAAATTTCCCACGATTTTTCCGACAAATTTCAAATTCGTGGGAAAATATTTACTTATAGACTATTTTCGTGGGAAAATTTGTGGGCAATTTGCCATGAATTTACAATTCGTGAGAAATTTCCAACGAATATAAAATTCGTGGGAAAATTTTGCCACGAATTTGAAATTCATGGGATTCCGACGAAATTCAAACTAGTGGGAAAATTCTGAAAATTTGAAATTCGTGGAAAAATTGGTGGGAAATTTTCCACAACTTTCAATTTCGTGGGAAATTTCCAATGAATTTCAAAGTCGTTGGAAATTTCCTACAATTTTTCCCACGAATTTCAAATTCGTGGCAAAATATTTGCTTATATACTATTTTCGTGGGAAAATTATTTGGGAATTTCCAACGAATTGGAAATTCGTGGGAAATGTTTCCAACGAATTGTAAATTCGTGGGAAATTTTTCCAACGAAATGGAAATTCGTTGGAAATATTTCCAACGAATTTCAAATTCGTGGGAAATTCCAACGAATTTACAATTCGTTGGAAATTTCCCACCAAAATTTCCCACGAAATTCAAATTAGTGGGAAATTTCCAAAAATTGTACCCGTTCGTGGGAAAATTGGTGGAAAATTTCCAACGAAGTTGTAATTCGTTGGAAATTCGTACGATTTTTCCCACGAATTTCAAATTCGTGGCAAAATATTTGCTTATAAACTATTTTTGTGGTAAAATTCGAGGCAAATTTCCAACGAATTTGAATTCGTTGGAAATTTCCCACGAAATTCAAATTAGTGGGAAATTTCCGAAAATTTGAAATTCGTGGGAAAATTCGTGTGAAATTTCCCACGAATTTCAATTTTGTGGGAAATTTCCAACGAATTTGAAAGTCGTTGGAAATTTCCTACGATTTATTTGGAGATTTCCAACGAATTGTAAATCCGTGGGAAATTTTTCCCACGGATTTACAATTCGTTGGAAATTTTTCCAAGGAAATGCAAATTCGTTGGAAATGTTTCCAACGAAATGCAAATTCGTTGGAAAAAATTCCAACGAAATGCAAATTCGCGGAAATGTTTCCAACGAAATGCAAATCCGTTGGAAATTTTTCCAACGAAATGCAATTCCGTTGGAATTTTTTCCAACGAAATGCAAATTCGTTGCAAAATTCTAATATTTTTCCCTACTATTTTAATTATGTGGCTAAATCTGAGGCTAATTAGCCACGAATTCTAATTATAACAACAACGACGACGACAATAAGAATAATTACAACAACAACAATAACAAAAATTTATGAGAAAAAAAAACACATGTCGCAATAATAATAATAATTGCACATAAATAGTGAAAAGTCTCAAAAATCATATTCTTCATCTTCATCTTCATCTTCACTTTCATCTGCAGCTGCAGCTTCGTCTTCGTCTTCATCTACTTCATGCGCATCATCTTCATTATCTGTCTCATAATCAAGTTCTGTACCAACTTCAAAATTTGATTCGCGAATTTCAGTTGGATCCACATCGATCATCGCTCCACATGGATCTCGTAAAGTTGGAATGGTATATTCATCAGTTTCAATCGTGTGACGAACTTTCTCTTGTTGATATGCTGTGTCCTTCCAGTGTTCCTTGAATTTTTTCCGTGCTTTGGTTTTACATACAGCCCACCAATCAGCTTTGTCACGTTTCAAACTAGGATATGATGCATAATATACTTGAATTGCTTGTTGTGCTAAGACAAATGGTTCATATTTCATATATCTTTTCTTGTGATTTATTTCAACCAAATTAAACTTCGTATGCACATTCATTCCTTTGACGGGGTCGAACCATATGCACTTAAATAACACAACCCGCAAAATTAATGGTCCATGGTACTCTATCTCTACGATTTCATCCAACAACCCATAAAAATCATCTTTCGAACTGCCACCATTTGATAACTGAACACACACACCACTATTCATTGTGGCTTTTCCCATTCCATATGTTCGAGTGTGAAAATTGTACCCGTTTATGAAATATGCTGGCCAAGTTCGTACTCTGGACTTTGGACCCCACGCCAGATGATATAGCAATCCTTGCTCTGTCGCATGATCATGATTACTGTGAACCTAAGGTCAAATACGCAATGTCAATAATATATATTTTAATATATGATGTATAAAAAATTCGAATAACTTGCATTTCGTCCACATACAACTTACATATGTTGTTAACCATGTTGCAAATTGTTCCTCGCACAAACGGTCAAACTCATTTGGTGGTAGTCCAAACATTGAATTTTGAAAAATCCTATTAACAAATACCATTTATATATTAGCAAATGTTTGACACACAATACATATACTTACAAATGTACACTTACTTGAAGTATGGCTCAACTTCTGGACAGTTCAGTAAAATATATGTATGGGCTGCCTGCTTTTCTTCACCTGTTAAGTGCCGAAACTTACTTGCGCCGCTTGGTCGACCCAAATAATTGAAAATAGAGAATGATTTGCAATTGGGATCAATGGGGCCCTCATCATTTCTTCCTGCTCTCCGCCTCTTGCACTGCACGTGCGGCTCAAAATAGTATGATGCAAATGTTGTCACTTCTTCCACAATATATGCATTACAAATTGAAGCTTCGACACATGTCTTATTCTTCACTTTTTTCTTCAAATGATATAAGAACCTAGTTGCAATACAAAAAAAATTTATCGGAACATAATATATAATGAAGTAATTTCAAATTTATTTAACAAAAAACTTACCTCTCAAATGGATACATCCATCGAAATTGGGCGGGATCTGCAACTTTGGCCTCATAAGGCAAGTGAACTAAGAGATGCTCCATTGAATCAAAGAACGATGGAGGAAATATCCTTTCTAAGTTGCAAAGAATAATTGGAATATCTCTATCTAGTTTCTTCATGTGTGATGCTTTCAACGCTGTTGAGCAAATATCGTGCAGGAAATTACTTAACTCTGTAATGGCGCCCAAAACAAAGTTTGGTAAAAGTTCCTTGAAGGCTATTGGAATTAGTCTTTCCATAAATACGTGACAATCATGACTCTTCAGACCTATCAACTTGCATTCATTCAAATCAACGCATCTCCCTAGATTCGAAGCATATCCATGAGGAAATCGCACTGATTTCAACCATTGACAAACGACCCGTCTCTGCTCCTTGTCCAATGTATAAACTGCTTTTGGTTTTGGTCCCCTGCTGCTTGCATCCACATCTAGTGTTGGCCGATTGCAAATATCCCTCATATCTTTTCTTGCATTCAAGTTGTCTTTTATTTTTCCAGTGACATCCATCACGGTATTTATGACATTATCGAAAACGTTCTTCTCTATGTGCATGACGTCAAGATTATGATGAATAAGATGGGCCTTCCAATATGGTAGATCCCAAAATATACTGCGCTTAGTCCATTTATGTGTACTTCCGTACCCAATAGTTGTGCCGTGAGGGTTTTCAACAACCGTTGGAAACTCCTGCACTCGCTCCCAAATTTGATCACCGGTCAACCTCAATGGTTGATGTATTCTTTCGATCCTATTCTTGATAAACTCTTTTTTATTCCTTCTGAATGTATGCTTTAGCGGCAAAAATTGCCTATGACAGTCAAAATAGCTGGCCTTCTTACCGTGCTTTAATCTGAATGACTTCGATCTCTCCATACATATCGGACATCCTAAGATACCAAATTGTACTCCATCCGGATAACATTCCATAAGCCGGAAAGTCATTTATCGTCCAAAGAAGAGCAGCCTTCATTACAAATGTTTGATCGGTAGAAACGTCATACGTAGGGACACCTTCATCCCATAGCCGTTGTAACTCTTCAATCAATGGTTGCATATAAACATCTATCAACTTTTTTGGATTTTGCGGGCCAGTCACGATCAATGTCAAAAACATATAAGGTGTCTTCATGCACATACCGGGTGGAAGATTGTACGGAGTTAAGATAACTGGCCAACATGAATAACTTTTTCCTGATTTCCCAAATGGGGCAAAACCATCAGCACATAGACCTAACATGATGTTTCGAGGCTCTATCGCAAACTCGGGATATGTTCTATCAAAATGTTTCCATACCTCTGCATCTGAAGGATGACACATTAGACCCTCTTCTGTTTCATGATTTGCATGCCAAGTCATGTGTTCAGCAGTGGCTTGAGACGCATAAAGCCTTTGCAACCTGGGGATTAAGGGCAAGTAGAACATTTGTTTACATGGTCTACGCTTCTGATTACGACCTTGCCTCCTGTTAATCTTGTACCTAGGTTGGCTGCAGAATTTGCAAGATTCTGCATTTTCATCATCTCTCCAATATAACATACAACCCATACTACATACATCAATCCTTACAACTGGAAAACCTAAATTATCCACTAGCTTTTTCATATCGTAAAAGTCACTTGGCATGATGTTATCACGAGGCATTGTTTCCCACATTACTTCAACAAAAGAGTTGAAGCAATCCATAGACACATTATGCTCTGCCTTGATATTTAACAGTCTTGCTGTCACTGATACCTTCGTGTGGTTGTCACAACCTGCCCATAAAGGTTCATCTGCTGTTTTCAACACTTCCCATAACTGATTTGATTGAAAAGTTCCATCACACACATTCTCATCAAAACCTGTAACTCCTGCCTCTTCCAATTGTGATGCATGACTAGTTCCCACTTGTTCAAGTGTAGGAGTAAAACTAGTACTTGCATGATTCGATTCTTAAACAAAATTATGACCGGCTTCATCAAACACCATCCCCTGATATGGGTTCAATTGGTCATAATAGCTACATTCTTCCCTAACTAAAAATTGGTCGCTTCTTCGATATCCGTCATCAGATATAAATGGTTAACCATGGCAAGTCCAATTATAATAGTTCGGAGTAAACCCAAATCTACAAAGATGTTTTCTAACTTTGTCAATGTCTTGAAATTTTCCATTACTGCACTTTCTACATGGACACCTTAACTTATTTCCATCCATGAACTCATATTTATTACTAGCAAAGTCCAAAAATAGTTCCACCCCGATTCGAAACTCATCGGTCAATCATTGACGTCAGGTAAGTTCTTATTATACATCCAACCCCTGTCTCTTTGCATTGTGTCTGTATAAAAATAAAAAAATTCTCGTACAATATTAAAAATATCATAGCTATTGTTTAATATTGTTAATTAAAACCATAAAATTCTAACAATTACAATTTTCTTTTTTACGAAACAATTACTTTCAACTTGAAAAAAATGAAAAAATTACCATGTCAAGAAAACTTACCAAGTATTTGACTGAAACCTTTGTAGTAGAAAGTGGTCTATTTGATGAGAATTGCAACGTTCACTTGGATTGCGAGACCTTCAAATGGACACGTACCTAAAATAAAAACAAATTACTTAAAATTCATTTTTTAATTATCTTTTATTTTTTTCTCTTTTTTTTCTTTTTCTTTTTTTTTTGTCCTTTCTTCTTGGCCGGTCGCCGGTCCGGCGACCGGCGAGCTCGCCTGGGCAAGTTCTGGGCGACCTCGAGGTCGCCGGCGGCGAGGGCCAGCCAAGCCGCCGGTGAGCTCGGCCTCTCGCCGTGCCGGCGAGGGCCGCCAAGCCGCCGGCGAGCTCGACCCTCGCCCGGTCTGCGGCGAGGCCAGCCAAGCCGCCGGCGAGCTCGGTCCTCGCCGGTGCCGGCGAGGGCCGCCCAAGGCTGCCGGCGAGCTCGAGGTCGCCCGGATCTCGCCGAGGTGCAGGCGGCCGGAGCTCGCCGCCATGGCGGCTCGGCCTCGCCGTGCCGGCGAGGGCCAGCCAAGCCGCCGGCGAGCTCGAGCTCGCCATGGCCGGCGAGGCCCGGATCTCGCCCGGATCCGGGCGAGCTCGAGCTCGAGCTCGCCGGCCATGGCGAGCTCGGCCCTCGCCGGTGCCGGCGAGGGCCGGCCTCTCCGCCGGTCGGGGCCGAGCTCGCCATGGCCGGCGAGCTTGGCCGGCGAGGCCCATGCGAGGCTAGCCCACCTGCGCGTCGGCGAGGTCGATCGACGGCCATGGCCAGGCCACTGGACCTCGCCCCATGGCCGGCGATCGGCCAAACCAGTGACGAAGGGAAATTTTTTTTTTAATAACACCAACAAATACAAATCCAGCGATGAATAATTTTGCGACGAACCGTTTTCGTCGCCAATTATTCATGAAATTAGCCACGACACTTACCGGCGAAAAAGCTTTACCGAGATTGATTTGCGCGTGCACCGATAAGTAATTCGAGAGAAATGAAAGAGAGAGATGGAGAGAGAACAGCGAGGGGATAAGAGGAATCAGTCGACAGAGAGAAATTGGGGGTCGGGACGGATATCAAAAAAATCATTTTTCGTGTCGCAAATTTGCCACGAATAAAATTCGTTGGAAATTTCCGACGAAAATTTTTTCGTCGCCAAAATTCGTCGGAAATTTCCGACGAAACAATTTTCGTTGGAAATTTGCAACGAAATGTCCCACGAAAAATAAAATCGTCGGAAATTTCCGACGAAAAATATTTCGTTGGAAAATTTCGTCGGAGATTTGCGACGAAAAATTTTCCGACGAAATATTTTTCGTCGGAAATTTCCGACGAAGCACTTTTCGTTGGAAATTTCCGACGATTTTATTTTTCGTTGGAAATGTCGTTGCAAATTTCCAACGAAAATTTTTTCGTCGGAAATTTTCGTCGGAAAAACCCGGTTTTTTTGTAGTGGTTATACAGATAGAATTTAACCAATGTGTCCTGAAAATGCAGTGCTCATTGACACGGACGAATCTTAAAGCCAAGTGAATCTCTCATGCCGATGTCTTTCCTCGCCGCAACTTGGCTCAATTGGACAAGATAGCGTAACAAGAATGGTACAATTAATGTCTCCTCGAACATGAGCTTCCGAATTCAAATTCCATCGATCATGGTTAAATTAGAAGTGGTCGTCAAGGTACGAAATCTAACTTAGAGCCGAAGCTCGCCTCCCCGAATCATCAACTGGATCAAACCTCTTCAATTAGTATCACATAAATTGATCGTTTGCATGTACTTGATGGATCGGGACCGTGAATGCAATGGAGCATTTGGATGGATCGATGTGTTCCTATGCGTAATGGTAATCGTCGGATCTGCTTCAAGATGAGGATGTATATGTTCTTATATTTCTAGAATTGGGCTTGTGAGTGCTCATGCAGAACGATTAACCATAATGTGTAGCATTGGGTCGTAATTTACGCAAAGTTCTTTGGCCACTATTATATCTTTTACTCGTCACTAATTTGCAACAACCGTCTAAGGATAATTCACTTTCGAACCCTTTCAGATAGATTATTTGTGTTATTGCAACTAAATCGACATGAACCGATACGATAACGAAGATCATCCTCTTCCACATTCACTTTTTGGGAACAGCGACGTACGTATTGCATCCTCTTCAGTTTCATCGCTAACCATTCATGTGGTCTCAAAAGCACAAACAATGAAATCTATCCCAAACTGTCCCTCTTTCGATAGTAATAAATAGGGAAAATGACACCGATGATCCTTAAACTTTTACCCAATGTAAGATATTTTTTTTGAACTTTTAACCCGTTCAACATAATTCTTGAACTATTGATAAATGTTTAATGCAATCCTTCCATTTGCTCAAATACAAATAAAACGTTATTTGATGATGTGGATTAATATATGTTGAGTTGGAATTTTACAATTGATATGTCAACATGTTCGTCATTTTATCTATCTACTTTATAAAAAGGAAAACAAATTAGAACGTTAACATGTCTATTGACATTTGATGACGTTGATTATTATATCCTCATTTGAAATGAATATCTCACATTAAAAATCCATGTATAACTTATTTTTTTGTTCCAACATCCAAACTTAACGGTTTGGAAGTCACATTAGCATATTTTGTCAACTTTAATTAATAGAAGGATGACATTAAATATTTTCATATAGTCTAGAAACTAAATCGAACATTTACCAATTCATGAACTACATTGAATAAATTAAAAAGTCAAAAGAAGACATTATACATTAAATAAAGTTAATGGATTATTTGTGCCTTTTTTCATAATAAATACCATTGTTTCTTGTACATGATCTTGCAATTGCGTAAGGTGCATATTCATACATCATTATTTCATCATCTTTTGCTAAAATATGCGTCACAGCTCACATCATATTTCTAAGCATCATTGGAGGTGGAGTCAGAGTGAACCATAGCTCTTCGTGAGATATTCAAAATCAAACAAAAAGGTCTTTAAGAGATTTCAATATGTATTGAATTTTGAAGCCATTTCAAATTTTCTGAAACGTTTTTTTAGACATTATGATAATTATGTGTATGTTTGGTATAAAAAATGTTTCATTTTAATAATAAAAGTAAATCTATAGATGCGTTTATAAATATTTTCGACTGAAATTAAGGAAAACCAATTTTACTTTCCCAATTATAGACTAAACATGAAAAAGAGAAGATCTTGCTCTCAAAATTTCGACCAAAACAACATCAAATGATCTTGCACAAACGGGCTTTTCGGGTCCACAAGGAAAGAAACTGTAATTTCTGAACGGTTCAGTCAGCCCGGCCCGAACTTACAAACATGGGGCGATGCATCCAGTCATTTTTGCCCCTTTTTACAGCGAAAAGAAAGTTACTTTATTGTTGTAAAAAGTTAAAAAAGTATTGACTACACTTTGGAAATTATGAAAAACTTCTCCATAAATATATCTCACCAAAACAATATTTATATGTTTCGAAAAACTTCCGAGTGTTTCGAGTTATATAAAAATCAAATTACTTGGGCCGCATCGAAAATTTGAAAAGTAAAAATCATTTCGAATAGAAACCCATTCGGAAGTTTGGATGCAATATACATGGTTTTTAGGAAGAGGGATTTTTAGTTTTGTAAAATTAAAGGTTGATTGTGTGATTATCACCGTTGATATAAAGTGATTGGCATTGGTGGATTAAGTTTTATCTAACTTTTTAGACATGGTACGATGAAAGCGTATCGAATGTTTGGCAACGGGAACAATTGATCGGCTAATTTGGTGATGTCACGTAAAGTTATGAAATCAATCAACAGAGAAGTAGTGAGTGTGTGTGACTACTTACTTGGACGTTATGTGTTGCCGTGGCTGCCGTGCATGCTATGCAACAAGAGGCGGATGTGGCTGTTATGCAGTCCACTCGACAACAGAGGAGGCTGACGTGGTTGTGGACATGACAAACAATGTTGAGGATCGATGCTGAAAATGGTTAGTAGTAATTGGTACAAAAAAAGGGCAAAAGTACACCACAAATGCCATAACTTGTGTACGGCGATCACTTTGGTGCCATAACTTTTTTTCGGATCACTTTGGTGCCAAGTTGGAGGAAAATCGATCACTTTAGTGACTCCGGCCAAAAAGCTGACATGGCATTTATATTAAAAAAAAAATGGTCTGACTTGTACACGGTGGAAATTACGTGGTTTTTTTTTCGAATTTTTTAAATTTTAGAAAAATAATAATAATTAAAATAATTAAAAAAAAACAAAAGGTGTTGCGGCGGCGGCGGGAGCCCTCGCCAGGCTGCTCTGCATCTTCCACCACCATGGGAAGGCCGGCGGTGGTGGGCACGGTGGTCGGCGAGGTCGGCGGCCCTTGGCGGGCCGGCGACCCTCGCCTCGCCGGTGAGGGCGGATCCGCGAGCGAGACCTCGCCGTCGCTGGGTCGCGACAGCGAGCCCGCCTCGCCTCGGCGGCGGCGCGGCCTCGCCCGGCCATTGGCGGCGAGACCTCGCCGTCGCGACCCGGGCGACAGCGAGGTCTCGCCTCGCCGGATCCGGCCCTCGCCGGGCGAGGTCGCCGGGGTCGGCGAGGTTGTCGGGCCGGCCGGCGCCGGCGACCCTCGCCAGACCCCTTGCGCCCACCACCGCCATAGGCCCTTCCGCGGTGGTGGCTTCAAAGCGATAGCGGCGGCGAGGGCTCCTTCGCCGCTGCTGCAGGGTTTTTTTTTTACTTTTTTTAAATTAATTAATTATAATATAATATTTTAAAAAAATACACGTCAGCGGGCTAAACGGCGTCGTTTTTGGTTTTTAATGCTGACTGGACCTCTCCGGCGAGCCGTGTCAGCGCCACATCGGATTTCCGGCGAGTCACGTCAGCATTGGCACTAAAGTGATCGATTTTCAAAAAAGTTGGCACCAAAGTGATCCGAAAAAAAATTATGGCACCAAAGTGATCGCCGTACACAAGTTATGGCACTTGTGGTGTACTTTTGCCCAAAAAAAAGAATAGCACGAGAAACAAGATGTACAATGTGTATTCGGTGCTAGCTCTATTATCAAGAAAAGAAATATGCGAAAAAGAGAATTGTGTAAAATCTATATTTTTTTTGTGTTTTTATAATGAATTATAGATGAGTTTTATTATAGGCCTTATTAGATGACATAGATAGTTAATTAGGATCAATGAAGGATATGCACAAGCAAAAGGAAATATGGAGAATTTGTTAGCTATATGCACAATCACGAGAGATATGAAAAATCAATGGAAATATCCTAATTATTTCTAAGTTTATATGCTCTTTATATGTATGTGGTTTCCTTTCATCTATAAATTTAAACTTTTGGATTTGACATGTTAACAGATAGGGGTTCCAAGATGGGTAGGTTACAGACCTGGAAGATATAATCTACCTTGTCGGGATAGGTTCCTAGTTTTTGGAACTTGGAACCTACTTGTAGACCTTGGAACTGACTCTCTCACTTCGGTCAAGTTTCAGAGTCTACCGAGGAACCGACCCATTCCTCTTTTTATTTCATTTTTTTATCCCTTGAAAGTGTTGCTCGAGACTTCGATTTTTTAGTTAAACAATGCAATTGCCTCTAAAAAATCTGTGTTTGTTGGAATCGGAGGAATAGGGCTCGAGTGTCTTCGATTCTTCTTGTATGGTCGAGCGACCGATCTACAAGAGGCTCATGAGCTTCAAATAGTTGATTCGCGTCAAGAAAATATGAAGAAGTAACGAGAGGCAAAAGCGGTAACAACAAGAATACGAGATGCAAGGTAAAACTAAAAGGTGAGAGTTAGGGTTTCTCGATTCGATCCAGTTTGGTTCCGCACCCATAATCAGGAATCGGGTAAGTAATAGCTGACTCCAAATTTAGGGAACCGGGTCAGAACCAGTATGGTAGGGTCGGGTAAGGTCGGTCTAGTGTGGTTTTTGGGTCTATCTTGGAGCGGTGCTCACCCTTGAGTACTCTCATTTATTTCATGTGTGCGATCCTCCATTTCTCAAATTCTATGTGCCGTTCCTAATCTAGCTTGTGCGTAAGAGAGGCCGTTAAACATCCTACATTGCTTGTCTACGGTGTGAGGTATCTATATGCTCTTCATTTGTATGAGGTTTCCTTTATCTATAAATTCGAGTTTTTGAATTGAACATTCTAACAAAATTGATGAACTTAATCTTAAGTGAGATGACGGGTCTGTCGAAGATTCTCTTGTAACCTCATAAAGACACGATAAGATTCCATCTGCATCTGCAAGTGGGTGGTGTCCCTCCAATTTTGCACAATCCCACAGGGTGTGAAAAGACTTGACTCCTTGTCAATAGCGTGGGCACCGGAGAGAAAGTACCCACAAAGCTTCCTTAGTGTTGGTGTTGGTGTGGGGGCAAGATTCGTCCTCCCAAAGGACCACTTTAATCCGAATTGACGTTTTACCTAAAAAACGAGACGATAACAAGGTCCAACATGCTTCGTGGGTGTGTGACGTTGTTCTAGTGTTGGTTCTTCATACGATGTCCACGATCTCATTGACGTGACAAAGGGCCGATAGACTAATCAGAGATTTGGGTGCGTTTGTTTCGAGAAAATTAAATGATTTTTCTAAAAATGATTGTTTGAGCCGGTTACAAAAATGAATGAACAAGAGATATTTTTATCGTCTATGATAATATTTTTGATTAGTGATTATTTTTAGAAAAATATTATGAGGCTAGTAGATTAGCATAACAAATTTAGGAAACCCAAGTCGGCCTAGTTGCCCTTTGCTACCACGTGCAATCATTGCTAATTCATTTTTCTTGCAAGATCTCTGGACAAAGCAAGAAGGCTTAGCTGGCTTTGGTCAATTACTCCGTTCGAAAGAAAAAAAAACAAATTTTCTATTTTTTATCCTTATACTTTCGGAATTTCTCTAATCGATTCTCTTTTACTTTTAATTTATCTAGTCAAATTTTTTTACTTTGATAAATTTCCAAATCTACTCGCCTAACATCAAATTCGGCCAAATTCAACTGATATGGCTGTTGGGCGATGACAAAATATTATGAGGATAGAATGTGTGAACGTCGGACATTTACGGATAAATTTAGCCAGTATAGAGAATGTGACATGGATGGTGACAAAAAAAAAAGGATTGTGACGTGGATAAAATTTAGCCAATGCAGATGCTTGTATTGGAAAAAAATTATCCACATGACAAGACAACGGCTTTCCGACATCCACGCTGGTTGAATTTGGCTAAATTTAGTGCCGGAAGGACCTGATGAGAAAATTGAAGACAAACCAAAAGTAGAGGAATTTGATTAGAAAAAGAGTTGAAATATAGGGCCGGAAAGTAAATTTTTTTCCTTTGAAAGGAGTTAGGCTGATTGAATAATCAAAGTAGAGGTTTAGAAATGTATAAAGCCGTTTAAAGTCGCTCGCTCTGTTAGTAAAACGCTCGTGTTTTTACGGAAATAGACCTACATACGTGATTTTCAATAAATTTTCTGTCTCCTGCATCTTGGCTAAACACGCATAAAATATTCGTTCTTTCGGAGTAAATCAAATTATATACATATAAAACATATGTCTTATTATATTCAGTTAAAGACCTTTCGAGCTTGTATGAATTGACTTTTACTTTTTATTTAGTTCGAATCTTGCGGCTCATGCACTTTGATATTCAAATCTTGACACGGGAATTCAATTTTAATTTTCGTAATCATATGAAATTCAAATGTATTTTAAACTTTGAAAGGCAAGTTAAAGCTAGTTTTTGCTTTTCTTTAAGTGTAAACAAAACTGCTCGACGATACAATTAATGTCCTTTTTTTTTTTGGACAAAACAATTAATGTCTTTTGCCAGGTCAATTAATTGTGTAACAATCATAGAGCTATAATTTACATGCCCACAATAGGATAACTTTTTTTATTGTGATTTCTCATAGATAACACAAGCTGATAACAACATTCAATTATCAGATACGGTGTTTCCCGTAAAGTAGTGTAATTGAAAATTTGAAACGGTCCTTTTATAATATATATAAACTCTTTTTGTTCATAGTACATCCGATTAAATCCAGACAACATCATTTTATGATCCCGTCATAATAAATCTGAAATTCTTTTTATGTACGTTAAAGAGAATGATGGTACTGTATTGTCCACATCCCAAACCGAATAATTTCAATTCCATTTATCGATTAAATATCCCCACTTTCCAAATAACCAAAAGAAGATGTACCTACTTTTTACTCGAGACACAAATATATCACCACTTTCCAAACCGACAAAGGTTGGTCTGTCGAGGCCAGCGAGGTCGGCCTTGCCAGATATCGGTAAGGGGACCTCACCCCTGCGAGGCGACTCTCACCGGATTCGGCGAGGGCGAGCCTCGCTGGCTCTCCCTTGTGACTGGTCGTTGGCCTCCTTGATAGCCGGCGATTGGAGGAAGAAGAATATGAAAAAAAAGAGGAAAAAAAAAGAGGTTATAAAAAATTAATTAAAAATTATTCACGTTAGCACTGGCGGTACCACGTGAGATGACCGTCGTTTACGTTAGTGATTTCCGATTAAAATTGGTCAAATGAACTCAATTGACAAAATGTAAAAAGTTTTAGGACTTAATTGACAAAATTGAAAGACTTTTGACTGAATTGACAAATTTACGATAGATTAAGAACTTTTTAGATAATTTTTCCCTATCAATTTGGGGCCGCACGTATTTTCTTTTTCTCGTTGGAAGGTATGAGTCCTTTGATTTACAAGACTCGAATAGGGACGTCAATCATCGATTCGCCAGAAGCGACGTCGTTCCGACTTGCGAAAGCGCACATGCTTCCGCATCGTTGGCCACGTCGGATACAAACACGTTCGTAACGACAAAATAATAATAATAATAATAATAAATCCTCTTTTATTAAGGTTAAAAGTCGCTGCATTATTTGCGGACGCGAAAATGTCGGGCGATGTTTGTCCTCCGGCACATCATTTTGGTTTGAGCTTTCAATTCATCTTGTACAGCCGGGAGACCAGTATATAGGAGGCTCGTGAGCTTTCATTGGTTGATTCGTGCCGAGGAAATGCGGAGAAGTGGGCAAAGCAGAGTAGAGATCGAGAAAGAGAAACGAGAGGCGTAGGAAATAACAATAAGAATACAAGATGCAAGGTAAAACTAAAAAGGATAGAATTAGAGTTTCTTGGTGTGGTCCGATCTGGTTTTGGACCCAAGACCGGAAACTGGACCGGTAATAGCCGGTTTTAGGGTCTACCTTGGGCCGGCGCTCGCCTCTACCAACAAGTATCGAAGTCAAGTTTTACCCCGATTTATTTCACGCGTGCAGCCTCCATCCCTCAAATTCCATGTGCAGTTTCTAGTCGACAAAGACTCGACTTCCTTTTGTCAATAACGTCGAAGAGAAAAGTAACCATAAGCGTCCTTAGCTTTGGTGCTGGTGTGGGGGCAAGATTCGTCCTCCCAAGGGACCATGAATCCCAATCGACACTTTACCTAAATGCGCGAGCTTCATTATAATTATCAAAATGTCTTATGCCGCTTTGATAAATGAAATTTATAAGCTCTTTATATATATATTGATGAATTATGAAAAAATTAAGTTACTAATGACATCAAAATTTGGAAACCCAAGTGGGCTTGGTCCCCTCGACGTCGGTATCATGTGGAGCCGCATGACAAGAATCCCTTGCTTCCACATGCAATCTAAATCTTTCTTTAAGTCAATTGGTAAAAAATAAAACATATAAAAACGAAGCTCAACGTGCCAATCATTGCTAATTTATTAATCTTAGCCTAATTTTATTATCCTTGCAACGAGACACTTGGCTCAGCTGGCTCTGGTCAGTGACTCCCTTAAAAAACAGGATTAATATCACGAAAAAAAAGGATTAATATCACGAAAAACCTAAACTGTCGTATCTGTGACAAATTTATCCCGAACTAATTTTTTGATCACAAAAAACTCCAAACTGGTACACTTGTGATAATTTTACCCCGACCTAATTTTTTGACTGCAAAAAAGCCCAAACTGGTACACCTGTGACAATTTTACTCGAAACTAATTTTTTGACCACTAAAAACTCCAAACTGGTACATTTGTGGCAAATTTATCATCTGTTGGTGTCTGTTAAATTAGATTAATATCACGAAAAATCACAAATTGATAAACTTGTGACAAATAGATGGGTAAAACCTCAAATTAGTATACTCGTCAATTACAACGTGTCATCAAACTTAGCAATTTAACAGTAAAATTTAACGGAAACTAACAGAGGGTAAATTTGTCACAGGTGTACCAGTTTGGAGTTTTTGGTGGTCAAAAAATTAGTTCGGGATAAAATTGTCACAAGTATACCAGTTTAGGGTTTTTTATGGTCAAAAAAATAGTTCGGAATAAAATTGTCACATGTGTATCAGTTTGGGGTTTTTCGTGGTAAAAAAAATGATTTGGGGTATATTTATCATAGATGTACCAGTTTGGAGTTTTTTGTGGTATTAACCCCAAAAAAAAGGAGAAGAAACTTGTGATTTCACGCTTTTTCTAATCAAGTCTATATGTCATTTGATTTGTCTATCACATCCTCCCACTTCGTTAAGTTTTCCAATCAAGTCCCTCCGACGCGAAATTTGACTGAACTCAACTGGCGTGGGTGTCGAATGACGTTGAAAGTATCATGCGGGATAAAAGACGGATTTGTGTGGAAATTTTTCGCGATGAAGACAATGTCGAAACATGGCGTGGATAAAATTTAGCCAATATGGACGCCCGCATTGGAAAAACTATATTCATGTTACGCGACAAAAGAAGCCTTGGGTGTGACCGGATTTAGTGTACGAGGGACTTGATTAAGAAATTTGTGAATATATAAGGGTTTGATTAGCCAAATTAAAAGTACGACGATCTGATTAAAAAAAGCGCGAAAATACTGGCACGGAAGTAGAATTTTTTTTTCCCCTTAAAAAGGAGTTGGCTGGTTGAACAATCAAAGTAGAGGTTTAGAATTGGTTTTGTCTTTGTTCTTTCCTTCCGGCCATAGAACATAAAAGCTTGTAACTTGAATCCAATTCTCAAGCAATTGCAGAATTCGAAAATATAGAACCCTTATTCGTTATATTTGAAATGTATAGAAAGCCATTTAAAGATGCATAAGTTAATTATTCGATTACGTTTGTATGTAACTCGCTCTGTCGGTAAGTTACTCGTATTTTTTTATGCAATATAGCCTTATGTACGTGATTTTCAATTAAACTTCCGTTTCTCGCTTGTTTGCTAAACATAGAGAGGAACATTTGTCCTTTTGGAGTATACCAAAATTATACAAGTATAAAGCACCAGCCGTATTATATTTAGGCAAAGATATATTGAGCCCATTTGGATAGACTTTTACATTTTATTTAATTTGAATCTAGCGGCTTAGGCACTATGATGTTCAAATGTTGACACGTAATTCGTTTTATTTAATCATTATCGTTTGAAATTTGAAATTTTTTTTAAATTTTGAAGGGAAGCAAACGCTTGTTTTTGCTTTCACTTGAGCGTGAACAAGCATGATGATGAATGTCGTTTCCCGAAACATTTATAAGGTAACATGCGTAGAGAGCTATAATTCAAATGCACCCAATATTATTATTTTTTGTTTCATATTCACACAAATAAAATTGCATTCTTGTGATTTCACATCAGATGTCACGAGCCAGCAACAATACCTATTATCAGACATGGGTTTTCTATAAAACAATGTAATTTACATAGTCCTGTTATAATATATAAACATTTTTTTATTTATAATTTAATTGATGTAAAATCATGATAATATCATTTTATGATTTTATTGCCGTAATGCCGAACTATTCTTTTTTTTGTAAGTACTTTAAAGAGAACCACGATACGTGCCCTTCTGCATCCCAAGATGTATGATTATTAAATGTCCCACTTTCCAAATAACCAAAAACGATGTACGAATTGTTACTCGATACTGGGGATGATCTGTTTCCGGATAGTCTGGTTCCCATCCGAAAATAGGGAACCGGACTATCTAGTCCTTGAACTAGACCGAACCGGACCGGACCGATTGGTCCGGTTCTCGGGTGAGTAAATGGAACCGGTAGCTCCCTCCACCATCGCCACTGGCGGAGCACCTCTCGTGCTTCCAAGCCGAGCCACTCCTTCTGGTGTTGCTCGTGGTCGTCCTACTCATTGCTCGTCCAGATTTGGCATTGTCCATGGCTCGTGAGGCAGCTCGTCCACAGATTTGGCGAGTCTGGACAATGGAGGAGTAGCCCAGCTTGGACGAGTCGCTGGTCCAACTCTAGAGTTATGCCTCCAGATCTGGCCTGCGAACTTCCAGATGGCGGGTCGTCCATGGTCGGCCATGAGTGACAACGGAGAGGGCTCGGCTTGGACGTGTGAGCCTGAACGACTACACTGGCGACTCCATATGTGGAGTCTGCAAAATTCCAGATTTGGAGCTGGCGACGGCACTCCTCCATGACCGCAAGCGACGACGGAGATTATGGAAGGTGTAGTAGCTCGGCTTGGACGAGCGAGACCAACAATGACCATGGACAAAACAAATTTCCCTGGGCAACGAAGCGAAGAAGCTAACTCTCTAGGCGAGGAGGCACAATGAGAGTAGCGAGTAGGGTTTTTTCTAGAACATTTTAGAGAACTAAGAAAATATTTTTCATTTATTCATTTTTGCAAGCGATATAAGCGATTACCTATCGCTCATGAACCGAGAACTTGGTCCAATCTAAATGTTAGGCCGTCGAATGGTCACGTGATCAGCACGTGACATCTCTTTCCTGTTTTAAGGTAAAACGTTGGTGCAATTATTTGTGGGGGGCGTTACGATGTCGGGTCATGTTTGTGCCGCGGGACGTCACCTTGTCCTCTATCATCCATCCATCCATCCGTCCTCCGTACCGCGGAACTCGAGAAGAAGAAGAAGAGGGAGAAAAATATCTTCGCGACGAGCCCCCTCCTCCTCTCTCTCTCTCTCTCTAGCTAGCTGATGATTCTCCTCCGCAGCGGCGGATGGAGGCCAGAAGAACCGCCAACGACTCGTCGGTACGTCGCGACCCCCCACGCCCCCGCGCGCTGCGGCGCGGCGGCGGACGGACGGGCGGGCTCCGATCGGAGCTCCGGTTCCGGGAAACCTGGAAACGACTCCCGTTTCCGCTTCGTCGGTGATGCCGTTTTTCTTCCGGTCGACGAGCGTGTGCTTTTTCGCGGGCGGTGGTTTAATCCTCCGTGTTTTCTTCTTCTTCTTCTTCTTCTTTTTTTGGGCGCAGAGATCGAGCTCCCTGACGATCGGCGAGCGGATCTGCGCCGCGTGCATACCGCTCGTGTCCATAGTGGAGATTCTCGCCTTCGGCGTCGGCAGCTGCTGCGAGAACCGGCCGAGGCGCAAGAAGCGCCGCTACCGGTTCGGCGATGTCAATCGCCTCGCCAGGGAGACGAGATGTGAGTGCTTTTTCTTTTATTACCGTGCTGCTGCTGCCGCTGCTGTTGTTTAAAGCTGGACGGAGAGAATTCGGTGTGAATGAATACTTGTACAGTTGTACCCTCTTCGTTCTAATAAATGAAGGAATGCTATTAGAGCATGCGGAGGAGCAGGATGATCAGTTGAATTTTGCTGGAAATTCGAAATTTTTTTGTTTGTTGAGCAGTCCTGAAAATGAGAGTCGATTATGTCTTTAGGCTTCGCCGATTTGGTTGGTTTGGGTCGCTTGGAACGCTTATGGCGTATTTTTTTGGTCATCGGAGGTTTAGGAGAGGATCTTCACTTTTGTTTTCTGATTTGACTTCGTGGGTTTGCAGTCACGAGCAATGAAGTCGAAGCGCTGTTCGAGCTGTACAAGAAATTGAGCAGTTCAATTATTGACGACGGCCTAATTCACAAGGTAGTTTGAACGGAATCCAAATCACATACCAGTTGGTTGACGGTAAATTTCCTCTGTTACGTGGTTGATATTTACTTTGATGTGCCAGTAGCTGGTGATTCATCTTAATACTTGGTAAGGTTAGGCAGTTGGATATATGCTCATTTCCACCGAGTATGTTGTGTCGAATACCAAGCGGAATATTGTGAGAAACTGGCTGAGCTTGCCAGCTACGTAGCTGGTGATGGGATCTGGTCTTGCCTTGGTCACTTAATGACTGTCTTCATGCAGGAAGAGCTTCAATTGGCGCTACTCCGCACTCCTACGGGAGAGAATCTTTTCCTAGATCGGGTAAAGCATCTCCTTCATCTGTACATTGCTCCGTATAATTTTTCACACAAGATGGATCGATTGATTTCTTCATGGATTATGGCAATGTAAGGACATCTGGTTGATAATCTGATAGCATTTTTGGGTCCATACTTTGGGGGGACAGGGGCATGTTACACATTGATCACGTGAGGAAAGTTTCTGTCTTGTTCCATTTCATCTCTGAGATCTGCACATCTCATTAAAATCGGATGGGTGAATTATGTGTATGCCTCTGTAGCTCCGGGAGATTTTCTGTTGTGTGTTCTGAAAATCCCTTAAATAACAATGTGGAGGGACAGTCACTTGTTTTGGCCAAATACTTATTTGGTTCCTCCCTGGTGTTTTATTCTTTTCCAAAAGTCAGAAGAGCCATTTGATTGAACAATATAACGCTGCTGACTCCTTTGTGAAGAATGCTAATGCAAATTGTTTCTTCATGTTCTTGTGGATATGTAACGAATTAGTATATAGAAAATGCCGTGTGTCTAAGAGACATCTTGCATTATCTTCAGGCTCGGCACCTCTCTCTCTCTCTCTCTCTCTCTCTCTCTCTCTCTCTCTCTCTCTCTCTCATGTGGTTGGTTTCTAAGGGAACCCATGCTTTTCTTTGTTTTAGATTTGTGGTGGAACTGCACTGTGATGGCTTCATTCGCAAATGGTTTCATAATAATTTGCTGATAACTTCACTTTTATGCTTTTGCATTTAGGTTTTTGATCTGTTCGACGAGAAGAAAAATGGTGTCATAGAATTTGAAGAATTTGTCCGTGCTCTCAGTGTCTTCCATCCCTATGCCCCTGTAGAAGAGAAAATAAGCTGTAAGGCTTGGGAATTGTTTGCCGAATCAATTTAGTGCAGGTGGATTGTTATTTTTCTGATGAACGGTCCTTTTATTGCAGTTGCATTCAGGCTGTATGATCTACGGCAGACTGGGTACATTGAGCGAGAGGAAGTGAGTTTTCTGTGCAAATTATCAAATTTTGATGTTAAGAGAATCCACTAGAACGCTCACTAGCTTATGCGAATGTCAGGTTAGGCAAATGGTTCTTGCCATTTTGATGGAATCTGACATGAGACTATCAGATGAACTTCTTGATGCTATACTTGATCGGGTAAGTGCAGGGTCTAAAAATTTGTTCCCTCTTTTGTGTAGTATAATTCTTAGAGCAATATGAGGTACAGTAAAATTGGTCTACAAAGTTGGTGTACCGAGTGATGTGAGGCGTGGGCGGACATTCAAATAAGGGGTCATCTTCAACAGCCAATAACACGATAACATATTACTTGGTATACCATATCGTAAAATCATTTCTCTATATATTATTGGTGTTCATGCCCTTTGCAGACATTTGCAGATGCAGATGCGGACAAGGATGGTAAGATCAATAAGGAAGAGTGGAAAGCCTTCGTACTTCGAAACCCTTCTCTGTTGAAAAATATGACTCTTCCTTACCTGAAGTATGCAATCCCTTACTTTCAATCCGTACGAGTTCATGCTATCTCAATTAAGAACCCCTTTCATCACATCCTTTTCACAATAAAGAATTAAAACTAATTGCATTTACCATTCTAATTGATCTGTAAGAACTTACTCTGGAATATACCATTGTGTATGACTCTCAGGGACATCACCACTGTATTCCCAAGTTTTATTTTCAACACTGAGGTTGAAGAGTAAAGTGTTTACCACACATTATCTTGCACATCCGACAATTTCAACGGGGTAGAGCTCCGATGAGAATTTCATGTCGAACTAGGCTCGAGAAGAACTCTTGTCAGACTCGCATTTTCTGCAGAGTTTGCTGGACACTGGGGGACATATGTACCAGGGTTTGAGGTGAAGCAGGCTGTGATGGCAACTTAAGAAAGGCAGTCGCTGATGAATTGCTGACTTCTAGGGAGCATCTTTTGCCATTTTCTCAACTTGTCCAGTTGAATAGCAGACAGTTGGATCGGGGCTCGGCAGGACTGGCAAATTGGAGGTTTCCGAAAGTAAAGACTACCATGACTTTTGGAGGTGGACCGACAAATGGAGCTTCTGCTTCTATTTCAGAAGCGAAGTAAGGATTATTTTTGCATGTTTTGTTACTTGCAATCAAGAAGAGACTTCTGGGAGGGGCGGTAGCGAACGTGGTGTTTGAATGCCGCAGATTGATCTATTTTTGGAAGTGTTTTGAAGAGAAAATTAGGACTCTCTCACTGGGGTTTTACCTTTTTCACCAAATGGCTGTTTTCTAGACAGGTTTGCCTTTTGTATCTCCCTTTGGAGGGTAGGTTTTTTGGCATCCCCTGAAGGCTTCGGTGCACGGTACTGCCGTGAGTCTTGTTAACAAGAACTCGAAACACTTGTTTAGTATGGTTAACTTGGGTGTGTTTGTTTGAGGTAAAGTGATTTTCTGGAACCGTTTTTCGGATTTTCACCTGTTTGGTTCACGGAAAATGATTAGCCAATTGAAAATACTTTCCGGTCAAGGAAAATTTTTATGTATAAAATTAGGAAAGTGAATTTTCTAATCTAAGAAGGTGAAAACACTTTCAGGAATTGCTTATCTTGATTTTGTTAATATTTTATTTTTTCTTGTCTTTTCGTTTCTTCTTTTCTTTTTCTTTTCTTTTCTTTCTTTTTTTCTTTTCTCTTCCTTTTTCCTTCTTTCTCCTTCCGTCGGTCGCCGGCCTTGGCGACGGTCGGTGACCGGCCACGGGTAGGGCTGGCGACTCGCTAGCCCTGTGCGAGCCTCGACTAGCCTCGCTAGCGCGAGGTCAAGGCTGGTCGGGATCTGCCGAGCTCGAGCTCGCCGACCTCGCGTTGGCAAGCCTCGACTTCGCGGAGAGGCCTCGCTGGCCTCTCGCGAGCTTGATGCTTGCCAGATCTCGGCGAGCCTCGCTGGTGCGAGGTCGAGGTTGGCCGGGATTTGGTGAGCTTAAGCTCGCCGGCCTCGCGCGGGCGAGCCTCTACTTCGCGGCGAGTCGTAGCTGGCCTTGCGCGAGCTCAAGGCTTGCTAGGTCCCGGCGAGCTCGAGGCCAGCGAGCTTGAGCTTGCCTGTGGCTGTCGCCGGGTGAGCGTTGGGCTCGCTTGTGGCCATTGTTGCCCCGTCACGGTAGAGGTAGGAGGAAAAAGAAAAGGAAAGAAAAGAAAAAAGAAAAAAGAAAAAAATATTCGAGTTTTTTCAAAAAAGAAAAGAAAAAGAATAAAAAAAGTAATTAAAAAATTCAATTTTTTAAAAAAATATTAAAATACTTGATTTTTTTTTGTTTGAGATAAAATCATGAGATTGAAATTATTTTTCAAATAATATGCAAACACCAGAAAACGTTTTCGATCACACGTCACAAAACGTAGGAAAACTAACAGTATTCCTGAAAAATGCTTTTTCGAAAAATATTTTCCTTTATCATTGAGTTTTCGGCGAAACAAACGCATTCTTAGAGTAGATTTTCAAAACATCCATTCGCACCATACGAATACGATTAATGCACGTCCAACGACCTAATTCGACGGTGGGGAGTCGCCGCTCCTGGCACTGGCATGTTTTTAAGATAGCGAAGAGGGAAGTGATGAATTATTACATGATATTCAGGGGGAGAGTTTCATGGATTATATACGTGAAAACCAGGATGGGCGGCCTCTTAGAAAAATGTCTATTTATATGCCCAAGGATCGGTCAAAATAAATAATACCTTGAGGGAGTTATTTCAGGACCAATGATAGACTCAACGAAGATGGTTGAATGTCAAGGTAGAAAGGGTCGCCCAGCCATGGCGAGCTGGGCCCTCGCCGCCGCTGGGCGAGCCTCGCCCAGCTCCGGCGAGGCGGAGCTCGCCCAACGGCGGCGAGGGCCCAACTCGCCTCGCCGGAGCTGGGCCCTCGCCGGCGAGCCTCCCCCCTGGCCGGACAGGCCAGGGGGAGAAGGAAAAGAAAAAAAAAAGAAAAAATGGAAAAAAAATTCGAAAATAATAAAAAAATATTAAAATATTGCCGCATGGACGTCGGCCGGCGCTACGTCAGCCGGCCGGCGGCCACATCAGCGACGGCCAGCTAAAAGTGGCCGGATGAACTGAATTGGCACAATTGCAAAAGGTTTATGACTGAATTGACAAAAAAAAAAGGTTTATGACTGAATTGGCACAATTGCAAAAGGTTTAAGACTTTTTTGGTAATTTTCCCTAGAATCGTTGGTGCAAGTCCTTCCTATAGCTCACCAGGCTGCGGGCCACAAAGGCCCTAGGTGAGGGCATCGCACTCAGTTGTTATATTAGGTTAAGGAGTATTGAATGAGCTGTTGGGAGCTTTTCAACAGGATCCATTACCTTCGATTGGAGTTGTGGGCCAACAAAGATATATTAATTACGCTATAACAAACCAATTCTCTGATGTAAGACTAATATAATACAAATCACACATGCATCTCAAATAAGCTTTTAACCGGATATCTTTCGGTTCACTCTTATCTATATTTACGGGACTCGGCACTTTTTCCTTTATTCCAAGAGCCAACACATTGTCCAATAATATACTGTCCATCCGTAATTGATCAGTCTTATAAATAAATTTATAATACCAGATCATAGGGTAAAAAATATTTTATCAATAGCTTAAGATGAGATTTAGCCCCTTCTTCAATTTACAGCAAACATAAAACCAATTGCCCATGCCGGGCTTGTTTGGTTCGGCTTTTGGGAAATGTATTTGGCAAAATGTAAAGGCCTTTGAGCTAAAATGGTTTTTCGAAATGCAAATAGTGTTTGGTAATGCGTATTTTAAAATCATATTTGAAAGCAACTTTGGTCTAAATACCGTTTGGTAAAAATTATTTGTAAAAGACTTTTGCTGATATTTTAAAAAAAAAAAAAAAAAGCTGGCCAACCGACCACCACCGTCGACCAACCTCGCCTGAGGTCGCGCGACCTCAGGTGAGTTGGCTTGAGATCACGCGACCTCAGGCGGCGTTGCCGGGGTCGTGCGACCTCGACGATCACCGCTTGGGGTCGCGTGACTCCTGGCGGCGTCGCCGGGGTCACGCGACCCCCAGGCGGTAGTCACCGGGGTGCTAGCCCTCAGGCGATAGTCGCCGGTCGCCGGACCAGCTGCTTGAGAAGAGGATGAACAATGGCGATGAACAGTACCCGAGTTGCATTCCGAAAATGCAACTTCCCAAGGCTCCTCATGCACTCTATTCAGCCAAAGGCCTTTTCCAAGCTTTGGAGATGCAATTGCATTTCCTCAAAGTTTACCAAAAAATTTACCAAACAACTTTATATTTGCTCAAGAGACTTTAGATCTCAAAGCAACATTCAAATGCCGGACCAAATGGCCCCGTCGTCAAAGAAACCAAATTTCTGCAAACATGGTAAAAATAAAGTGAAAAAACAAGAAAATGCCTTCAAGCTCCCGCATATGTTCCATTCCAGCATCAACCTCACAAGTCGCTGCTGCTGAAACACCGATCAAATCTTCTCTCTCTCTCTCTCTCTCCGACGCTGCAATGGCGGACAAGCCGAGCCGAGCTCTGGTGGTGTACGGCGACGGCCTTGCTCCTTCCTTAGATGCACCGATCCCCCACCTCCACTCCCTCGCCACCAAAGCTTGCTGCGGCTTCTTGAGCCTCCCCGATTCGCCTCCCTCAGGTCCCCCCTCTCTCCCCACAAATCTCATCTACGTTTGATTGGAGATGATGGTGTTTCCTTTCGTGTCGGGGGACAAGTTCGAATTTTTCGCATCTGGGTCTGCTGTTCAGCTAGTTTCGTGCATGGTGGAGAGGTTTAGCTGGAATTGGGTGCGTCTCTTTGTAGCTTAGATCATGATTCTCAGATATTAAGTTGGTGAGGGATCACTTCCTTTCTCGGGCATCCGAGACGGCGAGGGAAAAACTATTAGATTGCTTCCCATTTTAACGAAACGTATTGTCCTGCTGTTTCTGTTGAGTTGGGCCGGTTTGCCGCTGTGATGATTGCTGCAATTTTTACATGGGTTTAGATTGCAGAGAGTGAGGATGACAGAGTTGTTAGAGAATTCTCCATTCTTCTGGATGCATTCGATGCTTATTGTGTGCAGAAGGTAATTTTTACATCGCTGTGAGTTTAGCGGGTTAATTTCGGTGAGTATTAGGAGTGCGGTTTGTCCGATGATCACGATGGCGTTGTTTTCCGTTGAAATTTTCAGGGTGAGGAAAGCACTTGTGATTCGGGGAGTCGGGGGACGGCATTGGTCCCAACAGTCTCAGAAAGGCAAGATTGATGCTCCTTTTTCCCACTGATTCTATGATTGACAGTATGTATGTACCACTGTTGTAGAGGTGACCATGAGCCGTAGCCTTCCTGATTTCAGATTTATGGGGATGAAGGCTGCTATGGTGACAAGCAATCCGAGTTTGAGATCTTTTGGCAACAAGCTCGGTATCAATGTTTTGCAATTCGAGGAGCTGATAGACAAAAAGCACTCCGTTGCTGAAGGACCAATAGATGCTGTCTCGTGTGGATTGCTGAAGTTGCTTGGATTCCAAGAGGGGAAGTTGATGGATACGGGCTATTTTGATCTTGTATTTGTGCATATCGGAGCTGGTGAACAGGGGGATGGGGAGGCAGATAAGGTTATTAACTATGGCATAGAGTATGTGAATGCTTTGGTCGGTAGTTTAATGCATGTTGCTCAACCTGGATCCGAAATTGGTTCCCGCCTGCACTTGTCCCTTGTAATGAGCTATGGAGATATCTCAAAATTTGCTTGCTCCCATTTATTGACCTTGGTGTCTAAGGACAATGCAGACTCTCGTCTGGTGAGACTATTCCCTCGTCAGAGTTATACTATGAGAGGAGAGAAACCGAGGGAGGACGTCAGGTATCTGCAATTTCATTGGTCCCATCTCGGCAGCGGTATATGGTGTAGGCACTATGACACTCCATTTCTAACCCTAAATTTGATCAACAGGCACCATTGCCCCATGCTAATTGCTCAATGGCAGGATGCTGTGACCCGCAGAGATATGGCTGAGGCATTCTCATTTGAGGACTTTAAGGAGGTAACAATCAAGAACTATATGTTAGTAGTCTTTCTGATTCAATCACTTTGTGGAGGTTATGCTGGTGTTCTCGCTACAAGAATGTTTGTTTTAAAAGAACCTGAAGGCTAAAGATGATGAGACAGAGGCAGAAAATAATTTGGGAAAAAAATTGCATGCGTTTTTTCCCTCTAAACTTCAAATTCGACCTCATTTGATGGAGTTTATCGTCAACTTTGCTTGGGTACTACCATTTTCCAGATGTTGTACCCTTTCTCAAATTTCCTGATGTGTCTAGTTTATTCCTGTTCTGTGTAGCATGGCGGCAATTTGGTGATACCTGCGGACAGGTTTCTGCATGAGATCGCGTTTAAGCTTTGGAAGGCTCCTAAATATGGGGCATGAAACATAGATCATCTGGAAAGTCCATTTTTATGGGATGGACTTCTACATCTAGATGTACGCCAGAAGATGAGGATGAAACTCTCCATTTGACTTTTTTTCCCCTTCCAATTTCAGTCTATTTGTTCTTAGACTTCTCCTTCCCAAGTAATGGAAATGGGAAAGTTTTCTGCAAGTCAAGATGTTGTGCTATTTCATTGCCAAAAAAAAAAAAAAAAAGATGTTCTTCAATGTGACCTGCAATATTTCTCCGTGCAACCATGTTGGATATGACCTCAATGGGCACGACTGGATTTAGTAGAAGTTCTGAGCAATAATCCTTTTTAAGGTGTGATCGACACTCCCGTCTTCCAAGTCTCCAAGACCTGATATGTTAAGAATTTTGCATGCAATGCAAAGAAGAAAACGTAATGAGCCTGCTAGGTTGATGGTTCAACTTCACCGTGGCATGGCCATTGTAGCGAGATAAGATGAATCCACACCAATGATAGACCAAATGATTGTAAGTTATATTGGCTTAGAAGAAGCCAAATAAGAGTCCGGCCATTGTAGCGAGACAAGATGAATCCAAACCATGCGGTAATGGTAGACCAAATGATCGTAAGCTATATTGGCTTAGAAGAAGCCAAATAAGAATCCGAGCCGGAATCTTCACATATTCCTGTCGAAAGCGTTTCTTCAAGTTAATGAGGTGGTTAATCTATCTTCTAGTATAGCAAACTTTTTCACGCCAATACGAATATCGCATTTTCACACCTTCGACTTTGCTTGCTGCATACTGTGTGATCCAGGACTTTTAACAAGAACACATTTTCAAGGCCCTCTTCCTTTCAAATCTTAACCGCTATTCAAAGCCAAGGCCCATCATGTTGCCTAAGTAAGACTCAAGGGTAATTTCCGAAAAAAGATGGTAACCTTTGCTTCAGCTGTAAAAATCAAACTATACAGTAGTTTCAGTTCTTCACAAGGCCTCGTCATCTGATAATCAATACAACCAGAAAGACCCATCCAACACATGATCCTTAACTGCGGACATGAGAAATTTACTCTGAATCTCCTATATCTTTTCTTCCCTCTATAAAGCTAGGTCAACATAGATGATATTAACAGTCTATCAACCACTTAAGCCAATAGTTACCCAACAAAAACCACCCAATAAGGAGCATAGAGAATGAGAACAGACCAATTATGAATGGCCATCCGACCAGCACTAAACCCAAACAAAGCACCAACATGAAAGGTAGGAACGCTCTCAGGATCGACATTACACTGACCCATTGGCCCTTAAACAGCACCAGCGTTGCCACATTTATCATGTTCCATTCCATTGATCCGCCATAACAGAGACGGTTCAAACAGTTGGCGACAAATGAGTGGCAGTTGCAGGTGAAGAGGTTGTAGGTTTTGTGCTCAAAGTGGCGCATGCTTGATCGCAAGGCGTCGTCCCAAGTAACTGCAGCCCCGTATTCTCTGTGCTTGAAGCCGTACTTACATGTATGTTCAGCTAGATTGGCTGGAAAGCAACACTGTTTTAAGATTTCAAGTTGACAGCATGAAGTTAATATACTTTTGGAGCATTAATAAATGAGAATAACATAGGCATATCTCCAAAACTGGTGCTCATTATGAAAAAGGGTAAATATCTGTGCGAGGCAACACTTTGAAAATGGTGCCAATTTTGATTTTATTAATACAAAGTATGGCCACTTGTAGATTTATTGAAGTACTGAATGAAAGTATACCTGTTTTCTGTCAAGTTGGAGGTACCTGGCCACTGCGCCAAATGCAAAGCTATCAATATTCACAAAATTGGAACCAGCAAAGTCTAATATAACTCCGTCTTCCCGACAAATCCCAACATGTCCAATGAAAGGAGCCAACCATGAGACTACTGGTAGTGGTGTCCAAACTAAACAGCATGGAAATTTGTCCTTTGTAGGATCTATTTCATCCAATGGCCAGAGTTCATGCCGAATCCCGGGCGTCAAACCCATATTCTCGATATCATAAGTGGCTTTGAGCTCCATAGTTGTAGAATATATCCCATGTGGCAGACGGATTGATGTCTCCATACCAAAAAATCCCTTCGTCAGAAAACAGCACCAGACATGATGTACTTGCAAATAGCCTGTAGTATTCCTCTATTATAGAGTCATTTTCCAGAGCATATAAACCTTATGAAACCTAAAATAGATTGACAGTAACAAACTTGACGAACATATGCATCACTTTTCCTTGCTTGAGTAACTTATAGTAGGAATGAACTCCTAGATATACGTTTTCAGTGTTTAGAAGGATAATCTCAACCAAAACTCAAAAATTTCGGAAAAGAGTCTATCCTTGTATAAAAGATTGACTTGGGATATAGGAAGAGAAATGACAGTGAAAATTATCATCGCAAACACCTGAGCCATATTTTCTGCAGAGAAAAGGATCCTGCAGACCATCACAACACCAAGAAGTTGGCCTAGGTAATTTAGTATCTGTATCCACCAGCTTCTTCAAAAAGATAACACCTCAGATGCAAAGTATGGCTCCAATAAGATCCTATCAGCTGAGCCTCACTCTGCTGTAGCTCAAGGTTCTTCCAACATAAGAGAAGCATAGATCATCACACTAGTTCGATATACTCTACAAAAACAGATCGATATCCCCAGTTTTTTGTGTCCAGCAAAGCCACTTAACCTCTTCAGACTGAATGACACTCAAGGTTGATGGATGTCTGCTCTGAGTTGAATTGTCATTACAAGTTAATTCTTGGATTGACTACAACGCTACAATGACAAATGCATGTAAGATCTCCTCTAGTAAATAGAACAAGTAGCTCTTTTAATCTGCCAACCAAGGACGAAACAACCATGATCGAACGCAAGTTCTCATTAATGGAAGTACCAATCAGCTGGCTCTAACTGGTTGTTCCAACACTAACTACAAGAAATATACTCATCTTATCTAAAAGAACACTGCAACTTACAATTCTGTGCAAAGACTCCCCATGGCTTGAGAAATTCCAAAATGTGACAAGGAAGTGAAACGCTTTTTTCTTTTCCAAATGCAGCATTTGACCATTTTTATCCAGCGAATCACGAGCCTAGGCCGACAAAACCGGACTCTCCATGACTAAGAATGCGAGACCACAAGAAATGGCTCTAGTTTTCTAGCTGAAAAATTACAAACACGACCCACTACTCTTCTGTTATGTCACCATACTCTCCTCACTTCTTGTTCTCTCTAAGATACTGATCAAGCAAAGGACAGAGTTCAAGAATCAAACTTTAACATCACTCGTCCCATATCTCGGCAATCAGATCAAAACCCGGAAAGGCTAAACGCATTCCACAGCACCGCACAGAAAGAATTAGCACAAGTCCTCACAGAATGAAATCAAACCCAAGAATCTTGAAAAGAACCGCTTACAAGAAATGGTGGTGAGCTACTCTTCTCGCCCGTCAAAGGCGATGATGATGAGGCCGTTCACGTCTTCCCCCGAGAACGAGATGAAAAAGGACGAGTCCCTCACCTTGAGGAGATTTCACCAAGGACGAGCAACAACCCATTAAAACCATGGACAAAACTTGCCAAATTTCCAAGAAAATCCGGAACCAGCTGGGGGTTTAATTAATGGAGGACGTCTCCCGTATTCAATTCTCGAAAGAGGAACGGACAGGAGAGAAGTTGGGGAAGGTGCATGAACCCGGGGCTCCTTTTGGTATTTCAGCACCCAAAGTGGGGCCCCCTCTTTGGAGAGTGATAAGGCTTTGAGATTACGGGTGAATGATCTCAAATTCGAGTCTCTCTATCCTTCACCTTACCACATTCTTGAATGACATAGAGGTTAATACGTGGGTTTGGCTAATTCTCCCCCGGTTAGTATCTGATCGGTCGGACTTTTGTAATGCAGCCAGTGTGGGAGTCCGAGTTATCAAAAAAAAAGTGGGGCCCCCTCTGGACACACTTATACAGGCTCCCTAGCGCCTGCTGCTATCAGCAGTTCTTTCGCATAGATTAATGTATTGGTTGTGTGCAGGAGGGAGGAGGGAGAAGGACAAATGAATTTGTGGTTGGAACTCGGAACGTATAATGACACAAATGACACAAATGATCTTTAGGTTTTGGTCCAACGCGCAACGTGGTTTTAAATTTTTAATTTGTTCACTGTGATCTTTAAACTTTTGTCCGATATTCAATATGGTTCATAAACTTTTAATTTGTTGAATGTGATCGCTGGATTTTTGGTACATGTTCAATATAGTCCTCGATCTATATGAAAATGTTCAATGTAGTCATTGATCTTGAATTAATGGAAATACTACATTCAAGGACTATATTGAACATTTTCATATAGTTCATGGATTAAATTAAACGTGTATAAAAAATTCAGAGATCACATCACGCATTGGGTTATAATTTAGGAATCACATTGAACAAATGAAAAGTTTAGAAATCGTATTGTATATCGAGCCAAAATTCAAGGATTATTCAGGTCATTTTCCCCTTTCGTATTGGTTAATGTATTGGTCGTGTGCGCGGGAGGAGGGAGAAGAAGGACAAGGGAATTTGTGGTCGGAAACTTGGAACGGAGAAAAAGCGACGAGAAGGATGATGATGAGTCGAACGGTCTTTTCGCGCCGCCCGAAGAGAAGCTTCTGCGTTTTCCATGGAAAGAAGGAAGGAAGGAAGGAAGGAAGGAAGCAAGCAGCCATTGATGAGGAGCACTTCTGATGTCACGTGTGTCCCGTTCCTCCCGTTGATGTCGTGCGCGAATGACCTGGTGAATTGAATCTTACGGAGCAGACCAACAAGGAAAACGAAACGTGCACGAGTCATATCCTCTCATCACGTGCTTTCGACGGCTATTCGATCATCCTTAAGCTCGTCGGAACATTCGATTGTGTGATTACAACTTTTTTCGATCAATGTACCCCATTCGATAACTTTGATACTTTGTAATTAATTGGATGGTAGGCGACGCGTCGGGTCTTAACCGCAAAATCCTACGAATCCGACGGACGATCATGAATTTGTATTTTCGTGATCAGTAATTTCCCATAGGACCATAACCGACGATAATTTCTTAAGCGTGTTACTAATCTCATGTCGGTTACTTTTGTTTTGTTTTGTTTTTTTTTTTAGCATTAGCGACCCCCGAAACTTGTTGGTAAATCACGGACACCTCGATCGGTTTGAAATCACTCGCCGGAAAACCTTCAATTCCTGATGAAGCATCGAATGAAGAAGCCCTGTTCACTTCCGCGAATAAATTTTCATGCATCAGCTGCGTTTGCTCTTGGAGTTGTGCATCTTCTGTTTTCTTTGGCTCCATTATTTCTCTTCGTATAAGGATAATACTGGGGTGATGACATAAATAGTTCATGAATTTTAGCTCAATGTGCAATATATTCCCCGAACTTTAAATTTGTTTAATGTAGTCCCTAAACTTTAGCCTAATATTCAATGTGGTACTTGGACTTTTAATTTGTTCAATGTGGTCATTGGACTTTTGGTACATATTCAATGTAAATATCCCTAAACTATATAAAAATGTTTAATGTAGGGATAATATTGAACATTTCATATAGCCCTAGGGACTAAATTGAACCTGTATCAAAAGTTCAGGGACCACATTGAACAAATTAAAAGTTCAGGGACCACATTGCACATTGAACCAAAGTTCAGAGACAATTTGTGTCATTTTCCCGGATAATACTTGGAGGCAACAGTATATACAATGTATAAATTCCAGCAGAGCGTCTACAATGTACAGTTCTATGCTACCAGAGACCGTGGTTCCCCATACATGATCTACACACATCTGAGGTTATGTAATGCAGCTTTTAAGCTAACCGCTAGTAAGCTGGAAAAAGAACAATGACACTTATCGATCGACACTTCATGGAATGCCGAGTTCGCCGCAGAACGCGTCTGGTTCAAACGACCGGGCCGACTCGTCGCTGTAAACTCCCGGTATGGCTCTTTCTCTGTTCGCTTCGAGGCTCCCGTCAGAAGCCTTTTGGCTCTCGTCGATGTTGATGAGGAGGAAGATGCATGCGAATAAACTAACGGCAAGTGTCACGAGAGTGTACTTCAATTTACTGAGCAAGGGCTTCACCTGCGCGATCGAACATGACAGCATATTCTAAGTTAACGGATTATAAGATCCGCTTATTGTTATTCTTTTGATCAAATGCATCTTTGGATACACACAGAAAAGAGAATATGAACATATTTGATAATTCAAAGATACCATAGCCCCACATTTGCTCAACCCCGACAAGCAAAAAAGTTTAAGAGATAAGAATAATCTGAACCGTTGCACAGGTGTGCGCAACTAAATTAAAAAATTCGCAAGAAATACCAGAGAGTTGCGGAATGTCAGTATAAACACTCACCGAAAATGAACCGAGAAGCCTGTCACGAGCCAAGACTTCTGCTGTTTTCACCCATATCTGTTAAAAAAGCAGAAATTTGATCAACTCAATGCTATTTTGGACATGAAAGTTGGTGATGGAGAAACAACTCCATTTGATCCTGATGTACTATTGAGAAGTCATGACTTCAACTAGACCGGCAATTCAACTTCATGGTGACCGCACTCTCGCCTCAAAGAGCCAAAACACAATGATCTCTCACAATAAGCTGATTTGATCGGTTTTGCTATTTACGACGCTAAAGAACTCTTATTTTGTTCTGCATTCTATTTCCAATTAGCAGATAGCCACTATCGCTTAATGCACTTCACACTTTTGAGTCTATCAGCATTAGCAGGAAAAGTCATGGTCTCCGCGAATAGACCCTGATTAACAACAAAGAACCAACCACGCACAGCTCTTCGAACAGAAAGTCTTTGATCAGCAAAGAATTGCGCTCCATATCAACTGTGACATACTAATATCCAAGACAAATACCATGTATAACTCGCTACTTTATCATAGTTGGTCCAGAAACCATTTAAAGCAGGTTTCTTGTCCTGAATGAACTTCTGATTTGCACCTTCAGCATATCATAAGATTGGAAAAATAGGGAAGGAGGCTAAAACACAACACCGTTCAAGAAAAGAAAAGAACAAAATTTCATGATGGCAATACAATTAAGTATAATGCTTGACATCGGCATTACATCAAAAACGGGCATTTACCTGGCCGTCGTACCACCCGGTCTCTTCATCTGAAAGTGTAAATAGGCAAATAGACCATTAGTTCACCAATTTAATATGTCAACACAACTCTAACTACGCCTGCACATGACTGCCAAGAAAGCGCATTTACAAGAAGAAATGTAAACAAGAACACCGCATTTATCTTGAGCAGCACTACCAACAAGTACCCAACAGAATCTAACTGTCCTTGCTGGAAGCCACAAAACTTCATTTGCAGCAAATTTCCAAGAAACAAGACAACCCAAATTCACCATAAAAAGATTCAACTCCTTTCAAGCAATGATACCAGCTTTTTCATTGTTCAATGAGCACCACCTTCCATGCTGATAAATTAGTCTCCGTCAATTGATAATTCTTCTGATTTTTGTCCTAATTTCCGGCCATTAATTTACTCACACGACACAGAAATACAAAGGAGAGAGAACAGAGCAACTTTTACATTCAACAGTGGCACTGAGCAAGCGATTCCCAACATACGCCCAACCAAGATACATCCTCACAACAGCCAAAGTGACCACCACAATCCCACTTGAAACCGCACCCAGAACCCGCTTCACCGGCTCAGATTCGGGCGATGGAGCCCCGAGCCACGCGACCGGCAAACCGACCAAGAGTGCGAAAGAAGCACCCGTCACAAACAATCTTGAACAATACTCAACAAAGTCACCAGCAGCCCAAGAAAAAGGGAAGGAAGTTGAGAGGTTTTGGTATTCATTGATGGGCTGTTGCTCCAATGGAACAGGGCACCCTGTTCCTGAAGGGGTGTTGCTGCCATTTCTGAAGGAGGAGGAGGGTATTCTTGGGAGGAAGATTTGGTTTGGGTGGAGTCTGTGAGAGGGCTTCGAGGTTCTGATGAAGGAGATGAGTGTGGTGGGTGTGTTTGTGGAGGGAAAGAAGAGGGTCGGTTGGCGTATAGGTTGGTTTGATGAGAGGTGAAGCGTGGTCGCCATGGCTCTGGGGTGACTCTGTCAGAAGTCAGATTCGTGCCAGTGTGTCTGTTTTGCTAACAGTCATAGATTTGGATAAGCTGCTCTGTGCAGATATTTTTAGTGTGCTGTGTGTTTTGAGTACTCTCTTTGAAATTGAGGGTTTGATCTATTTGAGATTCATAAGAATTGTAGGTGGTGTTCTTCTGTGACGTGACATAATTACGGTGCATTTGTTAATCATTCTGTTTCTGAAAATAATTTTTGCTCAGAAATAATTTTTTTTATTTTGTTCTTAGAAATAATTTTTAAGTATTTGAAGGCGTTTGGTAACAGCCCAAAATTTCCATTCCTAGAATAGAAAAAGAACAGAAATACGCTTGATAACTGCACAAAATTTATTTTTATTAATAATATTTTAATAATTTTAATAATTTTTTTAAAATTTCTTTTTTTTTTCTTTTTTTCTTCTTCTCCTTCTGGGCAGTGACTGGGTCGTCGGTCGTGGCCGGTTGGCCGGCGACCGGCCACAGGCTAGGAAAGAAGAACCGGCCACAGCCAGGAAGGAAAGAAGAAAAAGAAAAAAAAATTTCTCTTCTATTTCTGATTCTTGTTTCCAGAATCAAGAAATATTCCAAAACTGATTCTGGGAATAAATTTGTGCCTAAGAACAAAAAGTTTAGCAAACGGATTTTTGTTCTTTTTTTGTTTCCAGGAACAAAAGAATAGAATTAGTCACTATTTGGCAAATTACCAAATGCACCCTTAGCATCTTTCGATGACCATCACATTCACTAGAACAAGTAGATAATGAAAAGGAACGAGCAAAAGTTGTAACGGTACTCAAAATTTTCACAAAAGGTGGTGATGATCAAAATTCTTTTTCTGATCCCTTTGAAGAGCCAAGGAGAGAAATAGCTGAGCCAGTTTAATGGTGGTGTGTCAATTTATCGGTTGGTAAGAAAACTCAAGAGACATTAATCCGGATGGCAATGCATTTCTTGCTGGATTTTGCATGAGAAGTTCATAATTTATTGGTAAATTTGTGCCAATGGAAGTCAGCCAACTCCTGTTGTCTGAATTTCACTTTTCTTTTTCTCCACTGAGCTCGAAAAATGATCTTGTAATAGAATGGTATTAAAATGATTGAATATGCATATAAGGACTATTTAACCAATGGCCGTAATCCAAACATAGACTGGAATATTTATTAGAAGATCGAGTGATGCTGGGGATATTAAGACCTTCGGACAAAATTTGCATTGTAGCAAATTATAAATGAGTTATATTCAACATTTAATAAGAGTCTGTCACATCACTTAATATATTAAATTTGTAGATCAGTCGTAATACTCCTAGCATTGTTCTAGAGATAAGAGTCTGCTTAATTTTTCTCGGACTGGTCTTATCATGCATCGAACCTGGTAAACTCTAATTTATCTTTCGTTTTAATTCCTCTTCATCCGCATTTAAGAACACTGATGCAGAACGATTAGAGAATTGCTTCATAGTGTGCCACTTCTCGTTGTGATTGCTCTGACAGTGAACTTCCTTAGGCAGCCAGAGCCACTCACTGGCTTTGAGCTTGAAGTGCAATACTAGCTATCCCTGTCCCTCATGCACTTCACTCTAGAGACTCTGGGTTGTACTTTTTCTTTGGCATTAAGTCCAATGTTATAGGAACCTGGATATGCATTCAAAGGTTTCAGGCCAAATAGAAGAGATCTATTTCGGGCCATAAAAGAAAAGGCTACAGAAGGAGAAATATTTAGGCAATCTCCCCGTTAAGCTGATAGACGAAAACAGCTTTTCTTCCCCCAGAATGTGCTGCGTCTACAGAACTCAAGCTCAGATAATGGATGACAAAAAATATGCGTAATTTATTAAGCTTGAATATCAGTAAACATGACCATTAGTGCCCTCGAAAACTTAATCATATTGCTACCAGGTCCTGCTAAGGAGATTCTACTTCATTGCTCTTCTTGCATCTGCTTACATGGACATTTAGATCATTGACACAGCCAAATGCGATATAGGGGTTAGAGAGAGGAAGAGCGTGTACAGCAGAAAGCTTAACTTACAAGTAGCAACGACTGTTATTGAGAATGTATCGAATTATCATCATCATCATCGCCATCAATAACAACTAAATAGAAGTAGAAGCAGATGAGGGCATGAGAAGTTTATATACAAGGAGTCCTTTTCTTTCTTTTTTTTTTGTCTGGCTTTTTAGCCTTTTCAACCTGGCTTTTCTGGGTTTCAAAGAAATTTTGCGGACTGCACACGAGGGCCGAGTTTCTAGGCAGTGGCTGCAGCCTGCTCTTCGGTGTAATGTGATGCTGGGAGAAGCGTGCAGACAAGGTTGCGGTCTCCATAGACATTGTCAACACGTCCTGCAGTATATATAACAAGATCTCTTACAACAAGATGCAGGAAAAATGCTGATTATAAGTATGAGTTGACATTTAGAAACCAATCTTGTCCAAGTCCTAATCACAAGGTGATCTACAAGGAGTATTAACTACAGAGCTAAGATGAACATAAGAAAAACTGAATTAAGATCTATAGTTTAGCCTGGGGATTGAGAAATTTCTTAGCATGTAAGTTTAAACTGCTAGGCAGGAAATATAAACAGGCGAAGTTCAATCTATAGAAACTTTTGGGTCATCACAGGATCAAACGGTCCATGAGCAAGAGATTATGGCATCAAAGCACCCTATTATGTGTAGTATCTCTGGCAACATCGACTATCCATTGCACATTCATTTTAGAGACCGAAAATGGGAAAAAGTGCAAACTTCATCATTTCTTGCTGCTTAGTCATGACTGTTCAACTTGTAAAAATTTAATTCTGCCTAGTGAGCAAGTTGATACATGCTAATCACAACGAAAAATGGTTCATGAGGACAATGCTGACTTACTTAACCATGTCAAATATCATCTATAAATACGAATGTTTTATTCCCATAAATACCTGTACTTGGCCAGAACTTGGAAGTACGGAGCCAGGAAGCAGGGAAAGCTGCATAGTCCCGAGAATATGGCTTGGTCCATGCATCTCCCATGAGCAATGATGGTGGATGAGGGGCTCCCTGCATTTTTCATTTTTCAGCTCTGTTTCTCGATTTTCATGAACATCCTTACAGTATTATTCTCAGTGTATTTTGATAGATAGACCTGGCTTTATGCCGTATATATTATATATGCCTAGATTGATGCAAAGTAAGAGAATCTCACCTTCAAGACATTATTGTGGATATCAGCTTTGCCCTTTTCGATCTCTGCAATTTCTTCCCTAATCGAGATCATAGCATCACAAAATCTGTCCAACTCAGCCTGAAGAACGGAGAAGATTCATTTGCATTATGCACTAACTAAGCCTTTTCCAAAGACGATAAAAACACTTAACGCTGCAAATACCTTGCTTTCACTTTCAGTGGGTTCAATCATGAGCGTGCCAGGTACGGGCCATGACATGGTTGGCGCATGGAATCCATAGTCCATAAGACGTTTGGCGACATCTTCAGGCTCAATTCCAGCAGTATTCTGAAACAAAAAAAAATAGTTATATGTAGAAAAAACTAATCAAACTGGCAATAGATGGTAACAACCATAGGGCAGAGGACTACCTTAAAGCCTCTTAGGTCAACAATGAACTCATGAGCAACTGTTCCATTGACTCCACGGAACAATACCGGGTAGTAGCTCTGAATGACAAAATCTTAAATGAATATGAAATTGGTAATTAACAATAATTAATACGAACAGACACTGTTATCGACCTTTTTCCCTAGGATGAAATGATATGGAAGTCAATTTAGATAATTAAGGGAGAAGAAGGAACCTCCAAGCGCTTTGCCATATAGTTTGCATTTAAAATAGCAATCTTTGATGCTTCAGTAAGACCCTTAGATCCCATCATGGCAATGTAAGTGTAGGAGATTGGTAAGATTAATGCAGAGCCCCATGGTGCAGCAGAAATTGTGCCAAGCGGGTTGGTCTGGTCTGGGGCGGGTATACCACCTGTTGGTACCTACAAATATGAAAAGGTAGACAAAAAACAAATATGAATTGGCCCTCGTCACACACTTGAGTGGGATACTAAAATTGAGTATCCAAACAGAAACCTACAACAGGATGTGAAGGCAAAAATGGTGCCAGGTGTTTCTTTACGCCAATAGGGCCCATCCCAGGACCACCACCTCCATGAGGAATGCAGAATGTCTTGTGCAGGTTGAGATGGCAAACATCAGCTCCAATAAACCCGGGGTTTGTCAAACCCACCTGCAAGCATTTGTCTAGAATTTGAGAGAGTGCATTATGAATGATGCCAACAGCTAAAAGGGAGAGAAAGCATATGCACAAAGAGAGAAGCTTCCATCCCTAAGCCTGGAAATTATTGGGAGACGATAAACGCATAAAAGGAGAGCAAACTGTCGACCATGAAAATTTTAAGTTATGTAAAAAGAAGAGAAAGCACCTGTGCGTTCATGTTAGCCCCATCCATGTACACTTGACCTCCATTGTCATGAATAATTTTACATATCTCATCAATGCCTTCCTCATACACACCATGAGTGGAAGGATAAGTAACCTGAATTTTTAAAAAACCACTTGCATTAAAAATAAGGTCACCGGATGAACCATTTGATGATTACAGAAAAGAACAAAAAGAAGAGAAGTTTCATTTCGCATGAAAAATCCTCACCATGAGGGCTGACAAGTTATCCCTATTTGCTTCAGCAGCCTTCCTCAACTCTTCAATGTTGATATTGCCCTTGGCATCGGTTCCTACAGCAACTATTTTCATGCCGCACATCGCAGCACTTGCTGGATTTGTCCCATGAGCTGAGACAGGTATAATACACACATCACGGTGATGGTCGCCTCTTGCCTGCAACATCCATTTAGCACCTTGATATAAGCTCAATCTGCATATAAATAAGCCTTATTGTTTGCGAAAGGAATAATTCGAAGGGGCACGTCTGAAGGTTGGAAGAATATGCATAAGCTGAGATTAAAAGGCAGAGAATATAATCCTCGGGCACTTTTAAAAAATATCTTTAGCCTCAGGTTGCCCTGTATGTGTTCCCCTATATATGGCAGCAAAGTATGTCTGCTACTCCAAAAGCTGATGAGCATTAACTTTAGTAGAACAGTTTGGAGAATCTCACAGGCTCAGTCTAAGGAAAATGATATTTCAAAAAGATTAGCTAAATGCCTTCAATAAAGTTTTCACCATATCAAAGAACCAGCATTTTTTCCCAGAAATCAAACTGATTCTCTGTCCTTGACTAGAATTGAAGAAAAGAGAGTCCCCTAAACTTAAATTTGTAATATCAATCACCGGCCAACAATGCATGTTAATAACTTTAAGGCTTAAGCTCTAGGTCAAAGCATGTCTGAGATAGAACATGTAAACGACTCTTATACTGGTAAAGAGAGTTCAAAGGGGGCAATAGGAAAAGTTTCACCTTATTCAAGAATAATTCTCCTAGTCATAATTAATTATTTCAAGGCTGGCATCCGCAATCTGCTTGACAATGAAGAAGAAACCAGCACAGTGATGGATGAGACAATACCATGTGATATGCACGGATGACCATGAGCCCTGCGTACTCTCCGGCAGCACCAGCATTAGGTTGCAAGGAGAAAGAATCAAACCCAGTGATGGCACAGAGCAGGTCACCTAAATCTGTGAACATTTCCTTAAGAAAACAAAAAAATGAATTGCAATGAATTTTTGGAAAGAGAATCAATACATTTTGAGAACGCTGTAAACTTCTGCCTGACTAATGTATTTACATGATAAGTACCTGATAACCTTGAGCTTGCTCAGTCGGGGCAAAAGGGTGAATGTCAGTGAATCCAGGCCAAGTCACCGGCATCATCTCAGTGGTAGCATTCAATTTCATTGTACAAGATCCCAATGGAATCATACTGTGGCACAGGGAGAGATCCTTTGATTGTAATCTGTGCATATATCTAAGCAACTCATGCTCTGTGTGGTACCTAATGTAGAGAAGATATAACAGTCAGAACGGCTTAAAGTCACTAGCCACAAGTTGTGCATACTACATGAAAATGTTCATACGTGTTAAAAATCGGATGGGTCAGGATAGGACTCTCTCGGATCAGCCCGGATGGGACTGCAGTCTGAACCTCTGGTGCAAGAGATGCAGTGCTAAAGGGGACCTGCGAGAAAATGTGGATAAGGAAATGAGGAATAATCAAGACGAAAAGAAAGAAAAATAACTTGACCTATTCAGCTGTCAGAACAAAAGTTTGACAAATTACTCACAGGCTTGCCGCAAGCAAAAACTTTGAAAAGCTTATCAACATCATCCAAGGTGGTGGTCTCATCAAATGCAACAGTAATCTGAAATACGACGGAACTCCAATCAAATCTTGCAGGGAAGTACAGCATATTTCTCTGGAAGGTTGCAGCAAAGGAAAGATACTCACAGTGTGCTTATCTACAATCCTCAAATTGATCTCATTCTTGTAAGCAGCATCAGCAATTGCATTGGCATCAGCACACTTAATCTTCACAGTGTCAAAGAAAGGAAGCTCCTGAACTTCCACCCCAAGTTTCTTTAGACCTAGAGCGAATGCTCCTGCTAAACCATGGACTCGCTGAGCAATGATCTTGAGGCCTTCGGGACCATGATAAACAGCATACATAGCAGCCATGTTTGCAAGCAATGCCTAGACAGAATGAAAATTAATCAGAGAAGGCAAAGTTAACTTCATAAAAAAGAGCCGCTCTTTAAGCTGTGCATCTGAAACCAAAACTGCAAGCTACCCAGCAAGCCTTGCAATAAATCTTAGACAAACAAACTTTTTATTATTTCCTTAAACTCAAAAGCTCCACTGTAAGATTCAAGAGCAAGAGCACAGACATTCTACGGTGTCAAAGATATCATACCTGAGCAGTACATATGTTGCTAGTAGCCTTGTCTCTGCGGATATGTTGCTCTCTAGTTTGCATCGCCATACGCAGAGCAGGTTTTCCAGAAGAATCAACACTAACACCTATAATCCTTCCTGGCATCAGTCTCTTGTACTCTTGAGAAGTAGCCAAAAATGCAGCATGAGGACCTCCATATCCCATTGGTACACCAAATCTTTGGGCTGAACCCACAACAATATCAGCCCCAAATTCACCAGGAGGCTTTAACATGGTCAGAGCTAACAGGTCGCTCGCCATAACCACTTTAACCCCATGAGCGTGCGCATTCTTCACAAACTCTGCATAGTCCAACACTTCTCCTTCAGTACCAGGGTACTGAACCAGAACGCCACAAACATCTCCTGACTTGTAGTCGATGTCCTTCAGATCGGCAGTAACTACTCTGAGGTCGAACCCATCAGCCCTTGTCTTACAAATATCAATTGTTTGGGGGTGACAGTTGCTGGCAATGATAAAAGTTTTCTTCTTTCCCTTTAGAATGTTATTACACATAGCCATTGCTTCTGCAGCAGCAGTCGCCTCATCAAGCAATGAAGCATTCGACATTGGTAATCCAGTGAGGTCTGTGATCAATGTCTGGAAGTTAAGCAAGGACTCTAGCCGCCCTTGAGATATCTCAGCTTGGTAAGGCGTGTACTGCGTGTACCAAGCCGGATTCTCCATAATGTTCCTCAATATAACAGGAGGAACAAAGGTGTTATAGTACCCCATCCCAATATATGACTTAAAAATTTTATTTTTCGACTCCAAATTCTTCATGTGCGCAATCATTTGACTCTCGGTAAGCCCTTCATCAAACTTAGAAAACGTCATTGAATCCAAACGGATCGATTTAGGCACAGTAGCATCAATGAGAGAATCAACATTATTGAACCCACAGAACTCTGCCATTTTCGCTTTCTCCTCGGGTGTCGCTGAATTGTGGCGGCGAGGGAAGGTGTCATTCGGTTTCAATGCCTCAACAGAAATTGATCTAGCTTGAGACCCAACACCACCATAACTAGTACCACTGGATGAGACGTGCCTACCCACCAACATATCTGATCTAGAACTCCTGGACATTGAACCATGAGGAACCAATGACGAGACATACCTCGAAGGGGTGAATATTACAGGTGACGAAGAGCTTAACAAAGATTCGTCGTGCCGGTATTGCTTCGATTCGGAAACCAGGCGTCTGAGGATTGCCCGGTTCGCCAACCGCCTTGCACGTTCCATGTTCTCCGCAAATTTGAAATGGAAATGAGAACGAAGCAACTGGGTTTACGTTCAGCTGAACGAATCAAAATGGGGTTGTGCACGAATGCTTTCAAGCTGCCGTCCTTCTCGTCATTCCATGGCTGAATTGGGGGGGGGGGGGGGGGGTGCTAGGCTGGTTGGTGTATGCTGGTTTTTGAAGAAAATATGGGTGACTGCCATGTAATCAATGAAGTATAAATAAGAACAATAATTTAAAAGAAAATTCAAGAAGTTATATTTTCCAAGATCTGGTGGTGGCAATGAGAAGGTGGGTTGGTGACTGGGCACACCCAACGGGGGGCAAGAAAAGGACAGTTTTTAAGGATATTATTTACATGCAACGAGATAAACAAAATGAATGGAAGACGTTGAAGCGAGAGCAGATTGAGTTTCGGTGGATCAAAATGCTTTCCAAGCCATTTCAAGAACGTGGGACGCAACCAAAATTTCTCCCCTCTTTTTCTCTGGCCAGGAAAATGCCTCAAAAGCTTCTTTTTTTGCTGGGACAATCTCAGCAACCTTCGTTGGCAGATTCTCTTACACATTCGGCTTATCCCCAGCCTCGCCTCACACACATATCAGCACCACAGAGGAACCCTATCTATGGGTTAGCTTTCAGGAAGGATTTTGTGAAAACGGTGGGCATATCAACTGGTTTTTTTTATTTTTTATCCGACCAAAAAACTGGTTTTTTTATTTTTTATTTTTGCCTTTTTTCGCCTGATTTGTTTCGTTTGATGGGTTTTTTCCCCCAGATTTTCTTGTTTTACAATTATAATATTGTGCTTGTTTTTTTTTGCATTTTGACCAAGAAAAGTATCGAATTTATATTATTTTATTTGGGATATTCTGGTCCTAAAAGCTTATCTTCCGTGAAATGTCTGTGGCCGACATCATCGCCCGCATGTACATGGGAGCTGCTGCTGACTCGGACTTCCTGTCCTCATTCTGGAGGGCAATACTCGTGTGCTTTCAGCGTACCATAAAACCCAGGATGTGTCAAATCATCGACCGTTGAATTATGCAACTGTATCATAGGATCCAACTGCTCACATCAACTTTGGCAATAACCAAAAAAAAAGACGATAGTTCCACTCCCTACATGACTAAATCCACCCAATTTTCATTAAAAATATAAAATTGCCCTCAATCATTAAATTGCAATTTAATATGGTGACCCCGAATTTAATTACTTCTCTTTTTTATTTAGTTTTTCTATTTATATGCAGGATCTTAGTTATTATAATTAAGAATTTCACATGTTTAGTTTTTGTTTATCGTAGGTATCCCATGTTTATTAAAGGCACTGTTTTTTTATTGTTAGATTTTACTTCCATAAAAATTAGTTTTGTTGAAAAGAGAAATTTCCAAGAAACCTAGTTCGTTTCTACTTTGTTGAGCGAATTTATAAATAAGTGTCAAGTATAATCTAGAAAAAAAAAATTTAACATAGACATTTTTTAACACGATCAGTTGTTTATAAATTTTCACTTTTGTTGTGCATATCACCATCAAACACCTTTTCACTGGTTTTCTTTTATATACACACATATATAATGAGATGATTGGATGAAGGAAAAAAAAACCCTCTTTGCAGATACTCCAAAATAAGATCACATGAACATCCTCTAACATGAAACTTGAAAAGATGAAATTTAATTAAATCAAAATAGAGCATGAAATAAAAATTTTCTTTTGGATATGCCAATGAAATTTCATTATTTTGGATTGACAAAAATTTATACCATTTATGAAGTGTTTATGGAACAATATCAAGATGCTTCATCGTGCATAATGTTTTCATTATTGTGTATTCCTAGTTATTCTTGTAATGTCTTACATGCTCTGTGTAGAAATATCTCGCCAAAAGTAAGAAAAAAAGATAAAAAAAAATTGTAATATAGTAAACAAAGAGACTTGATATATATATTTTAGACTAATGAAATTAAAAAATTAAAATTCACCAAGAAAGTGAGCTTTTGAGATAAGAGGGACAAACAATGGATAAATTGATATAAGAGCAATGATGAAGAAGTGACTTTTAATTTTTTTTACTATATCAAAGAATTTTTCTTTTTTCCTCACAATTGCGAGATACTTTTACACAGAGCATGCAAAACGTTATAGGATTATCTAAGAATACACTAAAAAAATTGTTAGTACACTAAAAAAAATGTGAAAATGCTTAATTATGGCAACTAGATCTTGAACAGAAATAGAAAATATAGAAAAAAAAGGAATAGACCCATCACTTTAAACTGCAATTGAATAATCAAGAGCGATTTTGTCTTTGTAGTATAAATTGGGTGAATTTAGTCATATAAGGGATGAAAATAGCGCCGCCCTAGATTAATTGTTCTATTTTAGATCCTATCTATGAAAGTCGAAACGTTGCAAATAACCACAAAAGACCATCTTCACCTTACATCAAACCTTGCATCACATATGAAACCTTCAATTTGGAAGGTGCAGTTCATTTTTACACTTACTATTATAGCCTTGTAAGTAAAATTACCATTTACTTTTCAAAACTACCCTTAATGCTTTTTGCCTCCATCTACCGAGAAACCCTTATTCACAAAGTCTTGATCCTAACCTTAGCTTGACCATCACTAGTTCCTTTGTGTTGCCGGCCACCATCGTGGCCTTTGGGTTACTCACCTCCTCCATTCCAACCCTCGGCAATAGCCCAAGCTCTCTCTCGAGAGAGGAGGGAGGGACGTAGCAATGCGGACAATAGTGGTTGGAGCTTGGAGGTGGAGGTGTAGTGGCCACCAGCTGCATATGGTGGTCGAGTGAGGTAGGCACTTTTTAAGGATTAAAATTCTTTTTTATTCAAAATACTTAAGGGTAATTTAGTCATTTCATCTAGTAGCTCGACATTGCAAATTAGGAATTTTAAAATAGGAGATGCAAAGTGATTTTTGAGTGAAAAATGAGGAGGGACTTTTAGTATTTTTATTAGACTTTTCTAGGAACTAGCTAGACAAATAAAATACACAAACATGTAGCAGAAAAAATGTGAAAATATGTTTAAGATGTATAAAGTAAGAGACTTTTTTTTAGATTTTATTATTCGAGATAATAGATTTGTATATTTATGGGATGCGGAATATTTAAATCCAAATTTAGAATATGAAAGATAAATAATTTAATTTGTTGGGTGCACACAGTAAAAACTCCGATATCAATTGTTGAGAAAGATCAGGAGCAAAATCGAAGAAAACACAATCTTTAAATAGAAGCGCTCTCTATGATATTGGTTGGGAGAACTTACACACACTAAAATGGGTGCCAAGCACACAAACACAGAAGAGGAGGTAAATCTAAGGATTAGTGGTTCACTCCCCTTGTTCATTTTTAAGATTGTGGTTTACCTCCCCTTGTTCTTCTTAGAAATTAGTGGTTCACCCCCTTAATTCATTCTAGATATAAGTGGTTCACCACCCTTACATTATTCTAAAGATTAGTGGTTCACTCCCCCAAGAAACATCTAGAAAAGAGGAGGTGAATCTTCAAAATAATCCCAAGTATGATGAATCCATCATACAAAAATTAATCAGTTGCCCTTCATTTAGAACTCTTGTACAAAAGTTTGATGTCGATATCTTCCTCTAACTCTGTTTCATTTGTAGTAGAAATACCAAGAATAGTAAAAAACATTTACGAAATTAATTTAATATGTGAAGTAACAAATTGCAGTTGAGTATTGGAAGTGAGGTGCACGCACCAAGAGGAGCTTGGCAAAATTACTCTCTAAACCAACTTTCTAAATTGGTCCTAGAATCTCCATGTTCTTTTTTCTATCTATACTATTGTATAAAGTAAAGAAGACTTCCTACTTTTTAGGAGATCTCAATTTCTATTTTCTTTCCACAATGTCCTTAATTGCTAATTTTACAAACATCGAATCTTTGGACAAATGAGTAAGCTAATGATTTTATTTAACATGTCACACGTCTCGATATCAATCTATTTTATCCAACAACGACCTTCCTAAACGGACTTCAAATCTTAAAATATTAATATTTGTCCACAAATTATTATACATTTCCTTTGTATATTGTGCACTCTTATCAATAATCACTTACCGTTTAGCCAAAAGAACGTGAAAATGATGTCGTGAGAGTTAAAAGACTCCTCAAGATGTGCTAATTTTCCTCGTGAGTTGGTATATATATTAAACTTCTAGTTGACTTTTCAGAAAGGAGCTTCTGAGTAACATTGTAAACAACAGGTGATTCCACCACTAAAATCCAAAAGATTGTTGCCAGATATCTAACGCAAAAGGGAACAATATTTAAAGGATGAAACCAATGCAACGTGGGGCACATAGATCACACCTCTCCAAACGCAAAAAGAGGGGGGGAAATGAGCATTATGGTTTGGTTTAATTCATTTGCGGAATGAATTTCGTCGGAGGTTGATACCGGAGTGTTAATTATTTTGGAAATTTGGTTTTTTTGTTATTACAGGCTGAAAAAGGAATATCTTTCGGATATTCTAGTCCTTCGTCGAATGATACTATGATGTGCTCCTCCATATTGAGGTGTGCTTGTGAGGATGTTAAGCGAAAGAAATATGCATAAGGGATGCGATGTAAGATTGAGTAGTTAATATGTCCTAATCGGTACATAACTCATTAGTTTAAATTTTTTGAGTGAATGTGGGTTAAATTACATGAGTTGTCAGATTCAAATTGGGGGAAGAACAGCAGAAGTGCCAAAAGTTGTGTATGGAGCTCACTTTGGTGCCAAAAGTTTAAAACGGATCACTTAAGTACCAAAAGTTTACGCCGGCGATCACTTAAGTACCAAATCGGAGAAAAAACGATTACTTAAGTGTCAACGGCGAGAAATTCCAACCAAATTTAATACGTGGCTTTTATATTTAAATTTTAATGACACGTGGCATTTCCACGTGTATAATTCAATTTTTTAAATAATTTTTTTGATTTTTTTTCTTTCTTTTCTTTTTTCTTTTCTTTCTTCTTCTTCTTCTTCTACCATGGCCGGTGGCCGGAGGCCAGCCACCGGCCAGGGCCGGCCTCGCCGGGCGTCGCCTTCCTCCGTGCGAGGGCCGGCGAGGCCGCCGTGGCCTCGGCGAGGGCCGGCCTCGCCGGATCTCGGCGAGGCGAGCCTCGCCGAGGCTCGCCCCGCCCGGGTGAGGTCGACCCTCGCCTCGGACAGGCGAGCCTGGCCAAGGCCACGGCGGCCTCGCCGAGGCGTCGCCTTCCTCCGGGCGAGGGTCGGCGAGGTCGCCGTGGCCTCGGCGAGGGCCGGCCTCGGCTGGATCCGGCGAGGCGAGCCCCGGCGAGGTGAGCCCTCGCCAAGGCCACGGCGGCCTCGCCGAGGCGTCCCTCGCCCGGGCGGGGCGAGCCCCGGCGAGGGCTCGCCTTGCCGGATCCGGCGAGGCCGGCCCTCGCCGAGGCCACGGCGGCCTCGCCGGCCCTCGCCTAGAGGAAGGCGACGCCCGGCGAGGCCTGCCGTGGCAGGTGGGCGGACGCCGGCCATCGGAAATAAGAAGAAAGAAAAGAAAAAAAAGAAAAGAAAGGAAAAAAGAAAGAAAAGAAAAAAAAAAGAAATGCCACATCAGCCTCCGGCGAGCCACATCAGCTTGAGAAATTAATAAAAAAATGCCACGTCGGATTTCCGGCGATGTGACACTTAAGTGATCGTTTTTCACAACTTTTGACACTTAAGTGATCCGTTTGAAACTTTTGGCACCAAAGTGAGCTTCGTATATAACTTTTGGCACTTCTGCTGTTCTTCCCCCGATTCAAATTTGTGCTCCATTTCATTGATCTCTTGATAATTTAGGGGTGGGCCCGACCCGATTTTTGTTGATTGGTGTATGATGAATATCTTAAGGATGGAATCTCGGACGTAACTCCTTAATTGAGGCAGGTGAGGTGTTTCCCCACTTCCGATAAAGCTTAGCCGTGCCAAGGCTATTGAGGTGGAGTTCGAAGGGTTGATGTTGTCCACGACAACTTTTGCCAACATTTGCCAAAAGTTGGTTGGGCTAAGATGGATACTCGAGTTGTGATAATGTTAGTGTAGAAAGAACACCCGGATCAAGAGGAGGCGGCCTTAATGCAAGAGACTCACACGTGAGGGAGAGGGAGTGTTCGATAGAAAAAAAGTTTCACGTCATGGATGTAATGTAAGATAGAGCAATTAATATATTTAAATTGGCTTATAATTCATTGGTTTGAATTTTTAAGTGAAGGTGTTCAACTAAATATGTTGACGAAATTCTGACTTAGGCTCTCTCTTGAAAATTTCCCCGGGTGAATGTATTGAATATATGCTACACCTCCCCAACACACTAAATCAGCTTGTACTGTGCATGAGCTTAATTAATTATTTTTACTTTTTCGTTTTAAAGTAGAATAAATACTATTATAAAATCTTATTTTTCATTTGTTTATCTTTTTCTGACAAAAAACAATGATACCTTCATTTGAATAAGGGCAATCCATTTAACCCAATTTTTTTTCATCCAAAGATTTTCTGCTATGGGCTAATGGAAGAAAAATATTGGAGAAAAATATCTCTTGAAGGGAAATATCGAGCCGGACTTTTTTTTAAACAAAATTCGCTTTGTAGAAGAATATGTCTCTTCAATCCCAATTCACGCCAAACAAATTTCTAATTCTATTTACCATCTCACCTTAAAACATGCAAACTTGCTCAAAAATCGAGAAATTTCTCAATCGCTCAAAACAAAACCCTAAACAGTTCGTAATTAGCCCTAATTGATAAGAGAATCCAAAATTCACAAGTAAAAGCAAATGGTCTGGCAATAATTAATTAAGTAGGCCAAAAATAGAACATGATCCTAAAACTCATGAACCGGTGGATTTTAAGGCGGGAAACAACTTCAAACGTGATTCGGATTAGTTCTAGTTTCGCAACTCCCCTTGATGAGAAAAAAAATGGCTCGTTGACTGAAGAGCACGCGAATTTTGGTTCGTGGCTCGCCCCATCAATTCCTGCTCGTTCGATCTCTCTATAAAGTCATTAGCAACAACGTCCGCACCAAACACCTCCGCTGGGGAAAAACTCACTCTTGAGTTGGGTCCAACTTCAAGACATAACATCTCCTCATCCGGGCAATATGCATGACCACAAAAATGTTTAGGAAGCGAAGGTGAAAGGTTTACTATCGCTGAATGAACTGCAGTAGCATGCGCGAACATTATTGCCTGAACCACAGCAAATTCCTACTTCTTCTGCTTGTCTCCACGAATACTTCGAATCAAATTCCCCGAGGTTCAGCCTAAACAACCTCAGTCTTTTGTCAATGTATCGTGCTACTATGATTCTGAGTCGACCCAGAAGAACGCCATCATCGTTCTATCAGAAACAGACAGAGGTACTCGGTGTCACGATCAAATGTATGGATTTGGAAGCTCGTGAAGCCTCACGATTTCGAAGAAAAACCTTGTTGCCACATGCTGTGTCCAAGCTTTCGTACGTGTGTTGCCTCGGATTTGATCTTACGACTGGCAAACTTACTTTGATACCAATTGACTTGGTTAAAACGAAGATACATGAACGTAGATCTTGCCAAAAATCCACTCATGTTGCAGGAGGATGAAAAGCAAGAATAGAGACAAAGCTCAATTTTCAAAATTTTTATATTTGTGGAAACCCTAGTGCCTAGACTAGGAAACTCATGAGCAAAGACAAAGCACCAAAATTCTAATGACATAACTTTTGACCTATTTAGGTAATTACTTAAGAAAATGAATCATATCCCCAAACATTCAAAATAGCATCTAAAGTTCTAGAGATTTTCAAAATAAGGAAGAAAAAAAATATCGGACCACAATCTTCAAAATCATCGGATCCCGCGTCTGTCTTGTTGACTGTCGAATTGAGAATAATAATTTTATGATGCCAAATTTTCTTGCGAGTAATCTAAACATTGGTTTAAACAAGGATCTTACGCACTGCACAATACATTCATATGGCAAGATCGAATATTAGAAGGACTTCTGCTAGCATCTTGACAAGAGCTTAATTTGCTTCTTCCTATTGGAAGAAAAAAGGGTTTCAAAAAAGTGTAAAGAAACTTGCATTAACGCTCAATTTCTTAATATAAACTCAAATAACTATAGAAATTGCATGTATTATTCAATCATTGGAATAGTGCGTATTCATTATTTCAATCTCGTAAACTCAAATAAACAAAACTATTTCTGCCTTGCAATGCTGGGAATCTCTCTCTCTCTCTCTCTCTCTCTCTCTCTCTCTCTCTCTCTCTCTTCTCCTTTTCCTTCTCAATGTCTATAAGAGACATAACAGCAACACAACCAAACAAATTCATCAAGAAACAAGACATATCTAGTAATAAATGCAGAAGTTAACCGTGAACAAAGCCACAAGATAATTCCATCAGTAGTATTGCAGCTTCGGCTTCATCTTGTGGAAATGCTCGTAGAAAAGCTGAACTTTTGCTCAACCCTCGGGCGAAATCCCCCAAAAAGAGCTTCTTTTCGCCGTGAGAGGAAGAATCGGCTTGGTTGGCGAATTGCTTACTTTGTTTCTTGCATATTTGTCCAGCGTGACTTGCCCGCGATTTCTTTTCCTTGTTGTGCCCCTTCATCCGCACTGAGGTTGGATCGGTTGTTGCAACCACTGCCCCCCCAGTGGTGGCTGCTGCAGCAGCTTCTTCCATGGCTCGTCTTGCCTTCCTCTGGCGAATCCCGCATGCATTGCAAAGAGACTGCACTAGCGAAACAGTATAAAAAAATGACTTCTCTTCTCTGAGATACTAAAGTAATCACATGATGAAGTTATCTATTCTCAATGTATAATGTGTATTTGTATCTCATATAAGTTTTAATTAAATCCAACTAATAAAAAGTGTTAAATTAATAGCAAGGAGGCAACGTCTAACATGTTTCATAAGCAATGTCTTAGCTAGGACGATTAACATAGTCCAGAATTCCCTGAATTTATTGGATATAAGACTACTAAATGGAGGTTACCTGCACTCGAAACAAACTACCTGAAATTTGACTTCAATTGATCCGTACATATGTAGACATTCATTCGATCATGTATTATAGAAATGAAACTTTACTGTGACGCCTTTAATCCAACCACACCGAGTAATATAACAAGCATGGATGTGACAAATCTCTACTTGTTTGGCTAACAAATTTGGCCATAAAACATGTAATCATGTGATTGCAAATTGGTGTGTGAAGGGGGAAAGAACAATAACCTTGGGGCCTCTAGGGCCACTCCTCCAAAGAGGGGTCGTGGTTGTGTTGCAATCCGCACACACTCTTATGGCATTATTACCGTTGCTCGAAAACCTAATCTCTGTACGATCTCGTCGATGATGGTTCTTTGCAGACTCGTCCACAACTTGCATACTCTCATCTTCTGTAGATCCATTGCTATATATTTTGTTCTTCATCTTCTGCATGAACCTCATTTTCAAAGGCATCCATTTGATGCCAAAATCTCTGTTGACCTCCTCCCCATTTTCACCATTGAAGGAAAAAGACTTTTGTCGTCCTTGATCGCTAGTTTCGCTTTTGCTAACCGTCGGCTGGAGCAAAGACGAAGATGGGAAGAGCCGCGTGTGTTTGGATCCGCCATGTCGGTCGGCCTAAAAGTTACGAAAGAGATCATGAACTTAATAAAAGGAGTAATTCAACAAAAAAAAAAGGATTGGGAAATGAAGAAAGCATAGGTTTAAGTGATTATATATTTCATGGTGTATGGATTGGTACAGAAGGAAGGATTAACCAGCTGATGCGTACCAGTTAATTACTATATAGATCAAAATAAACTAATATAAAGAAGAACAATATTATTAAAGAAGATGAATCCCTTGTCGTATATGTGATTCTTCATTTGCTTTGTAAGCTCAACGAAACAGTAAAATTCAGGGATCACAAATATAGGAACATAACACACAAGCTGATCATGAACTAATACGTGTAATCGAATAAAAGATGATCACAGTTACATGGATCGGTTTTATATATTGACTTGCTGTTCAAAAGTAAATGAAGAATCCTGAAAACTTGAATTGAATATGGAAGTACTGAGAGTACTGCTTGCCTTTTCCGCAGGAGTTTCTGATCTTCCACATGGACCGTAACTTTGATCTTCAGTTCTGCTTGGAAAAGAAGCACATAGCATAGAGGAAGAAGATGGCGACGATGGCGGTTCTTGATGAGGTGAAATGAAGAACTGCAAGGTCTGATCTTCTTGCCGCTCCAAAAGAGGAAAGGAAGGAGCTTGAGGAGGGTTCAGGTATACAGGATTCATGAGAGAGAGAGAGAGAGAGAGAGAGAGAGAGAGAGAGAGAGAGAGAGAGAGAGAGAGAGAGAGAGAGAGAGAGAGAGAGAGAGATGTATCACTTGATGACCTTTGTATCCCAGCAGCAAAGTGTATACTGAGGGATGTAGAAAGTTGAATCTCTATAAAAATGCCCTCAAATTTATATACGGTAAAAGGTGTTATATGGTCGAGGGAGGGATTATATTGTGCAATGCTTATGTCACATGTTATGTTGAGTTTCGAGAAGAAATATCATAATAGTCCTAAATTTATTACAATTGTGTCAATTCAGTTCTAATTTTTTTTTGTCAATTTAATCTTAATCTTTTGCATTTGTACCAATTCAGTCAATCCGGCCAATTTTGATCGGAAATCGCTGATATGGATGCCGGCCATCTTATGTGGCACGGCCGGCGCTAACGTTGACATTTTTAAATAGTATTTTAATAATTTCTCAAATTTTTTATTCTTTTCATTTCTTTTTTCTTTCTCTTTTTCTTTCTTCCCTTCTTCCTCTAGCCAGTGCCAGTGAGGTTGACCTTGCCAGCCACTAGCGAGGCTTGACCTCATCGGATCTGGCGAGGATGAGCCTTGCCTAGTCACTGGCGAGGCTTGACCTCACTAGCCTGGCGATGGCGAGCCTTGCTAGTGGCTAGCGAGGTCGACCTCGTTGGTCGTCGCTGAGGTCCGGTGACTGGCTAAAGGAAGAAAGGAAGAAAAACAAGAAAGAGAAAGAAAAGAAAAGAAAAAAAGGAAAAGTAAAATAAATAAATAAATAATTCGAAAAAGTATTAAATATTATTTAAAAATGTCCATGTCAGGCTTCAGTGCCGGCCACGCCAGGTAAGACGGCCAGCATACATGTTAGCGATTTCCCGTCAAAATTGGCCAGATGGACTGAATTGACACAATCGCAATAGATTTAGGATTTTTTGGTAATTAAGAAGCGGGCCTGAAAGCATTCACGTGACTTCATGTCACCCAATGAAACAAAGGATGTAGAGAAAGACAAATATAAAGGAGGTGTAGAATGCTACTACTCAGGCCCCATTATGACAAAATCCTATCTCTACTGTTCCATCCCCACCAATTCAATGCCCAATTTTTTTCATGGCTCTTTGTAAATTTATAAAAAAAAGAATATGTAACATGTAACATCTTGCTCTCACTATGATCTTCAGATATATTTGGTTTTAACCCCTCCTGCCCATGATCACATGCTTCTATTTGGCCCTATAGTCCCCACACTAACTGATAAAAAATCAATCAATGCGTTTCTCTCTCTCTACTTTCGCGTTTTCGTTTCCACAACTTGGCTTCATGCAGATCAGGTCTCCGAATCACAAGGTGACCCACTGCCAAAGAAATTCCATTGAGAGCCACACACAGCTCTCTCCTATAGCTAGGTATGGCAGACGAGCAAAGAAAGGAAACCTATAGATCAAGGTATTATCATCACGCTTGGACTGTGTTAATTGATTACACGGACTGTGAGTTTAATGGTCTTGGAAAGGTTGGCAGTACTGGCGATCTGATACCGATGAATCTTGAGAAGAAAGATCCGTATTTGAAGTTTTTCCGGAAGTTTATGTTATAATGATCAAGCCAGAGAGATTAGATTGGAGACAGGAGAATGTAGTCCATTATCTACGAAGTTTGGATTTGTGAAACTTTATCATGGTTTGGAGTGCATGGAAATCGTTTTATTAATTCGTAGGAATAGGGTTTTGGAAAGAACTTCTGATCTGATTCGCATTTCAATTCCTATATGGTGAAATTTTCATTCTCTAGCGCTGTGACCGAACCCTATTAATTGAACACATCTTGATCAATGTGTTGCCTCATTGTCATAAAGTCATTTGTCATATCAAAGTCCACTATATGCATCTCAATAACCTTATGCTTATGTTTGCATCAGTAGGTTGAGATCTTGGTGATCTGACCATTGTTGAGTAATTCTCATGTGTCCTCACTAGAGTAATAATTATCGTGGTGATGTAAATATAATATGAAATATTGAGGATAAATGAGATAAATGAAAAGGAGATGGGTAGAGAGATCTCCATGCATGGGGCAAGCAATCTCAGACCTTAGTCTTGCCAAAAAAACATAATGTTTTGTGCAGGCTAATGGACAGGGACAGCCTCCCTTCAGTCCCCATCCGTCCTTAATGCTTCCTACTACCATCAAAACAGGGAGAGAAGGTCAAGAAAATAAAATATTTCCAAGAAAAAAAGCAGTAAAATTGAAGATTTTCAACACAACACGCAGTGAAAAGGAATGAATAGATTTTATAATCTGTCATCTAGATTTTTTTTAATTACCTCAGTGAACAGATGTGTAGGCTCAAATGAAGAGATGGAACAAAATATTGGCAAAGAGCCGCACAATGATGTTGTGAGGCTTTCCTTTCATGCAATGCTATACCAGAACAAGTGAGCGAGTTAGGTGGTGCCCAGAGATGCAAAACTAGGGTTCTAGCTTGATACATATATAGAGTTCGAGTTACGGTCCATACACTCGAAGGTTCAAGATTCGGAGGTCGTCTGGCCTTAGATGGTCTTCAATTTGTACTTTCATACTCTAAATTAGGAGGGTCGCAATCCTTTAGTTCACAATGGATCGCCAACTACAACCGACTGACGAAGATTTATTTATGTTTTGTGCGTCGAATGTTTTTGGGTCCTCTTTCCTCCAGTTTATCTCATCCTCTCCTCTCCTCTTAGCTAGTGTTTATACCTTGCCTTGTCTTATCTAAGATTATTGAAAAGCTTCATTCAGTTCACGTTGGCGAAATGTCTTTTCAGGAGATGCTTTGAGATACCAAATCTTCAGAAGAAGCTAAACATGTTCCAAACACTCTATCCTCGCTACAGAGGATGATCTCCAAGTATTTGCACTGATTGGTTTGGTTGCCCTTGCATATATCCTCGGAGTGAAGACAAGAATTTAAGTGGTTATTAGCAGCAATCTGCACCACACGCGAGAGAGCTCTGGCGTGTGTTTGAACGTCAGTCTCATCACATACTGATAAAAAGGATAGAATTTGGTTGACCAGAGATAATTACAAGCTTAGTGACCAGATAATTTGGGTGGTGACGATGTGATCTGAGTGGAAGGGCTTATTTTATACGATGAAGAGGCGTGCTACGTTGGTGTCTCCAGAGTCACACTTGGGGGGGATTGGCATACTCCGGATGAGGGGAGATTAGCAGAGAGATACGGCGACAGAGACGTAAGCCGCAAGATTACATTGGAGAAAACGAATGTGTTTGAGGAGTGGTTGTTTTCAACCCTCTTTGGATTTTGCTTGACCTAGGGGTCCATTTGTGACCTAGCTCCAACACCAAGGCACCTCTCTCTCTCTCTCTCTCTCTCTCTCTCTCTCTCTCTCTCTCTCTCTCTCTCTCTCTCTCTTGAAGAGATAACGTTCTTATATATAACTTCTATTTGCTACGGCATGATTAACAGGGGGGCCACGAGTCCCCGCCCGAGTTTCATTGACTCGGGACAAAAGTGAGGGGTTTAGGCTTTGTTTGTTTTGTGAGAAATGAATGATTTGGAAAATATTTTCCTAAAAATAATCGCTTGTATCGTTTGAAATCGTTAGTCAATGAAAGATGCTTTCACTATTGACGACAATTTATGTCTAGACGTTTTCGCGGACGATGGAATTTTTTTTTCATCCGTTCAATCTTTTTAAGTAATACAAGCGATAAATTTTCAAAGAATGTTTTCCGAATCATTCATTTTTTGCAAAATAAAGCGTACCCTTAGGTAAGCAGTTTCATTCTAGAGTCTAGCTGCCCCATGCCCAGTCGATTCTTTATAGGACACTAATTATTTTTTGGGAAAAAGCCATCATAAACCCCAAACTATATACACAGTGACACATTTACTCTTAACTTTTTTCTACGATACAAAAAATTCCAAACTTGTACCTATGTGACACATTTATTCTCCGTCAAGGTTCTGTCAATGAGCACCATTAAAAATCTGCCTACATGGACGCCAGAAAGCAAACTATGTTGACATGGCACCCACGTGACTTAAGGGAAATAAAAACGACATTATTTTGGCTGAAAAATCATCTAACGGAACTTAACAAATGGTAAATGTGTCACACATGTATATGTTTAAAGTTTTTTATGTCATAAGAAAAAGTTTAGGGTAAATGTGTCACAGTGGATAAAGTTTGGGATTTTTTGTGACTTTTTTCCTTATTTTTTTCAAACATGAGGGAGCTTGGACAAGTATTTTTTAGGTCAGCACAGGGACGAATAAGTTCTAACTACTTGCATGCATTCATATGTGCATGTGTGCCCTAATGAACATGAATTTGTGTTAACTAGCCAAACCAGACACCAACCACGGCTTAAGATTTTTAGACAAGCGATGATTCAATAGGTTGCTCGAATTTGATTTAAGAAGTCAATTGTGACACTCTCACTTTGGTTATTCGTCCTTTTTGAAAAGAAAGGACACGCATGACAAAAAGTTTATTCTTTAGGTAAAAAAGAAGAAAAATTACACAGATGGTCCATGAACTTTGATTCAATGTGTAATGTCATTCCCAAACTTTTAATTTGTTTAATGTAGTCCTCGTACTTTGGTACAATATACAATGTCGTCCCTAAACTATTAATTTGTTTTATGTGGTCCATGAACTATCGGTGAATGTTCAACCTAGCCTTTAAACTATATGAAATTTTTTAATGTCATCCTTCCGTTAATTCAAGTTACCGGAATCTATTGTGGCTTCGAATCAATTAAATTTGAATGGTGGACAAAAAAAAAAGTTATACGTGGATTGTCCACGTAAGATATTCATCTCAAATCAAGAAAACAAATATTTTCACGTGGAATATTTGATTACCTAATTTGTTTCTTTCCTTTTTTTAATGTAGATAAATAAAAGGATAGACATGCTAACTCATCTTTTTTAAAAATTCAACTAAGTATATAACAATCCACATCATCAAATAAATTCTGATTTGTCGTTTGAGCAAATTAAAGGACTACATTGAATATCTACCGACAATTTAAAAATCACATTGAACAAATTAAACGTGTGAGGATGACATTGCACGTTGGGAGAAAGTTCAAAGATGACATTATACATTGAATTAAAGTTTATGAATCATTTGTGTTATTTTTCCACGAAAAGAAAAAAGATAAATTTAATTGGTAGGCAATCAAAATGGAAAGGTGAAAAAAGTGGTGGGGCAATGAAATCGGAACCGATCAAAGTGCAGGAAGGGCTTTAATGGTCCAACGCGTTGCAGCTAATTCAGCCCAACGGTTTAGTGGGCCGATAATACATCTTCGTGGACGTGGGTTGTTCTCGGAACTTTATTTTTCAAGAATTACGTTGAAGTGTGCTAGACCGGATTAATGGCCGGTTGGACCGGTACTTGGCCTAAAAGTCCTTGCCCAAACCCGGCCAAAGTATATGAAAATTAAATTTTCTCCATAAGATGATCCAGACTAGACGGTGCTTACTGGGGCATAAGTGGGTTGGCCCGGCCCCAAGAGGAAGTACTCTCGGCCAAGCCCACCCAAAACGTGCCTCGAGTCTAGTGGCTGTCAGGCCCATGATGTGACATCCGGAAATTCCGTAATAATAAGTAATTAATGTTGGAGATTTTCTATGTTCAATAATAATACTTAGATTATAAGCTAAGTATTCTCTAGCTTAGTATTTGTGCGGATGAGTAGAAATCGTTGTTGGACCGTAAATTGCGAAGCACGGATTCGGGAACGTAATCGTTCCGAGCTCGACGTATTTAAAATTTTAAACGTTGTTGTGTACGTTAATAGTAATGCGCTATTAATTAATTTACCGTTGTCTTGGTAATTAGTGGGTAGTATTATTGGTTAATTTTTGGTTAAGTAGTGTTAACCATTTTATTAAATTCTATTTGGTGTCAAAAAGGGGGGGGGGGGGGGGGGGATGTGAGATATTCTCACCAAAATATCTCTTCAGGACATTCTTCTCACGTAGCCCTTGCGGGAGTGAGCTTGACCGCATGCCACTTGTCCTCTTAAGCCAAGCTTCTTGTTTGACACCTAGCCTAAGCAATCATTTTCCTTGGCCTTTACTCCTTCCGATTAAGCTCTTGATTTCTTACACCTGGCTATGATTAAAAGAGGAGGTGCCACCTGTGGGTGCAATGTATTTATCCACCTCAACGTCTACTTCTCTGTTTCATTTTGGGTTAATACCACGAAAAACCCTAAACTGGTACACTTGTGACACATTTACCTCAAACTATTTTTTTGACCATAAAAAACCCCAAACTGGTACACCTGTGACAATTTTACCCCGAACATACCACAAAAAACCCCAAACTGGTACACATATGACAATTTTACCCCGAACTAATTTTTAATATTATTATTTTTTATTTTTTTGAATTTTTTCTTTTTTCTTTTCTTTTCTTTTCTTTTTTTTTTCCTTCACCTTCAACCTCTGGCCGGTCGCCGGTCCGGCGACCGGCCAGAGGCGGAAGCCGGCGAGGGCGACCCTCGCCTGCTTCGGGCGAGGGCCGTCCTCGCCCGACTCAGCGAGGGCGGCCTCGCCCGACGCAGCGAGGGCGGCCCTCGCCGGATTCGGCGAGGGCGCCTCGCCCGATACTCCGAGGGCGACCTCGCCGGATCTGGCGAGGGCGACCCTCGCCCGCGTGGGCGAGGGTCTCCCATGCCCCGGGCGGGCGAGGACGGCCCTCGCCCGACGCCGGCGAGGGCGGCCCTCGCCGACGCAGCGAGGGCGGCCCTCGCCCGACGCAGCGAGGCGGCCCTCGCCCGACGCCGGCGAGGGCGGCCCTCGCCGGCTTCCGCCTCTGGCCGGTCGCCGGACCGGCGACCGGCCAAAGTTTGAAAATGAAAGAAAAGAATAAAAATAAATAAAAATTCGAAAAAAATAAAAAAAAATTAATGTTAAAATTTTAATTCAGGGTAAAATTATCACATATGTACCAGTTTGGGATTTTTTGTGGTAACTTCAGGGTAAAATTATCACAGGTGTACCAGTTTGGGGTTTTTGGTGGTCAAAAACATAGTTCAGGGTAAAATTATCACAGGTGTACTAGTTTGGGGTTTTTGATGGTCAAAAAAATAGTTTTGGGTAAATGTGTCACAAGTGTATCAGTTTAGGGTTTTTCGTGGTATTAACCCTTTCATTTTTATCTGGGTAAACATCGAAAGGAATTTTCACCAAAACCGTAATTCCCTTCTTTACTTTCTACTTTCACCATCAATCGATCCAAAAACTACAAGAGAGCTTTAACCTTTGGGTGTTCAGATTTTGCACAAGGTAAGTGAAGACTCTAAATTTAAGCTAAGTAAATCTACTTGGCACTTTTTAACTTGATTGCTTGAAAAATGCTATTCTGACGTGTGATAATAGTGAGGATATAGTGATGGTTGGATTTGTTTTGCTGGTTCTATACATATTCAAATGGATGGGATTTGTTTCCTTAAAGTATTGTGAAAATCGGCAAATGAAACGGTTAAATCTGAACGTGTAAATGTTATATTTGAGGTGATTGTTGAATTCTTTTTGCTGGATTTATTTATGTTTAAAAGGGTAGAAAATCGTTTTACTCGAAGTGATGTATATTAGGTGAGTGTAAATGATGATTTTGTTTACTTCTGAAATGAGCAGATTTTAACCTCAAATTCTGGTTCTGTCTACTTTACCTTCAGACTTTACGTTCAAATTTTACCTTCAGACTTTACCTTCAGACTTTATCTTCAGACTTTACGTTCAGACTTTACCTTCAGACTTTACTGCTCAAACTCTACTTTTAAAACTGCTCAGACTTTACGGTCAGAAGCTAGACATGTCTACTTTTAAAATTGCTCAAACTTTACTTTCAAAGTCTGGATGTATATATTTTTAACTCGAATAGACTTTACTTTCAAAGTATGGATAAATGTATTTTCTAAACCGAGGAAGTTTTATCTCAAAAGTCTGGATATGTATACTTTCTGAACTTGTGCAGACTTTAACCTTTGAGTCTGAACCCATATTGCTTCATACTTGTTTGTTTGGTGAAGACTTCATTCTTGAGGAATATGTGGTGAAGCCAAAAGGTGAATGTGCATAATGAAATGCGTATAAATGCTTATAAATCAAAGGGTTAATACCATGGAAAACCCTAAACTGGTACATTTGTGACACATTTACCCCAAACTATTTTTTTGACCATAAAAAACCCCAAACTGGTACACCTGTGACAATTTTACCCCGAACATACCACAAAAAACCCCAAACTGGTACACATGTGACAATTTTACCCTAACTAATTTTTAATATTATTTTTTTATTTTTTTGAATTTTTTTGAATTTTTTTCTTTTTTCTTTTCTTTTTTTTTCTTCACTTCAACCTCTGGCCGGTCGCCGGTCCGGCGACCGGCCAGAGGCGAAAGCCGGCGAGGGCCGCCCTCGGCAGCCGCTGGCGAGGGTTGCCCTCGGCAGCCGCTAGCGAGGGCCGCCCTCACTCGACTCGGCAAGGGCGACCCTCGCCGGATCTAGCGAGGGTGGCCCTCGCCCGACGTAGGCGAGGGCCGTCCTCGCCCAACGCCGACAAGGGCCGCCCTCGCCCGACTCAGGCGAGAGCCGTCCTCGCCCGCCCAGGCGAGGGCTGCCTCGCCCGAAGCCAGCGAGGGCAGCCCTCGCCCTTGCCTGGGCGGGCGAGGATAGCCCTCGCCCTCACCAGATCCGGCGAGGGCAGCCCTCGCCTGAGTCGGGCGAGGATCGCCCTTGCCCTGGGCGGGCAAGGACAGCCCTCGCCCGACGCCGGCGAGGGCGGCCCTCGCCCGACGTAGGCGAGGGCAACCCTCGCCCGATACCGACGAGGACGGCCCTTGTCCGACGCTGGCGACCGGCCAGAGGTTGAAGATAAAGAAAAAAAAAATAAAAGGAAAAAAATAAAAATTCTAAAAAAAATAAAAAAATAATATTAAAATTTTAATTCAGGGTAAAATTGTCACATATGTACCAGTTTGGGGTTTTTTGTGGTAAGTTCAGGGTAAAATTGTCACAGATGTACCAGTTTGGGGTTTTTTATTGTCAAAAAAATAGTTCGGGGTAAAATTGTCACAGGTGTACCAGTTTGGAGTTTTTTATGGTCAAAAAAATAGTTTGGGGTAAATGTGTCACAAGTGTACCAGTTTAGGGTTTTTCGTGGTATTAACCCTAAATCAAATGGTGACAATGCCCCAAGTGTCAGGATGCCCCGTTGTGTGGTACGGGATGCCCCGTTGTGTGGTACGGGATGCCCTGTTGTGTGGTACAGAATGCCTCGGGAGTGTCGGGATGCCCTGCTGTGTGGTACAAGATGCCCAGAGAGTGTTCGGGAGGAGAAATAATAAACCTAACGCATGAATATGAGTGTTATATGCCGTATGCTTGCATCTGAGTAAAATTATTGTAAAATGTTGAATTGCTCAAATTTTGTGGCACATCCAGACGGAAAAGGTATAACATACATTTAAGTTCTATGCATACTGTTTGTTATGCATGCATGTTGTTTATGCCAGGTGAAGTAGTAAACTGATTTTCCTAACTTAAACCAGAGATTTCATTTACTGGGCCTCGCCTCATTCCTTTATTTTTCAGACGTGTAGGATTGGACAATCTGCCGCTAATGCTTGCTGGTTTTCTTAGACACTATGAGTGCCAGTACGTTGATATGCTTTTCCCAGGGGTGGATATAGTTTATACTAGATATATATCTACTATATGGGTTGATGTGGGGCTTCCAGAGTGGGTTCCTCATTGGTTTATAGCATGGTATATTAACCTCAATGGCGACTTGGTTGGGCCGTTGCGGGATTTTGATTGATATGAAGGCGGCGACACCTACGGCTTGTTGTAAAATCTACTTTTGCACGGGCAGTCTTTTGGAATGGATTGTAGCATGGAGATAAGCAACCTTGACCTACCCAGACTTTTGTTTTTGTGATATGATGTTTGTTTGGACTTGTAAATTTGACAATTGTTGTTGATAAGAAGCACAAGTATGTTGACTAAACTCGTGTGTTTTTTTTTTTTAATTCTGAACTTGTTCAGAATTTGATTTCTGCTGGCTTGATTATTAATAATTTTATTGGACACGTGTCGCGCTTGACGTTTCTGGGGCGTCACACATGATCACTCGGTCGAGCATCAAGAGTGCTCTTAAGAAGTTTATTAAGTCTCGTTTCATATTTGTTATGTTTCAAAATGGAAATTTTATTGTGATGATTAGGTTATTTTTTTGGTAATATATGTATTTTAATTCTCAAAATATCTCCACAAGTAACCATTAGCTAGTGCTATAGGAAACTTGTTATCCAAACTCATTTGCCAAATATCAAGGTGAGGACTAAGTGTGGCTACTATAGGTCGAATCAAGATTGATAGATGTGAACGTTGAGTTAGAATATGGATGCAATGTCCTATTTAAACATTAGTGAATAAGTGACATGATACGATTGAACAGATTTGGGAGGCCATGTCACTTGGATGTCATTGCTTTGTGCGGATGCAAAGAATACTAGCTAGGAACAAAAGATTTGGATGAAACAAAGAAAAACCAACTTGACCTAGGATTGGCGTAGTTAGTTGATTAAGTGTTGACACCTAAATTTTGCTCAATCATTTAAGGTTCTATCGCATAAAAAAATTATTATTAGGGTTTAATTTTTAACCTCTAAACAAAAATATTTTCATTAAATTTCATGGCATATAGACATTAGGCACATTTGCATTAATAGGGCCTATTAGGACACGATTTTTTTTTAAAAAAAAAAAAGATTTTCGGGCCAGGTCAATCGGCCCATTCTTTTTCTTTCCCTTCTTTTTATTTTTTTCCGCGCGGCCCATCTTTGTGTTCTTTTTGTTTTCGCCCGGGCCGGCCCTTTTCCCTTCGGCTCGGCCTGCGCACTGTTAAACCTTCCCCCTCCCTAGTCAACACTTCTGAGCGTACGGGGGAGGAGCGGGACGAACAGAAGCCGGAACAGAGGCTAGAACGGAGCAGAAGCCAGAGAGGCGGGGGGCATGCCGGCGCGATTTGCGGGTAGGGCGATCGGCCAGCCGCGGCAGGTTGGAGGTGGCAGGGGCCATGCGCGCCTGCCTGCTGGCCGGCTTTAAATCGGTCGGAGCGAGAGAGAGGGGGATGGGCAGAGGGAGTTCCACAGAGCGAGAGAGCCAGAGCGAGAGATTGGGAGAGAGAGAGAGAACCGAGAGAGATCTGAGGCCGAACGGGTTCCTGTTGACGACCATCGCGCCTCAACCGCGGCCGGCGGAGCTCTGACATTTCTCGCGGTAGGTCCCGGCTTGAGTCCTCGTTGGACTTTACTCGGTCTGTTTTTGTTTGATTCGAGGTGTTTTCCCGAGGATTTCGACTCGGAGGCGTGCGAGACGACCGGATCTGATCCGACCTCTCACGGTCGCCCCCATTCGCCGCCGTCGAGCCGGATAGGGAGCGCCGCAACGGCACCCCCCTCCCCTGTTTTTGCTTCTGTTCTCGGGCTCACTGGCCGGAGCTCGCGGCCGTCCGGCTCACGCGAGTTCCGGCCCGTGACACCTCGTGCTTGCTCCTGCTTCCCGTGTGTCTTGTGTTGATAATTTTGGTCTGTTTTGAACCTCGATCGAGCTTAAAATCCCTTGTTTTGGTCGCGCACTCCAACTGTTCGACGTTATACCTGAACCGAGTTTCCTGAGTTCGTCTTTGTTTGGTTGCATTTCTAGAATGACTGACTTGTGTGGTTTTCCTTGGGCCGGCGTTCGTGGTCGTCGGCACTAGGGCTGGCCGAGGTAGGCGCGGTGGTGTGTCTAGCGGGCTAAGGAGGCTTGCGGTTTGGGCGGCGGTCCAGGCGCGACCGCGGGAGGAAATGGAAAGCCGATCTCTCATCGGGGTTTGGCTGGTCTGTGACCGGCTAGTCTCCCTCGACGGGGCTTGGACGGTCTCAGTCGATCGCCAGTCGCCGTGGCGGTGATGCGGCTGGTCGGGTTGGCAGGCGGCGGTTGGGCACGGGCCCGGCCGTGGGGCTGAGTTTCCCGGCCACGAAGGCCGGGGCTCGGCAGGTGGCGGCTGAGCATGGGCTCGGCCGCCGGACCGAAATCCCTGACCGCGGAGGCCAGGGTCCGGCAGGCGGTGGCCGGACACGATCTCTACCATGAAGGCTGAGCACGCGCTCACTGGCCGGAGCGGCGGCCAGCGTTTAGGCGGTCGGGTCGGGCGAGTCGGGTCACGGGCACTAGGGTTTCCAGCAAGTCGGGTCGGCGGCTCGCGGTCGGGTCGAGTTCGCGGATCGAAACCGGGTAGGGTTTTGTTTGGTGTTAGGCTTGGTTTTAAGGTTTATTAGGTTTTGGGCTATTTCGTAGTTGGGCCGAAATAGGTTGTGGGCTGATGTTTTTTAAAGTTTTGAAATTTCGATTTCTTGTTGGGCCATGGGCTTTCTTTTTTTAAAAAAAAAAAAATTCGGGCCGGGCCCTTTTCTTTTTTTAAGTTGCCAGATCGGGCTCAATGAATGAGTTTGGTCCGGTCGTGGACCCGGGCCGGCGTGCCCGGGTCAGTCTCGATCCGAGTCGAATGTGGAGATCCGACCCGGTCTGTTTTATATTACTTTATTATTCTAATATTAAAAAAAAATTCAAAAATTAATTAAAAATTAAAAAATTTCGAAAAATCAGAAAACTTATTTGGACTTTGGAATTGGTTTTTCTTGCCCTAATGTGTGATTAGTGTCATATTCGATCGCACGTTGCCTGGTTCACACACTTTGAATCGCGTGTTTAATCTAACTCGCATAAGGTCGATTTTGCACGTTAGGTTCATGTGTTGATTGTTGCTTACCCTAGTTTGGTTAGGAATCGAATTTTGAAACTCCTGATTAGTGTGAACACGTTAGGCGGTAATTGAACAAGGTTAGGTACCGAAAGGGCACTAATTGGTTAATTAGTGTAATCAAGTTCCCGTACCCATTGAATCTCTGGTTCGTAGAAGTGAAGCATTTCTCCCGTGCTTCACTTGGGTGTCTAATCGACCCATCAAAAATTGATTAGTAGCGACTCCTAAATGAAATTGATTTGCATGTTAACAATTTAAACTTAAGTCGCGAATTAATATGGGCTTGGGAGAGCTCGAGCTAGGTTTAACTTAGTAATCCATTAGCCAAACGACATAAGCGGCGGGGCCGGTTCGGGGAGGTTGCGACATTAAGGAGATTTTCAACCTTCCAATCCAGAAAGTGGAGATCGTTCATTTGAATCCCATCAATTTCGTGCGAACTGCTCTCGATCGGGGTCATCTACATCGGCCTACAGGGTGAATTTAATCAAACTGTGGGGCCAACGAGGTCGCCCATGAGCCTCCAAGTATTTAGCCACCATGTAAAAAGATAAAAAAAACAAAAGCAAAACTATTGATAGGCGGAGGGAAAATTACCAATCAGTTAGTCCTAAACATATTTGACGAAAGTTAATTTAGTCATAAACTTTTCGATTTTGCCAATTCAGTCCTAAATCTTTGCTCAAAATTCCAATGTAGTTCTGCTGGCCAATTTTCGCCGGGAATCACTAATGTGACGACCCAGTCTTCCTTGGCCATCCTACATGGTGCATCACCATGTCAGTGATTTTCGATGAAAATTAACTGGAAGAACTACATTGGGATTTCGTGCAAAGATTCGGGATTAAATTGGCAAAATTGAAAATTTTAAGACTGAATTGACATTTGTACAATAGGTCTAAGACTAATTTGATAATTTCCCCGTTAGGTAGATCCTCAAAATCTTGCTGGTAGATGACAATGTAGTAGGGAAAATTACTAAAAAAGTCTTATAACTATGGCACTTGTGCCAATTTAGTCATAAATCTTTCAATAGTATTAATTCAGTCATAAACCTTTTAACAATTTGTAAAATTTAGTCCTTCCAACTAAAATTGCTGATGTGAATGCTGGCCGTCTTACGGGGCATGACTGATGCTGACATGGGCAAATTTTATAATTTTTTAAAAAAACTCAATTTTTTTTTATAATTTTTTATTTTTCTTTTCTTTCCTTTTCTTTTTCTTTCTTCTTCAGCCTGTCATCGAGCTTGGGCAATTGCTGCTGACCGGCCCTCTAGGGCCGGCGAGGTCGAGTCTTGCCAGAGGCTAGCGAGGCTCCACCTCTCCAAATCTCGGCAAGGTCGGCCCTTGCTTGTGGTTAGTCGCCAGCCATCGCGGAGGCCCAGCGACCAATGAAGAAAGAATGAAAAGGAAAACGAAAGAAAAAAAAAGAAAAAATATTAAAAAATACGAATGTTTTTTAAAAAATTATAAAATTTATTCACGTCCACGTAGGCCGTGTCACATAGGACAGTTAGTATCTACATCAGCAATTTCCAGCCAAAATTCATCGGAAGAGCTAAATTAGTAAATTGTCAAAAGATTTAGGATTTAATTGACACGATTGAAATATTTATGACTAAATTAATACAAATATAATCTGTTTAGGATTTTTTTGTTGATTTCCAAGGTAGTATCTTCTGCCAATATGGAAGGTGCGGCCACGGCATATGCTTTTTATCTTTGGAATCGCAAGTCAATAAGCATAGTTTGGAAGTTGACGCCTCATAATTTCTGTACAGAGTCGGTTGAAGTATAATAGGACGACTGAAGCATTAAAACCTATAATTACAGCACCACTCGCAACATCCAAAATGAATAAGTAAATAAACGAATTGAACAACCACTCTAGCATTCTGATAACTTCATAGCTTGTACAACACTATGGCGCAGCTAGATTAAAGATGTTGGTGGGAGAGTCACGTCAAGAAGTTGGATTTAATGAAGATCGTAAGTAGATGGAAAGTACCAAAGTTGCATAGGTTTGTTTTTAATGTTGAGGTCCTTCCCTAAGTATGAAATGTGCCAATTTATGTTCTGACTGTTCCCTTGGGCCACATCTAGCTACCGGCCTGACATAACCAAAAGAGATGGTAGTTCTTGATGAGTATATCTTGAGTTTTGGCCGACGACTCGAGCGAGGACTAGAGTCTAGAGTCCGAAAATGTGGATATGCCCGAGTAGGTTCGGCAAGGTGTCCGTAGGAGGCAATGAGGGCTGGGCGCGAGGGCCCAGGGTTCTGCCCAGCCACAAGGCTGGGTGTCGGGGCACATAGGCGTGGGCTGCTCGCCCAACCAAGTACCTGGATAAGCATAAGCGCATCAGCCTTAAAAGCGGGCGCTCGGGTCTGGTTAAGCCGTTAGGGGACGCCATAAACTCAACGGGGACTCGTTTTAAAGCCTACTTTTCAAGGGTTTTACACATAGTACACGTCGGAGTCTCTTGAAAGTGTTTCTACGTTCTCTCTAAGAATTTGAAAGTAAAACACTTTGGAAAATTGTTTGAAACGCTTGATGAGGATTGATTGAGTGTAATCGGGACTTAGGACTGAGAGAGACGCATAAATTCAAGCTTGTTATCTCCTTGTTCATAATGGATTTGTCAATGTCGTTCTCCTCTTGGATATAGATTTCAACTCTAGACTGAACGACATAAATTTCAATGTGTTGGTTTATCTAGTTCTCATTTATTATCTCCGTTAATCTCACTATTTGGGTGAATTGCTTGATCCTATTCCGCAACTGTTCTTCAAATTGATAGGTTTTCATTTTCAATTGGAATGATGCTAGAGATACTAAAATTTTTTACTGGAATATACTTGTCAAAATAAGTTGGGGAAATTATCCAGTCAGTCGTATTTACAATGCTAATTCAATCCTAAACTTTTCAGTTTTGATAATTTTGCCCTAAATCTTTGTGCGAAATTTCAATGTAGCCCATCCAGCCAATTTTTTGCCAGAAATCGCTGACATAGCAGTATGCCACGTAGGACGGCAGGCGATGACTGGACCGCCACGTCAGTTATTTCCAGCAAAAATTAACCGAAAGGACTACATTGGCAAAATCGAAAGTTTAAGAATTGACATCTGTACAATAGGTTTAGAACTGATTGGGTAATTTTCTCATACTTCAAGTGTGTACTGCACTTGTTATAACTTATAACTCCAACTTGTTTCCCTCTTATTTTAATTAATAAATGCTTGAAACATTTGCATGACTTTAAATGATTGTAAAGGTTGATACTCATATATTTTAAATGTTGGAGCTATTAGCTATTCAATGCAATTAGGAGAAATTGTTCAATCAATCCTAAACTTATTATACGGATGTCAAGTCAACTCTAAATTTTTCAATTTTGCCAATTTAGTCCTAAACCTCTGCACAAAATTCCAATGTAGTCTCAGGCCAATTTTTGTTGGAAATCGCCAACGTGGTGATGTGTCACGTAATATGGCTTGTGATGACTGGACCGTCATGTCAACGATTTTACGGGAAAATTGGCTTGAAAGACCACATTAGAATTTTGTACAAAGGTTTAGATATAAATTGGCAAATTGAAAAGTTTATAATTGAATTGGCATCCGTACAATAAATTTAGCACCGATTTGGTAGTTTTCCCAAAGCAATTATGATTTCATTTGATCACTAAGATCAGAAGTTCATTAACGAAATGTTCTATCACTTCACACATAATCAATTTGACCAAAGAATACTAATGCAACTTTGATGATATGTGTACCATAGGAAATTGATTATGTTCTTAACTTGCATCCCAATCCCAACCTCTCTTTTCGCCGGAATTAATATTGGTGGGACCATGTCCATGGGGTGAAATTTCTGTCCTTATTGTCATGGCATCTAGCTAGTACAAGCTATATAGCAAATATAGGATATAGTATGGTCTCCATGTAATTATGGCTAGCTTAAATTCAAATTCCATATTTGGAAGTAATAGAGTGGAGACATTAATGTATGTAATGCGACAACAATAACACCCAAAACTGCGCAAACATTTCCTTAAATATTTCCTTTACTATGCTTGCAATTGATTTTGTCCACTAGAGTATATACACGGCAAATACATACGCACACATTACTCCAACTTAGAAAGTACTTTTTTTTATCACTCTCCTAACAAATTTTAGAATTTTGTTCAGATTTCAAAAAATTATACAAAGATTATATATAAATTTGCGTATCAATATTTGCATTTTAAGAAAGTTTCAAATGTTTGGGTTCTAAGGAAAAAATCAACTCGTGGGTGTGGCGTAAAATTTTGATTAAGTAAAAGTAAAAGGTAAAAATTAATCTAGAGAGACCATACCGATTATAAGTAGCCTTCCTGCCACTAAGCAGCTGCTTTGGGCAGAATAACTCGCCTTTTTTTCCTTTAAGACAAATCAAAACTGAAAGCTCTACGTAAAGAATCCTAGTGTGGCAAATATGTGAAATTTCGAGTTTTTTTTTCGAAAATTCAGTATGAACTTCATTTTTTTTTCCTAATAATTGATCAATTTAGTTTATTGGATTGAGTCTAGGTAAGCAGGATTCGGGGGGGGGGGGGGGGTGGGGAACAGCAGAAGTGCTAAAAGTTATGTACAGAGCTCACTTTGGTGCCAAAAATTTCAAACGGATCACTTAAGTGCCAAAAGTTGTGAAAAACGATTGCCGGAAATCCGACGTGGCATTTTTTTATTAATTTCTCAAGCTGATGTGGCTCGCCGGAGGCTGATGTGTCATTTCTTTTTTTTTTCCTTTTCTTTCTTTTTTCCTTTCTTTTCTTTTTTTTCTTTTCTTTCTTCTTATTTCCGATGGCCGGCGTCCGGCCACCGGCCATGGCCGGCCTCGCCGGGTGTTGCCTTCCTCCGGGCGAGGCCGTCGTGGCCTCGGCGAGGGCCGGCCTCGCCGGATCTGGCGAGGGGAGCCCTCGCCGAGGCTCGCCCTGTCCAGGCAAGGGTCGACCTCGCCTGGGCAGGGCGAGCCCCGGCGAGGCCGGTCCTCGCTAGATCCGGCGAGGCCGGTCCTCGCCGAGGCCACGACGGCCTCGCCGGCCCTCGCCCGGAGGAAGGCGACGCCTCAGCGAGGCTGCCGTGGCCTTGGCCAGGGCTCGCCTTGCCAGATCTGGTGAGGCGAGCCCTCGCCGGGGCTCGCCTTGTCCAGGTGAGGGTCGACCTCGCCTGGGCAGGGCGAGGGCTCGCCTTGCCAGATCCGGCGAGACCGGCCCTCGCCGAGGCCACGGCGGCCTCGTCGATCCTCGCCCGGAGGAAGACGACGCCTGTCGAGGCCGGCCCTGGCCGGTGGCTGGCCTTCGGCCACCGGCCAGCCACCGGCCATGGTAGAAGAAGAAGAAGAAGAAAGAAAAGAAAAAAGAAAAAAAAATCAGAAAAAAATATTTAAAAAATTGAATTATACACGTAGAAATGCCACGTGTCATTAAAATTTAAATATAAAAGTCACGTATTAAATTTGGTCGGAATTTCTCGCCGTTGGCACTTAAGTAATTGTTTTTTCTCCGATTTGGCACTTAAGTGATTGCCGGCGTAAACTTTTTGGCACTTAAGTGATCCGTTTGAAACTTTTGGCACTAAAGTGAGCTCCGTACATAACTTTTGGCACTTCTGCTGTTCTTCCTCCCAGGATTCGGCATACATCCAATTGAAAGCTGTCACATCGTCCGATGTTGGTGAGATCGGTGGATGTTGACGCTCTAGCATTAGTAGTACTCATAGAGCAATTATAGAGATTTGATCTACGGATATGAGTTAGAACAAAGGCAGTTTTGATATATGATTATGAGTTTGGTAACAAGGCATTTATGTGAATCCTTGAGACCATCAAGTACAATACTAGTTTAATGTCGGCCCGGTTCGATCGAAATTCTGGCCCGTGCCTTGCCTTATCAAGTTCTCGGGTTTGAATATAGAACAATTGATAGTAGGAGTGAGCACAATACCGGTCCAACCCGAGAACCGATCCTGTTCATGATTCAAATAACCGTTTGTTTCCCGTTTTGCGCAAGGAACCGGACTAGACTGATATGCCTTAATTTTTGTTTTTAATTTTTTTTCTTCTTCTAATTTTCTAAACTAAAGCTACATCGGGCCTCTTGCACTTGTTAACCTTTTAAGGAAAAGCCCACTCGCAGCAGATTTGCAGAGATTTGTGTCTTTCTCGCTGCAAATATGAACGTTGCTTTTGTTCTGGTGCTTCATAAACGCATCCCAACAATCATGCTCCTAAAATTGACGCAAACATTTATTTAACGAATAAACCGAAAATAATGTGCTTTTTTTTTAGTATTGGGAAACTCTTAAACAATAGAAGAAATACAGAAAAAGGGAAATAACCGCCGACTCCTGGACCGATCTTGGAATCGACCCGGACCGATCAGTCCAGTTTCAGGATCAGGTGGGCCGATTCCTAATTCCACAAACTGCAAACTATCCTTGCCCGATCCAGTTCCAGGGGCGAAACCGACTCACCTTAGAACCGATCATCACATAATAATTAGAGCAGGAGGTTTTGAGCCAAAATTGTTCCAATCGTTTTAGTCCCTTATTCGCCTCTCCTATCATTAAACCAAGCCTTCATTCAATAACTAAAATTTATAGAACGGCTAGCAGTGATTCTATAATATTTTAGTTGTTCTATCAGATTTTACACATCATATGTCAACTTAGACTAATTTGAGAAAGTGCTCGCTCTTTTCCAAAGTGCCTGGTGCTTGCACTCTAGAATTGTTCAACAAGACAAGAAAGGGATAAACAATAGGACATAGGTACATCACACTTTGCACACACTTTTGGACAATCTCTAGAAGTATAGACTTGTTTATCTTCGATAATTAAATTACTTGAAGGGTATCGAAAGTTGAAACTATCACTCTTGATCGAGATCAATCGAATGCCAAAACGGTTCGGAGACGTGAAAACACATCGAGAGATACGCGGAGATCAGTCGAGCGATCGACGAGAACATGAAATGGCCAAAATAAGGGCACCGGAAGCACTATTCTCCATCTATCTAGGGAGCAAGCCCAAAATTCAAAAGATTCAGTTATATTTCTTTCCAATTCCTCTAATCGATTTCCAGATTAATGCGTTCAATACATATATATCACCCGAACTTATATCTCACTTAAGTTTGCATGTGGGTAACATCATAACTCATCGCTCACTATTTAAAGACATAGTAGGTCGAAAAGGATAGAGCAAAATATAATCGAATACAAATATAAACGGTCAAAGAAATATATCGGACTCGTATCTTAAATATATATACATAAATATGCGTATTTTGATTGTCAATGATAATGATAAGTGATATGTTCTGGACTGTGTCTTTTTCACCGGAATACGATACCAAAACTGATCTGGGAAAAAATGAAAAAGGAACCACCTAAACCCCCCCAAAAAAAGGGGGAAAAAGAGGATTTAATTCCTTCTGTCTTGACCTCCACCAACTCACACCTCTCAAGCTTCATCTTCATCTTTTTTTTTTTCATTTTACTAATCATCCAAAATTACAAATATTAATTGAAAATTAGGAAAAGTAAAACGCTACGAAAAACGGCTCCCGAAATCGCTCCACCCCTACAACCCTCCTCCAAGGCCCTCCATGAGCGGGACCCAGCTGAGCGCCTTTTCCAGCCACTCGTCGTCGTCGTCGATCTCCACCCCGTCGCCGCCGCCCGCTTCCCCCGCCTCCCCGAGACCCTCTCCGCCGCCCGACGGCCCGCTCAGCCCCCCGGCGCGGCACGTGAAGTGGACCCCGGCCATCACCGTCGATGCGGTCTCCGAGACCGAGGCTCCGCAGCTCCCGTTCTTGCCGTTCTTCTCTACCGACGCGGGCGGCTGCTGCTGCTGCGGCGGCGGCGGCGGCGGCGAGGCGGGGACGTTGGCGAAATCGTTCTGGCCCGTGATCTCTTCGTACAGCTCGTGCATTACTTTCTCCACGAGCTCTTCCTCGATGGGGAGCTCCGGGGAGAGGCCGCCCTCCTCGTCGGAGTCCGCGAGGAAGCCGGTCAGAGCTCCGGCGAACCCGCCGGTCACCTCCGGATCCGGCCTCTTCTCGGGACCCTGCTCCATGCTTGTCGCGTCGACGCAGAGAGAGACGAAGTGGAGAGAGTAAGAGCTCACGAATATTGTTTGGGAGGGAGCGACTCAGTGCCCTGACTTCTTATCGGGCGGGCTGCATGGGGGCGCCACCGTGGCACGCCAGCGGTGACACGTAGGACGAGGGCGTCAGGGGAGATGACGTGGCGACATTGACGAAGAAGATGAAGGAGGGTTCCGCTGGGCGTTGCAGTAGCGGAGAACCATATGATGTTTCGGGGTTTCGGGCACAGAGTCCTTGTTTGTCGCGACTTGGGACTGGAGGTAGTAGGTCAGTCTTTTGAGTCAGGTGTGTGTATGATTGCCCTGCACTGGGGAGAGTAGAGTAGAAGGGGCAACAAAAGCTGGAAAAATTTCAGGTACATCCCAATTAATTTTTTTCATTTAAAAAATTCGGATTAATGTTACAAAAAAACTCTAAACTGTCGTATTCGTGATAAATTTACCTAAAATTAATTTTTTGACCACAAAAAATCCCAAACCGGTACACCTGTGACAATTTTACCCTCCGTTAGTTTCCATTAAGTTTTACTGCAAAATTTATGAGTTTGATGACGCGTGGCAGTTAACGGGTGTACCGATTTGGGTTTTTAACCTCCATTTATCACAAGTGTATTAATTTGTGATTTTTCGTGATATTATTTCAAAATAACGGAGGGTAAATTTGTCATGAATATACCAATTTTGGGTTTTTTGTGATCAAAAAATTAGATTAGGGTAAATTTGTCACAAGTGTATCAGTTTAGGATTTTTGGTGATTAAAAAATTAGTTTGGGGTAATTTATCTCAAATATACTAGTTTGGGATTTTTTGTGGTATTAATCTTTAAAAAAATTTAGGGTTTTGTTGGCCTGATTTTCCCAAGAGTCAAAAATTAAATTTTTTTATTTTATTTTCTCATTAAAATCGAAAATATTATCCATAATTTATATGGTTTACATTAGGAGATTGTTAAAGGGTGGGTTTCCATATACTTTGTTAAGCATTGCAGCTTTTAATGTATTGCCTTTCTCGTGTGTTTTGTATAGTCGATGTCTTGAAAAATCGAAACATTTATGCCTATAGTATGCTTGATAAGTGCCCGGTGGACATTCGATATCAAGACCATCCATTACAAAGGTCTAACTATGTGTCTCATGAGATTTGAAAAAAAATAGCAAAAATCACTTCAAACAAACTCTTAAATGCTATCTTTATCGTTCAATTTGAGTTACGTGCAAGTTTTAATAAATCTCACTTATTTTTTTCCCCAAAATTAATTGTCTCGATTGCTTTAGAAATATGAAAAGTTGTACTACAAGGGTACCCAATATTTACTCGACAAAAGTTGCCAACACGCAAGCACCTGGTGAATAATTATTGGGCACACCCGCACATGAGAACGTGATGCATCTGAACATCAAATTTGTTCGGACTCCAAGTGAAGTCCACATGATTTGATTGCTCATGTGTATTGGGTTTACATGAGTCTAGTACGAGATACAAGCATTGATCTACTTAGAAGTTATCATTACGTTCGCTCATAATCAGTCCCCGATTCAAATGTTCATATTTTGTTGGATGATGCACGAATAGTTAGGTTCCCATTCAATGGGAAGATGAATATAACTTAATGATTAAAACCCTATTTAAGATAGTTACTTGCTAAGAGTTACCGAGCGGGTTCTTAGTCGATACAACTTTGGCTAGTCATAAAACAAGCCCTCGACTTTTACCTTATTTACTCTTTAACCAGCCCTGGAACAGGAAAAAGGGTGTGGCCATACCGGCATTAATGCACAGGATCCCATCAGCCCTGGAATGGAGATAGTTCGAAGTCTCTATTATTGATACTCAACTTTCACCCACCATTATAATTGGCTTCACTTAGAATCATTTACTCTCCATGCATGGTATGTAAGTGTGATGCTTTTGGCCCCTCAACAAGACACTTTCAGACAAACAAAAATTGAAGTCGCGGGCTTTCAATTCCCCTAATCTTCATCCAATTTCATTGCCACCCTTTCCATTAAGAAACAAGACATGTCTCCTGGCTCTTCATTGATTCTACCGGACACTTTTCCCCCACCTTCGAAAAAATTCAAATAAGATCGTACGTGGGGAACGCACACCATTCATAGGTGTCGGCCTACTAGATGTTAATGCACTTGACTATTGATTATGGATTGGAAGCATCTCAGCACTTGGTCAACGAGGGTTAGTTGAGATAATGCGGAACCCAACTACTCTTCAATCAACAGAAGGATACACTTCGTGTCGTTTATGAGATAATCATGCGCGTACCTCTGTTTTTGTTCCCCGCTTCATCTTTCTTGCAATGCTGACCATCTTGATCATGACTTATCATTGTGATTAAGGGAGCATCATTATTAGTGGGAAGGACAAACATGTGTCCTGTAAATTCAAGGTTGCAATCCCTGATGAACAGATGCTTCCAACACATGACCGAGATTACTGATCCATCAGGCAGGATACAGTAGGCTGGAACTAGTGCCACTATGTTAGGACTTGAATACCCAAAGAATGGTGCTCGCGAAGCTGTTCCCAAGTTTTCAGAAGTAAAATTTCATTCCCATGGGGGCATCGGGGACCCGGTCCCAGAGCAATAGTTACATTTAGTCCATTTGTAATATATAGCAGCATGACAGCTTCGTGTGTATACAGTATTCAATGCAATTCCCACAGACCCAAGAGTTTGCTGTTTCATGGAGTTGCGGGCAAGGCTTCAGTATGGCTATGATAATCCACAAAACAATGGCGTAATGGAGAAACGGGTCACAGCTATACCAAAAAGCCAATTGATGGAGGCAATCCTCCTAGATTTCCAGCAGTCAGATTGAAGGGATGGTGAGTTCAAGCATAACAGACATTACTAGTCACTCGTCGTCAGGAGGCAGCGTAGGGCTTTTAGAACACATATCAATCTTATGAAGCTCTCTCATCTTAGTGGCCGGACGGCATAAACCTGGAGATTTCCCCACTTTGGTCATTTTTTTCTAGGTAAAAAGAGAGGCTAAAACAAGCAATGAAATTGCAACTCTCTTACCTGAACATTTTGGGATGTCCCACACCGCAACTGATGTAGGTGTGCATCGAGGATCACATATTGCTCGGTTGTCCTCATGATATACGTTCATAGCGAGCATCCACGAACCAATAGTAACATCCTCATTGCTAAACATTCTCAAGCTGAGAGCCAAAAATTGCACTGTCTCAGCTGTAGAAGAAACTTAGACACGAGAATCAAAAAGCCGCTCTAGATGGAAAGAGAGACGTAACCATGTAATCTACAATGACATGAACAGGTGGTAGAAGAATGAAACGAAAATCCAGGGAAAATACAGAAATATGATGAGCACATCCAAGATGACACGCTTGTTGTTATGTCCAAGATGAACAGTCCTGGTAATCCAATATTTTTTTGGGTCAAAATGGTAATCCAATTTAGCCACACAGAATTATCTGCAAATTGGATTTCCATGTGCTAAAGAAGCTTATTAACCACCACAAATGCAATTGACCACAGTTCTTTGCTCTGCTTGCTTTGGATATAAAAGTTTATCAGGGACATAAATACATGAAGATCACAACACGAATGTAAAGTTGTCCAGTCCGTGAATCAAGAATGTAGAGTTCCAACTATCTCAAATTCACCTAATAAGAGAAGTTCGACAATCAGGAAAATAAAAAGGAGAACATGGCAGGAAAAAAAGTAATACTAAAAGAGCTAATGGGCTGCACAGATTTGTAGAAATGACATACCTGTTATTTCTAGCAGTAGCAAGTGAAGCTACCACTTCTGCAGACAGAACGTACATAGGGCCATACCCATGCAAGAAATATTCAGTTCCAATCAGATGGCCTGATTTTTCATACCTGAAAGGTACATATTAACAAATTAAAAAGTCTCTAGACAGGACGAGGTCCAAATACAAATTCCCGAACGCAACCAAGCCACATAAAAGTAAAAAATTTCACAACTCTGTAGAGTGTAGAGCACTTACCATTTCAGCTTCGGGTCAGTTACGACTGGCCCTTTCTTCATGCATCCGATGTAAGTAAGAGAATGTTTTCGCTCTTTAGCTAATAAAGTCGCAAGACGATCTGACACATTGGGAATCTACCATTAAACTGCATTGGAGCCAAGGACCACTACTCAAAGAGATTCACACACTTAGATATACCTGGACGCAGATATATATCGTCATCCGCCTTAACATAATACTCTGCTTCAAAAAGTTCAAATGCTGCCTTAAAATATGCCAGCCTGACAGGTAGACCATTACTACATAAGCTCTCATGATTCATAATCATCAACCACGCTGCACATAAAAAGTAGCGGCTCTTACGTCTTGTATGGGAGCCTTAAATATTCTTCTTCGACATCAATGAGCATGAAATCCTTATACTCATCGACCTCTTTCTGAAGTCTGGTCATCTTCGTCGCATCCTTTGATCGCCCAATCACAAATCTAAAAGACAAACCAGTAGCTTGTTCCAACCTATGGATAAGAGCAATGAAGGAGTCTATGCCACATATGGGAACATGCAAAGCAAAAAAGTAAAATCCGGTCGGGAGCAAGAATTCCTAATGTGAAGCAATACTCGTTGCGTAATTCTGTCTCAAAGTATGAACAGAGAACAGAGTGCCATCTTGAGAGCTAAGTACAACAAATATCATTTGCAGTTTGCACCAAATAATCTGGCTAGCTGAGTATAGCTCATAACCTCCAATATGAACTCCCCAATTGCAGAGTTCCATATTAAACTATCCAATTCCACACATAAATCGCACTTGCGAACATTTGACCATGAGCAGATAATATAAGAGGAAGTCCTGCATTTTCATTTGTTAGGCCTTCACTTCCTAAAACCGAGGGAAAGAGCACATTTGGCGGAGCACATTTGCTTCCTTTGTGAACTAGGAGACAGTTGCCCTCTAAACCTCAGTCTATTTGTTCAAAAGTACTGTAGCATTGTCTTGGCTATTTCTGAACATTGATTTACAGTAAAAAACTCTGGATCACCACATAACAACAGAATCAACCATCTAATACACTAGCTAAAATCCCAAAAACCAAGCTCAAAGCCATAGTACTAAACACCAACAATGCGATCCCCATTTTTTGATTTTGACACCTGCACTGAGCACCCAATCAATGAAAGATGAAAACTTTACACGAACCCAAGAGCAAGTACCTCAAAAGCCCATCAGGGTCAGAAGCAAGCCAAGTGCTCCTAATAGCAGCTCGGCGATCGGCAGAGTCAAACCCGGTCTGAATGCCAACGAGACCCAAAAGCTTGGGACGATCCGCCGCCGTAGCCAACCCGCCGTTGCCACCATCACCGAGCTTTCTCGAACCGGAAGCCGAGTATAAAGCCCGGAAAGTGTCCACGCTCCTTCCGCACCGGAAGACGGGCGAGGGCCCCGGCCGCCGGAGAGCATAGAGAGAGAAGGAGACTCCGGCGACGCCGATCGCGAGGGAGACGACCGAGAAGGCGACGACGGGCAGGAGAATCCGGCGGGAGTAGGGAGGAGCGGGAGCGGGTCTGTGGGGCTTGTCGGGCTTGGAGGTGTAGGAGGGTGCGGCGGACGACGGCGGAGGAGAAGCGGAGGTGCGGTGGTGAGAGAGGAGTGGCATTTCTGGTGCGAGCTCGGGCGCTAGAGCTGGATCATTTGGTGGAGATGGATGGAACCAGAGGGGTGTTCTTGATTTGCTCTTCTGGTTGCTCGGTCGCTGGGAAGCTCGAGCGGGGACGTGGAAGTACTACCACCATCTTACCTCTTACACTTCCCTCCTCCTGTTCTCTCTCTGGCAGCCGTTGCAGTTCGTGTCTTGACCCTATGCAATTTGAGATTGACAATGACTTTCTGTCTTGAAAACATCTGCAGCTTATACAAATTTTTTTTGGAAAAATTTCAAATAAAGATTCGAAGTGTTCTCACTTTTTCAAATAAGGACTTCAAATAAATTTTGTGTCAAACAAGGGCTTGAAGTGAATTTATGTTATCAAATAAGAACATGAAATGGCTATAATAGTTTCAAATAGAGACCTCACCCCATCGGCTGGCCAAATTTTCCGACCGACTAAAGGTATTTTCGTTCAAAAATAATTTTAACATAAATTTTAGTTAAATTATATTTAAAATTAAAAAAAGTAAAACAGGGGCAGGGCTGGCAGCCAGTCCTGCCCGCCTGTGGCCGTCGCCCCATCGCCGATGGGGCGGCGATGATGGCCACAGGCGGGGGTGGCCTCCCCCTTTTTTTATTTTATTTTTTTAAAACTTTAGCTTTTTTTTTCATTGTTTAGTTTTTTTTTATGGAAAAAAACTTGAAAGGAAAAAAATCAAAAAAATTAAAAGACGAAAATGACCTTGACTCCGGTGAGGTAAGGCCCTTTTTTGAGATTGAGATGGCCACTTTAGACCTTTATTTGAAATAAGGTTCACTTCAGACCCTTATTTGAGAAAATGAGGGCATTTCGAGTCCTTATTTGATACATGTTTACTTCAGGCCTCTATTTGAGAAAATGAGAGCACTTTGGGTTATTATTTGAAATTTTCCTTTTTTTTTTTGGTTAGATGCAGCTAATACATTTCGCGTACTCGATTTAGATTAGAAGTAATTGGTTCCCGGTCCAGTCCGATTTCAAGGTAGAATCCGGAATCGGACCGGGAGGATCGGTTCCCAAATGTAGGAACCGAGGATTGGACAGGTTGGTCCTAGAACAGAGAACTGGACGAGACCAGTGGTCCGATTTGGTCCAATGAACCGGTCGCTTTTTTTTCCCACTACTTGATGTCATATTTTCATACCGAATTAAGTGATGTGTATGCAATGATTCTCAAATTGGAAAACCGAATCATAAAACGTGCTTCACTTGGGGCTTAGTTCACATTTTACTAATTTTTTTGAAAAAATAAAAAATATATATGAAGTTGGTCTGGTTACCTTTGGAATCGGAAACTGGATCGCCTGGACACCGATTTCACTTTTAGGAATCGGGAATTGGATCGACACTCCCAGGAATCGGACCAAACCGGCCGGTCCGGTCCGGACAGTTCCCGGTTTGAGCAGTCCGTTTTGCACACCCCTAAATTAGACATAGAAAATATTCTTTGGTTTCTTCTCGCCTGGTCATCATCCTACGTGGCATGAATTTCTTTTTCTTTTACTCGATTATCAGTTTGACATGTGTTCTGACGTGGAATCAGCTGAAACGAATTAAAAATCTTGACTTTTTCTTTCTGGCTGCTCATATCAATTACAGCTACTGCCCGTACACAAGCCCTCCACTCCGCCGTGGTTGCCACGGCAGCAATGAGTTCCCTCCTTCTGTCGGAGCCTAATCACAGCTAGTATCTCGACCTAACCTGCCATTTCTCTCTTAGTCCTCCATCCACAATCACCTGACCTCGCACCCCTCTCCGTTGCCACCGCGGAGTCGTCAGCGCCATAGGCCAGGCCAAGCACTTCCTCTGTCGTCTTTGTGACCCGGCCATTAGCAGCTCAACTACTGATTATTTTCTCCTTTTAGGTTAGGCAACAATCTTTTTACGAAAATCCTGGTATTGTGCTTTGTCACACCCCGAAATCTATCAAGATGGGGGATGACACGGCTGTCCTTCCACCAGAAGGACGCAACCTCAAACCACCCAAAAGTCCTCACGACATCACTTTCGCTCTTTTAGCTACCAACCAAAGAACCCGAAAGATTGGGAAAAAAGAGGGGTGAGTAACCACAGCTCAGTAAGTAGTGTGTATCTCTTCTAAGTAGATCGATCAACCACTATGCATACAGTTTTAAAACCAAACCAAAGCTTATTTAACCCAACTCCAGCATTTAATAAACGTCAAGGTCAAAATACGTTATATACTACTTTAACATAACATTTTCACAATAATAATGCTCATTTTAAATCAATAATATCAAAGCAGAAACCAATAGTCCATTCCATTAGCCAATCTCGTCAAAAAAACACACGCCAATGGTCCATTCCATTGGCCAATCTCATCGAAAAACACATGCCAATGGTCCATTCCATTGGCCAATCTCATGCTCAAAAATCTAATTATAATCACGGATAACGCCCGTGAAAAGGCGACCAAGATTTCCCCATTGGCAACGTCTCCACCTACTATAAGTCGATGGCTCGGCCCACAATGATATCTTAGACTAGTATGCGTATACCCACAAACTCTCACTGGGTTCATAGAAATATTGAGCATCAAACACTTATCCTCAACAATATCCTCCACAATGCCAAATCTAGAAATCATTTCATAACCATTTCATAAATCACAATATGGTTCCAAAATCATTTCATAATCCATTTCATAAATCACAATTTGTTTCCCAAACTAATCACATAACCTTTCATAACTCAGTTCATTCGATAGAAATACTTTTTCATAAAGCGTTTCTCATATCATTTCATAAACATAATTCACAAATCGATATGTGTAACATTTAATAACATCTTCCATAAAACGTTTCTCAAATCATCTTAAAACTCATTCCATGAATCAATTCGCAACAAAATACACATATATCCGTTAACAATATTTTTCTTAAAACCATTCTCAAATCTTTCTCAAATATCAAAAGGTAGTAATTGCCCAATCCAGGATTTTATGCAACAAACATGCTTTACTAACTCGTATGATTACTCAAATTCTTATCACATTCAAAACATGAGTTTATAAACTAAAAAAAAAGATAGCACCACTCATCTGAGAATGCCTACGATCAAACGACAAAGATTACTCGATCCGTCGAACTCACAATCCTAACAAATAAGTGAGAAACAACAACAAAATCGAGTAAAATGATACCTCAAGTACGACTTGGCTAAACTAGGCTTAGATGCTAATGACTAAGGCTGCGCATGACTACGATTCTGTGCCCGGGAACAGATTCTGCTCAGAAATGATTCTTTTTGATTTTGTGCCCGGAATTGATTCTGAGCATTTTAAGGCGTTTGTTAACGGCCTAAAATTCCATCACTAGAATAGAAAAAGAACAGAAATGTGTTTGGTAACGCCACAAAATTTCTTTTTATTAATAATATTTTTAAATATTTTAATATTTCTTACTTTTTTTCTTTTCTTTTTTTCTTTTCCTCCTTCTTGGCCATGGCCTGCTCGCCGGCCATGACCGGTAAAATATATTTTTATTAAAAGTATTTTTTCTTTTTTTAGGCCATGGCCTGGTCGCCGGTCATGACCGGTAAAATATTTTTTTATTAATAATATTTTTTATTAAAAATATATATTTTTATTTTTTTTTGCCATGGCCGGTAAAATATTTTTTTTATTAATAATATTTTTAAAAAATATATACATTTTTATTTTTTTGGGACATGGCCTGGTCGCCGGCCATGGCCGGTAAAATATTTTTTTTATTAAAATATTTTTATTAAAAATATATATTTTTATTTTTTTTTGCCATGGCCTGGTCGCCGGCCATGGCTGGTAAAATATTTTTTTATTAAAATATTTTTATTAAAAATATATATATATTTTTTGGTCATGGCCTGATCGCCGGCCATGGCCTGTAAAATATTTTTTTTATTAATAATATTTTTTATTAAAATATTTTTATTAAAAATATACATTTTTATTTTTTTGGCCATGGCCTGGTCGCTGGCCATTGCCGGTAAAATATTTTTTTATTAATAATATTTTTTATTAAAATATTTTAAAAATATATATATTTTTTCTTTTTTTTGGCCATGGCCTGGTCGCCGGCCATAGCCAGTAAAATATTTTTTATTTTAATAATATTTTTTTATTAATAATATTTTTTATTAAAATATTTTATTCTCTTCAAATCCGGCGAGGGCGGTCCTCGGGCCGGACATTAGAAACTACATTAAAAACCAAGAAAAGGAAGAAGAAAAAAAAATTGATTCTCAAAATTGTTCCTAATCAAGAAGCTACTTTTTTATTTCTGAAAATCGATTCAGGAACAATTTTTGACAAAATTGTGCCTTAATCAAAAAATTAAACAAACGCATTTCTGTTCCCAAACTGATTATGGGAACAAAAGAACAGAATCAAACACTGTTTGGCAAGTTGTCATGCGCAACCTAAAAGGCACCCACAAATCGCTCACCCAAAGCGATTATTCAAAGCCATTCACAACACGGAGCTTGAACGTGAAACTTGGTTGCGTTTTAACTATCTCTACCAAACTCCGTTCCAAGCGAGCTTATAGTAAAAAGAAAGCTCATTCATAGCACTACAAGAACCCCAGCTTGGCTACCCAAAAGCGGGCCAAAGGCAACGAAAATCGGTGTGGAAAGCTGCTGTCGCGCACTGTTCACCATGCGCGCTTAACTTCAAAAATTCGTTTCGGACAAACGGTAAGTCCAAATCGAGTTCCACAAAATCCCACGGCTCCACGACACCCAAACTACCAATTATATATATATATACGCAGCTCAACGACTCAAAAATCGGACTACGCGACTTGAATTTCAACCAATTCCGAAATTTGAGCCCTAACCCTAAAAATACTCCGATTGAATAAACGAGAGGCTCAAGTACTTACCGGGCGTTGCGTTATGAAGTCGAATTGACTTGGCGAGACCCGTGGCGCAAAACCCTCTCTCTCTTCTTTCTTCTTCTTCTTATTTCCCCTTTTCCCTTTCTTTCTCTGTTTCTTGTCGAGGGAGCTCTCGGTCTTCCTTTTAACCGAGCTCCCAATTACTGCTTTGTTGACTAAGTCAACACTTTTTTTTGTTTTGGCTTTTCTCTTGACTGGTTCAAAACCCATATATTACATGCTTGACGTGAATGGCTTGCTTTGGATGAGATAAAAATTGCCTCACCATCATATCATAGACGATGGTATATTTTCAACCACACCGGATAGTTATCAAGCCACCCAAATACGTGATTCTTGGGTTTGTCATGAGGAATTCATGACAGTGGGAGGCAAACTTGCAACCTTTCGCTTTCTCGGACGAAAGGTACAAATGCTTTTTGCGCCCACCCTAAAAATTCATACGAACGAAATGCTTCTAGAGTCGTCTAACAAGTACGAACAAACAAGCGGTTCAGCGTAAGCGCACATATTTCTCGAACATTGGGTGCTTGATGATTGTCCTGAGTGTCCTCATAGAATGCACTTAATCAAAATGGATTGTGATGTTTTGGGTGTGAGAATTCAAGGAAAATCTTACCATGATAGGGTTGCTCCTTCGTGGCGTGTGTTATCATGTGGCCGAGCAGAAAAAAGATTAGAGAAAGCAACTGACCTTGTTCTTACACGATAGAGGTGTACATTGCCAAAGGTCCCGACTTATTTTCTGCAGAGATAAAGAATGTTAGAGGAAGTAGTTTGACATCAACAATGAAGCATCAAACTTTCGTTCCTGTGGCCCAAAGAGAAATGGCTCATCAAGTTGAAGGAAGGTGCTGCCCTTGATCATTGGGCTCTAGTTCGAGACATGTGTAATTTGGTGATACAAGCCGAGTCAGGAGAAAATATTGGGTGCCACTAGGGATTCCACCATGGAGAAATAACAAGTCTGAAGTGGCGACACGTGTCCGCGGGGACCCACATGTCAGGAAGGCTTCACGATGGAATAACTCCCACAGCACAAAGCTAAGCCGAGCCGAGCCGAGAGCAGCTAAGAGAAATTTTTTAAAAAACAGCCCTCTCTCCATACTCTCTCTCTCTCTCTTTCGCGCTCCCATCGAATTCCAGATCTGGAATTCGCTCTGTGCTCCGTCTCCCTCGCGCCGACGAGCGAGGTTCGTCTCCTTGCCCTGACGCCCTAGCCGCCTCCGACGAGCGACGCCCTAGCCTCCGCCTCCGCCCTAGCCCCCGACGCCCATGTCGAAGACGCCTCCGACGAAGCCCGACGCTGACGCCGACGACGCCTATGACGAGCGAGGTCCGCCGTTGCCCACGAGCCGTCGCCTCCCACGAGGAGGTCCGCTGCTTCCGACGAGCGAGGTCCGTCTCCTCGCGCCAACGCCGACCCCTAGCCTTCGACGAGCGAGGTCTGTCTCCTCGCGATTCGCCCGCCGGTCCCGACCTCCGCCGTCGCCTCCGCCCGCCCGCCCCGTGGCCTCCGCCCGCCCAAGAGCAACTCGCCCGCCGGTCCCGACCTCCGCCGTCGCCTCCTCCCGCCCAAGAGCAGCTGGGTCCCGAGCTCTGACCGCCGTCGCCTCCGCCGCCAAACCCAGCTCGGTGCTCCTCCCCAACGGCCGTGGATGGGGGAGCGGTGGTGGTCTCTTCTCCGTCGATTTCGTCGGCCTCTGCTGTAAGTACAAGCGGGCCAGGCGTTGGCTCGGCGTCTCCCGCTCCAGGGCCCTCCCGCGCCTCCTCTCCACCGGCAAGCCCACGCCGCCTTCCTCGGTGAAGGCCGTGCTCCATCTCGAGCGGGCCGGCTATTCGTCGTCCCCCCGCGGCGAGCCGCCTCGTCAGTCCGGGGACAAGCTTCAGGTGACGTCCGTGTCTCTCGGCTTCCCTTCGAGCGTCTTGTTTGTCGCGTGGAGTCTTGTTTTTTTTTTCCTTCGTATTCGTGCTTTTGTTGCGGAAGTGGTGCTTAGAGGGGTAAGAGTGATTGGGAGCTTGTGAAGGTGGTAAAGGACGTCGCCTTGGAAATGGAAGTGTGAGCGGATACACTAGGAGAGTTTGTTTCCAGTGTTCCTATTTTATCGGAGATGGATGCTCAGTAAGCTTCAGAGCTAGAGCAGTTTCAGAATAGTTGGTAGTGAAGGTTTGGAAGAGGATCTGGGCTGACTGTGGTCTTCATTTCTTTCTCTCTCTTTTTTTTGTTTTAGCACCGAACGGTTTGGGTCAGTGGCAATAATTTTGGATCTTGAAAATCTCGTTTGGAATCTTGGATTGTGGAGTTTCTGCAGACCTACTTCGGATGCTTATGAGCCTTCTCTGGGTTGCTGCTTAAATTGCAGTGTTCAGTTGATGTAGAGAATAACCAGTGTTCGTCATGGGTTACAAACGAGTGCACTGTCCCCTGGTCCCTTTAGATGAACAAATGGGATGAAATAGCTCGCGTGCCTTGATATGCTTTCACTTCTTTTTCTTGAAGCAGTTAACGAGGAACCATTAAGGAGTTAGAATTGTGACGTTGCTCCTGGTTTTATATGTTCTTCTAAAATGCACTACACGTTACTGATCACCTGTGGTTTAGTGATCATTCTAAGTCAGGAAGTTAATGTTCATTTTGAGTATGGAAGAGTGCATATACCCGTGAATGATCATCAGTGATGCCAAAAATTTCTAGAAGAAGGCACCTTTATTTCTTGCTTCAAGTGTGAGCATGGCTATTTTCTGTTAGACTTAGTATTTTTGCTTCCAAGTGTGAGCATTGATTGCACAATTTCATGTAATTACCATGGAAGTTAGCGTTTGATGTGGTGGATTTGCCTTTTCCCTCCACAGTTATTGTAAATATCTTCAGACAAGAAGGTCTTGAGGTGCTTGGATGGAGGCCTGTCCCTGTAGACTCATCCGTAGTTGGTTTCTATGCAAAAGAAACCATGCCTGACATACAGCATGTTTTTGTGAGAGTTGTAAAAGAAGACAGTGTTGATGACATTGAATGAGAACCGTACATTTGCCGGAAATTGATTGAAAAGGCCGCAAGTACGGAAAACTGGGGAAATTAGCTCTATGTTTGTTCTCTCTCGAATCAAACGCTAGTTTACAAGGGAATGCTTCGGTCAGAAGTTCTTGGTTTATTTTACTTGGATCTTAAGAATGATCTATATGCATCATCTTTCGCTATATACCACAAAAGGTATAGTACAAACACTAGGCCCAGGTGGCCTCTTGCTCAGCCAATGAGGTTTCTTGGTCATAATGGAGAAATCAACACCATACAGGTTATCTACTGCTTCCATTTTGTACTATGTTGTTTTCATGTTGCGGACTTCATAAATGTCTCTAAGCTAGTCCAAACGTGTGTGTAGGGCAACTTGAATCGGATGCAATCTTGTGAAAACTCATTAAAGTCCCCTGTTTGGCATGGTCGTGAGAATGAAATCCGTCCTTTTGGTAATCCCAAAGCGTCAGACTCTGCAAACCTTGATAGTGCAGCAGAAGTACGTGTCATCTTTCTCGTGGTTCATCATAGTTTATTTTTGTTTGTCGAACCTTCACTATCTTCATGCTTATACACTTTCATGAGTCATCATCTTATCTTTCACTTTATTCGCTATGAAACTTGTTGGATAATTAAGAAAGAAATTGAAAATGTGATTTTCTTTTTATATAAAGGAGTGTGCAACTTAGGTCAATCAGTTGCTTTTTGTTAGTGCTTTTTTGGATGCTACTGAGTGCATAACTTTTCTGTTAATATGTAGAATGTTCCAGATATTAAGTCTTTTTGTGTGGTCATCTAATGTGGCATATATAACTACGTGTTCCTCTCTTTATTGCTGCATAATGATGCGGTTGAGTTTAATTTGACAGTGAAACCTAGACACCAACTCTCCTGCAATGATAACGGCAATGTATCCAAAAGCTTATGCTGTTGGGCACACAAACTAGAAATGTATATCTACTACAAATTATGACCCAAAAAAAATATCTAGTGCAATTTGTTTGCTATATGATGTGGTTATCGAAGCATGTTGATATCAAGTGAGCTAGTCTCTGTCTTCTTAAGATATATTTCCAGATAAAATTTATTATTGTACATTTTTTGAAGCTTTGTGCATTTGTGGTTGGTTAGTTTAGAAACCTTTCACATCTTTTCAAATTTTGAGCTTAAGATTAATAAATTAAGTCTTAAATAAAATTTGAAATTAGTATATGCAAGCCTACAAGCCAATACTTAAATAGGGCCAATATTTAAAATTTGTGTTCTATGTCTTTGGTGGTTTTGGTATCTTAACCTCCTTAGTCCTGTCTCTCTTCCATGATTGCGAGATTCGTTTGCTGGACTGATGTTTACCACCTTTGCTGAATTACAAAGCTCAATGGGGAACACGATAGGAGAGTGTTACGATCACTTCTAATGACCGATAAAGCAAGACCCTAAATTATGCATTCTCTGTTGTAAAAGTTCCCCATGTTTTCTGTGCATCTTTATTTCTTTCATACTTTTGCCTGTTTTTATCTATGATTGAAACCAATGGATGATCAATCACTGTTTCAGTCTGTTAGTTTCCTTCATGAATCCTCATTCTCTTTGTTGGTTCAGTTGTTGATAAGAAGTGGCCAAGCTCCTGAGGAGTCTCTAATGATTCTTGTTCCAGAAGTATACAAGAACCATCCTACTTTATCGATCAAATACCCTGAGGTACTTCACTTATAGTTCTTTTCACACCTAGTGCTTATTTGGATGTGCTGTTGGTCAATAAAATTTTCCACCAAGATCATTGTCAAATGTTCTCTTAGGTTTTGCAAAGGAATTTTCCAGTGTCACTAGATTGTTTCTCCATTCCTGAAGATTGATCATCTAAAATGTGCCAATGCTAGAGTACATTTCCAAACAAAATCTATCATAGCCAAATTGATTCTTTCATGATGGGAAATGGCTTTGTAATCATTATATGTCCTACTTTTTCACTTTATGTAATTAGAAACTAATAGGTAAGTAAGCCAGGTTAGCAATGAGGAATTTATTAATTGGAGGTAGGGACGACTAAATCATATAAATGTATTCTTACAAGAACATGCTGAAGAACTTTTTTGAGAATTGTTCCGGCAGTTGCTTACTGGCAATTTGGTCATCAAATCCTACATAATGAGAAGCTTTTAGTGATAAGATAGACTGTTGAATGCATGACCTAAATATTTGTCTCTGTGACCTGCGAATGCATCACAAAAATCAGAGTTTTTGTTGGGAGCTCTGTGATTTTCCTTTGACTTGAAGCACCTATCGTTTGACAAGCTTTACTCCTCACTTTGAGCAGATATCTTATAAAATCAGACCTGTTGCTTGTCTTGTAATGGGCTTTTGCTTATGTTTGGTCTTTGTCTCAAGGTGGTTGACTTTTATGAGTACTACAAGGGTCAGATGGAGGCTTGGGATGGACCAGCATTGCTTTTATTCAGGTCATCCTCAAACACTATTAGAAACCATTATGTATGCTTCTATTGAATTATTGTTAGGAGGAGCCTTGACTTCAAATTAAAAATGCAGGCTTTTCGAAGAGTGGTTTGATGCGGATAATATCGGTTTTTTTGTTTTTCGACGTTGTATAATTATTCTTTTGGTTGGGCTTAATTGTTGGTGGTTCCCCAAATATGTAATACTCACATACTTTTGATAGATTTACCATTTTGATATTGTGAATGAATATGCTGTCGAGATCTTCGATTCATATTAACTTTGTGGAGTAGGTTTGCAAAATACTCTTCGATCTTTATTTTCGGTATAATCCCACAATCGGGTTCTTCAGTTTCATATTGTCGATCTATTCAGTATTCAGACTTGGTGACGTTGGTTGTAGCATGTCTTGATGTAATATTTGGGTATTTTTCTTTTAAAAAAAATGTAAAAAAGTCAAAAGCCACTGCGGTGACTCGGTTAAGTTAAAAGGAGACTGAGAGCTCCTTGCCGAGAACAAAACCAGAAAAGGGAAGAGGAAAAAAGGGAAAGGAGAAGAGAAGGGAAAAGAGGTTTTGCGCCACACGAATCTCGCTTAGCCGATTCGACTTCGTATTTCAACGCTCGGTAAGCACTTGCGCTCCTTGTTCATCCAATCGGAGAAGTTTTCAGATTTAGGGTATAAATTCAGAATTGGTTAATACCACGAAAAATCCTAAACTGGTACACTTGTGACACATTTACCCCAAACTATTTTTTTGATCACAAAAAACCCTAAACTGGTACATCTGTGATAATTTTAGGATTTTTCGCGGTATTAACCCTTCATAATTTTGGAAAATTTTTTGCTGCGAAGTCCGATTTTTGAGTCGTTGAGCTGCGCATTTTTTTAGAATTGGTAGTTTAAGGTGTCGTGGAGCCGTGGGATTTTACGGATCTTGATTTGGACTTACCGTTTACCCGAAACAAATTTTTAAAGTTTTCCGCACGAAGTGAACATGCACGTCCGGCAGCCTTCAGGCCATATTTCGCTGCGAAATCCGATTTGTGAGTCGTTGAGCTAAGCATTTTTGTAGAATTGGTAGTTTAGAGTGTCGTGGAGCCATGGAATTTTACGGATCTTGATTTGGACTTACCGTTTGCCAGAAACGAATTTTTGAAGTTTTCCGCGTGAAGCGAACAATGCACGTCCGGCAGCCTTCAGGCCATATTTCGCTGCGAAATCTGATTTTTTAGTCGTTGAGCTGTGCATTTTTGTAGAATTGGTAGTTTAGGGTGTCGTTGAGCCGTGGGATTTTATGGATATTGATTTGGACATACCGTTTGCCCAAAATGAATTTTTGAAGTTTTCCGCGCGAAGTGAACAGTATACGTCCGGCAGCCTTCAGGCCATATTTCACCGCGAAGTCCGATTTTTGAGTCGTTGAGCTACGTATTTTTGTAGAATTGGTAGTTTAGGGTGTCGTGGAGCCGTGGGATTTTACGGATCTTGATTTGGACTTACCGTTTGCCCGAAACGAATTTTTGAAGTTTTCCGCGAGAAGCTAACAGTGCACGTCCGGCAGCCTTCAAGACATATTTCACCGCGAAGTCCGATTTTTGAGTCGTTGTGCTGCGCATTTTCGTAGAATTGGTAGTTTAGGGTGTCGTGGAGCCGTGGGATTTTACGGATCTTGATTTGGACTTACCATTTGCCCGAAACGAATTTTTGAAGTTTTCCGCATGAGATTTTACAGCAATCAGTAAGCTTAGAGAGAGAGAGAGAGAGAGAGAGAGAGAGAGAGAGAGAGAGATCTATTCAACTTCTCCCAATTTTGCGTTTCAGCATCTTAGGGTGCGCATGGAATGCATTCCGGAATAAAAATTCTGTTCCGGAATGCATTCCGGAACAGAATGGCGTTTGTTAAAAAATTTTCGGAATGCATTCTGGAGCGATTTTTGCATTCTGGAATAAAAATGCGTTTGTTAAAAATACTTGATTCCAGAATGCATTCTTGATTCCAGAATGCATTTTTTATTCCGGAATGAGTTTTTGGCAAGAAAAAGAGAAGCTGCTTTTTGTAGCTTCTTGATTCCGAAATGCATTCTCCCTATTTTCTCACAAATTTTTTTTCATAAAATGCATAAAAATTGAAAAATTCTAGAAAAATTCATAAAAATTTCCAGAAAATAAAAAAAAGTCAGATTTCGGGAAAATATGAAATTTGGTGAATTTTTTTTAAAAAATAAAAAAAAATCAAAAATTTCAAAACTTAACAGAATAGCTTAAAACACATGTGGCCACCCACTTTGAGTGAAATTTAAATTTTTTGAGGTGTCCAAAAAAAATCAAAAATTTCAAAACTTCACAAAATGACTTAAAATACCTGTGGCCACCCACTTTGAGTGAAATTTAAATTTTTTGAGGTGCCCAAAAAAATAAAAAAAAACAAAAAATTTCAAAACTTCACAGAATGGCTTAAAATATCTGTAGTCACCCACTTTGAGTAAAATTTAAATTTTTTGATGTGCCCAAAAAAATAAAAAAATAAAAAAATTCAAAACTTCACAAAATGGCTTAGAATACCTGTGGCCACTCACTTTGAGTGAAATTTAAATTTTTTTAGGTGCCAAAAAAAATTAAAAAAAATCAAAAATTTCAAAACTTTACAGAATGGCTTATAATACATGTGGCCACCCACTTTGAGTAAAATTTAAATTTTTTTAGGTGCAAAAAAAAATCAACAAATCAAAACAGATTTTTGTTCCAGAAATCAATTTCTGGAGCAGAATTAGTCATGTTTTACCAAACAGATTTCTCCTCCAGAAATCAATTTCTGGCAAGAATTCCAGAAATCAATTTCTGGCAAGAATTTGATTTCTAGAGCAGAATGGTTACCATTCGCACCCTTAATGTTGTTTTGAGCAGATCCTGTATTCGAAGAGTAATGTAAACGAAGTGCTTGCAATTATCCTCAACGAGCAGAAGTTTTCTCACGCTCAATAGCCGCGTGGAAAGAGAGTCACTTATATGTCAATGAATTAGAGTAGTATTGACTAAGTAAGGAACTAACCTCGATAAATTTAGAGGTATGCCAGTATAATAACTGAACGAGAGGGAATGCTTAGTTTGAATTCTTGATCCAACTTCTCACTCCTATCGAGTTCTTTGCAAGTGATGAGGTGGTCCGCGATTAACCAAACTTGTGAAACTGCTTTTATCGGCTCAATATTTCGGGTCATCATTTTTTACTGCGTGTCATTTTCCTAGCTCAAAAATTAAAAACTTACACTATTGAACAGGGTTGACATTATAAAAAATGAGAGTGCGGGCTCTTTTTTTGTGAAGGTATTTGTTGAGTTGGTTGAAGGAGAAAAGACTAGCTAAACTGTGTTATTGATTGAATCGCTACTTACAAATTTATAAGCTGTAGAAGCTTTTCTCTAGGAACAGAAAAACAATAAGATCTCAAAATACAAGGAATAAAAAATAAATAAGATATTTATCCCTAATGATAAGAAGAATTTTAAAAACAAATCCTAACTGAAATAGGTAAAAAACTAACTCCTAAAAATTTGCTAAGGATCCGCAACAGTATCCACCAAATTATTGGCTTTTCCGCTAACAATTACATGTTACACTATATACTATTGATACAACGCTATGTACAGTTATAGACCAAATTTCTTTGGTCTGAGGTAAGTAGAAGTACCCTGCCTCAACCCAGGCAATGAGACTCGCTGCTGTTGCTTCGCCCTCTTCTCCCTCTCTTTCACCTCAATCTCTATCTCCGCATCTGCCTGCGATCTCCTCAGGTTCTCCATTTCTTCCTCCATGGCTGTCTTCTCTTCCTCCTGCTTCTTCTTATGCTCCAGCAGAGACAGATGGCCTTCCTAACGACATCTGTGTCGGGCCAACTTGAAGTTAATGGGATTCGCAACATCTTGAGAATATCCAGCAATTGAGATCTCACTTCTCGAGCCTTCCGCAAGCCCTTGACAAGCAAAAAGTGATCATTACACCAATCCCCTCTGTACTGTTTACTTTTCCACTGCTGATAGACATTATGCAGTGTTAAGTGGCCAGATATCGGAACGAAAAATTTCTCCCTTGCAGCATCGCTCTCCTCCACTCTATCTTTTGGCTGGAAAAATACAGACGGCACCGAGAGCATCGAGACAATTGTCAAAACCTCATCTAGGCAACCTAACTGATTGCCCATCAAGAGCATAAAATGTGATTATTACTTGCCAAATAAGTTTCAAAATTTTTGTGCATTCAGAGTACCAGATGTTACAACGAGCTTAAAATCGCGACCTCAAGCTACCACCTTTTTCAATATCCCAAGGAGAACATCAGTGTTCAGTGATCTCTCATGTGCTTCATCCATCACGACAACCCTGAAACAAGTAAAAACAACAAAATGTAAGGCTCTGCTTGAAGAACCTGAGTCTGCGTAGGTTATTCTCCATGCATATACAAGTCCACTCCAACCCAGTTTAACAAGAAGTAATAGATCAGAGTAGAGAAGACATTGTCATACTGGTACTATTCAAGGTCGGAATCTTTCAGTGTTTCACGGAAAAGCACTCCATCTGTCATGTACTGCAACACGTTAGTGACCACCAAAAAAAACAATTATACATGACGGAGCACAAAACCAAAACAAAAAGGCATAGATTATAATTTATCAGGGAGCCAACAAAATTTGAGATATGTCCCAGATTAAAAGCAACAACACTACTTCAGAAAAGTCAGCATTAAAAAAATAGTATCCTAAAGAATTTGCTCTTGACAATCGAAAACAGTCTCACCTTAATTACCGTGTTTGGCCCAGTCACATCCTCAACACGAACGGCATACCCCACTTTTTCACCTAAGTCAGTTTCCATGGGCATTACTACAACAACTTTTATAAAGGAAAAAAAACATAGAGAGAGAGAGAGAGAGAGAGAGAGAGAGAGAGAGAGGACACCGTCATTCAAACTTGCAAAACACATTACATCGGCTTATGATTTCTCAACACCAACAATATCTCCAAGTTTTGAGCCAGCAAGCTCCCAAAAGCGATGGCGCGATTTATTCGTACTCTGTTTTTCATGAATCTCCTTGAGCAGAGCAGAACCTTTTCTTGAGATTATAGCCATATCTGACGTCGGATCTTTGAGCGGCATTATAGGCTCAGCTTGTTCAGCAAAAACTACTCTTCCATCCAAGAAAGGAGGTTTTCTACCTGAGATATAATACAAGAATATCTTAGCCTAAGCCAGAGCAACCAATTATTATGGATCTTGTGATTGAATTGCATTTGACAGTGAGTGCTGCAATAATGAGAGCTTAATGTTACTCATCTTAACTGTTTGCAACACCGTCCAGTCATTTGGTTTCATGGCCACCACTTTTCAGTTTGACAGAGTTAAATAACATTGTAAGCAGATGACTGCACTTGAACTCCAGCAGATGGAAACAACAGATATTTGCAATCAACTTCTGATCAAAGCATTCCCTTGTAAACTAGCGTTTGATTCGAGAGAGAACATACATAGAGCTCATTTCCCCAGTTTTCCGTACTTGCGGCCTTTTCAAACAATTTCCGGCAAATGTACAGTTCTCATTCAATGTCATCAACACTGTCTTCTTTTACAACTCTCACAAAAACATGCTGTATGTCAGGCATGGTTTCTTTTGCATAGAAACCAACTACGGAAGAGTCTACAGGGACAGGCCTCCATCCAAGCACCTCAAGACCTTCTTGTCTGAAGATATTTACAATAACTGTGGAGGGAAAAGGCAAATCCACCACATCAAACACTAACTTCCATGGTAATTATATGAAATTGTGCAATCAATGCTCACACTTGGAAGCAAAAATACTAAGTCTAATAGAAAATAGCCATGCTCACACTTGAAGCAAGAAATAAAGGAGCCTTCATCTAGAAATTTTCGGCATCACTGATGATCATTCACGGGTATATGCACTCTTCCATACTCAAAATGAACATTAACTTCCTGACTTAGAATGATCACTAAGCCACAGGTGATCAGTCCCGTGTAGTGCATTTTAGAAGAACATATGAAACCAGCAGCAACGTCACAATTCTAACTCCTAAATGGTTCCTCATTAACTGCTTCAAGAAAAAGAAGTGAAAGCATATCAAGGCACGCGAGCTATTTCATCCCATTTGTTCATCTAAAGGGACCAGGGGACAGTGCACTCGTTTGTAACCCATGACGAACACTGGTTATTCTCTACATCAATTGAACACTGTAATTTAAGCAGCAACCCAGAGAAGGCTCATAAGCATCCGAAGTAGGTCTGCAGAAACAATCCAAGATTCCAAACGAGATTTTCAAGATCCAAAATTATTGCCACTGACCCAAACCGTTCGGTGCTAAAAAAAAAAAAGAGAGAGAAAGAAATGAAGACCACAGTCAGCCCTGATCCTCTTCCAAACCTTCACTACCAACTATTCTGAAACTGCTCTAGCTCTGAAGCTTACTGAGCATCCATCTCCGATAAAATAGGAACACTGGAAACAAACTCTCCTAGTGTATCCGCTGACACTTCCATTTCCAAGGCGACGTCCTTTACCACCTTCACAAGCTCCCGATCACTCTTACCCCTCCAAGCACCACTTCCGCAACAAAAGCACGAATACGAAGAAAAAAAAAAAACAAGACTCCACGCAACAAACAAGACGCTCGAAGGGAAGCCGAGAGACACGGACGTCACCTGAAGCTTGTCCCCGGACTGACGAGGCGGCTCGCCGCGGGGGGACGACGAATGGCCGGCCCGCTCGAGATGGAGCACGGCCTTCACCGAGGAAGGCGGCGCGGGCTTGCCGGCTAAGAGGAGGCGCGGGAGGCCCCTGGAGCGGGAGACGCCGAGCCGACGCTTGGCCCGCTTGTACTTACAGCAGAGGCCGACGAAATCGACGGAGAAGAGACCACCACCGCTCCCCCATCCAAGGCCGTTGGGGAGGAGCACCGAGCTGGGTTTGGCGGCGGAGGCGACGGCGGTCAGAGCTCGAGACCCAGCTGCTCTTGGGCGGAAGGAGGCGACGGCGGAGGTCGGGACCGGCGGGCGGGTTGCTCTTGGGCCGGCGGAGGCCACGGGGTGGGCGGGCGGAGGCGACGGCGGAGGTCGGGACCGGCGGGCGAGGGGGCAGGCAAATCGCGAGGAGACAGACCTCGCTCGTCGAAGGCTAGGGGTCGGCGTTGGCGCGAGGAGACGGACCTCGCTCGTCGGAGGCAGCGGACCTCCCTCGTGGGAGGCGACGGCTCGTGGGCAACGGCGGACCTCGCTCGTCGTAGGCGTCGTCGGCGTTCTGCGTCGGGCTTCGTCGGAGGCGTCTTCGGCATGGGCGTCGGGGGCTAGGGCGGAGGCGGAGGCTAGGGCGTCGCTCGTTGGAGGCGGCTAGGGCGTCGGGGCAAGGAGACGGACCTTGCTCGTCGGCGCGAGGGAGACGGAGCACAAAGCTAAATCCAGATCTGGAATTCGATGGGAGCGCGAAAGAGAGAGAGAGAGAGAGAGAGAGAGTATGGACAGAGAGGGCTGTTTTTTAAAAAATTTCTCTCAGCTGCTCTCGGCTCGGCTCGGCTTAGCTCTGTGCTGTGGGAGTTATTCCACCGTGAAGCCTTCCTGACATGTGGGTCCCCGCAGACACGTGTCGCCACTTCAGACTTGTTATTTCTCCACGGTGGAATCCCTAGTGGCACCCAATATTTTCTTGCTGAGTTAGAGCCTAGTTCGAACATCCGTGGACAGCCTGGTCAAGTCAACTTCGAGAAAGCATCAAATCAATTCTCGAGCGTTTTGATAAACATGTCAAAATGGGTCATAAACTCATTTATTAACCCATATATAATAAGCTGAGTTGTTAGATAGGTTAGTTATATTCAGTCAATTGATCATAAATGAGTTTAAACATAATATAGTATTAAGTGGGTCATAAATGGGTTTACAATTTACTTGGACCTAACCCACTCTCATGACTCTCTCTTCATTTTCTTTCACTCTCATTCGATCTCGTGCTCGTTCGCTTCATATTCTCACTTCAGTTTGGGTATGAGCTTTCCTACATTTGGTTAAATATGCAAATATTTCGACAATATGTGTCGGGTCGGATATCAATCAATAGATTTATAAACGGATTAATGGGTCATTTTGGATCAGATCATTTATAACTCCATCCAAGCCAAGCCCAATCTGACCCGAGCGTCGGTAAGTCCAAACATATGCATCCAATCCACGACAATCCACATCACAAGTGACCCACAGGTACACCCCATCCACGACCCCACCTGACCACTCTCGCTTGGCCCTTTTCTTTCACCCACCAACCCCAACCCAAAACCCCCCAACCCCACCCCCCCAGCGGTGTCCCACTGAAAAAAGCAGAAAAGACTCCTCTTCGCAACAACCAGTACTTTTCAAAACATCAACAAGCCAAACATAAACAACATGCATGGCCAGCATAAAAGAATATCCCACTGAAAACAAAAGCCTTCCTCTTTATATTGGCACCCACCTTTCCCTCCTGTCCATCACCATCTCTCTCTCTCTCTCTCTCTCTCAACCTTCTTTGGTGTAGCAGAAGAAGCCATGTCTGATGAGGCATCTGCAACACCAACTCCTTCGCTCTGGTCCACCATGAACAGCTGGTTCACCCCTCCTGTTCTCTTCCTGCTGCTAAACCTCGTGATTGGCACCATTGCCATCACTTCACAGCTTGGTTCTTCTCACGGAAGTACTCATGAACACCAAAAAGATCATCAAGAACACGATACCCAAAAACACCCACCAGCCCCACCCTTTGCTAGACCTCCCTCCATTTTCCAGAGGCTCAAGTCCATCATCTTCTTCTGGAGCAAACCCCAAGAACAGCCCACCTGGCCCACTCCTATGAAAGGCCCTGAAATGGAGACCCAGCACCACCAATTCTTTCGAGAACCAGAGCATGAACAGAGACAAGAACAAGAACCAGAACAAGAGCAAGAGCAAGACAATCCATCTCGCTTTGCTAGATCTCCTTCCATGCCCCGAAAGCCCAAGCCCTCTGGCCTCTACAGCCACATAGTGATAGAACCGACTGGACCACCCACTCCAATCCCAACTGGGAATGCTAATTACCCAAATTCAGAGCCAGTCACTCACAACAGTTTTCGGCAAGAACAAGCACAGGCACAAGAACAGGAGGAACAAGAAGATGATGGTGCCGATGAAGCTGAGAGTGGAGTGGCAATGAATAGGCTGCCCAGAAACATGAGGAGATCTGCAAGTGTAAAGTACCCGTTTGTGCATATCGATGAAGAAGATGAAGAAGAAGATGGAGATTTCCTCGAGAGACGCCGTCCGGCGAGCGCGAGAGAAGCAAAGGGTAAAGTCAGTGGCCATATGGATGAGGAGGTTGATGCCAGGGCCGATGACTTCATCAACAGGTTTAAGCAGCAACTGAAGCTCCAGAGGATGGACTCCGTTGCCAGTCAAAACGGAGGAGATCACAGTTAGCAGATTACTAGAGTGGCCTGACTTTGATCAGTATGGTGTGTTTAAGGCCTTTTAAGATGTACATCTTTTTGTACTCCTTTTGAACTCTTTCGTATATGATCCTTCTTAGCCAGTGTTCTTCTGAGATGGCGTACGTTATATCGTGTAATAATACAAAGTTGAATCAAGAAGAAAAGCAGGAGAAAGATTATTGTTTGCAGAAACCCTAATCATTGCATAACATGTTAGATGATTCTCGGATTGCATAATTCCTCATCATGAATAATGGGAAAATCTCTAAGTTGGTGCATGCGTTGACTGTATTTAAAAATCTTGATTAGTTATAATAATCTTGTGCTTTGGTCCCACAATTATATATGTATAATGATTTTTTTAAGCATATAACTCTAGGGTTCAGACCCAGCTAATAAGCAAGTTGCACTATTCTATATATATATCAAGGATAAGATCCTACTCATGCACATCAAAAGACATGAATCTTGATGCGATTTGATCACGTAAGAAGTTATTAAATCCATTATAATTAACTCGATGATTTCGTACTAGACCTAACCAATATTTTTTATTCGGCATTTAAACAGCTTTAATTAGATGCAGTAAATGGTGGCTCGATTGGATATCGCCTTTCATCCGATTCAGATTGATATCAGCATGATGGAGAGGATTTCAGCTGCAAAATTAAAGAACCCTGGCCAAAAACACAGAAACCAAAAAAAAAAATTAATATAAAAGAAAGCTTCAGCGGGGTGTGCCCTAAATCCACGTTAGCAAGGGACGTGGAGTCAATGTACACTTGGAATTGCCACGTCAAACCTCTAACGGCGATATTGGACTGAAAGTTAATTTGGGTAATTATGATATAGAGCGAAAGTAAATGATTTTTTATGTGATAGAGAAAAGTTTGTGTCAGAATTGGAATTGCTTTTTATAGAGAATCAGCTCTACAATGAGAGCGCTACTTCCATACTTCCAGGTTTGATGGAACATAGTCTTTTGCCAGTTATTAAATTGGCAAATTCGGCGTCATCACTCTCCGCGACTTAAATTGAATAATTAATTAAGCAAGTCCACATCGGAGAAATTTCTGCACAATTTCGCTCAGAAAGATCTAAATTTTTAGCAACTGGAAATATAATTTAATTCATCTACTCTCCAGATCGTGCGTCAGCATTTTGACTAAGCTTGTTATGATATATTCATGGACTCGTTGACTCAACATAACCTAATCTCCTCTCATTAAGCTTAGCATCAGACATGCTTAAGGAGGGCCTAGGCCTAAACCTCGTCTTGGGCCTGGCTGGTGTGGCCCGTATGAAGAAGTTGAATGGGCTTGGAAATGTTGGCTCTGCGTTACAGCCCAGTTCGGCCTTTTCAGGCTTGAGTTAATTAATTAATTTTTTATTATTTACTAACCTTCTGCTTAATGCGAGCTTAATTAGACAACATCCCTCAAGCTCGCTGCCAAACTTAACTCAAAGGGTTTTTCATGGTCTCGGAGTTTATTTAATTGACTGATGAATCTAAATCTCCAAGATAGTATCGGGTCGGAGCGCTTACAAAAGTCCTTAACGTGGCCATTCTTACTATAATTCTCAGTCATCCATATCGAAGTGTCTTATATTATTTCAACGTCAAGTAGTGCCCTTCTTATGGATCACATGTATAAGAAAATGTTTAATGTGTGACATAGGGAAAATTAGTCAATCAGCTTTGAACCTATTGTTCGAATGCCAATTCAATCCTAAACTTTTCAAATTTTGCCAATTTAGTCCTAAACCGTTGCATGAAATACAAATGTAATCCTTCCGGCTAATTTTCATCTAAGATTACCAATGCGGCCAAGTGCGACGAAAGACTGCCGGTGATGACTGGACCGCCACATTCATGACTTATGCGAAAATTGGCTAAAAGGATTACGTTGAAATTTCCCACTAAGGTTTAGAACTGAACTGACATATTTAAAATAGATTTAGGACTGATTGGATAATTTTCCATGTGACATGACCAAAATGCAGCTACATTCATACTATGCAACTAGTGTTGTCTTAAATTCAGGTTAATGTTTAGTTGTTTTAGCAGTTAGATGTTCACATCATATCCAGCCTCTTGCATTTTTCCACTTTGCATTTATTACAAATCAATGCGCCCATCGTCAATCTTCGTACCGAGAGTGAGTTGTTCATGCCCTTATGCTGTCACATTCCCCACCCAGATAGACCGACCAACCAGCATTGCATTTATCAAAAAGTGATTAATGTTGTTGGCGTTTAAATCTTAATTAAGACTCTCAATTTTGCTAGTAAACATTGCGTTTGGTTAACGTATGTGCACAAAAGTCAAGGAAGAGCATTACAGAAATGATAGGATTGAACAACTAGAGTCATTTGACAACCTCAAAAAGGAACCTCATCTAGTCATCAAAGCAAGTGTAGTGATAACTTGTAATTTTTTAACTCAGCACAGATGAAATCTGGTCATGTCACTTAAAGGGTATTTTCCTAATTATGAATTTCTTTAGGAGGACTAATTAATAAAATTTTAGCTACCTTGTGTGTTGTCATATTTGGGCCACTTTAACTCAAAGCTTCTCATAATCTTAATTCGGATTCTATCCTAAACCCTAATTCATCTTATCAATAATATAAGAATTACGCGCTTTTCATATGTAATCATCTTGAGCTCGGTCATTGTCCGGAAATCTTCATCGAGAGGGCTAACAACCATCTGGCAAATTTTGAAGGGAACGTCTCTTTATTTGTCCTAATTAAGCAAATCCCACGAGATTAGTGTCATCAATAGTGTTAATTACTATTATTACTACTCAAAGGACATTGATTAACACCGTGGTTTCTAGAGAAGCTTCCCCATCCTCCAAAGCAACTTTACTCAAGTGGGATTTGATCATTTGACTTTTGGTTGTGAAGTTAATGCAAGCAATGACTTAGAGATCAGTCGTGCTAATCATGGTTTATCCCACTTAAGTGCCACGTGGCGAAAACCCAAGAGACTGTCGGTGGGGGTCGTTCCTTCGCCTTTACGTGCAGCTGTCGGATTACGCGTAGGAAGTTTCTTTTCGAGAGAGGAGGATACTTTCTTACCAGGTGTATTTACCATAAAGACCGTTTTGTCCTTTAGCTCGTCTAGGGTTTGACCTCTTGTCAACAAAGTGACAATATTTGATAGAAAGAAATAAACGAAAAATAAAATTTACCTCATCTTTTAATTTCTTTTAGTGAAGAGGATAGACCTTCTTTTAAGTTTAGTGCACTAAAATACCCTAAATGTTGGACAAATATTAGATAATATGAAAAATAAGAATTACTGGAGAAAACTATTGGAAAAGGTGAAAGTAAGAACAAATCATCCGAGGCATACAAGCACTATCCTTAAGGATAATTCGGCCTATCGGAGTACGAAACTCAGTGCAATAACGGCTATACTCCCAGGATACAATAGATCTTTCTCTTTACTCCACACTGAATAAATAAAGGGAACATGAACAACAACGTCATATGTAAAACCCAGCTAAGATGGAAAGATAAGAGAGATTTTCTTATTTTTGGAATGTTTTTATTGTGATGGGAAAATTCACATTATAGACAAATAAGTGATAGTTAATAAAGAAATAAATCAAATCGATATTACAGCCGTTACAAATTGATTATTGTTATGATTTCCATCAGATACCTTTATAAAACAATTGCTTTAAATTATTTAAAAGCACTGAAATATCCAACAATAAATGACTCGATCAAATATCAAAAGTGTAATATCATATGGTGTGAGGAAAATGATTGGATGAAGAATAAGAAGTCTGATATAGTTTAGCGAAATAAGCTATCATGTTGAAAGTAATTCAAAATTCAGATATCTAGAATATGTTAGATTTAAAAATGGAAGAAATTTTGCACTACAATAATTGTGTAAGCAATTTCGTTTATCGACAATGATTTTAAATATATATATATATATATATATATATATATATGCAAATTCTTAATTTTATTGTTTGACATCATAAAGTTTATCACTGCAAAATTAGTCTAACAAGTAAAGTATCAATTTACTATCGTCGATTTTTTAGTCAAATTATTTGTTTTTATCGGAAAAAGTCCCCTCCCCCCTTTTAAAGGTATATTTCTTGTATAAAGCAACAGAGGTGGCAATTTTCAACACAACACATGAACACGACTCGAAATCCAACACGAATTTATCGAGAAACTCGAATCCGATATGACGACACTTAACTTCAGCTCAAAATTTACATGTTTTTGCTCATTTCTTTAATTAAAAAAAAACTTTTCATAGTTACCTCGGCAACACCAAATAACACGAATGGTCGAGACGAACATTACATCCAACTCCAAATTGGTGGCCGTATCCAAAATATACGACCCTAGGATTACCCATTCTTGTTGCTCATTATAAAGAAAGAAAGAAAGAAAGCATATGGTTCTTGTTAAAAAAAGATTTAAGAAGAGATGATAATGAAGAGAGATTCCACACTTGCCATGGCCTAAGAAGCATCTCTTCCTTCCTTTCTCACTTCTCACTTCACTCTCTCTCTCCCTCTCCCTCTCCCTCTCTCCCAACCGCCGCCCAATATGGCGGACAGAGTCTACCCATCAGCCAAACCCGCCGCCGCCGCCGCCAATGCCAACGGCACTCCCACGACCGCCGGCCCCGCCGCCAACAAGCCCCAGCTCTACCGCCCCTACCGCCCGCAGCCCCCCAAACGCCGCCGCCGCCGCCGCTGCGGCCTCTGCTGCTGCTGCTTCTGGACGATCCTGCTTCTCCTCTTCGTCGCCCTCCTCGCCGCCATAGCCGGCGCCGCCCTCTACGTCCTCTACCACCCCCACCGCCCCGCCTTTTCCCTCTCCTCCTTCCGCACCGTCGCCCTCAACCTCACCACCGCCCCCGACGGCTCCGCCTCCCGCCTCACCACCCTCTTCAACCTCACCCTCATCTCCAAGAACCCCAACTCCCACATCTTCACCTTCTTCTACGACCCACTCCTCGTCTCCCTCTCCTCGGCCTCCGGCTCCGTCTTCCTGGGCAACGGCTCGATCCCCGCGTTCGCGAGCTACCCCAAGAACCAGACGACCCTAAGGACGGTGGCGTCGGCGACCACGGAGGACGTCGACGCGGAATCCGTCGCCTCTCTGAGGTCGGATCTGAGGAGGAAAGCCGGGCTGGCTCTGGAAGTTCGGATGGAGACGAAGGTGAGGGTGAAGGCCGGCGGCCGGAGGAGCAAGAAGGTCGGGATCAGAGTCGTCTGCGGCGGGATCAAGGGAGTGTCGGCGCCGAGGGACAAGAATGCGACCGTCGTCGCCAACGTTGCTGACTCCGAGTGCAAGGTCGATCTCCTGATCAAGATCTGGAGGTTCACGTTCTGATCTGGACAGTTTTTGTTTTTTTTTATAGAATTTCTGAGGATCATTAACGGATCAATCATGGGATTGATGAAAAGAAAAGGAAGAAAAAAAGATTAGTGGATCAAGAAAAGAAAAGGGTAAATTTTATCTTCCTTGCTTTTTCCGAATTTTTAATTTAATTATGTCGGTGTAATAGGGTATAGTTTTTCTTGCAAGTGCCGTGTGAAAGGGGATAACAATATTTGTTTATTTGCTTTTGTGGAAATTGGAAATTGCTTTAGAAGCCGTTGTTTTAACCCTTGACCTACAAAAAAGGGTTCAAAAAAATATTAAAAAAAAATAATCCGTTTGTATCGAATGTACATGTAGCCGGTTGTCGTGCCGTGGTCGCAATGAGATGTGCTATGACATTATTGTCGGTTGTTACGGTTGTGAAGTGTTTCTCGAACAATTCTCCAAGGATTGTAATTATTATTTGATCAATAATATCGTGCTTTTGAGAATTCATGGTTGTCCAAGAAAAAGAGAAGAGAAAAAAGTGCTCATTTGAAGTGGCTAGGGTTTTGTCTATGCCGATAATGTCTTTGCTTTCAACTCCATTTGTGTGTGCATACGAATGGTTATCCTTATCGAATGAGCTGTTCTTTCCCACTACAATTAGTAGTGCATAGCCCATTGCACCATCTTAGTTTTTGGCCCTTTTAGATGTCTCGTTCTGGTTGGGGTTTTCTTGGCATCATTCATAGTGCAAATTGATCGTGCCATGGAGATCGCGGGCGCCGTCTTTCACTAAGTCGCGTGTCCGAGCGATGTTGCGAGCAAACTTATTACCGATTCCTGGCTCATCGCCTGGGCTAAGGAAGGCCGGAGCAGTCACGACTCGAATTGAGCGTTCGATGGCGGATGTAGGAATTTTATGGTAACGCGAGGAAGAAATAGCTAAGCGGCTCTTTTTTTTTTAATTATAGAAAAGATTGATCATAGATCTTGATTAATTTAGGGGCAGGAAAACGATACGCTCCGCGACAAAAGCAAGACGCTGAAATCTAGGCCATCACTCAATAAGTCAAAAGTCTACAGTCAATTCTTTGTGTATTTTTCTAGACCTCTATTTCTGGATATGCTCGTAGGATGCGATTTCCAAGCTTTTGTATATCCTCTTCTTTACGTGATTTAAGGGCACGTTTCATTCAAAAACGCACTTCGATGTATTTTAATTATAAAAAAAGTATTTTAATTATATTGTTTTCTTTTTCGCGAGAGGAAACTATTTTTAGGTTTTTGGGAAACTAGTTCGGGTATGTTATTATAATTCTACACAATTTGTGTCCTTTTCGCAACTTTTGTTTCGATTATAATTCGAAATTAGGAGATTATAAACCTATAATAAGCTATCCGTTTCATTGTCGTCCGATCCCATGTTTTTAATCCACCTTTCAATTTCTTTTTTTGGTCATAGTCCACCTTTCAATTGAAAAGCACAAGAATGGCCACAATTTGTTGATTTTACATTTCTTTCTTTTATAATTTTTTTTTGGCTTTAAGAAGATTTGTGAAATAAGATAAGCTACTATACGTGTTATCCAATTAAACGCATAAGTCATCAAATAGTAGAGTTAAATTCAAATCAAATATTTTGACGAATATCACGGTCATACAGCAGAGAATGAAAAATGTACAATTAGAGTCGATACTACCCAAAATAAAAATTCACGCGAATTAATTCAAACACATTCTTACTGAGCTACGAGAATAGAGTAATTCATTTTAATGTCAGAATAGTATTTTTTTTTAAGAGTAATTAGTAGATCGAATACGTGTATCTACATCGTAGATCTAATTAGTTGTTTCTTAGGTTGTTGGCATTCTTTAACGAGCTACGAGAGTAAAATTATTTTATTCAACTTATAATGTCGTCTTCTTCTTTTTTCGACCAGTAATTCTGTCGATTGTGTAAATGTCAAATCAGTGCGTCGTGGGATTTTGTACCTGGAGATTGGCCCAAAATGACCCTTTTTATTATGGGCGTGCACGTGGTCTCTGAGGCTGCGTGTACAAGTCGGTCGAAATTGAAGGGGGCAGTTGGAATTTTGTCAGAAATTCTCTCTCTCTCTCTCTCTCTCTCTCTCTCTCTCTCTCTCTCTCTCTCTCTCTCTATCATATCATTATTATTATTATTATTTGCTTATCGATGTGTAAAGTATTCATTCAGATGAATAAGAGAAGGGTCATAATTATAATTAAAAGAGAAAATACCACCAAAAATTTCAAATTATGTCACTTGTGATACATTTACCCTGGATTTTTTTTTGTGACACAAAAAATCCCAAACTATATCACTTGTGATACATTTACCCTGAACTTTTTTTTGTGACACGAAAAACTACAAACTATGCCACTTGTGACACATTTATCCCACAATACTTTAACCCATGGGCATTTTCGTCTTTTTGCTTTTTCTTTTTTTTTTCTTTCTTCTCCGACGAGGGCGGTCCTCGGCGAGGGCTGCCCTCGCCCGCCCAAGCGAGGGCGACCCTCGCCCGACGCCGGCGAGGGCTGCCCTCACCCTCGCCCGCCCAGGCGTGGGCGACCCTCTCCGGCGTCGGGCGAGGGTCGCCCTCGCCAGATCCGGCAAGGGCAGCCCTCGCTCAACCCACTGCCGGCGAGGACCGCCCTCGCCGGAGAAGAAAGAAAAAAAAAGGTAAAAAAAAACAGAAAAAGGAAAATGACGAAAATGCCCATGGATCAAAGTATTGTATGGTAAATGTGTCACAAGTGGCATAGTTTAAGATTTTTTGTGTCACAAAAAAAAGTTCAGGGTAAATATGTCACAAGTGACATAGTTTGAGATTTTTTGTGGCATTTTCCCTAATTAAAAAGCTATCGTCGCTCGTGGGTCTCTAATAATGAGTACAATCTAGCCATCGGTCACATAGGCTTTAAGATTAGTCTGATGATGGAAAGAAAAACCATGCAGCTTTGTGCTTTATCCATGTTCTTTTCAGTTTTCACATGTCTCATGCAATTTAAAAATTGGAATTACCCACGACATTAATTATCACTAGATAAAGAAGTATGATGCCACAAATCAAATTAGTCTTTATCTTATATACAGAATTAGGGAATTGATAGGATGAAGTTTTATCATTAAGCTAACACTTCGCACAACAGATTAGAGTTTTATTTTGCTGCCTTAATTATAATAACAGAGGAAATTGATTGCACCGATTCATCTTACTTCGACATTTGATATAGAAAAATAGAGTTGAACTATTTATTTATATATCTACTTAAAGAAAAGTAACTCATTTTATTGATTTTTGTAATCCAAGAGAAGATTTTACTTAATTCTTCATCTCACAATAAATATGTATTTGTTTGACTTGGCGCTGATGAAATTGACAAAGCATTTTTTTCCCTAAAAATTGTAATGATCTAAGACCTCTCTTGACTGACTTAAGATGCATTCTACCATTCTAGCAGCTTCCGAAACGAAAGACCGATCTATAAAACCATCTTTTCCTTTCTAAAGAAAGAGCTTGTTGAACCAGCTTAACACCCAACTATCTATAAGTAAAAAACGTTGGGAGTCCCTGTTTAAGGGAATAAACAACACCAAAAAGCCATATACATTATAGGTGTGCAAAATAATTGAGAATGCTCGGATCGATATTTTCTAGGCAATTCCCGGTTCCAATAAATGGGAACTGGTGACACCAGTCTGGTTCTCGGCTCCAGTTCTAGAACTGCCGAGCCGGACCACCCCAACCGAATTAGTACATATATATTTTTAAATTTTTATGTTTTGAAAATCCTAATTAGCTCTCTCTCACGCTCGCTACTCCTTCCTCTCTCCTCAGTCCTCCTCATGCACGCTCTCTCTAAATGAAACCTTAGCCTTTGGTCGCCTCTTAGTCTTTCTCACGTACGATCCTCTCAACTCTCTCGTCTCATCTCGCTTTCGGTTGCCTTTCAGTTGAGCTCTCACCTCCGATCCTCTATCATGGAAAATCACAGTCGCGGCCCTCACCTCCGGCCCTCCCTTGTAGTCGCGGCCTCACCTCCCTCTCTTAATCTCGCTCTCAATCGCCTCTGGCCTCGTCGCTCGCTCTCAAGTCTCACGCCTCTCTCTCGCAGCCTCGCTCGTCGCAATCCAGTGACTCTAATGGGAGCTTATTCCTGAGTAATCCATCACCAATTCTCTCTACTAATCCAGTCGCGATCAGTCAAGCAACTATAAGTCCTCTTAAAATCATCTTATTATATTCTGTGGCCCATGCCTCTTGCCTTCTCTCTTGCCCTAACACTCTCTCGAGAGAGCTTTGCCGAATCTCTTCTCGATATGGGTAAGTTTCTCGTCCCTTCCGTCGAGCATTTCGATGAATTAATCAGTCTTTCTGAATCTTCTTTGGTTCTGTGTCCAATCTGTCAGATTGATTACACCGGACCGTTTCTAATCCGAATGTCCTACTATTTTGTGTTGTGGATTAGTGGGAATCTGGCTCTCGTAATGATTGTTGTGTTGACCGGTTCCATGGATCCATCCGGTCCAATTCACCGGTGGGTTCATGGAACAAGTGGGCGGTTCCCGGTTCTTATTTTGTGGAACCAACTCTTAGTGGGCAGTTCTTGGTTTCAGGGTGGGAACTGCTTACCCTAGAATCAATCATCTCTAATATACATCCGAAAGATAATTAACGGAAGGAAGAAAAGAAAACATATGGCACATTCAATTTAGATAACATATGAAAGAATAAATGTGATATCATCACCCAATAAATAATCACGTAATAAAGTCTAATCCAACCTGACATGCACCAACCTTAGATTACTATTCCCAACATCATCATTAACAGTAAGCTCCGAGCTGCGAAGCAAAGCGAGCAGCTGATGAATACGCCGTAGTTCGGACTCCACCTGCCAAACACCAATGGCCAAGTCAAGGATCATGAGATAGCCCTCATGTTGGACTCGAAGATGATGGTCTCCATGGCAGAGTTTTATCCCGGTACCCTTAAAAACCGACAATTTGGGAGCACCACCTTTCGGCCCTCTAGGCTAGTCCATGCCATGAATTAACTTAGCCATGCCACTGAGATTTGGAAGCAACATAGTGTTAATGAGCATGTTCTGAAAATATCAATATAACATTAAATTATACATTATAAAGGGAAATACTTTTGCGAAAAAAACTTAGCCTGTGTTTGGCAATCACTTCGCCAAGGCTTTTGGGCCTCTAAAGAGGCTTGGCCAAATGGTAAGGGGTTTGACAATTTTTTTAAAGAACTTTAGGCAAATGCTTGTACAAAGTCATCTAAAGTCCCTTGGTACAAGGCAGATCCGTAGGAGTTTTGGGTTTTAGCATTTCAGAAATTGTAATAAGTTTTTTCTTCCAATTTCACCCTCGCTAAATTTCGAAATTCCTAAAATGCCCTCTCACGACCCAAGATATGACCACAGTCGAGCCAAACTGGGGCTTGCCTGAGGTCGTTGGTTGTTGGTGGCATGAGCTCTTCACCGCGGGCTTTCAGCGAAGGGTTTGAGGCTTAATTTTTTTTTTTTGTAGCAAAGTCCTCCACAAGTATGATTTTTTCCAAACAGTATTTAACCAAAGTTATTTCTCAATGCTCTTTTACATAACACATTTATAAACACTATTTGCATTTCGAGTAAACCCTTTAACTTAAAGCTTTTTGCATTTTCCCAAAAATTTCTCCAAAAGTCAAACCAAACACAACCTTAGTAATTACATCTTACTATTTTGGCAAAAGTTGAAGTGGAAATAACTAAAAAGGAAAAAAAAATCCAGATGAAGCAATAAATTTGTCAAGAATCTAATATCGCATGCATCCAGTGAATATGTGCATAGAGAAGAATGAAGGAAAGAATGGAGTGAAGCTAGACGAAAGTGATTTATGAGGCACAAATGAATAATACGCAAACAATAGTGGAATATATTGTATGATTTTTTCTGCCATAGATTTCAAGAACGGTTCGAAAATTATCCAATCAATCTTAAACATATTATACGAATGTCAATTCAGTCATAAACATTTCAATTGCCAATTTAATCCTAAATCTTTGCATAAAATTTCAACATAGTCCTATCGGCCAATTTTTGCCGGCAATCATTGACATGGTGGTTTAGTCATCTCTTGCTGTCCTATATGGTACACCATCATGTCAGCAATTTTCGACGAAAGTTAGCCATAAGGACTACATTAGAATTTCGCACAAAGGCTTATGACTCAATTGGAAAAATTCAAAAGTTTAGGACTAAATTGACATCCGTATAATATGTTAAGGACTGGTTATACAATTTCCCCAAATTTGAAAATAATTCGGAGAAAAACTTATGACCCTTGTTGCTCCACGGCTATTATTTCCATGAGAAAGCTAGCTATCAACCTAATTCATCTATTTGCTGGTAAGATGCCACACCACTGTTAGCAACTTAATAATGGGGAACAACAAAATTTAAAAAAATGAAACTTGAACAATCGTCTCCTTGCCACCACAGAAATAATCTTTTCAAAAATTTCTCCTGAGCTGTATTAATTTCTTGGAAATGAAATAAAACCATAAATATAAGCAGCCAGGAGAAAAGAATGGTAATTTCATGCGTGGAAATAATTACTTGCTTTGGTTGAATCTTTCAGAGTGAAGAAAATTCCTTCTTGAGAGGACAACTGGGAAAGCAATCAAATCCTAATCAATCTTTAATCGATCGTCCATCGAGCTCGTCCCTTGCAATAATAGGCTTGTGCCACACGATTTATAAACTTAAGCAAATCATCATCATCATCCATATATGGAAATCTTGTAACATAAATCCTAAAAAAGGCCAAATTTATGAAGGCATAATTAGAATTACAGATTCAAATCCAAGGTTGAGTATCACATAAGAGACAGTATGAACTATACAAAATATTATGGAAAGATACCAAAGTCTGATTTAGTTTATTGCATTGATTAACTAACTAGAAAATTTCCAAATATTTGATAATATTTGGCAAATCACAACTTGCATTATCATTAGGCTAATTGGGTTCCATCTCTGCATTGAAATCAATTAAATTCAAATCCCTAAATCGTTTTTCACTCGTCGCGACTTATGTCGAGCTTCCTATTTCGGTCAATGACTTATTGCATCAAAATTCTATACACAAAGAAGAGAAATATTAGAGCAAAACTGATCATTTTCATTTCTTACCTACTTTGCTTGTCCATTTTGTTGAGAGATTTGAGCTCGAGAAAGTCCGGTGGCTGATCTCTCTCGTAGACGCCAGCGAGAAGCCGTGAGTTCGCACCTTCGTCCGTTTTCAGAGGCTTATTACTGGGGAGACACAGCTGCGAAGCCATCGAACTCGGATCGAGCTCTAACGGATTGCTGTACATTGAGCTCGTGCTTTCCATTACCGGGACCGTGCTGCTAAAATCAGTGTACAATGGGTAAGAATGAACGAGTTTACGAAATAAAATCAGTGCTAATGAACGTTTGATTTTTCAGTCTATATATTAAACATAAGAAAAAAAAATATCACTATTCCAAATTTAATGCACAATATAGTTACAGGAAATTAATTTTATTTCGAACATTTTGTTCATTTTGATCAGAGCATTGGTAAGGACTGAAAGCAAAAGCTTACAGAAGCCGCCTGCAAATCGAAAGATGGAAAGACATTCTTATAAAGGAAAATTTCCAAAACCTTATTGTTCCCGAAGATCAAATTCCAAAATCAAGTGAAATATATTGTCTGCAAATATCCACATTCAGAACACAACTCAGTGGTACTTCAAGAAAGCTGTAGAACAAATGTGGCATATCAATACTGAAATATGAATTACTTAGAGAGATATATTAATGCTAAGTTGAGTGCCTGAGGCCGCGATTTTAATTCGTAAAATCCTAGTGAATTTGACACCTAGCCTTAAGTTTTGCAGGAAAAAATGATTCAAGTTTCAAAACAGAAAAATTTTAAAAGAATATTGTCATTTGAATTCCTCGTACCTGCTTATTTGTTCGTCGAGATAATTCAATGGCTGATCGCTTCGGCAAACATGACCCGGCAGAGGGTTCGCGCCTGAGGGTTCATCGACTCGACACGATGAAGTCGACGCTCCGAGATCCTCCGTCATGAAATAGTCACGCAATAAAACCTCTTGATCTTCACTCGATTTTTGCGCCAACCCTAGATTGTTATTCTGGACATTGTTAAGCTCTGAGCCGCGAAGCAAAGCGAGCAGCTGATGAGCACGCCGGAGCTCACACTCGACCAGCCGAACCCTGGCGGCCAGGTCGCAGATCACGCGGTAGCACCCGCCTGCACGGTCGAAGGCCCTCATGTTGGACTCGAAGATGATGGTCTCCATGGCGATCCTGCGGACCTCGGGCGGGAGGTTCCTGGTCAGCTCGTTCATGTTCCGGAGGCCGTAGAGGGCGCGCGCGTTGGCGAAGGTCTGCGGGAGGGTGGCGGGGAAGAACTCGGCCCACTGGCAGTCGGGACGGCACTTCCGGCGCTGGTGCCGGCACGCGGCGCACGCCCGCGAGTCGGGCTTGGAGGCGGCGGCGGCGGCGGCAGCGGTCGGCATGGCCCTTTTGCCTGCCTCCTTTGCTTATAACTATGGTAAGGGAGTGATTTGCGGGGGGAGGAGATGGAGAATATCTCTGCGTGCGAAGTGGAGCAAAGGAAAATGGTTCTTTGAAGAGAGAGAGAGAGAGAGAGAGAGAGAGAGAGAGAGAGATTTCATATAAAGTAACTGAAAGGTGTTGTGGGAAGTGGTGGATATGGAGAGAGAGGCAGGACGTGGGGGGCGTTTGTTGTTGATATTTGGTGTCATATCTTTGAGCTAATTTGACTGAATGTTCTTGCTTGTTGGTTAAGACTTTTCTTCTTCTTCTTTTTATTTTTTATTTTCACCTTCATTTATATTTCCTAGATTATGTTGATCATTCTCTCTCTTGCTAAAGATGAGTAGGAGTAGGTGGGGGTGTCCATTTTTGGGTTCCAAATATATGTTGTAATATAAATATACACTTCATTTTTTAAAACCGATCTAGGGTGCCGAAATCGATGGGGAAAATTGTTTAAAAAGTCCTAAATCTATTGTGCATTTACCAATTCAGTCTCAAACAATTCAATTTTACCAATCGAGTCCTAAACATTTTCAAGTTTCGCCAATTGAGTTCATTCAGCTAATTTTGGCTACAAATTGCTAATGTGGATATCGACCGTCCAAAATGGCATGGTCGAGGCTACTGATGTGAACAAATTTAATATTTTTATCAAAATTTTAATATTTTTCCTTTCTTTTATTTTCTTATTTTTTATTTTTCTCTTTTTCCCTCCATCGGGCCTCGTTGATGGCCGGCATCCTTCACCACTCTCAAGCAAGGGTTGCCCTCGCCAGCCTTGGGCAATAGACGCTTGGGCTTAGGCTAGCGAGGGCAACCCTCGCCAGGGGCCGGCGAGGGTAGCCATCAACGAGGCTTGGCAGTGGCCGGCGGAGGGGAAAAGAAAAGAAAAGAAGAGAAAAGGAGAAAAAAGAGAAAAGAGAAGAAAAGAAAAAATTAATCGAAAAAATATTAAAATATTATTAAAAAAAATACTCACGTTAGCGCCGGCAGTGCCACGTAGGATGGCTAGCATCTACGTTAGCAATTTTGGTGGGATGGACTCAATTGGCAAAATGTGAAAAGGTTTAGAACTCAATTGGCACAAATTCCGACCAAAAAATAAAATTGGCACAATTAAAAGTTTTATGACAGAATTGTCAAAAGTGTAATAGGTTTAAAACTTTTTGGACAATTTTTTCGAAATCGATGAGATCTCGACTTAAACCGGTTGATGCTTTTGTTGGTTGAGCTTTACCTAGTAACATCGCTTTAGCAAATCTTTAATCCTAGAAAACCTCTAATATTGTATCCTAAGGGCTCGTACATTAAAACTGAAAAATTAAGTGTTGAGCGCTAACGAATTCAAGTGCTGAAAATAGAAATTGAAAGTTGTTTAAATTGAATGTTACTATTTTTTATTTTTATTTTGTAAACCAAACAAGAAATTGTGAGCATAGGTTTTAGCAAATATGATTGACAAGATTATATATATCATTAATTACGTTTACCACTTGATGAATTAAGTAACCCCTTCCTTCCTGATTTTTATTTTAAGTGATTTTTTACTTAATTGAATCTTTCAAGTCAAATTTATTTTTTTATATAAAGTCAAAGTTATTTTAGTTATCAACCTAGCTTGCTGTCATTAAGTGCTGAATTCTTTAATTTTCAATTCTTAATTGGGTAAAAAAAATTTGTTAATTGGGTTATTTGACAGACTTTCTTAAGTATATTGTAAAAGTTAATCCTAACAAAAACTCTAACTCTGCATATCTAAGTCTTATCCATATATTGGTAACAAATCTTATATGGGGTTATGCTTATTTTGGTAATAAATGTGTACAAATAATATTTTTTTATACATAGATTCTATTTTGACATTTCCATATATTATGTGTTTAAATATAATTACTTACAACGAGGATTTGAAAGAGCTTAACACGTAGAGATACCTATCTAATATAACAGATAATAACATTAGAAGATCAATTTAGTGGCCTCATATTTGACAAATAGATGAAATTTAACACATATTTGACAAATAATTATAACACCACAAAAACAATAAAAATATCCATTCTCGCAAAAAAAAAAGGTCATATAACATGCTTTCCCAGTAAATGAATAAAATAAAATTAGCCATCATATAAGGGAAAAATATATGTTTAAGAGAGTTCTATTACACGATTGCGTGCATTTCAAAATCAAGCACTACGAAATGTATAATAATCGATGATTGTTAGGATTTTTTTTTTTTGGTCAGCGATGATTGTTAGGATTGAAAGGTTGTATATGCAGCCATTATGACAAAATACTTTGTCATAGAGTCCTTTTAAATTAGTTGTTTTTTCAATATAATATTTGTTTAATGAGTAATTTTTTTATTAATTTGCTAATGTCTATTTGTACGTCAAATATGTGTTATCATCTTATTTACATCATGTATACAACATTTGTTTGTTAAATATGTGCTACTATGCCATGCATTATTTTATTGACGTTTTAATAGCGTTTATTTGTTAAACATATGCTCGTACGTTATTCGATTTACTTTATTTTTGTCAATTGTATAATGATATGAATGGCACCAAATATAAGAGCGCTTTTGTTCTCATCAATTATAGAGTAAATAGAACTCTTCAAGATGTAGAGTGTTACATAAGTGTTATCAATAATTATACACTTAGTCATGTTTATTATGAAATAACACGCTTTTTATTCATTTTACTATTTAATAACTCATAATCCTATTTTGGTAACACAATAATTGCAACTTGAAAATTTAAAACAGACTTTTCAAGTAATTAACTATTATTTAATGGATGAAAATGGGAGAATTTTGAATCCTGATTCATGCAGTAACATCATTTTGAATTCATTCAATTTGAATTGGTATTTTCTCCATCTATCATAATTATTTTGAAGAAAGATCCACAATAATTAGTCTTGAACAGTTTTTGCACTCTTTGTATAACCCTCCAAAAATTATTATTTCGTTGTGTAGACTTTTTGTAATAATGGAAACCCTTTTTCTATTGGTTTACTAATAGTTTTCCCTATTTTTTCAACATTCATCCATTTGTAAAGGTTGTAATTTATATGTTTTTTCCATGACAATTGATTTTTTTTTTGTCATTGATTGTAATATATAGGCTATCGTGTCATAATGGGTATCCATTCAACTTTTTTAATCGAACACGTTAACAGTGCTTATCTTCCCAAATCACTAGCTTATTGAAGACTTAGTCATAAACAGGAGTAATCGCGCCGAAATTAGGTTAAAGATCACCTTCTTTAAACAGTTCAAGAACTAGGTTATTGCTCCACGACATGCACAATGCTGTATTCCTGAGAATGAACTTTGTAAATGAAAATACCGTGTATTCTCTCTCTCTCTCTCTCTCTCTCTCTCTCTCTCTCTCTCTCTCTCTCTCTCTCTCTCTCTCTCTCCTGAAGAGAAAGGTGGAAGTGGTGTGGCTTCACCTAAGAACTGAGCTGAAGATTTCAGTATGATCAGGCTTTGAAATCAAAGTTCGCTGGTTTTCTTCCAGCTGATGCTCCGTTCTAGCAAGCAGCAACCCGTGAACGTGGGTGTCCTTCTTAGCGATATTAGTTCTGTTTAACTATGATCCACGATGACTTTAAATGAAAGTGCCCAACACTTTCCAGGAAGTCTAGTTTTTTAGACTCTTTGGAAGACCATGAAGGGAGATCTGCTGCTATTCAGATAAATATTCAATTCTTTTTTTCTTTTTCGGCTTGATAAGGTATGTGGAACCCCACGATTCTCGAGTTGCATTACCTGGAAATGAGTTGAGGTCCCACGCTCTTAGAATTATATGTAGCGTTCTATGAACGTCTCTATAGATAAATAACCTCATAAGCAGCCGTTGTTGATTCCAGCATTACACATATATTCAAAGATGGGGGGAAGAACAGCAGAAGTGCCAAAAGTTATGTACGGAGCTCACTTTGGTGCCAAAAGTTTCAAACGGATCACTTAAGTGCCAAAAGTTTACGCCGGCGATCACTTAAGTGCCAAATCGGAGAAAAAACGATCACTTAAGTGCCAACGGCGAGAAATTCTGATCAAATTTAATACGTGGCTTTTATATTTAAATTTTAATGACACGTGGCATTTCCACGTGTATAATTCAATTTTTTAAATATTTTTTTCTGATTTTTTTTTCTTTCTTTTCTTTTTTCTTTTCTTTCTTCTTCTTCTTCTTCTACCATGGCCGGTGGCTGGAGGCCAGCCAACGGCCAGGGCCAGCCTCGCCGGGCGTCGCCTTCCACCGGGCGAGGCCCGGCGAGGCAGTCGTGGCCTCGGCGAGGGCCGGCCTCCCCCGATCTGGCGAGGCGAGCCCTCGCCGAGGCGTCGCCTTCCTCCGGCGAGGCCGCCGTGGCCTCGGCGAGGGCCGGCCTCGCCGGATCTCGGCGAGGCGAGCCTCGCCAAGGCCACGGTGGCCTCGCCGAGGCGTCGCCTTCATCCGGGCGAGGCCCGGCGAAGCCACCGTGGCCTCGACGAGGGCCGGATCTCGGCGAGGCGAGCCCTCGCCAAGGCCACGGCTGCCTCGCCGAGGCGAGCCCTCGCCAAGGCCACGGCTGCCTCGCCGAGGCGTCGCCTTCCTCCGGGCGATGCCGCCGTGGCCTCGGCAAGGGCCGGCCTCGCCGGATCTGGAGATGCGAGCCCTCGACAAGGCCACGGCGGCCTCGCCGAGGCGTCACCTTCCTCCAAGCGAGGCACGGCGAGGCCGCCGTGGCCTCGCCGAGATCCGGCGAGGCCGGTCCTCGCTAAGGCCACGGCGGCCTCGGCCTCGCCGGAGGAAGGCGATGCCCGCGAGGCCGGCCATGGCCGGTGGCCGGACGCCGGCCATGGCCGGTTGCCGGACGCCGGCCATCGGAAATAAGAAGAAAGAAAAGAAAAAAAAGAAAATAAAGGAAAAAAGAAAGAAAACGAAAAAAAAGAAAAGAAATGCCATATCAGCCTCCGGCGAGTCACATCAGCTTGAGAAATTAATAAAAAAATGCCACGTTGGATTTCCGGCGATGTGGCACTTAAGTGATCGTTTTTCACAACTTTTGACACTTAAGTGATCCGTTTGAAACTTTTGGCACCAAAGTGAGCTCCGTACATAACTTTTGGCACTTCTACTGTTCTTCCACCTTCAAAGATTATACCGAGATGAAAGACATCCATTATATTGTATTACCCTAGTTAGCTGGTGTACATAATAGTCACACCCGCCCAACCTTTTTTGTGTTTGCGGTAGATTTAAGTTTTGATATAGCAGGATATCATTTGGACGTAATGTTCTATCGAATCAATATATATTGTTGATGCACAAAATTAGCTAAGCTAGATAGATTGCGAGCTGTAATCCAGTTTCCCACCAATATCGAGCTGAAAATCCCATGAGACCGAAGGATTTGCATAAGAAATTTGAAATTTGTTAAAATGATAAACAAAAGCAATCACTGGGTAAAGCTAGCGTGTGAGTGTTCCATGTGGCTCAAACTCAGGCGAGCGTTAGCCACTTTATGTACTAGTAAGATAACAAGCCCCGACTCCATTGCTCATGCCGAGCTTCGTAACCATAAATTCGTCGCAAATTAGCCACGAATACAATCCGTCGCAAATATTTCGTCGCAAATTTGCGACGAACTCTATCCGTCGCAAAATTCGTCGTGAAATTCGTCGCGAATTCGTCACAAATTTCGTCGGAAATTCGTCGCAAATTCGTCGCAAATTTCGTCGCAAAATTCGTCGCAAATTTCGTCGCAAATTTAGCGACGAATACAATCCGTCGCAAAATTCGTCGCAAATTACATCGCAAATTTCGTCGCAAAATTCGTCGCAAAGTTCGTCGCAAAAATTCGTTGAAAAATGTACTCATCGCAAATTAGCGACGAACTGTAATGATTGCAAAATTCGGCTTAAAATATTCGTCGCTATGTTTACATCATTTCGGCCATAAATTCTTGTCCATATCAAACAAAGGAGACAATGACATATAATTGAAACAGAAAAACGAACAAACCATAAATTCTGACAAACAAGCCACAGTGACATATAATTGAAACAAATAACTGAAGGAAAGTTACAGAGTCTGACATGATGCTATTGGATATTCAATCTTACAATACATTCAAAACATGAACTAAGAGATGGGACAACTATAGAAGACGCAGAAAAACCATACACAAGAAGACGCAGCTTTGGTACGATGGCAGGACACCAAAAGTAGTCACTTTTGTCGAGACCTGAGGAAATGTCGATACATAAATCAGTCAAGAATATAAAAGAAGCGTTTATGCATGGATGTGGAACTAGGTGTAAAATAACAAGAGGGTTAACAAAAATACGTTTCAGGACGAACATAAATGTTCTTACTTATGAATATGAGTGAAATTATGAAAAACCAAGATTATGAAGCAAGCTTACCCCCGATTTTGAGAATTTTAACTAGAAAGACCGGAGAAAATCATCATCATCAGCATTCTCGGCATCAATGTGTTGTCATCATTGTGCCCATCACCTACTGGATTGGCTGGAGGTACAGGAGGATCGTCATAGCGATTGAGGTTAAGGTGTTGTATAACGAGTCTCATTTATTGTTCTAAGTTATTTATTTGTTCGTCCTTTTGAACAAGTAAATTATTCAGACGATGCACTTCTTGGGTCAATTGCTTGTCTTGTCGTGGCTTCCTTCGACCAGTCGCAGTGGATGATGAACTTCCAGGATTATTCGGCATGTACATCATTGACAACGATCCCATCCCAAATATTTTCCCTTTTTTCACCCCACCCGTTGCCTCCATCCATAATGCCATATTATCAACTGGTGGCTCAGACTCAGGACAATCATCACTACCACTAGCACTGCTCATTAAAAGTTCATCATATTTTTCCTACATTAACAATGTAGATGAAAATAAAATCACTATATATATACATATATCTACCATAAATATTGAAAGTATTCACGGTTTTCATTATAGTTTACATATAAGCCAAAGTATAACCTTACATACCTTAACAGCTTTTGCTCGATCGCCGGTCCATGTCTTGTCTTTCTTTTGAAATGTGCGTTCAAATATAGCTGCAAATGTGGGTTCCGTCCCTAATTCTCGTGCCTACAAAATGTAAACATGAGTAATTGAATTAAATTAACTTATAACTCATTTAACAGACTTACCAGTCGTTTGCGATGCTCCGCAATGTTGATAGAACCCCCAGCATATGTGGCTGACCCATCACTAGAGCTAGAAGATCGATTCTTCTTATTCTGCTCACAGAGTTGCCGACTCTGTTCAGATGCCCAAAATCTGTTAATTGCCGCCCAATTGTCAGCTGTAAAGAAAGACGGCTTCACTTGCTTGATCTTCGCTCTATTCATGACATTTCGCATAAAATCACTGTTTTTCTTATCGAAAATTCTTCTCACTTCATTGTCTTCCGCTTCCTCCCACTTGAACTTCCGCTGCAATGAATAAAAACACAAATTGAAAGTTATTATGATGATCACATATCCATAACCATGCACCAGACAAATATAGACAGATTTTGTAAAGTTCATGTCGGGGAAAATATCTGGTCCTTTAGGTATCGAAAACTACAGAGTTGTTCTGGTCTCTTTACATCATTGTTGACCATCAATATACTACACCAAACTTAATTGGTGAGAAAATAAAATATGTAAAACTTACCTTGAACTCATTCCACCACATTTCTTTCACTTCTTGTGGAACACTTCTGTAATTAATATACTCTCCCATCCAAAAGTTTCTTATTATTTTGTTCAATTCCCTCACAACAGACGGAGCATCCGTGAATCTGCAATCATACGGATATTGTGCAACATCGACAATTCAGTTGACATCAATATCTAAAGCCCTAAATATTACATATACTAAAATAAAAATGAAGTACTTACGAATCTCCAAATGGGCATATGAAGAATCGGTTATCTTCTTGACCTCTGTTTCCGTCAATATTCGATTGTTCCGCCGAATAATGGGGTGGAACGGAAGGAGAGGGAGCTAAAGGAGATTGAACTGGAGGAGATTCAGTTCGCATGTGGCCAAGTCCCGTAACATGTTGTTGAGTATTGGAGGAAGGGCCAACGTGTTCAAATTGTGATGGACCATATTGTGGTTGAGGGTTAGATGACGGGACAGGGGAAGAGGAAAGGGCCGGGGACGAGGACGAGGAAGATGCTTGTCTTCTAGACGAATGACTTCCACTTTTATACTGACAAGTAGGAAGGTTATGCGAATATGTAAAGAACTATTGACACGTATTACGGACACATAATGATGTACATGACAAAGCTTACCATTTTGATGGAAAGACTGAGAAAATGTTTCCTTGAAATGAGCCAATGTCGAGTGCTTATGACATGCAATTTCCTACGAACAAATATACTATGAATCCCATTCATTTGATATTAAACATCAATATATGAGCACGATATGGATGGCCACAGGTATCAAACATCACTATATGAATCGCATTCATTTTGATTAAATTTTTTTTGACCACGTACAAAAATTTAAATTTCACTGAAAGTGGGTGGCCACGGGTATTCTAAGTCATTATGTAAAGTTTTGTAAGAGAAAAATTGTTATTATTGTTAAATTTTTTTTGGGACCTAAAAAAAATAAATTTCACTAAAAGTTGGTGACCACCGATATTCTAAGACATTCTGTAAAGTTTTGAAATTTAAAAATTTGTAGAATTTTTAAATTATTATTTTTTAATATAAAATTTTTCCCGTGAAATAAAAAAAGATTTCCATACCAAAATTGGGTGGCCACAGGTAGTATAAGCTATTAGGTAAAGTTTCCAAAATTTTTGTCCTTCTTTATTTTAAATATTTTTAGGGCACGTTAAAAAAATTAAATATAACTAAAAGTGGGTGGCCACAGATATTATAAGCCATTCCGAGAAGTTTTGAAATTTTTTAAATTCTAATTTTTTTTGGCCACCTAAAAAAATTTAAATTTCACTGCAAGTTGATGGCCACATGTTTTCTAAGCAATTCTATGCAGTTTTGAAATTTTATATTTTTTTAATTTTTTTTTCACCCAAAAAAAATAAAAATTTCCCTCATAATGGGTGACCACATTTATTTTAAGCCATTTTATAAGGTTATGAAAATTTTTAATATTTCAATATTTTTTGTCCTGGAACGTTAGAAACTCTAAATTTCACTCAAAATGGGTGGTCACTATTAATTTTTGCTATTTTGTGATATTATGAAATTTTAGTTTTTTAAAAATTGTAAAAAACTTTTACGGTCAAATTTCATATTTGTTGTCAACATATACCGTTTTTTTAATTTTCCGTAATTTTACATGCTTTTTTATAGAATTGTTCAATTTTCAAGCATTTTCTGTGAAAACGCTTAATCAATCACCCTATCGTCATTTAACGCTTAATCATCCACATAATAGACAAATTAACCAGTCGACCATCAATCAAAGCCACATGCAATCCTGAAATCGACCCGTAACTTAGCCAACGAAAAGTGATCATAAATAATCCCTAAACAAGTTCGACTAATTACCTAATTATACTAATTAGGGTTTAGGGAGTTGCTTACTTGGTTCAAGGACAACAAAAATCGGCCGATCGAACAGTTGCAGTCCCGACGTGGGCGTGGGCCCAAATGGTGACTAGTCGGCCAGGTGCTAGGCCACGACCGGGCAAACGACGGCGGAACTCCCGGCGGCGTGGCGTCGAAGGCCGGGCGGCGGCAGCGTCGGCGGCGGCAGCGGCAGCGTCGAGCGCAGCGCGGCGACGGCGTCGGCGGCGGCGACGGTGACGACGGCAGCGTCGCGGCGGCTGGCCGGCGGCTACGGTGGGCGTACTCCGCGCGGGCGGCAACGGGCGGGGGCTGCTCCGGCGAGAGCCTCGGCCGGCTAATGGTGGGCGGCAGCGACGCAGCGACAGCGCGTGGGCTGCGGGCGGACAGCGTGGGCGGCTCCTGGCGGGCGGGCGAGGCGGCGAGGCTGGGCGGCGACAGCGTCGATCTCGGCTGGTCGGCGGCGGCAAGGCTTCGGGCCGTTGCTCGGATGCGGCGAGGGCGGCGAGGGGGGCGGGGCGGGCGAAGGCGCGACCGGCGGTGTGACGGGCGGGGGCTGCGGGGCAACCGGCCCGCGATCGGCGACGGGCGGGGGGAGCTGCGAGGCTGGGCGGCGACAGCGACGGCGCGACCGGCGGGGGGGGCGACGGCGGGAGGCTGCGGGCGGGCGGCCGGCGAACGCCGGCCCGGCGGGGCTGCGGGGCGACGGGCGACGGGCGGGGAGCCGCGGGGCGGCGACGGCTACGACGGCGACGGTGGCGGGGGAGCAGCGCAGATCGGGCTTGGGCGGCGTCGGGGAAGGGGGTAATAATATCGCAATTTCCGACGGAAATTGGAGTTCCGTCGCAAATTTGCGACGGAAGCAGGAGTTCCGTCGCAAATTTGCGACGGACACTTTAACTTCCGTCGCAAATTTGCGACGGACTTTCTATGTCCCGTCGTAAATTTGCGACGGAACTCCTCCTTCCGTCGCAAATTTGCGACGGACTTTTAATGTCCGTCGCAAATTTTCCACCGACAAAAAATTTCCGACGGAAAAAAAAATCCGTCGCAAGCAACGTAAAAAAAATCCGTTTGCAAATTTCGAACCGCAAAAATTCCCTCGCAAAATTTGCGACGGATCAGTATAGTCCGTCGCAAATTTGCGACGGATCAGTATGGTCCGTCGCAAAATTTGCGACGGATAGGTTGAATTCCGTCGCAAAATTTGCGACGGACATAATTTAATCCGTCACAAATTTGCGACGGACTATATTGATCAGTCGCAAATTTGCGACGGAACTCCACTTTCCGTCGCAAATTTGCGACGGATTAAATTATGTTTGTCGCAAATTTTCGACCGACAAAAAATTTACGACGCAAAAAAAAATCCGTGGCAACTTTGCGAAGGAAATAAAAATCCGTCGCAAATTTGCGACGGATTAAATTATCCGTCGCAAATTTCGAACGGTAAAATTTCCGTCCCAAAATTTGCGACGGAATATACTGGTCCGTCGCAAATATGGACATAATACATATCGTTGTAAATTTGTGACGTCTTTTTTTCGGTCAAAAATTTAGCATCTCATTTATTTGGGTCCTAAATTTGCCACGTCTTTTTGTCAGTCCAAAATTTGGGCATCTCAAATTGTGCAATGGAAATTACAATATCGGAAATGTTAGGGCACGTTAATAATATTTTACTTGTCGGCATTTAGGGAAAAAATTTCGGATGATCAATTAAAATAAAAAGAATAATCGACAATAATAATAATAATAAAGCACAATAACAATAATAACAAGAACAATAATGATAACAACCAAAATAGCACTTGTAGCGTTAATAATTACACATCTATAGTGTTTTGTGACAAAAATTTTAATCTTCATCTTCGTCTTCGTCCTCGTCTTCGTCCTCGTCTTCGTCATCTGTCTAAAAATCAGATTCTGAATATTCTTGTACATTTAATTCGCAAATTTCAGTTGGATCCACATCTATAATTGCTCCACACGGATCTCGTAAAGTTGGTATATTATATTCCTCAATTTCAACCGTGTTACACACTTCCTCTTGTTGGTAGGCTCTATCCTTCCAGTGTTCCTCGATTTTCCTCCGTGCTTTGATTTTACATACAGCCCACCAATCAGCTTTGTCACGTTTCAAACTAGGATATGATGCATAACATACTTGAATTGCTTGTTGTGCCAAGACAAATGGTTCATACTTCATATACCTTTTCTTGTGATTTATTTCAACTAAATTGAACTTCGTATGCACCTTCATTCCTTTGACCGGGTCGAACCACGTGCACTTAAATAACACAACCCGCATCATTAATGGTCCAGGGTACTCTATCTCTATGATTTCATCCAACAAGCCATAAAAATCATCTTCTGAACTGCTACCATTGGATGACCGAACAGACACACCACTATTCATTGTGGATTTTCCCATTCCATATTCTTGAGTATGAAAATTATATCCATTTATGAAATATGCTGGCCAACTTCGAACTCTTAACTGTGGACCCCATGACAGATGATATAGCAATCCTTGCCCTCCAATTTCATCATAATTACTGTGAACCTAAAGTTACACATGCAAAATCAATAATATATATTATACTAAATGATGTATATAATTTTAATAACTTGGTTTTGGTCCATAGGCAACTTACATATGTCTTGAACCATGCTGCAAATTGTTCATCGCACAAACGGTCAAACTCATTTGGTTGTAGTCCAAACATTTCAGATTGGAAAATCCTAATATTAAAAACCATATAAATATTAGCAAATATTTGACACACAAAACATATATTTGCAAATTTACACTTACTTGAAGTATGGCTCGACTTCTGGGCAGTTCAGTAAAATATAAGTACGGGCTGCATGAAATTCTTCGCCTGATAAGTAACGAAACTGACATGCGCCGCTTGGTCGACCCAGATAATTGAAAATAGAGAACGCTGTGCAATTAGGATCAATGGGGCCCTCATCATTTCTGCCTGCTCTTCGCCTCTTACACTGAACGTGCGGCTCAAAATAGTATGATGCAAATGTTGTCACTTCTTCCACAATATATGCATTACAAATTGAAGCTTCAACACGTGCCTTATTCTTCACTTTTTTCTTCAAATGATATAAAAATCTAGTTGAAATAGAAAGAAGCTTATCGGAACATATTATATGATAAACTAATTTGAACTGTATTTGAAAAAAAACATTACCTCTCAAATGGATACATCCATCGAAATTGGACGGGACCTGCAACTTTGGCTTCATAAGGCAAGTGAACTAAGAGATGCTCCATCGAATCAAAAAACGCTGGAGGAAATATCCTTTCTAAGTTGCAAAGAATAATTGGAATATCTCTCTCTAGTTTTTCCATGTGCGATGCTTTTAACACTGTCGAGCAAATATCATTGAGGAAATTGCTTAACTCTGTAATGGCGCCCCATACAAAGTTCGGTAGAACTTCCTTCAAAGCTATTGGAATTAGTCTTTCCATCAGGATGTGACAATCATGACTCTTCAAACCTGTGAACTTGCATTCATTCAAATCAACACATCTCCCGAGGTTCGAAGCATATCCATCAGGAAACCGCACAGATTTCAACCATTGACAAACAACTCGCCTCTGCTGCTTATCCAATGTATAAACTGCTTTCGGTTTTGGTCCCCTGCTGCTTGCATCCACAGCTAGTATTGGCCGATCGCAAATATCTCTCATATCTTTTCTTCCGTTCAAGTTGTTTTTTGTTTTTCCGGCGACATCCATCACAGTATCTATGACATTGTCGAAAACATTCTTTTCCATGTGCATGACGTCAAGATTATGATGAATAAGATGAGCCTTCCAATATGGTAGATCCCAAAATATACTGCGTTTTGTCCACTTATGTGTACTTCCGTACGCAAAAGTCATGCCGTGCGGGTTCTCAACAACAGTTGGAAAGTCCTGCACACGCTCCCAAATTTGATCGCCGGTCAACCTCATTGGTGGACGCGTTCTTTCAGTCCTATTCTTGGTGAACTCTTTCTTATTCCTTCTGAAAGGATGACTTGGCGGTAAAAATTGTCTGTGACAGTCAAAATAGCTGGGCTTCTTTCCATGTTTTAATCTAAATGACTTTGACCTCTCCAAACATATCGGACATCCTAAGATCCCAGCTGTACTCCATCCAGATAACATTCCGTAAGCTGGAAAGTCATTTATCGTCCAAAGAAGGGCAACCTTCATTACAAATGTTTGATCGGTAGAAACGTCATACGTAGGGACACCTTCAACCCATAGCCATTGTAACTCCTCAATCAATGGTTGCATATAAACATCTATCAACTTTTTCGGATTTTGCGACCCTGTCACGATCAATGTCAAAAACATATAAGGTGTCTTCATGCACATACCAGGTAGAAGATTGTACGGTGTTAAGATAACTTGCCAACATGAATAACTTTTTCCTGTTTTCCCAAATGGAGCAAATCCATCGGCACAAAGACCTAACCTAATGTTCCGAGGCTCCATCGCAAACTCAGGGTATGTTCTATCAAAATGTTGCCATGCCTCCGCATCTGAAGGATGACACATTAGACCCTTTTCTGTTTCATGATTTGCATGCTAAGTCATGTGTTCAGCAGTGGCTTTAGACGCATAAAGCCTTTGCAATCTGGGGATTAAGGGCAGATAAAACATTTGCTTGCATGGTCTACGCTTCTGATTACGACCCGGCCTCCTGTTAATCTTGTACCTAGGTTGGCTACAGAATTTGTAAGATTCTGCATTTTCATCATCTCTCCAATATATCATAGAACCCCTACTACATACATCAATCCTTACAACCGGAAAACCTAAGTTATCCACTAGCTTTTTCATATCATAAAAATCACTTGGCATGATGTTATCACGAGGCAATGATTCCCGCATTACTTCAACAAAAGAGTTGAAGCAATCCCACGACACACATGCTCTCGCCTTAATATTTAATAGTCGGGCGTCACCGATAACTTAGTGTGGTCCTCCACAACCTGGCCATAAAGGTTCATCTGCTGCTTTCAACACATCCCGGAACTGATTAGATTGAAAAGTTTCATTATAGACATTCTCATCAAAACCCGTTACTCCTATATCTTCCAATTGTGAAGCATGACTAATACCCACTTGTTCACGTATAGGAGTAAAACTAGTACTTGCATGATTTGATTCTGTGACAAAATTATAACTAGCTGCATCAATCACCATCCTCTCGTATGGGTTCAATTGCTCATAATAGCCACATTCTTCCCTAACTGAAAATTGGTCACTTCTTCCATATCCTTCATCAGATATAAATGGTTCACCATGGGAAGTCCAATTATAATAGTTCGGACTAAACCCAAATCTAGTAAGGTGTTCTCTAACTTGATCACACACAAGAAATTTACCATTACCGCACTTTTTACACGGACACCTTAACTTATTTCCATCCATGAACTCATATTTACTACTAGCAAAGTCTAAAAATAGTTCCAACCCAGTACGAAACTCATCTGTCAATCCTTGACGTCCAGGTAAATTCTTATTATACATCCAAGCCCTTTCTCTTTGCATTGTGTCTGTATTAAAAGTCAAAAATTATGGTAAAATATTTAAAATATCATATCTATTGTTCTTAATTAAAACCATAAAATTTTTTAAATTATAATTTTTGTTATTCACGCAACAATTAATATGAAATTGCAAAAATAGAAAAAATTACCATGTAAAGAAGACTTACCCAAATATTTGATTAAAATATTGGTAGGAAAAAGTGGTCAATTTGATGAGAATTGCAACGTCCACTTGGATTGCGAGACCTTCAATTAGACACATACCCAAAAAGAATAATCACTGAAGAATCATTTTTTAATAATTTTTAATGTGCGATGGAAAATGGAATTTGCGACGGATCCTTGATTCCGTCGCAAATTTGCGACGGAATTTTCACTTATTCGTCGCAAATTTGCGACGGAAATGGCTGTTCTGCCTCATCCAAAGGTCGGCGAGGTGTCCACGGTCGAAGGATCCGTCGCAAATTTGCGACGGAATTTTCACTTATTCGTCGCAAATTTGCGACGGAAATGGCCGTTCTGCCTCATCCAAAGGCCGGCGAGGTGTCCACGGTCATTCAACCAGTGATGCGAATACGAAAAAAAAACAAACATAAACATATATAAAATAAAAAAATTACAATTCAACGATGAATAGTCACGAAGCTAGCTAATGATACTTACCGGTACAAAAGCTTCACCGAGATTAATATATGCGTGCGCGAATTTTGCTGATTTCAGACATATGAAAGAGGGAGAAAAGCGAGAGAGAGCGAGAGAGAGAGAGAGATAGGGCTGGAATATCACGGGCTAATAAACTACAAATTTGCGACGGACGTGCGTTTTCGTCGCAAATTTGCGACGGATTTGGCGACGGTTTTTTTTTCCGTCGGAAATTTGCGACGGATTTATTTTCCGTTGCAAATTTGCGACGAACTTTTTTCCGTCGCAAATTTGCGACGGAATTAGCGACGGTTTTTTATTTCCGCCGCAAATTTGCGACGGAATTTGCGACGTATAAAAATTCCGTCGCAAATTTTCGACGGATTTTTCATCCGTCGCAAATTTGCGATGGAAAATATAATCCGTCGCAAATTTCGTCGCAAATTTCCATCGCAAATTACATGTTTTTTTGTAGTGATAGTCTATGACACAATTTGGGCCAATAGTTCCATAATGCTGACCTTGCAAGTAGGCATGGCCACGGTTCGGAACCGGCCGATTCCAGTTCGTGGCCATATGCCAGTTCGTGGCCATATGTGAACCAGAACCGGCCGGTTCAGTTCCGGTTCGTAATTTAAAAATTTTAAAAATAAATTATGAAATAAAAAAATATAAATTATAAAATTATGAAATAATGAATTATTCAATATAAATTGTAATCAAAATGTAAATTGTAGGGGTGATTGGTTCCCAGTTCGGTTCGGTTCCGCTCGGAACCGGGAATCTAACCGGTAAAACCGGTCCCTTAATTTTAGAACTAAGAACCGGACCGGCAAATCATAGAACCGGGAACCGGACCATTGGTCCGGTCTGGTTCTAGGCGGTCCAATGGAACCCTTTGCTCTTAACAAGCAAAGGATCGTAGCCACAAAAGGCATACAACTTCACATGCCCATGGCTTGGCTTGGGTTTTATACGCAACCCCTTTGATAGTCTCTTCATTCCAATTCGATGTGGGACTTTTGGCATTTGTATGAAGACAAGCCAAGAGTCTCACATTGAAGGTGTTCAAGGCAAGCCGAGAGTCCCACATCGAATGGGAACGAAGAGGCATTAGAATCATTGTGTATAAAACCCAAGCTAAGCCTTGTAATTAGAGTTCAAGACACCAAAGCCAAGCATTATAATTAGAGATCAATGCACTTACAATACATGGCAATTAGAGTTCAAATTGTTTTATATTTCATTATTATTATTTTTTTAAAATAATTTGGAACCGGAAGCGGAACTGCCGGTTCTGGGCCCGGTTCCAAAATTGTTGGAACCGGGCTCGTAGGCCACGGGCCGGTTCCGGTTCCAAACTGCGGGCCCGATCAATGGGCCGGGCTTGAGTTTGACCGGGCCGGTTTCGGGCCAAAACCGGCCCGTGGCCATGTCTGCTTGCAAGGACGAGGATTGATATTTATTAAGGGACGTCCAAGATTTAAAAGAATCTTTTGATTGCACGGGTGACCCTCTCTCGTCTCCCAACCTAAGAGAAGACAAATTCTTAGACGTATCATTAAACTAACGAGGAAGAAATAAAAAGAAAAGACTATAAATGCCCGACTTCTTTTTGCATAAAATGATTAATGGGAGGACTCAGCTACTGTCCTGCTTTTGAGAACAATGGCCACACCTGTTCGGGCCATTGTATGCTTATGCTGTGCTCTGTTGGGCAATGGAATCGGAGCTGAACTCGAAGCAGCACGGAGCAGATCCATCACAACTTCAAGAGAGCAACCTTACAGAACCTCCTATCACTTCCAATCTCCGCGGAATTGGTTGAACGGTATGAAGTCCATCAATATCGCCTCTAATCTGTTCATTCCTTCTTTGGTGTTTAATCAAACCTTTTTTCTCTCTCTTTTTCTTTTTTGTGCTGATGCTGTTACGAGACATGTTCTTAATCTGATCGTGGAGAGCGCAAACGGGTGTTTTTTTTTCCTGCAGATCCTAATGGTAAGTCTTGCAGATTTTGAGCTATATCCATTGTTTTGTTCCTTCTGTTAGTGACTACTGATCATTGGAGCTTATCAATATGTTCAAACAACATGTTCACCGCCCACCAGAAACATATTACACAAAAGAATAAAAAGAATTAGCGGCAAAATAGAGTTTGAGGAATTCTTGAATGTTCAAATCACATCCTGACATCGATTGATCCAATCAGGTCTTATGTATTACAAAGGGGTTTACCACTTGTTCTACCAGTACAATCCTCACAGCACCCTCTTTAGCGACGGTATGGTATGGGCGCATTCGGTTTCATATGATCTAGTTAACTGGGTTCACCTTAATCACGCCCTTGAGCCAAGCGAACCGTTCGACGTCACCAGTTGCTGGTCAGGTTCTGCTACGATCCTTCCAGGGAATAGACCGGTTATTTTGTATACCGGAATAGAGGCAAATTATCGTCAAGTGCAAAACTTGGCGATTCCGAAGAACGAGTCTGATCCCTTCCTACAAGAATGGGTCAAGTTCTCTCGGAATCCGATTATTGTTCCTCCCGAAGGAATCGAACCGGACAATTTCCGAGACCCAACGACTGCCTGGCAGGGTCCAGATGGTAAATGGAGGATGATAGTTGGAAGCTGGAAGGACGATAAAGGAATGGCAATTCTTTATCAAAGTGATGACTTCTTCAACTGGTCAAAATCAGAGCATCCTCTTTTCACATCGAGCAAAACCGGCATGTGGGAGTGCCTGGACTTTTTTCCGGTATCCACGGATAGCATGAATGGCGTGGACACATTGACCCTGAACCCAAGCACTAGGCATGTGATGAAGGCAAGCTTCAATAGTCATGACTATTATGTGCTAGGCACTTATGATCTTGAGCTGGAAACGTTTTTACCAGATGATGACCTTACGGGAGCTAGTCTGGACTTAAGATTGGACTATGGGAAGTATTATGCTTCGAAATCATTCTTTGACAGTGCGAAGAACCGAAGAATACTGTTTGGATGGGTTAACGAGTCGGATAGTACAGAGGATGACATAGCAAAAGGTTGGTCTGGACTTCAGGTGAGTTGAGTTGCATAATGGAAATTGTGATTTAATCTGGTTGAATGCAAATACGAATGAATATATCCATATTCACGTGTGGCACGCAACTAGACGTGTTTGAAATTTTATTTGGAAGGCCCGTGTGTAGAAAAGTTGGCTTACGAATCAAATTTAATTTGTTTTGCAGGCATTTCCAAGAGAAATTTGGCTAGACAGAAGTGGAAAGCAACTGATACAGCAGCCTGTTGAGGAAATTAAAACTTTGCGTGACAAAAATGTTGGTGTTAAGTCTCTGGAACTCGACAATGGTTCAACTTATGAAGTTTCAGATATCACTGCTTCACAGGTGCACGAATGGACCTGTTGCATCTTATAGTCATCTCAACTTGTTTATTCATTTATATGACGCCCTTGCTCTAGATTTACTTCTCTCTGTTTTCCAATGTAAATCAAAAGGTGGATGTTGAAGTTGCCTTTGAATTGCCCAAATTGGAAGATGCTGAGCTCATGGATCCAAATTGGCTCGACCCCCAAATCCTGTGTAGTGAAAAGAATGCATCGGTTAGGGGCAAGTATGGACCGTTTGGTTTGTTAGCTTTGGCGACGGAGGATTTGAGAGAACAAACGGCAATATTCTTTAGAGTATTCAGAGGCCATAACAAATACATTGTCCTGATGTGTAGTGATCAAAGCAGGTAAAATGCAGGATAACTTTTTGTGAATTCTTGCCTTTTTCCTTTGAAAAATTTCCTTGTACTGTGAGTTCATTGTAAAAGATTGGCTATAACAGGTCTTCGTTGAGGAACGAGATCGATAAGACCACATATGGAGCTTTCCTCGACGTAGATCCCCAAGTTGAGAAGATTTCCTTGAGAACCTTGGTACGTTTTTCTGCGATTTTATGACCCCTGGCCATTGCCTTATGATCTGATGATTGCTTCTGAACTATATTGCAGATAGATCACTCTATTATTGAGAGCTTTGGTGGGGAAGGAAAAGTATGCATCACTAGTAGGGTGTATCCAGTGCTGGCTATTGACAAAGCGGCTCGCTTGTATACTTTCAATTATGGAACTCTTAGTGTACGAGTCGAGAGACTGGATGCGTGGAGTATGAGGAAAGCCCGTATTGGTCATGGAGAAAGTTTGAGCTATGGAGAATCATTGGCACTTCAGTGCGAGAACCTCTCATTTTGCGGATCCGAGGAGGGTTGATCCTGTGGAGGGTTGCCGCTACATTGTGAGGAATCTGCTTCTGCAATTTGAAATGCTCAAAGCAAGACTGATTCTAGTGTTTCATCCATGTTTTCCCTCCACACGTAATAGAGCGCCATGAGACGTATCCGCAGAATCGCTGCATTATTTCCTGACTGCGTAGAAATCTAAATCAATAAAAAATTGTACCATTCAGAGTTTTTTGTAATCCTGATTGAATATGAATGGTATGCTTCTGCAAAATAGTCCTTCTCTGCCTCTTTTTTATTTTTTCCTGGGAAAAAAAACCTTACTAGTTGAATGGCTGACACCCCACATGAGCTCCAGGAGAAGCAGTATAATAATTTATCTGAATCACTGTTGGCCCTCGAGCTGCTAAATGGGTCACAATGATCTTATAAGTCTCCATTCTCAACACATAATTTTAATTTGTCTAATCAATCACGAGGCTCATTATGATGCATAATCTAAGAGCTTAAAACATACTACGCAAAACGACAAACAAGATAAACTTAAACTTTGCTCACTGAAAAGCATCCCTTAAACTTGGACTTTGTCAGGTAGAGTCTGGCTTCAGTAATCTATTCATAAACTGTTTTTTAATTGCTTGCTTGATTGATAGTCTTTGGTCTTTCTCCAGAAAATACAACCAATCTCCATGTGCATTATTCCCAAGTTGGCATTGAATTTTCACACTTCCCTAAGTATTAGAAAATTGTCCTGATAATATTCTAAGAATTAAGAAATACAAGTTGCATAACTGGTACAAGAAATGTGCTATTTGTTTGTGCAAGTTGTTGTCAGATCTATTTCTCCGAACACCCTTTGATGTAAACAGAAAAGGCTTGAATGTAGACTGAGAGAAACTTTCTAACCTGGAGATTATTTGCAGTTGTTCCCAAAAATGAAATTGTTACTGATATATGTTGTAGGATTATTCTGTGCAGGAGTTGGATATGCAGCTGAAGTTGGAGACTTTGATCCTGTTCAAAAAAATCGTCAATCCGATGCTACAGATCAGCCTTACAGAACCGGATACCACTTCCAACCTCCGAGAAACTTGATGAACGGTGATTCAGTTGATACCCTTCTCTTGGTACTTCTTTTCTGTTTTGATGCCAATGAGTTTACATTAGTCTAATCATTGTTGATTCTTGATATGACTCTGTTCCTGGCTTTGTGTCATCCGGCACAACTCCATATTTCGCTGAACAATGACACGACAATGCAGATCCAAATGGTGAGTTTGTCCAATCTTTCAGCATCTCATTCATGTTAAAAGCGGCATTGAATATGTTAAGAAAGATGACAAAGGCTTTTACAAATAAATCAGTATTTTGTAAAGCAAATTTTTTTTAAAGTCGGCTTTTACGCCAAAATCATGTCTTTCAACATCAAATATTGACATTGAATGTGTAAGGATAGAAGTTAACTGCTGTGTTGGTTTCATGAAGTTTCTTTTATATCACAGGACCAATGTATTACAGTGGAGTCTACCATCTGTTCTATCAGTATAATCCATATGGTGCTGTGTGGGGTAACATAGTGTGGGCTCATTCAGTATCTTACGATCTGATCAACTGGGTGAACATGAGGATGCTATTTATCCGACAGGGCCTTTTGATGTTAATGGATGCTGGTCTGGTTCGGCGACCCTTCTTCCCGGGGACAAACCTGCCATTTTTTACACAGGGAGCGACCTGAAGAATGGTCAGGTCCAAAACTTGGCAATGCCCAAAAACACATCTGATCCATGGCTCCGCGAGTGGGTCAAATCGCCTCATAACCCATTAATCACTCCCCCAAATGGAACTGATCCTAATTTCTTCAGAGACCCAACAACTGCCTGGCAAGGCGAGGACAAGGTGTGGCGCCTTCTAGTTGGAAGCCAGATTAAAGGTCGAGGGACCGCGATTCTTTACAAAAGCGAAGACTTCATTAGCTGGAGTATGATTGGGAGCCTGTTTAATTCAATGGCCGAGACTGACATGTGGGAATGCCCAGATTTTTATCCTGTTAGTACTAAAAGCAGGAGTGCGCTGGAAACCTCGGAGCAAGGGGAGTTGACCAAACATGTGCTTAAGGCAAGTTTCAACAATCACGACTATTACATACTCGGGAACTACGAAACGAAAACAGACAAATTCTCTGTTAAGAATGACTTCACCGTTTCAAGTTCGGGCTTGCGGTATGACTATGGGAAATTCTATGCTTTGAAGACGTTCTATGACAGTGCAAAAAAGAGGCATATTCTGTGGGGCTGGATAAATGAGTCTGATAGCAAGTCATTGGACATTAAGAAGGGATGGTCAGGACTTCAGGTACTTCTGACTTTCAGTAGTTCAAAAATGAACTTGACCTAAGGATCTATTTAAGCCATGTTCCTTGTAGGCATAATCAGTGATTAGTTGGTTGGATAAAAGCAGTTTTTCCCGCTTCACCTTAAGCCAGTAGGAAAGTACATTTATTGTACTTGTCATAAGTAGTTCAGTTAAGTAATCTTGTTGTAGATTGATTGATTTTGTGGACGGACTGACGAATTCTGATCTATATTTGTATTACAGACCAGGTTCACTGCTACATTCTATCTAACGCCATTATAGTTGAAACTAGTTCTCCATTTATGGAAGCTTATCGAATTGCCGTCTTTCTGTTTCCAGTAGATTCCCCGGAACGTTCTTCTTAGTAAATCGGGAAAGCAATTGGTGCAATGGCCTATTAAAGAAATGGAGAAACTCCTTGCTAAGGAGGTGACTACTCTGGGTAAGGATCTCAAGGGTGGATCGGTAGTTGAAGTATCGGGCATTACAGCTGCGCAGGTAATTAGTTCAATACCTTGACATAATGTATAATTATTTACATTAGCTAGTAGTAATCAGAAGTTTTAAACTTACTGCTCATCTTGTCATATTAAAGGCGGATATCGAAGTTTCATTCAGGATCACGGATTTAGCCAAGGCTGAGACCATAGACTACAATTCAGTAGATTCGCAACTAATCTGTTCTAGCAAAACAGCATCTGTTAGGGGCAAACTCGGCCCATTTGGTTTGCTGGCTCTGGCTTCTGAGGACCTGAAAGAACAAACAGCAATCTATTTTCATGTTCTGAAGCAGCATGGAAAATTCGTTGTGCTGATGTGCAGCGACCAGAGCAGGTAGGTTTATCGATGAGGTTCGATTCTCTGCGCATTTTTGCATATATTCTCTGATCTAATCTTGAGGTTGGCATTGCAAGTAGGTCGTCATTAATGGAAGGCCTTGATAAGACCACTTATGGAGGTTTTGTCGACATAGACCCTCGTCAGGAGAAAATATCTCTCAGAAGCTTGGTACTTATAGTTTCTTTTCATTTAATTTTCCTCAATCTTGCTGCTTTTACGCGCTTAATAGGTCAAAGAAGAATCATCCTCGATCACAGTTGATGGTCCTATGTTAATGAAATCTTATATGCCTTAGACAATGACACAAGTAGGATTAAATCAATGTGATATTCTTTGGTGTTTCCATTCATCTCTCTTTCTGTGACACTCTCCTAGTGCAAGTACTCATTTTTTTAATCATCGACGCACAGATTGATCACTCGATTGTTGAGAGCTTCGGTGGCGAAGGGAAGACTTGTATCACTGCCAGGGTTTATCCGAGCTTGGCCATTGACAATAAAGCTCGCTTATATATGTTCAACAATGGAACAGTTGGTGTCAAGATCTCAAGACTCAGTGCCTGGAGCATGAAAAACGCTCAGATTGCTCCAATCAGCAAAAGAAGAAAGCCAAAAACCAATAAACTAAAAATCAATGCCACTCTGTCACCTCCACCGCAGTTTCACACCCAAATGGTAATTGAAAGGAGGACAAGAAAAAGTGTATGTTTTGCTTGTTTCTCATCTGACCGTTCTTGAGATCATCACACTTCACTGCCCATTGCGGACACTACATACACATACTGTTCCATCAAAAGTTAAGAGCATATTGTTTCCTTTTATTTGATCTCTCTCTCTCTCTCTCTCGCTCTCTCTCTCTCTCTCTCTCTCTCTCTCTAAAACAAAGTGATCTAAGCTGACATATAACATAGTGATTTCGGCTGATTGAAGCCAAGCTTTTTCAAGAAGTTCTAGAATCTAGCTAGGGGAGGTGTTAACTGATAAATTTAGAATTTGAAAGCTCAGACAAAATGGGCCTCAACCAAATTCCTTTGTCGATTATCAGAGCGAAAAATTGAGGACACAAGGTGAAAACAAGAAATGAAACAAAACCAATAAATAAACTGGGTCCCCAGAAAAGAAGCTAAAGCAACCATGACCTCACTTCCCCTTGAAAAGTGGGGGCGGGGGGGTAAAAATACAACCGTCTCAAATGCTAAAGTACTTAAAAGAGGCTTTTGGAACCGTTTCTTAGGCTAAGTGGAAGGCCAAGCCCCACCATTAACAAACTTTGGGTGGGGCTGGGACATCATCTTTTCCTTCCTTTGAAAAGACTAAGAAAGGACAAGAACAACACCAATTCAAATTGTTTATACTTTCTTCACATAGTTGATGAGTGTGTGTGTCTGTGTGCTCTCTACTGTTCTCCCTCTCTCTCTCTCTCTCTCTCTGGAGAGAATCATCACTAGATTCTTGCAAGCTTAGGTTGTGAAGATTCTAACCTCTTAGTGTCCAAGAGGGGTGGTGCTGCATCACAGCCAATGCATGGCTCCCACGTCTGAGCCGGCAACAAGTTGGAGTCAGAGGGTTGCACCGAAGAATTCTTTTTAATTGCCGGGTGCGTAATGGTTGCCTCTTTGGCTGGTGTTCTGCAGAGGTTGCTGTCATAATGTCTTTTCCCAAACCAAAGGGAGTTTGGGGCCCAACTGATGTGGAGTGAGGTTAAGCCGTAAACTAATTTAACACCACTCGCATCCCTCCTCCTTTTTTCCTTAAAAGGGAAAAGGACCCTTAAAGAAGAATTTGTGGTATTATCAATATACAATTATATATAAAAAATAAAAATAAAAACTATGTCGAGGTGTGTACGTATAGACTCGGAATAGTTTTACAAGAGGAATTGATCTGCCGCACAATATACGCTTCTACTTTCCAAAAATTATCACAACTTTATTCAAGCATTCGTTAAGCTTCTAAAGTTAGAATCCGGCATAACTGAAGTAATTAAAAAATTGATTTCCGAAATCCTTTTAACCACTATTACAGTCCCAAGTGCTGAAGCATTGACCAATTGTTTCTCAAATTAAAATTTGTGATCCTTTCTTTTTGTTAGAAATTTGGGAATCCTTTGCCATTGTTATAGTTATAAATTCATGGCTATGTCATGGTAGATGCAAAACATAAAAAATTGATTAGGAAAGTTTATCCTCGCTTTTGCAAATAAATAAACAAGAATTCGATTTACTTCATCACCTGTCAAACATTATAAAATCACAGATTACAATTCAACTATTGGCAGAACCACCACAGGCTAAAAGCATCAATATAGAACACTACAATGTTGCCAAAAGTTTTATTTTATTCGCATTTTATTTTTGTCACACAACTTTATATTCTGTAAAAGGGAAAAAAAATTGGAAACGAATAATGGCCCATGACGCACTGGAGAATATTGTCTGGTGGTTTGGTGACAAAACTGGATGAAACTTGCCCTAGGTTTAGGTAGTTTTTTGCTTGTCATGTTCTCGTGAGTAGTTTTCAGCATCCTTAAATCTTTATTAAACTTACTTTCCATAATAAGATTTAAGTTTCACATAACACGTTTTTCTTAAATAATGACCGATCACACAGAGAGCACCCATGAGCAAACGAGGAATTAATTTACGATATTCACTCATATCGGACGGTTTTCTTTCTCTTTTTTTGCGCTTAAGTTCACGTCGAAAGTCACGTGATCGTCGGAATGTAGCATCATCGCGCGAAGCACAAAATCTTCTTTCTTGCATGAATAAAACAGCAAAATATCTGTCATTCTAGGTCTGATGCAAACCCTTTCTGGGGAATAGATTCGAGGATTTAGTGGTCAAAGTATGGCAGATTTTGAGCTCAGTGGGGCATTCATATATACCTTATAAGTGTGACATACCAAGCAACTTTTGATGGCTAGAAGAAAGCCAAAAGAAAAATCTGCAGAAAAGTAAAATAAATAAAAAAAGACCAAGCTGTGGTTACTTGATTGCCAACTTAAAACACATTCTCTTTATTCATATTTATTAGTTTATTTAGGTCAAGAATCTTGAAACCCTAATCATCGGTTCCACCCTTTTGCACTAGAAGAATCTTAGACCTCATCTTTGAAAGAGAAAAGATACCATTCTTAGTCTCGAGAGACATATTGCGCTTTCCTCTGGTTTTTATATCAGATCCACTGTCGACGTCACTGTATTCTTTTTCACCATATAAATATCACCGATTTCACGACAAGTGCCGCATATGAACACACTTAGAGCAAGTGATGAGTAAGCGCCCCTGACTACGTTTAAATTCTCTCGACTTGTTATAAAATTAAGAGGTATGCGTCTACAATAACGATAATGAGCTTCGCAATAATTGTCGACATGTCGTATAACACTTTGTATTCTTATATAAAAACCCTAAAATGGATCTCTTTAAGAGAAAGCAAAGTGACCCTTTTAGGGTTTGGAGATTTTTGCAATTATTGGACGAACTTTGTCTTAATGTGTTGATGGGTATCACTCTACTTTGTCGTGGTCACGTAGTATTATTCCAAACCATTCCTCGATGCCTCCAACATCATCTCACGTTAACCACAAGACCCACAGAATCTTGTACAATACATGTTAGAAGCAAAGGAGGCAGAACTTTAGTTGCCATGTATGTTCACAAATAATAAAGATCTTTCGACAAAATTAAACTATAGTCGGTATTGTCTACGAGATATATACGAGATTGAACTTAGGTCACGATCAAAAAGAAATTACAGCATACACCGGCAACGTAAAAAACCTTTCCACAAGCAACGTCTATCATTCACTTGATGATCGGTGAGGGACTGGGATTAAAATTCTCAAATCGATGGGGAATAAGATTGCCCGTGTAAAAATTTTCTTTATACAGGCGGTGTACGCTCTTATTTTTCATGAAGAAAGAGGAAAAAAAATGATCTTTACCACTTTCGGCAATACTAGGAATGTTGACCGATTTACAAACTAATATAAGCACATGATGCCAGAAAAAAAAAACATCTGAATTCGATTGATGAGCACGATAATCAATAAGAATATGATATACTAATTAGTATTTCGGATTTGGAAGAAATACTATGGATCTTTCATCAACTATCAATCACAATCCACTTGCAACAGCACCAAAATTCAAGTTCAAATCACATGCTTAGGAATTGGGAACGATTTGATTATCGTTCCAATCAAAATTCCAAATACACCAAATTCATCACAAGACAATAAATAATCATATCATTGGTGATAAAGATAATATCTCATACACGTGCACCGTACACGTGTGCTCAGATTCTTCTTCTTCTTCTCCTTCTTCCGCTGCTGCTTCTGCTGCTGCTGCTACTTCTACTGCAACTTACAGTTTTGACCATCGAATCAAAGCTACGGCAAGCTACAACCAATACAAATATCCTGCTTTTGACCTAATAATCCAAACCATATCATTCTTTTTCTTGCATCCTAACATATGAATATCGACTTCGATCCATTAGATGAAATCTCGTACCGGGTCGGAACTTGACCCCCACGTTTTGCAAAGCTACGAGGCTAGAGCACGCCGACCTCGGCGAGCTTGGGCACGAGGTGGCCGCTGAGGTGGAGGGCGACGAGGGACTCGAGGCCGCCGACGCAGGACCCGCCGATGAAGACGGCGGGGAGCGGGGGGGCGGCGCCGGGCGCGTCGGGCGGTGGGATGGCGGCGATCTCGTCGTCGTCGAGGTTGATGACGGTGGGGTTGACGCCGATGGAGGCGAGGAGATTCCTCATGACGTGGCACATGCAGCAGGAGGAGCGGCTGAAGATGATGACGGGGTGCTCCGAGATGAGGCGCTGGATCCGGGTCTCCGCCGACTCGGCCTCGTCGATGGAGAGGGACGAGGCGGCGGCGGCGGAGGCGGAGGAGGAGGCGGCGGCGGGGGCGGCGAGGTCGAGGCGGACGGCGTCGTCGGAGCAGAGTCCTTGCATAATATCGGACGACGCGTCGCCGGAGAGATGGAGAGGGGGAGGGAGGGAGGGAGAGATTGTCAACGGAGAGAGGGCGAGTGGGGAAGAGTGGGATTTCTGGTGAATTTTATATAAGAGAGGGAGTGGGGAGGTTGCTGACGTCACCAAGTTGCGAGTACTGTGTACTGGTGATGGTTTTTTTTGCCCCCTTTTTTTTTAGTTTTTATTGTTTTGTCCACGTCAGATAATACTGTGGGAGTTTGCATTTGAAGTCTAATCAATGAGCGCTTGGGTCCAACTCAACTCAAATTTTCATTTTCCTTTTCTTTTTATTTTTCATCCCTTCTTTCTCTACTGATCGCCGGCCGAGCTTCGGACAAATGGCCAATTGCCGACCAGAGGCAACCGCCGGTGAGGGTCGCCCTCGCCGGCCTTAGGCAGGATCGCCCTCGCCCGGATTTGGCAAGAGGCAACCTCGTCGAAGGCCAACGAGGTCGTGAGCCTTGCCAACTTCAACCTCCCTTGCTAGTCTTCGGCGAGGGTGACCCTCGCTTGAAACTGGCGAGACCAGCTCTCCTTGGCCTTCGATGAGGTCGCTCCTTGCTAAATCCTGGCGAGGGTGCCCTCGCCTGAGGCCGACAAGGGCAACCCTAACCAGCTGTTTCCTTTGGCTGACCATCGTCCAAGTTGGCAACTAGCAAAGGAAGAAAGGAGGAAAAAGAAAAACAAAAGAAAAGAAAAATATAAAAAAAAATTAATTAAAATATCAAAATATTCTTAGAAATTATCCACGTCGGCGTCACATCGGCCGTGCCATGTAAGACAGCTGGCGTGTATGTTAGCGTTTTCCGGCCAAAATTGGACGAATTGACTTAATTGACAAAATGTGGAAAGATTTATGATTCAATAGGCAAAGTTAAAAGGTTTAGAATTGTATTGACAAAAGTACAATAGGTTTAGAATTGTTTGAACAATTTTCCCTAATTTGTGGCATAGTGGTTGAAGCATTGATGGATTTCCTAAGCCATGCTTAAAGCTCATCTTTGATATATCTATATTCTTTTAAGCAAGCTTAAAAAAAAGTGATCGACCAATTCTACCTAATAATTGAAACCAATTACCAAGGATATCAAACCGCTCAAGATTGGTTTCTCGATTTTTCACCCAAAAGCCTATCGGGTTACCATGAGAACCAACCTAGAACAGATCGGATAAAACCGGTCCTATTCGATTCTCAAACCGAACCCATCCGGTTGTTCACCCCTAGCGTTTATAAGCTCAATGTAGACTCGATTTAATACATGAGCCACCCCTTCCCCGCATAAATAATTTTGACAACCTCAAGAAGCCTATATAGATCGAGCATGCATGAGTTCCTCACAACCATCTCGCGTATTAACTCATTATATGGCCATAGCCAGTATAGTTGTATGGTTTTACACAAAACAAGATTGTTTTAGATAAGCCATCGTGAAAGATCTCTTTTCCTTCAAGCTTTGATTAGACCCCACGAATTCACCCAAACATTCTCACCTATGAGCATAAGATCAGGACCCATATAGGGGCGAGAATGTCTCCTAGCGAAAGATTTCGTGATTGTCACGGGGGGATATACCCCATCGAAACCAAACTTCCTATTTTAAACCTCAGGGCCTTATTGCCCAAAAAAAGAAATTCCATAGGTTAAATTTGGCGTAATTCCAAAAAGAAGCACCAACTTTATCTTGAGTGATAATTCTGAACTAAATTTTTTTTTGTCTCATAAAAAATTACAAATTTTCACTTAAATCTTAAATCAGACCCGAACAATTTGAAAATTTTACATCAAAGGGGCTAGATTTGAGATTCGAGTAAAAGTTGGTGCTTTTTATTGAGACAAAAAAAGTTTTGGCCAAAATTGTCACTCAATATAAATTTAGTGATTTTTTTTGGAATTAGCCCGGTTAAATTGACCTTAATGTTTTTTCTTTCCAAAAGTCACACAATTGTGAGGAAAAGGCGCACAATATAAGTCCTATTCTCATGTCACTAATTATGAATGTCCTGGCCAATCATCCAAGTTTTGTCCTACTATGTTGTTCATAAGGTGGATGGGTGTTTCATATCTCTTGGGTAACCGAAAGTGTGCTTCCTCGATCATAAAAAAGAAAGTAGTAATTCATGGTGTAGAATCTATCCGAGTGTTATGACATCTTTATGCATTTTGTTCTAGATTTTATACTATTTATGAGATGAGATGTGGTGTGACCTAGGGCTGTGCAACAGGACCGGTTCTACTTGGGATTTGGATCAGACCATCCTGAAAACCGGTTTGTTTCTAGGTTCTCAGTTCCAAATTTTTGGAATCGGACCGGTTCTCGATTTCCGAGTGAAGAACCACCCAAGAATTGGACCGACCGGACTGAATTTGGAACCAGTTTCATAAAGCCTAATAACCCCAGTTTTTTTTCTTTGTATCTTTTTCTCTATTCTTTCCAACCTCAATTAGATACTTAACAATTCTCTCTTGCTCCCAGCTTGCCCTCACTTGTTTGAGTCTCGCAACCCTCCCTTGTTCCTGACTCGCCTTTGCTCGCTTGTGTCCATTTATCTTTTACTTTAAACAGTTTTATTACTCATATTATTTTGTTGTAAAAAATAAAACCAAAAAAAGAAACAAAAGAAAAAAAAAAGGTTCTCGGGTAGTCCTTAGGACCGGACGAGAAAAATAGGATAAGTTCTAAGGTCAATTCATACATGGTAGGTTTCATGTTCCAAAAACTGAGAACCGATTTTAACGGGTTAGTTTCAGGTTTCAGCTTTGGAACCTATCTACTCTGGAACTGATCACCCATAGTATAAACTTTTTAAGCAAAAATTACACCGGATTAGAAAATAGGTATTGCATATCAATACAGATCTAACAACAACATAAAAAAGTACGGACCAAATCAGCTAGGACGCATCACTACTAGCCGATGAACCGGACATTATTGCAAAGACATTGAATATTTTCATATAGATCTCCATCATTGTAGGATAATTTCGCGGCTTTCCTATTCGGATTCCCTTACGAAGTGAATCGACCGTTCAAATTTAACCCTCCTCGACTTCAATAATAAGGCGTTACTAAAGCCTATCACGAACCCAAGGCTCAATTTAGGAAAGGTAATTACAAAAATGTTGTACGGTCCGTAAAACTGGGAAAATACCAAAAAGGCAGGGTGGGGGGCAAAAATTGATTTCCACGCAAGACAGGGTCCTCCTCGTCCTGTTGTCCTTTCGACTTGTCTCCCCCTGTCCTCTGCCGTTTCACTGGCTCGCCGGTGCGCAAAAAAAAACAAAACAAAAGCGAAGGTGGTGGGGGCCACGCCGGGACCGGAAGCCGAGCCGAGCCGATCCGATGTCAGGAGTCGAATCATCGTCAAAACCGCCCTCATCCCTTTCACTACGCAAAACTTTCCGAGTACCCGGTGACGTGAGCAGCTTCGACCGGAAGGGGCGGGCCCCGGTTGCTGACGTGTGCCGGACGCTCCCGCTCCCCCCCTTCGCTTTCGCTTTTTCCGCCCTTTGGTCGCTGGACACTTTGGTCGTCGTCGTCGTCGTCGTCGTCCCCAAAGCCCCCCCGGGCACTTTCGTCGTCACGGCGGCGGCGGGCCCCCCCGTTGGCTTACACGTGGCAGGCGCGGTTCCCCTTCCTCCAAGCATGGAGTGGGGGGAAGGGATGTGGGCGGCGGGTGGGGCCCACCTGCGTGAGGGAATTTCCCGGCAGAGACCAATGCCCCCCCGGCCCCGGCCCCCGCCCCCGCGCGACGTCATCGATGACGTCGTGCGATTTTCGCGTTGAATTATTGGAGCCTTCCCCGATCGAACGGACGAGAGGGGATTACTAGCTAAGCACGCCATTCGATGATCTTTGGTCGTGGGAATCGTCAACCTACGTTTTCCTTCCTCGTGGTTTCGTGAATCATGCTTTCTAATTTGGTGGAACAAGGGTCGTATCTTCGGAAAATTGATTCGAATTGACGATACCGTATCATCTTCGAGATCACCGTGCTCGTGTACGTGTTGCTTTCTTTGCTTGATGCGGTGCTGCTTACGCTTGTCTTTTTTTCCTATGGCTCGGAGCAATTTTTATATAAAATAGATCGATCTGTTTCTTCCGATTCTTGATATTATTGGCGATTTTCTTACATCGACATCGCGGGTGAATCATATCGATCATGTTATGTCCTTGACTGGCGATCTTTGATCCTCAATTTCTTGCTTGAAAAGGTTATCTAAGTCTAGCCTTTTAGAGAGTTTTCCACTTAACAAGGTTAAATTCTGCGAATCGCGATAACTTCTCGACTTGTCATAATCCCTGCACATGAAAGCGAGCGAGCACGATGAACAACTCATGTGTGGTCGGGGAATATGTCATGACGTATAGGTGATCGGATCTCCAGATTTTGAGAAAATTCGGAATATTTTCCAAGAGCGTGTGTCTCCTATCGAGGTTTCCTGAGGGCCAATCGGGGCGCGCCAGGTGTCAGACCGCGCCCCGAGATTCCAAACAGGATCTTGGCGGGGGGAAGGGGGCGGGGCTTGTGGGCCGGCGGGCCCCCACCCATCATGGGGGGGTCTTGGTGTCCTTCAACCTCCGCCGTGGATGGTGGCTGCAAAGGTTTTATCTAAATCGGTGTCTGCCACATGTTGCACTGGAGAAAGAAAGCTTAGTCGGCATTTCGTTTGCATCATCAAAAGTCGCACGATACGTGGGGCCCACTCTCTCACTTCACTTCATTAGCAAAAAGGAAAAAAAAATTGGCAAGCAGGAAAAAGAAATTAAAAAAAAAAAAAAGGAATCTCGCTTTATTTTCGAGGTTTTCTTCTTCTTTTTTTTGGCCACCCGACTCGCGAATTATTACCAAAAAACAGAGGGGCTTTTGCCACGTAGGATAATAGTAAATTCTAAATTTCTAATCACTAGGTCTAGTAGGCATGATGATGATAATAATTCTAGTCACCTTTTGCATAAGAAAGTTTGTTTTAGTGAGGCTTTGGACGGTTGCGAAATCCCATCATGGTCAAACTCAAATGAGATGAAATGAGATGACCCGGGGTCCATGATAAATATGTTACACCACTAAAGAACATAATCTCTATGTAATTATTGTCGTAAAACACACTCCCGATCCGACCAATCATCATCAAATTCAACAGTATTTATATCGCTCGAAATAATTACTCGATAAAAAATATGTCATTATCGACGACAGTTTATGTATAAATATTTTCGTATTTTTCGTTCATTCAATTTTGTAAACGACACAGATGATTGTTATTAGGAAAATGTTTTACAAATAATTTATTTTTCGCGAAATAAATGGATCTTAATTGCGGGTTAAGGTTCTTAAGAATAGCATACTAGTGTTGTTACATGTTTTGGTTTTTTGCTAGTCAATGCGATAGGGCGCCCTAGAGAAGTAGCCAATTCGAGTAACATTTCCAATATGGAGTTGACTTTTGGGCCTAAAAATGTCCCCAAGGTTGACACGCTAAGGAATGAAAACAAATATATAAATTGAAAAATAGAAAACGATAGTGACTAATGTTGATCGCAAATTATGTGATGGACGGGTGGACCAAGGAATGTCAAATTTTTTTTTAATTTTTTAATTTTCGAGTGAAAGTGGGGGAGGCCCCGGTCAACACAACAATTTGCACAAAGTCAAACCCCCGAAATTTCACGAGACATTTCCAAGGCATCGCGGTGATCAACTCGGGCCATTTTAGATTCTCTTGCTTCATCTTTTGGAGGTACATATGTAGAACAAGATCTCAAGAGGGATTTAGAGCCATCCAGCATGATTTCTCGGACTAGGAATATTTCGTACCGATTCAATAGTCATCACATCACGTCGATGACCCGTCCATGACAAAAAAATGAAAAAAAAAAAATCGACTTTTTCTTTTGGTCGGAAACCCGACTTTCGAGATGATCCACATGAAGCATCTCCACAGCTCTAAGTTCTATCGTATCACCTGTCTCCGATCAGAATACCTGATAATTCGAAAGAGATTTGTTCTTCCACTTGCTTATAATCGATTTAAAAACTAACTTTTTCCTTTTGCGTGAAAAAAAGAGAGATAAAAGCGAGGTAAATATATTCACTAAAAATCATTAAAAAAAAAAGGATAATGACACAAATGGTCCCTGAACTTTGGCCAAATGTGCAATGTGATGCCTGAACTTTGGCCTGATGTGTAATGTGATTCCTGAATTTTCAATTTTGTTCAATATAGTTATTAGAATTAATCCATGAACTATATGAAAATGTTCAATGTTGTCCTTCTATTAATTCAAGCTCGGGGACAATATTAAATATTTTCATATAGTTCGATGACTACATTGAACATGTACCAAAATTTTTTGGATTGCATTGAACAAATTAGAAGTTTAATTACTATATTGCACATTGGGTTAAACTTCAGGGACCACATCGAGCAAATTAAAAATTTATGGATCGCATTGCGTATTGAGCCAAAGTTCATTGACCATTCATGTCATTTTCCCTATAAAGAAAAAAGAAATGTCAATCTTGGAAGCAGTTAGAGAGACAACCTTGCATAAGTCAAGTATATACGTCCCAAAAGAGAAATTAAATTAAAAAGAAAAGTCAAATGTGTGGTGGGCATCATTGGGGCAAGTGGGCATAGAGCTCGAGTTGCCTCCGTCATTGTTCAACAAAAACAATGGCCATTCTCTCTTTTGTTGCTCCTTAATTTATTATGCTTTTTCCTGTTCTAGAAAGGCGATGACGAAATAACACATCAGGTACAAAGCTCTCCGATAAATAATAATAATAATAATAATAGTCAATTTGCGCGCTTTGTAGCTTCGAACTTCGAAGCAGTGTCCCACTCTTAGGCTGCCGGTAAAAAAAAATTCAAGTAATGGGAACTCAATCATGACAAGGGAAATATGGACAAGACAAGTATGTGTGCATAAGATAACATTTATTTATGTATTTACTCATAAAGTAATATTAGTTCCTTCGAGCACAAGTTTCAAATGTCAGCTTCGAAGCTGAAATGGCCATTTTGGGGTGGAACTGCGATGGTAAGTATTTTGGGTTATCGACACAACTTTGAGGGTATTATTGACATGGAAAAATACTTGAGGTAGTGGGTTTAGGTTGTCTAGTGGAATTTCTCGGGAGTCAGATAGAGAGAGAAATGACTAGACTAAAGCCACGTCAGATCCATGTCAACTCTATTTGTTTGCCGTTGCCTATGCAAACCAACATCGGCTTTTAAACCGCAATCTTCAATGGAACCGTAATCGAAGGTATTTTTGAATTATCAGTACAAGTTTGGAATATTGGTGACATGAAACAAATTTTGGACCTTTTGGTGTAATCTTTGGTAGATATCAATATATTTTATTAAGATTATCGGTCCTAATCATTTAAACTTTACAGGTCCGATGCTTTACACCCAAAAATAAAAAAAGTTTGATGTGATTTTGTCATGTCATTTATGCTTCGTTTGTTTTGCGGAAACTAAATGATTTGAAAAATATTTTTCCTAAAAATGATTCTTTGTATCACTTAAATAATCAGTCGATGGAAATTATTTTTCTTATCGACAAGAATTTTGTCAAAATATTTTTGTGAACAATGAAAATGCTTTTCGTTCGTTCATTTTTGTGAGCGATAGAAGCCATCATTTTTAGGAAAAATATGTTCTAAATCTTTTAGTTTTTTAGAAACAAAAGGAGCCTTAATAAGCAAGTTTCACTAAAAATATTTAACACTATCATTTTTTAAAGAATTTTAAGTCCTGTCGCATGTTATTAAGGAATGCATGCATACATAACTACTATATCGAAAAGAAGTGACGACCCATTGTGATGTCATGTCTTTGTTCTGGGAGAATATTCGGATTCATAGGAGCATGTACTATCTGACCTCATAGGAAACTAAAAAGAAAGGTACATATTATTAAATAATTCAATATCAATTTTTTTAACGATTTTTAAATTTTTTTATATCAATTGCTTGTGGAAGAAATAGTTTTCCTTTGATGCCGTTAAAAGTACATTGACATCTCCACTGTTGAAAATAAAAATTTATATGCTATTTATCTATTTACATGTAAGATTTATAATTTCGACATTTATTTTTGCTATGTTTGTCAATCATCTTGCCCTAAGTTTCCTTACCGTAAAAACGTGGTCGCGTGGAAGTAATAGCAACTAAAATGAAGTAGAGAAGATATGACAGGAGCGAACAACCGATGACATCCAACATAGTTTGAAGGGTAGGTGAAGGATGTTGAGTTTCTTTCAGGTCTTTAGAGGCAGAGAGGGATGCAGCTAGTAAAATTGAAGTCGATTGGAATTGACAATCTCAGCATACAATCGGTTCTTGTGAGAACACGAGCCGATGACAGATTGCCAAGCGCCATCGGGGCATCGCCCGACATGAAGCCCGCTGGAAAAGCGGGTTAGGCCCGTCATCCTCCACGAGTCTTACTCCGAACCCATCACGCCAAAACCCTCTAAAAGTTCAAGGACACAAATGCCAAATACCGTTTGGGAAAATCTCATTCAGATGAATTAGCATGGACAGAAAAATGAACATCAATTTTCGTTCTTTTTGGGCCAATGTTCTATTTCGGTTTGCAAGACATACACTCGGCCCACCAATTATTGTAGACAAGTGTGGAAAGTTTGGGTCCATCTTGAAATGTCTTGTTGCTAAAAGCCCAACTGAAATATTTCACAAAGCATAGAGCCCAATTGGACTTTTGGAATTTCTACCCCCATAAGCATCATGGGAAAACTTTGTGTTTTGAAAGCAAGTGAATCATATGAAGATGCACTGTCGTTTTGGAACAAATTTTTACCTAGGAAGGGGCATCACGTGTGTCGAGTCCCCCCAAAAGCAGTACTTTGAGTAATTACATAAGGTGATGGCCATTCGAGGGCAGATGTTTACTTATGAATCACTCAACAGGTCTCTCCTGATCAAGATAAGAATTACGGTGTCACAAGCTCCTTCACTTAAAAGAAGTGATACTTTCGTCAGCGTCGGCATGTACTACCCGGCGATACTCCCCTTATTTAATGTGTGGCTCGATCCTTTCCTGCTACATCCAATATCCTAGAAGTCTATGAGAAACCGCACCTTATCCAAGCTCTCTCGCCTTCTTGCCTTGGTGATCACTCTTTACCCTGATCGAATCAAGTATGGGCCTAGTCCGTCTACAAGCCACATGTCCACCAGAGGGGATTTTGCTCTACTACCATATGCAATGATGCAATGTTTTGGGATGGGGGTTTGACACATGAATCGTTCATCTAGGACATCTCCCAACTGACGAGGGAGTTCGGACATCGCATCAATGTTGACCTGTATTGCCCTATCATACTCTCGCCCCCTATTTGATGTGAGGTCCGGTTCATTCCCGCCTCCTTCATTATCTAAGAAGTTTGCAAGTAGCTACACCTTGTTCAAGTCCTCTCGCTTCGACAATCATTTCCCACCCTCATCGAATCAGGTACGGTCCTAGCCCGTCCACCAACCACAGATTTATAAAATGAGAAACCTGGATTTGATAACATCCGTAATAACCCAACTCGATCCCGTGGGACAAGCCCCAAAATGAGCACTCTGAATAACTAGACGAGGTTAACGACCTTTTAAGGCCGAGCATTGACTCGTGATCACTCGGCATGACCTCTCTCGACCGACATCGAACTTGGAATATCACAGTTACGCATGCCACTTTTTACATATGTAAGGAATGTGTTTTAGGGTCCTAATCTAGTTTTGTGGGACCCCCACCTATACAATTTCCACGGCTCAGAATTTTCCACTCGGTTTATCCACAAAGAAAGAGAGAGAGAGAGAGAGAGAGAGAGATTTCGTGGGGGCCCCACAAATCTAATTTTAATCCCTTCCCTACCGCTACTCAGCTCACACGGGGCCCGACATCTCGAGAATTTTCTAGAATTTTCCCACTCCCCCAAGTCAAAACCTTTGACCAGAAGAACACTGCCACCTGTCTGTCGGAATCTTCTCACACGCTCTTCTCTCTCCCCCTCGAGATCTCTCTGTCTCTCTCTCCGACAGACACGAAAAGCCCAGACGCCACCACCAACAACATCGCGTCGCTTTTTGTCTCTCTAGATTTTTCCTCTCCGAACCTTATATACACCCTCGCTCTCTCTCTCTCTCTCTCCTCCCCCCATGACCATCTCCATCTCCGCCCGCCCGCCCTGCTGCTGCTCACCAAGATTGCCCATTCGCCACTGCACCCGCCGACAGTGGAACCAAGATCAAGAACCGCATAGCCCCCCCCTGCAGCGAGAGACGAAAGGGAAAGCCGAAGGAAACGCCGCCCGATGGAGAGCGTGATTGTGATCAAAGAGGAGGATCAAGATCAAGAACGTGAGGATGTGATCGTGTGCTCAACTGGGTCGCCGTCGCCGTCGCCGTCGAACGCGGGCGCTCCGAGACCGATGGAGGGGCTCCACGAGGTGGGGCCGCCGCCGTTCCTGGTGAAGACGTTCGAGATGGTGGAGGACCCGGCGACGGACGCCGTGGTGTCGTGGAGCGGGGCGAAGAACAGCTTCATCGTGTGGGACTCCCACCGGTTCGCCTCCACCCTGCTGCCCAAGCACTTCAAGCACAGTAACTTCTCCAGCTTCATCCGGCAGCTCAACACTTACGTAAGTGTTTGATCAAATTCTCCAATCGCCCACCTTTTGATTTATGTCTTTGGTTCGTCGTTTTCGGGGAATCTGGTATTGATTTTTTTGGCATGTTCATGCTTTTGAGTTCGATGAAGCTTCTGGTTTTGGGTCTGCTTCAGATAGTTTGGCAACCCCTAACCAGAAGTGATTAGGCTGACCTCTGATCAACTCTGATATTACAGCATCGAACTGCATTAAGATCGAGAAGTGGAATTTTACTCGATAATTTGATTGTTTTCCTCTTTTTATCAAGTATCCATTGCCTTTTTTGAAGTGGATGAAACGATCTGTTTGTTTGAATTGTAATGTAGATTGAGTAGTTCTATAATTCTGCTCAGATGACGAAACTTAGCCAAAACTTGAACACTTCCTCATCAATTAAAGCAAGGGGAAATCAATCACCTATGAAGTTTTACTGACATGTAAAAATTTATGCAGGGATTTAGGAAGGTGGATCCAGACAGATGGGAATTCGCGAATGAAGGTTTCTTGGGAGGCCAGAAGCATCTGCTCAAGACCATCAAGAGGAGGAGGAACGTCTTGCAGAATCAGCAGCAGCATGGAGAAGCGGCCTGCGTCGAATTGGGGCAGTTTGGATTGGAAGGCGAGCTCGAGAGGTTGAGATGGGACCGCAACTTGTTGATGTCTGAAATCGTGAAACTGAAGCAGCAGCAACAGCACTCAAGGGACCTGATTGCAGCAATGGAAGATAGGTTGCAGAGAACAGAGAAGAAGCAGCAGCAGATGCTGACTTTCCTCGCCAAAGCGCTCAATAACCCTTCTTTCATTCAGAACTTGGCACAAAGAAAGGAATTGCAGAGTCTTGGCATTGGAAGGAAGCGGAGACTGACCGCTAGCCCGAGCGTGGAGAATTTGCAAGCAAACGATGATCTAGAAGAGTTGGTGCCGATTGAATCCGATATAGAGACACTTCTCTATGGTGCCTTGGAGAACGAATCAAGGATCGACATCGAAGACCCAATTGATGGCTCGATGCCAGGGACCACTAGCGATGAGTTGGATATCGTGAATGAGACAATTTGGGAGGAACTATTGAACGAGGACATGATTCCCGGCAATCCGGAGGAAGAGTTACCACTCGACGATGAATCGGAGAATGAGGTGGACGTGGAGGATTTGGTCGAGAATCCTCCGGATTGGAGAGAGGACTTCAAAGAGCTGGTGGACCAAATGGGTTATCTCAGATCAAAACCAGGATAGATGTTACTGTATTTGGTCTTCTCTGCAACACCATTCCTTACTATATGAAGATTTGTGGTAGGTCAAATAAACCCATGTCCCTTGGAGTGTGTAATGAAATATGTACGTGTGCTAGTCTGGCTTGTTATCTGATAGGAGTGTGTTGAGCAGGAGGAATGGTTGAAGTTGCGATGGGGCCAAATCAGATGTTGCTTGCTTGCTTGCTGGTTTCTCTGTATCCTTGATGTTGTGATTTGTCTAGTATTCTGATGTTAATCTTACTTGCTTTAGGTCTTTGCTGGTTTTGATTTTCTTGTTCTTTAATTCATTTTTTGCAGGTAAATTCGGTTAAGGACTTGTTGAAGCCTCCAAATTGCATGCCCAATTCATGGTTCCTCCAGATCTTTCTTTTCACACATCAGATTCTCATTCAATTCCAATCTAAGATGTACAGATTTTGTTTGTTCATGTAAATTTTGGTTGATTGAACCAGCTCATGTTAAAAATTTGGGTGTTTCTATTTTATTTTTTAAAATAATTTGAATTTTTGGCCCATCTCTTTATAGTTTTCTGCAGGAATATACTGCAATTTATGATGAAATTAGGAATATGGGAAGATGAAGAGATTGATCATCTTAAAAAGACAGCTCTCTGTTCCCTCGCTCCCAGCAAAGTGACAGGACATCTCGGACCACCAATCTGTTCCTAACAAAACGAAATTAAGAAAAGTGAGTCTAAATAAAGAAAGAAAGTTTTTGAAATTTTTGTTAGGTTATTATACTCTTTGCAGAAAAAGCCAATATTGTAATCTATAACCTAAATTAGCTTGACCGTTGGTAATGATTAAGATGAATTTCCATTGGACACGCCATAATCAATTAGTTGGTATTTTTGGCTACCCGCAGACACAACGTTCATCACACGGCTTGACATACTTGTGATAATACCATTGAACTTAATTCTACGCTATTTGATCACGTTTTGTGTACACAACATTCATGTGAAAGTGTTTTTTTTTTTTTTTATCATGAAAAAAAACCGATGATTGCCATGTGTTAATGTAGTTAGAGTCTTTAATTGGGTTGTCCTCTTAGTTAGGTACTTACTTTCTTCTTCTTCTTTTTTAGGGTTCGCCTAAGGTAAGGTCATATCTTAAAATCTGGTGAGATTCTTCCACTAATTTTAGAATCTAACCGGTGGCTCAAATTTGGCTCCATTGAAATTTGTGGCGAGGAATGCTACATCTGACACCGCTCTATTCGAAATGCCCGATTTCACACAAATCAAATTGGTTTTTAATTCAAACAAAATGTTTATTATAAGACAATTTAACATAAAATTCGAGTCATGATGCAATTTAATAGGTTCAGTAAAAACAAGTCGAAAAGCGAAAAAAAGAACAAAAACAAAAAAGTGGTGGTTCAGTTGGACGCAGCCCATTGGGCCACAGCGGGCCCGGATGGCACCGGCCGGTTATCCTTCCACTGCCGGGAGCGGGAGGTTTTCGCTGCTCTGTGAAGCCAGCCTCACGCGGGCCCCTCCGCTCTAGGACCCACAGTGGCCCGAGCCTTCGTCCGAACCACATGGGCCAGCTCTCGGCTTGGAACGGGCGGGCCAGCAAGTAGCCACGTCAGGTCCGGCCCAAAGGATCTGAGCACATGTCCCACCACAATGATGCCCCCAACACGGGTCACAAGCCCTCGTTACCAAGCTCGGCGAATGTCTCTCGCGTGCGCGCGGGTTATTAAGTGTTTGTTGTACGTGGAAACATCAGATGTGGGATAAGCTGAGCTTCTTTCCAGCATTTCCTTTGACGAAGCCGCAAGACAAATCAATTGAGAGAGTGACTGTGCCGTCAGCTGAAGGAGACGCACGACGATGAGGGCCCGTCGCATGCGAGCTTTCCTCTCTGGGGACGCGATAAACGGATGTGAAGAAAAAGGTAGCATCGGGGGCGAGAATATGTCTTGTGAACGAGCTCGAGCGAAGGTGCTTTGTGGCGTGGATGGAAAGAAGAGGAGGAGGAGAACGACCGTATTCAGTCTATTCTGGACTGGAGATGCCACCCGTGATGTGGAATTTGCGGTCTCCTTGGATTCGGTCTCTATGTAACTCGGTTCCGCTCTCATGTTCTAACCGGTCGTGCGGAGGAACTGACGAGTGTTGTATCATATGATGAACCGAGGGAGGAAAAAAAACAACCTTTGCGGCGTTCGATTGCTTTCGGTTTCGTCTGCACAATCAGATGCCCCCATAAGAGAATGAACCGTGGCCTACGGCATTGGATTTCCCCTTCTGGTTCAGGCAAGGCCCAGCAAAAAACTTCTCTTCACGCGACATGCCCTCGTGCAACAATGAATCCTTCGACACTCGACAGCCAGAAAACTGACTGGACTGTAGATTGCCCTCTCAATAACCGAGTCTGAACTCAACTGTGCAGTTTCACCGTTTCTGGCTGGATTGATGGCAAGGCTCTCGAAGAAGCCATAGCCTGAGCGGACCTATCTGCGAAATCACTCGAACTGGAGCAAGTCGGGATATGAAAGCTTCCCTGGGAGGGAGTTGAATACAAAGAACATATAGCTAGCAAAACCACCGCACTGCTGCACCTTCTGAATGAACCTAAACCTTTCTCGTCTTTTTTTCCGGCGAAAGAACATAGAACACAGCTTTGAACGTCACGACGCACAAGAAGATGTACTCCATCGTTGTTGTCGACATGAACATAATAAGCTTTTACAATAGGAAAGACTTCGAAGCTATTTGCATCCTCTCTGTACAGCAGAACAGGCTTACATTTGCATTTTCGCAAATACCTGAGCGAATATAGCAGAACACATTTGGCTTTAGGATGCTCAACTTAGATGACCTTCTCATCCGGTTAAGTAAAGCGCTTCTAAATGAAGAAAGAAACGAGAGTTTTTGACAATTTTTTTTTTCAAAAAAGTACGGTTATCATATTCTTTCCGGAAAAATTCAATATCATAATCTAAGGCCTAAATTACCTTGACCATTAATAATAATTGAGATGAAATTCATCAGACGCGCAATAATCAATTAGGTAGTATTTTTGGCTATTAACATCTTGGTTCCCCAGTTTACAAATTTGAAAAAAGAAAAAAAAAAGATGTGGCTAATGTTCACTGATCATTAGATTGGTGGATTGCAACTTTCGGTTGTTGTGGTATCAAATTTATGTCCAATCTCAATGCAATACCTTCCTTTTACCGTATCGCAATTTAAAAATTAGAACATTGCATGTTATTAAATATATATTATATGACATAACTTGCTTAAGAAGTTGGCTCTAGTATTTGAACATGTAAAAACAATTTTAAACGTGCAAAGTGAAATGCGTAAAAACATGTTCTGTGATGCAAATAACGTATTAGCGTAATCAATAAATCTACGTTTCTGAACTTATGTTTCGATTATTTGATAGATGAAAGAAGTCGACCACCCACCCCCCCCCCGCGCACACAGCATTCATCATTCATCTATAAACGGCTTTGACTTATTCGCGATAATAAAATTAAACTTAATTCGAGCCTATTTAACCATGATTTAGTGGAGACAACATTTATACGTAAAAGAAGATGGGCACCATGGAAAGAACCGATTGTTGTCATGTGTTCATGTAGTTTAGACAGTTTAATTAGGTCATCATGCTAGGTGCTTTTTCTTCTCTCTTTCTTTTAAAGTTCGAATCAAATTAATTAAAGTAGTAATTAATAAAAAAATTATCTAATTCAAATAAAATGTTTATCTTCTATTAAAAAAACCAAAAAAAAAAGAACAAAAACAAAAAAGTGGTGGTTCAGTTGGGCTCAGCCCATTGGGCAACAGCGGGCCTGGGTGGCACCGGCCCGTTATCCTTCCACTGCCGGGAGCGGGAGGTTTTCGCTGTTCTGTGAAGCCAGCCTCACGCGGGCCCCTCCACTTTAGGGCCCACGTGGCCCGAGCCTCCGCCCGAACCACATGGGCCAGCTCTCGGCTTGGAACGGGCGGGCCGGCAAGTAGCCACGTCAGGCCCGGCCCGAATGATCGGAGCCCATGTTCCACCACATTGTTACCCCCACTCGGGTTACAAGCTCTCGTTACTGAGCTCGGCGAACGTCTCCCACGTGCGCGCGGGTTATTAACTGTATGTTGTGCGTTTGTGCTGCCGATGTGGGACAAGCTGATCTTCTGCGAGCACTTCCTTTGACGAAGCGCTAAACATCACGAGAGAGTGACCGTGTGGCTAAAGGAGACAGGCGCATGACGATGAGGGCCGTCGCGTATGAGTTTTCCTCTATGCGAACGTGATGAAGGATGAGAAGAAAAAGGTAGCATCGGGGCGAGAATTCGTCCCGTGAAATAGCTTTGTGGCGTGAATATGGGAGGAGGAGAACAACTATTCAGAGTCTCTCTATTCTGGACTGGAGTCGCCGCCCATCATCATGCGGACTTTAATGCTCTCTCTGGTTTCGGTCTTATTATCTTAACTTAGTTCCATTTGGGTTACAGGAACTGATCATTCTTTCATGATGACTGAAGGGGAAAAATTAAGTTATCTGCACAATCAGATGCCCGAATCGCAGCCAACGGCATGGATTCCCGTCTGATTCAAGCAAAGGCCCAGCAGAACTTCTCTTCACACGAAATACAAAGGCAACAACGAATCCTTGACATTCAAGAACCATGTACTGTCTGTATTGTAGATTGTACGAGTCTCAACTCAACTGCGCAGTTTCGCCATTTTTTGTTGGATTGATGGCAAGGCTCTCAAAGAAACCACTGGAACTGTAGCAACTCAGGACCTCCAGCTTCCCTGAGGGGAGTTGAATACGAAGGACATAGCTTACAAAACCACTGCAACTTCTGAATGAACCTAAACCTTCTTTTTCTCCTGGTAAAAGACTATATAGAACACAGATTTGAGCCTCCTGACGCACAACAAAATGTACTCCATCGCTGCGATTGTCAACATGAACATAAGCTTTACAAAAAGAAAGACCTCAAGATATTTGCATCCACTCTGTACAGCAGAATACGCTACGTTTGCATTTTTTTACAACAGCTGAGCGAATAATATAGTGAACACATCTGGTTTTAGGATGCTCAACTTAGGTGATTTTTAAGTGTGAACCTGTGGAGCTATCCCTCGAGTCATGAGCGTCACCTCAAAATCCAATGCTGGAACCTCTAGGAATTTCAGTTGGTTTTGTGCTAGATCTTCAAATGCAAAAAATTACAGGAAGAACTGTTTACAGGTCAAGTAACACACCGAACTCTTTGAAACCACCAAGTTGTTGAGCTTACATTACCCACAAATAAGAACCAAAAGCCCAAAAAGGACAACTACGTGAATCTCTAATAATACAAGCAATTCTCCCTCTCCATCACCTTCAAATTCCTATCCAACCCGGTCATCTGATTAAGTGGCCTCGAGAAATTCATCAACAAGGGGTCACAACCAGCACCGCTTTTCAAATCCCCATTGCCGCATAACCCTGCTGAAAGTGCAACAAACTGGAACTCATCCATGGATTGTCTCTGCACCCTCCTTGACAGATGACTTCCGGTCTTCTGCTTTGCCTTGGTAGATTCGGTCAAGTTCATATAACTTGGCTTCCCATGGCTACTACCATCCAATTTCTCCGACATCAAGCCATTGTTTCCTGAGGACGGGGTCATAGACATACAAAATGAAGATGAAGGCGAGCTCTCATCATAGAGGTAGTCAGAACTCGGGCTCGAGGATGACCGAGTGGCACGTCCAGCTAGGGGAGGCTTTGCAGAAATTCTAGTGGTCATGTTACTCTTCCGAACTTTAACAGAAGGTGGTTCGAAAGATTTTGATTGTGGGCCTAGAGGAGAGTCTGAGAAAGTCTTCGGAGCAGCAGTTGTTTCCAACTGGTCGGAGTGGGATTGTTCCATCAATCTGGTCTCCCATGGCTTGGCCGACATCCACCGTTCTAACCAGCTCCAGTTCCAGCTGTTTTTGTCAAACTCATACGACTTGAGAGCGGGCGCTGACCCAAGTGGTCTGGAATTTGCATCGCCATTTGATTTCCACTGCCACATATGCAAGCATTATCCAAGAAATTACTCAGCATGCTTATGCCAGAGATTGAGTCAATGTAATAAGAGACTAGAATGTCATCAAATGTTAATCTAGTTACCTTTTGAGCAAGGGCGTATGCAATTGCTCTATCTCTTTTGAAAGCCCCTTCTTGCCTCATTTGTAACTTTGCTTTGACATCTTCAAGTGTTCCCTTACTATCACACCACCCTTCCTGAACATTAAAGATGCATAACTTAGACTTCTGAGTTCATGAAGTTTCTTGAATGCAAAAAAAAAAAGAAAATCGAGATCATCTCGAGTAAATTTATATGCTTTTGGATATTTGATACCTCAGCTTGTTTTAAGAGATCAGCCTTGCTTCGATGCTCATCAAGAATTCGTTGCACTGCCTGGCCCTCGATGGACATTCGGACACGGCGTGCCCTCACACGGGCCTGGACTCGAACAAGAGCCTGCATGCATCTCAGTGTGACGGCCGCCTGCTTCCTCACTTGTCTCCCACGAACCAAAGCTTGAAGCCTCACGATTCCTTTCAAGGCCTTCAATGCCCTTCTGGCCTGCATTTTACTTACACGGATAAATCTAAGAGAAAAGCACCCATTGCCAGATAAATATACAAATTCTGAATCCTAGGAACATTGTTATTTGTCGAACATAATCTTATCTGAGCTCAGCTCATGATTACCTTCTCCATCCTTGAACATCATATAATATATTCAATTCAAGTTTCAACAATCAACTGAAGATTCAGACAGTCAGCAACTGCAAGCCGGTTATGCTGCTCTGTGGACTATATACAGGGCAAGTATGTAACAGCAACCCAAGTGCAACAAGACCCACTGCTTTAAAATCAAATCACATCCCTTCACAATCTCATAAAGTGGGTGCAAAAAATAAAGAAAACCGTTGCTTAATTATTTTAGGAAAAGCTAAAAACTTTATGACTAAACCAATAGTTTCTCAATCAGAGAATGCAAATCTGAATCAGCCAAAGTGAAGGGACTCGGTCAGCAGACCATCTTCACAATTTTTCGGCATTTAGCATCAAGCATCACTATAAGAAGAGTAAACACTTTCAATAAGAGAATCCATGAGCGACCCACTCACCAAGAATCCACGGAAAGCGGTCTGTATCCTGATGGCAGCCCATTCCTGCCTCACAACCCTGAAGTCCTTCGGAGGAGCTCGAACCACTGTTGCCATTGCAGCAGAAAAGGCACTAGCAAGACCTGGTGATGAACCATTGTTAGACCCATCAGATGCTGCATAGTGCTTCCCTTTAAATGCACTCCATGAGGACCCCAGATCTCCTGATGAGCCCCTCCATAGCTTCCATTTCTTGCCCTTAGAGCTTCCCTTTTGCTGTAGAGAAAGAGACAGAGGAGGAGCTTAGGCCTATAGAACAGTGTGCAAAACCAACAAGTAGAAGCAAGATTGAAGATATCAAAGTTTTGAACTTTTCTTAAGCGCGATGCTTGAGGCTCACATGGTCTTCTTTCTCGGGCTTCTTGTGACCTATGAGAGCTTTCACCCATTTGCCTGAAGCACCCATTTGCGCAGATGCACTAACTTCAGAAAAGAGCTTGCAACACCTCAAAAATCAGAACTTTCTCTGGTGATGTGATCTCCAACCCTGGCAATGGAGATAAGAGCTCACATGGAGGAAGAGGAGGTGTTGCTATGCAAGGAAAATGACTTGAAAGAGAGCTGAAGAACCCAGTTTCAGACTAGAAACTGAAGTGGCAGAGAAGATGTGAAGCAGCAGTCAAAGGGTCACGGAAGCAAGAGGGGACAGGAACAAGAAAATGGGTAATAAAGAGAGAGTGGGAGTAACTATAAAGCTTCATAAAGAGCAAAGATTGCCCAGGGAGAAAGAGAAGAGTAGATGGTGGCACATTTAAATCAGAGAGAGAGAGAGAGAGAGAGGGTTAAGTTATAGAAATGGTGGCTTTGGGAGGTCGTGGTCGTGGGTTGGTTTTGTGTAGCGTGCAGAGCGTCAGGCCCGGGACAGGCCAATGCTCCAAAACCGACGAGCCGTTTGGGGGTGCGATGGTTTTTTGAAATTCAAAAGCAACAAAAAATGGAGACAAGAAAGCATCGTCCCGCTCGAATCCATGGCCAGTGCCCCTTGCCAATAGTTTGTGCCTGCATGCTGCATTATTTTTTTGTCTCGGCATGTGGAGACTCAACACTGTTGCTCGGTGGAAACAAATTTTTTTAAAAATCGCTGGCTACTGAAGCCACGTCCTCCGTGGAAGGAAAGATAAAATATAGAAAGAAGGAAGAGGTTTGTCGTCTGTTCATGAAAAGGCACGTCCCGTTTGGTGCAGGTAGGAAAGAGAACAAAAAGAAGGGGACAAGAGATCTCTCGAGTCAGTGCTGTCAAAGATCTGGGGGTCTCGCTTAAACGAGGGAAGAGGGCCTCATGACTTTGATTGCACAATTCTTGCAATTCTTGCCCTGTCAAAACTTTGGTGCCTTCGAATTTTGAGCGATGTAAAATCAGAAACAGTATTTGCTTGGATTCGAGTTGGGACTTGGGGCCACATCGTGATGAAGACAGATATCAAAAAGAAGAATGAATGAAGAATGTGGTCCTCTTCGTTCGATGTATAATGCATATGCCCTTTTATGTTTATTGATGACTTGGGTGTTCAATCGATTTAGGGCATTCTACTCGTCCTCGAGGATTATGACACTTTTTTTCCATTACACTCTAATAATATTCGAGATAAAATGTTCTTGGAAATGACCGAGGAAGTTTTCTTCACTAAACCAAAATCCATGATTATGCTTCCACGAGTTGGGTTTGATCTCATAATCCGCGTCCCTCTTGCATGGTTTTGAATCGTCCTAAATTTAAAAATTATGGACTGTGCTTGGTGGAAAGACTCGACTTTGTTATTCCCGTGCGTATGATAAAGCAAAACACAAGTGCCAAACAAAATGAAGTCGATGTTTTCGATTAATATGAATGTGGTTTTTCTAGGCATGATTGCAAAGGTCCATGAAGATCCTTATAACATTACTTGGCAAAAAGAGCGATAGACCTATGTTTGTTTAAAGGAATATGGAAAAATAGTGAAGTTTAGTCAATCTATTATATCAACAGTTTAATGCTCTATGCTCTGTTTACACGTGGAATTTACATATATAAAATTGCTATGCTGTAAAAGCGGTGTGGAATATATAGAAATGACTGAATTCCTGATGTTGCCATGTATGTTATCTCTCAATTGTACATACACTATCATGACATAGTTGTCCATTCGCTATCGTCTTTTAACTCTGTATTGCAATGTTTTGGCACTCATGGTAATTCTTTCTTCTTTTCAATGTCATTAGCAGAAAAGCTAATCTCCCACGTGTGGTAGGAGGGCAACAAAAGAATGAAAATTTCTTGAAAGAAATTCAACCTTATACAGCTCTATTTAAATCACTCCGTCGATGAATGTGCCAGGAAAGGGACAAGCAAAAGGTGAAAATTTTCCAACATTCGGTGCGAATTATTCTGTCGTTACTTGAGATTATATAAAAACGGTTTGGATTTTCTACCTCTGTCAGGCGTTGACACCTGGGGCTTACTGCTCCCCCTTTTGTTTTGTCACCATCCCTTGGATTGACATGGTATAAATATTTGGAGATGGTCCTGACTTACCCAGCTGAGATCTTTCAAGAATTCCATCAAATTCGACAATAATTTCAAGAACCCCAAAATACAGCTTCATATAGACTTTGGTATAAAATTCAGTTGATAACAACATGTGAAGAGGGTGACTTGACATGGACTGTGCCAGTGAAAAGTGTTAAGGAGAGCGTGGAGCAACATTTCAAACCACGAGAATAAGACAACTACATTAGGTGGCCTTCGCAAATTCCCATGCCTCGCCTGATGTGCTGTGACTCTACTCAGAATCGGCATCACAGACTCAGTAGCCTTTCTAAGTATCTAATCCCAAAGAAGTCTATCGTGCTCAGATTCTTAAACCCGAACGTCCGTCGCGAAATCAGCAGGTTTCTACGATTTGGGCAGTCTCGAAAAGTTAGTTTGCGTGCACAAGTCGTCGGTGTGGAGGAACATCCCAATCACAGCCGTTTTCCGTGCAGAACTACGGAATTTTCGACCTAGATGATGATGGTCCGAAAGACAAAAAAAAGATCCCAACATAAATGATTCACCTACTATCAAATCAGCTGATCAAAACCACGGTACAATTTCTTAAAGACACATCACACATGCCCCTTTTGGGGACCAACTCCACTTGCAGTAGGCCACGGAAAAGGGCAAGACACAGGCCAACTCAGAAACTGGAGCCCCTTTACACATGCGTCTCTGAAAGAGTCAAAATGGCACCTTCATGGCCTTTTCTGAGCGCGAAATGGATGTATCAATTAAATGGATGGTCCACTCTTCATTTACATCTGCAAGACTAGGAACTCTGGGCACTGCAATATCCATAACTTCACCAATGCATATTTCTTCGGCAAAGGGAACTACTTCATTGTGAGGAAGCGCGACATCAAGCAAACATATTTGTTGGGCGAGTTGCCAAAGAAAATACCTGACCTCTTTTGTTGGTTCACCATGTGATTGCCAGTGTTAGATATACAGTCTATGGCGACGGCGACGGGTCTTTTGCTAGCTAATGCAGTGCAAGAGTTTTGAGATAAACTTCCATATTCACCGAAAGAAATCTCTAGAGCCAATAATATCTGACAAATGTATTCGGAACAGAAAAGTGTGGTACTTTGGAAAAGATGAGGTGAGTTCTCTCAAAGAAAGAATGAACTCTAATATTTAATGCCCTCCAGAAAATGGATAAGGCAATGGACTATAACTGTACACCCTACCCTTCAAAAGAATAAGTGCAAAACAGATCATGCACAAGAATGTGAGCGAGACTTTTAGCGTATAAAGTTGAACTGTGCTAACTCCGTATTAGCTTCAAGCCTTCTCTTTAGAAGGTGAAGCTATCAGATGGTGCAATGTGGCTGCATGGATGACAGCACTTGGACTGGTATCTTTGGCATGGACAGATCCTGAGCGTCTCAGGCCAGAATTTCGACCAACTCCACTTGGGACGAGTTGTCGAAATCTCCGCGGGAGGAGTCGAACCAGCCGTGCTGAGCTCACGAGCAAAATTACACCTACAATGATGAGCAGCCTGCACAAGGAAATTTAACTAAGAAACATCACCGACACTGCAATGCATTGGTAACCTCAATCAGCGGTTCAAACCACCCAACTGATAAGTATTGCCAAAGAAAGAAAGCAAAAGCACCACAGACTATCAACTTAGCTCATGGCTGAACTCCCTAAGTTTTACACTCTTCCTAACTATTTGTATAAAGGATTCATGGATATGTTACCTCATGCAGTGCCTACATACAAACATAAGATTGCACTTTTCTTTCTCGCAGTAGTTTTTTAACTGAATTGAAATTGGCTTTTAGAAAAAGCAAATCCTATGATGCTCTTGTACTTCAATTTACGATATTAAGGGAAGGAAAGCATTGTGGTGAGCTCATACAATTTAAAAGATCAAGGGTCAAAACACACATTACATATATTATGTGTTCTTCTGTAAATCAGAGGTGCCTCCCCTTACCATCCAAGCAAAAGTAAAAGTCGCGCCGCTGGTGCTGAAGGCAACTTCTCACCCAGTGCCAACATGCCGGCTAGCACACCACTCACGATTGATGCCACTGCAGCACATGTAGATACAACGATTGCCCTCCCATGCTTTAAACCACGAGTCTATTGAAAAGAACGCCGTTTCACTCATTCAGACAAGTACAATGAAATTATACCCACTCTATGCAGGTTCACCACAGAGAATATACAAGCACAGAAAATTCTCAAAAAAGACTTCCATATTGACCCAACATCCAATAAAAGCACAAAAAAGGGAAAAGCTATCGTCTTTGTCATAAGATAACTACAAAAAATACAGTGTGATTAAGGTATCAACTAGAATAACAGCAAATTCTACTTCTTGAAAAGCTATAGAATTTAGATCCGAGGTCACCATCATATGAAATGACCCCCATATCGGCAGGCTAAACACATACCTGGTAGAAAAACCCTGTACCGCTGCAAGATATGCTGATTCCAATGCACACAGGAACCAGCATCCTAGAGAAACCTTGCTCCATGAAAAGAAACCCCATCTTCGATACAACAGAAGCCATCCTGCAACAGAGGTTCCTTTCATGATTTTGTTTTCCAAAACGAAAAGAAAGAAGAGAAGCAAATTTAAATAACAAGACATAATTTCCTTTCTGAACTTATTTTGCTTCTGAATGGGTTTAAAGTCTAAACTTATTTCTGCTTTTGAATGCGTTAAAGCTCCATGTTGATGTTAAACAGTGTAACATTCCAATGTTTCATAGTTGTCCAATATGACCTCATCAATGAGAAGGTGTTAAGTCAATTAAACTCAAATCAATTAGTCTCCAAATCAGTGGTGAGTATATCAACAGCATTGACAAGAAAAACTGCAAACCTTTGGTAGATGCATGCTTAGCACAATCTTTTGTGTAATACGTGGATAATCAGATATGAATAAATAGTTAGTAAAGCAAAAGGAACAGAATTCGTAAGTGCTAAGGTCAACATAGATTATTACCCAAACAGAATGCCAGATTCCAAGCCATATATAATTTCTTCAACAACTTCATATTCCATCTGCTCCACAAGACAGGGTCACAAGAGACGTAGAGTTTCAGATGCCTAGATAGCACTCAGTGAAAAAGCACACTTATGAGAACTTTAAATCGTTTGACCCCCCCCATCTTACCATCTCCTGCTGCCTGCGATGTCGTCTAAAAATGCGAAGCCACGCATTGAGCAGTACCTTTTCCAAATAATTCCGTCAGGTTTTTTACATTGGAAATTAATTGACATATGTTTCACAGAAGAGGTGTGCCTAATCAGGCAGCCTAAAATAAAAAACAATTAATGGAGTAATTTGTATCTTTTCATGAGTGATACCAGTACATCCGATCAAAAGCATCAATTGAATCATATTATCCCGTTATTATAAGGAAAAGAGTAGGGAAGGGTGTCGCTACACAATATTCGGGATATCCTACACACTTCAATTACTAACTTCAGCAGCTAAAGAAATTACATGTTAGATGAATCAGTGTATTAACATCCAACCTCTTCTCTTTTAATCTTATGCTTTGACTGATCTGGGAAGGCCAAGAACTGCTTTCCAAAATGGATGGGGCACATCTATGAAGCGAGAATCATAGGCTTGTATGCATCCATGCATCACACTTACTTCTCTACAGTTTAATGTGTGTGAAAATGCAAAACACGAATAAAAGTCTCAATAACTGACATAAGTACCAAACTCCGAAATAATGGACCTACAGGCTAAAGAAACAAACAAGTTCACATATTCGACATCAAGTAATATGTAACATATTTGACAAAGTCAAAAATGCCTAAATGTGTGATTATGCTGTAAAAACAAGCCAATTAAAGGTGCCTAGGATAGAATACCTACAAACAAGACTGCAACTATGAATGCTAGCCATGGCAAATGGAAAATTGATATTGCAGAAGCCACTTGCTCCTCACCTCCGGCCCCAACTCCTGCAAATAGAAATCCATATGAAAAGTGTCTATTTGCTAGTCATCAAAGCAAATGTCTTAATTTTCTAAAAAAATTTCAATGCTGTGGCAGATTAGTCCAGAATGAATCTATGAAAAATCACTTTTGGTGGACAAGAAAGAATCAGAGGAGAGCACTAATTCTATAATTAAATATACTTATGTTTCTCTTTCATATCTTTTTCTCTTATTGATTTTTGGCAGGGAAAACTGAGAAGGGGTTGGAATACTATGCTCATATCTAGGCAAAGAGCCAGGTGAGCCCTTCGGTGCCACAATGCACTCTTTTTTTTATTTGGCAAGTTACGATCTACTAATTTTATTAACCAAGGATACATAAATCCAAAAAATCCACCTATAGAGTATAAGCATCTCACCACTTTACAGCAATCTTACCAGCATCAGAGACAAAAATAAATTATAAAATTCTTTGTGATACGTATTATAAAAAAGAAAGACAATCAACTCATGTTACCTATGGTACCAATTCCCGCCAATGTGATCCCCAACCAGTCAACCACATTCATAACTTCCTTCAAATAAAAATGAGAGAACACTGAAAGAATAGCTAGTCCACAACCCGAAACCGGCTGAATAACAGACACCTGTAATCACAATATAGTTAGCAAAATGAGCAAATTCAACATTCTCTCACGTGTTTACATGCACACACAAGCACAAGTGCCCATGCATATCACTGCAGGGACACAAACAAATTTAAGAAGTAGAAACAGGACAAAACTTGACTTTAGAGTCGTTAATAGGTAAGTCGCCCCAACTCCGATATGGACTTAGAATATTACTTGCGCAAGATAGGGACATTCACATGGAATGCTCACACAAGCACGGACTTACTGGAGCCTGAGATAAAGCTATCAACATCAGCAACGCTCCAAGTATGTCCATCAGAAACCCAACAGCCCAATCTCTGTTGAGAGCATATGCCCTGATAACCTACAAATAAGGGAATAGAGTCAGTCAGCCAAGAGCCAATGCTAACAAGAACTCAGTTTCCTCATCAAAAAAGCCTACCCAAAGTTCCAAATTGCACAGGAAATGCACCCTATAATTAAAAGATCGATAACGGCATGGCAATATAGTGCTTCAACTTCTTTAACTTCCAGGGAAGTCGTACCTATGCTATCGAGCATCCCAATGAGGAACAGCAATGCTTTGACATAAGAAAACAGCATAGGAATTCAACAGAGTTGAGATTTCCTCGAATCCCAATAGAAACACCTCAGCCAACACCTATAATTATCCTTTATAATCAACAAACATCGAACCTCGACGACCCATTTGCTAATTTCACATTTGGATATGGGAACAACTACCATCCTAACATCAAAAGCCAGTTTTGCTCGCGCAAAATATGCAATGCGTTCAAACCCAACAACACATAATCTATACCAACAACAACAATCGACCCAAGACCCACGAACGAAGAAAGGGCCACGAACGAAGAAGGACCCACCTTGAGCTTGAAAGAGAGCGGGGGCAAGATGACGGTGCCCTTCTTCTGAAGGACCTTCCCGATGTTGTTGCCCGCGGTGGCCACCAACGTCAGGCAAATCGACTCCCACATCTCCCTCTCCCTCGCTTCTCGATATCTCTCCCTGAAGAAAGCGACCCAGAAGCAGAGAGATGAAGAAGAAGGGAAATGGATCCGCAAGATCCGACCTTTCTCGGATTTGGATTGGGTAATACACCGTTCGGAGGTTCTTGATTCTGGTTATGCTTCACGTTTACCTCCACTTCTCTCTCTCTCTCTCTCCAGATTTTATATATAGTTGTGTCAGCCTGATCTTGATGCACGAGGAAGGCGCCTTAAAAATGGTACGGCCAATTTAAGGTCTTTACCCAAGAAAGGGAAAGGAAAAGGATATAAATAAAATTTAAAAAAGACCACAAAAAAAACATGGTTGGGTTCAACTATGAATTTTGTACATTTGCTTTTTGTTTTTTGCAAGAGGATTGATGATTTTGTTCGGCTTTTACGACGCTCGAGGTTTTTGGTTTTGGGAGAACTTTGATGAGTTACAATATGGCGACCGGATCTTGCAATTGCCGCCATTTGATTTTGATTTTCATTTGAAGCACTCGAAACTTTTCAACGTGTACTGAGATTAAATATTTTAAATAATATACCTCCTTTTTTTTCTTATATTTTCCTTGAAGATTGGATATAGATTTTTTCCATATTTAAATTGAAAGGAAAGTCATACATAGAAGAAGTAAGCTGTTGCTTCTGGCCAAACATCTTAAATGGCAACCTTTGCTTCCTATGTAAAACCTTATTGATCTAACTAATCAGCTTATTAAGTGGATAACGATAGACAACTGAACTCCTATAAAATTCCTATCATTTGCTTTAATGCAGATTTAAATTTCCACCTCAATTCGAATAGTTAGAATTTGGTTTTTTTTTTTTTGTTCACCTCAAATTCCTATCATTTCCTATCATTTTTGTTCTATTTAAATTATAGTTTGCTTTTTTTCTTTGGAGAAACCTCAATCAAATGAGAAATTTGGGTCATCTTCCTCAAATGCCAACACGTCTTAAGTGACTGGTTTCAAATCTTATTTTTTCTGGCGTGAGCCTCGAATATAGTTAATTTTGAGATGCTTGACAATTAAATGATTTATTTACGAATTTTAAGGTTATGGTGGATTCCAAGAGCTGAGCCAAGCAGAAACAAAACGCCGCTCAAAATGCTGACGTGGCCTCCCATCACCAACCCGGCCGTGACCGCCGGGTTGACGTGGTCGCCAGAGATGTGCGCCGACGTGAACACTGCCGTGAACAGGGCAAAAGCATGCGCTACGGCCACCGCCAGGACGTGGCAATTCTCACCGGTGGCCCCGGCTGCGGGGGCTGCCGACATGCCTAGTAAAGTCGGTTTCGAACATCTAAGTAAAATTCTCATAGAAGCTCTCGCTAACATACGTTCAATTCATGATGCTCATAACCAACTATGCTAGAAATCATAGATAATACTAGTGCCAAATTCATTATCAAGTTTGCTAATAATGTCTTCCAAAATCTATCTTTTCCATTTCCATAGCGACTCTGCTAGGAGGCTATATTAAAACCGCAAACTAACTACATTTATTATCAGCCATAGTTAAAATCAATCGAAACCCAAATTCTTTCTCTCCATTACCCATGCTTAAGATCAATTGTAGTCACTTAGATTATGATATGATACAGAAGTTCGACAACGGTTCCTACTGATAGTATATTCTCATGAAATCTGTGCGATGCAAGCTCTATGAGAACATACTGGCGGCAATCGCGGAGCCGACACCGGCGAAGACGAAGATGAAGGCGGAGACGAACTCGGCGAGGTTGGACCGGAGGGAGGACTTGCTGAACAGCTCTTCCATGACGTCGAGGAATAGGGAACCCGCTCTCAGGAAGGAAGAGACTTCGATCACTCTCATGGCTTTTGGATTTCGGTATTTATGCCCCTTTTTTTTTTTTTTATCGAAGGGAGTAGTTTCGCTGCACGTACTGATGGATTGAAGGTAGTGGGTGTCTTTTCTAAGGCTCTGTTCTAACACGTTCATCACTGTCAAAAGAGGTAACTGTCTGGAGTTAACCACTTTCCTTGATCATGGGATTAGAGGGCCGAGGTTTTGGCGTTAACAGTTGTTTTTCAAAACTCTCTTTTTTTGCGTTTCTTTATTAGGTTGGTAAATTTTAATTTAGATGTATTTCTATTAGGCTGGCGAACTTTTAAGTTCAAAACGCTTGAATTGGGTGCGGGCACGAGTTCTTTTGTTGTCGTCATGAAACTATGGCCGAAAAGTTAGAAAGTTTGACTGCCTAATGAAACGAATGTATGCCGTCCCCTAATCGCATCCTTGGACCGATGTTAAAATTCACACAACCATCATTTGGACGGATGTAATGCATTCCAGGAGTTAGGATACATTTGTCTCGCGGAGGAAAATGAATGATCCGAATAATATTTCCCAAAAGAATGATCGCTTTCCAAATTCATTTTCCGCCGAAATGTACAAAACCTTAGTCACATAAAGTTTTCACGCTTGTTACCAATCCACCAGGGATTATGTAAGCCTTTCTACCTGGATAGTAAAAGAGCATACATTTGATTGTCACGTTTTCTCTCGGTTCGATACTGTCAACACGCGTGAGGAAACAAAAACCACGCCACATAAACAGTTAACGAACACGATTCAGTGAGTATGAAAGTACCATACTCGCAAAAGTCACATTTAGTAAGAAACTCACCTGCTTCATTGGATAAGTGACCGTCGAATGGTGACCAACTCTATCAGAAACATGCCGATAAATTGAAAGAAAGTTATGGAGGATATCTAGTACGATCCAGGTTTAACAAAAAGGGTACCGGTACAGATAAAAAGGCAAGGGTTTACAGAGCGGACAGCGCCAGAGTATCACGGAATGATGCAATTGAGAGTCGAGCTATGTTAATTCTGAGAATTGGTAATTGACTGTTCCAATTTCAGAAAGTAATGGCATGTCAAGGACCCTTCCATTCTCGAGCCTTCAGTGTTATCTGAGCATTGGTTCAACTGGCAGACATTAACCCCCTGATTAACTTCTTCACATCTCACAGTACTCACTGAGCAAACATCCAACGACAGTATCGAGCAGAGATCAAGATAATATTTCTTAGTTGTAGATTTCTATGGGAAGAGTGACAAGGAATTTAAAGCGCATGAGTGGTGCACAAACTGGTGTATCGGATTGTTCGGCAGCCTCCTTTCAATCGAAGATAGCAAGATATAAGGAGGCATAGAGTAATTACGGGTATGCAATGAGTCTAGTCAAACAACTGAGTCAATCCATGACGGTGTCAATAAAGAAGCAGATTGAGTCTGGCCATATGGAGCACTCAAACTTGCTACGTCTTGCTGTTTTCAGTTCACAGGCACATGGGATTCAAGACAGTTCCACCGATGGAGAAAAGACTGCATAACTAAATTGGGACGGATCATGTACCAAACATTGTCTTGTGTTTTGTGCTCTATTTACCAACCAGTGCGAGCAAAAGTGAAGAAACAGACATACAACAGCTGGAACATGTTCCACTATAATTGGTAAAACAAAAGAGGGAAAGAGCGCAATGTGATAATTTACCAGTATACACCAGACTTGATGACACAATGTGTCCAGGAGGATACCCAGTTATAGTTTACTCTCCAACAAGACAAGCCTTGCTTATGACGAATCCACCTGAACTTAATCGATAGTGTCCATCAGATATATCAGGAAAAACAAAAGAATTTGTCCCTCGAGTTGCTGCGGGATAGATCACTTCGACAATTCGTTGACAGAGAAGGTTGAGTTTGTGGACATCAATAGGCATATTGGTGATCAATCATGAAGAAGTACACCGATTCACAATGAAGGATGTCACAGCAGTTGTTAAACTACTTCAACGACAATGAGAACCTGAACAGGCAAATAGAGAAAAGATGAGGGACTTCCTAACCATGATACCGTGGGGCGAGTCTAGCAAGAAACCAAAGACATCACCTAATCATAACAACTCAATTCTGCAGAAACTACAGGTTGAATCAAAAGGCATGAATGAAGTTGCTTATACCGAGTCCACCGAAACAAGATACACATGCCGATAAATTTTAAGCCCTGGGAGAAGATTGCAAACGATTGGATTAACAACTACCGGTGCCACTAATTTACAATTCATGCCAATTGTCCAATCCATATACCCTACACTCATGAATACATCCCTCCAAAGTGAAAGAGACCCCCTTTTGGAAAATCAAAGATTCATCATAAACATATTTCACAGAACCAAATTTGCAGACCAAAAAAGGACTCAACGACAACCCCAACATCTAATTTCTCACCACCAACCATAAACCGCCCGTGTGTACCTATCCTTGAGCCACCTGAAGCTCTTCCTGAAAGACCCTTTCACCTTGCCTTCAACCCCATACATCTTGTAGTTAGCCACCCTCTTCTTCCTCTGGAACTCAGGGTCAGTGAAGCTCCATGACTTTGAGGTTGACCCAGATGTGCTCTTCCCTTTCTTCAGCTTCAAGTCCCTGTTGAAGTTATTGTTGCTGTAAGTGCCCCACATGTCTGTCTGTGCATATGATGCACTATAAGACCTGAGGTCACTGTGTGATTGTGGTGGTGGTCCATAGTATGGCTGCAACTGCATCATGTTAGGGCCTCCATAGGACTTTGATCTGCTGTGATTGTAGTTGTAATCTGCCATGGATTACAAGACTGAAGCCTTGGTGGCGGTAGGTGATGGTTGATGGGTGTTGGGTCTTGAGTCTTTGATTTTTTCTTGAAAAAATTGGAGTTTCAGAAGGAAATGAGACGGAGATGGGAAGAGAGATGCACAGAGAGACGATGAGGATGATACCGTGATGGAAGAAAATGTGGTGTCCAACCAAGATATTGACTTTTGAGTATGGTATGGCTGCGATAGGTTTGGACTTTTCCTCCAAAAATAATGACATTTTGAAGTTCCTGTCTGGAGACTTTAGAAATAACTTTATGAATTGTTGATTATCTGTACACGTTAACCCATCCTGCTGATGACTAATCTGTTTCTTGTTTTTGACCAAGTCATAGGAGGCATCTGGAATATACTATCTTATTCAATTTCATATGTTTAAGCAAATGAAAGAAGTATGGAAAGAGAAAGTTCTGTAATTGGTGACAGATACTCGGACAGAAATTAAAATAAGCAAAACAAAAACCAACACACACGGTTTTCACAGAGGGATATTTTCCGCAGTCCATAAAAGAGAGGAAGGGTGTCTGTACATTCTTTTATCTGAGCCTACATAACAAACTATATCTATTGTATATGTACATATACATACATACATACGTATTTCCGCATGTTGGAACTAATAATCAAGCGGGCAGGTACCATCAGTTTAGGAAAAAAAAAAACGATATGGGTTTGGATGGATGGCTGTCCTGCATAAAATTTCCTCCACGTATCTTCGAAGGCATGATACGTAAGTGCATTTGTCGAAATATTTAAACAAAAAAGAATTGTCATTAATGAATTGCTTATTCAAAATGCTATAATCAAGGTTAATCAAATGGGTGGTGTATTTTAAAAGACAAATATTCTGTCAACAGGCTAAGGCTAGATGACAGAGTAAAGCTTCACCAAAGGGGACAAGTCTCTCTCTCTCTGTAACTAAGGAGAGATGATGCATTTAGCTATAATAGGGATGACAGTTACAAGTGCACCTCAATCAACACTAATCTCTGTCCACATACTGTTTCTTGATTATATAACTTCACGTACACTACCTACCCACATCATTAATAATTCGAATTTGATTGAAGACAAGTCATAGTCTCTTCCCCCATCAAGTACCAAACTTCACATTTTCGTCCAGAAATCTAGAGTCCAATTCGCATAGGCATGACTTTATAGTGATAGTTCCGATCCAAACTTCTTTTTATTTCCCGTCGATAAATCGAGCCGCTCACAATTTTATTTTGATAGATCGAGTGTCGGCGGTTTTCACTCTCAGCCAATCACGTCTTATCGTGAATTTTTTATCGTCGGAAAAACTCTCCGTGTCGTAACATGGGCGAGGCGTGGCTCGCCAACCTTGACCGAACGTGAAACTTAGGAGTTGGAATGATCGATGAAAGCATTAAAAATTCAATCGACCAAGGTTCGTAACTTAATCGACAGGCAAAAATGCTCACGACTCTTGGTTGTACTTTTTTTTTGTTCCTTTTCGTTTGCTAATTTTTTTTTTGTGGTTCCCGAAGTCATGAAAGTGTGTCGTTCATGGAAGAGATAAACATTCCAGGGCTAAGAAAATGCAAGAAAGTAGATTACAAGCAGAACGTACACCAAGAACTCCTTGCATGTAATTGGGCCGAAGGAGAAGTCCCGACGCTTGCACTAATGGCCTAATCTTACTAAGCCCAGATCTTATGGGCCTCAAGGCCCATCTTAACATGTCACCGAACTGCCAGAGATTTCCTTCTTCCTTCTTCGTGCGTTGTATGCTCGGTATAATAACGAACTTACTCCACTAAAATTGGTCTAAGCGCAGTTTCTTTGTATCCCTCTTTATCCTGTCTCATCCTAGTCGTTATCGTGACGACCCAACGCAGCCCTGAAAGGAGAAAGGCAAGTGTTTGTGTTACTATTAACAAATACCTCGTGATATCGATCATTTGAAATGAAATGTAGTCGGACTTTGCGAGTGTCGATCTATTTTGAATTTAGTTTTGCCTCTTTTGCCTTTCATTTAATGGGAAGACATGAACATGAGGTTGTGGATCTCTGGATCCGTTGCCTGGAAAGAATTGGGATGATTGGGAAGCATCCGGAAAACGCGCCCTCTGAAAAATTGTCCCTATTGGCTCTTTTGCTAGTAGTGACAAGAGTTCTCCATATTTCTAAATTTCAAATGTATTTCTTGATTTGTAACTAATGCGAGATTATGGGAGACTAAAGGAGATTATGGTTGTGATTGAAAACGAAATGCAATGGGTGCTCATTATGGGAGTGTCAGATGTATTAAGTTGTGGTCACCAGAAACTCACTCGTTTCAAGTATTAAAGTCCAACCGAGGAACACCAAAAGCCGAAAAGTTTTTTTCTCTCTCTCCTCTCTCCATTTTTATTCTTCAAGCTTCAGCCATGGAAGAGGGTTTGAGCTAGCCTCACCCTCTCCTCCCGTTGATTTTGTTTGAGTCTTTTTGTTCTTTTCTTGTTTTTTCATCTCTTCCGATCTAAATTTGGGAGCTTTCATCTCCTAATTTAATCCAGATCTGAGAGTTTGAACTCTCATGATTTAGTTCTAAATATAGGAGATTTTCTCCCGATTTAGATTTGGGAGTTTAATAATGTTTTCGAGATTTCAATAGCCCATGTTTTGTCCGTTTACAAGTTCTCTGCCTCCAATTTCATTGATGATCATAAGAGCTTTGGCGTCTTACTGAACCACGAAGATTTGCTCTTCCAAAAGTTAGATCTGTGTTTTTTCAACTCTTTTTGGTGGTCTCCGTTCAGCGATGGTGTAGAGGAAGCCAAATCTAGGTGTGCATTGCCAACAGGCAACGCCGTAGTTATTGGAGAATGACTTATAGGCGTGTGCTCATCACTGATGATAATACGAGATCCAGTGATCGGTCGTCAATTATTTTGCTTGACAGATTCGTTTTTATGAAATGAGTATGTGCTTACTCTTACCGGTTCTCTGTTGATCCTCCTTGTTTTCTGGAATGTGCTTACCCCTGCCGGTTCTCTAATGATTCTCCTTGTTTTCTGGATTTGACTTTGTTTTGTTGTATTCTTGGATTTGCTCTGTTTCGATTTTCTTTGTCATGAAAGTCACTCTACTTCTCATGTATCTTTTTGAGTAATAAATATAATTTTCTTTTAACCAAAAAGAAAAAGTCCAACCGAGGATTTGACTTCAAATCAGAAGTAAATAGATTATAGTATGCCATGAAACCTCGAGAATTTGTAGAACTTAAACTACTAAAATAATTCATAGAGTCGATTGGGAACAAATAGGGAAATTACATGAAACTTTATTGAATCAGAACATGTGACTTATATTCTTGGATTCCGCACTCACTTAATCACTAAAATTGAACATAAACTTCTTAATAGAGATGACTAAAGTGCGTAGAAAGTAAAAAGCTTACAAATGATGACCGGAAAGAACAAAGACGAGTGCTAGAACCCAGAATCGTATTTCAAAGTTCAAATTCAAACTATAGGCAATATCTAATTTAAATCGATGCATTACAAATGATCTTTCCATCTCCAGAATGTGATGTCTTGTTTTCTTGCGAATGCCTTGATTGATGTTGTGTGTTGATTGGTAGTTGTGTAATGTCTGTGCTTGTTTATGATTTGATTGCTCTTGTATCTCATATGAGCCATTTTGTTACGCTTATGCAAGAATCTCCAATTGCCTTGACTTGCGTGCAACTTTAGGGATGATTTGTAACTCTTCCCGATTCTTTAGCTAGGATTATCCCACGATTGATGTATTTTCATTAGCCCAATCTTAACTTCTATATGTGCTTCAAGTTAATCGATCATGGCCATGTGTTATGTACTTCACTAAAATTCTGCCTATTAAAAACTCATGATCGATGAGCTCATCATGCATTCCATTTACGGGCCTTATGGGTCAATTATACAATTTGGCCTTTACGATCGATGGGCTTATGGGACATTCTATCAATTGGGCCCGATGGGTGAACTGTATTTGTCATAGTCTAGTTTGGACCATTAACTTCTTTATTTATGGATCTAGATTTTGAGCCCGGTGCCAATAGGGAAGAAAATCCTTCAAACAAGGAAACTTTCCTCAGAGAGAGTGCTTTAAGCCGACTCTGTATAAGATTTGACTATCATTAACAAGCGCTGGATGGGATATAAATTCTTAACAAATTCCAACAAGAGCCCAACATGTAACAATAATTTTCATGGCATGGTTTAATTAACTACTTGACTAAGTGGGGTGAATAATAATACTTCTTGCATACAAACATACATTGATGCCCTTCTCTTATACTTTCACCTATTATGTCATGCACTCAATTTGGTTATGAACATGGGCTTTATCTATGTACATCTTTTGTATTTTATTGGGTTTTTTTTTTAATCTTGGCCAGTGAATTTTATGTGTTCTTCTGGCAACATCTTTGGATCTGTCTATACATGCCCCCATTCCTTCATCACCACCCGAGATACTACAGCAAACATTTTGTCTACTGCGAATGCAGCCCCCGGACCAAAAAGACAAAGGAGCCACAACGCAAATGTTCAGTCAATACCCTTGAATGTTACACAATTATGAAAATGACTATTCCAATCAAATTGGCGAGACATGATTTCTCTTTATATCAGATAACGTACGGTTAGGGTTGTGCCGACGAGAGAGAACTCATCCCCACGATGCCACGTGGACACTAACTGTGCAAAGGTCATGCCATCGTCAAGAGAGGCCCATTCTTGGCTAGTTGCCGAAAGTGAAAGGAGAAAGAAGACGATAGGGTGAGAGAAGAAGATGCCAATCATGCCAGGATCCCCACACCAGAGGTTGGACTCAATGTTAAAGGTGCTGCAACGGCTGAATTAAAAGATCAGATGCTTATCCCTATCAATCATTTTTATTTCTTGGGGACGCAAGTGTGTGTGTGTGGGTGTTGTTCCATTTTTTTTGAGTGATAGTAAGCAAGCATAAGATCTGTTGGAATAAGAAAATTCCCATTGTGATTGAGGACATGCAAGGTCTTCCATATCGCTCCTCCACTACGAAAAGGAGGAACCCTAAATCTTCTGTTATGTGAATCACATGCTTGCACCATATCCACTTCGCAAAAAGGAAAGTTGCTTTTGCGCACCTTAATGGGATTTGTAATTAACGCCAACCATTAGTGTAAAACATAATTATGCGAACGGTGTTTAACAAATGACACAAGTGCATATTGAGGATCAATAATCACTTTAATCATGATATGGTGTAAAAAGCCAATGAATAATATACTCTCTCGCCACTTACTATCATCAAAAGAATAGGTTAGTTCAAAGGAATTCCAAAAACAGATAGCGACTTGATTCATACTTGTTAATGATGTGTAAGTGACCACCTAGATCTAGTTAGATGGGAACAGGTTGAGATTAGCAATAATGCTCTCTTTAGAGATAACCATAAAATTTCATTCTAAAAATATAATTGTTGAATATTCCTAACGGGTGCTTATGAAAGTATGGAAGGTAATTGCAGTAAATTTCAAGAGATAAAGTGATTCGAGAATAAAATACGACGCCACAGTGCAAAGGATCTCTCTCTCTCTCTCTCTCTCTCTCTCTCTCTCTCTCTCTCTCTCTCTCTCTCTCTCTCTCTCTCTCTCTCTCTCTCTCTCTCTCTCTCTCTCTCTCTCTCTCTCTCTCTCTCTCTCTCTCTCTCTCTCTCTCTCTCTCTCTCGTTGTTCTGACTTGCTTGCTCGCTCGGTCCATAAGCAAATGCTAACTCCAAAACTCACTCGCAGGCGAAGATATCGGAGCTGAAGAAGCATCACCCAATCTCTCGTTGTTCTGACTTGCTTGCTCGCTCGGTCCATAAGCAAATGCTAACTCCAAAACTCACTCGCAGGCGAAGATATCGGAGCTGAAGAAGCATCACCCAAAAGTAGCGGGGCACGAGGCTCAGGACCAGCAAATTCTTCGCCATTGATGGACTGTCACTTCACACCAAACTCAAAGAATGAAAGATTTGAGCTTGAGCTTATAGCATTAGCGGAATGCCCTAATCTTAATATGGGTATGGCGTGGGGAGGCTCTTCATCGAAACTGAAATAAATGATGAGAAGAAAGAAAGAGGTGAAAACTTTGCACAATATGAAATTTTTTTCCCTAATCTCGCTCAATCACCTATGTTACTCAACTTGAAAATTTTGCATCTTGTTGAAATGAACTTGAGCCGCTTGTCCTGCTCCTGCTCTTCATTGCAAGATTCAGCTCTTAATTTTGCCCCAAATTATCTAGTCCAAATTACGATTTGAAGAAGGGGGAGAATCTCTTGATTTGTCCAAATTAGGGTTTAAATTTAAGGCAAACATGTTCAGTGACATCATTTGAGGCTATTAATGCTAACTCAGAGCACCGATGAGCCACGTTGGTATGAAAAAATGATAAAATATTGGCACATCGAATTTTCGGCGTTCCAAATCGGAGATGACACTTATATGATTGGTTTTTTTTTTTTTTATAATCAAAGTGACATTGAAGTAATCCGTTGAAATTTTTGGCACTAAGTAAGTACCTTATGAAAATTATGGCATTTGTAGTTTCATTTTTCCCATTTTTCTCCTAATCGTTAGATCTCCTGTACTAAAGTCGGCTGATTGGATGGTGAGGATGGAAGAAAGGATGCAACTCGTTGCAATAAACCATAGTGTGAGTGGTTGATCACCTTAATTCTTAAAATTACGACTTTAAGAATCAAACCCTGAGGACAAAACATATGCTCAGGCTGTGTGGGGAATTTAGGAAAAGACAAAACGTCCCACGAAAGCCACGCGTTGGCTGTGATTGGCAGAACAATAAGTCAAAGATTCTTTTGCTTCAAATTGCACAATTAAGTTAGTTTTCCAATTATTAGAAAGCATATATACTTTAAGCTGCTTTATTTAGCGCCGCATTATATTACGTTTGCTCGAACTAAAGGATCATGGCGTGCATTGCTTCCATTGGTACCTTTCCCTTTGCTTTAGAAGGTGGGGACGGGTCAACATTAGAGATGATTTGATTAATTGATTGATGCTCCCAACATATCCAATACAAATAGCTTTGTTCTGTTCCTTCGGAAAGGGTAAAAAACAAAAGGGAGGAGGGGACTTTCTGATGAGAAAAGCTTGATTCCCAGAGTGCTAAAGATGGGCCTCTTTCCATTTTGGTACCCTTTATATGATTCAATGTACATTTCCTGCGGAATATGTTTGGAGGCTTAAGTAAAACCTGGTTTTGGAAAGAGGTTTTGGTTTTCCCCTTCAAAAAAAGAAAGAAAAGAAATTATTCTTAGGTACTTAATAGCATTTAGATTTTTTTACAAAAAGTTGTTTATGTATAATATGTTTCTAAACATATAGATGTTCCATATCAAAGTAGGAGTAACTTAAAATGCTTAAATAAATATAAACCAACCACTGAAAATAAGGCGAGAGCAAAACCTTTTAGCTAAATATTTATGTATACAAATATTGAGAAGATTTCCTAATATTTGTGATTTTCTTTTTACCTATGGGGTAGGGGTCATTGTTAGCACCCCTCGGTCCATCATGACCACAAGCACGGGAGATTTTGCAAAAGTACCGCCAACTATTTCAAAACTTTGAGACTAAAGTGGAGAAATATATAATAGGTTAAACAAATAGGATTTGAAAAACATAACAATGCAAAATTTTGTGGGATTGCTAATTGTTCAAATATTTAAGCTGTCAGATGAATATGTAATTTAAATACTTTAACACAATCGGGCAAAGCTACTAGGCAGTTTGAGTGATTTATGTTATAACATTTGTGGAGTTTAGATTGCTGAAATGATTGTCGACTACCTAATGCAACTCTTGCATTTTCCTTTTATTTGAGCTTGTGAAAACCCAAGTGGAGTGACTTCATACATACAAATATATTACTTAATTTTCCTAAATAGTTTTTAAAATTGTATGCTTGGTTTTGAAGCTTTCATTCTTTTGCACGGGTTGCTCTTTGTTACAATTAGCAAAAGAGAGAGTAAAAGAAAGAGCGAGAATTACTCATGATCTTATTTGCTTCTACATCTAAGCTGTGTAACATTCTTGAAGATGGTCACGCTCCCGAGTGGTGGAAATTCACCGTTTGATGTGGTACATCTGTAAGATCTCAAAGAGATGTTTTTCTGGGGAAAAGGAAAAAGAAAAGAAGTTAAATAATCTATGAGTTTTTGCTTTTTTGTGCAAGATATAATTGGAAAATCTAGATTTCACACATGAAATTTGAGAACATGCTAGACCACTTGTGTTGGCCTAACAATCGGTCCTGCTACAGATGAAAAACTATTTGCGAAGACTAGTATACAAAAAATCATGTGGCATATGGTGTGGCCTTAGGTCAGTGTTTTATTGTAATGCGTAGACAACAAATGATGCATGACCATAGTCTTTTCTAGATCCTACAAGTGCATTGATGATCAATGGCTGATTTTCTTTTTGGCTGAAGGGAGGATTATGTATATACAGATTTTTATTCTTCTTATATGCTACAATTCTTGTCAAATGCGTAAAATCTCGATGCAATTATCGCTTACTTTGTCTCCTAAAAACCATTGATACATGAAGAATTGTTCTTCCTTTTTAAGTAAAACGAATTGAGACAGTAAGGAAATAAAAGATTTGCATCTATCCAAATTCTAGACTGAAATATGATAAAGAATCTTAAATTCATTTTCTATAGATATGTACCCACCAAAATGAATGTTCAGAATTCCTCACCACTAATCTTTCTCTGGGTTGGTAAGATCATTCTTACAAAGATATACATGTGAACTGAGAGGAAGACCACAAGGCAGGGACACAGTCGTAGTTAGGGTTTCAATTCTTTATTTTTCAGAGAGAGAGATAGAGATGGAGAGAGATGTGTCATAGTATGTAACAGCCTGAATTTCGATGTAATTCCGGGATCAATAAAACTGACAATATTTCTCTTTTCATTTTAGTAAGTCTCGCCCAGAGCTGATCACTCTAGGAATATTAACCAATGAGGTATGGCTAACTAAGAAGATGGTACGTGGACCAGGGACCCGATCCAGAATCGAACCCCGATCTCGAGAAATGATGAGGGAATATTTTGGGCCAATGCGGGCCGATCTTAGGAAAAGTGACGGATTTGGTTTGGCCAAGGCCAACAATGTACCATCGGATCGCAGGTGATTCTGCAAGTCCGAAAGTGCACGTGGCCAACCAGTCCCGAACTTATATCGAACGATCGTGACCTCTGGAACTAGCGATAATTCCTCTCATTCTCTGAGTAATCGAGACCGTCATGACTCGGATAACCCTAGGTCGATACGCGTAAACCCTAAACAGCCGCCTGTTAGTCAGAGGCTTTAAAATTTGAAATCTAGCGAGTTTTGGTCACGAAATTGGACCCGAATTTCAGTGTCAATTTTCGAAAGCTTAAAAGATTATTTTCACGATTCTGACGTCATATTATGCTGGCCACACATGTTTGGGGTAAGTACGGTCGAAAAATGGAATTTCGACCCGGAACTCAGAAATTACGGTTTTGCCCCTGTGGGCACCGAGGCTGGATTCGGAGGCCGTTTGAGGTTATTTTTCGCGGCCAAGGTCATTTTTGGGTGGCCACGCATACCAGGAGTCGTTTTGGACAAAAATTGGAATTTCGTCAAAAATTGGAAAAATAATATTATTTTATTCCCGGAACTTCGCAGTCGATTTTCGAGGGCTTAGAAAGTGAATTTCGCGATTTCGACGCCACATTATGTTGGCCACGCACATATGGAACACGTACGTGCAAAAATTGGAATTTCGCCCCGGGACCGGAAAAATGACGGTTTTGTCCATAGGCTAATTTTTGGTCCGAATTTTTTGGGAAATTTTTGGGATAAGTAACTGTGGTTATCAGCTGTATTATTGGACCGAAAGACCCAATTTCCCCTCAATTATTTAAGCCTATCTCTTTAGAACCGTTAGATTAGGGGCGTTTTGGTCATTCCTCGCGGATCGGCGACACGTGGCACTTGTGGGCTGATTTATTTGACCAAGTTGGACTGTTTTTCTCTCTCCTCATGTCACGCCCCGAACCCCTACGAGCTCGCGACATCCCCTGCTCCGGTCGAATAGATGCGACGTCCCAGGAACGTCGCCAACCCAACCCAAACATCAGAGCCACATGCGGAAGCGGATATAAAAACCCCGGACAAAAAGATGACGACAACGAGGTAGAACATCAGAACAATCAAACAACAACATGTCCATACAACACCAAATATACAAGCCTTTGATTACAGACATAATTATCAAACTAGCATATGAGATCACCGTCATAACAAAATATCAGGGGTTTGGTTATCTTAACTTCACTATCGGATAACCAAAGTCAAACAACCCCTAAAATACCCTAGGGGAAAACTACTGGTCGCCATCTTCCAATCTGCTCCTGAGGATCACCTGCAGCTCCACTGGGCACCATGGGCGGCTCTTCAAACTCCAAAAAGAGGAGGCGGACCTCCCGGGCTTAAGATTGGGATTCTGAAAGTGGTGGTTACACAACCATGAGACGAATCTCAATAAGTGCACAACCCCAAACCCCACGTAGGCTCTCACGTACCGCCAGACAGAATACGCATCTCATACAACGATTAATCAATCTAACAATCACACACGAACCTACCTGGAACCCATCATGCACGTTCCTGCATGTTAGACCATAATACAGCCAGCACATCACAGCAAGGAATCACAAATGCGCGCGTGCCTCAATTATAAGACAGAAACCACTGGGCACGTCCCATACCGTGCCTAGCAGTTTCTACCCCATAATTAAGCATCACATCACGCGATACAAACACACTCGCACACTACTCATACCGTGCGTCACTTTCTCAAACCTCGCACCTCAAGCCAATTCTCGCTCATTCTCAACTCTTCCACCACTACCGCGCCCGCGTAAAACGCATCAGGCCAACGGTCTTCTGACCTCGTCAGGCATCGACACCCCGTCGGGCCGAGCATCGTCACCTCGTCAGGGACGGCATCGTCCCGCGTAAACGAACACGCCTCAGGACGGAATCCCACCTCTTCCTTTCCTTAATTACCGTGCCCGCGTAAAACGCATCAGGCTAACGGTCTTCTGACCTCGTCAGGCATCGTCACCCCGTCGGGCCGGGCATCGTCACCTCGTCAGGGACGGCATCGTCCCGCGTAAACGAACACGCTTCAGGACGGATCCTTTACCACAAATCCTACATTTCCATACCCTCGTTCCACTCAAACCACACTTACACACGGCCAACAATCGCACGGCCAAACATATACACCTCACACACACATTTCACAATTTCACATTCTCGTCACACGAACACGTCACCCAATCACACATTCTTGGCACGCGAATACAATACGCGAATGCACTATCACACCACCACACCTCACGGCCACACACCTACGGCACATTACCGTACCACCTTCAACCCAAGCATAATCCAAATCAGCCCACAATCACAAATCACACAACCACTTACACAATTCAATTCATAGCATAATCCCACCGATCGATTGCACAATTCAACCCCCAATCCAGCCACAACATCACAGCCCTACCCGAGCTTCCTAAACCTCAAATTTTGATCGCCAATTCAGTCCACAACCACCAAACGATCAGCCACTCATTCAGTCCCAAAATAGCCACAAAATTGCCTCATCAAAATAAATAGTAAACGAACTCCAAAAATTCTAAAATTTGGATATATCATAAAACACATCTTGATCAACATTTCTTATGAAGAACACGAGATCCGGTTCAATCTACAACCATGCCTTTTTGTCCCTCGAAATCAGACCAAAATCAGTTCGCTCTAACAGACTATTTTGTCCTCAAAATACATTTCTTTCAACACCCAAATCACCTTGAAAAGCTTTGAAATTTTTATATGTTATAGACAAAAATGTTCCCAAAATTTTTTATGAAGGAAGTATTTTGAAAATAGGCCTGGAAAAATTTATTAAAATTCGAACAAACCCGAAGGTCGGGTGAACAGTAAATCCGGCAGTTTTATTTCGGTCCAAAGATGGACTTCCGAATGGCATCAAATGATTTCCAAAAATTTCCAAATTAAATTATGTTATACGTCAAGATGTTGGGAGCAACTTTTATGAAGAAAACTTCCTCAAATTCGGCCCCCAAAATTCTCCACAAAAATAGCAAACCGGACGGGTACAGAAAACAAAATTTCGAGATTCACCCAAACTTCAAGGATTCGAGTCCTTGTTGATACCCACCGAACTTCAGCCCTCAAAATTCATTCCACAAGGTTCAAACTACCATACCACAACGATCACGGTATTACACGGCAATTTCACGCAATTAATTGTCGAATCAAACTATCCAATCTACGCGCCGAACAGAAAATCACAGCCCTTATCTCAGCCCCAAAATAGCCGTTTAAACTACCCAAACCGAGCCCTAAACATGTCTAACAATACCCGAGGTCCTAGGTAACGTTTGGGGAAGTCACTTACCCTAAAAAGGCGGGACAAACTAGCTGGATGGGTGGCTGAAACGGGCGGAACAGCAGCAGCTCTGGCGGTGATGGTGTCCGAACAGCTAAGGAGAAGAAGAACGTGGGAGAGAGAGAGAGAGAGTGAATTTCGGGAGAGAAAGGGAGAAAACGGAAGAGGAGGGGCTGATCGTGGGGGAGAGGGGATGGCCGGAGGTGAGGTGAGAGAGAGTGAGGAGAGAGAAAGGCAAGGTTTGACTAAATGGTCAAATTTTCCTTTAATGACCAAATTGCCCTTCTCTTCAATGGCTTGGATTAAATCTAGACAAATAATTGAGGAGCAATTTTGTCCAACTTAATCTGAATTATTGGGCTAATGGTTATCCATAAAATATCCCCAAAATAAATCTCCAAAATTCGGAATACCCCAAATTAGGCCTAGGGGCAAAATGGTCATTTTTCCGGTCCCGGGTCGAAATTCCATTTTTCGCCCGTACCAACCCCAAATGGGTGTGGCCAACATAACATGGCGTCGGAATCGTGAAAATAGCTTCTTAAGCCCTCGAAAAGCGACTGCAAAGTCCTGGGGAATAAAATAATATTATTTTTCACTTCCGAGCCAAAATTCCAATTTTTGACCGTAACAACTCTAAATGTGCGTGGCCACCCCAAAATGACATCGGCCTCGAAAAATAATCTCATACGGCTTCAAAATCGACATCGGTGACCAGAGGGGCAAAATCGTAATTTTTCCGGTCCCGAACCGAAATCCATTTTTTTGCAGAAATGGGTGGCCCCAAGGTTGGCCAAGCCAAAAACATCATCGGTCGCTCAAAATTATCACTTTCAAAATTCTCGATTCCCGGGCCCGAATTCCAAGAAATGACTAAAATCGAACAATCGCGACTTTAGCTTATCTCTTGCTAACGGGTGGCTCGTTGGGATTACGGGCTCTCGACCCGTGACCGACACCAAGTCAAATCACGTTTAAGTTTACTCTACCCGGGATGACCTCGGTTGTCATATAATTGCAAGGGTCTGTCGCTAGTTCCCTTCGGACACGATCAATCAAATAGACCGGTCTCGGTTGGCTCAAAACATTCCCTCGTCAATCCATATGGTCAAAGATCGAATCCAGGTCGAGTTCTTTGGTCGTGCGAATTCAATCCCGTAATAGCCCTACCCCTACGGTTAGCATCCCGAGAATGCGCTGTTCCAGGCGAGATCTCACTATAGTGCATTGATCAATATTCATTTCCTAAATCCCGGGAAAAGGATCGAAAATTCAGACTGTTACACCTCACCCTCCCTCACGGCCAGAACAGCCCAGAACAGCAGCCCCTCTTCAGATTTCTCTCTCTTTCTCTCATTTTCTCTTTTGGCCAAGCTTCGCCGGAGCACACCGCCGGCCGTCGGAGCACCGCCGCTGGCCGCCGTGCCTTGCCGTCGACCACCACAGCCCCCAGCCTCAGTCTTGCCCCGGTCCGACCCCTTTCTCTTTCCCTTTCTCTCTCTTTCTCCCTTTTTTTCTCTCTTTCCGTCCGGCAAATAGGGCCGCTAGAGCTTCGCCGGAGCTCCGATCGCCGTTCCGTCACCACCCAGCCGTCCAGCCCGCTCGTACGTCGCTGTTCATCGGCGGCCGTACAGTGTCCGTACGGTCGGCACTGTAGCATTCCGTACGCTGTCCGTACGGCCCGCCGTGGCTGTCATCGCCGTCTTGCCGGCCACTGTTCCTGCCCCGTCCGTACAGGCTGTACCGCCGTGAACAGCACACTGTGAACAGTACCGTCGTGAACAGTACCGCGTGAACAGTACGCGCGCCGGGAATTCCGCCGCCGGTTTCACTGTTCACCAGTGATTGGCCACCGTTCCCCGTCGCCGTGATCCAGAAATTAAGTGAGTATATTTTCTAAACCCGGATTAGGATTGATAGTGAGTTTTTCTGGACTGGCTTAGATATTATCAGTGTATGTTGGACTGGCTTAGGTAGTAGCGGTGTATATTTTGGACTGGATTGAGGACCCATCTGGTGAAAATAAATCCAAAGAAATTAGTGGGTTTATTAGAGATAATTATTGGGATAGTTCGGATTAGTTAATGATTATGTGATTGGACTGCCGGGTGTGCCCGGGCTGAATGACTGGTTGATTTCTTTGCCCAATTGTTGGGAAATTGTATAATGCAATGTCGTGTGACCAAGTGGCCGACCAATGCGGAGTGTGATTGGCCAATTGATGGCATGAATTTGACTGGGTGCCTAGACTGGTTGTTGCTCGTGGTGCATTATACTGCATTGCATGGTCACGCATTGTGAATGCCGAGAGTGAGGCATGTGATAAATTGTGCGAGAATGCGTGCCTGCCATGAGCGTGTGATCACTTAATTAAATTATGCCCAAATGCATTACGTGCGGCTCCGATAAAATTGGCAGTGTGCCGTGTGATCACTTAAGGCCTTCGGGTCGTGGCCTTCGGGTCGTGCCGTCCTGAGGCGTTTTACGCGGGACGATGCCCGGTTCGTCTGGAAGACGACCAACCTGATGCGTTTTACGCGGGCTCTGGTTCGTGAGGAGATCGGTGTTGCGCTTGATGCGTTTTACGCGGGCTAGAGACACCGGGCCATGAGTGCTTTGGCGCGGGCCGTGAAGTGTTGTTGGCCTTCGGGTCGTGGCCTACGGGTCAATTAATAATGTCTAAAAATGAGCATTGTGCCAGCGTGCATCGTGTGAACTGAATCCTGAGCATGGTAATTGTGTGCCAGTGTATGTGACTAATGTGTGTACCGGTGATTGAGTACGAGGCAGACACTAATGAGCACGAGCATGCGTATGGCGCACGTGTGATTGAGTATGATTGCGCCTATGCCGTGATTATCGTGGTAATATAAAATGCCTAACCTGCAGGGTCAGCCAGGTAAGAGATCTGGGCCAGAGGGCCTAGGTCGGAGGTTATTCATGAGTGAAATTGCTGTGTGACTGTGTATTCATGAGTGAAATTGATGTGTGACTGTGTGTCCTGGTCAGGAGATTGCATGTTAGCATAACCTAGGTTTAGGGGGTTATACTCATTGAGATTCGTCTCACGGTTGTGTAAACCGAAACATTTCAGACCCCCAGCCGTAGCATGCTGAGGAGAGCGCCTCTTTTTGGTATACCGCAATTCATCCAGCGGTCATCTAGTGTGCACCCTTGTGGGGACGGACCTGCAGCCATGGTCGAGGAAGCTAAGGAGCCCGAAGTGATATACGCTGACCCCTTTTGACTGAGTGGCTGCTGACTGTGTGTTTTCTCGGCTGTTGTATAAATGAATTTTGTAAAAAGTTTCCTATGGTAATACTAGTATACATATTTTCAGAGGTGATGTTTGCTTATTGTACTACCTTGGTCTCATGGTCTCATGTGTTTTATTGTCAGGGTATATATATATATATATATATATATATTTATTTATTTATATACGTGCTTCCGCATGTGTTTAATCTCTGATTGGGCGTTGGGTCGGCGATGCTTCCTGGAGCGTCGCACCATAATCGACCGTGACGGGATGTTGCGTTCCAATGGGGTACGGGGCGTGACATAATAGCTAGGGTTTAGAGAGAAGCGGATAAGATTTAGAATCACAAGATGCATTGGTAAATGGTAACTGAGTAAATGAGTTTGGTTTGATCTTTTCGGAAAGGAGATCAGATTCAGAAAAGATGAAAACTTTATTTGCGCTCTCCCTCTCTCTCTCCCTCTCTCTCTCTCTCTCATGGACGATGATAATAAAAAATAAGAAGAAGAGAATGGAAGAGGAACCCACATTTATTCCTACCCCATCTTTCTCCATCTATATAAAGCCCCATATATACAGATTCTTCATCTCATCAGCAAAGCCAAAGTCTAGTCTTTCCACACTACGGAACAGTAACAAGGGCTTTGAGTTTGAGAGTGCATTGTCAAAATCAGGGTTTTTTAGTTTTATTTTTGTGCAATTAAGGAAGGGAGCAAGCAATCAATAGCTGAATGGTTCTTGGGTTTGTGATATGGCTCCTCTTTAACCTTTGAAGGGTATGGGCGGTGACAGAAGAGAGTGAGCACACATGGTGTTTTCTTGCACGATCATGCTTGAATCTCTGTGTGCTTACTCTCTATCTGTCACCCCGCCTCTCTCTCTCTCTCTCTCTCTCTCTCTCTCTCTCTCTGTTTGTGTGTGTGTCTGTGTTTCTTTAATCTTTGTGGTTGTCTTTTAGGATTATGAAGATTTGACTTTTATTTCACAGATCTTAGGGGAAAAATCGATGCTTAAAGATGTCCCACTCTCAATATTCAACAAAATAATTTAGAATTCAAAAAGTATAAGCGATTATATCTAGAAAAAGCAAAGCTTTCAGGCCATTATGACTCATACTTCTACTTGCAATAGTGCTTTTCTTTTGCAATAATTTTCTTGCACCAATTTGATCAGCAAATACCTAAGCTGGAGAAAGAAGTAATATATTGAACAGTACCCAAATCCAAGTGACCTTGGTCTTGGTCAGATGGGGTGTCCTTGAGTGGAAGCCCTAACAGTACGTCTGTTCCTTTATGTGTTTTCATGTATGTTTTTTCATTTTTACTTCCTAGAATGTTTTTTCTCTGAGATGCAAATCTTTGTCCACCTGTTTCCTATTAATTGCATAATCATATACCAAAGAAATTAAATTAGAGAGAGAGAGAGAGAGAGAGAGAGAGAGAGAGAGAGAGAGAGAGAGAGAGAGTTAGGGCCATCATAAACTCTTCTGCTTCCTGTACTTGTATGTCTTTTGACTGATACCTCTTCTGGGACTACACAGGCTGTTAATAGCAAGTGTAACATGCTGCATCACCCTCTCATTCCATCTGTAGGAGGTTGTTCAGACTGGCTGCCATAAAGTCTATTATCCTAATTTTCTTTTGAAGTTTTCTTTTTGCTCTACTGAATTTGTATTCCTGATACTGTCTTTTTTCTCATGCTACAGGGAAAGAATTTTGTTAATGAGTGCGTGAGGTACTTTTATTAAACATGCTTAACGAGGAAACAATCAATGCACATTAAGTATGTTTAACAAGTGCAACGCTTTTTAACAAAGTCCATATAGGGACTGAACTTTACTTTTTAGATGCAAAGGGCTTATTCTCATATTAATTTGTGAATTGACTAATGATGGAGATTGATTATATCTCCAGAAAAAATGAACCCAAACAGTTTGGGCCAAACTCTTATGGAGACATGCTGAAGAAGTGAAGATGAAGTGGATGACATATAGGATTAGGGTTTTTAGATCTTCCTAAATATGTTTTTGATTGTTTGAAGAATAAGCTTCTTGTATGTTTTGGCAGGTGCACAAGTTAGTGTATTCACAGTGAAGAATGAACCCAGATATCTTTCAAAGTTTTACCAATTTATTTGATTACCGCAACCGAAAGTAGTTTCTTTAGATTGTAGCCGGATTTAACCTAAATGTGTTCAAAGTCTCGCGTCCCTAATTAATGTGCTCATAATCAGTATTTTGGCAAAACAGTGCTGAAACATCTGAAGAAAAGTTAATTTAATTGTATCTTTAAGATGTGATGTTCTTTAGGGCCTTCTGTGATCAATGCCTATTACTTTAAATTGGTGACCATAGTCCTAATAGGGTCAGAGTCCTCAGACAACAAGAGTGTGTAACTTACATCAATGCCTTATCTTTTCACGACTTTGTCAAGTGCTTTTGATCTGCAGCTCCTTATTCTGGTTTAAACGTTTTTGTTTACTTAGAACTTCTTTTTATTTATTTATGGCTCTTTTCCAAATTGAGGCATCTGCAACCTTAAGCTTGCCTCAGTCTATAGTCAAATCAGATCCAAAATCCACGGTAAAGGCAAATTAAAGGGAAACCAACAATGCATTCCCTCAAGAATTAAACAAGCATATGTTTTAACTGTAGGTGTCTTATAAGAGCCACATCACCATATTAAGGAAAAAAAGCGTCATGAACAGAGTTTCCAACTATACCAAGCTCATTAAGGTCAGAATACAAATATGTAGGAAACCCAGCAACACAAATCAATGCAACTGAATCATTCTGCTCTTGAAGCCAAAGATGATTCTAATAACAATAAGCAAATTCCTTGGTTTATCTTCCATGTGGCAAAGCCATGTATCAGTCATCAACAAATAAACTCGATGAAAGAAGGCAGATGCCACAAACCAGGGACGAGGTTTAGACCATAAAAGAGCTGAATATGAATCCTGAAGATCATTAGCACTTGATCTGAAAATACGTAATGATAATGCCTTACTAAAACTAGAATGCCTTACTAAAACTATACTTGTCAATACCACTTTCAACTGCGTCAACTTGCATGTGTTGATACTCTTTGGACAATACTCTAATGCGAATGTTTTCCCCGTTAAGACTGACCCGAATTATCTGAGAGGAAATAAAGCCAAAAACAGTTGTCATTGTTCAAGACAATATACATCATGGAGACCTCAGTCTGCAAATAAATTCTTTAAAAGGTGAAAACCATTAATAACTTGAAAGCATATGCAATGAGAAGAGGAAGAATACCTCATTTCTTGATCCATAATATGAAAATATAGACATCATTACTAATGAGAGAAACCTTTACCTCATTGTCAGAAGAAGATGAAATTCCAAACATGTCAGCTGCAACAACCTCAGATATATCAACCTCAATATTCTCGTCAGGCTTCTTTGAAGCGTTCGATGATATGTTGGATTCCGTATTTTCTTGACTGGGATAGTCAACTTCAGTCTAGAAAAGTTCTCATCATCTGAAGGGCAAATAATAGCTTGGATCCATCGTGTGAAATCAAATGCAACAAGACAGACACTCATACCGACAAAGCAACAGAAGACTTCCTGAAATCAACGCTAAAATTGTAAAACATACCGATTCATTACCAACTCTCTAGATCGATTCTCAACTTGTTTGCAACCCAAGCCAATTTCCTTCACATTGAATCCATTGTCCTTGTATAGACTTGGTTAGAATTCATGAGAGGAACAGAATGCACGCTGTTTTGAAAAATAGAAAACAAAAAAAAAAAAAGGAAAGAAAAGAGCGTCCAGATTGGCTCATTAAGAGGAAAAAGAAAAAGATGGCATTTACAAACAGATCGCAGGGACTGACAGTGCCATCACCCGACATAAAATGTCTCGCTAATCATTTTATCCTTGCAAGCGCACCTTTCCTGTCAGCAAATCAGGGAGACACAGGAAACTGTGTAAGATATAGTAGAAGAAGAGTGAGCAGTCACACTTAAAAAATTGCCCCGCAGAGTTCTTTTCTAAATAAAATAAAATGTCATACTCAAAGAGCAACCTGAGCAAGATCACCGGTGGCATAATCTTGGAACAGAACGCGACCCTTTGGCTGGAAGCAAAAACACTACAGCGCAGTTATATTTCCTCTCGTGATAGTACCTTGAGAACTCTTCTTGTATTGTGCAATACTCGATGGATCTTCTCTGGAGACACTGCAGATAGCACAAATATCTACTTTCCAATCAGCTACTGAAACTGCATAAGTAACTGACCAAGCAAACTCTAGACTCATATTCGACCAAAAAAACAAAAACTCTAGATTCATAGCATAAGGTATGAGCTAGCAGTAGCAGACTAGCAGCTCATTAAGCTAACGAGATGTATTGAAGAGAGAGGTCATTACTTCCTTTTAAATACCTTGTCAGAATGTCAACGGAAGATGGTGGAATCTGCTGGTCAAGTCATCAACGGTCAAATCACAGACAAATGGACTAATTCGTGTTTCTTGGAAGTCTTTTTGCGTCTATAATGGGCAAAATAAAAGGTCGTATCATTAAAGTAATGCTAAATGTATCCAGAACCATGTCAATCTAACAAAAGCAAGATTCGTTTTCTGTCGAGCCTTCATGTAACTGTTAACAAATCTCTAATAATTTCGATCATTAGAAAATAAATATCCTGAACAATTGATGAATCCTATGGTCAATCGTACTATTATGGCCTTAATGATTGATAAGCTTAGTAGGCATTCAATTAATTGGACCCTATGGGTGCAGTGTATTTGTCATGACCTAGTTTGAACCATTAACTTCTTTATGTTTGGGTCTAGATTTTGATTCTAATGTGGACATAGAGAATCCTTTCATCAAGGAAACTTTCCTCACAAAGAGTGATTTAAGCCGACTTGCAAAAGATTTGACTATTAGTTAACAAACACTACATGTGATATAAATTCTTAACAAATTCCAACAAGAGCCAAACATGTAACATTAATTTACATGGTATGGTTTAAGTACTTGACTAAGTGGGGTGAATAATGATACTTCTTGTATATACACATACATTGATGCCCTTCTCTTATACTTACATCTATAATATGTCGTGCACATAATTATTCTCTATAAATATGGGCATATTTGTATAGTCCTTTTGTATTTTATGTGGTTAATTTTCTCTTGGCCAATGTATTTTATGTGTTCTTTTGGCAACATATTTGGATCTGTCTATAAATGCCCCCATTACTTCACCACCACCCGAAATACTAAAGAAAACATTTTATCTAGTGCGAATGCAGCTCTACCAAAAAGACAAAAGAGTCAAAAGACAAAATTCAATAAAATACAATTTAATATTCATAATTTTTGAAACCATTCCAGCAAAAATGGCAAGACATGATTTCTTTCATATCAGATGACGTATGGTTGGGGTTAAGCCAACAAGAGACTCATCCCCACGATGCCACGTGGACACTAACTGTACAAAGGTCATGCCATCATCAAGAGAGGCCCATTCTTAGCTAGTTGCCGAAAGTGAGAGAAGAAAGAAGAGGATAGAATGAGAGAAGAAGATGCCAATGATGCCATGATCACCGCACCAGAGGTTGGACTAAGGTTAAAGGTGTTGCAATGGCCGAAGCAAAAGAACAGATGCATATCTCTATCAATCGTTTCAATTTCTTGGTGACGCAAGTGTGGGGGGAAGAACAGCATTGGTGCCAAAACTTGTGTACGGATGCCACTTTGATGCCAAAAGTTTCAATCGGATCACTTAAGTGCTAAAAGTTGTGAAAAACGATCACTTAAGTGCCACTTCGCCGGAAATCCGACGTGGCATTTTTTTATTAATTTCTCAAGCTGATGTGGCTCGTCGGAGGCTGATTTGGCCTTTTTTTTTTCCTTTTCTTTTTTTTTTTCCTTTATTTTCTTTTCTTTCTTCTTATTTCCGATGGCCGGCCTCGCCGGGCGTCGCCTTCCTCCGGGCAAGGGCCGGCCTCGCCGGATCTGGCGAGGCGAGCCCTCGCCCTGCCCAGGCAAGGGTCGAGGACGCCTGGGCAGGGCGAGCCCCGGCGAGGCTCGCCTCGCCGGATCCGGCGAGGCCGTCCCTCGTCGAGGCCACGGGCCGCCTCGCCGGGCGTCGCCTTCCTCCCGGCGAGGCCCGGCGAGGCAACCGTGGCCTCGACGAGGGACGGCCTCAGCCGGATCCGGCGAGGCGAGCCCTCGCCGGGCTCGCCCCGCCCGGGCGACCTCGACCCTCGCCCGGGCGGGGCGAGCCCCCGGCGAGGCTAGCCCTCGCCGAGGCCACGGGCTGCCTCGCCGGGCCTTGCCCGGAGGAAGGCGACGCCCGGCGAGGCCATGGCCGGTGGCTGGCCTCCGGCCACCGGCCATGGTAGAAGAAGAAGAAGACAGAAATGAAAAAAGAAAAGAAAGAAAATAAAAAAGAAAAAAGAAAAGAAAGAAAAATCAGAAAAAAAATATTTAAAAAATTAAATTATACACATGGAAATGCCATGTGTCATTAAAATTTAAATATAAAAGCCACGTATTAAATTTGATCGGAATTTCTCGCCGTTGGCACTTAAGTGATCGTTTTTTCTCCGATTTGGCACTTAAGTGATCACCGGCGTAAACTTTTGGCACTTAAGTGATCCAAATGAAACTTTTGGCACCAAAGTGGCCTTCGTACACAAGTTTTGGCACCAATGCTGTTCTTCCCCCCGCAAGTGTGTGTGCGCGCGTGTTGTTGCTCCTTTTGAACAAAATAATTCTAGTGATAGTAAGCAAGCATAGAATCTATTTAGAACAAAATTCCCATTGGATTGAGGCCATGCAAGATCTTCCATATCATTCCTCCACTACAAAAATGGGAAACCCTAGATCTTCTTTTATCCACTTTGCTAGATAAAAAGTTGCTTTTGTGTATCTCAATGGGGATTTGTAATTAATACCAACCATTAGTGTAAAACATGTTTATGTGTTTATCACGTGACACTAGCATATGTTGACAATCGATAACAACTTGTCGCGATTGTTGTTGTGGCGAAAAAAATCAATTTCTGGCATATGGTATAAAAACCCGATGAATTATATACTCTAGCACCATTTACTATCATCAAAAGAATATGCTAGTTCAAATGAATTTCAGAAATAGATAGGGACTTGCTTCATACTAGTTATCGATGTTTGTAAGCGACCATCTGAATCTAATCAGATGAAAAGAGGTCTAGATTAGCGAAAGTAATCTCTTAAAAGATGACTATAATCTCTCATTTTGAAAAGTATAAATCTACCGTAAGCAACAAACTCCCTACATTTGCATTATCTCTTGAATTGGTAAATCTATTGTACTAAAGTCAGATGATTGCATGATGACGATAGAAGAATGGATGCACTTAATTGCAATTAATTATTATGTGAGTGGTTGATCACCTTAATTCTTAACTTTACGACTTTAAGCATCAAATCCTGAGGACAAAAGGTCCCACGAAAGCCACGCGTTGGCTGTGATTGGTAGAACAATAAGTCAAAGATTCTTATGCTTTAAATTGCACAATTAAGTTAACTGTCTAGTTATCAGAAAGCATATATACTTTAAGCTGCTTTATTTAGCGCCGCATCATATATGTTTGCTTGAACAAATTTTATTGGCTAAATGAAGGATTATGTGTACATAGATTTTTTATCTTCTTATTGTGCTACAATTCGTATTAGATGCGTAAAATCTCTATGCATTTTTCGCTTATTCTTGCCTCCTAAAAATCATCATATATGCCGACCATTTTTCCTTTTCAATACCACGGATTGAGATGGTAAGGAAATATAATATTTGTATTTATCCAAATTCTAGACTGAAATATGATAAATTGGATAAAATTCCTGTTCTATAAATCTTCATATTACCTCACCATTAATCTTTCTCAGGATTGGTAAAATAATTCTTCCAAAGATATACATATGGAACTGATATTGTGATGCAGAAGTAAGAGGACGACTACCAGGCAAGGGACACAGTCCTAGTTAGGGTTCAAATATTTATTTTTCAGAGAGAGTTGGAGAGAGATGTGTCATAGTAGCTAGAGTTTGGAGAGAGAGAAGATAAGATTTAGAATCACAAGATGCATTGGTAAACGGTAACTGAGTAAATGGGTCTGGTTTGATCTTTCTGGAAAATAGATCAGATTCTGAAAAGATGAAGACTTCCTTTGCTCTCTCTCTCTCTCTCTCTCTCTCTCTCTCTCTCTCTCTCTCTCTCTCTCTCGGACGATGATAATAATAAAAAAAGAAGAGAATGGGAAGAGGAACCCACATTTATTCCCTCCCCATCTTTCTCCATCTATATAAAGCCCCACATGTACAGCTTCTTCATCTCATCAGCAAAGCCAAAGTCCAATTTTTCCACTCTATGAAACAGTAACAAGGGCTTTGAATTTGAGAGCACAGTGTCAAAATTAGGGTTTTTAGTTTTATTTTTGTGCAAGTAAGGAAGGGAGCAAGCAATCAACGGTCGAATGGTTCTTGTGTTTGTGATGTGGTTCCTCTTTAACCTTTGAAGGGTAAGGGAGGTGACAGAAGAAAGTGAGCACACATGGTGCGTTCTTGCATGATCATGCTTGAAGCTCTGTGTGCTCACTCTCTATCTGTCACCCCACCTCTCTCTCTTTCTCTGTCTCTGTGGGTTTGTGTTTCTTTAATCTCAATGGTTAACTTTTAGGATTATGAAGGATAACTTTCTTTTCGATCTTATGGAAAAATCGATGCTTAAAGGGATCCGACTCCCTATGTTCAACAAAGTAATTCAAAGTTCAACAAAATATAACCAACCGTATCTAATGAAAACAAAGCTTTCGGGCCTTTATGACTCATACTTCTACTTGCAATAGTGCTTTTTCTTTTGCAATAGTTTTCTTGCGCCAAGTTGATCAGCAAAAACCTTGGCTGGAGAAAGAAAGTATTATATTGAACAGTACCCAAATCCAAGCGACCTTGGTCTTGGTCAGATGGAGTGCTCTTCAGTGTAAGCCCTAATAGTATGTCTGTCTGTCTATGTTTTTTCGTTATTGTTTTTCATTTTCTCTTCCCTGAATGTTTTCTTCGCTGAGATGAAAATATTTGTCTACCTGTTCCCTATTAATTGGATAATCATATACTAAACAAATTAAATTAGAGAGAGAGACAGTAAGCAGAAGTTGTAAACATGGGACGGGGGAGTGAAACGGCCATCATAAACTCTTCTGCTTCTTGTACTTGTATGTCTTTTGACTGCTGAGACCTTTTTCTGGGACTGCACAGGCTGTTACTAACAAGTGTCACGTGCTGCATCACCATCTCATTCCATCTGTAGGAGGTTGTTCAGACTGGCTGCCACAAACTCTATTATCCTAACTTTCTTTTGAAGTTTTCTTTTTGCTCTTCTGGGTTTGTGTTCATGATACTGTCATTTTTCTCATGCTACAGGGAAAGAATATTGTTAACAAGTGCGTGAGGTACTTATATTAAAAATGCTTAACGAGTAATCAATCGATCCACATTAAGCATGTTTAACAAATGCAATGCTTTTTTAACAAAATCCTTATAATATAGGGACTGACCTTTACTTTTTTGATACAGAGGGCTTATTCTCATATTCATTTGTGAATTGACTACTGATGGAGATTGATTATATCTCCAGAAAAGATGAACCCAAACAGTTTGGGCCAAGCTCTCATGGAGACATGCTGAAGAAGTGAAGATGAAGCAGAAGCTAAAGATGTTTGGATTGTTTGAAGAAGCTTCTTGTACGTTTTGGTGGGTCGACAAGTTAGTGTATTCGCAGTGAAGAATGAACCCAGATATCTTTCAAAGTTTTATCAATTTATTTGATTGCTGTAACCAAAAACAGTTTCTTTAGATTGTAGCTGGATTTAACCTTTATGTGTTCAAAGTCACGCATCCCTGATTAATGTGCTTATAATCAGTATTTTGGCAAAACAGTGCTGAAACATCTGAAGAACAAGTTAATTTGATTGTATTTTTAAGATGTAGCATTCTGTAGGGGCTTCTGTGACCGACCCCTATTACTTTAAATTGGTGACCAGACATAGTACAAGTCCTAATAGGGTCAGAGCCCTCAGACAACAAGAGTGTAGTGTTTAATTTGTGCCAATGCCTTCTCTTTTTATGACTTTGTCAAGACCTTTTGATCTGCTGCTCCTTATTCTGGTTTAAAAGTTTTTGTTTACTTTGAACTTCTTTGTATTTATTTATGATTCTTTTCCAAAATGAGACATTTGAAACCTTAAGCCTGCCTCAGTCTGTATAGCTCAAATCAGATAAAAAAATCCACAGAAAAGGCAAATTAAAGGGAAACCATCAATTCATTCCCTCAAAAATTAAACAAGCATACGTTTTAACTGTAGGCGTCTTGTGACGGCCACATCACCATATTAATGAAAAAAAAAGTGTCATGAGCAAAGTTTCCAACTATACCAAACTCATTAAGGTCAGAATACAAATATGTAGGAAACCCTGCAACATAAATAAATCATTTTGCTCTTGAAGCCAAAGATGATTCTAATAACAATAAGCAATTTCCTTGGTTTAAGTGCCATGTGGCATAGCCATGTATCAGTCCAACAACAAATAAAACTCAATGAAATAAGGCAGATGCCACAAACCAGGGACGAGGTCGAGACCATAAAAGAACAGAATACGAACCATGAAGATCATTAGCACTTGATCTGAAAATACACGATGATAATGCCGTACTAAGACTATACTCGTCAATACCACTTTCAGCAAACCTAGAGCCGACAACTTCCCGAGGTGAGTCACCAGAAATTCCCACAGGCAACCTCTCAACTAGTCTAAAACCAAACCGGGAAGCAGCGGACAGTATAGATGATTGATTAACTCGGCACAAAATGTGGCAGAGAATAAGTGCCGCTACCTGGTCCTCTTCATTGCCTCTGTTGGATGAGATCAGTTCTCTCGCACAGGCAAAACAAGGCAAAATTGCTTTAGGCATATATATGACATTGGTGCCTATGGTGATGTCAAAACCTTGATCATTCACTTTTTTATTGCTTCTATATGGCCCTATCTCCCCATTCTAGGCTCTTAACAATATATATTAAGGAAAGGTGGAGCGACATTTGAAGTGATGTTTTGCATCAACAGGTCGAGGGTCATTGTATCTTCATCAGTCGCTACCACGAGGCCAGCAGATCTAACAGCCACCATCTAGCAGATGCCTCCGCAACCACAGCCTAACTTCAAGACCCTTTTTCCTGAAACAATGTTTGGGTTTCTGGCTAGGACGGAGGCCATCAATGGAGCCGATTCCAAAAGCATCAACCCAGTCGACTTGCATGTGTGTTGATACTCTTTGGACAATACTCTAATGGTAAAGTTTTCCCCGTTAAAGCTGACCCGAATTATCTGAGAGGAAACAATGCCAAAAACAGGTGTTAATGTTCAAGACAATATACAAGGAGACCTCAGTCTGCAAATAAATTCTTTAAAAGGTGAAAATCCATTGATTACTTGAAAGCATATGCAATGAGAAGAGGCAGAATACCTCTTTCCTTGATCCATAATATGAAAATATAGACAGCATTACTTATAAGAGAAACCTTTACCTCGATGTCGGAAGAAGAAGAAAATCCAAACATGTAAGTTGCAACACCCTCAGATATATCAACTTTAATATTCTTGACAGGCTCCTTCGAAGCCTTTGATGATATGTCCTCGAATAGACTTGGTTAGAATTCATTAGAGAAATAGAATGCACGCTGTTTTGAAAAAGAGAAAAGAAAAGGAAGGAAAGAAAACGGCGTCCAGATTGGCTCATTAAGAGGAAAAAGAAAAGGAAAGCATCCACAAACAGATTGCGGGAACAGACAGTACCATCACTCCTGACTTAAAAGGTCTCGCTAATCATTTGATCCTTGCAAGTGAACCTTTCCTGTCAGCAAAACAGGGAGACATAGGAAAATGTGTAAGATAAAGTAGAAGAGTGGGCAGACACACTCAAAAAACGTAGGCAGATAGCTTTTCTAAATATAATCAAATGTTATACTGAAAGAGCAACCTGAGCAAAATCATCGTTGGCATAATCACGGAACAGAAGGTGACCCTTTGGCTGGAAGTGAAAACACTACATCGCAGTTATATCTCCTTTTGTGATAGTACCTTAACTGATTAAAAATCAGTATATTACAAATTTTACTTCTTAAAAACAGGGAGGCCTCCTACCCTGAGAACCATCTTCCCTGGAGACACTGCAGAAAGCACAAATATCTGTTTTACATCAGCTTCTGGAACTGCATAAGTAACTGATCAAGCAAACTTTGAATTAGTAGCATAGGGTATGAGCTAGCAATAGCAGTTCATTAAATTACCAAAGATGTGTTGAAGTTAGGTCATTACTAACTATTAATTATCATGTCACAATGTCAACGGAAGATGGTGGAATTTGCTGGCTCAAGTCATCAACGGTCAAACTACAGACAAATGGACTAATTCGTGTTTCTTTGAAGTCTTTATGCATCTGTAACGAGCAAACTAAAAGGTAAAGCAATGCTAAATGTATCCCGAACTATGCCCATCTAACAAAAGCAAGATTCGTTTTCTCTCAAGCATTGATGTTACTATTAACAAATCCCTAATAATTTTGATCATTTGAAATGAAATATACTCAAACTTTTCAAGTCTTGATCTATTTTATTTTTATTTTTATTCCTTTGGCCACTCATTTATGGGAAGACGTGCACGTGAGGTCGTGGATCTCTAGGTCCACTGCTTGGAGAAGATTTGGGACAATTTGGAAGCATCTCGCTAAATTGATAAGGGATATCTATGGAAAACGCATCCTCTGAAAAATCTTTTTATTGACTCTTTTTCTAGCAATGACAAGAGTTGTCCCTAATTTCAACTTTCAATGTATCTTTTGATTTGTAACTAATTCAGGACTGTGGGAGACAAATGAGATTATGGTCGCGATTAAAAACGAAATAAAATGGATGCTCAATATGGGAGTTTTACGTGTATTTTTGTTAAGCTGGGATCACCATAAACTCAACGATCTCGATGACAAAATTAAAGTATTGAATTTGAATTCACATAAAAAATAAATGGATTTTAATATGCCTCGAAGTCTTAAGGAATTTGTAGGATTTGAACTACAAAAACAATGCGCGGATAGTAGATTATGAATAAATAAGAAAATTGCTTGAAACTTTATTGAAAGACAGCATATGACTTATATTTTTGGATGTCGTGCTCCCTCAATGACTATAAAAACATGAACTTCTTGATGAAGATCACGGAAGTACGTAGAATAAGTAAAAATTTTACAAATGGAAAACTGTCATAAACACAGGCAAGTGCTAGAACTGAGAAACCTAATCTATTTCAAGTTTGCATTCAAAGTATAAACAAACTCTAATCTAGATCAATCTATTACGAATAATATTCCCATCTTTGAAATATGATGCCTCGTTTGCTTGTGAATGCCTCGATTGATGCTGTGTGTTGATTGGTTGTTTTGTATTCTTTGTGATTGTTATGCTTTGATTGCTCCTATTTCTTTCATAAGCCATTCTGTTATGCATCCTGATCTTTCCCTACAATAATCTTTAATAGTCTTTACTTGCATAATATTTTAGGGATGATTTGTAAAAGCTCCCGATTCCTTAGCCACGATTATATCTTGGTCGATGGATTCTCCTCTACTTAATCTTTAACTTTTGTTACGTTTCGAGTCAATTGGTCGTGCGCAGAAAACTCATGATCAATGAACTCATCAGGCAGTCCATCGATGGGTCCTGTGGTTAATTGTATTGTTATGACATTAATGATTGATGAGCTTAGTAGGCATTTAATCAATTGGACCTATGAGTGCAATGTATTTGTCATGACCTAATTTTAACCATTAACTTCTTTATATTTGGGTCTAGATTTTGATTCTAATGTTAACATAGAGAATCCATTAAACAAGGAAACTTTCCACACAAAGAGTGACTTAAGCCGACTTGCAAAATATTTGACTATTAGTTAACAAACGCTAGATGGGATATAGATTCTTAACAAATTTCAGCAAGAGCCAAACATGTAACAATAATTTACATGGCATGGTTTAATTAAGTACTTGGCTAAGTGGGGTGAATAATGATACTTCTTGTATGTACACATACATTGATGCCCTTCTCTTATACTTACATCTATAATATGTCATGCACACAATTATTCTATATAAATATGGGCATATATGTGTAGGACTTTTGTATATTATGTGGTTAATTTTCTCTTGGCCAATGTATATTCTGTGTTCTTCTGGCAACTTGTTTGGATCTGTCTATACATGCCCCCATTACTTCACCACCACCCGATATACTAAAGAAAACATTTTGTCTAGTGCGAATCCAGCTCTCAGACCACAAAGACAAAATTCAATAAATATAATTTAATATTTTAAATTTTTGAGTATGACCATTACAACTAAATTGGCAAGACATGATTCTTTCATATCAGATAATGCATGGTTGGGGTTAAGCCATCAAGAGACTCATCCCCACGATGCCACGTGGACACTAACTGTGCAAAGGTCATGCCATCATCAAGAGAGCGCAATTCTTAGCAAGTTGCCGAAAGTGAGAAAAGAAAGAAGAGGATAGAATGAGAGAAGAAGATGCCAATGATGCTTTGATCACCACTCCAGAGGTTGGACTAATGTTAAAGCCAAAGCGAAAGATCAGATGCTTATCTCTATCAATCGTTTCAATTTCTTGGTGACGCAAGTGTCTGTGTTAGCATGTGTTGTTGCTCCTTTTGAACAAAACAATTCTAGTGATGGTAAGCAAGTAAGCATAGGATCTATTTAGAATAAGAAAATTCCCATTGTGATTGAGGCTATGCAAGGTCTTCCATATCATTCCTCCACTACAAAAAGGGAAACCCTAAATCTTCTTTTGTCCACTTTGCTAGAGGTAAAGTTGCTTTAGTGTATCTCAACGGGGATTTGCAATAAATACAAACCATCAGAGTAAAACATGTTTATGCAACTCTATTTATCAAGTGACATGAGCTATGTTGACGATTGATAATAACTTATCACGATCACCGTTGCGGCGGAAAAATACAATTCATGCCGTATGGTATAAAAACCTGATGAATCATATACTCCAGCGCCAGTTACTATCATCAAAAGAATATGCTAGTTCAAATGAATTTTAGAAAAAGATTGGGATTTGTTTCATACTTGTTATCGTCGTTTGTAAGCGACCATCTAAATCTACTTAGATGAAAAAAGGTCGAGATAAAAGATGACCATAATCTCTCATTGAAAAGTATAAATGTTGAATTTTCTCGACAGTTGCTTATGAAGGTGTGGCAGGTAATTGGAGCGAGACAAAATAAATTTAAAGGGATAAAATGATGCAAGAAAGGAACTCCCCACGTTTGCATTATCTCCAAATCTATTCTAACAAAATCGGATGATTGCATGGTGATGGAAGAAAGGATGCATTAAACCCCAGTGTAAGTGGTTGATTACCTTAATTCTTAACTTTACGACTTTAAGCATAAAATCCTGAGGACAAAACAGATGCTCAGGCTGTGTGGGGAATTTAGGAAAGACAAAACGTCCCACGAAAGCCACGCGTTGGCTGTGATTGGTGAGAACAGTGTCAAAGATTCTTATGCTTTAAATTTCACAATTTAGTTAATCATCTAATGATCAGAAAGCATATATATACTTTAAGCTGCTTTATTCAGCGCCGCATAATACATGTTTGCTTGAACAAGGGGTGCACGTACATGTGCCTGTGTTGCACTGCCATTGGACCCTTTTCCCTTGGTTCGAGCAGGTGGGGACGGATCAATATTAGGATTGCATGACCAAAGAAAAAACATTAGGGATGATTTGGTTAATTGATTTCTGCTCCCCACGTATCCCAATTGCTTTGTGTTGTTCCTTCAGAAAGGGAAAATATCCAAATTCTTTATGCTGCATCTTCTGGTAATAGCCATTCAAAGGAAGGAGGGGTCATTCTGATGAGAAAAGCTTGATTTCCAGAGGGCTAAAGATGGGTCTCTTTCCATTTTGGTACCCCCATTACATGATTCAATGTACATTTCCTGTGGAATATGTTTGGGGGACTTAAGGAAAACCTGCTTCTGAAAAGAGGTTTTGGTTTTCCCCTTAAAGAAAAAGAAATTACTTTTAGGTATTTAATAGCATTCAGATTTATTTTACAAAAAAAAATTTATGTATGAGTGTATGTTTTCAAAATAGAGATGTTCCATATCAAAGTAGAAGGGAAATTTAAAATGCTTAAATAAATATAACCAACCACTTAAAATAGGGCGAGACCAAAACTTTAGCTAAATATTTATGTATTCAAATATTGAGAAGATTACCTGATATATATGATTTTGTTTTTACGTAGGGGTAGGGGCCACCGTGAGCACCCCTCGGTCCATCATGTCCGTGAGCACTAGAGATTTCACAAGGCTACCGCTAATTATTTTAAAAGTTTAAGACTAAAGTATAGAAATATATAATAGGTGAAATGAATAAAATTTGAAAAACTATTCAATGTAAAATTTTATGGGACTGCCAATTCTTCAAAATATTTAAGTTGTCAGATGAACATGCAATTTAAATACTTTAACACCATATCAGGCAAACCTAATATCCAGGGTTTGAGTGATTTATGTTATGACATCCGTGGAGTCGAGTTTGTTGAAACGATTGTTGACTACCTAATGCAACCCTTGCATTCTACTTTTATTCGAGCTTGTAAAAACCCAAGTGGAGTGACTTATATATATATATATATATTGCTTAATTTTCCTAAATAGTCTTCCAAACTTGTATTCTTGGTTTTGGAAGCTTTCATTCTTTGTGCATGGGCTGCTCTTTCTCTTTGTTATAATTAGCAAAAGAGAGAGTAAAAGAAAGAGTGAGAATTAATCATGATCTCATTTGCCTCTATAGCTAAAAGATATATCTAAGTTATATAACATTCTTGGAGATGGCCACGCTCACGAGTGGTGGAAATTCACCATTTGATGCGGTACATGCGGAAGGTCTCAAAGAGAGTTTTTCAGGGGAAAAGGAAAAAGAAAAGACGTAATCTATGAATTTTTCTTTTTTGTGCACTATATAATTGGAAAAGCTAGATTTCGCACATGAAGTTTGAGTACATGTTAGACCAATTGTGTTGGCCTAACTATTGGTTCTGCTACAGATAGAAAACTATTTGTGAAGACTAGTATACACAAGATTACGTAACATATGGTGTGGCCTTAGGTCAGTGTTTTATTGTAATGCGTAGACAACAAATGATGCATGACCATAGTCTTTTCTAGATCCTACAAGTACAATTAGGGGTGATCGGTTTCCAGGGTGGGAAATCCCACCCTGGAACTGAGAGCCAGACTAGAGGGGCCGATTTCTCATTTATGGAATCGGGAATCGGCCCACTTGATCCTGGAATTGGACCAAAATGACCGGTTGGTCTAGTCCGATTCTCAAGTGGGTTCATGGAACCGGCGGCATGTCCTTTTTTTTTTCTTTTGTTAAAAACATGTAGTCCATTACAGAATCCTTCTCATTGAGAAGGATGTTAAACCCCTCGTAGGAAAATGCAAATTGCACATGCTTGAGCATGACTCACAACCAATAACGAACACCAATGTGGCTTTTGTTGTGAGGTTCATGAATCAAATTCTACATTATGGAAATTGCACCATATCAATTCTCAACACTATATCGAGAATTGATTAGGTTTTTCAAGTTTTCAGATTTGTAAGAATAAAAAAAAATTAAAAAAATATGTCTAGTTCAGATGGGCGGATCCATCCCTAGAACGGGGAACTGGACCAATGCCCCCGGGAGTCACCCAATTGACCGGTTCAGTCCGGTTCAGGCGGTTCCACCCCTAAGTGCAGTGATGATTAATGGTTGGCTTTTTTTTTTTGGCTAAATGAAGGATTATGTGTATACAGATTTTTTTTTTTGGTAAGGGTGTGTATACAGATTTTTTATCTTCTTATTATGCTACAATTCGTGTTAGACACGTAAAATCTCGAAGCATTTTTTGCTTATTCTTGCCTCCTAAAAATCATCATATATGCCAATCAGTCTTCCCTATTAAGCAACAAGAATTGAGACGGTAAAGAAATATAAGATTTGCATCTATCCAAATTCTAGAATGAAACATGATAAAGAATCTAAAACTCCTGTTCTATAGATATCTACCCCCCAAAATAAGTCTTTAATTTCTTCACCATTAATCTTTCTGAGGATTGGTAAAATAACTCTTCAAAAGATATACATGTGGAACTGAAAATGTGATGCAGAAGTAAGAGGAAGACCACCAGGCAGGGGCACAGTCCTAGTTAGGGTTTCAAATCTTTATTTTTCACAGAGAGAGAGAGAGATGTGTCATGAGTAGATAAGATTTAGAGTCACCAGATGCATTGGTAAGCGGTAACTGAGTAAATGAGTCTGGTTTGATCCTTCTGGAAACGAAGTCAGATTCAGAAAAGATGAAGACTTCCTTTGCTCTCTCGCTCTCTCTCTCTCTCTCTCTCTCTCTCTCTCTCTCTCTCTCTCTCTCTCTCTCTCTCTCTCTCTCTCTCTCTCTCTCTCTCTCATGCACGATGATAATAAAAAATAAGAAGAGGAGAATGGGCAAAGGAACCCACATTTATTCCTTTCGCATCTTTCTCCGCCTATATAAAGCCCCATTTGTACAGCTTCTTATCTCATCAGCAAAGCCAAAGCCTAATTGTTCCACGCTAATGGAACAGTGACGAGGGCTTTGAGTTTGAGCGTTCAGTGTCAAGATTAGGGCTTTTAGTTTTACTTTTGTGCAAGTAAGGAAGGGAGCAAGCAATCGGTTGAGTGGTTCTTGTGTTTGGGATGTAGTCCGCTTTAACCTTTGAAGGGTAAGGGAGGTGACAGAAGAGAGTGAGCACACATGGTGTTTTCTTGCATGATCATGCTTGAAGCTCTGTGTGCTCACTCTCTATCTGTCACCCCACCTCTCTCTCTCTCTCTCTCTCTCTCTCTCTCTCTCTCTCTCTCTCTCTCTCTGTTTGTGTTTCTTCAATCTTAATGGCTGTCTTTTAGGATTAAGAAGGATTTCTTTTTTTTCAATCTTACGGAAAAATCAATGCTTAAAGATGTCTGACTATCTATATTCAACAATATAATTTAAATCAGCAAAATATAACCAACTCTATATAGTGAAAACAAATCTTTCAGGCCTTTATAACGCATATTCTACTTTCAATGATGTTTTCTTTTGTGATAATTTTTGGCACCAAGTTGATCAGCAAAAACCTTGGCTGGAGAAACAAAGGATTATATAGTATAGTATCCAAATCCAAGAGACCTTGGTCTTGGTCAGATGGACAGTGTGAGCCCTCACATTATCTTTGTCTGTCTATGTTTCTTCGTGTGTGATTTTCATTTTCCCTTCCCGGAATGTTTTTTTTTCCCTGAGATGAAAATCTGTGTCTCCCTGTTCCCTAGTAATCGCATAATTTTATACAAAGAAATTAAATCAGAGAGAGAGAGAGAGAGAAAGTCAGAAGTTGGGAGTGAAAGAGCCATCATAGACTCATCCACTTCCTGTACTTGTCTTTTGACTGCCGCTACCTCTTCTGGGACGGCACAGGCTGTTACTAACAGGTGGTACATGCTGCATCACCATCTCATTCCATCTGTAGGAGGTTGTTCAGACTCTGGCTGCCACAAACTCTATCATCCTAATTTTCTTTTGTAGTTTTCTTTTTACTCTATTTGGTGTGGGTTCATGCAATAAGGAAAGAATGTTGTGAACAACTACTCTCAAGACTTTTATTAAACATGTTCAACAAGGAAACAATGAAACAATCTATTTTTCAAATTATTGGTTGTGCATCTTACTGGAACAGTCAGTGCATTAGAGGTTGCGATACTTCCACATTAAGCATGTTTATCAGGTTAAACACTTTTTTAACAAAATCCTTATAGAATTGGGATTTTAACTGTACTTTCTAGAGACACAGGGCTTGTTCTCGAATTCATTTGTGAATTGCCAAATGAAGGAGATTGATGATTCTCCAGAATAGATGAACCCAAACAGTTTGGGCCAAGGTGACATGCTGAAGAAGTGCAGAAGACATATTTGATGTTCATAAAGATGTTTGGATTGTTTGAAGAAGCTTCTTGTACGTTTTGGCGAGTGCACAAGTTGTATATTTGCAGTGAAGAATGAACTCAGACCTCTGTTAAAGTCTGCTACCATTTTCTTCGATTATCTGTAACCAAAAGAAGTTTCTTTTGACTGAAGGCAGATCTATCCTTCTAATGTTCACGGATTAATGTGCTTCCAATATTGACAAATATAATTGGTATTTCGCTAAAACAGTGCTCAAACATCTTAAGAACAAAATAATTTAATTGGATTCACGTTTTTAAATTGTCCATGGTATGGTAGGAGTCGGCCGAGTTGATAAATTGACAGTCATTTTCGCCTTAAGAAACAAAAAGCAGCAAGTTCAATTCCAACCTGGTGTAACCTCATGACCCTAAATGTAAAGGAGTTATAGATTCGTCTTGAATTTCTTTAGTCGCAACGTGGATGATTTGTGCTCGACCAAACGAGAGAGGTGGATATAATATGATATAATAAACTTAACCTACAAGATCATTCAAGCTGAACAGATATAAAGAAAACCAAAGATTCTTGCATATATTAATAACAACCAGGCCTCCTATAAAGTGGGGCTTGTTACGTGAATTTCTTACAACATTGGGTTAATATTCCATGTCATTTTAGCATAAAAAGACAATCCAAGTCATAATAAGTACTCAAGATCTTTTTTCAAACTGTCTGTTCTCAAATGTTCCTAGGAAAATCTGTCCATGCATCACATGTTATTTAGGGGTCTCTGTGAGTGACCCCCTATTACTTTAGATTGGTGATCAGACCTAGTGGAAGTCCTACTCCCAGTTGTTTTGGTATACGATCAAATTGCTTTCATGGATGAACCTATCTATCAATTATGTCAAGTAGCATGTGACCCTGCTTATAAAAGGATTGGAGGGGGGCGGAGAGTACTAGGTTCCCGTGAGCAACGCACACGCGTGTACATAGAAGATAGGAGTGAGACCAAAAACAAAGATGAGTAAGAGCACTCAGACAAGAAGAGGGTTCCAGTTGCATCGATGCCTTCACATCTCACGACTTCGTCAAGATCTTTTGATCTGCTCCTTATTCTGGTTTAACGCTTTTGTTTACTTAGAACTTCTTTGCAATTTGTTTATGGCTCTTTTCCAAAATGAGGCATTTGCAACTTTAAGCCTGCCTCATTATAACTTGAATCAAATCCAAAGTACACTGAAGAGGCAAATTATAGAGAAACCAACAACGCATTCCCTCAAGAATTAAACAAGCATAAGTTTTAACTGTTGGCATCCTATAACAGCCACAGCACCATGTGTTTTATGTATAGGTAACGAAATCCTGCAACACAAATCAATGCAACTGAATCATTTTGCTCTTGAAGCCAAAGATGATTCTAATTATTACAAGAAATTTCCATGGTTTTTGTTTGGTGTGACAAAACCATGTATTGGTCCAACAACAAACAAAATTCAATGAAAGAAGGCAGATGGCACAAACCCGGGACTAGCTTCAACAAATGTCTGGTCAAGACCCAAAAAGAACAGAATATGAACCCTGAAGATCATTGTCACTCAATCTGAAAATACATGATGCTCAATGCCGTACTAAAACTATACTTGTCAATACCACTTTCAGCAAACCAAGAGCCAACAACTCCCTGAGATGAATTACCAAAAATTCCCGCTGGCCACCTCTCTACTAGTCGAAAACCATAACGGGAAGCAGCAGAGAGCATAGATGGTTCATCAACTCGACGAAAAACGTGGCAGAGAATAAGTGCCGATGCCTGGTCCTCTTCATCGCCTCTGTTGGGTGAGATCAGTTCTCTCGCAGTGGCAAAAAGAGGCAAAATTGCTTCAGGAATATATGTCACGTCAGTGCCTATGATGATGTTGAAACCTTTGTCGTTCACTTCTTTGATTGCTTCTATATGGCCCCTATCTCCCCATTCCAGGCTCTTAACAATCAATTTATCAAGGAAAGGTGGAGCTATATTTGAAGCGACATTTTGCATCAACAGGTCAAGGGTCTTTGTATCTCCATCAGTTGCTACCACAAGGTCAGCAGATCTAACAGCCACCATCGAGCAGATGCCTCCGCAACCGCAGCCCAACTCCAAAACCTTTTTTCCTGAAACAATGTTTGGGTTTCGGGCTAGAACAGAGGCCATCAATTGAGCCGATTCCCAAAGCATCAACCCAGTCGACTTGCATGTGTGTTGATACTCTCTGGACAATACTCTAATGCTAAAAGTTTCCTCGTTAAGACTGACCTGAATTATCTGAGAGGAAATAATGCCAAAAACAGGTGTCATTGTTCAAGACAATAAATAATGGAGACCTTGGTCCGCCAATAAATTCTTTAAAAGGTGAAAATCCATTGAGAACTTGAAAGCATATGCAATGAGAAGAGGTAGAATATCTCATTTCTTGATCCATAATATGCAAATATAGACAGAATTAGCAATAAGAGAAACCTTTACCTCGTTGTCAACAGAAGATGGAATGCCAAACATGTCAGCTGCAACGCCCTCAGACATATCAACCTCAATATTCTTGCCAGGCTCCTTTGAAGCGTTCAATGATATGTTGGATTCAATATTTTCTTGACTTGGCAAGTCAACTTCAGTACTAGCATGATTGCCGCTAGAAAGGTCCCCAGCATCTGAAGGGCAAAATACGGCTTGGATCCATCGTCTGAAGTCAAATGCAAACGATGACAATCATACCGACAAAAGCAACAGGAGACTCCCGAAGCCAAATTAAAATTACATACCGATTCATTACCAACTCTCTCGATCGATTCTCAACTTGTTTGCAACACAGACCAATTTCCTTCACATTGAATCCATTGTCCTTGAATAAACTTGCTAAGAATTCATTAGAAAAATAGAATGCACGCTGTGTTGAGGGGAAAAAAAAGAAGGAAAGAAAAGAGTGTCAAGATTGGCTCATTAAGAAGAGAAAAATAAAAGATAGCATCCACAAACAGATCGCAGGAACTGACAGTGCCATCACCCCTAACATAAAAGTTCTCACTAATCATTTGATCCTTGCAAGTAAGCCTTTCCTGTCAGCAAACAGTTAGACATGGGAAAATGTGTAAGAAATAGCAAAAAAAGTGTGAGCAGCCCCACTTAATAAATTGTCGGCAGAAAAGAAATTTCTAAATAATAAAATGGTATACTGAAAGAGCAACCTGAGCAAGATCACCGGTGGCATAATCACGGAACAGCACATGACCGTTTGGCTGGAAGCAAAAACAGTACATTGCAGTTATATCTCCTCTAGTGATAGTACCTTATCTGATTAAAATCAGTATATTACCAGTTTTATTCTTACAAACAGGGATGTCTCCTACCTTGAGAACCCTTCTTATATTCTGCAATACTAGATGCATCTTCTCTGGAGACACTGCAGATAGCACAAATATCTGCTTTACAATCAGCTAGTGATACTGCATAACTAACTGACCAAGCAAACTCTGAATTAATAGCATTAGCTATGAGATAGCAGTAGCAGCTTATTAAGCTACAAAGATGTATTAAACTTAGATCATTACTTCCTTTCAATTACCATGGTTACAATGTCAACAGAAGATGGTGGGATTTGCTGGTTCAAGTCATCAATGGTCAAATCACAGACAAATGGACTAATTTGTGTTTCCTTGAAGTCTTTATGCATCTGTAATGAGCAAAATAAAAGGTCATGTCATTAAAAAATGCCAAATGTATCCTGAACCATGTCAATCTAACAAAAGCAAATTTTAACCACATCAAATGACACATACATCCAAATTGTACATCAGACCTTCTGGAACTCATATTTGGATGGAACAACTAGCAGGGCTTAATTATCGATGAAAAGAAGCTAGCAATTGTAGGGGAAGGGATCATATATTTGTAATTTAGCATTTACATCCAATTTTTCACAAGTTACTGACCCCGCCTGCCCCCCCATGCATTGTCTTAGGAATAAAAAAAATGTCCAGCCCAGCACTCCAGCAGGAGGCGACATCAGCTCAGAAAACAGCAATCAGCCCTTAAATCAAATGAAGACGTAGATAATGACAAGAACAAGAATCAAACCTTAATTAAATTAACAGCACGTGGTGAGAAATCACAGGCATGAACAAAAACATCTGGGTATGTAGCAACCAATGGAAATATAGTGTTTCCAGCTCCACAACCAACCTGCGCAGAGCATTAGCACCAATCTTGAAAAATGTAACCAATAACTTAGAACGAAAAATTACCATTTATCTGCAGCGAAGACAAGTTCTCAACATAACAGACCAACACGAGTGAAAGATTTTCTCCATACGAACCATGGAGTTATCTTATGACTGGAAAAATTCATTGCATGTAACAAGAGCAACGCGGTCTGCTGAAAACAAACACGGCACTAGTTGCTCACCTCCAAAATAATCCTTTTCCCTGCTCCCTGACAAAAACAAGAATCTGTTGAATGAAAAGCACAAAACAAAATCTACACCATCCAAGAAAATTCCAACTTCACAGAGTGAATTACGGATTGAAAGCAAAAGTTTTTCTCAACTCACAGAGAAATAGCGGCCCCATTCCTTGTCCAAGTAGTGCCGATCTTTGAAAAACTGTTGAAATGGAGAGAGAGAGATACAGAGAGAGAGAGAGCTGGCATTAACAAAACAAGGAGCAATAGCCAAAGCAGCAAAGTGCACAAAGAATGAACTGAACAGCTTGAAAAAAAAACTAGTCACCACTTAACAAGCAGCACTAACGCTCCTATCAATTTACTTGCCAACCAATGAATCTCCCAAAAGATTCAAACTTCAAACCCAAAACAAGAACAAAACAGAAAACCCATCTCAGTCAGAAAGCAGGCACAAGAATTATGGCCAAAGCTAGCAAACCTTGTCCTGGTGTCTCTTGTAGAAGATGTCCCAGTACTTCCTAGCCTCTCTCTCGTACTTGTCTGCAGAATCAGAACAAACCCAGAAGAGAAAGATCGCACCTTTAACGCCATTCCCAATCAAGAAAAGAGGCACGATATTCAGGGGAGAAGGACAGAGAGAGCTCGAGACCTCTCCAGAAAGGGGAAACTCCGGTGGCCGAAGTGGAGTATATCTGAATCTTGGGGCTGGGTTCTTGCTGCTCTGGACCCGCCTGGGCATCGGATGACATGGCTAGCTAAGCTGGGCACCCGCCTGATTTCGAGAGTTTCTTCTCTGTTCCTTTTGGAAGCAAAGCTCTGTTTTTGCAGTGTGAGGATCGGACGAAATTCTAATTCGATTCGAGGAGGCTGATGGACAAAAACTAGGTTCGTGGGAAAAAAATTTTATGGTTTGGAAATTTGCGGAGGGGTAATTTGGTCTTTCCAAAGCAAGAGATTTTTGTCTTGAGGTGGTTGGTATTCGAAGTAAACAAAAGCATATGTTGCCATTGAATGAAAATTGAGGCATACTTTTCTGTATATTTTATAAAGATGAAAGAACTAAAACTTTCTTCCAGCAACTGCACGGTGAACCGAAGCTAAACCCTGCCTCCCCAAACCCCCGGTGGGTGCGTTTGGAAACGCTCTAGGTAAAGTTTTAAATAGACGAACATTTTTTAAAAAATGAGGCATGTAATTTGTAGTTTCACAAATAGAAATACATCTTTTGTCATTTGGGGGTGAAAATCAAGTATGTTCTGGGTTTTTTTTTTGTCCTCGTTTTTCACGTTTTCAGATATCTTAGTCATCCCTATTGTTTCGTTCCAAAGTAAAACTGTGATCGAGTCGGCATGGCCATCTGAAAAAACGACCGCCATTCAGATTATTTTGGTCGGATTTTAGGAATTGACAGGACAACTGAGATGCCATGCCTTGGAAAAGTAGGTTCATGTTCCGTTGTTGTTAGACGTGATCAGAAATTGATCCATTATATCAGTCAGATTGCAACAAAAGGGCTTTCTAAACATTTAAGATGATCGGTCTATTCAGCATACCTTGTCTCAGAATCAAGCAACGCAAATGGACTTTTCCATTGCAATCCCTCTTTCAGTTTGCTTCATTACATCAAAATAACTCAATGCCATTTTTCATTGTCGAACGTATACAATTTATCTCAGTAAAGTCGATTCAGAGGGAGCTTATCTGATCCGAAGCTTCAAACACGACTTCAGATTCAGCTTACCTCCGACATTTACGATTACCGATTTCCACCAGCATTGTCCAGTAAGCAATCCAAAACTTGATGAGACGGGAACAGAGGAGAGATTATGGCTAGACGGAATCCATGGATTGCCTGTAAGTATAATCCCCTGCACTTACTGCATGTTCACTACAAGGCGATCTCCTCTCATGTTACATTTCTTCTATAATGGCAAAAAGAGAAGCTTTGAATACATATGAACAGTCTAATTCTATGACCACACATAAATGATGAGACCCATATTGAAATAATGGAAAGAATATAGAACTGCAAAAACGACAGGTGCCTTTTTTTGATGAGACTCGGATCTCAATCTATTCATTCATCTTTTGGATCAGCCTCCGAAGTTGGCTTTTCTGTTTCGTCCACATTGCTAGACCGGGCCTCCTCGGAGTGTGGAGGACTTCCATTCTCTAGAATGGGTAACTCACCATTCGCAGATATGGTCTTTTCTACGACCGGTGTCGAGGTTTTGGGTACTTCTACTGAAGGAGAAACCGTTAACAGTCGGCTGAGTCCATCATATAAACCTTTCGCATCCATGACGAGAGCCGCTCCACCGGGATAACATCGCCCAAAGCAAGTGGCACAATGCGGATAAACAACCTAAAAAGGAAAGAAAAGAAAATTAGATCGCAAAGGTGCAAAAGTAATTTTTGAACAGCGGGGAGGATGAATACTAGTGTGCAGTACCTCGATAAATGCTCGGCAAAGGGAAAGAAAAAGGCCAGATTCGTTTTCTCTCAGTATCTGAGTTGCATTATATCTTAATAGAGACTCGGCTACTTCTCGCAATCCCTTAATTAATTCTTGAGCGATGATATGCTTCAAGCTAATCGGGGCACAAGGGCGTAGTTCGTTCATTGCCACAGATACACCTACAACCACCATAGTCAAGAAGTTAGCGCAATCAACAACCCCGGAACACCTCTACAATTATTTTTCTTCATACTTCAAATATATCTCCATCCTAAAAAGCACTCACCATTGACAAATACAGCAAGAGGTGGATGTTCCATCAGATGAGATGGAGGAGTGACATCCTCTTGACTTTCTTCCGTGACACTGTTGGCTGAAAAACCAACAGCTGGTAGAGGAACCCAACGATGCGAATTCAGGACCAACTGGGTCAAAAACATTAAGATGAGAATCACTGCACTTAATCTTTTCACTATATCTCCAGTAATAACATATAGTACATTTAAACGTGTGTTTTACAAACATCATACTCATCTATGCACCTGAAAATTTTCGACTGCGGTACTCATATTTTTTGAGAACAGATTAAGAACCGCCCTGCATAGTAGACCAAAGTCAAACTTTTGCACAAAGCTAGCGAAAAGCCAATAAGCAGCAGGAATCAAAGATAAGATGTATGTTTACTCTTCAAACAGTGATGGAAGCAATCCTCGAAAGTCGAGCCCAACCCAGCCAAGGCCCATAGCACAGTACTGTAGCAAAAGTAAACTCATCATCAACTCTAGATGCAATAGAACTTGACTATCTGTACGAGATCATCAAGAACAGCAGAGAACTAGAATTCGCAACTCATGAGCAGATTTTAGTGTTGCATATCTTTCTAGGCAAAGAACAAAGGTATGTAAGAGAATTATCAACAAAAAAATAAAGATTTGCCAGCCCATGCGTATAAAACCAAACTATCATTTATCTCACCATGCATTGATCCAATATATTCGATAAAGACCCTCCTTCAGTTATTTTGGGTAGCATGACTTTCAGAGTTTTGAGATGTGAGGTAATCTGATGCATTGCCCAGTTAAAAAGGAGGCCACCGTCGTAGTTTTCTTCACTTCCTGACGTATCATCAGCAAATATTGCCCGATATTGATTAACAACATCAAAAAGATGCATCCTATGACAGTTTATCATGCCTTTCAAGTACTCATAAGGGCTTCTCTGGTCCAAGTCCTCGAGAATCCCAGTAAGCCAAGCCTCTCTACATCGTAAGAACTGAAATACAACAAAGAAAGAAAGAAAGAAAGAAAGAAAGGAGAGAAAGAGAGAGAGAGAGAGAGAGAGAGAAGTGAGATATAAGTAAATTGTCTGACATGCAAAACAGAATTAATAGAACCACTATATCTCATCTCCTGAGTTTGACTAATAGTGACACGCGTCCCTTGTGAAACTTTAGACCTCATGAAAAATCTAAATGCAGCGTGAACTGGTCTTCTTCTTGTGATAAATGCAGAACAAGTTTTACCTGCAACCGCATTTCATATTCGCTAAAAACTCCTATTCGGCGTAGATATCCAATAATCCGGAGGCATTCGGGCAACTGTCAAGGAAATGGGTAAAATCAAATTCAGAATGTTGAATCCATGCGTAGATATCCAGGTGAAGGAAGCTATGCTCAATACCATATAGGCAAGGTTACCTGAATATTTGACTTGAGTTTCAGAAGGAGCTGAGAAAGAAGAGACTGAGTGGTTTGCTTAACCTCGGCTGCCAATGATTGAATCACTGGTAATCTTGGACAGAAACACAAAGCCACAGCAAGCCAATTAGATGAAAGCAATACCCAAGGCATAACTCAAAGTAAAGTGACGAGAGAAACTCACTTGGGGTGCATTGTCGAAAGTTTGCAGACAAATGCTTCTAAATCAAGAGCTTCGTCATAGTTTCCATTCCTCACACATCTGCAGCATGTTCGGAGTCAGTGGCTATTAAAGACTAATTAGTCAAGGGGCAAGGTATAATATTGCTCAGGACAAGCCACTCAAGGGCCAGTCATTCTCTGCTAGGGAAATGGGGGAAAATGGCAGGGATGAATATTTGAGTGGAAAGTTCTCAAACAATTAAAACTTTTGTGAGAAGGGAAAGGAGAAAAAATTTAAAATAGAGGGTATTTTCTTCTCTCATGGTGCTTCCCAGCATATTATTAAGTTCGTGTATCAGCATCCACTTTCCTCAGAAAATTCATAATTACTACCCTCCAAAAGAGAGGCCATGCAAAGGAAGAGCTCCAATGCTACCCCCAAAAGGCAAGGCTAAATTGTCTTCAGATTGTTAATTTGTTGCATTCCCCACAACTACTTCCCATTCCAAAAGGTTGAAACAAGAGTAAGATGCCAGACTCCTTGCTTATAAGAAACGAGCAATTCTATGTTGGTCTAAGCTATCCGGCAATTTTCTTGACAATAGTCTAGGATAGCATCCTAATACGCAGTAGTCTCCAGTCAAACCTTCTAGACCTCCAACTAAGATGCTTTCGTTATTCTAATAAGACCAATCATGTTTATTTTTTCAAATTCCTATCGCCAGATACCCAAATTGACGAAAGACCATAGGTTGTAGTGCATTTCCTTCACAAATAGATTCAAAATTCTTTGATCTCCATATCAATCAACTGGATCAAACTGAAACAGCATGCAAACCTCTCTTACTCTATGACAACCTAACAAAGCTCACATAGCCAGAGAACAAATAGCCATCTAAAGGACATGCAATCCGCCGTACATTTTAAGTGATTCTCCAAATGCCTCATGAGACACAAACGGTGAGATCAAACGAATGAGTGACATATAAATTTGGCAAGCACATACGTGTCCATGAGTTGAGGAATTTCGAGCAAGTCAAGCAATGTACTGTGATTGGCAAGCAAAGTCTGATTCATCTTCCTCTTCTCCAAAATTTGTTCACCAGATTCAACAAATTCAGTGCAACCGGAAGTGAGCTTCGGTATCTCACTTATCTGCAAACAGATAAAACACCATCAATCCCCAACGGCCATTACCATACTGGTCGAAACTCGATTTTCTCATTCGAATCAACGAAAAATGTAAAACTTCTGTTGCAAGCAAGTATTAAACAACAGATTGTGCAGAAGCAGCAGTTTTGCAGTCTTCAAAATGCGTAACCACAGCACATGAAGCACAGTTCTCGACAGCATTCAATGCTAAATCAACAGAAGAAAGGGATAATTACGAGAGACTCGAGATGCTTATCGATGGCAGAAACTTCTTCCCGGATCGCGAGCAACGCGTCGGCGGCCGCGATGAAGGCTCTGTAATTACCGACCGCGACCTCTTGCATCTGCCTCTGGATCCTCTCCGCATCCACCCGGAGCAGCTCCGGTTCCTGCCAGTTTGAGCACATAACGAATCAAACGACGCTTACCGCGCAACAAAAACGATCGCATTCGGCGCGAAACGAGCCGGAGAATCTTCGAGACGCCGCACCTTGTGGAGGCGGTCGAGAGTGAAGGAGAGGAGCTCGGAGACGTACGGCTGCTGCGCGGCGGAGGCGAGCGGGAGGAGGAGGCTCGCCATCGCCGCCGTCTCCGCCTCCTCTCCATTGTCCGGCTCCATTCCCTCTCTCTCTGGTTTCCTCGGAACTTCGGACGACTCGAGATTCGAAGGATGCGGTACGGGATTGAGGTCTCCGATGAGGGCCTTGAGCTCGAAGCCGGAGGTTCTCCGACGGGATCTAGCGAGCGGGGAGGCCGATCCGGCGGTTGACTGGACCGGCTGAGGTTCGAGCTGCCATTGACGATGGATCTGAAGCTTTCTTCTTCTTCTTGCTCTGTGATGGAACGGTTTGAGCTTGAGCTTGAAGGAGCGAGGCGAGCACTCGCTCATGGGCCCGCGTGGGCGATTGGTGGGCTTGTCCCGAAAGACGCTCGCGTGGGCTCGATCTTGGGCTTTAGCCCAACACGCAGGCCCAGTTGGGCCTGATGATTCTTGTTCAAGCTGTTAAGCTCGTTTTCTGAGCTCGTGTATATGTGAGGGAGGTAACGCATTGATTTTTGTCACGAATTCGTGTCGATCCGTGTCGGGTTCGAGCTCATCGATCCGTGCTTCCACAGCCATGTCGAAACCTGTCGAAAACCGACACTCTGCATCGTGCAGAGCGGACAAGCTACTCTTCGGCAATGGGAGCTTCCGTCGGCAAACTATTCGAGCTCGTCTCAGTTCTTTTTTAGTGCAAGTTGAGTACATATGGCTCAAAGATGAAAAGGGTCGAGTTCGCACTCGGAAACGATCACCTTCAGCACATATAAACTGTAGTAGTTATACATATTCTATCTTCTTTTTTTTATAAAGTGTCATGACGCACGAGAAATTGTAAATTTTTTTTTATAACAGATATATAATATGTTTATTATCCAAAGTTATCGCGAACTCATGCATTATGTGATAAGTTTCTCTAGCCGTCATATCTTGACAATCTCTCTGTACCAATTACCTGACATAGAAGCAACTTTTTCTCTTTTCAACATGGTAATCATTGGAACAATCAGAAACACATTCATCAAAATGTAGCACTTTATATACTGCTCATTTATAGTCAACACATATAGAAAAAAGAATCTGTCTCACCCATATTGTAATAGAAGCTGAAAATCATGAAAGCAAGAAGCACAATTACAAAGATCATCCAACCCCCCACCCCCCCCCCCCCCCCCCTAAAGAACCTCCAATACTATACATCACCTCATCATATATGATCACAACCTGTCAAAAGGAAAGAAAAGAGAGAACATGGAGGAGCAACAAGGTACATGAGAAGGTAAGAAGAGAAGATTTAAAACCCGCATTTGAGGCATAGAAGTAGTAGAAAGGAGGGGAGCTACTATTAGATGATGTAATTATAGGGGAGTACGACATCGATGGCGGAGGGGGCTTATTGTACTTGTAAGGCGGGGGCGGCGGCGGAGGGGGAGCACCCCATACGGGATATATATCGGGTGGCAGCTGTGGTGGCGACGGTGGCGGCGACATATGTTGCGGAGGCGATGAATGCGGGGCAGGCGGTGGCGGGCTAGCGTAGTAATATGGAGGAGGAGAGTGAGAAACTGGTGGCTCCGGCAGCGGCAGAGGTGGAGAAGGAGGAGGATATGTCTTGGACAACGGCGAAGGTGGCGGCGGTGGCGGCGAGCAGATGCCAGGACATGTCGGACATTCGCTTATGCATAAAACCCCATACGCAGGTTTTCCAAGTGCATCCTCGGAGTTCGCTCTTGCTGCGAGAGTGATGAGTCCTATGAAACCAATGATCTTCACGAACCCTAATGAGCTTCTAATGATGAGAGCCAAGCACTTTTCTTGATCCATCGTGTTGCTGTTGCGTGAATGCTGTCGACAACTTCGCTTCCTGCTTATAGCAAGCGAATTGCACCTCAAAACCATTTATACTTGTTGAGTCTTGAACTTCGTAGAAGGATCGGAGCAGGCTTTGTTGCCACACATGGACATCAACAGTTCAATTTTGTCAAAGTAAAAGATGAATCTTTAGTCAAAAGCCACCAGAGAAAGATACTCTGAGCTGGTTCGCTTAGTGATCAATAAACGGATTTGTCTGTGCTGTTCAGGCTCCCTACACGGCAGGTTAGTTCCCCGATCCACCGGATGCAAATAATCCTATTTTTGAACCCGCCCACTGGAGTTTTGGCTCGCGTTTTATGTGGTTCGGGAAGATAATAAGGTGCTTTATAAGCTTAAAATTTACTTATTTTAAGTGGGTTTCCACGATGTCAGAAAAGAGAAATAGATTAAACATGAAAGATTTGCGTGATCCATGAATCAGACTTTGGTTCACTTGGCTCATGCTAAATGGTCACTCCTGCGAACTTTTAGGTCACCAGCATGAGAATCTGTTCGCCTTTGCACTCTTCATACGTAAAGGATGTGATTCTTCCAAGACTTTGATCTAAAACCTTTCCATTTTTGAAAATTAATTCTAGACATTCTAAAACAGATTAGGGAAACCATGGACTCAATATGACTCTTCAAATCTTGATTGGTCCAATAACTATGTAAATACGTATCAAGTCACCTCGCTTTGTTTCGAAATCCATCTTTCAAAGAACTACTCAAAGAGCAAATTGTTACAAGGGCATGTGGGAATAACGAAAAACCCTAAATCGTCACGAGCACTCTGGCATGGTAATGTAGTAAAGTTTTAGTATCTCTGGCATGAAAATACCTTTCTCCGGACACAATCCATCTTTGTGTGCTTTGGCCATGAAAAGGAAAGAAAGGCTGGCAATTCTTGGAGTGATGCTTTTTCTCACTTCAGTACAACACCCACCTTTTGCCTTCTCTGCTTGAAAGAGATGTGTGCCTTCTGAAGGTTTGGCCTCCAAAGTTTCAGCTTCAAGCATGAAGGCATCGTTCTTGATGTGCACTAATAAACTTTTTCCAAGGCTTTATGGCTTCTTAATTAACATGAATTTATCAGATGTTAAACCATATCGCACTCTATCCTTAGCTGAAGCGCCAAGAAACGTGCAAACTTCTCACCAAAAAAAAAAGAAGTAAACAAAACAAAAAACTTTGATGCTGAGTCTCCTTTCATTGTCGTCAATTAATTCAGGATTGAATAGTTAAGTGAAAAGTACCAAAAAAGTCATAAACCTATTTAATCGGTACCAATTCAATCCTAAACTTTTTCATATTAGTACCAATCCAGTCCATCCGTCAATTTAGGCCGGAAATCGCTAACGTGAATGCTACCATCCCACATGGCACAGCCGGCATTGACGTGAATAATTTTATAATTTTTTAATATTTTTTTGAATGTTTTAATTTTTCAATGATTTTTCTATTTTTTTTCCTTCCCCTTTTCTTGCCCTTTTCTTTTTGCTGGTGCTGGTGGCCAGTCCCAGCCGCCGGCCACAGGCTAGGGTCGGCCGTGCCTGGGCTCCGAGGAGGCCCCCCTCGTCAGATCTAACGAGGCCGATCCTCCCCCAGGCCAGGGCGGCCATGCCATGGCTTGGGCGAGGGTCGGTCTCGCCGGAGCTCGCCCTCACCCTTGCACGGCCCAGCGAGACCGACCCTTGCTTCTAGTCGGCGTCACCGATTTCCGACCTAAATTGGCCGGATGAACTGAATCGATATCAATGTGAAAATATTTAGGAGTAAACTGATCCAATTGAAAAGTTTAGGTCTTGATTTGTATCAATGCAATAGCTAATTCTGCATTTTGCACAAACAGCTTGATTTTTGGCTCGTTAAACTCCTTTTCCGCGCGATTCTACTCGGTTGATACATCTTTCGCTCACTGACAACAAAGAAAAAGAAATTTAATTACCAATGTGTCTTCTACATCCATCAAAGGGGCTCGTCAACAAGATCGGTACTCATTTTCATCAAAATAAAAGTAACAAAGATTACTAACAATACTACTTGAATATCCAAACAAAAAAAATCGATTTTAATCAATATTTTGACCAAGGACTGATCGAAATCTGGGAGTGGTCCCTGTCGTACCATAAATATCACATGCTTCTCGAAAACCTATGCATTATTTAATCAATAACATTACAGTTTGTCCTTGCAGAACAACAGATCTCGAAAAAAAATAAAAATATAAAAAAAAGAAGGAAACCTAACCACGTTGTATAATTTTGAACTGCCTCATGTCGTATTTCCTCTAAAGTAAAGGAAAAATATTAGCCCGTGTTATTATTGATATTTGGGATGGCCCTTTTTTTCCCATTTTATTTAATTTTTATTTTGTCGTCGCGTGAGGGAAAAAAATTAAAAGAAAATAAAAAAGAGGAAACACAGGCAGGTGTCAGAAGACAGAATTTAATTAGAGAGGGAACCCAAGCAGGTCCCAACCCGACCATGCACTTTCGGGCCCACATGTGTCGCATGAAATTTAGTGAAAGGAGGAGCGAGTGGGTCCCACGTTTCTTTTGGGTTTCGTCCTTGACGCTCGACCCCGATGGATGTCCCATTTTAGATTGTTGAAAAGACGAAAGATCTTATTAAATATGTAAAAATTAATAATTGAAAATATTGTAATATAAAAATGGGATAATGATATAAACAGTCCCTGAACTTTGATCCGACTAAACTTTTAATTTGTTCAATGTAATAAGTGAACTTGAGCATAATATTCAATATGATTCCTAAATTTTTAATTTGGTCAATGTTGTCCATGGCCTTTTGGTACATGTTCAATATAGTCTCTGAACTATATGGAAATATTCAATGTGGTTCTCGAACTTGAATTAGTGGAAGGATTACACTAAACTGAACATGTACAAAAAGTTCAAGAACGATATTGAACGGATTAAAAATTCATGAACCACGTTGCGCATTTGGATTAATGTTCAGTAATCACATTGCACATTTGAACAAAGTTCATAGATTGTATGTGTCATTTTCCCTATAATAATTTTAATGAGACTAAGAATTAAATTGTTCTTGCTAAACTGTATTGTCTGATTTGACCGAAAAAAAAAATAACTATATTGTATGTTGTGTGGTTCTCCTTATTTATCATCGGTCTATAAAATGATAGACATGACGGCGAAAATAAATTAGTAATTGGAGACGCTGTTCTTTATTTTGGTCCGAGAGACGTTGTTCGAGTACATGATTTAATTGAAAAGTTGCTAGATGTGTGTCTATAGCCAATTTATTGTAACTGCAACGATTGCTAAGAGGAAGAAAATGGGCCGATGAGCTGTGCGTTGGGGACAAAACAGGTACCATAGTCTCGTGTCAATATGATTAGACGATCGAAAGAATTTCACTCTATTTGGTGAATGATTGCACACAGACATTGCTGCACAAAACGGGTAATGCACTTTCAATTGACAAAGTAATCAAAATAGAGTGTGCTGCATTTTACTAGGGGATGCATATATGTTGTCCTACGGTGGATCCATCTATTGTCTTCAACTTTGAGATCGTAACACGTCTCAACGTCTCCCAACGGCAAATCCGCTAATGTGAGCAGGACAACCCACCGCTTCATGTCCAAGCCGTTCAATTGCCCCACCATCGTCTTTTTATTTGCTCCGTCTCCCCGTGCATCCAAGCTAAAGTCCGACTCCTCGCCTTTCTTTGCTCTTTTGAGCTCGCGATTGTCACTCGTATTAGACGGCTAGTCCATCATTAACAATATCTCAGCCTCAGTACTAGAACTTGAAGCCATGCACGAGTTGCCGCCGCCAAATTTGGAGCAGCAGCGCCACCAACTGAGGTAGAGCTCGACGTCGCACTGAGGTTAGCCAACAGTGACGAGCTCGAACAAAGAGTTTTAGATAGAGATGGGGAAAATACGGCGGGACGGGGGCTGCAAGGATGAAAGTAGGGGGAGGGAACTCGACGTTGGGCACGGCAGCAATGGCTAGGTGACGCCGGGGGGAACGTGCGCCAAATGGTTGTAGAGAGAGGGGATTAGATTTCAGGTTTTTATTTGGTGCGGACGAAACTAAAGAGAGCACCACATGCTGTTATATCATGCTTGGAGACCGCTAAAGGGACTATAATAAGGGACTACGGATTTGCACCCGACAAGATAGGTTGTGCGTAGTGCTGTTAAGGAGTTTAAATCAGCAACCAATTGGCACTTGAATTATATACATGATTAGTATCATAGATTATAAGTCCCTCATGCAATGCTAATGGCATATGTCCCCTCATTTGGCAACTTGTGCAGAGTGTGCGCATGTGTCGTGGTTAAGCAAGCAAATCTCGTGAAGAATCAATTAATTTCACTTGTGCACATTCCCTATGGAAAGTGCTTTTTTATGACTTTTGATTGCAAATGCAATAACCCAAGCACACATGACCAAATGGTGCTTAGGCAAACATAGTAAAAAAGTTAGGAAATTTCGCCCTTCCCTCTCGCAGATTTATTCCAACTCGACCTAACTTGAAATTTTAAAAGCCGATTCCGAGATTGGCGTGAACCAATGAAATGTCTACTAATGTGCATATAGCTAACCGGAGAAAAACCACAAAGGTCTCATTTTTTTCCCTTGCACTTATCCTAATTCACTGTATATTTAAAGATCTATTAATGGTCATTTTTTACTTTTTCTTTAAGTGATGATTAGACCCGACCCGACTCGACCCATATTGCTAATACACAATCCAATTTAAAAAACTCATACTTAAATTGAGGTGATAGCACGAAATGATCCAAGCACGAGATCGAGTGAGGGTGAGAGAGAGTGAAAATACAGTCACAGAGGTGGGTTAAATACAGTAACAGAGGTGGGTTAGGTCTAAGTAAGTTTTGAACTCGATTAACACCCATATTATTTTGGTCTTTATCATTGTAAACCCATTTATGACACAGTTATTTTTTGTTTCGCTTGGCGAGTATATGGCGATTGTGGCATTTGAGAATCAAAGGCCAGCTTTGGCGCGTGGGGGAGAGCAAAGGGAGGGGACGCATCGTACATGGAGGGGCCGACACGTGGCATTCCGGGTACGGGAAATGCGGTGCAAGGCCATGATCTCGAATGCGACTCCCATTCCCTAAAACAAAGGCCCACCACCTAACCGCGCGTGAACCCAATCGCTTTTTAATTTTTTTTTTTTGCCTTTTTTTGGGGGGGCCAAAAGTGGGACAGGGACAATCATAGTTGAACCAATCTCACTTGATTAATGAAATGTAAGCAGCAACTACAAAGAAAGAAAGACACCCCATCCGAAAAAATTAAGATATTCACCTTTTTCTACTTTTGTCGAGAAATGTTAAGATATGCTCGAAAAAATGTTATCGGTTTTTTCTAATTTCTTTTGATTGAGTGTTGAAATAAGCAAGACTCATGTTTCGAACGATTGGCTTATTTCGGCATCCAGCATGAAATCGACACATCATTAATCAGCATTATTTGTCACGTACAAGTTAGCCCACTTGTCGAGAATCATTATAGGGCGAGTGTTTTTTTTTTTTTACCTTTTTAAGCTTTTTTGATTACGTCATTTTACCAAAGATAATAAACATTGAAATTGTTTAAAGTAAATAAACCCGCTTTTTTTTTCACAATTTCTTTTGGAAAAATAAGTATTATGTTGCGACGAAAAAACGAAATTCAAGAGGTACCTTTTCACTTTTTAATGCGCCGAACCAAATGGCTCTTGAAATTTTCAGGTGTAATTACATGTAAATATCTTTCTCATACTGAATAAAACAATCTCTGTCTTTTTAAATATCGATTAAACATTCCACGAAAAAAATCGATGCATTGAAAATTACCATATTATCTTATTTATCTTTAGTAATAAGTGCCTGGTAATATGAATTTAAATAAAAGGGTTAATAGCACAAAAAGTCCCAAACTGATACATTTGTGATAAATTTACCCTAAATAAATTTTTGGGTCACTAAAAATCCCAAATATGTACACTTGTGACAAATTAACTCCAAATTAATTTTTTGGGTCATCAAAAACCCAAAATAGGTACACTCGTGACATATTTACTCCGTTAGCTTCTATCATGTTTTACCGTGAAATTGCTGAGTTGGATGACACATGGCAACGGTAAGTCAACGTGGAAATCCATATCAGTTTGGGGTAAATTTATCGCAGGTGTATCCGTTTGGAGTTTTGGTGATCCAAATATTAGTTTGGGCTAAATTTATCATATATGTACCGGTTTGAGATTTCTCGTGGTATTAACCCTAGATAAAATATTAATAAAAACGGCTTTTGTGATTAATGCCTATGCTTAGCAAGCAAAAAATTAATTTTTTTGTAATTTGAAGACAACTATTGTCGCGTCCGAGTGTTGTAGAGATTATACTAAGTCACATTAAATATATGTATCTCAGTCGCCATTATTACAAAACTGAATATTCGTGTCCCGGGGACAAAATCTAGAAAGCATCCCTTAAAGTTCTGATGATGCAAAAATTGCCAAGTCAGTCTGCGGTGGATTGAGAGTCAAATTGAGTCGCCTCGAAGCATACGAGAGGATGCCAGACACTGACAAGCAATGCTCTGGTTTTTTCTTATTGCTGTTTATTGCCTCCTGAAAGAGTGGGGAAAATATAAAAAGAAAAAAGAAAAAAACAAAAAAGAAAAAAAACAGAGCATTGCTTGTCACTGTTTTAAAAATGGGAAAGAAAAAGAAAAAAGGTGGTGCTGAGATAAATAATGTGGGGGCGCTTCAACATTCTGAGCTGGAATTCAGCAGAAAAAGGGAAAAAAAACAAGAAAAGATAAAGACCTGAGTTGGCTCAGAGATGGATCTTAGTTTACTCTTTGATCCCCCCCCCACCCTTCTTGCATCATTTCATCTCCCCCTGAGTTGTTGCAATTAAGATAGACACTTCAGGGTCTGCTGTGAGAGGGCATTCATCTCTTTCCTTTTGAAGCAACAGGAAAGTGGTCACACTTTACAGACAGGAAGAGAGAGAGAGAGAGAGAGAGAGAGGAGAGGGGGGAGGCTCTTGTCAGACCATAAAAAGCTAAAAAAGCATATGTAGGGTGTGAGTTGAGAGGATTTATGCGAATTGAGAGCTTATCAGCAAAAGGGCACGAGTGAAATCTAGTAAAGATTGTACTTTTGCCGGAAAGGTACGATTTTTATGCTCGTGAGGAGGGGGATCATGGAGGGTATAGTGGAGGAGGAGGGCGAGAATGGCGGAGAGGAGGTGCTGGGCTCGAGCTTGACCATGGAGAAAGTGGCTGCGGCGAAGCAGTACATAGAGAACCATTACAGGACTCAGATGAAGAACATTCAAGAACGAAAAGAAAGGTAATGCTCGAAAAAGGGGGAAACCAGTGTCATAGTTCATCGGTTCTCTTTTCTTGATCAATGCTCTGCTTGGTTGCTGAGAAAATGTATTAAAGAAACGAGGGTAGCTGGAAGAGTTAAAAATCTTGGATTATGATTTTGCTGGGGAGAAAAATTGAGTGGAGGAAAGTATATGTATAACGAGTGTATTGTCTGACTCTAACTTGCAAAACAGTTGACGGTATTCGGTCAGTTTGTTTGGTTCATTGTTTTGGTTATGATCTGTTTGGTTGTTGAGAAAATGTAGGTAAGTGGAGGAACTTCAGTGTGAGTACTTGGTTTTCTAGGGGCCTAGTAGTAGGAAACTTCAAGCTTGTGTTGAATTGAACTTAAATGAATTGTCTTGTTGGTTCGATCTTCAAAGCTCTTACCGATTTGGTTCAGTTTCGTATATGCCGATATGTGCAAAGATGAAGGATTAGTATCTTATGGGAGCTGAGGAAAGACTGATATTTTATCTGGTGATGATATCACGGGGTTGTCAGGTTAATCATAATAATTTGCCAAATCTTTTAGTCTGCTTTTTATCACTGCCACCGGACCTGTCTAGTAAAAGTGGAGAGCATTTGATTTGTGGTTGTGCAGCTTATTGAGGCATCTTTTGAGAAGATTTTTTAATTAAGAGAAGATGGTCCATTCTTTTCTTTCGTTGGTCATGTTCATAGTCGTAATAAATGCATATCCCTCATCCTTTTACCTTTCTTTGCATGAGACTCAAATTCTGCATTGTTAGGCATGAGTTTGTGGTGTGAGGCACGGGCGAACGTCACCAATCTTCAGTCGTCAACCTCAAGTATATTTTAGGGGGCTTGGCCCGTCTACTTATGAGTGTGATCGTTACATGTTGGTGGCATCTTGATTCAAGATGAATATAACATGCCTAATTTACATGCTTATATTGCAGGAGATGGGTGTTGGAAAAAAAATTAGCTTGTTCAGATGTTCCCAAGGAAGTGCAAATCAATCTGATAAAAGATTTGGAGCAGAAAGAGACAGAATATATGCGACTCAAAAGGAACAAAATATGTGTCGATGATTTTGAGCTTTTGACAATAATTGGAAGGGGAGCTTTCGGCGAGGTAAGATAAGTCAGTCAATGAATGTCTATTTGCATCGTTATCCTTCTTTGAATGTCTGCTCATGCATTGTGAGCTGAAGCATGTTTTGCATACTTTCTCGATTTCAGGTGCGATTATGTCGGGAGAAGAAGTCTGGCAATATATATGCAATGAAGAAGTTGAAGAAATCCGAAATGCTCAAGAGGGGGCAGGTGAGATGAGACATTTTAACCGTTGATGTAAGTAAGGTACCGCTTACTGTTCCACTGTTAACGATCAGTTTACATGAGCTACTCAAGTAAAATACGGTTTATACGTTTCAATGATATTGCCGATTTAGTCCTATTGGCTTGTTGCTAGCTAACACTAACCTGTGGCCTTGCCTCCAAATGAGTGTCTTAGAATCAAACTGTTGGTTGTTTTATTACTTTGTTAAGCACATGTCAAATTCATTTACTAGGCCTTGGAGCTTCACGATGCCACCATGTTTTTACCACTTTTTCTCTGCTGCAACATGTTACCCATGAAATTGACGGATTTTTTTAGGTTCTACTGCATATTGAGGCAGCCTAAAATGAATTTCCATTGGATTAAAGTTGGATAATAGATATATAATCTGCTAGATCTTTATGCTATGGAATTCAATGGCTTTTGCAACATGTCATGACTCATAAACCAGCTAGTGACCATTCCCTTTAAGAACGATTCTGCGTGCATATGGAAATAGGTCATACTCATGAGCACGGGAGGAATTGTATTATGTTCCACGTGAGACGAAGCTTTTGCATAGCTTCTTTTGGGAACTGATTCCAGTATATGTTTTCTTTGAGCTCCTTTATATTTGGAATTATTTGTGTTTCAGTTGATTGCTTACACAATGATCTTTTAACTTAGCTTGCATGATTTTGACCGATCACCAAGATGAAACTTATGCACTTGATTCTTAAAAATGATAGGCCACCTATTTAGCTATCTGTTAGAATAATTAAATATTAAACCATGCCTTCATCTAACAATTTAAGCTTTTAGAACAGTTGGCAGTAGTCCCACCAAATCTCACATGGTATCAAAGCAGGAGGTTCTGAGTTCAAATCTTTTCAGACCTCATTTGCCTCCCCAATTAAATATGTCCACGCTTAGTACTAGGCAAAAAAACCAGACTAAGCGTGAAGGGGAGTATTAGAATAATTGAATATTAAACCACGCCTTCATCTAACAGCTTAAGCTTTTAGAACAGTTGGTAGTGGTCCCACCAAATCTTTCGACATTCTTTTCTAACATACTGTCTATATTACTCTATCGTGTCTATCTGAGGTTCCATTCTTCAGGTCTTTTATACTTCTGAAGTAGTGATATAATGATAATTGTAGGTGGAGCATGTTAGAGCAGAGCGGAACTTGCTGGCAGAAGTTGCCAGCCAATTCATAGTAAAACTGTTCTACTCATTTCAGGATGCAGAATACTTATATTTGATTATGGAATATCTGCCTGGTGGAGACGTGATGACCTTGCTTATTAGGGAAGATACGTTATCTGAAGATGTGGCCAGATTTTACATAGCTCAAAGTGTTCTGGCAATAGAATCCATTCATAAACATAACTATGTTCACAGGTTAGAAAACAGGGACAACATGATACATTGGTTTGCACTCCCACAGGTTGAGAGCTGTCTGGTTTGAGTTTAAATATTTATCTTTCTCACTTTTTCACGTTCCTTTTGTTTTAGAGATATTAAACCTGACAACCTTCTCCTTGACAAAAATGGTCACATGAAGCTCTCTGACTTTGGCCTTTGCAAGCCTCTTGATTGTACAACTTTATCTGCAATTCATGAAAATAAGATGATGGAAGATGGAGAATTGGCAGAGCCAATGGATATTGATCAATGTTCAGCTGGTACAAACTGTGGGAGTAGTTGGAGGAGCCCTCATGAACAGCTTCAGCATTGGCAGATGAACAGGAGGACTTTGGTATGGATACTACCTCAAAAATTCATTTCTTGAATGTAAGGATATCCCCTTAAAATTTTACAGCACATGACTTTCAAAACATATTTCTTTTTCTTTCATTTTCAAGTGTGCGTTTCTTCCGAATCATTGACCAAATTGCAAGTCAGATCATGGTTCTGGGAGAACCAATAGTAAGGTTCATATTATTGACCTACATAGTCTGTTTACAGAACGTATTAGCGAAGACAGAATAAGTTCCACTTACCTAGAGTTACGCTTGTCCATTCTGGTCCTTAAAAACATAAAAAATATTTAACTATTCTCTTATTTACTGTTTTGTTTTTCTTTTTCCTGATTCCTTTTGTTCAGAAGAAATGGAAGTGTTTTTTTGTAAACTTGTGATTCATACTTTTCAAATCAATTCGTTAGAAGTAACACAGAGTTACTGTGTTCGTGAGGACGCGTGCACACACGCGCAGAGGTTTGATCTGAACTTTTTATTAATTGTCATGAAAACTCTAATGCTTTTTACCATCTTGTTTTGAAGGCTTTTTCAACAGTTGGAACACCAGACTATATTGCTCCAGAGGTACTACTGAAGAAAGGATATGGCATGGAGTGCGACTGGTAAGTATTGTGCTCATACATTGCTGGTCTTTTTCTTTTTCTATTGAAGTTTCAATGGGACATGAATTTCAACTTCATGTTGTTGTCAAGTCACAGTAGTCGAATCATATATCTCTGCATTTGTTCTTCCTCAATACGTTCACTTTCAGGTAACCAGATTAAATTCCAAATTATGACTTGCACATGCCAAGGGTTTCTTGTCTCTTAATTGTGTTTCCAGTCAGATTAATTGTTTGTTGACAAATGCGGAATTTCATTGCATCCTTCCTCATTCCATTTGTGTTTTGATTTCTGAACCCTATTTATTTGACCTTTCTTGGGTTTCAGGTGGTCACTTGGAGCAATTACGTATGAAATGCTTGTTGGGTATCCACCTTTCTACTCAGATGACCCATTAACTACATGCAGAAAGGTAATTTCTTGTGATACCGAGGTACTATCACCTGTCTATCTGACCTTAAAATTCTCGTATGGTATTTGCTAGTCTTTCATTATTCCCTTGCCGAACAAGGTTCAGATGAGATATACTAGGTTAATTTTTTGTTATTAACCAACTCATGCCATGTAAATCCTTTTCTATCATGAAATTGCAACGCTCACCATTCACTTATGTGGAACATCAACGAGGGAATGTGAAGAGGTGGCCCAAAAAAAAAGGAGGGAATGTTAGGAGAGGAAAAACAAAAGCGAAATCTACTTTTTTTTTTTAATTACTCTGGACGGACTATAAGGACAGATCTTTCTTACACATTTCACCAATGTTGTCAGATTGTTAATTGGAGAAATCAATTGAAATTTCCGGAAGATGCAAGATTGTCCCCTGCAGCAAAGGATCTCATTTGTCGGTTGCTTTGTGATGCGGAGCATAGGCTAGGTTCTGGGGGAGCACAGCAAATCAAAGTAATTATCCGAATTGATTAGTCTTTTGGTTGCCACTTATGTTCCTCTCTCTCTGAGCAAGTTTCATTGTACTAGGCTCATCCTTGGTTTAGCTGCGTCCAGTGGGATAAACTATATGAAATGGAGGCAGCGTTCAAACCAGAGGTCAATGGAGAGCTTGATACTCAGAACTTCATGAAATTTGACGAAGTAAAGACTGAACTGTTTCTTTTAATATCACCGAGAGTACTTTCTGCTCAAGATAACTCCTGTTTGTTAATTTATCAAGACTACCAGTAGAATCAAGTTATCACATTTATATTTAATTTCATTAGTTCTGCCATACTGCTAGACTTCTTCCACATCTTCAGCGTTTGCTTTTCCAAGTTTCATTATTATCGATTATTAGAGATATCTGTACTACATATGCTTTATGAGTGATTATAGTCTATAATAATTACTTGCTTTTTGGATGTTGAATTAGTTGGATCCTCCAACATCTTCAAGAACTGGATCAGGACCCTCCCGGAAGGTTTGCTTGCTTAAACAAACAACTTTGTGTTATGTTTGATGACCCTCTGCAGTCTTGCCTGAAGTTATTTCCATCACCTAAATTCTCTTTTAAACTTGTCTTTTGTGAATTTCAGCTACTTTTGACACCCAAAGATCTAAGCTTCGTTGGCTATACATACAAGAACTTTGATGCCGTGAAAGGGTTGCGTCGTGCTTTTGGTATGCATTCTTGCTTCTTAGTTCATGTTTCATGTTTGCTTTGATTTGTTTTCGCATTCAGTAGCCTATCAGGTGGACCGTGGCCAGATACATATGTGATAATATATCCTAAATAACCAGGAGCATCTCCCTATTGTTAGCAGTTCGCCAACAATGTCCAAAGATTCAATAGAGTAGAGCAGATTAAGGAGGCAAAAATCAGGAGGAATGATGAGAAGTGTTTAGTGACATTGTTTTGTTGGTTTAGAGTGCATGCTGTGATGTTGGACAGGCTATTCTTTCTATAGTAGGTAAGTTAGTTCTTTGAGGTGCGCATAATGTTCAGAATGCAGTTTAAACAAGGCATTGCTAAAATATGACATCTTAAAGTGAAAATGAGATTTCAATTTCGTGTTCCATCCTGGCGGCAGCTTAATAAATAGCTCAACAGAAGATCATCAAGAAGCTCAACTTGGAAAATTAGGGCTTGACCCCAAAAAATACTTCCAAACTATGGGATCTGCTTTGGATTCTATAGCAGCTTTCTGTTGAGTTGCCTTGGGCTAAAGGAAAAAAGCCATGTAAGGTTTTGATGATTTGCTTCCGTTGAGAGGTTACCCCTTTTGTTGCTTGGGAGAAGCTTAGAGAATATAAAAGGAGCAACTACTATAACTCATGCTGTTGTGCAACTATTCGTGCCAATAGTTAAGTTGTTCTTGAAACCGACAAAACAATCTACCAGGCTCGAGAAGGTCAGCTATTATTGGTCTAGTTAAGGGTATGCAGCTAATGACTACAGATTTTGATTTATTTCCGAGCACTTCATAGACAGCTGCAAGTTTGAGGTATGAACTGTGAAGCGAGAAAGGGAAAGCAAAAAGATGTATCATTTTGTCGTTTCATTGCATCTAAGGGCATGCATTATCTTTTGGTATTATACTGGAGGACAGTTTTTTTTTTTTTTTGATAATCGAGGTGTCCGCGCGGCCGGCGAGCTAGGGCTCAAACCAGCGGTGATGCCCGACTAGTCCTCGAGGGGGGCTAGCGCAGCATCCCACCGCCACGACCCCCCACTTAAATCACCGATGGGCGAGTTTGAACCCAGGACCTCTCGTGAAAGGAACTGAGCGCAAACCAACGCGGCCACCGATGGGTGGGTATAATGGAGGAAAGTTAACAAGGCTAAAAGTGACAAACATAATTTTTGTACTCTCGTCAAGTAAGGAAGAAGTAGGATCATTCATTAGGTGTATTTTAATTTTACATGCGGACGTTTTTACCACTTATACTGAGCTGATGCTTTGATTGGTTATACACGTCATCGAAAGATGTTTACACTCTGTACAAGTGCACTCCCTGTATGTCTCGGAAATAACATGAGCCGGGTTTTTTTATCGCAGTCATGTTTCTTACTATTTTTAACCCCTAATTAAATGGGGTTCTTTATTTAATACCGTGATTTCTGTTTCCCGCGTTAAGTATTGACCTCTTGTCTATTGCGTGTAGGTGATCCTAGGGCTCCACACAGTTCCAAGGTGAGCACCGACAAGACGGAGGTACAAATGCTGGAAACATCAGGAGATGCCATGTTACCATGAACCGCAAGATGGCGATTTCTCCGCGCTGCCATCGCCTTCGCCTCTTTTAGCTGTGGTAGATGAACAGGTGGCACAAGGGAGGTTTTCATTAGCGAGTTTGTATATTCATTCTAGAACAGAGTTGGTGGTCAAACATGTGCTGACTGCCCAGGTTGGTATAGTGACACACTTGCCTTCTCTAGTGGCAGTTTCTGGTACTTCACTCCTAATCATGAACTTACTTATTGTGTCTTGCCCTTCCTTTTGAACATCTGAAGTTGCTGTAAGCATCAATGCTATTAAATTTTTCCGATGTTGTCTGCATCGGCTTTGTTCGCTAATCTTTCTACCGCACGAGTGAAAGGGAAACTAGAACTTTATTTCCCGTAGGCGTTCGGAGATGTGCGATTAGTCTTGGGTCGAGCACATGTAATTTCTTTAAAATACCCGAACCACGCTTCGATTGGATAGCAAATGCGAGCTGCCGAGTCTTTTCAAAGTCTGAGTATCAGCATCTTCTCGTCTTTCTTTAGTCTGTAAATGCTGAGCTAAGGCTGTATCATCTTGACTTCACCAAGAGATGGTTGGTCATTGGATGTTTTGACATATCTTTTAGACATATCGTTGAGAAATGGAGGATACATGGTTGGTCCCAACTCAAAAGGAAATGCTTTTTATATTTCTCCTTCCCCAGCACGTGAAGCTCAATTAAAGAACCAGGTTGGCAATTTGGAAGGAAAGAGAATGACTTTCCTCTTGGAAACAAAGGTTCAAATCTGTGATATCAAAGTCTTGTGTACCATTGGCCATTTTACAGAACGTGAATCTGACTTTTTAGGGTGTTCTTTGGCAAAAAGAAAAATCGAAACTTTTTGCCACATTTTCATGCTTCATGGGGCCCCATGGATCTGGCGAATCTTTGTGCGAAACTGAAAAGCTTGGGGCCAAAGATTAAATTATATATATAGACGCACATGCCATTTCAATTTTCGTATTATTTTATTATCATTTCACTATTTAAGTACTTTTCCTTCAAAATATATAAAAAAATTGTCGCCGGCGAAATAATTAATCCAAAATAACTTCATCTTTGCTGACTTAGATCTAATTAGCTAGCTTCTGTTACGCATTTTGAGACTTATTTGTGATGCGACTCATTTCGATATGAATCGTATATATTTGGGTGTAGAGTTTCATAAAGAATTCGTAACCTTATCACTATTTAATAGTATAAATACTTTTGTTTTTTTTTTAAAGACCTTGTGATCTTAAGTCGTGTTGACTCTCATGGGGTACCTCGGCTACTGTACAAGAATCGGGGTCAAAATTTGACCAGAAAAATGGGTGAAGTTCACCAAAACATGGAAAATTAAATGCACCCTTTATTTTATAAAACTAGGAAAACTGCTAAATCAGAAGAAAATCTTGTGATAGACTAATCTCGAAACTCACCTAAAGCGTGATACGATGGTTACATAAGAGACAAATACGTCCTAGCAATAACCTTTAATATTAATATTAATCGGGTCGATTATCAACTAGGTTCAATTCATTATCTTTTTCCATTGTTTTCGTACTTTGCACCGAAAAATTCCAATTAATTACCCCGTTTCGAAGTTGATCTCTTCCAATTTTGCCCAGACACACATCACAAATTAGGTAAGGGTTTTGACTTTGATTGGAGTTAATCTATAAACCCAAACCCAAGTCTCTCTCAGCACCCAAAAGAATACGAACCTAAGTCAAAAGAAAGCAGTGTCTAATTTCTTAGAAAGATTGACAATTACATCAAGATTTCATTTTCACTGCAGACGTTGTCACGAGGGGGGAGCCCATGCCCACATCAACTCCTTTTTTCCTAATTTACTCCTAGAACCAGACAGAAGACCTTTCTCCTCGACCAATCGAATTCCTCTTGTTTCCATCTCCTTGTTCGATGAAAAAGATCAAAAGAAGCCTGCTTTCCAAAAGAGGTTAACAAGAAATTGTTCTAATCAGCCTTTTTAAAGTGATTTTGACCTGTGAAAAGTTATTATCTTATTGCTGGTCGTTTGCTTGGCCACCACGTGTTTGCCAGCGATGGGCACACGCCTTGTGATTTCTTTCTTCTTCTTTTTTCTGGGGTTCAAATTATTTGGGTGCATGTGAGGGTGAATTATATGACTTTTTACAAACAATGATAAGAAAGGTAAAAACACCAATCATAATATTAACAACAATAATAACAACAGCTATAATAACAGCTGACTCCTCCTTTTGTGGAGTGGAGTCATAGAGATTTTTTCTTTAGAGATGCATAGAATAAGAATAATTTGTCTTAAACTATACATGTATTTTCGAGATAAAACAATGGACATGAAAAAAAAGCAAAAGATCTCATCGGGATGCGACTTAAAATGTAACAAGGAGGCGATTGATTAAGATCTACATTATCTTTTATGTAATAACTATCTAAATTACTTTTCAGATGACGAGAATGTCTACCTGACTTAAAACTTAAATGTATATAGAAGAAAATTGAGAGCATAAGTCTAGTATAATAAAATGTCGAGGATAAGCCCACGAGATTCTAAGAACGATATCCATAAAGTTTTTGATTAGGACGACTAAATTGCAAGCAGAGGTTTTGACCCCTTTTGCTTAGAGATTGAGAATCAAAACTCATTCATATAGACAAAGATAAGCAAATTCCAAATGGAAAAGAAAAGATGCTTTCTTCTGGAATTCTCACATTTTTCTCAAAAGATCTCTGAGTGTCTGACAATAATGGGCAAGACCTAACAAAGGGGACATTGGTTTTTCTTCTTTGATTGTGTGCACACAAAAAGCAAAGAAGGTCCCTTTAAGCAAGGCAATGGATGGAAATGGACAGAGAGAGAGAGAGAGAGCGAGAGAGAGAGGGGCTTCGGATTGGAGAAAGGAAAAGCAAAATGGGATGAAAATGGGTGGAGATGCTTTAACATGCTCTTCCAGATCGGACACGTGTACCATCTCTCTCTCTCTGTCTCTCTGTCTCTCTCTTTCCTGGGTCTCCTCTTTTTCTCCATTTTAATATCTACCCTTTATTGTTTCACCCTCTGCTGCTTCACTTCCTCTGTGGGTTCTTTCTCTTTCAGTTCTCCTAAAAAGAGAGAAGAGAGTGAAAGTTGAGTTCTTTAACTGTTGTGATATTGTGATCGTATTTGAGCTGTTATATCGTGTGATTCTTGGCAACGTTCAAGCCCGGTTGCGTGGCTGTCCCTGAAAAGCTTCTGGCTCCAAGATTTCAGATTTTGGAAAGTCTGTGCAGGAGAGGTGGAGAGAGAGAATGAGGGAGGAGGTGCTTTTTACAGTTGAAGATATTTGGTAGCGAGTCTTCTCTGCCTTTCCTCCGAGTTCCTTTTCTTGCTTAATTGTGAATACATGTGCGAGAGACAGAAAAGAGAGGTTCAAAAGAGAGTCAATTTGCAATAGGTTGAAGTGGGTTGCCTCAGATCCAGGGAACTCAAGTGGCAAGAGGAAAAGGGTAATATCTTTTTAGGGTTTCCCTGTGATTCTTGGGACTTCTACCCTTTTCTTGGTTCACTTTCTCATGACCCTTTCACTTTCTCTTTCTTGTGTGTGGAGATAAGGGGTTGGTTTCGATTATCGGGTTTTGTTTTGCAATCCCTGTTTTGAGGATTTAAAACCATCCTCCCTTTTCTGGGTATTTCGCTTTCATTGTAGTTGATGGATGCGGATAAAGAAGACTCCAGAGAAGGGGAAGTTGATAAGGCTTTATTAGAGGTCTACCGTACCTGTCTGGTTTAAATTCTCTACTGGTCCAGATTATACTTACCCTGTTGCATTTCTCAACACTTTTCACCAACTTCAATGTCGGCAAGCATGAAGTAGCTGCTTTCCTGGTGTTGGCTCTTGGGCATGGAAAATGGACAATTGAATAGTGCAAATTATCTTTCTGAATATTTCTTAGAGAGTGATGAAGTTGATGATTTAGTTGAAAAATGGAAGGTTGTTTGCTTTCTGAGGGGTTTGAGGGAGACTTTTTCTTTGGTCAGGCTAAGGGTTTTGATGTAGGAGATGTCTCTGGCGGATTTGGTGCTATTTAGAGTAGATAATTCAGACTCTGATCATACAAGAAGGGTAAGCCACATGGATATGTCAAGGTTAAATTTGATGGCGGATACTTCGGATTCACTATCCGATTCTGTGATGAAGGATACAACAGAGGTGGCTTCTGGTGAAGAAGATGACTCTAGCTGTGGTGATTTGGATAATGAGGTTAGGATTGTAGCAGTGTCAATTCCGGGAGAGGAAAAAGGTAATGAAATACCTTTGCTGGATATGATAACTGACGACAAAACTGACTGGATTGCTACCGGTGATGTGATAGCCCAAGAAAGTGAAGATGATTCCTTATCGTTGGAGGGTGATCGATTCCTTGAAAGCTCATGTTCTCTTTCAGTGACAAGTGAGACTAGTAGCTTATGTGCAGAGGATTTCCTAATTGTTGATGCTAATTCTGAAATAGAAATACCTAGGTGCTTAGATGTTGAGAAGAGTGTTTGCAGTGTCGAAATTCTTGCCAAGGCGCCTGAAGTGGAGGAGGTGAATGTTGAGAGAGAGATGACCAATGGACCTCTCTCTGTTGCAGTGAGCCTCGAGGAAGATATCAGGAACAGTTTGAGTTCCCAATCTTCTGCTGTTGTAGTTCAGTTGCCCCTAGGCAAACAACTGAGTGCGACCGTTGGACGAAGTGTTTTTGAGGTGGAATATGTGCCCCTTTGGGGATTCACTTCGCTGTGCGGCAGGAGACCTGAGATGGAAGACGCAGTTGCAGTTGTGCCTCAGTTTCTAAAGATTCCTATCCAGATGCTGGTTGGTGGTCCAGCCCTTGATGGAATCAGTGATTATGTGAGTCAGCAGACTGCTCATTTCTTCGGAGTCTATGATGGACATGGAGGTTTGCAGGTACTTCATTTTTATGTTTTATCTGAATAATTTACAGCCAAGGTTTTCCATCTTTTAGTCATGATTAATCTACCTTTTTTACCGGGTTGTCTGTTTTGGAGTATTTTTTTAATTTCAGCAACCAACTTGTAGAAAAGAAAAATTGTACCTCTACGATGTTTATTACTTATTGAGTTTTTTTTTGTTTATTTTTAGGTTGCAAATTACTGTCGAGAGCGTGTTCATTCAGCATTGGCTGAGGAAATAGAGTATTTCAGGGATCACTTAACTAATGGCAATTTTATGGACGGTTGCCAAGAATTATGGAGGAAGGCATTTACAAATTGCTTTGTTAAGGTCGATGCGGAAGTCAGCGGCAAAGCCAGCACTGAACCCATTGCCCCGGAGACGGTCGGCTCTACTGCTGTTGTTGCCATAATCTGTTCATCACATATTGTTGTTGCAAATTGTGGAGATTCCAGAGCAGTTCTTTATCGTGGAAAAGAACCCATTGCACTGTCAGTGGATCATAAGGTAAGAAACCTCCTGTTGACCATGTACATGATCGAAACTTGTTAGTTTCTTTAATTTTATTTTGGTTAATCATGCTGTGGCAGCCAAATCGGGAAGATGAATATGCTAGGATCGAAGCAGCCGGGGGAAAGGTGATCCAGTGGAACGGTCATCGCGTCTTTGGTGTTCTGGCAATGTCAAGGTCTATTGGTAAGCAACTTCTTCATAGCCTCTTTTTGATATTACATTTACATGTCAAAAAGGGCTTGATTTATCTATCTGATCTTTCCCTTTTCCCTCGGTCTCCCACTTTAGATGGGACTTGAATTGCCGACTTTTTTCTCTTATCATGATCATGATGTTGAAGAGCGTATCTGTGGAGGATGTCTACATATCAATATGGATCTAATGGCTGTACTCAGCTTGTTTAGTCAGAAAAGAAATGTGATCCTATCCCAGCGAAATGTCCTTTTACTCGCTGGCAATAAGTCGGAGTTCTTGTGATGATAATCTCTGTTTTTGATCTAGTCTCTCCTTTCCGTGTTTAAGTTAAAAGTCTGTCCAAAACATTGATATAGGACTTTTTGTGATAAATGTCGAAACTAGAAACCATCCAGTGCTATAACATAGGTCCATCAAAGTATATGAGCTTATGCTGTAAAAAGTGTCTATTATTTACTTGTGACCCCAGACTTTGATTGGTCTTAGTCATGTTAATTTTTTATAAACTCATCTTGTGAAGACAGGGCCAGCTAGAAATTTTCCTCACTCTTTAGTAATGGACTTGTTCTGGCACCGCTTTGTTAATTAAGCATCTCAATTTTACAAATTTTCTTAGCATTCTCTTCCGTGGAGTTCTTTGTTTTACTCAATGTTGATTGTCTTGAAGGAGTTCATTGGCTTCCTTTCCAGTTATAAATTGATTTTCACATGCTCTTTGGTCGGGAGTTCCATTTGGAGGATCATTTGTGCTTAATGTTTCTACTCTGAAGTATGAAATTTCATTTTCATTCAGGATTCTGCAATACTATAACTTGACCTAAGGTCATAAAATGACTATGAATTGACGCAACCTAGTAGTAAGATAGATATGAAATCTCAAAGTTGTACAGATATGTGTGCTACCTGATTGATTGCTGAGTGGGACTATCTTTTTGGACTGTAGGTGATAGATACCTTAAACCTTGGATCATCCCAGAACCAGAAGTCTTGTTCGTTCCCCGAACAAGGGAAGACGAATGCCTTGTTTTGGCAAGTGATGGTTTATGGGATGTGATGACAAATGAGGAGGTATGTGATTTGGCTCGAAAGAGATTACTTCTATGGCATAAGAAGAATGGGGCCACGCACCTTCCCAATAGGGGCGAGGTGGTGGACCCCGCAGCTCAAGCGGCAGCTGAGTACCTTTCCAAGTGTGCTCTCCAAAAGGGAAGCAAGGACAACATCACAGTGATCGTTGTAGATTTGAAAGCTCAAAGGAAGTTCAAGAGCAAGACATGATTCGTATACCGGCTTCTCAATATTGATTCTTGTTCTTTGACTGTAGTATATAAAGCTGCGTAAGGTCGGATAAGATTAGCCCCTATGTTTTTACCCCCGGGCTCTCTACGATTTACGAGGGTTTCGTTCTTAATGTACCGTGGGAACATGCTCCCTTGTTACACATTGCCTATTACTGGCTTCTGTACATGGCAGCTAATATTGGTTGTAGTGACTGAGATCGTGATGACCTCGATGTTTTGACATTGCAAGCAATTAAATTCATCATAGTTGGGTAGATCTAGAGGGTTTAATGAGGATTTTGTGTTGTGTTAGTAATGCAGGGTACATGAATTGAAAGAGCAATTCTGATGCAGAGTAACAGCTTGAAATTGGTGAATACCTCTTCCCCGAGTTTTCACTCTTCCATGTTCGCAATGCCAGACTTTTAGGTTGCCTTGCAAGTGCAGAGAAAGAGTAGCTCTACTAGTTAATTTCTTCGTCGTTTTAGCAGTGCTCATCTGCAACAAGACACCATATGAGTTTTCTTGCGGTGCGAGCCATAAGGTAGGACTCATAAGCGTTGTATTACTGGATTTGGGCAATGATAGTTTCATTTAGCCATTCATTACTGGGCTAATCAAAGGATAAAGAGAAGCATTGGGCTTAGCTGGACTTAATAGATTTGCTCATTCCTCTAGAAAATGTACGTTCGAGAGTGGCAGATTTTGCGCTTTGGGGCCGTGGCAGAATGGATTGAGCATTCTGACACTAGAAGCATGAGCCTGTTTATTACATTCGCAACTATTGACGTAAGTTCGGGAAAGACACAGATGAAATGTCACTTCACATGTTTTGCGGACAAACAGTTGAGCATCAAACCATAAAAAAACAGAATCCTAGTACTTCCTTTATGTCATCTCCTTCACTACTTCAGCAAGATGTTCTTCGTTCTGAATGCTTTGAACCCAATGTGCATTGACGTTCACCTGCTCAATGCTCTGCTTCAGCGTTCTTGCAATAGAAGGCTTTGACCGGGTCGCAAAGAAGTCCTCCACTTCCTTGGCTTTCTCAAATGATGCGAACTAGACAAATGATGAAAAAGCAGGGGAACTCAAGGAATTGACCGCGTTTTTTGCATAAGAACAAACAGAAGGGAAAGATACCGTATCAAAAAACATTCAATCCTTGAAGACACGCAGCTTTTGCCATGAGTACAGAGCGAACCCCTCGTTCATTTTTACCGTATCAAAGAACATTATTACCATTGCAATGAGTATATGTGATGAGAAAGTTGCTTGTAAGATGTTTGAACCCACACGAACACAAATAGGCACACGGCTGATGGGATGACATACCGGTGTGACAAATGTACTGACAAACCATTCGATGCGCAACCCAGAATCCTGTGCTTTTGAAATGTATTCCCAATTTTCCTGCAATCAATGATTGATATATTAGAGAAGAATGCCATATTAGATACGACAGAAAGCATAAAATGTTATTTGGTACAAGCAAAAACTCTTGAAAAACCACAAGCAGCAACAAAAAGAATAGATGCTCTCAATTCTTCATTTCAATTGTGGATTTTGCAATAAGCCAAAAGCAATCTAGACTTATATTAGCTCAAATCCAAGGAAGACATCATTGACCCATTTAAGTAAAATAAATAAGAAGTCGACATGTTCCACCGGCATTAACGGGATTACCTTCAGCCAATTCCAAACGGTTTCACGTCCTTCCCAGCAAACAGCAAACCCAGAGACAGTGCAAACCTAAGCAACAGCAAAGGCGCGAAACTTTAGTTTGTTCCTTTTTGGATCAAACAAAAGGTGAAGTGAATAAAGGAGACTTCAAGGAACTAACAGGACATATGTATATTCAACTAGTACACAAGCCAGAGTACCTCAGGGGACAATATGAAGTCGAGCACTTCGAGGATGATATTTGGATCTGGACAAGAGGCCAACGAACCTACGAAGACCGAGAAAAGAAGGAAGATTATAGCAAGGTGAGTATCAGACAGTTGCAAACGCTCGCCCAAATGACATCTATCTACCTAAAATGCGGGTTTTCTCCTGGCTCGAGTCAGTCTCTCTGTAGACTCTCAGCAAAGATTCAAAACCTGATCGGTTTGATGCATTCACAGTTTGCATCACTGCCATGTAGGCTGCCTGTAAAAACAGGTAAATACATGCATTTAGAGGCTATTGGACATGTAGAAGTACAAGGTAACAGAAAATGCATCAGAGTGCACTACCCTTCGGATGTCAGGAGGAAGAAGAGGTGTGCTCCTGTCATCTAAGAATGCATGAAAGCGTCTGCTTGCTTCCTTCAGTGTGGGTTCATTTCCAAACTCTGCCAGGGCAGATAAAATTTGTTCTCTCAACATAGCTTCTAAATGACTCTCACCCTCTTTGGCATCCCAACCAAGATTCCTTCCAGGAAAATGCAGCAAAAAAAAGCCAATGATAGAGCCTCTCTTTTTCACAATCACATCTTGACATAGAACTTTAACAGAAAATAATATCTTTAGAACATTAGGTAGTCTAAAATTCAAAACTTTATAGTAGTCTATCAAAGACAATAGTATCTCTTGAAACTTTGATATCACTTATGCAGCTTTCTCACTACACATCCAAAGATAGCTAGACAAATTAACCTCTGCACAGATCATCAAGATGGTTTTCCGGCTAATGCATACAGAAATAAAGGTAGAAAACAAAATTATCATTAATATGTTTAAGCATTAATTCAGCAGTCTTCCAGCACTCTTACTTAAGAGAATCCATCTTAAAGATAAAAAGACATCCAGGCAAAAAGAAAGGTAAATTCTTCCAATTTCTTGAAATGAATATAATTTACCCACCCAAAGAAGTTTCTTCATTTTGGTTCATTCGTTATCATAATGTAAGAGCTGTAAAATGTAAACCGAAATTCTAACAACAAGGCTACGCTAGATGCATAAGAGTAACTGAACTTACTCTGCAGAGTACTGGAAAAGACCGACGAAAAATTCTTTAATGTAATCCATTAATTCAGGAGTAGCATCTTTAGAAATTCTTGCAATTTTGTAACTTATCTGCAAAGAAGGAAGTAAAATCAGTCTCGAATACATCATCTCAACGAAAATCCATAGTAAGAATCTCTCCCAATCCAAGTTCAGACGCATGCAATATATATATAGTGAGAGTACAGTTATAGCTGAACATACACTTATCAAATTCGATAACACAGTATAATCAAGTTCTTCTCTGTAAGCAGCCATTAAAGTGAGCAAAGAAGTCAAGGACTGCTGGCGAGCCATACAAAGAGCAAAGGAATCATCCAGTATACCTGTTACGAGCATGCCACTAGTTGGTTAGCCTCAATTTGAGGTCAAGAAGAGAGATGAAAAATAGTGGCGGGCGGAAGATGTTTTAATATTGGAAGAAATAACAAAGTTACCAAATCTGTCTGTTGCAGATAACATTTTATTCTCTATGGCATATCTTAGCTTGTCTTGAAGGTCTTTGTCGTACTTTACCCTATAGAAACCTGTCTGGTCCACATTAACTTTTATCCAAGCTCCGCTTTCCTCTAAATCAATAGATGCGGATTTTGTTTCCAACAGAAAACTTTGGCGGGCATCATATGAGCCACAACAAAATGTTATTGGCACAATCCACTGTCCATCCCCGTGGGAACCACTTAACAAAAATTGTGACTGCCATTTATTATCAAAGTCATGTCAGTTTGGAGCTGGTTCGCTGTATGAAGATTGGCAATGTACAAGAGAACACAAAACTTCAAAGAAATAGCATTGTAGAACCTGTTCAAACTCTAACTTGTCATCTTTGAGTTTGATGGAAACCACAGGGTATCCTTTCTGCTTGGTCCACGAATTCATTAACTTGTTCACGGGTTCACCTGATCCCTCCTCGAGGGCAGCCCAGAGGTCCTCTGTCTTTGCATTTGCGCAAGCATGCCTCTTTATGTATGAAGCTAGTGATCTCTATTTTCACAGACAGATGTCCGTGTTAAATCTTCGAGAAAATCCAAAACAAGTGATGGCTGATATGAAAGTGTACTATACACAGAAAAACATGGTGGAAGAACATGCACATCTATAATAATTCAGATGGATAATGATTTAATTAGCAAGTTCATTTTGTGAACCCGTAATTAAACAAATTAACCAGAAGATATGAACGAAATCGTAGAATCTTTCTTATTTCACTTATACAGTTTAATCTCATCAACTTGATTCTGTTATATTCCATAAAAATCAAACCTACCATTACGAGCCGGAAGTTTATTATTAAAGCATCTAAAAAGTGCTTAAGCACAGCAGTTTTATCAAGCCATAGTGCATTGCTGATGGGGGTGTCAAAGGATATCATTATTATAAGTGGAAAATTGCAAGCTTAAGTGCTCTGACACTAAGTAGCACGTGAAGTATATAAAGTACAACAAAAATTTTGAACCTGAGCCTAAGTAGATACTACGTCTAAATGAAGGCTTCGTTTAGGCAATACAATCAAGAAAAAGAAGTCAATTCCAAGTGATTTAAGTACCTCATCAATTTTATAGTCTCATCAGGCGAGCGCAAAGAAGTGAAGAGCAATCCAGCTCAAGTTAATCGTCCAATATTGGGTCTACTAATTAAATCAAGTTAGAAATTTCACTACATTGTTTCTGCTCGAGTCAGTGAAACTGCTAGTAAGGCTTTTGAGATGCAGACGTCTTCATCAGCATCGAGTCAAGAACTAACATATTCTCTTGATTAAATTATAGTCTCATCAAGCGAGCGCAAAGAAGTGAAGTGCAATCCAGCTCAAGTTAAGCGTCCAATATTGGGCCTACTAATTAAATCAAGTTCAGAAATTTCACTACATTGTTTCTGCTCGAGTCAGTGAAACTGCTAGTAAGGCTTTTGAGATGCAGATGTCTTCATCAGCATCATGTCAAGAACTAACATATTCTCTTGATTAAATTATATAGCAGAAGACAGTACACTTTTATCTTGGAGAACTCCTCAATGTTCCTTATAGAAAGGCCTTCTAGCTGGTTCATTCACTTTATGTAAAACAAATTTCACATGTCATCTACATGAACTCTCTAGGCAGTTACTGAGAGATCATCACAAGCTGAGAGGTAAAAGAATTACCTGAAAACATTCAGCACCAAGATAGGTCTGAAGCATCCGGATCACAGATGCACCCTTTTGATAGCTTATTGGATCGAAGATTTCATTGATCTCACTAGCATGGTTAATCTCCACCTGAAGAGGTAAAGTTTCTTCAATTCAAATACTTGAATGCTTATTGCGCAAGGATATCTTTAGAGAAGGAAAACAAATTTTTGCTTTCCTCAATGGGATGTGACACAGCAAGCTCATCCAGTCTCAGCCCTTCGGTAGATTCTTGAAGGAACTGAGTCCATGTTTTCCACTCAGGAAAAAGGCAATCAGTAGCCAAATAGCTCACCTAAGCGAAACACGTCATATAAAACATGCATTAGTCATAATGAATAAAAAATACAAAGCAAGGTCACTTACCCAAGTAGCAAATCCCTCATTTAGCCACAGATGAGTCCACCACTCCATGGTAACAAGGTTCCCGAACCACTGGTGAGCCAGTTCATGGGTTACAATTGTTGCGACCTTCAAGAAGCCAGACAGAAGTATCAAACGTTTATGCAAATTGATGACCACACATACCGAACTTTCCAACTTCGAACAACCAAACTAGATATTGAAAGTTCTTCAGCAAATTGTAATTTACATTACCCTCTGCTTGTCAGATGCTGCTGAGTGCTGCTCATCATAGAGTAGAGCCATTTCAGAATAAGTAACTAAACCATAATTTTCCATGGCATCAGCAGCAAAATCTGGGATAGCAATCATATCCAGTTTCGGAAGAGAGTACGGTACAGCAAAATATCTGGATTTCATTCAATTTACTGATAGTCAACCGCCAAAATGAACGTAAGTGCTCACAATATAAGAGTACTAACAAATGCAAACTACTCAGAGGCAAGTGGGCCGCAACCAACAGACAATTAAGATCTGATAAGGACATACTTTCGGCATAATTCAAGCGTCTTGACAGCAACACGTAGGGCAAATTTTCCCTGATTTTTCTTCCCGACTTGACAGTATACCCTCACCTTTACTCCTGCAAAGGCAATGAAGCAGATATAAGAACAATTGGACAAAAACAAAAGGAAAAAAAAGGCTTTCCTTGTGCACTAGATAACAGCATTTCTTAAGAGAGCAAAGAATTAATCGGTGACGTTACCATCAGATGTATGATCTTCGACGTAGTCAAAAAACCCAACGACAACTGCGACCAAGTACGTTGACATAATGGGTGATTCTTGATAAAAAATTGTCTTAACGTGTCCTTGCACCTTTTCATCAACAATCGGCATGTTGGAGAGAGCTACTAGATCAGACGGCACATCTAAAGTAATCTTGAATGTAGCCTGTCACACCATGCATCAAAGTCAAGTGAACTAATCGTGTAACATCAATAAATGCCCACCTAAAAAATACATTTCATGAAGTTCAAAACAGTGTTTAAAATGAGATCATTATAGATATTGATAACCTCATATAGACCAAACTAGCGGAACTATTGAGGGTGTATCAATCATTTGAGGAGAATGACACCTCCCTCAGAGGCTTGTACAGCCATGATAAGCATTGGAAGATCGGTAGGACAGTTGCACAAAAACCACTCACGTAAAGGAAAGATAAGAACCTTGCATGCAGGCTCATCCCAACATGGAAAGCATCGCCGAGCATCAACTGGTTCAAACTGAGTAACTGCCATATTCTTCTTCTCACCATTGTGCTCGTAAGTACTGCATTAAGTACATTATAACTCAAGTGAGTGAGTTTGGCCGTCCACTACTAATAAAGTCACACATATTCTTTTAAATCAGAAATTAAGTGACAATACTAACCGTGCTAACATCTCATCATCCAGTAGTTCATCCAAAAACTAATAAATTAGCATATCTTGCAATTGGTATAGAATTACCCCTAGTCAATGTACAGCAGATAGGCATAGATTCAGAAGTACTAATAGAACATGCATAATGATGTCCCAAATGATGCAGGGCAGAAACCCGATGAACTTTAGAACAGAAATAGCAGAGGAAGCAAGTGGTTGCATGAAGCTTGTTCTCCATTTGATTAAATTGTATGCGATCCCAGTTGCTTTACAATCCCTGTTTCCCAACCAAATAATGCTGAAGATCATCATGTTCTGTGTTTCCTAGAAATAATTACCTTCTGTAGAACCCTTTCATCTTATCATTAAGAATTCCGTAAAAATCAATAGCCAGAACTCCAATCCCAGTAGGCAGCGTCTCGGGGAATTCCAAAACCAATATCTCGTCTTCCTTAACCAAGTCAACTTTACAAGGCTCAAACACCTGCTCAGCATTTCAATATCGTCAAGTCACTTTACGCCACCAAATCCTCTTCATACCAATCAACACAGACTAATATAGAAACTACAATCTCAAAACTCGACAACAATAGCCGTCACCATGAGCCAACCCATAATCTCAATTTTTTTTTCACATTAAAATGCATTCATCACTAGAATTAGAAAAATATCGAAATGCATAAAAATTAGAAAGAGTAAAGCAAACATGGAAAAAAAAAAGTAGTTAAGAATACATATGCACCATAAATGTGGATTTTAACGGGCTTTAAATGAGTGGGTACGAATTTTTCATAAATTGGATTAAATATAGATGTATTTCAGAAATATGGTTCGAGTCGGGTATGGCCGGCTACGAGACACTAGATTTTTATTGTATATAAGTCAATCAAAATTGGTTAAATGGATCGGACCATTTTTTACGCGACATGACTCGACCCATTCATTAGACGGCCCTACTTCTAAGAAGGCTGGAGTTATGCAAAGTCTAATGCTTTGCTTTAGATGAATAATTCACGACTAAACCAAGTGATAGCTCCTAACAAAATCAGCTATTGCGAATTCTCTCACAACCAAAGCCTAGATGGGCAACGCGAAAAAGAAAATGAGATGCGATTTTCCATTACTAACGTCGGCGCCGAATCGTTCTCCATGTTTCGGTAGACTGAAAAGGCAGGTCCAAAGTCGTCGCCAACATTGCCACAAACAATTCAGAACAGCCGAAGGAAAGAGACAGAGATTTGTTGAAGATGACGATGGCACTGAACCAAGAACCAGACCGGTTCTTCCCGGAACCGGCCTCGAGCAGGAGGAGGACGCTTTGCTAGTGAAGGCAACAGTCTCGTTATGGATTGACAGGTCGGCGGCATTGAGGACGATGAATTTGGTCTCGCCGACGATGTCGAGGTCGATGGCGACAGAGCCGGCGAATTTGCAGGTGGCGAGGTCGGGTTTCAGCCTTATTTCGTATCGCTTCGGCGACGCGAACTGAGGGAGGCGAGGTTGGCCTTTGAATTGCTCCATCTTTGCGTTGATGGGATCTTTGTGCGGCGACGTCACAGCTCAGTCCCTGCCTTCCTCCCTCTCTCTCTCGATCTCGAAGCGAGCGAGGAAGAAGACGAGCGGGAGCGGAGATTTGTAACGTGAGTTTTGCATTTGGAAAATCGCTTCTTGCATGGCTTGCACGTGAGAAGTCACGTGAGTTCGTGGGCTTCCATGTTGTCTTTCTTGTTCATTGGTAGAATGTGATGTCACGTACATTCTATTTCGACAAATTTTTAATTTTTGTTCACTTTACTTCACGTTGGTCTATGATTTGGACTTTGATTAATTAAGCTAAATTATAATAATTTAGCTAAATTACTTACCTCATTTGATTCCATCTGATTTTGAAAATTTAATTTACTTTTTATTGTGAATTAAGAGGATCATTATGGTAATGTATCGGTTTGGTTAACATCGAATATTTTGAATTTGAAATCGAGATTTGATCCCAAAAATTATTGCCACTAATAATATATTATGATTAGTTAAATGAATAACCGCAAGAGATCAACTATTCTCTTGTCGCCTTCACATATTTATACTCTATGCAATGTAAACCCAACATAGTTGAAAACCTAGAAAACATGAGCACATGCTTAAATTGGTAGTCTCTTCCATCAATTCCTTACATTGATAAGAAGGACATAATAAGCCGGAATTAAGTATTTGCACATTGAGACAACATCATATCATACACCAATAAAGTACCCAAAATCCTTCCTAAATGTAATAGCTCTCGAATATAAATTTGCGATAACATTGTACGGATAAAATTCAAAAAAAGAAAAAAAATGGAAAATACTTACTAGCTACCATTAAATGATTGTTCTAACATAGGTGCTCTTGATAACATAATGGGTTAATTGATCTTTTTAAGGAACATGGTTCCACAAGAGCAAAAGCAACGAAAGGAGTTAAAGAATAAGACAAATGAGAAGATAAGGAATAAATGCAAAAGGAAATTTCATCTCTTTCTTGAGCAGATTGTGTTGCTTCTTATTGGATATTCACACGAAGGAATAAGCATAAGTAAAGTTAACACACCACTCAAAGTACTTGGTACCAGATGCTCTTGCTTAACTTGCATTTTGAGTCTCTGATGGAAGTCGCATGTATTATTCTATTGTCAGATCAAGATTGTAATGCTTAATTAATTAGTCTTCAATTTATAACATCTCTCACCTAAGCCAGCCTTTTATTTGTGCATATATCAATTATAGTAAATTCTTTCATTTGAACTGGTGAAGCCATTTATGTATGTAGTCATGATGCTCTCAGGACAGGTTTCTTTCAATTTGGTATGCTCATGTGTCCTCTCTAGATTCATTGCAACCTTTCTAACGCAACGAGGACCTTTCATTGATTTACTTCTATGATTCACCCTTAAATTTATTAGAAATATCACGACATAGTCAAATGTCATGCACGATTTAATGGGCCGAATCTGTGTTAGATTTTATAAGATCGCCTCATTTTCATACATACTACCTGACTGAATTTGACAGAGTTACGAAACTGATCATTCCATTTCTTTTAGTTATCTCGTTCATCCATTAATCTCGTCTCCATTTCCTCACAAGAAACATCAAGTCAAGTGAACCAAAAATGCCCGAAGGAAGTTCCAAAATTGCACATGATTAGTATGTTGGCATCCTAAAAGATAATTATTAAAAAAGTCCTAAACCTATTATATGGATACCAATTCAGTTATAACCTTTTCAATTGATCAATTTAGTCATGAACATTTTGACAGTGTACTTCTTCTGGTCAATTTTGATTGAAATTGCCAACATGGATGCCATGTCATGGATAGTTCTTGGAATTTTTAAATTATTTTTCAGATTATTTTTTTTTCCATTTTTTCTTTACCTTTTTTTTACTATGGGCCGGCAACCCGTGACAACACTAGGTGAGAGCACTATGGCCCTCGCCCAATTCTGGCGAGGGTCACAACGCTTCGCCGGATTTGGGCCAAGCGAGGACGTCACATCCCTCGCTTGTGATTGGTGACCTTCGCCAAGGCCACGGACCGATGGAGGGAAATTTGAAAAAAACGAAAAAAGACAAAGGAAAAAAAATATAAAAATTGCAAAAATTGTCCACGTTAGCGTCAGCTACGCCACATAGGAAACCCGTCATTCACGTTAGCGGTTTTTGATGAAAATTGGCTGGAAGGACTATATTAGCAAATGGGATAATGACACAAATAGTCCCTGAACTTTGACTTAATGTGCAATTTGGTCCCTGAACTTTTAATTTGTTCAATGTAGTCCCTGAACTTTAACATAATGTTCAATTTGGTTTCTGAACTTTTAATTTGTTCAATGTGGTCCCTGAACTTTTAATATGTGTTCAATTTAGTCCCTGAACTATATGAAAATGTTCAATATAGTCCATGTACTTGAATTAATGGAAGGACTATATTGAACATTTTCAAATAGTTCAAGGACTAAATTGAACACGTATTAAAAGTTCAGGGACCACATTGAACAAATCAAAGTTCAGGGACCAAATTGAACATTAGGTTAAAGTTCAGGGACCAAATTGCACATTGGGTCAAAGTTCAGGGACTATTTGTGTCATTTTCCCTTAGCAAATCGTTAAAAGTTCAGGACTAAATTAGCCAAATTAAAAGATTTATGACTGAATTGACATCTGTACAATAGGTTTACGATTTTTTTAATGATTTTCTTTACTTCTTCATATTGATTCTTGTTTTCTACCCCGTGCTCTACGATGTACGAGAGTATCATTCTTAATTTACAGAGATTGTGATGACCTCGCTGTTTTGACATTGCGAGCAATTTAATTCATCATAGGTAGGTAGATCTAGAGGGTTCGATGAGGATTTTGTGTTATGTTAGTAATGCATGGTACATGAATTAAAATAGCAATTCCGATGATGAGAAATGCTCTTCCATGTTCACGATGTCGACTTTTAGTCTTTTAGGTTGCTTTGCAAGTGCTGAGAAAGAAATGTTTTACTAGTTAATATCTTCGATGTTTTAGCAGTGCTCACCTGCAATATGAGTTCTCTTGCAGTGCGAGCCACAAGATAGGACTCACAGGCAGTTGATTGGGAAAAAGAGTCACTTAGTACCAATATAAGAATTTCTATAATCCATAAAAAGATATACACGTTTCCATCATATAACTAAACTCACAAGTTCATCTTAAACATAAACAACTCATATTAAAAAATCCCACTATCAAAATGCCCTCATGATGACTTAAACGCTCTTATTTTACTTGCGGCTAGCTGAAAAACTTGAAAAACAAGGAAGATGGATGGAATGAGCAACCATAATATAGTAAATAGTACATATCTTCTTAGCAGATCGAGCATCCACTATAAACATTTATAAACCGATATCATAATTCATCAATCCCAAATCTAGAATACGATATACGTAAAATATCAAAGGTGGACTATAACTTTTCACGAAATAACTACTGACATATCATATCAATAATCAACAATAACAAATCAACCATTAATGGCTATAAAATAAAATGTCAATAGTCCATTCCATTGACTAGTCTAATACTCAATGTCTAACTATGGCTATGTTTAACGCTTGTAATGAACGCAATCAAATTTACCCCTTTGGCTAGGTCTCCATCAATATTAGCTAGTGGTGTGGCCTAGAAAGACGTCCTGATAACAGTATACACAATTACCCCATCAATGTGTTCTAATCGTAGAGAAATGAGCATAATCCACTAATATCATTATCCAATAATCCACAAAACAAATCCATTATTCATCTCCTAAACCGGTTTCACAAAACAAATCATATCCCTTTCATAACTCAATTTATCAAATAGAATGTATTTCACAAATCAATACAAATACCCTTTCATAAACCATATTCAAAGTCAAGTGCTTTTCGTAATTCTTTCACAAAAGGGTTTTGTAAACCCATTTACAGGCAATCGGTTTAGATTGTAATCAAAAGATAACTTTCCAATTCAAATGACAAAACAGTAATAAATGCTCGATCTAGTTTTATGCAACAAAAAATGTTATCGTTTTCAATATATGAGTTTACAAACTCAATGAAAAGATAACACCCACTCATCTAAGAAAGTCAAAAACCAACCTACGAATGTTACTCGAGTCGACGCACTCGTATTCATATTAATTAATTGAAAAACAATATCAAAATCTAACTAATACACTCCTCTAACGAACGACTTGACTAACTACGCTTAATAGTCGATCAAACAACTTCTAAGCGCTAACGAAAAAACCCATTTATAATAAACGTTCATCTTTGTCTCTTATGTGTATTGTCTGTCACGCGTAACTTGCATGCGAAACTTCAGAAATTTGTTCCGATCAAACCGTATTTTAAAAACGATTTTGGTGAAACCCTACAGCTCCAAAATGCCCTAAACCATCATTTCCATATAAATCTACATCTTAGTAACTCCAAAATTGGACTTCGTAACTCAAAATTTATGACCTAACTCCTGATAAAAAAAAAAACTTGATAAAAAATTTATGATCTAACTTCGAAAATTACTCGGATTAGACGAATAATGGGCTTGAATACTTACCAAGTGTTGCAATTCAAAGTTGATTTAGCTTGTCGGGATGTTCGAAATGGCTACTTTGCGAAAATTTTTCCTTCATTCTCTCTTTTCCCCTTTTCCCTTCTTCACGGAAGCTTCTTTATATTTCCTTGTTTTTGTCGCCAAGTCCTCTCTTCTCTTCCATTTACGCTCACTTGCACTAAATGATGAAGGAGAAAGAAAAATGGTTGGGCTTGGGCTTATAAAATAACGGGCTTGGGTTGGGCCATTATTACAGTTTCATTAACCATTCATGACTGGCTAATCAAAAGGTAAGACTTGATGTCATTTGCTCGTTCCTGGAGAGATTGTACGTTTGAGAGTGGCAAATTTCGCCCTTTGGAGCAATGGCAGAATGGATTGAACATTGACACACTTGAAGCATGAGCATGTTTATTGCATTTGCAACCATTGAGGTAAAAGTTCAGGAAAGACACACATGAAAAGTCACTTCACATGTTTTGCTGACAAACAGTCGAGCATCAAACCCAAATAAAAGATGGCAGCTCCTTCACCGCCTCAGCGAGATGTTCTTCGTTCTGAATGCTTTGAACCCATTGTGCATTGATGTTCACCCGCTCGATGCTCTGCTTCAGTGTTCTTGCAATGGAAGGCTTCGAGTGGGTTGCGAAGAATTCCTCCACTTCCTTGGCTTTCTCAAATGATGCAAACTAGACAAATGATGAAAAAGCAGGGGAACTCAAGGAATTGACCACGCTTGTCCAATAAGAACAGACAGAAGGGTAAAACACCTTATCAAAGAACATTCAATCCTCGAAAACACAAAGCTTTTACGATGAATACAGACGAACTATTTGTTTATTTTTTACCAAAGCATCCTTCCCCTTTTATTGGGGGGTTGAGTGGGGGTTTGGTTGAATAAGTGTCAAACTAAAGCTGTATATGTGATGAAGATGTTGCTTTTTAAGATTTTTGAACCCACACGAACACACACGGGCACACGGGTGATGGGATGACATACCGGTGAGACAATTGAACTGACAAACCGTCTGATGAGAACCCCAGAACCCCATGTTTTTGAAATGTATTCCCAGTTTGCCTGCAATCAATGATTGATATATCACAGAAGAATGCTACATTAGATACGGCAGAAAGCATCAAATGTTATTTGGTACAAGCAAAAACTGTTGAAAAACCACAAGCAGCAAATTAAAGAATAGGAGAGAGTCACAAATGCTCTCAATTCTTCGTTACAATTGTAGATTTTGCAATAAGCCAAAAGCAATCTAACTTATATCAGCTCAAATTCAAGGAAAGCATCATCTACTCGTTTAAGTATGACAAATAAGAAGTCAATATGCCGCTGGCATTAACGGAATTACCTTCAGCCAATTCCAAGTGGTTTCACGTCCTTCCCTGCAAACAGCAAGCCCAAAGACAGCATCTTGACTGCGAACCTAATCAAAAGCAATGGCGTGAAACTTTAGCTTCTTCCTTTTCGATCAAACAAAAGGTGAACTGAATAAAGGAGACTTCAAGGAACTAACGTAACATATGTATATTCAACTAGTACACAAGCCACAGTACCTCAGGAGACAATAAGAAGTTGAGCACTTCGAGGATGATATTTGGATCTGGACAAGAGGCCAATGAACCTACAAAGACCGAAAAAATAAGGAAGATTATAGCAAGGTGAGTATCAGACTGTTGCAACGCTCACCCAAATGACATTTATCTACCTAAAACGCGGGTTTTCTCCTGGCTCAAGTCAGTCTCTCTGTAGACTCTCAGCAAAGATTCAAAACCTGATCGGTTTGATGCATTCACAGTTTGCATCACTGCCACATAGGCTGCCTGTAAAAACAGGTAAGTACATGCATTTAGAGGCTCTTGGACAAGAAGAAGTACAACGTAACAGAAAATGCATGAGCTTGCACTACCCTTCGGATGTCAGGAGGGAGAAGCGGTGTGCTCCTGTCATTTAAGAATGCATGAAAGCGCCTGCTTGCCTCCTTCAGTGTGGATTCATCTCCAAACTCTGCCAAGGCAGATAAAATTTGTCCTCTCAACATAGCATCTAAATGACTCTCACCCTCTTTGGCCTCCCAACCAAGCTTCCTGCCAGGAAAATGCAACAGAAAAAGCTAATGATAGAGCCTCTCTTTTTCACAATCACAACTTGACATAAAACTTTAATAGAAAATAATTTCTTTAGAACATTTAGTAGTCTAAAATCCAAAACTTCACTAAGAGTCTATTAAAGACTTAAGAGTATTTCTTTAAACTTTGACATCACTTAAGCGGGTTTCTCACTACACATCCAAAGACAACTACACCAATTAACCTCGAAAAAGATCATCAAGATGGTTTTCTGGCTAATGCATCAAGAAATAAAGGTTGAAAAGAAAATTATCGTAATAAGTTTAAGCATAAATTCAGCAGAGTCTTCCAGCACTTCTACTTGAGAGAATCTATCTTAAAGATAAAAGACATCCGGGTAAAAAATTGGTATATTCTTCCAATTTCTTAAAATGAATTTAATTTGCCTAGCTAAAGAAGCTTCTTCCTTTTGCTTTATTCGTTATCATGATGTAAGAGCTGTAAAATGTAAGTCTGAAATTCTACCAGCAAGGCTATGTAAGACGCATAAGAGTAGCTGAACTTACTTTGCAGAGTATTGGAAAAGAACGACAAAAAAATGTTTAAAGTATTTCGTCAATTCAGGAGTAGCATCTGCAGCAATTCTTGCAATTTTGCAACTTATCTGCCAAAGAAGGAAGTAAAATCAGTCTTGAATATATCATCTCACTTTATATATGTAAAGTGAGAGTAAAGTTATAGCTGAACATACACTTATCAAATTCGATAACACAGTATAATCAAGTTCTTCTGCGTAAGCAGCCATTAAAGTGAGCAAAGAAGTCAAGGACTGCTGGCGAGCCACGCAGAGAGCAAAGGAATCATCCAGTATACCTGTTGCAAGCATGCCACAAGTTGGTTAGCCTGAATTTTAGGTTAAGAAGAGAGATGAAAAATGGGGACCGGCGGAAGATGTTCTAATATTGGAAGAAATAACAAAGTTACCAAATCTGTCTGTTGCAGATAACATTTTATTCACTATGGCATAGCTTAGCTCAGCTTGAAGGTCCTCGTCGTACTTTACCCTATAGAAACCTGTCTGGTCCACATTAACTTTTATCCAAGCTCCGCTTTCTTGTAAATCAATAGATGCGGATTTTGTTTCCAACAGCAAACTTTGGCGCACATCATACGAGCCGCAACAAAATGTTATTGGCACAATCCACTGTCCATCCCCGTGGGAACCACTTAACAAAAATTGTGACTGCCATTTATTATCAAAGTCATGTCAGTTTGGAGCTGGTTCGCTGTATGAAGATTGGTAATGTACAAGAGAACACACAACTTCAAAGAAATAGCATTGTAGAACCTGTTCAAACTCTAACTTGTCATCTTTGAGTTTGATGGAAACCACAGGGTATCCTTTCTGCTTGGTCCACGAATTCATTAACTTGTTCACGGGTTCACCTGATCCCTCCTCGAGGGCAGCCCAGAGGTCCTCTGTCTTTGCATTGGAGCAAGCATGCCTCTTTATGTATGAAGCTAGTGATCTCTATTTTCACAGACAGATGTCCGTGTTCAATCTTTGAGAAAATCCAATAAAAGTAATGTCTGAAACGAAAGTGTACTATACACAGCAAAACATGGCGGAAGAACATTCGCATCAATAATAATTCAGATAGATGATGATTTAATCAGCAAGTTCATTTTGTGAACCCGTAATTCAACAAATTAAGCAGAAGATATGCAAGATAAGTCGTAGAATCTTTCTTATTTCACTTTACAGTTTAATCTCATCAGTTTAATTCTGTTATATTCCAAATAAATCAAACAGAACCATTTCGAGCGCAGAAGTTTAATGTTAAAGCATCTAAAATTTGACTAAGCCATAATGCATTTGCTGATTGGGGGGCTGTAAAAGTCCGGTGTCAAGTCCCAAATGAATTAGCTTATTCATAAAAAGCTGGCAACTCCGATTATCTGAAATGGGTTCAATGTCTAATTATCAAACCCTTGGAAAAAAGGATGAATTGAAATATAGCCGTAAGTGGTAAATTGCAAGCTTGAGTGCTTGGGCACTTAAGTTCATGTGAATTTTGTAGAGTATCTTAAAAATTTCGAACCTGAGCTTAAGTTGAGACTACGTTTAAATGAGGCTTTGTTTAGGCAATAATATCAAGAAAAAGAAGTCAATTCGAAGTGACTTAAGTACCTCGTGAATTTTATGGTCTCAATCAGGCCAGCACAAAAAAGTGAAGCGCATTCCAGCTCAAGTTAAGCGTCCAATATCGGGTCTACTAATTAAGTCAAGTTCAGAAATTTCACTGCATTGTGTCTGCTCGAGTCAGTGAAACTGCTAGTAAAGCTTTTGAGATGCAGATGTCTTCATCAGCGCCATGTCGAGAACTAACATATTCTCTTGATTAAATTATACACCAGAAGACAATACACTTTTTATCTTGGAGAACTCATCGATATTTTTTATGGAAAGGCCTTCTAGCTGGTTCATTCACTTTATGTGTGACAAATTTCACGTCATCTACATGAACTCTCCAGGCAGTTACTGAGAGATCATCACCAGCTGAGAGGTAAAAGATTTACCTGAAAACATTCAGCACCAAGGTAGCTCTGAAGCATCCTGATGACAGATGCACCCTTTCTATAGCTTATTGCATCGAAGATTTCATCGATCTCACTAGCATGGTTAATCTCCACCTGAAAAGGAAAAGTTTCTTCAATTCAAGTACTCCAATGATTACTGCGCAAGGATATCTTTAGAAAAGGAAAAGAAGTTTTTGCTTACCTCAATGGGGTGCGACTCAGCAAGCTCATCCAGTCTCAGCCCTTCGGTATATTCTTCAAGGAACTGAGTCCATATTTTCCACTCAGGAAACAGGCAATCATTAGCCAAGTAGCTCACCTAGCCAAACACACGTCATATAAAGCATGCATTATTCATAGGGCAGAATAAAATAAATAAAGCAAGGTCACTTACCCAAGTAGCAAATCCCTCGTTTAGCCACAGATGAGTCCACCACTCCATGGTAACAAGGTTACCGAACCACTGGTGAGCCAGTTCATGGGTTACAACTGTTGCGACCTTAAAGAAGCCACACAAAAGTATCAAACGTTTATGCAAATTGGTGACCACACATATGAAACTTTCCAGCTTTGAACGGCCGAACTAGATATTGAAAGATAGTCACCAAATTGTAATTTACATTACCCTCTGCTTGTTAGCTGCTGCTGAGTGCTGCTCATCGTAGAGTAGAGCCGTTTCACGATAAGTAACTAAACCATAATTTTCCATGGCACCATAAGCAAAATCTGGGACAGCAATCATATCCAGTTTCGGAAGAGAGTATGGCACGGCAAAGTATCTGGATTGCATTCAATTTACTGATAGTCAACTACAGATAATGATCATAAGTGCTCAGAATATAATAGTACTAACGAATGCAAACTGCTCAGAGTTCAGCAGGCCGCAAATGACAGACAATATAGATCTGATAAGGACATACTCTCGGTATAATTCAAGCGTCTTGACAGCAACATTTAGAGCAAATTTTCCCTGATTTTGCTTCCCTACTTGACAGTATACCCGCACCTTTATTCCTGCAAAGGCAATGAAGCAGATATAAGAACAATTGGACAAAAACAGAAGAAAAAAAATGGCTTTCGTTGTGCACAAGGCTTTCCACACTAATCACTAGATAAACAACATTTCTTAAGAGAGCAAAGCAATACTCAGTGACTTTACCATCGGATGTATGATCTTCGACATAGTCAAACAACCCAATGACAACCGCGACCAAGTAAGTCGACATAATGGGTGATTCTTGATAAAAAACTGTCTTAACGTGTCCTTCCATCTTTTCATCAACAATTGGCATGTTGGAGAGAGCCACCAGATCAGACGGCACATCCAAAGTAATCTTGAATGTAGCCTGTCACATTATGCATCAAAGTCAAGTGAACTAATTGTGTAATATCAATAAATGCCCACCTAAAAAATACATTCCATGAAGTTCATAACAGTATTTAAAATCAGATCATTAAAGAGATTGGTAACCTCATATAGACCAAACTAGCGGAACTATAGAGGGTGTATCAATCATCTGAGGAAAAGAATGACACCTCCCTCAGAGGTTTGTATCACCATGTTAAGCATGGGAAGATTGGTAGGACTGTTGCACAAAAACCACTCACGTAAAGGAAGGATAAGAACCTTGCATGCAGGCTCATCCCAACATGGAAAGCATCGCCGAGCATCAACTGGTTCAAACTGAGTAACCGCCATATTCTTCTTCTCACCGTTGTGCTCGTAAGTACTGAATAGAGTACATTGGAACTCAAGTGAGTTAGTTTCGTCCACGACTAATAAAGTCATACGTCTTCTTTTAAATCAGAGATTAAGTGACAATACTAACCGTGCTAACATCTCATAATCCAGTAATTCATTTAAAAAACTAACAAATTAGCATATCTCACAATTGGTATAGAATTACCTCTAGTCAATGTATAGCAGATAAGCATAGATTCAGAATTATTAATAGAAGATGCATAATGATGTCTTAAATGATTCCGGGCAGAAACCCGATGAAATTTAGAACAGAAGGAACAGAGGAAGCAAGTGGTTGCATGAAGCTTGTTCTCCATTTGATTAAATTGTAGGCGATCCCAATTGCTTTACAATCCCTGTATCACAACCAAATAATGCTGAAGATCATGTTCTGTGTTTCCTAGAAAATAATTACCTTCTGTAGAACCCTTTCATCTTATCGTTAAGAATTCCGTCGAAATCAATAGCCAAAACTCCAATCCCAATAGGCAGCGTCTCGGGAAACTCCAAAACCAGTATCTCATCTTCCTCAACCAAGTCAACTTTACAAGGCTCAAACACCTGCTCAGCATTTCAATGTCGTCAAGTCACTTTACGCCACCAAATCCTCTTCATACCAATCGACACAGACTAAGATAGAAACTACAATCTCAAAAATCGACAGCAATAGCCGTCACCATGGGCCAACCCATAATCTGAATTTTTAATTCGTATTAAAATGCATTAGAAAAATATTGAAATGCATAGAAAATCAGAAAGAGTAAAGCAAACATGAAAAAAAAATAAGTAGTTGAGAACACATATGCATGGTAAATGCGGATTTTAATAGGCTTTGCATGAATAAGTATGAGTCTTCATAAATTGGATTATATGTTAATGTATTTTAGTAATATGGGTTCGGTCGGGTATAGACTGGCTACACCACTACATTTGTACGGTATATAAACGGTCACAACAGGTTAAATGAATCGGACCATTTTCAACCTGACTGGACCCATTCATTTGACGGCCCTAATGGTATGCAAAGTCGCAGGCTTTGCTTTAGATGAATAATTCACGACTAAACCAAGTGATGGTTCCTACCAAAGCCTACATAGGCAACGCGAAAAAGAAAAGGAGATGCGATTCTCCAGTACTAACGTTAGTGCCCAATTGTTCTCCAAGTGTCGGAAGACTCAAAAACCAGGTCCACAGTCGTTGCCACCATTTCCACAAACAATTCAGAACAGCCAAAGGAGAGAGAGAGAGATTTGCTGAAGACGACGATGGTGCTGAACCGAGAACCGGACCGGTTCTTCCCGGAACCAGCCTCGAATAGAAGGAGGACGCTTTGCGGGTGAAGGAAACAGTCTCTTTCTGGATTGACAGGTCGGCGGCATTGAGGACGATGAATTTGGTCTTGCTGACGATGTTGAGGTCGATGGCAACGGAGCCGGCGAATTTGCAGGTGGTGAGGTCGGGTTTCAGCCTTATGTCGTATCGCTTCGGCGATGCGAACTTAGGGAGGCGAGGTTGGCCTTTGAATTGCTCCATCTTTGCGTTGGTGGGACAGCTTAGTCTCTGCACTCTCCCTCCCTCGGTTGCTCTCTCGATCTCGAAGCGAGCGAGGAAGAAGACGAGCGGGAGTGGAGATTTATAACGTGAGTTTTGCATTTGAAAAATCGCTTCCGGCATGGCTTGCACGTGAGAAGTCACGTGAGTTCGTGTGCTTTCCCGTTGTCTTTGTTGTTCATTGGTACAATGAGACCTCACGTACATTCTATTTCGATAATGTTTTATTTTTGTTCTCTCTACTTCCACGTCCGTCGTTAATAATCTATGATTTGGGCTTTGGATAATCAAGCTAGAGTATAACTTAGCTGAAGTATATATGTCATTTGACTCCATCTGATTTTGAAAATTTAGTTTCCTTATTGTCATGGATTAAAATGACCAGTTTAAATGAATAAGTATGAGAGATCAACTCTAGTACCATTCATATAAAATATTTTCTCACACAAATTAAGCCGAATTAAGTATTTGCACATTGAGACGAGCATATAATACGCTGATAAAGTACCCAAAATCCTTCCTTAATGTAAAAGCTCTCGAATATAAATTTGTCAGTTAGTCATACATTCTATGCTTTGCTTGGACTTTCAATGAACAAGCAAAAGTAGACTTAACATCTGATTCGCGATAACATTGTACGGATAAAATCGCAAAAATTGAAAAAGTAAAATACTTATCAGTTGCCATTGAATGATTATTCTAACGTAGGTGTTCTTGATAACACAGCGGGTAATTGATCTTTCTAAGGAATATGGTCGCACAAGAGCAAAAGCAATGAAAGGGGTTAAAGAATCAGACAACCTGAAATTAAAGAACGAGAAGATAGGGAATAAATGCAAAAGAAACTTTCGTCTCTTGCTTGAGGAGTTTGTGTTGCTTCTTATTGGGCGGCGCTAGAATAAGTGAAATTAGCACACACTCAAAGTACCTAGATGTTAGATGCTCTTGCTCAACTTGCGTTTTGAGTCTTTAATGAAAGTGGTAAATATTATTCTAGGTCAAAAGCCACCAAAAATCCTAAATTATGTTTACTTTGAGACATTTACCCTAAACTTTTTTTTCTGTCATACCAAAAATCCCAAATTTATATCTGTGTGACATATTTACCCTCCGTCAAAGTTTTGTCCATAGGAATTATAAAACAATTTGTCAACATGGACGCTATAAAGCAAATAGTATTGACATGACGCCCACGTGATTTAAGTAAAATAAAAATGACTTTATTTTGGCAGAAAAATCATTTAACGAAACCTTGACGAAAACTTTGACGAAAAATCCTGTTGGCCCGTGAATCTTGCCTCCATTTCCTCACAAGAAACATTGGTGAAAGTGAACAGAAAATGCTCAAAGGAAGTTCAAGAGCAAGACATGATTCGTACACCGGCTTCTTAATATCGATTCTTGTTCTATGACTATAGTATATAAAGCTGCGTAAGGTCGGATAAGATTAGCCCCTATGTTTTTACCCCAGGCACTGCGATTATTGAGAGTATCGTTCTTCATGTACTGTGGGACCATGCTCTGTTGTTACACATTGCCTATCACTGGCTTCTGTACATGTCAGCTATATTGGTTGGAGGGACTAAGATCGATGACCTTGCTGTTTCTACATCGTGAGCAATTTGATTCATCATAGTTGGGTAGCTCTAGAGGTTTTGATGAGAATTTCGTTTTATGTTCATCATGCATGGTACATGAATTGAGAGAGCAATCCTGAAGCTGAGAAATAGCTCGAAATTTAATTGTCATGGCCGACTCCTATAAGTACCGGGGAATGACACGACTATCGTTCCCTGACCGTCCTCCTATCCAAAGAATACATCCTCAAAAATAAATTAACATAAACCTGCCACCAGAATACAAATCTATCTATATATTAATGATAAAACATAAGCTAGTTATAGGATCAAAGTTTTTATAATCCACAAAAGGGATATATATCGAAACTCAGTTAAACCCAAAAAAACTATCATTAGGCGCCATATATATAACCACCTCAAACCATACCCAAATCCCAACTACCAAAAGTTCTTGCCGCTAATTGAAGAACTTGAAAAAGATGTAAGATGAATGATAGCAACCATAGTTCAATGGATAGTACAAATCTCTTCTAAGCAGATTGACTATCCTTATGCAAATTTATATAATAACATCATAACTCACTTATCGCAAATCCAGTATATAATATACACACAAGATCAAGATGAGTTATATCACTTCAACATAACCAAATGCATATAAGAAATAATCCTTTAATCAATAATATTGGAACAAAAGTCAATGGTCTAGTCTTTTGATCAATTTCATGTTCATTATCCAACTATGGCCACACTTAATGCCCGTGATAAAAGCAACTGAGATTTTTCTTATGAATTGCTTCACCTATATCAGCTGGTGGCTTGGCCTAAAAGGATATCCTGAAAACAGTATGCATATTCAACCCCACCATAGATTTTAATCATAGCGAAATGAGCATAATCCATAAACATCATCCTCCAATAATCTACAAATCAAATTTAGAAATCCATCTTACAAATCATAATACATTTCACAAATTATTTCAAAATTTATTTCATGAACCAGGTTCATGAATAAGTATATATATATATATATATATATATATATATATATATATATATATATATATCGTTTCACAACCCATTTCCTGTGACATTTCTCAAATCATTTATAAATACCAAAAAGGATTAGTAAATGTCCGATTTAAATTTTAAGCAACGAATATGCTTTTGATAACTCATAATATATCAAATCTCTGTCACTTTTAAGACATAAGTTTACAAATTCATTAAAGCTATAAGCACCACTCACCTAAAATATCTAAACCAAATTACAAGAGTTATCTCAAGCCAATGAACTTAAAATCCTATCAATAAAGCGAAAAACGATATCAAAATAACAAGCTAACTTAACTATTACTCGTATTGACACCTTATTTCAGTTGACAAGTCATATGAAAGCAAAAACTCGAGATTAGGGTTCCAGATCGTGACATTGTCTTTTTCTTGGTCAAAAAGACTCATTTAGTATTCTATATAAACTTAAGCATTGATTTCATCAATAATTCAAGGATGTCTTTGAGTTGACTTTTTGGTCAACCACTAAAGTTAACCCTTGGTCAACATTTTTCAAAATTTGAAAAATTGAAAATTCATTAAATTTACAAAAATTGATCGAGAATTGACTTTTCGGCCATGCCAAAAATTTCGATTTTCGATCGGCCAAATTCAAAATTCATTGATTTCTAGCCGTATTTTAGAATAATTTTCATCACAACATTTGTTCATGGAGTCATAGCGCATTCAATTTTTATGTCAATTTTGGAAATTTCAAGCTTACACTTTAGCCAATTTTTTGGCGCCAATTAGGGGTGGGTCCCTATCGGTTTTTAATGAGTAACACCAATTAGGCCATCGAATCCGATTAAGTTAAATTAACTCAATTTCAACGTCAATTTTGACAAAATTATGGTAATTTGGTGTAATTTAGCTGAAACGATAAATTGCGACTGATGGGCACGGGCTGGGTTAACCCCGATTGACCCAACCCAAGTATCACCCGTTTGGGCTAAAGCCCGAGCAAGACAAAATCGGTTAAGCCCGTAGTACAAATTTAAAGGGAGTTGAGATGCCACGGGGTGTAATCGATCGAACCAAGCCAACTCGATTCAAACTGGGCCTACTTGATTGAAACGAATTGGACTCGACTCATCAGACCGAACCTTAGTTAAACTTATTCGGCCCAATTAACCAAGACGACAAGCCCAATTAAGAAAATTAGAGCGAAATTGAACACTCGGAGGACCCCGAGCCGACCCAATCCCGGGCAGAACCCAATAGGCCAACCATCTCAGCCCACTCACAAGCCAAGGCCTGCCCCCATCTCCCCTCACAATCCGAAAATTATTAAAATCGTAGCTTATGGAAATTACCAAAATGCCCTTTACCATGTCACCTATCCTTGTGAAGGTTTAAATCTAGGCCGTCTATTTGCTCTTCAATCCTAGCCATCCAATGTGATGAGACATCAATCCATGTAACTTAATTTCAGCTAATGGGAGCTTGACTTAACCCTTGAGCAACCATCTTGTGTGATTAGATTGATTAAAGGGTTATGATTTGATCTAATTTCAAAATTCCCTCCAAAATGCTCATATTAAAGGATTTTTCTTTCTCCTCCTCCTTCACAACGTTTGAATTCAAAATTCAGAAAATAAAAACTCTCTCTCTCTCTCTTGCTCGCTCGCTCGCTCGGCCGAAGGGACGTGCTCCACGCCGATGTTGAAGCCAGCCATTTCCAGCGATCATCCAACCATTCGCTAGTCTCCCTTGGCTGGCCGAGACTTGCGACATCATTCTCCGGCGCTCCCTTGGATTTGTGGTGGCTGGCGCCTCATTGATTGTTCATCGGAAGTCACAATTATAACCAAGATTCTATTATTTGCTTCTCCGATCATTTAAGGTAGGTCCAATCAAAGTCTTCATGATCAATTTCAAATGATCAATCGTTGATCATTAATAGATTATAGTTCATAATTGAAGTCTATACTTCAATCTATAATCAAAGTTCAATGTAGATTGTGATAAAATTGATTAAATATTAATCTAGTTTCGGAAAATCTTTAGTCAATCACGTGATTAGAAAATTTTTTAGATTCAATTCTCTCTCTAGTCAAGCATGTCTAGGAGTTTTCCAATAATGACTTTAACCAAATAGCATGCTGATTCAGTTAGAACTTGCATGTTAAGATAATCGCCTTAAGAATCTAGATAATCGAAGTTGAATGTTGAACTTGCATGATTTATTCCTTAGCATGTTTATAGTCGGCCGAGCATACAGGATGTAGTTTCATATTTGATTTTGATGCTGATTCAATTTAGGTTGATCGCATGTTAGAAATAGTTTGAGTAGAGTTAAATAGAAGTTAACTTGAGCATGATTCTTTGAATAGATGAGGAATATGATTGATTGTTCATGGATGATGATGTATGTATGTTCATTGCAAGGCTTGAAGATAATCTTTAGCTCTGGAAATATGTTTGAATGAGGTTTTTTTATTGTCAAAAGATTGAATGAGGTTGAAGATTGCTTGAATATGCATGTATGTTCACAAACTTGAATTCAAAGATGTTCAAACTTTTCCAGAAAATTTGAGTCTCACTGACCTCTGTGTATTCTTTGATTTCTATGATTTTTTGTATTTCGAATTTCGAAAAATTTTGCGCAATAAGAGTTGTCGCCAAGATCATGATCTTTTCAACAATATGCATTTTTTTTTAATATTGGAGTTCATGTGATCTGATTAAAAGCTTACTCAAAGTAGTAAAAAAATTTTGAGCTTGATCTGAAAGCCTGGCCTTTGTGTCCTTCGAATTTGTTTTGCAATTTTGGTGTACTTGGAGGTCCTTTTTGCAAAAAATTCAAAAAATGAAAATTGTTCAAAAAGTCCTTACATGTAGATCTGAAAAATTTGAGGTCATTTCAGCAAAGTTTAGGGGGGTATTACATGCAATAAATCCGACATGTTCTAACCCGCTTACAAAACTGTTTGCATTTGAGTCCTTAGAGAAAATCGGTCATTTTGTCTAAGATGGAGGGCTTATTTGAAATATTTCGAAACACAAAAGTTGTAGAGGACACGTAGGGATAACTATCTGTCAAATTTGGCCCATTTTTTAGTTGATTTGTTATTTTTCCTATTACCGAGTCAATTTCTTGGCAGTCAGGTGAAAATTGAAAGTTTGGATAATTTGGGTCCTCAATGGGGAAAGTGGTCTCAATTAACATTAAACTACATTCCCTAAGCTTTTAATTGCCGCTAGTTTCATTCAATTTAAATATCGTTTGCTTGGTTAATCACATTAAAACATAATTGAACAGAATCAGGGCAAAATTGAATAAATGATCCTTATGGCTCACTAATTGCATTTCTTGTCTCCTAAGGCTAATTGGCCTAATCGCATGTCGTAATTAATTTTGTATGTGATTGTTAGATGTATGTTAGGCTTGCAATATATGTCGTTCGGCAGGTAGATTAGAGCTAATTAGTGATTAGCGGTGTTAACCTAACTCTTTTGTTAACACAATTGGGGGTTAATTATCACTAATCTTGATCAATATACCCCTAGATTGATTAGGAGGTGGCTGGGTTAATCGAAATGCATGGGTGATCAAATTCTCGAGTCAAACCCGAGGCTATTAATTGATTTGAGTGAACGCTGCTAATTGCTTGATTTGATTGAATGCATGATTCGAGTGTCAATTGGATGAATGGAAATGAATGATGACAATGACACCAACGTGGTGGCTGAACACTTTGGCGGCGGCGGTCAAAATCCCCAACAGCGGTTCAGGGTGGTCCAAGGCGGTTCGGCAAGTTTTTTTAGATTAAATATGCTAGGTTAGTTAATGAACTTAGGGTTTAATAAAGTAAGTTAGCTTAAGTTCTAGTTAATAAAAGTCAATTAGACTTAGAATCATTTTTCTAATAAATGGTTAGAATAGCTTAGATTAGTTGAACCATCATAATGTGTAGAATCTAAGGTCACTTTATTTAAGATTAATGTCTAATCACAAGCTTATGGGAGTTCATGTGCCAAGGCTAAATAACAAGGCCATGTCTATTCTTTGCCTGACTTAGGCTCCGTTCGTTTGGCGGAAAATATTCTCCTTTTGAAAAATATTTTCCCGGAAGTCATTTTCCTGGAAAATGTTTTCCCGAAACATAATTTTCCGGTGTTCGGCGACCAATATGAAAAAGTTTCGGAAAATATTTTTCGCCGGTGAGCGGCGGCGGCGTCCGACGGCCGGCGGCCGCAGCGGCGGCGGGCGTCCGGCGGCCGGCGTCCGGCGTCCGCGCGCCGGCGTCCGGCGGCGGCCGGCGTCCGGCGGCCGGCGTCCGGCGGCCGGCGTCCGGCGGCGGCAGGCGTCCGGCGTCCGGCGGCAGCGGCGTCCCGGCGGCGGCCGGCGTCCGGCGTCCGGCGGCGCGCGGCCGGCGACCGGCGGCGGCGGCGGCGGCGACCGGCGACCGGCGACCTTAGTGAAGAAGAAGAAGAAGAAGCTCCGGAAAATGATTTCCACTTTTGAAGAAGCGGAAGTCATTTTCCGTAGACTTAGGCTATTTTGTGAGGGAGGAAGGAAAATATTTTCCCGCGGAAAATGTTTTCCGCCCCCCAAACACCGGAAAATCCGGAAAATATTTTCCGGGAGAATATTTTCCGCCAAACGAACGGAGCCTTAGTATTGGGTTCTGTCGTGACCGCCCCTGAGGAAATGGAAAAATGGCATAAGCTTGGTTTGCGCTAAGTCTAAGTCAATAGGTGTCAACAGGTTCTTATATCGGGATTGCAATATTCTTTGCCCAACTTGTATCGAATTTTTATTTCTCGCGCCATTATTGAGGCACTTTCAATTCTTGAGTGTTTTCTTACCGCACCGCACTTCAATTATTTGTTTGTTAATTTCTTTTCTAGAATGGTTATGTCTAGTTTAGAATGATAATAAACCCTACAAAAACATTTGCTTGATCATTTAGGGCCCGTTTGGTAACGTGCCAAACAGTGAAAATTTCTGTTCTTTTGTTCCCAGAAATAGTTTGGGAACAGAAATGCGTTTGGTAAACTTTTTGTTCCCGAGCACATTTTTGCAAATATTTGTGCCGAGAAACAGTTTTGGAAGAGAAACAAGAAGTAAAAAAAAGTTGATTCTTGTTTCTCGGCACAATTTTGAGAATCAGTTTTTTTTCTTCTTTTTTTTTTTCTTTTCTTCTTTTTATGTTGCTCTTCTTGGGTTGTGGCCGGTCGCCGGCGATCGGCCACGCCTAAGGCCGGCGAGGCGTCACGGCCCTCGCCGGCCGCCGTGGAGGCGAGGGTCCCCCCGCCGAGGGCGAGGGCCGGACCCTCGCCGCCCGGGCGAGGCGGCTCGCCGTCGCGACCCACGGCGGCCGACCTCGCCGTGGGTTGCGACGGCGAGGCTCGGCCTCGCCATATTTGGGCGAGGCCGACCTCGCCGTTGGTCGCGACGGCCTCGCCCGGATCCGGGCGAGGCCGACCTCGCCGTCGCGACCCACGGCGAGGCTCCGCCTCCGCGATCCGGGCGAGGCCGACCTCGCCATGACCGACGGCGAGCCGCCTCGCCCGGCGGCTAAGGTCCAGCCTCGCCCTCGCCGGCGGGGGGACCCTCGCCTCCGCCGGCGGCCGGCGAGGGCCGTGACGCCCTCGCGGCCTGGGCCGTGGCCGGTCGCCGCGACCGGCCATGGCCTGGGTAGAAAAAAAAATTAAACAATTCAAAATATTATTAATAATAAAAAGAAATTTGTGTGTAGTTACCAAACACATTTCTGTTCTTTTCTATTCCAGGAAAATAAATTTTGGACAGTTTACCAAACGCCTTCAAATGCACAGAAATTGTTTCCGGGCACAGAATAAAAAAAAATCATTTCTGTTCAGAAATAGTTTCCGGGCACAGAATGGTTGTCATGCGCACCCTTAGTGGCTTCGATACCATTAGGACAACAATTGGTAATCAAGAGTGTATGTTCACTTAGATAAACAACTTTGTAACTTAGTGGTATCGAAAGGGTGCTAATAGACATTGGAGTAATCAAGTCCTCGTGCTTAAAATTTCTGGTTACGTAGGAAACAAGATAAACCTCCTACTTCTCGTTTGGTTTCTAGCCTGCCTCTAATGCCTAGTGATGACTCCTAGAAATACTTAGGTTTAAAACAACTTAAAATAAAATCCAAATATCACTCGAAGTATGGTGGGTTTGGGAGATCTATGCTCTTAATCAATGGACCATTTAGATTGTCATCTTTAGGTGAACCATTTGAATTGTCTTTGGAGCAATACTTATAAACCCGTTCTCTCCATCTGCGAGGAAGGGTCGTGACAACTCAACCAAACTAAGCTTATTCGGTGACAAAACAACTCCTACGCGCCATCCATGAAACTTGTCCATAATGGGCATTCATTATTGTCCGCAACGAGTAGCTCGTAGGCGAAACTTTTAAAATTCGTTCCGATCAAACCATAATTCAGAATCGATTTCTATTAAATCTCATGGGTCTATAGCACCCTAAACTATCATTTCCAATAATTTTACATCTTGATGATTCCTAAATTGAACACCGCAGTTCAGAATTCACGTAACTCTGAATTTATATCTTCTAACTCCGAAAAATTCCTCCAATTAGATTAAAATAGAGCTTGAAGCAAACATTGCGAATCGGAGATAACCCAGCTTGTCGAAACGTCCGAGGCGTGTACATGCCAATTTTCCTCTCTCCTTTCTTCGGTTTCCGCTCCCTCTGTTGAAAGCCTCTCTTTCCTCCTTCCTTTTATCTCTCGTTCATCCCTTTCTTCCTTCTTTTTTGCAATTTTGTTCTTAAGCGGTTGGAGCGTAAGGCCATATTCTACCCTCTTTCATGTTCACAATGCCAGACTTTTAGGTTGCTTTGCAAGTGCTGAGAAAGACGTGCTTTACTAGTCAATTTCTTCGATGTTTTAGCAGTGCTCATCAGCAATAACACACCAAATGAGTTTTCTTGCAGCGCGAGCCGGAAGAATTTTAGTTTACTGGTTTTGGCAATGAGAGTTTGAGTAGCCATTCATGATTGGCTAACCAAAAGGTAAAGAATAGTATTCGGCTCAGCTTGACATAAGGTGGATTTGCTCTTTCCTAGAGAGAATCGAACGTTCGAGAGCGGCGAATCTTGCCCTTTGGGACAATACGGCAGGATGGATCGAACGTTCGCACACTTGAAGGATGAGCTTTTTATTGCGTTCGCAACTATTGAGGTGAAGGTCAGGAAAGACGGATGAAATGTCACTTCACAAGTTTTGCGGACAAACAGGAAAGCATCAAACCATAAAACTAAGAGAATCCTAGTACTTCCTGTATGTCAGCTCCTTCACTGCCTCGGCAAGATATTCTTCGTTCTGAATGCTTTGAACCCATTGTGCATTGATGTTCACCCGCTCAATGCTCTGCTTCAGTGTTCTTGCAATAGAAGGCTGCGGTCGGGTCGCAAAGAAGTCCGCCACTTCCTTGGCTTTCTCAAATGACGCAAACTGGAAAAACAATGAAAAAGCAGGGTAACTCAAGGAATTGACCATGTTTGTCCCATATGAACAAACAGAAGGAAAAAATACCAATTAAAAAAATTCAGTCCTTGAAAACATGCTGCTTTTCACGAGAAAGTTGCTTTAAAAAAGTTTGAACCCGCACGAACACACATGGGCACACAAGTGATACGATAACATACCGGTGAGACAATTGCACTAACAAAGTGTGTGACAAGAAACCCGGAACCATATGTTTTCCAAATGTGTTCCCAATTTTCCTGCAATCAATGTTTGAGATATTAGAGAAGAATACCATATTAGATACGGCAGAAAGCATCATGTTATTTGGTTTGAGCAAAAACTCTGCAAAAACCACAAGCAGCGACAAAAAGAATAAGAGGAGTTACACATGCTTTCATTTCTTTGTTTCAGTTGTGGATTTTGCCAAAAACAATCTAGTTTATATTTAGCTCAAACCCAATGAGAGCATCATCAATTCATTTAAGTAAAATAATAAGAAGTCGATATGTTCCACTGGCACTAACAGAATTACCTTCAGCCAAGTCCAAGCGGTTTCACGTCCTTTGCTACGAACAGCAAGCCCATAGACAGCATCTTGACTGCGAACCTAATCAACACCAAAGGCATAAAACTTTAGTGTCTTCCTTTAGATCAACAAAAGGTGAACTAAAAAAAGGAGGCTTCAAGGACAAAACATAACGAAGGTACATTCAACTAGTACACAAGCCAGAGTACCTCAGGAGACAATACGAAGTTGAGCACTTCAAGGATGATATTAGGATTTGGACAAGAGGCCAATGAACCTACAAAGCCAAAAAGTAGGCACATTTTAGCAAGGCGAGTATCAGACAGTTGCAAAGCTCGCCCAAATGACATTAAATACCTAAAATTCGGGTTTTCTCCTGGCTCAAGTCCGTCTCTCTGTAGACTCTCAGCAAAGATTCAAAACCTAATCGGTTTGATGCATTCACAGTCTGCATCACAGCCACATAGGCTGCCTATAAAAACAGGTAAAAGAATGCATTTAGAGGCCGTAGGACTTGAAGAAATACAAAGCAACAGAAAATGCATCGGATTGCAGAACCCTTCGGATGTCAGGAGGAAGAAGAGGTGTGCTCCTGTCATCTAAGAATGCGTGAAAGCGCCTGCTTGCTTCCTTCAGTGTGGGTTCATCTCCAAAATCTACCAGGGCAGTTAAAATTTGTCCTCTCAACATAGCTTCTAAATGACTCTCACCCTCTTTAGCATCCCAACCAATCCTCCTGCCAGGAAAATGCAGCAAAGAAAGACAATGATAGAGCCTCACTTTCGCCATCACAACTTGACATAAAACTTAACAGAAAATGATTTCTTTAGGACATTAGATAGTCTGGAATCCAAAACTTCACTACAGTGTATCAAAGGCTAAAAGCATTTATTGAAACTTTGATATCACTTAAGCAGCTTTCTCACTACACATCCAAAGACGACTAGACAAATTAACCTCGAAACAAATCATCAAGATGGTTTTCTGGTTAACTCATCGAGAAATAAAGGTGGAAAACAAAATTATAATGAGCAAGGTCAAGCAAAAATTCAGCAGTCTTCCAGCACTCTTAGTAAGCGAATCCACCATAAAGATAAAAAATATCTGGGTAAAAAATTGGCAAAGTCTTCTAATTTCTTGAGATGAATTTAATTTACCCAGCCAAAGAAGCTTCTTTGTTTTGGTTCATTTGTTATCATGGTGTAAGAGATGTAAAATGTAGATTTGAAATTCTACCAACAAGGCTATGCTAGATTCATAAAAGTAACTGAACTTACTCTGCAGAGTATTTAAAAAGACCAATGAAAAATTGTTCTATGTAATCCATTAATTCAGGAGTAGCATCTGCAGCAATTCTTGCAATTTTATAACATATCTGGCAAAGAAGGAAGTAAAATGAGTCTCAAATGCATTATCTCAACAAGAATCCATAGTGAGAATCTCTCCCCAATCCAAGTTCAGACTCACATTATATACATATAAAGTGAGCATATAGTTATAGCAGAACATACACTTGTCAAATTCGATAGCACAGTATAATCAAGTTCTTCTCTGTAAGAAGCCATTAAAGTGAGCAAAGAAGTCAAGGACTGCTGGTGAGCCATACAAAGAGCAAAGGAATCATCCAGTATACCTGTTACGAGCATTCCATGACTTGGTTATGCTGATCTTTTAGGTTGGAAAGAGAGAAGAAAAATGGGGGCGGGTGGAAAATGTTCAAATATTGGAAGAAATAACGCAGTTACCAAATCTGTCTGTTGCAGATAACATTTCGTTCTCTATTGCATATCTTAGCTTGGCTTGAAGGTCTTCGTCGTACTTCACCCTATAGAAACCTGTCTGGTCCACATTAACTTTTATCCAAGCTCCAGTTTCCTTTAAATCAATAGATGCGGATTTTGTTTCCAACAGAAAACTTTGGCGCGCATCATATGAGCCACAACAAAATGTTACTGGAACAATCCACTGTCCATCCCCGTGGGAACTGCTTGATAAAAATTGTGACTGCCATTATAATCAAAGTCATGTCACTTTGGAGCTGGTTCACTATATGGAGATTGGTAATGTACAAGACAACACAACTTCAACATCAAAGAATTAGAACATTGTAAAACCTGTTCGAACTCTAACTTGTCATCTTTGATTTTGATGGAAACCACAGGGTATCCTTTCTGCTTGGTCCACGACTTCATTAACTTGTTCACAGGTTCACCTGATCCCTCCTCAAGGGCAGCCCAGAGGTCCTCTGTCTTTAAATTTGAACAAGCATGCCTCATTATGTATGAAGCTAGTGATTTCTATTTTCACAAACAGAACAAACAGATGTCCCTGTTAAATCTCAAGGAAAATCCAATACAAGTAGAATCTGAAACGAAAGTGTACTATACACAACAAAACATGACGGAAGAGCATTCACATCAACAATGATTTAGTTGGCAAGTTCATTTCGTGAACCCGTAATTCAACAAACTAATCATAAAGATACGAAAGACCAAGTCGTAGAATCTTTCTTATTTCACTTATCCAGTTTAATCTCATCAACTTAATTCTGTAATATTCAAAAAATCAAACAGAATCATTACGAGCCCAGGAGTTTAATATTAGAGTATCTGATGATTGAATCAGCACAGTTGTTTTATCAAGCATATTTCATTTGCTGATTGGGGGGCAGTAAATTACAGGCGTCAAAGGATATCATTACCATAAGTGGTAAATTGCAAGCTTGAGTGCTCTGACACCTAAGTAGAATGTGCATTATATAAAGTACATTATTTATCATCAAAATTTTGAACATGAGCTTAAGTTGAGATTACATCTAAATGAAGGCTTTGTTTGGGCAAAAATATCAAACAAAAGAAGTCAATCCCCAGTGGTTTGAGTACCTCATGAATTTTATAGTCTCGTCAGGTCCTGAGCACAAAAAGTGAAGCAAAATCCAGCTCAAGTTGAGAGTCCAATACTGGGTTACTATACATTGTTTCTGCTCAAGTCAGTGAAACTGCTCGTAAAGCTTTTGAGGTGTTGATGACTTCATCAGCATCACGTCGCGACTAATTTATTCTCTTGATTAAATTATATAGCAGCAGATATTGCGCTTTTATCTTGGAGAACTCCTCAATAAATAATTCCTTAACAGAAAGGCCTTCTGATTGGTTCATTCACTTGCTGTTTCTATACACAAATTTCACATGAACCCTCTGGGCAGTTACTAAGAGATCATCATAAGTTGAGAGCTAGAAGAATTACCTGAAAACATTCAGCACCAAGATACCTTTGAAGCATCCGGATCACAGATGCACCCTTTTTATAACTTATTGCATCGAAGATTTCATCGATCTCGCCAGCATGGTTAATCTCCACCTGAGGAGGAAAAGTCTCTTCAATTCAAGTTCTTCAATGCTTACTGCGCAAGGACATCTTTTGAAAAGGAAAATAAGTTTTTGCTCACCTCAATGGGGTGTGACTCAGCAAGCCCATCCAGTCTCAGCCCTTTGGTAGATTCTTCAAGGAACTGAGTCCATATTTTCCACTCAGGAAACAGGCCATCAGTAACCAAATAGCTCACCTAAGCCAAGCACATGTCATACAAAACACGCATGATGGCAAAATAAAGAATAAAACACACAAAGCAAGGTTACTTACCCAAGTAGCAAATCCCTCGTTTAGCCACAGATGAGTCCACCACTCCATGGTAACGAGGTTACCAAACCACTGGTGAGCCAGTTCATGGGCTACAACTGTAGCAACCTTAAAGAAACCCGACAAAAGTATCAAACATTTATGCAAATTGGCCACCACAAATATGAAACTTTCCAACTCTGAACAGCCAAACTAGACAATGAAAGGTAGTCAGCAAATTGTAATTTACATTACCCTCTGCTTGTTAGCTGCTGCTGAGTGCTTCTCATCATAGAGTAGAGCTGTTTCACGATGAGTAACTAAACCATAATTTTCCATGGCACCAGCAGCAAAATCTGGGATAGCAATCATATCCAGTTTCGGGAGAGAGTATGGTACAGCGAAGTATCTGGATTTCATTCAATTTACTGATAGTCAACTAAAGATAATGATCGTTAGTACTCAGAATGTAAGAGTACTAACAAATGCAAACTACTCAGAGGTAAGCAGGCCGCAACTGACAGACCGTTAAGATCTGATAAGGACATACTCTCGGTATAATTCAAGCGTCTTGACCGCAACATGCAGGGAAAATTTTCCCTGATTTTGCTTCCCGACTTGACAGTATACCCGAACCTTTACTCCTGCAAAGACAATGGAGCAGATATAAGAACAATTGGACTAAAAACAAATGGAAAAAAAAAAGGCTTTCCTTGTGCACAAGGCTTTCCACATTAATCACTAGATAAATAGCATTTCTCAAGAAAGCAGATCAATAATCAGTGACTTTACCATCAGATGTATGATCTTCGACATAGTCAAATAACCCAACGACAACCGCGACCAAGTACGTCGACATAATGGGTGATTCTTGATAAAAAAAACTGTCTTAACATGTCCTTCGACCTTTTCATCAACAATTGGCATGTTGGAGAGGGCTACTAGATCAGAGGGCACATCTAAAGTAATTTTGAATGTAGCCTGTCACACCATGCATCAAAGTCAAGTGAACTAGTCGTGTAACATCAATAAATGCCAACCTAAAAGATACATTTCATTAAGTTCAAAACAGTATTTAAAATCAGATCATTAAAGAGATTGGTAACCTCATATAGACCAAACTAGTGGAACTATTAAGGGTGTATCAATCATATGAAGAAAAGAATGACACCTCCCTCAAAGGTTTGTACCGCCATGATAAGCATGGGAAGATTAGTAAGACAGTCGCACATAAACCACTCATGTAAAGGAAAGATAAGAACCTTGCATGCAGGCTCATCCCAACAAGGAAAGCATCGCCGAGCATCAGCTGGTGCAAACTGAGTAACCGCCATATTCTTCTTCTCACCGTTGTGCTCATAAGTACTGCACAGAGTTAATTAGAACTCAAGCAAGTGAATTTCGCCGTCCACAATTATTAAGAAATACATATTCGTCTAATTCAGAAATTAAGTGACAATACTAACAGTGTTAACATCTCATAATCCAGTAATTCATTCAAAAAACTAAGTACCTCTAGATCAACGTATAGCAGAAAGGCATAGATTCAGAAGTAGTAATAGAAGACGCACAGTGATGTCCCAAATGATGCAGGGTAAACAACCGATGATATTTTATAAAAGAGGAGCAGAGGAAGCAAGTGGTTGCATGAAGCTAAGTCTTCATTTGGTTAAATAGCATCCCAATTGCTTTGAAATCCCTGTTCCACAATCAGATAATGCTGAAGATCATCATGTTCTGTGTTTCCTTGAAAATAATTACCTTCTGTAAAACCCTTTCATCCTATCATTAAGAGTTCCGTCAAAACCAACAGCCAAAACTCCAACCCCAGAAGGCAGTATCTCGGGGAACTCCAAAACCAATATGTCATCTTCCTCAACCAAGTCGACTTTACACGGCTCAAACACCTGCTCAGCAATTTCGATATTGTCAAGTCCCGTTACACCACCAAATCCTCTCCATAACAATTAACACAAAATAAGATAGAAACTAAAATCTCAAAACTCGACCACAATACCTTCTCTAGGAGCCAGCCCATAATCTCAAATTTTGTTTTTTCAAATCAATAAGCATTCATCATCAGAAAATAAAGTCAATAATGCCATTTACATGCTGAGTAAACAGAAGATGAAAGGCAACCGATCGATCAAATTCAAACCGCATTTAACCAACCAAGAAGAGCAAAACGAGAATGTTGAAAACGTAACATCACAAGTTGCATACACAAACCTTAAACATGTTGCAAACCTCCTATCTCAAAAAAATTCACAAGTTTTAATGAAAGAAATTGAACGAAGATATCCCCTATGAGGCCATGCCTTCTAAGAAGACTCGAGGTACGTAACGTCGTGTGCTTTGCTTTAGATGAATAATTCACGACTAAACCAAGCGAAGGCTTAGATAGGGAACGCGAAAAAAGAAAATGACACGAACGTCACAAGATCGAAAGGCTTCACCTCGGAGGACGCTTTGCTGGTGAACGAAACGGTCCCATCCTGGATGGACAGGTCGGCGACATTGAGGACGATCAATTTGGTCTCGCCGACGACGTCGAGGTCGACGGCGACGGAGCCGGCGAACTTGCAGGCGGCGAGGTCGGGCTTGAGCCGTATGTCGTATCGCTTAGGCCATGCAAACTTGGGGAGGCGAGGTTGGCCTTTAAATTGCTCCATCCTTGCGTTGTCCGACGTCACTGACGTTTACCCGTGCGGTCAGGGGAAAAGTGCCAAAAAAATCCTAAACCTTTTGCATTAGTGCTAATTTAGTCCTAAACCTTTTTTTGGTGCCAATTCAGTCCTAAACCTTTTGCATTTGTGCTAATTTAGTCCTAAACCTTTTTTTGGTGCCAATTAAGTCCTAAACCTTTTAAATTGGTGCCAATTCAGTCCTAAACCTTTTATTTTTGTGCCAATTTAGTCCTTCCGGTCAATTTTGACCGGAATTTGCTGACGTGGACGCCTGCCGGCCGGCGGCCGGTCACCGGCGCCGACGTGGCGCTGACGTGGACAAATTAAATAATATTTTAATATTTTTTTGAATTTTTATTTTTTTCCTTTTTTTTCTTTTTTTTTCCACTTTTTTTTTTTGGTTTCTTCTTCATCTGGCCGGTCGCCGGTCCGGCGGGGAGGGCGGCCTCGCCCGGCGAGGCCGAGCCTCGCCATGGTCGGGCGAGGCTCGACCTCGCCGGATCCGGCAAGGTCGAGCCTCGCCCGCTGCCGGCGAGGCCCGACCTCGCCGATCCGGCGAGGCGGGCCTCGCCCGACCATGGCGAGGCTCGAGCCCTCGCCGGAGGCTGCGGGCGAGGGCGAGCCTCGCCCGACCATGGCGAGGCCCGACCTCGCCGGAGGCCGCGGCGAGGGCGAGCCTCGCCCGACCAAGGCAAGGCTCGAGCCCTCGCCCGAGGCCGCGGCGAGGGCGAGCCTCGCCATGGTCGGGCGAGGCCCGACCTCGCCGGATCCGGCGAGGTCGAGCGTTCGCCAGATCCGGCGAGGTCGGGCCTCGCCCGACCATGGCGAGGCTCGCCCTCGCCGCGGCCTCCGGCGAGGGCTCGAGCCTTGCCTTGGTCGGGCGAGGCCCGACCTCGCCGGATCCGGCGAGGACGACGCCGACCTCGCCAGATCCGGGAGGTCGGGCCTCGCCCGACCATGGCGAGGCTCGCCCTCGCCGCGGCCTCCGGCGAGGGCTCGAGCCTCGCCCGACCAAGGCGAGGCTCGCCCTCGCCGGCCTCTGGCCTCTGGCTGGTCGCCGGACCGGCGACCGGCCAGAGTAAGGAGGAAGACAACCAAAAAAAAAAGAAAAAAAAAGGAAAAAAATAAAAATTCAAAAAAATATTAAAAAATATTAAAGTTGTCCACGTCGGCGCCACGTCGGCGCCGGTGACCGGCCGCCGGCCGGCAGGCGTCCACGTAGGCAAATTCCGGTCTAAATTGGCCGGAAGGACTAAATTGGCACAAAAACAAAAGGTTTAGGACTGAATTGACACCAATTTAAAAGGTTTAGGACTTAATTGGCACCAAAAAAAGGTTTAGGACTAAATTGGCACCAATGCAAATGGTTTAGGACTGAATTGGCACCAAAAAAAGGTTTAGGACTAAATTGGCACTAATGCAAAAGGTTTAGGACTTTTTTGGCACTTTTCCCGTGCGGTCAGTATAGAGAATCTATACAGTCACAAGCTCTGAACTGTATTCACCTGTGAGATGGATACGAGATCCTTGTATATAAGTACAGTAGATCTCTCCACAATTAAACAGTAGAGATTATATTTTCCCATTTACCATCTACCCTAATTTATTATAAAAATACTCTAGAATAATACACAATTACAATATCGTCTGCCCTCGAATTCTCGGTCGGTCCTTGGAGCATGGAGAACCTCATAACCATGACATTAGTCACTGCACACTCTCTCCTTCTCGATCTTGATCTCGAAATGAGCAAAAAGATGAGCTCGAGCTGAAATTTATAAACAAGTTTTGCATTGACTTGCACGTGAGAAGTCATGTGCGTTCGTGTGCTTTTTCATGTTGTCTTTCTTGTTGAATAGTACGATGTGGGTGTTGCGTGTATTCTATTTTGACAAGTTTTGATTTTTGTTCTCTCCACTTTTTATTTTTGGATTTTTAATAATCTTGTTGAAAACTGCCTAACGTCATTACTTGAGATATACATGTCATTTAGCTCGATATGAATTTGAAATTTAGCTTGTTTGTTGTCGTGGATTAACAAGATCCTTAAGAAAATGTATCTGACTTCGCTGCAGCTAAGTAGAGTTTTGCTTTGAAATTGAGGTTTGATCCCAAAAATTATTGCCTCTAATTCTTTTTGGGTAGCGCTATTTTCACCCTTTATACGAGTAAATCTATCCCATTTTTATTAAAAGGACAAAGCCCTTAATTATTTAATTGCAATTTAAAGTGGTAGCCCGAATTTATTTACATCCTTCTTTTGTTAGTTTTTCTATTCATATAGAGGATCTAGTTGACATAATTAAGAATATCATACGTTTTGTTCTTGTTTATTGAGGATATCCCATGTATATTAAATGCATTATGGTTTTCTATTTATTTTTAGATTTGAATTATTCAATTGCAATATAAAGCGGTGGCCTTCAATTTTTTTTTATATGTCCTACTTTAACTCTTAACTTACTTTCAGACTTTTACACTGCCCGTTGCAAGACATGAGAGTTAAAATCCACATTTAAAATTAAACGTCCCCAACCCTAACCCTCCTGAGAAGGTGGGGAATCGAACTCCCCACCTCCCCCTTCCTAAGTAAGGAAGATGGCCACTGGGGCAAACCCCAGTAGTTTAGCCTCCAATTTATTTACATTCCTTCTTTTTGTTAGTTTTTCTAATCTTATAAAGGATCTATTTGCCATAACTAAGAATGTTCTTATTTATTGTGAATATCTATGTATATTAAATGCATTATGTTTTTCTCCTTATTTTTAGATTTTAATTATTTAATTGCAATTTAAAGTGGTAGCCCCCAATTTATTTACATTCCTTCTTTTGTTATTTTTTCTATTCCTATGTAGGATCTAGTTGCCATAACTAAGAATATCATCCGTTTTGTTCTTATTTATTGTGGATATCCATGTATATTAAAGGCATTCTGTTTTTCTCTTTATTTTTAGATTTTAATTATTCAATTTCAATTTAAAGTGGTAGTCCCCAATTTATTTACATTCCTTCTTTTGGTAGTTTTTCTATTCCTATGTAGGATCTAATTGCCATAACTAAGAATCCCACACGTTTTGTTCTTGTTTAGAGTGGATATTCCATGTATATTAAATGCATTATGTTTTATCTTTATTTTTAGATTTTACTTCCATAAAAATTAGTTTTGTCAAAAAGAGAAATTTTGAAGAAACCTAGTTATTTTCTACATTGTCGAGCAAATGTATGGATTAATTTTCCAGTAAAATCTTGAAAAAATTTAACATAGATAAATTTTTAACGCAGTCATGTGTTTACTGACTTTTACAGTTTTGTTGTGCATATCACCATCAATTTTTTTTGTCAGCTATCTTTTATATACATATGTTGCATGAAATCACAAAAAAAGGATTAATGCCACGGAAAAACTGGTACACATGTGATAAATTTAACCCGAACTAATTTTTTTTACCACCAAAAATCTCAAACTGGTACACTTGTGACAATTTTACCCTCCGTTAGTTTCCATTTAATTTTACCGTAAAATTTCTGAGTTGGATGACACGTGACAGTTGACGGGTGTACCAGTTTTGGGTTAGACCCCTCCGTTTGTCATAGGTATACCCGTTTGTGATTTTTAGTGGTATTAATCCAATTTAACGAAGGATAAATTTATCATAAATGTAACAGTTTAGTATTTTTTATGGTCAAAAAATTAGTTTGGAGTTAATTTGTCACAGATGTACCAGTTTGGGATTTTTTGCGGTCAAAAAATTAGTTTGTGGTAAATTTGTCGCAGATGTACCAGTTTAGGGTTTTTCGTGATATAAACCATAAAAAAAAACCTCTTTAAAGCTTTTCCAAGACAAAATCATAATTACATTCCCGTTCATGAAACTTCAGAAGATGGAATCTAATTATATCAAAGCTTTACAAAAATATGACTTTTTTTTTGTATTGGATTGACAAAAATTAATATCATTTGCGGAGTGTTCATTAGGGGCGTGCAAAGGAACCTGGAACTGCCTGAAACCAGACCGGACAGGACTGGCCCAGAATTGGCGGTTCTCATGGGGACCAATTTGGTTCTCAGTTCTAATTTACTAGAACTGGTGAGTACCGGTCTGATCCTCGATTATAAGGGTGGAGTTGCCCACCGGCCCACCCGGATCGGACCGGACCGGTAATATGTACAATTTTTAAGAAAAATTGCCAACTAAAAAAATAAAATAAAACATTTTAAGAAAAGAGAAAACCTTAAAGTCCCTAATTTGAGTTCAACACTCATCAATTGAGTGCTCATCTCATCTCACTCTTATTTTGTCTGAGTCGTCTATCTATCTCTCACTCATGGTCTCGACTCTCAAACTCAACGCCCATCGACTCACGGCCTCGATTCTCAAGTTCAACGTCTATCGACTCACGGTTTCGACTCTCAAACTCAATGTCCATCGACTCAAGACCACAACTCCGGCCGTTTATCGCCTCATTCTCTCGCTCTCGGTCACCTAAATTTGTGTGAAGCTTGGTGGAACCAACGGGCGATTTTCTGGTTCTAATTTTTCGGAATCGATCCTTAGTGGGTACTTCCCAGTTCCATAGAGGGAACCGTCCACCTGGACCATGCTCACCCCTAGTGTTTATGAACAATATCAAGATACCCCATTATGCATAACTTTTTCATGTCAATATTTTTAATGTTTTTCTAAATACCCCTATAAACTCTTACATGCTCTGTGTAAAAGCATCTTGCCAATAGTAATGAAAAAGACAAATTCTTTGATATAGTAGATGTAGAGACTTGATAAATATTTAAATATTTTAGACTAACGAAATTAAAAATAATAAACTCACCATGAAAGTAAGATTTGAGATAGGAAAGACGAAAATAGATAAGTTATTATAAGAGTAATGATGCAGAAGAGACTAGTTTTTATTTTCTAAATAGCAATAAGTTCAAATTTGATGAAAAACCATAAATAAAAACAAGCACGTGACATTCTTGATTATGTCAATTATATCCTACACAAAAATAGAAAACACTATAACAAATGAAAGTAAAAATTTGGAGACACCGCTTTAGATTACAATTGAGACTGAGGACAATATTGTCCTTTTAATTATATAGGGAGTAGAAATAGCACCGCCCAAATTCTTTTAGGGTTAATATCACAAAAAACCTTAAACTATTACACCTGTGATAAATTTACCCCAAACTAATTTTTTTGACCACCAAAAACCCCAAACCGGTACACTTGAGATAAATTTACCCTCCATTAAATTGGATTAATATCACGAAAAATCATAAATTGTTAAATCTTTGACAAACAGAGGGAAAAAACCCTAAATTGGTGCACCCGTCAACTACCACCTATCATCCAACTCAGCAATTTGATGGTAAAATTGAATGGAAACTAACATAAGGTAAATTTGTCAGAGGTGTACCAGTTTGGGATTTTTTGTGGTTAAAAAATTAGTTTGAAGTAAATTTATCACATGTGTACAAGTTTGGAGCTTTTTGTGATATTAATCCTTTCTTTTATGAGTTGTTTTAAGAGCAATAATGCAGAAAAGACTAGTTTTTATTTTCTAAATAGCAGTAAGTTCAAAATTTGATGAAAAACCATAACAAAAGCAAGCATGTGACATTTTTAATTATGACAATTAGATCTTACACAAAAATGGACAAACTAAAAAAAAAAGAAAAATAAATTTGGAATCACCACTTTAGATTGCAATTTGAACTTGTGAACCATATTGAAAGCACTGCCCTCTTTTATGATGGGTTAAATGAAAAAATAAGAGAGATAAACTCTTCACTATCGCATTCATATATAAATACTCTATGCAATGTTCACGAAACATACTTAAAAATCTAGAAAACATGAGCTCAGGCTTAAATTGGTAGTCACATCCATCAAGTCATTACATTGATGAAAAGACATGATCCTAATGAAGCAAGACAAAGAAAAAAGCAAAATAATAAATAATAAAAATCGAAAAAATTAAAATATTATTAAAAATATCTATATCCGAGCGAGCCGTGTCACATAAGACGGCATGTGCCTATGTCAGCGAATTCCCATTAAAATTGAATGAATGGACTCAATTGAAAAAATGTGAAAAGGTTTAAGACTTCGTAGACAAAATTAAAAGATCTGGAACTGAATCGGTAAAAATACAATAAGTTTAAGATTATTTTGACAATTTTCCCCAAAATTGGTGCATACCTCTTCCCCAAGTATTCACCCTCTTCCATGTTCACAATGCCAGACTTTTAGGTTGCTTTGCAAGTGCAGAGAAAGACATACTTTACTAGTCAATTTCTTCGATGTTTAAGATGTGCTCATCCGCAATAACACACCATATGAGTATTCTTGCGGCGCGAGCCGGAAGAATTTTAGGTTACTGATTTTGGCAATGATAGTTTCAGTAGCCATTCATGACTAGCTAATCATAAGGTAAAGAGAAGTATTCAGCTCAGCTGGACTTAACGTGGATTTGCTCGTTCCTCGAGAGAATCGAGGATCAAGAGCGGCAAATCTTGCCCTTTGGGACAACGGCAGAATGGATCGAACATTCGCACATTTGAAGGACGAGCTTGTTTATTGCATTCGCAACTATTGAGGTAGAGGTCAGGAAAGACACAGATGAAATGTCACTTCACATGTTTTGCGGACAAACGGTAAATCATCAAACCATAAAAGAGAGAATCCTAGTGCTTCCTGTATGCCAACTCCTTCACCGCCTCGGCAAGATGCTCTTCGTCCCGAATGCTTTGAACCCATTGTGCATTGATGTTCACCCGCTCAATGCTCTGCTTCAGTGTTCTTGCAATAGAAGGCTTCGTTCGGGTTGCAAAGAAGTCTGCCACTTCCTGGGCTTTCTCAGATGATGCAAACTGGAAAAATAATGAAAAAGCAGGAGGGGTTCTCAAGGAATTGACCACGTTTGTCGCATAAGAACAAACAGAAGTGAAAAATACCATTTAAAATAAATTCAGTCCTTGAAAACACGCAGTTTTTCACGAGAGAGTTGCATATACAAAGTTTGAACCCACACGAACACACGTAGGCAGACAAGTGACAGGATAACATACCGGTGAGACAATTGCACTAACAAACCGTGTGACAAGAAACCCGGAACCATATGTTTTCCAAATGTGTTCCCAATTTTCCTGCAATCAATGATTGAGATATTAGAGAAGAATGCCATATTAGATACGGCAGAAAGCATCATGTTATTTGGTACAAGCAAAAACTCTGCAAAAACCACAAGCAGCAACAAAAAGAATAAGAGGAGTTATACGTGCTTTCGATTCTTTGTTTCAGTTGTGGATTTTGCAATAGCCAAAATACAATCTAGTTTATATTAGCTCAAAGCCTCAAACCCAATGAGAGCATCATTGATTCATTTAAGTAAGATAAATAAGAAGTCGATATGTTCCACTGGCACTAACAGAATTACCTTCAGCCAAGTCCAAGCGGTTTCACGTCCTTCCCTGCAAACAGCAACCCCATAGACAGCATCTTGACTGCGGACCTAATGAACACCAAAGGCGTAAAACTTTAGTTTCTTATTTTTAAATCAACAAAAGGTGAACTGAATAAAGGAAGCTTCAAGGAAATAACATAACGAAGGTAGATTCAACTATTACACAAGCCACAGTACCTCTGGAGACAATACGAAGTTGAGCACTTCAAGGATGATATTAGGATCTGGACAAGAGGCCAATGAACCTACAAAGCCAAAACGTAGGCAGATTTTAGCAACGCAAGTATCAAACAGTTGCAATGCTTGCCCAAATGACATTAAATACCTAAAATGCGAGTTTTCTCCTGGCTCAAGTCAGTCTCTCTGTAGACTCTCAGCAAAGAATCAAAACCTGATCGGTTTGATGCACTCACAGTTTGCATCACAGCCACATAGGCAGCCTATAAAAACAAGTAAAAGAATGCATTTAGAGGCTGTAGGACATGAAGAAATACAAAGCAACAGAAAATGCATCAGATTGCACACCCTTCGGATGTCAGGAGGAAGAAGAGGTGTGCTCCTGTCATCTAAGAATGCATGAAAGCGCCTGCTTGCTTCCATCAGTGTGGGTTTATCTCCAAACTCTGCCAGGGCAGTTAAAATTTGTCCTCTCAACATAGCATCTAAATGACTCTCACCCTCTTTGGCCTCCCAACCAAGCTTCCTGCCAGGAAAATGCAACAAGGAAAAACAATGATAGAGCCTCACTTTCACCATCACAACTTGACATAAAACTTAACAGCAAATAATTTCTTTAGAACATTAGATAGTCAGGAATCCAAAACTTCACTACAGTGTATCAAAAGCTAAAAGCATTTCTTCAAACTTCGATATCACTTAAGCAGCTTTCTCACTACACATCCAAAGAAAACTAGACAAATTAACCTCGAAACAAATCATCAAGATGGTTTCGTGGTTAACCCATCAAGAAATAAAGGTGGAAAAGAAAATTATCATGAGTAAGTTCAAGCATAAATTCAGCAGTCTTCCAGCACTCTTAGTTAAGCGAATCCACCATAAAGATAGAAAATATCTGGGTAAAACATTGGCAAAATCTTCTAATTTCTTGAAATGAATTTAATTTACCAAGCCAAAGAAGCTTTATTGTGTTGGTTCATTTGGTATCATGGTGTCAAAGAGGTAAATTTGAAATTTGAAATTCTACCAACAAGGCTATGCTAGATGCATAAAAGAAACTGAACTTACTCTGCAGAGTATTGAAACAGACCGATGAAAAATTGTTTAATGTAATCCATTAATTCAGGAGTAGCATCTGCAGCAATTCTTGAAATTTTATAACTTATCTGACAAAGAAAGAAGTAAAATCAGTCTCAAATGCATTATCTCAACAAGAATCCACAGTGAGAATCTCTCCCCAATCCAAGTTCAGACTCACATTATATACATATAAAGTGAGCATACAGTTATAGCTGAACATACATTTATCAAATTCGATAGCACAGTATAATCAAGTTCTTCTCTGTAAGCAGCCATTAAAGTGAGCAAAGAAGTCAAGGACTGCTGGCGAGCCATACAAAGAGCAAAGGAATCATCCAGTATACCTGTTACAAGCATCCCATAACTTGGTTATGCTGATCTTTTAGGTTGGAAAGAGAGACGAAAAATGGGGGCGGGTGGAAGACGTTCAAATATTGGAAGAAATGACGCAATTACCAAATCTGTCCGTTGCAGATAACATTTCGTTCTCTATGGCATATCTTAGCTTGGCTTGAAGGTCTTCGTCATACTTCACTCTATAGAAACCTGTCTGGTCCACATTAACTTTTATCCAAGCTCCGGTTTCCTTTAAATCAATAGATGCGGATTTTGTCTCCAACAGAAAACTTTGGCGCGAATCATATGAGCCACAACAAAATGTTACTGGCACAATCCACTGTCCATCCCCGTGGGAACCGCTTGATAAAAATTGTGACTGCCATTATTATCAGAGTCATGTCACTTTGGAGCTGGTTCACTATATGGAGATTGGTAATGTACAAGAAAACACAACTTCGACATCAAAGAACTAGAACATTGTAAAACCTGTTCGAACTCTAACTTGTCATCTTTGATTTTGATGGAAACCACAGGGTATCCTTTCTGCTTGGTCCACGAATTCATTAACTTGTTCACAGGTTCACCTGATCCCTCCTCGAGGGCAGACCAGAGGTCCTCTGTCTTTGCATTTGAGCAAGCATGCCTCTTTATGTATGAAGCTAGTGATTTCTATTTTCACAAACAGAACAAACAGATGTCCATGTTAAATCTCGAGGAAAATCCACTACAAGTAATATCTGAACGAAAGTACACACTATACACAACAAAACACGGGGTGGAAGAACATTCGCATCAATAATGATTTAGTTAGCAAGTTCATTTCGTGATCCCATATTTCAACAAATTAACCAGAAGATACAAAAGACCGAGCATAGAATCTTTCTCATTTAACTTATCCGGTTTAATCTCATCACCTTAATTCTGTTATATTCAAAGAAATCAAACAGAATCATTACGAGCCCAGGAGTTTAATATTAGAGCATCTGATAATTGACTCAGCATAGTAGTTTTATCAAGCCATAGTGCATTTGCTGATTGCGGGGGCGGTAAAATATAGGCGTCAAAGGATATCACTATCATAAGTGGTAAATTGCAAGCTTGAGTGCTCTGACACCTAAGTAGAGTGTGCATTATATAAAGTACCTTATTTATCATCAAAATTTTGAACATGAGCTTAAGTTGAGATTACGTCTAAACGAAGGCTCTGTTAGGGCAATACTATCAAGCAAAAGAAGTCAATCCCAAGTCATTTGAGTATCTCATGAATTTTACAGTCTCATCAGGTCCCGAGCACAAAAAAGTGAAGCAAAATCCAGCTCAAGTTGAGAGTCTAATACTGGGTTACTATACATGGCTTAAGCTCGAGTCAGTGAAACTGCTCATAAAGCTTTTGAGGTGTGAATGTCTTCATCAGCATCACGTTGGCAACTAATTTATTCTCTTGATTAAATGATATAGCAGCAGATATTGCACTTTATCTTGGAGAACTCCTCAATAAATAATTCCTTAACAGAAAGGCCTTCTGATTGGTTCATTCACTTTCTGATTCTATACACAAATTTCACATGAACCCTCTGGGAAGTTACTTACAGATCATCATAAGCTGAGAGCTAGAAGAACTACCTGAAAACACTCAGCACCAAGATAGCTTTGAAGCATCCGGATCACAGATGCACCCTTTCTATAACTTATTGCATCGAAGATTTCATCGATCTCGCCAGCATGGTTAATCTCCACCTGAGGAGGAAAAGTCTCTTCAACTCAAGTACTTCAATGCTTACTGGGCAAAAATATCTTTTAAAAGGAAAAAAGTTTTTGCTCACCTCAATGGGATGTGACTCAGCAAGCCCATCCAGTCTCAGCCCTTCGGTAGATTCTTCAAGGAACTGAGTCCATATTTTCCACTCAGGAAACAGGCCATCAGTAGCCAAATAGCTCACCTATGCCAAGCACATGTCATACAAAACACGCACGATGGCAAAATAAAGTATAAAACACACAAAGCAAGGTTACTTACCCAAGTAGCAAATCCCTCGTTTAGCCACAGATGAGTCCACCACTCCATGGTAACAAGGTTACCAAACCACTGGTGAGCCAGTTCATGGGCTACAACTGTAGCGACCTTAAAGAAGCCCAACAAAAGTATCAAGTTTATGCAAATCGGCAACCACAAATATGAAACTTTCAAACTCTGAACAGCCAAACTAGACAATGAAAGGTAGTCAGCAAATTGTAATTTACATTACCCTCTGCTTGTTAGCTGCTGCTGAGTGCTTCTCATCATAGAGTAGAGCTGTTTCACGATAAGTAACTAAACCATAATTTTCCATGGCACCAGCAGCAAAATCTGGGATAGCAATCATATCCAGTTTCGGGAGAGAGTATGGCACAGCAAAGTACCTGGATTTCATTCAATTTACTGATGGTCAATCTAGAGATAATGATCATAAGTGCTCAGAATGTAAGAGTACTAACAAATGCAAACTACTCAGAGGTAAGCAGGCTGCAACTAACAGACAATTAAGATCTGATAAGGACATACTCTCGGTATAATTCAAGCGTCTTGACGGCAACATGTAGGGCAAATTTTCCCTGATTTTGCTTCCCAACTTGACAGTATACCCGCACCTTTACTCCTGTAAAGACAATGTAGCAGATATAAGAACAATCGGACTAATAGCAAATGGAAAAAAAAAGGCTTTCCTTGTGCACAAGGCTTTCCACACTAATCACTAGATAAACAGCTTTTCTTAAAAGAGCAGAGCAATAATCAATGACTTTACCATCAGATGTATGATCTTCAACATAGTCAAATAACCCAACGACAACCGCGACCAAGTACGTCGACATAATGGGTGATTCTTGATAAAAAACTGTCTTAACATGTCCTTCCACCTTTTCACCAACAATTGGCATGTTGGAGAGAGCTACTAGATCAGACGGCACATCTAAAGTAATTTTGAATGTAGCCTGTCACACCATGCATCAAAGTCAGGTGAACAAATTGCGTAACTTCAATAAATGCCCACCTAAAAAATACATTTCATGAAGTTAAAAAAAGTACATAAAATCAGATCATTAAAGAGATTGGTAACCTTTCCAACCAAAAACAATAAGAGATTGGTAACCTCATATAGACCAAACTAGCGGAACTATTAAGGGTGCATCAATCATCTGAAGAAAAGAATGACACCTCCCTCAAAGGTTTGTACCACCACAATAAGCATGGGAAGATCAGTAGGACAGTTGCACATAAACCACTCGTGTAAAGGAAAGATAAGAACCTTGCATGCAGGCTCATCCCAACACGGAAAGCATCGCCGAGCATCAGCTGGTTCAAACTGAGTAACTGCCATATTCTTCTTCTCACCGTTGTGCTCATAAGTACTGGACAGAGTTAATTAGAACACAAGCAAGTGAATTAGGCCGTCCACAATTATTAAGTAATACATATTCGTCTAATTCAGAAATTAAGTGACAATACTAACAGTGTTAACATCTCATAATCCAGTAATTCATTCAAAAAACTAAGTACCTCTAGATCAACGTATAGCAGAAAGGCATAGATTCAGAAGTAGTAATAGAAGACGCACAGTGATGTCCCAAATGATGCAGGGTAAACAACCAATGATATTTTATAAAAGAGGAGCAGAGGAAGCAAGTGGTTGCATGAAGCTAAATCTTCATTTGGTTAAATAACATCCCAATTGCTTTGAAATCCCCGTTCCACAATCAGATAATGCTGAAGATCATCATGTTCTGTGTTTCCTTGAAAATAATTACCTTCTGTAAAACCCTTTCATCCTATCATTAAGAGTTCCATCAAAACCAATAGCCAAAACTCCAACCCCAGAAGGCAGTATCTCGGGGAACTCCAAAACCAATATCTCATCTTCCTCAACCAAGTCAGCTTTACAAGGCTCGAACACCTGCTCAGCAATTTCGATATCGTCAAGTCACTTCACACCACCAAATCCTCTACATACCAATTAACACAAAATAAGATAGAAACTAAAATCTCAAAACTCGACGACGATAGCCTCGACTATGAGCCAGCCCATAATCTCAAAAAACAGAAATTCCAAATTAAAATGCATTCATCATCGGAAAATAAAGTCAACAATGCCATTTTGCATGCTGAATAAACAGAAGATGAAAGGCAACCGATCGATCAAATTCAGACCGCAATCAACCAACCAAGAAGAGCAAAACGAGAATTCTGAAAAAGTAACATCGCAAGTTGCATACAAACAGAGAAACGCCCAATCTTCCTCCTAACCTTAAACATGTCGCAAACCTCCTACCTCAAAAAAAAATTCCACATTTTTAATGAAAAAAAAAAAATTTGAACACGTCTGGTAAGAAGACTCGAGGAATCACCTCGGAGGACGCTTTGCTGGTGAACGAGACGGTCCCGTCCTGGATCGAGAGGTCGGCGGCATTGAGGACGATGAATTTGGTCTCGCCGACGATGTCGAGGTCGACGGCGACGGAGCCGGCGAACTTGCAGGCGGCGAGGTCGGGCCTGAGGCGCACGTCGTAGCGCTTCGGCGACGCGAACTTGGGGAGGCGAGGCTGGCCCTTGAACTGCTCCATCTCCGCGGCGATCGGATCTTCTTGCGACGACGTCACAGCTCAGTCTCTAGCACTCTCTCTCTCTCTCTCTCTCTCCCTATCTCTGTCGATCGATCTCGAAATGAGCGGAGGAAGAAGACGAGCTCGAGGGGGAATTTATGAACGTTTTCGCATTGGCACGCACGTGAGAAGTCACGTGAGCTCTTGGGGTTTCTCGTGTTCCGGTTCCGGCCGGTTCCCAGTCCCTTTGCACGCACCTAGGAACCATGTGGGTGTCTCGGTATTCTATTTTGACAAGTTTTGAGTTTTGCTCTCTCTACTTCTCGTTTTTTGGATTTTGAATAATCTTGTTGAAAAATACGTAATCTTGTTACTCGACATATGCATGTCATTTTTTTTTTTGGTCATATGTACAATCTAATTTTTGAAATTTAGTTTGCTTGATGTGGTGGATTAAGAGCATCGTTACGAAAATGTATCAAGTTTGCTTTGAAACTGAGGTTTGATCCAAAAGATTATTGCCCCGGTTACTTTTGGCTGGCGCTATTGCTACCCCTCATATGACCAAATCCACCCACATTTTCATTAAAAAGACAAAGTTGCCCATAATTACCATAACAAAGAATATCACACGTTTTGTTCTTGTTTATTAGAGATATATCATGTATATTAAAGGCATTATGTTTTCTCTTTATATTTTAGATTTAATTCCATAAAAATTAGTCTCGTCGAAAAGAGAAATTTCGAAGAAACCTAGTTATATTCTACATTTTCGAAGAAATTCCATATTATGGGATAATCGCATGAAACCACAAAAGAAAAACCTCTTTAAAGCTTTTCCAATACAAAATCATAGTCACGTTCCTGCTCATACTTGGAAAGATGGGATCAAATTTTATCAAAGCTTCGCATAAAATGAAGAACTTTTTGTAAAATGCCATTGAAATTTCATTATTTTGGATTGACAAAAATAAATATCATTCGCGGAGTGTTTACGAACAATATCAAGATGCCTCATTGTGCATAACTTTTTCATGTCAATGTTTTTAGAATTTTTCTAAATACTCTTTAATGTATTATATACTCTGTGTAAAACCATCTCGCCAATAGTAATGAAAAAAGACAAATTCTTCGATATAGTAAATATAGAGACTTTATATATATTAAAAAAAATTCAGCAAGAAAGTAAGCCTGTGAGATAGGAGGGACGGAAATTAGATAAATTGTTATAACGGCAATGATGCAGAAGAGACTAGTTTTTATTTTCTAAATAGCAATAAGTTCGAATTTGACGAGAAACCATAAACAAAAACAAGCATGTGACCTTCTAAATTATGACAATTGGATCCTACAAAGACAGAAAAACTAAAAAAAGAATGAAAGTAAATAAATTTAGAGTCACCACTTTAGATTGCAATTAAAATTGAGGATAATATTGTCTTTTTAGTGAAAACGGGGTGAATTTAGTTATGTAAGGAGTGGCATTTTTTTTATGATGTGTCAAAGGAATAATTAAGATCGATCAACTATTCACTATCGCATTCATATATTGATATGTGCACGAAACATAATTAAAAATCTAGAAAACATGAGCTAAATTGGTAGTCTCATCCATCAAGTCATTACATTGATGATTAGACATGATCCTAATGAAGCATTTGCATATTGAGACATGAGCATGTCATACGCCAATCAAAGTAACCAAAATTCTTTTTTAGGATCTATTTGTTTCGCGAAAATTGAATAATTTATGATTTATAAAATATTTTCTTAAAAATGATTGCTTATATCACTTATAAAAATGAATGAACGAAAAATTCACAAAAATATTTAGATATAAATTGTTGTCGGTAATGAAAATATTTTTTATTAACTAATTACTTTAAGCAATATAAATAATCATTTTTAGGAAAATAATTTTTGAATTATTAATTTTCCATGAAACAAACGAAGCTTTGATGTCAATTCATCATCCTTAGTCGTCCATTCTATGCTTTGCTTGGACTTTTAATGAACCGGAAAAGTAGACTTAATATATGAATTGCGATAACATCGTAAGGATAAAATTTTTATAAAGAAAACGAAAAATAAAAAGAAAACACTTACATAGGCGTTTCTTATAACACAATGGATGAGATAATCATACAAAAAATGTTAAACTAATTGTGCATCGGTCAATTTAGTTCGAAACATTTTAATTTTGTCAATTTAATCCAAAACCTTTTGACCATTTGCCAACGTAGTCCTTCCAGCCAATTTTAACCGGAAAATTGTTGACATGAAAGTCGTGCCACATAAGACAGTCAGTGTCCACATCATCGATTTTTCGATCAAAATTGGCTAGAAGGACTACGTTGGCAAATCGTCAAAATGTTAATGATTAAATTGGTGAAATCAAAAAAGTTTAAAACTAAATTGACTGCTGTACAATAGATTACGATCTTTTGGACAATTTTTCACAACAACCGTTAATTGATCTTTTCAAGGAATACGGTTCCACAAGAGCAAAAGCAATGAAAGGAGTTAAAGCATTAGACAACTTTAATCTCAAAGATGATTCACCAAGGAATGAGGAAGAGAGGGAATAAATGCAAAGGAAAATATCATCTCATCTCTTGCTTGAGGAGTCTGTGTTGCTTCCTATTTAAGTGCTACTTCTTTATCTCCACATCAAGGAATCAGAATAAGTGGGGCTGACAAGCAATCTAAGTCCTAGGTATCAGATGCTCTTGCCTAACCTTGCATTTTAAGTCTTTAAAATCTGTTATTATGTTGTTATGTCAAGATTGTTCGTGCTTAATTAATTTTTTCTTTTGTTTATTCCATCTCTGACCTGAAGCCAGCCTTATTTTTGTGCATATTTTACATTCTTCCCTAGACATCGGGTTCTGAGTTTCTTGTCCACTAAGTCACACCTTTCAATAATGGTAAATTCTTTCACTCATCATCTTATGGACCACCGCATCATCTTTAAGCATGTGCAACCATTGATGTGTGCAGTCATGATGCTCACACGGCAGTGTTTTTCCAACGCGATGAGAACCCTTCATCGATTTGCTTCTTCAATTCGCACTTAACTTTAGTATAAATATCACAACATAGCCAAATTCCCCGCACAATAATATGGGCCGAGTCTGGCGTCGGATTTTATAAAATCACCTCATTTCGATACGTACTTCTCAACTAAAAATGAGGCCATGATATCGGTGCTTCGACTCCTTTTTTTAGCCATCCCGTTTGTCCGTGAAACTCGCCCGCATTTCCTCGTAAGAAAACATCGATCGAAGCGAAACTGAAAATGCTAAACGCCGACATATATGGGCACATAAACCGGTCAAAGATGGCGATCTCTTGATCTAAAATCAAAATGGTTCGAGCAACCATGACCAGTAGCCGGTGCTTCCCTTTCTCCCCAAGAAAGGTCAAGAGCCTCTACAATTTGTTTGGAAGTCAATGTCCGATTGCGAGTCTCCCCCTCAATTCGGTCAATAGTATACATTACTACTCGTTCGAAAGTTGTTGGGCTTGCTATCGAAAAGCCCAATGCTTCGAATTGGGCCGCGAATGAGTACGGTAGGCCCACAATGGGGGCCCATCTGAGCTCTTTCAGTGAGAGAAAGAAAGAGAGAGCAGCTTCTTCGTTGTTGTCAAACTGCGTTGGAAGATTTCCTGGGACGACGGATGGGGATCGTCAGAGAGAAGAAGCCCAGATCATCTTCTCCGTCTTCTCCGTCGTCGACGTCGCCTTGCGCCGATCTGAGAGCCGCCTACCACAATTGCTTCAACAGGTAAGCCCCGAATCGGCGCAGCCAAGTGGAAATTCATGAAAATTTGTCTTGTTCCTCTTCCGTTTCCGATCGTCAAACCCCGTCAAGATGGCTTCTTTCGGTGATTTTCAGGTGGTACTCGGAGAAGTTCGTGAAGGGTCAGTGGCAGAAGGAGGAGTGCGTGGCCGAGTGGCAGAAGTACCGAGCTTGCCTCTCCGTAATCCTCGCGATTCTTGGTTTTTGCCAAATGCGATGTTATGATGTTGATTGTGGTTTGCCTGTGGATTGCAAATTTTTTTCCTGTTTGATTTTCCGGGGTTTGTTGTGAAGGAACATTTGGAGGACAAGCACCTGAGCCGGTTCTTGGAAGCCGAAGGCCTCGACGGCACCGCGAGAGCTGCCGGTTTGGCGGGCGCGGCGGATGGGCGCAGAGACTAGTTCGTCAGATTGGCACTGCGTCGAGCGATGAGATATCGAACGTGGATGGTGATTTTTTCGAGGTGATTGTTCGTCATTTGATTCGAGAATTGATTTTGCTGGTGACATTTGATTGCTGTAGATGCGGAGGTTATATTTGATTTTTTCCAAGCCATATCTACTTAATGTAGAGAAAGAAGAGGCTGGTTCATGGAATTAGAGTCGGGACGACATTAATGAACAAAGAACTAAGTGGGACTATTCATTTGTCGCTGAACGAAGCATAATAATGAAGAACTCAATGGAAAGGTCTTGTAAGGAGGTCCATTTTGGGTGGGGTGGTGCTCAGTGTGCTTCTTCAGTATTGGCATGTCTCTTGATGATGCAGAGTTTTCTAAACTAGGAATTCTAGCGACACGTTTAGAGGTTTGTAAAACTCATTTCTCCGTCAAACGTCATTTTTTCAATGGCATTATGTTTAATGGTGAGTTTCCTTTTCTATTTCTGTTTTTGTCGGTAGAACCACTTAAGGATCTACAATAAGCGGAAAAGGCGGAAAATAAGGACAATTTTCTGTTATGATGGGTTAGTCCTCTTGCAAGGTCAGACTGATGTAAAAATAAGAAGGTAGTTGCCGTGCTTAGTTCCTAGTGAATCCTAGGCCTGAACTGAAATTAAGTGCATCAAGTATGGAGTGGCTTCTGTGCGTTTCTCCTGACCGATCCTTTTGTTTCTCCAAAATCAATCTCTTAAGGGTTTTATAGTAAGAACTTGCATAATGCATGAGCGTTAATAACTTTTGGGGAGAGGAAGTGTCATCAGGAGGTCATTCTCTCAGCGTCCACCTAATTTCTTTGCTGATAACCTACAAATTTTATTGTGAACCTATGAAACCTTGGAGCGCAGTGGCCATGCTGGTTGTGTAGCTTGCGTACGGAAGGAATTGTCTCTCTCAAAACAACTAATGGAGGTATTGCTTTCTACTAAATTAGGTGAACTCACAAGGCTGGGAGACTTTGATGCCCTAAGGGTCGTCTTGACATCTGAAGATTCCATTAGGTGGTTGGGACTCGGAAGCGGTGCAGGAATTTCTTGTTCTGAAAATTAAATCAGCCTATTGTATTTTACATTGGTTCTAACCCGGTCATCTTGCTTACAGTTGAAAATCATGAAATACTCTCTTACCAGTTTTGTTTTGTTACATGGGGGACGTAGATGTATGAGTTCTTCTTCTTCTTTTTTTCTTTCGATTTTCAATTGGTGAAACAATACATTTCTGTGTTTTATCGCAGTGTTTTAACAGTTATACAACACATTTGGAGGATATACTCAGACCCTTATTCTCCTCTATCTTCTGAATTGTGACCAATTAATTATGAAGTTTGCTGTTGCCCCTCCTTGTTCCTTTCTTTTCTTCTACTTTGAGCCATCTTACTTGGTTAACCGAATCTGAAAGTGTTTGATGTCATGATGACCTTGAAATGAGAAATTGTGATTGATGTGAAAATTGCGTTTCTCTGATGGTATCTCGCAATCCCCTGATAGCAACTTTCTGTTCTACTAATGACTATGGGATCGCACGTCAAGGAAACTATGGCATTTTTTTGATGTCACCTATTGAATAATATGAGAAAATAGTAGGATGTGAAATTGGAATAGTGTCGGCTGCTCGCACAAGATATCCGAGCAATAAATGTACATTTGAGTAAACAACTGTCCAGGACCATGGCCTGTCTTCTTCTTGTCAGTATAATCATACATAATAACTTAATAAGCATCAGAGCATGTTCTATTTCTTTAACAGACGGGTTGTCTCCACGCCACTTCTGGCCGTACTTCCTGTCCACCTAAAATCCATCTTCTCTGGAGTATTTTCAATTCCTGATTCTGTTCCGACGTCAATGGGGGTTGTCAAATCCTTCTCCGGCAGGGAACGAATCTCTATCTTAAGGCATTGTGGGCCAGTTCCGGGGAGGACCCAGGAACCCTCTCTCGATGCGAACTCATCGAGAGAGAAGAACGTCGGCACTGAAAATTAGGCTCTCTGAGCGTGCGTCGATACTACTCGTCCACAGTTTGGGTACAATCGGTATTGTGGTGTTGGGCATTTTGGCAAAGTCGTCGTAAAGAAATAAAGAAGAATGTCTCACATCGTCATCGACTCATTTCCAAGCAAGAAGGGCATGTACCATTTTGAACTCTGCTCTGCTCATGTCAAGATTGTGAATTAAAGGAAAATATCGAACTAAAGAAGATACGAACACATCCAGTACACAAACACATCGACTGGTTCATTCATATAAGCACGAGCCAAACATCAAACACATAGCCTACTAGACATAGCACGTGAAAATACTTCAATTCCACTCGCCAGTTTGGATATCTCCAAAACCGAAACGAAAAACAAGAAAACACACTTGAGCAAACTACGCCATCCTTTCATTATTCTTCATTCCCCATAAGACTTGCAGACTCGCTCACCGAAGCCGCTAGAGCTCAGCTCCGCGAGGCCACTTTCAAGCGACCTTGACCTCGACCGTCTTCGGCTTCTTTGGCTCCGGTGGGGGCAGCTTCTCCACCGTGACCGTCAGCACCCCGTCGCGGCACACCGCGGAGACCGCCTCCGTGTTCGCGTTCTCTGGCAGCGTGAACTTCCTCATGAACTTGCCAACCCGCCGCTCCATCCGCAGGTACTTGGCCCCCTCCTTCTCCTCCTCGCGCTTCCTCTCGCCGCTGATCACCAGCACGTTGTCGTCCTCGACCTGGACCTTGATGTCCCCGGAATTGAGGCCCGGCATGTCGACAACGAAGGCGTAAGAGCCAGGGAACTCCTTGACATCTGCGGGGGTGGCTGCCATGGCCCGGGCGTCGCGGACGTAGGTGCGGGTGGGGGCGTTGAAGGACTTGTCGACCTCGTCGGGGACGTCCATGAGGTGGTGGAGGGTGGCGAAGAGCGGGGAGTCGAGGCCGGTGAGCCTGAAATCCATCGTTGCTGCCGTCGTCCTCCTGCTGCTGCTGCTCGATCGGTGAAATTTGCGTGGGAGATCGATTTGAAGTTGAGTTGCGTTTGATCGCAGTTTGGTGCGGAGAGGAGATGGTGGGAGCGAGTATTTATAGGTTGGCGTTTTGGGAAAGTTCCAGAAGATTTGAGGGAATGATGCAGAGGTTCGAGACGGTTCGAGGTCGCTACATGGGATGCTTCTAGAAGCCTAGAAGACTCTAGAATATTCGTTCTTTTTTCGGGCAGTTAGAAACTAGAAAGTTCCCTATTAGATGATTAGTAACATATTTAAAGAAAAGCGTTAAAAAAGTCATAAACCTTCTGTATTGATATCAATTTAGTTCTGAATCTTTTTTTGGTGCCAATTCAGTCCTTTCGGCTAATTTTGGCCGGATTTTAGTGACGTGGATGCCGGCCGACTTACGTGACACCGCCGGCACTGACGTGAACAATTTTTAATAATATTTTAATATTTTTTCGATTTATTAAATATTTATTCTAATTTTTTTCTTTTTTTCTTTCTTTTTTTTTCTTTTCCTTCTTCTTCTACTTTTGGCTGGTGATTAGTCCGATCATTGGCCATGGCCGGCCGCCTAGCTAGGCAAGGCCGTCATCGCTCGCCATAGGCGTGGCCCGGCCAACCCTCACCTGGGCGAGGGCGTCCCTGGCGAGGGTCGGCCTCGCCCAAGCAAGGCTCGGCGAGGGTCGGCCTTGCCCAGGCCAGATCTGGCAAGGGGAGCCCGCTGGTGAGGGGAGCCCTCGCCGGGGCTCGCCCTTGCCTAGACTAGGGTTAGCCTTGCCGGGGCTCGCCCGCCCTCGCCTAGGTGAGGGTCGATTGGGCCTTGCTTGTGGCGGGCGACGGCAGCCTAGTCCGGGCGACGACGGCCTCGCCCAGGCAGCCGGCCAAAGGTAGAAGAAGAAGGAAAAGAAAAAAAAAGAAAAGAAGGAATAAAAGAAAAAAATCAGAAAAAATATTTAAAAAATCGAAACAAATATTAAAATATTATTAAAAATTATCCACATTAGCGTCAGCGGCGTCAAGTACGTCGGCCGACGTCCACGTCACCAAAATCTGGCCAAAATTAGCCGGAAGGACTGAATTGGCACAAAGACAAAAGGTTTATGACTGAATTGACATAAAAAAAAAGTTTGGAACTGAATTGATACCAATGCAAAAGGTTTAGGACTTTTTCAATACTTTTCCCTTCATCTTTGCAAAGTACACTTATTTTTTGGTCAGAAAATATACTTATTTGAAAGATAAAATTTCTTTGCGAGATTACCCGTTCTTTCTCCTCCTCCACCATCTCTCTCCTCCTGTCACTGGCCCGCCGGCCACCACTTGCCCTGCCAATTGTCCCCAATTGCCATCGCCCTCATACTTGAGGCCGACGATGGTCGCTGCCTCGGATCTGGTCCAAATTCTGGTCTAGCGACCTCAACATGGAGCAAATTAGGGCTTGGTCTCCCATGGCCACCGAGACCTATTAGCTCGGTGTGACTATTCATTTGTCGCTGAACGAAGCATAAAAATGAAGAACTCAATGGAAAGGTCTTGTAAGGAGGTCCATTTTGGGTGGGGTGGAGCTCAGTGTGCTACTTCAGTATTGGCATGTTTCCTTGATGATGCAGAGTTTTCTAAACTAGGAATTCCAGCGACAAACATCATTTATTCGATGGCATTATGTTTAATGGTGAGTCTCTTTTTTCTATTTCTGTTCTGTCGGTAGAACCACTTAAGGATCTACGATAAGCGGAAAATAAGGACAGTGTCCTGTTATGACGGGTTAGTCCTTTTGCAAGGTCGACTGATGTAAAAATAAGAAGGTAGTGGCCGTGCTTAGTTCCTAGTGAATCCTAGGCCTGAACCGAAATTAAGTGCATCAAGTATGTAGTGGCTTCTGGGTGTTTCTCCTGACCGAGGCTTTCCAATTTCTGGCTTCTCATTCCTTTTGTTTCTCCAAAATCAATCTGTTTAGGGTTTTATAGTAAGAACTTGCATTGTGCGTGTGCATTAATAACTTTTGAGGAGAGAAAGTGTCATCAGGAGGACATTCTCTCAGTGTCCACCTAATTTCTTTGCCGATAACCTACAAATTTTATTGTGAACCTATGAAACCTTGGAGCGCAGCGGCCATGCTGGTTGTGTAGCTTGCGTACGGAGGAATTGTCTCTCTCAAAACAACTAATGGAGGTATTGCTTTCTACTAAATTAGGTGAACTCACAAGGCTAGGAGACTTTGATGCCCTAAGGGTCGTCTTGACATCTGAAGATTCCATTAGGTGGTTGAGACTTGGAAGCGGTACAGGAATTTCTTGTTCTGAAAATTAAATCAGCCTATTGTGTTTCACATTGGTTCTAACCCTGTCATCTTACTTACAGCTGAAAATCATGAAATACTCTCTTACCAGTTTTGTTTTGTTTCATCGGGGACATTGATGTATCTGAGTTTTTCTTCTTTCTTTCATTTTCTCTTGGTGAAACAATCCACTTCTGTGTTTTATCACAGTGTTCTAACAATTATTCAACACATTTGGAGGATATACTCATATCCTTATTCTCCTCTATCTTCTGAATTGTGACCATTTGATTATGAAGTTTGCTGTTGCTCCTCCTTCTTCCCTTCTTTTCTTCTACTTTGAGCCATCTTACTTGATTAACCGAATCTGAAAGTGTTTTGATGTCATGATGGCCTTGAAATGAGAAATTGTGATCGATGTGAAAATTGCGTTTCTCTGTTGGTATCTCACAATCCCCTGATAGCAACTTTCTGTCCTACTAACGTCGAGGAAACTATGGCATTTTTTTTATCTCACATATTCAATAATATGAGGAATAGTAGACTGTGAAATCGGGAATAGTATCGGCTGCTCGAATAAGATTTCCGAGCAATAAATGTACATTTGAGTAAACAACTGTCCAGGTCCTCCAGGACCATGGCCTGTCTTCTTCACGTCAGTATAATCATACATAATAAGCATCAGAGTATGTTCTGTTTCTTCAACGGACGGGTTGTCTCCACACCACTTCTGGCCACACTTCCTCTCCACCTGAATGCATCTTTGGAGTGTTTTCAATTTCCGATTCTATTCCGACGGCAATGGGGTTGTCAAATCCTTCTCCGGCAGGGAACGAATCTCTATCTTAAGGCTCTGTGGGCCAGTTCCGGGGAGGACCCGGGAACCCTCTCTCGATGCGAACTCATCAGGTGAGAAGAACGTTGGTACTGAAAATTAGGCTGATCAGAGCAGAGCTCGATACTCGGCCACGGTTTCAGTACAATCAGTATTGTGGTGTTGGGCGTTTCGGCATAATGGGCGATTCGGCAAAGTTGTTGTAAAGAAAGAAGAATGTCTCACATCGTCAATAAAAACGTATCAGTTCTGTTCATGTCAAGATTGCGAATTTAAGGAAAGTATCGAACAAAAGAAGATACGAAGACATCCAGTACACACAATACATAGACTGATTCATTCATATAAGCGCGAACCAAACATCAAACACATAGCCCACTAAACATAGGCAACTGCATAAGAACCTGCAAAATACTGCAATTCCACTCGCCAGTTTCGATATCTCCGAAACCGAAACGAAAAACAAGAAAACACACTCGAGCAAACTACGCCATCCTTTCATTATTCTTCATTCCCCATAAGACTCGCTCACCGGAACCGCTATAGCTCAGCTCTGCGAGGCCACTTTCAGGCGATCTTGACCTGGACCGTCTTTGGCTTCTTCGGCTCCGGCGGGGGCAGCTTCTCCACCGTGACCGTCAGCACCCCGTCACAGCACACCGCGGAGACCGCCTCCGTGTTCGCGTTCTCCGGCAGCGCGAACTTCCTCATGAACTTGCCGACCCGTCGCTCCATCCGCAGGTACTTGGCCCCCTCCTTCTCCTCCTCGCGCTTCCTCTCGCCGCTGACGATCAGCACGTTGTCGTCCTCGACCTGGACCTTGATGTCCCCGGACTTGAGCCCCGGCATGTCGACGACGAAGGCGTAGGAGCCGCGGAACTCCTTGACGTCGGCCGGGGTGGCCGCCATGGCCCGGGCGTCGCGGACGTAGGTGCGGGTGGGAGCGTTGAAGGACTTGTCGGCCTCGTCGGGGACGTCCATCAGGTGGTGGAGGGTGGCGAAGAGCGGGGAATCGAAGCCGGCAAACCGGAAATCCATCGTCGCCGTCGTCCTGCTGCTAAATTCTGGGTTTTGAGGAGCTGGTTTTGCGTGGGAGATCGATTTGAAGTTGAGTTGCGTTTGATCGGAGTTTGGTGCGGAGAGGAGATGGTGGGAGGGAGTATTTATAGGTTGGCGTTTTGGGAAAGTTACAGAAGATTCGAGGGAACGATGCGGATTGCGGAGGTTCAAGACGGCGGGAGGTCGCTACCGGGATGCTTCTAGAAGCCTAGAAGACTCTAGAACATTCGTTCTCTTTTTGGGCCGTTAAAAACTAGAAAGTTCCCAAGTGGATAATTACTTAATTAGTAATCATAACATTAGGGCTGTCAAAATAACCCGATCAAACACGACCCGACCCGAATCGATCCAATCCGATCCGAAAATTTTTGTTTTGGGTTGAGTTGGGCCTCAACTTGTTTGGGTAATAATAAAGATAATTGGGTATTGTTTTGTATTTATTGGGCTCGGGTACCCAAGCCCAACCCAAACAAGAAAACCATTTACATTTCTCTTCCACGTCTCTCTCACTCTCTCGCTTCTTCTGCGATTTCCGAGTCCTCCATCTAGGGCTTCCACAGCCTCACCGAAGGCAAGACCATCCAGTTCTCAATCGAGTCCGACAGCAACCACACCGGCAACATGACCAGCCCCGGCAGCGCCACGGTGCAAGGATTTATGCTCGGTTCGCGCCAATCTCGATCCGCACCGCCCGTTCTCTCTTCCCCTTTTCCTATGGAAGCCATGGAGGGTCCGGATTGAAGCCCGAAATGGCGGCCTCCAGACTATCCTCGGCGATTGTGGCAGCGGCGGAGTCCACGCTCTCGACCCGCGCGTACGCCAACGCTCCCTTCCCCTCCGTCGCAGCACGCCGAAGATGCCCCTTCCGGCGCGGCCTCACCGGCGAAGCCTAAGCCTCCCGAGGAGCCGCGAGGTGCGGGGTTCGACCTGGAGGTGTTGGAGAGGGGAGTGAAGGCCCTCCGCGAAATCAACAACTCTCCTCATGCGAAGCAGGTCTCTAGTGTTTCTTTTTTGTTGTTGTTTGATTGTTGTCTTCGGCTCGATTGTGGAGGAACCCGAGACGGGTTGATGGCGAGCGGATATGAAATGGGAGGTTCTGATGGTGGTCATTTTGAATTTGGAAATCAGAGATATTCATTTTTGGTCGTGGAATGAATTTGGCAGGTTTTTGAGGTAACGAGAAAGCAAGAACATAATCGTTTGGCTGAGTTTGAAACACGGAACCTGACCCGGATCAACCCGACCCGATCACTTGGCTATATCTTGTTCGGGTCTTGTCTCGAGTCGGGCCGAGCACACCTATCTAGTATTTTGGATCGGGTCGGGTATCATGTAAACTCGACCCGACCCATTGACACCCCTGCATAACATGTCTGATGTTGCAAATATTCCCCATGTGTAGCGTTTATTCTTGTATCTACACGGGTATTACGTATTAGTCTACGTATGATCGACTTTAATATTTTCTTAGCGATTTTATCTTGATGATTTGTGTTTACGTGACTTGACTTATCAAGCAACGGTGTCATTGGGTTAAGTCAACTCGACAATGATTTATCAGTCGAGCTTGCACTTGAACTTAATTCAATACTTCGATTTGAGTTAATCTCCCAAAAGTGTACTTTTTTAAAAGATAAAATTTCTTAGCCAGATCACACATCCTCACGATTATCTTACCGTGTTATAATATTATTCCTACGTGGCATACTGACGTGGCTCACATGCTGATGTGGCTTATACACGTATCGCCACATTAGCGATTTTCGACGACAAATGGCAAAAATGATTATATTAAAATTTCGCATAAAGATTTAGTATTTCATTGACAAAATTGAAAAGTCGATAATTGAATTGGCAACTTATTGTAAATTTAGGATTGATCTAATAATTACCTGTATTATTGTGATGTACACGTTATTTTCCTGAAATTGTCATACATTCTTTTGTCCCTTGCTGTCATATATACTAAAAAATATACATTTATCGGCTGCCCGCACAAGATTTCCGAGCAATGAATGTACATTTGAGTAAACAACTGTCCAGGACCATGGCCTGTCTTCTTCGTGTCATTATTATCATACATAATTAAGCATCAGAGTATGTTCTGTTTCTTCAACAGACGGGGTGTCTCCACGCCACTTCTGGCCATACTTCCTCTCCACCTAAATCCATCTTTGGAGTGTTTTCAATTCCTGATTCTGTTCCGACGGCCATGGGGTTGTCAAATCCTTCTCCGGCGGGGAACGAATCTCTATCTTAAGGCTCTGTGGGCCAGGTCCGGGGAGGACCCGGGAACCCTCTCCCGATGCAAACTCATCGGGTGAGACGAACGTCGGTACTGAAAATTAGGCTGATCAGAGCAAAGCTTGATACTCGGCCACGGTTTCAGTACAATCGGTATTGTGGTGTTGGGCGTTTCGGCAAAGTCGTTGTAAAGAAAAAAGAATGTTTCGCATCGTCGTCATTGACTCATTTCCAAGCAAGAAGGATCAAAACGTACCATTTGAACTCTGTTCTGTTCAATGTCAAGATTGCGAATTTAAGGAAAGTATTGAACAAAAGAAGATACGTAGACATCCAGTACACAAACACATCGACTGATTCATTCATATTAGCACGAGCCAAACATCAAACACATGGCCTACTAAACATCGCACCCTGCGCAAGAACCTGCAAAATACTGCAATTCCACTCGCCAGTTTCGATATCTCCGAAACCGAAACCGAAACCGAAACAAAAAACAAGAAAACACACTCGAGCAAACTACGCCATCATTTCATTATTCTTCATTCCCCATAAGACTCGCTCACCGGAACCGCTATAGCTCAGCTCCGCGAGGCCACTTTCAGGCGACCTTGACCTCGACTGTCTTTGGCTTCTTCGGCTCCGGCGGGGGCAGCTTCTCCACCGTGACCGTCAGCACCCCGTCGCGGCACGCCGCGGAGACCGCCTCCGTGTTCGCATTCTCCGGCAGCGCGAACTTCCTCATGAACTTGCCGACCCGTCGCTCCATCCGCAGGTACTTGGCCCCTTCCTTCTCCTCCTCGCGCTTCCTCTCGCCGCTGATCACCAGCACGTTGTCGTCCTCGACCTGGACCTTGATGTCCCCGGACTTGAGCCCCGGCATGTCAACGATGAAGGCGTAGGATCCCGGGCACTCCTTGACGTCGACCGGGGTGGCCGCCATGGCCCGGGCGTCGCGGACGTAGGTGCGGGTGGGGGCGTTGAAGGACTTGTCGGCCTCGTCCGGGACGTCCATGAGGTGGTGGAGGGTGGCGAAGAGCGGGGAATCGAAGCCGGGGAGCCGGAAATCCATCGTCGCCGTCGTCCTGCTGCCAAATTCAGGGTTTTGAGGAGCTGCTTTTGCGTGGGAGATCGATTCGAAGTTGAGTTGCTTTTGATCGGAGTTTGGTGCGGAGAGGAGATGGTGGGAGGGAGTATTTATAGGTTGGCCTTTTGGGAAAGTTCCAGAAGATTCGAGGGAATGATGGGGAGGTTCGAGACGGCTCGAGATCACCGGGATGCTTCTGGAAGCTTTAGAAACTAGAACATTCGGTCTTGATTGAGGTCTAGCGAGACCGACGACGGATGTATATCTTGGAGCGTCAAAATATTATTCCTACGCGGCATGCTAACGTAGCATATATATGAATTGTCATATCAAGGGGTTTCGATAGCAATTGGCTGGGAGGATTATGTTGAAAAATTTGCGCAGAAATTTGGGATTACATTAATAAAATCGAAAAGTTTATGATTGAATTGATATTCGTATCATAGATTTTAAAATGGTCATATATTTTTTGTCCCTTGCTCACATACATACAAAAAAATATTCATCGGGCAACGCGCGTAACTCATGCATGATCACTAACATTAAACATAATTGAAAATTATTGAATTCCATTTCAAGTCATCGCAACTTTGATGTATAAAATTAAATGACCGATGGTGGAGGTTCCTTCCATTTTCAAGTAGGTTACTTCTCCTACTTTTTTTTTTGTTTTTAAAAATTACATTTATTAAAAATTTTAAAACTTGTCACGAAAGTTCAAATAAATTCCAAAACTTTCAAATAATACAATATGGCCTTAAGACTTGTCCGAAAAGTGTACTGACATCACTTTCATTGGCTCCGTGGAAAAATCTAACATGACATTTAATTAATTGATAATTTAGTAAACTTTTTTTTGACAGACGATATTCGGCTACTTCAAGAAAACCTTTTTTGTACCATGAAAAAACGGGGCAAGTCTTTGGCTGTTCTCTTAACTGATCGAGGTATTAAAATTTGAAAAGCCGTATAATTGCCTACTTGGCACAAAGTTCTATCGAAAGTGTTCTCTTTTAAGTTTAAATTTGTAAAGAATGTGAAATTCGGAGAAAAAACTCCATATCATTGCAAAATTTGCTAAAAACCGGATTTTTTAGTCACTCATTGATCGCCTTTTTCGGACCATTTTTTAACATTTTATTGATTTTTATCCTCAACTTTAGAATTTCTAATGTATAGTTTTATAAAATTTGGAACATGGATATTTGAAAGATATCGCACACAGTCTTGTGGCTACATATTGAAATCAATTGAATCTATCACGGTAGACAAATATCCAAGGAAAAGGACATTAGTGTTCCTCTGCTGGATTTTCTTTATCCAGATTCTTTAGAGCAAGCCAGAAGCATACTTTTCTTCACCTGTCAGTCTTCTTTCGTGTCATTTCCTAGCCAAGTATCATGGGGCGGAGAAGTTCTGAATTGGGTGATCTCCAGTCACGAGATGAGGATTGCAGAATGCACAGCACGCTTTCAGTCTTGATCCCTGAACTGAAGACGGGTATGTTTCTTCTCTCCCTACTTTTGTTCTTTGCTCTGTCTATCTGCAGGGTCTTCTGGTAGAAACTTAGGATAGGTCGGTATCGAGAGAGGATTCGCGTGACGTCTTGTTGATTTGTTAGTGGTGTTGCAGTAGATGCGGGTCGTATCGACCGAACCATGTAAGCCTTGGAAGTCAGAACTTTGGTTCTGCCGCCAATTTTTCCGTTGGAGACAGGGGAGGCAGAGTACATGTTGGCCTTTGCCCATGCAGTGGGTCACAGTAATCAGCTTGGCATGTGAAATTGGTGGTTTGATGAGTTCTCATTTGGCTTTGCTGATTAAAGAAGCAAAGCTAGACATTTCTACTTAATTTGATCCGAAACATGTGCTGATTGTGTTTAGTGAAGCAGAAAGCGAATGGAAGGATTAAGGAAGGAGGATTTGTTCGACTTCAAGAACCCGCTGGTTCCACCAGAGAATCCCATCGGGGATGAGATCGTGTATTTCCATCCAGTGTCGGACTGTAGCATCTACAGAGTCCCAAAATCGATACGCGATGGATATGAAAAGGCATTCAGCCCTCGATTCGTTTCCCTTGGGCCATTTCACCATCACATCAAGGATCTGCTAGCATCGGGGCATAAGGAAAGTTACTTCGACGACTTTGTGCGAGAGAGCAAGCTAAGCGCACAACATCTGTTCGAGTTCGTCAAGGGAAGGGAAGAAGCCATTCGCAAGTGCTATGCAGAGACAATTGAGCTAAAAAGCAACGGCCTTGCGAGATGTGTTCTAGTGGACGCTGTTTTCGTCATCGAGATCTTATTGAAGAATAGAGATCGCAGCTTAGTAGGTGAGAACGATCGGATATTCAAAAAGCCGTGGCTGATTAACGACATGAAATACGACATCTTGAAGATGGAAAATCAGATCCCTTTTGCCATCCTTGAGGACCTCTTAGCTTTGCACCAATCAACCAAAGAGTCTGATGTTGAAAGGCTCTCTCTTGGTGTTCTCACACATGAATTCTTCAAGTTGCAGTTAGGAGGCATTACAGAGATTGCGGATGACTTTGCCAAGGTCTGCTCCATGAAATCAAGGAACTTTGTGGATGCGCTCAGAAACTATAACTTGCCATCAGTGGCGCCGTCGTGGCCTAAGAAAGATCTCAAGAGTCTAGCCACTCCAAGCGTGATGGAGCTGAGCCAAGCTGGGGCCAAGTTCCACATCGGCTCGGGGAAGAGTTTATTCGACATACGATTCTCCAATGGAACGATTGAAATCCCGAAACTGACCATATACTACGGAGCAGATGTACTATTCAGAAATCTCATCGGCTTTGAGAAATGCAACTTCCACGAGAACTACATTAATGACTACATCATCTTCATCGGTCATCTTGTTCACTCTCCAGAGGACGTGGAGATGCTAGTGGAGGAAGGAATTATCCGCATCAGTACATGGGACAGCAAAGAAGTTTTCGGGCTCATCAAGAGCCTTGCGAAAGGAACGAGGTTCGTTCCGGAGGATTTCTACTTCTCCGGTCTCTGTGCCGAGCTGAATGAGTACTACAGAATCCCTTGGCACAGGTGGAAGGCGACCCTGAAGCGGGACTACTTCAACAGTCCATGGTCCATCATATCCGTCGTTGCAGCCGTCATTCTTCTCCTGCTCACTTTGGTACAGACGGTGTTCTCTGTTATTTCTAAATAGGCCCGCTCCAATTTGAAAGTTTTGATGCACATATACGCTCTATTTTTGGTAGTCCAGTGGTGTCGACTTACTTCTTCAAAGTAGATGAGCACAAACGTCAATAATGTAAAAAGACGAGTCTCTAAATATCTCAGAAAACTTTCTATTATAGTATTTCAATGTAAAATGGCGATTTGTCCCTTGCACTCGCATCAACGTTTTGTGCATCACGATGTTTCTTCTCTCCATCAAGCCACTAGCAAAATACTCCGCAGTTTCCACAGCTAGCAAACCGATTCAGATTAGCCATAATACTCAAAATTTCAAAAAGAGTAATGGAAGACGAGCTACGAAGTCTCAGAATAGACTCATACAAAAACTCACTTGATACAGTATTGGTAGAGTATCGTATGTAATGATGACAGAGAAAGGACTTTTATACATCAATTTTAAGTAGCCACCTTCATCAAGAAATCAGAGTTTGTGGTCCTCGTTCTCTTCTACAGCAGTTGAAGCTTCTCGCTCCTTTCCTTTCGAGTGCCCAAACTTCCTCATAAACCAACGAACCATTCGAACGACGTTACCTAAGAAGACGAGCCCCATCAAGCATAACCACAGAAACACAGAAACTCTGGTCACAGTGTTTAGAACCCCTCTATTATCTTGCGGTGTCATATGTATCCACGCGATGAAGTAGGTAATGGTAAGTGCAGTGATAGCAATCCACATGGTCACCATCTGGGTCCACATCCACCTCCTTCTTTTCATAGGGAGTCCACTGACCACAAGCAGAATTATGCTCAGTGAAGAAAGAAATGCGAGCGTGTTGAAGATCATGAACTGCCCATATGCCTGTGGGAGAGCGGTAGCCATCACGGCCATTCCCACGTGGTGCGATTTCGTGTCATTCTTCGCAGGGTCTGCTGTAAAGTCATCCTGCCAGAAGCCGCCAGGAGGTGATAGGGTGGCTTGGAATGCCACAGTCGCAATGAGTGAAGCCACCACTATCAGGGCACTTCTTTTTCTGCCCAGCCAATCTGTGTGCTTGCGAGTCTTAACCGGTGGTTTAATATCACTATTCTGTTTGATATAAGGCTGTGCTATTGGAATGGCTTCGATTGTGTCTCCACCCAAAGATGTTTGATATATTATCGAAGCTCCGGATTTCTGTAGGAGCTGCTTGATCTCCATGTCTCTCAAGTCTCTTGGACCGTGTGATAAGACATCCAGTGCTGTAAACCCCTTTGCATTTTGGGCGTCTACTTCAATGTTGGTGCTGGAAAGCAAATACTTGATGATCTGCAAAATTTTCAGCCGTTCTTTTTAAAAAAAGGCAAACGCACCATATGTTAATCAAAATCACGAGTCTCTCCGTCATAGTGCCAATTCAATCAATTGAACGCCTTGGACAAAAGAAACTGTAAGCAGAATCTTTCAGTTTATCCGAAGGATAATTTCCCCATAAGCTAATCCCAAATATGGACCTACCCTTAATTTTCATGTTCCAGTTCATACTACTGCGCAAACATCACAACTTGGACAATCGCATTGGACAACCCACTTATCTAGAAAGAGCTTCATTTTATTGTTTTACACCTTAAAAAGCTTCACTTGATAACACAGGGAAGTTAGGTGCAGGTGTTACTTGCACTCAAGTATTCACTTTTGCATTCAAAGTTGAGTTCAGTATGAACGGTTGTCGATGAGGCTCATCACGTCCAGTGTTGCCATATCGGGAAGTAGATTAAGTAAATAGAATCATATCTGATCAAGTGCATCAAGACATAGTAAAGTCACCTCCAATCATATTTCTCCAGTGCTCAGTACCATCTAAACTAAAGGGCCACCTAAAATGCAACCAAATCTTGAACTTTCTTAAAAAAGAAAAAAAGATTGCCCTGCCCGAAGTGATCTATGCGATAATACTCCCAAATAAGGAGTTTTATTCATTTCATGCCTTATATTCACATTCACATTCGCATTCAAGCTGCATATCGACTTCTCATGATACAATCAGGCCGATCAATGAAAATCATATTGAGAATGTATCAATTCACAAAAAATTAGATCCTAATTGCGCTGCTTCCCCCTCAGAACAGCGCATTTCAAATGTTGTCCTGTTATCAGATCATGTCCGGATTTCCTCTCTCTCTCTCTCATTGCCTTTTCAGTCAGCTCAGCTATGTTTGACCCAAAGGGGGCACACATGAACGAACCTGCAAGAAAATTCTGAACTTTCTATGCAAAAACAAGTAATTCCCACTTCCAATTCAAGTTCATCAGAATTGCAAACACAAAGCACATCAAGTCAAATCCAAGAACGCTAAGAACCACACACATGAAACCCAACAAGAAAAAAACCAGCTTCCTCACCTCCAATTGCTTCCTGGCCACAGCAAGATGCAAGATCGTGTTCCCATCCTTATCGGTACAACCCACGAACCCATCGTTTCTCCCAACGCAGTCCACCAGCACCTTCAGCGCCTCCATTCTGTTACTCTTCACGCACAGGTGAATCGCGCTCTCCCCCTGACCCGTCATCTCCCGGGCCACCTCGGGCACGGCCCGGACCAGCTCGGCCAGGACCTCAGCCCTCCCTTTGATAGCGCCCAGATGCAGGGGCGTCCTCCCCTCGCGGTCCCACCGGCGGGACGCGTCCGGGTCGACGGCCAACAGGGCCTTCACGATCTCCACGTGTCCCTTGGCGCACGCCACGTGGAGGGGCAGCGAGCCGCGCGAGTCGGGCTCTTTGGCGAGCTCCGGGTTGTGGGTGAGGAGGTGCTTGGTGAAGGACGTGTGACCCAGGAGGCACGACACGTGCAGGGGCGTGCCGTCGGGGGACGAAGTGGGCTTGTGGAGGATCTGGGGGTCCTGCAACAGCAGGTCTTGGAGGGCTGCGAGGTTGCCTTTCACGGCGGCTTCGTGGAGCTTGTTCATGGCGCTTGATGTGATGATGGGGTCGTCTCAATGATTCTCGACGTGGAGGAGGCTCACGAGCTGCATCAGATGGCGGGAGGGGGAAGAAAAGGAGAGAGAGGAGATCGATGGCGTTTCATCCCGAAGAAGAAGAAGAACAAGAAAGAGAAGAAGAGACCAAGAAAGTAAAGGGAAGCTGCTGGGGAAAGTTCAGAGAGGACCCAGGTCTGAGAAAATGGCGTTCACCGCGTGGATAATCCGGTGCAAGAATTCGAGGAAAACAAGAATTATTGGCTTGGAAGGTTCTATAGATAAGATTTGTCAAATGAAATATCGTTGAGAGAAAGGCTTGCTGATTGGCTGGCAGCAATCAAGATTGCTTCCTTTTTTTTTCATTATTCTTTTTGTAGATGGCAAGCCAAGTCAAGCCGCCCATCTTGGACCAGAGTACGGAATGACCAACTCCGGTCAAATCCATTAACGATATCGTATTGTCAAACCAGGAAAATGTGGCTCTAACCTGCTTGTGAAATTTTCAATTATGGTATTGTCAAATTGTGCAGAACCAGTCATTTTTTTTTTTTTCTAATTGGAGATCGATGAAACACAAATGCTAATCGTAGATCGCCACGTTGAAGCACCAAAAGAAAAAGGAAAAGAGGAACATTTGCTTTCATCCAAGGATAATGAGGAAAACATTGCTTTGAAGCAACCTTTTCTGTTTGGTCCTCGTGCTGATCGGGATCATCAGGTCGCTGCTGTCTGTGAAACTCTCTCTCGCATAAGGATCACCAAAGGCAAGAAAAAGGGAAGAAAAGGAATATTCCGAGAGAGTCATGATATTTAAGATATCTGCAAATGAAACGACCTGAAATGTGCATGTAAATGAAGAACAGTCTTCACCTAACTGAAGTAACCACAGTAAGAAAAAGGTCCAGCTCATTGTTTTGGCCCTCCCCGATTTCCTTTCTGAAAACTAGGGTTCAACCTTAACAATCTATCTACACACCTGCAACAAGTAGCACATCATACTCTCTTTCGAGAACATGATCATTTGACTCGCAAAATCCAACTCTGTATTGGGATCTGCAATTGCAAATTTAGGCACTAGCCACTGAAACATCCAATATAGGACCATATAACTTGCCTGCATAGATTTTGTGTGTCATCATACATTCTTTTAGGCCAAATCCAAGAATTGTTCTCCATGGCAGAAGAGGCTTTCTGTCTGCAGATAAACTCAAGAACAGCGTAGTAGCCGCTGCAATCACAATGATCTAGCTCGGCCCGTGTAAATGCGAATTGCTAATCTGTAAAACTTACGAGAAGCAACAAAGGAATTGTCGATTCAGTGCTATACATTTGATCGAAGTTCTTATCTTTCGAAATCTTTTGTTGGTACATAGGTTCAATCAGATGAATCTTAAACTCACGATAAGCTTTTGCTTATAGGTAGGTAGACATCATGCATGTACAAAATCAAACAGAACAGGTCTCATCGATCAGCATCTAGAGCATTTCATTGCGGGGAAAAAATAAAGTGCCCTATTTTCTCAAATAAAGGTCTGAAGTGGATATTGTGTTAAATATAAGGCTTGAAGTGGCCAATGCAGTCTCAAATAAGGGTCTGAAATGGCTATGACTGTTTCAAATAAGCACCTAATCTCACCGGTTACCAACCATTTAAATACTTCGGCCGATGAAGGGCATTTTCATCCTAAGATAATTTTAATTTATATTTTCATTTTTTCCTTTTTCTTTTTTTTTCCTTTTTTCTTTCTTTTTTTTTCTTTTTTTTTTGGTTAGTTCTTTTTTCGGCGAGGGTGACCCTCGCCTAGCCCATCGGCCACTGGCGAAGAAGAAAGAACAAACCAAAAAAAGAAAAAAAGAAGAAGGAAAAGTGGAAAAAATGAAAAGAATTCAAAAAAAGGTACATGACGAAAATGCCCTTGACCATTTGGAAAGTCAAGCCATTCTTTAAAATAGATATAGCTACTTCATGCACTTATTTGAAACAAGATCTACTTCAGACACTTATTTGAGAAAATGAGGGCACTTCAAGTTAGGGGTGATCGGTTCCCGGTCCAATCTGGTCCAATGGAACTGATCAATGTAGAATTTCCCCAACCATACATGATATCAGCATGCTCAAAAGGGATGAAGATGTATGTTGACATCATTTTAATGTCTAAATAGCAAAAACCAAAACATCTAAAATAAGAATGTAGCTCACGCTTGCATATATATATTGGTCGGTCCAGTCCAGGTGGTCCGGTTCTCATCTTGGAAACGGGAACCGGACCGCCCAAACATCGGTTTCACTTTTGTAACCGGGAATCGGACCGACACTCTCGGGAACCGAACTAAATCGGCCGGTCCGGTCCGGTCCGGTCCGGGCGGTTCCTGGTTCGGGCGGTCCCGTTTGTACACCCCTAATTCAAGTCCTTATTTAAAACAAAGTCGACTTCAAGTCCTTATTTAAAACAAAGTCCACTTTATGTTTTTTTTTTTTGAGAAAATAATGACACTTCTAGCCATTATTTGAAATTTTCCCTCTCATTGTGTAGGTTCCACTCCTTGAAATTTCAAGCCAGGCCCACGATGTACTATTGAAGAAAAAAAATGTAAATACAAACCTGAGGCATGCTCTCCTCTCCCGTCCTTCTCCCATAAGAACACCGATGAATTCGATGATGAATCGATGCTGCGAACACCCGTGAATTCGACATCGATGAATTTTCAGCCGCCACCGGAGACGCCGCCGGAGCCACTGCCACTACCATTGGAGCTACCACTGCCGCCGATGATGAATTCCACACCAACAATGAATTCGGAGCCGCCACCGTCACAACATGCACACTAAATAAATACTAATGGAAATATTTTATCATGAAAAAATTATGAAAATAGTTAAGGATTTTATATAAAAAATTTTCATTAGAATTTCCTTTATATGGTTTAATGCTCATTTAATTATATAAGATGTTTAGTAAACTCAATATTTTTTATCTCGTGCAACTCACGTACAACGGGCGTGCAACTCACGTGCAAAGTACACGGAAGAACGTACTTTTATTATTAGAAGACCGTGAGATTAATGTAATGATTTTGATTTTAGAGGGTGAAAATGAAACTAAAACAATCCAATGCTCTGTTTGAGAACGGGGAGAGAAGAAGATGAAAATGAATAAGATCACTGCGTTGTAAATCTAGTGAAAACGTGCAATAGAAATAAAGACATTTATTAGCATTTATATCAAGTGGAAAAGTAAATATTGACTTGCCAAGTACCATTGGACAGGATAATTCACTATATATTTTCTATTTAATTCCTATTTCGACTTCCAGGTCGCTATTTGCACTTCTAGTTGCCTCTCCTGATTCTTATCGGAAAGGGGTGTTTACAATAATAGCAAAAAGATATTAAAACCCCGATTAAAATCATCGCTACTAAAATCACGATCACTATGGACAGCCACTCCCGTATTTGTACTCCAGGAAGGTGGACATGTTTATTCTGTGCATTGAGTTAAGAGGAAAAAAAATATCAGCCAGGAAAAAATAAGAAAAAAAAATTGTCAATGGACTTTTTTAAAAATTAAAAAAGGAAAAAAAAATCAGCCAAGTGAGAAATGTGCTTAGTTTTACCGGTTATACTACCCAGTTAAGAAGAAAATTTAAAAAAAAAATACTAACCTCTCTTCTCCTCGTTGTTCTCCATTAAGGACCCTCTCTTGTCAAATCGAGAATAACCGATTGGAGATTAAAAAGTAAAGACACTTAAAAAGTGCTTTATATTGTAAGATGGGACTTGTGCATATTCACTTACCTCAGTTTGCTTATCTGTAGCAACTAGGTGCAATATAGTATCGCCATCGTCTCTTCAAATTAACGAATTCATGATCTCCAATAGTCTCCACCAAAAGCTTCAGAGCTTCCAAATTATTATGCTTCACGCATAAATGCAGTATAGTCTCGCCATGGCCCGACGTGCTGCATCGGGACTCTCTCGAACCAGTTCATTCAGAACATTGACTTGGCCTTTAACCGAAACATGAAAATGGTCCTTCCCATATTTGTCACGAGCATAGCACATATTCGCAATCACGCTCAACAATTTCTTCACTATTTAGCTGTCGTGAGGTGCAGGATATTAAAAAAATTTATAAGAACTTCCTTTATATGGTTTAATGCTCATTTAATTATATAAGATGCTTAATAAACACAAATTTTTTTATATCGTGCAAGCCACGTGCAACGGGCGTGCAACTCATGTGCAAAGTACATGGATGAACACATTTTTATAATTAGAAGACAGTGAAATTAATGTAATGGTTTTAATTTTAATTGGGTTGTGTTCATGTCAAGATTATGATCCGTGAGGAGATTATCGGGCAAAAGAAGATACGAACACGCTCAGAATGCGATACATCCACTGATACATTCATATAAGCACGAGCCAAACATCAAACACATAGCCTGCTAGAGGAAGCACCTGCACAAGAACCTGCAAATACCGCATTGCCATTTTTTTTTGGCCGAAATTTTCTATATAGTTGGCTATTTGCACTTCTAGGTTGCCTCTCCTGATTCTTATAGGAAAGGGGTGCTTACAATAGCAGCAAAAGGCTATTAAAATCCCCATTAAAATCATGGCTACTAAAATTGTGATGACCACGAATAGCCACTCCCGCATTCGTACTCCAAGAAGGTGAACATGTTTATTCTCTGCATTGAGCTAAGAGATCAATGGGCCTTTTTTCTATTAAAAAAAAGCAATATTGACTTTTTTAACTACTGGCTATGAAACTCTCTCTCACACATAAGGATCACCAAAGGCAAGATAAAGGGAAAAAAAAAACATTCCGAGGGCTATTGCACGTATGGTGCACATGCATATGGTGCACATGCATTGCACGTGAATTGCACGGCCATTACACGTATGTCGCACATGCATTGCATGGGATAAGGATATTGAATTTACTTGTCTACAATAGGTATTGAACAATTGTTACTCTGTAAACATAAGTGCAATGACAAAATTTGTTAACTCAACAAATCGAGTAAAAAAAGACTTGCATTGAAACAGGACAAAATGATATTGAGAAATAGTTTCTAATTGGGGTAGCATAACTGGTAAAACTTAGCATATTTCTCATTGTTTACATGTACGGAAATAATACTCTCGTGTTTTACAAAGTAGTAACCAAACCCCACAACTCTTCTGCTTTTGTAAAATTCCAGCCTTGGTAGCTTCACATGTAAGGCAATCAGAGAAATAACACGGTCCCGACAATTTTGATATTTGCTTATTCTCTTAGACACTTGGGCAACCATATATGCACTGATACGGTGGAGCATCCTCATCAGACGCTGTATTGTTGCCTGGCCATTGAGGCAGAAGATCTCCGTGTGAATATATTCTTGACGTTGCGAATCGTCTTCAGTATCAGGCGTATCATATGCCCCACAAGAAGCAAAACTATCAAGCCAATCCACACACAAATTCTGAGTACTATTATCTTGTAGATGTGATCCTTTTCCTGAGAGGACGTGCAGATTGCTATTGGGTGCTTTATATTATAAGATGGGACTTGTGCATATTCGCTTACCTCAGTTTGCTTATTTGCAGCAGCTAGGTGCAATATAGTGTTGCCATTGTCGTTCTTCAAATTAACAAATTCGTGATCTCCAACAGTCTCCACCTAAAGCTTCAGAGCTTGCAAATTAATATGCTGCACGCATAGATGCAGTATAGTCTCGCCATGGTCCATCTTATGACTCCTTACTCTCTCGAATCAGTTCCTTCATAACATCAACTCGGCCTTTAACCGCTGAAACGTGAAGAGGGTTCTTACCATACTTGTCACGAGCATAGTACATATCTGCAATCACGCTCAACAATTTCTTCACTAATCGAAGATTACCTTTAGCTATTGTGAGATGCGGGGTATTAAAAAATTTATAAGAATTTCCTTTATATGGTTTAATGCTCATTTAATTATATAAGATGCTTATTAAACACAATATTTTTTTTATCTTGTGCAACTCACGAACAACGGACGTGCAACTCACGTGCAACGGGCGTGCAACTCACTGCACATGGATGAACACACTTTTATTATTAGAAGACCGCGAGATTAATGTAATGGTTTTGATTTTCAAGTGCGAAAATGAAACTAAAACAATCCAATGCTCTGTTTGGGAGCGGGGAGTGAAGAAGATGAAAATGAATAACATCATTGCGTGTGAATCTAGTGAAAATGTGCAATAGAAATAAAGACATTTATTAGCATTTATGTCAGGTGGTAAAGTAAATATTGACACTATATATTTTCTATTTAATTCCTATTTCCACTTCTAGGTTGCCTCTCCTGATTCTTATCGGAAATGGGTGTTGACAATAGTAGCAAAAGGCTATTAAAACCCCGATTAAAATCGTCGCTACTAAAATCGCGATGACCATGAACAGCGACTCCCGCATTCATAGTCTAGGAAGGTGGAAATGTTTGTTCTCTGCATTGAGTTAAGAGAGAAAAAATATCAGACAGGAAAAAATAAGAGAAACCAAATTGTCAATGGACCTTTTTTTTATTAAAAAAGGAAAAAAAAAATCAACCCAAGTGAGAAATGTTCTAAGTTTTACTGGTTATACAACCCCAGTTAAGAAGAGAATTAAAAAAAATAGAAATATAAACTCTCTTGTCCTCGTTGTTCTCCATTGAGGACCCCGAAGAATTTGGCAATAAATTCGGAGCCGCCGTCGCCACTAGAGCGGCCATTGGAGTTGCCGCTGGAGCCACCATCGCCACCATTGGAGTGGCCACGGGCTGCTGCCGGAGCCATTGTCGGAGTCGCCAGCACTGCCTTCGGAGCTGCTACCGGAGCCATCACTGCCAAAGCCGCTGTTGCACTAAATAAGAAGAAATTAAACAGCATTCTTGCAATATAAAAGAAGAGGATTCTTGAGAGATATGATGAAGAGGAGATGATACGAGAAGTGGAGATAGAGAAGAGGGGTTACATAAGTTTTGAAGCAGCTAGGATGACTCATTCCGAGTCGCGATTTTACGCGCTTATCGCTTCCGCGAGGAAAAGGTTTACTTGAATTTTAGGTTAAGAAGAGAGATGAAAAATGGGGGTGGGCGGAAGATGTTTGAATATTGGAAGAAATAGCAAAAAACACACGAGGATCACCAAAGGCAAGAAAAAGGGAAAAAAAAGATATTCTGAGGACTATTGCACGTATATTGCACATGTATTGCATGTGAGTTGCACGTCCGTTACACGTATATAATACGGGATAAACGAGAGTTCCTAGTATCGACCAAGCGACATTTTTCTCAGTATAGTATGGTGTACAGAAGTTTGCATCTTTGTATTTATGTGCCTAACACATTAATATATGGACTCTCGATTTCGCATGTCATTCCGATTCTCTCTATGACTAGCTCAACTTATTTTACTTTCGCATTGCAGGAGCTGACGATGATAAAGAGAATGTGATCCTCAACAAAATTCATGTTGCTCAATAATCACACTGGTGTTTTTTAATAGGCACACAGGTCAAATAATGGCATCAACTGCAGTAATCGTCCACGGACTCTCCTTCATACAGCATCACCAATCCAACTGTGAATCTAAACCAAAATTCCCCGAATTACATAAAAGAAAAAAAACATTGCATTAGTAATTGCAACATCAATACCGAAGTGCAACCCATTCTTGTCCAAATTTATGAAATCACTATACCACATTACTTTTCCGGGTATTCATTTGATGTTTTGACTTACCCGATGACCAATAGAGCTAGGCCGAGAAGCCATAGCATGTATTGGTACTTGTTGTACTTAGGCTTGTTGGCATGAGCATCATCGCTACGGTCTTGGCTTTTAACCCAAGCCAGTCAATAGCTCACCAATGTGGCAGAAATTATCTATGTGTGAAGTGAATACTCCAAGTCCTAAACCAAGTGCTGCCGTGCCGATCGGTATAAACAGACCAGCACCCTGAAAAAATAAAGAAATAATACAGGAAAATTAACGTTGAATTACGCAGTACAAACTCATAACATAAAAGCAAGTCAAAGTCTTGGTTTTTCCTTTTGTTCATTTAATTTACTTTTGTTAGCAAAAGAATGGAAATTTAGCAGAAGGTGATATCGGCTTTGTCGGCCTTGTTAAAAATTGTCCAGGTAATCTTTTGCTTGCAAGATTGAATATGTACTATTAGATTCAACACCTTCGCCTTAGTGTCTAATTTAGTGGATACTCGTTCAATCTAAATACTTAATTCACAAATATTTACGTGTAACAGTCATAACAAAATAGTATTTAATTTCATTTAAAAAATCCTAGCATATAAAAAAAATAAATGAGGATAACCCTCCATTTTGACGGACTGAGGTAAACGCTCAATTTTGATGGTTTGAGCAGTTTGATGAGCAATGCGAGGATTGCTCCTGTGCTTGCAAACCAATTAGTCAAGGAAACCATTTTCACTTGAGCAAAGAGAGCACCGAACAAGTGCTCCTTATATAGTTTCAATTTGAGAATTCTTCTGGATACGCAACAAGTGCATGCGTGCGTGGACATAAGATCTTTTTTTTTATACTGAATTTCAGCTTGGATTTCGAGAGAAAAGAGCCATCGTGTGCAATGGCTCACGATGCTTTCATCACGTTTTCAATTAAATAATCTTCGCATCATCTTGAAAATATTTTAAAAAAAATAGTTAGAGAATTTGTATACAAAAATTTTCATTAGAGATTTCCTTTATATAAATTAATACTAGTTTAATTACATAATGTGCTTAATAAATTCAATATCTTATATCCTGTGCAATGCATGTGCAACATACGTGCAACGGGCGTGCAATGTAGGTGCAATATACGTGCACCGTACGGGCAACGGACGTGCAACTCACATGTAAAATGAATAAATCCTCTTTCAGATGCTAGTTGCACCATTCTCTTCACGTGTTCATCCCTCTTGATCTCTACATGCAAATCATCGTATTTACCAGGAGTCACGTACCACATTCTCTTCAAATGAAAACCGAAACCTTTCATGTCAGCAATCAATCCTGTATATGTCATGGAATTACGGGTGACATCAAACTCCTCATTGGACTTCTTTACTCCAAGATGGAATATAATTGGGAAGGGATGTTCCGTCCTTGGTGTAACAAGGTCAACGTGAGAGCCAAAGAACAAATGTGTCGGATATATATTAGACATTTTTGCTTATTTACCCAAAATCCAATACGGCACAAACATCATTCAACAGTTAGAGACAAATCTTGGATTAAAAAGTCAGCTGTCCAATGAAATATCAGTACTTCTTTTTTGATTTTCCTTTCATTAACTAAGTTTGAACTCTTAATAAGTATGCGATGTAAATTTAAATTAAACATCAAATAAGTTAGATTATAATCTAACTTGGGGTACTATCTCATTATTATTGGCTAGTGTAATTAAAACTTTTCGATAGCGGTTTTTTATACTCTTGATTTGAGGATTATAATTACTCGCTTTCTCACCAACCATCAAATCAAGGATAGATTGGGCCCCTTGTGAAACATTTTCTTTATACTATTATAATCACTAAAAAATGGACCGATAACAAAACTTTTTAAAAATTTCTATCTGAATATTATAGTGCTATCTTTTGTCTTGATTAATTCCTATCGGTACACATAAATTACCACGTCTACGCGCTTTAAATAAGGCTTTATCCATATCTTGACAAGTGTCGCTTCTAAGATTACTTTGTATTGTTTACCTTGCTAATAATGAAAAATTGTAGTTAAGGTGGTACAGTAAGTAAAATTTCCTAAACTGCCCGACACATGAGATACTCCTTTGCAATTTATTGAGTAATGAATAGTTTTGACTTGATACATTTTACAATTGATGCCAAAAGATTGTCTTTTGTAGATGCATGCTAGATTTAGTGAAGTAATGTACTTATCTTCAGTTCGTTAATGCTAGTCTAGAGTTAGTGGGTATTATTCCTTTTCTTTATGATCCCTATTTGTAAATTACCTTACATGTAAGTTTGCCTTCCTAATGTAGTCATCTGCTAACCACTTCCAAATTAGGGGTCAACTTGAAAACCAATTATTCAAGGAAACCATTGAGCAAAGAGAGCACCGAACAAGTGCTCCTTATATAGTTTCCATTTGAGAATTCTTCCTCAAATTCTTCTGGATACGCAAGAAGTGCGTGCGTAGACATGAGACCTTTTCTTTTTTTTTTTGCTGAATTTCAGCGCAGATTTCGAGAGAAAAGAGCCATCGTGCAATTGCTCACGATGCTTTTATCATGTGTTCAGTTAAATAATCTTTGCATTATATTGAAAATACTTTAAAAAATAGTTAGAGAACTTGTATACAAAAATTCCATTAATGATTTCCTTTATAAAAATTAATACTCATTTAATTACATAACATACTTAATAAATTCAATATTTTTTATCCGTGCAATGCATGTGCAATATACGTGCAACGTAGGTGCAATATATGTGCAATGTATGTGTAACAGACGTGCAACTCACACATATGAAGACACGCTTTTTATTAAAAGAGGCATTGCTTTTTTTTTTCTTTTCTTCTTCCGATGGAAGTACACTAGCGTATGTCCGCTTTGTGGACCCGGGAACCCTCTCTCTACACGAACTAATCAGGACAGAAGAACGTCGTTATTGAAAATTAGGCACATCAGAGCGGAGCTATCTCTTAAAGCAAGCGTTGATACTCGGCCACGGTTTCAGTACGAACACATCCGGTACATGTCAATGTTGCAAATTTAAGGAAAATATCAAACAAAAAGAAAATACGAACACATCCAATACACAAATACGTTCGACCGATTCATTAATATTAGCACAAATACAGCACTGCCATTTCCTTTTTTTTGGTCGAAATTTTCTAGGTGGCTATCTCCACTTCTAGGTCGCCTCTCCTGACTCTAACAGGAAATGGGTGCCTACAATAATAGCAAATGGGTACTAAAATCGCGATTAAAACTATCGCTACTAAAATAGCGATGCCCAGGAATAGCCACTCCCGTATCCGTACTCCCGGGAGGTGGACATGTTGATTCTCTGCATTGAATTAAGAACAAAAAAAGTCAGCCAGGAAAAAGTAAGAGAAAATAAATTGCCAAAGGGCTTTTTTTTAATTAAAAAAAGAAAAAAAAAACCAAACCGCCGTTATATTTGTTCTGCGCTGAGGTTCCCTTAGAATTCGGCATACGCGTCCGAGCTAGAGCCGGAGCTGCCGCTGTCTCATCCACCGGAGCTGCTGCCGTCACCGCCGTAGCGGTCACCGGAGCCGGAGCCGGAGCTGCCACCTCCAACAGGGCGGCCGCTGCCATAGCTGCCACCGGAGCATCCGCCGGAGCTGCCGCCGCAGTAGCTGCCGCCGGAGCGGGAGCAGCAACCGGAGTGGCCGCCGGGGCGACCGCTGCAGCCACTGCCGCCAAACTAAAGAAGAAGAAGATGAAGCGCATCATTGCAATGTGAAGAAGAGGAAGATGAGATGAAGACGAGATGAACGGTTAATCAATACAAGAGAAATTAACAGTCCGTGTCATCAAAGGCATATGGACTAGCGCTTGCCACCTCTAATTGATGCAGTTCACGCTCAAGGGTGAAACAATGTTACACGTTCAATCTCAAACTTGATAGACATTGTGTCATTCGTAAGAGATGACGATTTGTGTTGCACCATTTGCATTCATGTTGGTTACTCAGCATAATTTCTTAATATTATTGCCGCTAAATTAGTGCACCTAGCGAGCAGCAACCAAAATTAGCACTTATCGAAATAGTGTAAATTCAGTTCAATGAGATTCGTGAAGATTGCTTTTGTCGAAAAGGAAAAGGTCAAGATTAGAGGTTTTCGATTCCAAGGTAGATTGATTCACGGCCTAAAATCGAAAACCGTCCTTGTGAACCAGTTCCCAATCTTTTAGAACTAGGAATCGAACAAGTCGGTTTTGGAATAGCCAGTTACACCATTTCATTGGAGAAAGTACCAAAAAATATCATAAACCTGTTGTACCTGTGTCAATTCAGTCATACACCTTTCAATTGGGCTAATTTAGTCCTAAAACTTTTCACATTTTTCCAATTGAGTCTATTCGGTTAATTTTGGACAAAAATCTAGTGTGAACGCCAGCCGTTCTACTTTGCACCACTGGCACTGACGAGAACAATTTTTTTAAAAAGTTGAATTTTTAATTCTTTTTTTTCTTTCCATTTTTTTTCCTCTCAATTGGCCCTCACCCAGGGCCGCCCTTGCCAACGGCCGGGGAGGGCTTGTTGGCCCTAGCCCAATGGCCGGCAACAAAGGAAAAAAAAGAAAGAAAAAAAAAATTAAATAGTTTAAGAAAAGAAAAGAGAAGAACAAAATATTATAAAAAAATTCAAAATATTATTACAAATGTCCACGTTAGCACGTCAAGATTCCCGGTCAAAATTGACCAGATGGACTCAATTTACAAAATGTGAAAAAGGTTTAGGACTGAATTGAAACAACTTTTTGGTACTTTCCTCCATTTCACTTCAAAAACATTTGTTGCTTAAGTAATTATGTTATTATTTGTACATTTTTTTAAAGAGGCTTCAACACCGGTTTAGAGCCGGATCCAGTGCTCACCTCTAATTAAGATTACAATGATAGAACTTATCGACATTCAACCGTATCGAATTCAAGTTTCTCTAACTAAATCAGTGTCAAGTTTAGTTTATATTAAACGGGCGCTTAGTTTTTCGATCCAAAAAAAATGGGCGCCTAGTGTTGATTAAAACAACCAAATAGGTGAGGAAACGAACGTACTGTTGATACTCGACATTGACGGCTGTGGCAGAAGACTTTGCAATCGTCCCAAATGCCGTTGTCGAGAGGACAACGGTCGCGCCATTACTTGAGGGACGTGAAGACGAGGATAGCGCTTGGTCGACGATTCGGACTTGGATAGTCTGGCTAGGAATGCAGGTTCCGGAGACGGAGGCACTGATGCACCGCACTAGGTACTGCCTCCCGCACGACGCTCCGTTGTCCCATATCCCTTCATCTGCCGCCGCAAAGAGGTTGCTCGACGGGAATTGCGATGGATCATTGCCGAAACACGCGATCGCTGGATCATAATGAACAAACTTATGAGAGAGAGAGAGAGAGAGAGAGAGAGAGAGAGAGAGAGAGAGAGAGAGAGAGAGAGAGAGAGAGAGAGAGTAGATTTTACGTATGTGTGTATGGAGGACTGTAGTGAGTGGGGGTGCCAACGTCGGCACGAGAGAGATGAGTCTGCATTGTCAACAGAAGAAAGGTGAGTAGAGAAAGAGAGAGAAGTCTCGTTCTAATGTTGGAGTACTTCATGGTTCAGGAAGAATCTGCGAGGCCAAACGTGACACCTGAATGGACTGAGATAAGAAGAGCTCTGGTTGCCACCTTTTATAGACATGTAAAACCAATCCGACATGTGAATGTGTACATCAAAGTCAATGAGGTTCGATATCATTTGTGTACATTTGGATGACGCTCCACATGACGACAATTGCCTTCAGACTGACACATGCAATGTGGAGAATCAACTCACACAATGAGAAATCAACCTGAAACTACAATACATATATGAATTCTAATTTAGATGCTTCTAATTTCTATGGTTTTTTCTTTTCTCCTTTTTAATCTCCAAAGTTTCCATGCTGTAGCTGGCTGAAGAGGGAATTTCTGCTTTGAACAATTCTTTTGCTGTCGTACTCGTAGTCTGAAAAGTTTGCTTTTTCCGCCGTTAGGTGACCAAATGGCAAATACTAGTTTCCAGATGCAGCGCGTCATTTGTAATTCCAGCTCTACAATAGAACATTCTACTCTTTTTGTCAGTTCGTACTTGAAAATAGTTTGTGCGGCATACGTAATACGCGACAGGGACACGTGAAGCAATAAGTTGATAAATCATGTTGGTCTATATCACGCGGGCCTAACAATGTGACTATAAGCCGTGCAACAACACTCGCCCTTCTCTCCCCTCCCTCTCCCCCTCCGTCGTAGATTGCGTCACTACTGTGCCGAAGAGATATGGGAGGAGAGAGTTAGGTTTTTTGTGGTTGGTGCTATAGATGAACACATTGCGAAGATTCATTAGCTAATTGAGTGGAGACATTAGTGCATGGGGATGTACATGGGTAAAGTTACTCATCATCCGGGGGATCGATTTGGTCGCTTACCAATTGGAGACATTTCTCCGATTAGGATGGGGAAAGTGCCTCTAGAAAGAGGTAGAAGAAGAAACAACGTCCGAGAAGCAACAAACTGTGGGCCGAGGGTCTAGGAGACTTACCTGGTAAGTGGCTCCGAAGAGGAGGTTTTTAGATGTTGTATTGGCCAAAGAGGGATAACAAGAATTTATAGAGTGTGACAATGTTCCTCAACAAGAGAGAGAGAGAGAGAGAGAGAGAGAGAGAGAGAGAGAGAGAGAGAGAGAGAGAGAGAGAGAGAGAGAGAGAGAGAGAGAGAGAGAGAGAGAGAGAGAGAGAGAGAGAGAGAGAGAGAGAGAGTGAAATTCCATCAATTGCCTTTCCAACACAAGAATGAGGGAATTTGTGTTAGATGTCGAAGAGAACCACTTCCATTTTTTACATTTTCCAAATGATCTTAGCGTTAATTGTTGTAGAGAAATTACTACGCATATGGCAAGCTCAAAAGCTACTGGTAAATGATGTGGCGAATTAATCACTAGAGTTTGCCGCAGTAGCCACTCTTCCTACTTGGAAAGGGAGAGGTAAAGAGTTCGATTCCCTATCTTTTCAGAAGGGCTAGGGTTGAGGACATTTAGTTTTAAATGTGGATTTCGACTCTCACCCTCTTCAAAGAGGCAGATGATTGACCAAGTGGAAGGATGCTAGTGGCTATTTTGTTCCCTTACATATGGATTTCTCAAAGGTCTAAAGTGTGAGATAGATAATTTGAGAATTATATACGTCATTAACGCGTTAATCGCTTTCATTTATTGTCCATTTATGCTTGTCAAAATGTAGATATGGTCATGCTTTTTTTGTAATTAACAAAATAAATTAACAAGAGAAATTATTGCGTACTAATCAACAAAAAGCACCGACTCAGAGGAACGTTTGCTGTAGGAATAAATGTGGTCAATCCCTAACCCTCATCGAACAAACCATCTTTATTACCTAATCACGGTTCACCACTTTAAATACTTTGCAGAATTGGTACCGAGAGTACATTTCCTCGGAAATGACTCGATTTTGCGTTCTATTATTTCTAGCAATCAGTATCTATTCGAGCATCAGATATAACGAGTCATAGATAAATAATAGTTGTTATTAGTCTTGTTGCGTCGGATTGCACCAACTTGCGTAATCCGTGCAAAGTCCCTATGAAGTTAAAAGTTGTTTTAGGAGGACAAGAAAAGGTCATAGGTCGTGGACACAGATAATAGATGACAAGGCTGATATTAGGAATTTGAAAAGTGGCAGGTATATTTAATTCATGGATAGTTTCTAGTTCTAGACAATGAAAATATGCAAAATAAGTTTAAAAATCCTGAGGAAATAACAATAAAAGTGTTGAGAAAAATTTAGAAAATATTAGACTATACCACAAATAATTGCATATCATGTATACAAGAAAAGAGGAACCTTTGAATAAAGAATAGATTATGCAATTAAAGACCGTTGAAAAAATAATCTCACTAATTCGAAATGATGGAACTTTTTAAATTTTTTTCAAAAGGACGTTGAATGATCATAGGGAAAGGAAATTGAATTAGTTACATATAAAAATAGTCCAAGTTACTTTAAAACTCCTAACTAGGAATCATAGAATCCATATTGTGTGATGGTCGTATATACTTTAATTGCTATCACCGTTTCATAATTGGATCCAAATGTGATGAGAACATTAGGGGTAAATATAAAAACCTCAGAACTCGACGTGATTGAAGGATCTTACAATCTAGCATTAACTTATAAAACCTAGAGGTAGTGACATTGCAAATTTGCAAGTACATGAACTATTGTCCGTTTTACAGTCAACTACCTAGAATTTCTTTTTTTCGTTTAATCAAGTTTCTTCTCGACCTTTCAAACCTGAGTGAATGTGAGGTGTCCCTTGTATCGCGAACAAAAAATGCCAACTTGGATTCTAATGCCATGAAATAGTCACATTGGACTCTAATATGGCCTCTTGAGATAATGTCACGTTCGTAGAAACATATTGGATGTATAAAATTGTTCAAGCTGGCACTCTCTCTTCTTTCATCACCCAACATCTAAAGGGGAAAAACCACCAAAAATCCTTAACTATGCCCGTTGTGATACATGTACCCCAAACTTTTTTTTTTTTGTGATACCAAAAACTCCAAACTTGTATTCCAGTGACACATTTACCCTCCGTTAGGGTTATGTTAAAAATCTCCATTAAAGATATGACGTGGTGCTGATGTGGCGCTCGCGTGGTGCCACATCAGAAAAAATTAAAAAGAAAAACTAAAATTAAGTTACTTCGATCGCGACCTACAGTTCATAGTTATTGTTCATTGTCTTCAACCTTGCGATAGCTCGGCCAAAGCTCTTCTGGAGCTCGTCCGTCGCTGCCCACATGGACCTTCGGGAGCTTCGTCGTAGCTGCTGGCCATGGCTTCGAAGCTTGCAACCACCATGGCCGCTCGAGCTTGAAGCTTGGCCTGAGGTCGGATCCGCGAGACTTGGATAGCAACCAACAACGATGGTTTGGTTGGGATGAAATCGGCTCGGCAAGGTAGAGCCCATTATCTGAGACCGCCAAGGTGATGTTGATCCTTAGTGTTCAGACCATAGTAATCGAAGATGGGGCGTGCGAGAGGTTTTGGTTAAGTTGCTTCGGCAAATCGTGTCTTCTCCAAATTTGGGGAAGCGAACGGATGAAGCTCGTTCTTCTGCTACGGATTACCCACTCTCACCATTTTTCTCTCTGTTTCTCTCCTATTCCCTCCAAGTGTATTAGTGTTTCTTTCCCCTTTTTGTCTACTCCTTTTTCACCAGAAAATGAAGAATGCATGTGCTGGATCCTTCTTGGCCAGGAGCCTCTCTGCCTCTATTCAGATGATGACGAAGAAGAGGAAGACAATGACGAAGTTGATGACGGAGATCCACTTCGGCCAAGCTTTGCCCTCAGGCCGAGCTTCGAGCTTGAGCGACCATGGCGGTCATAAGCTTCGAAGCCAGATCCAACCTCAAAGCTTGTAGCCGCCATGGCCAGCAGCTACAACAAACACTCCCAGAGGTCCGGGCAACAGTGGGCAGCGACGAATGAGTGCCGAAAGAGCTTTGGCCAAGCCAAACGATGAACAATAACTTTGAAGCCATGAACAGTACTCACGATGCCAGTAACTTAATTTTAGTTTTCCTTTTTTATTTTTTTTGATGTGGCGCCAGTCAGATTTTTTACTGGAGATTTTAACAGAACCCTAACGGAGAGTAAATGTGTCACTTGGATACTAGTTTAGGGTTTTTTGTGTCACAAAAAAAATTTGAGGTAAATGTGTCACAATAAGTATAGTTTGGGGTTTTTTGTGATTTTTTCCTACACCTAAATAAAGATGATAAAATTTTTGTTAAGTAAGCGAACCACATCATGAATTGTGCTTGAATTTTACCGAGTAAGTGAGTTACATCAGTAAAATCACTTAACATAGCAATTTATTTAATAGAGTCCTTACATTGAGCCAAATTTGAAAAGTTGAAGTACTTGACTAAAAATAGAAGTTGAGATTCTTGATAATAAAAAGCACATAAATTCGTATACTTGCTAAGGTCCTTATCCTTATAATCTTTTATAAGGTCATGTAAGCAACAATTGATCAAGATCACATAAGTTAGATTTTAAGTAAAAAAGAAACAATTTTGCTATGCTATGTGCAAATATTTAGATAACAAATGGAGTAGTGTTAAAATCTATTAGACGCAATAAGATTAGACTTTCACGTGAATTGATTTTCCAATCAGAAAACGTCTTGAATGGATAATTAAATATGAAAAATATTGCCAAAAACCTTAAATTATGTCTATTGAGACTTAAATATCCTAAACTTTTTTTTGTTAACAAGAACCTAAATTTTGTATTTGCATTGCATAGTATCACATCATAGGCGGACGTGGCAAGTACTTATGTATTGTTCACCAATCGCAAATTGACACATGTCATTGGAGTGGAAATAAATAAAAAATAAAAAGATGTTTAAATTTTTTTGTCTTTCTCCCTCTCGTTCGTACTCTGTCCGGAATTGTTGAAGTTTCTAGGTTTCCTGGTTTTTGGTCACTTCTGGGTTTCTTTCTTCTGCACTACTTTCAAGACGCCAACTCCAAGAGCTTATCTTCATCTTTCTTCTTGTCACATTGTTTCTCCGTAATTTAATCCGTAAGGAAACAAACACCGAAAACGGATTTTCGACTTTTAATTGAAGGACGGGTTCTATGGTGATTTGACAGGAAATATCCAAGCGATCATAAAAATCAACGTGGAATTGTACAAACCTAAACCAAACCGGAGCTTGACTCGACGGAAAAGTTTAGGAAGTACTATTGAAACAAACTTCGACGGAATTTGACTCGAGGACGAAGCTTGAAAGAGCGGCGGTACTACGCCGAGATTTGACTCGACGACGAAGCACCAAGGATGAAGATTCATATCAGAGGACGACTCGGCGACGTGAATATGAGCATTAGAACTACTTCTAAAGAATTAAAGCTTGTAAATTGCAGGAAAATAATGGCCTTGGCCAAATGTAAAGATACAAGTGCAGGAAATGTAAAGATAAAAGAAAGATAAACTGATAAAGAACGTGAGTTCTGTTGTTGATGGGGGGCCTTTACAATATACAAACTTGTGATATTTATAATCTAGTACAAGCGTTTACAACTTTTAAATAAAAAGCAACTTCCTAACGGTGGTTATTATCTTCCTATTTTCTAGGCACTCTTTATGTTCAAATAACCACCCTTATCCATAAGCAGTTTTGTTATTGATACCTAACTATCGGTGAGTTGCTGATGCCAATCCTCTGCTCACTCACTATTGGTAAGTTGCGAACTATCGGTAAGTTACCGACGCCAAAGCTCCCGATGCCTATTTCCATGGTTTTTTTGTCACTTTTTGGTGTAAACACACATGCATTATGAAGTTTTGCCCGTTCATAGGAATATGCCTTTGCCATAACAGTTCTTGATCAGAGATTCAGTTTCAAGCACCCAGGTATCCCATGAGGGCAAAGCCAAAAACTTACTCTATTTCATTCTTTTCTTGGCGGCTGAGAGAATCGGAGGCTCTTCTCCATCTTTTTTCCCATTAGCTCAGCGATCTCTTCAGCAATTTCGAAACCCCTGCATCGTCACCGCGGCCTGCAAACTGAGCCACCCCTTCATCGTCGCTTGCAGCCAGGCTCGTTTGTCGCCAAACCATGTACTGCTTTTGTTTTCTCTGGTGCTGACTGCTGACGGTTGTTGTGCCTTCGCTATTTTTGAAGATGTAGAACTGGGGACATTCTTATCTGCATTTGTCGTCAAAAAGGTGATTTTTTCTCTTAATAAATTAATTGCAGTACCAGCAGCGTTGCCGTCAAATGAGAGGACACAAAATTCCTCGTCAGTCCACTCATATGCACTTGGAGAATATCTGTCCGTAGGAAAAGCTACCAACTATAATATAGGCATAGTGATGTAGCAAGAAATTCTGAAACCATTGCGCATAAAAGGAGAAAATTCCCAAAAAAGTCATGTGCTGAAGATGGAAATCACCGAATTTTTGCGATCATCGGCACCACATCGTGGCCGAACGAAGAGCCTCGTCGATTAGAATCATTCGTTGGAAGGAAGGAAGGAACGAAGGAGGGAATACCGGCGGTCTGCTCGAGCTTTTTCAGTGTGATTTCAGCAATCGCGACTCTACTCCATTAATCAAGTAAACTTCTATTTCTGATGCTCTGTTTTGCCCCTGCTTCTCGAGAATCAATAACGCCGAGTTCAATCGGTGAATTCGTGAGTAAATCGTGATAAGTTGAGATTGACTGACTATAAATATTGTTGATTTAGGCCTCTGTATATTCACATCTAAGGGTGTATTTGTTTGAGGGAAAGTATTTTCTCGGAATCCGTTTTCCGGACTTTCACCCATTTGGTTCGCGAAAAATGATTAGTGAATCGAAAATACTTTCCGATCAAGGAAAACTTTAATGTATAAAATTAGGAAAGTTAATTCTCTAATCTAAGAGTGTGAAACCACTTTATGGAATTGATTATCTTGATTTTGTTAATATTTTAATTTTTCTTTCTTTTTTTTTGTTTTCTCTTCCTTTTTCTTTCTTCCTCCCTCCACCGATCACTGGCCTTGGTGATGGCCGGTGACCGGCCACAAGTAGGGCCAGCGACTCGCCAGCCCTATGTGAGCTCGAGCTCGCTAACACGAGGTCGAGGCTGGCCGGGATTTGAGCTCACCAGCCTCGTGCGAGCTCGACCTCATCAGATCCTGGCAAGCCCCGACCTCGCGCTGGAGAGCTTCGACTTCGCGGCGAGGTCTCGCTGGCCTCGCTCTAGCTCGAGGGTCACCAGATCCCGACGAGTCTCGCCGGCGCGAGGTCGAGGCTGGCTGGGATCTGGTGAGCTCGAGCTTGCCGACCTCGACTTTGCGGCAAGGCCTCGCTGGCCTCGTGCGAGCTCGAGGCTCGCCAGATCCCGATGAGCTCAAGGCCAACGAGCTCGAGCTCGCCTGTAGTAGTCGTCGGGCAAGCGTCAGGCTCTCCTGTGGCTCACGGCAGAGTAGGAGGAAAAAGAAAAGCAAAGAAAAGAAAAAAGAAAAAGAAATGAGAAAAAATAAAAGAAAAATAAAAATAATTAAGTATTCTAGTTTTTTCAAAAAAGAAAAGAAAAATTTAAAAATAATTAATAATCGATTTTTAAAAAAAATTAAAATAATAGGATTTTTTTTTGTTTGAGATAAAATCATGAGATTGAATTTATTTTCCAAATCATATGCAAACACTAGAAAACGTTTTCAATCACATATTACCAAGCATAGGAAAATTAACCCTATTCCTAGAAAATGCTTTCTCGGAAAGCATTTTCCTTTATCATTGAGTTTTCCGTGAAACAAATGCATCCTAAATTGAATCCGAAACTCATATTCTAAGTCGCACACCACATGTTCGATAATATGCCTGAGAAATGTTTTAAAACTAATTTCACATAATCGGCCGTGTGATATGGTGCCAGATCTTGTTTGATTTATGTTCACTTCTTTGATTGATTGAGCTGAAGCTGATGCCAAGTTTTTGTGTGTTTTTATGGCATTCGCTCATCATGAGTCGGCCATGGATAAAGGTTTGCCGGAGTTGATCCCCTTGGTGAAGCCTGCGGTTAGAGGCCGCCTTAGTCAGCTCCCTAAGCTGTTACTTTACTGTATGTTCATGCATTGCATTTTTCGCCGGATCGGTTGAGGGATTTTAAGTCAATAAATGAAAATTGGTCACCGGTGATAGTTGTTATGGCGGAATCGGTGGGCGTAGTAAGCCGACGGGATGGCTCTCGTGGTGGCCGTCGATGTCGGCTGTCGACGTCGGGCTGGCCGGAGCTCCAGCGTGAGACCGTCGGTGATGAAGGTCTCGGCGTGGTCTCGGTGAAAGTGGTGGGGAAGAAGAAGACGATTTGCAGGACAAAAAGAAATAATAAAAACGAAATAGAAAAAGAAATAGTAAAAACCAGAAAAAGAAATAAAAATTCGGATATAATCTGAATCGGGTCGGATCCGGTTAACTGGTTCGGATTAACTAAGTCGGGTTGGATCCGAGTAATTGAACCAGGGCAGATTAGATGAATGGGCTTAGATAATGGACCGGGCCGAGTGTAAATATATTTTAAAACTGAATCGGTGCTTGGGCCACAGTCAGATCTGGCCTAAAGGCTGGTTCGATTTGCAGGTCCGGATTAGACCGGCAAATCGGAGGAACCCGGTCCGAAGTCCATTTTTTCCAGAATAAAAATAAAAATAATAAAAATTCAAGAAAAAATAAAAAAATTGGGAAAAGCTAAAAAATTAGCATTCATCTACTTTAGGGCTTTTAATAAATATTTTAGGTTTAGATAAAATTTGATTCAAAATTGAATAAACCTTTAGGGCTTTTACAATAGGGTTTTCGATTTTTTTTTAAGAGATAATGCTAGGTCGCTATTTGTGCACTTTCATTTTGATTATTACTTGATTGCGCATTTTCAATACATTGACTGTTATTTTCCTTTTTAGAATGGTTAGGTTAAAACATTAGGACCATAATGAATACAAACATTGCATGGACACTTAACAGATGAGAATAGTAGGAATCATAATAGGTAAAAAGATTGCATGAACATTTTAGTCAACAATCGATCAAGTTTAGGCATCGAAAGGGTATTAATTAAATAACTAGTGTAATCAAGTCCGCGTTCTTAAAAATCTTTGGTTGCGAATGCATCGAGACGATTCTCCCGCATTGTGATTAGGGTTTCTAGCCGGCCCTCAATAATGGCTAGTGGCAACTTCAAATGAATACATAGATTAGAAAAATCAATGTCATGTGGGCTTGTGAGAGTCCGTGTTTGTGATCGATGGACCACTTGCGTTGTTATCAAGTAATGGTCCACCCAAGACCTTGTTTGTATGTACCATTCGAATTGTCGAGACATGGGCGAGGGTGTCCGAGCCCTTACTGGCCGCTGACGAGGATCGCGAAACTCATCGGCCTAGTGTGAGGGCAACGAGCCCTCCAGGCCATTGAGGGAGGGCTGCGACCCTCGCTGCGGTTGTCGAGGACTTGTTGCCTTCACCTAGTGGGCAGCGAGGGCTCATAGAGCCTAGCCCAGTGTCCTGCGAGGCTCGCCAAGCCTCGGCTGGTGAACGGCAACCCTTGCCGGCCCTTAAAAAATATAGGGACATGTTCACTAACAGTACTAAAACTTGTCACAAAAGTATAATTGAGTCCTAAAACTTGCAAAAAGTGCAATTAAGTTCTAAAACTTATCAAATTGGTCTAATCGAGTCCTATTAACACCATCAAACTTATTAACGGAAAATACTGACGTGGCTTATTTTAATATTTTCTCTCTCCTACGTGGCGATGACATGGCTAAAGTACGAAACATAAGACTAAAACAATATCTTTTTGGCCCAAATTTGAATTTTAATACTAATTTTATTTAAATTAAATTTAAACAATAAGCTTAAAAAAAGGAGGAGGAGGAGATAGGTGTGGAGGATTGTAAGCCCTCATCACCTCGCCATTGCCGGGAGGGGCCGGCGAGGGTGGGGGACAGTAGGTGGGGGTTGCAACCCCTCACCCAGATCGGACGAGGGTCGCCGGCCCTTGCCTTGACTTGGCCGAGGGTTGCCACTGGCGACCATTGGCGACCCTCGTTGGGTTTGGGGGAGGGCCACGACCCCTCACCCAGGGCCTTCGCCTGCCGACTTGGCCGAGGCCCGGCGACCCTCGCTTGCCGTATCCCCACCCTCGCCGGCCCCTCCTGGCGATGGTGGGGCGGCGGTGGCGGGATACGGCAAGCGATGGGGAGAGGGCTGCCCTCCCCGCCTGTCCTCCTCCTCCTCCATTTTTTATAAAATTTTAGCTTATTTTTAAAATTTTATTTAAATAAAACTAGTATTAAAATAATTTAAAAAATCCACGTCATCACCACGTAGGATAAAAAAGAATAAAAATATTACGTCAGCATTTTCTATTACCCAAATTGGATGGTGTTAACTTTAGAACTCGATCGAACCAATTTGACAAGTTTTAGAACTGAATTGTAGTTTTTGCAAGTTTGAGGAATCAATTGCACTTTCGTGACAAGTTTTAGGACTTCTAGTGAACATATCTCAAAAAAATAAAAAGAAAGAAAATTAATCAAAAAAATCAAAAAAATTCAAAAAATAAAAATTGAAAAAATTTCCACATCAGCCTCGATTGTGCCACATAAGACGATTGGCATCTATGTCATTAAAAGTGCTTTTATTTTTTTTAAAGAAAAGAAAAGAAAAGAAAATAATTAATAAAAACTGGTGGTGCTATTTTGCGGTGATGCTCAGTTCACAAACTACCGGTGGACTCGATGGTCGCTACCAGGCGGTGGACTCAGCTCCAAGTCACCGCTGGTCCACCACCGTCTGAGCCGTCCGTCCTTGGTTTGAATTTGGAAGCTTATTCGCAAATTAGGAAACAATCAAGATCAAATTTGATCTAAATATCGTATTGCCTAAATTGACGAGATTGATATCTAATTCAATCTTTTTGAGTGATAGGCGTACTATCCATCGGGATATATTTCCTAATCCGCAACTGCATATAAAATTTAATTCTATCTACAAGGCTTTAGACGGAATTATTGGTTGCGCGGGTTAACATTGATATTTTGATATGTAAGGCTTAAGATCAACTTATCGATTTTATTTGTGAAATTTTAAGTTGATTAAATATTCTTTCCTTATTTGAATTGATTGGATGCTTTATTGAATGGTGGATAATGTATTGAATGATTTGGTGCTTATCTTTCTTTGATTGTTTTCCTTGTCCTGAAAATACTAAAAGATTGCATTGCATGTTATGTAGGTTAGAATTGATTTTCTAGATAATATCGTGTAGAATAGTTTACGTATTTTCCTAATTGAAATAGAATGCACGTTTAGATAATATTTAGATTATATAATATTCTTTGAATTGAATGGCATGTTGGGATAAATTTCTAGGTTAAGATAGGATTTAGGTTAGTCTATTTCCTAACTTAAAATAGATAATATCTCACTTTAGATAGATTTTTTATTTTGAGTAATTTTTAATTACGAATTTAATAAACCAATAACGAAAAGATTATTTTAGAATATGTGAGGTTCTTGGTTAGATTAGTGCATTTATTTATTACGAATTTAATAGAAAATACAAAAAATATGACGTCCTTGTCATATAGAATTAAGTCATGTAATGATACTTGCTCGTCATTTAATAATTGCATGATAGGTTCATTTAATTAAATTACATGTCATGTAGGGCAGTTCCATATTAATTATTGCCATCATTAGAATTAGGCTCGTTAGTTAAATTGCATGATATATAGCTTAGTCTTCATTTAAATAAGAGCAAACCCATAAAGGAAGTTGATTGGAATTTTGTGATAATTAGAAACCATGCCTAGGTTAAATATGTGTTTCTAATTAACATTTGTTGGAGATGTTTACGTTGCTTCGAGGTAAGTAAATCCCTTTTAATCTTAGCAATTTGTTTATTACTTTGATTATTGGTGTTTTGTTAATATTTACGTACCTGCATGATCATTTCACATGTTATTGGTTAAATTAAAATCAATTCAAGCTGTCTATTTTGTGAAAATAAAATAGAAAAAGGTACTCAAGACTCTGAACTCATTTAATAGCTAGTTCATAAAAGTAAAGTAAGTCTCTCGATATTTGCTTGAGTTTCTAAACGATCCACGAATATAGATTAGTGAGACTCTTGAATGAAAATTCTTTGCATGTTAAAAAACTTAAATCAAGTTGCGAATTGGTATAAACTTGAGATAGCCCGAGCTAGATTCAAATCTAGTAATCCATTAGCCAACCCCTAGATGGTGAAGGTTGCGATAACCCACACGAACATATTCACATAGCCGTTACACTGCTCCCGATACATACCCAACACACTTTAATACACATACTCTCAGCGACTTACCCAGAAGAGGTGGAGAGGGGCTGGCGGCGGTCGGAGCTTGACTGGGTAGTGATGATTGAACGGCGGCGCGATGGAGTGGTGGCAAGAGGTGATCAGCACGGCTGGAAGGTGCTGGTCACAGCGTTTGGGGGTGTAGCGAGCTGAGACGTGGTAGAGAGGCAGGATGCGCAGTGGCCGATTGGAGGTCGTGGAGGAGATAAGGAGGAACGCCGGGCGTTGAAGTGAACTTACGAGTGAACAATGGAGTGTTTGTGAAGTTGGTGATGGACGTGAGTCGATGAATTATTATGGAAGATTGTGAAGTGAATAAGTGCCTTTGCTCCCCTTCTTCCCTCTAGGCTGGTGTATATATACATTCTTGTGAAGGAGTTTGAAGTTGTTTTTGTGTTCGTAGGTGGATCTCTCTCCAAATCTGAGCATTTAAGAACCACGATCTTCTTTGCTTTGACTAAGCGATCCCATTCAAAAATCGCCACTGCAGAGTCCATGAATTGCCTGCGTGAATGTTCATCCACATAAAGCATGGACGTAAATCCCGATTGAATCTTCCTAGTGTGACAAGTGAACCATGATCTCTGTCTTTGCTCTGAATATCCCTTCCCTTTTCCCGCTGACTTCTTGCTGGAGACATCGCCCTTTATGATCGTATGCTGCCTGTGCCAATGTCTTTTGTTCAGCCGCGAAAATTGACAATATATGGCCATATCTTCCTGATTCAACGAGAATTCCTGATTTGTAGCTGAACAAATATTGCCTCTGTCCTTTGTTTTCTTTTGTCTCTCACATGCTTCATTTCCCTTGTTTGGCTGAAACCTGAAAATGAACTAAAAAATATTTTTCGACGTTTGGTATATAAAATTTGATTTGATTTTACTTCATACATTCATTTTAATGATTTTAATACATATTTTTTAAAATCGAATTTTTAATTATTTTTATTTTTTTCTGTTTCCTTTATTTTTGCCACTGGCCATAGGCGAGGATGAGCTCGCCCGATTCTGGCGAGCCGAGCTGAGCCCAAGGCTAGTGAGGCTTGGCTTGGCGGAATCGGGCAAACTCGACCTCGCCTGAGGCCGGCAAGGCTGGGGAGCCCCCCTGTGGCTGGTGGCCAATTGCCGACCGTCTCCATGGCTGGCCACCGGTTGAAAATAAAGAAAAAAGAAAGAAAAGAAAAGCAAAATGAAAAAAAAAAAAGAAAAGGAGAAAAAATAAAAAATGATTTCAAATTTTTAAAAATATATTTTTATGAAAACTTAGAAAGGGGGAAAAATGTGTGTGGGCTTAATGGGTGGGTTAGAAATGAGTTCCATACTCAACCCATTAAGACCCATTTATAGGCTTAAAATTTTAAGACTCATTTAACATGGGCTCTTTAAAGTTGTAGTGACCCATTTATTTTTTAAATGTGTTGGGTTTAAGACCTATTTAATAGGTCTAGCTGTGCGGAGTACGAATTAAACTTAAAAAATTGATGTTTCTTGAAGCGCAAAATCTCAGTCGTTTTTTTCACTCAACCAACCACTTAAGATAAGAAATATGATAGGGATAAGGGTCGAACATATAGTGTATGAAAATTACTCCTAATTAATGCCCATGAGTTATAGCCTACTTTTATTATGAAACAAGTTCCCTTGGCTTCGAAAGGATTTTTGTCGAAGTCATTCATATTATGGATGATATATATTATAAAAACTTTAAATAATGTGATTGAATGTAGGTATGAACTTTAAAAAAGAAAAAGAATTTTAGATCCACTTCATCAAAATTTCATTTAGTTTTGGCTGATAATTATATAAATTTTTTTTGTCGTTGCAAAAATCGTGGGACACAGAATTAATTTAAGGGGTTGGATGAAATATGGTAACGATTTGTTCTTTTAAATTAAAGAGATGTAGTTCTCATGGTTTAATTAAAATAATACATGACTCAAGAGGCTACAAAATGTCCGTGAAGTAACACATGTTTGCCATTTTAGTTCTACTGAAAATGTATGTTTGCCATTTGACGAGCTTCTCTTATGCTCACTTCATTGTGCCACGGGTTGGCAGTTCCTTGGCTGCGGAATAGCTCGTGCGACGCCTGGTGGATTGTTCACACCAGGCCAACTTTCGTTCTATATATGTTCCAAAGTACCGTATGACGAATAGCTTCCTCTTATCATATCGTATCACGCCCAGCTTAGCTTAGGTGTCTAAGCCATCGAGTGAGACATGCATAATACTTTAGGTACACCAATTGGTTTTGGCTTGCCATGGCATCGTCAGAAGAGCGGCATAAGCTCTTGACCAGTTTGTACACGGGAGGCCAACCCTGTGACATCCCGAATTTCGACCCATGTTTGGGATTTATAAAACGTGTAATTCGTCAGTATGCTTATAGTAAAAATCTCGCCTGGGAACTGATCACTCCCGGTTATTATTTTAAAATTGAGATTTCGCTAGAATCGCACTCGATCGAATTTGGCCGTTATTTAGAGCCCAAACTTTAGTGTCGAATTTCTCGGAGTTTCAGGACGAATTTAATTGGATGGTGTCGATATTATTGTGATCGGCTTCGAGATTGCTCGAAATATGTGAAAAGTGAATTTTTGACCGGGTGCGAATTTATACTGATAAACCTCCCTCGGGGTAATTTGATTTAATTAATTTGATATTTGTCTCTTATTATATTATAGGATTAATTTGGACCTTTGAATTGTTCTCGATTTTAAATATGGGCCATCGAATCGCAATTATTATTTGAATGTTATTTCTCTCTCTCTCTCTCCGGTCACTTCCCCCCTTGCGCACGTCTGTCCCCTTTTCCCCTCCGTCAGACCCATCCACTTCTCTCTCTCTTCCTTTTCTTTCTTTTCTTTTCCTTTTTCTTTTCTTTTCTTCTTCTCTTCTCCTTCGCTGGTTTTCTTCTTCCGCCTGGCTTCTTCTTTTCTGCTGCTCACCGCCGGCTTGTCCTCGCCGGAACCAACCACCGCCACGCACCACCTTCTCGCCGCCACCACCTCAGCTCGTTCCCGGCTGAGCAGCACCGCCACCGTCGCCCCCCACGATCGCCGTCGCTGGACTGTCCAGCCAGCACGCGGGTCGCGCCTCCCGTCGACCCAGCCGCCGTCCTTCCCGCCGTGAGCCACCGTCGCCGCCAGCTCACCCCAGCCGCGCTGTGCCGCCCCGCTGCCGCCGCCTCACCCTCTCAGCCCGCAGCTTCTCTCCCTCTCTCCCTCGCCATCACCACCCCCGGCTAACTTCCCTCCCTCCGCGCCGTCGCGGCCGCCGCTCGCTCGCCCCGGCCGGCCAGCAGCCCAGGCCAGCTCAGGCCGCTTGCCAGCCGTGCCCGGGCTTGCCCAAGCCGTGGCCGGCCCGTTGCCCACGCATCCTAGCCGCGCGCTCGGCCGTGGCCCGTTGCCCAGGCACGTCGCCCATCCAGTCGGCCCGTCGCCCTGGGGCGTCGCCCGTCCAGCCGCCCGTGCGTCCCCGGGCACGTCGTTCGGCCACCGCGCCCGCGCGCCAGGCATGCCGATCGGCCACCGTGCCCGTGTTGGCCGGCCAGCGCGCCCATTGGCCCGCGCCCGCGCCTAGTCCGGTACTGTTCACCCGGGACATTTTAGGCCCGAGCCGATTTTCTCCGGGCCAAAATCAAGTAAGTGACTTCCTAAACCCTACTTAGTACTTTGGGTACTTTATAGACTTATTTAGGGTTTAGAACGGTTAGGTCACGGTATAATTTGATTATATTATTATATAATTGTGTTAGTTGGATTGGATGAAATTATATGCATGATTTGGATGTTCGTATGTGGCCGATTGAATGTCGAGTTTGTGGGTTGGTATGGCATGCCGTGAATTGAATTGAGTTGTGAATGTGGATCGTTTGGTGCAATTGGCATGAAATTGATTGAATTGAATGGCGTGTGTATGCCTGTCGATTATAAGCCCGGATTGATCGGAGGGCTACGGATTTGGGACGTGTTGACGGCGGTCTGTGTGAAGGCATGAATGGCCGGTGTGCCAAATGGATGCGGGCTTGAGACGTGTTGACGGTGGCCCGTTAAAGGTGTGTTGGACCGGGACGTGTTTACGTCGGTCATTAGAATTGAGCCCGGATTGATCGGAGGGCTACGGACTTGGGACGTGTTGACGGCGGTCCGTGTGAAAGCATGAATGGCCGGTGTGCCAAATGGGCCTGAGGCGCAGTGGCGCGGGCAGTGAGAATGGACCTGAGGCGTAGTGGCGCAGGTCGTGAGAAAGATGTTCGGCCACGCATGCGAATTGAGTGTGATTGAATTGGCTGGTTGAGCGTGTGATTGAATTGGCTGGTTGAATTAGTTGGATTGATTGAGTGTAAGTGTGATTGGTGTTTGAGCGATTGTGATGTGTTATTTAATTACTATTATTGCATTATCACGTGACGACTAACGTGCAGAGTTTACATGGGCTTGATGGCAAGGTAAGTATAATGATGCGAATTTTATATGTTATGGGGTAAATTGCATGTACGACTTGTCTGGGTACGCATTGGCCTATGTGGGGTATAGGGGGTTGCTTATTGAGACTTGTTCTCACGGTTATTATATAACCATTTCAGATCCGCGACCATGAGTGATTGGAGACGCTGAAAGGGTATCTCGGAGATCGAGGACGGGTTAAGTACCCGGTATTTTGAGTTCCCCTTTTTGTAGAGGAGTTAAGTTTGTGAACTATTATCTCTTGTGAGGAATGTGGTTCTGTTGATGTGGCCTAGCTTGGGATTGTCTTTTTGTGAGCGTCGTATGTATCTGCCAAGAGTAGGAATTACAGTTATTGTTTCGTGCTACTGCTACCCCTTGTCCTTATTATTTGTCTGGGTTGTTTCTAATTGTTTCCGCGCGTGCCTAATCTCTGATGTTTGGGTTAGGTCGGCGACGTGTCTGGGACGTCGCATTCAATGATCGACCATCGAGGGGTGTCGCGAGCCCGTTAGGGTTCGGGGCTTGACAAACCCTGCCTTCGGAGCTCCGTAGAGATATAATCGTTTGATCCTAAAACTCCTAGCATCAACCTCTTGACACCACTCCCACGAACCAGTTGTATTCATTTATTCTACATCACTCACTCTTCACCCGATAACCCAAGCTGCACTCACAAGGGTATAAGAGTACGAAAGAATCAGGGTCCGTGACATTCTCCCCCATTCAATTCCGCAACGCTCTCGTTGCAGGCTGTTCTGCCGCTTTCCTGCATCGCTTCTGACCATCAACGTCGCTTTTTAGGGGCTTACATGAGTGGTGGACGCTTGTCCAACAAAATAACTCCACCCCACTGGTGGTTTTTTCCGATTAAAGTCGTTCCACACCTTCTGTCACTTATGCTTTCCCCGACAAGTGTGGCATTTTTCACCAACTGCACTTTTTGGCAGCACCATCCTTCGCCTCGATTTTTCTTGATCTTAGCAGACCAATGGATGTTTCTCCCCTTGTTGATAACGTGGTAGCAGATCCATCTTGAGATTCACCAAATTGATTCAAGAATGTTTTCCCTTTTTGGTGAGGAATCGGTTCTTTCTTGTACCCCCATTGTCATCCTAGAAGCAAGTCGAGAGCCATACTTTGTCCGAGCACGTTTTACCTCGGTGATTCACTCTTCGCCCTCATAGGACCGGGTAGACGACAGGATTTCACCGACTCAACTAACCTATTGGAGGGATTCTGCTCTGATATCATCTGTCTCGGGCTAGCAGTTCCTTGGTCGCGGAATAGCCCGTGTGGTGCCTGGTGGCTCATTTACATCAGGCTAGCCTTCGTTCCATAGCTGTTCCAAAGAACCGTATGGCAAATAGATTCATCGTATTGGATCGTATCATGTCCAGCTTAGCACGAGTGTATCTTATCCATTGAGCGAGACACACAGAATACTTTAGGTACATCAACTAGTTTCGGCCTGCCATGGTCTCATCGGGAGAGTGGCATTAGCTCCCTACCAGTTTGTGCATGGGAGGCCAACCTTGCCTTCAGAGCTATATAGAGATATAATCGTTCTATTCTAGAACTCCAAGCACCAACCGTTCTGACACCACTCCCACGAATCAGTTGTATTCATCCCTTATGTATCACTCACTCTTCACCCAATAACCCTAAGCTCCACTCACAAGGGTATAAGACGGGAGAATCATGATCCGTAACAATTGCATATACGTTATGACTTGCATCCATGACATGAACCATAAATACATAGCCACATCATCTTTAAAGTTGGGTCCATCCACATTGTCTAAACAAAAGCCTCTCTTCGTCAAAATAATTATATCAAATACGTCATCAATTTATTCTTTTATATTAAAGATATGTAGTTCTCATTTTACTTGGAAGACTACAAATTGTCCATGAAATAATGCATGTTTGCCATTTTATTTCTAATGAAAATGCATGCTTGCCATTTGCATGTCGAGCTTCTTTTTTCTAATGAAACCGTTTTAATGCAAATGCATGCTTGCCATTTGTCGAGCTTCTTTTTTCTAATGACATAATTTCTTGCGTCGAACCCCATTGTCAGGTTTGTGGGGTTTCACTAAAGTACAAAAAGCGGCCATGAAAAAAAATTGTTGTTAATAAATAGACATAACCTAAACACTATGCAACATCGTTTCGAAACTTCAAAATTCATTAGACAAGTGAGAATGAAACTTGCATTGTTGTTGCTTATTTTCTTAAGTGTTTTAACGTATGAGCTGGCAAGCATCTCTGAAGATGATGATGATCGAGATTTGGAAAGACAAGTTCAGATGATGACCAAGTCATCCATGAAGACATTTGTGGTGATTAATCTTTCAAAATTCTCAATGATTTTCTCCTTTCGGATTTTATGTTATATTCTGCAATCTATGTTGTTCAAAAGCGTTGTTTGTTTGACAAATGACCGATTATGTTTGATATTTTCATGAAGACAAAGGAAGGAGAAACTATCGATTGTGTTGAAATTGACAAGCAACCGGCACTTGATCATCCACTGTTGAAAAACCATAAAATTCAGGCAATAATTTATCATTTTTTCCCTTTATCCTTTTAAGGAAGAAAATCGTGTTTAGTCAAACCATCATCACTTTTGTATTAACTTGCTCTGCTTGATGATATTGTGACCGCCCTTCTTGCAGAGTGAGCCGAATATAAGCTTCGTTCACTTGCATACTCCTTCAAAGGTCAAATTTGTACAGTTCGAATCAAGAGAACCTTGCCCATTCGGAACAGTACCCATTCCTCGAGTGAGAAAGGAAGACTTGATAAGGGCAAAGTCCGTAGCCAAGATGTCATCCTCTAAGAGTCAGAATGCTTTTTCTCAACATGTGCTGCTCTCTCTCTCTCTCTCTCTCTATCTATCTATCTATCTACATGTGTTGTGCTCTAGCGCACAAAGATACATGCACCTTTACATACATTGAGCTTTATGAGATTTTTCTTATTGAAATCCTGTAGATAACCTGTGAAAAGATTAACGTTCACAGGTAGTATTTAATGCATGACTTATATTCTTCTCATAGCTACCTCTGATATGCCGAAAATTTCTTGACATAATATAAAACAAGTCCGGCAATATGAGAAAAAACATACAAATTGATCTTTTCATAAGCAGTACAAAGAAAAGATCCAATCGTATATTTTTTTTTGCGTTACCCGTCCCATCAAACAAAAATAAAAATACAAGTGAAAAAAAATTGTACTATCACCCTCCAAAAACTAAATTCTCTATCCAAATTGCATTTGTGATTTTGAAGTAGAATTACCCCTGCATCGGAGTAGAGCGAGTCATAAGCAAACAAAAGTTTATCTTTCATTAACCCATCTACAATTTGATGCAGGTAGTTTCGTTGAGAGACGACATGACAGAAAATATCAAATATGGAGCTTATGGGATAATTAATGTGTACAATTTAACCATAGCTCATGACCAAGCTAGCACACACAACATGTGGATTGAAAGTGGTCCATTGGATAAGCTTAATATGATTGTTGCAGGCTGGCAGGTACTTCAATTTATAGGAAAATATAGAGAATGCATTGAGATAAAAGATATAATATCTTTTGCTTTGTCTAGGTTTCTCCACAATTATATGGTGATTCTCGTAATCGGTTGTTCACATTTTGGACGGTTAGTTTGAAGCTTGTTGATTGATTCTCCCAATGGATTTGAATTTCCAACATTGAAGTTGGATCGTTGGCTTATTTTGTTGACTAAAGCATCATTCTTATAGGGTAATGGCAATGGCGACGGATGTTTCGACATGCTATGTCCAAGTTTTGTCCAGGTTCATAGGTCAATAACTCCCGGCTATCTATTAGAGAAATCTTCCATTTATGGCGGACCTCAAATTGTGATTTCTATCCAAATCCATCAGGTAAGCTTGATTTTGATGTAATTAAGACACTGTACTCTGTTCTTAAAGAAACCAATTCAAACCTATCGTGCTATCTTCTTCCCAATTTAATCGCATATGGTGAGAACAAGATTAACTGAGTTCAACTTCGGTGAATAATTTTGAATTGCACACATGTTGGGTGATTAACACTGATCGTGACACATACTAAACATTTAACAAATTACACGTTCCAAACTAACTTTCTCTCAAAATTGATCGGGGCAGCTAAAAATTCTGTGAATATGTCCATTTACTTTTGAGACATAATAGGCGTTCATCAAATATGAACTATTAGATCTAATTTTTCTTCGGCAATCAATTTTGGGATAGATTTGTGTTGGGATGTAACCAGGAAGAAAGTTTTTGGGGGTAAATAAGTTAGGTAAACACACACACACACACAAAAGCGCTTTTTCATTATTCGATAAGAGATATTGGGAAAAGAATAACTTTAAAAAATATAAAACAATGATAAACGCACAATTAGAAACTTAGCAATAGATTTCTTAAATCAAGCTCTATAGAAAAAAAAATTATAAATAAGCTTTTGTATCTTTCAAATAGAATCAAAATTTGTATATTATTATTATTACTATCATAGCGAAGTTGAAACAGGAGATGCCAACAGCAACCCGGAAGAGAAGACATTGTAATGTTTACTTCATATTACCCTTTTTTTTCTAATCGGAGTAATTAAAGGACGTTTTATCAAATTAAGTTAGAAACAATCATCACGTGATTGCTCTGTCTCTTAGATGTCGACCTATTAGAGAATCGATAGAAGACAAAAATCTAGCAATTTTAGTAAACTGACAACATACTTTAATGCGAAATTATCATCGAAATTGAAATGATAATCATATACTACAATTAGTGGAGCTAGTTTACATAAAAGTTCTTGAAATGTGATTTGAGCAACCAAGTCGGTCCATGTAGTTATAAATTTTCTCGATGGATAGTATTGATGAAGTCAGTGGTTATTAAGATAGCCTTTTTCTTTACTGAATAATTGATTTCATGAAATTGCGGTGATCTGTGAGTGTTGCTGATCCACTTTCTTTAAATTTCACTAGTCATCTTTACAATACATAAGCAATTTCTATAGTTATATCTTTTATATATCAAACTTTTGAACGAGTTATGAAAACAGTTACAAAATTAATAGAACCGGTGAAATTGTTTCATACTCCATTGCCGAACATTCGAAGCTATTTGTATTAAAATTGTAGTTCATCTGCAACTTGGTTATTCTAAAATTATGTAAATGTTTCCATAATATATAGTAGGTACACGCAAACTAAAATAGCTGTAAAAAAGTTCATAAGTTTCTAAAACTTTTGTCGCCTTCCCTAGGCCATATGCTTAAGAAAAAAGAGGCCGGTGTGTGATAAGCCATAAAAATCATCACGACGTTCCTTCTGCAGTAACATTTGGTTCAGTTAAAGGATGATCGAAAAGATAATTTGTATGTCAAATTGGGATTTTATATGTAAAATAATCGCATATCAGTGGCTAGTCTTAAAGTAGAACGGAGCGATACGTTCTTCGGTATCGGAGCCAACGTATGCTTGTAAGAGAGAATTCGGAGATACTCGAGCAGCGAGATTTGCCAATCGAACGTTGCGCGATTTGTCTTTCGAACTTTCTAGAAGCGATGAAACTAATCTCAAGTATGTGTAAGAACTCATGGGCATTTGTTGCCTGGATGCAGGATGCAAGTAGGAACAACTGGTGGCTGACTGTTGGTCATCCAGGCATGATAATTGGTTATTGGCCGAGTGAACTGTTCTTATATTTACGCGACGGTGCGCTAGATACGGCTTGGGGAGGAGCGGGTCAGGCTGGGAGAGACGGAGTTTGTCCTCCGATGGGAAGTGGTCATAAGCCTGATGGCCATTCTGATCACGCCACGTACTTTCGAGATCTTAATTGGATTGATGCGACCGGCGCTTTTCAACGTCCTTCGAAAAAAACAGTGGAGACGGTGGATGGTTCCAATGTCTATGATTTGAAGAACTATGGCAAAAGTCGCGAAATGGGGCATTGGATTAGTTTTGGTGGTCCGGGAGGCTACTGTGAGGGAGGGATGGATGGTTAGTGATGAGGAGCTATCGTGCTACTTAATAAGTGAGGTTTTCGACTTTGTAAACTTTTCGTTCGGGTTTTTAATCTGTGTTGATCTTTATCTCCCTTTTTCTTGAGGCCACGGTTGGAATATCAGGGGAGAATTCCTATAGGCAATGGTAAACTCGTCAAACGGGTGAGTCTTGTTATAGAAGAACCCCGGGACAAGATTCCTTCATGAGCTAAATGGGAACTTAAATATGCATGAAATTACTTTAATTGCGTGGAACTTCATTAAATAATTCTAATCTATACAAAACTGATTATTCATGAAAATGACCATTTATAAAATGCCAAAAAAAGCACTAAATTAGGAGAATGACTGAGGAAAGTTTCAAAAATGTCATTTATGCCCTAATTTAACACTAGCCCACATTTTTTTTGAAATTTTTTATAGATTTTCGCCTTTTTTATAAGACAATTTTAATTCATTAAATTGAATTACGTTTGTGACCAGCTCAAATCAATACTTTCAAGATTAAAACTTGGTTTGGGTATTTCGTCGAACACCTGGTGTGTATTAGACTGCCTAGACTAGTTTCTTCGAGTCATGCCCATGGCCTTCAATCTTGATCCGTAAGAAACCTTAAACTCTGATTGTAAAATATGTGGACTTTAACTGGTCGCTTATGACTCTGCATGACCAGAAAGTTAAAATAAGTGACCGCCTCATTAATCAATTCTTGCTATGTAGAAACCTCCACTTCTATATAATCCAATCTTAATATGTGAACAACCCGCATGGATCGCACTGATTCTTTTGTTCACAGTTCGAAAGCTAGAGAATTAAGAGAAACATAAGGGTTGTTAGAGATATATATTCGTAATATTCTGTAATTCTGTATATTATTATGTGATTCTGTATATCTTCCTTGATTTGTTACTTTAGATAGTCGTTATGTAAAATCTATAAATAGGCTCATGTACTATCTACTTGTTAATGAACGGAATATTATTTTTCTCTTTATTCACAATTCTCAACTAGGGCAATGTCAAGCTTGAACTGAGATCTCGAGAGAGGAACAGAAAGTAATACTAATAGTACTAGATCCCAAGAAGCGAAATTCGTGCTAGATCCCAAGAAACGAAATTTGTGCTGATCATACAGTTCGCTTCCGGCGGCAAGTGGATGCCGTGGTTGATCCTTGTGTCCGTCCTTGCCAATTCCGCCGCCTTCACCGCCGCCATGCATTTCAACCCTTGCCTCGGTAGGAGGTCATGGTCAGTGGACTATGCCAGTTGCGAAGTATTTTATCATGAAAATATTAAGAAAATAGTTAAGGATTTTGTAAAATTAATTTTATACTCATTTAATTAAATAAGATGCTTAATAAACTCAACATCTTTTATCTCGTGCAATGCACCTGCATCGAACGTGCGACGGACGTGCAAAGTGCATGTATGAACATACTCTTATTCTTAGAAGATGATGTGATTATCTTAATAGAAAAAGCAAGTCGACAGAACTTATTTTGCTTTCGCGTGTCCTAGCTTCATAGCGTGTGGGAGCGAAAAGAAAATGCCGGGGCTCCTTTTAAGTCGTGCCATGGATCAAGGACCACTTCTGTGGGCTGCACAATCTAAAATCGAATTGAGCCTTGTTTTTAGTTGTTTATGCATTTGTTCATTTATTTCATTTTTTCTTGTTTTTCTTTTTTTTTTAACAAAAAAGGGACAAATTCATTAATAAAATTTCAGGCGTCAACAGCCACATTTTATTCTTCTTCTTTTTCACTATATATTTCCCATTTGAATTTCTAGGTCCCCTTTCCTGATTTGTATCGGTATTGGGTTATTTTGGTAAATGTAAATGGCAACAACGCAGCACGAAATCATGATCGGGACCATCAAAGTCTCGAGGAGAATCGCCACCAAATCCGGCATAGATATTCCAAGAAAGCGGCCAAAATGGACGTTATTCTCTGCATGGAGTTTTAAGAGAAAACTATTAGCTATGAAATCAAGGGGGAAAAAAACAAGGCATAATTATCCATCTAACGTGGGCAGATATTCCACAAGTCCAATTAGGGTAAATTGGACCTGAGCAAGTCCTTAAAAGGCTCAAAAGGAAATAGGGGAAGGAACTCCCCGATACGGTGAATGGATCTTCTTGTAAGTTTTCTCTATATTTTCTCTCTCTCAGGAAGATAAAGATAAGGAGGGAACTGAGGGTCTTCTGGGTGGAGAAGGTAAATTCCACGTCAACTTCGATTGGTTACTACCAGGTAGGTAGGTAGAATAGCCTTCCACGCCTGAGGTGACAGAAGAGAAAGTTTCGGCTTCCTGCTCGTTTGCCTGTGCTTTGCACAGTGTCTAGTAACCGACGTGCAGACCAGTACCCCTGGTTACTAGACACTATGCAAGATGTGGGATTTTAAATCATGGGGTAAGCATGCGCCTGCAGTGAGTGAGGGCCTCTAGGACCGTCGGGCTTTGACCAAAAAATTGGAACAAAACATGGAGCCGAACTCATGCTAACCCGACCCGTTTCACTTGTCGTGTATCCAGCGACGGGGACTCCACCAAGGTGTCGATGCAGTGCACGACAATGTTAATTCCGCTAGCTTCTCTAATCTTTCCTTTTCATTCAAAAAATGGTTCTATAAAAGGAGAAGCCCAGGAGCACTAAGAGCATAGAGGGGTTCAAATTCAAGATTTCTTGAGCAGGAGGAGATAGAGTGAAGAGCACGTTTTGAATCAAAATCGATATTGAAAACGACGCTTATCTTAGTGAATTTGACACGCGGCGGGGTTTTGCTTTCTTCTTTCTTGCTTCTAAAATCCCACATCTTACTAGAAGCTAGAAGCACGGCCCTAGGAAGCTATGCTTTCGAAAGAAACTTTCAAGTACAAAAAACAAAAAAATATTGGGAAAATTATTAAAGCAGTCCTAAACATATTGCAACTGTATCAATTCAGTCCTAAACTTTTTTTTATATCAATTCAGTCATAAATCTTTTGTATTTGTGCCAATTCAGTCTTTATGGCCAATTTTGACAGGTCAGTGCTGATGTGAATTTTTTTATTAATTTTTTTTAATATTTTCCTTTTTTTTCTTTTCTTTTTTTTTTTTTTTCTCCCTTCATCTTCAACCTCTAACCGGTTGTCGGTTGCCAGTCTGGCGACCGGCCAGAGGCCGGGGTCGGCGAGGTCGGCCTGGCTAGCTGTTGGCAAGGCTTGACCTCACCAGTTGCTGACGAGTTCGAGCCTTGTCTGTTGCCGGTGAGGGCGAGCCTCACCTCGCCAGTTGCCGGCGAGGACGTGCTCTCGCCAAATCTAACGAGGCTCGAACTCGCCGGCAACTGGCGAGGTCGACCTTGCCTAGCAACGGAGAGGACGAGCCTTGCTAGTTGCCGGTGAGGACGAGCCCTCGCCAGATGCAGCAAGGCTCAAACTAGTTGGCAACTGGCGAGGCCAACCTTGCCGGCTCTTGCCTCTGGTCGGTCACCAAGGTTGAAGATGAAAGGAAAAAAAAAAGGGAAATAAAAGAAAAAAAAGGAAAAATTAAAAATTAAAAAATTGCCACGTTAGCGTTGGCCAGACGGTCGGCGTCCATGTTAGCACCGGCCGGTCAAAATTGGCCGGATGGACTAAATTGGCACAAATGAAAAATGTTTAGGACTGAATTAACATAAAAAAAAAGGTTTAGGACTGAATTGACACAATTGCAATAGATTTAGGACTGTTTTGGTAATTTTCCCAAAAAAAATTTGAGTGCGATGAAAAAACATGTTAGTAGCTGGAACCAAGTCGAATCACATGAATTTAGAAGGAAGGGACAAGTGCAGTATAAATTCTAAAATTCATCTTCAAAGTGCAATTGTTTGCTAAAACTTTCAAAAAGTTCAACTAAATTCTAAAACTTATAAAAAAAATGGCCCAATCAAGTTCCTCCATCAGCCAACTTAGACGGAGGTAAGGACTTGATTACACCAATTCGACAAGTGGTAGGTGTTGAATTTTGGCTAACCATTTAAAAATTAATTGCACAGAAAATTAGGGAGAAATATGCATAAGGGGACGAGCCAAAATCAAGCCTAATTCAGCTCGTGACAAGCCTAATTAAAGAGAGGCCTAGGTTAATCAAGCCTGACCAATTAACCGTAAGATTGAACTCTATATAAATATGCTTATGCCTCAATAGTCAAGGTCGGTAATTCAGGATTCTAAGAGCACATTGAGAGAATTGACATAGAGAGAGAGAGATGGAGTGACGGCCGAGCGACTTTACTTTGCTTGCCGCTATCCACCGCCACAATTCCCTCCTATCGGCCCAACGAGCAGCTGCTGTCATGATGAACCGATGGTCTCCATCGTCTTCCATTGATTTTTTCCCTGAGCCATAAATTTTTTCCAATTTCAAGCAAAGTCTATCGTCCTCTTTTTCTTGTGCAGGTTTATCGTCGCTTCTGCAGTAACCCAATTCCCTCAGCCGCAACCAGCCCACCGAGTTCCCACGCCACTGTCGCTGTGCTTCCTTGCCACCTGCAGTAGTGCTAGTTCAGTCCATGACGAATCACCGAGTAATTGGCACAAGTCCACGTCCGCAATTTCGGAGTACGGTGTAGGCGATAAAAATACATTGAGAAAAAAGCACATGAATATTTATAAAGTCTGAATTACGCATTTACAGAGATCTTAAGGCACACGATGTAGAGACGGTTTACGCAATGAAGGCGTCACGCGGACGGGACTAGAATATTTTGGCGAAAAAGAGCAAAAACACTAGCAATTGTTGTGCACGGCACATTTGGATGATGCAATACTCACATTTGAAAACTAGAGCTGGGCCGAAACTTAGCCTCTGAAGAGAATCAATTAGAGTGATATTGGGCCCAACGACAGCCTACTAAAACTAAAGGGCTCGAAACCATTCTTTCATGACTAACTTTTCTTGCAATCAGCAGGTTAGCCCAAAAAACAAAACAAGCAATGCTTTGTATATAAACATCCTATAAAACTCTCCACGTCACTTAGTAAATTAATTTAGGGAAAATACCACCAAAAACTTCAAATTTTACCACTTGTGACAGATTTACCCTAAACTTTTTTTTGTGATACGAAAAACCCAAAACTATGTCCATTGTGACATATTTACCCCATTAAACATTGTCTCTAGGGCATTTTCGTCTTTTTCCTTTTTCTGCTTTTTTTTTCTTCTCCGGCGAGGGCCCTCGCTGGATGCCGGTGGGGGCGATGCTCACCGGACGCCGGCGAGGGTTGCCCTCGCCAGATCCGGCGAGGGCTTCCCTCGCCCCGCCCAGGGGAGGGCGACGCCTGCCGGCGTCGGGCGAGGGTGACCCTTACCAAGTCTCGCCCGACTCAGGCGAGGGTTGCCCTCGCCAGATCCGGCAAGGGATTCCCCCCCCCCCCCCAGGCGAGGGCGACGCTCGCCGGCGTCGGGTGAGCGTCGCCCTCGCCGGCGTTCGGCGAGCATCTCCCCCGCCGGCGTCCGGCGAGGGCCCTCACCGGAGAAGAAAAAAAAGAGGAAAACAAAAGCAGAAAAAGGAAAAAGACAAAAATGCCCTAGGGACAAAGTTTAATGGGTTAAATGTGTCACAATGGGTATAGTTTGGTGTTTTTTATGTCACAAAAAAAAGTTCAGGGTAAATTTGTCACAAGTGACATAATTTGGGGTTTTTCGTATAACAAAAAAAGTTTGGGGTAAATTTATCACAAGTGATAAAGTTTGGGGTTTTTGGTGATATTTTCCCATTAATTTAATAAACCAATTCTATTACACCTGGCACTATTGCCTGTGAAGTTAAAAAATGACCCACGGCTTTTTAAAATTAAAAAAAAAAGAATGAGAACATCCATAGCTGCATGCCTGACTATAGGCAGAATCTTTGGCCTTCAATTATGGGAGACACGGTAGGCAAGTGCCAATTGTCCATGAGGTGAGTATAGCATGACATTTTTTGAAAAAAAGAAGAAGTTAACATACATGGCTATGGTCTTGAGCACAGCAAAATTAAATGTAAAATGAATTTAACACATTTATGTAGGATGCTTGCCACGCATTGGTCATCCAGTTGCAGATGTTTTGCACCAAAAGCTCCTTGATGGGGAAGTAGACTTCGGCCGGCCTCAGTAAAAAAAAAACGTAAAGTAAAGAAAAGAAAAAAAACAAAAAAAATATATAAAATTCAAAAAATTATTAAATTTATCCACATTAGCGCCAACTGTGCCACGTAACCAACCGTGCCACGTAGGACGGTCAGCGTCCACGTCAACAGTTTTCGGTCAAAATTGGCCAGATGGACTCTATTGACAAAATGTGAAAATATTTAGGATTAAATTGACACAATTAAAAGGTTTAATACTGAATTGGCACAAGCGTAATATGTTTAGAACTTTTTTGATGATTTGCCCTCTAAAAATCTCATATGTAATTGACATGATTATGAATTGATCATGGATTACATGATAGACTATGGTTCCATGAAAAAGAATATTGTATAATCTTTAAACCATATTGCAGATCACGTCATGGTTCACATGATCTTATTGGGAGATCGCAGTAGAAGTCCGATACTTTTAGCTAGGGAGATCACCAAGAGGAGGTTCGAGCATGTTAACCTATCCAGTTAAACCCACTTTGACTCAAAAGCTTAAACCAATCAATTATGGACCAATTAGAATATATTAACTACTATACACCAATCCAATTCTCTGAAGTGGGATTTCTCTAACAAAACTTACACATGCATCCTAACGATCTCCCTCTCACGTGTGATATCAGTATCAGACATGCTCTCCCTTAATCCAGGTATCCTTCTATATCAAGATATGAAGTCTATCACCGGGTTTGCATTGTTATACCACAATGCTTGCTGCTCGGAAATCATGCCCAACTTCATTGACCATCGGCTCACTGTGGAGTGTGACAATCCCGGTTCCACATACACCGGTAATTCCTAAAAAATCACTTGTCTGTTTTTCTGGGGTTAGCCTTAAGAAATGCGTGAATGTGGTGTTATCACTAAGTTAGTACTCATTTATCTTTCAGGTTTGAAGGGGAAAATTATTAAGCATGTAAAATAATCATATTTCGAGACGACTAAAGATATTTTAGATGAAAATGCAACTATTGAGACTATGTATGTCGTTTTTAAAATTGTTGGTCCAAATTTGAGGTGGTGACCTGAAATGAAAGGCTTTGGACCCTGGTTCGTCATAAAGACAGGGAGGCAAACTTTTTAATTTTGCTAATTGAGTCATAAATATTTTAACGTTTTACCAATTGAGTTCATCCTGTCAATTTTGATTGAAAATCGTTGAAGTGGATGCTGAACATCCTATGTAGTATGGCCAATACTGACATGGACAATTTTATATAATATTTTAATAATTTTTTGAATTTATTTTCCTTTTTTTCTTTTCTTCTCTTTTCCTTCTTTTTTCTTTTTCTTTTTTTTCTTCTCTTTCCCTTTGTTGGCCATGGGCCGGCGAAGGTCACTGGCCTTAGGCGAGTGTCGCCCTCGTTGGCTTGGTGAGCCGCTCTCTCCCGATTTGGTGAGGGCAGTCCTTGCCAGCTGTAACATCCATGATTCTGGCCATAAGAAATGGCTATGGAATTGGTGTGCCAATAGTGGGGGAAATCGGCCATGGACCAATCCAAGGAACGGTTATGGATCGATTAACCGGATCGAAAGGGTGACTAAGGGATCAGCCATGGCTTGATCGAAGAATCGGCCTTGGAATGATTGAGGGATCGGTAGTGAACCAATCAACTGACTACGCATGTGACCCAAGCTATCCGGCCATGGATCGGTTGCTCGACCATAAGGGTTGGTTATGGGATGGACACGTACCATTGTGGATCGATGGACGATCATGGATCGATCCCGCACCGATCCCGCACGGTCCTATTCCAATCGCGGGTGATTCCGCACGGTTATGTACCGACTGCGGACGGCCATGGATTGATCCGTGCGATCGTATGTCGGTCACGGAACGATCGATCCCACACAACTACGTAAAAATCGAGAGTCGGCCACGAACCAATTTTGGTCGGCCATGGATAGGTTATGAACTGGCCATGGGCCACTTGGGATAGGTCACGGACCGGTCATGGATCGGTCATGGATTGGCTCGGCGATCTTGCCGTTAGGCCATGTGCCAAGGCATGAGCCTGGTCCTGTGCTAGGCCTTGAGCCGGTCATGGGCTAGGACTTGGACCCTGCCGCAAGGCCACGAGCCAAGGCAGGCACCGGCCATGTGCCTGGTGAGCCCGGCCTTGCACCCGGCTAATGCCGGCCACGGAGCTAATGAGATGGGTCATCGACTTAGCCATGCCAGACAAGTTTGGCCACGACTAGCCTCATCTTGTGGTGATTCGATTACGAACCTCGGCTTGGTTGGCACGGTCGATTATGGATGAACATGAGAAACTCTTACCCGACTAAGTTAGTGCTTCCAATGGCCTAATTCCTATGTTTGCTATATTCTTTTAAAAGGGACATAATAGAAGACTCTACAACATTAGTCATTAAATGCAAGGGATGAATCATGGCTTAGGTGGCCTCATAAAGATTATGTAATGATGGCCAAAGATTTCTCTTGGAGAAGAAGCAAGTGACTCATGGCTTAGGTGGCCTCATAAAGATTATGTAATGATGGTCAAAGATTTGTCTTAGAGAAGAAGCAAGTAACTCATGGCTTAGATGTACCAATTAGAAAGGCATACATTGGCCTATAATCATTCCCCTAAAAATTTAGAGTGCCACACCATTCCATTAGGCATGTCACCTCATCCTTGTAGGCGTGCCATTTCAAGAAAGCTGATTGGGCCATTTGAACAAGCAATGATGAGGATTGAGCCTATAAATAAAAGCACCCCCTCATTCATTTCCACTCTTTGGCTCACTTTCTCACCTTGACCCCCTTGCACGCCCACCTCCTCTCTTTTAGCCAAACTATCTCTAGTTCATCAAAAGTAAGTGAAATTACTAACTCTTAGCTAGAGCGATATGTTACGTTGTTGAATTTGAACGTGTGCTCACCCGTACTTTGTCGTGTGTATGATGAGGAATGCTTTTGTATGGTTTGCTCATGTCTTGCATTCATGAGGATAAACATGGCCCAGGTCACGAATGAGTCTCGCTCGGTTATGGGAACGACACTGAGGCATGACGGTTCGGGCCTCGCTTGGCATTGGATTGGCATTGAGGCATGTTGATTCAAGCCTCGCTCGACTTTGGACCGACGTCAATGCATGTTGGCTCAAGCCACGAGTCATGTGTCGTGCTCGGTTCATCAGTTTAGCTGTGATATAATAGGCCATGACACACATACACATCAGTATGAACACGCCTTCGAGTTTTGTTTGCATTGGCGAAGAAACGAAGATAAGAATCCGGCTTGCGTGAATGTTTGTTGTGTGGTCATATAAAGGAAAAAGCCATTGCCAATAGATTTTGGTGACATTGCCCAGTGGATTTCGAGTGCCCAGCTTGAATATGGAAGCCCCTGAAAGTATAGGATATCTGGTGGATTTCGGATGCCTAGCCTGAGGCTGGAAGCCCCTGAAAGTATGGGAAGAACCGTGTGAGATGGTTAATGAACCTTTGATGCGTGTTGATGTGTGTTGTTGTTAAGCCGAAGGTAAATCGTGCCTTGACGATAAGTTGGAATTGATCACATGCATATAGTCGAGGTACATCAATAGTATTGCTATTGATCTGCCATCGATATTGTGGTGCGAGTGATGTTCGCATGCTGGGTTCGACGACGAGACGTCCTCCTAATTCAGGATTAGTAATTTTACTTATTGAGTGTTTGACTCACTCTATTGTCTTTTCAGACTTGTAGGTATAGACGTCTCACCTTCTCTTCGTCATGGTGTATCGATTTTGGAGTTGCAGTTTTGCTAGAAGAGATAGGAATCCCCCGGCCTACCTTTTTGGATATGAGGATAATGTAAACAAGAAGTGCCCGTAGAAAAAAGAGGCTTGTAAATGTACTAAGACAATATGGAAATAGTGTGCTCTGTATGGTGTTTTCCTGTCTGCTTGTTTGTTGTGTTGTCTGGGTGTTTGTTGTTGTACACGCTTCCGCATGATCATAATGAAAAGAAAAAAAAAAGGAACTGGGTCGACGACGCGCCTGGGACGTTGCACCAATAACCCCCGAAGTGAGGTTGTTATACCAGCCCAAGCTCGGGCATCCCTTGCGCAAGGCCGACGAGGGGAGCCCTCGCCTGAGGCCAACGGAGGGAAAGAGAATTAAGAAAAAAAGAGAAAAGGAAAAAAAAAAGAAAATAAGGAAAAGAGAAGAAAAGAAAAATATAAAAATTCAAAAAAAATATATAATATTATTAAAAATTATCCACGTCAGTGCAGGTTGTACCACGTAGAATGGTTGGCGTCCACGCAGCAATTTTTGGCTAAAGTTGACCGGATGGACTCAATTAGTAAAAAATGAAAATATTTATGACTCAATTGGCAAAATTAAAATGTTTAAGATTGAATTGGCAAAAATGCAACAGGTTTAGGACTTTTTGGATAATAAGTATTAGAGGGATTGTCAATTCAGTGCTATATATGTGATCGAAGTTCTTGTCTTACGAAATCTTTTATGGATACATAGGTTCAATCGGGATGAATCTTAAAATCACAATAAGCTTTTGCTTATGGGAAGGAAGACTCCATGGATGTAGAAATTCAAAGAGAACTGGTCTCAATCATCAGCATCGAGAGAACTTCATTGTGTAGGTTCTACTCCCTGAAATCTAAAGTTTAATTTCAGACCTCCGAGACAATGGAAAAATCAAGTTTGGGTTACCCTGCATCTGGTTTTTAACTTCTTTCCCCAGAAATGCGAATTATTTGTGTTCCATGATCTTAGCATCCGATACTTTCCTAGTCTCCGTGACACTATCAGTACGAACCGAATTTGTTCTTGTCTTGTATTTTTTTTATCATCTCGAACAATGGTTTGCAATCTCTGGTAATGAGTTTCCTTGAGACTGGAGAGCAACTATGTATTTGATGTGAAGTTTTGCATCAGCATAAGCAGTAACAAAGTTATAGGTTTCTGTTTACGTTATCAACTTGATCGGTTTATGGTTGGGGGACGAAAGACATTCCGCTCGACAGGCTCCACAAATGGAGAAGTTAACTGTTGTTTCTTGCATGCCGCTCAGAGAGACTGTCCATTTCCGGCGTGCTGGATTGGTTGGTGAGCTTGCGTATTGAGAGGTTCGAATATTTACCGGGACATCCAGGGTGCCGGAGCTGTCGAGGGGCATGACAATTCAGAGTCTCGGGTCAGTCGGCGGTTCGTGAGGGATTAATATCTCTTGAATCAAGCGCCTTTAGGAAGATGAGGCAATACACAATTTAACATTGCCCAAAAGGTAGTTGAGATCCCGGTTGAGGGTGCTTTGGAATCACTAGAAGATTTCCAGTGTTCATGATTGCGCTTCTCTGGGGAAGATTAGCCGGGCTATCAAACTTGAAGAACCTGGAGTATCTCAAGATCGAAACATGTGATGGATAACTTATGTCGAGGGCCTCGAGTTCCGAAATTCCTGAGAGTCGTAGAGTGCAAGTCATTGGAAAGTTTGATCGACGTATCCCTCACCAATATACCAGATTATTGCCGCGACGAAGCACGAGTGCGGCGAGTTGGACAATTTCTTTCCAATCTCTTTGAAAAACTACAGAGAGAAGAGTCTTGGTGAAACATCGCACTTGGAATCCAAGTCGGACAAGGTGCGGACATTTTCTTCCATCAAATTTGTGTTATTCTTTTGTATAGTCTGGGGCCATGTCCTATGAGTCCATTTTTAGATTGCTCCTGAAATTAGGATGTGTTTTGGCCTCCTTCTGTAACGTCTGTGTCAGGATGTAATGCCATACAGTTCAGGGTTAACCTTTCCAACTGTAGGTTAAGTAATTAGAATTTATGATTTAGCACATGGTCTGGGGTCAAAACACCTCAAGCGAGGTGTTGACTACCTCCAGAACTTCGTTGAGTTATAAGTTACAATAAGGTGAGGGAACTCCAATGTGCATGGGACTAAAATCATAGCATGTTTAGTGCGCTGTGCATTTTCTTTTTTTAATTTTAGAAACGATGACACTACTAGTCTCCGAACTTTTGCTTAATTTGTAATGTCATTCTTCACTTCTTAATTGGTACAGTTAAGTCTTTCGGCTTTTATCCAATGCTCAACGTTATCTCTGAATTTATTTTTTGGTTGAAAGAAAATATTTCATATCTCAAGATTTCAAGATAATACACGAGAGGTTCAAAACAAAGTAAATCCCAAATAATATAGTAGAACAATAAAACACAAATTATTGTGATAAGAACACTTTTATCCTACAAGAATAGATCTATCTCAGCATTAAAATAGAACGAATAGAGACTGATCACTGGATCTCACATTATCATAAGTGATGACACACACTGTGATCTCCTTCTTCAATAGGTTCAATTAAGTCATCAAATTATTTTTAAAAGTTCAATATCATCCTTACTTCAAAGAAGAGCTTAGCCGGAGATTGTCCTCTTCGATCTTCTTCAACAGGTAGTCCACGAGCATGTGCCTCTCCGAGTCCCCGAGCTTTGTGACCACCACCTCATAGTCCGGCACAGCCACCCTCTTCAATCTTCTTCAACATGTAGATGGAAATGGTGAGGGCCACTGACCCTCGCCTCAAATCTGTGCGAGGGCCGCAGCCCTTTCCGCCTGATTGCACTATCCTTCCCCTTCTCATCTTGAGTTTTCCTTTGTTTCTAGATTTATGTTTTTTTTTCCGAATTTTGATTTATTTTTCAAAGGTTGAAAACAACTCTTTCTATTATAATTGCCTCATAAGGTGCAATGTCCGCATCTAACAGCCACACATCAGCATCTTCGTTTATAATTTTCATCGAAGAACCAACTCGAACAAAAAGTATACAATTTAGGATTCAATTGTATAAAAAAAGTTGAAAATCTCGATTGAACATTTTTCAATAATTTAAGTACGTGTCTTTATCTCAAAGGCAAAAACAAAGAAAAGAACAACTTTTGATTGGTCTTTATGGTCTCCCAAGGAGTCTTTAAAATTTCCAAACTTGTTAAAAAGTCTTGGTCACCTTAACTGGTGTCAACTTGGTATCGCCGAACGTTAGTGGGAAATAGACAAATTCAATTTGATTTTAAAATGAGCCGGCGAAGTATTTTAGGTATTGGCACTCATTGTTCATATCGAAAACCTCAGCTCATTTCTTAGCTAGGCCACGCCACACCAACTTTTTTTTTTTTTCTCTTTAGGGGAGAGAGAGGTATCTGGAAGTAATGAGCTTTCTAGCTATGGCAAACTCAGAGGCTGGAACGAGTAGTGATGCTGCACAAGCATTAGGAAGTGAGTACCAAGTGTTCCTGAATTTTAGAGGAACCGATACACGCTATGGTTTGACCGATTTTCTCTACCACGGCTTGTTACATGTAGGAGTCCGTGTTTTTAGAGACGATGAAGAACTTCGTGTCGGGGAAGTCATTGGCGGAGAGCTTCTACGAGCTATCGACAACTCCATACTCTACATACTCATCTTCTCCCAAACTTATGCTTTCAGTAAATAGTGCCTCCGTGAGCTTGCGCACATAGTAGATAATGTGTATAAGTCAAAGGGTCAAAAAAGTATCCTTCCCATTTTTTTCCACGTGGAACCTAAGGATGTTAAACTCAAGACTCTCCCACATAGCAATGCTTTACTGGAACATACGAAGGAGTTTCCCAACGAAGTCGAGGCATGGAGAAAGTCGCTTGCAGAGGTTGATGAAATCAAGGGGAACGTGAAAAAGGACCAAGGGTAATTTTCTTTGAATATCCCTTCCTATTTCTTCTTTTTCCGTTTTAGGGAATACACCATTGTCTAGTCAAATAATTTCTTCTAATTTATTCATCGGATAATATTTAAAACCACCTCCAATTGCTGCTCTCATTCAACTTTACATCCTCTGCTTGATTTTACATATCTCGTAGTGCCGGCTTTACTTTACACAGATTGAGTGCTCCTCAAGAAACACTAATTACACAAGGAAACTAAGATTTAGTGAAGAAAGATCATGTCTAAATATTCAATAGAATTGAGAGCATCCTGACAACACATAAGAATCAGAGGACTATCATCTTGGGGCCTCAAGCTCTGGGGAGCTTGCGGGAGGTCCAAATCCGAACTGGGCTACCTCGATCTGAAGTGCTGATGCGACTGCCAGCTGACCTCAGAGACGTTGGCGATAACGTGGAGGCCTCTGAGTGGAGTGGCTGCGTGAGAGAGAGAGAGAGAGAGAGAGAGAGAGAGAGAGAGAGAGAGAGAGAGAAGGGACACACGGTGTAGAGGGGTGCCGGAACTTTGTGCTAGTACGAGCACCGGGCCTGTAGACAGCCGCCGAGGACAGGCGGCCGCTGTAGGTCAACGGTGACAGGCAGGCCGCGAAAGATGGTGAGTTTGATATTAAGAAGAAAATGGCAATTGGATTAATGTTAGTGCGACAGATGCAACCTGAAAAAAAATGTGAGAACTCAGGGATTCAATTTGCATATTACGTCATGTGAAGATGAAAATTGATTTGCGTGAAAATGGTTTTAGCAATATCTCCTTATTGTTTTCCTTTTCACGTTCCTCAGCGTTGTCTTAGGCGAACTAGTAATCGCCCTTCTGCTGAAATCCAAAGTAATGGAATTGAATGCTGGGCCATGTCGATGAGTTGGGGCGCAACATGGCAGTGAAATAACCCCCCGCATGGCATTTGTATCTTGTTTTGGGGGTCATCGCATGGCATGTACGTAAAAAACTTAATATAACAACACATAACTTGGCTGTCAATTGATAAATTTAAATGTACCATATGGTGAATTAACACCTAGAATGCATTATTATAGCATGTGGGCGCCCATTAGCTTCTCCAATGTTTTTGCAAAAAAAAATTAGAGTGGGCAATCTCTTGTGCTTTTGTGTTATGTAGTCAATGTGCCCAACGTGCCGCTTGAGAATCTTGAATTTTTAACCAAACGATGGAGCTATTGGAAGCAAACTGACAGGGCTTCTCCATTTTGTTTTGATATTAACAAGGAAGTCCACCTTAAATAGGCATTCCGAAAACTATGACTTATCCTACCAACTCTATGGACCAAGTAAGGTGCAAGCCAAAGCACAAATAGGTTGCCTAAACGTAGGAATGTTTGCGCTTGATATTATGGAGAATCAAACCTATGTTTTGCGCCAAATCCATACATGTATCTTCGTCCCTTAACCACCAAGTTTATCCCATGGGAGCCAGGTCTCTCGAGTTTCAATTTTGCACAAACCTTAATGTGAAACGGCTCTTTAAATGCCATTATACTTGACATAATCAGATCCTGGAAGACTTACATGCAAAAGTTAAACAATACAAATGTTACAACAGTTGCTGGCGCTAGGAAATAGTTTCAGGTTTCGGCATTATATTTTTCTTCACTAAATTTCAATGTTCAATGGATGATGTTGCATTTGTCCACATTATCTCGGTTCATGATTGTCCAAGTACGAGTGCTGAAATTTTTCCTAGGCTTAGCTATAAATGCCGGAATTTTGCTTTTGCACGATATAGTAACCACATGATATCTTTTGCCATCCTGTAAGCTAATACTATAGTTTTCAGAAATTTCATAGTCATATATGAAAAACATATGAAGTGAGTTCTACTAAATTAGCCTATAGTGATTATTCATTATATTTATATATTGTTCGTGATGCACTTCGATCTTTTCCAGTTAAAATTTTGACAATACATGTGTGATGCTTGGGTATGAAATTAATTTACTCAACTCATGAAAGGACTTTGGTACATGGCAGCCAAGCAAAGATTGTCAAATCAATCGTTGAAAAGGTATTGGAGATGCTGGAGATAAAACAAAAATCAGTGATTGAAGATTTTATTGGACTTGATGACCGGGTAAAAGTCTTGAAAGAGTTATTAGATCTCAACCATCATGATGTATGGCTCATTGGAATTTACGAAATGGGTGGCATCGTAAAACCACTATTGCCACAGTTGTTTTCGATCAACTGTCTTTTCACTTTGGAAAATATTGTAGCTTCCTTGAGAAAGTTCGAGAAACCTTGTTGACTGAAAAGGGCATAATTTGGTTGCAGAAGAAATTATTATCTGACATTGGATTTGTGGAAAATATTGAGGATAGTGAAAAAGGAATGAGGAGGATTGGAGACACACTACGCACTAAGAAGGTCATTGTGGTTCTGAATGATGTTGATAATAAAGAGCACATTAAGAAACTAATAGGAAATTCTCCATTAAATTCAGGATCTAGGATAATCATCACAACAAGAAACACAAGTATTTTGGAAGTTGAGGGATTTGAAGGTAAAATTCTACCGTATGAGATGTTGAAGATGGATACTAATTTTGCACTTCAGCTCTTTCGTCGGGATGCCTTTGGTAGAGATTGTCCTTCAGATGATTATCATCGACTTTCAAGTGAAATTATCTCACAGACGGGAGGACTTCCTTTGGCAATTAAAGTGATAGGTTCGTTACTTAATGGGAAAAACAAAGCATTTTGGGAAGAGACGTCAATCAGATTAAGGAATGTACCTGAGGAAGAGATCCTAAAGAAGTTGAGGATTAGCTATGATAATCTAGACGAATATTCGCAACAAATTTTTCTCGATATAGCATGCTTCTTTTTCAATGAGAAGAAGACTAATGCAATTTACATGTGGGCCGGCAGTGAATTTTATCCCGAAAGAGGAATTGATGCCCTCATCAGTAGGTGCTTGATAAAGATACTAGATGATGATAAGTTCTGGATGCATGATCAACTAAAAGAACTGGGAAGGCAAATTGTCCGTCAAGAAAGTCCAAGTGACCTTGGAAATTGGAGTAGGTTGTGGATTGCAAAAGAGGCCCTCCAAATCATAAGAAGTGAAGAGGTAAGTGAGAAACATCCCATTATTTGTTTATGATCTTTATAATTTTTTCCTGCCCATTCGAATTATTAAACATAGTGGCTGGAAGTTGACGAACTTCCTCACATCATTGGAAAATATCATGTGCAGAGGCAGGACAAGGTTCAAGTGCTTGAGATAGATGGATTGGATGATTCCGTAGAGATCACAAATGAAGAGCTTGAAAGGTTAAAAAACCTAAGATTACTCAAGTTAGGCAATGGAACTTTTGCGGGGGACTTTGCAAAGTGTCGTTCTAAGTTGAGATGGATTTCTTGGCATTCTCCTCACCAAGATTTTAGGGCAGACAGTATGTATTTGGAGCATCTTCTTGTATTTAAACTCGACATGAATGACTTTACGGATGATTCAAAAGCATGGGAATTGATCAAGGTAAGTTACATGTTTCTAGTCTAGTAGTCCTAGTGTGTGCTATGCAATGGTTCTTAAACTTGACATGCCATCCATTTTTGTAGAAGGCACAGAAATTGAAAGTTCTATCACTTACTGGGTGTCATGGCATAACGACAATGCCAGACTTCTCTAAATGCTTGAGTTTAGAGAGGTTGACCCTTGCACGTTACAGCACGCTAAAGAGAATCGAAAGCTTCATTGGAGATTTTCATTCATTAATTGAGTTAGAGATTGAACTGTGCACAGGTCTTACCGATTTGCTTGAAGAGGTGGGGGCACTAGTGAACCTTACGCGCTTCTCGTTGCAGGGACGCTCTGGGTTGGGAGAACTTCCAGACTTCTTTAGGAATTTAACCTCATTGATAGAGTTAGACTTATCACGTACGGGCATTACCAAACTTCCAAACTCCATTGAAGGACTAGTGAAACTTGAGTCTTTTCTTCTAATAGACACGAGGACAAGGGAACTTCCCAACCCCATTGGAAAGCTAAAATCATTACGCATATTGCGTTTATCAATAAATGGATCATATTCTCCAAAGGATCGTGTTTGGCAATTACCTAGTGGTATTAGCACGTTGGAAAATCTTGAAGAGCTGGATCTATCTGGATGCTATGAAGTGAAAGGGGAAGTTCCCATTGAAATTGGAGAATTGTGATCTTTAAAAATCTTAAATTTAAGGTACACCCGTATTTGTGGAATTCCAAGGACAATCAACAGGCTTCATCACCTCCAAACACTCAACTTATCAAATTGTAATGAGATTAAGAGTTGTCAGAGCTTCCCACGAGTTTGACTTGTCTACTGGTTCGATCTAAATCGTTGCTCTCAGTCCCTAGTCTGTCGAATCTTACTAATTTGGTTGAACTACAACTAAGTGATGGCTCTCGTATTACAGACGAAGCAAAGCTAAGCACAGGATGCAAATTAAGCTGGATTGGGAGGTTATCTAGACTGAAAAAGTTAAAATTAAATCTGTTAAACGTCCCTGCACCTCCAGAGTTGGCTTCTCTTTCTCATATGGAAGAGCTTGTTTTGAAACACCTAGACTTGAAACCCCTCGTACAGCTTCCATCCTCCGACTGGAGTTGGAGAAATTTGTCGACTTTAGTAATCGATTGTTGCGAAGTGGAAGAAATTCCGCTCGAGGGACTTCCACGACTGGAGATATTAACTTTTTACGATTGTCTACGGCTTCAGAGATTATCCATTCCTTCGGAACTAAGGAAGCTACAGCAAGTGGATGTGTCAGGTTGTCGGGAGCTTGTTGATTTACAAGTTGTGGGTCTTTCGAAATGATTGGAACACTGGGGTATTAATGAGTGCAAATCTCTGACAAGAATAAGTGGGCTATCATACTAGAAGAACCTGGAGACTTTGAGAATCAGAAAGTGCAATGTACTTACTAACGTTGAGGGCCTTGACGAGCTAGAGTCTCTGAAATCCTTGAGAGTCGAAAGGTGCACGTCATTGAGATGGTTGATGGATGCATTTTGCACAAAAATACTAGATGATTGCGTTGGCAATATAACGTGGTGTGGAGACTCTATCAACGATTTTAGATCTCCATCTAGAATCCCTGCACCTCCAGAGTTGGCTTCTATTTCTCATCTGGAAGAGCTTACTTTGTCTGGCCTAGACCCAAAACCCCTCGTCCAGCTTCCGTCCTCTGACTGGAGTTGGAGAAATTTGTCAAATTTAAAGTTATGTCGGTTTGAAGTGGAAGACATTCCACTCGAGGGACTCTGACGACTGGAGAGATTCAATGTTGTGCATTGTGTAGGGCTTCAGAGATTATCTATTCCTTTGGAACTAAGGAAGCTGCGGCAAGTGGATGTGTCAAAATGTCCAGAGCTAGTTGAGATACAAGTTGTGGGTCTTTTAGAATCATTGGAATACTTGAGTGTTGATGAGTGCAAATCTCTAACAAGAATAAGTGGGTTATCATACTTGAAGAACCTAGAGACTTTGAGAATCGAATATTGTAATGTACTTACTGATGTTGAGGGCCTAAATGAGCTAGTCTCTATGAAATCCTTGAATGTTGGAGGGTGCACGTCATTGCGAAGGTTGCTTGATGTATCTTGCGCGAATATACCAAATAACTGCCTCGTCAAAATACAGGGGTGTGGAGACTTTATCAAAGATTCTACTCAGATCGACCCATCTAAAATTTCTTTGAAGCATTACAAAGAGAAGGTCCTTCTGGATACATCTAACTTTGAATCCAAGCCAGACGAGGTGCGACATCTTCTTCATTAAAGTAGACATTCATGAATGCATAGGTTTGTAGATTTATTTGTTCTAATCTCAGTTTGATGATATGATTCGGTAAAACTAGACAAACTGTAAAAAGTTAACTACTGCTCTGAAATTTACACGGATGAAAACATTTATTTAATCAAAAGACGAAAATTTATCAGAGATGATCTTTAAATAATTTCAAATACATTAGTGTTCCTTCAACATGTTCTTTTTAATTTGAAATGTTTTCTTGTATGAATTAAATAATACACAAATACAAGTATTATAAATTGCATGTTTATATTTATTTCTTGTTATATAATTTAGTGTTGGATATTATATAATATGATATGTGTCGTTTTGATGTCATAATGTTTAGGAATAATGGCCCTCTTGAACTTTGACACTGTTGCGTTATAGCCTGCAAACTTTCAAAAGTTATAAATTACCTCCCCACCTTCGTCCCACCCAAATAAAAACTTCAAATTGTGTTACATCCATAAGTTTTTCTGTCTGCATAGCTGTTAAGTATTACCTAAAATGGACTGACTTTTCTTCATCGAATTTTCTCAAATAATTTTATCAATCATGCATCATTCTCCATTTTTCTTAACTTTATAAACCATGTAGTAGATGCTATTATGTTCAAAATGAGTTAGTCCATTTTCAGTTAACATTTAACGGCCACACGAACAGAAAAAGTAATGCTTGAAACAATGATGAAAGTTTGGAGAAAAATCTATGACTTTTCAAAGTTTGCATGCTACTGTGCAACAGTGCCAAAGTTTAGGAAGGTAAATATTATCAAAGTGCAAAGATAATGCGCGAGGGAGCTAAAGTTCCAGAGGTTTTGAGCAATTACACATAATGTTTGATATAAGTCTGACCATCGAAGTTAACAGTTCGAATGTTAATTAGATAAATAAGGACTTTGTTTAATTCGGAACTTCCGTCAGATATATTTACCCATTAGCTTCAATAATAGATGACCTAATAACTTCTGTTAAGAATTCCAAAGTCTTCAAAGAGCTAGAAATAGTTAATTAAATACTTTTTAAAAAAGAAAATTCCTTATGAACAGTAAAAATGTATGCAACATACGCATTATTGAATTTTGTTAATATCTAAATAAAACAATACGTAAAGTAAGCATGAGAGGAATATGAATATGAATATGCACACATGAGCAAGATATGAATGCGTAAAATAAACATGAGTATGAATATGGATATGAATAGTCACTTATCTCTACTTGCCTTGTTTGGTTCTTTAATAATGCCAGTAAACTCATTTAATTATTCTTTGAGTATTAATTCATAAAAATTGCTTTCATAGATAAGATATTTGCCGATAGATTACAAACTATAGATTTCACCTTTATACCATTTTACTCTCAAGAAAATCCCACACAAATAGTTTGCTCGCTTTACCACAACAAGTCGATGGCATAAAGGTGAATATTTCGATAAAATTAAGGAAATCTATTGAGAGAGATGAATTTACATTTACTTTTATGCTTTCATGTTTTTTATTAATGCAAGGTATTTTGACGTGCTGGAAATGTTGCATGTACTTCTGTTATCATTCAATAGACATTGCATTTTCAATGTCTCATGTTTTTTTTAATCAGAGAATACACCTACATGATAGGGTACAAATTTACTTTAGATAAAATTTCACAGAAACTCTAGTGGAGGATTTGATTGATGTGATAACTTGATTTGTTATAGTTTTCTGCATATTATTGTATTTTCCTTGTGAAAATTCAATTCGACACCAATATTTGGAATAATATAATATAGTCCGAGACTCGAGCAACGAATAGACATCTACCAATTGAAATTGGCCAAAAACACTTACAAATAGAAAAGTAAGCGGAGTGGGGGACAGTGGTTGAGTTGGGCAACCGCATAAATATTATCCCATTAAACTATATGGTAATTACAACAATAATTAAAATAAGGCAATAGCTCCAACTAACTTTTTTTTTTTTTGCTAGAAATAGCTCCAACTAACTTTATCATTAACGAATGAGGAAATAAAAAATAATATTAATTTCATTATAGCTCTAGCATCAATGTACCGCAGACAAACTTTTGGCATCAATTTGTCCTTAATTTACATATAATCTTTTATATAAGAAATAGCAGAAGGTAACCCCATTGTGCATCGGGCAATTTATTAGATTTTCAAAATTGTATCCGCTTGACTACAATGGATGTTGTTCATAGTTCAAACAATGATAAAGATACTGTTCTTTTAGTAAACTTAGGGGCCAGAGTTACCAATTTGAGATAGAGCTTTATTTAAAGTTTTCCAACCCTTCTTCCAAAGAAGAATTCCGTGATGAGATAGAGCAATTCTTTTACTTTGCTTACTCCTCTACAGATTAGTCATGAAGTTAGACCTCCTAGTCCTAGGTAGCTAATTATCTAGGTTGACTGATCTTTAATTTAACTTTCCATCACATGCTTCGTCAAATGTTGGAACTTGGATAGATAAGAAAACCACATAACTGTAATTCCCATTCCACTCAGCTCTTCTAGTACTTAATTCTAGATCTGTCTCTGCAACTACTGATTGTGCCATATCATGAGTATTTACTATATATAAGATTGTTGGGTGATTGCACAGACAATACATGAAGGTGATCAGGAGACAGAGAATGTTCCTGCAAATAGAGATGTAGGAGGTGCGACTAGAGTTGCTTCAAGCTCAGGGAGGGGCACAGCTTCGAGTTCAGGAAATGGCGCGGCTTTCAGCTCAGGAAGCGGTAGATGTTCGAGTTTGCAAAACGGCTTTGACTTCAAGAAGCGGTTCACAAAATTCATGACTCCAGCATGCTTTAGAAGATTGTGAATGGAATCATCCACACCCACAGGAGTCGTTGTCGGAGTGATTTCAGGACCAACTGCATCAGATTGAGAAGCTTGAAATTGTGGTTTCTTGTTATAGTTCTTTAGCTGAATGAATACTGACGATATATAAGCTTTCGCCAGATTGTCACCATGCATTTTATGACTAGCTGTTCTCTTTCTTGGTAAACATTGATCAAGTGGACAGGCACAGGTGGTTATTCAACTATTTTGTGTCACAAGTAGTGTTAGCGATATTTAGGAGATTCTAAATATTTTCCTGATTGATTGTAATTGACATATTAATTTTTTGAATATTGCGATTTCCATAATACATATTACAGGAGCCTATTTATAGGCATGTCTTCCTAAATATCTCTAACAAATAGGAATCGAAGTCATTTTGGTCATTATAGTGTTCCTCTGATTCTTCCATAGACGTGAGGTAGTTGATGAACGTTGGTGCCTCGTTGAATTTTGCTTGAAAATCGAAAATTGTCAGGAGATGGATGCGCTGAGTTATTGTCTTCTTGCACTTCTGATTCTTTCCTAAGCAGCTACTACTCAGTATCGTGAACTAGTCCTAGATGACACAGTGACACTCTGCCAATCCAAATAAAGCTACATGGATACTGAAATCTTAGTCCAGCACGATGGTTTTCGACGCATAGATGGTTTAAGCCTTTCCAATCTCTCTCTAAACAGGCCAAGCGTTAGGACTTGGGAGCAGTGATCACTTGTGCAGTTGGGAGGATAGCAAAAATACTTCATTAAGGACGCATTTGGTAACGCTTCTGTTTCTCTATTTTTCTGTTCTTCTGTTCCCTGGAACAAAAAAAGAACAGAAATCTGTTTGTTAACGCATTTTATTTTTCTATTTCCTGCAATAGAAAAGTGGCCAAGAAATAGATTTGGAGCAGAAATAAGAAGTAGAAAAAATCTACTTCTTTGTTCCTAGAAATAGAAATAGAAATAGAAATAGAAATGTCCCGTCCTCAAGCCGCGACCTCAGCTCCTCCTCCATCCTTCGTTGTCTGCAAACCGTCTCAAAACACCGGTCCGGTCCATTCTTTGCGGAAATAATAAAAAAATTATAAAAAATTAATTACATTATAAAAAATTCCAAAAATTCATAAAAATCAGAAAAATTCTCAGAAAATCCATAAAAATCAGAAAAACTCAGAAAACCCATAAAAATTTGCTAAATTCCGAGATTGAAAAAATTAAAAAAATTTCATAAGAAGCTTTCTGGAAAATAAAAAGAGACAAATTTCGGGAAAGTAAAAAAGTTTTAATAAACTTTTCCCAAAAAAAAATAAAAATAAAAAATTCACATAATGGCTTAGAATAAATTAAAAAATTCCGAAAATTCATAAAAATTAGAAAAACTTCAGAAAAATCCCATAAAAAATTAGAAAATTAAAAAATTCCCAAAATTCATATAAATCAGAAAAATTCTCAGAAAATCCATAAAAATTAGAAAAACTCAGAAAACCCTTAAATATTTGCAAAATTCCGAAATTGAAAAAATTAAAAAAATTTCATAAAAAATTTTCGAAAAAATAAAAAGAAACAGATTTAGGGAAAGTAAAAAATTTAATAAATTTTACCCCAAAAAAATATAAAAAAATTCACATAATGGCTTAGAATACCTGTGGCCACCCACTTTGAGTAAAATTTAAATTTTTGAGGTGCCCAAGTGGTATTTTTGAAGATTCCTTAGTTTAGGGATTAAAAGGGGTTTTAAACCCCTAAAAAGGATTAGACAAACCAATAAATCATGCTTATTGGTTTTTTCACTTATAACTTGTACTTATAATTAAATAAAAGATATAGATTTGAATGCAAAAAATTGGGAATAGAAATTTTGTGCAGTTACCAAACGCATTTCTGTTCTTTTTCTATTCCAGGAATAGAAATTTTGTGCAGTTACCAAACGCATTTCTGTTCTAGAAATAGAAATTTTGTGCAGTTACCAAACGCATTATTTTGCTCAGAAATTCTTTCAGGAAATAGAAATAGAAAAAATTATTTCAAAAAAGAAATTATTCCCAGAAATAAAAACGTTACCATACGCACCATAAGTAGCTAGCAGATCCTGCATCTTGGCCACATAAAGCTCATTCTTATGAGCTCGCCAAACCTGGCAATTTTGTTCCCAAGGCACAAATTAAGGATCTCCAAACTGAACTCATTTTACGTAGACGTACCCTATCATAGACCACCAGAAACATCCCAGGATATATGCAACACTGACCCCAACAAAAGGAAAATACCGTTGTTTGTTGCAAATTTTACCTAGGAGTCTTTCTTACATTCTTTTAAAAAAATAAATATATAGAAGAAAAGGAAAAAAATAGAAAATTGGGATTTAGTCCCTTCCAAAAATGTTCTACTTACAAAACATAGAATTTTCTTTTATTTAAAGATTACAGTCACTCATTTGAGTGAGGTCACGTCTGAAGCATTAAATTCAGTTGCGAGGGACATTTCTATCAATTTCAGTGCGAGGAGATTTTGGTCATTTTGAAAGCAGGTCGGGGTTTGTTTCAAAGTTTTAGAAAATATCATTCCTAAAATATTTTCCGATAATGCCACGTGTTGCACCAGCTTTTGGCCTTGTGTAAGTTGCTCACGAGCCTGATCATATGCACAAAAAAGGAAAAAAAGATAGAGGTATAAGGAGTTCTTAAACTATTACAAAATATTCAATTAGGTTTCTCGATATTTTTTTGTATAATTGGATCCTTAAACTATATACTTGTTTTGTTCGAATTGACTCTTCTGTCAAAATTACAAATGGAGATACCGATGTGGTTGTTAAATGCTGACATGGCATCTTATGTTCCGATGATAATATAAAATATTGTATTAAAATAATTTAAACATAAAAATCTGGAAAAGAACAAAAATCTGAAAAATCAAATAAGAAAAATCAAACAGAAATTCATTTTGGAGAAATGGCATACGTCTCCATCTAAAAGAAGTTTTGTACCGCATTCTAGATTGCATTCGTTCTGCCTAAAGATGAAATCATTCTGCAATAAATCAAATTAATTCACGAAATTCAATGCATTTGTCTCCTTTTAGTTTTGCCTATAATTAGACGATTGCACTCTTCGCTCGCTTGGTCCTCTCCACTCGCTCATGAAGCTCCTAGAGAAGCAGGGGATTGTCCTCTTCGATCTTCTTCAACAGGCTGTCCACGAACATGTGCCTCTCCAAGTCCCCGAGCTTTGTGACTTCCACCACCTCACAGTACAGCATAGACGCCCTCTCCGATCTTCTTCAACATACAGGCAACTGCGATGAGGGACACTGACCCTCGCCTCGGATTAGAGCGAGGGTCGACCCCTCACTGAAGATTTGAACAAGAGCCAATAAAGTCTACAGTTCAGGAACTTGATTGCAAAAAAAAATAATAATTGAGGGATATGATTGAACATTTTCCAACAATTTAGGGACTTGATGTCTTATTTCACAGAAAAAAAGTAGAGCTTCTGATTGGCGTTTATGGTCTCCCACGGAGTCTTTAAAAATTTCCAGAGCTTGTTAAAAAGTCTTGGACACCTTCACTGGTGTCCACTCGCTGATGCAGAAAGTTAGGTGGGAAATAGACGATTAAATATGATTTTAAAGTGAGCCGGCCAACTTTCTTTCTTTCCTCAGACCAGACCAGAAAAATCTCTTATCCTTTTGAGAAAGATTCTCGCATTGACTTGACTGTCGCATTAAATTAATAAAAAGTTTGAACGATTTATATTTAATACAATAATACAATACCCTCAAATGACATTATGTTATCTTAAAAAAATTAAATCTAACACAAAAAAAGGTTGAGCTCGGGTGACTTTGTGTATTTTAGTTGACTAGGATAATGCAATATAATAGACGTCAAATTTCTTATTTTCTTTCCAACTGTCACCTATCCTCCAAAAACATATGCCAAACACTAGAGTCAATATTTATTACTTTTGAGGTGATTTATATACAGAGATGTATGTAGAAAGCTACATATAATTCTAAGAAGGTAGGATCTCGGTTCATTTGTAGGAAATGCAAGCCTGGACCTATGGGGTTGCTCATATCTTATTAAGCCAAAAAGGAAAATAATTGTGAACTTATCTGATTAGCAACAAATTTGCCTTTATGCTCTCTCAAGGAGTCCAAAAATATTTTCACTAGTTGAAAAGTCCGGGGCACTTCATTTAAAAAACAAAGCCTCCAAAAACTGCAAGGCTGTGTCCAATGAGAGAGCAAGTAGGAGTAAAAATCTCTCTCTCTCTCTCTCTCTCTCTCTCTCTCTCTCTCTTCCGCTTTTATGCTTTTTCGCGACAACTCAGACTGAGTCGATAAAGACAGGGTTGGGGGCCTTTTTTTGGGAGAACAGCTTTGATATAGGAGGTTCCACGCCAAGGTTTGACCGGCAGTTGCCGGTTCCCTTAAGGTATTACAAATTGAAGGAAAAAAAGACAAAAGAAAACCAAAAAATTTGGCTCCTGATCCGGACCGAACTCACATGCGACGAACCGTGATTCATTCTCACGGAATTGAAATCACATGAGCGGATCTGTAATTCGCATAGTATATGACCCAGGCAGCTCATATTAGAACACTGGGAAAACATTTGATTACTGTCCGAATAAATAAACATATCGAGACTCTATGACTAACATCATTACTTTTGTTTTTTGTTTTTTTTTGGTAACCGAGGACATCATTACTTTTGTTTGTCAGCGTAATAATTAACAACACGTTTATTGAGTTAAAGACATCCATAGATAAGAGAAATAGAGATAGAGTCGTATATAGAGTTTACGACTCGGGTTGTATGGGGTGAGTTTATGAAGCACGAGGAGTAATTTCCCTGTTAAGTCAGGGCATGGCGACATGCTCTTGCCCACCTAGGTGCAATTAAGGGACGATACCTAAACGACATTGGCTAAAATACGTCAATTAGTAATCTACCAAGTCAATCCCGAAATTATTGGCTTTTCTTGACATGAAAAGAGAAACACTCATTAGAGATAGATAGTAATAATAACAAATATATTAAAAACAACATATCAATAGAATGACACAAAAAGATGAGCGCAAAAATCTTAAGCATTGACTAATTAATTAAGGGTTGGATGATTTGCAGAACAATGCATGTGAGGTAATGTGTTGGTTACTCATTGATTTAATAATATGAGTGCAAACATAAAGAAAAGATATGCTGACAGAATTTTTATTAGGTCTATTGCCAATATAAATAATTTACACTTCATTGAATAGTCAATGTATTGATATTTCTATTACATGGCTATCTCGAAGCACACGTCACATGTTCATTGGTAAATGTGAAAAAAAAAAATTTACATTGGTATTGGATATAATAATAATCCTTAGTAAATTAGATCCATGCTCATTCAACATTGAAGTAGAAAATAATTAGTCGAAATGAAGAATGTCCTGAATTCAGAAGGTTTGAGATATAAGCTTCATCTTTAGCAAGAAAAGGAACTCTTGTGTATGATATATCATTCCATGCATGAAGTAGAGTGTGGTAAAACTTAATATGGCTGCGCAATGTACTTGATTTTAAAAACCAGAGGAAATGCAAAATCATGTAGTAAACGTACTATTCAAACATATTGTTTCGAGAGGAGGTGTCTGTATTTATTTTATCTAAAAGAATATTCGTCTTAACTACTTCTAGATATGTGAAGAGGAGTGTATATTCAAATGTATTATTTCGAAGAGAGGTGTCTATTCATGCAAATGTTAAGAACAAGCTATTTAAAAAATGCATACCATCTAAACATTTTTGGAGAAAAATATTCTCTCATGCAATAATAAAGTAACTAATACCCCGATTGTCGGAGCTATATGTCTTAGATCGGAGGAATAAGAAATTTGAGAGTAGCATAACAAATATAGTGTTTCCAAAACAAAATAATCTAAAAAACCATATGTCTGTTTAAAGTATAAACACATCATTCTGAATAGAGGTGTTACTTCAGTGAATGAACTATATAAAATAAGCAATTATTTCTATTTCAACTTTCAACCCAACATTAAGTGCTTGGGTATTTTTCTCTCTATGATCGGAGGAACCCTAGAAATCATGACAAAGAGACTACTAAAAGAAAGTAAGATAAAGTACGATTAGAAAAAAGAGAGGAGATGTATGTTTTAATGTACTGTCTCGAAGAGAAGCATATGTTCGTACAAATGTGCATTCTATGTTGAAATAAGTAAAACTATATGTTGAAGAGAAGATTTCATCTATATATATGAAAGATGTAAAAAGATCAATTGTTAAGGATTTGGCAAATAAATTCATCTTCTATTATTCCATATTTTATAAAAAAAAATGTTTATTTTTCATTGTAAAAAATGGGTGATCGTTGGTAAATAATAATGGTGATTCGAAACTGACTGACCAAGTTTAAGAAGAATATAAAAAAATATGAAGGTAGAAAAAGGAAAAATTGAATTGGACACTTCAGCAATGGTTCTCTTCTTTTCTCTCTCGTCTAGTCACACTTTCTTGCTCTCTAGCTTTTCCTTTGCGCGTGCTTTAATCTTTTTCTTTTTTTCTGCGCAAGGCAAAAGTTTACCTTTGCTCTTTCCCAAAGGACAGATCATCCAAGCAAAACGAGTCAGAAATGTTCAATAAGGATTACCAATTTTCAAAGTGAGAATAAAATTCACACCGAAAAATTAAAAGGATAAGACTACTTGAGAGTACGAAATTATGAAAAAACCGGCTGGCATTTTGTCACATTAGAGGAAGATTAATTAATTAACAGGTAAAATCCAGCTCTGTTTTCTCTTCTTCCCCAGTGCACTTCCCTCGAAGTCGACAATAGAAAAATCAAATCCCTCCTAACACTTTTGACTTTTAACTATTCAATGTTTTCGGGATTTAGTTCCTCTTCTCCACCATGTTTTAGCTACCAGAACCATATAAACGAATCCATTTTACTGCATTCTGTTCACGTCCTGGCAATTGTATAAAAGAGACAAACCAAGACAAACCTTCCTTGCTTGGCATTGCCTTAAACGACATGTGAAAAATAACTCGTCCAACATTTAATTGTTAGAAACTGTCTCCCAAAAGAAACTTTAGGAGCACGTTGAAGAGCTAAGAATTTTTAATGCAGGGATTCGTTCTTTTTGGGAGGCTTAAACCTGGACATGTGAGGGCACGTGATTATTAGGGTTGCAGTCGCAAAATGACTAGGAGTATTAGGATTCTGTACATGCATATTGGCCTTTTTTTGTTTTCCTTGTGTCCACTTCCTGTGTTCTAGGACAATTGAAGACTAATCATTAATCGTTATTTGTGGCACACTTCTTCTAATACCCGCCACATTACAGAGATACGTGGAGGAAGAAGAGAGAGATGAACTAACCCCAAAATTATTGCGAAAGGTTATAATGAGATAGGCTTGTTTAGTTTTGATTCTTTGCATATGTACAATTTTCGACAAAATATTTAGTGAGTATGTTATAGTTTAATGCAAAATGTCTTCCCTAAAACAGTCAGTACTGTTTAAAAGTAGCCGCTAAAGTTTCAAAGCTTTAGAAAATATCATTCTTGAAATTGTTCTCCATAATGTCGTGCCATGCACAGGCTATTGGCCTTATGTAAGTTGATCGAAAAGTTTTCTCATATGCACCAAAAAATAAGGATAAAGACATTGGGAGTCCTTACTGCAAAATGTTTTGTTAGGCCCTTCAACTATTGTCAGTATAGCAATCATCGATTGAACAAACCGGGAGCTGCGACTGACGACTGACAACGAAGTAGTATGGTGCTACTGGGGGATCACCTTGATAGGGCGGGATTGAGGCATGGAGGAGGAGAAAGAGGATGAGTTCAGAGAGTGAGGCCAGAGCTCGCGGAGGCATGGCTTATCTCCATGGACAGTGGACACCGTCGACGGTGCATTTCTTTGGGAGGAGCAGTAACCAGAGCCGGCCAATGGGTCCGCACAGTTTCTTCTCTTTTTTGCCCTTATCCCTCATTCTCTCGCTTTCATGGGGGGAAATCCAATTTTCCCAGGAATTTTGGTAATTAGTTTTTTTTCGGTCGAAGGAAAATTTGGTAATGTTTAGAACGCCTGGTGATTTGTTGGGATTATCTAGGGGTGATTGGTTCAGTCTTTGTTCTCCACACCTGAAGACGCTATATCATAAAAAGTTGTTTTCAAAATTTTAATCCGAAAAAGAAAAAGAAAAAAAAGTAAACGTCTCCATCTAAAAGTAGTTTGTTGCAATCTGGATTGCAATTGTTTTGCCTAAAGACGAATTCATTCTTCAATAACCAAATTAATTCACAAAAATCATGAGATTCATTTGGGTCCTTTTAGTTTTGTCTATAACTATACGATTGCATTCTTCGCTCACCTCTGTCCTCTCCCACTCGGTCAGGAAGCTTTTGGAGAAGTGGGAGATTGTTCTCTCCGATCTTCTTTCACAGGCTGGCCATGAACACATGCCTCTCCGCGTCCCTAAGCTTTGCCATGTGCACCTCCTTACAATCCAGCAAAGCCGCCCTTTTCAATCTTCTTCAACATGCAAGTGGAAGTGATGAAGGCCGCTGCCCTCGCCTCAGATTTGGGTGAGGGCCGCCCCCTTGCTGAAGATTTGAACTAGGGCCGCAGCCCTTGCCACCCGACTGCACTATCCTTTCCCTTCTTCTCTTGATTTTTCACATTTTTACATTTTTTAATTTTAAACTATAATTGCTCCATAAAATGCAGCATCAGCATCTCCGTTTATAATTTTAATTGAAGAATCAACTCGAACAAAAAGTATGCAGTTTATAAACCCAATTGAACAAAAAAAAAATTAAGAGACTTGATTGAATTATTTGCAATAGTTGAAGGACCGGTGCCTTTATCCCAAACAAAATAAAAGAACTTCTGATTGGCCCTTTTGGTCTCCCAGGAGTCTTTAAAAATATCCATACTTTTTAAAAAGTCCTTGCTAAAGCAGAAAGTTAGGTGGGAAATAGCCAATTATGTTTGACTATAAAGTGAGCATGCCAACGTCGCCAAGTATTTTAGGCATTGGCACTCACTTGCCTAGTTCATATCCAAAACCTCAGCTCATTTCTCATCTGGGCCTCGCCACAACCCCCTTTTTTTTCGCTTTATTGGGTGAGAGATAGCTTGAGAGATAGCTGGAAGCTCCCCCTTTTTCTTCGCTTTATGGGTGAGAGATATCTGGAAGGAATAAGCTTCCAGCTATGGCAAACTCGGAGGCCGGAACGAATAGTGATGTTGCACGTCAATCAGGAGGTGAGTATCAAGTGTTTTTGAGTTTCAGAGGACCTGACACTCGAAATGAATTTACAGACTTCCTCTATCACGGCTTGGAAGATGTCGGGGTCCGCGTATTCAGGGACGAAGATGAACTCCGTGTCGGCGAAGTGATTGGTGAAAACATTCTACGTGCTATCGACAACTCCATCATCTACATACCCATCTTCTCTCCGACTTATGCTTCCAGTAAATGGTGCCTCCGTGAGCTTGTGCACATAAGACACAACTTGTCCCGGCCGGAGGGTCAAAAAAGCATCTTTCCCATTTTTTTTCACGTGGAACCTGATGATATTAAGCTTAAGACTCAACGGTACATTGAGGACTTTTTGAGGCATGAGAAGGAGTCTCCAAAGGAAGTCGAGGCGTGGAGAGAGGCTCTTGTGAAGGTCGACGAAATCAAGGGATGGAAGGTGAAAAAGGACCAGAGGTAAAACTTTTTAAAGATCCCTACCTATTTCTTCTTTTTTTCTGTTTTAAGGAATAAAACGTTGCCCTTGCAAATGATTTCTTTTTTTTTTTTATCTTAACGGAAAATATTTGGAGCTCTTTAAGATCCCTATCAAAACCAATTTCAGATTTTGCACCCATTTTCATCTAGCACTATCACTAATTTTCGCCCCAAATGAATCTATTTACCCGCGTCATGAGAATATCAATTTTCATGTTCCATTTACAGGGAAAAGATATAAAAAAATTAGGGATCGCCTCTATGCGAACTTTATATTACAAATTTCTGAGTGCTCCTTAAGAAACACCAATCACGCAAGGAAACTAAGATTCGGTGAGGTAAAATCATGTGTAAATATTCAGTACAAGCGAGAGCTTTCTAAGAACACGTAAAGAATGACGGGGGCCTCGAGCTCTCCAGAGCTCGCTGGAGGTCCAAATCGAGGCTGCGCAACCTCGATCTGGACTGGGCCGGAGGCAATGATCGTTGCCAACCTCTGATCTGAGGTAGGCGATGGTGCGAGACCTCTGAGTGGGGTGGCCGCGCGCTCAGGGTGGTCGAGAGAGAGAGAGAGAGAGAGAGAGAGAGAGAGAGAGAGAGAGAGAGAGAGAGAGAGAGAGAGAGAGAGAGAGAGGACACACGGTGTAGGGGGTGCCAGAACTTCGCGCCGGTACGAGCATTGGATAAAAAGACTGGCCAAGAACAGGCAGTGGCTAAAGGTCGGTGGTAACAGGTCGAGGAGAGTGGTGAGGGTAATTTTGATAAATAAAAAATGGCAACTGGATTAATATTAGGGAGACAGATGCAATTTGTAAATTATGAATTGTAGAGAAGAAAGTTGATAAGTGGGGGAAATGGTTTTGCAATTTCTCCTTATTATTTTTCTTTTCACCTTTCTTCAGGGTTGTCTTAGGCAAATGAAAACCCTTGATATAGTAATCACCCCTCTAATCTAATCGAATCCAAGTAATAACGGTGGAAATGGCTCATTAGCCTATCATCATTCATCAATAAAAACACATAATTTAGCTTTCAATTGATAAATTTAAATGCAATATATGGTGAATTAACACCTAGTATGCATTATTACAGCATTGTGGGCGGCTCATTACCTTCACCAGTGTAAATGAGCCTTTTTTTTTTTTTCACAATTTGGAGTTGGCAATCTCTTATGCTTTTGGGTTATGTAGTCAGATGCGACCAACATGTCGAATGATAATGTTGGATTTTTAACCAAAAGATGGAGTTTTTGGAAAGCAAACTGATGACATGGCCTCTGCATTTTGTTTTTATATTGATAAGGAAGTCCACCATAGATAGGTAAATTCCGAAACAATGACTCATCTTACTAACTCTATGAACCAGGAAAGGTGTAAGCCAAAGTCTAGTTAAGTGGCCCAAACATAGGAATGCATTGACTTGATGGTGTAGAGAATCAAACCTCTGTTGTGCACCTGAACCACACACATATCTTCATTCTTTAACCACCAAACTAAACCCATGGGAGTGGGGTTTCTCGATCTTCAATTTTGAATGAATCTTAATGTGACACAGCTCTTTAAATGCCATTATAGTTGACATAATCAGATCCATAGAAGACTTACGTGCATAAGTGAAGCCATACAAATTACTACAGTAGCTACACTGCCGATAGTTATAAGTTTCGGGATTATATTTTTGTTCACCAAACTGCAGTGTTTAATGGATAACGCTGCATTTGTCTACACTATCTTGGTTCACGATTCTCCTATTACTAGTGCGGAAATTTTTCCTAGGTTTACCTATAAATGCCGAAATTTTGCTAATGCACTGTATGATAGCCACTTGGCAACTTTTCCATAATGTAAACCAATGCTATAGTCTTCAGAAATTTCTATAATTATATATGAAAAACATATCATGTATATTCTACTAATATAGCCTATACTGATTTTTCAGTGTATTTAGCTATAGTACGTGATGTACTTCAATCTTTTCAAGTTAAGATTTTGACAAGCCCATGGATGATGCACGGGTATGTAATTAATCTAGTTAACTAATGAAAGCGCTTTTATACATGGCAGCCAAGCATCGATTGTCAAATTAGTTGTTGAAAAGGTTTTGGGGGAGCTGAGGATAAAACAAAAATCAGTGCCTGAACATTTAATTGGACTTGATGATCAGGTAGAAGACTTAACAGAGTTATTAGATGTCAACCAACTTGATGTGCGGCTCATTGGAATTTACGGAATGGGTGGTATGGGTAAAACAACTATAGCCAAGGTCGTCTTTAATAAACTATGTTCCTACTTTGGAAAGTGTTGTAGTTTCCTAGAGGATGTTCGAGAAAGGTCGACCAAGGAGAGCATAGTCCAGTTGCAGAAAAAATTACTATCTGACATTGTTGGTTCCGGATCTGTAGAAAAAGTTGAGGACAGTGAACAAGGAATGAGGACCATTGGAGAAGCACTTTGCAATAAGAAGGTCCTTGTGGTTTTGGATGATGTTGATAATAAAGAGCACATTAAGAAACTAATAGGAAACTCCAATTTACATTTAGGATCGAGGATAATCATAACCACAAGAGACACATCTATTCTGAAAGTTGGGGGATTTAAAGGTGAAATTCAAGAGTATGAGATGATAAAGATGGATGATGCTCTTGCACTTCAGCTTTTTTGTTGGCATGCTTTTGGTAGAGACTTTCCTTTGGATGATTATCGTGGGCTTTCAAGTAAAATTGTCTCACTTATGGGAGGGCTTCCTTTGGCCATTGAAGTGGTAGGTTCATTACTTAAGGGGAAAGACGAAGATTTTTGGAAAGAGACGCTAGAAAGGTTAAGTGAAGAACCTGAGGAAAAGATTCTAGAGAAGTTGAAGATTAGCTTTGATGACCTAGAAGATGGTCAAAAACAAATTTTTCTCGATATAGCATGCTTCCTTTTCAATGAGAAGAAGACCGATGCAACTTACATGTGGGCCGATAGTAAATTTTATCCCAAAAGAGGAATTGAAGTCCTTACTAAGAGGTGCTTGATAAAGGTATTGGATAATGGTAGGTTCTGGATGCACAATCAACTAATAGACCTGGGAAGGCATATTGTCCGTCAAGAAAGTCCATTCAACCCTGGAAAGCGGAGTAGGTTGTGGGTTGCAGAAGAGGCCCTCGAAATCATAAGAACAAAAAAGGTATGTAAGAAACGTCCCTTTTCAAATGCAAGTTGCAAATGCTGAAATTAAGGATTCCTTTTTCGTTTAGGATCTTTATAATTTTTTTCTGCACATTCGCGTTGTAAAATACAGTGGTTGAAAGTTGACACACTTCTTCACATCATTGCGAAATTTCACTTGCAGTGGAAGGACAAGGTGCAAGCAATTAAGATTGACGGAGTGAATGAATCTATAGAGATTACAAATGAAGAGTTTGAAAGGTTACAAAACCTAAGACTCCTCAACTTAGGCAATGGAACTTATGCTGCGGACTTTGCAAAGTGTTGTTCGAAGTTGAGATGGATCTCTTGGCATTCTCCTAATTGGGATTTGATGGGAGACAATGTGTATTCGAATCATCTTGTTGTTTTTAAACTTCACGATACTGGCTTCATGGATAATGCAAAAGCATGGGACATGATCAAGGTAAACTACATCTTTTAATTCGATTATGATAGTCCCAGTGTATACTATGCAATGGTTCTTATACTTGACATGCCATTCATTTTTACAGAGGGCACGGAATTTAAAAGTTTTATCTCTTACTCAATGCGGTGGCATAACGAAAATCCCAAACTTCTCTAAAAGCTCTGGTTTAGAGAGGTTGACTCTTGAACACTGCGACAAGCTAAAGAGAATTGAAAGCTTCGTTGGAGATATAAAGTCCTTGATTGAATTAGAGATCGAATGGTGTGAGGGTCTTACAGATTTGCCGGAAGAAGTGGGGGCACTAGTGAAGCTTAAGCGCTTGTCATTGAGGGGATGTTCTAGGTTAAGAGAACTTCCATGCTCGCTTGGAAATTTAACCTCATTGATAGAGTTAGACTTATCAAAAACGGGCATTGCCAAACTTCCAAATTCCATGAAAGGACTATTGAAACTTGAGTCTTTTCTTTTGACAGACACGGCGATGATGGGATTTCCCAAATTCATTGAAAAGTTAAGATCATTACGCGTATTAGGTTTACCAAAAAATGGATCATATTCTCCGAGGCGTCATGTTTGGCAGCTACCTAGTGGTATCAACATGTCGGAAATTCTTGAAGAGCTAGATCTCTCTGGGCCAGATGAAATGACAGATGAAATCCCTGTTGGAATTGGAGATTTGTCTTCTTTTAAAATCCTAAATTTAAATAGCACCCAAATTTGCGAAATTCCAAGGAATATCGACATGCTTCATCACCTCCAAACACTAAACTTAAGAAATTGTCATGACATTCAGGGATCGTCGGAGCTTCCCACAAGGACAATCAACATACTTCATCAACATGCTGCATCACCTCCAGAGTTGGTTTCTTTGTCTCGCCTTGACCTAAAAACCCTCGTGCAGCTTCCGTGTTCTCTGCTGAGATTGGAATTACTATGCTCTAGCTTCAGGTGGGCAGAGTTACTTCCCTCCAGCTTGATATTGAGAAATTTGATGACTTTAGAGTTCTATTATGTTGAAGTGGAAGACATTCCACTCGATAGACTTCCGGGACTAGAGAGCTTAACTATTGACGGTTGTGAACTGCTTCAGCAATTAACCATTTCTTCGGAGAACCTAAGGCAAGCGCATGTGTCATCTTGTCCAGATCTAGTCGATATATCTATTTCTTTTTCGGAAAGTCTGGAGTCCTTCTTCGGTTTTGGGTGTGCATCTCTGGAAACAATGAATTGGTTAGATTGCATGAGAAACCTGGAGAAATTGGAAATCCAACAGTGCGCTGAACTTACTGATGTTTGTGGCCTAGAGCATCTGGTGGCTCTGAAATCCTTGAAGGTCAGAGCCTGCACGTCATTGAGAAGGTGCATCAATCCATCTTGCACAAATATACCAGATGATTGCCTGGTCGAAATACAGGGGTGTGGAGACTTTTTCAAAGATTCTACTCCGAGCGGTCCACCTGGAATGCCTTTGTTGCGTTACATATTGGAGATTCTTCTGGATACATCAAACAAGGTGCGGCATCTTCTTCATCAATATACAGTGCATGAATTGACATGTTCTAGTTTCAGTTTGATGCTATAATTTGGTAAAACAATATAAATTGCAAAAATTTTAGTACTATTGTGAAACTTACATGAACGGAAATATGTTTGTCCAATCCAACCACGAAAATTTATCAGAAAGATCTTTAAACAATATCAAATACATTAGTGTTCCTTTGACATGTTCTTTTTAATTTGAAATGTTGTTTTGTATGGACTAAATAAATACACACATAAAAGTACTATAAATTCTAATTTTTAAATTTAATTTTTGTTATATAATCGAGTGTTGGATATTATGTAATAATTGCCCTCTTAAACTTTGGCACTATTGTGCGATAACTCGCAAACTTTGAAAAATTATAAACTACCCCCACCCAAAAACAGTTTGATTTATGTTGCATCCATTAGTTTTTCAATCTATATAGCCGTTAAGTGTTACCTACAACACCTTACCAAAAAAAAAAAAAAGTGTTACCTACAACGGACTAACTCACTTTTCTTGATCGAGTTTTCTCAAGTAATTTTATTAACCACACATCATTATCTATTTTCTTAGCTTCATAAACCATGCAAAAGATGTTTTTCTGTTCAAAGCAAGTTAGTGCATTTTCGGTTGACATTTAACAGTCATACAAACGGAAAAAGTAACGATGTAACAAAAATGAAAGTTTGGAAAGTAATCTATAACTTTTCACAGTTTGCATGCTACTGTGAGTATTACCAAAATTTAGGAGGGTAATATGATATTTTCAAACTGCGAAGCTATTTCCGACCCCCCCAAAAAAAAAAGTGCGGAGCTATTGTGCATATAAGTACCTTGGACTTCCATCAAATATCTTCTGTGAAGCAATCCAAAGCCGTCAAAGAGCTAGACCTAGTTACTAAAATACTTTTTCAAAAAAAAAAAAAGAAGATTCTTAATGATCAGTAAAAATGCACGTGGAATACGCATTCTTGTATTTTGTTTGTATCTAAATAAAACAATACATATAATAAACATGAGTGGAATATGGAAGTGTAGTCTTGTGCTAGTAAAGCAAGGAATAAAAGCTAAAAGAAATTCTTATATATAAGAGGAAGATTTGCTTCCCTTTTTTGGCCAAATATGCTCTTCTCTTTTCTTTACCCACCCAAAATCCGCTCTTCTAAAGTTGCCAGTGGGGTTTTTGCACCCTAATTACTAAGGTGGCTGATTTATTTCCTTCGACTTCTGGTGTTAGATATTTGTGGCTCCTAAAGCAATCTTTGCCCCCTCTTCTGAGGTTCCCTTTTCTATTCTACTTAAACTACCTAGATTGCATATTTGTTCCCAAAGCCATCTTTCCCCCTCCCCAATCCGAAAAAACTTCTCCATTTCTTCCCTCTATATTCCCGCGTCAAGGAGAAAATCATTTTTGTTTATTTGTTATTGTGAAATTTTGTGGCACCACTGTCAACTGTTCTAAAAACTTAAGTTATTAGATGAAAGTATGGTTTAATATTTAATTACTCTAATAATTATTTTAAATGAAAAGAAACTCAGATCCATCAACTTCCTTCCTCAAAACAAAAGGACCCCGACCGGCGTAAGCAAACCCAGGCTCGCGTTTACTGATCAATAAAATTATCAAATCTTAATCCCTCAAAAAGTAAAGTAGCCCTTCGGCGACCACCTTCGTTCTTCACCGCCTTCACACTGCCCACGCACGCTTCTCCCAAACCATATAAAACTTCACGGTTCGAATGGCTGGTCCAATTCCAACCCGCCCGAAGCGTTTCCACATTCCCCGTTCAGACATATTCCATAGAACGTCTTCCCTCCGATTAATGTAGCTCACTCCATTTTCGTTTATCAATGAGGAGGTTCAGGACGAGCTCTCATGCGTCTCCCATTTCCCCAACATGGCGAATCAAGCCCCGGTGGACGAAGATGGCTCGTTTGGCGTCACTGGCAACGTGAATAACCCATTAAAGCGTCGAAGGAAGGATGAGGAAGACAAAGAAGGAGACGGAGGAGGTGGAGGAGGAGAGCGAGCCTCGTGGGGTGACGGCAATTGCGGCAGTGGTGGGTCGGTGGGAGAGAACTTGACATCGCTCGTTTTGCCCGACGAGGAAGAGAAGCACAAGGGGGAGAACTTCTTCATTGAGTCGCTGCAAGGCAAGGCCTCCCTGGAATCGAACTCCCATCAAGGGGTCCGAGCGAAGGGTGATTACTACTGCCACATTCAGGCGCTTTACGACGATGCAAACGAAATCGAGATGAGTAAGAACAAGCGCGTCAGTCAGTCAGGCGCCACTACGACGGTAGCAGCCGCAGCAGCGGAGGGTGAATCCCATGCGCTGTTGCCGAGTGTGGGCCAGCAGGGGCGTCTGTGGGTGAAGGACCGTCCGAAGGAATTGTGGGAGCGGTGCAACAGCCCGGAGTTCCCGGAGAAGGAGTTTTGGCGCAACTTCCGGATGAGCAAGGCCACGTTTGACTTTATCTGCAACGAGCTCGACGCAGCTGTCACAGAGAACTCGATGCTGCGGGAAGCGATCCCAGTGCGACAGCGTGTGGCAGTGTGTGTGTGGCGGCTCGCAACAGGGGAGCCGCTCCACCTCGTGTCGAACAAGTTCGGCCTCGGCATGTCGACCTGCCACAAGCTCATCCGTGAGGTCTGCTCCGCAATTCGCAAAGTCCTCATGCCTAAGTTCCTTCAGTGGCCTGATGAGCACCGGCTTGCAGCAATCAAGGATGAGTTCGAGGCAGCATCAGGCATTCCGCTCGTGTGTGGGGCAATGTACACGACCCATGTGCCGATCATTGCCCCGAAGATCAGCGTCGCCTCGTACCTGAATCGGCAGCACACGGAGAGGAACAAGAAGACGACGTACTCGATCACGGTTCAGGGCGTGGTCGACCCGCGGGGCGTGTTCTTGGATGTGTGCATCGGGTGGCCTGGGTCGATGACCGACGACCAGGTCCTCGAGAAGTCGGCCCTGTACCAAAGGGCCGGCAGGGGGCTATTGAAGGACGTGTGGGTCGTCGGGAACCCTGGTCACCCTCTAATGGACTGGGTCCTCGTGCCCTACACGCACCAGAACATCACGTGGACGCAGCACGGGTTCAACCAGAAGCTCGCGGAGGTCCAGGGCGTGGCACGGGAGGCCTTTGCACGGCTCAAGGGGCGGTGGGCATGCCTGCAGAAGCCGACGGAGGTGAAGCTGCAGGACCTGCCTGTCGTGCTCGGGGCGTGCTGCGTGTTGCACAACATTTGCGAGGCGAGGAACGAGGCGATGGACTCGGCACTGAGATTTGAGATCTTCGATGATGAGATGGTGCCCAAGAACCCGATCCGGTCAGCCAACGCCGCGCACGCGCGGGATCAGATTGCTTACAATTTGTAGGATTGGAGTGTGGCTAATTAAGTAGTTTGTTCTTTGCTCCATAGATATTTGATTCTGATTGATGATCTTTATTATTATTTTGGATGTGTGGCATGGATTTAATTCAGGCTTGGTACTTCGATAGTTTCTAACATACGGAATTCATTGATGGATACACGTTTCTGGATGGTAAGAGGAAAATGGTACTTCGATAGTTTTTAATAGTTGACTCAATCCATTGCTAGCTGTTCCAATTCACACCAGAATCAAATATTATCTCTAGCTCGCACCAAAATCGGAGCACAATCAGAATGTCCTCATGATTAGCAATCTGAGATTGATAACGTTATCTTCAGCTCGCACTAGAATCAGAGCACAATCAGAATATTTGCATGATAAGCAATTCAAGATTGATTCAAATGTTATCTTTACCGGTGATTACCAATTATGATGTTAATATTTATTTATTGAGTTTCTTTCTAAGTGTATATATTGTAATACACAATTCAAAAATAAAAATACGTAATTCTTATATCTTTTATATTCTTTGTTTTCTTTGTGCATTTCCATTTCTATCTTGGTATTAGATAAGAAAAAGGCAAAAGCCCTCGATCCAAATATGAGTTACTCAAATTCCTCCTCTCTCGAACAAACTACCAGTCAACAACACTAGCCTTCCGCTACAACTACCACCACACCCACTACTCTTGTCGCAGCTATTTCCGATCTTCTCTCTTCTCCATCCTTCGGAAAATGCCTAGATGGAATAAATTATGTGATTTCAGGCACACGGATCTTTCAATATTTTCAAGCTCTTGAACTAATTTTTGTAGTAGACAGCACCGAAACAGCACCACCTATCCACCTTTCTCAGCCAGACCCACAAAATCTTGGCCAATCCAAACTCCCTCCCAATTCCGCCTACAAAGCCTGGCGCATTCAGGATCAAACAGCCCTTGGCTAGATCCTAAATATAGTGACAAGTCCCATAGTAGCACAACTCACCGTCCATAAAACTTCTGCATTAATTTGGTCCTACCTGACCGATGCATACGCTTCATCGAATTAAAAACATTCGTTCCAACACCTCCCTGCAAGATAAGGATGAACAAAGACTACTCCCCTTATACCTCCCAATCCACAAGAACATTAAACACTTGATGTTAGGGACGTACCTTGTCTCCTTGCTACAAAGCAAAAAATATTTTTGCAAAAAGAGAAAATCCAACCTAAGTCCACTAAGAATTTTCAAAGTCCTCAATGGAGTCGCCAAGCTGTCACGACCTCCCCGAAGATGAACCACTTAGGGGTTGGCTAATGGATTATTAAGTTAACACCTAGTTCGGGCTCTTCCAAGCCTATACCAATTTGCAAATAAGATTAAAGTTAATTTGGCATGCCCAATCAATTCATTTAGGAGTTGCCACTAATCTATTTTTTGTGAGCCAATTAGAAACCCAAGTAAAGTATCGGGAGATTTACTTTATTTTTACAAATCAGAGATTATGGATTCGGAAACTTAATTACGCAAAATTACTGTAATTTTCTTTCGGTACCATTTTCTTTTATTTTGGAAAAAAATTGTTGTAGGCAACTATGATTGATTTTAAGTTTATCTATAAACATATGAGGTGATCATGCGGGTGCGCAACCATTAATGTAACACCCAAGAAAGCAAAGCAATAAATAAATATCTAGAACAAGGAGGAATTTACTTACCTCGAAGCAAAGCAATTCGCAACTATTAGTGTCGTGACCGATCTCCAGGTTTCAAAGGTCTCGCTTGATATGCGTTAAGTCTAGGTCTATGACTTAACTCGGGCTCTCCCCAGCCCATACCATATCACGAATCGTGATTTAGGTTTTTAACCTGTAAGTGATTTTTATCTAGAAATCGCCACTAATCAATTTGGGATGGGCCGATTAGAAACCCAAGTAAGGTGATGGGAGAATCACCCTACTTCTACAAACCAGATATTAAATGAGTCTGGGGACTTGGTTACACTAGTTAAGTGACTAGTGCCCTTTCGGTACCTTTCATTCTGTTCATTTCAGAAAAATATATATCAAGCAGTTTGGATTGATTTTAGGACCTATCTCCTAACATGTGATGTGATCAAGCGAGTGCATAATCATTAACGATTAGCAGTCAAGATAGATATGCAGCCTAAGGTTTTAATCCTAACTAAGGCGATGACATTCAAAACATGACATTTTATGCAATTTATTCTAATTAGAAATAACATGTATAATAATAATACAACTGTAGTAAAGATAACATGCAAAATCCCCTATAGGCTTATCTGATTTAAATATGATTATTAATCAAATAATTCACACAATTTAGGAAAATATTCAAAAATACTAATTTCTAGACTATTGCCTAATTTCAAAAGAAATTTTAAAAAATTATTTTAAAAAGTGAAATAGATATTGCCTAATATCTATTCCATTTATACTCCCCAGATCCTAGTTTCACTTATGGTATCAGAGCCAATGGGTAGATAAAGATATTCTTTATAATTTCATTCGCAGTAAAGACGATTTCCTTCATGGAGGTCTTTTTGCGTGATTTCTAGATGTGTTCCAAGCAGTAAAGCCCACTGGGGTAGTAAGTTCGTTGGCAAGTATCGTCGAAATCTATTGAAAAGAAGAAAGTAGTCTTTTGCAATGAACTTATTAAGAAGATCTGAATCTTCTTCTAATTCTTTATCACAAATGTTCTCAGATCAAGGACCAATAAATAGAGAAGAAATTAATATAGAAGATTTCAATAAATCTATTGAAAACTGGTTCATTCGAAAAGTGAAACTGGATAAGATTTATGAGCATTCGAAGTTTAGACTCTTTAGAAACAATGACTATGTCATTGTTACTGAAAAAAGAGATGTACCACTTTCCAACTCTTTTGCTTCAATACAACTTTTAAATAAAGATTCTATAAAGAAACATTCCCAGAAATGGAATTACATGCATATAAGATTGGTACAGGTTGGTGCAAAACCCCTTACCAAAGAAGGATTAGATACTTCCTTACTTCTTGTTTTGAGAGATGCAAGATTTTTAAAATACGATGAATCCATTCTTGGAGCCGTAGAAACAAGTCTTTGTAGTAGGCCAATTCATTTTGATAGTCATCCTGGTCTTACTGTTTCTCTCAAAGACAAAAATATTTTAAAATCCCTCACTCTTCAAATAAAGACCCATAATTATTCGATAGCTGAAGGTTCTATTCCCATAGCCCTCATCTACAGAGTTTATTACAAAGTAATGAATTCTGCTTTCGGTAGCAAAGCTTTTAAATTGAATTCCAATAGAGAAACCCTTCCGTTACAAACAGATATTTCTAAAGCAAATGTCACCGTTCCTAGGACCATTCCTTGGAATCAAATAACCCTTCCTGATCAATAGGAATTAGAAAATCGAATTCCCCAACAAATCGTTCAAAATTCTGATCCTACCAATATTATTCAACATCCTGAAGGTAGAGTAACTATTCAATTTTTCAGAAGATCTGTCGACGTTCCTAGAAGGTCTTGTGACATTAGATCAATTCCATCTTGGCATTCCACTTCTTCTCGAAGGTTAGTAGATACTATTCCGAATATCCCTGTGAATAATCCTGAGGAAGCATCTGCAAGTGCTCCCCCACTTCCAAACATCAGTGGTATAGATAACAGGTCCGGAATATCCAGACCAGTTTATCAGCATAATCCTGATTTTCCTGATTCAACTCCTTCCGAAATGGAAGACCATGAAATCAATGTTTTAGAATTAGTTTTTGAACCTGACAGGATCACTTCGAATAAAGAGTTTAATTCTTTTAAAAACAATCAAATCAGAGAATGGTTCTTTAATAATTTTCAAAGACAAGCACTCGAAATCAAAAAGGAATACTATGATTACATGTACCAACATGAAATCGAGATATTCTTCTTTGATTGGTTTGAAAATATATTTTTACAAGAAAAACAAATTCTTGTTTTAGATCAATTTTATAAATGGAAATTAGACGATGGCCATGTCATTGAGTCTAATCATCCTCCTCTTAGAAAAATCAAAATTGAACATCGAGAAATTGAAATAATAGCTTCTCCTTTCAAAACTGCTTCTGAAATAGAGGGCATAGGAATCAAAAAGATTGTTGAACAAAATAATTTTTCTAACCAACATCTTCACACCATAGGAAAACAACTTGAAAGGATTGAAAATCTTACTCAAAATAGTTTTTCATCCTCTTCCATATCAATTCCAAAAAAAGGATTTAAAACCACCACTCTTTAGGAATTTTGAATTTCCAAAAAATCCTAGTCTCGAATTTGCTAAAGCCTTAGAGGATAGAAGAAAACTCCTCAAAGGAAAAACAGTTTTAATTCCTAGAAACCCTATAATGTTAGATACTCCTTAATACAAAACCTGAGTGTCAAAGACACCCCTGATCGTATTGAACCTTCCAATCAAATTAATCTTTTAGATAAATCTGATATTGATTCCATTCCTGAAATAAATCGTATTACTTGGAAAGATCCCCAGAAATTGTATTATTCTCGTGCCACTCCTCCTGATATCCTCACAGAAGAAACTTTTTCTAAGGTCCAAAATAAATATTCTTTTGATGCTATCTATGAGTGGAATATAGATGGTGTTTCTGAACAAAACCTCATAAATATTTTAACTCAGATGGTTATACTTGCTAACACTTATAAAACCATGCTTGATACTTCTGACCATTCAGTTGCATATCTTTTAATAGCCGGATTCACTGGTCAATTCAAAGGATGGTGGGATAACTACTTAAATGAAGAGAAAAGTTCTCAAATTCTAAATGCCTATAAACTCGACCATTTTGGTCAAAATATTCTTAATGAAGATGACCAGCCTATCTAAGATGCTGTCAATACTTTAATATTCTCTATTTCTCAACATTTTCTAAGAGATTCTTCTCATATTCTCGACAAAAACCAAGATCTTTAATCCAATATGAAATGTAGATCTTTAGGAGAATTCCGAGAATATAAAGAAATATTTTTACAAAGAGTTTTTCAAAGATCAGACTGTAACCGGTCTTTTTGGAAAGAAAAATTTCTTGCTGGTTTACCAAAACTCATAGGAGAACAAGTTCGCAATAAGATAAGAGAAGAATATGGAAACCAAATTCCATATGACCATCTTTCTTATGGTGAATTAACCTTTTATGTGTATAAAATAGGAACACAATTGTGCACTAATATTCGTCTCCAAAAACAAATCAAGAAAGAACAAAAACTTTCTAGAAAAGGATTAGGAGAATTTTGTGCCCAATATGATCCATCTTTTGAATCTTTTGAAAAACCAAAGTGTTTAGGAAAATGCTCCTCTAAAAAGAAAGAGCATAAGAAATTCTATAAGAAACCTTATAAAAAGAAATTTGATAAAAAACTTTCTAAAACAAAAGAAAATGATAGTTCTGAAAAAACCAAGAAACCAAAAAGATCTTTTAAAAATATCACTTGTTATAATTGCGGCAAGAAAGGCCATACTTCACGATTTTCCAAAATTAGCAAAAAAGTTAATGAGTTAGATTTAGATGAGGAAACTATCAACCAGCTCCACCAATTAATGGTTGAAACTAACTATAGTTCTTCTGATGAATCTGATTTTGAAAAAGGATTACAAATTTGTGATTTAGAAACCTCTTCTTCAACTTCAGACAATGAAGGAGAAGATGATAATAATTTTGAAATAAATGTTTTAACAAAAGAAGAAGAAATCCTTTTGCAAACGATTAATCAAATTACTGATCCTGAAACAAAAATAAAATATTTAAATAATTTTCAAAATCCCAAATCGGTTTCTAAACCTACTTTCCAAACCGACAATCCTTATAATATTTCTACAATTCTTGGCAAGACTAAGAAAGCAAGTTTCAAACCCATTTCTATAAGTGATCTCACTCACGAAATCAATAAACAGAAACAAGAAATACAGGAGCTCAAAGCAACCCAGATTTCTATGCAAAGAGACATTTTGGATATTAAAATAAGAAATTTAAAAGGAAAACAAAAGGAAGAAGATTTAGAAGAAAATGATAATGTTCCTCAACTCCCATCTTCTTCTTATACAAATTTCCTTTTAATACTTTTTGAAATTACCACCAAAAAATGGATTATCAATATTTCTATTAGAATCCAGAATGAAGTTGTCTTGAAAATAACAGCCCTTTTTGATACTGGTGCATACCTTAATTGTATAAAAGAAGGTCTTATACCCATTAAATATTTTGAAAAAACTTCCCAATCTCTCAAATCAGCATCAAGAGATAAGTTGATTATAAATTACAAAATTCCTGAAGCCGAGATTGTGAAAGACCAAATTTCTTTTGAAACTCCTTTTCTTCTTGTTAAAAACATTAAACAAAATGTTATTTTGGGATCACCTTTTATTAATTTACTCCAACCTTTTAGAGTTTCTGAAAAAAGAATCGAAACAGAAACCTTAGGCAAAAAAATATGTTTTGATTTCATTTCAAAGCCCCAAACCAGAAATTTGAATACTCTTCAAGAACACTCTATTTCTGAGATCAATTGCATGATTCAAGACAAAGAAACTCATCTCCAGTTTCTTAAAGAAGATCTTGAATACAAAAAGATTAACAAAAATCTTTCTGAAACAAGCCTTCAGAAAAGGATTTCTAATCTTGAAAACTAAATCAAAGATTTCATATGTTCTAATATTCCTAATGCTTTCTAGTCTCGTAAAAGTCACATAGTTGATCTACCTTATGAACCAGGATTTTCTGAAAAGGATATTCCTATTAAAGCCAGACCTTCTCAAATGAATCATGAAGTTCTAAATTTCTGCCAAAAAGAAATACAAGAACTTCTTGAGAAAAGGCTTATTAGGAAAAGCCAATCACCTTGGAGCTGCTCCGCTTTCTATGTCAACAAAAATGCTGAACTAGAAAGAGGAGTTCCAAGATTGGTAATAAATTAAAAACCTTTAAATATAGCCCCGAAATGGATAAGATATCCGATTCCTAATAAGAAAGATTTGTTAAATAGGCTTCCTAATAAAAAGATCTTTTCAAAATTTGATATGAAATCAGGCTTCTGGCAAATCCGGATTAGCGAAAAGGATCGGTATAAAACAGCTTTTACTGTTCCTTTTGGCCAATATGAATGGAATGTCATGCCTTTTGGATTGAAAAATGCTCCTTCTAAATTCCAGAGGATTATGAACGATATTTTCAATCATTGTTCCGATTATCTTATAGTGTACATAGATGATGTTTTAATATTTTCTACATCCATAGAAAAACATTTTAAACACATCAATCATTTTATCAATATTGCAAAGAAAAATGGTTTAGTAGTTTCACCTACTAAAATATCCCTTTTCAAAACAAGAATTCGTTTTCTAGGACATTACAATTATCAAGGTACTATCATTCCTATTTAAAGGTCAATAATATTTTCTGAAAAATTTCTTGATGAAATCAGAGACAAAAATCAATTACAAAGATTTCTAGGGAGTTTGAATTATATTATTGAATTCTTTCCTCGCATTAATATAATTTGCAAACCACTCCATCAGAGGCTAAAAAAAGATCCTCCTCCATGGACCCAAGTCCATACTGATATTGTAAAACAAATCAAGCGAACTGTCAAGAAAATCCCTTGTTTACATCTTGCTGATCCTTCTGCTTTCAAAATTGTTGAAACTGATGCTTCTGATATAGGGTATAGGGGAATTCTTAAACAATCCGTGGTCAACAAAGAACAAATTGTTCAATTTGTCTCCAAGCACCGGAATGATTGTCAAAAGAATTACTCCACCATTAAGAAAGAAATCCTTGCTATTGTACTTTCTATTTCTAAGTTTCAAGGAGAACTTTTGAATCAGAAATTTTTATTAAGAATCGATTGTAAATCTGCAAAAGATGTTTTGCAGAAAGATGTTCAAAATATTACTTCCAAACAGATTTTTGCCAGATGGCAAGCCATTCTATCTATTTTTGATTTTGATATAGAGTTTATAAATGGTTCTTCAAATTCTCCCCCAGATTTTCTCACAAGAGAATTTTTACAGGGAAAATGCCTCCAAAGCCTCCCAATAAGCCTATTAGAAGAGACAAAGGCAAACAAATTGCAGAACCTTCTTCTAAAAAGAAACCCTATGGGTTAACCAATATCAAAACCTGGCTCTAGGCTGCACAACCACCCTTGAATATTACTACCATTTCTAGCTAGGCTAAGGAAGAACCCATTTCTCTTACTAAAAAACCTTTTGATTTCAATAAACTCTCACAGTTTGACATAACCCAGTTATCTCATGAAGAAGCATTGCAGCTTATCCAACAAGCCTTCAATAATCAACCACAGCCTTCTCTGGCAATGGTAAGTCCTGACCCTTCTCCCATAGCCACTCAAAAGGCAAAGGAAAAACCAATTTCTAGCGAGGTGGTAATTCAGTCTACCCAGACTGCCCCTCCAAAATCAAAATTTTTTCATAAGACAATATTTCAAAATATTTGTAATGCTGAAAACGGCTTTTATAATGCAGATCCATATGTTTTTGCTAGAAATATGTTTTCTGAGAAATTCTTTTATACACCTCATGATATTTATAAAACAATAGAATTTTATGAAAAAATTCTGGAAAAAACAAAATCTGTTACTTTCAGACATTTCTCTGATAAGGGTCGTGTGAATTACTCCACAGCCAGAATTCATAGGGTCATTCACCCTTCTCAATGGAAACCTGACCCATTGGGCTTGAGAAAATTTAATACCAAGACAAATGAAGCCCTTCCATATAGGACATCTTTCTCATATTTTGATTACCAACAGGCTTGGTGGAATACTTTTTGGAGAAAGAATGCCAACAATACTCATACTTGGCTATTCTTTTTTTGAAGACTTTGATATCAAATCTGTTCCATTTTGGTTCATTCATTGGTGGGAACATTTGGGACCGACTGATGAAATTATCTACCCAAAAATCCAACCCAGTTACGAGCTTTTTCTTGAAAAATTCACCCCACTTCCTTATGAGAAAAATTTTCACAAGCTGATGCTCTTTTTCTATTACTTCGGAGTATCTTGGGTCCTTGGATGGTATTTTGATTACAGAAAAGCCATTGAAACTGGCATCTCTATTCTCATAAGACGATTCAAAGTCAAATGGTGGGATTGTTTCAAATTTTTTGATAGAGTCACCAGACAAGCCGTCTCAGAATGGCTAATTTCTAAGGGTAATGTTCCGTCCACTTCTGAGGATATCACTCCCTTTCTACATGACAAAGGGTTTGTACTTTCTAGGTTAGTGTCACGACCTAAAATTTCTCTCAGGCTAATGGATTGTTAAGACTAAGCCTAACTCGGGCCCTCCCAAGCCCTACCAATTCGCAACTTAGAGTTTAAGTTTTTAACATGCAAAAGTTTTTATGCTCGGAGTCGCCACTAATCAATTTATGGTAGGTTGATTAGAAACCTAAATAAAACATAGGGAGATATGTTTTATTCCTACGAACCAGAGATTCTAAGCTCGGGGACTTGGTTACGCTAGGTCTAGTCTAACGCCCTTTCGGTACCTTTTCTTTTCAAAAATGTTTTGGCAGGCAGTTTGGATCCATTTCAACTTAGTTACTAACATGTGAGGTGTTCATGCGAGTGCGCAAACCACCAATTTAACACCCAGAAAACATTAAATAAATTGCAAGTTTGGAAGAATTACTTACCTGGAAGCAACGTAAGTATCTGCATTGTTAGCTAGAAAATCACATTGACACCCTAATATGATTTCTAATTAACAAGCAATTCACTCAATTTCTTTTTTGGATTTTCACTTATTTAAATGAAATCTAGCCTATATGCAATGACATGCGAAAATGACATGCGATTAATGCAACCTAGCATGCAAACTATATGTCGTGCGACGACGTGACCTATTTCTAATGACAAGACGAATGATTATTTTTGGTATTTTCTCAATTTAAATTCGGAGTAATAAAAATGCCTAAATTAACATGCAAACTATGATGACTTAATCTACCCTAGCATGATTTCTCTTTAGGATTTTTGTTAAAATTCGAAATAATGAATAACCTGAATAATCTATTAAGATTAGAATATTACTTAATTTAAACTAGGAAATAGATCATCTCAAGTCCTAATTTAAATTAAATAACTACTCTATCTTCTAGATATATTTAGGATTCCTAGACATGCAAAAACTCTAATTCAAATCTAATTAATATTTTTTGAATTTTCTGTTTATTTGAAAAAGGAAAGCAATTAAATAAACAAGGATAGCAACCACATTCAAAACGTCCACGCGATCCGCCATATTTGTTTCAAACTCGGATTAGGCACAAAAATCAAACTATCGGTCATATCTATAGGGTTATAGATATCGACGGAAAGCCGATTATTCAAATTTGGAAAGCGGATAAAAATCATTATCGTACCCAAGTGGTTATGGATAAGATAATAATTTTCCGTATCGCCGCGTATCGAACCTTAGAGATAAGGTCGGATAGTCGTCCAGATACGTTGCTAAATTAGGAAGTTTTCCTAATTTTGAATATTTAAAAATATTGCGGATATATCGAATATTATCCTAAGATATCTAAATATCCACATGATATTCACGAAATATTCAAACACCCATATTAGGAAATTAAATATTCTGAAAATATCGGATAATGTTGAATTACCTAATTTGCAGATAATTCCCAAATTCGAATTGTGGATCGGGATCGGACTCGGACGACGGGCGACGCAGCGTCGGCGCGGCGGCTCACGGTGGCGTCCGGCGACGGGCGCGGTGGAGCGCGCGGTGGTGGCGAGACCAACGGCGGCTCAGGGGCAGCAAGATGGCTCTTTGAGGAGTGCCCACGACGAAGTTCAATAAACCAGGGTCAAAAAAAAAGGTTGGGCGTAGCAAGATGGTCTTCAATATTCCTGGATTAAAAAATATGGTCAAAGAGTCAAGTAATGAAGCTTTGACCCACGTTGAACTGGACAAGCCTGGGATTTGTCGGGTATTGCTGGATTCGGATGAAAATCACCCAGAAATCTTGATCTCGCCAACCGACAATTCTTTGGGGGTGGCTCACTAGTATCGATCTCGCGGTGAGCGTCGGACTCGTATGAACCGTCACGGATTAATCCGCAGCGAAAACAGTGAGGACTTCACGGGGGCTTCGTGGCTGGTCTTTTATGCGGTAGGCTGCTCAGCGAGACTTCTCGGATCGATGCAAGCGCAGCTTCGTAGGAGGGGCCCGTCCAGCAACGTGGTGATCAGCAGGATAAGCAGAGATTGGAGCGAGGGGGGGTCGCGACTCACGGCCACAGGTCTGGCCTTGAGAGAAGCAGCGACGGGCGGCGGCTCGGCAATCAGCAGAGGAACGGTAACGTCACAGAACAGTAGCGGCAGCAGTCCGCGCGGTGCGGATGACGGCGTCGGTGCAGATGCTGGACGGCACGGGAGCAAGGTGGCGTGGGCGCGAGGCAGCGCGGCGTTGGGGCAGGCGCGCGCAACCAATTCTCTCTTGTTTTCGCTCTGGCTCTCACCTTTTCACTCGTGTCTCCGGGGTGGCAGTGACGCACGGCCACAGGTCTGGCCGTGAGCGGGTGCGGCGTCGGTGAAGGCGCGGTGGGACAAGTCCACCCGTGATCCTCTCTCTCGCTCTCGTTATTTCTTTACTTCCAAAATTCTCCGAACCCCCCTTGTCTCTGATAAGTCTTCTTTTATATGCAGGGACGACTTAGGCCTTCGGGATAAAGGGAGTCAATCTTCTTTCCTCTTAAAAATATATTATATTTTGTTCTTTCCCATTCTTCCTCCACATATGGACACGTGAAGCTCCTTGACAGTATACTCTTTCTTGTTTTGAGAAAGATATATTGCTCAAATAATATATGCCCGCACGTGAATATTTCTTTCCCAGTTGCTCTTCCTTTTATTCCCTTGGTCTCACATACTCATCACCAAATATTTTCTTTTATTCTTTGCATCATTCATCCACTTGTGCCCATAAATCAAAGATATGTGTGAAGACGATACATGCCCTGCATGCTATTATTTCCTTTCATTTATTTGACCATACCGTGGGGAAGAATTTTCTGAGTCCATCAAACTTTCGGTCATAGCATGGGCTTTTTGCCAACTTTTCTAGTTCTCGCGGGCTTAGTTCAATTAGCTTGATTTAAGCTCGGAACCATTCGCTCGGGTCCATTCGCCGTCGATCCGATAAATATGCAAACAATATGGGCCTAATTAACTATTAATGGAATACTCCTAATATCTATATGCAATGCCATCTAATTATATTTTTTTTGTTTAGGGGTTGAAAAATCAATCCCTAATTTTCTATGCCATTGTTCCTAAATGACTAGTTAAAATTTAGGTGTCAACAGTTAGCATCCGCTAACTCCCACCAATAGTTAGCAGGAATGCTAAAACAAGCCCTTTCAGATTTGGAAGAGACTGGTTCTTCTCAATCCCATCACAGTGGCAATTCCAACGAGGATGATTGCTATGGCATCCCAGGAATAGCCCCTATTCCTCACAACTGGGCAAGTGTGAAGGACGAAGAAGAAAAGAAGGAGCCTGAACCGGTGGAAGATCTCTCCAGATTTCCCTAGGAGAAAGGCGCCGAAAGTCTCCTGCCATTTTCATAATTTCTAAGCCGAAAGGAGTCTGTCATTCTTTTTCTTTTCAAAACTTTCATAATTATGTCTGTTCACTATAATACTGTGCACTTACTACTATTTGCTACAGTACTATCCGTGAACTATTTCTACAGGAACCAAACCTGCTTATAAAAGCAGACCTCACTTCTTTAAAGAGGTAGAACTTTTTTCCACACCCTTCCTCTCCAGTTTCTAAAACCTCCCAAGCCCCATTATGAACTTTTCGACCTTCTCCAAAGGAATAAGAGATCTCTCATCTCAAAACCTTTCTATAACTTTTCCATACCTAGTAAGTTTATGATCCCTGTAAAGATCTTGTCCCATACTTTCAAGATCTTTCAAACCTTTTCTAGTTTTTATAGTGTGAAAAATCTTGTCATTCTAGACTATAAAATAGTCTGAGTAACGGGAGAATTTCTACCAAAGAAATTTTCTTACTCCTGTACTTGTACTTCAATATCTACATTCTATAATCTTTTAATACTGTTGTTGTAATTTTTTCATATTATTTATATAGCAATTGTCTCTTTTTAATTTCTTCCATACATTTACATACCCCACAAACGGCAGGTCGAACTGCCTGTGGATGGTCTGTACTTTACTTTAAGGCAACTGTCTGCATTCGTTATATATCTTTACTTCTTCTTATCGTTTTACCCTTTTCATTCCCGCTTGACAATACCACCTACATGGTTGGTTTAGAAGTCCTAGCAGTTTTTCTTCTTGTTTTATATCTTGCTTACGGTTTCTTTATTATTTATAATGCTCGCGCTTTTATTTAATTTTATTTATTTAATAATTTTCTGTGTAGAAATCTGCACTTTCATATTATAATATATATTTTTTGTAGCCTGTTCTAGAACTATACCCGGAGTTCTTTATAAATTCTCTCAATATAATAAATATTTTGAATACATAGAGAGACGTTTAAAAATTACATACGTCTTTATTGCTCTACTCTTTTTATTACAATTTCCCAATTTCATTTCTAATAAACGTAAACGATCAGATTAATTTGATTTCCTTCTATATTAATATCTATTCCATTTATACTCCCCAGATCCTAAAATAATAGTTTTTTAAAATTAAAAATAATAATATAATAATATAATATTAGGTCGGATCGGGTCGGCGGACTCGGGTCGGGTCAAATCCGACCCAGGTCAACAGATCCAACCCAAAACGTTGACTCGGGTCTCGGACCACCGGGCCAAGTCTGATGGAAAATGCCAAAATAGAACCGATTTGATCCGGTTGAACTGGCCCTATGTGGCAAGCAAATCGGACCGGCTAACTTGCGGGCCTATTCAGGCTGGATTTCAGGCCCTTTCAGGCGTGGGGGGCTATCGATCGGGCGAAAATCGAGTAATTTACTGGTTATTTCGCCTGACCTTTGGCCTCAGCTCCCTCAGCAACTCAAGCTGAGAAGATTAGGAGGGGGCAAATTGCTGGCGGGTGATTGGAGCGATCGCCGGCCAAGTCCCGACCGGGGCTCATTGAGCCCAAACGTCAGTCAAAGCTTAGCCGGACGACCCAAGTCATAATTTGACCTCATCCGATCACCAATATCCATCACAAAACCACCCAAGGGGATAGGGACTCGCCAGTTAGCCTTTATGTCGCTGGCCGAGGACTAAAACAAAACAACCTAACTGTTGACACCTAAATTTTGCTCAAATCATTCAGGGTTTTATCGTATAAAAAGTTTTAGGGTTTAATTTTTATACCGCTAAACAAAAAATATTTTCATTGAATTGCATGGCATATAGACATTAGGTACATTTGCATTAATAGAGCCTATTAGGACATATGCATATAAAAAAAAATTAATTAAAAAAAAAAATTTCGGATCAGGTTCGTCGGCCCATTCTTTTCCCCCCGTTTTGCTTTTTATTGCGCGTGACCCATGCTCTCTTTTCTATTTTCACGCGGGTCGGCCCATTTCCCACGGCCCGGCCCGCGCACTGTTCACCTCCCCCTCCCCAGTCAACGTTTCAGAACGTACGGGGGAGGAACAGTGGCAGAACACACAGATGGACGGAAGAGGAGCCAGAGGCGCGAGGGAGGGCTGGCAGTGCGATCCGCGGGTCGCGAGATCGGCCGGCCGCGACAGCCAGGCGGTGGCAGAGGCCATGCGCGCCTGCCGGCAGCAGGGGCCACGCGGACGTGCCGGCCAAGTCCTTTGAGACCAGATCTGGTCCGGGGGTCCGGAGAGGACAGAGAGGAGGGAGAACGGAGAGACCCGAGAGAGAGAGAGAGTTCCGAAGAGAGAGCGAGAGGTCGAGGCGGAGGGGTCCTTCGCCGGCGACCGCCGTGCCCAAGCCGTGGCCGAAGATCCTCTGCCACGGTAGGTCCGGATCCGGGCACTCGCCGGATTTTACTTTGGTTTGGTCTGACCCGGGGCCGATTTCCCGAGGACTTCGGCTCGGAGGCGTGCGAGGCGATCGGACGTAGTCCGATCTGTCAAGTTCGCCCTGTTCGCCGCCGCCGAGCCGGATAGGGAGTGCCACAGCCCCCCTCCCCTGTTTTTCTTTCTTCCCCTGTTTCTGCCGTTTGGTCTTGTCTTGGGCTCACTGGCCGGAGCTCGCGGCCGTCCGGCTTGCGCGAGTTTCGACCAGTGACACCTCGGGCTCGGTCCTACTGCTCCGCGTGTTGTTGTGTGATTTTCCGGCGAGTTTGAGCCTCGATCGTGCCAGAAATCCATCGTTTTTTGCCGCGCGTTCCAACTGTTTGTTGTTGTGTCTGAACCGAGCTCCTTGAATTTGTCTATGTGCTGATGATGTTTTCTGTGCTGGAACGCTTGGTGGTCTCGGCTGGTCGCCGGTTGCCACGAGCGTGACCGCGGGAGGAGGCGACCGGCAGTCCCTCGCCGGGACTTGGCTGATTCGCGGCTGTCCAGCCCTTCGTCAGGGCTTGGATGGCCTCGGTCGATCACCGGTCACCACGGCGGTGACCCGGGTGGAAAACGCTCGCCGCCCCTCGTCGGGGCGGCAATGCGGACCTAGGCGGGGCGCCGGCCGCGGAGGCCGGAGCTAGTAGGAGCGGCGGCTCGCCGTCGGGTGGCGACCACGAACCAGGTTGGACGACTCAGGGTGGCGGCCGGGAGTCGGGTCGGCGATCGGTGGCCGGGTCGGGCGCACGGGCTGTAGTCGGGTAGGGTTTTTGGTAATCCGGGGCGGCGGTCGCGTTTCCGGGTCGGGTGTGGGTCGCGAACCGGGTAGGGTTTGACTCTAGGGTTTTATTCAAATGGACTGAAATAGGTAGTGGGCTGGAGTGTTTAGGGTTTTGGTGTTTTAATTTCTTGATTGGGCTTTAATTTGTTTTAAATTTTTTTTTTTCCGAGCTGGGCCCTCTCTTAAAAAAATTTTTCGCCACACCGGGCTCAACAAATGAGCCCGGTTTGGTTGTGGACCCGGGCCGGCGCGCCCGGGTCAGTCTCGATCCGGGTCAGATGTGGAGATCCGACCCGGATCCGATTTTTATATTATTTTATTATTTTAATATTTTAAAAAATTTATTAAAAAATTATTTGAAAAAATATTTTATCCGGGTCGGATGTGGAGATCCGACCCGGTCTCTTTTTATATTATTTTATTATTTTAATATTAAAAAATTTCTCAAAATTTTTTTTATTTTTTATTTTTTTTTAAATTTTTTTTAAAAATTTCGAAAAATCAAAAATTGGAAATTAGGTTTTAAAATTGTTTTTCACTCCGTTTTTGTGTGATCACTATCACATTCGATCGCACGTTGCTTGGTGCACACTCTTTGAATTGCGCATTTAATTTAATCTCGCATGTGATTGATTATGCAAGTTAGGTTTAGATATTAATTGTTGCTTCCCTTAGCTTAGTTAGGAATGGGATTTTGAGACTCCCGATTGGTGTGAACACGTTAGGTGATGAATTGAACAAGATTAGGTACCGAAAGGGCACTAATTAGTCAATTAGTGTAACCAAGTCTCCGTACCCATTGAATCTCTGGTTCGTAGAAGTAAAGCATTTCTCCCGTGCTTTACTTGGGTGTCTAATCGACCCACCAAAAATCGATTAGTGGCGACTCCTAGATGAAATTTATTTGCATGTTAACAACTTAAACTTAAGTCGCGAATTGGTATGGGCTTGGGAGAGCTCGAGCTAGGTTTAACTTAGTAATCCATTAGCTTAACCCCTTAGGCGGCGAGGGCCGGTTCGGGGAGGTCGCGACAGCTTGGCGACTCCGCTGGGGACTTTTTAGAGGACTTAGGCCGTTTATCTTGTTCAAATACATCCCTAACGTGAATGTTTTTGCTATTGACCCCTTATTTTGCAGGATCGGGATTTGGAGAATAAATGTTCATTTTTTCGGATGCTTGAAGCATTGTTTGCTTATAAACTGTTGTGCATGCTTTAAATGTTTTAGCACTACACTGTTGCACACACAACCATGCTGCCGGACCTGGGCTGCACTAGGAATGTTTAGGATGGTATTGAGTTGGATACGACTTCGACCGCGAGGCCGCGTAGTAGAGGTTGCCCAACTCAATCCCGAAAGCTTCTTTCTTGGTGTCAAGAATGCTTACCTTTGCCCGCGAGGCCGCGTCGCATCGGGGTATCATTCTTGACCGAGCCGGAGTTACGAGGACTTGGCTTAGTGCGCGAGGCCGCGACTAGTCATCCCACCCTCGTAACTCCAATTTGTTAAGCCATCTAGAGTAGAAGTCGAGCTGCACGTTACATTCGCATGTTTATGTGATTGAAAGTTTGTCATCCACTGTAGGTATGGTTTCTCTCTTTACCTATTCACTTTTGGTTGAAACTTTCATTTTTGAAATTCGCGGAAATCAATCGAATGCCCTAGGTGATCTAAGCTTATAATTGAAAATTTCAGGTAATCACTCTTGACAATGAACTTTGAGCATAAATCTCAAACACCTTTTATTTGGCCCTACCAAAACAGATGGTTTTGTCTAAACTTTCAGTTATAGGCTTAAAATCACATTTTTTGTTCAAAAATTCTTTCAAGTCTAAGATTGTATTTTGGGGCATAAAATTGAAATCACATTTTGTATAAAATTCTTTTTTGTTCACATTTCGGAATCAAAATTCAAATCACTTTTTGTGTATTATTTTTTTAAAATAAGAATCACCTCATTTTTGCAAAAATGAAATCGCAAATCAATCTTTCAAATTTGATATGCCGCATTTTGCAATGAAACTTTTGGAATAAAAAGGGCGCTCGATTGATAGCCGCGATTTGATCTTTTAATGATGTCTCTACTTACGATGAAATCTTGGTGAAATACTAAATGCCCACAAATAGGAACCATGGGGGGCATGTATTGTTGCCTCGCTTTCGTCATAAGAGGCGGCATCAGTGAAAGACCACTTTTTCATTCACATACTAACGTTGTCTTCCTTTCGCAGATTATGCGTAACAGTCATCCCTTGGAATTCTCTTGCTTAATCATGCAAGGAAGTGTACTTTAGAGTTAGAACGGGAATTGTTTGTTTGCACTCCTCTATTCAAGAGTTTTTCAAACTTTATCCTTATTTTTATTCTTATTGGGAACCAATGTTTTCTGATTTGTGTTTTAATTGTGAACCCAATCGATATTTTTGTAATCACGCAACTCACGTCTTTGAGTAATGAGGTTCTAATTTAGATCATTGTCCTTTGAAAGTAATTGCAGTATTTCCAATTGAGTCATCGAGTTAGGCTTTTATGCCTTACCTTCAAAATGTTTTGAAATTGAGTTTCAAGAACGACTTGCATAAAATTGTATCTCTTCACCTGGCCAATTTTGCAGGTTGATTTGCAAAAGGACATCGTGAGATGGTAACTCTGTAATCGTTCCAATAAGAACTCTTTGTACAACAACTGACTTGTTCATTCATTTTTGTCAAAATAGGTAAAGGGGCGAAGGGTGAAGGCCATTTGGGAACGAGTTGAAAACGTGCCACCGAGTCCCTCAGAATAGGGAGTCTCCACTTGTGTACTCACTTGTACAAAAGATGATTTACGAGGCATACGCAAATCGGAACAAAATAACGTTGTCAGATGATCACCCACTTGACAAAAAGGACAATTCAAGAATAGCCGACTCTCAAATAAGAGTAAGAGGGGCACCGTTGTTTCCGTGGAGGATGAAGATGAGGATCGCACGACAGACCCATTGGAGCACCAAGAGATGCGTAATCGAGAGACAAACTGGGGGCATGGAATGTCAAAGCCGTCCAATTCAATGAAAAAGGGTGTATTTTGTTCTCAAAGTTCATTTACTTTAATATAGAAATGATACTTCCTTTTCTTTTTTACCTAGGGTGGATTTGAATGAAAGACCCGACAAGAGCATGGCGAAGCAACGTACATTAAAATTATCTGACTAAAACACGAAGTGCATGTGATCAAGAAGCCAACATCCCCACTAATGACACACAGGAAAACATTTGATTCAGCATGGAGCGCGATGAACTCCCCCTCATCCCCGCCAAGGAAGCATTAAAGACAAAATTATCAACTTCATCATGAAAGGGTGTATACCGTTCCTAAATTCAGTCCAATTGAGAATGAGAATAACATGATTTATCTCATTTCCGCAGATGACGAATGAGGCAAGTCACCCAAGGGGTAACCATTGCCTATGAAGTATAATAAAATGGAGTCGACTGGTTCAACACAAAATAAAGAAATGTGTTTGACCATAGCAATAATGCTTCCAGCTAGAAAGACATGACGAGGCCAAACTGTCCATCCCATTGTGACAAATGAAAGATTGCGTCATGACGGGGCAAAATAGTGCATTTGAAGAACTTCTGTCCATCAAACTAGGGACATGCGAAAAATTGTCGGGGGCACGAGTAGTCAAGATGATCAAAGGCGGAGGACCCGAGCAAAGGACAATGAAAATTAAACAAGTGTCTGTAAGAAGGCATGAAGGAGTATTGAACATACTGAAGTCTCCGGAAGAGAAAGCATCTGACTGGGGCGAGTGTCATCCAGCTGGGGCAAGTAGCTTTAGTATAATCAGGCCTGTGAGTAAGTTCCTTCTCCTCTAACAAGTGAATGGATGCAAAAGAGACATATGCCAGACAGATAAATGCAGGGCAGATCATGTTGTGGGCGGTGCCTCCAAACACTTAAGAGGGAATATCAAGCAACTTTGAGGAAGGAGTTGCAAAGGAAAAGCTCAAGCGATGAGATTGCACGAAGAGGACAACTTAGTCCAGAATTGAGCTATCCCCAAAACAAAAGGGTGTATATCGTTCCCGAATTATTCCAACTGAGAATGGAAACGACTCGCCCCATCTCTCATTTAGCAAACAAAACAATGTGTTTGATCAAGGTGACAACACCTTCTTCCAAGAAAGCACGATGAAGACGAATCATCCATTTTGCTACAATGAAAAGGGAAGGCACCCATGGGACAATGCCCTCAAACGTTGAAATAAGAAGTGCCAAAAAGTCAAAGGCGGACGAAAGCGGATGAAGGGAGTTGTCAAATACCCGGGAAGGAAAATTCAAATGAGAGCAAATGGTATCGTTTCCAATTGTCCATTTTAATACCATTTTTGACATGATTCTCTTTTCCTTTGATAGGAAGCATTAAAGACCTGAAGGACAAATGCAAACGAGGGGTAATGTTGTATCGTTTCCAATTTTCCAATCCCTAAAGGGTCTTTAACTAACACATTCTTTCTTATTCTTTACAGGGTTACCAGATCGCCATACCGCAGGTAAGTACCCTTCCTCCAAAATTCAAATGAAAATCAAATGAAAATTTTCTTCACGAAAAAATAGGGGAATTTCTGATGTATTTGAGAAAAGAGCACAAAAGTAGAACTGTGAAAGCAAACTTTTCACAAAATTTTTGAATATCATCTTTATTCAAAAATTGCCTTGGTGCTTGGCGGATCATTCATTTTGAATCAAAATTCCCTGTGGAGATTAATCAATCCATGATGATCTCAACAAAATGAAAGGGAGATGTTAATCATGCCAAGTGAGAAATACTTAGAATGAGGAAAGGCAAGCCATTCCCAAACACATCCCATAAACACTTTGAGAGTTGAGCAGAATAGAAAACCCGTGTTGATTGATGATAGAGGATTCATTCGCAAGTAGTACATGGATCAAGGTGAAAAGAGGCATTTCTTTCATTTATCTTATACACTACAGGTGACCATAGTCAAGCCCCTTTGAGCCTTTACATGTGGAGAATTTCTACAAAATACCCCTGTCAAGAACCACCCTACAATGGGGCAAATTTGGAGGTTTTGATTGACGTTCTTTGGAGGAAAAGATGAGAAAGACTTCTTTGCCCTTACTTGTATTAATCTTTTTGTGATAACTTCAGGTGAGTCCTTATGGAAGCTTGAAACATCCCAAAATAAAGAGGAGCATTTCTTTCTCTATCCAAACACTCATACCCTTTGTTCAGCCAAGTTGAGCCTGAATATTCATTTCTAAAGCCCGAATGGTGATTATCTCCCTACACTGGGGCAAAACACGTGATTTATCAAGACAATTGGTACTCATGAGACAATGTGAAAAACATCTCGAAAGTTTTAAAAGCTCAAAAAATGAAAAGAGTAAAAGTCAAATGAAAACTAGGGGGCATGAAAAAGCAGTGTGCCTGGTAAAAGCAAGGCCAATGCCCATTGTAAAAAAAAAAGAGAGCAAAAAGAAAAAAAAAAAAGAAGTTGCATCAAGAGGAAAATTCTCAAAAAAAAAAAAAGGGAATGTCAAAAGCAAAATGCTTGCAAAAAAAAAAATCATTGTAAATGCAAAAGTCATTAGAGAAAAGAGCAAAGCTCTTACATTAAAATGATTAGTCAATGGACTTTCGAGACAAGTTGGATTTCAAAAGTCGAGTGCCTTCAAAAAGATTGGATGATATGGTAATGATGCCATGATAATCACCAACTCCTAAATCCCATTTGAGAATTTCTGAGCCTTTCGAGACTCTCACTGAACCAATATTACAACCATTTCCCAAAGTCTCTTCTGATTGTGATGATTCAAGTGAAAATAAGGACTTTACAAAGAAGCTGTCGCTTGAAGAAGTGGGGGCAATGTTATCTTATCTCATCTTAAGGTTTCTTGACTTGTAAACCTGGCAGAGATGCTGATCCACAATTATTTCATTTCTTAGCCGATAGTGCTTATCCTTTGTTGAAACCATAACCAAACCCGCATTATAGTCCTTACAAAAGACCTCTTGGATTGGTCAATGTGTCCTTATTGCGAATGATTCTCGAAGCCTCCGACACTAATAATGTGAGGTATACAAAGAGATCATACTATTTCCCACATTAATGGATGGGATCAAACAGCCTTCTTGAGAGTTATGAGAAGCCCTTTCTGACTATGTAGCTCTTGTTTTGGCATGTTTAACAAGCCATTTTCATGAGTTAAGATTATTTTGACAAAAAACTTTCTCCTAAGGGAATTTGATGATTAATGACACTTCTCAAGCCTGATGGCAATCTTGTGATATTGAATGTTTTCCAAACAATTGAATTTAGTTTGATTCGCTCATGCGATCAACACTTTCTCAGTGAATGTATTATTTTGATAGTGTCATTCATGACATTCGAATAACATCGATCTTGCCTGGTATGCTTTCCCTGTCAGGGCACCTGTTATAACATATTCCATTAGATGTGCAGTGGCCATTTCGAAATCTTCTTGATTGATAGATTTACAGTCTCGGAATTACACGGTGAGCTTTTACAGCCCGGAGCACCCCATTGATCTGGCGAGCTTTCGCAGCCTAGAGTCTTCTTCCTTGCACGGTGAGCTTTTGCAGCCCGGAGTTTCCTTTATTTCTCTTGTAAACATCAGGTAAGTATTTTTACCCTCTTTAAAAATAGACCAAAAAAAAACAAAGAAAAATGAGGCCTTCACAGGTATGTCCCTGAGCCATGCTCCTTATGTCAAATCCTTTGTGAGAAACTTAGGCACCTCAAGTCCTTTGTGAAACACTTAGGCACAATCTATCAAATCCTCGGGTGAGGAACCCCGTATACTCATTCATTGAATCTTTTCAAGCCCTACTGGCGAAACCCACCTGACAATTCATCAAATCCTCGGGTGAAGAGTTCCGAGTGTTCATTCATTGAGTCTTTTCAAGCCCTATTGGCGAGGATCCACCCGGCAATCCATCAAGTCCTCGGGTAAGGAACCCTAGGTGCTCATTCTTTGAGTCTTTTTAAGCCCTGCTAACGAGGACCCATCAGACAATCCATCAAATCCTCGGGTGAGGAACCTCAAGTGCTCATTCACTGAATCTTTTCAAGCCTCGCTGGCAAAGAGCCTCTGAGCAATCCGATCCAACCTACAGGTATGTAAAGGTTTGTGGTCCAACCTTAAACCACGCTTCCAAAGGTTTGTGGTCCAACCTTAAACCACGTTTTTCAAAGGTTTGTGGTCCAACCTTAAACCACGTTTTCAAAAGGTTTGTGGTCCAACCTTAAACCACGTTTCCCAAAGGTTTGTGGTCCAACCTTAAACCACGCTTTCCAAAAGGTTTGTGGTCCAATATTAAACCACGCTTCCAAAGGTTTGTGGTCCAACCTTAAACCACGCTTTCCAAAAGGTTTGTGGTCCAACCTTAAACCACGCTTCCAAAGGTTTATGGTCCAACCTTAAACCACGTCTTTCAAAGGTTTGTGGTCCAACCTTAAACCACGTTTTTCAAAGGTTTGTGGTCCAACCTTAAACCACGTTTCCAAAGGTTTGTGGTCCAACCTTAAACCACGCTTCCAAAGGTTTGTGGTCCAACCTTAAACCACGGTTTTCCAAAAGGTTTGTGGTCCAATCTTAAACCACATTTTTCTTTAAACTATGCTTTTCGTTTATTTAGATTTTATTTTAGTTTCTCCTCTTCCTTGTATTGCATCATCCCGTGCCCTCTGTCAACAAAATTTAGGCGTCTCTTATCTTTGAAAGGAACCTCTTCGAGTTCCCCTTCAAAGAGGAGCAGCTGTTGACACCTAAATTTTGCTCAAATCATTCAGGGTTTTATCGTATAAAAAGTTTTAGGGTTTAATTTTTAAACCGCTAAACAAAAAATATTTTCATTGAATTGCATGGCATATAGACATTAGGTACATTTGCATTAATAGGGCCTATTAGGACATATGCATATAAACAAAAATTAATTAAAAAAAAAAATTTCGGATCGGGTTCGTCGGCCCATTCTTTTCCCCCCGTTTTGCTTTTATTGCGCGCGACCCATGCTCTCTTTTCTATTTTCACGCGGGCCGGCCCATTTCCCACGGCCCGGTCCGCGCACTGTTCACCTCCCCCTCCCCAGTCAACGTTTCAGAACGTACGGGGGAGGAACAGTGGCAGAACACACAGATGGACGGAAGAGGAGCCATAGGCGCGAGGGAGGGCTGGCAGCGCGATCCGCGGGTCGCGAGATCGGCCGGCCGCGACACCGGGCGGTGGCAGAGGCCATGCGCGCTGCCGGCGGCGGGGCCACGCGGACGTGCCGGCCAAGTCCTTTAAGACCAGATCTGGTCCGGGGGTCCGGAGAGGACAGAGAGGAGGGAGAACGGAGAGACCCGAGAGAGAGAGAGTTCCGAAGAGAGAGCGAGAGGTCGAGGCGGAGGGGTCCTTCGCCGGCGACCGCCGTGCCCAAGCCGTGGCCAAAGATCCTCTGCCACGGTAGGTCCGGATCCGGGCACTCGCCGGATTTTACTTTGGTTTGGTCTGACCCGGGGCCGATTTCCCGAGGACTTCGGCTCGGAGGCGTGCGAGGCGATCGGACGTAGTCCGATCTGTCAAGTTCGCCGCCGCCGAGCCGGATAGGAGTGCCACAGCCCCCCTCCCCTGTTTTTCTTTCTTCCCCTGTTTCTGCCGTTTGGTCTTGTCTTGGGCTCACTGGCCGGAGCTCGCGGCCGTCCGGCTTGCGCGAGTTTCGACCAGTGACACCTCGGGCTCGGTCCTACTGCTCCGTGTGTTGTTGTGTATGATTTTCCGGCGAGTTTGAGCCTCGATCGTGCCAGAAATCCATCGTTTTTTGCCGCGTGTTCCAACTATTTGTTGTTGTGTCTGAACCGAGCTCCTTGAATTTGTCTATGTGCTGATGAGTTTTCTGTGCTGGAACGCCTGGTGGTCTCGGCTGGTCGCCGGTTGCCACGAGCGTGACCGCGGGAGGAGGCGACGGCATGAGCCTCGCCGGACTTGGCCGGATCAAGGGTCCGCCCGCCCCTTCGTCAGGGCTTGATGGCCTCGGTCGATCACCGGTCACCACGGCGGTGACCCGGGTGGAAAACGCTCGCCGCCCCTCGTCGGGGCGGCAATGCGGACCAGGTTGGGCGACTCAGGGTGGCTGCCGGGAGTCGGGTCGGCGACCGGTGGTCGGGTCGGGCGCACGGGCTGTAGTCGGGTAGGGTTTTTGGTAATCCGGGGCGGCGGCCGCTTTTCCGGGTCGGGTGTGGGTCGCGAACCGGGTAGGGTTTGACTCTAGGGTTTTATTCAGATGGGCTGAAATAGGTAGTGGGCTGGAGTGTTTAGGGTTTTGGTGTTTTAATTTCTTGATTGGGCTTTAACTTGTTTTAAATTTTTTTTTTCCGGGCTGGGCCCTCTCTCTTAAAAAATATTTTCGCCACACCGGGCTCAACAAATGAGCCCGGTTTGGTCGTGGACCCGGGCCGGCGCGCCCGGGTCAGTTTCGATCCGGGTCAGATGTGGAGATCCGACCCGGATCCGATTTTTATATTATTTTATTATTTTAATATTTTAAAAAATTTATTAAAAAATTATTTGAAAAAATATTTTATCCGGGTTGGATGTGGAGATCCGACCCGGTCTCTTTTTATATTATTTTATTATTTTAATATTAAAAAATTTCTCAAATTTTTTTTATTTTTTATTTTTTTTATTTTTTTAAAATTTTTTTTTTCGAAAAATCAAAAATTGGAAATTAGGTTTTAAAATTGTTTTTCACTCCGTTTTTGTGTGATCACTATCACATTCGATCGCAAGTTGCTTGGTGCACACTCTTTGAATTGCGCGTTTAATTTAATCTCGCATGTGATTGATTATGCAAGTTAGGTTTAGATATTAATTGTTGCTTCCCTTAGCTTAGTTAGGAATGGGATTTTGAGACTCCCGATTGGTGTGAACACGTTAGGTGGTGAATTGAACAAGATTAGGTACCGAAAGGGCACTAATTAGTCAATTAGTGTAACCAAGTCTCCGTACCCATTGAATCTCTGGTTCGTAGAAGTAAAGCATTTCTCCCGTGCTTTACTTGGGTGTCTAATCGACCCACCAAAAATCGATTAGTGGCGACTCCTAGATGAAATTTATTTGCATGTTAACAACTTAAACTTAAGTCGCGAATTGGTATGGGCTTGGGAGAGCTCGAGCTAGGTTTAACTTAGTAATCCATTAGCTTAACCCCTTAGGCGGCGGGGGCCGGTTTGGGGAGGTCGCGACACTCACTCGGGCATTTCGTCAAACACATGGAGTGTGTGACCAAAACAGGGGGATTTTGATCTATTCCGAGACTCCGGCGTCCTCCGGTGGCCATGACTCACTTCTTACGGCGATTATGGATCAGGGGTGGTGTTGGTATGGGCCGGGATTCGCGTGAAACGATCGGTGCGAATCCCAGCCAACTAACGCACAAAAAACAAGGTAGAGCTAAACCAAATGAACTCACTGGTTGGCGGCACATCTAGGGTGGTCGCCGACGATCTGCGGGCGATGACGAGTTTACTGGCATCCCCTGGTGACCTGCAAACTCTCTCGGCTCGCTCTTTTTCTCTCAAATTCTCTCTCAATCTCTCCCTCTCTTCTGGTGCTTTGTTTTTGCCCGAGAAAGACCGCCCCATCTCTCTCGTCTCTCTTCGCTTTTTATAGTGGATGCCGGCCACCTGCTCTGCCTCGAAAGTCGTTGCCTTAATGGCCCTGCACTGGCCTACCTGCTCTGTAACTTTGGTGGTTGTAGTTGCGTGGTTGAACGGATAATCCGAACTTCCCAAATGCCGGTCGTTGCAAGGTAAGAACAGAGGAGAGAGGAGGAAAGGCCGACCGTGGGGGGAAAGGTGAAGCGGGCTAGGCCGAGCTCAGTTTGCGCGTGAGGAAGGGGAGAAAAGGAAGCAGGCTAGGCCCACGGGGGAGAAAGGAGAGGGTCGGGTTGGGCCGTCCTTGGCCCGCCTCGATAAATTTTTTTAAAATTTAAGTTTAATTTTTTTTAAAAAAATAAAAATACATTCTAATAGTGCAAAGTGTACCTATGTCTATATGCAATGCAATTGAAATTAAAAACATTTTTTGTTTTAGGAATTAAGAATTTAATTCCTAATTTTTACATAATTAATTTTTTGGGTAAAATTAAAATATGTGTCAACTGCTGCCCCTCTTTGAAGGTGAACTCGCAGAGGTTGTGTTCAAAGATAAAATAACACCTAAATTTGGCTCATGCATGTTCAATGAATGCCGTTTTTGGCAGGATCGTGGGTCCCATTTTTCATGATGTAATATAAGATAATGAATGCTAAAGCAAACAAAAACATACATGAGATTACTTACCTTGTCAGGAGGGTAGAGTAATTCCATATAGTTGATATTGTGTGTCAAGGACCCGCACATGTCTTCGGTCGCCTTGACGGGGGAAAATGGTTTATCTAGAACCCAAACCAATCTTTGGTCGCCTCAACTGAATTTTATTTGTCTAGGACTTGAACCTATCTTCGGTCGCCTCGACTGAGGTTTACTTGTCGAAGTACTTGAATCTTGTCAGAGGTACTTGAAAAGGCTTGATGTGAATAGAGGGGGTTGATCCCATGTTCGGGGAGTACCATAATAATCGTAGGTACTTTGTGAACAAAGGGGTCGATCTAATGTTCGGTTGGTGAATAGATCCAATGTTCAATTGGTGAAAAGAGAGGTCGGTCCAATGTTCGACTTTTTCTTGACAAAGCATTTGAGTCATCAGAGGTGCTTGAAAAGACTTGACTGATAAACGCTTGGGTCGGTCCAGAGTGTCTAACGTCTTGATGAACAAAGGGAATTAACCCGAATGTTCGGTCTTGCCTATTTAGTACATAAATCTTTCTTCGGGCGCACCACAGGGCAATTGAAAGTGCCTATTTAGTATCCGAATTTTTCTTTGGGCGCACCACAAGACAAGTGAAGTGCTTGCTTAGTACCTGAATCTTTTTGTTTGGGTGTACCACAGGGCAATGAGTGCCTGCTTAGTCCCCGAAGCCTTCTTCGAGCGCATCGCAGGGCGATGAGTGCCTGCTTAGTCCCCAAAACTTTCCTCGAGCGCAACACAGAGCGATGAGTGCCTACGTAGTCCCTGAAGCCTGTCTTTGAGCACACCACAGGGCGATGAGTGCCTGCTTAGTCCCCAAAGCTTTCCTCGAACGCACCACAGGGTGATGAATGCCTAGTGAGTTCTTGCCACCAGGTCTTGAAGGGGACTCTGGTATGCAAAAGCGTATCGTGTCAGCTCCATTTGGGAGAATATTGGAGAGTCTTTGGGACATCTTTGGAGACAATCCAGACGTCTGGCGCTCTTTGAGTCTTTAAGGACATTTTATTTATTAGAGACGATTAGAGCAAATATGCATGCATTCATCAAAGATATAAACAAGCTAGGCTATTCCAGAATGGGCATTTCAAATCTCACTGGAGCTGTAGATAACTCAGTTAAAGCTCATGCATGATGGTTTTGTCATGTTTGCATCACAAAATATCCACCAAGGGTAATTATTAATTACGACAATTTTCGCTCGCAAGGTGGACTTCTCAAGATGCTAAATGAGGTTCTTCAATCATAAAGGACCTTCCACTTGCTCTCATTGAAAATGGATTGTTTGTCCCGATCATTAATGCGAGAACATAAAAACACTTAATCTGACCGTCGTCACATCAACAAGAGCCTAAGTTTTCTTGCAAGCGGTACGATCCTACCAATATGAGAGCACTTTATCAGAATCGTAATGCAGGCTTGGTCAATGGCTTAACAAAGGAGACTGTCCGAGTCAAGGCCATGAAAGAAAATACTTCGCAATCATCTCTGGGTTTACAAGTCAAGAAGCCCATAAAATGAGATAGAAGTAGTCTTACTCGCACTTCCTAGAGCGATGTTTATAAACATTTGAAATTCTATGTTAATTCAGGTATCCTAGTCAGAAGAAACTTCGTGAGAGACGTAATGTAGGCTTGCTTCACAGGTTGAGAAATGAAAGGATCATTGGGTTAAAAAATGTGTGTATAAGTGATGAGAGTTGGTGATCATTTTGGCATTGTCACCGGTCTTTTTCTTCACCGTCTGGATCTTCTTGGAAAACTCCCCGGGGTAATGTCGCGCTTTGGCTTCTTAGATTTTTGTCCAACAATTACAAATTTGCTTGGGATAAATTCATTTACGGTCGGAATTCTTTTTTTGATTATTTTGTCTATGGGCATTGGCCTTGTTGTTACCAGATACATTGCTTTTTTATGTCCCTAGTTTTTAGCATTTTTTTATGGGCGTTGGCATTACTTTTACTGGGCACACTGCTTTTTCACGCCTTTAATTTTTATTGATTCATTTCATCATTTTTTGATGTTCTTTTGTGTTGTCAGGAACTAACCTAGACAAGTTTTGAACAAAACAATATTATTAGGCTCTTGGGGTCTCATTCTTATTCGCACTCTGGACCATGATGCTCGAACTGTGGTGACCTTCACCTTGTCCCAGTGTGGGGGATGATCACCAACTGGGTTTGTACGAAGTGAAATTACCAACTCAATTGAGTTAGCAAGGGATATAAGTGTATGGGATAGAAGAAGAACTACTCTTCATCATCCTAGGGTACTTAAATCATCATGAGAGTCCATCTGCAATAATAACACTCAAAGATTGATGCAAGTGAAAGCAAGAAAACTTCTATCTATTTTTCGCACCTTGTGTTGCCAACTTACCTCCAGTTGCCCCAGTGTGAGGTGGGTCTTGATAAGGGTAGTTTGAAAGGAACCTCCGAGTGTATGGGCTCAAAATGGTTATGCAAAATATCGCCAGTAGTGTATGGGGCAGAGAAATGAACTGCCTCTCGTCATTTTGGCTACTGTACCTTATATAAAAATCCCTTTACCTTGTAGACATAGAATCTTTTCACTTGTCTCGCCAGGGATTAGTACATGGGGATGTGTATAGACTAAGGATTGCCTTTTGTCATCCTGACACATCTCGTTCAGCATACATGAGCAATTTGACACCATTCATCGAATTGTCAAAATTTTCACATGGAATTAATGAATTAAACAAGTGAAATTACCGCGCAATTTTTTTTTCCAAAAGACATGTGATGCATTCGGGGGGAGAATTAAGCATCTATTCGCTGTAACATGTTCCCTTTTTCTTTGATTCTTTCTACTCTTATAAAAAGAGTTTTAGGGAAATAAATACTTACCTGTGCTGCAGTGGTGGTAAGGCAAACCTACAAGGCAATAAGAGAGACCATGTTAATGAATGGTTCTTTGAGGGACAGAAATTATGAAAGATGCAACATTACCCTTCATGTTTCCCTTCACTTGAGTTTAAGCTAGCAATTTCTTAAGCTTTCTCAAGTGTCAACAATTCCTATTGAGAATAACATAAGCTCATGTTAGTAATAAGGTGATTGAGGGTAAATTGAGAATGATACAACCCTTCTTCCATTTTGCCTTCAAAATTAGCAGAGTCTTTTCTTTCAAAACTCTTTTCTGGTTGATTTTGAAGCTCAAATGAAATCCTCTATAATTAAGGGTGCTTCCAACAAGGCGGTCCTATTTTCGGCGTATGCTATGTCAATGTGGTCTCGGCATGTTTGAGGAGCTTCTCAAGAATCCTCTGATTCCTGACCGCACAGGTCATGTGCAATTGCTTGTATGGGAATCTTCGCAGCAAAGCTAATTTCTACTTTAAATATCTTTGAATGATATGGACGTGACTACCGTCGAAACTTCCATGATTGTCAAGATTAGCATTGGTGCCATTTTGTTATATGCAAAGTCCTTTCCAGCAGCTTGTGCTGGACTTTTACTCTAATATTGTCTTATATAAAAGGAAAGGATATGTTATTTTTATACTAAAGTGGATGAACTTTAGGAACGAAATACACCATTTTTTATGGACCGAGGGGATTCCATGCCCCCTAGTCTACTCTTTCAATTAAGTGCTCTCTGCAAATTAAGGAAGAAACATATTTGTTGTTTGGATAGATTTGGGCTAAGACATGGAACGAGATACATCCTTTTAGTATTCCATTGCTGAGGTCTCAACATTTGTGCTCTATCAAGCTTGCTAGCACGTCAAAATCTAATGTGCTCCTCAGCTCGTCACCTGTAAAAGAAAAGGAATGGAATGTTATTTTCAAAATTTGTTAAGGAATAAGACATACCTTTTTCTTTCAAAAAGGGTAATCTCTTCTTAGTTTGCCCCTGACTTTCTTGTACAAAATGATGTTTCGCTCATCATGGAGTCAAGGAATGCTCAGCATTCTCTTTGACTCTTTGGGGCTGATATCTCCCACCGGTAGTAATGAAATTTTCCCCATATTTCATTTTGAAGGTTGGATGATATTCGCTCGGATTGCCCCTATCAGATTAGTCAGTCCGCTATCATCACCAGGTTCTGATGTGCTCTTCAGTTTGTATCATTTTCAAATGTCCCCTTCGTAATAACAAATCAAAAGGGAGTATGCTTCAAGCGGGCTTGCACCCATTCCCTCTACCGATCTAGAATGAGAAAACTTTTTTGTCCAGCAAACTCTGAATTTGGCGTTTAAGAGTGTAGCACTTGTTGACACCTAAATTTTAACTAGTCATTTAGGAAAAATTGCATAAAAAATTAGGGTTTAATTTTTTTAACCCCTAAACAAAAAATATAATTAGATGGCATTGCATATAGATATTAGGAGTATTCCATTAATAGTTAATTAGGCCCATATAGTTTGCATATTTATCGGACTGACGGCGAATGGACCCGACAGCAAATGGTTTTGAGCTTAAATGAAATTGATTGAGCCCATGATCAGAAAATATATTGCGCCCAATTCAGAAATTAATGTTACTAAAATTCTGGTTAATTAGCACAATATTTCGAAATGGGCGTGATCTTTCGAACACTTGTGGCACTCGATTCTCTCGGTTAGGGATAAGAAAAGAAATAAAAAAAAGGATTTGATTTCCTTTGTATCTCCGTACAAAAGGGAAACAATAAAATACAAAAGAGGAAAGTGGAATCTGGTCGCATTCATGGGCGCGAGCAAGAAGGCCAAAATATTGAAAAGAGCCAGAATATAATATATTCTAAAGGTGAGGAAATTTGATTGGTTTTATTTCCTTGAAAGCCCCCCATTTATAAGAGGACCCAAAAGCAACAGAGAAGGGGGGACTCGGAGAATTTTTTTTCAGAAGACAATCTTAAGAGAGAGAGGAAGCCTCGGAAGATAGGCAGCCACATTGAGAAAGAGAGGAGCTGTCTTTCTTCTTGCAAGACTTCACGTGCTCAAAAACAGGGATTGTATCACAGAAAACGAAAAAAAAGAGTATCCCCCACTGTACACACGTTCTGAAAAAGTCAGAGGTCTTCCAACACCTCCTTGGTCATCATCTTTGCTCTGCCTCCAGATCGTGAACAGCAGCCATCATCACAACAAGTCCAGTAGCGATGACGAGTTGTTCCTATCCAAACTGCAACAACGACTCCTGTTGCTCGTCCCTGCACTCTCGGTGATCTGCTGCTCCCAGACTTCCCTGCTCGATCTTGTCGTCGCTGCTGATCCGGAGACTCTGCTGCCTTCTCATCGCGAACCCAGCAACGACGAGTCTTCGTCGCGTCCCTCCTGCTCGATTCACCCCAGCAATCAGCAGCATCAGCGATCAGTCCAGCAACCAGGCGTTGTCCTGCAGTGTCCCCGTAGCGTTGTCATCCTTCCCGTGCGAGTTGCTGCTGTCCCTGCCTTGCCTTGCGATGTGTTGATTGCTGAGAAGCCACACAACTTACGGAGACAGAGAAAAAGTTAAAAAAAAAAAAAGCAGCAAAGTTCTCTCTTTTCCTGGTGGTCACTACTCGTGTCTCCCGGTGTTCCACGACTGCCGCTCCTGCCGCCACATCTGCCATATCCCAGCGGCTCTTTGGAGTTCAGCGAGTGTCCAGCAGGCCGTTACCACCGTGGTGAGCCCGGAGCCTATCCGACCCACCCCCCACCGCCGTTGTCGTTCGCCGACGTTGTCGGCTACCTGCCGTCGACACCCCGTTCCGATCCGCAAGCCCGATCCGGCACCGAGTTCGAATTTGGAAGATATCCGCAAATTAGGTAAGATCATTATCCGAATATTTTTTGAAATATTTAATTTCTTAAGTTTTCGGTGTTTGAATATTTCGTGGATATTATTTGGTGGATTGCTAAATCTTAGGATAATATTTGGGATATCTGCAATATTTGAAACACTTAAAATTAGGAATTTTGCCTAATTTAGCAACGTATCTAGACGACTATTTGATCTTATCCCTAAGGTACGATACGCGGTGATACGGAAAATCGTTATCTTGTCCATAATCACTTGGACACGATAATAGATTTTATTTGCTTTCCGAATTTGACCAATCAACTTTCTGTCGATATCTATAACCCTATAGATATGACCTTTAGTTTGATTTCTTTGCCTCATTTAAATTTGATAAGAAAAATTTTGCGGATTGTGGATATTGATTTGATGGTGGTGTTTATCTCTTATTTGATTTTGTTTCTTTAAAAGAAAAGCCAAAAAGATTAGATGCAATTTGAATTGATTTCTTTGAAGATAATGTTGCATGTTTAGAATATATCTAGATAACATTTTTTTGAATAGAATAGGACAACCAAGATTTGCTAGAAAGATAAGATAATTTCTAATTTAAATTAGGAATTAGGGTAATTTGTTTCCTAGTTTAATTAGATATTATTCTAACCTTGATAGTTCATTTCGGGTTGATTTTAATTTCGAATTTCGATAAAAAAAAATACCAAAAAGAGTGTTCTAGAATAGGTTAATTTGCTTTCTTTAGTCTAAAATTGCATGCTTAGATAATTGGCATTTTTTATTTCGAATTTCATTGAAAAATACCAAAAATAAATTATTTGTCCGTCATTAGAATTACGTCACGTCGTCGCGTGTCATATAGTTTGCATGTAGGCTGCATTAATTGCATGTTAATTTTTGCACGTCATTACATATAGGTTAGGTTTCATCTAAATAAGTGAAAATCCTAAAAAATATTGAGTGAACTGCTTGTTAATTAGAAATCATATTAGGATTGCTGATGTGATTTTTTAGCTAACAATGCAGATGCTTACGTTACTTCGAGGTAAGTAATTCTCCCAATCTTGCAATTTATTTAATGTTTTGATTATTGGGTGTTACTTTGGTGGTTTGCGCACCCGCATGATCACCTCACATGCTAGTGACTAAGTTAAAATGGATCCAAACCGCATGCATAAATATTTTTTGAAAAGAAAAGGTACCAAAAGGGCGTTAGACTAGATCTAGCGTAATCAAGTCTCCGAGCTTAGAATCTCTGGTTCGTAGGAATAAAACATATCTCCCTATGTTTTATTTAGGTTTCTAATCGACCTACCACAAATAGATTAGTGGCGACTCCAAGCATGAAAACTTTTGCACGTTAAAAACTTAAACCCTAAGTTGCAAATTGGTAGGGCTTGGGAGGGCCTGAGTTAAGCTTAGTCTTGATAATCCATTAGCCTGAGCAAAATTTTAGGTCGTGACAGCACTCATCAGTTGAATGCCTTACCTCACTAATATGATAGTCACACTTCTTGGACGGATCATAGTTGGAGAAGTTCTCAAGATTAGGACACGTCGGCTCGGTAGAGAGTAAGCCCTTCTTCCGGAGAATTGCCAGCACCTGAGATGGGGATCCAGGGAGTAGAGTGAACTGCTTTTTATTATTTCACCTTTAGGGTGGCTAGCGACTTGAGGTCAATTGCTGCCCATCGGATCCCATCTGCTAAGAGTTCATTCTCCTTTTTCGTGTTGAGTCTATTGCTTGTGGAGTAGGGTCAGTAAACCACCCTTTGCGCAATCGCATCTCGATGCGTTCACCTATTGGAACAAGCCGGTTAAATGACTTAGTAGTGGCACCAACCAAGCAGTATCTGTATTCATACGGAAGAGACTTAATCAACAGCTTCATTTGTTCATGGTAAGGAAGTTCTGGGGTAACCTGGGCGGCCAAATTTCTCCATCTTGTGGCATATTCTCTTAACGGTTCACTCTTCTTTTTCTCAACGCGTTTGAGGTTGTCACGAGAAAATGTGACGTTGAGGTTGAATTGGTATTGCTTGGCAAATACATTAGTAACATCATCCCAAGTTCTGGGGTGACCTGGGTGGCTAATTTCCTCCATCTAGTGGCATATACTTTGAATGATTCACTCTTCTTTTTCTCAATGCGTTCGAGGTCATCACGAGAAAATGTGACGTCGAGGTTGAATTGGTACTGCTTGTCAAAGCTAACTCTATCAAGCTTGTTTGAAAGGTTTAGATCATGAAGGGTTCATTATCGACATACTGGGTCATTTGCACATGATACATGTGCAAGTGGTGCATGGGGCATGAGGCGCCATTATATTTCTAGAATTCTGGCATCTTGAACTTTTTTAGCACCTTGACCCTTTTGTGCACAAACATGTCAAGTGGGATAGAATGTTGCGGGCCCTGTAACTGCTTCAACATCTTCTCAAACTTCACAAGACGTTTGTCGTGTTCTGTCATTGGTGCACTTACAAGTTCAACATTCATGATGGCAAGTGGAAAATCACCTCGATTGATGCAGGCATAGGAGTGAGTTTGGCATAGATGGACTCCACTTGTTTCGTGAGATTTTCGATTACATTGAAAACCATCTTCATTTCGCTTTCCATGTTATTGAGATGATTTTACACGTTTTCTTCGGCCATTTTTGCTTAGCGAACGGGTATAATTCGTAACTATTTGTCAAGAAGTGGTAATGAATAAGTGTAAGACTTCATGAGGGATCAATAAATGATTTAGTCTAATCCTATATTTTCATTCCTTGTTTAGTCAAATGCTTTCCTTTTCTTGCAAAAATAAACGATGCAAATTTTTTTTATTTTATATTATTCTTTTTACAACGGCAACCTTGGGGTTCGAACCTTGGTCGCTCTGGACCGCTCATTCCCCGTGTACCACTAGGCCAAGGCCATGGTAGTGTTAACGGGGCGCGCCCTATTTTATTTATGCACAAATTTTCTCCCCCTTTTTTTTTTGAAAACGACAACGAATCGGAAGGAAAAAAAAATGATTTATAACGTGCTTATAAAAAACAAGGGCGTGAATTGGAAGTAAATATTTTGAAAATATTTTGGTGACTATTTCTTCCAACACAATCATGGTATTAAATCCACAACTAACCTAGACTAATCATGGACTGATCGGGACATACGAAAATAAATAAATTACAAAGTGCAAGAATAGAAAACTTACTTTACCGGGAACCATGGCAATCACAGAGACATGCGCATGAGAAGTGAGATTTGATTTCTATCTAGACGGCTTTAACAAAGTGAAGCTAAAAGGATGTTTGACTGTCGTAGTTTCGCGTTGATGTCAGGTCCTTCTAACCTCGACTTAGTCACATGTTCATTCCGCAGATAGCGGCTAAAGATAAACACTTTACGACATTTAGAAAGAATTTTCGGGGAAAAGAAAGGCAACATTTATATCGCAGGCTCGCGTTCAAAGTCATATCTTTCATAACACCATCCTAAAATGCCCTATTACAGCCCAGATCCAACGGCATGGTTATATGTGCAACAGTGTAGTGTTAAATCATTAAAGCATGCACAACAATTCATAAACAATCATCACTTTATATGTTTAGGGAATGAACCCTCGCTCCTTGTCACGCCCCGAACCCCTTCGAGCACGCGACACACTTCTCTGGTCGAATGATGCGACATCCCAGGGTATCGTCGACCCAAATTAAACTTATCAGAGATTTATTTCAATAGCGGAAACCACCAAAACCCGGACGATAATAACTGGGGTAATCAGGGAGAATGCACATATTCATTTCTCATTCAAACTTATATAATATCCACAATTTACAAAACCACATATATACCAGCACACCGCACCGCCACACTACAAACCACCGATATAAAAAAGGATCGATAACCTGGGTACCCTATCACCAAAATAGTACACTTCAAAAGTCTATTTCACAACCCCTACACTTGCTCCTACGCCCTCTACTTAGCGTCCACTCCGAGTCTGATTCTTCGTTCTCTGAATCTGAATCCTCCCGAGTCTCCTGCTCGTCTGTCGGGTACTCTACCACGTTAATGTCGGTGTGCAATGGTATTGCAAAATGCTGCGGCGGCGGCGGAAGGTTCACTACTTAGACGGGGGTTCTGAAATGTTTAGTTGAAACAACCATGAGATTACATCTCAATAAGTACACCCATAAACCCCACCTAGGCTATCACGTATCTCCAGACAACACATACCCGACACAAACAACCAATCATACTAACAATCACACGCTAACCTACCTCAGATTGTTCATACACCTCCCGACATGTCAGATAATAATACAGCCAACATGCCACAATGATGCATCATTCATGTCGCAACACCAAAGCATATAATATGAATTCACATGCATCAATGCATCACAATCGCGCATGCCTCGATTATAAGGCAAAACCCACTTGGGCACATCCCATATCATGCCTAGTAGTTTTTATCCCATAATCGAGCACTACATCACACGATACAACCACACTCGCACACTAACTCACGCCATGCGTCAACTTTCGCAATCCTCACGCGTCAAGCCAAGTCTAGTTCATTCCCAACTTTTCCACCACTACCGCGCCCGTGTAAAACGCATCAGGCCAACGGTCTTCTGACCTCGTCAGGCATCGTCACCCCGTCGGGCCGGGCATCGTCACCTCGTCAGGGTCGGCATCGTCCCGCGTAAACGAACACGCCTCAGGACGGAATCCTACACTCAACTTTCGTTCTACCGCGCCCGCGTAAAACGCATCAAACCAACGGTCTTCTGACCTCGTCAGGCATCGTCACCCCGTCGGGCCGGACATCGTCACCTCGTCAGGGACGGCATCGTCCCGCGTAAACGAATACGCCTCAGGACGGAACCTTTCCAACCAATTCTACATTCCCGTACCTTCGTTCCACTCATACCACACATACCACACTGCCACATATACACACGGCCACACACAATCGTACACTTCACATACACTTCACAAATACACATTCTCGCCACATGAACACCACACGATCACCCATGCTTGGCACGCGAACTCAATGCGTAATCACACCATCACGCCTCATGGCCACACACTCTCGACACAAAATCACGCCACATTCAGCCCAAGACACAATCCAGAATCAACCAACAATCACAAACCATACAATCGCATATACGAACTCCAAAAATTTTAAATTTTGGATATATCATAAAAAACATCTTGATAAACATTTCTTATGAAGAACACGAAATCCGATTCAATCTGCAACCATGCCTTTTTGTCCCTCGAAATCAGACCAAAATCAGTTCGCTCTAACAGACTGTTTCGTCCTCAAAATACATTTCTTTCAACACCCAAATCACCTTGAAAAGCTTTGAAATTTTTATATGTCATAAAAATAAAAGTTCCAACAACTTTTGTGAAGGAAGTTTATTGAAAATAGATCTGGAAAATTTTATAAAAATCCGGCAAGACAAGAAGGTCGGGGATGACCAGTGTTGCGGGCGGTTTCAATACGATCTGAAAATGGGTTTTCGTACGACCCAAATGGCCTCTAAAAATTCCAAATTTAAAATATGTTATACCTCAGGATGTTAGGAGCAACTTTCATGAAGAAAACTTCCTCAAATTCGGCCCACACAATTCTCCACAAAAATAGCAAACCGAACGGGTACAGTAATCGCGAATCCGAGAATCACACCAAACCTCCCGGATTCGAACCCCAATTGATTTCTACCGAATTTCAACCGCCAAAACTCATTCCCAGACGTCTAATCCAACACGCAACAGCCACTAACAGCCACGATCAGCCATCAACAACCACGATCAACACCCTAAACTACCCTAAACCGCGCCTAAACGAGTTCGTCAATACCCGATATCCTAAATAAAGTTTAGGGCGTGACTTACCCGAATTCTAGACTAACTCGGCTAGAGCGGGAAGGGGGAATGGGTGGCTGGCGGCTCACGGCGGCGGCGACGGTGGCAGCCTTCGGCGGTCGGTCTCCCACGGTGGCGGCTCCGGCGTGGTCCTCACGGCCGAGCAAAAGGGGAAGATGGTTTGGTGAGGAAGAGAGGAGAGGAGGGGGAGAGCTGATCGTGGGAGGGAGCTTGGCCGGAGAGAGAGAGATAATGAGGAGAGAGAGAGTGGTCTTGACTTAAATAATCAAATTTGACCAACTTTTCTCTATTCCCAAACTACCCCTCTCTCACTTGGTCCATATTAGCCTAAGCCCAATAATTGAGGGGTATTCTTGTCCAATATATTTTGGGCTGATAATTATCCATTTAATTTCCCCCAAAATGATTTCCAATAATATTCTCAAAATTTGGAATACCAAAATTAGGCCTAGGGGTAAAATCGTAATTTTCCGGTCCCGGGCCAAATTTCCATTTTTCGACCGTACCAACCCCAAATATGAGTGGCCAACATAATATGACGTCGAATTCTCAAAAATAGCCTCTTCAGCCTCGAAAATCGACCTCGAAGTCCAGGCCCAATTACGCGATCAAAACTTGCTCAATTTCAATTTTCCGTATCTCTTACTAACGGGCGGCTATTTAGGGGTTACGCGTATCGACTTAGGTTATCCAAGTCATTACGGCCTCGATTATCGGGAGAACGAGAGGAATTACCGCTAGTTCATGAGGTTACGATCGTTTGGTTCAAGTTCAGGATCGGTTGGCCACGCGTACTTTCGGTCATACAGAATCACCTGCTATCCGATTGTACGTCGTTGGCCTTGGCCAAACCACATCCGTTACCTTCCTACGATCGGCCCACATTTGCCCAAAGTATTTCCTCATCGTTTTCTCGAAATTTGTGCCAGGCTGGTGATCGGGTCCCTGGTCCACGTACCGTGTTTCCTAATTAGCCATTCCCATTTGGTCAGTATCCCGAGAATGATCAGCTCTGGGCGAGACTTACTAAAGTGAAATGAGAAATAATACTCGTTTTATTGATTTCGGAATTGAGTCGAAATTCGGGCTGTTACACTCCTAAACTCCGAACCTACAAAACAAAGGGTTAACAAAAATTATGCCTCTTATAACTCCCAACTGCAAGAACATTTAACACCTCACAAGTTAGGGACGTACCTAGAATCCTCGCTACCAAACAGAAATATTTTTGAACACGATAAAATTTCTGGCCTAAGTCCACCTAAAAAAGGTCCCCAGTGGAGACGCTAGTCTGTCGTGACCGACCTCCGGGTTTCAAAGGTCTCGCCTAGTACGCGCTAAGTCTAGATTTGGGATTTAACTCGGGCTCTTCTAAGTCCATACCATATCGCAACTTGTGGTTTAGATTTTTAATGTGACATTCCGAATTTCGACTCATTTTTGGGATTTATAAAACGTGTAATTCGTCAGTGTGCTTATAGTAAAATCTCGCCCGGGAACTGATCACTCCCGGTTATTGTTTTTAAAATTGAGATTTCGCTAGAATCGCATTCGATCGAATTTGGCCGTTATTTAGAGCCCAAACTTTGGTGTCGAATTCCTCGGAATTCCGGAACGAATTTAATTGGACGGTGTCGATATTAGTGTGGCCAATCTCGATATTACCCGGGATACGTGAAAAGTGAATTTTTGACCGGGTGCGAATTTGAATTGGTAGACCACCCTCGCAGTGTGTTTTTATTAACACCCTTTTGGCCAAATCCTAAAAATATTAATTAGGATTTTTCGGGGACCGTCGGATCGTTTTTGGATTTGAATCGTGGCCGTCGGATCGCACTTGAGTACGATTTGACCATTCTCTCTCTCTCTCTCCTCCCCTCTTTTCCCGCCGGCTTCCCCCCCCCCCCCATGCGCCTGACACTCCCCACCAACCCATCATTTCCTCTCTTTTTCCTTTTCTTTTTCTTTTCCTTTTCTTCTCTTTTCCTCCTCCTCGCCGTTGCTTCTTCTTCACCCCTTTCGCGTCCGCTTCTGGCTTCTTGTTCTTGCTTCTGTTCACGCCGATCGCTCCTCGCCAGAACCGGCCGCTCGTCGCGCCACCATGGCTCCGCCCTAGTCGAGCCGCACTGCCGCTGTCACCCGAAAACCGCTCATCGTCGGACCACCGAGCCACGCTCGGGTCGTGTCCTCGCCGGTCCGCCCGCTTTTCTTCCTCCACCGCCGAGCGCCGCTCCTCCCCGCCGTGAACCACCGCCGTCCCGGACGTTCGCCGGACCGAGCTCGCCCTACCCAGCTCCATTCGCCGGGACCGACTCCGCCGTCCACCTCCGACCGTCGCCGTTGTCTGTCCCGCCGTCGGGAATGCCAAGCCACGCCGGCGAAATTTCACAAGCAGCTCGCGCTGTTGCCGCCCGTCCGTCACTCGCCGCCGAGCCGGAAATCACCGTGGACCGCCCTCGTCGCTGCCGTCGTCCTCGCGTCATCGCCGGCGTTAGCCGAGTAAGTTAACCCCTAATCCCGTGTTTAGGGCGTTAAACTTGCTTAGGGTAGTTTAATTTATGTTTAGTTTGTGTTAATTGTGGGTTAGTGGTTAATTAATTGTGTTTAGGGTATAAGTTATTGATTAGTTTATTGTTATTGATTATTATATGAAATGTTATTATTTTCGGAATTTAAATATTATTTTATTAGTTAATAAATTAATTCCGAATTAAATATTATTATTTTATTATTAAATAATTAATTTCCGAAAATTAAATGTTATTATTTTCGGAAAATTTCTAGCGTCAAATTGTGATACCAATGTTGGTTTTCGCCGTATAAGTTGGCGTATTTAGGAAATGATTTGAATGATTTCAATTCGAGGAAATATTTTGACATTTTGGAAAATTAAATTATTTTCGGATATTATTAATTAATTAATTCCGAATTTAATTTATTGTTATTTCGGAAAATTTATAATTTCAAATTATGATTTCTAGCTTGAATGTTGGCGATTTTGCCGCGAATTGTCGTATTAAATTGATTTTATGGCAAATTGTTTGATCGAAAGTTTTTGTGGAAAAATTTATGAGACTTTTGGAATTAAATTATTTTATTCTGTTATGCCAAGTAATGTTAGCGATACTTGGTAGTTGATATTCGTGTTTGATATCGAAGATTGCAAGAATTGATTGACTGTTTGCATGTGTGGCCACTTGGTATTATTGTATGACATCGAGGAGAGCACGATTCATGTATGCATGGGCTAATTGAGAAGATAATAATTGGCCGGAATGCTTGTGTGCTCGTGTGGTCACACGTTGGAACCGTCTTGCTGTGTATCGCTTGACGATGCCCGATTTATCGGATGCCTGGGGATTATCTGGAGTGCCGATACCCCGGATGCCTTGTCGCGGCCCGAGGCCGGACTCGATGCTCCTTACGGGATACCATCTTACTGTAGATCGTTTGATGTTGCCGTATTGGAATGCCGTCTTACTGTAGATCGTTTGATGTAGCCGTGCCCGACGGGGCGGGACGGAGCCCGGTTTTTACCGGTAGACCGCCATCTTGCTGCGTATCGCTTGATGTGTGGTGGCCCAGGGCGTAATAACCGGAATACGTGTGATGCATAGTGCCCGATTATGTGGTAGAAACCGCTAGACATGGTATGGGACGTGCTCAAGTGGATTCTATCTTATAATCGGGACACGCCCGCTTGTGATGCATTGATGCATGAGTAATTGATCTAGATGCTTCGAGTTTGCGACATATGCATTTCATCAACGAGTGTCCCAAGGCGAGGTAAGGATGCCTGTGACTGTTTAATGATGTGCTGTTGATGCTGTATTGCCTGGTTAGGGACCCCCGTGCGAGTTGACCTCCTAAGCGGGGCTTAGGCCGTTAACTTATTGAGATTTTATCTCATTTGTTGTTGTTAAACCTTTTTCAGGACCTTAGCTTGTCGTTGCTTCCTATGCGGTTTGGAGTACCGCAGTTTTTGGTTGGTCCTTGAAGGTTAGGCCTGGAAGCCGATCTTGTTGATGGAGTAGATTAACCCTAGCCTTTACTCTTTTTGCTGGCTTTTATGGTGGCGCCCGATGTGGGCTTGTAAGAATGTTCCCAGGGGTTAATCAAGTGAAAATCAAAATAGTGTGGTTTGACTGTTGTGAATTGTTTTCCTAACTATCCATGTTTATTGTTGTTGTCCAGGGATTGTTGTGATCGTTTCCGCATGCGTAATTAAAAGATAAAAAGAAAAGGGTCGGTGACGAGTCCTGGGTCGTCGCATCATAACGACCATAGCGGGGTTCGGGGCGTGACATCCCCCGTCCGAATTGGTATCAGAGCAAGGTCAGCTCGATCCAAGTTTGATCGAGACTTGGAGTGATAAGGTGCGATGGGTTTTGGGATAGTGAGTTAGGAAGACACTAATTGCCTGTGTTTGGTTATTAGCTTTCTCGTTCGTAAGCAGGTTGCTCAGGAATTCTAATTCCTTGTTGGAATTGGAAAGCAGGTTTCTGTAAAGATCCTGCGAGATGGACAATCCTGAACCGAGAGCCCCTAGGAGGAGGGCCGAACCAGGTCAGGCTGGTGCCAGAAGGAGAGCACCAGGGGATCCTAGATTGGACCAGATCCTGCAGGCTTTAGAGACTTTAATAGGGCAGCAGGCTCAGAATCAAGCCGCCGCTGCCGCTGCTGTGCCTGCACCTGCACCTGCACCTGCACCTGTGTCTGTGCCTGTAGATGTTCCGTTAGCTGGCAATGGAAATGGGAATCAGCCCATGCACAAGTTGGTGGAGCAATTTCTGAAACTCAAGCCGCCCAAGTTCACTGGCGCGGGTGATCCTGAGGCTGCAACCCTCTGGATTAGGGAGTTGGAAAAGGTTTTTGCCTTATTGAGATGTACAGATGAAGACAAGGTGACACTGGCAATCTACCAATTGCAAGGTAACGCCAGTACTTGGTGGGAAGCTACCCAGAGGAGGGTATTTCCCGAAGGTACGGCCCAGGTGTGGGGCACCTTTGTGGAAGCGTTTAATAACAAGTACTTTTCGGACTGCGCTCGAGAGCAGAAGATGAATGAGTTTCAGCGTCTCCGACAGAACCAGTTGACGGTAGATCAGTACGAAGCAAGGTTTGCTGAGCTGTCCCAATATGCCCCAAGGTTGATTGAAGACCCAGTTGATAAGGCAAGGAGGTTTAGGGATGGGTTGAAACCTGAGATTAAGGACCAACTGGTGCCTCTGAATCTGAAGAACTATGATGAGCTATATGAGTGGGCACAGCTGATTGAGAGAAACTTAGCTGAGAGGACAGCCGTGTTTGGATCGCGGTTTGTGCCAAACAAGGATAATCACCGGTTTGGGAAGAGACCAATGACAGGAGGTAAGTTCCCCATCCCTCCTAGCAAGAAAGGCGGAGTGAGGAAGCCGGTGTCCAACAACAACAATGGCTCATGTCGTTTATGTGGAAGGCGCCACGGATCAGCTCCATGTCTTGCTAGGACAGGTGCTTGCTTTGGTTGTGGCCAACATGGCCATCATATCAGAGACTGTCCACGCCAAGACGCGGGAGCTCAAAGACCAATGCAGCAGGTAGGACAACCTGCAAGTAGTGCCCCGCCGAACCAGTGGAACCGACCCCAAATGCAAGGAAGGGTCTATGCTGTCACATGGAAGGAGGCGGAGGACTCGCCTGCCGTCATTACAGGTACGGTTTCATTACACGACCATGCTGCCTATGCTTTGTTTGATTCTGGAGCTACGCATTCATTTGTGGCTAAGCAATTTGTGGAATTAGTGGGGTTAAGTCCGAAACCGCTGGGAGTGGTTTATAATATTTCTACCCCTTTAAAGGATAGTATAGTGTCTGCAATAGGCTGTACTGGTTGTAGATTATCTGTTGGTGGTCATGAGGATAGCATAGATTTGATTGTTTTGACGATGTTCGACTTTGACGTGATTATTGGAATGGATTGGCTCACCAAGCAACGAGCCACGGTAAACTGCTATCGTAAGACGATACAGTTTGAGCCAGTAGGGAGTGTCGGTTTTGAGTTTGTCGGGAATCGAGGAGGACCTTCGATCCCTTTAATCTCGTCACTCGAGGCGACTCAGTTATTGGATGAGGGTTGCCAAGGCTATTTGGCGACTGTAATTGACACTTTGGTAGAGGAACCTGGGATGCAAGATATTGCTGTGGTGCGAGAATTTTCGGACGTTTTCCCTGAGGAATTGCCTGGGTTGCCCCCAGAAAGGGAAATCGAATTTGTGATTGAGTTGGCCCCTGGAACGGAACCGATTTCTAAGGCACCTTATAGAATGGCATTATCGGAATTGAAGGAGTTAAAGGTTCAGATGCAGGAATTGTTGGACAAAGGATTTATTCGTCCTAGTGCATCACCTTGGGGAGCGCCAGTTCTATTTGTAAGGAAGAAGGATGGGTCGTTGCGCCATTGCATCGACTATCGGCAACTCAATCAGGTGACGGTTAAGAATAAGTATCCATTGCCCAGGATAGATGATTTATTCGACCAACTTCAAGGAGCTTCGGTATTCTCGAAGATAGACCTGAGGACAGGTTATCACCAGTTGAGGATTCGAAAGGAAGATATACCGAAGACGGCATTTAGAACGCGCTATGGACACTATGAGTTTACTGTGATGCCGTTTGGTCTGACAAATGCGCCTGCAGCTTTTATGGACTTGATGAACAGGGTGTTCAAGGAGTATTTGGATAGGTTCGTGATCGTGTTCATTGATGACATTTTGGTGTATTCGAGAAGTTTGGAAGAACACCAACAGCATTTGAGGACAGTGCTGCAGACCCTTCGAGATCATAAATTGTATGCCAAGTTTAGTAAGTGCGAGTTTTGGTTAACTCGAGTGGCTTTTCTTGGACACGTGATTTTTGGGGAAGGAATTTCAGTAGACCCGGCTAAAATTGAGGCGGTCATGAATTGGCCTAGACCAACGACAGTAACTGAAGTTCGGAGTTTCTTGGGATTGGCTGGCTATTATAGGAGGTTCGTGGAAAAGTTTTCTGCTATAGCCATGCCCTTGACGCAATTACTGAAAAAGGACACGAAGTTCGAATGGACGGATAAGTGTGAGCATAGTTTTCAAGAGCTTAAGCAGAAGCTAACTACTGCGCCTGTTCTAACGTTACCGTCTGGTTCAGGGGGATATGAGATTTACAGCGACGCGTCATATAAAAGATTAGGATGTGTTTTAATGCAACATGGAAGAGTTGTGGCATATGCGTCCAGACAATTAAGACCACACGAACAGAACTACCCAACGCACGACTTGGAATTGGCTTCTATCATATTCGCGCTTAAGATTTGGAGGCATTATCTGTGCGGAGAAAGGTTTCATATCTATACGGATCATCAGAGTTTAAAGTATCTATTTTCGCAGAAAGAATTGAATATGAGACAGCGTAGATGGATGGAGTTGCTGAAGGACTATGATTGTGACATTTTGTATCATCCGGGTAAGGCTAATAAGGTAGCTGATGCATTGAGTCGAAAGTCCTCGATTGCGCATATGATGGTTCAAGAATGGATTTTGCTTGAAGGAATTCGAGACTCGGATTTCAGGTTCGAGGTAAGTCACCTCTCGAGTTTAATGGCTACTCTCAGAATTGAACCTGAAGTACAAATTAAGATTAAAGCAGCGCAACCTTCGGATCCTGAACTGCAAAAGATTCTGCAAATGGACGCATCTAAGAGGAAACCTGACTTTCAAGTATCCGATGATGGGATCTTGAAGTTTCGTGGGCGGTTGTGTGTGCCCAGCGATGAAAGACTTAAAGAGGAAATTTTAGCGGAAGCTCATCGCAGTAACTACAGTATTCATCCGGGCAGCACAAAAATGTATCAGAATCTTCGCCAATATTATTGGTGGAATGGCATGAAAGGAGATATTGCCAAGCATGTGGCTAGATGTTTAACGTGTCAACAGGTGAAGGCTCAACACTGTAAACCTGGCGGACTACTGCAACCTCTGGAAATACCAGAATGGAAATGGGAGCATATCACGATGGATTTCGTGATGGGTCTACCGAGGAGCCAAAGAGGTAATGATTCCATCTGGGTTGTGGTAGATAGACTCACAAAGTCTGCTCATTTCATTCCAGTGCGAACGGACTTTGCCATGGACAAGTATGCTGAGTTGTACGTGAGACATATAGTTCGTCTCCATGGCGTGCCGGTGACGATCACGTCAGATCGAGACCCCAAGTTCACCGCCATGTTCTGGAAAAGTCTTCAAGGCGCCATGGGAACAAAGCTGCAGTACAGCACTACTTTTCATCCGCAGACAGATGGACAATCCGAGAGAACGATTCAGACTCTCGAGGATATGCTACGAGCCTGCGTTCTGGATTTCAAAGTGAGTTGGGAAGAACAGTTGCATCTTGTCGAATTCGCGTACAATAACAGTTATCAGCAGAGTATCAAAATGACACCTTTCGAAGCACTTTATGGCAGACCCTGTAGGACTCCTGTTTGTTGGAACGAAGTTGGAGAACGAAAGATTTCGAGACCCGAGTTGGTACAACAGTCGTCGGATGCTGTTAAAGTCATCAGGGATAGACTAAGGACTGCTCAAAGTCGCCAGAAAAGTTATGCAGATAGGCGACGTAGACCATTGGAGTTCCAAGTCGGAGATCATGTGTTCCTCAAGGTATCACCGATGCGAGGAACGTCGCGCTTTGGCAAGAAAGGCAAGCTGAGCCCAAGATATGTAGGACCGTTCGAAATCTTGGAGCGAATTGGAACGTTGGCATATCGTCTAGCATTGCCACCAAAGTTGGCTCAAGTACATGATGTATTCCACGTGTCTATGCTTAGAAAGTATGAACCGGATCCGACCCACGTTTTGAACTACGAAGAGATCGACGTGGATGACAGAGTGTCGTACGTGGAAAGACCCGTGAGAATTGAGGATCGGAAGGAGCAGGTATTAAGAAACAACACGATTCCTCTTGTCAAAGTAGTGTGGCAACATCATGGGACCGAGGGAGCCACATGGGAAAGTGAAGAGTTGATGCGACACCAATACCCCCATTTGTTTGAATAGTTGGGTTGGATTGTAAATTTCGAGGACGAAATTTTTGTAAGGGGGGAAGAGTTGTGACATTCCGAATTTCGACTCATTTTTGGGATTTATAAAACGTGTAATTCGTCAGTGTGCTTATAGTAAAATCTCGCCCGGGAACTGATCACTCCCGGTTATTGTTTTTAAAATTGAGATTTCGCTAGAATCGCATTCGATCGAATTTGGCCGTTATTTAGAGCCCAAACTTTGGTGTCGAATTCCTCGGAATTCCGGAACGAATTTAATTGGACGGTGTCGATATTAGTGTGGCCAATCTCGATATTACCCGGGATACGTGAAAAGTGAATTTTTGACCGGGTGCGAATTTGAATTGGTAGACCACCCTCGCAGTGTGTTTTTATTAACACCCTTTTGGCCAAATCCTAAAAATATTAATTAGGATTTTTCGGGACCGTCGGATCGTTTTGGATTTGAATCGTGGCCGTCGGATCGCACTTGAGTACGATTTGACCATTCTCTCTCTCTCTCTCTCCTCCCCTCTTTTCCCGCCGGCGTCCCCCCCCCCCATGCGCCTGACACTCCCCACCAACCCATCATTTCCTCTCTTTTTCCTTTTCTTTTTCTTTTCCTTTTCTTCTCTTTTCCTCCTCCTCGCCGTTGCTTCTTCTTCACCCCTTTCGCGTCCGCTTCTGGCTTTTTGTTCTTGCTTCTGTTCACGCCGATCGCTCCTCGCCAGAACCGGCCGCTCGTTGCGCCACCATGGCTCCGCCCTAGTCGAGCCGCGCTGCCGCTGTCACCCGAAAACCGCTCATCGTCGGACCACCGAGCCACGCTCGGGTCGTGTCCTCGCCTGTCCGCCCGCTTTTCTTCCTCCACCGCCGAGCGCCGCTCCTCCCCGCCGTGAACCACCGCCGTCCCGGACGTTCGCCGGACCGAGCTCGCCCTACCCAGCTCCATTCGCTGCCGGGACCGACTCCGCCGTCCACCTCCGACCGTCCGCTGGCCTGTCCCTGATCGTCGGGAATGCCTGCCACGCCGGAAGCAGCCCCACAGCCAGCCGCGGCTGCTCGTCGCCGCCCGTCCGTCACTCGCCGGCCGAGCCGGAAATCACCGTGGACCGCCCTCGTCGCTGCCGTCGTCCTCGCGTCATCGCCGGCGTTAGCCGAGTAAGTTAACCCCTAATCCCGTGTTTAGGGCGTTAAACTTGCTTAGGGTAGTTTAATTTATGTTTAGTTTGTGTTAATTGTGGGTTAGTGGTTAATTAATTGTGTTTAGGGTATAAGTTATTGATTAGTTTATTGTTATTGATTATTATATGAAATGTTATTATTTTCGGAATTTAAATATTATTTTATTAGTTAATAAATTAATTCCGAATTAAATATTATTATTTTATTATTAAATAATTAATTTCCGAAAATTAAATGTTATTATTTTCGGAAAATTTCTAGCGTCAAATTGTGATACCAATGTTGGTTTTCGCCGTATAAGTTGGCGTATTTAGGAAATGATTTGAATGATTTCAATTCGAGGAAATATTTTGACATTTTGGAAAATTAAATTATTTTCGGATATTATTAATTAATTAATTCCGAATTTAATTTATTGTTATTTCGGAAAATTTATAATTTCAAATTATGATTTCTAGCTTGAATGTTGGCGATTTTGCCGCGAATTGTCGTATTAAATTGATTTTATGGCAAATTGTTTGATCGAAAGTTTTTGTGGAAAAATTTATGAGACTTTTGGAATTAAATTATTTTATTCTGTTATGCCAAGTAATGTTAGCGATACTTGGTAGTTGATATTCGTGTTTGATATCGAAGATTGCAAGAATTGATTGACTGTTTGCATGTGTGGCCACTTGGTATTATTGTATGACATCGAGGAGAGCACGATTCATGTATGCATGGGCTAATTGAGAAGATAATAATTGGCCGGAATGCTTGTGTGCTCGTGTGGTCACACGTTGGAACCGTCTTGCTGTGTATCGCTTGACGATGCCCGATTTATCGGATGCCTGGGGATTATCTGGAGTGCCGATACCCCGGATGCCTTGTCGCGGCCCGAGGCCGGACTCGATGCTCCTTACGGGATACCATCTTACTGTAGATCGTTTGATGTTGCCGTATTGGAATGCCGTCTTACTGTAGATCGTTTGATGTAGCCGTGCCCGACGGGGCGGGACGGAGCCCGGTTTTTACCGGTAGACCGCCATCTTGCTGCGTATCGCTTGATGTGTGGTGGCCCCGAGGGGGCGTAATAACTGGAATACGTGTGATGCATAGTGCCTGATTATGTGGTAGAAACTGCTAGACATGGTATGGGACGTGCTCAAGTGGATTCTATCTTATAATCGGGACACGCCCGCTTGTGATGCATTGATGCATGAGTAATTGATCTAGATGCTTCGAGTTTGCGACATATGCATTTCATCAACGAGTGTCCCAAGGCGAGGTAAGGATGCCTGTGACTGTTTAATGATGTGCTGTTGATGCTGTATTGCCTGGTTAGGGACCCCCGTGCGAGTTGACCTCCTAAGCGGGGCTTAGGCCGTTAACTTATTGAGATTTTATCTCATTTGTTGTTGTTAAACCTTTTTCAGGACCTTAGCTTGTCGTTGCTTCCTATGCGGTTTGGAGTACCGCAGTTTTTGGTTGGTCCTTGAAGGTTAGGCCTGGAAGCCGATCTTGTTGATGGAGTAGATTAACCCTAGCCTTTACTCTTTTTGCTGGCTTTTGTGGTGGGGCCCGATGTGGGCTTGTAAGAATGTTCCCAGGGGTTAATCAAGTGAAAATCAAAATAGTGTGGTTTGACTGTTGTGAATTGTTTTCCTAACTATCCCTGTTTATTGTTGTTGTCCGGGGATTGTTGTGATCGTTTCCGCATGCGTAATTAAAAGATAAAAAGAAAAGGGTCGGCGACGAGTCCTGGGTCGTCGCATCATAACGACCATAGCGGGGTTCGGGGCGTGACATTTAACCTACAAATGATTTTTATCTCGGAGTCACCACTAATCAATTTTGGGTGGCCCGATTAGAAACCCAAGTAGGGTGACGGGAGAATCACTCTACTCTTACGAACCAAAAATTAAATGAGTTCGGGGACTTACTTACACTAGTTGAGTAACTAGTGCCCTTTCGGTACCTTTCACCTTGTTCATTTCTGAAAATATTTGTCAAGCAGTTTGGATTAATTTTAGGACCGATCTCCTAACATGAAAGGTGATTAAGTGAGTGCACAATCATTAACAAGTAGCAGTCAATATAGATATGCAACTTGAGATTCTAATCCTAACTAAGGCGACGACATTCAAAACATGACATTTTATGCAATATATTTTAATTAGAAACAACATGTACAATAATAATAAAACAGTGGTAAAGATAACTTGCAAAATCCTATCATATAGCCTTATAGGCTTATCTGACTTAAACATGATTATTAATCAAATAATTCACATAATTTAGGAAAATATTCAAAAATACTAATTTCTAGACTATTACTTAATTTCAAAAGAAATTTTAAAAAATTATTTTTTATTCTAAAATTTTGTTTTTAAATAATATTTTAAATTAAAAAAATAATATAATATTAGACCGGGTCGGGTTGGCGGACCCGAGGCGGGTCAAATCCGACCCGGGTCAACGCACCCGACCCAAAGCGTTGACCTGGGTCTCGAACTGGATCGAGCTCGGTTCGATTGGAAAATGCCCAAATAGGACCGATTCGACCCGGTCGAGTCGGTCCTATTTGGCAAGCGAACCGGACCGCTTGACTTGCTGGCTGATTTAGGCCAGATTCCGGACCCTTTCAGGCGTGGGAGACCATCGGTTGGGCGAAAATCCAGCGATTTGCTGGTTATTTTGCCTGGCCTTTGGCCTTAGCTTCCTTAGCAACTCAAGTTGAGAAGATTAGGAGGGGGCGGATTGCCGGCGGGTGATCAGAGTGGTCGCCGACCAAGTCTCGACCGAGGCTCGTTGAGCCCAAATGTTGGTCAGAGCTTGGCCGGACGACCAAGGTCATGATTTGACCTCATCCGGTCATCAATATCCATCAAATAACCACCCAAGGGGACAGGGACTTGCCGGTCAACCTTTACGTCGCCGACTGAGGACTAAAACAAAACAACCTCACTCGAGCATTTTGTCGAACACATAGAGTATGTGACCAAAACATGGGGATTTTGATCTATTCCGAGGCTCCACCGTCCTCCGGTGGCCACGAATCACTTCCGACGGCGATTATGGATCGGGGGTGGTGTCGGTATGAGCCGGGATTCATGCGAAACGATCAGCACGAATTCCGACCAACCGACGCATAAAAAATAGGGTAGAGTCGGACCAAATGAACTAACCTGTCGGCAGCGCGTCTAGGGTGGTCATTGACGGTCTGTGGGCGACAACGGAGTTGCTGGCATCCCCCAATGACCTGCAAACTCTCTCGGTTCACTCTTTTTCTCTCAAATTCTCTCTCAATCTCTCCCTCTCTTCCGATGCTTTGTTTTTGCTGGAGAAAGATTGCCCCATCTCTGTCGTCTTTCTTTGCCTTTTATAGTGGATGTCGACCACCTGCTTCGCCTTGGAAGTCGTTGCCTTAATGGTCCTGCATCGGCCTACCTAGTCCGTGACTTTGGTGGCCGTGGTTGCACGGTCGAGTGGATAATCCACACTTCCCAGACTCCGATCGATGCAAGGTAAGAACAGAGGAGAGAGGAGGAAAGGTCAGCCGTGGGGGGGGGAAAGGTGAAGCATGCTTAGCTGGCCCAGTTCGTGCGTGAGGGAGGGGAGAAAAGGAAGCAGGCTAGGCTCGTGGGGGAGAAAGGAGAGGGTCAGGTCGGGCCGATCTTGGCCCGGCCTAATCAGATTTTTTTTAAAAAAAAAAAGAAAAATACTTTCTAATAGTGCAAAGTGTACATATGTCTATATACAATGCAATTGAAATCAAAAACATTTTTTGTTTCAGGAATTAAGAATTTAATTCCTAATTTTTGCATAATTAATTTTTTGGGTAAAATTAAAATAGGTGTCAGCAATTAGAAAACACATATTCAACCTAAATATGTTTTTTTAATTATCACACAATTCCAATCAATTCTTTTTTGGGTTTTCTTTTATTTAAATGAAAACTAACATACATGCAAGCTTAATTCTAGATGCAATGACATAGAAAATGTTATTTATTCTAAAATGGCATGATATTTAGCTACATGACCTAACTCTAATGACGAGCAAAAATTAATATGCAGCCACTCTACATGACATGCTATTCGGATTAAACGATCATGGACATGCATTTTCTAAATGACATGGGATTGATTACATGGTATAGCCCAATAACATGGCTATGGCATGGCGATGATGTGGCACGTGTGATGGCATGGCATATATGATGTGGCATGATGACGTGGCACGATGATATGGCATTTATGCACCTAATTCTACATGACATGCACATGATATTTTTGGATTTTTCATTAAAATTCGTAATTAGAAAATAATTAAAATAAATTACCTTGATTAAGACATTACCCAATTCATTTTAGGAATTAACTAGGCCAAATCCTAATTTAAATCAGGATATTATCTTAACAAGGTAAACCCATCTTAGCTTGCAATCTATATAGAAACTACCCTAATCTATTTAAGAAAAGTTATCTAAAATCTACCATATACATGCACGGTTATCTAAACTCTAATCAAATTTATTGTGAGATTTTTGTATTTTTTTTTATGGAACAATCAAATGAAGTTAATGATTCTTAGCAAAAATAAGCATCAAATTGGAAAGATAAGCATCAAATATTCCAATCAATTTAAATTTGAAACAAGTAAAACCGAGAATCATATCCTACGGCTTGAGAATCAGATTGTCTGATTGTCTGTGAGGTCGAGAATCATATCTTGGGCATGAGATCAGATTGTTGACCTACACACGTTGTTAAATTAGGAAAATTTCCTAATTGGACATGCCTAATATCTCGAAAAAATCAAAGTTAGATAACAATCTACTCAAAATAGGTAATAAAAATATTCAAAAATGATTCCGGGTAAGATTTCTCATCTATTTCGTGGATTGTTTCCAAGTTTCAATTGGCAATGGATGGCTAGTGAGGGTGGCCAGCACTGATGAGGTGTTCGGCCAAGGACAACCGCGGTGGTGCTCACTGTAAGGTTCAGCTAAGGAAGTATGGTGTAGCAGATGAATGGCTTGGCCAAGAGGATTCTCAGTCACTATTGGTTTCTTGGTTCGGCGGCACTAGGGCTCCGAGAGAACTTGCAAGATAGATTCAAAACATTGAGCTATGAAGGAGTCAGCGATGGCAGGAGCAACAGCTCGGCATTAGGACAGTGGCGACAGCCTTGTCCGAACAACAGTGATCACGCCATTGCAAGGGCTCGAAGCATCAACAGGTAGGGATAAGAACAGCTTGTCGATCGTTGCGGGATGAAGGGAAGCAATAGCATTATCACGGTGGCCGAAGGCAGAGAAGCAAGGACTACAACAGCTTCACGAAGGGCCAAGTAGCAACTGTCGTCCTTAGGGCGGGACGGCTGGCAAGGCACTACAGCAGGTGTGGGGCAACAATGGGGTGTAGCAGGCGGCTTGGTCAGGTTGTACAGTAGGATGAAGTAGCGGCTGAGGTAGGGGGCTAAGAGGTGGCCGAGACAGAAGGGTCACAAGGCTTGGCCCGGTCGCTGGGGGGAGACGAGGGGTCGTGGCTAAGGAAATTTGGAAAAGAGACTCTTCTCTTTTTTCTCTCTACTCAGTCGTGTATATCTATTGTGTGCTCTAAAAAATGAATTGCCCTCCCTCCCTCCGATTTGTAAAGACTTAATGATATTATGTAGCGTTAACTTAGGTCTTTCATTGGCTTTCAATTTAGGCCTTAATTTAATGGACTTTAATTTCTAAGGCCTAAGTCTAATTGAGCCTAAACGGATTAAAATTGATTAAACTGAGCTCAATTAGGCCCTCCTCCAATTCTTAAAATTTCGGCCAAGCATGTGTACATTGGGCTGGCCGAATTTCCTCCAATTATTGGCTCAATTAATGATAAGCTCGATCCCTTTAGGATTTATTCTGGTTAAATCCAAAGCTTTTAACTTTATAGTTTAAATCCAACTTAATTAAAGCTCAATATCCCTTATTTCTAGGCTTGTAACTTCAGCCACTTCTTCCTTTAGCCTAGCCGGATTTTTGTTTAAGTGTTAGCCCCAACCCACACGACTAATTTAGGTCCATTCACCATCGCCGGTCCGATGCAGATGCATTAATAGACTAAACTATATGATGAATGCTCCTAAAAACTATATGCTATGCAATTTAATTATAATATTTTTGTTTAAGGACTAAAAATTAGTCCCTAATTTTCTATGCAATTAGTTCTTAAATGGTTAATCAAAATTTAGGTGTCAATAATGCCACGTATGCTATGCCACGTCATCATGTTTGCCACGTCATCGCTATGTCATCATCCACACCATGTCATCAAAACATGTCATATTTGTCATATCATTTAGTGATCACATGTTAAGTCCACTTAGTTAAAATTGCATGCCTTGTTAGAATACTGTTAATTTATTCGCTTGTTATCAGAATTAAGTCATAATTTAGATCTAAGTTTGTATTACATGTATTGCATATAGCTTAACCTTCGTTTTAAGATAAATTGGAAAACCGAAAAATTGATTAATTGACTTGATGTGTTTGAATTTTGTTTTCTAGCAATTTATTTAAATGATTTGGTTTATTTAGTGTTATTTTAATTATTTAAGCACCCACATGATCACCCCTCACATGTTAGTGGCCAGGCTTAAAATCAATCCAAGTTGATTGCAAAATATTTTTTCGAAAATAAAAGAGAAAATGTATTGAAATGGTATTAGATTTATCTAGTGTAATCAAGTCCTCGTATCCATGATCTCTAGTTCATAGAAATAAAAAAATTTCCCACACTTTACATAGGTGTCTAATCAACCTGCCAATAACCGATTAGTGTTGACTCCTAAGTAAATTGATTTGCATGTTTAGTAAAATCCAAAAGTTGCGAATTGACATAGGCTTGAGAGAGCCCGAGTTAAGTGCAAATTTAGTAATTCATTAGATTTCCGCTGGATAATTCACTGAGGGAAGGTCGCGACAAGGTGTATGCATTTACTTTTATTCAAAAAAAAATATTAATCTAAAATACTTCTTAAAATGTGAAGAGAAGCATCTAGTGAAATGTATTTTTCGGAAGAGAGGTGTCTAGTTGTGCAAATATTAACAACATGCTATTTCAAAAACACATACCATCTAAACTTTTCATGCAATAATAAAGTAGATAATACCTTGATTGTCAGAGCTATTTCTGTTGGACCGGAGGAATAACAAATTTGAGAGTGGCAGAACAAACATATTGTTTAAAAAATAAATATAATCTAAAACTACCATTTAACGTGATAAAATGTCCGTTTAAAGTTTAAACACGTTATTTTGGATAGAGTTGCCAGTTCAATTGATTCACTATTCAAGACACGGGCGTTATTTCAATGAAATAAGCTGACCTTTAGCTATTGTGCTTCAACTTTCAACTAAACATTAAGTGGTAGGGTTTTTATCTCAATGAGTGGAGGAATACTAGAAATCACGGCAAAGAGACTTCTTAAAGAGTGTAATATAAGATATTATCACAAAAAAGAGAAGATACGTGTCTTGTCTTAATGTAATGTCTTCAAGAGAAGAATATCATACAAATATATAAAAGATGTAAAAAGATTAATTGTTAAATATTTGGCAATAAATTCATCTTCTATTATTCTGTATTATTTTTCATTGCAAAAAATGGTTGATTAGTAAAATATGAAATTGAAAGACCAAGTTTTAGAAGAATAACGATAAGAAAAATATGTAGGTGGAGAAAGGAAAATTAAATGATACCTAGGATCCGTTTGTTTCACATAAAATAAATGATTTGCAAAATATGTTCTAAAGAATAATCACTTATATCTCTTGAAATAATTAGGCAATAAAAATTATTTTCATTATCGACAACAGTTTATGTCAAAACATTTTCATTGATGATGAAAGTATTTTTTGTTCTTCATTTTTGCAAGTAATACGAGCAATCATTTTTAGGAAATATTTTCCAAATCATTCATTCCATGAAACAAACACACCCTTAAGCTCTCTTTATTTTGCAGAAAATAAATTATTTAGAAAATATTTTTCTGATAATGATCGCTTGTATCGCTCACAAAAATTAACAAATGAAAAATATTTTCATCATTCATGAAAATATTTAGATAAATTGTTATCGATAATGAAAATATTTTCCATTGATTAATTACTTCAAACAATAAAAATGATAATTTTTAAGAAAATATTTTTCAAATAATTTATTTTTCGCAAAATAGACAAAGCCTTAATAAATGGTTCTCTTCTTTTCTCTCTCGTCTTGTGACACCTCTATTTTTTCTTTTTTTATTCTTCTGCACATGGCTCACGTAACCTTTGCCCCATGATAAGGACGAATGATCCAGCAAAACAAGTCAGAAAAAGCTCGATGAAGATTACCAATTTTCACCGCAAGAATCAGAAGTTTGCACCAGATAAAACCACTAGGGAATCAGAAAGTTCAATTATTTCTTTTGTTTGGGTTTAAATAATGTCGAATTAGCTCTGTTGTGATTGGTGGTAACTGAAAAAATCATTCACGTTCGAAAAAGGACTGATGGAATGCCAAGTGAGTATCTTTAGGGCCTAATAGTTAATAAACTGCGAAAACGAAAAGACTAATGATAGTATCTACTTGATAAAAAAAATTATTTTTTTTTTTTGATGACCCAGGGAACCCCCGCACGGCCGACAGCCGGGAGGTAAATCCTAGGGGCGACACGTGCTAGCCACCACACACGTGCACCGATTAAGTCACCCTGCGGCACCCGGGATTCGAACACTCAACGTTTTGCGAAAGGAAAAGTGCGCGCTCCAGCGGCGCCACCCAGGCGGGTGGTTGATAAAAAAAAAAATTTGTTGATTCCTTCATTATTGGTAAAATGATCACCCAATTAAACCAATTCCTCTATTTTTTATTTTCCATTAGTGCACACTACCTTTGTTGACACTTGAATTGTTGGCCGATAAATCATACATGTATTCTTGTAAATAAAATTGAAAAAGAAATTAAGAATTAGATAATAGAAAAAAAAAGATAATAAAAATTTGAATAAACACCGAATAGAAAGGCCGATTCTAGTAGATTAGGGAAGAAGAGAGGTCAAACGCACGAAAAGAAAAACGTAGGCGTCCAGAGAAAAGAAATGGAAATAATAAGAAAACATATGATAAAAGAAAAAAAAGTATATAAAGATAATAACGAGAGAGAGGAAGAAAAGAATAAAAAGGCTGAATTAGGGTTGAGTGAGAATTGGGCTGAATCTTGTTCTAGTAAAGTTGGGCATGATCTGGTTTTAGGGAGCTTGGGCATGGCTTAGTTTCGGTGGGTTTGGGCAGAGTTAGACTTTGGTGGTTTGAGTTTAAGTCCATTGAAAAGGCTTGTAATGAAAAGCCTATTGTGTGCATGGCCCAGATCCACAAAGCCCTAGTTTAGTCCATGTTCGGACTTCCGTGTCCCTTTTGATTAAAAATAAAAATAAAAAATAAAAAATCGAAAAAACAAAATTTTGAAAAAGATCATAAAAATAGGCCTTGATTAGATTGTTAGATGTTAGTATTAGATTTAGTTTAGTGTCATTTAGTTAATATTCATATACTTTAGGGAATTTCATGGTATTCACTAAGTTCAGTTTGGACTTAGATAGATTAGCCTTTTTAAAAAAATTGAATTTGATTCAATTTTTTTAGCTCATGGGATTGCTGTGTTGGGGCTTAATAACTAGATTGTGTGATATTCTTTGTCCGACATTTTGTAGGATTATCTTATTGCACTTTATCTTTTACTCGCCTTTTATTACTACTCTTGATGCGCTTGTGATTTCACTTATATTGATTTTTGTGTTGAGATTTGTTTTTCTTAGTTGGAAGGTTAGGTTACACATTAGGATTATATATATAAGCATTGCATGGACACTCACCGAACGAGAATTTTAGGACTCATAATTGGATAAAGGCCGCATGAGACACTTAGCTAATAACCCATCAAGTTAGATACCGAAAGCACATTAACACCAAGTTTCGAATCTAGATTTCTGATTACGTATAAAGTGAGATATTCTCCAAATTTTACTTGGTTTCTAGCCGACCAAAGATAAATCAACTAAAATGAATATGCCAACATCGTCCTAGATAAAGGTTTGGGAGAATTTACGCCGGTTGCAGATAGTTGATCCCCAACTCAGCGTAATCTCTATGTATCCATAAAAAATTTAAAAATTTGAAACTCATGACGCTTTCACTTTAGGGGAACCATACCTCATGGTATGTTGATTGGACAGCGAAAAAGCACACGTGCTTGGCAGTTGATTGTGTTGAACATGCTGTACAATTCATTCTGCTGCACTGTCCGCCCATGCTCACATGCCTCGGCCATCTCTTCTCCCTTTGCTAGCGTCCAAAGTAAAAAATCTCTCTTTCTCTATCCATGGGCACTTCCCATGTGCCGCCTCACCGCACTATCCTTCCCCTTCTCCTCTTGATTCTTTTATTTGATTTTTGTTTTTATTCAAAGTAGAAGAACTCCTGATTGGCCTTTATAGTCTCCCGAGGAGTCTTTAAAAATTTCCAAACTTGTCAAAAAGTCTGGGACACCTCACCGTTGTCTACTTGCTAATGCAGAACGTTAGGTGGAAAATAGACAACTCCCTTTTACTTTAAAGTGAGCCGGCCAAGCTTTTTAAGTATTGGCTCTCCCTGCCTCGTTCATATCCAAAACCTCAGCTCATTTCTTAGCTAGGCCACGCAACATCAACCTTTTTTCTCTTTAGGTGAGAGACAAATCTGGAAGTAGTAAGCTTCCTACCTATGGCAAACTCAGAGGCCGGAACGAGTAGTGATGCTGCACGAGCATCAAGAGATGAGTACCAAGTGTTTTTGAGTTTTAGAAGATCCGATACTCGTCATGGATTCACAGACTTCCTTTACCACAACTTGGTAGATGCCGGAGTCTGTGTATTCAAGGACGATGATGAACTTCGCATTGGCAAGGTGATTAGTGAGAATCTTCTACATGCTATCAACAACTCCATACTCTATATACCCATATTCTCTCGGACTTATGTTTTCAGTAAATTGTGCCTCCAAGAGCTTTCACTCATAGTAGAAAATGTCTCTAAGTCGGAGGACCAAAAAATTATCATTCCCATTTTTCTTGATGTGGAACCTGAGGATGTCAAACTTAAGACTCCACTTTATAGCATTGCCTTCGAGAAACACAAGGAGGACTTTCCTGAGGAAGTCGAAGCGTGGAGAAAGGCTCTCTCAGAAGTCGATGAAATCAAGGGATGGAACGTGAAAAAGGACCAAAGGTAATACTCATTTAAGATCCCTACCTATTTCTTCTTTTTTCTGTTTGGGATGCAGCGTTGCCCTGTGATATGATTTCTTTTTTTTTTTTAACGGAAAATGTAGAAAACAACCGGCAATTGCTTCTCTGATTCAACTTTACGTCCTCTGCTTTTAACTTCTTCCCTAAAATTTTCCCCTGCGATGTCAATAACTTCAATTTGATCTTCATTCTCACTTATCAAAATAAACAATCAGCATCTTGTGACGGAAATTTCAACCCAAAAATTCAGTTTGCCCATGTGATAAGAGTATCAGTTTCCATTTTCCATTTATGGGGAAAAGACGAAAAACATCATAGAGGTGCCGACTTTATTTTATATACATTTGTGAGTTCTCCTCAAGAAACACCAATTACACAAGGAAACTAGGATTCTGGGAAGAAAAATCATGTGTGATGCGTGGGTAAGAAATTAATCTAGTCAACTAATGAGAGCGCTTTTGTACATGGCAGCCCAGGAGCGATTGTCAAATTAGTTGTTGAAAAGGTTTTGGAGAAGCTGGAGATAAAACGAAAATCAGTGACTGACCATTTACTTGGACTTGATAATCGGGTAAAACACTTGATGGAGTTATTAGATGTTGACCATCGGGATGTGCGGCTCATTGGAATTTATGGAAAGGGTGGTATCGGTAAAACATCTGTTGCCAAGGTTATTTTCAATCAACTATCTTCCCACTTTGGAAAGTGTTGTAGCTTTATTGAGAACGTTCGAGAAAGCTCGTTGACCATGGAGGGCTTAGTCCAGTTGCAAAGGAAATTTCTATCTGACATTGCTGGTTTTGGATCTGCCGAACGACTAATGGATAGTGAACAAACAATGAGTAGGATTGAAGACACACTCAGCACTAAGAAGGTCCTTGTAGTTATGGATGATGTTGATAAAAAAGAACACATTAAGAAACTAATAGGAGGTTATTCATTACATTCAGGATCTAGGATAATCATTACAGCGAGAAACAAGATTGCTATGAATGTTAAGGGACTTAAAGAAGAAATTCTGTGGTATGAGATGCCAAAGATGGATGATGGTCCTGCACTTCGGCTTTTTTGTCGGCATGCCTTTGGTAGAGAATTTCCGTCAGATGATTATCATGGGCTTTCAAGTAAAATTGTCTCAAGTACAAGAGGGCTTCCTTTGTCGATAGAAGTAATAGGTTCGTTACTTAATGGGAAAGACGAAGCATTTTGGAAAAAAACACTGGTCAGGTTAAGGGAAGTACCTAAAGAAGACATTCTAGAGATGTTGAGGATTAGCTATGATAGCCTAGACAAATATCAGCAACAAATTTTTCTCGATATAGCATGCTTCTTTTTCAATGAAAATAAGACCGATGCAATTTACATGTGGGCCGAGTGTCAATTTTATCCCATGAGAGGACTTAAAGTCCTTACTGATAGGTGCTTGATAAAGACATTGGATAGTGATAGGATCTGGATGCATGATCAATTAATAGACTTGGGAAGGCGTATTGTTCGTCAAGAAAGTCCATTCAATCCAGGAAAGTGCAGTAGGTTGTGGAATGCAAAAGAGGCCCTTGAAATCATAAGAACCAAAAAGGTAAGTAAGAAATGTCCCATTTTCAAATAGAAGTTGTACATCATAGAATTAAAATTCCCTTTATGTTTAGATCTTTATCAATTTTTCCTCCCATTCAAGTTGTAAAACATAATAGTTGGAAATTTACAAACTTCTTCCTATCATTTTAAAAATTTCACTTGCAGAGGAAGGACAAGGTTCAAGCACTTAAGATAATTAGATTTGGTGACTCCATAGAGATTACAGATGAAGACTTTGAAAGGTTACAAAACCTAAGATTCCTCGAGCTAAACTGGGGAACTTATGCTGGGGACTTTGCAAGATGTCATTCAAATTTGAGATGGTTTTCTTGGCATTCTCCTCGGGACTTTAGGGCAGACAATATGTACTTGGACCGTCTTGTTGTTTGTAAACTTGACACTATTGACTTCAAGGACGACTCGAAAGCATGGGACTTAATCAAGGTAAATTACATGTTTTGATTTTAGTCTAACAGTTCCCGTGTGTACTATGCAATGGTTCTTACACCTAAAATGCCATCCATTTTCACAGAGGGCACAAACTTTGAAAGTTCTATCTATTACTCGGTGTTCTGGCCTAACGACAATCCCAGACTTCTCCAATTGCTCACGTTTAGAAAGGTTGACTCTTGCGGACTGCTTCAGTCTAGAGAGAATTGAGAGCTTCATTGGGGATATAGGGTCGTTGATTGAGTTAAAGATCGAAGAGTGTAGGGGTCTCATAGATTTGCCTGAAGAACTTGGGGCACTGGTGAAGCTTAGGCACTTCTCGTTGTTGGGATGTAGAGGGTTGAGAGAACTTCCAGGCTCACTTGGAAATTTAACCTCATTGACAAAGTTGGACTTATCAGGTACGAGCATTGCCAAACTTCCAAACTCCATTGGAAAGTTGGAATTATCAGGTACAAGCATTGCCAAACCTCCTGGAATGCCTTTGTTGAGTTATGGACAGGAGATTCCTCTGGATACATCAAACTTTGAATCCAAGTCAGACAAGGTGCGGCATATTCTTCATCAATATTCATCAATATACAGTAGACGTACATGAATTGATTTGTTTTAGTTTCAGTTTGATGCTATAATTCGGTTAAACATCACAAATTGTAAAAAGTTAAACAGTACTCTGAAATTTACATGCACAAAAATATATTTTTTCAATCCAACAACGAAAAACTATCAGAGACATCTTTAAATGATTTCAAATACATGAGTGTTCTTCTGACATATTCTTTGTAATTTGAAATGTTGTTTTGTATAAATTAAGTAAAAACACATATAGAAGTATTATAAACTGTAATTTTTAAGTTTATTTTTTGTTATATAACCGAGTGTTGGACATTATGTAATATTATATGTGCTTATTTTGATGTCACAATGTTTAGCAATAATTGCCCTCTTGAACTTTGATACTGTTACACAATAGTCCGCAAACTTTGAAAAATTATAGATTACCAACAACCCCCCCCCCCCCCCAAAAAAAAAAAATCTTTGATTTACTGTTGCATCCATTAATTTTTCAGTCTGCATAGTCATTGAGTGTTACTTAAAATGGACTGCCTAACTTTTCTTGATCGAATTTTCTCAACTAGTTTTATCAACCATGCATCATTTTGTATTTTCTTAACTTCATAAACCATGGAATAAATGTTACTGTGCTTTAAATGAGTTAGTGCATTTTCAGTTAACATGTCACGGTCATACAAACGGAAAAAGTAATGGCTGAAACAAAATTGAAAGTTTGGAAAGTAATCTATAATTTTTCAAAGTTTGTGTGGTACTGTGCAGCAGTGCCAAAGTTTAGGAGGTTAATATGATATTTTCAAAGTGCGGAGCAATTATGCATATACCGAGTTTCTTTGGTTCAGAACTTTCATTAAATATCATTACCCATGACTTTCAGTAATGTATGACCTGATATATTCTGTTAAGCATTCCAAAGCCTTCAAAGGGCGAGAAATAGTTACTTAAGTCCCTTACAAAAAATAAAAAGAAAATTCAATAATGAACCGTTAAAATGTATGTGGAATACGGATTCTTGTATTTTGTTAGTATCTAAATAAAAAAAACGTAAAATGAACATGGGTGGAATATGAATATGCTTGTGCGAGTAAAGGAAGAAATAAAATTTAGAAGAAAGCCTTGCATGTTAGAGGAAGCAAGCTTTGCTTCCTTCTTTTGGCCAAATATCCCCCTTTCTTTAGCCACCCGATATCCAACCAAAAGAAAAGAAACCAATATTTTTTGTTGCACAGTAATTACTTTACTCTCTCTCGCTCACTCTCTCACTTTACTGACAAAGACTGGCGGCGGGGAAAAGGCAACATTATGGGGGAGGAGCAAAGAATCTTGCAACCAGGAAATGGAAAAGGTGAGTTATTGATTAGTTGAGCCGATAGTGAGCCGATTCTCTTGTTAGTCATTTTATTTCCTCATGTTAATGAGCCATAGTCAATCTCCATATGGAGTGGTTTCAGGTGAAATTCGGATTCCTTCCAACCGAGGAAGAACTTGTTAATAACTACTTGATGAGCAAGGTACTTGGACACACCGATGGTGGCGTCATCCCCGAGCTCGAGGATTTCTATGCACAAGATCCTTGGGATTTACCTAGATTGTATCAAAGTGAGTTTCATGCGTCTACTCCCTTCCCTTTTGCTTTGGTATGAATTTCTTTTATCGTATTAGCAATTACACATTGAAAAGTTGTTCGTACATTGTTTCACTTATAGTGTTTTGATAAGTAGTCCTAATTTTTTTGCCGTGTATGCGTGCAGAAATATCGAATATTCCATCGGATGGGTGGGATTGGTACTTCTTTTGCCCTTCTCCTTACCTAGCTCAAAATAGCGACAGGGTCAAAAGGCAAACAAGAAGCGGTAAATGGAAAATCACATGCCTAAAGGACAAGATAAAAACTCGAGACACAAAGGCTTTAATAGGCACCAAAAGGATATTGGTCTTTTACAAGGGTCGCACCAAAACTGGATGGGTGATGCATGAGTATCACATGAATCCCAATCTTCTTAATGGATACTCCTCAGCTCTTCAGGTTCCCGTTTGATCTATCTACGATTTCTCTTATAATTTTCATTTGCAAAAAAAATTAGCGAGGAATAAACAGGCTGAAGAAAGTAGGATGATGATTCCTTTGAACTATGACATAACATCAATGGCTTTCAACAAAATGAGCCAATTAACTACTTAGGGTTGGCACAATTGGTTGCGGCACCAATGGTTTTCAATCTAGGAGCTAAAGGTCACCCATTCAAATCTTGACAACCGCATGTAAACTGCTCTGAATTAGAAGAATTTGCATAGGCCAAAAGCCTACATTTTATTGGTTCATTGGACTTGCACGATGATCCATGAGCTTAGCCCAACCTTATGCTCATGCCCTGGATTATAAACAGAAAAGAATGAGCTAATTATACTCTTGTATCATGTTATTATTATTTGTTTTTGTTGTGACCATGTGACATATACTTTTCAGGTTGTGTCTTTCATTTACATCCCGCATTGTATTAAAAGTGAAGCTTTCAGATTCTACTGACTCTAATCTTTGTTACAATTATAATTGCAGATACCATATATCCTTTGTCGCTTGAAGAGGAAACCAAGTGAAAGCTTGGAGATTTCCCCAAGTTTTGAAGTAGGTTCAAGTGTAACTCATGACACTCCAGTTGCTTCTCAACATGGGTTGACAGAGGAGACAGACCAGGAGGTAAATAACTGAAAGGACCGAACCTCTTTTCTGGATTTTTCTTCTGTTAGTCACTTATCTCTACTTCCATTTTTGGTGTTGGATATTTGCGGTTCCTAAAGCAACCTTTCCTCCCTCTTTTGAGGTTCCCGTTTTCTGTTGCATGGTTTGGTTCTTTAATATTGCCAGTAAACACATTTAATTATTCTTTAAATAATTAATTCATAAAAATTGCTTTCACAGATAAGATACTATATAATAAATCATATATTATATATTTCAAAAACATCATATCATGTCTTTGTCTACTGGTTCCTTTTATTTTGCAATAGGCATAATGAATGTACAAATTTCAAATTATGCATTTAAAAATTGTAATGATGAATTATTCCATCTGATTATTGCATTACTAAGCCGTGGAGAAATTAATGCCAAATGATTTGATCACATTTATACAAAAGAAAAAAAAAAGCTCATTAGATTATGTCGGGGTGTTGCCACATGGGAAAATGAATGATGAACAAGGGGCAACTAATTTGTGGTATATATGTTCGATAATCTGTGTGATATTATAGTGATCCATCTCCTGCAACTTGTTAGTATCTACCAAAAACATGTAAAATAAGCATAAATGCAATATGAATAGGTACTCTTGTGCTAGTAGAGGAAGGGAAAAAATGTAAAAGAAAGTCTTGTGTGTTAGAGGAAGCCATTTAAAGTCGCCATTTTTCGTTGCACCGTAATTGCGTTACTCACTCACTCTGTCTCATTCTCTCTCACTTCACGGACAAAGACTGAAGGCGGGGAAAGTTCCACAGCGACGAGCGAAGAATATTGCACTGAGGAACAGGAAAAGGTAAAGGAAAAGGAGAAGCTGAGTGATTAGTGGAGACGATTGTGAGCTGATTCTCTTGTTTCTTCTCTTAGGTTGCTCATTTTATTTCCTTACACGAGTCACTCATCTCTACTTCCTTTTCTGGTATTGGATATTTGCGATTCCTGAAGCCATCTTTCCTCCCTCTTTTGAAGTTGCCATCTTCTGTTCTACTTTAACTACTTACTTGGGTTGCGTACTCCATTCTATTTTAGTTACTTATCCCTACTTGACTCTTTTTGGTATTGGATAGTTTTGGTTCTTTAAAATTGCCAGTAAAAACTCATTTAATCATTCTTTAAATATTTAAAAATTTGCTTTTGTAGATAAGATATCAGATAATAGATAAGAGATTACAAATTATAGATTTCAAAAAATCATGCGATGTCTTTGTCTAGTAATTTTTATATTTTGCAATAGGCATAATTAATCCACAAGATTAACATTATACATATAATAACAGTAAGTATGCCATGGAGAAATTAATGTCAACCACATACAGACTTTAATTTATGACAGAAAGAGACACTAATTAATTTTGAAGCATATTACTCTAGATTAAGAAAAATACAACCACATACAGACTTTCATAAATGCATTTGAAACAATGTGTCCCATGGTTATGGATTCTTTATTTGAAAAGTAGAAAATAGAACTAGTCAAGAGCACTGAAAATTGATGTTATTTGTGCCGAAGGTCTCTGTTCACCCCTTGTTTATGTTGTATGAGGTGCTCTGTTGCATAATAGATACATATCTGAATTCTGGATTATGCCATCTAAGAGATCTTGGATTGGGCAGGCTTATCCTTTTGTCGTACAAGGGCAGGCTCATCCTTTTGCCGGAAATCCCTTTGCCCTTGACCGGGCTGACCAGGCAGAAGGGCCTATTTATGTGAATGCTAAGCAATATCAGGGGATTTTGAGACGAAGACAAGCACGTGCTAAAGCTGAGGCTCAAAACAAGCTGATCAAAGCTAGAAAGGTAAAATGCATTTTTTATGCTTTTTGATTTGGAAGTTCTCTCTGGCCTTTGCCAGTTATAAAAATTGGATATGAAGGTTTTTTTGATTTGAAGGTATTCTGCTCGTGTTTGCTTCCTTAGTCACATGCTATATTGACATTAAATGCTATTTTTAGGAAATTCTATTTTGCGGGAAATAGTCTGACGGCATACTTAATCCTCGTTACAGATTTTGCAGCTATCTCAGCATTTAATCCATTGGGGATAAACTTAATTGATATCTTTTCTTTGCTTGTTCTCTGATATGGTGTCATTCCTTTCTCTTGTCTTGGTTTAATTGGATCTATAGCCGTATCTTCATGTGTCGCGGCACCTGCATGCCATGAGAAGACCCAGGGGGAGTGGAGGGCGGTTTCTTAATATAAGTAAAACCAATGCTTCGAATGATGCAGCTGAAGAGAAGGGCACGAACTCTGGTCCGGCTCTGTCTTCCCAATCTGCCAGTTCATTGGGCTCTGAACCTTTGGCACCCGACTCCTCTGAAACCTGGGAATCATCTAGTAGTCACATGGCAGGAAGGTCGCAAGCAAGGGTGTCAACCGTTCCGTTCGGTACCGGTTTTCGGGGACTCCAAATTGAACCGAACCATTCGGGTGAGCAGCTGAACCGAACCGAACTGAATCGCGACCTGAACAAAATACGACCCTAGTTCGGTTCGGTTTTTCGGTTTTCTCTTTTTCTTTTTTATGAGAAAAACACCTTTTCTATTCTAATTTACTTTTCTTGTGTTTGTTTTGTTTTTATTTGGGTGGGGGCAGGGGACTAGACTAGTCTGGTCTAAAAAAAGTAGAATAAAAGAACAGCTGAACTAATTTACATAATTATGACCAAAATAAACGGGGAAAAAACAAAGGGTGGCTCCTCAATGGGTGTGTAATCTGTATTGTAAGAGCAACTTAGCAGAGTTAAAAATAAGAGGGAAGACACTTTATCATTTACATAATTCAATTCGCTTGCAGTTGCTCTTGTTGGTGGGGCGTCAATTCGTTTGAGTTTCATTTTTAACATGATGTAGTCTCGAGTTGCATCTCCTTCCGCTGCTGCTTTGTAAAGCGACCTCTCAATTTTACTCTGAAGCAGATCCGGGTTTCATAATCGCGTTTTGCTTTTAGCTTTTGGCTTTAAGACGGCCAGGAAAATTAATTCCTTTCGAACATCAACATCCTTGACAGAACCATTGTCTTGTTGACCAGTAGAAATTCTTTAAATTTGTTGACCATGTTATTAGCCCACAAAAACAATATAACATTATTAGTTCATATATCGGCACAAATGAATGTAGTTTTGATTGGTGTACATCATGTATAGATAAAACCTTAGGCATTTTAGTCCACATGCATGTTGTTACCGGTGAAAACATATATATTTAAAAGTTACGGATTCGTATGCCGCTTGTGGCTTGGTACGGATTTATAAACTCTTACATTCAATATAATATATCTTTTAGCCTATTGTCGGGCTCTGTCATTGGTAACAATACCAAGTGTACTTAAAAGTTACGTATGTGCTGATTTATACGAGGTCCGCGGCTTGGTTTCTCGATCCGGCAACGATTGTGTGTACTTATAAGCATGAGAACTAATTTTATAAGGTTTTAGGAGGAGATAAATTGATGTTACTTCGTCTATTGGCATGCTTCGTTCCATGGCTAAAATAGAGCTACTTAGGATGCGTATAATAACCATTTTGTTCCAGAAATAGATTTTTGGCTTTTACTATTTATATTTCTTGGAAGAGTTTCTAAATAGAGATATGCGTTCGACAACGAAATAATTTTTTTTTTCTCAGAACAGAAATTCGTTTGATAACAACACAAAATTTCTCTTTCTTACACTCTTTGTCATTCATTGACGGGAGGCCGGCGGTCGGCAAGGGGTGGCGGTGGTCGGTGGCCAACAACGGGAGGTGGTGGTCGATGGGAGGCCAGCAGGGGGTGGCAGGTGGCTAGCAGTCGTTGGGCGGCCGCAGGGGGTGGCAGTGGTCGGCATCGGGAGGCGGCGGCCGATCGGTAGCGGGCGGTGGCGGGAGAGTAGGGCGAGCAATGAAAAGAGTTTCTGTTTCACTTTTTGTTCTAGAATAGAAAAGTATAAAATTTTTACTTCTTATTTTTGATCCAAACCTATTTCTGGATTAAAAAATTGTTCCAGAAATAGAAAAATGAAATTGTTTTACCAAACGGATATATGTTCCAAACCTGTTCCCAGGAACAGGAAAATTTGAAAAACAGAGAAACCATGTGGTTATCATACGCGTCCATAATATGGATCATTGGGTCAAAGGATTGGCTTGGCGACTTGACCGGCACCAATAGACATGTCCATGCTCTCCGAGGATCGAGCCTGCACATGAATTTTGAACCATCAACGCCCCATTTAATGGAAAATGTCAATTCGCGTTGGCCCGGAAAAAACAGTCTCTTTGGATCCTATCTACTAATCTCGAATATCTTCTATGTGTGATGAAATTCAGGTCCTCATTTATTATTTTGTATTCGTTGGGTTGACTGGGCTTTGACCACTAGCATCGTCTTGTTGACATTGGAAATTCTCTAAATCGTTGACCAAGTCATAAGCCCAAATAATAATAATAATAATAATAATAATAATAATAATAATATGATAGGGTTTATTCATATATCGGCACAAATGAATGTAGTTTTGAGTGGTGTATATTCTGCATAGATAAAAGTTTATGCATTTAGTTCACAGGCATGCTGTTACCGGCAAAATTAAATTTTATAAAAAAAATGAATATATTTAAAAGCCAAGTATGTGCTGATTTTTTTTAGCATCCTTCTGATAATATGAGCGTAGTAAATATATTAAACTGAATTTTGATACTGAAAAATCCACGTGGATCTCACTCCCACCAAACCTAACGGCCCGATTGAAGTTAGTTGCGGTATTAGCTACACGAAATACTTGCTCGCTGGTCACTGCTGCTTTCATTTATTGTCCTTGCATTGATTTATCTTCACGTGATGTTTGTACTCGTTTGTGGTTCGTCTTTATTATTTTGTACACAATGGCTCCAACTTTTCCAAACCTAATAAAAATATGTGGCCCATTCCTCCATTATTTGTGTACCTCTTCCGACTTTTCCAAACCTAATAAAGGCGGGGCTATCTACAATTGTATGAAATCGACAATTGCCACCCAACACGTAACTATTCTTGAGACAAATCATCATATTCAGTTAAACTCATCTTCATTCAAAAATTTAAGCTAATAAGCTCATATGTTATCTCCTCCACGCCACACAAATTATCCGATATGGGACTGAACTATAAAGGCGACCGTGTTGCGATATTACAACGCCCACCCACTCGGAAACCCTTGGAAAAGGTAATCGCTAAAAGGGAGCCCAAGTCCGAGCCCGTCAACATATTCAACTAAATTCACTTTTATTTAAAAGGTTAAATCAATAAGTTATGAGTCAACTTGGATATATTAACTACTCCATACCACACCAATTCTCCGATATGGGATTTTTCTAACACAATTTATACGAGCATCTTAACATCCATGTATAGATACGCATAAGCCATTGATGTTCTCTAATTACCATCTCTCTCTCTCTCTCTCTCTCATTAATAACTTAAGCATCATAGGGTCACACATGAGTCACAAATTTTTGAATGCTTTTACTCGTTATTTGTGGGTACAAGTTGAATCCTTGATATGGGATTTGATTGACGCCGTGGGACCATAGATTGCACATCAATAAAATGCCTCACAGTGTTGCTCTCAACGCATTTTCACCGTTAGATGCATGAAACTCTTATGCATAAAAAACTTGTTGCTAGATCTAGCATTTGAAATGTACATTTGGCGCACAACTGTACTAAAATGTTAGAGATGATGCAATGAGATGATATTTCAGAGTAGTTTACCTGGATTTAAAATTTTTCTACTTTTGCAGAAATTCAAAACTCATGAAAAGTTGTGATTAAATGTTTTCGGAATTTCTTTTTAATAAATGCTTACTTTTTAGACAAATCTCTCGAAAACTAATTGTCATGTCTAATCCAATGGTTGTGCCTCTTCACAAGACACATTATTCCGTTGTTCTTGTCAAAACATATTCCTTCAATCAGAAATGCTAGTCCAATTTTCTTGTGTACATATTGAGAGAAAACCTAAGGTGAGATGAAATTTGGAGTCTTAATATAAAAATTACGGTGTAAGCAAACAGAAAGTATTCTGCATGAAAAACTAGACGACTCATGCGTCGATCAAATAAACGGAACCTTAATGTTGCGTACAGAAAGGGACAGAGGTTCGGCTTCAATAAAGGGCAAAGCTTCAAGTTCTGGAAGGGGCACGGCTTTGAGTTTACGAAGGGGTAGAGGTTCAAGTTCAAGAAGAGGCACAACTAAAATGGGCGCAAATTCAAAATCGGGAAGGGGCATAGCTTCAAGTTCACGAAGCGGTGCGACTTTGAGTGCAGGTTGGGGCAGAGGTTCAACTTCAGGAAAGGGCCCAATGGTGAGTTCAGGAAGGGGCATGACTTTGAGTTTAGAAAATTTTCGTGGGTGAAATTCTTTTTTTTTCATCTTAAACAATATAAGCGATCATTTTAAAAAATATATATTTTTATAATTATTTATTTTTCGCGAAACGAATGTGCTCTCGGTAGGTATGCCCGTTTTTCATTCTTTGTGTGTGCCCACGCCACAGACAATGCAAAGGGGATGCTGACACGTGTCTTCAAGTTCTGTATGGATGCCCTTTCATTCTGAATACAAGTGGCGATCTCTTCTGTGGTGGGCACGGCCTAGTGGGCATGGACTGAAAATTTTTTGTACATGAACTCTTTTTACTAACTTTTTCAGTCTAATTTATTTGATTCTTTTATTCCTTTATTTCTTTTAGTGAAAACGCTGGTGATTTTAAAAATAGTGGACCCATCGCCTGCTCTTGAATTTCGTTTCTCGACCGCCTCTAGTCAACTTTAATTTCTTATCTCGGCATATGAATGTTAAAAGCATAATCTCTTCGATTAATGATCCAACATGCATTAAATATTGAGTCTTATTAACCAGAACACCAAATCCAATGTAAAAGCTAACGAAATTTTTTTTATATTAGATGATATCAATACAAAATGAATAAGTACACCTGAAAGTCATTATGTGCATCAAAATCGTAGTAAAAGATAAGCACTTCACAAATAAATCTCACCAAATGCTACTTCACCGTATTTACCGCAAAAAATCATAGGCATTTTGCTCACTCTGGACACCGTGCCAACTGTTATTACATTCTCAGCGACTTAGATTTTTTGAAAGGGTCAAAATCAGCTTAGGCAAATTACATTTCGTAAATGTATCAATGAAAAGCGAGACGAATCAAGAACTTATACTCGTATACACTTATACAGATGAATAGACATTTCAAAGGAAGCACAAATTCGTAAACTCACGAAAAATAGGAGTAATGGCGGCTTGGAGAAGAAGACGACGTCGAAAACCCTTCCACATCTATTTATCGACCTGTTTCCTTGTTATTAAGATATTGGGCCACAAGAGAAAGATGTTAATGCATCAGGCCTAAAATATTCATTAAAGCCCACGTATTTGCCATGAGAGTAGCACATAGCCGCATTATAACGCTCACCAATTTCTTCACTACTTCAAGATAATCTTTAGATAATTTCTGTGACTCCAGCTCTCCTGCGAGCTCAAGTTTTTGATCCAGAATCTCATCAACAAATTTCTCATGTCCAGACATTGCTGCTATATGCAAATTTGTAAGACCAAGCCACACCATACATCTATCAAGAATCAGTCCATCGTCTTTGAGCAAATCGAGCAAAGAAGGTGCGTCTCCTTCAGCTTCTGCTTTGTGAAGCCTCCTCTCCATTTTCACTCTTAAACGAATACGGGCTTCATAATTTTGTTTTGCTTATCACATTGGGCTTTAAGATGGCCACGAAAATCTACTCCTTCTGAATCAAACTCCAACATCCTTAACAAGAACCATCATCGTGTTATGTCGGAGATGTGATTTGATATTATTGAAGATTCTGATATTGGGCACCGATCTTGATTGACTAATTGATTTAGTCAATCCATGATTGATTTTGATAAATAGGAAATTGTAATCTTTTGTATATTGTTTCCCATTTGTCTTTCTTAATCATTCACTATAAATAGGTCATGTACATGTATACTGAAATATATCGATACAATATCAAAAATTCTCCAATTCCTTTTGTTTTCTGTCATGGTATCAAAGCCTTCTTTCCTGGCATAGCTTCCGCAATTCTGGAATTGCCTCCGGTTCTATCCTTGCTTTTGTTGTTGCGATCCTTGCAAAACAAATCGGCCAACCTGTAGGAATTCAAATTTTTTGTTTCTTGATACCATGTCAAACAATCAAAATACAAACCAGGAGTTGCTGAACTCACCTCAAAATCAAACAATATCGGATCAAATGTGCAACGCTAAATTTTAAAGAAATAATATTAGTAGATTAATCTAAAAATCAAAACCATCGAGGTTATGTGCTGGTGTCGTCGATGACTCGAGAATCGTGGTGGAAGTCCTGGGTGCTACCCGATGTGTTTGCCCCAATTCAGAACTCTGCAAACCCCGCGAGCCAAAAAAGCCCGCAGAGCCTAACGCCGCCTTCTGAAACATTTCAGGCCGATGGGAATACTAACCGACCCAATCAACCATCCTACTTCATCAAAGAACAGAGGATATCCGATGATGGGTACAATTGGAGGAAGTACGGTCAGAAGCAAGTGAAAGGGAGCGAGAACCTGCGCAGCTACTACAAGTGCACGTACCCGGGTTGTCCGACGAAGAAGAAGGTCGAGAGATCTTTGGATGGACACGTTACCGAGATTGTGTACAGGGGAAATCACAACCACCCCAGGCCACTGCCCGCCAGTAGATCGTCTTCCCAATCGTCTCAGCCTCCATCTTCTTGCATCTCATATTTGGAGAATCCCGGTCAATTGGCTTCTGTGGCGTGCTCCGAAAAGGGGCAGCAGGACTCTTCGGCCTCACTGGGGGATGACGATTCCGAAGTGAGCTCTCAGATGAGCGACTCTACCGGCGATGACGATGGAAACGAACCTGAAGCGAAGCGATTGAGAGGAGGGAATGAATCTAAGGGCTATTCATCTTCTGGCAATAGGACTGTGAGAGAGCCTAGATTTGCGTTTCGGACAACGAGTGAGGTTGATATTCTTGATGATGGATATAGATGGCGAAAGTATGGACAGAAAACGTTGAAGGGAAACCCCAATCCAAGGAGCTATTATAAATGTAGGAACATTGGATGCCCTGTGCGGAAGTGGGTCGAGCGATCGTCTGACGATATGCGGACCTTGATCACGACTTACCAAGGCCAGCACAACCATGACGGCCCCGCATCTGTGGCAGAAGAAAGAAAGACAGAGGTTTCAACTGTGGACGCAAGGGGCATTTTGCCAAAAATTGCCCCCAGCGAAGAAAAAGAAGAACGTAAGTTTTATGGAGTAGATTCATGGTGTCTGGAAGCTGAAAGGCAGTCCGAGTGAAAGGCTGAGCAGCCGTATTGGTGGGATAGCATACTTGCCTCAGGCGTTCATGGTTTCCTTCGTAGCCCCTTCATGGTATATATATAATGTCGAACTCAGCCCCATCTTGAGTTTGGGAATGGAGAGCGAGTTCGACATTTCAGGTTCTGATGAAGTGTCAGACTGGGTGAAAGCGAAACTGATGGCACCTCCTCCATTGATGATTTCCAGTTAGAGCCGGGCAATATTGAATGTTTTGAGGCCCTGGGAAATAGGAGGCAGAGAGACGGAAGGATTGGGCGCTATGGCTGTGTCAATGAGGGGAAACGGTTAGTATGGAAAATAGGAAGAAGGACAAGGATGAGATTGTGGAACCTGCCAACCCAATTGATGTTGTTAGGTCGAGTTGCCCAACATGCGAAGGAGTTGAACACTATGAGGGAACCTGCAAAGCTACAACTGTAGTTGAGGATCAAAGAGACTTTTCTTCTGTAAGTACTGAAGATTTGCATTATCTTAATTATGCAGTCCTCAAAACTTATGTTGAATTTCAACGTGGTCTAGGTGAAGAGGGGTAGAACTGTAGAGACTGCTCGAGTACTTGCAAAAGCAGGCAAAGGAAGTGGGACCCTATGTGCCTCAAACCAAGAAGGGATCCTGCAAAAAGAGGCAGAGCAAGGTGTATAGCTTCAATTTCAAGAAACAACAAAGCTTCGAGGTCAGGTACGGTGCAACTTCTACTTCAGCAAAAGACACGACATCAAATTTTGGAAGGGGCATAGCTTCAAGTTCACGAAGCAGTGCAACTTTGAGTATATAGGAAGGGGCAAAGGTTCAGGAAAGGGCACCACTTTCAGTTCAGGAAGGGGCACGACTGTGAGTATAAGAACGAGTAGAGGTTCAAGTTCAAGAAGGGGAACAACTAAAACGGGCAGAAGTTCAAGAGCAGATCCTGATGAAGACTCAGATTCTGCATCTGTGGGTGAAAGCAATTGACGGCGCCTCCTCTATTGATAATTTCCGGTCAGAGATGGGCAATGCTGAATGTCTTGAGGCCATGGGAAATAGGAGGCAAACAAGGGATAGAAGGATTGGGCGCTATGGCAGTGTCGATGGTGGGAAAACTGCAAGTATGGAAAATAGGAAGAAGCACAAGGATGAGATTGGGAAACCTGCGAACCAAAGTCCGATTGAGTTGTCTAAGGTGCTAAGGAGTTGAACACTGAGAGATCCTGCGAAGCTACAAATGAAGTTGAGGACGAGAGCACTTTCTTCTGTGAGTACTGATGATTTGCATTATCTTAATTTTCCAGTCCTTGCTTATATGAAATTTCAATGTGGTCCAGGTGGAGAGGGATAGAACTATGGAGAGTGACCAAGCACTTGCAAAAAGAGGCAAAGGAAGTGGAACCCTATGTGCTTCAAAACCAGGAAGGGATCCTGCAAAAAAGGTATAGCAAAGGGTATAGCTTCAAGTTTAAGAAACAACAAAGCTTCGAGGTCGGGTAGGGACGCAGCTTCTACTTTCGGAAAGGGCATGACATTAAATTCAAAAAGGGGCATAGTTTCAAGTTCACAAAGCAGTACGACTTTGAGTTCAGGAATGGGCACAACTAAAATGGGCGCAATTTTAAGATCAGGGACGAACAAGGTTCAAGCTTGGCCAAGGCCGAGCCTCAAGCATCAAGTTCATGATTAGAACAGTATGGTAAACACGAACAAGCACTGCAGCAAGCGGAAGATCTAAGGCAATTTTATAGTAGAAATGCACGTTCTTTAGTGTCCGACTAGCCTTTATTCTTTGTGTGTGTGCATGCCACAGGCAATGCAAGGTTACAAACTCTACTTTTTGGAGGAGACTCGAGACCAATTTGTCCAAGTAAAGTTCCATTTGGCTTTAATTTACCAAATTTTTCTTAAGGAGACTCAAAACCAACAAGTGGTTATTGGCTGCGGATCATCTGTCTACTTCCATGAGCCAATCTGTTGTCTCAATTCTGTTAGAGGTGTTTCCACTTCTTTTCTGCCCTCTTCCCTAGTTTTATTCCCAATCTGTTAAGTACACAGTTTAAAAGAATATTTGCTGATAACAAGGGGCCGCGATGACTCTTGGTTGTCTAATTTAAAAGAATCGAATGATCGATGAATCATTCACATACTAACAAGTACCATATTTTTCTTTGTATGTGGTTTTACCCGATTCAGCTCAAGTATATAGTTTTATAGGCAGTGTCTTTAACCCGAACACCTCTAGTCATGTGCAGAAACTGAAAAATATGGATTTTATAGACGTTGAAACAGTATGTGCTCTTCTGCTCTTCCAACTTTTGGGAACTATTTCCTTGGTCCCTTCCTCAACCTGGGGTAAAGGCTCTGTTAGCAATACGTGATGTCTGTATTCTTCAGAACTAGAGTCCTAATTGATAATTGAACAGTTTCAGAGTTTTATATGAACTATAATGCCTTTAACGGCGGCTTTAAGATTTAGTGAGAAATAGCTAAACTGTCAAGGTTAAAGAGTGAATGTGCAAAGCGGATTAGTTCAAGGCTTACGGAGTGTAGAATAAATTGGAGGCTAGGCCTTTTCGGTTCAAAGCACCCAAACGTGAGCATTGATACTGGGCCAGCTTGACAACAAATTGTCTAAATCAAAGTCTGATGGCTGGCGCAGGGCAGCGATCAGCGGCCGCAAAGTTAGACAGAAGACAACCCCAGGCTTCACCTTATTTAATATTCCTTCCTTATTTTTTATCTTGTTCACACTACAAAAGTAGGCTCTACAAGTGATTAAAGGAAATATGCAAGCGAAGCTAGATGTGATTCATGACTGTTCTTTGCGTTCCACTTTTCTTGGTTTTTTATTGTGATGTACGTGTTTCTAGTAAAGACCCGATGCTTTAGTGCGATCAAGTGGAGCAGGGAGCAAGTATACGTCATTTATCCCAATTTATTAGATGCACGAAAATAACACTCTGCCCTGAAATCGAATCTAAATTTGTTATTATGGCAGAATGCGGCACCCCGTGAATGATCCGGAACCAAAAGAAGTCGACAGTAGTTGCAGGAAAAGACCTGGAAAGGGTGGTGCATTTATGTTATCACCTTATCTTCATCTATTCATTCGCTTTCAGATAGCATCTAATCGTCCCTCCAAGAAAAAGTTCGCAAACGCTTAGAAGTCACACGGGCTGTGTCAATTTTGAATGCCTAAAATTTTTTCAAAAAGCAGGAAATAAAAATCGCACCAGGGAACAGGGACTTGATCTTGGGTCTTGAAAACAAAGTCTCAAAGGATTGGTAGACTCGATTTCTGAAAACAAAATGCACGTTGAATTCTCTTTTACTTGCTTATTTGTCATCGATGATCCATTTCCAAGCCTGACGGAGGAGACATTACATAGACTCAGGTGATATCTTAAGAGAGACAATATATCTTCTCGTTTTAAAGCAATGGAGTGATCTTGAGATGGTTTATATTTTTGACTTTCTAAAAACTCCAAAAAAGATGAACAAATAAATTTGCGAGGAAAATAAATGACAAACCCAATTTACAATGAGTTGACATATTTTTGTCACGTGAGCACCACATCAGCATCAATTGCTTTTTGTCGTCCATTAGACAGCCACATAAGATTTTTAGCGGCTTTAGTTAACGGAATTTCGACAGCGTTCACACGAGTGCAAGTTTGGAGTAAATGTGTCACACGGGTACAAATTTGGTACTTTTTATGTCATAGAAAAGAATTTAGGTTAAATGCATCACACAGGTACAAATTTGGGGTTTATAATGTCAAGAAAAAAGATCTTTAGGCTAGACAAGATTTTGGATCTTTAAAATAGTCTTACCTGCTGGACTCTTTATACCTACTGGAACAAAGATCTCGCTCGACGGAGTATGGTTGTTGTTTGTGTGAAGTTCAAAATTTCTCGGATAGTCTTGTTTTCGAAAAAGCCACGCCCGGTAGTGCTCTTTGAGCTTTGATTGATTTGAGCCGATGACCGGAGGTCTAAAAAAGGACTGCCTTGGAGGGATATTTCTTCACCGGACAACAAACACATACTCGAAGAAGGAGAGATGTCTTTTTTCCACAGATGGGATCAAACATTTCTTTTCCACAGTCTATCAGATTCGGGACAAAACCAATCTCTTTTTTTTTTTTTTTTAAATTCTTATGTTGTCGGAATACCCGGTATTAGCATGTTAGCATACAGAATTACTAGTGCAGGAAAACCAGGAATAGACACAGCCCTTTCCTCTTCTCAACAGGAAAGACGGACATCTTACAAGCTTGGCTGGTCCGGTAAGATATTTAGCAATGGCTGCCAAAAGAACTTAGCTTATCAAAAAAGAACTCCCTCGAATGGAAGGCATAAGCAAGATCAAAGTAAACCTACTATCGATGGAAAATAATAAACTTTTCTCTCATCTGGCCTGTTCATCTATCATGGATATAATTTGCAGTTTTTTGTGGTTTTTTCCCTTTATTCTAATAAGAACTCTCTCTTATTGAGGCATACTTTCCTAAAAAAACCCCAACTTTAGGTCAAGTCTCAAATCTGCCTTGAACTTTTTTTTATCTCAGAAAAAACCCCAAACTTTAAGTCCAGTCCCAAATCTACCCCGAACCTTTTTTTGTCTAAGTAAAAATCCCAAACTTTAAGTTCAATCCCAAATCTACCCCAAATTTTATTTTGTGTAAAGAGAAATCACCAAAATTCAATTTATTTTAAAAAATATACGCCCGTGATCCAGTTCCAACTTAACGTGGCACTTTCACATTGATAACAAATCCACATCAACAAAGTAATGAGGCTTTTTTTTAGACAAAGAAAAGTTCGGGTCAAATTTGGACTAAACCTAAAAATTGGGTTTTTTTAATTAAATTTTTTTTTGGGGTGGATTTGTTATCATTTATAACTTTCTTATCCTAGAACGGTTTTATTTTGGAGAATTCAACAATTTTTATTGGATTGGATTTGTTATCGAAGTGGAAATGCGGCGTCGGTTTATACATGTCGCCTCATTATTTTGATGATGTGGATTTGTTATCAATGTAAAAGTGTTACGTCAAGTTGGGACTGGATCACGGGGATATATTTTTGAAAATGAAATGAAATTTGCTGATTTTTTTTACACAAAACAAAATTCGGGACAGATTTAAGACTGAACTTAAAGTTTAGGATTTTTTCTGAGATAAAAAAAAGTTCATGGAATATTTTGGACTTGACCTAAAGTTTGAAGTTTTTTAGGGAATTCACCCCTCTTGTTGATAATAAACTCCCTTAATTTAGAGAACTCGGATAAACCATATCATCGCCACTCCTCGTAGGATTCCTGGATGTGTAGCTATTGAGCCTTGGACGATTTTTCTAATGAAAAATAGTTCAAACCTTTTGTAAAGTCTTAGGCACTTTATCTAAAGAAAATGTACACATTGACAGGGCTTCGACGGTCGACCATAAATGTGAGAGGAGAGCAGCAACGAAGACGTCATGGACAGAAGCGAACGAGTTAGGCGCTTTCTTGCGTGCGAAGGGTACACGTTAAGGTCAAGTAAGGGTTCTAGGGTTTCGTGATCTTTGGACCACAATGCTCCTAAGAAAGGCATAAATGTGACGAAAAAAGTATACAATTTAGGAACCTGGTTGCACAAAAAAAATAAGTTGAGGGACATGATTGAAAATTGTCCAACAATTTGGGGACTTGATGCCTTATTTCAAAGGACAAAAAAAAAGCAGACCTTCTGATTGGCCTTTATGGTCTCCTAGGGAGTCTTTAAAAATTTCTAGTAACTCGTCAAAAATTCTTGGACATTTTCGCTGGCGTCCACATGCTGCTGCGGAACGTTTGGTGGGATATAGACGATTAAATTTGATTTGAAGGTGAGTCGGCCAACTTTGTTTCTTTCCTCAGGCTACACCAGAAAAAATCTCTTATCCCTTTGAGAAAGATTCGCGCATTGACTTGACAATCGCATTGAATTAATATAAATTATCAAGGATTTTTACTTAATGCAATAATACAATACCTTCAAATGACATTATGTTATCTTAAAAAATTAAATCTATCACAAAAAAAAAATTGAGCTTGTGTGACTTTACAAACTCCAGTTGACTAGGATAATGCAATATAATAGATGTCTAATTTCTTTTTTTTTCCTTCCAACTATCACCTTTGTGTCTTTTGCGAACGTATGCCAAACACTAGAGTCAATATTTGCAACTTATGAAGTTATTTATTTAAAGAGAGTTTATAAAAAGCTACCTATAATTCTAGAAAGGTGGGACCCCGGTTCATTTCCAGGAAATGTATCTTTGGACTTGTGGGTTTGAACATATCTTATCAAGCCAAAAAGAAAATTAAAACCAAAATATTTTGTATTGTCCAAATTTGTAGAGAAACATCCTGAGTCAAACAACTTTATATCCGGAGACTAACATATTTACTTTTGTTTGTCAGTGTAACAATTAGCAACACGTTTATTGAGTTAAAGACATCCGTAGGTAAGAGAAGTATAGATAGAGTCACATACAGAGCGAGTAATTGAGCGAGTGCTCACAATCTCATTGTAATGGCATTATAAGTTGGTAGAGATTATTAGTTCTCCTCCTCAGCTGCATAGTATGCTGTCGCTATCCTCCAGTGAAGCCAACCCACTATCGAAGTCATGATGATCACCACCTGCACTTGTCGCTATGTTGGATCGATCCCTCATCCCCCCCTTCCCCCTTTCTCTCGCTTGCACTAACATGTAATGGGTGATCATGCGGGTGTGCAAACAAAAATGTAGCACTCAATAATCAAAGCAATAAATAAGAAGCAAAGCTTTATTATCGAACAATTGACCAAGTATTTTACAAGATACTACAACTAAGAAGCAAAAAACTATGTAATATATGCAAGACCTAGACATGAATTGTAAATATGGTTATGCAATGCTAATTAATTCTATCTACATGATGCGGTTATTAAAAATCAATCCCAAAAATATGTGGCTCTCTAGATGACGTGCAACATGCAACATGAATATTATAGAACTAGTTAATTAATTCTACAATTTAATGTCATCTATATGATATATGGATGCAATATTTTTTTGAGATTTTCTTTATGAGTTAAAATAGAAAACTGCCTAAATCTACGTGATGACTTTAACAAATCAGGAAATAATATATGTTAAATTCTAAACCTACACTAAATAAAGTTTATGCTTTCTTAAATTACGACGTGATTCCTAATGCACGGAAGATATGAATTTCTAATTATGAAACATGGATGAATGCAATCTTAATTAAATGCAATGAAATCATTTGTATTTTTATTTTGATGTGACGCATCTAATCTAATGACATGCATATCCTAAAGTTTTGCATGATTAATGATTATGTGACAATGAAATTAATTTAGTGATACTAATAATTACTAAGGCCAAACCAATTAAAATGAAATTTTTGTTGGCCTAATTTAATTAAAATGCTTCTAATGTCTAAATGCAATTCAATTAATATTTTTGTTTAAGGATCATGGTTGACTCTTGACTTTTTATGTAATGAATGACTAAACGGGTTGCCAAAATTTAAGTGTCAACAGATACGAAACTGATTGACCAAGATAAGAAGAATAATAATGATAAATATGAAGGTACATAAAGAAAAGTTGAATTAGATACTTAGTAAAGATTCTTCTTCTTTTCTCTCTCATATTGTCACATTTTCTTAGGGGAAATTATCATAAAAGTTCTAAACTTATATCACTCATGCCAAATCAGTCCTAAACCTTTTAATTTTGTCAATTTAGTCCTAAACATTATAAAAAAAATTTCCAATTCAATCATAGACTTTCAATTATATCAATTTAATCTTAAACCTTTTAATGATTTGTCAATTCAGTCCTTCTAGCTATTTTGGAAATCACTAACATGGCGGTCTTGATAGTGCCAACAATCCTATGTGGCACAACTAGCACCGATGTGAACAATTTTTGAAATTTTTTTAATTTTTTTCTTTTATTTTTTTTCCAACCTTCTGCTGGCGAGGTCGCTGCTTGACCCTCGCCTGGTCTAGGCAAGGGTTGGCCTCACCAGTCCTCGCCAAATCTTAGCGAGGATTAGCCAAGGAGGTTGGAAAAACTAAAATAAAAAAGAAAAAGAATAAAAAATTCAGGAAAATTTTAAAAAATCAAAAAATTGCAAAAAATTGTCAGCGTTAGTGCTGACCGTGCTACGTAGGATGCCCAGTGTTGACAAGATCGCCATGTCAATGATTTTCGACAAAATTTGGCCGGTAGAACTAAATTGGCAAATCATAAAAATGTTTAGAACTAAATTATCATGATTAAAAAGTTTAGAATTAAAATGGAAAATTGTTAAAAGGTTTAGAACGGAAGATTACCAACTTTCAAAGTGAGAATCAAAAGTTTACACCGAAAAATTAAAAAAAGATAAAACCACTTGAGAGTACAAAATTCTGCAAAAACCTGCTGGCATTTTGCCTCATCAGAGGCAGATCAATTAATTACATGAGAAATCCAGCTATGTTTTCTCTTCATCCCATGAGCACTTCACTCGAAGTCCAAAACAGAAAAAAGAAATCCCTCTTAACACTTGTTTTAACTATTCATTCTTTTTAGGATTTGGTTCCTCTTCTCCACTATGTTTTAGCTTACCCCTGGTGTTGGCAAGCTGGTTACAAAGCACTTTGCGAAGCACAAGCCAACACCGCAGGAGCTGTGAAGCTCTCTTTTTGTCACTCCAAGTGAGGGAGTCTACTATACCTGTCAGCCTGGAGGTAATCAACCTAAGCTGACGTGGTGTTTACTTTCACCACTCAAAGGCCCCCAATTGCTACCCCTATCTTTGTCTTCCCGTGGTAGTAGGGAATACGACCCCATTTGGGCCTCTAAGGAGGATACCTTAGAGATTCCAAACGGAACCTTACAAGAGCTATATAAACAAATCCATTTTACTGCAACGATTATGTTTTTATTCTGTTCATGTCCTAGCAATTGTAGACAGAGACAAATGTCTTGCTAGGCATTGCCTTAAACTACATGTCAGAAATAAGTCATCCAACATTTAATTGTCAGAAACTATCACCCGAAAAATAAAACGAAAAAGAAACTTTAGGAGCAAGTTGAAGAGCTAAGAATTAATAATGCAAACATGGGCTCTTTTTGGTGAGCTAAGAATTAATGATGATAGGATTATAGGGACCATGTACATTCTTTATTTGTGGCACATTCTTTATATATCCTTCTACATTACATAGATACGTGAAGGAAGAGGAGAGAGATGAACTAACCCTGAATGATTGCAAAAAATTATAATGAGGTAGGCTTGTTCAGTTTTGGTTCTTTGCATATGGCAAAATACTTAGCGACTACGTAATATTTTAATGCAAAATGTCTTCCCTTAAGCAATTAGTAGTGTTTAAAAGTAGTCATTAAAGCTTCAAAGCGTTAGAAAATACCATTCCTGAAATAGTTCTTGATAATATTGTGCATTGCACAGGCTATTGACCTTGCGTAAGTTGATTGACTAGCCTCATCATATGCACAAAAAAAAAAAACACAGAGCTATCGTGAGTCTCAAATCTGTTACAAAATGTTTAATTAGGACCTTCAACTATTGTCGGCATGACAACCATCGATCGGACAAGGTAAGAGGAGCCGCCACTGACGACGATGGCAACGCAATCCGGTGCCGTGACCTTGATGGGGCACGAGTGAGGAATGGAGGAGGAGGAGGAAGTGGACGAATTCAGGGAGTGAGGCGAGAGCGCACGGAGGCGTACGTTATCTCCATGAGCACCGTGGTGCATTTGCTTGGGAGTAATGGGGCTGCTCCGTCCAGTCTTCTGTCTTTTTCTTTTTTTACATTTTCGTGTTCCTTTCGCTTTCGCGGGAAAAATTGGATTTTCCCCAGAAAATTTGGTGATTAGCTGGAACACGTGGTGATTTTGTTGAATTTTTTTGGGGGTGGTTGGTTCCATCTTAGTTTTCCACCCGAAGAGTATATCGCTTTGTGCCGCTTGAAGCCTTCGGATCTTCCCCCAAAGCCCGTTTCGTTTAGTCATGCGATACAGGGATGGGAATGGAAAGTTTTCTCCTCCACATCACCTTTATTATGGCAATTAAATAGACTTTTTTGTGCGGACTTTGACAAACGGGCGCCTTGGGAAAGGGACTTTTGGAATTCTCATCAATGAATTGTTGTTAATATCTTATACGTACAATTTGTCACAAAATAGTTCAGTGTGTAAATCATATTACGATGCAAAATGCCTTCCGTACCACAATGAGAAGCGATTGCAAGCCCGTCATTAAAGCTTCAAAGCTCTAGAAAATATCATTCCAAAAATAGTTCTCGATAATGCCACGTGTTGCATCGATTATTGGCCTTGTGTAAATTGATTGACGAACTTTATCTTATGCAAAATGTTCAATCAAGTTCCTCAACACTTTTTTATGCAATTTGGGTGTGTGTATATATTGCTCAAGTTGGTCATTCCGTTGAAAATGCAAATAGAGATTCTGACACTTTCGTTAAATGCTGACATGGCATCTTATGTTGCAGTTTTCACAATTTTAGTTAATAAAAATTTGAAAAGAAAAAGAAGAGAAAAAATGGAGGCCTCTCCATCTAAAAGCGGTTTACTGTAATCTGGATGGCATTTGTTTTGCCTATAAACGAATTCGTTCTGCAATAACCAAATTAATTCACAAAAATCACGAGAAATGCGTTTGGGTCCTTTTAGTTTTGTCTATAATTATACGATTGCGTTCTTCTCTCACCTCGGTCCTCTGTACTCAGTCAGTGTCAGGGATATATTATTTGATTCTGCATATCTCTTATATCATAATTTCGTTATTCTAATTCTGAATATCTCTCGGATCATATTAATCTCGTTATTCTGATACGAGAGATACTCAGAATTAGACAATATATTTCTAACATCAGGAATCTTTTGGAGAAGTGGGAGATTGTCCTCGCCGATTTCCTTCAACAGGCTGTCCCTGAGCACATGCCTCTCCACGTCCTTGAGCTTTGCGACGTCGACCACCTCAAAATCCAGCAAAGCAGCTCTCGTCAAACTTCTTCAACATGCAAGCGGAAGCGATGGAGGGAACTACCTCGCCTCTGATCTGGGTGAGGACTGCCCCCTTGTTGAAGATCTAAAAGCGGGCCGCAACCCTTGCCACCTGACTGCACTATCCTTCCCCTTTTCCTCTTGATTTTTCTTTGTTTTTTTTTTTTGTTTCGAGGATTTTTGTTCTTTCCAGAGTTTTATTTTTTTTAAAAATTTTGAAAACAATTTTATATATTATAATTTCCCCATAAGGTGCAACATCAGCATCTAATGGTGACGCCAGCATCTCCATTTATAATTTTAATTGAAGAATCAACTCGAATAAAAATATGCAGTTTATAAACCTAATTGCGCAAAAAGAATTGAGAGATTTGATTGAACATTTTGCGATAGTTGAAAGGAATGGTGCCTTCATCCCAAAAAAACTAAAAGAATTTCCGATTGGCCTTTATGGTCTAACAATGAGTCTTTAAAAATTTCCGAACTTGTTAAAAGGTTTTGGACACCTTCACCGGTGTCCACTTGCTAATGCAGAACGTTAGGTGAGAAACACCCAATTAAGTTTGACTTTAAAGTGAGCCAGCCAAGTATTTTAGGTATTGGCACTCACTTGCCCAGTTCATATCCACAACCTCAGTTCATTTCTTATCTAAGCCACGCCACAACGACCTGTTTTCCTCGTTACGGGAGAGAGCTATCTGAAGTCATAAGCTTGCTAGCTATGGCAAACTCGGAGGCCAGAACGAGTATTGATGCTGCTCCAGCATTAAAAGATGAGTATGATGTGTTCCTGAATTTCAGAGGAGAGGACACTCGTCATAATTTCACTGACTTCCTCTATGACCGATTGGTAGATGCCGGAGTCCATGTATTCAGGGATGAAGAAAAACTTCCCGTCGGTGAAGAGATTGGTGGCAACCTTCTACATGCTATCAACAGCTGCACACTCTACATACCCATCTTCTCTCCGACTTATGCTTCTAGTAAATGGTGCCTCCGTGAACTTGTGCACATAAGACACAACTTCTCTGAGTCGGAGGGTCAAAAAAGTATTTTTCCCATTTTTTTTCATGTGGAACCTAATGATATTAAGCTCAAGACTCAACTGTACACTGAAGACTTTTCGAGGCATGAGAAAGAGTCTCCTAAGGAAGTCGAGGCGTGGAGAGAGGCTCTGGCGAAGGTCGATGAAATCAAGGGATGGAAGGTGAAAAAGGACCAAAGGTAAAACTTTTAAAGATTCGTACCTAGTTTTTCTTTTCTTTTCTTTCTGCTTTATGGAATAAAACGATTCTTAAAGGACAATATTTAGAACTTTTTTATGATCCCTACCAAAATCAATTTCAGATTTTGCACATACTGATCTCCATCATCAATAATTCTAACCCAAAAAGTCTATTTACCCTCGCGAGTAGAATACCAGTTTTCATTCTCCATCTACGGGGAATAGATAAAAAAAAGAAATCAGGGATCGCCTCTGGTGCCAACTTTATTTTACAAATTTCTGAGTGCTCCTTAAGAAACACCAATCACATAAGAAAACTAAGATTTGGTGAAGAAAAATCATGCCTAAATATTCAGCAGAAGCTAGAGCTCCCTAATAGCATGTAAAGAATGACTGGGCGGTCATCTCGGGGCCTCGAGCTCCGCAGAGCTCATGGGAGGTCCAAATCGAGGCTAGGCAACATCGATCTGGGCCGGCACGGAGGCGATGGTCATTGCGGGCCTCTGATCTGAGGTCGGTGACGGCGCAGAGGCCTCCAATTGGTGTGGCCGTGCAAAGAGAGAGAGAGAGAGAGAGAGAGAGAGAGAGATGTAAGGGGTGCCGGAACTTCACACCAGCACGAGTAGCGGACCAGTAGACAGCGGTCGAGGATGGGTGACGACTGAAGGTCGATGGTGACAGGTTGAGGAGAGCGGGGAGGGTGATTTGATAAGAAAATGACAACAGGACTAATAATTCAGGGCGACACATGCAATTTGAAACAGAAAATGTGAAAATTAGGGGTTCCATTTGTACATGGCAAAATGTGGAGATGCAAGTTGATACACGTGGAAAATGGTTTTTGCAACTTATTATTATTTTTATTTTCACCTTTCTTCGGGGTTGTCTTAGGCAAACTAAAAAGCCTTGATATAGTAATCACCCATCTAATCTAATCCACAGTAAAAAAAAGGTGGAAATGAGTACTGGGCCACATGGCTCATTAGCTTATCATCACTCATCAATAACAACACATAATTTAGCTGTCAATTGATAACTTTAAATGTAACATACGGTAAAACACGTAGTATGCATTATTATAGCATTGTGGGCGGCCCATTACCTTCACCAATGTAAATGAGCTGTCTTTGCACAATGCAGAGTTGGCAATCTCTTATGCTTTTGGGTTTTGTAGTCAAATGTGACACCAAGTCGCTTGAGAATCTTGGATTCTAAAACATAAGACGGATATGGACAAGGAAGTGCACCGTAGATACGTAAATTCCAAATTCCGAAACATTGACTTATCCTACTAACTCAATGAACAAGGAAAGGTGCATCCCAAAACCCAGATATGTGGCCCAAACATAGGAATGTATGCACTTGATGGTGAGGAGAATCAAATCGATGTTGTGCGCCTAATCCACGTTCAGATCTTCATTCTTTAACCACCGCATTAACCCCATGGGAGTCCGGTTCCTCGGTTTTCAATTTTGAACGAATCTTAATGTGACACAGCTCTTTAAATGCCTTATATTTGACATAATCAGATTCATAGAAGACTAACATGCATAAATTAAGCAATGAAAATTATTACAATGAGTATACTGCTGGCGCTGGGAAATAGTTACAGGAATCGGGATTATATTTTTCTTCACCAAACTGTAGATGTTCAATGGATGGCGTTGGATTTGTCTACATTACCTCGGATCATGATTTTCCTATTACAAGTGCTGAATTTTTTTTTAGGCTGAGCTATAAATGCCGACATTTTGCTTATGCATGATATAATAGCCACTTAGTAACTTTGCCATCGGGTAAACCAATACTACAGTTTTCAGAAATTTCTCTAATCATATATGAAAAATGTATCATGTGAATTCTACTAAATTAGTGTATACTGATTTTTCAGTGTACTTAGATATTGTTCGTGATGTACTTCAATATTTGCAAGTTAAGATTTTGACAAACCCATCGATGATGCATGGGTATGTAATTAATCTAGTCAGCTAATGAAAGCGCTTTCATACATGGCAGCCAAGCAACAATTGTCAAATTGGTTGTTGAAAAGGTTTTGAAGGAGTTGAAGATTAAACAAAAATCAGTGCCTAAACATTTAGTTGGACATGATGATCGGGTAAATGACTTGACAGAATTATTAGATGTGAAACAACTTGATGTGCGGTTCATTGAAATTTACGGAATGGGTGGTATGGGTAAAACAACTATTGCCAAGGTCCTCTTCAATAAACTATGTGCCCACTTTGGAAAGTATTGTAGCTTCCTTGAGGATGTTCGAGAAAGGTCGACCAAAGAGGGCATAGTTCAGTTGCAGAAGAAAATAATATCTGACATTGGTGGTTTTGGATCTGTAGAGAAAATCGACGATTGTGAAGAAGGAATGAGGAGGATTGGAGCAACACTCAGTAATAAGAAAGTCCTTGTGGTCCTCGATGATGTTGATGAGAAAGTGCCCATCAAGAGTCTTATAGGAAATTCCAAATTAGTTCAAGGATCTAGGATAATCATTACTACGAGAGATAAAGATATTCTTCCAGTTGGGGGATTTGAAGGTGATATTCATCCATATGAGATTCTAAAGATGGATGATACTCCTGCGCTTCAGCTTTTTTGTTGGCATGCCTTTGATAGAGACTTTCCTTCGGATGATTATCATGAACGTTCATGTGAAATTGTCTTACTTATGGAAGGGCTTCCTTTGGCAATTGAAGTGGTAGGTTCATTGCTTAAGGGGAAAAAGGAAGATTTTTGGGATAATATGTTGGTCATGTTAAGGGAAGAACCTGGGAAAAAGATTCTAGATAAGTTGAAAATTAGCTATGATGACCTAGAATATGGTGAACAACAAATTTTTCTCGATATAGCATGCTTCCTTTTCAATGAGAAGAAAACTGATGCAACTTACATATGGGACGATTGTAAATTTTTTCCTGCAATAGGAATTGATGTTCTTACCAAGAGGTGCTTGATAAAGATATTGGATAACAATAAGTTGTGGATGCATAATCAATTAATAAACCTGGGAAAGCATATTGTCCGTCAAGAAAGTCCATCCAACCCAGGAAAGCGGAGTAGGTTGTGGGTTGCAGAAGAGGCCCGCGGAGTCATAAAAAGCAAAGAGGTCAGTAAGAAGGTCCCATTATTAAATTGAAGTTGTATATCTTGAATTTAAGGGTTCCTTTTTTGTTTATGTTTTTATCATTTTTTTCCTTCCCGTTCGAGTTGTAAAACATAGTAGTTAAAAGTTGACAAACTTCTTCACATCATTCCGAAATTTCACTTGCAGAGGAAGGAAGAGGTTCAAGGGATCGACATAGATGGATTGAATTACACCATAGAGATTAAACATGAAGAGTTTGAAAGGTTAGAAAACCTAAGACTCCTCAAGTTAGGCAACGGAACTTATGCTGCAGACTTTGCAGAGTGTTGTTCAAAGTTGAGATGGATTTCTTGGCATTCTCCTCATTGGGATTTGAGGGGAGACAATATGTATTTGAATCATCTTGTTGTTTTTAAACTTCACAATGCTAGCTTCACCGATGATGCAAAAGCATGGGACTTGATCAAGGTAAATTACATGCTCTAATTCTCGTATGATAGTCACAGTGTGTACAATGCATGGTTCTTACACTTGACATGCCATTCATTTTTATTTTACAGATGGCACGGAATTTGAAAGTTTTGGCTCTTACTCAATGTGGTGGCATAACGACAATCCCAGACTTCTCTAAATGCTTAAGTTTAAAGAGGTTGACTCTTGCGCACTGCAACAGGCTAAAGAGAATTGAAAGCTTCATTAGAGATATAGAGTTGTTGATTGAGTTAGAGATTGAATGGTGCGAGGGTCTTACAAATTTGCCAGAAGAAGTGGGGGCATTAGTGAAGCTTGTGCGCTTCTCATTGAGGGGGTGTTCTGGGTTGAGTGAACTTCCAAGCTCACTTGGGAATTTAACCTCATTGATGGAGTTAGACTTATCAAAAACGAGCATTGCCAAACTTCCAAACTCTATGAATGGACTATTGAAACTTGAGTCTTTTCTTCTGACGGACAAGACTATGATGGAATTTCCCAAATTCATTGGAAAGTTAAGATCATTACGCTTATTGAGTTTACCAAAAAATGGATCATATTCTTCGGAGCATCATGTTTGGCAGTTACCTAGTGGCATCAGCATGTTGGAAATTCTTGAAGAGCTAGATCTCTCGGTGTGTGATGAAACGACAAGTGAAACTCCCGTTGGAATTGTAGATCTATCATGTTTTAGAATCCTAAATTTAACTAGCACCCAAATTTGTGAAATTCCCAGGAACATCGACGTGCTTCATCACCTCCAAGCACTAAACTTAAGAAATTGTCATGAGATTCAAGAGTCGTCGGAACTTCCCTCAAGGACAAACAACATGCTTCATCAACATGCTTCATCACCTCCAGAGTTGGATTCTTTGTCTCGCCTAGACCTAAAAACCGATGGAAAGCTTTCGTCCTCTCTGCTGAGATTGGATTTACTATGCTCTAGCTTCAAGTGGGCAGATTTACTTCCCTCCAGCTTGATATTGAGAAATTTGACGACTTTAGAGTTCTATTATGTTGAAGTGGAAGACATTCCACTCGATAGACTTCCTGGACTGGAGAGCTTAACTGTTCACAGTTGCGAACTGCTTCAGAGATTAACCATTTCTTCAGAGAACCTACGGCAAGCTCACCTGTCATCTTGTCCAGATCTAGTTAATATATCTTTTTCTTTTTCGGAAAAATTGGAGTCCTTCTTCGTTTTTGGGTGCGCATCTCTGGCAACAATAAATTGGTTAGATCGTATGAGAAACCTGGAGAAATTGGAAATCCAACAGTGCAATGAACTTACTGATGTTTGGGGCCTAGAGCATCTAGAGTCTCTGAAATCCTTGAAGGTCAGAGCATGCATGTCATTGAGAAGGTGCATTGATCCATCTTGGACAAATATACCAGAAGATTGCCTCGTCGAAATACAGGGGTGTGGAGACTTTTTCAAAGATTCCACTCCGAGCGACCCACCTGGAATGCCTTTGTTGCGTTATGTACAGGAGATTCTTCTGGATAAATCAAACTTTGAATCCAAGTCAGACAAGGTGCGACATCTCTTTCAACAATATATAGCAGACGTGCGTGAATTGACTTGTTCTAGTTTCAGTTTGATTCTATAAATCGGTAAAACATCACAAATTGTAAAAATTTAAGTATTATTCCGAAATTTACATGAACTAAACTATATTTTTTCAATCCACCACGAAATTTTATCGGAGGTATCTTTAAATAATTCAAATACATTACTGTTACATGTTTTTTTTAATTTGAATTGTTGTTTTGTATAGATTAAATGAATACACATATAAAAGTATTATAAATTGTAATTTTTAAAATTATTCACTGTTTCATGATTGAGTGTTGGATATTATGTAACACTAGCCCTCTCGAACTTGGGTACTGTGGCACAATAGCCCGCAACTTTGAAAAATAAAAGATTCCCCCACCCTCACCGAAAATGGTCTAAAAAGTCCTAAATTATTGTACGGTGGCTAATTAGTTATAAATCTTTCAATAATGTCAATTTAATCAGAAAACTTTTGACAATTTGTCAATTTAGTCATAAATCTGTCAATTGTACTAATTTAATCCTAAACTTTTTGACGATTTGCCAATTTAGTCCTAGACATTTTTATGATTTGTCAATTTAGTCATTCCGGTCAATTTCGGCCAAAAATCGCTAACGTGGATACCAATTGTCCCACGTTGTACGGCAAGCGTTGATGTGGACAACTTTTACAAATTTTTTTATTTTCTAAATTTATTTTTATTTCTTTTCTTTCTTTTTTAAACTTTCTTTTCCTTTTTCCGTGTGGCTGGCCATGCGAGGCCCTCGCCGGCAGCAGGTGAGGGTCACCTGGCAAGCTTGGGTGAGGGGTGGAATAAGTGTAAAGAGCTAGAAGTAGTTGCTCAAGTACTTTTTTAAAAAAAAAACATTCTCAATGAACAGTAACAATGTATGTGGAATACGTGTTCTTGTATTTTGGTCAGTATCTAAATAAAACAATATGTAAAATAAACAAGAATGGATTATGAATATGTACTCTTGTGCTAGTGAAGGAGAATATACAATTTAAAAGAAATTCTTATATATTAGAGGGAGCTTTGCTTCCATTTTTGGCCAGGTATGCTCCTTTCTATAGCCACATCAATATCAGCCCTTTTAAATGTTGCCTTTTTTTGTTGCTTCCTCTCTCTCGCTCGCTTACTCTGTCTCATTCTCTCTCACTTTACAGACAGGAACTGAAGGCGGGAAAAAGGCCACAGCTTGGTGGAAAAAAATTAGGGTTTGGAGGACGAGCAAAGAATCTGGCAACAAGGAAATTGAAAAGGAAAAGGAACAAGGAGAGGAAAAGGTGAGAGATTAATGGAGAGGATTGTGAGATGACTCTCTTGTTTCTACTCTTAGGTTGCTCATTTTATTTCCTTACAACCTCTTCTGAGTACTTAATTCTAAATTTGTCTCTAACTAACGAATGATGTCTGTACCGGATTGGATTTTGGGTAAATATGCAAAAAGGTTTGACGTGTATCCAATACACATGTTGTTTGGCTCTCACATTGAAGTTGTTACATCACAGATGGAACTTCCCTTCACAATCAGATTCCACCTCGGAGTAAAGGAGTCCAGCAAGCAGCTTGAGTTTGTTGGTGGAATTACGAGGGAAAATGAAGATGTCACCCCTGATTCAGTGACATATAAACGATTGATTGCTAACGTGAAAGGATTTGGCTTTTGTTCGAAGAGAATGTGGTACAAGACTCCTGGTGAATTCAACGATTTGCCCACAGAGATCAGAAGTGATGAGCAAGTGAAGGGAATGGTGCAACAAGCATCTAAAAGAGGATTGATTCATTTGTACGTTGAGGGAGGGGTTGACAGTGAGGGAGAATATAATGATCAGATTAGGGAAATGTTTGGAGAGGAATGGAGAATGAACACTGATGTGTATCCCCATGATGGTGGGGCTGAGCGTGACAATTCAGGTCCTGATGAAGGCTCGGACTCTGCATCTAATTTCCAGGCAGAGTCGCCCAATGCTGAATGTTTTGAGGCCACGGGAAATAGGAGGCAAATGAGGGATGGAAGGATTGGGCACTGTGGTGATGTTGATGGAGGTAAAACTGTGAGTATGGAATATCGGAAGAAGGATAAGGATGAGATTGGAATACCTGTCAACCAAAATGATGTTGTCTCATCGTGTTGCCAAAAGGGTGAAGGAGTTGAACATTATGAGAGATCCCGGAAAGCTACAATTGAAGTTGAGGATCAAAGAGACCTTTCTCATGTAAGTACTGAAGATTTGCACCATCTTAATTGTGTAGTCCTTAAACTTATGTTGAATTTTAACTTGGTCCAGGTGAAGAGGGATAGAACTGTGGAGACTGACCGGGTGCCTGCAAAAACAGGCAGAGGAAGTGGGACCAGATGCGCTTCAAACCGAGGAAAGGATCCTGCAGAAAGAGGCAGAGCAAGAGGTCAGGTGGGGTTGCAGCTTCTACTTCAGGAAAGGACAAAACATCAAATTGAGATCAAGAAGGGTCAGAGGTTCAACTCCAAGAAAGGGCACAGCTTTGATCAGGAAGGGGCACGACTTTGAGTTTTGGAAGGGGAATCCGTTCAAGTTCAAGATGGGGCACAACTATAATGGGCGTAATTTTGAGATGAAGGACGGACAAAGGTTTAAGCTCGGGCAAGGCTGAGCCTCAAACATCAAGCTATTTATAAGAACAATAAGGCAAACTTGAACAAGCACCGAAGCAAATGGAAGATCTAAGGTAATATAACATATTTAGTAGATGTGCACGTTCTTCAGTGTCCTACTGACCATTATTCTTGTGTGTGCTTATGTCACAGGCAACGCAAGGTTACGAACTCTACTTCTCGGAGAGACTTGAGACCAATATGTCCAAGTCTATTTTCCTTGAATGTACCCTACATTTTTCTTAAGGAGACTCAAAACCAACAAGTTGTTTTTGAACGCGGCTCATCTGTCTCCTCACATGAGCCAATCTGTTGTCTCAATTCTGTTAAAGGTGTTTCCGGTTCTTCATTTCTGGCCTCTTCCCTTGTTTTATTCCCATTCTGTCAAGTTGTTTACCTTATAACTGCAAGAATATCTTGTTCTATTACTGCATTCATTTTTTCTAAAATGGCAAGTTTACTCCATTCTTCTTTCTTGCCACTCACCTATTATGTGATGCTGTACTGTTCTCTCCTAATTTAAATTCAACCACAGGCGGATAATTGATCTTTCGGGTATTCCATATGCCATAATATAAGTTGTATATCTCCTTGTTTTACTCTATGATGAAACCAATCGAAGAATTGCAGATTACTTTCTGTTTGTTTCTTTATACATATCATTGTTCTTGAAGAACCTTTCTTTCGGTTGAAGTGTATATTTCTGCAAATTATTTCCTTTGCCTTTATTTTCTTCTGAAAGAAATCTTCTTTTGAGATTTTGTGATCTATTGTAAAGGAAGTGTTTATAAGTTTATTTGGTAATCTGAAAACATGACTGAGCTTGGCCATGGGGTTACCCTACATTTGCTAGGATGAATATTCATGGACTCTTTTCGGAGCAATATAGGATCAATCATATAAGGAGGATGTTACTTGGTCTTCCGTTTCACTAATTCAATTGCAAAATATTCTCTCATGCTCTGTTTCCGGGATAAGTGAGCATGATGACCTAGAAGGCACTTTATATGAAATCCCTGTAGGAATTTTTTCTTCATTTAATTCTCCAATGTTCAATATCATCAATCCACTCTTGTTAAGCTTAACTTCTATTGCTCCATGTTCATATTCAATAATCTTTTCAACTTCTTGATTTTATATAGGCCTTTGAACTTTTTCTGATTGGAAAATCCATTTTTTTTAAATTCTAATTTCATTCCATCTAATTGTTTTTAACAGTACTACGTTTGTAATCTCCGTATTTGCATATAGCATAGCAACTTACGTGTTCTTGACCAATTGTTGCTGAAATGACCTTGTAATATATTCTACGGGTAATGACATCCGCAAGTATATGAATTTTTGCTCTTTTTATAATGAAGTATTTTATTCAATCAAGTACCTTATCGTTTCAAATTTGGCTCAATATGAAGTCTCCGTTTAATTAAATTGCCATGTCATGTAATTTTACTTATGTGGCTTGCTTACTCTGTAAAGTTTAAGCATAATTCATGTTGCGGTTCCCTTATTTAACAAAAACTGTGTCATCTCCATTTAGGTGTTTGGTGATGAGGGAAGAGAGAGCGCAAAGTTGGAACTTTAGCCATTCCATTTCTCTCTGGTGGCGTGACATCATCTTAAGAAACAACTAAAAATCATCCAATATGGGACCATAAAACTTGCCTTCATCGATTTTGTATGTGATTGTCATACATTCTGTTAGGCCAAATTCGTTAATTTTTCTCCATAGCAGAAAAGACTTTCTGTCTGCGAATGGACTCAAGAATCGTATAGTGGCCACTGCTATCAAATTGATCTAGCTAGGCCCTTGTAAATGCAAATTTTTTATCTGTGAAACTGAAGAGATGTATTGGACGAATTGTCAATTCAGTGCTATGTATGTGATCGAAGTTCTTTTCTTATGAAATCTTTTATAGGTGCATAGGTTCAATCAGATGAGTCTTAAGCTGTTCTTTGTAGGATAGAAGATCCATGCATTTACAATGTCAAAGAGAACCGGTCTTAATGATCAGCATCTAGAGCATCTCATTGTGTAGGTTATGCGTCGTATTATTTCAAGTTTAATTTCAGACCTCCAAGACAATTGAACAATCAAGTTTGGGTTACCCTGCATCTGGTTTTTAACTTCTTTCCCAGAAATAAAAGTTATTTGTGTTCCACAATCTTTGCATCCAATAATTTCGTAGTCTCTGTGACGCTAGCAGTGGGGAACAAAAGAGTTCTTGTCTTGTATATTTTTATCATGTTGATCATTGGTTTGCAATCTCTGGTGGTGAGTTTCCTTGACACCAGAAGACAACTATGTATTTGATGTGAAGTTTTGCATTAGCAAAAGCAGTAACATCCTTATAGGTTTCTGTTTAAATCGTTAATCATATATGTATCTCTTTGTCCAAGTGATTAGCCTGAAAACCAGCAATTCTGGAGATACTTGAATCTGCGTAACCTTTTAAAATCTTATGTTGGGAAGTGCTCTTTCATTTTTTGAAGGTGAATGAGTTCTCACTTAATCGAGACAGCTACCAATCAGTTCCATGTCTAAGTAACAATATTGTCCGAATAAAGCTAATGTTTGATGTTATTGACAATGATTCCCAACTCATACCAAGACAGTAATAATGAAACCCTGGCAATTATCAGAGAGCATCATATTACGGTCCATAGTACCATGAGAAGGTCAAAAAACTGATCGGTTCGTTGAGATACAAAGGAGAAGACAATTATAAGTGCTTTATAGTATAAGATGGGACTAGTGCGTTTCAAATTACCTCAGTTTGCTTATCTGCGGCGGCTAGGTGCAATATAGTGTTGCCATCGTTGTTCTTCAAATTAACGAACTCATGATCTCCAACAGTCTCCACCAAAGGCTTCAAAGCTTGCAAATTATTATGCTTCACGCACAAATACAGTATAGTCTCGCTATGATCCATCTCATGACTTGCTGCATCAGGACTTTCTCGAACGAGTTCCTTTAGAATATTGACAAGGCCTTGTTAGTAATTAAATCAAATTCATTTCAAAGGAGGTTGCCGATTATGATAAGAGGTTATCGATTCAATGGACAAGTTGTTGATTTACAAGTTTGATGTCGATGTCTATTTGGCTCCCAAGACTGGTGCACGAATTGAGAAGAGTTTTTATTGTAGTATTGTTTTTCAAGAGTCTGTTCAAATTTCTATGTTTTGACTGTTCATGTTTTTATGTCTAGTTTATTACCTTGTTAGTAATTAAAAAGAAAAGGACAATGGAGAGGATGAAGAACGGGATCACAGAAAAGCAAACCTAGAAGTAATCAGAGTCGATGACCGTGGCGAACCCAGATCTCACGTGACCTCAAACAGCCTAGGCAATGCGACGCCAAGGGCCGTGTGACCTTGGTGACCTCACCCTAGGTTGCGTGATTGAAGTTGAGGTAGAGAAAAATCTCCCCTTTTGGAAACGTTTCAGGCCAAGAGTTTTGTTAAAGATTTGTATCGAGTTTGAGCCGGCAAAGGAAATTGATCTAAATAAGAAAGTTCATAATTTGAATAAGTTTTAACTTTGCATCTAAATCTTTTGTACATAATAAGTGGGTCTTCTTTGTGAAGAGTAGCCAAAAGGCTACTTTGTCATGAATTACACTATGAAACAATCCAAGAGCATTGAAGCCAATTAAATGGTGTAGAAACATTTGAGAATTCTTTTCTGAGATTGAGAAATCACTTCATGAGAAATTATGAGGGCTAAATATTATGTGAGTTATTGGATATAATTAGAGATTGGAAAACATTGAAAGTATTTAAGTGACTCAAATGTGATTGAAATCTTTGTTTTATCGCTTAATCTATAATGGATACTATGTTGTTCTCCCAAAGGCATATGTCCAATCGACTGAACTACGTAAACTTAGTGTCTAATTTTTTTTTTTATCTCGTTCTGTTTAATTTAAAGGTTCGATCACTTGTTTTTCGCAACAATTGGTATTAGGGATAGGTTTGGCTAAGTTAAAGTGAATCGATTACAACTAAAAAAAGAAAAAGGGAAAATCGACGGATTTGATGAGAAGGATTTTGGTTTCTAGAAGATGGAGATTGAAGATTGTCTTTATTAGATGAATCTGCACTTACAATTATTTGGGAAGAACCCAAAATTGATGAAAAAGCTTATTGGAATTTGCTGGATCAACAAGTGTTGAATGTTATTTAGCTGATGTTGGTTTGTAATGTCACATTTAATATCGTGAAAGAGAAGACTACTACGGGTTTGATGAAGGCCCTCACGCATATGTACGAGAAGTCATTTGCGATCAATAAAGTCTACTTAATGCAACATTTGTTTCCCTTAAAGATAGACGAAGGTGTGTCCATTGCTAAGCACATCAATGAACTCAATGTGGTTGATATTCAACTGAGTTTGATTAAGATTAATTTTGAAGACGCAATACATCTTTGATTATACTTTCGTCATTGCTTGATGATTGGAATATTACAATTACTGCCATTAGTAAGCTCTAAGGGTCAAGAAGCTTGACGTTTGATGAGGTTCACGTTTCGATTCTTAGTGAAGACATTTGTAAAAAAAAGAATCTAATGAACATGTGCTTGATGCTTTAGTAGTTGAAGGTAGAGAAAGAACTACTACTTATGTTAGTAGGAGTACTGTAAACATGAATAGATGAAGTCAGTTTAAGACTAGTGATGATGTCTGTGAAATTGTGGTAAGGTGGGACATCTCAGAAGGAATAGCCTTAAATTGAAGAACGATAAGGGTAAGAAAATTAGAGTTGAGTCTGCATATGATGTTGCAACTATAGCTGACTGTAATTCGGATAGTGCTAAATAAGTCATGTCTATCACTGTGGATTTGTAATTTGACATATGGGTTATGGATTTTAGTTGTTTGTTTCATGCTGGATCAAATTAGAACTGGTTTACTACTTATTAGTGCATAAATAATGGTAAAGTGTAGTTGGGGAATAACGCTAAATGCAATATTATGGGTGCTAGCGATGTTAGAATTAGAATGCATGACAATATCATGAGAAAATTGATTAGAGTGACACATACTTCAGAATTGAAGAAGAATCTAATTTCCTTGAAAGCGTTAGATTCAACTAGGTTTGTTATACTTTTTTTTTTGGCAAAGGGATTGGTTATACTTCGGAAGGTGGAATTCTGAAGGTCGTTCGAGGTGCCTTAGTGATAATGAGATGAATAAAATACAATGGCTTGTATGAGCTTCATGGTGAGACAGTGATGAATTTCGCCACAGGGATATCGCATGCGTCTATTAGAGAGTCTGAATTGTGGAATATTGTAACATCCCGAATTTCGACCCATTTCCGGGATCAATAAAGTGAATATTGTTTATCATTTCATTTTGAAAAGTCTCGCCCAGAATTGATCACTCTCAGGACACTAACCGAAAGGGAATGGCTAATTAGGAGACGGTACGTGGACCAGGGATCTGATCGTGAATGGGACACTGATTTCGAGAAGCGACGAGGAAATATTTTGGGCCAATATGGGCCGATCCTAGGAAAGTGAAGGATATGATTTGGCCAACGATGTACGATTAGATCGCAGGTGATTCCGCACGACCGAAAGTACACGTGGCGATCAAATCTCGAACTTAACCCGACCGATCGCGACCTCCGGCACTAGTGATAAATTCTCATGTTTCCCGGTTATTGAGGCCGTCACAATTCGAGTATCCCTAGGTCGATATGCGTAATCCCTAAACAGCCGCCCGTTAGTTAGAGACTTTAAAATTTGAAATTGAGCGATTTTGATCGCGGAAAATTGACCCAGACTTGGGCGTCGATTTTCGAGATCGTATACGACTATTTTTCGTGGCAGATGCCATTTTAGGGTGGCCACACATATTTGGAGTGTGTACGGTCGAAAAATGGAAATTCGACCCGGAAATGAAAAATTACCATTTTTGCCCCTCAAGACTTTGAAGCCGATTTTCGAGGGCGTAAGTAACTATTTTGCGTGGCCGACACCATTTTTGAGTGGCCACGTATATTTGGGATTGGTATGGACAAAAATTGAAATTTCGGTCCGAAATTGGAAAATTACCAAAATGCCCCTATGCCTATTTTAGTTATTCCGAATTTTGGGCATTTTTGGAGGTTTAATTAAGGTTTTATTTAATTAAATGAGATCAGCCCAATAATTGAGCTTCTTGACCAAATTGCCCATGAATTATTGGATAAGAGGAAATGAGGGCCATTGGATTAGGGGTAGTATAGGCAAGTGGGCTTGATGTGTGACACATGGATTCCACTAAGGAGCCCTTTGACCAGCCTTGGACCCGTTGGACCGGCCATTCTCTTCCCTGTTCATCCCATTCACGCCGTCCTCCTCCTTCCGCCGTTCGCTGGTTACGTCGGAGCGCCGCCATACGCCGGAGCTGCTGGTCGCCGGAAACCGCTTTGCCTCGCCACCATCAGCCCAGCCCTCTCTTGTTTTTCGCTCTCTCTCTCTCTCTCTCTCTCTCTCTCTCTCTCTCTCTCTCTCTCTCTCTCTCTCTCTCTCTCTCTCTCTCTCTCTCTCTCTCTCTTCGTTCGGTGTGAGGACACCGCCGTCGCTGGAGAGCCAAGCAAGCCGGATCGCCGCCGCCGGGCCGCCGTTCACGCCGCCGTCCGCCGTCCGTACAGCCGCCGCCGCCTACGCCGAGCACCGCCAACCACCACCAATAGCAGCAGCATCACCATCACCGTCCTTCCCCTGTTTTTGGCCGAGACCGCCGTCGGAACGCCGCCGCCGATCTTGCCGTCCATCGGCGATTGGCCACCCGTTCCCGTCGACCGATTTGGATTAGGCGAGTATAAATTCCTAAACCCGAATTAGGACTAATTTGCCTCTCTAAATAGGTTTAGGTGAATTTTGAGGTTAATTAGACCGGTATTAGGCTTAATTATGGGCTGATTGACTAATGGTCGATTGTGGGACATATTTGGGCGTTAATGAGCTAATTAGGAGGAGGATTAGCGCCCTAATGTGGCTGTTTTGTGGCTGTCCCCATTGGATCCGAATTTGGACAATTCGGCTTAATTGAGATTTAATTGGGTTTTGCCGGGATTACATAATTTGCGGTCGACTGGTGCCTTTCTGTGCTAGTTTTCATATACCATGCCGTGTGGTTTCGAGACCGATTAATGCGGTGTACGATTGGCTATTGTCTTGGCGTGTATTAAGGTGCACGTGAATGTGAATTTATGGGTGGAATTTGCTAGCACTTAAACTGGGCACGTGTGGCATAGGTTGAGCACGCATTGATTTTGTTGAGTTGTGTACTCATGATTGTAATTGAGTGCTCATATGGCATAGCCACGCATCTTGCTTGCGGAGTATGGGTATGAGGCTGAAAAGTGTGTGGGAATGCCTGTGTGAGCGATATATTTTTTGGCCTTCGAGTCGTGGCCTTCGGGTCGATATATTTGTTGGCCTTCGGGTCGTGGCCTTCGGGTCGATATATCTGTTGACCTTCGGGTCGGAATAATTGTTTTATTCATGAAAATAGCAATTGTGTACCGAGTATGTTAGCCATGTGCATGTTCGGTGAATTGCACGTGAATATTGTTAGAAAATGTCTAACCTGCAGGATCGTAGTACGAATGATCTGGGCCACGAGCCTAGGTCAATTGTTGTGATGTTTATGATGTATTATTATGCATGTTTAATTCGCCTGTCAGGAGGAGCATGTTAGCCTAGTTTAGGTTTAGGGGTTATTTACTTGCTGAGATTCGTCTCACGGTTGTTGGAAACCGATATTTTAGACCCTTGGCAGTGAGGATGGCAGAACCACTCGTGCGTTTTGGGATTCCCCACTTCATCGAGAAGACTTTTTCCGTACATCCCGTAGGAGAGGGGAATATGTATATTAGATACTATACCTTAGTATGGGTAAATGTCGGGGAGGCGCAATCTGAGACCCACGAGTACGTCGCCTGAAGTTATAGGACTTGGGCTGGAGAAGAGACCGGACCCCTCCGATCTTTTGATATCCCATTTAACGGGAAAGGCGAGATTGATCCCCAGTGTCCAGATGGAGATATAGTAGACCCCAGTACTTCAGATGAGGAGAGTATGAGTTCCGATGGCATTCCTGTGGAGTACGAGGTTGATGAGGATGAGCCGATGGACATGGGACCAGAGGATGATGAGTTGGAGCAGCTGATGGAGGAGGATCCCGAGCTCGAGGATATGGATGCTGAGGACGAGTCCGAGGAGGCAGAATCCGAGTTGGACTCATTAGATTCCGAGGAGGAGATGCCTGACAGCTCTTCGTCTTCTGAGTCTTCTGATTCTGACCCTAACTGGGTCCCTTAGGCCTGCCTCAGTTAGTTAGGTCGGGCTGCACCTTTTTGATCGGAGCCCGCCTTAGTTTAGTCTCCCCGGGCCACTGACCCTTTTTGGCCTTAGTGGCCGTTGCTTGTTTTTGGTGGTAGTCGGTATTCCCGTAAATGGATATTGTATCTACCTTTAATAGAAATGAAATGTGTATGTTTTAATCATGACGATCTCTCGTGTTGTGCTATCCTTGGTTATTTTGTTTATGGTACGGGTGTATATATGTATTTATATACGTTGCTTCCGCATGGGTATTGATCTTTGAGCGTTGGGTGTTGGGTCGACGACGCGTCCTGGGGCGTCGCACCAAATCGACCTGTGGCGGGATGCTCGCGCTTCGTGGGGTACGGGGCGTGACAAATATTCAGTTGAGACACATTAGCAAGAGAAGGTTGAAGGTTTTTAGTAAAGGAATCTACAGTGTGGTTCGAAAAACTGAATGTATGAAAGTGTTGTGACTTAGGCAAATGGGAGAAAGTCCAGGCCTCGTTGAGTAGGAGGACACGGCGGCCGCTGCAAAACCTGGGGGGCAGAGCGGCCGTAAGTGCAGATCTTGGTGGTAGTAGCAAATATTCAAATGAGAACTTTGAAGACCGAAGAGGGGAAAGGTTCCATGTGAATGGCACTTGTACCTGGGTTAGTCGATCTTAAGAGACAGGGGAAGCCCGTCTGATAGTACTTCGTGTGCGAGCTTCGAAAAGAAATCGGGTTAAAATTTCTGAACCGAGACGTGGTGGCTAATGATGTTAGGGAGTCCAGAGACATTGGCAGGGGCCTCAGGAAGAGTTATCCATTTTTTTAAAAGCTTGCCCATCCTGGAAATGGCTCAACCAGAGGTAGGGTCTAGCGGCTGGAAGAGCACCGCATGTCGTGTGGTGTCCGGTGTGCCCCCGGCGGCCCTTGAAAATCTAAAGGACTGAGTACCGTCCATGCCCAGTCATACTCATAACCGCATCAGGTATCCAAGATGAATAGCCTCTGGTCGATGGAACGATTTAGGTAAGGGAAGTCGGCAAAATTGATCCGTAACCTCAGCAAAAAGATTGGCTCTGAGGACTAGGCAGGGGGGTCCTAATCTCGAACCTATCGATTGTCGACGGACTGCTCAAGCTGCTCTAGGCGAGAGCGCGTCCTCATGTGCCGGCCGGGGGACAGATTGGGAACGACTCCTTCGGGGGTCTTCCTTGGGCGTCGAACAGTCAACTCAGAATTGGTAGAGACAAAGAGAATCCGACTGAATAATTAAAACAAAGCATTGCAATGGTCCCTGCAGATGCTCACGCAATGTGATTTCTGCCCAATGCTCTGAACGTCAAAGTGAAGAAATTCAACCAAGCGCAAGTAAATGGAGGGAGTAAGTATGACTCTCTTAAGGTAGTCAAATGCCTCGTCATCTAATTAGTGATGCGCATAAATAGATTGACAAGATTTCCACTGATCCTGTCTACTATCCAGCCAAACCACAGCCAAGGGAACGGGCTGCCCAAGCGAGCAAGGCCAAGTGAACCTAGATCTCATAGGACCTTGAGTGGCCCAAGCAAGGCGATGCCAATTGTGGCGTGACCTCGGGCAGCGAGGCAAGGCCAAGGGTGTTAGTGGTCTACCCTAAGAATCAATCGAGGTTGATACTCTAATATTAGTTGTGGATTAGGTTGTGTCGGAAAACCGACCTTCACTATACTTAGGTAGTCATAATGTCTTGCTAGTAACCGCTTATGACTTGTGGGCCAAAAAGGATTTTGAGCACACTGCTAATATTTAGTGAACCTACGGGGTCACACACAATAGCGAACTGAGTTAATATTTTCTATGCGCCGGGATTTACTTAAAATAAGAAGTAGATTTTAATTTATTCTTCTATTCAACTTATCTACGCGGTCGTGCATGTTATGAGATAACGATTAAACGTACGATTGAAGGTGGACAGTTTGGCGGGCCCAAATCGCCCGGCCCCACTTCTTTTAATTCGCATAGATAATGAGGCTATATATATATATATATATAGCGTGTGGGTGACAAAAAACCCTAAGAGAGAAAAAAACGACTCCAAGAGAATATGAAGATAATCGTTGTCTGTTCAAAGATCTTTGAGAAAGTCTCGAAGATCAAAGGCGATCAGGAAAAAGAAGTCCAAGATCTTTAGCTAGCACTTGGATCGTTGGAGACTTTCGTTCGTGTATGTGGATACTAATAGAGGCGCAACACTTGGGGCGCTAATCCAGACACAATCGATTGTCAATTTACCTTCGATCTGCAAAAAGGTACGTGTCGAACTTCTATTTAGATTTTAATATACGCATGGATCCTGTCTAGGATTTCGGTTTATAAATTCCGTTGCGTTTTTAGCACTTGAGGAACCCTACAAAGAGTGGCATGATCTCGGTGGCCCTCGGCAAGCATTGACATCCGTTGACAAAAAACTAGAACGATGAACAAGGTGCGCTTGGTTGCTCAAAGAAGACGAACATTAGGAAATGCTATCTTTGCCTCAAACGCCTTTACATTTTCATCGCCAAACACCTCGGCATTTTGCCAAAGGTCTCTATGGGCTTAAAGGACTTTAAAGCTGTGCCACATGCAGCCTTAGGGAACACAAAATTCTGCAAAAACTTGCTGGCATTTTGTCTCATCGGAGACTGATTAATTAGTTAACTGGTAAAAACAAATCACTGTTAAAACTTTTAACTTTTAACAATTCTTTGTTTTCAGAATTTGGTTCCTCTCCTCCATCATGTTTTAGCTACAAAAACTATATAAACGAATCCATTTTACTGCAACCATTATGTTTTTATTCTGTCATTGTCCTAGCAATCGTAGAAAATAGACAAACCAAGACCAACGTGTCTTTCTAGGCATTGCCTTAAACGACATGTAACAAATAATTCATCCACATTTAATTACCAGAAACAGTCTCCCAAAAATTAAAGAAGAAACTTTAGGAGCAAGTATTTTTTTTGGTCAAATTAGGAGCTAGAAAAGAATTAATAATGCAAACATGAGTTCTTTTTGGTGAGTTAAGAATTTCTAATGACTAGAAGCTAGTATTAGGACCATGTACATGCAAATTAGCCTTTTATTTCTTTTCTGTTTTCGTATTGGTCCCTTCTTCTGTTCTGGGAGAATTGAAGACTAATCATTAATCATTAATTGTGGCACATTCTTTCTATTTCCTTCTACATTACATAGATTAGTGGAGGAAGAAGAGAGAGATGAACTAACCGAAGGCTTGTTCAGTTTCGTTCTTTGCATGTGTACGAATTTTGATAAAATATTTAGTGGGTACAATATATTTTTTTATGCAAAATGTCTTACCTACAACAATCAATAGTGTTGACGAGTAATCATTAAAGTCTCAGAATTTTAGAAACTATCATTCTCCACTTAGTTTTTGATTATGTCGTGCATTGCACAGGCTATTGGTCATGTATAAGTTGATCAAAGAGCCTTACCAAAAGCACACAAAAAAAAAGTATAAAGATTTTGGGAGTTCCTACTACAAAATGTTTAATTAGGCCCTTCAACTATTGTTGGTAAACAATCATCAATTAAACAAACTAATAGCCACTGCTGCTGAAGGCGGCAAGGCAGTCTGGTTCTACAAGGGAATGACCTTGATAGAGCGGGATTGAGGCATGGAGGAGGAAGAGGATGAGTTCAGGGAATGAGGGAGAGCTCATGGAGGCTTACATCATCTCCACGAAAACCGTCGATGGTGCATTTGTTTGGTAGGAGCAATAATTAAGGCCAGTCAATGGGGCTATTCTACACAATTATTTTTTCGTTTTTCCTTTTTTTCCCTTTTCCTGTTTCTCTTGCTTTCGGAGAAAAGCGTATTTTCCTAGGGAAATTCGATGATTAGCTGGAATGCGTGATGGTTTTGTTGGGATTTTTAGGGGTGGTTGGTTCAGCGTGAAGATTCTCTCTTTTTTTTTTCGTTTATATATATTGTTTGAGCTTAAATAATGTCGGATGAGTTTTGTTGTGATTGTTGTAAATCGAGAAAAGAATTCACGTTCAAAAAAACTTTGGAATGTCAAGCGAGGCTAATAGCTAGTACTTTGCAAAAAGGAAAAGACTAATGAAAGCAGCTACTGGGAAAATAAAAAGAAGGGTTGAGTCCTTATTGGTAAAATTATCACCTAATTAACTAACTCCTATATATTTTTTTATTTACCGTCGGTACTCATGACCGTTTGTATTAATCAAAAAATAAAAAATAAAAACGCATGTTGATTGGAAAAGGAAACAGCGCACGCGCTTGGCGGTGAGTGCGCTGAGCATGCTGTACAATTCATGCTGCTGCACTGTCTCCCCATGCTCACATGCCTCATCCCCTCTGCCTTCGTCCATCCACCGACTGCAATAATGGCGAGCAACGAAGTCCAGAGATCTGGTCGCCATGACTCCATATTGAGCAACCGAATTTGATTTGCCGCAGCGAAGGAAGAGGGAACTCGAGTGACGATGGACGAGCATGGCCGCTGTCGACGACAAAGGGAGTGGCTCGGCCAAGGACGCGCAACAGTGGTCGGCTTTGACGCAGGGCGGAGGACTTCTCTAGTGACTGGATATAGGAGTTGGCTATGGACAGATGAGGAAGATGAAGAGAAGTTGATTTTTTATATTTTTTATTTACTTGTCACGTTATGGACACGTCTCAATTTCTGATTGGAGTTGAAATAAAAATATTTGCCACGTCAGCCATTGACGAGGCTCTACCTAATTACTAAATACTTTCTCAATCTCTCTCTCCACCGGCGCTTCTCATGTGCCGCCTGACTCCACTATCCTTCCCCTTCACCTCTTGATTTTTTTTTTCAAGGTTTTTTTAAATTTGAAAACAATTTTTATATTATAATTACCCCCATGAGATGCAACATCATCGCATCTCCATTTATACTTTTAAGGGAAGGACCAACTTGAAAAAAGGAGTCTACAGTTTAGAAATACAAGTGCACAAAAAAAATTGAGAGAATTTTTCCCACATTTTGCAATAATTTAGAGACCTGACGCCATTTTTAAAATGAAAAAAAAAACTTCTCATTGGCCTTTATGGTCTCCAAGGAGTCTTTAAAAATTCCAAACTTGTTAAAAAGTCTTGGACACCTTCCCCTGTGTCCACTTGCTTACGCAGAACGTTGCCTTCCCCTGTGTCCACTTGCTTACGCAGAACGTTGCCTTCCCCAGTGTCCACTTGCTTATGCAGAACGTTAGGTGGGAAAAAGACAATTAATCTTTGACTTTAAAGTGAGCCGGCCATGTTTTTTAGGTATTGGCATTCACTTTCCTTGTTCATGTCCAAAACCTCAGCTCATTTCTTGCCAGGCCACGCCACACCAAGATTTTTTCTCTTTAGGTGAGAGAGAGAGAGATCTGGAAGCAACAAGCTTCCTAGCTATGGCAAACTCAGAGGCCGGATCGAGTTGTGATGCTGCACGAGCCTTAGAAAGTGAGTTCCATGTGTTCTTGAGTTTCAGAGGGCCTGACTGTCGCCATGGATTCACAGATTTCCTCTATCACGGTTTGGTAGATGCCGGAGTTAGTGTATTTAAGGACGAGGATGAACTCCAGGAAGGTGAAGTGATTGGTGGGAACCTTCTAAAAGCTATCAACAGCTCCATAATCTACATACCCATCTTCTCTCGGAGTTATGCTTCGAGTAAATGGTGTCTCCGTGAGCTTGCGCACATAATAGACAACGTTTCTAAGTCAGAGAGTGAAAAAAGTATTCTTCCCATTTTTCTGGATGTAGAACCTGAGGATGTTAAACTTAAGACTCCACGATACACCGACGCTTTACGGGAACACGGGAACAAGTTTCCTGACGAAGTCAAGGCATGGAGAAAGGCTCTTGCAGAGATAGATGAAATCAAGGGATGGAACGTGAAAAAGGATCAAAGGTAATACTCTTTTAAGATTCCTACCTATTTCTTTTTTCAGTTTTAGGGATACCACGTTGCTCTCTCATTCCACTTTCCATCCGCTGCTTTTAAAATCTTCCCTGAAATTTTCGCCTACGATGTCAATCACTTCAATGACATCTGTGAATGCTATTCTGATCAAGGCTAAGAATATACAAGAGCACCCATTTGCAATTATTATTTGGGATGATTACCAAAATCAACTTTAGATTTTGCATTCATATACACAGGTTGCTTCTTCAGACAAAAATTTCAACCACAAAATCTGTTTACCCATGTGAAAAGAGTATCAGTTTCCATTTTCATTTACGGGTAAAGGACGGAATACATTAGAGATCGCTTCCACTGCTGACTTTATTTTACACGTTTCTGAGTACCCTCAAGAAACAACAATTACACAAGGGAACTAAAATTCGGTGAAAAAATTCATGTGTGATGTGTGGGTAAGAAATTAATCTAGTCAATTAATGAAAGCGCTTGTATATATTGCAGCCAAGCAGCAATTGTCAAATTGGTTGTTGAAAAGGTTTTGGAGAAGCTGGAGATAAAACAAAAATCAGTGACCGAACATTTAGTTGGACTTGAGGATCGAGTAAAACACTTGACAGAGTTATTAGATGTCAACCATCGTGATGTGCGGTGCATTGGAATTTATGGAATGGGTGGCATCGGTAAAACAACTCTTGCCAAGGTTGTCTTTAATCAACTATCTTCCAACTTCGGAAAGTGTTGTAGCTTCCTTGAGAATGTTCGAGAGAGCTCGTCGACCAAGGACGGCATAGTCCAGTTGCAGAAAAAATTACTATCTAACATTGTTGGTTCTCCATCTGCAGAACAATTAATGGACAGTGAACAAGCAATGAGGACGATTGGAGACACACTCAGCACTGAGAAGCTCCTTGTGGTTCTGGATGATGTTGATAAAAAAGAGCACATTGAGAAATTAATAGGAGGTTATTCATTATATTCAGGATCTAGGGTAATCATTACAACGAGAAACAAAATTATTCTGAATGTTAAGGGACTTGAAGATGAAATTCTATGGTATGAGATGCTAAAGATAGATGATGGTCTTGCACTTCAGCTTTTTTGTCAGCATGCCTTTGGTAGAGACTTTCCTTCGAATGATTATCATCGGCTGTCAAGTAAAATTGTCTCAAATATGGGAGGGCTTCCTTTGGTCATTAAGGTGATAGGTTCGTTACTTAATGGGAAAGACAAAGCATTTTGGCAAGAGACGTTGGTCAGGTTAAGGGAAGTACCCGCGGAAGAGATTCTGGAGACGTTGAGGATTAGTTATGATAACCTAGACAAACATCAGCAACAAATTTTTCTCGATATCGCATGCTTCTTGTTCAATGAGAATAAGACCGATGCAATTTACATGTGGGCCGATTGTCAATTTTATCCCATAAAAGGAATTAAAGTCCTTACTGATAGGTGCTTGATAAAGCTATTGGACAATGATAAGATCTGGATGCATGATCAACTAATAGACCTTGGAAGGCGTATTGTCCGTCAAGAAAGTCGATTCAACCCTGGAAAGCGAAGTAGGTTGTGGATTGCAAAAGAAGCCCTTGAAATCATAAGAACCAAAAAGGTAATTAAGAAACCTTCCATTTTCAAATAGAAGTTGTATATCCTGATTTTAAGGATTCATTTTTAGTTTAGGATCTTTATAATTTTTTTTCTGCTAATTCGAGTTGTAAACATAGTGGTTGGAAGTTGACAATTTTTTTTCACATCAATGCAAAATTTTACTTGCAGATGAAGGACGAGGTTCAAGCACTTAAGATATTTAGGTCCGTTGACTCCATAGATATTACAAATGAGGACTTTGAAAGGTTACAAAACCTAAGATTTCTCGAGTTAAACTGGGGAACTTTTGCTGGGGACTTTACAAGATGCCGTTCAAATTTGAGATGGTTTTCTTGGCATTCTCCTTTGGATTTTAGAGCAAGCAATATGTATTTCGACCGTCTTGTTGTTTGTAAATTTGATGCTATTGACTTCAAGGATGATTCAAAAGCATGGGACTTGATCAAGGTAAATTACACGTTTTAATTCTAGTAGGATAGTTCCCATGTGTGCTATGCACTGGTTCTTACACTTAAAATGCCATTCATTTTTACAGGGGGCACAAAATTTGAAAGTTCTGTCCCTTACTCGGTGTACTCGCATAACGACAATTCCAGACTTCTCAAAATCCTCATGTTTAGAGAGGTTGACTCTTGCAAACTGCTCTGGTCTAAAGAGAATTGAGAGCTTCATCGGAGATCTACAATCGTTGATTGAGTTAAAGATCGAAGAGTGCGGGGGTCTTACGGATTTGCCTGATGAAGTGGGGGCACTAGTGAAGCTTAAGCACTTCTCAATGTCAGGTTGTAGAGGGTTGAGAGAACTTCCGGGCTCACTTGGGAATTTAACTTCATTGACGGAGTTAGACTTATCAGGTACGTACATTGCCAAACTTCCAAGCTCCAATGAAAAGTTAAAATACAAATATTTGTAGTCTGAAACTTGAGAATTTTTCTTTGACAGACACGATAATAAGAGAACTTCCCAACTCCATTGGAATGTTAAAATCATTACGCATCTTGCGTTTACAAATAGGTGCATTAATTGATCGGGAGCATCATGTTTGGCAGTTACCCAGTGGCATCAATACATTGGTAACTCTTGAAGAGTTGGATCTCTGTGGGCGTAATGAAATGACAGGTGAAATTCCTGCTGGAATTGGAGAATTGTCATCTTTAAGAATCCTAAATTTAGAGCACACACGTATTTACGGAATTCCAAAGACAATCAACATGCTTCATCACCTCCAAACCCTAAACTTAAGGTCGTGTCATGAGATTCAAGTGTTGCCAGAGCTTCCCACAAGTTTGACCTGCCTACTTCTTGAATCGAAATCATTGCGCTCAGTCCCTAATCTGTCGAACCAAACTAACTTGGTTGAACTGCAACTAAGTGATGGCTCTGGGGATAAAAAGAAATCAAACCTAATCACAGGAAGCAACTTAAGGTGGATTGGGAGGTTATCTAGATTGAAAAAGTTAGAGTTAGATTTGCTAAACGTCCCTACACCTCCAGAGTTGGCTTCTCTTTCTCACCTGGAAGAGCTTAAGTTGTCTTGCTTAGACCTAGAAACCCTCGTGCAGCTTCCGTCCTCAAACTGGAGTTTGAGAAATTTGTCGACTTTGGAGTTCTATTGGTGTGAAATGGAAGACATTCCACTAGATAGACTTCCACGACTGGAGAAATTAAGTGTTTACCATTGTAAACGGCTTCAGAGATTATCCAGTCCTTTGGAATTAAGGAAGCTGTGGCAAGTGCATGTGTCATGTTGTCAAGAGTTAGTTGAGATCCAAGTTGACCATCTTTCGAAATCATTGGAATCCTTGAGCGTTTATGAGTGTGAATCTCTAACAAAAATAGGTGGTTTGCGGTACTCGATGAACATGGAGCATTTGAGAATCCAAAGGTGTAGACAACTTATTAATGTTGAGGGCCTAAATGACCTAGAGTCTCTGAAATCCTTGGAGGTCACACAGTGCCCGTCATTGAGAAGCTTGATAGATGCATCTTGCACAAATATACCGGATGATTGCCTCGTCAAAATACACGGGTGTGGAGACTTTATCAAAGATTCTACTCAGGACAACGCCTTTGGAATCTCTTTGAAGAGCTACAGAGACGAGATTCTTCTGGATAAATCAAACTTTGAATCCAAGTCAGACAAGGTGCGACATCTTCTTCATCAATAAACAGTACACGTGCGTGAATTGATTTGTTATAGTTTCAGTTGATATTTGTAATAATAATTGCCCTCTTGAACTTTGGCATTGCTCCCGACCAAAAAAAAAAAAAACCTTTGGCATTGTTGAACAATAGGCTGCAAACTTTAAAAATTATAGACTACCCCCCACCCCGTTCAGTCAGCATGGCCGGTAAGTGTTACCTAAAATGCACTGACTCACTTTTCTTGACCGAATATTTTTTACTAATTTTGTTGCCCATGCATCATTATTTATTTTCTTAACTTCATAAACCATGCAATAGATAATATTCTGTTCAAAATGAGTTAGTGCATTTTCAATTAACATTTCACAGTCGTACAAACGGAAAATGAGTTGTATATTCATTTTTCAATAGGCATAATGAATGTACAAGTTTCACATTATACGTATAATATTTGTAATTATGGAATATTCGATCCGATTATTGCATTAATGAGTTGTGGTGAAATTAATGTCAAATGATTTGATCACAGTTGTACAAAAGAAAAAAAAAGCTTATTAGATTATGTCGGGTGCCGTCACATGGGAAATTGAATGATGAACAAGGGGCAGCTAATTCGTGGTATATATGTTTGATATTATGATGGTCCATCTCCTGTAATTCGTTAGCATCTATGAAAACAATACGTAAAATAAGCATGAGTGCAATATGAAGAGGTACTCTTGTGCTAGTAGAGGAAGGAATAAAATGTAAAAGAAAGTCTTGTGTGTTAGAGGAAGCCATTTAAAGTCGCCATTTTTCCTTGCACCGTAATTGCATTACTCACTCACTCTGTCTCATTTTCTCTCACTTCACGGACAAAGACTGAAGGCGGGGAAAGGACCACAACGACAAGCGAAGAATCTTGCACCAAGGAACAGGAAAAGGTAAAGGAAAAGGAGAAGGTGAGTGATTAGCGGAGACGATTGGAAGCTGATTCTCTTGTTTCTTCTCTTAGGTTGCTGATTTTATTTCCTTACATCGAGTCACTCAAACGCCCCCCGCTCTTTTGAGGTTCCCATTTTCTGTTGCATAGTTTTTGGCTCTTTAATATAGCCAGTCAACACATGAAATCATTCTTTAAATAATTAATTCATAAAAATTGCTTTCACAGATAAGATATCAGATAATAAATCAGATATTATATATTTCACAAACATCATATCATGTCATTGTCTACTGATTCTTTTTATTTTGCAATAGGCATAATGAATGTAAAGACTTCACATTATACATATAATGATTTTAATTATGGATTATTATTATTGCATTAATAAGCTGTGGAGAAATTAATGTCAAATGATTTGATCACGGTTGTACAAAAGGAAAAAAAAAAAAGCTCATTAGATTCTGTCAGGTGTGGGCACATGGGAAAATGAATGATCAACAAGGGGTAGCTAATTTGTGGTATAAATGTTTGATATTATGATGATCCATCTCCCATAACTCGTTAGCATCTACCAAAAACAATACTAGGTAGTAGTAGTAGAGGAAGGAATAAAATTTAAAAGAAAGTCTTGTATGTTAGAGCCTCTAACTTAGAGGGAGCCATCTTGACCAAAAAAAAAAACTTAGGAAGCCATGCTGCCTTTTTTGGCCAAATATCCTCCATTCTTTAGCCACACGGTATCCGCCATTTTAAAGTTGCCATATTATGTTGCATCGTAATTAATTGCGTTAGTCACTCTCTCTCTCTCTCTTTTACGGACAAAGACTGAAGGCGGGGAAAAGGCCACAGCTTGGAGGACGAGCAAAGAATCTTGCAACGTGGGAATGCTGGTGAGTGATTAGTTGAGATGATTGTGAGCTGATTCTCTTGTTTCTTCTCTTGGGTTGCTCATTTTTATCGTTACATCAGTTACTTTTCTTTACTACCGTTTGGCGTTGGATATCTGCGGTTCATAAAGTAATCCTTCCTCCCACTTTTGAGGTTCCTATTTTCTGTTGTACTTTTAATTACCTAGGTTGCATATTCTTTTTCTATCTTAGTCACTTATCTCTCCTTGCCTTCTTGGTGTTGAATAGTTTTGGTTCTTTAATATTGCCACTACATTCATTTAATTATTCTTTAAATGTTGTAGAAAATTGCTTTTGTAGATAAGATAATACAAATTATAGATTTCGAAAACATGGCTTGAAACGGCTGCCTTTAGAAGATACTGGGAGATTCAATGCTCAGTCGTACGAGATGACCACGAGTTGCATAACTTTGACTAAGGCAAAGTTGACTCTGGTTGACTACATCTCCTACATAACTCTTAACTCCACATCATCCCCTAGATTCTCCTCACGCACTCGCTTGCTACTTCCTCTGCTCGACTTCTTCACTTCTCTCTCTCTCTCTCTCTCTCTACTTATACGAGAAGAGAAGAGAAAAAGCCTGCAGGACTCTTAGACCTTTCTCTTTGATTCTTCTATATACTTAAAATGTACAATCACTAGTTCCGTCAAATCCAACACACCTAAAAAAACACATGCTGGTAATCACTCACCCCCAAGTGTTGCCGTACATATTCGGAATCGTGTATCTCATTTTTATTCCCTTCAACCTTTCTTTAGCGATCTGGGACTTTTACTTATAGCGGTTGAAGAGAAAGTGGTCCTTGTCGGGCTAAAAGGGATTTATTTTGACGTTGCTCTGGTTCTTGTTTTTGGTGACAGAAAGCGGTGTTCAAGCTGGATTTGCACGACGACAAGGAAAAGAAGAAGGTCATGAAGATAGCCAGTGGATTTGCAGGTATCAATCAGATCAAGCTTTCTCCTCACCAGTGTCTCTCTAATTCTACAAAAAGAACAAATCCCAGATCTTAATTTTTGCAGTTAAGAAATCCGAGTCAAAACAGAGTGTGACTTTGGCTGCTTATGTGCAGGGATTGAGTCGATCTGCATGGACATGAAGGACAAGAAGCTGACGGTGGCCGGACATATGGATCCTGTGGAGCTCGCGGAGAAGCTGAGGAAGCTGTTTCCCACGGAGATAATCTTGGTCGAACCGGCCAAAGAGGCTCAGAAGAAGGACGATAACAAGATCGGTACAACAAGAAAGACGATAACAAAACCGGACAAGCACTTGATTTTTTCTGCCCCGTTCGGGCCGGACCCTTGTAAGATTAGCTAATGCGGAAGCTAATTCGGATCTTGCAAATTAAGTCCAATGCGAAATTACCATAAAAATAACGAGGAACATAAATGACATTTAAGATTTACGTGGTTCGGTTCGACGTATCGGTACATATATTCATGGGGAGAGCCAGCAGCAAATAATCTACTAATAATCGAATAATCTAAGTTACAATCGCTCACTTATATGCTCGAGTGTTTTTCGCACCTAAATTAAATTCGAAGTCCAAGTGTTTATAAATAAACCACTCAAATGGATAAAATGAACTCACAGCACAAATTTCACGTGTGTAGCTCTCGGCCAAGCAACGAGCTCCGCACTCTTTGGTTCCTCCTTTCGTTCTTCGTGCGGGCTCCCTATGGAAGTCACTGTGCAGCCATTAAACTTGCTTCTGGAGGCTACAGTTCGAAGAAGGAATCGACTTGCGGTCAATGTTCTGCTTCTCGGTTAAAGACCCTCAGAACTCACTGTGGTTTCACTCAAAGGGACAACCAAGGGCTAAAAACTAGAGGGACCTATATTTTCTTTTGGCCCCACAAGCATACATATGTGCCCATAACTTTTGTCTGTAGTGCAAGAGGTCTATCTTTTGTGTGCCCAAACAGAAGGGATATAGGTGAGTCTTTATTTTGTGTTGTAGTGTCTATCTTTAATATTTATCCAATTGGCCGGATTTCATAATGATTCAAACTCGAGAGATAAATCAACACGGCCAAAGAAGCTAAGAAGAAGGACGACATCACGAAGACGATCAGGACATCAATGATAACAAGAGCAACAAGAACGAGAAGTTGATTTTACCTGCACTATTTATATGAAACTTTTATTAAAGTATACACACTTATTTTACTCGCTCGCTCGATCACAAATTCCTCATGTCACACCCACACACACCTCACTCCTCACCAATCTCTACACTCGTTTTCTTCTCTCCTCTCTACTTTGCTGCAATTAGGGAGGGGATATGCCTATTTATAGGCTTTCTTCACGGACAAACTCTTGTGAAAGTAGGAGATGCATAGGCCTCGTGTTCTCCATTTAATCCACACTCTTTTGACTATTACCCGAGTTACTTGATCATGGATTATTTCTTGGATTCTTCTACGCACACTGATGTGGGCTTCTTTTCTACCTCTATTTCCAACTACTTCTATAAACAAAAGATATATGTAAAGATCATTCTAGAAAAATCTCTAGAAGAGAGAGAGAGAGACGGTGCTTTCTTCAGTCGAAAGACTCGAAGGCCGATCTGCCCAAGGTCCACCCGTTTGCGTACGGGTATCATCAAGCTTCTGGCTAATCCCGATTTTGTTTTTCTGGCCAATCCCAATCTCAAGTTTGATATTTTAGTTTCTGGAAAACCTCGTCTCTTTAACCAACTGGTTTATACAAAAAGATCTAAGATCTTGGGTCCGCAATTACATCAGTTCACGCGATCATTAATCATCAAATTCTGTTCATGGTGATGGCTCTACAACAATTAGATCTTGAGTGGGTCTTGGCGTCCATGAAGGCATACAGCTTTTAATTACATTGAACAAATTAAAAGTTTAGGGATCACAATACACATTGGGACAAAGTTTAGGGACCGTTTATATAAAAAAGCGGGCTATCTAGAGACAAACTTCTAAACTCGACCAAAACTTTGAGATGGAGAATAAACTCAAAACCAAATAGAACTAGGTTAGCCATGACAATTTATCGACGCCCAAAAAATGACCAATATTTAATTATAATCGACAAGTGACAGACTTAGTCGATAATAGTAGAGTTTGGTAAATAACAAAAGTCATCGATGAAAAGAACAGCCGATAACTTGAAGGGCGATAAAGCACTTGTGCTCATCCTATCGATCATGCTTCATGTCCCAAATCCGTCAAGTCAAGACAATTAAACGTTAGAAAAAGTCATGTTAGGATGTTAATGGCCTCAAAACTAGTTTGCCAAACCAATCTAACTGGCACGGTCCCCATCATATCCACTTTGATTACTTCGAAAAACTTTCCGCAAGAATACAAATCACATTTTAGACGCATAGAATCATGCGGATCCACATACTTTCATAAGCTTTTTTTGAGTCTGACCGTGCAAATGCGAGTGGCGGTAGTTCGAAGAGATCGAGGAGGAGTGTGTGGAAGAGAGATGTGGTTGCGAATTTGACGTGGAGGGTTTCGTCGGGAGCAATGGTGGTTTTGATGTTTATAGGAGAGCTTTCATTGTGGCTTGCTGCTTCAGGTTTTAAAAATTTTCTAGCGACACGACAATATCGCATAAATTGATGCCTTATCCCCAAAAATGAGTGAACACACGGAGCCTTCTCTTTTTCTCTTTTTCTAACGTTATTTCACTTTCTGCTATAATTCTTCTCCCCCATAATTGCTAGAGATATTCCTTTCTAGAGCTAATTATCAAAATTTTAACTAAATTACACGCCCTCCCGCTATTTCCGTTCTCATAACTTTTGAAGCACTCCAGTCAGCTGATCTCAAGAATTAGAAGATGTTCTATTGGACGTTGTGGATGCTATTAACCATTAAATAAATATTCAAAATGTACAAATTATAGCTTAAGTATCTTCACTTGGCCTTCGACCTTTTAAATCATATGCTTTTGTTGACATTGCTCAGTTAATCATAAAGCAAGTAGGTTAGGACTCTAAGTATGTTAGGACTGCGGCTTATAAGTTATAGCCTTGAATCTGCTATTTATAAATGTTCATCCTTTATTGAAATCATCGAGGCCAGCAGGAACAACAGCGATGTTTTGTAATGGGTACTCGATAGCAGTTCATGCCACTGAATTTCTTTCTTTCTCTATCCTACAGATGAAGTTCGACGCTGATATGTTCAGCTCGTACGCTGATTGGGTTGCCTAGCTTTGTATTGTTGTCCTAATTATGCAGCAGAGGAAGCTTGCTTAATTATCTTCCATGCATGACTCAATTCCACTGTTGCCATTTTCGCACGATGCTTTTAACATTGCACTGGTCGTAGTACAATGAGAAGAACATCGCTAGCTAATGCGTGCCATCAGACTTCTCCGGGGCAATTCGGAGATCGAGATTTGTCTTTTTTTTATTGGAGGTCACACGGATGCTGGAAAAATTGCTGGAAAAATCTTAAATCAATTGTATGGTGGCCAATTCAATTTTAAATATTTTTAATTTAGCTAATTTATTCCTAAACGTTTTAACGATTTGTTAATATAGTTCTTCCGGTTAATTTTAGCCGGAAATTGCCGACGTGGACGCGGCCATCCTACATAATACTGTTGGCGTTTACGTGGAAATTTTTTGTAATTTTTTTAAAAATTTCTGAATTTTTTTTAGGTTTTGCCCCACAATTGATATAATGCAAGCATGTTTTGGCCAGTTAGACACAACTTATTCCATTTTACTGCAGGTCGGCAAATGACAAATCTCTATTAAATCAAGATATTCGTTTATCTAATTGCAATTCAAGAGGAAAATTACCAAAAAGTTCTAAATCTATTGCGTTTGTTTCAATTCAATCCTAAACCTTTCAGTTGTGCCAATGCAGTCCTAAACATTTTGACGATTTGCCAATGTAGTTCTTTCAACTAATTTTAACTGGAAAATACTAACGTGGTGGTCCAGTTGACATCAGCCATCTTATGTGGCATAGTAGTGCTGACGTGGATAATTTTTAAAATTTTCCTAATTTTTTTTTCATTTTTTCCTTTCCTTTTCGTCGACAGCCGATCTCAGAAGATGGCTAGAGACCAGCCACAGGCGATGGCCAAAGAGGGCAGGGCAAGGGTCGCCCTCGCTCGATCCGGCGAGGGTTGTCCTCGCCAGCCACAAGCGAGGGACGGCCTCACTTGAGCGAGGGTATTTTGCCCGTGGCCGGCAAGGGCTTGAGTGAGGGTCGCGACACTCGCCAGCCACAATAAAAAAAAATTAAAAAAATTATCAACGTCAGCATTGGCGGTGCCATGTTGGACGGTTGACATCTACGTCAGCGATTCTAGACAAAATTGACTGAATGGATTAAATTGGAAAATAGTCAAAATGTTTAGAATTAAATTGATAAATTAAAAGATTTAGAATTGAATTAGCATGAATACATTAGGTTTAAGACTTTCTTGGTAATTTTCCGGCAATTCAGCCGGATAGTGTCTTGTCGCTAATCACCACTAGCACCCCATCAGTAGGTTGGATCAACCGTTCATCCCCCCTCCCTCCTCTCTCTCGCTCGCTCATGGTTGTGGCTGACAAATTTATTTCGATCCCTTGTAACATTGAATTTTTTTCTATCCTTTGGTAAAATACATGATTTTTTCCATGTTGAACTAAATGTTAATTGCTAACTTTTTCATTTTATGCTAATAATGTCAGCCTGTGCATGTTATAGTGGACAACACGACGAAATCAAAAGGGAGTAAAAGTATCCTTCCCACATTTTTAATGATGTTAAGCGTAAGACTCGACTGTATGGGATACGTCTCCGAAGCACAAGGCGCAATTTCCCCACGAAGTCAAGGAAGTGGCGAGATGCTCTGGCCCACATAGGTGCAATTAAGGGATGGAACCCGAATGACCTCGGGTAAATTACGACAATTAGTTGTCTACCAAGTTATTTGTCAAATCATTGGCTTTCCTCAACCTGAGAAGAGAAACACTCATTAGAGAGTGATAAAAATAACAAATAAATTAAAGACAATATCAACTGAATGAAACAAAAAGATATGCGCAAAAATCTGCATAATTGACTAATCAATTAAGGGTTGGATGATTTATAGAACAATACATTTGAGGTAGTTTGTTGGTCATTCATTGATAATAGTAGGATTCAAATATAAAGAAAAACTATGTCGACAAAATTTCTACTCTATCCATGAAGTAGAGTCCAGTGAATTTAACGTGGTTGTGCAAGGTGTCTAGCTTTAAAAAGAAGAGGAAATACAAATCACGTAGTAAACATACCATCCAAAAGCATACATCATTGAAATTGCTATTGAAAATATATATAAATGGGTATATTCGATCATACTGTTTCAAGAAGAGGTGTCTGCATTTGGGTTCGAGTGTGTCTCACCCTCGAGTGGTGCCCTCCTCAGTGCCCTCCTCAGCTCCCCGACCTTGTCCGACGGCAGCACCCTTCTCAGCCCCTCCACATCTTCTTGCAGCACCGCCACCATCAGCACCCCCACCTAGCTGTTGTTCCATACGTGATGCATCGTTGATCCCATGAATGGAGGCAGTGAAGAGGGTGGTGATCGAGGGCGGTGATCGAGGGCAGGCCATTCAGTGCACGATCAGTGTATGGAACACAAATCCGGGAGAAAGGAAGAAAAAAAGAAAGAAAGGAAAGGAAACAAAAGAAATAAAAAAATTATAAAATTTCTCAAATCGACATCATATTGAGTAAAATCATACATGTCAAATTGCTAGTCATGCCACGTAGTATGAGCTGCGTTGAGTAGACCTTTACGTCAAATTTTTTTAATCTAAATTGGTTGGATGAAATTCAGTAAGATCTTTAAAAGATCTAGGGTTCTCATATAAAAGCATATCTTCTCTGGAAATTATTTTATTTGGCCAAATTAAAAAAGAGGACTGAAATAGTATCCATAGAATAGGTCTAAGACTTTTTGAGTAATTTCTCCTAGAGAAGCGTACCTTCGTGCAAACATACATTCTATATTAAAAACAAGTAACACTCAAGGATTTGGCAATAAATGCATCTTCTGCTATTTCATATTTCATAACAAAAGTTCTACTCGGTACTTAATAAAAGGGTTCTTTTCTTTTCTCTCCGTCTTGTCACCTTTCCTTGCTCTCTAATATTTCCATTGCACGTCCTTTAACCCTTTTTCTTTTTCTTTTTTTAGTTCTTCCGCACATAGCTCCCGTTTACCTTTGCTTTGCCCCGAGATAAGGTGGAATCATCGAGCAAAACGATTCAAAAAGCTCAATGAAGATTACCAATATTCAAACCACTCGAGAGTACGAAATTCTGCAAAAACTTGCTGGCACTGCCCCGTTAGAGGCAAATTAATTAATCAACAGGTAAGATCCAGCTATGGCTTTCTCTTCATCCGAAGCGAACTTCACTCGAAGTCCAAAAAGAAATAACATAGTTTTCATCGAGCAAATGGTACAATTATTCGAGCACACAGAGGCTTCTTTTACCTGTCTTCGTCACTGTCAGTTCCAGAACCTAAATATCTTTGGACTAGTGCGTCTCCTTTGCAAAGTGAGTTCCAGCCGTTCTTGTTCCAATTCTTTTGGGCCGTGCGTGTGTCATAAAAGGGGGCTAATTCCAAAAAATAAAAATAAAAATAAACTATAGGTCGAGTGATAATTCTAACCTCAATTTCTTTAATTTCATAAAAAATCAACTTTTATCCTTATCTCAAATCTGGCCCATTGTTGACTCTCTCTCTGAAGTCACCTTGTTTGAGAAAAAATGTTATAGTCGTGAGCTTGACGGATCTCGTCCATGGCGTCTGTCGATGAGTAGTGGTTTATAACTTTAGATTACTATTGACACCTAAATTTTGCCCAAATCATTTAGGGTTTTATCGCATAAAAAATTTTAGGGTTTAATTTTTAAACCACTAAACAAAAAATATTTTCATTGAATTACATGACATGTAGACATTAGGCACATTTGCATTAATAGGGTCTATTAGGACACAAAATAAAATAAAATAAAAAAGGATTTTCGGGCCGGGTTTGTCGGCCCATTCTTTTTTCCCTCTTCTTTTCATTTTTACGCAGCCCATTTTTGTTTTAATCTTCTCCTCTTTTCTTTTTTTTTTTTCCAAGCGGGCTGGCCCTCTTTCCCTCGGCCCGGCTCACGTTTGTTCATCTCCCCCCTCCCCAGTCAACGTTTCAGAACGTACGGGGGAGGAACAGTGCAGAAGAACGCAGAAGCCAGAGGGGCGCGGGGCACACCGGCGTGATCCTCGGGTCGGGCGCAGGCCGGCCACGGCAACTGGCGGTGGCAGGGGGCCATGCGCGCTTGCCGGCCGGCTCCGCGCCACTGGCCGTCCTTAAAGCCGGGGGAGAAAGAGAAAACCGTTAGCTACGGGAGAGAAAAAACAGAGAGGAAAAGGAGAGGATCGAGGGGTAGTGAAGAGAGCGTTCCGACCCCCTTGATCAGCAAGGAGGGGCTGGACAAATCTCTTCCCCTTCTCCGCCGTGCACTGTGAGTTTGCGAAAACCAGAGTCGAACACCTTCTTCTTTGGCGTGGTTCGACCTCCTCGCACAGGGAGACACCAAGAGAGTGGAAGGGTGGTACCCGAAGGAAGAGAGTTTGACTCGTTTGCCGGCCATCAACCCGAGTCGTCGTCGGTACCATCAAGTTCTCAGTCGCCGCACTTCATCTCGGTCGGAGACGAACCAGGTGGGTTTAGTTTCAGCTCCCCTGTTTTGCTTCCCCCTCCCCTGCCTCTCGGGTGCCGGGCTCACCGAGCTCATTCGGTGCTTGCTCGACACCACAGAACGAGGAAAATGGTTCCATACTTCCCCAAATGATGTTATTGAACGTTTTTTAACGAGAAATAAGCTCTGAATCCCACAAAAATCGACTTGGACGCCCTTAGTTTTAAGCGCACCCCACCTGTTTGTTGAAATGCCCCAATAAACCTCTTTGAGCTTAGGGCGCCAAATTTGATCTTGCATTTTTTGGGTCGTTTTTGTGTAAACCGAGACATGTTCGTTGTTAAATACGGCTGTTTGGATCTTCATACATCACGTTTAAGCCCTATATTGCTTCGACTCTCGGCCTAAAGCTCTCAATGAACCACGCCTGCCATATACTCGATGAAATGCCCGAATGAAGTTTCTATTCTTTTTGCAAAACCGACGCCCTAAAGCTTTGTTATATGCTTGGTCGGTTCCATTGTAGTTACTGACTTCAAAATTTCTTTGTTTTCCATGTGATTTTGTGGGGTATTAATGTTGTCCGAGTCGACCGCGTATAGGTGTTCCCTCGCCGGAGACATTTCCAACACCAACGAAGCACACGGTTTGGCACGCCACAGTTAGACCATTCTTCCTCATTTTTATATGATTGTGTTGTTTTGTTCGCTGGCTTGGTCGCGTGGGTCTGGGGGGAGTGTTTTTTGGGCCGGAATAGGTGACCGACGATCAAGAAACTGCCGGTCAGTAGCTGGCCGGCGGTGACTTGGAGTCAGTCGACCGACCGGAGGTGATTCGGTCGTAGTCTAGAATCTGGGGGAAGCTTGCCTCGGAAGGTGGCGTGGTCTCGTTGAGGTTCTAGGGATGGAGGCGTTCGCAGTGGCGGTCCAAGCATGAAGACGCCTGGGAAGGAATTCTGGGCAGAGGGCACACGAAGGGGATGAAGAAGAGAGAAAAAAAATAAAAAAATAAAAAAAAACAAAAAAAAAGAGAAAAGAAAAGGAAAAGAGAGAAAAATAAAAATAAAAATAGAATATGAAATCAAATTTTGAAAACTCGGGCGGGTCGGGAGACCCGGTCCGGTTTTCTTTATTAATATAAATATTCGAAAATTCAAAAAAATATTAAAATATTAAAAATTCCAAAAAAATTCGAAAATGTTTAAAAATCCCAAAAAAAATTAATTAAATAAAAATATTAAAAATTTTAGAAAAATTAAAAAAATTAAAAAATTCAGAAAAATTCCGAAAAATTCCAAAAAAAATCAGAAAATTAGGAAATGTTCAGAAATTAGTTTTGGGCTTAATTTCACTAGATTTTAGGTTAAAAAACTCAAAAAAAATAAAAAAAAAATGTGAAAATTCCTCTAAAAAATTTCCAAAATTCGGATAAGCCATTAGGGCTTTACTTTAGGGCTTTTGATTGCCTTTTTTCTTTCTAGAGACGATGCTAGGTCGCTGATTGTTTATTTTCTTTATGATTATCTGATTGCGCACTTTTAATAAATTGATTGTTGTTTTCTATTTTTAGAATGGTTAGGCGGAATCGTAGTTTTTCGATAAGCTGCCCGGTACGTTAGTTTGCGAGTATTCAAGTTTAGGTACCGAAAGGGCACTAGTTAGATCGCTAGTGTAATCAATTCCCCGAACTTTAGAATCTCTGGTTTTCGCGCGTATCGAGACGACACTCCCGCGTCTCGATCAGGGTTTCTAGCCGACCCTTGATCATAGCTAGTGGCGACTCCAATCAAATGTGTAAATTAAAAAATTCTCGTCGCGCGGGGTATGAGGCTTGGGAGTACCTCGGTCATTGGATTAATGAACCATTTGGTTCACCATTCAAACGAATCAATCGTTGTTCATATCCATCGACAAATACCTCTTGGCCTAAACCCGATCGGGACGGGTAGGTCGCGACAGCTTGGCGACTCCGCTGGGGACTTGAGGACTTAGGCCTAATATAACTTGATTGTTTGTTAACTAACGTGGTCTTATGGCAGCGCACTGTGAAGGCTAAGGTAAGTCCACTAACATTGTGTTAAATGGTTTTGTAGGTTGGGAGTTATAAGGGGTGGAGTGATTGTTGACATGTTTGTTTTGCAGGTTGGTGTAAAGGGTGTACGTGTATGTGAATGAAAATTGAAGTGTTGTTTTGATATTAACTGTCGTGCATGCTTTTACCTGCTTTAGCACTACACCTTGCACACACAACCCGCGATCTAAAACCCCGATCGCCTTAGGAAATCCATAGGAGGTGCCAAAAGTGTGGAAACCGTGCAGGGAAGGACCCATGGCTATCCCCTTTTGGTTCCGCCCATTTTCAAATAGTGATAAAGAGGACTGTCCAACGTAAGTACGGAATGGGGAAAACTCTTTTGATCTATTTGGGATGGGGACCTTTAGCCTTTAGAACTCCCACCTTTAGTGAGCTTCACGAGTCGGCATACGACTTGTTTTTGTGTTTGACATATCCACCATTTTTGGGTAAAGGTTTGTCTCTCCTTCGCATTCAATAATCGCAACCCCTTTTTCCATGCGAATTTAAATTTACTTTGTAATAAATAGTGATTGATTTAAATGCCCCTAGACTTAGATATCATGGGCCTCGATGAACTTCGAATCCTCCCGATCCCGAAGCGAGTGTTGTTGGACATGTGGGATACTCTCGACCCAAGCAAGAAGAACTACGTGGAAAAGAAGATCGGCCACCTCCTTTCTCTTTTACATATAGAACCCCAAGTGACATTGATTAAAGCCTTGGCCCACTTTTGGAACCCCGAAACCTCAACCTTTGTGTTTGATCGTCACGAATTAACCCCGACTTTGGAGGAAATTCAAATCATCATAGGCGATGTCCCTTCCCTTAGTGTCGTCGATCCTTCTTTAGGCGTGGATCCAGTCCCTCGTTTGAGTCAAATTCTAGGGGTCCCGCCGCCCGAAATTAGGACACTCCTCAATAGAAACTCCAAGGGTCTCCCACTAGCTTTCCTTGAACAACGATTCCATAGCTTCCTTTCGAGTCCTAGAGCAGAATCCACTAAAGTTTTTCTATTAGCCTTCTTCGGGTTTGTCATCTTTCCCTTCACTCAAAAAACAATGGACCCCACTGTCATCCATGTTATCGATGGGATCCTCGTCCTCAAAGGGTTTACCAACATGATCCTCGCCGAAATGTTTATCTCTCTCAATCGTTTCAAGAAGGACAAGCGTGTAGCCCTAAGAGCCCCCTTAGGTATTCTCCAAGTCTGGTTTGTGTCTCACTTGAAACAATTCGGTGGAAACTTAGCCATTCCTCATGTTAGTAAGGACATAAATCCCCTTACCCAATTCAAAGAGATAGAAAAATTCCTTCGTCCTTGGACCTTTCATAATTGGGTAGACTTCCTCGAGAATCTTACACCTAAACAAGTTCTTTGGCAAGCCCTTTGGGTTCATTTTCCTAAAGTATGTCTTACAAGCGGCCATAGTGACCCAATTCCACTCTTAGGTTTGACGGGATCGACTTCTTATTATCCTTTAAGAGCCGCCCGTCAATTCTATGTGCTTCAAGAAATTCCTCCTCCTCTAAAGTCGGGTTTATTTCGTTTCGATTTTCGCAATGGGGTTATCAAGGGAGACCAACTCGAGGAATTGAAGAACGAGATGAAACGAATCATCGATTTACTTTACTGCTACCAACCGAAGGATGTGGAGCGAGCCACCGACTTGGAAGGATCCATGAAGGAACACCATGCATCGAAGGAATACATAGCGCGACGTGTCGAGCCCGAGCTCGCCGTCACCATCCCAAAATTTCCCGTGATTGCAACCCCCAAGGAGACTCAAATGGGGCGGATCATAAGAGAAAGGGACGAAGCCCTGGCTGAGGCAGAACATTGGCAGAAAGCTTACAAGCGCGTCCGCAACATGCTGTGAAGAGGCCTTATATCCAAGACTAGTCATGTTCTATTATTTTCTTCTAGGGTGTTCTTTTAATTATCTTGGAATTGATGTATATTGCTTTTTCTTTTCATGAACTTTTAGGGCAAATGTCTAGGTATGCTTTTTACTATTTAGCGGATGTATAGGGATCTCCTTTCACAAATTTTAATGTAATTAGTGAAATTCCCTCTTTTGTAGGTTGAATGGAACATGACATGGGCATTTTAATCAATCACTATATGTTACTCCCTTTAATTGTATAATTTCTTACAGTGAAATTTTTATAAGAAACCGTTTACATGAGATGCAGCTTGTGCAAAAAGTTTCTTATCTCAGTTTCATCGTAAGAAAATATAAAATTAAAAGGTACGCAACTTTCGTGCTGTCACTTCACCGCGTACTAATTTCATTCTTTTTGTTTTATTTTATTAAAAAACAGGTGCCGAAACTACGGCTTCGAGGCAATCGCCAATTCGGACACGATCAAGGGCCACGCAAATGAATATTGAAGAGCAAAACGCCCGTTTCGCTGCTCTCGACGACAAGATCAATGATCTTGCGGCTCAACTCACTCAATTCGCGAATGATATGAGGACCGCGTTAGCAGTGCCAAATGCTGGTCAAGTCGCACCTCAAGCTGTTCCCAAGCCCGTAGAAGGACCCGCAAGAAGGAATGTTACTGAGGAGGCATTGGGTTCTACACCCGTAGTGGTCGAACTAGACCCCATTTCGGAAGCCGTCACCGCCCGTTTGGAGGAAGAACACAACAAAAGGTTCGCGAAGATAGAAGAGAAACTCCGTGCGCTACAAGGATACAAAGAGCATATGATCGAGGATTTATCTCGATATGCACAGATGAGCTTTCCTGAGAAGTTCAAGATTCTTGATTTCACTAAGTATGATGGGACTGGAGACCCAAAGATCCACTTGAAGTACTATTTGAACAGGATGGCGAGGTATGCCCAGAATGTCCCATTAATGGTTCAGACCTTCCAAGAGAGTCTAACAGGCCTGCATTGCAATGGTACATGTTGTCGAAGCCCGAGAAGTTCGAGAAGTGGGAGGAGTTAGCTTAGGCGTTCGTCCTGCAATACAAGTACAATACCGAGATAGCCCCCACGTGCGAAGTGTTGACTCGAACTGAAAAGAGAAGAAGTGAGTCCTTCAGAGCCTTCGCTCAAAGATGGCGTACTCTCGCAGCTCAAGTTCGACCCCCGCTCAGTGAAAATGAGCTACTGGATCTTTTTCTCAAAGCCTTGCCTAATGATTTCTATTTAAAGTTGGTGGGTTCCGGCTGTTTGACCTTCTCTCAGCTGGTAGATGTCGGAGAGAGGATAGAGGGGGCCATGCATGATGGTAGATTGAACGAAGGAACTAGTTGGAAGGTCCCGAACAGAAAAGAAAAGGATGTGGAGATCGATATGTACAAGCGCCAGTTGCGACGAAGCCCCTTGCCTCATCCTCTCAAGACCTCTCTGTGTTTCGAGAAAGGGCATATCAGAATTATGATTTTAAAAGGAGAGCACCGAGGCAGTTCACTCTCCTGCCTAGGCCACTATCCAAGTTGTTGCCCATGCTGTTGAGAAGGGGAATGATAGCTAAAGAAGTGCCTCGGGATAACCCTCCAAGATTCCCCGGGTTCGATTTGTCAAAGTCATGTGAGTTCCATAGAGGCGAAAAGGGTCATGATGTGGACAACTGCTTCACTTTTAAGATCAAGGTTCAGAATCTGCTCGACAAAGGCATTTTATCCTTTAAGGATCCAAACCCTAATGTTCAACAAAACCCGTTGCCTAATCATGTTGAGAATGTCAACGTGGTTATTGAGAAGGGTGATGAGAGTAAGCAAACCTTTAATGTGGATGTTCATAGACTCTATAAATTACTAATGTCAGTTGGACACTTTGAAGATGGGGAGGATATTCCGATGGAAGAAAAATTAAAATGTATCACTCGGATGGTGGACATGAGAGTAATCTATAGTATGAAGGAAGATAATATGACCGCCATGACGGCTGTTATTGACTCATTTTGTGAGAAGGAGACGGAGGAGACACCTGTTGAACCTACAGAAATTAACGAGCCAACTAATGAGGGTGTGTCGGAGAGTCTAATTGTGATCGACAGTGAAGGAGAGAATTTGTATGATGATCTTGGGCCTCAAGCTAGCAATGTGGATTGGAATCGTGAGTTCATAAAGCTCGCTCACGAGAATGGGGAAGTGGTTGACACACTGGGTCAACCTAGCAGCAAATTCGACTACCTTGTGAAGTATTCACCGCCACCCAGTTTTTTCATCGATCCCAAGGATGTTGTTCCTGATGGGTGGGGAGATATGGACGACCCACCCGAGCCTGAGGAGGAGATGGTCAACATGATTACCCCCGTGGTCATCGATCTATCAGTCGAAGAAGATCTATCAGATCCCGATGAACGAGATGTCGAGCATGTGGTCATCAACCTTATGGCAAAAGAGTTCACTACCCTAGAGGTCGATGATCATGTCATGGAACCGATGACGATTGAACTCTCGCCCGAGGACGAAGAAGACATAATAGTGGAAATGGCCCCTAGTTACGATGCTAAGGCGGTCCCTTGGAGTTACAAGGTAAGTGAAATCGATGCAGTCACTCGCTCGGGTCGATGTTATGATCCCACCAAGGTGGTTGAGAAAATGGCTATTTCAAATGAAGAGGCCGAACAATTTTTAGCAATTATTAAGACTATCGAATTTGATGTTGTCAATCAGCTGAGGAAGATGCCGGCCCAGATATCACTCCTGGATCTTTTCAAATCCTCCGAGAAACATAAAAATGCACTACTCAAGGTTCTAAATAAAGTGCACGTTCTCGAAACTATTAATGACACCCAATTGGAGGAGTTTGTCGGGTCTATCTTGTTGAAAGATCAGATTTCTTTTGCCGATAAAGATTTTCCTCTAGAAGGTCGCAATCATATTAAGGCACTGCTCATCTCGGTTAAGTGTCGAAATAAAATGGTGGCGAGAGTGCTGATTGACAATGGATTGGCATTAAACATTTGCCCACTTGCCACCCTTCGTCGTCTGGGGGTAAATGAAGAGAAAATGCTGGTATCTAAATCTACCGTTCGTGCTTTTGACAGTATAAAGAAGGAAGTAATTGGTGAGGTTGAGCTCGAACTGCTAATTGGTCCAGTCCTTTTTCTGGTCAGCTTCCAAGTCCTCGATATTCCTAGTGCCTTCAATTTTCTACTGGAACGACCTTGGATACATGCCGCCGGAGCCGTACCCTCGAGCCTGCACCAAAAGGTCAAATTCATTGTTGATGGGAAGCTGGTAACTGTTCATGGAGAAACTGACTTTAAGGTCTTTCACGACACTGCGATCCCATACGTGGAACCCGAGAACAAGGCTGAATCAAGTTATCAAACTTTGGAGTTAGTCTCGATGATCCATGTGCCCGTTGGAACCATCATGCGAGACCTAGAAATGGCTAAGCCTTCAATCATGTCGAGCAAGGTGTTGCTCGAAAATGGGCATGTCCCCGGAACCGGCCTGGGACTGCATGGTCAAGGTATCAAAGAACCCCTTCAGGTCTCCAAGTGGCGCAAAAGGATAGGCCTAGGTTATCATGGAGGCAATTCTGGTGGCTGAGATAACCATGAAGGACGAGGCAGTGTCGGAGGTCGAGGTCAGCATGGGGGCCGTGGTGGTCGTAGAGGCCATGCTAATTATGATGGCCAAGAAAGAAATAAAACTGTGGTGACTACGGAGGCCTGGCTAATCACGGAAGTTGCGGAGGTCGGGGGAGTTTATTTGGGTTAGGAGAAGGTCGGAAGGGCTTACTTCTTCCGGAGTTGAAAGAAATCTTCCCGGGTCCACCCAAGCTGCTACAGGAAGAGGAGGCCGTTCTTGGTCTCGTTGATTTATTCGAGGGGGAGTTTGCTTGTGCTGTCATAGAAAATGAAGAGGCCGAGCTTTCTGTTGCTACTGCCAACCCTTTTGAGTAGGGATGCTGCTTTTCTTTCCTGTTTTGTCTTGTTTAAGTCTGTGTTCATCCCTTCCATGGGAGGTCTGTTTAGGTCTAGGGTTGTTTCTCTTTGTAATCAAAGTCTTGGACTGCGAGCCGTCGGTCCAAGACCTTGAGTCATGTAAATGGCCTCATTTTATTAATGAAATCATGATCATGTTTTATTAAGGACGTGTGGAAGTACCCAAACCAGACTGATGATGATGCTTTGAGGCCTGGACTTCCGCACGCTTCCTGGTTTCCAAAATCATTTGCGAATAAGGACGTCCAAGGATATGAGGACGGATCCCTCATTTTCAAAAACTCTTTCAAAATGATTTCAAAACGCATGCATATCATTAGTTGTAATAACATTTGCCAATTTAATCACTAACCTTCTTTGTGGCATCTCAGGCATAACATTTCACATTATCATGATAGGTGTACATGTGAGTTGGATTTGCTTGACGAAAATTCCTTTGGGACCGATAATGACAAGGATGACCGTGATCGGAAAAGCATCGAACAAGATTGGGTTTGGCACGAAGAGTCTAAGCCGTTGACCGCGGAGCCTACAATCACCATAAATCTGGGCGATTCGGAGAATGTTAGAGAAATCAAGATTGGAGCTGGCCTTTCTGAAATCAAGATTAAAAGGATGGTTGACCTTTTAAAAGAATACCAAGATGTGTTTGCATGGTCATATGCGGATATGCCGGGGTTAGATAGAGAAATTGTAGAACATGCTCTACCAACTGATCCGAGTATCCCGCCAAAGAAACAAAGGCTCAGAAGAACAAAGCCCGAATTATCCAAGAAGATCGAAGAAGAAGTCATGAAGTTGTTAAAAGTGGGCTTCATAGAAGTGTCGTGCTATTCTGACTGGATCGCCAATGTAGTCCCTGTTATGAAGAAGGATGGTCGAGTCAGGGTTTGTATTGACTACTGCGATCTGAATCGAGCAAGTCCGAAAGATGACTTCCCGCTGCCTCACATCGATGTGTTGGTCGACAGTACCGCGGGATTTGAGCTATTTTCCTTTATGGATGGATTTTCTGGTTACAATCAAATTCGGATAAAAGAAGAAGATAAAAGTAAGACCTCCTTCATTACCCTTTGGGGGACATTTTGTTACAAGGTAATGCCTTTCGGCTTGAAGAACGCCAGGGCAACGTACCAAAGAGCAATGGTCACCCTATTTCACGATATGATGCATAAGGAGGTGGAGGTCTACGTAGACGATATGATTGCCAAATCCAAACATGGAGAGGATCACATCGAGGTGTTACGGAAGTTGTTTGACCGACTTCGAAGGTTCAAGCTAAGACTTAACCCCGCCAAATGTGTGTTTGGGGCAAAGTCTGGGAAATTATTGGGGTTCATGGTCAGTAGTCGAAGCATTGAATTTGACCCATCGAAGGTTAAGGACATTTGTGATTTGAAGCCTCCTTCTACTGTCAAAGAGGTTCGGAGTTTGCTGGAGAGACTGAACTATATGGCGAGAATTATTTCTCAATTGTCTGAGACTGCTAAACCATTTTTCAAGCTCCCGAAGAAGAACGCCAAAGTTAAATGGGATACCGATTGTCAAAAGGCATTTGAGAAAATAAAGCAATATCTTTCTCATCCGATGGTCCTGGTGCCACCTGTCCCCAGAGTGCCATTGATACTCTATTTGACAATTTATGATGAATCGTTGGGAGCCTTGCTAGCCCAAAAGAGACCAAGCGATGACAAAGAATGTGCGATATACCATCTCAGTAAGAAGTTTACTTCATCCGAAATAAATTACCCCGGAGTTGAAAAAACGTGTGTGGCTTTGGTGTGGGTATTACACCGCTTACGTTAATACACATTCCATCATTGGATCCCGCTCGTAACTGTAAATGATCCCATCAAATATTTGCTGGAAAAACCTGCATTGGTCGGAAAGTTAGCAAAGTGGCAAGTTCTGGTGTCCGAATTCGATGTCCACAGCATGACGCAGAAATCCGTCAAGGGAAGAACTATAGCTGACATGTTGGCAGAAAACGTCAAAAGGTCGAAAGACCATGATCAGTCAGATCCTATAGAGGAGCGCATTTCAGAGATAGTGGACGATTGTACTTCGACAGTGCCGTTAACCTGGCTAGTTCTAGGACTGGGCCAGTTCTTATCTCCCCGACGGGTCAACATCACCCTGTGGCTGCCAAGTTGGTATTCCCTTGTACCAATAATATCTCAGAATACGAGGCTTGCATACTGGGATTGCAATTGGTCGTTGACATGAAAGTTAGGAAGCTGCAGGTTTACGGCGATTCCGCCCTCATCATTCTTCAGACAGAGGGCCAATGGCGAACCCGTGACTCCAAATTGATTCCTTACCACGAATTCCTTGAGAAGTTAATAAAGGAATTTGAGGAGATTTCCTTTAAGTATTTACCCCGATCGCAGAATCGGTTTGCCAACGCCCTAGCCACGTTATCATCAATGCTGCAAGTCATGGAAGGATTAGACATTGAGCCACTGAAAATCGAAATACTAACATGTCCGGCTTACTGTTTGGCGATCGCAGATGAACCTGATGAGAAGCCGTGGTATCACGACATCATGAACTATCTTCAAAGGGGTGAATATCCTCCTGGAAGTGAACTAACAGATCAGAAAATACATAAGGAAGCTAGCGTCGAAATTCTTCATCAGTGGCAACGCTCTTTACAAAAGGTCCTTTGACTCAATTTTGTTGAAATGCGTCGATGCCAAAGAAGCTAATCAGTTGATGAGGGAAATTCATGAAGGAGAATGTGGTCCGCACATGAACGGTCATCTTTTGGCCAGAAAAATCATGAGACCGGGTTACTTTTGGATGGCTATGGAGGCTGACTGTATTTGGCATATTCATTATTGCCGTCGGTGCCAAATCTATGCAGATAAAATCAACACACCACCAAATGAATTGCGTCAAATGTCCGAGCCATGGCCGTTCTCAATGTGGGGGATCGATATGATCGGGCCAATTAATCCTAAGGCTTCCAATGGACATCGTTTCATCTTGGTAGCCATCGATTATTTCGCCAAGTGGATTGAGGCGAACTCATATGCCAATGTCACCGCCAAGAATGTGGCCAAGTTTATTCGCCGTGACATGATCGCTCGCTATGGAGTCCCGGAGGTGATCATCACTTACAATGGCTCAAATCTGAACAACAAAGTTGTAGATGGCTTACTCGACGAGTTTCATATTCGTCACTTGAACTCCTCACCTTACCGTCCACAAATGAATGGAGCTGTGGAGGCAGCCAATAAGAACATAAAGAAGATCTTGTTAAAAACTGCTGACAACTATCGAGACTGGCATGAACGGTTGCCTTACGCGTTGATGACATACCGAACTTCGATCCGCACTTCAACGGGGGCAACTCCTTTCTCGCTCGTTTATGGTATGGAAGCGGTCTTACCCGTGGAAGTCGAAATCCCTTCATTAAGGATTCTCTCACAAGTTGAGCTCTCTGAGGAGGAGTGGACTCAACAGAGATGGGATCAGTTGAACATGATCGATAAGAAGAGGCTAAAGGCTTTATGCCATGGTCAATGCTACCAAAAGCGAGTTGCTAAGTCCTTCAATCGCAAAGTCCGGCCTCGACATTTTAAAGCCGGAGATCTCGTACTAAGGAAAGTGCTGTCCATCACACCCGAATTAGGTGGGAAGTTCGCCCCAAATTATGACGGTCCGTATGTCGTTAGAAAGGTTCTACCTAGGGGTGCTTTAATTCTTGTAGAAATGGATGGCCAAGAGTTGCCAAAGCCTGTAAACGCCGATTCGGTAAAAAAGTATTTTCCTTGAATGAAATCCGAGGCCCGAGAGCCATTTTCGATGCAATCCGAATCACTATAGGTTATTCACATCATGCATATTATGCATACATGCACACATGTTTACTTTGCAGGTCCTAAACAATCCGAAAATTGATCCACAAACAATTGAACCGTCTTGGCAAGCATCCAACAAGCTAAATGCGAAGGAGGGGGTTACCAAGTCACTAGGCCGTAGGTAAGTATCCTTTTTCTTAATGCCAAAAGAAGGTCGAACGGAAAATTTGCTTTGAACAAAAAAAACAACAAAACAAAACAATAAAAGAAAAAAAGTTTTTGGCGAGTTTGATAAAAACAAGCATAAAAGTAGAAATTGTGAAAATAAATTTTTCACAAAAATTTTGAATATCATCCTTGTCCAAAGTTGCTTTGATGCTTGGTGGAACATTCATTTCGAATCAAAATTCCCAATGGAGATCAATCAACTCAGGTGATCTTGACGAAACAAGAGGAAATATGTTAATCATGCCAAGCGAGAAGCACTTAGAATGAAGAAAAGCGAACCATTCCCAAACACGTCCTATAAACACTTTGTGAGTTGAGTACAAAAAAAAATTGTGTTTTAGGATGAGAGATTCATTCGCAAATAGTACATGGATCAAAATGAAAAGAGGCATTTCTTTCATCCATCCTACACATTACAGGTAATCATAGTTAAGCCCCTTTGAGCCTTCTCATGTGAAGAATTTCTATAAAATACCCCTGTCAAGAACCACGCCACAATGGGGCAAGCTTGGAGGTTTTGGTTGACATTCTTTGGAGGAAAAGATGAGAAAGGTTTCTTTGCTCTCACTTGCATCAATCTTTTTGTGGTAACTTCAGGTCAATCCTTGTGGAAGCTCGAAGCATCCCAAAATGAAGAAGAGCATTCATTTCTCTACCCAAACGCTCATACCTTTTGCTTAGCCAAGTTGAGCCTAAATATTCATTTCTAAAGCCCGAGTGGTGATTATCTCCCTACACTGGGGCAAGGCACATGATTTACCAAAGCAACTAGTGCTTGTGTGATAACGTGTGGAAAAATCTCGAAAGTCCTAGGAGCTTAAAATAGTCAAAAGAGAAAAAGTCAAGTGAAAACTAGAGGGCATGAAAAAACAGTTTGTCTGGTAAAAGCAAGGCCAATGCCCATTAAAAAAAAATCTAGAGAGGAATTCTTTCGTGAAAAAAAAAAGAAAAAAAAGGGATGTCAAAAGAAAAATGCTTGCATGAAAGAAAAACCATTGCAAAGGCGAAAGCCATTAGAAAAAGAGCAAAGTTCTTATGTCGAAATGATTTGCCGATGGACTCTCGAGACGAGTTAAGACGAGATGATATGGTAATGATGCCACGATAGTCATCAGCTCTTAAATCTTTTCTGAAAAACTCGAGCCTTTTGAGCCTTTCACCAAACCAATCTTACAATCCTTTCCAAAGTCTCTTCCGATTGAGATGGTTTGAGCAGAAGTTTGGATTTCCAAAGAAGCTACCGCTTGAAGAAGTGAGGGCAAGGTTGTCTTATCTCATCTTAAGGTTTCTTAACTTGTAAGCCTGGCGAAGATGCCGTTCCATGATTATTTCATTTCTTGGTCGATAGTGCTAATCCGTTGTCAAAACCAGGACCAAACCTGCATTACAGTCCTTAAAAGACCTCTCTGATTGGTCAATGTGTACTTATGCAAATGATTCTCGAAGCCTTCGACATTGGTAATGCGAGGTACATCAGAAATCAAACTATTTCCCACGTTAATGGATGGGATTAAACAACCTTCTTGAAAGTATGAGAGAAGCCCTTTTCGATTAAGGAGCTCTTGTTTGGCATACTTAACAAAGCCCTCTTCGTGGACCAAGGTCCTTTTTGACAAAGATTTGTCTTCTAAGGGAATTTGATGATTAACGACGTTTTCCAAACTCGATGACAATCATGTGATATTGAATGATGCTAAATGTTTTTTTTAAACAATTGAAACTAGTTTGATTTGCTCATGCAATCAACACTTTATCAGTGATGCTATTCTTTTGATAGTATCCTTCATGATGTCTGATTGATATCAATCTCGCCTGGTATGCTTTCCCCTACCAGGGCATCTGTTATAACATATTCCGTTAGATGTGCAGTGGCCATTTCAGAATCTTCTTGATTGATAGGTTTACAGCCTCAGAATTGTACGGTGAGCTTTTGCAGCCCGGAGCACCCTTATTGACCTAGCGAGCTTTCGCAGCCCGGAACACCTTATTGACCTGGCGAGCTTTCGTAGCCTATAGTCTGTCTTTTTCCTTGCACTGTGAGCTTTTGCAGCCCGAAGCACCCTTATTGACCTGGCGAGCTTTCGCAGCCCAGAGTCTGTCTTTTTCCTTGCCCGGTGAGCTTTCGCAGCCCAAAACACCTTATTAACCTCGCGAGCTTTCGCAGCCCAGAGTCTGTCTTTTTCCTTGCCCGGTGAGCTTTCGCAGCCTGGAGCACCCCATCGACCTGGCGAGCTTTCGCAGCCCAGAGTCTATCTTTTTCCTTGCCCGGTGAACTTTCGTAGCTCGGAACACCCCATCGACCAGGCGAGCTTTCGTAGCCCAGAGTCTTACTCTTTCCTGGTCCGGTGAGCTTTCGCAACCCGGAGTACCCCATCGACCTGGCGAGCTTTCGCAGCCCAGAGTTTCCTTCTTTACATAACAAGACTTCATGTAGCCGAAAAGCCCGTTCTTACACGGTATGGCTTCCTTTTCATTCAGTCACAAGCCCGTTAATAATCTCTCATGCATCTTCTCATGCCCTCCATGAACAAAATTTAAGTGTTTCTTATCTTTGAAAGGAATCTCTTCGAGCTCCCCTTCAAAGAGGGACAGCTGTTAATACCTAAATTTTGCCCAAATCATTTAGGGTTTTATCGCATAAAAAATTTTAGGGTTTAATTTTTAAACCACTAAATAAAAAATATTTTCATTGAATTACATGGCATGTAGACATTAGGCACATTTGCATTAATAGGACCTATTAGGACACCAAATAAAATAAATAAAAGGATTTTCGGGCCGGGTTTGTCGGTCTATTCTTTTTTCCCTCTTCTTTTCATTTTTACGCGGCCCATTTTTGTTTTAATCTTCTCCCCTTTTCTCTTTTTTTTCCACGCGGGCCAGCCCTCTTTCCCTCGGCCCGGCTCACGTCTGTTCATCTCCCCCCTCCCCAGTCAACATTTTAGAACGTACGGGGGAGGAACAGTGCAGAACGCCACAGAAAAGAACGCAGAAGCCAGAGGAGCGCGGGGCATGCCGGCGTGATCCTCGGGTCGGGCGCAGGCCGGCCACGGCAACTGGCGGTGGCAGGGGGCCATGCGCGCTTGCCGGCCGGCTCCGCGCCACTGGCCGTCCTTAAAGCCGGGGGAGAAAGAGAAAACCGGGGAGCTACGGGAGAGAAAAAACGGAGAGGAAAAGGGGAGGATCGAGGGGTAGTGAAGAGAGCGTTCCGACCCCCTTGATCAGCAAGGAGGGGCTGGACAAATCTCTTCCCCTTCTCTGCCGTGCACTGTGAGTTTGCGAAAACCAGAGTCGAACACCTTCTTCTTTGGCGTGGTTCGACCTCCTCGCACAGGGAGACACCAAGAGAGTGGGAGGGTGGTACCCGAAGGAAGAGAGTTTGACTCGTTTGCCGGCCATCAACCCGAGTCGTCGTCGGTACCATCAAGTTCTCAGTCGCCGCACTTCATCTCGGCCGGAGACGAACCAGGTGGGTTTAGTTTCAGCTCCCCTGTTTTGCTTCCTCCTCCCCTGCCTCTTGGGTGCCGGGCTCACCGAGCTCATTCGGTGCTTGCCCGACACCACAGAACGAGGAAAATGGTTCCATACTTCCCCAAATGATGTTATTGAACGTTTTTTAATGAGAAATAAGCTCTGAATCCCACAAAAATCGACTTAGAAGCCCTTAGTTTTAAGCGCACCCCACTTGTTTGTTGAAATGCCCCAACAAACCTCTTTGAGCTTAGGGCGCCGAATTTGATCTTGCATTTTTTGGGTCGTTTTTGTGTAAACCGAGACATGTTCGTTGTTAAATACGGCTGTTTGGATCTTCATACATCACGTTTAAGCCCTATATTGCTTTGAATCTCGGCCTAAAGCTCTCAATGAACCACGCCTGCCATATGCTCGATGAAATGCCCGAATGAAGTTTCTATTCTTTTTGCAAAACCGACGCCCTAAAGCTTTGTTATATGCTTGGCCGGTTCCATTGTAGTTACTGACTTCAAAATTTCTTTGTTTTCCATGTGATTTTGTGGGGTATTAATGTTGTCCGAGTCGACCGCGTATAGGTGTTCCCTCGCCGGAGACATTTCCAACACCAACGAAGCACACGGTTTGGCACGCCTCAGTTAGACCATTCTTCCTCATTTTTATATGATTATGTTGTTTTGTTCGCTGGCTTGGTCGCGTGGGTATGGGGGGAGTGTTTTTTGGGCCGGAATAGGTGACCGACGATCAAGAAACTGCCGGTCAGTAGCTAGCCGGCGATGACTTGGAGTTAGTCGATCGACCGGAGGTGATTCGGCCGTAGTCTAGAATCTGGGGGAAGCTTGCCTCGGAAGGTGGCGTGGTCTCGTTGAGGTTCTAGGGATGGAGGCGTTCGCAGTGGCGGTCCCAGCATGAAGACGCATGGGAAGGAATTCTGGGCAGAGGGCACATGAAGGAGATGAAGAAGAGAGAAAAAAAATAGAAAAAAGAAAAAGAAACAAAAAAAAAATAGAATATGAAATAGAATATGAAATCAAATTTTGAAAACTCGGGCGGGTCGGTAACCCGGATCGAGCAGCCGGGTCGGATCAGGTCGGGAGACCCGGTCCGGTTTTCTTTATTAATATAAATATTCAAAAATTCAAAAAATTCAAAAAATATTAAAATATTAAAAATTCCAAAAAAATTCGAAAATGTTTAAAAATCCCAAAAAAATTGATTAAATAAAAATATTAAAAAATTCAGAAAATTAAAAAAAATTAAAAAAATTAAAAAATTCAGAAAAATTCGGAAAAATTCCAAAAAAATCAGAAAATTAGGAAATATTCAGAAATCAGTTTTTGGCTTAATTTCACCAGATTTTAGGTTAAAAAACTCAAAAAAAATAAAAAAAAAATGAGAAAATTCCTCTAAAAAATTCCCAAAATTCGGATAAGCCATTAGGGCTTTACTTTAGGGCTTTTGATTGCCTTTTTCTTTCTAGAGACGATGCTAGGTCGCTGATTGTTTATTTTCTTTATGATTATCTGGTTGCGCACTTTTAATATATTGATTGTTGTTTTCTATTTTTAGAACGGTTAGGCGGAATCGTAGCTTTTTCGATAAGCTGCCTGGTACGTTGGTTTGCGAGCATTCAAGTTTAGGTACCGAAAGGGCACTAGTTAGATCACTAGTGTAATCAAGTCCCCGAACTTTAGAATCTCTGATTTTCGCACGTATCGAGACGACACTCCCGCGTCTCGATCAGGGTTTCTAGCCGACCCTTGATCATAGCCAGTGGCGACTCCAATCAAATGTGTAAATTAAAAAATTCTCGTCGCGTGGGGTATGAGACTTGGGAGTGCCTCGGTCATTGGATTAATGAGCCATTTGGTTCACCATTCAAACGAATCAATCGTTGATCATATCCATCGACAAATACCTCTTGGCCTAAACCTGATCGGGACGGGTAGGTCGCGACAATTACATCAGAGAAATTCAATCTGAATATCTTTTTTACTTGCTAGTGAAATGAAGGAGACGAACAATTTCGCTATTATTCTTCAAGTTGTGGCTCAGAGAAGAAAAGAATGAATTGTGCTTAAAGCCACTCAGCAAGTCACATGGATTTATTGTTGAGGTAGAACAGTCAAGTTGGATAATCAACGGTTTTAAATCAAAAGGGCTAGATTTGGAATTTAAATGAAAGTTTGTGATTTTTTATGAGATAAAAAAAAGTTGATACCAAAATTGTCACTCGACTTAAAATTGGTGTTTTTTTACGAGACAAAAAAAGTTGGGCCAGAATTGTTACTCGACTTGAAGTTGATTCTTTTTTTTGAACTAGGCCTTGTAAAAGATACAGTATAAGAAATCCACTTAATTTTTGTTTTAAAACTATAGGACTATTACATATACATAGAATGAATTATACGTGTTAAGTGGCGATACTTGATAAAGTAATGGTACGTTATTATTGGGGTTGCAGTCATAAAAGATTAGGAGTAATTAGGACCTTGTACATGCATATTGGCCTTTTTCTAATTCTTTTTTGTTTTCCTTGTATCCCTTTCCTCTGTTCTAGGAGAATTGAAGACTAATCATTTACTCATTATTTATGTCACATTCTTTCTATTTCCTTCTACCTTACATAGATACGCGGTGGAAGAAGGGAGAGATGAACCCACCCTAAATGATTGCAGAAAGTAACAATGAGGTAGGGTTGTTCGGTTTGGTTCTTTGCATATGCACAATTTTTTGACAAAATATTTTGTGTGGCCAACATATTTTAATGTAAGATGTCTTACCTACGACATTCGGTAGTGTTTACAGGCTAGTTATTAAAGCTTCAAAGTTTTAGGAAATATTATTCGTAAAATAATTATTGATAATGTCGTGCATTGCACAGGCTATTGACTTTGCGTAAGTTGATCGATGAGCCTGATCACATGTGTACAAGAAATAAAGGGTAAAGATATTGGAGTCCCTCAATTATTGCAAAATGTTTAATTAGGCCTTCAACTATTGTCAGTACAACAATCTTCAATCAAACAAAGTAGGATCTGCCGCTGCCATTGACACAGTCGGAGGAGGAAGAGGAAGATTTTAGGGAGTGATTGACAGTCATGAGGTCGCGAGAGCGCGTCAAGGCATATGTTATCTTCATGAACACGGTTGATGGAGCATTTATTTGGGAGGAGAAATAATTAGGGCCAGCCAATGGGGCTGCTCCGTACATCTGTTTTTTTTTTTATCCTTTTTTTTTGTTTTGCCCTTTTCCTGTTTCTCTCTTTCACGGGAAAGTTTGGATTTTTCCCAGGAAATTTCGGTGAATAGCTGGAATGCATGGTGATTTCGTTGGGATGCGTTTTGTTGTGATTCGAGTGCCAAGTGAGTCTCTATAGAGCCTAATATTTTAACATTGCAAAAAACTGGAGCTTGTTTGTTGGATAAAAAAGAAGTGTTGATTCCTTCATTACTGGTGAAATTATCACCAAATTAAACCAATTCCTATAATTCAGCGACTTCATATTTCATTCCGTGTCTCACATTAATGTCGGTAGCCAAATTAAGAACCGTCCCCCAATTAAGGACTACAGCAGTGCGTGATCATTTCCACATGAAAAAAAGATTCCATATGATTCTAATGGCTATTAATCAACACTAAAAAGATACGGAAGATACGAACGTACTTGGATTAAACATCATGATAAATTATATTGAGTTTTTCTAGCATCCTCTGGCTCATGGATTATTGTTGCTAATGAGAAAGTATTGTCCATGAGTGTAGTACATATACTAAACTGAATTTTGGCACTGAAAATAATGGGTTCCATGTGGATCTCGTCCATCAGATATGAAGGCCCGATTGAGGTTAGTTGATGTATTAGCTACGTAAAATACTCACTCGTTTCTGGTCCATGCTGCTTTTGGAATTATTCATCCATCACGTGGTGTTAGTACTCGTTTGTGGAATTTGTGGTTCATCTTTATCATTTTGTACCCGTTCCAATTTTTCCAAACCTAATGAAAGTATGTGGCCCATTCCTCCATTATTTGTGTATCTCCTCCACTTTTCTGTTGGGCTATCGACAATTGCGGAGCAAATAACTCGCGAAATCGAAATGCTTAAAGATGTAACTCAACTAATGTCAAAATTTTAAATGATTGATCGATCAAATTGATACTTTAAAAGCTCCATTCTTGAATGATGGCGCTCTTAAGAATTGATTCGACATTTACTCCCGATTCATGCATAGACATGTACAAATCACATGTCGGTGTCGGTGTTAGTGTAGCTTCACATCACTCGTTGAGGAGAGAGCTGACCCCAAAAACGCGTGAAGGATGAGGTGAACCTCCTGAAGTAAATGAATGGAGAGGCGGGTTCGCAAGTCATGCGTGTCACTTGCGTTGCATTGCTTGACCTTGACTTGTTCACCGTATGACCCGCAGCCATTTAAGTGTGTATTGAAAACTCAAAACAAACTCCCAAATATCATTAAGTCGGGTCGCGATGGAGGGGCAAGCTTCTTGCAAGAATCAACTTCCTCGGTTAAAAAAGAAAGGGGATTGAGCTTGCAAGAAAACAACTTCTGTGAGACCCAGAGAACAACACAAAGAATTGGTCAATTATTATTATCATTATTATTATTATCGATAATAATTATTTAATAGCATTACGGGGATAATTATCAAAAAAGCCTTACACCTATTCTACGGATGCCATTTCAGTCTTAAACCTTTTAATTTGGCAAACCTTTTGACAATTTGTCAATGTTGTTCTTCCTGTCACTTTTGATCAGAAATCGCTGATATGGATGCTAGCGCTAACGTGGACAATTTTTTTATTTTTTAAAATATTTTTTTCTTTTCTTTTTCCTTTCTTTTTTTCTTTTCTATTTTTTCTCATTGTGGCCGGCGACCCTCTCCAGCCCCTAGGTGAGGGCCTGCAAGCCCTTGCCCTACCCCACGCCTACGGTGACCCCTGTCAGCCACAATGAAGAATAAAAAGTTAAAAAAAAACAGGATAAAAGAATAAATTACAAAAGAATAAAAAAAGTTAAAAAAATTAAAAATTTATAGAAATTTTCCACACTATTGCCAGTCATCCTACATGGCATGGCCGGCATCAGCGTCAGTAGTTTCTAACCAAAATTGGCAAGAATGACTACATTGACAAATTGTCAAAAGGTTTAAGACAAAATTGGCCAAATTAAAAGGTTTAAGATTGAATTGAAATCCATACAATAGGTTTAGGAATTTTTTGGTAATTTACATGGCATGGTCGGTGTCAACATCAATGTTTTCCTACCAAAATTACTCGGAATGACTAAATTGGCAAATTGTCAAAAGGTTTATGACTGAATTGACCAAATTAAAAGGTTTAGCACTGAATTGAAATTTGTATAACAGTTTCATATTTTTTTTTTATTTTTCCCGCTGCTGCTTCTACTAGGTTGCTTGTTTAAAAAATGTCTTATAAACTAGATTTTTATGTTGAATTTATGAAACGTTTTGTCAAAATAGTTCGGGGAGTCAGGTGGCTCGTGGAGGCATAATTTATCTCTATGAACACCGTCAATGGTGCATTTGTTTGGGAGGAGCAATAATTTGAACCAGCCAATCAGGCTGCTCCATATAATTTTCCTATTTTCTTTTCTTTTTCTTTTTTTTCCCTTTTCCTGTTTCTCTCGCTTTCGTGGGGAAAATTGGATTTTTCCGGGAAAATTTAATAATTAGATAGAATGCGCGTCGATTTTATCGGCATTTCTGGGTGGTGGTTGGTTCACTTTGCGGGGAAAATTGGTGTGGACTATTTGGTGATGTTTTCTTTCTTTTGTTTGGGTTTAATTAAATTTCGGATGAGTTTTTTTTTTTTTTTGGTGATTGGACGAACCTGGACATGGTCACGAGGCCGATTTTACATTATATCATTTTGTAAGTTGAGAAATTCATTCGCGTTCCAGAAAACGTCGGAATGCCGAGTGACTCTCTTTAACGCCTAATATTCAATACATTGCAGAAAGAAATGACTAATGAAAATGATAGGATCTACTGGAAAGTAGAGTTCGTTCGTTAGCTAAAAAGAAGAGTTGATTCCTTCAGTTTGGTAAAATTGTACTGGTTAAATTAATTCCTATATGTTTAGCTAACTTCATATTTTATTCTGTGGCTCACAATGTCAACGGTTGGATCATTCCACAACTCTTGACCCTCTTTTCTTATTTGCTACTAAACACACACGACCTTTTATATCCATCAAAAATTGAAATAAATAAAAAAAAAATCAAAACACGTGGTAATGGCGATGCTAAACGTATCCAACTGTTTTGAGGGGCTGCGAGAGAACGAGCGGACGAGGCAATTACAAGGGATGCTCTGTCAAAGTAATCAAGTTCAGGAGCGATTTTGAAATAAAGTCAACGAAGTTCGAGAAACCAGCACCATTTCATGGGGATTTTTGAAATTTTCTTATCAATGAAGTGTTATTAATATCTCATTGGTGCCATTTTTTTGACTAAATATTTCAATGACTAAAAAATAATATTAATGCCTGAAATAGTTATTGATAATGTCATGCATTGCACGGGCTGTTGGCTTTTGTAAGTGGATTGATGAGCCTTATTTTATGAACAAAAAAAAAAAGGATAAAGGTATCGGGAGTTACTGAACTGTTACAAAATGTTTAATCAGCTCTCTTGAAACCGGCCCCATTTCAAGGGCCTTGGTTTGAGTTGGTAATTTCGTTTAAAATACAAAGGGAGATGCTGGCATGGCCGTTAACAGTTGATGTGGTAATTATAATATAAAATATTTTCAAAATTTTAAAAAATAAATATTTGGAAAAGAACGAAATTTATTGAAAAAAAAGAAAATTTAAACAAAAATTCATTTCGGAGCAATACGTGTGTCTCCATCTAAAACTAGTTTTGTACTGCATTCTGGATTGCATTATTTTGCCAGCAGCCGAATTCAATTTGTAATAAAAATTTCACGAAAATCATGAGAAAAGCATTTGTCTCCTTTTAGACGATTGCATTCTTGGCTCACCTCGGTCCTCTTCACTTGCTCACGAAGCTTTTGAAGAAGCGGGAGATTGTCCTCTTTGATCTTCTTCAACAAGCTGTCCGCGAACAAGCGCCTCTCCAAGTTCCTGAGCTTTGCAACGTGGCCACCTCAAGGTCCACCATGGCCGCCCTCTTCAATCTTCTTCAACACGCAGGTGGAATTGACAAGGGCCGCAGACCTCAGATTTGGGCGAGGGCCGTCCTCTTGCCGCCCGACTGTAGTCTGCTTACCCTTCTCCTCTTGATTTATCTTTTCTTAACGATTTCTGCTTTTTTCCAGATTTCTACTTTTTTCAATTCTGAAAACTAATTTTTATATTAAAATTTCCGTATAAGGTGCAATGTCAGCATATAATGGCCACGTTACATCTCCGTTTATAATTATAATAGAAAGACCAACTCAAATAACAAATATACAGTTTAGGAATTTAGTTGCACAAAAAAGGTTGAGGGAGCTTATTGAATATTTGAAATAGTTTGGGGACCCGATGCCTTTATTCCAAGGGGAAAAGGAAAGAACTTGAGATTGACCTTTCTGCTCTTCCAAGGAGTCTTTAAAAGTCTCCGAACTTGATAAAAAGTCATGGACACCTTCACCGTGTCCACTAGCTAATGCAGAGCGATAGGTGGAAATGGACCGAGTCTACCTGCTAATGCACACCGTTAGGTGGGAAATGGACAATTAAATTTGACTTTTAAGGTATTGGCACTCGCTTGCCTAGTTCTTATACAAAATCTCAGCTCATTTCTGAGCACCCATTTTTTCTCTTTAGGGAAGAGAGATATCCGGAAGTAATAAGCTTCCCAGCCATGGCAAACTCAGAGGCCAGACCGAATAGTGATGTTACACGAGTAGCAAGAGGTGAGTACCAAGTGTTCCTGAGTTTCAGAGGACCCGACACCCGTCATGGATTCACAGACTTTCTTTACCATAGCTTGGTAGACGCTGGAGTCCGTGTATTCAGGGATGAAGATGATCTTTGCGTCGGCGAAGTGATTGGTGGGAAGCTTCTACGTGTCATCAACAACTCCATAATCTACATCCCCATCTTCTCTCGGACTTACGCCTCTAGTAAATGGTGCCTCCGCGAGCTTGCACACATAGTAGACAACGTATCTAAGTCAGTGGGTAAAAAGAGTATCCTTCCTATTTTTCTTGACGTGGAACCTGAGGACGTTAAGCTTAAGACTCGACGATATAGGAAAGCCTTTTTGAAGCACGAGAAGGAGTTTCCTAACGAAGTAGAGATGTGGAAAAGAGCTCTTGCAGAGATAGATGAAATCAAGGGATGGAACGTGAAAAAGGACCAAGGGTAATACTCTTTTAAGATCCCTGCCTATTTCTTTTAACAACTTCATATTTTGCATCCATATCGATCTGTAGTCTCACTTATCGAATTATACAATTTGCATCCTCAGACAAAAATTTCAACCCAAAATTTTGCATCCTCAATAAACACCAGTTACACAAGGAAACAAGGATTAGGTGAAGAAAAATCATGTCTAAGTATTCAATAGAAGCGAAAGCATATTGAGAACATGTAAAGCATGACTAGGCCGCCATCTTGAGGCCTCAAGCTCTGCAGAGCTCGCAGGAGGTCCGAGACGAGGCTGGGCAACCTTGATCTGGACTGGGCCAGAGATGACGGCCACTGCCCACCTTTGATCTGAGGTCGGCAACGGTGCAGAGGCCTTCGAGTGCTGTGGCCACGTGCACAGAGAGGGGATGGGTGGGTGGGGGGAGGGAGGGGTACACAAGGTGTAGGGGGTGCTAGAACTTTGTGCTGATGCAAATGTTTTCACATGATGATGCGGAGAATCAAACTTGTATTGTGTGCCTAATTCACAAAGTTAACGCCATGTGAGTTTGGTCTCTCGATTTTCATTCTTGAACACACCTTCATGTGACACGGCTCTTTAAATGCCATTATACTTGACATAATCAGATCCATTGAAGAGTTACAAGCATAAGTTAAGCTATACAACTGTTACAATAGCTATTCTATTGGCGCTGGGAAATAATTACAGGTTTGGGGATTATATTTTTCTTCACGAAACTGCAAAGTGTTCAATGGATGACAATTGCATCTGTTTACATTATTTCGGTTCATGATTCTTTTATTAGAAGTGCTCAAAATTTTTTCTAGGCTTTGCTATAAATGCCAAAAATTTTCTTATGCACGACACAGTCGCCACTTGGTAACTTTAGCCGTGGGGTAAGCCAATAATATGCTCTTCAAAAATTTCTATAATCATTTATGAAAAACATATCAAGTAAATTCTACTAAATTAGCTTATACTAATAATTCAGTGCATTTAAATATAGTTCGTGTGTAGTTCAATCTTTTCTAGAATTTCTTTTTAACAATCCCATGTGTCCTGCATGGGTATGACAGTAATCTAGTCAACTAATGAAAGCGCTCGTGTATATGGCAGCCAAGCAGCGATTGTCAAATTGGTCGTTGACAAGGTTTTGGAGAAGCTGGAGATAAAACAAAAATTAGTGCCCGAACATTTAGTTAGTCTTGATGATCGAGTAAACGAATTGAAAAAGTTATTAGATGTCGACCAGCCTGACGTGCGACTCATTGGAATTTACGGAATGGGTGGTATCGGTAAAACAACTATTGCCAAGGTCGTCTTCAATCAACTATCTTCCCACTTTGGAAAGTGTTGTAGCTTCCTTGAGGACATTCGAGAAAGCTCATTGACCAAGGAGGGCATGGTTCAATTGCAGAAAAAATTACTACATGACATTGTTGGTTCTGGATTTACAGAAAAATTCAAGGATAGTGAACAAGGAATGCAGATGATTGGAGAAACACTCCACACTAAGGTTCTTGTGGTTTTGGATGATGTTGATAATAAAGAGCACATTAAGAAACTAATAGGAAATAATTCATTACATTCAGGATCTAGGATAATCATTACAACGAGAAACACAACTACTATGCAAGTTGAGGGATTTAAAGGTAAAATTCTACGGTATGAGATGTTAAAGATGGATTATGGTGTTGCACTTCAGCTTTTTTGTCGGCATGCCTTTCGTAGAGACTCTCCTTTCGATGATTATCATGGGCTTTCAAGCGAAATTGTCTCAAGTACGGGAGAACTTCCTTTGGCTATTGAAGTTATGGGTTCATTACTTAATGGGAAAAACAAAGCATTTTGGGAAGAGACATTAGTTAGGTTAAGAAGTGTACCTGAGGAAGAGATTCTAAAGAAGCTAAGGATTAGCTATGATGACCTAGACGAATATCAGCAACAAATTTTTCTTGATATAGCATGCTTCTTTTTTAATGAGAATAAGACTTGTGCAAGTTACATGTGGGCCGATTGTCAATTTTACCCCGAAAGAGCAATTGATGTCCTTACCTATAGGTGCTTGATAAAGATATTAGACGATGATAAGTTATGGATGCATGGTCAACTAATAGACCTGGGAAGGCAAATTGTCCGTCAAGAAAGTCCAAGTGACATTGGAAAGCGAAGTAGGTTGTGGATTGCAAAAGAGGCATTTGAAATTATAAGAACCGAAGAGGTAAGTAAGAAACTTCTCATTTTCAAATAGAAGTTGCATATCCTGGGATTTAGGATTCCTTATTTATTTATGATCTTTATCATCTTTTTCCTGCCCATTCAGGTTGTTAAAAATAGTGGTTGGAAGTTGACAAACTTTTTCACATCATTGCAAAATTTCACTTGCAGAGGAAGGACAAGGTTCAAGCACTTGAGATAGATGGACTGGAAGATTACATAGAGATTACAAATGAAGAGTTTGAAAGGTTACAAAACCTAAGATTCCTCAAGTTAGGCTTTGGAACTTTTGCTGGGGACTTTGCAAACTGCCGATCAAAGTTGAGATGGATTTCTTGGCATTCTCCTCATGATGATTTTAGGGCGGACAATATATATTTCGATCATCTTCTTGTTTTCAAACTTGAAGATAATAGCTTCACGGATGATTCGAAAGCATGGGACTTGATCAAGGTAAATTACATGTTTCAATTCTAGTATGATAATCCTAGTGTGTATTATGCAATGGTTCTTACATTTGACATGCCATCCGTTTTTACAGAGGGCACAAAATTTGAAAGTTCTATCTCTTACTTGGTGTTTGGGCATAACGACAATTCCAGACTTCTCTAAATGCTTAGGTTTAGAGAGGTTGACTCTTGCACACTGCTATAGCTTGCAGAGAATTGAAAACTTCATTGGAGACCTACAATCATTGATTGTATTAGAGATTGAAGGGTGCATGGATCTTATAGATTTGCCTGAGGAAGTGGGATCACTAGTGAAGCTTAAGCGCTTCTCTTTGCGGGAATGTTCTGGGTTGAGAGAACTTCCAGGCTCGCTTGGGAATTTAACCTCATTGATAGAGTTAAATTTATCACATACGGGCATTGCCATACTTCCAAACTCCATCAAAGGACTAGTGAACCTTGAGTCTTTTCTTTTAACACACACGAGCATAAGGGAACTTCCCAACTTCATTGGAGAGTTGAAATCATTACGCGTATTGCATTTATCAAGAAAAGGATCATATTCTACGGTGCATCATGTTTGGCAGTTACCTAGTGGCATCAGCATGTTGGAAAATCTTGAAGAGTTAGATCTCTCTGGGCGTTCTGAAATGAAAGGTGAAATTCCTGTTGGAATTGGAGAGTTGTCATCTTTAAGAATCCTAAATTTAAAGGACACCTATATATGCGGAATTCCAAGGACAATCAACAAGCTTCATCACCTCCAAACACTAGACTTAAGAGGTTGTCATATGATTCAAGTATTGCCGGAGCTTCCCACAAGTTTGACCTGTCTACTTCTTGAATCCGAATCATTGCTCTCAATCCCTAATCTATTGAACCTTACTAATTTGGTTGAATTGCTAATAAGTGATGGCTCTGGCGATATCGGCAAATCAAACCTAATCATAAAATGCAACTTAAGGTGGATTGGGAGTATATCTAGACTGAAAAAGTTAGATTTACATCTGGTCAACGTCCCTGCACCTCCAGAGTTGGCTTCTCTTTCTAATTTGGAAGAGCTTACTTTGTCTCGCCTAGACCTAGAAAACCTCGTGCACCTTCCGCCGTCCCTGCTAAGATTGAATTTACCATTCTTCAGCATCAGGTGGGCAGAGTTGCTTCCCTCCTACTTGAGATTGAGAAATTTGTCAACTTTAGAGTTCTATCGTGGTGAAGTGGAAGACATTCCACTCGATGGACTTCCACAGTTGGAGAACTTAACTATTGACGATTGTAAACTACTTCAGAGATTATCCATTCCTTTGGAATTGAGGAAGCTACGGCAAGCGTATGTGTCTGATTGTCCAGAACTAGTTGAGATACAAATTGCGGGTCATTCAAAATCATTGGAATCCTTCTGCGCTATTGGGTGCAAATCTCTGAGAAGAATAGGTGGGTTGTCATTCTTGAAGAAACTGGAGGAATTGGTAATCCAACGTTGCAATGCACTTACTACTGTTGAGGGCCTTCACGAGCTAGAGTCTCTGAAATCCTTGAATCTCAGAGGGTGCACGTCTTTGAGAAGGTTGATTAATGCATCTTGCACAAATATACCGGATGATTGCCTCGTCCAAATACAGGGATGTGGAGACCTCATCAAAGATTCTAGTCGGAGCTACCCATTTGGAATCTCTTGGAAGCGTTACAGAGAGGAGATTCTTCTAGATACATAAAACAAGGTGCAACATCTTCTTCATCAATATACAGTAGACGTGCGTGAATTGATGGGTTTGGAAATTTGTTAGTTCTAATTTCAATTTGATGCTATAATTTGGTAAAACTACACAAGAATTGTAACAAGGTAAATTTTACATGGACAAAAATATATTTTTCATTCCGACGATGACAATTTATCAAAGACGATGTTTAAATCGCATCAAATAATTAGTGTTCCTTCAACGTGTGCTTTTCAATTTGAAATTTTGTTTTGTATAAATTAAATAATTAAACAAATAAAAGTGCTATAAAATGTAAAATTTTAAATTAATTCCTTGTTATATAATTGAGTGTTGGACATTATGTATTGTGGTATGTGTTTATTTTGATGTATTAATATGCCCTCTCGAACTTTAGCACTGTTGTGCAATAGCCCGTAAACTTTGAAAAGTTATAGGTTGCCACCCACCTTCGCCCCTTAAAAAAAAAAACATTATTTTATGTTGCATCCTTTAGCTTTTCAGTCAGCACAGCCACTAAGTGTTGCCTAAAATGGACAACTCATTTTTCTTGACCAACTTTTCTTAACTAGTCTTACTAACCATGCATCATTCTCTATGCTCTAACTTCATAAAGCATGAAGTAGATGTTATTTTGTTCGAAATGAGTTTGTCCATTTTCAGTTAACATTTAATGGCCATATAAATGGAAACAAATAATGCTGAAACAAAAATGAAAGTTTGGGAAGTAATCTATAATCTTGCTACTATGTAGCACTGCCAAAATTTGTGAGAGTAATATGATATTTTCAAAGTGTGGAGCTACTTTGCAAGGGAGCCAAAGTTCAAGGAATCTTGAGTAGTTACCCCAAATGTTTAATATAAGCCTGATCATAGGAGTTAATAGTTCAGATATTAATGAGACAAATAAGGACTTTGTTTAATTTGGAACTTCCATAATACGTTTACCCCTTACTTTCAGTAATAGATGACCTAACATCTTTAGTTAAGCATGCAAAAATCCTCGAAGAGCAAGAAATAGTTAGGGATAATGACACAAATAGTCCCTGAAGTTTGACTCAATGTGCAATGCGGTCCCTAAACTTTTAATTTGTTCAATATCCCTGAACTTTTAATTTATTCAATGTAGTCCCTAAACTATATCAAAATGTTTAGTATAGTCCCTGAACTTGAATTAATGGAAGCACTACATTGAACATTTACCAAAAGTTCAGGGATGACATTGAAAGAATTAAAAGTTCGGGGACCACATTACACATTGAATTAAAGTTCATGGATCACATTGAACAAATTAAAAGTTCAAAGACCACATTGCATATTAGGCCAAAGTTCAGGGACTGTTTGTGTCATTTCTCCAAATAGTTACTTAAATACTTTGTTAAAAATGAAAATTCTTAATGAACAGTAAAATTGTATTTGGAATATGCATTACTGTATTTTGCTTTTATCTAAAGAAAACAATACGTTAAATTAAAATGAGTGGAATATGAATATGTGCTCTAGTGCTTGTAAAGGAAGGAATAAAACTTAGAAGAAAGTCTTATAAATTTGAGGAAGCTTTGCCTCTTGTTTTTGGCCAAATATCGGCCCTTTTAAAGTAGCCATTTTTGTTAACCACTGGGTTTGTTCCAGTAGCCTCCTTCCTACTTGGGAAAGGGAAGATAGGGAGTTCGATTCCCCACATTTTCAAGGGGCTAGGGATGGGAACGATTAGTTTCAGAAGTGGATTTCGACTTCCACGCTCTGCAAAGAGGCAGGGCAAAAGTCTGAGAATGAGTTGAAAGTTAGATTAGGACAGACAAAAAAAAAAGCAGCCATTTTTGTTGCACTGTAATTTCTTACGCGGCTGATTGTTTTTCCGTGCATTAGTCATTTATCTCTTTTGAGGTTCCCATTTTCTGTTGTACTTTAATTACTTAGGTTGCATATTTTTTTCTATTTTTAGTAACTTATCTCTACTTGCGTTTTTGGTGTTGGATAGTTTTGATATTTTAATATTGCCAGTAAAATCATTTTTTTTTATGACCCAGGAACCCCCCGCACGGCCGACAGCCGGAAGGGTAAACCTGGGGTGACGCTAGCGCAGGACCCACCACCACGGCGCCAAAAATCATTTAATCATTCTTTAAATAATAATTCATAAAAATTACTTTCATAGATAAGAAATTAGATGATAGATTACATATTCTAGATTTCAACATCATATGATGTCTTTCTCTACCGTTTTTTTTTAATTATTTGGCAATAGGCATAATTAGTACATAAATATTATAATACATTTAATGATAGTAATTATGGATTATTTGATTCGATTATTGCATTTGAGCCATGGAGAAATTAATATCAAATGATTTGATCATAGCTGTACAAAAAAAAAAAAAACAAGACTCATTAGATTCTACCACGTGTCGCCATACAGGAAAACGATGAGGCACAAGGTGCAGTTGGTTCATGGTATCAAGTAATAGCTGTGTTGTTGTTGGCCTCCCGAGTAAAACTTATGTTTGTTTTGCCTCTTTCTCTAATAATTCTATTAGAATGTTTGTGCAATTTAATTTAGAGCTAATCATCCACCAGCTAATTTAGCAATAATTTGCCGACCAATATGATGTTGTCCGGTCGAGTTGCCAAAGGTGCGAGGGAGTGGAACATGATGAGAGATCATGCAAAGCTACGAGTGAAGTTGAGGATCAAAGTGACCTTTCTTCCGTAAGTACTAGAGATTTGCATTGTCTTAATTGTGCAGTCCTTAAAGCTTATGTGGAATTGCAACGTGGTCCAGGTGAAGAGGGATAGAACTTTGACGATTATTTGCAAAAACAGGCGGAGGAAGTGGGACCAGATGTGCTTGAAACCCTGGAAGGGATCCTATAGAAAGAGGCAGAGCATTGGGCATAGCTTCAAGTTCAAGAAACAGCAGAGCTTCGAGGTCGAGTAGGGACGCAGCTTCTACTTTAGGAAAGGGTGAGCCATCAAGTCCAGGAAGGGGCATCGCTTCAAGTTCACGAAGCAGCACAACTTTGAGTTCAGGAAAGTGGGCAGAGGTTCGACTTCAGGAAAGGCGAACAACTAAAATGGGCGCAAGTTTAAGATCAAGGATGGACGAAGGTTCAAGCTCGGTCAAGGCTGAGCCTCAACCACCAAGGTCATGATAAGAACAGTACGGCAAACTCGAACAAGCACTGAAGCAAGCAGAAATCTAAGCTAATACAACATGTTTAGTAAATATACACATTCTTCAGCGTACGACTAACCTTCATTGTTTCTGTGAGCCTATGCCACGGGCAACGCAAGGTTACATACTCTGCTTTTCGGAAGACACTCAAGACCAATTTCTCAAGATAAAATTCTATTTTCCTGTGAATTTTCCCACATATTTTCGCAAGGTGACTCAAAACTAGCGAGTGGTTATCGGGACATGGATCAGTTGTCTCCTTCCATGCGCAATTAGATTGTCTTCAAGAAAGGAGAAGCTGACACGCGTCTTCAGAGTTTTTGGTGAGCTTGTTTACATTTTGAAATAGAAGTGGTGATCTCTTGTGGTGAGCCTAACCTTGTGAAACTAGATCGAAAATTTTTTACATGAACTCTTTTACTAACTGTTCATACTAATTTCATTATTTCTTACATTCCTTATTAATTTTTTTCCAATGAAAACGCATGTACTGGTGGTGACTTGATAAACAGAGGACCATTACATGCTCTTGAATTTCATTTCTTGGTCACCTCCAGGCTCCAATCAAATTTAGATTCTTGATTCAGCATATGAATGTTAAAAGCATAATCTCTTCGGTTTACGATCCAACATGAACCAAAATTAAGTTTGATAAAATGAAACACCAAGTCCAATATTTGATAATACAAATTGTGGGCATCTTGCTCGCTCTTGAACACCACGGCAACCTCATTCTACATGACCTAGAGATTTAAAAGGGTCAAATCAGCCCAGTTGAATCACATTTCCAAAATCTCGTCAACGAATTTCACATGTCCAGACATTGCCGCTATATGTAATAGAGTCTCATCGTAAAACCCCACGATAAATCTATCAAGAATTAGTGGAGCGTCCTTGAGCAAATCCAGCAAAGAAGTTGCATTTTCTTCGGCTGTTGCTTCATAAAGCCTGCTTTTCATAGTCACTCCAGAACAAATCCGGGCTTCATAATTGTGGTTTGCTTTCAGCATTTGGCTTTAAGACGGCCGCGAAAGTCAACTCCTTGTGAATCGAACATCAACATCCTCACCAGGAACAATCTTTCTGTTGACATTTGAAAATTCTTTAAATTTGTTGACCGAGTCATCAGCCCAAAAAAACAGTACGACATGATTGATTCATACATCGGCTCAAATGAATGAGGCTTTGCTTGGTGTACATCATGTGTAGATAAAAGTTTATGCAATTGAGTCCACGGCGTGGAAATATATACTTTTAAAAGTTATGTATGTACTGATTAGTACACCGCTTGTGGCTTGGTACGGATGCATAAGATTCTACAGTGCATGGAATGTCTTTTAGCTTAATGCCGTGCTCTGTTATAGGTAACAATACCAAGTGTGTTCAAGAGTTGTCCGTGCTGATTTCTACGCTGTTTGTGGCTTGGTTTCTATATCTGACGTCGGTTGTGTGCGCTTATAAGGTTGTAAAGTAGATGAATCGATGTTATTTCGTCTACCGACATGCTTCGTCCGTAGGTAATAAAGAGCCAATGGCCCATAATCTGGATCATAGGTTCAAAGAATACGCTTGGCGGCTCGACAGGCCCAATTTACATGTCCATTCTCTCCAACGAATGGGCCTGCACATGAATTTTGAGTAGTCTACTCGAGGCAGGGCGCATTTAATAGACAATATCACTCTATTTGGACCCCTATCCTCTAGCTTTGAATATCTTTGTACGTGTCATGAAATTCAGGTCCTCAATTTTATTTTCTGTATTTTTGTTGGGTGGACTGGGCTTTGACAATTCTTAGAAACCGGACCACTTAGCCACCATGGAGCCCCATCTTAGTCGAATTGAGTTTGCTCGGTCAAATGACAAAGATCCAGTACATATACATATACTCCATATTCACTTTTTCCAATTAGAAAAAAAAAAAAACCACCCAGGGAAAATAAAACAAGCTTGCACAAGAACCCATGAGAACATTAACAGTTAAAGAGTTGGTTAACCTTGGTTTCGCGGAGAATGCAGCTCCCCAATATGGTCAACAAAAGAATCCCCTCCGCGTTCGCCAGTAAAGTGCCGCAATGGAAATTTCAGCTACGATCACGACATTTTTCTGAGAAAAATGTGTGTGACCCATGTTGATACCGGTTCAATTATCAAAGTTCAATAGGCTCTGGAACTTGTTTCTTCCCTAGACCAGACCAGATCAGAAAAAAGTCTCTTATTTTTCTGAGAAAGATGCTCGCACTGACATGACCATCGCATGGCGCCCATCAGTATCGAAGGGATTTTCAACTCATTATTAGGTGTGGAACTAGCTTGCAACTCGCAGTCTATCCGGCTCAACTAATCATGTGCATAAACAATTTATACTAATTTAATAAAATTATACCTTCAACTGATAACCTGTTATCTCAAGAATTAAATCCACGAAAAAATGTCGAGTTTGCGTGACTTTATGTATTCTAGTTATCTATAATGATTTTTTTTTGGTCGAAAAACTAGGATGATATAATATATAATTATTGTCTAATTTCTTATTTCCTCCTCTCTATCATCTTGATGTCCTTTTGCAAAGCCAAATAGTAAAGTCAACAATGGCTGCTTATAAGGTTATTTAAATATAGAGTCATCCATTGAACGCTATGTATAATTCTACGAAGGTGGGTCGTTGGTTCATTTCTAGGAAATACAACCTTGGATTTGTGGGGTTGTACATATCTGATCAAGTCAAAAAGAAAAAATTTAAAATTTATCTGAATGGTAGCAGATTTGTGTTTATGTTCTTTCAAAGAACTTAAAAAATTCGAATTTGTTGTAAAGTTTTGAATACTTCGTTCAAAGTAATCATCGGTCTTAGTCAATTGGTATAGTCCGCTTTGGCGTGCAATGCGTGAACTTAAAATAAGATGATAAATTGTTGCGAACCCCTTTGAGGGTCTCTTCATTCCCATTCGATGTGTGACTCTTGACATTTACATGAAGACAAGCTAAGAGTCTCACATTGAAGGTGTTCAAGGCAAGCCGAGAGTCTCACATCGAATGAGAATGAAGAGGCATTATAATCATTGTGTATAAAATCCAAGCCAATCCTTGTAATTAGAGTTCAATACACCCAAGCCAAGCATTGTAATTAGAGATCAATGCACTTACAATGCATGGCAATTAGAATTCAAATTGTTTTATAAAAAAAATAATAATAATAAATTTTTTTTTAAATAATTTGAAACTGGAACCGGGCCTCTAGGCCACGGGCCGATTCCGATTCCGAACCGCGGGCCTGGTCAACGGGTCAGGCCCGAATTTAACCGGGCCGGTTCTTAGCCGAAATCGGTCCATGGCCATGTCTAGACTCAGAGAAGCTCGACAGAGGTTATCAAATTTTCAAACCACTCAAGAGTACGAAAGTCTCTGCAAAAGATTGCTGGCATTATGCCCCATTAGAGAGGCAGATTAATTGATTAACAGCTATGTTTTTCCCCTTTTTAGCAAAAAAAAAAAGCTATGTTTTTCCCTTCATCCCATGTGCACTTTGCTCGAAGTCCAATAAGAAAAGACCCAGTTGGGTCGAGCAAATAGTACACAATTATGAGAGCACTCACGAGAAAATATTAAATGCATTCAATACTTCACATGTGATGTGCATTGAAACATCCACTCATGGTTCACGAGCACCCAGAGGCGGGTTGAGCAAATAGTACACAATTACGAGAGCACCCAGAGGCTTCAATTTCATGACTTAGAGCACACAGACTAGTACAATTATGAGAGGACCCCGGAGGCTTCTTTCACCCGTCATCGTCGCTGTCAGTTCCAGAACCCTAAATATCTTTGGACTAGTGCCGCCCCTTTGCAAAGTGAGTTCCAGCTGTTCTTGCTCCAATTCTTCCGGATTGGGCCCCGTGTGTGTCGTAAAAAAAATACAGTATAAGAAAACCACTTAAAAATATTTAAAAAAAAAAACAATACGACGGTTACATGTACATGAAACTAGACCTAGACGTTCATCCCATTAATGAATGATACGTGTCCTGTGACGTACTTCATTATTGGGGTTGCAGTCGACGGAACGGCAAGGAGTAATTAGGACCACGTACATGCATATTGGCCTTTTCTAGACCTCCACATCAAAATTTTTCGATCTAAATGAGTAGGATGAAATTCATCGTAAAATCATCAAAAAGTCTAAAATTATATTTAATCAAATTAAAAATTTAGAATGAAATTGATATTCGTACATTAAATTTACGATTTTTTAGATATTTCTCCTAAAGAAGCATCCCGTTGTGCAAATATCAATTCTATGTTAAAAATAAGTAGTATAGTAATTATCAATTCACGTTCTTTAGCTCTCGCACAGCAATTTTGATGGACGCGTTGATGGATGAATTGATGGACACATTAAATTGACACATATCTTCGGTTCTGGTGCAGCGGTTTTATGATGCGTTAATTGATGAATTAATGGACACCAATCTTCAGCCATCCTGTAGCAGTTTTGATGGACTCGTTAATGGACGAATTAATGGGTGCGTTAAAGGAAGTATCTCTTTAGCTCTCGTAAAAGAAGTTTTTCATAATGATTTTCTTCAATTCACGATAATGAGTTCAATGTCTTCTTCAATACCTAAGGAGATGGAGTTATTCAAGATTAGAATTCTTCTTTAGAAATTCACTCCTCCGAGTGTGTCAGTTTTAAGAAGTGTTCGACAAAACCCTGTTTGTATAATGCCAATACAAATGAGTTCGAGGTATTGTGTCTTAGAAGGCATAATTCGTGAAGCTTCTTAGCACTATTGGCAAGAAATAATCGCCTTAAAGAAATTCGGCCAGCCGTATTTCACCTCCTATTAAATTTCCTGTTAATTTTATAAAACAAATACAAAGGTTGTGATTCAAACATCTTTATATATTAAATATTATATAAACATTGGCTTGGCGATTATTATATTAAAAATTGTATCCCTATTATCTCTTTCTATATTTTCTGATCACAATAAATAATATTGCGTTACGTATATATAAGTTTTTCCTAACAAGTAGGCTTATATCTTGAAGTGAAGAATTTCATTTTGCCCCATTAGCGAGGCAGATTAATCGATTAACAGGTAAAATCCAGCTATGTTTTTCCCTTCATCCCAAGTGCACTTCGCTCGTAGTCCAAGAAGAAAAAACACAGTTTTGATCGAGCAAATGGTACAAAATTATGAGAGCACCCAGAGGCTTCAATTCCACGACTTGAAGCTTGCAGACTAGTACAATTATGAGAGCACCCAGAGGCTTCTTTCACCTGTCTTCGTCGCTGTTAGTTTCAGAATATAAGGTTACGATTGATAGTCGAAATAAAATTTAAAATATGATAAATTTTATTTTATTTCGTATTTGGTGTCTATTTAAAATAAGATAAAGTTAGATATAAAATGAATATAGTCCAAATATAATTATCCCATATAGAAGGTGAGATAAATGTGGATAGAATTTCTAATATTCATAATATAAAAGTTTTTTTTTTCGAATAACAAACTTATTATATTAATAAAAGTAAAATAATATTTAAATATAAATAATATTTGAATTTTAATATAAAAATTCAGAATAACAAAAAAATAATAATAATTTCGTTTTTATTTATTCTTATTTTTATTTATATATTCAAATTTCGTTCTATGATATAAATTATATATATAAATAAATACATTTAGTATTTATATTTATTACATATTTTAGGTCTATTAGTATAATTTACTATTTACTAAAATTTTATTAGAGAATGATGGAAGGGGAAAAAAAAAAGAGGGAAAAATAATAAAAAATAAACAAATAAAAATGAATTAGGTAAGAGTATCGCAAGAGATTTTTATCATATCCGTTTATGCAATTTTCAAATTTATTTATACTGATATAACGTTCATAATAAATAATGAATATAATAAGATATGAAATTATTCAATTTTATTATTGTGATTCATCAAATAATAGATAAGATATTACAAATTTTTTTAATTCCATATCTTCATCATATCCTATCTTCTTCTGGAAATCATCAAACGCAGCCTAAATATCTTTGGACCAGTGCGTCTCCTCTGCGAAGTGAGTTCCAGCTGTTCTTGTTCCGATTCTTCCAGGTTGGGCCCCGTGTGGCCGTGTGTCATAAAAAATACAGAATAAGAAAACCACTTAAAACTCACAAAAAAAAAAAAACACGACGGTTGCACAGACATGTTGGAGCTTACGTTTGTAGACTAGACGTTCATCCCATTAGTGAATGATACGTGTCTAGTGATGGTACTTCATTATTGGGGTTGTAGTCGACAAAACGACAAGGAGTAATTAGGACCACGTACATGCATATTGGCCTTTTCTATTTCTTTTTTCCTTTCCTTTGTTCTAGGAGAATCTAAGGCTAAGCATTTACTCATTATTTGTGTCACGTTCTTTGCATTTCCTTCGACATGAGGAAGAACGAGAGAGAGAGATGAACTAATCCTAAATGATTGCAAAAGGTGACGATGAGGTAGGCTTGTTCACTCTGGTTCTTTGTATATGTACAATTTTTTGACAGATATTTCGTGTGTCCCACATATTTTAATGCAATATGTCTTACTTACGACATTCGATAGTATTTACAAGTAGTCAATAAAGCTTCAAAGTTTTAGGAAATATCGTTCCTGAAATAATTGTCGATAATCTTGTGCATTGCATATGCTATTAATTTTATCTAAAGTGATCGATGAGTCTTATTATACGTATATAAAAAAAAAAGACAGAGATATTGGAGTCCCCGAACTATTATAAAATCTTTAATTAGGCCTTCAACTATATTGTCAGTAAAACAATCTTCCATCAAACAAACTAGGAGCCACCATCGCCGCTGCCGACGACCACGCGGTCGGGTGCTGCAGGGGATGACCTTGACAGGGCGGGAGTGATGCACGGAGGAGGAAGAAGAGGATGATTTCGGGGAGTGATTGACAATTGTGAGGTCGCGAGAGCTTGTGGAGGCGTATGTTATCTCGATGAGCACGGTCGACAGTGCATTTGTTTGGAAGGAGAAATAATTAGGGCCAGCCAACGGGGCTGCTCCGTACATCCTTTTTTTTTTTCCTTTTCCTATTTTTCCATTTTCCTGATTCTTTCTTTCGCGGGAAAATTGGATTTTCCCAGGAAATTTCGGTGAATAGCTAGAATACATGGTGATTTTGATGGGATGAGTTTTGTTGGGACTCGAATGCCAAGTGAGTCTCTATAGCGCCTAATATTTAAACATTGCAAAAGAGGAAATGACTAATGAGAGCATCTATTGGAAACTAGAGTTCATTTGTTGGATTAAAAAGAAGTGTTGATTCCTCCGTTATTGGCAAAATTATCGCCTAATTAAACCAATCCCTATAATTTCAGCAACTTCATATTTCATTCCGTGTCTCAATGTCAGTGGCCAAATTAAGAACCATATCCCAGTTAAGGACTACAACAAAGCCTGACCCCCTTCGCATGAAAAGAAGATTCCATATGATTTCTAATTGCTGTTAATCAACACTAAAAAGATATGCATGATACAAATTTACTTGGATCAAACATCATGATAAATTATATTGAGTTTTTCTAGCATTCTCTGGCTCATGGATTACTGCTACTCCATGTGAAATTATTATGCATGGGTGTAATATATATGTTAAACTGAATTTTGCACTGAAAATAATGGGTTCCACGTGAATCTCGCTCGGTGGACTCGTCTAACTTCTTCCAAACCAAATAAATATAGGTGGGCCAATTCCTTCATTATTTGTGTACCTCCTCCACTTTTATGTGGGGCTATTAACAATGATGGAGCAGATTTGATAGATCTAAGTGATACCTTTAAAAGCTGGATAATTGAATGATGTCGAGCTCATTGTCATCATTCAATAATTGAATCATGACACTATCAGGGATTGATTCTGACATCTATTCCCCGTTAGGCGAGAAAATATTAGGTGCCTCTGGTGATTTCACCGTGGAGAAATCACAAAAGAGGGAGAGAGAGGAGAACGCGAGCAGGAAAAGGACAGAGTAGATGACGGCAGTTAATGAAGAGAGAGAGAGAGGGGAGGCCAAACTTAAAACTCCGTGGAGCGGTGGGCTCCTCGGACACGTGTCGCCATCTCAGAACTGTGATTTTTCCGCGGTGAAATCACCAGAGGAGGCACCTAATATTTTCTCGTCCCGTTAGTGCATAAACATGTCCAAATCACGTGCCTATGTCGGTGTAGCATCACATCCACGAGTCATGCATGTCATTTGGCTTTGCATTGCGTGACTTTGACTTGTTCACGCTATCACCCACGCCCATGAAAATGTAAAAGAAGCTCAAAACAAATTCCCAAATATCATTAATTCGGGGTGCGAAGAAGGGGCAAGCTTCTTGCAAGAATCGACTTCCCCAGCCAAAAAAGCAAACGAATTCAGAGAACCAAAGATAGAGAATTGGTCTTGCAAGAAATCAACTTCTATGAGAGCAACACAAGTTACACAACGAATGGGTATACTTTTTATGTTATTGTTATTACCGGCATTGATGCCGCTACTAGGTTACTTGTTCCAAAAATGTCTTACAAAATAAATTGTTATGTTACATTTAAAAAATTGCTTGTCAAAGCAGTTAACTGTTTTAGATCTAATTTTACATTTATATTAATACTACTAAATGATTCGTTTCAAGATCACCCTTTAATCTAAAGTCTTATGTTTTATGAAAAATAATCTCTATTGCATAATTTTTTTTGTTTAATCTATTAGATAATTTTGTGAGGGTGGGGGTACCCGCATAGTTACATGAGGCAAGGATGGGGATGGAAAATTTTCCCCGTGCGGGTGCGAGGCGGGACTATGAACCCATGATGCCCCGCGCCATTGTCATCTCTAGTCATTCTAAACGAATTGGCATCCTTTATCTATAAATCCGACATCACTTTATGATATATTACTATTTATGGTGTGGGACAATATACGAATTCGAAACTCAACTAAATATATAAGGTGCAACATCTACTATTAAATTACAATTACTCATATGATAATTAAAAAGTTCTTCCAAAACAACCATATTAAGAGACTGTAATTATTAAGAAGTGATAAAAATGAGTAGGACCTAGCAATGACTACCAAATAGATGCAATTGCTAACACAAATCAAGGCAAATCATCTTTATCACGGAAGTATAGTTTTGGTGAATAGAATATCGAGTGCCACTTAGTAAAAAAGAATACTATTAGGATCTGAACTTGATCGTGACAAAAGCGATTATTTTAACTACAGTTGATTATCGAATCACCGCAGGAATTATTATGAATTTTTTAAAAACTATGAAGTATTTTCCAAAAGGGCACTAAAGGGAATTCATGGGAATTAATGGGAGTGTGGTGGGAGTGGGCAGGTGGGAGTGCTCCTACTTTGGTCAATTTATAAGGATGGAGAAGAGGACAACCCTGGTCTCCCCCTCTGACCACACGTCCCACTCAAAGGTTATCATCTTGAAACCTGTTCTTTTGCTGGCTCGTCTTTGGCTTTTAAATTAATTGTTGACATCTCATTTCTATATAATAAAAATCTGATTGGCTTTAAATATATATTCCCAACTTCTCGTTGGCTTTTATGATCAGAAAAATAACATATATGATCCATAAATTTTGATCTAATATACAATGTTATTCATAAATTTATGATGTGTTCAATATGATTCCTAAGCTATTAGTAAATATTCAATGTAGTCCTTCCGTTTGCTCAAACGACAAATCAAAAGTTATTTAATGATGTGAATTATTATATGTTGAGTTGGATTTTTAAAAATGATAAGTCAACATTTCTATCTTTTTATCCATCAACTTTAGAAAATGAAAAAAATTAAGATATTAACATGTCCATCATTATTTGATGACATAAATTATTATATTATGATTTGAAATGAATATCTTACTTTGATAATCTACGTGTAAGTTTTTTTCTTAATGGATTGAAAATCATATCAGCAAATTCCATTAACTTAAATGAATAGAATGATTATATTGAACATTTTCGCATACTTTAGGGACTAGATTGAATATTTACTAGTAATTCATGGCTCAGATTAAACAAATTAAAAGTGATCACTTTGCATATTTAACAAAAAGTTCATGGATCAATTGTGTCATTTTCCCTTTATGATCTCCCAAAAGAGTGCTAAAAAATTTCCAAACTTGTTAAATGGTTTTGGACACCTTCACTGTTGTCTACTTGCTAATGCAGAATGTTAAGTGGGAAATAGACAATTAAATTTGACTTTAAAGTGAGCCTACTAAGTTTTTTAGGTGGTGGAACTCACCTGCCTAGTTCATACCCAAAATCTCACCTCATTTCTTAGCAAGGCCACGCCACACCGTCCTTTTTTCTCTTTCGGATTTATATGCATGTTTTGGAATGATCAACTCAGAAGAAATTGAGGTAATGGAGGGAAAACTAATGAACCTCTCGAGGCAAATGCTAAGAAGTTGCTTGAGTGACGACAAGTCTCATCATCTCTGCATAGGATCCTCGGAAGTCAAAACTGTGCCACGGGCACTTCATCTGAAATGCCCTCTTGGGCACTTTTATTTTGAAACAAATCAACAGATAGAGGAGCATCTCTTGGCTGTATTCTCACGTGCACTGTCAGATCAAGCGAGTCTCATGTGTAGTTCATTTTATCCAGCTGTGCATGCGAATTGCACTCACATATACCGAGTGCAACCAAATATTTCTTCAAAGGGCTGTTACTAATATGCATCATTAGGTAAACTGTTCGAGGAAAGTGCTGCGAAATTGGCAAATAGAACTGCTTTTCTTAGTCATGAGGGTAGCATCTATTTCTCATTAGATAAGAAAAGTCGATAGCATTCATAGTCTGGCTTTTAGGTTTGGTGTATTGTTTGTTTAGCTAGTTCAATTTAGGAAGCTATTACATTGCACGCAATTGGCTGAAAATTTATCCGAAAAAGCCAAATGTACTGATCCATTCCGCATGGAAGGTAAATGTTTGCAATAGGAATGTTGCACAATTCAATAGTAATTTTGAATTTTTTTTCGATACTAATAAAATGTCTAGTTTCCCATAATATGTGCATCTAGAGATTTTCTGTCGAAAACGAAAGACAGAAAAAATAGAAGTTTCCTTCTTCGTTTTTATTTCGATATTCTACTGTATACTTTTTCATATTTTAATTAACTTAAGCCAATAAGTCACCAATATGCTACGGAGTAGTTAAAAGTAATTTACCTGACTATCTAATTATATCGATTGACGGTGATTAACTAAGTGGCGCTTGTTATCAACCACATGAGATTTCGTAGTATTCCAAATGTTGGTATAAGCCTAATTTGAAGTTGTTAAATTTAAATCAATCTAAGGCAAATCTAACAAACTGGTGATTAGGAAAACAAACTAAAACTTGTTCTCTAGATTTATCTCGACCACAAAGTGATCAAACTTCCACAAAACAAATTTTTCAAGATGGATCAAGGGTGAATGTGTGTTTAAAAGGCATACCGGTTTTTGAGAGCAAATTATGACTTAGAAAATGTGAACTTCAACGTAAATGACAGGGAAACTAAAGTGCCTGAAAGTAAAGTGCGAAGATTGAGATTGAAGGAAATAGGAAGGAAAAGTGCCATAATACGAGGTCTGCACATCTGCTGGGACCTTATTTCATTGAAGGGTGGGGTTGTCTTAATTTAAGGTATAAATTAAATTTTCAATACATATCTTGTTTGAGATTTGACAAAACAAAAAATCTTATTGAGATGATACCAATGCCGCATAAGTCACATCCTTGGGGTGAAGTCACATCCTTGACTTCAATGACATCTTTTAAGTCACCCCAATGTTGAGCCAAAAAAGTGTTGTACATTCAGATAAGATAAGGTACCGAATAATTTCATTGATAATTGCACATGTTCATACATGTCCGTATCTCAGGGTACACATGAAAAGCTATCCATCTTTATTTTTAAATATCAAATTGAGTAGGTGTTTAAAAAGCTCCAACCCTAAAATCTCTTCCTTAGAGAGCTAATTTCATTGATTAACTTTCCATCTGAACTTTTATCCTCCCCATTTTCCTTGCTTTTTCAACGATAAAATAAATTCCATTTTCAATTAATTATTTTCCTTAGAAGAAATTGAGATGTTAAGCTTCTGATAATACCCACATAAAGCTGAATGCATATAAAAAATTAGAGTAAAATTGAAACTGGATCTGAAGCTAAAATTTTTTATTATGAGATAAAAAAAAAATTATGGTAGAATTGGTACTGGACTTAGAATTGGGGTTTTTATCAGACAAAAAAAAGTTTAGGGTAGAATTGAAACATGACCTAAGATTGGAGGTTTTTTACAAAATAAAAGGTAGCTAAAGTCTGAGGTTTTGTAGGATATTAGGCCAAGGCAATGAAAAAACCCAAATACATTAACATCCCAACTCATTTGTCGAGCAAAAGTCATCATCGTTCTGAGGTAGAAGTGGAGTTATATTCTAACTACTTTGGTAGCTGTCTTCCCCATCACTTAATTAAGACATTGACTTGGGCGTTGAAATGGTCGAAGTCACCTGTTGGCCAGGAGGAACATTTGTGATGTGGAACATCAAATGCATCACACTCTTAGGAAACTTATTTTCTGTGGTGTACTGTGAAACGTGATTCTCATTGTGGTGTACCTCGTATGAAACTTATATTATGGCTATTCATTGGCTTGGAACTTGCAAGTGAGATAAGTATGTGCGTGGCCCCTGAACCTGTCAACACCCGATGCGTGGCAGGAGACTCCCTCTCTACTTGCTACCTATGAATATAATGATAGGCATGGCTTCTCTCTTCTCCGCCCCATTTTTTTATGTTGGCAGGGACGAGTTCAGGGTCCACAGAAGGGAAAATTTGATAATTTTCTCATAGTTGGTGGATTTCTATAATTGTTGGTAAATTTCAAATAGTATTGTTGAAAAAGCATGACCAGTTACTTGGTTATCAAAACTATTGAGAATTTACGAACTTACATATGAATTAGTATATTATACAACCCTTCTAAAAATCTACAAGCACCAAAAGTAAATTACCGACACTATAATAAACATATCAACATTACAATGATTTAATAACTTATGGACTTCTTTGAATTATTACCTTCAAATCATTTCGGTTTAAAATCAAAGCTGACTCCCGTTATTCTTGTGGATAAAATCATGATATTCAATGGTAGTAGTGTTCCTACTTCGAATGGACCAAAGGTTCATCATTATCATTGTTAAAATATGTCTCGAGTTTAAGTCCGAAGTGAAAATATAAATTTCGAGAAAAAAGAAAGAAGGAAATCTACTGCACGGAGGAAATGCACGGACATCAATTTTATCGAGTCTTGGGCGTGAAACAGGAAAGTCCGACTTGGACTCTGTTGGGAATATACGGAAATCAATTTCCGCGTGGACTCTGGCTTCTTATTTCCATGAACATGAATAAGTCCAAAAGTATTTGTTGGACTTTGACCGTGGAAAGTGGGCTTCTGTGGATTTGCTGATGGGTCAGAAAAAGAAAGAAATAAAAAGATGAGGATTATCTTTCCTTGATGAAGTCGGCAAAGAAGACGGGCCTCCCCTTTATACGAATATAAATATTTGGACACGGGAGTCCTGATACGCGGTTGTTGATAAAAGGCAGCGTGGTCTTCGTGCAGTCTATGAAACCTTGAAGCAACGCCTCTGTACGTGAGGTCTTTGAAGTGCCGTTTTTCTTGTGAGTGTTTGGCATTGATTTCGTTCGTGCAATTATATCAATAATTTAGTATTCAAGCTGAGTAAATCTTGTAGTGAGATTTGGGTATAATTTCTTCACGAGATTGAGAGATTATTTCGTAAAAAATTATAAAGCTAAACAATGCATGATTATTAGGTGTAATTGGGGCTTAGGAAACACCGAGAGTGTTTGAGTGACTCGAATGTGGTTGTAATATTCGTTGTATCGCTTGATCTATAGTGAAATTTCGTGTTGCTCTTCCCGTGGACGTACGTCACTACGACCGAACCACGAAAATCTGATGTCCGATTTATTTTCTTGTTCTGTCAATTTTATTGTTCGATCGCTTGGCTTCCGCAACAACCATGACCATGAGGCATGTGAGTCTCCCCATGACAGTGTATAAATGAAGGAAGGGCAATGCAGTGATTTTGCCGTGCTCATTCGACGCAATGAAGAGTTTCTAATCGAACTGCTGACAACACGCATTAATCAAATGGCTGAGATATTAAAACACTTGAATAGGATGGCTGACAAGAAACATGACAGAATTGTAATGCACAAAATCACGGGATTGCAGAAATGGCTGTAACTTCACTTTTATCTTCGCTTCCAAACAGCAGAATCAATGTGTTTTCTTTCTCCGTAGTTTCTTCCCACAATTTTCTCCTGGTCCGACACACAGCGGAAAGGTTAAACAAAGAAATGAAGAAGACCAAAAGACGTCCGTCTAAATCTAAGAAGAGAAGTAAATAAAAATGGCAACTAATGAATCGAATAATTGAGAAGAGATGTTATAATGTAGGAAAATTCTTGCTTGAATCTGGATCCAGCGAATCAAATGCATCATAGGGGTTGATTTTGTGAGATCCATTCACATAGAACTCACAAAACCAACGATTATGATTCAACAAATTTAATGGACTTGAATTCAAAAGAAAAGTTTCTTATCACATGATCTACATAATACATGGGCAAAGGCTATTAATTATGTGGATCCTTTGCAAGACCCGTGTAATTATCTGTTACATGGATTTTTGCAAGATTACGGTCGCTAGAAACTCAATGGTTTCAATTAGTGATTAAAGTCCAACCAAGGACGATCGTTGGCTAATTAAATTGTTAAATGACTTCAAATCAAAAATGGACTCCAATATGCCTTGAAACCTTGAAACCTCAAGGACTTTGCAACATCCGGATTACTAAATAATGCACGAACAGTAGATTGGAGACAACAAGGAATTTGCATGAATTTTATTGAATAAGAACAGATGGTGTACATTCTTGGAGGCTATGTTTGCAAATTGTCTGACGGCAAACATAATCTGTTAATGGAAATGACTGGAGTGCATAGAGAATGTAAAAAGCTTACAAAAAACGACTGGAAAGCTTTTATCGATAAAAATGAGCATTAGAATAAGCGAACCCACTCTAATTCGAAATTCAAATTCAGACTTCGGCAAAATCTAATCAAAATACATATATTAAGAATGATCTTCTCATCTTCAAATCTTCAGAGTCAAAATCTGACGTGCTGTTGTGATTTGTGTGACGTCTTTGATTACTGATGATTTTCCTCTTTTCCTTGTTTCTTCTTGTATATTTAAATGGGCCATTTAGTTATGTATTTTGATTTTTCACTTGCATGAATCTCTAATTGTCTCGACTTGCGCTCCACTCTAGGGATAATTTGTGCTCTGGATTCTTTAGCTCTGGTTATCCCTCGGTCGATGAATCCTTTTTGACTTGATCTTCAACTTCTATGCATGCTTTGAATCAAAACGATTATCGCCACGTGTCATATACTCTACTTAAATTCTGCCTGGTAAAAACGCATTATCAATGAGCTCATTAGGCATTATCAATGAGCTCATTAGACATTCTATCGACGGGTTTTGTGGATTAATTGTATCGTCATGACCTATCAATGAGCTTGTTAAATATATTGCCATGACCTGATTTTGGCCAACCGTTTCTTTATATTTTGGTCTACTGTCAATATTAACAATTCAGCTGGACATAGATTTATATGATGTAAAGATTATGCCATATTTTTCACGTTGAGACTCCTAGCAAGTGCCATAATCCATATCGGTACACCAAGTAATTTTCACCTGGAGGATGTAAGCAATGACGTCATGCAAACTTTTTAGAAGAGGCAAAAATAAAAAAAAATTGTGGGGAGAAACTCCGACAGCATTTCTAAATTCAATGACATCTTTTAAAGTGCAAATTATAATCATTTTGTTTTCGGTTCCTGTTTCTAGTCAGAAATATTTTTTTTATTTCTATTCCCTAGACGAGTTTTTGAATAAAAAGTAGCGTTTGATAACAATATCAAATTTCTATTTTCGGAACAGAAATTCGTTTGACAACGTTGATGTAGAATTCGTACATCGGTGGGTGGGCGACAGGCGATGTGGGGCGGGCAAGGAGGGTAAGCTTTGAGAAGAATTATTATTTATGTTTTTGGAACAGAAACAGAAAAGTCGAAAATTTTCACTTTTCATTTCTATTCAAAACCTATTTTTGGGCTGAAAAATTGTCCTAGAAAATAAATTTGCATTGCCAAAAAGGATTTTTGTTCCAAATCTGTTTCCAGGAACAGAAAAATAGAAAAATAAAGAAACAAAATAATTATCATTTGCATCTTAAGTCGCTCAACGTTGGGCCAAAAAAGTGATGTACAAAGATGCCCTTGCGTGTAATGTGTTCAAATTTTATAAGAGTCCTCAATAATTTCATAAATAATTGTTCCATTTTCTGTCATAAAATTAGTTACATGTTGGTAATATTCAAGCAAGTAATCCACTAATCATGAGCATATAGCAGAAAATTACTTTCGACTAACATTGGAGGAAAACATGCTCCCAGTAAAAAATAAATCGCCAAATGTAGGTACGGAAACTAGTTAAGTTGGATTTCTAGGTCGCAGAGGTTTTCCAGATATTCAAGCATAATTAGCAAAGACGGGCGAGGCCTTCTCTAGCTTTCCCATGAAATTACTGGTTGTTCGAAACCATCAATAGCTCATTGTTATGGTAGCGGACCATCTCTACATGATAAAGTAAATCCAATACCACTCTCAACTTTCACCCGAAACTTCCGAAAATAACCACGACCGAAAATTAATGAATAATAAGTATGTATTTTAAACAAATGGTTAAAATGGTAATTTATAAAGATCCACAAAAAAATTATGTTATGCAAAAATCTCTACCACAGATTGTAAATTCTAATTGAAGCTTTTCCATCCTCTGACACTTTAAATTAATTGCTATACTAAGCTCTATCTCACTTCTTCATTCGGTTTATCTTATCTTTTTTCGATTTTAGCACACCCATGTGCCTGCGCCCCTTTTCTGTGCTAGTGTTCTCAAAATGCATGTATCGCTCTGCATATACTTCTAACCAACAAAATCGAGTCATTTTGTGGACCTTTGTAAATCAAATCAACCCAAACAATTCTTCTCTCCTCCTTCATGGTTGCGACGCGTCAAGGGTTTACGATAACTCTCTACAATGCTGCCATAAAACTAGGTATGCAAAATCGGAATCTTATTTCATCGAAAGGTAGGAGTGTTTTGATTTGATGGGTGAACTAAATATTTTAGTACATATCCAGTTATATATATATGGGTGAACAAAATATTTTAGTACATATCCAGTTACATATATATATATATATATCAAATTGAAATGGCTCACATTCACCTTGACAAGGAAGGCAAACACTGCCTGATCCCAATTTGGACCGAAAATGATCAGACTCTCTTCCCCAAAAAAACTCCCCTCAAAGTTTATAAAATTTACTAGGGTGCCATTGTGAGGGTGTCGATCTATTTGTTGGTTCTATTAAAATATTTAAATATTAAATCACGCATTTATCTAATAACTTAAATTTTTAAAATAATTGTCAGTGGTCTCACAAAATATCACATGGTATCAGAGTAGAAGGTGATGAGTTTAAATCTTTCAGGCCCCTATTTGCCTCTCCTATTGCATATTTAAATAGTAAATATTATATTATGCTTTTATCTAATAACTTATGTTTTAAGAACAATTCACTACAAAATCTCACATGTCCATGTAGCAAAGCCCAAAAACAACTTCCTACTTGAGGCATAGTAAGCAATGACATCATACGAACTTTGGAGAAGAGGCAAGCATGTGACCTCCCTATGGGGAGGAACTTTGGCAGCATTCTTTTATGTAGCAAGCATGTGTACAATTCGAGAAGAGCCCTCAATAATATCTTGCATAATTGCACATTTTCAGACCTGTCTCTGTCCCACGATGCACGTGAAAAACGTTCCATCTCTATTCTTTCAAATATGAGCTAATTTCATTGATTAACCTTCCATCTAAAATTTTTATCAACCCATTTTCCTTAATTTTCGAAAGATAACATAAATACCACATTCAGTTAATTCTTTTTTTCTTAGAAATAATTGTGATTTAAGCTTTTGAGAGTACCCATATTAAGGTAAATGTATATAAAAATTTTATTACTTGAGGATAACGATGTTCTCATTTTACAAGGAGGATACACTACCCCAATCCAATAAAAAAACTCATTGAAATATTTGTTTGCAAAGAAGGGGATGGTGGAAGAAAAGGAAAAAATAATTATGTGTTCCACTTGTATCTTTATTTTAGTATATTTTCCAAATTCACACATTTGTATATAAAAGTTATTTCCTTAAAATTTCTGATGTCATAAAATTTGGAAATGAAGACGTCATTCAGGAAAAGGGGGTGGTACATCATCATCTGCAGCTGGAACTTTGGCTCCATCCACAATTCGGTGTATAAAAGGAGAAGAGCCATGAGAACATAAACTATAACTTCGACTTCAACCCCGTAAAAATACCTTCGATTCTCTGCTTTCAGATTTTTACCTCCTCGCGAGACAGCGTAGCAAAGAATTCTCATAAAAGAAAAAGGAGATGGCAACAACTGCGACTTCAACCCCAGAATTTCGGATTGATCCATCGCCAGGTATGTTCCGTCCTTCGCTTTGTTATTCGATTTGATCCATAGGGCATAAGGCGATGGAAAAATTGGAAAATTTTCGCTTTTTGAGTGTAAATTTCGAAGTAATATAAGGAACTTCACGAACAACATCATGGATTGATAATGCGTTGAAAATGGAAATATTTCCTTATTTATTGCTTATTAAGTGTTCGGACACTTTTTTCAAAATCCTGAAGGAAAGAAGGAGAGAGTGTGAAAGAAGAATAATTTCCATAGAGCTTGAGGGCATTATTTTCCCATTTCGTGTTTTCCTTTCAAAATTCCCAATGAATATACGTTTGGCAAAAATTTTGGTTGCCGTGTTTTCAAATTTTTACCTTAAAGCTGAAAACGGCCGAAATGGACATTATATATATTTTTTTACAAGGATTGCTTTAAAAAACTACACCAACGGAAAATGACTTCTAAAATATTTGGAAAGTCGAACTAAATCCTCAGAAAATAATAGTATTCCTTTTGACAAAAAAAAAAACTTGCTTGAAAATTATTCAAGGAAATAATTCTTTTTGTCCCCGCAATTTTTCGCAGGGTGAGTTAATTGTCATCAAAGTACATCATAAGGTCTGATAAAAAAAAAAGTACATTATAAGGACTGACGTTATAACCAAACAAAGTACATTATTAAATACAGCTGATTGATTCACTTTCTCGGCCCATGGGCATCACTATTCCTTTTTACTTTTAAGTACACAGTAAACACGCGAAATGTCTTACTCAAAGTCGAACCTTAGTTTAATATAGAAAATTCCATGCAATGAATGAACCCTATACATAAAGGATCAGAAGCATATAAAGTTCCGTTCGTTTCGCGAAAAATGTGGCAATTCTAGTTCCAGGAAACTATTTTTCAAGAAAATGATAATATTTTTCACTATTCAATTGAAATCTGAAAATAAACTAGAAAAAATTTTCTGTTATTTTTATATGAAAAATCTGAATTAATTTTCCTCTGTGCACTCCTTTTAATAATAATAATAATAATAATATTTATTATTATTTTATTTTTAAAAAATCAAATTATTTATATTTATATTTATTTTTTCCTTTTTTTTTGGTTCTCTTTTTCCTTCTTCTTCAGTCAATAGCCGGCCACGGTGATGGTTGGCCACAGGCAAGCTCGAGCTCGCCAAATTCTGGTGAATCGAGCCTTGGGAGAGGCTCCACCTTGCTCGGCAAGGCCTCACTAGATCGGCGAGGCTTGAGGCTTGCCGGAGGTTAGCGAGCTTTTCCCTCGCCTATGGTCGATCGTCGGCCGTCACCGTGGCTGGCGACCAAAGGAAGAGGGAAAAAGAAAACGAAGGAAAAGTAAAAAGAAAAAGAGAAAATATAATTGAAATTTCTATTAAAAAGAAAAATAAAAAAAGAAAAGGAAAAAGAAAAAAAATAATTAAAAAGAGTGCATGGAGGAGAACATGCCTGGTCTGGGTGAAAAAAAGAGGAGGGAAAATGAGATCCTCTTATTTTCCCTACTTTTGAAAGTGCTTTTTCCATTAACGGAAAATGTATTCCTTCAGTCATTTATTTTTCGTGAATTGAATGTCGGAAAAATCTGAAAAATATTTTTCTGGAATTTGTTTTCCTCGAAACCAGCAGAGCCAAAGTATGAATGATTTTTCTAAAGTTATCTATGATCATTTCTCTTTTTGGTTACAAAGAGATTCATGGAGATGTGATTTCAAAAGGCACACCGACTGATAAAGCTTCGCAGGAAGGTCTCAGACCAACTGAAGGTTTATCTCTTTGAACTTTTAATTTTCCTTTTATGTAAAATCTCGTGTTTCATGCATCTTTTACCTTTTTAAATTCGAATCATTTTAAGTTTCACAGAATACAATTGTTGACATATAAATAAAGATACAATCTTTTCATAATTTTAAAAATCTAAATAATATCTTCAATTATAAATTGAGAAGGCCAAGAAAGAAATACTTTTTTTACTTCCAAAGAGTAAAAGAAGGCATTCAAAATTTATGAATGATATCGTGGATAAGATAAATGGCAACAAGAAATAAAAACTTACTAAAAAACACATTGTCCAAGATATGAAAGTTAGAAAGCCCCACAAAACTATTTCATGATACAATGCCTATCTTGAAAAATATTCACGATCTTGGTTAAGTTTGATGTTAATCCTTTTTTTATGTTTAAAATTTTCCTGTCTAACTTTAATGCACAAAATTTCATGCAATGAATGAGCTGATGATCTAAAGCATACAAAGTTTAATTAATTTTTCTAAGATTTTTATGTTGATTTCTCATTTAGGTAACAAAGAGGTTCACGTAAACGTGAGTCCAGAAGGCCCGATAACTGGTATGTTCCGTTCTTTTCTTTGTTCTTCTAAATTGATCCCATAAGGCGATGGAAAATTTGGAAAAAGTTTCGCTTTTTGTGTGTTAAAATCGAAGTCATACAATCAATATCATGGACAGATAATGTATTGAAAAATACGATTTTTTTTAAATTGCTATATAAGCAATGGCGGCCACCAAATACAGCCGATCGATTCAAAATATTAGTTCTATTAAAACAAGTTCTCCTGCTAAACTATTAGCATCAATAAAAAAAAATTTGGCAGACATGAAAAAGAAGAAATGTTCGATTATTATTTTTTTTTTCAAATTTTGAATTGAAAGGATATACATAGAAGCACTCAATGACTGCTTCATTAAAATTAATTACCGGAAAATTTCCTCTTATACGAGAGTTCTGTCTAAGCAATTACCTCGTGAGGACTATCTATTTTCCAATATTTACTTAATATGCGAATTGAATTTGCAGCTGATTATCCTAGAAACCAATTTCATCAAGAGCAGAGGGCAAAACAAATGGGTTCTAAATAGTAGATAGATGCTTATCATTGAAAGGCTACACGAGACTATTCCTTTGATGAAATGATCCTCGAACTAGTCAATTCACTATAGTCATCCCCAAAAAAGAAATCCTGTAATGTTATTCTGAGCCAAAAATAACTTGTTGATAGAAATGGTTGTCACTAATATGACAAAGTGTAAAGATAACATTAAAGAAGAAAATTCACTAACAAAATATTGCCCAAGGTACATGGATGGTGGAATGTACTTGCCACGAAAACAAGAACGAATCACATGAATTTTTTAAGATAAATTAGATCAATTATTTTTCCCAACCATCAAGTATAAAGTTTAAGCTGTACAATTTACTTAAGAAAAAATCCATGCAATTCATTGGTATGATCATCGTAATAATCTTATAAACATGTATCCTATATCAATTGTGACTTATAAATTTATCGTATTAATTGATGAAATCGATGTGATTAAGTTAATTAATTTATTTTTATTTATGTACAACTCTGTTATGATAATTATGTGAAATTGTGGAGATAGATACAATTTTGTAGACTTAATTTATGAATGATATCATAGATAAAATCAATGGCAACGAGAAATAAGAACTCACTAAAAAGCACATTGTCCAATATATGAAAGTTAGAAGGTCCCATAAAAATAATTTATGATACAATACCATCTTGAAAAAAAGTCATAATCTATGTTAAGTTTAACGTTAAAATATTTTTTGTTTAAAAATGTAATCTTTATACAGAAAATTCCATGCAATGACTGAGCCTAATGCTAGGCATGTATAGATGATTTAAAGCATACAAAGTATAATTAAATTTTCTAAGGTTATTTATGTTCATTTCTCTTTTTGTTAACAAAGTGGCTAACGAAGAAGGAGAAGGTGCGGCAACTAATAAAGGTTTGTCATTTTGAACTGTTAATTTTTTTTATAAATTTAAGTTTCATGCATTTTGACATTTTTTTGTCAAAAATATTTTAGATTTTAAGCATACAAATGCTAACATATAACTTCAAATATAATCTTTTCATAATTTTTAGAATCTGAACAATATCTTTAATTATAATTGAGAAAGCCCAAAAAAAAATTTACTTCCAAAGAGTAAATAAACACACTCATAGAAAAATGTGTGTTGAGTAAACGGCCGCCGCTTGGCTTGCATTTGCATTTCATCGGAACTTTGAGCAAGTGCAATAATTACACTAGACCTAAAAACCAAGAAGTGCAGAAGCCTGAGAACTTTTAACGTGCGATTTTTGTAGTCATGCCAGGAGCGGTGGTCGATAACGAGGATCGAGAATTGTTTGCTGCTGCACTGATGGGAGATTGGAAATATGTCCAGCAAAAGGTCTCTCAATATAGCGAAGCAATGATGGCCAAAGTTATGACCGTAGGACATGAATCTATTACTGTGCTCGATGTTGCGGTTATTGCCACACAAGATCAATTGGTCGAGAACCTAGTAAAGCTCCTAAGTTCAAAAGATGAAAATGAAACTTTAACGAGGGCCCTCTGCAATGCTGCTCGGGGTGGAAGAATAAGGATGGTAAAGGCATTAGTAGACAAAATTAATTTTAAACCTGAAAGTGTAGCCCTTGCCCTAAAGACTGCTATTTCATGGGCTCCTATGCAAAAGGAGGTTATTGGGTACCTGGCCAAGCGTATATCCGCCCCAGATGATGATATTATCAGCAGCCTTACTATGGCCGGTCATATGGGTAGGATTTAACACTCACTAATCTTATTTCATTTTATACACTATTTACTTGAATTAACTTTTTTGTTCTTGTGTCCCAAAAGACATAGTCTTCTTCTTAGAAGACCCACACCCCAGGCTACCTGCAACAGAAGATACCAAACTCGATAGAGTGTTGGAATACTTGGTGCCTATGATGTCTTACTTCCGTAGTAGAGCTAGACTCAGCTTTTGGGAAAATATTATTTCCAAATGTAGGTGATTCTAGCGCTTCTTTTGTTAAATGTGTACAATTCAAGCAACTCTCTATCCACATGGTATTCACTCTATCTGTTACGATTTTTAGGTATCCCTCTATGCTTGATCAATAAATTATTTCACAACTGCGAAGAAACGAAGTTGCCCAAAGGTATTTTTATGAATCTGCTTAATTGATGGGCTAACACAACAAAAAGCATATCATTCAAAGATCCTATCAACAAAAAATTGAAGGAACAATTACTACATCTATGTATACAGTTTAATATCTAAAACATGAGGTAGGTCACAAACTAATGTCATATATAAAAGTTGTAAAGTAAGAGAAGTCTTACTCAATGTCAAATTGTTAGGTAGAATTATTGAGAACTGTAGATTTGGATTTCATCATAGAGGTTGATTGATGCAAGTTGTTTTCTAACATATTCAAGCATTATTAAATTTCATTGCATGTGCAATTTTGGTTTCATGAGTGTGATATGTATCTTTTTGTTCGTCATAAATATTTAATTTGCTGACATGATTTTTCTCTCCTCTTTGTGGCGGTAGCAATGCTGTTCATGATATCACTCTTGAATCTGGCCACAAAACTAGGTACACAAAACTGACATGGTATCTATAGGAAAAAGGACCTTATTTCATCGTAGGTGGAGATCTCTAAATTTAAAGTGTAAATTGATATTTTCAGTATATCCCTTGAGATCATAGGTATTAAGATGGACAAACTCTCAATTCGTATATGAAGATATGATTAGGTTCAATTCAATTCAAAGTCTAAATGATATATATCCTTTAGGTAAATCTGTAAAAATATTCAATCGAAGATAGATTTATTGATCCATCATTGAATCTTCCCATTTTTCATAAAAGAAAAAATGAACTTTTTTTTTCTCATGACATTGCGTGTGTTCATCAATACATCCACCTATTCTCTGATGCATGCATTTTGACTTTCAAGTCATATGATGTTTGTTTTCTTGATTAATATTGTACACCCATCATTTTCTTCTAAACTACTATGTATAAGTAACAACACGGCGCAAATGTGAAAGCCTCTTTGACCTTTTGCTTCTTCCTTGTTAGAAAAATTGCTTATCTAATAATATGTGCAGATTCTTTCATAAGAAGGATTGTAGAATCGAAGTCGAGGGACACATTTGGAATTCTAACTCTTTTCATGAAGATAGTTACCAAGGATTTTCCTACAATACGCAAGCTTTTATTGACTTCAAACATTGTCATTGATGCTGCATCTCGTGGAATCTCTGAGTTTGTCCATGTATGTTTGATTGTTTGTCCGGAGCTGATGTGGGAAAAAAATTTCACAAAAGAACTGATAAAAGAAGTTGTGAAGGGACGGCATGTCAAGTTGTTTAGACTACTGAGCGCACACAACACAACTCCATATTTGATTGATGATAAGTTGACGAGACGCAGCTTGATGGAGGCAGTTGTAGAATGGTCACCAAGATGTGTGTCAGCTGATGTTTCTGGAGCAGCTTTTCTTATACAGAGGGAACTCCAGTGGTTTAAGGTTGGTTGACCTTATTTACCTTCCACACTTTCGTGCTTTCTAATTTACATCTATATTGATAGGTGTCCTTAATTTTTCTGAAGGCAGTGGAAGATATGAGCGATCCTTCTTCAAAAAGTCTGAAGTTTAAGGTCGGTTCACCTTATTTGTCTGCCACCCTTTTGTGCTCTTTAATTACATTTACATTGATATGCGTCCTTTATTTTTCCGAAGGTATCAAAAGAGGAAGATGGGAGCGATCCTTCTTTTAAGAGTCTGAAATTTGAAGATGTAAAAGAAAGGAGAGGGAAAACATACTGGGAAGTTTTTGTAGAACAACGCCAAGATTTGCTCAAAGAGGCTGGACAATGGATGAAGGATACATCATCATCTTGTAGCCTTGTTGCGACTCTCATCATTACAGTTGCTTTTGCTGCAGCTTTTACAGTACCTGGAGGCAACGACAGCAGTACGGGGATCCCAATCTTTCTGAAGAAGAGCTCATTTATTGTATTTGCAATTGCAGACGCTCTCGCTCTCTTCTCCTCCGTCACCGCCACCTTGATGTTCTTGGCTATCCTAACTTCACGTTACGCCATTGAAGATTTCCTCCAATCGCTACCGAGAAAAATGATATTGGGCCTCACTTTTCTCTTCCTCTCTTTGGCCTTTATGATGATGGCGTTTGGCTCTGCTCTTACGATCGTCTTAAGCGAACGATTAAAGTGGATTTACATCCCAATTACTTTGCTGGCCGCCTTCCCAATCATATTGTTTGCAATCCTACAACTTCCCTTGTATGTTGAAATGGTCGAATCCACCTGTTTGCCTCCCCTCTACCGTCCCATTAACATTTGGAAATAATCTCCACTATTATTAGACAAAGACATCTGTAATGTCATCTTTGTTTGCATATGTTACTGTGTGTGATGCGAATATCATGCTTTCCTCATTTTAAAGACTTGAAGTGTAACATCAATCGTACTTGCACTAAAGTTTAATACATGCTGTCAAGTGCACACCTTGCCGCAATGTGTTAATGTGATTATTTCCCCACAAACAGTGAGCTTGCTCATTCTTGTATTAAGGTGAACCCAATTTTCAAAGAATAGCAACATGATCATCAAATATTCAAGAGGTTTCATCCATTCAAACAAAAGCAATGATCCAGACAAATTCTCTATAGTACCCATAATGGCCACCCAACTAGTGGCCCAACACAAGGAACTTCTGATGTAGCAAGCCGAGCAAACAACAATTTCAGTTCAATGGAAGCTCAGCCTTCGAAATCAGTCTTTCTCCCACTGCCCATACTTACACCTCATCCTCTCATCAAACTCTTTGGCTTTGACCTGCACAATCTTAGCCGCGTTGGCCATCGATTCCTCCGGCACTTTCGCTATCCTCATGCTCTGGTTCTTCTCCATCACGTTCCTTTTTGCACCCAACCCTTCGTACTCCCTCACCCAGCAACGGTGAACGGTGTACGTTGTAAGAGTTTTTCTAACGTGGACTAAATTAATTGAGATTGTAATTTACCGTTTTACAGGATTGATTTAATAAAGAAAGATTTAAAGATTCTTAATTAGTCTAATATGAGACTAGCCAGTGTGGGCCGAGTAAAGCCCGGCCTGTGATAAAAGGGCCTGTGGCTTAAAACTCTATAAATAGTGCTCAAGTATCTCCTCTAACCTCGATGCACAACAACCTCACATAAGAAGCACACGCTAATTGTGATGAGCAGTCTCATTGAGCTAGTGATACAAAGGGTAATAGAGGAGAAGGACTTGCGCTGATGATCATCGCTATTCCGCATCAAGAACGATGGATCCCAAAATATGTGCGCAAATCTCTTTTACTTAATCATAAATGTTCTAGATTCTAGCTATAGAAATCTTGGGTGTTGTTTTTCGCGGCCAATATGTGGTATCAGAGTCAACATAGTATAGGTCTAGAACATACAGATTTTTCCCATTATCATGATCTTTCGTCTGTCAAATAATGATTATGATTAAATAATCGGAGAGAGCTCGTCAAGACAAGCATTTTGAGTGGTAGTGTACCACCAAGGGACGCCGCACGTACCCCCACGTGCGGCCACACCCTGTGACACGCGGGCTAGCGTTGACGTCAGCCACCCGTGACACAGGTTGACCCGACCTGGTAAGCGATTGGGGTCGCCCAACCCGGGATTTGACCCGACTTTGTTGATCGGATCGATCAACCGGTTGGACCGGTTCGTTGACTGTTGATTGGTTGGATTGGTCGAATCGGCGGTCCAAGCTAGTTTAGATCGGCTAAACGCGTGCCACACACACCACGCACTCCAGTGGCGCGTGAGGGCGTGTTCGAGCTATGATTGGAGCGTTCTTGACATTACCGTGCTCGTATCGAGATGCTCTACACTGTGATGTATTTATTTTATAATTTATATGCTTTTAAGGATGAAAAAATCCGTATAGAACCCTATATATGTGTATTTTTAGGGTATTTTCTACTTATTTTCCTATATTTCTCTTTGGTTTCGGAAATACAAATGCTAGCTCGCATGTATATCATCACATACAGAATGTGTAGAGCGTGATTCGTTGACAGCATGTATAATGTTTAAAAAGAATAAATGAGTGGAGTAATGTAATTGGCATGGCATGTGATTTTTGTCACAAATTGCCTATCTTTAAGTCTAAAATCACATGTATGTGGTAAATGTGAGACATAAAGTTTATATCCCTGGTATGAGAGAGTTTCGAGGATTTGATCGGGTTATGACCGCCAAAGTGGCACACTTAATTAGATTTGAGAAATATCGGTCTCATATTGTGGTGGGATGTCGTCTGTTCTAATGGAAGGTCATACCAAGCAGGTGATTGTGCACTGATTCATGGAGGGGCACATGTACAACATATGGTTGAAAAGTGACTCATCCCGGTGGTTTATACACCCAAAGGTGGTGAATTCATGATGGTTGGAATATATTTTCATGGCCGTTATCATGTGAAGAGTATATAGCTGCATGTCGTATATTCTGCCCAAAGGTATTTATATGATAATGTATGTAACTCTCGGGATCTATACTTATACAGTTTCAAGTTACACGATACTCACATAATGCTAATTGTAAACATTGCTTGTCAAATCAGTCACTTTATCTGAAAACGGCAACTCTATTAGGATTGAAGCTCTTTCTGGTTCAGACTTTAAGAAATGGTTGGAAAGAAGATTTTCTATTTGGGATGAAGCTAGCAGATATTTATATTGCTCTTATTAAGGAAAACCTAGCAGATCTCACTGCCACCAGTACGGATCCCGAGAAAGCACACTTTGCTGCTTGGGAAAAGAGCAATTGGATTTGCTTGTTATCGATGAAGCAATCCATTCAGGAACACTTGAAAAGTGGTTTACTAGCTGACTGTACTGCTAAACAAATAATGGAAGCCTTGGTGGCTTGAAACCTTGTCTCGTCTAATGTTGAGATTATGATACATCTGCAAGGACTCTTCAATTTAAGGCATAATGGTTCTGCTGGGTTAGAGACAAGATGGTAGACTTGAAGTCCAAAAAAATCTTTGCAATTGTAAAAATGCACCCTTGGGTCCGCCACTTCAGCAATTCGTTAAAAATTTGGCTGAACTTTCGGGCAAAAGTACAAAAAGCATAGAACAATTGAGGGATCGAAATCGAAATTCATGGTTTAGTTCTGATTTTTTTACCTGGGGTTTACACTCTCTCCTCCTATATTTTGCTCCGAATAGGAAGAAACAATCTTTCATGTGGACAAGAAATGGTCATGTGGAGAAGAAATGGTCTCCCGACTGAAACCTGGGCCTATTGATTGGGCTCGATAATAGAGAGGTCACTTCGTTTAGGCACGCACAAAGCAGTTGTTTTTGTAGTATCGAGGTCTCCAACTATACGTTCACACATAATGGGGGTCGATAGAAATTGAAATACTTCATAGTACAAAGCCAAAATATTGTCCGGGATTATAAACTATGTCATCTAGGGGTGATCGGTTCCCAAGATGGGTAGGTTCTCCACCTAAAATTGGAAACCAACCCTGTGACTCGAACTACATCTCGATTATGCCAACTCGAATGTTAGCTCGCCGAAGGCAAAGCGAATCTAGGACTACCAGCTCAACATGCTCGACGATTTAGAGGATGTCACAAATCAAGATTTGACAATCCAATGCCTCAATTTCGTCACCGAATTTTGGTCCGGCCGCCTCCGTGTCTTCTCTTGCAAGTGGGGGTGATCGGTTCCAGGGTTGGTAGGTTCTAAACTTGGAACTTGGAACCTACCCTATTTGCCTTAGAACCTGTTTTGGAACTTACCATGTTTTTTCGGTCTGGTTCCAGGTCTATCCAAGAACCTATTTTTCTTTTGTTCCTTTTCCCGGTTTCATTTTTTCCAGCAAAATAATATGAGTAGCAATAAAACGATTCATAGTAAAAATCAATAAGAAAAATCACTATTCGCCAAAAGCAACAATCCCTCATATGAACAATACAAATTACTATCCACCAAAAGCAACAATCCAAAATATAGTAATAGTATGACCTAGGTTTTTTTTTTTTTTTAACACAAGCTAAAAATCGGCTCCAAAACAGGTCGGGTCTGTTCGGTTCCAGGGTGGGTCTTCACTTGGAACCTGGAATCGGACTTGGAACTGGACCGGTTCCCAAAAAATGGAACCGGTTCTCAAACTTGTTTTTCGGGTGATCCGGTTTGGTTCTTGGGTTGCACAACCCAACTAGCAAGGACCGTTGCGAGTTCCACCTTGAGGGTCCAGGCTCCGGCGAGCTCTTCGTCGGCTGCTTTGTCCACCCACAACTCTGTGCTCTGGATCAATGAAGCTAGGGGGAAGCATGCTTTCATCGAGCTGGGGTTCACGGAGTGGAACGGGGCCTTGGATTTCAATGTGCACAAAGAACTCTACTATGAGGATCTAAGACAATCAAGCGAAAATAAGAGAGAGAAAGATCGAATGGCGCCTCTGGAGAGAGGAGCCAAACTTCAAATGAGTGAAACTAGAGAGTAGATAGAGCTAGATTTGAAGTGAGAAAGTGAAAAACAAGAAAGCCGAATGTGAGAAACTTAAACTCAGGTTGTGTGTTGGACCGGTTCGGTCCAAGTTCTACCTAATAACCAACCTTGCAATATCGGTTCCCGGGTAGAATCGACAGTGCAGGACCTGAACCGGAAATTGGATCGGTCAAGGCTGGTTCCAAATTTTCGAGACCAAGAACCAGCCTTAAACAAACTAATTCATTCCTATTCCGGGACTGATGATCACCCTTAATGTTATTGACTAATTAATTTGGTTAATGTAGTTCAATTGCAACGTTGTCACTTATCACAAATAAAAATCGACGTACTTCAAACACCTTACCAATGGTAGTTTCCACGTTCTCAATCATTGATGAATATTGCGAAATTAAATAAATAAAAGGAAATTTTTTCATATTAGGATATCAAACTACACCTTCATAAAATGGTTTAAACTTTTAAAATAGTTGACAATGATTTCACAAAATCTCATATTTCATTTCACAATGAAGAACTATTTCTTGAATTCATCTCATTTTACCGTTCTACTTTTACAAGTAACCACCTATCTGACCACTAGCGCTAATTTGACGGCAGGCACCATCTCTGTCTCCGGCCACTTCCATGGCTTCGCAACATTGTAGTGTTACCCAACGTACTTTATCCTATTCGAATTCATAAATTGGGGTTATGGCGTTATGCAACATTATAGCCTTCACACATCCAATAAGGCAACAAGAGGTCAGTTATATACACATGACAGAGTGATTGATCATCCTACAAGCACGACAAGACATCCCCATGTTGGTGTCTGGTGGTAAATCACGGAGGTCTGGCCTGATCCTCATAAAGGTACCAAGCACGAAGCTGCTCTTTGCTCAAATGCTGGTGGGTGGTGGCAAGGGCGGTTCGGCTTGGTCTTAACTTAATTCGCAATGCTATCGAACTTCGGAGGTGCACCTAACACGCCACGACAACACGTTTTGTCTCTTCTGCTCCACCCGCAAACTGCTCGCAGAAGAAAGACTCAGGAGTTGGTTCTCTTGTCTCCATCCATTACGCTAATCATGTCGTTGACGCCTTCTCGAATCAACGGTTTTCTCAGCCCCTGGGAAGAAGAAGAATCAAGATCCGAAGGCCGAAAATGATCATTTGCGTCGACAAAACAATTAGTTTTTACTCATAATCTGTACCCCTTTCTGGACTGTGGAGACATATAATAAGAAAAGAATGATGGGAACCGCAGGACATGTTGGTATTGAATTAGGTCTTGATGCATAACATTTACGTCTAAAATTAGTAGCAGCCGGTACGCTTTGGATCCCAACGATGCACCAGTTCGGTGATTGGTTTCTGCATATATTAATAGGACGATGTTGGGTACAGCTGAAGGTAGAGGTAGCGTATTGAGAAACTCAAATTAGGTTTGAAAAATTGGTAAGCTGTTCTCGCGAAAGACGTAAAGAGATTCGAACCGATCCTCTATCGTGTGCATGAGATGGTCGAGCCTTCAGAAGTTATCCTCCGAAGGCTACGTTGACCCGTTTTGTGGGAGACCATTTAAAATAATAAACCATGCCTTCATTTATCAATTTAAGTATTTAAAAAAGTTGAGCGTGATCTCATTGAATTTTTACATAATACTGGAGCAGGAGGTTTGAAGTTCTAATATTTCCAAGCCAATGTTTGCTTCTCTTATTAAATATTTCCATTGGAGCATCATAATATCTCAATATTAAACAAAGTTTTCATCTATCGGTTTAAAGTTTCAAAACAGTCGGCATGGATCCCACAAAATGTTTTATTTTCTTGGTCTATATGTAATCTGAATTATCTTTTCCGTGATTCACGAACTGACTTATTTTAGAGGTAGTGCTTCCATCATTGGATCTCATCTGCACTCAAACGAAAAGAGAAGATTTTATACCTCCCGACACTAAAATTGTCACATACTAAAGAATTAGATAAATCGTGAGCGTCCAATCTATATACAAATGAAATCCAGCTATAGATTCATTGGCTTTAACGTAAGAACTTCAACGAGGGTTGTTTTCTTCTCGCATCTTATAGCAAATGACACATGGTGAGAATTTGTTTCCCTTTATTTGCATATACTTAGGATTATCTTGTGTTAAATGCTGATAAGTTTGTCGGGGAAGGCCTAACCATAGGAATGCATTTTAAATTAAGATGGAAGACAGCAGCAGTTTAAATCATTTGTCAAACCATGCAGGCTTTTGTCTTCACTTGCTTAGGGTTCGGTGGTGCCGGGACGTGCCCTTATTTCTTAATTCACTGCGCCTCAATCGACTTTCATTTGTCTTGACTTTTCAATATAAATATACATACATACATACATATTTCTGTACATAATTATATAGATGTGTGTGTGTTTTGTCCGTTTAGGGTTTTTTTTTTGTGCAGCCAGCTATAGAAAATGCTTAAAGTTCGATTGAACTTGGAAAGTCTCCAATGACATTCTTTATCTCCTGCATCAACAGTGTCAATTGCTGATAGAGGGGACAAGGCACCGACCCAGATGGAAAGATCCACGTCTCTGAAGGCACTTTTTAGGAAAGTTTATCTTGTTAAGAGTTGCCCCAAAATCATATAACAAAATGTGCCAATCTTCTTTTTATTATTTGAAAAGGGTGATGCAGTCAATGACTCATATGGATGGGAATCTCTTATACAAAATCTCGTATCTTTTAAGTGCGTAAAGCATGTGAAAGTTATTGCAAAAATAAGTGTTTTGTTGATCATTTTATTTTAATAGAGCGCTAAGCTTGGATCAAAATTATTTACTTAGAAAACGACCAAAGTATAGTTCTCTTTCGACCCAATAACCGTTTTCGTATCTCTAGTTTTGCCAATGCCGTTAACATTCCTCGAGTAAGTGATCGTTGGGTGAAATGTCAGATAAATTTTTGAAATTTTTCCAAAATTTTCACTTAAGAGGTACTTGGGCATCGCGCGCTGGGAATGGCAACGAGTGAAGTCACGGGTTCGACACCTCGATTGTGAACTCCTCGAGACCATTTGAGTGACTATAAAGGAAGGAGCTGTCACCCATCATCGATGAGGACGACGATGGTGGGTGCAGCCATGTAATAGAAACTTTCCAATTTGGCCAATCATCCGGCAAAAACAAAACGAAAACTACAAGAATCGGAAAGATGACGATAGGAATATACAAGCAAAACTAAGATGATGATCCTACGGGATCAATCGGGCCAATACAAGTTGGAACACTAACTACATATCTCTACACACGACAAAACCCGAAAAACGAAACATGCGAAAGAGAAAACGCAGGGTCGTCGTTCGTCTTCCTCACGACCGGCTCGAGAACAGCGCCTCCCATATCTCGGCGAACACCTGCAGGATCACTCGGTGGTGGTGGTGCGAGTTCAGCGCCAGGAAGCACTCGAGCAGCTTCTGGAGTTCCTCCGCCCCGAACATCTCCTTCTCCACTATCATCTCCACCATCGACTGCCGGAAGTCCCCCCGCGGGTCGTTCGACCGCTTCACCACCGCAAAGCTGTCCTCGATTTCCCTGCCGGCCAGCCATGGCACCCCGGCTCCGGCCGCGCCGCTCCTCCTCCGGCGCCGGCGCCGGCGGCGGGTCTCGGAGGAGTCCGAGGAGAGGGAGCGGGAGGAGGAGAGGCGCGCGTCGCTCTCGTCATCGCTGCTGAGCCAGTCATCCCGCGACGTGGTCAACGAGCTGTACGGGCACTTCTCTTTCTCCTCCTCCTTCGTCGCCTTCTTCTTGGTGTGTTCGACTTGACTTGTGTTATTAATTTCTCCGAGGGAGGGCAACGGCGGCCGGGGTAGTTGTCTGACGAAGGGAGTGATAGGCATCGAACGAGGGCACCGGCGGCCGAGGTAGTCGTTGTCCTTGAGGACAGACGGCGGACACCACTCGGACGAGGTTCAGCGTGAGAACCAGGGGTCGTTCGGGGTCGAGGGGGAGACGGCGTCGGAGTCGCTGAAGATGGTCAAGGTGGAATCGGGCGGCGAGGAGGGTGGTCGGGGAACGGGGATGTTGAGCTTTAGAGGCGTAACACTTGAAAGCGAAAGCCTCGATCATCGGTAACTATCATCGGCAACTCTCGACGGTGAACGACTTTAATTGGCAACTCTCAAGGAAAAACACTCAAGGAGAGGAGAGGAATAAACTATTTTATTATGACTTGATTCACCTTACAAATAATTCAACTAGACTTGCCTTTATATAGGCATAATACATGACTCTTGATATGACTCATAAATGACTATACATGTATATGATATTAACTAGATATCGAAACACGAAAGGTTAAGACCAAATACAAACAATCACATTAACTAGTCATTAAAATACGAAAGGTCAAGACTAATCAAGAAAGATCTAGAGAGATAATGTGGTGATATCTTCAATACTCCCCCTCACCGACTACTCTCTCTTAGGACAGATTTTGAAACCATACTAAGTTGAGTCCGAAACTCTTCCTTCAAATTTCACAGCTGCAAGTCCTTTGGTGAAGATGTCTGCAGATTGATCACTTGTCTTGGAGTACTCCATCTTTATCTCTCCCCGTAAAACTTTTTCCCACAAAAAATGATAGTGTACTTCCACATGCTTAGTACTCGTATGGAAAATTGGATTCTCTGCCAAGCTTATTAATGATAGATTATCACAGTATAACCGTGGCAAGTATTCAATTGGTTGATGAAGATCTTCCATTAGTTGTACGAGCCACGTACTCTCTTGAGCTGCCATTGTCGCTACTCTATACTCAGCTTTTGTAGTAGACAGTGAAACAGTCGGCTGTCTTTTACTACACCAGGACACCACCGCTGATCCGAGGCTAAATATGTATCCAGTAGTTCATCGTCGTGTGTCACGATCTCCAGCAAAGTCAGCATCGCAGTGACCTACTAATTCAGACGATGCTTCTTTCTTATACAAGAGCCTAAAGTCAAAAGTACCCTTTACATACCTTAATATGCGCTTGACTGCATCCAAGTGAGACTTTCGTGGTTTCTCCATGAATCGACTTGCTACTTCCACCGCAAAGGCAATGTCAGGCCGTGTTATGGTTAGGTATATAAGGCTACCCACCAATTGCCTCTACATAGTTGAGTCTTCTAGTTCTCGACCTTCATGTGCACATAGCTTTACATTTCCATCCATTGGAGTAGAAATAGGCTTGCAATCAAGCATCCCAAACTTTTCTAGGAGATCTCGGGTATACTTTTGTTGACATAGGAATAGACCATCCTTTGTTTGCTCAACCTCGAGTCCTAGAAAATGTTTCAATTCTCCAAGTTCTTTCATTTGAAACCGCACTAAGACATTGGCTCTAAGTTGATGCATCTCTTCTACATCATTTCCAGTGATAATTAGATCTTCCGTATAAATCAATACAATTGCAAGCTTGCCATCTTCTGCCTTCACAAACAAGCTCGAGTCAGCTGGTGCTATTGAATAACTACTTTGCATCAAGAATTTAGCAATCTTCCTGTACCATGCTCTTGGGGCTTGCTTTAAGCCATAAAGAGCTTTCTTCAACTTGCAAACGTGATTTGGATAAGCCTTGCTCGTGAAACCATCCGGTTGCTCTATGTATATATCTCGATCTAGTTCTCCATGCAAGAAAGCGTTCTTCACGTCCATTTGCCATAACTTCCATGACTTGCTTGCTGCAAGTGCTAATAGGACTCGAACTGTAGTAACCTTTGTTACCGGGTTAAAGGTTTCATCATAATCTAGGCCATACTTTTGAGAAAAACCTCGTGCAATTAATCTTGCCTTATATCATTCTATTGACCCATCTGGTCGAGTTTTAATTTTGTAAATCCACTTGCAAGATATAGGACATACCTCTTTAGGCTTTGGCACCAAATCCCACGTCCCGTTCTTCCTTAGTGCTTGGAACTCTTCCCCATGGCCTTCCTCCATTGCGGGTTGTACGAGGCTTCCTTAAAGGTAGATGGCTCGATTACTCCAACATTTTCAGTTAATGCTGCATTTGCATATTTGGGATTTGGTTTCTTTTGTCTTGTTGATCTTCGAAGTTGAGGTTCTTGCTTTTCAGGTTCTTCTACCAGACATGGTCGAAGCTCTTCTGTCATTCTCGGACGTACACCAGTTCGCCATGGACTCTTTGAACATTCTGGTGACAATGCTTCGACTTGTTCTCCTCCGGCTGCAGGTTCATTTTCATCTTCAATCGGCTGATGCTTTTCGAACTCATCATTTTCTATCATCCTTTCATGAACCTCTTCTTCGATTTGCTTTGAATTTGGCAATTCAGCAGCTTGCGATGACCACCATGATGATAGATCGTCCAACACCACATTTCTAGAAGTGTAACATCTCCCTGTTGTAGGATCACAACACTTCCACCCTTTCCGTTGATCATCGTAGCCCACAAATATGCAGCGAATCGCCTTCTTATCGAATTTGTTGCGTAAATGATTTGGTACAAATGCATAGTATACGCATCCAAATACTCGAAAATGACTTACCGTGGGCCTGCGATTCCACAGCTTCTTATATGGCGACATAAAGCCAAGCCTTGCTTGAGGTAGCCTGTTGATCAAGTGCGCTGCTGTCTTCATATATTCAGCCCCAAATTTAGGTGGAACATTCTTTGCATATAGCATGCTCCTGCAGGTCTCCGCCAAATGCCGATTCTTTCTCTCGGCAACTCCGTTTTGTTGTGGCGTATGTGGACAAGTAAATTGTCGACGTATCTTGCAATCTTGCAAATACTTTGCGAATTCATGAGAAGTAAACTCTCCCCCATTATCAGTACGAAAGCACAATATTTTCTTGCCTGCTTCTCTTTTCACTTTTTCTCTAATCTGCTGAAATTTGTTAAATGCCTGTGATTTTTCTTTCATAAAATCAATCCAAGCGTACCTGGAAAAATCGTCAATGAACATTATCACGTACTTTGATCCTCTGACTAATGATTGCTTTACCGGATCAAATACATCTGAGTGGATGAGTTTGAGAGGCATATTGGCTTGAAATGCGGACTCCTCGTATGGAAGCTGATGTGCCTTCCCGTATTGGCATCCGGCACAAACTACGGCTTCTTGAACTTCCATGTGAGGGAGACCCTTCAGCATGTCTTTCTTCATTATCACCTTCAACTTATGATAGCTTACATGGCCAAGCCGTGCATGCCACAAATCAGGTGTATCACTCTTTCGAGTTTTGTCTACATATGCCGTCGGTGCTGACATCACGTAGATGGACTCAAGTCGACACCCCTCCATGATTGGTATACCAGTGGGTTTCACATCGCGGTACACCTTAACGTCTTTTGGACCAAACACCACATAATTTCCCGAGCCTATAAGTTGAGACACAGACAGTAGATTTTTCTTCATCCCTGGCACATGATACACATTTTCCAGCTCAAACTGATGTGAACTGAATTGCGGTGTTTCACCTTTTGGCCGGCATGAGTAATCAGTAACCTTGAGTTGTCCGCAGTGACAACTACTCGCACACCAGTGTACTCGGACATGTTTGTTAGCTTGCCTTGATCTACGGTCATATGATTTGAACACCCTGAATCAACTATCCAATCAATATCATAATTGATCGATTTATCACTTACCGTAACGAGAGCCGTTGCATCTTTTAACTCGGTAGAAGAGCCTATGAGCTCTTCTTGTTCCTCCATGGCAATAGACGCCTGGAAATCCCACTCCTCTTCACTATCATTTTTCTTAGATGCTGCAACATTTCCTTCAACTCCTTTGACTCGACAATCTCTGGCAAAATGGCTAAATTTACCGCAAATGTAACATCATCCGTTACGTCTTCTGTTGCTTTTATCTCCACTGCTAACTTTGTTGCGATTTTGAAAAGCTCCCCCTGGTTGAAGGCTACTCCCTTCTGGTCGCTTTTGCCAGTCTTCGTGACTTTTCTTCTGTTTGCCATCTCTACTACCAGCACCAATTCTCCTTTGACCCTTGAGCCTTCTTTTATTACTAAAGAGGGCACTTTCATCTTCCTTAACCAAGACTTTAGACATTTGTCTATCTAAAGCCTCTTGATTGGCCAATATATTCTCTAACTCGGTTAGAGTTGGCTCAGTTGCCCATCTACGGGTGGCCGTAACAATACCATTGTACTTCGGCCTTAACCCGTGAATGATGATTCTTCTCATCCTTGTCTCAGAGATGCCATTCTCAGGATCCAGCTTTGAAATTTCATCACAAACAGATTTAATTTTGGAGAAATATTGACTCACTGTCATATTTTGTTGTGACACCGACAACAATTCATTCTCCAACCTTTGCAACTTGGCGTCGTTCGACCTCGCAAATAGCGCTACCAAGTTATCCCATGCCTCTTTTAGAGTCATCGCGCTCTTTATGTTCTGCATTAATTCATCTTCAATAGTCACAGAAAGAGCATAAAGAGCTTTACCCGCTTTGATGTTCCATCTCCTTAACTCACCATCGTTCGTGGGTGGTGTGGTGTTGCCCCTGCCAACAATATCCCACAAATCTTGTCCCAGCAAGTAAAATTGCATGCGGGAACTCCAATTATTATAATTGGAGTTGTTGAGCTTCTCGACCCTGTTCATCGAACTTGAAATATCCACCATCGAACTTGGATATAATGCCTGGCACTACACCAATTCAGCTTGGTCCCAGACCAATGAATCACAGTCCATGTCTTTGCAATGACAGAATTTCCGCGTTCTCCGGTCCCTGACCGGTTGCTCACGTACAATGGTCCCTGGCTCATGGGCTCTGATACCACTTGTTGAGCTTTAGAGGCGTAACTCTTGAAAGTGAAAGCCTCGATCGTCGGTAACTATAGTCGGCAACTCTCGACGGTGAACGACTTTAATTGGTAACTCTCAAGGAAAAATACTCAAGGAGAGGAGAGGAATAAACTATTTTATTATGACTTGATTCACCTTACAAATACTTCAACTAGACTTGCCTTTATATAGGCATAATACATGACTCTTGATATGACTCATAAATGACTATACATGTATATGATATTAACAAGATATCGAAACACGAAAGGTCAAGACCAAATACAAAGAATCACATTAACTAGTCATTGAAATACGAAAGGTCAAGACTAATCAAGAAAGATCTAGAGAGATAAGGCAGTGATATCTTCAGGGGACGGACCGGTGGATGACTTGGGCGATGGTTCGGGAGCTGCAGGAGGCGGCGAAGGAGGGCCGGAACATGCGCGAGAACCGCAGCTTCTTCTCTCGCAAATTCATTGTTTAGAGAGGGAGAGAGAGAGATGGAGGGGAAGATTTCTATGTTTTGGGTTGCTGGATTTTATAAAGAGAGGGTGGACCATGCTGATTTAGAAAGAAATCTTGACAAAATATTTTGAAATATTGGAAAACATTAGTTTTTGCAAAAAAAAAAACAAAATGAAACCAACAAGAAGGAAGTATACTTTATGCTTGTGAAATTTTTGACACTTTGTATAACTACTTAAATTTAAAACTCAATTTCTTTTGTATTGTACTCTCGAGAACATTTTTACCGATTATAGATACAATGAAAGTCGAATTAGTAACCGCGCATGTATTTTAACCTAAATTTAATGATGTTTCAAAGTATTACCGAACAAGGGAGAAAAATTCGAAAGTTGGATAGCATAATGAAAAAGTGAAGTTGTACGAAAAGAAAAAAGCAATGAGGTAAATATTTTTATTCAAACAAATCCAATATACTTACAAATTTTAAATAAATTTCAATTTTGGCTAGTCACGAGATGATTGCTAGTTTGATTTTCAAGTTAACTTGGTTTCCCATGGCTCGAGCAGAATTTATCGATGCTTTAAGTTGTGTGAATTAGGCTATTCGTGTTTTAATTTTGACAATTGTATTAATTTTGTTAAATGATGAATATTTTTTCTTTCGCGACTGTAAGTGCGAAAAATGTTTTATATTGAAGATGTAACTAATAGAATTTCTACATTTGTTTTGTCTAGTAATAAAAACGTTTAAACTGTTCTTTTTACATTGAATGTGCAGATATTTTATAATGATGATGTTTCTGGTAAGTATCTTTTCTATTTCCTTTCTTTTGTCTTTTGATTTATTGCGTCTTTTATTGTCTGCCAGGGGCGTAATACCCAAAAAAACCCTAAACTTTAGCCTTTGTCTCAATTATATCCAAAACTTTTTTTTGTCTCATAAAAAACCCAAAACTTTTACTTTTGTCCCAAATCTACCACCGTTAACTTTTCCGTCCAATATTACAGTTAATAATTATTTTAATATTATTTTTTTTATTTTTTCTTTTCTTTCTTTTTCCTTTCCTTTTCTTTTTTTTTTCCCTTCACCTTCAACCTCTGGCCGGCGAGGCTCGACCTCGCCGGTGTTGGGCGAGGTCGGCCTCGCCCGCCCCTGGTGAGGTTCGTCCTCGCCATGGCTGGCGAGGCCAAGCCCTCGCCAGATCTGGCGAGGCTCGAACTCGCCGGCAATTGACGAGGGCTCGGCCCCGCCGACCTCGTCCTTGCCAGCCGTGGCGAGGACGAGGTCGGCGGGGCTGAGCCCTCGCCAGGTGGGCGAGGCCGACCTCGCCCAACGCCAGCGAGGTCGAGCCTCGCCCGCCCCTAGCAAGGTTCGTCCTCGCCTTGGCCGGCGAGGCTTGGTCCCACCGGCTAGTGGCGAGGTCGAGCCTCGCCCAACGCCGGCGAGGTCGGCCTCGCCCAATGCCGGTGAGGGCTCGGTCCCGCCGGCCTCGTCCTCGCCGGCCGCGGCGAGGCTAGCCACGACGAAGACGAACCTTGCCGGGGCGGGCAAGGCCGACCTCACCCGCTGGGCGAGGTCGGCCTCGCCCCCTCGGCGAGGTTCGTCTCGCCGTGGCCGGCGAGGGCTCGGCCCGCTCGGCGAGGTCGGCCTTGCCCGCCTCGGCGAGGTTCGTCTTCGCCGTGGTTGGCGAGGGCTCGGCCCCGCCGGCCTCGTCCTCGCCAGTTGCCGGCGGGTTCGAGCCTTGCCAGATCTGGCGAGGGCTCGGCCTTGCCGGCCTCTAGCGAGGCTCGACCTCGCTGGCGTTGGGCGAGGTCAAGCCTCGCCAGCCAAGGCGAGGACGAACCTCGCCAGGGGCGGGCGAGGCCGACCTCGCCGGCCCCCACCTTTGGCCGGTCGCCGGAACGGCGACCGGCCAAAGGTTGAAGGTGAAGGGAAAAAAAAAAGAAAAGGAAAGGAAAAAGAAAAGAAAAGAAAAAATAAAAAAATTCAAAAAATAAAAAATAATATTAAAATAATTATTAACGGTAATATTGGATGGAAAAGTTAACGGTGGTAGATTTGGGACAAAAGTAAAAGTTTGGGGTTTTGTATGAGACAAAAAAAAGTTTTGGATATAATTGGGACAAAGGCTAAAGTTTGGGGGTTTTTTTGGGTATTAGGTCGTCTGCCAGGTATATTTTTGGACTTTGGAGCTCATCTGCGAGAAGTTTGGCGGCCCTTAGTGGGCCCACCTGGGAAGACTCCATAAACCCATAACCCCCTATTCGCAAGAGGGGAGTTTTGGGTAGCGCATGATAACCATTCTGGTTCTGTCCAGAACTGGTTTTCTGCTTCCAGAAATAGCTTTGGACCAGAAACCTCTTTGGTAACGCAATTCCATTTTTCTATTTCTGGAACAACTTTTTGTTCTAGAACCGATTCTGAACCAAAATCAGAACAAAAAAAAAGTAGATTTTCTATTTCTAGACAAAAAATGAGAATCATTTCTGAGAGAACTCTTTCTTCAAAACACATGTTCATCTGGAAGTCACGATCTTTGAGGTGGGAAAAAAAGCAAAAAATCAAAAATTTCAAAATTTCACAGAATGATTTAGAATATGTGGCTACCCACTTTGAGCGAAATTTAAATTTTTTTAGGTGCCGAAAAAAATATAAAAAATAAAAAATAAAAATTTCACAAAATGGCTTAGAATACCTATGGCCACCCACTTTGAGCAAAATTTATTTTTTTTAGATGCCAAAAAAATAAAAAATAAAAAAAAATTTAAAATTTAAAAACTTCACAGAATATCTTAGAATACCTGTGGCTACCCAATTTGAGTGAAATTTAATTTTTTTTGGGTGCCGAAAAAAATTAAAAAAAGCAAAAAATAAAAAATTTCAAAACTTGACAGAATGGCTTAGAATACCTGTGGCCATCCACTTTGAGCGAAATTTAAATTTTTTTAGGTGCCGAAAAAGATAAAAAAAATAAAAAATTTCAAAACTTGACAGAATGGCTTAGAATACCTGTGGCCACCCACTTTGAGCGAAATTTAATTTTTTTTAGATGCCAAAAAAATAAAAATAAGAAAAAAAGTAAAAATTTCAAAACTTTATAGAATGGCTTAAAATACCTGTGGCCGTCCACTTTGAGCGAAATTTTATTTTTTTAGGTGACTAAAAAAATAAAAAAAGAAAAAATTTTAACACTTCACAAAATGGCTTAGAATACCTTTGACCATCCGCTTTGAGCGAAATTTTAATTTTTTTAGGTGTCGAAAAACATAAAAAAAATAAAAAATTTCAAAACTTTATAGAATTGCTTAGAATACCTGTGGCCACCCACTTTGAATGAAATTTAATTTTTTTTAGGTATCGAAAAAAAATAAAAAAGCAAAAATGCAAAAATTTCAAAACTTCACAGAATGGCTTATAATACCTGTGGCCACCAACTTTGAATGAAATTTAATTTTTTTTAGGTGCCGAAAAAACAAAAAGCAAAAAAAAAAAATTTCAAAACTTCACAGAATGGCTTAGAATACATGTGGCCATCCACTTTGAGTGAAATTTAATTTTCTTTAGGTGCCAAACAAAATTTAAAAATTTAAAAATCAAAAATACCATTTGGACACCTAAAAAAAATTAAATTTCACTCAAAATGGGTGGCTAGAGGCATTCTAAGTCATTCTGTGAAGTTTTAAAATTTTTGATTTTTTTATGTTTTGATTTTTTTTTGGCACCTAAAAAATTTTAAATTTCACTCAAAGTGGATGGCCACAGATATTCTAAGTCATTCTGTGAAGTTTTGAAATTTTTTATTTTTTGCTTTTTTTCACCTCAAAAAATTAAATTTTCACTCAAAGTGGGTGGCCATAGGTATTCTAAGCTATTTTGTGAAGTTTTGAAATTTTTGATTTTTTGAATTATTTTGGGCACCTTAAAAAATTTAAATTTCACTCAAAGTGGGTGGCCACATGTATTCTAAACTATTATGTGAAGTTTTGAAATTTTTGATTTTTTGATTTTTTTGGGCACCTAAAAAAATTGAAATTTCACTAAAAGTGGGTGGCCAAAGGTATTTTAAGCCATTCTATGAAGTTTTGAAATTTTCGATTTTTTAATTTTTTTTGAAAAAATTCAACAAATTTCCTATTTTCCTGAAATCTGAATTTTTTTATTTTTTGAAAATTGTGATGAATTTTTCTAGAATTTTTCAAATTTTTTTTTGGAATTTTTGAATTTTTTTTTAGATTTTTAGGAATTTTTTGGATTTTCTAATTATTTTTATTCCATTTCTTAAAAAATGGATTTTTGTTCTTGGAAATAGAATTTTGTGTTGTTTATCAGACGGGTTTTTGTTTCAAGAAATAAAAATTTTGTGCTGTTATCAAACGGGTTTCTGTTCCAGAAATAGAAATTTTTTATCATTATCAAACGGGTTTCTTTTTTCAAAAACTTATCCTGGAACCAGAAATAGAAAAATCTATTTCTGTTTCAGGAACTCATTCTAGAACAGAATGGTTATCATTTGCTACCTTGAACTCCCACCCTTCCCATTCCCACGTGGGAATGATGGCCACGGAGCAAGTCTCCAGAGGTTTAATTTAAAGGAGACCACTTGGTGGGCCATCAAGTGGGATTCTAGGAAATTTGTCAGGTTTCCTATGTAAAACCTACCGTGTAGGCAACGTTGCCACTACATACATACATTATATAAATGTGATTATCGACGCTTGAATCTTGTCGAGTCATGTAAAGAGAAAAGGCATGCACGATGATTAGAACTTTATTAGTGAGAAGGGTGAATACTATTATTGCTTCGACTATTCCTCTTGCTGTGCTAGATAGAAGCTCAAAGTCTCAAAAAGTTAACGAACACACTCGACATGTGTAAGAAAGTTTGGATGAAACTCATCCTCCATAGATAGGTGAAATTAGACGTGAAAAATCGAACTCAAAACCTCTGATTCTGATACTAATTTACAGATGTGGACATCGCTATAATCTTTTAAACCCTTAAACCCGTTAAGAGTACATGAGAAATACATTCTATAGCATCCCAATCATACAATATTCCACTAATTTCTTTATTAACTTTTTCCCTGCGCGTTTACTTACAACTTACAAGAAATAGTAATGAAGATCCATGGCGAGACCTCCAACTTATCATTTTCGTTTGCCCTAGCTTCTTGTCGTCTTCTTCCTTGTCCCGAATAAAAAGAAAACGTCGGTAGGAGGAGACCTTTTGCACAGGAGAATCTTCGATCAGAGACACTACTTTCATCCTCATAATGCCCATTCCCCAATTACAAAGTAAAAATGTTTAATGTCTTATTTTGTTGTGGGCTCTTTTGTCTACTTTCTGGTGTATTTTTCTAGCTACTCTTCAATCAATGCTTGGAGAAGATGATGCCTGCCTTGCATCGTCTTAGATAGATGTACAAATTAATAAAGTCTTCAAAGTTTCAAGGGTCACGAGCTCCTGTTTTCTCTGTCTCTAATCATCAGCTGTATTAAAAGGCCAATTGGACCTAAGCATGTCCTAAAAGGCTTCATCTCCGTTCTCATTCGGATCTTGAGATCACCGAAAAGTAAAACTTTTATGGGGTATTCCCTCTCCTGGGAAGAAAAAGATACAAAGGAGAATTGGGGGTGCAAAATGTGTGGGCACTGGTATGTTAAAATAAGAAACGCATCCGTGAAGCTCCGTCCACGGGATGGGGACAGGCCGTGGAGGCCTTCGTAGGAGCAAAAGCTCCCTTCCTTTAGTGAGGTTACTAATCGAACACCAAGGATCCAAGGAAAGTCTTCAAAGTTTCAAGGCTAGTAAACTACTATTTTCTGTCTCTAATCATCAGGTGTATTGAAAGGCTAATTAACTAGGGTTCCTGTGCCGTCTACATTGACATACACATCCCGAGTATTCTTTTCAATGTTTCGTTGAAAATAGGAGAGAAAAATCGGTACCAACGTTGCGAACAGAATCAATCACGCCTGGAACACTTATTTATCTAGACCGACACGTCCATGTCCATATTCTTTTGAAGTAAAGGTCAATACGGGTTTCGGTTTCATAACCAATTTGCTTGACCGAATTTTTAATATGCAATCAACCCGCTTTATTTTATAACGTAATGCGCATGTGCAAGTTAATATGGTCTCGAAATAGGCTTAGTCATGTTATCATCATCCAGAAGCCAAAATTAATGTCCTAAATTAAATACTCCCCAACAACTAATTAGTCATCTAAATCTAAGTTAGTACTATAGAAAAGCAGTCTATCAAGCAAATCATCCACGGTTCAGTCATACATTAATAGCTTGTTTATCTCAAATGATGAGCCGGGTATATCGGTTGTTTATGCGTCATTAGCTTTGATTACTTTCATGGTTAATTTAATATAAAAGTAAGATATAAGGTGCTGGGGATCATGTGACAATTTCGAAGGAAAATGATAAATAAATGTTGTCATTTGGATTACGCAAAATGCTACATTCGAAAGGAATATCGTCGTGGTGCTAATACATATGATGCTGCAGATATCAATAGATTGACTTTGGGCTTTGAGAAATTTTTTTATTTGCTTGTTATTTTATCTGTATTCCCTAAGCCTAAGGAATTCTCTCGTCACGTCCTGATGATTAAAAAATTTTTTTGCTCATTAACATTCTGATGATTCAATGCTATATCGTTCTAGGAAAAAAAAAAGACAGAGCAAACTGCAAATGCTTGCAATTCAATCCCATTATATTAATTGTTGGTTGATTATGGGAATATTTTTGGTTTGTTCATTCGTCTTTATAATCGATATAAGTGATTGATTTTAAGAAAATACTTTTTAAATCATTTATTTTTCGCAAAATAAATGCACTGACGATCCATTCTTTGAATTTGTATTTGCATTCCTACCCACCAAATGACCTATAAATCATAGTCTTTTACACGAAAGCTCAGGGTTCGAGAATAGCTCAAAGTTTCCAAGAATAAAGCACCACGACATCCGTTAAATTGCCTTTGATTCTTGTTTTTTTTTCCTTATCATATTCAAAATCTAGTTTTCGCTCGATACCTTTTACTTCAAAATCTTGAGAAAAAAGATACAAATATTGACAGATAGAGTCAATTATTAAAAAGTTTAGCTTATACATATAGTCCCAAATCTAACAGTTCGCATTTAATGTATTTTGATTCGTTGATCAAAATGCTTTGTCATTCAAAAGTCGACATTTTATTGTTTCGATCCATCGGTCGGTATCGCGCGCGGGGAATATCACCGTGTAAGACGTACGGCACAGTAGAAAAGCCCTCGACTTTGGCAATGCGAAACATACTTAATGTCAGCAAATTTAGGGTGCGTGGTTGTGTCGGGATCGATCCTATACAATTGATGCACACTCAACGAAGAGCTGCTGATTTATTAGCAGTCGCACCTAGGAGTGAGCGGTTCCAGGTTCCTTACAGGTTTCACCTGGGACTTGGAACTTATCATTGGGTACAGGTTCCTCATTTTTTGGAACCTGGAACCTGCCCATCGGAACTTGGAACCTACCCTGTCACAGGATCCAAGGTAGGCTTCAGGGTCTAACAGGTTTCTTTTTTTTTTTTAATTTCATTTTAGTTAAACAAAACGAAAGTGAACGCAACAATACTGAATAAGCTTATCATTCACCAAAGAGAATACAAAAAACTAGTTTTCCTTGCATTACGAAATAAATACAATTAACATTAGAAGTTATTGTGTGAATCGATACTAGGGGTAAGTGGTTCCATGTTCCTTATATGTTCCACTTGGAACCTACCCATAAGAATATGTTCCTCATTTTTTGGAACGTGGAACCTACCCTATTACAGGTTCCAGCTTGATTCTAGGGTTTACCCAAGTTCTACTTGTATTATTAATTGAATAATTGCAGTGGATCATCACATTTAATGACCACCACTTCTTGCTATGATCCACTGACCACAACTTATATGAAACATTAACAAGTTATAAAATGAAAATTTAGACTAGTGGTTCCAGATTATATATTCATCATCTAACGTCATGAAACACCACAGGATCACGCAAAGACGTAGACCAAGAAAAAACACAAAAAACTTGTTTAAATTCCAGGTTCCAGGTTTTAGGTTCCACTTACCTAGAACCTGGAATCTACCCATCGAAACAGGTTCTCCAATTTTTAAAATCTAGAACCTACCCTGCATATCTTGAAACCTAAAATCTACATATTTCCATAAATCAGATTCTCAAAATCCGAATTCTACCCTAGAATCATGCTCATCTCTAGTCGCACCGCGATGTCTCGTTGGGATTTGGAGAGAATCTGAGAAGTCACGGAAACTTCCAAAGATGTAGATACACGCGGGAAAGCTGCAGTTGAAAATGTCCCTCCTATTGCACAAATCACTTCAGCCTCCCCAATGACTTGACATGGTTGATTGCGTCTTCTCTTACACGGTCACAGACAACGAGGAAGATGCCATTTTTTTCTCTCTGGACCCAACTCGTGTTGTCTCTCTTTGCTTTGGTTGCGGTCTTTTCTGAATTATATATGGATATGCATCGGATTCGAACTCAATAATGTTTAACTTTAATAAGGGTTTATTGCTTCGCGCGCAGAGAGAGAGAGAGATCATGGCGTTTTTTCATGGTGTTAAAAAGGCAGTTTTGCTACAACGGCTGGCTAGTTTCGGGGCGATACAGAAGAACTTTGCAATACCTAGATAAAAATATGGAGTGGTTGCAAAGCATTAGGTCAGGAGCTGACATGGCTAGCATGTTTCGCTCTTATCCACTTATAAATGGACATGTGGCTACTGATGTATAATAAAAAAAATGACGTGGAATTTGTTCTCTTCTTCCTTCTTCAACGGTGGGCTGCTTCTTCAACTGGCCTAAGACGAGCAAGGCACAGCCATCTCCACCGTCCAAGCCGCCGCAAATGTTACTTATCAGGGGAAGAAAAGAAAAGGTAAATCCTGCGAAATTTGGAGAGTGGAAGTCAAATGAATCGATCGCGTAAAGGAGAAGGGCAAATCTTCATGCCATTACTCGGTTACCATTTTCGTTTTCCCTCTAATAAAGAACATGGAGCTCCATACCTTCAAAGAGGTGCATTAACTTTTTAATCTAGCAAAAATGGTCCCACAGCTCATTTCCTTCTTTTCATCCCATGCGATCTATATTAGGGCAAACATAAACTTACTCGGAAAAGTAAATTAAAGCAAATCATGCCATAGAGAAAAGCCGAAAATATGGGAAAACAGATATCCACACACAAAGAGAAAAAGGAAACAAAAAATCTGCTCCAACCCAAAAAAGTAATGAGACAGCTTGATCAAAAGCTTTGGCTCAATGTGCAATATGGTCCATGAACTTTTAATTGACTACATTGAACTTTTTTATATAGTTCAGGGACTAAATTGAATATGTACCAAGAGTATAGGGACTACATTGAATAATTATAAGTTTAGAGACCACATTGCATATTCGGTTAAAGTTCATGGACCACATTGAATAAATTAAAAGTTCTGGACCACAATGCGCATTGAGACAAAGTTCATGGACCATTTGTGTCATTTTCTCTAAATAATCTTAATTCTTGATTATGCACTCCGAAAGATTTGCGGCAACATCAATAGGTGAATTGAAATTGAATCGAAGTCCGAACGAGGGAAAAGTAGATAAGAAATCGCTATGCAATATCGGAAATTAGAAGGACTAATTGACGGTGGTAAAACCAAAGAAAACGTTTCAATAAGTTCACCCGAAAGCGAATATCTCACTTTGCCTTTAATTCGATATCTATAATCCCTACGTATGACACGTTAAACACATCAAATTGATTGATAATGCGAAAAATCATAATGTTTTATGGAATAAATTTCTTTCCTTTTTGTATACATATAATATAGTTCACATATATTGATTTGATTAATCAACTTTATGAATCCCAAAGACTGTCCTAATCACATCTATGATGCGCATTAATTCAAGAGGAAAACCGAAAAAGCGGTTAGAAAAGGACCTCCGTTATTTTGCATTTTCTCCCACTCTCTCACTATTGCGCAAGTTCGCACCGCTTCTAATGCTATTAAAACATAGTAATATTCAAATTCTGTAAGAACCAATAATATTCAATTTCCAACTAGCAAAAGATTAAAATTCCAATTTCAACTATTGTGAAACTATATTTATCGTCATTCTCATCGTTAATATATGAGAGTTCTAGTCTCCACACTTAAAAACTAGTGCTTTAAATTTCTTTACTTTATTTTAAATATCATTATACAAGCCCATTATCCAAAAGAGATATATGCACTTTCTCATGCCCTACAACCGTGTCATCTCCTTTGCCTTAGTGTCATCAACTTCACTCTTGTCCTCGAACAAAGCACCAATCTCTTCTAATGTCCTGCCCTTTGTCTCGGGCAAGAAGAAGTAGAAGAACAGACTCGCCAGCACCATCACCCCACAGAGCACAAAGAACGTGGCCGCGAATGTTATCCTGTGGCTGATGCTCAAGAACGAGATCGCCACGGCCCCGCTCATCAGCCGGTTCACTGAGATCGCGAGGGCCGTGCCCTGGGCACGCATCCGCAGTGGGAACACCTCCGATGAGTAGACCCAAGTGATGGGACCGAGCCCGATCGAAAAGAACGAGACATCCACGCACACCGCCATGACGCTCACAACAATGGCCCAGACCGGCTTGCTCCCCGAGTGCTCGAGGAACTTCGAGCCCAGGCCCAAGCGGCCAGGGAACAGGCCATCCGTACCGTGCCCAATAGCAAGAGCGGGCACCTCCCGAACTGGTCCGAGAACAGGGCCGAGACCATCACGAACGCGGCCTTAGATGTGCCCATGATCACGTTGATCCCGAAGAGCTTCTTTTTGTTGTGAATCCCGGCGGCTCGAAACACTTCGGGGGTGTAATACATCACGGCGTCATTCCCGGAAGCTTGCGTGAAGAAGTTGATCCCGATCGCAGCAATGAGGATCCGGCGGAGGGCGAGCGAGGGATGAGGAATTCCCTCCATACCCCTTGCCCACTCCATCCTTTTGAAGAGGCCAAATCGGCATCATCATGAGCAGCTTGGGTGATCTCATGGAGTCTTAATGCAGCCTCTTCCTCATCTCTTGAAGTCTTTAACAACACCCTTTTCGCCTCCTCAATCCTGCCTTTCATGACGAGCCACCGAGGTGATTCAGGCATTAAAAAGATGCACAACCCGAGGCCGATCACCGGAATGGCAGCAATCCCAAGCATTATCCTCCAGTTGAACCGCTCGGGGAGGCTGGCGAGGGCGTAATTGCAAACGTACCGGAGCAAGATCCCGGCCACAATGAAGAACTCCGGGAGGGAGGTGAGCATCCCCCTCACTGAGGCCGGGGCAATCTCAGCCGTGTAGAGCGGTGCGATCATGAGGGGATACCTCACCCCGATACTGGCCACGACCCTGCCCGCCATGAGGAACGCGTACGACGGTGCGAGTCCCATCAACAGGGCCCCGATCAGGAAGGTCGATGTGGCCAGGACGATGGTGTATCGCCGCCGAATGAGGTCGGAGGTCTTGCCGGAGGCCAGTGCGCCGACCTGCAAGCAGACGTTGAGTATGCCCACGAGGATTTGTACTTGGACGTACGTGATTTTGAGGTTGTCTCTGATGAAGGTCACAGCACCGCTCATCACCCCGATGTCTGCAAAATCAAACGATCATTACCACGCTCACCTCGGAATTTTTCCCAGGATTCTCAGTAGAAATGGCGACAATTCCGACTGTCTTACGCCAACCAACACGCCAATTCATAACCATTTCTTATACCCACGGTTGATTCGATCAACAGATCACCGAAAATCGTGTCCTTTTCAAGCCTATCCCGTGACAAAACATCACCCCTTACCCATCTCCAAATTCCTAATTCGAATTAAACTTCGGCTGGAGAAGCGCATCTGCGCAATTGGAGAAAGAAATGGGACGAGTCGATACTCACCGTAGCCCAAGAGGATCGAGTTCGTGGAGGCCAAGATGGCACAGAACAGAACGTACTTGTTCGACCGAGGCTTCTTGGGACCGGAAGCAGCGACAGTTGGCGATTTTGGTTCATCCATTTCAGCCAATCTCTTTTGTCACTCTCACAGTCACACGGAGAAGAATGAAGGAAACTGCAAGTGATGCAGAGAGAGAGAGAGAGAGAGAGAGAGAACAGAGAGTGAAATGGAGATGTTGGGTGGTTGCAGAGATATATATATGTATGTATGTGGAGAGGGAGCCGAGCCAGCATGCATGAAAAGCGAAAAAGGAACAAAATCAAAAGGCTGTGAGAATAAGAGAGAGAAGGGCGATTGACACGAATAATCGACAAATTTTGACCCGAAGTGCAATGTGGTCCTTACAATTTTAATCTGTTTAATGCGGTTTCTGAACTTTAGCCTAATATGCAATGTCATTCCTGAACTTTTAATTTATTCAATGTGATCTATAGACTTTTGGTACATGTTCGAGTTAGTCCCTAAATTATATAACAATGTTCAATGTTATTCTTTCATTAATTCAAGTTAACATTGAACATTTTCATATGATCTGAGGACTAGATTGAACATGTATCAAAAGTTCATGAACCATATTGAATAAATTGAAAGTTCATGGACTACATCGCATATTAGGCTAAAACTCAGGAACCACATTAAACATATTTAAAGTTCATGAACCACATTACTTATTGAGTAAAATTTCTAGGACCATTTGTGTCATTTTCCCAAGAGAGAAAAGCTTTAGACTAAAAATTATTGCATGTAGCGAGCGCATGTGAACCCACTTCAACTAACTCGTCAAATTACGCAACTTTCATACGAGATCTACATTATTCGATAATCAAATTGCATCGAGCTTACATGCTCGTCGGAATCGCTCCCGGCCGAGTCACCGTAAATAGCTGACGTGCCCCCTCCCCCTCTTGGTAAAATGCCGATTTGTGATTTGCACTCTCAACCGGTTTCTGGACCTCGGGAAGGGGCGAACGGAGCAAGGAGTACTGGGTTCGCTTGTCAATGGTGATGACGGCCTTGGAGTTGTCCGGAGGAGGCTTGTCGAGGGTCACCGATCTAGAATCTGTGGGGGGAGTCATGGACTCATGGGGGCGTCGGGGACCGTGGAGGACTCGGAGTTTCGCTACAACGTTCGACGATGTTGTGGGTGGAGATTGCGATCGTTGCCGGTGATGGTTTTGAGAATCGGAGTTGCCGATCGATTGCATATTCCTCTCCTGATTCTTCGTCGCGCACGGATCTTTCTCTATGCATGCATGTTTTGCCTTGTACCATCTCGGTCTCCATCATTCCCCAGCCTACTTCGTAATCTAGGCATTAATTCACGTAAGGTCTGCCGACTTTAAGTGGCCAAGGCCAATTCATTCCGTCTCCAATTGAATGCAGTCTCCAATCATTGTATTCATGACTTCGGAAAGGCTTGACGAATTTGAGAATAAAACGTAAGCGGGCAACAAAAGTTCATTCCAACGGATCATGACGCAATGTATGTAAAGTGCTACACACGAGTGAAGAGGGACCGCTAATTGAGCATGATCATCGCCTAATCCTACCTAACTTAATCTTAATTATGCAATGTGAAGGATTTGGGGTGTCCTTTGTAGGCATGACTCTTGACGTAATTAGACTTGTCTAAATTAGTCATAAACTCATTTCTTAACCCATATATAATTGGACGAGTTATTATATGGTTTAGTTATATTTAGTAAATGAGTCATAAATGGGTTTAAACATAATATGGGTATTAAATGAGTCATCAATGGGTTTACAACTTACTTAAATCCAACCCATCTCTACGGCTCTCTCTTCATTCACTCTCGATCTTACTCGATCTCGCACTCACTCGCTCCACACTCACTCACTCCACACTCTCGCCTCAATTTGAGTATGAGTTTTCCAAGATTTGGTTAAATATGAAATTGTTTTAGTAAAACGGATCGGATTTGGTCAAAACGGGTCTATTTGGGTCAGACCATTTTTGACTCTACTCGACCCACCTGTTTGACAGGTCTAAGCGTAACAACAATAGGGGAATAGAAATTGAATTCGGACGAGGGAAAAGTTAATAAGAAATCACTATGACATTAGGGAAATTAGAAGGACTAATAGAGGGTGGTAGAACCAAAGAAAATGTTTCAGCAAGATCACCCGGAAGCCCGAAGATCTCTCTAGCCTCAAATAAGATATCTATAATCCCTAAGTAAGTAAGTATATGACGTTAAACAGATCAAATTGAATGATAATGCGAAAAACCATAATGTTCTTTGAAATGAATTCTTTCCTTCTTTTGTATACATAGAATATAGTTTGCATTTATTAACTTGTGAAATCAACTTTATGAATCCCAAAGACCGTCCTATTTACATCTATGATGCGCATTAACGAGTCTACACATTCAAGAGGAAAAATATCTGTTAATATAGAAGAAAACCGAATAAGCGGTTATAACAAGATCGCCTTTATTTTGCGTTTTCTCCCACTCTCTCACTACTTAACAAGTTTGCACCGCTTCTAAAGCTATTAAAACCTACTAGCGAACAGTGATATCCATATTCAAATGCTTTTTCCACCCCCTTTACGACTTATACAGTTCTTAACGAGAAAATATTAGGTGGTCCCGGACCGTCTCGTTAGCGTGGTCCCCGATCACTCACAGGGCGCCACGTGGTTCACGTGGCGCTGGTGGGATCGGCGAGCCGGGACCCCTTTTTTTCCACAAAATATTAATTCTTTTTCCCTTTTAGCCTGCTCCCCTCCTCTGCAAGGTACGGACCTACGCCCCCATCAATCTCTTCCGTCTTTCTCTCTCTTCATTAATGTGGGGCCTCCTCCTTCTCTCTCCTTCTCTATCTCCTCATCTCTTCAGAGAAACTCGCGAAAGAAGCCCGCATTCTCTCTCCGTTTTTTAAAAAATCGCTCCCGCCCGGGAGCGATTCACCCGCCCGCCGGTACCGACCTCCGCCTCCGACCGCCGGTACCGACCTTCGCCTCCGACCGCCGGTCCCAATCACCGCTGTCGTAGCTGCGTCTCGAGCTCTGACCGCCGTCGCCTCCGACCTCCGCCCGCCGGTCCCGACCTCCGCCGTCGCCTCCGCCCTCCCAAGAGCTGCTGGGTCTCGAACCTCTCACCGCCGTCGCCTCCGCCCGCCCGCCGGTCCCGACCTCCGCCTCGTGAGTGGTCGGGGACCACGCTGACGAGGCGGTCCGGGACCACCTAATATTTTTTCTCGACAATCATTTCTCCTTCGTCCCCTGCTCCTGCTCCGGTGTCGTCTCCTCTCCTCCGCAACTTTTCGGTGGGCGCGTGGGTCGTCGCGGTTGTTTGTGGTGCAAATCTCCTCTACAAGGACTACCAGAGCGACCAAAGTTCACCATCACTCCCTCCTCGGTCACGGGAGCCGTGAGTTTTTCCCTCTGTTTTTTTTTTTTGGGAGACCTTTGCATGCTTGTTCACTTCCTTGAGCTGCGATTGAAACCGTTCGTGGTTTTGGACTTGGTGAACGACGGCTGTTTCTTCATAGGATTTGATGTAGTCTTGGCTGATCGTGCTTTCCTTTGGAGATTGTTTGGGGACTTCCGACTGTTCCGTCGATGTTTGAAAAGAGCGATGTGTTCTCACACGGCACTGTGCATTTTTAACTCGGACGTGGTTGTGCAGAACCTGAAAAATCAGTTTCTGGATCTAAACCGTTGGATAGTTTCGGAAGAATGATGTTCTTTAAGTCGGTTAATGAGTTTGCTGATTTCAATTGGTTTTACATTGTATTTGCAAATAAGGAGTGTAATAAACTCGATGAATTCGCTCTCAGTTCGAGCTCTATAGCAACTCTTAGATGTCGACATTCCTGCTTTTGTCTTGGATAGTCACTTTTTATGCGCTTCGAGCTAGATGAAAAAGCTTGCTCTCGTCTGGTATCGTAGTTTAATTGCTGGGATTGTCTGCAGCATATTATTTATTTATTAATGCAACTGAGATTCACAATGATATTGCAGACTATAACATCTTGCAGCAACAAAGTGGACACGAACTCCAATGTAAGTGTTGTGAATTTATAGCACGAAGAAAGTGAAAAGTTCTCTTATAGCATGTTGTTCTTTCTCTAAATCATATCTGGGTGGGTGTCGAGGGGCGGGAGGGGGTTGATGGAGAAATGGATAGTGGCCAATGGTATACTGAATGTAAACTCCTGATGATTGCTTGTCATTAGCAAAGCCAGCTCTATGACCAGAATGGAAATGGGTTGGGTGTCAAGAACATGGTGTGCAAGAATACGCTTATTGGGATCACTGGTTGGTTTCTTGTGATCCTTTGAAACATGGTTTTGGTTTATTCTTTATAGTAATCAGGGAAGACTCTGCGTTGTCTTTAGTAGTTAGCGTCTGAACATTATAGGTAAACTGCAACTTTCGGTGCTATTTACCAATGGGCTAGCAGTGTCAATTAGCATTGTACTTGTTTCTTGTAATTTGTTAAATTAGGTTGTACCATGTACCTGTAGGAGGCCAGCTTTATGGGACCCTGTTGTACAGTCTTTGTTTACTACATGAGCAGTTGAGTCAAGTGAGTCAATTTTCAGGACCCTATTCTACTATCTTTGTTTGCTATTTGAGTAGTTGAGTCAAGTAAATCGATTTTCAGCAATCATGGAGAGAAATTTTAAAACTGGGGACCAAGTACTGGATCGTGGCTCAAGGGGATTCATAAATGGTGTGCTGTATGTTATGGTTGTGGAAAAAGGCCTTTTATGTCAAGAACTTATTATGAGGCTGATTAAGTCTATATTGTACATGTTTGTCTTATAACTCATTAAGTTCTATACAAGAATAAGTTGTATCTCCGATACCTTACTTAATTGTTTCATGGTTTTGCTGAACCTTGCCTCATAATACGTAGCTTGTCACAAAAATTACTGTTGATGAACCTTGCCCTGGACTGAAGACAATATTCTCTTTTACAGTGCCAGATCAAAGGTCTGGCCAGGTGAGCATTCATGTCTCATGGCATCTTTAATGCTGATTAGAAAAGGATGATGGTTTTTTTGTTAATCATCTGAGTCGGGCATGTCATTGCTTTTATTGAGCTCCTTTACTGGATATATTATTGTTACTGAGAGAAAGGCGCTTCCTGACTTTTGCAATTAACAGATTGAGCTACAATATTTGCATGACTATGCTGGGACAAGCACAAGCGTTGGGTTGACTGCAAATCCTGTTGTCAACTTTGCTGCTGTGCTAGGAAGTAATGTTTTGTCACTTGGCACGAGTGTGTCATTTGACAGCAAAACAAGCAATTTCACCAAATGCAATGCTAGCATCAGCTTCTCAAATGCTGACCTGATTGCGTCATTGGCCATGTGAGTAGTTTGCATTTCTTGTTCATGAACCGGAAAGTTTCTATATATCTGTACCTAGCTTGTACTCCATGTTGGATCTCTCATGTTCTCTTGAATAACACTGGCCATTGTCTGGTCCAATGTTGACATTACTAGATAACAGTTCGGATGTTCTGAAGTTGTCACCTGCCTTTAGTCTTGATTATAGCTTGTACTTCTTTTGAAGAAAGGGGCATCCTAAAACCTATATGTTTCCTTTCATGTACAGTGGAAGCCATTCTTCTAACGTTTAGATTAGGAGGTCCTCTAGCTTTTTAAGAATCAACCGGGTTCTAATAGCAACATATCTCTTTTGAATTTGAGAATGAAACTAGATTGCTTTATTATGTAAGTGAAGAGCTGGTGTGGATACTCTGCGCTTTTTGTCCCTATTTCGCTTAACATTCTCATTGTCTATGCAGGAACAACAAGGGTGACTCACTGATTGCATCCTATTACCACATAGTGAACCTTGTGACCAAAACTGCCATCGGTGCTGAGGTTACCCACGGCTTTTCTTCCAATGTAAACACCATAACTGTCGGTACCCAGCATGCGCTGGACCCATTGACCATGCTGAAGGCACGGATCAACAACTCTGGTAAGGCAAGCGCTCTTATCCAGCGCGAGTGGCACCCAAGGTCATTTTTTACCGTCTCTGGGGAGGTCGACACCAAATCCATTGATAAGAGTGCCAAGGTTGGTCTCACCCCGGCTCTTAAGCCATGATGAGAGTATTTTCCTCACTTGTGGCTCGGCGCATTGATGGAAAAAAGAATTTAGGAAAGTTGTGTAGTTTGATCGGACCGATGGTTTTATTTGTTTTTTTTTTGGGGTGGTTGTAATCTCTGTCTGAGAGTTATGCTGGTTTCCTAAGTTTCCCTCCACTTTTGGGTGGTTTGTGGAGGTGTAAAAATAAATGTCCTCGTCATGAACCTTGGGGGCTACTTTTAGAATCTTCACTTGTTCAATCGATTGAATGGAAGAACGAAGAACTGTGATTCTGAGCGGCGTCTACAAGTATTGTCGCTCTTGTTTTCGGCACATGCATCCGTCTGTGGCATGTGAGTTTCGGAGTATCTAGAGTCACTGATTTTACAGATTCGGACGCAGGTTTTACAATAAACATTCTGGTTGCACTTTTCACTATAACGCAACAATTGCTCAATCGAAATCTTTTCTTTTTCTCCAAATTGGACACAGTGCCTCTTGATTGAACATGTATTTTTCATTTTTTGGGTCAAAACTGGACATGTGTATTTGGATTGATACCTTTTCCACTCCCATTTGTTTACATAACAAGATATATAATGAGTAGGATTGTATGGAAAAAAACTAGCCAAAAGAGAAGGATACGTTAAAAACTACATTATCCATGGCCTATTGAAGACCTTTCATTATCCGATTGTGTTGCATTGACCATTGAGTGGTCACTCTCAATCTGATTCAATAGATGCTGATCCAGAGTTTTGTGTGTAATGTGTGAAAATAAGTTTTGCAACAGCAAGCTGTGGTCTCTGGCTATTCACGTATAGTGTGTGTACTAGTTGTATGAGACAATATTTTATTAGTGGTATACTTGTACCGTATTTCGGTGTCTTGAGTTACCAGATACAATTTTCTTGTGTCACCATATTTCCGTACTCAGCAAGTGTTATCGGAGCCACACGTCCGCATTTAGCAAGTGGTATTAGAGCAACGGTCCTATACTCAAAAGTGAATTTTAACAATCCCATACTCAAAGTGATGTCTACACAATCTAATCAAAACGTAGAGTCGCAGTGCCATAATTTCCATAGGGTGGACAGTATTTTGGTAAACGCACGTAAGCTTCAGGCAAAAGAACTCACTAGTAATTGCATTGATCTCCAGCAACTTCATCTCCATTCAAATCCAAATAAATAAGTACTTCACACTATATACATCTAATTCAGAAGTGGAGCTCGTGATGCAACCAAATGATTAAACTTCAGACACCGAAGATGCTGTTACAAGCAAGTCCATTATCCGAATTTCTCCATCTATAACCTAAGGGGTCCTGAACTTTTCTATCTTTCCCTCTCACTTTTTTACACAAGGGAAAGCCAGATATGAGTGGATCAACTATTTCTCTCTAATGGCTAGACCTGCAAAATACCTTATACACCTTTTACTGCCTCTTTGCTATAGTCTTCTTCAATCCCTTGATGATCTTTTCGAACCACAATAAGTTCATCACAGTTAGCGCCAATGGTGCACCAAACACCAAGAATTTCCCAGACACACGCATCTCGTTGACCTGCACAGAGATAGACCATCTAGACTGATAAATGGTTTGAGAATTTTAATATGGATATAACACATGGCAGGCCACAACCAAGACCGCCACTATAAATATAAGATACAGAGTTTTAAAAAAAGAAAAAGAAAGGAATTAAAGCATGTTATCTGCCAAGACATTAATTTGCAAATGCAAAGTTCTTGCAAACAATAATTTTTCCATAGAGAAGAGCAACCTTAGTGATTATTTCTAATGAAACTAAACAAATAAAGACTATGAGAGGTTATTACCTGATGTAAGTGCAAGTAGACATGGTAAAACATGTAGACAAATAGGAGAATTCTGGCAACCTGCACAGATGTAATAAGAGTGTCACAGAAGGTCAAACAATTACAAGATGCATAAAAGTTACTGTAGCAAACAGAATCACTTTAACAATTTAACAGACAGCAGTAGCGTGAAGTTACCAGCCAAGATAAGAATATGACAACACCGTTGATAAGATATGCTTTAGACTTCTTCATTCCAACCGTGTCAAGGTACCTGAACCAAAAAAGTGAAAGCTATAATTTAAGTGAAAAAAGGCCAGAAGCATTTATCAAGAAACCTGCATTCACTACCCAAGAATTTCTTCATACATGAGAAAATTGTACATGGAAACTATGACAAGGAGTTATCAGACTCTCAATACAAATTTGCATTCACCCAGAAGCAGAAAACGGTTGACACCAACTTGGGAGTATCACGATGATAAATGTAGACCACTGGTGATGGATAAAACCAGAATATCATCCCAAGGTCTGTGAGAAAGTATCCAACAGAAACCTGCAAGTAAATACATAGTAAAGCCACACAGCAACAATTCAGATTACTGAATTAAAAGGCATTGCAGTAGACCTTGCAGGAGTGGATATATTTCAAAATGGCTGTCTTTAGTTTTCATTACTATATTGACGATACAATGGAACTGCATAGCATTAACTCCAAAGTACATGCCAGTTGCCAAGTGAACCTATTATCAGCCATTTGAGCATCATTTCTTCTTCCTTACGGATTAATCCTATTGAATTAACGTTTTCCACAGTGCAGCAAAACAAGATAGAGATGCACTGTGCTAAAGAGAGAAGCCTACGAAACAGAATACCCATAAAAATGGGGAAAGAGAAAAAAGAAAGTAATCAACTTTAAAAGGCTACTGACAAGCTTCCCTTTCTACAGTGTAAAATAGTAAGGTGTAGTTACAGGCACAACAATTTTTATGGTCAAACCAAAAGCAAACCATACAGTAGGAGACTATCCACAAGCAAAGCAAAACTACAGAAGAAAAATGCTAAGATGTTTAACGTTAACACTAAGGATCAAAGATTGGATGCAGTCAACTTGAATTCAATTATTTCTTCACAAGCTTTCAGTCACTGTAAATTCTAAAGCTCCAAATTTCATCCGAAGGTTTTTCACTTTGTATAAAAGAAAACCTAAACCAGTTACATAGTCTCCATATTTTAAGCGCTGCCCCTTATTCTACATCACGAGATCAGCCTAAAAATGTTAAAGCTTTGCGGAGTCTACATTGGGACTTCTGGTTGCCATTACTTGCAATAGATCAGCTACATCATGGCGACTTCGACTTAGAGACCTCCTACTCGTGATAAAAAAGTGAAGATGGAAAAAGGCATATGCACATAAAAAGAGCAAGTTGTATCTACTATCACTATGTCGTCCCCAAAGCTAAGGATCTTTGATACGCAGCGCTATCACCTGTGGAACATATAGATGCTACATTCCATCCCGCTATCTTCCGCCTTCCGACGAATTGTCATGCGACCGTGCATTGTCTATGCCTTCATAATCGTTCAATTCATGCATCCTAGGATGTGGAAAAAAATTTGATGGCCCCTGTACAAAGGTATATAAATAATACATTGAGACAAGGCGGTATGCTAAACAATGTGCCTGCATAAATATTATCTCAAATAATCCCACGTCAAAAAAAGTGAGGCAACTTGTACCTGACTCAAAATGTTTCCATGGGATCTATTATGGTACTCCAACATCTATGTACAAAAAACCGTTATCAATAAGCATTAGAATAGTTTACTAAAGTGAAATAGCACCGGGATCTAAAATGATTTTCATAATAGGTACCTGACTAGTGAATGGGGAAAATCCATTTACAACCCCTGGCGGCATGATATATGGTCGTTGCATCTATATAAAAAAATGACCTCGTTAGTAGAATGTATCTATTTTGCTACTCCAACATCTATAAACGATACATCACTAATAATAAACCTTAGAATTTGCAACAAATTTCAGTCAATATAGTAACCCAAACTCTAAATACCTGACTAGTGAATGAGGAAAATCCATTCATAATCCCTGTCGGCATAATGTATGGTGGTTGCATCTATATAAAAAAAGTTAACCAATTAGTAGAATGTAAATATAAATGTTGAAGTTAGAGTGACACACCTGATTATGGAGATTGAGATTTACTATAGGACCACCAATGTTGTTAGGACGCAAGGTATTTCGAGTCTGATTTGAATATCTTGAATAATCTGGTAAATTAGTCACATCCTCCGTTGCTTGGACAGCCAACTCTACATTGTAAAATAAGCAATATATTAATTGCCATGATGTAGCATAAGTATAAAAATAAACTTAACATATTAGCTAGAACTTTACATCGCTCAGCTCACCTCGACTTTCTATTAGATTTTGGGGTGTTCCTTTCTTATATTTTTTCTTCTTTTTCTCACTCGAGCTTTTAAGCCTTCCATAAGTAGTTCCCTTTCCTTTCTTTCGAAGGGGATCCAATGTCGGCATCTCTGGCAAAGAAGTCTCATCATTATCATCATCATTATCATCATCACTAGCATCATCTATCACAACGAGACTTGAGTTGTATGCCGAAATTTTAGCCACTGTTACATCCAAGTTCTTCTTCGCTATCCTCATAGTATTTTCATCTTGGGCTCCCAAACTCATCACTTCAAAAGAATTTCGCATTAACGTGGAAAATCGATTAAATGTAGAAGGACCCGATGACATCTCATGAGATTCATCATTCACACACCCTTGTTTTGCACCCTTACTCTATCTTTTCAATATATAGGAAAATGGAACGACCGAAACCGATATGTTCCTATTCAACACGTGCAAAGCATGGCGACACAACCACCCATTTGATTCAAATAGTTTGCACGTACAAGAAACTGAAAAGTCAACAGGGTTAAATTTGACAACAGTTCACCTTCAATCCCCTCACGTACGAGAGTGTAGTGCAAAATTACCCCATCAAAAGCTTCACTTGAAACAAGTTCGGAGACACCTTGAAGAAATTCTTCATGAAACCTTTTAAAAATGGTACGAGTATACACCAAACCGGCATGCTTCACTATCCTATTATCCGCAAGCTGCGATTTGGGTTTCCCACGAGATTTATAATCATCTTGACCTTCAATTTCTCTCATATGTTTCAATTGTTCTTCATAGTGGTAAACAAATTCTACAAGGGTCAATGTCTTAGTCGACATTTTTTGGAAGACATTGTTAGTACTCTCGCTCCTTTGACTTGATCTTATTTCACAAGAAAAAATGTCACGACCAAAAGCCGAACTCCATTTATGTCTAAGGTCGTATAACCTCCGAAGCCAACTGTTATTCTCAGTACCCCACTCCTCTTCCATTTTCCTCCAAGTACATTCAAATTCATCCTCTGATTTGCACTTATACATAAGTTTTGAGAAATATTTATCCTTGAACTCTGACTTGTGGTAAAGATGTGGAATGTTTTGATTGGCATTTTTCCCAATGTGCCATGTGCATAAACGGCGTTGAGTATTCGGAAACACCGTTCGAATGGCTTTTGCCATGGCTTGGTCTTGATCGGTGAAAATGGTTTTTGGAGCCTTATTTTCCATAGAATTCAAAAACATCTCAAATAACCAAATAAATGAATTTGCGGTCTCATCCAACAAAAATGCACAACCAAACAAAGTATTCTTCCAATGATGATTGATTCCAACAAAAGGTGCACATATCATATTATACTTGTTAGTACGATACGTGGTATCAAAAACCACCACATCACCAAAACAATCATAATCAAATTTGGCCAAACTATCTCTCCAAAATAGATTTGTCAATCTACCATCTTGATCTACTTATTGTGCATAGAAAAACATTGGATTCTGCATTTGCATGCGATGAAAATGATTCAGAAGACTTTGACAATCACCCCCACTTATATGAGTCAATCTTTCACTTTGCAAAAAATTTTGACAATCGCGCAGGATGAAACCCAAGTTTTGGCTTCCTCCTGCTTCATTTGCTAAGAACTTATATGCCATGGTCCCTCCAATACCAGCCTTAGTCATATCGACTAAAACACCCTTGCAAGTATCGGGAATCATTCTTCCACATCTTATCAAGTGCCTTTGATGTTTAGGTATAAATCCATGATTATGCTCGCGAACATACTCTATAACTTCATAAATACCATTCTCAACCTTAAATCTAATAAATGCAGGACACCCACATCTAACTTCAAGTCTTTCATATTTTCTTTCTTGTTCAGATGAATTGGTAGAATAACCCTCACAATTACATAGAAAAGTGCGTCGAGTTATTTCTCCTTTGTCGTTTTTTCTAGTCTTAGACTTCCTCACTCCAAATCCTTTACTTATAGCATAGGCTACATATTTATGATATGCTTCAAGTTCACTTGTAAAAACCATTCCTACCATAAACTCGAAATCTTTTTCCAAGTCACGGGTAACATATGCTATTTCATGCTGCAAGCAAAGAGCAACAAGTATTTAATGTAGTGCTTTCACAAGCAAAATAACATCCAGCAAATATGTTTCCCATAGCATGAGTTAAAGATTACCTCCAACTCAGCCATCGGATAACCTTACACTTGCGAATTAACCAACTAATCGCGAGCGAATCCGAGAGAGATGGAACCTAGGGCACTTGAAAGTTCCTTGCACAGGGCCGAATTAGCACAACAAGGTATTCCTGAGATATGATAAATCAAAACATAATGACCATATCTGAAGTAACAAATTATCCACAAGAAGAATTATAAGATGAGAATTTTTGGAGACCAATCTATGTTTGCTCAAACCAATAACTAATGATCTAAAAAGAAAGAAATAACAAAGCGGTGATGCAACTAAGACGAAAAAAAATCATGCAGAAACTGGACATATATAAAAAAAAACTCCTGACAACATGCTCTAAACGAGACACTGCTTCCTCAGCTCAGGTCATCTATCATTATTACTTTTAATTTGGATGTTGATATATAGTAAAAGACAAAATGATCAGTCTCGGGTGAAAGGCATGAGAAGCATATGAGTGCAAGATTAAGATTTGCTTTATGTGTAGTGTGCTTTTGTCTTTGCCAGAGTCAATTAACAAGGTGCATTTTTTTTAAAAAATATAATGGCACAAACAATCTGAGGGGCATACCGGTAACTCACGATCCAATATATATTTCAAAAATCTCTTCACAATGCCAAATTCCAAAGGACAAGCATTGAGCAGCTTTTGTTTCTGCAAGATGAAGACATCCAGGGGGCAACATTAGGTCAAAGAGTAATTAAATGGTAGAACACTATCCTAAAACCGAAGGACACGTATGGAGCTGATAAAGAAAAGATGATAATGACAAAATTGGACCGGATGTATTAGACATGGCAAAGAAGGCAGCAAAATAAAACAAAATTGCTAAATGTCTATTTTGAAAATATAATTAAAAAAAGAAATTGTTAGATGCCAAATGTTTTAGGCATTTTAATTTACCTATTCGGTGAATTACTATGTAAATCTAGGCACCATAATCTAGTTATTGTTTGTTACGGGGTATATAACAAGATTTTATTGTGTACCCTCGAAACTCAGTCTATGCATATAAATACAGAACACAAATCCATTGTTGTAAGAAATTGGAGAACTGAACTAGGAGAGTAAGATCTCATGGCACAACATGGTGCCTACTAAGATTGCCAAAAGGCAAATGAACAATTTTTAATCTTATAGCCAGCACGGTATGCACTTTGTTGGCTACAAAAAGTAAAAATCAGGTTTTGATGAATATTGTCCCACATATGCAAGAATTTTCTTGTTCTGGGGATGAAGAGAAGAAACAAAAGCCCAGAATTAGGATGGCTCTAATGTCAGCCTGAAATGTTGTCGTATCTTTTATTTTGATTCAGATGATTTCCTGATCTTCCCGTTGCTGTCCATTGATAGTGCCGCGTTTCAAATGATGTAAAAGCAATTCCTTTGAAGATATGAAACATACGAAGAAGAGGGAGGGATGTTTGACCAAGCTATTAACAGAAACTGAAAAGCAGAAACATCTGTCGATTTGATATCAGAATTACCGCAAACCACTCGGGGGAGGCGGAGGTCGGAGCTCTGGACCGGCGGGCGGACGGCTTGCTCTCGGGCGACGGCGGTCAGAGCTCGGGACCCAGCTGGTCTTGGGCGGAAGGAGGCGACGGCGGAGGTCGGGAGTGATTCAAATATTGAGCGACTGGCCTCTGCAAACAGAACTCACAACAGCGGCGCACTATGGAAAAAACTGCATAACATATGGAGACTCGAGTCACTGAACCATACATGGTGAAAACAATTAAACACCTAAACTGCTAAGCAACCGTGCATTTGTGTGCGTACCCTCTAAAACTGTTTCCAAAGTAAAGAGGACCTCATTCTGCCTGAGATCAGGACCTCGACTTTATCGGGCGGAGGCGAGAGGCGATGGTGGAGCTCAGGAGCTCGGGACGGTGGAACTACATATATATTCGAGCGGAACCGTCGGAAGTCCCCAAACAATCTCCAAAGGAAACCATGATCAGCCAAGACCGTAAGAATTTCCTAATGTGGGCTTCATTAATTGAAATTAACTGAATTAGTTTGGTCTAATAAAGGTAAGATATATGGGTTCTTAATAAGTCTAATATGGGACTGGCTGGTGTGGGCCGAGTACGGCCCGGCCCGTAATGAGAGGGCCCGTGGTCGAAGACTCTATAAATAGCGCTCAAGTCCCTCCCCTAACCTCATGATGCACAATTTGACTCACATACGGATTTAGAGAGAACTTTCTTCTCGTGAGTGGCAATCTCATTAGGCCAGTGTTCTAACGAAGGGATAGGGGAGAAGCATTTGAGTTCGTGTTCGGAAACCGTCGCAAATTCCGCGTCAAGTTCGATGGATTCCAAACCAGGTACACGAATCTACAATTTCTCCATTATCGTGTTTCGGTTTCTAATTATGGTGATCCTGGGCGTGCCATTTTCGTGGCCTACATTTGGTATCAGAGCCTGCCATAGATTAGAACTGAAACATACGGATTAGGACCGTTTTAGTTTTGTCCGAGAGATTTTTGCCCAGTTTCGAAATTTTTTGTAGGATAAAAGTTAAATTTTATTATATATTTGGAATCTACTTGTCGAGACGAGAAGAATGGTGGGCGGATCGTCGGCGGAGGAGGCCGGACGCGCCTTCACGCGGCTACACGCGCCCTAGGCGCGGAGGCGCGTGACGGTCACGCGCGGCCGTGCCAAACCGGCGCGTTTGTTCGCCGAGAATCGCAGGCCGACGTCGGCATGATGTCGGCCGAGGCGCGGATTCGGTTGACCCGGATCCCGACCCGACCCGACCGGATAGTTGCCCCGACCCGACCCGGATCATGACCCGACCCGTTGACCCGACCCGACCGGTCAAACCGGTCCGTTGACCGGTTGGACCGGTCAACCGGTCGGACCGGCTGTTCAGACCGGTTTGACCGGCTGAACACGCGCGCACGCACCGCGCCTTCCGACGGCGCGTGAGGGCGCGTCCGACGTCCGTTTTGGACATTCTTGGTATCGTCGCGCTCGTATTGAGATGCTCTACATTGTGGTGTATTTATTTTATATTTTTGAAGCTTTTAAAGATGTGAAAATACGTATACAACCCTATATACTCGTATTTTTAGGGTATTTTGCGTATTTTCTTGTATTTCTCTTTGGTTTCGGAAATACATATGGTAGCTCACATGTATATCACCACATAAGGACTATGTAGAGTATAATTCATTGTCTATCAATGAATGGAACAATATAATTAGCATGGCATGTAATTTTAGAGATATACGCCCCTGTCTTTACGTCTAGCATTACATGTATATAGTGAATGTGATACATAAAGTACATATCTCTGGTATGAGAGATTTTCAAAGATTCAGTTGGGTAGTGACCGCCAAAGTGGCACACTTGACTGGGTTTGAGAAATATCGGTCTCATATTGTGGTGGGATGTCTCCTGTTCTATTGCATGATCATACTCCCAAAGGAGGTGATCTTGTATTTGTTCATGGAGGGGTACATGTATAGCATGTGCTTGAGAAATGACTAATCTTAGTGGTTCATACACCCAAAGGTGGTGATTTCACGAAAAATTAGAATATGTTCTCATGGCCGCTGTCATGTGAAGAGAATACAACTGCATGTCATATTTTCTGCCTAAAGGTGATTATGTGATGATGTATGTAACTCTTTGGATAAGTACTCACATGATGCTGATTGTATTGTTTGTTTGTTTTCCAGTCACCTTTTCTGTAAACGGCAATTCCATTTCCATTGAGGTCCTTACTGGTTTGAACTTTAAGAAATGGAAAGAGGATTTTCTATTTGGAATGGAGTCAGGCGGATGTTCACATTGCTCTTACAAAGGATAAGCCGCGATATCATGGCCACCAAGATCGAAGGCGAGAAAACGGACTATGCTGCCTGGGAAAAGAGCAATCGGATTTGCTTATTGACAATGAAAAAATCCATTCAAGAACACTTGAAAAGTGGTTTGCCAGCTGACTGTACTGCTAAGGAAATGATGACAGCCTTAGAGGCTAGAAACCGCATTTCATCTAATGCTGAGGTTGGTACACTTCTTCAAAAGCTCTTCAATATGAAGTATGATGGTACTGCTGGGGTTAGAGATTATGTCCTTAGGATGGTAGACCTAAAGACGAAGCTTCAAGCTCTTAATGTTTCCATTCCTGATGCTTGTATTGTGCATCAAGCCTTGAACACCCTTCCATCTGATTTTGGGATTATAAAGACAAATTATAATTCCCAAGATGAGACTTGGTCAGTGAATGACTTGATAGCAAGGGTGGTGGCAGAGGAAGAGAAACTTAAGAAGGAAAAAGGGCATCTAGCCTTATATGTTTCTGGTTCCCACAAAAAGAAGGATAAGAAGTTCAGAAATCGTACTCAGAAAGGTACTCATGAAACTACCGGTCAATCTGACAATATGGGTCCAAAGAAAACATCCTTCAAAAGGGATGGTGGCCACTGCTTCTTTTGTAAGAAAAAAGGTCACATAAAGAAGGACTGTGGAAAGTTTAAAGCTTGGTTGTCCAAACGTGAGCCTACAGGTAATGATTCTTTGGCACTTGTTTGTGAATCCAACCTATCAGAAGCACCATCCAGTTCTTGGTGGCTCGATAGCGGTGCAACTAATCATGTTGCGTTTACCATACAGGGATTCATAAACCGGAGGAAGCCAAATCAGGATGAGTCAAGACTCACTGTGGGAAATAACGAGAAAGCTGATGTTGTGTTTGTGGGAGATGTAATCTTGATTCTAGACTCTGGTTTTAGATTAATGTTGAAAGACACTTTTTATGTACCTTCTTTTAGACGGAACTTAGTTTCCGTATCGTGTTTGGACATGTATGGCTACTCTTTTGAAATCAAGAACAATGTTATTTCTTTGTTTCTTAATTCAAATAAGGTTGGGTGCTGTTATATGTCCAACGGATTGTACAGATTGTGTTTGTCTCCCAATGACATATACGTCGCTTATACGGCTGAAAAGGTTGTTTCCAAAAGACCACTACCTAAGGAACAGTCTTATGCAATGCAATGCAAAAGACCACGAATTAAGCTACTTGGTTACCCCTTGCTAAAGCTGGAAAAATTTTTGAGTGTGTAAGTTTGCCTGGATTGATATATTGGTATTTTGGTTTGGACAACGTGTTGCTAGATTTTATTTGCCCTATAAGTGGAATAGATAGACAAATTATGCAATGCAATGTGGCCATTGGTGGAAATCTCTAGCTTGTAGTGGTCCTTGGGCTTGAAATGACATTTCCTATCTGGCATTTAAAAACCAATGGTTATGCATTTTCAGTCATTTTGACTACACTGTGTAATCACAATGCTGGAGGAAAAGAGACTTGCAAAAGGAAAATCATGGATCTCTCAATCCCACGTTGCTAGAACTCCCTTTTGATGTGAAATGTCCTTAAATTTACGTACTTGGGCAGGCGGATAGCAGTTTGTGCTGGAAGGATCGCCATTGGATCAAGGCAAGTGCTTTTTGGGGTATAATTGTCCATTCTTAATGCTCTAGAAGCTACTTCAGTGATATATATTGCTCATCTACATTTTTTTTGGTGAGTGTTGCTCATCTACATTTACACTCAGTAACATCAATTTTACGCTATACCACTGACGGATCACACATTTTGGTGATGAAGTGTCTAGAACAGCTTTGTTTCACATGTTGCCTTATTGATTCGTGCATGATGTGCACAGTCTGCAAGCTACTTCTACTTTGTTTCTAGGAAAAATATTTGAGTTGGTCTGTTAAAATTAATATTGGATCAATCTTAAGATAGAAATTTGGACCTGCAATTATAGAGAGCACGTCGAACCTGAATTGTTTATGGGTAAATTGCACTATTGTGGGTTATGTGACTCACAATATACTTGAGAAAAGCTGACAAGTTTGATTCTGTAAAGAGCTGGGGCTTTAAAATTTGTATCTGTTGTTACAATTTAGCGGAACATTTGAGTAATCATAAAGTGCCTTTGCTTTATATCCCTGCCAATGTGGTATTCAGTGACGATGGTCTGGTTAAACAATCTGAATTACATGAAAACTGGAGCATCAACTTACAAGTTGCATTACGGCTGTGTATCTCTCCTTTTTGAGTTAAAGAAGACTGTATATGTGACGTTTTACTCATCCACTACGTTATGAAGCTGGCCTTTGTGTGGACATTATATAGCTAGATATTAGGATCAGAAAGAAGAGCTGCTCTTCCACCCTAACACTTAACCATGCTTTGCAGGCGAGTCTCTGGATAATAATCTTCAGTTACGTTGGGAACTACTTCTGGACGCACTACTTCTTCACAGTTTTGGGAGCTTCTGAAACATTTACATCGTGGAAAATGAATAATGTGAGCCATAAATTTGAGACATTGACTAGTTATGCTTTTCTTAATCATCTGTCTGTTTCTTATCATGTGGTCTGGTTAACTTTTTTGTGCAGGTACAAACATTTTACTTTCCTCCTGACTCATGTTTGCCTTTTGTTTTACCATGTTACGTCAAACATGACCCTCCGCAGGCTAAGGCATGCCATTGCTGACTTGCCTGGAAAAATTCAGTGGGTTACTGAGGCGGCATGGATTCTGGTTCTTTCCTATTTCATAGCATACCTGGAGACTGTAGCTATTTCTAATGTATGTCCAGACCAATTGTTCTACTATCCATCATAACTATAACCAACTTTTTTTTTATATAGATGGCATGCTGATTTTATTGCCTGTTTGAACTGGAGTGGTGCATATTTGTCAATGCATTGTCTCAAAGATTGCTTATTCTAGCCATTCTCCTTTATCCACAGCCTTATCATGAAAAGAATCAGTTAATTAGTGACAAGACATATTCAGTCAAGCTTGAAATGAAATTTCGTTAGATTAAGAATATCAATTGTTATCTGTTTTATAATATCCCGGGTGAATGCTGATTCTTTTCCTCTTCAAATGTATATTCCTCAGCATGTTTCTGTAGTTTCAGTAATGAGAATGACAGTTCAACATCTTTCTGCCTGCCATGTCACGTCACATTTTTTTGCAAGCTTTCGACTTTGCATGGAGCATTTCTTGTAAAATCTGTTCTTTCTTTTTATGCCAGGCAGGTCTTTGCTGTGAAACAAACCCAAGACATTTTACATTGCAATTGTCGCTATTTCATTTAGTTAATTACAGATGCTTAAATAGTAATATGATATGCAGGGATTATGCAAACCTAATTCGTTTCGTTCAATGTTTGCAGTTTCCTTATTATGAATTTGTAGACCGGGCGTCCATGTATAAAGTGGGGTCCTTGTTTTATGCCATATACTTCATTGTAAGCTTTCCGATGTTTCTGAGGTGAGAACTTTATGTGCCCAACACCTATTTTATGGGTTCTTATCCTCTTTGTTTCAAAAAATGCATGATTCAGCAGTAACACGCGCACATCACGGCTGCGCAATCATGTGGAGTGATATGGATGTACTTGTCTTAGAATGAATTTAAATTGTAACCGAGAGAATTATAGGTTCTAGCTTGTATAAATGCACGGTCTGTACTTTATCAATTCGGACAATGATTTCATTGATAAATAACTACATTGACCAGTATTGCGTTTTCATAATAGTGAAACCATATGCCAGAATGAAGGCAATGGAAAAATGTAGATGCAATCATCTAAACAAATGAAAACATTATCTGGTTAACGAGCCATAAATTCTGACAAGGTTGATCTGCATTGTGCGCGCCATTTTCTTCATGTTCTCTGGCATATATTCAATTATGTGGTTGCTTTTCATACATTATGTTTCATATATCCAAATTAAAAGGAATAATGCTTCTACTCATTAGAAAAATACAATTGCACCATTTTTTCCCTTTTTTTTCTTTTTGATATGAAGTGGAAGAATTGGAGAATATGGAAGAGGATATGTGCCAGTTGTAGCTTTGTCTTTTCTAGTCAAACGTTTTGTACTTGGTCAATCATTGGAGCTCATGCAACATTGTCAGCTGAAAATGAACTTGTGCCTGCAGGATTGATGAGAAGCAGTCCTTGGGACCTGCCAACAGTAGCTGTCGATGCTTTGGGTGCAGCCATGCTGGTGACAATCATACTTGACTTGTGGTGTATTTTCCTCGGACCAATTGTCCCAGTTCCTGACTCAAAACAATGCATTCAGCCAGGACTTCCGTGGTTTCCTGGACATTCCGTGGAAGCTTGACATCTCATTGTACTAAAACGGGAGCTTGTGTTTTTGTTCCCAATTCCATGGAGGCTGTAAGTTTTGGGGTGTTCCCTGTTGGGGAAAAGATGTAACCACAACCGTGCCAAAAGACTTGTATTGTACTAGTTGTAGTGATCAGGACATTAAGCATCTTTTGAGAAGTCTTTCTAATCAGTTGAAATTGGGGATTAGAGACTAACAATGTGAATCTTAATGTCTCTCCAAGTATATGCAGGTGCGTGTTGAAACCATGATGGTGTTACTATAAGGTTGCCCAATATGCTTGCCTGCGGTAGTTATTTGTATATGTGCCTCATTTAGCTTCCCTAGCTGTGTTGCATGGCATGCATTGATTTGTGAACGAGCTCGATAGATTCGACGAACATTGTGGATGAGGCGCTTTCTCTGTCCTAGTGAGTGACTTAAGCACAGTTTTGAAATTCCCAAACATTTAATGATTACAAAAGAGGGCTTCTTCTAACATCCAATTTTATAGGATGGTAGCCATGGGAATTTCTAGGGCCCCACCATGGTTTTTCTTCTATTCATCACCCCGAATTAATCAATACACCAACCAAATCTTATTTTCGATTACATGTAAAACCTAGTATGTTTACTCCAATTCTCCTTTTTGCTAACATGTGGAGGATTACTCATACTACTTGAGGGAGGCTAGTCATTTGTACATGATTGGCGTAACAATAATTAGAATCGTGGGGTCCTTTTATTCTTGTGTTCACTTTGACAAAGACCATTCTATTTTTTTTTGCCTCTGAACTCGAACATCTTCCATAGCTATGGAATTAAGGCTACGATTAAGCTTGACGGGAAGGGCAATTTGTTGAATCAATTAAATCAGTTGATCGAATTTTGTTGAATTAAATAAAAGGAGGAGAAGAGAAGGCAACCGAGTTGAGAGAGGATTTTGGAATGTAAGATTCTGATGGCTGTGGTGGGTTCATAACCACCTAAAAGCTTGAATAGAATACCAAGCAGGCCAGGCGGATGGAGACAGTGATTTGCTTTTCAAGATCATGATATGTGATGATTCTTGTTTTCTTCTACAAAATAAACGCACATTTCTATTGTTTCAAGTGCGCAAGCGCAGGTGTGCTTTTATGTGTGTGTGTGTGTGTGTGTGTGTGTGTGTGTGTGAGAGAGAGAGAGAGAGAGAGATCTTATCTGACCACTATTAACATAGTGACAGTAAGGACTTCACCTAAAAGAGATGAACAAAAGTTCAAATTATATGAGAATCAGTAAATCGTAATAGCAGAATAGAAAGCAAAAGAGGACAGATATGATGCGGATCCAAATTAAAAGCCATTAAAGGCTTTCCTCTCTCTCTCTCTTTTATACCAACAATCCAAGAAAAATGGAAAAAAAATAAAACTTGGCAAGAAAACATTACAAGGAGAAACTAAAACAAGGGGCTTCCCAGGTTACAAAAACAAAATGGATTAATTACGCAGCAGCTTTTCGGAGGACGAGCAACGGGTCAAAAATTGTAATTGTGAATTAGTGAACAATAATACTTCACATGAAATAGCTGAGTGCCTTCTTTCTTCTTGAACCGCCTTCACCGTAGAGTTCATTCCACTGCAGAAGCTCGGTCATGTTAATAGATTCGGATGATACGCTCGCACATACCTGTTTCCATGTTAACAACACAAATACGAAATCAATTGAAGCTGCACCAACAATACGGAAAATGAAATGCTACTAAGTTGTAAAATAGCTATAGGTTTGTGGACGATCACGCTATGTTGAGAAAAAAGTGCCATTTTTGAATAATTTTTACCCGTTCATGTGCATATTTGAAATCTTCCATATTGAGAGACCGTATATCAGCACTCCCTCTCAAAGCTGGAGCAGGTTTGCCTTCTGCTAGAGCTGCAGCGCGTTCCTGCCATGAGTTGCACATATTATCAGCCATAATCAAAGTACGAGTAAAGTAGCCATATCAAATTATGAGGAGATGTGGAACTTTTTCTCCTTTTCCAATATCTCTTTAATTGGCCTGTGCGCTTCGAATACACATAAATTCTGCAATAAGACAGTAATAGGTGAGAGTGAATTCTCCACTAGTGAATAGTGTGAGTTAAGATTCTACGGTGTCACCTTTAGGTCACTTCCTGAGTTACCATCTGTCATGCTTGCAATTCCGTCCAAGTCGACATCTGCAGAAGTCTTCCTTTGCCAGTATGACTTTCAAAATTTTTGCTCTATTTGGAGCATCTGGAAGATTTACCATCAATCAGTAGCAAAGACGAAACTTAGCATATGCTTTTGGGATATATGAGACTCAAGTCCGCCCTATTCCTAGTTTTGGCAACCCCCTGTTCAGTCCTTCCAACAAAACACAGGCTTTACACCATTTCTGCCAGATAGCACACAATAAGTGAATTATGTTCCAACAAGACCAACAAAATATATTAAAGTTCAAATTTTACTCAGCATAGATAGCTGATGAGAGAAGCTGTGTCAATTCCTTTCTTACATTTTAAAGTCAGACCCGAGGAAGAGAAGTCCACTTTACCTGGCTTGAAATGTAACCACAGCGTTCACACGTCCCCTGCTCTGGCATTTTTGTTGAAGTAGATATTCTGAAATTTTCACCTGATTTTATAATGTCGAGTATGGCTCTAGGTCTGCAATCTTATAAATCGAGTAGTAAGCAAAAGAATGCAAAAGAATAATAAATCACATCATACTGCAGTATTGTAAGAAAGAGGTTAACAAGACCTTATTCTTTCCAAGTCCTTAATAAACTCACGAGCAAAACCCCGATATGCATTAGGAGAATAGATGCCTGCCATTTCGGTAAACTAATTCAGCAAAGTCCAAGCAGTGATCATATAATATAATCATGGTGCAATATGAGAATACTTCTACATCTAGCCCAACGCACACAGAGTATGCTAAAACTCTAGAAGATACAGCCAAACCATTTAGAAGGGAAAAATCTTTGAAACTTTACATCCCCATTAAAGTGCATATCCTAGATTGACACCTCACACGTGAGCACAGAAATAGTTATCAAGTGCATCCAGTCTACTGCTGGGAATATATTGATGTGAATCAGCAAACAAAGAGGATCTGTGGAGTGGACGCAATATAGCAACAATATGTTTCATCTAATATGAAACAACATACCCAAGTAAAGCTCTTGAACTTCACGTGACTACGTTGCAGATTATATAACCATAACACAAACATGATGAACTAACAAGTGAACCCATACAGGACAAATGGAAGGTCGAAATTCCAGATAAGTTCTGCACAAGTGACATCAAGCACAATGTAGGGAAGTGGGAGTTGGCAGAGGACACTTACATTCAGTTGAGAAACAATCCAGCCTCTTGAAATATGCATACGTGTTGAGTAGGTTAAGGGTTGCAATCAATGGCACCAATAAAGAAAGTAACAGTTGTGAATACTCCAGTACACATATCACAATCTCCTTCTCATATATGTTCTTTAAAGGTAAAATGCAGAAGAATTTAACTATTAGGATATATGACGATCTCTTTCTCGTACGTGTACTTAAAAGGTTTACACCTAGGAATTGGTCCGTCTTCACCAGTTGTAATTGCAGTACACCTACTCAATCTACAATATCAATAGAAGGGCAATAAGTCTTGAAAGAAAAAAAAAAAGAAACCAGAGGTAAGCTCTGATAAATAACTACTTACCGGGCAATGTCACCCCGCAAAATATTTAAAAGAACTGTTTCAGCAATATCATCGGCATTTTGTCCAATAGCAAGCTTGTCTACTTTCAGCAGCGCAACGCCTCGGTCAAGAGCCTTAAAGGTAAAGCAATTCAGCAGGCATAATTAGATTTGGCCCTGATTAGGTGAAGTAGTCTTTTTAATGTTGGGGGGATTGGTAGGAAGTGTGCAATGGCACAGTATCCCATTTAACATGCTGTTGTCAACAGAACTTTTTAGCGATTCATATTCCAAGGGCTGCAAATAAAAGGATGTGCACATCCCCATTCCCCTAGATAGAGTAGAAGATGGCTTCTATACCTGACGGCGGAAGACCCCACAAAATGTGCAGTTATTCTTCAATCCGATAATCTTTACTATTTCATCCATTGTCCATCCATACAAATCTTTATATGAAACAATTTTCAATGGTAGTCCATACTGCAGATAACAGCAATACATTGCTAGCAAAGTGGGCTTCTCCTTGCTTAGCTGAAAATTTGATTCTAGAGACCCTTTTTGCAGGATTTAAGAATGTGGAATGCCAACTTAGCCAAATCTACATTCAGAACGATCCTTGCTAACAACTGTAGCACAAGAAACTCTTTCCTTTCTTAAGTCAAATTGTTTGGTTCAAAGAACCATTCAATTGAAACTTTAGATGACCAAATGGAGTACCTCAGAGTCCTCTAGTGATATGAATACACAAGTAAGTATAAAATTCCCCATAGCCATACTCTATTTCCTACACTATTTCCGTAAGCTAACAAAAATCTAATGTTTCAATGTCCAAAGCCAAGTTCTGGAATATGAAATGAATAGAATAGCAGAATACAAAATCAGAATGCACACTATTATCAGCAGACGTCCAGAGAATCTAAAAAACACTCTGTACATATCCACAAAAGGGAAAGTTTTCATTTTGCTAAAAAATGCAAATCCGTAAGCACATATCTACACTTCACAGATCCCCGCACAAGGACATCTTCGGTAAGCAGGAAATAGAAGATATTGCAGTACAGGACTTTCTGTTGCAAAATTTTTTTTACCTGGATCATGTCCAAAATAACTTCCAGCCCACCAAACTCACGCACATCAGCAGCTATTGCAAACTCATCCCAAAGAAGCTTGTGCGACTCCACCTACATTCACCAACTAATATTGATATAAAGAGAAGTTAAGCTTGTGCAAAACAGCGAACAGAGAAATAGGAGGCCTTTGAAGTACCGGCAAGAGAGAGAACGCCAGAGGAGGTTGTGGTTGGCCAGCCAGTCGTAGAGGACGGGGACGAGGGACTTCCGCCGGGCGTACTTCTCGTCGACCGCGTGCTGCTGCTGCGACCTCTTCTCCCTGGCCACCGCCGACGACGACGACGAAGACTTGGCCGCCGCCGCCGGCTGCGGCTGCTGGTGGTGGACCTCCTCCTTTGGCTACGGCTTCGCCTTCCACCGTCGCTTCTTCGGGGCTTGCGGATGCAGAGCATCGAGGCAGAGGCTAGGGCTAGGGCATGGCCGACGCGGAGGCGTCGGCAAGGGTTGGGGGCAGAGGCGTCGGCGGAGGCATCGGCGTGGGCGTCGGAGGCGGTGTCGGAGGGAGCGCGAGTTCTCAGAGTGCAGAAGGCGTCGGCGTCGGAGGCGCCACGTCTGTGAGAAGAGAGAAGTTGGGAGCGCGAGCGCATAGAGGAGCGTCGGCATCGGCGTCGGCGTCGTCGGCGGAGGCGGAAGCGCCGGCGGAGGCGGAGGCGCCGGCGTCGGAAGAGTCGGAGGGAGCGCCAAGTTCTGAGCCGGGAGGAGAGAGAGGGGTTGGGGCGCGAGAGTGTGAGAGATGAGAGGAGAGAGGCGCTATATTTTCAAAATATTGGAGGTTATCTGACCGGGTGGGGCCCGGCGACACGTGTCGCACGCTGAGATACTCATTTTTTGCCACGGTGGAATGCGAGTCCTACCTAATATTTTCTCAACATGTTGGAGCTTTACGTTTGTAGACTAGACGTTCATCCCATTAGTGAATGATACGTGCCTAGAGATGGCACTTCATTATTGGGGTTGCAGTCGACAAAACGACAAGGAGTAATTAGGACCACTTACATGCGTATTGGCCTTTTTCTATTTCTTTTTTGCTTTCGTTGTGTCCCTTTCCTCTGTTCTGGGAGAGTCGAAGGTTAATAATTTAGTCATTTGTGTCACGTTCTTTGTATTTCCTTCGAAATGAGGAAGAACGAGAGAGATGAACTAACCCTAAATGATTGCAAAACGTTACGATGAGGTAGGCTTGCTCAGGTTGGTTCTTTGTACATGTACAATTTTTTGACAAATATTGATGTCCGTCCGACATATTTTAATGCGAGATGTCTTACCAATGACATTCGGTAGTATTTACAAGTAGTCGTTAAAGCTTCAAAGTTTTAGGAAATACCATTCTTTGAAATAATTGTTGATAATCTTGTGCATTGTATGGGCTGTTGATTTTGTATAAGTTGATCGACGGCCTTAGTACAAAATATTAAAATAAAAGATAAAGATGTTGGAGTCCCTAAACTGTTACAAAATGTCTAATTAAGCCTTCAACTGACTTTTGATCAAACAAATTAGTCCTTGAACTGCTGCCGCCGCCGACGACTCCGCAGTCGAGTGTAAGAGCAAAGTACGACGTCGGAAATTAAAAGATATCAATGGCAAGTTAGAGTGATGATCACTAAAATTAAAATTAAAGTGCAAACACGGGAAAAGAAATCACTAAGAAACTCCATTGAAATTGAAATATCCTCAAAGTTACAGGCACATTAATGCTAAATTGCAAACATTGAATTGAAAACTACACTATTATTCACAATGCACATGAAGAATAACAAACTTTAAAACTAGAACTGAAATTGAAAGACGTTGATTCCACATAGAAAATGCTTCGGAGGAAAATTTGGCAGAGTTTTGGCACAGCTTGGGCAACCCTTTTTTCTCTGTGTTCTTTTTATTTATACTTCTGGGATTTCCTTTGACAGTTGTTGGAATTCATGTATGATCCCCCTCTCTAGGTGCTCGATATTTCCATGATTTTCTCTATTTCCACAATTTAAGTAACTTCTAAGGTAATGGTGTGTCCTGCAATAAACTGCCTTTTTATTCATGATTTAATCTAATTCTGTAGTCATTCCAGCTCTTGACTCAAACCAGTCGAAGTACCCTTTCCACGATCTGATCTAAATGTTAACCAATACACCATACAGATAATTGAAAAATCTACGGACGAAGTTAATTGAATCCCTCTTCAGTATGACTTTACTCCCCATACTTCGCTATACTCTCCTAACTCATATAGATAATTGGATCACTCTTCAGTATCTCGGCCATAAATTGTCGCCACCAACAGAAGCTAATGAATAATGTTGTAAAAATTCCTAAAAGAGGTAGTGCTGAAAAATTAGGAGCGCCAATGAGAGTAATATGTTGAGAATTATCATTGTCATTTCTCTGCTTTTACTAACACTTTATCTTACTGCATTTCATATCATATTTCCGCCGATGGAATTGTTTCATCATTTTGATAGCTACTTTTGATATCGAAGAGAGCCGACCAACAAAGACCAAGTTAGTCTTGGTCGTCATCACTTTTTTGCTGGTGAGGGTTCACACGTTATTAGCTCATATTGAAAACCTCCACTCAGTTCTAGCCCCACGGACCCACTTTTTTCTTGGGAAAGAGAGTCTTTTCTGTTTTGTTGGTCTCACTCAATCTCTCTCTGTTTTGCACAGTAAGTGCATATTGATGCACAGTGTTGCTACACGCATAAAAGATTAGAAAAAATTAGAAATTTGCACCTTCTAATATAGACATAATTACTGATCCCATCCCTCCGTATTTCCCAAGTTACTCTTTACATCCTGAGACTTAGTTGAAGGCATCTATAGATAAGAGAAATGGAGATAAAGTCATACATAGAACTCGTGATTGAGAGAGTGCTAACAAACTCATAGTAACAACTATATAAATTTGAACCATGCTTAACTGCTAAAACCATATAAACAAATCCATTTTACTGCATCGATTAGAAAAAAGACAAACCAATGGCAGCCTGTCTTGCTAGGCATTACCTTAAACTATATGTCCAAATAATTCATCCATCATTTAGTTGTCAGAAACTGTCTCCCAAAAAATTGAAGAGCCAAGAATTAATAATGCAAAGATGGGTTCTTTTTGGTGAGCTTAAATTGGGTCATGTGAGGGCATGTTATTAATGGTGTTGCATAATGGCCTTTTTTTGTCCTTTCTTGTTTTCCTTGTTCCCATTTTAGGAGAATTGAAGACTAATATTGATCATTAATTGCGGCACGTTCTTTCTATTTCCTTCTACATTACATAGGTACGTGGAGGAAGAAGAGAGATGAACTAACCCTAAATGATTGCAAAAAGTTATAATGAGGTAGGCTTGTTCAGTTTGGTCCTTTACATATGTACAATTTTTTTACAAAATATTTTAATGCAAAATGTCATCCCTACAACAATCAGTAGTGTTTGAAAGTAGTCATTAAAGCTTCAAAACATAAGAGGATACCGTTCCTGAAATAGTTCTAAAAAATGCAAGGCATTTATCAACAAAAAAAAAAAAACAATGCGAGGCGCTACACAAGCTACTGGCCTTGTGTAAGTTGACGGGAAAATTCTCCACAGAGTTCTAAACTTATTGCACTTTTGCTAATGCAGTCCTAAATCTTTCAATTTTACCAATTGAGTCTTAAACATTTTCTCCTCAAAGCCAATTGAGTCCATTTGGTCAATTTTGGCCGGAATTCGCAGATATGGATGCCGGACGTCCTACGTGGCATAATCGGCGTTGTCGTTGATAATTTTTAATAATATTTTAATTTTTTTTTGAAATATTTTTTTTCTCTATTCATTCTCCTTTTTTTTTCAACTATGGCTAGCGAGACCGCCTTCGCCTGCAGCTGATGAGGCCATGGCGAGGTTGCCTCGCCTAGAAGGCCATTGCGGCCGTGGGCGAGGCTGGGGGAGGGCTGTGCGACCCACACCTGTTGCTGGTGAGGTTCCAGTGGCCCTCGCCAGCAGCCGGTGAGGGCCAGGCGACCCTCGTTGGCCTTGCCCAATGGCCGGCGGGGGCCCAACGACCCTCACCGGCCTTAGTTGGAAAAAAAAAAGAAGGAAAAGAGAAAAAAAAGGAAAAAGAAGAAATAAATAAATAAACAAATAATTTGAAAAAAAATTAAAATATTTATTAAAAATTATTCAAGTCAGCGCCGGCCTTCCTATACCGTCCATGCCATGTAGGAAGACTAGTGTCCATGTCAACCAATTTCGGCCAAAATTGGCCACATGGACTCAATTGGCAAAAATGTGAAAATATTCAGAATTCAATTGGCAAAATTGAAAGGTTTAGGACTGAATTGGCAATAGATTTATTACACATGGTGACCTGGTATGGTGATGTGGCAAGTCCACGTGGCAATCCTTAGAGTTAATATCATGAAAAACTCCAAATTGGTACAATCAAATTGTCACATGTGTACCAATTTAGGGTTTTTGGTGGTCAAAAAATTAGTTTGAGATAAATTTGTCATATATGTACTAGTTTAGGGCTTTTCATGGTTAAAAAATTAGTTCATAAATTTATCACAAATGTAGTAGTTTAGGATATTTCGTAGTGTTAACCCTTATTTCAAAGGAAAACTAAAGTCTGATTGCCCTTCAAGGTCTCCCAAGTATTCTTTAAAAAATTTCCTAACTTGTTAAAAAGTCTTGTCACCATTACCGGTGTCAACTTGCTAATGCAGAGTCTTAGGTGGGAAGTAGGCAATTAAACTTGATTTTAAAGTGAGCCGGCCAAGTATTTAAGATATTGGCAGTGATTTGCTACGCTCATATCGAAAACCTCAGCTCACTTCTTTGCCAGGCCCCGCTCCACCAACCCTTTATTCTCTTTTGGGGGAGAGCAAGATATCTGGAAGTAACAAGCTTCCTAGCCATGGCAAACTGGAAGGCTAGAACAAGTAGTGATGCTGCAAGAGCATTAAGATGTGAGTACGATGTGTTCCTGAATTTAGAGGAAACGATACACGTCATAATTTCACAGGCTTCCTCTACGATCGCTTGGTAGATACCGGAGTCCACACATTCAGGGACGAAGAAAAACTCCGCGTCGGTGATGTTATTAGTGATAGACTTGAACGTGCTATCAATAATTTCACACTCTACATACTCATCTTTTCTCGGAATTATGCTTCCAGTAAATGGTGCCTCCGTGAGCTTAAGCTCATGGTAGATAATGTGTATACCTCAGGGGGTCAAAAAAGTATCTTTCCTATTTTTTACCTCGTGAAACCTAACGATCTTAAATTTAAGACTCGACCAGATAGCGATGCCCCCTATAAAGCTGCTCTCGAGGAACACGAGAAGCAGTCTCCCACCGAAGTAGAGGCGTGGAAAACAGCTCTTGGAAAGGTAGATGAACACAAGGGATGGGTCGTGGAAAAGAAAACAAGGTAATAACTCTTTCCCTGCCTTTTTCTTTTTTATTGTTTAAGGGGACACAACGTTGCCCGGTCAAATAATTTCTCTCTTTTTTTTATTTAGCGGAAAATATTGAAACAACCTCCAATTGCTGCTCTCGTTCAACTTTACATCCACTGCTCTTCACATCTTCCCTAAAATTTCCCCCTCCTATGTCAATAACTTCAATGACATGGACCTCCACATTCCTTTTACTAATCATTTTTTCCTCTTCGCTGTCTCGTAGGGCTACCAAATATTCAAGAGATTAACTTCGGATTTTGCATTCGTATTTATCTACCACTGCATTTATCACAATTTACAATTTTTAACCCAAAAAATCCAATTGCCCTTGTGATAAGAAAGTTACGGTAACAAATATGAGCAGCGAACCAGTAGGCAGCGGTCGAGGATGGGCAACAGCTGAAGGTTGACGGTCACAGGCTGACGAGAGTGGTGAGGGTCCTTTTGATAAGAAAGTTAGGGCAACAAATGCAATGTATAAAAAAAGAGAGTAGAGATTGGGGATTCAATTTGCTTATCGTGGAATATGGAGATGCAAGTTGACGTGTGGGGAAAATGGTTTTAGGATTTGTTATTATTTCCCTTTTCACCTTTCTTGAGGATTGTATCAGGCAAACTAAAAAGCCTTGAAATAGTAATCACCCATCTAATCTAATCCAAATTAATAAAAGGTGAAAATGAATAGTGGGCCACTTGGCTCGAACATGAGCTATTGATGAGTTGGGACCCAACATGATCTTGTTTTGGGGGGTCATTGCATAACCTTTATATAACAATTTAATATGCTTACTATAGTTCATCAATAACAACACATAATTTGGCTATTCAATTGATAAATTTAAATCTAACGAATTTCTTATATTAACAAATCAATTGTGTGCTTTTATAGCATGTGGGCGCCCATTAGCTTCTACAAAGTAAATGAGCTGTTTTTGCGCAATGTTTTAGAGTGGGCAATCTCTTGTGCTTTCGGGGTTACGTAGTCAATGGGACTAATGTGCCGCTTGAGAATTCCGGATTTTTAACCAAAAGATGGAGTTATTAGAAAGCAGACAGACAGGGCCTCTCCATTTTGTTTTAATATTGACAAAGAAGTCCACTTAGATAAGTTAATTACGAAACAATGACTTATGCTACTAGCTACTACCTCTATGATCAGATAAGATGCAAGCCAAATCCTAAGTAGGTGGCCCAAACATAGGAATGTATCCACATGATGGTGTGAAGAATCAAACATTTGCTATGCGCCTAATCCATACATATCTTCAATCATTAACCATCAAGTTAACCTCATGTAGCCCTGCTGGTAAAGGGATTGGGGGATGGGATCGGAGAGTACTAGGTCGGGGTTCGATCCTCATGAGCACTGCACACACATGTACATAGAAGAGAGAAGTGAGGCAAAAAAAAAAAACAATGAGAGTGGGTCTCTTGATTTCAATGTTGAACAAATCTTAATCTGACATAGCTCTTGGAAAGCCTTCATAAGTAGATCCATCGAAGATTTACGTGCAGAAGTTAGGCCAATACAAATATTTTGGGCCTTTCTTTTTCAGGATTATAGCTTTCCAACCAAACTATAGTGTTCAATGGATGATGTTGCATTTGTCTACATTATCTTGGTTCATGATTTCGTTACAATTGCTGAAATTGTTTCTAGGCCTAGTTATAAATGCCAAAATTTTGCTTATACAAAATATAGTAGACACTTGGTAACTGTGGTCATCGTGTAAGTCAATACTATACACTTCAGAAATTCATATAATCATAGATTTACATAAAAAAAATGAGTCTACTTAATCAGCCTATGATAATTATTATCTGTACTTAAATATCGCTCTAATATACTTGAATCTTTTCAAGTTAAGATTTTGACACTCCCATATCTGATGCGTGGGTATGAAATTAATCTATTCAACTAATGAAAGTGCTTTTGTACCTTGCAGCCAAGCCGAGATTGTCAGATTAGTTGTTAGAGAGGTTTTGAAGAAGCTGAAGATAAGACGAAAATTAGTTACTGAACATTTAATTGGACTTGATGATCGGGTAAAATACTTGAAGAAGTTCTTAGATGTCAACCATGGTGATGTGCGGCTCATTGGAATTTACGGAATGGGTGGCATCGGTAAAACAACTATTGCTAAAGTCGTCTTCAATGAACTTTGTTCCCACTTTGGAAAGTGTTGTAGCTTCCTTGAGAGCATTCGAGAAAGGTTGATTAATGAGGGCATAGTCCCGTTGCAGAAGAAATTACTAATTGACATTGGTAATTCTGAATCAGCAAAAAATATCAAAGATATTGAAGAAGGAATGAGGAGGATTGGAGCAACACTTAGTAATAAGGAGGTCCTTGTGGTTCTGGATGATGTTGATAAGAAAGTTCCCATTAAAAATTTAATAGGAAATTCCAAATTAAACCGAGGATCTAGGATAATCATTACAACGAGAGACAAAGATGTTCTGCAAGTTGAGGGATTTGAAGTTAAAATTGAACGGTATGAGATGCAAACGATGGATTACGGTCTTGCACTTCAGCTTTTTTGTCGGCATGCCTTTCGTACAGATTATCCTTTAGATGATTATCGTGAGCTTTCAGAGGAAATTGTCTCACTTATGGGAGGGCTTCCTTTGGCTGTTGAAGTGGTAGGTTCATTATTTAAGGATAAGGAAGACAAAAAATTTTGGGAAGAGACCTTGGACAAGTTAAGGGACGTACCTAAGGAAGAGATTCTAGAGAAGTTGAGGATTAGCTATGATGACCTAGATGATTCTCAGAAAGAAATTTTCCTCGATATAGCATGCTTCTTTTTCAATAAGAAGAAGACCGATGCAATTTACATGTGGGCAAGTTGTAAATTTTATCCCACAGAAGGGATTGAAGTCCTCACCAAGAGGTGCTTGATAAATATATTGGAAGATGAGAAGTTTCAGATGCATGATCAACTAATAGCATTGGGAAGACAAATTGTCCGTAAAGATAGTCTAGGTGACCTTGAAAAGCGGAGTAGGTTATGGATTGCGGATGATGCCGTCAAAATCATAAGAACAAAAAAGGTAAGTAAGAAATCTTCCATTTTCAAATAGAAGTTGTATATACACATTGTTCAAGATCTTTATCAACTTTTTTCCTGCCCATGCGAGTTATAAAACATAGTGGTCGGAAGTCGACAAACTTCTTCACATCATTGTGAAATTTCTCTTGCAGAGGAAGCAAAGGGTTGAAGCGCTTGAGGTACATGGACCAATTACAAATGAAAACTTTGAAGGGTTACCAAACTTAAGATTCCTCGAGTTAAACAAGGGAACTTATGCTGGGGACTTTGCAAGGTGTCATTCAAATTTAAGATGGTTTTCTTGGTGTTTTTCTCCTGAGAAGGATTTTGGGGCGGAAAATTTGTAATTGGATCAGCTTGTTGTTTGTAAACTCTGCGGTATTGACTTCAAGGATGATTCAAAAGCTTGGGACTTGATCAAGGTAAATTACATGTTTTAATTCTAGTATGATAGTTCCCATGTGTACTATGCGATGGTTCTTACACTTGACACGCCATCCATTTTAACAGACGGCAAGGGATTTGAAAGTTCTATCCATTACTCGGTGTTATGGCATAACAACAATCCCAGACATCTCTAGATGCTCGGGTTTAGAAAGGTTGACTCTTGGAGGCTGCTCTAGTCTAAAGAGAATTGAAAGCTTCATTTCCTATCTACAGTTGTTGATTGAGTTAAAGATCGAATGGTGCCAGGATCTTACAGATTTGCCTAAAGAAATTGGGACACTAGTGAAGCTTAAGCACTTCTCATTGTTGGGATGTTCCAGGTTGAGAGAACTTCCATGCTCAATTCGAAACTTGACCTCATTGACAGAGTTAGACTTATCAGGTACGCGCATTGCTAAATTTCCAAACTCCATTGGAAATTAAAATCCAAATATTTATAATCTAAAACTGGAGAGTTTTTCTTTTGACAGGCACGATAATAAGGGAACTTCCCAACTCAATTGAAAAGTTAAAATCATTACGCATCCTGCGTTTTGCATTAAAATCACCATATGATTGGATGAATCATAATCGGCAGTTACCTAGTGGCATTAGCACTTTGGTAAATCTTGAAGAATTGGATCTCTCGAGCCATAGTGTGACAAGTGATATTTCCGTTGGAATTGGAGAATTGTCATCTTTAAGAATCCTAAATTTAAAATTCACCAACATTTGCGGGCTTCCAAGGACAATCAACATGTTTCGTCACCTCCAAACACTCAATTTATCACATTGTCATAAGATTCAAGAATTGCCAGAGCTTCCCACAAGTTTGACCTGTCTACATCTTCAATCTAAATCATTACTTTCAGTCCCTGATCTGTCGAACCTTACTAATTTGGTTGAACTACAGCTAAGCGATGACTCTCATGGGACAGGCAAATCAAACCTAACCACATTACGCAACTTAAGGTGGATGGGGAGGTTATCTAAACTGAAAAGGTTAAAGTTAAATCTGCTGAACGTCCCTGCACCTCCAGAGTTGGCTTCTCTTTCTCATATGGAAGAGCTAACTTTGTCTCGCCTAGACCTCAAAAGCCTCATGCTGCTTTCATTCTTCGATTGGAGTTGGAGGAATTTGTCGACTATAAAGATGAGTTTTTGTGAAGTGGAAGACATTTCACTTAATAGATTTCCACGATTGGAGAAATTCACTGTGGAGACTTGTGTACGGCTTCAGAGATTATCCATTCATATGGAACTAGGGAAGCTACAGCAAGTGGAAGTGTCAGATTGTCCAGAGCTAGCTGAGATACAAGTTGAGGGTCTTTCGAAATCATTGGAATCCTTGAGCGTTTTTAAGTGCAAATCACTGACAATAATAAGTGGGTTGTCATACTTGAAGAACGTGGAGACTTTGAGAATCGGGAGGTGCAATGTACTTACTGATGTTCAGGGCTTAAACGAGCTAGAGTCTCTAGAATCCTTGGTGGTTTCTACTTGCCCGTCATTGAGAAGGTTGATTGATGCATCTTGCACAAAAATACCGGATGATTGCTTCGTCAATATATGGAGGTGTGGGTACTCTCTCAAAGATTCTGGTAGGAGAATGCCTTTGAAGCGTTACAGAGAGGAGATTCTTTTGAATACATCAAACAAGGTGCGACATCTTCTTCGTCAATGTGTGGGACTTTTGTTTAATTTCTTTTTAGGCCAAATATCCTCCCTTCTTTAGTCGCACAATATCCGTCCGCCGTTTTTTTGTTGCACCCTAATTTCTTAGGTGACTCATTTATTTCCTTCGTTTTTCTGTTGTTGGATAATTGTGGTTCCTAAAGCTATCTTTCCTCCCTCTTTTGAAGTGTGGAGACTCTATCAAAGATACTGAATGCGGAATGCCTTTGAAGCATTTACTAGAGGAGATTCTTCCGAATCCATCAAAGAAGGTGCGACGTCTTCTTCATCAATGTGTGGGACTTCAGTTTACTTCCTTTTTAGCCCAAATATCCTCCTTTCTTTAGCGACGCGATATCCGCCGTTTTAAAGTTGCCATTTTTTTGTTGCACTGTAATTTCTTAGGTGGCTAATTTATTTCCGTCGTTTTTATGGTGTTGGATAATTGCGGTTCCTAAAGCTATCTTTCCACCTTCTTTTGAGGTTCCCATTTTGTGCCGTACCTTAATTACTTAGGTTGCATTTTTTTTTAATCTTAGTCACTTGTCTCTACTTGCCTTTTTGTTGTTGGATAGTTTTGGTTCTTTAATATTGCTAGTAAGATCATTTAATCATTCTTTAAATATTAATCATCAAAATTTCTTTCATAGACAAGAAATTAGATAATCGGTCATCAATCATAGATTTCAAAAGCATCATATGATTTTTTTTGTCTACTATTTATTTTTTTGCAATAGGCATAATTGATGCACAAACTTAATGTTTTATATAATAATAGTACTTATCGATTATTTAATTCGATTATTGCATTAATGAGCTGTGGAGAAATTAATGTCAAACGATTCGATCAAAGCTTTACAAAAGAACAAATAAAGAACTCACTAGATTCTGCCACGCGTCACCAAATGGGAATGAAAGATGAACAAGGTGTAGTTGATTTGTGGTATATATTAGATTTATGATTTTTTTTTTGTATCAAAGCATCATAATTTGCAATAATACGAAAATGTTCAAAACCACATAACAATATATTACGAATTCTAGAAATCAGAGGATCATCAAGGTGTGGATAGAAGAGGGATTGGAATTAAATAGAGCAATTGTTAAGAAGGAACAAGTGAGAAAGAAGCAGCGTAACACTTTTAAAAATTTAGAGAAAAGGAGCCTTATTTCTGTGCTTTTATAAGTAGTAAGTAGATTAGTACAATTTCTAGCAAAAAAAAAAACAAGTAGATGAATACAATAACAAGGCAAACTTACATGTAAGGTAATCTACAAATAGGACTCATAAACAAAAGGAAATAACTCTAGCCTAGCATTATTTCACTAAATCTTGCATTAAGGTACAGATAATCTTCTGACATCAATTGTACAATTTGTTAGGTTACAAATAATTTGTATACAATAAATTGCAAGAGACTATCTCATGTGTCGGGCAGTTTATGAAATTTTACCTACTGGACCACCTTGACTATGGGTTTTTATTGTTCACATGGCAAGATACAAAATAATCTTAGGAGCAACCATTGTAAAGATGTGGATAAAGCCTTATTTGAAGTACGTAGACGCAGTGATTTATGGGGAAAAGTACCAAAAAAGTCCTAAACCTATTGCATTTGTGCTAATTTATTCCTAAACAATTCAATTTGACCAATTAAGTCCTAAACATTTTCATATTGGTACCAATTCAGTCCATCCGGCCAATTTAGGCTGGAAATCGCTGACGTAGACGCCGACGGTCCTACGTGGCACTACTAGCGCTGACGTGAATAAATTTTATATTTTTTTATATTTTTTTCAGAATTTTTTTATTGTTTTTTTCTATATCTTTTCTTTTACCGTACACTTGTGGCCAGCGAGGTCGCCGGCCACAGTCGAGGGCTAGCGACCCTCGCTTGGTCTAGGCGAGGGCCCCCATACCCTCGCCGGCCACGGGTGAGGGCCGCTGCACCCTTGTTGGCCACAAGTGAGTGCACTGGGCCCTCGCCTAGATCCAGGCGAGGGATGAAACCCACGCCTGTTGGCCAGCGAGGGCTGCGACACCCTCGCCCAAACTAGGTGAGGGCATCATGGCCTTCACTCGCCACGAGCGAGGGCCGTCACGCCCTCGTTGGCCACAAGCGAGGATGTGAAGGCCCTCGCTCGTGGAGGGCGAGGACTGCGATGCCCTCGCTTGGTCTAGGTAAGGGCGTCGCGGCCCTCGCCCGTGGCTGGCGTGGGCATGGGGGCCCTTGCCCAAACTAGGTGAGGGCGCTGGCCCTCGACTGTGGCCGGCAATGGTCGACCGGCAACCTTGCCGGTCAACAATGTACCATAAAAGAAAAATGATAGAAAAGAAAAGACAAAAAAAAAAAGAAAAAATTCAAAAAAATTCAAAAAATATTAAAAAATATTAAATTTTGTCCACGTCAGTGCTGGTAGTGTCACGTAGGATGGTCGGCGTCCACATCAACGATTTTCCGCCCTAAATTGGCCAGATGGACTGAATTGGTACAAATGTGGAAATGTTTAGAATTAAATTGACTGAATTGAAAGGTTTATGACTGAATTGATACAAATGCAATAGGTTTATGACTTTTTTGGTAATTTTCCCGTAATTTATGTGTATCAATAGGAATTAGTCAAGCTAAATGTTAGGACTATAATATTCAAAGAAAGAAATTAAGAAAGTCTTCTATTGATCCCATTTATGTATAATATAGCAGTATGAAGAAAATGTTCCACAGGCAACCTAATCTATCCATGATATGATGGTTAGTGAGTAGTTATAATCATCAAAACAAGGGTGGAAAAAATCGCTATTGGAAAGTTTTATTTACATTGGCAATTTAGGTAGCGAATGATAACCATTCTGTTTCAGAATGAGTTCCTGAAATAGAAATAGATTTTTCTATTTCTGGTTCAATGATGAGTTTCTAAGAAAAGAAACCCGTTTAATAACGACAAAAAATTTCTATTTCTGGAACAGAAACCCGTTTGATAACAGCACAAAATTTCTATTTCCTGAAACAAAAATCCGTTTGATAAACAACACAAAATTCTATTTCCAGGAACAAAAATCCATTTTTTTAGAAATGGAATAAAAATAATTAGAAAATCCAAAAAATTCCTAAAAATCTAAAAAAAAATTCAAAAAAATTTGAAAAATTCTAGAAAAATTCATCACAATTTCCAAAAAATAAAAAAATTCAGATTTCAGGAAAATAGGAAATTTGTTGAATTTTTTCAAAAAAAATCAAAAATTTCAAAACTTCATAGAATGGCTTAAAATACTTGTGGCCACCCACTTTTAGTGAAATTTAAATTTTTTTAGGTGCCCAAGAAAAATCAAAAAATAAAAAATTTCAAAACTTCACAGAATAGTTTAGAATACATGTGGCCACCCACTTTGAGTGAAATTTAAATTTTTTAAGGTGCCAAAAAAAATTCAAAAACTCAAAAATTTCAAAACTTCACAGAATAGCTTAGAATACCTGTGGCCACCCACTTTGAGTGAAATTTTAATTTTTTGAGGTGAAAAAAAAAGAAAAAAATCAAAAATTTCAAAACTTCACAGAATGACTTAGAATATCTGTGGCCACCCACTTTGAGTGAAATTTAAATTTTTTAGGTGCCGAAAAAAAAATAAAAACATAAAAAAATCAAAAATTTTAAATTTCACAGAATGACTTAGAATGTCTCTAGCCACCCACTTTGAGTGAAATTTAATTTTTTTTAGGTGCTCAAATGGTATTTTTGATTTTTTTGATTTTTTAATTTTTTTTCTGCACCTAAAGAAAATTAAATTTCACTCAAAGTGGATGGCCACATGTATTCTAAGCCATTCTGTGAAGTTTTGAAATTTTTGATTTTTTTCTTTTTTTTCTTTTTTTCGGCACCTAAAAAAAATAAAATTTCATTCAAAGTTGGTGGCCACAGGTATTTTAAGCCATTCTGTGAAGTTTTAAAATTTTTGCTTTTTTGCTTATTTTTATTTTTTTTCGACACCTAAAAAAAATTAAATTTTGCTTAAAGTGGGTGGCCACAGGTATTCTAAGCAATTCTGTGAAGTTTTGAAATTTTTTATTTTTTATATTTTTTTCGGCACCTAAAAAAAATTAAATTTTGCTCAAAGTGGGTGGCCACAGGTATTCTAAGCAATTTTGTGAAGTTTTGAAATTTTTTATTTTTTTTATTTTTTTCGGCACCTAAAAAAATTTAAATTTCGCTCAAAGTGGATGGCCACAGGTATTCTAAGCCATTTTGTGAAGTTTTTAAATTTTTGATTTTTTGCTTTTTTTTATTTTTTTAGGCACCTAAAAAAAATAAAATTTCGCTCAAAGTGGGTGGCCACAGGTATTTTAAGCCATTCTGTGAAGTTTTGAAATTTTTGCTTTTTGCTTATTTTTTTTTTGGCATCTAAAAAAAATTAAATTTCGCTCAAAGTGGGTGGCCACAGGTATTCTAAGCCATTCTGTGAAGTTTCGAAATTTTTTATTTTTTTATTTTTTTCGGCACCTAAAAAAAATTAAATTTCGCTCAAATTGGGTGGCCACAGGTATTCTAAAACATTCTGTGAAGTTTTTAAATTTTAGATTTTTTGATTATTTTTTATTTTTTTTGGCATCTAAAAAAAATTAAATTTCGCTCAAAGTGGGTGGCCATAGGTATTCTAAGCCATTTTGTGAAATTTTAAAATTTTTTATTTTTTTATTTTTTTTATTTTTTTCGGCACCTAAAAAAATTAAAATTTTGCTCAAAGTGGGTAGCCACAGATTCTAAACCATTCTGTGAAGTTTTGAAATTTTTGATTTTTTGCTTTTTTTCTCGCACAAAGATCGTGACTTCCATATGAACATGTGTTTTGAAGAAAGAGTTCTCTCAGAAATGATTCTCATTTTTGGTCTAGAAATAGAAAACCTACTTTTTTTTTGTTCTGATTTCTGGTTCAGAATCGGTTCTGGAACAAAAAGTTGTTCCAGAAATAGAAAAATGAAATTGCGTTACCAAACGGGTTTTTGGTCCAAAGCTATTTCTGGGAACAGAAAATCAGTTCTGGACAGAACCAGAATGGTTATCATGCGCTACCTTAATGTTTCTTTTATTTTTCCTGTAAAAAGGGAATCTGTGATGAGATAGTACGTAAATAATTATCTAGCTCATTTGATGTTTAATTTAAATTCACATCACATACTTATTAAAAGTTCAAACTTAATTACTAAAAGAAAAGCTAGATAATTCCATTGGGAAAATGAGTATTTATCCTGGATTTGTCTCTAACTAATGAATGATGTTTGTGCCGTATTCGATTTCAGGAAAATATGCAAAGAGGTTTAATATATATCCAATAAATATGTTGTTTTGGCTCTCATGTTGAACTTGTTACATCACAGATGGAAGATCCCTTCACAATCGATTTCATCCTAAAGACAAAGCCATCAAGTGGTGCGTCTTTTGTAACGTGTAGGGAAAAAATATACGTCACCCCTGATTCGGTGACATATGAAGGATTGATTGCCGACGTTAAAGATTTCGGCTTTCTTTTAAAGAGAATGTGGTACAAGACTCCTGGTGAAGATTGCGAGTTACAAGTAGAGATCAAGAGTGATGAGCAAGTGAAGGGAATGGCACAACTAGCATCTAAAAGAGGATCGATTCTTTTGATCGTCGAGGGAGGGGTTGACACTTCTTTGGAAGGAGCAATAATCAGGGCCAGCCAATGGGGCTGCACCGTGCACTTTCTTGCTTTCTTTTTCAGTGTTGCCTTTTTCCTGTTTCTCTCGCTTTTGCGGGGAAAATTTTTCCCAGGAAAATTGGGCAATTAGCTGGAATGCGCGGGTTCAGTCTTTGTGAGGACTCTCTGGTGATTTTTGTTTTGCTTTCATATCTTTCTTTGGGTTCAAATAATTTGGGATGAGTTTTGTTGGTATTGATGAACCTGGACATGGTCTCACGGACCATTTTTTTGTTTTGTTGTTGTAAGTTGGGAAAATCATATACGTTCAAAAAAAACTTTGGAATGCCAAGTGAGTCTCATTAGCGCCTAATTTAATACTTTGCGAAAAAGGAAAAGACTTTATGATAGCATCTACTGGAAATCAGAGTTTGTTTGCCAGATAAAAAGAAGTGCCGATTCCTTCATTATTGGTAAAATTATCACCTAATTAAACCAAGTCCAATGTTTATAGCAACTTCATATTTCATTGAGTGACTTATGAAGGATTGATTGCCAAGGTGAAAGGTTCCGGCTTTTTTTTTTAAAGAGAATGTGGTACGAGGATCTTGGTGAATACCCAGAGCTGCTCACAGAGATCATGAGTGACGAGCAAGTGAAGAGAATGGTCCAACTAGCATCTAAAAGAGGATGAATTCATGTGTACGTCGTGGGAGAGGTTGACAGTGAGTCGGCAATTTTGAATGTTTTGAAGCTATGGAAAATAGGAAGCAAATGAAGGACGGAAGGATTGGGCACTATGGCAGGGTCAATGGAGGGAAAACGATGAGTATGGAAGATAGGAAGAAGGACGAGGATGACATTAGGGAACCTGCCAACCAAAATGATGTCTTGTGCTTGAGTTGCCAAAGGGTGCGGAGGAGTCGAACAGTATGAGAGATCCTGCAAAGTTACAATCGAAGTTGAAAATCAAAGAGACGTTTCTTCTATAAATAATAAAGATTTGCATAATATTAATTTTGTAGTCCTTAAAACTTATGTGGAATTTCAACGTGGTCCAGGTGAAGAGGGATAGAACTAGGGAGTTTGACCGAGTACATGTAAAAATAAGCAGGGGAAGTGAGGCCAGATGTGCTTCAAATCCGAGAAGGGATCCTCCAGAAAGAGGCTGGAAGCTGTATAACTTCAAGTTCAAGAGGAGCGATAAGGCAAGCACGAACAAGCGCTGTATCAAGCAGAAGATGTAAGCCTTCTGAGATACTAGCGGTGACCTCTTGTGAGATGGGCTTGGACTAAAAAATTTGCACATAAACTCTTTTACTAACTTTTTGTTTTATTTCTTCATTTTTTTGTAGTGAAAACGCATGTATTGGTGGCTTAAAAAATAGGGGACCATCACCTGCTCTTGAATTTTCAATTCTTGATCACCTCCAATTAGGGGTGTCAAAAAAGCTCGCGCCAGCCCGAAGCGGCCCGGCCCAACCCTACCCTAAAATTTTCGGTATTTTGTGGTTGGGCCTTAGTCTTCTTCAAGGTAGGGTTTTTAAGTGTGGGTATTGTTTGGGTCAGGCTGGGTCGGGCTTTTTTGACACCAGTGCCCACTTACCCAGTACCCAGAGCAACAAAGATATTTTACCATCTCCCGTCGCTCTTCTTTGCCAAATTCTATGGATTGAACGAATTCCCAGTCTTCTTCACCTTCTCCCCATTGAAGCTCTGACGACGGATCCCGATCGAACGCCGGGACTCTCTTCGGCCATTCAGAGCTACACGCGAAGCCCTCAACTCTTCTCTCCATTGCCGTGCTGGACTTCACGGCCACCGCCGTCGCCGTCGCTGTCTCAGTCCACCTGCGCTCTCATTCCCTCTCTGATCGCAAGTCTCTCTTTCGTCGCTACTTCTCTGACTAGTCTGAATTGGATATGATTTTTCTTTTTCTTGGTTCTGCAGATAATCGCACCCTCCATGGCCACTGCACTCTTGTCTCTTGCTTGAGAAAGACTGATAAGGAGGACGATTTATCCACCTCTGGTGAGATTTAGGCATTGTGGCACTGGCACCAACCCGACCCGTCCTGACCCATCTCTTGGGGTAAATGCTGAATAGGGTCTTGGGGCGGGTCAAGCACAATCCTGTGCATTTTGGGTTGGTTCGGGTTTTAGGAAAGCCCGACCCGACCCGACCTATTAACACTCCTACCTCTGATCAACTTTAATTTCTTATGTTGGCATATGAATGTTAAAAGCATAATCTCTTCAATTAATGACCCAACATGTCACTAAAAGTTAAGTTTTATTCACTGAAGCACCAAATCCAATAAAAAAAACTAACCAAATAAAATCAATATTAGATAATATCAATAGCAAATCACTAAGTGCACCAAAAAATCATCAAGTGCATAAAAAACTCTGTAAAAGGACAAGTAATATGTGAATAAATTTCACCGAAGCCTACTTAGTTCAGCGTATTTATTGTCAAAATCCTAGGCATCTTGCTCACACTCGAGTAGCATGCCTACTGCTGTAGTGTCGATACATACTCCGTGACCTAGAACTTTAAAAGGGTCCAAATCAGCCCAGTTGAATCGCATCATGAAAATGTACAGCGAAAAATGAGAGGCAAGTCAAGAACTTGTGCTCCTACCATACTCATCCAGTGGAATAGAAATTTAGAAGGAAACACAAAAGTGGAAACTCACGATAAAAGACAAGTATTGGCGGCTTGGAGAAGAATATGACAGTCCAAAACCCTCCCGTGGTCTTTACGTGGATGTGGTTTTAGTTTAACATTTTCTTTCAAATAGGTTATGATTATTTCGCCCTTTGTTATTGGGTGGTTTGGAATTCACAAATAGATTTCCATATATACATTGAATGTAGAGGATAAAGTCTTCATGCTACTGAATATGAGGTGACGAGGATTTCATGAATCTATGAAAGAAATAAATTCTCATCGTCCGAAAACTAGAAAGAAATCAATTTTTTAAATAAGAAAACCGACTCTTATCATCCTTTATTCTCGCAATATTTTATGTGAATAGGCTATTGAGTCCTTTTATATCCAACAAATGTATGAATACCCTTTTCTATACTTACCCAACTGCTGTTTCCTCAAAATTACCAGATTACCTCATCAATAGAAGATTCTTATGTAGTAGGTTCTAATTAATTTAGCTATCAATTTTTTTTCTTTATATAGACATTTATAAGCTCTTATAATGTTCAGACAGAAAAAATATTTAGCAGTTTAAATAAGTGACACCGTTTGACTGTCTAGAAAACCTTCCCGCTTCGTAAAGGAGTCTTCACTGTTATTAGTTCTCTCACAAAACCAAATCACAGCCCTACCACTTCTTTAACGAGTCTTTACTACTATTGTTTCTTCCAAAGCCAGACTCACGAGTCATTTTTCAAACTTTAGTTAATTTTAACCACGTGACCTTTTATCAAGACACCAAGACACTCTCTCATATTTGAATTAACTATATCGAATAAGACCTTTTACTTTTATCCATATAACCTTTCATCATTGCAATATGAGACATCGTTTCACCTTTAAATTCAGTAAGATTAGACAACTTACGATCATCATTTTATCACAATTTTTCTTTTCCATTTTGTCCGCACAGCTCAAGAAATTCTTCATAATACATGACTATTCGTTCTAAAGTTGGTAAAACGATACTCTGTTTAGAGGAATAGTCATTATGTTCTGAAAAACTGCTCTTCTTATATGAATGGACATACTCTTTTCACCAACAATACAACTCTTGAAAAAGTACATAATTGTAGGGGTGTCAATCAATCGGGTCAAGTCGGGCTTTCATGATACCCGACCCGAAACATATAGGGTCATGCTTGACCCGCCTAGACCCACCCCAAGACCTTGATCATTGTACACCCCAAGGACCGGGTCGGGCCGGGCCGGGTTTCGGGTTTTTTTTTTTTTTTTGCAGGTCGCTTCAAAGAAGCTCAGTTCCATGTTCTATTGGAATTGCACGGTTCCACCTGTGAAAATAATATATCCCCATATATGTAACTTCCCATTTCTACTGTTTAATCTGTAAGCTCCCCTTTTGAGTCCAAAAGGATAATCAGATGTAATAATTCTAATAAAATATGAATTGAACAAGGTTGGCTTATCCTCCACACCAGATTAAAACATGCCAAGTGCAGCCCAGTAAACATATCCACTCATTGGGGTCAGATCATACATATTGAAATAAACTGGTGCACAGCTTGGACCATAGTCTGACTTTGCCTTGGGAAGGAAGCAAAATCGGATTGCTGATTTGCCTCTTAAAGACTTAAACGACGAGGAACCACTAATTTCCATGCTTTCCTGTATCTCAGTTTCATTCTTATCTTGGGTGAAGAAACAAAATCTAAGTCAAGGAGTTTTACATACCTGTATGAAAGGACAAAAATAGAAACAGCAGTTCAGTCAAGGAGTGCACACAACCCGTATAATAGGCCAAAATTACAATCATAATCAACCTGTATGAAGTTTTTTTTTTTTTTTGGTAAGGTACCTGTATGAAGTTCATGCTGTCTTTTAACTATAAAACAATTTATTTACTCTAATAGGGTGGAGAGAGGGGCGGAGGTTGAGGATGTGGCAACTAATTGATTGAGTACTAAAAAAGGACAGCTGCGTTCTTTTCATTCCAAAGATCTATCAGTTAAAAAATTACTTGTCTGGAAGAGGAATTACACAACCAAATCATAATGATGCCAAATTATCATTTGGTGAATGGAATCATGAACTATCAAAGTGTCACGCTTTCTCCTGTCACGCTTCCTTTTAATCTCGTGAAATGTATCTAAGTATAAGAAGCACAGAGTTAGGAATTTCAAAACGATATAAGTCACTGACAGTTAAGCAAAAATGCGACTCCAGCATATGCAACAAATGAGTTTCAGTGAGACCAAAGACAAAATATGAAGCAAAATGAAAGGAGTTCCCACAAAGAAATATAATTGCTTAGACAAGCATCATCACATGAAATAACTCAGGAATTAGCACCCAAGGCACGATCATGCTTTTACAAATTGGCATACAGATACAAGCAAGCATCCTATTACATTCTGTCTTGTCCATGAAGGTTTTTCTTGTCCAATGACTCTTGTCCATGAAGTTGATAATGCAAAATGTAAACAGATCTCTGAAGACAGGATCAAGGGAACCTTCATATTACAAGATTTTGACATACCTACAACTATCACAGAACATTTAATATGCATTGAACTGTATAAAGTTAAGAATTAACGTTGTTATTCTGCTTTCCTGGGCACTTGTGGTGCTCATGTGCCAAAAATGAGTAATTATGTTAGGGTAAAGAAGGAACTGGAAGGACAAAGAGAACTCAGACTGCCGCAAGTTGAGATTTGAAAATCAAAAGATTAGTTGGTGGACTGAAAAAAGGTTGCACAAGCATTCAACTATGTAATGAGGACGAAGGGTAAATAAATACAACACTCGTCTCTCACCTAACTTTAGATAGAAAAAATCTCAAGCAGGAAGGCTTGATCGGAGATATACTAGAGTGTTACTGTAATTTGTAATAGAGAACTGACACTCAATAAATCTCAAACCTGCAGGCCTATGGGGTCTAGATCAATAACAGTCCTAAATTCGTGCCCTTTTCCCACCGGAACGAAAACGGAGACCATTATGGGCACTAAACATGGAATCCTAATAATATATTAAGCATCTTTGAACTCTTTCTTAACCCTTTCCAGTAAAAGGGTTTCGCAAGACTAACTTAAGCAAGCAAAAGACCCACTTAACAATAAATTATGGCGCGACCAGACATCATCTCTTTCGACTTATGCCAACGAAATAGGCAGGATGCAATTCCTAGCTTGCTGAAGCAGGGTGGAAGCTTGCATTTGAGTTCAATGGCTTTAGTTACTGGACTTCAGTCGACGGCACATTTCCCTGCCTCGAGCACCAGCTTCAGCATGTTAAGATATATGGTTATGTACAGGAGCTTGAAGTCATTGAGCTCATTGAATTTCTACTTAAGAATGCACAGGTCCTGGAGAAAATAGAGATTTCTGCCAAGAAGACTCTGCAGCGAACACATAGCAAGTACATGTTTGCCAGTGACATTGGTCGTCCGTCAAAGGATTATTGTACATCAGACACACTCCTAGAGTTTTCACAAAAGTTGTTAAGTTTCCCGAGGGCCTCAACTTGTGCTGTAATTGTCACGCCCCGAACCCCATCGAGCTCGCGACATCCCTTGCTCCGGTCGAAATGATGCGACGTCCCAGGAATGTCGCCGACCCAACCCAAACATCAGAGCCACATGCGGAAGCGAATAATAAAACCCCGGACAAATAATGACGACAACGGGGTAGAACAACAGAACAATCCAGCAACCACATATTCATACAACACCAAATATACATACATCATATTACAGGCATAATTAACAAACTAGCATCCGAAATCACCGTCAACAAAATATCAAGGTCCGGTTAACTTAACTTCCCTATGGGTCAACCCGATTTACATAACCCCCAAAAATCTTAAGGAAAAACCTAAGGATCGCCCTCCTCCAGTCTGCTTCTGAATCTCTGGCTCAAATCTCTGGAACTCACCTGCAGCTCCACTGGGCACCAACAGTAGCTCCCCGGACTTCCAAAAAGAAAAGGCGTACTTCCTGGGTTTAGGGCCGGGGGTCTGAAAGTGGCGGTTATACAACCGTGAGACGAATCTCAATAAGTGTACAACCCCAAACCCCACGTAGGCACTCACGTACCGCCAGACGAAAACACACATAACACACAACGATCGGCCAAACTAACAATCACATGCGACCCTACCTGGAATCCATCACGCACGTTCCTGCACGTTAGACAATAACACAGCCAACACATCACAGCGAGGAATCACAGACGCGCGCGTGCCTCAATTATAAGACAGAAACCACTTGGGCACGTCCCATACCGCGCCTAGCAGTTTCTACCCCATAATTAAGCATCACATCGCGCGATACAAACACACTCGCACGCTACTCACACCATGCGTCACTTTCCACAATCCTCTCGCTTGTCTTGCCAAATCCCACTCATTTTCAACCTTTCCACCACTACCGCGCCCGCGTAAACGCATCGGCCAACGGTCTTCGACCTCGTCGAGGCATCGTCACCCCCGTCGGGCCGGGTATCGTCACCTCGTCGGGGCGGCATCGTCCCGCGTAAACGTACACGCCTCGGGACGGAATCCTACACACACTTTCCTTCTACCGCGCCCGCGTAAAACGCATCAGGCCAACGGTCTTCTGACCACGTCAGGCATCGACACCTCGTCAGGCCGGGCATCGTCACCTCGTCAGGGACGGCATCGTCCCGCGTAAACGTACACGCCTCAGGACGGATCCTTTCCAACCAAACCACATTTCCATATCCTCGTTCCACTCAAACCACACTTACGCACGACCAGTACTCGCACGGCCAAACACAATTCCACATTGCATGCACATTTCACAATTCACATACACTTTGCAAATATACATTCTCACCACGCCAGCACACCACACAATCATACACATATAACACGCGATCCCGAAGCACTATCACACATTCTTGGCACGCGAACATATTGTGCAATCGCACTACCACACCATCACACCTTACGGCCACACACGTGACATACACGACCACACGTACACAACCCGAAACACAATCCCAAATCAGCCAACTACCACAAATCGCACAATCACGCACAAATTTCCATTCAAGGCACAATCCCAATAATTAATCGCACAATTTAATTCCGATCAAACCTCAACATCACAGCCCTAATCCAAGCTCCCTAAACCTCAAAATTCTTCGCCTAATCAGTCCGCTACCACCAAATAATCAGTCACTCAAATCAGTCCCGAGCAGCCCCTAAAACAGTCACAAATCGCCTAAACCAGGTCCTAAATGAATCTAGAAATACCCGAGCTCCTAGGTAGTTTTTGGGGGAGACACTTACTCAAAAGGTGAGACAGAACGGGGCTGGAACGGGCCGGGACAGCGGCAGCAGCGGGAGCAGCGTCGCCGGCGATGTACGGACGGCGTGAACAAGTGATCCCCCCGTACGGCGGTGAACAGATTTTCCGTACGGACACCGTACGGACAGTGGCTGGGACGGTGGCCGGCGAGGTGCCGTGATTACCGCGGCGTCCAACGGTCCGGCGTGAACAGTGACCCCGTACGTACGGTGAACAGTACCTGTACGGGGGACACTGTACGGACTATGCTGGACGGCGACGTACGGCGAGGCTGGATGGCTGGGTGTCGACGGAACGGCAATCGGAGCTCAGACGAAGCTCCGGCTGATCTGTTTGCAGACGAAAGAGAAAAAGAGAGAAACAAGGCTGTTTTGGACAAAAAGCGGGCTGTGGTGGCTGAACAGGTGAGAGGGAGGTCCAAGGGTGCTGTGGCGACGGCTGGTGGGCTTGCAGCAGCTCCGGCTGGTACTGTTCCGACGTGAACAGTACCAGAAAATGCAGTAACCGAACTGCAGAACAAGAAACGAAGAAGAAGAAGAATTTTCACGGGGGAAATGACCGAATAGGCTGAGAGGAGAGAGAGAGGGTCTGGTCAAATGAGTCAAAGTTGGTGTGAGTGGAATCCATGTGTCTCAATCTAAGCCAATTGGACAATTTTGCCCTTGATCCAATGGCTTTCTTTCCTTCTCATCCAATAATTTAGGGGTAGAATGGTCATTTGCTCTTAACCATGGTTGACCAGACCTGAGTTAAGCCTAACTCACCTTGGTTAATCCCAAAATTAAATCCAAATTTCGGAATTAATTAAAAATGGCCTAGGGGTATTTTCGTAATTTTCCGATCCCGAACCCAAATTCCAATTTTCGCACATACGTGTTCCATATGTGCGTGGCCAACATAATATGGCGTCGGAATCGCGAAATTCATCGCGCAAGCCCTCGAAAATCCACGTCAAAGTCTCGGGAATAAAATAATATTATTTTTCCAATTTTTGTCGAAATTCCAATTTTTGGCCAAAATCACTCTGAATGTGCGTGGCCACCCCAAAATGACCTTGGCCGCGAAAAATAACCTCAAACGGCCTCAAAATCCAACATCGGTGTCCACAGGGGCAAAATCGTAATTTTCCCGGTCCCGAACCGAAATCCATTTTTTTGCAGAAATGGTTGGCCCCAAGGTTGACCAAGCCAAAAACGTCATCGGCCGTCCAAAATTGTCACTTTCAAAATTCTCGATTCCCGGGCCCGAATTCCAAGAAATGACTAAAATCGAGCAATCGCAACTTTAGCTTATCTCTGGCTAACGGGTGGCTCTCTGGAATTACGCGCTCTCGACCCGTGACCGACACTAAGTCAAATCACGTTTAAGTTTACTCCACCCGGGACGACCTCGGTTGTCATATAATTGCGAGGGTCTGTCACTAGTGCCCTTTGGACACGATCAATCAAATAGATCGGTCTCGGTTGGCTCAAAACATTCCCTCGTCAATCGATATGATCGAAGATCGAACCCAGGTCGAGTTCTTTGGTCGTGCGAACTCAATCCCGCAACGGCCCTACCCCTAAGGTTAGCATCCCGTGAATGCGCATTGCCGGGTAAGACCTCACTATAGTGCATTGGTCAAATTCATTTCTTAAATCCCGGGAAAAGGATCGAAAATTCAGACTGTTACAGTAATACACCTGGGTTAGATACTGGAATTGGAATTGTGTTCACCCCTCTTTTGGACACCCTTGATGTTTCTATTTCAGGCATGTCTCACATCTGATAGACTTTACAAAAGTAGTTGGCCTTTATGATGTATTCGCTTTTTTGCCTCAGGTCTAGCAACATCCACGACTCTGTACAGGCAGCTTTATGAATATTTTGATAGTGGATGTGTCTTTTTATGCCAAAGTGTGTTTCTCTTGACAACCTTTCTTTTCAAATTCCCAGCTCTTTCTAATAGTTCGGCTAAATTTTTGCAGTATAGATTTACTTGAATTATCTCTTGATACCAGTTACAAGCAGTTAATTCCGTCCTGTGGCTGCTCTTCTCTCTTGGTTTTTCACTTATAGGTTGGTGTCTTCAATGTTTCACTTTTCAGCTTTAGCTACCATTTCTTTGTCCTGAAAGGAAGTCAATGCAGGTCAATATTCTTGAGTACCGCCCTTGAATGATTAGTCTATCAACATCAATATCAGTACAATCCTAACCTACTGTACAGATTCCGTGAAGTATTGAGTTGTGCAGTCATCAAGTTCGTATCTTTTATTAAAGTCTACTCTAAAACTGTTATCCTATGTGCTCGTCTTCCTAATTATCCAAACCTTTCTGCTCATTATTCCTCACGAATGATGTTAGAGCTCAATGGAAGACCTTCCATGAGAAAATCGGCCATCGATCTGGACTTTAGGTAATTTGGCAATCGACCCCTTAAACTTTGAATTGGGTGAAACCAGTCCAACTTTGTGGGAATCTACTTCATCCCCTCCTGACACAGGTTGTTTTCAATGAGACTTTTCATAGTAACATGTCCGTCGAGCATCGATCTCAATCAGTATATGCACTTCAACCGCCACAATTCCAAGATGATAAGTGATGCTCTAATATGAGATTTCACAAATAGAGCACTCCCACATTGTTTTTTGGAAACCTAACGTAAACGATGTCAGAAATGACAAAAGTCGAATCAAATGGAATTTTGATTTCTGAACCAAATAGATAGTTTCGGCTTGATCGGCCCGTCTCGGTTCAATTCAACATTTGAACCGAACTTGTCCCCGCTCGATCTATAATATTTGAGTCCAAGTTGCTTCACTTGCTTCTTCACACTCCTCCATCATACTTTCCTAGAATTTGTGTACGCTAAATGGAAGCTCCAAAATCAGTCATGTCCATCTTAAACTTGCGAGTCTGTGATGCTTCAATTGCTACTTAGCAAATGAGACCTCCTTGGTATTTCCAGCTCGTACAAGTGCTCGAGATGAAAGAACAGCTTGGATTCAAATTTCAGCTCATTGATTTAGGGTGGATGAAAAAAAAAAGAATTAGGGTGGATGAAAGCACATGACTTCCACGGTTAAATCTAGTGCCTCAAGCAATAGCTTAAGCATGTAAAGATATATGGATGTTAAATTGTGAAAGCTACAAAATCTAAATAATTTGAAAAAATGAAATGCAATTAAAATTCGACCCAAAAAAAGAAATAAAATTAAATAGCGAAAGCTACAAAATCTTTTCAAAAAAGTTGAATTAAAAGTTAATAACGATTTCCGCCTTTTTTTTGTCTCATGAGTTACTGAATCAACCATGTTACCGGCTGCCTTTTTACCTTTCTCGCTCCTCTTCGATTTCCCCAACCCAAAGACAATTCACATTCGAATCATTTGAGCACTCCGCCGTGTGCCGGACTGGAACTAAAAATGTTTGACATGCGGAAGACGAAGCATCCATGTTTCCGGCACACGACGTCACTTGGCTTGTTTCTTGTTGCACTCCAAGCGTTTGTAGAATGTCCTGACTGGGTTCAAACTTCCAACCCTCTTTTCTGACATAATTCTGTTTAGCCCCGGATTTCTCTCTCAGATCCATTTCTCCTTTATTGTTGTGGTTTTGATCACATCATAGGGGTGTACAATGCGTGAACTATTTTATATGTATCTTCTGACATATTTTTTTGTTATGTTTGTGTAATTCGCAGAGTGTGTCCTGGAGTAGATCAACTATGGAGGGCAATAATGTTGTTGACGAAATCAGCAATGCGAAAAGTTGGAAGGGCCATAAAGATGGTGGAAATGATGTAATCAGTAGTTTGCCGGACTCAATACGGGTCTCTACATACATTCCTTCCTACCCACGAGGGACGCCGTACGGACAGTGATGGTCCCGCAATTCCGTTACCTCTGGACTTTTGCGCAACTTATCTTTTGATCAGTTCTTTCCATAATTGTGAACTGTGAAGAGCGGACAGTGTCACAATGGTCTTGAGTATGATGAGAAGTTCTTAAATTTCACCGTGTATTGACTCTGCATGAGAGCCCCACAATTGACTCGTTCCGGCTCAAGATGGATTTCTATTTGAACTACGCAACGGATGAGGATGTTTGTGATAATCCTGAATTCGAGGACCATGTAATGAAATAGAGAAGAATGTCGAACAAAATCGATTCATGGATTTGCTTTGCAGTGAGGAAAAAGGTTAAGTTCCTCGATTTGGGCTTCCTAGGGTGCGGCATTTCAGTTATTTCTTACAGGTTACCCAACATTGCTCTCAGGTCTAGCTATTTAGTACATCTCAAGTTAATTGCTTGTGATGTCAAACCACTAGGACCGATTCAATTGAAATCGCTTAAAAACTGTCATCGAAGGAAATTATGCTAAATGAGAAGATACTCGGTGAGATAGTATACGCTTGCCCATTACTTGGAGAGCTGTCTCTTGAAAAATGCTATGGTCTCCAGAAGCTCAGGTTCAATAGGCGCTCATCTATTGAAGAATTGAACCTCGACATGTGTGAGGGCTTGGAGAAGCCTGGTCTTGCTTCCTCTTATGCAAACAAATGAGTATGAGATCGGCTCTCTTGAATTATTTCGTAATGTTCTAAATGCGGAGTTTAATTTGGTGGCTTGGACATGTTGAAGATAAGGAAGACACTGTACAATCTAGATCTTCCATCACTAATATGCTCAGAGGCGCGTCCATCGTTTTGTTCCAATGGCGTAATTTCACTCTCACTTCCAAAATTCCTAATCTGCCACATCCCTTCCCTTTAGATTAACCAAAATCAGACACTAAAAGTTTATTCCATAAAAGATAACTAGGGGCGTCCATGGTTTGGTTCGGTTCGGATTTCTTTGAAATCTGAACCGAATAGCGTGTTGAAATTTAGTTCGATTCGGTTCTGATTTTCGATTTTCATTTATTTATTTATTTTATTTTATCTGATCTGATTTGATTTTATTAGCTTTTTCACTTTTTTGGACGTATGCCTTTCTCTCTCTCTCCTCCCACCTCATCCTTCTGTTCTTTGTCGCCCTCTCTCTCATGGGGCCTTTCGCTTCACCTTCACAACAATGGCGGTTTCTCCTCCTCTTCACGACCACCGCCCTCAACGATTTCGCGGCCTTCGCGCGTGCCGGCACCCCGGGCACCAACATCGGCCCCACCCACCTCCGCCTCCGCCACGGCCACTGCCGGCTCGTCCCCCACAATGCCGCCCTCAAGCGAGACTACTACGCCCCCTCTGCAATGCTCGACCTCGCCACCAACCGGATCCGCCTCCTCACCATCCTCACCGACACCTGGTGCTCCTCCGGTTAGTTCCTCCCCGACGGATCCCTCCTCCAGACAGGTGGCGACCTCGATGGCTTCCCCAAGACTTGCCGCTTCACCCCCTATGACCTTGCTGGCGGCTGCGACTGGGTTGACCTCGACCACCGAAGCTCTCCGACGGCGGTGGTACGGCACGAGCCAGATCGTCCCTGACGAGTCGGTGATCGGCGGCTGCGGCAGCGTCTCAGCGAACAACGTCGAGTATTATCCACTGAGGGAGACGGGAAGATCTGCAGAGAGAGAAATACCCAAATGATCGAATATAAATGTTGTGCATTTTCAGTTCGGCTCGGCTTATAAACCGAACCGAACCAAACCAATAAAACCCAAACCAGCAAAAAAAAAGTCATTTTTTCAGTTATCCGAACCGAACCGAAAATACACGAAATTTCGGTTCGGTTCGGTTCGATTTGTATTTCAGTTCGATTTTCTAGTTTGGTTCTGACACCCTAAAGATAACAATGTTGTCGAAGTCGGTTTACTGTTTCAGGGTCACAATTAAGTTGAAGTGACCGACTTCCTTTTCTATCAGTCTAAACATTTCTTTCTTCTATCGGGTATTGACTATATGGGAATTGAGCCAACGGCCCTGCCCATCGTTTGCATGGAAGCATTTGACGCTTGAAGTGAGTCTAACAGAGTGGCACCTCCCTCGGATTTCTAGTATAATTAACTTCTCATACTAGTAAAACGGCCCTCATGGGGATGGCAGAGTATTCTGATGGGGAGAGATTTGATATCGAACTCAGTAATATGGTCGGTTGGCATAGGGGAAAAAATCAATATCTGAGAAGATAGGTGGCTAAAACGAGGATTAATAAGAGGACTAGCAACTTCTCGAAACCAACCAGAGTTGCAAACGTAATCCAAAATGAGAATAGAAGATGGAATGAAGATTTGCTAGCAAGAATGTTTGATGAGCAAACTGTTAACGAGGCGTTAGCAATACCACTATGCAGTCATGCAACAGAGGACAAACTTGTGTGGACAGCTACGAAGTTGGGGGTCTTCTCGGTGAAAAGTGCATACAATCAGATTCATCAAAAGGAAAACACACAGAATGTAATGCAAGCCTCATCATTTTTCAAGCCATCCCGCAAGCTATGGTGCATAATCTAGAATTTAAAAATCCCATCCAAGGTTAGAATATTTCTATGGAGTGTATGCCAAAATGCTCTCCCCACAGCAGAAAACCTCTATAGGAGGAAAATCTTACCTCGACCAGCATGCCCCTTCTATGATAAGGAAACTGAAATGGTAGAGCATCTATTTCTTCTCTGCCCCTGGACCGAAGCCATCTGGACAGATCCCTCAGTACAGATCAAAATCACACGTCAAGAAATAACACGGATTGAGGTATGGATTCATAACTATGAGTTACGGCTACATAAATTGCTGAATCTAGATGAAATGGCCATTCTTTTGTGGTTGATATGGAAGGCCAGAAATGAATTTGTGTTTAGGAAAAAACCCCTAAATCCGAGCACCCTAATTGAGTCGGCAAGAATGATAATGCAAAATTATAGGAAGTGGAATCATCAAAGCTCTATTTTGCACGCTGAAAAGAGCCTTTTACCTCTGTGTTGGAAACCACCGATGAGAAACTCCTTCAAAATCAACATAGATGGATCCTTCCTTGGAGATGTAGCAAAAGGCGCAGTTTCTGGAATCCTCAGAAACGAAGTTGGTACCTTGCTAGAAGGCTTCGCCAGGACAGTACCCGCGACCTCGCCGTTGCACATAGAACTGCAAGCTTTGCTGCATGCTCTAGACTACTTCGTCGACAGGAGAAAAGATGGAATTGTGATAGAAACTGATTGTCTTGAAATAGTAAAGAAGCTGTAGGACCAGAGAGAAGTCGGCTGGGAAGAGGAAGCTTTCATTAGAGAAGCGTATATCCGAATGGCCCAATACACAAACCTAACTGTGGCCCATTGCAATAGATCCGCGAATCAAGCTGCCGATTGGGTCGCCAAAGCGCAACGTACAAATTCCCTTTTTTCATCTTGGCTAACCCGTCCCCCCCAACCATTATGGGAGTTGTTATGTTTTGATGCCCCTTCGTCGGGTTGTAGTTTCAAGAACACTTAATTTTCAATCAAAGTGTTTCTATTTAGATCAAAAAAAAAAATACTAGTAAAAGATCTAAGCCAAACTATTACGTATATAAGATGAAAGAAATAGGCGGTAGTCCTAAGACAGGGAGATTTGTGTTATGCTTCATGCATCATAGCTAGTATTCGTTAACAAGTTCAGTCACTACCGGCAAAATTTATTATCACTGGCTAAGTGTAATATTCAAGTTTTCTTTGTCTCATCTCGTGTTGGCGGTTTAGGGGTGTGCAACAGGTTCAGTCCAACCCAATTTTTAGCCGGAACCAGTTCAATTCTCGGCTCCAAAATCCTAAAATTGGCCTTTGCTATTTGGTTCGGCTCCCAGTTCTTATCTTAGAACCACCGGTTTGAATCAAAATCCATAATAAAATTTACTATCTAGGGAGAACGTTGCGTAGTATAAAAGAAAACTCAGACCAATGATAAATAGGAAAACGGAACTTGCAACACCATAGGAAAGTTACAGGAAAATAATGATAATAGTCACTGACAAATCAGAATGTATCCAAAAGTCGCTTTGAAGAAACAAAATTGCAGCAACTTCAATGACTAGAAAATATTTCATTGTTGATAAGTAAGGTACCGTTTGGAGTCATATAATTTTTATTCATAATCAATTAAATCAATCAAACTTGTTTATATAATCATTTAAACGTTTCTAAGTGATAATAATCTATGGTTACACAACTTCAACGTTAGGTTTGAGTGCTAAGTTTGTACTCTGTGTTGACACCTATTTTTAATTTGCCCAAAATTAATTGCACAAAATTTAGGAGTTAATTTTCTTTAATTCCTAAAATAAAAAATATTTCTATTTAAATACATTGCATATATAAATTAGGCATATTTGTATTAGTAGGGTCTATTAGAGTGTTTTTTTTAAAAAAAATTCAAAATTTACAAAAAAAAATTCAATTTGGGCCGGGTCGGGGCCGAGCCGACCCGGCCCCTTTTCTTTTTCTTCTCTTTTCCCCGCACGGGCCCCGGCCCTTTTTCTTTTTCTTTTCTCCCTCGCGCGAGCCCGGCCCGCTCTCTTTTTCTTTTCTTCTTCCCCCCCCCCCCCCCCCCGCCCCCACACGAACTGGGCCTGGCCCGGCCTTTCTCCTCCTTCCTTCTCCCCCGTCGCCCGTCGCTGTTTCCTTCCCCTGTTCGCCCTTGTTCTGGCCGCAGGGTGACGAACGGGGGCGGCCTCTCGCTGTCGCTATCTGGCCAGAGCAGGGGCCGAAGAGGCATGCCGACGGGACTAGCAGTCCTCCCCGATTTCCCGGGCTCTCCTCTCCCCCTTCTTCCTCTCTTCCTCACGGCACTGAACTGGCTCCCCCTGCTCTGCACCGGCCTAAATGGCCACGAAAGTCACGGGCCAGATAGGCCGGTGCAGGCCATCGTCATGCAGACGCGAGAGCAGGTGAGACGCGTCGTCGCCGCTTATAAAAGCCGAAGAGAGAGAGAGAGGCGGGGGTCGGCCATTTGAGAGAGAAACAGGGAGAGATAGAACAGAGAAAGAAGAGAGAGAATAGAGAAAGAGAGAGAGAAAATCGAGAATCCTCAGGCCGTGAGAAGGAAGCCCGTTGCCTCGCCGATGCCCCCCCGACCAGCCGGAAAACCTCCAGTTGCGTCGCCGAACGGTGAGCCTTCCCCGGTGCTCTGTTCGCCCCTGTTTTTGTGTCCGGTGTGGCCGGGACTCGCGCCGACCGTGTCGCGCGATTCCCGACCCATAACGTCTTCAGTCCCGGTCCCTACTCTCTGTCGAAGGTGAGCCACAGCCGTTGGAGCCGACCGATTCGTCGGAGGAGGTCGAAACACCTCAGTTTTGGTTATGCACGCCAGGTGTTCGACGAAATGCCTCAAAGAGGCCGGTTTTTAATTCGGTCGCCGGCCGGCGAGCGGCGGTCGGACGGCGAGCCAAGTAGGCGGCGAGACTTGGTGGTGGTTCTAAAAGCCGGATTTGGGGCCGGCGCCGGCCTAGGTCGGCCAGCGGAAGGCCAATTTTGGCTCCGCCGGCGTCCCCGCGTGTTTGTACACGCGGGGTTGACCCGACCCGGGTCAACGCCCTGGGTCGGATCCGTTGACCCGGGTTGGTTCCGACCGACCCGGATTCGCGACCCGACCCGGTTTTATTTTATTTTATTTTAATTTTTTTAAAAAAGACTTTTTTTTATCTTTTTCTTTTTTCTTTTCTGTATTTATTTTATTTTATTTTTTTAAAAAAATTAATTTTTTTCTTTTTTTCTTTTCTTTTTCTCTTTCCTAAATTATGTGATACATCTGTTGTTTTAATTTATTGTATTATTATGCATGTTATTGTCTTGTTTAAATTAGACAAGCCTGAGGTTGCGCGGTAGTATTTTTGCATGTTTTTTTTTATTTCCGTTGTATTATTATGCATGTTTTTAATACAATTGCTGAACTGTTGTGTTTTGAATGTCATCTGACTTAATTATGATTAAAACCTAAGGCTGCATGTCTATTTTGACTGCTGATCGTTTATGATTATGCACTCGCTTGATCACCTCACATGTTAGGAGAAAGGTCCTAAAATCAATCCAAATTGCCTGACAAATATTTTCAGAAATGAACAGGGTAAAAAGGTACCGAAAGGGCATTTGTTATTCAACTAGTGTAACCAAGTGCCCGAACTCAGTTAATCTCTGGTTCGCAGGAATAGGGTGATTCTCCCATCACCTTATTTGGGTTTCTAATCGACTCACCCCAAATCGATTAGTGGCGACTCCTTGGTATAAACTACTTGCATGTTAAACACTTAAACCCTAAGTCGCGATATGGTATGGGCTTGGAAGAGCCTGAATTAAGTCCCGAACCTAGACTTAGCATGTACCAGGCGAACCCCCCCTTTTTGCACATGATCGAAAAAAAAAGCGGGAGGTCGGTCGCGACACTCTGTTATTTTAGGGCAAAAGGACACTATAAACGCCATAACTTGTGTACGGCGCTCACTTTGGTGCCATAACTTTTTTTCGGATCACTTTGGTGCCAAGTCGGAGGAAAAACGATCACTTAAGTGTCATAACTTTTTTTTGGAACACTTTAGTACTAAAATTTTTGAAAAACGATAACTTAAGTGCTAAAATTTTTGAAAAATGAACATTTAAGTGCTAAAATTTTTTAAAAACGATCACTTAAGTGTCAATCTCCGGCGAGACTCCGGCGAGCCACGTCAGCTTCAGAAATTAATAAAAAAAATGCCACGTCAGATTTCCGGCGAAAAATTGTGTACGGCACCGGAGTTGGCACTTAAGTGATCGTTTTTCAAAAATTTTAGCACTTAAGTGATCGTTTTTCAAAAATTTTAGCACTAAAGTGATCCAAAAAAAAGTTATGGCACTAAAGTGAGCGCTGTACACAAGTTATGGCACTTGTAGTGTTCTTTTGCCGTTACCTTAGTCATCCTTATGAACAATGTTAAATGCCAGCTTGTCGCAAAACGTGGCACTCGGTGCCTACCTTCTAATGAATGGAGTACCTAAAGCGAACAAAACGCTGTTGTTTCATGGATCGGATTATCCATTAGCTTTTAGAGCATAACAAAACCGTCATTTAGATTGTCCCGTTTGCTAGCTATTGCTTCTGCTGGGCGAGCCCCCATCAATTTTTTTGTGAGTTTCGTTCTTTACAAGGTGTAATCAAGATGGCGTCATTTTGGACTGACAATTTAATCGCACTTATGGACGACTAAGGTAAAAGTGGCCAAAATTGTCCCATGGAGTGCCTTTTTTGGAACATTTGAAAATTGTCTATTGGGTGTATACGTACGTGCGTTCTCCGATGTGCATTTCTTCGGTACGTTTTGGAAATTCTTTTGCCATAGTGTCCCTCCGGTGCCTTTTTTGGTAAAGAGGTATGGAACTGTCAAGACTGACCAAGTAGCGGAACATAGAGGCAGAGGAGGTGGGACTACTGATCAGGGGTGCTTCGAGCTCAGGAAGGGCTCCCCCAAATGGAGGCAGAAGAAGGGGCATAGCTTCGAGTTCTGGAAAGGGCGCGCCTACGGGTTGATGTACACAGAGGTTCAAGCTCGGCAGGAGCAGAACCTCAGACATGGAGGTCCTGATGAGAACAAGGAGGCAAACAGGAACAAACATTGAATCACTTGTTTATTGTAGTTTCCCTCTGATTCTTCCCTGGACGCGAGCTAGTTGATCATTTTTGCTAAAAAAAAACGTGAACTGTCAGAAATTGGATGCACTGAGTGAATGTGTTCTTGTAATTCGGGTTCTTCTCTTGAACTCATGAGCTTCTACTATTTTGGTGTCATGAAATAGAGCCCTACGGGACTCAGTGACACTCTGCCAGTCCAAATAAAGCTACATATGTACTTAATTCTTAGTCTTTTTTTTTTGTCAGAATTTATTTCTTAGTCTGGCACAGTGGTTTTTCATACATATTAAGTTAGCGATTTTCACCAAAAAAAAATAAAATTGGTGATGCTTCAACTTAAACCATTTTTCCTGCGGTTTCTCTTGAAATAGGTTATGTAATAAGACTTCAGATAATTGTCACTGGTACAAACTTCGCTGGAAAATTGTCCAAAAAAGTCATAAACTTATTGCACTTTTGCCATTTAAGTCCTAAACTTTTTAATTTTACCAATTGAGTTATCAACATTTTCATGTTTTGCCAATTGAGTCCATCCGATCAATTTTTGCCAAAAATCGTTGACGTGGCAGTCCAATCAGCACCAGCCATCCTACATGGCACGGTTGGTGCTGCCATTGATAAATTTTAATATTTTTTCGAATTTTTTTATTTATTCTTTTCTTTTTTTTTTCTTCCATCGTCTTCCTTCAGCTGGTCACCGGCCCAGAGCGATGGTTGGCGATTGGCCAAAGGTAATCGCCAGCGAGAGTCGCCATTGCCAGCCTAAGATGAGGTCACCCTCGCCGAGATTTGGAGAGGGGCGACCTCACCATAAGCCAACGAGGGGTGGCCTTGCCCGAGGCCAGCAAGGTCGAGCCTCGCTTGAAGCCAACAAGGCCGGCCCTCGCTAGCCTCTTGCAAGGGCGACCCTCGCCGGCCATCACCGAAACCTAGTGACCGGCTAGAAGAAGATTAAGGGAGGAATAAAAAAGAAAACAAAAAATAAAAATTAATAAAAAAATTCTAAAAAATATGAAAATATTATTGAAAATTGTCCACGCCCGCATCGGCTAGCACCCATGTTAGTGATTTCTTGCCAAAATTAGCTGGATGGACTCAATTGGCAAAACATGAAAATGTTTATGATTTAATTGGCAAAGTTAAAAGATTTTGGACTGTATTGACAAAAATGTAATAGATTTATGACTTTTTGGATAAATTTCCCCAGACTTCCCGAATAGCAACAACACATAGTACAGTGGCTGGCAGATCCAGCATCTTGTCTACAAAGAGCTCGTTCTTGTAAGCAAATCAAACCTGGCAATGTGAATTCAATGTACGCAAGCACAAATGAAGGATGAAAGAAACGCCATAAGTTTACAAGATGCTGAACACCCAACATCCAAATCGATTTTGAACGATTCATAATAAATAATCAAAGTTATTGCAAAGTGGCAATGTTAGAAAACATCTTGTCAACCTACCACTTCATTATATTTAGAATGACAGATAAATTGGTTGGAAGGATGACAAATTAACCGGTTGCTTATAAAGAACTATAGCTTCGACAAAACCCGAACACTAGAATATCATCTAACGAAACAAGATACATAGATAGTGGTGATCGAATTTAATATCTGAGCAAGTGAGAGTCAACGAAAGACTTGGATTAAGTTATCACTAAAAACTATGGCTTGTCATTGTTTGCATGATCGACATGTTCAGATGATCAAAGCAAGCATGCATCCAGCGAAACTGAGGAACCATGAATTGGTCTTCTACAAGATGAATGGGCTATTACTGACTTTGTTGCCTTCATTCATTCGGGCCGAGTTTATAAATTCTTAAGTCCTGACATGCCCAATTATGTACACAGATATTTATTCTTACTTGTGGGTCGGCTTTAGGGTGGCTGCAAAGGTCAAGTCCTTCGAAAATGAAACACCAACATCCTTAGGAAGATGATTGGCCCGAGAAAGCAATCACAGAACGCGTCCTTTTGAATAGTGAGAACACTGAGAAGTCCTTCGGATACGAGAATATAATTTTCTTTGTTGTGATCCAACTGGCGAGAGTAACTTGATAGGAACATAAACTAGAGTAATGAAAAATTGTGAGAATACTTAAATATTGAGAAAATTGCCCAATCAGTCTTTAACTTATTGTACATATATCAATTCAATCCTAAACTTTATAATTTTGCTAATTTAGTTTTAAACCTTTTGCGCAAAATTTCAATATGCATTTTGAAAAACCCCTTCAACTTAAAGTCCTTTACATTTTCCCAAAGACTTTCCCCCAGAGCGTTCCCAAACGCAGCCATAGTCCTTCCGGCCAATTTTCACCATAAAATACTAACGTGGAACAATAACAGGACCGCCACCTCAGCGATTTTCCGTAAAAATTGACCGAAAGGATTATATTGAAATTTCGTGCCAAAGTTTATGACTAAATTAGCAAAATTGAAAAGTTTGGGACTGAATTGACATTTGTACAATAGGTTTAGAACTGATTGGGTAATTTTCCCCTTAAATATTAAATCACGCTTTCATCTAATAATTAAGCTTTTATAATAGTTAGCAGCGATCTAACAAAATTACACATAATATCAAGCAAGATGTCCTCAGTTAAAATATTTCCAAGCCTATTAATTGTCTCCCTTATTATATATTTTCACACTTAGTCTTAGACCAAAGTCTAGCCTACGAGTGGGGGGAAGTGTTATAATATTTAAATATTAAACCATGTCTTCATCTAGCAACTGAAGTGTTTAGAATAGTTGACAGTGATCTCACAAAATTTATAAAAATGGTAAAGGAGTTTAATGGGGATAAGGACACCACAAGTGTCATAACTTTGTATAGCATTCACTTGAGTGCCACAACTTTTTTTTCAACCACTTGAATATCATAGCTTCTAAAAAACGTTTACTTAAGTGCAATAACTTCAATTGATCATTGAGTGCCATAACTTTTAATAGCATTCACCTAAGTACTGAAAATTTGATGTGGCATGGCATTTGTGGCGAATGTTTTTAAAAATATATGGCGCTCAAATAATCAATTGAAAAATTATATGGCAATTGAGATAAGTATATCATAAGTCCTAAAATTTGTCGTGAAAGTGTAATTGAGTTCTAAAACTTTCAAAAAAATGCAATTAAGTCCTAAAACTTATCAAATTTGGACAATCAACTCTCTCCGTCAACTCCGTTCATACATCGTTCTCTTAATTTCGATAGTATATTCTTGGTAATGTAGTGTATTTGGTTTGCCAAGATTCTTCATGGTGTAGAATTTTGTGTCCTGGTTCTTGTAAGTAGTCATTTATTTATTTGGTAAATAGGCATGTACCTCCCAGGAGCGTACGGTGATGTTTGATCGAACATATATTGGACAAGGCAAAGGACGCATGTTTAATCACTGACGCCGATAACAAGAAATATCAAATTTAACCGACTTACCTAACATGATATATAGACAAAGTTCATCTCAATCATTAATCACGTGAGCTTTTAGATGGGACCACATAATAAATTATTAAGGTCTAATGATCCACATCATCTATAAATCACTGAAAGATACCGCAGCTGGTCCATCTTGTTAGGATGCACGTGTGAATTGTTTTAAAGAAGTCTCATATCGGAAAATTGATGTGGTATTGAGCAGTTAATATAGGGGTGAACATGGTCCGGGTGAGTGGTTTCTACCCTAGAACTGGGAACCGCTCACTAAAGACTGGTTCCGAAAAATTGGAACCGCCCGTTGGTTCCATGGACCCACTTGGGAACCGGACCACCGGTTCCCAGGTGGGTCCATGGAACCAGTCCTACTAGCCAAGGACAGAGACGAAAAGACGGAGACGGAGACGGAAATGGAGAGTCAGAGATGGTGAGGTAAGCATCAACCGAGAAGAGTGAGAGAGTGAGAGTGAACGTAAGGCGAAAGCAAAAGAAGGTGTTTCTCGGCTCAATGTGAGGTTGTGAGCGTTGAGCTAGTTAGGTTTAGTTTAGGGATTTAGGATTTTTCTTTTTGTAAAAAATAAATATTAAATAAATATATTATATATTATATTATACTATTATTATATTACAGGTCCGGTCTAGGTGGGCAGGTGGGCGGTTCCACACCTGGAACCGAAAACTGGACCGATTCCCTTAGGAACCATCGGTTCTGGTCCGGTTTCGGGTGGTCTAGGGTGGTCCGGGCGATTCCCAGTTCTTTTGCACATGCCTAAGTTAATATATCATAGTTGACTCATAACTCATTAGTTTAAGCTTTTGAATGAATGTGGATCTAACTAGATATATTGACGGGCTTGGACTTGAGCTCCCTTTTAGCGATATACCCGGTGAAGGTATCAGGCTTCTACTGCGTACTCCCAACAATCTGTTCTGGTGTTTGGTAAATATCTCAAGAAAGAAATCTCACGATTGACACTTGTTTCGGGTGGAAATTGCCATTACGGTTGGTCTGGCGAGAAGAGACCATGGACAGTTGGTCTGGTGACGCGAGATAGAGACCATGGGTGATGCATTTCCAAGTTAGCAGTTGACGATGATGGTTGCTGTGCATAGTTGCTGACCATGAACAATTGGTCTGGTGGCGTGGGTCTGGCAAGAAGAGACCATGGACAGTTGGTCTGGTGACGCGAGATAGAGATTATGGGTGATGCAATCCCAAGTTATGGTCTGGTGACGCAAGATAGAGACCATGGATGATGCAATCCCAAGTTAGCAGTTGACGATGAGGGTTGCTATAATGACTTGGAGATTCAAGTTGAGAAAAGTTGATGCAGAATGATACCTGAATTAAGGGGAAGCAAAACCTAATACTAAGCTCACGAGTGAGAGGGAGATTGTTAGGATGCATGTGTGAGTCGTGTTAAAGAAATCCTACATCGGAGAATTGGTGTAGGATTAAGCAGCTAATATATCCTAGTTAGCCCATAATTCATTAGCTTAAACTTTTGAGTGAATGTGAGTTTTACTAGATATATTAACAGACTCGAATTTGAGCTCCCTCTTGGCGATCTTTCCGATGAAGGTATTGGGTTTCTGCTACGTACTCCCAACACATCCTCTCCAGTGATGAGCTCATCACATATCTCTCTCTCATTCATTTGAAACTTTTCAAATTTGACAGTGGCGGAGGTCTGCAACCTTTGTTTTGGGGTCGTGGATCTCCAAATTGGTGAAGATGGCAGTCTACGACGTCTCTTCGAGGTAGTGGACCTTTACCTGCAAATCAGAGAGAGAGAGAGAGAGAGAGAGAGAGAGAGAGAGAGAGAGAGAGAGAGAGAGAGAGAGAGAGAGAGAGAGAGAGAGAGAGAGAGAGAGAGAGAGATAAGAATTAGCAAAACATCGAAGGTGATGATGAACGGCGGTGCCGTTCAGGCGACCTCTAGTTGGCAAAAGGCAATGTTAGTGTTGCGGAAGCCAAGCGATCGAACAATAAAATTGACAGAATAAGAAAATAAATCGGACACCAGATTTACGTGGTTCGGTCGTAGTGACCTACGTCCACGGGGAGAGCAGCACGGAATTCCACTATAGATCAAGCGATACAACGGAGATTACAACCACACTCGAGTCACTCAAACACTCTCAGTGTTTCCCAAGCCCCAATTACACCCAATAACTCACACAGTGTTTAGCCCCATAATTCCTCACGAAATAATCTCCAATCTCGCAAAAGAATTGTACACTAATCTTAATACAAGATTTAATCGCTACGAACACTTGAGCTCTTGATGTAATTCCACGAACAAAATCCCAGTGAGATAAACCCACGCCAAGCACTCGACGTCAACCGCGGCGCTTCAAGACTTCTCTGCACTCAAAGCATCCCCTGACCATGAACATATCTATCAGGAAGTCCCATGTTGGTCAACAAACGAAGTCCACGCGGATTAGGATCAGGAAACAAATCCAGCCATGCTTTTCTTTTCCTTTTATTTTATTTCTTCTTTCCACTTCGGGCCGTGAATTCCACAAGAATTAGGAAAGTATAATATTCTTTCTTTCTTCTAACACATTGACCGAATCAAAGTTCAACATAAAATTCATGTGGACTTTCCAGTTTGAGAACAAAGACTCCAACGTGCATTAGGAAAGTGAATTTCAAATATTTCCTTTTTGCTCGGTTTTGGAGATCCGCAAAATATCCAATTCGGAATATTTAGATTTCGCTTTGGGCTCAAACTCGAGACATATTTTCAACAATCTCCACCTTGGCTCGACGTTTGAGCCAAGTAACAATCGCTTCAATAGAATCTGAATTCCGCTACTACTCTCCCACAACCCCAATGGGCTCAACCGCCACAGACGTCTTTCAAGTCCAAGCCTCGCTTGAACTTTGCCATAGCCGTGGACCTCATCAGAATACCAACTCCACATGCACCTTTAACCGCTCCACAAGGATTTTCCGACACAACTTTCTCAATCACAGATAAAGCAAAACCATTGTTGCATCCATATCTATCGGGAGATTGAATACGCACCTTGTCAATATCAGCAGTTACAGCAACCGTTGGTTTTATAGGCTCCACCTTGCTACAAGCACCATCTGTGTTGATTATTTCGCTAGCACCCGCTACCTCAGGAGTTTCTGGTTGCAACTCCACCTCAAGCTGAACACCGTCCAGATCCGTATAAACACTGCTATTAACACTCCTAATCAGAAGTACTGGAGAGTCGTCAAATGTAACTTCTCTGCTGATAATAGGTGAATTTAATTCTGGGCACCACAACTTATAGCCCCGCTCACCTTGTGCATAACCTAGGAACATGCACTTTCTTGTCCTTCCATCGAGCTTACCATCACTAACTCGAACATAACATGGACAACCAAATATTCTAAGAACAGAATAATCAGCAACGTTACCTGACCACACTTCTTCGGGAGTCCGACATTCAATCGCAGTCGATGGGGATCTATTCTTCAGGTAGCTCGCCGTACTAAGCGCATCCGCCAGGAATCTCCTAGCCATACCAGCACTAGAGAGCATTTTATGGGCCGTCTCTAGTAATGTTTTGCTCATCAACTCTGCAACATGTTGTGATTTATTGGCACTAGTGCGGTATTTCACTATGCCTTCCTTCATGCAGAATTCGTTTAACAGCTTCGAGCAAAACTCCATACTACTGTCAGTCCGCACCTGCTTGATCGTTTTACCAGTCTCCTTTTCGATCCAAGCTTTTAACTGCCTGATCCTGACAACAACATCAAACTTGTGCCTTAGCACAAACACCCAAGTCTTCCTCGAGTAGTCATCAACAATTGTTAGCATAAATCTAGCACTCTTCCTCGAAGGAAATCGCGACAACTTGCGAACATCCAAGTGAATCAATTCTGCAATTTCCGTAGTTTCCTTAATAATCATACTGAACTGCACTTTCCGTCGTTGATCTAAATCACAGCACCTGCATACATTCAATTCGTTAGCCACATAACCACATAGCAAATTCCTTTCACTTAGAACCTTCAGGCTTCTCTCGCTAATATGCCCCAAACACATATGCCACAATTCAGACTCTCGAACCGATGCTTTCGACGTCTCCGCAGCGAATTCCGTCACTGTCTCACCTTGAAGCTCATACAGGCCACTATGCTTGATTCCTTTCATTATCACCAAGGCACCTCGAATAATTTTCAGAACTCCACATTCTGATGAATACCGACACCCAGCTGAATCTAGGGCACTTAAGGAAATTAGATTTTTCTTCAACTCTGGAACATGCCTCACTCCAGTCAATGTCCACACAATACCATCATGCATTCTGATTCTAACGTCACCAACACCTACAACATCGCATCCAGCGTTGTTCCCCAACTGCACTTTACTACTATCCGTGCACTGATAAGTACTAAACCAGTTCCTGATTGGTGTAGCATGAAAAGAACAACCAGAATCCATAATCCATCCGCCAAACGACGAATCATCAGTGACAGATAAGACATAATCAGCATCATCCGAATTACCATCAACTATAGCTGCAACATCATCCGTACGATCAACTCTAATTCCTTTACCCTTATCGTTTTTCAGCTTAAGGCAATCCCTTCTAAAATGCCCTCTCTTGCCACAACTCCAACAGACAACACCACCAGTCCTAGACTGACTTCGTCTATTCGAGTTCATACTACTTCTGCTAACACGTGTACCAGTTCTTGCTCTATTTTCACCTACTAAAGCAGCAAATACATGTTCGCCAGATTCTCTTCTACGGATGTCTTCACTTAGAATTAAATCTCAAACACCATCAAACGTCAAACTTTTTGACCCAGAGGAATTACTAACAGCAGTAACATTAGTATTCCAACTATCAGGCAATGAGGATAATAGAATCAAAGCACGTACCTCATCTTCAAAGTCAATGTCAACTGAACTCAATTGACTAACGATCACATTGAATTCATTAATATGATCAGCAACTGATGCACCTTCGCTCATCTTCAAATTAAACATACGTCGCATCAAATAGACCTTGTTGATCGCAGAGGGCTTCTCGTACATGTCCGATAGGGCTTTCATCAAACCCGCAGTGGTCTTCTCATTTATAATGTTAAACGCGACGTTACATGTCAACGTCAGCCGAATAACACCCAAAGCTCGTCTATCCAGCAATTCCCAATCAGCTTGCTTCATTGTCTCTGGCTTCTCCCCAGACAAGGGCAAGTGCAGTTTCATCTGATATAGATTATCCTCAATCTGCATCTTCCAGAAACCAAAATCTTTCCCATCAAATCTATCGATTTTCACTTTTCCTTCTTCTATCGCCATCGATTCGCTTCAACTTAGCCAAGCCAGGCTCTCATACCAATTGTTGCGGAAGCCAAGCGATCGAACAATAAAATTGATAGAATAAGAAAATAAATCGGACACCAGATTTACGTGGTTCGGTCGTAGTGACCTACGTCCACGGGGAGAGCAGCACGGAATTCCACTATAGATCAAGCGATACAACGGAGATTACAACCACACTCGAGTCACTCAAACACTCTCAGTGTTCCCCAAGTCCTAATTATACCCAATAACTCACACAGTGTTTAGCCCCATAATTCCTCACGAAATAATCTCTCAATCTGGCAAAAGAATTGTACACTAATCTTAATACAAGATTTAATTGCTACGAACACTTGAGCTCTTGGTGTAATTCCACGAACAAAATCCCAGTGAGATAAACCCACGCCAAGCACTCGACGTCAACCGCAGCGCTTCAAGACTTCTCTGCACTCAAAGCATCCCTTGACCATGAACATATATATCAGGAAGTCCCATATTGGTCAACAAACGAAGTCCACGCGGATTAGGATCAGGAAACAAATCCAGCCATGCTTTTCTTTTCTTTTCCTTTTATTTTATTTCTTCTTTCCACTTCGGGCCGTGAATTCCACAAGAATTAGGAAAGTATAATATTCTTTCTTTCTTCTAACACATTGACCGAATCAAAGTTCAACATAAAATTCATGTGGACTTTCCAGTTTGAGAACAAAGACTCCAACGTGCATTAGGAAAGTGAATTTCAAATATTTCCTTTTTGCTCGGTTTCGGAGATCCGCAAAATATCCAATTCGGAATATTTAGATTTCGCTTTGGGCTCAAACTCGAGACATATTTTCAACAGTTATTGTCTTGAAGGAGGTGGCAATAGAACACTCCTTGCTCGAGGACGAAGAATGGAGAAAAGGACAAAAAGAGAAGAAGGAAGGAAAATGATGAATAAGAAAAGTTAGGAAAACAATCTCATCAAAGTTAGCTAAAAATTTAAGATGTAACTTAACCTCTTAATTGTAGAGGATTCCAATCCACTAAAAATTCAATATTGATGATGTCACTGTTGGTAAAATAATGGGGTCGGAATCACATAAAATATCTATACATCAGTAAAACTATAGCAGATTGAGTGAGGCCAATTGAGCCCATGCAGGGCATATCGGTTGGCATCTGAGTGACGACTTTGTAAGTGGTATTACAAAGGCCGATAGGCCAGAATTAGTTGGCATTTTCAAGCCCCAAACATTTCAGTAATAAGGAGAAACTTGCAAGTGATTTGAAAGAGACCAACAATGGGCTCTTCCTATCCATTCCCCATTTTCACGAGTCTAAGAATGGTATTTTCTCAGCGGGGGTAAAAAAAGAGAGAAGCAAAGTTTGGTTGGCGAAAATCCTTGTTTAGGGTTCTTCTCTCTTGTTGAAATATCCCACATTGCTTAACTACGAGGTTTATATATTCTTTATATATATATGTGATCTCCTTCCATATATCAACTTGGGATATCAGCGATATCCACATTGCCCTGGATATGAATCGCCAAATGAATATTTCAATAGTTTGATTCGCTTAGCCCATAAAAGGGTTAGGTGGGCTACCTTTCAATTATTATTCATGGACGGACGCGAATCTTGCAATATAGTATTCGAAGTTGACATGGTACCTATACTTATATGTATACGAGGTATAAGAAAGTTTTTTGGGAAAATTACCCAATCAGTCCTAAACTTATTATGCGAAGGTCAATTTAGTCCTAAACCTTTGCGTGAAACTCTAGTATAGTCATTCCGATCAATTTTCGCCGGAAATCGCTAATGTGGCGGTCCAGTTATCCTATGTGGCACATGTCAGCAATTTCTAGTAAAAATTGACCGAAATGATTACATTGAAATTTCACGCAAAAGTTTAGGACTAAATTGGTAAAGTTGGAAAGTTTAGGACTGAATTAACATCCGTATAATAGATTTAAAACTGATTGGATAATTTTCCCAAAGTTTTTCTATCAGCAGAGTTAAGATACTAACGCACATTCAAGTTTTAATTTTTGGACAACCGTGTCCTTTTCATTAGATCATGTAATTTTTCTTTCATGATTGCCAGTGTGAAAAATGTTTTGTAATGGTGCTGTTGCCACTAGTAATCCTAAATTTTTTTTTTCTTGAAATAAAGATGCTTTTCGTTCTTTTTACGCTTAGGGTGCGTTCGTTTCGCAAAAAATAAGTGATTTGGAAAACATTTTTCGAAAAATGATCACTTCTATCGTTTAGAAAAATAAATGAATTAAAAAAAATTTCATTGCCCACGAAAATAGTTTGACATATATTATTATCAATGATGAAAATATTTTCCGTTGACTATTTTTTTAAATGATGTAAGATATTATTTTTCGGAAAATATTTTCCAAATTACTCATTTTCCACAAAACGAACTCATTAATGTGAAAATATTCTACGTTAATGATGCTAATAAGTTTCTTTTTTAATCCGTTATTTCTACTTTGTCTGATTATAGTTTTTTTTTCTAATTTAGAAATCCCACTCGGTGGGCTGGCAAACAAGTCACCGGTTTCCTCGGCGATATAACATGCGGATCAGATAGCATTGTTACTCTCGTATGAGTAACAGTGTGACTAACCGTGCCGTCACACTCTCATTTTCCAAAAATTAGTTTCTCTTTCTCTGAATTTATGGGCCTTCTGTAATGGTTCATGTTTGTTTGTTTTTTTTTTCCAACTAGACTTCTAATTGTTTGTTTTGCTTAAATGGACGTCACCAATATTTATTTTTGGTTAAATTTAGATTTTTGTGATATCTATCTAGGTAAGCTACCAATCAAAAAGTTGATGAGAGAAGAATAGGGCCCTTCCATGACTACCATGGAGTTGAATAGAAATGAGGTTAAAAATAGTGTCTCAAACTTCACACCTAATCCTGGGGAAAAATACATTGAAAGTTTTAAATGTTTCACCAGTTGGTCAATTGAGTCCTAAGTGTTTAGTTTTAACTAGGAGAGTCCTAGATGTTCTTTAAACATGCATACAAATTTTTTTTTGGTCATAAAACATGCATACAATGATCGACACTTTTCTGGAGTGAAATAAGCCACATCAAACCAATGATGAGTTAAAGGAGTTCATTGCATAATATTAGAACGTTATGTCTCAATTGACAAAAGTTAAACATTTAGGACTTTCGCAGTACTTAACTCAAATCCGAAATTTTACGATTGTTTTTAAATTTTATCAACTGCTTTCAAATTTTACAGGTGAGCTGGTTTAGTTGTTAGCGAGTTATATGAAAGCATTAATGATGCTAGGAGTATTAAAAGTTTTAATTCAAATTTATGTAAAGATATAATTAGACAACATTTAATGTATAAATTATATGAGACACCCAACACTATCTTCATATAAGGGTGCGTTTATTTGAGAAAAAGTGTTTTTTCGAAATTAGTTTTCCGAACTTTCACCCGTTTAGTTTATCGAAAATGATTAGTCAACTGAAAACATTTTCTGATCAAAGAAAATATTCATGCATAAAATTAGGATAGTGAATTCCTAAATCTAAGAAAATGAAAACACTTTCTGAAATTGTTCTTCTTGAATTTTTTAATATTTCCTTTTTTCTTTTCTTTCTTCTTCAATTTTTTCATTTCCTTCTTCCTCCTGAGGGCCGACGACCGACCACAGGCACGATCCTATTCCTCGCTGGAGGCCAGCCAAGTCGACCCTCGCCCGTGGCCTGCCACAGCCGTCGGCGAGGCTCGATGACTGGCGGAGGAAGAAGAAGGATAAAAGAAAATAAAAAAAATAAAATAAAAGAAAAAAGAAAAAATTATTTACAAATTCGATTTCTTTTTGCCTGACATAAAGTCCTGAGATTGAAATTATTTTTCAAATGAGATTCAAACACCAAAAAACGTTTTCGCTTACATATCACCAAATAAAGAAAAACTAACCACTTTCCTGAATAATGATTTCTCAAAAAATATTTTCCTTTATCATGAAATTTTTCTCCGAACAAACACACCCTAAGCTTTTGTTATATTCGACCAAAAGAAAAAAAAACAGCTTTTGTTAGAAGTTTCATGCCTTATCCCAGCAACGATCTTTCTCATGCAAGAAGCCTCTATTTAAGATCGTTGTCCCACTAAACATCAACTAACTCTCCACTCCAATTCTCCACCTCCTCCTCCTCCACCACCACCATGCAATCCTCTCAACCTCCTACTCCGACCCATTTACGGTACTTGCGGGACGAGGACATGCCGCAGGCATTCAAGGACTTAATCTCCTCTCTCCCTTCAGAAAAAGACTGGATCGCCACCCCTCTCCGCTTGTACCAGGGCTTCTGGTTCCCCTCTTGGTTCCTGAATGGCGTCCTCGCTTGCCAAAACCACTTCCAAGCTCACCCCTCTGACATCCTCCTCGTCACCAGCCCGAAATGCGGCACCACCTGGCTAAAGGCCATCCTCTTCGCTCTTTTGAACCGTGCCAAGTACTCCAACTCCGACTCACAACGACGCCACCCTCTCCTAACCCAAAACTCCCACGACCTCGTGCCCTACTTGGAGCTCAAGCTCTATCTCGAGCAAGAAAATCCTGATCTCGCTGCTTTAGCGCCCCCGAGGCTCCTCGCCACCCACATGCCTTATTCCTTGCTTCCACAGTCGGTGAGGGACTCCAACTGCAAGCTGGTTTACATGTGTAGGAACGCCAAGGACACCTTCGTCTCATTGTGGCACTTCACCAACAAGCTGAAGCCCGAAGAGAAAGGTCAGATGCAGATCCAGGAGTGCCTCGACAAGTTTTGTCAAGGGCTGAGCGCTTACGGGCCTTACTGGGACCATGTGCTGGGTTACCACAAGGCGAGCTTGGAGAAGCCCGAGAAGGTGTTGTTCATGATGTACGAGGAGATGAAAGAGGATCCGCATGCTCATGTGAGGAGGTTGGCCGATTTCCTGGGGTGTCCATTCAGTGAAGAGGAACTGAGAGATGGGACGGCGGAGGGAATACTGAGGATGTGTAACTTTGACAATTTGAGCACATTGGAGGTGAATAAGTGCGGGAAGTTGTCGAGTGGAGAAGACAACAAGTGGTTCTTCAGGAAAGGCGAGGTTGGAGATTGGGTGAATTACATGAGTGCTGAGATGGGGGAGAGACTTGACAGTGTCATGGAAGAGAAGTTGCATGGTTCTGGTTTGAAGCTTTGAAGTTCGGTTAAGTAGAAAAAGTATCTGCAGGCCATTGATGAAGCTTTGTATATCTCATGCTATGGGATGAAAGGTCTTCGGTGGCATTGTCAATCGTGGCTTCGTCTCCATGGAGAGATGCTTCATGGTTGTGATTTTAGTCTTCATTGATTTGGCCAACACGTAGTTGGCTAATAAAAAGCTGCCTTCCTTCTCGCTGGGAGCTTATGGATTTTTCTTCTGTTGTTCTTTTCAGTTCCTTTTTATATTTTTGCTGTGTGAAGCTTCGGGGCATATGGTCTTCTATATGTGTTGTAGTTTAATAAACATTCTAGTTCATATTTGTATGTCGTCGGACAGATTGAGTTGCTAAACCAAGGATATTTGTGTCTTGGAGATAAAAAGAAAATTTCTCTATTTTTTCTTTTTTTTTTGCTTCAAAACGCTGAAAAGAAAAAAGTTAATGATTAAGAAGAAAGCACCCATAAAACAATTAACACACCGAGAGTAACCCCAAACGGTCTGGCTTTTGCATGCATGGTTCGGAGTAAACCTATAAAATGGGTGGGTGGGATCAGATTTGGATCAATTGAAAATGGCCCAACCTAAAATTGACTATATGGTTGCGACCTTCCTAGAGGTGAACCACTAAGGGAAAGCTAATAGATTACTAAGTAAACATGCACTTAGCGCAGACTCTCTCAAGCTCATACAAATTGCAACTTTGGAGTTTCAATTTAATCAATTATACATACAAATCAATTCATTTTGGAGTCACTACTAACCTATTACGGGTTTATTAGAATCACAAGTAAGGGTAATATTTTACTTTTGCGAACCAAAGATTTATGAATAAAGAGATTTGATTACATTAGATAAATCTAACACCCTTTCGGTAACTTTTTTTTTATTTCAAAAATGTTTTGCGAGCTGTCTTCGTCAATTTTAATCCTAAATCACTAAAATGCAATACGTGATCACGCGAGTGTACAAACAATAAAATAACGCTTAATAATCAAATGCTACAAATAAAATGCGGAAGGATTTGAAGAACCTTGATGCACTAAGCAAATCAAAAGCAAAGCTCCATTATCATCCAGTGCAAAAAGGATTCTGCAAGACGTTAACTAGAAAACAGACCATGATGTAATGTGTGCATAACCTAAGCATGAATTCTAAATACAAGCATGCAACGCTAATTAATTATTTTTTGGGTTTTCTGTTGTTAATAAATAAGCATGAGTCAAATTATATGCTACAACTATATGAGTTTTAATCTAACATGCCTTAATGAACTATATAGTATTCTAATTGAAATTAAAGCTATATTAATAATTTAAATATAACCTATATGCAATTCTAATAACATGAATTAGGATGAACCATAAATTAATCCTATTATTTAAACTACGTGAGGTATTTTTGTATTTTCCTTTTTCCATAGAAACAAAAGATTAAACTCTAGGACACTAACATGAGCTAATGACTTTTATTAAAAGGTGACCCAGCTATGCAATCTAATTATTTTTGGTATTTCCTTTCATGATTTAAAATAAGAAACCGCTTAAAATGACTTTAACCAGTTAGGAAATCGTGATTCTGAAATCTAGGGGGGAAGATGAGCATCAGTTCAAACCGGAGCGATTCTCCGAAGGCGTAGCTAAAGCTGCCAGCAACAATTCGGTGATGTTCATCCCGTTCAACTCTGGACCTCAATCTTCCGTCGGGATGAGCTTTGTGACGACCCAGGGAGAAAGAGAGATCTGCAAGTAATAAGCTTCCTAGCTATGGTGAACTTGGAGACCGGAACAAGGATTGGATTTTGTCACATGGTATCGGAGCTAACTTCTGCCCAAGTTTATTTTCCGTGTGCGTCCACTACCTTAAGTTTTTTTGTTGGATTTTCGTATCTCTCTTTTATTTATTTATTTGGGGATTCTTTTAGAAAATTTGTATGTTATTGAAAGATTTGGCTTGAGCTTGGCGACTTCGCAGATCCGATTCAGTGTTTGATGTAGTATTGGAACGAGATTATAAAAGTGGTTGCCAGATATACGATCTTTTGGGAGATCAGCGATATCCACACTGACCTAGATATGAATCGTTAAATGAATATTTCAATAGGTTGATTCGCTTAAACCATGAAAGGGTTAGGTGGGCTACCTTTCAATTATTATCTATGGACCGGCAGGAATATTGCAATATCCCATTCAAAGTTGACATGATACCTACTTGTCTAGAGATTATGATCTGCATTTCACAATACGGCAAAACATATTTCAAATGTATGTCGTGCGTCTTTGCAAGGTATTGTTCAAATAGAAAAATAAAAAAAGAATGATATAAGACAAGGTCCACGTGTTAATGTCACATGCAGAGCATCTATTCAACAAGATTTCGAGTTTCGTGGCCCTGGTTTGTATTTGAGTATTTTAACTAGCCACGCGCATCAGGCGCATCACATGTTGAATAAAGTAAAGACCACTCAATTTAGAGATGATTGAACTACATCAATGGTAGGCTGGTTTGGGTTTGGGTCAGTCACTCGTAAACACTACTTAACCATTTAACCACTTCATGTAGCTTATAAGTGCTCCACCAGCCTCCAGATACCCAAACGATTAAATTCATGCTCTTGAGTTACCCCAAAGCAAAAGGTTTATCGGTCTCTTTTTACTTTAATTGCACAAATATAAGTCTTACTTAACAATATGCGCGCGTGTGATTTTTTACTTTTTACATTGGCGGTACAGCCAACAAAAAAAAAAAAAAAACATTGGCGATATAGAAAAGTTCTTCGGGAAAATTACTCGATCGGTCCTAAACCTAATGTGTAGACTTAAATTAAATTCTAAAGTTTATAATTTTCCAATTTAGTCATAACCTTTGGACAAAATTCCATTGTAGTCTTTCTGACCAATTTTCGCGAGAAATTACTGCCGTGGCGATGTGCCACATAGGACGGTTGGCGATGACTGAACTGTCAACTTAGCGATTTCTCGCGAAAATTGACCGAAATGATTACATTGAAATTTCACGTCAAGGTTTATGACTAAACTAGTAAAATTGAAAAGTTTATTGTACAATAGATTTAGGATTGATAAACAACATATGGCGTTGTATCCTAGCACAACATGGGATTAGGCGCCTTTTAGGAGGATGGAATGAAGAACTTCAATGGATGATTAGGGCAACAAAAGGCAAAGACTTGGCAGCAAGACTCCTCAAGTTGTCCTTTCTAGCAACCATATATTTCATTTGGATGGAGCGCAACAGAAGACGGTTTCAAAACAAGTCAACTGACTTTCATATTCTTTTGGCTAAGGTTCGTAAAAATGTCAGAGGTAGAGAAAAATTAGACATTCCCATACAAATGTTGTATTAACTACTATATGGAGACTTCCTACCTCCATCTTTTTGAATTATTAGCACTTTTTGTATTGTTGGGGGATGCCCCTAAGCTGCTATACTTCATCTGGTTTATAATACTTACATTCACACCAAAAAAATAGATTTAGGATTGATAGGGTAATTTTCCCCTTAAATATTAAACCGTATTTTTTTCTAATAATTAAACTTTTAAAATAGTTGGAGGTGATCTAACAAAATTATACATATTATCAAAGCAAGGAGTCCTTAGTTAAAATATTTCCAAGCCTCTTAATTGTCTCCCTTATATTTCCACGCTTATTCTCAGGACAAAGTCTAGTCTAAGATTGAGGGGGAGTGTTAAAATTTTTAAATATAAAACAATGCATTTATATGATAACTTAAGTTTTTAATATAGTTGGCAGTAGTCTCAGAAAAGTTACAAAAGTAGTAAATTTGGACAATAAATGCATCTTCTATTATTTCACATTTCATATAAAAAAATATTTAGTTTTAATTATAAAAAATTTTGATCACTTAGTCAATAATAATGATGATTCTGAACTATCGAGTTTTAGAAGAATACTAAAAAAATATGAAGGTAGAGAAAGGAAAATTATATTTGACACTTAGGCTCCGTTCGTTTGGCGGAAAATGTTTTTCAGGAAAATATTTTCTAGATTTTCCAGTGTTCGGGGGGCGGAAAAAAATTTCTCACGGAAAATATTTTCCCTCCCATGGGCAATTTTGCCTTCACTTTGGGGGGAAATGATTTCCTCAAGAGGAAATCTGAGGAAATCATTTCGCCCCAAAGTAAAGGCAAAATTGCCCATGGGAGGGAAAATATTTTCCGTGGGAGAGGAAGTTGATCGTCGGTCAAGACCGTCGGCCGCCGGCCACGTGGTCACCTTCGCTGGCGTTCGACGGTCGCCGATCGCCGCCACCAGTCATCGGTCGCCGGTCACAGTTGATCGTCGGTCGCCGGCCGCCGCCGGTCACCGCCGCCGGTCGTCGGTCGCCGGTCACAGTTGATCGTCGGCCGCCGCCGGCCGCCGAGCTGCCGCCCGGTCACCGCCCCCCGATCGTCGGTCGCCGGTCACCGTCGGCCGTCGCCGATCGCCGGCCGTTGGTCGCCGGTCCACTTTGCCGTCCCATGGAATCCCCATTGCCATCGGTCGCCGCCGCCGGTCGTCGGTCGCCGGTCACCATTGGTTGTCGGCAGCCGCCCGGCAGTCGTCACTTGTCGATCGCCGCCGCCCGACCGCCGCCTATTGCCGATCGCCGCCCACCGCCGCCGACCGCCGCCGGTTGCCGATCGCCGCCGCCGGATCGGCGGTCGGTGAACACCAGAAAATATTTTCTGAAACTTTTTCAGATTTTAACCAAACACCAGAAAATTATGTTCCAGGAAAACATTTTTCAGGAAAATGACTTACGAAAAAATATTTTCCAAAAGGAGAATATTTTCTGCCAAACGAATAGAGCCTTGATAAAGGGTTCTCTTCTTTTCTCTCGTCTTGTCACCTTTTCTTGCTCTCTAATTTTCCCTTTGAACGTGCTTTAAACTTTTTTTATTCTTCTGCACATGGCTCACGTTTACCTTTGCTTCCCCCCATGATAAGGACGAATCATCCGGCAAAACGATGCCGAAAAGGTCAATGAAGTTTACCAACACTCAAAGCTAGAATCAAAAGTCAAACCAAAAAATTAAAAAGATAAAACCACTTGAGAGTACGAAATTCTGCAGGAACTTACTGGCATTTGGTCTCATTAGAGGAGGATCAATTAATTAACAGGTAAAATCCAGCTATGTTTTCTCGTCATCCCAGGTGCACTACACTCGAGGTCCAATCTTTTCAGAATTTGGGTCCTCTTCTCCACCATGTTTAGGTGCAAGAACCATGTAAACAAATCCATTTTAATGCAACGATTATGTTTTTTATTCTGTTCATGTCCTAGCAATTGTAGAAAAGATACAAACCAAGTCCAACTTGTCTTGCTAGCCATTGCCTTAAACTTCACGTAAAAAATAGATAAGAATTACTGATGAAAGATGGGTTCTTTTTGGGGAGGTTAAGTTTGGACATGTGAGGGCACGTGATTATTGGGGTTGCAGTCGCAAAATGACTAAAGGCAGTAGGACCATGTGCATACATATTGGCCTTGGTTTTTCTTTTTGGTTTTCCTTGTTCCCCTTCCTCTGTTCTAGGAGAATTGAAGACTAATCAATAATCATTATTTGTTGCACATTCTTTCTATTTCCTTGGGCACTACAGAGATACGTGGAGGCAGAAGAAAGAGTTGAACTAACGATAAATGATTACAAAATCTTATAATGAGGTAGGCTCGTTCCGTTTGGTTCTTTGCATATGTACAATTTTTGACATAATATTTAGTGTGTACAAAAATTTTTAATTCGAAAAGTCTTCCCTACAACAATCGGTAATGTTTAAAAATAGTCATTAAAGCTTCGAATTCATTTTGCACGGGCTATTGGCCGCGTGTAAATAAGAAATTGAGGAGGCAAATAATAATCTGGAAAGATTTGAATTGAGGATCTCCTGCTCTGATATCATGTGAAATTTGTGAAACCACTACCAACTATTTTAAAAACTTAAGCTGATAGATAAAACGTACGTGCACATAGCACAGGCAATGCAAGGTTATGGAGTGTTGTCCTTCATAAGAGACTCAAGACAAATATAGGTGATATTCAAGTTTCCTTGAATGGTCTTCCATTTTTCTTTTAGGAGACTCAAAACCAACGTGTGCTTATGAAACTATGTTTCGGTAATTTTTGTTGCAGATGCAAGGCAGAAACGCAGTACAAGAAATTCGAGGTTGCAGCATGGTTAGAAGATCATGAACGAAAACATTGACAGGAGTTGTTGAAATTTTAAACTACTTAAAATCTTTCCAAGAGGCGAGCTGGTTGATTAACTTTGCCTCATCGATTGTCACTAAACGGACAGCGAATTTGCTGGAGATGGATGCACCAAGCAATTGTCTTCTCACAACCCTCATTCTTCCATGGGACTCGTGAGCGGCTAGCTATCATTCAGTGTCGTTAAATTGGAGTCCAAGTAAAACTACATGTGCGGTGAATCCTTGGTCCGGCGCAACGGTTTTGGATACGTACTAAGTCAGTGATGACAGATTAATGAGCTTAAACCTTTTCCACTCCAATCTCTCCCAAAACAGGCTATTCACGTTTCTGGGAGATTATGGTGGTGCACCAAGAGGTGAGGTGGACGTTGATAAACAAAATTCCAGTTCAAAGCATAAATTGCTAGGTTACGAGTGAACCAAGTACAATATATGAATGTATAATTATCTAAAGAATATTTCAACTTTTGGACAAAAGTTCTGGGAGTAAACAAAATGCCTTGGGAGATTTCTCTAATGTAAAAAAAGTTTTACTTTTTAAAAAGATTTTGGCACTTTATCTAAAGAAAACGTCCAGATTGATAGGATAACACTTCCACTTGTTGTTATCATAGAACATGAGTGTTTCATGGTCCACCACAGATGTAAGAGAGCTGTAACGAGAACGTTATGGACTTAAGCAAACTAGTCAAGCGCTTTCTTGTGTGCGAGAAGTACGAGATAAGATCAACTGGGGGTTTTAGGTTTGCGGTGGTTTTGTTCATTTTTTTTTCTATTGTTTGAGTTTAAAAAATCTTTGGCATGACAAATGACTCTCTTCTCTATAGCGCCTAATATTTAATGCATTGCAAAAATGAAAAGACTTAACCATAACATCTACTGGAAACTAGAGTTTGATTGTTGGATGAAAAGAAGTGTTGATTCCTTCATTATTGGTAAAATTATCACCTAATTAGAGCAATTCCTGTATTTTTAGCAACTTCCTATGTCACATTGTGTCTCAGAAGTCAATGGCCAAATTACGAACCATCCCAAAATTAAGGACTACAAAAAACACATGTCCCCCTTTTTTTGTATTTGCCATTAAAAAAAGTTAATACCATGAAAAATCTCAAACTGATACACGTGTGATAAATTTACCAAAAATGAATTTTTTGATCACTAAAAAGCCCAAACTGGTACACCTAAAACAAATTTATTCCCTATTAGTTTTCGTTAAATTTTACACCAGCGAGTTGAATGATATGTGGCAATTGACAGATGTACCAGTTTGAGGTTTTATTCTCTATTTGTCATAAATATATTAGTTTATGATTATTTATAATTAAAAAATTAATTTGGTGTAAATTTGTTATAAATTTATAAATTTATGATTTTTTGTTATTGACACATATTTTAAGGGCGGGTCGCAACATCCGTGATATTAAAAAAAAAATAGCATTGACCCTTTCGCTTTAGAGGAACAAAACGACACGGCGTGTTTATTGGACAAGGAAACAGCGCATGTGCTCGACAGGCCTAATACCCAAAAAACCCCAAACTTTTACTTTTGTCCGAAATCTACCACCGTTAACTTTTCCGTTCAATACTACCATTAATAATTATTTTAATATTATTTTTATTTTTTCGAATTTTTTTTTTCTTTTCTTTTTCCTTTCCTTTTTTTTTCCCTTCATCTTCAACCTCTAGCCTGTCGCCGGTCCGGCGACCGGCCAAAGGCGGGGGCCGGCGAGGCTCGACCTCGCCGGTGTTGGGCGAGGTCGAGCCTCGCCCGCCCTCGGCGAGGTTCGTCCTCGCCGTGGCTAGCGAGGCTCGGCCTTGCCCAATGCCGGCGAGGTCGAGCCTCGCCCGGGCCTGCGAGGCCGAGCCTCGCCAGTGGCTGGCGGGGCCGAGCCTCGCTAGCCACGGCGAGGACGAACCTCGCCAGGTGCGGGCGAGGCTCGACCTTGCCCAACACCGGCGAGGTCGAGCCTCCCCGGCCCCCGCCTCTGGCCGGTTGCCGGACCTGTGACCGGCCAGAGGTTGAAGGTGAAGGGAAAAAAAAAGGAAAGGAAAAAGAAAAGAAAAAATAAAAAATAAAAAATAAAAAAATTCGAAAAAATAAAAAATAATATTAAAATAATTATTAACGGTAATATTGGACGGAAAAGTTAATGGTGGTAGATTTGGGACAAAAGTAAAAGTTTGGGATTTTTTATGAGACAAAAAAAAGTTTAGGATATAATTGGGACAAAAGCTAAAGTTTGGGGTTTTTTTGGGTATTAGGCCGTGCTTGACAGTGAATGCGTTGAATGTGGCTGTACATTGTGTACAATTCATGTTGTTGCGGTGTCTCCCCATGTGAGTCACATGCCTTATCCGTCATCCAAAATCTCTCTCCCTCTCTCTCTACACGTGCTCTTCCCATGTGCCGCCTGAATGGACTATCCTTCCCCCTTCTCTTCGATGCCTTACTTCTTGACTGGCCTGATTTTTATTTTTTTACAACGAGAAGAATGTCGAGAAAATATTGGGTACCCAAGGGATACCAGGTCAGTAAAAACTAAGTCCATTCTTTGTGCGTCACATGTCCCTCGCAGCCCACCTGCTAGAAAAACTCTCTTCTGCACTTGCTCTCTCTCTCCTCTCTCTCTTCTCTTCTCTCTCTTCACTGCGGTTTCTTCTCGGCTATGGCCGTTAGCTCAAGTTTGACCTCCCGTCCATAGCCGCTGCAAGTTTTCAAATCAAGTGTCCGTGGCCACGAGACTCAAGGTCTAACTGCCATAGCCGCAAGCTCGAAGCTCCATCTACACGGCTTTTGTGAGCTCGAGCTGTAAGAATTTCCTAATGTGGGCTTCATTAATTGAAATTAACTGAATTAGTTTGGTCTAATAAATGTAAGATATATGGGCTCTTAATAAGTCTAATATATGGGCAATTTGGTGGTGTGGGCGAGTACGGCCCAAACTCCGTAAATGAGAGGGCCCGTGGTCGAAGACTCTATAAATAGCGCTCAAGTCCCTCCCCTAACCTGATGATGCACAATTTGACTCACATACAGATCTAGAGAGAACTTTCTTCTCGTGAGTGGCAATCTCGTTAGGCCAGTGTTCTAACGAAGGGTATAGGGGAGAAGAACTTGAGTTCGTGTTCGGAAACCATCGCAAATTCCGCGTCAAATTCAATGGATTCCAAATCAGGTACGCAAATCGATAATCTCTCCATTAATGTGTTTCGGTTTCTGATTATGGTGATCCTGGACGTGCCATTTTCGTGGCCAACATGTGGTATCAGAGCCTGCCATAGATTAAAATTGAAACATGCAGATTAGGACCGTTTTCGTTATGTCCGAGAGGTTTTTACCCATTTTCGAAATTTTTTGTCGGTTGAATGTAAAATTTTATTACATATTCGGAATCTACTCGTCGAGACAAGAAGAATGATGGGCGGCACGTCACCGGAGGAGGCTGCACGCGCCCTCACGCACCGACACGCGCCGTGGGCGTGGCAGCGCGTGACGGCCACTTGCGGCGGTGCCGAACCGGCGCGTTTTTCTGCCGGTAACTGCAGGATGACGTCAGCGAGGGCGCGGATCCGGTTGACCCGGATCTTGACCCGACCCGGTCGTTGACCCGACCCGGTCGTTGACCCTACCCGACCCGACCTTTGACCCGACAGATCAACCGGTCGAACCGGTCCGTTGACCGGTTGGACCGGTCAAACGGTCAGACCGGCTGTTCAGACCGATTTGACCGACTGAACACGAGCGCGCATGCGTCGCGCCTTTCGGCGGCGCGTGAGGGCACGTCCGACGTCCATTTTGGACGTTCTTGGTACCGACGCGCTTGTATCGAGATTCTCTACAGTGCGGTTTATTTATTTTACATGTTTGAAGCTTTTACATATGTGAAAATACGTATAGAACCCTATACATGCGTATTTTTAGGGTATTTTTGCGTATTTTCTTGTATTTCTCTATGGTTTCGGAAATGCATATGGTAGCTCACATGTATATCACCACATAAGGATTGTGTAGAGTGTAATTCATTGTTTATCAATGAATGGAACAGTATAATTAGCATGACATGTAATTTCAGAGACATACGCCCATGTCTTTATGTCTAACATTACGTGTATATAGTGAATGTGATACATAAAGCTTATATCCCTGGTATGAGAGATTTTCAAGGATTCAGTTGGGTAGTGACCGCCAAAGTGGCACACTTGACTGGGTTTGAGAAATATCGATCTCATATTGTGGTGGGATGTCTCCTGTTCTATTGCGTGATCATACTCTCAAAGGAGGTGATCTTGTATTAGTTCATGGAGGGGAACATGTATAGCATGTGCTTGAGAAATAACTGATCTTAGTGGGTCATACACTCAAAGGTGGTGATTTCACGAAATATTAGAATATGTTCTCATGGCCGCTGTCATGTGGAGAGTGTACAACTGCATGTCATATTTTCTGCCCAAAGGTGATTATGTGATGATGTATGTAACTCTCTGGATAAGTACTCACATGATGCTGATTGTATTGTTTGTTTGTTTTCCAGTCACCTTTTCTGTAAACGGCAATTCCATTTCCATTGAGGTCCTTACTGGGTTGAACTTTAAGAAATGGAAAGAGGATTTTCTATTTGGAATGGAGCTGGCAGATGTTCACATTGCTCTTACAAAGGATAAGCCGGCAGATATCACGACCACCAGTACTGAAGCTGAGAAAACGGACTATGCTGCCTAGGAAAAGAGCAATCGGATTTGCTTATTGACAATGAAGAAATCCATTCAAGAACACTTGAAAAGTGATTTGCCAGCTGACTGTTCTACTAAGGAAATGATGTCAGCCTTAGAGGCTAGAAACCGCATTTCATCTAATGCTGAGGTTGGTACACTTCTTCAAAAGCTCTTCAATATGAAGTATGATGGTACTGCTGGGGTTAGAGATTATGTCCTTAGGATGGTAGACCTAAAGACGAAGCTTCAAGCTCTTAATGTTTCCATTCCTGATGCTTGTATTGTGCATCAAGCCCTGAACACCATTCCACCTGATTTTGGGATTATAAAGACAAATTACAATTCCCAAGATGAGACTTGGTCAGTTAATGACTTGATAGCAAGGGTGGTGGTAGAGGAAGAGAAACTTAAGAAGGAAAAAGGGCATCTAGCCTTATATGTTTCTGGTTCCCACAAAAGGAAGGAACTCATGACACTACCGGTCAATCTGACAATATGGGTCCAAAGAAAACATCCTTCAAAAGGGATGGTGACCACTGCTTCTTTTGTAAGAAGAAAGGTCACATAAAGAAGGACTGTAGAAAGTTTAAAGCTTGGTTGTCCAAACGTGAGCCTACAGGTAATGATTTTTTGACACTTGTTTGTGAATCCAACCTATCAGAAGCACCATCTAGTTCTTGGTGGCTCGATAGCGGTGCAACTAATCATGTTGCGTTTACCATACAGGGATTCATAAATCGGAGGAAGCCAAATCAAGATGAGTCAAGACTCACTGTGGGAAACAACGAGAAAGCCGATGTTGTGTTTGTGGGAGATGTTATATTGATTCTAGACTCTGGTTTTAGATTAATGTTGAAGGACACTTTTTTTGTACCTTCTTTTAGACGGAACTTAATTTCTGTATCGTGTTTGGACATGTATGGCTACTCTTTTGAAATCAAGAACAATGTTATTTCTTTGTTTCTTAATTCAAATAAGGTTGGATGCTGTTATATGTCTAACGAATTGAACAGATTGTGTTTGTCTCCCAATAACATATACGTCGCTTATACGGCTGAAAAGGTTGTTTCTAAGAGACCACTACCTAAGGAACAGTCTTATGCATTGTGGCATAAATGGCTTGGTCATATCTCTAAGGATAGAGTAGAAAGGCTGATAAAGACTAACATCCTACCTGCTCTTAAAGATGACTTAGAGACATGCGTAGACTGTTGTAGAGGTAAAATGACCAAGATAAGAAAGAAAACTGCAGTCCGAAGTTCGACTTGTTGGAGGTCATTCACACTGATATAAGTGGACCCTATACGATAACCTTGTGTAGAAATTTTTATTTCATTATATTTATTTATGACTATTCTCGATATGGCTATCTGTACTTGATTAAAGAAAAGTCTGAGTCTCTTGACAAGTTCAAGATTTTTCGGACTGAAGTCGAGAAACAGTTGGGAAAGGTCATAAAGGTTGTTAGATCTGACCGAGATGGAGAGTATTATGGCAATCATGGCGATTCCGGATAGCTTAAGGGGCCATTTGCCAAATACTTAGAGGATTCTGGGATAGTGGCTCAGTTCACTATGCCTGGAAGTCCTGAGCAAAATGGTGTAGCCGAAAGGCGCAATCGCACCCTTATGGAAATGGTGAGTTTGATTAGTAGGACAAATTTACCTGGTTTTCTGTGGGGTGAAGCTTTGAAAACAGCTTTGTACATCCTGAATCGTGTACCTACTAAAGCTGTTCCATTGACTCCTTTTGAGTTATGGACTGGATGTAAGCCTAGCTTAAACCATCTTAAGATTTGAGATGTCCTGCAGAAGTGAAGTTATATAATTCAACATTAAGTAAGTTGGACCCCAGAACCACTCGGTGTTACTTTGTATCTTACCTGGATCATTCGAAGGGATATCGGTTCTATAATCCCAATGGAGGCACAGGAATTGTGGAATCACAGATAGCCAAGTTTATGGAGTTTGATGTGGCCGAAGAAAGTAGCTGCTCACAGACTATTGAGGATAATAGTACGGTGGGTAATGTTGTATCTTTATCTCCTCCCATACAGATAATTGTGGAGATTCCTACACCACAGACTGAACCTGTTGAGGCTCAAGATCCTGTTGTCGAGACAGTTCCTAATGAAGTTCCTCAAGGCTCTCAGGTGCAGGATGAGGCTGTTGCTGCTGCAGTAAGGAGATCCATTACGGAGAGACGATCAGCTATACCATCGGACTATTTAGTCTATATAGGAGAGCAAGACTACGATATCGGTTCTGTGACTGATCCAATGACTTATGCGAAAGCTGTTTCTTGTCCTCAATCGGAACTGTGGTTGGATGCAATGAGAGATGAAATGCAGTCTATGAAGCATAATGGAGTTTGTGAACTTGTTGAATTACCTGAAGGCCATAGACCCATGGGCTACAAATGGGTGTATAAGACTAAAAGGGACTCCAAAGGAAAGATTGAGAAGTTTAAAGCCAGACTGGTAGTTAAGATTTCACTCAGAGAGAAGGTGTAGACTATGAAGCAACTTTTTCTCCAGTCTCTTCTAAAGATTCTTTCGGAGTAATCATGGCATTGGTAGCTCATTTCGATATGGAGTTACACCAGATGGATGTTAAAACTGTCTTTCTTAATGGAGACCTTAATGAAGAAGTCTATATGATGTAACCCGAAGGCTTTGCGGCAGATGATTCAGGTATGCTTGTATGTAGACTAAAAAAGTCTATTTATGATCTCAAGCAAGCTTCTAAATAATGGTACTTGAAGTTTCATAGTGTTGTCGCTTCATTTGGTTTTGTTGAGAACAAAGTAGATCAGTGTATATACTGCAAGGTCAGTGGGAGGAAATTCATTTTCCTTATACTCTATGTGGATGATATCCTGCTTGCGAGTAGTGACCTTGGTTTACTGCATGAGACAAAGCGGATGTTGTCAAAGTACTTTGATATGAAAGACCTTGGTGAGGCGTCTTTTGGCCTTGGCATTGAGATTTTCTCGCCGACTATTGGGTTTATCTCAGGGGGCATATGTTGATCGTATCTTAGAAAGATTCAACATGTAGCAATGCAAGCCAGGAATTGCTCCTGTCAGTAAGGGTGATAAGTTGAGTCTGTCACAATGTCCTCATTCAGATTTTGAGAAAGCCCAAATGAAGAATGTACCTTATGCTAGTGCACTTGGGAGTATTATGTATGCTCAAGTATGTACTAGACCAGATATTGCTTTTGCAACAGGACTTCTAGGCAGATATCAGTCAAATCCAGGACACGATCATTGGATTGCTGCCAAGAAGGTTTTGAAGTACTTAAAGAGGACAAAAGACTATATGCTAATTTACAAACATGTTCAGGACATACAGCTGGTTGGGTATTCGGATTCAGACTTTGCTGGCTATCAGGATGAAAAGAAGTCGACAATAGGTTACATCTTTAAGTTGGCAGGAGGTGCAGTATCATGGAAAAGTGAGAAACAGAAATCAATGACATCCTCTACCATGCAAGCGGAGTTTGTAGCATGCTTTTCGGCCACAACTCAGGCAATTTGGCTACGGAACCTCATTAAGGAGTTGATTGTATTTGATTTTGTGGATAGGCCCATACAGTTGTATTGCGATAACAACTCTGCAGTGTTGTTTGTTAACAACAACAGAGGTCTCAAGGGGTCTAAGCATATGGAGGTCAAGTACCTGACTATAAAGGAAAAAGTTCAGGATTGTGACATTGCAGTAGAGCACGTTTCAACAGATGATATAATTGCAGATTCGCTAACTAAAGGCCTTCGCCCTTGTGTATTTGATCGACATGTCATGAACATGGGCTTAGGAATATCATGGGATACTATTAATTAGTGGAAGCTGTTTAGTTTTATGTTGCTCTTATGAAGTTTGTATCTGATTTTGTTACATTTTGTAATATTTGAATATGTATCAACTCTTTTGCATTCAATGAGGTATTTGTGAATGTAAATTTATCAAGTTGAGTATACATATTTGATGAAAATCTCGAGGCATTATGTAAACCTTGAGTACAGGCTATGGGGTATTCTTGATATTAGCCTTAACGATATGTCTTGTTACACATAAAGTACAGTTAACTATCAAGGTAAGACATATGAAGGTTCGTTGAAACCATGAAAGATATTCTCTTGTGACACACTAGGTTTTGTGACACTTAAGGAGAGAGAATTTAGACTAACAAAATGGACAACACATGAAGTATCACTCATTATGAGGTATTGTCCATTTGACACACTACCATATTGAATCCATATCAGTAAAGTTGAAAGCACTCGTGACCATGAAAGGCTCTACGTGAGTACATGCAGTTGCTGTCATGATTCGGTGTTCGAGACTTTATGGGATCGGATTGACTATTAAGAATAATCTCTAGACCAATATAAGGGTGCGCACACAGTTTTGTTTCAATTAATATCGCCCAAGTGGGAGAATGTAAGAATTTCCTAATGTGGGCTTCATTAATTGAAATTAACTGAATTAGTTTAGTCTAATAAAGGTAAGATATATGGGTTCTTAATAAGTCTAATATGGGGTTGGCTGGTGTGGGCCGAGTACAGCCCGGTTCGTAATGGAAGGGCCCGTGGTCGAAAACTCTATAAATAGCGCTCAAGTCCCTCCCCTAATCTGATGATGCACAATTTGACTCACATACAGATCTAGAGAGAACTTTCTTCTCGTGAGTGGCAATCTCATTAGGCCAGTGTTCTAACGAAGGGTATAGGGGAAAAGAACTTGAGTTCGTGTTCGGAAACCATCGCAAATTCCACATCAAGTTCTATGGATTCCAAACCAGGTACGCGAATCGATAATCTTTCCATTAACGTATTTCGGTTTCTGATTATGGTGATCCTGGGTGTGCCATTTTCGTGGCCAACATGAGCTTGAGCATCCATGGCCGCGGTCGTCGCAACTCGGGCCGCCAGCTCAACAGATGGCAGCCATGGTTGAACGGTTGTGCTCAAGCTCGTGCTCTAGGCTGGAGCCCGAGCTTTGCGGCTATGGCGACGGCGAGACTCCGGATTGAGTATCCTTGGCCATAAGTCTCTAGATCTAGCGGCTATCGACGGGATTCGAAACTCGAGCCATGGCCGCGAGCTTGAAGCTTGAACATGCTCACAACCGCGAGCTCGAGCTATGTGGCAATGGAGGCCGAGATGTTGGGCTCAAGCTCAAGCTCCATGGCCATGGTGGCAGCAAAAAAGAGAGAAGAAAAGCAAGTGCAGAAGAGAGGCGAGGAGGAAGAGCAAGTGCAGAAGAGAGAGGGTTTTTTCTGGCAGGTGGGCCCTCAAGAGATACGTGGCGCACGAAGAATGGACTTGTTTTTTGCTGAGCTGGGATCCCTGGGTACCCAATATTTTCTCCGTCTGATTGGCCCTTATGGTCTCCCAAGGACTCTTTTGAAAAATTTCTGAACTTGTTAAAAAGTCTTGGACACCTTCACGGTGTCTACTTGCTAACGCAGAGCGTTAGGTGGGAAAATATACAATTAAATTTTGTTTCAAAGTGAGCCGGCCAAGTATTTTAGGCCTGGAAGTCCCTTGCCTCGTTCATATCCAAAACCTCAGCTCATTTCTTAGCGATGCCACACAACACCAACCTTTTTTCTCTTTAGATGAGAGAGAGATCTGGAAGTAATAAGCTTCCTAGCTATGGCAAACTCAGAGGTCGGAACGAGTAGTGATGTTGCACGATCATCAGGAGGTGAGTACCAAGTGTTCCTAAGCTTTAGAGGGCCCGATATTCGTCATGGATTCACAGACTTTCTTTATCACGGCTTAAAAGACGTCGGATTCTGCATATTTAGGGATGATGAGGAACTTCGTGTCGGTGATGTGATTGGTGGGAGCCTTATACATGCTATCAACATCTCCATAATCTACATACCAATCTTCTCAGGGACTTATGCTGTCAGCAAATGGTGCCTCCGTGAGCTTGCGCACATAGTAGACAACATGTCTAAGTCAGAGGGTCAAAAAAGCATCCTTCCCATTTTTTTCCACATGGAACCTGACGATGTTAAACTTAACACTTCACTATATAGCGATGCTTTACTAGAACACGCGAAGAAGTTTCCTGACGAAGTCGAGGCGTGGAGAGAAGCTCTTGTTGAGGTAGGTAAAATCAAGGGATGGAATGTGAAAAAGGACCAAAGGTAATACTCTTTTAAGAGCCCTCTCTATTTCTTTTAGTTTGCCTAAGACAACAATGAGTCTAATTGCTGCTCTCATCAACTTCTCGTCCTCTTCTTTTAACATCTTCCCTAAGAATTTCCCCTACGATGTGGATAACTTCAATTTGATCTGGATCCTCATGTATCAAAATATCTAGTTTGTATCTTCAGAAAAAAAATATATTAACCCAAAATATGCATGTGGCATCCCCAAGAAACACCAATTACATAAGGAAACTACGATTGGATGAAGAAAAATCGTGTCTAAATATTCAATAGAAGTGAGAGCATCTTAAAAACATCTAAAGAATGATGGACCATCATCTCAGGGCCTTGAGTTTTGTAGAGATTGCAGGAAGTCCAAATCGAGGCTGGACAACCTCGATCTGGACCGGGTCGGAGGCGACGACCATTGCTCAGCGATGGCACGGAGGCCTCCGAGTGGTGTGGCCGTGCGCACAGAGGGTTGAGAGAGAGAGAGAGAGAGAGAGAGAGAGAGAGAGAGAGAGAGAGAGAGAGAGAGAGAGAGAGAGAGAGAGAGAGAGAGAGAGAGAAGGACGCATGGTGTAGAGGGTGCGAGAACTAATTATTACCCATTGGATTAATAAGTTATGGCGACAGATGCAATTTGAAGAAAAAAGTGAAAATTAGGAATTTAATTTGCAGAGAAGCAAGTTCATGTGCGTGGAAAATGGCTTTTGCAATATGTCCTTATTTTCCTTTTCACCTTTCTTCAGGGATGTCTCAAACAAATTAAAAAGCCTTGTTCTAGTAATCAGTAATCACCCGTCTAATTTAATCCAAAGCAATATAGGTGGAAATGAATAGTGAGCCACATGGCTCGAGCATGAGCTATGGATGAGTTGGGGGGCAACCTGGCAGTGACGTTGCCTGCATGGTATTTGTATTTTTTGTTTTGGGGGTTATCGCATGGCGTTTACTTTGACAACTTAATATGCTTATCATCATTCATCAACAAAAAACCCATAATTTTGGCTGTCAATAGATAAATTTAAATCAAACATATGGTGAATTAACACCTAGTGTCCATTACTATAGCATGTGGGAGTCCATTAGCTTCTCCAATGTAAATGAGCTGCTTTTGCACAATTTTTTAAAGTTGGCAATCTCCTATGCTTTTCGGTTATGTAGATAATGTGACCAACATGCCTCCTATACTATAAAATGGTTCTTACACTTAATATGCCATCCATTTTTACAGGGGGCACAAAATTTGAAAGTTCTATCTCTTACTTGGTGTTATGGTATAACGAGAATCCCAGACCTGTCTAAATGCTTGGGTTTAGAGAGGTTGACTCTTGCACGCTACTATGGGCTAGAGAAAATTGGAAGTTTCATTGGATATTTACGGTCGTTAATTGAGTTAAAGATTGAAAACTGCAATATTCTTACATATTTGCCAGAAGAAGTGGGGGCACTAGTGAAGCTTAAGTGCTTCTCATTGGGGGGTTGTCCTAGGTTGAGAGAACTTCCAAACTCACTCGGGAATTTAACCTCATTGTTAGAGTTAGACTTATCACATACGGGCATTCCCAAACTTCCAAACTCCATTGAAAAGTTAAAATCATTACGCATATTGCGTTTATGAAAATCATTACGCATATTGCGTTTATCAAAAGATGGATCACCTTCTTGGGAGCATCATGTTTGGCAGTTACCTAGTGGCATTAGCATGTTGGAAAATCTTGAAGAGCTGAATCTTTCTGAGCATGATGAAATGGAAGGTGAAATTCCCATAGGAATTGGAGAACTATCATCTTTAAGAATCTTAAATTTACAGTGCACTCGTATTTGCAGAATTCAAAGGACAATCAACATGCTTCATCACCTCCAAACACTAAATTTAAGAGATTGTCATGTAATTGAAGTGCTGCCGGAATTTCCCACAAGTTTGACCAGTCTACTTCTTGAATCTAATTCATTGCTCTCAGTCCCTAATTTGTCGAACCTTACTAATTTGGTTGAACTACTACTAAGTGATGGCTCTCGTAATACAGGCAAATCAAACCTAATCACAGGATGCAACTTATGGTGGATAGGGAGGTTATCTAGGTTGAAAAGGTTAGATTTAAATCTGCTAAATTTCCCTACACCTTCAGAGTTGGCTTCTCTTTCTGATCTAGAAGAGCTTACTTTGTCTCATCTAGCCCTAGAAACCCTCGAGAAGCTTCCCTCCTCTCTGCTGAGATTGATTGTTAAATTCTTTAGAATCAGGCGGGCAGAGTTACTTCCCTCCTGCTTGATATTGAGCAATTTATCGACTTTAGAGTTTTGCTCTGGTGAAGTGGAAGACATTCCACTCGATGGACTTCCACTGCTGGAGAACTTAACTGTTCACGATTGTAAACTGCTTCAGAGATTATCCATTCCTTTGGAATTAAGGAAGTTACGGCAAGCGTGTGTGGCATGTTGTCCAGAGCTAGTTATGATAGAAGTTGGGGGTCTTTTGAAATCAATGGAATCCTTCTCCATTTTACGGTGTGTATCTCTGAGAAGAGTTGGTGGCCTAAACGAGCTAGAGTCCCTAAAATACTTGACGGTCAGAGAGTGCACATCATTGGAAAGTTTGTTTGATGCATCCTGCACAAATATAGCAGATGATTGCCACGTTGATATACAGGTGTGTGGAGACTTTATCAAAGATTTTGCTGCAAGCTACCAACATGAAATCTATTCGAAGCGTTACGGAGAGATGAATTTTCTGGATACATCAAATAAGGTACGACATCTTCTCCATCAAAAATTGATTTGTGATACACATTTGGATACATGCGTGAGTGCACGGGTTTGAAAATTGATTTGTTCTCATTCCAATTTGATGCTATAATTCGGTCAAACTACATAAATTGTAAAAAGTTAAATATCATTTGAAATTTACACGGATGAAATTATATTTTTTTTAAATCAAATGATGATAATCTATCGGATATGATCTTTAAATAATCTCAAATGCAATATATTTTCTAATCAAACGAAAAAAATCTATTAGAGATGGTCTTTATTTAATTTTAGATACATTAGTGTTCCTTCAACATGTTCTTTTCAATTTGAAATGTTATTTTGTATAAATTCAAATACACAATTAAAATTACAATAAATTTAAATTTAAATTACTTCTTGTTATATACTTTAGTGTTGGATATTATGTAGTATGATTTTTGTTTATTTTGATGTCATAATGTCTAGCAATAATTGCCCTCTTGAGCTTTGGCACTGTTGCACACTTGTGAAAAGTTGTAGATTACCTCCTCACAATCGCCCCACCCAAAAATACTTTGATTTATGTTGCATTTATTAATTTTTCAGTCTACATAGCCGTTAAATTACCTAAAATGGACTAACTCATTTTTTTGACCAAATTTTCGTATCTAATTTTATAAACCATGCATCATTCTCCATTTTGTTAACTTCATAAAACAATGTAGCAGATATTATTTTGTTCAAGATGAGTTAGTCCATTTCCAACTAACGTCTAATGGCCATACAAGCGGAAAAAGTAATGGTTGAATAAAAAATGAAGTTTGGGGAGTAATTTATAACATTGCAAAGTTTGCACGCTAGATATTTTCAAGGTGCGAAGCTATCGTGCATGAGAGCAATTACCCTTAATGTTTAATATGAGAATGACCATAGAAGTTAATAGATCAGATATTAATTAGATTAAAGAAGGAATTTTTATGATTTGGAACTTCCATCAAATATCTTTACCCCTTACTATCTTCGGTTAAAGCATTATGTTAAATGAACAAGAGTGGAACATGTATAGGTACTCTCGTGCTAAAAAAAAGGAATGAAATTTAAAAGTAAGTCTTATGTATTAGAGAAAGCTTTGCTTCCGTTTTTTGGCCAAATATCCTCCTTTCTTTAAACACACACTATCCGCCCTTCTAAAGTTGCCATCTTTTTTGTTGCACCGTAATTTCTTATGTGGCTAATTTTTTTCCTTTTACATTGGTCACTAATCACACAATAGCCGTACAAAGGGAATAAAAATAACTCATTGGGTTCCACCACGTGTCGCCACATGGGAAAATGAATGATGAACAAGAGGCAGCTAATTCGTGGTATATATGTTTGATAATAGGACAATCCAGTTCCTATGAATTGTTTGTCGGCCTCTAGTGTAAAAATAATTAGAATGATTGTTTTTTCCTCTCTCTTTAATAATTCTGTTAAATTGTGTACACGATTTAATTCAGTGCTAATTTATCCACTTGTAGAGTAAGCAATAACTATTTTACACATTTATTTGCTATTTCGCCGGTGTATGCATATGGGCTTGACTAGTTTTCTATTTTTGGCCACTAGTGGGCGTGACTAGTTGACTATGCCCTTTTGTACTATAGCAGATTGCCACCAAGCGGGATTTGCGTGTTTTCATAGCACATGATTATTTCAAAGTAAACTAAAGCAAATATTGCTTGAAAGAATAGCTAGATAGTATGCTAGATGTAACTTTTATACCAATGAAGATATTATTTCACTAAAAAGTGCAACTTATGACGAAAAGAGACACTAATTAATGTTGAAGCATATTACTTTAGATTAAGAAAGAACACAATAACATACAGACTTTCATAAACTGATTTGAAACAATGTGTCACATAATTATGGATTTTTATTTCAAAAAGTAGAAAATAAAACTCTTTTTTAGTTCCAAAATGCAAAATAATTGAATTTATATTAGTGTTGTAATTGAAAAAAATAATTAACATTAAAAGATAACAGTACATGAAGTATGATAAAATTATGCAAAAAGAATAAAGAAAATTTCAAATAAGGGCTTGAAGTGCTCTCATTTTTTCAAATAAGGGCCTGAAGTGGATCTTGTGTCAAATAATGACCGAAAGTGGCCATGTCAGTCTCAAATAAAGGTTTAAAGTGATTATAACAGTTTCAAATAAGGGCCTGACCTCACTGACCGCCGGCCGGCTAAATATTCCAACCGATCAAGGGTATTTTCGTCCAAAGACAAATTTAATTTTAAATTATTTTTTCTTTTCTTTTTTTCCTTTTTCTTGTTTTTTTCTTCTTTTTCGTCGGTGGTTGGTCGACGGCCATCGGCGATGCCCAGAGAGGGCTGGCAAGGCCCACCCTTGCTGGCCACACAGGCGAGGGACGGCCTCGCCGGCCATAGGCGAGGTTGGCCCTCGCCAATTCTGGGCGAGGGTCGACTCCCGAGGCAAAATTAAAGAAAAAACCAGAAAAAGTAAAAAAGAAAAGAAAGACAACAAGGAAACAAAAGGAAAAAAAATTCAAAAAGGTGAAGGACGAAAATGCCTATGGCCATCTAGAAAGTCATACCCTTCTTTGAAATTGAAAAAGCCACTTCTGGCCCTTATTTGAAATAAGATCCATTTCAAATTCTTATTTGAAAAAATGAGGGCACTTCAAACCCTTATTTGAAATAAGGTCCACTTCATGCCCTTATTTGAGAAAATGAATGCACCTCAAGCCCTTATTTGGAATTTTCCAAAAGAATATATTAATGTAATTATAGTGAAAATAGATGAAAAATTAAAGTTCACGAAAATAGTAACATAAAAAATAGGAAGAGAAAGGGAATTGGATATGGAATTAGAATACCAAGACTCAGAATTGTTTTTTTTGGTGGCTTTACTTGGTATGATGCGGAGTAATTAGTGCAAATGATGATAAATTCAAAGAAATAAAATTAGTAAATCAATCTACTAGTTAAACCATCTAGGTTGTGATGGAACAAAGCATAAACCTTTATTCGCATCTATCCACCCCACAATACATACATATAATATAGGGGTGTTTCCAACGATTTTTTTAATTATCTGAATAATCCCTCTCCATGGGACAATAAAATAGCTTTTTCTCTATTACTCAATATATCTCTCTTAGCTAACCGCCATGACCCGAAGTTTTCATTGCCCTAAGTGCTGTAAATGCTTAATTTTAATGGATTGCCCCTGTACTGCGAGGGATGAGAGTGTGGCTCCGCCTCGAGTGGCGAAGGGGATATGAATGAACCGAATTCCACATCGCCTGGGGAAGGTGAAGTGATGTGCTTTATGAGGTGTAGCACAAGTCTTAACTACCAACGAGGCCCTTTGGTAGTAGCTTCCGCTATGCCAGAGACAAAACCTTTCGAGGGATGGCAGTGCAGCTACACCTCAAAGAAAACAATATTGGGTCAAGCTGAGGGATGGTAGTGCGGCTACGCCTCTATCCTGAACGAGGCCTTTTCTGGGCGAAGCCCAGAGAAACAAAATCGTGAGGGCTGCGGTCCAAAGCGAATAATATCGTTGTCAGATGGGGCTAGAGGTCGGCCCTTACAATTATCCTTGCGCCATTCCTTGGTAACCTGATAAATTAACTCCGAAACAAACTCAGGATCATCCTCCTCAACGGGTCCATACAAAAGACCATCCTGAAGCCAAGCTTTGATACGATTTTGCTCCCATTCCCGATCATCCACCTAACAAAGGGAGATATGAAATCTCTGCCGGTAGTAGACTTTGCCATTCTCAAGATGCCCGATGCCCTTCTTGGTGCGGGCAAAAAGTCTGTACGAGGGACATAGATTCCTTTTAAAATCTTGCTGCGACCTTCAAATCAGAATTGAATGCAAGAGCGAAATGTTTACTTGCTCGTCAAGTCTTTGTGCCATGTGGGAAATGCGAGCAATTTAGGAAATAATAAATTGCACGGCAACGCTTTTCCAATTTCTATTGATAATCTTGTTTGTTTGCTTGCTGCGTTTGTTTAATTCCTTTTTACGGTTTAGAATTAATGTACTTGTCGATGAATATGAATATATCCTAGTGTACGATATGTGGGTGCAGCCTCCGGTGACGACGTTGGTTCTGAGGTTCAGTGGCAGTGGCCTCCACTGCAAGCGATGTATCCAGAAGATTCGCAAGATAATCACAAAAACAGAAGGTTATCTAATTTATTCTTCATTGGTGTGATTATTCCCAGTTTCTCCTTTCTTTTTTCTCGCTGAAGGTCGTTATGTTGTGCGGACGCTCCTGATGGTACTTGTGTTAAAACTTTTGGAACTGCGACTGTGCAGGGCTTCTCAACGTGGCCATCAACAGGTACTTGGATACGGCCACGGTAAAGGGGGTGGTCATGGACGCCAAGGCACTGGCCGAGAACTTGAGGGACAAGATGAAGAGGGAGGTGAAATCGTTCTGCCGAAGAAAGAGAAAAAGGGCGGCGAGGCCACGGACAAGGAAGGTGGCGGGAAGAACAAGAAGGGCGGTGACTACCACAAGGCGGCAGAGATCACCGGCGGATGGGGGAAAGCGGAAAGCCAGAGGATGGAGTTTCAACGGGCATGCGGCTATGGTCATTGTGCGTATGGGGAGCGAACGCGCTCCTATGCACCCATCCCATATGCTTATTACCAGTATGACAGCCAATTTTTGAGTGACGAGAACCCAAATGCTTGCTCTGTCATGTGAGGTAAGCAAAAGAATTAGCGTAAATAAGAAGAGAGGATGCCGTAGACAGTAAAACATTGATGAGTTAAGGGGTCTTTTGAGGAGGTGAAGATGCGCCTGATCAATGTCACGTTGGTCATATGACCAAACTGTTGCCACTTCCTTTTCCTTCTTTGTTTTGTTTGTTCGTTTCTTTTTGCCTCTTTCCTTGTATTGGCTGAGAAATTGCATTAGCAGGCAAACTACCCTTAGATCAGCTTGTTGGTCCCGGCTGGACCTGAGCAATGAGCAGTTATGGACTCTTCTCCCTCCCTCCTCCCCTTCCCCCCTCACATGTCTCATCAGCTTTCGCAGCAACCTTTACTGCCTTGAGATTCCAAAGCTCTTGTTTTTCCCTTCATTAATTTCTCGTGTCTCATAAATTTTTTTTCCCTCTTTTTATTTTGAAATCATTTTCTTAATATTCCTTTATTCTAGCTTGATGGTTCATCTTCCTCTGCAAATTCGAACCTCCAACAGCTGAAGGGCCTCTCTCTTCTCCTATATTTTTTCTCCTCCCTATCATTCTTTATAGGCGTCTTTCCTGGTTCCTCATAAATCTTCCTTTATTATGGAACATGTTTTTTTTTGGACGGATGCCAATCCTATCTTGCCCCCTGGTTCTCTCCTCTTTCGGTTGATGATTCTGATTTCTCAAATTAAAAAAATATTTAAAAAAATCAAGACTTTATCCCACTTCTTTGATTCCTCTTCGGCTCTATTTCTCTTGCAAATTCCACACCTTTCCTTCGTTATATTTAGAAAACTCCTCAAAGCCCTGTCTTTGTACTGAATTTGGTTTTGAGTTCTTGAACCTCGTGATTCACATGCCAAACCCTTCAATTCCCAACAGACTAGCTTTTTTTTTTTTTCAAGAAATCTATCTTTTTGCTCATCACCCTCTTCTTGATGTTTGAGATCCATCTCTCCAATTCTCAGTGAGATCCTTCTCCGTGGGTATATTCCTCTTCATTCAGGCGCAGGACCCACCCGGTTCAATCCTTCTCAGTTGTCTCCCTCCAAAGGCTCTATTGTGTCTCATGCTTCAAGCCTCAATTCCTGCTAATATATGTATGAGCCCTCCAATCTGAAAAAATCTGGACATATATCATCTGGGTCTTGCTTTAATTTCATATTCTCCTCAATTAATTGCTCTGAAAATGAGAGAACTTTCTGCACTGAGCACAAGAATTTCACAGTGGCATCTCCCACTAGGACATCTTCAGGGTCATCCCTGGTACGGGACTAGGCCTCCGAGGAAGACTTGCGGGTTGTGATGGACCAAAGGACGAGGAAGTAGATGATCTCGAACTGCAAGTCCGCACGGCGGTCCGGATGAGGAAGCATAAGCACCTGGACGATCTGACGGCTCAGGTCGCTCAGCTGAACAAGGAGAAACGCCAGATCAGGACCAAAATCAACATCACCACACAGCATTACTTGGGCATCCGGGCGGCAAACGCGGTGCTGAGAACACAGGTTGGAGTCACTGCAATTTCTTGAATGTCAGCAATGGAGTCTTTGGATTCGGTGTTGCCCACAACGGCCCTATTGAGCCAGTTGATGAGTCCTTGAGCTTGAACCCATTTAGTCTTGGCCTTAGCAATCAAGCCATTATGGCTTCTTCAGAGATGTTTCAGAGTGCTGATATTATCTTCTTTCATCATTTTTTGGCCTAAAAAAATGGGAGGAAGACAAGATTTGTGCAGGAAATGAGTGGATTTTTGGGGGGTTATTTTGGTTTTGCGCGATGAAGTATGTTTTAGTATATGGATATAGCTGAACGCCCTCGTAATGGAAGTGGTACTCTCAGCTATATGATGATTATGTCTCCACTGTGTTTATCATACATAAGCAAGTTTCTGATCCATGGAATGAAATTAGAGGTAAACAATTTATAATGATAAAACTACTATACTAAAATGTTTCCTGGGATACATTTGTGGAATACCACTCTGGGCCACCTTCTTCAAGCAACTTTCCCGTTACATTCGATTGCTCAAATGACCGTGCGATTTGCATGCCAAGAGGCCGATGAAAGGGAATCTCAGCGCCCATTTGAGAAGGTTCTTGCCATGTCTCAATATCCGGTACGAGTGGCAAATGAGTGGATTGAGTTAGGTTTGAGTGGGTCATAAATGGATATGACCCAAATCCACCCGTTAACTCGTGTTGACTTATTTATTTGCTAAACAATTTACTAACTCATACCGACCCCAATCCAAATCCAACCCAAGCCCATCCACGTAATCACTCCGAAAAACAAAGAAAAATGTCCAACAGATCTAAAAATATAAATAGTTGAAAAATAAAATAATTTTGCAAAGTTAAATGAAAATTGTTTCTTGTCCGTAAAAACTGATATTCACAAAAAACATTAAATAAATGGCAAATGTTATGGACCGCCATTCCCGGTGGCTCGGAACGCGAAATCTCGCCGGCGTTCCGTTCGTCACGGATGATTGTGCTGATTGCTCTGTTGTCGTCTTCCACGTTGATCACCCCCTTTTAACTCTAATTCTCCAATCATGCGATTTTTCAATGTTCCTGACATTTCTTCTTCTTCTTCTTCTTCTTCTTCTATCAAACTCATCAGGTTTTATACGGACGTTTATGCTCGCTCAATTTATTGGCTTCGCACTAACCAGACACTTAGTTACGGTAATTCCGTAGGCGGCTGACCTTTTCCTTAGATGAGTCACTTATCTCCACTTCGTTTTTCGGAGTAGGATATTTGCGGTTCATAAAGCAGCCTTTCCTCCCTCTTTTTAGTTCCCATTTCCTGTTGTACTTATGTTACTAGTCGCATATTCTTTCTTTTTACTCACTTATCTCAACTTGCCTTTTATGCTGTATAGTTTTTGTTCTTTAATTTTGCCAGTATACTCATTTAATTTCTCTTTAAATATTAGATAGTAGATTACAAATTAGGATTCAAAAACAAGATATGATGTCTGCGTCCACTATTTTTTTTATTATTTTGCAATAGGCATAATCGATGCACAAATTTAATATCACACATATAGCAATAGTAGTTATGCATTATTTGATTCGATTATTGCATCAATGAGCTAGGGAGAAATTAATGTCAAATGATTTGATCATGACCGTACTAAAGTGAAAGAAAGAAGAAGAAGAACTCATTAGGTTCTGCCACGTGTCGCCACATGGGAAAATGAATGATGAACGAGGGACAACTAATTCACGGTATATATGTTTGATATTATGATGATTCATCTCTTATGAATTTGTTGTTGGCCTCTCGAGTAAAAATAATTAGAACATTTGTTTTGCCTCTTTCTTTAATAATTCCATTAGAATGTTTGTGCAATTTAATTCAGAGCCAATTTATCCACCTATAGATTAAGCATTACCTGTGTTACATATTTATTTGTTGTTGGATCGGTACATGCATATATAGTGGGCTCGACTAGCTTTCTATTTTTGGCCATCAGTGGGCTTGAGCAATTGACTATGCATTTTTTAGAGTACATGATTATTCAAAGTAAATTAAAGCTTTGACCCAAAAAAGAAGTAAATTAAATCACATATTGCTTGAACAAATAGTCATATATTATCTCAGGATGTCACTCTTATCTGAAAGAACAAATTATTTCACTAAAAAGTGCAACTTATGAATAAAAGGGACACTAATCAATTTTGAACGATATTACTTTAGGTTTAGAAAGGATACAACAACATGCAGACTTCCATAAACTGAATTGAATCATGGTGTCACATGGTTATGGAGCTTTCATTCGAAAAGTAGAAAATGAAACTCCTTTTTTTTTTAATTCCAAAATGCAAAACAATTGAATTTGTATTTGTATTATAATTGAAATAAATACTTAACACTAAAAGATGGCAGCACATGAAATACGATAAATTATCCAAAAAGAATAGATTAATGTAATTAAAGTGATGATAAGATGAAGAATTAAAGTTCACTAAAATAATAACTTAAAAAAATAGAAAGAGAAATGGAATAGGATATGGAATTAGAATAGCCCTTATTTGAGAGGGTTAATACCACAAAAATCCAAAATTGGTACACTTGTGACAAATTTATCCCAAACTAATTTTTTGATCACAAAAAACCCCAAAACGGTATACCTATGACAAATATACCAAAAACTAATTTTTTTACCACCAAAAACCCCAAACTGATACATTTATGACAAATATACCCAAAATTAATTTTTTGACCACCAAAAATCCCAAATTGATACATTTGTGACAAATTTATCATCTGTTGGTTTCCGTTAAATTGGATTAATAACACAAAAAATTATAAACTAGTACATTTGTGATAAACAGAGGGTAAACCCCAAATCAGTACACTTGTCAACTATCATGCGTCATCCAACTAGAAATTTGACAGTAAAATTTAACGGAAACTAACGGAGAGTAAATTTGTCACTTATGTACCGGTTTGAGATTTTTGGTGGTATTAACCATATTTGAAATGAATTACTAGTATAAAGGGGACAAGGTCGATCCTCATCACTTGTGATCTCACAAAGAGTAAACATGGCTGCCCACTGATCTGATCCCAGCTATTAAAAGATCTACGTGCGGATAAGGTCCTTTGGTTGCTCCTTGGGGGTAAGGTATATAGGCTCTTCAGTAGCCCCATGTCTTAGATCGCTCTGAATTTTAATAGAAGTTGACGTTTATGGATTGTGGGGTATTCCTCATTTCTGATGTATTCCTCAGCTCCCTAGCGACGAGAGAGGAACCAACCCACCCTGCTTTTGCTTTTGCCGGGGTCTTTGTCGCCGAGTCTATATATTTGACATAGATATTTATTAAAAGTATGTAGAAGTGATGTTTTACGCGCGTCAAGGAGATTAGTCAAATTGAATATTTGGATTCAGCAGTATTATCCAAAAGAGAACTTTCAGAAAGTTTTCCCAACCCATTTTCCAAAAAAAAATACCATGATGAGATAGAGCTTTTTCTTTACTTTGCTTACTCTATGGATTAGTCATGAAGATAGACCTCCTAGTCCTAGGTCGATAATTATCTACGTGGACTAATATTTAGTTTGACTTCCCATCACATGCTTATTCAAATGTCGTAAGTTACATATATAAGAAAACCACATAGATATAATTCCCATTACACTCGGCTCTAGATCTGTCTCTGCGACTAATGATCTTGCCATATCATGAATATTTACAACATAAGGTGCTTGGGTGATTGCATAGACCATATATGAAGGTGATCAGGAAACAGACAATGTTCCTGCAAATAGAGACACAGGTGGTGTGACGAGAATTGCTTCAAGCTCAGGGAGAGCCTTGTGTTCAGGAAATGGTGCGGCTTTCAACTTGGCAACCGGTGCAAGATTGTCGCGACCTACCTCTCGAGGGCCGCACTCGATGAAGCGGGTTTAGAGGTAAGTGTTCATGAAACGGTCCATATGGCACATCATAAAAGACAGCTTTACCGAAGCGTCGATCTTTTAGTCATCCATACGGTCCGCATGGCACATCATAAAAGACGGCTTACCAAAATGTCGATCTTTTAATCATCCATACGGTCCGTTTGGCACATCATAAAAGACGGCTTACCAAAGCATCAATCTTTTGGTCATCCATATGGTCTATTGATCATGAACTTGAATTTTCCCTAAATCCATACCTCATGTGACAGCGGATCAATTTTATCGTTTTTAGGAGTCGTCACTAGCCTAGGTCGGAGGTCGGCTAGAATACCCAACCAATACGCGGGAATTTCGTATTGGTTTCTGCGAAAACCAGAGATCATGAATTCGGGAACTAACTTACGTTAATATTTCTATTAACGCCCTTTCAGTACCGCTAAACTTATCATGGTTGTTATCTAAGTTGTCATGCATTTATTTTTTACCATTTTCATGTTAAAGTTTTAGTCCACTAAGTGATCATGCATCTTGTTTTTGTATTTTCATTTAAGATTCTAAACTAATCGTATCTTAGTCTAGAAAAAGAAAGAAACAATCAATTGTATTGAAAGACATTTCGTAAAGTAAACACTCAAAGTATTGAAAAGATGAGCTAATTCTAAGTGCGAGAAAGTAAAACCCACAACTCGTCGGGTGTTTATTACAACACAAATTGAAAACCCGAGACATAATCGGGGATGAATGAATTGAATACAAATTGAAACCGGATAAGACATCGGTCTATCGCCACCGTCAAGTGACTACAAATTGAGACCGGATTGAACATCGGTCTATCACCTTGGTCTTTTACAATTTTGGATTATCCCCTCCATGGACCGCCTCTCGAGTGTTAGCGTTTAGATTCACAACATACATTCACGACAAACAATGCAAGAAGGAACAACCAAAGAAAAGCAATGGCATAAACAATTCACTAATCAAACACTGGCCTCGGGGTCGGCCTTTGTTTTACATGTATTTCGATTCACCCACCCTCCTAATCATTTAACATTATTTGATTAATGATTAACGATAACGGGCTACCATTTGCATTCACAAAATGACAACTCATATCGATTAACCCCTAAAGTCGGGTTCTAAGTGACCATAATGGGCTACCCGCCGAACATACATCGGGCCTAACATACATAGCAATGAAATAAGCATGCATTTAGGCCCATGGGCATTATTTCTCAACCAATCAAACAATGGGAAATGGGCTTCATAAGGAGACCACTCATTCAGTTATTTTCTAATTCGGGTTACTTTTGTTCAGATGTGATTAATCCATCTAATGATGTACAAATGAAGTGATTTAAGTGTCATTAGAAATCTTATGTCATGAGGATCAAAAGTCAAGAAGACCATTTTTTCTGATTCCCGCCGATTTTCACGAAAATGAAAAATTTACATTCGGTGATAGTGTGGACCCGGTTCTGTTAGAGATTTCAAAATAATGGCGGGAAAAATAACAAACCTTATCAAAACTGCGTAAAAAGTTTTATACAGTTAGGATTCTCCGTGTGTGACAACTTTCATGTTTTGAGTTTTTGCTAAAAAGTCCTCCAAATTTTTATAAAATTCATTTTTTACTGAGGACTCATTTGCAAATCAAATTTTAACCCGAGAAGACCTTATATGAAAGTTTTAGCAAATTGACCCTCTAAAAATTGCTATTAGACCCTCAAAATTTCCAGTCAACATAATGAGACCCCAAGGAACAACTTTGGAGTTTTGAGTTTTCGTAAAGGAGGACTATAACTTTATCAAATTCGGAGAAACATACTTTGGATTTCAGAGGAATGAAAATCAGATCTGAACATAGATACTGATTGAATCGTGAAAATTCCTTTTGAAGATTCAAATGAATTCCGATCTTGATAAAGTTAGCATCACTGGAAATATCTTGATCTCAATGTAAACTTTCATGAAGAACATTTTTTCATATTTTGAACACACGAATTTATAAAAATCAAAGAATACACGAAGGTCAGTCAGAAACTCATCTATCATCAGATCTATACCTAAATGGCGTTGTAAATCGTCCTGTCCTAACATGCTTGGAATTTTATGAAACTTTTATAATGAACATATTAGGATGTGTTCTACGACTTTTATGAAGAAAGTTTCTTCAAACAACGATCGTAGAAAATTAGAAAAATCGTAGAACAGCATGACGTCAATCAGGAAATCATCAAAACATAATAGAACATCACATTCCAGATTCTGATCCTAGTTTACGAAGTGATTTTCACCTAGCAAACGAAGTCCGATTAAGGCATGTGACATATCAAATCGAAACTTGAGATGAGTTTTACGATTCTCTAGTTCATCACTTTGCAAGATTTCGACGTTTACAAGCTGAAATCACCATTACGAGCAGATTGATCATCAGGATCCGAGAATGACAGATTTGAACTCACCTTGTATAATAATGCTTCAACACGCAATCGAGCGATCCGGTCTCCGTATTCAGATCAAGAGCAGCACAGAGAAGTCTCAGAAAGCTCGACAAACCTATGAGAATCGAGTGCACAAGCTATAGTGAGAACCAACTCGATTTAGCGCTAATGAACTAATAACGAAAAATCAAGTAAAAAGAAGCGATCCGGTGGCTGTTCAGCAGGAAGCTGGCCACCACAGCCACGTGAAGACACCAAGGAAGGCTGCTGGACGTTCGGGATCGCCGAAGGGACTGCCGGCTAGCTGATTCAACCACTTGAACCGGCTGATTCAATCACCGGCAACTATGCCGGTGATGTTGCCGTGGAGGAGATCATGCCGGACAGAGCAGTTCTGGTCACCAGCAAGGACAGCTGGTCTTGCGACCAGCCTTGTGCCGCCGTGGAGGACGGCGGTGAGGCGGCGGCTTGCCGGAAAACGGCCGGCGGGAGGTGGAAAGGCCAACGGCCGAGAGAGAGATCAAGAGGGAGAGAGAAGCATGAGCTAGAGAGAGAGAGGGAAGAGAGGAGAGAGAATTCAGATCTGAAAAAATGTGAGAGCTTACAAAATTTTGGAGGGAAAAAAAAGCCTATATACTCCCCTAAATCTTGAATCCTAGCCCTTAAATTGATCCAATGGCCTAGAATGCATCCCTAATGATCAAAAACACTCCTTAAGGGCTAAGGATAGGTGACATGGCATTATGGATGGTCATGATCAATTTTAAATGAATGGCTATGATTGATTTGCTTACCATCTAATTAATTTGCTTAATCCTTAATGAATGGCGTTTTTGTAATTTCACTTAGGGGCATTTTCGTAATTTTCAGTTAAGGGCATTTTTGTCATTTTTGAGCTCAAAGGGATGTTGCCGGCCTTGGCTGGTCGAAATAGACCGCCAATCGCCAGATTTTTGACCAGAAAATAGCCAATCCGATCAAACCGGTTCAATTCGAATCAAACCGGGTTGAACCAGTTTGTCCCGAGTTTGGCCGGGTTGAACCGGTTCAATCCTTAGTTCCATTTGTTCCAATTTTGTACAATTTGATCTCTATCATGATTAATTGACCCAATTAATATTGAATTCGATTAAATTGGATTGAACCGATTTAAAATTCATGCACAAATTGATCCAATTTAACTTGTTTAGCTCAATTGTTCTTGAATTCGAGTTAATTGCATGGCCAAGCTAGACTAATAAATTTAATTAAAGTCCAATTATCCAAATTGAGTCTCAATTCATCAAATTGAATATTAGTCTTGAGTGGGTCAAGTTGAATTACACTAATTGGACCAATTACTCTTAGACTTCTCAATTGTTGGATCACTAAATTGATCAAATTGACTCAAATTCATGTGAATCTTCCAAATTTGATTTCGAATTTGGATTTCATATAAGAAATTAGGCTCATTCATGTCTCAATTGCGCAAATCATGAAGAATTGATCGAAATCACTAATTAGGGCCTAATTTTATGATCAAATCTTTGAATTTTTCTTAAATTTCCACTTCTAAAGTGAAATTGGATTTGAAAGGAATCTTTTTATGCGAAAAGCCCTAATTTGACCCGGGGTTGACTTTTGGTCAAAGGATTGACCAAAAAGTCAACGCAAAAGTCAACCGTTTTACTTTTCGTGTTTTTGCATGAAATGAATAGAAAATTGTTTACAGAAGCTAGACCAACAAACAGAATTAAAAAACGACACTTTTTGTTCAAGAAACGGGTTCAGTCACAATCGGAAATCATAATCTCGAATTTTCTTCTTTTAATGACGCGTCGACTAAAAATTAGGTGTCAACAAGGATCAAGTTCATGAAATAGCTTTGACTTCAGGAAGCGATTCATGAAATTCAAGATTCCAGCATGCTTTAGAAGATCATGAACTGAATCATCCACACCCACAAGAGTCGTCAGTGGAGCGATTTCTGCGCCAACTGCGTAGAAGCTTGAAATTTGGGTTTCTTGTTATAGTCCTTTAGCTAAATGAATGCTTGTTGACACCTAAATTTTGTCTAGTCCATTTAGGGTTTTATCGCATAAAATTAGGGTTTAATTTTCTAACCCCTAAACCAAAAATATTTTCTTTAAATTGCATGGCATGTAGACAATAGGTGCATTTGCATTAATAGGGCCTATTAGGACACAAAATTATTTAAAAAAAAAAAAGAAGGAAGGAGATTTCTGGGCCAGGTTCGTCGGCCCATCCTTTTTCCCCCTTCTTTTTCTTGCGCGCGGCCCATGTTGCCTTTTCTATTTCCGCACAGGCCGGCCCATTTCCCACAGCCCGGCCTGCGCACTGTTCAGCTCCCCCCTCCCCAATCAACGCTTCAGAACGTACGGGGAGGAAGAACAGAAACGGAACAGAAGCCAGAGGACGAACAGAACAGGAGCCAGAGGCACGGGGATGGCAGCACGATCCGCGGGTCACGAGATCGGCCGGCCGCGGCAGCCTGGCGGTGGCAGAGGCCATGCACGCTTGCCGGCAGCAGGGGCCACGCGGGCGTGCCGGCCAGCTCCTTTAAGACCATATATGGTGATGAAGAATGGGGGGTTCCACGGAGCGAGAGAGAGAACCGAGGGATCCGAGAGAGAAAAAGGAGAGAGCAAAGCGTCGGAGGCAGGTCCGGGAGAGAACGATGAAAGAAAGTTTGAAGAAGAGAAGGAGGATTGAGGGGTCTTTAGAGAGGGGAGTGTTTTGGCCGCTCCATAAAAAAGGAGGTGGTCTGGTGAATCCCCTCCCCCTCTCCGCCGTGCATCGAGAGCCCGAGTCAACCAGCTCTTCATATCCAGTCGTCGGAGCTTCGCGCGAGGGGTTGAATACAAGGAAAAACAGAGAGAGTTAGAGAGAAAAAAGAGGAGGCCGAGAGAGAGCCAAGCGATATCGTTGAGTCTCGGGTCTTACCCACTCGTCGGAGGACCACCCGAGACGCCACCGAACCCCCAGCCACCGCGCTTAGTCTCGGATAGACACGAACCAAGTGGGTTTCGTTTCTGATCCTCTGTTTCGCTTTTTACTCCCCTGCCTCTCGGGTGTCGGGCACATCGAACCTATTCGGTGGTCGCCCGGCACCACAAAATGAGGACAACTTTTCTTAATCTCCTATGAGTGTTTTTGAACAGTCTTTATCAAGAAAGAGCTTTCAAATCCCACCAAGATCGACTTAGTAGCCATTAGTTTTAGGTACATCCCACCCGTTCGTTGAAATGTCCTAATGAACCTCTTTGAGTTTAGGACCCCGAGTCTGATCTTGCATTTTTGGGTCATTGTTATGCAAACCGAGACCTTATTGTGGCAAAATATGGCCGTATGGATCTTCTCACTTCACATTTGAGTTAAACACTGCATCAAATCTCACTCCAGAACATTTTTATGAACTCGCACATCACATGTTCGACAAAATGCCAAAATGGGGGTCCGAATGATTTTCTGTGGAACCAGCGACTTGAACTCGATTTTTATGCTTGATTAGTTCTCATATTTGTCGAATGTTGTCTGACTTTGTGTTTTTTTGTTGTTGTGACTTCTTTCGGTTTCGTGGCATATCTCTCGTCGTTTGAGTCGGCCATGGATGAGACCTTCGCCAGAGATCTATTCCCCCCCATGCCGGCGTCGCCCGTGGTCTGATGCCGCTACCGTTGGTTCACTATCCCCGTTTCATATGCGTGTATGTCTGTTTGTTAGCGTTTTAGCACGTACTGTTGCCGTGGGAAATCTGGTGATCGAAAAGTGAAAAAAACGGTCATCAAAGTTGGCGTTTTGGTACCCACCCATTGGTGGCCGCGTTGGTTTGCGCTCAGTTCCTTTCACGAGAGGTCCTGGATTCAAAACTCGCCCATCGGTGATTTAAGTGGGGGGTCGTGGCGGTGGGATGCTGCGCTAGCCCCCCTCGAGGACTAGTCGGGCATCACCGCTGGTTTGAGCCCTAACTCGCCGGCCGCGCGGACACCTCAATTATCAAAAAAAAAAAAAAGTTGCCGTTTTGGTGGCTGGTGGTTGTGGATTAAGGAGGGTGGTTCGGTGATGGTGGTGTCGTGATTCTGGTCGGAGCAAATTCGACGTCGGCGCCCATCGAGGAGGCCGGTTTTGGTTCGGTGTGGTAGTTGCCGATGAACCACCGAGAAGAGGACATTCTCAGTGGGACTTCTGGGCAGAAGACACGAAGAGGAATACCAGAAAAGAAAAAGGAAAAAAGAAAAGAGAAACAAAAAAAGGGAAAAGGAAGAAGGATACAAAAATATTGAAAAGAAATGAAAATGGGGTCCCCGGGTCGGGTCGGAAACCCGGTCGGGTAGTCGGGCGGATCGGGTCAGGGGACCCGGTCCGAAATCTTTATTTTATTAATAAAAAATTTCAAAATTCAAAAAAAAAAAATTAAAAATTTTAAAATTTTAAAAATTCCAAAAAATATTCGAAAATATTTAAAAGTCCCAAAAAAATTAATTAAATAAAAAATATTAAAAAAATATTAAAAAATTTAGAAAATTCAAAACATATTAAAAAATTCAGAAAAATTCCAAAAAATCAGAAAATTAGGAAATGTTTGGAAATCAGTTTTGGGCTGAATTTCACTAGATTTTAGGTTAAAAAATCCAAAAAAAATGAAAAATGAGAAAAACCCTCTAAAAAATTCTCAAAAATCGGATAAGCCACTAGGGCTTTACCTTAGGGCTTTTGATTGCATTTTCTTTTTTAGAGACGATGCTAGGTCGTTGGTTGTTTATTCTCTTCATGATTATCTGGTTGCGCACTTTTAATACATTGATTGTTATTTTCTACTTTTAGATCGGTTAGGTGGAATCTTAGCTTTTTTTTTTTCGATAAGCTGCCCGATACGTTAGTTTGCGAACATTCAAGTTTAGATACCGAAAAGGTACTAGTTAGATCGATAGTGTAATCAAGTCTCCGAACTTTAGAATCTCTGATTTTCGCGCATATCGAGACGACACTCCCGCGTCTCGATCAGGGTTTCTAGCTGATCCTTGATCATGGCTAGTGGCAACTCCAATCAAATGTGTAAATTAAAAAATTCTCGTCGCGCGAGGTATGAGGCTTGGGAGTGCCTCGGTCATTGGATTAATGAACCATTTGGTTCACCATTCAAACGAACCAATCGTTGTTCATATCCATCGACAAATACCTCTTGGCCTAAACCCGATCAGTAGGGGTGAGCGGTTCCAGGTTCCGGTTCGGTTCCGCTTGGAACCTGGAACCTACCCTCGGGTACAGGTTCCTCATTTTTTGGAACCTGGAACCTACCCGTCAGAACGTGGAACCTAGAACCTACCCTGTCACAGGTTCCAGGGTCGGTTCCAGGTTCCAAAAGGTTCTTTTTTTTAATTTCTTTTTTAATTAAACAAAACGAAAATAAACGCAACAATGACTAGGTATTAAAAAACAATATTTCGCTTAGTAGAAAGGGGATATTATCTAACAACCTAGATCCATTTATGCAGAATAGAAAACATCAAGAGTTCAGCATCATATAACTTTATTATCAATGGATCAGTGCAAATATAATTAGTAGAATGATATTGTCAATAAAAGGCCAATTAGCAACACCAATAGCAAACCTCATTAATCTAGGAAAGAAACTTAAAACAATATAATAGTGGAGGAGGCAAAAACTAGCTAATTTGGAATCAATATTGCAAAGAGATATCTTCTATACAAAAAGCAATAGAGGACATATCGCAATGTTGTAAAAGCATTTATACAGCTAAGCCCCCTTTGTGCAAGGCTTACTTTGCTGATGTTCAACTTAAAAATCATTGGAAGGGATAAAACGAAAATAAATCAAAGGAAAACAATCCAAAGGTCCACCACTTAAGACATACATGTTTACCGTCGAAATCTTCTTACTTTCAAACCGCATAGATCGGGCCGTGGCAGCCCCAAGACAGATATCGATCAACATTGTAGGAAATGCAAAATAGACGAAGAGGAAACAAAACCTACCTCTTGCAGCATAAATCATTGCCAATTCCTGAAACCGAATATCATAACAGATGCCTATACCAATACGTCCAACGTCTGCATAGAGCCAAAAAGAAAAGAAAAGAAAAGAAAACAACTCAAACAACAAATAGACTAGAAGACTCAGGCAACTAAATGTTCCATACATAGTTACTTAAGGAAAGAAAAGTTACCTTGTGGTGCTTGGCTTTCAGCACTCCAATGGAACCAAAAACACAAAGCGTTGTACAATCGATCACCACATCTTTCTGGGATTGAACTGCCCACTATGGTAACCTTCAAGGCCTTAGCAGCTTCAAATAACATAGCAGTTGAAGGAGATGAACCTCCATCAATGTCCTCAGCATAAATAGGGAAGCTATCATTTGAATAGGGACTGTTCCATATTTCCTGGCACAGAGTCAACAAAACCATGAGGCAAGCTACGTGATTTTTCCCTCCTTTTATAGAACGGCGCAGTTGCAAATATGGCTGATTTTCTGGAAGCCAAAGCTTGCGAAGATAAAAACATAGCAATTACATAAGCATCAATAAGAACTTAGCCACAGAAAGTCACCCAAAACTGATGAAACGAACACGTGCCTACTCAAGATGCTTTTATCCATTCTTTCTTCTAGTGCACGCCTTCACAAAAGGGCATTTGATAAGGTATACAAAGTTCTTGTAAGCCATAAATTTCCCATTTTGCAATCAGGAGGCACATCCAAACTTTCCGCAGCTACACGAAATCATGCAAAAAAAAAATGTCATTTCCATAGAGTTAGATGATTGGATTATCATGAGATAACAATGAATTATTCTAAATCAGAAGATGATCAACCAGGAAGATACATGCCTTTCCAGCTTTTCAAAGAGCAGCACATTGTGCCTCCTTCAAGAAGGGCCCGACATACATAAACCGAATCGGTATCTAACATTTTTGTTACGAATAAAGAAGAATGAACTTCTCAGACAGAATAGTAACCTCAACTACTGGGATACCCATAAGTCTCAATAGTTTTTTGCAGTCTTCATTGTGCTGTTGTGTCACCTGCAATGGTATCAAAGCCATGTACCACATGCGCACACATATCTGGTTAGCTACATAGATAGGTTTTTCTGGAAAACAGAGACAACATCAAACTTCTCATCGAATAGAACTAAAATATCGCACAGTAAGGAAGTGATCAAAACAAAGACAAACCTTCACATTTAAGGTAACTAAACGTATTCATAGACAATTAAAAAAAAAACGAGAGAAGAGAAGGCTACATAATAATAAAGTACCATTGTGCGAGCTCTTGCTTCTTCAAATCAGGAGGTTTACCATCAAATACGTAGCTATCATAACAACATAAAGTATAATTCAGAGAAGCACAAACTTCATTCTTCTTAGCATTCTATCCCAATGAAAACATAGGAGGTAAAGAAAAAAGCTTACACTGGCTGTATCCCTGCTTCCAACAGCCTAATCGTTCGGTAATGCATGCCTTGCAGATGACTACATGAGACGACAAATCAAAAAGCAGCTCAAAGTCAACACTTCCCAAGAACAAATATCACATGGCAAGTACAAAATAATGTGACACACGTCGATCTCATATACATAAACCCCAGTCCAAGCAATAACAACTGAAGCATCAAAACAGAAACTCGAGCAAAGTGGATTATCATTTCCATGGAGTATTCCGATGCCATTAGTGGTACCTGGTGACTTGACCAGCCTCATTGGTGAGCATCTGAGTCCTCTTCCTCCCAACCACAACCTGATCCCCCAATCAAAGACCAAAAAAAACCCCCAACACTCAAAATCCAAATCCCCGCCAACACCGAAACACACAATCAATCAGGAACATCAACTCATAAAAAGCAAAGCACTTAACGAGGAACTGATAGATGCTCAGGCTGGCATCGACGGCGATCCTCCGGCCAAGTAGCTCTCCGGCTTTTGCTCCTCATCGCCTTAGGGGCATTGTCCTGATAGCTTCGTCGGCCCCTATCGAAATCAACGGACGACTCAATCAACAATGAAGAAGAGGGAGGTGGAACTACCTTGATGCCCATTTTCGGAAAGAAAAAAAAATTTCCCGAATCGCGTCGCGAGCATGGGCAATGTTCCTCTCTTTATCCGCCGTCACCGAAAGTTGGCATAGCCCGATCTGAAACTGAAACCACACCACCCAAAGAAAAGACGTCAAATTTCGAGGTCGCATCGATGATCGAAGTCGAGGGGTTCGAGCCCATGCCTTGGCGAGGGGAGGAGTGGGCAGAGGGAGCGCGGGCGTCAACTGACGCTTACTCTTTCCTTGCTCGCTCCCTTCTTGCGCCTCCAGCCACAAGCTGCTCGATTGGTCACCAAAAGAACCTAGACTCGGAAATCCGCCGTGGATGAGCCGGACCGTGGTTGATGAAGACAAAGGAAGAGCCGAGGCGGACGCCGAACGGAGCGAGGAGAGGCGAGAGGGTCTCGTCGAGTCGTGGGTGTGGGGAGTGGGAGAGAGGGCGCAACGGAGGAGCAACCGAGAGAGAAATTTGTGAAGAAAAGTTAGGGTTTTTATTTTTTACTGGGAAGAGCGTCGGTTCCGGTTCCGGTTCCGGTTCCCGGTTCCCGGTTCTACCCTGGAACCGTGCTCACCCCTACCGATCAGGACGGGTAGGTCGTGACAGCTTGGCGACTCCGCTGGGGACTTGAGGACTTAGGCCTAATATAACTTGATTGTTTGTTAACTAACGTAGTCTTATGGCAACGCATCGTGAAGGCTAAGGTAAGTCCGCTAACGTTGTGTTAAATGGTTTTGTAGGTTTGGAGTTATAAGGGGTGGAGTGATTGTTGACGTGTTTGTTTTGCAGGTTGGTTTAAGGGTGTATGTGTATGCGAATGAAAATAGAAGTGCTGTTTTGATATCAACTCTTGTGCATGTTGTTACCTGCTTTAGCACTACACTTTGCACACACAACCTGCGATCTAAAACCCCGATCGCTTTAAGAAACCCATAGGAGGTGCCAAAAGTGTGGAAACCGTGCGGGGAAGGACCCATGGCTATCCCCTTTTGGTCTCGCTCATAATCGAATAGTGATAAAGAGGACTGTCCGACGCAAGCGCGGAGTGGGGAAAACTCTTTTGATCTATTTGGGATGGGGACCTTTAGCCTTTAGAATCCCACCCTTTAGTGAACCTCACAAGTGCATCTGCGTGTCTTTATGACTTGAAATAACGATTGTCACCCACTGTAAGTATGATTTCTCTCATTATTAGGACACTTTGAATTGAAATTTTCATTTTGGAAATTCGCGAAAATCAATCAAATGCCCTATGTGATCTAAGCTTACAATTGGAAATTTTGGGCAATCACTCTTGATAGTGAGCCTTGAGCATCAATCTCAAACATCTCTGATTTGGCCCTACAAAACAAATGATCTTGTCCAAATTTTCAATAATGAGCCCAAAATCACATTTTGTATAGAAATTCTTCCAAGTCAAGATTATATTTTGGGGCATAAAATTGAAATCACAGTTTCAACAAAATTCTTTCTTGTTCACATTTCAGAATCAAAATTCAAATCGCTTTTTGTGTATTGATCACCTCATTTTTGCAAAAATAAAATCGCAAATCAGTTTTTCAAAATTGATGCCACATTTTGCAATGAAACTTTTGGAATAGAATGGGCGTTCGATTGATAGTCGCGATTTGATCTTTTAATGATGTCTACTCTTACTACGAAATCTTGACGAAATATCAAATCCCCGCAAATGGAGACCATGGGGCAGGTATCGTCGCCTTGCTTTCGTTATAAGAGACGGCTTCATTGAGAGATCACTTTTTTCATTCATGTACTGACATTGTTTTCCTTTTGCAGATTATACACAACGGCCCTTCTTTAGAATCTTCTCGTTTGACCATGCCAAGAAGTGGACTTTAAAGCTAGGACGAGAATTATTTATTGCATTCCTCTATGCAAGATTTTTTTTTTTTGGTACCTTGTCCTTGTCAGTATTCTCATTGGGAATCGTGTTTTCTGATTTGGGTTTAATTGTGAACCTAATCGATGTGTTTGTGACTATCATCCTCGAGTAATGAGGTTTTAGTTCATATCATTGTTCTTTGAAAGTACTAGTAGTACTTCAAACCGAGCCCCCAGGTTAGGCTTTTATGCCTTACTTTCAAAATGTTTCGAAAATTTTTTTTAAAAAAAAAAGGGACTTGCTTAAAGTTTTATATTTCTTTGCTTGGTCACTTTCTCAGTTGGGACCGCAAGATGATACTGTGAGATGGTAAGGTTGTAATCGTTCCAATAGGAATTTCTCGTGCAACAACTGACTCGTCCATCCATTTTTGTCAAATAGGTAAAATGAATGACTTGTTCGACATTCACCTCCTCCAAAGACAAAAGTATAAGCACTTAGAACCCAAGTCAAATGCAACATGGCCTGATCGCCAATTGAGTGCGTCACGGGGCAACACCTCTTGCCAACAAATCACAACAAGACAAAGGCGCACATTTTCCCTTTCCTTCGCGAAGATATGATAGGATGTCAAATCGCTTGACTTTGAAAAAAAAAGATAGACTCCAAACGAGAGCCCGTAGGCAAGCATGGCAGAAGTAACATGTGTCGAGGAAACTTGATTCGGCATAAGGGCAGCACCTCTCACCAAGAGAACATGATCAAAGCATTCACTTCAGCACAAAAGGAGTTTGGAAAGCGATTGAAGACCTGCTGACCAAATAGGATGAAATTGCATATGGCTAAGTCATTTGACTCAATGTGGAGCACCCAATTACTGGGACAAATCTCTCTCTTCTCCACCTAGCAAGCATGACAGGGCATCATATGCGGAACATCTCTCATCGACAAATCATAACAAGACATCCAATTTAGCACAAAAGGATGAATCGTTCCCAAATTGAGGTCAATTGAGAATGGAGATAACATATTTCATTTCCCTTCCGCAGATGATGAATGGGTCAAGTCACCTGAGGGGCAGCAACCACCGACGAGGAAGCATGATGAAATGGAGTCTATTGGCTCGACATGAAATCAAGAAATGTGTTGGACCACAACGACAAAACTCCCGACTCAGAAAATACGACGAGGCGAAATCATCCACATCGGCATAAAAGGAGTTGTATCGTTCCTAAATTAGCTTAACCTATAATGGAAATGACTTGGGCCATCTCTCATCTTGCAGATAGGGGAATGTATGGAGCAAAGCATTCAAGGGACAATGCCCTCAAATAGCGAAACAATGCCGAAAAGTCAAGGCGAAAGAAAGCAGATGAAGGGAGTTCCCAAACATATAAGGAAGCAAATTCAAATGAAGGGAGTTGTCAAACACCCGCCAATTGTCCATTTTAATACAATTTTTGACATGATTCTCTTTTCCTTTGATAGGAAGCATCAAAGACTTGAAGGACAAATGCAAACGAGGGGTAATGTTGTATCGTTCCCAATTTTTCAATCCTTAAAGGGTCTTTAACTAACACATTCTTTTTTATTCTTTACAGGGTTACCAAGTCGCCATGCCGCAGGTAAGTACCCTTCTTCCAAAATTCAAATGGAAATCAAATGGATAATTTTCATCACAAAGAAAAAGTCTTTGATGTTTTTGAGAAAAAACAAGCACTAAAGTGGAAACTGAGAAAACAAGCTCTTCACAAAAATTGTCTTTGTGCTTGGTGAATCATTCATTTTGAATCAAAATTCCCCATGGAGATTAATTTACTCAAATGATCTTAACAAAATGAGAGGAGATGTTAATCATGCCAAGCGAGAAACACTTAGGATGAAGAAAGGCAAGCCATTCCTAAACACGTCCTATGAACACTTTACGAGTGGAGTGAAAAAGAGAAACTCGTGCTGTTTAAGGGCAAGAGATTCATTCGCAGGTGGTACATGGATCGAAATGAAAGGAGGCATTTTCTTCTTCTATCCTATACACTACATGTGACCATAGTTAACCCATTTGAGCTTTTACATGTGGAGAATTTCTACAAAATACCCCTGTCAAAAACCACCCTACAATGGGGCAAATTTGGAGGTTTTGGTTAACATTCTTTGGAGAAAAAGATGAGAAAGATTTCTTTACTCTTACTTGCATTAATCTTTTTGTGGTAACTTCATGTGAGTCCTTATAAAAGCTGGAAACATCCCACAATGAAGAAAAGCATTTCTTTCTCTACCCAAATACCCATACCCTTTGTTTAGCCAAGTTGAGCCTCAATTTCCATTCCAAAAGCCCGAATGGCGATTATTTCCCCACCTTGGGGAAAGGCACATGATTTACCATGGCGATTAGTGCTTATGTCACAAGAAGTAAAAAATCTCAAAAGTCCTAGGAGCTCAAAAGATTCAAATGAGCAAAAGTCAAATGAAAACTAGGGGGCATGAAAAAGCAGTGTGCCTGGTAAAAGCAAGGTCAATGCCCATTAAAAAAAAAAGCAAAAAAAGTAGCATCAAGAGAAGAATTCTTTCATAAGAAAAAGTGTCAAAAGGAAAATGCTTGCATGAAGAGAAAATCAGTACAAATGCGAAAGTCATTACAGAAAAGAGCAAAGCTCTTGCATTGAAATGATTAGCCAATGGACTTTTGAGACAAGTTGGATTTCAAAAGTCGAGTGCCTTCAAAAAGATTAGATGATATGGTAATGATGTCATGATAATCACCAACTCCTAAATCCCATTTGAGAATTTCTGAGCCTTTCGAGACTTTCACCGAACCAATATTACAATCCTTTCCTAAAGTCTCTTCTGATTGGGATGATTCAAGTGAAAATAGGGACTTTACAAAGAAGCTGTCGCTTGAAGAAGTGGAGGAAAAGTTGTCTTATCTTATCTAAAGGTTTCTTGACTTGTAAACCTAGCGAAAATGATGATCAATGATTATTTCATTTCTTAGCCGTCAATGCTCATCCATTGTTGAAACCGTGACCAAACCTACATTACGGTCCTTTAAAAGACCTCTTAGATTGGTCAATGTGTACTTATTGCGAATGATTCTCAAAACCCGCGATAGCGGTCATGTGAGGTATATTGAGTGATCATACCATTTTCCACATTAATGGATGGGACCAAGCAGCCTTCTTGAGAGTATGTGAGAAGCCCTTTTCCGATTAAGGAGCTCTTGTTTGGCATATTACTCTTTTCATGGACCGAGGTCTTTTCTGATAAAGATTTGTCTCCTAAAGGAATTTGATGATTAATGACGTCTTTCAAGCCTAAAGTCAATTTTACGATGTTGAAGGATGTTGAATGCTTTCCAAACAATTGAAACTATCCTGAATTGCTCATACAATCAATATTTTCTCATTGATGATACCCTTTTGATATTGTCTCTCATGACATATAATCAAATGACATTGATCTCACCTGGTATGCCTTCATTACCAAAGTATTTGGTATAACACATTCCATTAAATGTGCAGTATCCATTTTGGAATCTTCTGATCGACATGTACGGCAAGCTCTAACAGCCCGAAACCATTCTTACATGAGAAGTCTTCCCCACGTGAGATCGTGCTTTCTGAAGGTTTGTGCGTTTGTCCTTAAAACCACGCAATGCAAAGGTTTATGCATTTATTGCATAACACTCCGATTTCAAAAGTTCTGGGTCTTTCTTTAAACCCCGATTTCAAAAGGTTCCGGGTCTTACCTAAAACCTCGATTTCAAAAGTTCTGGGTCCTTCCTGAAACCCTGATTTCAAAAGGTTCCGGGTCTTTCCATAAACCTCGATGTCAAAGGTTCTGGATCTTTCCTGAAACCCTGATTTCAAAATGTTCCGGGTCTTTTGAAAAAAAAAAACCTGATTTCAAAGGTTATGGGTCTTTCCTGAAACCCTGATTTCAAAATGTTCCGGGTCTTTTGAAAAAACAAAAAAACCTGATTTCAAAGGATCTGGGTCTTTCCTTAAACTCCGATTTCAAAAGGTTTCAGGTCTTTCCACAAACCGCGATTTCAAAGGTTCTGGGTCTTTCCTGAAACCCTGATTTCAAAAGGCTCTGGGTCTTTTCACAAACCCCGATTTCAAAGGTTCTGGGTCTTTCCTGAAACCCTGATTTCAAAATGTTCCAAGTCTTTCAAAAAAAAAAACCTGATTTCAAAGGTTCTGGGTCTTCCCTTAAATCTCGATTTCAAAAGGTTTCGGGTCTTTTCTTTAACCCAGATCTCAAAAAGGTTCATGGGTCTATCCTTAAACCATGATTTCTACAACATCAAGCTCTGAGTGAAAAACCTTAGGCATTCCCAGTCCCCGAGTGCAAAACCTTACGCATTCCAAATCATGGGATACAGATCTCTTAATTTTATCTTTAATGACACTCAAAATGACAATTATTCTGCCCGGTACGCCTTCGCTACCAAGGCATCTGTTATAACATATTCCGTTAGATGTCCAGTGGCCATTTCGGAATCTTCTTGATTGATAGGTTTACAGCCTCAGAATTGCACGGTGAGCTTTTGCAGCCCGGAGCACCCTATTGACCCGGCGAGCTTTCGCAGCCCAGAGTTTATCTTTTTCCTTGCCCGGTGAGCTTTCGCATCCCGGAACACTCCATCGACTTGGCGAACTTTCGTAGCGCAGAGTCTGTCTTTTTCCTTGCCCGATGAGCTTTCGCAGCCTGAAAAACCCCATCGACCTGGTGAGCTTTCGCAACCCAGAGTCTGTCTTTTTCCTTACCCGGTGAGCTTTCGTAGCCCGGAAAACCCCATCGACCTAGCGAGCTTTCGCAGCCCAGAGTCTGTCTTTTTCCTTGCTCGGTGAGCTTTCATAGCCCGGAAAACCCTATCGACCTTGCGAGCTTTCGCAGCCCAGAGTCTGTCTTTTTCTTTGCACGGTGAGCTTTCGCAGCCCGGAGCACCCCATTGACCTGGCGAGCTTTCGCAGCCCAGGGTCTGTCTTTTTCCTTGCACGGTGAGCTTTCGCAACCCGGAGCACCCCATCGACCTGGCGAGTTTTCGCAGCCCAGAGTCTGTCTTTTTCCTTGCCCGGCGAGCTTTCGCAGTCTGGAGCACCCCATCGACCTGGCGAGCTTTCGCAGCCCATAGTTTGTCTTTTTCCTTGCTCGGTGAGCTTTCGCAGCCCGGAGCACCCCATCGACCTGGCGAGCTTTCGCAGCCCAGAGTTTCCTACTTTACATAACAAGACTTCACGTAGCCGAAAGCCCGTTTTTACACCGCATGGCAGGTAAAAAATCAAAAAAATCAAAAAAAAAAATAAAATAAAAAAATCAATCAATCAATCAATCATCTCTCATGCATCTTCCCATGCCCTCTGTGAACAAAATTTAAGTGTCTCTTATCTTTGAAAGGAACCTCTTCGAGCTTTCCTTCAAAGAGGGGCAGCTGTTGACACCTAAATTTTGCCTAGTCCATTTAGAGTTTTATCGCATAAAATTAGGGTTTAATTTTCTAACCCCTAAACCAAAAATATTTTCTTTAAATTGCATGGCATGTAGACAATAGGTGCATTTGCATTAATAGGGCCTATTAGGACACAAAATTATTTATAAAAAAAAAAAGAAGGAAGGAGATTTCCGGGCCAGGTTCGTCGGCCCATCCTTTTTCCCCCTTCTTTTTCTTGCGCGCGGCCCATGTTCCATTTTCTATTTCCGCGCGAGCCGGCTCATTTCCCACGGCCCGGCCCGCACACTGTTCAGCTCCCCCATCCCCACTCAACGCTTCAGAACGTACGGGGAGGAAGAACAGAAACGGAACAGAAGCCAGAGGACGAACAGAACAGGAGCCAGAGGCACGGGGATGGCAGCACGATCCGCGGGTCGCGAGATCGACCGGCCGCGGCAGCTTGGCGGTGGCAGAGGCCATGCACGCTTGCCGGCAGCAGGGGCCACGCGGGCGTGCTGGCCAGCTCCTTTAAGACCATATCTGGTCGTGAAGAATGGGGGGTTCCACGGAGCGAGAGAGAGAACCGAGGGATCCGAGAGAGAAAAAGGAGAGAGCAAAGCGTCGGAGGCAGGTCTGGGAGAGAACGAAGAAAGAAAGTTTGAAGAAGAGAAGGAGGATTGAGGGGTCTTTAGAGAGGGGAGTGTTCTGGCCGCTCCATAAAAAGGAGGTGGTCTGGCGAATCCCCTCCCCCTCTCCGCCGTGCATCGAGATCCCGAGTCAACCAGCTCTTCATATCCGGTCGTCGGAGCTTCGCGCGAGAGGTTGAATACAAGGAAAAACAGAGAGAGTTAGAGAGAAGAAAGAGGAGGCCGAGAGAGAGCCAAGCGATATCGTTGACTCTGGGTCTTACCCGCTCGCCGAAGGACCACCCGAGATGCCACCGAACCCCCCAGCCACCGTGCTTAGTCTCGGATAGACACGAACCAGGTGGGTTTTGTTTCTACTCCTCTGTTTCGCTTTTTACTCCCCTGCCTCTCGGGTGCCGGGCACACCGAACCTATTCAGTGGTCGCCCGGCACCACAAAATGAGGACAACTTTTTTTAATCTCCTATGAGTGTTCTTGAACAGTCTTTATCAAGAAAGAGCTTTCAAATCCCACCGAGATCGACTTAGTAGCCATTAGTTTTAGGTACATCCCACCCGTTCGTTGAAATGTATTAATGAACCTCTTTGAGTTTAGGACCCCGAGTCTGATCTTGCATTTTTGGGTCATTGTTATGCAAACCGAGACCTTATTGTGGCAAAATATGGCTGTATGGATCTTCTCACTTCACGTTTGAGTTAAAAACCGCATCAAATCTCACTCCAAAACATTTTTATGAACTCGCACATCACATGTTCGACGAAATGCCAAAATGGGGTCCGAATGATTTTTTGTGGAACCAGCGACTTGAACTAGATTTTTATGCTTGATTAGTTCTCATATTTGTCGAATGTTGTCTGACTTTGTGTTTTTTTGTTGTTGTGACTTCTTTCGGTTTCGTGGCATATCTCTCGTCGTTTGAGTCGGCCATGGATGAGACCTTCGCCAGAGATCTATTCCCCCCCATGCCGGCGTCGCCCGTGGTCTGATGCCGCTACCGTTGGTTCACTATCCCCGTTTCATATGCGTGTATGTCTGTTTGTTAGCGTTTTAGCACGTATTGTTGCCGTGGGAAATCTGGTGATCGAAAAGTGAAAAAAACGGTCATCAAAGTTGGCGTTTTGGTGGCTGGTGGTTGTGGATTAAGGAGGGTGGCTCGGTGATGGTGGTGTCGTGATTCTGGTCGAAGCAGATTCGACGTCGGCGCCCATCAAGGAGGCCAATTTTGGTTCGGTGTGGTAGTTGCCGGTGAACCACCGAGAAGAGGACATTCAGTGGGACTTCTAGGCAGAAGACACGAAGAGAACACCAGAAAAGAAAAAGGAAAAAAGAAAAGAGAAACAACAAAAAAAAGGGAAAAGGAAGAAGAATACAAAAATATTGAAAAGAAATGAAAATGGGGTCCCCGGGTTGGGTCGGAAACCCGGGTCGAGTAGTAGGGCGATCGGGTCAGGGGACCCAGTCCGAAATCTTTATTTTATTAATAAAAATTTTCAAAATTCAAAAAAAAATTAAAATTTTAAAAATTCCAAAAAATATTCGAAAATATTTAAAAGTCCCAAAAAAATTAATTAAATAAAAAATATTAAAAAATTTAGAAAATTCAAAACATATTAAAAAATTCAGAAAAATTCCAAAAAAAATCAGAAAATTAGGAAATGTTTAGAAATCAGTTTTGGGCTTAATTTCACTAGATTTTAGGTTTAAAAACTCCAAAAAAAATGAAAAATGAGAAAAATCCTCTAAAAAATTCTCAAAAATCGGATAAGCCATTAGGGTTTTACCTTAGGGCTTTTGATTGCATTTTCTTTTTTAGAGACGATGCTAGGTCGCTGGTTGTTTATTCTCTTTATGATTATCTGGTTGCGCACTTTTAATACATTGATTGGTATTATCTGAGCTTTTTTTTTTTCGATAAGCTGCCCGGTACGTTAGTTTGCGAACATTCAAGTTTAGGTACCAAAAGGGTACTAGTTAGATCGCTAGTGTAATCAAGTACCCGAACTTTAGAATCTCTGGTTTTCGCGCGTATCGAGACGACACTCTCGCATCTCGATCAGGGTTTCTAGCCGACCCTTGATCATGGCTAGTGGCGACTCCAATCAAATGTGTAAATTAAAAAATTCTCATTGCGCGAGGTATGAGACTTGGAAGTGCCTTGGTCATTGGATTAATGAACCATTTGGTTCACCATTCAAACGAACCAATCGTTGTTCATATCCATCGATAAATACCTCTTGGCCTAAATCCGATCGCGACGGGTAGGTCGCGACAATGCTAACAATATATAAGCTGCCGCCATATTGTCACCATGCTTTTTATGACCAACTGTTCTCTTTCTTGGTAAACATCGGCTAAGTGGACGGCGACAGGTGGTTATTAAACTATTTTGTGTAACAAATAGTAATCGCTGTTCCATTTTGTTCTTTGTATTGTTCCTCTGACTCTTCCATAGATGTGAGCTAGTTGATGAACGTTGTTGCCTCATTGAATGTTGCTTGTAAATCGTAAATTTTGTCAGGAGATGGATGCACCAAGTGATTGTCTTCTTGCACTTCTGATTCTTCTTTAGGACTAGTGGGCGGCTACTCCTCAGTGTCGTGAAATAGTCCAAGGGAGACGCAACGACACTCTGCCAGTCCAAATAAAGCCATGAACATAGTGAAATCTTTAGACCAGCACTATGGTTTGCGACACATTCTAAGTGATGAGTAAGCTAGCTTAAGCCTTTCCAATTTCTCTCTAAACTGGCTATGCGTAGAGACTTCAGAGTAGTGATCACTTGTTCAGACTTCAAGGATATCAACAACACTTCATAAAGTAGGAGATCCTGCATCTTGTCCACCGAAAGCTCATTCTCTTAAGCTCGCCAAACCCGGCAACTTAGTTCCCAAGGCACAAGTTAACGATCTCCCAAACGTAACTCATTTTTACATAGACGAACCTATCGTAGACCACCACAAACATCCCAGGATAATATACAACATTGAACCCAACAAAAGAACAGTAACATTATACAGCCTCATCGTTGGAATCCCGAGGTTGTGGACGGTCTTTAACAGCAGGCGCATCACATGTCCCAAAAGAAGCAGAAACATGAGTCCGATTCACACGAACATTCTGAATCAGATAGCCTTGTAGATTGAATTCCTTTGGTGAGACGGTGTGAAGATTAGTATTGAGAAGACATAGGTGAGTGCTATGGACCTAATGGTGCCACATGATCACATAAGGATCTACACATAAACACATTTTTTCCTTGAAGGAAGACCACTTACAAGTAGCAGAATAATGCTGAGGGATGGAATGAAACTCGTATGTGTTCTTATTTGTCAATGCAAGATACTTTCCAATATCTCACCTTCCATGTCCTCTGAGATCAAATGCCAAATCCTGGAATCAGTTTTTGTTACCTATTCAGGGATGACTAATGCTAGCAATGTGAAGAATAGTTAACAAGATTGCGTCAAGAGACATGACATACTCTTATGAGATGTTAGATACAAAATTGCTTATGTAATAGCTCATTCCATTTTATATTTATTGATTTTGTAAATTAGTTTTCGCATTCTTAACATTACTCATGTGATATATCTGTGGGAAACGTGACCTTAAATCTGTGGGATTGGACATGCATTGTCAAGCAAAAAGAAACATAATTGATTGAATAATAAGCATTTTATGAGCATCAAATATCAAACTTGCTGGTGGTTATATTGTCACGCCCTGAACCCCAACGGACTCGCAACACCACTTCGACGGTCGTATTGAACGCGACGTCCCAGGACGCGTCGCCGACCCAAACAAAACACCCAAAGTCGTACGCAAGCGGAAACGAAATTTAAACAACCCAGACAAGAAACAATCAAGGAGGGGTAGCCGAAAGGCACGTACTCAAAACAAGAATACATTTAATATAACTTACAACCTTCACGTTTACATCACCTTAAACCAGGCTACTAACTTCAAACCACGTTCATAAAAAAGGGACGGTGTTTGTTAAACTTATCTCCTCTACCAAAACGGAGCGCTCAAAAGACGGGGTAACCCGACCTATCCCCGGTCTCCATGGTACCTTGGCGACATCTCCAAATCAATCACGGTCGCGGATCTGAAATTGTTTAATATACAACAATGAGAATAAATCTCAATAAGCAGACAACCTAAACCCCACATAGACCAATGCGTACCCAGACAAGTCTCAACATGCAATCTAACCGTCGGCAAATTGGAATTCACATAGACATACTTACCTCGCCTCCAATCACACGCCAACTTTGCATATTAGTCAAACACTATAATGCAATAACATCCCACGTACATATCACAATCACTCGAGCACCATACACATGTACATTCACCTAATTCAATCAAGTATAATACACATGCGCATCCATCCAACTTTCTCACGACCTGGGTCAACACCCCACAGGTCCTTTCTCGCCACCCGCATCAACATGCTCCAGGCTGGCAGCTCTCCGATCAATCCGGGCATTGTCCCGCGTCAACACGCTCCAGGACCTTTCTCACGACCCGGGTCAACACCCCACAGGTCCTTTCTCGCGACCCAGGTCAACACCCCACAAGTCCTTTCTCGCCACCCGGGTGAACACCCCACAGGTTGACAGCCCTCCGATCAATCCGGGCTTTCAGGCAATCACATACGCCATACAATTCAATCGAACCAAATGCCAGTTACACGACAAGCTAGCACAAGCACTACATCTATCATTGTAAATCATGCCCACATAATTTGTGTCAACCCAACCACGAATGACCAACGCGAACCACCACCAATCGAGCATTTGAATCACGCACGAACAACCAATACTCTTGACATAGATTCCATCATCAAACAAGCCACAAGTTCAGCCATAACCCGCCACAAAATCAGCCACGCTTAGCACATCAAACAACCAAGATTCTAACAATTAAAGTCACAATTACACACTCACAATCGGTCATCTCAAGGCAACAACAACCAGCCATAGAAACAGCGAATATTATACACCAATCGGGTGTCAAATCAACCTACTAATCCAACAATAATTCACCACGACACAGCTCGCCACTCCAACATATTCTAATCTGCATTTCATTCAATAACCCAACCAACGTCCCTTCCTCATCCCGCTACAATCCAGCCATCAAAACCCTCATCCCGCTACAATCCAGCCATCAAAACAACAAGCAACATACGCAATTCGGGCACCAAATCAGCCCACACATCCAGCAACGCTCGACCGCAACATAGCTTGCCATTCCAACACGATTTAACACACGTTTCACTCTATAACCCAACCGATGTCACTCCATCAGACCAACAATCGAGGTCCGCGATAATCCATCACCAAATCAGCCATAAACCATTCAAAATCCAGCCATAATCAGTCCGCAAATCTAGCAACCCAATCAGTCCTTAAACAGCCCTCAATCCACACTAATTGGTCCCTAAACAAGTCTACTAGTACCCAATGTCCTAGACAAAGTTTAGGGAGTTGCTTACCTCGACTTGAGCAACGAAAACAGAGCGGGGGAGCGGAGAAATCGTCGGGACAACAGCGGCGGCGGCGATCGGCGAGGCTCTCGGCCACAGCCGGGCGGCAAGGAGCTCCGGCTGAGACGGCAGCAGCTCGGCGGTAGCAGGGGTGAGCAGGGGCCTCGCCGGAACGGCAGCAGCTCCGGCGGCGGCTGGGCAGCGACGGCGACGGGAGAGAAACAGGGGAAGGAAGCAGCAGCAACGTCGTCGGGGTTGTGGCAAGGCGGGCGGCGGCGAGTTGGACGGAACAGAAGCAGCAACGTCGCCGGGACAGCAGCAGCTCCGGCGTTCGAGCGGCGGCCCACGGCGGCGACGGTCGGAGTAGGGACAGAGAGAGAGAACAGAGGAAGGGGAGGGGAGCGGTGGCCGGAACAGGGGAGCAGCGGCCACAGTGGCGCCGGCGGCAGCGGGGGCGGCGACCAGGCGGAAAAGGGGGAGCCGGGTGGTAGTGGTGAGCCGGTGAGGGCAGCGACGGTTGCTGGCGAAACAGGGGAAGGGAAGTCAGAACAGGGAAAGGGGGAACCGGGGGTCTCGCCGGAGCAGCAGCAGCAACGGCGGCGACGGGCCAGATGGACGGCGGCCGCGGCGGACGACGCGCGGCGGAAGGACGAGCTGCGGTAGCTGCTGGTCGGGCGTCCACGAAGAGGAGAGGAGGAAGAAGAAACAGCTGGGTCCGAGGAGGACAGCAGCGGCGGACGGCGGCCCGGGCTGGGACGAGCGGCCAGACGGCGGCTACGGCGGACGACGTGCGGCGGCCGGACGAGCTGCGGCGTGCGGAGGAGGGAGGAAGAACTCGGCCGAACCAGAAGAAGAGAGGGGAGGGGACGATCGTGAGAGAAAGAAAGAGAAGGTCAAACACTTTACCCAATCCTCTTGAGGCTCTCATTTGATCTTGGTGAGCCGAGCCAAGATCCTACGGCTACGAAAATTTCAGATTTTAAATTTAAAAAAAGGCTAAAAAAGACATTAAATAAAATAAATTCAGAGGGAGGTATATTAATCAAAATTCGCACCCGATTCAAATTTCATTTTTCGATAATTCCGGGCAATATCGACGCTGGCTACAATAATATTGACACCGTCCAATTAAATTTATCACGAAACTCCGAGAAATTCGTCACCAAAGTTCGGGCTCTAAATAACGGCCAAATTCGATCGAGTGCGATTTTAGCGAAATCTCTAATTTAAAAATAATAATTTAAGAGTGATCAGTTCCGGGCGAGATTTTATTATAAGCGCACTGACGAATTACACGTTTTATAAATCCCAAAAATAAGCCGAAATTTGAAATGTCACATATATTCTTATTTTGGGTGCATTTATTATGCGTTAAATCGATGATATGAAAAACATTTTCCTAAAGTAGAATAGTTTGTGTTGCTTCCAAACAATGAATATATTAATGAAAATCTGTTCATCATTAGGAAAAATGTTTAGGCATAGATTGTGGATGATAATAAAAATATTTTTCATTGACTAATTTTTCTTAGCGATAAAAAAATCATTTTTAAAAGAATAGTTTCCAAATCATTGATTTTCCATGATATAAATGCACTCTTGTTTTTTTTTTAAGAACTCCCTGTTGTTAGTAATAAACTCCCTTAATTACAGTACTAGAATTTATTGGGATAATTACCAAAAGAAAAACTAAATTTATTGTATTTGTGCCAATTCGATATTTAACCTTTCAATATGACAAATTTAGTCCAAACATTTTGACAATTTGCCAATATAGTCCATCTAGCTTTTTTTTTTTACAGGAAATAGCCGACGTGATTGTCGGGCGTCTACATGGCACAACCGGCGCTAACTTGGATAATTTATGCAATTTTTACGTTTTTTTCCATTTTTTTCTTTTCCTTTTCTTTTCTTTTCTTTTCTTTCTTTTGTTTTTTAAATGAGGCCGGTGACCCTCGTCGGCACTGGGTGAGGGCGTTGCGGCCTTAGCCCATGCCCTTGCAAAGATCTAGGTGAGGGTTAGCTAGCAACCTGGCCAGCCCAGAGTTTGAGAAAGAAAAGAAAGAAAAGAAAAGAAAAAAGAAGAAATAAACAAAAAAAATCAGAAAAATTACAAAAATTTACCACATCAATGCCGACTGTACCAGGTAGGATGACCAAAACCGACTAGACCACCATGTCAACGATTTCTGACCAAAATTGACTGGAAAAACTGAATTGGCAAATCATTATAAGATTTAGATAAGATTTAGGACTAAATTGACTCAATTGAAGGTTTAGGAATAAATTAACAAGAAAGGTATATGACTAAATTAAGGTTTAGGACTAGATTGAACGCCGTACAATAGGTTTAGGATTTTTTTCGACAATTATCACGAGGAAAATTTGGTAGAGTTATGGGACAATTTGAGCGTCGCCTCTTTCTCTATGTTCTTTTGATATATACTCTTGGGATTTTCATTTACGATCACTGGAATTCATGCGTGATCCCCTCTCTAACTGCTCCACATTTCCATGATTTCCTCTATTTCCACGATTTAAGTTACTCCCAAGGTAATCGCTTGTCCTGCAATAACTGCCCCTTCATTCAAGATTCAATCTACTCTGCAATCGTTCCAGCTCTTAACTCAAACAGGCGAGGTACCCTTTCCCTTTCTCTAATCGAAATGGTCAGCAATACACCTTGATCAAAGCCATGTCACACCACCTCCAGGTGAAGTTAAACTGGACAGGCTCCAGATTGAAGTTGGGTTTGGTGTAACTGGACTCCTTATACTTCGTTGATAATTGAAATCTCTCTCCTCAATATCTGGGCCATAAGCGTTCACCACCAACAGGAGCTTAAGAGTAATGTTGTGAAAATCTCTAAAAGAGGTAGCGCTGAAAAATCCAGAGCACCAACGAGAGTAATATGATAAGAACCATCATTTTCATCTCTCATTTTACTAGAACTTTGTCTGGCTGCATTTCACATCATACTTCCACTGAAGAAATTGTTTCATCACTTCGATGTTGTGCATCCCACCATCGATAAAGCTGCTTTGATCTTAAAGTGAGGTAACCAACAAAGACCAATTTAGCCTTGGTTGTCTTCACTTTTTAGCTGGTGAGGGTTCCCACATTATTAGTTCATATTGAAAAATGTTGAGAACTATCATTTTCATTTCTCTGCTTTTACTAACACTTTATCTTACTGCATTTCATATCATATTTCCACCAATGAAATTGTTTGGTGATATTGATGCACGCGTTTGATAAAGCTTCTTTTGATCTTAAAGTAAGCCGACCGACAATGACCAAGTTAGTCTTTGTTGTCTTAACTTTTTGCTGGTGAGGGTTCACACATTATTAGTTCTTATCCAAAACCTCCTCTCAATTCTAGCCCCATAGACCCATCGTTTTTCTTTAGGGAGAGAGTCTTTTCATTTTAAGTCTCACTCAATCTCTCTTTATTATGTACAGTAGCGCACAGTGTTGCTGCACGCATAAAAGATTAGACAAGATTATAAAAAATTAGAAATTTGCACCCCCTAATATGGACATAATTACAGATCAGATCCCCCAAAGTTGTTCTTTACATCCTGAGTCTAACATCTTTACATTTATTTGTCATTGTAACAACTAGCAAAACTTTTACCGAGTTGAAGACATCTATAGAGAAAAGAGATAGAGATAAAGTAATATATAGAGCGTGTGACTGAGAGAGTGCTAATGATCTCATAATAAATACAATATAATTTGATTGAAATTATAAGTTCTCTGGATTATAAGGTTATTGTTATCATGCAACTAAACACTATTCACAAATATCTCTCCTCCTCAGCTTCAAGGTGTCTTGTCGCTAGTGATGCCAAGCGACTGTCAAAGCCATGACAATCGCCACCACCACTGGTCACTAGGTTGGACCGACCTCTCTTCCCCCTCCCGTCCCCCTCTTTCGCTCGCACCTGCTTGTGGCTGACAAATCCATTTAAATCCTTTTTCTTTGGGTAAAGTATATGATTTTTTTCCATGTTGAACGAAGTGTTAATTGCTACTTCCATATCTACTGTGAATAATGAACAAAATATCCTTTCCATAATTTTGACGGTCTTAAGCTTAAGACTTGGCTGTATTAGGATGCTTTTCTAAAGCACGAGAAGCAATTTAGCTATGAAGTCAAGGTGTGGCAAGATGTTCGTACCCAAATTGGTGCAATTTGGGATGGAACCTAGATGGCCAAGGTGCGGCGACATGCTCTACCAAAGAAAATATATGAACATAATGAAACAAAAAGATAAGCACATAAATCTTAAGCATCGACTGATTAATAAAGGGTTGGATGATTTGTAGAGTGATACATGTGATGTAGCTTGTTGGTTATTCATTGATTTAATAGTAGGATTGAAACATAAAGAAAATATATGTTCACAGAATTTTCATTATGTCTACTATCAATATAAAAAATAATTTACACTTCATTGGATATTTAACTTGTTGATGGTTTCTATTACACAGCTATCTCAAAACAGACATGTCACATGTTCAATGTTGTATCCATTAGAAAAATTTACATTGGTATTGAATAAAATAATAATCCTTAGCGAATTAGGCAAATGCTCATGCAACATTGATATCGAAAAATAATAATGGAAATGAAGAATGTCATGAACTCAAAGGTTTGCGATGTAAGCTTTGTCTTAAGGAAGAAAAGAACTCATGTATGAGAGATCATTCTATACATGAAGTAGAGCGTAGTAAAATTTAATGTGATTGCGCGACGTATTCAATTTCAAAAAGAAGAGGAAATGCAGATCACCTAGTATACATACTATACAAAAACAAACACCATCTAGATTACTGTTGGAAATACAAAGAAATGTATCTATTAGAACATATTGTCTTGAGAAGAGGTGTCTGCATTTATTTTATTTAAAAAATATATTCATCTAAACTAGTTCTATAAATGCGAAAAAGAAATGTCTATTCAAATGTATTCTTTCAAAGAGAGGTGCCTATTCGTGCGAACTTTAAGAACATGCTACTTCAAAAACGCATACCATCTAAACAATTTTGAAGAAAAATGTTTTGTCATGCAATAATAGAGTTACCCTAATTGTCAGATCTATTTGTCTTAGACTAGATGAATAAGAGATTCGAGAGTAGCATAACAAACGTGGTGTTTCAAAACAAATATATTTTGAACAGAGGTGTTAGTTTAATGAATAAACTATTTAAAACACACGTATCAATTCAATAAAATAAACTAACCTCTAGCTATTACGCTTCAACTTTCAACACTAAAAAGATATGCAGGATTCGAAGATACTTGGATCGAACATCATTTTAAATTAAATTGAGTTTCTCTGGCATCCTCTAGCTCATGGATTAGTTGACGTAATAGCTACGTGAAATAATTGCTTGTTGCTGGTCAATGCTGCTTTCATTTATCGTCCTTGTAATGATTCATCCATCACGTGATGTTTGTGCTCGTTTGTTTGTAGAATTTCGGGTTCATCTTTATCATTTCGTACGTTCCAACTTTTCCAAACCTAACAAATATATGTGGGCCGATTCCTACATTATTTATGCAAAAGAAATCTGTAAAGTCGATAAGCTTGTGTACGGCGATCACTTTGGTGCCATAACTTTTTTTCGGATCACTTTGGTGCTAAGTCGGAGCAAAAGAGATCACTTTAGTGCCAATTTGGCCGGAAATCCGACGTGGCATTTTTTATTAATTTTTTACGCCGACGTGGCTCGCCGGAGGCTGAGTCAGCGTGTACAGTATGGCATTTTTAATTTTAAATAATTTTTTTTAGCGTGTACAGTCAGCATTTTTAATTTTAAATATTTTTTTTTCTTCTTTCCTTTTTCTTTTCTTTTCTTTTTTTTCTTTTCTCCCCTCGCCGGCCGGCCACCGGCGAAGCCCGGGAAGGGCTGGGCGAGGGGCGGCCGACCCTCGCCAGCGACAGGCAAGGCCGGCCCTCGCCGGCGTCGGGCGACGGTCGCCCACGCCCGACTCGGGCGAGGGCGACCCTCGCCCGCCCGGGCGAGCGACCCTCGCCCGCCCGGGCGAGGCTTCCCTCGCCCGACGCCGGCGAGGTCGCCCTCGTCCGGATACGCGAGGCGGCACTCGCCCGGCGTCGGGCGACCCTCGCCGGCGTCGGGCGACCCTCGCCGGCGTCGGGCGACCCTCGCCGGCGTCGGGCGACCCTCGCCGGCGTCGGGCGACCCTCGCCGGCGTCGGGCGACCCTCGCCGGCGTCGGGCGACCCTCGCCGGCGTCGGGCGACCCTCGCCGGCGTCGGGCGAGGGTCGCCCACGCCCGACTCAAGCGAGGGCGACCCTCGCCTGCCCGGGCGAGGGCCGCCTCGCCGGCGTCGGGCGAGGAAGCCTCGCACAGGCGGGCGAGGGTCGCCTCGCCCGAGATCCAGGACAAGGGCGACCCTCGCCGCGTCGGGCGAGGAAGCCCTCGCTGGGGCGGGCGAGGTCGCCCTCGCCGGATCAGACAAGGGCGACCCTCGCCGCGTCGGGCGAGGAAGCCTCGCTGGGCGGGCAAGGGTCGCCCTCGCTCGAGTCGGGCGTGGGCGACCCTCGCCCGGCCGCGAGGGTCGCCCTCGCCGGATCTCGGCGAGGGCGACCGTCGCCGGCATCGGGCGAGGGCGACCCTCGCTGGGGCGGCCTCGCTGTCGCCGGCGAGGTCGGCTGCCCCTCGCCGGCCATGGGCAAGGCCGCCCTCGCCCAGCCCTTCCCGGGCTTTGCCGGTGGCCGGAGGCCACCGGTGACCGGCCGGTGAAGGGAGAAAAGAAAAAAAAGAAAACAAAAGAAAAAGGAAAGAAGAAAAAAAAAAGGAAACAAAATATTTAAAATTAAAAATGCTGACTGTACACGCTGAAAAAATTTATTTAAAAAAAAAATGCTGATTGTACACGCTGACTCAGCCTCCAGCGAGCCACGTCGGTGTCAAAAATTAATAAAAAATGCCACGTCGGATTTCCGGCCAAATTGGCACTAAAGTGATCTCTTTTGCTCTGACTTGACACCAAAGTGATCCGAAAAAAAATTATGACACTAAAGTGATCGCCGTACACAAATTATGGCATTTATAGTGTACTTTTGCCGCTATTTATGTACCTTTTCTACTTTTATGTGGGTTTATCGACAATGGTGGAGCCGATTTGATCGATCTAATCAATACTTTAAAAGCTCAATCATTGAACGATGACACTATTAAGGATTGATTCGACATGTGTTCACTGTTGGTTCATAGATATATACAAATCATATGTCTGGGTCGGTGTAGCCTCGCATCCACGAGTCATTCATGTCATTTTGGCATTGCGTTGCGTGACTTTGACTTGTTCACGCTATCGCCCACGCCTATGTAAATGTAATAGAAACTCAAAACAAATTCCCAAATATCATTAACTCGGGTTGTGAAGAATGGGCAAGCTTCTTGCAAGAATCGACTTCCCCAGCAAAAAAGCAAAACGAATTCAGAGAACCAAAGGTAGAGAATTGGTCTCGCAAAAGATCAACTTCCAAAAATGTCTTGTAAACTAAATTTTTATGTTACAAAACATTTTCGCAAGAGACTCAGAGAGCAACACAACGAGTGGGTGCACTTTTTATGTTACTGTTATTACTGGCATTGCTGCTGCTACTAGGTTACTTGTTCCAAAAAATTTCTTATAAACTAATTGTTTATGTTACATTTTAAAAAATTGCACGTCAAAATAGTTAACTTTTTTAGATTTTATTCTAAATTTATAATAATACTACTAAATTATTCATTTCAAGATCACCCTTTTATCTAAAGTCTTATCTTTTATCAAAGATAATCTCTATTTGCATAAAATTTTTTGTTTAATCTATTAGAGAATTTTGTGGGGGTGGGTGTACCCGCATAGTTACGTGAGGCAAGGATTTTGCCCCGCGTGGGTGCAGGGGTGAGACTGTGAACCCATCATGCCCCACGCCATTGTCATCTCTTAGTCGATCTAAACAAATCGGTGCCCTTTATTTATATATTCCAAAATCAATTTATGATATATTATACATATAGACTATTTATGGTGCGGGACAACGCATGAATTCGAAACTCAACTAAATATTAAAGGTGCAAAACCTATTTATAAAATTACAATTACCCATATGTTAATTAAAAAGATTTTTTCCAAAACAACCATATTAAGAGACCCTATATATTAGGAAGTGATTAGAAAATAAGTAGGACCTAGCAATGACTTCCAAATAGATGCAACTGCTAACACAAATCAAAGCAAATCATCTTTATTACGCAAGTGCAATTTTGGTTAATATAACATCGAGTGTCACTTAGTAAAGAAAAATATTATTAGAATATGAATCTGACCGCGATAAAAGCGATAACTTTAATCACGGTTGATTATTGAATCGTAGGTAGCTATTATTATGAATTTTTTTAAAAAATATGAAGTATTTTCCATAAGGGCACTAAAGGGAATTCAATGGAATAAATGGGATATGATTAAAAAAGTGGGTTGAAAGGAATCAAATGATGCCAAGGGGGTGAGGTGAGACTGGGTGGTGGGAGTGTGAAAGTGAAAGTGCTCCCACTTGGGTTAATTCATAAGGACGGAGAAGAGGACAACCCCGGTCTCCCCCTTTGACCACACGTCCCACTCAGCTCCCATCTTGAAACCTGTTTTTATGCTGGCTCGTCTTTGGCTTTTAAATTGACCGTTTACATTTCATTTCTATATAATAAAAATTTCATTGGCTTTAGAACATATATATTCCGAACTTCTGATTAGCTTTTATGATTGGAAAAATGATACAAATGATGTCTAAACTTTAACCAAATATGTAATATCGTCCATAAACTTTTAATTTATTCAATTTGATTCCTAAACTAATGATAAATGTTCAGAGTAGTCCTTCCGTATGCTTAAACGACAAATCGGTAACGTGAATTATTATATGCCGAGTTGGTTTTTAGAAATTGATAAGTCAACATTTCCATCTTTTTATCCATCAACATCAAAAAATGAACGAAACATTAAGACATTAACATGTCCATCATTATGTAATGACATAGATTATTATATTATAATTTGAAATGAATATCTTACTTAGATAATCTATGCATAATTTTTTTTGTTGTCCACCGTTAAAATTTAATGGATTGAAAGTCATATCACCAAATTTTATTAACTTAGATTAACGGAATGACAACATTGAATATTTTCATGTAATCTAATAACTAGATCGAATATTTATTAATAATTTGGGATCCATATTGAAAAATTAAAAGTCCATAAACCACATTGCATATTGAACCAAAATTCATAGACGATTTGTGCCATTTTCCCTTTATGATCTCCCAAAAGAATCTTAAAAAATTTCCAAACTTGTTAAAAGGTTTTGGACACCTTCACTGGTGTCTACTTGGTAATACAGAATGTTCGGTAGGAAACAGACAATTAAATTTGACTTTAAAGTAAACCTGCCAAGTTTTTAAGGTATCGGCACTCACTTGCCTAGTTCATATCCAAAATCTCAGCTCATTTCTTAGCTAGGCCACCCCGAATCGACCTTTTTTCTCTATCAGATTTATATGCACGTTTGGAATGATCAACTCGGAAGAAATTGAGGGTAATGGAGGGAAAAATAATGAGCCTCTCGAGTAAAATGCAAGAAGTTGGTCTGAGTGACGACAAGTCTCATCATCTCCGCATAGGATTCTTACAAATGAAAATTGTTGCATGGGCACATTATCTGAAAAGCACTCACGGGCACCTTATTTTAAAGCAAATCAACAGTTAAAGGAGCAAGAAAAGAACTCGTGTAGGAGAGATCATTGTACACAAGAAGTAGCATAGTAAAATTTAATGTGATTGCGCGATATATTCAATTTTAAAAACAAGAGAAAGTGCAAGTCACGTAGCAAACATACTATTTAAAAGAAAACACCATCTAAATTACTATTGGAAATACAAAGAAATGTGTCTATTGGAACATATTGTCTTGAGAAGAGGTGTTTGCATTTATTTTATTTTAAAAAATATATTCATCTAAACTAGTTCTATAAATGTTAAATTGGTGGATTGCGCACCCGCATGGTCACCTCACATGTTAGCAACTAGGTAATAAAATGAATCCAAACTGCCTGCTCAAACATTTTTTTATGAAAAGAAAAAGTATCGAAAGGGTGTTAGAGTAATCTAGCGCAACCAAGTCCCCAAACTCAAAATTTCTGGTTCGTACGAATAAAAAATATTTTTCTATGTTTTATTTGGGTTTTTAATCGATCCACTGCCAATAGATTAGTGGCGACTCCAGCATGAAAACATTTGCATGTTAAGAATTTAAACCTTAAGTTGCGAATTGATAGGGCTTGGAAGGGCCCGAATTAGTATATACTTAATAATCTATTAGCCGAACCCCTAGATGGTGCCACACGGAGATTAGGTCGCGACAAGTCTCATGGGGATGGTTTACGATTTCACCTTGATATTAAATTATCTGTTATGGCCAATTCCAAGTTCCAACTTTTGCTTCTAGTTCTTGATTGTTCCTCAGTGCCAAGCAATAAACTGAATCAAAAGCCAAAAGTAGAAGTAGGAAGTACTAAGGATAAGACGGTGAAATGAGCGTTGTACGTAATGTTATGTAGTGCATAGCAGCGCTTGTACTCAAAAGCAGAATTTGGTGACATTACTTAGAACTTCTATCTAACACATAATGTAACAGTATTTGCTCGTCATTTGGGTTTTCAAAATCTAAGTTTGGCTGTACCATCAACAAATTCTTTGCCAGGGTCTGCCTTGTCACTTATTCTTTGATGATTTGGAGTTCAATAAGAGGGAAAATGCTGATAAAAATGGAGATGAGATGGTTGATCTTCTGATATTAGTTGTTTCGGAGGTGTTGCTTGACAAGTAGTCAATCCAAGGAAACCAAGAATGGGTAGTCGAGCTCGGATCTTCAACTGAAGATTGCCCTGTTAACTATGATTGCATCAGTAGTAATGGGTGCTGTATGCAATGCACACCCACATACCATGAGCTTCATCTCCGTTCTGTTGGATATCTTGACATAGATCCGTGTAGACACCCCATTGAGCAAAAGGCTGTCTTGTTCTTTTCCACGGTGCCTCCAGCTACAAGTTCGTATTATTCTTCTTTAGACCTTTCACATTTGATGCAAGAGAACTGTGTTAGGTTTATTGAAGAAAACCATTTTTAAATGAGACCTCTGGCACTTGTACGGTCCATCTTTTTTGAGTAATGACTTATCTTAACATTTCATTTTTTACGAATGTTGCACTTAAAAGCAGTCATGAAGATGGAAATCAGAAAATGCCGTAACTTTGAATGATGTAACTCTCTTGGAAGTCGAGACACCTTTTGATTGGATGGATAGGATTGACAGGGAGCAAATTGCATGACTAGTTCAATATGATATACTTCATTTGAATGAGCATCAAGTATTGGAGCTGTATTGGACACTTCCCAGATGCTTTCCTTGCAGCAATGATTTTTTTTACTTTCTACCTTTTGGAAGCCAATTATCCTGCCTCGAGTCACAATTTTCAGGCATAATGTCAGAGAGAAGAGGCAGCTGAAAGACTGGTTTAACTGTATTAGCATGAATGCTGCGGATTCTTCTCGAGCCCTTAGTCTAGAATGAGGTGTTTCTTTTAGATATATCTAAGTCTGAAGTAACAGCTATTCAGACACCTGGGGAACCAGATTCTGTCGGAGCAAAGTTTATTTGCATCTTTTACTTGCTCCTAATTTCACGGTGCCAAGTCCCTGGAAAGTACCGGTTGAGTGATGTTAATGCCGCAGGTAATGTGATTTACGCATAGTACGCTAGAACTATTTGTCAGATTTGAAGTGAATTAGAGATTCGGGCATGGAAGAATTTGTGACTCGATCAGTCAGCATGTGCCTTATAAAATTTCTCACATCGACATCATTTTGAGTAGAGCCGTAGATGTCAAATCGCTAACTCTGCTACGTAAGATGGCCTATGTTGACTGGACCTCCATGCCAAAATTTTTCAATCCTAATGGGCTAAATGGAATTCACTGTAAAATCGTCAAAAGGTCTAGGATTATATTTGGCCAAATTAGAAAGTCTAAGACTGAATTCGTATCCGTACATTAAATTTACAACTTTTTGGATAATTTCTCCTAGAGAAGCATACCCTAATGCAAATATATAAATTCTATATTAAAAATAAGTAACACTACATCTTGAAGTGAAGAATTTCATACAGATTGCTGGCATTCTGCCCCATTAGAGAGGCAGATAAATCGATTAACAGGTAAAATCCGGCTATGTTTTTCCCTTCATCGCAAGTGCACTTCGCTCGAAGTCCAAGAAGAAAAGACCCAGTTTTGATCGAGCAAATAGTACACAATTACGAGAGCACCCAGAGGCTTCAATTCCATGACTTGAAGCACACAGACTAGTACAATTTTGAGAGCACCGTGAGGCTTCTTTCACCTGTCTTCGTCACTGTCAGTTGCAGACCCTAAATATCTTTGGAATAGTACGTCTCGTTTGCAAAGTGAGTTCCAGCTGTTCTTGTTCCAATTCTTCCAGGTTGGGCCCCATGTGTGTCGTAAAGAAAACATGTATAAGAAAACCGCTTAAAATTCAAAAAAAAAAATTCAATACGATGGTTACATATACATGTTGGAGCTTACGTTTCTAGAATAGACGTTCATCCCATTAGTGATGGTACTTCATTATTGGGGTTGTGGTCGACAAAACGACAAGGAGTAATTAGGACCACGTACATGTCGTATTGGCCTTTTTTTATTTCTTTTTTGCTTTCCTTATGTCCCTCTCCTCTGTTATGGGAGAATCGAAGGTTAATCATTTACTCATTTGTGTCACGTTCATTCTATTTCCTTCGAAATGAGGAAGAACGAGAGAGATGAACTAATCCTAAATGATTGCAAAACGTTACGATGAGGTAGACTTGCTCAGTTTGGTTCTTTGTATATGTACAATTTTTTGATAAATATTTTGTCCGTCCGACATATCTTAATGCGAGATGTCTTACCAATTACATTCAGTAATGTTTACAAATAATCGTTAAAGCTTCAAAGTTTTAGGAAATACCATTCTTTGAAATAATTGTTGATAATCTTGTGCATTGCACAGGCTGTTGATCTTGTGTAAGTTGATCGATGGCCTTATCATACACATACAAAAAAAAAAATTTAAAAAAAGGGGTAAAGATGTTGGACTCCGTAAATTATTACAAAATGTCTAATTAGGGCCTCAACTAATTTTTGATCAAACAAATTAGTCCCTGGACTGCCGCTGCCGATGACGACTATGCAGTCGAGTGTTGAAGGGGATGAACTTAACAAGGCGTTGAGTGAGGCATGGAGGAGGAAGAAGAAGATGAGTTTCCGAGAGTGATTGACGGTCGTGAGGTCATGAGAGCTCGTGGAGGCGTATGTTATCCCCATGAACACGATCGACGGTGCATTTGTTTGGAAGGAGAAACAATTAGGGCCGGCCAATGGGTTGCTCCGTACATCCTTTTTTTTTTTTTTAATTCTCTTTCTGTTTTGCCCTTTTCCCGTTTCTCCCTCACGGCGAAATTTGGATTTTCCCACGAAATGTCGGTAAATAGCTGGAATGTGCATGGTGATTTTGTTGGAATGAGCTTTCTTGCGATTGGAATGCCAATTAAGTCTCTATAGCGCCTAATATTTAAACATTGCAAAAGAGGAAATGACTAATGAGAGCATCTATTGGAACCTAGAGTTTGTTTGTTGGACAAAAAGAAGTGTTGATTCCTCTGTTATTGGCAAAATTATCGCCTAATTAAACCAATCCCTATAATTTCAGCAACTTCATATTTCATTCCGTGTCTCACAATGTCAGTGGCCAAATTAATAACCATAATCCAGTTAAGGACTAGAACAAAGCGTGATCCCTTTCACATGAAATGAAGATCCCATATGATTTCTAATGGCTGCTAATCAACACTAAAAAGATAAGCATGATACAAACATACTTGGATCGAACATCATGATAAATTATATCGAGTTTTTCTACCATCCTTTGGCTAATGGGTTACTGCTGCTCATGTAAAATTATTATACGTGAATGTAATATATATATGTTAAACTGAATTTTTGTGCTGAAAATAATGGATTCTAGCTCCCGTCAGACCTGACAGTCCGATTGAGCTGTAGCTACGGTAAATACTTGCTCCTGGTTGATACTGCTTTTACTTATCGTCCTTGTAACTGTTCATCCATCATGTGATGTTTGTACTCGTTCGCGGAATTTGTGGTTCATCTTCATCATTTTGTGCACAATGGACTTGTCAGTCCACTCCAACTTTTCTAAACCTACTGAATATGTGTTGCCCATTCCTCCATTATTTGTGTACCTCCTCCACTTTTATGTGGCGCTATTGACAATGATGGAGCAGATTTGATCGATCTAATGGATATTTTTAAGAGCTCGACTATTGAATGACTGTCGTCACTCAATAATTGAATAATGACACTATCAAGGATTGATTCTCAGATCTATTCCCTGTTTATGCATAGACATATCCAAATCACATGTCTATCTCGGTGTAACATCACATCCACGAGTCATGCATGTCATTTGGCTTTGCAATTGCGTGACTTTGACTTGTTCTTGCTATCGCCAACGCCCGTGTAAATGTAATAGAAGCTCAAAACAAATTCCCAAATATCATTAACTCAGGTTGCGAAGAATGGCAAGCTTCTCGCAAGAATCGACTTCCTCAGCAAAAAAGCGAAACGAATTCAGAGAACCAAAGATAGAGAATTGGTCTTGCAAGAAATCAACTTCTATGAGAGCAACACAAGTTGCACAACGAATGGGTCTACTGTTTATGTTATTGTTATTACCGGCATTGCCGCCGCTGCTAGGTTACTTGTTCCAAAAATGTCTTAGAAACTAAATTGTTATTTTACATTTAAAAAATTGCTGGTCAAAACAGTTAACTTTTTTATATTTTATTTTACATTTATATTAAAACCACTAAATGATTCTTTTCAAGTTCACCCTTTAATCTAAAGTCTTATGTTTTATAAAAGATAATCTCTATTGCATAAAATTTTTTGTCTAATCCATTAGAGAATTTTGTGGGGGTGGGGGTACCCGCATAGTTACGCGAGGCAAGGATGGAGATGGAAAATTTGCCCCGCGTGGGTGCGAAGTGGGACTGTGAACCCATCATGCCCCGCGCCATTGTCATCTCGAGTCAATCTAAACAAATTGGTGTCCTTTATCTATATATTCGGACATCACTTTGTGATATGTTATACGAATAGACTATTTATGGTGTAAGACAATGCGCGAATTCGAAAGTCAACTAGACATATAAGGTGCAATACCTACTAATAAAATTACAATTACTCATTTGATAATAAAAAAGTTTCTTTTCCAAAACAACTATATTAAGAGACCCTATTTATTAGGAAGTGAGAGAAAATGAGTAGGACCTAGCAATGACTACCAAATAGATGCAATTGCTAACACAAATCAAGGCAAATCATATTCACCATGCAAGTGAAATTTTGGTGAATGTAACACCGAGTGTCACTTAGTAAAGAAGAATATTATTAGAATCTAGATTATGACAAAAACGATAACTTTAATCACGATTGATTATCGAATCGTAGGCAGACATTATTTTGAATTTTTAAAAAAAATATGAAGTATTTTTCGAAAGGGCACTAAAGGGAATTCGATGGAATAAATGGGATTTGATTAAAAATAAGTGTTGAAAGGGATCAAATGATGCCAAGGGGGTTTGGTGGGAGTGGCCGGCGGGAGTGTGAAAGTGAAAGTGCTCCTATTTGGGTCAATTTGGCTAGTCTTTGGCTTTTAAATAAGATTAATATCACGAAAATAATTAAATTAATATATTTATGATAATTTTATTTTAAATTAATTTTTTGACTTGCAAAAATTTCAAATTAATACACTTATGATGAATTTACCCTCAATTTATTTCCGTTAAATTTTACTGTCAAATTTTTTTGCTAAATGACACGCGGCAGTTGATTGATGTGTCAGTTTTATGTTTTGCCCTCCGTTTGTCACAAATGTACTAGTTTGTTATTTTTTGTGATATTAATCCAATTTAACGGAAACTAACGGATAGTAAATGATGCAGCCCAGCTTCAAGATCAACTCGTTAAGCTAAGAAGATCAGTTCGTATTCAAGATAGACAAATTGACAAGAGTTTTACCGATAATATCGATAAGAGAAAAGTCTCATCTTTGACTTTGTCATTTTTCATGCATCAAAGCTTGCATCAAGACTTCTCGAGATGGCCATTAGCATTGGAAATATTGTACATGTTGAGGAAAATCCTTAATTAGTTTTAAATAAAGACAAAACAATCCTTTTCTAACTACAATTACACTTAAGTTATTTGATGCAGGTAAATACTGAGTCATCAAATTTAGTCGATGAAAGGACTTTGTTATCAGACTCATAATTACTCGTCAGATTCAATAAGTGTTATTTTTGGCAAGTTTATGCAGGACAATCAAATTGATATCTCAAGATATTCTAATTGACAGTCACAAGATCGATCCTTAAACACGAAGAACTACACATATGGAAATCTTGATTTGATTGTATGGGCGATCAAATCACCTGTAGATAATGATTCTTCTTCTAACGGCTATACATTTTCTTTTGGGAAGTTTCTTCAACGGGTTGATTTGGGGATCAAATCCTCTGAAGACTGTCCAACGGATAGATTAGAAATAGAGGAGTATAAAAGGAGTGCAAACGTCGTACAAGCAGAATACCAGAATCAAGAATTCCAAAGTCTGAATAAAGCTTCGATCTTACACACTTGTGATTACTATATTCCACATTGTTACTTTAGAAAGAAAATTACTTGAGTGAAGAGTGTATGTGATAGTACAATCTATCATCTGAGAAGCACTGCTCTTGTAATATCTTAGTGATTCAATAGTGAAACATAGCCAACAGGCTGCCAGCGTGGAGAATGGATGTATGCTTGAGAAAGCCGAACCACTATAAAGATCCGTGTGCAGTATTCTCTTTCCCTAAACTTTCATTTATTATTGTTGACATTATACTGCATACATATCTGTCAGACGAGTTTGTTAAAACATCATCAAAGTCATCAGACGCAATAATCTGACGACAACTTATATACAAGTTTGTAATACACATCCATTTGATATTGATAATACGAGTTGTTGACCTCGACTATATTCATTCCGCACGTTTAAATCATACAATTTTATAAAATCATATATTCACCCCCTAGGTGATAGCACTAGCCGTAATAATTGGTATCAGAGCCTAGTGCTCATTTTTCTTTGAAGTGTTATTTTACTTTTGAGCTAACGATTCTTGATGGCTAGTAATGCTGAGTCAGGTCACAACAACAGACTGCCTTATTTCAATGGAGATGAGTTTAGTGTCCAGAAAAACAAGATGAAGACAATCATCTTGGGAATAGATCAGGATATATGGGATATCGTTGAACATGGAATCATTCCAAATGTTTCAACCAGAACAAAATCTCCAGAAACTTCAAAAGGGCAAAATGAGACATCTTCTGACGAAGGAATCGGAGAGCAAATCATACCTCAAGCTCTACCGCTCTCAGCCAATGAAATTTCCAAAAGGATCCATTTGGATACAAAGATCAAAATGGTCATATATAATGGTCTAGCAAGTGTTGAATATAAACGAATTGTAAATCTCAAAACTGCAAAAGAAATTTGGGATCGTCTCAAACTTGTTCATGAAGGAACAGAGAGAGTCAAGGAGACAAATCTCAACATTCTCCTTGGGCATTACGAGCCCTTCACTCAGAAACCAAATGAAACAATTTCCGAGATGCAGAGTAGATTCACTGAGATCGTAAATGGGCTTGAATTCCAAAACAATCCCATCTCAGAACCTATGAAGGTGAATAAGTTGCTGAGAGCTCTTTAAAAGAGTGAAACAATATCAAAGTTTCTATTCGAGAAACTCAGGGGATCAGACCACTCACGGTGGATGAACTTATCGAAACTCTTCAATCCTATGAAACAGAAAAGTTCTTAGAAATTGAAGAACTCAAAGGTAGAAAATCCATAGCTTTAAAAACTAACATTAATTCTGATGACATAGATTCAGATGAAGATGAGGATGAAGATGAAAAGTAGGCTCTAATGGTCAAGAAACTGAGGAAGATGGCAAAGAAAGTGAAGATGAATAAGTTAAAGAAGTAATTCAAGAATTCTGAGTCATCAAAAGTTAAGAAGCTAAACTTTTAGAAGAAATCAAGTCAAGGACGTGATATGTTTCCACTGCAAAAAGAATGGACACATAAAGCCCAAACGTCCTCTTTTCAAAAAGAACAAAGGAAAGTATGAACGATATAAGAAGGCTTTCAAAGCTGAAACGTGGAATGACTCAGATGATAATGAAAGCGAACAAGAGTATGCCAATATCTGCTTGATGGCAAATTCAGACTCGGAATCAAGTTCTGATGAAGAAGACGAAGTAAGTAATTCCAAAATTCTTGAAGCAGTTGCAAATTATATTAATGAGTTAGTCTTTGTTAACAAAACTGCTTTCAAAAAGATTTCTGTATTGAAGAAGGAGATTTTGTCTTTAAAAGGTGCGACTCAAAACAAGGAAATAGATGAGTCAATTGCATATAAAAATGAATGTTTAAAAAAGGAAAACAATATTTTAAAACAGCAAGATATTTCACAAAATGATAAGATTGATTTTTTGCAAAAAGAATTTAATCTTGTCAAGGAGAATAAAGAATTCCTTGAAAAGAAAAATGATTTATTGAAATAGGAAATTGCTGATCTGAAAAATATTTCTAAGGAAAGTTTTGATCGTATCTCTAAAGAAAAAGAATTTCTGAAAAATGAAATTTCAAATATAACCAAGAAATTCTCAATGGGTTAAAAAAATCTTCAACATATTTTGTCAATTCAAGTTCCCTATTATAATAAATCAGGTTTGGGTTTTGAGAAAAATACTGAATTGAAAAACGCTTTTCCCAATGTCAAAGAGAGACTAAAGAAAAGACCCCCCAGATTTGTGTATCAAAATCACTTTCAAAAGCAGTTTGTAAAAGTCAATGGTCAAACTTCCCTTAAGTGCTCAAATTGCGGTGATACAAATCACTTCAAGAATGAATGTCCTAAAGTTTAGAGACCTGTTCAGAGAGACATTATGAGAATGATTGATCCTAACCAAAATGGACCCAGAAAAATATGGGTATCAAAGAAAAAGTGAGTTACTTATCTTTTGCAGGTACCAAAGAAAAGAAAGAACAAGTGGTACCTTGATAGTGGTTGCTCAAGATACATGATTGGAGATCCTCTGAAATTCATCTAGTTAGGAAGAATTAAAGGAGGAAACGTATCCTTTGGAGGCAACAACAAAGGAAAAATAATTGGCAAGGGAACTGTCAGAATAAAAAATCTCATCATCAATGAAGTCTCACTAGTTGAAGGTTTGAACTTCAATTTGATTAGCATTAGTCAATTATGTGATATTGGCTACAAGATTACTTTCCAAGAAAACAAATGTTTCGGGATAAGTAAAGACAACAAACAATCATTTATGGGTCGAAGACATGGGAACATTTACCTACTAGACACGAAGTCTAACGACTTGCAATATCTCATTTCCATAAAAGAAAAATCTAATCAGTGGCACAGGAATCTCTGACACATAAGTGTCAAGTTGATTTCCAAAATAGCTTCAAAGAAACTCGTCAAAGGACTACCAGAATGAAAATTAAAGAACACCGAGTTATGTTCAGCTTGCTCTAAAGGTAAACAGGTAAGAAGTTCATTTAAATCAATAAACTATGTCGGCACTAACCGAGCTTTGCAGTTGCTTCATATGGATATTTTCGGATTTACTTAAACTCTAAGTCTTGAAGGTAAGAAATAATGTTTAGTTATTGTAGACGATTATTCAAGATTTACTTGGGTATTCTTTTTGGCTCATAAAAGTGAAACATTTGAATATTTCTCAAAATTTGCCAAAAAGGTACAAAATGAAAAGGGTTATACTATTTCGAGCATTAAATATGATCATAGTTTGAAAATCAATATTTTTCTAATTTCTGTGATGAAAATGATATTCAACGTACTTTTTTCTCAGCATATACTCCTGAACAAAATGGAGTAGTTGAAAGAAAGAATAGAACTTTGCAAGAAATGGCTAGAACTCTTCTATTTGAAAACAAAACTCCAGCACATTTTTGGGTTGAAACTGTTTCAACAGCCTGTTATATTTCAAATAGAATCTTTCAAAGACAAATTCTTGAAAAGACCCCTTATGAATTGTTCAAAGGTAAAATTCCTAATATCTCCTATTTTCAGATATTTGAATGTAAATGTTTTATTCTAAAAAATCCTAATGATCGTGTTGGTAAATTTAATGAAAAGTCAGAGAAGGAATTTTTCTTGGATATTCAACTACAAACAAAGCTTACAGAGTATACAACAGAAATACTCAAACAGTAGAAGAATCAATGAATGTCAAGTTTGAAGATTCAATTCAAACTCAACAATAAAACTCTGACACTGAAAATCCAGTATCTGAAGAATCTGACAAAGCATTTGATGAATTGACGATAAGTGAAAATGGTCAAAATCAAAGATCTGATGAAGCTCAGGAATCTTCAAACCAACAAGATAATGAAGAATCATCAAATTTCAATGATGAAAACGATGAAAGATTCAACAAAAACTAGAAGCAAAAATCCAGTTATCCTAAAGACTCATCATTGAAAATTTAGATGAAGGAATCAAAACCATAGCAAAAGCAAAAAAAGTCATAAATACGTTGGCTCTCATCTCTGAAGTCGAACCAAAGATATGAAAGCTGGATTGAAGCCATGCAAGAAGAACTATTACAATTTAAGATCAATCAAGTATGTGAACTCGTTCCTAGACCCAAGAATCACTCAATTATTGGAACAAAATGGGTATTTCGAAATAAACTGGATGATCAAGGAAAAGTCGTCAGAAATAAAGCAAGACTTGTAGCCAAAGGATATTCACAAGAGGAAGGAATAGATTATGATGAAACGTATGTTCCGGTGGCCAGGTTAGAAGCAATAAAAATTTTACTGGCTTATGCTTGTTTATGTGATTTTAAATTGTTTCAGATGGACGTCAAAAGCGTATTCTTGAATGGCTACATCAAAGAGGAAGTATATGTAGAACAACCTCCAGGTTTTGAAGATCCTCACAAGCCTGATCAGGTATATACTCTCAAGAAAGCACTATACGGTCTCAAACAAGCACCACGTGCTTGGTACGAAAGATTGAGTAGCTTTCTGGAACAAAATGAATTCACAAAAGGTAAGAATTTTTAATTGTTCAAATTTATGTAGATGATATTATATTTGGCTCTACAGATGAAAAATTGAGTAAGAATTTTTCCAAAATGATGCAAAGTGAATTTGAAATGAGCATGATGGGTGAATTTACTTTCTTCCTTAGCTTACAGGTTAAGCAAACTAAAAATGACACCTTTCTTTGTCAAGAAAAGCATGCCAAGGAAATTGCGAAAAAGTTTGGTATGATAAATTGCAAAAAGACAGAAACTCCAATGTCATATTCCATTAAACTAGATAAGGATGAAAAACGAAAATCAGTAGACAAAAAATTATATAGAAGCATGATTAGCTCACTTTTATATTTAACTGCTTCAAGACCAGATATTATGTTTAGTGTTTGTTTGTGTACAAGATTTCAGTTAGACCCAAAGGAATTTCATCTTACTGTAGTCAAACGAATTATCAAATATGTTGGAACCAATTCTACACTTGGGTTGTGGTATCCAAAGGGATCAAATTTTACTCTCATTGGATATTCTGATGTTGATTATGCTGGTTGCAAGATAAACAGGAAGAGTACTTCAGGAACGTGTCAATTATTAGGACACATGCTTGTTTTATGGTATTCAAAGAAGTACCAAACTGTAGCTCTTTCTATAGCAGAAGCAGAATACATCTCACTTGGAAGTTGTTGTGCTCAAATCCTTTGGATGAAGCAACAATTAAGAGACTTCAACGTCAAAGATTCAACTGTGGAGATCAATTGTGACAATACCAGCGCCATTAATCTGACCAATAATCCTATTCTGCATTCAAGAGCTAAGCATATTGATATTAAACATCATTTTATTCGTGATCATATTCTAAAAGGAGATATAAATATTCAATTCTTAGATACTAAACAGCAATCAGCTGACATCTTTACAAAACCCCTAGATAAGAAAAGTTTCGAGTTTATTAGAGACAAACTAAACATTATTAACCCCCTTACCCAAAAAAAAAAACTAAACATTATTAACCCGCTTTATTGAGCTGTGCAGTATAAACTCACATTGCATCTTATGACTTATTTGATCAAGCACATATTTGAAGCGTTTGGTTTTAAGGTGCAACTCATCTTATAAAAGGTACGTACCTCTCATATATTTTGAATGATATGATTGTTTGAAATAAGTTGTCTTGAATGATACCGTTTGGGAATTAAAATCCCAAAATTTTCGGAATATAATTTCCGAAATTTCCATTAACTGTCAATTGACAGTTTCCAAAAAGGGTTTTGTAAGAACCGATATATTGCACTTCTCGGTTTAAATCTTTTTTCTCCTTCTCTCTCGTTTTCACTCTCTCCAAACACACGATTTCCTCACCGAAACCCTAAAAATCCCATCTTTCTCTTTCGAAACCTAAAATTTCTTCAATGGCGCCTAAGTCAACCTCTGAATCGAAGAAAGGAACCAAGGGCTATAGAAGATCAAATCGTCTCGCCGGAATGTTCACTAGGACAAAACACGATGGAGAACCAGAAAAGATCGACATCTCTGACACGAGATCCGACAAGGAGTCGTCTGAAGGTAAGAAATCTCCGAGAATCCCTGTCCATGAGCGTGATCGTTTTGGTAGAGCAAGGCAATTGATAAAGACCATCAAAATATTTCGAGAAAATCGAAGTGAACAGAGCATTGTTAATGCGGTATGTAAGACACTAGGTTTTCTGTCTGAACGAGAAGTTGTGGAAGAAATATGAAAAGGGAATGAGGATTGGAAAAACACCTGTTGCTGAAAAGGATATTGTACTTAAAAAGACATCTAATATTAAAGAAACCCCTACGACGGAGAAGAAAGGGATCCCTAGAAAAGGAAAAGAGGAAATAGGGAAACAGTCGAATGTTGGTGCAGATGAATCTGTTGGTGAGAAGGAACTCCAAATTGTAGAGAAAAGCAAGAACATTGACTCTAGAAATGAGGATAATGACGAGAAACTATACACTGAGTTTGTGCCTATTTCTGGCATTCCCCCTTGATGAAAAGAAAAGCGACAGTTTGTTCAGAAACAAAATACATCAAATTGCTTACAACTCTCTCTTAGCCGGAGGAATCATGATAACAGAGTAGTAGACTTCAATTTTTTCGAAAGCTTCAATATCAAGATTCAAAAGCTGATTGAAAATCTTGACTTTTAGAGAATGTGTTCTCTTTCCCACAAGGTCTACCCTGAATTCACTGCTTACTTCTATTCCAATTTATCCTTTAACTCTCCTGCTGAGATCGAATTCTCTGTTTTTCAAAATGATTATAAGTTAACAGCTTTTGATCTTTCTGCCATTCTAGGAGTAAAACATACTGAATTTTCTTTTATTCCTACCACTTCTGATTCGAGATACTGATCTTTGTCTAGTAACTCATCTTTCATCAGAGGTTCCACATCTCACATTCTTTTTCCTCTCAATTTTATTGTGTTGCACAAAATCATCATAAACTGTCTCAGATCTTAAGGATCTTCTAAAACTGATGTTTCTAGATATGAGGCAAAGCTGATCTAGGCAATTCAAAACACTTTTCCTATTTCTTTGTCCCATTTGATCCTTCTACAAATGTACAGATCTGTCAAGAAGAGTAAAGGTCAACTTCCTTATGGAGCTCTGATCACTGCTATTTTTGAGTTCTTAAAAATTTCTATTCCTGCGAAACTCAAAGGCAAACCTCTTCAAACCATGATTGTAGGGGAACTTATGATGACCAAAATAGGATATAAGTTTGATGAAGAAAGTTGGAAGGATAAGAAAAGTAAGATTATTCAAGTCGAGCTGATGAGTAAACAGAACAAGGACTCTGTTAATATACTTCATGAACCTGATGAGGAGGAGTCGATCAAACCTCTAGTGAGAAAGACGAAAGTGAAAATGACTGTCTCAAGATCAGACAGACCAACAAAAAGAAGACAAGTTGTGGCCAGTGATGATGAAATGGAGGTATCCGATGAAAAATCTTATGAGCAATCTCAAACTGATGATAGAAGCCTTGAGGAAATAAGGTTTACGCAATGGCTACTTAATCAAGAAGCCAAGCATAAAGCTCATGTAAACAGGCATGCTGCAACTCAGCTAGAAATTCAAAGGCTGAGAGATGAGGATGGAAGCTTGATGCAATCACTTAGTGACCTCATCAACAAAATTGTGATGGAGAATCAGCAAGAGCAAATGGCCACTGCAGAGAAAGAAACTGATGATCTTCAGTTCTTCGGAGAAGGACCCTCTAGGAGACAGGGGGAGCTTGAGCATGAAAATGTCATAGAGGCTGAAAGACAGGATGAGTATGAGTAAGATAATGCTCAAAATGTCGAGGAAAATAGCTTTGAACTAGCTGACATTCAGGAGAAGCAAATTCAGAATGCACAAGAGGCAGACCCTTCAGCAGCAACATCTGCAGATTTTCCTCTTGAAGGAGATGAACATGAAAATGTTCCATTTGAAGCTCAACAGAAAAGGAAAAGAGAAGGAAGTAGAATATGTTGACATTCAGACCACAAAAACTCTCTCTGGATATAATATCTCATCATCTATGTCAGATCATGCAGCTATTACAGATATGAGGTGGCGGTAAGCAGCCGTTCAGAATGAAGTCAGGGAATTCATAAATGAACTTAAAGCAGGAATCCAGGAGCTAAAGGACTTGATGGAAGCAAGAATCAACAATCTGAAGATACAGGTCAGAACTGATGTACAAATTGCATCAATCCACACTGCAAACATTGAAAGAAAGATTAATCAGCTATCATCAAATATTGAGCAACGATTGAACCAACTATCCACCTTCAGTCTAGTATAAGTGCCTTTCCCACCTGTACCTTTTGGACCTTCATCATCTGAACCCTCAGGACCATCCGCCCATCTAGCAAATCAACCAAACTGATCACATATCTTTCTATCGATTAGTTTTCGAGATATTTGTTTCAGCGTTTGATATTTGTTTTTGATGTGTTTTTGACTTGGTGTGAACTTTGGATATTGAATTATGATTCAAAACTAGTTGTTAACCTCTTATATTGAACTCTTATTGATTATGCTATTATCTGGTACTAATCCTTTCTGCTTATATCAAAAAAGGGGGATAAGTATTATACAGATTATGAATGCAAATATGGTGTGAGCGGCAGAATGAACCGATATACTGGAACATTATGCTCGTTTCAGAAATTAACATTGCTTTATATGCTTTGAATGTCATATCCTCTGAATAGACTATTTTGTTCACATAAATATTTCTAAAGCATATGGATAATTTTTTCATCATCAAAAAGGGAGAGAATATTGAGGAAAATCTCTAATTAGTTTTGAAGAAAGACAAAACAATCATTTTCTGACCACAATTATACTTAAGTTATTTGATGTAGGTAAATATTAAGTCATCAGACTTAGTCGATGAAAGGATTTTGTTATCAGACTCATAATTACTTGTCAGATTCAATAAGTGTTATTTTTGGCAAGTTTATGCAGGACAATCAAATTGATATCTCAAGATATTCTAATTGGCAATCACAAGATCGATCCTTAAATACAAAGAACTACACTTATGGAAACCTTGATTTGATTGTATGGGCGATCAAATCACTTGGAGATAATCGTTCTTCTTCTAACAACGATGCATTTTCTTTTGGGAAGTTTCTTCAACAAGTTGATTTGGGGATCAAATCCTCTGAAGACTGTCCAACGGATAGATTGGAAATAGAAGAGTATAAAAGGAGTGCAAGCGTCGTACAAGCAGAATAACCAAAATAAAAAATTTCAAAGTCTGAATAGAACTTCGATCTTACACACTTGTGATTACTGTATTTCACGTTGTTACTTTAGAAAGAAAATTACTTGAGTGAAGAGTGTACGTGATAGTGCAATCTATCATCTGAGAAGCACTGCTCCTGTAATCTCTTGGTGATTCAATAGTGAAACACAGCCAACAGGCTGCCAGCGTGGAGAGTGGATGTAAGCTTGATAAATCCGAACCACTATAAAGATCTGTGTGCAGTATTCTCTTTCCCTAAAATTTCATTTATTATTGTTGACATTATACTGCATACATATCTGTCAGACGAGTTCGTTAAAAGATCATCATAGTCATCAGACGCAATCATCTGACGACAACTTATATACAAGTTTGTAATACGCATCCATCTAATATTAATCATACGAGTTGTTGACCTCGACTATATTTATTCCGCACGTTTAAATCATACAATTTTATAAAATTACCTATTCACCCCCTCTAGGTGATAGCACTAGCCGTAACAGTACATTTAATACTTCCTAGTTTCTAAGTGCCACTAGTTTCTTTGTACTTTAATAGCTTATGTTTTCTAGGTTTGGTCTTTTGCTCTTCTTCTGTTTTTGTATAAAAGGGTCTTAAGTCTATGTAAAAAGATGAATTTGATTAATGAAATTTTTCCGGTGCAATTCCCTTGAACCTCGAAAAGTTCAAACCCTTTGAAAACCTAGAAGAGTTTTCACTTCGTCCTTGAAGAGTCGAAGCTTTTCAAGTCTGCATCCTTGAAGAGTTGTGCCATCAATCTAGAAGAATTGATGCCCTTTCAACTTCCTTGCAGGCCTAGAAGAGCAAAAGACTAAACCTAGAAAACATACGTTATTAAAGTACATAGACACTAGTGGCACTTAGAAACTATGAAGTATTAAATGTACAATATTTCCAATGCTAGTGACCGTCTCAAGGAGTCTTGATGTGTCACATCCACGATTTTGGCTATACGAAATGGCTATGGAACTGGCGTGTCGATTGTGGGAGAAATCGGCCATGGATCAATTCAAGGATAGGTCATGGCTCAATCAACCTGATCGGAAGGGTAACCAAGGGATCAGCCATGGTCGAATCGAAGGATCGACCCTGGAATGATCAAGGAAATCGACGGTGAATCAATCAAATGATCATATAAGTAACTCGAGCTATTCAGCTATGGATCGGCTTCTCGACCATAAAGGTTGGTCGTGGGACGGTCTTGTACCACCACGGATCGGTGGACGATCATGAATTGATTCTGTACGGTCTTATTTCGATCGCGGGTGGTTCTGCACGATTGTATGCAGACTGAGGACGACCATGGATCGATTTGTGCAACCGTGTGTTGGTCACGGAATGATCAGTCCCACACAACTACATGACAACCGAAGATCGTTCACGGATCGAGTATGCTTGGCCATGATGATCGATCGGCTATGAGACACTTGGACGGGTCACGGATCGGTCGTGGATCGGTCGCGGATTGATTCAACAACTTTGCCGAATGGGTCATGTGCATGAGCAGTGTGCCAAGCCATGTGCCGAGCCACGAGCTGGCCATGTGCCTAACTTGGACCTTCACATAAGGCCAAAAGCTAGCCCAAGTACTGGCCATGTGCCCATCCGACCAGTGGGCACCGCGGATAAGCCGTGCGCCAGGTCCCGTACTGGCCATTTGCCCAGTACGCATGGGCCACGCGCCCGTCCTGCACGACCAGCGGGCCGGCGACTCGGCTTTGCGCCCGGTCCTGCATCCATCCAGGCCGAGGACCAGGCGCACGAGTCGTGTGCCAGGTTTGCACGGGTCGTGTGCCCAGTCTTCATGAGCCGTGTACCCAGTCTACACGGGCCATGTGCCCTGTCAGTGCCGGCCAATGTGCCCTTGACATTGGCCACTGACCTAGCCTTTCAAGAAAATTTTGGGCATGACCCGCCACTTCCGATGGTGACTCAGCTACAAACCTCGATTTAGTGGGTATGGTCGATCGTGGATGGACACGAGGAATTCATTCCCCGACCAAGTTAGCATTTCCTTTGGCTTAGTTCTTATGTTTGCTTTTTTGGTGTAAAATGTAAGTAGTATATAACAGATGATGTACAACAGCTTAGGGGCATTTCCCAGCATTACAACTAGTACTAATAATTCGAGAATATGGAGGTAGGAAGTCTCCATAAAGTAGCTAAAACAACGTTAGCTTGCGAAGGTTTGATTTTTTGGTATAGCGAAGCTCTACCTCTTACATTTTTCCGCACCTTCGCCAAAATAATCTGAATGTCAGTTGGATTGTTTTGAAACCGCCTATGGTTGTGCTCCATCCAAGTGCAATATATAGTCGCTAGGAAAGATACTTTGAGGAGTTTCGCTGTCAAATCTTTGCCTCTTGTTGCTCTAACCATCTATTGAAGCTCCTCATTCCATCCCCATACATTACGCCTGATCCCATGTTGCGCAAGAATATTACGCCAGATGCTACCTGTTCATTCGCATTGGAAGAAAAGGTGAGTCCTGTTCTCTATACTTGCCCTACAGAAGGTACATTGGACATCGACTGAGGTCATCCACCGTGATATGATCTCTGCTGTCGGAAGCCTATTCCTACATACTAACCAATCAATAAAATTGTGTTTGCTAACGCCGCTACTCCATATTAAGTTATACCACTCCACAGCCGGACTCTTGTGTCTAAGTTCATCCAAGACATCATGGTAGCAATATCTTGGATTAGACATGACTGGGGTTAGGACATGACGTAGTTTGAGGAGACATCGCGAACTCCAGGCCATACTATCCTTCATGTCCATCTGCAAAAATGGGGTTCCTCAGCATTTTGTACTGTGGACCCAGGAGCTCCAAAGTGAAGAAGATGGATGATTGATAAGATTCCACATTGTGTGCCCTAATAACACGTTGTTCCATAGGTTCAAATCATGCAATCCTAACCCTCCTTTCTTATGTTTGCTTTGTTCCTTAGAAAATAGACAAAATTGAAGATCCTAGAGAGGAAAATTTGTCTTGATGAGCAAGTACATAAATAAAATCAAATTCAAAGCTCATGATTACACCAAATCAAGACATTAAATGAGAAAGGATGAGTCATATAGCTTAAGTGTCTCTTGCATCATTACAACCTATTAAATACAAAATAATTCATGCATTAGGTGGTTCAATATAAAGAAGGCAAATGTCTACCTAAGGCTTAGGCTTGTCACCTCTTCCAATTAAACTTGTCACTCCTACTTATTAGACTAGCCAACTTAACCCAATAGGTTTGTCACTTCAAGGTTTCCTATTGGTCCAATTGGCAAAGCAATGATGAGAGGTTTGCCTATAAATAAATGAGTCTCCTCTTGCATTTCCACCATTGGCTCACAACTCCTCTTTCTCTCTCCCTCACGCCCTCACCCTCTTGGCCGCCTCTCTCTCTCTCTTGGCCATGCCTTTGCCGTACCCGCGCTCGTGCCACACCGTGCCTTGCCGCTTGGCTCACCCCTAAGCTACACTCGGCCACGACCTTGGAGGGTAGTAAGTAGACTTACTAAACCTTGGCTAGGGTGTCTGTTGCATTGTCGGGCGAATCATGTGTTTGTGGTGCTTGCATGAATTATGTGGTTTGTGAACACTTGATATAGCTTGCCATGCTTGTATTTACATTTGTAAGGTTTGCTCATGTGTTTGGCATCATGCTTGAGAGCACACCAGATCATGAACGAGTCTCGCTTGGTTTGGATCGGTGTCGAGACGTGTCAAAATGAGCCTTGCTTGGAGGGTCGGTATTGAGGCGTACCGATCCAAGCCTTGCTTGGTGTAGGTCGGCGCCATGACCGGTCGGTTCGGGCCACGAGCTTGGTTTTGTGCCCGGCATGACTTAAAACTTTAGAGGCAACATGACATGATACATACTTTGTGTGAAGTATTCAAGTTGGTATGTTGCTTGTCGGCATGGTCGCACGAGGGAAAAGAATAGCTGTCACCCTTTATTAGGGACGTTGCTTGATGGATTTCGAATGAAAAGCCGTCACCCTTAGATCAGGGGATGTTGTCCCGAGAATTTTCGGAAGAACCATACTAACGGTTGAGATGATGAATCTCTCGTGTGCATGTTTTTGGTTAAGATATTGTTACTGGAACAGAAAGGCAAGTTGAGATCATCTTATGCACAAAAACGAGTGTGTTTGAAGCATCTTTGCTATTGATCTGCTATTAATTGATGAGATTATGACATATACTTTGTTCGATGGCGAAGCATCATCCTATCCGGAGTTTAGTGAGTTTTACTTACTGAGTCCTCAACTCATTCCGGTTTTTTTCATATTTGTAGGCATGGAAGTTTCACTTCAGTTTTGGGAGCTGTAATCACGCTAGTGGAGATAGAAATTTTCCCCTACGCGGATACGTGTAGTGTGTTGAAAAAGGAAAAAAGGCCCGTAGAAAGGGACTTGTAAAATATACTCTTGTAATATAAGAAGTAGTGTATTGCAAAGTTGTTTTCCTAATTGCTTGTTGTCGTCTGGGTGTTTACTTCCGCATGCTCTTAATAAGAAGATAAAATAAATGGGACTGCGATGCGCCCGCAACATCTTATTAATAACCTCAAGGTGAGGACGTTACATGATGCAAGCTTCGATGCATGGAAAATGACAAAGTCAAAGGTGAGAGTCCCTATCCTTTTTCGCATTCTGATTAGTCACGACCGTCCATTTCCTTCTGAATTCGACAACTCCATAGTGCTTATTTGAGAAAACTCAAAACACGAAAGTTGTAAATCCATAAGTCCTTGTTCTTTTGGCTTTAAAATCATGTCATTCCAATTTGATTTGACAAAGTTATGTCCATTTTCCCAAACTAACGCAGAACTGAAATTTCTGCTCGATTTTGTGACGGAGTTTTCGTGTGTGCTAGTCACTCTCCCGATCCTATTGTTCGAGTAGTCGACTTTTGGGCTACATCAGTAAATTTATCACAAATGTACCAGTTTAGGATTTTTAGTAGTCAAAATATTAATTTTGGGTAAATTTATCACATGTGTATCTGTTTGAGACTTTTCGTGGTATTAACCTTTTTAATTAACTATTTACATTTCATTTCTATATAATAAAAATCCGATAGGCTTTTAAACATATATATTCCCAACTTCTAATTGGCTTTTATGACCAGAAAAATGATATAGATGGTTCATAAATTTTGAATTAATATGCAATGTCGTCCATATACTTTTTTTTTTTTCAATATGATTCCTAAACTAATGGTAAATGTTCGGTGTAGACCTTCCGTCTGCTCAAACAACAAATCTGCGACGTGAATTATTATATGCCGAGTTAGATTTTAAAAATTAATAAGTCAACATGTCCATCTTTTTATCCATCAATATTAGAAAATGAAAGAAAAATTAAGACATTAACATGTCCATCTTTATTTGATGATGTAGATTCTTATATTATAATCTGAAATGAATATCTTACTTAGATTATCTACGCGTAATTTTTTTTTGTTGTCCATCCTTAAACTTAATGGATTGGAAGTCATATCAGCAAATTTTATTAACTTAGATTAACGGAAGGACGATATTGAACATTTTTATATAATGTAGGAACTAGATCTAAAATCTATTAATAATTCAGGATCCACATTGAAAAATTAAAAGTTCAAGGACTACATTGCATATTAGATCAAAGTTCATGGATTATTTGTGTCATTTTCCATTTATGATCTCCCAAAGAGTCTTGAAAAATTTATAAACTTGTTAAAAGGTCTGGGACACTTTCGCTGGTGTCTACTTGTTAATGCAGAATGTTAGGTGGGAAATAGACAATTAAATTTGACTTCAAAGTGAACCTGCCAAGTTTTGAAGGTATCGGCACTCACTTGCCTAGTTCATATCCAAAATCTCAACTCATTTCTTAGCTAGGCCACGCCGAACCGACCTTTTTTCTCTATCAGATTTATATGCATATTCGGAAGGGTCAACTCGAAAGAAATTGAAGGTAATGGAGGGAAAAATAATGAACCTCTTGAGTATAATGCAAGAAGTTGCTCTGAGTGATGACAAGTCTCATCATCTCCGCATAGGATTCTTGGTAATGAAAACTGTGCCATGGGCACTTTATCTGAAAAGCACTCATGGCACTTTATTTGGCCTAATTCCAAAAAAAGCACTAACTTTAGGTCGAAGAATAATTCTGGCCCGATTTTTTTTTTGTTCCATAAAAATGCACTAACTTTAAGTCGATGGATAATTCTGGCCCGAACTTTTTTTCGTTCCGTAAAAAAGCATCAACTTTAGAACGAGTGACAATTCTAGCCCCAATTTTTTTTGTCTCATAAAAAATCACCAACTTTCACCCTGATTCCAAATCTAGCCCTCCGTTGACTTTCTGTCTGAAGTCACCATTATTTGAGAAAAAAGGTTATGGTGGTGAGCTTGGCGAATCTCGTCCATGGCGTCTATCGACAGGCGGTGGTCAGTTTTAGATTACATCTAGCTAGAGAGATTTAATCTGGAAATATTTTTGACTTGCCGGTGAAGTGAAGGAGACGAACAGTTTTACCGTTATTCTTCAAATTGTGGCTCAGAGAATAAGACAATGAAACTCACCCATGGGTAGCTCAGTTGGTTAGGGCGTACTTGGGATTGTGTGGTTAGGCGCACTGGTCCTAGGTTCGATTCCCCAGCTGAGCACTTGTGATTTAAGTGGGGGGCCATGGCGGTGGGTTGCTGTGCTAGTCTCCCCCGAGGAATAGTCGAGGTGCGCGCAAGCTGGCCCGGACACCTCGGTTACCAAAAAAAAAAAAAAGAATAAGACAATGAATATTGCTTTAAATCCAGCCAGCAAGCCACATGGATTTATTGCTAAGGTGGAATAATCAAATTAGATAATCAATCGTTCTAAGTCAATGGGGGCCAAATTTGGGATTTAAATATAAGTTGGTGCTTTTTTACGAGACAAAAAAAAGTTGGGGCCAGAATTGTCACTTGACCTAAAGTTGGTGCTTTTTTACGGGACAAAAAAAAGTTCGGGCCAAAATTGTCCCTCAACCTAAAGTTGATGTTTTTTTACGGGATAAAAAAAAGTTCGGGCCAGAATTGTCTCTTGACCTAAAGTTTGTGCTTTTTTTTGTAATTAACCCCACTTTATTTTAAAGCAAATCAATAGTTAGTGGAGCAACCATTTGGCTGCATTCACACATGTACTATCAGATCAAGCAAGTGTCACGTGGAGTACATTTTATCCGACTAAGCATGCAAATTACGCTCACATACACAGTGCAATCAAATGTATTTTCAAAGGATTGTTACTGTGATATTTTTTTTTATGAAATCAATGTCAACTATTTTAAAAGCTTAAACTATTAAATAAATGCATTGTTTAATATTTAATTACTCTAACACTCTTCCTCACGCTTATTTTAATCTTTTTACCTAACACTAAGTGCTGGCATATTTAATTGGGGAAGCAATTGGAACCTATAAATATTTAAACTCAGGACCTCTAACTCTGATGCTATGTGAGATTTTGTCGGATCACTACCAACTGTTTTAAAAGCTTAAACTATTAGATGAAGGCGTGGTTTGATATTTAATTACTCTAACAGTTACTAATATGCATCATTAGGTAAACTGTTCGAGGGAAGTGTTGCAAAATTGACAAATAGAACTGCTTTTCATAGTCATAAGGGTAGCTGAGTTAGCAGTTGACGATGATGGTTGCTGTGCATAGTTGCTGACCATAGACAATTGGTCTGGTGGCGCGAGTCTGGCAAGAAGAAACCATGGACAGTTGGTCTAGTGACGCGAGATAGAGAACATAGGTGATGCAATCCCAAGTTATGGTCTGATGACGTAAGATAGAGACCATGGGTGATGCAATCCCAAGTTAACAGTTGATGATGATGGTTGCTGTAATGACTTGGAGATTCAAGTTGAGAAAAGTTAATGCAGAATGATACCTGAATTAAGGGAAAGCAAAACCTAATACTAAGCTCACGCGTGAAGGGGAAATTGTTAGGATGCATGTGTGAGTTGTGTTAAAGAAATCTTATATCGGAGAATTGGTGTGGTATTGAGTAGCTAATATATCCTAATTAGGCCATAACTCATTGTCTTAAGTTTTTGAGTAAATGTGGATTTTACTAGATATATTGACGGGCTCGGACTTGAGCTCCCTCTTGGCGATCTCTCCGATGAAGGTATTGAGTTTTTGCTGCGTACTCCTAACACATCCTCTCCGGTGATGAGCTCATCACATATCTCTCTCTCATTCATTTGAAAATTTTCAAATCTGACAGTGGCGGAGGTCTGCAACCTTTGTTTTGAGGTTGTGGATCTCCAAATTGGTGAAGATGGCAGTCTACAACCTCTCTTCGAGGTAGTGGACCTTTACCTGCAAATCAGAGAGAGAGAGATAAGAATTAGCAAAACATCGAAGGTGATGATGAACGGCGGTGCCGTTCAGGCGACCTCTAGTTGGCAAAAGGCAATGATAGTGTCTTGAAGCAGGTGGCAATAGAACACTCCTTGCTCGAGGAAGAAGAACGGAGAAAAGGACAAAAAGAGAAGAAGGAAGGAAAATGATGAATAAGAAAAGTTAGGAAAACAATCTCATCAAAGTTAGCTAAAAATTTAAGATGTAACTTAACCTCTTAATTGTAGAGGATTCCAATCCATTAAAAATTCAATATTGATGATGTCACTGTTGGTAAAATAATGGGGTCGGAATCACATAAAATATCTATACATCAGTAATACTATAGCAGATTGAGTGAGGCCAATTGAGCCCATGCAGGGCATATTGGTTGGCATTTGAGTGACGACTTTGTAAGTGGTATTACAAACGCCGATAGGCTGGAATTAGTTGACATTTTCAAGCCCCAAACATTTCAGTAATAAGAAGAAACTTGCAAGTGATTTTGAAAGAGACCAACAATGAGCTCTTCCTATCCATTCCCCATTTTCACGAGTCTAAGAATGGTATTTTCTTAGTGGGGGTAAAAAAAGAGAGACAGAAGCAAAGTTTGGTTGGCGAAAATCCTTTTTCAGGGTTCTTCTCTCTTGTTGAAATATTCCACATTGCTTAACTACGAGGTTTATATATTATTTATATACATGTGATCTCCTTCCATATATCAACTTGGGATATCAGCGATATCCACACTGACCTGGATATGAATCGCCAAATGAATATTTCAATAGTTTGATTCGCTGACGTGGCGGTTCAGTCATCCTATGTGGCACATGTCAGTTATTTCCAGTAAAAATTGGCCGAAATGATTACATTAAAATTTCACACAAAAGTTTATGACTAAATTGGTAAAGTTGGAAAGTTTAGGACTAAATTGACATCTGTATAATATGTTTAAAACTAATTGGACAATTTCCCCAAAGTTTTTCTATCAGCACAGTTAAGATACTAACATGCATTCAAGTTTTAATTTTTGGACAACCGTGTTCTGTTCATTAGATCATGTAATTTTTCTTTCGTGATTGCTAGTGTGAAAAATGTTTTGTAATGGTGTTGTTGCCACTAGTAATCCTAAATTTGTTTTTTTTTTCTTGAAATAAAGATGCTTTTCGTTCTTTTTACACTTATGGTGCGTTCGTTTTGCAAAAACTGAGTGATTTGGAAAACATTTTCAAAAATGATCACTTATATCGTTTAGAAAAATAAATGAATTAAAAAAAATTTCATTGCCCACGAAAATAGTTAGACATATATTGTTATCGATGATGAAAATTTTTTCTGTTGACTATTTTTCTAAACGATATAAGGTATTATTTTTCGGAAAATATTTTCCAAATCACTCATTTTCCACGAAACGAACGTGTTAATGTGAAAATATTCTACGTTAATGATGCTAATAAGTTTCTTTTTTATTCCGTTATTTCTACTTTGTCTGATTATAGTTTTTTTTTTCTAATTTAGAAATCCCACTCGGTGGACTGGCAAACAAATCACCGGTTTCCTTGGTGATATAACATGCGGATCAGATAGCATTGTTACTCTCGTATGAGTAACAGTGTAACTAACCGTGCCGTCACACTCTCATTTTCCAAAAATTAATTTCTCTTTCTCTGAATTTATGGGCCTTCTGTAATGGTTCATGTTTGCTTGTTTTTTTTTTTTTTTCCAACTAGACTTCTAATTGTTTGTTTTGCTTAAATGGACGTCACCAATATTTATTTTTGGTTAAATTTAGAATTTTGTGATATCTATCTAGGTAAGCCACCAATCAAAAAGTTGATGAGAGAAGAATAGGGCCCTTCCATGACTACCATGGAGTTGAATAGAAATGAGGTTAAAAATAGTGTCTCAAACTTCACACCTAATCTTGGGGCAAAATACATTGAAAGTTTTAAATGTTTCACCAGTTGGTCAATTGAGTCCTAAGTGTTTAATTTTAACTAGGAGAGTCCTAGATGTTCTTTAAACATGCATGCAATTTTTTTTTTTGTCATAAAACATGCATACAATGATCAACACTTTTCTGGAGTGAAATAAGCCACATCAAACCAATGATGAGTTAAAGGAGTTGATTGCATAATATTAGAACGTTATGTCTCAATTGACAAAAGTTAAACATTTAGGACTTTCATGGTACTTAACTCAAATCCGAAATTTTACGATTGTTTTTAAATTTTACAGGTGAGCTGGTTTAGTTGTTAGCAAGTTATATGAAAGCATTAATGATGCTAGGAGTATTAAAAGTTTCAATTCAAATTTATGTAAAGATATAATTAGACAACATTTAATGTATAAATTATATGAGAAACCCAACACCATCTTCATATAAGGGTGCGTTTATTTGAGAAAAAGTGTTTTTTCGAAATAAGTTTTCCGAAATTTCACCCGTTTAGTTCATCGAAAATGATTAGTCGACTGAAAACACTTTCCGGTCAAAGAATATTTTCATGCATAAAATTAGGATAGTGAATTCCTAAATCTAAGAAGATGAAAACACTTTTCGAAATTATTCTTCTTGAATTTTTTAATTTTTTCTTTTTTCTTTTCTTTTCTTTTTTTCTTTTCTTTCTTCTTCAATTTTTTCATTTCCTTCTTCCTCCTGAGGGCTGACGATCGACCACAGGCATGATCCTCGCTGGAGGCTAGCCAGGTCAACCCTCGCCTATGGCCTACCACAGCCATTGCCAAGGCTCGATGACTGGCGGAGGAGGAAGAAGGAAAAAAGAAAAGAAAAAAAAGAAAAAATTATTTACAAATTCAATTTCTTTTTGCCTGACATAAAGCCCTGAGATTGAAATTATTTTCAGATGAGATTCAAACACCAAAAAACGTTTTCGCTTACATATCACCAAATAAAGAAAAACGAAATAATTTCTCGGAAAATATTTTCCTGAATAATGATTTCTCGGAAAATATTTTCCTTTATCATAAAGTTTTTCCCCGAACAAACACACCCTAAGCTTTTGTTATATTCGACCAAAAAAAAAAAACAGCTTTTGTTAGAAGTTTCATACCTTATCCCAGCAACGATCTTTCTCAGGCAAGAAGCCTCTATTTAAGATCGTTGTCCCACTAAACATCAACTAACTCTCCACTCCAATTCTTCACCTCCTCCTCCTCCACCACCACCATGCAAGCCTCTCAACCTCCTACTCCGACCCATACATGGTACTTGCGGGAGGAGGACATGCCGCAAGCATTCAAGGACTTAATCTCCTCTCTCCCTTCAGAAAAAGACTGGGTCGCCACCCCTCTCCGCTTGTACCAGGGCTTCTGGTTCGCCTCTTGGCTCCTGAATGGCGTCCTCGCTTGCCAAAACCACTTCCAAGCTCACCCCTCTGACATCCTCCTCGTCACCAGCCCGAAATGCGGCACCACCTGGCTAAAGGCCATCCTCTTCGCTCTTTTGAACCGTGCCAAGTACTCCAACTCCGGCTCACAACGACGCCACCCTCTCCTAACCCAAAACTCCCACGACCTCGTGCCCTTCTTGGAGATCAAGCTCTATCTCGAGCAAGAAAATCCCGATCTCGCTGCTTTAGCGTCCCCGAGGCTCCTCGCCACCCACATGCCTCATTCCTCGCTTCCACAGTCGGTGAGGGACTCCAACTGCAAGCTGGTTTACCTGTGTAGGAACGCCAAGGACACCTTCGTCTCATTGTGGCACTTCACCAACAAGCTGAAGCCTGAAGAGAAGGGCCAGATGCAGATCCAGGAGTGCCTCGACAGGTTTTGTCAAGGGCTGAGCTCTTACGGGCCTTACTGGGACCACGTGATGGGTTACCACAAGGCGAGCTTGGAGAAGCCCAAGAAGGTGTTGTTCATGATGTACGAGGAGATGAAAGAGGATCCGCATGCTCATGTGAGGAGGTTGGCCGATTTCCTGGGGTGTCCATTCAGTGAAGAGGAACTGAGAGATGGGACGGCGGAGGGAATACTGAGGATGTGTAGCTTCGACAATTTGAGCGCATTGGAGGTGAATAAGTGCGGGAAGTTGTCGAATGGAGAAGACAACAAGTGGTTCTTCAGGAAAGGCGAGGTTGGAGATTGGGTGAATTACATGAGTGCTGAGATGGGGGAGAGACTGGACAGTGTCATGGAAGAGAAGTTGCATGGTTCTGGTTTGAAGCTTTGAAGTTCGGTTAAGTAGAAAAAGTATCTGCAGGCCATTGATGAAGCTTTGTATATCTCATGCTATGGGATGAAAGGTCTTCAGTGGCATTGTCAATCGTGGCTTCGTCTCCATGGAGAGATGCTTCATGGTTGTGATTTTAGTCTTCATTGATTTGGCCAACACGTAGTTTACTAATAAAAAGCTGCCTTCCTTCTCGCTGGGAGCTTATGGATTTTTCTTCTGTTGTTCTTTTTAGTTCCTTTCTATATTTTTGCTGTGTGAAGCTTCGGGGCATATGGTCTTCTATATGTGTTGTAGTTTAATAAACATTCTAGTTCATATTTGTATGTCGTCGGACAGATTGAGTTGCTAAACCAAGGATATTTGTGTTTTTGAGATAAAAAGAAAATTTCTCTATTTTTTCTTTTTTTTGCTTCAAAGCGCTGAAAAGAAAAAAGTTAATAATTTAAGAAGAAAGCACCCATAAAACAATTAACACACCGAGAGTAAGCCCAAACGGTCTGGCTATTGCATGCATGGTTCGGAGTAAACCTATAAAATAGGTGGGTGGGGTCAGCTTTGGATCGATCGAAAATGGCCCAACCTAAAATTGACTACATGGTTGCGACCTTCCCAGAGGTGAACCACTAAGGGAAAGCTAATAGATTACTAAGCAAACACTTAGTGCAGACTCTCTCAAACTCATACAAATTGCAACTTTGGAATTTCGATTTAATCAATTAAACATACAAATCAATTCATTTTGGAGTCACTACTAACCTATTACGGATCTATTAGAATCACAAGTAAGGGTAATATTTTACTTTTGTGAACCAAAGATTTATGAATAAAGAGATTTGATTACGTTAGATAAATTTAACACCCTTTCGGTAACTTTTTTTTTATTTCAAAAATGTTTTGCGAGCTGTCTTCGTCAATTTTAATCCTAAATCACTAAAATGCAATAGGTGATCACGCGAGTGTACAAACAATAAAATAACACTTAATAATCAAATGCTACAAATAAAATGCGGAAGGATTTGAAGAACCTTGATGCACTAAGCAAATCAAAAGCAAAGCTCCATTATCATCCGGTGCAAAAAGGATTCTGCAAGACGTTAACTGGAAAACAGACCATGATGTAATGTGTGCATAACCTAAGCATGAATTCTAAATACAAGTATGCAACGCTAATTAATCATTTTTTGGGTTTTCTGTTGTTAATAAATAAGCATGAGTCAAATTATATGCTACGACTATATGAGTTTTAATCTAACATGCCTTAATGAACTATGTAGTATTCTAATTGAAATGAAAGCTATATTAATAATTTGAATATAACCTATATGCAATTCTAATAACATGAATTAGGATGAACCATAAATTAATCCTATTATTTAAACTACGTGAGGTATTTTTGTATTTTCCTTTTTCTATAGAAACAAAAGATTAAACTCTAGGACACTAACATGAGCTAATGACTTTTATTAAAAGGTGACCCGGCTATGCAATCTAATTATTTTTGGTATTTCCTTTCATGATTTAAAATAAGAAACCGCTTAAAATGACTTTAACCGGTTAGGAAATCGTGATCCTGAAATCTAGGGGGGAAGATGAGCATCGGTTCAAACCGAAGCGATTCTCAGAAGGCGTAGCTAAAGCTGCCAGCAACAATGCGGTGATGTTCATCCCGTTCAGCTCTGGACCTCAATCTTCCGTCGGGATGAGCTTTGTGACGACTGAGGGAGAAAGAGAGATCTGCAAGTAATAAGCTTCCTAGCTATGGTGAACTCAGAGACCGGAATGAGGATTGGATTTTATCACATGGTATCGGAGCTAACTTCTACCCAAGTTTATTTTGCATGTGCATCCACTACCTTAAGTTTTTTTGTTGGATTTTCTGATCTCTCTTTTATTTATTTATTTGGGGTTTCTTTTAGAAAATTTGTATGTTATTGAAAGATTTGGCTTGAGCTTGGCGACTTCGCAGATCCGATTCAGTGTTTGATGCAATATTGGAACGAGATTATAAAAGTGGCTGCCAGATCTACGGTCCCTTGTGAGATCAGCGATATCCACACTGACCTGGATATGAATTGCCAAATAAATATTTCAATAGGTTGATTCGCTTAGCCCATGAAAGGGTTAGGTGGGCTACTGAAAGGGTTAGGTGGTTAGGTGGGCTACTGAAAGCGTTAGGTGGGCTACCTTTCAATTATTATCTATGGACCGGCAGGAATATTGCAATATCCCATTCAAAGTTCACATGATACCTACTTGTCTAGAGATTATGATCTGCATTTCACGATACGGCAAAACATATTTCAAATGTATGTCGTGCGTCTTTGCAAGGTATTGTTCAAATAGAAAAAAAAAAAAAAAGAATGATATAAGACAAGGTCCACGTGTTAATGTCACACGCAGAGCATCTATTCAACAAGATTTCGAGTTTCGTGGCCCTGGTTTGTATTTCAGTATTTTAACTAGCCACGCGCATCAGGCGCATCACATGTTGAATAAAGTAAAGACCACTCAATTTAGAGATGCTTGACCTACATCAATGGTAAGCTGGTTTGGGTTTGGGTCAGTCACTCGTGAAAACTACTTAACCATTTAAACACTTCATGTGGCTTATAAGTGCTCCACCAGCCTCCAGATACCCGAACGATTAAATTCATGCTCTTAAGTTACCCCAAAACAAAAAGTTCATCGGTCTCTTTTGACTTTAATTGCACAAATATAAGTCTTACTTAACAATACGCGCGCGTGTGTTATTTTTTACTTTTTACATTGGCGGTATAGCCAACAAAAAAAAAAACATTGGCGATATAGAAAAGTTCTTCGGGAAAATTACTCAATCGGTCCTAAACCTAATGTGTAGATTTAAATTAAATTCTAAAGTTTATAATTTTTCCAATTTAGTCATAAACCTTTGCACGAAATTCCATTGTAGTCTTTCAAGCCAATTTTCGCCAGAAATTGCTGTCGTGGCGATGTGCCACATAGGACGGTTGGCGATGACTGGATTGTTGACTCAACGATTTCAGGCGAAAATTGACCAAAATGATTACATTGAAATTTCACGCCAAGGTTTATGACTAAACTAGCAAAATTGAAAAGTTTATTGTACAATAGGTTTAGGATTAATAGGGTAATTTTCCCCTTAAATATTAAACCATACTTTTATTTAATAGTTAAACTTTTAAAATAGTTGGTGGTGATCTAACAAAATTATACATGATATCAATGCAGGGAGTCCTTAGTTAAAATATTTCCAAGCCTCTTAATTGCCTCCCTTATATTTCCACGCTTATTCTTAAGACAAAGTCTAGTCTAAGATTGAGGGGAAGTGTTAAAATTTTTAAATATAAAACAACGCATTCATATGATAACTTAATTTTTTAATATAGTTGGCAGTAGTTTCAGAAAATTTACAAAAATAGTAAAGGAGTTTAACGGTGATAAGGACACAACAAGTGTCATAACTTTTATACCGCTCTCACTTGAGTGCCATAACTTTTTTTTTCAACCACTTGAGCATCCTAACTTCTATAAAACGTTTATTTAAGTGCCATAACTTTCAATTTGATCACTTGAGTACCGTAACTTTTTAATAGCATTTACCCAAGTGCTGGAAATCTGATGCGGCGTGGCACTTGTGGCAAATGGTTATAAAAATATATGATACTCAAATGATCAATTGAAAAGTCATATGACAATTGAGATAAGTATATCAGAAGTCCTAAATTTTGTTACGAAAGTGCAATTGAGTCGTAAAACTTTCAAAAATTCAATCAAGTCTTAAAACTTGTCAAATTGGGATAATGAACTCTCTCTTAACGTGTATTTTTGGAAATGTAGTGTAATTGGTTTCCCAAGACTCTTCCTGGTGTAGAATTTTGTGTCCTGGTTCTTGTAAGTAGTCATTTATTTATTTGGTAGATAGGCATGTGCCTCCAATGAGTGTACGGTGATGTCTGATCGAACAGATATTGGACAAGGCAAAGGATAAATGTTTAATGACTAACGTCAATAACAAGAAATATCAAATTCAATCGACTTACCTAACCTGATATATAGACAAAGTTCATCTCATCAGTTAATGAGCTTCATGTTATGACCACGTAATAAATGATTAAGGCAAAATGATCTACATCTTCTATAAATCACTGAAAGAGACTGTAGCTGGTCCGTCCATCACCTCCATCCTCTCCAGTCGCGAGCTCATCGCATCTCTCTCTGTCTCTCTCTCTCTCTGATTTGGAACATTTCAAATCTAACAGTAGCGGAGGTCTGCAACCTTTGTGTTGAGGTCGTGGATCTCCAAATTGGTGAAGATGTCATTCTACAACCTCTCTTCAATGTTGTGGACCTCCACCTGCAAATCAAAGAGAGAGAGAGAGAGAGAGAGAGAGAGAGAGAGAGAGAGAGACAGAGAGAGATGAATTAGCTGGCATCGAAGGTGATGACGAATGGCGGTGGCGTTCAGGCGACCTCTAGTTTGCAAAGTCAATGATAGTGTCGTGAAGGTGAACGAGGTGGCAATAGAACACTCCTAGCTCGAGGAAGAAGCTGGAGAAAAGGAAAAAAAAGAGAAAAAGGAAGGAAAAAGATGAATAAGAAAAGTTAGGAAAATAATCTCATCAAAGTTAGCCGAAAATTTAAGACGAGAGTTACCCTCTTGAGGGGAAAAGGAAACTAGAAGTGCCAAAAGTTACGTACGACGCTCACTTTAGTGCGAAAAGTTTTATTTTTTCGGATCACTTAAGTGCCAGTTAAAAAAAAATGATTACTTAAGTGCCAATTCTGATTTGGGTTGCCGCAAATCTGATGTGCCCATATTTTAATAATTCTTAGTCCTACGTGGTAAGCTAGCGTGCTCAGTCAGTATACAACCCCTAAACGATGTCGTCTTAAAGTCGTAAAGTGCCAAATTTTGTTTAAAGTGATCACTTCAGTGCCAGTCATTGTTAAAAACAATCACTTGAGTGACAATCGGATTGTGCGACGTCGTTTTGGACGTCCACATGAAATGGAATTTTAAAATACAAGCCAAGTCATATTAAAAATTTTAATTATAAATGCTACGTAAACAATTTGATTGGAATTGACACTTAGGTGATCGTTTTTTCTCCGATTTGGCACTTTAGTGATCGTTATTTCTCCGATTTGACACTTAAGTGATCGGAAAAAAACTTTTGGCATTAAAGTAAGCGTCATACACAACTTTTAGCACTTCTAGTATTCTTCTCCCCCCTTTTAAGTGTAAAGGATTCCGATCCATAAAAAATTCAATAGTAATGATGTCGCTGTTGGTAAAATAACGTGGTCGGAATAACATAAAATATCTATAATTATCATGTTGAAAATATGTCTCGAATTTGAGTCCGCGAACAAAACCCGATATGAGATGAATTATTATTTGTGAATGTCTTGAATCGAGCAAGTTTCGAACCTCAATTTACGTATCTTGTGGAAAAGGAAATATTCCCACGATTGAATCAAAATTGGGTCAAAGGAAAATAATCTACTTTCCTGATTTATGCTCAAGTCGGTCAAAGAAAAGAAGAAGAGGAAAGTTGACTTTGTTGACCGCCCGGTCGGATTGCATGGTTTCCTTTTTCAAAGCTGGAGTCGGCCACTGCATATTCTTTTCTTGGGGTATATAATATTGATTGTGGAATTGTGGGGTGGCTCAAGAGAGAGGCACAGAGACAAATAGAAGCGCCGCTTCCGTGAGTGCTTGAAGAGTGTCATTGTTGGAGTGCGCAGTTGAAGACGTGAAGAGTCTTGAAGCGCCGTTCTTCACGCGAGCGCTGGGCATTGATTTCGTTCGTGCAATTACATCAATAATTTAGTGTTCAAGCTGAGTAAATCTTGTGATAAGATTTGTGTATAATTCCTTCGTGAGATTGAGAGATTATTTCGTGAGGAATTATTGGGCTAAACACTGCGTGCGTTATTGGGTGTAATTGGGGCTTGGGAAACACTGAGAGTGTTTGAGTGACTCGAGTGTGGTTGTAATCTCCGTTGTATCGCTTGATCTATAATGGAATTCCGTACTGCTTTCCCCGTGGACGTAGGTCACTACGACCGAACCACGTAAATCTGGTGTCCGATTTATTTTTTATTATGTCAATTTTATTGTTCGATCGCTTGGCTTCCGCAACATATCAGATCCCACATTATTTATCAATGAGTTTTATATACTCTTTATATGTATGTGATTTTCGCCTATTAGCTTAAACTTTCGGATTGGATTTTATCACGTGGTATTGGAGCCAACTTCTGCCCAAGTTTATTTTGCGTGTGCGTCCACTTCCTTAAGTTTTTTTGTTGGATTTTCTGATCTCTCTTTTATTTGTTTATTTATTTGGGGTTTCTTTTAGAAAATTTCCATGTTATTGAAAGATTTGGCTTGTGCTTGGCGACTTCTCAGATCCGATTCAGTGTTTGATGCAATATTGGATCGAGATTATAAAATTGGCCGCCAGGTATACGATCCCTTGGGAGATCAACGATATCCACGTTGACCTAGATATGAATCGCCAAATGAATATTTCAATAGGTTGATTCGCTTAGCCCATAAAAGGGTTAGGTGGGCTACCTTTCAATTATTATTTATGGACGGATGAGAATATTGCAATATCCTATTCAAAGTTGACATGATACCTACTTGTCCAGAGATTATGATCTGCATTTCACAATACGGCAAAACATATTTCAAACGTATGTTGTGCGTCTTTGCAAGGCATTGTTCAAATAGAAAAAAAAAAAAGAATGATATAAGACAAGGTCCATGTGTTAATGCCACATGCAGAGCATCTATTCAACAAGATTTCGAGTTTCGTGGCCCTAGTTTGTATTTGAGTATTTTAACTAGTCACGCACATCAGGCGCATCACATGTTAAATAAAGTAAACACCACTCAATTTAGATAAGCTTGATCTACATCAATGCTAAGCTGGTTTGGGTCAGTCACTTGTAAAGACTTAACCATTTAACCACTTTGTGGGGCATATAGGTGCCCCATCAGCCTCCAAATAGCCGAACGATTAAAGTTATGCTCTTGAGTTCCCCCACAAAAAAAAGTTCAGCGGTCTCTTTTTACTTTAATTGCACAAAGATAAGTGTTACTCGACAATATGTGTGTGTGTGTGTGTGAATTTTTACATTTTACATTGGTGGTATAGGAAAGTACTTTGGGAAAATTACCCAATTAGTCCTAAACTTTTTGATTTTGCCAATTTAGTCATAAACCTTTGCACAAAACTCAAATGTAGTAATTACTGTCAACTTTCGCCAGAAATTGCTAATGTGGCGGTCCAGTTATCACCAGTCGTTTTATGTGACATGCCGCCATGTCAGCGATTTTTAGTGAAAATTGGCCGAAAAGATTACATTAGAATTTCGCACGGAGGTTTAGGACTGAATTGGCAAACTTAAAATGTTTAAAACTGAATTGGCAATTTTATAATAGTTTTAGAACTGATTTGACAAATTTCCCAAAGTTTCTCTATGAGCAGAGTTAAGATACCAAAAATTACTTTCTCTTTCTCTGAATTTTTGGGCCTTTTGTAATGGTTCATGTTTTTTTTTCCAACTAGACTTCTAATTGTTTGTTTTGCTAAACTAGACATCACCAATATTTATTTTTGGTGAAATTTTTAGATTTTTGTGACGTCCATCTAGGTAACTCACCAATAAAAAAGTTGATGAGAGAAAAATAGGACCTTTCCATGACTACCATGGAGTTCGACAGTAATAAGGTTAGTGCCTCCAACTTGACACCCAATCCTAGGGCTAAATACACTGAAAGTCTTAAACATTTCACCAGTTGATCAATTGAGTCCTAAGTGTTTAATTTTAACTGGTAGAGTCCTAGATGTTTTTAGAAAACATGCAATCACTGGCCTTAGCACATACAATGAACGAAACTTTTCCGCAATGAAATGAGCCACGTCAGACCAATGATGAGTTAAAGAGCTTCATCCCATAATTTTAAAACGTTTATGTCTCAAATTGACAAACATTTAGGACTTTCACGATACTAAACTCAAATCCGTTTCTTTCCCTTGATGCAGAAAGGTTTCTCATCCTCCGCATATCTACATCGGCCATGGTCCTCACCAGTAAGTGAAGATTATCTGCTAGTACTTCGGCGACCTGATTCATGGCGAATCAATTAAATTTATGTGATGTGACCTAGATAAAAGCCTCCACTTGTATCAGATCAAGAAAATGACAAATTCTTTTAAGTTGCCCCCGATAATTCCGAACAATTATCAACAGATAGCATCATGACCATTACCGCATTTTTTTCTTGCGAGAAGTAAGCCATAATCACACATTAAGAATGAATATCAGCAAATTGAGGCAGAATTCTATCGTTCCGTGCGCTGAAAAAAGCAGCAAAATTCCTTGCCAGTTGAACTACACTATAGTTAGTAAATTTCATATAGTGTTGGGAAGAAAAATAGTTAACCTGATTAGGTTTTAGATAGGTACCCGCAAAATAATGATTTTACCACTGTCATATTCAATCATAGACTAAAAGCTACTTTATATTTAGTAACTCCAAGGGGATAAGTACACGAGGATTGCCATAACTTTCGTACGGCTTTCACTTAAGTGATATAACTTTTTTTTCGCTCACTTGAGTGCCACAAATTTAAAAAAACGATCACTGAAGTGCCATTGGCGATTTGCCTTACCGGAAAATCCGATGTGGATGATGGTCGTTCTACGTGGCATCGTCGGCGATAACATATATATTAATAAAAAATTTCAAAAAAAAATATACGTCGAAATGGAAAATTAATATAAAAAAAAATCCACATAGGACGATTTGCTAGCAATGGCACTCAAATAATTGATTTTACTCCGATGTGGCACTCAAGTAAGTGTCGTACTAAAATTATAGCACTCCTGCTGTCCTTATCTCAAACATTTTTATTTATAAGTGAAAAAGTTGGGGAAGGCCGATCAATGCAGCTATCCCTTTGAATTTTATCATAAGGTTCCCACGTAGACAAATGCCTTACTTTAATTAATTCTTTATAACACATATTAATAGAAGTGGGTATCACATACATAAAACTAGCTACTTATCATGAATGAGGCCTATTGCATACAAAATCCAAAATATTTAAATTTAATTTTGAAAATTGATTGAAAGTAAAATATCATCGAAAAAATTAACATAAAGAGTATTAATTATAAATTACATCATTCGCCTCTCCTTTTTCCCAATATACGCCCCTTGACTTTAGAAACCCAATCGTACTCTCTCTTTATTTTACTCGCATCAACTCAAATATAAATAAGTACGTTAAGTTTAACATTTAAATGAGCAATTATGTGAAAAGGATAAATGCATAAAGGCCTTTTTACATCCATGTTTTGACTTCCGACGCCCCCTATTAACTTAAATTGACTATAATATCTCTTGCTGATCCCAGATTTAAGATTATTTCTTATATTTTTTTCCTTTCTTTTATTTAGAAATTATGATGCATTTAGAATTGACAGAAAAATATTTTAATTTGCTAATGGTTTGATTGGATTATATTATAATGTTACAATTGTCATAATTTCTTGTTAATAACTAATTATTTCACTTAATCAGCCTTACTTTTCAGTTTTCTCAATGTAGTCCTAAACTTTTGGGCGATATTTCAACGTAGTTTTTCACGTCAATTGCCACAAAAAATCACTGACATGGCGTTTAATCATCGTCGGCCATCCCAAGTGGCATGCTGATGTGGGCAATTTGTTGATTTCCGCGTCGCAATTTGCAACAGCAATTGGTAGGGAAGATTACATTTAAATATCGTGCAAATGTGTAGGACTATATTTACAAAATTGAAAAGTTAAAACTGAATTGACATCCGTACAATAGGTTTATGACTAAATTGATAACTTTCCCAAATATTTAAATAATCGCTCCTTCAATGGACATATGTATAATCATTTTTGAGTTAAGTACGCTAAGAGTGCCATAACTTTCGTACGGCGCTCATTTGAGTGCCACAAATTTGAAAAATTGATCACTTAAGTGCCATCGGCGATTTGTCTTGTCGGAAAATCCGACGTAGCATCGCTAGCGTTGACGTGGAAAATTAATAAAAAAATTCAAAAATTATAAAAATCCACGTCAGAATGGGAAATTAATAAAAAAAAAAGTCCACAGAGGATGATTTGTCGAAAATGACATTCAAATGATCGATTTTACTTCGATGTGGCACTTAAGTGAGCGAAAAAAAAATTATGGCATTCAAGTGAGCGCTGTACAAAATTTATGGCACTCGTGTGGTTCTTATCCTCTCTGAGTTGTGACTTTTTCACTTCCGAATTCCATAATAGACTACCATGTGTTCTTCAATTTTACAAGTCAACCCTTTTATTACTTAGTAACTTGAAATAATGACCTCTTTCAAGTTCCAGTAGATTATGAGCTGCTTTTCTATTTGAGAAGGATCGAAACTGATGTAGCATCTCAAATTTACCAGTATATTGCCACCAATATAATGGGTTTATATTTTCAAATCCCATAGTAGATTATCAATTGCTTTTAGTTTCATTAAGGGGCCCACTATTGTACCACTTTCAAATTCCGTACTAGATTTCAATTGCTTTTAAGGTTCACAAGTGGACCTGTTTATTCGTCAGTGAGTTACCAACAAAATAATGACTTTTACGTACTTTTTCCGCAGTAGATTATCAACTTTTTTAAAAATTTTACAAGTGAGCTTGTTTAGTTGTTAGTGAGTTATATCAAAGCAATAAGAATGCTAGGAGTATTAAAAGTTGTAATTTAAATTTATGAAAAGATGCAATTAGACAACGTGTAATGTGTAAATTATATGAGACACCCAAAACCATCTTCATATAAGGGTGCGTTTATTTGAAGAAAATTATTTTTCAAAAATTAACTTTTCGAGTTTTCACTCGTTTAGTTCGTCGAAAATGATTAGTCAACTGAAAACACTTTTTAGTCAAAGAAAATACTCATGCATAAAATTAGGATAGTGAATTTCTAAATCTTAGAAGGCGAAAACACTTTTTGAATTTTTTAGTTTTTTCCTTTTTTCTTTTCTTTTTCTTTTTATTCTTTTCTTTTTCTTCAATTTTGTCATTACCTTCTTCCTCGTAAGGGCCGACAACCGACCACAGGCACGATCCTCGCCAGAGGCTAGCTAGGTTGACCGTCGCCGGTGGCCTGCCACAGTTGTCACTACGGCTTGACGATTAGTGAAGAAGGAAGAAGGAAAAAGGGAAGGAAAAAGAAAGAAAAGAGTAAAAATTATTTAAAAATTTGATTTTTTTCTTGCGTCACATAAAGTCATGAGATTGAAATTATTTTCTAAATGAGATCCAAACACTAGAAAAAAATTTCGGTCACATATCACCAAATAAAAAAAAATAATCATTTTCTTAAATAATGATTTCTCGAAAAGTATTTTTCGTTATCATGAAATTTTTCTCCAAACAAATACACCCTAAGCTTTTGTTATAAGTTTCATACCTTATCCCAGCAACGATCTTTCTCACGCAAAAAGCCTCTATTCAAGATCGTTGTCCCACTAAACATCAACTAACTCTCCACTCCAATTCTCCACCTCCTCCTCCTCCACCACCACCATGCAAGCCTCTCAACCTCCTACTCCGACCCATTTATGGTACTTGCGGGACGAGGACATGCCGCCAGCATTCAAGGACTTAATCTCCTCTCTCCCTTCAGAAAAAGACTGGATCGCCACCCCTCTCCGCTTGTACCAGGGCTTCTGGTTCCCCTCTAGGCTCCTGAATGGCGTCCTCGCTTGCCAAAACCACTTCCAAGCTCACCCCTCTGACATCATCCTCGTCACCAGCCCGAAATGCGGCACCACCTGGCTAAAGGCCATCCTCTTCGCTCTTTTGAACCGTGCCAAGTACTCCGACTCCGACTTACAACGACGCCACCCTCTCCTAACCCAAAACTCCCACGACCTCGTGCCGTACTTGGAGCTCAAGCTCTATCTCGAGCAAGAAAATCCCAATCTCGCTGCTTTAGCGTCCCCGAGGCTCCTCGCCACCCACATGCCTCATTCCTCGCTTCCACAGTCGGTGAGGGACTCCAACTGCAAGCTGGTTTACCTGTGTAGGAACGCCAAGGACACCTTCGTCTCATTGTGGCACTTCACCAACAAGCTGAAGCCTGAAGAGAAGGGCCAGATGCAGATCCAGGAGTGCCACGACAAGTTTTGTCAAGGGCTGAGCGCTTACGGGCCTTACTGGGACCACGTGATGGGTTACCACAAGGCGAGCTTGGAGAAGCCCGAGAAGGTGTTGTTCATGATGTACGAGGAGATGAAAGAGGATCCGCATGCTCATGTGAGGAGGTTGGCCGATTTCCTGGGGTGTCCATTCAGTGAAGAGGAACTGAGAGATGGGACGGTGGAGGGAATAGTGAGGATGTGTAGCTTTGACAATTTGAGCGCATTGGAGGTGAATAGGTGCGGGAAGTTGCCGAGTGGAGCAGACAAGAAGTGGTTCTTCAGGAGAGGCGAGGTTGGAGATTGGGTGAATTACATGAGTGCTGAGATGGGGGAGAGACTGGACAGTGTCATGGAAGAGAAGTTGCATGGTTCTGGTTTGAAGCTTTGAAGTTCGGTTAAGTAGAAAAAGTATCTGCAGGCCATTGATGAAGCTTTGTATATCTCATGCTATGGGATGAAAAGTCTTCAGTGGCATTGTCAATCGTGGCTTCGTCTCCATAGAGAGATGCTTCATGGTTTTGATTTTAGTCTTCATTGATTTGGCCAACACGTAGTTGGCTAATAAAAAGCTGCCTTCCTTCTTGCTGGGAGCTTATGGATTTATCTTCTGTTGTTCTTTTCAGTTCCTTTTTTTCTTTTTGCTAAGTGAAGCTTCAGGGCATATGTTCTTCTATATGTGTTGTAGTTTAATAAACATTCGAGTTCATACCTTCCTCCTCCTCTTCCTTCGGTTGCACTGCCTCAGAATACTTCGTCTGAGGAATGGGTCTCATTCGAAATGGCCAGTGGCTGTGCCGTTTCCCTGGTTTGGCTTCTGTGTTCTGTTACTTTTTTTATGGTTCGGGTCATGAAGTAATGTCCAGGATGAAGAGTAAAAGAATATATTATTTACTTAGGCTGGGTTCTTTTATTTATGCACACCTAAACTTTTAAGCGGCCTTCCTTGCATCTGCTAGCCTATGAACTTCGAGCAAATGTAAACTATTATCCATAATCCACTCGTGCAACCGAAAACTACAGCTTATTAGGTGCCTGTCTTCCTTGTGTCCCCGTCTGCCTCGTGGTATTTTGTGCACAATATTGTTTTCAATTTTAATGTGACATCTATTACCATTTTAAATGTGCATGTCCATGCTCTTGTGATTTGTCTTTCTAATTTTCTCCATTATCCGATGAAATTTCTCACAAGACTCTGAATGATATCATACTAATTCATTTCAGTCAATCCATACATGCACATGCCCTCGAGCATCCACAATGTATGTCCTGTACTAATTTTCATTTAAAGTCGGTCCAAGTAACTCCTTTTAAATTAGGTATTAACTACGTGGGAGCTGACAAATCAGCCATGCCCATCTTTCGCCTGGAAACATGTGATACTTCAACTGTATCCGGAAAGGCAGTACTTCCCCGGCATTTGTAGCTTGTTAAGGGACTCTCATTTTCTTGAGACACTTGCTATTTATGTTTATCCTGGAAGAGATGACTATCAATCCAAGGTATGAATGCTTGAACTTTAAAATTGTATTTCCATATTCGAATTTGGAAGTAACGGAGATTGAAAAGTTGCTTTAATTAGCATGCCAAAGCAGGGTGGAAGCTTGCATTTGAGTTCAATGGCTTTAGTTATTGGAGTTCAGTGGACGGAACACTTCCCTGCCTCGAGCACCAGCTTAAGCATGTTAAGATATATGGTTGTGTATTGTAGGCTAATGTCATTGAGCTCATTGAATTTCTACTTAAGAATGCACTGGTCCTGGAGAAAATGGAAATTTCTACCAAGAAGACTCGGCAGCAAACTTATCGCAAGTACATGTTTTCCAGTGACATTGGTTGTCCGAAAGATTATTGTACATTGGATACGCTCCTAGAGTTTTCGCAAAAGTTGTTGAGTTTCCCACGGGCCTCAACACGAGCAATAATACACCTGGGTTAGATACTGGTATTGGAATTGTGTTCACCCTTCTTTTGGACGCCCTTGATGTTTCTATGTCAGGCATGTCTCACATCTGGTAGACTTTACAAGTAGTCGGTCTTTATGATGAATTCGCCCTTTTGCCTCAGGTCTACGAATTTGCAACATCCACGACTCTGTTCAGGCAGCTTTATGAATATTTTTTATAGTGGATGCGCCTTTTTTATTTAAGTATGTTTCTCTTAACAGCCTTTCTTTTCAAATTCCCAGCTCTTGTAAATAGTTCGGCCAAGTTTCTTGCAGTATAGATTTACTTGAACAATCTCTTGATACCAGTTTTAAACTGTTAATTAGTAGCCTTCCTTCTTGCGCCTGCTGTTTCTCCTTTGGTTTTTCGTTTTAGAGGCTGCCTCGATGCTTCACTTTTCAGCTGCTACTACCATTTCTTTGTCTTGACAGGAAGTCAATGCAGGTCAACACTCTCGATTGCCGCGGTCTGAATGATTAGTATAAACTGAAGCTACCGTATGGATTCTGTTAAGTATTGAGTTGTGAGGTCCTCAAGTTCGTATCTATTATTGATGTCTATTCTAAAACTGTTAATTCTATGTGCTCCTCTTCCAAATTAATGAGATCACTTTGTTGCTTATTCGACGTGTGAGAGTTTTTTTTCTTTTTAAACAATATGAGTATTTAAACCTTTCGGCGCATTATTGGTGCTCTAATATGAGATTCCACAAAAAGGATCTCTCCCACATTGTTTTCTAGAAGCCTAACGTAAACAATGTCAGAATTGACGAAAGTTGATCCAAATGGGATTTGATTTCTAAACCAAATAGATAGTTTCGACTTGATCAGGCCATCTCGGTTCGGTCTAACATTTGAACCGAACTTTTCCCCGCTCAATCTAGTACATCCTAGTCCGAGTTACTTTAGTTGCTTCTTCGCACTCCTCATACTTTACTTGAATTTGTATTCACTATATGCGAGCTGACAAATCAGCCTTGTCCCATCTTCCACCTGCAAGTCCGTGATGCTTCAACTACTCTTGAGCAGAGTGACAGCTCCATGGTATTTCCAGCTCATACAGAAACTCTTATTTACATATGAATTGATTTATTCATCTCATTTAATCTATCGCAAGTGCTGAAGCGGGCTGGATGCAAGCACATGACTTCAGTGGTGAAAACTAGTGCTTCAAGCAATAGCTTAAGCTTGTAAAGATATATGGATATGTCACTGAGTTCATCTAGTTTCTAATTGATACTGCGCTAATCTTGGAGAAGATGGAGAAAACGGTAATTCAAGTTTCTAAATAATTTGAAAAAAATGAAAAACAATTAAACTGTGAAAGCTACGGAATCTTTTGAAAAAAGTTCAATTAAAAGTTAATAACGATTTCTGCCTTTTTTTCTTTCCCATGAGTTACTGAATCATCCATGTTACCAGCTGGTTTTTACCTTTCTTGCTCCTCTTTGATTTCCCCAAACCAAAGACAATTCACATTCGAATCATTAGAGCACGTAGCCGTGTGCCGGACTAGAACTGAAACGATTCGACATGTGGAAGACGTATCATCCATGTTCCCGGCACGCGACGTCACTTGGCTTGTTTCTTGTTGCACTCCATATGTTTGTAGAATGTCCTGACTAGGTTCAAACTTCCAACCTCGTTTCTAACATATTTCTGTTTAGGCCCGGATTTCTCTATCAGATCCATTTCTCGTCTATTGCTGGGGTTTTGATCACATCATAGCGGTGTACAACGCATGAACTCTTTTAAATGTATCTTCTGAAATCATTTTTCTGTTATGTCTGTGTAATTCGTAGAGTGTGTCCTGGAGTAGATCAACTACGGAGGGCAATAATGTTCTCATGGAAAGCAGCAATGCAAAAAGTCGGAAGGGCCATAAAGATGGTGGAAATAATGTTGCCGGACTCGGTATTGGTCTACATGCTTTCCTTCCTACCCATGAGGGATGCCGTAAGGACAGTGATGGTCCTACGATTCTGTTACCTCTGGACTTTTATTCAGCAACTTATCTTTTGATCAGTGTTGCTTTCCATAACTGTGAAGAATGAACAATGCACACTGGTCTTGAGTGTGATATGAAGTACTTAAATTTCACCAACCATGAATTGACCCTGCATGAGAGCTCCCCAATTGATTCGTTGCGGCTCAAGATGGAATTCTATATGAACTACGCAAAGTATGAGGATGCCTATGATGATCCTGAATTCGAGGACCATAAAACGAAATGAATAAGAATGTCGAACAAACTCTATAAATGGATTTGCTTTGCAGTGAAGAAAAAGGTTAAGTTACTCGATTTGGACGTCCTAGGGTGCGGCATTTCTGTTATTCCTTACAAGGTGCCTAGCATTGTTCTCAGGTGTAGTAGCTATTTAGTAAAGCTCAAGTTAACTGCCTATTATGTCAAACCACTTAGACCAATGCAATTGAAATCGCTTAAAATCTGTCACCGAAGGAAATCATGCTGATTGAGAAGATCCTGGGTGAGATAGTATCTGCTTGCCCATTGCTTGGAGAGTTGTCTCTTGAAAAATGCTATGGTCTCCAGAAGCTCCAATTCGATAGGTGCCCATCTATTGAAGAATTGAACCTCGATCTGTGTGAGGATTTGGAGAAGCTTGATCTTGCTTCCTCTGATGCAGACAAATGAGTATGAGGTCGGCTCTCTTGAATTATTTCGTACTGTTCTAAATGCGTAGTTTAATTTGGTGGTTTGAATGTGTGAAAGATAATTAAGAAACTGTACAATCTAGATCTTCCTTCACTTATATGCTCTGCTGCATGTCCATTGTTTTGTTCCAATGGCGTAATTTCACTCTCACCACCAAAATTCTTAATCTGCCGTCACTCTTCCTTCTAGATTAACCAAAATCAGACACTAAAAGTTTATTCCATAAAAAATAACGATGCCATCGAAGTCGGTTTACTGTTTCAGGGTCACAATTAAGTTGAAGTGACCGACTTCCTTTTCTATCAGTCTAAACAATTCTTTCTTCTATCAGGTATTGATTATATGGGAATTGACCCAACGGCCATGCCCATCGTTTGCAAGGAAGCATTTGACGCTTGAAGTGAGTCTAACAAAGTGGCACCTCCCTGGAATTTCTAGCATAATTAACTTCTCAAACTGCTAAAGGATCCAAGCCAAACTGTCACATATATAAGATGAAAGAAATAGGTGGTAGCCCTAAGGCAGGGAGATTTGTAATATGCCTTCTTGCATCATAGCTAGCATTCGTTCACAATATTTGGTTCAATTACCAATGGCAAAGTCTATTATCATTGGTAATATTTGGAGTAAGGTGCTGTTTGGAGTCATATAATTTTTATTTATAATCAATGAAATCAATCGACTTGCTTATTTATTTATTTCAATGTCACAACTTCAATATTAGGTCTGAGTGCTGAGTTTGTACTCTGTTACCTTGGTCATCCTTACGGATGCTGTTAAATGCCGGCTTGTCATAGAACATGGCACTCGGTGCCTATCTGCTAATGAATGGAGTACTTGAAACGAACAAAACAACGTTGTTTCATGGATCAGATCATCCGTTAGCTTTTAGAGCAAAATAAATCTGTCATTTAGATTATCTGGTTTGCTTGCTATTCATTCAGTGACGTATGAAGGATTGATTGCCGCTGTGAAAGTAGATTTGCAGGATCTCTCATTGGCAGCTCAAGCACAGAACGTCAGTTTAATTGGCAGGTTCCTCAATCTCATCCTTTTCCTTCTTCCTATCTTCCATACTCGCCGTTTTCCTTCCATTGACACTGCCATGGTGCCCAATCCTTCCATCCTTCATTTGCTTTCTATTTCCCATGGCCTCAAAACATTTAGGATTGACCAGCTCACTGTCAACCTCTCCCACGACGTACAAATGAATTAATCCTCTTTTAGATGCTAGTTGGACCATTCCCTTCACTTGCTTATCACTCATGATAGCTATGAGCGGCTCAGGATGTTCACCAGGATCCTCGTACCACATTCTCCTCAAAAGAAGGCAACTAAAGTTAAGGATCAAAAGACCTTTCTTCTATAAATAGTGAAGATTTGCATAATATTAGTTGTGTCATCCTTAAAACTTATGGGGAATTTCAATGTGATTCAAGTGAAGAGGGATAAAACTGAGGAGACTGACCAAGTATATGCAAAAACAAGTAGAGGAAGTGGGACCGGATGTGCTTCAAATCCGGGAAGGGATCCTGGAGGCTCGAAGCGGTATAGCTTCAAGTTCAAGAAACAAGAAAGGTTTGAGATCGGGTAGGGTTGCGGCTTCTACTTTAGGAAATGGCATGACATGAAAAATTAGGAAGAAGCATAGCTTCAAGTTCAAGAAGCAGCATGGCTTTGAGTACAAAAAGGGGCAGAGGTTCAACTTCAGGAAAAGGCACAACTACGAGTTCAGGAAAGGGCGCGATTTTGAGTTTAGGAAGGGCTAGAGGTTCAAGCTCAAGATGGGGCACAACCAAAACGGGCGCAAGTTTAAGATCAGGGGCAAACAAAGATTCAAGCTCGGCCAAGGCGGAGCCTCAAACATATCAAGTTCATGATAAGAGCAATGAGGTAAGCACGAACAAGCACTGTAGCAAGCGGAAGATCTGAGTTAATATAGCATAGATATGCAAGGCTATGGGACGCGGATCAGCTGTCTACTTTCCATGGGCCAATAATATGTTGTCTTTGAGAAATGGGATGTTGACACGTGTCTTCAAGTTCTCTATGGGTGCCCTTTCATTCTGAAATACAATAGTGAAATACAATATTTTGTACATGAAACTCTTTTTACTAACTTTTCATTCTAATTTATTTGACTCTTTAATTTCTTTATTTCTTTCAGTCAAAACGCATGTACTATTGATTTTAAAAATAGTGGACCGTCACCTGTAACATCCTGAATTTCGACCTATTTCCGGAATCAATGAAATAGATGTTATTTCTCATTTCATTTTAGTAAGTCTCGCCCGGAACTGATCATTCTCGGGATACTAACCTTTAGGGAATGGCTACCTAGGGAAATGTACGTGGACCTAAGAACTCGATCATGAGTCGACCTTCGGTGACGATCGAGGTCGCCATGACTCGAATAACCCTAGGTCGATACGTGTAATCCCTAAACAGCCGCCCGTTAGTGAGAGACCCTAAAATTGAGATTTGGCGATTTTGATCGTGAAATTGGATCCGGACTTGGATGTCGATTTTCGGGGTCGTGCGCGACTATTTTTACGAGGATGACGTCATTTTAGTGTGGCCAATGATATTTGGGGTTGGTATGGTCGAAAAATGGAAATTCGGCGCGGGACTGAAAAATTACTATTTTGCCCCTAGGCCTATTTTTGGGTATTCCGAATTTTGGGGATTTTGGAAATTAAATTTGAGGATTAATTGTGGATAAATATCAGTCCCAAAATATTGAACCAAAATGCCCTTGGATATTTTGGCTTAGGAGAATATTGGCCAAGTAAGGAGGGGCAAAATTGGAATTTGGAAAGTTTGGTCAAATTTGATTATTTAAGTCAAGAAACCTTCTCTCTCTCCTCATTCCTCTCACTCTCCCTCCACGGCAGCCCCTCCCCCTCACTGAACCAGCTTCCTTCCCCATCCTCTCCCCCATACCGATTTCCCCTTCCCCCTCTCTCGGCCGCGTGGACGCCGATCACCGCCGGGAGACCGTTGCCGCTGCCGTGAGCCACCGGCCAGCCGTTCCACCTTCCCACTCTAGCCGAGTTAGTCTAGAGTTCGGGTAAGTCGCGATCTAATCCCTATTTAGGACGTCGGGTATTTTCGGACTCGTTCGGGTATGGTTTAAAGGATTTAGAGGTTGATTAAGGTGTCGATAATGGTTTTTGGTGATTGATCGTGGTTATTGGTGGCTGATCATGACTATTATCGGTTGTTACGGGTTGGATTAGACGTCGGGAAATGAGTTTAGGCGGTTGGAATTAGGTAGAAATCGGTTCGGGTTTGAATCCGTGAGGTTCGGGGTGAATCGCGGATTCGCGGTTACTGTACCCACTCAGTTTGCTATTTTTTTAGAGAATTTTGTGGGCCGAATTTGAGGAAGTTTTCTTCATAAAAGTTGTTCCCAACATTTTTAAATATAACATATTTTAATTTGGGAATTTTTGGAAATCATTTGATACCATTCGGAAGTCCATCTTTGGACCGAAATAAAACTGCCCGATTTACTGTTCATCCGACCTTCGGGTCTGTTCGAATTTTTATAAATTTTTTCAGGCCTATTTTCTAAATACTTCCTTCACAAACGTTGTTGGGAACATTCGTGGGTATAACATATAAAAATTTCAAAACTTTTCAATGTGATTTGGGTGTTGAAATAAATGTATTTTGAGGACAAAACGGTCTGTTTGAGCGAACTGATTTTGGTCTGACTTCGAGGGACAAAAAGGCATGGTTGCAGATTGAAGCGGATTTCGTGTTCTTCATGAGAAATGTTGATCAAGATGTTTTTTATGACATATCCAAAATTTAGAATTTTTGGAGTTGGTTTACTATTTATTTCAAATGGATTTCTGTCACTGCGCAACTACCCAGTTTGGACCCGATTTTTACATATTCTCGATTTTTCTCTCTCTCGAGAATTATTCAGTGTTATCGTGGCATTTTGATGGGTAGTTTGATGCTTGAATGAGCTCGTATGTGTGATTGTGTGGCTGTGAGGTGTGGTGGCATGATTGCGCATTGAGTTCGCGTGCTAAGCTTGGGTGTTTGTGTGGTGTTCGCGTGATGAGGATGGGTAATTGTGAAAAATGTGTGCGAGATGTGAATTTGTGTGTGACCGTGTGTATGTGTGGTCGTGTGGTACATGTGGAGAGTGTGGAACGAAGGTACGGGAATGTAGGATTGATGGGAAAAGTGATACCCTGAGGCGTGTTCGTTTACGCGGGGTAAGGTCCGTCCTGAGGTGTGTTCGTTTACGCGGGACAATGCCGTCCCTGACGAGGTGACGATGCCCGGCCCGACGGGGTGACGATGCCTGACGTGGTCAGAAGACCGTTGGCCTGATGCGTTTTACGCGGGCGCGGTAGAAGGAAAGTGTGTGTAGGATTCCGTCCTGAGGCGTGTTCGTTTACGCGGGACGATGCCGTCCCTGACGAGGTGACGATGCCCGGCCCGACGGGGTGACGATGCCTGCCGAGGTCAGAAGACCGTTGGCCTGATGCGTTTTACGCGGGCGCGGTAGTGGTGGAAAGGTTGAGAATGAGCGGGATTTGACTTGACGTGTGAGGATTGTGAAAGTGATGCATGGTGTGAGTTAGTGTGCGAGTGTGTTTGTATCGCGTGATGCAGTGCGCGATTATGGGGTAAAATCTGCTAGGCATGGTATGGGACGTGCCCAAGTAGGTTTTGCTTTATAATCGAAACACGCACGCGGCTGTGATGTATTGCTGTGGTATGATTGGCGTGTGTATTGATATGTGGAAAGTGTGTGATGGCATGTGTACAAGAATTGTATGTTGGGATTATGGGCTAACGTGCATAGTGCGTATGCAGAGAGTCCAGGTATGTGTGAATGTTCGATTGCTGGTTGTGTGGTTATTTGGTTGTGCGTTTGGATGTGTCTGGAATTACGTGATAGCCTATGTGGGGCTTAGGTTGTGACTTATTGAGATGTGATCTCATGGTTGTTTCAACCAAACCATTTCAGAGCCCCCGCCTGAATATCGAGATTGAGGTCGACTCGGAGTCGTCGAGTGAGCAGACAGCTGCAGAGGATTCAGGTAGTGATGCCGAGGACAGTGAGTCGAAGTGGATGCCTTCGAGAGGGCGTAGGGGATAGTTCTGGGAGGAGGATGCGCCCCATTTTTGGATAGTGCTGACCTAGAGAGCTGATGTTGATATTTTGTTGGTTTGGAGTTTATAGTTCGGTGTGCTTATAAATTATTTTGTGGTTTGTATTGGCGGATGATGTAAATATTTGGAAGTGTAATATATGCTTGGTGGTTTGACGATTTGTTCCTTCATGGTGTTCTCCAATTTTAATGTCTGGGATTTTTTATTGCTTCCACTGCGATTTAACTCTGATGGATCGTTGGGTCGGCGACGTTATTCCTGGGACGTCGCACTCTTCCGACCGAAGAGAGGGATGTCGCGGGCTCGATAGGGTTCGAGGCGTGACATCACCTGCACTTGAATTTCGTTTCTTGATCACCTATTGTCACGCCCCGAACCCCGCTATGGTCGTTATGATGCGACGACCCAGGACTCATCGCCGACCCTTTTCTTTTTATCTTTTAATTACGCATGCGGAAACGATCACAGCAATCCCCGGACAACAACAATAAACAGGGATAGTTAGGAAAACAATTCACAACAGTCAAACCACACTATTTTGATTTTCACTTGATTAACCCCTGGGAACATTCTTACAAGCCCACATCGGGCGCGACCACAAAAGCTAGCAAAAAGAGTAAAGGCTAGGGTTAATCTACTCCATCAACAAGTCGATCCCAAAAAGCCAGCTTCCAGACGCCCTGAACCAAACTGGGTGCAACAACATGCTAGGGGCCTGAAAAGTGGTGAACAACAACAAATGAGATGAAAGTCTCAATAAGTTAACAGCCTAAGCCCCGCTTAGGAGGCTAACTCGCACGGGGGTCCCTAACTAGGCAATACAGCATCAACAGCACATCATTAAACAGTCACAGGCATCCTTACCTCGCCTTGGGACACTCGTTGATAAAATGCATATGTCGCAAACTCGAAGCATCTAGATCAATTACTCATGCATCAATGCATCACAAGCGGGCGTGTCCCGATTATAAGATAGAATCCACTTGAGCACGTCCCATACCATGCCTAGCAGTTTCTACCACATAATCAGGCACTATGCATCACACGTATTCCAGTTATTACGCCCCCTCGGGGCCACCACACATCAAGCGATACGCAGCAAGATGGCGGTCTACCGGTAAAAACCGGGCTCCGTCCCGCCCCGTCGGGCACGGCTACGTCAAACGATCTACAGTAAGACGGCATTCCAATACGGCAACATCAAACGATCTACAGTAAGATGGTATCCCGTAAGGAGCATCGAGTCCGGCCTCGGGCCGCGACAAGGCATCCGGGGTATCGGCACTCCAGATAATCCCCAGGCATCCGATAAATCGGGCATCGTCAAGCGATACACAGCAAGACGGGTCCAACGTGTGACCACACGAGCACACAAGCATTCCGGCCAATTATTATCTTCTCAATTAGCCCATGCATACATGAATCGTGCTCTCCTCGATGTCATACAATAATACCAAGTGGCCACACATGCCAACAGTCAATCAATTCTTGCAATCTTCGATTTCAAACACGAATATCAACCACAAAGTATCACTAACATTACTTGGCATAACAGAATAAAATAATTTAATTCCAAAAGTCTCATAAATTTTTCCACAGAAACTTTCGATCAAACAATTTGCCATAAAATCAATTTAATACGACAATTCGCGGTAAAATCGCCAACATTCAAGCTAGAAATCATAATTTGAAATTATAAATTTTCCGAAATAACAATAAATTAAATTCGGAATTAATTAATTAATAATATCCGAAAATAATTTAATTTTCCAAAATGTCAAAATATTTCCTCGAATTGAAATCATTCAAATCATTTCCTAAATATGCCAACTTATACGGCGAAAACCAACATTGGTATCACAATTAACGTTAGAAAATTTTCCGAAAATAATACTATTTAATTTTCGGAAATTAATTATTTAATAATAAAATAATAATATTTAATTCGGAATTAATTTATTAACTAATAAAATAATATTTAAATTCCGAAAATAATAACATTTCATATAATAATCATTAACAATAAACTAATCAATAACTTATACCCTAAACACAATTAATTAACCACTAACTCACAATTAACACAAACTAAACATAAATTAAACTACCCTAAGCAAGTTTAACGCCATAAACACGGGATTAGGGGTTAACTTACTCGGCTAACGCCGGCGATGACGCGAGGACGACGGCAGCGACGAGGGCGGTCCACGGTGATTTCCGGCTCGGCCCGGCGAGTGACGGACGGGCGACGAACGAGCGCGGCTGCTGTGGGGGCTGCTCCGGCGTGGCTTGGCTGTTCCCGACGACTGGGACAGCAGCGGCGACGGTCGGAGGTGGACGGCGACGCACGGCGAAGCTCAGCTGGACGGCGGTGGCGGGCGACGGAGGTGAGCGGAGCTTGACCGCGGCGGCTGGACAAGGCGGACACGGCTCGGTCGGGGTGACGAACGGCGTGACGACGGTCGGGGGTGGACGGCGGAGTCGGTCCCGGCAGCGAACGGAGCTGGGTAGGGCGAGCTCGGTCCGGCGAACGTCCGGGACGGCGGTGGTTCACGGCGGGGAGGAGCGGTGCTCGGCGGTGGAGGACGAAAAGCGGGCGGACCGGCGAGGACACGACCCGAGCGTGGCTCGGTGGTCCGACGATGAGCGGTTTTGGGGTGACAGCGGCAGCGCAGCTCTACTAGGGCGGAGCCACGGTGGCGCGACGAGCGGCCGGTTCTGGCGAGGAGCGAAGAACAAGAAGCCAGAAGCGGACGCGAAAGGGATGAAGAAGCAACAACGGCGAGGAGGAGGAAAAGAGAAGAAAAAGAAAAGAAAAAGAAAAGGAAAAAGAGAGGAAATGATGGGTTGGTGGGGAGTGTCAGGCGCATGGGGGGAAGCCGGCGGGAAAAGAGGAGAGGAGAGAAAGAGAGAGAGAATGGTCAAATCGTACTCAAGTGCGATCCGACGGCCACGGTTTAAATTCGAAAAACGATCCGACGGTCTCCGAAAAATCCTAATTAATATTTTTAGGATTTGGCCAAAATGATGTTAATAAAGACACACTGCGAGGGTGGTCTATCAGTCCAAATTCGCATCCGATCAAAAATTTATTTTTCACGTATCTCGGGTAATATCGAGATTGGCCACACTAATATCGACACCGTCCAATTAAATTCGTTCCGAAATTCCGAGAAATTCGACACCAAAGTTTGGGCTCTAAATAACGGCCAAATTCGATCGAATGCGATTCTAGCGAAATCTCAATTTTAAAAACAATAACCGGGAGTGATCAGTTCCCGGGCGAGATTTTACTATAAGCACACCGACGAATTACACGTTTTATAAATCCCAAAAAGGGGTCGAAATTCGGAATGTCACACCTATAATCAACTTTAATTTATTATTTCGGCATATGAATGTTAAAAGCATAATCTCTTCAATTAATGATCCAACCTGCATGAATAATTACGTTTTATTAATTAGAACACCAAATCCAATGTAAAAACTAACGAAAAAAAAAATTGATATTAGATTATATCAATACCAAATGAATAAGTAACGTTGAAAGTCATTGTGTGCATCAAAATCTTAGTAAAAGGACAAGCACTATATATATATATCTCATCGAGCGCTACTTTTTCAGCGTATTTACTATAAAAATCGCAGGCATCTTGCTCACTTTGAACACCGTGTCAACTATTATTACATTCTCCGCGACCTAGATTTTTAAAAGGGTCAAAATCAGCTTCGTTGAATTACATTTCGTAATTGTGTCAATGAAAATTGTGACGAATTGAGAACTTATACTCGTACATACTCATACAGATGAATAAAAATTTCCAAAGGAAACACAAATTTGAATACTCACGAAAAATAGGAGTACTGGCGGATTGGAGAAGAAGACGACGTCCAAAACCCTTCCCACTTCTATTTATCGACTTGTTTCCCTGTTATTAAGATATTGGGCAACTAGAGAAAGAGGTTAAAACATTAGGCCTAAAATATTCATTAAAGCCCACCAATTTCTTCACTGCTCCAAGATAACCTCTAGCTGAGATGATAATTTCTAAGACTCCAGCTCTCCTGCGAGCTCGAGTTGTCGATCCAGAATCTTGTCGACGAATTTCTCATTGCTGCTACATGTAATGGAGTTTCATTGTAAGACCACGCCACACCATACATCTATTAAAAATCAGTGGATCACCACGGAGCAAATTGAGCAAAGTTGTTGCATCTCCTTGAGCTTCTGCTTTGTGAAGCCCCTTCTCCATTTTCACTCCGAAACGAAACCGGGCGGCATAATTGCGTTTTGTTTGTCGCATTAGGCTTTAAGGTGGCCACGATGGTCAACTCCTTCTGAATTGATCTCCAGCATCCTTGACAGGAACCATCATCGACTTGTTGACATTAGAAATTCTTTAAATTTGTTGACCAAGTCATCAGCCCAAAAAACCAGTATGACATGATTAATTCATATACCGGCGAAAATGAATGTAGTTTTGAGTGGTGTATATCAGGCGTAGATAAAAATTTATGCATTTTAGTCGACAGGCATGCTGTTACTGGTAACAATAAATGTAATTAAAAGCTATGTATGTGCTGACTTTGTCTAGCATCCTCTGACGGCCCGATTGAGTTTAATGTACGAATTAGATAAATGAAATACTAGCTCATCGTTGGTCAATGCTGCTTTCATTATTTGTCCTTAAAATTATTCATCCATCACGCGATGTTGATACTCGATGGTGGAATTTGTGGTTCATCTTTATCATTTTGTACGTTCCAACTTTTCCAAACCTAATGATATATGCTGACCCACTCCTCCATTATTTGTGTACCTCTTTCACTTATATGTGAGGTTATCGACAATTGCGGAACAAATTGCTCGTGAAAATCGAAACGCTTAAGGATGTAACTCAACTAATGTCAAAAGACTAAATGATTTGATTGATCAAATTGAAACTTTAAAAACTCAATTGTAGAATGATAATGCTATTAAGAACTGATTTGGCATTTGCCCCTGATTCGTGCATGAATCACATGCCTGTGTCGGTATAGCTTCACATCACTTGTCGAGGAGAGAGCCGACCCCAAAATGCGTGAAGGACAAGGTGGGGTCGGGTGGGGGGGTTCACAACTCGTGCATGTCGTTTGCATTGCATTGCTTGACCTTGACTTGTTAATGTTGAGACCCTCGGTCATTTAAATGTCTTATAAACTAAATGTTTATGTTGCATTTAAGAAGTTTTTTTTTTTGTCAATGTTTGCGATAGAACTGTTGCACAAATCGATAGTAATTTTGAATATCTTTTTGATACCTATAAAACAAATCATAACTTGTTTTCTAGTTTTATCTCGACCGCAAGGTGATCAAACTTCCACAAAACAAAATTTTCAAGATGGATCGAGGATGAACGTATGTTTAAAAGGCATGCCAGCTTTTGAGAGCAAAATATGACAGAAAATGTCACTTCAACAAAAAAGACAAGGAAACTAAAGTAATTGAAAAGTAAGGTGCGAATATTGAATAAGAAGGAAATCGAAAGGAAAGTGTAGGAATCAAAGGAAATCCAAGGAAAATTAGAGCGATGACCACTGAAATTAAAATTAAAGTGCAAACACGGGAAAAGAAATCACTAAGAAACTTCATTGATATTGAAATATACTCAAAGTTACATACACATTGAATTCACAATGCACATGAAGAATAACAAACTTTAAAACTTAAACTAAAATTCAAAGACGTTCGTTCAACATAGGAAATGCTTAGAAGGAAAATTTGGCAGAGTTTTGACACAGCTTGCGTGATCCCTCTTTCTCTGTGTTCTTTTTACTTATGCTCCTGGGACTTCCTTCGACGGTTATTAGAATTCATGTGTGATCGCCCTCAGATCTCTAGCTGCTCCATATTTCCATGATTTGCTCTTTCATTCATGATTTAATCTAATTCTAAACGCGAAAAGTGCCAAAAAAGTCCTAAACCTTTTGCATTGGTGCCAATTTAGATTTAAACCTTTTTTTTTATGTCAATTCAGTCTTAAACCTTTTGTATTGATGCCAATTCAGTCCTCAACCTTTTTATCTTTGTGCCGATTCAGTCATTCCGGCCAATTTTGGCCGGAGTTTGCTGATGTGGACGCCGGCTGGCCGACGGCTAATCACTGGCGCTGACGTGGACAATTATTAATAATATTTTAATATTTTTTTAAAATTTTATTTATTTATTTTCTTTTTTTTCCCTCCCCTCTTTCCTTCCTCCAGTTGGTTGCCAGACCGGCGACCGACCAGAGGCCAAAGGTTGGCAAGGCTCGCCCTCGCCAGCGACGATGAAGTCGAGCCTCGCTATGGCTAGGCGAGGCTGGACCTCGCTGGATCTGGCGCAGTCGTGCCTCACCCAGCTGTCGACGAGGTCGACCTCGCTGGCCCCTGGCAAGGCTCGCCCTCGCTAGTGACGGTGAAGGCGAGCCTAGCCATGGCTGGGCGAGGTTGGACCTCGCTGGATCTGGCAAGGTCATGCCTCGCCCAGCCACCGGCGAGGTCAACCTCGCCAACCCCTGGCAAGGCTCGCCCTCGCTCGCGACGGCGAAGGCGAGCCTCGCCATGGCTGGGCGAGGTTGGACCTCGTCGAATCTGGCAAGGTCGTGCCTCGCTCAGCCATGACGAGGCTCACCTTCGCCATCGCTGGCGAAGTCGAGCCTCACCAGTGACCAATAGGGTCAACCTCGCCAATGGCCGGCAAGGTCGACCTCGCCGACCTCTGGCCTTTGGCCGGTCGCCGGTTCGGCGACCGGGTGGAGGAAGGAGGGAGGGAAAAAAAGAAAAGAATAAATAAAAATTCAAAAAAATATTAAAATATTATTAAAAGTTGTCAACGTCAGCGCCGGTGACCGACCAGCGTCCCCATCAGCAAAATCCGGTCAAATTTGGCCGGAAAGACTGAATTGGCACAAAGACAAAAAGGTTTAGGACTGAATTGGCATAAATGCAAAAGGTTTAAAACTGAATTGGCATCAAAAAAATGTTTAGGACTAAATTGGTGCAAATGCAAAAGGTTTATGACTAAATTAGCATCAATGTAAAAGGTTTATGACTTTTTTTGCACTTTTCCCAATTCTTAACCATTCCAACTCTTAACTCAAACAGGATGAGTAACCCTTTCCTTAATCTGATCGAAATGGTAACCAATACACCTCATACTTCGCTCAGCTCCCTTGATAATTGAATCTCTCCTCAATATCTGGGCCATAAATGTTCACCACCAACAGGAGCTAAAGAATAATGTTGTGAAAACCTCTAAGAGAGGTAGTACTGTAAAATTAAGAGCACCAATGAGAGTAATACGATAAGAACTGTCATTTTCATCTCTCATTTTGCTAGTACTTTATCTTAGTGCGTTTCCTATCATACTTCCACTGAAGAAGTTACTTCATCATTTTGATGTCGTGCATCCCACAATTGATAAAACTACCTTGATCTTAAAGTGAGCCCATCAACAAAGACCAAGTTAGTCTTGGTCGTCTTCACTTTTTTGCTGGTAAGGATTCACACATTATTAGTTCATATTGTAAAATGTTGAGAACTATCATTGTCATTTCTCTGCTTTCACTTAACACTTTATCTTATTGCATTTCATATTAGACTTCCACTGCAGAAATTGTTTCATCATTTTGAAGGCATACATCACGCAATTGATAAATCTACTTTTGATCTTACAGCGAGCCGACCAACAAAGACCAAGTTAGTCTTGGTCGGCTTCACTTTTCTGCCAGTGAGGAGTGACCCATTCGCTTGATTAGTTCATATTGAAAACCTCAGTTTAGTTCTTCGTTAAAGCCACACCACATCCACCTTTTTCTTTAGGTTGCTTCTAAAAAAGCCATAACAGAACCTTTTTACCATTCCATTATTCTTCTTTTTTTCCCCAAGACAGCTAAAAAGATACATAAATAAGAACTACTTTCACTTTCCTCAAAGAAAATGTGAGAATGTCAATCAATTCCTACAATAATGAAATTGCTTATTGGAAAAAAAAAACGAAAAAGAAATGCGGTCACTAGACTGCGAAATGACGAGGAAATAACGCCATTTCTTAATTGGTCGTCAAGCCCAGAAGCCTTGAGAAGGGAAAAAACTTACCAAACAAGTTGGGAAACATATTAAAATTGCTTGCGAAAAATTAATAATTTGCACCCCGCAATATAGACATAATTACAGATCCCATCCCACCGTATTTCCCAAATTACTATTTACATTCTTGGGACTAACTTCTTAGCTTTTGTTTGTCATTGTAATTGTTGAAAATACGTCTCGAGTTTAAGCCCAAAGCGAAAATCTGAATATTCGGAATTGGTATTTTGCGGAAGTCTGAAATCGAGCAAAAGGAAATATTGGAAATTTGCTTTCCTAATATGCAAGAGTTGGCAGCAAACAAAAGAAAAGGAAAATAGAATGAATATTTATTATTTCCTAATTTTAGTGGGAGTCACGGTCTGCCAAAGAAAGAAGAAATAGGAAAGTCCAAACTTGGACTTGTTGACCGCATGGAATCTCTTTCCAAGTTGGAGTCGGCCACTGTACGTGGGCATACAAATATATACATATATATTCTTGAACTTGGCCGCAAGAAGAAGAAGTCTGGATGCGCCATTGTTGATAAAGAAGTCTTGAAGCGCCGCGGTTGACGTGAAGACGTTCGTGAGTGCTTGGCGGTGGGTGTTTCCGTGGATTCTCGTTCGTGAATTACATCCAAGAAGAATTAGTGTTCAAGCGTAAATCTTGTGCTAAGATTTGTATATAATTCCTTTGCGAGATTGAGAGATTATTTCGTGAGAAATTGTGAGGCTAAATACTGCGTGAGCTATTGGGTATAATTGGGGCTTGGGAAACACTTAGAGTGTTTGAGTGACTCGAGTGTGATTGTAATCTCCGTTGTATCGCTTGATCTATAGTGGAATTCTGTGCTGCTCTCCCGTTGGACGTAGGTCACTACGACCGAACCACGTAAATCTGGTGTCCGATTTATTTTCTTATTCTGTCAATTTTATTGTTCGATCGCTTGACTTTCGCAACAATAATAATTAGCAACATGTTGACTGTGTTGACGACATCTATAGATAAGAGAAAAGAGAGAGTCAAATATAGAGCGTGATTGAGAGAGTACTAACAATCTCATAGTAAAGACGACATAATTTGATAGAGATAATAACTTCTCTGGACAAAGTCATTGTCGTCACATGCCCACTTAACGCTATTCACAAATCTCTCTCTCAGCTGCATAGTGTCTTATCGATACCCTCTTATGACACCAACCCACTATCAAAGCCATTATGATCGCCACCGCCAGCCATCACTAGCATTCTAGGCATCTTTAGTAGTGTGTTAATTCACACAGGGCCCTGGGTGTGGGAATGTTTCTTGTTTTATCTGGTTTTTTCTGATTGATGCAGTTTCTTCCGCAAAGCATTTTCTTTTATCATGATATTTTTTCCAGAACAAATACACCATTAACCAATAATTTTTTTTTCTTACTAGAAAAAAGTCTTATTTAGTTACCATGCAACGAATTTAACGTATGCATTAATCATAACATTCATAGGATCGGAATCCTCTCTCTATTAACTCACACCTACAAAAAGACTCATCCACCTATAAATTGCAAATGCGGCCATTTCCACAATTTCCTTTATTTTCACAATTTGAGTAACTACAAAAGCAATCGCATGTCCTGCAATAACTGCCTCTTCATTCATAATTTAATCTGATTCTGTAACAGCTTCAGCTCTTAACTCAAACAGACAGAGGTATCCTTTCCTTATTCTGATCGAAATGGTCACCTACACACCTTATATAGAAGTTAGGTCACACGACCTCCAGGTGAAGTTAAACCGGATAAGCTCCGGATCAAATTTGGCCTCCCTAACTCATACTAATAATTGAATCTCTTCTCGATATTTGGGGGCCATCATTTTTCACCAGCAACTGGAGCTATAGAATAATGTTGTGAAAATCTCTAAAAGAGGTAGTGATGAAAAGTTAAGAGCACCAATGAGGGTAATATGATAAGAACTACCATTGTCATTCTCCTTTTACTAATACTTCATCTTATTGCCTTTCATATTATATAAGAGATGCTTACTGTGGCATAATTGGCACAAATTGGAGTAGAATTCTAAATTAATTTGAACCTTATATTTTATGCTTGTTGTTCAAAGAAATAACACGTCTCTCGTTTAAGATACTTGTTTGATTTCTTTTTATGGATAAAATGATAGGAACGAAGGCTACCGCAAGTACCATCTATGGGGATTACCATAAGTCTCCCACATTAGTAATGTTCAATTCAAGTCATAAAAATCATCCAATAGGATTGCGAAGGTTCAAAGTTGACAAACCCGTAACCGCAACCCGAACTACATAGCAATAAATACACAGTAAAATACTCATTAAAGGTGCGTATTTTTCAATTGACACATTATCAAGATTACCGCAGATAAGGTAAGTCATAATACCGTCCTAGCTTTTTTAGGGAAAAAATTGTTAAAATTATGTTGATATGTAACCGGTTGTTTTACGTTTATGTTTCTAATGGCTGCAACTTTATAAGCAAGACCTTTCAAAAAGCCCCAATCTTCTTTGCAACCTGTTATATAAGTCATCCGGTTTCCGAGGAATAATTTTGTGATTAAAATCGGTCTGTCACTTTTTGATGAAGCATCCTTGATATTAAAGTGAGCCGACCGACAAAGACCAAGTTAGTCTTGGTCGTCTTCACTTTTTTGCTGCTGCTGAGGGGTGACACGTTCACTTGGCTAGTTCATATTGAAAACCTCAGCTCAGTTATTAGCCAAAGCCACACACGCCATTTTTTTTCTTTAGAGAGAGAGATCTGGAAGAATCTTTCTAGCCATGGCAAACTCAGAGACTAGAACGAGTAGTGATGCTACACGAGCATTAAGACCAAGAGTTTCTGAGTTTTAGAGGATCCGACACCCGTTATAATTTCACCGACTTCCTCTACCGTGACTTGAGAAATGCCGGAGTCCACGTATTCAGAGATGAAGATGAACTCCAGGAAGGTGAAGTGATCGGTGACAACCTTCTTCATGCCATCAACAACTCTATACTCTACATACCTATTTTCTCTCAAAATTATGCTTCCAGTGAGTGGTGTCTTCGTGAGCTTGCACTCATAATAGACAATGTGTCTAAGTCAGAGTATAAAAAAAGTATCCTTCCCATTTTTCTTGATGTGGAACCAGAGGATGTTAAACTTAAGTCTCCACTATATACTGCTGCTTTGTTGGAACATGAGAGGAAGTTTCTCAATGAAGTCAAGGACTGGAAAAAGGCTCTTGCAGAGGTAGATGAAATTAAGGGGTGGAACGTGAAAAAGAACCAAGGGTAACACTCTTTTAAGATCCCTACCTATTTCTTCTTTTTTTGTTGTAGGGGATACAGCGTTACACTATCAAATGATTTCTTAAATTTTTTTTTCAACGGAAAATATTGAAAACCACCTCCAACTTTTCCCCTTGATGTCAATGAACTCAATGAAATGGACCTGCATGTTCCCTTTTACCATTTTTTCCTCTTCACTGTCTTGTCAGGCTACGAAATATTCAAGAGCACCCATTTGCATTTATTATTTGGGATGAATACCATAATCAGCTACAGATTTTCCATCCATATTGATCTTTATTCTAACTAATTTAGATCCAAAAAATATATTTACCTTCGTGATAAGAATATCAGTTTCCATTTTCCATTTAGGGGGAAAAGATGAAGAAAAAAACTCAGAGATCAATGCCAACTTTATTTTACACTTTTTTTAGTGTTCCTCAAGAAAAACCAATTACCCAAGGAAACTAAGATTCAGTGAAGAAAAATTATGTCAAAATATTAAATTGAAGCAAGAGCATCCTGAGAACATGTAAAGAATGACATGACTGTTATCTCGAGGCCTCGAGCTCTGCAGAGCTCGCTAGAGGTCCAAATTGAGGCAGGGCAAACTCAATGTGGACTGGGCCGGAGGCGACGACCTATGTCGACCTCTAATCTGAGGTCGGCGACGGTGCAAAGGCCTCCGAGTAGTGTGGCCACGCACACAAACTTTGTGTGTGGGAGAGAGAGACGCGACAGACGGTGTAGGGGGTGCCTAAACTTCTCGTTGGGACAACTGTTGAAGGTCAATTGTCACACATTGTGGAGAGTGGTGAGGGTCATTTTGATAAGAAAATGGCAATTGGATTAATAAGTTACTGCGACAGATGCAATTTGAAAAACATGTGAAAATAGGGGAGTCAATTTTATGTAATGAAATGTGGAGATGGAAGTTAATATCTGTGGAAAATGCTTTTTCCAATTTCTCCTTAGCTTTGTCCTTTTGACCTTTCTCCAGGGTTGTCTTAACTCTTAGGCAAACTAAAAAGCCTGGATATAGTAATCATCCCTCCCGTCTAATTTAATCCAAAGTAATAAAGGTCGAAATGAATAATGGGCCACATGGCTCTAACATGAGCTACGGATGAGTTGGGGCACAACATGGCAGTGACGTTGCCCCACATGGCATTTGTATCTTGTTTTGGGGGACATCGCATGGCATTCATCAATAACAACACATAATTTGGCTATCAATCGATAAATTTAGAATCAGCACCTAGTATGCACTTGTGGGCGCCCTTTAGCTTTTCCAATGCAAATGAGCTGTTTTTTCATAGTTTAATAGAGTTGGCAATCTCTTATGCTTTTGGGTTATGTAGTCAATCCAATATGCCGTTGAGAATTTTAGATTTTTGTTTTTAACCTGAAGATGGAGTCATCGAAAAGCAAACTGACAGGCCTCTTTATTTTGTTTTTATATTGACAAGGAAGTCCAGCTTAAATAGATAACCTCCGAAACTATAACTTATCCATCTAACTCTATGCACCAGGTAAGGCGCAAGCCAAAGTCCAAATAGATGGTCCAAACATAGGAATGTATCCACTTGATGGTGTGGAGAATCGAACATGTGTTGTACGCCCAATCTACACTTTTATCTTCATTTCTTAACCACCAAGTTAACCTCATGGGAGTAAAGTCCCTCGATATTCAATTTTGAACCAATATTAACGTGACACGGGCCTTTAAATGCATTATACTTGACATAATCAGATCCATAGAAGACTTATATGCATAAGTTAAGCCAATACAGATGTTTTGTGCTCTTTCTTTTTTCGGGATTATATCTTCCTTACCAAACTGCAGTGTTCAACAAATGACGTAGCTATCTGGTAACTTTTGGCTGTGGGAGCCATTACTGTAGTCTTCAGAAATTTCTATAATCATAAATGTACAACATATCAAGTGGATTCTACTAAATTAGCCTGTACTGATTGTTCAGTGTAATTATATATCCTTCATATGTACTTCAATCTTTTCATGTTAGAATGTGGACAATCCCACGTGTATTGCATATGAAATTATTCTAAGCGCTTTTGTACATGGCAGCCAAGCAGAGATTATGGAATCAGTTGTTGAAAAGGTAATGGAGAAGCTGGAGATAAAACAAAAATCAGTGACAAAAAATTTAGTTGGGCTTGATGATCGGGTAAAAGACTTGACAAAGTTATTAGATGTCAAGCATTGTGATGTGCAGCTCATTGCAATTTACGGAATGGGTGGGATCGGTAAAACAACTGTTGCCAAGGTTGTCTTCAATCGACTATCTTCCCACTTTGGAAAGTGTTGTAGCTTCCTTGAGGACATCCGAGAAAGCTCATCAACCAAGGAGGGCGTAGTCTGGCTACAGAAGAAATTACTATCTGACATTGTTGGTTCAAGATTTTCTGAACAAGTCGCGGATCGTGAACAAGGAATGAGGAGGATTGGAGAAGCACTTTGCACTAAAAAAGTCCTTGTGGTTCTGGATGATGTTGCTAAAGAACAGCATATTCAGAATCTAATAGGAAATTATTCATTATGTTCAGGATCTCGCATAATCATTACAACAAGAGACAAAACTATTCCGCCAAATGAGGGATTTAATGGTGAAATTCGACGGTATGAAGTGCTAAAGATGGATGATGCACTTGCGCTTCAGCTTTTTCGTCGGCATGCCTTTGCTAGAGGCTTTTCTTTGGATGATTATCGTGGACTTTCAAGTGAAATTGTCTCAATTATGGGAGGGCTTCCTTTAGCTATTGAAGTGGTAGGTTTGTTACTTAAGGGGAAAAGCGAAGCATTTTGGAAAGAGACATTGGCCAGGCTAAAGAAAGAACCCGAGAAAGAGATTCTAAAGAAGTTGAGAATTAGTTTTGATGATTTGGACATATATCAGCAACAAATTTTTCTCGATATAGCATGCTTCTTTTTCAATGAAAGGAAGACCGATGCAATTTACATGTGGGCCGATTGTTCATTTTATCCCAAAAGAGGAATTGATGTCCTTACCAGTAGGTGTTTGATAAAGATATTGGATGATGATAGGTTATGGATGCATGATCAACTTATAGACCTAGGAAGGAAAATTGTCCATGAAGAAAGTCAAGATGAACTCGGAGAATGGAGTAGGTTATGGATTGCAGAAGATGCCCTTCAAATCATAGGAACCGAAGAGGTAAGTATGAATTCCTTTTTTGTTTAGGGCCTTTATCAATTCTTTCTCGCCCACTTGAGTTGTAAAACATAGTGGTTGGAAGTTGGCAAAACTTCTTCGCATCATTGCAAAATTTTAGTTGCAGAAGAAGCACAAGGTTCAAGCTCTTGAGATATCTAGAGATGGTCCCCCCATAGAGATTAGAAATGAAGACTTTGAAAGTTTACCAAACCTAAGATTCCTCAATTTAGAAAGGGGAACTTATGTTGGGGACTTTGCAAGGTGTTGTTCAAAGTTGAGATGGTTTGCTTGGAGTAATCCTCTTTTTGGGAAGAATCTTAGGAGGTACAATTTCGATTTGGATTTTAGGGCGGACAATTTGTATTTGGATAAGCTTTCTGCTTGTAAACTTTACCGGATTGACTTCAAGGATGATTCAAAAGCATGGGACTTGATCAAGGTAAATTACATGTTTTCAATTCTAGTATGATAGTTCCCTTGTGTACAATGTGATGGTTCTTACACTCGACATGTCATCCATTTTTACAGAGAGTACAAGAGTTGAAAGTTCTATCTTTTACTTCGTGTGATGGCATAACAACAATCCCAGACATCTCTAGATGCTCAGCTTTAGAGAGATTGACTATTGATGGATGCTCCAGTCTAAAGAGAATTGAAGGTTTCATTGGAGATCTACAATTGTTGATTGAGTTAAAGATCGAAGGGAGAAGTGGGGACACTAGTGAGGCTTAAGTGTTTCTCGTTGTTGGGTTGTGAAAAGTTGAGAAAACTTCCAAGCTCACTTGCGAATTTGACCTCATTGACAAAGTTATGCTTATCCGGTACGCACATTGCCAAACTACCAAAATCCATTGGAATGTTAAAATTTAAATATTTGTAGTCTAAAACTTGAGAATTTTTCTTCTGACAGGCACGGAAATAAGGGAGCTTCCCTCCATTGGACAGTTAAAATCATTACGGATCTTGCGCTTTTCGTTGTGCCAATTAAGTTTCAAGGAGAATCATGATTGGCAGTTACCTGGTGGCATCAGCACTTTGGTAAATCTTGACGAGCTGAATCTCTCTAGGCATAATGAATTGAACGGTGAAATTCCTATTGAAATTGGAGATTGTTCATCTTTAAGAATCCTAAATTTAGGCTACACCCGTATTTACAAAATTCCAAGGACAATCAACAAGCTTCATCACCTCCAAACCCTAAACTTAACCGGTTGTCATGAGATTCAAGAGTTGCCGGAGCTTCCCATAAGTTTTGACCTATCTACTTCTTCGATCCAGATCATTGCTCTTAGTCGCAAATTTGTCGAAACTTACTAATTTGGTTAAACTGCTACTAAGTGATGGTAATGACTCTCATTATACAGGCAAATCAAACCTAATCCCAGAATGCGACTTAAGGTGGATTGGGAATCTATCTAGACTGAAATGGTTAGAGTTAGATCTGACAAGCGTCCCTGCACCTCTAGAGTTGGCTTCCCTTTCTCATCTGGAACAGCTTGTTTTGAGACTCGTAGACTTAAAACCCCTCGTGCAGCTTCCGTCCTCCGACTGGAGTGGGAGAAATTTGTCGACTTTAGAGATCGGTTATTGTGGAGAAACATTCCACTCAAGGGATTTCCGCAACTGGAGAAATTAACCGTTAAGAGTTGTGTACAGTTTCAAAGATTATCCATTCCTTTGGAACTAAGCAAGCTACAGCGAGTGGCTATGTCAAAATGTCCAGAGCTAGTTGAGATACAAGTTGTGGGTCTTTTGAAATCATTGAAAGACTTGGACGTTTTTGGTTGCGAATCTCTAACAAAAATGAGTGGGTTATCAGACTTGAAGAAGCTGAAGTCTTTGAGAATCGAAAAGTGCAATGTACTTGCTAATGTTGAGGGCCTAAACGAGCTAGATTCTCTGGAATCCTTGGTGGTTAATAGTTGCGGGTCATTGAGAAGGTTGATTGATGCATCTTGCACAAAAATACCAGATGATTGCCAGGTCTATATGTCGAGTTGTGGATTCCCTATCGATGATGGGGTCAGCGAAATGCCTTTGAAGCGTTACATAGAGGAGGTTCTTTATGATACATCAAAGAAGGTGCGACATCTTCTTCATCAATGTGTGGGACTTTTGTTTAATTCCATTTTAGGCCAAATATCCTCCTTTCTTTCTTTTTTTTTTGGTAAAAAGTATCCTCCTTTCTTTACCCACACAAACATCCGCCCCTTTAAAATTGCCATTTTTTTTTGTTGCACCGTATTTTCTTAGGTAGCTGATTTATTTCCGTCGTTTTCTGGGGTTGGATATTTGTGGCTGCAAAAGCAATCTTTCCTCCCTCTTTTGAGGTTCCCATTCTGTGTTGTACTTTAATTACTTAGGTTGCTTATTTTTTTTTTCTATCTTTTCTTTAAATATTAATCATCAAAATTGCTTTCATAGACAAGAAATTAGATAATCGATCACCAATTATAGATTTCAAAAGCATCATATGATGTTTTTTGTCTACTAATTTTTTAATTATTTTGCAATAGGACGGGAATTGAAAAGAGCAATTGATAAGTAGGAACAAGTAAGAAAGAAGCCTCGTAACCCTTTCAAGTCGCTAGGTTTAATGGAAAGAAACAAGCTAAAGATAAATCCTCAGTAACTTTTTAGGGATTGGAGCTTGTAACTGTAATCAGATTAAGACATTAAGAACGCAACCCTACATGTAAGGTAATCTACAAATGGGAAGTATAAACAAAAGAAATAATACCCACCAGCATTAACGGACTAAAAGTAACTACATTGTACACTTTATTAAGTTACAAATAATTTTATGCAATAAAGTGCAAAAGACTATCTCACGTATCAGGCAGTGTATGAAATTTTACTTATTGTACCACCTTAATTGCAATTTGTTAGCAAGATAACCATTGCAAGATACAAAGTAATGTTAGGAGTGAGGCTTGTCAAGATGTGGATAACGTTTACGTAGACGAGGTAGTTTATGCGTATCAATAGGAATTAGTCAAGCTCAATGTCAGCACTATTATATTCAAAAAGAAATTTACAAATATTTCTGTCGATGCCATTTTAGAATAATTATAGTAGTATAAAGAAAATGTTTCACAAGCGACCTCATCTACCCTCGATTTAGTGGTTAGTGAGAAAGTGAAAAGTTACTGTCCCCCAATAAAATATTGGAAAAAACTGCTACTAGAAAGTTTTATTTACATTGGCATTCAAATTTTCTTCTCTCATTTTTCCTCTTAAAAAAGGGAATCTGTAATGAGATAGCACTCCCAAATAGATAGTTATCTAACTTATTGCTGTTTAATTTAAATTTACATCACATATTTGTATTTTTGCCAATTGGATTTTGGGTAAATATGCAAAAAGTTTAGTGTATATCCAATAAATATGCTGTTTGGCTCTCCCGTTGAACTTGTTATGTCACAGATTTCCTTCACAGTCCGATTCCTCCTTAGAGTAAAGAGGGCCACTGAGGGGTTAAGGTATGTGTTTGTTGGTGGAATAAAGAGAGAAAAGGAATGTGTCACCTCTGATTCCCTGACATATGAAGGTTTGATTGCTGATGTGAAAAATTTCGGCTTTCGTTTGAAGAGAATGTGGTTCATGACTCCTCATCTTTATCATAGGGAGATCAAGAGTGATGAGCAAGTGAATAAAATGTTGAAAGACGCATCTAGAAGAGGATCATTAATTGATTTGTACGTTGATGGAGGGGTCGACAGTGGGTGGGAGGGAGAAGAGGAGATGATGGAGATGTTAACCGAGGAACTGAGAATGAAGACTGACGTGTATTCCGATGGGGATGGGGCTAAGGGGGACTTTTCATGTCCAAATGATGGCTCTGCGTCTGTGGGTGAAAGCAAAACTCACGGCACCTCCATTCTCCGAGGTGAACCTAGAGATGAGAAGAGCGCTGGAGATGTGACGGTTTCTGCAATATTGTCAGATTCCCTAGCAGCTAACAAATATTCCGAGGCGAGAACTGTGTCTGAAGCTTCGAGGTGGTCAGCAGAAGTAGATGAGGTGGAGGCTGAGGCGTGGAGCGATTGTTGAATGCAGACGTGTAGATAGGTGATTTGAGGGCTGCGAAGGAAGTGTCTCGTATGGAAATCGATAGAGTGACGGCGGATGTTGTGAGTGGCTCGAGGGAGTTAAGTCGAGAAAGCATTGAACTGCCTCAATGTTCAGCTAGTCAGATCTCTAAGTACCTCCTTTGTTGCATGTCAAATCATCCAGGCTGTCACGGTGCACTTGGCTAGAGGTGGAGCATTTGTCTTGTACTTCACATGACGGTACTATTAATTGTTGGTACAATACTGAGCCTTACCTTTCACATGTTATTGGGAGAATGCAGACGGCTAATTCGAGTATGCATTGTGATGTTTTGAAATTGATCCTCCTGGTTTTGTTGAGGACAACAAGCATTGCGTTGTGTTTTGAAGGAGATAGCCTGAGTTTGTGAGACTTTTTGAGTGTAGTTAGAGTTTTGAAAACATTGGAGAGTCGTGTGTTTTGAGCTATTGTAATCTCCTCTCGTTGATTTTAGTGGGATTATCTGGTCGATCTCTTTCAATAGAGTGGACACGCCCAACCAAACTACTTAAATATTTTGTGTCAAGTTTATTTCTGCTTTTATTTCTCGATCGCTTGTTTGCGTTTGATTCACGCTTCTGTCGTTTCGCATAACATTAGCTTTTGAAACGGATTTTAATAAAACCCATTCACTTGGAATGATCCCTCGCCCGCGGTTGCGGATACCATGTCAATATATAATTCGTTGATTTGATAAATATGTATATCCAATACTAATAACCTCTCTCCATTTCTCGAGGGAGGACAAAAAAACTCTCTCTAGTTTTCTGGAATCTGTCATCCGTCTCGCTCTGTGTACTCCTTTCATTGAGCATGATCACGATCATCATCCATGGCTTTTCTCTGGTAAGAAACATCTTTTTCCAAACCAGGTTTGCCCGTCAACGATCAGAAATCTCTCAATCCCTTCCACTGCCCTGCCTGCTACTCTTTTTAGTCCATCGTATGTTCGTCATCACTCCCTCTTCGAATTGACCTCCGTTTTTCCAGTCCGCAAAAGCTGCCTTCCAAATCGAGCCTCCAAGGCAAAAGAGGTAAGAGAGCGGAAGGATCGATGAAGAAGCCAACGACGTCTCTGTGTCTCGAATCACTAAGCACTGCCATTGCTGGTGCTGGGATCCTCTACTGAATTGGCCATTTTCTAAAGATCTATTTACTTAGAAAAGAATGGGGAACTGTCTTCCTCATGTGTAAACAGAGAGATCCAAGTGCTCAGCGATTTCAATTGTTTACTGATTGACGGATGGCTACCCTTGCAAGACTGACATCAGCTGTGTTAGCGATTGCCAGACAATCGCACAACGGACCTACAGTTGCGAATTCGCAATGCGATTAGTACAAAGCATACACCGTTAAAAACCAACAGGAGAGTACTTTTAGGTTATGGCGCAAAACGAAATATCACCAATGTTGCAGAATTGGATAAATCACAGTACTCCATAGTTTGCATTATGGAGAGAGGGAAGAGGTTGGGTGAACACTGGGTGTTTGTGAAAATTCCTTGGTGGAGTGTGGAGGTGAATGCCAGTATAATGGTCAGCCTTAAATAGTGCCGACTACAGAACATGGGAAGGCAAGATGCTTGATTTGCTTTATCGCAAGGAATTGCGTGGTCCCAGAGAGAGTGACCAGGCTCCTCAGCCTAATTACACTGGTCAACAATGGGAGTGGCTAGATAGGCAATGGATAGATTTCATTAGGTAATGATTATATCAGAATGTTTATCACCATTTGGAGAATGAAACTTCGGCAACAAAACACTATGGAAGAAACTTGAAGTGTTGTATGAGAGGAAATCGGCAAATAACAAGCTTTATTGAATCAAGAAGCTTGTCGCTTTGAAATATCAAGAGGGCACTCCAATGGCAGATCCCTTGAATGAGTTGCAAAGCTTGATAAATGATGAGCTACAAGCATTGTTCTTCCTTAGTTTGCTTACAGATAGTTGTGGGATATTTGTGACAACTCTTATCTCATCAGCACCTGATAGAAAAGCGAAGTTGGATGCGGCGAAATCTAGCTTGCTTGAGTATGAGACGGGGAAGAAAAGTGTGGGACTCCTTTCAACCACAACTTCTCGTCTCAGAAAAAGGAGAAAATCTCGAGAATCCTACAAGCGTGATAGATCCGAGGGAAGATCCAAGTCAAGAAAAGGCATAATTGTTAAAATTGTGGTAAGCCTGGCCACATGAAGAAAGAGTATCGATCCTCAAAAAGAAGAAAGTAAAAGTAAATGCCAAGCATGAGAGAAATGACACTTCCACGGTAAGTTCCCAAGAACACTTGTTTGTTTTGTCTACTTGTGATGATGATTGTGTTGATTTCTTGCGCAGATATGATTTGCAAAAATTGTGGGGATTAGTGATGTATGCCTTCAGACTAGCTTGGGCAACAAACTAATGCTCGAGCATATGAGGCATATTCCGGACCTTTTGTTGAAATCGTTTTCTACCGGAAAATCAGACGACAAATTGGAAAGTCGGTTCAAGGATTGGATTTAGAAGCTTGTCAAGGGGTTGCCCCTTTGACAGAAGAGTTGTCCTCTTTAACGCGCACAAGCTAAGGTTTGCAAGGACCATACTCATGACGTGGGAGAAGTTGTAACACCAGATCTATGGCATATGAGACTCGGTCATATGAGGGAGAAAGGCCTCGAAATTATTGCAAAGAAGGAACTCATCTCAAATGTGAAAGGACAATTAGGTATGCCAAATGAAAGTTACAATTGATTAGGTAGTTTACAAACAAAAACAGAAATTAACTCTTAAAGTAGGTAAGGTTACTATTTTCTATGGAATGTTACGAGCTATAGGACTTACAGAAGTCCCGAAGATGAACCAGAAATTACGTCCTCCAAAGAAAAATTACGAAAGGATATTTAACTGGTAAATTACCAATAGTGAGGACAATTACGAAAGCCAAAAGAAAGTTACGATGAACGAAGTTATTTGCTACTGAACAGGAGAAGGAAACTTCTCGTGGAGGTAGTTAACTTTGTTTAGGGGAAAGTTACGAGTGATAGGAACACAAACTTTACAAGAAAAGAGGAAAATTACCATCACTTGGGGATAATTACGATGAGTGGAGAACTATAGAAACAAAAAAAAACTTAGCATCATTGGAAGAATGCTAAGATGTACAAAAGGAAATTAGGATCAATGAGGTAATTTACTATAAATAGGAGAACAAAACTTGCAAAGTCCATAAGAAGGTTACATGGAAATAATGATTATAGTCACTAACAAATCACATTGTATATATCGAAGTTGCTTTGAAGAAACAAACTTACAGCAACTTCAGTGACCGTAAATTTTTTCATTGTCGGTAATCAATGAAATCAATCAGACTTGTTTATCTATTTATTTACTTGACCTTAATAGGTGGAGACAATGGTATGCGGATTCGTATATAGCTTGCTTGCGTATATATCAGGGCTGCATGTTACTTTTTTCTTGATTTGAAGAAACCCAAAAGCAATATATAGAAGTCTATCTATGGCAATTTGTCTCTATTGATTCTTGAGAAATGAACTTTGTGTATGTACATGCGTGTGTGTATGAATATGTAAATATTACAAGTTAAGGGATGTTGACATGTCTTCCTCATTAATCATTATCAACAGATCATTGACTAATTTGATTTCCATAAGTGTTTCTTGATTATCCGTTCCAAAAAGTCATAAACCTATAATACTTTTGCCAATTTAATCATAAACCTTTCAAGTTTGCCAATTGAGTTCTAAACATTTTCACTTCTTGTCAATTGAGTCCATTCAGCCAATTTTAGCCGCCCGAAACTAACATGGATGCCTGTCGTCTGGTCAACGCTGACGTGGCAATTTTTTTATATTTTAATTTTTTTTTCGATATTTTTTCCTTTTTTTTTTTTTTTTCTAGCCTTCTTCCCTTTGGCCGGCGAGGACCTTGCTGGCCTCTGGCGAAGCTCGCACCCGCTAGCCACTAGCGAGGGCTAGCCTTGCCAGCCCCTAGCTGGACGAGGTTGAACCTCGCCCAGCTAAGGCGAGGCCAACCTTGTCGTCGCTTGGGTTTCCCTCGCCTAGCGACGGTGAGATTGGCCTCGTCAGATCTGGGCAAGGTCGAGCATCACCCAGCCAAGGCGAGGCTGACCTCGCCATTGCTTGGGTCAACCTCACCATCGCTTGGGTCTACCTCGCCCTGCCAAGGCGAGGCCGACCTTGCCGTCGCTGGGCAAGGCCAAGGGCCGGCGAGGCTCACCCTCGCTAGTGGCCGGCAGGGGCGAGCTTCCTCAAAGGCTAGCGAGGTTGACCTTGCCGGCCCTCACCTCTGGCCAGAAAAAGAAAACGAAAAAATAAAAAAATTCAAAAAAAAATTCAAAAAATATTTAAAAAAACTGCCTTGTCAGCGTTGATCGGACAGCCGGTACCGGTTAGCATCCATGTCAGCTTCGGGCGGCCAAAATTGATCGGATGAACTCAATTGGCAATAAGTGAAAATGTTTAGTAGTCAATTGGCAAACTTGAAAGTTTAGGACTTAATTGGCAAAAGTGCAATAGGTTTATGGCTTTTTGGACAATTTTCTCATCTTTATCAACAGATCATTGACTAATTTTGATTTCCATAAGTGTTTCGTGATTATTTGCTCCTCAATTGGTGAACTATTGATTATGCTAGCTAGGGGTTGCCACTATTTTGCTTATAAAATTTTCCTCTTTTCATTGATTGCCTCGGTTCTTGTTTTGACATTGGTGCGATGTAATCAATTTAGGTTCTGAACATGAACCCGGGACCATATAAACTAATTAGCAATTATACTATAGTGGCTAGATATATATATTCTCTAATAATTGATGATTGTACATCTTGGTTAGTTAACGAGAATGCTGCTAAATTGCTAGCTTGTCGCAAAAAGTGGCACTGAACAAAAACAATGACGTTTCATGGATCAGATCATTCAATAGCTTTCAGAGCAAAACAAAATTGTCATTTACATTATCTGGTTTGTTTGTAATTGCTTTTGCCGGGGCAATCCCGTCAATTGCTTTGAGTTTCATTCTTTACATGGTGCGATCGAGATGGTGCAACATCGAGCAAAAAAATCGCGTCTCCTTCGATTTGTACTTTGTAAGGCCTCCTCCTCTTCATTTTCACTCCGAAATGAATCTGGGTTTCATAATTGCGTTTTGCTTTTAGCATCTAGCTTTAAGATGGCCACGAAAGTCGACTCCTTCTGATTTGAACATCAGCATCCTCAACAGGTACCATCGTTTTGTTCATATGGAATTCTTTTTTTTTTAAAGATTTATTTTTTTTTTTTGGTAACCAAGGATCCGCCACCATTCCCCGGGGACGAGCCTGCACAGGTAATCGGGGCGCCTATACCTCGGGGGAGACTAGCCCAGCAACCCACCGCCAGGGCCCCCCACTTAAATTACGGAACCTAGCGGGGATTCGAACCCAGAACCTCTCTGAGGGAAGGAAAGCGCCCACCAACTCGGCCATGCACAGGTGAGTTTTTTTTTTTTTTTTAGATTTGTTGACTCAGCCATTACCCAAAAAACAATATGACATGAGCAATTCTCCCCAAGGATCGGGCCTGCACATGAATGTTGAGTAATCGAGGCCGGGTCCATTTATCAGACAATATCCACTCGGGTTGGCCCAGAAAGAAACACTCTATTTGGACCGTATCCACTAGCTTTGAATATTTTCTATGCGTCCAAGGCAGTAGCCACCATGGAGCCCCCATCTTAGTCGAATTGAATATGCTGGGTCAAATGACAAGATCTAGTACATATACGTATACAGTATATTCACTTTCTTCAAATTTTAATAAAAAACATTAAAATCTTTTTTCCCCAGTGAAAAAAAAAAAAGCAAGCTTGCACAAGAACACATGAGAACATTAGCAGTTAAAGAGTTGGTTAACCTTGGTGTTGCAGAGAATGTGGCTCCCCAATATGGTCAACAAAAGAATTCCCTCCGCGCTCGCCGGCAAGGCACCGTGACAGAATTTCAGCTATGACCTCAACATTTTTAAGTTTATGAATAATCCATTTGCTTGCATGATTGAGTGTGACAGAGTGAAAACGAGATTAATGTGAATGTCAATCCACAACAGGGGCAAAACTCGCAAATACGTGCAAAGGCACAACACAACATGCTTGAACTTGAAGCGCATATAGAGATAAACTCTACACTTTATTATCAAAGTTCAACAAGGCTTTCAAACTTTGTTTCTTGCCCAGACCAGATAAAAAGAATCTCTCTTATTTTTCTCATAAAGATTCTCGCGCTGACATGACCATCGTGGGGTGTCCGTCAATATCGAGGGGAATTTCAGCTCCTTATTGGGTGTGGAACTAAATTGCCACTCGTAGTCTATCTGACTCAACTAATCACGTGCATAAACAATTTATTTTAATTTAATAAAACAATACCTTCAATCGATATCTTGCTAACTTAAGAATTAGATCTACTGCGAACAATATGTCCAGTTTATGTGACTTCATGTATTCTAGTTAAGTAGGATAATACAATATATAATTATTGTCTAATTTCTTATTTCTTTCCCTCTATCGCCTTGATGTCCTTTGTGAACATATGCCAAATAGTAAAGTCAATAACGGCTGCTTATGAGGTTATTAACTATAGAGCTATCTATAAAACGCTATATATAATTCTAGGAAGGTGGACTTCAGTTCATTTCTAGGAAATGCAACCTTTGATACGTGGGGTTGCACATATCTAATTAAATCAAAAAGAAAAAAATTAAAAATTTATCTGAATGGCAGCATATTTGTCTTTATGTTCTTCCAAGGAACCTAAAAAATTTGAATTTGTTGAAAAGTTTGGGACACTTCATTTGAAGTAATCATCGGTCTTAGTCAAGTGATATAGTCCAGTTTGGCGTGCGACGTGTGAACTTAAAATAAGATGATGAATTATTGCTGGATTAGTTGGCACGTCAAATCATTACGACCAGAAAATATTCTAAAAGTGCGATTCATGAATTTAAAATAAGATGATAAATTGTCGTTGGATTAGTTGGTACGTCGGCTAATTATGATCATAAAAGATTCTAAAGGACAGCAGACATTAATGACGGTCCAAGACAACGACAACGCCTTAGAAAATTGTTCGTTAATTAAACATCCATCAAGCCAGACAGATTAGCACTATCTTCTGACGTATAAATAGTACAACTAAATAACGACAATAATTATTTCTTGACCGGCTTTTCCCATTTCCACTAAACTAACAGGTAACATTTTGTGTGACAATGCCTCGAACGAGCCAATGTGTAGTCATCTTCTTCATTTTTTGAATCCAGAAACGCGTGTTAGGTATGCCGGATCACGGTACGGCGGGGATGAAGTCGAATTGTTCACAGTTCAATAAACAACATGTTAATTTTTCACTGGAAATAGAAACATTTCTCTTTGCAATGGTGTCATATCAAACTTGACTAGAGTAGGAAGAGATCGACTTCTAATTCTTATGGAATCATTTTGGAAGCAAAATGATTTTTGAACATCTATTTCATGTAGTGTTTTTATATGCTCTATGTTTAAATATTATCTTATATCGCTTGACCACGGATTTTATATACTTTTTATATGCATGTGATCTCCTTCACTTATCAGCTTAAATTTTTTGCTAGTCATTTTAACAGTCTCGTCCGATGCAACAACCACAGTTGTTGCCCCCATCAGCTCTCTCTCTCTCTCTCTCTCTCTCTCTCTCTCTCTCTCTCTCTCTCTCTCTCTCTCTCTCTCTCTCTCTCTCTCTCTCTCTCTCTCTCTCTCTCTCTCTCTCTCTGTTGTGTTCAGGATTGGCTTCCTTTCTAGTGAGCTTGGTGTCTCCACCACTTTAATCGAGCTCTCCATGTGGCTGCCCCTAGATGTCGAGAGTTGACGGTCATGCTTCCAGGCGACCTCGATTTTCATGTCACGGCTCGATTTTACCACATACATTGACAGAGAAGGTTGAGAATGAAAAGAGAGAAAAGAGAATAGGAAAGAAAAGAAAATAGGGTGAGTTGAAATATATCAACTTTTGAAAGGGATAAATTTAAATTGTAAATTTGTGCCGCAACTTTTAAATGATCTCAATATGCGAAGCGTGCGTGCCTAAATTTATCATTTTGCGGACAGGAGAGCAAATGTAGGTGGGCTGAGGGACAACGGATTCGAATCCAGCAAGAATCGTTACATCTATTATTTCGTTCAACTACGTCCAACTCATTCACCGATGATTTTTTCACCCTTCCATCTTAGGATTTTACAGATTACATGCACGGTCGAGACGATGCCATGTATCACGAGGCAAAAGATATCATTTTTGAGCTCTCATTTGTGAAGACATTGCTGATGACACGTAAGGCCCCTCTAATCTGTAGCTAACTTCAGTAATTGACGCAGGAAAAGATTAATAGTATCAACAATCTAATATCCTTTAAACAAATATTGCTACAATTGCAAAGTCACGGTATAAAGCATGCGACCACATATTTTTTCGTTCCTTAATCTAAAATATATCCTCCGCTACAGTTTTGTCCTAGACAACCGTTAAAAATCACACATGGCGGCTTAAGTGGAGAACTAGTCATTTGCAGAATTAGTTATTTATTGAGTCATTGGTTGAATCATTGGCTTTACTCATCATGAAAAAGAGAACACTCGATATAGAGAGATAACAATAACAAATGAATCAGAGATAACATATCAACCGAATAAAACAAATAAATATGCGCAAAAATCTTAAGCATCAACATGCAGGTGGCTCACCTCAAATCTAAGCAAGGGCCGCCCCTTGCATAGATTTGAACGAGAGCAAAAAAACTATACATGTTAAGAATCCAGCTGCACAAAAAATAAAATTGAGAGATCTGATTGAACATTTTACATTAATAATGACTCGATTCCTTTATCCCAAAGAGACGGAAAAAAAAAACTTTTGATTGGCCATTATGGTCTCCCAAGGAGTCTTTAAAAATTTCCAAATGGTTGTTAAAAGGTCTTGGCACCTTTAACGGTGTCCACTTGCTAATGCAGAACATTAGGTGGGAGATAGACAATTATGTTTGATTTTAATGTGGGCCGGCCAACTTTGTTTCTTCCTTGAAACCACACCAGAAAAACTCTTGTTCTTTTGTGAAAGATTCTGACTTGACCATAACTGTGTGTCCCTTAGTATCGAGGGGACTTTCCTGATGTCTTAAAAAAAAATACATTTACCAAGAAAAAGGGTTTAATTTGTGTGGAGCGTTCTAGTTAACTAGGATAATGCGATGTAACAGATGTCTAATTTCTTATATTCCTCCCAACTATCACCATAGATGTCTTCTGCGAACATATTGCAAACACTAGAGTCAATAGTTTCTGCCTATGAAGTTATTTATATCTATAGAGACGTCTATAGAAATTTATAGAAAGCTACATATAATTTTAAGAGGGTGGGACCTTGGTTCATTTCTAGGAAATGCAACCCCAAACCCGTGGGGTTGCACATAACTTATCAAGCCAATAAAAAAAAAGAGTAAGTGTAAAAAATTGCATGTTCACATGTGGCGTCAATTGTGATGGTGCATGTGCTAAGATCCGCAGCCACCAGGCCCACCATTGCTCACGAGGAAGAAGAAGACGAATTGAGAAAAAAATATGTGCAATGAATGCGTAAGGGCTGGCTAAAAAGTTGTCAATTTGCCGATTTAAAATGAATAATTGTGACGTCCGTGTCAATATAAAAAATTTTCTACATTTCCATCTCTAAATGGGTAGACAACGATCTCTAAATACATATGTAATAAGATAATGATGAATGTATAAAATACCTATTCAGTAGCTTTGATTATCTTCTATGGATCATGAAATTCAGGTCCTCATTTTCATTTCTGTGTTCGTTGGGTGGACTGAGCTCTGACAGATCTTAGAAACCGGACCACTAGCGACCATGCAGCCCCATCTTAGTCGAATCAAATATGCTGGTTCAAATGACAAGATCCAGTACGTATACAGTATATTCTCACTTTCACCAATTAAAAAAAACATTATTCTTTTTTCCTCGGGAGAAAAAGAACAAGCTTGCACAAGAACCCATGAGGACATTACACTTAAAAAGAGTTGGTTCATAGTGGTGTTGCAGAGAATGTAGCTCCCCAATATGGTCAACGAAAGGATCCCCTCCGTGTTCACCCGCGAGTGGCAGTAATTGAAATTTCAGCTACGACCACGACAATCTTAAACTTACAAATAATCCATTACCTATGTAATTGAGTGAGATCCATGTCGATACCGGTTCAACTTCGTCGGTCCAAAGTAGCCAATTGGGTTTTGTTTCTTTGACTTCCTCAACAGAAGAGGGAAGATGAGTGAACCAGTGAAAACAAGAATAACCTGAATCGCAATTTGCAACATGTGCCAAACTCGCTAACAAGTGCGAAGGCACAACATGCTTGAAGCGCATATAGAGATAAACTCTGCACAATGATATCAAAGTTCGATAAGGCTTTGGAACTTTGTTTTTCTTATATTTCTAAGAAAGATTCTTGCTTAGATATGATAATCATAGGTTGCCCGTCGGTATCGAGGAGGTTTTTAGCTCAATATGTTAATTTGATAAAACAATATCTTCAACTGATATCTCGCTAAAAGAAATTATTTTACCACAAAAAAATGTCGAGCTTGTGTGACTTTATGTATTGTAGTTAACTAGGATAATACAATTTATAGTTGTTTAATTTTTTACTTTCCTTCCCTCTATCACCTTGATGCCCTCCGCAAAATCGAGAGTCAACAATGGCTACTTATAAAGTTGTTTATCTATAGAGATGTCTAAAACGCTCGTATAATTCTTAGAAGGTGGGACCTTGGTTCATTTCCAAGGAAATATAACCTCAGATTTGCGGGGTTGCACATATCTTATCAAGCCAAAGGAGAAAAAATGAAAAATTTATCTGAATAGCTGTGGATTTGCCCATATGGGGTTCCAAGGGGCCTAAAAAATTTGAATTTGTTGAAAAGTATGAGGCACTTTATTTAAAGTAATCATTGGTATTAGTTAAGTGGTATATTCCACTTTGGTGTGCGACACATGAACTTAAAATAAAATGAAAAGTTGTTGCTAGATTAGTTGGCACGTCGGACCAATACCACCAGAAAAGATTCTATAGGAGATAACTGACATTGATGGCAGTCCAAGACAACAACGCCTTAAGAAATTGTCCCTTAATTAAACATCCATCAAGCTAAACAGATGAGCACTATCTTCTTATATAGACGTAGTACAATTAAATTACAACAATAATCATTCCTTGGCTGGATTTTCCCATTCCACTAAACTAACATATAATAGTCGTGTGTACAAAATATTTTAATTCAAAATGTCTTCCCCAAACATAAATGATTGCAAAATGTTATGATAAGGTAGGCTTGTTCCGTTTGGTTCTTTGCATATGTACAATTTTGACACAATATTTAGTGTGTACAAATATTTTAATTCGAAATGTCTTCCCTATAATGTTTAAAATTAGTCATTAGAGCTTCAAAGCGTTAGAAAATACCATTCCTGATAAAATTATTGATAGCACGGTGCTGTGTACAGGCTATTGGCCTCGTATAAGTTGATTGATGTGCCATATTGTCTGCACCGGAAAAAGGATAAAGTATCGTAAGTGCCTGGACTGTTGCAAAATATTTAATTTGGCTCTTCAACTTTTGAGACCATAATATCATCGATCGAGCAAACTAGGAGCTGCCCAAACGACGACAACAATGCAGTCTGGTGCTGTAGGGGGAGGATGACCTTGACAGGGCGGGAATGAGGCATGGAGGAGGAGGAAGAGGACGAGTTTAGGTAGTGAGCCGAGAGCTCGCGGCCTCATACGTTATCTCCATGAACACCGTCGACGGTTCCTTTTTTCTTTTTCATTTTTGCCCTTTTCTTCTCTCGCTTTCACAGGGACAATTGGATTTTCTCGGGAAAATTTGGCGATTAGTTGGAATGCGTGGTGATTTTGCTGCGATTTTAGGGAGTGGTTGTTTCAGTCTTGGTCTCAATCGGAAGACGATTTATGTGGATTTCGGGGTGTTCGTTTTTTTCATTTATTTCTCTTGTTTGGGATTAAATAACTTGGGGTGATTTTTTTTTTTTTTTGTGTGATTGGTTGAGCTTGGACATGGACGCTCGGACGATTTTTGCTTTTTTAGTAATTTGAAAAATTCATCCATGCTCAAAAAAGAATTGATTCCTTCATTGTAGGTAAAGTTATCTCCCAACTAAACTAATTCCTGTATTTTTAGCAACTTCATATTTCATTCTGGGTCTCACAATGGCAGTGGCCAAATTAAGAACCTTCCCAAAATTAAGGAATACAATTTTTTTTTCTTTTTTGGTCATTTAGAGGAACTAAATGGCATGGCCGTGAGTGCTGAACATGGGGCACCATACATGCTGCTGCAACTTTTGGTAACTATATGATTTTTTTTTTCATGTTAAACTAAGGCTCCATTCGTTTGACCGAAAATAAGACATTTCTGGAAAATGTTTCCAATAAGCCATTTTTTAGAAAAATAACATAATTTTCTGGTGTTCAGCTGAAATCTGAAAAAGACCCGGAAAATATTTTTCACCGTTTGGTATGGAAAATCTGATTTGATTTTCCTTTTAACACTAGAGGCCAACGAGGCTTGAGCTCGCCAGATTGATGACACTCAAGCGTCACCGAAGGATGGCGAGGCTCACCTTCACCAAAGGTCGTGCTAGCTAGCGACCGCCACCTCGCTAGCAAGGTCGCCAGCCGTGACTCACGAGGCAGCGGCAAGCGAGCTCACCAACCTCTGGTGATGCTCGAGCGTCACCGATCTGCGAGGCTGAAGCCTCGCCACCCTTTGGTGATGCTTGAGTGTCGCCGATCTGGCGAGCTCTCAAGCCTTGCCGGTCTGTGGCGAGGCTCAAGCTTGCCTGTGGCCGATCGCCGGCTTGTGCCATGGTCGGTGACTGGCCGAAGAAGGAAAAAAAATTGATGTTAGTATTTTAAAAAAAAGGAAAAAAAATAAATTGAAATAAAATAATTAAAATGAGTGGTGAAAGAAGAATGAGGGAAAATGATTTCTTTTTTTGAAAAGAGGAAATCATTTTTTCTACTTTTGAAGGTGTTTTTTTCATTGGGGGAAACTATTTTTTTGACTAATTTATTTTCTGTGAACTGAACGTCCGAAAAATCTAGAAAATATTTTTCGCGAAACGAATCGAGCCTAAATCTAATTGTTACTTTTTTATGTTTTGTGAATAATGTCAGTCTGTGCATGTTATAGCGGACAACACGTGGAAATCTGGAAAGGAACAAAAGTATCCTTCCCATAGTTTTGACGATATTAAGCTTAAGACTTGGCTGCATAGGGATGTATTTTTGAAGCATCACGAGCAATTTCCCTATGAAGTTAAGGCATGGTGAGATGCTCTTTCCCAGGTAGGTGCAATTAAGGGATGGAACCTGAATGACCTTGGGTAAAGTACGACAATTAGTTATGTACCATATCATTTGTAAATGATTGGCTTTTCCCAACATGAAAAAAAAAAAAGAGAAACACTTAGGGTGCGAATGATAAAAATTCTGTTTCAGAAATCAATTTATATTCCCTAGACGAGTTTCTAAGCAAAAATGGGCGTTTGATAATGACATAAAATTTATACTTCTGAAATAAAAATTCGTTTGATAATGACACAAAATTTCTCCCATCCGAGCAGTTGGCGAAGGACGGCAGGTGGCGAAGGACGGCGCTGGATGGCGGCAGCAGGCGCCGAGCAGTGGAGCACGACGGACGGCGGTATCGAGTGGCCGGCAGCATCGGGTGGCAGAGGACGGTGGCCGGCGGCAAGAGGCTGCCGGCGGTGGAGCACGGCGGCGAAGGACAGCGGCCGGCGGTGGATGGCCGCGGCCGGTGCCGGGTGATGGAGCACAGTGGCCAGCGAAGGACGATGGCCGGCGACAAGAGACGCCTGGCGATGGACGGCGATAAGAGGCGGCTGGTGGTGGAGGGTGACTGACAGGTGGCGACAAAGGACGGCAGGAGGTGGCGGCGAGCGGGTGGCGGCCGGCGTTGGGCGGCGACAAACAACGGAGGATGGTGGCAAGAGGAGGCGATTGGCAAAGGACGGTGGCAGGAGGCGGCCGACGGTGGTGAGAGGCGATCGGCAACAATAGCAAGGGGTGAGTGGGTGGCTGGCTAGTAGCAAAGGCGAGCGATGAGAAGAGTTTTATTTCTCATTTTTTATCCAGAAATAGAAAAGTAGTTTTTTTTTACTTCTAATTTATGTTCCAAACCTATTTATGGAGTAGAAATTTGTTCTAAAAATAGAAAAATGAAATTGCGTTACCAAACGGATTTCTGTTTTAAACCTGTTCCTAGAAATAGAAAAATAGAAAAACAAAAAAACATAATGGTTATCATTCGCGCACTTACAAGAGAGAAATAATAACAACAAATACATTAAAGACAAAATATTAACAGAATGAAATAAAACGTCAAGCGCAAAAATCTTAAGCATTGACTAATTAATTAATGGTTGGATGATTTGTAGAACAATACATGTGACATAGTTTTCTAAGTGACTAAGTTGCCACCTTCAAAGGTGCAAAAGCGTGTATTTGATTTTCTATTTGTAGGGTTCCTAGCCCAATCTGCATCCGTGTCTTCATATTCAGGCCTAAGATTGGCAAGAAGTTGGAAAATCTTGTCATGCTCTTCACATTGGACATAAATCTCAATAGTCTAAGCTGGTGGTCGATACTGTCGCAATTCATCTCACTTCTTTTTCAGATTATCAAAATATTAGGTGAATGTTTGATTAGGTGGTTGCTCAATCCTGTTGCAACTCAAAACATGGGATGCATTATCAACATTGCCATACATATCCTGTAAAGAATCCCACAGGGACTTGGCAGTCTCTGAATAAGCAAATATCTCATAAATTTGAGATTCCATTGAATTAAACAACCAAGACATGACCATATTATTATTTGCCTACCATTCAACGAATTTTGCATCTATAGATGCAGGTGCTCTGACAAAACCACTCGCATAACCCAATTTCGATCTACCCCGAAGAGCTATAGAGACAGCTCTAGACCAAGGGAAATAATTATACTCATGAAACATAGGGAAAATGACATAAATGGTCCCTGATCTTTGGACTAATGTGCAATGTGGTCGCTAAACTTTTAATTTGTTTAATGTAGTCCATGAACTTTACCCAATTTGCAATGTCATCCCTTAACTTTTAATTTGTTCAATATAGTCCATGGACTTTTGATACATGTTCAATTTAGCCCCGGGATTATATGAAAATGTTTAATGTTGTCCCTGAACTTCAATTAATGGAAGGACAACATTGAACATTTTCATATAGTTTAGGAACTAAATTGAACATGTACAAAAAAATTTAGGGACCACATTGAACAAATTAAAAGTTTAGGAACTACATTGCAAATTGAGCCAAAATTCAGAGACTGTTTATGTCATTATCTTTTTAACATAATAGTTGTAAGTTTATTGGACATCTTAGAAATAGATTTATTGTTATCAGCCATAGTGTTAAACAGAAAAAGAGCACAAAGTTCAGCAAACTTATTTAGGACCAATCGAGTCTAATAACATATCGTCCTCAATCAAGAGAAATCGGTCCGAAGAATAAGATTACATGAATAATTCATAATGGGCTGCTGGTAGTGCAATATTGCGACAACAATAAAAAATTCTGTTTCTCAATCACCAACAGACAAGCGTAAGCATTGACAATGGAGCCGACCTTAGAATTGTGTTTCGCTCTGATACAAGTTTTATGATGATCATGTATAGAAGAGAGAGAAAAGAAGAGAAGATGAACACTCGATGGTTTACATGGTTTAGACGACCAAAAATATAATCCTTTGGAAGCTTACATCTAAGGTGGTAATTCCCAATTCATCTTATCTTCTTTGAGAGGATTTATTATCCTTTAATATAGAGCAATACACAGAGTTACAGTCATTAATTTGATAACTATAACTATCGCATAACCCAGTTACATCGTCGTAGTCAGATCTCCTATTATATTGGAATTACAACGATCTGACATCTTTACCGTTCCAACAAAGAAGACGAGTTTATGGAGTGAGGGGAGAGCTCGCGGAGGTGTACGTTATATCCATGAATACTGTCGATGGGGCATTTGTTCGGGAGGAGCTATAATTAGGGCCAGGCATTGGGGCTGCTCTATGCGTTTTTTTTTCCTTTTTGTTTTTTGCCCTTTCCCTGTTTCTCTTGCTTTCGCGGGAAAACTTGGTTTTTCTTGAGAAAATCTGGTGATTAGCTGGAATGCGGGCTGAGTTTGTTTGGATTTTTAGGAGGCGGTTGGTTCAGTGTTTGTTCTCCATTTGAAGACGCTCTATGATTTGTGTGGACAATGTGATGATTTTCTTTTTTCAATTACATCTTTTGTTTGGGTTTAAATAATGTTGGATTAATTTAGTTGTGATTGGTGTAAACTGAGAAAATCATTCCCGTTCAAAATACCTTTGAAATGCCGAGTGAGTATCTTTTACCGCGTAATAGCTAATGCATTTCAAAAAGGGAAACAATAATGATAGTATCTACTGGAATAAATAAAAAGAAGTGTTGATTCCTTAATTATTGGTAAAATCATCACCCAACTAAACCAAATCTTGTATGTTTAGGGTGCGCATGGAATGCATTCCGGAATAAAAATTCTGTTCCGGAACAGAATGGCGTTTGTTAAAAAATTTCCGGAATGCATTCTGGAGCGATTTTTGCATTCTAGAATAAAAATGCGTTTGTCAAAAATACTTGATTCCAGAATGCATTTTTGATTTCAGAATGAGTTTTTGGCAAGAAAAAGAAAAGCTACTTTTTGTAGCTTCTTGATTCCGGAATGCATTCTCCCTATTTTCTCACAATTTTTTTTTCAGAAAATGCATAAAAATTGAAAAATTCTAGAAAAATTCATAAAAATTTCCAGAAAATAAAAAAAAGTCTGATTTCGGGAAAATATGAAATTTGGTGAAATTTTTTTTTAAAAATAAAAAAAAATAAAAAATTTCAAAATTTCACATAATAGCTTAAAACACATGTGGCCACCCACTTTGAGTGAAATTTAAATTTTTTTAGGTGCCCAAAAAAAAATCAAAAATTTCAAAACTTCACAAAATGGCTTAAAATACCTGTGGCCACCTACTTTGAGTGAAATTTAAATTTTTTGAGGTGCCTACAAAAAATAAAAAAAATAAAAATTTTCAAAACTTCACAAAATGGCTTAAAATACCTATGGCCACCCACTTTGAGTGAAATTTAAATTTTTTGAAGTGCCCAAAAAAATAAAAATAAAATAAAAATTTCAAAACTTCACAGAATGGCTTAGAATACATGTAACCACCCACTTTGAGTAAAATTTAAAATTTTTTAAGTGCCCAAAAAAATAAAAAAAAATAAAAAAAAATAAAAAATTCAAAACTTCACAAAATGGCTTAGAATACCTGTGGCCACTCACTTTGAGTGAAATTTAACTTTTTTAGGTGTCCAAAAAAAATTTAAAAAATAAAAAATTTCAAAACTTTACAAAATGGCTTATAATACCTGTGGCCACCCACTTTGAGCAAAATTTAAATTTTTTTAGGTGCAAAAAAAATCAACAAATCAAAATAGATTTCTATTCCATAAATCAATTTCTGGAGCAGAATTAGTCATGTTTTACCAAACAGATTTCTTCTCCAGAAATCAATTTCTGGCAAGAATTCCAGAAATTAATTTCTGGCAAGAATTTGATTTTTGGAGCAGAATGGTTACTATTTGCACCCTTAGCAACTCCTTATTCCATTCTGTGTCTCACAATACTAAGGACTATAATAGCAAGTCACCCTCTTTTTTTTATTTGCCGTTGATACACATGGCCATTTATATCCATTAAAAATAGAAAAAACTACCAAAAAAAGTCTCAAACTTGTTGTATTTGTGTCAATTCATTCATAGACATTTCAATTTGTCCAATTTACTTCAAAACCTTTGAACAATTAGCCAATTAAGTCCTTTCGGTCAATTTTCGTCGGAAATCGCTAATGTAGACACTGGTCATCCTATATTGCATAATTGGTACTAACGTAGACAATTTTTGTAATTTTTTTTATTTTTTCTTTTCTGTTTTTTTCATTGTGGCCGCTGACCCGAGGTGAGGGCCCTCGCCGGCCAGAAGACCTTGCTTGGGCAAGGGCCCTAGGGCCATCGCGGTTGGGGTCATTGTGGCCTCACTGGTTGTGGGCGAGGGCCAAATATTATAATAGGAGGGCCAACTTAAACAAAAAGTATACAGTTTGATTATCACAAGAAACTTAAAAGACAAACATTAAAAGTCTAACAATGTTAATAGCCAAATTAAGAACCATCCAAAATCAAGGACTACAAGTCTACAATAGCACACCGCCCTCTTTTTTTAATTTTCCATTAAATGCACAAGACCTTTTATATCCATAAAAAAATTTGAAAAAAGAATGCATGACCCATTATTTGCAGCGACTCCCCATGCTGATAAGCCTCGTCTCTCTCTCTCCCCTTGCTAACCTCCAAAAGTCCAAAGTCTGCCACCGCCCATGTGCTCTCTCTCTCTCTCTCCTTGACCGGTGTCTACTTGCAAATGAGAACGTTAGGTGGAAAATTTACAATTAAATTTAACTTTAAAGTGAGCCAGCCAAGGTTTTAAGGTATTGGCACTCATTTGCCTAGTTCATATCCGAACCCTCAGCTCATTTCTTAGCTGGCCCACGCCACACCATCCTTTCTTTCTCTTTAGGGAGAGAGGGATATCCAGAAGTAATAAGCTTCCTAGCTATGGCAAATAGTGATGCGGCATCATCATTAGGAGGTGAGTACCAGGTGTTTCTAAATTTCAGAGGACCTGACACTCGTAATGGATTCACAGACTTTCTCTACCACGACTTAATAGATGTCGGAGTCCGTGTATTCCGAGATGACGATGAACTCCGCGTCGGCCAAGAGATTTATGAGAACCTTCTAGGTGCTATCAACAACTCCATAATCTATATACCTATTTTTTCTCGCACTTATGCTTTCAGTAAATGGTGCCTTTGGGAGCTTGCACAGATAGTGGATAAAGTGTCTAAGTCCGAGGGCGAAAAATGTATCCTTCCCATTTTTCTTGATGTAGAACCTGAGGACGTCAAACTTAAGACTCCACAATATGAAGTTGCTTTACTGGAGCACGAGAAGCAGTTTCCTGATGAAGTCAGGGTATGGAGAGCGGCTCTTGCAGCAGTGGGTAAAATCAAGGGATTGAACGTGAAATCAAGGTAAAACTCTTTTAAGATTCGATTTTTTTTTTAGAGGATATCATGTTGCCCGGTTGAATGATTTCTTTTATTCATTTTTTTAACGGAAAATATTGAAAACTACTGCAATTGGTGCTCTCATTCAACTTTACATCCGCTGCTTTTAACATCTTCGCTAAAATATTACCTTGCGAAAATCTGAGAGCGAAGGGAGAGATCCAAAATTTGAATTAAGGAGAGGGTGAGAGAGGTCTTTGCTGTAGAGAAAAGGAGGTTGGCGTCCAGAAAAGAAAGAGGGGAAGGAGAAAATCGCAATCATTGAAGAGAGAGGCCGCTTTTTTGTGCGAATGGTAGGAGAAGGACGCCACAATTAATGAAGAGAGAAGAGAAAGGCAAAAATTTGACTCAGAAGAAAGGTGAGGCCCGGCCTCCACGTGGAGCCACGTGTTGCTTTATGATTGGGCTAGTGTACGGTGACGTGGAGTGGCCGGCCCACCTAATGTATTCTCTGTACTAGTAGGTAGCGATCGAGGACAGGCTGCAGCTAAAGCTTGACGGTGACAGGTCAAAGAGAATGGTGATGATAATTTTGAGGAAAATGGAAATTGGGTCAATAAGTTATGGCGACAAGTGCAATTTGAAAAATAACAATGTGAAAATAGGGGATTCATTTTGTATATTACAAAATGTGGAGATACAAGTGGATAAGTGTGGAAAATGATTTTTGCAAGTTGTCCTTGTTATTTTCCTTTCCACCTTTCTTTTCGGTTGTATCAGGCAAACTAAAAAACCTTGAAATAGTAATCACCTATCTAATCTAATCCAAATTAATAAAGGTGGAAATGAATAGTGGGGCACATGGCTCGAACATGAGGTATCGATGAATTGGGGCACAGCAGTGACATGGCATGTCATTTGTATCTTGTTTTGGGGGTCATCGTTTGGCTTTATATTAACCACTTAATATGTTTTTTCTCATTCATCAATAACAACCATAATTTGGCTGTCAATTGATAAACCTAAATCTATCATATGGTGAATTAACGCCTGCTACACACTTCATAACATGTGGGCACCCATCAGCTTCTCCTATGTAAATGAGATGTTTTTGCACAATTCATTAGAGTTGGCAATCTCTATGCTTTTGGGTTATGTAGTCAATGTGACCAACATTCCGATTGAGAATCTTAGATTTTCAAGCAAAAGATAAATATATTGGAAAGAAAATTGAGATGGCTTTTCTATTTTGTTTTTATATTGACAAGGAAGTTCACCTTAAATAGGTAAATTCCAAGGCTATGGCTTATTCTACTAACTATATGGACTCTATGGACCAGGTAAGCGGCAAGCCAAAACTCAGGTTGGTTACCCAGACATAAGAATGTTTTCACTTGATGGTGTGGAGAATCAAACGTGTGTTGTGCGCGTAATCTACACACATACACTACAAAAAAACATCTTTTTTCCAACGAAATTTCCAACGAAAAATTGGGAAAAATTCGTTGGAAAACGAATTTCCAACGAATTTTCCAACGAAAAAAAATTCGTCGGTAATTCTTCGTCGCAAATTTTTCCAACGAAAAATTTCAATTTTTGTTAGAAATTTGCGACGAAATTTTTTTCGTTGGAAAATTCGTGACTAAATTCGTTGGAAACACTACAAAAAAACAACTTTTTTCCAACGAAAAATTTGGAAATCCAACGAAATTGTTTTTGGTCAAAAAATCGTGGCAAAATTAGTTTCGTCGTGACAAAAATTGTGCGGGCGAGGGCCAGCCTCGCCGCCAGCGAGCTCGAGGTCGCCCAGATTTGGGCGAGCTTGAGCTCGCCTAGATTTGGGCGAGTTCTGGGCGACCTCGAGCTTGCCGGCCATGGCGAGCTCGGCCCTCGCCATGACCGGCGAGGGCTAGCCTCGTCGCCGGTGAGCTCGAGGTCGCCCAGATCTGGGCGACCTCGAGCTTGCCGGCCATGGTGAGCGTTCTGGGCGAGCTCGAGCTCGCCGGCCATGGCGAGGCCGAGCTCGCCATGGCCGGCGAGCTCGAGGTCGCCATGGCCGGCGAGCTCGAGGTCGCCATGGCCGGCGAGCTCGAGGTCGCCATGGCCCGGCGAGATCGAGGTCGCCCAGATCTGGCCGAGTTCTGGGCGACCTCGAGCTCGGCCCTTGCCATGGCTGGCGAGGCCCAGCCTCGTCGCCGGCGAGCTCGAGGTCGCCCAGAACTCGCCCAGATCTGGGCGAGCTCGAGCTCGCCCGCCATGGCGAGGGCCTGGCTCACGGCGGTCACACTCGACCTCGCCGCCGCGAACGCGACGGACACCGCCCCCTTCATCGGCCGGATGCTCGGCGGCGGCGGGGGGAGCTTGGGCCCGGCGGTGGAGCAGTGCCTCAGCGAGTGCGTCGACCAGTACGCGGACGCGGTGGAGCAGGTGGAGGCGTCGATCGCGAGAGAGAGAGAGAGAGAGAGAGAGAGAGAGAGAGAGAGAGAGAGAGAGAGAGAGAGAGAGAGAGAGAGAGAGAGAGAGAGAGAGAGAGAGAGAGAGAGAGAGAGAGAGAGAGAATGTGGAAATTGAGAATCGTTACGGCAATAATGAGCGCGAAAATGTTGAATACGGAAGGAGTAGGGTTTTCGTTGCAAAATTCGTGGGAAATTTCTCACGAATTTTGCAACGAAAATTGTACACACTAAAATAATTGCCTGGAAAATTGAAATTCGTGGGAAAATTCGTTGGAAATTTCCAACGAATTTTCCCACGAATTTTAAAAATGCTGAACAATACCGGGTTTTTTTGAATTCGTTGGAAATTTCCAACGAAAAATTTTTCGTCGCAAAATTCGTTGGAAATTTCTAACGAAAAATTTTTCGTCGCTAATTTCCAACCAATTTTGCGACGAAAAATTTTTCGTTGTTAATTTCCGACGAATTTTACTTTTCGTTGGAAAATTTGTCGCAAATTTGCGACGAAAATTTTTTCGTCGCAAATTTTCGTGGCAAAAATCCAGTTTTTTTGTAGTGATATATTAATTCCTTAACCATTAAGTTAACTCCATGGGAGTTGAGTTTCTTGATTTTCAGGCTCGAACAAATCTTAATGTGACATGGCTCTTTAAATGCCGTTACACTTGACATAATCAGATTCATAGAGGACTTACATGCATAAGTTAAGGCAATAAAAACATCTTGGGCTTTTTTTTTGGGATTATGTTTTTTTCACCAAATTGGCGTTCAATGGATGACATTGCAGATGTATACGTTATCATGGTTCGTGATTCTCCTATTACGAGTGCTGAGATTTTTTCTAGGCCTACCTATAAATGCCAAAATTTTGCTTGTGCACGATATAGTAGCTCACTAGGTAACTTTGGCCACCATGCAAGCCACTATTCTAGGCTTTAGATATTTCTATAATCACAAATATACGACACATCAAGTGAATTCTACTAAATTAGTCTATATTGATTATTCGGTGTATTTAGATATGTTTGTGATTTACTTCAATCTTATTGTTAAAATTATGACAATCCCACTTGTGATGCATGGGTACGAGATTAATCTAGTTAACTAATGAAAGAGCTTTTGTATATTACAGCCAAGCAGAGATTGTCGAATCGGTTGTTGAAAAGGTATTGGAAAAGCTGGAGATAAAACAAAAGTCATTGACTGAACATTTAGTTGGACTTGATGACCGGGTAAAAGACTTGACTGAGTTTTTAGATGTCAACCATGGTGATGTGCGGCTCCTTGGAATTTACGGAATGGGTGGCATTGGTAAAACAACTTTTGCCAAGTTCATCTTCAATCAACTATATTGCCACTTTGGAAAGCATTGTAGCTTCCTCGAGGACATCCGAAAAAGCTCGTCAAGCGATGAGGACACAGTCCAGTTGCAAAAGAAATTATTATCTCATATAGTTGGTTCTGGATCTGTTGAACAATTCATGGATATTGAACAAGGAAAGAAGAGGATTGGGGAAACACTCAGCAAACATAAGTTCCTTGTGGTTCTGGACGATGTTGATAAGAAAAAGCTCGTTAAGGAATTACTAGGAAATTCCAAATTGCATCGAGGATCTAGGATAATCATTACAACGAGAGACATTGATATCCTGCAAGATGAGGTATTTGATACTCAGCAAGATGATGATAAGAAAGTGCTAGGAAATTCTAAATTATATCGAGAATCTAGGATAATCTTTACAATAAGAGACAATGATATCCTGCAAGATGAGGAATTTGATACTCTACAGGATGAGGGATTTGATACTCTACAGGACGAGGGATTTGATACTCTACAAGATCCCGAGGGATCTGTTACTTTGCAAGATGAGGGATCTAAAGTTAAAATAAAACGGTATGAGATGCAAATGATGGATGATGGTCTTGCACTTCGGCTTTTTTGTCGGCATGCCTTTTACAAAGATTGTCCTTCGGATGATTATCGTGAGCTTTCCATAGAAATTGTTTCACTTTTGGGAGGACTTCCTTTGACTATTGGAGTCGTAGGTTCCTTGCTTAAGGGGGAAGAAAAAGCATTTTGGGAAGAGACATCGGTCAGATTAAGGAAAGTACCTGAGGAAAAGACTTTAGAGAAGTTGAGAATTAGCTATGATAACTTAGACAAATATCAGCAACAAATTTTTCTCGATATAGCATGCTTCTTTTTCAATGAGAAGAAGACCGATGCAATTTACATATGGGACGATTGTCAATATTATCCTATAAGAGGAATTAAAGTCCTTACTGAGAGGTGCTTGATAAAAATATTGGACAACGATAATTTCTGGATGCATGATCAACTAATAGCACTCGGAAGGCAAATTGTTCGTGAAGACGGTCAAGATGACCTTGGAAAGAATAGTAGATTTTGGATTGTAGAAGAGGCCCTTCATATCATAGGAACCATAAAGGTAAATAAGAATTCCTTTCTTGTTTAGGAACTTTATCAATTTTTTCTTGCCCATTCGAGTTGTAAAACATAGTGGTTGGAAGTTGACAAATTCTTCATGTCATTGCAAAATTTCACTTGCAGAGGAAGCGTGAGGTTCAAGGGCTTAAGCGTGTACCATTTGAGATTACAAATGAAGAGTTTGAAAGGTTACAAAACCTTAAATTGCTCAAGTTATACAAGGGAACTTATGCTGGGGACTTTGCAAAGTGCCGCTCAAATTTGATATGGTTCTCTTGGCATTCTCCTTGGGATTTTACGGCGGACAAGTTGTATTTGGATCGTCTTGTTGTTTGTAAACTCAACGATATTGACTTCAAGGATGATTCAAAAGCATGGGACTTGATCAAGGTAAATTACATGTTTTAATTTTAGTCTAATAGTTTCCATGTATATTATGCAATGGTTCTTACACTTGACATGCCATCCATTTTTATAGAGGTCACAGGATTTGAAAGTTCTATCTATTACTCAATGTTCTGGCATAACAACGATCCCAGACATCTCTAAATGCTCGGGTTTAGAGAGGTTGACTCTTGCACAGTGCTCTAGTCTAAAGAGAATTGAAAGCTTCATTGGAAATCTACAGTCATTGATTGAGTTAAACATCGAAAGGTGTTGTAATTTTATATATTTGCCTAAAGAAGTGGGGGCACTAGTAAAGCTTAAGCACTTCTCGTTGGATGGATGTACAAGTTTGAGAGAACTTCCAAGCTCACTCGGCAATTTAGCCTCATTGATAGAGTTACGGTTATCAGGTACGGAACATTACCAAACTTGCAAACTCTATTGGAAAGTTAAAATCCAAATATATGTAGTCTGAAACTTGAGAATTTTTCTTCTCGCAGACACGAATATAAGGGAACTTAACTTCATTGGAAAGTTAAAATCATCACAAATCTTGTTGTGTCAGAATGTTGGTTGGAAGGATCATGACTGGCAATATCCTAGTAACATCAGCACATTGGTAAATATTGAAAAGCTGTATCTCACTAGGTGTAGTGAGATAAGTGAAATTCCTATTGGAATTGGAGAATTGTCATCTTTAAGAACCCTAGAATTAAATGAGACCTCTATTTGTGGAATTCCAAGGACAATCAACAAGCTTCGTCATCTCCAAGAACTCTATTTACGGGAATGTCATGACATTCATGAGTTGCCGGAGCTTCCCACAAGTTTGACCTCTCTATATCTTCATTCTATATCATTGATCTCAATCCCCAATTTGTCGAACCTTACTAATTTGGTTGAACTATACCTTAGTGATGGCTCTTGTATTACAGGAAAATCAAACCTAATCATAGGATGCAACTTAAGGGGGATTGAGAGGTTATCAAGACTGAAAAGGTTAGAGTTACATCTGCTAAATGTACCTGCACCTCCAAAGTTGGCTTCTCTTTCTCATCTGGAAAAGCTTACTTTGTCTGCCTTAGACCTAAAATCCCTCATGCAGCGTCCATCCTCCTACTGGATATTGAGAAATTTGTTGGAATTAGACATTTTTTCGTGTGGAATGGAAGACATTCCACTCGATGGACTTCCACTACTGCGGTGTTTTAATGTTCGCAATTGTAAACGGCTTCAGAGATTATTAATTCCTTTGGAATTAATGAAGCTACATCAAGTGGATGTGTCGGGTTGTCCAGAGCTAGTTCAGATACAAGTTATGGGTCTTCTGAAATCATTGGAAATCTTGATAATTGGTTATTGCGAATCTCTGACAAATATAGGTGGATTATTGTACTTGAAGAACCTGGAGACGTTGAAAATAGAATGGTGCAATGTACTTGCAAATGTGGAGGGCCTTAACGAGCTGGAGTCTCTGAAATATTTGGACGTCAAAGAGTGCCCGTCATTGAAAAGGTTGATTGATGCATCTCGTACAAATATACCAGATGATTGTCGCGTCCAAATAGAGGGCTGTGGAGACTTGATCAAGGATTCTTTGTGGATCGACACATGTTCAACGTCTATGAAGCGTTACAAAGATGTAATTCTTCTGGATACATCAAACAAGGTGCAATATCTTCTTCATCAATATACAGTAGATGTGTGTGAATGCACGGGTTTGAAAATTGATTTGTTTTAATCTCAGCATGATGCTATAATTTGGTAAAACTACACAAATTGAAAAAGTCGAATATTATTTTGAAATTTACACATACATTAGTGTTCTTTCCACATGTTCTTTTGAATTTGAAATGTTGTTTTGTATTAATTAAATAAATACACAAGTAAAAGTATAAAAATTGTAGCTTCTAAATTTATTTCTTGCTATATAATTGTGTATTGGATATTATGTAGTATGATATGTGTTTATATTGATGTCATAATGTTTAGTAATGATTGCCCTCTTAAACTTTGGCGCTGTTGCGCAATAACCGCCAAAAATTAAAATTATAGATTAGCCCCCACCTTCGCCCCACCCAAAAAAAACTTTGATTTATGTTGTATTCGTTTGTTTTTTAATGTGCATGGCCTTTAGGTGTTACCTAAAATGGTCTGACTCAATTTCTTGACCGAATTTCTTATTAACCATGCATCATTCCCTATTTTCTTAACTTCATAAACCATGAAGTAGATGTTATTTTGTTCAAAGTGAGTTAATCCATTTTCTGAATCACATTTAACGGCCATACAAATGGAAAAAATAATGGCTGCAACAAAAATGAAGGTTTGGGGAGTATATTATAACTTTTCAAAGTTTGCATACTACTGTGCAGCGGTGTCAAAGTTTAGTAGGGTAATATGATATTTTCAAAGTGTGGAACTATTTTGCAAGAGAGCTATAGTTCAAGGGGTTTTTGAGCAATTACCCCTAATATTTAATATAGGGAGGAGTTAATATTTCAGATATTAAATAAATAAGGACTTTGTTTGATTCGGAACTTCCATCAAACATGTTTACCCATTACTTTCAATAATAGATGTCCTAGTATCTTCTTTCTGTTGAGCATTCCAAAGTCTTCAAAGAGCCAGATGTAGTTACACAAATACTTTTTAAAAGAAAAATTCTTAATGAATAAACATGAGCGGAATATGAATATCTATCCTTTTGCTAGTAAATGAAGGAAGAAAATTTAAAATAAAGCCTTATATATTAGGGGAAGCTTTGCTTCCTTTCTTAAGCTACACAATGTCTTTTTTTTGGGTAAGGAAAGCTACACAATGTCCGCCCTCTTAAAGTTGAATAAAATAATTTCTTATGTAGCTGATTTTTTTTCCTTACATTAATCCCTTCTCTCTACTTCTTCTGTTGGTGTTGGATATTTTCGGCTCCGAAAGCAATCTTTCCACCCTCTTTTGAGGTGCTCATTATCTGTTGTACTTTGAAGTACTTGGGTCGCATATTCTTTTTAATTTTAGTCACTTATCTCTACTTGCCTTTCTGGTGAAGGACAGTTTTGGTTCTTTAATATTGTCAATAAACTCATTTAATCATTCTTTAAATATTATTCATAAAATTTTCTTTCATAGAGAAGATGTTAGATAACAGTTTACAAATTACAGTTTTCAAAAACATCATATGATGTCTTTGTCTACTATTTTTTTTTAATTTTTTCATAGGCATTATTAATACATAAATTTAATATTATACATATAATAATAGTAATTATAGATTGTTTGATTCGATAATTTCATTAGTGAGCTATGGAGAAATAATGTCAAATGATTTGACCATAGCTGGACGAAAGAAAAAAAATGAGCTCATTAGATTAATTTGTCACGTGTCACCACATTGGAAATGAATGGTGAACAAAGGGCAGCTATTTCGTGGTATATATATATATTTGATATTATGATGATGAGCTAACTCCTATGATTATGTTGTTGGCCTCTCAAGTAATGTTTTGCCTGTTTCTTTAATATTTCTGTTAGTGTATGTGTAATTTAATTCAGATATAATTTAACTAATTGCAAATTAAGGGAAAAATTGTCCAAAAAATCATATACCTATTGTACTTTTGCTAATTCACTCTTAAACCTTTCGATTTTACCAATTAAATCCTAAACCTTTTCACGTTTTGCCAATTGAGTCCATCCAGTCAATTTTAGCTCGAAATTGCTGATGTGGACTCTAACCATCTTACATGGTGCGGCTTGCATTGAAGAGGATAATTTTTTTTATTAAATTTTCCTTTTTTCTTTCTTTACTCATGTTTTTTTTCTTCCAAGCACGGTGAGGGTCGCAAGCAGCCCTCACCTGGATTTGGTGAGGGCCATGAAGCCCTTGCCAATCACATGTGAGGTTCGTGACCCTCGCCCAAACCTCGCGAGGGCCACTAGCAAGGGTCTCGGCCCTCACTAGATTTGGGCATGGGCCGGGACTCTTGCCTGTGATCGGCGAGGGCCGGGACTCTTGCTTGTGATTGGCGAGGGCTTCGTGGCCCTCGTCCAATGGTCGACGAGGTCAACCAACGACCCTCCTTGGACTTGGTAGAAAAAAAAAAGGAAAACAAAGAAAGAAAAAGAAAAAAAGATAAGAAAAGAATAAAAAATTATAAGAAATTCAAAATTTTTAAAAAAACTATAAAAAAAAAAGCATCCACTTCAGCTCCAGTTGTCCTACGTGGTACTATTAGCATTCACACGAGCAATTTCCGATTAAAATTAACCGGATGGACTCAATTGGCAAAAAGTAAAAATATTTAGGGTTTAATTGACCCAATTGAAAGGTTTATGATTTTTTGGACAATTTTCCCCAAATTAAGCAATAATTATGTTCTACTGAAACATTTACTTCTTGTTTTGCCGGCGGATGCATGTATAGTGGGCTTGACAATTTTGTATTTTGGGCCACCAATGGGCTTGACTAGTTGACTAAAGCATATTGCCACCACCTGGATTCAAGCCTTTTAATAGTACTTTTTTTTCTATCTGTCCTATTATAACTCTCAACTCACTCTCAGACTTTTACCCTGCCTTCTTCTAGGGCGTGGGATTCGAAACTCATATTTGAAACTAAACGTCTCCACCCCTAACCCCCCGAGAAGGTGGGAGATCGAACTCCCTACCGCCCCCTTCCCAAGTAGGAAGGGTGGCCACTGGAGCAAACCCCAGTGATTTTTTAATAATGCTTGACTATCTATAAATAAATTAAAGCAAATATTGCTTGAACATACAGTCATATATTATGTCAGAATGTAACTTTTATGCAAGTGAACATATACTTAAAAGTGCAACTAATGACCTAAAGGCACAATAAATCATTTTGAGGCATATTACTTTAGATTAATAAGGAACACAACAACATACAGAAGTTTCGGAAACTGTTATGTGATATTTGCTCAAAAGTAACACCAAAAAGATCTAATGAAAATAAATCCTGATTTTATTGACCTTTTTGATTGACTACCAATATGTTTATGTCTTGACTTTTCGGGGATTTGTAGATTCAAACATTTTATATCAAGATAATTTTTTATCACTAAATGAGAGTAAAAATTTCTGCTTTATCAATGCATTTATTTCTTGTTTCGAAAGGGTTGCCCATTGAAATGGAATATAGAGAAACAAAATAATGATTTAAAAACTAAAACTATTATTTCCATTTTCCATTAAAAAATTGCAATATGACTAACCCACATGCAATACTCGTGTTCCAAATTTTTGTATAGTAAAATGGACAGGCATAAGAATCCACAACAAATCATGTTTTTCAAGTCACACTTTGCTATCTACAACATCATTTCAAACAAAATTTTTACCATGATTTAGCACTAACATGTAATCGATTCATTTTTCAAATCATAAATAATTATTTGTTCGATCCTTAGATTGTTATTAAAATCTTCTTATCTTATTAGTGAAACTAAATACTTGAAAAAAAAATGCTAGTGGAGGAAGACCTCCTTGGATAAGAGACGGAGCGCTAAAGAGAGAGTCAAAAAAGGACCAAATCATCAAGAGGGGGATATTTATTAACGATTATCTATACTATTAAATAAAGTCCAGAGAACCTGCTACTTTTAAGAGCCCACGATTCTTGTTTCCCATCCTGAAATATACTAAATTAGTTATTTTATAAATATTCAGTCAATGGACAAAGTCGTTAAATGGATTATTGTATTTTGTCTTTCACATATTTCAATTTTAAAATTTGAATGTTTCTATCTTATAAACATCCATATCAAAATAGGTTGACAATGACTCAAAGGGAGATTTCGAAGGCGAGGTGATGGAGACGTCAAGAGAGGAATGGATGGTGAATAATCATGTGTACTCCGATGAGGAATGGGTTGAGTGGCTCGTTTCAGATCCTGATGAAGACCCAGAGTCTGCATATGTGGGTGAAAGCGAAATTGATAGCACCTCCTTCGTTGATGATTTCCAGTCAGAGTCGAGCAATGCCAACAGTTTTGAGGCCACGGGAAATAGGAGGCAAATGAGGGACGCAAGGATTGGGCACTATGGCAGTGTCGATGGAGGGAAACCGGTGTGTATGGGAGATAGGAAGAAGGACAAGGATGAGATTAGGGAAGTTGCCAACCAAAATAATGTTGTCCAGTCGAGTTGCCAAAGGTGCGAAGGAGTTGAACACTTTGAGAGATCCTGCAAAGTTACAACTGAAGTTGAGGATCAAAGAGACCTTTCTTCTGTAAGTACTGAAGATTTACACTATCCTTTAAGAATTACATTAGTAACTGTTAAAAATTCTAAGAAACTAAATTTTTATTTACCCACCCGACTCAACCGGAAATATAACATAGGTTATATATAAATATTTGGTTGAGATCAGCATGGATAACATGTACTGAAAAAAAAATTATTACAGAGGTTTATGAAATGATAGAAGTTTATTAATTAAATCCTATAGAGAAATTTTTAATAGTTTTAGAAGTGGTGATATGTTTATCTACCTTCATAAAAGGTTAACTAGGAGAATATTTGTCGATCATAAAATTAGATAAAGAATACGGCCATATAAAATACATTAATGACAATATGCCTTCAACCAGATTGCTCGTGACTTACTTACAGGTAACGATCAAATTTAATATCAAAAGTTAAGTTGTTGGTAAAGTTTCAAATTAACCCTTATTATGGACATTCCATATTTCAATACAAGCATATATACACAAAAATGAGATTTATTATGTATATACAAAAACAAGATTTATTATTATCTCAAGTGTCAAAGCATCTTTCCAAACACACACAAATGTTCAGAACTTTATAACAATATATTAGCATTATCAAGATGTGGATAGAAGGGGGATTGGAATTGACTAGAGCAATTGATAAGAAGGAACAAGTAAGAAAGAATTAGCGTAACCCTTTCAAGTCAGTTAAGGATAATGAAAAGAAACAAGCTAGAAACAAAGCATCGGCAACTTTTTAGTCATTGGTGCCTACAACTCTAAGGTAAGTACATTACTTACATGGAAGGTATTCTGCATAAAGGAATCATAAACAAAAAGAAATAATACCCAGTGATTCTAGCCTAGCTTTAACGAACTAAAAACAAATACATTACTTCACTAAATCTAGCATTTATGTACCAAACACAATCTTTGACATCGATTGTACAATTTATACTGTAATGATTATAAAATAAATTGCAAAAGACATCTCATGTGTCGGGTACTTTATGAAATTTTACTTCTTGTACCACTTTGACTATAATTGTTCGTTGTTTAGCATGATAAAGAATAGACATTGCAAGATACAAAGTAATCTTAGGAGCGGCACTTGTCAGGATGCGGATAAAGCCTTACTTGAAGTACATAGACATGGTAGTTTATGCGTATCATTAGAACTTAGTCAAGCTAAATGTTAGCACTATAATATTCGAAAAGGAATTTGAAAAAAAAAGTCCACAAGCAATCTAATTTAGTTTTGATTTAATGGTTAGTAAGAAAGTGAGTAGTTACAGTCTTCAAATCAAGAGCTAAAAAATCGATATTGGCAAGTTTTATCTACACGGGTGTTCTAATTTCTTTTTTCCCCCTTAAAAAATGAATTTGTGATGAGTTAATACTCCTAGGTAGCTAATTATCTAACTTATTGATTGGTATTCCACCGTACATTCTGGTATTTATTCCCAAATCTGTCTCTAACTAATGAATGATGTCTATGGTAAATATGCAAAAAGGTTTATCTACCATTAATGATGTCCTTCAAGTCGCACTTTGCTTTCTACAACATCATTTCAGACAAATTTTTACAATGATAGCACTAACATGTAATTGATTCATTTTTCAAATCATGAATAATCATTTGTTCGGTCTTTTAGATTGTTTCTAAAATCTTCTTATCTTATTATTGAAACTAAATACTTGAAAAAAAAATGCTAGTGGACGAAGACCTCCTTGGATAAGAGACAGAGCCCCAAAGGGGGAGCCAAAAATGTACCAAATCATCAATAGGGGAGATTTATTGATGATTATCTATTCTATTACATAAAGTTCAGAGAATCTCCTACTGAAATAAACTCAATTAGTTATTTTATATATATTCAGTCAATAGACAGAGTCGTTAGATGTATTATTGTATTTTTTTCTTTCACATATTTCAATATTAAAATTTGAATGTTTCTATCTTATAAACATCCTTATCAAAATAGGTTGACAATGAGTCAGACGGGGAATACGAAGGCGAGGTGATGGAGATGTCAAGAGAGGAATGGATGACGAATTATTGTCTGTACTCAGATGAGGAATGGGCTAAGTTGCGCGTTTCAGATCCTGATGAAGACTTAGAGTCAGCATATGTGGGTGAAAGCGAAGTTGATGGCACCTGCTTCGTTGATGATTTCCAGTCAGAGTCGAGCAATGCTGACAGTTTTGAGGCCACAGGAAATAGGAGGCAAATGAGGGACACAAGGATGGGGCACTATGGCAGTGTCGATGGAGGGAAACCGGCGTGTATGGGAGATAGGAAGAAGGACAATGATGAGATTAGGGAAGTGGCCAACCAAAATAATGTTGTCCAGTCGAGTTGCCAAAGGTGCGAAGGAGTTGAACACTTTGAGAGATCCTGCAAAGTTACAACTGAAGTTGAGGATCAAAGAGACCTTTCTTCTGTAAGTACTGAAGATTTGCACTATCCTTTAAGAATTACATTAGAAACTGTTAAAAATTCTAAGAAACTAAATTTTTATTTACCCACCCAACTCAACCGGAAATATAACATAGGTTATATATAAATATTTGGTTGAGATCAGCATAGATAACATGTACAGAGAAAAAAGTTATTACAGAGATTTATGAAATGATAGGAGTTAATCAATTAAATATAATACAGAAATCTTTAATATTCTTAGAAGTGGTGATATGATTACCTACCTTCATGAAAAGTTTGCTAGGAGAATAATTGTCAATCATAAAATTAGATAAAGAATACGGCTATGTAAAATACATTTCTTACTATATGTCTTCAACCAGATGCTCGTGACTTTCTTAAATGTAATGATCAAATTTAATATCAAAATTTAAGTTGATAATTAGTTTCAAATTCCTTATAATGAAATTCCATAACAAGATTTATTATTATCTTTAGGGTCAAAGCATCTTTGCAAGGACACACAAATGTTCAGAACAAACTAACAATATATTGCGAATTTTTCTCATCCAAGTATCATCAACATGTGGATAGAAGAGGGATTGGAATTGAATAGAGCAATTGATATAAAAGAACAAGTAAGAAAGAATTAGCATGACCCTTTCAAGTCAGTTAAGGATAATGAAAAGAAACAAGCTAGAAACAAACCGTCATCAACTTTTTAGTCATTGGTGCCTACAACTGTAAGCGGATATGATGAAGGGTGCAACAAAAATTTTAAAAAAAAAAGGGCTTTCTTTTCGTGCTTTTATATGTGGTTAGTAGATTAGTGCATAACTTACATGTAAGGCAATCTGCAAGTAGGAATTATAAACAAAACGAAATAATACCCACTGACTCTAGCCTAGCATTAACGAACTAAAAATAAATACGTCAGAGCATTCAGTACCAAATGATTGCGTCGTCATATATGGATGTGTGTAGACTCTATAAAAAATTCTACCACACTAGGAATGTCCTTGGAGCGTTACAGAAAGGAGATTCTTATGAATACATCAAACAAAGTGTGACATCTTCTTCATCAATCTGTGGGGCTTTTCTTTAATTCCTTTTTAGGCCAAATATCCTCCTTTCTTTAGCAACACAATATCCGCCCTTTTAAAGTTGCCTTTTTTCGTTGCACCGTAATTTCTTAGGTGTCTATTTCCTTCGTTTTCTGGAGTTGAATATTTGCGGTTCCTAAAGCAATCTTTCCTCCCTCTTTTGAGGTTCCCATTTTGTGTTGTACTCTAATTACTTAGGTTGCATTTTTTTTTTTTTTTATCTTTAGTCACTTATCTCTACTTGCCATTTTGGTGTTGGATAGTTTTGCTTCTTTAATATTGCCAGCAAACTCATTTAATCATTCTTTCAATATTAATCATCAAAATTGCTTTCATAGACAAGAAATTAGATAATAGATCACCAATTATAGATTTCAAAAGCGTCATATGATGTTTTTTGTCTACTAATTTTTTTAATTATTTTGCAATTGGCGTAATTAATGCACAAACTTAAAATTTTTTATATAATAATAGCCCTTATCAATTATTTGTTTCGACAACCACTGGGGATGGCCATTGCCCTTCTCACTTGGGAAGGGGGAGGTCTTGGTGGGGCTAGGGTGGGGACGTGTGAGTGAGGGAGCAGGGTTTCACAACCTGCACATAATACACACAATGGCTTGTAAAATAGATATATGATAGGATAGGACCGGACCGGACCAAATTTTTTTTATTTGATTCAATTATTGCATTAATGAGTAGTGGAGAAATTAATGTCAAATGATTAGATCATAGTTGTACAAAAGAACAAATAAAAGAAATCATTAGATTATGTCACGCTTTGCCACATGGGAAAATGAACGATGAACAAGGGGTAGTTGATTCATGGTATATATGTTTGATATTTTAATGATCCATCTCCTACAAATTTGTTGTTGGCATCTTAAGTAAAGATACTTTAGACTGTTTGTTTTGCATTTTCCTTTGATAATTCTGTTAGAATGCTTGCGCAATGTAACCTACCCTACGAATAGGAATCATAAACAAAAGGAAATAATACGCGCAAAATCTAGCATTTATGTGCCAGACACAATCTTTTGACGTCAATGTACAACTTATTGAGTTACAAAAATAACTTTTGTACAATTAATTGCAAAAGATTATCTCATGCGCCTGACCATTTATGAAATTTTAATTCAGGTACCACCTTTCGCTATTAGCATGATAAACATTGCCAAATACAAAGTAATCTTTGGAGCAATACTTGTCAAGATGTGGATAAAACCTTATTTGAACTGCATAGACGTGGTAGTTTAGGTGTATCAATAATAATTAGTCAAGCTAAATATTAGCACTATAATATCCATACAATAATTTGTTAAGTAGTCAAAAAAATAATTTTTTATATTAAAAAATTCTATTGACCTCATTTTTGAGTAATTATAGCAGCACAAATAAACGTTCCACAAGCGCATAATTTATCCTTGATTTAATGGTTAGTGAGAAAGTGAGCAATAACAATCCTCAAATCAAAAGTGGAGAAAATTGCCACTGAAATGTTTATTTACACTGGTGTTCTTATATTGTTTTTCTTTTTTTACCTTATAAAAGGAATCTGTGATGAGATATTACTCCTACGTAGACAATTATCTAACTTATTTGATGTTCAATTTAAATTTACATGACATATTTATAAAAAGTTCAAACTTAGGTAATAGAAGAAAAATCGAATAAGTATTACTAATATTCTACTAAAAATCTAAGTATTTAACCCTAGATGTCTCTATCTAATGAATGACGTCCACAACGTACGGGATTTCGGGTGAATATGTAGAAGTTTACTATAAATCCAATACATATATTGTTTCCTCTCACATTGAACTTGTTACATCACAGATAAAACATCCCTTCACAATAATATTCGTCCTTGGAGTAAAGAAGAACAGTGAGGGGTATGGGTTTGTTGGTGGAATAGAGAGGGAAAACAAAAATGTGACCCCAGGTTCAGTGACATATGAAGGATTGATTGCTGACGTCGAAGGTTTCAACTTTCGTTTGGAGAGAATGTGGTATAAGGCTCCTGGTCAAGACGGCGTGTTGCTTATAGAGATCAAGAGTGATGAGCAAGTGAACGGAATGGTGCCACTAGCATCTAAAAGAGGATTCGTTCATTTGTACGTCGAGGGAGCGTTTGATAGTGAGCCGAGCAATGCTGAATGTTCCGAGGCCACGGCAAATAGGAGGCAAACGAGGGACGAAAGAACTGGGCATGATGGCATTGTCAATGGAGGGAAAATGGCGAGTATGGAAAATAGGAACAAGGACAAGGATATGATTGGGGAACCTGCCAACAAAAATGACATTCTCCGGTCAAGATGCCAAAGGGGCAATGGAGTCGAACATTATGAGAGATCCTGCAAAGCTACAACTCAAGTTGAAGATCAAAGAGGCCTTTATTCTGTAAGTACCTCTATTATGACTGATGCGGAAACAATTACGAAATTAAAACTGAGAAGAATAAAGAACACTAAAATTTACGTGGAAAACCATTGAGGGAAAAATCACAGGAAAAGGAGAAGCAAAATCCACTATAAAATATTGATGATTACAAAAGGTGACTAAAAAACTAAAAGACTCTTTCTATCTTAACTTCTTGACCTAATAACTTGAGAAAAATAATATTTATATTGCCCCCAAGCCCTAATGTTGGCCTAAGCCCATAAAAAATTTAAGACATACTCAACACGAGATGGGATTCTTGGATTATGCAATGTGTCTCCACCGCCTCTCTTAGCGTCAAGTTTAATGGAGAACCCCTCTCTTTCTTTAAGCCCTCGAGAGGTCTTCGCCAGGGGGACCCATTGTCCCCATGCTTATTCATCATTGTGGCAAATGTACTATCCTTTCTCATGAAAAAAGCAGTAGATGACGAGAGCTTCAAAGGAATCAAACTAAACAGGAACTACCCTAGCCTATCCCATTTATTGTTCGCAGATGACTCAATCTTCTTCTTGGATGGAAAGGTCAGGGACTGTCAAAACCTAGCATCTATCCTTCATCAATATTGCTTTGCATCGGGTCAGGAAATCAACCTCAACAAATCGGGTATCTTCTTTAGTGCGGGGTGTCCACTTCAACTGAGAAGGAACATGGCTCAAGAGATGCGTGTTCCGGAGATCGACAAAACTAGAAAGTATTTGGGCATCCCCTCAGATTGGGGCCAAACAAAAAAACAAATGTTCGCATGGATACTGGCAAGAGTAAACATGAAGTTGGAAGGCTGGAAAGAGAATTTTATCTCTAAAGCTGGCAAAGAAATATTAATCAAAGTGGTGGTACAAGCTTTGCCATAATATGCGATGTCTATATTTAAAATTTAAGTATCTATTTGCAAAGCCATAGAAAGGAAGATAGCTTCGTTCCGGTGGAAAACACATGCCTCCAAAGCTGGCCTTCATTGGAAAAAAATAGGAAATGCTGAAGAAAAGGAAAGACAAAGGTGGTTTGGACTTTAGAGATCTTCTTACTTTCAATAGGGCAATGTTGGGAAAACAAGCCTGGAGAGTCGCGGAAGCTCCAAACGCTTTATGGTATAAAGTACTCAAAGGAAGGTATTTCCCAAACTGTGACTTCTGGCATGCTGCTAAGGGTTCTCGCCCTTCATAGGGTTGGCAAAGTCTACTAATGGGTAGAGAAGTGATTTCAAAGGAGGTGAGATGGAAAGTGGGTAATGGCTAGCAAATCAGAATCAGAGAGGATAGATGGTTGGAAAGGGGTGTACTAGGAGGGCCATATAACCGACAAGATCCCAATATGGTTGCTGAATTGATTGACTAAACATAAAAATAATGGAAGGGACAACTATTGGGGAATCTTTTTGATGAGCAAGTCATTAATGAAATTCTAGCAACTATACTGCCAATCATCTCGACAGAGGATAAGCTAGTTTGGTCAGCAAATAAGTCTGGGTGCTACTCGGTTAAAAGTGGTTATAATCAACTTCGAAAGATTGAAACCATACAAGACAACGGGCAGGCTTCAACCTCTTACCAAACACCTAATTCTTCGTGGAGCAAGATCTGGAAGCTAAAAACACTCCCCAAAGTCAGATTATTCATGTGGAGTATCGGCCAAAATGATCTACTAACCAGGATTAATTTGTATAAAAGGAAGCTTTTACCTGAGCCTTATTGCCCCATGTGCTGCAAGGAACCCGAAATGGTGGAACATCTATTTCTCCTATGTGATAGGACAAAGCAGGTTTGGTCTAGTCCAGAATTAAATTTTTAGTTCTCTCACCAACAAGTGACCAGAATTGAGAAGTGGTTGCTGAACTATGAAGATCTGACCCAAAAGAACCTACCATTTGAGATCATCGTAGCCACTCTCTGGAACATTTGGTTAGCGCGTAATTCCTTCGTCTTCCAAAACCATATTCCTAGTCCCAAAAGTATAGTAGACTCAGCTTTTGTCATGCACTACAACTATGCGAAGTGGAACGAGAGTAACAAGGCAAGAGAGCATGCATTGGAGGATTTACCTTCGAGGTGGAGACCACCACAGCTAGGGACACTGAAGATTAACATCAATGGATTACAGCTCCCAAGGTCTACAGAAGGGGCTTTTGCTCTTGTGTACCGCGATTATGAAGGGAGATTGTTTGAAGGAGCTGCGCAAACAATCTGAGTGTCCTCCGCCTTTCACTCTAAAACCCATGTTTGTCTCCACACTCTTCGACACTTTGCTGGCTGATCTGGACAGAAATTTGTGCTGGAAATTGATAGCTCCACCTTGATAAGATTCCTACATGATTCCTCTCTCTGCTCGTGGGACATTGAGCCCCTTATCACAAAATGCTTAGGCTTCATGGCCCTTTTTGAGAGTCTTGAGTTAGCCTACTGCTCTCGAGATTCAAATAGATTAGCAAATTTGGTTGTAAAGGCCTCAAGATTTAAGGCCCTTCCACGTTATTGGGTTTCTTACCCACCACCACCTCTATGAGAGATCCTGTATTTTGATGCCCCTTACTCTAGAGGGTTAGTTGTTAAATGAAATAATAAGTTTATGTTATATCCAAAAAAAATTAACTGCACAACTTCCAATAGTAAAGATGTACCCAGTCAAAGACCTCATCTTATCAAGGTCACCGGCATAATCGGAATCAACATATCCTGTAAGAGTATCGCCAATTTTCCCAAACTCTAAACCAAAATGAGAAGTTCCCTTAAAATATCTCAAAATCCACTTCATAGCTTGCCAATGAGCTTTTCCTAGACATGATAAATATCTACTTACCACGCTAACAGCCTGTGAAATATCAAATCGAGTACAAACCATGGCATCATAAGGCTGCAAACTGCGCTAAAGTATGGAACACGTGACATATATTTTATATCATCATTTGTTTATGGACATAAACTAGCTGATAATTTAAAATTAGTAGCAAGAAGAGTACTTACTGATTTGGCATCTTTCATGCCAAAACGATCTAAAACCTTCTCAATGTAGCTTTTCTGGGAAAGATACAATTTTTTTCTTTTTTTGATCTCGCCAAATTTCCATGCCAAGGATTTTCTTCTTTGCACCTAAATCCTTCATATCAAATTCAGCATTTAACTGTGCCTTCAAATTTTGTATATCAGATTTATCTTTTGCTGCAATCAACATGTCATTGACATATAATAACAAATAATGAAAGAGCCACTTGGAAGTTTGCATATATATACGCAACTATCAAATTTGCTTCTACAATAGCCAAGTTGCACCATAAACGAATCAAATATTTTATACCACTGTCTTGGTGATTGCTTCAAGCAATAAATAGACTTTTTCAATAGACAAACATGGACTTCGATTGAAAATCTCTAGTTGACCCATATATAGGTTTTATCTTCAAGTTCACCATGCAAGAAAGCTGTTTTCACATCGAATTATTCCAACTCTAAATCATGCATAGCAACTAATGCAAGAAAAACTTGAATGGAGCTGTGTTTAACGACAGGTGAAAACACATCATTAAAATCAACTCCCTCAATCTGACTATATAGCCTTTAGCAACTAGACAAGTTTTGAACCTGATGTCTTCAACTCCATGAATACCTTCCTTTCTTTTGAAAACCCACTTGCAGCACACAATTTTCTTTCCTTTTGGTGGTTTGACAAGCTCCCACGTTTGATTCATTTCAAGAGATTGCATCTCTTCATTCATAGCAACCAACCACTTTACTGAATCTTTTGAAGATATAGCTTCCTTGTAGGTTTTAGGCTTATTATATTCAACTGACTTTGCAACTGAAAGAGCATAAGCAACAAAATCTGAAAAATCCATATTTCTCTGGTGGCTTTGTTATCCTTCTTAGTCTATCTCTAGCAATAGAATATTGTTCTTTCTCAAGTTTTTCAATCTCAATATTATCAGTAGATGACTAAACTGATTGCGAAGAAATTACTTTAAACTCCACATTCTCCGCAACACTTTCTAGATTTTCATGACAAAGAACAGATGACTCCTTGCTAGGATGAAGCATAATAGATTCATCAAAAGTAACATCTCTGCTAATGATAATCTTAGATGAATTAGCACACCAAAGTCTATAACCTTTTATACCAAAAGCATAACCATGAAAGATGCATTTTTTTTGCTCTAGGCTCTACTATTTCTTCACTAACATGTGCATATGCTGAACATCCAAATACTCGAAGAGAAGAATAATTAGCAGGTTTTCCTGACCATACCTTCTCAGGTGTCTTGCATTCAATAGATGTGCAAGGAGAACAATTTATCAACCAAGCAGCTATATTAACTGCTTCAGCCCAAAACTCTTTGCTTAAACCAACGTTAGACAACATACACCTAGTCCTTTCTAATAAGGTTCTGTTCATTGCAGAACATTGCTTTGGTGTATTCATTAGAGTATGATGTCTCACAATGCCTTCGTTTTTGCAGAATTCATTAAACTCACCTCTACAAAATTCTAGCCCATTATATGTCCTTAATCTCTTGATCTTCTTATTAGTCTACTTCTTAATCAATGTTTTCCATTGCTTAAATGTAACAAAAACATCACTTTTTTGCTATAGAAAATATACCCAAACTTTCATTGGAAAATCATCAATGAAAGTAAGTAAATACGTCAAACCAAGACCTTTCGAAGGAACTTTTGTAGGCCCCCAAAGATCAGAGCAAATATAATCCAAATTGCCCTTTGTTGTGTGAATTCATGTCTTGAAACTAACCCTTTTTTGTTTTCCAAAGACACAATGCTCACAGAGATCCAATTTTTTGACCACACAAAAGACCTCTCTTACTCAGCTCCTCCATCCTTTTAATACTCATATGGCCTAATCTCATATGTCATAATTTAGTGTTGTCCGATTCTAACATAGAGGATGAAACTGCAGCTGAACCAGTAATTGTATTACCTTGCAGTTGATACAAAGTTCCAATTGTTAGACCTTTCATCAACAGAAGTGAACCTTTCATAATTTTCATAACTCCACATTCAGCTGTGAACTTATAACCATTAGCATCAAGTGTACTCAAAGAGGTAAGGATTTTCTTCAAATCAGGAACATGTCTGACATTTTCTAAGGTTCTGATCATGCCGTCGTGCATCTTAATACTGATAGTCCCAATCCTCACTGCTTTGCATTTAGCGTTATTTCCCATTAAAATAACTCCACCATCATATTCCTTGTACGTGGAGAACCAATCACGATTAGGACACATGTGATACGAGCAGCTTGAATTAAGAATCCAGCTATCACTGAATTTATCTTTATCATCTGCAACCAATAACCAATCTTCATTTTCTTCTTCGGCAACACCAACTTGAGCAAGATTTTTGTTTCTCTAATTCTGTCTATTCTGGTAGTTCTGATTGTTCTGTCGATTTGCATTCCTTTGATTTTGCTTATTCAAATTATTTTCTCTTTGATGCTTTACCTTTAGTTTCAGACAATTTATCTTGATATGCCCCTTAGACTTACAATAGTTGCAAATCAGATCCCTATGCTTCAATTTTGATCTGCTCCTACTACTATTGCTTCTCTCAATATATCTTCCTCTAGCAACTAAACCAACCCCATGATCATTACTGCCTTCAAAAATCAATTCTGTATCTAATTTTTGTTTATTTAGAAGACTAGTCTTGACATCTTCAAAATCAATAGTTTCTCTACTAACAATCATGATTTCTCTAAAATTCTGATAAGAGGGAGGTAGTGAAACTAGTAGTAAAAGAGTTTGATTGTCATTTTCAATATTAACATCAATACTTCTTAATTCAGAGATAATAGCATTGAAATTAGAAATATGAGACTTAAGAGAAGCACCTTCTACCATACGAAGAGTGAAGAGTCGTTGCTTGAGCCTCAACTGATTGGCGATGGACTTTGTCAAAAAAATACTCTCCAATTTCGTCCATAAACCTGAAGCTATTTTCTGATCTAGTACCTCCTGCATAACTTCATTCGTGAGATACAACAGAATAGCATATAGAGCTTTTTCATCCAATTCTTCCCAAGTTTCATCCAGCATGCTAATTGGTTTCTTTCCTTTCCCAAACAAAGTTTTCTTTAAACCCTGCTACGTAAGAACAACCAACATACAAACCTGCCATAGGTTGAAACTGCCTCTCTCATCAAACTTTTCAATATCAAATTTCATTGTTGAACTTGAAGCCATAACCAGACGATCGAAAAAACCCTAAGGCTCTGATACCAGATTGTTATAACTGATGCATAAACACTAATGAAATTAAAATTAAGAGGAATAAAGAACACCAAAATTTACGTAGAAAACCCTTGAAGGAAAAACTACAGGGAGAGGAGAAGCAAAATCCATTAAAGAATATTGAGGAATACAAAAGGTGGCTCAAAAACTAAAAGACTCTTTCTGTCTCAATTTCTTGACCTAATAACTTGAGAAAAATAATATTTATATTGCCCACAAGCCCTAACATTGACCCAAGCCCATAAAGAATTTAAGACATACTCAACAACCTTCCACCTTCTCCAGTGTATTCCAATTTCATTTTAGAAAATTTCCACCAAAAAAATATAATTTTTCACTCAATTGCCCTACAAATAGAGACAAAGATTTTAAAATATTGACGTGGCATAGGATTTCAACGCTTGTACTAGTACTTTAATAAGTACTTCTTTTCCGGCTCTTGACAGTCGCTTTTCCTTCCACCTTCAAGTTTAATGCTAACTATAGCTAGGATCTAGGTGTACATTTTAAGTTTTATTTTTGAAACCCCCCAAACGGAAGGAATGCCTCAAATTCTTTCCAATTTGTGCAATCTGTGGACCTCTCCAAGCATTGGCTATGTTTTCACATACGTTGACATTTAAATGTCTTCCCAAAGGTCATGAAATATTTTTGAAGAATATGGAACTTGTTTTACTTCCATTATTTTTTTACTTATTAAATGTTACATTCTTGCATTCTAGATTATTTAGAGTTAGGCATCTAGCAATGTACAAGAGCATTATTTGTCTTTGTCGTAAGATTTGACAAGATCAATGATGGTAATACCAAGACACCAAGTATAGTTGCCTCATGATGTTCATATAGATGATGACCCCATATCTATACTGTGGTCTCTTCCAATATTTGGTCAACGCCAACTCTAACAAAAGCTAATGAAAATCAATCCTAAATTTTTTATTTACCTTTTGTATGTATTAACATTATATTTTATATCTTTACAGGGATTTGTAGATTCAACCTTTTTATTTTTAGAGTATTTCTTTATCACTAAATCAGAGTAAAATGTTTACTCTGTTAATGCATTTATTTCTTGCTTCCAAAGGATTGTCTATTGAAAATGGAATATAGAGAAATAAAAGAATGATTCAAAAATCAACTAATTGGTGCTATATTATGATGATCCATCTCCTGTACTTTGTACGTAAATTGAACAAGAGTGGAATATGAATACGTATTCTTGTGCTAGTAAAGGAAGGAATGAAATTTAAAAGAAAGTCTTGTACGTTAGAAGATGCTTTGCTTCCTTTTTTGGCCAAATATCCTCCTTTCTTCAGCCATACAATATCTTGCCTTTTTACTCACTCCGTCTCATTCTCCCACTTTACGGACAAAGACTGAAGGTGGGGAAAGGGCCACAGCTTGGAGGACCGGCATTGCATGTTGCAAAAAGGAAAAGGTAAGTGATTAATTGAGACGATTGTGAGCTGATTCTCCTATTTTTTTCTCTTAGGCTGCTGATTTTATTTCCTTACGTTAGCCACTCATCTCTACTTTCTTTTTTGGTGTTGGATGTTTGTGGTTCCCTAAGCAATCTTCTCTCCCTCTTTTGAGGTTCCCATTTTGTGTTGTACATTAATTAATTAGGTTGCATATTTTTTTTTCTTTCTTAGTCACTTATCTGTACTTGCCTTTTTGGTGTTGGATAGTTTTGATTCTTTAATATTGCGAGTAAACTCTTTTAATCTTTCTTTAAATATTAATCATCAAAATTGCTTTCATAGATAAGAAATTAGATAGTAGATCACAAATTTTATATATATATATATATATATATATATATATATATATATATTTGGTCTGTTCAAATTATATATTTCAAAAACATCATTTGATTTCTTCATCTACTAATTTTTTCTTATTTTGCAATAGGCATAATTAATGCAGAAACTTAATATTTTAAATAATAATAGTATTTGTGGGTAATTTGATTTGATTATTACATTAATGAGCCATGAAGGAATTAATGTTAAATGATTTGATCATAGCTCTATAAAAGAAACAATAAGAACTCATTAGATTATGCCACGTGTCACCACATGGGAAAATGAATGATGAACGAGGGGCAATTGATTCATGGTATACATGTTTGATATTATGATGATCCATCTCCTATGAATTTTTGTTAGCCTCTTGAGTAAAAATAATTAGGATGTTTATTTTGCCTCTTTCTTTAAAAATTTGTTATAATATCTATGCAATTTAATTCAAAGCTAATCTATCCGCTTGTAGATTAAGCAATAACTTAGTGTCACATTTATTTGCTTCTTTCCCGGTGCATGCATATATAGTGGACCTAACTAGGAGATAAGGACACCAGAAGTTCCATAACTTACGCACGGCACTCACTTGAATGCCATAATTTTTTTCCGATCATTTAAATGCCATAACTTCTGAAAAATTGTCCACTTAAGTGCCATACTTTCAATCAATCACTTAAGTGTCAAAAAATTTAAAAAAAATGTTCACCTAAGTGCCTGAAATCCGACGTGGCATAGCACTTGTGGTGAAGGTTTTAAAAAATTATGACACTCAAGTAATCAATTGAAAAATTATATTGCATTCAAGTGTTTTTTAAAAATCTCAAGTGAACGTCGTACATAAATTATGGCTCTCAAATGATCGAAAAAAAAATTTATAACACTTAAGTGAGTACGAAACTTATGGCACTTGTGGTGTCATTGTCCTGCTTGACTAGCTTTGTATTTTTGGCCACCTAAGGCTTGAGTAGTTGACACTGCATTTTTAGTACCATTGCAAATTGCTAATACGCAGGATTGATGTCTTTTTTACAGCACGTGATTATTTCAAAGTAAAATGAAGCACATATTGTTTGAACAAACAGTCATATATTATGTTAGGATGTAACTATTATACGAGCAAACATATTATTTCACTAAAAAATGCAACTTATGGACGAAAAGAGACACTAATTGATTCTGAGGCATATTTAGATTAAGAAAGAATACAACAACATACAGACTTTCATAGACTGATTTAAAATGTGACCCATGGTTATGGATCTTTCACACGAAAAGAAGAAAATAAAACTCCTTTTAAGTTCCAAAATTCAAAACAATTGAATTTATTACAGTATTATAATTGAAATAAATAGCTAACATTAAAAGATAGTAGTACATGAAGTACATAAAATACATAAAATTATCCAAAAAGAGTAGATTATTGTAATTAAAGTGAATATAAGATGAAGGATTAAGTTCACTGAAATAATGACATTAAAGTTAGAAACAGAAACGGTGCTTGTTATGGAAGTGGAATAGCAAGACTATTACTTTTTTTATTTTTACTTTTTTGCTTTACTTGGCATGGCATGGAGTAATTAGTGCAAATGATGATAAATTTTAAGGAAATAAAATTAGTTAATTAATCTGAAAAAGTATACCATCAAGGCTATGTGGAGCAAAGCATAAGGTGTTGAATCATGTCGATTCTCCTCTGATTCAAATCTGCTCTTCTTTCCCAAACTCAGGATGGGGCTGAGTTCGACATTTCAGGTTCCAATGAAGTGCGAGACTCTGCGTCTATGGGTGAAAGCGAAACTGATGGCACCTCCTCCATTGATGATTTCCATTCAGAGCCAGGCAATATTGAATGTTTTGAGGCCACGGGAAATAGGAGGCAAATGAGAGACGAAAGGATTGGGCGCTATGACAGTGTCGATGGGGGGAAAACGGTGAGTATGGAAAATAGGAAGAAGGACAAGGATGAGATTGGGGAACCTGCCAACCCAAGTGATGTTGTCGGGTCAAGTGGCCAAACATGCAAAGGAGTTGAACACTATGAGAGATCCTGCAAAGCTACAACTGAAGTTGAGGATCAAAGAGACTTCTCTTCTGTAAGTACTGAAAGTTTGCATTATTATCTTAATCGTGCAGTCCTTGAAACTTACGCTGAATTTCAACGGGGTCCAGGTGAAGAGGGATAAGACTGTGGAGACTGATCAAGTACTTGCAAAAACAGGCAGAGGAAGTGCGACAGGATGTGCTTCAAAACCAGGAAGGGACCCTACAGAAAGAGGCAGAGGAAAGGATATAGCTAAAAGTTCAAGAAACGGCAAAGGTTTGAGGTTGGGTAGAGATGTAACTTCTACTTTAGGGAAGGGCACGACATCAAACTCAGGGAGGGATATAGCTTCAGGTTCACGAAGCAGTGCCACTTCAAGTTCAAGAAGGGCCAGAGGTTCAACTTCTGGAAAGGGCACAACTTTGAGTTCAGGAAGGGGCATGACCTTGAGTTTAGGAACGGGTGGGGGTTCAAGTTCAAGAATGGACACAACTAAAATGGGCATAGCTTCAAGTTTAGGAAGGGGCACAACTTCGAGTTCACGAAGCAGCAGGACTTTGAGCACTGAAAGGGGCAGAGATTCAACTTCAGGAAAGGGCACAACTGTGAGTTCAGGAAGGGGCATGACCTTGAGTTTAGGAACGGGTAGGGGTTCAAGTTCAAGAATGGACACAACTAAAATGGGCATAGCTTCAAGTTTAGGAGGGGGCATAACTTCAAGTTCACAAAGCAGCGGGACTTTGAGCACCGAAAGGGGCAGAGATTCAACTTCAGGACAGGGCACAACTGTGAGTTCAGGAAGGGGCATGACTTTGAGTTTAGGAACGGGTAGGGGTTCAGGTTCAAGAATGGACACAACTAAAATGGGCACAGCTTCAAGTCCAGGAAGGGGCATAACTTCAAGTTCACGAATCAGAGTGACTTTGAGTATGGGAAGGGGCAGAGGTTCAACTTCAGGAAAGGGCACGACTGTGAGTTCAGGAAGCGGCGAGACTCTGAGTTTAGGAACAGGTAGGGGTTCAAGCTCAATAATGGACACAAATAAGATGCGCACAGCTTCAAGTCCAGGAAGGGGCATAATTTCAAGTTCACGAAGTAGCGTGACTTCGAGTACAAGAAGGGGCAGAGGTTCAACTTCAGGAAAGGGCACAACTATTAGTTCAGAAAGGGGCACAACTTTGAGTTTAGGAAGGGGCACGACTAAATTGGGCACAAGTTTAAGATTAGGCACGTACAAAAGTTCAAGTTCGGCCAAGGCTGAGCCTCAAACATCAAGGTCACGGGAAGAACAATAAGGCAAGCATGAACAAGCACAGAAGCAAGCGGAAGATCTAAGGTAATATAACATATTTAGTAGGTATGCACTTTCTTCATTCTTTTTGTGTGCTTACCCACAGATAATGCATGGTTACAAACTCTACTTTTTCGGGGAGACTCGAGACCGACATGTCACGGTAGAACTCCACTTTTCTTAAGGAGACCCAAAACCAACAAGTTGTTACAGGATGCTGATCATCTGTCTCCTTCCATAAGTCAATCCGCTGTCTCCATTCTGTTATAGGTGTTTCCGGTTCTTCTTTTCTGACTTCTTCCTCAGTTTTATTTCCATTCTGTTAAGTAGAAGCTTTACTCCACTCTTCTTTCTATGTCATTTATACTTCCTTGTTTTACTCTATGCAGAATTTCAGATTTACTTTCTTTTTGTTATTTCTACATATCATTCTTCTTGGCAAACCTCTCTTTCTCTTGGAGTGTATATTTCTGCAGACTATTTTCTTTGGTTTTCATTTTCTTCCGAAAGGAAATCTTCTTCTAATAAGGTTATTTGGAAATGTGAAAACATGAGCGAGGTTGGCCTTGGGGTTACCCTCTATTTGCTAGGATGAATCCTATAAGTAGGGCGTATTACTTGTCCATCTATTTCTCCGATTCAATCGCAAACAATTCCCTCAAGCTCTTTGTCCGGATAAGTGAGTGTGATGATCTAGAAAGTACTTTATATGAAATTCTTGTCGGAATTCTTTCTTTATTTAATTCTCCAATGTTAAATTCATCGATCTACTTTTGTTAAATTTAATTTCTATCTCTCTATTTTTATATTTACTAGAAAAGATACCACAAAAAACTTTAAAACATGTCTGATGTAGTATCAATGCTCTCAAACGTTTCTTGTGCACCACAAACTCCAAACTTACACCTGCATTAAACATCTATCTTCTATCACGGTTCTTGTCAAAGACCGCCCAAGAAAATCCTACGGCTTAACAACGGAATGCAAACAGAGCTAATGTGACGCCTTCATGGCTTAAATGAAAAACAAGGACAGTCGTTATGGTGGCTGACGTGGACTACAATGGCACCAGTTTGCTCTCTCTCAGTTGCTGAAGTCGATGTGGGGCAAAATTATACGGTTCTTGGTTCGTGTTTGCTCACTCTCTTGGTTCCTTGCCAAATCCGTGGCTGTTTAACCAAGACTTATCCAAGTCGAGCTTCGATATAACTTGGGCGAGTGATTACGAGTTCACATTGTTTCAAATCCGTGGTTGTTTTTACTGTCTGGTATCTTACTGATTCTGAATTTCGCCCCCTTTTCTGGTGTTTTTCTTGCTCTTTGGTTATGTCATTACCAGAGTTTGCGCATTTTTGCCTCTTCAAGAATCCTGTGGAGAGTTTTTGCTTCATGGCCAGTATTTTAACCCTTCAAAATTGCGTTTTCTTTACTCCTACAACTTGTGGTTCTTTATCTTACATGCTCATCGGAAGAGATGGATTATATTTTGCATTTTAAAATTTGGTCAGCTCTTTAATTTTCTTTTATCTTTGGTGCATCTAAATCTTGCCAGTATTCTGTAATTTGATCAGCATTATATACCAATAGTATTTGATAATTCAGTGCAAATGTAGTAGTTGAAGTTACCGCTATCAACCTTGGGACTGAGACACTGCTGGTATGAACCTGGTTCTCTCATCGCTGTTTAGAGCTCTGGCAGGCCACTGTACTTGGATTTAATGGGCTGATTCGATTTGTTTGTCGGAATCATTTTGCAAAGGGCATTGTTCTTGTTGCGCTGCATATGCTTTTGAATGCCAGGGCAAGAAGGTTACAATAGATTAATAAGACCCCTGAGCTATAGAGGAGCAGTAGGTCTTTGTCTTGGCTTTCTCTTTAGTTATTCGAGCTAGCTACGAGTATAATTAAAAAGGTTTCACTTCCAAATTATTGTTTCCACAATTTAGTTTCTGAAGATTTTATGTTGGCCAGTGGAAGGAGGTTCTATCGTTGGAGGTGATGGTTTGTCAATAATCTGCAATAGATTTGGGATTGATAAGTTAGTCCATTGTCATGTGTTGTTCATTTGGTGGTTGAGTATAGGACCAGTTCACTGTTATGTGTCGTTCATTGAGAGAGCCATGTATTGTTGAATTTGAATATGTTGTGTTGTGTTTGAAGGCCTCTGTTTCACATAATTTCTAGTGTTTCCAATAAGTCAATCTTTTTTCCTATGCTGAGCATTATTGAAGTTGAAGTTTTTGTCGAGTGAAGTGTGTGCACTACTGGAATGTGAATTGCTTGCTTGTCTTGGACAGATTGATGATTGCGGGTTTTTCAAAAGGATTGATCCTAAGTCCTCGTTACATGACAGAGAAGTGATTTTTGGATTGATCAATGAAAAGAAATCATTGGAAAGTATGGAAGCCAGTTGAAAGTATCCGAGGAGAAAGTCCACATTCTCAAAATGCAGCTAGAAAGGAGTAAGTGACAGAACAACTAGATACAAGTGGAAGTGTCTCGACTAGAAGCAAAGGAAAAGATCTATTTGAAAGGCATAGTTGTATTAGAAGGATTGATGTGCACAAATGCTGATGTTGAAGTTGGACAGAAAAACACAACTTACGTTGCCTTGGATTGGCAACAATGTTGGATTGGTCGTGATGGTTGTCTATCTCTTTTGCTTCTGGGTAGCGTAATTAGGGGTAGATGCTAGGCAAGACCAATGTTATCATGCAAAAAAAAGTGAAACTGTATCCAACTGTGTTTAATTGTTTGCAATGAAAGATGTGTCGTTCTGTGTACTGCATACTTATTTCAGATTTTTTTAGTAATACTATCATGTTATTATATCACACGGTAAAGGATTTAAGTTCTTAAGCTTTTAAAAACTATGGTGGATTTGCTTGGAGATGAAAAAAAAAGGAAACAGAACAACCATGTATCTACAAAACAGAACAATAATCACCAATTATATTCTTCAAATAAGGTCTAAAAACCTTTTTTCTTTCAGAACTTGGATGATTATATTAGAAAAAACCAACTGGACAAGTTGGTATATGGTTCAGAAAACAGTAAAGAAGAGGAAATTACAACCTACTTAAACGATTACAACTAAAAAAATCCAACTGGACATTAGCTACAAAGTTGGTATATGGTTCAGATAACAGAGAAAAAAGAGGAAATTACAACCAACTCTAATGATCACAGCACGGCCATCACAGCCATATGTCATTGTTTCATCAGTCTTTGCAGTGGTTGCCATACCGAACCAAGAAAAAGACTTAAGCATCAGCATAATCCATCTTGGACTCATCAGTAAGAGCATTTCACAAGAACTAGTACTCCCAATTACTTGCAAACAATATCGTCTCGGAACTGTGTAACTTTACACTGTAAAATCTTTGGAAAAGGCTTCACCAGATAACTCTGATTTAGAAAACAAGAAACAAACCATGCTGATAAAGGAAGCATCTGCAGGAATTCTCAGAGTCCAAAAGGATCTGTTTTTTAAAGTTGTGAGTTTTCATCCTGGCCACCCAGTGATTTGCACTGCTTTGGATGACAGTACTGATAAGTTGAAGTCTAGCAACATGGAATAATTTGCTGGCAGTCCAAGCGTTGAACTTATTAGAAAGTTTATCAAGCAAAGGCTTACAATCCACAACTGAAAGCTCCCCCAAAACAAGGGGAACAGCTGAGTTTTTAAGAGGAGGATCGCCTGCCTTCAAATGAGATAAATCCAGTAACTCTTGCTGCAAATCATCAGGGATACCAGCTGCAAATAGAACAGTTTTAGATGGATTGAGTTTAGGTCCAGATAGAGCTCGAAATCTGTCAATAACAGAAAGCACAGCCTCCAAAGATTGCTTGTCGCCATTTAAAAAGAAGAGCAAATCATCAACAAAGGCCAAATGAGTAAGGTGAGTTCTTTTCGCGCAAAGGATAGAATTCAAGTTCACCAGAAACAGCAGCAACATCCAACAATCTAGAAAAAGGACCTCGATCGTCAGAAGCCTACCAGAGGGAATGCGAGAGATCCAACACGAATCTGTGACTATGTAATCAAGCTTTTCTGAGGAAAAGCAAGAGCCCCAAGGTCGGTAATGAGTTTGAACAAATTGAGCTCCAGCAACTGAATCGAGCTTTTCTGAGAGAGAAGGAGAGCAGGAAAGAACTCACTGACATATCCCATATGTTGATTTCTTGTGTGTCATCATAGATGCATCATCAAGACGTTGCAAAAAATTGTGGGGCTTGGTGATGTATGTCTTCAAACTAGCTTGGGCAACAAGCCCATGCTTAAGCATGCGAGGCATATTCCGCACCTTTAATTGAACTCGAGTTCTACCGGAAAATTAGATGATGATGGATTGGAAAGTTGGTCCAAGGATGAAACTTAGAAGCTTGTCGAGGAGTCGCTCATTCTACCAGGGAGGGGGAAAATGTCATGCTCTTTATTGCATATAAGCTGAGGTATGCAAGGACCAAATTCATGCTATGGGAGAAGCAACGTCTGATCTATGGCATATGAGACTCGATCATATGAGCGACAAAGACAAAGGCCTCCAAATTCTTGCAAGGAAGGAAAATTACTACGTTAAGTGGAAAGTTACGAGTGATAGGACCTCAAACAATACGAGAGAATAAGAAAAATTATTATCACTTTCGAGAAAATTACGAATGGAAAAAGAAAGGTAGGATAACTGGAGCACACAAATCACAAGAATTGCAAGTCCATAGGGAAGTTATGTGGAAATAATGATAGTAGTTACTAACGAATCACAATGTATATAAAAGTTGCTTTGAAGAAACAAAATTGCAGCGATTTCAATGATCGTAAAAATTTCATTGTTCATAAGTAATATGCCATTTGGATTCAGATAATTTTTGTTGATAATTAATGAAATCAATCGACTTGTTTATAAATTTATTCAAATGTTTCTTAAGTGATGGTAACCTTACCCCACTTCAATGTTAGGCCTGAGTGCTAATTTTATACTCAGTTACCTTAGCCATATATATGAATGCTGTTAAATTGCTGTTAAATTGCCAGCTCGTCGCAGAAAAGTGGCACCGGTGCCTACCTGCTGATAAATGGAGTACCTGAAGTGACCAAAACAGAGTTATGGATCGGATCATCCAATAGCTTTCAGAGCGAAACAAAACCGTCATTTAGATTATCCGGTTCATTGGCTATTGCTTCTGCTAGGCTTTGCTTATGGAACAAAGGTAAAAATTTTAGCCTATTGAACAAAGGTAAAATTGTCCCACGAAGATATATATTGATAAAATATTTAAATATTGAACCATGCATTCATTTGCGAAATTTGTCCCATAAGCATAGAATATTATCATATATGAAAGTTGTCTAATTGGCATATAAGTACACGTGATCTTTCAGGTGTGCTTGAGCTTTCTTCGTCGGGCTCCCAAAGACACTACAACAGCTCGATTACCCTCCAATTCCTTCGATCGGAAACGAACCATGTCCGCGTGATTCACATTACTCTTCCCCGTGCAGCGACTGAACTATGGGGTTCCACTTGATTTTCCATGGCAATCGCGCGCAACGTCAAAAAACAACGCTTCAATCTTCTGCCACTACCTCCTCCATTGGCCTTTAGGTACTTGAATGACTACCCTTGTTACCGGAGATTGGTTTGTTGCTATGTTCCACACCAACTGTTTGTCGAAATTCCTGACTAGCTTCCTTCTCGGAAGCCCCACTTTGTGTTTGCTCTTTTGGGTGCCGGTTTTCACTAACGGACCTTTGTTTCGATCTCTTTGAAGCATTGTCCCGTGATATCTTTTTTTCCTTTATTTTTGGGTCGTTACGTCTTTAAAGTGTCCTGCAGGAGAACAACTATGGCGGGCGATGATATCTCCATGGAAAGTAGCGAGCTGAAACGTCAAAAGATGGACGGAGATGACGGACGTGATGCGACTAGTAATGTGCCAGACTCGGTGCTCCTCCACATCCTGTCCTTCCTGCCCACGAGAGACGCCGTGAGGACAGTGATGGTCCCGAGATTCCGTTACCTCTGGACTTCTACCCGCCACTTATCTTTCGATCACTGTGCTAACCATAACTGCAAGGAGGAGGCCGCTGCTTTTACCGACCGTGTGCTGACTCCGCACGAGAATCCCCACAATCGATTCGTTCCGCCTTTATTTGAACTATGCGGCTGAGGCGTACACCGATTATCCTCAATATGAGGGTGGTCTAACTGAAGAGACAAGAAGGTCGAACAAAATCGGTATGTGGATTCGTTTTGTGGCGAGGAGAAAGGTTAAGTTCCTCGATTTGGACTTCTTGGCGTGTGCTAGGGAAGTTCTTACATAATCTTGACTTCCCGCATAATCTTTACGTGCTGCCCAGCATTGTTCTGAGGTGTAGCTGCTTAGTAGAGCTGAAGCTGGCTTCCTGCGAGGTCAGACCGGTGGGACGGGTCCAACTAAGGTCGCTTATAAAATTGTTCATGAAGCAAATTGACTTAACTGACAACATCATGGCTGACATACTATCCGGTAGCCCGTTGCCAAAAGAATTGTCTCTTGAATATTGCGATGGCCTCCACGAGCCCAAATTCTGTTGTGGCCCATCTTTTGAAGAGTTAAATTTGGAGGATTGCGGCGGTTTGAAATAGCTTGATCTTACACGATCAGATATATAAAACATTTAAACATTGACCACAGTGGGCATCTAGAGTCAGTTTGTCCTAATGTGAAGATTCTGGATATTGCTGGGCGTATAAAGTATGTCAAGGTGACCGATATGTCATCACTGGTTGATACGTCCCTCTACTTCAGTCATTATCTTAGATATTCGTCCGGGAAATATCGTGAGTTGAGACTGCTTTTGGAAAAGCTCAGCTGCAGTCCTTATTTTATGCCATGCGATTTGTGCATACAGGTATGGTTTCTCTGCTGTTGCTCTGACCTAATTTGTCTTGCTTTGAGATACTTTTGAATGATTTGGGTCCTGATCCTTCAGGTAAGGGGTATTACTATTTGTTTGATAGGATATCCTCACATTTCAACTGTCATGAAATTTGTACGATATGAAGTTGGGTGAACTGACTTTGAATGGGTCTCATTCGAAATGGACAGCGGCTGTGCCGTTTCTCTGCTTTGGCTTCTGTGTTCTGTTGCTTTTTTTATGCTTCAATTCATGAGGTAACGTCCTGGATGAAGAGTAAAAGAAAATATTGTTTACTTAAGCTGGGTTCTTTTATTTATGCCCACCTAAACTTTTATATGGCGGCCTTCCTTGCATCTGCTGGCCTATGAACTTTGAGAAAATGTAAACTATTATCCATAACCCACTCATGTAATCGAAAACTACCGCTTGTTAGGTGCCTGTCTTCTTTGTGTCCCCGTTTGCCTCATGGCATTTTGTAGACGATATTGTTTTCATTTTTAATGTGACATCTATTACCATTTTAAATGTGCATATCCATGCTCTTGTGATTTGTCTTTCTAATATTTTAGCATAATCTGATAAATTTCTTGACAAGACTCTGAATTCGATGGAATCATACTAATTCATTTCAGTCAGTCCATACATGCACATGCTCTCAAGCATCCACAATGTATGTCCTGTGCTAATTTTCATTTAAAGTCGGTCCAATTAATTCTATTTAAATTAGGTATTAACTATGTGGGAGCTGACAAATCAGCCATATCCATCTTTCGCCTGGAAGCACGTAACACTTCAAATGCATCTGAGAAAGCAGTACCTCCCCGACATTTGTAGCTTGTTAAGGAACTCTCATTTTCTTGAGACACTCGCTATTTATGTTTATCCTGGAAGATATGGCGATGAATCTGAGGTATGAATGCTTGAACTGTAAAATTTTATTGGAATATACGAATTTGGAAGTAACGGAGATTGAAAAGTTGCTTTAAACTTTTAGCTTGCTGAAGCAGGGTGGAAGCTTGCATTTGAGTTCAATGGCTTTAGTTACTGGACTTCAGTCGACGGCATATTTCCCTGCCTCGAGCACCAGCTTAAGCATGTTAAGATATATGGTTATGTACAGGAGCCTGAAGTCATTGAGCTCATTGAATTTCTACTTAAGAATGCACAGGTCCTGGAGAAAATAGAGATTTCTGCCAAGAAGACTCTGCAGCGAACACATAGCAAGTACATGTTTGCCAGTGACATTGGTCGTCCGTCAAAGGATTATTGTACATCAGACACACTCCTAGAGTTTTCACAAAAGTTGTTAAGTTTCCCGAGGGCCTCAACTTGTGCTGTAATACACCTGGGTTAGATACTGGAATTGGAATTGTGTTCACCCCTCTTTTGGACACCCTTGATGTTTCTATTTCAGGCATGTCTCACATCTGATAGACTTTACAAAAGTAGTTGGCCTTTATGATGTATTCGCTTTTTTGCCTCAGGTCTAGCAACATCCCCGACTCTGTACAGGCAGCTTTATGAATATTTTGATAGTGGATGTGTCTTTTTTTGCCAAAGTGTGTTTCTCTTGACAACCTTTCTTTTCAAATTCCCAGCTCTTTCTGATAGTTCGGCTAAATTTTTGCAGTATAGATTTACTTGAATTATCTCTTGATACCAGTTACAAACAGTTAATTCCCTCCTGTGGCTGCTCTTCTCTCTTGGTTTTTCACTTTATAGGCTGGTGTCTTCAATGTTTCACTTTTCAGCTTTAGCTACCATTTCTTTGTCCTGAAAGGAAGTCAATGCAGGTCAATATTCTTGAGTACCGCCCTTGAATGATTAGTATATCAACATCAATATCAGTACAATCGTAACCTACTGTACAGATTCCGTGAAGTATTGAGTTGTGCAGTCATCAAGTTCGTGTCTTTTATTAAAGTCTACTCTAAAACTGTTATCCTATGTGCTCGTCTTCCTAATTATCCAGACCTTTCTGCTCATTATTCCTCACGAATGATGTTAGAGCTCAATGGAAGACCTTCCATGAGAAAATCGGCCATCAATCTGGACTTTAAGTAATTTGGCAATCGACCCCTTGAACTTTGAATTGGGTGAAACCAGTCCAACTTTGTGGGAATCTACTTCATCCCCTCCTGACACAGGTTGTTTTCAATGAAACTTTTCGTAGTAACATGTCCGTCAAGCATAGATCTCAATCAGTATATGCACTTCAACCGCCACAATTCCAAGATAATAAGTGATGCTCTAATATGAGATTTCACAAATAGAGCACTCCCACATTGTTTTTTGGAAACCTAACGTAAATGATGTCAGAAATGACAAAAGTCGAATCAAATGGGATTTTGATTTCTGAACCAAATAGATAGTTTCGGCTTGATCGGCCCGTCTCGGTTCGGTTCAACATTTGAACCGAACTTGTACCCGCTCGATCTATTATATTCGAGTCCAAGTTGCTTCACTTGCTTCTTCACACTCCTCCATCATACTTTCGTAGAATTTGTGCACGCTAAATGGAAGCTCCCAAATCAGTCATGTCCATCTTAAACTTGCGAGTCCGTGATGCTTCAATTGCTACTTAGCAAGTGAGACCTCCTTGGTATTTCTAGCTCGTACAAGTGCTCGAGATGAAAGAACAGCTTGGATTCAAATTTCAGCTCATTGATTTAGGGTGGGTGAAAAAAAAAAAGAATTAGGGTGGATGAAAGCACATGACTTCCACGGTTAAATCTAGTGCCTCAAGCAATAGCTTAAGCATGTACAGATATATGGATGTTAAATTGTGAAAGCTACAAAATCTAAATAATTTGAAAAAATGAAATGCAATTAAAATTCGACCCAAAAAAAGAAATAAAATTAAATTGTGAAAGCTACAAAATCTTTTCAAAAAAGTTGAATTAAAAGTTAATAACGATTTCCGCCTTTTTTTTGTCCCATGAGTTACTGAATCAGCCATGTTACCGGCCGCTTTTTTACATTTCTTGCTCCTCTTCGATTTCCCCAACCCAAAGACAATTCACATTCGAATCATTTGAGCACTCCACCGTGTGCCGGACTGGAACTAAAAATGTTTGACATGCGGAAGACGAAGCATCCATGTTCCCGGCACACGACGTCACTTGGCTTGTTTCTTGTTGCACTCCAAGCGTTTGTAGAATGTCCTGACTGGGTTCAAACTTCCAACCCCCTTTTCTGACATAATTTTGTTTAGCCCCGGATTTCTCTCTCAGATCCATTTCTCCTTTATTGTTGTGGTTTTGATCACATCATAGGGGTGTACAATGCATGAACTATTTTATATGTATCTTCTGACATATTTTTTTGTTATGTTTGTGTAATTCGCAGAGTGTGTCCTGGAGTAGATCAACTATGGAGGGCAATAATGTTGTTGCCGAAAGCAGCAATGCGAAAAGTTGGAAGGGCCATAAAGATGGTGGAAATGATGTAATCAGTAGTTTGCCGGACTCAATACGGGTCTCTACATACATTCCTTCCTACCCATGAGGGACGCTGTACGGACAGTGATGGTCCCGCAATTCCGTTACCTCTGGACTTTTGCGCAACTTATCTTTTGATCATTTCTTTCCATAACTGTGAACTGTGAAGAGCAGACAGTGTCACAATGGTCTTGAGTATGATGAGAAGTTCTTCAATTTCACCAACCGTGTATTGACCCTGCATGAGAGCCCCACAATTGACTCGTTCCAGCTCAAGATGGATTTCTATTTGAACTACGCAACGGATGAGGATGTTTGTGATAATCCTGAATTCGAGGACCATGTAATGAAATAGAGAAGAATGTCGAACAAAATCGATTCAGGGATTTACTTTGCAGTGAGGAAAAAGGTTAAGTTCCTCGATTTGGGCTTCCTAGGGTGCGGCATTTCAGTTATTTCTTACAGGTTACCCAACATTACTCTCAGGTCTAGCTATTTAGTACATCTCAAGTTAATTGCTTGTGATGTCAAACCACTAGGACCGATTCAATTGAAATCGCTTAAAAACTGTCACCGAAGGAAATTATGCTAACTGAGAAGATACTCGGTGAGATAGTATATGCTTGCCCATTACTTGGAGAGCTGTCTCTTGAAAAATGCTATGGTCTCCAGAAGCTCAGGTTCAATAGGCGCTCATCTATTGAAGAATTGAACCTTGACATGTGTGAGGGCTTGGAGAAGCTTGATCTTGCTTCCTCTTATGCAAACAAATGAGTATGAGATCGGCTCTCTTGAATTATTTGGCAATGTTCTAAATGCGGAGTTTAATTTGGTGGCTTGGAAATGTTGAAGATAAGGAAGAAACTGTACAATCTAGATCTTCCTTCACTAATATGCTCAGAGGCACGTCCATCGTCTTGTTCCAACGGCGTAATTTCACTCTCATTTCCAAAATTCCTAATCTGCCACATCTCTTCCCTTTCGATTAACCAAAATCAGACACTAAAAGTTTATTCCATAAAAGATAACAATGCTGTCGAAGTCGGTTTACTGTTTCAGGGTCGCAATTAAGTTGAAGTGACTGGCTTCCTTTTCTATCAGTCTAAACAATTCTTTCTTCTATCGGGTATTGACTATATGGGAATTGACCCAACGGCCATGCCCATCGTTTGCATGGGAACATTTGACGCTTGAAGTGAGTCAAACAGAGTGGCACCTCCCTGGGATTTCTAGTATAATTAACTTCTCATACTAGTAAAAGATCTAAGCCAAACTATTACGTATATAAGATGAAAGAAATAGGTGGTAGCCCTAAGACAGGGAGATTTGTGTTATGCCTTCATGCATCATAGCTAGTATTCGTTAACAATTATTGGTTCAGTTACTACCGGCAAAATTTATTATCACTGGCTAAGTGTAATATTCAAGTTTTCTTTGTCTCGTCTCGTGTTGGCGGTTTAGGGGTGGGCAACAGGTTCAATCCAACCCAATTTTTAGCCGGAACCAGTTCAATTCTCGGCTCCAAAATCCTAAAATTGGCCTTTCCTATTTGGTTCGGCTCCCAGTTCTTATCTTAGAACCACCAGTTTGAATCAAAATCTATAATAAAATTTACTATCTAGGGAGAACGTTGCGTAGTATAAAAGAAAACTCAGACCAATGATAAATAGGAGAACGGAACTTGCAGCTCCATAGGAAAGTTACAGGAAAATAATGATAATAGTCACTAACAAATCAGAATGTATCCAAAAGTCGTTTTGAAGAAACAAAATTGCAGCAACTTCAATATCTCGAAAATATTTCATTGTTGATAAGTAAGGTGCCGTTTGGAGTCATATATTTTTTATTCATAATCAATTAAATCAATCAAACTTGTTTATATAATCATTTAAATGTTTCTAAGTGATAATAATCTATGGTTACACAACTTCAACGTTAGGTTTGAGTGCTAAGTTTGTACTCTGTTACCTTAGTCATCCTTATGAACAATGTTAAATGCCAGCTTGTCGCAAAACGTGGCACTCGGTGCCTACCTTCTAATGAATGGAGTACCTAAAGCGAACAAAACGTCGTTGTTTCATGGATCGGATTATCCTTTAGCTTTTAGAGCATAACAAAACTGTCATTTAGATTGTCCCGTTTGCTAGCTATTGCTTCTGCTGGGCGAGCCCCCATCAATTTTTTTGTGAGTTTCGTTCTTTACATGGTGTAATCAAGATGGCGTCATTTTGGACTGACAATTTAATCGCACTTATCGACGACTAAGGTAAAAGTGGCCAAAATTGTCCCATGGTTTGCCTTTTTTGGAACATTTGAAAATTGTCTATTGGGTGTATACGTACGTGCGTTCTCTTATGTGCATTTCTTCGGTACGTTTTGGAAATTCTTTTGCCATAGTTGTCCCTCCGGTGCCTTTTTTTGGGTAAAGAGATATGGAACTGTCAGACTGACCAAGTAGCGGAACATAGAGGCAGAGGAGGTGGGACTACTGATCAGGGGTGCTTCGAGCTCAGGAAGGGTTCCCCCAAATGAAGGCAGAAGAAGGGACATAGCTTCGAGTTCAGGAAAGGGCGCGGCTACGGGTTCATGTACACAGAGGTTCAAGCTCGGCAGGAGCAGAACCTCGGACATGGAGGTCCTGATGAGAACAAGGAGGCAAACAGGAACAAACATTGAATCACTTGTTCATTGTAGTTTCCCTCTGATTCTTCCCTGGACGCGAGCTAGTTGATCATTTTTACCAAAAAAAACGTGAACTGTCAGAAATTGGATGCACTGAGTGAATGTGTTCTTGTAATTCGGGTTCTTCTCTTGAACTCATGAGCTTCTACTATTTTGGTGTCATGAAATAGAGCCCTACGGGACACAGTGACACTCTGCCGGTCCAAATAAAGCTACATATGTACTTAATTCTTAGTCTTTTTTTTTTGTCAGAATTTATTTCTCAGTCTGACACAGTGGTTTTTCATACATATTAAGTTAGTGATTTTGACCAAAAAAAAAATTTGGTGATGCTTCAACTTAAACCATTTTTCCAGAGGTTTCTCTTGAAATAGGTTATGCAATAAGACTTCAAATAATTGTCACTGGCATGAACTTCATAGGAAAATTGTCCAAAAAGGTCATAAACTTATTGTACTTTTGCCATTTCAGTCATAAACTTTTTAATTTTGCCAATTGAGTCATCAACATTTTCATGTTTTGCCAATTGAGTCCATCCAGCCAATTTTGACTAGAAATCACTGACGTGACAGTCCAATCAGCACCAGTCATCCTACATGGCATGGTTGGTGCTGACGTGCATAAATTTTAATATTTTTTCGAATTTTTTTATTAATTCTTTTCTTTCTTTTTTCCTTCCTTCTTCTTCCTCTAGCTGGTCACCGAGCCTGAGTGTCACGCCCCGAACCCCAACGAGCTCGTGACATCCCCTGCTCCGGTCGAAATGATGCGACGTCCCAGGAACGTCGCCGACCCAACCCAAACATCAGAGCCACATGCGGAAGCGAATAACAAAACCCCGGACAGAAAGATGACGACGACGGGGTAGACCACCATAATTATCAAACAATAACATCTTCATACAGCACCAAATATACATACATCATATTACAGACATAATTAACAAACTAGCATCCGAAATCACCGTCAACAAAATATCAGGGTCTGGTTAACTTAATTTTCCTATGGGTCAACCCGATTTACACAACCCCCAAAACCTTAAGGAAAAACCTAAGGATCGCCCTCCTCCAGTCTGCTTCTGCATTTCTGGCTTAAATCTCTGGAACTCACCTGCAGCTCCACTGGGCACCAACAGCAGCTCCCCGGACTTCCAAAAAGAAAAGGCGCACTTCCCGGGTTTAGGGCCAGGGGTCTGAAAGTGGCGGTTATACAACCGTGAGACGAATCTCAATAAGTGTACAACCCCAAACCCCACGTAGGCACTCACGTACCGCCGGACGAAAACACACATAACACACAACGATCGGCCAAACTAACAATCACATGCGACCCTACCTGGAATCCATCACGCACGTTCCTGCACGTTAGACAATAACACAGCCAACACATCACAGCAAGGAATCACAGACGCGCGCGTGCCTTAATTATAAGACAGAAACCACTTGGGCACGTCCCATACCATGCCTAGCAGTTTCTACCCCATAATTAAGCATCACATCACGCGATACAAACGCACTCGCACGCTACTCACACCATGCGTCACTTTCCACAATCCTCTCGCTTGTCTTGCCAAATCCCACTCATTTTCAACCTTTCCACCACTACCGCGCCCGCGTAAAACGCATCAGGCCAACGGTCTCCTGACCTCGTCAGGCATCGTCACCCCGTCGGGCTGGGCATCGTCACCTCGTCAAGGACGGCATCGTCCCGCGTAAACGTACAGGCCTTAGGACGGAATCCTACACACACTTTCCTTCTACCGCGCCCGCGTAAAACGCATCAGGCCAACGGTCTTCTGACCACGTCAGTCATCGACACCCCGTCGGGCCGGGCATCGTCACCTCGTCAGGGACGGCATCGTCCCGTGTAAACGTACACGCCTCAGGACGGATCTTTCCAATCAAACCACATTTCCATATCCTCGTTCCACTCAAACCACACTTACACACGGCCAACAACCACACGACCCAACACAATTCCACATTGCACGTACAATTCACAAGTCACATACACTTCGCAAATATACATTCTCACCACGCAAGTACACCACACAATCATGCACATATAACACGCGATCCCAAAGCACAATCACATATTCTTGGCACGCGAACATATTGCGCAATCGCACTGCCACACCATCACACCTCACGGCCACACACGTGACATATACGACCACACGTACACAACCCGAAACACAATCCCAAATCAGTCAACTACCACAAATCGCACAATCACGCACAAATTTCCATTCAAGGCACAATTCCAATAATTAACCGCACAAATTAATTCCGATCAAACCTCAACATCACAGCCCTAATCCAAGCTCCCTAAACCTCAAAATTCTTCGCCTAATCAGTTCGCAACCACCAAATAATCAGTCACTTAAATCAGTCCCGAACAGCCCCTAAAACAGTCACAAAATCGCCTAAACCGGGTCCTAAACGAGTCTAGAAATACCCGAGCTCCTAGGTAGTTTTTGGGGGAGACACTTACCCAAAAAGGCGAGACAGAACGGTGCTGGAACGGGCCGGGACAGTAGCAGCAGCGGGAGCGGCGTCGCGGCGACGTACGACGGCGGTCGGCGTGGCTCCGGCGAGCTCCGGCGAGGACGGCCAAGGATGAAGGAAAACGGAGGAGAAGGAATTGGCGTCCAAGGGGGAAGGAACGGGGAAGCTTGGCCGAGTGAGGGAAGGAAGAGAGAGAAGAGGGTCAAATGTTGGTCAAAATTGGCTTAGTGGAGGACACATGTCAAAGATCTAAGGGGTTGGACCAAATTGCCCCTCATCCAATGGCTATAATTCCTTCTTACCCAATAATGTATGGACAAAATGGTCATTTGCCCTCAATTATTGGGATGACCATATTTGACCCAAAATAAACCTTAATTAAATCCCAAAAATCAGATCCAAAATTCGAAATTGGCCAAATTAGCCCTAGGGGCATTTTCGTAATTTTTCGATCCCGAACCGAAATTTCAATTTCCGCACATATGTGTTCCATATGTGCGTGGCCAACATAATATGGCATCGGATCTGCGAAATTCATTCTTTAAGCCCTCAAAAACTGACTGCGAAGTTTCGAGAATAAAATAATATTATTTTTTCAATTTTTGTCGAAATTCCAATTTTTGTCCATAACGACTCCCGGTATGCGTGGCCACCCAAAAATGGCGTCGGCCTCGAAAAATAACCTCAAACGACCTCAGAATTGCCATCGGTGACCAGAGGGGCAAAATCGTAATTTTTCCGGTCCCGAACCGAAATCCATTTTTTTGCAGAAATGGGTGGCCCCAAGGTTGGCCAAGCCAAAAACGTCATCGGCCATCCAAAATTATCACTTTCAAAATTCTCGATTCCCGGGCCCGAATTCCAAGAAATGACTAAAATCGAGCAATCGCAACTTTAACTTATGTCTGGCTAATGGGTGGCTCATTGGGATTACGCGCTCTCGACCCGTGACCGACACTAAGTCAAATCACGTTTAAGTTTACTCTTCCCAGGACGACCTCGATTGTCATATAATTGCGAGGGTCTGTCGCTAGTTCCCTTCGGACACGATCAATCAAGTAGACCGGTCTCGGTTGGCTCAAAACATTCCCTCGTCAATCCATATGGTCGAAGATCGAACTCAGGTCGAGTTCTTTGGTCGTGCGAACTCAATCCCGTAATAGCCCTACCCCTAAGGTTAGCATCCCGAGAATGCGCGGGTCTCGGGTGAGATTTCACTATAGTGCATTGATCAATATTCATTTCCTAAATCCCGGGAAAAGGATCGAAAATTCAGACTGTTACACTGAGCGATGGTCGGCGATTGGCCAAAGGTAACTGCCAGCGAGAATCGCCCTTGCCAGCCTAAGACGAGGTCACCCTCGTCGAGACTTGGAGAGGGGCGACCTCACCATAAGCCAACGAGGGGTGGCCTCGCCCGAGGCCAGCAAGGTCGAGCCTTGCTTGAAGCCAACAAGGTCGGCCCTCACTAGCCTCTTGTAAGGGTGACCCTCGCCGGCCATCACCGAAGCCCAGTGACCGGCTAGAAGAATAAGAAGGGAGGAAAAAAAAGAAAATAAAAAAGAAAAATTATTAAAAAAAAATTCTAAAAAGTATGAAAATATTATTGAAAATTAGCCATGCCTGCATCGGCTGGCATCCATATCAGTGATTTCCTACCAAATTAGCTGGATGGACTCAATTAGCAAAACATGAAAAGATTTAGGATTTAATTGGCAAAGTTAAAAGGTTTTGGACTAAATTGACAAAAATATAATAGATCTATGACTTTTTGGACAAATTTCCCTAGACTTCCCGAATAGCAACAACACATAGTACAGTAGCTGGCAGATTCAGCATCTTGTCTACAAAGAGCTCGTTCTTGTAAGCAAATCAAACCTGGCAACGTGAATTCAATGTACGCAAAACACAAATGAAGGATGAAAGAAACCCCATAAGTTTTCCCGTAGACAAGATGCTGAACACCCAACATCCAAATCGATTTTGAACGATTCATAATAAATAATCAAAGTTATTGCAAAGTGGCAATGTTAGAAAACATCTTGCCAACCTACCACTTCATTATATTTAGAATGACAGATAAATTGGTTCGAAGGATGACAAATTGACCGGTTGCTTATAAAGAACTATAGCTTTGACAAAACCCGAACACTAGAACATCAAATAACGAAACAAGATACATGGATAGTGGCGATCGAATTTAATATCTGAGCAAGTGAGAGTCAACAAAAGACTTGGATTAAGTTATCACAAAAACTATGGCTTGTCATTGTTTACATGATCGACCTGTTCAGATGATCAAAGCAAGCATGCATCCAGCGAAACTGAGGAACCATGAATTGGTCTTTCTACAAGATGAATGGGCTACTACTGACTTTGTTGCCTTCATTTATTCGGGCCGAGTTTATAAATTCTTAAGTCCTGACATGCCCAATTATGTACACAGATATTTATTCTTACTTGTGGGTCGGCTTTAGGGTGTCTGCAAAGGTCAACTCCTTCGAAAACGAAACACCAACATCCTTAGGAAGATGATTGGCCCGAGAAAGCAATCACAGAACGCGTCCTTTTGAGTAGTGAGAACACTGAGAAGTCCTTCGGATACGAGAATATAATTTTCGTTGTTGTGATCCAACTGGCGAGAGTAACTAGATAGGAACATAAACTAGAGTAATGAAAAATTGTTAGAATACTTAAATATTGAGAAATTGCTCAATCAGTCTTTAACTTATTGTACATATATCAATTCAATCCTAAACTTTATAATTTTGCCAATTTAGTTCTAAATCTTTTACGCAAAATTTCAATATAGTCCTTCCGGTCAATTTTCATCATAAAATAATGACGTGGAATAATGATCGGATCGCCACCTCAGTGATTTTCTGCAAAAATTGATCAAAAGGATTATATTGAAATTTCGTGCCAAAGTTTAGGACTAAATTAGCAAAATTGAAAAGTTTGAGATTGAATTGGTATTTGTACAATAGATTTAGGACTGATTGGGTAATTTTTCCCTTAAATATTAAATCGCGCTTTCATCTAATAATTAAGCTTTTATAATAGTTAGCATCAATCTAACAAAATTATACATAATATCAAGCAAGATGTCCTCAGTTGAAATATTTCCAAGCCTCTTAATTGTCTCCCTTATTATATATTTCCACACTTAGTCTTAGACCAAAGTCTAGCATACGAGTGAGGTGAAGTGTTAAAATATTTAAATATTAAACCAAGTTTTCATCTAGCAACTGAAGTGTTTAGAATAGTTGGCAGTGATCTCACAAAATTTATAAAAATGATAAAGGAGTTTAATGGGGATAAGGACACCACAAGTGTTATAACTTTGTACGGCACTCACTTGGGTGCCATAACTTTTTTTTCAACCACTTGAATGTCATAGCTTTTAAAAAACGTTTACTTAAGTGTAATAACTTTCAATTGATCACTTGGGTACCATAATTTTTAATAGCATTCACCTAAGTACTGAAAATTCGACGTGGCATGGCACTTGTGGCAAACGTTTTTAAAAATATATGGCACTCAAATAATCGATTGAAAGGTTATATGGCAATTGAGATAAGTATATCAGAAGTTCTAAAATTTATCGCGAAAGTGCAATTGAATCCTAAAACTTTCAAAAAATGCTATCAAGTCTTAAAACTTGTCAAATTTGGACAATCAACTCTCTCCGTCAACTCCGTTCATACATCTTTCTCTTAATTTCGATAGTATATTTTTGGTAATGTAGTGTATTTGGTTTGCCAAGACTCTTCATGGTGTAGAATTTTGTGTCCTGGTTCTTGTAAGTAGTCATTTATTTATTTGGTAAATAGGCATGTACCTCCTAGGAGCGTACGGTGATGTTTGATCGAACATATATCGGACAAGGCAAAGGACGCATGTTTAATGACTGACGCTGATAACAAGAAATATCAAATTTAACTGACTTACCTAACATGATATATAGACAAAGTTCATCTCAATCATTAATCACGTGAGCTTTTTGATGGGACCACATAATAAATTATTAAGGTCTAATGATCTACATCATCTATAAATCACTGAAAGATACTACAGCTGGTCTATCTTGTTAGGATGCACGTGTGAGTTGTGTTAAATAAATCTCACAACGGAGAATTAGTGTGGTATTGAGCAGTTAATATAGGAGTGAGCATGATTCGGATGGACGGTTCCCACCCTAGAATCGGGAACCGTCTGTCACGCCCCATACTCCACTGGAACTCAACATCCCGTCGCGGTCGATTATGGTGCAATGCTCCCAGGAAGCGTCGCCGACCCAACTCCTAATCAGAGATCAAACACATACGGAAGCACGTATATAAATATATATATACACCCTGACAATAAAACACATGAGGCCAAGGTAGCACAACCAGCAAACCACACCTCTTAAAACATGTACACTGATATTACCATAGGAAACTTTTTTTTTACAAAATTCATTTATACAACAGCCGAGAAAACACACAGTCAGCAGCCACTCAGTAAAAAGGGGTCAGCGATTATCACTTCAGGCTCCTCAGCTTCCTCGACCATGGCTGCAGGTCCGTCCCTACAAGGGTGCACACTAGATGACCGCTGGATGAATTGCGGTACACCAAAAAGAGGCGCTCTCCTCGGCATTCTACGGCTGGGGGTCTGAAAATGTGGGTTGATACAACCGTGAGACGAATCTCAGCGAGTATAACCCCCTAAACCTAGATTAGGCTAACATGCAATCTCCTGACCAGGACACACAATCACACAGCAATTTCACTCATGATTAACCTCCGACCTAGACCCTCTGGCCCAGATCTCTTACCTGGCTAACCCTGCAGGTTAGGCATTTTATATTACCACGATAATCACGGCACAGGCGCAATCATACTCAATCACATGTGCGCCATACGCATGCTCATGCTCATTAGTGTCTGCCTCACACACAAATCACCGGCACGCACCTCAACCACATACACTAGCACACATTTGCCATGCTTATGAATCGCTCAAACGATGCACGTTGGCACAATGCTCATTTTTATATATTATCAATCGACCCGAAAGTCACGACCCGAAGGCCAACAACACTTCACGACCCGCGCCAAAACGCTCATGGCCCGATGTCTCTAGCCCGCGTAAAACGCATCAGGCGCAACACCAATCTCCTCATGAACCAGAGCCCGCGTAAAACGCATCAGGTTGGTCGTCTTTCGGACGAACCGGGCATCGTCCCGCGTAAAACGCCTTAGGACGGCACGACCCGAAGGCCACGACCGGAAGGCCTTAAGTGATCAACACAGCACACTGCCAATTTTATCTGAGCCCCACGTAATGCATTTGGGCATAATTTAATTTAGTGATCACACGCTCATGGCAGGCACGCATTCTCGCACAATTTATCACATGCCTCATTCTCGGCATTCACAATGCGTGACCATGCAATGCAGTATAATGCACCATGAGCAACAACTAGTCTAGGCACCCAGTCAAATTCACGCCATCAATTGGTCAATCACACTCCGCACAAGTCGGCCACGCAGTCACGCGGCATGGCATTACTCAATTTCCCAACAATTGGGTACAGAAATCAACCAGTCAATCAACCCGGGCATACCCGGCAGTCCAATCACATAATCCTCGATTAATCTGTGCTAGTCCAATAATTATTTCTAGTAATCCCACTAAATTCCTTATACTTAATTTCCAACGATCGGTCCTCAATCTAGTCCGAATTACACACTGGTACTAACTAACCCAGTCCAGACTACACCGATAATACCTAAGCCAGTCCAGAAAAACGCACTATCAGTCCTAATCCGTGTTTAGGAAATATACTCACTTAATTTCTGGACCACGGCGACGGGGAACGGCGGCCGATCACTGATGAACAGTGAAACCGGCAGCGGAATTCCCGGCGCGCGTACTGTTCACAGCACACTGTTCACGGCGGTACTGTTCACAGCGTACTATTCACGGCGGTACGGACACTGTACGGACGGGCGGGAACGGTGGCCGGCGAGACGGCGGTGACGGCCGCGGAGGCGTACGGCAGCGTGTATGGACTACTACAGGACCCCGACTGTACGGACACTGTACGGACGGGCGTGGTAGGCGTCGTACGGCGTGGCTGGACGGCTGGGTGGCGACGGAACGGCGATCCGAGCTCCGGCGAAGCTCCGGCGGCCCTATTTGCCGGACGAAAAAGAGAGAAAAAGAGGGAGAAAGAGAGAAAAAGAGAGGGAAAAAGGGGTCGGGTGCGGCTGAGGCTGAGGCTAGGGACCGAGGTGGTCGACGGCGAGGCGCGGTGGCCGGCGGCGGCGCTCCGGTGGCCGAGCTCCGGCCAAGCCAAACCAAGAGAGAAAAAGAGAGAAAATGGGGGAGAAGCTGGTGGTCTGGTGGTTCTGCCGAAGGGGAGCTGGGAGGAGAGAGAAAGCAGTCCAAGTTGGTCAAATATGACAGCCCACAAGTGCCACGTGTCGCCGATCCGCGCGATTTGACCAAAACGCCCCTAATCTAACGGTTCTAATCCATCCCTATCCAAAAAGTGGAGGGTAAAATGGTCCTTGGCCCTCAATAATTGAGCTGATAATCCTCTGGTAATTATTCCAAAATTATCGCAAAAATTCGGACCAAAAATTAGCCCAGGGGCAAAACCGTAATTTTTCCAATCCCGGGGCGAAATTTCAATTTTCGCACATACGTGTTCCATATGTGCGTGGCCAACATAATGTGGTGTCGGAATCGCAAAATTCATCGCGCAAGCCCTTGAAAGTTGACTGCAAAGTTTCGGGAATAAAATAATATTATTTTTCTAATTTTTGTCAAAATTCCAATTTTTGGCCAAAACCACTCTAAATGTGCGTGGCCACCCCAAAATGACCTTGGCCGCGAAAAATAACCTCATTTGGCTTTAAAAAGCAACACTGGCGTCCCGAGGGGCAAAATCGTAATTTTTCACCCCCGGACAGAAATTTCAATTTTTACTTGTACTAACTCCAAATGTGAGTGGCCAGCGTGATATGACGTCAGATTCCAAAAATAGCCTCTTAAGCCTTCGAAAATCGACATCGAAATCCGGGCCCAATTCCGTGAATAAAACCCGCTAAACTTTCAATTTCAGGGTCTCTCACTAACGGACGGCAGTTTAGAGATTACGCGTATCAACCTAGGGCTACCCGTATCGTAATGGTCTCGATCATCGAGAGAATGAGAAATTATCACTAGTCCCAGAGGCCACGATCGTTCGGTTTAGGTTCAGGACTGATTGGCCACGTGCACTTTTCGGTCATGCAAAATCACCTGCGATCTGAGTGTACAATGTTGGCCTTGACCAAACCAAATCCGTTACCTTTCCTAAGATCGGCCCATATCGGTTCAAAATATTCCCTCAGCATCTCTCGCGATCGGTGTCTGTTTCACAATAGGTCCCCGGTCCACGTACCGTTTTCTAGTTAGCCATACCCCATTGGTTAGTATCCCGAGAGTGATCAGCTCTGGGCGAGACTTACTAAAATGAAATGCGAATTAATATCAGTTTTATTGATCCCGGAATTACATCGAAATTCGGGCTGTTACAATTCTTCCCCCCTTACAAAAATTTCGTCCTCGAAATTTGTAATCTACACTTATCTACTCAAACAGATGGGGGTACTGACGTCTCATGGCCTCTTCACTCTCCCAAGTGGCACCTTCCGTCCCATGGTGCTCCCAGATAACCTTGACCATTGGGATCGTCTTGTTCCTTAGCACACGATCTTTCCGGTCCTCGATCCTGACTGGTCTCTCCACATACGACACTTTGTCGTCCACGTCTATCTCTTCGTGCCTTAGAACGTGAGTCGGGTCTGGTTCATATTTCCTCAGCATTGACACGTGGAATACGTTGTGTACTTGGGACAGGTTAGGTGGTAATGCCAATCGATAGGCCACATCGCCAATCTTCTCCAATATTTCAAACGGATCGACATATCTTGGGCTGAGTTTTCCTTTCTTACCAAATCGGGATAATCCTTTCATCGGTGATACTTTGAGGAATACATGATCTCCGACTTGGAATTCCAAAGGTCGTCGTCTCCGATCGGTATAACTTTTCTGACGACTTTGTGCTGTCTTCAGTCTTTCCCGAATAATTTTAACAGCCTCCACAGTCTGCTGGACTAACTTTGGGCCCGTAATACTTCGTTCACCAACTTCATCCCAACACACTGGCATTCTACACGCCCTGCCATACAAGGCTTCATACGGGGCCATCTGAATGCTCTGTTGGTAACTGTTGTTGTAAGCAAATTCCACCAAGTGTAGTTGTTCCTCCCACTTGCCTTGAAAATCCATTACACAAGCCCGCAACATGTCCTCCAGAGTTTGGATCGTCCTTTCAGATTGACCATCCGTCTGGAGATGATAAGCCGTACTAAATTGCAACTTTGTTCCCAGGGCTGTTTGCAGACTCTTCCAGAAGTTCGCCGTAAATCTCGGGTCACGATCCGAAGTAATCGTCACTGGTACACCATGAAGTTTGATGATTTGTTGCACATACAATTTAGCATATCTTTCCAACTCGAAGTCTTTTCGCACTGCCAGGAAGTGCGCCGACTTAGTAAGCCGATCCACTATTACCCACATAGAGTCGTGCCCTCTCTGACTTCTTGGCAGTCCCGTTACGAAATCCATAGTGATATGCTCCCATTTCCATTCAGGAATCTCTAATGGTCGCAGTAGTCCTCCGGGCTTACAATGTTGTACCTTCACTTGTTGGCACGTCAAATATTTGGCCACATGCCTGGCCACATCAGTCTTCATTCCATTCCACCAAAGGTGCTGTCGAAGGTTCTGGTACATCTTAGTACTGCCTGGGTGAATGCTGTACTTACTGCGGTGTGCTTCACTCAAAATTTCTTCCTTAAGTTCTAAATCACCGGGTACGCACAGTCGCCCACGGAACTTCAAAACTCCGTCCTCGACACTTGGAAATCCGACTTTCTCTTGGCGACGTCCATCTCAATTATCTTCTGAATCTCTGGATCCGTAGACTGCAACTCTCGGATCTTAGTCTGAATCTCCGGTTCTATTCTCAAGGCAGCTAGTATGTTCGACAGATGGTTCGCTTCAAACTTGAACTCTGAATCTCTGAGCCTCTCTAGCAAGGTCCATTCCTTGATCATCACGTGCGACATACTTGACTTACGACTCAGCGCATCAGCGACTCGATTCGCCTTTCCCGGGTGGTACATGATATCGCAGTCATAATCCTTCAGCAGTTCCATCCATCGACGCTGCCTCATGTTCAATTCTTTTTGCGAGAACAAATACTTGAGGCTCTGATGATCAGTATAGATCTGGAACTTTTCCCCACACAGATAATGCCTCCAAATCTTGAGCGCAAATACAATTGCAGCCAATTCTAAATCGTGCGTCGGGTAGTTCAGTTCATGCGGTCTCAACTGACGCGACGCATAAGCTACTACCTTTCCATGCTGCATTAATACACAGCCAAGTCCTCTTAAGGAAGCGTCACTATAAACTTCAAAACCTCCTGGTCCGGATGGAATAGTCATAACTGGGGCGGTGATCAATCTACGCTTCAATTCTTGAAAACTTTTCTCGCACTTATCGTCCCATTCAAACTTGGCTTCCTTCTTCAATAGTCGTGTCATCGGCATGGCTATCGACGAGAATCCTTCCACGAAACGTCGGTAATAGCTAGCCAGACCTAAAAAGCTCCGGATTTCTGTCACAGAAGTCGGTCTTGGCCACTTTGTTACTGCTTCAATCTTCGTCGGATCCACAGAAATTCCATCTCCCGAGATTATATGACCAAGAAAGGCTACTCTGTTTAGCCAGAATTCGCACTTACTAAACTTAGCGTAAAGTGCGTGTTCCCTTAGCGTTCGTAGTACCTCTGTTAAATGCATTTCGTGCTCTTCTGGGCTCTTTGAATACACCAAAATATCATCAATAAACACGATTACGAACTGATCTAAAAATTCCTTGAACACCCTGTTCATCAGATCCATAAATGCAGCTGGGGCATTCGTCAACCCGAAAGGCATCACCGTAAATTCGTAGTGCCCATACCTTGTCCGAAAAGCAGTCTTGGGTATATCTTCCTTCCGAATCCTCAACTGATGATACCCAGTCCGCAAATCTATTTTGGAAAATACAGACGCTCCTTGCAGCTGATCAAATAAGTCATCGATTCTCGGCAATGGATACTTATTTTTCACCGTCACTTGATTCAATTGCCGGTAATCTATACACAACCTCAGGGTTCCATCTTTCTTCTTCACGAATAGGACTGGTGCTCCCCATGGGGACACACTAGGGCGAATGAAACCCTCGTCCAATAGTTCTTGCATCTGAACCTTTAACTCCTTTAATTCCGACAGTGACATTCTATATGGCGCTTTCGAAATGGGTTCCGTTCCCGGGGCCAATTTAATCACGAATTCTACTTCCCGCTAGGGTGGTAATCCTGGCAACTCTTGAGGAAAAACCTCGGGGAACTTGCACACCACAGGTATTTCTTCCAAACTGGGTCCCTCAATCGTCGGATCAACCACATTCACTAAATATCCTTTGCAACCATTATCCATTAACTTGGTCGCCTCGAGGGAAGCAATCCAAGGGATCGAGATTCCTCCTCGATTACCCTGAAATTCATATCTACGATGTCCAACCGGATTAAATTGGATCGTCCTGCTACCACAATCCATCAAGGCCTTCTGCCTTACTAGCCAATCCATTCCTATTATGACATCAAAATCGAACATGGCCAACACTGCCAAGTCGATATTCTCCTCGATTCCACCAATCACTATTTTACAGCCGGGACATCCAAAAGAAACTAGCATCCTATCATTCAATGGCGTCGACACCCACAACATAGTTTCAAGCATAACTGGTTCCATACCAACTAATCGAACAAACTGCTCCGAAATAAACGAGTGGGTCGCCCGCGGATCAAATAATGCATATGCAGCATGATCACAGAGAGAAATCGTACCTGTGACCACGCCAGGCGCTACCTCTGCTTCTCTGCGCGCCATTGCATACACCCGTCCTTGTGCTGGCGGTCTCCCTTGATTAGCCGGCGGGGGATTTCCAACTTGATTTCCAACTTGATTTCCGGCTCGGGTTTGCTGTGGAAGCCTCGGTGGTCCAGTGAGGCGCTGCTGGGGACAGTTCCTGATTTGGTGCTCCAAACTTCCGCACCTAAAGCAAGCCCCAAATATCTCGGCTGTGGGTTCGACTTCCCGATGTTCTTTCTAGCCGGCGGAGCAAAACGTCTATTTCCTACCATGGGCTGCTTCCCAAAACGCCGATTATCCCTGTTCTGAGCAAACCGCGAACCAGATGCGGCTGCTCTCTCTTGTTGATCTCGCTCCATGATCTGAGCTCGCCTATACATTTCCCCATACTCTTTAATGTCATGCAACAAAATCTGACTTCGCAGATCCGATTTCAATCCATCCCGAAATCTTCGAGCCCTATCCCGCGGATTTTCCACCATCGTTGGCGCAAACTTTGCCAACCTTGCAAATTCTGCCTCATACTGGTCGGCCGTCATCTAACCTTGTCGCAATCTCATAAACTCCATCAATTTCTTCTCCTGCGCATTCTCCGAGAAATATTTCTCATAAAAGCTCTCAACAAAAGCCGCCTAGGTTGGGGCTGTTCCCTCTGGAAATACCCTGCCTTCTGTGGCTTTCCACCAATCATTTACGCCCTCTTGCAACTGGTACACAGCTAATGCTACTTTCTCTTCATCGGTGCACCCCAGCACCTTAAAAATCTTTTCCAATTCTTCCACCCATCGTGGTGCAATCTCGGGGTCACCGCGACCATGGAACTTAGGCGGCTTTAACTTCACAAACTGTTCCACTAACTGGGGCATCTGCCTAACCCCTATTGGCTGAGCTGGCTCTTGCTGGGCTTGATTCCCTCCAATACCAGCAATAGGCGCGGCCTCGGCAGCTTGTGCATAAGCTGCGGCCCTTTCCTGCGCCTGCAATCTCATAACACGCCCTATCTCCCGTAGGGTATTCATCACATCATCGAACCTGGGATCTCTAGCCTCACGGGCTCCCTCACTAGTTTGGGCTTGGGGCTCCTTCCCCCTTCTCCTGTTTGGGGTTTGAATAATGTCCTCTAGTCGGCGGTCTCGGGCCTCTTGGCCTCCTGAACTCGACTGACCTTGGGATTCCTTTCCCTTTCTTCTATTCATCCTCACAACTTAGCTACTCCACTACCTGCTATAATTCCATTAAGGAATTAAAGAATTAAACCAATCTATCACAGTCTAAGTCCTAAGCAGGTATCAAACAACAATTAACAATTAGCATGTGGCCTAACATTTACCCAACACATCATCCAAGGGATTCGCCTACTCACCTCGGGTCCTGCCATACCTGCACTATAAGGGTCACACCGAACAATCCAAACACAATCAATGCACAATAGTTAGGAGATGAATGTAGCACACGAGGTCACCCTATTGGCTACCCATGGTCTCATCGCTCCTTATCACTCCAAACTTCGATCAAAAGGAATCGAGCTGACCTTGCTCTGATACCAATTCAAGAGGGGGATGTCACGCCCCATACTCCACTGGAACTCAACATCCCGTCGCGGTCGATTATGGTGCAACGCTCCCAGGAAGCGTCGCCGACCCAATGCCCAATCAGAGATCAAACACATACGGAAGCACGTATATAAATATATATATACACCCTGACAATAAAACACATGAGACCAAGATAGCACAACCAGCAAACCACACCTCTTAAAACATGTACACTGATATTACCATAGGAAACTTTTTCTTTACAAAATTCATTTATACAATAGCCGAGAAAACACACAGTCAGCAGCCACTCAGTAAAAAGGGGTCAGAGATTATCACTTCGGGCTCCTCAGCTTCCTCGACCATGGCTGCAGGTCCGTCCCCACAAGGGTGCACACTAGATGACCGCTGGATGAATTGCGGTACACCAAAAAGAGGCGCTCTCCTCGGCATTCTACGGCTGGGGGTCTGAAAATGTGGGTTGATACAACCGTGAGACGAATCTCAGCGAGTATAACCCCCTAAACCTAGGTTAGGCTAACATGCAATCTCCTGACCAGGACACACAATCACACAGCAATTTCACTCATGATTAACCTCCGACCTAGACCCTCTGGCCCAGATCTCTTACCTGGCTGACCCTGCAGGTTAGGCATTTTATATTACCACGATAATCACGGCACAGGCGCAATCATACTCAATCACATGTGCGCCATACGCATGCTCATGCTCATTAGTGTCTGCCTCACACACAAATCACCGGCACGCACCTCAGCCACATACACTAGCACACATTTGCCATGCTTATGAATCGCTCAAATGATGCACGTTGGCACAATGCTCATTTTTATATATTATCAATCGACCAGAAAGTCACGACCCGAAGGCCAACAACACTTCACGACCCGCGCCAAAACGCTCATGGCCCGATGTCTCTAGCCCGCGTAAAACGCATCAGGCGCAACACCGATCTCCTCATGAACCAGAGCCCGCGTAAAACGCATCAGGTTGGTCGTCTTTCGGACGAACCGGGCATCGTCCCGCGTAAAACGCCTCAGGACGGCACGACCCGAAGGCCACGACCGGAAGGCCTTAAGTGATCACACGGCACACTGCCAATTTTATCTGAGCCCCACGTAATGCATTTGGACATAATTTAATTTAGTGATCATGGCAGGCACGCATTCTCGCACAATTTATCACATGCCTCATTCTCGGCATTCACAATGCGTGACCATGCAATGCAGTATAATGCACCATGAGCAACAACTAGTCTAGGCACCCAGTCAAATTCACGCCATCAATTGGCCAATCACACTCCGCACAAGTCGGCCACGCAGTCACGCGGCATGGCATTACTCAATTTCCCAACAATTGGGTACAGAAATCAACCAGTCAATCAACCCGGGCATACCCGACAGTCCAATCACATAATCCTCGATTAATATGTGCTAGTCCAGTAATTATTTCTAGTAATCCCACTAAATTCCTTAGACTTAATTTCCAACAATCGGTCCTCAATCCAGTCCGAATTACACACTGGTACTACCTAATCCAGTCCAAACTACACCGATAATACCTAAGCCAGTCCAAAAAAACGCACTATCAGTCCTAATCCGGGTTTAGGAAATATACTCACTTAATTTCTGGACCACGGCGACGGGCAACGGCGGCCGATCACTTATGAACAGTGAAATCGACGGCGGAATTCCCGGCGTGCATACAGTTCACGCGGTAATGTTCACAGTATACTGTTCACGGCGGTACGAACACTATACGGACGGGCAGGAACGGTGGCCGGCGAGACGGCGGTGACGGCCGTGGGGGGCGTACGGCAGCGTGTACGGACTGCTACAGTACCCTACCATACGGACACTATACGGACGGCGCGGTAGGCGTCGTACGGTGTGGCTGCATGGCTGGGTGGTGAAGGAACGGTGATCCGAGCTCCGGCGAAGCTCCGGCGGCCCGATTTGTCGAACGAAAAAGAGAGAAAAAGAGGGAGAAAGAGAGAAAAAGAGAGGGAAAAAGGGGTCGGGTGCGGCTGAGGCTAGGGACCGAGGTGGTCGACGGCGAGGCGCGGTGGCTGGCGGTGGCGCTCCGGTGGCCGGCGGTGAGCTCCGGCCAAGCCAAACCAAAAGAGAAAAAGAGAGAAAATGGGGGAGAAGCTGCTGGTCTGGTGGTTCTGCCGAAGGGGAGCTGGGAGGAGAGAGAAAGCAGTCCAAGTTGGTCAAATATGACAGCCCACAAGTGCCACGTGTCGCCGATCCGTGCGATTTGATCAAAACGCCCCTAATCTAACGGTTCTAATCCATCCCTATCCAAAAAGTGGAGGGTAAAATGATCCTTGGCCCTCAATAATTGAGCTGATAATCCTCTGGTAATTATCCCAAAAATTCGGACAAAAAATTAACCCAGGGGCAAAACCGTCATTTTTCCAGTCCCGGGGCGAAATTCCAATTTTCGCACATACGTGTTCCATATGTGCGTGGCCAACATAATGTGGTGTCAGAATCACGAAATTCATCGCGCAAACCCTCGAAAATTGACTACAAAGTTCCGGGAATAAAATAATATTATTTTTTCAATTTTTGTCAAAATTCCAATTTTTGGCCAAAACCACTCTAAATGTGCGTGGCCACCCCAAAATGACCTTGGCCGCGAAAAATAATCTCATTTGGCCTTGAAAAGCAACGCTGGCGTCCCGAGGGGCAAAATCGTAATTTTTCACCCTCGGACAGAAATTTCAATTTTTACTTTACTGACTCCAAATGTGAGTGGCCAGCGTGATATGACGTCAGATTCCCAAAAATAGTCTCTTAAGCCTTCGAAAATCGATATCGAAATCCGGGCCCAATTCCGTGAACAAAACCGCTAAACTTTCAATTTCAGGGTCTCTCACTAACGGGCGGCAGTTTAGATATACAAGTATGGACCTAGGGCTACCCGTATCGGAATGGTCTCGATCATCGAGAGAATGAGAAATTATCACTAGTCCTAGAGACCACGATTGTTCGGTTTAGGTTCAGGACTGATTGACCACGTGCACTTTTCGGTCATGCAGAATCACCTGCGATCCGAGTGTACAACGTTGGCCTTGGCCAAACCAAATCCGTTACCTTTCCTAAGATCGGCCCACATCGGTTCAAAATATTCCCTCAGCATCTCTCGCGATCGGTGTCCGTTTCACGATAGGGTCCCCGGTCCACGTACCATTTTCTAGTTAGCCATACCCTATTGGTTAGTATCCCGAGAGTGATCAGCTCTGGGCGAGACTTACTACAATGAAATGCGAATTAATATCAGTTTTATTGATCCCGGAATTACATCGAAATTCGGGCTATTACACCGTCCATTAAGGATTGGTTCCGAAAAATTAGAACCACCCGTTAGTTCCATGGACCTACTCGGGAACCGGACCACGAAGGTCCGGTTCCCGGGTGAGTCCATGAAACTGGTCCCACTAGGAGAAGGAAAGACGGAGACGGAGATGGAGAGTCGGAGACGATGAGGTGAACATCAATCGAGAAAAGTGAGAGAGTGAGAGTGAGTGTAAGGCGAAAGCGAAAAAAGATGTTTCTCGGCTCAATGTGAGGCTGTAAGCGTCTAGCGAGTTAGGTTTAGTTTAGGGATTTAAGATTTTTCTTTTTAGAAAAAATAAGTATTAAATAAATATATATTAAATAAAGAAAAAATAAGATTTTTATTTTTAACTCTAGTGCCGAAATCCCCTAATGCCTCGGCCATGACTAATTTCCGTCCGATTGCATGTTGCAATACCCTTTACAAATGCATTTCTAAAATCCTGGCTAGGCGTATTGCTCATGTCTTACCAACTTTGATTGGCCCTTCCCAAACGGCTTTCGTTAAAGGACGCAGAATTAGTGACAACATCATGATTGCTCAAGAGTTGTTCGCGGACTTTCATCATGAGGCTTACCTTCCTAAGTGCGCCATCAAAGTGGATTTTCAGAAAGCTTTTGACACAGTCGACTGGGAGTTCATTGAAATGACACTAAAGGCCTTCAAATTTCCGGATTTCTTCGTCAAGCTGGTTATGGCTTGTGTGTCAACAGCCAAATTCTCAGTTTCAATCAATGGGGAATTACATGGGTTTTTTGCTAGTTGCCGAGGTATACGACAAGGCGATCCGTTATCGCCGTATCTTTTCATACTGATTATGGAAGTCCTGTCCGGAATTCTAAAGGCAAAAACAGACATTCCGGATTTCCATTGGTTTTGGCGATGCAAAAAAACCCGTATTTCTCATCTATTTTTTGCGGATGATGTGCTCCTTTTCTCCGAAGCTCACTTGAGGTCGATTGAACTAATCAAGGAATCTCTTGACCTGTTCTTCGACTGGTCTGGCCTTAAACCGAATAATAGGAAAAGCAATATCTTCCTCTCGGGAGGGAATCCAGTTCTGCATGGACAATTACTTCAATGCCTCGGCTTTCAACAAGGTACACTCCCTTTTCGCTATTTAAGCGTGCCTATTATATCGACTAGACTGCGTAAAGAGGACTGTAAAATCTTGATTGATTCTATAACGGCTCGAGCCTGCTCATGGACTCAACGTTTCCTGTCCTTCGCTGGTCGGTTACAACTCATCAAATCAGTCCTGCATTCCATGCAAGTGTATTGGGCTACTATCTTCTCTATTCCGAAATCAGTATTATATAGAATTGAGGCTATTTTGCGACAATTTCTATGGAAAGGTCCTGACCTTGGCATGGGTGGAGCTAAGGTAGCGTGGAATGCTGCATATTTACCTAAAGAAGAAGGTGGCCTTGGGATACGGCGACTTGTGAAATACAATAGAGCAATGACTCTTAAACACATATGGCTTCTCTTTACTGATAAGGAATCCATGTGGTGCAAATGGATACATTCAACCTTCTTAAAAAAATCAAACTTTTGGATTGTATCCAAACCTACATTTTGCTCTTGGACATGGAAGAAAATTCTGGATATGCGAGCTTCCGCCCAAGCATTATTTCGGTGGAAGATTGGTAATGGACGCTCGGTGTCCTTTTGGTTTGATTGGTGGCATAACAAAGGCCTACTCTACCTCATATTCAGCAATGTGAACATATACCAATCGCGGATCCCCCGGGATACTTCGGTTCGGAAATTCTATGATTGTTTATGGCAACCTTCATATACACTTGACACTATCCTGAGCTAGATGGATTCACCACCAATTTTTATGAAAAATACTCCGGACAAACTGATATGGTCTCTACATCCTTCTGACTCTTTCTCGGTAGCGCTAGCTTGGAATCATATCAGAAGGAAAGGGCATCCAGCCCCGTGGTACTCATTCATTTGGGATCATCATATTGCCCACCGACATGCCTTTCTCTTGTGGCTTATTTCTCTCAACCGGCTGCCTACCTAGGTACTCCTCCTACAAAATCGCAGGATTGACACCGCCTTGTGCGCTTTCTGTGGTGATAGACCAGATTCGATCAACCACCTCTTCTTTGAGTGCACTTCTACTACTAGGCTGGCTTCTTTCTAGGCAACTAAATGCAACCTTCCATGGCGCAACCGTCCTTGGCAAGAGCATATTAGGTGGGCATGAAAGTTTGCGGTGGATCTTTCTTTGCTCACCGCCTCTCTAGATTTTTCTTTGGTGCACTATGTCATGTCATTTGGACTGAAAGGAACAACGCCATCTTCAGAAACAAGAGTGTATATATCTCGGGTATGTGCTTGCACCTAGTCAAAGTCATGAAGGATAAAGCCATATCCATTGGGGGAGTTGAGGATACTCCTAGGAACCGGCAATTACAAAGGAAGTGGGGTCTTCCACCTTCAATCTTCGAACCAAACCAGATGGCCTCTTAATTCGGTGTATTAAGTCGCCTTGTATTTAGTTGGTCTCTCTTTGGCTTGTTGTATAGTTCTTGCTGAACCAACGTGGACCCTGTTCAGACATTTCTGTGTCCTAATCGGGTCAAGGGTTGGCTTTGGCGTTATATTGTATATGGTGTTTTGAAAAGTAATACATATTCTTACCTTTACCAAAAAAATAAATATATTATATTTATTATTATATTACCGGTCCGATCTGAGTGGGCGGGTGGGTGGTTCCACACTTGGAACTGGGAACCGGACCGGTACCCACAGGTTCCCAAAAATTGGAATCAGGAACCAAATCGGTTCCCTTAGCAACCATCGGTTCTGATCCGGTTCCGAGCGATCCGAGGCGGTTCGGGTGATTCTCAGTTCTTTTGCACACCCGTAAGTTAATATATCTTAGTTGGCCCAAAATTCATCGGTTTAAGCTTTTGAGTGAAGGTGGGTCTAACTAGATATATTGACGGGCTCGAACTTGAGCTTCCTCTTAGCGATCTACCCGATGAAGGTGTCGGGCTTCTGCTGCATACTCTCAACAAATGGTATCAAAGATGATAGTTGATTGGTGGGGCCTCAAATTTGTTCCGGTGTTTGGAAAATATCTCAAGAAAGAAATCTCACGATTGACACTTGTTTCGGGTGGAAATTGCCATCACAGTTGGTTTGGCGAGAAGAGACCATGGACAGTTGGTTTGGTGACGCGAAATAGAGACCATGGGTGATGCAATTCCCAGTTAGTAGTTGACGATGATGGTTGCTGTGCATAGTTGCTGACCATGGACAATTGGTTTGGTGGTGTAGGTCTGGCAAGAAGAGACCATGGACAGTTGGTCTGGTGACCTGAGATATAGATCATGGGTGATGCAATCCCAAATTAGCAGTTGATGATGATGGTTGCTGTAATGATTTTGAGATTCAAGTTGAGAAAAGTTGATACAGAATGATACCTGAATTAAGGGGAAGCAAAACCTAATACTAAGCTCACGCGTGAGAGGGAGATTGTTAGGATGCATGTGTGAGTTGTGTTAAAGAAATCCTATATCGGAGAATTGGTGTGGTATTAATCAGCTAATATATCCTAGTTGGCCCATAACTCATTAGCTTAAGCTTTTGAGTGAATGTGGGTTTTACTAGATATATTAATGGACTCGGATTTGAGCTCCCTCTTGGCGATCTTTCCGATGAAAGTATTGAGTTTCTGCTATGTACTCCCAACACATCCTCTCCGGTGATGAGCTCATCACATATCTCTCTCTCATTCATTTGAAACTTTTCAAATCTGACAGTGGCGGAGGTCTGCAACCTTTGTTTTGAGGTCATGGATCTCCAAATTGGTGAAGATGGCAGTCTACGACGTCTCTTCGAGGTAGTGGACCTTTACCTGCAAATCAGAGAGAGAGATAAGAATTAACAAAACATCGAAGGTGATGATGAACGGCGGTGCCGTTCAGGCGACCTCTAGTAGGCAAAAGGCAATGATAGTGTCTTGAAGGAGGTGGCAATAGAACACTCCTTGCTCGAGGAAGAAGAATGGAGAAAAGGACAAAAAGAGAAGAAGGAAGGAAAATGATGAATAAGAAAAGTTAGGAAAACAATCTCAACAAAGTTGGCTAAAAATTTAAGATGTAACTTAACCTTTTAATTGTAGAGGATTTCAATCCACTAAAAATTCAATATTAATGATGTAACTGTTGGTAAAATAATGGGGTCGGAATCACATAAAATATCTATACATCAGTAATACTATAGCAGATTGAGTGAGGCAAATTGAGCCCATGGAGGGCATATTGGTTGGCATTTGAGTGACGACTTTGTAAGTGGTATTACAAAGGCCGATAGGCCGGAATTAGTTGGCATTTTCAAGCCCAAAACATTTCAGTAATAAGGAGAAACTTGCAAGTGATTTTGAAAGAGACCGACAATGAGCTCTTCCTGTCCATTCCCCATTTTCACGAGTCTAAGAATGGTATTTTCTTAGTGGGGATAAAAAAAGAGAGACAGAAGCAAAGTTTGGTTGGCGAAAATCCTTTTTCAAGATTCTTCTCTCTCGTTGAAATATCCCACATTGCTTAACTACGTATGAGGTTTATATATTCTTTATATACATGTGATCTCCTTCCATATATTAACTTGGGATATCAATGTTATTCACACTGCCCTGGATATGAATCGCCAAATGAATATTTCATTAGTTTGATTCGCTTGGCCCATAAAAGGGTTAGGTGGGCTACCTTTCAAGTATTATTCATGGACGGATGCGAATCTTGCAATATAGTATTCGAAGTTGACATGATATATATATCACGGTATAGGAAAGTTTTTTGGGAAAATTACCCAATCAGTTCTAAACTTATTATACGAAAGCCAATTTAGTCCTAAATCTTTGCGTGAAACTCTAATGTAGTCATTTCGATCAATTTTCGCCGGAAATCGCTGACGTGGCGGTCCAATCATCCTATGTGGTACATGTTAGCGATTTCCAGTAAAAATTGGCTGAAATGATTATATTGAAATTTCACGCAAAAGTTTATGACTAAATTAGTAAAGTTGGAAAGTTTAGGACTGAATTGACATCCGTATAATAAGTTTAGAACTAATTGGACAATTTCCCCGAAGTTTTTCTATCAGCAGAGTTAAGATACTAACATGCATTCAAGTTTTAATTTTTGGACAACCGTGTCGTTTTCATTAGATCATGTAATTTTTCTTTGATGATTGCTAGTGCGAAAAATGTTTTGTAATGGTGATGTTGCCACTAGTAATCCTAAATTTGTTTTTTTTTCTTGAAATAAAGATGCTTTTTGTTCTTTTTACGCTTAGGATGCGTTCGTTTCGCAAAAAATGAGTGATTTGGAAGACATTTTCCAAAAAATAATCACTTATATCGTTTAGAAAAATAAATGAATTAAAAAAAATTTCATTGCCCACGAAAATAGTTAGACATATATTCTTATCGATGATGAAAATATTTTCCGTTGACTATTTTTCTAAACGATATAAGTTATTATTTTTCGGAAAATATTTTTCAAATCACTCATTTTCCACGAAACGAACACATTAATGTGAAAATATTCTACGTTAATGATGCCAATAAGTTTCTTTTTTATTCCGTTATTTCTCTTTTTCAAAAATTAATTTCTCTTTCCCTGAATTTTTGGGCCTTCTGTAATGGTCCATGTTTGTTTGTTTGTTTTTTTTTTTTTCCAACTAGACTTCTAATTGTTTGTTTTGCTTAAATGGACATCACCAATATTTATTTTTGGTTAAATTTAGATTTTTGTGATGTCTATCTAGGTAACCCACCAATCAAAAAGTTGATGAGAGAAGAATAGGGCCCTTCCATGACCACCATGGAGTCGGATAGAAATGAGGTTAAAAATAGTGTCTCAAACTTCACACCTAATCCTGGGGCTAAATACATTGAAAGTTTTAAATGTTTTATCAGTTGGTCAATTGAGTCCTAAGTGTTTACTTTTAACTAGGAGAGTCCTAGATGTTCTTTAAACAAGCATACAATTTTTTTTTTTGGTCATAAAACATGCATACAATGATCGACACTTTTTCTGGAGTGAAATAAGCCACATCAAACCAATGATGAGTTAAAGGAGTTCATTGCATAATATTAGAATGTTATGTCTCAATTGACAAAAGTTAAACATTTAGGACTTTCGCAGTACTTAACTCAAATCCAAAATTTTACGATTGTTTTTAGATTTTATCAACTGCTTTCAAATTTTACAGGTGAGCTAGTTTAGTTGTTAGCGAGTTATATGAAAGCATTAATGATGCTAGGAGTATTAAAAGTTTTAATTCAAATTTATGTAAAGATATAATTAGACAACATTTAATGTATAAATTATATGAGACACCCAACGCCATCTTCATATAAGGGTGCGTTTATTTGAGAAAAAGTGTTTTTTCGAAATTAATTTTCCGAACTTTCACCCGTTTAGTTCATAAAAAATGATTAGTCAACTGAAAATACTTTCTGGTCAAAGAAAATATTCATGCATAAAATTAGGATACTGAATTCCTAAATCTAAGAAGATGAAAACACTTTCTGAAATTGTTCTTCTTGAATTTTTTAATTTTTTCTTTTTTTCTTTTATTTTCTTTTTTCTTTTCTTTCTTCTTCAATTTTTTCATTTCCTTCTTCCTCCTGAGGGCCGACGACCGACCATAGGCACGATTGTCGCTAGGGGTGACTGGTTCCAGGGTGAGTTGGGTCCAGATCTAGAACCTGAAACCAACCCTGTTATAACCGGTTCCCAATTTTTGAAACGTGAAACCAACCCTGTTTTTCCTATACCCTGTTTTGGAGCCGACCCTATTTTTTCGGTCCGATTTTAGGGTCTACCCGAGAACCTATTTTTTTTTTGTTCCTTTTTCCGATTTCATTTTTTTCAGCAAAATAATATAGGTAGCAATGAAACGATTCAATGTAAAAGATAAATAACAAAAACCACTATCAGCCAAAAGTAACAATCCCCAAAATGAGCAATTGAAATTACAATCTATCAAAATCAACAATCCAAAAGCACTATGCAGCAAGACATAATCCAATAGCATAAATCTTTAAGAGTCACATTTCCAGGGAATCTGTTCAACATGTTTAGCTTTTTATTTTGCGCCATGATGGGAGAACTCCTTACTTCTATTTCCGAATGAAATATCTTGAAAGGAAAATCAAGAGACTTAGCAATAAAGCACCTGCTCTCACTAGAAAAATGTCTATATATCTCATTTTAATCACACAATATTTAGATGACTTTAAGGGCCGCGCTGTTTTGCTCATAGTTGTGAAACAGATCCCAATATTAAACCGGAAACTGGTTCTAAAACCAGTGAAGTAGGGTAACGTGATCTAGGGTTTTTACTTTTTTTTACATTATCTCAAAACCAGTTCGTGTTAGTTTTTACTTGAAACCGGAAATCGGATCGGTTCTAACCGATTCCCAAAAAATCGAACCGGTTCCCGGACCTGTTTTTTGGGTGGGCCGGTCTGGTTTTCGGGTAAACCCAGTCTGGTTGCACGCCCCTAATCCTCACCGGAGGCCAGCCAGGTCGACCCTCGCCGGAGGCCAGCTAGGTCGACCCTCGCCCGTGGCCTGCCACAGCCGTCGCCGAGGCTCGATGACTGGCGGAGGAAGAAGAAGGAAAAAAGAAAAGAAAAAAAAAGAAAAGAAAAGAAAAAAGAAAAAATTATTTACAAATTCGATTTCTTTTTGCCTCACATAAAGTCCTGAGATTGAAATTATTTTTTAAATGAGATTCAAACACCAAAAAACTTTTTTGCTTATATATCACCAAATAAAGAAAAACTAACCATTTTCCTGAATAATAATTGTCACGCCCCGCACCCTACGAGCGCGTTTATCCCTCGATGGTCGATCATTGAACGCGACGTCCCAGGACGCGTCGCCGACCCAAACGAAACACCCAACAATAAGGGCAAGCGGAAACGAAATTAATTAACCCAGACAATAAACAATGACAAAGGGATAGCACGAAACAATAATTGCATACCATCATAAAGTAGTCACTATACAAAACGATAACTCGGGCTACCAATTTAGAACCACAATTTTCAAAAGGGGGCGGTGGTTGACAAGCTTATCTCCTCTACAAAAGGTACTCAAAAGACAGGGTAAATGATCTATTCTTCAATCCCTGTGGTGCTCTGGCGGCATCTCCGAATCGATTACGGTCGTGGATCTGAAATGGTTATATAATAACCGTGAGAACGAGTCTCAATAAGCAACCCCCTAAACCCCACGTAGGCCAATGCGTACCCAGACAAGTCATACATGCAATCTACCCCATAACATATAAAATTCGCATCATTGTACTTACCTCGTCATCAAGCCCATGCCAACTCTACACGTTAGTCGTCACGTGATAATGCAATAATAGTAATTAAATAACACATCACAAATCGCTCAAACACCAACCACGCTTTCACTCAATCACTCCAACTAATTCAACCAGCCAATTCAATCACACTCAATTCGCATACGTGGCCGAGCAACTTTCTCACGACCTCCCAGGTCCTTTCACATGACCCGTGTCAACACGCTTCAGGCCAGCCCTCAGATCAAGCCGGGCTCAGTCCCGCGTAACCACGCCTCAGGACATTTCTCTCGACCCGCGTAACCACGCCTCAGGACATTTCTCTCGACCCGCGTAACCACGCCTCAGGTCATTACTTGCCTTTCTAGCCACACCCGCGTAACCACGCCTCAGGTTGGCAGCCCTCAGATCAAGCCGGGCTCAATCCCGCGTAACCACGCCTCAGGTCATTACTTACCTTTCTAGCCACACCCGCGTAACCACGCCTCAGGTTGGCAGCCCTCAGATCAAGCAGGGCTCAGTCCCGCGTAACCACACCTCAGGACATTTCTCTCATGCACATGCACCACCACACAATCTGTCATCTAACACTTCGTACATTTCACAATCAAATTACCAAGCTCACACCAATGTCAATCTGACACACTCTAACAACCAATTTAATGCACACTCCCCACATCGGTCCACCGACCCGACATTCATGTCGGCACATTCAATTAATCCAATTCACCCACAAGCGCCACGACAATTCAGCCAGACATATTTATCTCAGTCAATCACTAAATCAGCCGTACAATTATCGCCACAATAATTCACCAATTAAGCACAATCAGTCTAATTAGCCCAGGCCTAATTAAATTCCTAAGCCGGTACTAAATTTCACCCTAAACAAGTCTAAAAATACCCAAAGTACTAGGTAGGGTTTAGGAAGTCACTTACCTAAGTTTGGCCCGGGAAAAGTCGGCTCGGGCCCAAAATGGCCCGGGTGAACAGTACCGGACTGGGCGCGGGCGCGGGCCAATGGCGCGGTGGCCGGCCAACGTGGGCACAATGGCCGATCGGCGTGCCTGGCGCGCGGGCGCGATGGCCATGCGGCGTGCCAGGGGGCGCACGGGTGAACGGACGGGCGACGCGCCTGGTCGGACGGGCGACGCGCCTGGTCGGATGGGCGACGCGCCTGGTCGGACGGGCACGGCGCCGGGCGAGCTCGGCCACAGCCCGGGCTGGCCTGGGCTGCTTGGCTACGGCCCGGGGCTGGCCCGAGCTGCTTGGCCACGGCCTGGCTGGCTGGCCGGGGCTGGCTGGCTAGCTGGTCGGGGCGGCGATCGGCGGCGGCGGCGACTACGGCGACGGCGACGGCTGCGCGGTGGTGGCGAGCGGCGACGACGAGCTGCAGGAGGGTGGAGGTCGGTCGGGGGTGGGGGCGAGAGGGAGAGAGAGAGGAGCTGGGGCCGAGAAGGGGGGGCGGCGGCGGCGAGCTGGCCGGACGAGCTGGCGACGGGCGAGCTGGCCGGCGAGCAGCGACGACGGGGGCGGCTAGGCGACGCGGCGGCGACTCGCGGCAGCGGGAACGGCGGCGAGCCGAGCTCACGCGCTCGGGAGGAGGAGAAGGCAGAGTCGGGCGGGGCTACCGGGCGACACGGCGGCGCGACGACGGCGCGGGGAGGACGGCGGCATCGGCGGCTGGTGGGGCGGCGTCGTGCGGAGGCGGAACGGCGGTCGAACGACGGTCGGCGAGCAGGGCACGGCGGAGCAAAACCAGTCGGGGGGGGGGGAAAGAAGCCAACGAAAGAGGGAGAGAGAGAAAAAGAAGAAAAAAAAAAAGGTCATGGGAAGGGAGGAACACGCAAGGGGGGAGACGCGGCGCGCAGAGGAGAGAGGAGAGAGGAGGGAGAGACTCAAAGTCAAACTTCTACTCGAGTGCGATCCAACGGACACGGTTCAAACCCGAAAACGATCTAACGGTCCCCAATAATCCTAATTAATAATATAGGAAAATGGCCAAAATAAAATATGCCAAAACACACCACGAGGGAGGTCTACCAGTCCAAATTCGCATCCGGTTAAAAATCCACTTTTCACATATTCCGGGTAATACCGACGCTGGCCACAATAATATCGATACCGTCCAATTAAATTCGTCCCGGAACTCCGAGAAATTCGACACAAAAATTTGGGCTCTAAATAACGGCCAAATTCGATCGAGTGCGATTCTAGCGAAATCTCTAATTTAAAAATAATAAAAATTCAGGAGTGATCAGTTCCGGGCGAGATTTTATTATAAGCGCACTGGCAAATTATACGTTTTATAAATCCCAAAAATGGGCCAAAATTCGAAATGTCATAATAATTTTTTAGAAAATATTTTCCTTTATCACGAAGTTTTTCACCGAACAAACACACCCCAACCTTTTGTTATATTCGACCAAAAGAAAAAAAACAGCTTTTGTTAGAAGTTTCATACCTTATCCCAGCAACGATCTTTCTCATGCAAGAAGCCTCTATTTAAGATCGTTGTGCCACTAAACATCAACTAACTCTCCACTCCAATTCTCTACCTCCTCCTCCTCCACCACCACCATGCGATCCTCTCAACCCCCTACTCCTACCCATTTACGGTACTTGCGGGACGAGGACATGCCGCAGGCATTCAAGGACTTAATCTCCTCTCTCCCTTCAGAAAATGACTGGATCGAAACCCCTCTCCGCTTGTACCAGGGCTTCTGGTTCCCCTCTTGGTTCCTGAATGGCGTCCTCGCTTGCCAAAACCACTTCCAAGCTCACCCCTCTGACATCCTCCTCGTCACCAGCCCGAAATGCGGCACCACCTGGCTAAAGGCCATTCTCTTCGCTCTTTTGAACCGTGCCAAGTACTCCAACTCCTACTCACAACGACGCCACCCTCTCCTAACCCAAAACTCCCACGACCTCGTGCCCTACTTGGAGCTCAAGCTCTATCTCGAGCAAGAAAATCCCGATCTCGCTGCTTTAGCTCCCCCGAGGCTCCTCGCCACCCACATGCCTTATTCCTTGCTTCCACAGTCGGTGAGGGACTCCAACTGCAAGCTGGTTTACATGTGTAGGAACGCCAAGGACACCTTCGTCTCATTGTGGCACTTCACCAACAAGCTGAAGCCTGAAGAGAAGGGTCAGATGCAGATCCAGGAGAGCCTCGACAAGTTTTGTCAAGGGCTGAGCGCTTACGGGCCTTACTGGGACCATGTGCTGGGTTACCACAAGGCGAGCTTGGAGAAGCCCGAGAAGGTGTTGTTCATGATGTACGAGGAGATGAAAGAGGATCCGCATGCTCATGTGAGGAGGTTGGCCGATTTCCTGGGGTGTCCATTCAGTGAAGAGGAACTGAGAGATGGGACGGTGGAGGGAATAGTGAGGATGTGTAGCTTTGACAATTTGAGCGCATTGGAGGTGAATAGGTGCGGGAAGTTGTCGAGTGGAGTAGACAAGAAGTGGTTCTTCAGGAGAGGCGAGGTTGGAGACTGGGTGAATTACATGAGTGCTGAGATGGGGGAGAGACTTGACAGTGTCATGGAAGAGAAGTTGCATGGTTCTGGTTTGAAGCTTTGAAGTTCGGTTAAGTAGAAAAAGTATCTGCAGGCCATTGATGAAGCTTTGTATATCTCATGCTATGGGATGAAAGGTCTTCGGTGGCATTGTCAATCGTGGCTTCGTCTCCATGGAGAGATGCTTCATGGTTGTGATTTTAGTCTTCATTGATTTGGCCAACACGTAGTTGGCTAATAAAAAGCTGCCTTCCTTCTCGCTGGGAGCTTTTCTTCTGTTGTTCTTTTCAGTTCCTTTTTATATTTTTGCTGTGTGAAGCTTCGGGGCATATGGTCTTCTATATGTGTTGAAGTTTAATAAACATTCTAGTTCATATTTGTATGTCGTCGGACAGATTGAGTTGCTAAACCAAGGATATTTGTGTCTTGGAGATAAAAAGAAAATTTCTCTATTTTTTCTTTTTTTTGCTTCAAAGCGCTGAAAAGAAAAAAGTTAATAATTAAGAAGAAAGCACCCATAAAACAATTAACACACCGAGAGTAACCCCAAACGGTCTGGCTTTTGCATGCATGGTTCGGAGTAAACCTATAAAATGGGTGGCTGGGATCAGATTTGGATCGATTGAAAATGGCCCAACCTAAAATTGACTATATGGTTGCGACCTTCCTAGAGGTGAACCACTAAGGGAAAGCTAATAGATTACTAAGTAAAAACTTAGCGCAGACTCTGTCAAGCTCATACAAATCGCAACTTTGGAGTTTCAATTTAATCAATTAAACATACAAATCAATTCATTTTGGAGTCACCACTAACCTATTACGGATTTATTAGAATCACAAGTAAGGTTAATATTTTACTTTTGCGAACCAAATATTTATGAATAAAGAGATTTGATTACATTAGATAAATCTAACACCCTTTCAGTAACTTTTTTTCTTTTTTCAAAAATGTTTTGCGAGCTGTCTTCGTCAATTTTAATCCTAAACCACTAAAATGCAATAGGTGATCACGCAAGTGTACAAACAATAAAATAACACTTAATAATCAAATGCTACAAATAAAATGCGGAAGGATTTGAAGAACCTTGATGCACTAAGCAAATCAAAAGCAAAGCTCCATTATCGTCCAGTGCAAAAAGGATTCTGCAAGACGTTAACTAGAAAACAGACTATGATGTAATGTGTGCATAACCTAAGCATGAATTCTAAATACAAGTATGTATGCAACGCTAATTAATTATTTTTTGGCTTTTCTGTTGTTAATAACTAAGCATGAGTCAAATTAAATGCTACGACTATATGAGTTTTAATCTAACATGCCTTAATGAACTATATAGTATTCTAATTGAAATGAAAGCTATGTTAATAATTTAAATATAACCTATATGCAATTCTAATAACATGATTTAGGATGAACCATAAATTAATCCTATTATTTAAACTACGTGAGGTATTTTTGTATTTTCCTTTTTCTATAGAAACAAAAGATTAAACTCTAGGACACTAACATGAGCTAATGACTTTTATTAAAAGGTGACCCAGCTATGTAATCTAATTATTTTTGGTATTTCCTTTCATGATTTAAAATAAGAAACCGCTTAAAATGACTTTAACCAGTTAGGAAATCGTGATCCTGAAATCTAGGGGGGAAGATGAGCATCAGTTCAAACCGGAGCGATTCTCAGAAGGCGTAGCTAAAGCTGCCAGCAACAATGCGGTGATGTTCATCCCGTTCAGCTCTGGACCTCAATCTTCCGTCGGGATGAGCTTTGTGACGACCGAGGGAGAAAGAGAGATCTGCAAGTAATAAGCTTCCTAGCTATGGTGAACTCAGAGACTGGAACGAGGATTGGATTTTATCACATGGTATCGGAGCTAACTTCTGCCCAAGTTTATTTTGCGTGTGCGTCCACTACCTTAAGTTTTTTTGTTGGATTTTCTGATCTCTCTTTTATTTATTTATTTGGGGTTTCTTTTAGAAAATTTGTATGTTATTGAAAGATTTGGCTTGAGCTTGGTGACTTCGCAAATCCGTTTCAGTGTTTGATGCAATATTGGAACGAGATTATAAAAGTGGCTGCCAGGATCTACGATCCCTTGGGAGATCAGCGATATCCATACTGACCTGGATATGAATCGCCAAATGAATATTTCAATAGGTTGATTTGCTTAGCCCAAGAAAGGGTTAGATGGGCTATTGAAAGGGTTAGGTGGGCTACCTTTCAATTATTATCTATGGACCGGCGGGAATATTGCAATATCCTATTCAAAGTTGACATGATACCTACTTGTCTAGAGATTATGATCTGCATTTCACAATACGGCAAAACATATTTCAAATGTATGTCGTGCGTCTTTGCAAGGCATTGTTCAAATAGAAAAAGAAAAGAATGATATAAGACAAGGTCCACGTGTTAATGTCACACGCAGAGCATCTATTCAACAAGATTTCGAGTTTCGTGGCCCTGGTTTGTATTTGAGTATTTTAACTAGCCACGCGCATCAGGCGCATCACATGTTGAATAAAGTAAAGACCCCTCAATTTAGAGATGGTTGACCTACATCAATGGTAGGCTGGTTTGGGTTTGGGTCAGTCACTCGTAAACACTACTTAACCATTTAACCACTTCATGTGGCTTATAAGTGCTCCACCAGCCTCCAGATACCCAAACGATTAAATTCATGCTCTTGAGTTACACCAAAGCAAAAGGTTCATCGGTCTCTTTTGACTTTAATTGCACAAATATAAGTCTTACTTAACAATATGCGCGCGTGTGATTTTTTACTTTTTACATTGGCGGTATAGCCAACAAAAAAAAAACATTGGCGATATAGAAAAGTTCTTCGGGAAAATTACTCAATCGGTCCTAAACCTAATGTGTAGATTTAAATTAAATTCTAAAGTTTATAATTTTTCCAATTTAGTCATAACCTTTGCATGAAATTCCATTGTAGTCTTTCAGGCCAATTTTTCGCGAGAAATTGCTATCGTGGCGATGTGCCACATAAGACGGTTGGTGATGACTGGACTGTCGACTTAGCGATTTCCGGCGAAAATTGACCAAAATGATTACATTGAAATTTCACGTCAAGGTTTATGACTAAACTAGTAAAATTGAAAAGTTTATTGTACAATAGATTTAGGATTGATAAACAACATATGGTGTTGTATCCTAGCACAACATGGGATCAGGTGCCTTTTAGGAGGATGGAATAAAGAACTTCAATGGATGATTAGGGCAACAAAAGGCAAAAACTTGGTAGCAAGACTCCTCAAGTTATCCTTTCTAGCAACCATATATTGCATTTGGATGGAGCGTAACAGAAGACGGTTTCAAAACAAGTCAACTGACTTTCATATTCTTTTGGCTAAGGTTCGTAAAAATGTCAGAGGTAGAGCGAAGAATTAGACCTTCCCAGACAAATGTTGTATTAGCTACTATATGGAGACTTTCTACCACCATCTTTTTGAATTATAAACACTTTTTGTATTGCTGGGGGATGTCCCTAAACTGTTATACTTCATTTGGTTTATAATACTTACATTCACACCAAAAAAAATAGATTTAGGATTGATAGGGTAATTTTCCCCTTAAATATTAAACCGTGTTTTTATCTAATAATTAAACTTTTAAAATAGTTGGCGGTGATCTAACAAAATTATAAATAATATCAAAGCAGGGAGTCCTTAGTTAAAATATTTCCAAGCCTCTTAATTGCCTCCCTTATATTTCCACGCTTATTCTTAGGACAAAGTCTAGTCTACGATTGAGGAGGAGTGTTAAAATTTTTAAATATAAAACAATGCATTTATATGATAACTTAAGTTTTTAATATAGTTGACAGTAATCTCAGAAAATTTACAAAAGTAGTAAATTTGTACAATAAATGCATCTTCTATTATTTCACATTTCATATAAAAAAATATTTAGTTTTAATTATAAAAAATTTTGATCACTTAGTAAATAATAATGATGATACTGAACAATCGAGTTTTAGAAGAATACTAAAAAAATATGAAGGTAGAGAAAGGAAAATTCTATTTGACACTTAATAAAGGGTTCTCTTCTTTTCTCTCGTCTTGTCACCTTTTCTTGCTCTCTAATTTTCCCTTTGAACGTGCTTTAAACTTTTTTTATTCTTCTGCACATGGCTCACGTTTACCTTTGCTTCCCCCCATGATAAGGACGAATCATCCGGCAAAATGATGCCGAAAAGGTCAATGAAGTTTACCAACGCTCAAAGCGAGAATCAAAAGTCAAACCAAAAAATTAAAAAGATAAAACCACTTGAGAGTACGAAACTCTGCAGAAACTTACTGGCATTTGGTCTCATTAGAGGAGGATCAAGTAATTAACAGGTAAAATCCAGCTATGTTTTCTCCTCATCCCAGGTGCACTACACTCGAGGTCCAATCTTTTCAGAATTTGGGTCCTCTTCTCCACCATGTTTAGGTGCAAGAACCATGTAAACAAATCCATTTTAATGCAACGATTATGTTTTTTATTCTGTTCATGTCCTAGCAATTGTAGAAAAGATACAAACCAAGTCCAACTTGTCTTGCTAGCCATTGCCTTAAACCACACGTCAAAAATAGATAAGAATTACTGATGAAAGATGGGTTCTTTTTGGGGAGGTTAAGTTTGGACATGTGAGGGCACGTGATTATTGGGGTTGCAGTCGCAAAATGACTAAAGGCAGTAGGACCATGGGCATACATATTGGCCTTGGTTTTTTCTTTTTGGTTTTCCTTGTTCCCCTTCCTCTATTCTAGGAGAATTGAAGACTAATCAATAATTGTCGCGACCGACCTCCCGCCTTTTATCGGCAACATGCAAAAAAAGGGGGGGTTCTCCTGGTATGCGCTAAATCTAGGTTCGGGACTTAACTCGGACTCTCCTAAGCCCATATTATATCGCGACTTAGGGTTTCAGTTTTTTTTTTTAACCTGCAATTGGTTTTTTATCAAGAGTTGCCACTAATCGATTTGGGGTGGGTCGATTAGAAACCCAAATAGAGTGATGGGAGAATCACTATATTCCTACGAACTAGAGATTAAATGAGTTCGGGGACTTGATTACACTAGTTTGATAACTAATACCCTTTCGGTACCTTTTTACCCTGTTCATTTTTTGAAAATATTTGTCAGGCAATTTGGATTGATTTTAGGACCTTTCTCCTAACATGTGAGATGATCAAGCGAGTGCATAATCATAAATGATCATCAGTCAAAATAGATATGAAGCCTTAGGTTCTAATCCTAAATAAGGGCCTGTTTGGTTCGGCTTTGGGGGAATGCATTTGGCAAAATGCAAATACCTTTGAGTTAAAGGGGTTTTCCGAAATGCAAGTAGTGTTTGGTAATGTGTCTTTTAAAATCACATTTGAAAACAACTTTGGTCTAAATACCGTTTGGTAAAATCTTAATTTTGTAAAGGACTTTTGCTAATATTTTTTTAAAAATTTTTTTTGGCCTGAACCAGCACCGCCGGCGACTGTCCGGCAGGCCAAAACGGCCGCCGGCCAGCCTCGCCTGAGGTCGGCCGACCTCCGGCGACCACCGCCTGGGGGTCGCCCGACCCCGGCGACCACCGCCTGGGGTCGCCCGACCTCACGCGGCGCTTGGGTCGCGCGATCCAGATCCGGGTCGCGACCCGAGCGCCGCCCGAGGCCGGCGACCCTGGCGGTGGTCGCCGGGCTCGGCGACTCTGGCGATCGCCACATGGGGGCCTGACGACCTCCGCGACCGCCGCCGCCTGGGGGTCGCCTGACCCCGGCGACCGCCGCCTGGATCGGCCGACCTCAGGCGGCGCTCGGGTCGCGCGACCCAGGATCACCTCAGCGGCGCTCGGTCGCGCGACCCGGATCCGGGTCGCGCGACCCGAGCGCCGCCCGAGGTCGGGCGACCGCCGCCCGGTGGTCGCCGGAGGTCGGCCGACCCCCAGCGGCGATCGCCGGACCCCTCAGGCGGCCTCCGGTGTGGCTCCTTGGGCGCGATGAACAGTAGCGAGATGAACAGTGCCACTTGCATTCCGAAAATGCAATTTCCCCAAGGGACCTCATGAGGTGCATTCAGCCAAAGGCCCTTGGGGAGCTTTGGAGATGCAATTGCATCTCCTCAAAGCTTGCAAAAAAAATTACCAAACAACTTTCCATTTGCCCAAGGACCTTTAGAGCCCCAAAAGCAGCTTTGAAATGCTGAACCAAACAGGCCCTAAGTCAGATGACATCAAAACATAACAGTTCATGCAATTATGTTCTAATTAAAAACATGCATAATAATAACACAACGGTAATAACATGCAAAATACTACCGCGTAACCTCATAGGCTTGTCTAATTTAAACATGACAATTTATGAAATTATAACAATATGCATAATAATACAACAATAAATTAAAACAATTAGGTATATCACATAATTTAGAGAAAAAAATTTTGAATTTTTTTTAAAAAAGTAAATGCAGAAGAAGAAAAAAGAAGAAAAAAAATTTTAAAATTTTTTTTTTTAAAAAAAAATCGAGTCGGGTCGCGGATCCGGGTCGGTCGGATCCAACCCAGGTCAACGGACCCGACCCATCGCGTTGACTCGGGTCGGATCTCTAGATCCGACCCAGGTTAGGGGTCAACCCGAGTTTGGATCGGATCGGGCTCGATTGAGGCCCGGTCTAGTCAATAAAGACGAAATAGGGCCGATTCGACCAGGTCGAACCGGTCCTATTCGGCTTGCAGACCAGTCCAATCGGTCTGCAAACCGGCTCAGGATCGGCTCCGGCGTGTCTGAGCACGCGGGAGCTTTAGCCGGCGAGATCCGGCGATCTCGCCGGATGACCCAAGCCACCCATGGCCTGGGTCTTCAACCCATGAGCCTCACCTACCTTCTCCGACGACTGGGTTCGCCGTCCGGCTGCTTGCTCACTGGCCGGCGACTAAAAACCAACTGACCTCTTTGAGGCATTTCATCGAGTAGATGGAGAGCACAGCAAAAAACGAGGGACTTCGACCTCTTCCGGCGATCCGGTCGAATCCAGTGATTGTGGTTCGCCTTCAACAGCGAGTGGGGGCCGGGACCGACGACGGTATGGGTCGGGATTCGCGCGAAACGGCTGGTACGAGTCCCGGCCCAACCACGCTAAAAAACAGGAAAAAACAGAGGAGTCGGGACCCGGGAGAAGCTCACCGGTCGACGGCGCGTCTGGGGGGTTTCCGGCTGGTCGGGGGGCGTTGGCGAGACGACGGGCTTCCTTCTCACGGCCTGAGGACTCTCGGTTTGCTCTCTCTCTCTCTCTCTCTCTCTCTCTCTCTCTCTCTCTCTTCTCTCTCTTCTCTCTATGTTCTATCTCTCTCTCTTCTCTCTATGTTCTATCTCTCCCTATTTCTCTCTTTGTGGTCGACCGGGGGGTGCTTCCGGGGGTTGCCAGTCGGCTTGCTGGAGACGACAAGGCCGGTTGGGACCTGTAAGACACTCCGAGGCTCCTCTCTCTTCTCTGTTTCCCTCTAATTCTCTCTCAATCTCTCTCTCTCATGTTCTGTTCTGGATCGAGAAAGACTGCCCCCCTCTCTCTCTCCTCTCTTTGGCCTATATAGCCGATGACAACGACGCCCCTCTCTGCTCCATTAAATGCTCTGCACCGGCCTCAGCTCCTACCATACTTTTGTGGCCAATTTGCACGGTGGAGCGGGTATTCCGTGCTTCCGTAGTGGCGGTCGGGACAGAGGAGAACAGAGGAGAGAGAGGGGAGGCCAAACCGGGGGAGGTGGAGAAGAAAGGGGCTAGGCTGAGCTGGGCCGGGCCGGGCCGGCCCAATCCCGCGTGGAAGAGAGGGAGAAGAAAAGGTCGGGTTGGGCTGGCTTCGGCCTGGCCCAATCTGATTTGATTTTTTTTTTTGAAAATTTTCTCTAATAGACCCTATTAATGCAAATGTACCTAATTTCTATATTTGTTTTAGCATTTAAATTTTGTGCAATTAATTTTGGGCAATTTTAAATAGGTGTCAACAGCTGCCCCTCTTTGAGGGTGATCTCATAAAGGTTGAGCTCGTAGAGATTGCGTTCAAAGATAAAATGACACCTAAATTTAGCCCATGCATGCTCAATGAATGCTATTTTTGGCGAGACCGTGAGTCCCATTTTTTATGATGCGATATATGATGATGCATGCTAAAGCAAATAAAAATATACCTGAGGCTACTTACCTTGTCGAAGGGTAGAGTAATTCCAGATAGTTGATATTGTGTATCGAGGACCCAAACCTGTCTTCGATCGCCTTGACTGGGGAGATGGTTTGTCTAGGACCCGAACCTATCTTCGGTCGCCTTGACAGGGCTTGCTTTTGTCTAGGACCCGAACCTTTCTTCGGTCGCCTTGACTGAGAAAATCGCTTGCCTAGGACCCGAACCTATCTTCGATCGCCTTGATTGGATTTCGTTTGTCTAGGACCCGAACCTTTCTTCGAACGCCTTGACTGGGGCGCCTAACGGCTTTGGTGAACAGAGGATCGGTCCAATGTTCAAGGGTACCTGGGGGTCCTCGCCCAAGGATTTGATGGTTTGCCTGGTGGGTCCTCGCCAGCAGATCTTGAAAAGACTCAAATAATGAGCACATGGGGGTCCTCGCCCGAGGATTTGATGGTTTGCCTGGTGGGTCCTCACCAGCAAGTCTTGAAAAGACTCAAACGATGAGCACCTAGGGGTCCTCGCCCGAGAATTTGATGATTTTCCTGGTGGGTCCTCGCCAGCAGGTCTTGAAAAGACTCAAATGATGAGCACCCGGGGGTCCTTGCCTAAGGATTTGATGGTTTGCCTGGTGGGTCCCCGCCAGCAAGTCTTGAAAAGACTCAAATGATGAGCACCTGGGGGTCCTCGCCCGAGGATTTGAAGGGTTTGTCTGGCGGGTCCTCGCCAACATGTCTTGAAAAGACTCAAATAATGAGCACCTGGGGGTTCTCGCCAGAGAATTTGATGTGAACAGAGGGGTCAGTCCCATGCTCAGGAGGGGTACCATAACAATCGTAGGTACATGAATTTTTGGAACCGGACATGGATAGAAAATACTTACCTGGGCACGTTCCTACCTCTTAAGGGCATGTTTCCTATCAGACAAGTTTTTTTTTTTGTACAAAGATATACGCATTCATCGGAGAAATAGACAAATAAGGCTATTCAAGAATATCGTACAAAATATCTTGACTGCAAGTCAAGATGCATTTCTTTTTTAAAGAAACATCTGGTTTACCCTCTGGGTAGTTCGAAAAGAATTCATAATTTTGGAACCGGGCAAGGGTAGAATGTACTTACCTGGGCATGTTCCTGCAAATACATACGTATTCATCGGAGAAATAGACAACCGAGGCTATTTTAGAATATCGTATGAAATATCTTGACCGCGAGTCAAGATGCTTTTCTTTTTCAAAGGAACACCTGGTTTACCCCCTAGGTAGTTTGAAAAGAACTCTAATGAAATACCTAGGGTTTCTTACTCGGAGGTTTGATATATCATCTGCTGAATACCTGACCTTTTTCGGGGCATCTCTCTTGGGATGATAATGGGGGCTTCTCCAACGCCCAAATTTTCGTGTCCTATCACTGGGGATTAAAACTCTCAGCTGTCAAAGACGATTAGCGCAAACGTGCATGCATTCATCAATGATAGACAAGATAGACTATTCTAGAATGTGTATTTGAAAGCTCATATTGCATCACCAAACATCCATCGAGGGTAATTATCAATCAAGACAATATTCGCTCGCAAGGTGGACTTCTCGAGATGCTGAATGAGGGACCTTTAGTCAGAAAGGAATTTCCATTCACTCTCATTGAAAATGGTTGTTTGCCCCAATCATTAAGGCGGGAATATCGAAAACACTAAATCTGACCGTTATCACATCAACAAGGGTTTGAGTTTTCTCGCGAAAGGTACGACGCTGCCAATCTGAGAGGTCTTCTTCAGGGTCGTAATGTAGGCTTGGTCAATGGCTTAATAAAGGAGACTATCCGAGTCAAGGTCATGAAAGAAAATATCTGCAATCATCTCCAGGTTTATAAGTCAAGAACCCTGCAAAACGAGATAGAAGTAATCTTGCTCGCACTTCCTCGAGCGTTGTTTATAAACATTTGAAATTCCACATTAATTCAAGTGCCCTAGTCAGAAGAGACTTTATGAGGGTTGTAACGTAGGCTTGGTTCACAGGTTGAGGAACGAAATGATCGTTGGACTAAAAAATGTGTGTAAGGGTGAAAATTAGTGATCATCTTGGCATCGTCACCAGTTTTCTTCTCCACCAGCAGGATTCTTTTGAAAAACTACCTGGATAATCCCGTACTTTGGCTTCTTGGACAGCTTTTTCTTGAGGAGCTTCTGCGTCAAGCATCTTCCTGGATACCATTCGATCTCTGTCCCAATTGCTTTCTCCAGAATAGGTTCGTCTTCATCTATCATGTGACAGATCTTTGTCAAGACAGAGTTCTTAAAGCGGGGGTTTGTATCGAAGAAGAACTCAAGTTTAAACCCTTTGGAGTCGTCTATTCTACACCACTTAATATCTTTGAGGTATTTGAGAGCGCCTTCATTACGCTCAGAGATCTCCTCAGCTAAAACTTTATTATTTTTCATAGCACTTATCCAGAAATTAGGGACTCCTTTCTCTTCATCTTTTTCATCGTTTTTCTTCTTCTCCTTCATGGGCATCGGCCTTGTTTTTACCAGGCACACTGTTTTTTATGCCCCTAGCTTTTCAGAATTATTTTTTTTTTGGATGTTTTTTTGGTGTTGTCAGGACTAGCCTAAACAAGTTTGAACAGAACAATATTATTAGACTCTTGGAGTCTTCATTTTCATTCGGTACTTTAGACCATGATGCTCAAACTATGGTGACTTTTGCCTTGCCCCGGTGTGGGGGATGATCACCAACTGGGTTTGTACGAAATGAAATCACCGGCTTAATTGGGCTAGCAAGGGATATAAGTGCATGAGAGAGAAGAAGAATTGCTCTTGATCATCCTAGGGCACTTAAATTATCGTGAGAGTTCATTTGCAATAATAACACTCAAAGATTAAAGCAAGTGAGAACAAGAAAATTTCTGTTCATCTTTTTCACTTTGTGCGAGCTGTTGTGACTGATGATCATAGAAAATTTTAGATATTACAAACTCCTTATCCGTCTTGTCTTGCTCAGTTCCTAGGTGAAAACATCATTGTTATTAATGATATGTTGGCATTTTGGACAGGCTTTAGTTTGCTGCTCCTCTCTTGACAAAGCCCTCTTAGCCTCGACCGTCCTTCCGTCGATGGTGTGCTTGTCTTGGAGGACCCTGTCGAGGAACACCGGATCCGTGAAAATGACGAGGCCGAAACCATGGGGGCGGTGACCAAAAGGGAGGGACGCTCTTCTTGCTCCCTCTGAATTTGAATTCTCTCTGTGATGCCGATTTACCTCAAGTTGCCCCAATGTGGGGTGATTCTTGACAAGGGTAATTTAAAAGGAACCTTCAAGTGTATGGGCTCAAATGGTCAAGCAAAGGATAAACGGTAGTGTATGGGGTAGAAAAATGAACTGCCTCTTGTTATTTTGGCTACCGTACCTTATGCGAGAAATCCCTTTACCTTGTAAAAATGAAATCTTTTCACTCATCTTGCAAGGGTTTGGTACTTGAGAATGTGTATAAATTAAGGATTACCTCTCATCATCCTGACACACCTTGTTCAATACATCGGAACATTTCGACACCATTCGTCGAATTGTCAAGATTTTCACAGGGAATTGGTAAATTAAACAGGTAAAATTACCATGCAAAATTCTTTTCAAAAGATATGCGATGCACTTGGGGGAAGGTTAAGCATTCATTTGCTTTAACATGTTTCCTCATTCTTTGTTTCTTTGTACTCTTAATAGAAAAGTTTTTAGGGAAAGAGATACTTACCTATGCTGCAATAGTAGGATATACCTACAAGGTAATAAGGAAGACAGTGTTAATGAACGGTTCTTTGAGGAACAGGAATTGGGAACGATACAACATTACCCTTCGTGATTCCCCTCAATTGAGATTAAATTGACAACTCCTTGAGTTTTCTCGAATGTTGATAATTCCCTTCTGACAAAAACATGAGTTTATGTTAGAAATGAGATGATTGAGGGTAAATTGAGAATGATACAAATTACCTTCTTCCATTTTGCCTTCAAAGCTAGCAGAGTCTTTTCTTCTCTCATGGTTGGTCTCAAAGCTCGAATGAAATCCTCTATAATAGGGGTGCTTCCAAATAGACGGTCTTATTGTCAGTGCATGATGTATCAATGCGGTTCCGGCATGTTGAGGAGTTTCTCGTAAATCCTCTGATTCCTGACTGCACAGGACATGCGCAATTGCTTGCATGGGAATCTTCGCAGCAAAGCTAATTTCTACTCTAAATGTCTTTGACTGATGTGGATGCAACTACCGTCGAGGCTCCATGGTTGTTAGGATCAGCATTGATGCCATCTTGTCATATGTGAAGTTTCTTCCAGCTGCTTGTGCTAGATCTTTACTCAAATTTGTCATGCCTCTTAGTCTACCCTCCCAATTAAACTATCCCTGCATTTTAAAGAAAAAACACATTAGTTGTTTGCACAGACTTAGGCTAGAACAAAGAACCAGATACATCCTTTTAGCATTTCGTCGTGTTTCATTCGAGAGGTCCCAATATTTGTGCTTTATCCGGCTTGCTAGCACGTCAGAGTCTAGCATGTTCCCCAGTTCATTATCTGCAAAAGAAAAGGGATGGAATGTTATTTCCAAAATTTGTTAAGGAATAAGACATACCTTTTTCTTTCAAAAGAGGTAATATTTTCTTGATCTGCCCCCGACTTTTGTACGAAATGATGTTTCGCTCATCATGGAGTCAAGGAATACTCAGCATTCTCTTTGACTCTCTAGGGCTGATATCACCTACTGGTAGTAATGAGATTTGCCCCATGTTTCATTTGAAGATTGGATGATCTTCGCTCGGACTGTCCCTATCAGATAAGTTGGTCCGCTAGCATCATCAGGGTCTGATGTGCTCTTCAGTTTGTGTCATTTTCAAATGTCCCCTTTGTGATAACAAATCAAAAAGGAGTATGCTCTGAGACACGAAGTGAGCGAGTTAGAAAAACAAACAGGGCTATGAGCATGCACGCTTTTCCACCACCGTTCTTTTTTGCCCTTTTGAAAAATGATAAAACGTTTGTTTTATTTTCAAAAGCTTAGAAACAAGGAAGCATGAGGAAGCCCGGGCCTCAGAATACTTTCCTTTACATGGCCGGATATCATCAACAGGCCGATTTGGGATACTTCTTCAGGCCCTCAAAATAAAACATTTGTAATTCTTTTGAATAATTCAGGCGAATTACATTTGTTGGAATGGAAATTGCAATACTAAAATTTCGAGCATAATTAAAAATTCAGAAAACTGGGAATCTTAAAAAACAGCTCACACTTTAAAAAGTAAGAAAAGTTCCCACGTAGGAGGATTCAAACTATTAAATATATCTCTATTCTAAGGGAGGAAAATTGAGTCTTTAGTTTACTCAATGACGACATCCGCGCCTCCTGCTTGATTGGGTGATGCGTTGCGGAATGAAAGCATCTTTGCATCCAACAATTTCTTGACCTTATTTTTTAAGACAACACCGTCATTGACGGAATGTCCCATTTCGCCTAAATGATAGTCACATGCCTTGGAGGGATCTTAGTTAGGGAAACGCTAAGGATTTTCACGCTTTGGCTCTTTAGCAAGCAACCTCTTTTTCAGGAGAATAGGCAGGATCTGAGACATAGGCCAAAGGAGTGGCGTGAACTGCTTTTTGTTATTTCACCTTTGGGGCGGCTGGCGGCCTAAGGCCGGTTGCTGTCCACTGCTCATCTGAATCATTGGGGAAGGACGAATGGTTTGGGTGTATGCAACATCCACATCTGTTAGGAGTTCTTTCTCCTTCTTCATGCCGAGTTTCTTGTTTGTGGAAGTGGGGTCTGTAAACTACCCTTCATGCAATCCCATTTCAATTCGTTCGCCCACAGGAACAAGATGATTAAGGGATTCAGTAGTGGCACCAATCAAGCGGTGTCTGTATTCATATGGAAGAGACTTTATGAACAACTTTATTTGTTCATGATCAATAAGTTCTGGGGTAACTTGGGCAGCCAAGTTCTTCCATCTAGTGGCATACTCTTTGAAGGACCCACTCTTCTTCTTTTCAGTGCGTTGCAGATCATCACGAGTAAAGGTGACGTCAAGGTTGAATTGATACTGCTTAAGGAATGCATCAGCGACAACATCCCAAGATTTAAAAGCATCCACATCTTTTGACATATACCATGTCAAAGCTGGCCTCGTTAAACTTACTTGAAAGGTCTGAATCATGAGGGGTTCATTATCAACGTATCGAGTCATCCGCACATGATACATGTGCAAATGGTGTCTGGGGCACGAGGTACTATCATACTTCTCGAATTCCGGCATCTTAAACTATTCTGGTACTTTGACCCATTTGTATATAGACAGGTCAAGTGAGACAGCATGTTACGGGCCTTGTAGCTATTTCAGCATCTCCTTGACCTTTGCAAGGCGTTTGTCATGTTTTGTCATTAGTGCAGCTTCAAGTTTAGGCTTCCTGACGGCAAGGGGAAGCGGATCGTCCTCCAGCGAGGGCATTTTGCTGTCCCTGGCGGAGGCTTTGTCTTTTTCAGTAGACGGTGGTGGTAACATCACCTCGATTGCTGCAGGCGTGGGCATGAGCTTGCCATTGATGGATTCTATTTGCTTGGTAATGTTTTCAAGTGCATTGAAAACCATCTTCATTTCGTTTTCCATGTTATTGAGGCGGACGTTTTCTTCGGCCATTTTTTGTAACTACCAGTGAAAACGTTGAAATGAATGAGTATAATGCCTAATAAAGAATCATTTCATGACCTAATCATAATATTATTACATATTTTCTTTATTTGCAAAGAAAAAAACGAAAAAAAAGGTTTTTATTAATATTAACATTACAGGCGGCGTCCCCGGGGTTCGAACCCCGGTCGCCTTGGACCGTTTTCGCTCATCCCCGAATACCACTGGGCCGAAGGCCACGGTGGTGTCATTAAGGCGCAAAACATATTATTTATAGAATAAAAAGCGGTCCAAGTTATATTAACATTAATACAACCCATAAATACTTTTAAAAAATAAAACCAAAACCCTTAAACATAAATACTATGAAATATGAAAGACATGGGTTTTTAACAAAAAGGATGCCCTTCCCAGACGCTTATTCTATAAACGATGGGGAAGCTATAATCTCTCGGAGCCGTTTATTTTCACGGACAAACTCCACAATAAGTGTATCCTTTGTCCCCACAGTCTTTTCGAGATGGTCATCTGTGCTTGGGGACTAGGCTTGTTGGTTACATCTGGGATTTTTGGCTGTAGATCCGTTGGGATTTGATGATGTAGAATGTGGAACAGAGAGGCATGGTGGACCTTTTTTTGCCTTGATATACTGTTGGCCATTCTGATCAAGTCGGTATCACCATGCCAGAAGCTCTTTCTTAGGAGTTAGGACGAATTGGACATCAGTTCTTCCCATCGTATATAAAATGCAATCAACGGGTGGCCTTTCAATAACAAATCAAATGAATAAGTAGGCTGTATAATAAAATGAGAAGCGATAGAATATATACATTTCCTTGAATCATGACAATCACAATAACATGCACATGACAAGTGAGGTTCGATTTCTATCTAGATTGGCTCAGCAAAATGAAATTAAAAGGGTGCCTGACCGTCGCAGTCTCTCGTTGGTGTCAAATCTTTTTAACCCCGGCCAAATCCAAAGGAATATCTTATAATCAGGCGAATAGCGGCTAAAGATATTTCTTTACAATTTTTTTTAGAAATAAATTTCGGGAAAAAGAAAGGCAACCTCTACATTGCGGGCTCGCGTTCGAGGTCGTATCTTTCTTAACACCATCCTAAAATGCCCTATCGCAGCCCAGGTCCGACAGCGTGGTTGTGTGTGCAACAGTGTAGTGCTAAATCATTAAAGCATGCACAACAATTCATAAACAATTAATTTGAACCTGCAAGAACAAATAACACCTTAATGTCAGGGTCATACCTGGAATCCTCGCTGCCAAACAAAGATTATTTTGAACAGGATAAACAATTTTGGCTTAAGTCCACTTTTAAAAAAAACAAGTCCCCAGCGGAGTCGCCAGTCTGTCGCGACCGACCTCCCACCTTTTATCGGCAACATGCAAAAAAAGGGGGGATTCGCCTGGTACGCGCTAAGTCTAGGTTATGGACTTAACTCGGGCTCTTCCAAGCTCATACCATATCGCGACTTAGGGTTTAAGTTTTTTTTTTTTAACCTGCAATTGGTTTTTCATCAAAAGTCGCCACTAATTGATTTGGGGTGGGTCGATTAGAAACCCAAATAGAGTGATGGGAGAATCATCATATTCCTATGAACCAGAGATTAAATGAGTTCGGGGACTTGGTTACACTAGTTAGATAAATAATGCCATTTCGGTACCTTTTTACCCTGTTCAATTTTTGAAAACATTTGTCAGGCAATTTGGATTGATTTTAGGACCTTTCTCCTAACATGTAAGGTGATCAAGCGAGTGCATAATCATAAATGATCAGCAGTCAAAATATATATGCAGCCTTAGGTTCTAATCCTAAATAAGTCAGATGACATTCAAAACATAACAATTCATGCAATTATGTTCTAATTAAAAACATGCATAATAATAACACAACGATAATAACATGCAAAATACTACCGCGTAACCTCATAGGCTTGTCTAATTTAAACATGACAATTTATGAAATTATAACAACATGCACAATAATACAACAATAAATTAAATCACTTAGGCATATCACATAATTTAGAAAAAAAAATTGATTTTTTTTTAAAAAAAAGTAAATATAGAAGAAGAAAAAAGAAGAAAAAAATTTTTTAAAAAAAAAAACCGGGTCGGGTCCCAGATCCGGGTCGGTCGGATCCGACCTGGGTCAATCGACCTGACACATCGTGTTGACCCAGGTCGGATCTCCGGATCCGACCCGGGTCAGGGGTCAACCCGGGTTTGGACCGGATCGGGCCCGGTCGAGGCCCGGTCTAGTTAATAAAGACGAAATAGGGCCGGTTTGACTGGGTCGAACCGGCCCTATTCGGCTTGTAGACCGATCCAACCGGTCTGCAAACCGGCTCAGGATCGTCTCCTGCATGTCTGAGCATGCAGGAGCTTCAGCAGGCGAGATCCGGCGATCTTGCCGGACGACCCAGGCCACCCATGGCCTGGGTCTTCAACCCACGAACCTCACCTATCTTCTCCGGCGATTGGGTCCGCCGTCCGGCTGCTTGCTCATCGACCGGCGACCAAAAACCAACTGACCTCTTTGAGGCATTTCATCGAGCAAATGGGGAGCACAACAAAAAACGAGGGACTTTGACCTCTTCCGGCGACCTGGTCGGCTCCGGCGACTGTGGTTCGCCTTCGACAGCGAGTGGGGGCCGGGACCGTCGACGGTATGGGTCGGGATTGGCGCGAAACGGCCGGCACGAGTCCCGGCCTAACCACGCCAAAAAACAGGGAAAAACAGAGGAGTCGGGACCCGGGAGAAGCTCATCGGTCGACGGCGCGTCTGGGGGGTTTTCGGCTGGTCGGGGGGCGTTAGCGAGACAACGGGCTTCCTTCTCACGGCCTGAGGACTCTCGGTTTGCTCTCTCTCTCTCTCTCTCTCTCTCTCTCTCTCTCTCTCTCTCTCTCTCTCTCTCTCTCTCTCTATTCTCTCTCTGTTCTATCTCTCCCTGTTTCTCTCTCTGTGGCCGACCGGGGGGTGCTTCCGGGGGTTGCCGGTCGACTTGCTAGAGACGACGAGGCCAGCTGGGACCTGCAAGACACTCCGAGGCTCCTCTCTCTTCTCTGTTTCCCTCTAATTCTCTCTCAATCTCTCTCTCTCTCTCTCTCGTGTTCTGTTCTGGACTGAGAAAGACCGCCTCCCTCTCTCTCCTCTCTCTGGCCTGTATAGCCGACGACGACGACGCCACTCTCTGTTCCATTAAATGCTCTGCATCGGCCTCAACTCCTACCATGACTTTCGTGGCCAATTTGCGCGGTGGAGCGGGTATTCCGCGCTTCCCCAATGGCGGTCGGGACAGAGGAGAACAAAGGAGAGAGAGGGGAGGCCAAACCGGGGGAGGTGGAGAAGAAAGGGGCTAGGCTAAGCTGGGCTGGGCCAGGCCGGCCCAATCCCGCATGGAAGAGGGGGAGAAGAGAAGGTCAGGTCGGGCTGGCTTCGGCCCGGCCCAATCTGATTTGATTTTTTGTTAAGAAAATTTTCTCTAATAGACCCTATTAATGCAAATGTGCCTAATTTCTATATGCAATGCATTTAAATATAAATATTTTTTTTAGGAACTAAAAAATTAATTTCTAAATTTCGTGCAATTAATTTTGGGCAATTAAAAATAGGTGTCAACAATAATCATTATTTGTTGCACATTCTTTCTATTTCCTTGGGCACTACTGAGATACGTGGAGGCAGAAGAAAGAGTTGAACTAACCATAAATGATTACAAAATCTTATAATGAGGTAGGCTCATTCCGTTTGGGTCTTTGCATATGTACAATTTTTGACATAATATTTAGTGTGTACAAAAATTTTTAATTCGAAAAGTCTTCCCTACGACAATCGGTAATGTTTAAAAATAGTCATTAAAGCTTCGAATTCATTTTGCACAGGCTATTGGCCGCGTGTAAATAAGAAATTGAGGAGGCAAATAATAATCTGGAAAGATTTGAATTGAGGATCTCCTGCTCTGATATCATGTGAAATTTGTGGAACCACTACCAACTATTTTAAAAACTTAAGCTGATAGATAAAACGTACGTGCACATAGCACAGGCAATGCAAGGTTATGGAGTGTTGTCCTTCAGAAGAGACTCAAGACAAATATAGGTGATATTCAAGTTTCCTTGAATGGTCTTCCATTTTTCTTTTAGGAGACTCAAAACCAACGTGTGCTTATCAAACTATGTTTCGGTAATTTTTGTTGCAGATGCAAGGCAGAAACGCAGTACGAGAAATTCGAGGTTGCGGCATGGTTAGAAGATCATGAACGAAAACGTCGACAGGAGTTGTTGAAATTTTAAACTACTTAAAATCTTTCCAAGAGGCGAGCTGGTTGATTAACTTTCCTCATCGATTGTCACTAAACGGACAGCGAATTTGCTGGAGATGGATGCACCAAGCAATTGTCATCTCACAACCCTCATTCTTCCATGGGACTCGTGAGCGGCTAGCTATCATTCATTGTCGTTAAATTGGAGTCCGAGTAAAACTACATGTGCGGTGAATCCTTGGTCCGGCGCAACGGTTTTGGATACGTACTAAGTCAGTGATGACAGATTAATGAGCTTAAACCTTTTCCATTCCAATCTCACCCAAAACAGGCTATTCACGTTCCTGGGAGATTATGGTGGTGCACCAAGAGGTGAGGTGGACGTTGATAAACAAAATTCCAGTTCAAAGCATAAATTGCTAGGTTACGAGCGAACCAAGTACAATATATGAATGTATAATTATCTAAAGAATATTTCTACTTTTGGACAAAAGTTCTGGGAGTAAACAAAATGCCTTGGGAGATTTCTCTAATGTAAAAAAAGTTTAATTTTTTAAAAAGATTTTGGCACTTTATCTAAAGAAAACGTCCAGATTGATAGGATAACACTTCCACTTGTTGCTATAATAGAACATGAGTGTTTGATGGTCCACCACAGATGTAAGAGAGCTGTAACGCGAACGTTATGGACTTAAGCAAACTAGTCAAGCGCTTTCTTGTGTGCGAGAAGTACGAGATAAGATCAACTGGGGGTTTTAGGTTTGCGGTGGTTTTGTTCATTTTTTTTTCTATTGTTTGAGTTAAAAAAATCTTTGGCATGACAAATGACTCTCTTCTCTATAGCGCCTAATATTTAATGCATTGCAAAAATGAAAAGACTTAACCATAACATCTACTGGAAACTAGAGTTTGATCGTTGGATGAAAAGAAGTGTTGATTCCTTCATTATTGGTAAAATTATCACCTAATTAGAGCAATTCCTGTATTTTTAGCAACTTCCTATGTCACATTGTGTCTCAAAAGTCAATGGCCAAATTACGATCCATCCCAAAATTAAGGACTACAAAAAACACATGCCCCCCTTTTTTTGTATTTGCCATTAAAAAAAAGTTAATACCATGAAAAACGAGAAGAACGTCGAGAAAATATTGGGTACCCGGGATACCAGGTCAGTAAAAAATAAGTCCATTGTTTGTGCGTCACATGTCCCTCGCAGGCCCACCTGCCAGAAAAACTCTCTCTTCTGCACTTGCTCTCTCTCTCCTCTCTCTCCTCTCTTCTCTCTCTTCACTGCGGTTTCTTCTCGGCTATGGCCGTTAGCTCAAGTTCGACCTCCCGTCCATGGCCGCTGCAAGTTTTCAAATCAAGTGTCCGTGGCCACGAGACTCTAGGTCTAACTGCCATAGCCGCAAGCTCGAAGCTCCATCTACACGGCTTCTGTGAGCTTGAGCTTGAGCATCCATGGCCGCGGTCGTCGCAACTCGGGCCGCCATGGCCGCCAGCTCAACAGATGGCAGCCATGGTTGAACGGTTGTGCTCGAGCTCGTGCTCTAGGCTGGAGCCCGAGCTCTGCGGCTATGGCGACGGCGAGACTCCGGATTGAGTATCCTTGGCCATAAGTCTCTAGATCTAGCGGCTATCGACGGGATTCGAAACTCGAGCCATGGCCGCGAGCTTGAAGCTCGAACATGCTCACAACCGCGAGCTCGAGCTATGTGCCAATGGAGGCCGAGATGTTGGGCTCAAGCTCAAGCTCCATGGCCATGGTGGCAGCAAAAAAGAGAGAAGAAAAGCAAGTGCAGAAGAGAGAGGAGAGGAGGAAGAGCAAGTGCAGAAGAGAGGAGAGGGTTTTTTCTGGCAGGTGGGCCCTCGAGAGATACGTGGCGCACGAAGAATGGTACTTGTTTTTTGCTGACCTGGGATCCCTGGGTACCCAATATTTTCTCCGTCTGATTGGCCCTTATGGTCTCCCAAGGACTCTTTTGAAAAATTTCCGAACTTGTTAAAAAGTCTTGGACACCTTTACGGTGTCTACTTGCTAACGCAGAGCGTTAGGTGGGAAAATATACAATTAAATTTTGTTTCAAAGTGAGCCGGCCAAGTATTTTAGGTCTGGAAGTCCCTTGCCTCGTTCGTATCCAAAACCTCAGCTCATTTCTTAGAGATGCCACACAACACCAACCTTTTTTCTCTTTAGATGAGAGAGAGATCTGGAAGTAATAAGCTTCCTAGCTATGGCAAACTCAGAGGTCGGAACGAGTAGTGATGTTGCATGATCATCAGGAGGTGAGTACCAAGTGTTCCTGAGCTTTAGAGGGCCCGATACTCTGTTGTCGGCTAAGTTTGTATACCAAAAATTGAAATCAAACGTCAGGAAAACTAACCTGAAAGCAGTACAAACAAATAAACAGAATGTTGATCCGAGCCCAACGAAGTAACGTCGTGTCCTTAAGACGAATTTGGCCCCTCAATCAGTACCCGAGGATATTGGACAATCATCTCCCAGGATAGAACGGATCTTATTCCTCTGAAACGGTACGTATTCAGAGGACTCCTTCGAACGCAATTTTGCATAGACAATCGCACGAATGACAGTGATGAAGAATGAGAGTGCAGCAATATAACTTTCGAAAAAAATAGAGAAGAGTCGGAATGAACAGTTGCTAATAACCGAAGAGTTTCGTTCGGTCATGTTCGAATGAATAGTCACCAAGTGAATTTCGGATATAGAAGGACGAAAATGAAGAGTCACCAAGCGAACAATTTCGTTCGGTTCGGTTACTCTCACTCTCGGACAGATGGTAGAACCCGAACCTACGAACAGACATATCTGTTCGAAGAAAAAAAAATTTGGGAAAAATAAAACCGACGGGAACCCGGGCCAGGCCCGATCCGAGCCGAGCCGGCCGGGGGAACCAACCCAGCTTGGCGTAGGTTCTCTCTCTTCCACAAAAGTGGGGTACCCCTTAGGGCCCAAACCCATTTGTAAGGCTCAACTATTTAAACCCATCTCCCATATCTCTTCTATTCAATATGAGACTCCTCTATCCACACCTCTTATTCACTTTACAAGGGATTTGCACCTAAAAATTCCAACAATCCCCCACATGAATAAGAGATTCAGTTTTTCTGACTCTTCATATATGCATGAGATACAATGTGCGATTATTCCATGAGAAAACGTTTCATTAGGATAAGTAGTCTGAGACTTTGAACTTTTCTTAGTGAAACCTATCAGACTTACTCGGTCAATCAGTAGACTTGATGTCTTTGAACTATCGACCTCTGGTGTAAGCCTAGACAATAGAAATCACACAACTGTTTCTCAAACAAAATTGGTTTTCACTGTTATGTTCATTTTGGCCATGAACACCGCCTGGTCTCATGAGTGTTTTAGAGAATTCGGCCTTTTTCAATTCTCACAGAAGCGGCCCTCACTTCATACTCACATAGGTGATTTCTGAACATGTATCACAGACTCAATTCAGAATCATTAAAAGTTTTTGCTTAATCTTCACATATTAGTACTGTCTTCATCTAGAAATGAGTCAAAAAATTTGACAGTACTCTACACTGTCTTCATAACTTAGTTGTCCCTTTGAACCTAGATCTTGGGATCTCCAGTCAACTAGGTAGGGTTTCCGCTATGATGACTTGTTTATAGGCCTTAAACCCATTCCTCTTGATGTTTTCGCAACCATCTCTCTAGTTAGGCCTTTTGTCAATAGATCCGCAACATTATCTTTTGACTTCACATAGTCAATGGTGATAATTCCACTAGAAAGAAGTTGTCTTACTGTGTCATGTCTTCGACGTATGTGTCGAGACTTACCGTTATACATGACATTTCTTGCCCTTCCTATTGCCGCTTGACTGTCACAATATATACAAACAGCGGGCACTGGTTTAGGCCAATTAGGAATATCTTCCAAGAAATTTCGAAGCCACTCTGCTTCTTCACCGGCTTTATCCAAAGCAATAAATTCTGATTACATAGTGGATCTAGCAATACAAGTTTGTTTAGATGATTTCCAAGATACTGCCGCCCCACCAAGTGTGAATACATATCCACTTGTCGATTTTGTGTCTTTAGTGCCGGTTATCCAATTTACATCACAGTATCCTTCAAGTACCACTGGATGTTCTGTGTAATGCAAAGCATAATCTTGAGTATGCTTTAAGTAGCCCAATAAACATTTCATAGCTTTCCAATAATTTTCATTTGGACTAACTGTAAATCGACTTAGCTTGCTCACAGCACAAGCTATGTCCGGCCCAGTGTAGTTCATGACATACATTAGACTGCCTAGTATACTAGCATACTCATTTTGAGCTTTGCTTTCACCAGTATTCTTTGAAAGATGTAAATTAACATCTATCGGAGTCTTTATTGGTACAATATCTAGATTCTTGCACTTTTCAAGAATCGTCTCAATATAATGGGACTGTGATAGAGCTAATCCTCCAGATGTCTTATGGATTTTAACTCCTAAAATAACATCTGCAACCCCCATATCTTTCATATCAAATTTACTTGCAAGCAAACATTTGATTTTCTTAACAATCTGACCATCACTGCCTATTATAAGCATGTCGTCTACATATAGACATAAAATGGCAAAGCTATTCTTAGTTTGCTTAACATATACACATTTATCGCACTCATTAATCTTGAAACCATTCGACAACATGACTTGGTCGAATTTAGCATGCCATTGTTTTGGTGCTTGTTTCAATCCATAGAGTGACTTGATAAGCCAACATACTTTCTTCTCTTGTCCTGGAACAATGAACCCTTCGGGTTGTTCCAAATATATTTCTTCTTCCAAATCCCCATTTAAGAAAGCCGTTTTAACATCCATTTGATGGATTTCAAGCCTATACACCGCTGCTATGGCAATTAGCATCCTTATAGATGTAATTCTAGTAACAGGTGAGTAAGTATCAAAATAATCCAAGCCTTCTCGTTGCTTGTATCTTTTTACCACAAGCCTAGCCTTATATTTATCAATAGTACCATCCGCTTTCATTTTTCTCTTGAAAATTTACTTACATTGTAGTAGTTTATTACCAGGAGGAAGGTCAACCAATTCCCATGTATGGTTTGACAAGATGAATTCAACTTCACTATTGATAGCTTCTTTCCAAAATGGGGCTTTTGGTGATGTTACAGTTTCTTTGAATGTCCAAGGCTCATTCTCTAACAGATACGTTAAGAAATCAGGTCCAAAAGACGTGGAAGTCCTTTGTCTTTTACTACGTCTAGGTTCATCCTCCATTGGATCACTTCTAGATATAGTATCTCGAGGCCTCTTATTATTATCAATTGGCTCATATACTATGTTATACGGAAATATATTTTCAAAGAACGAAGCGTCCCTTGATTCAATGATCGTATTAACATGTATATCTGGGATCTCTGACTTGTGAACAAGAAAACGATATACATTGCTATTCTGAGCATATCCGATAAAAACACAATCAATAGTCTTTGGTCCTATCTTAACCTTTTTAGGCTTAGGAACCGCAACCTTAGCCAAACACTCCCACACTTTGAGATAATTCAAGTTAGGCATTCTGCCTTTCCATTTCTCATAGGGAGTTTATTGTGCCTTTTTGTGGGGTACTCTATTTAAAATAAAATTTGCTGTTAAGACAGCTTCTCCCCACAAATTCTGCGGTAAACCAGAACTGTTCAACAATGCATTCATTGTTTCCTTTAGGGATCGATTTTTCCTTTCCGCCACACCATTTGATTATGGTGTATAAGGAGCAGTTATTTGGTGAACGATACCAAACTCAGTACAAATTTCCTCAAAAGGAAATTCATATTCACCTCCTCTATCACTTCTTATCATTTTAATTTTCTTATTTAACTGAGTTTCAACTTCAGATTTATACGTTCTAAAAGCATTCACAGCCTCATCTTTGCTACTAAGCAAATAAACATAACAATACCTTGAACAGTCATCTATAAATGTGATAAAATACTTATTACCACCTCTTGACGGTATTGATTTCATATCGCATATATCTGTGTGTATTAAATCTAAAGGTTCTGTAACTCTATTATCTACAAAATGGAAAGGAGGCTTAGAAAATTTAGATTCAACACACACTTGGCATTTCTCACTTGGACAGTTAAACTTCGGCAACAATCCCATATTCATTAATTTCTTTATCAACTTATAGGTAACGTGTCATAGTCTAGCATGCCAAATATTAGAAGACTCAAGCACATAAGTAAAAGCAACTTTATTCAAATCATCCTTGGTTACAACAGTCATTACATTCAGCTTGAACAAACCATCACTCAAATAACCCTTTCCTACATACATCTCATTTTTGGAGAGTACAAACTTATCAAATACAAAAACCAACTTGAAGCCATTCTTGCTAAGGAGAGATCCAGACACTAAATTCTTGCGAACATCTGGCACATGCAGAACATTATTTAGTGTCACAATCTTTCCAGATGTCATTTTCAGAGCAATCTTTCCGACACCTTCAACCTTAGAGGTTGATAAATTACCCATATAAAGTTTTTCATCACCCCCCACAGTTGTGTAGGACGAGAATATCGATCTGTTTGCATAGATATGATGAGTTGCTCCAGTATCAATCCATCACTCCTTGGGGTTTCCCACCATATTACACTCGGATATCATAGCAGTCAGATTGATATCATCAATACCATTGGAAATCTCTTCCACCACATTAGCCTGAGTTTTCTATCTTTTCTTGGCTCTGCAGTCTTTGGCTCGATGTCCAGACTTGCCATAGTTGAAGCACTTGCCAACGAACTTCTTCATGCCTTGGGTGAATCCCTCTCCAGACTTGCTAGGCATTTTCCTCTTCTTGTTGGGTTTCGATCCTTCTTCAACAACATTGGCCTTTGAAACCTCTAGGTTCTTCCCAACTTTCTTCTCAGAGAGCCTATTGTCTTCCTCAATCCTCAACCGAACAATCAAGTTTTCAAGTGACAACTCCTTTCTCTTGTGTTTGAGATAATTTTTGAAATTTCTCCAGGATGGTGGCAGTTTTTCAATGAAGGCAGCCACTTGAAATGACTCACTTAGAGTCATTCCTTCAGCATGAATATCATGCATAATCACTTGAAGCTCTTTGAACCTGACTTAAGACGGTCTTTGAATCAACCATCTTGAAGTCCAGAAATTTATCGATAATGAATTTCTTCAATCCGGCATCTTCAGTTTTGTATTTTTTGTCCAGATTATCCCATAACTCCTTAGCCGTTTTCAGCGGACTATAGACGTTATAGAGAGTATTGTCTAGACCGTTGAGGACATAGTTGCGACACAGGAAGTCAGAATGCTTCCATGCATCCACAGCAGCAACCTTTTCTTTATTTGTCTCTTCAACGTCCAATTTAGGACCATCCTCATTAAGGAATCTAGCCAAGTTTAAGGTCGTGAGATAGAATAACATCTTTTGTTGCCATCTCTTGAAATCCGTACCATTGAACTTTTCTGGCTTTTCTCCGTGATTTGGAATAAGGTTGACCGGAGTCGAAGTCGAAGCCATTTCTGTAATACAAAAACAGAACATATTCACGAACAGAATCGGAAATATATGACTACGAACAGAATCGTTTGTTCATGAACAAAATTGAAAATTTTTAACAGAAGCAGAATGTATGTATGAACAGAATCGTATTCTGAATACGAAATTTCCGAATATTGTAAAAGAATTTCGACACAAGCAGAATTGAACGATGTGATAGAAATTTGTCAAAAGCTAAGCGAACTACATAACAAAATAATCCCAACAAAAATACTATACGAACTATAACAAGGAATATACGAACTATACAGAATGCTTGTATTAACTTAGAAGTATACGAACAACAAAGGTTCGACTTAAACGAACGCCAATATAGATATTTGACAGAAAAAACTCAATGAACAACACATAAGAATACACAGACCATGCAAATCATTATACGAACAGAACCGAAGATAATTGAAAACAGAATAACATTTCAACGAGAATTCGTCTTAAGATTGTTATCGGCTAAGTTCGTATACTAGAAATTGAAATCAAACGTCAGGAAAACTAACCTGAAAGCAGTACAAATAAATAAACAGAATGTTGATCCGAGCCCAATGAAATAACGTCGTGTCCTTAAGACGAATTTGGCCCCTCAATCAGTACCTAAGGATATCGGACAATCGTCTCCCAGAATAGAACGGATCTCGTTCCTTTGAAGCGGTACGTATTTAGAGGACTCCTTCGAACGCAATTTTGCATAAACAATTGCACGAATGACAGTGATGAAGAATGAGAGTTCAGTAATATAACTTTCAAAAAAACAGAGAAGAGTCGGAATGAACAGTTGCTAATAACCGAAGAGTTTTGTTCGGTCATGTTCGAATGAATAGTCACCAAGCGAATTTTGGATATAGAAGGACGAAAATGAAGAGTCACCAAGCAAACAATTTCGTTCGGTTCGGTTACTCTCACTCTCGGACAGATGGTAGAACTCGAACCTACGAACAGACATATATGTTTGAAGCAAAATAAATAAATAAATTCGGAAAAAATAAAACCGACGAGAACCCGGGCCCAGCCCGATCCGAGCCGAGCTGGCCGGGGGAACCGACCCAGCTTGGCGTAGGTTCTCTCTCTTCCATAAAAGTGGGGTACCCCTTGGGGCCCAAACCCATTTGTGAGGCTCAACTATTTAAACCCATCTCCCATCTCTCTTCTATTCAACGTGGGACTCCTCCATCCACACCTCTTATTCACTTTACAAGAGATTTGCACCCAAAAAATTCCAACATACTCGTCATGGATTCACAGACTTTCTTTATCACGGCTTAAAAGACGTCGGATTCTGCATATTTAGGGATGATGAGGAACTTCATGTTGGTGATGTGATTGGTGGGAGCCTTCTACGTGCTATCAATAGCTCCATAATCTACATACCAATCTTCTCAGGGACTTATGCTGTCAGTAAATGGTGTCTCCGTGAGCTTGTGTAGTAGACAATATGTCTAAGTCAGAGGGTCGAAAAAGCATCCTTCCCATTTTTTTTCACATGGAACCTGAGGATGTTAAACTTAACACTTCACTATACAGCGATGCTTTACTGGAACACGCGATGAAGTTTCCTGACGAAGTCGAGGCGTGGAGAGAAGCTCTTGTTGAGGTAGGTAAAATCAAGGGATGGAATGTGAAAAAGGACCAAAGGTAATACTCTTTTAAGAGCCCTCTCTATTTCTTTTAGTTTGCCTAAGACAACAATGAGTCTAATTGCTGCTCTCATCAACTTCTCGTCCTCTTCTTTGAACATCTTCCCTAAGAATTTCCACTACGATGTGGATAACTTCAATTTGATCTGGATCCTCATGAATCAAAATATCTAGTTTGTATCTTCAGAAAAAAAAAAATTAACCCAAAATATGCATGTGGCATCCCCAAGAAACACCAATTACATAAGGAAACTGCGATTGGGTGAAGAAAAGTCATGTCTAAATATTCAATAGAAGTGAGAGCATCTTAAAAACATCTAAAGAATGATGGACCATCATCTCAGGGCCTTGAGTTTTGTAGAGATTGCGGGAAGTCCAAATCGAGGCTGGACAACCTCGATCTGGACCGGGTCGGAGGCGACGACCATTGCTCGGCAATGGCACGGAGGCCTCCGAGTGGTGTGGCCGTGCGCACAGAGGGTTAAGAGAGAGAGAGAGAGAGAGAGAGAGAGAGAGAGAGAGAGAGAGAGAGAGAGAGAGAGAGAAAAGGACGCATGGTGTAGAGAGTGCGAGAACTAATTATTACCCATTGGATTAATAAGTTATAGCGACAGATGCAATTTGAAAAAAAAAGTGAAATTTAGGAATTTAATTTGCAGAGAAGCAAGTTCATGTGCGTGGAAAATGGCTTTTGCAATGTCCTTATTATTTTCCTTTTCACCTTTCTTCAGGGATGTCTCAAACAAATTAAAAAGCCTTGTTATAGTAATCAGTAATCAGCCGTCTAATTTAATCCAAAGCAATATAGGTGGAAATGAATAGTGAGCCACATGGCTCGAGCATGAGCTATGGATGAGTTGGGGGCCAACCTGGCAGTGACGTTGCCTGCATGGTATTTGTATTTTTTGTTTTGGGGGTTATCGCATGGCGTTTACTTTGACAACTTAATATGCTTATCATCATTCATCAATAAAAACCCATAATTTTGGCTGTCAATAGATAAATTTAAATCAAACATATGGTGAATTAACACCTAGTGTCCATTATAATAGCATGTGGGAGTCCATTAGCTTCTCCAATGTAAATGAGCTGCTTTTGCACAATTTTTTAAAGTTGGCAATCTCCTATGCTTTTCGGTTATGTAGATAATGTGACCAACATGCCTCCTGAGAATCTTGGACTATTAACCAAAAGGTGGAGTTATTGGAAAGAAAAAGGGCGTCTCCATTTATTTTTTATATTAACAAGGAAGTCAATATTTAAATAGATAAATTCCGAAACTATGATTTATCCTACTAACTCTGCGGACTAGGTAAGGTGAAAGTCAAAGCCCATGCAAGTAATCCCAACATCGGAATGTTTCGACTTCATGATGTAGAGAATCAAATTTGTGTTGTGCACCTAATCCACACATTGAAAAATTGTCCAACTATTCCTAAATCTAAGATACAATTGTCAATTCAGTCTTAAACTTTCCAATTTTGCCAATTGAGTCTTACACCGATTTCAATGTAGTCCTGCCAACCAATTTTACCGAAAATTGCTAAAGTGGCAGCGTGCCACGTAGGACGGTCAACGATGATCAAATCACCACTTCAGCGTTTTCAGACGAAAATTGGCTGAAATGACAATATTAGAATTTCTAGCAAAGATTTAGGACTATATCAGCAAAATTGAAAATTCTAGAATTAATTGACATTCATACAATAAATTTAGGATTGATTGAGTAATTTTCCCTCCACAAACACATATCTTTGTTCCTTAACCGCCAAATTCATCCATGGGAGTCAAGTCTCTCGATATACAATACTGGCGAGCTTCGCCAGATCTGGCGAGGCCGACCTTGCCGTCGCATGGGTCGCGACAGCGAGGTCTCGCCTCGCCTAACAAAGGCGAGGCCAACCTCGCCGTCGCCTGGGTCGCGACGGCAAGGTCTCGCCTCGCCTTTGCCAGGTGAGGCGAGACCTCGCCGTCGCGACCCAGGCGTCGGCGAGGTCGGCCTCGCCTTTGCCGGGCGAGGCTTGCCCTCGCCCCTCACCGGTGGCCGGCGGGGTGAGCTTCGCCAGAGGCCGGCGAGGTTGGCTTCGCCGGCCCTCCCCTCTGGTCGGTCGCCGGACCGGCAACTGGAAAAATGTTAGGAAAAAAAAAAGATTAAAAATTTTGAAAAAAAAAGGTCACATAATTTCCACGTGTACAAGTCAGATTATTTTTTTAAATATAAATAAATATAATATAAATTTTATTTTTCTGAAAAAGTACACGTCAGTGGACTAAACGGCGTCGTTTTTGGTTTTTAATGCTGACTGGACCTCTCCGGCGAGCCATGTTAGCGCGACGTAGGATTTTTGGCAAGCCATGTCAGCATTGGCACTAAAGTGATCGTTTTTCAAAAAAGTTGATATCAAAGTGATCCGAAAAAAAGTTATGACACCAAAGTGATTTCCGTACATAACTTATGGCACTTCTGTTGTCCTTTTGCCAATATTTGGCCAAGTGTAGCTTGCAATGAATAAAATATATACTCACATGGTTGAATGAAAGAGGGAAAGGAATAAAGGCATAATATTCATTAAAGAAAAGGGACTAAGGCAGAGGATATTGGGACCACTCACATACGGAAAGTGGAAGATTGTGTCCTTTTCTTGTAACCTAGTTTTCTCACTTATAAAAGGGGCACACCTCCACTTCTGAAAAAGGGAGGCCACAAAAATTGACATACACGGCCACCATTGAGAGAAAAAGAAAATCATGAAGAGAGGGGGACACATTCAGGGACACACGGCAATAGAGAGGAAAATGTGGGAGAGAGAGAGAGAGAGAGAGAGAGAGGCGGCTATATTCACGATACATGCAAAGAAGCTCTCCCTTGACTGCCATGTGTTGATTCCTCTTCATGAACGACTGTTGCTTTACTTCTTGCGGATGATATCACGCCCCACTCTGCACCACCACGCTTCCAACATCCGGAGTTGTCCCTGCCTCAGCCCTTCACGCCTCAGCCGCTGCTCCAACAGCCAGCGAGCGCCCAGAGATACCAGCCAGTGAGCGCGAGCGGTTTCCAGTAATTCCAAACAATTTTCTGCAGATTCTCGGCGAGCCCATCCTCTCCGACGTTCAGCACAGCAGCCCAGCGGAACTAGTGCTCATCGCCAGCTACCATAGCACCGTTACAATCCCGGCGAGCCACTGTCCCTGACCCGACGCTCACTGCAGTCAAGTTTTCCAGCAAGTCCCTGTAATTCGGCCATTCTCCTGCAGGTCTGGCGTGTCTCGATCAATTTGGACGACTCCCGGAGGTCCTCCTTTGAAATCCAGCAACGTCCAGCAACTTCACAAGTGTCCTCGCAGTGAAACTCCGTGAGTTCAAAGTCATTACCAAGTCCAACGAGTCGTACAGCCGCGTTGCCCAATCTCGTTGGTCGTTGTCTTGTCTGATTCTCCATCGAGTACTCACAGTAACGCTGCGAGCTTGCTCAGTCCTTGCCTCACCGAGAGGCTAGAGACCAAACCACGAGCACACCACCGACCATCCTTGGCCATGAGTCGAGCATCGCCGGTCCCTAGCCACCAGCCACCGTTCGTCGAAATAGTTCGAATTTGGAAACATGAAAGGTAAAAATCTTATCTTGATTTGATTCAAATATTTGATTGATTGAATTGATAAGAAATATTATCTAATTTGAATATCTTTGAGTGATAGGCATTATCGCTTAGGATTTATTTCCTAATCCGCAATGCGACAAAATCGGACAAAATTTTTTGATTCTATTTATAAGCACTTAGATGGAATTATTAGATTACGCGGTACAAAAATTGATATCTTGATCTTTAAGCCCTAACATTAGGACATCGTTTTTTATTTACGAAAATATCTAGTTGATTGGATAATATTCATTATTTAAATTGATTGGATGCTTATTTTTGTGGTGGTTGATATCTTGATTGACTTAAATGTTTATCTTTGATTCCTTTCCTTATCTAAAAAATACAAAAAGATTGCATGTTAGGATAGATTCTAGAGTAAATCAGAATAGATTTTAAATAAAATATTCCTTAACAGATTAGGATAATTTAGATAACATTGCATGTTTATTGCGTGTTTTAAAATAGTTCTTTTAAGATGGGATAGGGAGATTAAATAACTATTCTTTCTAGATAGTTTAATTAGGGTATTTTTTAAATTCAAATTTTCATAAAAATACCAAAAATATCATGTGCGTGTCATATACTTTCCATATTAGGATTTGCACGTCATATAGGTTAGTCTTTATTTTAAGATAAAAGAAAACCCAAAAAATAATTGATTGTTTTGGTGTGTCCAATTGCTTGGCTTTCTTGCAATTCATTTGCTTTATTTATTGGTTGTTATTTAATGGTTACGTACTGCATGATCACTCCCTATAATCTAGCTTAAAATCAATCCAAGTTGCCTGCATAAATATTTTCAAGAAAATGAAATGGTACCGAAAGGGTATTAAGAGTAATCAAGTGTAATCAAGTCCCTTAACTCATTAAATCTCTGGATCGTAGAAGTAAAGTAATTCTCTCAATTCTTTACTTGAACCTAAAGTTGTGAATTTATATGGGCTTGGGAGAGCCCGAGTTAAATTTAAACTTATTAATCAATTAGCCAAACTCTAGGTGGTGCACCCTGAGTTAAGGTCGCGACATGCATCAATGGCATCTCCTAGTAGGACATCGTCAAGGTCATCCCAGGTTTAGAACTCGACCTCCGGGGAGGACTTGCAGGTTGTGATGGACCAAAGGAAGAGGAAGAGGATGAGGATGATCTCGAACCATGAGTCTAGATGAGGAAGCAGAAGCACCTAGACAATCTATCGGATCAGGTCGCCCAGCTGAGCAAGGAGAACCCTAGATCGGGACTAACATCAACATCACCAGATAGCATTACCTGGGCATTCAGGCTGAGAACTCTATGCTGAGAGCCCAGGTGGGTGAGCTCTGCCATAGATTCGAGTCACTGAATGAGATTATTAATTTCTTGAATGCGAGCAATGGAGTTTTTGGATTTAGCGTTGCCCACAATGGCCCAATTGAGCCTGTTGATGAGTTCTTGAGCTCGAACCCATTGGCTTTTTTAGAGATGTTTCAGTTCTGATTTTGCCTGTACGATGGTTTTTCGAGGACTTTCTGGGACGTGAGAGGATAGAAAATTGAACTCTTCTTATTTCATCATTTTTTTAGCCTAAAAAATGTGAGGAAATCTAGATTTGTGCATGAAAATGAGTGGTTTTGGATTGACCCATCAAACAAGTGGGTTGGGTCAAAAATGGTTCGACCCAAATTGATCCATTTAACCTGTTGTGACTAATTTATATGCAATGCAAATCTAATTACCTATACCAACCAGATCCGTATCCAACTCATACACAATCCGACCCGACTCATAATACTAGAACACTTCCATATATAACCCAATCTAGGAAAACTCATACTAGTATAGAGTGAATGAGCACGAGATCGAGTGAGGGCAAGAGAGAACGAAGAGAGCCTGAGTCATAGAGGTGGGTTGGATCTAAGTAAGTTGTAAACCCATTCATGACCCATTTAACACCCAAATTATGTTAGGTTTTATCATTTTAAACTCGTTTATGACCTATTTACTGAATATAACCAACACATATAATGACTCAGCCTACCATATATAAGTTAAGAAGAACTTGGTCTATGACCCATTTTGACAAGTCTAGTTTTGAGTGATAAAGTATGTTTTTGTATGAGTATAATTGAACGCCGTTGTACTGTACGTGGTGTTAACAGCTAAATTTTGGCAACTCATTTAGTCATTCTTTGCATAAAAACTTAAGAGTCTATCCCAACTCTGAAACAAAAATATTATCAATTTGCATATTAGGAGCATTTTTTATAGCCTTAAGCCCACGTAATAAACTACATTCTAATTGGACCAACTCAAGCAGTTTTGAATAAGAAAGAGAAATACTTTGGTTTCCTAGTAAGAATAGATCACATAACCTAAACTAGAAAAGTGGGGGATTTTCCTTCTTGCAAGACAACCTAATCTTGCATCTATATGAACTCACTAAGAGAGGGTTTTGAGAGAGGTTGGATATTATGGAGAGGTTGAGCAATACATAAAGAGGGGCATTATAGATGAACTCTCTCTACGCTCACGACTGCTGGGGGTTCTTGTTGTCCTTGCTGTCGCCGTTCAGCTTTCCGGCGAGACACCAGCGCGCCAGCCCCAGTACTGCATTTCCTGCTGCTGCTCCACTGCACCCTGCCTCACTGATGCCGAGCTCTGTCCTTGTGCAGCAGTTCTTGGCAAGCAATCAGTCCAACCCGCCGACCCATCAGTAGCGTCAGTCGAGCTCGGCGAGCCCACGATAGTCCAGGTGACACAAACGCCTCTTGCTAGTCACCGCATTGCTGTCGTGCCTCTCATGCTGCGCCTGCAGACTTTCCTGCGCTGACTGAGCTGTACCAACACCCTCACCGTCACCGTTGCACTCGAATCTTCCTATTTTGCGGATTTCCTGCGAGTTCGTAGGCCCTAGTAGCTCTCCAGTGATTCTTTGGTGACGTTCTAATAACCTCGGTACCACCAATCACGCCAAGTTCCTGAGAACGCTCGTCGGGCCCCCTCACCGGTTGCCGTGATCCTCTCACCACCAATCGCCGCTGGAATCGACTATTCAAATTAGGTAATAGACTAAACCATATTCATTTCAAATATTCAATTGCTTAATTTGTGATTATTCGATTATAATTTGATTTGGTTCAGGATAACAATTGCAATATACAAAGGAATCTTGGGAGCACACTAGTCAATATGTTGATATAGTCTGATTACTTAGACGTGGTAGTTTATGTGTATAAATAGGAGTTAGTCAAGTTTACTGTTAGCACTATAATATTAAAAAAAAACTCTATTGACCCCATTTTTGAGTAATTATAGCAGTATAAAAGAAATTTTCACAAGCGATTTAATCTATCCTTGATTCGATGGTCAGTGAAAAATGAGTAGTTACAATTCTCAAATTAAGAGTAGAAAAAATAGTTATTAGAAAAAAAAAATAGTTATTAGAAAGTTTTATTTACACTTATTGTTCTTATTTTTCTTCGTCTTGTCCCTCAAAAAAGGGAATGTAGTGATGAGACCGTACTCCTAGGTAGGTAATTATCTAATCATTGATGTTTAATTTTACTTCATATCACATACTTATTAAAAGTTCAAACTAAGTTAATAGAAGAAAGAAATAAGTGTATCAAGAGTGTTAACATTAATCGTGAAAGTGTAATTGAACTCTAAAATTTTCAAAAAATGCAATCAATTTAACTTCGTTTAGTTTGGCTTATGAATTTTTTTTAATACTTTCTTAAGACACCATATCAATGGGGCACCCACCAAGCGCCAAAGAATTTGAAAATTTAAAAAGATAAAAGTATAAGGAATTTAAAAAAAAAGAAAAAGAAAAAGAGGATAAAAAGAAAAGATTATCAGACTTTAAAAAAATAGAAAAGCTAAAAGAAATTTGTGATAAAAGGAGGTCAGACCACATGGGCTTCTTGGCAAGGGCTGGCGACCCTTGTCGGGGTATCGGTGAGGGCCATCAGTGCTCGTCAGTGGTCGCTTGCAGGTGTTCGTATGCGTCCCACAATGGTGGTGCCACCATCACCACAAATAGAATCGTACTAGCCAACAACCAAGCGAGCATCATCTCCGGCCACCGCCTTTGTTAACACAGAAAGCTACTACACAAACCCGACCCCATTTCCAACAACTATCATACCAATACTCAGCTTCTTGCAAAAATCATTTTTTGTCTCCAAAACCAGATTTCTTTCTTTCTTAACTTGTGTAAGTCTTGGGAAAGTCAGCGAGAAGTGGATCAAAGCTTCAGAGTTGCTCTGTTCCCATTTTGAGGTAATGAAGATACGTGAATTTGTGAATGCTGCTAGATTCTAATGGCTTTACGTTCAATTGATGCTTTAGAAAGCATTGTAGTTGGGTGTTCAAACTAGGCTGTCAGTTGATATTTGGGGATTTTGACGTTAGCTTCTTTGAAGATGTTTAATTCACCTTAGATATGATATTTTCGAACCTCTCTCTTGTCAGCGAGATGATGGCGAGGACAATGAGGACGATTACGAGGATGATGAGGTCCTGCCGTCATTGTCTAGCTGGCCTTTGTCGGTTTATTCCATGGATGACTATAACGTAAATGAGGAAGGCGACGGCAATAACCACGATGACGACAAAGATGAGGAAGAGAACGACGATGAAGAAGCCAAGGAGGAGGTAAGAGATTACAACAATCTAAAATTGAGCTGAACTGCCTTCTCTGTTCAAAATTCTCGCTGATTTTGGAAAAGCTGAAATTAAATCTAGCAATACTTATTGCTTCATTTCGCGAGGTTGCTGGAACTAAAAACAATGATCGTACATTTGTTTCTAATTAATGTCTGTGCCATATTGGATGGACAAATTATGGAAGTAATCAGGAGAAATAGAATGGTCCCGCCGACACAAATGTAGTAGGTGTGACTAGAGTTGCTTTAAGCTCAAGGAGGGGCACAGCCTCGCATTCAGGAGCGGCTTTCGACTCAAGAAGTGGTAGAGGTTCGAGTTCGCGCAACGGCTTCAACTTCAGGAAACTCAAGATCCCAGCATGCTTTAGAAGATCGTGAACAGAATCATCTACACCCACAAGAGTTGTCACAGGAGCAATTTCAGGACCAACTGCATCAGCTACCGCCATATTGTCACTATGCATTTCATAACTAGCTGTTCTCTTTCTTGGTAAACATTGATTAAGTGGACGGTGACAGGTGGTTATTCAACTATTTTGTGTAACAAATAGTAATCGCAGTTCCATTTTGTTCATTATAGTGTTCCTCTGATTCTTCCAGAGACGTGAGCTAGTTGATGAACAAAGCCGCCTCATTGAATTTTGCTTGAAAAAAGCGTAAATTTTCGGCAGATGGATGCACTAGGTGATTGTCTTCTTGCACTTCTGATTCTTCCCTAGTACTCATGAGCGGCTACTACTCAGCGTCGTGAGACGGTCCTAGGAGACACAGTGACCCTCTGCCAGTCCAAATAAAGCTACATACATACTGAAATCTTAGTCCAGCACTCTGGTTTTGGACACATTCTAAGTGATGAATAAGCTAGCCTAAGCCTTTCCAACTTCTCTCTCAACAGCCGATGCGTTAAGGCTCCAGAGTCGCGATCACTTGTGCGGACTTTGAGGATAGCAACAACACCTCATCAAGTAGCCAGCAGATGCTGCATCTTTTCCACAGAAAGCTCATTCTCTTAAGCTCGCCAAACCTGGCAAATTTGTTCTCAAGCACACATAAGGGGTCTCCATACCATGACTCGTTTTTACGTAGGCGTATCCTATGATGGACCGCCACAAAATTCCCAGGATAATACAAAACATTGACCCCAACAAAAGAACACTAACATTATTTAGCCTCATCGTTGGAATCCCCCCTTGGTGCATGACCATTGTGTCGGAAGAAACTTCCTCTCCCTCGCTGGTATGCTGAGGTTGTGGACTGTCTTTAACAGCAGGCGTATCACATGCCCCAATAGAAGCAGAATCACACCAAGATTCTGAATCAAATAACCTAGTAGATTGAATTCCTTTGGTGAGACGGTGGGAAGATTACTTTTGAGAATACATAGGTGAGTGCAATGGACATTAATGGCGACACATACGATAGCATAAACGAATAAACACTATTTTGTCTTGAAGGAAGACGACTTGCGAGTAGCAAAACAATGCCGAGGGATGGAATGAAACTAGTATGCCTTCTTATTTTCCAACGCAAGATACATTCCCATCTCTCACCTAACATGCCCTCTGTTAACAAATGCCAAATCCTGGAGTCCCTTTTTGTTATTTATCATGGATGACTAATGCTAGGAATGTGAAAACTAGTTAACAATATTGATACATCAAGTGACGTGACAAACTTTTACTGGATTCTAAATACAAACTCTATATTTAATTGCTCATTTTACAGCCGGCCACTTCATATTTTTTTTCCATTCTTAACATTACTCATGTGATATATCCATGAGAAACGTAACCCCTGAATATGTGGGATTGGACATACATTGTCAAGCAAAGAGAAAGATAATAAGCATTATATGAACATCAAATATTAAGCTTGCAGGTGATTATGCAATCTTATTTGGGGTGCATTTATTATGCGTCAAATCAATGATCTAAAAAATAAATATTTTTTAAAATTGACCATTGTGTTGCTTACAAAATAAATATATTAACGAAAATATTAGGCATAGTGTGGATGATAAGGAAAATACTTTCTGTCAATTGATTTTTCTTTGTGATCCAAATAATTAATTTTAGATGAATATTTTTCAAATCATTGATTTTCAGTGAAATAAATGTACTCTTATTTATTCTAAGAACTCCCTCCTGTTAGTAATAAACTCCCTTAATTACAGTACTGGGATTTTCTGAGCGTTTTGGAATGAAGAACTCAGAAAAAATTGAGGATAACGGAGGCCGAGAAAAAGGAACCCGTCGTGCAAAATGCGAGAAGTTGCTTTAGTAACGCCAAGTCTCATCATCTCCGTGCCTGGGGCACTTCATTTAAAGCAAATGTACAGGTAGAGGAGCAACTCATGGCTGAGCCCAACTTACATGCACTATTAAATCGAGCGGATCGTACATAAAGTTCATCTCATCTGACGGTGCATGCGAATCGGGCTCATTTGCACCGAGTACAACCAATTATTTTTTTAGATAGAGATAATTGTTATTAATATGCATCATTAGCTAAACCACTCGATGAAAGTGTTGCCAAATTGGCAAATAGAACTGCTTTTTTTGTTGTTGTCATAAGTGTATAGGGGAAATTACCAAAAAGTCTTAGACTTATTACACTTGTGGCAATTTAGTCATAAATCTTTAAATTTAGACAATTTAGTCCTTAATATTTTGATGATTTGCCAATTTACCTTTCAATCATGCTAATTATTCCTAAATCTTTTGAAAGGTTTATAATTTTTTTTATCATACCTAATCTATAGCATCTATTTCTCATTAGATAAGAAAAATCAAAATTAATCACAGTTTGGATTTTTTATTTGATGCATTGTTTTTTTAATTAATTCGATTTAATTAGGAAGCTACTACATTGCATACGTTTGTCTGAATTTTCTTTCGATAAAACCAAATGTCCTTATCCATTGCTCATGGAAGATAAATGTTTGCAACAAGAATGGTGCACAAATCTATGTTTATGTGTTTTTTTTTTATGAAGAGTACATTGGCTTTATTAGATAACTATCAATCAAGTATATGCATAGTCAAACGAAGATATATGCGCAATATTAAGATATACAAAAAATCAAGAGAAATATCTTAATTATCTCTTACATTGGAAAATATCCTGAAGAAATATCCTAATTATGTTTGACGGCTTTCTTTTCGTACTTTAATTAACTTTAAGCCAATAAGTCATGATATATTATGGCTTCCCGGTTCGCGTCATTTAGATTATCCGGTTCGCTTGTTGTTGCTTTTGCTGGGCTTTGCTTACGGATGACAAAGGTAAAATTGTCCCATGGGCATATATATGAAATTTGTCTAATTGGCGTATAAGTACACGTGTTCTTTCATGTGCCTCTCCTCGGGACGTTTTGGAAAATATGTTTGCCAAAAGATTTTTCTTTTTTGGAGGATATTTTTGCCGAAGTTTCGGCCATTTTTTTGGAAGTTTAATAATGTAGGGTAAAGAGGGAAGTTTAATCGTCATGGCGTTTCTGCCTTCTTCTTCGGGCTCCCAAAGACACTACTACATCTCTATTACCCCTCCAATTCCTTCGATCGGAAACGAACCAAGTCCGCGTCATTCACATTACTCTCCTCCGTGCAGCAGCGACTGAACTATGGAGGTCCACTTGATTTTCCAAAGCAATCCGGGTTGAATGTGTACGCCAAATCGAGCGCAACGTCAGAAACAACGCTTCGATCTTCTGCCACGACCTCCGTTTGCCTTTAGGTACTTGAATGACTACCCTTGTTACCGGAGATTGGTTTGTTGCTCTGTTGCACACCAACTGTTTGTCGAAATTCCTGAGTAGCTTCATTCTGGGAAACCCCATTTTGTGTTGCTCTTTATGGGTCCCAGTTTTCACTAACGGACCTTTGTTTTGATCACTTTGAAGCATTGTCCCGTGATATCTTTCTTTCCTTTATTTTTGGGTCTTTACGTCTTTGGAGGGTCCTGCAGGAGAACAACTATGGCGGGCGATGATATCTCCATGGAAAGTAGCGAGCTGAAACGTCAAAAGATGGACAGAGATGACCGACGTGATGTGATTAGTAATCTGCCAGACTCGGTGCTCCTCCATATCCTGTCTTTCCTGCCCACGAGGGACGCCGTTAGGACAGTGATGGTCCCGAGATTCCGTTACCTCTGGACTTCCACCCGCCACTTATCTTTCGATCACTGTGCTTACCACAACTGCAAGGAGAAGGCCGCTGCTTTTAGAATCGATGAGAGATTCGTGAATTTTACCGACCATGTGCTGACTCTGCACGAGAACCCCACAATCGATTCGTTCCGTCTTAATTTAAACTATTGGGCTGAGGTGTACCCGGATAACAATGATCCTCAATGGGAGGATGGTATAACTGAAGAGACAAGAAGGTCGAACAAAATCGGTACGTGGATTTGTTTTGCAGTGAGGAGAAAGGTTCAGTTCCTCGATTTGAACTTCTTAGGGTGTGCTGGGGAGTCCCCAGATAATCTTTACGTGCTGCCCAGCATTGTTCTTAGGTGTAGCTGCTTAGTAGAGCTGAAGCTGGCTTCCTGTGAGGTCTGGCTGGTGGGAGAGGTCCAACTAAGGTCGCTTAGAAAATTGTTTATGAAGCAAATTGACTTAACTGACAACAAAATGGCTGGCATACTATCTGGTTGCCCGTTGCTGAAAGAATTGTCTCTTGAAGACTGCTATGGCCTCCATGAGCCTGAATTCTGTAGTGCCCCATCTATTGAAGTTTTAAATTTGGAGGATTGCGGGTTGAAAAAGCTTGATCTTACACGATCAGATATCAAACATTTAAACATTGATATCAGTGGGCATCTGGAGTTAGTTTGTCCTAATGTGAAGATTCTGGATATTGCTGGGCGTATAGAGTATGTCAAGGTGACTGATATGTCATCACTGGTTGATACGTCCCTCTGCTTCAGTCATTATCTTAGATATTCGTCCGGGAAATATCGTGAGTTCAGACTGCTTCTGGAAAGGCTCAGCTGCAGTCCTTATTTTATGCCATGCGATTTGTGCATACTGGTATGGTTTCTCTGCTGTTGCTCTCACCTAATTTGTCTTGCTTTGAGGTACTTTGAATGATTTGGGTCCTGATCCTTCAGGTTGTTTGATAGGATATTCTCACATTTCAACTGTCATGAAATTTGTACGATATGAAGTTGGGTGAACTGACTTTGAATGGGTCTCATTCATAATGGTCAGTGACTGTGCTGTTTCTCTGCTCTGGCTTCTGCATTCTGTTGCTTTTCTAATGCTTCGGTTCATGAGGTAACGCCCTGGACAAAGAGTGAAAAAGAAAAAAAAATCATAGACCTAGCCTAGGTTCTCTTATTTGCACACCTAAACTTTTATATGGCGGCCTTCCTTGCATCTGCGGTCCTATGAACTTTGAGCAAACATAAACTATAATCCATAACCCATTCGTGTAACCGAAAAATTCAGCTTGTTAGGTGTCTGTCTACCTTGTGTCCTTGTTTGTTTCGTGGTATTTTGTGGACGATATTGTTTTCACTTTTTACGTGACATCTGTTACCATTTTAAATGTGCATGTCCATGCTCTTGTGATTTGCCTTTCTAAATATTCTACCTTATCTGATTAATTTCCTGACAAGACTATCATATAATTTCATTTCAGTCAGTCCATGCATACGCATGCTCTCGAGTACCCAAAATGTATGTCCGGTACTAATTTTCATTCAAAGTCAGTCCAAGTAATTCTTTTGAAACCAGGTATTAACTATATGGGAGCTGACACATCAGCCACGCCCATCTTTTGCCTGGAAGCATGTGACACTTCAACTGCATCTTGAAAAGCGGTACCTCCCCGGCATTTCTAGCTTGTTGAGGAACTCTCATTTTCTTGAGACACTCACTATCCATGTTTATCCAGGAAGAGATGAAGATGACTCAGAGGTATAAATGCTTAAACTGTTACATTTTATTGGCATTGTGGAATTTGGAATTAATGGAGATTGAAAAGTTGCTTTAAATTTCTAGCTTGCTGAAGCAGGGTGGAATCTTGCATTTGATTACAATGGCTTTAGTTACTGGAGTTCAGTGGACGGCACATTTCCCTGCCTCGAGCACCAACTTAAGCATGTTAAAGTATATGGTTATGTACTGGAGTCTGATGTCATTGAGCTCATTGAATTTCTACTTAAGAATGCACAGGTCCTGGAGAAAATGGAGATTTCTACCAAGAAGACTCTGCAGCGAACACGTGGCAAGTACATGTTTTCCAGAGACATTGGTCATCCGTCAAAGGATTATTGTACATCGGATGCGCTGCTAGACTTTTCACAAAAGTTGTTAAGTTTCCCAAGGGCCTCAACTCGTGCAGTAATACACTTGGGTTAGATACTGGTATTGGAATTGTGTTCGCCCCTCTTTTGGACACCCTTGATGTTTCTATGTCAGGCATGTCTCACATCTGATAGACTTTACAGAAGTAGTTGGCCTTTATGATGTATTCGCTTTTTTACCTCAGGTCTAGCAACATCCCCGACTCTGTACAGGCAGCTTTATGAATATTTTGATAGTGGATGTGTCTTTTTTTGTCAATGTAAGTTATTCTTGACAGCCTTTCTTTTCAAATTCCCAGCTTTTGCTAATAGTTTGGCTAAATTTTTACAGTATAGACTTACTTGAATTATCTCTTGATACCAGTTACAAACTCTTAATTAGTAACCTTCCCTCTTGTGGCTGCTGTTCGCTCTTGGTTTTTCGCTTTATAGGCTGCCGTCTTCAATGTTTCTCTTTTCAGCTTTAGCTACCGTTTCTTGAAGTCAATGCCCGTCAACATTCTTAAGTGCCGCCCTCGAATGATTAGTATATCAACATCGATATCAGTACGATCTGAACCTAGTGTACAGATTCCGTAAAGTATTTGAGTTGTGCAGTCCTCAAGTTCATATCTTTTATTAAAGTCTTCTCTAAAAGTGTTATTCTATGTGCTCGTCTTCCTAAGTATCCAAACCTTTCAGCTCATTATTCCTCACGAATGATGTTAGAGCTCAATGGAAGACCTTCCATGAGAAAATCGGGCCATATATCTGTACTTTAGGTAATTTGGCGATCGACCCCTTATACTATGAATTGGGGGAAATCAGTCCAACTTCGTGCGAATCTATTTCATCCCCTCCTAACACAGGTTGTTTTCAACGAGACTTTTCATAGTAACATGTCCGTTGAGCATTGATCTCGATCAGTATGTGCGCTTCAACTGCAGCAATTCCAAGATAATAAATGGTGCTCTAATATGAGATTTCACAAAAAAGCACTCCCACATTGATTTTTGGAAACCTAACGTAAACGATGTCAGAATTGACAAAAGCCTATTCAAATGGGATTTGATTTTTGAACCAAATAGATAGTTTCAGCTTGATCGGCCCGTCTCGGTTTAGATCAACATTTGAACTGAACTTGTTCCGCTCGATTTATTATATTCGAGTCCAAGTTACTTCACTTTCTTCTTCACACTCCTCCATCTTACTTTCCTAGAATTTTTATGCGCTGTATGGGGGCTCACAAATCAGTCTTGTCCATCTTTAACCTGCGAGTCCGTGACGCTTCAATTGCTACGTAGCAAGTGAGAGCTCCTTGGTATTTCCAGCTCCTACAAGTGCTGGAGATAAAAGAACAGCTTGCGTTCAAATTTCAGCTCCTTGATTAAATCAAGTGCCTCAAGCAATAGCTGAAGCATGTAAAGATACATGGATATTAAATTGTGAAAGCTACAAAATCTAAAACATTTGAAAAAAAATGAAATACAATTAAATTGTGAAAGCTTCAAAATCTTTTCAAAAAATTGAATTAAAGTAAATAATGATTTCTACCTTTTTTTTTTCCCATGACTTATTGAAACAACCATGTTACCAGCTACTTTTTTACCTTTCTCGCTCCTCTTCGATTTCCCCAACCCAAAGACAATTCATATTCGAATAATTTGAGCAATCCGCCGTGTGCCGAACTAGAACTAAAAACATTTGACATGTTGATGTAGAACAAATAACAAATGCTTATATGGAAACCTTCAAGCGTCATAAGGGCGAGCGCTCCCGAATTTCGAACGATCATAACTTTTGATCTAGATGAGTTATAACGCGTACAACATATCAAATCAAAATCCTTGATTTCCGATCCTTTAAAGATAATCCTTGATTTTCAAGCTTTCGAAGATTTTGGACGTGATTTGTAGATTTCGGAATGCATTTTGAAGACTTTCCCCTTTATTAATATTGCTTTCAAAGATTTCGGACGTGATTTGTAGATTTCGAAACGCGTTTTGAAGACTTTCCCCTTTATCAATATCGTTTTCCTTAATTATGTTATTTGATTTTAAATATTAACTAGGTGCCTAAGATATTATAAATAGTACTTCAAGATTGAAAATAATCGTTATCTTTGGGAATTCTTTTCCAAGTTTATTTTCCTCTGCTTCTTTTGGTATCAGAGCAGGTCTCTCCTGTGACGATGACAAATAACGTTAATGTCAATCTTCCCATAGCTGAGGGCCGTGAAAACGAGCCTCTTACACTGGCTGAGTTCAATCGATTTGCAAAGCAAACCGAACAGCGGTTTCAAGAATTACTTGTTGCCATCCGATGTTTGTCCACCAACCCCATACCTGGTAATCTTCCAGTAGAACGTGCTCAGGCCGCTCGAGTCCCGGAAGCCGCTATGGAACGTGGGGCAAATCCCCGACAGAGGCGACAAGCCTATGTCCAGGACTTCGAAGAAGAAGAGTTCTTGGATAGGCCTATTCGTGGAGTTTGTCGGCCGAGCAATATCAATTGAAGGTTGACCTCCCAACCTTCAATGGCAACTTGAATATCGAAGACTTTCTAGACTGGCTTTGGGAAGTTGAGAAATTCTTCGATGCCATGGAGATCGAAGAGGACCGCCAAGTAAAACTGGTGGCGTACAAGTTGAAGGGAGGCGCCTCAGCCTAGTGGGAGCAGACACAGCTGACCCGACGTCGACGAGGGAAAGCTCCCATCCGAATGTGGAATCGGATGAAGCAAATGTTGAAGGTCAGGTTCCTTCCAACCGATTATGAACAATTGTTGTTTCAGCAATTCCAGTATTGAAAGCAGCTAAACCGATCAATCCAAACCTACACGGAGGAGTTTCTTCGACTCTCCGCCTGCAACAACCTGGCTAAATCGGAGGCACAATAGACCGCCAGGTACATCAATGGCTTGCGACTCAACATTCAAAACTGCATTTCACTACATCATTTGTTCTCTGTCGGGGATGCTCAAGAAATGGCCCGAAAGATCAAGATGCAACTGGAGAGAACTAGCCCCACTAATCGGGTTAATAATTATTTCGCACGTGGATCATTTGGAAGGGGGAGACAACTATATGTTCCAGAATCCTTCAACCAGCAAACTAGCAATATGACATAATTCTATGATTTAATCTCGAATTTCTCTCTCAGATCCATTTCTCATTGACTGATGTGGTTTTGATCACATCATAGCGGTGTACAATGCATGAACTACTTTATAAGTATCTTCTGACATATTTTTTTCTGTTATGTTTGTGTAATTTGCAGAGCGTGTCCTGGAGTAGATCAACTATGGAAGGCAATAATGTTGTTGCGGAAAGCAGCAATGCGAAAAGTTGGAAGGGCCATAAAGATGGTGGAAATGATGTAATAAGTAGTTTGCCGGGCTCGATACTAGTCTCTACATACATTCCTTCCTGCCCATGAGGGATGGCGTGCGGACAGTGATGATCCTGCAATTCCATTACCTCTGGACTTTTACGCGCAACTTATCTTTTGATCATTGTGCTTTCCATAACTGTGAGGAGCGGGTGGGGCACAATGGTCTTGAGTATGATGAGAAGTTCTTAAATTTCACCAACCATGTATTGACCCTCCGCGAGAGCCCCACAATTGATTCATTCCGGCTCAAGATGGAATTCTATTTGAACTACACAGCGGATGAGGATGTCCACGATGATCCTGAATTCGAGGACCATGTAACGAAAGAGAGAAGAAGGTCGAACGAAATCGATACATGGATTTGCTTTGCACCGAGGAAAAAAGGTTAAGTTCCTCGATTTGGACTTCCTAGGGTGCGGCATTTCTGTTATTCCTTACAAGGTGCCTAGCATTGTTCTCAGGTGTAGCTATATAGTGGAGCTCAAGTTAATTGCTTGTGATGTCAAACCACTTGGACCGATTCAATTGAAATCGCTTAGAAAACTATCACTGAAGGAAATCATGCTTAGTGAGTAGATCCTAGGTGAGATAGTATCCGCTTGCCCACGGTTGCGGGAAAATCGGTGTGGTGCCTCAGCATTGCACCTGCACAGGACTAGCAGCTATACCTTAAACCCAGCAAATGCCTGCCCAAGTTTTCCTACTGATCCACAAATGTCCCCTCCTTCGACCAATAATTAGGAAAAATAAATTATTACCAAAAATTTATTTTGTAAATGATGATATATAACGTAAATAAAATGAAAATATTGGAATAATCTCGCTTTTATTATTATTATTGCTCGACGTGAGCCTGATGACACCTCAATAAATAATTCGTTGATTTGATTAATATGCATAATGATTATAAACAATACTAATAATTCGCTTTCTGGTGACTTCTCTCTCTAGTTTTCCGGAGTCCGCCATCTATCTCGCTCGTAATTTCTTTATTTTCGTCTTTGTTAAATAAAAAGTTAAAATTACTTTTGTTTAAAAAAAGTATTCCAAAAAATAGTTCATTAAAAAAAAACGATTTCTTAACCCTATCCGTCTACGCCCAACAGTCTCCCCAGCACCACCCCAAAGTGCCCCCTCCACGGTGGCGACCGTCCGGTGGTTCCGGTGGTTGCCCTGTGGTCGCCCTCGGTTTGTCACCGTCCGTCTTCTTGATGGCTACCTTGCGCCGCTCGTCCAGTCCAGATCTACACAAACCCGGCGGTGCAAGTTCGGTCGCCCCCAGTGTTCGCCCAGTCGCTGCCGGCTGTGATTGCCCAATCTGCGCATCCGGTTGCTTCTCAGTGATCCAGGTTTTCGCTTCGATTCCGGTGTACATCTTAGTGGATTCACAAGTGAATGGCCATCTGTAAGATTGCCGATGTTGTAAATTTGAAACCGTAGCGTCGATTGATGGTGTAGCGTTGATTATATTATGCTATCAATTAGTTGGAGTTATCGACCAACTGCTCTTTGTCCATAGCAGCTTCCAAGTTCTCTTCTTAGTCTTGCTTTGTCAGCAGCAAGGACAGCAGTTGATAGTAAATTAGTTCGTTAAGTAGATGATAGGTATATATTGAGGGATTGGATAGAAAAGAAGAAAAAAGGTTAGAAACAGGGAAGCTGTTCTTTTCGTTCTTTCTTATTTTTTGTGTCTTTACGTGCTGCTCAATGGATAAAATCTGCAGAGGATACTCAGCACAGGCTTCATTACAAGATTCCTCCTGTAAATTCTGTCGAGTTCCATTGCAACTCATTCTTTTTCTTTTATATTTACATGGGATTCTTTCAATCTCACGTGCCGAATGAGTGTCCCTCGGAGGAGATTCAAATCGCAAAATTGTTTCTCTGCCCTTGTATGGCCGAATTCATACACATTAGGGCCAGCTAAATTTTTTTTTCCTAATTTGCGTATGAAATGTTAGGTCCTATGTTAAACGAAAAATTTGGTGTCGACAATTGCTTCCAAAAGATGAATGACAGTGATCAATAATGCTAGAAGAAAAGGACTCATAAAGTCATTTGTTCTTCCGTAATTGGTATTCTGCAAGTTATAGTTTGGTAAGATCACCTGGTTCCTGTACTTAGCTGCTTCATCTGGTGTCTCTGCTTCAATTCTTTAGGTTACTACATTTGCCATTCCCTTGCAGGTCGATCCGCTTAAGCTCCAATTCATTAACTTTTCCCCCAGTTCGTAGGAAGTTTTATTCGTGATGAATAAAAGATGTTCATCTTTCCTTAGAAATGTAAAATCAATAGTTTAGACATGAAATTTTCTATTATTAGTACTAACCAGAATATGCTATAAAGCAGAGGGATAGTACTCAAAGCCTTATTACAAAGCAACTATAAACTCCTATAAAGAAACTATAACGCTTACTTCAACACTGTGAATTACTACTACATGCCACGACCAAATTCGTTATTCTTGCGTTAACACTAGTGCATTTGGATGCCGGTTAGAACTGTTTGTAGATCTTCCATTTGCTCAGGTGAAACTTCCCCTTCTCTTGCTGAACAAAGCCATCGCCATCAGCTTCAAACTCAGCAAATCTTCCGCGTGCTTCGTTCTTTTTTATAATCCCGCTCCGACACCACTCCAACCTTCGTTACTCTGTCCTCTCTTGAGCAGTCACGAGTTGTGAATAGGAACTCTCACAATGTGATGATAAATCAGTTTCTCAGCAATGGTCAATAAGGGTACTTACAACTAGTTGGGATATATACAGAAGTCTAATACCACATTATGGCCACTCACGAGAGAAAGCCAAAACATAGTCTCTTAAACATAGTCTATACATAAGCTTTATGGATGTAGTGGCGTATGCATATATAGTAGAGCAAGTATTTTGCTGCTATTTGCATTTTGGAGCTGTGGATGTTGTCTGTCATTGTATTTCTTGTGATATCAACTGCTTTTTTGGAGTCTGCTTTCCAAATAACAAACTCTCTGATAATTACATTCGTGAGGAAGACAAGATGGACAAAAACTTTTCCCTATATGGAGATCCGGAGTATCCATTCGGACCTACACAAATGGAGGTTGCAGACGATACATCACTTACGGGGGCAGCTGAGATAAACGTGATTAGAAAAAATATTGCAAATAAAATGGCAAGGGATCATAATATGGATGAGATTCCATGAATTTGTATTTTCGACTTCTGTAATGTCGTTGTAAACTATTATGAATACATTTATGTTAATCGTATTAAGGTCATCCATGACTTTTGTAATGTGTTTGTAAACTATTATGGATACATTTTTGTTAATCGTATTAAGGTCATCCGATTCTATATCATATATGTTATGGTTTTATTTTTTAGGCCATGTCCCTCTCATAATAACCACATAAAAGTGTTTTTTTTAAACGTAAAAATCATGAGTTTATGAATGTTGGAGTGATTAAAAAATACCAAAGAAGTTATCTTCTTCAAAAACTTTAACCAGATAATCATATGAAAAAATTAAGAATAATTTTTTTTTTCGGGAATAGAAATTTTGTGTAGTTACTAAACTCGTTTCTATTCTTTTTCTATTCTAGGAACAGAAATTTTGTGTTGTTACTAAACGCTATTTTTTTCTTAGAAACTGTTCCAAGAAATAGAAATAGAAAAAACTATTTCTGATCAGAAATTGTTTCTGGGAACAGAAACATTGCTATGCAGACCCTTTGTGTACTCTTACGTGAAATTAATCTCCTGTTGGAGGAAGAGCATGATGATGATCAACCATGGCTTTTTTTTTTTTGATAATCGAGGTGTTCGCGCGGCCGGCGAGCTAGGGCTCAAACCAGCGGTGATACCCGACTAGTCCTCGAGGGGGGCTAGCGCAGCATCCCACCACCACGACCCCCACTTAAATCACCGATGGACGAATTTGAACCCAGGACCTCTCGTAAAAGGAACTGAGCGCAAACCAACGTGGCCACCGATGGGTGGGTTGATCATCCATGGCTTTTTTCTCTGGTAAGAATCATCTTTTCAATTCAGGTTTTGTCCGTCAACGATCGGAAATCTCTCAATCCCTTTCACTGCCTACTCCTCTTTTAGTCCATTGTTCGTTCGAATTGACCCCTGTTTTTTCAGTCCGCAAAAAGTGCCTTCGAATTCGGGCCTCGAAGTCAATAGAGGTAAGAGAGCGGAAGGATCAATGAAGAAGCCAGCGACGTCTCTGTGTCGAATCCCTAAGCACTGCCATTGCTAGTGCCGTGATCCTTGATGAATTGGCCATTTTCTTTAAAGGTCTATTTACTTAGAAAAGAATATGGAGAATTGTCTTTCTCATGTGTAAACAGAGATCCAAGTGCTCAGCGATTTCAATTGTTTCCTAACTGACGGATGGCTACCCTTGCAAGATTAACATCGGCTGGGTTAGTGATTGCCAGACAACCGTACAACGGACTTACGGTTGCGAATTCGCAATGCAATTAGTACAGAAGATATACAGCTGAAACCGATAGTATAGTCAGAGCATGAAAGCTGCACCAAACTCTCTGCAGCTTACAGAATCATGTTGTCGCATTCGCTATGCTCGAACACGATTCCATCAAGAGTCTCCCCGTGCTCTTCCTCATCTCCCTTATCCATACCTTCCTCTTACTTTTCTTTCGGTCGTGCTGCCTTTGAGTGCTTCATCTGAGATTCTTATTCTTTCTGCATTCGACAAGTACTCTTTTAACTTATGGCACAAATCGAAATATCACCCGTGGTTCAGAATTAGATAAATCCCAGTGCTCCATATTTTGCATTATGGAGAGAGTGACGAGGTTCGGTGAACACTAGGTGTTTGTGAAAATTCTTTGGTGGAGTGTGGAGGTGAATTCCACTATAATGGTCATCCTCAATAGTGCCAACTACAGAACATTGAAAGGCAAGATGCTTGATTTGCTTTATCACAAGGAAATGCATGGTCCCATAGAGAGTGACGAGGTTAAGCCTGATTACACAAATCAACAATGGCAGTTGCTAAATAGGCAACGGATAGGTTTCATTAGGTACTGGTTGGATCACAATGTTTATCGCCATTTGGAGAATGAAACTTCGGCAAAACACACTATGGAAGAAACTTGAAGTGTTGTGCGAGGTAAATTGGCCAACAACAAGCTTTATTGTATGGAGAAGCTCGGCACTTTGAAATATCAAGAGGGCACTCCAATGGCGGATCACTTGAAGGAGTTGCAAAACGATCATTGTTCTTCCTTAGTTTGCTTCCAGATAGTTATGGGATATTGGTGAGAACTCTCATCTCATCATCACTAACGGAAAAGTGAAGTTGGATCCGGCGAAGTCTAGCTTGCTTGAGTATGAGACGTGAAAGAGAAGTGTCCGACTTCTCTGAACCACAATTTCTTGTCTTAGAGCACAGAGGAAGAAGTGAATCTCGAGACTCCTACATCCATGATAGATCCAAGGGAAGATCCAAGTCAAGAAAAGGCATAGATTTTTATAATTGTGGTAAGCCAGGTCACATGAAGAATATCAATCGATCCTTCAAAAGAAGAAGAAAGTAAAAGTAAGTGCCAAGCAAGAGATGAATGACACTACCGCGGTAAGTTCGCAAGAACACTGATTTGTTTTGTCTACTTGGGATGATGATTGAGTTGATTTCTCGTGCATATATGATGCTGAAAAAATTGTGGGGATTGGTGATGTATGCCTTCAAACTAGCTAGCACAACAAACTAAAGCTTGAGCATGTGAGGCATATTCTGGACCTTCGGTTGAACTTGATTTCTACCGGAAAATTAGACGACAACGAATTGGAAAGTCGGTTCAAGGATGAAACTTAGAAGCTTGGCAAAGCGGGGGGCAAGTGCTCTTTACCACGCACAAGCTAAGGTCTGCAACGACCATTTTCATGACATGGGAGAAGTAGTAACACCAGATTTATGGCAAATGAGACTCGATCATATGAGGGAGAAAGGCTTCCGAATTCTTGCATAGAAGTAACTCATGTCAAATGTAAAAGGACAATTTACTATTTTCTATGGAATATTACGAGCTATAAGACTTATATAAGTCACGAAGACAAACCAGAAATTACGTCCTTTAAAGAAAAGTTACGAAAGGATATTTAACAAGTAAATTACTAACAGTGAGGACAATTACAAAAGCCAAAGGAAAGCTACGATGAACGAAATGATAGGAACACAAACTTTACAAGAAAATGGGAAAATAACCATCACTTGGGGATAATTCCTATGAGTGGAAAACTATTAAAAAAAAAAACTTACCATCACTGGAAGAATGTTAAGATGTACAAAAGGAAATTAGGCTCAATGAGGTAATTTACTATAAATAGGAGGACAAAACTTGCGAAATCCGTAAGAAGGTTACATGGAAATAATGACAAAAGTCACTAACAAATGACATTATAAATGTCGAAGTTGCTCCGAAGAAACAAACTTGCAGCAACTTCAGTGACTATAAATATTTCATTGTCGGTAATCAATGAAATCAATCGACTTGTTTATATATTTATTTACTTGACCTTAATAGGTGGAGACAATGGGATACGGATTCATATGTAGCTTGCTTGCGTATATGTCAGGGCTGCATGTTTCTTTTTCTTGACTTGAAGAAACCCAAGCAATTCAAAGAAGTCTATCCATGGCAATTTGTCTCTACTGATTCTTGAGAAGTGAACTTTGTGTATGTACATGCGTGTGTATGAATATGTAAATATGACTAATTAAGGGATGTTGACATGTATTCCTCATTAATCATTATCAACATATCATTGACTAATTTGAATTCCAGAAGTGTTTCCTGATCATCTGTTCCTCAATTGGTGAACTATTGATTGAGCTCGCTAGGTGTTGCCACTATTTTGCTTATGAAACATTCCCTCTTTTTATTGATTGTCTCTGTTCTTGTTTTGAATTGGTGCAATGTAATCAATTTAGGTTCTGAATATGAACCCGTGACCATACAAACTAATTAGCAAGTACACTATAGTGGCTAGATATATATATTCTCTAATAATTGATGATTGTACATCTTCGTTAGTTAATGAGAATGCTGCTAAATTGCTAGCCTGTCGCAAAAAGTGGCACTGAACAAAAACAATGATGTTTCATAGATCGGATCATTCGATAGCTTTCAGAGCAAAACAAAACGGTCATTAACATTATCTGGTTTGTTTGTAATTGCTTTTGCTGGGGCAGTCTGTCAATTGCTTTGAGTTTCATTCTTTACATGGTGCAATTGAGATGGTGCAACATCGAGCAAAAAATTCGCATCTCCTTCAGCTGCTGCTTTGTGAGGCCTCCTCTCCATTTTCGCTTCGAAACGAATCCGGGCTTCATAATTGCGTTTTGCTTTCAGCATTTGGCTTTAAGATGGCCGCGGAAGCCGACTCCTCCTGATTTGAACATCAGCATCCTCAACAGGAACCATCGTTTTGTTCATATGGAATTTTTTTTTTTTAGATTTGTTGACTCGGTCAGTTGCCAAAAAAACAACATCACATGAATAATTTTCTCCAAGGATCGGGCCTGCACATGAATTTTGAGTAATCGAGGCCGGGTCCATTTATCAGACAATATCCATTCTGGTTGGCCCGGAAAGAAACACTCTATTTGGACCCAATCCATTAAGCCTTGAATATCTTCTATGTGTCCAAGGCATAAACGTATACAGTATATTCACTTTCTCCAATTAGAAAAAAAAAACATAAAATTCTTTTTTTCCCCAGGAAATTAAAGAACAAGCTTGCACGAGAACCCATGAGAACATTAACAGTTAAAGAGTTGGTTAATATTGGTGTTGCAGAGAATGTGGCTCTCCAAAATGGTCAACCAAAGAATCCCCTCCGCGTTCGCCGGCGAGGCGCCGTAACGGAAGTTTCAGCTATGACCACAACATTTTTAAGTTTATGAATAATCCATTGCCTGCGTGATTGAGTACGACAAAGTGGAAACGAGATTAATGTGAATGTCAATCCACAATACGGGCAAAACGCGCAAATACATGCAAAGGCACAACATGCTTGAAGCGCATATGGAGATAAACTCTACACTTTATTATCAAAGTTTAATAAGGCTTTCAAACTTTGTTTCTTCCCAAGACCAGATCAGAAAAAATCTCTCTTATTTTTCTGAGAAAGATTCTCGCACTAACATGATCATCGTGGGGTGTCCGTCAATATCGAGGGGAATTTCAGCTCATTATTGGGTGTGGAACTAAATTGCAACTCGTAGTCTATCTGACTCAACTAATCATATGCATTAGATCTACCGCGAACAATATGTCGAGTTTGTGTGACTTTATGTATTCTAGTTAAGTAGGATAATACAATATATAATTATTGTCTAATTTCTTATTTCTTCCCCTGTATCACCTTGATGTCCTTTGTGAACATATGCCAAATAGTAAAGTCAACAACGGCTACTTATGAGGTTATTAACTATAAAGCTGTCTATAAAATGCTATATATAATTTTAGGAAGGTGGGACCTCGGTTCATTTCTAGGAAATGCAATCTTTGATATGTGGGGTTGCACATATCTAATTAAGTCAAAAAAATTAAAATTTAGCTGAATGGTAGCATATTTGTCTTTATGTTCTTCCAAGGGACCTAAAATATTTGAATTTGTCGAAAAGTTTGGGGCACTTCATTTGAAGTAATCATCGGTTTTAGTCAAGTGGTATAGTCCAGTTTGGCACGCCACCCGTGAACTTAAAATAAGATGATAAATTGTTGCTGGATTAGTTGGCACGTCAGATCATTACGACCAAAAAAGATTTTAAATGTGTGACTCGCGAACTTAAAATAAGATGATAAATTGTTGCAGGATTAGTTGGCACGTTGTTGTAACAAGAAAAGGAGATAGCGTTCAATCATGATGGTCCAAGACAACAACGCCTTAGAAAATTGTTCCTTAATTAAATATCCATCAAGCTAAACAGATGAGCACTATCTTCTCTCGAACATACACAATAATCATTTCTTGACCAGTTTTTCCCATTTCCACTAAACTAACATATAATATTTGTGTGGCAATGCCTCGAACCAACCAATGTCTAGTCACTGTGTAGTCATCTTTTACATATTTTGAATCCAGAAACGCGTGTTAGGTATGGCGGATCATGACACGGCGAAGATGAAGTCAACCTGTTCACAGTTCAGTAAAAATAGCTCGTTAATTTTTCACTGGAAATAGAAACATTTCTCCTTGCGATGGTATCGTATCAAACTTGACTAAAGTAGGAAGAAAACGGCTTCTAAATCTTATGGAATCATTTAGAGAGCAAAATGATTTTCAAACATCCATTTCATGTAGAGTTTTTATATGTTCTCTGTTTAAATAATATCCCATATCGCTTGACAACGTGTTTTATATACTTTTTATATACATGTCGTCTCCTCTACCTATTGGCTTAAATTTTTGGTTTAGACTTTTTATCAGTCTCGTCCGATGCTACAACCACATTTGGTGCCCCCCTCATCTCTCTCTCTCTGTTGTGTTCAGGATTGGCTTCCTTTCTAGCGAGCTTGGTGTCTCCACCACTTTAATTTAGCTCTCGATGTGGCTGCCCCTAGATGTGGAGGGTCGACGGTCATGCTTCCGGGCGACCTCGATTTTCATGTCACGGCTCAGTTTTACCACACACCCACTCATAGAGAAGGTCGAGAATGAAAAGAGAGAAAAGAAAAAAGAAAAAAAAAAGAAAATAGGGTGAGTTGAAATATATCAACTTTTTAAGGGATAAATTTAAAATGTAAATTTGTGCCGTAACTTTTAAACGATCTCAATATGCGAAGCGTGCGTGCCTAAATTTATCATTTTGCGGACAGGAGAGCAAGTGCAGGTGGGCTGAGGGACAACGGATTTGCATCCAACAAGAATCATTAAATCTATTATTTGTGAAGACATTGCCGATGACACGTAAGGCCCCTCAGACTTTTCAATCTGAAGCTAACTTCCGTAATTGACGCAGGAAAAGATTAATAGTATCAACAATTTAATATCCTTTAAACAAATATTTCTCCAATTGCAAAGTCACGGTATAAAACGTGTGAGTCATTCGTCGAATAAAACATATAAATATGCACAAAAATGTTAAGCATCAAGTAGTTAATTAAGGGTTACAGAATTTGTAGAACAATACACGCATGAGTTAGTTTGTTAGATATTTGTAAAATATGTGGTACCGCCAACCATTCTAAAAGCTTAAGTGTTAGATTAATGCGTGATTTAATATTTAAATATTCCAACATTTCCCCTCATGTGTAAGCTAGAATTTAGCCTAAGACAAACATGGAAATATGTAAAAAGGGAGGCAAATAGAGGCTAAAAAGATTTAAACTCAACTCCTCTTATTTTGATACCACATAAAATTTTGTGGTACTATTGCCAACTGTTTTAAAATTTTAAGATGTTAAATAAAGGCAATGTTTTGTTTTTTAGTATGAAATGAAGGCATTGTTTAACATCTAAATATTCTAATATTTTTCATTCATTTGACTGTAGGACTCAAATATCAAGAAAATGTAGACAGAATTTTAATTAGATGCATTGCCAGTGTAGACAATAACATGCACTTCATTGCATAATTAACATGTTGATGGTTTCCGTTACATAGCTAGCTCAAAGCACATATGTCATGTTCAATGGTAAATGGTTAAAAAATTTTACACCGATACTGGACATAATAACAATCCTTAGTGAGTTAGGTGGATAAGAACAAAATATGTTGAATAACATATGGATACCCACTTGACAAAACATTTTTCTCTTTTTAAATGACGATACAATATTACATGATATGATAGGCCATATTTAACAAACAAAATATTTAAAATGATCTAAATAAGACGATAACATATATTCTATGTACAAATGAGAATTGGCAAATTAATTTTAGCGCAAACAGTTTCTTCAAGAAGAAATCAATTCTATACCATGAGAGTGTATACTTCTCAATTTGCTAGAGGATAATTAAAAAAGTTCATATAACATGATACCTTCTAAATGTGAAATGAGCTTAAACCTTCACCCCTCCATTTTCTCCCGAAACAGGCTATTTACGTTTCTGGGCAATTACGGTGGTGCGCCAAAATGTGAGCTGGACGTTGGTAAACTGGGCTAGATTGAAAATTCCAGTTAAAAGCATAAATTCTTAGAATACGGGTGAACCAAGTACGCTAAATGACTGCTTAATGTATTTTTTGCTTTCCGAGAGAAGATGCTATCCTCCCTCGCCCTATATGACTTCAGGAGACGTACTTTATCGTAACAAGAACTCTCTTTGTTCGGTAATGAACTCCCTGAATTAGAAAACTCGGATAAGATCTCTGGATGTATCTACCGTGCTTAGAGATTTCTTCAATGTAAAATAGTTCAACTTTTTGAAAAATTTTGGGCACTTTACCTGAAGAAAATGCACACATTGTTCCTCAGAGACCTAATAATTTGTTTCTCCCATTCTTTTATTCTTTTTTATCTTCCCACATAAACCATACTAATTCATTTCTAAAAAAACGGACCCTTTCTTTGCCGCAATAAAACCAAACTAAACATAAATTAATAAGTTTTCTACATTGTAAAGATAAAAAGAAAATGTGATTTCGAACCGGTACATATTGCATTATTTGACATTTTAGACAGAACAACTTCTTTTTCCAGATTTTGTTTAATGTCTTGATAAACCAAGGTTATAGGAATGCTCCGTTTGTTTTATGGAAAACATTTTCCGAGAAATCATTTTCCTCATTTTCTGACGTTTGGATTGCTTAGAAAGTGGAAAATGTTTTTTAGGTCAATAGAAAACTTATGCTTAAATTCATAAAAATAATTTCCTTTTTAAAAAATCGTAAATCATTTTTCAAAATATGACTAGATATCGTCGCTTGGGCATGGGAACCCTAGCACTCATTCACGGGTCCCCTGCATCAAGGACAGGATCCTCGGTGCCGAGGCCTGGGTCCTCGACGCTTAGACTTGGGTCTCGGGCGCCAATGCTCGGGTCCATTGAGGCCTGGCCCAGAACCTCTGTGCCGGTGCCTGAGTCTCTAGTGCCTGGGGCTTAGGTCCTCCGAGGCCAAGCCGAAGGCACTGGTGCCCCAGCACCAAGGCCGGGTCCACAAAGGTCGAGGACGGGACCTTGGTACCGATGCCCGGATCCCCTATGCCTAGGCCTGGGTCCACAGAGGCAGTGCTTGGGTCCCCGGTGTCCATGCCCAAGTCTTCACGCCTGAGCCCTGTTCCATCAAGGTCGAAACTCGAGAACCCAATGCCTGTGCCTGAGTCCATTGAGGTCAGGCTTAGGACCTTGGTTGTTGGGCCCAAGTCCATATAGCCTGAGCTTGGGTCCATTAAGGCTGGGACCGAGACCTTGATGCCTGTGCCCAGATACCCCATGCCCGAGCTTGGGTCAAACGAAGCCAAAGCTCGAGATCTTGGTGCTCGTGCTTGGTTCCCCAGCTATCTGTGCGCAAGTCGTTAGCACTTGAATAGTATATGTGACATTCCGAATTTTGGCCCATTTTTGGGATTTATAAAACGGGTATTTCGTCAGTGCGCTTATAGTAAAAATCTCGCCCGGGAACTGATCACTCCCGGTTATTATTTTTAAACCTTGAGATTTCGCTAGAATCGCATTCGATCGAATTTGGCCGTTATTTAGACCCCGACCTTGGCGTCGATTTTCGAGAGTTTCGGGACGAAATAAATTGGACGGTGTCGATATTATTGTGGCCAGCGTCGAGGTGATTAGGAATAGTGAGAAAGTGGATTTTTGACCGGGTGCGAATTTGGACTGGTAGACCTCCTCGTAGTGTGTTTCGAGTTATTTTATTTTGGCCCGTTGTCTTATATTATTGTTTGGGATTTTTCGGAGACAAGCTAGATCTTTTTCCGGGTTTGAATCGCGACAGTTAGAATAATATTTAGTTTGAACCGTGTCCGTTGGTTCGCGCTCGAGGATAAATATTAGCTTTTTCTTTCTCTCTCTCTCCTTTCCCCTCTGCGCCGCGCCACCCACCCCCGTGCAACGTCCCTCCCGCGCACGTCTCTCTCTCTCTCTCTCTCTCTCTCTCTCTCTTTCCTCCTCTTTTCCCGCTCACGTTTCCCTCTCATTCCGTCCTGTCCTCTCTTTCTCTCTCTCTCGCGCACGTCCCCTCTCGGCTCACGTCCCCTCCCGTGTCTCGCATGAAAGCGCACCCGCTCCCCCCTCTCTCTCTCCTCCCTCTCTTCCTTCTTCTCCTTTCTTCTTCTTTTTGGGGTTAATTAGGCCTAATTGAGGGTTAATTAGGTTTAATTGTGCGTGTGATGTTTTGTATGGGTCATTAGGATCTAATGAGATGTTTTAATGGTGGATTAAGGCCCAAAACAGCCCCTGTTCTGGTACTGTTCACTGAGTACCGAAATTGTGTATTTTTGTCTAAGTTTTGTACTAATTGAGTTCAATGGTTAATGACTTAGAATTGGACATTTTAGGGGCTAATTAAGCTTATTTGAAGCTTAAGTAAGTGTATTTGGTAGTTGGGTGATTAGGGTATGTGATTAGGCCTTAATGTGATTGTTTAAGTGTGAACTAGTGACTAAGGCTTAATCTGCCCTGGTACTGTTCATTAGTACCGAAATTGCACAAATTTGTCTAAGTGTGGCACTAATTGAGTTCAATGATTCAAGACTTGAAATTAGGCAATTCAAGTTGGCCGTTATTTGGACTTAATTGAGGCCTAATTAAGTGTATTTGGTTGTTGGGTGATTGGAGTTTGAGATTAGAGCCTAATGAGGGTGTTTAATTGTGGTTTAGTGGACAAAATGTGTCCTCCCTGGTACTGTTCATTGAGTACCGAATTTGTGCAATTTGTCCAAGTTGAGTACTTAGTTGAGTCATTGGTTGATGGCAAGGAATTAGGCATTTTTAGGGGTTATTTAGGACTTATATAAATCCTATATGGCGCGCCGTCCGGCCATTGTGCCCGCGTTGGCCGGCCACCGCGCCCGTTGGCCCGTGCCCGCGCCTAGTTCGGCACTGTTCACCCGGGTCATTTTAGGCCCGAGCCGATTTTCTCCGGGCCAAAACCAAGTAAGTGACTTCCTAAACCTTACCTAGTACTTTTGGTATTTTTAGACTTGTTTAGGGTGAAATTTAGTACCGGCTTAGGAATTTAATTAGGCGTGGGCTAATTTGACTGATTGTGCTCGATTTATGAATTATTGTGGCGGTAATTGTGTGACTAATTTAGTGACTTACTGAGATAAATATGCCTGACTGAATTGTTGTGGCTCTTGTGGGTGAATTGAATTAATTGAATGTGCCGACATGAATGTCGGGTCGGTGGACCGATGTGGGGAGCATGAATTGAGTTGACTGATGTGGCGTGCTAGATTGACATTGGTGAAAGGGTGGTGATTGAAGTTGATTTATATGACTAAGAGCATGGTGAATTTTGTATTGTGGTGCATGTGCATGAGAAAAGCCCGGCTTGATCCGAGGGCGACCCGAGGCGCAGATAGCGCGGGTCGTGGGAAAGTGTGAAATGTCCAAGTGAGGGACGAAGCCGGCTTGATCTCGAGGGCTGCCAACCCGAGGCGTGGTTACGCGGGTGTGGCTAGAAAGGCAAGTACGGACTGAGGCGTGGTTACGCGGGTCGAGAGAAACGTCCCGAGGCGTGGTTACGCGGACCGAGCCCGGCTTGATCGAGGGCGCCAACCCGAGGCGTGGTTACGCGGGTGTGGCTAGAAAGGCAAGTAAGGACCCGAGGCGTGGTTACGCGGGTCGAGAGAAATGTCCCGAGGCGTGGTTACGCGGACCGAGCCCGGCTTGATCTCGAGGGCTGGCCGAGGCGTGTTGACGCGGCCGTGTGAAAGGACCCGGGAGGTCGTGAGAAAGTTGCTCGGCCACGCATGCGAATTGAGTGTGATTGAATTGACTGGTTGAATTAGTTGGAGTGATTGAGTGAAAGCGTGGTTGGTGTTTGAGCGACTTGTGATGTGTTATTTAATTAATATTATTGCCTTATCACGTGACGACTAACGTGTAGAGTTGGCATGGACTGATGACGAGGTAAGTACAATTATGCGAATTTTATATGTTATGGGGTAGATTGCATGTATGACTTGTCTGGGTACGCATTGGCCTACGTGGGGTTTAGGGGGTTGCTTATTGAGACTCGTTCTCACGGTTATTATATAACCATTTCAGATCCGCGACCGTAATCGATTCGGAGACGCCGCCAGAGCACCACAGGGATTGAAGAATAGATCATTTACCCTGTCTTTTGAGTACCTTTTGTAGAGGAGATAAGTTTGTCAATCACCGCCCCCTTTTGAAAACTGTGGTTCTAAATTGATAGCCCAAGTTATCGTTTTGTATAGTGACTATTTTATGATGGTATGCAATTATTGTTTCGCACTATCCCTTTGTCGTTGTTTATTGTCTGGGTTAATTAGTTTCGCTTCCGCTTGCTTTTATTGTTGGGTGTTTCATTTGGGTCGGCGACGCGTCCTGGGACGTCGCGTTCAATGATCGACCACCAAGGGATGACCGCGCGCTCGTAGGGTGCGGGGCGTGACAGTATATGTGTCATTAGGAAAATCAAATCAAATTTTCCTTTCCAAACGACGGAAAATATTTTCCAATTCTTTTTTAGATTTTAGTCAAACACCGAAAAATATTACTATTTTCCTAAATAAAAATTTTCCATAAATTTAACATTTTCCGTGAGACAAACGAAGCCCAAAGAATGATATAACATTGCTTTGCACAAATTATTTCATGGCACATATAATGAATGATACGGCATTGCTTTGCACGAAACAAGGAAGCAAGATAAGAAGCCTAGTGAGTCGAGGCATTAGTTAATAATTTAATAGTAAATGAACTTACATCCTCGTGAACTCGCTTAATTTTATCAAGATCTGTGCGGCCCAAAGTTGTTAATCCATTTTTGAAAACCTTGGATCCACCGAGGAGGCCGAGACCCATGTGGATTTAGTCAATGTTACTTAGGGTTATTTGATTTTATAAATCATAATATATGTTGAACAAAGCCCAAGAAAATTACAATAGAATAGAACAGGCACTTAGCAAATGCACTCAGCAAATTCAATGCATTTGCCGCCGGGAAAGAAGATCCGCCCACGTGTTGCCGGGCGACCGCCGCTTCATGGTCAACCAAAAAACTAGTGCTAACCTAGTGGAGGAATTAAATTATATGCTTTGATTTGGTTTTATTTCCTCCTCCTCTATACTCAAAGATCTAACTGAGAGCAGATAGCAATCAATGCAACAATAAAGAATTACAGGCATATTCTTGATTTGGCATGAGATTTGTTTGACTTTTTTTTCCTCCGTATTCATCTGTATCTGTTCATCAGCAGCACACCCAATTACCTTAATCTATTTCTGCTGTTGGTGAAGTTTAACTTGCTATCTTCCCCAAAAGTTATTCATAGTTCTCATTCAACCTATTCACCTCCCTCTAGGTTATACTGTTAGCCACAACAAGTATGTATAAGATTAATAGGTACATGAGATTCAAAATACAGGCATAGGAAAAGTGGCGATTTTTTTTTTGTATTTGCCAAGTGCCATGTATAAGATTACATGGTATGAGAGTAAGTTTCTGTCCCAATTTATTTTGCATGTGTCTTTTGGTATGAAAAACCTTGACATCATGAGAAAATTGTGTTTTGATCATGACAACAAAATCACGGTAGGCATGAGCAAGTTCAAATTGATTTTTCATGAGATAAAAACATTTTATAACGAGAATGATCATCCACAAAAAAAAAACACAAAATAGCGAGATGTTCTCATATTGGGAGTAGGCGATAGTACCCATATGTGAGAGTGAATTAGATCCAAGTGAGCATAAAAGATATATTTAATAAGATCAAATGGTAAAACATAATGTTTTCCCAACTTACATTGCAAGTAATCAAAATGTTTATTCTTAACAGAACCTAAATGACCACTTGAAATGAGAAGACCCAATATAGAGAAAGAAGCATGACCCAATCTAGAATGACAAGTTTCACATGATATTGTGGCAACGCAACTAGCAAAAGAGTTTGGAAGCTTTAAAGAGATAAGCTCGAATAGGCACCCCACTTTAAGGCATGTCCTAATTATCCATCTTGTCTATGGATTTTGCACACGACAACTATCAAAAGAGAAGTGAATATCATAATCAAGTTCACATAGTTGTCTCACAAATATCAAGTTTAAGTAGATTTTGGAACTAAGAAAGTGTCAAGTAAGGGCAAAATGACTAATTATCACATGTGAGTTATCAGCTGTGTAGATGCTTATGAAGTGAATGAATTTGACTCCAACAAATTGGAATTGGAAGTCGTGTGATTGTAACGGTCAAAATCAAATAACAATGAATTAGAAGTATCTGGAATGACAAATAGAGCAGAAGTACGAAGGACATAGGAGCTAGGAAAAGTGTCAAAAAAGTCCTAAAACTATTGCATAACGTCAATTTAGTCTTAAACATTTTTTTGTGCCAATTTAGTCCTAAACATTGATATAGTGCTAATTCAGTCCTTCCGGCTAATTTTAGTCGAATATTGCTAACGTGAACGTTAGCTGGCCTACGTGGCACCGCCTTGGCTGACGTGGATAATTTTTAATGATTTTTTAATATTTTTTCGATATTTTATTATATTTTATGATTTTTTTCTTTTTTTCTTTCTTCCTCCTTTTGCCAGTGACTAGCCACTGGCCACAGGCGATGGTTGACCATCGGTCATGGCTGGACGGGCTAACCTCATTTGGGCGAGGGTTGCCATCGATCGGCCAGGCAAGGCCTAGCCCGGCTAGGGCTCGCCCTCGCCTAGCCAATCGACAGCAACCCTCTCCTGGGTGAGGCTAGCCTACCCGGCCATGGCCAATGGCTGGTCATAGGCAAAGGGAGGAAGAAAGAAAAAATGAAAAAAATCAGAAAAAATATTTAAAAAATATATAATATATTAAAATGTTATTAAATTGTTCACGTCAGCACCGGTGGTGCCACATAGGCTGGCTGACGTTCACGTCAGCAATATCTGGTCAAAATTAGTCGAAATGACTAAATTGACACTATATGAAAAGGCTTATGACTAAATTGGTACTAATACAATAGGTTTAAGATTTTTCTAACACTTTTCTCCATAAGAGCTAGAAGTACCATATTCTCGAAAAATGGAACAAAGATCCTCTAAGGTTAGAGTAACGGACGAGCAGCTAGGGGAACTCTCAATGGTAGGAGCACCGGTGGCGTGCAGGTGGACCTTTGTATCCAATCAATTGTTCATCCCCTTAGGTTGCTTAGGTTGTAATTGATAGCAATTGGATGCAAGGCGACCACGTTGGCAACAATATGTACAATAGTGTCTACGTGATGAGGAAGAAGCGGAAGTAGTAAACACCGCATCTGTAGGAAAGGACAAAATAGTGCGACACCTTCAAAATATCAAGTCGAGTCTCCTCAATCGACAAACTCTAAAAGAAGTTCCTCAAGACAAGGTAAAGAATCTCAATGTAGAAGTAAAGCTCGCACAAATTCAAACTCATCATGAAGTGCCACAAGAAATTGCATAACACGCATACAATCGCAATATTTAGTAGAATTGCAAGTATCAAACTTCGCTTCCTATTGTGCCTCAAAAAAGGCTAGCCGATCCTAAAAGCATGCATGGATGATAAAAAATCATTAGCAGACTGGCCCGTCTCTTCATGCATGCAATGCAAATTCCCAAACTATTGGATGGGCAATGTTTGAGGTGGAATATTGATGGCATCAAGATCCCAAGCTTCCTTTGTTGTATTGAGGTAACCAAACAGATTTTTGACATATGACATCGAAGTATTTCAAAACCATGTTAGGATATGTTGATTCTTGTTATCCCACTTCTTCAAATGTTCAGCAAATTTGTCTGCAGCTTCATTAGTAATCTTAGTAGGTGCACGAATATCACCAGTGACATAACACCAAAACCTACATCCTCTAAAAAGCTTGGTATTTCTTCAGCCCATAACATGTGGTTTGATCAATTCAAAATGGTTTGTATGGGTAGTAATACTTCCAATTTATCCATTACATGCACTTTAACAATGGAAAAACAATAAAATGAATAAAGAATGCGAAGCAAATAGCACATTGGGGGACGGATATGGTGAAAATAAGGTCAAAAATAAAAAAAACAATTAAGTTTTTGGATTGGATATTCTAACACACAATATGAATGGCTATACTGACTTTATTGTTTTCATTGATTCGGGCTGGCTTTCTTAATTCTTGAGTCTTGACATGCCCAAATATTAAATACTTATTCTTGCTTGTTGTGGTTGGCTTTAAGATGGCTGCGAAAGTCAACTCCTTTAAAAATTAAACGCCAACATCCTTGAAAAGATAATTAATCATCATCTTGTTGGAATTGAAAATTCTTTTGATTTGTCGAACAAGTCCATGGCCCGACAAAGCAATTACGGGACCCTTTTTTTTTTTTTTTATAGTGAGAAGTCCTTCAAATGCAAGAATGGGAATCTACCTCATTGTGATCCAACTGGCGACAGCAACTTGATTGCAACATAAGACTTTGAGTATGAAAAAATAATCAACACAGTAGGTGCAAAATGGTGAGGGAGCTTTGATAAACCAAGGCTAGAATGTTTCAAAACAAAGAATAAATCCGATCCCATTACAGTTCGGTTCCTCTGACTTTGATCCATAAGTTTGAACTGACAAAATTAGGGCATTCATGGCACATGTAAGGAATGATACAGCATTGCTTCCAAGAAACAAGGGAGCAAGTAAAGGAAAAAAAAGGAATGTATGAAATTAAGAAGCCCAGTAAGTCGGGGCATAAGTTAATAATCAAATAGTAAATGAACTTATATCCGAGTCAACTCGCTTAGTTCTATCAAGATCTGAGCGGTCCAAAATTGTTAATCCATTTTTTCTAAACCTTGGATCCACCGAAGCGGCTGCGACCAATGTGGATTCAGCCAATGTTACTTAGGGTTATTGATTTTATGCACCATAACATATGTTGAATAAAGCCCAAGAAAAGTACAACAGAAAAGAAAAGGAACTATGCAAATTCAACTCATTTGCCGCCGGGAAAGAAGATCCGCACACGTGCCGCCGGGCGACCGCCACATCACGGTCAAGCAAAAAACTAGTGCCAACCTAGTGGAGGAATTAAATTATATGCTTTGATTTGGTTTTTATTTCTTCTTCCTCTGTGCACATAAATCTAACTGAAAAAATATGGCAAGAGTAAAGAATTACTGGCATATTCTTGACTTGGCATGAGATCTGTTTGACTTTTTTTCCCTCCATATTAGTTTCTGGTGAATTGAGAAGGTAATGTATAAGATTAATAGGTACACGACATTCAATATAAAGGAATAAAAAAAAGCGGTAAATTTTTTTTTGTTTTGCTTTTACTAAAGACGAAGTTTGGAAATTAGTTTTACGGTGCTTGATAGCTGGTGAAATGGACCAGTAAATGCAAAAGATTGTGAGCGACCTAAGTTACAAACTTTCACTCGGCATCTCCTCGTTGTTCATTCCGCAATGCAACATAGTAATGATGAATATAAAAAAAATTTAGTAAATCAGATTTTGAAAAATCTAATCTAATGGTGTCTTTTGTTTTGAACATCAGTCTAAAACATAATTGAAAATTTTGTTTGAAAAAGCTTCTTATAGATCAGAGATGATAGACAAGATTTGAGAGAGAGAGAGAGAGAGAGAGAGAGAGAGAGAGAGAGAGAGAGAGAGAGAGATATATATATATATATATATATATATATATATATATTACTCTCACAACAGGTCTGGTATGTGATTGTTTCTCTTGAGAAAATAATTTCCTCTTTGCCTGCAGGAGAAGTCATTTTCCACGATTTGAGCTATGCTTCTTTGTCAACATAAAACTTTTTTATATTGACTTCTTAGTTTTCCATTATCTAAACACTAAAAATTCAAAAAACATTTTTTCCAGCAACATCGTAGGAGTGGGGAATTCGTAAAGAATTACCTTTTGTTTTTTTTGAAAAGGGCATTTAGCGGCTGGATCAACCTTTGATCACGGATGAATGAGATTCTTATTTGTTATATACCCTCGTCGTGGGCTCAAAACTAATTTCGTTGAGGTCCACTCATATATTTGGACAAAAGCACTTTTTTAAACGGGCATTTAGCGGCTGGATCTACTTTTACTAATACAGTAATCATAAACTAAAACATACTCTAATCTATACTTTGCACCAAATGCTGGCCTTTTGGAATGGAGATAAAGTCGAACACATGTGGGCCAACCATAGCGCATATGTTACCTGGGAACATCTGCTCCGAGCAAATCGGGGTACTAGTAAAGCAATCATCGGTGACACTCATCTTACAGAACCCCTAGGGTTGACCCTATTGGGAAAACATCCCTCTGGAATTTTGATGATTCCAAAACTATCTTTGGTACTAATGTTTCCTATGACATATTGAGATAGTAAAAGTCTGAGATTTATCAGTTATCCTCTTAGATCATCAAGGACGAGAAACTAGGCTATGACATTTTGGTGAACAAGTACCAATGTGAGTGGTATTTCATGGTAGCTTGGAAGAACCAGTCAACCTAGTGTTCTTGGAAGTTTTTGGTACTCATGGAGATAGGAAGATCATCGATCCTGTCGTCATGTGTCTATTGGTGGTGTTGTCAATGAAGATCGTTAGCAAGATCACTCATAATCAGCACCGATGATAGTGTGCATTGGATTATGGTAGTGATGCAGTATTTGGCTATATATTTGGGGCCAGCCAATGGGGCTACTTCGTACAGCTTTTTCTTCTTTTTGTTAGGCCATTTTCCTGTTTCTCTCGCTTTCGAAGGGAAAATTGGATTTTCCCTGAAAATTTGGTGATAGCTGGAAAACGTGGTGGGTTTGTTGGGTTATTTCGGGGTGGTTGGTGATTATATTTTTCATTTATTTCTTTTGTTTGGGTTTAAATTTGGGATGAGTGTTGTTGTGATTGGATGAACTCGGATATGGTTACACGGAAGACTTTGTTTTTTTTGTGTGCGTTGTAAGCTGAGAAAATCATTCCCTTTCAAACAAAAAATAAAGCATTGGAATGCCGAGTGAGTTTCTTAATACGTTGCAAAAAAAAAAAAGACCAAGATAAGGGGAAAATAAAAAGAAGTGTAGATTCCTTAATTATGGGTAAAAGTTATCCCCTAATTAAACCAATTCCTATGTATTGAGCAACTTCATATTTCATTGTGTGTCACAATGTCAATGGCCAATTTAAGAACCATCCCAAAATTAAGGACTATAATGGCACATGACCCTCTTTTTCTTATTTGACATTAATACACATGACCTTTTATATTCATTAAAATTTAAAAATAAAAAATGCATAAGTCTTTCACTTTAGAGGAACCAAAAGACATGGCACATCGAATTGGACAACAAAACAGCGCACGGGCCTGGCAGTGAATGTGCTGAACATGCTGTATAATTCATCCTGCCGCCCTGTCTCCTCATGCTCACATGCCTCATCCCTCTCTCTCTCACAGAAAGTATACAGTTTACAAAGCCAATTGCACAAGAAAAAAATTGAGAGACTCCTTTTTATTCTAAAGGAAAAAAAAGAACTTATTGGCATGTGCAATCTTGGAGACCTTCACCGGTGTCCACTTGTTAATGTAGAACGTTAAGTGGGAAGTATACAATTAAATATGATTTTAAAGTGAGCCGGCCAAGTATTTTAGGTGTTGGCACTCACTTGCCTCGTTCAGATTCAAAACCTCACCTCATTTCTTAGCTTGGCCAGCCACACCCACTTTTTTTTCTCTTAAGGTCAGAGAGATTTCTGGAAGTAGTAAGCTTCCTAGCTATGGCAATCTCAGAGGCTGGGTCATGTAGTGATGCTGCACCAGCATCACGAGGCGAGTACGATGTGTTCTTGAATTTCAGAGGAGAGGACACTCGTCATGGATTCACAGACTTCCTCTACCACAGCTTGAAAGATGCGGGAGTCCACGTGTTCAGGGACGAAGAAAAACTCCCCGTCGGTGAAGTGATTAGTGAGAAACTTCAACAAGCCATCAAGAACACCATAATCTACATACCCATATTCTCTCGGACTTATGCCTCCAGTAAATGGTGTTTCCGTGAGCTAGCGCTCATGGTAGACAACGTGTCTGAATCAGAGGGTCAAAAAAGTATCCTTCCCATTTTTTTCCATGTGGAACCTAACGATGTTAAACTTAAGAAACCACTATATGAAGCTGATTTCAAGAAACACCAGGAGGCCTTTCCTGACGAAGTCAAAGAGTGGAAAGGAGCTCTTAGAAAGGTAGATGAACACAAGGGATGGCTCGTGGAAAAGAACACAAGGTATAACTCTCTTAAGATCCCTACCTCTGTCTTCTTTTTTTCTGTTTTAGGGGATACGACGTTTCCCGTCAAATGATTTCTTTTGTTCTTTCTCTTAAATGGAAAATACTGAAAACAACCTCCGCTCTCATTCAACTTGACATCCTCTGCTTTTAACATCTTCCCCGAAATTTTCCCCTACAATGTCATCAACTTCAATGACATGGACTTACACATTCCTGTTAACCATTTTTCCTCTTCCTATCCCTTAAGGCTACGAAATAGTAAGGCTGCGGAATATTCGAGAGCACCCATTTGCATTTGCTATTTGGGATGATTACCAAAATCAACTTCAGATTTTGCACTCATATTGATCTGCATTTTCACTAGCTTCAAACCAAAAAATATATTTTTCCCTCGTGATAAGAATATCATTTTTCATTTTTCATTAACGGGGAAAAGACGAACGAAACTAGAGATCGCCTATGGTGCCAACTTTAATTTTACCCATGTCTGAGTGCTCCTCAAGAAACACCAATCACCCCACGGAACTAAAATTCGGTGAAGAAAGTTCATGTATAAATATTCAATAGAAGCAAGAGCATCCCGAGAACATGTAAAGAATGATGGGGTCATCATCTAGAGGCCTCGAGCTCTGCAAAGCTCGCGGGAGGTCCCAATCAAGATCGAGCAACCTCGATCTGGATTGGGCTGGAGGCAACGACCGTGGCCGACCTCTGATATAAGGTTGGCGACGACACGAAGGCCTTCGAGTGGTGTGGCTCCGCGCGCGCAAAGAGAGAGAGAGGGAGAGAGAAGGGACACATAGTGTAGGGGGTGTCGAAACTTTGCGCTAGTACAAGCAGCGAACCAGTAGCGGCCGAGGATGATGGGCGGCTAAAGGTCGACAGTCACAGATTGAGGAGAGTGGTGTGGGCAATTTTGATAAGAAATTGGCAATTGAATTAATAAGTTAGGTTTGTCCAAAAAAAAAATTAATAAGTTAGGGCAACATATGCAATTTAAAAAAAAAGTGAAAATGGGGGAATAATTTTGTATATTATGAAATATGAAGATGCAAGTTGATATGTGGGGAAATTGGTTTTAGCAATTTCTCCCTCATTATTTTCTTATTTACCTTTCTTCAGGGTTGTCTGAGGCAAACTAAAAAGCCTAGAAATAGTAATCACCTATCTAATCTAATCCAAAGTAATAAAGGTGGAAATGAATGTTGAGCAACGTGGCTCGAACATGAGCTATGGATGAGTTGGGGTGCAACATGGCAGTGACGTGGTCCCGCATGGCATTTGTTTCTTGTTGAGGGGGTCATCGCATGGCATTTATGTTAACAACTTAATATGCTTATCATCATTTATCAATAACAACGCATTATTTGGCTAGCAATTGATAAATTTAAATGTAACGTATGGTGAATTAACACCTAGTATGCATTATTATAGTGTGTGGGCGCCCATTAAATTATTCAATGTAAATGAGCTGTTTTTGCATGATTCATTAGAGTTGGCAATCTCTTAAGTTTTGGGTTATGCAGTGAATGTGACCAACACGCCACTTGAAAATCTTCGATTTCTAACCAAAAGTTGGAGTTATTGCAAAGCAAACTGACAAGGCCTCTCCATTTTGTTTCTATTTTGACAAGAAATTCCACCATAGATAGGTAAATTCCAAAATTATGACTTATCCTATTGACTCTGAAGATCAGCTAAGATGTCGCTAAAGCCCAGGTAGGTCCACTTGATGGTGTGGATAATCAAATCTATGTTGTGCGCCTAGTCTACGGACATATTTTCATTCCTTAAACACCAAATTAACCCTGTGGGAATTGGGTCTCTCGATTTTCAATTATGAACAAATCTTAATGTGGCACAATTTTTTAAATGCGATTATATGCGACATAATCAGATTGATGGAAGACTTACATGCATAAGTTAAGGAATACAAATGTTTTGGAATTTTTTTTTTTGGATTATATTTTTCTTCACCGAACTGCAGCCTTTAATGGATGACGTTGCATTTGTCTACATTATCTCATTTCATATTCTCCTATTACGAGTGCTGAAATTTTTCCTAGGCCTTGCCATAAATACCGAAATTTTCCTTATGCATGATATATTAGCCACCTGGATACTTCGGCAATCGTGTAAGCCGATATTATGGTCTTCAGAAATTTCTATATAGTCATAAATGTACAAAATATCAAGTGAATTCACTAAATTAGCCTAAATTGATTATTCGGTGTACTTAGACATCCTTCGTGGCAATCCCACATGTAATGCATGGGTATGAAATTAATCTAGACAATTAATGAAAGAGTTTTGTACATGACAGCCAAGCAAAGATTGTCGAATCAGTTGTTGAAAAGGTATTGGAGAGGCTGGAGACAAGACAAAAATTAGTGCCTAAAGATTTAGTTGGACTTGATGATGGGGTAAAACACTTGACAGAGTTATTAGTTGTCAACCATCGTGATGTGCGACTCATTGCAATTTATGGAATGGGTGGCATCGGTAAAACAACTGTAGCCAAGGTCATCTTCAATCATTTATCTTTCCACTTTGGAAAGTGTTGTAGCTTCCTTGAGGACATTCGAGAAAGCTTATCGACCGAGGAGGGCACAATCGTTTTGCAGAAGAAATTATTGTCTGATGTTGTTGGTTCCGCATCTGTAGAACAATTCAAGGATAGTGAACATGGAATGCAGAGGATTGGAGACACACTCGGCACTAAGAAAGTCCTTTTGGTTTTGGATGATGTTGACAATAAGGACCACATTAAGAAACTAATAGGAAATTGTTCATTATATTCAGGATCAAGGATAATTATTACAACGAGAAACATAGCTATTTTGCAAGTTGAGGGATTTAAAGGTAAAATTTTACCGTATGAGATGCTAAAGATGGATGATGGTCTAGCACTTCAGCTTTTTTGTCGTCATGCCTTTGGTAGAGACCTTCCTCCAGATGATTATCAAAAACTTTCAAGTGAAATTGTCTCAAGTACTGGAGGGCTTCCTCTGGCTATTGAAGTGACAGGTTCGTTACTTAAAAGGAGAGATGAAGCATTTTGGAGAGAGACGTTGGTCAGTTTAAGAAATGTACCTGAGGAAGGGATTCTAAAGAAGTTGAGGATTAGCTATGATGGCCTAGACAAAAATCAAAAACAAATTTTTCTTGATATAGCATGCTTCTTTTTCAATAAGAAGAAGACCGATGCATTTTACATGTGGGCCAGTTGTCAATTTAATCCCATAAGAGGAATTGAAGTACTTACCAAGAGGTGCTTGGTAAAGATATTGGACAATGATAAGTTCTGGATGCACGATCAACTTGTAGCACTGGGAAGGCAAATTGTTCGTGAAGACAGTTCATATGACCTTGGAAAGCAGAGTAGGTTGTGGATTGAAGAAGAGTCCCTCCAAATCATAAGAACCAAAGAGGTTAGTAAGAAAGGTCTCATTTTCAATTAGATCTCGTAAATCCTGGGATTGAGGATTCCCCTTTTGTTTAGCATACTTATTATTTTTCTTGCTGCCCATTCGAGTTGTAAAACATAGGTGGCTGGAAGTTAACAAACTTCTTCACATCATTGCAAAATTTCACTTGCAGAGGAAGGACAAGGTTCAAGCGCTTCAAGTATCTGGAGTGGGTGAGGGTGACTGCATTAAATTTACAAATAAAGAGTTTGAAAGGTTACCAAACCTAAGATTCCTCGACTTATTTCACGGAACTTATGATGGTGACTTTGAAAGTTATCGATCAAATTTGAGATGGTTGTGTTGGGAATCTCCTCTTGAGGATGATTTTAGTGCAAACAATTTGTATTTGGATCGGCTTGTTGTTTGTAAACTTAAGGCTATTGACTTCAATGTTGATTCAAAAGCATGGGACTTGATAAAGGTAAATTACATGTTTTAAATTCTTGTCTGCTAGTCTCCTTGTGTATACTGCAATGTTTCTTACACTTGACATGTCATCCATTTTTACAGAGAGCACAGAATTTGAAAGTTCTATCTATTGTTTCGTGTTCTAGCATAGCAACAATCCCTGACATCTCCAGATGCTCAACTTTAGAGAGATTGACTCTTAAAAGATGCTCCAGCCTAAAGAGAATTGAAAGCTTCATTGGAAATCTACAATCGTTGATTGAGTTAAAGATTGAAAGGTGCATGGATCTTACAGATTTGCCTAAAGAAATCGGGGCACTGGTGAAGCTTAAGCACTTCTCATTGTCGGGATGTGAAAGGTTGAAAGATCTTCCGGGCTCAATTGGAAATTTGACCTCATTGACAAAGTTAAACTTATCAGGTACGTGCATTGCCAAACTCCCAATCTCCATTGGAAAATTAAAATCCAAATCTTTGTAGTCTGAAACTTGAGAATATTTCTTCTTACAGACACGATGATAAGGGAACTTCCGAACAACATTGGAAAGTTAAAATCATTACGCATCTTGCATTTTCCATTCAACTCATCAGTTCTTTGGAAGAATCATGATTGGCAGTTACCTAGGGACATCAGCACTTTGGTAAATCTTGAAGAGTTGGATCTCTCAAGGCAAAATGAATTGAAAGGTGAAATTCCTATCGAAATTGGAAAATTGTCATCTTTAAGAATCCTAAATTTAAAATCCACCAGTATTTTTGGAATTCCAAGGACAATCAACATGCTTCATCACCTCCAAACACTCAATTTATCGTGTTGTCATGAGATTCAAGAATTGCCGGAGCTTCCCACAAGTTTGATCTGTCTACATCTTGAATCCGAATCATTGCTCTCAATCCCGAATCTATGGAACCTTACTAATTTGGTTGAATTGCTACTAAGTAATGACAGATATATTGGAGGGAAATCAAAACCACTCACAGGATGCAACTTAAGGGGTATTGGGAGGTTATGTAGACTGAGAAAGTTAGAGTTAAATCTGCTTGACGTCCCTGCACCTCCAGAGTTGGCTTCTCTTTCTCATCTGGAAAAGCTTGTTTTGAGACACCTAGACCTAGATTGTGAAGCGGAAGACATTCCAATTGAGGGACTTCCACAACTGGAGGAATTGACTGTTGACAATTGTCTACGGCTTCAGAGATTATCCATTCCTTTGGAACTAAGGAAGCTACGGCAAGTGCATGTGTCATTTTGTCCAAAGCTAGTTGAGATACAAGTTGTGGGTCTTTCGAAATCATTGGAATACTTGCGCGTTTATGAGTGCGAATCTTTCACAAGAATAAGTGGGTTATCATACTTGAAGAACCTAGAGACTTTAGAAATCGAAATGTGCAATGTACTTACTAATGTTGAGGGCCTTAATGAGCTAGAGTCTCTGAAATCCTTGACGGTCAAAAGGTGTATGTCATTAAGAAGCTTGATTGATGCATCTTGCTCAACAATATCAGATGATTGCATTGTCAATATATGGATGTGTGGAGACTCTATCAAAGATTTTAAATCTCTATTTGGAATGCCTTCGAAGCGTTACAGAGAGGAGATTCTTCTGAATTCATCAAACAAGGTGAGACATCTTCTTCATCAATGTGTGGGACATTTGTTTATCCTCCTTTCTTTAGCGACACAATATCCGCCCTTTTAAAGTTGCCATTTTTTTGTTGTACCGTAATTTCTTAGGTAGCTGATTTATTTCCTTCGTTTTCTAGTGTTGGATATTTGCGGTTCCTAAACAATCTTTCCTCCCACTTTTGAGGTTCCCATTTTGAAGCATATTACTCATACAGACTTTCATAGACTGATTTAAATCAATGTGTCCCACGGTTATGGATTTTCGTACGAAAAGTAGAAAATAAAACTCCTTTTTAGTTCCAAAATGCAAACCAATTGAATTTATATTAGTATTATAATTTAAATAAATAGCTAACATTAAAAGATAGAATCACATGAAGTACATAAATTTATCCAAACAGAGAAGATTATTGTAATTAAAGGGAATATAAGATGAAGGATTAAGTTCACTAAAATATTGATATTAAAGTTAGAAACAGAAACAGAACTTGATACGGAATTAGAATAGCAAGAATCTTGCTTTTTTTTTTTTTTGCTTTACTTGGCATGGATGAAATAATTAGTGCAAATGATGATAAATTTTTAAAGATATAAATTAGAAAATTAATCTAATAATTAAACCAGCATGGTTATGTGGAACAAAGCATAAGGAGCTATATATATGTGTGTGTGTAGTACCTTATGCTCTGATTCGAAGCTGCTCTCTATTCCCAAACTCAGGATGGGGCTAAGTTCGACATTTTAGGTTTTGAAAGAGAAACTGATGGCACCTCGTCCATTGATTATTTCCAGTCAAAGCCGGGCAATACTGAATGTTTTGAGGCCACACCAAATAGGAGGCAAATGAGAGACGGAACAATTGGGTGCTATGACAGTGTCAAAGGAGGGGAAACAGCGGGTATGGAAAATAGAAAGAAGGACAAGGATGAGATTGGGGAACCTGCCAACCCAAGTGATGTGGTCGAGTCGAGTTGCCAAACATGCGAAGGATTTGAACACTACGAGAGATTCTTCAACGTTACAACTGGAGTTGAAGATCAAAGAGACCTTTCTACTGTAAGTATTGAAGATTTGCACTATCCTTTAAGAATTACATTAGTAATTGTTAAAAATTCTAAGAAACTAAATTTTTGTTTACCCACCCAACTCAACCGGAAATATAACATAGTTTATTTATAAATATTATGTTGAGATCAGCATAGATAACATGTACTGAGAACAAAATTATTACAGATATTTATGAAATGAGAGAAGTTAATCAATTGCATCTTATAGAGAAATATTTAATACTATTAGAGGTGGTGACATGATTACCTACTTCAATAAAAAGTTTACTAGGAGAATAATTGTCAATCATAAAATTAGATAAAGAATACGGCCATATAAAATACATTTATGACTATATATCTTCAACCAGATGCTTGTGACTTTCTTACATGTAATGATCAAATTTAATATCGAAAGTTAAGTTGATAGTAAAGTTTCAAATTGACACTTATTATGGAAATTCCATAACATGATTTACTATTATCTTTAGGGTCAAAATATCTTTGCAATCACACACAAATGTTCAGAACTATATAACAATATATTACGCATTTTTCACATCCAAGTATCCTCAAGATGCGGATAGAAGAGGCATTGCAATTGATAAGAAGGAACAAGTAAGAATGCATTAGCGTAACCCTTTCATGTTGGTTGGGTATAATGAAAAGAAAAAAGCTAGAAACGAACCATCAGCAACCTTTTAGTCATCAAGAATAATAAAATAAATTGCAAAAGACATCTCATTTGTCGGGCATTTTATGAAATTTTACTACTTGTACCACCTTGACTACAGTTTTTCATTGTTTAGCATGATAAACGATAGACATTGCAAAATACAAAGTTATCTTAGGAGCGCACTTGTTAAGATGTGGGTAAAGCCTTACTTGAAGTACATAGACATAATAGTTTATGTGTATGAATAGAAATTAGTCAAGCTAAATGGTAGCACTATAATATTCGAAAATGAATTTAAAAAGTTTTCTATTGACCCCATTTTTGAGTAATTATAGCAATATAAAGAAAGTGTTCCACAAGCAACCTAATTAATTTTTTATCTGATGGTTAGTGAGAAAGTGAGTAGTTATAATTTTCAAATCAAGAGCTGAAAAACTGATACCGGCAAGTTTTATCTACATGGGCGTTCTAATATTACTTTTCTCCCCTTAAAATAATGAATCCATGATGAGTTAGTACTCCTAGGTAGATAATTATCTAACTTATTTATTGATATTCCATCGGACATTTTAGTATTTAATCCCAAATCTATCTGTAACTAGTGAATGATGCCTGTGGTAAATATGCAAAAAGTATTAATATACATATCCATTTTATATGTTGTTTGGCTCTCACGTTAAACTTTTTGCATTACAGATGGAACATCCTATCACGATCGATTTCATCCTGAAAATAAAGCAATTAGGTGGTGTGTTTTCTATAACATGGAGGAAAAAGAAAGATGTCGTCCCTGATTCAGTGACCTATGAAGGATTGATTGCTGACGTTAAAGGTTTCGGCTTTCTTTTGAAGAGAATGTGGTACGAGACTCCTCATGAAGACCGCAAGTTGCTTGTAGAGATCAAGACTGACGAGCAAGTGAAGGGAATGGTGCAACTAGCATCTCAAAGAGGATTGATTCGTTTGATCGTCGAGGGTGCGTTTGACATCTCTTTGGAAGGAGCAATAATTTGGGCCGGCCAATGGGGCTGCACCGTACATGTTTTTATATTCTTTTTCTGTGTTGCCTCTTTCCTGTTTCTCTCGCTTTTGCGGGGAAAATTGGATTTTCCCAGGAAAATCGGGCAATTAGCTAGAATGCGCAGGTTCAATCTTTGTGAGGACTTTGGGGTGATTTTTGCTTTTCATTATTTATCTTTGGGTTTAAATTATTTGGGATGAGTTTTGTTGTGATTGGATGAACCTGGACATGGTCACACGGACCATTTTTGTTTTTGTTTTTGTAAGTTGGAAAAATCATTCACGTTAAAAAAACTTTGGAATGCCAGGTGAGTCTCATTTGCGCCTAATTAACTACATTGCGAAAAAGGAAAAGGCTTTATGGTAGCATCTACTAGAAACTAGAGTTTGTTTGCTGGATAAAAAGGGGTGTCTTTTCCTTCATTATCGGTAGAATTATCACCTAATTAAACCAACTTCTATATATTTAGCAACTTCATATTTCATTCGGTGACTTATGAAGGATTGATTGCAAAAGTGAAATGTTTCGGCTTTCTTTTGAAAAAGATGTGGTACGAGGATCCTGGTGAATATCCATAATATAGCATAGATATGCATGTTCTTCAACGTTCGGCTAACGTTCATTCTTTTTATGGGTCCACGCCACAGGCAATGCAAGGTTATGGGACGCCAATCAGCTGTCTACTTCCCTCCTAAGTAAGAGGTTAAACTGCTTCGTCTGGGGTCTCGTGCGGATCTCGACATCCCTCATATGTAAAGCACCTAGAGGGTACTTGGGGAAGATAAAGATTCAAGGGGAATTGAGGGATTGGGCATGCGGGTACCGGCACGTTAAAATAAAGAATGCAGTCCGTCAATTCGTCAGGCGTCTACTTTCCATGGGCCAAATCTTCAAGAAAGGGGACGCTGACACATGTCTTCAAGTTCTGTATGACTTAAAACGCAGGGGACCATCACCTGCTCTTGAATTTTCATTTCCTTATCACCTCCAATCAACTTTAATTTCTTATTTCGGCATGTGAATGTTAAAAGCATAATCTCTTCAATTGATGACCCAACATGCATTAAAAATCAAGTCTTGTTGACTAGAACACCTAATCCAATATGAAAACTAACAAAAAAATGATATCAATAAATATCAATATCAAATTAATTAGTACACCTGAAAGTCATTATGTGCATCAAAATCTTAGTAAAAGGACAAGCACTTTACAAATAAATCTCGCCAAACGCTACTTTTTCAGTGTATTTAGTGTAACAATCCTAGGTATCTTGCTCACTCTGAACGTGGTGCCATCTGTGATTACATTCTCCATGACCTAGATTTTTTGAAAGGGTTAAGATCAGCTTAGTCGAATCACATTTCATAATTTATCAATGAAAAGTGAGATGAATCAAGAACTTATACTCGTATATACTCATTCAGATGAACAGAAATTTCGAAGGAAACACAAATTTGAAAACTCATCAAAAATAGGAGTATTGGCAGATTGGAGGAGAAGACGACGTGCCAATCCCTTCCACACTTCTATTTATCGACTTGTTTCCATGCTATTAAGATATTGGGCCACTAGAGAAAGAGGTTAAAACATTAGGCCTAAAATATTCAATAAAGCCCACGTATTTGTCCCGAGCGTAGCACATATCCACATTATAACACTCACCAATTTCTTCACTACTCCAAGATAACTTTTAGCTGTGGCGATAATTTTTTTGAGACTCCAGCTCTCTTGTGAGCTCGAGTTTTCCATCCAGAATCTCGTCAATGAATTTCTCATGTCTAGACATTGCTGCTATATGTAATGGAGTCTCATTGTAAGACCATGCCACGTCATACATCTACCAAGAATCAATGGATTGTCTTTGAGCAAATCGAGCAAAGAAGTCGCATCTCCTTGAGCTTCTGCTTTGTGAAGCCTCCTCTCCATTTTCACTCCGAAACGAAACCGGGCTTGATAATTGCGTTTTGCTTGTCGCATTAGGCTTTAAGATGGCCACAAAGGCCAACTCCTTTTGAATTGAACTCCAATATCCTTAGTAGGAACCGTCGTCTTGCTGACATTAGAAATTCTTTAAATTTGTTGACCAAGTCATTAGCCCAAAAAAACAGTATGACACGATTGGTTCATATATCGGAGAAAATAAATGTAGTTTTGAGTGGTGCCCATCATGCGTAGATAAAATTTATGCATTTTAGTCCACGGGCATGCAGTTACTAGTAAAAATAAATATATTTAAAAGCTATGTATGTGCTGATTTTTTCTAGTATCCTCCTGATGATAAATTATTATATATGAGTATAGTATATATACTAAACTGAATATTATTGGTACTGAAAAAAATGATGGTTCCATGTGGATCTCACTCCCCCTGCAGATTTGACCGCCCAATTGAACTTAGTGAACGTATTAGCTACCCGAAATACTTGCTCGTTGCTGGTCGATGCCGCTTTCACTTATCGTCCTTGTAATTATTCATCCATCGCTTGATGTTTGTGCTCGGCTGTGGAATTTGTGATTCATCGCACCAACTTTTCCAAGCCTAATGAATATATGTGGCCCACTTCTCCATTATTTGTGTACCTCCACATTTCTGTGGGGCTATCGACAATGGCGGATCAGGATACTCACAAAATCGGGACGCTAGCGGCACATCACTCGTCGAGGAGAGAGCTGACCCCAAAAACGCGTGAAGGGATGAGGTGGACCCCTCAGAAGTAAATGAATGGAGAAGGTGGGGGGGTTCGCAAGTCGTGCATGTCACTTGCGTTGCATTGCTTGACTTTGACATGTTCAGACTGTGACCCACGGCCATTTAAATGTGATAAAGACTCGGAACAAACTCCCAAATATCATCAACCCAGGTTGCCATGAACGGGCAAAGCTTCTTGCAAAGTATCAACTTCCCCGGTAAAAAACCAAAAAAGGAAACAAATTCAGAGAACCAAGATAGAGGATTGGTCTTGCAAAGAAAACAACTTCTGTGAGACTTAGAGAGCAACACACCGAATTGGCCTATTATTATTATTATTATTATTATTATTAGCGCTGCTGCTACTAGGTTTGTTGTTCCAAAAATGTCTTATAAACTAAAATTTTATGTTGCATTTAAGAATTTTTTTGTCAAAATAGTTCCAGGAGTAAGGCAAGAGCTCGTGGAGGCGTACTTTATCTCCATGAACACCGTCGATGGTGCATTTATTTGGGAGGAGCAATAGTCAATGAGGCTGCTCCATATAGTTCTCCTTCTCTTTTTCTTTTCCTGTTTCTCTCGCATTCCCAATATGGTCAACCAAAGAATCCCCTCCGTCTTCGCCAACAAGTTGCAGTAATTGAAATTTCAGCCACGACCACGACATTTCTAAACTTATCACATAATTCATTGCCTGCTTGATTGAGTGTGACCCATGTCGATACCGGTGCAATTACACCTGTCCAAAGTATCCAATTGGGTTTTTTTTTTTTTTGGACCTCCTTTTTTTTGCTAGAAATTAAAATTTATATTGCAAACAAAGCAATTACAAAAAGGAAGCATTACCTACATTAGAGCGAAATATAAAAGAAGACTCTACTAGTACAATATTTTTAACTCTAGCAGGGAGATCATGGTAAAGAAAAGAGGATTTGGTGCCTATATGATTGGAGGCCCAATTTGCAAGTGCATGAGCAGCTCCATTCTTGGATCTACGGGTCCAGTCCAAGCTCCAACATGGATTGTGCTGAAATTGAAAGCGAGAATCTGCAACGAAAGGTTGAATACTCCAAGGGCAAAGACCCTTTTGTTGGATGGCATCAATTAAGACCTTACAATCGCTTTCAAAGATCGCTTTTCGAATGCCCAGGGACTGAGCATAATTGCAGGCGAGAAGGAGAGCTGCTGCTTCCACTTCCAAAGGCGAGTTCCAACGACCTCTCCTTGTCCAAGCTTGGACTACTAATCCGCTAGCCGATCGTGCAATGATACCTATGGCTCCTTTGTTATCTTTCCACGCACCATCTACATTAAATTTGAGCTCTTGATCTGACGGTGGGAGCCAAGTGTCTATTCCTACTCCAATCGAATCGGCTTCTGGACTTGGTGCGACTGTGTTTTCTTCCTTGAACTTGTTCGAGAATTCCATGAACTCCTGTAAAACCAACTTAATTGCCTGGGAAGGATTTGGAATAGCTTGATCATGTAAAATGGAATTCCTATAAAACCACATTCTAGTACATAGAATCGCTGCATAGAGAGTGAAGAGTTTGCAATCGAATCCCATTATCTCTGCAATTCGTCCTGGGTCAAGGAAGTGGTTTATCATTTCCTTTGGTGATGTGAAGTTCCAAACAGATGAGATGATACCCCATGGGCTCTGTCTCCATAAAATCTGGGCCAAAGGGCATGCTGTGAATAGATGGACAGGAGTTTCTTCTGAATTTCCACACAACGGGCATGAAGGGTCTGGAATGTGAAATAACCTACCCAGGTTAGCTCTACAGGGCAAGACATTGGCCGTTGTCCTCCAAAACATCATCTTGTGCCTCTCATGAACTCTAGCTTTCCAAATTTTGGTCCAGATTCCAGAGTTAGAGCCATTTGCTGTAGGCACTTTGATGAGCTTATAAGCGGATTTAACGGTAAAAATTCCATCAATAGCTGGCTGCCAAATCGGTTTATCCATCCAAATGGAGGATGGAACTTGAATCTGAAGAATGTCTTGGACCGAGGTTGGGCAAAACACCTGAGTTAGACTGTTTACATCCCAAGATTTTGTCCTTGGGATAAAGAAGCTCGCTACTTTCCTTTGCTTTAATATAGGATCAGGATCAATAAAAGAAGGGAGATGGTTTGGTACGTGTGGAATCCAAGGGTGATTACCAACCTCAATTGACTTACCATCTCCTACCTGATAAAGAGTGCCAAGTTTGAGTATTTCTCTAGTGTCCATGATTGCCTTCCATAACCGAGATGCCGATGCCTTAACCTCATGGTTCCAAAAATTGGATCTCCGTAAATATTTTCCCTCAAGGAGTCGAACCCATAACTTGCCTCTATCTTGTATCAGTCCCCAGCCGAGTTTGAGGATCAAAGCATTATTGAAATCCCTAGTATTTCTAAAACCCAGTCCACCACTTTTCTTATTTCTACACAAAGAGTCCCAACATTTAGGTGTGAAGAACTTATTTTTCTCCGCCGGGACACCCCACCAGAATTTCCTAGTGGCTGCATCGAGTTTGTCACATGTGACTCTTGGCAACCTCTTGGATTGCATAGCATAGATCGAACTATTCTGAACAACCGATCGAATGTACGTTGCTCTACCTGCCCAAGACAAGGACTTCCTTTTCCAATGACTAAGTTTGTTATCAACCTTCTGTTCAAGGAATTGGTATCTAGCTCTGCCATTTCCACGTTTGAAGAGAGGGTTGCCAAGGTACAATGCATCAGGATTTGTCTTCTTCATGTTGAGTTCGTCCATGCAAAATTTTTTCATTCCTGTGGAAGTGTTTTTTGAGAAGAAAACAGACGACTTTTGATGATTTAAGCTCTGACCTGACCAGGAGCAGTAAATTTGAATGCTTTCCTTCAGCGCTCTCACATGTCTCTTTGTGGCTTGAACAAATAACAACAAGTCATCGGCATACATAAGGTGTGTCAGAGGTGGACTGTCCCGCCCTGCTCTTATCCCTGTGATCATCTTTAAGTCCTCTGCCCGATTGAGTATTCGAGATAGAAGTTCAGAATAAATTACGAACAGGTATGGTGAGATAGGATCACCTTGTCGTAGACCCTTTTGAGGTGTAAGACCTCCAGCCGGCCTACCATTGATGAGCAAAGTATAATGAACTGTTGAAATACACCGATTTATGAGTCTACAAAAGTGATCAGAAAACCCCACGCTATGGAGTATTGTATCGAGAATAACCCAATCAACCCTATCGTAAGCTTTGGACATATCCACCTTTACTCCCACAAAAGCCCTGCCATTTCGTTTCTTTTTCATGGAGTCTATGATTTCCTATGCCATAACTGAGTTCTCTTGTATACTTCTACCCGGGACAAAAGCCGATTGTTGAGGTGAAATCAAACGGCTAAGAAACCCTTTTAGTCTATTGGCTAACAACTTAGAGATAAGTTTGTAGCTCACATTACACAAACTTATGGGACGAAACTAGGTAAAGGTATGTGCATTCTGCGATTTTGGGAGAAGTACTATGAAAGTATGATTAATGAGGTGGGGCAAATGACCTGTGCGAAAAAATTGCTGTACAAATTGGATAATCTGGGCCTTCACCACATCCCAACATTTCACATAGAAGATGGCATGAAATCCGTCTGGGCCCGGTGATTTAAGAGGGGCCATCGCTTTTAGGACTCTATAGATTTCATCTTCCGTTGGAATCTTCAAAAGTTCAAAGTTTTCCTCTTCAGAAATAGCCTTAGGGAATAACTCCCCTATGCAAGGGTGTGGATCGAGTGTTGGTCCCGAGAAAAGCTCTGTATACTTGGATAGAAAAAATCCTTTGATCTCATCCATATTCGTGATCCATCGGCCCCCATCATCTTGCATTGCCAATATATAATTTTTGCGCCTTCTAATAGTGGTAGAGAGATGGAAAAATTTGGTATTTCGATCACCCTCTTGTAGCCACAATTGTCTTGATTTTTGCTTCCACATCATCTCCAGTCTCTCCCATTGCTCATTAATATCTGCCTTGATTTCTTTTTCTTTCTTGCTATTCTCTTCTGAAGGATCCTCCATTTGAATGGAAACAAGTGATGAAGTCAACTTGTTAAGGCGTTGGCAAATGCCAAAGTGTTCCTTATTCCACTTTTTGAGGGCTATCTCAGTTGATTTTTGTTTCCTATGCCAAGAGGCCATTGAATTGTCCACCACACTATTCCAAGCCTCTTCCACAACATTAACACAGGTTGAATCTCGCAACCAAGCGGCTTCAAATTTAAAAGGGCGTCTCGAATTATCCTCAAGGGAAGTCGAATTCAGCCAAATAGGAGAATGATCTGAATTTACAGCTGGTAAGTGGACAACCCCTGCCCGAGGGAATTTCTCACACCATGAAGTTGAACAGATTGCTCGATCCAGTCTTTTTCGAACGCTTGCAAAGCCCCCTCTACCATTTGCCCATGTATAAGGTTGGCCTTTAAACCCAAGATCAACACAGCCCGCTAAATCCATAAAGTCCACTAGGAAGCGACGAGATGGGCCCGGGCCCCTTCTGTTGGACGCCTCTTAATCATAGATAATCTCATTGAAGTCTCCAATTCCAACCCAATCCTCTCCCAAGTTTCGAACCCGACTAGTGAATTCTTCCCAAAATGCTTGCTTAAGTCCAAAATAAGGGGGGGCATTCACCAACGAAAGCCACAAGAAATGCTCAGGATTTTCTCTGATAGAAACTTCCGTATGAATTTGGTTTTTGTCTGCGGAGGAAATGGATAAGACCACAGGATCTTTCCAAATGACAGCTAAACCTCCCGCTGTATTATCCGCAAGAATTGAAAAGGAGTGGGTAAATCCAATCCGTCGTGTAATAGTTTCTATCCGACTAGTATCACATTTTGTCTCCGATAGAAACACAATATCTGGGTTACAAATTCGGCACGTAGCCTTCAACTCTCTCAGAGTGGGTATTCCTACAATGCCTCGACAATTCCAGGCTATAATATTCATGGCAACGAAGGGGCAGTAAATGGCCCGCCTTCTTTACCCACTAGCGACAGAATAAGAGTTACTCCTCAATCACCAGCAACCTCCAAAGAAAACACCAAACTTCTCTAACAACTTCCTAGTAGGCATCGGAGCAAACACTTGGTGTGCTAAAATGATTTAAGCGCATTTTCATTGACCCCCTCCAGCCATACCGAGGTACTGGAATCTGTTCGAGCTGGAAGATATCACCACCAGTCGTCAACAAAAAAACCAGACCCTGCCTTCAGTTATTGTTCAATGGACAAAGTAGTGAATGCATAACCAGCAGAGAATAACAGTGTGGGAATTTATCTGCCCACTTAACTTCTGTTTATCTGAATTACAGGGGCTGAGGCTAGAGCAGTAATCACACCACCCATGAAAATGCCACCATTCTCCAACCGCTAACTACCAGGCATTACAACAAACACTTGGTGAGCACTCATTCATCAGTCAAAGTATAGATGAGGATCACTCGATCTCTGGCATCACCAAGCACCAACAAGTCCCAACTGAAGGAACATCTCCTTCACTGGCACACAACCAGCAGAGAACATGACATCACTGATGAAGCAGATCGTCCTCGCCACGGTCAGGGGGGAATTGGCAACCTTTGACGAGAAATGGGTGAAGAAGGGAGTAAGTGGAGTTGATGCGATGACGAAAGGAGGGAACTTCAACAAAGTGGAGAGGTAGACTCCCACTGAGGGAGGGAAGACTCCCAAAAAGGGAGAGGTGAGCTCTCACGAAAGAGAGATCGGGAGGAGTACAAACAAACAAATTAGACTTTTCTATCAGGCATTAGAACAAACGCTTGGTGTGCATTCACTCAGCAATGAAATATGGGCAGGGAACCACTCGAGTATCGGCATCACCGAGACGCTGCCAAAGGAACATCTCCTTCGCTGACGCACAATCAGTGGAGAACAAGACAGCACGGACGAAACAGATCGGCTTTGTCGCAGTCAGGGGGAATCGGCAACCTTGAATGAAAAATCGATGAAGAAAGAACAACGAAGAGATGATGCGTTGAAGAAGGAGAAAACTCCAACAAAGTGGAGAGGTAGACTCCCAATGAGGGAGATGGAAGCTCTCACGAAGGAGAGGGAGGAGCTCTCACGAAGGAGAGAGATTAGTTACTCGAAGGGAACTTTTTGGACCTCCTTAACAGAAGAGGTAAGATGAGTAACGGAGTGGAAATGAGGATAACGAAAATCGCAATTCCAACACGTGCAAAAATTGCAAACTCGTGCGAAGGCACAACATGCTTGTAGCACATGTAGAGATAAGCTCTACACATTATTATCAAAGTTCGATAAGGCTTTGAAACTTTGTTTCTTCAGTAGACCAGACCAAAATAAATCTCTCTTATTTTCTAAGAAAGATTCTCGCACTAACATGACCATCGCAGGGTGCCCGTCAGTAAGAGGGGATTTTCAGCTCATCATTTGGTGTGAAACTAGATTGCAACTAGCGGTCTATTAGGCTCAGCTAATCATGTGCATAAACAATTTATATTAATTTGACGAAACAATACTTTCAACTGATATCCTACTATCTTAAGAATTAAATCTACCGCGAAAAAAATGTTGAGTTTGTGTAATTATATGTATTCTGGTACGATAAAATAGTTGTCTAATTTCTTATTTTCCTTCCCTCTATCACCTTGACGTCCTTTGCAAAACTTAGAGCCAACAATGACAGCTTATGAGGTAATTTATCTATAGAGACATCTATAGAACGCTACATATAACTTAAGAAGGTGGGACCTCGGTTCATTTCCGGAAAATGCAACTCCAGACTTTTGGGGTTGCACATATCTTATCAAGTCAAAAAAGAAGAAGAAAATATCGAAAATATATCTGAATAGCAGCAGGTCTGCCTTTATAGTCCACTTTGGCGTGCGATGCGTGAACATTTTGTTGCTGGATTAGTTGGCACGTTAGACCATTGCGACCAGAAAAGATTCTAAAGGAGACAGCGGACCTTGATGGCGGTCCAAGACAACAACGAGTTAGAAAATTGTTCCTTCATCGAACATCCAACAAGCCAAACGGACGAGCACTATCTTCTAACATAGACATAGTACAATGAAATAATGACAATAATCATTCTGGACTGGATTTTCCCATTTCCACCAAGCTAACATATAATAGTTGTGTGGAAATGCCTCAAACCAGCCACCGTGTATTCGTCTCCTTCATTTTTTGAATCCAGACACACGTGTTAGGTTTTTTCGGATCATGGCACGGGAAAGCTGGAGTCAACCTGCTGACAGTTCAATTAAAACAGCGCGTTTATTTTTCAATGAAAATGGAAACATTTCTCCCTATGATCGTGTCATATGAAACTTGACTAAAGTAGGAAGAGAATCCAAATCTTATGGAATCATTTTGGTAGCAAAATGATTTTCGAACATCTATTTCATTTCGTGAAATAGGCAGATGCTCAATCAACATTGAAATAGAGAAAAAATTAGTTGAAACGAAGAACGTCTTAAATTCAAATGTTTGAGATATAAGCTTCATCTTTAGCAAGAAAATGAACTTTCATGTATGAGAGACAATTCTATAAATGAAGCAGAGAATAGTATAATTTAATGTTATCGCGACCGACCTCCCGCTTTTTTTTCGATCATGCAAAAAAGGGGTATCTCGCCTGATACGGGCTAAGTCTAGGTTCGGGACTTAACTCGGGCTCTCCCAAGCCCATATCATATCGCGACTTAGGGTTTAAGTTTTTAACCTGCAATTGGTTTTTCATCAAGAGTTGCCATTAATCGATTTGGGGTGGGTCGATTAGAAATCCAAATAGGGTGATGGGAGAATCACCCTATTCCTACGAACCAGAGATTAAATGAGTTCAGGGACTTGATTACACTAATTGGATAACTAATGCACTTTCGGTACCTTTTTACCCTGTTCATTTCTGAAAACATTTGTCAGGCAATTTGGATTGATTTTAGGACATTTCTCCTAATATGTGAGGTGATCAAACGAGTGCATAATCATAAACGATTAGCAGTCAAAATAGATATGCAGCCTAAGGTTCTAGCCTTAACTAAGTCAGATGACATTCAAAACACAACAGTTCATGCAATTACATTCTAATTAAAAACATGCATAATAATAATAACAAAAAAGTAGTAAGAAAACAAGCAAAGTACTACTGCATAACCCTATAGGTTTATCTAATTTAAACATGGCAATTTATACAATTATAACAACATTGCAATAAATTAAAACACAGATATATCACATAATTTAGAGAAGAAAGAAAAGAAAAAAATATATTTTTTTAAATTTTTAAATTTTTTTAAAAAAATTTAATTTTTAATTTTTTTATAAAAAAATAAGAATTAAATACCGAAAAGAAAAAATAAAAAAGAAAAAAATTAAATTTTTTAAAAAAATAATAATAAGAAGTAAATACGGGAAAAAAAATTTTAAAAATTTTAATTTTTTTTAAAAATATTAAATAATATAATAATATAATATTTAAAAAAACCGGGTCGGGTCGGCGGATCCGGGTCGGTCGGATCCGACTCGGGTCAACAGACTCGACCCATCGCATTGACTCAGGTCGAATCTCCAGATCCGACACGGGTCAGGATATCGACCCGGGTCAATGACCCGGGTACGAACCGGATCAAGCCCGGTTGGGGCCCGGTCCGAAGGATAAAGACGAAATAGGGCCGATTTGATCGGGTCGAACCAGCCCTATTTGCTTGCGGACCGATCGGACCGGTCTGCAGGCCGGTCTGGGGACGACTCCCGCGTGTCTGGGCACGCGGGAGCTTCGCCGACGAAATCCGGCGATCTTGCCGGATGACCCAGGCCACCAATGGCCTGGGTCTTCACCCCACAAGCCCCACCTACCTTTTCCAACGATTGGGCTTGCCGTTCGACGGCTGGATCATTGGCCGGCGGCCAAAAACAAACTCGGCTCTTGGAAGCATTTCATTGAGCACCTGGCGTGCACGATGAACATCAGAGGATTTTGACCTCCTCTGGCGACCTGGTCGGCTCCGACGGCTATGGTTCGCTTTCGACGGTGAGCAGGGGCCTGGACCGACGACGGTATAGGCCGGGATTCGCGCAAAATGGCCGGCGCGAGTCCTGTCCCAACCACGCCAAAAAACAGGGGAAAACAGAGGAGCCTCGACCGAGGGGACTCACCGGTCGACGACGCGTTTGGGTGGCTTTCCGGCTGCTCCGCGGGCGACGACGAAGCTTCAGGCGGTCCTGTAAACACTCTGGGCTCGCTTTTTCTCTCTCTTTTTCTCTGTTTTCTCTCTCGCTCTGTTTTTCTCTCTCTCGGCCGACCCCCGTCTCTCTCTCTCTCTCTCTCTCTCTCTCTCTCTCTCTCTCTCTCTCTCTCTCTCTCTCTCTCTCTCTCTCTCTCTCTCTCTCTCTCCGGTTTTTATAGTGGATGACGACGCGTCTTCTCTGCCCCATACGTGTGCTGACGACGGCCTGCACCGGCCTACGTTGGCCCGTGACTTTCGTGGCCATTTAGGTCGGTGCAGAGGGGGGGCCGGTTTAATGAAGGAGACCAAAGGAAGAAGGGGAAGAGGAGGCCGGGTTTTCAGGGAGGATGGGACTGGCCATTAATGCCAGTCCCGTTGGCGTGCTTCCCTGGCCTTCCTCTGGCCTAATGTGGACTGCGCGGAGGCACTCGGCCGTTCGTCGAGCGACGGCCGGGAGCAGAGGTGAACAGGGGAGGGAAAGAGACAGGTCAAGGTGGGGGAAGAAAGGAAGAGAAGGGAGCTAGGCCGGGCCAGGCCCAGCTCACGAGGTGGAAAAAAAAAGAAAAGGAAAGTGGGCTGGGCAGCACGGGGAAGAAAAGAGGAAAAGAAAAGGGCCGGGTCGACTCGGCCCCGACCCGGCCCAACTCGAATTTTTTTTAAAATTTTTTTTTAAAAAAAAAGTTCTAATAGACCATATTAATACAAATGTGCCCTTTCAGTACCTTTTTATTCTGTCCATTTTTTTTTGAAAATATTTGTCAGGCAATTTGGATTGATTTTATGACTTTTCTCCAAACATGTGAGGTGATCAAACGAATGTACAATCATAAACGATCAGCAGTCAAGATAGATATGCGGCCTAAAGTTCTAATCCTAGCTAAGTCAGATGACATTCAAAACACAACAACTCATGCAATTGTATTAAAAACACGCATAATAATACAACGGTAATAAAAAAAACATGCAAAATACTACCGCGCAACCTTAGGCTTGTCTTATTTAAACTAGACAATAACATGCATAATAATACAACAACAAATTAAAACACTTAGATATACCACATAATAATTTTTTATTTTTTTTTTGAAAAAAAAAAAATAATACGGAAGAAGGAAAAAAAAATTAATTTTTTTTAAAAAAATAAAATAAATAAATACAGAAAGAGAAAAAGAAAAATAAAATTTTAAATTTTTTTTAAAATAAAATAAAATAAAATAAAAACCGGGTCGATCGGATCCGACCCAGGGCGTTGACCTGGGTTGGATCAGCTGATCCGGGTCGATCGGAACCGACCCGGGTCAACGGATTTGACCCAGGGCATTGACCCGGGTCGGGTCAGTTGATCCGGGTCGGAACCGACCCGGGTCAATAGATCCGACCCAGGGCATTGACCCGGGTCGGGTCGGTTGATCCGGGTTGGGTCAGCCCCGAGTGTGCAAACACGCAGGGCCGCCGGCGAAGCCGAAAATCGGCCCTTCGCCGACCGACCCAGACCGGCGCCGGCCTAAAATTGGACCATGGAGATCGTCCCCGAGCTTCGCCGCTCACCTGGGTCGCCGTCCGACCGCCGCTCGCCGGCCGGCGACCGAATTAAAAACCGGCCTCTTTGAGGCATTTTGTCGAACACCGGGCGTGTGCGACCAAAAACAGGAGATTTCGACCTGTTTCGAGGCCCCGCCGTCCTTAGGAAACCTGTTCTTACCTTTGGCGACGACGCACGGACGACGGGGGACGGCTGTATGGGCTGGGACTCGCGCGAAACGGTCGGCGCGGGTCCCGGCCAAACCTGGAGCAAAAACAGGGGAGAACAGAGCAGTTCGGGCGGGGGGACGACTCACCAGTCGACGGCGTGTCTGGGAGGCTTCCGACTGGTCGGGGGGCGACGGCGACGCTGCTGGTTCTCGCTCGTATTCCGGCGTGACCTCGGTACGCTCTAAATTCACTCTTTCTCTCTTTTCTCTCTCTGTCTCTCTCTGCTCTATTTTTCTCTCTCAAAAATGGCCGACCGGGGCCTCTCTCTCTCTTCGGCTTTTATAGCCGACGACTGGCGTGCCTTCTCTGCCCCCGCGCCTGCATGACGACGGCCTGCACCAGCCTACTCTAGCCCGCGACTTTCGCAGCCATTTAGGCCGGTGCAGAGGGGGGGCCAGCTCTGTGAGGAAGTAGAGGAAGAAGGGGAAGAGGAGGCCGGGTTTTCGGGGAGGACGGGACTGGCCATTAATGCCAGTCCCAGTGGCGTGCTTCCTTGGCCATCCTCTGGCGTGATAGGGACGGCGCGGAGGCGCTCGGCCGTTCGTCGAACAGCGGCCAGAACAGGGGCAAACAGGGGAGAGAAAGGGACGGCTCGGCTGGGGGAAGAAGGAAGAGAAGTTGGGTCGGGCCAGGCCCAGCTCGCGCAGAAGAAAAAAAAGAAAGAAGAGAATGGGTTGGGCCGCGCGGGGAGGAAGAAAAGAAAAAGAAAAGGGCCGGGTCGGCCCGGCCCGGCTCGAATATTTTTTTGAACATTATAATAGACCCTATTAATATAAAATGTACCTAATTTCTATATGCAATGCATTTAAATAGAAATATTTTTTTGTTTTAGGAATTAAAGAAAATTAACTCCTAAATTTTGTGCAATTAATTTTGGGCAAATTAAAATAGGTGTCAACACCTATGCTCGGGACTTTGGTGCTTGAGCTCGAACCTAGTACTCGGTATTGTTGCTCAGCTCCCCCATCCATATCCACAGAGGCTGGGCCTGAGACCTCGGTGCCCGTGCCCCGACTTCTTGGTGCTCGCACCTTAGTCCATGGTGGCCAACCCTAGGTCCACAAAAGTGAAGTTGGGACCCTAAAACACATGCCCAAATCCCCAATGCCCGAGCTTGAGTCCAAGTCTATCGAGGCCATGCACTTGGGATGCTAGTGCCCATGCTCAGATCTCCTGCGCCAGAACCTAGGTCCATTGAGGCCAAGGCCCGGGATGCCAGTGCCCATGCTCAAGTCCCCAACGCCTGGGCTCAGGTCCATCTAGATCGGGCTTGAGACCCTAGTGCCCATGCCCAGGTCCTCAACACTAGGGCTCGAGACCCTAGTGCTTGTGCTCAGATTCCCTGTGCCCGAGCTTGGGTCCATCAAGGCCTAGCCCAGGACCTTTTGTCCGAGTCCCTGTGCATGAGACCAGGTCCCTACCGTCGCAGCCCGAGCCCCGATTTGGGACCATTGAGGCCAAATTTGAGACCTCAATGCCCGTGCCTGGTTCCTCCGGTTACCCATGCGCAAGTCACTAGTGCCCAATATAGTGTATATCTATTTAGGAAAATTAAATCATATTTTCCTTTCCAAATGACGAAAAATATTTTCCGGTTATTTTTCAGATTTCAATCAAATAAAGGAAAATATTTTCATATTCTTAGAAAATGACTTCTTAAAAAATATTTTTTGCGAAATAAACGAAGTCTAACACGATGAATGGGCAAGCTTCTTGCAAGAATCAACTTCCCCGGTAAAAAAACAAAAGAAGACAAATTCAGAGAACCAAGACAAAGGATTGGTCTTGCAAGAAAACAAACTTCTGTAAGACCCAGAGAGCAATACAATGAATTGATCTATTTATTATTATTATTATTATTATTATTATTATTATTATTATTATCAGCACTGCTGCTTCTAATAAATTACGTCTTCCAAAAATGTCTTATAAATAAATTTTTATGTTGCATTCAAGAATTTTTTTTTGTCAAAATATGTAACTTTTTTTTTAAATTATATTACCTTAATGTTAGTTTTACTAAATGATTCGTTTCAAAATCACCCTTTAAGCTAAACTGTTATATATATTTAATCAAAGTTAATCTCTACTAAAAATTTTGTTGTGTCAAATTTTTGTTTAATCTTTTCAAATATTTTGTAGGGGTGGGCGTACCCGCATGGTTACATGAGGTAGAAGAATGGGGATGGAAAAGTTTGCCCCGCGTGGGTGAAAGGCGGGGTTGGGAACGATCCATCGCGCCCCATGCCATGGTCATCCCTATTCGATTTAAACATCGATGTCCTTTATCTATATATTCCATCATCACTTTATTATATATTGTATAAATAGGCAATTAGATTGACTTTAAAAAAAAAAATAAAGTCAACGAATTTTGAGAAACACGCCATTTGAATTGGATTTTTGGAATTCTCATCAATGAAGTGTTATTAATATTTATTACACGTACAATTTGTGACAACTTATTTCAGTGTATAAAAACTATTATGATGCAAAATGTCTTCCCAATAATAATCAGTTGTGTTTACGAGTTGTCAATAAAGCTTCAAAGCTTTAGAAAATATCATTCCTGTCAATTCTCGTAATGCCGTGCGTTGCACAAGCTATTGGCCTTGTATAAGTTTGCTTGACGAACCTTATGATATGCACACACAAAAAAAAAAAAGGATAACGGTATCAAGAGTCCCTCAACTGTTGCAAAAGGTTCAATCATGTATCTCAATATTTTCTTTTTATGCAATTGGGTCTTTAAACTACATACATGTTCTGTTCGAGTTAGTTCTTTCGTTTAAGTACATATGGATATGCTGATGTGGTCGTTAAATGCTGATGTGGCATTTTATGTGGCAATTGTGATATACAAAGTTTTTCTCAAAATTTTAAAAATAAAAATCTGAAAGAAAAATCAAACAGAAACTCATTTTGGAGAAATGCATGCATCTCCATCTAAAAGTAGTTTTATGCTACATCTTGGATTGCATTAGTTTTGCCTGGAGACAAATTTATTCTGCAATAAACCAAATTAATTCACGAAAATCAGGAGATATGCATTTGTCTCCTTTTGGTTTTGCCTATAATTACACGATTGCATTCTTCGCTCACCTCGGTACACTCCACTCGCTCACGACGCTTGTCCTCTTCAATCTTCTTCACTGGGCTGTCCACGAACACGTGCCTCTGTGAGTCCCTGAGCTTTGCAATGTCCATCACTCCGCAGTATAGCTCCCAGCCCCCCTCTTCGATCTTCTTCGACATGCAGGTGGAAGTGACAAGGGCCACTCACCCTTGCCTCATATCTGGCGAGGGCCACCCCATCGCTAAAGATCTTTTGAAAATTTTGAAAATAATTTTTTTATTTTATAATTGCCCCATAAGTTGCAATGTCAGCATTTAATGGCCACATCAACATCTCCATTGATAATTTTAATGGAAGGACCAACTCAAAAAAAAAAAGAAGTATACAGTTTAGGAATCCAATAGTGTAAACAAAAAATCGAGAGACCTGATTAAACATTGTACAAAATGTTAGGGATCTGATGCCTTTATCCCAAAGGAAAAAAAAAAAAACTTATGATTGGCCTTTATGGGGGAATATTACTCAATTGATTCTCAATCTATTGTATAAATGTCAATTCAGTCATAAATTTTTCAAATTTACCAATTTAGTCCTAAACTTTTGCCAAAATTTCAATGTACTCCTTTTGGCCAGTTTTCACCGAAAATCGCTAATGTGGCGGTGTGCCACGTGAGACAATTGGTGATGACTAGACCGCCGCATAAATGATTTCTAATGAAAATTGATTGAAAGAACTACATTGAAATTTCATGCAAAGGTTTATGATTTAATTAATGAAATTAAAAAGTTTAGGATTAAATTGGCACATGTACAATAGATTTATGATTAATTGGATAATTTCCCCACCTTTATGGTCTTCCAAGGAGTTTTTAAAAAACTTCCAATCTTGTTAAAAAGTCTGGACACCTTCACCGGTGTCTACTAGCCAATGCAGAATGTTAGGTGGGAAATAGACAATTATACATGACTTTAAAGTGAGCCTGCCAAGTTTTTTACGTATTGGCACCCACTTGCCTAGTTCATATATAAACCCTCACCTCATTTCTTAGCAAGGCACGCCACACCATCCTTTTCTCTCTTTAGGATAGAGAGAAACCCGGAAGTAACAAGCTTCTTAGCTATGGCGGCATTAAGAGGAGAGTACCAAGTGTTCCTGAGTTTTAGAGGACTTGACACACGATATGGGTTCACCGACTTCCTCTACCATGGCTTGAAAGATGTTGGAGTCCATGTTTTTAGAGACTATGAAGAACTCCGTGTCGGGGAAGTAAATGGCGGAGAGCTTTTACGAGCTATCAACAACTCAATCCTTTACATACTCATCTTCTCTTGAACTTATACTTCAAGTAAATGGTGCTTCCGTGAGCTTGCACATATAGTAAACAACGTGTCTAAGTCAGAGGGTCAAAAAAGTGTTCTTCCCATTTTTTTCCATGTAGAACCTGAGGATGTTAAACTTAAGACTCCTCCATATAGCAATGCTTTACTAGAACACGAGAAGAATTTTCCGGAGGAAGTCGAGACATGGAGAAAGGCTCTTGCAGAAGTAGGTAAATTCAAGGGATGGAATGTGGAAAAGAACCGAAGGTAATGCTCTTTTAAGATCCCATCCTCAAAATGTGTTGCACCTTTTCTTCACGCCATTCCTTGGTAACCTGATAAATTAACTCAGAAACAAACTCAGGATCATCCTCCTTTAGACATGTCAAATGGGTGGGTCAGGTCAGGTTTGGGTCGGGTCATAAATGTTCCAATCTGAATTGATCCATTAACCCGTTTATGACCCATTTATGCGCAATGCAATTTTCTTGACCCATACCCGACTCGACCCATACCCAACCCATACCCGATCAGACCCATATTGCTAAAACACTTCATATTTAATTAAATCTAAGAAAATTCATATCCAAACTGAGATGAGAGTGTGAAGTGAGTGAGCGCAAGATTGAATGAGGGCGAAAGAGATGCGTTGAGTTTAAATCAGTTGTAAACTTATTTATGATTTATTTACGACCCATTTATGACCCATTTAATTCCAATATTAGACTTCTACCAATTTATGACCCATTTACTAAATATAATTAATCCATTTATGATCCATTTACTAATATATGGGTTAAGATATGGATTTATGACTCATTTTGATATGTCTATCTTCCTTAACGGGTCCATACAAAAGACACTCCTGAAGCCAAGTCTGCCAAGTTATTCCTCAAATCATTGGCTTTTCTAAAACTGATAAGAGAAGCACTCATTGGAGAGTGATAATAGTAACGAATAAATTAGAGACATTATCAACGGAATGAAACAAAAGATAAGCGCAAATATCTTCATAATTGACTAATCAATTAAGGGTTTGATGATTTGTAGAACATTACATTTGAGGTAGTTTGTGTTGGTGCTAGCAATATCACCTAGAGGTGGTGAATATGTGATTTTAACAATTCTTGACAAATTTAAAGTGGAAGTACAATTATCAAGATAAGTAAAATTTAAACGAAATCTGAGTCTCAACAATATCAGTGATATGATGATATTCACAAAGCACTAATATTAGAGTCTCAACAATAATAGTAATGCGATGCAAATCGCTAATATGCAATAATCAATAGAAGTTTAGAGATAGAGAAAATTGAACACAGAAATTTATAGTGGTTCGGCTTAAAGAAAGCCTAGGTCCACTCTCCAAGACCAGATTTCACTAGTTAATCAATTAAGAGGTTACAATTGTGAGTGATAGTACTAAGTGGATGATAGGTCTCTCTATCTCACTCTTTTCAGTGTCTCACAGAGATTATACTTTGTAGCTCAAGAAAGACAAGTGTGTAGAATCGAAGTATTCTCAGACTTTGGAATTTTTTATTCTAGACCTCTCTCTACATCGGCACTTTGGTCTCCTTTTATATTTCTCCACTTCCAATCTACCGTTGGACAGTTTTGAGAGGATCACTATCCAATCAACTCATTGGACGATATTACATAATGGAGATTGAGTAGTCATTGAGTGATAAGATCTGAATTCTCGTTGATTTGGTCGCCCATACAAACAAATCTCCAATTTCCATAAGTGGAATTCTTTGATTTAGGAAAGCAACTTGTCTATGAAGTGATTGTTAGTCAGTCAAAGATGTTTTGCATAAATGATGTAGTTGCAAAACAATCTTTAGGATCGAAGATCAATACTTTCTAAAAAGGAAATCCAGGCCAGATCACTGGTTATGACAATTGAAGTTTTGTGTCTAAATATATTTTTATGTGTTTGAATATGTCTCCATACGTTTGAACTTGCGTCTGAAAGTATCCCGCTTTAGCATAGAGCCTGAATAGTCAGATGCATCCACATATAATGGATTTGGCAATATCCACACTATTGTTATAACTTTCCTTAGTCACGATATTTGAGCCAAAGAAAATAGAGTCTGAATAATATCCAATTTAATATACTCTTTCTTCACGGTGGAGACAATCAAAGATTGAATCTGAATGAACTTCTCTTCTTAAGTAGTTCCTGTAAGAAAGACACTACTATGTAATTATCAGATTGAAAACAGAATATGGATAGTTTTTTCAAATTCAAAATCTAATAGGAGGTTTTCTTAACAGTTTGTTGGTTACTCATTGATAATAGTAGGATTCAAATATAAAGAAGAAATATGTTGACAAAATTTCTATTCTATACATGAAGTAGAGACCAGTGAAAGTCAATGTGGTTGTGCAACATATTTAGTTCTAAAACGAAGATGAAATGCAAATCACGTGATACAAATACTATCCAAAAGCAAACATCATCTAGATTACAATTGAAAATACAAATAAATGTGTCCATTCAATTATACAGTTTCAAGGAGAGGTGTCTGCGTTTATTTTATTTAGAAAAGAATCTCTAAACTACTTCTAAAAATGTGAAGAGAAGTGTCTACTCATATTAATTATTTCGAAGAGAGGTGTCTGTTAGTGGTGACATCACATCTCCATTTATAATTTTAAGGGAATGACCGACTCGAACAAGAAGTATGCAAAAAAAAAAAAAAAAGTTGAGAGACTTCTTTATTCCAAAGGCAAACTAAAGTTTGATTGGCCTTTATGGTCTCCGAAGGAGTCTTTAAAAATTTCCAAACTTGTTAAAAAGTCTTGGACACCATCTCTGGTGTCCACTTGCTGCTGCAGAACGTTAGGTGGGAAATAGACGATTAAATCTGATTTTAAAGTGAGCCGGCCAAGTATTTAAGGTATTGGCACTCGTTTGCCTACTTCATATCCAAAACCTCACCTCGTTTCTTAGCTTGGCCACTCCACACCATCCTTTTTTTCTCTTAAGGTGAGGGAGAGATTTCTGGAAGTAGTAAGCTTCCTAGCTATGGCAATCTCAGAGGCCGGGTCCAGTAGGGATGCTACACCAGCATCACGAGGCGAGTACGATGTGTTTCTGAATTTCAGAGGAGAGGATACTCGTCATGGATTCACAGACTTCCTCTACCATGGCTTGAATGATGCGGGAGTTCACGTGTTCAGGGACGAACAAGAACTCCTCGTCGGTGAAGTGATCAGCGAGAAACTTCAACAAGCTATGAAGAACACCACAATCTACATACCCATCTTCTCTCAGACTTATGCTTCCAGTAAATGGTGTCTCCGTGAGCTGGCACTCATGGTAGATAACGTGTCTGAGTCAAAGGGTAAAAAAAGTATCCTTCCTATTTTTCTTCATGTGGAACCAGACGATGTTAAACTTAAGAAATCACTATATGAAGCTGATTTCAAGAAACACGAGGACTTTCTTGATGAAGCTGAGGCATGGAAGGGAGCTCTTAGAAAGGTAGATGAACGCAAGGGATGGGTTGTGAAAAAGGACCAAAGGTAGTACTCTTTAAAGATCCCTACCTCTTTCATCTTTTTTCTGTTTTAGGGGATATGACATTGCCCTGTCAAATGATTTCTTTTATTCTTTTCTTAACGGAAAATAGTGAAAACAACCTCCAATTGCTGCTCTCATTCAACTTTACATCCTCTGCTTTTAACATCTTCCCCAAAAATTTTCACTACGATGTCAGTAAACTTCAATGGCGTGGACCTACACATTCCCGTAAACCACTTTTTTCTCTTCCCTGTCTCGTAAGGCTACGGAATATTCAAGAGCACCCATTTGCATTTGCCATTTGGGATGATTACCAAAATCAACTTTAGATTTGCACCCATATTGATCTGCCTTCTCACTACCATCGACCCAAAAAATAGATTTTTCCCTCGTGATAAGGATGTCAGTTTTCATTTTTCATTAATGGGGAAAAGACTAACAAAATCAGAGATCGCAACTGGTGCCTCCTTTTATTACACATTTTTGAATGCTCCTCAAGAAAAAAATAATTACACCACGTAACTAAGATTCGGTGAAGAAAGTTCATGTCTAAATATTCAATAAAAGCGAGAGCATCCTGAGAAACTGTAAAGAATGACTGGGTCATCATCTAGGACCTCGAGCTCTGCAGAGCTCGCGGGACGTCCAAATCGGGGCTAGGCAACCTCGATCTGGATTGGGCTGGGGATGATGACAGTGGCTGACCTCTGATCTGAGGTCAGTGACAGCGGAGACTTTCGAGTGGTCTGGCCGCACACACAGAGGTGTGGGAGAGAGAGAGAGAGAGAACACGGTGTAGGGAGTGCTGGAACTTTGCCCCAGTGCAAGTTGCGAACCAGTAGACAGCGGCAAGGACGGGCGGCAGCTGAAGGTCGATGGTAATCACCCATCTATTCTAATCTGAAGTAATAAAGGTGGAAATGAATACTGGACACATGACTCGAACATGAGCAAATGATGAGTTGGGGCGCAACACGGCAGTATCGTGCTCCGCATGGCATTTATTCCTTGTTTTTTGGGAGTCATTGCATGGCATTTATATTAGCAAATTCTTATCATATTTCATCATAGACAACACGTAATTTGGCTGTCAATTGATAGATTTAAATCTAAAATATGGTGAATTAAAACCTAGTATGCATGACTATAGCATGTGGGCACCAATTAGCTTCTTCAATGCAAATGAGTTGTTTTTGCACAAATTGTTAAAGAGTGGGGAATCTCTTATGCTTTTTGGGTTACGAAGTCAATGTGATCGACATGCCGCTTGAGAATTGTGGATTTTTAACCAAAAAATGGTTAAATATCAATAAGGAAGTTCACCTTAGATGGGTAAATTATGAAACTATGACTTATGCTACTAACTTTATGACCAGGTAAAGTGCAAGTCAAAGCCCAGATAGGTGACCCAAACATATGAATGTATTTACTTGATGGTGTGGAGAATCAAATATGTGTTGTGCTCCTAATTCACACATATCTTTGTTCATTAGTTATGAAGTTAAATCCATGACAGTCGGGTCTCTTGATTTTCAACAAATTTTATTGTGACATAGCTCTTTGAATGCCACCATAATCAGATCCATAGAAGACTTATATGCATAAGTGAAGCCAATACAATTATGTTGGGCTTTTTTTTACTGATTATATTTTTCTCAACCAGACTACAGTGTCCAATGGATTACTTAGCTTTTGTCTACATTATCTCGGTTCATGACTCTCCCATTATGATTGTTGAAATTTTGTTAGGCCTATCTATCAATGCCATATTATGCTTGATATAGTAGCCACATGGTAACTGTGGCCATTGTTAAAGTCAATATTATAGTCTTCATAGATTTATGTAACATTATCAAGTGATATCTACTAAATTAGCCTATAATGATTATTCTTTGTACTTAAATATTGTTGTGATGTACTTCAAATCTTTTCAAGTTAAGATTTGGACAGTCCCACATCTAATGTATGGGTATGAAATTAATCTAGTAACTAAGGAAAGCGCTTTTGTACCTTGCAGTCAAGCAGCGATTGTCAAATTGGTTGTTAAAGAGGTTCTGGAGAAGCTGAAGATAAAACAAAAATTAGTGACTGAACATTTAGTTGGCCTTGATGATCGAATAAAAGACTTGATAAAGTTATTAGATGTCAACCATGATGATGTGCGGCTCATTGGACTATACGGAATGGGTGGCATCGGTAAAACAACTGTTACCAAGGTTGTCTTTAATCAACTATGTTCCCACTTTGGAAAGTGTTGTAGCTTCCTTGAGGGCATTCGTGAATGGTCAAGTAAGGAGGGCATAGTCCCGTTGCAGAAGAAATTACTATCCGACATTGGTGGTCCTAGATCTGTAGGAGATATCAACGATAGTGAAGAAGGAATGAGGAGGATTGGAAAGACGCTTAGTAATAATAGGGTTCTTGTGGTTCTGGATGATGTCGATAAGAAAGTGCCCATTAGGAATCTAATAGACAATTCCAAATTACATCGAGGATCTAGGATAATTATTACAACGAGAGACAAAGATATTCTTCAAGTTGAGGAATCTGAAGTTAAAATTGAACAATATGAGATGCCACTGATGGATGATGGTCTTGCACTTCAACTTTTTTGTTGGCATGCCTTTCGTAAATACTATCCTTTGGATGATTATCATGAGCTTTCAAGGAAAATTGTCTCACTAATGGGAGGGCTTCCTTTGGCTATAAAAGTGATTGGTTCGTTACTTAAGGATAAGGAAGACAAAAAATTTTGGGAAGAGACGTTGGTCAAGTTAACGAAAGTACTTGAGAAAGATATTTTAGAGAAGCTGAGGATTAGCTATGATGACCTAGACAAATATCAGAAACAAATTTTCCTCGATATAGCATGCTTCTTTTTCAATGAGAAGAAGACCGATGCAATTTACATGTGGGAAAGTTGTAAATTTTATCCCATCGGAGGAATTGAAGTCCTTACCAAGAGGTGCTTGATAAAGATATTGGACAACGATAAGTTATGGATGCATGATCAACTAATAGCACTAGGGAGGCATATTGTCCGTGAAGGTAGTCAAGATGACCTTGGAAAGCAGAGTAGATTATGGATTGAAGAAGAGGCCCTCCAAATCATAAGAACCAAAGAGGTAAGTAAGAAATGTCTCATTTTCAAATAGATCTCGTATATCCTATGATTGAGGATTCCCTTTTTGCTTAGAATGTTTAACATTTTTTTTTTTTGAGTTGTAAAACATTGTAATTGGAAGTTGACAAACTTCTTCACATCACTGCGAAATTTCACTTGCAGAGGAAGCACATGATTGAAGCACTTGTGGCATATGGAACAATTACAAATGAAGACTTTGAAGGGTTACCAAATCTAAGATTCCTCGAGTTAAAGAGGGGAACTTATGCTGGGAACTTTGCAAGGTGTCATTCAAATTTAAAATGGTTTTCTTGGAGTTGTAATTCTCCTCTTTATTGGAGTTATTATCCTCCTTTTGGGCAAGATTTTGAGGTGGACAATTTGTATCTGAATCGGCTTGTTGTTTGTAAGCTTTGCGACATTGACTTGAAGGATGAATCAAAAGCATGGGAATTCATCAAGGTAAATTGCATATTTTGACCCTAGTCTGATAGTTCCCATGTGTACTATACAATGGTTCTTACTCTTGACATATCATCAATTTTCACAGAGGGCGTGGGATTTGAAAGTTTTGTCTCTTATTGAGTGTGAAGGCATAACGACAATCCCAGACATCTCTAAATGCTCGGCTTTAGAGAGGTTGACTCTTCAAAGATGCTCCAGTCTAAAGAGAATTGAAAGCTCCATTGGAAATCTACAGTCATTGATTGAGTTAAAGATCGAAGCGTGCAATTATCTTACAGATTTGCCTAAAGAAATTGGGGCACTAGTGAAGCTTAAGCACTTCTCATTGTCAAGATGTAGCACGTTGAGAGAACTTCCGGGCTCAATTGGGAATTTAACCTCATTGACGGAGTTAGACTTATCAGGTACCGGCATTGCCAAACTTACAAACTCCATTGGAAAATTAATATTGAAATATTTGTAGTCTGAAACTTGAGAAATTTTCTTTTGACAGACATGATAATAAGGGAACTTCCCAACTCCATTGGAAAGATAAATCTTGAAGAGTTGGATCTCTCTGGGCACAATGAAATGATAGGTGAAATTCCTATTAGAATTGGAGAATTGTCATCTTTAAGAATCCTAAATTTAATGGGCACCCATATTAGCGGAATTCCAAGGACAATCAACATGCTTCATCACCTCCAAACACTAAACTTAAAAGAATGTCATAAAATTCAAGGGTTGCCAGAGCTTCCCACAAGTTTGACTAGTCTACTTCTTGAATCTAACTCGTTGCTCTCAGTCCCCAATCTGTCGAACCTTACTAATTTGGTTGAACTGCAACTGAGTAAAGGCTATTTGATGACAAACAAATCAAATCTAATCACAGGATGCAACTTGAGGTGGATTGGGAGGTTATCTAGACTGCAAAAGTTAGATTTAATTCTGCCAAATGTCCCTGCACCTCTAGAGTTGGCTTCTCTTTCTCATCTAGAAGAGCTTACTTTGTCTCGCCTAGACCTAGAAACCCTCGTGCAGCTTCCGTCCTGTCTGCGGAGATTGAATTTGGAATTCTTTAGCGTCAGGTGGGCAGAGTTGCTACCTTCCCGCTTGAGATTGGGAGATTTGTCGACTTTAGAGTTTTGTGATGTTGAAGTAGAAGAAATTCCACTCGATGGACTTCCGCAACTGGAGAACTTAACTGTTAGCCGTTGTGAACTGCTTCAGAGATTATCTTTGGAATTAAGGAACCTACAGCAAGCGCATGTGTCATCTTGTCCAGAGCTAGTTGAGATACAAGTTTTGGGTCTTTCGAAATCAATGGAATCCTTCAATGTTTTGAATTGCACATCTCTGAGAAGAATAAGTGGGTTATCATACTTGAAGAACTTGGAGAAATTGAAAATCAGTTGGTGCATTGTACTTTCTATTGTTGAGGGCCTTCACGAGCTAGAGTCTCTGAAATCCTTGGAGGTCAGGCGGTGCCCGTCGTTGAGAAGGTTAATTGATGCATCTTCAACAAATATTCCGGATGATTGCCGCGTCAAAATAGTGGAGTGCGGTGACTTTAACAAAGATTCTACTCCGAGCTACCCATCTGGAAGCTCTATGAAGCGTTACAGAGAGGAGATCTTCCTAGATACATCAAAGTTTGAATCCAAGTTAGACAAGGTGCAACATCGTCTTCATCAATTTATGGTAGACATGCGTGAATACGCGGGTTTGAAAATTGATTTGTTCTTATTTCAGTTAGAAGCTATAATTCGATAAAACTACACAAATTGTAAAAAGTCAAATATTATTTTGAAATCTACGTGGACAAAAATATATTTTTGAATCTAACACGTATATTTATATAGATGATCTTTAAATAATTTGAAATACATTAGTGTCCCTTCAACATGTTCATGTTAATCTGAAATATTGTATAAATAAATAAAATTCACAAATAAAATATTATGGAGTGTTGGATATTATTGATGAACAGAGATGTTATTCTCTCTTCTCTATTTCTTTTCTGAATGGATACAAAAACATATATAGTTGTACAAAGAAAAAAACTACCAAAGCTATTCTAGACTATGCACTATCTTAGGCTAAGAAAATGATTGATCCTCAAAATAAGGACATTATACAATACAAATTTAGCAAAAAATTAGCCCTGCAATTTTTCCACACGCCAACACTCCCCCTCAAGTTGGTGCATAGATATCACTGATGCCTAACTTGTTAAGTGAGTTGTAGAAGATCTTGCATGAGACATTCTTCGTGAGTATATCTGTGAGTTAGTCTTCAGATTTAACAAATGGGAATCGAACTATCTAGGCAGCAAGGCTTTGTTTGATGAAATGTCGAACTACCTCGATGTGTTTAGTACGGTCATACTGAATTGGATTACAAGAAATATCGATAGCTGCCTTATTGTCACAAAATAAGCTCATCTCGGAATTGGGAGCAAAACCAATCTCAGTTAGTAATCTCTTAAGCCAAAGAAGTTCACAAAGACCTTTGGCCATATCTCTTAACTCGGCCTCAGCACTAGATAACGCCACTACCTTTTGCTTCTTGCTCCTTCACTTGACAAGATTGTCTCTTACAAAGGTGAAGTAGCTTGATGAAACTTCCTGTTAGAAACACTTCCTGCCCGGTCTATATAACCCTCAAAATTAAGACAATTATTCTTTGAGAACAAAAGTCATTTCCCTTGAGCGGACTAAAGTAATGAAGAATTCGAACTACTACATCCATATGATCTTTACCAGGTGAATGTATAAACTGACTGACTATGCTTACGGCATAAGTAGCTGCACACATATGGGATAAATAGATTAACTTTCCCACTAATTGTTGATACCTCTCTTTATTAGTTGTCACCTGATCTGGATATTCTCCAAGTTTGTGATTCTGAATAATTGGAGTATCAACTGGCTTTTCGTTGTTAATTATTCTTTGAGAACAAAAGTCCTTTCCCTGGAACGGACTAAAGTAATGAAGAATGTGAACTACCACATCCATATGATCTTTACTAGGTGAATGCATAAACTGACTGACTATGCTTACGGCATAAGCAGTTGCACGCATATGGGATAAATAGATTAACTTTTCCACTAATTGTTGATACCTCTCTTTATAGTTGTCACATGATTTGGATATTCTCCAAGTTTGTGATTATGAATAATTGGAGTATCAACTGGCTTTTCGTTGTTAGCAGGATATATTGCAAGATCCAAAGTAATCTTAGGAGCAACACTTGTTAAGACCTTGATAAAGCCTTATTTTAAATACGTAGGGGCAGTAGTTTATGTGTATCAATAGGAATTAGTCAAGCTAAATGCTAGCACTATAATATTCACAGAAAAAGGTTTCCTATTGACGCCGTTTTTGAGTAATTATAGTTGTATAAAGAGAATGTTCCACAAATGACCTAATCTATCCTCGATTTAATGGTTTGTGAGAAAGTGAATAGTTACAATCTCCAAATAAATATTGGAAAAAATAGCTACCGGAAAGTTTTATTTACACCGGCATTCTAATTTTCTTTTCTTTTTTTTTGTCTTAAAAAAGGGAATCATGATGAGATAGCACTCCTAGGTAGATAATTCTCTAACTTATTTGATGTTTAAATTGAACTTACATCACATACTTATTTAAAGTTCAACTTAGTTAATAAAAGAAAAAACCAATAAGTATTATTAATATTCTACTGGACATTTGAGTGTTTAAATCCTAAATCTGTCTCTAACTAATGAATGATATCTGTGTCGTATTGGATTTGGGTAAATATGCAACAAGAATTAAAATATATTTAATGCATATGTTGTTTGGCTCTCTCATTAAACTTGTTACATCACAGATTTCCTTCACAATCAGATTCCACCTTGGAGTAAAGAAGTCCAGTGAGGGGTTTGGGTTTGTTGGTGGAATAAATAGGGAAAAGGAAGATGTCACCCCTGATTCAGTGACATATGAAGGATTGGTTGCTGATGTGAAAAATTTCGGGTTTCGTTTGAAGAGAATGTGGTACGAGACTCCTTGTGTATACCGCGATTTGCTCATAGAGATCCAGAGTGATGAGCAAGTGAAGGGAATAATTCAGCTAGCATCTAAAAGAGAATTGATTCATTTGTATGTCGAGGGAGGAGTTGACAGTGAGTGGAAGGGAGAATACGATGACGAGATGATGGAAATGTTAACAGAGGAATGGAGAATGAAGAGTGATGTGTACTTCGATGACGATGGGACTAAGTGGGACATTTCACATCCTGATGAAGACTTAGACTCTGCATCTATTGGTGAAAGCGAAACTCATGGCACTTCCCTCGTTGATGATTTCGAGTTAGCGCCGGGCAATGCTAAATGTTTCGAGGCTACGACATCAGTTGCAGAAAAAGATTTAGACAGTGTTGATAAGCAGGTGAAGCAATCTTTCCTCCCTCTTTTGAGTCACTCAACTCTACTTACCTTGTTGGTGTTGGATAGTTTTGGTTCTTTAATATTGCCACTAAACTCATTTAATCATTCTTTAAATATTAATCATCAAAATTGCTTTCATATACGAGAAACTAGATACTAGATCACCAATTATAGATTTCAAAAGCATCATATGATGTTTTTTGTCTACCAATTTTTTTATCACTTTGCAATAGTCATAATTAATGTATAAACTTAATGTTTTATATAATAGCAGCACTTATTGATTATTTGACTCGATTGTTGCATTTAATGAGCTGTGGAGAAATTAATGTCAAATAATTCGATTATTGCTATACAAAGAACAAATGAAAAAACTCATTAGATCCTGCCACCCGTCACCACATGGGAAAATGAATGATGAATAAGGGGCAGTTGATTAGTGGTATATATGTTTGATATTATGATGACCCATCTCCTATGAATTTGTTGTTGGCCTCTTGGGCAAAGATACTTTGAATTTTCGTTTTGCCTCTTTCTTTAATAATTTTGTTAGAATGTTTATGCAAGTTAATTCAGAGCTAATCTATCCGCTTGTAGATTAAGTTAATTCAGAGCTAATCTATTCACCTGTAGATCGAGCAGTAACTGTATGTCACATTTATTTGATGCTTTGCCAGTGCATGCATATATAGTGGGCTTTGACTAGCTTTGTATTTTTTACCACCAATGGGCTTGAGTAGTTAGTTGACAATGCTTTTTTAGTACCACTGCAAATTGCCAACATGCAGGATTGATGTCTTTTTATAGGACGTGATTATTTCAAAGTAAATTAAAACACATATTGCTTGAACAAATAGTAATATATTATGTCCGGATGTAAATTTTGTATGAGCAAACATATTATTTCAAGCATATTACTTTAGATTAAGAACGATTACAACAACATACAGACTTTCATAGACTGATTTAAAACAATATGACCCACGGTTATGGATCTTTCATACGACAAGAAGAAAATAAAATTCCTTTTAAGTTCCAAAATTCAAAACAATTGAATTTATATCAGTATTATAATTGAAATAAATAGCTAACGTTAAAAGATAGTAGTACATGAAGTACATAAAATTATCCAAAAAGAGTAGATTACTGTAATTAAAGTGAATATAAGATGAAGGATTAAGTTCACTAAAATAATGACATTAAAGTTAGAAACAGAAACGGAACTTGTTATGGAAGTAGAATAGCAAGACTATTACTTTATTTTATTTATACTTTTTTGCTTTACTTGGCATGGCATGGAATAATTAGTGCAAATGATGATAAATTTTAAGGAAATAAAATTAGTTAATTAATCTAAAAAATTATACCATCAAGGTTATGTGGAACATGCATAAGATGCTGAATAATGTCGATTCTCCTCTGATTCGAATCTGCTCTCCTTTCCCAAACTCAGGATGGGGCTGAGTTCGACATTTCAGGTTCGAATGAAGTGCGAGACTCTGCGTCTGTGGGTGAAAGCGAAACTGATGGCACCTCCTCCATTGATGATTTCCAGTCAGAGCCGGGCAATATTGAATGTTTCGAGGCCACGGGAAATAGGAGGCAAATGAGAGACGGAAGAATTGGGCGCTATGACAGTGTCGATGGGGGGAAAACGGCGAGTATGGAAAATAGGAAGAAGGACAAGGATGAGATTGGGGAACCCGCCAACCCAAGTGATGTTGTCGGGTCAAGTGGCCAAACATGCAAAGGAGTTGAACACTATGAGAGATACTGCAAAGCTACAACTGAAGTTGAGGATCAAAGAGACTTTTCTTCTGTAAGTACTGAAAGTTTGCATTATCTTAATTGTGCAGTCCTTGAAACTTATGCTGAATTTCAACGTGGTCCAGGTGAAGAGGGATAAGACTGTGGAGACTGATCAAGTACTTGCAAAAACAGGCAAAGGAACAGGATGTTCATCAAAACCAGAAAGGGACCCTACAGAAAGATGCAGAGGAAAGGATATAGCTAAAAGTTCAAGAAACGACAAAGGTTTGAGGCTGGGTAGAGATGCAACTTCTACTTTAGGGAAGGGCACGGAGTCAAACTCAGGAAGGGACATACCTTCAAGTTCACAAAGCAGCGCCACTTCGAGTTCAGGAAGGGCCAGAGGTTCAACTTCTGGAAAGGGCACAACTTTGAGTTCAGGAAAGGGCGTGACTTTGAGTTTAGGAATGGGTAGGGGTTCAAGTTCGAGAATGGACACAACTAAAATGGGCACAGCTTCAAGTCCAGGAAGGGGCATAACTTCAAGTTCACAAAGCAGCGCAACTTTGAGCACCGAAAGGGGCAGAGATTCTACTTCAGGAAGGGGCACAACTGTGAGTTCAGGAAGGGGCATGACTTTGAGTTTAGGAACGGGTAAGGGTTCAAGTTCAAGAATGGACACAACTAAAATGGGCACAGCGTCAAGTCCAGGAAGGGGCATAACTTCAAGTTCACGAAGCAGCGCAACCTTCAGCATAGGAAGGGGCAGAGGTTCAACTTCAGGAAAGGGCGAGACTGTGAGTTCAGGAAGGGACGAGACTTTGAGTTTAGGAACAGGTGGGGGTTCAAGTTCAAGAATGGACACAAATAAGATGCACACAGCTTCAAGTCCAAGAAGGGGCGTAATCTCAAGTCCACGAAGCAGCGTGACTTTGAGTGCAGGAGGGGGCAGAGGTTCAACTTCAGGAAAGGGCACAACTGTTAGTTCAGGAAGGGGCGCAACTTTGAGTTTAGGAAGGGGCACGACTAAATTGGGCAAAGGTTCAAGCTCGGCCAAGGCTGAGCCTCAAACATCAAGGTCACGAGAAGAACAATAAGGCAAGCATGAACAAGCACAAAAGCAAGCGGAAGATCTAAGGTAATATAACATATATAGTAGGTATGCACTTTCTTCATTCTTTTTGTGTGCTTACCCACAGACAAGCATGGTTACAAACTCAACTTTTTCGGGAAGACTCGAGACCAATATGTCATGGGGTAGAACTCTATTTTTCTTAAGGAGACCCAAAACCAACAAGTTGTTACAGGACGCGGATCATCTATCTCCTTCCATAAGCCAATCTGGTGTCTCCATTCTGTTATAGGTGTTTACGGTTCTTCTTTTCTGACCTCTTACCTTTGTTTTATTTCCATTCTGTTAAGTAGAAGGTTTACTCCATTCTTCTTTCTATTGCATTTATACTTCCTTGTTTTGCTCTATGTAGAATTTCAGATTCACTTTCTTTTTGTTATTTCTACATATCATTCTTCTTGGCAAAACTCTCTTTCTCTTGGAGTGTATATTTCTGCAAACTATTTTCTTTGGTTTTCATTTTCTTCCCAAAGGAAATCTTCTTTTAAGATTTTGTGGTCTATTTTAAAGGAAGTGCTAATAAGGTTATTTGGAAATGTGAAAACATGAGTGAGGTTGGCCTTGGGGTTACCCTCCATTTGCTAGGATGAATCCTATAAGTAGGACGTATTACTTGTCCATCCATTTCTCTAATTCAATCGCAAACTATTCCCTCAAGCTCTTTGTCCGGATAAGTGAGCGTGATGATCTGAAAGTACTTTATATGAAATTCTTGTCAGTATTTTTCCTTTATTTAATTCTCCAATGTTCAATTCATCGATCTACTTTTGTTAAACTTAATTTCTATCTCTCCATCTTTATATTTACTAGAAAAGATACCATAAAAAACTTTAAAACATGTCTACTGTAATATCAATGCTCTCAAACGTTTCTTGTACACCACAAACTCCAAATTTATACCTGCATGAAACATCTATCTTCTGTCACGGTTCTTGTCAAAGACCTCCCATGAAAATCCTACGGCTTAACAACGGAATGCAAACAGAGCTAATGTGACGCCGTCATGGCTTAAATGAAAAACAATGACAGTCGATATGGCGGCTGACGTGGACTACAATGCCGCCGTTTTGCTCTCTCTCTCGGTTGCTGAAGTCGATGTGGGGCAAAATTATACGGTTCTTGGTTCGTGTTTGCTCTCTCTCTTAGTTCCTTGCCAAATCCGTGGCTGTTTAACCAAGTCTTGTCCAAATCGAGCTTCGATTCAACTTGGGCGAGTGATTACGAGTTCACATTATTTCAAATCCGTGGTTGTTTTTACTGTCTGGTGTTTTTCTGACTATGGATTTCACCCCCTTTTCTGGTGTTTTTCTTGCTCTTTGGTTATGTCATTACCAGAGTTTGTGCATTTTTGCCTCTTCAAGAGTCCTGTGAAGAGTTTTTGCTTCGTGGCCAGTATTTTAACCCCTCAAAATTGCGTTTTCTTTACTCCTACAACTTGTGGTTCTTTATCTTACATGCTCATCGGAAGAGATGGATTATATTTTGCATTATTAAATTTGGTCAGCTCTTTAATTTTCTTTTATCTTTGGTGCATCTAAATCTTGCCAGTATTCTGTAATTGATCAGCATTATATACCAATAGTATTTGATAATTCAGTGCAAATGTAGTAGTTGAAGTTACCGCTATCAACCTTGGGACTGAGACACTGCTGGTATGAACCTGGTTCTCTCATCGCTGTTTAGAGCTCTGGAAGGCCACTGTACTTGGATTTAATGGCCTGACTCGATTTGTTTGTCGGAATCATTTTGCAAAGGGCATTGTTCTTGTTGCGCTGCATATGCTTTTGAATGCCAGGGCGAGAAGATTACGATAGATTAATAAGACCCCTGAGCTATACAGGAGCAGTGGGTCTTTGTCTTGGCTTTCTCTTTAGTTATTTGAGCTAGCTACGAGTATAATTGAAAAGGTTTCACTTCCAAATTGTTGTTTCCACAATTTAGTATCTGAAGATTTTATGTTGGCCAGTGGAAGGAGGTTCTATCGTTGGAGGTGATGGTTTGTCAATAATCTGCAATAGATTTGGGATTGATAAGTTAGTCCATTGTCATGTGTTGTTCATTCGGTAGTTGAGTATAGGACCAGTTCACTGTTATGTGTCGTTCACTGAGGGAGCCATGTATTGTTGAATTTGAATCTGTTGTGATGTATTTGAAGGCCTCTGTTTCACATAATTTCTAGTGTTTCCAATGAGTCAATCTTTTTTCCTATGCTGAGCATTATTGAAGTTGAAGTTTCTGTCGAGTGAAGTGTGCACTACTAGAATGTGAATTGCTTGCTTGTCTTGGACAGGTTGATGATTGCGGGTTTTTCAAAAGGATTGATCCTAAGTCCTCGTTACATGACAGAGTGATTTTTGGATTGATCAATGAAAAAAAATCATTGGAAAGTATGGAAGTCAGTTGAAAGTATCTGAGGAGAAAGTCCACATTCTCAAAACGCAGCTAGAAAGGAGTAAGCGACAGAACAACTAGATACAAGTGGAAGTGTCTCGACTAGAAGCAAAGAAAAAGATCTATTTGAAAGGCATAGTTGTATTAGAAGGATTGATGTGCACAAATGCTGATGTTGAAGTTGGACGAAAAAACACAACTTACGTTGCCTTGGATTGGCAACAATTTTGGATTGTCATGATGGTTGTCCATCTCTTTTGCTTTTGGGTAGCATAATTGGGGGTAGATGCTAGGCAAGACCAATGTTATGATGCAAAAAAAGTGAAACTGTATCCAACTGTGTTAGCAAATCCAAGTTCAACTGTGTTTAATTGTTTGCAATGAATGATGTCTTGTTCTGTGTACTGCATACTTATTTCAGATTTTTGTAATAATACTATCATGTTATTATGTCGCACAATAAAGGATTTAAGTTCTTAAGCTTTTAAAAACTATGGTGGATTTGCTTGGAGATGAAAAAAAAAGGAAACAGAACAACAATCACCAATTATATTTTTCAAATAAGGTCTAAAAACCTTTGTTCTTTCAGAACTCGGATGATTATATTAGAAAAAACCAACTGGACAAGTTGGCATATGGTTCAAAAAACAGTAAAGAAGAGGAAATTACAACCTACTTAAACGATTACAACAGAAAAAATCCAACTGGACATTAGCTACAAAGTTGGTATATGGTTCAGATAATGGAGAAAAAAGAGGAAATTACAACCAACTCTAATGATCACAGCACAGCCATCACAGGCATATTTCATTGTTTCATTAGTCTTTGCAGTGGTTGCCATACCGAACCAGGAAAAAAATTTAAGAATCAGCATAATCCATCTTGGACTCATCAGTAAGAGCATTTCACAAGAACCAGTACTCCCAAATACTTGCAAACAAATATCATCTCGGAACTGAGTAACTTTACACTGTAAAATCTTTGGAAAAGGCTTCACCAGATAACTCTGATTTGGAAAACAAGAAACAAACCATGCTGATAAAGGAAGCATCTGCAGGAGTTCTCAGAGTCCAAAAGGATCTGTTTTTTAAACTTGTAAGTTTTCATCCAGGCCACCCAATGATTTACAATGCTTTGGATGACAGTACTGATAAGTTGAAGTCCAGCAACATGGAATAATTTGCTGGCAGTCCAAGCGTTGAACTTACTAGAAAGTTTATCAAGCAAAGGCTTACAATCCACAACTGAAAGCTCCCCCAAAACAAGGGGAACAGCCGAGTTTTTAAGAGGAAGATCGCCTTCCTTCAAATCAGATAAATCCAGTAACTCTTGCTGCAAATCATCAGGGATACCAGCTGCAAATAGAACAGTTTTAGATGGACTGAGTTTAGGTCCAGATAGAGTTCGAAATCTATCAAAGACACAGAGCACAGCCTCCAAAGATTGCTTGTCGCCATTTAAAAAGAAGAGCAAATCATCAACAAAGGCCAAATGAGTTAGATGAATTCTTTTCGCGCAAAGGATAGAATTCAAGTACACCAGAAGCAGCATCAACATCCCACAATCTAGAAAAAGGACCTCGATCGTCAGAAGCCTACCAGAGGAAATGCGAGAGATCCAACACGAATCTGTGACGATGTAATCAAGCTTTTCTGAGGAAAAGCAAGAGCCCCAAGGTCGGTAATGAGTTTGAACAAATTGAGCTCCAGCAACTGAATCGAGCTTTTCTGAGAGAGAAAGAGAGCAGGAAAGAACTCACTGACATATCCCATGTGTTGATTTCTTTGTGTCATCATAGATGTATCATCAAGACGTTGCAAAAATTGTGGTGCTTGGTGATGTATGTCTTCAAACTTGCTTGGGCAACAAGTCCATGCTTAAGCACGCGAGGCACATTCCGCACCTTTAATTGAACTCGAGTTCTACCGGAAAATTAGATGATGATGGATTGGAAAGTTGGTCCAAGGATGAAACTTAGAAGCTTGTCGAGGAGTCGCTCATTCTAGCAAGGAGGGGGAAAATGTTGTGCTCTTTACTGCATATAAACTGGGGTGTGCAAGGACCAAATTCATGCTGTGGGAGAAGCAACATCTAATCAGCGACAAAGGCAAAATCTAATGTGTGAGGTCGAGCCTCGCCCGACCAAGGCGAGGCCCGCCCTCGCCGGGCGAGGCCGCCCTCGCCAGTGGCCGGCGAGGTCGAGCTCGCCGGCCTCTGGCCGGTCGCCGGACCAGCGACCAGCCAGAGGGAGGAGGGAGAGACCAAAAAAAAAAAGTGGAAAAAAAAAGAAAAAAAAGGAAAAAAAATAATAATTCAAAATAATATTAAAATAATATTAAAGTTGTCCACGTCGGCGCCACGTCAGCGCCGGTGACCGGCCAGCAGGCGTCCACGTCGGCAAAATCCGGTCAAAATTGACCGGAAGGACTAAATTGGCACAAAAATAAAAGGTTTAGGACTGAATTGGCACCAATTTAAAAGGTTTTGCACTGAATTGGCAAAAAAAAAGTTTAGGACTAAATTGGCACCAATGCAAAAGGTTTAGGACTGAATTGGCACCAAAAAAAGGTTTAGGACTAAATTGGCACTAATGCAAAAGGTTTAGAACTTTTTTGGCACTTTTCCCCTCGATCATATCAGCGAAAAAGGCAAAGGCCTCCATATTCTTGCAAGCAAAATTACTACGTTCAGTAGAAAGTTACGAGCGATAAGACCTCAAACAATACGAGAGAATAAGAAAAATTATTATCACTTTGGGGAAAATTGCCAATGGGAAAAGAAAGGTATGATGATTGGAGCACACAAATCACAAGAATTGCAAGTCCATAGGGAAGTTACGTGGAAATAATGATAGCAGTTACTAACGAATCACAATGTATATAAAAGTTGCTTTGAAGAAACAAAATTGCAGCGATTTCAATGATCCCAAATATTTCATTGTTCATAAGTAATACGCCATTTGGATTCATATAATTTTTTTTTATAATCAATGAAAGCAATCGACTTGTTTATAAATTTATTCAAATGTTTCGTATCCGATGGTAAAATTTGGTTACACCACTTCAACGTTAGGCCTGAGTGCTAATTTTGTACCCAGTCACCTTAGCCGTCCATATGAATGCTGTCAAATTGCCAGCTCGTCGCAGAAAAGTGGCACCGGTGCCTACCTGCTGATAAATGGAGTACCTGAAGTGACCAAAACAGAGTTATTTCATTGATCGGATCATTCAATAGCTTTCAGAGCGAAACAAAACCATCATTTAGATTATCCGGTTCGTTAGCTGTTGCTTTTGCTAGGTTTTGCTTATGGAACAACGGTAAAATTGTCCCACAAAGATATATATTGATAAAATATTTAAATATTAAATTACGCATTCATTTGCGAAATTTGTCCCATAAGCATAGAATATTATCATATATGAAAGTTGTCTAATTGGCGAATAAGTACACGTGATCTTTCAGGTGCGTTTGTGCTTTCTTCTTCGGGCTCCCAAAGACACTACTACATCTCGATTACCCTCCAATTCCTTCGATCGTGAACGAACCATGTCCGCGTGATTCACATTACTCTTCCCCGTGCAGCAGCGACTGAACTATGGAGGTCCACTCGATTTTCCGTAGCAATCGCGCGCAACGTCAAAAAAACAACGCTTCAATCTTCTGCCCCTACCTCCTCCGCTTGCCTTTAGGTACTTGAATGACTACCGTTGTTACCGGAGATTGGTCTGTTGCTACGTTCCACACCAACTGTTTGTCGAAATTCCTGAGTAGCTTCATTCTCGGAAACCCCACTTTGTGTTGCTCTTTATGGGTCCCGGTTTTCACTGACGGACCTTTGTTTCGATCTCTTTGAAGCATTGTCCTGTGATATCTTTTTTTCCTTTATTTTTGGGTCTTTACGTCTTTAGAGCGTCCTGCAGGAGAACAACTATGGCGGGCAATGATATCTCCATGGAAAGTAGCGAGCTGAAACGTCAAAAGATGGACAGATGACAGACGTGATGTGATTAGTAATCTGCCAGACTCGGTGCTCCTCCATATCCTGTCCTTCCTGCCCACGAGGGACGCCGTAAGGACAGTGATGGTCCCGAGATTCCGTTACCTCTGGACTTCTACCCGCCACTTATCTTTCGATCACTGTGCTTACCACAACTGCAAGGAGGAGGCCGCTGCTTTTAGAGTCGATGAGAGATTCGTGAATTTTACCGACCATGTGCTGACTCTGCACGAGAACCCCACAATCGATTCGTTCTGCCTTTATTTGAACTATGCGGCTGAGGCGTACCCCGATTATCCTCAATATGAGGGTGGTGTAACTGAAGAGACAAGACGGTCGAACAAAATCGGTACGTGGATTTGTTTTTCGGCGAGGAGAAAGGTTAAGTTCCTCGATTTGGACTTCTTGGCGCGTGCTAGGGAGTTCTTACATAATCTTGACTTCCCACGTAATCTTTACGTGCTGCCCAGCATTGTTCTGAGGTGTAGCTGCTTAGTGGAGCTGAAGCTGGCTTCCTGTGAGGTTAGACTGGTGGGACGGGTCCAACAAAGGTCGCTTAGAAAATTGTTCGTGAAGCAAATTTACTTAACTGACAACAAATTGGCTGACATACTATCTGGTTGCCCGTTGCTGAAGGAATTGTCTCTTGAAGATTGTCATGGCCTCCGCAAGCCCAAATTCTGTAGTGCCCCTTCTATTGAAGTTTTAAATTTGGAGAAATGCAACAATTTGAAAAAGCCTGATCTTGCGCAATCAGATAAAAAACATTTAACCATTGATAACAGTGGGCATCTGGAGCTAGTTCATCTGGAGCTAGTTTGTCCTAATGTGATGATTCTGGATATTGCTGGGCGTATAGAGGGTGTCAAGGCGACCAATATGTCATCACTGGTTGATACGTCCCTCTACTTCAGTCATTATTTTCGATTTTCGTAGGGAGAATATCGCGAGTTCAGACTGCTTCTGGAAAAGCTCAGCTGCAGTCCTTATTTTATGCCATGCTATTGGTGCATACTGGTATGTTTCTCTGCTGTTGCTCCGACCTAATTTGTCTCGCTTTGAGGGACTTTTAAATGACTTGGGTCCTGATCCTTCAGGTAAGGAGTAATACTATTTGTTTGATATGATATTCTCACATTTCAAATGTCCTAAAATTCCTAGAATAGAAGTTGGATGAACTGATTTTGAATGGGTCTCATTGGAAATGGCCAGTGGCTATGCTGTTTCTCTGCTTTGGCTTCTGCGTTCTGTTGCTCTTTTTATGCTTCAGTTCATGAGGTAATGCCCTGGACGAAGAGTGTAAAAAAAATTATAGACCTAGCCTGGGTTCTTTTATTTCCACACCTAAACTTTTATACAGCTGCCTTCCTTGCATCTGCTGGCCTATGAACTTTGAGCAAATGTAAACTGTCATCCATAACCTATTCATGTAACCGAAAACTACAGCTTGTAAGGTATCTGTCTTCCTTGTGTCCTTGTTTGCTTCGTGGTATTTTGTGGACGATATTGTTTTCAGTTTTTACGTGACATCTGTGAACATTTTAAATGTGCATGTCCATGCTCTTGTGATTTGCATTTCTAATATTCTACATAATCTGATTAATTTCTTGACAAGACTCTGAATTCAATGGTATCATACTAATTCATTTCAATCAGTCCATACATACACATGCGCTCGAGCATATCCACAATGTATGTCCTGCACTAATTTTCATTTAAAGCCGGTCCAAGTAATTCTTTTTAAATTAGGTATTAACCATGTGGGAGCTGACAAATCAGCCGTGCCCATCTTTCGCTTGGAAGCATGTGACACTTCAACTGTGTGACACTTCAACTGCATCTGAGAAAGCGGTGCCTCCCCGGCATTTGTAGCTTGTTAAGGAGCTCTCATTTTCTTGAGACACTCACTATTTATGTTTATACTGGAAAAGATGACGATAATTTCAAGGTAGGAATGCTTGAACTGTAAAATTTTATTGGAATATTCGAATTTGTAAATAACGGAGATTGAAAAGTTGCTTTAAATTTCTAGTTTGCCAAAGCAGGGTGGAAGCTTGCATTTGAGTTCAATGGCTTTAGTTACTGGAGTTCAGTGGATGGCACATTTCCCTGTCTTGAGCACCAACTTATGCATGTTAAGATATATGGTTATGTACTGGAGCCTGATGTCATTGAGCTCATTGAATTTCTACTTAAGAATGCACAGGTCCTGGAGAAAATGGAGATTTCTACCAAGAAGACTCTGCAGCGTACACTAGGTAAGCACATGTTTTCCAGTGACATTGGTTGTCCATCAAAGGATTATTGTACATCTGATGCGCTGCTAGAGTTTTCACAAAAGTTGTTAAGTTTCCCACGGGCCTCAACATGTGCAGTAATACACCTGGGTTAGATACTGGTATTGGAGTTGCATTCACCCCTCTTTTGGACACCCGTGATATTTCTATGTCTGGCATGTTTCACATCTTATGGACTAGACAAAAGTAGTTGGCCTTTATGTATTCGCCCTTTTGCTTCAGGTCTACAGATTCGCAACATCCACGACTCTGTACAGGCAGCTTTATGAATATTTTGATAGTGGATGCGCCTTTTTTTTTTAAGTATGTTTCTCTTAACAGCCTTTCTTTTCAAATTCCCAGCTCTTGCAAATAGTTGGGCTAAAATCTTTCCAGTCAAGATTAACTTAGAACAAACTCTTGATACCCGTTACAAACTGTTGATTAGTGGCCTTCCCTCTTGTGGCTGCTGTTTCTCTCTTGGTTTTTCATTTTAGAGTTCGCCTGTCTTCGATATTTCACTTTTCATCTTTAGCTACCATTTCTCTGTCTTGAAAGGAACTCGATGCAGTTCAACATTCTTGAGTGCCGCCCTCGAATGATTAGTATATCGACATCAATATCAGCCATCCGTAGCTACTGTATAGATTCCGTAAAGTATTTGAGTTGTGCATTCCTCAAGGTCGTATCTTTTCTTAATGTCTACTCTAAAACTGTTGTTCTATGTGGCTCGTCTTCCTAATTTTTTTTTGTGTGGTTTGTACTCGTCTTCCTAATTAACAAGCTCATTTTGTCGCTAATTTGACGCGTGAGAGTTCTTTTTTCTTTTTAAACAATACGAGTATTTAAACCTTTCGGCTCATTATTCCTCACGAATGATGTTAGAGCTCAATGGAAGACCTTCCGTGAAAAAATCGGCCATATATCCGAACTTTAGGTAATTTGGTAATCGACGGCTTCTGCAATGAATTGGGTGAAAATCAGTCCAACTTTGTATGAATCTACTTCATCCCCTCCTGACACAGGAGACTTTTTCATAGTAACACAACCATTGAGCGTCGATCGATATACGCACTTCCACAGTTGCAATTCCACGATAATAAGTGGTGCTCTAATACGAGATTCCACAAAAAGGAGCACTCCCACATTGTTTTCTGGAAAGCGAAGGTAAACAGTGTTAGAATCGATCAAAGTCGAACCTAATGGGATTTGATTTCTCAACCAAATAGATAGTTTTGACTTGGTCGGGCCGACTCGGTTCAGTTCAACATTTGAACGGAACTTTTCCGCACTCAATCTATTATATTCTAGTCCGAGATACTTTAGTTGCTTCTTCACACTCATCATACTTTACTTGAATTTTTATACACTACATGGGAGCTCACACATCAGCCATGCCCATCTTTAACCTGCACTTCGGTGGCGCTTCAACTGCTCCAGAGCAGAGTAACACCTCCCTGGTGTTTCTAGCTCGTACAGGAACTCTTATTTACGTTTGAATTGATTCATTGATTTCATTCAATCTAAAGATGAAAGAACATTTTGTATTTAATGCCTCGCTTGTTTCGCAGAAAATAAATGATTTGAAAAATAACTTTTTATAGATGATCGTTTGTATGGCTTAAAATAATTAGTCAATGAAAATATTTTTTATTAAGGACAACAATTTATATCTGAAAATTTTAGCTTGTTTGTTTTTGCAATTGATGCAAGTTATCATTTTTTGGAACAATATTTTTTCAAATCATCTAGTTTTCAAAGAAAACAAACTCTAAATTTCAACTCACTGAATTAGGTTGGATGCAAGCACATCACTTCGACGTGAAATTCGGTGACTCGAGCAATAGCTTAAGCATGAAAAGATGTGTGTATTTCTCATTGAGTTAATCTAGTTTCCACTTGAGAGCGCGCTACTCTTGGAGTAGATGGAGAAAGTGGAAATTTAAGTTTCTAAATAATTTGAAAAAAAAATTAAACTGTGAAAGCCGCAAGATCTTTTCAAAAAAGTTAAATTAAAAGTTAATAACAATTTCTACCTTTTTTATTCCATGAGTTACTGAATTATCCATGTTACCAGCGGCTCTTTATCTTTCTCGCTCCTCTTCGATTTCCCCAACTTAAAGACAATTCTCATTCGAATAATTTAAGCACCCCGCCATCTGCCAGACTGGAACTGAAAACATTTGACATGTGGAAGACGAAGCATCCATGTCCCCGGCACGCAATGTCACTTGGCTTGTTTCTTGTTGCACTCCAAGTGTTTGTACAATGTCCTGACTCGGTTCAAACTTCCAACCCTGTTTATGACATAATTTTGTTTAGCCCTGGATTTCTCTATCAGATCCTTTACTGCTGTGGTTTTGATCACATCATAGCGTTGTACAACGCATGAACTCTTTTATATGTATCTTCCGAAATCCCTTTTCTGTTACGTTTGTGTGTCCTGAAATAGATCAAATATGGAGGGCAATAATGTTGTCATGGAAAGCAGCAAGGCAAAAAGTCGGAAGGGCCATAAAGATGAAGGAAATGATGTACTCAGTAGTTTGCCGGACTCGGTATTGGTCTACATACTTTCGTTCCTACCCACGAGGGATGCCGTACGGATAGTGATGGTCCCACGAATCCATTATCTCTGGACTATTACGCGCAACTTATCTTTTGATCAGTGTTCTTTCCATAACTGTGAAGAGCGGACAGTGCACAATGGTCTTGAGTATGATCAGAAGGTTTTAAATCTTGCCAACCATGTATTGACCCTGCACAAGAGCCATTTTATTGAACTATGCAACAGATGAGGATGTCCATGATGATCCTGAATTTGAGGATCATGTAACAAAAGAGAGAAGAACCCAGAACAAAATCGATAGATGGATTCGCTTTGCAGTGGGGAAAAAGGTTAAGTTCCTCGATTTGGACTTCCTAGGGTGCGACATTTATGTTATTCCTTACAAGTTGTCTAGCATTGTTCTCAGGTGTCGCTATTATGTAGAGCTCAAGTTAATTGCTTGTGATGTCAATCCACTTGGACCGATTCAATTAAAATCCCTTGAAAACTGTCACCGAAAGAAATCATACTAAGTGAGAAGATCCTGGGTGAGATTGTATCTGTTTACCCATTGCTTGGAGAGTTGTCTCTTGAAAAATGCTATGGTCTCCAGGAGCTCTAGTTCGATAGGCACTAAAAAATTGGAGGATTGAACCTCGACACATGTGAGGGTTTGGAGAAGCTTCATCTTGCTTGCTCTGACGCAACCAATTAACAGTTGTTGATACTGGGAATCGTGTAATAAATATAGTTTGTTTTAATTTTAGGACCCTGCATATTTCTGGGTCAGTAGAGTGTGTCAATTTAACCAATTACTCATCTTTGATTGATGCGTCACTCTACTTTAGTCATCATTTCAGATGTTCTTGTAAGGCACAGAGTCAGAGTGCTTCTCGAGAAGCTGAGAAGCAGTGTGTATTTTATGGGGAAAATTGTTCAAAAAATCCTCAACCTATTGTTTTTGGCCAATTCAGTCATAAACCTTTCAATTTTACCAATTAAGTCATAAACCTTTTTACTTCTTGCCAATTTAGTCCATCCGACCAATTTTGGCCGGAAATTGCTGTCGTGGACGCCAACTATCCTACGTGGTATGGCCGGCGCTGATATGGACATTAATAATATTTTGAAAATTTTATGGTTTTTTTTCTTTTTTTTCCTTTTCTTTGTTTTTTTTTTGGGGTTTTGTAGTTAGGGCTGGCCGACCCTCGCCGGATCTAGGCGAGGGCTCGCGCGCCCTTGCTTTGGCCGGCGAGGGTTGGTTGGCCTTCGCCTGTGGCTGGCAAGGGTCGCCGGCCCTAACTCCAAAACTCCCCAAAAAAAAACAAAGAAAAGGAAAAAAGCCATAAAAATTTCAAAAAATTAATAATTATTTTAAAATGTCCACGTCAATGCCGGCAGTGCCACATAAGACGGTGAATGTCCACGTTAGCAATTTTCGGTCAAAATTAATCGGATGGACTCAATTGACAAGAAGTAAAAAGATTTAGGACTCAATTGACAAAATTGAAAGATTTATGAATTTTGTCAATTTGTTCGCTACAAGAATAAAACTTTCTATAATTGCCCTAACTTTTCTTCAATCTTTTCAATCTAGTCCCTAAGAAGCATTTTTTTTTTGTTTATCTTACTCTAAGTCTCATCTCGCTCTCAGACTTTTACTCTACCTTTTTGCAGAGCATGGGAGTCAAAACCCACACCTAAAAGTAAGAGTCCCCATCCCCAACCCTTGAGAATCCCCCACCTTCCCCTTCCCCCTCCCAAGTGGGAAGGGTGGGCATATTTTTCTATTGATTGCAATAAAATTTTGTGAGAATGGAGGATACCAATCTAAATCTAGTGAACGAAGAAGTACTTCGATCTCATGGATAAAACTACTCAAGGTATGTATCCATCGTGATTAGAAGTTATCACATTCGATTCATCATTATATATTCTAATGATTTCCCAATCTTCATCAAAGTAAAACATCCATTCACAGAAATTATCTTAATGCTTTGTCCATTATGAGATTAGCACGGCTCCGGTACCAAAACTTATCAGGATTTTCAAAACTAATCAGAATCTTTACAAGCACAATTAAGGCACAATAACAATACACTGACAGGGTTGATACCTTACAACGATCATGGTATTATTGGAAAGGGAAAGCTGACACACACTTGACAGATGTTACAAAAGTTTCTGAAATAGACAGGAAAGATTCTTTGAAGAGAGAGAGAGAGCTTCTGTTGGAAAGTATTTGGGAGTAGGGCGATTTCTGAGGACACTAGGCGATACCTTCTCTTCGAAGTTTTGGCTTCATCGGCTGAGAGTACGTCGGTTTCCTTTTCGAGTGTGCATATCTAGTGTATCTCCACTACTTTCCGTCTGTCTTGGATTTTCGTGCTTTCTGTGAATTATTGATGGCTGCAGATGGGGTGCACATTGTCCTGCGTCCACTGATTCTACTTTTGTCCCGGAATCTTTTTTCTTTATGGTGTTTTCAGCCGACACTGCTGCTAGTGCCGTTACTGTTTTCCTTGAAAACTCATGTGGGAGTCTTTACTACATTTGCTTTATCCCAATTCTGACGTGCCAGCCTTCACGGGCTGGCCATCTCTCATGCTGTTGACCTCTTGGACAGACCCGGTTGGTGTTAGTGTCTCGTGCAGTAATCTAACTTTCCTAAGGGTTCTACTTGTAATCCTGTTTGGGAGTTTCCTTACTTAAGTTGTTTTCACAATTTTTTATTAGTATATCCATAGCTTGAGGTAGGCGGCAGGTTTCCACCATTGAGTTGCTTCTGCAGATCTTCTAATAATTTCTTTAATTCTGAATTTGAGATGTCAATTGTGCAAGGATCGCCCAAATATTGGGAACATAATTCCACTAATTTGTATGAACGAGGCAACTTATTGATGCAGATCCTTCATCTTCAATCTTGAAAAGCTTCATCAGATTGGGCAAAAGGTTTTTATGATCGTTTTTGTTAAAATATGTCTCGAGTTTGAGCCCGATAGATGAAACCTGACCCAAAATAAATTAAAGGAAAATCTGGAAGTTGAATATCTGTGGATGTCCACCATGGAAATCTATATTTCCTGTTCAATTTTGGAGTGCAAAGCCATGTTGAAATTTTGATCGTGGAAAATAGACTTAAAAAAGGAAAGTGGATATTTGGATTTCAAGTTGCTGAGTCGTTGAGTCCAACAAAAGTTCCACTAGATTACGGAAATCAATTTCCGTATAAACGTTGGTCAACAAAATAGGAAAGTGGACTTGGTTTCCTTCTCTAACTCAGCATGTGTCAATAAACGAAATAACAGAAGTCCAACTTTTAGTGGGACTTGGCAAAGAGCAGTATATATTGACTAATATATATATGCACATAATACAAGTCAGGGAATGCTTCTTCACGTAGACTTGAAGCGCCAAAGTCTTGGTGGCTGTTGTTGATGAATACGCGAGGATTCTTGAAGCGCCGTATCTGAGCGAGTGCTTGGCGTGGGCTACCTTCGTAGGTTTCTTGTTCGTGAATTACATCCAAGAAGAATTAGTATTCAAGCGAAAATCTTGTGGTAAGATTTGTGTATAATTCCTTCGCGAAATTGAAAAATTATTTCGTGAGGAATTATAAAGCTAAACATTGCATGAGTTATTCGGTGTAATTGGAGTTTGGGAAACACTTATAGTGTTTAAGTGATTCGAGTGTGGTTGTAATATCCGTTGTATCGCTTGATCTATAATGGAATTCCGTGCTGCTCTCCCCATGGACTTAGGTCACTACGATCGAACCACGTAAATCTAATGTCCGTTTTATTTTCTTGATCTGTCAAATTTTATTGTTCGATCGATTGGCTTCCGCAACAGTTTTTATCCCACCATTTCGCAAATATCACTTCCCAAAATATGGGAAGATATTCTTTTCCTTATAAAGAAGTCTGCCATTTTCATCTGAGTATCCACGGAACCTTATACCATATGAGGAAACAAGCAGTTTTCTGGTTCCATAAAAATGCCGTGGTTTTGAAAATCTATAAATATGCTATATGATTTTCTTACTTATTCATCAATTCCAGACAATTTAAACCAATATTTGAACCAATTTGAAGATTCTTGATGTCTACATCCAGGCTATATAAACCATGTTTGTTTTTGTTCACAATTTTCAATGCAGAGTTTCACGAATGCATCCATATAATCAAAGTAGTTATGTTGGATGAAATGTGTAGGTGGTTTTTTGAGTGTCCCAGTTGTTAATAGATTCTCTCCCTTTCTTTAATAAACACGACTTTTCTGATCTGGAACTTTGAAAAGTCAACTTCTGATGGTTCCTTAAAGTTCTTTGGGACCTTAAAGTCATTGTCATCACACATGTATTGAACACTATTCACAAAGCTTTCCTCGTTAAGCGTTTAGTGTCTTGTCCCTACCCTCTAGTGATGCCAACCCACTGTCAAAGCCATAGAGATCACCACCACCACCCGTCACTAGATTGGAATCATTGGATGCCAAGTTGCCAACCTGTAAATGTTATAGTGGATAACACGTCGAAATCAAAGGGGAACAAAAGCATCCTTCCCATATTCTTGGGGATGTTGTGCTTAAGACTTGGCTGTATAGGGAAGCCTTTATGAAGCACGAGGAGCAATGTCATTTTGAAGTTGAAGCGTGATGAGATGCTCTTTCTCACGTAGGTGCAATTAATGGATGAAACCTGTCACGCCCCGAACCCTACGAGCGCGCGATCATCCCTTTGTGATCGTAATGTACGCGACAGCCCAGGACTTGTCGCCGACCCAATCGAAACACTAACAAGTAACGCATGCGGAAGCAATCTCGAACTCTCCGTACAACATATAAACAACGGGATAGTAGAGAGACAAAGAATACACATCAACAAGACACTTTTATAAACATAACATCGATTACAACACATACATTTGCAAGCCTTCTACGAGGCCACTATCTACGAGCCATGCACAATAACATGGATCGGGTGGTTGGTAAGCTTAACTCCTCTACAAAAAGGTGCACTCAAAAGACAGGGTAACTCGACCTATCCTCAATCCTCGTAGTATCCTGGCAGCGTCTCCGGATCAATCACGGTCGCGGGTCTGAAATGGTTTGGTTATACAACCATGAGAACACTTCTCAATAAGCAACTACCTAAGCCTCGCTTAGGCCAAAGCGTACTTCCGAACAATTCTAAACATGCAATACCGATATCCAACATGTCATGACAATCACAGGCGCCCTTACCTCGCCTCGGCACATACGTGAGCCCTGCACGTTAGAATATCGCCATAACATGGCCAATTGCCCATCAAGCATGCGCAAAGCAATTCATGGCATGATCAAGCATAACATGGTTAATAATCCAGACGTGCTCATCAATTAACTCAGGCAAAGCATTCCCCAATGCAAATCGCACTCATTAAGTCCAGATTATTAACGACCCCTCGGGCCACCGAACTCCCGCCGGTCTTCTGGCGTAACCAGGCATCGTCCCGCTACTTCGGCGACGGCAACGTCCGGAACCCCCGCCCAGACGGCATTCCACAAAGGAGCATCGATCCGGCCTCTACCGCGATCGGCAACGTCTAGAACCCCCGCCTAGACGGCATCGGAACTCCCGCCGGGCATCGTCTAGAACTCCCGCCTAGACGGAACGTGTCGTGACCATGCACACACCTCAACAATCATTATCAATTCTTATCTTTGTAAATTAGCCCAATGTCAACTAAATCCACCAAAATGTCATGGTAACACCGATCAGTTCCCGAGAGAGAGAAAAACCGAGTATGCACAGAATCGGGGCCAAACTGGGCAGTAACATAGTCACCGAATTTCCTTTAAAATAAATAGTAAATCAACTCCAAAAATTCTGAAATTTGGATATGTCGCATAAAACATCTTGATAAACATTTTCTGTGAAGAACTCGAAACTCAGTTCCTACTGTAAACACCTCTTTTTGTCACTTGAAGTCAGAAAAAATTGAACCCGTCCGGTCAGGCCGCCTGACCATCAAAATGCATCTCATCCAGTACCCAAATCATTTTGGAAAGCCTTCAAATTTTTATATGTCATAGAAACAAATGTTCTTAACAATTTTTGTGCAGGAAGTTTATTGAAAAAAGGTCTGGAAAAATTTGTAGAAAATCGGAGAGACCAGATGGTCGGATGAACAGTAAATCCGGCAGACTGAATTCGATCCAAAAATGGACTTACGAATGGAACTAAATGATCTCCAAAAATTCCAGATTTAATATATGCCAAACTTCAAGATGTTATGAACAACTTTCATGATGAACACTTCCTCAAATTCGTCCCACACAAGTCACAGTAAAAATAGCAAAATCCAGCGACGCAGCAACAACCTTACCGGAAATTAACCAACAAGCACCACCAAGCAAACCAAGCACAACCAGCCACTAAACCAACTATCCACAGCCCTTAAACCATCCCTAACATGTCCATTAGTCACCCCTTAGCCTAGTCAAGGGTTAGGAAGCCACTTACTCAAGGCCTAAGCAAGATTTTCAAGCTAGGGAGCCTAACAAAGCCAAGCCAAGCAAGCAGCAGTTGCTCCGGCGGTTGGACGGGTAGCTCGGCGATTTCCGGCGACCTGGACAGCGGCGAGCGGTAGCCGGACAGCTGAGGTGGTTGGCTGGTGGAGATGGACGAAGGTGCTGGTGATGCTGAGTGGTGGTGGTGACGGGATGGACGAATGGAAGGGAAGGGAGAGAGTGAGCTCGGTGGTGGTGTGTGGCTGAGATGAGTGGCGGCGGGTGGCGGCGCTCGCGGCGGCGAGGGTGGCGAGCAAGGGAGCTGGTCGGTGCGGTGAGCAGCGCAGAAGAAGAAAAGCAAGAAGCAACGAAGCAAAATGAAGAAGAAAACAAGCAGAATGAAGTGAAGAAGCGGCGTTAAAGGGCGTAACAAAAGCAAGCATGTGAAGTTCATCATGGGCAGCAGCAGCAAAGGCGTGGGCAGCGGCAGGTCAGCAGAGGAAGTCAGCAAGGAGGAGAGGTCAAAAAGTCAGCAGAAGAAGGGGTGTCGGCGGTTAGCAAGCGAAGTAATCAGCAGCGAGCAACATGGGGGAGCAAGCGCGGCGAAGGCTGCAGCGGCAAGCAACGTAGGAGCGAAGCGGTCAACCAACATGATCAACAAGAGCGAAGTCGGCAGAACAGAGGCATGGCAGCGGCAGCAAAGCAGAGGCAGCAGCAACGTGGGGAGTGGGGAGTCAGCTGAAGCATGGGGGAGTGATGATGGCTGGTGGAGTCGGTGGAAGAAGTCAGCAGCAGCATAGGCAGAAACAACGTGGGGGAGGGCAGCGGGGAAAGAGGAGGAAGTCAGCGGCGTGGGGCAACGGCGACGTGGGGGAGGAGAGAGAGAGAAGAAAGAGAAAGTCAAACACGCTTGAGCGCGATCCGACGATCCTCGTTCAAATCCGAAAACGATCCAATGGCCCACGAAAAACCCTAATTATAAATTAGGAAAAAGGCCAAAAGATAATAACTAAAACACACTACGAGGGAGGTCTACTAGTCCAAATCCACACCCGGTCCAAATTTCACTTTTCACTTATCCCGGGTAATATTGACACTGGCCACAATAATATCGACACCGTCCAATTAAATTCGTCACGAAACTCCGAAAATTCGACACCAAAGTTCGAGCTCTAAATAACGGCCAAATTCGATCGAATGCGATTCTAGCGAAATCTCAATTTAAAAACGATAACCGAGAGTGATCAGTTCCCGGGCGAGATTTTACTATAAGCACACTGACGAATTACACGTTTTATAAATCCCAAAAATAGGTCGAAATTCGGAATGTCACAAAACTTGAATGACCTTCGGTAAATACGACAATGAGTTAATTACAAAGTAATTCATGGGATCATTGGCTTTTCTCAACATGAAAAGAGAAGCACTCATTAGAGAGAGATATTACTAACAAATACATTGAAGATAATATATCAACACAATGACACAAAAAGAGGATAAATATCTTAAGCATCGACTAATTATTTAAGGGTTGGATGATTTCAAGAACAATACATGTGAGGTAAACTATTCATCGATTTGATATATAGTAGGATTCTTATATAAAGAAAAGATATGACCATAGTTTTTTTATTGGGTCTACTGCCAGTGTAAAAAATAATTTTACACTTCATTGGATAGCAAACATGTTGGTGATTTCTGTTATATAACTATCTTGAAGCACACATGTCACATGTTCAATGGTAAATGTGTGAAAAAACAAGTTTACACTACTGGACACAATAATAATCCTCGAGGAATTAGGCAATGCTCATTCAACATAAATGGGAAAGAAATAATTAAAATGAGAATGTCGTGAATTCCAAGGTTCAAGATGTAAGCTTCATCTTTAGCGAGAAATGAACTTTTGTGTTTGAAAAATGTAATCTACACATGAAGTAGAGGCTAGTGAAAAAAATGTCACTACAAAAAAACATGTTTTTTGCGACGGATTTTGCGACGAAAAAATCGCAAAAATCCGTCGCAAATCATTTTTGCGACGAATTTAGCGACGGAAAAAATTCCGTCGCTACTAGGTCGTCGCAAATTTTTGCGACGGAAAATTTCAATTTTCGTCACAAATTTGCGACGAAAAAAAAAATTTTCGCAAAATTCGTCGCAAAAAATTCGTCGCAAAAATCGTCGGAAATTAGCCACGAACACTATCCGTCGCAAAGTTCATCGCAAATATTTCGTCGCAAAAATCGTCGCAAATTAGCCACGAACACTATCTGTCGCAAAGTTCGTCGCAAATATTTCGTCGCAAAAATCGTCGCAAATTAGCCACGAACACTATCCGTCGCAAAGTTCGTCGCAAATATTTCGTCACAAAATTCGTCGCAAAATTTGCGACGGAAAATAAAAATTTGCCCCAAAAATAAAATCCGACGCAAATTTGCGACGGAAAAAAAAATCCGTCGCAAATTTGCGACGGAAAACAAAAATCCGTCGCAAATTTGCGACGGGAATAAAATCCGTCGCAAATTTGCCCCAAAAATAAAATCCGACGCAAATTTGCGACGGAAAAAAAAATCCGTCGCAAATTTGCGACGGAAAAAAAAAATCCGTCGCAAATTTTTGCGACGGATTTTTTTTTACGTCGCAAATTTTTCCGACCGATTTTTTTTTCGTCACAAATTTTTGCAACTGCTTTTTTTTTCCGTCGCAAAATTTGTGATGGAGTTTTTTTTCATCGCACAATGCAAATTGTATCTAATCCACGGCTGAAACCTGGTATATCTACCACAAACTCAGCCTTGCAGAGTTCCTTCTAACATCTGATATCAAGTACATGAATATTGGCAACAATAGTACATGCTTTAATATAAATTCTCAGTACAGAGCTGAGCTCTCGAGGGAACCCTGAGCTTCATATCCTCGGCGGCCCACCACACCCTCCTCGAGATCTCCCGCCACCCCTTTACACCCGCACCACCGCGAGCAACTCCGCCGGCGGCAACCTCCTCAGGACCTCCCACAAGCACCTGGCGAGCAACCCGCCGGCGTCCGCATCCCCGTCCATGAAATCCCGATCCCGCTCGTCGAGATCCGGCTCCACCTCGTCGAAGTCCTCCTCTTCCTCGTCAGCGCGGACGTCGAGGTCGTCGAAGGAGAGCACGCGGCGGATGAGAGCGAGGACAGCGTGAGGGCGACAGCAGACGCGGAGGAGGCGGCGGCAGCGGCGGCGTTGACGGGCATGGAGGAGGCCGCTACAGCGGCAGCTGCGGAGGAGGAGTCGGCTGCGGGGGAGGGGAGGAGCCGGCATGGCAGGAGCGGCCCTTCTTGGAGAGGCCGCAGCGGCCGCAGTTGTAGCTGCCGCGCTTCTTGCCGCGCTTGGCGGTGGCGTCGTCGGAGGAGGCGGCGAGGGAGTCGGAGGTGGGGCTGGTGGAGGCGGCAGATCATGGCGGAGGAGCGGCAGAGGAGGCTAGAGAGAGAGAGAACGAGGGAGAGAAGTTAGAGAGAGAAAGGGGGAACGCTGTGGTGGTGGGGGAATAAAAAGAGCGAGCGAAGGGGAGACGATGGCGCGAGGGGGATAGAGCACGGGTTCCTGAAAATTTTCCACGCGGGTTCCTGAAAATTTTTTATCCGACGCAAATTTGCGACGGAAATAAAATCCGTCGCAAATTTGCGACGGAAAATAAAAATTGCGACGGAAATAAAATCCGTCGCAAATTTGCCCCAAAAATAAAATCCGACGCAAATTTGCGACGGAAAAAAAATCCGTCGCAAAAATAAAAATCCGTCGCAAAATAAATTCCGTCGCAAATTTGCCCCAAAAATAAAATCCGACGCAAATTTGCGACGGAAAAAAAAACCGTCGCAAAAATAAAAATCCTTCGCAAATTTGCGACGGAAAATAAAAATCCGTCGCAAATTTGCGACAGAAAATAAAAATCCGTCGCAAATTTGCCCCAAAAATAAAATCCGACGCAAATTTGCGACGGAAAATAAAAATCAGTCGCAAATTTGCGACGGAAATAAAATCCGTCGCAAATTTGCCCCAAAAATAAAATCCGTCGCAAATTTGCGACGGAAATAAAATCCATCGCAAATTTGCGACGGAAAATAAAAATCCGTCGTAAATTTTTGCAACGGATTGTTTTTTCCGTCACAAATTTTTGCAACTGCTTTTTTTTTCCGTCGCAAAATTTGAGATGGAGTTTTTTTCCATCGCAGATTTTGTTTCCATTGCCAATTTGCAACGGAATTAGCGATGGAAATGTTTTTACCGACCAATTTTTCAAATCCGTCGCTAATTCTGTCGAAACCTTGAGTAGATATGCTTCTACACTTTTACATATAATGTGACTAGCATTACGAACACTGTGGAGAAACATGATTGATGTGGATGCCATTGTTACAAACAGACTCGATTGACGCTTTCTCAAATAACAATAGGGCTCTGATACCAAGTCAAGAATGTGATAAAAAAAAATTAAGAGCAAAAAATATATATATATATCATTGTCAAATGAAGAGTACACGAACCTATTTATCGGTTTTATAGGATGACTATCTAAAAGGGAAAATATCAATTACAATCAATTAAAGGAAATATAGGGAATCTTCTAAATATTTCTCTAATAGAATGCATGCCCTCTATTAACTTATTATTCGGATGTAACCCTTTGGGAGTAATTCATCTAATTGGTTAGATCAAATTGGTTAGGTCTAAATAAGAATATCTCTTTTATAAGATCTCCTATAGATATCCCTATATAGATACATTGACTTTACATTTCATACATCCACCCGATTCCGATCTATTTGAAAATTGCTATAATTTATTTACCCATATATTTACTCATACATAAGAGCTACGTGCGGAGGAAACCGCCACATTCAACTAAATAGATATTTGCGTTATCTATATCTAAGTCTTGAAAAAAGAAAAGATAAGATTTGCACCTATCGAATCTAAAAAAGCTTATTTGGGATGAGAACATTTTAAGAGATTATCTAATATCTTGAGTTTATAATAGATCTTCTTATCTAATTTGAATTTGTAAATCTAATCTCTCTTAGAATTGAACGTGTAGCAAATCGTCCAATCTCTTTTGAATTTGAACTTGTGACAATCATCCAATTCGTCTCTACTTTCGTCGCAAAATGGTAAATTTCATTGCACAAATTAGCGACAGAAAATAAATCCGTCGCAAAATTCGTCGCAAATTTACGACGAAAAATTAGTCGTCGCTAATTTGCGACGGAAATTTTCCGTTGCAAATTTATGACGAATTTTGCGACGGATTTATTTTCCGTCGCAAATTAACGACGGAATTTGCGACAGAATTTTTCCGTCGCAAATTTGCGACGAATTTTGCGACGGATTTATTTTCCGTCGCAAATTTGCGACAGATTTATTTTCCATCGCTAATTTGCGACGGAAAATAAATCCGTCGCAAAATTCGTCGCAAATTTGCGACGGAATTAGAAATCTGTAACAAAGTTTGTCGCAAATTAGCGACGAAAAATTTGCGTCGCAAATTTGCGTCGCAAAATTCAAGTTTTTTTTTAGTGTGTGGTTGCAAGAAAAGGAAATGAAAATCGCGTAGCGAACATACTATCTAAAAACAAACAACATCTAAATCACTAATGAAATTACAAAGGAATGTGTCTATTCAAACATTTTGTTTTGAGAAGAGTTGTCTGCATTTATTTTATTGAAAAAAAAACAAAATTTATATAAACTACTTCTATCAAATGTGTTGTTTTGAAGAGAGATGTCCTTTCGTGTAAATATCAAGAATCTATTGTTTCAAAGACACATACCATCTAAACAAAATCGAAGAATCATGTTTTTTCATGCAATAGTAAAGTAAATAATACCCTGATTGTCGGAGCTATTTGTCCTAGATTGGAGGAATAAGAAATTTGAGTATCCTAACAATCGTATTGTTTGAAAAGCAAACATAATCTAAACTACCATTTAATGCGAAGAGATATGTTTGTTTAGTATTTAAGCACATTATTTTGAATAGAGCTGTTAGTTCAATGAATAAGCTATTTCAACACAAGTGCTATTTCAATGAAATAAACTAACCTCCAGCTCTTCTGCTTCCAATTTCAACTATTCAAGTGGCAGAGTTTATATCTCTGAGTGAAGGAATGCTAGAAATCGTGACAAAGAGACTACTTAAAGAATTTAATATACAGTACTATTAAAAAAAGAGAGAAGAGATTTATGTTTAAATTTAGTGTCTTGAAGAGAAGCATACCTTCGTGTAAGTATATATTCTGTGGAAAAAATAAGAACTTCAATCTTCTTCAATAGGCTGTCCACAAACACATGCCTCTTTGAGTCCACGAGCTTTAGGACTTCCACCACCTCGCAAGTCCAGCACAATCTCCCTCTTCGAACTTCCTCTACATGTAGGTGGAAGCGACAAGATTCACTAATCCTCGCCTCAGATTTGAGCCAGGGCTGCCCCCTTGCTGAAGATCTGAGTGAGGGCCGTGGCCCTCACTGTCGTAGTGGTAAGGACCAGTGGCCCTTGCCACCAAACTGCACCATGCTTCCCGTTCTCTTCTTGATTTTTCCTTTTCTTTTAGACTTTTTGTCCAGAATTTTATGTTATTTTTTTTTATTTTTGAGAACAACTATCAATATTATAATTGACTCCATAAGGTTCAACATCAATATATAACAGTCACGTCACCATTCCACGGTTATAACCTTACTGGAAGGACCAGCTCGAATAAAAATATACGTTTAAGAACCCAATTACCAATCAAATGAAAGATCTAATCAAAACATTTTGTCATAGTTTGGGGACCGCTGTCTTTATCCCAAAGGGAAAAAAGAAACATGAAGAACTTCTGATTGGCCTTTATGGTCTCCCAAGAGTCTTTAAAAATTTGCAAACTTGTTCACCGGTGTCTACTAGCTAATGTAGAGCATTAGGTGGAAGACAGACAATTAAATTTGTTTTAAAGTGAGCCGGCCGAGTATTTTAGGTATTGGCACTCACTTTGCCTCGTTCAGATCCAAAACTGTTGCTTATTTCTTAGCCAGGCCACACCTCAACAACCTTTTTTCTCTTTTTGGGGAGAGAGAGATCTCTGGAAGTCATCAACTTCTTAGCTATGGCAAAGTCAGAGGCTCGAACGAAGAGCGATGCTGCACCAGCTTTAGAAGGTGAGTATGATGTGTTCCTAAATTTTAGAGGACAGGACACTCGTCATAATTTCACCGACTTCCTCTACAACCGCTTGGTAGATGCCGGAGTTCATGTATTCAGGGACGAAGAAAAACTCCGCATCGGTCAAATGATCGGTGAAAACCTTCTATATGCTATCAACAATTGCAAACTCTATGTACCCATCTTCTCACGAACTTATGCTTCTAGTAAATGGTGCCTCCGTGAGCTTGCGCTCATGGTACACAATGTGTCTAACTCAGGGGGTCAAAAAAGTATCCTTCCCATTTTTTTTGACGTAGAACCTGAGGACGTTAAACTTAAGACTCCACTGTATAAAGCTGATTTTGAGAGACACAAGATGGAGTTTCCTGACGAAGTTGAGGCCTGGAGAACGGCTCTTGAAGAGGTAGATAAATTCAAGGGATGGAACGTGAAAAAGGACCAAAGGTAATACTCCTTTAAGATCCTACGTATTTTTTCTTTTTTCGTTGTTGGGAATACAACGTTGCCCTCATCCATATGTTTTCTTATATATTTTTCCTTAACATAAAATATTGGAAACTGCCTTCAATTGCTGCTCTCATTCAACTTAAATGATGTGGAACTACATATTCCTTTTCACCATTTTTTCCTCTTCCCTGTCTAGTAAGGCTACGAAATATTCAAAAGCACCCATTTGCATTTATTATTTGGGATGATTATTACCAAAATCAACTTCAGATTTTGCACCCATGTTGATCTGTATTCTCACTAGCATCGACCCAAAAAATAGATTTTTCTCTCGTAATAAGAATATCAGTAACCATCTTCCATTAACGGGGAAAAGAGGAACAAAGTCAGAGATCCCATTTGGTGCCAATTTTTATTTTACACGTTTCTGAGTGCTCCTCAAAAAACACCAATTACACAAGGAAACTAAGATTCCGTGAAGAAAGTTCATGCCTAAATATTCAATAGAAGCGAGAGCATCCTGAGGACATGTAAAGAATGACAAGGCCATCATCTAGGCTCCTCGAGCTCTGTAGAGCTTGCGGGAGGTCCACATCGAGGCCAGCAACCTCGATCTTGACCAGGCCGGAGGCAACAGCCATGGCCAACCTCTGATCTGAGGTCGGTGATGGCACAGAGGCTTTCGAGTGGTGTGGCCGCGTGCACGGAGGGGTGGGCGAGAAATAGAGAGAGAGAGAGAGAGAAGGGACACACATTGCAGAGATATATATATATATATATATATATATATATATATATATATATATTCCCTTTTCACCTTTCTTAAGGATCGTCTCTGGCAAACAAAAAAGCCTAGAAATAGTGATCACTCATCTATTTTAATCCAACCACAGAGATTTACCTCAGTAGCCACCCATCCTACTTGGAAAGAGGGAGGTGAGGAGTTTAGTTTCAGATGTGGGTTTCGACTCCCAAACAGGATAAAAAGTTTGAGAGTAAGTTGAGAATTAAAGTAGGACGGACCAAAAGAAAAATCTATTCTAATCCAAAGTAATAAAGGTGGAAATGACTGCTGGACCACATGGGCTCGAACATGAGCTATAGATGAGTTGGGTGCAACATGTTGACCCCGAATGGCATTTATTTCTTGTTTTGGGTGTCATCGCGTGTTATTCATGTTAACAACTTTAAATTCTTATCAACATTCATCAAAGACAACACATAATTTGGCTGTCAATTGATAGATTTAAATCTAGCATATGGTGAATTAACACCCAGTGTGCATGACCATAGAATATGGGCGCCAATTAGCTTCTCCAATGTAAATGAGCTGTTTTTGCACAAATTGTTAAGAGTGGGGAATCTTTTATGCTTTTGGGGTTACGTAGTCAATGTAATCAACATGCCGCTTGAGAATTTTGGATTTTTAACCAAAAGATGCTTAAATATCAACAAGGAAGCTCACCTTAGATAGGTAAATTACGAAACTATGACTTATGCTACTAACTCTATGACCAAGTAAGGTGCAAGCCAAAGCCCGGGTAGGTGACCCAAACATATGAAGGTATCCACTTTGATGGTGTGGAGAATCAAAGATATGTTGCGCCCCTAATCCACACATATCTTCGTTCATTAACTATCAAGTTAACCCATGGGAGTCGATTCTCTTGATTTTCAATTTTGAACAAATTTTATTGTGACGTAGCTCTTTGAATGCCATCATAATAAGATCCATAGAAGATACGTGCATAAGTGAAGCCAATACAAATATTTTGGGCTTTTTTTTCCGAATTATGTTTTTCTCAACCGAACTACTGCGTTCAATGGATGACCTTGCATTTGTCTACATTATCTCGGTTCATGATTCTCGCATTATGATTGTTGAAATTGTTTTTTAGGCCTATCTATCAATGCCAAATTATGCTCGATATAGTAGCCACTTGGTAATCGTGGCCATTGTTTAAGTCAATATAGTCTTCATAAATTTATATAATCATAGATGCAAAAGATATCAAGTGAGTTCTACTAAATTAGCCTATAATGATTATTCTTAGTACTTAAATATCGTTTGATATACTTCAAATCTTTTCAAGTTAAAATTTTGACAATCCCACATTTGCTGCATTGGTATGAAATTAATCTATTAACTAATGAAAGTGCTTTTATACCTTGCAGCCAAGCAGCTATAGTCAAATTGGTTGTTGAAAAGGCTTCCGAGAAGCTGAAGATAAAACAAAAATTGGTGACTGAACATTTAGTTGGACTTGATGATCGGGTAAAAGCCTTGATAGAGTTATTAGATGTCAACCATGGTGTTGCGCGGCTCATTGGAATTTATGGAATGGGTGGCATCGGTAAAACAACTATTGCCAAGGTCATCTTCAATGAACTATCTTCCCACTTTGGAAACTGTTGTAGCTTCCTCGAGGGCGTTCGTGAAAGGTTAATCAAGGAGGGCATAGTCCAGTTGCAGAAGAAATTACTATATGACATTGTTGGTTCTGGATCTGTTGAAAAAATCGATGATAGTGAAGAAGGAATGAGGAGGATTGAAGAAATACTCCGCGATAAGAAGGTCTTTGTAGTTCTTGATGATGTTAATGAAAGAGATCACATCAAGAAACTAATAGGTAACTCCAAATTAGATTCAAGGTCTAGGATAATCATCACAACGAGAGACATAGATGTTCTAAAAGTTGAGGGATTTAAAGGTGAAACTCGACAATATGAGATGCTAGAGATGGATGTTGATCCTGCACTTGAGCTTTTTGGTCGACATGCCTTTAGTGGAGACTTTCCTTCAGATGATTATCGTCGGCTTTCAAGTGACATTGTCTCAAGTACGGGAGGGCTTCCTTTGGCCATTGAAGTGATAGGTTCATTGCTTAATGGGAAAGACCGAGAAATTTGGGAAGAGACGTTGGACAGATTAAGAAAAGTACCTGAGCAAAAGATTCTAGAGAAGCTGAGAATTAGCTATGATGACCTAGAGGAACATCATAAACAAATTTTTCTCGATATAGCGTGCTTCTTTGTCGATAAGAATAAGACCGATGCAATTTACATGTGGACCGATTGTCAATTTTATCCCAAAGGAGGACTTAAAGTCCTTATTGAGAGGTGTTTGGTAAAGATATTGGACAATGATAAGTTCTGGATGCATGATCAACTAATAGCCCTAGGAAGGCAAATTGGAAAGCAGAGTAGATTGCAGATTGAAGAAGAGGCCCTCCGAATCGTAAGAGCCCAACAAGTAAGTAAGAAACGTCTCATTTTCAAGTAGAAATTGTATATCCTAGCATTAAGGAAGCCTTTTTGTTTTAAAATCTTTTGTTATTTTTTTCTTGGCCATCCAAGTTGTAAAACATAGTGGTTGGGAGTTGACAAAATTCTTCACATCATTGCAAATTTTCACTTGCAGAGGAAGGATGAGGTTCAAGCACTTGAGATAGATGGACTGGATGGCTCCATAGAGATTACAAATGAAGACTTCGAAAGGTTACCAAACCTAAGATTCCTCAAGTTACGCTATGGAACTTATGCTGGGGACTTTGCAAGTTGTTGTTCAAATTTGAGATGGTTTTCTTGGGATTGTCCTTGGGATTTTATGGCGGACAAGTTGTCTTTGGATCATCTTGTTGTTTGTAAACTTAACTGGATTTACTTCAAGGATGATTCAAAAGCATGGGACTTGATCAAGGTCAATTACATGTTTTATTTCTAGTTGGATAGTTCCCTTTTGTACTATGCAATAGTTCTTACACTTGACATACCATCCATTTTCACAGATGACGCGGAATTTGAAAGTTCTATCTTTTATTTGGTGTAACGGCATCACGAAAATCCCAGACATCTCTAAATGCTCAAGTTTAGAGAGATTGACTCTTCAATGCTCCTCTCTTGAGAGAATTGAAAGCTTCATTGGAAATCTACAGTTGTTGATTGAGTTAAAGATCGAAGGGTGCAGGGATTTTACAGATTTGCCTGAAGAAATTGGGGCACTAGTGAAGCTTAAGCACTTCTCATTGGGCGGATGTAGCAGTTTGAGAGAACTTCCAGGCTCAATTGGGAATTTGACCTCATTGATAGAGTTAGACTTATCAGGTATGCGCATTGTTGAACTTCCAAACTCCATTGGATAATTAAAATGCAAATATTTGTAGTCTGAAACTTGAGATTTCTTTTGGCAGACACGGGGATAAGGGAACTTCCCAACTCCATTGGAAAGTTAAAATCATTACGCATCTTGCGTTTTCCAGTAATATCATCAATTGGTTCTCAGCAGTTACCTAGTGGCATCTGCACTTTGGTAAATCTTGAAGAGCTGGATCTCTCTTGGCATTACGAAATGAAAGGTGAAATTCCTGTTGAAATTGGAGAATTGTCATCTTTAAGAATTCTAAATTTAGAAAAAACCCGTATTTGTGGAATTCCAAAGACAATCAATAAGCTTCATCACCTCCAAACACTCAATTTATCGTATTGTCATGAGATTCAAGAATTGCCAGAGCTTCCCACAAGTTTGACCCGTCTTCATCTTGAATCTAGATCATTGCTTTCAGTCCCTAATCTTTCAAACCTTACTAATTTGGTTGAACTGCTACTAAGTGATCGCTCTTGTAGTACAAGCGAATCAAACCTACTCACCGGATGCAACGTAAGGTGGATTGGGAGGTTATCTAAACTGAAAATGTTAGATCTACATCTGCTAAAGGTCCCTGCACCTCCAGAGTTGTCTTCTCTTTCTCGACTTGAAGAGCTTACTTTGTCTAGCCTAGACCTAGAAACCTTGGTGCAGCTTCCGTCCTCTCTGCTGAAATTGAATTTAGAATATTTTAGAATCAAGAGGGCAGAGTTACTTCCCTCCTTGAGGTTGAGAAATTTGTCAACTTTAGGCTTCTATTATGGCGAAGTGGAAGACATTCCACTCCATGGACTTCCACTACTGGAGATCTTAAAGGTTTGGAGTTGTAAACGGCTTAAGAGATTATCCATTCCTTTGGAATTAACGAAGCTACGGGATGTGCTTGTGATTAATTGTCCAGAGCTAGTTGAGATTCTAGTTATGGGTCTTTCGAAATCATTGGAATTATTGAGCGTTGACGACTGCATATCTATAACAAGAATAAGGGGGTTATCATACTTGACAAACCTGGAGAAATTGAGGATCAAAGACTGCTATATACTTACTCATGTTGAGGGCCTTGACGAGCTAGAGTCTCTGAAATCCTTGGAGGTCTGGAGGTGCCCATCATTTAGAAGCTTGATTGATGCATCTTGCACAAAAATACAAGATGATTGCGTCGTCAATATAACGTGCTGTGGAGATTCTATCAAAGATTCTAGATGGGAAATGTCATTGAAGCGTTACAGAGAGGAGATTCTTCTGAAGACATCAAACAAGGTGCGACATCTTCATCAATGTGCGGGACTTTTGTTTAATTCCTTTTTAGCCCAAATATCCTCCTTTCTTAAGCCACACAATATCCGTCCTTTTAAATTCGCCATTTTTTTGTTGCACCGTAATTTCTTAGGCGGCCGATTCATTTCCTTCGTTTTCTGATGTTGGATATTTGCGGTTCCTAAAGCAATTTTTCCTCCCTCTTTTGAGGTTCCCATTTTGTGTTGTACTTTAATTACTTAGGTTCAATATTTTTTTTCTATCTTAGTCACTTATCTGTACTTGCCTTTCTGGTGTTGGATAGTTTTGGTTCTTTAATATTTTCCAGTAAACTCATTTAATCATTCTTTTAATATTAATCATCAAAATTGCTTTCATAAACAAGAAATTAGATAATAGATCACCAATTATAGATTTCAAAAACATCATATCATGTTTTTTGCTTCTATTTTCCTTTTCTGCAATAGGCATAATTAATGCACAAACTTAATATTTTACATAATTAGGGGTGTGCAAAATAGACTACCCAGACCGGGAACCGCCCAGACTCGATCGGACTAGCTGGTTTGGTTTGGTTCTCGGTTCCTAAAAATGGAACAAATGTCCGGGCGGTCCAGTTCCCGGTTCCAAGGGGGAACCGGACTGGACCGGACCGGACTGGACTGGACCGATTACATATACTTTTTTATTTTTTTATTTCTTCAAAAAAAATTGTAAAATTTGAACTAAACCCACGGACAATGCTTTCCCCTTATCGTCGCTCCCCAATGACTCTTGTCAGTTCCGTCAATATCTTGAGATTTGTTACTCTCTCTCGTTGTGATGGGAAAAATGACCAGTTCCATTGGATCGGAACCAGACCAGACCGGTGGTTCGGTCCCCGGTTCTCAAAATTGGGAACTGGTCGTCCCAGTCTGGTTCTCAGTTCTACCTTGGAACCGAACCAAATCGAGAACCGATCACCCCTAGTACTTATGTATTATTTGATTTGATTATTACATCAACGAGATGTGGATGAATTAATGCAAAATGATTTGATCATAGCTGTAGAAAAGAAACAAAAAGAACTCATTAGATTCTACCACATGTCGCCACATGGGAAAATGAATGATGAGCGAGGGGGAGCTGATTTGTGGTATATATGTTTGATATTGTGATGGTCCATCTCCTATCAATTTGCTGTTGGCTTCCCGAGTAAAAATAATTAAAATGTTTGTTTTGCCTCTTCCTTTACTAATACTGTTAGGAAGCTTACGCTCTGTAACCTAACCTACTAATAGAAATCATAAACAAAAGGAAACAATACCCTCTAAATCTAGCATTTATGGGCCAAACACAATCTTTTGACAACAATGTACAATTTATTGAGTTACAAGTAACTTTTGTACAATAAATTGCAAAAGATTATCTCATGTGTCTTACATATGTTGTTTCCTCTCGCATTGAACTTGTTACATCACAGATAAAACATCCCTTCACAATCAAATTCATCCTTGGAATAAAGAAGAACAGTGAGGATGGGTTTGCTGGTGGAATAAAGAGGAAAAAAGCAAATGTGAACCCAGGTTCAGTGACATATGAAGGATTGATAGCTGATGTCAAAAGTTTCAGCTTTCGTTTGAAGAGAATATGGTATATTGCTCTTCGTGAAGACTGCGTGTCTCTCATAGAGGTCAAGAGCGATGAGCAAGTGAATGGAATGGTGCTAAAAGCATGTAAAAGAGGATTCATTTGTTTGTACGTTGAGGGAGAGTTTGAAAATGAGCCGAGCAATGTTGAATGTTCGAAGGCCACGACAAATAGGAGGCAAATGAGGGATGGAAGAATTGAGCACGATAGCAGTGTCCATGGATGGAAAACGACAAGTATGATAAATAGGAAGAAGGACAATGATATGATTGGGGAACTTGCCAATCAAAATGACATTCACCGCTCAAGTTGCCAAAGGGGCGAAGGAGTCGAACATTATGAGAGATCCTGCAAAGCTATAACTCAAGTCGAGGATCAAAGAAGCCTTTCTTATGTAAGTACCTCCCACCTTCTCTAATGTATTCCAATTTCATTTTAGATATTTTCCATAAAAAAAATGACTCAATTGATTTGCAAATAGAGATTAAGATTTTAAAATATTGACATTAGTCACTTATTTCTACTTCCCTTTTGGGCGATGGATATCTGCGGTTCCTAAAGCAATCTTTCCTCCCTCTTTTAAGGTTCCCATTTTATGTTGTACTTTAATTACTTAGATTGCATATTTTTTCTATCTTAGTTATCTCTACTTGCCTTTTTTATGTTGGATAGATTTGGTTCTTTAATATTGCCAGGAAGCTCATTTAATAATTCTTTAACTATTAATCATCAAAATTGCTTTCATAGACAAGAAAGTAGACAAAAGATCACCAATCATAGATTTCAAAAGCAACATATGATCTTTTTTGTCTACTAAATTTTTTATTATTTTTCAATAGGCAAAATTAATGCACAAACTTAATGTTTTATTTAATAATAGTACTTATCGATTATTTGATTCAAACATTGCATTATTGAGCTATGGAGAAGTTAATGTCAAATGATTCGATCATAGCAGTACAAAAGAACAAATAAAAGAAAACGTTAGATTCTGCCAGCACATGGGAATATGAATGATGAACAAGAGGCAGTTGACTCAGGGTATATATGTTTGATATTATGATGGTCCATCTCTAATGAATTTGTTGTTGGCCTTCTGAGTAAAGATGCTTAGAATGTTTGTTTTGCCTCTTTCTTTAATAATTTTGTTAGAATGTTTATGCAATCCAATTCAGAGCTACTCTATTCATTTGTAGATTAAGCAATAGCCGTGCGTCCCGTTGATTGCCTGCTTTGCCGGTGCATGCATATATGGTAGGCTTGACTAGCTTTGTATCTTAGGCCACCAGTGGGCTTGAGTAGTTTTTTTAGTTGACCATTCCTTTTTAGTACCACTGCAAATTGCCAACACGCAGGATTGACGTCTTTTTATAGTACATGATTATTTCAACGTAAATTAAAGCAGATAGTCATATGGCATGTCAAGATGTAACTTTTAGATGAGTGAACATTTTATTTCACTAAAAGGGCAACCTATGGATGCAAAGAGACACTAATTAATCCTGAAGCATATGACTTTAGATTAAGAAACAATACAATGACATACAGACTTTCATAGACTGATATAAAACAATGCGTCCCATGGTTATGGCAAAAAAGAAAACGTTTCTTCCTCTTCTATATTGGATTTTTCTTACAAAAAGTAGAAAATAAACCTCCTTTATAGTTCTAGAAAGCACAACGATTGAATCTATATTATTATTATAATTGAAATAAAGGTTGATATCATGAAAAATCCTAAACCGCTACGCCTATGATAAATTTACCCAAAACTAATTTTTTTTATCACAAAAAACCCCAAATTGGTACACTTGTGACAAATTTACCCTCCGTTAGTTTCCGTTAAATTTTATTGTTAAATTGCTAAGTTAAATGACACGTGGCAGTTAACGGATATACCAGTTTGGGGTTTTATCCTTTATTTGTCACAGGTGTACTAGTTTGTGATTTTTTTTTGTATTAATTCGATTTAACAAAGGGTAAATTTGTCACAAATGTACCCGTTTGGGGTTTTTTGTGGTTAAAAAATTAGTTTGTGGTAAAGTTATCACAGGGGTATCAGTTTGGAGTTTTTGGTGGTCAAAATATTAGTTTGGGGTAAATTTGTCGCAGGTATACCAGTTTGGGGTTTCTCGTGGTATTAACTCTTGAAATAAATAGCTAACAGCAAAAGATAGTAGCGTATATAAAATTATCCAAAAAGAGTATATTATTGTAATTGAAGTGAATAAAGATGAATGATTAAGTTCCCTCAAATAATGACATTAAAGTTACAAACAGAAACAAAACTTGATATGCAATTGGAATAGCAAAACTCTTACTTTTTTTTTTCTGCTTTACTTGGCATGGTATGGAATAATTAGTGCAAATGATGATAAATTTTAAAGAAATAAAATTAGTAAATTAATCTAATAAGTAAACCATCAAGGTTATGTGGAACGAAGGATAAGATATATATATCATAAGTATATCATGATCATTATATCTAGCGATGCAGATTATGTAGACGAAAACCTTGCTTCTTCCAAGTCAATATAAATTTCCATTTCTCTAAACTTGTTCATGGAGGTTTTTCAATCAAGAAGAATCCTTTCAACAAGAATCCTGAAAGTTAAACACTTCTCGTATTTATCAAGTCCAATATAAATCATCGATAGTTTTGTTAACTTCAAAATATATGAGGTTTTCTCAACACAAGTTATTGGGTATAATGAAAAGAAACAAGCTAGAAATAAGTCGTTAGTGACTGTTTAATGAATGGCGTCCGTCACAAGTAGATTAGTACACTGAGAACGCAACCCTACATGTGAGGTAACCTACAAATAGGAATCATAAATAGAAGGAAATTATACCCACTAACTCTAGCCTAGCATAAACAGACTAAAAATAAATACATTACTTCACTAAATCTAGCATTCATGTACCAAAGACAATCTTTTGACATCAATTGTGCAATTAATTAAGTTACAAAAAATCTTTATGGAATATAGTGCAAAAGACTATCTCATGTATCATGCAGTGTGTGAATTTTGGATCACTGTACCACATTAACTACAATTTTCCATTGTTAGCAAGACAAACATTGCAAGATACAAAGTAATATAAGGAGCAACACCGGTCAAGATGTGGATAAAGTATTTTAAGTACGTAGGTGCGGTAGTTTATGTTTATCAATAGGAACTAGTCAAGCTAAATGTTAGCCCTATAATATTCAAAAAAAATTTAAAAAATTTCCATTTTCGCCATTTTTGAGTAATTATAGCAGTATAATAAAATCGCTTCACAAGCAACCTAGGCTCCGTTTGATATTTGGGGATTTACCGTTCAGTTGATGCTTTAGAAAGCATTATGGTTGGGTGTTCAAACTAGGTTGTGATTTGATATTTGGGGATTTTGACGTTAGCTTCTTTAAGATGTTTAATTCACCTTAGATATGATATTTTTTAACCTCTTTCTCTTTAGCAAGATGATAGCGAGGACGATGAGGACCATTACAAGGATGATGAGGATGGATACGGCGAGGACAACGAGGATGGGTACGAGGGTGATGAGGACGGAGAGAGCGACGACGACAAGGACGATTACGAAGATGATGAGGACGACGATGTGCAGGAGGTTCTGCAGTGGCCTCGACTGGTTTATTCCGTGGATGACTATGATGACAATGAGGATGAGGAAGAGAACGACGACGAAGAAGCCAAAGAGGAGGTAAGAGACGATAGCAATCTAAAAATTCAGCTGAACTGCCTTCTCTGTTCAAAATTCTCGTTGATTTACAAAAAGAGTAGATTATTGTAAATAAAGTGAATATAAGATGAAGCATTAAGTTCACTAAAATAATGACATTAAAGTTAGAAACAAAAACGGAAAATTATATGGAATCGAAATACAAGACTCTTAACTCTCTCTTTCTTTTTTTTCCTTTACTTGGCATGGTATGGATTAATTAGTGCAAATGATAATAAATTTTAAGGAAATAAAATTAGTAAATTAATATAATAATTTAACCATCAAGGTTATGTGGAACTAAGCTATATACAGACACACACACATATATATATGTGCTCTGATTTGAATCTGCTCTCCATTCCCAAGCTCAGGATGGGGTTGAGTTCGACATGTCAGGTTTTGATGAAGTCTCATACCCTGCATGTGTGGGTGAAAGCGAAACTGATGGCACCTCCTCCATTTTTAATTATTTCCGGCCAAAGCCTGGCAATGCTGAATGTTTCGAGGTTATGAGAAATAGGAGGCAAATGAGAGACGGAAGGATTGGACACTATGGCAGAGTCGAAGGGGGGAAAACGGCAAGTATGGAAAATAGGAAGAAGGACAAGGATGAGATTGAGAAACTTGCCAGCCCAAGTGATGCTGCCGCGTCGAGTCGCCAAACATGCGAAGGAGTTGAACACAATAAGAGATCCTGCAAAGTTACAACTGAAGTTGAGGATCCAAGAGACGTTTCTATTGTAAGTACCGAAGATTTCCACTATCCTTTAAGAATTACATTAGTAGTGAAAAATTCCAAGAAACTAATTTCTTTTTTACCCACCCAACTCAACCGGAAATTTGACATAGGTTATATGTAAATATTATGTTGAGATAAGCATATATAGCGTGTATTTGAGAAAAAACTATTACAGAGATTTATGAAATGATATAATGTAATCAATTAAATCATATAGAGATAGTGATAAGATATGATTACCTTGCTTCATTAAAAATTTACTAGGAGAATAATTGTCTATCCTAAAGTTGATAAAGATTTACCGCTATATGCAATAATTCAGCAAAATGCTCATGACTCTTTACATCGTAATGATCAAACTTCATATCGAATGTTAAGTTGATTATAAAGCTTCAAATTTACCCTTATCATGAAAATTCCATATTTTTTTACTGGCATATGCGCACAGAAATATATTCAGAAAACAAGATTTACAATTTTCTTTTGTGTCAAAGCATCATAAATTTGCAATGATACATAATGGTTCAAAACTATATAACCATTACGAATTTTTCACATCAGTCATCAGGATATGGTTAGAAGAGGGATGGGAATTGAAAGAGCAGTTGATAAGGAGGAACAAGTAAGAAAGAAGCATCGTAACCCTTTCCAGTTGGGTTTAATGACATAATACCCACTAACTCTAGCCTAGCATTAACGGAGTAAAAATAAATACATTACTGCACTAAATCTGGCATTCATGTACCAAAGACATTCTTTTGACATCAATCGTATAATTTATTAAGTTATAAATTAGTTTTAATGCAACAAAGTGCAAAAGACTCCATTAGGAAGTGAATCAAATTTTAACCACTGTACCACCTTAACTACAATTTTCCCTTGTTAGCAAGATAAACTTTGCAAGACACAAAGTAATCTAAGGTGCGACACTGGTCAAGATGTGGATAAAGTATTTTAAGTAAGTAGACACGGTAGTTTATGTGTATCAATAGGATTTAGTCAAGCTAAATGTTAGCACTATAATATTCAAAAAAATATATAATATGTCTCTATTCGCCATTTTTGAGTAATTATAGCAGTATAATAAAAATGTTTCACAAGCACCCTAATATATATTTGATTTGATGGTCAGAAAGTAAATTATTATTATCTCCCAATCAATAATGGAAAAAGCCTCTAATGGAAACTGACATTTTAATTTTGCTCTATGTTTTCCCTTAGAAAAGGGACTGTGTGATGAGCTAGTATACCTAGGTAGATAATTATCTAGCTTATTTGATGTTTAATTTAAATTTGCATAACATACTTATCTAAAGTTCAAACTTAGTCATTAGAATGAAAGTGAAACTCATGGCACCACCTTCGATGATGTTTTTCAGTCAGAGTCAGGCAATGTTGAATGTTTTGAGGCCACAAGAACAATTGCAGAGAAAGATTTGCACAGTGTTCAAAAATATATGGAGTTTCGAGGAGAACCTAAAGATGACGAGAGTGTTAGAGATGTGACAGTTTCTACAATATCATCAAATTCCCTAGCAGATGATAGATTTTTCGAGGCCAAAACAGTGTCCGAAGCTTCAAGGTGGTCAGCGGAAGTAGACGAGTTGGAGCGGTTGTTGAATGCATATGTGTAGATGGATGATTGGGGGGGGCAACAAAGGAAGTGTCGGATGTGGAGATCCATAAAGAGACGACAGCTGTACTGAGTGGCTCAAGGGAGATAAGCCAAGAAAGCATCGAAGTGCTTCAGTGTTTAGCTGGTTAGATCTTTTAGTACCTCATTTGTTGCACGTCATAAATCATCTAGGCTGTCACGTTGCACTGGGCTTGAGGTGAAGCATTTGTCCTGTGCTTCACATGTTGGTACTATTGATCGTTGGTATATTACTGAGCCTCATCTTTCACATGTTATTGGGAGAACGTATACGGCTAATCTAGTTATGCATTGTGATGCTGTGAAACTGATAATCCTAGTTTTGTTGGGGACAATAGATATTGGGGTGTGTTTCAAAGAAGATAGTATGAGTTTGTGACACTTTTTGAGTGTAATTTGAGTCTTTTCTACACTTGAGAGTTGTGTGCTCTGAACAATTATAGTCTCTCCTTATTGATTATGATAGAATATCCAATCGATTTCTCTCTTTGGAGAAGACACACCTAACAGAACTACACAAATCATTTGTGTCAAACTTATTTCTGCAGTTTCTTGCTCGATTTTTTTTTTGCATTTATTTCCCGCTTCAGCCGTCACGCATAGCATTGGCTTTTAAAACGGATTTTTCCTTTCAAGAAAAACCATACATATAAATTCAATCAAACGGCACATTATTCTATATATTAAAGAACTCAAATTGAGAAATATGATATTTCTTGCCTTTCATCAATCACGACATCACTTTTAGCGCCCACCCTGATAAGGAAAGTGATGGGTTATCTAATTTTTGTAGGCGGAGGACGAAGCCGCAACATAAAAGCAACACATGTAAGAGACAAAAAAGTTCAATTGATCCCACCTTGGATTTTATTATTTTAACCAAAACCCATCCACTTGAAACGATCCCTCGCCCACGGTTGCGGAGGAAATCAGCGGTGCCTCAACATTGCACCCGCCACAGGACAAGCAGCTTTACCACAAACCCAGCAAATCCCAGCCCAAGTTTTCTGTCTGACCGCATGTCCCCTCCTTCCATCAATAATTAGAAAAATAAATTATGGTTAATATCACGAAAAACCTTAAATCGGTACACCTATGATAAATTTACTCTTCGTTAATTTCTGTTAAATTTTACCTTAAATTGCTGAGTTAGATGACAGTATCAGTTGACGGGTATACTAGTTTGGGGTTTTACTCTCCGTTTGCCAATTTATGATTTTTCGTGATATTAATCCAATTTAACGGAAACTAACGGGGGATAAATTTGTCACAAGTATATAAATTTGGGGTTTTTGTGATTAAAAAAAATAGTTTGGGATAAATTTATCACAGGTATACCAATTTAGAGTTTTTGGTAGTATTAACCCGATAAATTATTATCTAGACTCATTTTGTAACTGATGCTATAAAACCTAAAAAAAAATTGGGTGACAATCTTTAACCAATTATGAAGATAACAGTCTATTCTTGACCAAAAAAAAAAACAAATGACAAATAATTATAAATTATTGTGGAGTTTACTCTTTCAGAAATTTGTGACCCACAATATATGTTACTCTCACATTAGCATAAAAATCATTATGTTGGCAAAACCCTAAAAAATATGTACATAGGAATGATCTCGCTTTTCTTATTGCTGGACGTGAACCTGATGACATCTCAATATATAATTTGCTGGCTCGATAAAATATGTGTGAACAGTACTGATAACCCCACTCGATCCATTTCTCTAGGGAGAAAAAACTCCCTCTCTATCTTGAACCTTTATGTTAACACCTTCGCTTTCTGTGACCCCCCTGTCTCTCGCTCAGTCTCTCTCTAGTTTTCTGGAGTCTGCCATCCGTCTAACTCTGTGTACTCTTAAAGAGAGGGGGTTCCTTTTGTCCCGACACGAAGTTAATCGCCCGTTGATTGAAGAACCGCGATCATCATAGTCCCATGGTTTCTGCCTCTTGCAAGAACCGTCTCTTAAATCAGGTTTGTCCACCAAAGATCACAAATCTCTCAGCCCCTTTCCTGTGGGAACCTCGTCCGTTTCCGAAAGTCTTCTTTATAATCTTTCTTTTCTATTCCAACACTTCATTCCAATAATTAGAGCAACTCGGCTTCACCTCTCACTACCTGTTCTTTTAGTCCATTGTTTGTGGTCACTTCCTCCTCAGATTAACCTCTTTTTCTCTCTCTATCTTCCTATAAGTTTTTCCTAGATCTCAATCTGCTTAACATGAGGAATTCTTTTTTTCAATCCATGTAAGTGGAATTGGTATCAGTTCAGTTGTCTGGACTTGAGATTCATTTGAACTTGTACAGTTGAAACAGAACAGAGAGGAATTATACATCATTTGCTGATAATTTTGCTTACGAAGTTGCTTTAAGAGATGAGCTTGGGAGCAACAGAGCAAGATGCAGCTCCAGAGATTCAATTCCCAGCAGATGTGGATTGGCATATGCTTGACAAATCAAGATTCTTCTTCCTTGGAGCAGCTCTCTTCTCAGGTGTATCAGCCGCTCTCTACCCAGCTGTGGTGCTCAAGACGAGGCAACAAGTCTCACCCACACAGATCTCTTGCTTCAAGATGTCATTCTCCATCATGAGGCATGAAGGCCTCAGAGGGTTCTATAGAGGGTTGGGGACGTCCCTTATGGGCACAATCCCAGCAAGAGCTCTCTATATGGCTGCCCTTGAGGTCACCAAGAGCAGTGTTGGTTCAGTCACTGTGAAGCTAGGGCTCTCAGAGACCAGTGCCTTGGCCGTTGCCAGTGCTGTGGCAGGGCTAAGCTCAGCTATGGCTGCTCAGCTCGTGTGGACCCCAGTCGACGTGGTGAGCCAGAGATTAATGGTCCAAGGCCAAAAAAATGGATTCACTAGCCAAAGGAGCTTAATTGGTCAAGGGGGTATTAATTCTTGTAGGTACAAAAATGGTCTCGATGTATGCAAGAAAATACTATGTGCTGATGGTCTGAGAGGCCTATACAGAGGATTTGGGATTTCAATTTTGACGTATGCACCTTCAAATGCAGTTTGGTGGGCTTCTTATTCTGTGGCCAATAGGCTCATTTGGGGTGGTTTTGTGGGAAAAAGTGGTGGGAGAAGCCAAAAAGACCGCTTTTCTTATGGTCCTTCTTTTGGGGCTGAGTCAAGATCAATGCCAACGGTGGCTGTGCAGGGTCTGAGTGCAGCAATGGCAAGTGGGGTTTCTGCAATAATCACTATGCCATTGGACACAATCAAGACGAGATTGCAAGTGTTGGATGTAGAAGAAAATGGCAGAAGAAGAGCGCTCACTACCATGCAGACTTTGAAGAGTTTGGTGAGGGAAGGTGGGTTTAGTGTTTGTTACAGAGGGTTGGGACCAAGATGGGCTTCAATGGCCATGTCTGCAACAATCATGATCACCACCTATGAGTTCCTGAAGAGATTATCTGCTAAAAACCAGGAATTCTTCAGTTATTGACTGAAGGATTAAATTGAAGCAGAACAGATGAGATAGCATAAACTTTTCCCTTTCTTATTAGATAGATATTCTCAGATTTCCTTTTAGATAGATGTTCTCATATCGGCATTGAAAAAAGGGCTCACTGAATGTAAATCAACGATTCGATCAATATTAGCCTATTGGGATTTTATCTTTTGCTTGCCCCAGTTTTTCATAACTCATAATCTATAACAATGCTAATGCAGTTGAATAAAGTACCAATGCCTAATGGAGAGTCATGCTGCTAAAACGTTCATTTTTATAGCAGATGGTTGCGGGTGGCCAAAAAAAGCAGATGGTTGGAAAAAAGAAGATACAAAGGGGGAAAAAACCAAGGGCCTAAACTTGATTTTGTATAGTTTCATATATTCTACATGATGATGTATGATAAAGTTTCTAGGTATAACCTTATCTTATTGAGGGCGGCCTTGGATCCTTGGTGTTTGATTAGATTTACTTCACCAAAACCGGGTGTTGCCACTTGTTGAGGCTACGCGCCTTGTTTAAGGTCTCGGCGGCCGAACCCACCTCGACACCCCATGTCCCTCCCCAGTGTTGTTTTTCTTTCGGGAGGAGGACTGGAATATCCTCTTATTTTTACATCTCGAGGTCCAGATTGAGCCATTTAAGGACTTGCTCAGGTCCAAGGTATATCTACATCTAATGCGAAACAATTCTTTTATCTTCAAGACCTATTGATATTAAATGGTATTGCATTTAATGCAGATATGAGAAGTTGCATATGTTCTGTGCACAGCTTGAGAATGTACAAATCAACTACAAGTTTGACCCTCTAAGACCTGAAGAGTCATAGGTACTTACAGAACTAGGAAGAGGTGATTAAGACAAAAATCAACACCCTTTTCTATGTACTAATAAGCTACCATCCCCTAGTTTTGGTAACTCTATCGCTTGCTGAAAAACGGAGACGATTTTCGCTGAAATAAGTGCCAGCTCGTCGTTTGTCGGCATACTGCAACTACTAAGATTTATATATGAACATCAGAATATTGATGCTTGCATATTATATTTGTTATGAGCTCATCATGTTTAGAAGTTATGTGTTAACATGCAGTTAATAGGGACCTAATAGAGTCTCATCTGCTTCAAATAAGAAATTCCATTTTCCCAATTTTCCTGTTCAAGAAAACCCAAATGAGTAAACTAAACAAACAATGGGGAAGGTTGGGCTAGGGATTTTGGAGGAAAGTGATGCGCATGGGACTAGATTATGGGGAACTCCAGTTGTTTCTGAATACCTCCAAGGAAGTGTAGATTCAAATCCTCATAAGAACCGAAAAGAAGTCGTCAACAAATCATATAATGAAATCCAGGTTCTGGGAAATATCTTATTAATATATCAGCAAATCCGAATGGCTGATTGGCAAAGTTGAGGACCACCTGAAATCAGACAAAAGAGGAATGATGCGGACTTGGCCCCCAGTTTTACTGGGCTCAGCGAAAAAACAAAAATCCTATTTAGTAATGCAAAAACTATGGGTGATCGATTTTAAAATGGATAGGTATCAAATCAAAAATCTAGAATCTACTCTGTCAGCATTGGTTCCCAATTTTTGGAATCAGGAACCGAACCTGTTGACCCTAAAACTGGCCCGGAACATACTTCAACACCAAAGGATGCCCAACGAAATTTCTCAAATCTATCTTTAACAAATGGATAATGAGACACACTCCGACACCAAAGATTTCGCAATCTTCTCCCATCCATTATTCATCTCTCACATACAGAGTACATTACAGTACAGTCTATTTAGGAGTTCAATAACTTACATTTAATGTGGAATTTGCTGTTTTAATCGTAAAAAAATTTTAATAAGCCTTTTCTTTTGTAGTTTTGGAACTGATCCAGTGGAGATCATGATGCTTTTCCCTAATTTTTTAGTATAAAATTTAGCAAGGTGGGAAGAAAAAGGACATAAAACCAGGGGCAGCAGCACAATCCCAAATGCAAAGAACCCCAAATTTCTATGGACCATTCAGGCCCCTCACCATTTATTATTGACTTTTCTATAGACCATCAAACCGTGGGCCATTTTTAACACTTTATTGACTTTTCTATGGACCATCAAACCGTGGGCCATTTTTAACACTTTCTCTGAATCTCATCATGCTCATCAGTTTCATCCACTACTCAGAACCTGATCTCACAACTACTCCTTCCGTGACCTGAAGGCAAACCTTGAGGACCACTCCGATCTAGATTTCAGCAGATCTCAATCCAAACTGTCCAACACAGCCTCCCTTGAAGGAAAAGGAGAGTATCTGTACCTCCTTATTTTCAAAGGAAAGAAACTTACGTGATGAGTATAACTAGCTGTGCCTTAACTTAAGGCATCTGCTAAGCGATATTCAATTTACATTGAAAAGATAACAGGATGTAATTCGTATGTGAATTTTTGTGAGCGTGAGATTGTTGCGCTCTGCTCATTTTCGATATCCAAAGTAAATTTTTATTGTTAGTAATTTAGTGCATTTTGTCGTGCCAAATTTTGTTTTACTTACTTAAACTCGCTTTTTATTGCTCATGATATGCTCTTGGCCATGATACTATGCATATAAAATTACGACAAAAAAATATAGGTACAAGGCGTTACGACGGAGGATTGACCCTTTAAGATTCTCTAGAAAACTCCATCCTAAATTAATGTCATATTTTTTAGTGACATTGTCCCCTTGCATGGCCTTCTTCATTGTTCAGATAGGGTATGGTATAACCATCATCTGCAAGTCAACGTCCCTTGCATATTTGATATGCATATATGTGAAGCATAGGAATGGAAGATACATTGGTTAGTATCATAAGGGGATTTTTTAAATGGATAAGATTTTGGGGCCCACTTTCAGCAAATGGACCACCAACTTTTGTAGCCTACTATGATAATCATTGAATCTCATTGGGACTATAAAGAATATCATTAGCCAACAACTCTAAAGAATTAGATACCGTTGGATTGGATCAATACAGAGGTTTGATCATTGTTTTAAGTCACAGAGTGGATAAGAGACCTCCCCTGCATATGTGAGCACAGAAAATTTGACGTCTCTTCTAAGAGAAAATGAGTGACTGATGAGCCAATAGAAAACGATTGATGAGAAAGATTCTTTAAGAAGGCAAACACTTGCATGGGTCCATATTGGGGATCAGGTCAATCTTATGTAATGTTCATATGGCTCTCATAGAGAGGTCACCACATTCAACGGTCATGATCAACCATGTCCATCTAACCGAGTCCCGTGAAGAAGCAATGATGTCTCTGTGTCAAATCCTTCAGCACTGCCTTCGCTAGGGCGTGATCCTTCTTAATATAGGTGGCAAAATGGCTTATGGACCCATATTTTGACTCATATTTGGTAAGTGCAATATGGATTGCCTAAAATTAAAAATATAGATTAAAATGGGTCTAATAAAACAAAGCCCTAAAGAGTTCTAATGGGTTTACAAAGAATCCAACTTCAACCCATTTACTTGAAGTGGGATGTCCTCCGTGTGCTCGTGCCCGGGTTCGTAGAGGCTGTGCCCGGGTCCTAGGAGCCGTGCTAGAGTATCCAGCTTCCACCCCCAAGTTACTAGCACCAGGCTCAGACTCATTGGCTCGGGTCCATCGAGTCAGAGCTCGGTTCCTCGATGGCTGGGACCAAGTCCATAGAGGTTAGGCCCAGGCCTCTCGAGGTTAGGCCCAGGCCTCTCGAGGTCAGGCCTAAGACCCTAGGTTCACAAGGCCGGTCCTCATATTTCGATGCTTGTGCCCAAGTCCCTGACGACCAAGCCTGGATACCTTACTCCCACACCCAAGTCACTAGTACTCAGCTAAGGTCCACAGAGGTTGGTTTAGGTCCATAAAGGTGGGGCCCGGGGTCCCTCAAGCCGAGACGCAGATCTTGGTGCCCATGCCTGGCTCCTTGGAGGCCAGGCTTAGGTCCCTCGAGACCAAGACCAATTTCTCGACACCAGGCCTAGGTCTCTTTAGACTAGGCTCGGGACCCCGTGCTAGAGTATGTGGCTCCTACACCCAAGTCACTAGTGTTCATCACAAGTCCACCATGACTGGGCCCAAGTCCATAAGGGCTGGACTTAGGTCCCTCGAGGCCCGACCGAGACCCCGGTACCTGTGCCTAGGTCCACAGAGGCCGAGCCCAAGTCCCTTAAGGTTTATCCCACGATCTTAATGCCCATGCTCGAATGCCCAGTGACCATACTCAAGCACTAGGGTCTCATGCTCAAGTCCTTAGCATCCAACCCGGGTGCATCAAGGCAAGCCCAAGTCAATCGAGGCCAAGCCTAATTCCTCGATGATCAAGTCCACAGAGGTTGGGCTCGGGTCCTTAGCGGCCATGCCCGGGTATTCGGCTACGCCTTAAAATCATTGGCACTTGACTCGGGTCAATCGTGACTAGGCTCAATTCCTCGACACCTGGGCCTAAGTCAACAAAGGGAGGGCATAGATCCCTCAAGGTCGGGCCCGAAACCCCAATGTTCGTGCTTGAATCCACGGAGGCGCGCCTAGCCCAAGACCCTAGTGCCCATGATTGGGTGCCTAGCAGCCATGCTCAAGAACTTGGCTCCCTCACCCAAGTTATTAGTGCCCGACCAAGGTCCATTGAGGTTGGGCCCAATTTCTTGGCGACCGGGCAAGTCGGGTCCAAAAAGGCTAGGGCCAAGTCCCTCAAGGCCAAGCTCGAGTTCCTGGTGCCCAGGTCGTCAAAGATTTGGCCCGAATCTCTCCAAGCTAGACCGTGAGAACCAGGCCAAGACCTTGGTGCCTTTGCATGGATCCCTTGAGGCAGATTCGAAAGCCTCTTTTTTTATTAAAAAAAAAACACTTTTGCACTGTCAAAAATTGAAGCATGATCTTTTACTATGAAGAAATAACATAACCACTTGACCAAGTGAAATGGCGTAACTTTTTTATTGTATTATAAGAATTTGTTTTTTCACTCAAAAAGTAAAATGTACTGGTTCCCTAGTAGACTGGAACTGAACCAGAACCAACTGATTCCTGGTTCTAAAACCTCTTTGTTATTTTCCATCAACGCAACGCTCACCCACATCTCTACATTGTTCATTTGCCATGTGAAGTCCTAGCCCACAAATCGACTCGAGCACACGAGCTCTCTCATCAACTCCGCGAGCTTGTACATGAAGTCACCTATTCTTTAAATGCAATAATTTAAGGATGAAAATTTCTAAGAGTTAGAGCCCAAGATATTATTCGCTAAAATTATGTTGCACAAAAATAGGCAAATATGAGTTAGATTGATTAATTTGAGTCGGACCATTTATAACCCGACCCACCCATTTAACGGGCCTACTTATAAATTAGCCTTTTCCAAAGTTCTATTAACTTCAAGAATGGAGAATTGTCTGTCATATGTAAACAGACATCCAAGTGCTCAGCAATTTTGATGTTCGCCAGCCACGGATGGTTTATCGTTGAAAGATTGATATCAGCTGTGTTAGCGTTTGCCAGACAACCATACTTCGTACTTACAGATGCACATACGCAATGAAATTAATACAGAAGATAATCGGCTAAAACCAGCAGTAGAGTTGAGCACGAAAGCTTAACCGAACTCTCTGTAGCTTGCAAACTCAAGTTGTCACATGCACTATGCTCGAACACCACTCACACGATTTTAAGTTCCAGCTATATATAGCAATTTTTGGATTCCCTCAAGAGTTTTTTTTACGTAGACCGACTCACAGAATCATGCTCACACAAAATAAAAATAATGAACAAAAGCATAACCTCACCGCCAAATGCTACAAACTTTGGGCCAGGCAGAAGCTAGAACGAGGAGACGACACATCTTCCGAGAATTAAAATTACAAGAACTGACATAAATAAAGGTGTACCTAACAGAAAAGTCTGAATTCCGCCTTAACTCAACCATAAAAATATGAATCTTTAGTTAATGAACAACTGATCTGCAACCTACACAACTTTCTCTAACCAAGGAACACCGAACTAATAAGAGCGACCAACTACACAATTAGCAGTCAAGGAAAAGGAACCATTTGAACAGCTACCTCCCAAGCAACTATCAAGGCCGGGCTCTCTTGTTGCTGCAAGATGGGCATTTGTACTGCTTAATGTGCTCAGCCCTAGCAGGAGTGATTTTGACGCACTTACCATGAAACCACTTCTCACAGATATCGCAGCAAATCCAGAACTCATCCGAGGCATAATTCTCTCCACATGCTCCACAAAGAGTCTCCCCGTGCTCCTCCTCATCTTCCTCCTCCAAACCTTCCTCCTCCTCTTCCTTCGGTTGCACTGCCTTTGTAAACTTTGTCTGAGATTCTGATCCTTTCTGCATTCAACAAGTACTTTTAAGATATGATATGTAACAAAATATCACCAATAATGCATAATTAGATGAATCACAGAGCTCCACATTTGGCATTACAAAATCCCCTGAGCCCTCCCGAGCACACCCCCCCCCCCCCCCCGCCTCTTTTTCTTTCTTCTTTTCCTCTTTTCTCTTCCCTCTCACTTGGGCCTGATTTTTCAATGTAATTTACTTATTTTAGAATAGGTGTCTGTTTCATCAAGTGTTTAAAACAAATGGCTGTGCATTCACATTCAATAATTTCAAACAAAATGAAGTCATTTATCAACCATGACGTGGATACATTCACTTGACTAGCATACTGCCCTCTAACTCGTTTGGACCTGATTTTTCAATGTACTTTACTTCCTTTAGAATTGGTGTCTGTTTCATCAAATGTTTAAGGCAAACAGTTGTGCACTCACATTCAATAACTTCAAACAAAATAAAGTCATTCATCAACCATGACATGGATACATTCACTTGACTAGAATACTGCTCAAGATTGAACACCAGATTTCAAATGTTCAAGAACAATCAGACTACTACAGGAAATAGATCGCAAGGGTACATCATGCATCACTGCTTCCAGATTAGACTGCACACTATATCAAGAATACAGGTGCAACAGTGCAAAGCAGGTTTCTTTTTCTTTTTTGGTATAGTCTTTTTTCTCTCTCTTTGGCATGGGTGATTATGGACTTGGATGCAGAAGGTGCGGTAATTTGTAAGCTTGCCACAGAAAGAAGTTTCAGGAATTACTAAATATGGGACTCTAGGGGTGCATACAGCTCCCGATACACTCAGGCTGGCCAGCCCGAAAGATGAAGTTTATCCTCCTGACGAATTGGAAATTGGAAAATAAAGTAAATGACCCAAAAGAATGGCATAAGATCGCCTCCACACCTTGGGATTTGATTTAGATTTGCTGCTGCTGTTATTTGTAATTGATGACTTTTCCTTGACTTGCTTCTTAGCCGTGCCTGTCACAACCTCAAATATTGTGGGAAGATCATTAATCATATTGAAAAGGCGTTTCCTGCACCAGAGAAATCTATAAGGTTACAAAGCCTGAAAATGTGCTAGCCCACTGCGACATTACAAGCAAAAGATCCATCGACACCCAAGATAGTATCATAGAAATCTAACTAATTGCACAGTAATTGCCTCAATCACCATACCGTATGGCTTCACTATTATTAACCACTCACTACTTCACAATATGGGAAATAACAGATACTCCAGCTAGGCATCCAAAGGCATTGACAGCATGGAGCACTACCTTGATATAAAAACCACAAACAGCACAAATGCAAACTAATTATGAACACCCCCCCCCCCCCCAAAAAAAAGAAAAAAAAACTTTCCCCTTCAATTTCAGTCATTTGGAAGCTTTCAAATTCTCCAGGGTAAATGAACGAATTAACAAAACTAAAAATCAAATCACTTTGCAAAAGTCAAATTAATAATCTATAAATGGTCTGTAGTCGAGAAGAGAGGGAAACAGAACCTGTCAGCTTTATCAAATCCAAATCTTGCACCAAAATAAAATGCTACAGAAAGTAGCCATGCATCACTGTGAACTGCGACCAAAGACAACCAGTCCTTCTCTTGCATCCCATCTCTAGCAAAATTAATGCCGAGGGCAGGTTCTGGAAGCTCCGGTGGCACCTCTTCCGCGGGTAAGTTGACTTCCCACTGCTCACTTGGAAACCCATAAAGGCAAAGGTTCTCCTTTTCTGAAGCAGAGGAGGAGCGGTAGTTATATAGAAGCCCAAACAGAACAAGTACGTCAGACGCTTGAAGTTACTAGTTCGGTCAAGCAGATAATTTTTTTTTTTTTTTTTTTTTATAAAAGAAAGTCCAGAAAGCACAATGATTTCAAAAAGGCCTCAACAATATCTAGATTCAGAAAAAAAAATTTTGAAAGTTCTTCTTGATCTTATATCACTCGCTTCTAACAAGTTCTCTCATCAAATAACATGTCCTGCTGTACATTAAAATTTCACAAACAGAACAAATCAAATTTGTTACCTCTAAGAACCATAAAAATTTCCCGAGTTTCGCAGTAATGGAAGAAGTACATTATCTTACAGAAGACACACAGGCCTAGCTATTGTCGATTATTTTCACAGAACATTTTAATGACCAACACAAATACAGTGGAGAGCCAATGAGTCGCAGCTAAATTCAAGAGTACGCAGTCAAGAAACAATAACCATAACATATGTCAATTTGAACTCATGAGTCAACATTTATCATGTAAGAGGAGTGACAAAAGTTACTCTGTCCCAAAAATTTGGCATCTTATTCATCCGAAGGTATTAGCAAGAGAAAGGTTAATCTTCCGGATCCTTAACATTAAACAGCATCATAAAGAAATAAACTGGGTAAAGCTTTGCCAATGAAGGGTTTCGCAAACAAGGGTTGGATATTGGCCGGTTTTCTCATGATGATTGCTTATCACAAAAAGTAGACACACAGGTGCATTGCTTAGTCTCCACATAGCTAAAATATTTTCAACTGAGAGCAAAATTGCAGGTAAATAAGTGGCAAAATAAGCTTTTATCTGCTCACCAGTAAGTAACAACTGAAAGAAAGACGATGTTTTAAGACATCTGTTGTTAGAATTGGTTTGTCAATTGCTGTGAAACTACACATGCAGGCCAAGAATTGAATTGAATAGATTAATCTTCTATATTTAAACAGACTCTTCCTTAAAACATATCCACATCAAAGCCCAGGGCAACAGCTAACTATCATCAATCCTCTCACAACAAACGCAAAGGGAGTTGCAGAATTCAAATAATCCAAACCAAACGGAATCCAAAAACAAAACGACATTTTGCAGAAGGGGGGGAATTAGAGAAACACAACAAGAACGCTAACGAGAAGCTTCTTGAGGATACCCACGCCTCCATATTACGTTACTCATCAAACCCCCTGCATGAAATCTAGCAACAGACCAGAACATAACGCTCAAACTCCCCCTTTCCTTTTCAGCCGGTCATGCATTCCCAAAAGCGAAATTCGCTCGATACCCACAGAACAAAAAGTCTCCAAATTCGTCTCGCACAAGCACCCGCATCAGCAATAAGAAAAATACTAAATAAAAAAGCAGCAGCAGCAGCTAGTTCCCATCAGCGAACAAATTCACAGCACGAAATCCAGCAAAACCACAACGCCACGAGGCAGAAGAGACGGGAAAACCCTAACCGGGATCGCACTGCTGGTAAAACTCCTCGACTTCTGCATCACAAAGCAACAAGAGGGCAGGGGAAAAAGAAAAAGAAAACCGAAAACTTCCGTCAGAACCTCAAACACGCAGACCCAAAATGGCGCCACAACTCGAAATCCCTCAACCCCATTTGCCGGCACGCGACGCGATGCGCCGAAGGGATGCAGGCAAAGGAAAACCCATAAGAAGAAATAACGGGAATTTGAAGAGGAAAGGGGGGGGGCGTAGTAGTACCGGCGGTGAGGGCCTTGATCATGCCGGCCCTCCGGCCCTTGAAATCCCTGAACACCTCCTCGACGGTGCGAGGGTTGTACTGCGCGCCTCCGTCCATGGCCGCGACGACGGAACTATAAGCACGAGACCCGCCGGAATTCGGAGGTCCGGCGACGGGGAGAGACGGGGTCGGAATTGAGGTCGGGGGAGGGGAGAATTCCTAGAGAGAGAGAGAGAGCGCTCGCAGCAGAGATCGGAGAGGAGAGAGAGAGGGAGGGAGGGAGTGAGGGAGGGAGGTAAAAGGAGGGAAAGATGGGAAAGTATTTGACCTCTGTACGCAGAGCTAGAGAGAGAGAGACAGACAGAGATGGGTGCGGATTTGAACCGGGTCCGGATTTAACTGGATTTGAATACGGTCGGGATGGAGTCCGTGGGCCCCCGGATTAGATCTCGCCCCCACCCCCCCGCGCGCTCGCTTGTTGGGCTTGTGCTTGGGCCCGTGATTGGGCCTCGAAGAAGGCCCGATAAGAGGGGGGAGCTGGGAATCCTAGGAGGGAGGGAGCGAGCGAGCATCGTGTGGGAAGGCTTATTGATGCGGATGTTTTCAAGCTCCGATTACAAGCGGTGAAAATCAATGCAAAAAATGAAAGAGCCTCGCTAGCCGATGTCTGTTGGTGGGTCCGTGGTCGAGAAGCCCGCCCCGATGTATCGTCGCATTCAAGCCGGGTCTAGTCGAGCTCGGAAGAAGCAGGACTGGTAGGGATGTTCGGCGTACGGTTGCTCGCTAGGGCAAAGACGGCGTGGCCCGACCCGGCTCTCTTATTGGATGATGGATGGGTCTTGCGGGTCAGGGCCCCCATAAGCTCATGGCCCGTGTTTTATTGGGCAACACATGCACGTATGCATTTGCTAGTTACTTTTTAACTTCTCAAGAGTACTCAAAGCAAACACACTATCAATAGTCTCTCTTGGCACTATACATGTAACGTCCGATCAACTTATCCTACGAAGATTTTCTGACGCGTCCACACCACTGGCATATTTTATTTTTAATCGGGCACGCCACTGCATATTGAAAGTGATGAAATTATGCCCCTCGAAACTCGTTACGTAACAACTTTTGAACGGTGGATGCATTCAAGGATACGTCTTATATTTTATTTTCCCGTGTTCGTTAGATCCTCACAAGCACTACCAAGTTGTATTCTTTCTCCAAGGAAATTAGAAAAGAATCCATCGAAATTCATGCTAGAAGAATGGTTTTAGATTAACGGCGTGTATACGAGTCACGTCTATCTCATTAATAGAAGTTCTTAATCTTTCGCGGCCGGTGATTCGACAGATGAAACCAATAGTTCAAATTAACAATCTCCAATGGACAAGGGTGACGAGGATGAAAAGGAAAGATGACTAGTGAACGGGGTGAGTGAATGTGACTTTTATTTTTCTTGACACTTAACCGAAAGAAACAACAATTTGCAGAGAGAAATGGTAGTTAGATCACTCGATTATAATGATGTGTATTTCAATCATAATAGGGCTGCAAATAGCCCCGTCTTAGATGTGATCTATATAGCATGACAGATAAATCAATCATAGTAGAGAACGAGCTCGATCTGAGCTCATGTACTAGCCTACCACACCACATCGAGCCAATTCCTTTGATCCAAAAAGTCGAGCTTTCTATTGACAACTCGTAAAACTGTCACCAATCAAAAGGATGGTCGGAGGAAGTTGCATCATGAACTATATAGCTTACCACACCGAGCCAATTCCCTCAATCCAAAAGTCAAGCTCTCTTTTGCCATCAAAAAATATCAACACGGACCTCGAATCCCTGCCCTATTGTCGAGTTTCGCAACACCAATTATTCCAAACCACGACGAGCTCGCTAACTCGCCTGATCCAACATATAGTACTAATAGAAAGCTCATAAAACCATCGAAAGTCATGAGCGAACAAGATACAAAGACCATGCTCCTTCCCGACTCCCAATCGTGTGATATGGAATTCACGCTTTCGAGATGCGATTAACATGCTTAGTCGTATCACAATCGACCAAATCACATAATGCTTCCATTGAACTTTTCGACTGCTGCAATAAAGACAAAAGCTGGAGAGATGAGCGGGGCATGCATGCTCGCACTGAACGTGAAGATGGGGATGGAGGAGGAGGGAGACCCCCGAGAAAGCACAGCCCAAGTCATGAAGTGCACGTGGAGCAACCCCTCCTCCACTGCACCACGGCCAAAGAGAGACAGGCGGGGACAGAGAAACATACGTGAGGCTGACATTGTCCGGAAGTCCTGAGGAGACGGCTAATGAACTGCCACTTTGTTGGTGCTTGGAAGGAGAGAAACTGTCCCTTTCTTCCTCGTGCCGTATTAAGATAATGTTCCTAGGTATTAAACGAATTTTATTGAGGTTTATTTATTGAGTCACGGGGTAGGGTCTCTAACCAAGTTTACTATGGATTTTTTTCTCATTTTTTTGCATCACCGTACCCCGAAAAACCCCACAAATGATCGAGAACGAACGCTCATATTAGTTCGGGGTGTTCGTGCAAACCAAACAGATCGAAAAATTTGGTTATCTATGTATGTCGGATCATGTGAGACTTGCCCCTTTTTATGTTTCTATGATTTAGCAGTCGAGTTATTTTACTATCTCTCGATGCAAAGAATGAGATTTCTATTTTGTGGTCCTCGATACGCCAGATGGTTGCAATTGACACCCTAGAGAAAAGCATGACTCGATGAGATCTTGTGCTAAGCGTTCACTTCTCTCTCTGCTCCTCCAAAATGTTCCCCGAGTAGAGATGGACTGGGGCTAGAGAAAAGGATGTTGGCCAATCATGGTCGTGCGGTCGAGCGACCTCGTTGCCCCACCCGCCTACTCCCATGAAGACATCAGACTTCAATTGATCCTAACTCCTTGAGTTGCTAAGGAAGCAACGTATGCCCTCGGTTCACGTGGGAAAGAGACGACCCATCACAATCCTGAGTTGATAGTTGCATTTTTTGTTCATGCATACTTAGATTGCGTCTATCTAAATAGAGCTGATGGTCCGTAGCCCTTGATCATCCTAGCTAACTCTCCGTACTTGGGACTCGACCTAAAATCGTTGCGTTCAAACTATGGTATAAAGGTTGGAGTCGAACAACGGCGGCTTTCATGCACCGGCCTTCTTAATTATATGAATTGATTTTGTGCGTTACTATCTAACGTATGATATCGATTATATATACACAAACGATGAAGATGTATGCACGAGATACGAAAAATCACCTAATAAATATCTTCATCATTGCGATGGGGTTGGAGAAAAGTCTTTGTAGACAACAATGTCTATTATAGTAATTTTCATGTCCATTTGCGACACGACTGCTAGTATTACTAGTGACAGATCGCAAATAGGGTTGGCGGGGGTCATTGGTCCCTCGGGATATGTAGAGAGAGTAAGTTGAGCTCGTACAGTGCATTGAAACTCGTACTCTCGATCGATCGTCTAGGTATCAAAGATCTAGAGCTTGATAGTCGAAACTCTATTGACACATCGTTCTCTCCTCTCTTAATTAACCAGGATGACGTTCAAGAAATTTACATGTAGAGTGCTCGAGTCATTTCATATTCGCAAAAAGAAATCAAAACACAAGTGGAATCATTCGAGAAGTGTGAGAAAATAACTATATTTAGGGCACCGACTTGGCTATAATATTTTTACTTAATACACTTCTAATTTCTTGTAAATCTCTTAAAAAAAAGATCAAATTTATGTCCTACCTCTCGGAATGCAAAACATTATTTACAAACAATCTTTACACACTATACGAACCATGTACTAATCGATAGAAAGCTTGAGAAATTGTTCATGAAAGAGGAGAGACTAAAAAATATATAGATAAGCGCATTTGAAGTCATTAAATTTATCATGAAAGCGTAATCGAATCTCGAAATTTTTCAAATTTTAGGACTTTTGATACTCCAATCTCCAAAAACAAAAATAGAAAATAAACAGAGAAAAGGGTGTCTGTCAAAACTTAATTACGTGCCTGCCTGACCGTGGGATCAGCAGATGGCAGGAGGAAGACGAAGGGGATCCGACGGCTGGGGATCGTTCCTGACAAGGGCAAACTGCAGGATCGACCGGGGGGAGGGGGGATGACGTAAGCGAGCGCAGTGAATAAAAAGGAGCTAAAAAGTCGACAAAAAAATGATAGATATCATCAACGACCTCCCGACCGCACGTGTCAGGGGCCACGTCACGTGGGGGGGGAGGGACAGGGAAACAGTGAATTATTCGCGTCGCCAGAGCGCGCGGGGGGGCCCCACACGTGTTAAAAGTCCGGCCCCGGTGACAACGGGGTCGCGCGTGATGGGTTAAGATCAGATCAGACGGCCAGGCGCTAATTATTGGAGGGTGGGGTTTTATCCCCTCTGCGCGTCCACAGGCTACGCGCATTAGGCAAGCTGTAGCTGTTCTTAGCCTGGATGCTTAACCGGTTTCCAGATGACGACCATCCTGGGCCAATTTTTTTTTTGCAGAGCCTTCGATTGGGACGGTACAAGACAGGCTTCAACGAAAATCTTTGGCATGAAAAAGGGCAAATTCTAGAAGATTTAGCACTAGTTTTGAGGGGTACACGAGAGAATTCATAAAATCACGGTCGAATTGTACGATCGCAGCTACATTTAGTACCATGGCGATGTTGCGAATATAGCTATTATGACCGTGGATTAATGTCGCGAAATTGATCAAATGGGTGCTCACTTAATGTGGGTGAATCTATCGAATAGTCACGAATTATGGGCTTATTAAACTTCGACAAACGGAGAATTCACTTTCATCTTCAGGCATGCAATTTTGTGCTCGAGGATGTTATTTGATAAGTTTCTCGCCATTTGCCCGTTAATCTTAAAAGAAAATGAGACATGAAATTAAACGAGAATGAAGGACAGTGATTATCCATTTGAAAAGCAATATTAATTGTAAAGCCAATCACTTCTTGGAGATCTTGTGATGAGTCTAATGACCAGTTTGGACGATGCACATGAGACTTGTCGCTTGGCATGGTAGAAAGAAACAAAGCGGTAGGAATTTGTAAGGTTATCATGGGTCTTGCTTAGAGGGTACAATTAAGGTCCTCACCCAACACTATCCCAACTAGATCCACACGCTCTGAAACCAAAAAATTATTATCGGAAGCCTCGAATGCACGCAAGTCCCCAATGCTCTTAGCCCGTCGATTCATGTAGTCTCCATATTGGGGCGCACGCGATCGAACAATTGATATCGCTCGGGCTCACATGGAACGGCATCCAACTAGGGCTACAAATGTAGAGGCTACAAATTCTTCAACGGTGGGGCTCAGACTGTTTACTAGGGCTTCCTCTTTGATCAATCCCCATCCGATGCTGAAAGTACAGCACAAGGATCTTGGCGCTACCGCTGCTGCTGCTGTATGCCACCTTGCAAATTGTAGCTCGAAGATAACTCCCTGTAGACTGTCCATCCAAGCCGAGCTCAAGAGACCAAAACCAATGACCTTTCACCTTCAAAACACACAATCTCTATCTACGAGACTCTGAAGAGAGGGAGTTGCACAGATATTTTGACCGATGCTGATAGCTACATGGCATGCTGTCTCGAGATGGCTGAACAGCCAGACAACCAGAAATGGAAGATCATGTGATCTTGGCAAGTATAATAGAGGCAAGGCACTGTGCGAGTGCATTAGTGTGTGGGGTTTAGGGTTTTTTTGGGGCTTGTTAATGTTGTTTAGTCCAAAGCATCACTTTCAGCCTCATCAAGGATGTTTTGTTGTTTTCCCAAGCGCCAATGAAAACAACTGTGCCCTTCGATGGCCAAAAGAAGAAAGACTTGCATGACTTCTCAGCGGTGTGCATTATGGATGTAGTCAGTGATAGTTACTGAGGCACGCTTTTTCAAAATAATTAATATATAGATAAATAAAGAGTTAGGATTATTTTCCCCCTATTTTTTTTAATTCCATTTTATCAATTATAAAATGCAATATCTGATCTCCAACTTTGTTTTGAAAAATAAATACGTAGATTGTTACCGAGACACCCTCTATTTCAAATAAATAAATAAATAATAGAGAGAGCTGGGATTATTTTCCCTCTTTTTTTCTTTAATTAATTCAATTTTATAAATTATATGGTTGCAATATCTCATCTCCTACTTTGTTTTGAAAAACTCTTCAGACATTATCAAAAAGCAAAAGCATAGGCTCCAAGATTATTACATTGGTTTTCGTTTTTTTTTCCTTTTTAATCTTGAGAGGCTCCTTGGTTGAACCATGATTATATATCAATCTTTCACAGGCTCCTGATATAATTACTCATGCAGGTTAAAAAGCCAAATGTTTTTTCATGATTACAGGCAATCTATCGCCAACTTTGGTCAAGCTTTTGAAACTGTCATTTCCATTTTTGGGTAATAGAGCTGGGAGCATTAAGTCCTACAAGTTTCAAATTCAAAAGGAAGATAAAACGATTAAGAAGGTAAAATCGGGCCCCATCCCATTCAAGAAGATCAGAAACAGCATAGACAATGACTATTTTTTGCTTTTCCTTCTATTTTTTTGGTCAAATATTTTTCATTTTATTTATCTGGATACTTCTTTTAACATTTAATTACGCGATATGTTGGTATGAAATATCTTCTTCTTTTTTATACACGTCTGAAAATCACAAAATTAACGAAAATTCTGTTGAATAGATACTGCATGTTGGTCTATCAGGTGGTACGAGCGTTATATAGAAGATTTTCTTCTTATTGTGTCCTTCATTTAATTTTATATAATACTTTCAGTTTGTATATTCTATTTTCGGTAAAATATTTTTGATAAATGAAAAAGGACATTTTGTTGGTATAATTTTCCAGTCGCGAAAATAATGAGAACAGTAGATATTGCTTTCTTTTCATTCTATAAATCTAATATTGAAAACATTCCATTTCTTTTTTGTTCAATTTTCATTTGAAAATTGTTTTGAAAGTGCTGGCAGATGCATATTCAAAACTGTTTTCTTTATAAAAATGAATATAATATTCGGTTAAAATAGGACCATTTATTTCAAATTGTCTCATTAAAATTCTCACGTTCGACTTTGTGAAAATTTTCAAAAAAAAAAAAAGCCTTCAGAATCGGCAGGTTTCCTCGAGCATTGTACGTCCCAAGAAAATTCAACATGAACAGTGCACAAATAATAGCCAGTGATAATGTGTTTTTCCACAAATACATGTGACATGCTTCTAAAACCATAGCTTAAACAGACAGTCACTGCACAATCTACTGTTCATGTCATTGGCTTGAATGATGGAGAATTAGATATGTATTGGCTTCTTTTATTTTTCGAAAATCAATAATTTGAAAGATAATTTTTTTAAAAATAACCGTTTATATCGTTTACAAATATGAACGAATGAAAATTTTTTCATCGCTCTAAAAAATATTTAGATATAAATTATTATCGCTAACGAAAATATTTGCCACCAGCTTATTATTTTAAGCGACACAAACGACCGATTTTACGAAATTATTATCTAAATTATTTATTTTACGTGAAACAAACGAACCTTAAATGTAATTTGTCTCAATCCTCATCTCCCTCTCTCAAAGGATAAAAGTATGTCATTGAAGAATCACACCTACAAGTCTCCACGAACAACTCTCCATTAGAAATATGCACATGCACCAAACAGAATAATGATAACCTGCTCACCCATCTCATTAAGTATGATATTCCACTTCCATTATGGCCTCGCAAATATTCCCAAATCAACCGATCTACGTTCGAATTAATTATTCAACCGACGTTGGTTCCATCAATCTACATCCAATAATTCTCCTCCTGCCCAATCTCCCAAATTTCTCCAAACTCTTAGTCAATTTGGTGATGTAACCAACCCCCACATGGTTTGAATCAAATTTTAGTTCGAGTTTGCCCGTTGGAGGCTTCGATCGGTTATATGCATTAAAACAAATCCACCATCCTGATTCGATCGTGGTTTTGCAACATTTAGGTCAATTCTTATGATTGGAATCGGAAAGACTTATATCAAGGAGGAATTGTACATGAAATCTTATGGCTCTGTATACAAGTCTGCCGACTTTTAGAGTCACTCTAACTCATTGACCAAAGATACCATTTCGATCAGCCGTCTATTGTAAAATCAACTTATTGTAAGACTTAATAATTCAACAAGAAGCATATTCCATTCCGCTTATATATATATTTATTGCGCGAACCGAGTAAATTCGTCAAAACCCAATATACAAAAAACTTGGATGGTGTTCGAAATGTGCACCTTCAAGACAGCTTTGAGATTTACAGGGATATTCGGGCTCTTTTAAGGTGGTTTAACAAAACTTGAAAAGGCGAATCCCCTTAAACACGACAATACTAGAGCGCCTCGACGAAGCTTTTAGAGTGAATATGATAGATTTTGAGTGTCAAATTATATAGTGATGAGGATGATCCTCATCATTTTAAGACCATGTTTTCCATAAAGTTAAGGTCGCACTTGCTTTGGAAATACATGTTGCTAAAATCTTCAATAGCCCAAATCAAAGCACATCAGAACTACGATGCCAAAAAGGCTCATACAAATGAAAGTTAAAAGTATGACATAGTGTGGTAAAAAGCACCCATTGTTTTTCCACGAAGTTGTGAGTTTTATACTATTAGGCTCTCGAGCAAATCCTCATGCAGAAGATCATTCTTCACGTCACGATTCTAATTCTAGAAACGTGACTTTACGAGCAATAATATCTATGACTCAAATCGGATGCGGCAGATGTGAGATTTTTATGGCAATGCTCGAGATGGATCGCTTGCTACGCCTGATCACCCCTCCTTACTCTTTCGACGCGGTCGACGAACTCAAATTCGAACTTGGGAAACTGGCACTAGTTAAATTTACTCCATTTCCAATTATTTTTGCTTTACTTCCAATTTTTTTGTGGGGAATTGAGTAATTTCCTACACCATGGAGGGGCAAAACGGGGACAAAAGAAAATGGGCAGGAAGAACAGCGCCAAGCTGGCCAATTAGCTCCAATCGGCACGGACCATGCACGCGCACGAACGAGACCCCCCCTCCCCTTTATAAAAGTCCTCTCTCTCCCTCCTCCCCTGTCCTGCATCTTCAAGGCGTGCCCTTTCTCGCTCTCATTACTCTCCCTCTCTCTCTCTACCCCGCACTCTCTCTCTCTCTACCAAAACACATCGATTGCTCTTGTTCCTCCACGCCATGCTCGCTCCCTCCCTTCCTTCTTTCACTCCCCAGAGAGAAAAAAGCCACAGGGAAGAAGGAATTCTAGTGAGAGAAGAGATGTCCGCTTTCCAGTAATGCCCCTCTCGCCCGACCTGTCCTCTCGCGAGATTTGAGCGCCTCCCGAAACAGCGGCAGCTTTCCGAGCCTCCTCCTTTCCCAGACAGGCTCAACCACCCCCCTCCCTCTTCTCCCTCTCTCTCTCCATCATTTTGTCTCTCTCGCTCTGCGCGTGTCAATCCTTGTGCTCTTGACATCTCTCTGTTCCTGCACAGTTCTCTGAAGAAGTGGGGAGAGGGGAAAAAGGGGGGGAGAACAGGGACATGTATAAGTCGGAGAGAACTCTGAGGGAAGAGAGGTGCGCGCAAGGGAAGCGGAACCCGTCTTTCTCTTCCACTCTTCTCGACAAGATCTACAGGTCCATTGATGAGCCCGACCCGAAAGACGAGGAGGACATGAGGTTCTGCAGCGACGCGGCAATGGCGAGGAAACAGAGCATCCGGGACGTCAAGAAATGCGGCTCCAAAAGCAGCAAGTGCGCCGAGGAAAACCTCGCTCATCACCGAGGTGGTTTCGTCAATAACAAGGTCGGTGACGATGGGGGAGCGAAAGCGAGGCAGATGAGGGACGAGTTCGAGAGGAAGCAGAGGAGGGATCGCGATCGCGACCCCGATGCTCTGTTTTTCAGTTCGACCTCGAGCTCGTCGGATTCGAGCTCTGGTGGGTTCTCTTCCTCGGACACTGAGTCCATGTATGGGGTCGTCAAGACAAGAAGCTCTTGCTTCGCTCCACCATCACTACCGAGGCCTAAGCCGGTGAGGACCAGCTCCTCTGTTAAACCGGAGAAAACAGGGAGGGCTCTGTTTCAAGAGCAGAGGAAGTCGCGTGACTTTGATAATTATCGCCACGATTCTTCTGCCGAACAGAGCGCGTACAACGAGGGAGGTATGATAAAGTCCAAATCGAGAGCGTTAAAAATTTATGCCAACCTGAAGAAGGTGAAGCAGCCGATTTCGCCAGGGGGCCGGCTCTCGAATTTCATCAATTCTCTCTTCACCGCCACCAACACGAAGAAGCCCAAGCCGACCACGGCGACTGGTGGTTATGGAGAACCAAATGCCGAGAGGAAATCTCAATCTGCACAAGAATCCGTGTGTTCCACGGCTTCTTCGTTCTCGAGATCTTGCTTGAGCAAGCATTCCCCAGCATCGAGGCAGAAACTGCATAACGGCGTCAAGAGGACGGTCCGGTTCTACCCGGTGAGCGTGATCGTGGACGAAGATTGCAGGCCGTGCGGACAAAAATCACTGTGTGAAGAAGATCACGACGAGTACAACTCGAATTCAATGCCGGTGTCCATGCCGAGTGCGTGGAAAATCGGAGGGAGGCCGCCAACATCGAGGAAAACAGAGGAAACAGAGCAAGTCAAATCCCATGCGATTGAGAAAAGCCGGCGCGTGGAAGAGGCGGCGAGAGAGTTCTTAAGGGATTACTACCAGAACCAGAAGAAGCTGAGAAACGACAGTTTCGCGGCGAGGGGCCACCAGGAGATTCATCAGGTCGGCTATGACGAGGGCGATTGCCATGACGACGACGACGACGCGGCAAGTTATTCGAGCTCAGATCTGTTTGAGCTTGATCATCTTGCAGTAATAGGCAATGAGAGATATTGTGAAGACCTTCCAGTGTATGAAACTACTCATGTGGGCACGAATCGTGCGATTGCTAATGGACTGATCATGTAATTACTATTTCCCGCGTAATATTACAAGAGTCACATTCTTAGCCAATCTCTTACTCCTTTTTTATCTTAATTGTCTTCAAGTTCTCAATGTTATATAGTTTGATCAATGTATGAGTTCTCTTGAGTGAGTATACACCCATTTTGGCCTAAATTGAGGGTGGATACAAGCCACCAAAATATTTGAATTTCATATTTACTTTTTGGTTTTCACTCGATCTACACGAGAAATCTTAATAAAAAGAGTATGTCTACTCAATATATTCATTTATGAAAACATGGATACGCAGTTTGAAATCGAATAAAGGCTGGATGACTTTTTGAATGGATCTTATTTACGAGGGCTCTGGACATTAATTAAGCATATTAAATAAGGAATGTTTCGACTTCCGAAATGCCGATTATACAATATGGAAAAAAGCAATACATTGAAAACCTTGAATTTTTTTTCATTTGATTGCTTAACAATCGTATCGTGACAACTTGATTTTATGAACTTCGATGATTTGGTGTGAACAGGGAGGGAAGGTAAAGTAAAGAAAGGGAAAGAAGATATGTATAAAGGAAAGGAATCACAAGCAAAATGAGAGAGGTGGATAGAATATACATAGTTCTTGTGAAGTGAAGGCGATGGCGAAAAAAAGGGAAAAGGAAGGCATGATCTTAGCCCACGGGAGTAGACAAAAGAGAGAGGCTTTTTGCTTTCCTTCTTTTTTCCTCAACACATTTTGGATTGTAGTTGACATGTACACTTTGCTTGAGCATTGCGTTAGCATCTCCCCCACAAAATCATCACACTCCATCCAAGAAATTGACAATTTCTTCCTTCATTTCTATTTTTTCTTCCCTATGATTGCAAAGTACTGTCGTCGATTTCACGATAATTTTAACGCTATTCATCGCATGCTCACCACAGAGATTTAGATCACGTCAACATCCACGCGATACACGGAAAACAAACCAGGCAAAACTCGATCTGGAAGAAGTGTAAGCATGCTGAGTTTGCAAGTTATTGTAGTCATGTGTACTCAAGATTTATTAAGAAGATTACTAAATGATGTAACTATATCAGAAATCCAACTATACATGTTGGACCGGCGATCAAATCAAACAACTGCGGTGAGGCGATTGCAGGTGCTGCGAAGCAGCTCTAAAGTTCATATTATTCAATGAATCGTTCCTGAACATAAAAACAGAAATGTGTGGTGATTGGCTCGTGGACCACCCTAGTCCAAAATAGACAACTGCAAACAACCTTTAGGTGCGTGCACAGACCCTAATACTTTTCGGTAGAAGCTTCGTTAATTCCTTTTTTTTTCGAGGGACATGAAATAAAGACCTAATTTCTAGGTTGTTAATTAATTTTTCTTGTATGTTTTTGGGTATCTCGTTGAAGATACTCTAGCTTGGTTGTTTATGAGAAGAGAACAAGTAGTTGGGACTTGGGAGATTTAACTAATGTTATGCGCACGTAGCCTACTATAGCCAAGGCATTATTGAGCTAATTATTCAAATGTTTATTTTGGAGATGTGGGTGGATTTGATTAGTCTCGAAATTGGCACCACCGATGGAATCTTGACAATCTTGAAAAGGGAATACGTAAAATCTGTTCATGGGCGATGGTTGTGAAATGTTTAGGGTTTAAATTTCTACGCGACCGCATAAGGTTGTGTGTCGATTTCGAGAGGGAATAATGTTGTTGGAGGCATCGGGCACCGCTAAACTTTGCACCAAACGAGATAAAACTATGTGGGATAAGAGCCAAAGAAGCCCTAATCTTGGGATATATCTCTTTTGTTTAAAGCATGTGGCGAGTCATTAGACTTATCATCAATTTGTGACTCTTCTGGTAACATGATTAAAAAGTACTATTGGGAAAAGTAGTGCTTGTTGGGAAGTATTATTTTATATATAATTCTTTGTCTGCATGATATTTTTTATATGGTTAGTTAATTCTGCTAGTATAGACATGTATGCGACGGGGTATTTTTGCAAATGGCGTATCTTTACCATCCGCGAGAAATATATATATATATATATATATATATATATTTTAGCTGGTAGTGGATCAAGTAAAATTATTACCATTATAGTCAAATGAGAAAATGGAATAAATAGTTTGTTTTTGAATTTTCATTTTATATACGACTAATAATTTTATATTCTTTCATATACGATCATAGGATTCCTTTCGTGTGTATGCACTTAAAATTTCTTTCGCTGAAAGATCTCTAATAATTAATGATTGAATCGCATCGTAACATGTCAATCTCTTGATGCTGCTGATAGAAATAATCTTTTCGGTGACAACGAATTATATATATGCTCTCTTTTTTACCCTTTTTTAATTGCACAAGCACAAGCGACACACCAATTCTGCTCTCTATTATAACAAACCCCAAACTGGTACACATGTGATAAATTTATCCTTCATTAGTTTTCAATAAATTTTACCGTCAAATTGTTGAGTTGGATGACACGTGGTAGTTGATAGGTGTACCAATTTGGGATTTTACCCTCTGTTTGTCACAGGTTTATCAATTTGTGATTTTTTGTGGTATTAATTCAATTTAACGAAGAGTAAATTTGTTACAGGTGTACCAATTTGGGGTCTTTGGTGGTCAAAAAATTAGTTCAGGATAAATTTGTCGCAAGTGTACCAATTTAAGTTTTTTCGTGGTATTAACCCTTATAACAAACCCTATTCTACCTTTGCACTTCTATGTTTTTCTTGTCTTTGTTAGTTTTAATCAGTATGATTACTAGTATCCCTATCACTTAGAGCAGATAAAACCCCGAAGAGTCATAAGCAATCAATGTCAAAAGGGTTTATAAACGAGCTTAGTGATGTAGATGAGGCTGTACTTGTATGAATATGAAAATCCACAAAGTGATGATGCTAAAGTGCCAAGAACTGAGTTTAAAGCATCAAGACTAGTATATGCACCTCCCAATTAAATAAAATTATATGTAGATCGAACTTTTTAAGTAGACCTAATAATGAACCTATAAGATGACATTAGTACGTGAGGAGCATACACACTAAAGAAAGAATATCTCTAGTCAAAATCTAACATGATCATATGATTAGGAAGCAAAAAGACAAGTGAAAAAAGTATACACTTCATTTATGGTAGTGGGTTGGTGCCTTTTGTTACTTATTCAACAAATGTAGGTGGGAAATTATTTTTTTAGTTAGGGTTTTTTTTAATTATTAGCCAATTCGTTTTTTTTACTTTCTTGATGGTAGTTAAATAGAGGGTCTTTTTTTGTTTGTTTAAATTAAATATAGTATGAATGCTGCCTCAGCTCTTTTAAAGTTTTAAGGTCGCTGTTTTAATCTACTAGGGGTTATGGCTCCGTACACTGGGTGGGGAACTTGCCAGCAATGATATGAATGCATGGAATAATGTTGTTTGTGGAAGGAGAAGTGAACTAGAAAGAAAAACTTAGATGCCTGCCTGGTCTTGACTCTTGCCTTTCTTTCATAAAGCTTGTGTCCTCTTAACTAGGAATTTTCCTTGAATTCTTGATATTCGGTTAAAAGATAATCTCATCAAAGGAAGGGAGCTTTGGCTCCTACGAGAGCCTCATGGCATGTCTGTTTGATATACAAATATTACGGGCTCCATGGATGCATTTATTATTTCAATGTGCCGATGCCCACATGCCTCGCACTTTCAATTCCCCCCAAATTTTTATCTTTCCTAAGAGAAGGGAATACCCTCTAAGAGTTTTATATCCCGATGATCCCAAAATTCGGTTGAGGACTGAGATAAAGTTTTTAAAGTTCTTCCTTAGGACCAAACCAGCAATGATATGAATGCATGGAATAATTTTGTTTGTGGAAGGACAAGTGAGCTAGACAGAAAAACCTAGATGCCTGCCTGGGCTTGACTCTTGCCTTTCTTTCATAAAGCTTGTGTTTATTTTTTTTTATGAAAAAATTGCATTTCTGGGGATATATATCACATCTGTTAGTTATCAGTTTATGTAATGGAAATGGGTATCAAAACTAATTAATGGTTTAGAGAAAGTTTTATTAGTTAGGCAGTTGGTTTGATTGAAGCATCAATCATATCTTACGCATAATTCATGGTTTATGTGACAAATTGGACTTCACATGCATGATCAAATCTATCTTTGTAGGAGGTGAATTAGTCAAGTTGAGTGAAGTTTCAAGTAGAAATTGTCCAATCAATCATAAACTTATTTTATGGATGTTAATCAAGTCGCAAACTTTCTAATTTTGTTAATTTAGTCAATAACCTTTGCATGAAATTTCCAACGTAGTCCTCCTAATCAATTTTTGTCGGAAATTGCTAACGAGATGTTGTGCCACTTAGGATAACCGACGGTGACTGGACCGTCACATTGGCTATTTCCAACGAAAATTGACTGAAAGGACTAGGTTGGAATTTCGCGCAATGATTTAAGACTGAATTGAAAAATGCTAAGATAACCATGCCGTTAGCTTGGAAAGTGGACGGTCAATCCTCAGCCACACATTTTCCATCTTCAAAATGGGAGATTTATTTAACAGGTGTCCTAATTTTATTATATAAACTTACATTTTCCAATTAAAAAAGTCATAAGATGAGAACCATTTTCTTGTCTTATTTAAGAAACAAATCAATGATAATATTCAAACAATAAGAAATATATGAACTCGGTTGTAACTAAAATAGTGAATATAATTCTCCGACCAAAGAAAAGATTATGTGGATATTGTTCCTAAATTAAAAAAAATTAATTACTCAAAAAATAGGCATGTAATTATCTCATATGGTGTTTCCAAATTATTTTCCAATAATTATGTAGAATTCTTTGGAAATATATGTCTTAGCATCTACCAGTTGAATTGATAAATACAATCTACCAGGATGAGGGTACAACAAATTTCATTGATTTTCACTCAATTGGGAATTCGGATTAGATGAGTCATTGTAGCTATTCTCAAAATTTGATTGGCAATCAAGAATCAATTGGGGGTTTTCAATCATTGCTGGTACTTGTTATTATTTAGTTTTGAAATAAATACCTTACTATAAATTGACTTTTTATCTGTATGAAATTATGTGTGGTCAAGTGTCTTGTGGTGATGTGAACTTCTCGATGAGTCACACATTGGAGCTATATTAGATAAAATTTGTATAAAAATCGATCAATTTTTTTTTTAACTTGAGCGTTGACTCAAGTGATCCTAAGATTGATTTTGTAATGTTTTAGGTCCCTACACATCTTCACCTATGAGATTTGGATCAACAGTGTAAACTTTTTTCTCAACTAATTCATTAATCTTATTTTGATATTTTCTTTACTTCATTTATTTTATGTATAATCGATATTACTGGTCTTAATTTTAGGTCACCGAAGAGTCCTTCTAGAGCAATTTGATTTGAGCAAAAGGAATGAGAAATCATTTCATTGCACAATGATTTCGTTATTATGTTGCAAAACCAACGTTTTAAGTGTTTTTCATCTTTTAAATTTAATAAATCTATATAATGACATTAATGATTTCTTTTTAGTGAGTGATAATATTTTTTACTTGTAATTAATTTATATTTCGGTATCTAATTTTTTTTCTTTCTTTATATTCAAGAAAATTGATTATGTAGGCCATTTTATGATTTTGTCTCTCAATTTGAGCTTGCAATAAGGAAACATAGGAGTAAAAAAAAGTTAAAAAAAGAAAGGAAACATAGAGTTAAAAATTGAAATCGATTAAGGAAGTTTACCAGTTTCCTCAAAAAAAATTTGTGGCTGACCTTTGACCGTGACGCTGTCAGCTTAGAACTGATTAGACAATTTTTCCAAATTTCCAAAAAATAGGAAGAATTTTGCATCTTATGAGCTCACAACCTACCTAGAGCTAGTCTTGTTCAATTCTTTATTTAACTTATCCTTGCTTTCCTCTGTAGTGGGAACATTGTGAATTTGCTGCCAAAATAAGGACATGCTTTATGTGGAAATTAAAGCAAAAGACTCATGCCTTAGTACAAGACCCACCCAGGTGACATACAAGTACAAATTTTGCCTAATTCCATTTGTTTATTGAGTTACAAAGGTTGACAATGAGGAAAAAGGAACACAAGAATTATAATCATTACAACCTCAAAATGAGGAACGGCTGATCTAATCCACAAAGTGAGACATGCAAGATATGGATGTTTTCTTCATATAATGAAAGAAAAGTTGTGATTTGGGTTATTTTAAGAAATGAACATTTAAGATGTTTCCAGATTGAAATTTTTTAATTGAAATTTGAAATCCACGAGAAAGTTATGTGAACACATTGTTCATATGTTGACTGTTCAAATGATCATATTGTCCATTCTAAGCAATATATAGTTATTATTTATATTATAGCAAATTTGACCATTATTGAGATTTTACTATATAAAAATTTGAGCTTTTAGGAGAGAACCCTTATGTGTGTATATTGGATGCATGGCACATGATTATGCACACCATCAAGAGCAAATGAGTTTATATTTGGTCTACCCACTCGTATTTTTGCCGTGCTTACTTGATCTATAATGTTAATGAGGGTGTATTTTGTTTCCACAACTTATCTTCTTAAAGTGAGTTTTCTCGTCATAAAAAGATCCTTACATTTTTAATAAACGAGTAAAGATCCCACTTCATATTAATTTCTACAACGGCCAATGATGGATCGAAGGAGGCTACCGAGAGCCGTCGCCTCTCCATGACCAATTGGTACTTGGTGCAATTTTTAAGTAATATATGCCACAATATCTGTGACATTTAATATAAAATTTCAATATTCAGTACATCTGAATTGATAAGCAACCGCCACTGAAAATGTCCAAATAGGAGATGTTGTGTTTATAAACATAATTAGTATATAGCTACTTGCTAATCAGTCTTGGTTCCTTTATCATCTCTCCTTTTGTTTTGGATAACATGGGCATAACATTCAACTTAATCAATTCCCATGAATGCACATAAATTGCCTCGTTCGAGTGCATACATAATGGCTCCACCCTATCTTGTCCATGTGCAAAAGGAAAGGCTCCATTGTTAGAGCAGCAGACATGATCCTCAAAGTTCTTTTGAGGGATAGATATTGTCATTTGAATGAAATCTGTCACAACCTAATTAAACCTTTAACCAATTAGACAATTCTTTTAGATGGCGTTTGGTCATTTGGATTTTTAGCCTGGAAAGGATATGATAATAAATCTAAGGATTTTTCTGTATCCAATTCACTATTTGGTGAATCTCAGCATTAAAACTGGATACTTTCATATTATATCTTGTCCATTGTTTGGTATGAACGTATGTAAATGAACAAACATAGATGGTAAGAATCTCTCATGATTCACTACTAAAGAAACCATAAATACGCAAATGCAGATAACCTCCCTCAATCAATTTACAATTATTATACGGGTGGCGCCTTTTCTATTCCTTCCTTGGTTAAAACACCCCTTAATATAGTGTTCTGACAATTTTACCCTTCATCCCACCTTTCAGCATATGAGTGCTACTATGCATTGGATTTTTTCCTTTCTTTTCTTGCGGATCCCAATTTCCTTCATTTTATTCCTACTCTTTTTGTAGGCAATCCTCCTTTCACACTTTTTGTAAAACGTGGTATCCTCGGGTAAAGTTAATGAGCATGCAGAGGGTGATATTGTCAGAATTGTGAGGCTAGAACAAGCCTGAGTAGACAAGGCTCCCCGCTGGAGACCTTCATATGGAACTCGCCGTCAGAGACTTTCTTGGGTGGCGTTTGCTTCAGCCTCTCTGACGTGCTCGTCCGCGATCCACCGGACAATTTGCTGAATCCACTATGGTACCGCCTTGAGGACGGCGACGCAATGGAGAAGAGCTGCGTCTCCGGCAACATCCTACTCTCCATCTGGATTGGCACCCAAGGTGTGGAGCTTGGAGGCGCTGTATGTGGTTCACATGAGCTCTAAGGTCTATCGGTCTCCAAAGCTGTGGTACCTGCATGCGATGGTGATTGAAGCTCAAGACCTCCACATCACTCTGAATCTGCTGCCATTAATGGTGCGAGTGGTGAGGGTCAAGGTATAGTCTGTTTGGATATGGCAAGGGTCAAGGAATACAGTTTCTTTACATCTTGATCTAATTTTTTGTTGCCCTTAAGTAATTGATACTGCCTAGTAGGGGTGTGCAAAAAAATCGGGAACCACCCAGACCGCTCGGGATGGCCTAGAACAGGATCGAAACTGGTGGTTCCCAGTTCTAGGTATGGAACCGACTGCCCGCCCGCCCACCCAGACCGGACCGGTAATATAATAATAAATATAATATAATATAATATATAATCTATTTTTTTTAATTTTTTTAAAAAAGAAAAATCCTAAATCCCTAAACTAAATCTAACTCGCTCGACACTCATAGCCTCACATCGAGCTGAGAAAGACCTTCTTTCGCTTTGGCCTCACTCTCTCACTCTTCTTGATTAATGCTCACCTTACTATCTTCGACTCTCCATCTCTGTCTCCGTCTTTGTCTTTCAGTCTCCGTCCTTGGCTAGTGGGACTGGTTCCATGGACTCACCCGGGAATCGGACCGAACCGGCGGTCCGGTTCCCGAATGAATCCATGGAACCAACGGGCGGTTCCCGATTCTAATTTTTCGGAACCGATCGTTAGTGGGCGGTTCCCAGTTTTAGGGTGGGAGCTGCCCACCCGGACCATGCTCACCTCTACTGCCTAGTGCCATGGCAAGGAGTTAGAGCATTTTGCTACAACCTTCATTTTCTCTTTCTTGAAGATCGACTTGAGTTCAAAGAAATTCTTTTGACCCCACTTGCTAATTCCCTATACTAAAGAGAAGAAATTTTTGTATCTCTATTTCGTTCTTTTTTTCGAGGTGGAGTTCAGTTGTTTTCTAGTTTCTTACTTGAACATGGTGAAGAAGCTTGTCTGTAATTGAATTGGAGCTTCAAGTTGTGGTTTTTCATTCTGTTTTTTGAGGTGGTGTTTTACCTCTTGCACTCCGCATCCTCCTCAACTTCGCTAGAGGGTATGAGGAAGGAAGATAAATTGCTCGAAGAGAGAGAAAGAGAGGGGAAACAAGATGAAGGAAAGTGGTATCCATAAGAAAAGAAGAGAAAGAAACCATAAACGGGACAAAAACACATAGTAAAGATGGGACCCAGGGTAAAATCGTCATAACACTGTATTGGGGAGTATTTTAGCCAAAAAAAGGGAGTGAAAAAAGCGTGGCCCTTATTGTACTCTCTACATCTTAAACAGAAAAAGAACTTATTATAGCATTCCAGAGCCACAGGTTCAACAGTGATAAGAAATGTAAATGGGCTATAGCAACATCGAACATCAATGAGGTAGATCAGCCAGCGAACACCAAATCTAGTAAAAAAGAAAAAACTTGATTATTTACTCTCACGATTTCAAAAAGTATAGTGCTTTAACTCTCTTGCCACTTTTGTGAAACTTCAACATAAACCATTGAGCTATATAAAAGATGACTTTCGACTCTGTTGCTGCTTTTGTGGACTTTTGACAGGAACTAGAGAGCTACAGAGAAGAAGGAATTTAAACTCTTTCATCGTTTTCGTGGAGCTTTGACATGAACAAAAAACTATGGAAGAGTTGTGAAGCTTTAACGTGAACCAAAGATACGAAGAAGAACGAGACGCGGTGAAATAGAAAGATCCATTTCAAGTTTGAATTTGTTAATTTAAAATAGGGTTTTCGCTACTTCATTTTATTTACTTATTTTAAAATCAATTTTCCTCTTTTTTTTATTTATTTTTTCCCCTCCACCATTCCTCAATAAAAATTTTATTAAATAATAAACTATACTAATATACCTAAAATATGGAATAAATATAGATACTAAATATAATATATATATATATACAGAATATAAATTATAGAATATAACGAAATTCAAATATATGAATAAAAGAAATAAATAAAAAATGAAATTTGTCCATTATCTTTTTATTTTGAATTTTATTTTTATATTAGAATCCAAATATTATTTTATATTTAATTATTGTTTTAATTTTTTAATTTAAGAAATTTGTTATTCGATAATGTAGTAAAATGAATGGGATGCTAGGTTTCAAAAACCTAGTACGGATATCACAAGTTTGATTCCTATCCGAGGCACGGTACTACCTTATTGCTGTAATAAAAAGGGAAAAAGATGTACATGCATTCGAAATGTGAAATAGGTGAAGATAGGATTAGCTCGAGGATACAGAAAGAGCGAGATAGGTCCCAACTTACGTGGGCAACTTTGGCTTTTGCAACCCAATAAAGAGAAAAGGAATTCGATTGCCAATCCCTAGAAAGAATTCTCCACTGATTGCTTTGCAGCTTTTGCCTTCTGTCCTGCAAGTACAAACCAAGCAGTGACCAACAGTGAGTGATGGAGATGATATTTCTCTGACGTTCGAAAAAGAGGAGGGTCCAGAGAAAAAGGACCAATTAGCAAAAGCCCCGCACCCAATTTGAATTGGAGCTCCATGTCTCTTTCCTTTTTTGGGGGGGTTAACATGTATGTGTTCTTCATTCAAATGAACTCAACCCACACTTAGGTTCCATTCCCCAATCACTCCTAAAGGAACTTCTCAATTCATAAAACAATTTGGCCCAAAAATAAATGACAATTCTCACAACTCCTCTCGTTTTCTTTTGAATCTTAGAGCTGTCATGTTGTGAAATAAAGGAAAATTAAGACAGAGAAAAAGAAAATTCAGTTGATGAAATAATTGGGTATCATCAGGCTTCGCAAAGATGGCCCGTGCAAACTTGGGCTGAGTAACCTCTGCCACATTAGCGGGCTTGCGATGATCGATATCTCTTGGGCCGACATAAATGGGCTGACTGTGCATACAACCATTAAGGTCCAGCCATTGGAGGAAACAAGTCAAAACCTTGAGGATGAATTAACAAAAAATCCATCAAAGGCAATTAGAGCTTAATGCTCAAAGGATCATGGCGATCTGATACATTGCTTGTATCACCCTCAGGATGATGACAATGGAAATATTATTTTCACTTTGATGGTTATTCTTTACTTTGTTCAGTGTTGCATTCACATAAATAACTCCCAAGTTATGGATTGGATATGCCTTTCACTTATGCATCAGATTAGTCAGAAACCTTCCCAAATCCATCAAAGGCAATTAGAGCTTAATGCTCAAAGGGTCATGGCGATCTGATACATTGCTTGTATCATCCTCAGGATGATGACAATGGAAATATTATTTTCACTTTAGTGGTTATTCTTTACTTTGTTCAGTGTTACGTTCACATAAGTGACTCTCAAGTTATGGATTGGATATGCCTTTCACTTATGCATCAGATTAGTCAGAAACCTTCCCAAATCCGCGATTCGACAGACAAGATAATGGGAATAACATCCATGTAAATGAATAGCAAACTGAGGAATGCCTGCGGATGGATCAAAGGGAAAAAGCTGTCATTCAGTTCAGCATTGATTTTGATTTCTGTAAACAGTTGAATCGAGCCGACATAAGTGGGAAGGACAAAAGAGACAGATTCAAACAACTGTCGTCGCTTCTTCTAACAATTGCTTGATGGATTTCTTCCGTCTAATAAGATTTATGTTAAATCTTTTTCACAGCAACTCAAGATCTCCCTTTCCTGTACAGCCATTCCCATCAAACCGAGGCTCGAGCCCTCAGCGGCGGTAAGCCACACCATGTCCATGTATAAATCTCGCATCTTCTTCCGTGTAGACGTGGGTTTCCTTCAAAAGTCTGAACGACGCACGGAAACTCAATAAAATCAAAAAACTTGTACGCAATGATCTGGTGAAGAAAAATGCAGTCAATGCCACTTTTCGATTAGCACAAGTAGCGGAGAAAACCATTCACTTACGTGGTCAAAACCATCTTGTTCAGGGTGGCTGAAGAAAGGAACGAGGCACCATTGAGATAGAGCAAATCCCCATCGATTCTCTTTTCTATTCTCCTATCAATTTCCTTGGCATCCACAGAGAACGGTTCATCGGAGGCCTGATTCAAGAAACACATCAAGAATATGATACAGAACATGAAGTAAAAGTTAACTAGCTGAATGATTTCGAGCAAGCCAAGACATACCATGACCCATCCCCATGTATCAGCAAAAGATGGCACGTGGGCCGTATAAGGAATGACATCTGCAGAAAGATGAAAAGGCACTGTCCATTATATAGCGCTGATTTGCAGGCTTATAGCTTGTTAGACAATGAATAAATAAGCAAGGCTTCAATTGGTAGAGAGAATTACATTTGAAAACTTGCTTAATTGTATTGTATATTGATGAGAAGACCTCCTTGTGGGTGAAAATGCCTGCTGGTCCTGCCTGCACCGTAAGAAAGTCCAAACTCAATATGTACAGACCAGCAAAGAGAGTTACAGTAAACAGATTTTTTTTTTTGGTAAGGACAGTAAACAGATTTTTCTCACTACTGAGACTAAATTCTCCAAAACCATATGATTTTTTTTTTCCTGGAGCTGAAACAGAATTCGGAAGTCACATGTTACTCAACAGAGATAAAGTGAAACTGTGAGAAGGGTACCTGAGTGACAAATATACCATTCTTGTTAAGCTTAGGCTTGATAATCTTCTCATAGAATGACTTGGTGTAGAGCTGATAGCACGGTCCTCCTTCAACTGGATCAGCTAGATCTCCAACTATAATGTCAAACTTACTTTTCCTATTCTCCAGCTCGGCCCTTTAACAGAGATGTTCACCCGATCAGCTTAAAATTATCCAACTGATCTACTACAAATGAAATACACACGACTTACTTTGCGTCATTTATGACTAATTTCAGCTTCTTGCTAGAAAAGGCCTCATGATTTTCAGTCAGATGTTTCTTGCAAAAATCGACCACTTCCTGCAGTTCATCAGAGAAGAATGTTTGCAAAAACACGCTCAATTTGCATATGAAGCGTAAGCATCTACTAGAATTAAGTGTAGCCATGGCTATTCAATATGGATCTAAAGAAAAGCGATTTCTTTTGTCAATAAGAAGTTACATTTTGTATAGTCCCCATGTCGACTGACCTAAGTCAAGACGACGTCTTCAACTATAAATTAAAATATTCGACAACTGCAAGACATCTGTAACAAGACTTCTATTGAACCTTGAGGATCATTAGATGTGGCTTGGCCCAATTACTACATTTAGACTGCACAGTGTCCATGTAATTCTTGATTTAATTTGAATTTGAGACTTTTTACGCTTCATGCAAACACGATGTTAACTTAGCAAACTTCAAACTGAGAAAACATAATTTGTCTGGGTTACCTGGTCGATATCACACATGACCACTTCTTCAATTGACAAGTGCTTAAGTGCTTCTCTTGCAGCCGAACCCTCGCCACCTCCCATTATGAACACAGTTTTCGGGCTAACATGACAATGAACGCATCAAAGTTAAATGCAGTTGACTGAGAAAACATATAAACAAGCTAACTTACAGATTTAAGATGAAACTGGGAAACTTAAGCGCAGGCATCTTAGTGAAGACTTCTCCAAATTCAATGCACTCGCCATCATAGTGAAAATTTATGTCTATGAGAATAACAGATAAACTTATAGCACTATCTTAAAATTTAGTTTCATAGACCGAGTAAAAGTTTGTATTAATGAGCACATTGCACCATAGGAGTACCTGCGGTCGTATATATAAAAATGCCATCTGAATCAAATTTAAACACTATTTGAAACCTTCAAGTAATGTGGTAAACAAAAAAGAGGGAAGTTCGATCCCCAAGGGACAAATGAGAAAGGACTTGTGAATGAGGCCATGAAAGGTGAACACAACTTCCTGTAGGGGACTTACTTTGGATGACATAACAGAGGAGGGTGAATCAAGCATTCGTGGTATATGAACTCGTCCTTTTCGGCGCTCTGCATTTTCCCATCTATCAACAAGACCTGAAACCAAGCAACACGTTACGGTTCGTTCACCATGTTGACAACCATACTGGGAGCAAGAGAAACAGAACAGACCTTCCCAAATCGCTTGGTGTCGAGGAGAGCTATCTGCTGATAAGCGCTTGTCCCTCTATCTAGCACTCTAGAGAAATGGGTGAAGAGAATCAGTTCTCCATATTGCTCTTTTGCGAAACAATAGGAAAATAGACCACTCGAGTTAAACAGAGAACACTGGATTAATCCTAAAAGATTGCGACAACTTCCCATATGCTGGACAAAGTAAACAAATCTGACATTTTTGCAAATATGCAAATCAATCAACACTGCATACGTGCATACTATTCCCATGCCAATGCATTAAAGAAAAGGAATAGAGAAACAAAATAAGCCTAGTATCAAGATCAACATGATTTGACGATTACTACTTACTGTTTCTATATTTCTTCCTGCTGTGGAAGAGTAAGACTTCGTCAATAATCACATCCATTTAATGCAATTAATCATACCTTCCACCATAGTAGTAGAAGTATGGTGGTGAGGAAATTACATACTCGAGTAAACGTATTGGCACTACAAAGGTATATAACAATGCTTATGTGGAAAAAGAATTGTGAAAACTTGACCCTGCATGGTTTTAGCTATGTTATGTACCGTCAAGTACTAACTGTGCAAACGAATAATCTCTGATGATGAAACTCAACCATAACCTGTTCCTCAAGTCTGATAAGCTAATCACCCTCAATCTTCATCCAAGTATATATATTTCTTGGCTTTCTAGAGACAAAGTGACATAAACAGTTCAAGTAGGTAGGACAGACCTCTCCAAAGTAAATGACCATTTGAGATCATCATCTATCTGCTCCTCAAACCAAATGCAACCATCGGCCGGACTGTCCTCCACATTTCTCTCACCCTCATTGCGAGTCTTGGAGAACCCATTGGTGTGCAAGATTGCGAGACTCTCGGTACCCATCTCCAAGAAGCAAAAGAATTCACCAAGATTCACCTCAAAAAGTAGAAAAAACAGCAAGAACCCACACAACCCCAATTGAATGTATAAGGAAGAGTCCTTCTCTGTGCCCCTTTCAAAGTATGAGGGACGTTGGTTGGTTATGGGGAGAAGAACAGGAACCGGTGTTGGGGTGAGTGCTTTGGAGCGCAAAGGGTCTCATCTTTATAGCCGAAGGAGAAGCGATCATGCGCCAAAAAAAGAGGGGAGCTGCATCATCCAAACCAGGCAAGGAATGTTGACATTAATGATTGTGTCACAGTGCAGGCTTACGGATTATCTTCACATCACTCTTCTCACTTGCCAACTGGGCCACTCAAATGGTTCATCTTTCATGGATGATTCAGCATGGAAATTACTCGGGAAGTAGGAATAAGAAACGTATTAGAGATAATGTTAGAGATACGAATTACATGCACATATCGATACAGCATAGTTACTCAAGATGCGCCAATTGTATCCTCAGCATAATGTTTGTCATGTTTGGGTGAAAACATAAAGAAGCAAATGTTCATCAACTTTCGAAGCATTTCTTCTTTCTAGTCTTATCCTTCACTTTGTTTTTTTAAATGCAAGTGAGATTTTTACACCATGTCTGAATTGATGAAGATTACAATTTCTTTTCTCTTCCCTTCCATTTATTTCAATTTTTCTCCCCCCCTTTCCTTTCAACTCCCTCCTATTTCCAAACATAGCACGAATCAAAACATATTATTTCTCCTAATATAAACGATCTTTACACGCTTATCGAGACTAGTGTTCGGGAGATGCACATAATATCACGCATGAGATCGTGGCGAATTTTATTCAGACCCATCCTCGATCCCGTGATGTGGGACGGGATTCGTTGTTGTCGTCGTCGTCATCGCCAGTCACAATGTAGAAATGTTATGGTTATCTATACTGTCGGTTTCTGCTTTTTTTTTTTCGGTATGACTTTAAGAATCGATTCCTTTTTTTCCACCATTCGTGTAAGATCCCTATCGATTGTCACGTAACTTCGGTTGACGATGTGATGCATAAGGAGTCTAGATAAGAGATGTGTGTATTGGCTATGATCACAACAAATTTTTCTTTCTTCTTTTAGCCATTTTGATGATGCCTCTAGTAGGTTTTGGTCCGTAGAAGGCAGCGCACGCGGGTGGGAGGATTCTTGCTTTGCCGGCGAGGGAAAAAACTCCCCGGAAAACGACACCATCCATAGGCGAGGAGCCCCTCCGCGCGTGGGATAATGGGCGGGGCCCACCACTTCCACGCGGGGGGTCCGAGCGTGACACGTCGGCGGCGCTTTTGGCCCACGTGTCGCGGCGTGACTGGGCGCAGGTGTTGGGTGGGGACTGTGAGTGGATCAATTTTTTAATGTGTATTTTTTTGAGCGGCGATGAAATGAAAATGGGGCAAAGTGGATTTGGGTGGGTGGTACTACAACCCACTTACACGAGCATGTCTACCTTGTATCATGCAATATTCCACTTCTTCCCCCCTCTCCCCTCTCCTTAATTTTTTTTAAATTAGCATTCGGGCACGCGCTACCGTCCATGTACCCACATAGAATCGACGGTTCTGTACAAAGAGAGAACGGGTAAAATCCCGGATGCAGTAACAGTTTGAGAAGATCGATAAGTTCTGAGAGCCCGGTTTATTTCAAGATTATAACGGGATGTCGCTTTTTCTCTGAATGATGTGGATATGCATTGAAAACGAGGGCATTTGACTATTGAGTGAAGCGTGTGAAATGCTAGATGAAATTTTGATCGACCCCATCTAGGGTTGTGCGGTCTATTAGGAGGGCAAAACGAAAGAGACAAGAAAAAGAGAGGGAGGAGGGGAAAAAGAAAAATCTTGGCCTAAAGTGGGTGGTGGGGGGACCGTGGGGCCCACTTGAATTGGGCTTTGGTGGGTGGGCCCACCAAAGATTTTGGGGGTTGGGGGTGGGGAAATAGGCCTGGGTGTCGAGCGTGGGGTGATCCCACTAAGATGAGATTTTTGGATTGTGGAGAGACCACTCCCCTCCATCCATGGTGCATCATCACCACCATTCTTACCACCTTCTCTCTCTCTCTGTCTCTCTCTATCATGTGCTCTTCCCTATTTGCGTGCATGGGATTGGCTTCTCAATCCCCTATTTGTTTGGCTCCAATTTGATGGTCAATGACTAATTTGCCATCCCGCTAGTTTGTTTCTCCTAGGTGGGGTATCTGATTTCTTTTCTTTCTTTTTTTTTTTTTTTCATTTGAGACTAAACAACTACGTGTAAACGATGTTGGATAATCAATCGCAAATGCATCTAGATTTCGAAAGAGAGAGTAGAACGTAAGTAGACATGTCAAACAAGTCGGTCGGTTTTGGGGCAGGTCAAAAATGGTCCGACCAATATACCCATTTAACTTGTTTTGACCAATTTATATGCAATGCAAATCTAGTGTTCTATACCCGACCCATATTACTAAATCACTTCCATATTTAATCTAATCTAGAAAAATTTATACCCAAATTGAGGTGAGAGTACGGAGGGAGTGAGCGCGAGATCGAATGGGGACGAGAAAGAATGGAGAGAGAGTCAAAAGTCGTAAAGCCATTTATGATCCACTTATGACCCATTTCACACCCATATTATATTTAAACTCATTTACTAATTATAACTAACTCATATAATAATTCATCCCATCATATAAGGGTTAAGAAATTGGTCTTTGACCCATTTTGACATATCTAAACGTAAGGTTGTTTAGGAGAGTAAGCATGCACGTGGTCGATCTTTAATCAAGACGTGATATGCTTTATCAGTCGCACGCCCTCAAGATAAGGCAAGGCGTGCGCAAAGAAGTATAAGAGCATCTCGTAATCTATACATTGGTAATGAGTATATTTTGTTGGTCTATAGCAATTAGGGGTGAGCATGATTCCAAAGTAGAACCTGAAACTTGAGAACCGGACCAGTGGGAACCTGTCGGTTCCAGATTCCAAGGTATAAAGAGTAGGTTCCGGATTCTAAAAATTGAGGAACCTGTTTCGATGAGTAGGTTCTAGGTTCTAAGTATGTGAAACATGGAACCTGAAATCTGGAACCTATAACAAGTTTTTGTGTTTTTCTTGGTTTATGTCTTCGCATGATCTTGCGGTGTTCCATGGCGTCCGATGATGAATGTATAATTTGAAACCACTAGTCTGAGCTTCCATTTTATAACCGAGAATTTTACTTTGTTAATGTTTCATATTTTTCGTGTGTCTAAATATAAGTTGTGATCAGTAGATTATAGTAACAAGTTGTGGTCATAAAAAGTGATGTTTAACTGCAATAGTTTAATTAATAATTCAGGTGAAATCTAAGTGGACCTTGGAATCGACCTTGAAACCTGTGACATGGTACGTTGCAAGTTTCAGGATATGCAGGGTATGTTCCAGGTTCCAAAAAATGAGGCACCTGTTCCAATGGGTAGATTTCAGGTTCCAAGTTTTAGGTGGAACATATATGGAACCTAGAATCGCTCAACCTTAATAGCCATATGAATTAGCATGGTTAATAAATTAAGGACAAGATTGTCAAGCAACACTAAAGAAAGATAGAGCCAACAAAAGGAAGTGCCCTTTTGAGATGTCTCACCTTTTCTAGTATTGGGGGAACCGGGTGCAAGAGAACCCTTTTTAGATCTTTTGTTTTTTTTCCAATAATTCATCGTTAGGGCGGCTAATTACAATAATAATAACAAATAATAACCCCACTTTTAAATTATTAAACTTTTTCCTCGAAAGTCAAGATGATTTTATAATGCAAGAGGGAGTGCCGTGATAGGGTTTTGAGTCAAAGCTTTTGTAACCATCTGATCTTTTCACAAAGGGTCAACACATTTGTCCGACTGCTTAATGATATTTCTTGTCGGCTCCTTCATTATCTCAAAAGGCTTAAAGTTGAAATTTCCACTCTAGCTACTCAGAAAGAAAAGGAAAAACCAAAAACAAGAGGAAGAAAATAAAAGAATTATTAACGATGTGTGGCTATTGATTTGCAATTGTTGAAAAGAGAAAGCCTTCAATGCTTAGAAGGTCAGATTTTATTAACTTTTGATCTCAAGGATTCAACGGGCGACGGTCAATGTTTTTGCCAAGAATTATTTACTAAATCACATAACTTGAAACATGACATCATTAGCATTGTTATCAGGATCATACGATTCCCAATTCATGTCGTATGATTCGATTAAATTCTAGGCCTTTGTGATACCTGTCTATTTTGTTTTGGGTCAAATGATACCTGTCTATTAAGTGACTTGCTAATCTCCTTAAGCTCCAGCGGATCTATCGATTCACTACCAATCTACAATTCGACGCTACTGTATCAACTTTGTACGTGTTCACCTGTCAATTGATGTGATTCTATCATATTTTGTGATGTATGGTTTATTTTGATAGCTACAAAATGAGTAGAAGTAAATTTTTCACTCTAAAATGCTAAGGTAAATGACATGACAAATGAAGATCTGTATATAATTGAATGTGCCTATATTTAAATAAACAATGGAGATTATATCTGGCAAAAGGACACTATTAGTGCCATAACTTATGTATGGAGATCACTTTAGTGTCATAACTTTTTTTCGGATCACTTTGGTGCTAACTTTTTTGAAAAACGATCACTTTAGTGTCAATGCTGACATGACTTGTCGGAAATCTTACGTGCCGCTGACATGGCTCGCCGGAGAGGTCCATGGCTCGCCGGAGAGGTCCAGTTAACATTAAAAACCAAAAACGACGCCGTTTAGTCCGCTGACGTGTACTTTTTTAGAAAAATAAAATTTATATTATATTAATAAAATAAAAAAACATCAAACATTGCAGCAGCGGCGAGGGCTCCCACCCCACCACCGCCAGGAACGGCCGGCGGTGGTGGGTGGAGTGGTCGGCGAGGGTCGCCGGCCCCTGGCCGGGGCCCGGCGACCCTCGCCAAGAGGAAGCGATCGCCTTTGCTGGCGAGGCGAGACCTCGCCATTGCGACCCAGGCAATGGCGAGGTCGGCCTTGCCAGATCTGGCGAAGCTCGCCCTGCCGGCCACCCGCGAGCTTTGCTAGATCTGGCGAGGCCGACCTCGCCGTTGCCTGGGTCACGACGGCGAGGGGAGACCTCGCCCAGCCAGGGGCCGGCGAGGCTTGCCCTCGCCGATGGCCGGCGGGGCGAGCTTCGCCAGAGGTCGGCGAGGTCGGCCTCGCCGGCCCTCCCCTCTGGCTATCCGGCGACCGGGAAAAAGTTAGGAAAAAAAAAGATTAAAAAATTCGAAAAAAAGCCACATAATTTCCACATGTACAATTCAGATCATTTTTTTAAAATATAAATGCCACATCAGCTTTTTGGCCGGAGTCACTAAAGTGATCTATTTTTCTCCGATTTGGCACCAAAGTGATCCGAAAAAAAGTTATGGCATCAAAGTGATTTCTGTACACAACTTATGTCACTTCTTGTGTACTTTTGCCGATTATATCTTCTTATGCATAGGGATCATCACATAAATAATATTTCTTTTTCCTAAATCGCAATTCTCACAAATTTTTTTTTATAACTTATAATATTGCCCAGAAAATTTATAAATGTCCATGATAAAAAAAAACTAATTTCAAGTATTTTACCTAGTCTTCAATTCGATTCTCGTTTTACAGCTCAAAAACTTAAGATCTCGATTCACAATACACATCTCAATTTAACAACTACGATCATCAGCATCAAAGTAACAAACTCGGATTAAGCTTACCCGCATCGCCAATCTCGACCTTCCTAGACTATAAAAGAAAATTTATAAATAACTTGTGTAATTCCTTCGTTTACTATACAGATGCCCCGTGAACGGTCAAGAAAGGGTGGAAAATCCCAAGTTATGATCATGCTTGAGGGCAATCCTGAAAAACCCTTCAAAAGATAAGAGACAATCTTAGTAACTACCCGCACTATATAGATCAAGTACCAACACTAGAAAGTAAGCATTTTGAGTAAAAAGGACTCTCTTCCACTTCCCCTACAAGTATAGTTGCCCACTCCAAGCACGAGGGCTTATTCTCAACAAAGAAAAGTATATCAAGTATAAGACAACAAGCCCGTCTTCACTTCCTACTCTCATAGGACGAGGGGTACATTAGAAAATGGGGGGTCCCGAATCATTCACCGGCCACATACGAAGCCATGCGTGCAAAGTCCCCACTAACTGCTGTAAGCCAAAAGTAGAGAGATGAGCCAAACAGCAGAGGCGAGCAAGGGGACAAGAAGACAGAGTCAATCATCACTTTTCATGGTGTGGTGTGCGCGTGTGCGCTCGTTTGGGTTGGCTGCTCGGTGCTCCAACATCACACACACAGAATCTCTGCTTATTATGGATTTGGTGATGCGGTGGAAAAAGGTTTGTTGTGTGGGGAAATATATGGGGCACGTCTTGCGTACACGTGCTCATTGTCTGTGCTCTCAGCTTGGAGATGGGCCCGTCAATGGCGTCGAACGAGTGATGGGTACTTGCGAAAGAGTTAGATTGGAGAAGGGCAAGATTTGAATAGTGAGGAACCCCATTTAATTAGGTGTGGTTGGCCTTGAGCGATGTAGTCCATTCACAGAGTTTTGATCTTGATACTTAAGCTCGAACTCGAGTTGATTTTCGAGAAATGACAATGCAGTAACAAAGTCAAGTGGCCAGTTGTATCGTTATGTCGAGTCAAGATGTGCTCACGAAAAGGGTGAAGAAAGAAGAGAAGAAAGGAAGTTGCGAGTCGATTTCGTGGAGCACAATGGGTTTTAGGAGATGTCGATCACGGCACCCAAATCGTTTTCAGAGATTTTTCAGCACAACATGTGGGTGGATGGTGGATGCTACTGTTGTGAAAGCTTGTATATTCTCTAGTCTTATTTGACAAACTCGGTCGGATCCCTCCCACTGAAATCTTGGGTGAACATGTAATGATGAAGCAATATCACAAGATTCACCCGTTTCGCCACCGAACGAAAGGATTTCTTTTACGAGTCATTGATGGTTCCTCAAGAGTCCTGCCCCGACACGAAAATATGATCTTCAGCAACCAATCTGAGAATGAAGTACTTTCTAAGCACGCATGAGCCACAACAAATGATGCTTTGACATTGCTCTTGTCGACGACGAATGATGAGTGAGCAAAGACTAGCTGTCATTGCTCATCACCGAATGAGAAAAAAAATGTCAAAGCATGTCTAGTTTGGCTGAATTTTAATAGTTTTACGTACGTCTCTCATGGATTCAGGATTCCCTTTCCATGAGCCGATTCGACACCAGGAAAGAGGCTAGATTAAAGCGTGTGTCCGCGTGCTCACGTCTGAGCGCACTTCTTCTCGAGGTACCCTAGATAAGCCGAGACTAAAATGATGGCAATTCCACGGCAGCCGTTGACGCCCGAAAGGAAAAGGAAAGATGAAAGAGGAGAAGAACCTATGACGCTGCATTTTGACAATTGCTTCACGGGATTTGCATGACACGAGCTATTAAAGATTAGCCAATCGTCATTAAAGGCAAGTTTAGGACAGGGTTCATGTTGACATGTATGTATTTTAGCATGAAGTGGTCATGTTTTGTATTAGCAAGAACCACTAAATTGCCAGCACCACGTCCTACTAAAACGGTTTGCGAGTTGATTTGAATGCATCGCAACAGAGAACAGGAAGAGGCTTATCACAAGTCATGACCATTTGTTCATATTACCCTTCAAAAGAAGGCATCGATGAACTTTCTAATCACTCCTCAGCAAAAGGAGCCCATAACATTCTACCTCACCACTCATAAAATGTGTTTTACACAACACTACCGTACAAATTGACCACTCAAAACACTAGTAAACAGTTCGATGTAAATTGGACATTCACAAGAGCTCGATCCAGAAGACCCCATCAATTGTGGTGATTCATAGCCCCGAGAAATTCACCAAGCTTCATCAAGCATTTCCCACAAAAGAAACGCTCGAGCATGAACACATTCAGTCACGCTGTGTGATTACTTCACTACACTACTGATTGGTTGAGTAGGTGTCTTGGTCCTTAACCAAACTGGAATCTTCAAAATCTCTGTTGGAGATGGTGGTAGTTAAGAATGGATGGAATCCACGAGAAACCACGTCATCTGTCCTTGATGGCACCAGAATCATGACCTTGATAACAAGCACATTCTGAGAATTTAGCCCAAAAAATCTGAGGAAAAAACATAGCACTCACAAGGAAAACCTGAAAAAGAACGTACTTTGAATGGGAGGAAATATGACAGAAGCTAATATATGTCAGCCTTCAGGCGCCCACAAAGTGTTGTGGAGAGTGCGTGGTGACAAATACAAGACAATGAAGTGCAAAACAGCAAATCAGCTCACCTATCTACGAAGGATGTACTCCTAGCAACCATTTGGCAAGCTGACAGAGGTTTACACTCATATAGCCTGGTAAAAGAGGAGTCACCACAATTATAGGACGTGGGTCAAAAATGAAGACAGTAATAGGAGCTCTCAGATATACCTTACATTATGCCATTTCACCATTCAGCCTCGCCCACGAACATCAGTTTGTTGCAGCAAGCACAATATGGTGAACATTTGATCCCTGTATTCACGAAAATGAGAGGTAAATGAGCAGTTTAATAAAAATGCCTTCGTATATCTCCCTTCATCTTAAAAATTTGTTTTTGATAAGGCCATCACCTACTATAACATGATTCTATTTCATACATTTACATAGATCGTGGAAAGCTTGTTTTTCAACAAGTTTTTCTTTTTTAAATTCAAATGCGTATCCAGGCTAATCTGTGTAGATCAAACATTACACAGGCAACCTACGAAAAACACACTATAGCATGTAACACTGAAAGTCAGCTTAATTCAATGGGGAATAATTCAAAATGTAGGAGCACATTCCAAACTCCAATTACTTGGATTAGCACAAGAAGCCAGACAGGCTCCCACCGGTAGTGGATGAGCATTGCAAGCAAAGCCCCCATGACCATAACAAAACAGGGTGCCCAAAAGAAATGCTCAAAATGCAAGGCTCATTTAGTATGAAAGCGGTGCAGCGAGTGGAGGGGACAATGGAAAGAGAAATAGTCTCACGTTAAAAATATCACGGACGTAAAGACAGCTTATCACTATCAAACCAGTTCTTAGCTGAAACAGCACAAGCGATGGAAAGAGAATTGTATCTGATCATCATGTGGGAGATTATTCCAAACTCCAAGCCATTGTGTGCAGAGCAGGAAGCCTGACAAACTCCCACCGTTCATATAAGCATTTCTACGAAATCCCCGAAGCAACGTAGCGACGCCAAAGGGAAACAAAAAACTCAAATGCTATCACAAAAATAACAGGACAACCTCTATCACATCATCAGAAAATTTGACCATCCAATCTTCTGTCGCAATGGGCAAGAACCATTTCCAACAAGAACCGAAGCTGGATGGTAACAATAGTTATCGTCATCCTCAGACACGAGATTGATACTAAAAACCCAACTCGCTGTAAAGATGACATTTTGCGGGATAAGAGATTCAAACATCAATCACAGCACCGCAACCAGAATCGAAGCAAGCGAAAAAATCAGAGCTTCTCCCTTTCTTTTCCCCCCATCAAGAACATGGAAATGGAAATTCTACGGACTGAAACATTCAAGTCAGAACGCGAATCCCACCAAGCACGAACCCCCCCAAAAATCAATTTGAAGCTCAAACAAATCATTCCAAAACCATACGCCATCGTCTTCTTCTCCGATGATCACGAGCAAGCAAAAGAGCTGAGAAGAGGAGCCAAGGACGAACCTTTCGCCATTTCTTCGCCGACCCGCAACGCCATTTGCGCGATCCTGGTTTGGCCGAGAGGACGGGAATGGTATTCTTGCGAACTCGAACGTCATCGTCGGCTCGAGCAGTGCATCGCCCTCCCATGCTCAGAGCTCGAAACCCTAATGATGGCGGGTTCCGGAGCTGGAGGGATCCGTTTCGGAAAAAAAGATCCGACCCGGAAAAAGGCCCGATCGACAGGCGGGCCGACCCGGTCCGGGCCTCTTGGACTTTATAAGCCCATCAGTTTGGTCCGGGCCGGATGCTAAATACGGGTCAAGTCCAATGCAATCTCAACTACAAAATTTCTCTTTGGAATTTTCAATTGAGTTCATTTTTGGAGCCAACTAAACTTAGTTGGAGATAAACAAACCGCAGGTTAGGCTCCGTTTGTTTCGCGAAAAAGAATGATGTCGAAAAATAGTTTCTTAAAAATGATTGTCGGTATCGTTTATAAAATGAACGAATGAAAACGTTCGGACATAGATTGCTGTCGGTAATGAAAACATTTTTCCATCGAATGATTAATTTAAGCGACACGAGCCATCATTTTCGGGAAAATATTTTTTCAGACCATTCTCTTTTGTGCGAAATAAATGGAGCCTGGTGCAATTTTGTTTTCTTTCTTCGTATGTTTTCATAGGAGTAGGTTGGACTTGATGAGCTTCCCAACCCACTTAGAATGATGGCACTGACTTATTGAGCTTGTCAAGCGATCCAACGTTGAGTTTGGCAGCTCAACAAGCTCCATGATAATAAGCTCACCTAGTACTTTCCTTAAAATTGTGATCCATGTCGGTTCGTATTTCCATTAAGTATCACGATTTCAATCTTAAAAAAGAACGATCGACTAACATGTCTTGTTACATTAGCATTTTTTCGTGTTTTTGTTTCCCATTGGATTACACATTAACAATTCCCAATTCAAACATGTCAAGGATGGTTGATCATATCTGCAACCTTTGCTTTCTTTGCACACCATAGTTTGTCTTCAAAGGATGATTTGTCGAGCGCCGTGTACCAATGCTTTGTAAGATGCTCAACGATGTCGAAAGATAATTTGAATTCATAGTATAATTGGATTTGGATGCTAAGAAAATTCATTTGGTGAACCTCAAAATAACTAAATGTACAACAACCGATCATTGTTCGTAAGATGAGTATGTAAAGGGAGACCGACGTCACATGATGTGAAAATTGATGGCTCCCAGCTCTAATGGCCACGGTCTGCAGTTTAGGAGACTAGAATTACAACATTCATTCCGAGGCATGGACACGAAAAAGTTCGCCACTCGCAGCCTATGTACCACCGAGGCAAATTGCTTTGCTTCTTTCTTCTTCTTTTCACCAGCTAAGGATTAAAATACAGTTCAAATGGACTAAAAGTCTGAATGATAAAGACAGACTAAGCTCGAGTGAGTAATAGGAGTGCGGCAGAGAGGGCATTCGGGCTTTTCGTTGCACCATTCCATGATGCAATTCCTGTACATGGAGAATGGCGGTTTATCGAAAGAGGGGAACGCATGTGCAAGCACAAAGGAAAATGGGGAATTCAGGTCATGCAGAGGAAGTACCAGCAGAATACATGACCACAAGGTGTGGCTGTTGGGTGTTGGCGATGGCTCAGACACAATGTACATTTACTCGTCCCAGTAGTTCCTTGAGGCTGAACAAGAAAACAAGACGCGTAAGAGACGAGCACTGATTTCATTGGCCATCAACCATGCACCAGATGTAGGTCATGACACAAATCTGAACAGGGAACAAGCTACCTAACATGCTTATGTTTTCTGTGATCTCTCTTTTTTGGAATATATCTTGGGATTTCAAGCTAATCAAGAAGACCAAATCAAGGTTTTCGTCGACCAGTAAGTACTATCCAACTGGCACCATCAAATACAGCCAAACCTCCAGTCATGGAGCTCTACATCCTACAGATTAAGGTATAGTAAAATCCTAGTGTGATATGCACGTTGTTAGAAACGAAAGATTTCTGTGATGTGTGTATGCATGCAAGTATCTTTTTGTGGATTCATCAGTAAGATGAGGGGGGGGGGGGGGGGGGGAAGATAGGAACTGAACACAAGATGCCTGCCGTGATGTGATAAATCGAACTAAAAGTTTTTTAAATATCAATTACCTCTGAAGTCGAAGAATCTGTTAGCCAACTTCCTTTGTTATGATCCAGCGATATCATATTGCCCTCCTCATTTAGTACAGGCAAACCTCTCCCTACACCCAAGAGATGGACAGAGTACCGATTTGATTCCAGAAAGAACAATGCTATGTCAAGTGGGAGAGGTTAAAGAATTGAAAGTGAGGTTTGCCTTATGCTTAAAGAACTAGAAACCATTTGCCTATAGAAATTCTGATCAGTCATCTAGCAAAAATCTGGACTGAACAAGAACGCGTACAATGTGAAGTATCTCAGGAGAGCATAATATACCTGATGAAGTTTGGTGGGTGCCTAATGATATCTGATGAACTGAACTCGCAATGGATGACAAATTGTTGCGCCTTAGTCCTTCAGCAGCAAGGATGCAAAGCTGTATCAAGAGAAATATGCCCAATATTTGGTATCTGCAAGAAAATGAATTTTATCAGCTTTAATATTTGAGTGGAGAACATCTGTAACATTTGAAGACGTAATCCTTAAACTGGAAGAATATGAAGTTTGGCTAGACTGAATAGACGAGTGCTATATGCTCCCGAAAAAACAAAAGCATTAACTCTTAACCTCAGCAGCAAAGCATAAAGCTAGCTCGAGCCGACCACCAAAATGGATACGACCAATGATTATGTCAAAGAGGTGAATAGATTAACCCCCACAAGCATCAAGCATGCAACAAAGGGCACAATCTACATTAATGCTCCACAAACCAACGGGATGCACCATATAAATTGATCAGCAACACCTTTGGACATAACAAAAGCCCTGAAATTAGAACAAAACCCTACCTAGGCCTTTGGTTGGATGGTTTACCAATGAACACATATTTGATGCCTGCTGCTCGTTTTGATATATGATAATACAAGCCTATAGATAGAACATGAAAGCAAAAGTTAGACAAGAAACCATATCAGACACAAAAGATGGATCTCGGCAGAAATCACCTTCAAAGTAGAAGAACATAAGGTTACTTCGAATGACCAGCTGCAAAAACTCTCGAGCTACAGGAAGCACCTGAATGTAATCAAAGGGAAGCACACAATACCAATACAAAAGATAATGAGCCAATAGTTCTAGATCCATTGAGGAAAAGGTGATACAGTCATCTAATGCAGTCAACAATACTTTCAGGCACAAAATAACAATTTTTGGTAAGAATTTGTACAAATGACTGCACAAGGAGAAAAATACACCTATACAACTGAACACTGATCATTCCAAAACAAATCTCATAAGCTTTAACAAAAAAAAATATAGACTCAAATTACCACAGGCCACCTCTGAACAGCATCCAGCCACAACATATTTAATCTCCTCTTCCACCTCGCGAAAACAGATCCATTTCCCCGTGACACAGAGGAAGATGGATTACCAGTAGCTAAAGAAGTTTGACCTTGATTATTCTCGAAAGCAGTACTCTCATGCAGTTCACTAGATTGTGTCTCGGCCAGCATGATTCCACGTGAAGCAACTCTAGAACTGCAAACAAAATCCCAATTAAAGTTCACAATTTGCCAAACAGTTTTCCGAGTTCCTAGTATAGATTTAAGCATCAACAATGCGATCAACAGGCGAAAAGCAGTAAAACCGACCTTATTCTTTCCGCGAGATAAGGGAATGCAGTCTGATATATGATGAAAAGGGCGCGCCTTGCCGGCGTCGGAGGAAGCCCGTAAGGCCCAGCAACCTAAAAAGCAAAAAGAATCGATCTTGAGGGGACCCAATTAGAAACCAACACGGACACACCGAAGTAACATATCATCCACACATCAAACTAAAGCCCCCCAACCGTTGCGACATTTCTATTGATGCCATGTAAGCGTCATCCGGGACCTCACCAGCAGAGAACTTACGAAACCATCACAAATCATCCTATTGCACACCAAACGCTAAAAGCTAAGCTTACAGGCTAAGCAACACAATTTGAAATTTCCAACTACAACGCCATAAGGCCGACATGAGCAATGTTAAGCCATTAAACAAACCTGGGTGATGTCGCAATACTCTTCGCCCAACGTCTGCTGCCCCGAGCCAGTCGTCAACACGTAGTAAAGCATTTGCCCGAGAAGCTGCGTCTGCACGACACCGGCAAGCGTTCATCATCATCAGCGTTCGAACACGCAGTTAAATTCTAACAAGACGAACCAGAAATAGAGAAAAGATTGAGCGGGAAAAAGACCTCGCTTTGATAAGCCACGACGACTCTGGTGCCTGAACACGAATCGCAATCAAACTCCAATTAGCAAGCAGAGAGGAGCGCGCAACGCTGCTGCTGGCGAATGGTCAGCCCTAAAGAATCGGAGGGTCGAAGGAGGGTGGGGGAGGGAGGGAGTGTACCGAAGAGGTGGCGGATGGCGTCGCGGCAAGCGTCGTAGAGGAAGGAGGCGTACTGGTCGTCCTTCTCGGCGGCCCTCATGATCTCTGGCTGGGCCGCCGGCGGGAACCGCCGCGGCGGCTCCGCGCCGCCGCTGGTGGAGGCGCCCGGGTCGCCGGACCCGGACGGCGGCGGCGACGACGACGACGACGGCGACGGCTGACCCGTCATCCTCCGGAGCCCCATCTCCTCTGCTCTGCTTCGCTCCGTGCACACGTGTGCGTCCGGTGAACAAGGAAGGTACAGATAGGGACGAGCCAAAACGGCGCCGCTTCACCTCTGCGAAAAACCAAAAAACAAAGAAAAAGAAAAAGAGAAGACGCCGTTGCCGGGGATCGAACCCGGGTCACCCGCGTGACAGGCGGGAATACTCACCACTATACTACAACGACCTTGTTGTTCTAGTTGTAATTGTAGTTATAATTTAAATTAATTTAATTTCAAATTAAAGGGTTGTTTCCTTTCTAGGTAAAATGACACTAGCAGCCCCTAAACTGGCCAATATGCAGTGTGGTCCATAAACTTTTAATTTGTTCAATTGATCGATGAACTTTTGATACATGTTCAATATAGTCTCTAAACTTGAATAAATTGAAGGACTACATTGAATATCTTTATGTAGTTCAATATACCAAAAGTTTGGGGATCACATCGAACAATTACACGTTGGGTTAAAATTTATGGATCATATTAAATTAATTGAAAATTCGAGGACCACATTACACGAACCAAATTTAAAGATTATTTGTGTCATTTTCCCTTATGCTTGCATTACATGTGCGGATAACGTTCCTCTGGTTAGAGGCCGTCGCTTATCTCCCTCTCTCTCTCTCTCTCTCTCTCTCTCTCTCAAATTTTTAGCAACACCGCAGTGGAAACATTCCAATCGGTGTGGTGAGCAGAAGATGGCTCTGTCCACCGCTTCCACCATATCCATCCCATGCCGACCTTCTCCATCCCCATCGTCTTCCTCCTCGTTCCCGCTCAACACTGCTCTTGCGTTCCCTAGCAAGCCCAGGAGGTCAATCCTCACCGCAAGCTCGTCCGGCGACACCCCAACTGAGACCAACCCGGTGACAACAGAGAGCGACGCCTCGGAAAGCTCCATCGAAGCTCCTGACTTGGCCCCTTCTCTGATCTCCGCGCTCAACGTGGAACGAGCCCTTCGCGGCATCGGTGAAGACTCCATCTCTAGCTCTCAATGTTTTGGTTCTTTGCGGGGTGGCTATTTCAATTGTGTCCCGCTTGAGCTTTTGTTCGGGAAGAGGAGGTAAAGATGCGAACTTGATTGGTTTTGGTTTTGGAATGCAGCCATCACGGACGTGGATCATTACGGTAGGCTCGGGCTCCCAAGAAAATGCCCCTACGATCAGGTCCACCTCATGTGCCCCAGGATTCAGGCACTCTGATTTCCCTTTTCGAAGAATGTCAAGAGTAATGTTCATGTTCTCTGACTGTCTGCATGGAAACGAGCAGGTGGCTGGGGCGTACAAGAAGAAGGTGGAAGAAGTGAAGAGCGAGGAGGGGCTCGAAGAAGACGAGCTCAACGAGAAACTGGAACAACTGAAAGTGAGAGATGAGAGGGTATACAGTTCGAGATTATGCATGAGAATGTAATAATGTTTGACGATTTGATGTCGTGGGTATGCAATGTTCGGACAGGAGTCGTACAGGATACTGTCGTCCGTGGAAGAGAGGAGACTGTACGATTGGAGCTTGGCCAGGAGCGGGAAGCCGGACAGATACATGTGGCCTTTCGAGCCCGACATTACTCAGACCCCTACACAATCTCCTCCTCCGCCGGTGTGCTCAATCAAACTGCTCCATCTTTGCTCAATCTCATGTTTTTTTTAATCTGTCCGAAAGGGCTTCTACTTTTTGCTTAATCTAGACCTTGCAACGCGCACATTTTGAATTTGTTCGATGTCAAGTTGCTCGGGTAGTCTTGAATGGAATGTCGATATACTTTAACGAGTTCATTCGCTGAGAGTCTGAACTCTGTGATGCAGGAGCCGGAGGATGAGGGGCCGACGAGACTTGTGGGTTACTTCATGCTTGGATGGGTGGTATTGTCCTTCGTATTATCAATTGCTCTCAATCGATAGTTCCTCGGACGATGTATGGAATTTATAAAACATATCTCCCAAAGAGAGATCTTGAATTGGATGAAGCATGGATCTTGAATTGGTACTAAATCATAATAATTCTTATTAGAACCCAATGCCGCCAAAGATTGATCTACCAATATCATGGTTGATCTGGGTATTGGAAAGACTATCTTTCTTTATTTTGATTTTCATATTCGTCTCAGTATATCTCGAGATGATTTGTTAAGTTTGCAAGAAAGTGCCATTTCGATCGGTGCGGAATCACCTCTATCACTACTAACATTACGATGGTCGACTTTGGTTGTATCATGCCTCACCATTCAGCCCTGGACTTCCCGATCCTACGTAACCTTAAATGACATGCTTTTTGATGGACAAAAACTTTGCCATTGAGAAATCACTTCTATTTAAAAAATAATGCAACTTCACGAAGGTAAAATTTGGAGCATGCACATTTTGATACTTTCATATTTTATAATGTCGTATCACTCACAAATATATGAGCCTGAACAATGTGCTCTAGTTGTAGATGGACAGGGCAGCACCACAAAATGTTGCAAATTCGACTCGGTCCAATGCTCAATTCCACCAGCTAAATATTTGTTTTCTACGTAACCCAACAGTCGAGTTGACAAAGTAATTCATTTTATCGAAAATTGACTCCATTCAACTCGTCTCTATGATCAAAATCTTGTTCGTACAACTTAGCGATGATATGTGCACAATAATCAATATTGATCTACTTTTTCATCTCACTAAATTTATAAATTATTAATAGGTCCAACCAGACAATACCACGAGCAACAATCGAGAAACTGCACAATAGATGTGCTTGAAACTCATGTACTTGGCCCAACCCATACCATCCCTACAGGTCAAGAATCATTCAGGCAGAAATGATGGTCCCATAAGCTCGTTACTTTTCTTATTTTGAGTTTTTCATTATTAGCTTAATTAACACATAGTTCACCTCAACCAATCAAACGCTTTTATGCACATCTCTCGAGAGCCAACGAAAATTCATGGAAGAGTTGAGTGGCTTATAACCCAATTCAGCCAATACCTAAAGGTCGGTCATTTTGAAACTGGTGTATTGAGTTTTATAAGCTCTTGACCCATCTTGTATGCTCTAGTGGGCTTCTGCCAATGAGCTTATTTATACATCTACTCTCTCTCATCGTTGCTTTACTAATAAAAAAAATTAACACATAGTTAACATTCATTGAAAATAGACATAGGGGATAGACAATACCTATTGGTCGTAAAATTGACCTCGCAAGGACCAAGTTGTGTGATGAGGAAAAGCTTCGTTATTTTCTTCGGAAGATTTTACTATTCCGTTCAACATAAAATAATTTTTTTCAGTGTTCGTACATTTGTTAAAAAGTTGGTAAGTGTAAAAAATATTATTGGTAAAAAAAAGTTTCCGTGCACATGATTTATCGATAGTTTGTTGGTAACTTATCGATTCTTTAATGAAAAGATTTTGACACTTTCTCCACAAAAGTAGCAAAACATATATGCACTAATATATTTACTACTTATAAAAAAAAATTGATAACTTCATAAAAATGTTGGTAAGTTACCAATAAATTTCCCGATACAAAAATTACCAGTCCTTTCTTTTACTAACAATTTTTTTTTACATTTAACAATATATATTGAAATTTACCGACACTGAGAAAAACACGTATTAATTTGAAGCATGGAAGTATAAAGGTCTGCTGGTTTCTTGAATCTCACTGTCACTTAACAAAAAGATCAAACTCGCAAATCCATTGCAACGACTTATTAAGTTTACCTTGCAAGAAGGTTGGGTGGGCTTTGCTGGCCAAAAGAAAGAAGTTTACGTGGCTTTGCCTTTGATGTGCTTCTGAAGATGTGTGTTGCCTAGAAGTGTCCACTTTAGCGATGCTTTCCCACAATTTAGTCAAAATCTTTCTAAAATTCGACCATTTTCAACCGCCAGATGTCCTTTTCTCACACAATTTTGTTATTATATGCAAGTACATTATCCCTACAAGAGTTGCCCGAACACCGTAAAAGTGTCATAAAAGTATTAAACCTACTGCAATGGTACCAAACTAGTCGTAAATCTGTTTTTGGTGTCAGTCTAGTCCTAAACCTTTTAACATAGTGTCAATTCAGTCATTCAGACTAATTTTGGTTGGATATTGCTGATGTGGATACTGTCTGGTTTACGTGAATAATATTTAATAATATTTTAATTATTTTTTCATTATTTTTTCTGATTATTTATTATTTTTTCTTTCTTCTTCCTTTTGCCATTGACCGACCATCGGCCATCGTTAGGTAGGCTGGCCTCGCCCAAGTGAGGGTCGTCGCCGGCCGGCTAGGCGAGGCTGAGCCTCAGCAAGGGCTTCCCTTGCCACTGGCGAGGTCGGCCTCGCCTGAATGAGTCTCAGCGAGGGCTCTACTCTCCAAATCTGGCGACGCCGGCCCTCACCCATGCCACGACGGCCTCATCGAGCGTCGCTCGCACCAAGGCGACATGGTAACTAACTCAAATTAAAGTTGGTAAATTAAAAAAAAATCCAAACCTACGTTGATAACTAACTCAAAAGTTGATAACCCTTAAGTAGTTGATAATTAGTCTGAGAAAAGTTGATGAATCATTAAAATTAAAGTTAGTAATTTCATATGAAAGTTTGCATAATGCTTAATTAAGAAAGAGAAATAAAAATTGGTAATTAAAATAAATAAACTTGGCAAGTAACTCAAATGTGAGTTGGTAATCCAAAACTAGTAGATATTACAGAAAATTTGTATGTTATTCTAATTAAGTTTGATAATTTCTTAGAAAAGTAGGTAAATTTAAAGCATTGCTTGCACATAAAAGTTAAAATGATTATAAAACTTGAAAAATGTTAAAAAATTAATAAATATTGATAAGTAATTCAAATGATAATTGGTAACCAATATATGTTAGTTTAAAGGGAGAAAAGTTTGTGAGTTACGCTAATTTATGTTGGTAATCTTTGAAAAGAGTTAGTAGATGTTAGGTTGCTAGCCAATGCAAATAAAAATTGAAAATTCAATGGAAAGTTGATAACTTGAAAGAAATAAATGTTGGTAAATTACTTAAATGAGATTTGGTAACTCAAAACTAGGTGGTCCCTAATCTAATATGACAAAAGTTGGTTAAACACTTTAATTTAGATTCGTAATTTTAAATTAGTAAATTTAAAGTGTTGGTAAGTTCATGTAATAAAAGTTGATAAGTTAGAACAAAAATTACTAACTTGCAAACTGTAAAAATTAATAATTTCATGAAAATGTCGTTAAATTAGCAACAAATTACTTGAAAAAATATCACCAACCATTTTTTATCAGTATTTTTTTGACACTTAGGAACAATAACTGAAATTTATTATAAGCACGGAGAAAAAAATTCATACTTTTTTTTTGTATAGAACAATGGAATTTTACATAAATTAGATATACTCTGATTTTTTTAGGGGGGCCAAATTTCTATAACCCCAAGATCTCTCTAGAGAACATCTCAAGAACACTCCATAACCAAGTAAGGTTCTCCGTCAAAACTATTTTATATCACCTTGGAGTGAATGACAATATACTTACGAGTTACCTACGCCACATGACATATTTTATCATCAACCTCCTCTTTGTAACCCTCTTTAAATGGAGAAAATTTGTTGTGTAACCTACACCACATGACATATTGACGGACTATTATTCATCCAATCAAGTATTTTCATTTGCTTTCAACTTTGGACACTCATTGAAAATAATGGCACATTATTTTAAATGATTGATACTGCATTGTTATGTCACTAAATAGAGATGTTGTATTAGCTTCTTCATTTCTAAGCTAAGCTCGATTCAGTGGCAAAGTAAGACATTCGATTCAACTTCTTAATTCAAGTCTTTGTTTATGCTTTTTTACGTATTTTCATATCAATGTGTCACGTCGAAAATTTTGTAAAATACGAAGAACGTGCAATAAACAATACTTAACCCACCCATGGATAGCTCAGTTGGGTAGGGCGTACTTGAGATTGTGTGGTTAGGCGCACTGGTCCCAGATTCGATTCCCCAGTTGAGCACTTGTGATTTAAGTGGGGGGCCATGGCCGTAGGTTGCTATACTAGTCTCCCCTGAGGGATAATTGAGGTGCGCGCAAGCTGACCCGGACATCTCGGTTACAAAAAAAAAACAATACTCTGTGTTTTTTTTCTTTTTTTAGCCAAGATTTTCCTGGACACTTACAGACATTAGGCCAAGTAAGTAATTTTTTACATCAAGAGGCTCGACAAGTTTGGCAGTTTTATTGATGGTTGCTGACCGACATCAATTAATAAAGTCACTCGGATATCCGTACATTGAATTTCGGGGCTTAAGTTGACCACTACACAATTCCCGACCGTAGATAATAGTAAGGACAAATTAATTAATTTAAACTTCTATTTTGCCGGGAGCATATGCATGCATATCCACAGAGAAAATTGTAAAAAGTTCTAAAATTATTATAAGGCTGCTAATTAAGTTTTAAATTCTACAATTTAGTCAATGTAATCGTAAACCCTTTAAAGATTTCTCAATATTGTCCATCTGACCAATTTATATGGGAAATTGCTGACGTGGCGGTCTAATCAGCGGCAACCATCCTACGTATCATAGTTGACGATTTAACGTGTCCTACTTCACTCAAAATGATGTCGTTTTGAGAAGTTTTTTCTTTTCTTTTCCTTCATCGTTGATCTTCCCAAAAAGAGCCGGCAGGGCTTCGGTGATGGGATCATTATAAAACTAAAGAGTTGGACAAGGGCAAGTATTTCAAGAGTTTCACTTTACCAGCAGGACTTAAATTGAGGCGAGAGCTAGCCCTCTTACTCTTAAACCATGAGGTTGCAAAATACATGTAATTATGATTGATCAACACAACTATATATGTTCGCTTTTACGATGAAGTGACTTCATCAAGCATTAGTTTCTACATTGTTTCTCGAAAAGCAATGAATCCTTATATATGATGCATTGGAACATGCAAGAGATGCTTGTCTAGTGACGAAGTTATATATTTTTTGGGACACACGTCATGTGTGAATGCTTTTTCCCTTAAAATTTTATGTTACAACTCCCAACAAGTTCCATACACCGATACCCCAATTCAGAGGATTATGCACGTTGTTGGTAGGATTAGGCCGGGCGACGTCTAATTTTCGATCGAGTTGGAAATAACGCCTCGATCAACTACGCCAGCTCCAAAGATTTTCTTTAAAACATTTTAGGAAACTAGTTAATAATGCATACATAACATGGTCTTTAACACATCCTCCATTCAAAATGTTAAAATATGTCTCGAATTTGAGCCCGATAGACGAAATCCGATCCGAAATTAAATATTATTTGCGGAAGTTTGAATATTTCGAATTGAGTATTTTACGGATGTCCGACGGTAAGCAAAGGAAAAAAAAATATGAAATCAAATTCCGAATTGAAGTTGGAATGTGCATCGGGGCCATTGCCCATTGAAACAGGAAAGTCAAACATAGAGCTTCTACGTTGAAGTTGGTCAACAAAGAAAGAAAGGAAAGGATCTTGTGCCCAAGTGGAAAGGCTGGATTTTGTTTCCTGATCCTAATCTGCGTGGACTTCTTTTGTTGACCAACATGGGACTACTTTTCAGGCGTTGGATATACATGTATATATATGTTTATGGTCAGGGGATGCTTTTAGCAAAGACTTCTTGAAGCGCCGCTCCGCAAGCGAGTGCTTGGTCGTGGGTTCGTGATTTTATTCGTGGAATTACACCAAGAGTTTAAGTGTTCGTAGCGATTAAATCTTGTGTTAAGATTTGTGTATAATTCTTTTGCGAGATTGAGAGATTATTTCGCGAGGAATTATGAGGCTAAACACTGCGTGAGTTACTGGGTGTAATTGAGACTTGGGAAACACTTAGAGTGTTTGAGTGACTCGAGTGTGGTTGTAATCTCCGTTGTATCGCTTGATCTATAGTGGAATTCCGTGCTGCTCTCCCCATGGACGTAGGTCACTACGACCGAACCACGTAAATCTGGTATCCTATTTATTTTCTTATTCTGTCAAATTTATTGTTCGATCGCTTGACTTCCACAACACAAAATTTTCTCTCAATTAACGAGGTCGGATCCTATGTAACATCACTCTCTCCAAATCGGCCAAGAACCAAAAAGTTACCTGCATGTGCCACAAAATTAAGTAAGTCACAGTTTGTGCACCTCTCTTTTTTACATGATTGGACTCGCTTTAATCATAATTATACACGTTATGCTGTTATATTATATGCAACATAAAAAAAACGACAATACAGAAACCGTACTTTCTCCACATGATGTATGGCTTAATGAATTTGGGAAATTAAATATTCTTTGAGCTGTACGAGGCTCCTATATATAATAAGAATGTGGTGAAACATGTGACTACAAATTAAGAATGCAAACCCAACATAAAGGTCAGAATCGGTTGAACACAAAGGTGGTCTGATATAAAGGGAAATGCGCCAGCTCAATTCATGTCTTCTTGCAAACATTTTGATTTTTGATTGGTTTATGTTGCCAGGAATATTCTTGAGGGTGTTCAATGTTAATTTATTTGTGGGTTAGTGGTTTCCTCACTATTGTCGTAATGCACCTAATTATTGTCCTTTCGAGGCAAAGAAAATGTTCATACAAAACTCAAGCTCTAGCTTAGAATTTGATTTTTAGTTTTATCGTTTTATGAATACATTCATATGTTTGACATAAGCAGTATCTAACTACTTGTTTACATTTATAAGTTGTGATTAAGCATTACAATGTTGTGTTAACCTCGATTTAGGTACCGGGCGCCCACTTGAAGCGGGTTCCACTAAAATCGGCTTTGGAGCCTTTGAGCATTTCTACCGATCCCAAAGCGATTATGTGTCCAGGATGAATTGCTAGTTAGTAACTCAAAGAAATTCCAAAATCGGCCCGGGAACCAAAATGATTACGTCAGTCACAACCTTTTGGTCCGGGTCTCTTAAAAATTCATTGAATGCAATAAACTTATGAGTGTACTTACATAGAAAAATTTCATGAGTGTACAACCAACCACCATTCTAATAGTTCAAAACAAATAGATCTTGTCCTTGAATTATAGGAAAACCATATCTACCGGTCAAAACCATACTTTTACTCGATACCACTGAGTATATCAAAATTGCAAGTGAGTGTCTCAAAAAAGTAGCTTTTGGTTTCCCGTTCTACATAATTTATTAATGTTTGATGCACGTTGCTGTTCTGTTTAAGGTAACAATTCTGTTTGCCTCTCTTTCTCTAAGTGAGGACAGAGTGATTCAATATAATAAGCTGTGTTCACGTCAATGGCACACGAAACAGTCTCTATAAAATCAGTCATCGTCAAGACAGTTACCATTAGAATGAGAGAGAGAGAGAGAGAGAGAGAGAGAGAGAGAGAGAGAGAGAGAGAGAGAGAGAGAGATGGGCAGAAACCCCAGTAATGGTAAAGATGGATTGAAGTTCAAGAAAATAGCTTGGACAGTCGTTGAAGACCAAATCCTCATCGATTACGTCAAAGATAATGGTCAAGGGAGATGGGATAAAGTTCGTAAGGCAACAGGTGAGTTACGGCCTTTAGGATTTTTTCTATTTTTCTCTTTGCAGACTACCATGTGGACAAAAAAAACAGTACTGTTAATGATAGGAGTGCCATCTATTTAGATAAATACCGATAATTCATTAAGTGCACCAATATGCTGCATTTGATATATAAATATAAGGTCCAACATATTGTTTTCCAATAGATCTTGAATGCCTGAAAATTTTTTATGGGCGACGGGTAAACACGAGACATAGTGTGCAGTCCAGTGAATAAGTTTCATCTAAAGTCCTACAATAAAATTCCAAGTACAGGACATTACACTTCGTAGTTTTCAATGAATCCAAGTTATTTAGCCATAGCAAATGGTCTGAAAATTTCTTCTTTTTTCTTATCCTCTGGAAAAGTATCCTTCATTTATGAGAGTAAATCCTATCATGTGCTTATATTTACTTGTTTTATATCTCCTAATCACTGAAAATAATAGATAAAATTGATGTGTAGGTAGGGACTTTTAATTTGTTCAATATACTCCATAAACTTTAACCCAATGTTCAATGTGGTCCATGAACTTTTAATTTGTTCAACTTGGTCCATGAACTTTTAGTAAATGTTCAATTTAGTCCCTGAACTATATGAAAATGTAAAATATAGTCTTTGAACTTGAATTAATGGAAGGACTACATTGAATATTTTTATAAAATTTAGGGACTATATTAAACATATACCAAAAGTTCAGGGATTACATTAAACAAATTGAAAGTTCATGGACTATATTGAACATTGGGTTAAAGTTCAAGGACTACATTGAACAAATTAAAAGTTCATGTACCAAATTACACATTGAGTCAAAGTTCAGGGACCGTTTGTGTCATTTTTGTCACGCCCCGCACCCTACGAGCGCGTGATCATCCCGCGATGGTCGATCATTGAACGCGACGTCCCAGGACGCGTCGCCGACCCAAACGAAACACTCAACAATAAAAGCAAGCGGAAGCGAAACTAATTAACCCAGACAATAAACAACGACAAAGGGATAGTGCGAAACAATAATTGCATACCATCATAAAATAGCCACTATACAAAACGATAACTCGGGCTACCAATTTAGAACCACAGTTTTCAAAAGGGGGCGGTGGTTGACAAACTTATCTCCTCTACAAAAGGTACTCAAAAGACAGGGTAAATGATCTATTCTTCAATCCCCGTGGTGCTCGCGGCGGCGTCTCCAAATCGATTACGGTCGCGGATCCGAAATGGTTATATAATAACCGTGAGAACGAGTCTCAATAAGCAACCCCTAAACCCCACGTAGGCCAATGCGTACCCGGACAAGTCATACATGCAATCTACCCCATAACATATAAAATTCACATAATTGTACTTACCTCGTCATCAAGTCCATGCCAACTCTACACGTTAGTCGTCACGTGATAAGGCAATAATATTAATTAAATAGCACATCACAAATCGCTCAAACACCAACCACACTTTCACTCAATCACTCCAACTAATTCAACCACCAATTCAATCACACTCAATTCGCATGCGTGGCCGAGCAACTTTCTCACGACCTCCCGTGTCCTTTCACACGGCCCGCGTCAACACGCCTCGAGCCGGCCCTCGAGATCAAGCCGGGCTCGGTCCCCGTAACCACGCCTCGGGACATTTCTCTCGACCCGCGTAACCACGCCTCGTGTCCTTACTTGCCTTTCTAGCCACACCCGCGTAACCACGCCTCAGGTTGGCAGCCCTCAGATCAAGCCGGGCTCAGTCCCGCGTAACCACGCCTCAGGACATTTCTCTCGACCCGCGTAACCACGCCTCAGGTCCTTACTTGCATTTCTAGCCACACCCGCGTAACCACGCCTCAGGTTGGCAGCCCTCAGATCAAGCCGGGCTTCGTCCCTCACTGGACATTTCACACTTTCCCACGACCCGCGCTACTGCGCCTCAGGTCAGCCCTCAGATCAAGCCGGGCTTTTCTCATGCACATGCACCACAATACAAAATTCACCATGCTCTTAGTCATATAAATCAATTTCAATCACCACCCATTCACCAATGTTAATCTAGCACGCCACATCAGTCAACTCAATTCATGCTCCCGACATCGGTCCACCGACCCGACATTCAAGTCAACACATTCAATAAATTCCAATTCACCCACAAGCGCCACGACAATTCAGTCATGCTATTTACCTCAGTCAATCACTAAATTAGCCACACAATTATCACCACAATAATTCATCAATTAGGCACACTCAATCTAATTAGCCCATGCCTAAATTAATTCCTAACCCGGTACTAATCACATCCTAAACAAGTCTAAAAATACCCAAAGTACTAGGTAGGATTTAGGAAGTCACTTACCTAAGTTTGGCCCGGAAAAGTCGGCTCAGGGCCCAAAATAGCCCGGGTGAACAAGACGGACCGGGCGCGGCGCGGCCAACAGTGCTCGGTGGCCGGCCAACGCGGCACAATGGCCGATCGGCGTGCCTGGCGCGCGGGCGCGATGGCCGAACGGCGTGCCCGGGGGCGCACGGGCGAACGGACGAGCGACGCGCCTAGTCGGATGGGCGACGCGCCCGGTCGGACGGGCACGGCACCGGGCGAGCTCGGCCACGGGCGTGGCGACGGGCGCGGGCACGGGCGCAGGCGTGGGCGCGGCTTGGTCGCGTGGGCGACGAGCGGCCACGGCCCGGGCTGGTGCCGACCGGGGTGGCTGGTTGGCGGGGCGGCGACGGCGGCGACGCGGCGGTGACGGCGGCTGCGGCGGCGACACGGCGGGCAGGCGAGCTGAACGGGGAGAAAAAGAGTGAGCCGGGGGGTGAGGATGAGGGAGAGAGGGATCGAGGCCGAGGGGAGGTGGCGAACCGGCGGCGACGGGGCAGCAAGCGGCCTCAGCGGGCAAAGCACGGGCACGCCCGACCGAACCGGCGGCGCCCGAATCGGGCGAACCGCGACGGCCGGACGTGGCGAGCTCGAGCAGTGGTTGGGTCGCTCGCTCGCGGCGGCGACGGCGACGGTCGGTGCGCGCAGGGCAGGACGACGGCGGCGATAGCCCGAGCACAATGGCGTGGCCGGCCGGGGCGAGCAGCGCGGAGGCGAAGCACGCGGTGGGCTCGAGCAGCAAGCCGGGCGCGAGTGGAGGGAGAGACCCGGTCGGTCGGGGCGGCGGCGGGGACGGTGCGGCGGTCGAGCTGGCCGGCGACGGCAGCGGCGCACGGCGGTCAGGCGAGCTCGGGCAGAAGCGAAGCAGAACCAGTCGGGGCTGGGGGAGGAAGAAGGAAGAGGAAGAAGAAGAAAAGAAGAAGAGAGAGAGAGAAAGGGGAAGAAGGAAAGAGGAGAGAGAGAGTGTCGTGGGTCCGCATGGGCGGAGACGTGCGCGGCCGAGGAGGAGAAAAGAGAAAGGAAAAGAAAGAGAGAGGGCGAGAGAGAAAGAGAGAGAGAGGGAGAGAGACGTGCGCGAAGGGACGTTGCACGGGGGTGGGTGGCGCGGCGCAGAGGAGAGAGAGGAGAGAGAAGAGAGCCAAAAAGTCAATGCGTACTCGAGCGCGATCCAACGGACACGGTTCAAAATCGAAAAACGATCTAACGATCCGCAAAAATCCAAATTAATATTATAGGATAAATGGCCAAAATAAAATAACTCAAAACACACTACGAGGGAGGTCTACTAGTCCAAATTCGCACCCGGTCAAAAATCCACTTTCTCACTATTCCTGATAATCTCGACGTTGGCCACAACAATATCGACACCGTCCAATTTATTTCTTCCCGAAACTCCCGAAAATCGACTGCCAAGTTCGAGGTCTAAATAACGGCCAAATTCGATCGAATGCGATTCTAGCGAAATCTCAAGATTTAAAAATAATAACCGGGAGTGATCAGTTCCCGGGCGAGATTTTTATTATAAGCGCACTGACGAAATACCCGTTTTATAAATCCCAAAAATGGGCCAAAATTCGGAATGTCACAACTCTTCCCCCCTTACAAAAATTTCGTCCTCGAAATTTACAATTCAACCCAACTATTCAAACAAATGAGGGTACTGGTGTCGCATCAACTCTTCACTTTCCCACGTCGCACCTTCAGTTCCATGGTGCTCCCAAATCACCTTGACCATCGGAATTTTCTTGTTCCGCAGCACTCTTTCTATTCTGTCTTCGATCCGAACTGGCTTTTCCACATACGACACTCGTCGTCCATGTCTATCTCTTCGTAGTTCAAGACGTGGGTCGGGTCCGGTTCATACTTTCTTAACATTGACACGTGGAATACGTTGTGCACTTGAGACAAATTTGGTGGTAGCGCGAGACGGTAGGCCAGGGTACCAATTCTCTCTAAGACCTCGAATGGGCCCACGTACCTCGGGCTCAACTTCCCTTTCTTACCAAACCGAGATAATCCTCTCATAGGCGATACCTTGAGGAAAACGTGGTCCCCCACTTGAAATTCCAAAGGCCTACGTCTCCGGTCCGCATAATTCTTTTGGCGGCTCGAGCGGTCTTAAGCCTATCCCGAATTATCTTGATCTGCTTTCGACCGATTCTTGAACCAACTCGGGACTCGTGATGCTCCTCTCACCAACTTCATCCCAACAAACCGGTGTTCTCGCAAGCCCCGCCATAAAGTGCCTCGAATGGTGCCATTCTCGATACTTTGCTTGGTAGCTATTGTTGTAGGCGAATTCCACCAAATGTAGCGTTCCTCCCAACCACCCTTAAAATCCAAAACACATGCTCGCAAATGTCTTCCAAGGTCCGAATCGTCCTTTCGACCGGCCATCCGTCCGGGGATGATAGGCCGTGCTAAAGCGTAACCGTTCCTAATGCCGCATGAAGACTTTTCCAAAAGGCGGCAGTAAATTTAGGATCACGGTCTGAAGTGATTGTCACTGGCACTCCGTGCAGACGGACTATTTGTCGCACGTAAATCTCGGCATACCTTTCCAAGGCGAAGTCCTTTCGTACAGGTAGAAAATGTGCTGACTTTGTCAATCGGTCGACTATCACCCAAATCGAATCATGACCCCTTTGACTTCTCGGTAATCCCATTACAAAGTCCATCGTGATGTGTTCCCATTTCCACTCGGGAATTTCCAATGGCTGCAACATACCACCCGGCTTACAATGTTGTGCCTTCACTTGCTGACATGTTAAACACTTGGCCACGTGCTTGGCTACGTCCACTTTCATGCCGTTCCACCAATAATGCTGTCGCAAGTTCTGATACATTTTCGTACTACCCGGGTGAATACTGTAATTGCTACGGTGTGCTTCAGACAAAATCTCTTCCTTCAGTTCTGTATCACTGGGTACACATAACCGTCCACGGAACTTTAGAATTCCATCCTCGGATACCTGAAAATCCGATTTCCTTTTTGTGGCATCCATACTCAAAATCTTCTGAGTCTCCGGGTCCGTCGATTGTAAAGTCTTAATCTTAGTCTGTATTTCTGGTTCAATCCTCAGCGCTGCAAGTAGACTCGAGACATGACTCACTTCAAACTTAAATTCTGAATCCCGAACTCCCTCCAACAGAGTCCACTCCTTGACCATCATATGCGCGATGCTCGATTTCCGACTCAGTGCATCCGCTACCTTATTAGCTTTTCCAGGGTGATACATAATCTCGCAGCGTAATCCTTAAGGAGTTCCATCCAACGGCCTGCCTCATATTTAATTCCTTTTGGGAGAACAAGTACCTTAAACTTTGATGGTCCGTATAAATCTGAAATTTCTCCCCACACAGGTAGTGTCTCCAAATCTTAAGAGCGAAAATAATCGCGGCCAATTCCAAGTCATGCGTCGGATAGTTCTGCTCGTGTGGCCTCAACTGTCGCGATGCGTATGCCACTACTTTCCCGTGTTGCATTAGCACGCATCCTAATCCTCTCAACGACGCGTCACTGTAAATCTCATATCCTCCCGGGCCTGACGGGATCGTTAACACTGGCGCGGTCGTCAATCTCTGTTTTAATTCTTGGAAGCTCCTTTCGCACTTATCCGTCCATTCAAACCTCATCTCCTTCTTTAGTAACCGCGTCAACGGCGTCGCTAATGCCGAAAACTTCTCCACGAAGCGTCTATAATAACCTCGCTAGTCCGAGGAAGCTCCGAACCTCGGTTCTGTTGTCGGTCTCGGCCAATTCGTGACGGCTTCAATCTTTGTCGGGTCCACCGCAATTCCTTCTCCGGATATCACATGTCCTAAGAACGCCACTTGGTGAAGCCGACTCGCACTTACCGAACTTAGCGTAGAGTGCGTGTTCCCTTAAGGTCCGTAGAACCTTTTCCAAATGTACCTCGTGCTCGGCGGAACTCTTTGAATACACCAGAATATCATCTATGAACACGATCACAAACTGATCTAAAAATTCCTTGAATACCCGATTCATTAAATCCATAAAGGCTGCAGGGCGTTCGTCAGTCCAAACGGCATTACCGTAAACTCATAGTGTCCATACCTCGTCCTAAATGCCGACTTCGGCACGTCCTCCTTCTTGATCCTCAATTGGTGATAGCCAGTCCTCAGATCGATTTTTGAAAACACCGACGCCCCTTGCAACTGATCAAATAGGTCATCAATCCTTGGCAGTGGATACTTATTCTTAATGGTCACCTGGTTCAATTGTCTGTAGTCAATGCACAACCTCAAGGATCCATCCTTTTTCCTCACGAATAACACTGGCGCTCCCCATGGAGACGCACTAGGGCGAATGAAGCCTTTGTCCAACAACTCTTGCATTTGGACTTTTAATTCCTTCAATTCCGACAGTGACATCCTATAGGGTGCTTTCGAGATCGGTTCCAACGTCCCCTGGGGCTAACTCAATCGCGAACTCCACTTCTCGATCGTGGCGTCCCGCAATTCCCGAGGAAAGACATCGGGAAAGTTGCACACCACGGCTATGTCTTCTAGTCTCGGCTCTCCGGCCGTCGAATCGATTACATTTGCCGAAAATCCTTGGCACCCTTCATCCAACATTTGTTACCTCGAGCGATGAAATCCGTGGGATCGAGGTTCCTCCTCGGTTTCCCACAAACTCAAATCTAGGATGTCCAATGGATTAAACCGGATCACCCCGCTACTACATCCATAATGCTCTCTGCTTGACTAGCCAGTCCATACCAATAATCACATCGAAGTCATGCATACATAATACCGCCAAATCTATCCTTCCTTCTCTATCACCAATCACTATTTTACAATCGGGACACCCAAACGTAATCAGCACTTTATCATTCAGCGGAGTAGTCACACACAGCATAACATCAAGCAATTTTGGCTCAATCCCAGATAATTCAACGAACTGCTCAGATATAAATGAATGCGACGCCCCCGGATCAAACAAGGCATAAGCAGCATGATCACAGAGAGAGACCGTACCTGTGACCACGCCAGGCGCGTCCTGAGCCTCCCTCCTTGCCATTGCATATACCCGTCCTTGGGCCGGCGGCCGATTCTCGAGTGGCCGGTGGATAGCTCTAATTTGATTTCCATTCCGAGGCGGCGGCGGCGGCGTGCGAGTGACCCGGCCTGCTTGTTGTTTGGACATTCTCTCATCTTATGGCCCCTTCCACCACATGTAAAACATGCTCCGCCCCTATTTGGGCAAGGTCCATTCCCGTGTTTTCCACCACACAACCTACACGGGCGTTCAACGGTTTGGCTTCCCGATATTCCTCCGAGCGGGTGGAACGAAGCGACTATTTCCCGTCATGGGTCCTTTCCCGGTTGACGGTTGTCCCTAGCCGGGGCATACCGCGATCCGAGCGGCGGCTGATCCGTCTCGATCTCGCTCAATTGCTCGAGCCCTTTCATATATCTCATTGTAGCCTCTCAAGTTCAACGAGATCATCTGGCTGCGAAGGTCCGGCTTCAGCCCATCCCGGAACCTCCTAGCTTTGTCCATCGGGTCCTCCACCATCCTAGGGGCAAATTTGGATAGTCTTGCGAACTCGGCCTCATACTGATCTACCGATCTCTGACCTTGGCGGAGCCCCATAAATTCAGCCAATTTCTGTTCTCGGGCACTTTCCGAGAAATACTTGCCATTGAAGGTCTCGGTAAAAACAATCCAATTCGGGGCGGTACCAGCGGGGAACACTTGACCCCTGGTGGCCCTCCACCAATCACTTGCATTATTCCAAGGCGATAAACCGCTAGCGTCACTTTCTCTTCCTCGCACACCCCAAAGACCTCAAAAGCTTTCTCTAGCTCTTCTACCCATCTTGGTGCAGCCTCGGGGTCGCCTCTCCCATCAAACTTCGGGGGTTTCAACCTCAGAAATTGCTCAACTAGCTTGGACATCGGCCTGTTCGCATTTACTCGCACTATACCCGGATTTCCACTAATCACATTATTCCCCTGATTTCCATTATTCCCTATGATCTCACCGGTATGCAGCAGCAGGCAGCCGCGCTCCTTTCTCCCGTCCGTCTACCCGATAATAATCCCGCTTCCTCAAGTACCCTCCACACTTCATCCAACTGGGATCCCCACAACTCCATTGCGGGGCTATACGACCTCGACCTCGACCTCTACCTCGACCTCTACCTCGACCTCGACCGCTCATCTTACCGGTCCTCACAAGGCTCACCTGCTAAATTCCACGCAGGAATTAGAAACCTAGGCCAACTACACCGCCTAAGCCCTAGGCAAGTGCATCACAACACATTTCATTAAGCGGCACCAACCACAACAACACCCAATCACAACCAACGAGTTCATGCACTTACCTCAAGTCCTGACGCACCTGCACCTCACATAATATTGCATAAAAACCACTCAGCAATCACAATCATACAGTCTGGGGTACGCATGGCCAACAAGTCTCCCTAACTAGCTACCCCAAAGTCATCGCTCCTTATCACTCCAAGCTTCGACCATCTTGGTTCGAGCTGACCTTGCTCTGATACCAAATCAACGGGGATGTCACGCCCCGCACCCTACGAGCGCGTGATCATCCCGCGATGGTCGATCATTGAACGCGACGTCCCAGGACGCGTCGCCGACCCAAACGAAACACTCAACAATAAAAGCAAGCGGAAGCGAAACTAATTAACCCAGACAATAAACAACGACAAAGGGATAGTGCGAAACAATAATTGCATACCATCATAAAATAGCCACTATACAAAACGATAACTCGGGCTACCAATTTAGAACCACAGTTTTCAAAAGGGGGCGGTGGTTGACAAACTTATCTCCTCTACAAAAGGTACTCAAAAGACAGGGTAAATGATCTATTCTTCAATCCCTGTGGTGCTCTGGCGGCGTCTCCAAATCGATTACGGTCGCGGATCTGAAATGGTTATATAATAACCGTGAGAACGAGTCTCAATAAGCAACCCCCTAAACCCCACGTAGGCCAATGCGTACCCAGACAAGTCATACATGCAATCTACCCCATAACATATAAAATTCACATAATTGTACTTACCTCGTCATCAAGTCCATGCCAACTCTACACGTTAGTCGTCACGTGATAAAGGCAATAATATTAATTAAATAGCACATCACAAATCGCTCAAACACCAACCACACTTTCACTCAATCACTCCAACTAATTCAACCAATCAATTCAATCACACTCAATTCGCATGCGTGGCCGAGCAACTTTCTCACGACCTCCCGGTCCTTTCACACGGCCCGTCAACACGCCTCGAGCCGCCCTCGAGATCAAGCGGGCTCGGTCCGCGTAACCACGCCTCAGACATTTCTCTCGACCCGCGTAACCACGCCTCAGGTCCTTACTTGCCTTTCTAGCCACACCCGCGTAACCACGCCTCAGGTTGGCAGCCCTCAGATCAAGCCGGGCTCAGTCCCGCGTAACCACGCCTCAGGACATTTCTCTCGACCCGCGTAACCACGCCTCAGGTCCTTACTTGCATTTCTAGCCACACCCGCGTAACCACGCCTCAGGTTGGCAGCCCTCAGATCAAGCCGGGCTTCGTCCCTCCCTGGACATTTCACACTTTCCCACGACCCGCGCTACTGCGCCTCAGGTCAGCCCTCAGATCAAGCCGGGCTTTTCTCATGCACATGCACCACAATACAAAATTCACCATGCTCTTAGTCATATAAATCAATTTCAATCACCACCCATTCACCAATGTTAATCTAGCACGCCACATCAGTCAACTCAATTCATGCTCCCGACATCGGTCCACCGACCCGACATTCAAGTCAACACATTCAATAAATTCCAATTCACCCACAAGCGCCACGACAATTCAGTCATGCTATTTACCTCAGTCAATCACTAAATTAGCCACACAATTATCACCACAATAATTCATCAATTAGGCACACTCAATCTAATTAGCCCATGCCTAAATTAATTCCTAACCCGGTACTAATCACATCCTAAACAAGTCTAAAAATACCCAAAGTACTAGGTAGGATTTAGGAAGTCACTTACCTAAGTTTGGCCCGGGAAAAGTCGGCTCGGGCCCAAAATAGCCCGGTGAACAAGACGGGATCGGGCGCGGGCGCGGGCCAACAGCCTCGGTGGCCGGCCAACGCGGGCACAATGGCCGATCGGCGTGCTGCGCGCGCGGCGCGATGGCCGAACGGCGTGCCCGGGGCGCACGGGCGAACGGACGAGCGACGCGCCTAGTCGGATGGGCGACGCGCCCGGTCGGACGGCACGGCACCGGCGAGCTCGGCCACGGGCGTGGCGACGGGCGCGGGCACGGGCGCGGGCGTGGGCGCGGCTTGGTCGCGTGGGCGGCGAGCCGGCCACGGCTGGGCTGGCGAGCCGGGCCGGCGGTTGGCTTGGGCGGCACGGCGGCGACGCGGCGGTGACGGCGGCTGCGGCGGCGACGCGGCGGCCAGAGCCGGGGAGAAAAAGAGTGAGCGGGGGTGAGGATGAGGGAGAGAGGGATCGAGGCTGAGGGGGAGGTGGCGAACCGGCGGCGACGGGGCAGCGCGGCGGCCTCGGCGGCAACGGACACGGGCACGCCGACCGAACCGTGGCGGGCAGCGAAGCGGCGAACAGCGACGGCCGGACGTGGCGAGCTCGGCGATGGTTGGGTCGCTCGCTCGCGGCGGCGACGGCGACGGTCGGTGCGGCGGGGGCGACGGCGGCGATAGCCAGGCACAGCTGGGCAGCGCCGGCTGGGCGAGCAGAAGCGGAGGCGAAGCACGCGGTGGGCTCGAGCAGCGAAGCCGGGCGCGAAGTGGAGGGAGAGACCCGGTCGGTCGGGCGGCGGCCGGGCGGACGGTGCGGCGGTCCGAGCTGTTGGCAGGCGACGGCAAGCGCACGGCGGTCGCGAGCTCGGGCGAGCGAAGCGAGAACCCGCCGGGGTGGGGAGGAAGAAGGAAGAGGAAGAAGAAGAAAAGAAGAAGAGAGAGAGAGAAAGGGGAAGAAGGAAAGAGGAGAGAGAGTGTCAGGGGTCTGCATGGGCGGAGACGTGCGCGGCCAGAGGAGAAAAGAGAAAGGAAAAGAAAGAGAGAGGGCGAGAGAGAAAGAGAGAGAGAGGGAGAGAGACGTGCGCGAAGGGACGTTGCACGGGGGTGGGTGGCGCGGCGCAGAGGAGAGAGAGGAGAGAGAAGAGAGCCAAAAAGTCAATGCGTACTCGAGCGCGATCCAACGGACACGGTTCAAAATCGAAAAACGATCTAACGATCCGCAAAAATCCAAATTAATATTATAGGATAAATGGCCAAAATAAAATAACTCAAAACACACTACGAGGGAGGTCTACTAGTCCAAATTCGCACCCGGTCAAAAATCCACTTTCTCACTATTCCTGATAATCTCGACGTTGGCCACAACAATATCGACACCGTCCAATTTATTTCTTCCCGAAACTCCCGAAAATCGACTGCCAAGTTCGAGGTCTAAATAACGGCCAAATTCGATCGAATGCGATTCTAGCGAAATCTCAAGATTTAAAAATAATAACCGGGAGTGATCAGTTCCCGGGCGAGATTTTTACTATAAGCGCACTGACGAAATACCCGTTTTATAAATCCCAAAAATGGGCCAAAATTCGGAATGTCACAATTTTTCTTCTTCTTTTTTTGTCACAACAGACCGTTTGTGTCATTTCTCTTTGCAGACTACCACGTGGACAAAAAAATAATAATAAATGTTCAAAAACAGTACTGTTAATGATAGGAGTGCCATCTATTAGATAAATACCGATAATTCACTAAGGACCTGTTTGGCAACTAGCAAAATAGTAAAAATTTCTGTTATTTTATTCTCAGAATCAGTTTTGGAACAGAAATCCGTTTGTTAAATTTTTTGATTCTGGGCACAAATTCTTGCAAATTTGTGCCCAGAATCAAGAATAAAAAAAAAGTAGCTTCTTGATTCTCGGATCAAAAATGAGAATCAATTTTTTTTTCTTCTTCTTTTTCTTGGTTTTTAATGTAGCTTCTAATGTCCGGCGCGAGGGCCACCCTCGCCGTATCTGGAGAGATTAAAATATTTTAATAAAAAAATATTATTAATAAAAAAATATTTTACCGGCCATGAACAAAAAAAATTATTTTACCAGCCATGGCCAGCGACTAGGCCATGAAAAAAAATATTATTAATAAAAAAATATTTTATTGGCCATGGCAAAAAAAAAAGGAAAAAAATATTTTCAATAATAATATTTTTTATTAAAATATTTTAATAAAAAATATTATTAATAAAAAAATGTTAATAAAAAAATATTTTACCGGCCATGGCCGGCGACCAGGCCATGGAAAAAAACAAAAAAAAATATTTTCAATAAAAATATTTTATCAGCCATGGCAAAAAAAAAGAACAAAATATTATTAATAAAAAAATTTTACCGGCCATGGCCAAAAATAATAAAAAAATTATTTTTAATAAAAGTATTATTAATTAAAAAATATTTTACCGGCCATGGCCAAGAAGGAGGAGAAAAAAAAAAGAAAAGAAAGAAATATTAAAATATTTAAAATATTATTAATTAAAAGAAATTTTATGTCGTTACCAAACGCATTTATGTTCTTTTATTATTTCAGGAATAGAAATTTTGGGCCGTTACCAAACGCCTTCAAATGCTCAGAATCAGTTCCCGAGCACAGAATAAAAAAGAATTATTTCTGAGCAGAATCAGTTTCCGGACACAGAATCATTGCCATGCGCACCCTAAGTGCACCAATATGCTGCATTCGATATATGAATATAAGGTCCAACATATTGTTTTCCAATAGATCTTGAATGCCTGAAAATTTTTTATGGGCGACGGGTAAACACGTTACACAGTGTGCAGTCTAGTGAATAAGTTTCATCTAAAGTCCTACTATAAAATTCCAAGTACAGGACATTACACTTCGTAGTTTTCAATGAATTCGAGTTATTTAGCCATAGCAAATGGTATGAAAATTTCTTCTTTCATTTTATCGTCTTGGAAAAGTATCCTTCATTTATGAAAGTAAATCCTATCATGTGCTTATACTTACTTGTTTTGTATCTCCTAATCACTGAAAATAATAGATAAAATTGATGTGCAGGCCTCAAGAGGTGTGGAAAGAGCTGTAGGCTCCGGTGGTTAAATTACCTAAAACCAGATGCCAAGAGAGGAAACATATCACCTGAAGAAGAAGAGCTCATCATTAGGCTCCATAAGCTCCTGGGTAACAGGTATTTGTATACTTCAAGTGATGAGCTCATCATATCTTAAAGATTGTTCTTTGAAGGAGTTATTGATGGTTATGGTAATTTACAATGTCCTTCACCTTTAACGAAAGAGAGGAACTTGACCATGTTGTTTGTCAAAGCCATTTTCAGTTCCAAAAGGACATTATAGAGATTGGCACCAACATGTGTTAGTTTATTATCTTGTAGGTGGGTTCTTATCGCGGGAAGGCTTCCTGGCCGGACAGACAATGAGATAAAGAATTACTGGAATACCACCATAAAGAAGAAGCTAGTCCAAGACAACGACAACCCGCCAATGAAGTCAAAGTGCGAGGATGATAAGCTCACAAAGAACAAGCCCCTGGACGAGACTGCGGCGGTCGAATTACGATGCAATTCGCATTGTGACAGTAAGCCGGGTAATACAGACGGTATTGTTTCAGATAGAATGACAGAACCGGTTGAAGGAAAGGGTCAGGGAGGAGATCGCGAGGACGACATGATTTCATGGGAAAACATGATGATGGACCTCAATGTGGAGGATATGAGGACGTCCGAGAATCAGCACTCTGAGCTCTTTGAAGGCAATGAAGATGGAGGGAATCAAAACGGGTGGACTTCTGATGAAATGCTGTCTAAATGGGTTGCTGAGTTGATGGGGTGATGCAAAATCCTTCCATGGTGCATCAACTCTTCGCATTCATATCGACAGAAATGCCTAACGCTTCGTTGAAATAGATCAAGAGTTTCCCTCTATTTCTCGACCCACACCCCCCACCCCCGTTTTAAGATATTTATGAGAGAATTTCACATTCCCTCCTGAAAAGTAAAATATTTATAAGATTAATTGGTAGTTATCTTGACTAGTTTCAATAATGATTTTGTTAGTTTTGTTATATCATGCGACTATAATGCATCTCAAAAAAGGACATGCACATCCCTGAAATTTTTTTAACCTTTTAGGGAACATTTTTGTAAGATAGAAATATATAAATATTAAAAGTTTATGAAAAATAAAGATATTATTAACTGATGCATTTCAGGTGACTACATGTTTTGTGAAATTGAGGGCGTCGTTCACGCCAAGGTGACATGGTAACTAACTCGAATTAAAGTTGGTAAATTAAAAAAAAAATCTAAACCTACGTTGATAACTAACTCGAAAGTTGATAACCCATAAGTAGTTGATAATTTGTTAGAGAAAACTCGATGAATCATTTAAAGTGAAGTTATTAATTTCATATAAAAGTTGGTATAAAGCTTAATTAAGAAAGATAAATAAAAATTGGTAATTAAAATAAATAAACTTGGTAAGTAACTCAAATTTGAGTTGGTAATCCAAAACTAGTAGATATTACAGAAAAATTGTAAGTTATTCTAATTAAGGTTGATAATTTCTTAGAAAAGTAGGTAAATTTAAAGCATTGCTTGCACATAAAAGTTAAAACGATTATAAAATTCGAAAATATTAAAAAAATTAATAAATATTGATAATTAATTCAAATGAGAATTGGTAACCGATTTTTTCGCCGGAAACGTTCCCGTGACGAAATATAATTCACCGAAAGTTGTTCTTCAATTTTTAATTAGAGGAGACCGGGTTCCGTGTCTAATTCCGGACAGGAGTTATCCAGGCGTGAACAAATAGCTTGATTGTCTTGATCAATAACTCAAATTTCGCACAGTAACGAAGTTTGACTTATATTTATAGATAATTCAGACGAATTTGTCCACTTATTGGCAGAGTCCGAAGTTCAATGATGCAACATTACAAAGCTACTAGCTTAGGAAGTAGACAACTACGCTATGGAAACTAAAGGTACGGTACTAGAAAGTAAAGATAATTGAAAGACAGCATTTTGGTTTGTGTTCACGGGGGGCTTTCCTTTGGTAGCCGGGTGCTATTTATAATATGGGCTTGGTAACTGCCTTTGATACCGCATTTGATAATCGCCATTGATCTCATCATCACCGTCCATCTAATGACATCTGTTCGCCAACTGCTATCGATCTTATCTTTTTGTTCCGAGGTAATAACCGTCGTCGAGTTCATACCATCTGACTTATGTCCTTCTCGAGGTAGTAACCGTCATCGAGCTTATATTGTCTTGACACTTGTCTTATTCGAAGCTGTAACCGTTATCGAGCTCATATTATCTTAACACCTGTCCTTCTCGAGGTAGTAACCGTCATCAAGCCTATACCGTCTTGACACTTGTCCTCCTCGAAGCAGTAATCGTCATCGAGCTCTTCTTATCCTAACATCTGTCTTTCTCGAAGCAGTAATCGTCATCGAGTTCTTCTCATCCTGACACCTGTCCTTTCCGAGGGTGATAATCGTCATCGAGTTCTTCTCTTCTTGACACCTATCCTCCACGAAGCAGGAACCATCGTCGAGCTCTTCCTAACTTGACACCTGTCCTTTTCTTTGTCGACAGCCTCGATGACTCGAATCCCATATGACCATTTTCGTCGACAACTTTGGCGTTCGCTCCTTTTATGACTCAAGCTCTTTCAATTTCAAATTCCCCGCCGGTATCACCCAGTGCTTGCTAGCTGTTTTTCTTACGTGAGCCGTCTCGTATGGGTTACGTCATCCTTTGACGTCTTTTATTATTTTATTTATTTCGATTGTCGATAACCTAATTAATTATAGGTGTCAACACCGATATATGTTAGTTTAAAGGGAGAAAAGTTTGTGAGTTACGCTAATTTAGGTTGGTAATCTTTGAAAAGAGTTAGTAGATGTTAGGTTGCTAACCAAGGCAAATAAAAATTGGAAAATTCAATGGAAAGTTGGTAACTTGAAAGAAATAAATGTTAGTAAATTACTTAAATGAGATTTGACAACTCAAAACTGGGTGGTCCTTAATCTAATATGACAAAAGTTGGTTAAACCCTTTAATTTAGATTCGTAATTTTAAATTAGTAAATTTAAAGTGTTGGTAATTTTATGTAATAAAAGTTGATAAGTTAGAACAAAAATTACTAATTTGCAAACTTTAAAATTTAATAATTTCATGAAAATGTCGGTAAGTTATCAACAAGTTACTTTAAAAAAAAATATCACCAACCATTTTTTTATCAGTGTTTTTTTTACACTTAGGAACAATTATTGAAATTCATTATAAGCACAGCGAAAAAAATCATAGTTTTTGGTAAAGAACAATGGAATTCTACATAAATTAGATATACTCTGTTTTTTTTAGGGGGTCCAAAGTTCTATAACCCCAAGATCTCTCTAGAGAACATCATCTCAAGAACACTCCATGACCAAATAAGGTTCTATGTCAAAACTATGTTACATCACCTTGGAGTGAATGACAATGTACTTACAAATTACCTACACCACATGACATATTTTATCATTAACCTCCTCTTTGTAATCCTCTTTAAAAGGAGAAAATATGTTGTATAACTTACACCATGACATATTGACGGGATATCACTTGTTCAATTAAGTATTCTCATTTGTTTTCAACTTTTGGAAACTCATTGAAAATAGCGACACCTTATTTTAAATGATTGATACTGCATCATTATATCGATGTTGTATTAGCTTCTTCATTTCTAAGCTGAGCTCGATTCAATGGCAATAAGATATTTGACTTCTTAATTCAAGTCTTTGTTTATGCTTTTTTACGTATCCTCAAATCAATGTGTGGTGTCGAAAATTTTGTAAAATACGAAAAACGTGCAATAAACAATACTTACCACCGCCCTCAGCGGTTGCGTTGGCTTCGGGCTCTCTTCCCCTCACAAAGGGAAGGAGTTCGAATCCCAGCGTTGGCGTTAGGGATTCTTAAGCGTGACGTCGTGGTGGTGGGTCCTGCGCTAGCGTCACTACGGGTTTACCTCTCTGGCTGTCGGCCGTGCGGGGGGATTCCCGGGTTATCAAAAAACTAAAAACAATACTTCGATTAGCCATGATTTTCCTGGACACTCGCAGACATTGGGCCAAGTAAGTAATCTTTTGCATCAAGAGGCTCGACAAGTTTGGCAGTTTCGTTGTTGGTTGTCAATTAATGAAGACAGTCGGACATCCGTCCATTGAATTTGGGGGCTTAAGTTGACCACTATACATTTCCCGACCCCAGATAATAGTAAGGACAAATTCATTAATTTAAACTTCTATTTTGTCGGGAGCATGTGAATGCATATCGATGGAAAAAATTGTAAAAATTCCTAAACCTATTGTAAGGCCGCCAAATCAATTTTAAACTTTACAATTTTGTTAATGTAATCCTAAACCCTTTTAAAGATTTCTCAATGTAGTCTATCTAACCAATTTATATGAGAAATTGCTGACGTGGCGGTCCAGTCAGCGATAACTGTCTATGTATCATGGTTGATGATTTGACGCATCCTACTCATCGTTTTGAGAATTTTCTTTTATTTTATTTTCTTTTTCTTCATTGTTGATCTTCCTAGAAAGATTCAGCAGGGCCTCGGCGATGGGATCATTGTAAAACTTTAGAGTTGGACAAGGGCTTTGATGAAGTACTTCAAGAGTTTCACTTTACCAACAGGACTGCAATTGGGGAGAGTTAAGTAGCTAGCCCTCTTACTCCTAAACCATGAGGTTGTAAAATACATGTAAATCGACACAACCATATATGTTCGCTTTTACAATGAAAAAATTGAAATGAGAAAGAAGTGACTTCATCAAACATTAGTTTCTATAGTGTTTCTCAAAAAGCAATGAATCCTAATATATTATGCATTGGAACGTGTAAGAGATGCTTGTCTTGTGACGAAGTTATACATTTGTTGGGACCACATGTCACGCTGTGCATGCTTTTTCCCTTAAAATCTTATGGTACAATGCCCAACAAGTTACATGCACCGATTAAATCCAGACCTTTGACCAGTGTAAGTGACCCCAATTCAGAGGATTATGCATGCCGTTGGCAGGATTCGGCCGGGTGACCTCTAATTTTCGAGCTGGAAATAACGCATTGATCAACTATGCTAGCTCTGAAGATTTTCCTTAAAAAGTTTTAGGAAACTAGTTAATAATGCATACATAACTTGGCCTTTAACACATCCTCTATTCAAAATTTTCTCTCAACTAACAAGGTCGGATCCTATGTAACATCACTCTCACCAAATCGGCCAAGAACCAAAAAGTTACCTGCATGTGCCATAAAATTAAGTAAGTCACATTCTGAGCACCTCTCTTTTTCACATGATTGGACTCGCTTTAATCATAATCATACACGTTATACTGTTATATTATATGCTACATAGAAAACGACAATACAGACACCATACTTTCTCCACATGATGTATGGCTTAATGAATTTGGGAAATTAAATATTCTTTGAGCTGTACGAGGCTCCTTTATACAATAAGAATGTGAGGAAACACGTGACTACAAATCAAGAAAGCAAACACGACATAAAGTGTCAGAATTGGTTGAACACAAAGATAGTTTGATATAAAGGGATCTGCGCTCAATTCCTGTCTTCTTGCAAACATGTTGACCTACGATTGGTTTATGTTGACTGGAATATTTTAGGGTTCAGTAACCGGAGGTCTCTTGAAATGTTAATTTATTTGTGGCTTAGCCTCGTTATGGTCGTAATGCACCTAATTATTGTCCTTTCGAGGCAAAGAAAATGTTTATACAAAACTCAAGCTCTAGCTTAGAATTTGATTTTTAGTTTTATCGTTTTATGAATACATTCATGTGTTTGACATAAGCAGTATGTAACTACTTGTTTACATTTATAAGTTGTGATTAAGCATTACAATGTTGTGTTAACCTCGATTTAGGTGCTGGGCGCCCACTTGAAGCGGGGCCCACTAAAATCATCTTTGGAGCCTTTGAGCATTTCTACCGATCCCAAAGCAATTATGTGTCATCAGTCACAACCTTTTGGTCCGGGTCTTTTAAAAATTCATTGAATGCAATGAACTTATGAGTGTATTTACATAGAAAAATTTCATGAGTGTACAACCAACCACCATTCTAATAGTTCAAAACAAATAGATCTTGTCCTTGATTTATAGGAAAATCATATCTACCGGTCAAAACCATACTTTTACTCGATACCACTTAGTATATCAAAATTGCAAGTGAGTGTCTCAAAAAAGTAGCTTTTGGTTTCCCGGTATACATAATTTATTAATGTTTCATGCACGTTGCTGTTCTGTTTAAGGTAACAATTCTTTTTCCCTCTCTTTCTCTAAGTGAGGACAGAGTGATTCAATATAATAAGCTGTGTTCACGTCAATGGCACACGAAACAGTCTCTACAAAATCAGTCATCGTCAAGACAGTTACCATTAGAATGAGAGACAGAGAGAGAGATGGGCAGAAACCCCAGTAATGGTAAAGATGGATTGAAGTTCAAGAAAATAGCTTGGACAGTCGTTGAAGACCAAATCCTCATCGATTACGTCAAAGATCATGGTCAAGGGAGATGGCATAAAGTTCGTAAGGCAACAGGTGAGTTACGACCTTTGGGATTTTTTCTATTTTTCTCTTTGCAGACTACCATGTGGACAAAAAAAAAACAGTAAATGTTCAAAAACAGTACTGTTAATGATAGGAGTGCCATCTATTAGATAAATACCGATAATTCACTAAGGGCCTGTTTGGCAACTAGCAAAATAGTGAAAATTTCTGTTCTTTTATTATCAGAATCAGTTTTGGAACAGAAATCCGTTTGTTAAATTTTTTGATTCTGGGCACAAAATCTTGTAAATTTGTGCCCAGAATCAGTTTTGGAGCAGAATCAAGAATAAAAAAAAAGTAGTTTCTTGATTCTCGGAACAAAAATGAGAATCAATTTTTTTTTCTTCTTCTTTTTCTTGGTTTTTAATGTAGCTTCTAATGTCCGGCGCGAGGGCCACCCTCGCCGTATGGCGAGATTAAAATGGCGAGATTAAAATAAAAAAAATTTTACCAGCCATGAACAAAAAAAATTATGTTACCAGCCATGGCCAGCGACTAGGCCATGAAAAAAATATTATTAATAAAAAAATATTTTATCGGCCATGGCCGGCGACCGGGCCATGGCAAAAAAAAAAGGAAAAAAATATTTTCAATAAAAATATTTTTTATTAAAATATTTTCAATAAAAAATTTTTTTATTAAAATATTATTAATAAAAAAATGTTAATAAAAAAATATTTTACCGGCCATGGCCGGCGACCAGGCCATGGAAAAAAAAGAAAAAAATATTTTACCAGCCATGGCCAAAAAAAAGAAAAAAATATTATTAATAAAAAAATTTTACCTGCCATGACCAAAAATAATAAAAAAATTATTTTTTAATAAAAGTACTATTAATAAAGAAGTTTTTTACCGGCCATGGCCAAAAAAAATAAAAAAATTATTTTTAATAAAAGTATTATTAATTAAAAAATATTTTACCGGCCATGGCCAAGAAGGAGGAGAAGAAAAAAAGAAAAGAAAGAAATATTAAAATATTTAAAATATTATTAAAATATTATTAATAAAAAGAAATTTTATGCCGTTACCAAACGCATTTATGTTCTTTTATTATTTCAGGAATAGAAATTTTGGGCCGTTATCAAACGCCTTCAAATGCTCAGAATCAGTTCCCGGGCATAGAATAAAAAAGAATTATTTCTGAGTAGAATCAGTTCCCGGGCACAAAATCGTTGCCATGCGCACCCTAAGTGCACCAATATGCTGCATTCGATATATGAATATAAGGTCCAACATATTGTTTTCCAATAGATCTTGAATGCCTGAAAATTTTTTATGGGCGACGGGTAAACACGTTACACAGTGTGCAGTCCAGTGAATAAGTTTCATCTAAAGTCCTACTATAAAATTTCAAGTACAGGACATTACACTTCGTAGTTTTCAATGAATCCTAGTTATTTAGCCATAGCAAATGGTATGAAAATTTCTTCTTTCATTTTATCCTCTTGGAAAAGTATCCTTCATTTATGAAAGTAAATCCTATCATGTGCTTATACTTACTTGTTTTGTATCTCCTAATCACTGAAAATAATAGATAAAATTGATGTGCAGGCCTCAAGAGGTGTGGAAAGAGCTGTAGGCTCCGGTGGTTAAATTACCTAAAACCAGATGTCAAGAGAGGAAACATATCACCTGAAGAAGAAGAGCTCATCATTAGGCTCCATAAGCTCCTGGGTAACAGGTATTTGTATACTTCAGGTGATGAGCTCATCATACCTTAAAGATTGTTCTTTGAAGGAGTTATTGATGGTTATGGTAATTTACAATGTCCTTCACCCTTAACGAAAGAGAGGAACTTGACCATGTTGTTTCTCAAAGCCATTTTCAGTTCCAAAAGGACATTATAGAGATTGGCACCAACATGTGTTAGTTTATTATCTTGTAGGTGGGTTCTTATCGCGGGAAGGCTTCCTGGCCGGACAGACAATGAGATAAAGAATTACTGGAATACCACCATAAAGAAGAAGCTAGTCCAAGACAACGACAACCCACCAATGAAGTCAAAGTGCGAGGATGATAAGCTCACAAAGAACAAGCCCCTGGACGAGACTGCGGCGGTCGAATTACGATGCAATTCGCATTGTGACAGTAAGCCGGGTAATACAGACGGTATTGTTTCAGATAGAATGACAGAACCGGTTGAAGGAAAGGGTCAGGGAGGAGATCGCGAGGACGACATGATTTCATGGGAAAACATGATGATGGACCTCAATGTGGAGGATATGAGGACGTCCGAGAATCAGCACTCTGAGCTCTTTGAAGGCAATGAAGATGGAGGGAATCAAAACGGGTGGACTTCTGATGAAATGCTTTCTAAATGGGTTGCTGAGTTGATGGGGTGATGCAAAATCCTTCCATGGTGCATCAACTCTTCGCATTCATATCGACAGAAATGCCTAACGCTTCGTTGAAATAGATCAAGAGTTTCCCTCTATTTCTCGACCCACCCCCCCCCGCGTTTTAAGATATTTATGAGAGAATTTCACATTCCCTCCTGAAAAGTAAAATATTTATAAGATTAATTGGTAGTTATCTTGACTAGTTTCAATAATGATTTTGTTAGTTTTGTTATATCATGCGACTATAATGCATCTCAAAAAAGGACATGCACATCCCTGAAATTTTTTAACCTTTTAGGGAACATTTTTGTAAGATAGAAATATATAAATATTAAAAGTTTATAAAAAATAAAGATATTATTAACTGATGCATTTCAGGTGACTACATGTTTTGTGAAATTGAGGGCGTCGTTCACGCCAAGGTGACATGGTAACTAACTCGAATTAAAGTTGGTAAATTAAAAAAAAAATCCAAACCTACGTTGATAACTAACTCGAAAGTTGATAACCCATAAGTAGTTGATAATTTGTTAGAGAAAACTCGATGAATCATTTAAAGTGAAGTTATTAATTTCATATAAAAGTTGGTATAAAGCTTAATTAAGAAAGATAAATAAAAATTGGTAATTAAAATAAATAAACTTGGTAAGTAACTCAAATTTGAGTTGGTAATCCAAAACTAGTAGATATTACAGAAAAATTGTAAGTTATTCTAATTAAGGTTGATAATTTCTTAGAAAAGTAGGTAAATTTAAAGCGTTGCTTGCACATAAAAGTTAAAACGATTATAAAATTTGAAAATATTAAAAAAATTAATAAATATTGATAATTAATTCAAATGAGAATTGGTAACCGATTTTTTCGCCGGAAACATTCCCGTGACGAAATATAATTCACCGAAAGTTGTTCTTCAATTTTTAATTAGAGGAGACCGGGTTCCGTGTCTAATTCCGGACAGGAGTTATCCAGGCGTGAACAAATAGCTTGATTGTCTTGATCAATAACTCAAATTTCGCACAGTAACGAAGTTTGACTTATATTTATAGATAATTCAGACGAATTTGTCCACTTACTGGCAGAGTCCGAAGTTCAATGATGCAACATTACAAAGCTACTGGCTTAGGAAGTAGACAACTACGCTATGGAAACTAAAGGTACGGTACTAGAAAGTAAAGATAATTGAAAGACAGCATTTTGGTTTGTGTTCACGGGGGGCTTTCCTTTGGTAGCCGGGTGCTATTTATAATATGGGCTTGGTAACTGCCTTTGATACCACGTTTGATAATCGCCATTGATCTCATCATCACCGTCCATCTAATGACATCTGTTCGCCAACTGCTATCGATCTTATCTTTTTGTTCCGAGGTAATAACCGTCGTCGAGTTCATACCATCTGGCTTCTGTCCTTCTCGAGGTAGTAACCGTCATCGAGCTTATATTGTCTTGACACTTGTCTTCTTCAAAGCAGTAACCGTTATCGAGCTCATATTATCTTAACACCTGTCCTTCTCGAGGTAGTAACCGTCATCAAGCTTATACCGTCTTGACACTTGTCATCCTCGAAGCAGTAATCGTCATCGAGCTCTTCTTATCCTAACATCTGTCTTTCTCGAAGCAGTAATCGTCATCGAGTTCTTCTCATCCTGACACCTGTCCTTTCCGAGGGTGATAATCGTCATCGAGTTCTTCTCTTCTTGACACCTATCCTCCACGAAGCAGGAACCATCGTCGAGCTCTTCCTAACTTGACACCTGTCCTTTTCTTTGTCGACAGCCTCGATGACTCGAATCCCATATGACCATTTTTGTCGACAACTTTGGCGCTCGCTCCTTTTATGACTCAAGCTCTTTCAATTTCAAATTCCCCGCCGGTATCACCCAGTGCTTGCTAGCTGTTTTTCTTACGTGAGCCGTCTCGTATGGGTTACGTCATCATTTGACGTCTTTTATTATTTTATTTATTTTGATTGTCGATAACCTAATTAATTATAGGTGTCAACACCGATATATGTTAGTTTAAAGGGAGAAAAGTTTGTGAGTTACGCTAATTTAGGTTGGTAATCTTTGAAAAGAGTTAGTAGATGTTAGGTTGCTAACCAAGGCAAATAAAAATTGGAAAATTCAATGGAAAGTTGGTAACTTGAAAGAAATAAATGTTAGTAAATTACTTAAATGAGATTTGACAACTCAAAACTGGGTGGTCCTTAATCTAATATGACAAAAGTTGGTTAAACCCTTTAATTTAGATTCGTAATTTTAAATTAGTAAATTTAAAGTGTTGGTAATGTTATGTAATAAAAGTTGATAAGTTAGAACAAAAATTACTAATTTGCAAACTTTAAAATTTAATAATTTCATGAAAATGTCGGTAAGTTATCAACAAGTTACTTTAAAAAAAATATCACCAACCATTTTTTTATCAGTGTTTTTTTTACACTTAGGAACAATTATTGAAATTCATTATAAGCACAGCGAAAAAAATCATAGTTTTTGGTAAAGAACAATGGAATTCTACATAAATTAGATATACTCTGTTTTTTTTAGGGGGGCCAAAGTTCTATAACCCCAAGATCTCTCTAGAGAACATCATCTCAAGAACACTCCATGACCAAATAAGGTTCTATGTCAAAACTATGTTACATCACCTTGGAGTGAATGACAATGTACTTACAAATTACCTACACCACATGACATATTTTATCATTAACCTCCTCTTTGTAATCCTCTTTAAAAGGAGAAAATATGTTGTATAACTTACACCACATGACATATTGACGGGATATCACTTGTTCAATTAAGTATTCTCATTTGTTTTCAACTTTTGGAAACTCATTGAAAATAACGACACCTTATTTTAAATGATTGATACTGCATCATTATATCGATGTTGTATTAGCTTCTTCATTTCTAAGCTGAGCTCGATTCAATGGCAATAAGATATTTGACTTCTTAATTCAAGTCTTTGTTTATGCTTTTTTACGTATCCTCAAATCAATGTGTGGTGTCGAAAATTTTGCAAAATACGAAAAACGTGCAATAAACAATACTTACCACCGCCCTCAGCGGCTGCGTTGACTTCGGGCTCTCTTCCCCTCACGAAGGGAAGGAGTTCGAATCCCAGCGTTGGCGTTAGGGATTCTTAAGCGTGACGTCGTGGTGGTAGGTCCTGCGCTAGCGTCACCCCGGGTTTACCTCTCCGGCTGTCGGCCGTGCGGGGGGGTTCCCGGGTTATAAAAAAAAAAAAACAATACTTCGTTTAGCCATGATTTTCCTGGACACTCGCAGACATTGGGCCAAGTAAGTAATCTTTTGCATCAAGAGGCTCGACAAGTTTGGCAGTTTCGTTGTTGGTTGTCAATTAATGAAGACAGTCGGACATCCGTCCATTGAATTTGGGGGCTTAAGTTGACCACTATACATTTCCCGACCCCAGATAATAGTAAGGACAAATTCATTAATTTAAACTTCTATTTTGTCGGGAGCATGTGAATGCATATCGATGGAAAAAATTATAAAAATTCCTAAACCTATTGTAAGGCCGCCAATTCAATTTTAAACTTTACAATTTTGTTAATGTAATCCTAAACCCTTTTAAAGATTTCTCAATGTAGTCTATCTAACCAATTTATATGAGAAATTGCTGACGTGGCGGTCCAGTCAGCGATAACTGTCTATGTATCATGGTTGACGATTTGACGCATCCTACTCTACTCAAAACGATGCAGTTTTGAGAATTTTCTTTTATTTTATTTTCTTTTTCTTCATTGTTGATCTTCCTAGAAAGAGTCAGCAGGGCCTCGGCGATGGGATCATTGTAAAACTTTAGAGTTGGACAAGGGCTTTGACGAAGTACTTCAAGAGTTTCACTTTACCAACATGACTTCAATTGGGGAGAGAGTTAAGTAGCTAGCCCTCTTACTCCTAAACCATGAGGTTGTAAAATACATGTAATTATGATTGATCGACACAACCATATATGTTCGCTTTTACAATGAAAAAATTGAAATGAGAAAGAAGTGACTTCATCAAACATTAGTTTCTATAGTGTTTCTCGAAAAGCAATGAATCCTAATATATTATGCATTGGAACGTGTAAGAGATGCTTGTCTTGTGACGAAGTTATACATTTGTTGGGACCACATGTCACGTTGTGAATGCTTTTTCCCTTAAAATCTTATGATACAATGCCCAACAAGTTACATGCACCGATTAAATCCAGACCTTTGACCAGTGTAAGTGACCCCAATTCAGAGGATTATGCATGCCGTTGGCAGGATTCGGCCAGGTGACCTCTAATTTTCGAGCTGGAAATAACGCATTGATCAACTATGCTAGCTCTAAAGATTTTCCTTAAAAAGTTTTAAGAAACTAGTTAATAATGCATACATAACTTGGCCTTTAACATCCTCTATTCAAAATTTTCTCTCAACTAACAAGGTCGGATCCTATGTAACATCACTCTCACCAAATCGGCCAAGAACCAAAAAGTTACCTGCATGTGCCATAAAATTAAGTAAGTCACATTCTGAGCACCTCTCTTTTTCACATGATTGGACTCGCTTTAATCATAATCATACACGTTATACTGTTATATTATATGCTACATAGAAAACGACAATACAGACACCATACTTTCTCCACATGATGTATGGCTTAATGAATTTGGGAAATTAAATATTCTTTGAGCTGTACGAGGCTCCTTTATACAATAAGAATGTGGGGAAACACGTGACTACAAATCAAGAAAGCAAACACGACATAAAGTGTCAGAATTGGTTGAACACAAAAGTCGTTTGATATAAAGGGATCTGCGCTCAATTCCTGTCTTCTTGCAAACATGTTGACCTACGATTGGTTTATGTTGCCTGGAATATTTTAGGGTTCAGTAACCGGAGGTCTCTTGAAATGTTAATTTATTTGTGGCTTAGCCTCGTTATGGTCGTAATGCACCTAATTATTGTCCTTTCGAGGCAAAGAAAATGTTTATACAAAACTCAAGCTCTAGCTTAGAATTTGATTTTTAGTTTTATCGTTTTATGAATACATTCATGTGTTTGACATAAGCAGTATCTAACTACTTGTTTACATTTATAAGTTGTGATTAAGCATTACAATGTTGTGTTAACCTCGATTTACGTACTGGGCGCCCACTTGAAGCGGGGCCCACTAAAATCGGCTTTGGAGCCTTTGAGCATTTCTACCGATCCCAAAGCGATTATGTATCGTCAGTCACAACCTTTTGGTCCGGGTCTTTTAAAAATTCATTGAATGCAATGAACTTATGAGTGTACTTACATAGAAAAATTTCATGAGTATACAACCAATCATCATTCTAATAGTTCAAAACAAATAGATCTTGTCCTTGAATTATAGGAAAACCATATCTACCGGTCAAAACCATACTTTTACTCGATACCACTGAGTATATCAAAATTGCAAGTGAGTGTCTCAAAAAAGTAGCTTTTGGTTTCCCGTTCTACATAATTTATTAATGTTTGATGCACGTTGCTGTTCTGTTTAAGGTAACAATTCTGTTTGCCTCTCTTTCTCTAAGTGAGGACAGAGTGATTCAATATAATAAGCTGTGTTCACGTCAATGGCACACGAAACAGTCTCTACAAAATCAGTCATCGTCAAGACAGTTACCATTAGAATGAGAGAGAGAGAGAGATGGGCAGAAACCCCAGTAATGGTAAAGATGGATTGAAGTTCAAGAAAATAGCTTGGACAGTCGTTGAAGACCAAATCCTCATCGATTACGTCAAAGATCATGGTCAAGGGAGATGGCATAAAGTTCGTAAGGCAACAGGTGAATTACGGTCTTTAGGATTTTTTCTATTTTTCTCTTTGCAGACTTCCATGTGGACAAAAAAAAACAGTACTGTTAATGATAGGAGTGCCATCTATTTAGATAAATACCGATAATTCATTAAGTGCACCAATATGCTGCATTCGATATATAAATATAAGGTCCAACATATTGTTTTCCAATAGATCTTGAATGCCTGAAAATTTTTTATGGGCGACGGGTAAACACGAGACATAGTGTGCAGTCCAGTGAATAAGTTTCATCTAAAGTCTTACAATAAAATTCCAAGTACAGGACATTACACTTCGTAGTTTTCAATGAATCCAAGTTATTTAGCCATAGCAAATGGTCTGAAAATTTCTTCTTTTTTCTTATCCTCTGGAAAAGTATCCTTCATTTATGAGAGTAAATCCTATCATGTGCTTATATTTACTTGTTTTGTATCTCCTAATCACTGAAAATAATAGATAAAATTGATGTGCAGGTAGGGACTTTTAATTTGTTCAATATACTCCATGAACTTTAACCCAATGTTCAATGTGGTCCATGAACTTTCAATTTGTTCAACTTGGTCCATGAACTTTTAGTAAATGTTCAATTTAGTCCCTGAACTATATGAAAATGTAAAATATAGTCTTTGAACTTGAATTAATGGAAGGACTACGTTGAATATTTTTATAAAATTTAGGGACTATATTGAATATATACTAAAAGTTCAGGGATTACATTAAACAAATTGAAAGTTCATGGACTATATTGAACATTGGGTTAAAGTTCAAGGACTACATTGAACAAATTAAAAGTTCATGTACCAAATTACACATTGAGTCAAAGTTCAGGGACCGTTTGTGTCATTTTTCTTCTTCTTTTTTTGTCACAACAGACCTCCTTCTAGCTAGGCCACCAAAAGAGTAGCTAACCGGTGATTTTTGGTAATCACAAAAGGGAAAGTCCATGTTAGGATAGGTAAATTCCTCGGCCATGAAATATTATTTCGTGAAAAGTTCAATGAGAAAATACAATTGGGCTGTGCTTGTCAATAGCTTTCTTGCGATTACCCAATCTATCCAAATTAGATGACATATGCTCTTAATATATCATATCTTTTAATCGCGGTCATTCCGTCACGGGGTGTCGAGAATTTTGTGATTTGACCGAATTGATTAACTTCACCTTAAAGATCAAGTCATAAGCTTTTTAGCACGATAGGAATCACACGATCGTGGCACACGAGGGCATGAAGAGCATCGGGACCTTCTATTACACAGCTGGCATGAGGATCAGGAGCTTCCTCACCAACTTCCTCCTCCTAGCGGTCTCGACTATCACAAAGCAGAATGTAGCCAGATTGGATCACCGAACAACTCGCCCCAGTCTCGCTTGGACTCTTACTACACTTTGATGGCCGTCCTCTATTTTGTCAATCTGGTGTACTTTCAGATGTGCTGTCTCCATCAACAATGCCATGTTAGCATAACACCTAAAAATTCTTTTACAGACGATGAAAATAATTTTCATGGACGATAAAAATATTTTTTATTCATTTATTTTTATAAGCAATATGATCGATTAGTTTTTTGGAAAATATATTTCAAATCATTTATTTTCTGTGAAACGAACGCACCTTGACTTCGTGAGACACCGGGCAATGCATGGTGCATCAGCACATGATTCCAATTCCGTTTGAGTTTTCTTGCGGCAAGGGGGAGGAAATGGACATACGCAGGTTTGATGACGTAGGAGACAAAAGGTACTTGTTGGGTCCATCCCCCTTTAAGGTTTAATCACTAAGAGAAACTCTACATATGCATGCGAAAACCATGGGCGGTCATCAAAGCAAATGATTAAGAGCGTGTTAGTACACTGTATTGGTTGGGACAATGAAAAGAAGAAGAAGATGATGCTACTTATTGAGGTGTCACACTGACGATATCCTCAAAATTACAACGGCTTATAACAAATATCAAGAAACTGTATTACTAAACGGATACGTTATAACACTTCATAGCATAGCCATAACGCAGCTCAGCCACAGCAATACCAAGTAGGCTAATTGAGATATTGAAAAACGGGGAATGACGTTTGTGTCGACGGTTGTAGTCCGCTTCTAGTGGGCTTCATCGAGAATGTCAGGCCCAATGACCGGTGAAACTAGGCCTAGCGTAGTGTGATTTTGCCCTGGTGCTGCTAAGTTCTTCGTTAGAGTGGAGAGGTAGTGTCCTTCACTAATCCGCTAATTAAGATTATCATTATCATTATGTATGTGATGAAGAGATTGTTGTGCATGTTGAATTTGCGTGGGAAGTAGGAAAGGCCAGGATTTACTAACACGCGGTCTGATCAAGCAACGAGGAGATCCACAGTTTCTAACATCTTGTTCGAGTAACTTTGTGCCGAATTATCCGATCCCCCCAAAAAAAAAACTTTGTGCCAAATTGTGAGGAGAAAATCTGGGCCTGATTATTATGAATTTGGGCCTCATGTTGAAGCCTTTTCTTCATAACAAGCCTCCTGCTAGCCAGGCCACTAAGGGCTCGTTTGGTAACGTGCCAAATAGTAAAAATTTCTGCTCTTTTGTTCCCAGAAATAGTTTGGGAACAGAAATGCGTTTGGTAAACTTTTTGTTCCCTGGTACATTTTTGCAAAAATTTGTGCCCAGAAACAGTTTTGAAAGAGAAACAAGAAGTAAAAAAAGTTGCTTCTTGTTTCTCGGCACAATTTTGAGAATCAGTTTTTTTTCTTTTCTTCTTTTTGTGTTGCTGTTCTTGGGTTGTGGCCGGTCGCCGGCGACAGGCCTGCAGCCCAGGCAGCGAGCGTCACGGCCCTCGCCGGCCGCCAGCCCGAGGAGCGAGGTCCCCCTTGCCGGCGAGGGCGAGGCTGGACCCTCGCCGCTGGGCGAGGCGGCTCGCCGTCGGTCATGGCGAGGTCGGCCTCGCCCAGATCGGGCGAGGCCGAGCCTCGCCGTGGGTCGCGACAGCGAGGCTCGGCCCGATTTGGGCGAGGCCGAACTCGCCATGACCGACGTCGAGTCGCCTCTCCCAGGCGGCGAGGGTCCAGCCCTCGCCCTCGCCGGCAAGGGGGACCCTCGCCTCCGCCGGCGGCCGGCGAGGGCCGTGACGCCCTCGCCGGCCTCAGGGTGTGGCCGGTCACCGGCGACCGGCAATGGCCAAGGAAGAGAATGGGTAGAAAGAAAAAAATAATTAAACAATTTAAAATATTATTAATAAAAAGAAAATTTGTGTAGTTACCAAACGCATTTATGTTCTTTTCTATCCCGGGCATAGAAATTTTGGACAGTTACCAAACGCCTTCAAATGCTTAGAAATTGTTTCCGGGCACAGAATAAAAAAGAACCATTTCTGAGTAGAAATAGTTCCCCGGCATAGAAACATTGTCATGCGCACCCTAAAAGAGCGGCTAGCCCTTTTTTTTTTCCTCCGCGGGCCATGAAATATCCTAATAATTATTGATGTAGATTGTGAGACTTCCAAGATGCTACTTGTAGCCACCTAATTTTTAACTTAAGGTTTGCCCTAAAGTCGATTGAAAATATTATTTCGTTAAAAGTTCAATCAGAGAATAAAATTGGGCCATGCTCATCAATAGCTTTCTTACTATTACCCGATTTGTCCGAATTAGATCACACGTTCTTAATGAATCATATATTTTAATTGCGGCCATTCCATCATGGGTGTCCACAATTTTGTGATTTGACCGAATTGATTAATGCCACATTAAAAATCAAGTTATAAGCGTCTTCAACACTATAGAAATCACGCGACAGTGGCACCTGAGGGCATGAAGAGCCTCAAGACCTCGTATTACACAACCGGCATATGGATCAGGAGCTTCCTCATCAACTTCCTCCTCCAAGCAGTCTTGCTCGATTATCACAAAGAAGAATGCCCGGGTTGGATCACAAACAACTTGCACTAGTCTCGCTTGGACTATTACCACACTTTGATGCCCATCTCTTGGAAGGAACTACCCATGGTGACAATCGCCGACGCTACCTTTCAAGACAACAAAGACTAGAAAATCTCTTATCGGGCCATATCGTGCCGTTTTCGAGTGATTGTTAAGTTAGTGGAATCCAAATGCATAATCATCATTCAAATATGTAATGATCCTAGTGAAATCTACTTCGACGGCTTGGGATTACCTTGATTATAATCAAATCTCTGATTAAATCTAAACTCAAACGAGATGATGCAAAAGTGAAGACAAGTATCTGTTTGTTGCTACTTAAAATTAGATTCTTACTCCAAGCCACCACAAACAAAAAATCTATATTAATTCTTTAGAATTTGTTGAGTATATCTTGAATTCTTTATGGGTTTGAGCCAACGTTAGGGCTTGAGAACAATATAAATATTATTTTTCTTAATTTTTTAGGTTAAGAAACCGAGACAAAAATAGTTTTAGGTTTTTGAGGTATCTTTTGTAATCCTTGAAATTTTATTGTGAATTTTGTTTCTCCTCTCCCCGTGATTTTTCCCACAAGAATTTTTTTTTATGTAAATATGTGTATTCTTTTATTCTTCTCATTTTTAATTTCGCTAAAATTTCCGCGTAACAGAATTCATGAAAACCGGTAACGTGGACATCTTAGTAATTGTTTTTAGTACTCGAATAAAGTTCCGAACTAGATTTATGCATTCCCATCTATGAAAGAAATCAAAAGTAATTTAAGTGAAGAATATATATAAGTTCTTCAAAACACCAAATAAGATGGGCCGATACTACAAAATATGTGAAAAACTCGAACCGTTCGGTTCGAATTAAAACGAACCGGGTTGGACCGAACGGAGCTGACTTACTTTGAGGGTTTCGCTGTCCATCACGACACTCCGCCTCTTAAGTCCAAACTCCAACCCAGTGGCGACCATGAGGACACTTCCTGTTCGACGATTTGCTTCGCTTTCGTATCTCTCTTGTTCTGCTCCTCGCGTGCAACTAGGGGTGAGCACGGTTCCAGGGAGAACTGTGAATTGGAGAATCGAATCGGTGGGTTCGGTTCGGTTCCGGTTCCCAGTTCCATTTTTTTAGGAACTGTTAGTTCCAGGTCGGTTCCCGGTTCCTAGAGGAACCGGAACCGGGAAGGGAAGAGAACCGAGAACCCTAAAATCCCTAATTTTCTTGCTACTTTTCTATTCTCACTTCTCAGCTCTCTTTGAGATCAGGTCCTGGACAAGAGGGTTTTGAGTCCACCCCTGCGTGTTTGTCCGATTGGGTATCGTGTCATCTGAAGATATCATTTTCTTTGAGTCAAATTCTCATCGACGGCATCTGCGACGCTGAGCCTTCCGCTGCCGCAATGCTGAGCCCCTTCTGCCGCCGCGACACTGAGCCCTCTGTTTGCTATCACCGCCCTGGCCACGGCTCAGACCCAAGGAGTTTGGTGAAATCCCTCTATTTCTCAGGTTTCTCTCTCTCTCTCTCTAGCTGTTGAAGTTTGCACGCTCAGCCCTTCGTTTTCTTGGTCAAGCGATTGTTGTTGTGTTGGTTGATTTTCATGGTCTGCATCCGTTCATCTTGTTTGTTGGATCTAACAAATGTCCACTTGAATTGATTCTTCCATCAATTTTGATGCATGTGAAGTCTGTAGGTATGTAGAAAAGCTGCACATCTGAAGACATCATTTTGTAACTTTGAGCCAAAATTCATTTCGGTGGCAAAGAACATGACAATCTGTCATATGAATTAAACCACGATTTGCACAGAAGAAATCAGTGCTGAGACATGTAACATGGTATATCTTTAAGTAATAAACTTAGCAAGAATCATCAGCTAAGCAAACATAGCTAACCTCCAACGAAATACGGTGTTGCATCTCAGAGAATTCCAGTTAGCTTGTCCATCGTATCAGTAGCTGCTGCACTTCAAAATCTTCGAGTTACAAACCATATCCCAACTAAAGTTCAGGAGAAAGAAAACAGATTCAAGGCAATTAGAAATTTGTAATCATCGTAGTTCCTGCGAGGAATAGAGTAACGAGAGTCCAAATGAGACCACCAATCTTAAAATCTCATTCTGAAGTTTATTAACCCAGATATGTGGGAACTAATTATCTTAAGCTTGTTGGAAAGTTAAAGAGTCTCTACTACTGAAGCTCTTAACTTTGCTAGGCTAAGAGCCGGTTAATCCTACTGATCCGCTTTTGGAAAGCGCTATAGGTCTTCTCAATTCAGTATGAGGACTCTTTTAAGTGTCAAAAACAATGACTCTAGCTCTAACTTTCCTGCTTGGTGGAGAGATATTTACCATCTTTGTCACTTGTAGATGGAAGACAAACACAAGCATTAGCGATTAAATGTTTCAAGAGCTAAATGCTACCTTGGAGGAGCTTGGAGGGGAACATGTTTCGTGCTTTTTGTTGAGAAAAATGTGGCATCTTACCTTGAAATTTAAAGTCATATGTGTTGCATCCCAATAATTACTATTTATCGTTATATCCCCTTTCTATTAAGAAAAATGTGGCTTTTCAATAATCTATGTTGCACTGACATGCGACACGACACGCGACTCAACACGATACGCCGACACGTCATTTCTCAAAAAGTAGAGAATTCCGATACGTTGTGACACGTTATATATTAAATGTATATTTTTATATATACATGATAAATTATTATTTTTACGATTATTTTAATCAAACAAATTTGATTCAAATCTATAAACAAATAAATAATAACAAAATCAAATTAATTTGATAAATTATTCATGACATATTTTATTAAGCCATGTGATGTAGTAAAGTTCCTTTGGCCATGTATATTTTTCTCTTTGACTATTTTCGTTTTTTTCCCCCACAAAAGATTACAAATATATTCATCCGGTTTCCTTATGAAAACGAGTGATGCCAGCGGCACCGTTACCACCGTTACTTTTGGAATAGTAACGGTGCCGTTATCTTAGCATTACTCCTCTCTCTCGGTCAGACGAAACCCTACCCATCTTCTCTTCCGTGGCCGCTCTTCTCTTCCATAGCCGAAATCGCAAATTCCCTCCTCAACCCCAAACCCTAGATTTCCAGATCCTCCCTCTCTTCTCTTCCATGGCCGCTCCTCTCCCTCACTCCGCCGTCTGCGTCGCTTCCGCCAGGAAGTGCAGGTTCGTCTCGCTCGATTCTCTTCGGTCGCTTTTCTTTCTTCTTTCTCCGCCAGGAGCTCCTCGTCGGCGCTCCGGACTCGCGTGTCGCCTACGCGTTGACCGCGTGTACGCCGCGTGTTGGCGTGTCGGACGCGTGTCGTGTTGTCGGACACCGACACGGTGGCCTCCGGAGAGCGTGTCAGTGCAACATAGCCACTAGTAACTAGGGATATGCAAAAGAATCGGGAACCGGTGGTTCCAATAATTGGAACCGGTGGGTACCGGTTCGGTTCCCGGTTCCGGGTGTGGAACCGCCCATCCGGACCGAACCGGTAATATACTATATTTATTTAATTTTTAATTTAAAAAAGAAAAATCCAAAACCCTCAACTAAACCAGTCAACCTAACTCTCTCACAATCTCACTCTTTGGTCGACGCCTCTCCGATACTGTATAACTCGATACTCTCTCCTCTCCGACTCTCACCGTCTCCGTCGCCGTCTCCTCACGAAGTGGGATCGAGCGATGAAGATGAAGATCAACCGCGCCTGCGACCTCAGCTCCATCTCCGTCCTCCCTCCTCACGCCAGGTTCATCGCCCGCGCGCGCTCTCTCTCTCTCTCTCTCTCTCTCCCTCTCTCTCTCTCTCCCTCTCTTCCTTTCGTGCAATCGATCGTCCACTTGCTTCGTTTTGAGAAATCCTTGGTTCCGTAGCTTTAAGGAACTACTGTTCTATGTTGATCCGAGTCCATGAGCATTCCCGGTCTGGTGATGAGCGGATGACTCTGTGAATCTTCCAGTTTCGTGGAATTTTGCTGCTTCTGAACTGTCTATTTTTGGCGGAAAAATGCACAAAATGATTGCGATTAGATTACGAATGACTTCATCAGCTGAAATTTGGAGCTTGTAACTGTGCGTTGCTAGTTCTATTGAGGATTGAATCTAAAGATTGATTTTAACTTTTCCGTGAAGTATTGACAGAGATGAGGAGGCTTTGAAATTTTAGGAAAATCTGCAATTAGATGCGGCATCGTCGTGCGGTTCTCACTCTCGGTTTCCTTTTTCTCTTAAGTGACTTCGAAGAGATTGTGCCTGTGAGATGCTGTGAAAACAGGAATTCGGCTGCCTGTGTTTGCGTCCTCATTTATCTATCAGTTCTAGAGAAATCTCACAACTCACTTTAATAGAGATTGTACTAATACACCGAGTGACGAGCAGTATACATTTGATTACCTATGACAGTTTCCTGTCCTCCATGTTACAACATTTCATGGTAGTGTCTGTGTAGTCATCTGCTCTTCTTATGGAAGGAATGAAGACCAAAATTGTTGAAGTCCACTGTCTGGCTTCTTCACATGAAAAAGGAGTGGAAAGTTACACTCCTAAATGTAGCTATTGCAATGTCTTTGGCTCTAGCTTGTTAGGAAGTTCTTGGCACAAATGTCTTTATGCGGTCATATTTAGAAATTTTGAACAACAGGTGAAGGTTTCCACTTTCCAGTCTTTGGCTTTGGCTTTTTAGGAAGTTCCTAACTTGAAGAGCAATGTCTGAACAGCAGGTTGAACTTGTGTATATGAAGGTTGGTGGGACCGGTTCCATAGACTCACCCGGGAACCGGACCGGACCGGCGGTCCGGTTCCCGGGTGGGTCCATGGAATCAACGGACGGTTCCCGGTTTCAATTTTTCGGAACCGGTCCTTAGCGGGCGGTTCCCAGTTTTAGGGTGGGAACCGCCGACCCGGACCATGCTCATCCCTACCAGTAACTAGTCTTTTGTATTTTTTTGGTGAATGACAAGCCGTTTTGTTTAATTAAAAATGAAACAAAAAAGAACCTGTAATACCCTGGAATCGACCCTGGAACCTACCCGATGGTAGGTTCCAGGTTCCTCACCCGAGGGTAGGTTCCAGGTGGAACTCCTATGTGCAACCGCAATGTTAGTTTAGCTCAACACGTTTCCTTTTTGATGTTAAACTCGAACAAACGAACGAACAATTTGTCGTAATTGGTGTTTGTTCATGTGCAGGTCGAGAATCTGCGTAAAAAATTTGCCCAGCTACGTGGAGGAGGATCGCCTGAGCGACCTCTTCTCTCAGAAGGGCGAAATTAAAGACGTTAAGCTCATGCGCACCATGTATTTGTTGTTTTTGCCCTCTTCTTCTTCTTTTGTTCTTGAAATCGGTGTTGGAAGAGTGAGGTTTTTGTGTCGGGTTTGAATGTGTGCAGCGATGGTAAGAGCAGGCAGTTCGCCTTTATTGGGTTTCGGACCGAGGAGGAAGCGCAGGAAGCTATTAGGTACTTCAACAAGTCCTACATTGATACTTTCCGGATTATTTGTGAGGTTCGTTTTGTAATTGATGTTGTATGATCGTTTTGTAATTCTTATTTCAAAGTCTGGTCCTTGTGTTTTTCCTGTTTTCATTAACTTGTCAAAGCATGGCAAATGGCTTGTGATGTAATGCAGCTAACATGAATTGAATTTTTGACACACTCTCATCTCTGTTACCTCTTAGGCATCATTTTGGACTGGTTCTATAGTAATGTGATCAGCACACATTTTTAATTAATTGCTGCTGTTTACTAGTAATCCTCAACAGAGGCTGTACATGTAGACACTATTGGTAGTATGAAGAGTATGATCAACGATTTAGTCAATCAAATACCTCTTTGTATGCACATCTATAGAGTGTCTTAGTTCAGTAAATATAGCTTGAACATGTGGATTCAATCCTTTTGCTTATTGGTAGATTGCACGAAAAGTTGGAGATCCTGATATTCCTCGACCATGGAGTCGGCACTCATTGAAGAATAAAGATGAAGTAGCTAAGGGTGGGAAAAAAGTTTCTGGTGGTGAATCCACCATTGTGATTCCTAATGGAGAGAAGAAGAATCTTAAAAAGACAAGCGAGAGCGATGACCCTCAGCTTCAGGAATTCCTTCAGGTCATGCAACCAAGGACCAAGTCAAAGTTGTGGGCAAATGACACAGTAGTAGTTTCAACAGATTACCCAAATGAGAGTGCCAACGGGAATCCTACTCAAGCAAAGAAAAACATCAAAGAAAAATTAATAGAAGCAAAAGTTAATGACAATGGGGCTATCGAATCTTCAAACAGTGATGCTTCTGAGGAGTCAGATAGTGATGCTTCTGCTGTTTCTCATGATGATGTAATTTCTGACATGGACTACTTCAAGAGCAGGATTAAGAAAGAATTGTCTGAGTCAGAATCAGAAGATAGTGAAGGTGAAGGTGATGTTAATCGAAAAGAAGCTAAAGTAGATCTGTCAAATAAAAGGTCCAGGGCAAAAAATGAAACAACTGTGCATGCTGATGAAGAAAACGATATACAAGATGAGGCTGAAAGGCAAGGTCCTGAAGTTTCAGATGGCGAGGCACTTGACCCCACAAATCCCTCATCAAGTGCAACGGATGATAAGGAAGGGATAATGGAAACTGGCCGTCTTTTTGTTCGCAACCTGCCTTACACGACAAGGTAATTTTTTACCTTGACTACTTGACTTTGCAAGTTGTTCTATTATTGTGAGATATTTCCAAAGAAATTATCTATATAAACAATTTCCAGAGAAATATTGACTTTTCTTTTTTAGATAACCACATCAATATAGCCTGCGTAATTTTATGGTGTTTGTGTGAAGTGAGGAAGAGCTGGAAGAGTTATTTAGCAAATTCGGCAAGCTTGCAGAAGTCCACGTTGTTGTCGATAAGATAACAAGACGGTCAAAGGGCATTGCTTATATCCAGTTCGCTCTCCCAGAGTCCGCATTGAGGTATTGCTTTTTTTAGAGAAATTGTGTGTTTCTTCTATCCATTAATTTTTATTGAATTGATAATGATTGAATTTTCTATTCATTCTTTAAACATTTTGAGATAGTAGGTTTATTCTTGGGCTCCAAGATCTTGGTTACTTAAACTAATTCTTTAACTGTCATATGATGTTAATATATGGGCTCTAACTATGAAGTTGTTGGCTCACTATTCATTGCTTCGTTAGTTCTTAGTCTCTTAGAACGGACAAGCAATCTTGAAGAACCTCTTGTTCAATTATTATTATGGGCACACGTGTCATTATATATTTTCTAGGCTCTAAGTTATTATAGATTTCCTTACTGTATGAGCAGCAGCCATTGGAATAGTTTTTTTCCAGTTTATCAGTGGTTGTCGTCGTAACGTCAGCATCGGTGTATGTTTTGCCACTTGATTCGTGCCTTCAAACCTTGATAATACTGTTAAAGTTGTAAGATGGATATATGTAAACTTTATTATTTCAGGGCATGAAATTGACTAAATCAGATGTATTATTTTGTTTTGATTCTCATGCAGAGCTTTAGAAGAATTGGACTATTCAGATTTCCAGGGAAGACTACTGCATATTTTGCCAGCCTTGCAGAAAACCGCTTCTAAAAAGCAGCAGTAAGTAGTAGTATTCTATAATTTTATTCGTGTTACGCTCCTTCAATATGCTGTCTTAAAGGACCTTATAATGTTACTTTTATGTAGTGATTTGACTTCAAATCAAGCTCCAAAAACTTTCAAACAGCAGCGGAAAGAAGATAGAAAGGCTTCTGAAGCAAGTGGAGATACAAAAGCATGGAATACATTATTCATGCGCCCCGACACGGTCTGTTAAGATTTTAGTTTTGATTCAAGACTGTTCCTAATTTGTCATAGTCTAGAACTTTGCTCAATATAATTATTTTATGACGGCAAGAAATCTGAATCTCCAGCAGTTGATTAAATAAAAGTGTATTCGCGAGTAATTGTATAAGACTGATTAGTTAATGGAGAATCGTTTGCAGAATTATCTTTCTTGTCATGAATGCTTTGGGCGAGTTTATTGGCATGGTCATGTGATAATTGTGTCCCTTTTTTAGTCAGCACACTTATCTTTTTTAGGGTGTATGTGTTTGCTCTCATTTATTACTTATTCAATACAATAGGTTGTTGAAAACATTGCGAGGAAGTATGGTATAAGCAAAAGTGATTTCCTTGATCGTGAAGGCGATGATCATGCCGTACGTATTGCTTTAGGAGAGACACAAGTGATTGCTGAAACAAAGAAGGCATTGACAGATGCTGGTGTCAATGTAGCATCTTTGGAGGAGCTTGCCTCTTTGAGAGCAGAGGGTTTGAAAAGGAGTAATCATGTCTTGCTAGTGAAAAACTTGCCTTATGGATGTTCTGAGGCTGAGCTGACTAAAATGTTCGAGAAATTTGGTAGTCTGGAGAAAATAATTTTGCCTCCAACAAAGACAATGGCACTGGTATGTGGTGATCTCTCTATGTTTTTCCCTTCTAAATAGGACATCGAACTGCAATACACTACTTTTCCTTAATGTTAGTGTGTTATTTACGGAACACGTCATTGTTGATATCTAATTTGAGGTGCAAGTCTATATTTGGACACATATCTGATGGAATTGAAGCGAGGATTGACATGTCTGCTAGGTTAGATGGATTTGTTTGGCAATGTAGGCCAAAATACCTTCAGCGGACAGCTAATGAGAGTTCAGAACCTTGGTATGAACAGCATGTTAACTGATTGTTCCACATGCCAATGCTTGACATTACTTTGGCTCAGAATTTTGGTGGAAGAGAATAAGGTGTATAATATCAACCTGCCAGTTACCCTTTGCATGGGAGCTTCTTCTCTACTGGGTGAGGGGAGAGACGGGAGAGGAAGAGGGTCCAAAGTGGTGGAGAAGATAGGTCCAGAGGCATTGCGATATTGTTGGGTTCTCTTCTAGTGAAGATTAATCACTGACACTTGATCTGGATCCATTCTAGCTGAGACTAGCCTGGATGCTTAATTTTCTGAAACGACACAGACACAGTATTATTTCACCGTGGTTATGAAACACTGATGTTCTAAATTTTTTTTCCCTCATTCCCATGATTACTAACAGAAAGTGGAAACTTATAGAGTAGACTGGAATTATTATAGCTTGTGAATAAAATGACATGGTTGTGTTGGGACTCCTTAACTTCCCTTTCTCATTCAATTTTCTTCAACAATTAATCAAGTTTGCCTCGTATTGTAGTTTTCTATCTAGTTTGATAGTTCAATCTATTAACTATTCAACCTTATTCTGGTTACATTGATCAGGTTGTTTTCCTCGAACCTTCTGAGGCTCGTGCTGCTTTTAGAGGTCTAGCATACCGGCGATACAAGTATGTGATGTTCAATCTTCATCTGCTTCGTGACAGCCCCTTACTGTCTTTCTCTTGCATAAGTGCATTGGATATGCTGCTCATAATTGTGTGAACTCTTCACAATCTGCCCTTCTGCCGCGATAACAGAAAATTCTTTAAATCGGGAATTCTCATTTTTCGAGTTTAGCTAGGTTCATGATACATTGTTACTTGGGAGAAAATATGGTTCTTAATCTAATTGGAAATCTGTAATCCATGATTATATTAAAAAAGATCGAACATATGATTATTTAGGGCACCTGAGATGGAATGGAGCAAGAGCAACTAGTCCTTCTACAATGCCAATAATATATATTTTTTAAAAAGTACAAATTATGATAGGTTTTGAGATGCCTTGGCAATGAAACAGTTGATACATTTTGATAGATGAATGATTTTTCACATATGGCCTAATCACTACATTGCCTGAACTTTTGATTTCTTTCGTTTCTCATATTATCATCATTTAGTTGTTGTAAGAGTTTCTAATAAAAGTTAACCATGATGTAGGGATGCACCACTGTATTTAGAATGGGCTCCTGGAAATGTTCTTAATCCCACAGCTAAAAGCGATGGAAACAATAGAACTGTTGTTGGTGAACAGGATGCTAAAAGGGTGTTACTGGAACAACATGTAGAGGGACTACTGGATGTGGATGTTGATTCTGACAGAATTGAGGTCTAAATTTTATTTCAGATTTGGCATTTCATGCCTTTCTACTTTCATATACAATTGTTGTTTTTTTCCTTGTTTGAAATGTATACATGTGTTCTGCTATTGCTTTGACCCGTGTTAATGTATTTTCCGTTCACTCTTTTTTTATGCATGTAATTGTGGGCCCATGTGTTCGAGTAAGCAATTCTGCCTGAAATTACATCTACTTTTTGGTGCACTTCTCAAAACCAGAAGCATGAAAAGAGAAAGTTGAACAACACTATATACATATTCTCTTGTTAATTAAGTGTTCATAGAGAAGTATAAGCATATTTACTTGTATGAAGTTCTTTAAAAGGAAACTTCTATATTATAACAGAATTCGATACAGTGAAGGTCATCTTTGTTCAAATGCACTTGTTGATAATGAATTTGTTAGAGGTTGAGGCATTTCGTCATTCTGAACTGTCAAATGGTTAATGCTATAAATACAATATTTAAGTTAGTGTGCTGGATGTGTTCAAGAATTTCACATGCCACTTTTTAAATATTTGAATTCATGTTACTCAGCCTGCTTCGTTTAATCTATTTTATTTGATTGTGCTGGCATCAACTGTCATACGAGTAAGATGAACTATAAGGTCAAAAGATGCGAAGCATGATAGTGAGCTAGATTGGCCTTAGTATGAGATAGGGTTATATTTCCCATGCGAGTATTCCTATTTTTCTCTTATACTATATGTAATGTCTTTTTCAATCTATTTGGATCTTAAAAAAGGTTCCGCAATATCATATATTGGATTGTGCCTCACACTAAATTAAAGCTCTTTTTTACTTGCATTAGCTGCAATTTATACCTTGTCCTTGTGAGTCTGATGTGATGAACATTCGAAAATTATTGGAACTGTTCTTAGCTTTCTAACTTGAACAACGTAATTGCTTGTATAAAATGGTTGATGCAGCAATTTTGCGTATAACTTTTTCAGATTCCCTTTGCTTTTACTAAAAGCTTCTCATCTTTTGACATGTAGTATTATGCATGCCATACTTGCTACTAAACAAGTTAGGGATAATTCCTGCCTTTCCTTTTTTGGGTATACTTATGTTTTTGCCTTTGCTTTTACAGTCACGGTCTTTGTTTGTCAAGAATCTTAGCTCCAAAACATCTGATGAAACTTTGAAAAGCCACTTTAATAAACAAATGAAGGAGGGAAGAATTCTCAGCATCACGGTAATCTTTTAGACAACAAGAATTAATGTATATGATTTATTATCCACTACTGTTTATCAAGATATTGTTATTTTCTGTACAGATAAAGAAGCACATGAAAAACGGGAAGCATGTTTCAATGGGTTTTGGGTTTATAGAATTTGATTCAATGGAGACAGCAACAACTATTTGTCGGGATTTACCAGTAAGCCTCTTCTTTTTTCTCCTTGATAAAATTCTATTTTGTAATTTTCTCATATTTTATTAAGTTCTCTCTAGGGAACCATCTTAGATGGGCATGCCCTTATCTTGCAACTTTGCCAAGTAAAGAAAGATGAACGAGTACTAAAAAAAGCTGACGAAGAAAGAAGTTCGACCAAGTTGCTTGCGAAAAACGTTGCTTTTGAGGCAACGGAGAAAGATTTAAGAAAGCTTTTCAGCCCATTCGGAAAGGTAATTTTCTTTTTTACTGTTGTATGTATCCATTGCATGGATTGCCTCCATTGTGTTTGTCGTGGATTAACTGAAGGTGACACAGTTGTTGGTCAAAACGACATACTCTTTAATAGTTGTGGATGTAAATTTTGGATCTTCTCCTCAATAAGCAAATTTGATTTTCGCGTTGTTTAACAAAATTCAAGTTTCTTGGGGTCTTCTAAGATTTTGGACTATTGCTCCTTTTAGAGTCAATGAATCCTCTGTCGGCTTTATTCATACCAATTGTTTGAGGGTGCAGTTTTTTCTAGCATTTTGGTTGACCAATGATCCGATTCCGCAGATTAAGAGTTTGAGGCTGCCTATGAAATTTGGAAATCACAGAGGATTTGCATTTGTGGAATACGTCACGAAACAGGAGGCCCAGAATGCTTTGCAAGCACTAGCGAACACCCATTTGTATGGAAGGCATCTGGTAAGTCATTACTACTACTCTGGAATATGTTAAATTCTTACATGCAGTTAAGTTGGAGCTATAATTTTGGTTTTCAGGTGCTAGAGAGAGCGAAGGAAGGCGAGAGTTTGGAAGAATTACGTGCTCGAACCGCTGCGCAGTTTAATGATGAAAATGGGTATAGTATGGGCAAGTTATCCAAGAAGAGGAAGCATATGGCCATCTTGGATGAGGATAAATGAAGATCAAAAGGATTGCCAATCGATGCTGGTTGAGTTTGAAGTCCAAAAACTGATTGAAGAATTGCTTCAAGCGATGTACAAAGGGGCAGAAGAGGTGTTTATTATGTGTAATGATATGCCCAGTTTTGCTGATTTTGGGTTCTAGTTTTAGTTGGTCAGAGGCCTTTCGCTTTTCAATTACCACATTTTTTTGCTAGATGAAGTCACGAACTAATTTTATGCTATTAACTTCTATTTAAGTCAATTATAAAAGTTCATTAGGTTATTTTCCAAGTTGCAACTTTTATACTGACTTATAAACTTTATAGGCGAATTGGGTCAGTATATTGAAAATACCATGTTATTTACCAACATTTTTCCAATCAAAATTATCAACTACTGTTAGGTTACTAACTCTTATTTAAATCACTTAACAACGTTCAAGCGATTTCGAATTACTAACTTTGCTATATGTTTAAACTTTATTAAAGGGTAATACAGAATTGGTAAATTGCTATAAAAAAACTTTCTAGTTCATAATCGATTGAATGAATGTTGCTAAGTGACTCGGTTAGGAATTAACATCTTAAATTAATTGGCAATTTCGACGGAAAAAATTAAATTCATAATTAAAAAAAAAACCGGTAATGTCATATAAAAGTTGGTAACTTCAACGAAAATGGATAAATGATTAGAACAGATCGTAATTCTGAAATGACCTAATCAACCGTGGAACATGGCTCTAAAGGAATTTGGCAACCACTATTGCAATCAAGTCAAAGAAGGATCAAAATATTTTAACGCTCGAGTTTGATTTGATCAAGTGAGAATTCGTACTCGATTTGACTGTAATGTTTATTAGCCGAAGGACCAATGTTTATTGTTCCCCGGACGCTCACCTGAACCCAACATCTACAACAAAGTATCAAGTTTGAGTTGCAGTTATTCAGCACCACTTGAGACCTTAGAGACAAGTGTCACGGGCCGACGGTTCCTTGGCCGCGGAATAGCCCGTGCGGCGCCTGGCGCGCCAAATTGCCAACAGAGCCCCACCAGCCTGTCAATGATCCATGATTCCCTCCAAACAAGGTACTAGTGCTAGTGAGCAAAAGTTTGTTAGAGTTCTGATAATGACTTCCCCATGGACATGGCCTCAAGCCATACAAAAAAAAAAAAAAAAATCATCTCCCAAATGTCCCTATCAAAAGTGCTCTTATACTATTGGCCGCTAAACGAGAAACCTGAAAAGATTGAAAGGAATTGAGTGAGAAGCCACAACTCAGTATGTAGTGCATCTTTTCTTAGCAGATCAAGCATCTACTATGCATATTTACAAATCTAAAACACAACTCATTTAACCCAAATCTAGAATATAGTATATGTACAAGATCCAAATGAGTTACATTACTTCAACATTATTGTGTACATATAATAAACATTGCTTAAATCCAAAATATCATATCACACATCAATGATTTAGTCCATTGATTAATTTTTATCAAATCACACGCCAATGGTCTATTCCATCGACTAATCTTAAATCACATGTTAATGGTCCATTCAATTTATCAATGTATAATGCCCCGTGATAATGCTACCAAGATTCTCCCCTTGGCTTGCTCTTCACTCATATTGCTAGTGTCCAACCCATAAGAATATCCTAAAACTAGTATGCATATTCACAAACCCCTTGATGGGTTCACAACGATATTGAGCATAATCCTTATTCTCCAATAATCCCACAATCAAAACCATAATTCATCTCATAAAATGGTTTCGCAAACTGAATCATATCACCTTTCACAACCCACTTTATCAAATTGAAAGCATTTCACAATTCAATACATATAACCTTTTATAATTATACTCAAAATCAAGAGCTTTTTGTAATTCTTTCATAAAAAAAGGTTTCGCAAATCCAAAATATATAATCTTTCTCAACTTTGTTCATCAAATAGAATATATATGTATATAAATAAACACTTCGGAATTCATTTTATAAACTAGTAACTTTTTGAAATGCCTTTCATAAAACATTTCTCAAACCATTCACAAATAACCGAAAAGGAGTAAATCTTCGATCCAACATTTTATACAACAAATATGCCATTTCATATAAACTATACTATATATAATCAATATTACTTTTGAAATATGAGTTTGCAAACACGAAGAAGAGATCGTACCACTTACCTTGGAATGCCGAAAACCAACATACGCTCAAGCCGACGCACTCGTATTCCTTGAAGAGCTAATTTTTTTTTTTTTGGTCAAAAAATTCGTCTCTAATTTAGCGACGAAAAATTTTGACTTTTGCCAAAATTTTGACTTTTGCCACAAACATTGTTCCAGAACGAATTTACGACAAATTTTTATTAATTCTTTAGCGACGAACTCTGCGACGAATATTGTTTAGAGACGAAATTTTATTTTTGCAACGAACTTTTATAATTTGCAACTGTATGATAAAACCATTTCTTTTATTATTTGATTTTAAATCTAATTAACAGCAAAATTAATTTCTAGAATTTATATTTAACATTGATTAAGCACTTAATAACATGAAAATATTATAATAATATGAAAATTAAATACATTCATCAATATTTTCCACAAGAATGGCTCTTTGCGCCTAGTTTATCCAACATCAGAAATCTGATCTACTCTGATTCAACGCTATGAACTTGCCCAAAATTGGAAAGTACATAAAGAAAGAGAAGTCAAAGGAGCATGCTAGGATGAGATCGAAAAGTCGAATGGACAATCCTCACAGAAACCTCGGTGGCATCGGGATCGTGTCACTCATTCCATGTCACCACCCGTCCCCTCAAAGGCCTCATACTCGTAATCCTCATCAAGATTCTCCATTGTTTTTCCAAAGACGAAGGATTTCGTTCCCATCGTCGTGAAAGGCACGAGGCCGAAAGCTCGAGCGGTTTTGATCTCCCTCGCAACCTTCCTCTGCTCCTTGGCGCTGATGCGAGTCTACAAAAAGGGACAAATGGCAAATAAATAAGAAAATCAATTTGCAGCTCAATTAATTTCCATAACCTAACTGATATTCGAACTTTACCGAGCTCCTCTTGATTATTATTCCGGCAGCGTTTATGAAAATTTGCAAGGAACCTCACATTCTGCAGAAAATTGAACATTGAGAAAGTAAACCTCTAAGCAAAAAGATACCAACAGAACATGACAAACCATCCAAGTACGCAAAAGTTTCATGCAAGCTATGTTATTCATATATTATTAGGCGAACTACAGCACCCACATGGCACTTGTAAAGCCTCTAACCCAGGCAACTCTTCCAATTTCAGTCCTCCGACCCTTTTCCTGAAATAGACAAAACAGAGAGAAACGCAAAAAGAAGCGCCCACATGCATTAGATTCTAAAGTGTCTTAACCTGAGCTTTAGAAAAGCAAGGTGAACCACTACCCTAACCCTTCAGCTGAAAAAATTCACTACCTAACCAAAAGAAATGATTCACCATAACCTCTCTTGAGGAGCAACATGATCAGACCATTCTGCGATACAGATCTATCTGGTAACTGAATGTTGTGGTCATAACAAGAAATGGATGACAAATGAAACACTGTCAAATTACTGAAAATTGAGGACCTTGCAATCATTCATTCAGTCTGCAAATAATGAGTACCAGCCAAAGAAAATTTAATATCATCTTATCTATACAGCTGAGAAAGATGAAGAGACCAAAACCTCCCCAAAGTCCAGAATGCAGAGAAAAAAGTGGAAGAGGAATGAGAAAGAACAGACACATACTCAAAGCCAGTAATCTTCCTCATAATCATCACTTCATGATGCACATATCAACTTAAGGAACTGGTATACATCAGCCATTGGCATCTAATCAATTATAGTACCTGCTTCTCTTGTAAGAAGATAGTTCTGAATCAAATAACTCGAGCTCAGTTGAGTCGGCCATCCTATCTTGTTGATTTGTCCATATACGTATGGTCCCATCGGAACATGCTGTCACAATGTCTCCATCTTCCAAAAATTTGGCATCCCATACACAACCGGGATGCTCAATGCTCTGAACACAAACTCCATCTGAAAGATCAAAAACTCCCAAAATCCATAAGATAATTTTCAATTATAATTTATTTCTGATGCAAGGACGAAGACTTTCAGTTTCTATTAATCATCTTTCAAGTCGCCTCGCTGAACCATTTCTATAATTGCTACCAGTCAGGCACATTTGACCAGCTCCTATATATGTTAGAAAGGAGGAGGCAAAATAAGCGGCTGACTGCATTGAGAGAGCATCAGCATTAAATCCAAGGAGGAACTGTTGCATTTGAAGAAATGCCTAAGAGTTTTACGAGGGAAGTCATTTTCATTTTAACTCAACCTATAAAGAGTTTGGAGCCACATTCAAAAACAGCTGCACACTATTACACTCCAGACGCATGTTCAATGGAAGCAATGTGCAACCTAGTTGATACCAAACAGAAGCTTCCAACCGCAATAGACAAGAAAACTTCCAGCCAGAAGCATAAAGGACCCAAGCCATGATGCATGACAAGCTCTGTAACTCTACCGTAACATAATTATTCTAACATAACTAAAAGAACCAGCAACAAACAGCTGGAGTAAGAAAAAGGAAAAAAGAGAAATAAGTGATTGGTTAAACGCTCATGGCAACCCCCGTGGAAGTGAAAATCAAAAGCAACTACCTTTCCATATTTTGGCAAAACGATCTTCACTGCCACCGACTATAAGGCCCGAAGCATGTGAATCAACAGAATAGACTATAGAAGTATGATCAACCATCTCCATTAGACATTCACCGCTCACTGCCCATAACCTGATAGACCTGTTGCCAGGGGACGAAAAACTATTCACTAACAGCAAGCAGCGGATTATACAACTTTGTAAACATAATTAGACAAAAATGAATGAGCAAATTAGACAAGAAGGTAAATATAATAAGCTCAGCAGCATGCATACTTATATGCCATATTCAAAGACATGACAGGCCAAATACAGGCTCCCTTTAGCCCATGATCAGAAGCTCAGACCTGATCTGCCAGGCTGTGCCTATGAATGATAAGATAACTTCTCCATGGTAAATATTGGACAAGGCATCATCAAAATGCCTGAGCATTTCACTTGGCGTTCTTTGGGTATGTAAGTTCCCAATGCAAGATTGGTCCGACCAGCCACAAAGAGTCAGAACAAACATACATCTTGGAGCACTTAAACAAACTTCATTTGTTTGCTGCAATTTTTCTCACAAGTCATTTGATCTGAGCGATCCAGGTTTCGAATGGGTCCTCCTTTCCACAGCTACTTCTCCTCTTATTTCCGTGTCACTTTAGGTTTCCAAGTCAACTTATACAGGAGACCACTTCTCTTCGTTCTCAATTGTTGCAAAGTTGGCATAAATGCAAGCTTGTTTCTAGTCTCAGCTAACCTTTCCATCACCCAGTAGGGTATTTTAGAAATCCTCATTCGAGTTAAGAAGGCATCTTAAGGATTAAAGCACTATTGGACTTGAAAGTTTGAAGGTGACTTTTTTCTATTGTTTGATTTTATCTTACATAAACTTCAAAACTTGCAAAGAAGCAAGAGCATATACTAATTACTTTCATGGACTTTAGACATAGTGAGTACTAACAGATGAACTTTCTATACCACAAACTTAATTCAATGAATCACCAGAAAAAAAAAATGAACCTACCCATCATGTGATGCAGATAGAATGCCCAGATGAGGCATCACTGCCAAGCCTCGAACTGTATCTACACCATCCACCAGTGAATAAGTACATGGAACAAAACAATAGCCATCAACCTAGTACATTTCTTTCAAAAGCAGAATGCACGAAGGAAAAAAAAACAAAAAGAGCATGATGGAAGGAACTGCTATCATTTCAAACACATTGGTACAGTAGCAGCAGGGGCCCAAAATGTTCAGCTTCACACAATTGAATAATAGCTTATACAAATTCACAAGGACTCCATGAAATTCAGGCTTCATAAACACAATAGAGAACCGATAGTTTCCAGTCAATAAAGAGAGGAAACAAGAATTGCTTCAATTTCTAAACAGTTAAGATGATAAGAAAAAACATAACAGGGGGCTTCTCTCAAACTGCTTATTATCAAATTCAACAGCTACATAGCAGATTTTGGAGCATTATAAACTACTAAACTGCTATTGACTATTTAAGATAGTACACTCAGCTAGCTCTAGCAGCTGTTCTTTATTTTTTGTTAAATTAGTAAGTTGGAGCAGATAGAAACAGAACGAAAGAGAACGGTTAACCTGTATGCCCAACAAAAGTCTGAGTGCATGTCTTTCCTCTCCATAGTTTTAAGGTTGTGTCACTTGAACCTGGATAAAGTAGAGAAACAGCTTATCAATAAGATTCTTCTTGATCTACTAAGAATGTCAACACATCTATAGATGAGTCCGACGGCAAAACTGCTGCTAATTAGGAGTAAAAAAAATCCATCATGTTTTGTGCAAAGAAAAGTTGAGGACGTGAGTCTATGACCACATATCACAGAATCATTTGTAAACAAAATCGAACAGACCAAGAAGCACCTAAATCAAAGGAAACTTAAAATTTAAACGGAAAAACTGAAAAACAACAAGACCTCCCCTAAATGCGGAAGTCCAGTCTCAAGTGGAGTGCACTTCTGGAACTTTAACAAAATTTGCTGATGATTCATTAGGAGAATGACCCGGTAAACAATGTTCAGGAACATCTCCATTTGCAAACTCTTAAAATCTAAATCATGCGGACGAACATGTTCTTGACTGAAATTTGGCCAACTTCATCGAAGAAAGTAATCGTTACTTCTAACAATGAAAGCTTGAATATTACACCTACACCAAATTTCCACACAGCCGACCAATGAAAGCTTGGACCACTCCAACAGCCCCGAACGGCACCAGGACAGTGAAATTCCAAAAGTACCTGACGCCGCATTCACCGAGAGGGGTCTAGCTAAATGGGGACGATGGAACCGCCGCGGCAAGCCATTACTCAAGGATCGCATCACAGCCCGAGAAAGCGTCATCTCTCCTTCAAACACCAGAATCTTCCGTGCAAGGGGCGTAAGGGGCGTTAAAGTCGGCTTTTGGGACTCTTGTGAGACTGAATCGCAGCAAGATCCTACAAATTTGAGCAAATCACTAACCAAGAAACACGATTTCTTTACATTGCTCGCGCTGGTAGAGTAATCGGACATCATGAGGATCGCGAAGTAACTCCCAATGCCAGAAAAACAAAAAGAATTACCGACAGCTTAAGGTAATAGATGGCGACAGTCCCGTTCAATACTCTAAGAAACTTCCAAAAAAGAAAGAAAATAAATTTAGGCTGCGTTCGTTTGCGGAAAAATATTTTTTTGGAAAATATTTTTCGCGTTTTCCGGTGTTCGGGGGCGGAAAATATTTTCCGTGGGAAAACATTTTCCTTTCCCACCCCCAAATCCTTCATTGCTTTGAGGAAAATGATTTCCTCTTTTCACAAAGAGGAAATCATTTTCCCCCAAATTGAAGGCAAAATTGCCCATGGGAGGGAAAATATTTTCCGTGGGAGAGGAAGTTGATCGCCGGTCACCACCGTTGGCCGCCGGTCGCTGGCCGCCCGCCGCCGCCGCCGCCGGTCGCCGGTGAAAAATATTTTCCGAAACTTTTTCATATTGGTCGCCGAACACCGGAAAATTATGTTCCGGGAAAACATTTTCCAGGAAAATGACTTCCGGGAAAATATTTTTCAAAAAAAGAATATTTTCCGCCAAACGAACGGATTATTAAGCTCAAGAAACAGCACAGGGGAATGAAACAGGCCACCGTCGACCACCTCTCCGGGTTCAACGTCGCCAAACGCTCTACTACCAGCCGCCGCCGCCGGCGAAGAAGATGAACCGGAGGCGCTTTGGGCACATTCCCCCGCCACAACAGCAGCTTCGCATTCCGCATCCGTCATCCCCCAAACTCCTTAACAGAATCGTTGCGGATTTTTTACTAGCCCTCACGACCAATAACCGCGGGACGGCCGCCCCCTGCTCGCGGCTCCGCAAAGGACCGAACTTCGCACTCGGCGGCGGTTTCAGCCCCCACCTCGCCCAGGAACAAGAAGCCAAGGAAATCCTCAAGAACGCTCCAAAGAAAACCACACACACGATCCCATAAATCCGTCGTCGTCGTGTTCAAATTAGCGATCAATTTTCTTTCATCGCCAATTTTTCATGACTAAAATACTTGTTCTGTATAGCGTAATTTTGCGATGAAATTAGCGACGAACGTATTATATTAAAAATTCAGCAAATAAAAAATTTAGCAACGTATACGATTTGTCGCTAATTAGCGATGAATTTTGCGATGAAGGTGCCACGATAGTTATTTTCGCCGCAAATTAGCGACAAATTATTTTTCGTCGCTAATTTTCCGTCGCAAATTCCGTCGAATTATTTTTCGTCGAAAATTAACGACGAATTATTTTTTCATCGCAAATTATCGACGAATTTCTTTTTTGTCGCAAATTTTTCGTCGCAAATTTTCGTGGCTAAATCCTTATTTTTTTGTAGAGTACTTTCTCAAGTCAGTATCACCAAACCTTGTCGTCGATTAAATTCTGGCGCGGTTTGCATCTGTATAGTCTTGTTCTAATCGTATTGAGTATTGATTATTGTCTATTTGCCTGTAACGCTTCCTGTTCAGAGTTGGCGCGGAATCCTGATTTTCTTTAAAATTAAAAGTCGATCTTCGACGTTTGGTGAAAAGGTATTTCGTCACGGGATACAATTCCGGTGAAACAGAACTGTACATATTTAATCTTTGAAGAAGTAGGAAAGCCAACGAAGCATAAATCTGGCTCTGTCTATAAGAAAGGCAGTCACAATATTATCAAGCATAGAATTTTATGTGAGAGTGATGATATTTTGACGAACACGGCTTTCCTTGTTCATGGAATCGAGGAGAAAAATGATTAAGTGTTACCTGAATTTTGTGGTTTTTCAATCGCGAATGATCAGTACTGATTGCTTGTCAATTTCAACACAATCAATTGTGCTTCCTTCCTTGGTCTAAATGAAAATATAAAAAATTAATCGGTCATTTGCCAAACCAGTACTGCTTTTGAACATGATAGGTTGCAGAAAGTAACAAAATCCGAAAGGAGGAAATCACCATGAATTTCGAAGGATTAATTACCACAAGAATTTCGAACGAGTATTTGAGTTTACATCATACTAGGATGAAAAGAGATGCAAGGTTGTGGTTCTCAAATTCAAACTCAAGAAACTTATGAAAAAGAGGTTATTGCTTGTCAACTATAAGCAAGACTTGGTCATAATTTTAATTTGTCTTTCCAACTCTCAATCATCATCTTCCGAAATGCTTGCTATCTCATGTGTAGAACTTAAGAAAATGGGCAATAATTGTTGGGATTGCGCAGCAGAAGTCCGATACCTTCACCAGTTAGACCCACATTCACCCCTTCACCTGGGAAGATCGTCAAGAGGGAGCTCAAATTCAAGCCTACCCAGTTAGACCCACATTCACCTAGGGAGAGATCATCAAGAGGGAGCTTAAGTCCGAGCCCGTCAACATATCTAGTTGGACCCACTTTCACTCAAAAGCTTAAACCAATAAGTTATGGGCCAAGTGAGATATATTAATTGCTCAACACCATATCAATTATCCGATGTGGGACTTTTCTAACAGAACTCACACGTGTATCTCAACAATAATGATGCAAGTTTCATTCTCCCTTGTATAGTGGAATATGAAGTTTCGAAATATGTTGCATAGTTTTAAGGCTGTCTGTTTATAAAGGGTAAATGACATAAATCTTTCATGAACTTTGGCCAAATGTGCAATATGGTCTTTGAACTTTAAATTTGTTCAATGAGATCCTTGGAGTTTTTGTGCATATTCAACTTAGTCTCTAAACTATATAAAAATATTCAATGTTGTCCATAAATTTTAATTAATGGAATAACATCATTGGACATTTTCATATAATATAGGGACTAAATTGAACATGTATCAAAAGTTCGGGGATCAAATTGAATAAATTAAAAGTTCAGGGACGATATTGCATATTGGGCTAAAGTTCAAAGACCACATTAAATAAATTTAAAGTTTCGGGATCATATTATATATTGGATCAAAGTTTATGGATAATTAGTGTCGTTATCCCATTTATAAACAACGAAGGTACACTAGTTGTACTTTAGTGAAACCCCACACGTCTGACAATGGGGATCAACACGAGAAATTATTCGATGAACCCAGTGTATATATTACATCGAATTTGACTCATTGAACATGCTTGGTTCTATGAGAATCGCATATGGTCCCACAAATTTATCGGTTCAGATTTAGTTTAATGTATACTTAAGGTTCATATAATATTTGCTTGATGCAGTAGAGATTTTTTTTTTAATAAAAAAAGTAGGTGGTGTCAATCGAATTTCATGCAAAAATTGAACTATCCATAAAAAGTAGCCTACTTATATTATGAAACAAGTTCCCTTGCCCATGCTTGGAATGGATTTTTTTCGAAGTTAATCATATCACGGATTATATATATATGATAACAACTTTAAATAGTGTGATTGAATGTAGGTATGAACTTTTAAAAAAAGAAAAAGAATCTTCGATCCACTTTATCAAAATTTCATTCAGTTTTGGCTGATGATAATACCACGAAGGAAGACTGAAAACGATTATATCGATTTTTGTTTTCCGTTGCAAAAATCATGGAACAGAAAATTAAATTAAGGGGTTGAATGACTTAAGAGATGTCGTTCTCATGCTTGGTTAAAATAATAAATGACTCAAAAGGGTACAAAATGTGCGTGAAGTAAGGCATGTTTGCCAATTCGGTTCTATTGAGAATACATGTTCGCCATTTGTCGATCATGCCATAGTTATATACAGGGAAAAAAGTGCCAAAAAAGTCCTAAACTTTTTGCATTGATACCAATTTAGTCCTAAACTTTTTTTTGATGCCAAATTAGTCCTAAACCTTTTACATTTGTGCCAATTCAGTCCTAAACCTTTTTTTAATGCCAATTAAGTCCTAAACCTTTTGCATTGGTGCCAATTCAGTCCTAAACCTTTTGTCTTTGTGCCAATTAAGTCCTTTCGGCCAATTTTGGCCGGATTTTACTGACGTGGATGCTGGCCGACCGGTGGCCGGTCACCGGCGCTGACGTGGACAATTTAATAATATTTTAATATTTTTTGAATTTTTATTTCTTTTCTTCTTTTCTTTTCTTTTTCCCCTCCCCTCCCCTCCCCTCGCTCCTCTAGCCGGTCGCCGAACTGACGACTGGCCAGAGGCTAGAGGCCGGCGACGACGGCCTCACCCGGCGACGGCGAGACTCGCCATGGCTGGGCGAGGCTCGAGCCCTCGCCGGCCACGGGCGATGACGGCCTCGCCCGGCGAGGGCGAGCCTCGCCATGGCTGGGTGAGGCCGCCGTCGCCAGTGGCCGGCAAGGGCGAGCCTGCCGTCGCCGGTCGTCGGTCCGACAACCGGCTGGAGGAGGGAGGGGAGGGGAGGGGAAAAAAAAAGAAAAGAAGAGAAGAAAAAAATAAACAAATATTCAAAAAATATTAAAATATTATTATTTTTGTTCACATCAGTGCCGGTGACCGGCCGCCGGCCGGTCGGCGTCCACTTCAACAAAATCCGGCCAATTTTGGCCGGAAGGACTGAATTGGCACAAAGACAAAAGGTTTAGGACTGAATTGGCACAAATGCAAAAAGTTTAGGACAGAATTGGCACCAAAAAAAGGTTTAGGACTGAATTGGTACTAATACAAAAGGTTTAGGACTGAATTGGCACCAAAAAAAGGTTTAGGACTAAATTGGTACCAATGCAAAAGGTTTAGGACTGAATTGGCACAAAAAAAAGGTTTAGGACTAAATTGGTACCAATGCAAAAGGTTTAGGACTTTTTTGGCACTTTTCCCGTTATATCCACGTTGTCTTGACAAAAGCCTCCCTTCGACAAAATAATTATATAAAAAAACGTCATCAATTTATTTCTTTTAAATCAAAGATATGTATTTCTTATTCGACTTGGGAGACTACAAATTGTCCATGAAATAATGCATGTCTGCCATTTTATTGCTAATGAAAATGCACGCTTGCCATTTGTCGAGCTTCTTTTTTCTGATGAAATAATTTCTTGCGTCGAACCCCATTGTCGGGGCATGTGGGGTTTCACTAAGGCACAAAGAGCGGCCACGGGAAAGAAGAAAAACGTCATTGTTTATAAATAGAGATAACCTAAACACTATGCAACATCATTTCGAAACTTCAAGAATCATTATACAAGTGAGAATGCAACTTGCATTATTGTTGCTTATTCTCTTAAGTGTTTCGACGGGTGAGATGGCAAGCATCTCTGAAGATGATGATGATCGAGATTTGGAAAGACAATTTCAGATGATGACCAAGTCGCCCATGAAGACATTTGTGGTAGTTAATCTATCAAAATTCTCAGTGATTTTCTTCGAGCCTTTTGGATTACATGTTACATTCTACAATCTATCTTGTTCGGAAGTGGTGTTTTTTTTTTTGAAAATTTGACTGATTATATTTGGTATTTTAATGAAGACCAAGGAAGGAGACACCATCGATTTTGTTGAAATTAACAAGCAAACGGCACTTGATTATCCACTCTTGAAAAACCACAAAATTCAGGTAATAATTTATCCTTTTTTCCCCTTTATTCTGTCGAGGAATAAAATCGTGTTTAGTCAAACAATCGTCACTCTCGAATCAACTTGCTCTGCTTGATGATACTAGCTATGACCGTCATTTTTGCAGACCGAGCCAAATATAAGCTTCGTTCGCTTTCATATTCCTTCAAAGGTTAAATTTGAACGGTTCGGATTGAGAGAACCTTGCCCTACCGGCACAGTACCAATTCCTCGAGTTAGAAAGGAAGACTTGATAAGGGAAAAATCCGTAGCCAAGATGCCATCCTCTTAAGAGTCAGAATGCTCTTTCTCAACATGTATAGTTCTCTCTATCTCAACATATGTTGTGCTCTAGCGCACCCAGACACGCACATTTACATAATTTGAGGTTTATGAGAGTTTGTTTCATTGAAAGCCTGTAGATAACTTATGAAAAGATTAGCGTTCATAGGTTGTATGCATTGCATGACCTATATTCTTGTCACAGCCACCTCTGATATGCCCAAAATTTCTCGACATAAGAAAATACAGGTCCGGCTATATTCGAGAAATCATATAGATCGATCTTTTCACAAGCAGTACAAAGAAAAAATACAATTAAAAAAAATGTATTATCACCTTTCGGAATCTAAATTCTCGATCCAAATTGCATTTGTGATTTTGAAGCATAAGCACCACTAATCCACCATAGTAGAACGAATCATAAGCAAACAAAAGTTTATTTGTCTTTTTACCCCTTTTACAACTTGATGCAAGTAGTTTCTTTGAGAGACGACATGACAAAGAATATCAAATATGAAGGTTATGGGAGATCTAATATCTACAATCTAACCATAGCTCCTGATCAAGTCATCTCACATAACATGTGGATTAAAATTGATCCCCCTCGATCATATAAATGTGACTGCTATAGGCTGGCAGTTACTTCAATTTGTAGGTATATACAGAGAAGGTATTAAGATGAAAAATATAATATCTTTTGCTTTGACTAGGTTTCTTTACAACTATATGGTGATACTCGGCCTCGGTTGTTTACATATTGGACGGTTAGTTTGAAACTTGTTGATTTATTCTCCCAACGGATTTTGAATTTCCAACAATGAAGTTGGAACCTTGGCTTCTTTTGTGGACTAAAGCATCATTCTTGTAGGGTAATGGCTACCGTAACGGATGTTACAACATGCTATGTCTAGGTTTTGTCCAGGTTCATAGGTCAGTAACTCCTGGTGATATATTCAATCGTGCTTCCTCTTATGGCGGATCTCAATTTGAGTTTTTCTATCCAAATCTTCCAAGTGAGCTTGATTTTGAGAAAATTTAGACAATGTATTATGTTCTTAACTAGACCAATTCAAACCTATCGTGCTATCTTCTTCACTAATCGCATATGCTGAGAACAAGATTAACTGACTTCAACTTCGGTGAATAATCTTGAACTACACACATGTTGGGCGATTAACACTAGTCGTGACACATAACAAATATTCAACAAATTACAACCTCCAATCTGTCTATCTCTCAAAATTGATTGGGGCAGCTAAAAATCATGTGGATATGTCCATTTACTATCAAGACATAATAAACGTTTATCAAATATGAACTATTAGATCTAATTTTTCTTAGGCAATCAATTTTCGGATAGATGTGTGATGGGACACATCTAGGAAGAAAGTTTTTGGGGGTACATATGTTAGGGAAAATTCTGATAAAAAAAAGTTAGGGAAATCGCACACACACAAAAGCGCTTTTGATATGTGAGTTTTGTTCATCCACTTCTTTAAATTTTACTTTTCCTTTTTACAATACATAAGCAATTTCTATAGTTGTGTGCGTATATATATACACATACACATATGTATATGAATATATGTTATTTCAAACTTTGCACAATTTATCTTTTTAACTTTTAGAAGTAATGAAGTTAATCTCAAATACGTTAAGAACTCATGGACATTTTTGCTCATACGCTGGATCCAAGTAAAAAGAATTGGTGGCTTAGGATGCGAATGGTAACCATTCTGCTCCAGAAATCAAATTATTGCCAGAAATTGATTTCTGGAATTCTTGCCAGAAATTGATTTCTGGAGGAGAAATCTGTTTGATAAAACATGACTAATTCTGCTCAAGAAATTGATTTCTGGAACATAAATCTATTTTGATTTGTTGATTTTTTTTTGCACCTAAAAAAATTTAAATTTTACTCAAAGTGGGTGGCCACATGTATTATAAGCCATTCTGTAAAGTTTAGAAATTTTTGATTTTTTTTAATTTTTTTTGGGCACCTAAAAAAATTTAAATTTCACTCAAAGTGGGTGGCCACAGGTATTCTAAGCCATTTTGTGAAGTTTTGAATTTTTTATTTTTTTATTTTTTTGGGCACCTCAAAAAATTTAAATTTTACTCAAAGTAGGTGGCTACAGATATTCTAAGCCATTCTGTGAAGTTTTTTATTTTTTATTTATTTTTTATTTTTTTGGCATCTCAAAAAATTTAAATTTCACTCAAAATGGGTGGCCACAGGTATTTTAAGCCATTTTGTGAAGTTTTGAAAATTTTTATTTTTTTATTATTTTTATTTTTTTTTTGGCACCTCAAAAAATTTAAATTTCACCCAAAATAGGTGGCCACAGGTATTTTAAGCCATTTTGTGAAGTTTTGAAATTTTTGATTTTTTTTGGGCATCTCAAAAAATTTAAATTTCACTCAAAGTTGGTGGCCACATGTGTTTTAAGCTATTCTGTGAAATTTTGAAATTTTTGATTTTTTTGATTTTTTTAAAAAAAATTCACCAAATTTCATATTTTCCCGAAATCTGATTTTTTTTATTTTCTGGAAATTTTTATGAATTTTTCTAGGAATTTTCAATTTTTATGCATTTTCTGAAAAAAAAAATTGTGAGAAAGGGAGAATGCATTCCGGAATCAAGAAGCTACAAAAAGTAGCTTATCTTTTTCTTGCCAAAAACTCATTCCGGAATCAAAAATGCATTCTGGAATCAAGAATGCATTCTGGAAACAAATATTTTTAACAAACGCATTTTTATTCAAGAATGCAAAAATCGCTCCAGAATGCATTCCGGAAATTTGTTAACAAACGCCATTCTGTTCCGGAATGCATTCCGGAACAGAATTTTTATTCTGGAATGCATTCCATGCGCATCCTTACCGTTGGTGATCCAGAGATTTTAGTTGGTTATTGGCCGAGTGAACTGTTCTTATATTTACGCAATGGCTTGCTACATATGGCTTGGGGAGGAGTGGGTCGGTCCGGGAGAGACGGAGTTTGTCCTCCGATGGCAAGTGGTCACCTATGTTGCACCGATACCGACACGCGACACGCAATACGACACGATACGACACGTGACACATTATTTTTCAAAAAATAGAGAATTTCGACACGTTGGGATATGTTGATATATATATAATAAATTATTATTTTTAAATTTGATTCAAATAAGTAAATAAATGATTAAAAAAAAGCCTAGAATGAATTTACCCTAAAAACATTATACACACGCGAGCTTAGTAAACATAAATTTTCAAAAAATAATTATGTGTAAATAAATATATTAGTTAAGAAACTAAAATTAGATAATGAAATTAGAAAACAAGGAAAGTACAAGATCAAAAACCAAAAAAACAGCCAATTTGGAAGCCCAGCCCACTTTCTTTTGTCAAAACCCTAATAACATCGGCCCAATTCCAAAAAAAACCCCAAACTTTACACTTTGTCCCAATTATACCCTGAACTTTTTTTTGTCCCAAGAAAAACCTCAAACTTTGCTCTGAGTCCCAAATCTACCCTACCGTTATAACTCCGTCCAATTAACGTCGGGAAAAAAAAAAAAAAAAAAAAAACAGCCGCAGTGCGGCGTGGCCAAGCCTTCGCCGGTGGCCGCCGCCACGCCGCCGGAAGGAGCGGCGGCTCGCTCGGGCCTTCTCGAAGGCCGGCGACCCTCGCCGGCCCGGGCGAGTCGCCGGCGAGGAGCTGCAGCCCCCGATCAGGGGCGAGGGCGCGACCACTCGCCCCCGGATCGGGAGGCGGAGGCCCTCGCCGGCGACTCGCCCGGGCGGCGAGGGTCGCCGCCTTCGGGAAGGCCCGGCGAGGCCGCCGACCCCGCGAGGCGTCGCCCTGGGCCTCCCGAAGGCCGACGACCCTCGTCGGCGAGGGGACTGCAGCCCCCCGATCTCGGGCGAGGTCGCGCCTCCCCGAGATCGGGGCTTGCAGGCCCTCGCCCGGCGACTCGCCCGGGCCGGCGAGGGTCGCCGGCCTTCGGGAAGGCCCGGGCGAGGGCCAGCTGACCCGGGCGAGGCCTCGCCCGGGCCTCCCGAAGTGCCGACGACCCTCGCCGGCGAGGGACGCAGCCCCGATCCGGGCGAGGTCGCGCCCTCCCCCATATCGGGGCTTGCGAGCCCTCGCCGGCGACTCGCCCGGGCCGGCGAGGGTCGCCGGCCTTCGGGAAGGCCCAGCGAGGGCCGCCGACCCCAGGCGAGGCCTCGCCGGCCTCCCGAAGGCGGAGACCTCGCCGGCCCGGGCGAGTCGCCGGCGAGGGCACAAGCCCCGATCTGGGGAGGCGCGACCTCGCCCCGATCGGGGCCGCAGCCCTCGCCGGCGACTCGCCCGGGCCGGCGAGGTCGCCGCCTTCGGAAGGCCCAGGCGAGGGCCGCCGCTCCTTCCGGCGGCGTGGCGGGCCACCGGCGAAGGCTTGGCCACGCCGCACGGTTCTGTTTTTTTTTTTTTTTTTTTTTTTTTTTTTTTCCGACGTTAATTGGACAGAGTTATAACGGTAGGGTAGATTTGGGACTCGGAGAAAAGTTTGAGGTTTTTCTTGAGACAAAAAAAAGTTCAGGGTATAATTGGGACAAAGTGTAAAGTTTGGGGTTTTTTTTGGAATTAGGCCTAATAACATCTTCCTCTCTTTTGCCCCGCCTCCTGCTCTCTTCAGCTTCCTCCTTCGCGCGACCCGCAGCTTCCTCCCACCTCTTCCTTCTCCTTCGTCGCCGACGAAGCGCAAGGCAAAGGAGATGATGGCGTGAAGGGCGTCGTCCTCGGCGCTGGAGAAGCGGGAGGCGAAGGAGATGACGGCGCGGAGGGTGTCGTCCTCGGCGCCGGAGATCTGGCACCTTCTTCCTCATCTATCTCTCTCGGCTGCACCTTCTTCCTCATCTCTCTCGATAACGAGGGCACGCGTGTCGCCGGCGTGTCCGATGCGTTGGTCGCGTGTCGAATGTTCGACACCTCTTGACCACTTGTTCGAGCGTGTCGAACGCGTGTCGGACACCGACACGGTGGCTCTAAGAGAGTGTCGGTGCAACATACTGGTCACAAGCCTGCCGGAAATTTCAGGCACGCCACATTTTTTCGACAACTTACTTGGATCGATGCAACCGGTGCTTTTCAACATCCTTCAACAAAAACAGTCAAGTGGGTGGATAAATCCAATGTCTATGATTTGAAGAACTATGGCTATGTTAGAAGACGACAATTCGGATATTGGATTAGCTTTGGTGGTCCGGGGAGTTGTTGTGAGGGAGGGAGGGATGGTTAGTAATGAGGAGCTATCTTGAGCAATTCAATAAGTGAGGCTTTCGACTTTGAAACTTTTTGTTTTAGTTTTTAGTTAGTGTTGATCTTTATCTCCCTTTTTCTTGAGGTTGCGGTTGGAATATGAGGGGTGAATTCCCATAGTAGACCTGTCAAATGGGTGAGTCTGATCAGGTTTATGTTGGGTCGAAAATTTTTCGATCCAAATTGACCCATTTAATCCGTTTAACCCATTTCCATGCAATGTATATATAGTGACACATACCTTACCAGATCCATCCCCAATCTTACCTATATTACTAACATGCTTATATATTTAACTCAATATAGGAAAACTCATACCCAAATTGAAGTGAGAGCGCGAAGTGAGCGAGCACAAGATCGAGTGAGGGTAAGAGAGAGTTAAGAGAGATTCATAGAGGTGAGTTGGATTTAAGTAAACTGTGAATTCATTTAACATACATATTATTTTTGGTTTTACCATTCTAAACTCATTTATGACCTATTTACTGTATGTAACTATCGCGATCCTCCTAACGCGATCCTCCTAACGTGATCAAGGAATGACAGGTTTAAAGATAATGTCCAAAAGGTGGGCCAACGGCCCTTGATTAGGCATGAGCTCTCCTAAACCCCTATCTCACGCAATGTTGGGATTCATTTTAAGTTCCAAAGGTTCTATGTGAACTGGGAGTCTCCACTAGTCGATTGAAAAGCCAAGTGAGGTACGAGAGTATATCTCACTTTCTACGCAACCAGAGATTCAAGTACAGGTACTTGGTTACACTAGTTATCGAACTAAAACCCTTTTGGTACCTAAACTTGAGTATTTGTGAACTAAGTGATCCATGCGGTCTTTTCATTTTATATTCCATTTACGTGTTCATCTATGTGTCCATATGCAATCGAGCTAAACATAGATAATCATAAATACATATATCCACACCCAAACAATGAAAATGAAACCACATAAGATCAAAGTATGACGATATTGAAATAAGTAAAGTACAGTAGGTAAAACCCAATACAAGTCGGGCAAAAAATATATATGACCTTGTTATAGAGCCCAAAACAGGGTCCCTCAGAAGCTAAATGGAAACTTAAATATGCATGAAATTACTCTAATTGCGTGAACTACATTTAGATAATTCTAATATATACAAAACTGATTATTTACGAAAATAATTATTCGTAAAATGCCAAAAAAACACTAAATTAGGAGAATGACTTTAGAAAAATGAGGAAAATTCCAAAAAATGTCATTTCTTCCCTAATTTAACACTAGCCCACAATTTTTTTTGAAAAATTTCCAGATTTTGTTTTAAATAATTTTAATTCATTAAACCGAACTGTGTTTAATAACTCAGGATATGGATATCACATTAATCAAGCTCGAATCAACATTTTCAAGATTCACAATTGGTTTGGGCATTTCGTCGAACACATAGTATGCATTAGATTGGCTTGACAAGTTTCTCTTAATCATGTTCATGGCCTTCAATCTTTATCCATAAGCAACCTTAACCTCAAATAAGGCATCAGTGTTATTCTACAACATTCAGGGAGCAATATTAACTAGAAATAAGTGTCGTGACCTTCCCTCGAGTGAACCACTTAGGGGCTGATTATGTGGGATTACTAAGCCCAAAGACTTAGTTCGAGCTCTTCCAAGTCCATACCAATTCCCAACTTTCAGATCAATTAACATGCAAAATCAATTTATTTAGGAGTCGCAATTAATAAGTTATTGATAGGTTGATTAGATACCCAAATAAAGTGTGGGATAATAATTTACTTCTGCGAATGAGAGATTTCCGGATATGGGGACTTGATTACGTTGGATTAATCAACACCCATTCGGTACATTTTCTCTTTATTTCAAAAACATTTTTGCAAGCAATCTTGAATCAATTTTAAACCTAGTCACTAACATGTAATGTGATCACGTGGGCATGCAACCAATAAAAGTAACACTTCATAAATCAAAAGCAATAAATAAATTGCAAGAAAAAAAGAATTCTATTCTAATTATGCAATTGTAATTAGCCTTTTCTGGGTTTTCTCTTTAAGGTGCACATGGCAACGATTCTGTGCCCGAGAACTGATCCTGCTCAGAAATGATTTTTTTTTATTCTGTGCCTGGGAACTTATTCTGAGCATTTGAAAGTGTTTGATAACGGCCCAAAATTTCCATTTCTGGAATAGAAAAAAAACAGAAATGCTTTGGTAACGACACAAAATTTCTTTTTATTAATAATATTTTAAATATTTTAATATTTCTTTCTTTTTTTTTCTTTTTTTTCTTTTCTTTTTTTCTTCTCTCCTTCTTGGCCATGGCCGGTAAAATATTTTTTTTAATTAATAATATTTTTTTAAAATATAACTTTTTTAGTTTTTTTAGCCATGGCCGGTAAAATATTTTTTTATTAAAATATTTTAATAAAAATTATTTTTAATAAAAATATTTTTTAATTTTTTTTTGCCATGGCCGGTAAATTTTTTTTATATTATTTATTAATAATATTTTTTTATTATATTGAATTTTTTTTTGCCATGGCCTGATTGCCGGCCATGGTCGGTAAAATATTTTTTATTAATAATATATTTTTTTCATGGCCTAGTCGCCGGCCATGGCCGATTAATTATTTTTTTATTAATAATAAATTTTTTTGTTCATGGCCTAGTCGCCGGCCATGGCCAGTAAAATATTTTTTTATTAAAATATTTTAATCTCGCCAGATATGGCGAGGGCGGTCCTCGCGCCGGACATTAGAAGCTACATCAAAAACCAAGAAAAAGAAGAAGAAAAAAAAACTGATTCTCATTTTTGTTCCCAGAATCAAAAAGCTATTTTTTTTATTCTTGATTCTGTTCCAAAACTCATTCTGGGAACAAATTCTTGCAAATTTGTGCTCAGAATAAAAAAATTAAACAAACGGATTTCTGTTTCCAAACTGATTCTGGGAACAAAAGAATAGAATCAATCACTATTTGGCAAGTTGCCATGCGCACCCTTAATGAAAATTGAGTTTTACGCAATGCATGTGATGCAAACTTACTCTAAACGCAACTAATCTGATGTGAAAGTTGATGGCTCCCGGCTCCAATGGCTACCCTCACCTATGTAACACAGAGGCAACTGCTTTGCTTCCTTCTTATTCTTTCCACCAGCTAAAGATTGAAATACACTTTAAATGGACTAAAAATCCGAATGATATAGGCAGACTAAGCTTGAGTGAGTAATAGGAGTGCGGCAGAGAGGGCATTCGGGCTTCTCGTTGCACCATTCCATAATGCGATTCCTATACATGGAGAATTGCACTAAAATGTAAAATAGGAACACACATAACCACAGAGGAAAACGGGAATTCAAGTCATGCAGAGGAGTACCGGCTGAATACATGACCACAAGGCGTGGCCGTTGGGTTGCTGGCGAGGGCTCCGGCACAATGTACATTTACTCGTCCCAGTCGTTCCTTGAGGCTGAACGAGAAAACAAGGCGTAAGAGACAACCCCTGATTTCATCGGCCATCAACCATGCACCAGACGTAGGTCATGACACATATCTGAACAGGATACTAGCTCCCTAACATGCTTATGTTTCCTGTGATCTCTCTTTTTGGAATATATCTCGGGGATTTCAAGCTAATCAAGAAGACCAAATCAATGTTTTCGTCGACCAGTAAGGACTATCCCACTGGGACCATCAAACACAGCCAAACCTCCAGTCATGGAGCTCTACATCCTACAGATTAAGGTATAGTAAAAAACTAGCGTGATATACATGTTGTTAGAAACCAAGGATTTCTGTGATGTGTATAGGCATGCGTGTATCTTCTTGTGGATTCATTGGTAAGAGCCGTCCTATTTCTGCAAAAAACCAAAAGAAAATAGACGCCGTTGCCGGGGATCGAACCCGGGTCACCCGCGTGACAGGCGGGAATACTCACCACTATACTACAACGACCTTGTGGCTCTTCTCATAATTTAAATTTATTTAATGTTAAGATTAAAGGGCTGTTCTCTTTCTATTTGTACTGCGTGTGCGGATAACGTTCCACAGGTTGGAGGCCATCCGCATCATCTTCCTCCTCATTCCCACTCAACACTGCTCTTGCGTTCCCGACCAAACCCAGGAGGTCAATCCTTGTCGACAAGCTCCTCCGGCGACGACCCAACCAAGACCAACACGGCGATGGCGGCGGCAGCGACAGAGAGCCACACCTCGGAAAGCTCCATTGAAGCTCCCTGACTTGCCCCCTTCTCTCATCTCCGTGCTCAATGTCGAACGAGCCCTTCGCGGCATCAGTAAAAGACTCCATCTTTAGCTCTCAAAGTTTTGGTTCTTTACCGAGGGGGGGGGGGGTGTTTCAATCGTGTCCTGCTTGAGTTTTGTTCGGGAAGAGGAGGTAAAGATGGGAATTTGATTGGTTTTGGTTTTAGAATGCAGCCATCACGGACGTGGATCATTACGGCAGGCTCGGGCTCCCGAGAAAATGCCCCTACGATCAGGTCCAGCCCATGTGCCTCCCGTGTGCTTGTATCTTCGCCCAATTCAGGCACTCTGATTTCCCTTTTCGAAGAACGTCGAGATTAATGTTCATATTCTGTCTGCCTGCATGGAAACGAGCTGGTTGCCAGGCCGTACAAGAAGAAGGTGGAAGAAGTGAACAGCGAGGAGGGGCTCGAAGAAGATGAGATCAATGAGATTTCGCAATGTTCGGACAGGAGTCGTGCAAGGATACTGTCATCAGTCGAAGAGAAAACACTGTATGATTGGAGCTTGGCCAGGAGTGAGAAGCCGGACAGATACATGTGGCCTTTCGAGGCCGACATTACTCAGACCCCTACACACTCTCCTCTCCTCCTCCACCACCGGTACTCAATCAAACTGCTCCATGTTTTCTCTCTGTTCTTTTTATCATTCGTCCAAAAAGGCTTTTACTTTTTGGTTAATCTAGATCTTACGGCACGCGCATTTTCAATTTGTTCAATGTTAAATTGCTCGAATAATCTCGAATGGAATGTCCATATGCTTTAACAAGTTCCATTTGCTGAGAGTCTAAAGCTTTGTGATGCAGGAACCGGAGGATGAGGGGCCGACGAGACTTGTTAGTTACTTCAGGCTTGGATGGGTGGTATTGTCCTTCGTATTATCTATTATTCTCAATCGATAGTTCATCGAGTTTGTAAAACATATATATCCCAAGAAGAATCTTGAATTGGACGAAGCACGGATCTTGAATTGGTTGTAAATTATAGTAATTCTTATTGAAGTTTCTGTAACCAATAAACTTCATAATCCAATGTCACCACACATCGATCAACCAAATATCATGATAGATCTATATACCAAAAAGAGTGCATTTGTTTACTTTGATCTTCATATATATTCCTCTCAATATATCTCGAGATGGTTTGTTAGATTGTAAGAGAGTATCGGTGGTGTTGGCACGAAATCGACGCTATCACTACTGACGGTATAATGGTTGACTTTGGTTATATCATGCCTCACAATTCAACCAGGGACTCCTTTATCCTTCTTAAAGTTTAAAACGACATACTTTTCGATTCAAGAAAACTTACCTCTAGTTCAAAACGACGCAACCTTATGAACGTAAAATTTGGAACACTTACATTTTGATACTTCTACATTCTATAACGTCGTATCTCTCACCAAAATTACGAGCCAGAGCAATGTGCTCCAGTTGTAGATGGGCAGCACAACACGACAAAATGCCGCAGATTCAGCTCAATTCGATCCTCAACTCAGGCTAAACATTTGTTTTCTACATAGTCCAACGGTTGAGTAGACAAAGTAATTCATTTCATCGAAAATTGACTCCATCCATCGTCTCTATAATCAAAATCTTGTTCGCACAACTTTGAGATAATATATACTCAGTAAAAAGTATTGCTCTATTTTTTCATATATTTTTCAAGAAACAACCATCATCATTAAAACATTGATCAATCTTGATTAATAACATCTACAAATTCTTTTCGTCTCACTAAATTTATAATTCATTTGTAGGTCCAACCGAATGATACGATACTCTTGTACTTGGCCCAACTTATGCCATCCCTTGGGGTCAAAGATCATTCAGGCAGATCTGATGGGCCGAAAAGCTCGTCGCTTCTCTTATTTTCGAGTCTTAATACGATTAGCTCCATCAAAAAGATGGTTCACCTCGACCAATCAAACACTTGTGCATATCTCCCAGGAGCCATTGAATACGCATGGATAAGTCAAGTGGCACGGAACCCGGTTACGCAATTTCTAAGATTGCGCCTTTTGGATTTGCCGTGTTGAGCTCTATTATTAGTTCTTGGCCTATTTGTATGTGTCGAGTGGGTTTCTGCCAATAAGCTTACTTACACCTCTATCCTCTCTCATCTTCCCTTTGCTTACGCATAGTTAACATTGATTAAGAATTGAGCTAGTAGATGAACCCGAGAGAAAACGAGTTGTGTGAAGAGGGAAAGTTTCATTAATTTCTTGGACAATTTTATTGTTCCGTTTAGGAAAAAAGCGATTTTTTTGTGCTGGTACATTTCTTAAAGAGTCGGTAATTTTGGTAAAAATGTTTATGTTCACCTGATTTATCGGTAACTTGTTAATTTCTTATCGACACTTTTATAAAAGTGTTTCGATACTTTCTCCACAAAAGTAGCAAAACATATCTGCAGTAGTATCCTTACCAACTATAATAAAATTGTTGATAATTTCACAAAAGTGTTGGTAGATTATCAATAAGTTGCGTGTAAAAAAAAAAAGCCACAAATCCTTTTTCTACCAACAGTTTTCTGACACTTACCGACATTTGTTAAAATTTACCATCACGTTAAAAAGATATCGCAATTTTCCAGCATGGAACTGTCAAATTCTGCTGGTTTCTTGAATCTCGCTGTCACTTAACAAAAAGATCAAACTAGCAAATCCATTGCGATGACTTATTTAAGTTTATTTCTTTTTGGTCAAGATGACTTGTTAAGTTTACCTTGCAAGAAGATTAGGTGGGCTTTGCTGGCCAAAAGAAAGAAGTTTACGTGGCTTTGCCTTCGATGTGCTTCTCAAGATGTGTGTTGCCTAGAAGCGTTCACTTCAGTAATACTTTCCCCCACAATTTAGCCAAAATTTTGCTAAACTCGACCATTTTCAACCGCTAGATGTCCTTTTCTCATACAATTTCGTTGTTATACGCAGGTACATGGTCCCAACAAGAGTTGCCCAAACACTTGACTTTTTAGATGTGAAAAACGAGTGAAAGGCGATCGTGTGTTTATTGCTAAGCTTGGTGTAAGACAGTGCATACCCAAGGCAAAATAGCTATCGATCTCGTGTCTAATGAATATGGTGAAAGAAAAGTGTGAGATAGTCGAGATTAACTCGTTCGACCGATGATCGCTTGGCTTCAACGGGATTCTTATCTAGTTCAGTTATATTCGGAATAGCACAACAACTCAAACATCAAGTGAAGGCGAGTTTCGAGCTTTGACTAGGGCGGCTCCCGGATCTTGCTAAGCGACTGTATTCTCAGAACTCGACTTCGTGTTTTGCTCATATCTTAATAATAGGTAAGGTCAAGTTCAGTTCAAATACATCGAGCACATCACGAGTGGAAAAAAATCGAGCTCATTTTAGCATGAGCGAGAGTGTCATACCTTAGAGTTAGCGAGTCGAGTCGAGTTTGAATGTTGGACGGTGTTGACTCGACTCTAAATTGATCTTGACATTGAGAAATGAGAATTACGGCATCTTATGCACCAAGAAGATGGGTCCTAGTGGGCCTCAGTTAGGTTCTTGAGGTGACATTATCGTATTGTTCATCAATTTCAACTATGAAACCGTATTTGACTGAAATTCGATAATTAACTCATTGCAAGATACTAGACGCTTACGTGGAAGGACACAGACACTCCATGAAAGGTCCAGGCGTGGCACTTTCTTGTAGAATTAATGCTTTTAGCAGTGTGAACTGTCTTTTGGAATTTCAAATTCTTAACGGCAAAGTAATAGACCGAATTCAATAGGTCGAGATGGGACTCTGGTGAAATGAAGAAAGTGGGACCTTACTTTAAACATAAGTCGTCGCATTCGAAAAGAAGTATTATTTAATGGCGTCGAAGGACAAAAGTTCATCGAGATAGATTGGTTTATAGGTCGCAATCTTTTCCATCGAGTACCGTTGGTTGCGCATCCAGATCAGGATGACATATATGGTTTCGTGGAAGGACACGGACACTTTTAGCAGCGTTGAACTGTCTTTTGGAAATTTCAAATTCTTAAGGGCGAAGCAATAGTCCGAAGTCAATAGTTCAAAATGGGACTTTAGTGAAATGAAGAAATGGGACCGTACTTCAATCAGAAGTTGCCGCATTAGAAAGAAAGTATTATTCAATGGCGTCGAAGGACATCAAGTCATCGAGATAGATTGGTTTATAGGTCGCAATTTTTTCATCGATATCGAGTTGACATCGATCATGGACTAACTTATGGTGCTCATATTCAGTTCTCTAAGTTAAGGGGATGCAATTTGCTTAATCTGGTGAGGTGATTTTCCACTCTATCCATAATGGGGACAGCTGAGGAAACAGAAGACATATAGCGACACAATCTATTGGTGAACACGTTATATACTTGGTAATTGGTGCCTGATGACTTCCTAGGTTTCCTTGATAAGATGATCGGGCAAGCAGTGGTGCTGACGCAAAAGAAATCCGATACATTCATAAGGGGAGATCAATAAGAGGGGATTCAAATATGAGCTCATCAACATATTATGTTTTATCCACTTTCATTCAAAAGTTCAAATCATGAGTTATGAGTTAACTAGGAGAGATGTATATTGATTGCTCCAAATCACATCAAATTGTTGATGTGGAATTTTTCCAATATAACTTACATGTGCACATCAATGTTCTTCTCTCCACATGTGACCTCCGGTTTCAAGCATGTTCGCCTTTAGTTCATGTATGCTTCTGCATTAATATATCTCAATTTTAATTTTCACATTGTTACCCTACATAGCATCTATTGACTCAATATCACATTGTTGTAGCCCAACACGCGCCTGCACCATGCATGATCTCTATCTTGCATCCAAAACAAGCGTTAATTATGAGATTTCTTCCTTAAAATATTTAAGGAACAACGAAACAGATTAAGGCCCACCGACCAGCCATGGCCGGTGATACACTTGTTAGGACTCGTAAGATATCTTCACATGGAGAAATCCCCAATGAAAAAGTCTAAATTCGAGTTCATCAATATACCGAATTAAATACGTTTTCATTCAAAAATTTAAATTAATATATTATGAGCAAACTAAAATATATTAACTGTCGAACATCATACCAATTCTCCGATATTAAATGCTTAGCCAATGAACAAGGGCCTAATTCAAAAAAAAAAAACACACACACACACAAACTTTGCCTTCCGTGACAATTCTGGCTGGAGTCTTATAAAAAATCACTAACTTCTACTCAAGTCTCAAATCTGGGCCCCCTAAAAAATTATAAACTTTCACTTAAGTTCAAAATCTGGTCCGAATAATTTGAAAATTTTACATCACGGGAGCTAAATTTAAGACTCGAGTAAAAGTTGGTGATTTTTTTTATAGAACAAAAAAATGTTGGGATCAGAATTATCACTCAAGATAAAGTTGGTGCTTTTTTTGAGAATTAGCCCATGAACAATTGGCAAAAAATCTAGATATGATTTGGAAATCGTGCGTGGAAAACTAAAAGTTAGATTAGTTCCGATATGCATGATGGAACGGGATGCGCTTAAGCAGAAAAGTCCTGTTTTGTAGTTGGGGGATGAACAAAATATAAGCAAATCTGAAATTCAGATAGGATCTTTGAAATTGAAACCATAGTTTGACTTCTACGTCCAGGAAAGATAAAATCATTGAATTTCTTCAATTCCAGTCGACGAAATTTTATTTTAATTCGCTTTATCTTTTCCCCGAATCTCTCAATCTTTCATATAAAAAAGGTGAATTTTACTAATTTGCGTGCAAAATTTCTAGGGCATAACCTATGGAGACACGTACGTGATCGCAAATCCACAAATCAAACTAAAATTAGGAGCCATGTCTCAACATATATCTACTAACACGGCATATGTAATAATTCGAAAAAAGGCTACTCGATCATAGGGCTGGCATGCATATTTTGCATGCTCTTATAGAAAACATACTAGATAGAGGAAGCTTAAAGTATATTTTATATCGCTTCAATATGAACAAATATATTTTAAATTTTTAGATTGAAACTATTAAAAGGGGTACGGCACAATTGCCATGATAGAAAATATTCAGTGATTTGCAAGCGCCGCGTCAATAGCTGATGTGGCGTGCATATTTTACTCTCGACACATGGTTGCTGACGTGTATTAAAAAAATGCTTTTTTTTCTTCCTTCTTCAGCACTGCTTCTTCAACCTCCGCTCCGCTGGGCTTGGCTATCTCTACCACCAAGCCGCCGCCACCACCATCCTTGAGCCACCGCCCCACCGTGGCCACCACCGTCCGCGGCAAAGTTGTTGAGCTTGTCACCGGCAACCATGGACGATGAAGTTCTGTGAACTGCGTGTGGTTTTCTCGATTTGTCTTTCAAGATGCCTACTGCTCCAGATTTGGATTTCGTTGGTGAATGAACAGAGGAAGAAGAAGCGCTCGTCCATGGCCGACCTCTGCACGCTTTATGGACGAGCCACCGTCCATGGCCACCCAACCTGCTCAAGTCATGGCTTCAGATCTGGTGTTCTCTCGCGGCCATGGATGGTGCCTTGAGTCATTTGGCCCTAGATTTAAAGTTCGTCCACCTATTGCTCCAGATCTGGAGTTCTTTCGTGGACGAACAGAGGAAGACGAAACGCTCGTCCATGGCCGACCTCCGCGCGATTTATGGACGAGCCACCGTCCATGGCCACCCCTCCTGCGCGTCTTCAGATCTGTGACGAGAAGTCGTGCCGCCGTCTAGCGGCCATCCATACCGGCCGCCCGCTGTCCATGGAAACCCAGATGAAGAAGGAGTGCGTTGTTGAAGAAGAAAAAAAAAAGAAATTCCACATCATTTTTTTAATACACATCAGCAGCCATTTGTCCATTTATTAGTGGACGAGAATAAAATATGCACGCCACATCAGCTATTAGTCTGGCGCTTACAAGCCATTGAATATTTTCTTTAAGATAAGAGACGTTTTGGTCCCATTATCAACATCGTACGATGGAGGGTGAGTAGCGCAACAGTTCAAGGAAGACGACACTTGATCATATAATTGCAAATTCTAAGGCGGTGGTCCAATTTTGTATTCTTCTCACGTGAGACGACAGCATTCATGCATCGGAAGGCACGAAATCAAATGTTCGATTTGGATGTTTTTGGTTCGAATCTTGTCAAATGACATGCGTTTTTTCTGTCTTAATATTCGAATCTTGTCAAATGACATGCGTTTTTTCTGTCCTGATATTCGAATCTCAATGAGTTCATTCCCTAAGATGCAAAATTGAATAATTTGCAAAACTGATATTCATTTCATGATTGTTAATTTTTTTATATATAACATTTCAATTTATTGATGAAATTCCATATTGGTCATCTCCATTATGTCATTAATCATTAGTATTTTCTAAAAAAGAAGCTGTTAGTGAAAATTATGGATTGATAAGACAGCTTCTACTTAGCAATAGTTGTTTATCTCATAACGTTAGTCAAGCTAATATTGTGGTCGAAAAAATTTGCAGCTCGGTACGATCAATGTAATAAATATGAATTTATTCATTTTCATTTGACCTTCTATTTGTCCCCCGTTTTCTATATTAAGCAAAAATCAACTAAAGACCTAACTATGTGGTAACTCATGAAACACCTTTAAACCCTATATAATAGTTAAGAGGCCTTAATTTGGCCTGTGTAGGTAGTGTCGGTCAAGAGCAGTTTGCACGCAGTTAATGAGATTTGAAAGGGTGAGCTCTAATTTTCGAGTTGAAAATCCTTTCGCACTCCAACCAATCACACCAATTCTAAGGGGCCTTTGCCCGAGCAGTGATTAATTTAGGTACCTAAAAAGGCAGGCCTAATCAAAATTAAATTCTCTGTTACACAACATCACGGCCATTCCTCAAAATCAAGCAAAAATGCAGTAGACTCTAGATCTAATGTGTCCTCTTTTGTACAAACAGTCCCCGTCCAACTCTCTAAAAAAATTCCTTCGCCACTAGGTGCAGTATTATCGATAGTCTCGAGCATATTCCCCATAAAATGGTCTTTCTCTGCTTGGAAATGATCATCAAGGTCAAAGTCGCAGAGACGAATTTCGCTAGCACCTTGAAGAGGAAAATCTTCACGGCGAGCCTTACAAATCTGTGAATCCTGGATGTCACTCGTTGATTTAAGCAGGGGACTGTTTTCATGTAGTTTCTCCTGGGCTAGAAGCAGGGTGCACCATGTCGGCTTTGCTCGTACAGGTTGGGGTCTGGTGGTGATTGCCGGCGGCGATGGCAAACTCGAGGGCCCGACGATGTTGGAATTGGCATTGGTGGCCAAGATCCTTTTGGCTTTGGGCTTTGATGAAGGTGATTCTTGGGATGGAAAAGGAGGTGGTTGAGCTATAGCTTTCTTCGCCAAAGTGGTGTTCCAATAGTTCTTGATTTCATTGTCCGTTCGTCCCGGAAGTCTACCCGCGATCAGCGACCATCTACACAAAAACATTAATAATTCTTTCGGTTAAGTCGAATTATTTAGATTGTAAGATCATGATATGTACACGACACCAGCACCCGGGGAGAGAGAGAGAGAGAGGGAGAGAGACAGAGAGAGGAGGACCTGTTACCAAGGAGCTTATGGAGTCTGATAATGAGTTCTTCTTCATCATGGGATATGTTACCCCTCTTGATGTCTGGTTTTAGATAGTTTAGCCATCTCAGTCTACAGCTCTTGCCACATCTCTTGAGACCTGCAATTCTCAGCTTTATGAGACATGAACTGGAGATGTACTTTTTAATTCAATGAAATTGAGAGAAAATGGGAAAGTGGGTTGTGGAAGAAACAAAAGCAAGGTATAAGAATACCAGCTCTCTTGGGAAGATTCGTCCATTGGCCTTCTCCATGTGCTTTGACATAAGCGGTCAGAATTCTATCTTCCAAGGGAGTCCATGCTCCTCTGTTCAGTCCCACCTTTGAGCAACATGGACTCCTTCCCATCTCTCTCTCTCTCTCTCTCTCTCTCTCTTTGTGACTTTATCAAGTGAAATGAAGAGTATCCATATGGCCTTTATATACTGGCAGAAGCAAAAGTGACAGAGATCTGCCAGTGAAGTACGATAACTGTGCACGGCGATGATGTGGCCAATAACGCCAAACAAGAAACTAGTCCAAGGGGTGTGCATGGTCCAGGTGCGCGGTTCCCACCCCGAAACCGTGGACCGCCCGCTACAAGACCGGTTCCAAAAATTGGAACCGAGAACCGCCCGTCGGTTCCATGGACCCGCCCGAGAACCGAACCGCCGGTCCGGTCCGGTTCTTGGGCGGGTCCATGGAACCCGGTCTCAACAAGTTTTCCTAGACAAATAAAAAAAAATCTGTGGACCAACATCGGATCAACATAACAAAAGGAAAAGAACATAACTTTTCATATAATTCCTACACTATGATCGATTATATTAACCACATCATCCATAAATCAAGTGGGTACCCATTAATTATTGCGAAAAATGACCAAGGTATCCCAACTACACAAGAGCTTCAGACATGATAACAAATTTTCTTTTTTTTTTGGTCAGATTTTTTTAATTAAAAATTTTAAAAAATAAAATATATTATTATTATATTACGTGCAGTCCGGGTGGGCGGGTGGGCGGTTCCACACTGGCACGGAACCAGCCCAAACGATCGGGTTTCCAAAAAATTGGAACTGGGAACTGGACCGGTTCCGGTCCGGTTCTGGGCGGTTCCGGGCGGGTCCCGGTTCTTTTGCACACCCCTAAGTCCAACACGAGAAAACCCTAATAATTTATGAGTGGTGGTGGGTCAAGAATCATGATCATATTGTTCCTCTTGCTTCAAACAACAATGAAGCACTCACTTTTTCGGGGAAAAGTGCCAAAAAAGTCCTAAACCTTTTGCATTAGTGCCAATTTAGTCCTAAACCTTTTTTTGGTGCCAATTCAGTCCTAAACCTTTTGCATTGGTGCCAATTTAGTCCTAAACCTTTTTTAGTGCCAATTAAGTCCTAAACCTTTTAAATTGGTGCCAATTCGATCCTAAACCTTTTATTTTTGTGCCAATTTAGTCCTTAGGTCAACTTTGACCGGAATTCTGTACGTGGACGCTTGCTTAGGCCGGCGGCGATCACCGGCCCGACGTGGCGTGCCGACGTGGACAAATTAAATAATATTTTAATATTTTTTGAATTTTTATTTTTTCCTTTTTTTTTTTTTTTTCCACTTTTTTTTTTTTGGTTTCTTCTTCATTGGCCGGTCACCGGTCCGGCGACCGGCCGAGCCGGTGGCCGCGAGCTCGACCTCGCCGGCCCCCGGGAGGGCGGCCTCGCCGGCGAGGCCGAGCCTCGCCATGGTCGGGCGAGGCTCGAGCCCTCGCCGGGAGGCCGCGGCGAGGCGAGCCTCGCCATGGTCGGGCGAGGCCCGACCTCGCCGGATCTGGCGAGGTCGAGCCTGACCAACCATGGCGAGGCTCGAGCCCTCGCCGGAGGCCGCGGCGAGGGCGAGCCTCGCCATGGTCGGGCGAGGCCCGACCTCGCCGGATCTGGCGAGGTCGAGCCTCGCCGGCGGGTGGGCGAGGCCCGAGGCCTCGCCGGATCCGGCGAGAGTCGGGCCTCGCCAGCACCATGGCGAGGCTCGCCCTCGCCACGGCCTCCGGCGAGGGCTCGAGCCTCGCCCGACCAAGGCGAGGCTCGGCCTCGCCGGCGAGGCCGCCCTCCCGGTGGCCGGCGAGGTCGAGCTCGCCGGCCACTGGCCTCTGGCCGGTCGCCGGTATGAAGAAGAAACCAAACAAAAAAAGTGGAAAAAAAAAAAAAGAAAGAAAAAAATTCAAAAAATTCAAAAAAATATTAAAAATATTATTTAATTTGTCCACGTCAGCACACGTCATGGCGTGGACCGGCTAGCGCCGGGCCGGCAGCGCCACATCAGCAAATTCGGTCAAAGTTGATCTAAGGACTAAATTGGCACAAAAATAAAAGGTTTAGGACTGAATTGGCACTAATTTAAAAGGTTTAGGACTTAATTGGCACCAAAAAAAGGTTTAGGACTAAATTGGCACCAATGCAAAAGGTTTAGGACTGAATTGGCACCAAAAAAAGGTTTAGGACTAAATTGGCACTAATGCAAAAGGTTTAGGACTTTTTTGGCACTTTTCCCCACTTTTTCGACAGGAAAATCACCTTGACAACACTGCACGAAATTCATCTCGGATCACTTATCATAACATAGAAGTTATTTATTAGATCAATCTTTGTAATAGAAATCTTCGACAAACTACATGCTGAACAAAAAAAATTATGTAAATCATACGTCATCTTGTGCCAAGAAAAAAAATACTTTGAGCGTGATCCTCGGTCATCCAGTTCCAATCTTAGGTTGTAATCATCGTTAAGTTACTAGGATATGAAAAGCACCCATCATTTAAAAATTAGGAATTTATTATTCCCGATGATCGTAGCATATACGAAAGAAATACTAATAATGACCACCCCGCCGATGGAGCTACTTCGCTAATTAATATTTCTACACGTGTCAATATGATGGCACACACGCATCCACAGAGTAAATTATACTTAATTGAAAATTGAGCTTAGTTGGCTTTAGAAGCTCATTATGAAGTTGGAGTCAAGATAAAAATAGATTATACTTATTGAAAGTTGTCTCGACCGCATTTAAATATCATTTGAGCTGAAATTATTACAGCAATGTCAGTTATACAATTGACGATCGTTACAATTTCGTAACATGCCTATGAAGTGTTCTCCAAACTCGGTTTTTCTGAGTGTTAGCTAGCAATACATGACAACTTAAAATACATGTGTACCCTTATATCCACTTTTGTTATAAAAATGGGGTCTCTCTACTCCACTTTTGTTCGCGACCTTGTATGCACAAATGATATTGCAATCATTTTATCTAAAGGTATTGCATAAGGTGTAAGTAAGTTCGCTTTTACTCAATCAAAATTTGAGTTCGAATCACCACACTTGCGCATTCTCTTGAAACCACTCTCAAGAGCACAAACCTATGTGTCTCTAATAATTACTCGATTTATGCGCGGAATAAGGAGATTGTCAAACGGGATTGGTTGGATGCTCAAAGAGTTCCAAACACCCTTTTGATTTAACAAAAAGGTTTTTCAATTGCATAATTTGCTAATAAAAAATTATGGTGTGTTTCACAAAAAAGAAAAAAAGAGAGAGACCATATCAGATGCCTAAGTTCACACGCACTTCTGACCCATCGATCTTTGCCTATGACCGACTTTTCTAGATCGCAAACTGGTGCGAAGTGGCCCATTAGGAATCTCTAGGCTGCCAATGCACCCGATAGAAAACGCAATCGAAAATGCACGTTATAGTTTCTTTTTTCTCTCTTTTGAGAAATCAGACTAATGTGTACATCTTTAGTACGCAGAGAAATTGTTTATTTCCGACCCGATAATTGATTATAAATTCCACTTGCATGAACAATAACCCACAGCCTGCAACACCCATCAATTTAACAGACTGAAGTTTGTGCAGTTCCTTTTCATCTTTTGCCAGAAATGGGCAAAGGTCATTCTTTCACCAAACAAGGAATAAAGAAAGGAGCATGGGCCTTTCAAGAAGACCAGACACTCATTCATTACGTCGCTCTCCATGGTGATAAAAAGTGGAGCATTGTGGCGAAAGAAGCAGGTCTGAGATCATACACGCATATGATCTTGTTCTCATTGGCAACAACATGGCAAAATCTTTCTGGGTTTTTTTTTTTCTACCTTGGGAAATAAATTAATCGATCTATGCTTTTGGGTATGGCTCCAGAGATCTGCGAAGAGTTGTAGGCTTCGTCGTTTGAATTACTTGAGACCCGGCATCAAGAGGGCAACAATCTATGTTAATGATGCTGCATTTTCATTGAACATGACTCCAACCACATTCTGAGACTAGGAAACTCAACTTTAATTGCACGTGAGAGTAGTGTTGGCGGAAGCCTTGAAGATATATATAATTAATAAGCTTAAACACTGTCTATAATTTTATTTAATGATCTTCGTTGCTGGGGTCGCTATAGCATCCAGATCGATTAAGATGAAATTTTTGCAGGTGGTCATTGATTGCCGGCCGGCTTCCAGGCGAACAGGCAATGAAATGAAAAACTATTGGCACTCGAACATGGCCAGAAGGGGACAAGCTGACCCTAAGCAATCTAAGCAAGCCATGAAAGAGAGAAATGTTAATCGACCAAGACGAAGCCAGCCATAATCGCAGTCGCTCTGGATGTCACTAAACCTGAAGATGAAGACCTTAAAAAACTAGTTGGATCGCATCCGATCAATGTCCACACAAATGTCATACCCATAGATGAAAATCGTCCAGAACTCATAATGGATTTGATATCGGAGATATAGACATTCCAGAGATCGACTTTGACAATGCTTTCTCAAGGCTCGTGAGTTTGAGATTTTTCATATCGATGCTTTTACTGAAGCAAGCCATATAAACAAAGTCAGCGAAAGCGATGTGCCACGCTGCAACTATGCTATGGACCTTTCTCGCAGAGTTTGTGGAGGACGACTACGATCAACCTGAAATGAACTCTCGTATGAATACATGGATGTCTATGATGGAATCCTCGTTAGAGTGGACCATCTGAGACTTTGAATATTTGATGAAGCAAATTAATGGAAGAGTTACATAATCTCAAGGTGCTAATCCCATCATTTATTTCTTCTTCATTTGCAATTGTATGATGATTGAAGCTAAGGAAACGGCTACTATTGGATCGTCTACGGTTTAGTTGAATATCAGATGCTCGCAATTTATTGTTTGGTTCCTGATGTAAATGCTGTTTTCAAAAGCTTACAAAGGCGTGTTTGAAACTTGCCAAATGCTTTTTTTTCCAGTTTTCCTAGATCATGCTTATATACGAGACCTTTAGTTTTAATCATCCATATAAAAATAATAATAATAATATGCTTTGCGCTATTAATATGCTTTCTGTGTCGGTAAATTTCGGAAAGAGTTGGTAAATATCAAAAATTTATTAATAAAAACGGCACATTATGGATAAATTTTTGTTACATAACTTCACCACATGACATGACGATGACGAGATATCACTTGTCAATTCAAGTATCCTCATTTGTTTTCAATTTTAGACACCCGTCGAAAATAACAGCACATTATTTTAAGTAATTAATATTGCATCAGCATGTCTAGGGGAAATTGGGTCCTAAGCGATTCAATTCCCACCTAGAAATTGAGAACTAGACTAGAGGGATCGGTTTCTAGTTTCTGGAAGTGAGAACCAGACCATCTGGTCTTGGAATCGGACCAGACCGAACCGACCGATCCACTCCAATTCCCAAGTGGGCCAATGGAACCAATATTTTTTTTTCTTTTTCCTCTGTGTTGAATTTGGGAGCTCACTATTTCACTTTGCTTGCCCCTATATCTTGCTAAACAAAACTTTCAGAGTACCACTCAACTCAGGAGAACCAAACAAAGATTATAACATGGGAAAATTCTGGTTACTCAAAAATCACCTTCCTCTTCCAGCATTTGCTGAAGAACCCAATACAATCGCCCCAACTCCCACCTTCCAGCTAAAACATGCGAGACCAGTAACCAAGAGAACCTCAAATGCCGAAACCCGTACTCAATCCTTAAAACATTGAAGAAAGCAACCGCAAAGCCGAGCTCTCGACCTTTAAAGCATCCACTACTCGGTCGACCTAAAACCGATTCAAACTCAGAAACCACAGCCCTAGAGTGAGGAGAAGCGACGTATCCCTCCACTCTGGAGCCCCTCAACCCACTGATGAGTTGACGAACAGGGTCGTCGGGGCTGGAGCTCTAGGCCACGCGGACAGGCTTGTTATCGCAGTCGAGCCTGGCGGCGCTGGCTGAGGGATTAGCCAAGACCAAGGACGACATGGAGATGAGGACTGGAGATTTAGTGGGGAGATGAAGGGGTTTTGGGCTTGGAGCGAGCAATTAGACCTTTTTTTTTTTTTTCAGATTTGTGAAAGAGCGAGCAGTGTGAGGGTTTGTGAAGGAATATGGATTAGGGCATTTTAGTTTTTACAGATTTATAAGAAATTTTAAAAAAAAAATAATCGATCTAGTCCGTGTGATCTGACTGGATGGTTGCACACATGGAATTGGGAACCGGACCCAAAATCACTGGTTCCAAAAAATTGAAATCGGGAACCGGACCGGTGCCCCCGAGAAATGCCAGAATCAATTGGTTCCGTCAGGTCCGGGCAATTCCCGATCCAAGCGATTCCTTTCGCTCACCCCTAAGCATGTCACTAGATAGAGATGTTGTATTGGCTTCTTCATTTCTAAGCTGAGCTCAAATCAGTGGCAGAATAAGACATTCGACTTGTTAATTCAAGTCTTTGTTTATGCTTTTTTCCGTATCCACGGATCAGTGTGTCATCTGCTAGATTGGAAAATTGTTCCAGATCACCGTGGGAAACGGCGCCGATCAAGCTTCATGAAAATTTTGTAAAATACGAAAAACGTGCAGTTTATTATTGGTTGCCGACCGACATCAATTAATGAAGACACCTGGAGATCTTTACATTGAATTTGGGGGCATAAGTTGACTAATAGACATTCCTCGACCCAAAATAATAGGGAAAAGTGCCAAAAAAGTCCTAAACTTTTTGCATTAGTGCCAATTTAGTCTTAAACCTTTTTTTTATGCCAATTCAGTCCTAAACCTTTTGCATTTATGCCAATTTAGTCATAAACCTTTTTTTAGTATCAATTCAGTCCTAAACATTTTGCATTGGTGCCAATTCAATCCTAAACCTTTTGTCTTTGTGCCAATTCAGTCCTTCCGATCAATTTTGGCCGGATTTTGCTGACGTGGACGCCGACCGGCCAGCGGCCGGTCACCGGCGCTGACGTGGACAATTTTAATAATTTTTTAATATTTTTTTGAATTTTTATTTTTCTTTTCTTTTCTTTTTTTTTCCCCTCCCGTCCTCCAGCCGGTCGCCGGACTGGCGATCGGCCAGAGCCCAGAGGCCGGCGCCGGCGAGGCTCGACCTCTCCAAATCCGGCGAGGTCGGGCCTCGCCCAGCCGCCGGCGAGGCTCGCCCTCGCCGTCGCTGGCGAGGTCGAGCCTCACCGGCGGCTGGGCGAGGCACGACCTCACCGGATCTGGAGAGGTCGGGCCTTGCCCGGCCATGGCGAAGCTCGCCTTCACCGTCGTTGGCGAAGGCGAGCCTCGCCGGCAGCTGGACGAGGTCCGACCTCGCCGGATCTGGCGAGGTTGAGCCTCGTCGGCGGCTGGGTGAGGCACGACCTCGCCAGATCTGGTGAGGTCGGGCCTCGCCCAGCGCAAGGCTGCCCTTGCTAGCGCCGGCCTCTGGGCTCTGGCCTGTCGCCAGTCCGGTAACCGGCTGGAGGAAGGGAGGGGAAAAAAAAAAAGAAAAAAATATTATTAAAGTTGTCCACGTCAGCGCCAATGACCGGCCGGTCGGCATCCACGTCGGAAAAATCCGACTAAAATTGGTCAGAAGGACTGAATTGACACAAAGACAAAAGGTTTAGGACTGAATTAGAACCAATGCAAAAGGTTTAGGACTGAATTGGCACCAAAAAAAGGTTTAGGACTAAATTGGCACCAATACAAAAGGTTTAGGACTGAATTGGCACCAAAAAAAGGTTTAGGACTAAATTGGCATCAATGCAAAAGGTTTAGAACTTTTTTGGCACTTTCCCCAAAATAATACTATGGACAAATTAATTAATTAGAACTTTTGTTTTGCCGGGAGCATGTGCATGTATATCGATTAAATTGTTCAATATGGACCTATCCTTTTAAAGATTTTTCAATGTAGTCCACCTGATCAATTTATATTGGAAATTGCTGACCTAGTGATCCAGTCAGCGGTAACCATCCCACGTAACATGGCTGATGATCTAATGTGTCGGACTCCACTCAAAATAATGTTATTTCGAGAAACTTATTATTTATTTTCTTTTCTTTTCGTTTGTTGTTGATCTTCTCGGAAAGAGCCGGCGGAAGTCGCCGGGGCCTCGGCGGTAGCATCATTGTAAAATTAGAGAGTTTACAAAGGCTTTGATGAAGTATTTCAAGATTTTCGCTTTACTAGCAGGACTTCAATTGGGGCGAATGTTAAGTAGCTAGCCCTCTTACTCCGAAATTGCAAAATACATGTAATTATGATTGATAAACACAACTATATATGTTCCTTTATACAATGGAAAATTTGAAATGAGAAATAAGTGACTTCATCAAACATTAGTTTCTACGATGTTTCTCAAAAAGAAATTAATCCTAATATATGATGCATTGGAACGTGTAAGAAATGTTAGTCTTGCAATGAAATTATACACTGCGAATGCTTTTCCCTTGAAATCTTATGTTACAACACCTAATAAGTCTCGTGAACCGATCAAGTTCAAATCTTTGACTAGTGTAGGTGGCCCTAACCTAGAGGATTTTGCACACTACTAGTGAGAATTGAACGGATGACCTCCAATTTTCAAGTTGGAAATACCTCTCTAACCAATTGAATCATCAGCTCTAGAGATTTTCCGTAAAAAGTTTTCGGAAACTAGTTGATAATGCATACATAAAATGGTCTTTAACATAGCCTCCATTCAAAAAAATTTCTCAACTAACAAGATGAGAGCCTATGTAATATCACTCTCTCCAAACCGGCCAGAAACCAAAAAATACACCTACATGATGCCAAGAAATTAAGTCACAGTCTGTGCGCCTCTCTTCTTTAGATGATCGTACTCATTCTAATCATACACGTGAAACCATCATACGCTACACATCACCTGCCTTTTGCTCTGGACCAGCCGGAAACATAGAAAACGACAATATAGACATCAAACTTTCTCCACATGATCCATGGCTTAATGAGTTGGGGAAGTCAGATATTCTTTGAGCTGTACTTGGTTGCTGTATATAAAATTAATGTGGCGAAACACGTGTCTACATTAAGATAGCAAACACGACATAAAGGGATGGAATCCGAGGTTTGGTTGAACACGGGGGTTGTTTAGTATAAAAGGAAAAAGGGCCAGCTAAATTCCCGTGTTCTTGGGAACATATCGATCTTTGATTGGTTTATGCTGCGAGGAATATTTTAGGGTTCAGTCGCCGGAGGTTATTCTCTTCATGGTGTTAAACTAATCGACTTGTGGGGGTTAATGAAATCAATGGAGGTTCGAGTGAGAGGTCCTGACACTATAAGAAAGGAGGTAAGATTAACCCAAGTCGATTTTATTCAATATACAGCGCAAACTTGACTTGAGATTGATGTCTAAGATTGGCCTATGTCAAACTTGGTTTCTCAACCTCAACCTTCAGCTTGACTCGATATGCTTTCTATCTAGGTGTTCAGAGTTAACAATAAGATAGCTCGGTGATTGAAAAACGAGATTTCAATTCAAAACTCAAGCTCTAGCTTAGGATTCTATCGGTTAAAGAAACATAAAAATTCGTGATTTTTGGTTTTATAGGTTTTAAATACATTTGTATTGTTCAACACAAACACTATTTGACTACAGAATTACATTTCTAAGTTGCGATTAAGCATTGCGATGTTGTGTTATACTCATTTTAGATATCGGGGTGCCCACTTGAATCGAGACTCAATTAGATTAGGGTTTTATTCGTTTGACCAATTCTATAAATTTCAAAGTGATTACATAAATTTTACAAGTGATTACTCATCACTCAAACCTGGCTAGCCTCCACTTTTCGAAAAGTTGGGGTCGGGTAGTCGACAAGTCAAGGATAAATTGCTAGTTAGTAACTCAAAAAGATCCCGTCGAGTTACTATCGAAATGGCTAGGTTAGTTAAAACCTTTTGTCTTAGGCCTTTTAAAAATTCTTTGAATGCAGCGAACTCATGAGTGCAATTAAATAGAAAAATCTGCGTGAACCAACAACCATACGAACAATTCAATTTAAATGGATCTCGTCCTTGAAATTATAGGCAAACCATATCTACCGGTCAAAACCACACCTTTACTCGATTCCCTATAGTATATCAAAACTGCATGTGACTGTCTCAAAACTTTTTGGCTCCCTTAAAAATGCATGTTGCTTTTCTTTTTAAAGATAACAATTCTTTTCTCCTCTCTCTCTCAGCGAGGACATCGTGATTTAATATAATAAGCAGTGTTCAACATCAACATGAAAGAGTCTCTATATAATCAGTCATCATCGAGACAGTTTAGCATTAAAATGAGAGAGAGAGAGAGAGAGAGAGAGAGAGAGAGAGAGAGAGAGAGAGAGAGAGAGAGAGAGAGAGAGAGAGAGAGAGAGAGAGATGGGCAGAAACCCTAGTAGTGGTAAAGATGGATTGCAGTTCAAGAAAGGAGTTTGGTCGGCTCTAGAAGACCAAATCCTCATCAATTACGTGAAAGTTCATGGTCAAGGGAGATGGAACAAAGTTCGTAAGGCAACAGGTGAGTTAAGGCATTTTGGATTTTACTATCTTTCTCTTTGCAAACTGACGGTTATAAATGTTCCAAAGAGAAAAAGAAATAATAGGAGTGCGTGTCTGAACTTACAAAAACACGGGTTATTTATTAAGTGCACCAACATGTTGCTTAGTATCATCAATGAAAACAAATAGTCCCACATTCGATATATGAATATAAGGTCCAATATATCATTTTTTCAATAGATCTTGAATGCCTGAAAAAACTTTATGGGTGACGTGCAAACATGTGACACATGTGACACATGTGACACATTCGATAATACATAAAATTGATGTGCAGGCCTCAAGAGGTGTGGAAAGAGCTGTAGGCTCCGGTGGTTAAATTACCTAAGACCAGATATCAAGAGAGGAAACATATCACCTGAAGAAGAAGAGCTCATCATTAGGCTCCATAAGCTCCTGGGCAACAGGTATTATTTGTATACTTTAAGTGATGAGCTCATCATACCTTTGAGATTGTTCTTTGAAGGAGTTATTGAAGGTGATGATAATTTGCTATGTCATTTACCTTTAAACAAAGAGAGGTACTTGACCATGTTGTTTCTCAAAGCCATTTTCAGTTCCAAAAGAACATTATTGAGATTGGCACTGACATGCGTTAGTTTGTTTTCTTGTAGATGGGCTCTTATCGCGGGAAGGCTTCCTGGCCGAACAGATAATGAGATAAAGAATTACTGGAACTCCACCATAAAGAAGAAGCTAGTCCGAGACAACGGTGACCCGCCAATGAACTCAAAATGCGAGGATAATAAGCTCACAAAGGACAAACCCATGAACAGGACCTCCGCGGCCGAATCACGATGCGATGCAGATCGTGACAGTAAGCTGTGTAATTCAGAAGGCGTTATTTCAGATAGAATGATGGAATCGGTTGAAGGGAAGGGTCAGGGAGGAGATTGCGAGGACGACACAATTTCATGGGAAGACATGATGATGGACCTCAATGTGGAGGATAAGTGCATGTCTGAGAACCAGTACTTTGAGCTCTTCGAGGGCGATGAAGATGGAGGGAATCAAAACAGGTGGATTTCTGATGAAATGCTGTCTAAATGGGTTGCGGAGTTGATGGGATGATGCAAAGTCCTTCCATGGTGCATCAACTCTTCGCGTTCATATTGATTTTGGTGGCATCATCAACTGTGAAAACAAGGACAGATCGATTAAATTAAACTTCTATCCTCTCTGGTGCACGGGCATGCATACCAACAGAAATGCCTAACGCTTCGTTGAAATAGATCCAGAGTTTCAGTGTTCCTCTACTTCTTTCCCCCCAAGGCCACACATTTATGCGTGTGCATAAAAAGGGAAACGAATTTGAGCCTATGCGAAAAGAGATAAATATTTTAAAATGTAAGTTGATTTCGGAAAGGAATTCAAATGATTGAAAATAAGAGAATTTCGCATTCCCTCTTGAAAAGTAAAATATTTGTAAGATTGATCGGTAGTTATCTTGACTAGTTTCAATAATGATTTTGTAAGGTTTTGGAATATCATATGACTATAATACATCTTAAAAATGGACATGCACTGTGACATTCCGAATTTCAGCCCATCTTTGGGATTTATAAAACGTGTAATTTGTCAGTGTACTTATAATAAAATCTCGTCCGGAACTGATCACTCTTGGGTTATTATTTTTAAATTAGAGATTTCGCTAGAATCGCACTCGATCGAATTTGACCGTTATTTAGAGCCCAAACTTTGGTGTCGAATTTCTCGGAGTTCCGGGACGAATTTAATTGGACGGTGTCGATATTATTGTGGCTAGCCTCGAGATCGCCCGGGATATGTGAAAAGTGGATTTTTGACCGGGTGCGAATTTGGACTAGTAGACCTCCCTCGTAATGTGTTTTGCATTATTTTCTTTTGGCCTTTTTTCCTAAATTATTAATTAGGATTTTCGTGGGACGCTAAATCGTTTTCGGATTCGAATGACAGCCGTTGGATCGTGATTATTACTTAGGATATTCTCTCTCTCTCTCTCCCCTCTGCGCCCGTCCCCTCCCCCCTGCCCGCGCGTCCCCTCCCCCATGCAACGTCCCTTCTCTTCTCTCTCCTTCTTCCTCCTTTCTTCTTCTTCTTCCTTTCTTCCTCCCCCGGCCCTGACTGGTTCTGCTTCTGCTCAGCCGCTCGCCTCCCTCTCTCCGCCGACCACCTCGCCGTCCGCCTTGCGCCACCGCGACCCCCACCGTCGCTGTCGTTGTCGCTGCCCAACAGCAGCTCGCCGCCGTGAGTCTCGCCCAGCTGCAAGCTCAACTCGCCGGGCCGAGCTCGTCCGTCCCGAGATGCCGCCGTGCTGTCGGCCCTGCTCGCCGCCCGACCGTCGCCCCAGCCCAGCCACCGCCACCTTGCCTCCCCCAGCCGAGCCCCACCGTCGCCCGTCGCCCCTGTCCACCAACTCGCGACCGCGCCTGCAGCTCGCCGGTGCTGCTCAACCACTCGCCGGCCGGCCGTGCGTCGCCAGCCGCCGCGCCATGCCGCCCCATCGCCGCCGTCGCCCCCCCTCAGCCCGAAGCTTCTCTCCCTCTCTCCCTCGCCATCACCACCCCCGGCTGACTTTCCCCTCCCCTCCGCGCCGTCGCCGCCGCGTCGCCGTCGCTGTCGCCATCACCGCCGCAACTCACCGGCCCACACGGCTCGCCTGGCCGGCCAGCCAAATTCCCACCCAGTCGCCCAAGTCGCCCTGTGGCCAGCTAGCCATTGCCCGCTCGCCCGTCCGGCCTTGCTTGCGCACGCCGCCTGCCCGTGGCCCGGCCGCTAGGCATCGCGTCACCCGGCCCAGCCCGGCCCGTCATCCAGGCGCTGTCGCCCGTCCAGTCCGCCCGTGCGCCCCAGGCACGCCGTTCGGCCACCGCGCCTGTGCGCCAGGCGCACCGTTCGGCCACCGTGCCCGTGTTGGCCTGTCAGCGCGCCCGTTTAGCCCGCGCCCGTGCCTAGCCTAGCACTGTTCACCCGGGCCATTTTAGGCCCGAGCCGATTTTCTCCGAGCCAAAACCAAGTAAGCAACTTCCTAAACCCTACTTAGTATAATGGGTAATTTTAGACTTGTTTAGGGTGTGATTAGTACTGGATTAGTGGGTAAATTTGGGTTCGAGCCAATTTACAAATGTGATTAATTGGTGGATTGGATTGTGGTGATTTGTGGCATGTTTAGTGGCTAATTTATGTGGGTACGATAATCGAATTGTCGTGGCGCTTGTGGGTGAAATTAACGTGTGATTGGGCCGACTTGAGTGTCGGATTGGTGGGCTGGTGTGATAAGCTCGTGATTGAATTGTGTGGCTTGTGTGCCTATGAGAACGGACTTGAGACGTATTGACGGTGGTCCGTGAAAGGAAAGTTTGACCTGGGACGTATTGACGGCGGTCATTGGAATTGATTGAATTGTGTGGCTTGAGTGTTTGTGAGAACGGACTTGAGACGTGTTGACGGTGGTCCGTGAGAGGAAGATGTGACCTGAGGCGCGTTGACGTTGGTCGTGAGAAAGTTGGTTGGACGCGTGTGCATAATATGACCAGTTGGATTGGCTGAATACACGTGTGGGTGTTTGGCTGGATTGGTTGAATGCAAGTGGGTATGATACCCGAGTGATTGTGATATGGTTGTGAACTATTATTGCATTATCATGTTTGGACTAATATACAGGATTGGCACGTAGTTCGAGGCAGGTAAGCATGTCGTGTGGAATTGATTGTGTTGGCTGGCAAATTGCATGTTAGACTTGTCTGGGTACGCATTGGCCTAGGTGGGGTATAGATTGTCTGCTTATTGAGATTTATTCTCATTGCTGTAGTGCAAACATTTTCAGATCACCGACCTTGAGCATGTCGCCACCTAGGCGTTTTGGGGTTCCCATGCATACGGTGCATGAGGAGAACAAATACCCGAGACTGAACCCGGATGAGACTTACATTAGGCATTGTACCACTGTTTGGGTAGACGTGGGACTAGAGGAGCTGGAACGCCATACCTATTTGGCTTGGTCCCATCGGGTCGGGTTGGTGAATTCGAGGCCAATCCGAGGTTTTGAGGGGTTGCAGCATGCCAACGAGGGTGCGGTAAATTGGGAGCCCTGGGACAAGTTTACTACCGATGGCGAGGTGTCAGATCCCGACAGCCCACTGGAGAACCCTGGTCCAGAACCAGCGCCCGTTCCAGAGCCTGAACCTGAGCCTGTACCGGAGCTCGAGCCCGAGCCCGAAGAGGAGCCTATGGTGTCCGAGCATGAGGAGGAGGAGCCGATTGAGATCAACTAGGACACGGAGTCAGAACCCTCAGGGTCCGATTCGGACTGGGCGCCATAGGGATATTTAGGAGTTGGGCCTGGAAACCTTTTTGGTAGAATCTATTTTTGTGCAGTTAGCAGTCTACGCGGCCACCTATTCCTTTTTAATGACGAAGGTGGATTTGAACCCTAGAGGCCTAATGTATGAATATTTGTGATTTCAAGCTAATGTTATGAGTTTATTAATTCGTGCTTGTTCTACCCCGTTGTCATTATTAATTATCTGGGTTGTTTAAATTTCGCTTACGCCTGCATTCGACTTTGGGTGTTTCGTTTGGGGTCGGCGACGCGTTCTGGGACGTCGCAATCAATACGACTGTCGAAGGGGTGTCGCGAGCCCGGTGGGATTTGGGGCGTGACACCCCAGTTGATTTGGTATCAGAGCAAGGTCAGCTCGATCCATGATGGTCGAAACCTGGAGTGATAAGGAGCGATGACTTTGGGGTAACTAGTTAGGGAGACTCGTGTGCCATGTGTACCCCAGACTGTTTGATTGTGATTGCCGAGTGACGTATGCAATAATATGTGAGGTGCAGGTGCGTCAGGACTTGAGGTAAGTGCACGAACTATGTTGGTTGTGATTGGGTGTTGTTTGTGATTGGCTGCCTGCTTGGTGAATTGTGTTGTGATTCACTGCCTAGGGTTTAGACTGGTATAGTTGGCCTAGGATTCTAATTATTGCGTGGAATTTAGCAGGTGAGCATTTGTGAGATCTGGTAAGATGAGCAGTCGAGGTCGAGGTAGAGGTCGAGGTGGAGGTCGAGGTCGAGGTCGTGTAGCCCCATAAGCTGGAGTTGTGGAGGATCCCAGGTTAGATGAAATGTGGAGGGTACTTGAGGAAGTGGGATTATTATCGGGTAGACAGATGGGAGAAAGGAGTGCTACCGTCGCCGCTGTAGCTGCCAACGAGATTATTGGGAATAATGGAAATCAGGGGAATAATGTGATTGGTGGAAATTCTGGTCTAGTGCGAGTAAAAGCAATCGGGCTAATGTCCAAGTTGGTCGAACAGTTTTTAAGGTTGAAACCCCCGAAGTTTGATGGGAGAGGCGATTCTGAGACTGCACCAAGATAGGTAGAAGAGCTAGAGAAAGCGTTTGAAGTACTGGGATGCACTGAAGAGGAGAAAGTAACCCTAGCAGTCTACCAGCTTCAAGAAAATGCAAGCGATTGGTGGAGAGCCACCAGGGGTCAAGTGTTCCCTGCTGGTACTGCCCCGAATTGGACTGTTTTTACCGAGACCTTCAATGGCAAGTATTTCTCGGAAAGTGCTCGAGAACAAAAATTGGCTGAATTCATGAGACTTCGCCAGGGTCAGAGGTCAGTAGATCAGTATGAAGCCGAGTTTGCAAGGCTGTCCAAATTTGCCCCTAGAATGGTGGAGGACCAAATGGACAAAGCTAGGAGGTTCCGGGATGGGCTGAAGCCGGACCTTCGCAGTCAGATGATCTCATTGAATTTGAGAGGCTATAATGAGATTTATGAAAGGGCTCAGGCAATTGAGCGAGATCAAACGGATCGGGCTGCCGCTTCTGGATCGCGGTATGCCCCGGCTAAGGATGACCGTCAACTTGGGAAAAGACCCATGGCAAGGAATAATCGCTTTGTCCCTCCCGTTCGGAGGAATATTAGGAAGCCAAACCGTTACCAGAATGCCCCGCGTAGGCTATGTGGAGGAAGGCACGGGAATGGACCTTACCCAAATAGCGGCGGAGCTTGTTTTGTATGTGGCGGAAGGGGCCATCAGATGAAGGACTGCCCCAACAGTAGACAGGCTGGGTCGCCTGCACTACCGCCGCCGCCGCCCCGGATTGAAAATCAGTTTAGAGCTATCTCGCCGGCCAACCAGAATAGGCCGCCGGCCCAAGGACGGGTGTATGCAATGGTAAGGAGGGAAGCTCAGGACGCGCCTGGCGTGGTCACAGGTACGGTCTCTCTCTATGATCATGCTGCATATGCTTTATTTGATCCGGGGGCGTCGCATTTGTTTATATCTGAGCAGTTCGTTAAATTATCTGGGATTGAGCCAAAACCGCTTGACGTTATGCTATGTGTGACTACTCCGCTGAATGATAAAGTGCTGATTGCGTTTGGATGTCCCAATTGTAAGATAGTGATTGGTGATAGGGAAGGAAGGATAGATTTGGCGGTTTTATCTATGCATGACTTTGATGTGATTGTCGGTATGGACTGGCTAGTCAAACAGAGAGCTGTTATGGACTGTAGTAGCAGGGTGATCCAATTTAATCCGGTTGGACATCCTAGATTTGAGTTTGTGGGAAACCGAGGAGGAACCTCGATCCCTTGGATTTCGTCGCTCGAGGTAACAAAGCTGTTGGATGATGGGTATCAAGGATTTTTGGCAAATGTAATTGATTCGACGGCTGGAGAGCCGAGGCTAGAAGACATAGCCGTGGTGTGCAATTTTCCCGATGTCTTTTCCCAGGAATTACCGGGACTGCCACCTGATCGAGAAGTGGAGTTCGTGATTGAGTTAACCCCCAGGGACGGAACCGATCTCAAAAGCACCTTATAGGATGTCACTGTCGGAATTGAAAAAATTGAAAGTCCAAATGCAAGAGTTATTGGATAAAGGCTTCATTCTCCCAAGTGCGTCTCCATGGGGAGCGCCAGTGTTATTCGTGAGGAAAAAGGATGAATTATTGAGGTTGTGCATTGACTACAGACAACTGAACCAGGTGACTATTAAGAATAGGTACCCGTTGCCAAGGATTGATGACCTGTTTGATCAGTTACAAGGGGCGTCAGTGTTTTCTAAGATCGATTTGAGGACAGGCTATCACCAATTGAGGATCAAGAAGGAGGACGTGCCGAAGTCGGCATTTAGGACGAGGTATGGACACTACGAGTTTACGGTGATGCCGTTTGGACTGACGAACGCCCCTGCAGCCTTTATGGATTTAATGAATCGGGTATTCAAGGAATTTCTGGATCAGTTAGTGATCGTATTCATAAACGATATTATGGTGTATTCGAAGAGTTCCGTCGAGCATGAGGTACATTTGGAAAAGGTTCTGCGGACCTTGAGGGAACATGCACTCTACGCTAAGTTTAGCAAGTGCGAATTTTGGCTTCATCGAGTGGCATTCTTAGGTCATGTAATATCCGGGGAAGGAATTGCGGTGAACTCGACAAAGATTGAAGCCGTCACGAATTGGCCGAGGCCGACATCAGTAACCGAGATTCGGACCTTTTTGGGTCTAGCGGGTTATTATAGACGCTTCGTGGAAAGGTTCTCGGCATTAGCGACGCCGTTAACGCGGTTATTAAAGAAGGAGACGAGGTTTGAATGGATGGATAAGTGCGAAAGGAACTTCCAAGAACTAAAACAGAGGTTGACGACTGCGCCGGTGTTAACGATCCCGTCAGGTTCGGGAGGATATGAGATTTACAGTGACGCGTCGTTAAGAGGATTGGGATGCGTGCTAATGCAATACGGAAGAGTAGTGGCATACGCATCGCGGCAATTGAGGCCACATGAGCAGAATTATTCGACGCACGACTTGGAGTTAGCCGCGATTATTTTCGCCCTTAAGATTTGGAGACACTACCTGTGTGGGGAGAAATTTCAGATTTATACTGACCATCAAAGTTTAAGGTACTTGTTCTTCCATAAGGAACTGAACATGAGACAGCGTCGTTGGATGGAACTCCTTAAGGACTACGACTGCGATATTATGTATCACCCTGGAAAAGCTAATAAAGTAGCGGATGCATTGAGCCGGAAATCGAGCATTGCGCATATGATGGTCAAGGAGTGGATTCTGTTGGAGGGAGTTCGGGATTCGGAATTTAAGTTTGAAGTGAGTCATGTCTCGAGTCTACTTGCTGCATTAAGGATTGAATCGGAAATCCAGACTAAGATTAAAGCTTTAGAATCTACGGACTCGGAAATTCATAAGATTTTGGGTATGGAGGTCACAAAAAGGAAATCGGCTTTTCAGGTATCCGAGGATGAGATTCTGAAGTTCCGTGGACGATTATGTGTACCCGGTGATGCGGAACTGAAGGAAGAGATTTTGTCTAAAGCGCACCATAACAATTACAGTATTCACCCGGGTAGTATGAAAATGTATCAGAACTTGCGACAACATTATTGGTGGAGCGGCATGAAAGTGGATGTAGTCAAGCACGTGGCCAAGTGTTTAACATGTCAGCAAGTGAAGGCGCAACATTGCAAGCCGAGTGGAATGTTGCAGCCATTGGAAATTCCCGAGTGGAAGTGGGAACACATCACGATGGACTTTGTGATGGGATTACCGAGAAATCAAAGGGGTCATGATTCGATTTGGGTGGTAGTCGACCGATTGACCAAATTAGCACATTTTCTACCAGTGCGAAAGGACTTCGCCTTGGAAAGGTATGTCGAGATTTACGTGCGACAAATAGTAAGTCTGCACGGAGTGCCAGTGACAATCACTTCAGACCGTGATCCTAAATTTACTGCCGCTTTTTGGAAAAGTCTTCATACGGCATTAGAAACGAAGTTACAGTTTAGCACGGCCTATCATCCCCAGACGGATGGCCAGTCTGAAAGGACAATTCAGACTTTGGAAGACATGTTACGGGCATGTGTATTGGATTTTAAAGGTAGCTGGGAGGAATAGTTGCATTTGGTTGAATTCGCCTACAACAATAGCTACCAGCAAAGTATCAGAATGGCACCATTTGAGGCGTTGTATGGCAGAGCTTGCAGAACACCAGTTTGTTGGGATGAAGTTGGTGAGAGGAGCATTACGGGTCCCGAGTTGGTTCAGCAGTCAGTCGAAACAGTCAAGGTGATTCGGGACAGGCTTAAGACCGCTCAGAGCCGCCAAAAGAATTATGCAGACCGGATACGTAGGCCTTTGGAATTTCAAGTGGGGGACCACATTATCCTTAAAGTGTCGCCTATGAGAGGATTGTCACGATTTGGTAACAAAGGAAAGTTGAGCTCGAGGTACGTGGGTCCATTCGAGATCTTAGAAAGAATTGGCACATTGGCCTATTGTCTCGCGCTACCGCCTAATTTGTCTCAGGTGCACAATGTGTTCCACGTGTCTATGCTAAGGAAGTATGAATCGGACCCGACCCACGTGCTGAATTACGAAGAAATAGACGTGGACGACAGAGTGTTGTACGTGGAAAAGCCAGTAAGGATCGGGGACAGAATGGAACGAGTATTGCGGAACAAGACAATTCCGATGGTCAAGGTGGTTTGGGAGCACCATGGAACCGAAGGTGCGATATGGGAAAGTGAAGAGTTGATGCGACACCAATATCCCCATTTGTTTGGATAGTTCGGTTGGATTATAAATTTCGAGGACGAAATTTTTGTAAGGGGGGAAGAGTTGTGACATTCCGAATTTCGGCCCATTTTTGGGATTTATAAAACGTGTAATCCGTCAGTGCGCTTATAATAAAATCTTGCCCGGAATTGATCATTCTTGGGTTATTATTTTTAAATTAAAGATTTTGCTAGAATCGCACTCGATCGAATTTGGCCGTTATTTAGAGCCCAAACTTTGGTGTCGAATTTCTCGGATTTCCGGGACGAATTTAATTGGACGGTGTCGATATTAATGTGGCCAGCCTCGAGATTACCCGGGATATGTGAAAAGTGAATTTTTGACCGGGGTGCGGATTTGGACTAGTAGACCTCTCTCGTAGTGTGTTTTGGATTATTTTCTTTTGGCCCTTTTTCCTAAATTATTAATTAGGATTTTCGTGGGCCGTTGGATCGTTTTCGGATTCGAATAAGAGCCGTTGGATCGCGATTATTACTTAGGATATTCTCTCTCTCTCTCTCTCTCTCTCTCTCTCTCTCTCTCTCTCCTCTGCACCCGTCCCCTCCCCCTCTCCCCCATGCAACGTCCCTTTTCTTCTCTCTCCTTCTTCCTCCTTTCTTCTTCTTCTTCCTTTCTTCCTCCCCCGGCCCCGACTGGTTTTGCTTCTGCTCAGCCGCTCGCCTCCCTCTCTCCGCCGACCACCTCGCCGTCCGCCTTGCGCCGCCGCGAGCCCCGCCATCGCTGTCGTTGTCGCCGCCCAACAGCAGCTCGCCGCCGTGAGTCTCGCCCAGCCGCTCGTCGCTGCGAGCTCAACTCGCTGCTCGCCTGGTAGCTCGCCGGGCCGAGCTCATCCGTCCCGAGCTGCCGTCGTGCCGTCCGCCCTGCTCGCCGCCCGACCATCGCCCTGTGCCCTCTGCCCACCGCCACCCTCGCTTCGCGCCTGCCCGAGCCCCGCCGTCGCTTCCCTCGTCCACTGGGCCAAGGATCGCGCGCCGCAGCTCGCCGCAGCTCTCGCCCGTCTTCGGCCGGCCCCGGGTCGCTAGGCCTGTCGCGCCGTGCCGCCCCATCGCTGCCGTCGCCCCCCCTCAGCCCGCAGCTTCTCTCCCTCGCCATCACCACCCCCAGCTGACTTTCCTCTCCCCTCCGCGCCGTCGCCGCCGTGTCGCCATCGCTGTCGCCGCCGCAGCTCGCCGGCCAACCAGCTCACCAGCTAGCTCGCCGGCCAGCCAACCCAGCCCGCGGCCAATTTGCCCCGGGCCGTGGCCGAGCCATTGCCCGCTCGCCCGTCCGACCTTACTACACGCCTGCCCGTGGCCCAGCCGCCTAGGCACGTCGCCCATCCAGCCGGCCCGTCGCCCAGGCACGTCGCCTGTCCAGCCCGCACGTGCACCCCAGGCACACCGTTCGGCCACCGCGCCCGTGCGCCAGGCGCACTGTTCGGCCACCGTGCCCGTGTTGGCCTGTCAGCGCGCCCGTTTGGCCCGCGCCCGTGCCTAGCCCAGCACTGTTCACCTAGGCCATTTTAGGCCCAAGCCGATTTTCTCCGGGCCAAAATCAAGTAAGTGACTTCCTAAACCCTACTTAATATAATGGGTAATTTTAGACTTGTTTAGGGTGTGATTAGTACCGAATTAGTGGGTAAATTTGGGTTCGGGCCAATTTACAGATGTGATTAATTGGTGGATTGGATTGTGGTGATTTGTGACATGTTTAGTGGCTCATTTATGTGGGTGCGATAATCGAATTGTCGTGGCGCTTGTGGGTGAAATTAACGTGTGATTGGGCCGACTTGAGTGTCGGATTGGTGGGCTAGTATGATGAGCTCGTGATTGAATTGTGTGGCTTGTTTGCCTGTGAGAACGGACTTGAAACGTATTGACGGTGGTCCGTGAAAGGAATGTTGGATTTGAGACGTATTGACGGTGGTCCGTGAAAGGAAAGTTGGACTTGAGACGTATTGACGGTGGTCCGTGAAAGGAAAGTTTGACCTGGGACGTATTGACGGCGGTCATTGGAATTGATTGAATTGTGTGGCTTGAGTGTTTGTGAAAACGGACTTGAGACATGTTGACGGTGGTCCGTGAGAGGAAGATGTGACATGAGGTGCGTTGACGCTGGTCGTGAGAAAGTTGGTTGGATGCGTGTGCGTAATATGACCAGTTGGATTGGCTGAATACACGTGTGGGTGTTTGGTTGGATTGGTCGAATGCAAGTGGGTATGATACCCGAGTCATTGTGATATGGTTGTGAACTATTATTGCATTATCATGTTTGGACTAATATGCAGGATTGTCAGGTCTCCTCTCTCCTTTATTTTTCATTCTAAAAGCCTACCCTAGTAACTAAGCTGCGGCTATAGTAAAATCACAACCCAAAGCAAGCTGAAGGATGATACATCGGCCATACTACGTACTGTTCCGCTAAAAAGAGAACAATTTTTTTCCGTGTCCATAGATTTTGGAAAGAGTTGGTAAGTATCAAAAAGCTATTAATAAAAAATTGATCGGTCACCTAAATTCCTAGGAGCTTGTTGTCTAATAACTTACTAACACAAACCCTTTTTCACAATCTAGAAATGATCAACTTTTATCTTGTACTAAATTTATTTGTCTTTCTTTCCAAAACTGCAAATTCACCAACAATTTATTTGTCTTTCTTTCCAAGATTATAAATAAACCAACTTCTATAGGAATTTAAAATTCCAAACATACGTTGGTAACCAACTCAAAAGTTGATAACTCAGAAATAGTTGATAATTATCACGAGAAAAGCTAATGAATCATTTAAATTACAGTTAGTGATTTCATATAAAAGTCTATATAAAGCTTAATTAAGAAAGGTAGATAAAAATTGGTAATTAAAATAAATAAACTTGGCAAGTAACTCAAACAAGAGTTAGTAATCCAAAACTAGTAAGTATTAGAGAAAATTGTGAAAGTTACTCTAATTAAGGTTGATAAATTCTTGGAAAAGTAGGTTAATTTAAAGCATTGCTAAGAAAGGCACATAAAAGTTTGAAAACAATTACAAAATTTGAAATATGTCAAAGAAATAAATAAACGTTGGTAAGTAATCCAAATGAGAGTTGATGATTGAATAGTAATGTTAATTTAAAGGGAAAAAAGTAGGTGAGTCACGCTAATTTAGGTTGCTAATCTTTGGAAAGAGTTAGTACATGTTAGGTTGCTAACCAAGGCAAATAAAAAATGGTATTTCAATGAGAAGTTGGTAACTTGAAAGAAATAAATGTTGGTAAATTACTTAAATGAGATTCGGTAACCCCATACTAGTTGGTAATCTAAAATGACAAAATTCGGTAAAACACTTCAATTTAGATTGTTAATTTCATATCAGTAAATTCGAAGCGTTGGTGAGTTTATGTCAATAAAAGTCGGTAAGTTAGTACAAATATTACTAATTTGCAAATTATAGAAATTGATAATTTCATGAAAATGTTAGTAAGTCACCAACAAGTTACTTAGAGAAAAATCACCAGCCAGTTTTTTATTAACATTTATTGACACTTAAGAACAGTTATTGAAATTTATTATAAGCACCGCGAAAAAAATTCATATTTTTTGGTACAGAACAATGGGATTCTACTTAAATTACATAAACTCTGTTTTTTTTTCTTGCCAAAATCCTGTGACCCGAAGATCTCTCTAGAGAACATCATCTTAAGAACGCTACATAACCTAATACGGTTTTCTGTAAAAAATTATTTTATATCACCTTGGAGTGAATGGCTATGTACTTATCCTCTTTGTAACCCTCCTTAAATGGAGAAAACCGTTACATAAGCTACACCACGTGACATGTCAAAATCAAGTATCCTTATTTGTTTTCAATTTTGGACACTCGTGGAAAATAACGACGCCTTATTTTAAATGATTGATACTGCATTAACATGTCACTAAATAGATATTCGACTTGTTAATTTAAGTCTTTGTTTATGATTTTTTAGTATATATAATATATATTATCATGTCATATTTGCAGAAAATACTGCAGATTGGAGGATTGTCCCAGATCACCGAGGGATACGGTGAAGATCAAGCCTCATGGTTCACGAAAATTTTTGTAAAATACGAAAAACGTGCGATGAACAATACTTCATTTGGTCAAGATTTTCCTTGATACTTGCAGACATAGGGCTAAGTAAGTAATTTTCTGCATTAACAGGCTGGACAAGCTGGGCAGTTTTACCGTTGGTTGCTGACCGACATCAATTAATAAAGATGCTCGGACACATGTACATTGAATTTGGGGGATAAAGTGGACCACTGGACATTCCCGGACCACAGATTAAAGTAAGGACAAATTAATTAAATGAAACTTCTATTTTGTCGGAAGCTTGTGCATGTGTATTGATGGGGAAAATTGTCAAAAAAGTCATAAATTTATCGTACGGTCACCAATTCAGTTCTAAACTATACAATTTGGCCAATGTAGTTTGTAAATCTTTTAAAGATTTCCCAATATAGATAAATTTACGCTAGAAATTGCTAACGTGGCGGTCCAGTCAGCGGTGATTGTCATACGTTTCACGACCGACGATCTGACACATCCTGCTCAACTCAAGAGACGTTGATTTGAGAAAATTTTATAGTTTTATAATTTTCTTTCTTCATTTCTTTTATTTTCCTTCATTGTTCATCTTCCTAGAAAGAACTGGCAGGGGTCGCCAGGGGGCCTCGGCAATCGGATCATTGTAAAACTAAAGAGTTGTACAAGGGTTTTGATGAAGTATTTCAAGAGTTTCACTTTACCAACAGGACTTCAATCGAGGCGAGAGTTAAGTAGCTAGGCCCTCTTACTTCTAAACCATGAGGTTGCAAAATACATGTTATTATGATTGATCGACGCATATATAAATGTTCGCTTTTACGATGAAAAAATTGAAATAAGAAAGAAGTGACTTCATCAAACATTAGCTTCTACAATGTTTCTCAAAGAGCAATGAGTCCTAATATATGTTGCATTGGAACGTGCAAGAGATGTGACGAAATTATACATTTTGTTCTATCGCGACCGACCTCCGTTTTTTTTTTTTTTAACATGCAAAAAAGAGGGTCTCGCCTGGTACGCGCTAAGTCTAGGTTCGGAACTTAACTCGGGCTCTCCCAAGCTCATACCATATCGCGACTTAGGGTTTATGTTTTCAACCTGCAAGTGGTTTATATCAAGGAGTCGCCACTAATCGATTTGGGGTGAGTCGATTAGAAACCCAAATAAGGTGATGGGAGAATCACCATATTCCTACAAACCAGAGATTAAATGAGTTCAGGGATTTGGTTACACTAGTTAGATAACTAATGCCCTTTCGGTATCTTTTTACCCTGTTCATTTTTGAAAACATTTGTCAGGCAATTTGGATTGATTTTAGGACATTTCTCCTAACATGTGAGGTGATCAAACAAGTGCATAATCATAAACGATTAGCAGTCAAAATAGACATGCAACCTAAGGTTCTAGCCCTAACTAAGGCGAACAACATTTAAAACACAACAATTTATGCAATTAATCTAATAAAAAAAAAACATGCATAATACAACAATAATTTAAAACACTCATGTATATCATATAATTTAGAAAAATATTTAAAAATACTATATTTAAATTATATCATAATTTTAAAAAAATCGAAATTTTTTTTAATTTTTTAAAAATTGTTTTTTAAAAAAATTTAAAATAATAATAATAATATAAAAAAATAATAATAATATAATATTAAAACCGGGTCAGGTCGCAGATCCGGGCCGGGTCGGATTCGACCCGGGTCAACGAATCCGACCTAGGCATTGACCGGGGTCGGATCAGCTGATCCGGGTCGGGTCGAACCCGCGTGCATAGACACATGGGGGCGTCGACGGAGCCAAAATTGGCCTTCCGCCGGCCGACCCAGACCGGCGCCGACCTAAATCTAGTCCCTGGGGATCGCCACCAAGCTTCGCCACGCGCTTAGGTCACCGTCCGACCGCCTGCTCGCTGGCCGGCGACCGAATCAAAACTAGCCTCATTGAGGCATTTCGTCGAATACCTGGCGTGCAGAGACAAAAATGGGAGATTTCGACCTGTTCCGGCGACCTGGTCGGCTCCGGCAACCTAGTTTACCTTTGGTGTCGACACACGGGCTACGGGGAACGACGGTATGGGCCGAGATTCACGCAAAACGGCCGGCGCGAGTCTCGGCCAAACCGAACACCAAAACAGGGGAAAACAGGGGCAGTCTGGACAGAGGGGGGCTCACCGATCAACGACGCGTCTGGGGGTCTCCAGCTGATCTGGGGGGTGACGGCGACGCTGCTGGTTCTCCTTCTCGCTCCGGCGTGACCTCGGTATGCCCTCTTTCTCTCTCTGTTCTCTCTCTTCTCTCTCTGTTCTGTTTCTCTCTCTGTTTTTCTCTTCAATGGCCGACCCTCTCTCTTCGTCTCTCGCTGGCTTATATAGCCGATGACGACGCACCACTCTCTGCTCCATTACGTCTGCTAATGACGGCCTGCACCGGCCTACTCTGTCCCGCGACTTTCGCGGCCGTTTAGGCCGGTGCAGGGGGGGCTTGTTCTGGTGCCGTGAAGAAGAGAGGAAGGAGGAGGAAGGAGACTGGGTTTTCGGGGTGGACGGGACTGGCAATCAATGCTAGTCCCGTTGGCGTGTTCCTTCGGCCCTCCTCTGGCTGATGGGGACGGCGCAACGGCGCTCCACCGTCTGTGGAGTCGACGGCCAGAAATAGAGGTGAACAGGGGAGAGGCCGGCGGGGGAAGAAGGAGAAGGAAGGAGCTAGGCCGAGCCGGGCCCAGCTCTCGCGGGGAGGAAAAAGGAAAAAAAGAAAAGTGGGCTGGGCCCACACGGGGGGAAAAAGAAAAAGAAAAGGGCCAGGACGACCTGGCCCCGACCCAGCCCAACTCGGTTTTTTATTTTTTAATTAATTTTTTTTTTAAAAAAAATTAAATGAAATTTTGAATATTTTTTTAAATTCTAATAGACCCTATTAATACAAATGTGCCTAATTTCTATATGCAATGCATTTAAATAGAAATATTTTTTGTTTTAGGAATTAAAGAAAATTAAATCCTAAATTTTGTGCAATTAATTTTGGGAAAATTAAAAGAGGTGTCAACAGCTGCCCCTCTTTGAAGGTGAGCTCGCAGAGATTACGTTCAAAGACAAAATGACACCTAAATTTGGCCCATGCATGCTCAATGAATGTTTTTTTTGGCGAAACCGTGAGTCCCATTTTTTTATGATGCGATAAGATGATGCGTGCTAAAGCAAATAAAAACATACCTGGAGCTACTTACCTTGCCGAAGGGTAGAGTAATTCCAGATAGTTGGTATCATGTGTCGAGGACTCGAACCTATCTTCGATCGCCTTGACAAGGGAAATTGCTTGTCTAGGACCCGAACCTCTCTTCGGTCGCCTCGACTGGATTTCGTTTGTCTAAGATCCGAACCCTTCTTCGGTCGCCTTGATTGGGGAAATCGCTTGCCTAGGACTCGAACTTATCTTCGGTCGCCTCGACTGGGGAAATCGCTTACCTAGGACCCGAACTTATCTTCGGTCGCCTTGACTGGATTTCGTTTGTCTAGGACCCGAACCTTTCTTCGGTCGCCTTGACTAGATTTTGCTTTGCCAAAGTACCTGTATTTTATGAGGGGTACTTGAAAAGACTTGATGTGAACAGAGGGGGTTAATCCTATGCTCAGGAGGGGTACCATAACAATCGTAGGTACATGGTGAACAGAGGGGTGAATCCAATGTTCAATTGGTGAATAAAGGGGTCAGTCCAATGTTCAAAGGGTACCATAACAATCGTAAGTACATGGATTTTTGAAACAGGACATGGGTAGAATATACTTACCTGGGCACGTTCCTGCCTCTTAAGGGCATGTCTCCTGTCAGACAAGTTGTTTTTGTGCAAAGACATACGCACTCATCGGAGAAAATAGACAACTAAGGCTATTCTAGAATATCGTATGAAATATCTTGACCGCAAGTCAAGATGCTTTTCTTTTTCAAAAAAACACCTAGTTTACCTTCTGGGTAGTTTGAAAAGAATTCATAATTTTGGAACCGGGCATGGGTAGAATATACTTTTCTGGGTAGTTTGAAAAGAATTCATAATTTTGGAACCGGGCATGGGTAGAATATACTTACTTGGGCACATTCCTACCTCTTAAGGGCATGTCTCCTGTCAGATAAGTTTTTTTATGCAAAGACATATCCATTCATTGGAGAAATAGACAACTAAGGCTATTCTAGAATATCATATGAAATATCTTGACTGCGAGTCAAGATGCTTTTCTTTTTCAAAGAAACACCCGGTTTACCTTCTGGATAGTTTGAAAAGAATTCTGATGAAATACCTAGGGTTTCTTACCCGGAAGTTTGATGCATCATCTGCTGAATACCCAACCTTTTTCGGGGCATCTCTCTTAGGATGATAATGAGGGCTTCTCCAGCGCTCGAATTTTCGTGTCCTATCACTGGGGATTAAAACTCTGAGCTGCAAAAGCATACTGTGTCAATTCCACTCAAGGAACATAAGAGTTTTTTGTGACATCTTTGGAGACGCTCCAAAGGTCATATGTTCTTTGAGTCTTTGAGGATATTTTACCTGTCAAAGACGATTAGAGCAAACATGCATGCATTCATCAAGGATAGACAAGCTAGGCTATTCCAAAATGTGTATTTGAAAGTTCATGCAAGATGATTTTGCCATGTTTGCATCACCAAACATCCACCGAGGGTAATTATCAATCAAGACAATTTTAGCTCGCAAGGTGGACTTCTCGAGATGCTGAACGAGGGACATTCAGTCAGAAAGGACTTTACACTCACTCTCATTTGAAAAGGATTGTTTATCCCGACCATTAAGGCGGAAACATCGAAAACACTCGATCTGATTGTTATCGCATCAACAAGGGTTTGAGTTATATCGCAAGCGGTACGATTTTACCAATCTGAGAGGTCTTTATTAGGATCGTAATATAGGCTTGGTTAATGGCTTAACAAAGGAGACTGTCCGAGTCAAGGCTATGAAAGAAAATATTCTGCACTCATCTTCAGATTTACAAGTCAAGAACCCAGCAAAACGAGATAGAAGTAGTCTTGCTCGCACTTCCTCGAGCGTTGTTTATAAACATTTGAAATTCCACGTTAATTCAAGTGCCCTAGTCATAAGAGACTTCATGAGGGATGTAACGTAGGCTTGGTTTACAGGTTAGGGAACGAAATTATCGTTGGGCTCAAAAATATGTGTAAGGGTGAGAATTGATGATCATCTTGGCATTGTCACCAGTCTTCTTTTCCACCATCAGAATCCTCTTGGAAAACTTCCTGGGCAATCCCGTGTTTTGGCTTCTCCGACAGCTTTTTTTTTAGGAGCTTCTGTGTCAAGCATCTTCCTAGATACCATTCGATCTTTGTCCCAATTGCTTTCTCCATAATAGGTTCGTCTTTATCTATCATGTGATAGATCTTTGTCAAGACAGAGTTCTTAAAGTAGAGGTTTGTATCAAATAAGAACTCAAGTTTAAACCCTTTGGGGTCGTCTATTCTACACCGCTTAATATCTTTGAGATATTTAAGAGCGCCTTCATCACTCTCAGTGATCTCCTCAGCTAAAACTTCATTGTATTTCATAGCAGTTACCCAGAAATTAGGGACTCTTTTCTTTTCATCTTTTTTTTTTCATCGTTTTTCTTCTTTTCTTTTTTCTATTTTTTTGTTGTTCTCTTTGTGTTGTCAGGACTAGCCTAAACAAGTTTGAACAGAACAATATTATTAGGTTCTTGGAGTCTTCATCTTCATTCGGTACTTTGGACCATGATGCTCAAACTGTAGTGACTTTTGCCTTGCCCCAGTGTGGGGGGTGATCACCAACTGGATTCGTACGAAATGAAATCGCCGGCTCAATTGGACTAGCAAGGGATATAAGTGTATGGGATAGAAGAAGAACTGCTCTTCGTCATCCCAGGGCACTTAAATTATCGTGAGAGTTCATCTATAATAATAACACTCAAAGATTAATGCAAGTGAGAGCAAGAAAATTTCTATTTATCTTTTTTACCTTGTGCGAGCTGTTACGGCTGATGATTATAGAATATTTTAGATATTACAAACTTCTCATCCTTCTTATCTTGTTCAGTTCCTAGGTGAGAACATCACTGTTATCAATGATATGTTGGCATTTTGGACAGGCTCTAGTTAGTTTGCTGCTCATCTCTTGACAAAGCTCTCTTAGCCTCAACCGTCCGGCTGTCGATGGTGTGCTTATCCTGGAGGACCCTGTCGAGGACCAACGAATCCGTGAAGACGACGAGGCCAAAGCCACGGGGGCGGTGATCGAAAGGGAGGGACGCTCTTCTTGCTCCCTCTGAATTTGAATCCTCCCTGTGATGCCGATTTACCTTGAGCTGCCCCAATGTGGGGTGGTTCTTGACAGGGGTGATTTAAAAGGAACCTCCGAGTGTATGGGCTCAAAAAATGGTCAAGCAAAGGATCAATGGTAGTATATGGGGCAAAGAAATGAACTGCCTCTCGTCATTTTGACTACCGTACCTTATGCGAGAAATCCCTTTACCTTGTAAAAATGGAACCTTTTCGCTCATCTTGCTAAGGTTTGATACGTGAGAATGTGTATAGACTAAGGATTGCCTCTCATCATCCTGACACATCTCGTTCAATACATCGGAGCAGTTCGACACCATTCGTCGAATAGTTAAATTTTCACAGGGAATTGGTGAATTAAACAGGTAAAATTACCATGCAAAATTCCTTTCCACGTAATGCACTTGGAGGAAGGTTAAGTATTCATTCGCTTTAACATGTTTCCTCTTTTTCTGTTTCTTTGTACTCTTATGAAAAGAGTTTTTTTTAGAGAAAGAAATACTGACCTATGCTGCAATAGTGAGGCAAAACCTGCAAGGTAATAAGAAAGACCGTGTTAATGAACGGCTCTTTGAGGGACAGAAATTGGGAACGATACAACATTACCCTTCGTGTTTTCCTTCATTTGAGCTTAAATTGACAACTCCTTGAGTTTTCTCGGATGTTGATAATTCCTTTCTGACAATAACATGAGCTTATGTTAGAAATGAGATGATTAAGGGTAAATTGAGAACGATACAAATTACCCTTATTCCATTTTGCCTTCATAGCTAGTAGAGTCTTTTCTTTCAAAACTCTTTTCATGATTGGTCTTGAAGTTCAAATGAAATCCTCTGCAGCTAAGGGTGCCCCCGATTAGAAGGTCCTATTCTTGACACGTGTTATGTTAATACGGCTCCGGTACGTCGGGGAGTTTCTCAAGAATCATGTGATATCTGACTACACAGGGCATGTGCAATTGCTTGCATGGGAATCTTCGTAGCAAAGCTAATTTCTGCTTTAAATGTCTTTGACGGATATGGGCGTGATTACCATCGAGATTTCTGTGTTTGTCAGGCTCGGCCTTGACGCTATTTCGTCATGTACGAAATCCTTTCCGATTAGACTTGCCACCAGGAGTGTCCTTATCAATAACTTTTTTGCCAATTCCCTTATTATCAACAGGAATATAGAAGTTATTTCAAGGGTAGTATTTCTTTGCAGCATCAGAGTTGACTGGGTTAGAGAATTGACGTCCATCCATCTCGGTCAGAATCAAAGCTCCTCCAGGGAATGCCTTTTTTACGACATAAAGACCTTTGTAGTTTGAAGCGAACTTACCTCCAAGCTCAGGGGGTAGTGGTAGCACCTTTCTTAAGACAAGATCGCCTGCTTCAAAGTGTCTTGGACGCACCTTTCGGTTGAATGATCTGGTTATCCTCTGTTGATAGCATTGACCATGACAAAGAGCTTTCAGCCGCTTTTCATCGATCATATTCAACTGCTCTAGTCTTTGCTGCTTCCACTCTGCATCAGACAGTTTCACTTGGGACAATACCCGTAGCGAGGGGATTTCTATCTCAACAGGCAGAACTGCTTCCATGTCATACACCAAGGAAAAAGGGGTTGCCCCGGTAGATGTCCGAATTAATGTTCGGTATGCCATTAATGCAAAAGGCAATCTTTCATACCAATTTCGGTAGTTCTCAGCAGTTTTGGCTAAGATGTTCTTGATGTTTTTGTTAGCAGCCTCAACAGCTCCGTTCATTTGGGGACGGTAAGGAGACGAATTCAGATGACGGATTTTGAATTCACTAAATAAATCATCAACAACCTTGTTATTCAGATTTGTCCCGTTATCTGTAATGATGGCTTCAGGGATGCCATAACGGGCAATTATATCTCGCCTGATGAATTTCATCACATTCCGAGCAGTGACATTGGTATATGACGTGGCCTCGATCCACTTGGACAAATAATCAATTGCAACCAAGATGAAGCGATGTCCATTTGATGCTTTCGGATTAATTGGGCCGATCACATCGATGCCCCATATTGAAAATGGCCGTAACTTTGACAACTAGTGTAGTTCAGTTGATGGGGCATTTATCTTGTTTCCATGGATCTGACAACGGTAACAATTTTGAACGTGTCGGATGCAATCACTTTCTAAGGAAAGCCAGTAATAACCTAATCTTGTTATTTTCTTAGCCAACATGTGTCCATTCATGTGTGGACCACATACTCCTTCATGCAATTCCTGCATAATTCGTGTTGCTTCAGTCGCATCCACGCATCTTAGCAAAATAGAGTCATAGGACCTCTTGTACAAGTTCTCACCATTGACGAAGAACTTCGTCGCCATCTTCGTTATGTACCTTCTGTCTGCAGAGCTAATCCCTTCAGGGAACTGCTGCTCCCTGATGTAGTTCATGATATCATAATACCATGGTTTACCATCGGATTCTTCAGTCACTGTCATGCAATGGGCCGGTCTGGTCAGAACTTCAATCTTCAAAGGTTCTATATCCAAACCATTAGTAACCTGCAACATGGATGATAGTGTAGCCAGTGCATCGGTGAATTGGTTATGAGATCTAGATAGGTAGTCAAACGAGATCTCGTTGAATTCTGTTACCAATTCTTCTAGATAGTCATGATAGGGCACTAGTTTAGTATCTCTAGTCTTCCATTCACCCATAGTCTGGAGTATGATTAAGGCAGAATCGTCGAACACTTTCAGTTTGGCTATTTTCATATCAATTGCTGCTTGTAGACCGAGAATACATGCTTCATACTCGGCTACATTATTGGTGCAAGGAAACACCAATTTCGCGGCTACAGCATGCCCATCTGGGGATATCAAGACTGCCCCGGTGCCAGAGCCAGACACGTTTACTGCTCCATCGAAGAACATGGTCCATGTGTGTTCCTCCATTAATAAAATGTGATCATCTAGAAGATCATCCTCATGTGTTTCCCCAGGGCATTCAGCTAGCATATCAGCGATCACTCAACCTTTCACTGATTTCTATGATGATGTTTGGATGTCAAATTCTGAAATTAGAATTTGCCATTTGGCTAATTTTCCCACTAATGCCGGTCGGTTAAGCAAATACCGAATGGGGTCATTTTCAGTTAGGAGGAACGTTTGGTGGTGCAAAGTATATTATTGGAGCCTATGCAACACCCACACCAATGCGACACATGTTTTTTTTTTATTCGGAATAATTCTGTTCCGGGATGGTGAATTTCTTACTCAGATAATAGATGACTCGTTCTTTTCCATCGTCGGGGTGGCTCTGGGCCAATAGGGCTCCTAACGATTCATTGTGAATCGTTAAATAGAGAGTTAGAGGATGCCCTGGGACTAGTAGAACTAGTACCGGGGGACTCATCAAATACTGCTTTAGCTTTTCAAATATTTCCCGACAATCTTCATCCCAGTTGATCTGAGCGTCTTTCCTGAGAAGTTTGAAGAAAGGCCGTGCAGTATCAGAGAGTTGGGAGATGAACCGAGTAATGTAGTTCAACCTTCCCAAAAGGGTTTTGACCTCCCTACTGTGGACGGGGGTTGCAATTCACTTATTGCTTTAACTTTCGAGGGGTTGATCTCAATCCCCTTGCTACTCACGATGAATCCGAGTAACTTACCAGAGGTCGCCCCGAACACGCACTTTGCAGGGTTCAGGCGTAATTTGAATTTGCGCAACCGGCTGAATAACTTTTCCAAGGCTTCAATGTGGTCCTCTCCGCATCTGGTCTTGGCGATCATGTCATCGACATAGACTTCAATTTCTTTGTGCATCAGGTCATGAAAGAGAGTGACCATAGCACGTTGGTATGTTGCCCCGGCATTCTTCAAACCAAAAGGCATAACCTTGTAATGAAAGGTCCCCCATGGAGTGATGAACGCCATCTTCTCCTTGTTTTCATCGTTCATCCTTATCTGGTTGTACCTGGAGAATCCATCCATGAAAGAAAATAATTCAAATCCAGCAATGCTATCCACAAGGACATCTATGTGGGGGAGCGGAAAGTCATCTTTTGGACTGGCCTTGTTCAAGTCGCGGTAATCAACATAAACTCGAATTCGACCATCTTTCTTCTTCACTGGCACGATGTTTACTACCCAATCAGGGTATTACGAAACCTCGATGAACTCTACTTTCAAAAGCTTCATCACTTCTTCGATTTTTTTCGACAGCTCGGGTTTGGTCCTTCGTAACCTTTGCTTTTTGAGAGGCATGTCGGGATTGGTAGGCAAATTGTGCTCGACAATCCAAGGGTCTAATCCTGGCATATCAGAATAAGACTATGCGAAGACGTCTTGATAATCTTTGAGGAGAGCGATCAAACGTATGGCTTTTTCTTCGGGAAGGTTGGCCTCAATCTTCACTTATTTTGGATCCTGAGTACCACCCAAATTGATGGTAACAGTATCTTCGGTTGTAAAGGGCTTGATTTGTTCATATTGCTCCCAATTTCTTCGGATTTCAGCGGGGTCATCACTTGAATCGTCAGAATCGCTGCTGTAAGTATCTACATCATCAGGCTGAATCGTACTAACTCCCTCGCAAGTCGCAAGATTATGCCTGGAACACAGGGTAAATTTATCAAAAAAACAAATGGGGATGTGGATTTTTCATTGTCCTTTTCCTCTTAAAACATTTTTTTTAAGAAATAGTGAAATGTCTTTGATTTTCGAAAATTTTTAGAAACGAGGAAGCATGAGATAGCCCGGGCCTCAGAATACTTTCCTTTTCGTGGCTGGATATCATCAACGGGCCGGTTTGGGATACTACCTCATGCCCTCAAAATATTATTTATTTACAATACATGGATTTACAACCTTAGAAGAGGGAGAGTTCAAAAAGACATTTCTTTCAGCAGAAATGACGACAAAAAACAAAATACAAGGATAGCCTCTTTTCCAGGGATTCATGCAGAAAAGATGAGAGGAATTCTACTCAAGCGACTTGCGCCCATTCCCTCCATCGGTCCTTCGTCTATTGTGCCAACGAAGAAATCTTCAAAATTATCGTTCCAGGAATCTAGCTCATCGGCTCCTCTCTTTACTGGTGTCAGCTTTTCCATGTCGTCCCATCCACTAGGAATGCTATTCTACTAGTCTTCATAAAAACTTGATGGCATCTGGTAGTCAACGTAATAGTCGAACTTACCACTGGGCTGGCCCAGGGTATCCATAATTGCCTTTCCCTTGCGTGTCCTATCAGAAAACTCAGGGGCAGCGGCACGAATGCTAGGTACCACCAAGAGGTCATTTTTACCATGACACAACCATGGGGCACGAAAAGTGAATGCCCTAGCGTCCAGTAAGTCTTGAATTCTATTCTTCAGAGTATCGCAATCATCTAGCGAGTGCCCGATCTCTCCCGAATGATAGTCACAAGATCTGGAGGGATCATAGTTAATGAAGTACTTAGGAGTAGGGTGTTTTGGCCTCCTTGTGATCAGCCCCTTCTGCAAAAGGATAGGGAATATCACATCCATGGATTTGGGAACCGACGAGTATCGTCGTACATTGCCCTGCCACTGTAAGAGTTGGACATCTCGCCAAATCATGTCCAGAGGGACTCCCGACGGCGGGTTTTTTTTGGGACCATTTACTTGAGTTACTTGCTCTTGATTGGGAAACGGCAGTGACATGTCCGAGATTTGGCCAATTGTATCCATTAAGGATGTAAGCAAATCTCATAACTCGCCTAACTGATACTGCAAACGTGCAAACAAATCAGGCGGGTTTACACTAGTTTCTGAGGTTGAGTTTTCATGTATGGCTCTTATAAAGATGTCGTCAAATAGGGTGACCACACTATCCAGCGTTTCTTCTCGTCCACAATCTTTCTCAATCGGTAGCTTGTCTAAGTTTTCCTGTCGATCGACAGCAATATTTACAGGAAGCGTCGAGGAGCTCGGGTGACTTGAACATTCGGCAGGATGCTTGAACCCATCATCGGATTGTCCTGAGAGGTTAAGATAAATTTTTTCATCCTGCAACAATTTAGCAGGTGACGGAAAAGTCTCCCGGATATTGGGAAGTAGCAAACCAACTTGACCCCTCACGTACCCCTTGTTGGCTTATGGATTTCCTCCGTGATACCCTATACCAGCGGTACGGTGATTCCTGGCGGCCTGAATAGGCTCTCAGATGCCCCGGCCTCCTCTGCCGAGTCATTGACCTGGGGTGAAGCCATTCCCAACCATAACCTTCCCTACCATAATTGAAGCTTTTGACATATCATGAACGAGGGGAGAAGTTCCTCAATATCCGTGCATGGTTGACACAAGCTCGATGGATTGATAACTAGATTCCACCTTGCCACTTGGTTCAACATACGGGATGGCAGTTTCTTGATAGATTCGATGGTCTTCTTCTCCAAAGACTGTGATCAGTTTCCCTTGGGCTACAAACTTCACGCTTTGGTGAAGGCTTGAAGGTACGGCTCCAGCAGAGTGAATCCAGGGATGGCCCAGCAGAAAGCTAAACACAGTGGGGATGTCCATTACCTGAAACAGAATGCTGAACGCGATCGGGTCAATCTGGACATCAAGGTCGATCTCACCCACAGTGTCTTTTTTCATCCCGTCAAATGGTCGGACGGATGTTTTGGAGGCACGGAGCTTAGACATGTTTACATTGAGACGGCGCAAGGTTAACAACGAGCAAATATTCAACGCAGATCCATTGTCTATCAGAACTCGAGCAAAGTGGGAGTTTCTATATTTAACGGAGATGTAGAGACCCTTGGTATGCCCCCTACCTTTGGCGGAAAAATCATCTTCCGAGAATGTTATCTGGTCCTTCAACAGGATGGACCCCACGAATGCTTCTAACTTATCATGCTCAATTGTCTCCGGGACGTTTACTTCGCTGAGTACTTTCATCAGAGATTTCTGATGCTTCACGGACGTTTGAAGTAGCTCTAACAAAGAAATCTAGGCGGGCAATCTGCGTAGCTGATCCACCACATTGTATTCACTGGCTTTGATGATGGCTAGGAATTCCTTGGCTTCTTCGTCGGTAACAGGCTTCGGAGGCTGCGCGTCAACTTGGGCATACGTTCGTCCTAACCTGGTGATTAGGTCAACATCCAGTTCGTAGGACCATGGGACTGCTTTATCATTCTCGTACCGGTAAGGCTGAGGTATCTCGATCATTATGTGCTCCTCGGTTAGGGGTACCTCAATCGTCAGTTCCTCCTCCTCATCTGGGTTATCAGACAAAGGTTCATTCACAAGTATGGGGATGGATTCACTTGTTTCAGCATTCAATGCTCAGAGTTCTTCATCCCAGTCGATGATAACCTCAGAGATGGTGGCCACTATGCCGGTGCAGTCGGCATACAGAATCAAACTTGCTTTCGCCATGCTGGTAACCTTTTCTTTCATTAGGGACAAGGGCAGTACTTCACCAGTAGGATAGTACCCTACTTTCACTAGATCGTTATAAACGTCAATAGTGTATACCCTCACATTCTTGATTCGGCCAGCGTCGAAAGTGAATATGGCATTAATTATGCTTTCATGTTCGGGTAGCGGGTTGTTTTGGACATTTGGCTTGGATGTCTGAAACGAGAAGGCTTTGGTGTCAAGCAAGTTTTGGACTCAGTGTTTGAGGGTATAGCAGTCGTCCGTTGAATGTCCTACCTCACCCATGTGATAGTCACATTTCTTGGACGGATCGTAATTCGAAAAGCTTTCTGAGTTGGACTGTTTTGGCTCGGTAGAAAGCAGGTTTTTCTTTCGGAGTATGGCTAGGACTTGAGAAAGGGATCCAAGCAGTAGAGTGAATTGCCTTTTCTTATATCGCTTCAAAAGCTGGCAACTTGAGGTCGGCTGCTGCTTACTGCTCACCTGGACTGTCCGGGGAGGATGAACAGTCTGGGTGTATGCAATGTTCCCATCCGTCAGGGATTCCTTCTCCTTTCTCGTGTTGAGTCTCTTGCTTGTAGAAGTGGGGTTTGTGAACCACCCGTCACGCAATCCCATTTCAATTCGTTCACCCATAGGAATAAGACGATTAAGGGATTCAACAATGGTACCGACCAGGCGGTGTCTGTAGTCATACGGAAAAGACTTAATGAACAACTTCATTTGTTCATGATCAGTAAGTTCTGGGGTAACCTGAGTAGCCAAATTCCTCCATCTGGTGGCATACTCTTTGAAGGACTCACTCTTCTTTTTCTCAGTGCGTTCAAGGTCGTCACGAGAAAAGGTGACGTCGAGGTTGAATTGATACTGTTTGAGGAATGCATAAGCAACATCATTCCAAGATTTAAAAGCATCCACATCTTTTGACATATACCATGTCAAAGCTGGCCCCGTCAAACTTGCTTGAAAGGTATGAATCATGAGGGGTTCATTATCAACATATTGGGTCATCCGCACATGATACATGTGCAAATGGTGTCTGAGACATGAGGTGCCATCATATTTCTCAAATTCTGGCATCTTGAACTTTTCTGGTACTTTGACCCGTTTGTATATAGACAGGTCAAGTGGGACAGCATGTTGCGGGCCTTGTAGCTGTTTCAGCATCTCCTCGACCTTTGCAAGGCATTTGTCATGTTCTGTCATCGGTGCACTTTCAAGTTCAGTCTTCCTGACGGCGAGGGGAAGCGGATCGTCCTCTAGCAGAGGCATTTTGCTGTCACTGGCGGAGGCTTTGTCTTTTCCAGTAGACGGTGGTGGTAACACCACCTCGATTGCTGCAGGCGTGGGCGCGAGCTTGCCATTGATGGATTCTATTTGCTTGGTGAGGTTTTCAAGTGCATTGAAAACCATCTTCATTTCGTTTTCCATATTATTGAGACGGATGTTTTCTTCGACCATTTTTGTAACTACCTGTGAAAACGTTGAAATGAATGAGTATAATGCCTAATAAAGAATCATTTCATCACCTAATCATAACATTATTACATATTTTCTTTATTTGCAAAGAAAAAAAGGTTTTTATTAATGTTAACATTACAAACGGCGTCCCCGGGGTTTGAACCCCGGTTGCCTTGGACCGTTTCCGCTCATCCCCGGATACCACTAGGCCAAAGGCTACGGTGGTGTCATTAAAGCGCAAAACATATTATTTATATAACGAAAAGTGGTCCGAGTTATATTAACATTAGTACAACCCATAAACACCTTTAAAGAAGAAAACCAAAACCCCTAAACATAAATACTAGGAAATATAAAAGACAGGGGCTTTTAACAAAAGGGTGCCCTTCCCGGATACTCATTCTATAAACGATGAGGAAGCCACAGTCTCTCGGAGCCGCTTATTTTCACGGACAAGCTCCGCAATAAGCGTATCCCTCGTCCCCACAGTCCTTTCGAGATGGTCGATCCATGTTTGGCGACTGGGCTTGTTGGTTACATCTGGGATTTTTGGCTGTAGAGTTGCCGGGATTTAGTGATGTAGAATGTAGAACAGAGAGGCATAGTAGACCTTTTCTTGCCCTTTCAATAGCCTAGGCACAAGAATGTTCTCAGGTTGACATTCAGTCCACATCCCCTGGATGGCACGAATTTCGCCAACATAATTGTAATTCGAGCGAGTGAATCGAACTCGAAACAGGTCTGTCTTGAGAGGCGGCGGGATCTCCTGAAGGGCCCTGTACTGGCGAGCTACCCGGTAAAGGTAGCACGAAATGGCGCCAGATAAACCAAGCAATGGAACAGGGTTATGAAACCTGTGAGCATACCGAGCCTGACCCTCATGGAACCATTTAGCATGCCATAAGAATGCCTTGGGATCGGGGTCTTTCAAAAAGTTTATCCAGGTAGAGTAATCCTTATCAGGGGAATTACTTTTTAAAACCTCAAATCTTTGTATCGGATGCATAAGGCCATCGATTTCAAAAAAGTGCATGAGGTGCCCAAATCCTCTTAAGTGGGATAAAAACCATATTTGCAAAATTTCTGGGGTGGCCCGCATGATTCCTCGTCGTTTTGTTTAAAACGGTTAAGAGACAAAAATGTTTCTGCCAGAACCGAATTAACATAACCCAAGCCGGTGCAAATTTGTTTGGCTACATACGCAATGGATGAGTTTATTGAATTTTTGCGATGGGGGAAAATGACACACCCGATAAAAGCAAGGATAAAAATCTTAGATTTTTAGCTCATGGGTTGATTTTCAAAGCATTCATTTAAGAAAAACCAGGGGCATGCATTACAATGAGCTTTAACGACTCTTTTCACAGTATTGCTCTCGGTTCGCAAAAACTGGGATAATTCGGGTAGAGGGGACACATCCAAAAGTGGTTTAATGAGCTCAGATCCCAAAGGCTTTCCAATGACAACACTATACTCTTCCAGAGTCGGGGTCATTTCAAACTTACCAAATATGAAAGTGGATGTCTGTGGGCACCAAAAAATGTGCTAATGCCTGCATCATGCCAGAATGGATATTGATTTTGAGCAGTGGAAGTAGGCGACCAATTCTTGCTTTGACATACTGTTGGCCATTCTGATCGAGTCGGTCCCACCATACCAGAAGCCCTTTCTTAGGAGTGGATACGAATTGGACATCAGCTATTCCCATAGTATATAGAATGCAATCAACGGGTGGCCTAACTGTAACAAATCAATTGAATAAGTAGGCTGCATAATAAAATAAGAAGGGATAGAATATATACCTTTCCTTGAACCATGGCAATCACAACAACATGCACATGAAGAGTGAGGTTCGATTTCTATTTAGACTGGTTCAGCAAAATGAAATTAAAAGGGTGCCTGACCGTCGCAGTCTCGCGTTAGTGTCAAGTCCTTTTAACCTCGGCCAAATCGAAAGGAATATCTTATAGTCACGCGAATAGCGGCTAAAGATATTTCTTTACGATTTTTTTTAGAAATAAATTTCGGGGAAAAGAAAGGTAACCTCTACATCGCGGACTCGCGTTCGAGGTCGTATCTTTCTTAACACCATCCTAAAATGCCCTATCGCGGCCCAGGTCCGGCAGCGTGGTTGTGTGTACAACAGTGTAGTGCTAAATCATTAAAGCATGCATAACAATTCATAAACAATCAATTTGAACCTACAAGAACAAATAACACCTTAATGTCAGGATCATACCTGGAGTCCTCGCTGCCAAACAAAAATTATTTTGAACAGAATAAAAAAATTTTGGCTTAAGTCCACTTTTAAAAGAAATGCAAGTCCCCAGCGGAGTCGCCAGTCTGTCGCGACCGACCTCCATTTTTTTTTTAACATGCAAAAAAGGGGGTCTCGCTTGGTACCGCTAAGTCTAGGTTCGGGACTTAACTCGGGCTCTCCCAAGATCATACCATATCGCGACTTAGGGTTTATGTTTTTAACCTGCAAGTGGTTTATATCAAGGAGTCGCCACTAATCGATTTGGGGTAAGCCGATTAGAAACCCAAATAAGGTGATGCGAGAATCACCATATTCCTACGAACCAGAGATTAAATGAGCTCGGGGACTTAGTTACACTAGTTGGATAACTAATGCCATTTCGATACATTTTTACCCTGTTTATTTCTGAAAACATTTGTCAGGTAATTTGCATTGATTTTAGGACCTTTCTCCTAACATGTGAGGTGATCAAACGAGTACATAATCATAAATGATTAGCAGCCAAAATAGACATGCAATCTAAGGTTCTAGCCCTAACTAAGGCGAACAACATTTAAAACACAACAATTTATGCAATTAATCTAATAAAAAAACAACATGCATAATACAACAATAATTTAAAACACTCAGGTATATCATATAATTTAGAAAAATATTAAACAATACTATATTTAAATTATATCCTAATTTTAAAAAAAAATTCGAATTTTTTTAATTTTTTCTTAAAATTTTTTTTTTTAAAAATAATAATATATTAAAACTGGGTCGGGTCGCGGATCCGGGTCGGTCGGATCCGACCCGGGTCAACTGATACGACTTAGGGCGTTGACCCGGCTCGGGTCAGCTGATCCGGGTCGGTCGGAACCGACCCAGGGCGTTGACCCGGGTCGGATCGGCTGATCCGGGTCGGGTCGAACCCGCGTGCACAGACACACGGGGGCGCCGGCAAAGCCAAAATTGGCCTTCCGCCAGCCGACCCAGATCGACGCCGACCTAAATCCGGCCCCTGGGGATCGCCACCAAGCTTCGCCACGCGCCTAGGTCGCCGTCCGATCGCCTGCTCGCCGACCGGCGACCGAATCAAAACTGGCCTCATTGAGGCATTTCGTCGAATACCTGGCGTGCAGAGACAAAAATGGGAGATTTCGACCTATTCCGGCAACCTGGTCGGCTCCGGCGGCCTAGCTTACCTTTGGTGTCGACACACGGGCTACGGAAAACGACGGTATGGACCGGGATTCGCGCGAAACGGCCGGTGCTAGTCCTAGCCAAACCGGACACCAAAACAGGGGCAGTCTGGACCTAGGGGGCTCACCGGTCGACGATGCGTCTGGGGGTCTCCGGTTGATCTAGGGGGTGACGACGACGCTGCTAGTTTTCTTTCTCGCTCCAGCATGACCTCGGTATGCCCTCTTTCTCTCTCTGCTCTCTCTCTTCTCTCTCTGTTCTGTTTCTCTCTCTATTTTTCTCTTCAATGGCCGACCCTCTCTCGCCGGCTTATATAGCCGACGACGACGCACCACTCTCTGCTCCATTACGTCTGCTGACGACGGCCTGCACCGGCCTACTTTGTCCCGCGACTTTGGCTGCCATTTAGGCCGGTGCATGGGGCCTGTTCTGGTGCCGTGAAGAAGAGAGGAAGGAGGGGGAAGGAGACCGGGTTTTCGGGGTGGACGGGATTGGCAATCAATGCCAGTCCTATTGGCGTGTTCCTTCGGCCCTCCTCAGGCTGATGGGGATGGCGCAGCGGCGCTCCACCGTCCGTGGAGTCGACAGCTAGAAACAGAGGTGAAAAGGGAAGAGGCCGGCGAGGGAAGAAGGAGAAGGAAGGAGCTGGGCCGAGCCGGGCCCAGCTCGCGCGGGGAGGAAAAAGGAAAAAAAGAAAAGTGGTCTGAGCCCGCACGGGGGGAAAAAGAAAAAGAAAATGGCTAGGTCAACCTGGCCCAACTCGGATTTTTTTTTTAATTAATTTTTTTAAATGAAATTTTGAATATTTTTTTTTAAGTTCTAATAGACCCTATTAATACAAATATGCCTAATTTCTATATGCAATGCATTTAAATAGAAATATTTTTTTTAGGAATTCAAGAAAATTAAATCCTAAATTTTGTGCAATTAATTTTGGGCAAATTAAAATAGGTGTCAACATGTTCGCACCATATGTCGCATTGCGAATGCTTTTTCCCTTCAAATATTATGTTACAACACCTAATAAGTCTCATGAACCGATCAACTTCAGACTTTTAACGAGTATGGGTGGTCATGACTTAAAGGATTTTGCACTCTGTTGGCAAGATTTGAGCGGGTGACCTCCAATTTTCGAGCTAGAAATGCCACTGGAACCAACTGCGCCATCAGCCTGAGCAAATTTTTCTTAAAAAGTTTTAGGAAAGTAGTTGATAATGTATACATAAAGTGGTCTTTAACCCATCCTCCATTCAAAATTTTGTCTCAACTAACAAGATCGGAGCCTGTGTGATATCACTCTCTCCAAACCGGCCAGAAACCAAAAAATACACCTGCATGATGCCAGAAAGTTAAGTCACAGTCTGTGCACCTCTTTTTCACATGATCTTATTCATTTTAATCATACACTATATACTATTATATTCTATGCGTCGCCTGCCTTTTGCTCTGGACCAGGGGGCAACTAACTTTCTTTGAGCTGTGCGAGGTTCCTATATATAAGAATAATGTGGTAAAACACGTGACTGTATTAAGATAGCAAACACGACATAAAGGGACAGAATACGAGGTTTTGTTGAACAAAGAGATTGTGGTTTAACTAGATTTCCCTCTCCAGGTTTTGTTGAAATCAATGGAGGTTCGAGTGAGAGGTCCTTACACCATAAGAAACGGGGTAAGACTAACGCAAGTCGATTTTATTCAATTTACAGCACAAACTTGGCCTATGTGAAACTTGGTTTCTCAACCTCAACCTTCAGCTTAACTCGGTATGCCTTCTTTCTACGTGTTCAAAGTTAACAACAAGATAGCTCGATGATCGAAAAACAAGATTTCAATTCAAAACTCAAGCTCGGTGTCCGTGTTTTGTACTGTTCCGTTATATATAAATAAAAACAATTTTTTCCATGTCGGTAAATTTCTAAAAGAGTTGGTGAGTATCAAAAAGTTATTGATTAAAAAAGTTACTAGTCACCTAACTTCCTAGTAACTTGTTGGCTAATAACTCACTAACACTAACTCTTTTTGACAATTTAGAAATGATCAACTTTTATCTTTTACTATTGTCTTTCTTTCCAATACTATAAATTTACCAACTTCTATACAAATTTCGAAATCCAAACATACGTTGGTAACTAACTCAAACTAAAGTTGGTAAATTTAAAAAAATCCAAACCTACAATGATAACAAACTTGAAAGTCGTTGAATACCCAGAAGTAGTTGATAATTAGTGGAAGAAAAGTTGATGAATCATTTAAATTAAATTTGGTAATGTCATATAAAAGTTGGTATAAAGCTTAATTAAGAAAGGTAAATTAAAATTATTAATTAAAATAAATAAACTTGGCAAGTAACTCAAATGAGAGTTGGTAATCCAAAACTAGTAGTATTAGAGAAAATTGTATAAATTACTCTAATTAAGGTTGATAAATTCTTAGAACAGTAGGTAAATTTAAAGCATTGCTAAGAAATGCACATAAAAGTTTGAAAATGATTATAAAATTTGGAAAATGTCAAATAAAACTAAATGTAGTTAAGTAATTCAAATGAGAGTTGGTAACCGAAAATAGATGTTAGTTTAAAGGGAGAAAAGTTGTGAGTTACGCTAATATAGGTTGGTAATCTTTGAAAAGAGTTAGCACATGTTAGGTATCTAACCAAGGAAAATAAAAAGTGGTTTTTCAATAGAAAGTTGATAACTTGAAAGAACTAAATTTTGGTAAATTATTTAAATGAGATTTGGTAACTCAAAACTAGTCGGTAATCTAATATGACAAAATCCGATAAAACTCTTTAATTTAGTTTGGTAATTTCATATTAGTAAATTCAAAGCATTAGAAAGTTTATGTAAATAAAAGTTAGTAAGTATAAATATTACTAATTTGCAAACTGTGAAAATTTATAATTTCATATAAATGTCAGCAAGTCATCAACAAGTTATTTAGAGAAAAATCACCGGCTATCTTTTTTATTAACATTTTTTTTGACACTTAGGAACAGTTATTGAAATTTATTATAAGCATGGCAAAAAAAATTCATATTTTTTGGTCCTGAACAAGGGAATTCTACTTAAATTACATCAACTCTGTTTTTTCTGTTTTTTTGTCAGAGTTCTGTGACCTCAAGATCTCTCCGGAGAACATCATCTTAAGAACACGTAACCAAATACACTTTTCTGTCAAAAATTATTTTATATCACCTCAGAGTGAATGACTATGGACTTATGAATTACTAATTTACCATCGACTTCCTCTTTATAAAACCTTTAAATGGAGAAAATCCGTTACATAACCTACACCACATGACATGTTGACGGGATATTACTCATCCAATCAAGTATTCTCATTTGTTTTCAACTTTGGACATTCATTGCAAATAACGGCACTGTACTTTAAATGATTGATGCTACATCAACATGTCACTAAATAGATATTCGGCTTGTTAATTAAAGTCTTTTTTTTATACTTTTTTACATATCCTCGTATCAATGTGTCTGCAGAAAATACTGCAGATTGGAGGATTGTCCTAGATCACCCAGGGATACGGCAAAGATCAAGCTTCATGATTCATGAAAATTTTTGTAAAATACGAAAAACGTGCGATGAACAATACTTGATTTAGTCAAGATTTTCCTTGATGCTTGCAGACATTGGGCCAAGTAATTAATGTTGTGCATGAAGAGGTTCGTCAAGTTGGGCAGTTTTATTATGGGTTTCTGACCGACATCAGTTAATAAAGACACTCGGATATCTGTACATTGAATTTGGGGGAACAAGTAGACTGACGCACATTCCCCGACCCCAGATAACAGCAAGGACAAATTATTTAAATTAAACTTCTATTTGTCTAGAGCATGTGCATTCATATCGATAGGAAAAATTGTTTAAATAATCCTAAATCTATTGTAAGGCTGCAAATTCAATCCTAAACTTTATAATTTGGTGAACGTAGTCCTAAACCTTTAAAGATTTCCCAATGTAGTTCATCCGATTATTTTATGCTAGAAATTCCTGACGTGGCGGTTTAGTTGGCGATGACCGTCCTACGTATCACGGCCGGCAATCTACATGTCGTACTCCACTCAAAGCGAAATTTCCAGAAATTTTTATATTTATTTTCTATTCTTTTCTTTTCCTTTCCTTCACTGTTCATCTTCCGGAAAGAGTCGGTAGGGTCATCGGGTCCGCGGCGATGGGATCATTGTAAAACTAAAGAGTTGTAAAGGGCTTTCTTAAAGTATTTCAAGGGTTTCACTTTACCAACAAAACTTCAATTGGGGCGAAAGTTAAGTAGCTCTTACTCCTAAACCATGAGGTTGCAAAATACTTGTAATTATGAGGTTGCAAAGTTATATATGTTTGATTTTACAATGAAAAATTGAAATGAGAAAGAAGTGACTTCATCAAACATTAGTTTCTACAGTGTTTCTCAAAAAGGAACGAGTCCTAATATATGATGCAACAGAATGTGTAAGAGATGCTAGTCTTGCAACAGAATTATACATTTTTTTCAGACCACATTTACAACACCTAACAAGTCTCATGAACAGATTAAGTCCAAATCTTTTACCAATGTAGGTGGTCCTGACCTAGACGATTTTGCATGTTGTTGGTAGAATCCGAACGAGTGACCTCCAATTTTCGAGTTGGAAATAACACCTCAATCAACTACGCCAGCTCTGGAGATTTTCCGTTAAAAAGTGTTAGGAAATGCATATACATAACATGGTATTTTAACACATCCTCCATTCAAAACTTTGTCTCAACTAACAAGGATGAGAGCCTATGTAATATCACTCTCTCCAAACCGGCCAAAAACCAAAACATACACCTGCATGATGCCAACAAATTAAGTAAGTTCGCAGTCTGTGCACCTCTCCTTTTCACATGATGGTACTCATTTTAATCATACAAGTGATACTATTCTATTCTACGCGTCACCTGCCCTTTGCTCTGGACCAGGGGGCAGCATGCTTTCTTTGCGCTGGGTTATATATTCTTTAGCTGTACGAGGTTCCTATATCTAATGTGGTGGAACACGTGACTGTATTAAGATAGCAAACCAGATATAAAGGGACAGAATCCAAGGTTTGGTTGAACACAGTGGTTTTGGCTTAACTAGCTTTCCTTCATCGGAACGAGAAATCCGAAAACTGCTTTGAGACAGTCACACACGGTTTCGATAATACGATATGCTATCGAGCAAAGGTATGGTTTTGACTGGTAGATACGGTTTGCTTGTATTTTCAAGGACGAGATTCATTTTAATTGAACTGTTCGAATGGTCGTTGGTTTGCATACTCATGCAGAATTTTCTATGTAATTGTACTCACGAGTTCACTGCATTCAATGAATTTTTAAAAGGCCTGGGATAAAAGGTTTTAACTGACCTCGCCATTTCGGTTCCAAGCCGGTTTTGAAAGTAACTCAACGGAATCTCTTTGAGTTACTAACTAGCAATTCATCCTTGACTCATTGACTGCTTGAGACCAACTTTTCGAAAAGTGGAGACTAGCCAAGGAGTGATGAGTCATGATTAGAGGATTTGATGTAATCACTTTGAAATTTATAGAATGGCTCAAAGGCATAAAACCCTAATCTAAGAGAGCCTCGATTCAAGTGGGCACTCCAATATCTAAAATGAGTATAACACAACATCGCAACGCTTAATCGCAACTTATAAATGTAATTAAGTAGTCAAATAGTGTTTGTGTCGAACAACACGAATGTGTTTGAAACCTGTAAAACCAAAAAATCACAAACTTTTATATTGCTTTAACCGATAGAATCCTAAGCTAGAGCTTGAGGTTTGAATTGAAATCTCTTTTTTCAATGACCGAGCTATCTCTATTGTTAACTTTGAACACGTAGCTAGAAGGCATGTCGAGTTAAGCTGATGGTTGTGGTTGAGAAACCAAGTTTGATATAAGCCAATGTTAAACATCAATCTCTAGTCAAGTTTGTGCTGTAAATTGAATAAAATCGACATGGGTTAGTCTTACCTCCTTTCTTATGGTGTTAGGACCTCTCACTCGAACCTCCATTTATTTCATTATTACTCGTGTTGGCTTGTCATGTGCATTACGACCATAGCTAATCTGTTAATTGTTTAATGCAAGTTGCTGTTCTGTTTGAGGATAACAAATTTATTTTCCTCTCTTTCTCTCAACGAGGACAGAGTGATTTAAAATAATAAGCAGTGTTCAACATTAACGGCACATGGAACAGTCTCTATATAATCAGTCATTGTCGAGACAGTTTAGCATTAGAATACGAGAGCGAGAGAGAAAGAGAGGGAGCGAGAGAAAGAGAGAGATGGGCAGAAACCCTAGTAGTGGTGAAGATGGATTGAAGTTCAAGAAACAAGTTTGGTCGACTCTTGAAGACCAAATCCTCATCGATTACGTCAAAGTTCATGGTCAAGGGAGATGGGGCAAAGTTTTTAAGGCAACAGGTGAGTTAAGGCCTTGATTTTACTACTTTTCTCTTTGCAAACTGCCACATGGAAAGAAAAAGAAATAAATGTTCAAAAACCATACTGTGAATAATAAGAATGCATGTCTGGACTTACATAAATACCGGTTATTCAATAAGTGCACCAATATGATGCTTTGTATCAACAATGAAAATAACTAGTCCCACATACGATAAATGATTATATGGTCCGATATATTGTTTTCCAATAGAACTTGAATGCCTGAAAATATTTTATGAGCGACGCCTAAACATGTGACAATGTTCATTCCAATGAATAAGTTGCATCTAAAGTCCTACTATAAAATTCAAATTATAGGACATTACGCTGCATAGTTTTCACTGAATCCGAGTTATTTAGACATAGCAAATGGTCGGAGAATTTCTTCTTTCTTTGTATCCTCTGGAAAAGTATACTTCATTTATGAAAGTAAATCCTACCAGTAATGTGCTCATACTTGCTTGTTTTGTATCTCCTAATCACCGAAAAAAAAAATACATGAAACTGATGTGCAGGCCTCAGAAGGTGTGGACAGAGCTGTAGGCTCCGGTGGTTAAATTACCTAAGACCAGATATCAAGAGAGGAAACATATCACCTGAAGAAGAAGAGCTCATCATTAGGCTCCATAAGCTCCTGGGCAACAGGTATTATTTGTATTCTTCAAGTGATGAGCTCATCATACCTCTGAGATTGTTCTTCGAAGGAGTTATTGAAGGTGATGATAATTTGCTATGTCTTTCACCTTTAAACAAAGAGAGGCATTTGACCATGCTGTTTCTCAAAGCCATTTTCAGTTCCAAAAGAATATTATTGAGATTGGCACTAACATGTGTTAGGTTACTTGCTTGTAGGTGGGTTCTTATCGCGGGAAGGCTCCCTGGCCGAACAGCCAATGAGATAAAGAATTACTGGCATTTGACCATAAAGAAGAAGCTAGTCCAAGACAACGATGACCCAACAATGAACTCAAAGTGCGAGGATAATAAGCTCATAAAGAACAAGCCCCTGGACGAGAAGGCGGCAGCTGAATTGCAATGCGACACGGATCGTGACAGTAAGCCATGTAAGGCAGAAGGTGTTGTTTCAGATAGAATGATGGATATAGTTGAAGGGAAGGGTCAGGGAGGAGATCACGAGGATGACATGATTTCATGGGAAAACATGATGATGGACCTCAATGTGGAGGATATGAGGATCTCTGATAATCAGTACTCTGAGCTCTTTGAAGGCAATCAAGATGGAGCGAATCAAAACGGGTGGCTTTCTGATGAAATGCTGTCTAAATGGGTTACTGAGTTGATGGGGTGATGCAAGTCCTTCAACGGTGCCCCAGCTCTTCGCATTCATATCGCTCAAGAACACTCAGCATGCACCTTGATTTAGGTGGCATCATCAACTGCGAAAACAATAATCTTAATTTAGTTTACCACATTCACTTTTGGGAAGTATAATATTTATAGGATTAGTTGGTAGTCATCTTGACTAGTTTTATCTTGTCAGCTTTGTTATATCATATGACTATAATACATCTCAAAAAAGGACATGCACACTCCTGAAATTTTTTTAACCTTTTTAAGGAACATTGTTGTAAGATAGAAATATGCAAGTATTAAAAATTTATGAAAAATAAAGATTTCATTAACTGACGTATTTCACACGAATATAAGTTTTGTGGAATGAGTATTTGAAGATAGTATTGAGATTCCTAAAAATTATGAGATTTTCTTCACGCTATATAATACTATACATATATGTATGTATGAATGTATGTATGTATATATATATATATATATATATATATTAACAGAACATAGGTGTTCTTGCAAAAGTATTTACACATTTCACAAGAATTAAGATGGTAATAGTTCCCAACAAACAAAACTTTTGCAAACCCACAAAAGGAAAAGAAGAAAAATATATTGTTGGGCGAACAGCCACGATCCACATGAAGGGAAATCGTAGGCCTCATCTTTGGCATTGCTCTTTAAATTGTTTAACGAAAGGGAGACAAAGTATTAATTAAATCATTATTCGAGCTACCCATTCCATCTATTCAGTCGATATTTGGGCCATCCAATAACTCATACATGGGCCACCTTAGGCTTGACTAAGGGCCTATTTGATAACCCAATAAAGTGCTGAAGATTAAATATTTGACGTTTGATTAGATTAAGCTTGTGTGATAACCTTTAATAGAATCGACTTAAATTATTTTAATTCAGTAAAAAAATCCACTGAGGAGTTATTTAAGTCAATCGGTAGAAAAATAATGGATGGCGACTAGAATCTTGCTAGATAAAATGATAAAACATACATGTAATGGTCTTTTTTCTATTTTTGGAAAGAGGTTAATGATATTCAGCTATCCGTTATTAATTTTCGTCAAACAAATTTTAATTCTATTTTCGGCAGTTGACATGATCAACACTCAATGTTCACTACTTAAATTTTCAGCACTGAATTTCCGATTCTACCAAGCGGGCCCTAAATCTCCAACACACAAGCAAGCCTCGGTGCAACGGAATGATGATAGCACAAAGACTTGGGCACTAAAAGGACAAGAGAAGAGACAAAATTCACCAATCAAGTTAGTCAATTCTCCATGAGCAGCATGAGCAACTTTTTTGTTGTATATATGTAGTGATATCCATTATAAAGCACCTTGAAAAACATCCATTAAACAGTTGGCAATGATGGATGACATAGATTCCTCTTTTTCTTCAAGAGAGATCATAGATAGAGAGATTGATTTGTACATTCGCTTTGTCACTACATGACCATCAAGGTCCAGTAGGAAAGGAGAATTCTCTTGCAATGCTGTCATGCTATTTCATGAGAGTGATTCTATCCTTTTGTCCTTTTGTATGGAGCCCAACAGAAGAACCCATTTCAAGTGGGTCAAGTTTGCACGGTGGTCGAAAAAAACTAATTTTTTGGGGTCTTGGCACAGGTCATAGAAAGCAACCCTACTCTAATAGGGTCATGCCATAATGTCGATATCTTGGGGCCCAATTCATGTGATGATGGTGATAATTTACAAGAAGAAAAGAAAAAGCGGGCTTGGATTGGAATCTCTATTTACTTTTCTTGGCTTGACCGTGAATCATAAGTTAGAAATATGGCAATCTAATCATGCAAAACCTCAATTCTTGGCTTGAACGTGAATCATAAGTTAGAAATAGGGCGATGTAGCCCGTACGTTGCACGGGTTCATGACTACTGTTATATTATTTCAAATGTTGACGTGAACTTTCGCGAGAAAAATAATATGTATAAAATTGTAAAATTGATTATTCGCATTAATCAAATCCTCCACTAGAGTTTATGTAATACTTTATTTAAAGTTGATCCGGACTCCATCATTTAGGTCTATCCTCCCCGATTAAAAGAAAACATGAGAAATAAAATCGCAATATTTATTAAATCACAATATAAGTACATGCAACATTTCAAGCACTAATCGATTAATACTTGAAAGCATAAAGTAAGAATGTAAATTCAACTCTCTCGCTTGCTTTCATTCAATGTCACTATTTTCACTTTTGTACCGCCGACGTGGTGTGAAGGTAAGCAAGCTATTTGTATAGAATCTTCTTGAAAAAAAAAATAATGTTTTCTCTTTTTCCAATTGCTCATCACTGTTGGCTCAATACCCTAAGAAACCTCCAACTTTAGGTTCAATCCAATTATATCATAACTTTTTTTTTATCCCATAAATAATCCTCAACTTTAGGTCGTGTCCCAATTTTACCCTAAACTTTTTTTTGTCCTATGAAATACCCCCAACTGTAGGTCTTATCCCAATTTTACCGTCCAATCCCAATTTTACCCTAAAATTTTTAGTCTCATAAAAAATCATAAAACTTTTACTTAAGTCGCAAATTTACCCTCATTAACCCTCTGTCCAAAATTTCTTGTTGACAACTGAGTGATGGAAAACTTCCAAGGACGAGCTGTTCGAGCATTTCAAGAGCGAGCTCTCCGACCGTGAGAGATGGAACATTCCCAAGTACGAGAGATTGATTAATGCAAAATCACTAAGGGCAATTTTGATAGAGAGGTAATGGAGAGCAAATTTGTGACTCAAGTAAAAGTTGGCTATCTTTTATGAGACAAAAAAAATATTAAAGTGAAATTGAAACTAAACCTAAAGCTGGGTGTTTTTATGAGATAAAAAAAAAAAGTTTACGGTGGAATTGGTACTGGACCTAAAGTTGAGGATTTTTTTTTAGACAAAACAAGTTTAGGGTAGAATTGGGACTGGACCTAAAGCTAGGGGTTTTTTATGAAACAAAAAAAAAAGTTTGGGGTAGAATTGGGACATGACCTTAAAGTTGGAGGTTTTTTATGAAACAAAAATAGATTGGGACAAAAGTTAAAGTTTGAGGCTTTTTAGGATATTAGACCGATCTCTGTTTCTAGAGAGATAGAGCTAATTTCTTCAAAGTCATCTTCTGATTCCATATATTCCGCTTTCCTTTTAACGGAAATTCTCCTTTTTTTTTCTTTTGGTAATCTTTTGATGCCTATCTTTTAATTTACGTAAGAATTGATGAATATCTCATCATACATGACAATTTATCACAAATAGAATTATTGGATATCTTGTGGAAAATATGCGATATTCATTTTATTTAAAGAAATTCGGAACATTTCTTTCCATAAGAATGCATATCTAGAAATTCTTAATTATTTTGACTAGAGTAAGAATATTTTCATATTCCTAGTTTTTCTAGTGAAAATTTCGTTCCCCGTCAGTTGGTTGTTAATATATTGCATTTATTGATACTTCAAGTAATTTTTTTTCCCAAGTTTGAAAATTTTATTTTGGTTGTATCATGATGATTGGCTAAGTATTTTATTTACTATATATAATATGTTACATAGAGATTCACGTCACAATAGCAAAGATTGGTGGTCCATACTTTAACAACTCGAGAAAAATTGGTCTAAAATTAGAAGGAGCTTGAGCTATTGTTTAGAATTTCCAACAAAATTTTAATATCTTGAAGTGTGATCGAAACTATACTTTGAACTAATTGCTGCTGTAAAATGACGGATTGCAGTAGTAATATTACTTTAACGAAAAGAATTGATAATATAAACAAAATCATCATAACGCCGATATACGATTCAAAGTGTGCTGATAAATTCTGCCGGACATACTAATCCTTATTGGTATTGTCTTGATTGCTTTGCCTTATTTTTTCTTCAATGATTCCAAACATATACCCGCTTATATAATATTTTTTTGGAGAAGCGACACTTATCACGAAAATTCAAAACATGAAGTCTTAGTTATTATTACTAAATGTAGCTACGTTTTTATCGTCGAATGTAGCTAGGAGACAACATTCTAATATTTATCTATCTTGTCTTTCTTAGGGAAACAACACCTAGAGACATATCTTTCTCTTGCAATTTTTTGGTTTTTGAAATCTTTCAGAAACCTTCTCTCCGTTATCATATTCTTATTTGTAATTGTACTCTAGTCATACATATTTTATACATCTTAAGAAGGTAGAGAAAGTCACTATTTTGATATTTATGTTATGCTCATAACATGTTGCTCCACGTTATGAGATGAGCAAATAGAGAGGTGAAATCAAAATGGGAAGAAAATTAGGAAAAGGAGGCTTGTCAAGAGATTGACAAGTGTTACCTTCCCTCCACAAGCCCCCTTTAAGAACCTTATTTCATGTATTGTGCAAGTTTCTTATGCTAATCTCTATAAGTTTTACGTGGTTGATCAGCATTCCCAAAGAGAATACGAACTCTTGTTCAATTCCTACCAACTTAATTAGGACATTATCAAGAAATCTCTCATTATGGACGTCAAAGAGAGGGGAAAAAAAAGCAAAATTCCATAACATTTAGGAATAACAGAAGACTCTTGCTCCATGACTTTAATCTTCTTTTGTATTTCCATATATTCCATTTTTCTCTCCTAGATCGTGAGACTTACGTTAGACCTTGAGTCAAAAATGGAGTTGACCTTGAGTCAAAAAGGTATAATTACTACGCAAGATTGTCTGCCCTTAAGCAAACCAGATGAATTAATTAGACTAAGCCCATTCCTCACTTCAAGCTGCTTTAGTATAGTTTTCCACTTACAAAGATTAAAAATTGTCAGGTGGGTTATCTTTTACATGTATGCATGAAATGGTGATTATTTAAGTTTGTGCTAATTCATTCATGGAGGGGAGTATTCACTTCTCTTAATGCTGGATGTGTGTGGAGAGAACAAAAGTCTTTCCAAGATTTATAATTGAACTAGTAACAAGTTGGTAAGGAAGATAAAATTAGCTGATTAAATTAGATTCCAAGTAGATGAATTTCCAAATAAAATTTTAAGATGGATCTCGAGAGAAAAAGATTTGGCACTGGGTTTGGTTGGGTTCTTTTGCTATAGCAAATTTCAATCAAAATTGGGCAAAACCTTACTGGTACTTAAAGACAATGAAAGAAATACGTGAAAGTATCGCCATTCATAACATGATAACGATTTAAGCAAAGAATAAATCCGTTTGAAAATGACTAATGAATCAACATCAATCAGTACAAGATGGTCTTTTGAATGTGAACTTTGTAATGCAAACCATTTCTTAATTTCGGTACCTTTACTCAACCAAATCGAACCACTATAAAAAGTGCGAGGTGTTACTGCACTTTCATATTCCCGAATTGCCCTTCTAAATAACAAAAAATCATGTCTAAAATCCAAAGTTCATATCCTAAATTTGGATTCCAATGTTCGATAACCCTCTAGAAAGAATACCTGTAGAGCCGGCCAACCAGTTTGCTGTCTCATCAAGCATCTGTCCCTATCCATGTAAGTATTTGGGCCAAATTGTCCAATAGCCGACGCATTATGCGCATAAATTCGCTCTCCATGAATCTGACTCCCATACACTGCAGACAAAGCACACGATTTACACGTTTTGTTGTCCTAGATATATGCTACTATGACACTATTTGCACTTGTTATTCTCTTTAATTTAGTTATTTATATTGATTTTCTCTCATTATTCCCACAACGAGGAGAAGTGTCTGCAATTTAAGTTCTAATTTTGTTGACAATATCAATACTTTTCTGATTTTTCTACAATGGTTAGCTCTCAAGTTTAACTCAATATTGTTTTCTACATGAAATTATAAAATCCACGACTCTTTTAACGTGAAAATATCATGAATATAGTGTTTATCATTTTCATGAGCCGGAAATCTTCCGACAGAGCCAACTTGGGGGTTATAATGACCAAAGATGTTGTTATGTCTCTTTAGTACATTTTCAACGTTCATTAGGGCTCCATCAAGTTCGGTTTGATTTGATGGTTACTTCTCATGAACAGCAAGATCGAGATCTTCTTTTGTCATCAGTGATCAAAGCATTCAAGAAAATGAAGCATGAGATATTTTTCTTTATTATTCTTCTCATCTAAGAGTGCAATGGATTAATATATCGAATATTTAATCGAACAACTCCCCACTGAACTTCTCTATGTACCAATCTTATCAGAACACGTTGCATGATATTTGGTTCTTTATTGTCAGATCAAGAAAACCTTAAAACATCAATCCTTTTCCTTAAACAAATCGTACGATGATAACCCTATTGAGATCACAATTCGTACTGAGGAAAATCTCTGTGAAAGATAGACCACAAAAAATAAAATCTTTGTGAAAGCAACTTTCGTATATGCTGCTGTTGAATTTCTTGACATATGCAAAGAATCAAAACACCCAAAATCGAAATCTTTTAATATTTATGTATTTTCAGAAAACCTTTAAGCTTGTGCTCAAATTTCAATTTTAGGTGATTGGGTGTTCCTAAAGTTTGACCAGTCACATAAATCAAGCCTTTTTCTTTACATTGCTTCTTGTTCTCATCTTTCCATAATGAAGGGATGAGGATTTTGAAGTCAAACTTTTACCATTAAATTCTATGAAATACCCATTTCGTGAGAGATAATTATATGACGTTACATGAGTTAAAAATGTAATTTATTAAACCAAATCTCAAGCGCTTTAAATGATGATCGCTTAAATCTTTCTCGGTACATAAAATCAAACCGAACCTTTGAACGTTTTTAAACATTTGTACGTAAAGTGTGTGCTTATTTGCTGATATATAAATGAAGCCAATCACTCAGATCATAAATTACCCTAACCTTGACAACCCTCGGTTAAAAAATTTTAAAACCCTAATTAAAACTCTCTAATCATAGTGAGAAAAGGGTAATTTTTATTTAAAAAGAAAACGGCAGATGCAGAGAAGTTTCTCATCAAGAACTAGGAAAGGACCAAGAACTGACGCCAACGAAAGATTCTACAATCTTTGCGAAATATTCAACCGCGAAGATTCGCTGCAACTGCAAGTGCCTAACTCGAGAAAAACATCGAAACATCAGATTCGCATCTCGACTAAAAACGTAGGAGAGAGGCGGACGATGTCCATCGTCCGACGTCACCTTTCCTTAGAAAATTGTGCACCAAATCTAATCTTGTCCATATTATATATTTCCTTTGACCGCGACTCATGCATGTCTCCATCTTCTTCCTTTTGATTGGAGAGATTTGATTTGCCTCGAGTTGACCTTGACCATGTAGAAACGAAAGGGCGTATTGGGAGATACTGTTCAAGATCGACACGCCATATCGCCCTTGATTTCGCACGCCAAAATCTACGTGAAAACCACGGAAGATAAGTTCGGATCGGGAAGATCAGATCGTGTCCACATGAAATCTGCGCAGCCCACTAATTTTTCTTTTGCTGGTTTTTGGAATGTTCAAAGTCCGTCAGTCTGGAAATGCGTAGCGTTGTGACCAGGATCATCCAAGAGATTTGATGGTACAGCAAGCAATGTTTAGGAGTTCAATAGGCAAAGTAAGAGATTCCAAATTCTTGCTAAGCTTGGTTTATTAAATGACGCGACAATTCCTAAGCAAAACCCTAAAAAGAAAGCTCGAGAGCCATAACCTTAAAAAAGTTGATCGCTACTTACGTAATCCGATATCCGACTCGAGCGTTTTCACGTGTCATGAAGCTAATCTTAGTAAGTTCCCTCCGGTGGAGTACTAAGTGTCCTATTTCCATTCCTTATTCCCTACGAATCACTCACTAATTACAATTAGTGAATCTACGTTGAACCCTATTGGCCAGTGATGACTCATCATTGTCGTCTCAAGGAGCGGATACATCACTTGACGCAGCCGAATGTACTTTGAACTAAAATTCCGATGATGGAGTCAAGAATCGATGGGGTAGTGGATTCCAACAGAGATGACATCCCCGACGCTAGAGATCAACAACATCTTGTATTCTGCCATTCGCATGTCATATTAGGCCCGAACAACATAATTTTTTTAATACACGAAACAATTGACTAACTCCAGTTTCACTGTGCCCAATACCCAAAAGTCTCGTTCATTAAATTTTTATTTTCCGTCCAATGGGAAACCCTTCTTTTGTAGCTTTCGTTACACCAGCGTTTGTCCAAATGACGATGGACAGTATGTGACATTGGGTAAAATTAAAAAAATCGAATAATTAAGCGTCGCCCTTGAGGGGTCTCGATCAGAACTTTGATCCAAACATTGAGAACCCTAAATTAAAGCCCCCCAAATCCATACCAAATCTAGGGTAGAACTCGGAAAAACAATTTAATGATGCAAAGAAGATGACAAAGTTTAGGCATTTGGGGACCATTTTGAAGGAGACATCGAGCAGTTTCTTTCTTCTGGGCCATTTTGCCTCGAGTTGACCTTGATCGCAATCTGAGCTTGCATGTTGCCAAGGGAAGTGCAGTTTCTTTCTTCTGGGCCACGAAATTAAAGGGAACTTTATATTTAACGAGGACCATCGCACCATCCTCTATGGTTGCACGCACGACTCAAATTACGACAAGACTTGATAAGGTAACAAGAACTAAAACCCGAACGGCATAAGAAACAAGTTTTGGTCCTCGGATCTTTTTTTTTTTTTTTCTTGTCTGTCATATCTCTAATTCTCATCACTCTCTGACTTTTTGCTTTGCCTCTTGCAAAGTGTGAGAGTCAAACCCCACACCTATGATACTAGCGTCCCCCCCACTCCAATCGCTTTAATAGCAGGGTTGCATGCCTATTGGCTGCTCCTCGGATCTTATATAATTCACAATTGAAGGATCCCAAGTCCTGTCTTTGGAAAATTGTCATAGTGCAAAAAAAATATATTCCCTGTACTTGCTATTAGACATCTTAATGCATGTTTTCAATTTTTTTTTAATGACAAGGAAGATGATCCTATGTAGATATAGCTTTAAGTCAAATGAAATACCCTGCCAAAATCATGATGTCAGTGAAACGCAAACTAGAATTCGGGTGAGTGACTCCAATATGATATTATATGCGTTGAATTATATGGATAACAAACCTGAGAAAATTATCCAAAAAATCCAAAACTTATTGCAAGTTTGCCAATTTAGTTCTAAACCTTTTAATTTTGCGAATTGAGTTCTAAATCTTTTCACGTTTTACCAATTGAGTCCATATGACCAATTTTGATTTAAGTCAATGAAATACCCCACCAAAATCATGATATCGGTAAAATGCAAAACTAGAATTCGGGTGCATGACTCCAATACGATATTATATGCACTGAATTGTATGGACAAGAAACCTATATTTTTGCACATAGCCTACTCATATCTCCTCTCTCTTTTTTAAGTATTCCCTTTTTTTATACAGTTTCATCCCATCTGTTGTTCTGATGAAATTTAATTTGACCGATGCAAATCACGGATACGGCAACATAAATTCATATGCGTACACGCCAGCGTATCTGATTTGTTATGTATCTAGATGCTCCTACAAACAAGATATTACATTTATTATGAAGTGGTCCTGCCTTAACAGTTGCACCTTTCACCAATAAAACTATTCATTATCATTGAGGGAGATAATGAAAAAGAAAATTTTCTGCAATCCAACCCAACCTAATTTACCAAACTATATCGTGCCGTTGTATTAGGAACCCTTTGGGACTCCATGGTCCCACGGCGACGCCCAAGAAAGGGCACAAGAAAAATGAAACCAAAATACAACAAAAAATATAATGTAAAATAGAATTGAGTGTTCTCCCTAAAAGATATGTTTTGAGTTTGCAGTGTCTTGCATGAAATTGCATGGGATACAAAACAATTCACAAACACTGATGTTATCGTTCATTTTTATCATCTCTATGCTTTTTTGGAACTCCACAAAAGGTTAATAAACCTTGCGCTCATAAAATATCTTACTAACCTAATGAACCAGGTAATTAGAGATAGCTGAAAACTATGGTGACCGTTAGAAACACGAGGTTGCAGTGCTTGTTGATATGAGGACTCGTATTTGCATCGTTTGCCTAATCGGCGCACACAATTCCTTAATCACTACACTAATCTCGCGGGATTGTTGTCTATCCTTTTGTGGAAAGAGATTGCTCATGACCATCATTTGGTACGTTGATACGTGTTCTCTTCGCATTACCTTTAGCGGTAAGTTTTTGTACTATCAGCCTTCAAAACTTCTTTGTATCACAAGCATTACTCTAGTTATGTAATAAGCTAAACGAAGTAGAATAGAAACACCAAGCTTACCCACGTTAAATCGGCAAGACCTCACTTGCATTTATCATGAACTGTTTAAGATAACTTTGATTCGCATGGATCTCTCCACTTTTAGGTAAATAGATCCCGATATCATCAAATACCCTTACCAACCTCGTTGTTCTGTGAACGCCCGAGTCGACACTAAAGCGAATGGCCTTGACATAAGATCGTTTATACTGGCTCCCATGTCTATTTCATGCAACTACAATATTCGTGACAACTTAGATGGTGCACAAATATAGAAGTTGAGAATACTATCCAGCAATAAATGAAAAAAGGAACCTCCATGATTTTTATAAGCTACATGCTTTTTTCCTAGCACGGCATATAAGTTCAATGTCTTTTCATGGTCACCAAAAAAAGATTACCATATCTTCGCAATTTATGCATATTTAAGATATATCTACTTTGGCAGGTGCAATCATGCCTCGGATTCTTATATCTTATCTCCTTTGCCTTTATTCATCAAATGGCACTGGTGTGTAGTATCCAAATATGCAAGTTGCATGTCACCCACGAAAAAAAAAAGTGGAAAAATTCTTCTTCTTTTTTTGGTATTAATTTCCGGTGGGTGAATAAGATTGAATTAATTGCTACTAAATAGCAGTTTGGATTCGGAGATTTTTGTGTGTTTAAGTCCCCCCTAGACGATAGAATATATCATAGAGATATAAAGAGATTGATACCCTCGGTTTGTCCATGATATAGTACGTAACCTTCGACACATATGCTCAATTTTATCCCTTCTTTTGTTATATAGGTTTCTGATTTTGCGAATATGCCAAATTCATTGGAACTTCGTGAGCTGACCTATAGAAAACACACTTTCGTGATTCTCTAACAGTTTCCCTCGCGTCAAGAGAATCCAAATTTTGATAAACGAAGACATTTTCACCACTATAGTCCTTGATTAGAAAAAAAGGAACCGTAAGGCTCTGTGTTTGTTTGTTTTGCGGAAAATTTCATCGAGTTTTCACGAGAGAAATATAGGCTCTCAACCGCCCGGTATCTTAACTGAGTCAACTCAATGGCTCATGCCGGCCCCTTTTGAAGTGTAGAAGCTTGTTCGGCACCTCAATTTACTGGTTGTTTCATCAAAAAGTAGGGACGGAATACCTTTCAAAGTGTAGATCCATAAGTAGATCGACAAAGGTTGTGAAGGGTCCTTTATTGATTATTGAATAGGAAACATAAACGATGAGAAAATTAAAGTACTAAGACTGGAGACAATGGTCCAGCCATATAAAGGTATTGGAAATGTAAAGATGAACAAAATTATAAAATCGAACAACCGGTGTTCTTTAATTGATTGGCGGTCCCTTCTCCAAACTACAATTCAAGTACTTATACTTACGATCGATAGTTAACAATAGTTACAAAAAAATCAAAAGCGTTCTATAATAAGCGACAACTACTCAACGATAACTGACTCCACTACTCGACAATTGTGCCTTCTCCACTACTTCATCAGTCATGTCCTCTTCTCTTCTCCACAATTGCCAATATTAGTCACTTGTGGACTTCTCGGCTCCATTACCTGATGGTTACTTCATCATTAATCTGTCGACGGTTACATCATTCGTGGCCTTTTGTCGCTTGAGCCAACCACCATTGTCGACGTTCTACTTCTAGAGTTTGGCTATTTTCACTTATACCCTATGTGCTAAAACCAGTGTTCTTATCGATTAACTGAATTTGCCAACTCAAAGTTTTTAATACTCGGCCCAATTTTTCCTCTAGCGCACCTTGCACGATCTCTTCCATTCTGAGTCGACGGTCAAAGACTTGGAAAATTTTTTTTGTGTCAACATTAATCATAACGATCCAGAGTAATTCCTATCCCAATAGATTCCGGAAGGCTAATATCAATAGGGGAAAGGAAACGGTAATTTCAATGAACCCAGTCAAGGGTCTATCGATCATACAAACCGTTGGTCGATCTCGAGAACTAAATAAGTCTTGATCTAATAGATTTGTATATTAAATGGAATTCACCAGCTAGCTAATATTAAATTAGGTGGCATATGTAGTGACTGAATGAGTGATGTCTAAGAAATCTTCAATATCACATCTTTGACAAAATAAATTCTAATTAATTCATTGGAATTCCAAATATGAACTATGATATATATTCAAAAAAAAAATATGATTTCCTTAGGTTTACTAGAGTTGGGTTTGACCCACGTTCATTCATATCTTATGAAATTTGGTCGTTGATTTATGTGCCTTATATTTTTGCATGTGATTAATTTCAATTAAAGATAGCGTGGAGAAGTGAACAGTGGGAAGAGAGCATGTATCTGCCAGCTCAATCTTCATTTATCTATAATGCATTATTGGGATTAAAGGGAATAAATGATTATGTTATTTATTATTTCCCATGTTCTTGGTATTTTTTATTACTTTTTATTAGGTTTAGGATTGAATCAGTACCAATACAATAAGTTTAGAACTTTTTTTGTACTTTCCCCGCCATGTAAAGGTACTAGAAATGTAAAGATTAACAGAATGATAAAATCAAACAACTTGTGTTCTTTGATTGACTGATGGTCCATTCTCCAAACTATAGTTCAAGTACTTATACCTACAATTGACAGTTAATAACGGTCACAAGAAAATCAAAAGCACTCTACGTGGCTCCTACAATTCAATGAATCCTATTTACAAATAGTTATTCAACAATAATCGACTCCACTACTCGTCAATTGCCTCTTCTCTATTACTTCAATGGTTGTGTCTTCTTCTCTTCTCCACAATTGCCACTATTAGTCGCTTGCGGACTTCTTGGCTCCACTACTTAACGGCTGCGTCGAACTTTGCCTTTTACAAATATCTCTCGAATAGTTGCATTCGAGATTGTTCGCTCTAACACTTTAACGTTTACTTGATCATTATGATGTCGACAATTATATCAATCATGGCCTTTCGTCATTTGGGTCGACCTCCATCTATTGTCATTCTACTTCTAGAGTTGGCTATTTTCACTTATGCCCTCCGTCAGCTAAAATTAGTTTTTTTATTGATTAACTGAATTTGCTAACTCATAGTTTTCAACACTCAACCAATTTTCGTCTGTCGCACCTTGCTCGATCTCTTCCATTCCGAGTCGACAGTCGAAGACTTAGGCTTTTCTTAGTGTCAACACACAGATCATAACGATCCAGAGTAATTTCTATCACAATAGATTCCGGAAGCCCGATATAAATAGGAGAAAGGAAACGGTAATTTGAATGAGAAGCCTAATCAAGGGTTTATCGATCATACAAGCCATCGGTCGATCTCGAGAACTAAATGAAGTCTTGATCTAATAGATATCTATATTAAATGGACTTCACCAGCTAGCTAACATTAAATTAGGCGGCATACTTCATGACTGAATCAGTGATGCCTAAGAACTCTTAAATATCACATCTTTGACAAAAACAAATACTACTTAATTCATTGGAATTCCAAATATCAACCTTGATATGTATTCAATAGATATAATTTCCTAAGGTATATTCGAGTTGGCTTTGACCCACGTTCATTCATATCTTATGAACTTCGGGCGGTGATTTACATGCCTTAACATACATTTTCGCATGTGATTAATTTCAATAAAAGATAGAGTGGAGAAGTGAACAGTGGGAAGAGAGCATGTATCTGCCAGCTCAGTCTTCATTAATCTATAATGCATTATTGGGATTAAAGGGAATATATGATTATGTTATCTATTATTTTTTAGTTTTTTTCTTTTCTTATCTAGGTTATGTACACCGCACTGTAGCAGAAGCTGTCGATTCATCGGTTCCCGTTGACTTTGCTATATGATATACTGTTTGACTTTGGGGAGGCTCAACGAGAACTATAAAGTAATCTTCTTAAGCGCGATTATCAGAGAAGGAACCATGTTTTAAGGAAAGGAAAATAGAATTAAAATATGGTGAGAGATGACTAATTTTTCGTTTTAAAATTTAAAGTGGTGCGACCAAGACATCTCTAACAACCTGTAGATGCTAATGTCTCAGATTGGTGGACAGTGTGAGTCACTTCAGCACAGCAATGTCCGATTCTTTTATGTCTGATTTCCTGCTAATCGTACTGTTATTGTCCGGCTGAGTAATTACTAATTAGCATATAATGTGTGTTTAGAATGGCTTTTTTTAGTTCTTTTCTTGTGATTTTACTCTTGCTATTTAGTTTAGTCACTTTAAAAATTACAAGGGAAAATTACCAAAAAAGGTCTTAAATATATTGCAATTGTGCCAATTCAATCCCTAAACTTTTTGCATTTTGACCAATTTAGTTCATCTAGCCAATTTTGGCCGATCGGCGCTGACGTGGCAATGGGATGTTCACCGGCCACTATGGGGAAAAAAAAGGAAGGAAGAAAAGGAAAACGAAAAAAGACTAATAAAATATCTAAAAATTGTAACGGCGACGTTGGCCGGACAGCTAGCGCCGGTGTCCTCGTCTGCGCCAGCCGACCAAAATTGATCAGATATACTAATTGACACAATTATAATAGGATTAGAACTTTTTTGGTAATTTTCCCAAAATTACGATCATATAGATTTCAACAAGGGTCAAAATCGCGAAAAGGTAATCAAGAATATTTTCATTCATTAAATCTCTTGAAAACAAATCTGGCTGAATGTTTCTCATCTCACAACATTCTAAGGTTATTCTCCAAAATAAGCAAACCTTTCTTGACATATATATTCTATGACTTTTCCTTTTACATAATATCAAATGCGCGCACCGGTTGCATGTATACAAACAATGGACATTTGGAAAATTGAGTAAAACGAGTTTGTTACGAAAAATATGAATGACTAGATAATGGATTCATAAAAACACACGATATAAAGATATTGTATAGATATACAAGAAACAAAAGAAAAATACATCGCAATTCGGAAATTTTTTTCAGGAAGGTTGTCAAAGCACAAGACTCAAATTGTAAAGTTGAAATTCACAAGAGAGAAAATATAGTTATTAGCTTACGCATTTGTCCATTGATATAATATCAATAAAATATATTATTAAGAATATTTAGAGAAGAAAAAAAATAATTGAGATCTCTTCGAAGTAGAAAGTCCTTTTGCTTTATATGATAGTATACTTTACTCGTGTGATCTTATTCTAAAACCAGTAGCAAATGTAAACACACGTTACGTGTGTACAAGAAATATACATTTGAAAGATTAAGTGAATGCCCTTTTTGTAATGTGAAAGAGCCATAATAACTATTTGGTTTAAGTAATATTACATGTTTTGTTTTACAAAAGTCATATGTAATAAGAGGGAGGGGAACATCACAAAACCTTCCAACACACCCCGAAATCAATATTAGAGGAGATATATTACTTATCACTTTAATATTCAACCATGGTACTCATGAGTTTAATTCTCCAATATATAATTTATTATATTATATATTTATCTCTTTCATTAATGATTATAATTAAAAATTAAGCCCATATCATGTGATTCTATTAGCTAGAATAACTATAATAATTAACTTTCCTAGCTACGGCTTTTATATATGGAAAGATAAAATTCTCTATACAAAGAAAGATAAAATAAATTTGTCAACTTTGAAAACTCTCGCTGCACTTGCCAATAGTACAGTAATTGCTTGACTGGTCTTGATTTGATTGAGAGCAATTTTTGGAATTGCTTTGCTGTTGAGAGATATTTTCTCCAATAGGTATCCAATTATGAGCGTAACAACCCATATAATTGTAATTGGCGTTATCTTTATATAAATAATACAAATGAACTTAGTTATAATTTATTATAATCGATAAACCTAACATTGAGAGAATTAGAAAGGAAAAATGAGATGGGGGTATTTTGAAGATAGCTACTAAAGTCCGGGCGTAAGGCAGTCATGTAATAGCTTCACATCTTTGGCCGCAATAGAGATTATGCCACAATAGTTACCACTGCAAGCAAACACTTTAATAGACGGTCAGACCGCGATACATATGTAATGTAACAATTACTATTACCACCGAACATGTTGCCAGTTTAAAAAATGACACCACACAATTCGTGGTCTTTCCTCTATACCAATCATAAACAATTTTCACTTTATTTTCTTACCACATTCCCCTGTTTCAAAAGCCATTTGTAACACTTATAGAAGGGGCGCTCGTGAGCTATTCTAGGGCTTGGATGTAGCAACAAGGTCGACGACTACAAGGTTGTTTAAGGAAAAATTTAAGTGCTAAAACCAAATCGATAAGCTTTGACTAAACGAATTTTGTTTAAGGGGAAAAAAAAGGAGTTGACCACAACTCTTGTCTATTAAATTTTTCTCAAAGAAAGAAGCGTGGGAAGCCGGCGAAGAGCGGGAATGAATGGACGAGACATATGTCTTGACACCATTGAATAATACAAGTCAGCTCTAGGAAGCTAGATCAGACATTATCAGCAACTTCAAACATGTACTTGCTATGCATTATCATCGATTTCCAAAGCATCGATCACACGCGAAATGAGAAAAAAGCAGCATCGAGAACGAGAAACAACTCCCCTCTTTTGGTCCGTGGACAATGGTCTAGACGATCCTCGATAACGAAATTCATTATGCATGTCGATCAGGACGAAAACATCTACTCACAAATCAAAGAGTTGTCTATAGGAATACAAAATCCCTTTTTTTGGGTCCGTCGACAACCGTATCGACGATTCTCGTTAACGAAATTTATGCATTTGAAAACTGTGTTTCGGACGGTGGCAAATCACCGCAATCGACTAATTCCGTACCTCGAAATCTCCAAGATTTTGCACCAAGATTAGAGGGGTATCGTATCAATTTTTGTGTCTCGTTTTTCTGGCAAGTGATTATCTTCTATAAAACCAAAGAGATGCCATCTCGGTTGTTTGCTCAAAGGACCATTACTTTCTATTTGCTACTACAATGTCCTCGTATGTCAACAACCCTACCAAAAATTTGTCAGATGAACTTGCATCACATACTAAGTACCTGTCAGATCTTTTTCCACAGTCGGCTGAGACTACAGAAGAATAGAAGATGGAAATTAGAACTTGCAAAATATTGTTGGAATAGAATATGGAAATTAGAACGAGCAAAATATTGTTGATACCACGATCTCACAAAAAAATAATTTTTTTCATTACTCCTTAGAGAAGTAAAAGCATTTGACTTATGCTTCACTTATTTAAGTTAGAGGCGTATAAAAAAAACCATCCGAATCGGCAACCACCAGGACCGAACCGGCCGGCTTCGGGCAATTCCCATGAATATCGGTCCGGTTCCCAATTCCAAGGATGGAACCACCACTCGAGAATCGAACCCGACTTGTGGTCCGATTCTCAGGTGGGTCTAAGAACCAACGAGATGTTCCCAGTTTCAGGGTTTGTAGAATCGGTCCTTAGTAGTCGGTTTTCGGTTCCAGGATAGGAACCGGCTCACCCGAGAACCAGTCAACCCTATTTTAAATTAACTCATAGGCAAAGTGTGGAAATGATAAGATATGAACATTTTCCTATTAAGATGGAGGTTGCACAGCGAGGAAGAAGAGGAGGATACAACATTCGAACTCTTGGCCTCCAATCTGTTTCCAATCAACATTCATGGAACACGAACGAACAATGAAATATAAGAACCGATATATCAAGTCGGTCTCACGTGAATCCTATCTCATCTAACTGATCACACGATCCGGGAGAGAGTCCGATGAGATTTTAAGCGCGGGGATTTACCTAACCATGATGGTCCATCGAGAAAATAACTCGAGTGCTTTAACCATGACCAAATATGTGAAGAAAATCACAAGCGAATAAGCACGATGATGGTCCTCACAATCTTTTCCAATTTTTCCTTTTCAGAAAGAAGGGTCAAGTTAAGAACAAAAACGGTCCCTAAAAAAATGGGAAACCGACCTTATAAAAAACAATATGCACTCTGTCAAATATTAAACTTCCATAAGCATGGAAGTGGCAGACAGATCAATGGGGATGGGGATCATAACGTTTAAACACGATATCGAACCCCAAGGCCGATGCTGACGTCATAATTCGATCTCTGGTCCCTTGCTCAGCCGCTATTTAAGAAGCCCATCCTTCGCTCTTTCTCTCTCTAACTCCAAAAGTGAAACCAGTAGAGAGAGAAACAGAGGCTAGAGAGAGAGAGAGAGCAAAAGCTTCGAATTTTTTTCGTTTTTTCTTCGATTCAGAGAAGCGGGAACTCGGAAGCAGAGGCGGAATCGATCGAGACCCGCGAAGCTCGAATGATGATAGCGTACGCGGAGCGTTTCGTCCACGAGAACGACACCGAGACGAGGCAGGACGACGGCGTCTCCGGCCTCGACCTCCAGCTCCAGGGGACCCTGGACTGGTCCCCGGCGGCCACCGCCACCGCCGCCAAGGACTTCGGCGGCTTCCGCTCGGCCAAGCCCCTCGCCGTCGTCCGCCCCTCCGGCCCCGACGACGTGGCCCGCTCCGTCAGGGCCGCCCTCCGGTCCCCCAGCCTGACGGTCGCCGCCCGGGGCAACGGCCACTCCATCAACGGCCAGGCCATGTCGGACGGCGGCCTCGTCGTCGACATGCGCTCGACGGACGCGGACCACTTCCAGGTCGTCGGCGGCGCCGACGAGTACTACGCCGTCGTTGCCGGGGGGGCATTATGGGAGGACGTCCTGGAGTGGTGCCTGCGCCACGGCCTCGCGCCGCGGTCGTACACCGACTACCTGGGCCTGACGGTCGGGGGGACGCTGTCCAACGCCGGCGTCAGCGGCCAGGCCTTCCGCTACGGCCCGCAGACGTCCAACGTGACGGAGCTGGAGGTGGTCACCGGCCAGGGCGACACGCTGGTCTGCAGCGGCAGCGACAACTCGGAGCTCTTCTTCGCCGTCCTCGGCGGCCTCGGCCAATTCGGCATAATCACCAAGGCGAAGATCTTGCTTCAACCCGCACCCGATATGGTACGAACACCAACACCACTCTTCGATTTCGAATTCTTTCTTTTCTCTTTGTTGAATTATTCCCTTTTTTTTTTTCTTTGCTAATTTCATGCGAATTTTTTTTTTCCAAAAATTCTTTATATGTTGTGGTGGTGGGCGATTTCCGGCAGGTGCGGTGGATAAGGGTGGTGTACGCGGACTTTGTCGACTTCACCCGGGACGCTGAGTGGCTGGTGACCCGGCCGGACGGCGACACGTTCGACTACATCGAGGGGTTCGCCTTCGTGAACAGCGACGACCCGGTCAACGGCTGGCCCACGGTGCCCCTCGGCCCGGACCAGCGGTTCGACCCGGCCCGGCTGGCCCCGGGCGCCGGCTCGGTCCTCTACTGCCTCGAGCTGGGCCTCCACCACCAGGGCAGCGACCCTCCCTCGTCCGTCGATGCGGTAACGAACGCGACCCCCCTTCTGAACCCCACAAATTTGCGTCCATCAATCATGCATCTTTTCTCTTTCTTTCCTCTTCTTTTCTTTTCCTCGTCTCGTTAAAAACGGTCGCGGTCCACCTATGGGATTAGCCTAAAATGTCCCGAGCTAGAGCTAAAGGGTCCTACTTTTTTGAGATGCGGCATGGCATGTGCTGTGATGTTTATATCATCTGACGGACCGTCTAATCACTCGTTCAGATTCCAATCGCACGTCATCCCTGGTAACACACGTAGTTGTCTGCTCTTTTCGAAATGAAGTCACTCGTTCAAAAAAGAAAAAAAAAACCGCACCGCGTCGTATTTGATTTTTCCATATATTTACCGGAATTTTTTAGAATCATTTTTTTGCAAATAATTCCCGTATTGAAAAAAAAAACCCCTAGGGGGGAAAATATGGAGCGAGCTTTCGTAGCTCCGGGTTTTGACCTCGGTTGGGCCCCCACCTTCGGGAGGGGTGGGGGTGGGGGCCCGCACGTGGGAACCGTCCGAGCTGGACAGGCGAGAGGGCGAAAGCTGGCGATTGCCCGGTTGGACTCACACGTGTACAAAGCTCAGATCGGCCCCCCCCCCGCCGTCCCCGGCCCAATTTCTCCCCACCATCATGTCGCGTTTGAAAAAACGGAAAATAAAAGATAATATTTTAAAGTATTCACGGGGGGGGGGGGGGGATAAATATAAAATTAGTGCGACCCATCGAGTGCTCCGGCGACCCCAAAAAAAAAAAACGAAATATTTTAAAAGAAATTTAATATCCTTATTATTTTTTTTTAAGAAATATGATTGTTTTTCGCATTTGAAAAAAGAAATGTTTTTCGCGTGAATTTTTTTAAATGGTTTTTTGGTCTTCGCGGGAGTTACTTCGGGCCACTGAAGCTGACGGCACGGGGCGCAGCAGACGCATCTCCCATTGGATTTTCTGACAACAACGTCCCCCCGGCCCCCCCGCGCGACATGACGTAAGTGCCCCCGCGCTCGCCCGCAAATTGCAGGCACGACACCGCACGCGTGCCCCCGCCCTTTCCACAACTGCGCACGAGCCGCGGTGCCGCTTTCGTGGTTCGGGCGTCGGGTCGGGGCTATTTCGGTAAAAGCGGGTCCCCACCCCCCGAGGGGGCCTGATCGCGGAGATTTTGCCTGACGTTTTGGTCGGTCCCCCGCCCCGGCGCAGGCGCCACGCACACGCACCCACCGCAAACGGCCAAAGCGCCACGTCATTTCCCGGCCGTGAATTTTACCCAAATGCCCTCGGGGCGATCTCCTTGATTTTCTTGATTTTTTAATCTCGTGTTCTCTACAGGTGGTGGGGAGATTGCTCGGACGGCTGGGATTCGTGGAGGGGCTGGAGTTCCGGCGGGACGTGGGCTACGCGGAGTTCCTGCTGCGGGTGCAGCACGCGGAGCGGCACGCCAAGGCCACGGGGCTCTGGGACGTGCCGCACCCGTGGCTGAACATGTTCGTCTCCGGGGCCGACATCGCCGCCTTCGACCGGGCGGTGTTCAAGGGCGTCCTGAAGGACGGCATCGGCGGGCCCATGCTGGTCTACCCCATGCTCCGGAGCAGGTTAGTCCGGCAAAGACCTCTCTCTCTTCCGATTTCTTTCTTTGCATGATCACCCCCCATCGAACATCTCTAGTATATCACGTGATGTGCTGATAAAGATATGGCACGAACTTTAGTCGCGCCTCGTTGGGCCCATGTTCCGTTCCTCGGGCCGCCACGTGTCGTAGGCCCGCCGGGTGGCTGCCGCGGCGACGTGGCGGGGGGCGGCGGCGACGTGGGGCCCGCCGCGGATATGCAAAATTTGTCCCTTGTTATGCGGGAAGGATATGCTGACTGGTTGTTTTTTTTCACGGAACCATCATTAAAATCTGGTGGTTAAGATTTCGAAGGGAGGGTGGGTCAAACTCTTCTTCCTATAGCTCCTGTTCTGAGGTCAGCCCAAATTCGGGGGGACCCACCCGCTACCCCAAGCCCTTTTTTTGATTGCGCCCCACTGACGGTTGCACCGTCCGTACCCTGCATCCCACTGTACCCAATCACGCGCCCTCCTCTCCCCCTCCCTCACCCCCACCCCTCTCTTGTTGCTGTCTGCACCAGTCGTTGCGGTCGGGTCGAGATGATAGAACGTCAAGCTCGAAATCGACTTCGATTGTGTGCATTTGCGTTGGAAATGCAATTTGAGCCTGATTGAGGTATTCCATTTATTGCATTTATTGCATTTTTATCGGTTCAATTCTAAATTTTTCGATTGTGTCAAATTAGTCATAATTTTTTTATAGCCCATTAAGTCGATTTTAGCAAAAAATCTCTGTCGTGAATGTCGACCGGCTTCCTACAAGGCGACGTTGAAGTGAACAAATTGTTTTCTCCTTCTTCCTTTGCCGGTCGCCCAGCATCAGCGATGATCGTTGGCTGAAAGGGGCGACCTCCTGGCCTTGGGTAGGGCCGGACACCGGCAAAGGAAAAAGGAGAACAAAAAAAAAGAAAAAGAAAGGAGGAATAAAAATATTTCTAAAAAATATTAACAGTTAATAAATTTTGTTCACTTTAATGCCGGCCATGCCACGAGGACAGCCGACGTCCACATCAACGGTTTCCGGCCAAAATTGGCAAGATGTACTATAAAAAGTTTAGAACTCATTTGGTACAGTTGTAAGATTCATGACTGAATTGGCAAAATTATAATGAATGTAAGACTTTTTTGCATAATTTTCCCATCCGGCTCGACACGAGATTCTACTTATCTCATAAGGCGCGACAGCCTGTATTCTAGATTCTTTTTTAAAGAAGATCCCGAGATCGAATCGGGCCAAGTATCGAGATTTTATGAGTGTGACGCTGATCGACTCAATCTTGTGCCGGGCCTAGGACGTCATCGGTAGGTGCTTGGTGTTGGGCGCGGGTGAGCTGGCGTAATACGAGCAAAAACAGTACATTGGAAAATGGGTACTTCGCGATAACAAAGCGACAAGATAAAGAAGAAGATAGGGCTCGGGGGGACCACGCGAAATTACAATTTTGTACAGAAATTTCATGCTTCTTTTGGTTGCCCGACCTTTTGGCACAGGCTCTCTCTTTTGACCTTTTGGCCAGGTCGCTGCTGTGGTGAATTTACATAACTTTTTTTTTATTATATATATATATATTTTTTTTTATTTTTTGGGGGCTGAATAATTTATGACCTAGGGGGGTTTGATGTAAAGCGAAGCGAGTGAAAAGGTACGAGGGTACTTTGAGGGGCGTTTCCGTCATTGCATGTCTCCCCCTCTTTTTGTAGAAAATGAGATATCGAGGAGATGTTACTTTTGTTGGCCAGTCTTCTTTTGCCATTTGGGAAACGACAAGCGTTATTATTCGCCAAAGCCCCAATTATTATACGACGCTGTCGCCTAGCTTGTCGTGGTTCTTGTGGATTAGAAGGGTGTTCGATGAAAATCGTTGATGGTTTTTCTTTAAATTTATGCCTCAGGTGGGACAAGCGCACGTCCGTGGTGCTGCCGGAGTCCGGCGAGATCTTCTACCTCGTGGCCCTGCTCCGGTACACCCTCCCGTACCCGGTTGGCCCGCAGGCCGACGAGCTGGTCTCTCAGAACCGCGAGATCCTGCGGACCTGCGACGACAACGGGTTCGACTACAAGCTGTACCTCCCCTACTACCAGTCGCAGGAGGAGTGGAAGCGGCACTTCGGGAAGCAGCAGTGGGCGAGGTTCGTGGAGAGGAAGGCGAGGTTCGACCCGATGGCGGTCCTCGCGCCGGGGCAGAAGATCTTCTCGAGATCGTCGGTGCCCGGCAAGATGGCCAGTGATGGCGGCGGCGGGTTGTGAGGGTTGTGAGCCGGGGGAGTCTCGTTCGGTTGGCCATCTGCAACTTAGGGTTTTCATTGCAAGATTCGTTCTGAACAATGTTGGAGCAATGTAAATGAAATATTATTTGTCGCGATCGAAATCCGAAAGAATCGTTCGTTGGGTGCCTAGCCAACGTCAAGCTGTAAAGCGAACCGAGGTCACTTCACGTGTACAGAACCCAAATCAATCGTTGGACGGTCCGATGTCCGAACGTCTCGTCCGCGGGCAGCAAATGTCCCCCTGGTCTCGAGGTCCATGATGAGTTCAAAAGGATCGGTTGACTACGGCAAATACCAACAGTCCCATATTTACGCGCTTGTTTCAAAACGGTCGATGATTTTGCAGCAACGTGAAAGAGGATAAGAAAGAAATCCGAACTACACATTGGGGTGAGGGGGGCACAGGGCATCACATTCTCACGTTTCAAACTTCCTTCCTTCCTTCTCTTTCCCCACGCAAGAAAGAACGAGATCGGACAGCCCGAAAGCTGCCCGCTTTCCCTCTCTTTTTCTCGGCGAAATTAACGACGGATTAGATCTCGTTTTGGGGTTTCGGGTTAGAGGTTTGCTTCTTGCTTTTGGGGCGCCACGAAGAGATCAAATCTTTTACTCTCGGTTTCTCCGAATCTTCAGAGGGACTTCTTTCTCTCTCTTGTTCCCCCTAAAAAAAGCAGGGTCGGAAATTGGTTTTTAGGGTGAGAAACCGGGCGGTGGGGTCCCGGGTTTCTTCCTAGCTGTCTTTAAGGAGATGCAATTATAAGACCATGATGATCTCTCTAGCCCGAGGCGCACCCCGGGCCAATGGGTAGGGCGGCGTCGTTTCCGATGGGTTTCAATCCCATGCACGAGGGCGCACCGTTTTCACGTCGACCCCCCCCCCCCCCGCTCGGTAAACGTGTCATGCACGGACGTGTCGAATTCCGAGACCCCACATCCCACAAAAGGGTCGCGAGGGGAAGAGCGCGTGGGGGCACGCGCCTCTCCCCGCCACGTCGGATGGTGGCGGCCAGGTTGGAGCCTCGGGAGGTTCCACCTTTTCTTGCCCTTTTTTGTCCTTTTTCTGGCTCATTATTGAGAGATCCGCCGTTGTTGCTTAGACATTAAGGTGAGATTGCTAGGAAAACTTTGATTCTTTAATTTCCAATTGATTGGATGATCAGAAGAGATTTTAATATATTTGTAAATCGATTTATTTTTGCACTCGTGGCTCTTTTCTCTATTGCAGTCTGCCAATGATATTCCTCCGATGTCTAGTTGGGGGGAACTTCCTTTAACCGGCTTTCTGATTGGTGGAAGCATGACACCAAACACGCTTCGGTTTGACTGAGTTTGAAGGTGGAGGATGTCCGTGATGTCCATAACTTATATCAACTAATTTTCTTATGATCATGGATGGAGGAAATGAATATAACGCTTTGTAGATGAGAGATTTCTAGTTGGTGGGACTGTGACACCAGACACACTTCAATTTAATTAAGTTTGAATGTAGAAGATTTCTATGATGTCAATAACTTGTATCCACTAATTTTGCCGTAATTTGTCCATAATGCTCTCTGTCCAATCTAAAATCACTCTATGTCTTCCCCCATTTATAATTGGAGGAAACCTCTATTCGATTTATAGCCGATGAGCTGCAAACATAAACATCAACTATATTTGCTTTAGATGAATTTTCCTCCAATCAGAGATGGAAAGAGTATAACCCTCTAAAATCCCACTTGATGGAATTCACGATACACGTTTTCTTGGAAATGCGCGCATGGATTTTGAATGTAGGATAGAGCATGGGTACATTACCTTCAACCAAAAGCATTGTGTCAAATTCATGTGTTCACTAACACCTTTTACTCGAAGATCTTGCCTTCACACTTTGCTATATGCACATGTCCGTCGCATTTTCGAGATTGCGTTCACACCATCTCGTCTATCTAATGCCTAACTAGAAGCACGGGGGCACATGTTAAGAATGTGCTTTGGCGTTGCCTTCTATTAGCAACCACGACTTGCACTCACTCTTCATACATCGCATGGTCATTAGACTCCTTCGGAATTCAAAACTGAAAATGGGTGTGGGGCTTTCTCATTGAATTTGCAACTTGCCACCGCCATCTTTACCCTCATAAAACCTAGAGAGAGAGAGAGAGAGAGAGAGAGAGAGAGAGAGAGAGAGAGGGGGTTGGCAACTTTAATGTAGCATGTGAACGATCTGCTTTTTCATGGAATAAGATCTCTTTCCAAACGAGTAAAAAGCAGATGGAGTTAGGTTGAACTTTAAACGAGGAGCTCGACATGGAACGATGATAAAGATGGAGATGACTTTGTTTCTCTGGTAGATCTCCCACGATCTATACGCATTGTTTTTTTCCACGTGATGCGCGTAGTAGCCAAAGTGGGAATATTCAAAGTTACGTACCCGTTTTGGTCATCCATATCCATGCATCCACGTATTTGTACTGCATCGGGTTATCCATTTTGCCGATGCAAATCACGTTTCCTTGTTTTTTATTCAAAGAATTTGACCTCAAAATATGAGGAACTATTCATGCAGTTTAATCGAGGTGGTAATGATAGTACCAGTGGATCAAATTACCCGAATTTCAAAAGTTTGATGTTACCATGTTGGCAAAATGATAAGACGTGGCTACCTAGATAATGGTATGTCAAAAAAATGTGAGATGCCATTGATGAGAAAATCGCTACTCCAAATGATAAGAGTACCTGAAAATCTTGCGTGGAGAAGAAACTATGCACATATACAACTCCGGAATCAATTGAGAGTTCCGACTCATCATTGACGATGGTTATAGGATTGGATTATTTTACACCGGCCCTTTGATTTTCCATGTAATACATCACTTATGACTCACTTATGACATTAGATTAAGCGACATAAAGTCATAAAATGCTCTCCAGCTACGTAAGGTGCTGCATGAAAACCATTCTGGTTCTGTCCAGAACTGGTTTTTTGTTCCCATAATCAGTTTTGGACCAGAAACCCGTTTGGTAACGCAATTTCATTTTTCTATTTCCGGGACAAGTTTGCTTCCAAAACTGATTCTGAAACCAGAAATGAGAACCAAAAAAAAGTTGGTTTTTCATTTCTGGAACAAAAGTGAGAACCATTTCTGAGGAATTCATTTTCTTCAACACACATATTCATATGGAAGTCACGATCTTTGAGGTGAGAAAAAAAAGCAGAAAATCAAAAATTTCAAAACTTAACAGAATGGTTTAGAATCTGTGGCTACCCACTTTCAGTGAAATTTAAATTTTTTTAGGTACCGAAAAAAATAAATAAAAATAAAAAATAAAAAATTTCACAAAATGGCTTAGAAAACCTATGGCCACCCACTTTGAGCAAAATTTAATTTTTTTAATTGCCAAAAAACAAAATAAAAAATAATAAAAAATTCTAAAATTTAAAAACTTCACAGAATATCTTAGAATACCTGTGGCCACCCAATTTGAGCGAAATTTTATTTTTTTAGGTGCCGAAAAAAATAAAAAAAAGCAAAAAATCAAAAATTTCAAAACTTCATAGAATGGCTTAGAACACTTGTGGCCATCCACTTTGAGTGAAATTTAAATTTTTTTAGGTGCCGAAAAAAATAAAAAAAATAAAAAAATTCAAAACTTCACAGAATAGCTTAAAATATCTGTGGCCACCCACTTTGAGTAAAATTTAAATTTTTTTATATGCCAAAAAAATAAAAATAAGCAAAAAAGTAAAAATTTCAAAATTTTACAAAATGGCTTAAAATACCTGTGGCCACCCACTTTGAGCGAAATTTTATTTTTTTAGTTGCCAAAAAAAATAAAAAAAATAAAAAAAAATAAAAAATTTCAAAACTTCACAAAATGGCTTAGAATACCTGTGGCCATCCACTTTAAGCGAAATTTAAATTTTTTTAGGTGCCGAAAAAAAATAAAAAAATAAAAAATAAAAAACTTCACATAATTGCTTAGAATACCTGTGGCCACCCACTTTGAGTGAAATTTAATTTTTTTTAGGTGTCGAAAAAAAATAAAAATAAGCAAAAAAGAAAAATTTTCAAAATTTCACAGAGTGGCTTAGAATACATGTGGCCATCCACTTTGAGTGAAATTTAATTTTCTTTAGGAACCAAAAAAAATAAAAAATAAATAAAAAATACCATTTGGGCATCTAAAAAAAATTAAATTTTACTCAAAGTGGGTGGCTAGAGGTATTGTAAGTCATTCTGTGAAGTTTTGAAATTTTTGATTTTTTGCTTTTTTTTCACCTCCAAAAATTAAAATTTCACTCAAAGTGGGTGGCCACATGTATTCTAAACTATTCTGTGAAGTTTTGAAAATTTTTGATTTTTTGATTTTTTTTGGGCACCTAAAAAAATTTAAATTTCACTAAAAGTGGGTGGCCACAGGTATTCTAAGCAATTCTGTGAAGTTTTGAAATTTTTGATTTCTTGATTTTTTTTGAAAAAATTCAACAAATTTCCTATTTTCCTAAAATCTAAATTTTTTTTATTTTCTCGACATTTTGATGATTTTTTCTGGAATTTTTCAATTTTTTGGGATTTTCTAAATTTTTTTAAAGATTTTTATGAATTTTTCGGATTTTTTATTATTTTTATTCCATTTCTAAAAAAAATAGATTTTTGTTCCTGGAAATAGAATTTTCTATTGTTTATCAAACGGGTTTTTATTTCAGGAAATAGAAATTTTGTGCTGTTATCAAACGGGTTTCTGTTCTAGAAATAGAAATTGTTGGTCGTTATCAAACAGGTTTTTTTTCTCAGAAACTCATCCAGGAACCAGAAATAGAAAAATCTATTTCTGGTTCAGGAACTCATTCCGGAACAGAATGGTTATCATGCGCACCCTAAATAACCCCAGCTGATGAGTAATCTATCCATCAACTAGGAGAGTCTATTTGAAAATGCAACCTCGCCATTATCCGACAAGTACAGAAATGGTAAGAGAAAAAGTGGGGGCTTAGAAAGCGCAGTTGACTGCTTTTCGAGATCTCTTTTTCCTTAAGCCCTTTTCTTTCTCTAATGACTGGTCAATCAAAATCCAGCAAAAAGTGGGACTTGAACGCTCCTTTTGAGGATGCTGATTCTGTGAATCAGATCGCCCTGTGTCTGGTTTTCTGTCTTTTTAGAAGGCATCGCAAGTTGGAAGGAGGTGAATCGCTGCCTTCCTTTAACCACAAAAAAGCTCATGTCAATGTAAATGCGCTGTGCCAAATCTATGGTCCACACAACCAAAACTTGCCAGTGTAGATATCATTAAATAAAAAAAAGGAAACCCAACTGGCCAAAAAAAAAAGCAGGCAACAAAAGGTAAAAAAAAACCCTAGGGAAAATTGGGAATACTTGGAAGTTGGACCTGTGCACCATTAGCATGAATTACATGGAGCAACTTGGTAGCACAAGGATTTAGGGATTAGATAATACAACTTAGTTATTTTATGTCCGAAAACATCTAAACCGTAGATCCTAAATTATAAACCTTGCGGAGTAGATTACTTGCATGATGATTCGTGCGCATTTATCCCCTATGAATAAAGAAAATAACACCATAAAACATACAATACCGGGTGGATATATATTTTTCCTTTATGTTACCAGACCATTATAAGTTTACACGATCTACTATTAAAGATTATCGTTGATTTTAGCATCTCCAATAAGTGTGACTACATACCACTTGATGATCAATCAGCATCTCAACGCCTTTTTAAAACTTCAATTTTCACATTTAAGAGAAAAAATAGTATTACGCCGAATCCCAATCTTAAAACATTTAACCAGTCAAGATGGAAATCAACTCTACATTATTTCTGCCGAAATCACACGTGTCTGTTCTTCTTGTATCGTGATCATGAGCATGAATTGGACGATGAAACCGTTCCAGACAACTCATGAGATTAATTTGGACTACCGAATTGATCTAAATGATATTCCGTATAATACTCAATGTGAGTGTACAGAACCCTAAAAAATACAAAAAGCACACATTGATTTTTAGGGTATTCCACATGAAGAGGAGCTATATATAAATGTGTATCGCCATGAATGACATGTGTGTCATTATGTCCTTTTCTTCAAGGGACTGATCTATACAAAAACAAAGCCTTTTCCATCAAAGATGGTCCACATTTTACAACTGTATATGGTAAAACCAAGGCCCACCCAGAAAAAAATAATTTTTGGTGTGTAAGCACTAAGTTACATCAAATCCCAATTGGCATTGCCTGGCGGTGTATAGAAAAGACAAAGTGGTCCAGCTAAGGAAACGAAAAGAGCCCATGAAAACTTAAGATTTTGTCACGATGTGCTATTGCTGCTTTGGAAGCTAGAGTTAGAAGCTGAGTGACCCACAAAAAAACGAGATTGGACAGCACCCAAAAAAGCCAAAAATAAATAAATAAATTGAATTAATATATGGAGAAGTTGATGATTGATGAAATCTATCCGAATTTTGATGCCATCGCCAAAAGACAGTGCGCCCCACAAAATGTCGACTTTGATAATCTATAATGAGTGCGACAGAACATGTTTGCCTGTCATGGAGTTAGGTCATGCGAATTTTGTTCCCATTAAAGCTGATCATGGACCTGACGAGTCGAAGATTCGCATCCAAGCCCTTGTATTTCTTTTTTATTTTTTCTATCAAGCTCTATATAAAATTTTTTATCTATTGAGTTATTATGGTAGTGATATAAATGGAGGCTGGCTCTGCCCCGCAGAATTCATATCAGTGGCTAGAAATATAATACTCTTCCTCGAGCGTAATTTTATCTATTTAGATGAGGTGAAATTCTACTATTTAATATAACACTCCTTCACGTGTAGGTTGGATTTTGACCTAAAATTGAAGTGTGAATATATACATAGAGGATATAAATAGAGGTTTGGAAAGATTTGAACTCGGGATCTCTCCAGCTTCTGCTTTGATACCATGAAGGATTTTCTAAGACCCTTACCAACTATTCTAAAAACTCAAACTGTTAGACGAATGAGGGGTTTAACATTTAAATATAACGTTTTACAAACTTCGGGCAAAAAAGGTTGGGAAGATGTAAGTTCCTATGAGGATTGCGATAAGTTAATGTTCATGTTCTCTCTTTTGCGCTATGTTCTCTGTTGCTTCTGTGGAAATGAACTCCATATCGAAATTTAAAACCCCCTCGAACAATATAAGTGCCGAAAGCTGTAATTAGAAGTTCATAATCAAACGGTTTTACTCGAACTCATAATCAATGAGGGAAGCCTCGTTGTGAAGGCCCAGTAATGCCTATTTCATGCTATTGGGCCTGAAAAATCATTGGAATATGGTTTTGGTTGCTAAAATTGGGGTATGCACTGTTGTTATTTTATCAAGATTTTTAGCATGATACGATAGCGGTAGGACTTACACATTGATGATGCGGCTCGAGATGGAAATTTAGCGTGCAAAGACGTATTCTCTAACGTCTAATCTCAACAATAGGTGAGCTACTGTACTAGTTTGCCGACCCATATGTCTACTTTGATTCGAAATTGATTGTCTAAACCAACGGATATGTATACGGAGACGGCCCAAAACTACAAAACTAGGGCTTGAAATGGTCATCAGCTTCAAGCAATTCAACCATGGGAAGGCTATGATGATTGGGTAGTATTCGACAGGCCCAATGGGTCAGAAATTGATGGTCAACATCTGAAATCGGGTTTCCACCGTCATGGGTTTGGGTCCACTAGCGGAGCGCCAAAGTTCCTCTAGGAATTAGGGATGACAATTGGTCGGGTTGATCCGAAGCGCTCGTGTTTAGTCGAACAGTTCGAGTCGGGTCATTTCGATCAAGAAGGAACAATGGTATAAGGTTTTGATCAGGGCTAGGCTACTATACGAGGGGCAACCATCACGGTTCAAGACTAGGGCAAGCTTCACTATGTAGTTCGAGTAAGGCTCGCGCGCATATTCATCGACCTCAAACAAGGGTCGCACTACCCCGATGATGAGGAGGAGGAGAGGAAGCGAGGTGTTAGCAAGCAAGACGATGTTTGTAGCACAATTTGAGGATCTAGTAATGGGGAGATAACGATAATGTCGTTAGAAGCCAATGTTGCCAACTGCAAACGACCATTTAGGGTCGTGCGACTATGTAGTAGTGCTACATGATCATCTCACGACCCTTGATGTCTCTTTCTCTCTCTGACACTGCATTAATTAACATTGTCAGTAGAGATATCAAATGATTCGATATGGATCCATTTAATATAAAAAAAAATTGGACATAAAAATCAAAATAAATAGATGAAAGAACTGAATGTGACTTTTATTTGTTTATGTTTAGCACAAAGAACACAAAAAGGGGAATATACTAAAAATCTAAATACAAATACTCACACCCGACCTCTAAAAACAATGGAATCATATTTCAAGTCCACCAAACCATCCTAATATTGATTTTTTTTTTATCATTCGATCTCTCTATATAAAGAGAAAATGACACAAATGATCCCTGAAATTTATCTCAATCTGCAATGTGGTCCTCGAACTTTAGCTCAATGCGTATTGTGGTCCATGAACTTTTAATCTGTTCAATATGGTCCCTCAACTTTTGGCGAATGTTCAATTTAGTCCCCGGAATATATGAAAATGTTCAATATTGTTCTAAACATTTACCAAAAGTCCAAGGACCGTATCGAACAAATTAAAAGTTCAGGGACCACGTCACATATTGGGCTATAAGTTCAGGGATCACATTACGTATTGAACCAAAGTTCATGAACCATTCGTGTAATTATCTCTTTTTATTTTTATTCCTTTTTGGTACATTCGACCAATCTCTCCATGGAGTCTGAATTTAAACAAACGGGGGAACGGGAACGAAAAACAGCCGGCGGTCGGCCACCTCGGAGCCGGATCACAGTACGCTCACCCCCACTGTCCCGCACTCCGTGGACCGTAGGATCTCCGCACGGGGACCGGCCTCCCCACGGCCATCGATGGGATCCCCGCGGGGCCCGCCTGCCACCGTCGGAGGAAACCGTTGACCGTGTCTTGATGACGATCGGTCGCCTTAGGGCCTAATCAATCATCATCATCCTTCTTAAATTAATAATCATCCCCTTTAGCTAAACAGTAATTCTGTCCCAAACGCGACGCACATTAGGCAGCAAAAGGCAGAGCGTCCGTACCGCATTATAACAGCACTTTCCAGTTTTGACTTTTCTTCGTGGGGGCGCGTATTCATTGTGAATACAGTGCCAAAGGAAAAAAAGAGACGCTGCCCACTTTGAAATAGTTGGCTTGCAACATAAGATTTGGCTAATTTCTGCCTAATTACGCTTATTTGTTAAGACTCGGAATACGGGTTATTAAAAGATTCGTGCGTAAGGCTAAGGAACTTTGGATGAACCGATGCGAATGGGTGTAAGCCTTGCTGCTTCGGAAACACCCGGTTGGCAAAGTGGTAGTAAGCATCCCTAGCGGTATGAAAAGAGAGGTCGTGATGATATTGTCTACGTCTGTACCACTCCTCGTGTAGTAGATCCTGTATCCAATCAAGTCTTTGATCAAGGAACGGGAATTTTTTAAGAAGATTTTCATGAAATTCTGATTTAAATGGTTACTTGGTTTTTCACTTGATCAATCTTTTCGCGAGAAATCTTGAAGAGGGTTATTTTGTACTTTCGTTTTCTTATCGATATTAGAGAATTAGAGCATGAAATATCAAACAACGATTATTTATCGACTTAGGTTTTTTGGTGGATCCACACGACTTCCACTTAAGTGTATATAGTATGAGCAAGTATCTTGTACAAAGGAAGGAGTCAAATACTAACTCATTTGATTAAGATTTAAACAAGTTAAGACTATTGTAATTAAAAAAAAACACACAACTTGATTATTTAGGACATAATGAGGGATTGAGTAGAAAGAGATCACATGCATATTAGAAAAATGTAAATAATAAAAGTAGCAACAATCAACGACAACGACTACAACATTAATGGCGACGAGCCTTATCTCACTAAGTACGGTAAGTTTTACAAGTCCAATTAAAACAGTAAGTTTGATCTTATATTAGATTCATTGACCAGGCAAATCTCGTTGATAAGTAATATTGGATACATTTTTACCGTTAATAAGCAAGAGGTAAAAAGGCCAACCAAAAGTTAAGAAAATAGATCTCAAAACAACATACATACACATATATATGTATATCAGACCTAAGTAAGCGAATCTCGGGATCACCAGAACGTAAAACTTATATAAGGTATTCCATTTCATTGGAAAGACAGACATACATGAAGAATCGGGGGTGCGAGGCTTGCATGGAGCTCGCCCCACAAGATGGGGATAGGCTCTCATAGGTGCATTGGCTCCCTCATTTTAGTGAGATTACTCTTAGTCGAAACACCCCATGCGTGTGTGTGTCTATATATATATATATATAATGTTCATTTCCATGAGAACCTCCAAAAAGAGAAAAAAGAGAATAGAAAAGGTAGAACTAAAGGATGCGCTGGGGGAATCATTGCAAAAAAGTACCGAGGCACTGCAGAATAAGTTGCCACTCTCTGTTTGCAATAAAACCTAGCAATCGAGTTTGACTTGTAAACGTTTATTGTTACGCATGCCAGACAGAGTCCGATGGATACCAGCTCCTCCACTCACTCCACATGTCTCTTTTCTGCTTCCTCCTAAACATGTCCAAAGACCATAAAAAAGCTTACCACCACCAGTTCAAGCCTTCCAAGGAATAAGTATACATGTCTCTGTCAGATCCATGGCAGTCTTGTACACCTTCCGAGCATATATATGGAAGGATTAGACTTTCTTTGCCTTTTTCCTTTTCCCCAACTTGGCATCGTGCAGTCAACTTGCATGCACCATATCAGTCATTCCTTTTTTTATTTTTTCTCACGCCTCTCTAGTATGTACATGTATATGCGACGCTTATGGGGATCAAACCCTGAACCTATTACTCTCCGGCCCCATCCTTTAATCTCTTTACTAGCGAGGTCGCATGCCCGTTGCTATTTCTGTCAATCTTGATCCTCATGGAATGTGGGTGCTCGAGTGTTCCTTTACACGTAGGTTCGAGTTGTGTTTGAAAAAAGACCCGGATTGGAAATTTAGTGTGGTGTGGTGTACTTAATATGTTATGGAAAACTAGTGAGTTATTGGTTTAATCTTTGAAGAGAATGTGAGTCTAATCGGATATATTGACGCATTTAGACAAAAATTGTCTGTTGGTGATCTCCGGGATTGAGGTGTCGAACTTTTGTTGCGTTTACTAAAGAGAGGTATCAATGTTGATGGTGTGATTAGTGGGCCCCCAATGTATTTAATGATTTTTGTCTATTTTAAAGAAGAGATCTCATGAACAACGTAAGGTAAGTAATCAAAATGGACACGATACTTTTAAGAACAGCATACCTTCACATGTGATTTCACATTATATGCAGTTTTTATGTCGAAATTATTAGCGATTGAGTACGTGGGTCTTGTACACTCTAATCAATAACGGTGAAAATCAAGAGTAGGTGACAATTACCCTTGAGGGTGTGATAAACTTTCTATAATGACTGCGCAATGAAAAGGCATTAGCCACATCATTAGCAACGAACTTAACAAAATGATATGAGTAATGGCGATGGCCCAATACACTAACCTGGCATTAGCTCCAACACAGTATGTTCCACTTGAACCCTACTTTAGACAAACAATCAATACAAAGAAAAGAGCAAACACCACATTTTACAGCTAATACCGTACCTCTTTCACCTTAAAAGAAAAACAAACTCAAAAGATACTCGACCCACTTTGTGTTTACTTTTCTAGGCCAAGGACCCCACTTTGTAATAACTTGCAATCACCCGGTAAATAGTAATTAATGATGGGTTTGGCAGCTGTAAAACAAGGGTTTTTCACAGAAAAGGCAAGAACTTTTGCCCGAATGATACTTTCAGCCCCCTTACTTTCGAGTGTCGCATGAAAACGTTCAAATTTTCACCCCGGAGATACTATTAACCCAAACTTTCAAATATCGCAAGATTAACACAAGTTTTCACCCGGAAGACAGTTTTTGGCCACGGTAAAAATTTCCATCGAAATGTGCATACATGATGTTTAAGGTTACAAACGAACGTTGACAAGATGAATGCCGTGTCAGCAAATATGGTGCTTGTAAATAGCAAAGATAATCCAAAGTCGTATGAAACGACATGGTTCTCACAAGCAAGCAAAACGACGTTGTTTGTAAGCCTGTTATGGGAGAGAGACCTTCAATTCAATTTTGTGAAGAACTCTAAGCCCCAATTCATGTACCTCCCACTCTCTCGAAACCTGATTTGAAGCCTAAACATTTGGTTCGAAAAGAAATTTCGTTTTGATGGCTTATTGAAGCCATGTCTATTGACATGACACTCGTTGTTTGCCATGTAAGCGTCCATTTATCATTTCGGATGCCCCATACGCCACATTTTAGTCAAAACCGTCTCTCGGATTGAAACCGGTCCCTTTTTTCGCGACACTTGAAAGGCTGGGCCAAGATTGTCCCCCAACACGATATTCAGTACCTTTCTAAGTAATACTCGAAAGTTGGGGCCGAAATTGTCCGCGAGAGCGAAAGTTGGTGCATTTTTTTTTTCGAAATCGCACATCACACACAAAAGAGTTGAACCAAACTTCTCTAAATTGGGCTCTCTAGCCCAATGGGCCTATGAAGTCCTGTCGTCAACGGTCAACGGTCAACGTCTTCGTCCTTTAGAAAGTGTGCGTGTGAAATGAAACATGCACCATCAAACATGCAATTTACCAAATATAATTCAAGGCAAGGACGACACGTGCTCGAAGGGTCTGTCGGACCATCTAAAGTCTCATGTTATATTCCTGGAAAAATTGAATTTTTTTTTTCACATGAACATGAATTTTCATGAAAAAATAAAAGAGGTTGTTCTTTCCTTGTGCATTTTATGCACATCTATAGCTAAGTTCGAATTTTAAAGTCATTTAGGGGTGCGTTCGTTTTGCGGAAAATGAGTGAATTGGAAAATATTTTCCTGAAAAAGGATTGTTTATATTGTTTTGAAAAATTAGTCAATGAAAAATATTTTCATCATCGATAACAATCAATGCTTAATTATTTTCGTGGGCGATAAAAAAAATTTCCATTCATTTATTTAGTAAGCGATACAATGGATTATTTTAGGATAATGTATTCAAAATCACTCATTTTTCGTGAAACGAACGCACCCTTAAAGTCCTGAATGAGTTTTTCGTGATTTTTTTATTAATTAAAACAACTTTTAAATATTAGCAATATGAACCAAAATGCACTCTAATTATTCCACCTAAAATAAAAAGTGGAACAAAAGTTGAAGAAAAGACCTTCACCCACTAATCACAATTTTTTTCGATCATACACACTAGTATTTTAAAAATAAACTTTGTAAATTTCGAATAAGATCATACTCAATTTTCTTTTGTCATTTTTACTGTTTATCTAATTTTGAGCTCGAGTTTAGTAATTTGTCTATTTGTTATGGATTAAAGTCGTGTCAAACTTAAACCAAAAGAGACCATCGAGTTGAGGTTAAGTTTTAAAGAGCTAATCTGATCAAGCTTAAACAAAATCTCGAGCCCAATGTTTGAACTTATTAAGAGTAAGCACTTTTCACGTCCTAAATCCAAAAAAAAAGTATCAATTTTATTTTGAGTGACAATTCTGACTTGAGTTTTTGTTTTTGTGTCATAAAAAATCACCAATTTTCACTTAAATCCCAAATCTGGCCCAAACAATTAGAAAATTTCACATCACATGGGTCAGATTTGGGACTGGAGAAAAATTAGGTGCTTTTTGTTGAAACAAAAAAAAGTTCGGACCATAATTATAACTCGACGTAAAGTCGGTACTTTTTTTTTAGAATTAGCCCCACTTTTTATGCAATTCAATCACATATACACAAATTACCGGACAAATGGACATCTAACAAGCTATGAACAACATTTATTATTATATATAATATGATAATGGAGGATGATTCTTGACCAAATTAACCTCTATTACATGGTTCGCGAACTCAAGAAAAGAAAGAGTGATTTATGATGATGGTTAATGAAGCTAAGAAAATAAATACTGATGTACTATTAAAGGTTATTTCGGTCAAGAAAAAAATTATTTGTCAATTTTCAAGCGACATGCTGATAAAATAACTAACTGTTGTGATAAAAACTTTTAGTTTTTATGAGGGTAATGTGTAACTTTCCAAAGTCCGGGAGCCAAAATGCACGACCGTGCCCAAGAGGATTTATCTTCCTTTTTGCAGTTCTTTCGTATAATGACCACTCACATAACATTAATTTGCCATATATAATCGTTTCTTATCTCGTCCTCATTACTTCCAAATATAACTTTGGGGAAGATGCTAAAAAACACAATTCACCTTTCACCCACCTGGTACCTCTACCTTTCAAAAATACTAAATAAATACTCGGATTTTATCTTTGAATATCATTCTGTATCTTCATATTCGTAGCCCTATCTGCAAAACCGTCAGTTCCCTCCTATCTTGGCTTGTCACGCCCGTCAACCTACATAAATTCGGCCTTTTCGAAGCGGGTTTAGCTCGGAGGTACGCGAATGCTCATCGCATGATCGAGCAATACAAACGGAAGTCGTCGATATCTTTTCCCCCGCAAAGCTCTTGCTTTCTTGCAAAGCGGCAGCAGAGGGGAGACACTTCGAGGGAGCCGCAAAGATATTTCCCCCGAAACGACGCCGCAGCTCCGCTGGCAAAACCGGCAAGAAATCAAGGAAACCAGCAGAGCACGGAAAATTCAAAACAGCAAAAAATGAAAATGAAAAAAAGAAAGAAGAAAGCAAAAGAAACAATAAAATAATAATAAATAATAAAATAATGATAAATCATTCATCATCCCAAAAAAAAAAAAAGAACACACGACCGGGTAACGATAAAAAAAACACAAGGAAAAAGAAAAAAAAAATCAAATCAAATCCGAGGTTGTAATTCACGTCCCCATTTTCGCCTCGCCCTTTCCTTAAAAATCGCAACTTTAACCCAAATTTTCACCTCCCTTTCTCCTCCGCTCTCTCTCTCTCTCTCTCACACTCCCTCTCCTCCTCGCTCTCTCTCTCTCTCTCTCTCTCTCACACTCCCTCTCCTCCTCGCTCTCTCTCTCTCTCTCTCGCTCTGGTTTCTGCCAAGATTTGATTTTTCAGATCCGTTCCGGGGGAATTTCCCTCCCAATTCCTCTCCCCGTCGCGCGATCCGCCCCCGTCTCCTCCCTCTTCCCGCCGGCATCGTCCCCCCCATTCCCCCTCGATCCCCGCCTCGATCTCGCCGGAAGCTTCCCCCCCGGGTGGTGTGGGGGTGGGGGTGGGTTGTGGGTTGGGGGTTGCGGAAATGCGCGCGCCCGGGACCTAGGGTTTTTCCTTTGGGGCCCCCCGGGAGCTCTCCCCGCCGCCTCAATTTTGCATGAGGACCTGGTGCTGCTGCTTATGGTTGTGCATCGGTGACGACATGGGTGGGGGTGGTGGTGGAGGCGAGGGGAAATCTGCTTCTGCTGCTGCGGCGGCGGAGGAGGCGGCGGCCGCGAGGGGATGGAATTCGGACGGCGAGGAGGCGGGGGGTTCCGAGAATGGGGACGGCTTCGCCGGCCTGGTGGCGAGTCTAGGGTTCCCGGAGGGGGGCGACGTCGAGGAGCAGATGACGCTGTTCCAGGAGATGGAGATGGCGATGGGCGGCGGCGGGGAGGAGGAGGATTCGGACGTGCTGGGCGGCGGCCGGGGGCTCGGTTGGGGCTCCGGGCGCGCGGCTGGGGAGAGCTCTGGTTCTGTGTCTGGTGCCGCGGCGGCGGAAATGGCGCAGGAGCGGGATCACGATTGGCACCATAAGCGTGCGAAAGTTCATACTGATGCCAGGTGAGGCGATTGCTTAATTGTTCGGGAATGGTGCGAGTTTCTGTTTGGTTTTTTTGAACCGCTTAGTTTTCGTTTGCCTCCATGTTGCGGCTTAAGTGATTGGAGCAGGGGAGAGCTTTTTTGTTCATGCTTGCATGGTTGTGTGTACTGCGAGTCTACTTCGTGAATTCTTGATGATTGTTCGGGAACATTTAGCGACCGACATGCAAATAGTGAATTTGGTTTGTGCTTCCGAATGATAGTGGCTTTAACGCCACAGTTAGAAGTGTTTGTGAAACCTAGGGGCATGAGTCCCAGCTTGTTTTCACTATCGAGAGAATGGCACATAATCCGATTGAGGGCTTGCGAGAAGTTGATATGCCTCGCCTACCTATAAGTGACTCTTGGAAGAAGGTGAGCCTGGCAGCAGTAATGTTGGTTTCACGAGAAGCATTATTGACCCGGCGCCACTTTTGCGTGCAGTTGTCTTTCTTGCTTGGCATCGAACTCTCTTTTTGCGGATTGTCAATCGTGGGCTTCTGCGAAACGGTTTTGAGTTGCTTTCGAGAATCATTCTTTGAATCCGTATGTCCGTTCCCAAATCACGAAAAGTATTGCAAAAAAGCTGATATTTTCAGCTGGTGAAATGAAAATCCTCTGATCATATCGCTACATTCATTACGTAACCTCCAGCTCTCACATGTAGAGGTTTTCGTTAGGGGCCTTGTCCTTGATAAGTCTGCTTCATCTTGTTGGATTGGATTCTGACCAACATTAAGAATACTTTGACTTACGTCTTGTTCTTAATACGTGAAATTATGTGGTTGTCGCAACAATTGCCAACTAAGAGGTCTGATTGCCATCCCAAAATCAATGCTTATGGTTGTCAATTGTAATTTGTGATATCTGTGCTGCATTTGCAGAATGCGTGACGATATATTTTCAAGTCCGCCTTGCCTTGTTGTGATTGTCTCTTGTTTTCTGGTGTTTGCAGGGAGATTAATTCTGCAACAGCAAGCTCTGCTAATGCAGGCAGTTCACGCATTTATTCAGACAGGCATTTCAATTTGTATCGGGACTCTTCAGCTTCAGCTTTAAAGAGTGAACTGAATTATCCAACATCTATGTCGGATATTATTGATTATGCTTATCATATAGAATCTAGAGATGGAATAGATAACGTCAGTGATGTTGATGGTGAAGCAAAAACAGAAGATTCAGAAGTGAGGATGGATCTGACTGACGACCTATTACACATGGTACTTGAACTCTCATATTTCTTCAAGCCTCTAATTTCTTTGCTTCTGGTTCTTTTGACAGTATGATTTCTTGCTATAAACTTTGGTGCCAGGTGTTCTCTTTCTTGAATCATATGGATCTTTGTCGGGCTGCACTAGTCTGCAGGCAGTGGCGAGCAGCTAGTGCACATGAAGACTTTTGGAAGTGCTTAAATTTTGAGAACCGCATCAACATATCAATTGAGCAATGTGAGTGTCAAGATGCTAAGATGATTTTTAAGCCTATTCTTGGTTTAGCCAGTGGTCAGGGCTTAAAGTCGATGCACTTGATAGACGAAATTAGTTCGAGCATATATGACTGGTAGTTTATCAACATAATTTACAGCTACGTGTTGTCTTCAGAGGAGGAGATACAGAAAGAAAATTCTCATTTGCATTTGCATTTGCTTTGATATTGATTTTTCTTTTGGACAAAGGCTCGAGTATATAAAGGTGTTGCAGGGAAAGTTGGAATAATATAGGGTTTAACTCTAGAGTACTTGCTAAATGGCCAATAATTTTGGAAAGTTGCACGGGAATAGTGGTGAGACAATAGGGCTCTTCCCTTTTCACCTCAAACAAGAAACAACTGGATTACACACATAAAGTAATGGCCTGCCTGGAACAGATGGTTTGATTGCTTTTGTTCAGATCGTATGCAATGATTAACCAGGGTACTGGTCATAGATAGTAATGTTTGGTCCGAAGATTGTCATTTGAACTGAGTTAATTTACACATGGAGTGCTGTATCTTAAATGGCCTTCCTGCGCATTGAATTTTCTTGTAAACATTTATAGTGTTTAAATTTTTTACTGTAAAAGCTAAACAAGGCTGGATTACTTGTTGGTTCAGAGGTACCTAGGATGTGATGTTACTGCCTCATGTTTTTCCTCAATGTGGAAAGGGAAGCTTGCTTAGTGTATTCAGTTTTCATTCAATCATCCCAAATTTATGCAATGCGCCCTTGAGAATTCATTCAACCTCGAATCTCTCTATCTCCTTTTCTTGGTTCTTAGGTTGGGAGTTTGAGTATATTGACTGGGATGGATGTGCCTAAGATTCTTCTTTTTAAATAGGAATATTATACTGGTTCTTTCTGCTAGATTAACTGTTCGTCATATTATTTGTAGTTGAGGACATGTGCCGGCGGTATCCAAATGCTGCTGAAGTCAATATAACTGGTGCTTCTGCAATTCATTTGCTTGTTATGAAGGCTGTTTCGTCCCTGAGGTGGTTAATTTTTATATTCATCGATTTTTTATTCTGCTTCCCTCACAGCTGTGGCCTAATTGCTACTGTTCTTTTGATGGCAATTAGAAATCTGGAGGCTTTGACCTTGGGGAAAGGACAACTAGGGGATACATTTTTTTATGCCTTGTCAGACTGCAATTTGTTGAAGAGTCTGAATGTCACTGATGCTACCCTCGGTAATGGCATCCAGGAGATACATATAAACCATGACAGGTTGCGTCATCTTCAATTGATCAAATGTCGCGTCATGCGAATAGTTGTCAGGTGAAGCAATTTATAAGTTGGCCAGGCTATTGGAAACTGTCACTTGGTTGAAGTGCAGCTGAGATGTCGTTATTGCAGGTGTCCTCAACTTGAGGCCTTATCTTTGAAGCGCAGTAATATGGCCCAGGCTCAGCTCAGCTGCCCCTTTTTGCGTGACCTTGATATAGGCTCTTGTCATAAGCTTTCAGATGCTGCAATTCGATCTGCCGCAATATCATGCCCACTGTTGGAGTCTTTGGACATGTCAAACTGTTCATGTGTTAGTGATGAAACATTACGTGAGATAGCTCTTACTTGCGCTAATCTCCATGTTCTCAATGCATCATACTGCCCAAACATTTCACTTGAGGTAAATCGTCTGTAAGTAAATACTTTTCTTGTAAAAGTGACAATTTTTTTCTTACATGCTCTTTTTCTGTGCAGTCTGTTAGGCTGCCGATGTTGACAGTTCTAAAGCTTGACAATTGCGAGGGCATAACTTCAGCTTCAATGGCTGCAATTGCACATAGCTATATGTTAGAGGTTTGAAATGATTATCTTACCAAGTTGGATTTCTATGAGATCTTACAGTAATTAGTCTGAACAAGCTCTCTTTTCTAGCCAATTGTCTGAACAAGCTCAAGTTGAGATTTTCTGCAGGTTTTGGAGCTGGACAATTGCAGCCTCTTGACATCTGTATCATTGGATCTTCCGCGCTTGCAGAATATAAGATTGGTGCATTGCCGCAAGTATGGTCTTCGTTCTGTCTCATACGCCATTGGCGAAATCCAATAGCATTCTTTTTATTTTAGATTCTTTGTGCGTGTGTGTGTGTGTGTGTGTGTGTGTGTGTGGTGTTTGAGACATGATCACTATTGGGATCTCATTTTGCAGGTTTGCCGATTTGTATTTACGAACTCTCATGCTATCATCCATAATGGTGTCTAACTGCGGTGCACTCCATCGTATTAATATCACATCAAATTCTCTTCAAGTATGTATGTCTATGAAAGGAGGATACATAGTATCTGATCTTTAGAGATTGTGCAACAGAAAAAATTCTTATACTTCTTATGTGCCCGCAGAAATTAGCTTTGCAAAAACAAGAGAGTCTGACCACGTTAGCATTACAGTGCCAGTCTCTGCAAGAAGTGGACCTAACAGCCTGTGAGTCGCTGACAGATTCTATATGTGAAGTTTTCAATGATGGTGGTGGATGCCCTCTTCTGAAGTCCTTAGTCCTTGATAATTGTGAGGTCGGTGTTTTAAGCTTCGATTTGGGGTTATTTGTTTCTACTATGGTCATCTCCTTTAATGATATTGCTGAGTAAATTTAAAACTCATTAATGGCACAGAGGGGGTGTCATGCTCTTACTGATGTGACGAATTTACTTTCTTTGCAGAGCTTGATGACTGTGCGATTCTGCAGTACTTCTTTAGTCAGTCTGTCCCTTTCTGAGTGCAGGGGAATTACAACTCTTGATCTCACCTGTCCCAATCTTCAGCAAGTTTGTTTAGATGGGTGTGATCACTTAGAAAAGGCCCATTTTTGCCCAGTAAGTGACAAGTTGTCTGTTTCTTGGTTTAATGAATCGTGATGGTTTCTTTACGTCTTTATTGAGTTAATAATTCTACACTTTTAAAACCTTTAAAAAAATGAACCTTTCTTTATTCCGAGCTGCCAATGTATGTTCCTCACACGTGATTCCAGGAGAGTTATCATATACGTTGCTGCATTCCTGGAATTTTTTATTTTATGCTTGAATCGAATATCTCCACTGAACCAGCGGACATGCTATTGCTGATGGTGGTAGTTAGGACATCGGAAAATTTACCTGCAATTTGATTATATGAACCACTTAGCATCAATTTCACATTAACGTGTCTGCAACAAAGCTTACTTGGTTTTTCTGTTTGAATATTTTCCCACCTCAGGTTGGACTTGAGTCGCTCAATCTTGGGATATGTCCTAAATTGAGAGAACTCACAATTGAAGCGCCAAAAATGGTGTTACTGGAGTTGAAAGGTTGTGGGGTATTGGCAGAAGCTTCCATCAACTGTCCTCTTCTAACATCTCTAGATGCTTCCTTTTGCAGGTTATGCTTTCTTTCCACTCTCCCAAGCTCCAGTCTTCTCGTTTTAAGCTGACACTTTATTTTTTGACTTATGCAGCCGACTGAGGGATGACTGCTTGTCTGCGACAGCCACATCTTGCCCTCTGATTGAGTCATTAATCTTGATGTCATGCCCGTCTGTTGGTTCTGATGGACTATATTCTCTTTGTTGGCTTCCGCACTTAACCATGCTCGACTTATCATACACCTTTCTGACAAACTTGGTTCCAGTATTTAAGTCCTGTTTGCATTTGAAGGTATGTCGCTGTACTTGTATATGCTCGCAAACATGCATTACTGCAAGTTATGTGGAACACGATTTTCTTGGTATTAGTTCGTTAGACTTTTTGGTCAATTCAGCCTGCTCCTTTAATGAAGAATCATTTGGCAGGTCATTAAGAAAATTTTAATGGGATGCTATTTGCTGTTTGGGTTGTAAGCTCCAGTGCTTGTAACATTGTCACTAGCTTTTATGACACCATTTGAAATGAAGTTTTCTTTGACCAATCATTTGTGTCATTGACTTTTTACCATGAATATTTCGATTATCAGTGCCACTTAGATAGCGTATGTATGTCAATAAGAATGCTGAAGTTATTTTCATATTGGGGTTCACTTGGAATTATTCACCTTTGATTCGAAGTATATTAATAAGAATACTGAAGTTATTTTTTAAATTTGTGTTCCTTTGGGATTATTCACCTCTGATTCGAATTATTCTTGCGACAAATGGGGTCAGAGGTTGAGCTTTTACAGGGGGTTTTTGTATTGATCCGCATCTGAATGATTGGATTCGGATATGCCGGGGAAGGCACTAAAGCTTTGTGAGAAAGAGGATTGAAGGAAATGAATACTGGGTTGAATTGGATTATGTTGGTTATACTCCGATGTAACTGAATTGAAGGGTAAACCTTGTAGGTCCATTGTTGATTTGGTAGAAAGATCTGTGCTACTTGTTTGCTTGTTTTTAATATTGTTTTTATTATATTTTTTTACTTTTGGGGTTTTTACTAGTCTCTACTTGATCCCATAAGCAAGTAACTGAGTTGATGAGGGGGTTGAATTTAAACTTCTTGCTTGGGTGTTTTCGAACATCTTTCACTTTAATTGAATGGTTCTCAACATGGTTAATTTTGTGGGACTGTTGCCATTCTAACTTTTAAGTTCTCAGTGCTTATTCTGACTTGTCCTTTCCCATCTTTTCCAAATTAAGGTGTTGAAATTGCAAGCGTGCAAGTACCTTACTGATTCTTCATTGGAGCCTCTCTACATGCGAGGAGCTTTGCCATCTCTCCGAGAATTGGACTTGTCTTATGGGCCTTTCTCTCAATCTGCCATAGAGGAGCTTCTTTCTTGCTGTACACATCTGACTCATGTTAGCTTGAACGGTTGCGTCAATATGCATGATTTGAATTGGGGTTGCCCTGGGGATCTCTCTCAGTCGCCTAGTGCCAGTTGTGTGAATGATGTGCCAGAGAGCAATAATTTGCTGGAGCCGGCTGAGATGCCCAACCGTTTGCTGCAAAATCTTACCTGCGTAGGCTGTCCAAATATCAGGAAGGTTTTTATTCCGCTGCTGGCTCGCTGTTACAACTTATCGTCGCTGAACTTATCTTTATCCAACAATCTGAAGGAAGTCGATGTTGCTTGTTCGAATTTGTGCCTTCTAAATTTAAGGTACTGAGTTTCTTTCCTTTTTGTTATTTGCCTATTGCACACCAATTTCGACTTGCTAATGCTGTTTTGTTTGTTCAGTAATTGCTGCAGTTTGGAAACATTGAGGCTTGAGTGTCCAAAATTGACTAGTCTATTTCTTCAGGTATGTATATGTCTTCCATGTTCATGTTTCTTCAAGCATGCATGTTGCCTCAATTTTTAAATGAAAAAAAGAAGAAGAATCTGTTCAGTTCTTATTTTTGTTGGCCCGTTGCGGTGGGATATATTTACTGAAAATTTTCCCTTTGGAAATTGGATCATGGTTTACATTTTCTCCAAAAGATAGGATACAGATAATTGCTAGTTATTCATAATATGTTTGGATAAGTTGATATATACTGTCAAAATTTTCTGTTCCGATTGGTTTGTTGATTTCTTGTGGGGCTTTATGCTTTGGTTAGTGGTGCAACATCACCGAAGAAGCACTTGAAGCTGCTGTGTCACGATGTACGACACTGGAGACCCTTGATGTTCGCTATTGTCCGCAGGCGAGCACACTCTTCTTATTTTTTGAAAAAGATATGCGTTAAATCTGTTTGTGTCATACCGATAACTTCGCTCATCAAGCTGTTACCTTGTTTATATCGACATGCAGATTTCCTCTGTGAGCATGGGGAGATTGCGTGTGGCGTGTCCGAGTTTGAAGCGCATCTTTAGCAGCCTGTCACCTCCATGAGACCTGGCAGAAGTGTGTTGTTTCTCAGAGTGATGACATGGTGTTTGCGTCCCGTTAACACGCCATTCACACTGCACAGGTTGCTAATGGTTTGTGTCATGATCTTGTAAGTATAGTAAATGGTCATCAATCTGAATTTTCGTTTTTTTTTGTATCTTTTTTTGTTGTGTTGTCGACCTGATGATTAATGTGGCTGGGTTATCTGTTATGCGTAAAACCTCTCTCCCTCTTGGCTATATCTTCTGCATTTTTTTGGTTATACGGGAATAAATTCGTCGAGGTTGTCTGGTGACCATGAAGCTTCATGGTGTAGGTAATTGACTTGCAATTCTTCTTACATCATGAGCCAACGGTTTACATAAGAGAGGAGGAAGTCTTCAAATTTGGAGTGTACATGCTCAGACTAATAGAATAAAAAACAAAAAATTTGGTCGTTCCTCGTGCGTGCATTTGAAAATGATATAAACCGGTAAAGACCTGGTTTGAGTAAAGACTACGAGTGATGGCGACAGAGTACCAGGACAGGACATGAATCTATATCTAGCAAGGAAATTGGATGTCTATCGGGCAACAGCTATCTTCTTAGGGTCAGATTCTGTGTAGTTTCTCTCGCGTTTCTTCTAGCAATGAACTAGATAATTGTTTCAAAGCTTGATGGCCAATTGAGCTTGTCGTCCAGAAGATTCAAAACTCGGGACAAATGGACGATACGTCACATTTTCTCTAAGTACCTGTAACCATAAAAACTCTCGAGTTGCAAACTTTTTCACAGCAGTTTGAAGCTGTGAAGCTGAAAGGAAATTCGATCTCACTTTGTCTTTCCCATCCCTTGTTCGTCGAAAATTATGGAGATATACACACGAGAAGGGGCCAAAATTTTGGCAGCGACAAGATCTTGATGCAACACATCTGGGATTTGAGGTCATCTCTGCTTCCTAATAGGTTGTTGATCGATCAAGAAACCGATATGTGCCGGAACGGAGTTAATAGATAGATTTAAACACGTGCAATTGCCGCTTTTTATTTTTCCCAGCAATCAAATGCAAAGGAAAAAAGACATGGAAGAAATGACTTAGTTTATGCTTCCGGCCTTCATGATCCCTGATGATACTACTCCTATTCAAACAGAATGACTAAACCACTTCATTCTAAGAAACAGAACTTTGGCTTTTACATGGGGGCCTGGCTAAGATATTCTGTCATAATTACATATCAGAAACCAGAACTTTTCTTCATGGTTAATGCTATATAAGATTCTAAGGTTGCAAGAATTAATTACAATAAACCTCTCTTAATGTGCAAAGTGCCAGCGCATTAAAGAACCTTTAGGAACTAGCGACCAACAAAAATGGACAGACATAAGATCATGTTCTTGCGCAACGATGCGGAGGCCGTTCTGGAATTAGCACTAGCACTATAATATGCTGTAATATTTGCCTAAAAAACAGGGGATGCATATGAACTTGCATCTACGTAAAGACCAACAACAGAAGGCCGAATACATACTTCCGCTAAATCTTCACGGATCTGCTACGGTATCCAAACCTCAGTTGCTTCATTGTTCCTCGGAGTGCCGAGTCAGTGAAGAGTGAACTTAGATTTGGAAGAAGGCGCTTCTAAGATGACTAATTAGTCTTGAACTACAGATATTAAAATACAAGAGCTTGAAAAGCTTTAACCGTTAGTTACTTTTTTGCAGGGCAAAGTCAGGACGAGCAAGGAGCAGTTGGACTATGCGAAGACCAAAGTCGGCCCGAGTCCAAATTCGAATCAAAATGGCCTGTCTGTTCAATATATACGATCCTCTCGGTGGTTTCAACGAGTTTCCGGTGCTGTGTACAATCTGAACGTAGTTTCAAGAAGGACAACTGGGATTTGATCACGAAGCTGTGATTCGATGGACAATTATACGAAGCAACAGGAGATTATGTGCAAAATTAGGCCTCCTGATCCAATTAACTTATCCTGGGGTGGTGCGAAACCATATCCTGTCGGTCCCATCGGTATGGAATGTTCAACCAAAAGGTGGAAGATCTAGAGTAAAAAACTGACAAGCTGGAAGATCTTGCAAAGGAAAAACTAGGACCTGGTTATAAGAATGGAGATTTCAATGTCTGAATGACTCAGCAAATGGAGATTCCATTGCCAACATTGCGAGCTCAATCTAGTCTTTAGTGAACTCGTGTCCTTTTATGATCCTTATGCTGCAATATACGGAACAGTTTCTTGGTGGAGAAGATGGCATGATGGGATTATTTTCATCCCTTTATTTTTCCGATCTTCTTCTCTTTCTGGTTAATAGATCACTTGCACGAGGATGAAATCAACATTAAAAAAGACTCGTAATGAGTTTGTCATTAACAAATGTCATGGAAAATTTTCCAGCAAGATAAATTGCCGAAGATGGTTCATCAAGCCATCTTTTAAAAAATTTCGGGAGCTAAGAATTTCAGTTTGTACTCTGCAAAAATCTTGTCGAATTCAAAAGAAAAGCACGAGAGATTATCCGTTGGCTTCATGGGGATGAACCTGATAAGAACTGAAAGAGACTAAATGGGCTTATCCCTCTAAGCAAAGATATTCCCACAGATCTCTTGGTTCCCTCCTTTGAAATTAAAGCTGTACATTCCAGAAAGAGATAAAGACAATAATACAGTATGGTACTTCAGGAGTTGCAGAAGAAGTTCAAAAGTTTCATACTCCTCTCCCTCAAACCCTCTTTCCCAATTTGAAAACCCCATGAAAAGATAAAGAACCGCTTTGAAAGGTTTGTTAAAGATTTCATTACTTAACTCCTCTCTCTCTCGAACGAACTCCGGATGAGGGGACGATATATAGCATTCGTTTGAGGGAGGAAGGCAGGCAAAAGTGGCAAACAGAGAGAGAGACAGAGGGAGAGAGACAGCAGAGGGAAATACTCTCCAGACTAGGATGGTAATATATTGTCATATTTTTTTAGAAAGTGTGTCAGTAGGATCTAAAAATAATGTTATCCCGAGTTTATCCCATCTATTCTATAATTGAGAAAAACATGCATATTAAATTAGGACAATGTATTCGACCAAAAAAAATTGGGACAATGTAAATTCAAAAGTTTTATAAAGCAATGTGACGTGATATCATCAAATGTTTCATGCAAGAGTGATAAATGACGAGCTAGATCGAATATTGGTCATGAGATAAAATATAGCGTCTGTCTTATGCAGGTACGAGTTGTTTTACAATAAAACTGAATACTTTATGTAATTACGGAAAACATACGGAGACAAAAGTTTTACTGAAAATTACACATATAGATTTATGTCAAAGCACAAGAGTTTCGCTAACAGAGATATAAAAGACATTCAAGTTTAACATTATTTTTTCAATTTTGAACAAATTAAAAATTAAAAAAGCTTACATTAATCACTCAAAGAGACTTTCCAAACCAAACGGCCTTTCTCTCAAAGCACAATTTACCAAATAGTTTTTGCATTTCCTCAAATCCTCTTGAAAAAGCTGAACTAAACGCAACCTTAGTATGCATTAGTCATCACTGTCCAGCAGTAGCGCATCGCCCATGAGTATGTAGAAATGGAGCCAGAAGATGGTGCAGACTCATCAGTGGTGACCTCCCCAGAGCGGAAAGTATGAAGTACAAAACCAAAGGATCGACATCATTTCAGTGTAAAGAATAAGAATTGGACTTTCGATGGTTTTTTCATACATAACCTACTCATGATGAGAAGATGCCTTATGTGTCATGTCACACGTTCTACCTTTCTTAAAACCTATTGAATTAAGCCATGGAAGACCAAACACTAAGCAGCTAGATAGCTGACTTATTAAAGTGAATCTCATGCTTTCTAAAGCCATGTGTTTGCTGGTAACCGACGCAGCCGATATCAAGAACCCAACATCGGAACCAAGTAAATATGTCAGGAAAAACATTGCTCAAGTAAATATTAACACGAACCCTATGTTGTGCGGAGCTGAGCATCTTCTATTCGCTGGGATAAAGCTTTTCCTCTGCAGGGGCCTTGTGCAGTAAACCCCCTACGGGCGGTTGTCGTAAGCAGCCGAAATGAAAAAGCAAAGACTCTCACTCTCTCTTGATCTATAATCACGCACTAAAAATAACATACTCCGAGAGGGCAACGAAGAGGGTCCGAAAGAGCACATTGGAAGCTCAAACAATGAGATTGCCCGGATCAACGAACAAAAAGATTGACAAGACTTCATAACAAGATACCCAAAAAGGAAAGGATATCAGACAAATGATAACAAAGGAAGTAGCTAAAAAAACCAGCGGTTCTACCTATATAATATAGAAGTTGAAGGTTAAGAACACAGCGACTACGAGCTAATGTGAGATAAAAAGAAACCAAAATTGGAGCAAAACATGAGGCACTTAAGGCACGTAAACATAATCACCTCAATGATTCCTCTTTCCGGGCCTGTCGGGAGAACACCATAAGGGAAGAGATATAAGTTAAGCTCCGACTGGTTCAAATATGTCTTGAAGAAGTGATATCACTTGAAGAGCAAGGACATCTTGCCGGCAATCATCTCCAAATTGATGGAATAGCTAGATGAATAACAGGAGTGGCTTTTGCTGTCAAATTGACCAGAACAACTACAAAATCCAAAGATCATCTAAGGCATGGAGCAGCCTAACAGAGCTGAACGCCATTCTCACGATATCTGCTTTGCACGGGAAAAGAAACATAACTCAGACCTTGAATTTGGCCTCATCTAATTTGAGTTATTCATCTCAGAGGCAACATTTCTGGAAATTCTAGATTATATTTTCGGACAGAGAACAAAATTAGGCTCAACAAGCCTTGAATATATTCTATACCGTGGTCCTTTTGCTATGTTCGGGAGCATAAGAGTAAGAGAATTTGGAGAGAAAATGCCAGAAATTAAAAAACTTCACTCCATTTCCCTCTCACCAAAATTTCAAAATCTCACTCATTTCCCACACTCATTTTCGTTCCCCTCTTTTCTCCTTTTTCCAAGCAGAGTCTGTTCACTTGATCAGAACTAATAAATTAACAAATTTCACTGATCCAGCGACTTCTTTTACTGTCAAATTGATCAGTTTAATGAGGAAAGGGGCATATATTTTCTGTACTTACAGAAAGTACTTGATTTGTTGTAAAGCAATTTGTACCCGCATAAGACTAAGGGGGTGTTTGGTTCAGCTTTGGGAATGGGCTTTGAGCCTTGAAAGCCCCTTCCCAAAATGCTGGAGTGTTTGGTTCAGCATTTGATCTAGCATTGGCCATATGCTAGCATTCCACGAATGCTGCTGTTCACTTTTTTTTTTTTAAGTTAGGATTTGAAGCTGCTGTTCTTCTTCGGCGAGGGTGGCCGGCGAGGGTGGCCGGCGAGGGCGGTCGGCGAGGGAGAAGGGCCGGCGAGGTCGCCTGGGGTCGGGCGACCGCCCGGAGCAACCACCCGTGCGACGCCGTCGGCTGGGTCGCTCGACCCGGGCCGTCGCTCGAGGTCGCGCGACCCAGCGACGCCGCTGAGTCGCGCGACCCGTGTGGCCGCTTGGGTCCCGCGACCTTCGCCGAGGGTCGCCCGACCTCGGGCGACGGCCACGGCGCCAGATCCGCTCACCGGCGGCCGGCCGGCGCCGGCTCCGGCGAAGGGTAATAAGTTAGGTTTTTTTATTCCCAAAGTCCATTTGCAAAAAAAATTCACCAAACACTATATTTTGGCCAAAGTAGCTTTACAAAATATTTTTACTAAACATCATTTGCATTTCCCCAATGGGCTTTCACCCAAAGGTATTTGCATTCCCCCAAGTAGAATTTTCAAAGTTGAACCAAACAGGTCCTAATATTATATTTTATTATGGTAAAAGGTACTTATATTTGTGAAATATCTCATACATCATGTAAGATGCAACTTTCCATTTATCACTCTTGTATGAAACATTTGATGATATCACATCATATTCGTACAAATAAATGCATTGTTCTTTGGGTTGATATCATGAAAATCCCAAACTGGTACATTTCTGATAAATTTACCCTCCATTAAATTGAATCAATACCACGAAAAATCACAAATCAATACACTTGGGATAAACGGAGGGTAAAACCTCAAATCGATACACTCGTCAATTGTCATGTGTCATACAACTCAGAAATTTGACGGTAAAATTTAACAGAAACTAGCAGAGGGTAAAATTGTCACATGTGTACTAATTTTGGATTTTTGGTGATCAAAAAATTAATTTGAGAGTAAATTTGTTACAAGTGTACCAGTTTAGGATTTTTCGTGATATTAACCTTCTTCTTTTGATTTCTCTAATATGAATAGGAACGTGTTTAATGACAAAACTGCTTTATAAAGTTCTTAAATTTACAATGTCCTAATTTAATATGCATGTTTTTCTCAATTATAGAAGAGATGGGATAAACTCGGGATAACATTATTCTTAGATCCTATTACTATAATCTTGATTCTTTGACATACTTTTTAGAGAAGTGGCAATATATTTCCGTCCTAGTCCATTATTTTTTTGGGTACTTTTGTCTTGTATATTACTAACCAATAGGGGTGATTGGTTCCCGATCCAATCCGATTCTACCCAGGAACTGGGAATCGGAACAAGAGTACCGGTTCTTAGTTTATGAGACCAAGGACCGGACTGCCTGGGTCTGGGACAGGCGACTTCACAATTTTTTCAATTTTTTCCAGCTCCACTTTGAAACCGCGGGGAAGATAAGCAGTGCAAGAGTAGAATAAAAGAAATTATAAAATTCAAGACTTGTATTCTGAAAATGCAACATTCCAAGTACCTCGAGACATCCTTTGGAAATGCAACTACATAGCCCCAAAACTCTCCATAAATTTTGCCAAAACCCATTTGCATTTCTCCAATGGCCTTTTAAGGCCCTAGAGGCTTCGGCAAATTTGAATTGAATGCACCCTTAGCGCTAGCACTATAATATGTTGCAATATTTGCCTAAAAAACAGGTGATGCATATGAACTTTCATCTATGTAAAGATCAACAACAGAAGACCAAATACGTACTTTCCGCTAATCTTCACAAATCTCCTACGGAATCCAATCCTCCGTTACTTCGTTGTATCCTCGGTCTGCCGAGTCAGTGAAGAGCATGACTTAGATTTGGAAGAAGGTTCTTCGAAGATGACTAATTCGTCTTTTAACTATAGATTTTAAAATACAAGAGCTTGAAAAGCTTTAACCATTAGTTACTTTTTTGCAGGACAAAGTCAGGATGAGCAAGGAGCAGTTGGACTATGTGAAGACCATAGTCGACCTGAATCCAAATTTGGATCAAAACGGTTAGTCTGTTGGATATATACAATCCCCTTGGTGGTTTCAACGAGTTTCTAGTCCTAACGAGTTTCTAGTCCTGTCGTATAATCTGAATGTAATTTCATGAATGACAATTGGGATTTGATCACGAAGGTAGATGACTTCGTGGACAATTATATGAAGCAAATGGAGATCTAGTGCGAAATTAGGCCTCCTGATCCAATTAACTTATCCCGTTCCTCCCGACGGTGCGAACTCATATCCCATAATTTGTGATCAGACTTCTCAACAGTGTATCGACTGAAAGCAGGGTGGCACAGTCCCCAACCAAGGGAGTGGTTATGTCCAGTATGTCCCCCCCCCTATCTCCTGACAATGTAGGGTGTCCAGGAATGGCTAGGAGCGGGTCGAGTCCTCATCACCCGCAGAGCAACAACCAATGCTGCCGGATTTTATCTATCTACTCGGCAATTCATCCGGCGACTTCATGGTTGCCTTGATGCCGGGCCTTGCGTGGATGAAGCCAATGGAGAAAATAATTCTCACGGATCACCTCGTGACGATCTGCAAATTCATAAGATGCTTCTAGCCGGTGCTCGGCGAAGTCTGCTCTTGTGTGTATACGCGTTCGTGTGCATTGTAAAAACACAGAGCGACAATAGAAGAGAAAACTCCTCCCTGCCTCTCCCAGTCAATGTGAGGGGAAGAAACCTCTGATTTTGTCAGAGGCACTGTTAAAATTGTATCCTTCTATGATCCTTATGCTGCAATATACATAACAGCTTCCTGTTTCTTTCAATGCGGGTGTGTGGTGGAGAAGAGGACATGTTGGGATCATTTTCTTCACTTTATTTTTCGATCTTCTCTTTCTGGCGGATAAATCACTCGCATAAGGATGAAATCAACATAAAAAAATGACTTGTGATGAGTTTATTATTAACAAATGTCAAGGAAAATCTTCCAGCGAGATAAATTGCCGGAGATAGTTCATTGAGCCATTTTAAAAAGTCTCAATTGTTAAGAATTCTAGTTTGTAACACGTAAAAAATTCTGTCAAATTCAAAGAAAAAACGGAAGAGATTATCTATTGACTTTATGGGGATGCTACTCATAACCGAGATATATCCACAGATCTCTTAGTTTCCTTGTTTAAAATTATAGCTGTACGTTCCAAAAAGAGATGAAGACACTAAATTTATTATGGCACCTCTTCCCAATTAAAAAACCCCACGAAAAGATAAGAATCACCTTGAAAGGTTGTTAAAGATTCTCTTTTGAAAAGAGCATCCAAACAAAATCTATCACACAACAAAATCTGCTGAGTCTCCGCCTCTAACGAACTCCGGATAGGATACATCCATTCGTTTTGAGAACAGAGCATTTCTCTCTCACCCCCTCTCTCATCCGCTTCAGGGAGGCCAGAGATAAAGAGCAGAGCAGAGCACAGAGAGCGGAGCAGAGGGAAGTACTCTCCAGAGGTGATTTCTGTTCATCCGATTGGCGATTCCCGGCGTCCTCCTTAGCTCGTCTTTTGGTGGTTACTGCTGCCGCCGCCGCCGATGGCCGCATCATTGTGTTCGCGCCGCCGCTCCTCCTCCTCCGCGCGCGTCTCTGTTTTTCTGGCCAGAGAGTTCGAAGCGTCTTAATCTGGAGCCTTCAAGCTAATACTCCCGGTGCGGATCGTTGTTGTCGGCGCTTTTCGTTCGTCGATTTTAGCTACCGGCCGAAGCCTGAAACCACGTCTCTGATGCGGGTACGTTCTTTGCTCTGTTTTTTTGTTAATCTGAGTCCGAGAGCGAGTGTTTTGGGTTCGAGTGAAATTCGAACCGTAATTGGAGATTAGATAGCGTTTTAAACTGTTGATGACGTTTTCTTGTTTGTTTGGATCGGAATTGGCGGATCTTTGATGTCTTTATGTGTTACATTACAAATGACCACCGCATGTTTGTGAAAATGCTTAAGTGAAACTGCGTACTTTTTTCCTCTGGAATTTGATTACATATATGTTCATAACATGTTCAAATCATGATTGGCAACTTCGATTCATTGATTTCAGTCCCGTTTCCTGATATTGGGATGTATGGCCGAGAGAAACCCAAATTTTTTGTGTCTTTGCTCTGTGTTGTTCATGTATTCCTGTGGGATTCAATGGCCCAGTGATGTTCGTTACCAAGATTATCACCGCCTTAGTTTAACATATCCATGTTCTTTGTACGTTTGCGCGTGTGGTTGTGGCCTGTGAACAATGATGCCGATCCGGTGACCGGAGGTAAGTGACTGTGGAGCACGTTATCCATGGCCTAAAGTTTGGAAAATGTTAATCCTCGTTAAAGTTTTTGATGTTTTTGTGTTGGTACGTAAAGTGGAGTCGTCACTGTGTAAGAAGGAAGACGAGTGAAAAAGCAAGAAAAATATTTTTTTTTTCATTGCCTTGCTGTTTGAAATTAGAGAGACCCATGGAGGCATTCCCTCCGTATTTTTTCTCGTGCCAAGAGAATACACAATTTTTTTTCATATTCTTCCTTTTTGAAACTTAGGATCTTTGGGAGGCAAAAAGAGGAACTCTACAATCGGATAATTCAACTGGAGAAAGCAGCTTGATGCAAAACTAAACTTCGAATTGGAAATCGAGAGCAATTGAGAGGATCGTTTAATGTCATGAAGCACATGGAAGACGAGGATGATGTCGAAATATTGAAAGAAGCTGTTGTTTTGCCGGCGGATCCGAGGGGAAAAGGAGGAAAATCTTGAGTATCTAGAAGCGCATGAGCTTCCAACAAGGACTTTATCAATGTAAGTTTGCTTGTTTCTTCCTTTTTCATAATGTGATTTTTAATTTTTTTTTGCAAGGAATTATGTTCTCTTTTATCATTTGTCGTCTTTTTTTTTTTTTGGTCCGCTTTGTTCTGTTACTTCACTCAACACTAGTTTCTCTTGCTGCGGCCATACGCCACTGATTCGCTTACATAAAGTGCCAATTGACTTGCTTTACAGGTAATAAAAAAACGCATGTAGTGACTAAAGTCAACAGCAATGTCCAACCGAAGTCGATCCTCCGACGAAGCCGGAACAAGCGCCATCGTGTCCTCCATGACCTCCATTTGCTCGGTCATGGCCAGCCCTCCTTCTCTCTCTCTCTAATGAAGCCTTTTATGTTTTGAAGCGTAGTGATTCTAAAGTCAAACGGCAACGTACGACCAAAGTCGATCAAGGAATTCGATCCTGCGGACAAAGTTGTGCCGGAACAAGCACGCCTGCGCCTGCGCCATCGTGGCATCCGTTACCTCCCCTCTTGCTGGGTTATGGCCAATCCTCTCTCTCTAACTGCTTAGAGAGAGATGACTGGCCATAGCCCAGCAAGAGGGAGGTAATTGATGCTACCATGGCGCAGGCGCAGGAGTGCTTGTTCCGGCGCAACTTTGCCCGCAGGATCGAAGTCGTTGATCGACTTCGGTTGGGCGATGTCGTTGACTTGAGAATCTGTATCATTTAATACCTGTGAAGTAAATCAATTGGCACCTTATGTAAGTGAACAACATGGTCTGGAAGAGAGCCTTGGATGAGAGTTGCTTCTCTCGGTTCTTTTGGAGTATTTTGTTATGTTGACTTTGGCGAGTGGGCTTCTTGTCCTCTCTCTCTGTATCTGTAAATTTCGAAGCGTTCAACGTGGTTGGTATTTTCCTCTCCTTCGAAAGCTCTCAGTTCTCTCTTTTCTTGAGCAAACTACTCAACTTGTAGTAACTCCAGTAAAAATGAATCCACATTTGTCAAGTTTTCGTTTCGCCCAACAATAGCTCCGATAGTTAACACACGCGACTAAGGTACCCAAGATAATAAAAATAACGGACTAGGATGGAAATATAGTTCATTTTTTCTAAAAGGTATGGCAAAGAATCAAGATTATTGTAATAGGATCTAAAAATAAAAATAATGTTATCCCGAGTTTATCCCATCTATTCTATAATTGAGAAAAAACATGCATATTAAATTAGGAAAATGTATTCGACCAAAAAAAATTTCGGGACAATGTAAATTCAATTTTTTTATAAATCAGTTTTGTCACTGAACACGTTCCTATTCGTATTAGATAAATCAAAAGAACAATATATTCATTTGTACGAACATAATGCGATTTTATTAAATGTTTCATGCAAGAGTAATAAATGACAAGTTACATCTTTACAAGATCGAACATTGGGTATGAGATATGTCACAAATATAAGTAGCTTTATCAGAGTGAAATATAGCATTTGTCTTATGCGGGTACGAGTTGTTCCACAACAAAACAGAATACTTTGTGTGATTACGGAAAACATAAAGACCTTCTAGTTGCAGACATTATTTTTTCAATTTTAAACAAATTAAAAATTTAAAAAACTTAAATTAATCACCCTTTCAAATGTGTTTTTAACATCTTTCAAAGTTGCTTCTCAAAGTACAATTTACCAAATAATTTATGCATTTCCCCAAAACCCACCGGAAAAGTTGAACCGAATGCAGCCTTGGCTCCGTTCGTTTGGCGGAAAATCTTCTCTTTTTGGAAAATATTTTTCCGGAAGTCATTTTCTTGGAAAATATTTTCCCGGAACATAATTTTCCGGTATTCGGCGACCAATATGAAAAAGTTTCGAAAATATTTTTCATCGGCGACCGGCCGCGGCGGCGGCGCGATGGCATCGGCGGCGGCGGCCGGGCGATCGGGGCCGGCGATCGTGGCGGCGGCCGCAAAACCGCCGCGCGGCGGCGGCGGCGGCGGCGGGCGGCCAGCGACCGGCGGCCAACGGTGGTGACCGGCGATCAACTTCCTCTCCCACGGAAAATATTTTCCCTCCCATGGGCAATTTTGCCTTCAATTTGGGGGAAAATGATTTCCTCTTTGTGAAAAGAGGAAATCATTTTCCTCAAAACAATGAAGGATTTGGGGGTGGGGAAGGAAAATGTTTTCCCACGGAAAATATTTTCCGCCCCCGAACACCGAAAAACGCGAAAAATATTTTCCGGAAAAATATTTTTCCGCAAACGAACACAGCCTAGTCTGTTTTCGTCATCATTGTCCAGCAATAGTGCATTAGCCCATGAATATGTAGAAATGGGGCCAGAAGAAGGTGCAAACTTATCAGTGGTGACCTCCCCAGAGCTGAAACTATGAAGTACAAAACCGAAGGATCGCCATCATTTCAGTGTAAAGAAAGAGAACTGGACTTTCGATGTCTTTTCATACATAACCTACTTATGTCGAGATGCCTTCTGTGTCGTGTTACCCGTTTTAGCTTTCTTAAAACCAATTGAGTTAAGCCATGGATGACAAAACACTAAGCAACTAGATAGCCGACTTATTAAAGTGAATCTCATGCTTTCTAAAGCCATGTGTTTGCCTGTAACCGACGCAACTGACATCAAGAACCCAACATCAGAACCAAGTAAACATGTCAGGAAAAACACTGCTTTTGTTTTATGTTCGTAAGCAGCCCAAATGAGAAAGCAAGGACTCTCACTCTCTTTCAATCTATGATCACGCACTAAAATAACATACTCCGAGAGGGCAACGAAGAGGGTCGAAAGAGCACATCGGAAGCTCAAACAATGAGATTGCCGGGGATCAACGAACAAAAAGATTGACAAGACTTCATAACAAGATACCCAAAAAGGAAAGGATATCAGACAAATGATTACAAAGGAAGTAGCTAAAAAAACCAGCGGTTCTACCTATATTATATATAGTTGAAGGTTAAGAACACAGCAACTAGGAGCTAACGTGAGATAAAAAGAAACCAAAATTGGAGCAAAACATGAGGCACTCAAGGCACGTAACATAATCACCTCAATGATTCCTCTTTCCGGGCCTGCCGGGAGAGCACCATAAGGGAAGAGATATAAGTTAAACTCCAACTGGTTCAAATATGTCTCAAAGAAGTGATATCACTTGAAGAGCAAGGACATCTTGCCGGCAATCATCTCCAAATTGATGGAATAGCTAGATGAATGACAGGAGTGGCTTTTGCTGTCAAATTGACCAGAACAACAACATAATCCATAGATCATTTAAGGCATGGAGCAGCCTAACAGAGCTGAGTGCCTTTCTCATGATATCTGCTTTGCACAGGAAAAGAAACATAACTCAGACCTTGAATTTGGCCTCATTTATTTCGAGTTATTCATCCCAGAGGCAACATTTCTAGAAATTCTAGATCATATTTTCAGACAGAGAACAAAATTAGCCTCAACAAGCCTTGAATATTTTCTATACCGTGGTCCTTTTGCTATGTTCGGGAGCATAAGAGTAAGAGAATTTGGGGAGAAAATGCCAGAAATTCAAGAATTTCACTCCATTTCCCTCTCACAAAAATTTCAAAATCTCACTCATTTCCCACACTCATTTTCGTTCCCCTCTTTTTTCTCCTTTTTCCAGACAGAGCCAGTTCACCTGATAGAACTAATAAATTAACAATTTCATTGATCCAGAGACTTCTTTTATTGTCAGATTGATCAGTTTAACGAGGAAACGGGCATGTGTTTTCTGCACTTACAGAAAGTACTCGTTTTGTTGTAAAACAATTTGTACTTGTATAAGACATACACTATATTCTACTATGATAAAAGGTACTTATATTTGTGACATATCTCATACATCATGTAAGATGCAACTTGCCATTTATCACTCTTGTATCAAAAATTTGATGATATCACATCATATTCGTACAAATAAATACATTGTTCTTTTGATATCTCTAATACGAATGACAAAACTGCTTTATAAAGTTTTTAAATTTACATTGTCCTAATTAAATACGCATGTTTTTCTCAGTTATAGAAGAGATGGGATAAACTTGGAACAACATTATTTTTAGATCCTATTACTATAATCTTGATTCTTTGACATACTTGGCAATATATTTCCGTCCTAGTCCATTATTTTTTTTGGAACTTTTGCCACGTATATTACTAACATATAGGGGTGATCGGATCCCGATCTGGTCCGGTTCCACCCAAGAATTGGGAACCGGATCAGGAGGACTGATTCCCAATTGCTGGAACCAAGGATTGGACTGCCTGATCCTGAGACCGGCGACTTCACAATTTTTTCAATTTTTTCCAACTCCATTGTGAAAACCGCGGGAAAAATGAACAGTGCAAGAGTGGAATAAAAACAATTATTAAATTCAAGACTTGCATTCCGAAAATGCAGCATTCCAAGTACCTGGAAACCTCCTTTGGGCCAAAGTCCTTTGGAGAGCTTTGGAAATACAATTACATCGCCTCAAAACTCTCCAGAAATTGTGCCAAACGCTGTTTGCATAAGGGCCTTTAAGGCCCCAAAGGCTTCGACAAAGCCGATGAACGCACCCTTAGCACTAGTACTATAATATTTTGCAATATTTGCCTAAAAAACAGGTGATGCATATGAACTTGCATCTATGTAAAGACCAACAACAAAAGAACGAATACCTTACCAAAAAAAAAAAAAAACAACAAAAGAACGAATACGTTCTTTCTGCTAATCTTCACAGATCTCCTACGGAATCCAAACCTCAGTTACTTCGTTGTGTCCTCGGTCTGCCGAGTCAGTGAAGATTGTGACTTAGATTTGGAAGAAGGTGCTTATAAGATGACTAATTCGTCTTGAACTATATAGATTTTCAAATACAAGAGCTCGAAAAGCTTTAACCAACAGATACTTTTTTGAAGGTCACAGTCAGTATGAGCAAGGAGCAGTTGGACTATGTGAAGACCATAGTCGACCCGAATCCAAATATGGATCAAAATGGTCGGTCTGTTGGATATATACAATCCCCTCGGTGGTTTCAACGAGTTTTTAGTGTTGTCATAAAATTTGAATGTAATTTCACAAAGGACAACTGGGATTTGATCACGAAGCTAGATGATTTCGTGGACAATTATATGAAGCAAATGGAGATCTCGTGTAAAATTAGGCCTCCTGATCCAATTAACTTATCCCGTTCCTCCGAATGGTGCGAACCCATATCCCGTAGTTTGTGATTGAACTTCTCAATAGTGTATCGACTGAAAGCAGGTGGCACAGTTCCCAACCAAGGGAGTGTTTATGTCTAGTATGTCCCCCCCTTACTCCTGACAATGTAGGGTGTCCAGGAATGGCTAGAGTGGGTCGAGTCCTCATCGCCCGCAAAGCAACGACTAGTGCTGCCGGATTTTATCTATCTACTCGGCAATTCATCCAGTGACTTCATGGTTGCCATGATGCCGGGCCTCGCGTGGATGAAGCTAATGGAGAAAATAATTCTTACAGATCACGTTGTGATGATCTGCAAATTCATAAGAGGCTTCTAGCCGGTGATCGGCGAAGTCTGCTCTTGCGTGTATACGTATTCGTGTGCATTGTAAAAAAGAGTGACAATAGAAGAGAAAACTCCTCCCTGCCTCTCCCAGTCCATGTGATGTGAAGGAAGCTCTGATTTTGTCAGAGGCACGGTTAAAATTGTACCCTTCTATGATCCTTATGCTACAATATACATAACAGTTTCTTGTTTCTTGCAATGTAGAAATGATGGTGGGTGGTGGAGAAGATGGCATAGTGGGATTGTTTTCTTCCCTTTATTTTTCCGATCTTCTTCTCTTTCCGGTGAATAAATCACTTGCATAAGGATGAAATCGATATTAAAAATGACTTGCAATGAGTTTATTATTAACGAATGTCATGGAAAATTTTTCAACGAGATAAATTGCCGGAGATAGTTCATTGAGCCATTTTAAAAAAAAAATCGGGAGTTTAGAATTTTAGTTTGTATAATGTAAAGATTTCGTCGACTCCAAAGAAAAAACGAAGAGATTATCTGTGGGTTCCGTGGGGATACTACTTATAAGAATTGAAAGAGACTTTTGGCTTATCCTTGTTTCCTCGTTTAAACTTATAGTTGTACATTTCAGAAAGAGATAAAGACACTGATTTATTATAGTACCTCTTCCAAGTTTAAAAATTCCATGAAAAGATAAGAATCACTTGGAAAGGTTATTAAGATTCTCTTTCGAAATGATCATCCAAACAAAATCTATGACACATCATTAACTGTCAAAAACTCGTTAATGATAATGATAATAATAGTAATAATAATATAGTGAGTATAGCTAGACGTTGTAACAAGTTAGCAATGTCATTCGAGAACGCTTGAGTAGCGAACCGTCGCGGGCGCAAGGACTGGTATGCCGAGGGTACCCCAAGTAACCGGGCTTTACGCATGGGTTGCCAGTGTCGATTCATATAGTATCATCGTATGGGAACGCCTGGTTTTGAGCCAACAACTTAATGCCCTCTCGTTTTAGCGAGGATAAAATAAATTAGCGTGATAATAATAAACAAATAGAAGGAAATCCAATTCTCGGTCTCCCTGGCCCCTGCTTTCTCTCCCGAGTCTCCTCCTCTAACGAACTCCGGATAGGGTACATCCATTCGTTTTGAGAACAGAGGATTTCTCTCTCACCCCTCTAACGAACTCCGGATGATGCGATATATATATACAGACATCCGCTTCAGGGAGGCCAGAGATAGAGAGAGCAGAGCAGAGAGAGCGCAGAACAGAGCAGAGAGCAGAGCAGAGGGAAATACTCTCCAGGGGTGATTTCTCTTCATCCGATTGGCGATTCCCGGCGTCCTTAGCTTGTCTCTCCTAGTGGTTGCTGCCACTTCCGACAGCCGCATCATCATCGTTGCGCCGGCGCTCCCCCTCTGTGCGGGTCTCTGTTTTTCCCGGCCAGAGAGCTCGAAGCGTCTTAATCTCGAGCCTTCAAGCTTTATAGGCCGGTGCGAATCGTTGTTGTCGGTGCTTTTTCATTCGTTGATTTATCTACCAGTCGAGGCCTGAAACCACGTCTCTGACGCAGGTACGTTCTTGCTCTGTTTTTGTGAAATCACATCCGCGGATTACGGTTACGATCCTAGAAAGCATAAGTAAAAAAAACTCGCTCTCATCATCTAACTGACGCCCATAAGACTCTCTTCTTCCACCACTCTCTCTCTGTTATTGTATCTTTCGTTGGAAGCCATAGCTGATTTGTTCGATTCACATCCTAGAAAGCTCTCACTGGTTTGTTTGATTTCGCAGACCTCGCCGAGGCATTGACCCGGAAGCGTTCGCAAAAAAGTTTTGAAGACCCGTCAGGCTCACCGGAAGCTTCACCCTCCGTTGAGAAGGTGGGTTGCGTGGTGGTCACGGGGCAGCTTGCGCTCTTGGAGGCCGAGACATTCTGGTGCTCGAATCGGCGCCCAGCCTTCGGGACTGGCACGAGGTCTCGCAACAGCAAGGTCATCCATGCCGGCACATGTTACAACTGCTTATCAGTGAGATCAAGTGATATGTTAGGCCGAGAGTATCTCATAGTAGATTTTGAGGTAGTCTTCGTTTCTCCTGTATCGTTAGTAATGATATGACGAAAGAAGTTGTACATAATGGAAAGGTTGTTCAATTGTCAGTCATATGCTTTGTGAAATTCCTAGCAGAGATATGAAATGCATGCGATTTTGCAGGCGACTGATAGCCCTTGCCTCCATCAACTTTCACCTCCTTCAACTCCATGTCAGGACGCCGTAACCACCGCCTACAGCGGCTGGACCTGGTCGTCCCTGGTTTTGGAGCGCCATTGTTGAAGAGTTTAAACAGTGGCCGCGATTGACTCCCTCGCAGATTCTTAAGCCTTCTAGATCACCTCCGGTATTGTTTTGTTCATAGCCAATCAGTCGTCGCTGAAGGTAATCACCTAATCTTCTGTTTTATATGTATGAGAATGAAAACAGAGGCTGAGAATCTAGTTCTTGCTAGCTTGAAAATCGTACATGTTGGAGCTTACACCCATGATTGCGACCATGATAGTTTCATGTTGAACCGGTTTTGATTTCCACTAATTCCACTAATTTGTTCCCTGAAATTACTAAGAACATAACCTCAGATACGACCGAAATCACCTGTCTGTTTGATTGATTCACTGTGCTACTTGCATAAGCTAGATAAATTCGTTTGTTAATCATTTACAAGAATCTCGATTTTAATATGCCTCACATGTTTGCACGTGTTAAGCTCAGTTCTCTAGAATTATTCCGATAATGTCGATGTGCTGATTCGGGAAAGCTTGATGGTTATCGCTGGAGAATTCATTAGGCACATACTGAAATGAAGAATTATATCAATCTTGTGTGAGAGTCAATGAGATATCTCCCGCGTATGTGTTCATCTTGACATATTAGATCACAGATTGTATTTGCCCAATGCGTCTTCTCCGGGTAAGCGTCAATCGGGTGAATGCTTTTCCAGGATATGCAAATGCATGCGTCCTCTGTCTACGTGTGTTCTGGGTGTACATGTCTATTCTTCGTATGTACATGGCACTTACTTCCAAATACGTAGGTTCTATGATGCTAATATATGAGTGAGTTGAGCAAGAATGAAAGGAATGAAGGTTTGAAGAGATGGGCGCTTCCTGAACTTTGAGAGCGAAAAGTGTTTCAGGCTAAAAAGGAACAGGAAGAGAAGATTCGTGTGTTTAGGGCTTAATCGATTTTCATATGGTTTAGGCTGTTATCTTTTTCTTGGTTTTTTAGGGTAATTTGATCTCTACATAGCTCTTCTTGAGATTAAAGAATAAAAATAATAATAAAAAGATAGAAATAATAAGAACAAAACAATAGAGTAATAATGAAATTATTAGAAGTCATTAGCTTTTATTTTAGATCTACTTTCGAGGAATAGTTCATCTAAATATCATTAGTGAAAATCTTTTAGTAGGAGATTTCTGTTGGTCAAAATTAAACTTCGATTTCAATCTTAGAGACTTAGCTCCCGGGGTTCATGTCCTGAGGTGGTGTATATTCTTTCCCTGACTTTTATTGGGTCAAGCTCATGGCGGGGTTCATAATGAGGCCACGTCATATACTTTTACCTGATATTGCATCGAGTTATTTTACACATTTTATTTTTTACTTTCCTTTTATAACCGCCTTTGATTTGTTGGTTTCGATTCTTTTATGCTGTTTCCTTTGATTGTGATTCGATTATGTCATTTTGCTTAGAGGTCACACATGAAGACCATAGTACAAATAAAAATATTGCATGGACACTTAGCTAGAGAAGAACATTTGGGGCTCATAATTGGATAAAAGGTGCGCACGTGAAACTTAGTTGATAATTGATAATCAGTGACACTAGTTCTAACAAAGTCGTGCCGTGACAAGTACGGCATCGCCTGTGCCTTTGTGACCACTATTTTGCTTGGTTGTAGTCAGTCCCCCCCCCCCCCCCTCCTCCCTCTCTCTCTCTCTCTCTCTCTAAACAAACCAAAAACCCATTCTCTTGAGAAAGTTGAGCCAAACGCACTCAAAAGCACATATATTTGTATGAATCAATTTTTTGCAACATAGTTCCATTGCAAATTGGGTTATATCTTAGTCATTGCATTTTTTAACTAGTTTTATTACTGATAAAATGATTGATCCATCGCCAATGGTCATCTTTTTATTGTATAGGAAGAAAAAAGGAATACTTATTTTTGGATAACATCATCAATTTTTTTTCTCTTTTTATTTAGCCAAGCAAGTTAATTTCGGATAAAATCCATGACACTTATTATGTCTCATCATTCTTATCTTATAATTATGTAAGTTAGGATATAAATTCAAAGAAAAAGGAAGGAAATTAGGACACGCAATATCTTTTTTTTTTTTCAATTTCTTGTATATGGTTACGATTTACATGGGAACAATGTGATGATAAATAAGATTTTTTTTTGTTTCTTTTTTAATTTGGGTAGACATAGGAGTGATGAGCGTAGCCAACGTGCAAGGTGAGAGTCCTAATGTGATGTTCAACGTGTTCTCACTCGTCAGGTCAGCAATAGCATGGCGAACCTTCAACTGGATCAGCCACTTCTACATGATCGTGTCGGGGGGCCATCTTTTCAACGGGTCCCTCTGCATGGGCTTCACTCCCAACTATGCCTCCTTTCTATTAGGTCGTTTTGCTTGTGTCAACGTCGACTATAGCCTCATGATCGCCATCTACATCAGCGAGGTCTTCCCAGCCTTCTCCCGCGACTTCCTCGCCTCCTTCCCTGAGGTGCTCACTTATTTTCTTTTCTTTTTTTTTTATTCTAATTTGTAACATCTTTTTTATTTTTTTATTTGTCATCAATTTTTGTTTTTTTCATGTAGAACATGCGTTCTTTTTGTTATGCGAAAACTTTAAGTTTGAAGGGTGATTCTTTTTTAATAAGTCATAGTAGATTTCTCATTTTGAAAATATGTTGGTAAAAAAATTTTTGGCAGCACATTTTTTAAATGAGAAATATACTATGATGTATAAAAAAGTAATCACCTTTCTAACTTTAAATTTTTCCCGTAACAAGAAGAATGCACGTTCAACATGAAAAAGATAAAAATTGATGACAAATAAAAAAAATGAAAAAGATGCTACAAAATTAGAAAAAAAAGAAAAGAAAAGAAAATGAGTGAGTACCTTTGGTAAGGAGGTGAGGAAGCCGTGGAAGAAGGCAGGGAAGACCTCGACGATGTAGACAACGATCATGAGGTGGAGCCGACGCTGACATTGGTGAAGCGGTCCAACAAGAAGGAAGCATAGTTGGGGGCGAGCCCATGAGGAGAGGCCCGATGAAGAAGATGGCCCCCGCTAACACGATCATGTAGCGACGACAATCCAGTTGGAGATCCGCTTCGCCATTGCTGACCTGAGGAGGATGAACACATTGAGAATCTCCATTAGGACTTAGCTTGCACGTCGGATATCTTCAGGTTTCTCTTTATGTATTCCACCGTCCCGCTCATTGCTCTTATGTCTACCCAAACTGAAAAAAGAATAAGAAAAAGAAAAAGAAAATCTTATTTATCATCACAACATTCTCATATAAATCGTAACCTTATACAACAAATTGGAAAAATAAAAAAATTACATGCCCTATTTTCCTCCCTTTCTGTTTGAATTTATTTTCCTAATTTATATGATTGTAAGATAAGAATATGATTAACTTGTTTGGCTAAAAAAAGAGAAAAAAATTGATGATGTTATTCGAAAATAAGTATTCGTTTTCTTTCTTCTTTTTTTTCAATTCTAATACATCAAAAAATGACCTTTGGTGATAAATCTATCATTTTTATCAATGATGATTTGATAAAAAAAAGTGTAATGATTATGATAAAAACTAATTATTTTTTTTGCAATAGATTTAAGTTGCAAAAGATTGATTCATGATTTGGAAAATTGATTTGCAAAGATATATGTGCTTTAGAGGGCATTTGTTTCAGTTTTCCTAAGGGACTTTGGAGTTTTACAATCTCTTGTGAAAAAGTTAGGATATTGGCTCCGTTCGTTTGGCGGAAAATATTCTCCCGGAAAATATTTTCTGGGTTTTCCGGTGTTCGGGGAGCTGAAAACGTTTTCCGTGGGAAAATATTTTCCTTCCTCCCCCTCACAAAATAGCCTAAGTCTACGGAAAATGACTTCCGCTTCTTCAAAAGCGGAAATCATTTTCCGAAGCTTCTTCTTCTTCTTCTTCACTAAGGTCGCCGGCCGCCGCCGCCACCGGTCGGCGCCGGCCGCCTGCCGCGCCGCCGCGCCGCCGCCGTTTGGCCGCCAGCCGCCGCCGCCGGACGCCGAACGTTGGCCATCGGTCGCCGGCCGCCGCTGCCGCCGCCGCCGGTCACCGGCCGCCACCGCCCGCCGCCGATCACCGGTGAAAAATATTTTCCGAAACTTTTTCATATTGATCGCCAAACAACGGAAAATTATGTTCCAGAAAAATGACTTCCGGGAAAATATTTTCCAAAAGGAGAATATTTTCCGCCAAACGAACGGAGCCTTAGTAAATTTGTTTGGACCCCTGTGAGAAAATGCCATCATTGACAAAATTGAAAGCCTAGGACCGCTTTGGCTTTCGGCATTTTCAGAAGGCAACTTCCAAGGTTAATGAATTTTTTTCCTTCCGAAATTGCCGACGCTATTTTTTTTTTCAAATTTCGATCTTGGGCTCGCTCGGGCACTATTTATCTTCCCCAACTATTGAAGTATGAAGGGTAAAGTGGTCTTTAGGACCTTTAGGGCTTATTTTGATGTATATATGTTAAACTTTACTGAATAATACAATTAATTATTCCTCTCACATGATCTTTATGCTTTCATCCGAATAAAAATTGTGTTCAAGCAATTCTGTAAGATTTCACATAGAACTTGTCATTTTTTTGGGTGTTTTTTACCTTCTGATTCATTATTGTTATCCATTAGACTTGAGTGTCATGTAGACCCTGCACAATCTACAGAACAGGATAAACTCTCTACTGCATTGTATAAGATTAGACAAAGTCCATATTTGCAGGAATTAAAGAAGAAAAATTAACTCCATGACTACAGAAAGTTTGTGCTATCTCTCACCATGTCACTTGCCCCACACGACATTGGAGAATTTATGAATTTCTTATTGACAAAATTACAAAGTTTCGATGCATTTAACTTCTCAAGTGATCGTAACTTTGTCTGTCCAAGGCAATTCCTGTATGAGAAATTCTTTTCTCAATCACGTTTATTGTGCTGAAATGTTTTTCTCCAAACCTTTTGCTTTGTAAAACAATGGTCCAATGGCTTTCACAGCATGAATTGTAGCTTTTATGTTCGATCTACTTTCGGGGAATAGTTAATCTAAATATCATTAGCGAAGATCTTTTAGTAGGAGACTTCTGTTGGTCAAAATTAAACTTCGATTTCAATCTTGGGGACTTAGCTCCCGGGGTTCATGTCCCGGAGTATAATAATGAGGCAGTGTATATTCTTTCCCCGACTTTTATTGGGTCAAGTTCATGGCGGGATTCATAATGAGGTCACGTCATATACTTTACCTGATAGTGCATCAAGTTATTTTATGCACTTTATTTTTTACTTTCCTTTTATAACCGCCTTTGATTTGTTTTTATGCTGTTTTCTTTGATTGTGATTCGATTATGTCATTTTGCTTAGAGGTAACACGTGAAGACCATAGTACATATAAAAATATTACACGGACACTTAGCTAGAGAAGAACATTTGGGGCTCATAATTGGATAAAAGGTGTGCATGTGAAACTTAGTTGATAATCAGTGACACTTGTTCTGACAAAGCCGTGCCGTGACAAGTGCGCCTTCGTCTGTGCCTTTATGACCTCCATTTTGCTTGGTGGTACCCCCCCCCCCCCCCCCCCATTCTCTTGATGAAGTTGAGCCAAACGCACTCAAAAGCACATTTATCTGTGTGAATCAATTCCCCCCACCCCCCATTCTCTTGATAAAGTTGAGCCAAACGCACTCAAAAGCACATTTATCTGTGTGAATCAATTTTCCATATAATGAATCGATCTTTTGCAACTCAGTTCCATTGCAAATTAGGTTATATCTTAGTCATTGCATTTTTTAACTAGTTTTATTATTGATAAAATGATAGATCCATCGCCAATGGTAATCTTTTTATTGTATAGGAAGAAAAAAGGAATAGTTATTTTCGGAAAACATCATCAACTTTTTCTCTTTTTATTTAGCCAAGCAAGTTAATTTCGGATAAAATCCATGGCACTTATTATGTCTCATCATTCTTATCTTATAATTATGTAAGTTAGGATATAAATTCAAAGAAAAAGGAAGGAAAATAGGGCACACAATATTTTTTTTTTCAATTTCTTGTGTATGGTTAGGATTTACGTGGGAACAATGTGATGATAAATAAGATTTTTTTTTTTTAAATTTGGGTAGACATAGGGGTGATGAGCGGGGCAGTGGCATACATAATGAAGGACCTGAAGATAGCCAACGTGTAGGGCGAGAGTCCTAACGTGATGCTCAATGTGTTTTCACTCCTTAGGTCAGCAATAGAATGGCCGATCTTCAACTGGATCGGGCACCGTTACATGATCGTGTCGGCGGGGGCCATTTTTTTAACGGGTCCCGCCGCATGGGCTTCACTCCCAACTATGCCTACTTTCTATTGGGTCGTTTCGCTTGTGTCAGCATTGGCTACAGCCTCATGATCACCATCTACATCAGCGAGGTCTTCCCAGCCGTTTCCTGCAGCTTCCTCACCTCCTTCCCTGAGGTACTCACTCATTTTTTTTTCTTTTTCTCTTTCTAATTTTGTAGCATCTTTTTCATTTTTTTATTTGTCATCAATTTTTGTCTTTTTCATGTGGAACATGCATTTTTCTTCTTATGCGAAAACTTAAAGTTTGAAGAGTGATTCTTTTTTAATACATCATAGTAGATTTCTCATTTTGAAAATATGTTGGTAAAAAATTTTTGGCAGCACAATGTTTAAATGAGAAATATATTATGATGTATAAAAAAGCAATCACCTTTCTAACTTTAAATTTTTCCTGTAATAAGAAGAATGCATGTTCAACATGAAAAAGATAAAAATTGATGACAAATAAAAAAATGAAAAAGATGCTACAAAATTAGGGAAAAAAAAGAAAAGAAAATGAGTGAGTACCTTTGGTAAGGAGGTGAGGAAGCCTTGGGAGAAGGCAGGGAAGACCTTGACAATGTAGACAACGATCATGAGGTGGAGCTGACACTGACATTGGTGAAGCTATCCAACAAGAAGGAGGCATAGTTGGGGGCGAGCCCATGAGGAGGGGCTCGATGAAGAAGATGGCCCCCGCCAACGATCATGTAGCGACGGCAATCCAGATGGAGGTCCGCCTCGCCATTGCCGACCCGAAGAGCAAAAACACGTTGAGCATCTCCATTAGGACTTAACTTGCACGTCAGATATCTTCAGGTTTCTCTTTATGTATTCCACTGCCCCACTCATCGGCCTTATGTCTACCCAAACTCAAAAAAAAGAAAAAGAAAAAGAAAATCTTATTTATCATCACAGTGTTCTCACGTAAATCGTAACCTTATACAACAAATTGGAAAAATAAAAAAAATTACATGCCCTATTTTCCTCCCTTTCTGATTGAATTTATTTTCCTAATTTATATGATTAAAAGATAAGAATATGATTAAAAATAATAAGTGCTACGGTTTTTATCCGAAATTAACTCTCTTGGCTAAAAAAAAAGAGAAAAAAATTGATGATGTTATTCGAAAATAAGTATTCTTTTTTTTTCCATTTCTAATACATCAAAAAATGACCTTTGGTGATAAATCTATCATTTTTATCAGTGATAAATTTGATAAAAAAATTGTAATAATTATGATATAACCTAATTATTTTTTTTTGCAATAGATTTAAGCTGCAAAAGATTGATTCATGATATGGAAAATTGATTTGCAGAGATACATGTGCTTTAGGAGGCATTTGTTTCGGTTTTCCTAAGGGACTTTGGGGTTTTATAGTCTCTTGTGAAAAAGTTAGGATATTTAGTAAATTTGTTTGGACCACTGTAGGAAAATGCCATCATTGACAAAATTGAAAGCCTAGGATCCCTTTGGCTTTCGGCATTTTCAGAAGGCAACTTCTAAGGTTAATGAATTTTTTTCCTTCCGAAATTGCCCACGCTATTTTTTTTTTTTTTCAAATTTTGATCTTGCGCTCGCTCGGGCACTGTTTATCTTCTTCAACTATTGAAGTATGAAGGGTAAAATGGTCTTTAGGACCTATATATATTAAACTTTACTGAATAATACAATTAATTATTCCTCTCACATGATCGTTATGCTTTCATCCGAATTAAAATTGTGTTCATGCAATTATGTAAGATTTCACATAGAGCTTGTCATTTTTTTGGTGTTTGTTACCTTCTGATTCATTATTGTTATCCAATGGACTTGAGTGTCATGTGGACCCTGCACATTCTACAGAACAGGATTAACTTTCTCTACCGCATTGTATAAGATTAGAGAAAGTCCATTGCCGCAGGAATTAAAGAAGAAACATTAACTCCATGACTACAGAAAGTTTGTGCTATCTCTCACCATGTCACTTGCCCCACACGACAATGGAGAATTTATGAATTTCTTATTGACAAAATTACATAGTTTTGATGCATTTAACTTCTCAAGCGATTGTAACTTTGTCTGTCGAAGGCAATTCCTGTATGAGAAATTCTTTTCTCGATCACGTTTATTGTGCTGAAATGTTTTTCTCCAAACCTTTTGCTTTGTAAAACAGTGGTCCAATGGCTTTCACAGCATGAATTGTTCCCCCCAGTCGTTCCAAGCTTCATGGTCCGAACCATTGGCCTCTTTTTTGAGAGATATACTGCCAATGCAACAGTATGTTTACTCCTATTAAACTTCCTCAAACACTGAACTGTTGTCTTCCACTATAGTATCAGTTGAGTCCCTCTGATTCTCAAGGCATCATAGGGGCCATTTTTTCTCAGGATCTCTAATCGAGTCCTTCATAGAAAAAAGGTTCACCAGAAAGAATTCATACACTTAATCAAGAGAAGACTTTAGGAGTTGGAAATTCATAGGACTAAACAACACAAACATGGAATTACATGATCATTTAAGCACACTTTAATCACTGCCATGGCACAAGGAGGAGAAGCTCTCAGCTGTCTTCAATTTATCTCAAGTAGATCACGGACTCCGCACATAATAAACCTAATAGACTAACTTTGACTCATGAAAATGCAAATCCATCCTCCCTGTTCTGTTTTCTCGGCTCGGACAAAGATTGCGTTGTCAAGAGGTAAGCCGTCACGCTCTTCATGAATTAAATGATTCACGCTGTTTTTTTTTTTTTTTAAATTAGCAACGAATGGCCACTTCCTAGCTAACCACCTTCCCCATAAATACTTTCCTCTACTTAATCTTTCTCGTGAGATGATGTCATACCATCAATAGTAGGCCAACCAGCATACAGAGAGGAGGAAGAGTGAGCAACTTAAGCTTTTTTCTCATATTCATGGATTTTCTTCTTCAGAAGCTTTTTTTTTTCTTAGCAATAAGTTTACCTGGACATTCTGATCATGCGACAATATCACAAACTCTTGCTAATTCTTTCTTGTGCAGTAACTTAAGCTTGTTCTCATCCAACTTTGGTCGAGATGCCTGCTTGTGCTACTATGTCCGCATAGTACCTCTCTCTAGCCATGATGTTTCATGGTTAATCTTCTCTCGTTATTCATCCTTGTCAACACGTTCTGCATTCGGAAATGATCAAGGAAAAGGGAATACTCATCAAACTTCAAAATATATAGCAAACACTGTTTGATTAAAGTCCATGAACAGGAGTAAAGAGACTCTTACCTTCGCAGGCTAGATGCTCTCTCTCTCTCTCTGGAGCTAGTACTGCGGTCACCTCATAAAATCCAACGGGACTTATTTAATCTCTGGTGTGGAGGTCAATCCTTGATTTATGATCCATCTTGTAAGATTTGTGCATCGTCGGGCTTGTATGTATCTAAACACAAGATGCAAGTCTCAATCATCAGACAGCTTCCAAATTTCCTAAATTCTTCTCCTTGTCATGAGGCGTTTGTTCTATTCTCATTTCTCAGCCAAAACAAAAGTCTGATCAGTACTGACAAGCTGAACGCAAAAGTAAGCATGCCGAAATTGAGAAAACAAATGTTACAAGGATGTCCTAATTCTCTCTCTCCCTGGCCCCCTGCTTCCTCTCCACAGTCTCCTCTAACGAACTCCGAATAGGATACATCCATTCGTTTGAAACGATGATTTCTCTCTCTCACCTCCAACGAACTCCGGATGACAGGGATATATACACATCCGCTTTAGGGAGGCCACAGAGAGAGAGAGAGAGAGAGAGAGAGAGAGAGAGAGCAGAGCAGAGCAGAGCAGAGCCAAGCCGAGCAGAGCAGAGGGAAATACTCTCCAGAGGTGATTTCTCTTCATCCAATTGGTGATTTCCGGCGTCCTTAGCTCGTCTCTCTTAGTGGTTGCTGCCGCCACGGACGGCCGCATCATCATTGTTGCGCCGCCGCTCCTCCTCTGCGCGTCTCTGTTTTTCCTGGCCAGAGAGTTCGAAGCGTCTCGAGCCTTCAAACTACACCCTGTGCAAGTCGTTGTTGTCGGTGCTTTTTCATTCGTGGATTAAGCTATCAGTCGAGGCCTGAAACCACATCTCTGACGCGGTTACGTTCTTGCTCTGTTTTGTCAAATCACATCCGCGGATTACGATTACGATCCTAGAAAGCATAAGTCAAAAAAACTCGCTCTCATCATCTAACTGACGCCCATAAGACTCTCTTCTTCCACCTCTCTCTCTCTCTCTCTGTTTATTATATCTTTCGTTGGAAGCCATAGCTGATCTGTTTGATTCACATCCTAGAAAGCTCTCACTTGGCTTGTTTGATTTTGCAGACCTCGCCGAGGCATTCGACCAAGAAGCGTTCGCAAAAAGTTTTGAAGACCCGTCAGGCTCACCGGAAGCTTCAGCCTCCATTGAGAAGGGCGGGTTGCATGGTGGTCGTACGGCAGCTCGTTCTCTCGGAGGCCAAGACGTTCTGGTGCTCGAATCGGCGGCCAACCTTCGGGAACAGCACGAGCTCTCGCAATGGCGAGGTCATCCATGCAGCATATGTTACCCTCCCAATTCACTCAAGGTAGAGTAATCTCTTCTCTCTAACTGTGGCAGTTTTTGATCGCTGAAGTTACGACAGCTTATCAGTGAGATCAAGTGATGAGTAAGGCCGAGAGTGTGATTTTTTAGTCGGAGAGTAATAGTGTCTCCTTGTAGATTTTGAGGTAGTCTTCGTTTCTCCTGTATCGTTAGTAATGATATGACGTGAGAAATTGCATATAATGGAAAGGTTGTTCAATCGTCAGTCATATGCTCTGTGAAATTCCGAGTGGAGATATGAAATGCGTGCGATCTTGCAGGCGACTGATGCCCTTGCCTCCATCAACTTTCGCTTCCTTCAACTCCAAATCAGGACGCCGTAACCACCACCTACAGCGGCTCTGCTCAGGAATTTCCCTGGTCGTCCCTGGTTTTGGAGCGATATTGTTGAAGAGTTCGAACAGTGGCCGTCCGCGATTGACTCCTCGCAGATTCTCAAGCCTTATAGATCGCCTCCGGTATTGTTTTGTTCAAAGCCGATTGGTCGTCGCTAAAGGTAATCACCTAATCTTCCGTTTTATATGGATGAGTATGAAAACAGAGACCAAGAATCTAGTTCTTGCTAGCTTGAAAATCGTACACGTCGGAGCTTATGCCCTTGATTGCGACTCGTCCGTGATAGTTTCATGTTGAACCGGTTTTGATTTCCACTAATTCGTCCTCGTGTTGTTCTCTGACTTTATGCTCACCAGTTGTTCGCTGAAATTTTGCATTACTAATGAGTAATGAACATAGCCTCAGATCCGACCGAGATGACCTTGTCTGTTTGATTGATTCACTGCGCTAGTTGCATAGGCTAGATGAATTCGTTTGTTAATCATTTCCAAGAATCTCGATTTTAATATGTCTCACACGTTTGCATGTGTTAAGCTCGGTTCTCTTGAATTAATCCAATAATGTCGATGTGCTGATTCGGGAGAGCTCGATGGTTATTGCTGGAGAATTCATTAGGCATATACTGAAATGAAGAATTATGTCAATCTTGTGTGAGAGTCAATGAGATATCTCCCGCGTATGTGTTCGTGTCAACACATTAGATCACAGATTGTCATTTGAGGGGATGCATTTCCAGTATATGCAAATGCATGCGTATTCTGTCTCCTTGTGTTCTGGGCGAATATGTCTTTTCTTTGTATGTACATGACACTTGCTTCCGAATACATGGGTTCTGTGATGCGAATATATGAGTGAATGGATGAAGAATGATGAGTGAGTTGAGCAAGAATGAAAGAAAGTGGGAATGAAGGTTTGAAGAGATGGGAGCTTCCTGAACTTTGAGAATGAAAAGTGTTCTTGGGTAAAAAGGAATAGGAAGAGACGATTCGTGTGTTTAGGGATTGATCGAATTTCATATGGTTTAGGATGTTATCTTTTTCTTGGTTTTTTAGGGTAATTTGATCTCCTACATAGTTCTTCTTGAGATTAAAAAATGAATAAAAACAAAAAGATAGAAATAATAAGAACAAAAAAAAAATAGAGTAATAATAAAATTATAGGAAATCGTTAGCGTTTATGTTAGATCTACTTTGAGGGAATCGTTCATCTAAATATCATTAGTGAAGATCTTTAGTAGGAGAATTCTGTTAGTCAAAATTAAAGTTTGATTTCAATTTTAGGGACTTAGCTCCCAGGTTCATGTCCCAGAGTATAATAATGAGGCTGTATATAGTCTTTCCCCGATTTTTATTGATAGAAGGCCTTGTCATATACTTTACCCGACATCGCATCAAGTTATTTTATGCAATTTATTTTTTACTTTCCTTTTATAACTGCCTTTGATTTGTTGGTTTCGATTCATTTATGCTGTTTCCCTTGATTGTGATTCGATTATGTCATTTTTGCCTAGTGGTCACACATGAAGATCATAGTCCTAATAAAAATATTGCATGGACACTTAGCAATAAGAACATGGGGCTCATAATTGGATAAAAGGTACGCATGTGAAACTTAGTTGATAATCAATGAGACAAACTATATAACTAGTATACCCAAGTCTCCGACAAAGCCATGCCGTAACAAGTATGCCTTCGCCTGTGCTATTGTGGCCTCCATGACCTCCATTTTGCTCGATTGTAGTCAATGCTCTCTCTCTCTCTCTCTCTCTCTCTCTCTCTCTCTCTAAACAAACAAAAAACCCAATTCCTTGATAAAGTTGAACCAAATGCACTCAAAAGCACATACACCCATGTGAATCAATCTTTTGCAACTTAGTTGCATTGCAAAAAAAATAATAATTAGGTTATATCTTAGTCATTGCATTTTTTGTCTAATTTTATTATTGATAAAAATGATAGATCCATCACCAATGGTCATCTTTTTAATGTATAGGAAATGCAAAAAAAGAAAAAAAAAGGAACAGTTCTTTTCGGATAACATCATTTCTCTTTCTATTTAGTTTTTTTTTTGGTCTGTTTCTCTTTCTATTTAGTTAGGCAAGTTAATTTCGGATAAAGTCCACGGCACTTATTATATCTTATTGTTATTATCTTTTAATTATATAAGTTAGGAATATAAATTCAAAGAAAAAGGGAGGAAAATAGTGCACTTAATATTTTTTTTTCAATTTCTTGTGTATGGTTACGATTTACATGGGAATATTGGGATGATAAATAAGATTTTTTTTTTTATACATTGGGTAGACATTGGAGTGATTAGTGGGGAATGGTATACATAAAGAAGGATATGAAGATAGCCAACATGTAGGTTAAGTCGTGATGGGCATGCTCAACGTGTTCTCACTCCTCGGGTCGGCGATGGCAAGGCGGACCCCCAACTGAATCGGCCACCGCTACATGATAGTGTTAGCGGGGCCATCTTTTCACCATGCCCTCCTCATGGGCTTCACTCCCAACATGCCTCCTTTCTATTGGGTCGTTCGCTTGTGTTAGCATCAACTACGCTCTCATGATTGCTGTCTACATCGGTGAGGCCTTCGTAGCTTTCCTGAGGCTTCCTCTTGAGGTACTCACTCTTTTTCTTTTTCTTTTTTTTCCTAATTTTGTAGCATCTTTTTTATTTTTTTATTTGTCATCAATTTTTGTCATTTTCTTATAGAACATGCATTCTCTTTGTTATGCGAAAACTTAAAGTTTGAAGGGTGATTCTTTTTTAATAAGTCATAGTAGATTTCTCATTTTGAAAATATGTTGGTAAAAATTTTTTTGGCAGCACATTTTTTAAATGAGAAATATACTATGATGTATAAAAAAGTAATCACCTTTCTAACTTTAAATTTTTCCTTGTAACAAGAAGAATGCACATTCAACATGAAAAAGATAAAATTGATGACAAATAAAAAAAATGAAAAAGATGCTACAAAATTAGAAAAAAAAAAGAAAAGAAAATGAGTGAGTACCTTTGGTAAGGAGGTGAGGAAGCCATGGGAGAAGGCAGGGAAGACCTCGACGATGTAGACAACGATCATGAGGTGGAGCCGATGCCGACATTGGTGAAGCGGTCCAACAAGAAAGAGGCATAGTTGGGGACGAGCCCATGAGGAGGGGCCTGATGAAGAAGATGACCCCCGCCAACACGATCATGTAGCGACGGCAATCCAGTTGGAGATCCGCCTCGCCATTGTCAACCTGAGGAGCAAGAACACGTGAGCATCTCCATTAAGATTTAAATTGCACGTTAGTTATCTTCAAAATCTTCTTTATGTTTACCACCGCCTCGCTCATCACTCATATGTCTGCCCAAATTCAAAAAATAGAAAAAGAAAATCATATTTATCATCACAATCTTCTCATGTAAATCGTAACCTTATACAAAAAATCGGAAAAATAAAAAAATTTACGTGCCCTATTTTCCCCCATTTCTGTTTGAATTTATTTATATGATTATTAGATAAGAATGATGAGAAATAATAAGTGTTATGGACATTGTTCGAAATTAACTTGCTTGGCCAAAAAAAAAAAGAGAAAAAAGTTGATGATGTTATTCGAAAATAGAGACTCTTTTCTTTTCTTTTTTTTGTTATTCAAAAAATGACCTTTGGTGATAAATCTATCGTTTTTATCAGTAATAAATCTAGTAAAAAAAGTGCAATGATTATGATATAACCCAAGTATTTTTTTTTTTGCAACAGATTTAAGTTGTAAAAGATTATTCATGATATGGAAAATTGATTTGCAGAGATATATGTGCTTTTAGGCATATTTTTTTTTTCCAAGAAACGCAAACAACTCACTCTCTGGCTGCTTGGGGCAGTAGAAATATGTGTGTTTGTGATCTTTATGCTTTCATCCGAATAAAAATTGTGTTCATGCAATTATGTAAGATTTCACGTAGAGCTTGTCATTTTCTTGGTGTTTTTTACCTTCTGATTCATTATTGTTATCCAATAGACTTGAGTGTATCACAGTAATTACAAGCACATGGATATGCACAGGAGTCCTCATGAAAATAATGTAGATCCTGCACATTCTACAGAACAGGATTAACTTTCTCTACCGCATTGTATAAGATCACAGAAAGACCATTTCTGCAGGAATTAAAGAAGAAACATCGACTCCATGACTACAAGAAAGTTTGTGCTCTCTCACCATGTCACTCGACCATACGACATTGGAGAATCTATGAATTTCTTATTGACAAAATTACGAAGTTTCAATGCAACTAACTTCTCACGTGATCTTAACTTTGTCTGTCGAAGGCAATTCCTGTATGAGAAATTCTTTTCTCAATCACGTCTATTGTGCTGAAATGTATTTTTTCCAAACCTTTTGCTTTGTAACACGATAGCCCAATGGCTTTCACAGCAGGAAATCTTTCCCCCAGTCGTTCCAAGCTTCATGGTCCAAACCATTAGCCTCTCTTTTGACAGATATACTGCCGATGCAACAGTATCTTGACTCCTATTAACTTCCTCAAACACTGAATTGCTATCTTCCACTATAGTACCAGTCCCATTATTCATGTTGAGGTTAACACAACAACCTAAAAGGAGGGTTGAATAGGTTGAGTGAAGACTTTGAAAACTTTTGCTAAATACCAAACAATCAGCACTCAAGATAGTGATAGGGGTAAATCAGCGTGTGATACTGATAAGTAAATCAGAGTTAAGTAAATAGATTTATAGTAGTTCGGTTTTATATCCAAGCCTACATTCACTCTCCAACTAACAGCCCAAACAGCAGCTAATTCCACTAGTAATCAGCAATGCAAGTTACAAATAGCTAGTGTTGTTCCCTTTACACGATAGATCACACTATCAGGACACAATCACTTGCATTCACACTTGTACACTTGTCTAGATGTTATTGCGGTGCTTAAATCACTACAGAGAGGTATTCAGAACAAGATCAGAGATGCAATTGCAGTTGCAGTATTTCTCGTGTCTAACCCTTTTCACAGCTTCACTACCCCTTATATATAAAAGTATTTAATCTTCCCATTTGAGACCTTTAAGGACAATCAGCTAGCCATTTGAGCGTCATTGGAGTTCTTTGCCAAAATTGGGATTGCTCCTGCACCTCTGACTGACGCAGGTTTCCCAAAATGGCTTCTGCTGCATCTGTCTTATCTTTGAAGCAAACATCCCGTCAACTGCTTTTTTGAGACCTTTTCAAGTTTTTCAGATGCGGAGTCCAAACGGTTATCTTTTGTACGTCTATCTCACCGTCATCAGAGCCAATACATCAACCATCGCGATCCGATACTTCACCATCAGCAGGTGGAGATTGTGAGTGACTTGAGTGACGATCTTCAATGACGATATTGACCAAGGTGACGCGTTTTGAAAGGACCACCGATCCTTTCACTTCCATCAGTGCCAACGACTTCCAAGAATACTTGGCTTAACAAAAGTACCTCCAAGCAACCACGAGATACCATTCTCGTTGATGCTTGTTCACCTCAACAGTTACGGCCTTTGATTCTCGCCTTTGCTGGAGCGAAAGAACCAATGACATTTGAGACATAAAGTTTCCATCTGCATACATCTTGATAAACTTTAGTACCTGTTGATGTATTAAGGCTGCACTATCTATTTTCTGTTAAGTCAGTTTGCTGATGTCCTGTTTTCTAGGAGTTAATTAGTCGTTATTTTTACTTGGTCAGTCCTATTTTGTAGGAGTGTTTATCTGCATGTTCTTTGACTGTTCTGTTAGTTTGTTGCTGGTTTTGTGGACCAAGCAAGCTCTTAGTTAGTGGGCAACGTGTGTTTATGAAAAAGCTTTAGTCTGTATTTAAGCAATTTTAGTTTTTTGAATAAAGAAGAGAAGTTCCCTTTCAATACATTTTGTCTTGTTGCATAATACAGTTTTGCTGCAAAAAATACAGCTTTTGCTGTCAATTCTCCTTCTGTTCTTTGAAAAAAAACAACATTGATATCAGAGCCTTCTTGATCTTAAGGGGTTGTGAGTGACTTATGAGATTGATTGAGAGGTGTGTCTGCATCCATAGAAGCCGAAGGCAAGATGGAGGCAGGATCGAGTGGTTTTTCAGCAATGGCTCCACCAGTGTTTGATGGAGAAAATTATCAAGCCTAGGCAGTGAGAATGTGAGCCTATCTAGAGGGTTGTGATTTTTGGGAAGCTGTGGAACAAGATTATGAAGTTGCTCCCCTTCCTGACAATCCAACCATTAATTAGATCAAGTATCACAAGGAGAGAACAACATGGAAAGCAAAGGCAAAGTTTTGTTTATATGCTACTGTCTCACCTGCCATTTTCAGCAGAATTATGGCTTGTGAATCAGCCAAAGCTATCTGGGACTTCCTCAAAGCTGAGTATCAAGGAGATGAGAGGATCAGAAGCATGAAGGGGCTAAATCTGATCACAGAATTCGAGAGACTGCAGATGAAGGAGTCTGAGACAATTAAGGAGTATTATGATAAGTTGATAAGCATTACAAATCAGGCAAGAGTTCTAGGCATTGACCTCTCTGATAATAGGCTAGTGCAGAAGATTCTTGTCTCCTTGCCCGAAAGGTTTGAGGCAACCATTGCCTCTTTGGAGAATACCAAGGATTTATCTCAGATCAAGTTGGCAGAATTGCTAAGTGCTCTGCAAGCACAAGCGCAGAGGCGGTTAATGAGGCTGGAAGGAAGTACAGAAGGAGCTTTGTAGGCCAAAGAACAGCATAATGTAGGAGGGAAAGGCAAGAAGTGGAAAGGGAAGAAAGGGAATGACAGTAGTGGTTCGGAAGCTGCTGCAGGAGAGAACAGTGCAGGCAACTCCAAGAACAATTGGAGAAGGTATTCCTCATGTCAGCACTATGGAAAATAGAATCATCCACACTTTAGGTGTTGGAAGAGGCCAGATGTAAGGTGCAGAAAATGTCATAAGCTTGGACACATTGAGAAGTTCTGCAAAGAGAAAGGAGATCAGTAGCAAGGTGAGGCATATGCTGCAGTCCAGCAAGAGGTAGATCAACTGTTTGTTGCCTCTTGTTTGTCCTCTAGTACTCCATGTGACAGTCGGCTTGTTGATAGTGGTTGCACAAACCACATGACAAGTGATGAAAAGCTATTTATAGACCTTGACAAGTCATTGAAGTCAAGAGTGAGGATTGGGAATGGGGAGTACTTAGAAGTGAAAGGTAAAGGGACTGTAGCAATAGAGAGTTGTGCTCAAACTAAGCTGGTTTCTGATGTGATGTATGTGCCTGAGATTGATCAGAATTTGCTGACTGTGGGGCAGTTGGTAGAAAAGGGATTTAAGGTGATATTTGAAGAGGGAAAGTGTTTGATCTTTGACTCCAGTGGTCAAGAGCTGTTCAAGATAAAGATGCAACAGAAGAGTTTTTCTCTGAATCCTCTCGAGGAGGAGCAGGTGGCATTCAAGTGTCAGGCCAGTGATTAAGAGATATGGCACAAGAGGTTGGGGCACTTTCATCACAAAGGCTTGTTGTTCATGCAGAGGAATGAAATGGCAACTGGGTTACCAAGCCTGGAGGAGCAGATCACAAGGTGCAAGGCTTGTTTGCTGGGCAAGCAGACAAGACTTCCCTTCAAGGAATCCACTTGTAGAGCTATAGAGAAGCTGCAGCTGATTCATACAGATGTCTGTGGTCCACAAGTGACTCCTTCACTAAATGATAGCAGGTATTTCATTATTTTCATTGATGATTATACTAGAATGTGCTAGATTTACTTCATGAAGCAAAAGTCAGAAGTTGCTGAGGTATTTCTGAAGTTTAAGAGATGGGTTGAGAACCAAAGTGGCTGTAAGATTCAGGTCATCAGATCTGATAATGGAACAGAATACACTTCACAGAGGTTTAACTTTTTCTGTGAAGAGGCTGGAATTAAGCATCAGCTTACTGCTCCTTCCTCTCCACAACAAAATGGAGTTAGTGAGAGGAAGAATAGAACCATTATGGAGATGACTAGGTGTTTGCTGCATGAGAAGAATCTACCAAAAGAATTTTGGGCAGAAGCAGCAAACACATCAATTTTTCTGCTAAATAGATTGCCTACAAGGGTATTAGAGAAGAAGACACCCTTTGAAGCTTGGTTTGGTGTCAAGCCAATTCTAAGAAATTTGAAGGTGTTTGGTTGTCTGTGTTTTTTGTCATATTCCACTGGTCAAGAGAGACAAGCTGGGAAAGAAAGCTAAACCTGGGATCTTTGTTGGCTACAGTTTAGTGTCAAAAGCCTATAGGATCTATCAACCACAGATAGGGAAGGTGATCACTAGTAGGAATGTTCAGTTCCTGGAAGATGAGCAATGGGACTGGACATATGAGCCACAAGGCAAGCACAAGGAGGTCTCACTAGAACCTGACGAGCTGGTGGATGATGTTCCAGTTAGAGGTACCAAATCTCTGACCGATATATATTAGGGATACAGTGTGGCTGTTTTGGAACCTGCAGGTTATGAGGAAGTTATAAGTGATCAGAGGTGGATGAATCCAATGAAGGAAGAGTTGGCTATGATAGAAAAGAACCAGACATGGGAGCTAGTGGAGAGGCCTAAAGACAAGAAGGTGATTGGAGTAAAATGGGTTTTCAGGACCAAACTCAATCCTGATAGCTCAGTGAATAAGAATAAGGCCAGGTTGGTGGTGAAGGGATATGCACAGGTTTGGGGAGTTGATTTCTCAGAAACCTTTGCTCCTGTGACAAGACTGGATACAATTAGAATGACTCTTGCTTTGGCAGCTCAACAAGGATGGAAGGTGTATCAGTTAGATGTGAAATTTGCATTTTTGAATGGAGTGTTACAGGAGGAGATTTATGTTGAGCAGCCAAAAGGCTTTGTCACACCAGGCCAGGAGGAGAAAGTTTATTTGCTGAGAAAGGCTCTCTATGGCTTGAGGCAAGCTCCCAAAGCATGGTACAGTAAGATGGATGAGCACTTGCTGGGCCTGGGTTTCAAGAAAAGCCTCAGTGAATCCACTCTATATGTCAAGAAGTTAGTATCTGACTTAGTGGTGGTGTCTCTTTATGTGGATGTTATGCTAGTGACAGGGAGTAATAGTGCTTATATTACTGCATTTAAGCAAGAGATGATGAAGATGTTTGAACTGACTGATCTTGGTGAGATGTCGTATTTTATAGGGATAGAGGTTAGGTAGACTCAGAATGAAGTTTTTATCTGTTAGAAGAAGTACTTGAAGGAGATCTTAAAGAGATTCAACATGGAGGAGTGCAAGAGTGTGAGTACTCCAATGGGTCAGAAGGAAAAGCTTCAAAAGAAGGATGGATCAGAACCTGTAGATGAAAGAGTTTGTAGAAGTTTGATTGGCTGTGTTATGTATCTCATTGCAACTAGGCCAGACATCATGTTTATTGTAAGTGTCTTGTCTAGATTCCTTAATTGTGCAAGTGAGTTGCATATGGTAGCTGCAAAGAGGGTGTTGAGGTACTTGAAAGGTACCCTTTCATATGGAATTAAGTTCTGCAAAATTCAGGAGTTTAAGTTGCAGGGGTATTCTGACAGTGGTTGGGCAGGATCAGTAGATAATATGAGGAGCACTTTAGGTTATTGCTTTGCATTTGGGTCGGCATGTTTTTCCTGGTGTTCAAAGAAGCAGGAAATAGTGACTCAATCAACTGCGGAAGCTGAGTTCATTGCAGCTACTACAGCTGTGAATCAAGCATTATAGTTAAAGAAGCTGATGAATGATCTGCATTTGGAGCAAGAAGAAGGCATAGAAGTATTTGTGGATAATCAAGCTACTCTGGCCATTTCACAGAATCCAGTATTTCATGGAAGAGCAAAGCATTTTAAGGTCAGGTAGTACTTCTTGAGAGAAGTGCAGAAGGCTGGAGAGGTGAAGCTAGTGTACTGTAGTTTAGAAAACCAAATTGCAAATATATTCACTAAGTTATTTCATGTTGGTCGATTTGAACTTCTCAGGGCAAAGCTAGGAGTGTGCAGCACTTGATCCAGGAGGAGAGCGTTGATGTATCAAGGCTGCACTATCTATTTTCTGTTAAGTCAGTTTGCTGATGTTCTGTTTTCTAGGAGTTAATTAGTCGTTGTTTTTACTTGGTCAGTTCTATTTTGTAGGAGTGTTTAGCTGCATGTTCTTTGATTGTTCTGTTAGATTGTTGCTGGTTTTGTGGACCAAGCAAGCTGTTAGTTAGTGGGCAACGTGTGTTTATGGAAAAGCTTTAGTCTGTATTTAAGCAATTTCAGTTTTCTGAATAAAGAAGAGAAGTTCCCTTCCGATACATTCTGTCTTGTTGCATAATACAGTTTTGCTGCAAAAAAGACAGCTTTTGCTGTCAATTCTCCTTCTGTTCTTTGAAAAAAAAAACAACAGTACCAAAGACATATTGGTAATCATCGAAATTCAGGGGGATGTTCTGATGTTCTCTCAACAATTCTCAAGTCATCAAAAATAATTCACAGTTTCCCTCAGATTCAGCGAGGCACCATAGGGGCCATTTTTTCTTAGGATCTCTAATCGTGTCCTTCATAGAGAAAAAAGGTTCACCAAAAAGAATTTATACACTTAATCAAGAGAAGACTTTAGGAGTTGGAAAATCATAGCTAAACGCCACAAACATGAAATTACATGATCATATATGCACACTTTAATCACTGCCGTGGCACAATGAGGAGAAGCTCTCAGCTGTCTTCGATTTTTTCTCAAGTATATCACATACTCGCACACATAATAATCCCAATGGACTAACTTTGACTCATGAAAATGCAATTTCATCCTCTCTGTTGTTTTTTCTCGGCGCAGATAAAGATTGCTCCGTCAAGAGGTAGACCTTCACGCTCTTCATGAATTAATTGCTTCTCGCTGTTTTTTAAATAATTAGCGACTTCCTAGCTATTCACCTTCACCATAATTACTTTCCTCTGTTTAATCTTCCTCTCCAGTTAGCCCTTGTGAGGATGCGATAACATCAATAGTAGGCCAATCGGCATACAGAAGAGGAGGAAGAGTGAGCAACTTACGCTTTTTCTGATATTTGTCGATTTCTTCTTCAGAAGCTTATTTTCCCTTATCAATAAGTTTGCCAGGACTTTCTGATCATGCGACGGTATCACAAACTCTCGCCAATTCTTTCATGTGCAGTAACTTAAGCTTGTTCTCATCCTACTTTGGTTGACATGCGTGCTTGTGCTATTATGTCCTCATAGTACCTCTTTTTAGCCATGATGTTTCACGGTCAATCTTCTCTCATTATTCATCTTGTCAACACGTTCTGCATTTGGAAATGATCAAGGAAAAGGGAATACTCATCAAAATTCAACATAAATAACTAACACTGTTTGAATAAAGTCAAGAATCCTACCTTTGCTGGCTAGGAGCTCTCTCTAGCTAGTACTGCGATCACCTCATAAATAATCGTACAAGGACTTCTTTGATCTGTGGTGTGGAGGTTGATCCATGATCTATGATCCATCTTGTAAATTTGTGCATCATCGGACTTGCATGTACCTGAACACAAGATGTAAGTCTCGACCATCCGACTAAGCATCCAAACTTTCCCAAATTTTTTTCCTCGTCATGAGGCGTTTGTTCTATTCTCACTACTCAGCCCAAACAAAAGTCTTATCTGTACCAACAACCTGAATGACAAAGTAAGCATGCACAGATTGAGAAAAAAAAATGTGATAAAGATGTCCTTGAATTGAACAAAGGTTTATCAAATCTCCCAGTTAAGATGACCGTCCCCATACCTGCCAGAACAGCCGGATTGGCTCCAGCTTTTATAGTAACTCATGCAAATGAAGGGGTGTTAGAAGCATCGTTCAGTGAAAAGATCCCCTCTTCTTTTTGTTAGAGCATTTGATATCTTCCATGCTAAATAGTGTGATTAAAACCAAGGCACTATAGCCAGTGGCGGACACAGCAACAAACGCATGAAACCATAAACAATCAACAAGAACTGAAACCCAAGAACTCCAATCCCCTATCCTTCGGTTTTAAAAGCTGAGTAGGCTTCCCCACTGCTGCGTGTGTTTTTTTTTTTGGTTGAACACTGCTGTGTTTATACGGCATTCTTTTTGTTTTGATAATCACGTGTAGTGCATTGCACCAACAGTCGCATCTATATAGAGCAAGCTCCATCGCAAACGCAGGTCTCCACTGAGCACCAGCCTTATTAGGACACCGAAGTTCTTTAGGTGCTCGTAGAGTACCTTCATTTTTCTAATTATCACAGGTCTCAGTGACATACTAATCCGGTCAAAAAGCACTTGGATTCATGTTTGCAAACTTTTTACAGGTTGAAGTCAAGATGACTGATCACCAGCTGCAGGATATAAGGATGAGAGTAGGCCCGACTCTAGATTTAGATCAAAATGGATGGTTGCTGCTGCATATTTATTGTTAACATCTAAATTTTAATTACCTAATTAAAATTATTATACAAAAATTAGGAGTTAAATTTATAACTCGTAAACAAAAATATTTTCTATTTGATTACATGGCATGTAGACATTAGGCACATTTGCATTAATAGGATTAATTAAAACATATTTTTATTTTAAAAATTTTAAAATTAAAAAAATTTCTGATCCGGCCTGTCCGAGGCCAGGTCGACCAGGCCCAATCTTTTTTCCCCGAGGCCCGGCCCTTTCCCCTTTTTTCTTTTTCGTTTTTCTCGTGCGAGCCAGGCCCAGCCGGTCCCCTCTCTCCCTCTTCCCCCCCTTTCTTTCCTCCCCTGTCGCTGTGGCTGAACCACAGCCGAGCGACAGAGGCGGTCGCCAGACAGCCAAGGGAAATTGCGCGGCTAGGCATGAAGAGCAAAGAGAGCATAGCATGAGCGATAGAGGGCGCCCAAATGGCCGCTGGCCAGTATAAAAAGGGAAGAGAGGAGAGCGAGAGAAGGTCGGCCAGCAAGAGAGAAAAAGAGAGAAAGAGTGAGATTTCAGCAGGTATAGAGCAAGAGGGGAAGCCAACCAGCCTCGCCGTCGCCTGCAAGTCGACCGGCGACCCCCCAGATGCAGCCTTAGCCAGTGAGTCCTTCTCAGCCCCTTTTCGCCTATGTTTTTGTGTGCAGGTTGGCCGATATTCGTGCCGTCTGTTTCGCGCGAATCCCAACCCATACCAACCCTACTCCCGGACCAAACATCGCATTCAAGGGTGAGTCCTGGCTGTCGGAGCAAGCCTGAGTCCCGAGAAAGGTCGGAGAGCCTCAGTTTTGGTTGTGCACGCCAGGTATTCGATGAAATGCCCAAGAGAGGCTCGTTTGTTTTGGTTATCGGCCGACAATCTCGAAGTCGATTGGGGAGCTGAGAGGCCTGGGGTGGCCTCGCAGTGGTCACCGGAGGCCAGGGATGGCCAAAGGTTGGCCTGGGTCAGCCGGTCAAGCCTCGATCGACGTTTGGGCTCGAAGGGCCCCGGTCGAGGCTAAATCGGCCAAGCAAGGACCTCCTCGGCTTGAAGTGTCGAGGAGGATGAGGCCAGTGACCGGGCAAGATGGCCGGCCAGACGCTGGAATTCGCCCGGCCAGACGCTGGAATTCGCCCAGCCGGCAGTCTCGAGAACCCGGTCGAGCCGGGCCTGCAGTCTCGATCAGACCAGTTTGTAGGCGCTCCTTGACCGGGCCGGGTTTTTTACTTATTTTCGATCAGACCGGGCCCGGTCCGGCATTAGACCCGGTCGGCCCCAACCCAGCTCCTTTTTTTTATTTTATTAATATATTAGTATTTTAAATATTAAAAAAATCCTTTTATCTTCTTTTTATTTTTATTTTATTAATATATTAGGGATTAATTTAGAAATTAGTATTTTTGGATAATTTTCTAAAATATGTAAATTATTTGATCAAAAATCGTGTTTAAATTGAACAAGAAGGGCTACACCATAGGATTCTCAATGTCCTAAAAATGAATGCCATGTTGTTATTTGTGTATGTTATTTTGATTATTTTCTAACTGCATGATTTTAATATGTTGAATGTCGTCTCCTTAGGTAGGATTAAAACCCTAGACTGCATATGTACTTCGATTGCCAGTTGTTAATTTAATGATTGCGCGCTTGCTTGATCACTTCCCATGTTAGTGGATAGGTTTGAAATTAATCCAAACTGCATGATAAATGTTTTCAGAATTGAACAGGATAAAAGGTACCAAAAATGTATTAGTTATTTAACTAGTGTAACCAAGTACTCGGACTCACTAAATCTCTTGTTTGTAGAAGTAAGACAATTCTCCAATTCCCTTACTCGGGTATCTAATCGACCCACCCCAAACTGATTAGTGACGACTCCTACATAAAAATGAATTGCATGTTAAAAATTTAAACTCTAAGTTGCAAAGTGATATGGGCTTGGGAGAGCCCAAGTTAAGTCCCTAGTTTAGACTTAGCACATCCTAGCAGCCCCCCTCTGGGACCCACTTTCGGGAGGTCGCGACATGTACAAAGTACTCGGTAGTACACAGTGGAGCGTATTGACTTAAAATCTGCAGGCCCTAGGAGATTACACACAGGAAAATTCTAGACTGCTTAAGAAGCTAGACAAAGCGGTGGAAAATTATGTTGACAGGAAGTATTGTGCAAGATAAGGCCTCCTGATCTCGGGGCTTATCCACCCATTGGTGGCTGTGTAAATCCTTGACTTGTGGTTCCGTGATCAAACCTTGTTACCCGGGTCGGCACACAACATTGAGTCGCAAGTTGGAAGAGCTAGAGAAAAGATTTGAAAAACTGGAAGAGCTCGTAAGAGAAAAATTGTGACCACGAAGATTATTAACTGTGAACCATCAAACACCAGTGGAGTTTTGGTATCAGAAAATGGTATAACAATTGCACATCATCTCGTCAAAGTACTATTCTGGAACCCATGTTAAAATGTTTGCGTTTTGTGATTTCCAGATTGGATTGTGTCTTCGTGTATTTGCACCCCAAGTAAAGTGTGTGCTTCAGTAAAGGAGATGAGTGGGGGCTCCTCCATGTAGTCCCTACCCAAGAATAGTGAACAAGTCTGCCATACATATCTGCTTGAGGCAGGAGAGATATGTGATTTGTGACATTTATGCTTTCATCAGAAATATAAATTGCGCTCATGCACGCATATTTAAGCAAGATAATTCTTTCTTAAAGATGTGAACTTTGATAACGATCTATCAAGGACATTATATTGTGGTAAATTCTGGTATGTTATATCAATCAATTCTCCAGTAGTGTTGCTTTGTATACCTTCTGTTGATCGTAATCTGCCCTGGAACATTAGATCAAGGTTCACACTCTTATTTCTGCTGATGTTGTTTACAAAACGTAAATTTTCTTTACAAATCACAAGACTTGTCAGAGGAGAATGATTCAAAGAGGCATTATTGGATTCACAAGGCCAGTTTCAAGTCCTATTGTAGAGCAAAAGTTCAGCTTGAAAGAACTCATTCACCAGAAAGGAGAGGAGCTTAGAAGGATCGAAGAAGTAACAATAACACAAACACTCTTATTGCAGACAGATGCATGATTACATCATTAAGGAAGCACACTTTCATCACCCTCACATCACACACAAATAGAAGTTCACGGCTATCTTCAGTTTATTTGTTACACCATTGCAGACTTGCACTCATAATTACCCAAAAGCACTTTCGGAAATTTTATTTTCTGTGGATGGTTCTAGCAGATAAACTTTTTATTGCTCGTGTTCTTTCGATGACGCGGCAATATCAAGGTCGACTATTTGAGGTCTCGGTGTGCTAGTGTTCCAAGTAGGCCAACCAGCATATGTTGGAGGAGGAGGAGGAGGAGAAGTGAGAATTTTAAGCTTCATCTCATACTCATCAATTCTCTTCTGGAGAAGCTTATTTTCCCTTATCAATAAGTTACCCAGGACATTTTGATTATATGTCAATATCGTCCATTCTCGCCAATCAACAAGAGGTTCCTTGATATGCACCATCTTGAGGTTGCTCTCCTCCAACCTTGGCAGTATGTTTGCTTGTCCTCTTATGGCCGCTAAGTACCTCTCGGTAGCCATGATCTTTCACGGTGGAACTTCTTGCACTATTCGTCCTCAGTAAGGTGTTCTGCATTCGAAAGGATCACGGAAAAGAAGACATTAAACTTAAGAGAACAGAATACAGCGCTATGTCGGACTCAATGTCCATGAAGAGGAGGTATGACACTGTGAACAGAAGAGAGAGTGAAGTGACTCTTACCTTTGTAAGCTAGTTGCGCTCTCTCAAATGCTCTGGTCCTACTTATATTGATGTGGTAAGGGATTTGCATATGCCTAGAAGACAAGAGTATAAGACTCAAAATCAGGCAGCTAAGGCTCATAACATCCTCGGTGGTTTACCTTCCTGATAACAAAATGTCTGCCTAGAACGCACGGCAAGAATCTTGACTATTACTGACTGAAAAGCAAAAGGACGCATCACCATCTAGTTAGTGAAGAAGCTCCTTGTTTTCTCACAATTTGTGCTTTACTTGAAGCTAGGGGAAAGTAAAAAGGTTGAATTATCGTATCAAGTAAAGGTGAAGAAATAGAGTAAATGTGATTATTGGTAGATCTCCAATGATATTTTTCTATCGCTGGCACAGTTACAATTTTCATTGATCAGAATCAGACTTGTTGAATTACTGCATCACTCTTGTTTTAGTTGTTCCCGCATCCTTGTCATGCTAAAGCTCTATCCGCAACTTTTTCACAGTATCTGCAGTATTTATGTTGGTTGCACAAGTAATCTGCGATGCCATGCCTTTACCTTTATCTCTTTCCTTTGTTCACCATCCTGTCCTCAGATGCCATTCTAGGTGTTACCCTCACTCCTCACTCTTTGCCTAGAAAAGCAGCTAAAGTGGTCATCAATTCCAGCCAAAAGAGCTCAATCTCTTTTGCTTGCTTCACTTTGACACTCAGTGTCTTGTTCTAAATGATCCTAAACTTGTAATGCGAGTCGAAGTAGTAGACTATTTACCTGAACCCAAGTTTTGATTTCTGGTCGATGATAAACAGACCACCGCGAACACAAATGAGAGGCTTAATGCAAGAAACCTTTCTGTCTGAAATCTCAGTAGAGCCACAATTGGCGTATACTGAGTGTAAGTGACTTTGTCGACTTAATTTCTAATGGTGTAAGCAGACTGTATACTCCAGACCATTGGAAGCAACTATCAAAGAGCAATCCAATCTAGTGCTTAAGATGTCGCCGGCATAAAAATAATGTGATTCTTTCCTCTTAATTTTAGAGAATGAAAACCAACAAATTCAAAGAACCTCTGTGGACGAACAACCAAATGTGGGGACAAATAACAAAAATACCCCAATGCACAGTGCCGAGATTCTTCCAGAAATCCCTCTGCTGCTATATTCATAGGCCATCCTTGTCTAAGAATCATGTACAACGCATCCATAGCTCACATCTATATAAAGGGGCAATCTATATGTTAAAAGCACACTTCCCAAGCCTACCAAGCACCGACCGTCCTTATTGAAGTATCCATGGTTCTTGAGGTACTCTTGCTTCACCTTCGTACTTTCCATGTTTCAGCGATTTTCTTAGGATCATGAGTCTCGCAAAAATGAAATCTTTCTAATCATAGAATTCAGCGATAACTTTCAACCTCTGGCTACATTCTTTTTTGCAGGTTGAAGCCAAGATGACGGAAAACCAATTGCAGAACCTAAGGAAGAGACTAGGCACTCCGCAAAATCTAGATCAAAATGGACAGTTCCTGCATTTATTCAACCCGATCGGCAACGCCAATGAGTTTCTCGTAGTGAGTTATAACCTGCAGGTCCTGGGAGACCAAATAAAAGAGAACTCCAAGCTGCGTAGGAAGCTAGACGACTTGGTGGATAACTATGTCAAGCAACTGGAGACTACATGCAAAATAAGGCCGGCCGGTCCCACGGCATATCCTATTCCGACCTTCAATGGCACTGTAAGTCCCTACCCTAGCGATGCCATGCCATATTGGATCGCAATGATGAATCAAAGGCTGGACAATATAGAGAAAAGCTTCGGGAAAATGGAAGAGCTCATGATGGAAAATCTTGAAGCATAACATTGCTAACAGACCCGTGGATCCAGTCAATCCTATAACACGGTACATCATATTGAGTTCAAGTTCGATGTCACATTAAATTTCTTCCCTTTCTATGTGTGTCTGTATACGTTGTTTCGCAAGTGTTTGTATGCTTCAGTAAAGTAGACGACAACTCCGGCTGACTTCCTTGTGTATCGGATAGAGGCAGGGGAAACATGTGTATTTGTTGTTTTACTGAATAAAAATTGTTCTTGCATCATATTCTTGAAGTAATTTTCGCTCATAAGATGCGAACTTAAAGGAAGCGACAGCTGAAGGATGGGACGCTATGTTCTAGCTGGTCTTATCTTATCGTCCTGTAGTTCCGTTGATTTGTGCATAGTGTATTAAACTTCAAGACTCCGTCGCTTCTTTTGAGTTGGATGTGTGATTTCCCTGTGTTGCATAGAAAAAAGACTAGAGCTCCGAAACTTAATATCCGCGAAGCTTGCGGACATGACGATATGATTACTCACAACAACCTTCACTTTGTCTCTCGAGTAATGACAAGTATGAAACAAGCATCCTGGTCCCCAAAAGAAAAAGGAATGAAATGAGAGAGTGTACGTTGATACTAGGTTCATTCGCGAAGGCAAATCAACCATTGTCACGTTTTTGTGTTGTTGCTCATCTGCTAGGACGGTCTCCCAGACCGTCTGTAGGTCATGTCTTTTGGGGACGCCTTGCCTGTCCCTGAAGCTTGATGAAAGAATCATAAACCAACCCATGTATCTGAACAGCAACGGCTAGGTGCCATCTCTTTCGGCGAGCTTCTTTGCGCGACTTTAAGAGACCAAACCGAAGCGGAGTATGGAGAACAGGGCTCTGTAGGGAGAGGACGAAGATCAGAAAAATGAGAGATAGGGCGATTAACTGTCACCAGAGAAGCATTCTTAAGCCTGCTTTTAGTGATAGCCCCTGAAGATCGCCTGTTCTTTGTTAGCTTATGGGATAATGACATAAATAGTCCATGAACTTTGACCTAATGTGCAATGTTGTCAATGAATTTTTAATTTGTACAATGTGGTCCTTGAACTTTAGCTCAATTTGCAATGTGATCCTTGAACTTTTAATTTGTTCAATTTGATCTAAAGACTTTTGATACATGTTTGAGTTAATCCCTGAATCATAAGAAAATGTTTAATATTATCCTTCCATTAATTCAAGTTTAGGGACAACATTGAACATCTCCATATAGTTTAGAGACTAGATTAAACATGTATCAAAAGTTCATGGATCATATTGAATAATTAAAAGTTTATTGATCACATTACACATTAAGCTAAAGTTCAAGGACTATATCGAACAAATTAAAAGTTTAACGATCACATTGCACGCTAGGCCAAAGTTTAGGGACCATTTGTATCATTTTCCCTTAGCTTATTATAATTCTAGCAGATGTGTACAAGTTGGTGTACGCAAGAAATTGAAATTTGAAAGATTAAGTTTGAATCGTTGGATAATAAGAAGAAATCATTGACCAAGATCTGCAATACCAAGAATTGTACGTATGGAAGGAGAAAATTATTCTGAGGTTTGAAATCATTGTAAGATGGAAATACCCATTTTCTAATATTGAAAAATCGTGAGAGATAAAATAAAATTATGAATTTATGCTTTCATCCATGGACACAATAACCGTAAAATAAGAAACTAAGGACATCAAGGAAAGGAAAAAAATGATTAACATCCCTTAAAAGTAGGAGACTCTCTCTGTCTTATAGAATAGTATAGATATGGAATTTTGGATATTATTGGTGGAATTTGAGGAGTATAATTGGTAGCACAGTAATTTTCTTAATCTTTTAAAGCAGTATGAATGTTGTCGCGACCTCCTGAAACTGGCCTAAGCCAAGACGTTTGAGGCTAATGGACAGCTAAGTCTAAATCTAGGACTTAACTTGAGTTTTCGCAAACCTATACCAACTCACGATTTAAAGTTCAAGTTATTAACATAATCAGTTTTATCTAAGAGTCACCACTAATTAATTTAGAGTAGGTCGATTAAAAATCCAAGTAAAGAGACGGCAGAAGCGTCTCACTCCTACAAATTGGAGATTCAATGAGTTTGGGAGCTTGATTACATTAATCATTTAACAAGTACCTTTTCAGTACCTAACATTGTTCAATGATCAATCAAAATGGCTCATGCAATCTTTCTATCAATTGTTAACCCTAGGATTGTAATCCTAACCAAGCTAAGGAAACAACAATCAATATATCATAAGTGTGCAAACAACAGCCCAACATGCCTCTAATCGTTTACATGTAAGGTTGAATTAAACACGAAATTCAAACATGCAAACTAAACTACGTGCAATCAACCATGGCATTAATTACACAAAAATGGCAAGAAAAAACAATTCCTCAGCCCAATTTCGGTTTTTAAATTTTTTGATTTTTTAAATAATAAAGTAATAAAATAATAATATTATATTATATAATAAAATGAACCCGTATCGGATCTCCACGTCCGACCCGGGTGCGCCGGCCCGGGTCCACCGCTGGACTGGCCAAACTAAAAAAACAAAAAGAAAATACAGGCCCAACCCACTTTTCTATTTTAAAAAAGCAAGCCCGGCCCAATCCTATCTCAGCCCAGCCCAAAAAGAAAGAAAAAGGGTACCCGGTCCGGCTCCTCCCCCGACCCGGCTGACCCGACACCTCCCTGGCCGGCCCTAGCTCCCTGCGCGTCCCCTGCTCCGACCCGGCTCGTCACCGGCCCGGCCCGGCCCGACTCCTCTCGCGCCCAGACGCCCGACGCCGCGGCGTTGCCTCGGCCGAGAATCCAGCTTCTCGACTGGCTTCTTGTCCGGCCGCCGTCCAGAGTCACCTCGGCCAGCTCAGGCCAAGAAGCCCACCTCGCTTGGCCAGCCACCGTCGTCGGCCGAGACTCGGCTCGGCTTCTTCACGTCCGAAGCTCGGCCGCACTCGGCCACGCTCGACTCCACGCCCGGCCCCGACGTGGCCAACCCTCGATACCCGTCGCTCCGCTGAGCCCCTTCACCACTGGGCCAACCCTTGGCCGAGAGTCTAACTTTCGGCCGGGCTCTCGACCAGCACCGGCCGATGTCGCCTCAGCCCTCCCACCGGGCCAATCATGAGCAAAGATCACGACGATAGCGGGACCGGACCAAACGGCCAACACCCACAAACGCTAAACACCGCCGGGGCGTTTCGACCAAACAAGACAACGCCCGAACGACTCAACCCTGGCCAAAAAGGACAAACCGAAACCAGATTTCATTGGGGCATTTCGTCGAACAGGTGGCAGGCGCCAGCCGGGAAGGAAAAACCGAGCCGATTAAGGCTCAAACACACAGCCACAAACAACACGACACCAAGGCAAGTGCACAACCGCGACGGGGAAGGCTCGCCGACGCTGGAAACCAACGGAGAGCGAGCGTCGGCGAGTCTCGGCCACGGTCAGCCGAGACAGGGAAAAACAGGGGAGCTCGCAAATGTTTTATTTAAAGACAAACGATACCTAAATTTTGACTATACAAATGCAACGCAATGAAAATGAATTTTTTTGTGGGGAAAATGGATCTCAATGTGTCCACACCCATTTTCTAATGCAATGTAATGAAAAATTATGAAAGATGCAAATGCTAATGCAAAGATAGAAACATACATGCAGTTACTTACCCGAAGATTCAGGAAAGTAAATTTGGGGTACGGAAATAACTTCTTGGCAATCCTTAGATACATGAGAAGGTCCATTACTTTCGATAAAAGACGTATTAGAAAATTTGGAATGTCAAGGACGTACCTTGAATATTCGGGATGGTCTCTCACCTCCTGATAAAAAGGAATTTCAAAATATCTAGGACGTAGCTTAGATATCTGTGAAGGTCTTTCACCTCTTGGTAGAAGAAATTTTGATATAGCAAGGATGTACCTTAGATATCCATGAAGGTCTATCACTTCCTTGGTAAAATAAAGGAATCTTGGAATATCAAGGACGTACATCGGATATTCGTGAAGGTCATTTGGAATATCTAGAACATACCTTAGATATTCATGAAGGTCTCTCACCTAAAACAAATTTCAGAATATCTACGACTTACCTTAGATATTCATGAAGGTCTCTCACCTATTTATAATAAAAGGAATTTTGGAATATCGATTATGCACCTCAGATATTCGTGAATGTCTCTCACCTACTAGTAAAAAGAAATTTTGGAATTTCGATAACATACCTCGAATATTCGTGAAGGTCTCTCGCATTTAGGCAATATGAAAATTCAAGAACATTCGAACAAATCTTGAAGCTTCAGAGAGCAACTCAAACGTTAGGAATTCTTTGGTCTTCAAGGAAACATTACATGTCAGACCTGATTATAACAAATATGCACGCATTCATCAAGGAGATAGACAATCTAGGCTATTTTAGAACGTAAATTTCAAGGATCATTTTTCATCAATTCAATTGAGGTTTATGCATAATGGTTTACAATGCTTGCATCACCAAATTCCATAGAGGAGAATCATCATCACGACAGTTTCCACTCATAACGTAGACCTCTTGAAAATGCTAAATGAGGGCCTTTCAATCTGAAAGGGTTTTTCCCTCACTCTCGTTTAAAATGGCTACTTTGTCCCAACCATTGATGCGAGAATATGAGAATCACTTGATTTTACCATAAAGGGTAGCAAACACGCGATCTAGTTTTTTATGTAATAAATATGCTTTTTAATCCTTACCACTTTTGAAATATGAGTTTCTAAATTCAAAAACGAGATAAGCACCACACACTTGGGAGTGCAAAACCAAAAGCTCAAATTGAAAGCTACGCCATCCTAAAAGCTTCAAATCCTATCAACGAAGTATTAACCGAAAGTCAAATTTACGCGCCAACTAACCTTGACTCTAGGTAACACTATCGTCCACTACGGGTCACAAAAAGACCTCACCAACAACCACTTTGCTACGGCAGTGACCTCAACTCATGCAACGAACTTTGTAACGTCATATCTCTTTATAGAACTCCGATACATGCAAGCTTAATGTGAATAGAAAGCTCTTTCGAAGTACTAAAGGACTCTAAGCTTCTCCAACCTAAAATCTAGCCGTCCATAGACAAAATTTAGAATGGAAGGCTACTGTTCAAATTACCGTACAGCAATTTTTCGAGGACTTAGAAAATCAGTATCTCTGAAACGGGAAGTCTAAATTGCCAATCGTAAAATCCTACGAGTTTCGAGGAATGTGACGGACCTAATTAGTACTATTGAAAAGTTCAATCTTGGCCGGAGCATCATTGGTGAAGCCAACATTGTTAGGTCAGTGATCTTGACTCCTACAACGAAAAAATAACTAGTAAGAGGGAAAAATAACAGGGAATACTTACCAATCGCATGGAAAAGGCCTATTTTTGGCATCAATTGATATTTCCAGACCAGCCACCTTGATTTCCCGCTCTTCTTCCTCTCGGTTTCTCCATGCTTGATTTCTCCTTCTCTATTCCTCTTTCTTAGGATGGCTTCTCCAAGAAGAAGAAGAATACTTCTTCAAGTTTATTTGGGCTGAGTTGGGCTAAGGTTTCTTGAGGTTTAATGAAAGGATAGACGGTGGTGAGCCTATTTGGTAACCATATTATTTCTTTATTTTTCTATTCTTTTATTCTCTCGAACAAAAAAAATAAAAATTCATTTGATAACGTCAGCTAATTTTTCTATCATTCAGAATAGAAAAGTGATCAGGGAATAGATTTGGAATTGAAACAAAAAGTTAAAAAAACGCACTTCTTTATTCTCGGAAATAATTTTTGAAACAAGTCATTTTCTTTTATTTATTTATTTTTCCTCCTCCATCACCAACGCCGGCCTTTGCGATGGAGGAGAAAGAAGAAGGGAGGAAAAAAAGAAAAGAAAAAATTCGAAAAATCTCACAAAATTATTAAAAAACAAAAGAAAATTCCAAGTCACAAAAAAATTTTGGATCATATCAAATGCTTTTTTGTATAGAAATTTTATACCGTTACTAAACGCATTTTTCTATTCAGAAACTCGTCCAAAGAATAGAAAGCGAAAAAATTATTTTCAAGAATAAAAATGTTATTTAACGCGTCCTAAAAGGGCCCGCAAACTTTTAGCCTGTTTTCCCTGCTAGCGGGGAGCGTCAGCGACGGGTTCAACTGTACCTTGTCCGGACAAGGTCTGACGCGAGCTTTAAATTTTCCGGAGGGAAAAGGGCCCGATCTTCGACGCCATCCCTCTGATTTTTAAACGGAGCGGGGGGAATCGCAGCGGGCGCTGCCTGTCTCTCCTCAGGGAAAAATTCTCCCCAAATTCAAAAGGGGGGAGCGTTTTGAATTTTCCCGTCGCTTTCCCTCATTTTCCCATCAACCAAACAGGTCCAATTTCCCGGAAAACGCTAGCGTCCACTGCAAGCTTCTTCCCTTCCCTCTACTGTGCCTGTCTCTGCGTGTTTTCGAAGAGTGCCCAGATGGATGAAACGAACGAATTCCCCGCTACGCACCAAGCCCGCTTCCAGCTTTGAGCCCTGCCGCCCCGCGCGCGCGGTGACGTGATCCCCCCCTCGTCCGCGTTCCGCCGTTTCCGGGCTGGGATCCTCGCGACACCTGTCGGGGGCGGGAAGTTGGCGGGTTTCGCCGCCCACCCTTTTCCCCCCCTAAAGGCATGCCTGTACGTCCCCTCTCTCTCTCTCTCTCTCTCTCTCTCTCTTGCGCCTTCGTCCCTTGTCGTTCTCTCTGTTTTTCTAGGGTTCGTGCCGGTTTTTTCCGCCGCTCCTAGGGTTTTGACTGTTGTTTCTCGCCCGGCGGGGTGGTGGGTCGGGTGTAAATTTCGATCTTGGCAGGAGCCCAAGATGATGAACCTGCGGAAGGGCTCCAAGGTGTGGGCGGAGGACCGGGACTCGGCTTGGGTGGCCGCGGAGGTCGCCGATTTCGCGGGGAAGCAGGTCCGGGTGGCGACTGCCGCGGGTAAAAAGGTGATTTGTTGTGGCCTTTGTATTCTGCTTGGGTTGGGTCTGTTGGTGTTTGGTTGGGATATGAGGGGTGCTGAGTTCCTTTGCTTTGCGCGGGTGTGTTTTTGCGTAGGTCTTGGCTTTGCCGGAGAAGCTGCATCCTCGGGACGCGGATGACGAGGAGCACAATGGAGTCGACGATATGACGAAGCTGACGTACTTGAATGAGCCCGAAGTGCTTTATAACCTGGAGAGAAGATATGCGCTGAATGATATATACGTGAGTCGATTAATGTGGACGTGTACTGGGTTCTGTTTAGCGTGGAGTTAGTTGCAATCTGCATGGGTCAATGCGTGTGATAATGAGTTGGTTGATTAGTTCATTCAGAGTGGTGGAGTTGTGTTGCAATTACTAATATATTCATTATAGAGTGATTCAAGTCTCTTGAGATAAAGATGTCCAGGTGAATTACTCACTGGGGCGCTTTTAACGTCAGAATGATATTCTTAAAAATCTTGACTATCTGCCGAAAGGCGACTTTCTCTTTTTGAGAGCATTTACAGACGTGAGAACATGATATGTGGGGATTATGGTTAGATGTAGTTTCATATTTTCAAAAGAAACGATAAATGATAAAGCTCCAACTACTATTTCTGGACTTAAGGATGTAATTTTCTTTTGTTGTGTGTTGCAGTGGCTATATTTGACTTAATTGTTGCCATCACTTAAATGCCAATTGCACTGTTAGAATAAATGTTGCCTCTGTCATATTTGACTTATGCCTATAACTAATTTGTCAGCAGCTAAATTGCCATGTGCTAACGGTCTTAATGCATTCCTGAATATGTGGTAATTCAAGCGAAAGGCAATCTGCATGTAGACCAATGGCTCATTTTGTTTATTCTGGTATCTGAATATTTTCTTAGGCTGAAAAGGTCCTGGTTGGAGTAGAAGCTCTTCACTTACAATATAATTGTATGATAAATGCAGCAAACTATTAAGTAGGACTTTTTTCCCTCTCTGACCAGACTTACACGGGAAGCATTTTGATAGCTGTCAACCCGTTTACAAAGCTTCCCCATCTCTACAATGTGCATATGATGGACCAGTATAAGGGAGCTCCTTTTGGGCAGCTAAGTCCACATGTATTTGCAGTGGCTGATGCATCATACAGGTGTTTCCATTTTGCAATACTTGTCATTGAGTCTGATTGAGTATACTTCTTAGTCTCACAACATGATCTTATTAGCTGTTTGCCATCTTGATGCAGAGCAATGGTAAATGAGGGTAAGAGCCAATCTATTCTAGTTAGTGGGGAAAGTGGGGCTGGAAAAACTGAGACAACCAAACTGATTATGCAGTACCTCACTTATGTGGGGGGTCGCACTGCTAGTGCTGGTGATGATCGAACAGTAGAGCAGCAAGTTCTTGAAGTAAGGGTTGCTTGTCACCATTCGGTGAAAAAATGTTCCAGTAAATCTGCATATTTGACTAATAAATGCCCTTCATCATAATTTTTGAAGATTTTGGATATTAGTTATCTTTCTACTTTGGGGACGAACATTCTGCTCACTTGACTCTGTGTCATTCAGTCAAATCCACTATTGGAGGCATTTGGTAATGCGAGGACTGTCAGAAATGATAATTCTAGGTGGGTGCCGGTTCTCTTTATTTCAATGTTGCTATCATCTGCTTTCAAGCTTTGAGCTGCTTGTCAGGGTAGTTTTACTCTACCAGTTTGCTTAGAAAGTGGCAAGAATTTACTTGACAACCTGCCCCTTCATATATTTTCATTATTTTTGGAGATCACCCAATGCCTTTCTATGACTTGAGTCTTCATGTTGAATTTCTCTGATGGAAATGGCGTACTCCGTTATAATAATGACCCTGGGATTACCTATTCTTAAAAGCATTGACGGAGGACACTTCAGTGGGACCTCATAGGGACAATGAGAGAAAATAATTGGTGAATGGGTTGTCTCAAGTTAAATGCATTAAAGTCTATTAACTGTTGTTAATCCAAGATCTATTGAACAAAGAAATATTTGTGTGCAATTGGTGGACAAACACTAACTCTTTATTCAGTAAATTATCTGGCAGTTGCCTCATATAGCAATAATTGGTGCGTACAGCTACCTTTCAGTGCATAAGTACACAGACATATGTGATAGGTCTGTGAAGCAAGTTATCTGTCATTAAAAGTATGTAAGTATTTAAGTATGAGTCAAGGCATGTGTATTTGTGGTTGTCCTTTCAGTTGTTCATTTATTTTTCTTGCATAATAATGAAATTCCTATCTCTATGTTGAGTTTTTAGATTTCTTCGTCCAAACAGACTTGGGATTCCTGACATGCTTCAGAGTTGAAAATTTCACAGTTGAAAAGAAAACTCTGGGAAACGAAAGTGAAGCGGTTATTGGTATATTCTAGTAATAGGTATCTTGATGTTTTTGTTTTCATTTCAATGGGAAGAGTCAATCTTAACTAATTCAGATTTGCTCTCATAAAGAGATATTTAATGCACAATAGGTAAGCATTTGTCAATAGTGTTAACTTACATGGATGACGGCATGGGTCTATTCTAATTGTGGGTAATTGCATTATTGTCTTGCATTGAAAATACTTGGAAGCATTATGCCAGCTGTAGCACATGCCAGAAAGGGAAGATAATCCTTACAACACGTGATATCAACATTAGTAGCAGTATAAAAAACAGGGGGAATCGGTTGATATGTGAGGTAATCTTGGAATACTAAAGATTAAGGCATGGAGGGAAAGGGTTTTGGCCTCGTATGGATTATTACATGTGAATATTGGCTGTGAGGAGCAATCACTGGGTAAACATACAGTGTACTTGGTCATGTTAAGCATTTTTCTTTAAAAATTTGCTAGTGACTTTGAATGAAGTTGTGTGGCTAGTGGGTCAACGGATTGGACTGCCAGGGCCTGTAATTATGGTGTTATGATGTATAGGGTTTTGTGCACTGGTTGCTTGCATTTTAACATTAACTCAATTGCTATATCTGATTTAGACTATGAGCATAAGAGGGACACGTGTAAGCTGGTCGTTCGAACAGGTCACTCTGTACCGGAAAGGGATGTTGGGCGATATAGGCAAGTAGTTATGTCGTTGGAAAATGGTGGCGAATGGTAGATCATGTTCGCGTTACATGCTTTTGAGAAGGTTAAAGTCTTCCCATGTTGATAATATTTTTCGTCCTAAATATTTCTAGACAACTGGGGCTTTTTATCTGTTATTTTTTGCAGTCAGTCTTTGAGAGGATGAGCAGCCTTCTATATCAAGTCATGTCGTTGATAAGTCTATGTTTGTATTGGGCTAGTAATCATTAGGCTTATCTGAACGAGTAGAGAGTAATTTGTTTTCCTTATTGTTGCAGTCGTTTTGGCAAGTTTGTTGAGATCCAGTTCGATGCAAACGGTAGAATATCTGGCGCCGCAATCAGAACTTATCTTTTGGAACGTTCTCGGGTTGTTCAGATAACTGATCCTGAAAGGAACTATCACTGCTTCTATCAGTTATGCGCATCTGGAAGGGTACTACCCCCGTCCTTCTCCCTCCCAATCCCCTTTTCCTCCTCTTCTGTTGGCTTGCTGTCAGTCCTCTGCTTTCATTCTGCATCTAAATTTGTTGATCTATACACCTACTGATATATACCTACTTGGTGAAATCTCTGCGATGAATTTGTTCTGGAAAATGGTTCATCATTCATGTTAGGTAATTTTGCAAGTTTTGAAGTAAGTGGATGTTATCAATTGTGTGTGGCATATTTCCATATTTAGCTAGTTGCTTGAATAGCTGGATGCATGTGCCATTAGTGCATGCGTATCCTGGCACAAATGAAGCCTATAAATATTGTAACTTTGGGAGCGTCAAAACATGTGCAGGATGCGGAGAAATACAAGTTGGGACATCCGAGCCTGTTCCACTACTTAAACCAAAGCAAGACTTATGAGCTGGAAGGAGTGAGCAGTGCAGATGAATATTTGAAGACGAGAAGGGCAATGGATATTGTTGGTATAAGTTCTGAAGATCAGGTTGGCTGGTTTTATCAAAAACTGATGGTTATACCTTTCCTGCTTTTGTGCTGCTCTTGTAGCTTATTTATTAGAGGAACTTTTATGCTTTTCACAGGAAGCTATTTTTCGCACATTGGCCGGAATTCTGCATCTGGGAAATATTGAATTTTCACCAGGCAAAGAGCATGATTCTTCTGTCATAAAGGATCAGAAATCTGGCTTCCATATGCAGATGGCTGCTGATCTTTTTTTGTAGGTGATCTAGAAACTTCTCATGTAGCTTTCTTTTTCTCGGTGGTCCATAGTTTATAATGCCTTGCCCTGTCCTTAGCTGGGTGCTTGTTTGGTTGTCTTTGATTCTTCATTGAGATGGCTTGTATAATGCATATCTTTGAATGAACGTGCTAAATTGTTGTCCAGGTGTGATGTGAACCTCTTGCTAGCAACGCTATCCACTCGTACAATTCAAACTCGTGAAGGAAACATTGTAAAAGCCCTTGATTGTAATGCTGCAATTGCCAGTCGAGATGCGCTGGCAAAGACGATCTATGCTCGGCTATTTGACTGGTATATTGTTGCCAAAGCTACATCTGGCAATTTTCTTTATTAATTTTAATGTTGATTGTCTTGACTTAAGAACATGATTAAATCTTATCGTTTTCTGTAGGTTGGTTGATAAGATTAACAGGTCTGTTGGTCAAGACCCAAAATCTCGTGTTCAAATTGGAGTCCTAGATATATATGGCTTTGAATGCTTCGAACGTAATAGGTAAGTTTCTTCAGCTTTTTAAGTGTTTTTCAATTAGACTAATTTTAGTGCGTCTGGTGACTGCTTAATTGGCTATCTATTGTTGTTTGTACTTATGATTTGGCTAATTGGTGACTGCCTGATGGCACCTTGGGCTTAGTGAGTCCGAGTGGGTCTGAGGGGGCTGCCAGGTCCATCATATACATCATATACATAGAAATCTTTCTTTCAATGAGAATTTTACACACGAATAGATTTGACCATGAAGCATATGATTTCTATATGTCAGAAAAACACACATCCTTCTGGCTACTTGAAGCAAACGACAATGCTATCTGTAGGGATTTTTCTGTGAGCATCACCTGCATTTGCTTTCACACAAGATGAAGCCTTGTACTTTGTTCTATAAATCTAGTGTGGAAGGTTATATGGAGAATTCTCTGAATTTGTGCTTTGAGTATTGACGTAGTTGGCATTTCTGTTTGTGCTTATGCTTGATTGGTTAGATATAGGATGTGCTGGTTCATTTTGTTGTATAAGCGTGCTGTGGCTTGAAAAGCTATGAGATGAGTCTTTTGCTGCTCCACCTTTTAAGCAAAACAAAATTTGATGTTTTTGATTAGAGAAGTGTAAATGTGAGTTTTACTTGACGAATGTATAGTATTGTTTTGTAATTTTATCTCATGAAGGTGACTGCTTTTTGTGTTTTTGGTGATAAAGAAATGATCCATCATGGCCTGTCTTGTTATATTTCTTCTATTTAACATCGGTTCGAATTGGTTACTTCTGTGACAAATTGACTTTCAATACCTGTCCTAGCATCAATTTCGTTGTCCCGTGGTACTCATATTATTCATGGTTTGTCATTTTATCCACAGCTTTGAGCAATTCTGCATCAACTTTGCAAATGAAAAGCTTCAGCAACACTTCAATGAGGTGAGATAAGGGTTTTGAAGAAAAATGTTGCGCAGTTCTAGTACAAAATGCTATCTAACATTTTACCTTTTGTTTCAGCATGTGTTCAAGATGGAGCAGGAGGAGTATAGCAAAGAAGAAATTAATTGGAGTTATATAGAATTTATAGACAATCAAGATGTTTTGGATTTGATTGAGAAGGTTGTTTCTTATGTCATTATCATAGATTTTGGATACTCTGATGCTCTGGAATGCACTTTAAAAACCATTAACTGATTCCTTTCTCACATGAAATATACATCTCAGCTTTGATTGATCATTTTAGTCAGTTGATTGATATCATTCTGTAACGCATTGGGAATTGTGATTACATATCAGTGACATACCTTGGCATGGCGCCCTACGAATCTACATGTTTATACATGGCATTTGCAGCTCCTTGCTTTTGAATGCGAACCCTTCCGATTGAGGTTTTATGTTGTTTCCTTGAGACATTGATGGAAACTTGTGTCAAAGTCCTTTCTTCATTCTTGATTTGCTTGTGTTAGTGTATCTATCAAGTTGGAATAAGATTATGAAATTGGAAATCTCAATAGTCACGTGTGGCTTGATGTATTATTTAGTCCAGATGTCTGCAAGATATATCAGAATCTCATCACTGGTGTTTTCTCGGTTGCTCATGAGTAAGTAAATTATTGTGGATGTTATGGGGCTTTTAGGATTGACACATTAACAAATTTTAATTGAGAAGGACACTGGTCTAGCATATTTGCAACTACGCATCTGAAGTTTTCTTTCTTTGCACAGTTTCTTATTTGATGTAATGTAGAAGTTTTGGTGCCTCGTTTATTATCGAATATCATCTGAAGGCAGTAGTGAGTGAGAAATGGTTGCTTATAGAAGTTTTGTGTAAACAAACTTATTCATACCTATTGGTCCTGTTGATCTTGCAGAAACCTATTGGGATTATTGCTCTGTTGGACGAAGCCTGGTACAGATTGTTTTTTCCCCTATATAAATTGGTCTCGTGGATTTGGTGTACATGCAATTCATGGATGTTCTCTCTCTTGTTGTGCAGTATGTTCCCAAAGTCAACACATGAAACCTTGTCAACCAAATTGTTTCAAAACTTTCGGTCACATCCAAGGTTGGAAAAGGCCAAATTTTCGGAAACAGATTTCAGGATTGCCCACTATGCTGGAAAGGCATGTATTTTGACAAAGATGACCTGTGAATCTACTGTTTGCTTGGCGATGTTTTGATTTTTTTTTATATTTTGCCTGCTGTTTCTTATGCAGGTCACATACCAAACAGAAACCTTCATAGATAAGAATCGAGATTACGTCGTGGTGGAGCATTGCAATCTTTTGTCTTCTTCCAAGTGCCCCTTTGTTGCTGGTCTTTTCCCTTCTCTTCCCGAGGAATCATCAAGATCATCCTATAAATTTTCTTCTGTTTCTTCTAGATTTAAGGTGATCTCTAACCTATATTCCATACCCTCTCGTTTTCTCTTCTCTCGATATTCTCAAACAAAGCATAAAGAGATATGGGATACATTAAAGAGCTGTTATACTGGCCGTAGATAAATATTTTTATTTTCTTGGGTATCAAACTCTTTACTGGAGGAATTGATGTCTTCACAAAAGAAAAGTTATACAAACACAAAAGAGTGTTGCTTTACTAGGATATCAATAACTTTTTTGCTTGTGGTGCAGCAACAACTTCAATCACTTATGGAAACCCTCAACTCCACAGAACCTCATTATGTACGCTGTGTAAAGCCAAACTCCCTGAATCGACCACAAAAATTTGAGAAACGCAGTATCTTGCACCAGCTGCGCTGTGGGGTTAGTGGATTGTGCTTCTATGCTTTGATATTTTGTTGTTTTGTCTTTAGAAATGGTCATTCTTGTTAACTTGGGTGGGAAGTATTATTTGTGCTTCTCATTTGGCACTGCATTGCCATATGCACTCTACTGGCATAGTTCTAATGCTTCCTCATAGTCCTTTTTCGTGGCTTTTATATTAACTCTATGCCCATTAAAGAAGGGGTGCATTGCATTTATTAGACTGCCTAATTATTCTTTTATGATGGTCAAAGAGGGAGGTTATCCTTGAGCCAGTTTCCATTAAAATTGAAAATTCTGCTTATCCTTTATGAGTGGAAGGGTTTGCAAATCTGAATCGCTGAGCAGCAATTCATGATGGACTAGCAATTAATCCTTTTAGAAAATTTAAGACTCAAATATCACTAGACTCACAATTAATTCTTACAGAAAATTTTAGGGATAAACATGTTTGGAAGATCAACTCTCCTGAATGCAGACTCTGTGTCAAGGTTTTTATTGACAGGCTATGAGAAGTATGTCAATGTAGATTTTATGGATGAGACACAACTCTGAATTTATTTACTTTTTGCTCGCTAGTCATGCTTTAATTACGCATAAAACCAATACTAGTCAACTCCATCTGGTCATTATTGCATCTTGATGTGATTGTGTTGGCTAATCTCCCCTATCTTACGGTTGCTATCTTGTTGTTTGATTATCATAATAAAGATTTTGGCCGCTGTGTCTTATGATTGGCTAATCTCCCCTATCTTATGGTTGCTATATTAATATGCATTAGTTGGAATGATATAATGCTCATTCACCATTTCTTAATCGATTTTCAACAGGGTGTTCTGGAGGCAGTTCGCATAAGTTTGGCTGGTTATCCTACTCGAAGGTCTTATTCAGAATTTGTGGATCGCTTTGGACTTTTGGCTCCTGATCTTCTGGATGGAAGGTCTGCTTATGGCTAAGTTTTTGTTGAGCATTTGATCCTGCTTTCCGTATCTTTAATTCAGTGTCATCATTTTCATGCATTGCAGTTATGATGAAAAGATGATCACTGAAAAAATCCTGCAGAAATTGAAGCTTGAAAACTTTCAGGTATATTTCTTTTGCATTGATAATAGAGCTGTTATTGATTTTGGAGTGGCTGGTGTAAATCTTGTAGGATGACACATATTCCATCAAGTCAGTGTCTTTACCCTGCCTCATAAATGTTGCTGCAGCCTGGAAGGACCAAAGTGTTTCTTAGGGCTGGTCAAATTGGTAGTTTGGACTCGCGGCGAGCTGAGGTTCTGGATAGTGCTGCAAAATGCATCCAGCATCGTTTTCGTACATTTATTGCAAGGAGGGATTTTGTATCTGTCAGGGCTGTTGCTTGTGTTCTTCAAGCATACTGTAGAGGTACTTTATCTTGCCAGGTTTTTCCTGTTAAATTTTGGCTGATGGAGGGAAATCCATTGGTTTAGGGCACTAGTTGCTTGTAGGTTAGGATTTTATTTCAAGATCCACCTTAGAGTCTTTAATGTAAGTTTGCAAATTGCATTTTCTCTATAATATGTTCCAGTAATAGAACCTTTCAAGCGTTGATTAGAACATGCTCCTTTGCCATTTTTTCTTTGCCCAGTATTCATGTATATTATTTTATTTATCTCTTAGGATGCCTTGCCCGGACGATCTATGAAGTGAAGCGGAAGACAGTTGCTGCTATTATTATGCAAAAGTATTCCAGGGGCTGGCTGATACGGTCTGGTTATGCGAAAGAGCGTGCAGCTGCCATTGCCATACAGTCAAGTATCCGTGGTTTTGCAGTACGCCAAAAGTTTTTGTATGGAAAGAAACACAGAGCTGCTACCCTGATTCAGGTGAACAGGACGTTGGATATGCACATTTTGGATCACTTCTGTCTGTATTTACCATTTGTGACTAATTTCCTTATGATCAAAGACACATCTGGGTTTTTCCTTAAAGGCTTGATGGTTTTTCACTTTTGTTCAGTTAATAAACTGTGAGAAGAATCTTTGGAAGATTAATTAGTTTATGGACTTACCATGTTTTACATGATATCATAGGGAGATGAAACTCACGTATGGTACAACATGATATGCCTAACTGGTCTATCGACATGATATAAAGCGTTTTTGTTGAAGTTTTTAATTTAGCATGTTAAACAAAAATTTATAACGGGTTAAGGCGACGATGAATTCTGTAACAGTTCCAAACTTGACTAAGATATGCTAACTAAAATTTCCAATCATATTAATCATTATCATGTTTGGTCTGGCTTCTCTAAAACACTTCCATAACAGTGCATTATTTTGTTGGGAGGTTGGATCATATGCATAATCCATTCTTTGCGTTGGCTTTTTACTTGATCTTGTTATCTCGTCTCTTTTAAATCCTGAAGTAGGGTGGTTTAAACTAGAGTGAGAGAATAGTCGTGTCTTTTCTCATAGAGATAGTAAGTACTTTGAGTTTATTGTAATTCCATTCTTTGTTATAAAATTATCGTTTAAATGGCAATACTCATAGGTTTATAAAGATTTGGGGTGGTCATTATTAAGTAAAAGTAAAATCTTAAGTACTGAAAAGGAAAAGTATTGGTGAAATCCTAAAGACAGTGGTGTTACACGTAGTTATGAGAATTAACATGCATAGGAGTTGCTTCCCTCTTTGTTTACCAATACTAAAACAGTAAAAATAAATCTGTAAGCTTTCCACTTTTGTTATGTATGAGAACTAACATGTATAGCAGTGCTTCCCTTTTCATTTACTAATAATAAAACAGTATGAGTTTATTAATGTTGGTTTACTTCGTTCTCTTGACATGTCGCATGCAATTGCTAGGCTCGATGGAGAATGCGCAAGTTTCGCTTAGCTTTCAGGCATCATCAGGCTTCTATCATTGCAATACAGTGTCTGTGGAGGCGAAAACTCGCTAGAAGAGAACTCAGGAGGCTGAAGCAAGTAAGTTTAATTAGGCTTAGTTGGAGTTTATTCTTTCCAAGTTAGAGCATAATTAATTATTTTTTGTACATTAATTTGCATTTCATAGGAAGCTAATGAAGCGGGTGCCTTGCGCATGGCTAAGAATAAACTAGAGAAGCAGTTGGAAGATCTCACATGGCGTTTGCATCTAGAAAAACGTTTACGGGTATATGATCAAATATATATTTGTGAGATTTTGTATATGCCATGTGGATTTGGAAGCTCTATATGATGGGCAAATATATTTTTCTAAGAGGCAGCCACTTTCTTTTTAGGTTTCTAATGATGAAGCTAAGCAGGCGGAGATTTCAAAATTTCAGAAGACATTAGAATCAATGAATCTTGAATTAGATGCAGCTAAGTTGGCAACAATAAATGAATGTAACAAGAATGCAGTGCTTCAAACTCAGTTAGAATTGTCAATGAAAGAAAAATCAGCCCTGGAAAGAGAGCTTGTTTCAGTTGCAGAGCTGAAGAAGGAAAACGCACAGCTGAAGGTAAGTCATCTGCTTATCTCAACCTTTACTTTGGTTGGCTTCAGAACAAAACCTTTTGTTCTAGTGATTCTGGATGGGCTTTGGGGATTAAAATTTGTCAAGTAATTCCTTTCAAACTCTGGCAATTGATAACATCTTAGATGAAAGCTTTGCTTACTGTAGAGTTACATCAAGCGCTCTTGCTAGGGAAATCTAGTGTAAAATTTTGTTGCACTGTCAATTTGCCTATTTCTTTGAAGAATATGTTCTATTGTTTTAAGTTACGGGATATCGATGCTCTATCCCAACTGGTGGCAAAATGTTACGGTTTTCGGTCAATTTGCATTGCACATGGGCAAGTTTGTCAGATTGATCATTGTATCTCTCTAAAATCTTGTTACCTTTCTGTTTACTTACCAATTTTATATGATAACTGTAAAATTTCTGCGGAATTTGTGTCCCAATTGGATTCTTATTCAGTTTGTTAGTTTGGCTTTTGGTCTGCTGTTGATTTTTGCCAAGTAATTTATCTGGAAAAGATAGCTTCTTTATGATACTTCTGTTGATGTTTTCTTGACAGAGCGCCTTAGATACTTTGGAAAGTAAGAACTCAGCTCTGGAGCATGCACTCATCAAGGCTCAAAAGGAAACTGATGATGCAATTGAGAAGTTACGCCAAGTGGAAGAGAAGTGGTTTCAGTTGCAAGAGAATGTGAAAAGGTTGTTATGCGTTCCGATTTCTCGTAACCTATGTGCCTTTCAAAAGTTTTACCGACTGTTGTTCCGACTTTTGTTTTTGTGGGTTTACAAGTCACTAAACAGTTTCCTGGGAAAATTACTTAAGACTAGCAACTACTGATTTTAGTCTGTATTTTTGGGTGCATTTCTCTTCTCGATTGTTTTCGATCATGTCTCTCATGGTATGTTGTCCATCATAAGAAGTTGATGTGGCATGCAATGTTGCATTTAAATAATCTGATATACTAAGTCCTTTTATCCTGCATTTATCAGCTTTGACATCCTTTATTTCTGCGGTGTAGTAATTATGACTTATTGATATCTGCTTCTATGTGGGCTTTTTTGTGATAGCCTTGAGACAAAGCTCTCAAACTTAGAAGATGAGAACCACATTTTACGACAAAAAGCACTTAGTGTGTCCCCAAAAAGTAATCGCCCAGGTTTTGTGAAGGCATATTCAGAAGTAAGTTCTGGTCTCTGATATCGCTGTAATTGCATATAGCATAAACACTTGTGGATATGAACACTCAATTACAAGTGCAGGCACATAGAATGTATGCATTTAATTTTCATGATTGGTCACTCCAGTAATACTAATTTTGACTCCTAAGATGCATCATCATGCATTAGTTATCTGCTGTTGTACTGGTGTGATTACCTTTTTAATCGTTCATTTTGATTGTTCAGAAGTATTCTTCAGCACTGGCTCTTCCCAATAGCGACAAGAAGCATGTTTTTGTAAGATTTTTTTTTTCTTGTTGGTCTTATGTACTTGATTTATCACATGTGAACTCTTCGTCATCCTCAACAATTTGGTATTCGGTGCAGGATTCTCCGACGCCTACCAAACTTATTCTTCCTTTTTCACATGGCTTATCCGAGTCACGCAGGACTAAGTTAACTGCTGAGAGACACCAGGTTTTCTGCTTTTATGCTTCACTGGCAGGAATCACTATAATTATATGAATATTAACAACTATCACGCTTGGTGATAGTTACAACAGATAGAGAAAGCATTAAGATCTCTGGGATGTTTGTGACATTTCTGATATACAAAATGGCAAACTTCTTTCCAGGAGAACTATGAACTTCTTTCAAGGTGCATTAGAGAAGATCTAGGCTTCAAAGATGGCAAACCAGTTGCTGCTTGTATTGTGTACAACTGTCTGCTTCATTGGCATGCCTTTGAATCCGAGAGAACAGCTATATTTGATTATATCATTGAAGGAATCAATGAAGTTCTTAAGGTGATACAGATGAACCTTGCTTTTTGTATCAATTCATGCTTCAATAGTTTTTTTTTCCAGTGATTGGCTGATGCCTGTAATGTTTTTATCAGGTATGCTGACAGTACAAAAAACCTTGTCTTTTAATTATTTCAGGTTGGGGATGAAAACATTACTTTGCCTTATTGGTTGTCCAATGCTTCAGCACTTCTGTGCCTCCTGCAGAGGAACTTACGTACGACCGGTTTTCTAATAGCAGCCGGTCAGCGATCTTCTGGGGCATCTGCATTGACAGCGAGAGTCGTGCAGGTGCTCTATACTTAAAAATTCACTCTTTTTATTTACTTTGTGTCTTGAGAACAATATGCTGCTATATTGTCAATATTAGTTCTATATCTTTTCATATGACAAATGCACATGAAAAAACTTTTGTTCTTTGGAAGAAACGTTAATGTTGTTGGTCTTGTATCTCTTTCTATTGCCTGCCCTTTTCTAATAGCTTCATAGAATATTCCTAGATGGGAAAAAAAAATCTACTTACGTCTTGTATAGCAGTTTGCCTTGAGAATGCTTCTTTTGATATTTTCACTTCGCAGAGCATTAAATCACCGTTCAAGCATATTGGTTTTGAAGATGGTATTTCACATATGGAAGCAAGATACCCTGCCATACTTTTTAAACAGCAATTAACTGCTTGTGTGGAGAAAATTTTTGGGTTAATTCGCGACAATATTAAGAAAGAATTGTCACCTCTCCTGGGTTTGTGCATTCAGGTAATTCTCACTCTCTTTGAAATTTCCTTTACTTTTGCAACCTTGCAATAGCTCTTAAATAAGTTTGACAAGTAGCAACTAGTTGCTCTGGTGGTTTTTCAGCCATGATTTGTCATAGTTGATGTGCACAGTGAGCATAGTTTGAGAAAATTAATTGGTTTGTTCCAGATGAATGCACAAATAAATATCTCTAGATTATTTCATTGATGCTAGCTCAGCTATTATTAGTTGTACTTGACTAAGTTTGAGCTGTTGATCTATGCGGCATTCTCCCTGATTTTTTATCTTTTGAAGTAAGGGAATGTTGCAGAGCACCAGAGCTCAAATATAAATTCATTACGAAATGGTGTTTTTCTTCCATAACAATACAAAATGTCATGTATTTGGGCTTTTATCTAGGTAACTGCTGCTAAAATCTGTGCAAACAATGAGCACATTTTGTAGTTCTCACGAGGAGTTGATAAAAAATATCTACAGTGAAATTAAAGTTTTGAAGTACTAGTAGTGCTTCTTAGTTAGATACGTTTTCCCCATTTTTTTGGCAGCTTATACAATGATCTATAGCCTAAAATAGGTATATTCAATCAGTTGAAAATTGCATCTGCTGCATGCTGAGAAGTCAGTCTGAAGGATCATGCGTGTGGTTTATCTTGCTCGGGGCATAATTATTCTAGATGACCGTTTAGTATTTTTCATTTCAACAAATTAGAACTGTCTCCAAAGATTTAAGACATTCTAACAATTTATTTTTTTATTTCTTTATGATGATACACAAGGCACCAAAAATTGCACGTGGCAAATCTTCTAGATCACCTGGCAATGTTTCTCAGCAGCTACCTAGTAGTCAGTGGGAGAGCATAATCAAGTTTTTGGATTCTCTAATGAGTCGTCTTCGAGCAAATCATGTATGTGTGAGAATCCCTATATCGTACTATTGCCTGTTGATTCGATATCTCATATGTGGAATTGTTGCCGATTGCATAACTGGCAAAATGAACATGTGCAAGTGTTGTTTTCGGCTTGATGACTGATAGAATGTTGTTTGTTAGGGAAGATTATTAGTTTGTTTGCAGTTAGATAGGGCATCATTATATGGGCTAGTTTAATTTTAGTGTGCAGAAATGGGTATTAATTGGTAATGGGTGCTTGGGGTTCACTTCTGATATTGCTGTGTAGCAAATTTGTGTCTTCACATTGAAAATGAAGAAAGTGACCAAATTTCGCACATCACATAAAGGAAGACATGGAGATGAGTTTTTGTCTTCATCTCCACAAATGTATTTGTTGCATCTCATTGAGTGTCCTGGAGGACCAGCTAACCAAATCCTGTTAATAAAAGGGAAAAGAAATGCTAGAAGAATGCGCCAGGCCACAAAACTATTCGACAAAATTTTTCATGGCTTGCACACCTAACTGTAACTCTGGACGCTAAATGATTATGTTGCACTCAATTTTGAGAATGCTGAGTTACTATGTTGTTCTTAAATTATCAACTTTGGAGATACTCTTCCTTTTTGGTTTATAAATGCTTCACTTTTTTATAGATAACCAACCTTTCAAATGTTCATTCAGGTACCCTCCTTTTTCATTCGTAAGCTCATTACTCAGGTTTTCTCTTTCATCAATATACAACTCTTCAACAGGTAAACCTTGGATTTTAACGTTCTGTTTTTAGCATGTAGATCCTTATTGTAGATATCATTTTAAGCCCTCAATTGTTCTGCTCAGTCTTCTCCTGCGACGAGAATGTTGCACCTTTTCAAATGGCGAGTATGTAAAATCTGGTCTGGCAGACCTGGAGAAATGGATAGTGAATGCAAAGGAGGAGGTAGTTGGAGTTATTTGCCTCCTAAATTCTTTATACAATAATTGACCATTTCTTCAGTGTCTGAAATGTTGGAAACTATAGTATGCAGGAACATCTTGGCACGAGCTCAATTACATCAGACAAGCTGTTGGATTTCTGGTATGAGCTAATGTGTTTCGTTCTCATTGTATACTCAGAAATCATAATTTTCTCCCGTGTACGTTTCAGGTGATACACCAGAAGAGGAAAAAGTCTCTAGAAGAAATTAGGCAGGATCTGTGTCCAGTAGGTCTTCTACTTGTTTGCTGCTGTGAGATATTTTCTTATCCATGAATCACATTTTTTTAAATTCAAATTAATGCCATGCTTCCTTCATTTTGGACAGGCATTGACTGTGAGACAAATATATCGAATTAGTACAATGTATTGGGATGATAAATACGGGACACAAAGCGTCTCGAACGATGTGAGTATACTTCCTATCTGAGGTTTGCTGAGTTGTTTTTGGGAGAGAATCTTAAAAGCTATGTGCTCATTAGGTGGTTGCCCAAATGAGAGAGATCCTGAACAGGGACAATCAAAATCTTACCTCAAATTCATTCTTGTTGGACGATGACCTCAGGTAAATTGCATACCATAAGCCTTTTGCATAGGGGTTGAGTAATGGAAAAAACAGAGGAATACTAGAAGTTGGTTGCAGTGTTGCTTTCAGTCTGTAAATCAAGGTGTAATTATATTTAGTCACAATTGTTCGACATGCAATTATGTAGATGCTGTTTTCATCTCACCTGCAAGAAAATCCACCATTCACTTTATGGATTTGGAGTTTGGTTGGAAATATATACAGATAATGTCTTAGGCTACAAAACAGATGAAATTTGGGGCCCATATTGCTGCCTGTATGAAGTTAAATATAGTTGTGTAAATCACTGTATATGTATTCAAAGTTACTTCAGATTATATTAAATTTATTCCAATCATGAATGTTGGTGTGATTTTAGAGATGGCAATAGTTTATCTGGTTAGTGTCTTTTACATTTGGTAACTTAAGTATGCCTTTTTGTGGTTAGTAATTTTTTTCAGGTTTAAGTTTCAATGAAGAGAAGTGTTTTTGCCTTATGACCTTTACTATAAATGAAACTCATGAGTGTTTTTTTTTTGTTGGCAGCATCCCGTTCTCAACTGAAGATATTGATATGGCGATTCCGACTATAGATCCTTCAGATATTGAACCACCAAGCTTTTTGTCCGATTACTCTTGTGTACAGTTCCTCATCCCGCATCAGAAGTAAAGATGGACCTCTTGTGTTGTAAACTGCACCGTCACCTTACTCAATGACCGTACGTCCCTCTGTTGTACATACTGATTCTTTCAGGAAAAAAAAAACACGGAAACCAAAAAAGCAGAAGCAGCTCCGTTCCTCACTTGTTGTGAAGATGTCTTCTCTTGCTCAGGAGAAGGAAATGCATCTGGGGTCATCGGTAAGTTTTTTGTGAAATAGGGTTCTGGTTAGCTTCTTAATTGGTGGGACTAGTATTGATTGGTTGGAAAGGCAGATCAGTGGTATTCTTTGTTTCACAGTTTAGTTTTGTAGACGGGGGGTCACGTATATTTCAGAATTAGGTGGTCATTTGTTTTTACTGGAAAGGCTGCTTCCTCTTTCATTGGGGCTGTCCTTTCAAGTTTGTACATACATCCCTAAAATAGTCTGTCCTAGGTTACGCTCCATTGCCTTTTCTTTCTATCATTAATTTTGTTAATTGACTGGCAATACGAAAAACAGGTGATGTACATATAACTGTAGTCAATCCATGTGATCATTTTTATCTGCGATCTGTTTGTTTGTTATCACATTCGACGTGTTTTGTATCATCTTTAATTGATTTACTTCCTTGCCATTCAAGACATTCGTAGAAACATGATTTAAGGTTTTGGCCATTGGTTGATCGAGAACTCCAGATTTCATTTTGGTCGATGTGAAAAGTCTTGAAAAAGTCCCGATCATGTTTTGAACTTGTTGCTGGTGTAATTCCGACGTAGGAAAATAGCACGTGGCAGGTGATAAAATATTTCACATTGGAGCCATGCTACGTCGAAGTTTCAATGCTTGAATTTGCCAGCGGGCGATCTCTAGACTGCATTGGATGTTTTTCAAATGTTAAGTCCTTAATTGATAAAACCAAAATCTCAAGTCTTCGATTGACAAATAATCAGAACTTTTTAAGTCGTGTTTTAATTCAACGCGTACATGATTTGTTGTCATATTTAAAGCTGTGCATACGATAACATCGGAAGATACACACAAGTGTCGTACCCTTCCCACATTGAATGCACCAACTCTCACGATCCACGACTTCTATGCTCGGTTTTGCTCGTGTACTTTAGAAAGATGACTAAAAGTCTTAATTGTGAATCATGGATTTCTACTTATTGATGGATGGAGAAACTTAGATTAATAGAGGCTGTTTAATTTTTTTGCAAAGTCTTGGGCTTTGTTTGTTTAATGAAAAATGAATTATTTGGAAATATTTTTTTTAAAATGATTGTTTGTATCGCTTGAAATAATTAATTAATAGAAAATATCTTCATTAACGGTAATAATTTATGTCTGAACGTTTTGTGGACAACGAAAATATTTTTCGTTCATACATTTTTGGATTGATAACATTAGCATATGAGAAATTGCTCCCATCTACGAACTTGAGCTCGATTTGCTGTCCGTGCTTTGAAATCCCACATGCGGAGGACTATTCTGCTCCACCTTTCAGATGTATTGGCGCTTCTGGAGTACGCTGTAAGATTTTTTGTTTGCATGAGTCGAAATGCGAGACTCGAAAAGGGTAGATTGTAATTTGGAATCTCAGTGTCATTCGACATTGTTCATTATTCCCTGATGAAAGTAGAACATCAAACTGAAGTGGATATACACTTGTGCTTATTATATCATTGCTAGAGTGGTGCAGCATCCATTTCAAAGAATCAGAGATGGTACTATGGTCCATCTGCAACAACTGTGCTACTCATTTTCTTGCCCTCAAGTCTGTTATCAGATTCGATGTCGGAAGCTCCTTCGTTGTCATATGGTGATCTTCATTTCCTAGCTCCCCAGATATCCAACCTGAAGCTCCTATAAGCCAAATTCAAATGCATCGACGCAACGGATATGGATGTTGGATGAGACATCGAACATGAATCTTGATCCATGTACTTATCGTTAAGTCGATCGGTACAAGAAACACCAATGTTGAAGGCGGTAAACATCTTACATAAAAGCATGGTGTAATCTTCTTGGCTATCGATTTCAGTAGGACATTAGGAGGCTAGTGCAACGAACGCGAGATCCGCCAAAGTACGTTGACGATCACGAATGGTGTGAGGGCCAATCCACCTAAAGCACGTCAACTCCAGTATTCGACTTTGCTTGCCTCCACATTTCAAGTTGTTAAGGGCTTCCAACCCCTCTCGGGTAGACATGACTAGGCTTCCGCGACCACCGCTTAAGCCGCGAGAAAAGCCTCACAAACAAAAGGGCGAGAAGCACGGTGTTGACAACCGCGCTTGCTATCGCATGTTGCTTGCCTCGACCTAAAGAGGGGCTGGAGGATGTCGTTGACGGCAGGAATCGAGAGAGATGCCATAAATGGCGTTTTATCTAGTTGGGAAACAAACACCTCAATGCATCTAACCTCTTCACTTTGCTTCCGCTGACAACAATAGACGCTAGTAAGGAGGCATGGCTAAGCCGAGCACAGTTGCCGCAACATCCCGACTAGTAAGGAGGCATGGCTAAGCCGAGCACAGTTGCCGCAACATCCCGACGTGCCTCGCTTCGCTGAAGCTGCTCACATTTCTCTCACTTCCCGAGAAGTGTCGAACAGTTTACAGCAATACACGCATTCACTATTGGAGCCTTTGTTCAAAGTACGCGCTCATTCTGATTCGGAGAGTTCACTCCAATGATTCGGCAAGTGAGAGATTGGTACACGTCTCTCTCTCTCTTCCCCTTCTCTTTCTTGCAAAATTATTTGAGGGCATTCTTGAATCATTTGATAAAAAAAACCCCAAACCCTCGAGGGAACGTGCTTGAAAGACCGCGATACATGAACAATGATTTTATAAACAAACAGACAATATGAAAGAATTCACAAGAGTACTTTTCCCAGGTAAATCAAAGAGAATAACAAAAAAAGCAAAGAATAATTTCAAATCGATCGTGCATTTTAAGTAATGAGAATTCAAAAATTCCGAGCCCGCGAGAGTGTGGTAAACCTTGCCTGCTCTGACAGCAGTATGCAAAACCTCCATATCTCCAAGTGTGTAGATCCTCCTTTCTCAAACCGTTTTCAATTGTCACAACAGACCGGCCTCGAGGAGATTCCTTCTTCTCAAAGTCTCATCTACGAGCTTGAACGTCTTCTTAACGAGTTTCTGATCGAGTGCAGTTGTTCTATAGATCTTGAAGACCCGGTCCATCCGCTCGGGGGCTGTGCATTGGTAATATAACTCCTCAAACTTTTTCTTCACGAATCTGAAGGAAATGAATCAGGGAGAGAAATTAGCAATGAGTCGAGATGTTTATGAGCTCCCTTAGAGCTCTTATTTAACTATAACATGCTTTGAAATATCAGAAGATAAAGTTCCGCGCCTTTTAATGTCTCGTGTGTGAAATGAGTTGCCCCACGGCGCCCATCCAGAAGACCGAGAATATAATACAGAAAGAATCATCATCTTATTTCCACTAAGTCAACTAATCAACAAGCATATAATCCCATTTAGGTCAAATTCAATTAAGACAGACGAGCCTTCACAAATTGGGGAACTCATACTGCCCCAAATCAACTATACATATTCAGAAGTATTTTACTTTTAACAAAACGATCCTTGATTCAAAGACCACAATTTCCCTCATTTACAGTTGCCATGGATTAATGGTTCTTCCAAAGCATAACTTCCCATTCAAGCACGACAGTCTAGTTTCTATCACTCATATTCCAATCTAATATAGCAAAAAAACCATTAAGGCTTACTCGTAAGCATGTTCAATCTCTTGTTTCCCGGTTGAAACTGGCTCGTAATCTTTAAACCACTCGCACACATTCAAAGGAACCTGCACAATAATGACAACTAACAATGAAGGGAAATGGCTTTCAACAAGAAGATTACTCGTTATGGTCATATCAGCTATTACCTTGAGAACTTTTTTCTCAAATATATCAAACTTGTTTAGGAACAACATGAAAGATGTTTTCTGCAGGCAAATAAAGAAGCTGGCATAAGCACATACAACATTAACCATTTATTAGGCGTAAGAACTGATCATGAGAAAAGGAACAAACAATTAAACAGAAAAAAAGAACGATAATCCTAGAAAGAAATTTTCTATGATACAATATCATGTGATCATGCATAGAGACGGGACCTCAAAACACGGTTGCTTTAACACCCAGTCAAAGAGTTCCTTGGTCTCCATCATCCGGTTCCTGTTTTCATCCTCAAAGAGTGTCTGATCATACCTGAACATTGCAATGCAGTTATGAGTTCACGTATAAGTTTGTTGCCTAAACCATACACTTAATTATAGGGTTGTCAAAGGAATTGAAGAACAAATACATTTCACAAACAATAATATTAGGCCATCAAAAACAGAGTTGAATATTTCAACTGTTCCTTAATTATTTCCTCTGGTTCAAGTTTATGTCACTTGAGTCCCATCATTCAGTGCCAAACAAAGGCAAAAAAAAATCATCCACTTTCATATTACAAACTTGTGCACCATCTCTAGTTTTAGTGATATTCAAGATAGATGCAGAAGAGTGGTGAGTTTTAGAAAGCAAATGCAATAATTTCAGGACCTAGCAAAAAGGGAATAACCATCTCAGACAGAAAAGCAGGCATTAGATTTTACACACTCTGGCCATCTGTTCAGGAATCGAAACAAGAGTTTAGATGTCGTGAGCAAAAAAAGGTCAAAGCTATTGTCTGCCAATGTGAAGGCTCGAGATGTGGCACCACTGGGCAAGATGCTTACTCACTGATGGCAGCACAGAAGATTACAGCTGATACACCCTCAAATAAATGGATCCATTTTCTTCTCTCGTTTCTTTGGCCTCCAACATCAAAGAGTCGATATACTTCACCGCTTCTTTTATTTTCCCCAACAGGACTGCAAAAGTCACGTTCAAACCATATCAATGCATTTGTGCAACTCTGATTTGCTCCACCGACAACATATAAGTGTTTATAATCTTTCCGATGGATAGCATCATGGTGGCATGAAATTTCACTCATATGTAAACATAAACATCTGTCGATTAATGTTTTTATTCATATAATATATGCTAATCTGTACACTAGTTTCCAGCAAGCTTTTCTTTAGATACGAGGATAGAGGGATTTTTAGCAAAAAAAAAGAGGATAGAGGGCATGACCATACAAATGATATAATTGAACATATTGCAGCTGAAAATCTTAAAGTGGACTACTGACACATGTCTTAAAGAATACAACACTACAAACCAGAGAGTCCTCAAAAGACGAGTCAAGCAGTTATTTTTGCAAAGAGGTCATGCCAGAAAAATGTCTGTCTGCCATTGAGTACTTTTCAACATCAGACATAAGATTGTCTCGAATCGACTGCTTCCATTAAAGCAGGAACGGCTTCTGTCATGTTTGATTGTTGAGTGGAATTAGCAACGACTATGAACAGTTGCATTGACATTTTTGGACATTAGAGTAAAATATCATAAAAATAGCGAGAATAAAAGGTTGCCAGACCCAGTCTCTGTGCAGCAAAATATTCACCTGAACTGGATCTCTACCACACCAGTAGTGCGTACTCTGGCATAGAGAACATCATCCTGCAAAATCAAAGTACCTCAGAAGACAGTAAAGAAGCACCACCAAGAACTAGATTAAAAGATAGTGCATTGTATTAATACAGAAGCAACCGAACAAACAGCAACATGGCATTATCCAGTAACAGGATGAAACCCCTGAAAGACCCTAACAAGTGGAGAAACCATCTAGCATAATTGACAAACAGTGCAGAGAGAGAAATAACAAAAAGCGTCATAGCAAGGTAACTTCTAGATCTAGTGATCTGCCGTTCTTATGGTTCATTTCTTTTTATTGCTCAGCCAAAAACCAACCACAATGCTTCAACAGAAATATGAACACATCACAGGGCCTCTACCGATAGCAGCAAGTGAAACCTCAGACCCATACGATAGAAGACCTTTTTTATCCTAATCATGTGCTTGCTGGAACTCATTTTACTAGAAGAGCCACTCATTTCAACCTTTTAAGACTGTTTGTGATAGTCAACCAACTCAAATTGAGGTGGGGCAATCGTAGAAGATCTGTCTCAGAATGTTACAGAGTTCTAGCTACTTCAATTGCACAAAAATTAATGACTTGTCTATGAACCCAATACAAATTATACGGATCATATCTTCATTCTTTCTACAATGACGGCATAAAGTTATAGAGAGCATGATGAACATCAGATACCTTTGTTGGGACATAATTGATGTCAGAAAATCTTTGCAGGTTCTCCATAAAATACTGAGCACAGTCAGGAACTTGAAACCTATAACCACAGGCAAAAGTCTCCTACAGCATAGGAGGTACAAAAGAAATGATCAGGATGCTTCATACAGCAAATTGTTAACACTGAATTGAGAAGTTGGGAAAAAGTTATTGCTTTTGAAGCAAGACGATCATTTCATTTCAACTGCAGGAAATAACAACCTGAATTGCGTCGTCTTTCCACAAACTTTCGATCTCCTTAGCAAGCTCTTTAGTGAGGCGTGGATAATCCAACCTGCCTCCGATTTCCGACAATTTTTCTCCAATACCCTGTGCGAACATAAAAGTTTAACACCGGTAGATTTAGCAGTAAAGCCTGCTTATTTTTTTCTAAATCATCTGGTAGATTATATTTAGTTATTGTCTACAGATATAATGCTTCAATAACCGACTAATAATTTTTTCATAGACACTAGAAAAGGTCGAGCTTCAAAACCTTGTTTTCATTGGCTATGACGTACTTTGACGAATCTCCATCATTTTGAGCCAATTCCTTCGACCCATCGTGCAGTATCTGTTCATGCATATTCACATGCCTTTAAAACATAGGTTATGGCTTGTTACATGATTCTTAGCGCAAGAATTACACCTTATATGAATCTAAGGTGCATTATGCAAATGGAAAACTGACACACCCTTTCAAGTATTGCATACTTTTATTGTCTGATAGACATTTGCGTGTATAACTGGGACATAACTCTTTAGTTCAGTCTCGTCAAAGCCAGTTTGGAACAGAAGTTTTATCTGCACAGGATAATGCACAGTAGAATCCAATATTAGGACTTCCACTTGACAAAATAGTCCAATTTCGATTGGGGTGAAGACTCAAGAGACTATAATGCATTACCTGCTTGAAAATGGTAGACTTCCCTGATTCTCCAGCACCTTCACACAAAAACATGGAAAAATTCGAGTTAGCCAAAAAGATTGCATATAAGATAATCGATACAAATGGAAGACGCATTGCATTGCTATAAGTTTATGAAGATAAAAGAGGCAAAAAATCTATCGATTTGACATAATTTAGCTCATTTAGGACAAGAAACTTTGCACTTCAATGGACAAAAGCGCATCAATTCCCTAAACAATTAGCTGGCATAGAGCATCCAGCCAAATAAAAAAGAGGGGTTGCTTGTGCTTATAGCATCATGTTTTCCACTCAGCTTCTTCAAATGCGTTAGTAAAAGGACAAGACAATGAGCCTCAGTTTTCTGAGTTCTCGTAATCAGCGGGCTTAATCAAAGCAAACTAGCGTCGTTAATACTTCAACAAAGCAAAAGTCTCTAAACGAGGTTAACACCTTGAACAATATTCTCTCATCTCATTTTAAATAGGTGATGTTGAAATATTCCGCATCCCTTGACCACGGGGTTTATATGCTCTTAATATACATACGGTTTCCCTCCACTTATAAGCTTAAGTTTTTGGATTAAACTTTCTAACATGGTTCGGAGCCAGGTTCTACCCCAATTTATTTCGCATGAGTCCACCCTGTTCGTCAAATTGCACTTGTCATTCTTAATCGACTTGCACGTGAGAGGGGGTCTTGAAACATCGCTTGACTAGGGTGTTGAAATGTCGCTGGACTTTCCAATAGGTGATACCGCATTTTTCCAAATACGATTTTCTTAAACTGCAACTTTGTCAAATATTATATCCAGGGATCCATCAAAACACCCATTTTCTCATCATCCGGATCCATAGTAAACTTATGCATGGAATCTAAACCACATGCTCCATGTACACTATTTAAAAATCGTGGTAGGTATACAATAAGAGAGTAGCCTCAAAGTCATGTTCGACACAAACTAAACTATCTTCGCATGGCGTAAATGATAAACATCATCCACACATATTGCCTCTCTTGGGACCTTTTCCATATGATCTTGAAATCTCCACATTTTTCTTGTATTTAGTCCAATCTCTTTCCAAAAATCTAACCTAGTAAAGGATTATCAATTTTATCTTTTACCAAGTAGAAGAAGTTTCTGAATGTGCTTTTCAGCCTTTGTTTCTTGCTCAATCCGTCTTTCGATTTCCACAGCCTGCAATTGAAGATGCACAATCAAACTAAGGGATCACAGCAAGTGAAAGAACCATTATTAGTTAAGAACAAGCACAACTTGGCTACATAGCAATAGGACGTATTTTCAGCATCCAACTGGTTACGTAATTACCTGTGCATTCTCTTCTGCATCTGCATCATGATACCGACGGTTTCTGCTGCAGAGCAATCCCATGTTTTCTATGACAGTAGACAGCATAGAAAAAGCAGCTACCAAGCTCACCGACTCCGCTACTTATTTCCTCCTAAAGCTCCTGGTCATAACGTGCTCTAGATTGGCTAGACTTGAGCCTAAAAGGAGCCAATACGAAATAATTCCAATTAGAACCTGTTCGGGGGAACTCAGCCACATTTGACATCAAACTGCAAGATATGTACTAAGTTAGTCCAGTTCTGGATTTTACAAACCAAATAAATTTCCATTTGCCAAGAGTACAAGAGTGCCATAATTTTCACAGAAAGTGGGTTGCCAGCCAAAAACATGTCACTTCTTGGCCTCAGAGCCTATCAGTTAGACATATTTCTTTTTTCCCAACCAAAACAGTAGATGATTCATATCTCCTGCTAAGGTAAGCCCGCTCACCTATATTCCTCTATATCAATAGGTCGTTTGGTTCAGCTAGTAAGAAGTCAAGGTACCTTCTCACTTCCGCCACAATCAAAAAGCCATGAAAAATCTCTACACGAATTTAAACATCCATATGCACATTCCATAAAAGACTTGACCAATTTAGGTGTCAAACAAAGAGTCAAACCCCCGGTCCCTAAGAACAGGAGTATAATCGGAAAATAGAGCAAAACACCATTCCAGAATTCCAGAGGGGAGAGTGATGGGAGGTCTAGTGGAGGTAAAAGTCCATGAGAGTCATCAGGCCACAAGAAGCCCCCTGTCAACAGCAGAATCAAAACACTCCGAAAATCGCCAGACAACTTATCCCAAGACTTATTTAATCCGGTCTCTCTAATCAGCTCGACGTACGAGGATTCTGGTCTGAATTAGCTATTCTGCTGGCGAAATGTAGAACTAGACCTCCCCCCTCTCTAAGTCTATCTTCTTTCCATAGACCCACCAAAAAAAAAAAAGAAAAGAAGAAATAGCAACTAATTGCTCCCAACAATGCAAAGCACATTCCCTCCTCTCCAGAAGCAAATTCCAGCAAAAGACACAGCCGACAACGCAATCCCCCCCCCCCCACCGGAATCACGGCCGCGTCCTCGTCGCTCCGATCCCACACGCCGACGCCGACGCCGCCGCCGCCGCAAACTCACGGACCCACCGCCGGCGCGCGCAACACACCAAAAGCGCGCGACACGCGCAACCGGGCCTTATCCTAACACAGCCAGAACGAAGGGAAAGTCCTCCACCCAAAATCGAGCTCGGAACGGCAGCCCCTCGACAACAATTTACCCGACCGTTCCGGGAGGGAAATTCCCCCCCAACGAAGCTCCCGACGACACGCTCAACTCAACCGATTCGCGCTCGGGCGAGAGGAGGAGGAGGAGGAGGAGGAGCGGCGAGAATTCGCAGGCTCGATCTACGCGCGCGCGGGGCTGCTCGAAAGATCAGGAGCGACAGGGAACCCCGGAAGGATCTAGGCGACGCCATTCGAGGAATCGAGCTCGCTTACCTACCGCGCCGGGGCTTAGTCACACTTCGAGCGAGCTTCTTCCTTCGACTTCGAGTACGTACAGAGGAGGAGGAAGTGGAGGAGGAGGAGCGAGGATTTCGTGCCCCCACCACCCCCCTAGATACCGCCTGCTCGGAGGAAGAAGCCAAAAAAGAACACGAGCGCCAGTTCAATTTTTAAGGCATTACGGCTGGGATTATCGGGATTTTTTTTATTAAAAAAAAGAAGAAGAGAGAGAGTGTAAGGTACAGAGGAAGGAAGGAAGGAAGAGGTAGAGAGAGAAAGAGGCTGAGAGGAGGGAGAGAGCTTCGAGGGAAGACGACAATGGCGGTTGGTTTTAGAGTGAGAGAGAGAGATTGGCGAGGGAGGGAGTTCGGAAAGAGATGGGAAGGGGGGAAAAAGAGCACCGAAAGCTGCCACGAGCTTTTCGGTCTTCGGGAGGAGTCCCCCTCCGGTCAAAGACTCCCGAAACACCCGAAAAAAAAGAAAAAAAAGCAACATATTCCCACGCGTTGAAATAACATTTCTTAATTTGACCAAAAAAATTAGCATTTGTTAATGTTTTTTTTTTTATCTATGTTACTCTAACTCTCGACTAGTTCTCATATTTTTACCCTATCTGGGCGTGGGAGTTGAAACCCACATCTGAAATTACACGTCCCCACCCCTAGTCCCCTAAAAAGGTGGAGATTCGAACTCTTCACATCTCCTTTCCCAAGTAGAAAATGTGGCCACTAATGCAAATCCCAATGGTTACATTTGTTAATTTGACCCCTAAGCAAAATAACATTATTAATTGGACCAATAATAATAATCATTATTTATCGTTAATATATTCGCTTCGCTCGTTTATATATTATAAACGCTCTTCTGGCTCCGTTCGTTTCGCGAAAAAAATGAACCATTCGAAAAACAATGGAAATTATTAACGCTTTCTGTGAGCGATGATGACGACAAGTGACAACAGTTCCTTTTTTTCCCGTCCGTTCATTTCCGTAAGCGAAACGAGCGACCATTTTTTCAGGAAAAACGTTCATCCCGAAACGAACCGAGCTTTTATGGATAAGTTAAAAGTTTATTGAGCCTGACACTGTTCCGCCCGCCCCGATTCATGCTCGTCCGGTTTCACGTGTCGAGTCCCAATCCGGCTCGGTACGTTTCGTTTTTCCCTCGATCGAATGGACCCCGAGCGCTTCGATCACTTGACATCGGCGCGAGAAGATCATCGTCGGGGTGCTCGATGAGTCCAGTTAGAATACTTCCACAACTGTGAATAAGAATGATTGAGAGTGCATAATTTGACAAGATGGGATTAATCAATTAATTTTTCCTTTGTTTTGGTGTTTTTCGGCACGTGAAAAGGCCGGGTACAGTGAACAGCGGTCTTGGGAAGAACACTATCATTGACCAATATCTCTTCCCCTGTCGTTCAGGCAGTTGACTGGTCTTCGCCTTTCTCTTTCCTTCCTCTTTGTTTTTTTCCTCACCCCCCTCCCCCCACGACCGCTAAATAGTTCCATTGGGGGGGCGGATTTTCCGGTGCGACGCGGCGTGCGACGATACGATGGCCGCCCCGCTCATCCCCGCCGTTGATTCGCATTACTTTTTGGAGTCGACCGATTAAAAAATGGATTACAGTCAATGTCCCAATAAATAACGTCCAACATAACAGGCAACATCCTAACGTTTGAGCAAATGGTAGATTGAGCTCATATGTATTGTGGAGAATGGAATTATTGAAAGCGGCCTATGCTCACTAGATTCTCCGAGCATGAAAAATGTATATAGCGAAAAATCCCGATATCTCTTTTTAAATCTCTTGAAAAAGGTACAAAATTGTTGCTTCAAATCGGCAAACTCTGATCCATTCGAATGTTTTTTTAGGTATTTTTCCGGTTTGGGTAGCAATATTTACAAAACTCATTTTATGTGGAAGACAAATGAGCACCGCGTTTGGTTAAGCCCTTTCAAGGACCCTCACCCACGCCCCTCTCGCCCATGCCCCGCGCTCTCCTCTGCAGGTGCACATGAAAGGCTTTCGATTCAAGAGAGATGCAGAAGCCATAAATTTAACCAGGGAAATGAAATCATACCAAACCTATTTCTTTGTTGTCTTGACCCGCCGATAAGTCTCCGTGAAAAAATTCGCGCATGTCCGAACTCTCTCAAGCGCAAATCCTATCTGAAGCTCCATCATCCCCATTCCGACTTTGATCATCTTCTCATCCAACCCATTTTATCGAGCCGCATTAGAGTAGACAAACTACCAAAGTTGCTCGCCTCTGGCTTCGACGGAGAAGCGGAAAATGAGGCAAACTGCTCTCCTTTATCGTTGCCGCCTTCCTTCCTGCCCTAGAGGATTAGGAAATTTTTTTAAAAAATAATATATATATTTTTTTTACCCAAATTTTGCCAAACTTTAACGGGTATAACTTTTTCATCCGAAATTCCATTGAATCGATTTTTGCACATATGAAAAGCCCGTGACCCAATTATTGTAAAAATGTGGTTCGATTTTTCAAAAATAAAGTGTCGAAATATCAAATCGAATTGAATAGACGGCCATGAAATTTTTTTTATTAAATATCCAATGGCCATGATCAATCCTAATGTCAAGCCACACGGATCCCGATTTCTATATTTCAAGCACATTTCATACTCAAAATGATTGAGGATTCGGTAATGGGTAGATTCATGGTGGGGCTACGTAGATAATCCATACAATATACTCATATTCTTCTACTGAACAAGCTTTGAGTTACTCATGTTCTTAGTCCAATAAATTGGTCTTAGTGTTCTCGGTGCCTTGGGTGTCTAGCACATCTACCTGAAATCAGTGCCTCCATGCTTGTAGGGAGTGCTATTAAACGCGTGCAAGAATTCAACTAAAGTAACCTAAGACCAGTCAAGCAAGAAAAGGAAGGTGGAAGGGATGCGACTGACATATTAAAACGAGTATTTGGATAGACAATAAGAATTATTTAAGATCCTCATGAAATTGAAATTTCTTTGCAAGAGCAAAGTTGAAAATTTTGTGCAATTTGAAGACAATAAGAATTATTTGAGATCATCATGAAATTGTAATTTCTTTGCTGAAGCAAAGTTGAAGGATTTGTTCAATTTGATGTTCTCAATAGATTGCACAAGTCTTTACCATAAAAGAAATTCAAGTTGCAGACGCTCACTCTTCTTCATGAAATTTAGGGTCCAATTACAAAGCTCTTCATTCATTCAGATACCTTTTCCTCTTCGCACTTCTTTCTAATAAAGATACATTAGCCATATCATCCAATATGCCGTGCCCTTTATCTAGTGCATATGCTCGATGAGTACAAGGCAAGGTACTTCTCAGCTCTACTCGCTCGAAGCAATGATCAGGGAGTGGATGACGACTGTTTCAAGTCGGTCACATACGAAAAGGGGGAGTTCAGAGATTGCTACTCCGAGCCTCTCGAGCTAGGGAGTTCGGATTTGGTCGAGATTATGGTCCTAGACAGTTGCTTCTTGATCGAGTGCCTTCGCATCACGGCAAGGACAGTAAGAGAGGACCCGGACGATCCGATCTATGGTTCTCGGGGCATGTTCATGTTAGTGATCACGGATTTTTTTATGCTTGAAAACCAAATTCCTTTCTTCGTCCTCAATATCCTGCGTCCTCAATATCCTGTACGAACTGTCAAAGTCTCCGGTAGAGGAATCTTGTAATCTTCAAGCTTTGGTGTTGGATGTCTACAATAAGAGATTCTGTAGGTGGGGATCAAGATATGCTGCCGTACCGCAACATCTCAAATCCAAGACACTTGCTCAATCTACTCCATTCTAGTTTTGCTGATATGTTACGGAGAAATGCCTCTGCTAACACTCCATCAAATAATCCACAAATATGTCATAGTCTTCAGGGAACAATGCTCCATACAAAAAGCACACATTTTATCCTCCCTATTTAAACTATCATAACATAAAATATTGTGTCCATCCGTTCGGTCCGATCTTGGAAATTCGTGATCGTGACACTATTTTTTGAAAATAGAAACACATTTTTGAAATAGTAGGGTGATGGGCTTTTCGTAGGTACAAAAATCGAGTCAATAGGACGTTAGATGAAAAATTTACGCACAGTCAAAGTGCGGTCAATTTTGGGTACAAAAATGCATAAATATCAATTTCAAAATATTTCCCAATTACATGATTTGAAATGCTTAACCTAACTTTTTAATCATCTAAATTTGCGTATGTTCAATTAGCAAACTAGAGGATATAATTACCCGACTGAATAGCTTGTACTTTTTATAGTAGTAATAGTAATTTAGTAATATGATTAGCTAATTGGGCTTGGTTTTGAGAATAGTTTTTGTTAACAAGTATCCAATTAAAAAGTAATAGTTTTTAAAATATTTTGAGTATGAAAGAAATTAGTGTTTTAATAAATTATACAAGTGCTCAAGAGATACTTTTAACATTTTCCTTAGAAAATGTCCACCAGTTGACAAGCGATCAGTTGTACCGATTCCAAATTCGCAATTGCAATTTATTTTTAGGTATGATACGAAAGTTGCAAAGGATGACTCAGCCAAAGGTTCGCGCGGTTCGGAATGAGCTTTTGTGTCCGAAGACCGCCTATGTGACATCCGAAATTTTCTTCGTAGTTTATGACATTTAAGATATTTAGTAGTGAGAGTTATTGAGGTAATAAAATTAGTTTAGTAATTGTCAACGGGGACCAATACGCTCCAAAATATGTATCGAATGATTTTCAATTACAAATTTTATTGAGTTAAGGTATTACTTTTATGCTATACTTTTTATTAATGATTTTAGCGGTTCTAGAATAATTTTCTGATTTATCGGCATTTCAAACGAATACCGATTTCTCTGTTTATTTACCGCAATGTATGGTATATGCCCAAAATAACCTAATATCTTCCTCTATTCAATTAAATTATGCTATTTGTCACTACATTAGCATGAATAAATGTCTTAATTCTCACCCTATTTTTGTCACATGCCTAATTTAAATGCTTTGAATCTAAGCCCATGACATCATGCATGACCTATTATATTTTTAACTCTAGTAAGTTATTATCTAAATGTAACTATAATTATTTGTTATTATAGTTTTTAACCCAAGTCATTTAATGTGACCCCAAAATACTTTTCATTGTGGCAAAATTTTGAAAGATAAGAGACTAAAAGGCATTTCTTCTTCTTCTTCATGTGGACATCACTCCCTTCTTCTTCTTCAAGTGAAAATTTTCTTTTTCACTCTCTTTCAACAAAGAAATGAAAGTTCAAGCTCACTTTCAATCTAGTTTCTTGACAAGGTATATTGTTGGACTTCCCTTTCCTTTTTCTTTATCAAATAAGCTTTGTTGTTATTTTTAATAATAACATTTGTTAATTTTTAGTATCTATTTTGATTTCAAGGTGGTTAGAGGCTTGCTTTGTTGAAGATTTCACTTTGTGCAAGTGAAAACTCTAAGGACTAAGCTAGAATGATTTATTTAGTACTCTTGCTCTTGGTTGATTGATTGTTTGTTATTTAGTTTAGATCTTATGCTATGTGTGAACTAGTTTCAATAGATATATGTTAAGCTATGGTGATTGTTGAGCTTGAAGTAAAAAGCTTTTCATGTGCTTGGGTGGTCCTTGAGAGATTATTAAAAGGTTTTGGTGTATTTTTTAGTAGGAAAAGTGTGAAAATGGTAAAACTAGGCATAAAAAGGGTATTTTGCTAATTTTCTTGTTAAGGTAAGGGAGAATTTCGAATTTACAGAAATGAAGAGGGGCTGTGAACAGTGTTATTTTATGATTTTTAGTGTTAATTAGTGGGTTATTAAGTATTATTAATTAAAGGAAATCAAACCGGTTGAAAAAAATGAGTTTATAAGCTTTAGGGGCAAATTTGTAATTTCATTAAGTTGAGGGGCAAATCTGTAAAAAATGGAAGTTCTGGGGACTGTTCACAGCATGTGAAACCTCATCTTGATAAGTGGTTAAGTTAGTTTTTATAGTTAGTTTTTATAGATAATTGCTTAATTAGGTCATATATTTAACTATGCAAAATTGAAGCAATTTGTATTAAGTAACTAAAAGTGGGCAGTTTTGAAAATTTTGTAAAATATGTGGTGTCTACAGTGTAAATAAAATATTAGTGTGTTTTAAATAGCATATAGTTTTTATTTTAATTATTACGGCTTGGTGGATTAAAAATAAAAAATTAGAGGTAAAATTATAAAATGAGAAATTTACTAGGATAATATTCTAATTCTAAGAATTAGGAATTATAGAAATAATCTATATTATATGTGGTAAAAGTGAGCTTAATCAAGGGGGTTTATAATAAATAATTAAATAAATGGAAATTAAATGAGATACTAAATTATGGAGTAGTGGTGTTTAAATGTTATAGAACTTGCAAAGGTTCTTCTCGAATTGATATTGGCTCGGTGAAAAGAAAAGGAAAGTTTTCATGTTGAAAGGTTCATGATTAATTGATTGTCTTGTACATTACGTGAAATGTCAATAGATTGATATGTCGTTGTTTGTGTTTGTAATTATGAAAATACGTGACATGTTTTGCGTTTGTAATTAATTATGTATGTCTTTGTTGTTGAGTGATTAAGACCTTTGCCACAGCCTATTCGTCACCGAGCGAATTTCCTTGTACAAGTTTATGGATAAGATTCTAGAGTTAGCCGGATGTTCTACCGTATGAAATGGTTCTCAACAAGATTGAAATGATATGAAATCCTATGATGACATGTCTCTTGTAGTCATGGTATGACATGACTTTGCCATGATATGATGTTAAGAAATAACCATAATCACACGGTTGTACAGTGGTGTATTTATCCTCACTAATGAAGAGGACACCCGTGATGAATGGACTGAGGCGTGGCAAAGGGTATGAATGATTCTATTCCCTATGAGTTGGTGGTGACGATGTCTCGTTAGTCAAGATGTCTCGTGAATTGAGATGATCCTACCCAATGACGAATGTGAATTTATATGTGTGAATCGATGAGATGTTGTGTGATATTCATGATATATAATATGCCATCTGCTTGCACCCGAGTGATTGATTTTATGCAATGTTATTGTTGTTTCATTGACACATCATGATTGGAAGGATAGTACATTTATTCATGTATTATGTACTGCCTTGAACTTATAATTATTGTTGATACCAGGTTGAGTAGCGAGTGAATCTTCTACCTTAGACTTACAGATTTCAATTACTGGGTCTCGGCTCGCTCCTTATTTTTCATATACGTAGGATGGATCCCTCGCCACCGCTGCGTTTTGGAGCTCCCATATTTTTTTTATTATAATTATGAAGATGTATTTATACCTAGATCACTAGTGGTTTATGCTACGTGTACTTTCGTTATATGGGTCGACGTAGGGTTACCAGAGTATATAATCTATCGTTATCTCGCTTGGTATGTTAATATCGAGGGCGAGTTAGTTGGATCACTTAGAAGCTTTGATGGTCTTTCAGGGTTTGGTGATGATGGCATGTCGTCGGGTGAGGTCATCGACCCTTAGTTGATGGTCCGACGGTGCACAGGCAAGCTTTTGGGCGTAGTAGTATAATGTTGAAGTTAAGCAATCCTGACCTTTCTCAGAAATTATGTATTTTGTTTTTTGGCTGAATGTTGTACTGTAGAACTGGTGATAATGTTTATAAAAAGATGCATATGTATTTTATTAAATTTATATGAGAATTTTGTAAATGCTTTGATATGCTTCCGCATGTTTTTAATAATTATTAATAAAAATTGGAAAAGACACGTGTCGCGCGTGATGTTTTGGGGCGTCAGAGCCTAGTTTGTTCCATATGAGCCGACTGTAACATCCGACCAGAGAGGTAAGTCGGTGCTGGGAAAGCAATGAATGGCATGTCTGTTCTATAACAAGAAGGTTGTAACTTGAATCTCCGAATCTCCCAGCCAGTCATCAATGGAAGATTCACTGAGAGAGTTGGATGATTAAAATCTATAAAACAATCGATACAGTTTGATTCCTCAACTTGAAAAGCAGCCCAGCTCAAATGATGAAAGTTATACGTTTGACTAAAGTGTAGTGTGTTCCCAATCCTTCCTTACAACTACCTCGAGGAGGTCAAGAAAGAGAGAGTGATAGTATATCAATTTTTCAATAAGCTTGCAAAATTTTGGTAAGGTTAATCCAAACATAAGTAATCATAGTGACAGGCTAAAGAGCTTATTGGGTCAAATTGGCTAAAGAGCTTATGGAGTCAAATTGGCAAACTCTAATCTATTCATATGTTTTTTTTGTTTTGAAGGAGCGAAATTTGGGTAGCAATATGACAAAACTCATTTTATGTCATAGGCAACAGCGCATTTGTCTTTGAACTTTTGTGCCCTCTCACCGAACTTTACCCTTCACATCATCTTTCCGGTTGTCAATATACGTCGAGCACAGCCTCTTCGTAACCTTATTTTTTTTTTTAATTTAAAAGAGTCCTAGATAGAAATTTCAAAGAGCTTGAATTATTCGATTCGATGAATCAACATCCGATCAAATTAATTTTTTTTGGGTCATATTTCTCGAATTAATTGACTCCCATAAAAACATAATACCGATGCGAGATAGAGAAAGAGAGGGATCCCATGAAGTGTCAACCAGAGAGACAAAGTGCCCGATGCCTTGAAAATGACATCGTTAATGTTTTGCAAGGGACAGATTTCTACATCATGCACCTAACTTAGTGGGACATTAAAATGTAACCAACCACCCAACTTCCAGCAACTTCTTTAATAATTTAACAGTTAATATCTATCTAGGACGAACATAAAATTATTATCTTAGGTAGGAATCATGGCGGCCCACATAAGAAACTTTCCACGATCTTGTTGAACTGTGCCGTGTCTTCCACCTGCGGCATGTGCCCTGTGTTCTTCATCACCTCCAATCTCACCTTCTTCCCCAGAAGCCTGCACAAATAACAATAATAATAACAATAATAATGATATGATAGTTGCAGTAAATTGCTAAAAATTACTTTTTTTAATGACATTTTTTTTTATTGCACGACGAGTAAGGTGACATGATGCGTAAAATGATCGAATCTTATCGACTAATTAAGTAAATAATCAAAGAAAAAGCACAGGAAAATTTCTGTAGAGCGTACTCCTTAAGTTCACTGGACATTTCCACGGGGAATATCTGGTCATTTTCTCCCCACAAAAGCAACACCTCCTGCAATATCAATTTCAATAGCGAGTCTTTAGATGAGCCCGAAATAAATCGAAATGGAAAAACAAAAATTCTGTTTAACATAATTATGGCGTAATAAATATATGATGATTTTGTGAGTTTCGAGTAGTACCTGTTGAAGGGCGGAAACGTGAGGCGTGTCGTCCTTCCCAGTGGTGGATCCCCTCATGAGCTCTATTTTTTCCTTCCTATTTTCCGAATATAATCTCTGCAAAAAAAAAAATAGCATTATGACGTCATATATTCGCAAAACTCCAGAAAAAACCACCGTGATTAGTGCCTTAATTACATGGACGACGTCATTCAACACGAAATCCGGGACCATGCTAGCGACGCGCCGGGACACGGCCAACCCCAGGAGCCTCCTCATGTTCGCGGCGGTCTCCGGCAGCATGACGTCGGCGGGGCTCCCCGTCCCGGCCCTCCTCGCCACCTCCTCGCCGTCGCTCCTCCTCCGGTTGATCCCCGAGCTGGCGATCACCGCCCTCTCCACCCTCTCCGGCCACATCCTCGCCATGTGGTAGGCCACGAACCCGCCGTAGCTCGTGCCCACCACGCTGTACCTCTCCACGCCCGCCTTCTCGAGCAGCTTCACGACCGAGGCCGCCTGGAAGGCCTCCGACCTCTCGGCGGACCTCGTGGTGGACCCGCCGAAGAAGACGAGGTCGGGGACGTACACGTCGAACATGGGGGCGAAGTGCTGCACCTGCCGCCGCCATTGCCATATCGCCTTGGGACCGAACCCGTGGACGAACACGAGGGCGGGTTTCCGGGACGATCGGGCGGGGCTCGGCCCCCAGAACTGGAGCGTGGTCTCGCCGTCCACGTCGACGGTCTGCTGCGACAGGCCCGCCTTGATCAGGCAACGGCGGAGGTAGCTCTCGTACAAGGCGACCAAGCTAAGGAACGATGGAAGCATGATGTCGTTGAGGCATGAATCTGTGAATATCCCACTGGTGCTTTCCTTTTCATGAACAAATTGCGATTTCGACGAGGAAAAGCCCTTCATATTTGGTAAAATTACGAATTTACCCGGTTTTTAACCTTTTTATATACGTAATATCTCGTACATCCATTTTTCGGAAAATCGTCTTTTATTTCATAAATTTGACTAATGGGTGTTTTAATTTAATAATACCCAATTTTCTTTTTTCTCCTAGTTGTCACTTAATTATTATCATCAATTACAATATAAATTGCCAAAAGAATGGGTTATTGGTTAAGGCCACGAAACTTCTTTTGTCGCAAAACATTCGATGTGTTATGCATATCTCAATACTAGAAAAATTAATTTAGGGTAAATTTATCACAGGTGTACCGGTTTGGGGTTTTTCATGATGATTAACATGGGGAGGCAAATTTATCTATCAGTCTTTTTTTTTTCTTTTTTCCTATTTTGCACATAAATTTGAAGTATCGCCTTGATTATAAGTGGGAAAATTAGACTTAATTAGTTCTTTCAAATCCTTATTAAAGCCGCAGGTTAATAGATGGAGGCATCATAATCATGGTCATAACACGGGGCCAACTATGCACGGAAGGATTAGGGTTGCAACCGAGTCAAGTCGACATAGCCGTTATGCATATCTCAATACTAGACTCGAGCTCAACTTGTCAAGCTTTGAGCCCGATTTCTCATAAGCTCGAACTCGACCGGATGGGATGGTTGTGATAAGCTCGAGCTCGACTAGATTAAGTCGTCGATAAGTTTGGGGTCAACTCGACAAGCAACTCATTTAGAAATTTGAGCTCAGACAGATCATGTTGTCAAGCCAATCGGCTCTCGGCCCGAGATCGTACTTATAGATGTCGGTATATGAAAGTATGAAAACCTAATGGCTCTATTAGATTAGAGAGGAGGAGGGTTTGATCTTGGGAATAGTCAGACATGATAATTAAGTGCTTAATATGCCTTGGACAAACAATACATTAGTCAAGATTGCAAGGTGGAAGTCCGAGAGCAAGGACCCACCTGCCTTTATCCACCAATAAGCTAGAGCTAAGCAAGCATACTTAGGATTAAGATTGATTGATTACAATGCAAGAAACTTAAGAAGACTCGTCACATAAGAAATCCTTGAGGATGCTGTTGAATCGCAGCGGATCTTCAATCTGTGGCACGTGCGCCGTGTTCTTCATCACTTCCAGCTTCACCTTCGTCCCCAAAAGCCTGAAAATTTCCAATTTGTTCTTTCTAAATCACTCGACTCCAATACTAATTTGATCGAAGAAATTTGATTTAGGCGGCGAATTAAGCTAGAAATTTAAACGATGTGATGGATATGCTAATCCAATTGGGGGTCATAATCGACGTAATGGACAATCTCCTAACTTAAACTTAGAAATTTAATGAAGTGCTAGATATGTTAATCCAATCGGGGGGTCGTAATTGACGTAATCGACAATCTCCTAACTTAAACTAGAAATTTAATGAAGTGATAGATACATTAATCCAATCGGGGGTCATAATCGATGTAATCAACAATCTCCTAACTTCAACTAGAAAATTAATGAAGTGATAGATATGTTGGATAGAGCATACATACTCCTTGAGTTCAGTCGCCATTTGCAATGGAAATAATTGGTCATGATCTCCCCAGATCAACAACACATCCTATAATAGTGGCAAAATTGAGATTAGTGACACCAATGGAGACATGTGAAAAAAAGGCAGCTAAATATGTTGTTTCAGAGATCCTACTTTTGTGTCTGTAAAAGAAAAACGGATATTTTTTTCCGTCCGGATAGATTTTTAAAAGAGTCGGTAAGTATAGAAAAATTACCAATGAAAAGAATTGCCGGCCACCCGATTTCCCATTTTCTTGTGGGTAACTGCTATATTTGTATTTGAAAGATTATACTATTTTGTTGAAAGAAAAATATATCTTTTTTTTTTCTATCTCGGGATATTTCAAAAGAGTCGGTTGGTCTGAAAAATCGTCGATTAAAAAAATAAATTGCTAGTTTCTTATGGATAACTTACCGATGTGTTTCTGAAATTACCGACTCTTGTTTGCAAATTGCCAATTTTTCTTTGCCTTTCTTACCGATGTTCTTAAATTTACCAACTCTTACATGAACTTATTAATATTCATTTGGGTGACCTACTAACTTTAGATGGTTTATTTCACATTAGAGTTAGTAAAATTCGGAGTGTTTAGTTAATTTTTTTTTTTTTTTTGATAACCGAGGTGTCCGCGCGGCCGGCGAGCTAGGACTCAAACCAGCGGTGATGCCCGACTAGTCCTCGAGGGGGGCTAGCGCAGCATCCCACCGCCACGACCCCCCACTTAAATCACCGATGAGCGAGTTTGAACCCAGGACCTCTCGTGAAAGGAACTGAGCGCAAACCAACGCGGCCACCGATGGGTGGGTGGAGTGTTTAGTTAATTATGCAAACAAAAGCCAATAAGCTAATACAAGAAAATTGTTAATTTGCACCAACAGTTTTTTTTAATCGTTTACCAACCCTAATCAAAATTTGCTAGCACGGCAAAAGAAAAAAAATGTTGCATGTTTTAAATATAAAATAACTAAACAGTAAAAATATATATTCTTTTGTAGGCTATGGGGTCAAAATTACCTGTTGAAGAGCAGAAATGCCAGGGTCGTCCTCCCTCCCAAGGGTCAATCCCTTAAGAAGCTCTATCTTTTCCTTCCTATTTTCCGAATATAATCTCTGCAAATTTAACGAGTCACTAATCAAATCCACCTTTATATTAAGGACTTTCTATCATATGATATGAATGTAGAACCACATAAAATTTCATTCTTTCTTTCCTCAATCATTCGTCCATTCTTCCTGTTATTTGCTACAAGACAACAAAGATGAGAGAACAGCATTCATGGAGCACGAAAAATGCACATTAATGGGCATCATCTGTACATGTGCAACATGCTTTCAGGAGTCCATCCAAAATAGTCCTGAGAGAGTGACAATTTCATCAAGTGAAACTCAAAGCAGGAAACCCCATGGTCCACAGCTTTTAAGCCTGTGAATCTCAGAGGAACATTCCTGGAAATTTCCTTCAAGAAGGTACACACCCTTCTCTTCTATCTCACCAAAAGGTGATGTGAACTACACAGCCAAATGATTTCTATTTCTTTCTGAGCTAACTTTAGTTACTGAAACCTTGAGCTGTGATGATCGTAGCTAGTATTGAATGTCGTCTTACCCACCTTGAATTGAAGCTATCTAACTTTTAGATCCAATAAGACTGATAAAGTTACAATTTGCCTACATGGGGTCAAGAGGCTGGGTCCCAATATTCAATTGGAGAAGGAAAAAAACAGATTTAAGTATTGAAACTTAATGAGTCTGGAACTAAGGTTAGCTAGGTTCAATTTAATGCGGTCCTGAAGCTGTAGAACTTTGGAGTCTCTACAAGGAATTGTACGTTGACATCAAAGTTGTAGATAAGCAACAATGAATGAAACGAGTTTCTCGGAGAATCTGAGGAGGAAACTGCACTCACATTGATGAACTCATTCAATACGAAATCTGGCACCATGTGCGCAATGCGCTTGTACACGGCCAGATCCATCAGCGTCCTCAGGTTCGCGGCGGCTTCCGGCAACATGAGGTCCTCGATGTTCTCTAGCTTGGCCCTCCCCAACAGTTGCTCGTTGTCCCCCTTCCTCATGTTGACCCCGGAGCTCGCGATCACCACCTTCCCGACCTTCTCGGGCCACATACGCGCCACGTGGTACGCTACGAACCCGCCGTAACTCGTCCCCACGATGTGGAACCTCTCTAAATTCAACTCGCCGGCGAGCTTCGCGACAGAGGCCGCCTGGAAGACCTCGGTCCTCTCAGCGGACCTCGTGGTGGAGCCGCCGAAGAAGATCAAGTCTGGGACATACACGTCAAAGTGAGGGGCGAGGCATTGGACCTGCTTCCTCCATTGCCAGATTCCCTCGGGGCCAAACCCGTGGATCAACACGACGGGTGGTTTCCGGGCGGTTTCTTCGGGCTTCGGCCCCCAGAACTGGATGGTCGTCTCACCATCAAGCTTCAGGGTTTGCTGTGAGAGGCCGGCGTTGGTGAAGCAGCGGCGGAGATAGGTCTCACACAAGGTGACAAAGCTGAGGAAGGGTGGTATGTTCAGCATTTTTGTTCAAAGTGTTGGTGGAGAGTGCTAAGAGGCAAGGAAGGAGACTAGAGGGAGAGAGAGAGAGAGAGAGAGAGAGAGAGAGAGAGAGAGAGGGGGGTTGGTTTCTTAGGTGAAGAAAGAAGAGAGATGCTGACAGGTTTTACAGTTGCTATAAGGGAAGCTCCATTTGAATTTGAGTTGCTGAGTGCGTACTTTTTAGCTGGTATGGGAGGAGGGCAATTGGCCAAATCTTAGTACCAAGATGGCGAGACAACCCATATTCTGTTTATGTCCTTTCTTTCTTGGTAGGTTAACCTATATTCACATGATACTAGTGAAATCACAAACGAGACACCCATGCATCTTATGTATGCAACTAGGCATTTAGAGAAGGAAGATATTGCCCTAAATTCATCCTCGAAGGAGACACTAGTCTTAACCTATGCTAAGTGTCTAAAGAACAACAGACATGAATTTGGCATTGCACTATGATTCGTGGGTTTTCCACAAAAGATTCGAGCTTACACATATAGAATGAACTTCTCTCTCTCTCTCTCTCTCTCTCTCTCTGTGAAAACCCTACATGCAAGCGCTTGAAGGAAGGGGAGGCTTTCTTGTCGTGTTGATTTTGTATATGGGGAGGGTGCGTAGGAAATGAATGGTGGCCGAAAGGGTTGGTTTGGTTGGTTTAATTTCTTTGCTGTCTTCGCTTTGATGGTGACCCACTGAGCTAACCCTCTCACCAAACTCCCTTCTCTCTCTCTCTCTCTCTCTCTCTCTCTCTCTCTCTCTCTCTCTCTCTCTCTCTCTCTCTCTCTCATCCTAATTTGCCAAGATATAATATCTATACATTTCTGTAATTCTTCAGCAAGTGCTTCTTTTAGGTCCATATGAATGATTCTAGTTGGCTGGGTGCAAAAAATGGAGGACACAAATGTTTAGCTACTTACTTCACCATTAATTTAAATGAATGGCAATCTACTGGCTATAGAAGTCTTGGTGCCTTCAATATCGATCTCACCCATAAGCAAAAGCAAAAAAAAAAAAAATGATGGGCATGACTAAATCGTTCTCAATTTCAAGAGCCAAATGGAATTACTTGTCGACTGATTGAGAGACACTTTGAATTGTGTTGTGAACTTACTTAAGTTGTTAGTTCAATTCATTAACACTGGATTACAAATATTTGTAAGGTGAGACGCGACGTTGCGTCATGACACGACCTGTATTATTTGACTGATTTTGGAGGAGTCTATTTTTAGTCGTGTGCTAATGTCAGTCTAGACTTACGAATGTGGAAATGGCCTTCGCCAAATCAACAGATAGTTTAGGGTTCTATGATTGCACTTTGTCTAGATGTTCATGCGTTTCATTTTGGCTAATTAATGATTTTAAGTTTTGGTAATTCCCACATTTCATGGACGTGCGATGTGCTTGAGTGATTCCAGTTCTGCATGAGGATTGGAATTTGAATCTGGTTTAACCATTCATGCTTGAATTCTATTTCACGATTAGCATGTGTGACCTTTATTCATGATGCTCTCAGGAAGTCTAGTTGCTTAGATCAAGCTCGTTTTCACTTCAGCTTGTTCTATGTTGTGTCAAGTTGCTTGTAAGCTCCTTGAACCATGCATGTTCTGGTGCAAGTTCATGATGGCTTGAGATTAGAGCCTTAATACATGTTGCCCAAGTATTACCATGCGTAATACATCGTGCTTCGAGTCCAGCTTGATGCCATATCTTGTCGAACAATTTATCAAGTCATAGACATATAGTCTGGATCCTTTTGAAGCCTATTCATGATGAAGCGTAGTTTTGAGGATCCGTTCCGATGTCATGGAATCGCGTGGCAAAGTCTCCATTAATTATTCGGGTCCTTCACCACCGCAACCATCTCGAACATTTCGGTCATCTCGTCTAGCCCAACAGCCAGCTCTTCAGAAGATATATTGACCCATCTGCTGTAGCAGCTACACTGTATTTTCTGCTTTAAACAGTACAGGGGCAGGCAATCCCTCAACGCCCTTGCAAATTTTACCTCAGTTTCGGGTCTGGTATATGCTGTCTTTCTCGTTGTTGCCTAGAGGAGGCAGAAGCAACAGCACCGGGGCTAGTCTGGTTTTCCTCGTTTCGGCTTTCGATCACCTTTTCCTCATTCTCGCGGGTGTTTCCGCCGACATGATTCTCAATATCGACTGATGGTCGGTGGCGGTTTGATTGTTACCGGCCGGCCCTTCTATACATGCGGGCTAATGTTCCTTCTTCTCCGACATTTTGATCGGCTTTCTTAGTGACAAGCGGGGGCCGAACGCTGTATGGATTACATTCATCCGTTTTGCATTGGTCACCATCGAGGCGGCCGAGGAGCACTCCCAGCCCGACCCCGAGCGGCGGCAGTGGAACAGAAAACATCGAAGCAATTAGGGCAGGAGCTACCAGGCCTAGTACCTGCTGTATCGTCTACGATTGTTTAGACAGCTCTGACATAACATTTTTTTAATAATTTTTTAAATAAAATTTTTAATATTTTTTTCTTTTCCCTTTTCTTTTTGTCTGTAGCTGGTGTTCGACGATGGTTGGCCTCGTCGAGCCTTGCTTGGGTGAGGGTGAGCACTAGCAAGGGCCCCCCTTGCCAAATATGGCGAGGCCGCTTTAGCTTGGGCAAGGGTCGGGCTCGTCAAATCTGGCAAAGGAGGCCCTCACTGGCCATGGCCTCGAGCTGGTTGTCGACAACCGGCCATTGCCAAAATCAAAAGGGAAAGAAAAAAAAGAAAACAATATTAAAAAAATGTTACGTCAGTGCCAGCCGTACCACGTAGGATGGTCAACGTCCATATCTTCAATTTCCGGCCTAAATTAGCTGGATAAACTGAATTAGCATAAATGTAATAGCTTTAGGATTTTTTTGGTACTTTTCCCAACTATAAATGAACATTTAAGTAACAAGCCTAAATAAATTTTTTATTTGAAATACCCAAATAATATTTTCGCCCATGCATCGGCTCATAATTTTTTTTTGGTCGGAGCATCGGCTCATTATACAATGCTGCAAACCATCTTATCAAAAATATATATATACGCACACGCGATAGAGGGTCGATCAATTACATGACGACGAAAGGAAGCTCCATCTATAGATCGATTGGCACATCATGGCTAGTCTGATGAAAGCTTTCGATCGAGAGAGTATATGCACACATGAAAGAGGGTCGATCAATTACATAACGACGAAAGGAAGCTCTATCTATAGATCGATCGGCACATCATGGCTAGTCCGTTGAAAGCTTTCGATCGAGAGAGTGTTGCGAAATGTTTTCCAAATCGTTTTTCGATGCACATTTGGCTCTTAAAGCTTTTCACGTCGGGCATTATGCGACTCGCGTACGTGCCCCGAGAGTACCTAATAATTTTCCCTACTCTGAATAGTCTTACCTCGGTCCGATGTTGCCCTGAAAGAACCACAGGCAATCAATGGAGCTAGGGCCCCCATTCTTTGTACCTGCACATCATTGAAGAAAACTCCAAAACCTCGGGGGACAGAGAAGATGAGTCCCTTGATGCACAACCAATCGGGACCACCACCATGAAAGGTCTCCGCCATCATTTCCCCTGTTCTTGGTGGGGCAATACCGTTGCATTACGCAACTGCGAAAGAAAACAGCCCATCTGGTTCGCAAGAGGAACGTGTTCCTGTCCTTTGCAATCCCATGATTCAATCGTTGTCTCTTTTATGCAGAATGCTAACGCCCGGACGCCGGCCGCCGGATGCGGCGGCGGCGGGGTCGAGTTTTATTCAAGTTATAAGTACTAAGATATGTCGAGCTGCTGACGGCGGAATCGATGGCATTGTACCTGCGATTCGGGGAGCTCTAGCCTCTCCCTTGGCTGCTGCGCTGAGCGTCCAGGATTCGCCGCAGGAGATGCTTCAGGCGGCCGATCAGCTCCTCCGCAGAATGCCGGGGCGGGACCGGGGATCGGTACCGCCTGCAGAGCTCGGAGTGCCGGCCCAGCGCCTCCTCCAGCCTCGCCGCCTCTCTCCCCGGTCCAGCCGCCGCCGCCGCCGCCGCCGCCTCGGACATCGCGTCCTTGATGGCCTCCTCGCAGAGCCCGCACGCCCACCGGCCCCCGTGCCGCTCCCGCACGCGCCGCGCGTAGCCGGGCGTGCACTCCTCCTTGAACCCGCAGCAGCAGCACTCCGCGACCTCGAGCGGGGCCAGCCTGATCGCCTGCTGGGAGGCAGAGGCCGCGGCGGGCCTCTTCGCCTTGGCGTCGCTCAGCACCATCGCAATCATCGCGCTTCTTCGCTTCTCTGCAACACGTTCCACAACCGCCGGTGAGTGCTACCATCGCCGCAGCTCGACTCCATAATACTCGGCAGTCTGAAAACTTTTCGAATAAAGCTCGATACCGGACTTACCCGAAACCGGCGGGAGAGACCGCGGTTACCGCTCCTTCTCCCACTGGATTTCCGCAACTTCGATGTCGCCGCCGCCGCCGCCTGCAAGGAGGAGCTCGAATGGCATATGCATCTCAGAGAGCCTCGACAGGCTCTTCTTCCTTCCTCCTTCCTCTTCTTCTTCCTGGAGCGAATTCCCGACCGTTCTGCGTTCTACAGCGAGACCGGAGATGAGAGAGAGAGAGAGAGAGAGAGAGAGAGTTTTTTTGTTATTTGTTTTATCTGTACATTTAAACAAAATTCCTTTCTTATATTAGATACGAATACGACGTACGGAACTTATTATGCGCTTATTTCGCGAAAAATGAACGATTCCGATAATATCTTTTCGCGAAGATGGATTTTGCATGTGTCGCTTGAAATAATTAAATAATGAAAACGTTTTTTTGTTCGTCCACACTTGTAATCGATATAAGTGATTTTTTTGTAAGAATATTCTTCGAATTATTCGTTTTTCGCAAAAGAAATGGACCTTACAATTAAATTTAGATGAAATTACAACTTTCTGTATTGTTTTTAGGGATAAGTGCATTTGAAGTCCCAAAATTTGTTGCGGAAGTGCAATTGAGTCTTGAAACTTTCAAAGAGTATAATTAAATCTTAAAACTTGTCACAAAAGTGCAATTGAATCCTAAAATTTTATAAAAAAAAAAAACACAATCAAGTCCCAAAACTTGTTAACATTTTCCATTTGTCAAGTTGGATATGGACGGAGTTAATGGAAAGACTTGGTTGCACAAACTCGACAAGTTTTATGGCTCGATTGCACTTTTTGAAAGTTTTAGGACTCAATTATACTTTTCATGATTTTCAATACACTTATCCATTATTTTTATATGGCTAAAGTCCATTATTTTGTTAGTCGCTCTTTTGTGCGGGTGCCCAAAATTTATTAAAGGAAGAGAACATCGTGGGACTTGGATCATATTAGAATATTAGAATATGAATCTTTTAAAGCATGGAGACAAATATAGTTTAGATCTAGTGATCTATAAGATAATACGACGACCCTTTTGAATTATCATTTCGTGCGTTGTTTAATATGGTACAGCTATTATTCCAAATCGACTGGTTTTATTACCCGGGACGTGGATTTTATACATTTTTCGGGTTGATTATAGGATTGACAATTCGAAACATCATTCAATCAGGTGCTCCGCTCGTTATTACAATCTAATATAGCGAAGGCTGAAAGTGGCGAATTTGTTGATCCTCGAAATTCCGACAAAATTTGAATTCACCAAAAATATTAAAAGTCGACAGAATTTCGAATATTTAATTGTTTATTACAATGAAATATAGTTTTCGGAATTCTTTTAACGTTACGTAACAAATTCGAAATACGTCCCGTTCCGTATTCCATCTCTCTTCCCCCTTTTACACGTCGGGAAGTCCTTCTCGAAACGGGGTTCCTCTACTTCGCAGCCCACGATATAGCGCTGATCGTACGGACTCGATCTTTCCACGTCTCGGTTCGCGGCGCAACGGACGGGCGCGATCGAGGTGTCTCGAAAACGAGCTGTCGTACCGTACGGGGCCCACGAAGCACGGGATCGTGACCTCACCGAGAAGGCTGGGTTCGCAGGGGACAATGCCAGCTGTCGTGAAAATCCCACCCTCTGATATGTTCTTTCCGGTGGGGCCCCATCCCAAGGGATTGTTTCTTGCACTTTTGTTTTTTTGTATCGAATATACTTTAACCATTCTAATTAATTTGATCCGATTAGGGTTTATTAACGGGGGCAATCTAACTCAACCCTAAGATCCACGATTTTATTGATGCAATTGTAAACATAAGAAATCAAGTCCTAGCAAAATTGGAAATTTTGATCTAAAACTTTATGGGGGTGGGGGCGGCACGACCCTTCGTCGGGGAGGGTTGGCTGCCCTTGTTAGATCTCGGTGAGGAAGGTGACTCTCATCATTGGAATATTGTTGTCTACCCTTCTTTATTCATTAGCAGCGAGTGGTGTCTCTACTATAGAGCGGAGACGCATATCGTCGCCATGGGGGGTAGGCAATGCCACCCTTCGCTGGTGAGGGCTACCATTGCTAGGTCTCGGCGAGGAAGGCAGCTCTTGTCGTTGGAATTAGTGGCGAGCATGGTCCGGGTGGTCGGTTCTCACTATGGAACAAGGAAACGTTCACTTAGGACCTATTTTAGAGAAATTAGAACCGGGAATCGTCTGTTGGTTCCATGGATCCACTTGGGAATCGGATCGCCAGTCCGATCCGATTCCCAAGTGGGTTCATGGAACCGGTCCTATCAAGCTTCACGCAAATGGAAGTGATCGAGAGCGAGAGAGGGAGGCGATGAACAATTGGAGGTATGGCCACAAGTTGATGGGAGTTGAGAGTCGAGGTCATGAGTTGATGGACGTTGAGCTTGAAAGTCGAGATTATGAGTGAGAGATAGCAAGACAACTTAGATAAGGTGAGAGTGAGACAAAACGAGCACTTAGTTGATGGGAAAATTAGAGATTTAAGGTTTTCATTTTTGTTAATTTTTTTCATTTTTTTGTTGGAAATTTTTCTTAAAAATTATAAATTTATATATATTACCGATCCGATCCGGGCGGGTGGCTTCATGCCTAGAACCGGGAACCGGACCGATACTCACCGGTTCTAATAAATTGGAAGTCAGAACCAGACTGGTCCCGACGGGAACCATCGATTTCGAGCAGGTCCAATGTGGTTCCGGGTGATCCAGCAGTTCCTGATTTCTTTACACACCCCTAGTTGGAATATTGTTGGCTACCCTTATTCATTAGTAGAATGTGGCGTCTCTACTATGGAGCAAAGATGCATACTGTCATTAAAGCTATCGAAATGGGTCATAAACTCGTATAATAACTCATATTTGTAGAAATAGGTCATAAATGGGTCGGCTTAAACTTCATATCTGTGCTGCCTCTTCACCAACCTCCCCTTCTCCGTCCCGCAGACGAGAGAGAGAGAGAGAGGGGCTTGTCTTCGTCGATGTAGAGAAGATCCCTCTCGGTGGGAAGGAGGTTCGCTTCATTAATCTCTCTCCCTCCTCGCTTGCATTCTCTGTTGCCCCTAAAGTTCTTAGGTTCTGCGTTTCGCCCGTTGTTGTTCGCTGCATTTGGAAGGGGTTTTCTATGGTATTCGGTCGAAAAATGCTGATGACGAGCCGTGTCGAATGAAGATAAAAGAACTAGAGTTTTAAGATTTCCTGAACGAGAACGGTGGATTATTAGATGGTTTGAGAAGATGAGAATTGAGCTTGCGAACTATGTTATTGATATGTTGCTTCATGAAATTATAGCTATATGCTATAAAAGATCGGGTGAGATTGTCACCGTGTTTGTATATCTGTGATGGCCGTAATCGAGGTACCTGTGAAATATATATTTTGAAAAATAATCATCTTCATTAGCTATAATAATAAATATACTTTGACTATTTAAGCTTTATTTATTTTTTTCTAATTTCAACAAGGAATATATATAGTTAGAAAAAGTAAGGCAATTATAGGAAAAAAAAATAAGTAGTTGAAAACTATATGCATTGTAAATATGGGTTTAAATGTGCTTTAAATGAATGGGTAAGGGTTTTCATAGGCGGGATTTAATTATAGATGTGTTTTAGTAATATGGACTGAGTCAGGTACGTGACATGTACGAGTTGTAAGGGTGTCAATGGTTCGGTTCGATTTGGGTGTCTAGAAAAACCGAACCATTTAGACGTGTGCTTGATCCGAACCGAAACAACACACGAACCGAATATGATCCGAACCGAAAATGCGGTTCGGTTCGATTTTCGATTTTTCTTTTTGATCTTTTTTTGCACTTCTTCCCTTCCTCCTCCTCGTCTTCTTCTTCCGCGCTCTCTCTTCCCTCTTCTCTGTGAGACTGCTTCTTCTTTCTTCTTCCCGTCAAGAAGCAGGTCAACTGATGACCCACCACCGAAAGGCCCCACCAGATCACCGGAGTCGGCCATGGACACTCGCCGGAGACCGAACATCCGGCGACCGAACCCGCTCTAACAACAAAAAACCGAGGACCGGGACTCGGACGACCCGTTTGGTTAATGGCGGCCATCACAAACACCTCGGAGCCGCCGTCGCCGGCCCAGGTGGGACTCGGTCTCGATGTCGGCATCGGCCGACGAGCTGACGGCCGAGGCCGTGAACAAGCGCTACGAGGGGCTTGTCATGCTACGGCCAAAGGCCGTCAAGGGGAAGGGCGCGTGGTACTGGGCGGCGCACCTCGAGCCCATGCTCGTCCACAACGCCGACACCGGCCTCGCCAAGGCCGTGAAGCTCCGGCACTCCCTCTACGAGGCCGTCTTCTCCGCCTCCAACCCGTCGCGGACCGCCTCCGAGCACCTCAAGCGCGGCACCTGGCCCAACTTCAAGAAGCCAGAGAGAAAAATGTGTTTCGTCACTTTTTGGGAGATGATAATGATGTGAGGGAAGAGGAAGAGAGAGAATAAAGCAGGAAAGAGAGAGAGAGAGAGAATAAAGCAGGAAAGAGAGAGAGAGAGAGAGAGAGAGAGAGAGAGGAGAGCAGTGAGAGTGCGAAGGCAGGAAGAGAGAGAATAAAGTAAAAAAGTGAAAGAGAGTGAGAGAAAAGTGAGTGAGAGGTGAGCAGTAATGAACAGTGAGATTGAGGAGAGAGAGCGCGAAGAGAAGAAAAACGCATTAAAAAACCAAAATCCGAACCGATTTGAAGGAACCGAACTGAACCGTTATGTTAGGGCCCGTTTGGTAACGTGCCAAATAGTAAAAATTTCTGTTCTTTTGTTCCCAAAAATAGTTCGAGAACAGAAATGCGTTTGGTAAATTTTTTGTTCCTTGGCACATTTTTGCAAAAATTTGTTCCGAGAAACAGTTTTGGAAGAGAAACAAGAAGTAAAAAAAAGTTGCTTCTTATTTCTCGGCACAATTTTGAGAATCATTTTTTTTTCTTTTCTTATTTTTGTGTTGTTCTTCCTCGGCTGGGCCGGCCGCCGGCGACCGGCGATCGGCCACAGCCCAGGGTCGGCGAGGGCGTCACGGCCCTCGCCGGCGAGGGCGAGTGGCCGGACCCTCGCCGCCCGGGCGAGGCGGCCTCGCCTGATTGAGCGAGGCCGAGCCTCGCCGTGGGTCGCGACGGCGAGGTCGGCCTCGTCCGAGAGATCTGCGAGGCTCGGCCTCGCCCGATCCGGCGAGGCCGAACCTCGCCCAAGCGGCGAGGGTCCGCCGCTCGCCCTCGCCCCCTGTGGGTGGCCGTCGGCCGCCGCCCGCCGCGACCGCCCGGCCAAAGAAGAAAGTAGAAAGAAAAAAAAAATAAACAATTCAAAATATTATTTGGGAACGGAAATTTTGTGTAGTTACCAAACGCATTTATGTTCTTTTCTACTCTAGGAATAGAAATTTTGGACAGTTTATCAAACGCCTTCAAATACTCAGAAATTGTTTCCGGGCACAGAATAAAAAAAAATCATTTCTGTTCAGAAATAGCGCCCGGGCACAGAATGGTATTCATGCGCACCCTTAGCCAAATTCATTTACTTATTATCCGAACCGAAACCAAACTAAACCGAAAATGCATGAATTTTCGATTCGGTTCGTATTTCAGTTCGATTTTTCGGTTCGGTTCTGACACCCCTAATGAGTTGGGTCGGGTATGAGCCAATAAATTTACAATGTATGTAAATAAGTTAAATGGATTGGATCATTTTCAACTCGACCCGACCCAACCCACCAATTTGACGATCTAACCTCGCTTACATCCGAGAAAGGGCGAATGGGCCCTCTCTTATGCAATTGAGCTCCTATACCCTAGCCAAAAAAAAAAAAAAACGATTGCAAGTCCAAAGACTATGAGAACATGGTTCGAACACCACACTAATTTTCCGAGAGAAATCTGAAGTTGACGCCATATTAAGGTTCCGTTTATTTCGCGGAAAACATTTTCCTCATTTTCCTGTTTTAGGTTTGCTTAGGAAAATGGGTTAATGGAAAATGTTTTATTTGTCAATGGAAAACCTATGTTTAAATTCAGGAAAATGATTTTCTCTTTGAAAAAGTCGGAAATTTTTTTCTAAAATATGACTAGGTATTAGCGCTTGGACCTAAAATTCTACATTTGAACACGAGAACCCCAACACTAGTTGCTGAGTCTCCAACACCTAGACTGGGTCCATTAAGACAGGGTCTGGGTCCATCATGGCTAGGACTAGGTCTCTAACGCGGGGGCATGAGTCCATTGAGGTTGGACCAAGGTCTATTGAGGCCGGGCTTGAGACCCCTTAGCTTAGGCTTGGGCCCCCGACGACCATGCCCGGGTCTATGAAGGCTAGGCTCGAACCCTTAGGTGCTCGTGCCCTATGCCCCGCCACCTGAGCCCACATCATAAAGGTCGGGCTCAGGTCCTTGACGCTTGAGCTCTAGTCCCTAACACTCAAGTCCTAGTCCACAAAGGTCGTGCGAGTCCTTGACGCTCGGACTTGGGTCCTTGATTAATGAAACATTCATTCCTATAAAAAATTTTTAAAATAAAATTTTTAATTATTTTATTTTAAAAAAATTGATGTTTTAATTATTTTTTAGAAAAATTCAATTTTTTTAACTATTTTTAAAAAAATCGATTATTTATTATTTATTATTTTTACTTTTTCCTTTTCTTCTTCAACGGCTGGTTATTGGCCATGGTGACGGCCAGGGATTGGCCACAGGCGAGCTTAATTTGCCAAATTCCAATGAGGTCGAGCCTTGCCTGAGGCTCCACCTCGTGCCGATTGTCGGCGACCGACGGAGATGGAAGGAAAAAGAAAGGGAAAGGAAAGAAAAGAAATTGAATTTTTTGATATGAAAATTAAACGGATTTTCCAAGCCAAAATGCAAAAAATATTTTTTAGCTCATTTTCGAATTTCAACCAAACACCGAAAAATCTCATCATTTTTTTTCTAGAAAATAATTTTCAGAATGTCACATTTTTCGCAAAAATGTGAGTACGTTGAGGCCTGTTCGTCTTCTTATAATAACGGGGTCGACGGCCCAAAAGCACTGTTGACACTGATGAGTTGACACCGATGAGAGGAAGGAAAAGGCATATCTTGAGGGATAAAGGCATCGTAGGTCCCTAAATTTTTTCAAATTGTGCGATTATGTCCTTACATTTCTTTTTTGTGTTATTGGGTCCATAAAGTCTTTGCCTTTTTTTTTGTTGGAATTGATTTTTTTTTTCTTAAATGGAAACCGAAAACGGTAACGCGAATCGACCAATCATCAATGAGCGCACGAGTTTGTGATAACGTGTAATTGCCTCTCTTGCCGACCGTATAGAAATCAGAAAGGCGAGGCCGCAAAAGGGGCTGTGCATCGCGGGCCATGGACCGGTCGAGGTCCGTTGAGCACTCGCTCGGTCGTTCAGCACTAGGCTGGGGGGGGGGGCCGTCGAGACCGCTCGATTTTTTGGCCGTCGCTCGCTGGGGCCAACAATTTCTGTTCATAAATTTGACGGGGTAGGAATGAAAAATATATATAATTTAGAGATTGGATTGAATAAAAAAAACACTTTTTAAATTGAATTAAACAATTTGGAAAAGTTTTTTCTTTTTTGATGAATAATTTGGAAAAGTTAGGAAAAGAACTTCGGCGCCTTCATCTCTGCAGAGGAAAACAGGAAATTTCTTGTTCCGAGTTCCAGTGTCCGAAGCCTTCGGATCGTCCTTGATTTCCTGCTTCCCTTCTCTTCTTTTGTCCGCTCCATTCTCAAACACAAAAACCATCTCCTTCTTTCACCTCCGTCGCATCACCGCATCAACGTCACGTCTCACGCTCGCTGCGCTGCTTCTGCTTCTGCTTCTGCTTCTCCTTCTCTCTCTCTCTCACCCTCCCAGGGAGTGATCACGCCGCAACAGCAACGGGAAAAAGGCGGGATCTTTCGGGTCACGCGACTCGTTCGGGCGCCCGCATTCTTTGTTTCTCTCGTTCCCGTTTGCCAGTTCAGCATGGATTCGCCCAGGAACGACCTCAAGCGAAGTTTCGACGACATGAACTCGTCGAGAACGGAGACGGGTCCTCGCGGGACTGATGACCCTGCCCAAGGCCCTCCTAAAATTCCCAAGAGTTTCGACCCCAGAAGGTTAATTTCTCGTGACCCTCGATCTTTGTCTTTCTAGATTTGCTTGAATTTCGAATTTTTGATTCGTTAGTGATCATAGTGTAATGGGTATGCGATCATAGTGTGTAGTGTGTTCCTTTGAGTCACCTGTTTGAGTTTTGTGTGTGTGTGTGTGGGGATTGGACATGCAGCTATCAAGTGAAGGTTTATGAGGTTGCTATGAGGAGGAACACTATTGCGGTGCTGGGAACTGGTTCTGGAAAGACAATGATAGCCGTGATGCTTATTAAGGACATGGCCCAATCTATGAGGTCGAGTGGGGAGAAAAAGTTGATGATTTTCTTGGCTCCGACAGTCCATCTCGTTAATCAGGCATGTAACGTGTAATCGTTATCCGTGCATTCATTGTGAATGAATTTAAATTTTCATCGAAGGAAAAAAGTCCGAATTATGTACACTACTGGAAAGACAGTTGTGTTTCCTTTGAATATTGTTGTGATCCTGTTATTCTGTTTGGTAATGGCTCGTCTTGCAGCAATATGAGTTTATAAGCAGTCAAACTGGTCTGCAAGTGGGGGAATATTACGGAGCCAAAGGCATTGACGAATGGAACGTGAAAAGCTGGGAGAAGGAAATCAGCGAGCACGATGTGAGTTTGCCTCTAGCCGCTAGCATATGAATATTTTTCGTGGTGCGATCGTTCAATTTTTTGCTTTTGCAGCGCTTGTCGTTTTCTTTTCTCATGTTATTTAATTATGTTCGATCTAGAACAGCTTGTGAGTTTCCCTTGTATTCATGGATCCCTTTAGCAGTTGTATGGGTCAGATAATATCAAAATGTCTAATTATTAATGTCTCCTTTTCTGAATTCTGCCGGTGCAATTGGTAGACATTTTTCTTTACCTTTTTCTTTTTGCGCTTGGGCTTGTATTCTAAACTGGATATATGGCATAGTGCAAATGTTACTGCTACTGTTTTTTATTTAGATACTGGTAATCTTACTTGCATTATTTTTATAGTACTTAACCAGCGTTTTGGGAGAGCTGATATATCTCTACATACTCAATTTTATCTGTGCATTCTTGGGGGTTCGAATATGTCAATGCAGAGTTTCGTTTCATTTGAATCAGATCATTTGAGCCTTTTCAACTGATTGGATTAGTTGTGATGCGTATTGTTTTGATCAAACAGGTGCTGGTTATGACCCCACAGATTTTACTGGATGCCTTGAGAAAGGCATTCCTCAATTTGGACACAGTGAGCCTGATGATAATTGATGAATGCCATCGTACCTCAAAAAACCATCCTTATACGAAAATAATGAAGGTTAGCGCCCATCCTCATTCCATCATCTCTTGCCTGATTAGCCCCCGTTATTATTACTCATAATGTGTACTTACTTCTTTTATCGAAGGAATTTTATCACAAAAGCAGTAAGAAGCCAAAGATTTTTGGAATGACAGCTTCGCCTGTATCTTGTAAGGGTAAGAAATGTCTAAGTCAACCTTCTGTGTCCTTGCTAGAGATAAAGGCTTTGGTGAATCTTTCTTTTGTACTCTGATTTTGTCCATTAGTTGCTGTGAACCTACAGAATATTGTTTTCTGCCTTTTTGCTCTCGTTTTGGAATGTCGATATGCAGATACTGCTCTAACAGGGGAAAAAAAAAATCCTTTCCAGACAATTCTTGTATTGGATCTTGGGAAAAAGGTACCATGTAGATGGAGTTATTCAAAATAAGTTGTCCCTACAAGAAATATAAAGGTGAAGCATATAAATGGAGTTAAAATTTTTCAAGGAATGCAGGATTAACTCGTGTTAAAAGCCAAACTTACCGCTGTCTCCATGGTTGTGCAATATTGAACATGAAGAAACTGTTTTCTGAGCCACCTGCCTCCGTTCTTTAGTAATATTTAGTGCTGTCGGCAGTTCTAGATCTAACCATAATCCGCTTTTGATGATGAAAGCTGAACAAATTTTCTTTTGGAACAATTAAACTGAAGACTGGTGTGACTGTGACGAAGTTGTCCAGTCCTGGACGACTGAATGGCACAGTTCTTGTAGCAACAAGGAGAGATAAAAACCAAGCTGGAGAAGCCTAATTTGATATTTCTTTCTATCATGATCGATCACAGATTTATTTCTCCCAATGCTTCACATTGTGGGTATGAGAATGCAATGAATTATATTTGTGTCCTAGTTCTTCTTTCGACCATCGGTAACTTACCAAAAAAGGCGTATAGTTAAATTTACTGATCTTGAGATTCCATCACAAAATGGCAATGATGAGAAGATCTCTGAGATATAATTAGTGGAAAGTACTGTGATGCCATCAAAGTTCAGTATAGCTCAATTTGCTTTCGCTGCTTTCTGATGTGCTTTTCTATAAGCACCTAATCTCATGATTTGTTAGAAAGGAAAAAAAAAAAGGCCTATTTTGTCTTTGAAACTTCAATCTGTTCCTGGAACAAACCTGTTAATTTATTTACGTCCACTGTTTAATGCTGGTTTACAAGTATATAAACTGTGAATGTCTGCGATCTATTTGACATGAGGATAAACCAAATTAACCAGCTTTAATGAATTGAAAAGGGTCTAGTCACGTCTGGTAGGGAAGTAACTTTGGTATGCTCATAAGCTGCCTATTCTCCAAGTTTGATCCTAACTTCAGCCAAACATCATTGACAAAGGAGTAGATACTATATAGCCTTGTATAACAGTCTAACAAAAGGAATTGATATGAAGGTGTCTGTAAAAGACATCTAATTATATGTATAAAACTTGAAACACTGCTTCACATTGAGTATGCTTACACACCACCATGTATGCCTTTTCCCTTTTTATATGCTTCTATGTGATGTTTGATTCGACTTGCCACTGATTAGAGCAATATCATGATTTTAGGGGTTTCCTCGACTGTGCATTGTGATGGACAGATATCAGAGCTCGAGAGCATTTTGGATTCCCAAGTAGCAAAAGACTTTCCTGTTGTCCTGTTTCATTGATTACATTATCATGAACTTGTAGCATTCTCACGTGGAAATATATTTACATGGACAGATATACACTGTTGAGGACAGGACGGAGATAGAAGGATATGTTCCATCTGCCAAACATATATGTTGGTTCTTTGACCAACCGCTGTTTTCAAATGCATCTTTGAAGGAAAAGATGGAAGCTTCATGGTCTAAGGTATTCTTAATTAAATGCACATGTTTGTTCACCTCATGATACTTGAATATTCCATGTCACGCTTTTGCATATGTTGGCTGAAACTATTTTAAAGAGGTTTCATTATGCATGGGCAGTTTGACGCTTCCTTGTTGAAGTTGCAAGGTTCCCTTGAAAATCGTTTCAAAGACATGGATGAAAAGTTTAAGACACTGCAGAAGCGGTTGTCCAACGACCACTCAAAGATTATGTATTGCCTTGATGATCTCGGTCTCATTTGTGCTAATGAGGTATGCCATAGTAATATTTATGCTTGAGCCATAAGTTTGACAGACAAAGTACTATCTCCTTTTTTCACTTAACTTACATTGCCTAAAGCAGCTCTAATCGTCAGGGTAGGACTTTTGGATGGTGAGGATTGTATATACAACTACCATGAGAAAGAGATTCTACCTGTTTCTCCTCATTATCTGAGAGTTAGGTTCATATACCAAAGAACTTCGTGAAGTTCCTCATTGGAGAAACTTTGGAAATGGTGAATCCTTTTTTAGTTCTAGACACTAATCTTCTGTTATGATGGTTCCAGCCCCGCCTACTATAGGGCTGGCCAATCAGGAGTTACACTTCATAAGTTAAGCACAAGCTGTTGGGATAGATTAGTCCGAGTTTGTCTCTAAACTCAATGTGCAGGTATGACCAAGAAAGAATATCGTTAGACTTAGGCTCAGAAAATCCTTTAGTGTTGCTGTCACTGGACACAAGGTGCTTCTAGCAATATTTAGTAGTTTAGTTCTTCATCAAAGGGTGGACAGCCAAACCTGTGGGAGGTTTAATAGTACCATGGTCTGCTTGGTAGTTTCTGTTGCTGGATTGATTATGAGTTCTGTTTTGTCACGACTTCTCACATTTTCTTTAATTTGGCAGGCTGTTAAAGTCTGTTTAGAGAATGCTCCTAACGCCAAAGGGGAATGTGATATCTATAGAGAGAGTTCCTTGCAGTGTAGATATTATCTTGAAGAAGTGTCACGATTAATAGGGGACTCCTTGTCACTTGGTATGATATTATCCTTTTGGCTTTGTCTCATTTACATCAGTTGCATCACTTTCTTGAGAGAGGGAGTTTAGTGCTGCTCTGTATCATCTATCCAAATGATGATATCTGGGGAATTGCAATTAGCAAATGTTGAACTTGAAGTAACTATCCAAAATAAAGCTCTTGGAACTTGCTGCTTATAAATAAGAAAGATGATGACCTTTCCTTATTTTTAGTATCATCATTGTGCAGTAAGCAGCATTGCTCTACTTCATGTATGAGAAATGCCATAGATCAGATTTGCGTTTCAGGTGACGAGTTTACTTTGGAAGCTGGGGCAAACTGGCAAACAGCATTGGAGATGGGCTATGTAACTCCGAAGCTATACGAACTCCTTCAGATTTTCCTGTCATTTGGGTGATAAGAGCTACTTCATTTGTCAATTTTGCTCGTTTCATATTGTGTTCTGAGGTCATCGTTTGTTCATTGGTTTGCAGAGGTGCAGGGCCAGTACTGTGCCTCATCTTTGTAAATAGAATTGTCACAGCGAAAGTGATAGAGAGATTTGTGAAGAGAGTCTCTGTCCTATCTCATTTCACAGTGTCGTACATAAGTGGAAGCAATTCTTCAGTTGATGCCCTGGCACCAAAAGTGCAGAAGGAAACCTTGGAATCATTTCGCTCTGGCAAGGTATCTATCAATTACTAGTCATGGGAAGTTAGGTACCTAAGACTCCTAACGTTTACGTCAACCAAACAAAATCTATATAGGTGAATTTACTGTTTGCAACTGATGTGGTTGAGGAAGGGATTCATGTGCCAAACTGTTCGTATGTAATACGCTTTGACCTTCCTAAGACGGTACGGAGTTATGTCCAGTCTCGTGGACGGGCACGGCAGGATAACTCCCAGTATATTATCATGCTTGAGAGGTAAACTCTTGTCCTTGGTAATTCTTTACAAAATCCAAGTACTCTGGATGAATAAGTAGCTTTCTGGCGGCAATTTATACCTACCTTGATATGTGTTTCCCTTCATCATTATTTCAGGGGAAACATAAAGCAAAGGGATCAACTATATGACATCATTAGGAGTGAACGATCCATGATCAACACAGCCATAAACAGAGATCCTTTTGAGTGCAACTTGAAAGCATGCACGTTAGAGGAAACGGGTGCATATTTTGTTGATATAACTGGAGCTTCAGTCTCTACGGATTCAAGCATTAGTCTCATTTATCGATATTGTGAGAAACTCCCTCATGACAAGTAAGAAAATCGATTAATTCAACCAGTCATAGACATACTTATACGAGCAGTGAACGTTCTTTTCTTGTACACGATGTTATAGTTAATTTAAGTGATTTACATGACAAGGCTCTGGTATAATGTAGGTACTTCACCCCAAAGCCAGACTTTCAATTTTTATTTTCAGGTGGATCTTGTGAGTGCACTTTGACATTGCCTCCTAATGCAGCCTTTCAGACATTAGTAGGTCCCTTGAGCAGGAACAGTCATTTAGCCAAGCAACAAGTATGCTTGGAAGCTTGTAAGAAGCTGCATCAAATGGGTGCTTTAGACGATCGTCTTCTTCCCTGCATTGAGCAGACCTCAGAAAAGGCTGCTACTTCTAAAGGCAAGGAATCATCTGCAGGTGCAAGTGCAGTTGCGGGTGTAGGTACTGCTCTCTGTACCAGCTCCTTTTTCCTGCATCATGTAAGTCTATGGGATGTCAAATGTGCAGTTTCAAGTGTTATGATCACAGATTACTTGTTTTCCCCCCTTCTCTTGAAACGATATGATGTTCATAAGATATAATTTTGCAACTCGATGTTGTTAGATTATTTAAAAATGTTTGTGTTGTGCACATCTTCTTTTTCCTTTTAGATGTTCTCATTACTACAAACAATCGTTCTTATTACGTGGCTGGTATGAAATTGTTTTTCTTATTCCTGCTAAATGCAGTGTTGACACTGTTATCCATTCACAACTAGTTGCTGTTAGCTATGGGTTTCTCATGATGGTTGAAAATGGATGTAATTGGCTGATCATGTTTGAAGTCTTAATAGTGTCGTGGTTTTAATTGTTAATATCTGACTTCTTTCAATCTGTAAATCTTGCTCCTAGTTTCGTTTTCCCTTCTGAAAATGTATGTACCTTTTGTTTCCCAAGGTACAACAAAAAGAAAGGAGTTACACGGAACGACAAGCATTCGTGCATTATCAGGAGCATGGGCTGAAAAAACTGATGGGGCAATTTTTGAGGCCTATAAATTTGATTTCTCCAGTAGTATTGCTGGCGAATTTTACTCTCCATTTATTCTTCTGATTGAGTGTAAGCTTGATGATGATGTGGCGTATACGGAAGTGGATCTTTACTTACTTAAAAAGACGGTTAAGGTGTTGGTATCTTCATGTGGACAGGTGGAAGTGGATAGTGAACAGGTAAAACCTGATAGCTTTTATGCAACGATTATGCTTTTAGATATCTTTATTATAACATCGAGTATTTTGTTTGATGTACTAGATGATGAAAGCAAAGTGCTTTCAAGAATTCTTTTTTAATGGTTTATATGGGAGATTATTTGTTGGCTCCAAATCATCGGGAAAGCGGAGAGAATTTATTTTCAACAAGGAAGCAAGCTTATGCTGGAACCCAGAGTACATGTATTTACTTCTCCCCCTGGAGACTTCGAAAACATCAAGTGATGATTCTTGGAAAATCAATTGGACAGCGATAAGTTCCTGCTTCGACGCAGTTGAAATTATGAAGAAAGAATATTCTTTTGGTACTGAAGATAGTAAAAGTAAGACAGTAAGCTCATTTCCTTCCGGGACTCTTGCTGCCGAGATTGACGAGGACAAGAAAATACGCTTTGCCAATGGTTCATTCAGCGCTTGCAAACTGAAACAAGTAGTGGTCGTGGCTATTCACACCGGAAGGATCTACTCGATTTTTGAAGTTACCTCTGATGTGTCCGCAGACAGTCCTTTTGAGGGAAATGCGGATGGTGGCTCCTCAAAATTTAGTTCTTATGCTGAGTACTTTAACAAAAAGTAGGTAATTGTTGATTCTATATATTGCTTTCTATTTCCTGCATGTACTTCAAAGCTCATCGATAATTTTTCAGGCATCTTTTTTATTTTTTATATTTTTTGTCAGGTATGGCATAGTGTTAAAATACCCAGGACAGCCTTTGTTGCGGCTAAAGCAAAGTCATAATCCATACAATCTTCTAGTGAATTTTGTGGAAAAAGGTATGAATTGTGTGGTTTCAGGTTTCTTTATGGTTAAATCAGTGAGCATGATCTGTTGCTTCTCTGTCTGTTCTATTATCTTTTCGCTTATGTGGTTAACATTTGTCTTGAATCGCTTTCTACCTGTTCTTTATTTTCTTTTCTTTCTTCTGCAGGTCGCAAGAGCAAGGCATCACAACCTGGCTATGTTGAGAAGCCATTGAATCATGTTTATATGCCACCCGAGCTTTTACTTACTCTTGATGTTCCAGTATATGCAATGAAAGCATTCTACTTGCTGCCATCTTTGTTGCATCGTTTAGAATCCTTGATGTTAGCAAGCCAACTTAGGGCAGAGATCAACTGTCAAATTGGCAATTTTCACATACCAAGCTCTCTGGTTTGTCCGATTCTCACATAAACTTGACAGTTTATATTCCTATGTTTTGATGGTTATGGAAATATGCTAAAATTATAAGATCATGATCTATGATTAGATATTAGAGGCACTTACAACCCTGAGATGCTGTGAGAGTTTTTCGATGGAACGCTTGGAATTGCTGGGTGACTCTGTCTTGAAGTATGCTGTCAGTAACCATCTCTTTCTTAAATATCCCAAGAAGCATGAAGGACAACTATCAGCTGAGCGATCACAGGCTGTTTGTAATGCAACCTTGCATAAACGGGGGACGGACCGTCAATTGCAGGTATTTGATCTTACATGCTCTACAAGTGAATCCCTGCGTATCTCGTTGTTCGGGAATTCCTTTAGACTTTTCCTTCTCATTGACGTGTGTATTTATCATGATTTTGCAGTTTGTGTTCTCATTTGTTTGAATTGCAAAGTTTGTCTTGTCCTAAAGTTTGTTTTATAGAGAGTAGTAATGTTTATTACATCAGTTAAGAAACTATAAAGCGGAAGATAGGATTGAGGAATTTGTGTATAATTCAATATATCATGATGAAGAGTACATCAGCTATTTTTAAGCTTTATGAGAGACTATCAAAGGTAACATATATATGCACAATCAAATGAGATATCGCAATTTTAAGAGATTAGAAAACCAACAAAAATATTCTAATTATCTCTAACATAGGAAAAATCCTAATTTTCTCTAACATCCTCCCTCAAACTCAAGGTAACTAAGTTAGCTTGAGTTTGGATAAAAATAAAAATCCGAAAATAAGCTAGATGGTAGATTTCAGGTTCTGCCATGTTTGAGGACGGCGAGTATGGTGGTGGTGTCAGTTCTCCGATATGAGCAGCTGTAAAACAGCAAGCGGCCGATACGACTGGAAAGCTAACTAAAACAGTAACTAGACCCGATGCGGCTGGCGTCGTAATAGCATGGCTTTGCTTTCAAAACAGTTACTGAACGACACAGTCTGTGCAGCTGGCATCGTAATGACCAAGCTGAGAATCGGAGGGAAATAGCAAGCGGCTGATGGCTTTGCTAATAAAATAGTAACTCGGCTTCCTCGGATAACAGGGCTCTGTAGATGACATTGTCTATCGAAGAGATGAACAATGTTGAAATCAACTTGACAATATTAGGATTTGTTGGAAATGATATGACAAGAAACAATTATAGCTCCAGATACGCACTTGGGTCTCACACCCGATGCATTTCAAGATCAACTTGCTTTGATACCAAGTTAAGAAATTATAAAGCAGAAGATAGGATTGAGGAATTTGTGTATAATTCAATATATCATAATGAAGAGTACATCGGCCTTTTTATAGGCTTTATGAGAGACTATCAAAGGTAACATATATATGCACAATCAAATGAGATATCGCAATCTTGAGAGATTCAGAAAACCAGCAAAAATATTCTAATTATCTCTAATATAGGAAAATATCCTAATCTTCTATAACAACATCAAACCATTACTAGCATGGATATTCCTCTAACACTCATCTATACGTGACTAAAGTCTGATCTTCTGATACAATTTGCTTCATGCTAAAGGGATACATCCGGGATAGTGCATTTGATCCACGTCGTTGGGTTGCTCCAGGACAGCGCACTTTATTCCCTTGTCCTTGTGGTTGTGGTGTTGACACATCAGAAGTTCCTCTGGACGTTAAATTTTGTACTGAAGAGCCAAACATAGTGGTTGGAAAGTGCTGTGACCGGGGCCACCGATGGATGGGCTCAAAAACCATACCAGATTGTCTGGAAGCCCTCATAGGCGCATACTATGTCTCTGGTGGATTAATCGCTTCTCTACATCTTATAAAGTGGCTTGGAATCGATGCTGAAGTCGAGCCTTCATCTGTTGTCGAAGCCATTAATGGTGTATATCTGCATTCGTCCGTCTCGTCAACTGATGAACTTGCAATTTTGGAGTCGAAAATTGGGTACACATTCTCTGTTAAGGGACTGTTGCAAGAAGCTGTAACGCATGCATCTTGCCAAGAACAAGGGCTGGCGTACTGTTATCAGGTAACAAGCAAAGTCTCTTGCTTAATTGTTACTGGTTTAGGCAATGACGTGACAATAACTTTTTGACTATTTCTTACCATTAAAGACTCAATTCCATGCAGAGGCTTGAATTTCTTGGCGACTCTGTGCTGGACATTCTTATTACGTGGTATCTCTATCAGAGTCATGCTGATGTCGACCCTGGTGAGTTGACCGACTTGCGTTCGGCTTCTGTTAATAATGAAAATTTCGCTCAAGTTGCTGTGCGGCACAACTTCGAAAAGCATCTTCAGTACTGCTCATCCTTTCTTCAAAGCCAAATTACGGAGTACGTACAATCATTTGACAGACTGGAAATTGACACAAGAGACCTGCAACACATGAAAGGCCCTAAGGTAAGATGCCATATAGGTCTATTTTTCATGGGTGGGCAAACGAAGCATTTGCTGCATACAACTTTGTCAATAGTATTGTTTATTATTTGTCTATCATTATTTGTCTCAAGTTATTGGAGAACCGAAGATCCAGAACAAATTGATCCGCTAGCACCTGCCTAAATAACCCATTATGTATGCTGATTTTTCATGCCGATAGAGATAATAGATTCTGCTTCATAGACCATTTATTCATAGAATCAGTACGGTTTCTTTTCCGTGTGGCGAGAGAAGGCAAAGATTTTTTCAAAGGATTTCTTTAGCAACTCTTTGGTTGATCTGGAGAGAGGGGAATAGGAGAGCCTATGATGGAATAGTGAGCTACGGAAGTAGAGGAATCTTTCTTGTTTAACAGTTTAAATGTTTGCTGTAATTGCGTTGTGTAGTCAATGTAAATGACGTCGTTGAGATGGCAAATACATTATCTAGTAGATGAAAATTTGTATTGGGGCAAGGCCAGCACCTTCTTGCATGGTGCCTTATTTGTGACGGTAATCTTTTTGCTGATCACAAGATGATCATTTAATTCAGGACTTCTAAAGTCTTGCAGCTTCATGGTCTGTAGAAATGCCCTTTTTTGATGGCACCCGCCTAGTGTGGTCTGATTTTTTGTCCCTTGAATGTCCTTATATATATATGCAATACGTATACCCATGTGAAATATGTACTTGACGCGTATCATGCTCATCTACTTTCTTTCTATTATTCTGCAGGCTCTTGGAGACATGGTGGAAAGTATTGCAGGAGCTATTCTTATTGATACGGAGCTTAATCTTGATGAAGTATGGAGAATATTCAAACCACTTTTATCTCCAATTGTGACACCTGATAAGCTCGAATTGCCTCCTTGGCGTGAATTGAACGAGCTGTGTGACCATCTTGGGTACTTCCTCAAGGAAAATTGTGTAAATAAGGGGGAAACTGTTCATGCCGAGATTCGTTTACTGCTTGATGATGTGCTGTTGGTCGGCCAGGGTTGTGAGCGATGTAAAAAAGATGCCAAAGGGAAAGCGGCTCTTCATTTGCTAAAGCAACTTGAGGTTTGTTATTGTTGCACTCAAATGTACAAGTACAATGTCTTGTCTTGGTTTCTTTTTTCCCAAAATTAACACGTGAACTGGCTTTTAGTGGTCATGTCGCTGAATGCATGCCCTTAGCACGTGTTATTTGCATTAAAAATTGACGGTGCTTGTGTTCGATGTAGCAGAAAAGGGGAATATCATTCAACCAGTCTGTCGCAAAAAAGAAGAAACACGGTGCTGAGGAGGATGCTGATTCGTCTCCATTAGATGCAAGCGTTGACAAAGACAGTCATGGAATTAATGAAGATTCTTCAGGCCTAGAACCTTGTAAGAAACAAAGGACTACTGGAAGTCATTTGCCCACAGAGGCAGCTGAAAAAATTGTGTCGGTGGATTGCAGTTTAAAGGAATCTAATTTCGATTCTTCTGAACCAGGTTTGTAACATTTGTAATCCACCGAGCTTAGAGTTATAGCATTTTTGCAATTTTATGAGTTCCAGAGTAAGCATAGAACTCGAATAATGTCATTGGTTGGGAATTGCTAATGTTGAGCTGTATTTGTTTTCATTTTCATTAGCGTTAACATTGTTCTGGTCCTTGCTATTGCAGTTCTCCTAACCGTCGACATGAAAAAAGGCGGGCCTCGAATGTCTCTCTATGAGTTATGCAGGAAACTCCAGTGGCCGATGCCCAAATTTGAAACAACCGAAGAAAAATCAAAGTCTGTAATACTGTCACCTCTTTCAAGCACTTTTCTAAGTTCTTTTGTCTCAACAATTTCTGCTCCGTACTTGGTCTGGCCTAATTGATACGAATCTCTTGCAGGACCCCGATTGAATTTGGTGAAGGTGCTGAGAAAAGAACAGGATTCAGTAGTTTCACATCGAAAATCATCTTGCACATACCCAAATATGGCAACATGGAATCTACTGGAGATCCTAAAGCCGATAAGAAAAGTTCGTTTGACTCCGCCGTGCTGACTATTCTTCATGAGCTCGAAAAACAAGGGAGGATTATCATTGGTAAAGCCTAACCACCATCTGCGCAAAGCTATTCTTTACTAACATTAGGAACAGAAGGATCATTGAAGGTGCTTATTATCAATCCCTTCGATTTTCTTGAATTAAGAGCATTTAGGAAAAGCTCAAACGGGCTATTTTAGCAAGAGTTCGCAATTTCTTCCTGACTGATTACATCATGTTGATGACAAATTGAGAGTATGAGCTCTATCAAAAGTTATGTAACGACAGTGATGTACTTAATAAATGCAAGACCAACGAGGAGGAGGTAAAATCTCTTTTATACCATGAAATTCGCATCTGTATTTACATACATTGTTGATTGCATGCCTAGTATTTGTTAGAAAATTTTAAATTATAAACCACGCATTCATTTAAAAGCTTAAGTTTTTAGAATAGTTGGTAGTGGTACCACAAAATTTTACAGAACCAAGGGATCCCGAGTTTAAATCTTTTCAGATTTCTATTTGCCTCTTCAATTACATATTTCTGCATTTTGGGCTTAGACCAAAGTTCAGCCTAGGTATGTTTGGGACGTCGAAAATGCAGAGGTAAAGGATGAATCAAGGAGTTCTACTAAATGCTGAGGATCGAGGTGCTTTAATCAAGTTTGTTAAAGCTAACAAGAAGTCATTTTCATGGTATTTTGATTTTACATATTGGCGGATAAAGTTGCCCTATCGATTAATCACGATTGGAGGATCGATTATACGATCGATTCAGACATAGCAAATGGATGGATTGACTTTTTGAGTTCAATTTGTAGGTATGCCTGATCATGGCTTGGACCTTTTATTTTGGCTTAACTCTATTCATTGTCTACGGGATCGTAATAGGTAACATAAAGATGGGCGTCAGGTTTTTCACCATTCAACCATTGAAAACAGTATAGTTGTAGTGTAAGAACAATTATATAAATTTAGAGTGCGAACTCGAGAAAACTAATACATGTAGAGAGAGAAAATTTCAGACTCCCAATGTGGCTTGGGAGAAATTATCTAAATTTATTGTACGGATGTCAATTCAGTCGTAAACTTTTCAATTTTGCTAATTTAGATGTCATATAATTCAAAATTGAATACATATTAAAGAATCGGGGGGTGGAGGGGGGTTCTTATTGGCGCCTCGTGACACTTTTACTCGCCGCAACCGGTTTTTCTTATGCTCATAAAAAAAGAGAGGTTAATATCCACAATGGATAAGGATTAGATATGAAAATTCCGCAACAACCCGACATTAGACTCGGCAAAAACAAACTTTTCCCTCGGTAATCTGCCTAAACCTGCCCTAAAAAATAGGTTGTGGGAGAAATATTTTCGACCCACAAAAAACCAAGTCGACCCGACCCAATACGAGAATAAGCTTCTTTTTCCTTTTTTGGCTTGAATCATGATTGAAAATTGAGATAATGACGTCGGTGATCTCTTTATTTTTGCCTGCAATTCGAAATCATCTCTTTGTCATTTTTATCGGCGTCCAAAATCGTCCTTATACTTTTTAAAAAAAATTATACTGTTCTTCCTTCTTCGATTTGGTGACGGACTTTGCTAACGCGAACTTAATCGCGTTAAAGAATTACCGTCGTGGGATTTTTTTTTTTTTGCTACTAAGATTTTTTCGACTTACATGGACACGCTCCCCTTCCTCTCTATCTCTCTCCTCTCATTTCTACAATTGTTTTTTTCTTCTTTTTTCTCGCGATTGCCATGGCCACGGAGCTCGAGCCCAAAGCTTGAGGTAGAGGAGCTCGAGCTAGCCGTGGCCACGGCTGCTTGAGCTTTGAGTTTGCGAACATGACCGCTCTCTCCTCTTTTCTCTCTGTCGCGCCAAATCGTGACGTGCAAAATAATAAGGATCATCTGTGAGATTGCCCCTAGTAGGAGCTTTATTTCATAAACATATTTTTCTTGTTTTTCTATATTAATAAACAAAAATTATACTCGGTGCAATGTTTTCTTTCTAAATATTTTATACTCGGTATAAATTTATCATAATGCACCGAACAAATTAGTTTTGCGGTTATTATAATAAAAACTATCGTAAGTTCACGACCAATGCAAATTTTTTATCCATTCATTTGTCGAAGATAAAATTTTTTGTGGATTTATATTCGCACACACGAAAAATATGACTTATTTAAAAAAAAAAAGGGAAAATTTCAATTAAGGACCCAAAGTGAGGTCAAATTCTCAAATAAGGATCCAAAGTGAACATTGTGTCAAATAAGGGTCTGAAGTGCACAATCAGTCTCAAATAAGGACCCGAAGTGTCCAAAAAATCTCAAATAAGGACTTGGGTCTCCAGCCGGCCAAAATACCCGCCGGCCGGCGAGAAAGTTACTGTTCCGGCACCGGAACAGTAATTTTTCATTTTTTTATTGTTTTTTTCTTTTCCTTTTTTTTTTTCTTCTCTTCCTCCGCCGGGGCCGGCGACTCAGGCGAGGCTGCCCTCGCCGGCGTCGGGCGAGGGCCGCCTCGCTGGGCCGGGCGAGGCCGGCCTCGCCCACGCCGGCGGGGCGACCTCGCCCTACGCCGGCGGGGCCGAGCCCTCGCGATCTGGCGAGGCTCGACTCGCCGCAACCGGGCGAGGCCGGCCTCGCCGACCCGGCGGGCCGAGCCCTCGCCGTGATCTGGCGAGGGCTCGGCCCGCCGGCCGGCCGGGCGAGGCTCGACCTCGCCTCGCAACCGGGCGAGGCCCGACCTCGCTCGCAATCGGGCGGCCGGCCTCGCCCCCCGGGCGAGGGCGGCCTCGCCGGCGCCGGCGAGGGCGGCCCGCTGAGGCCGGCGAGGGCGACCTCGCCCGGCCCGGGCGAGGCGGCCCTCGCCCGGCGCGGCGACCTCCGCCGGGCCGGCTATGGCCGCGGAGGAAGAGAAGAAAAAAAAAAAAGAAAAGGAAAAGGAAAAGGAAAAGGAAAAGAAAAAAACAGAAAAAAAATAAAAAAAATGAAAAAGTTACTATTCTGGTGCCGGAACAGTAAATTTTTCGCCGCCGGCCGGTATTTTGGCCGGCCGAGGACCCAGGTCCTTATTTGAGACTTTTTGGGCACTTCGGGTCCTTATTTGAAACTGATTGAGCACTTCAGGCCCTTATTTGACACAATGTTCACTTTGGGTCCTTATTTGAGAATTTGACCCCACTTGGGGTCCTTAATTGGAATTTTTTCAAAAAAAAAAAAGGTGAGAAAATGGTCAATCTGCTCCATGACCGGGACCCGAACCCGCCGAAAACCCGCCCGATTTCAATGAAAAGACTCATTTGGCCCCCGAAAAGCTGCAAAATCTCCAAATTGCCAAAACTCCGACCAATTTTTTTCCCTCCACTTTCCTCAAGAAAAACACAAATTCGAAAAAAATCCTCTCCGCAATGCCTTCCTCAAGCTCCGCCGACCGCCGCCGCCGCCGGACCGCCACGACCGCCGCCGGCGCCGCCCTAACCCAGCCTCCGCCGTCCATGCCCAGCACCCACGGCGGCGGCGACGACGACGACGATTTCCAAACTCGCCCCAAGCTCAGCTGCTCCCAGAAACCCCTCCAGCTCTCCACCATTTCCTCCAACCGCACTCGCCCGACCAAGAAGCCGAAGCGGTCTTCCCCAGCCCTTGGCAAGGAAAACGCCGTCCCCGCCTCGGCGGTTGGTCGGAGCGGCCCCGAGCCGCGTGAGTCGCTCGGTCGGAGGGCTGTCGGCTCATCCGATGCGAGCAAGGGCCGCGGCGCGGCGGATGATTTCGAGCTGACCGATGCTGATTGCAGCTTGGATTTGATAGAGTCGAGCATCGATTGCGAGCGCGCGCCCGTGGATCGGCACGTGGCGGAGGGCTGTGGTAGAGCTAGCGAGAGAAATGAGAAGCTGGAGGTGAATAAGGGCTATTTGAGCCACTCGATTGAGTCTAGGTTGATGAAGGCAAAAGTAGATTTTGGATTCAGGGATGGTGGTAATTATAGAGGTTTTGGTGGGGTTGACAAGAATGAGAATAATGGGTCGGTGGTGAATGGGGGTTCTGGTAGCAATTCGATCGAGTCCAGGTTGATTGCAGCGAAAGCGAATTGTGGGCTGAGTGACGTTGGTGATGATAGGGTTTCCGGTGTGCATGATGACGAGTGTGATGAGCAATTCGAGGTGGGTGCGGACCTTGATCTGTTGATTAAGCTGTGTGATGATGAGGGACCCGTGCATTACTCCGATGACAAAGCTGGAGAGGAAGCAGAGGATGGTTGGGATTGCGATAGCGGGTTGGTTTGTTGTCCTTTATGTGGCGTGGACATTTCAGATCTGAGTGATGAGTCAAGGCAGATACATACCAATGATTGTCTTGACGAGGGAGAGGCCCAAGTCGATGAGGCAAGTCTACTAATCTTCTCAAGCATAAATTGCCATTTGTTGTACTTCTGTATGAATTATCAGGTGCAGTATCTGTGCGGTATGAACTTTTAGCATTGGTTCACCAGCACTAGCTGTAAAATTGTAGGCTCCGTTTGTTTCGTGGAAAATGAATGATTTGGAAAATATTTTCCTAAATATGATTGCTTGTACGGCTTACAAAAAATGAATGAACAAAAAATATTTTCATCGTTCACGAAAATTTAGATATAAATTGTTGTCGATAATGAAAACAATATGCATTAACTAATTATTTCAAACAATACAAGGGATCACTTTTAGGAAAATAGTTTCCAAATTATATATTTTCTGCGAAACAAACGGAGCAAGTCATACTTTGTTCATGTCAGATCGATGAGAAAAAATCCTGAGTTGATAATGAGAAAATTTCCCTGCAGCATCTTATGTTCCTTTTCATGAAAATTACTGACAAAATTACACATTTTGACCCATGGAACGCATTATGCTTGACAAAAATTGACTAAGTTCTTGGCCAGTCACTTTATCCGTAGGAACAATCCGCCCTTGATAATACCCTGTACAGTGGCACACTGATATGAATAAGATGATATCGGGACACTATGTTGGCATCTCATCCATGGCTAATGAGAAATGATTAGGAAACCCATATCAAGCGCATTAAATTGTTCACGTTTGTGGTTGTATTCTCTGTACTGGAACATCACCTCTTTGGTTACTAACTTCCTTTGTGGCTCTCTTCAGAGCTCTTATGCGTAAGGCATACAAGTTGACAGATGGAAAGATGAGCTCTCCTCATACTTCCATCTCTTTTTTCCACAAATAAATAGTGGATCCAGATAATACAGCTTCATCAACTGGAATGCAAATTATCTCTACTGGTTCAAGCAGGCATTTTCATTTTGATGTATATGTGTAGCAATATGTTGCTTTGTGTTCCCCCTTCTCCCGTTGCCTTAAGCTGGAAACAAATCATTTTCCTAAGATCATTCAGTCGTATTACTTTAAGTGTTTTCCTGTTCTTAGAAAGATCGTTTTAGGTTTGATTTGTACTTGTTCGAGACACTTCTATAGTTTATTATAATTATTGTCGTTTCCTTTATGATAAAGGAAACATGGATCTCTTTTAGCATTTTCCCCATCTATATATGGGATTGAAAACCAGGAACTACCTAAGCCTGAGATATTCCTGCAGGTTCTATTTCCTGATGCCGATGAGGCACCTTCACCTTGCCCTCGGGAAGCCGCCGACTCTCCTGTTAGTTCTCCCCAGCCAGCTGTTGATATCTCTCCAGTGCTTGGATGGTTACGTAGCCTCGGTTTAGAGAGGTATGAAGAAGCTTTTGTTAGGGAAGAAATTGATTGGGACAGCTTGCAGTGCATGACAGAAGAGGTACGCTTTTGGCAGTGATCTTTTGGGATTTCAAGCGATAGCTTCTTATAAAACTTAGACAACTGTCTCATTGGTGAGTCTTGATGGATGAGATAAACAGCCTGCTATTCTTCATACTGTGCTCCTTCTACAAAATTGAGGCTTTCAAGGATTACATGAGTCAAGAAATGATAGGTGAAGTAAGATATCCTCTGTCATCATAATATCAGTTAACAATTCTTTTGTCCAAGTTTGAGGGGATGGTTGCTTTACCAGGTGATTTCAGTTTGGTTGTATCTTTGAGAGGCTTCTAACTCTTTATCCCAGTTATCTGGTGTTGTGGCGATGGTATTCCTGTCAAATCTCCAGTTCCTTACTTTGACGTGATTGACACTGTCTTAATTCCACAGGATCTTTTGAAGATGGGTATTTCTGCTCTTGGTCCAAGGAAGAAAATTGTGCATGCCCTAAATGAACTTAAAAAAGGAGTCCAAGGAGAAACTGCAGAGCATGTGGATATATATGGAAAATGTGGACATAATATGACAGAGACAGAACCTGGTGCTTCTAAAGCGATGGTCTCTGGTGATAGTAAAGTAGCTGCAAGCAAGCTGATTACAGATTATTTTCTTGGCTCCTCTACAGCTCAGAAAAAGACCTGCAACATTTCTACTCGACAAAGAAGAGTCATGGAACAGTTGAGTTCCAGTCGTGGATGTGCCAAAGTGAATAATCGTGTTAAAAATGCGAAACCAAGGGATCGTGTTAAAAATGCGAAACCAAGGGATCGTGTTAAACATGCGAAACCAAGGGACGTTCCCTTGTGGTGCCGTATACTGGGAACGCCTTTTCGAGTGGTAAGTGGCTTTCCATCGTTTGAAATCCTTACTATTCTCTCTCTTTTATTGTGAGATGATGATTAAGCACTGTTTTCCACCTTGACATTGCAGGATGCTTTCCGGTATCTTACAAGAGACTGTTCCCATTGGTTTCTCACTCACTTTCATATGGACCGTAAGTCTCATGTTTTCTCTGTTTATTTATATTTCTTCAAGTTCGAAACACATTATAATAAAAATTTCTCCTAGGTCAGCATGCATTTTCAGGTTTATTGTGTCGATGCAAATTCAGGTAGTGTGGTTAAAAAATCTAGTTATCCTAATTGTTTCTGATAGATTATATCCAGTCCTTGGCTTTTCTTTGTTTTCTCAAATTAAAAAGCTTAGCTTATTGATTTTCTTTACGCTAGTTTCTGACATGGGCACTCCAATTTACATTTCTATGACAGAGTGGTTGAAGGCACTGTTCCGAAGGATATTTTCCTCACAATCTAGTTTCTAACTTCTCCCCACAGTAAAGATAATCTTACAGTGGTTGCTTGTGATGGAAAAATATTCTGCAAGCTGCTAGGTTGTTCTGTGGTGGGCTGGGTTGCTCTACATGAATGGACAAGATGTGAGCTCAGACATATAATTTGAACAATATAATTAATTAGTGAGCACTGCTTTCTTTTATGTGGGCTTACATGAGGGATGTTTCTACATTAGATTTCTGCTCTATCTATACCCGAGACAAAAGAACGGTAGATTTCACTGGCAATGATAGCTGGTAGACTGACTAATTAGTACCATATCTTCTGTGAAGTCACTTATGATCGACCCAAATATATGGGCTCAGTTCCATTTCAGAAGTTCATGATGTAACTTACAGAAAGACACCAGCAAAAATTCTCGTTGTGCTATTATGATGAGCATGTATGTACGCCTAATGAAAATGTTACTAGAACTGGTTGAGTAAATGATTGTAGGACAGGTGAAAATTTGCTGGCTGTAAGCCTGAAACGTAACATTGAGGGTCTTTAAGACAGCTTCATATCCTTTTTTCTTGTTCTTTGATCATACAAGTCTCGACTAATTGCCGAGCACTAGATAAGAATTCTCGACTATTCATGGTTATGCTCTATTTAATCTGTATTGCATTTGCAGTGAACGGGATTCCTAGTTTATTTATAGTTTGGCTCTGTCTAATTTGTATGCTTACCTAGTTGTCTCAATACTATCGTGCATGTCATGCAGATTATCAAGGTCTTACAAGGTCCTTCTGTCATGGGAAAATTTACTGCTCTGCAGTAACTGCAAAGCTTGTAAATTTGAAGATTGGTATCCCCTGGGAAAGACTGGAAGTTTTACCAATTAACCAGAAGGTTGTAATTGATAGTGTTGGAGTGACATGCTTAGAAGCTAATCACTGTCCAGGTGCCATAGTAATCCTCTTTGAGACACCTACTGGCAAGGTGTGGCACAAATTGACTCTTTTTATATATTTTAGCATAATTATGACCTACTCACCACTGTAGGTTATCAATGATGAGATTGATCCTGAGATCCGTGCTTCATGCATCCAGGCTGTTCTCCATACAGGAGATTTTCGCTTTAGTGAAGAGATGGCTGGACTGTCTATTCTGCAAGCAACTCGTATCCATACTCTTATCCTTGACACCACTTACTGTAACCCCGAGGTGAGCAAGTGCTTCGGTGACTTTACCTGGCAGGCTGATTGCTTTCATATGTATATGTCCAATGACATCAATTTTCTTCACTTCTTTCTTTTTGTTTTTTGTGTATGATGAGAAATACTGCTCATTATTACAACTTGAGATTTTCGCCTATTTTATTATTGTGAGATTTGGTAGGACCACTGCCAATTGTTCTAAAAGCTTAAGTTGTTAGATGAATATGTGATTTAATATGTAAATATTCTAATACTCCCTTTCACGCTTAGTCTGGTTTTTTTGCCTAGTATTAAGTGTAGACATATTTAATTGGGGAGACAAATGGGGTCTGGAAAGATTTGAATTTAGGACCTCTAGCTCTGATACCATATGAGATTTGGTGGGACCACTGCCAACTGTTTTAATAGTTTAAGCTGTTAGATGAAGTCGTGGTTTAATACGTGAATATTCTAACAATTGTCAATGATACCTAAATACTGACTGAAGTCCCCATCCCACTACTGTACACAGTATGACTTTCCGAAGCAAGAGGCAGTGACCCAATTTGTTGTCGAGGCCATTCAAGCTGAATCCTTTAACCCAAAGACTCTTTTTCTCATTGGCAGCTACACAATCGGTAAGTCCTTTCCGCTGCCAACCCCGAGGCTCTCTATCTCCCCTACCCTAGGTGCAATGGCTGTACCATGTACCTCTACTTGGCTTAAAAGAAATGAAATTCTCATCATCTTCTGCTAGTGAGTTTCCACTGCCTTGCTCAGATTACTCGAATAAGCTGATTCCATTTTGTCATCTTAACCAGGGAAGGAGAGGGTATTCTTGGAGGTTGCTCGTGTGCTACATAAAAAGATTTATGTCAGTGCTGCAAAGCTGCGTATTATACAATGTTTTGGGTACTCTGAGGAGGACATGCAATGGTTTACATTAAATGAAAAGGAAAGCCACATCCATGTTGTGCCTATGTGGACCCTGGCTAACTTCAAAAGGCTGAAGCAGATTTCTAATCAGTATCTGGTAAGGTTAAAGATTATCTCATGTCTCTTCTAACAGTACTCAGTGAAGTTGACTTTCTATAAAATTAGCTTATCTACCTCCTGTAATAGTCTGAGTAAATAGTGAATACTTATGTCAGGAGATTACTTTTTGTCGCAGATCATGAAATAATTCCAACTTAAAGTTGGGCATTGGTGTCTAATATATAGTAGTTTGCATATCTCACCTCACTTGTAGTATCCGTTTGTTGAGTTTCTAGTTCTTTCTTCACAGTTCATGTGGAATTTTCAATTCACTAATACACGTTCCTTTTCTCAATGTCAGGGAAGGTATGGTCTTATTGTTGCCTTTTCTCCTACTGGCTGGACTTTTGGTAAAGGAAAGAAGAAGTGTACAGGCAGAAGGTGGCAGCAGGGAACCATCATAAGGTGATGTTCGAGTGATATTGAATCTAATAATCTGAAATGAAGCCCTCAAAGGCCTGGTCGATTTGTTGAGAAAGGTCATGATTATCTCCTTACATGAACTTTGGCTATTGTTTGGCTATTGCTTCACGTCTCACCAATGATAGGTCCAGCTTTACTTCTCCAGAAGTTATTGGTTTGAAATTATTCCTGAACTGCAAAAACCAACACATCCAGATTCTTATTTCTCCCTGGAAAACTCAGAAAAATATGGTGCAATTTGCTCTTTGTTTGGTACAGAAAATTCTGTTGTGGAGTTAGTCATTGTGCCCATTTCACTAGTTAGTCTCGGGGTCCTCTCTCTGGTTAACAATCTCAGTTGTCTGCGCTCCATCTTTATAGAAGTTGTTTCATTAAAGAAAGGGTTTTCTGCTAAAAAGTGAAACGATTTATTGATATATTTTCTAGCGGTTTCTCTTTCAGGTATGAAGTGCCATATAGTGAGCACAGCAGCTTTTCAGAACTGAAAGAGTTTGTAAAGTTCATATCACCTGACAGGATAATACCAAGTGTCAATAATGACGGGCCAGAATCTGCCAATTCCATGATTTCCCTCCTAACATTATGACTTCTTGAGAGATAATTCCTTATGGGTAGTGCTGAAAAAATCCAAATTGGATGCGCTCGGAAAATTCGCCCTCCTGTTGAAGTGGATGAACATGACAAGGGATGAGATAATGGAGTTGGTCGACATAAAACACAAGAATGTCGAGATGTCTGGTGCCGGCAGCATCAATAGTGAACACCGAACAACATCAAGCCCAGAATGGCGCGCTGATGTAGGTTGATATAGCTCTTGATGAATAGGCCATTGCCCTCAAGGAAACTTTGTTATATAAAGAAAGCTTCAGCTACAAAAATTCGTCTCCATCTGCTTGCTAATTTATTCGACAGATGATGGTTGTTTTGTGTACAAAGAGTACTGATGCCGCAATGTTGTTTGATGGTTGCGGGATTTCTTCCTCTTCTTTTTGTTTTTGGCTATGTTATTGTTACTCCGAAATCCCAAGTGACAAATCCAGTTGATGGAGAGATACATCAAGATGGATTTATGTGCATCAACTGAGAATTCAATGGCATGTTACGCAGCAATGGCTAGAGCACTGGGACAACGACGAAGACCTGTATGCAACTATAGAATCAGCTTGGCCGGTTCGATTCAACCCCGGTATGGTCTTGCCGGGACCTATTCCTTGGTTTCTAGGCTAGTTCTGGCCTCAGAACTAGGAAAGTAGAATACCCAAAAATGGGATTAATACCTGGCTCTTGCCATTGAGGGTTTTTCTTTTTTTGGGTCGGACTTGGCATTGAGAGTCAAAACATATACAATTTAAGCGGAACCAGTTAGGCCGGTTTTCCTCTATTTGAAGCTTTACTTCGTATAGCTGCTCGCCCTTTTAGGATGATTATTATTTAATCTGGTTCAACATTACAATAATAAATATAGAATGTAGATAGAAGGGGCGGTGGGGAGAAAGAAGGGGATTTTAAGTTGGGTTTAGATTTGGGGTATTTTTCAAGGAAATTTCGCAAGAAAAGAAAGTGCGGTTGTGTAACATTATCCAATTGTTTTTTTCAATATTTCGATCTCTTGTGATTGTTGCACAATAAAGTCATAAGATGTGGCACCCACGAAGAGTATTTTCATCGTTCAATCGTTCAGGGGCGTGCGGAGCCACAACGGGCGTGGTATTAGTATCGCCCTTTTAAAAATCTACCGATAAGTAAAGCGGTAAAGCATTTATCGTCAAAATAATCATTATCCGTTTAGATAATCCGATTATTATCGCAACTTAAAAGTTAATAACCGTCGTTAGGACTTAAGCCCACGTGACCCCATCTCTTAAAAAAAACAAAATCTGCTTTGAAAGTCTCAATGAAACCCTTGAATGACCCCATATGATTGATCACACTTTGATTTGACATTTTCGAACCTTCATAGAAACATTCCCAAGCCGGGTCATCTCATCTAGCTGATAAGCTCATGCGTGACGTCTTGGAAAGGCCAGGAAAGCGTTGACCCAAGTGGGTCGAGCAAAGACATATGATTGTTTGACTCGAACTCTTCCTTGAACATCCCTGTCCATGCTCCCCTCAGTCGTCAGATTCTGCCCGTAGTCTCAAGTACAGTTTGACGACCGTTCGCAGGGTTGACCCCTCCTCTTAACATGGGAAAAAGCGAGAAGAAAAAAGCATTGGACGGTTACCCCTCCAATCCTCAAATCTCAGGTGTCGCGTTCGGGACAAATTTTCCTCACTGATTCTCGGTTTCACACGCAGTCATTTTCCAATCTTGATCTCTTGAAACCTTACTCGTTCGGTGCAGTCCCGACGCTCTTCAAGTTCTCCTTCTCTTCTCGTTCGACGGCTTTTCTTGGTCCTCCCCGCGGGTAGATTCGACGGGACAAGAGGAAGACAGGGGAGTTGGGGCGGTGGGAAAGTGGTCGTAGTGTTCCTTGCAGCTCTTTTCACGTGTACGAACTTCTTGCCGAATTCAACTTTCTGTCCATTTTATTAGGAATGCGCAGCAGAAACCTGATACCTACACCTGGGGCGATCGGCAAGAGAGAGTACAAGTCCAAGTCCGAGCCCGAGCCCGATCCCGAGTCCGTTAACATACCCAGTTGGACTCACCTTTACTCAAACAGTTAAACTAATGAGTTATGAGCCAACTATGATATATTAACTGCTCAACTCCATATCAATTATCCGATGTGGAATTTCTCTAACACAACTCACATGTGAATCTCAACAATCTCCCCCTCACGTGTGAGCTTAGTGTTAGGTTTTGCTCCCCCTTAATTTAGGTATTCTTCTGCATCAGCTTATCTCAATCTGAATCTCTAAGTCATTGTAATACACCCGCAACTATGCACAACAACCATCATCAACTGCTAACTTGGTATTGCATCATCCATGGTCTCTATCTCGCATTATCAGACCAACTGTCTATGGTCACTTCTCGCCAGACCAATCGTGATGGCAATTTCCACTTGAAACAAGCATCAATTATGAGATTTCTTTGTTAAGATATTCACCAAACACCGGAACAGATTGGGGGCCCACCAATTAACCATTGGCTTTGATACCATTTGTTAGGAATGCGCAGCAGAAACCCGATACCTACACCTGGGGCAATCGCCAAGAGAGAGCACAAGTCCAAGTCCAAGCCCGAGTCCGTCAGTATATCTAATTGGACCCACCTTTACTAAAAAGTTTAAGCCAATGAGTTATGAGTCAATTAGGATATATTAACTACTCAACACCACATCAATTATCCGATGTGGGATTCTCTAATACAACTCACATGTGTATCTCAACACATTTAGTGCGTTGTGATCGAAAGACTTTCGGGGTGTGCGATGGTTGGGCTAAGTGCATTTTCCAATGTTGTGGGAGTGTTTCGTTCCCAAATAAATGCATGTTGGGGTCTCCTCATGGTGCTTAGAGGGAGGCGTGCGTTAATTTGATGTCCACTTGTGGAATGTGAAGAGGATTTTCTTGTTAGATATAGATATGCGATGGGGGAAATTGTTCGATCGGTCCCAAAGGCTACGTGCGGATTTGAAATTGGTCCTAGACTTTTCGATTTTACCACCTTGACAGCCTCCTTGGTTTGATTGAGCAACCCGACTCTACAATGCTTGCTCTGGATTTAAACTGACGGACTTTTGACATCAACCGCTCCAATGTTATAGTTAACACATCTTGCCCTTCTTCGATCACCACAACAATGTAGTCAAATCTTTTGGTCAAAGGCCTCAAGATTCTTTCTACGACTCGCATATTTTGGAGTTCTTCACCATTAACTCTTAATTGGTTAACAGTGGTTTGCACACGATCAAAATAAGCCAAGATTGATTTAGAGTCATTCATGTGTAAAAACTCAAGATCTCCTCGAAGTGTTTGAAGCTGCACTCGTTTGACATGATCATCGCCTTTGTAGGATTGTTGCAAAATATCCCATGCTGCTTTTGCGGTCTTTGCGCTCAATATTTTTTCAAATATCGTTTCTTCTACGGCTTAAAAGATTGCAAACAATGCTTTATGATATTTCTTCCAGAACTCCACCAATGAATCTTTCTCCTCCTTTCTTAAAGCATTGAATGCTTCAACATTAGCCACTTCGGTGTAGCCGCTCTCCATTAAATTCCACAAATCTTGCGATTTGAAAAGAACATTTATCTGGATGGATTAGTTATTGAAATTCCTCTCGTTCAACTTTGGAAGTTACAATTGAACCGAATTGGTGGATGCAAGTTCTAGCTCTGATACCAAATGTTGGAACCAAAAGACTAATATAAACTTTAGAAACTTGGAATAAGAGCACAAATAGAAATTGGAGGGAGAACTTATTGAGAATGCTTTCTTTTTATGGTTTTGGGCTTATGGCTTGATTTACAACTCATGATTTCATTTATGTATATAGGAATTGAATCTTACGAACTCCAATGATAACCTTTAATAAAAAAGACATAACAGCTCACACATCATTTTAAAAGAAAACAAATTAGCTTAATCTGACAAAGAAAAATGGAAGCCATCTTGAAGTCTTTATGGCTCTTCTTTAATGCTTGCAACCTTCTCATCCAGCAACTGACGTGCTCTATCTCACCGATAATCAATTTTATATTATTCCAACAACGCCTTTAAGATGATTATTATTTAATCCGGTTCAACATTTCAATAATAAATATAGAATGTAGATAGAAGGGGTGGTGGGGATAGAGAAGGGGATTTTAAGTTGGGTTTGGATTTGGTGTAATTTTTGAGGAAATTTCACAAGATAATAAAGGGCTGTTTAGTAACTTTATCCAAAAAAAATTTCAATGTTTCGATCTCTAGTGAATTCTTGCACAAAAAAGCCATAAGATGTGGCACCCACGAAGAGTACTTTTGCCGTTCAATCGTTTAGGGAGCATGTGGAGCCAAAATGGGCGCGGTATTAGCATCGCCTAAAGCATTTGTAGTTGAAATAATTGTTATTCGTTCAAATAATCCGACTATTATCACAACTTAAAAGTCATAACCTTCATTAGGACTTAAACCCATATGATCCCATCTCTTAATAAAACACAATCTGCTTTATAAGTCTCGATTAAACCCTTGAGTGACCCCATGATTGATCACACACTTGATTTAAACAGTTTCAAGTCTTTCATAACATTTCCAAACCGGGTCCTTTCCATCAATCTGATAAGCTCATGCATGACGTCTAAGAAAGGCAAAGGAAAGCGTTGACCGAAATGGTCGAGCAAAGACATATGATTGTTTGACTCGAACTCTTCCTCGTGTTCCTTCTTGAGAAGCATCACTGTCCATGCTCCCCTCCGTTGTTAGATACTGCAGTACTTCTCTAGTATAGTTTGACGAACTTTCGCATGTTTGACCGCTCCTCTTAACATGGGAAAAAGCGAGAAGAAAAAGGGATTGGACGGTTACCCCTCCAATCCTCAAATCTCAGGTGACGCGTTCGAGACAAATTTTCCTCACTGGTTCTCGGTTTCACACGCACTGTCATTTCCAATCTTGATCATAGACCGTATTCGTTCGTGCAGTCCGACGCTCTTCAAGTTCTCCTTCTCTTCTCGTTCGACGGCTTTCTTGGCCCTTGTCGCGGGTGGACTCGACGACACAAGAGAAAGACAGGGGAGTTGGGGCGGCGGGAAAGTGAACGCGGTGTTCCTTGCAGCTCTTTTCACATGCACGAGCTTCTTCTCTTTGCTGGCCGGATTCAAACGTTCCTGTTGTTCAGTGCGTTGTGATCGAAAGACTTTCGGGGTGTGCAATGGGTTGCGGTAAGTACATTTTGCCAATGTTGGGGGAGCGTTTCGTTCCCAAATTGATGCATCTGGGTCTCCACATGGTGCTTAGAGGGAGACACACGTGTTCGTTTGATGTCCACTTGTGGATTGTGAAAAGGGTTTTCTCGTTGGATGTAGATTACGCAGGGGCGGAATTGTTCGATCGATCCTAAACGTATCGCGCGGATGTGAATTCAATCCAAAGTCTTTCGGTTTTGCCCATGTAGTCTTGAATCTTTGCTCGGAATTCCGATGTGGTCCTTCCGATCGATTTTCGCCGGGGACCGTTGATGCGGCGGTCCGGCTATCGCTGGTTGTCCTACGCGGCACGTCACCACATAAGTGATTTTCAGGGAAAACTGATCGGAATGGCTACATTGGAATATCGCGCAAAGGCTTAGGATTAGATTGGCGAATTTGAAAAGTTTAGGACTGTATTGACATCTGTATAATATGTTTAATATTAATTGGACAGTTTTCCGTAAATACGTGTTTGCATATGCCATAACAACCACCCTTTTTATTTGGATACACTCCATTTTTTCCACCTTCGTAGCTTACAGACATAAAATTATTGTGATTTTTAGGAAAATTACAAAAAACCTTCATCAACTTTCCCACATATAATTTTGCCTTTCCTATATTTTGATTGGTTATATCTCACATTATTCAATTTCGAAACCTGTCACTGATGTCATAATCGTGTATTTGCGTGCACCTTGAGGTAAAAGAGCAAAAACCTATATTTTGCCTTGCCTAGTTTTAGACAAATAATACTTTTTCTTCCTGGTACTTTCACGCTTTTTTTTTATCAAGTCGCTATATTTTTTATTTGTCTAATCTAGTCAATTTACTTTCACAAATTTTCTAATCAAGTCCCTCCGACACAAAATCCTATCAGTCTAGCTGACGTGATTGTTGAGCGATGCCAAAATATAATGCGGATACCCATGTGAATGTGTATGGAAAAATTTAGCCAATGTAGATAGTGTCGGAGTGTGAAATGGATAAAATTTAACCAATGTGGATACCCACGTGGACGTCCGCATTGAAATTTTTTTTTGTCCACGTCACACAACGATATTGTCCGAAACCACACCGGCTAGATTTGGTTAGAATTGGTGTATGAGGAACTTGATTAGAAAATTTGTGAAAGTATAAAGACTTAATTAGACAAATCAAAAGTACAGCAATTTGATTAAGAAAAGCGCGAAACTACAAGGACAACAAGTAGACCCTTTTTCCCTATTCTTTAAAAGTTATTTGTGTTCCAAATGTCAAGCGTTAGTCTTTTGATCTCCTACAGTGCAAAGTGTATGCCTTAATGAAGGCAAAGGATCCGACATTCCTAAGTTTTGAGAAAATTGGCGATGGTTTTATGTTCTCTTTCTTCCTTAGAGAGACATGAAGTGGTGTGTTTCTTATCATTAATGTGATCAAGTATTATTGATAATAGAGTTGCTTCTTTTGGTAGAGTCATGTCTCTACTCATGTACGAGTTGTGTCTTTCTTCTCTTAATCCACGAATCATTATTTCTTCGATCAAACGACGGGCGAAATTGTACAATCGGTCCTAAACTTATTGTACGGATGCCAATTCAGTTTTAAACTTTTTATTTTGTCAATTAAGTCATAAATTTCTGCGCGAAGTTCCAATATAGTCCTTATTCATTTTCGCCGGAAATCGTTGACATGGCCGTGTCCATGTAGAATGGCCGGCGATGACTGGAACATCACGTTAGCGATTTTTGGCGAAAATTGACCCGAAGGACTAGATAGAAATATCATGCAAAGGTTTAGAACTAAATTGATAAAATCGAACAGTTTATGATTAAAGTAACACATGCACAATATGTTTATCACCGATTGGGTAATTATCCCCATGCTATTACGTCAATGTGGCTTTGGTTTTAGCAGTTAATCCAACTGGACTGATAACATGTTGAAATCAATGGTTTGGTTGTAATTATACTTTTATGGATTGATAAATAATACTTTAGATATATAAAAATTATAATTATTTCACAAAGTGATTGGTCTATTTTTAATTCAGGCGTTTGAATCTCATACACTTTAATTTCCACTCGATTCGATATATCATTCTACAAACTAATGGCATATCGGTCTTCACCAATTAATAGCCCTAGCATTGCTCCGATGGATTCGATTTGAGCCGGGGTCGACAACTTATTTTGGATCGCAGCAACCAGTTTCGATGGAACGTTATTCCACTGTGAATCGAAACCGACGTGAGAACCATCCCTGGAACTCTTTCCGCGGCTCGCTATCAATGCTTTGGAGATCGAACGTGTCTCCATCGAAACAATGAACGTTTCTTCCTTGGCACGAACCCTAACGTGTTTGTTGCCAGGCCAAAGATCGCGGCGAGGCCCGTGACTAAACGACCAATCGCGTCCTTTGACCTAATGGATAAGCCCCTCGTATGAGGAAAAGGAAAACGACGGCCGTCTGTTTGGTTATAGAGAGGTTTGCTCTTTACTCGGCATATTGGACACTTTGACAATGATAGTTCAGAGTGCATGTGTTCAATGTGGTCCTTCTGATAACGACGTGCATGTGGTCATGATGGCAGCTTTCTCCTGCATGCGCTTAGTTCCATCTGCTTCTTGAATCTTAAGAACAAGGAAGGAGGCAAGCAAACGTATCTGCATTATTTGTGTCTGAAACCTTTACGTACACGATGATACACGATGATGGTATGCACTTACAGACGGACTTGTTCTGCAACATTAACGATAAAAACCCTAAAGCAACCTGTTATGTTGATCCACTTCTTTATTGTCATCGTGTAAAAATCAACGCAAGGCAAAAAGATTTGAAAAAAAAAGAGACAGCACAAGATGAGTTTCCTCCGGCTACTGATAAAATATCGCCGAAGTAGTTTTGCATCTGAAAAGCTTTTCAGAAGTTCCAGAGAAATGATGGTTCGTGACAATAAAAACCCTCGCCGCCACCACCCCCTTGTTCGTCGTCTGCGTTATTCGTCGTTGCCGATGCTTCTGGCGGAGGCGCCAACTCGTGACCACACGCATAGTCCAGTCCACCGTAAAGCCCGAATCCAGAGCCAGCACAGTCGTTGTCGTCCAACGCATTCAAGAACGACCAGTCCATGACGTTGCTCCCGCCGTCATTACCATTCCCATCGTTGTCTCCTCCTCGAGCTGCCGACGGCGACGCGCGGTGCCCCCGCCCGTCGTCGTTCCTTCCGCCCCGCCCCGAGCTCTCATTGGCGAACCGGGCGGCGACGGCCCGGATCTCCGGAGGGGTGAGGCCCTGGGCCCCCGGGAAGTCGGGCGGGCTGTCGGGGAAGTTGAACTGCGCGTTCCGGCCCCGCAGGCAGTAGAGTGCCGCGTCGAAGGCCCTCGCGGCCTTCTCGGGGGAGTCATAGGACCCGAGCCATATCCGCTCCCGGCTGTTCGGGAGCCGGATCTCCGACACCCACTTCCCCCACTTCCGCAGCCTCACCCCCTTGTACCGGGAGCCGCCGGCATCCCCCTGGCGCTCCGAGGCTCCAGTCGCCCCGTCCATCACGGAAACCGACGCAAATACACTGGAGACGAGAGATTCTTGACGATCTTGATCGAGGGGATCCCCTCGATTTCTATCGGGTGTGAGGTTACACTCATCAAAATGGACAATGCGCAGAATTGTGAGGATTTGGCGGCTGCGAGGGAGGGGCATATATAGTTGACCCTCGGTCCGAGCTCGGGTGCTTCGCCGTCGCCAAAAGCGTGTTGATCGGTCGCTTGGCTCGGCGAGGGTGACACGTGGACCTGTCGGGGGCGTGCTGACATGGCGAGACGCGGTAGGGCCGGTAAAGAGCATGTTGGAAATTTCTGGGGGAGGTGGGGCAGCTGAGTTGAGTTCTTCATTGTATTGTTCCCTCGTGCCCGGCGTTGGCGGACCACATGCCCGGAGCTGCCTCTCTCTCGGCGCGTGGAGTGCATTCGCTGTTTTCACGATGGCAACTTGGCCACGTGCCGTTCATTTATACGGGAAAATGACACGGACAGTTTTTGAACTTTAACCGAATGTGTAATGTGATCCCTGAACTTTTAGTATATGTTCAACTCAGTTCCTAAACTATATGAAAATGTTCAGTGTAGTCATTCTATTAATTCAAGTTTAGCAAGTTTAGGGAGTGCATTGAACATTTTCGTATATTTCAGGGACTACATCGAATATGTACCAAAATTTTAGGGATTATATTGAACAAAATTAAAAGTTTATGGACCACATTGAACATTAGGATAAAGTTCAAGGACTACATTGAACAGATTAAAAGTTCAAGGACCACATTGCGCATTAGATCAAATTTCAAGGACTGTTTGTGTTATTATCCCTATGATATCGCACAAAACCCCTCGTGAACGATATAAAAAGAAATCTCTATTTTATCCTTGATCCTTGTAGAAATTAGAAAAATATAGAAAATGAGAAAAAAAATATACGATGTAAAAATAAATGAAATGAAAAATTTATCACGAAAGTGTAATTGAGCTCTATAACTTTTAAAAAGTGCAATCAAATTTTAAAACTTGTTACGAAAGTGCTATTAAGTCCTACAACTTTCAAAAAGTGCAACCAAGTCCCGAAACTTGTCAAATTTATGCAACCGAGTCCTTTCATTTACTCCATCCAACTTGACAAACAGAAACTGCACCTGACTACACCAGCTTGATAAGCTTTGTAACTTGATTGTGGCTTTTGGAAAATCTCAGGGCTTAATTGCGCTTCCGCAATAAGCTGTGAGAACGTACTCTGGTGCACGTATCCTTTGAGTAAAAGAAAATATACTAAAAACAGTAAAATTTTCGTTAAAATTTGATATAAAAAACACGGCCACTTTAATTGAAAAAAACAAAAACCGATCGTCAATTCGATAGTGGGTATGAAGAATGTAATGCCCTGATAACTATGAAGGCGCGTGGGAGCAGCAGGATAGACCGGACAGGAAACGACACGGCAGTATCCAACGTCTTGTCCAAACTTTTAATTTGGATCCACCCCCACGTGCATCATACATCGCTTTGACCTTTTGCCCCGGGCACAGTCCCGAAAATTTCGTTATTTTCCCACACAGTCCACAATGTTGCCCCAAGAAAATACGACGTGACGAAGAAGAAGAAGAAGAAGGAGGAGGAGGAGGAGAAAAAGAGAGAGAGAGAGAGAGAGAGAAAATTGTAATCGAATTCGTATCACGGTTTTGGAAAATTTAAAACGACCCCTCGATCCCGATCGATGGGGCGTGGTCCCGCCTTTTGTGTCGGGTCGATTCATTGCTGCCCCTTTTTCTCTCGCGCTCGTGTCGCGTCGGGAGTCGATTTGCGGGCGCGAAAATTGCGCTTTCTATCTGACGGGGGAGGCTATTGGATCAGACGGCCGGAATTGTTATCCGGAGAAAAAGGGGAAGGCATTTTGCACAAGGTTCGACCGAATGACGAAATTATTTTATTGATAACGACCGCATTCAATCGCTTCCGCTTCGGGATGGAGCCCATATCCAATGCCCGTGGACAGAGGTTGCATGCGCGCATCGTCCGTAAGGATCAATCGAGATGAACTCGAAATCACTGGGTCAAAGTGCCTCTAGCACAAGCACAAGAACTCGAAATACCACTCAAAAAACTTGCCCGATATAGATCAACTTGCGCGTCTAATTAGCACAAGCATGGACATTGTTGACGAACCCATATAAATAAATTAAAACACACGAGTCAAACCTTTGCAGGGATAAACTAATGATTGTCAAATACGACCAGCTTTAGGAAATATGATCATATGATATTGCACGCAATTGCTTTCCGTGACTGTTCGAAGTGATTAAAAAAAAACTCGCCTCGTCCCTTTTTCCTCCAACTACCCAATGACTCTCTCTTTCTGCTCGATAGAATGCCAAATGCAGACCACGCAACGTTTTCTCTGCGTCATACGTGACGCAGATCTCTCTATAAATAAAGGGATCCAGATGGGGTCCGGCAATCCCTGTCTGCAGAGGGTCCAAGAAACATCATGATGACGACGATGAATCCAACATGGAATAAGAAAAGCAACCTAAACAAGAGCAACGCGTTAGGATCGATACCGCTGATGGTTGTGCCGTAGGTTTGACCGCGACGTTTTTGTTTCTTGTCTCTCTTTTTCTAGCGAAAGCATGGGATATTCGCGACTTCTCGAGCTCTCAACTAATGTATGCCGGACCTACTGCGACGCGGCGTGAGCGCACGGGCCGTGCTCTTTTCCACTTTCGCTCAGGAGATGGAAATTCCGAGCTGGCTTTTCTACGTAAGGTCATACGCGATTCGAGATCTTCATACCAATCGGTCAATGCTTGAGCGCACACACTGTGCTCTTCTCCACGTTCGCTCTGGCGATGGAAATTCCGAGCTGGCTTTTCTACGTAAAGTCATACGCGATTCGACATCTTCATACCAATCGGTCAATGCTCGAGTTCGCGATCGATGGCTAACGCGCGCATGTCGCAAGCACTTTTTACGTGGTGCCGAACCTGCCCAACGTTCAAAAGGGTATCCAGGGCAAAGGTTTAATTATTCCCAAGAACTTGTTTTTGACCTAATCGGCAGGCAGTTCGTCATATTCAAATAGCTTGACCTGTCTTTGAATCGTTTAAAAAAATTGCAGTTTACTTTTAGCACATCGATTTAGGGTCGAACCCGTTGACCTCGGTGTCTTCTGATCTCGATCCTCACGTCATTCACACACGGTTAATAAAATAGTAATAGTGGGACTGAATTGACTCTCGATCTGCGTTTTGCTCAGAGAAGAAGAACAGGAAACCCTAAAGAGTAAAAGACCTAACGTGACTTCAGGCATCATTGCGTTGCGACCATGCATGCGCACGAACTGCACGACGAACTCGCTTCGTCGTTCGTGGGTGGATCTGACGCGCTACTCAACTTGGACTCGTAACTCCACGTTCAAGGAGTGACGATTTCATGGCTACGTACGGGCTGGCTTTGTAGAAATGATGGGATGTACTGGACTGCACCGCAGACACGGACGTTCGACTGCTGCTCGTCCTGTGGGAGATGTCGAGATGTTCGTGGAGTTCTATTCTTTGGGCATGTTCAAGTTGACCTGGGACCAGGCACGATGGATTCAGCCCACGACAGTGTGACGTCATAGTTAAAGTACGGACCTCCCCGTGCGGGTATGTAGCGCACGTGACGTTTGAGATATTGCCGCACCCTCAGCTCATCGACAATATATAGAACAATGACACGGCGGTCCTTTTTCAATGCAGCCTCCAACGTACCCATAGCACAAATGAATATATAATTGATAGAAAGTCATTTGATTACGATATCATGATTTTTTTATAATTCATCAAAAAGATATATATATATATACATTTCGAACAAATAACTAACTCGAGAGTTCATCATGGATATGAACAATTCATATTAAAAGATCCCAGTATCAATATGTCCTCTTGATAACGTAAATGCTCCTGTTCTAGTTACGGTACGTTGAAGAACTTGAAAAGTAAGTAAGATGAATGAAATGAGTAAACCAAATCATATAATCTTTCTCAATTTTGTTCGTCAAACGGAATATATTCCACAAGGCATTTCTCGAACCATTTCATAATTTTTCATTTACCCAATTCACACATCGCTATTTATAACTTTTTGTAACGCCATTCACAAAACATCTTTCAAATCATTTCACAATTCATTACATAAACCCGTTCACAAAGCAATACATGTATATAAGCTTTCATGACACCTTTCATAACATGTTTCTCAAACCATTCTCAAATAACTGAAAGGTAGTAAATGCCAAATCCTGACTTTTATAAAATAAAAGTGTCATTTCATAACTCATATTATATATAATCCATGTTACTTTCGAAATATGAGTTTATAAATTCGAAGAAGAGATAATACACTCACTTGGGAAAGCTGAAAACCAACCTACTATGGTTACTCGGGCTGACTCCCTCGTTTTCTTATCAATTATTCAAAAAACTATATTAAAAACCTAGTAATACGTTGCTCTAACGAACAATACGACTAAACTACGTTTATCTATCGATAAAATGACACCTACGCACTAACGAAGAAACTCGTTCATAACGAACGTTCATCTTTATCTGTTACGCGTAACTCGCATACAAAACTTCGGAAATTCATTCCGATCAAAATGTACTTCGGAATCGATTTTTGTGAAACTCCACAACTCCACAACGCCCTTATCTGTCATTTCCATATAGATCTAAAGCTTAATAGCTCTTCAATCGAACCTCGCAGTTCAACTTTCACGTAACTCCAAATTTAAGACCTATCTTTGAAAATTACTCCAATTAACCGAATAATAGGCTAAATACTTACTAGGCATTGCAATTCGCAGTTGATTCGGCTTCTTGGGACGTCTAGATTGTGTATGTGCAAAAAATTTTTTCTCTCTTCTTTCTTTTTATTTTCCCCTTCTTCTTGTCGCCAATCCCTCTCTTCTCTTTTCGTTTGTGCTTCAAATACATGAGCTGTTGAAGGAGGAAAGAAGACTAGGTTACATGGTCTTGGGCTTTTATGAGAGACATGGGCTGCGTTTGGGTTTATTTAATGGGCCCATATATTACAGATATGATTGGCTAAGTATGCAAGAATAATTTTTGTAAAAGATGTCCAAGTTTGGAGAATTTACATGTTTCATAACGAGATAAGTGTGTATATATGTATCTTAAATGCAAGAGAAGTCTGTGTAAAGAACAACGTAAGGCAAGATCAAAAACAGAATATTTCCTAAACAACTGTATTTCGCCTAACTATATATAGGCACAAATGTCAAAACTCGATTACAAAGTATTTGTTTATCATAATTATAGTTTGAAAAAGAAATTGAGGACGTGAAGATATGTACGGTCAATATAATAAGACTCGCGTTTTTTCCACTCATTTTTTTGGCTTTTAACACCTCTACTATCTTGAATTGACCACATTATCCCTTGTGGGTCTCGCTCTTGATTTAAAATTATTTCTTATTTTTTTCTTTTATTTTCTTCATTTAAATTTGACTAAAAGACAAAACTACCCACGACTCTCTCAAATAATAACGGCTAAAGTCAAATATGGGGTCCACTCTTGATTTAAAATCATTTCTTACCTTTTCTTTTTTCTTCTTTTGTGGTTTCTTCTTCTTCTTTTTTTCCCATTTGGGACGAAATCAGTATCTCTCTTTTCCAAAAGATAGTTGATTTGGCAGATAACCAATTAGTTATTGTGTTATTAAGTTAATGAGTTGTATATTTCTTTTGTTTATTCTGTGTTAGGAAACCATTTGTTTTTAAAAAAAAAAAACCTAAAGAGTAAAAAAGAATCACCTCATAGTTTTAATGAATACCTTTTGGTTAAACTGTAGCTTTGATATTGTCATTACATTATAGCACGCGCATTTGACTGCTCAACTTTCATTTTATTCGGTGAATCTGATGGTCCAATCTTTTTTCATGCCATCATTGCACGATTTTTAAAAGAAATTTATAAAAAGAAATTAAAAATATGACGGAGTTAAGTACATTAAAAATTATAAACTTGCACTATTATCATGCAAATACAAAAGAAAAGGCTCCCTAAAACATTATTACATTGAATATTATCTTTTCATTGATTACCGAGAAACTTTAAAATGAACATGTTAACACGATTGATACTCTTCTCCGTCATTTTTATAATTAATAGATACATATAAGCAAATTGGTGGGTCCTCTTGAATGTTGCCTTCCATAGTGACTGCACTGCAGAAAATAATATAATGAAAGATGAGTAAATTGTGTGTATGCATACAATATTCAATCTTTAAGTAAATTCTCGTACAGTTTTATTGAAAGCCGAAGTCGAAAAATTCACGATCATGAGGAGAATCTATGGGAAATAAAGTAAACAGTGTGCAAATAAAACTGACATTTCCTTACTCTGATGTATGATTAGTGACATTACAACTATTGGTTGAACTCTCATGCAAGTGGAAAATAGAGAGTAGGTTGAGAAGAGAAGTTGTTTGGGAGGGGCATAGGTAGTTTTATTTCTTTTTACTAAATCAAGAAAAAAATCGGACAAAAAAGAAGAAGGAAAGAGACACTTTTAGATCGAACGTGGGGCCCACCGAGGATAATGCGGTCAATTCAATGCGGAAGAGAGTGTCCGAGCAAAAAAAGAAATGGTGGAATAAAGTCTTAATGAGTGAAAAGATAAAGGAACGAGGGTGGGGCATGTGAAGGGCCTGGCCTCTTTACGAGCAACATGGGAGGAAGATCGAACCAGGACGACTACTAATAATGACCAGCTAAATTGTGCGACAAATGCCAAATAATCTAAGCACCTACAAAAGAATTATCCTTGAAACAAGGTGTCGATTTATTTTTCAGGTAATCTATCATCTATTATATATAATAAAAAAGCCGGAGCTAAGAGGGTGCTCGCCACGTGGCACTTTTCTTATATAAATCCGGCCGTGCGAAGATGCACAATTTTTCGTGCACGCCTATTGGTAAAATCATCGTCTCTAATCATCACACGTTATTGACCACAATTTGATGTTAGGATTAGTCGCGCAAATACAATGAAATAGAGAGTAAAAACGACGAAGAGAAATCGAGATACGGTATTTTATTCCGGTTCACTCTTAAACTAGAGATATATCTAGGGGTGTGCAAAAGAACCGGGAGCTGCCCAGACCGCTCGGGACCGGATCGGAACCGGTGGTTCCTAAACAAACCAGTCCGGTTCCCGGTTCTAATTTTTGGGAACCGGTGGGTACCAATCCGGTTCCCGATTCCAGGTGTGGAACCACCCACTCGTTCACCCGGACCGGACCGATAATATGATAATATAATATAATATATTTATTTATTTAATTTTTAATTTTTTTTTATAAAAATAATCATAAATCTCTAAATTAATCCTAACTCGCTTGACGCTCACGGCCTCACATTGAGTCGAGAAATACCTTTTTTTCGCTTTCGCCTTACACTTACTCTCACTTTCTCACTCTTTTCGGTCGATACTCACCTCACCATCTCCGTCTCCGTCTCCGTCCTTGGTTGGTGGGACCGGTTCCATGGATCCACCCAAGAACCGGACCGGACCGGCGGTCCGATTCCCGGGTGGATCCATGGAACCAACAAGCGGTTCTCGAATCCAATTTTTGGAACCAGTCCTTAATGGGCGATTCTTGGTTCTAGGGTGGGAACTGCCCATCCGGACCATGCTCACCCCTAGCTATATCCAATAGAAGATTCCACTATAGCACCTCCCACCTCTTTGTTACAACTTTCAATAGAGAAAGAGATTATATATACTCAGTGGCTATTCATGGGTCTAAGTCTAAACTGTCAATAAAATACGAGCCCAAACTATAAAAAGTCGATAGGGAGTATGAACCACACCTCAACATTTGATAATTCCAAAGCCGAAGATGGATTCTCTTATTTACAAGCAACACACGATCACTTTATCGAAAAATGATTGCACCCCTTTTACGTCTCCAAAGAACTCATTGTGTGAAATACTTTCCTTCTACATGTTGGCATCAGCGAATACTTTACATAGGCTCCGTTTTCTTTGTGAAAATTGAATGGTTTGGAAGATATTTTCCTAAAAATGATCGTTTATATCACTTATAAAAATAAATGAACGAAAATTATTTCAGTCGTCAACATAAATATTTAGATATAAGTTGTAATCGATAATGAATATATTTTTCATCGGCTAATTATTCCAAGCAATACAAGTAATTATTTTTAGGATAAAGTTTTTCAAATCACTCATTTTCCGCTAAACAAACGGAGATTTGCGAAAAATGTGACAATTCTGGAAAATGATAATATTTTCCAGTATTTGGCTGAAATCTAAAAATAGACTAGAAAATATTTTCCCGCCGTTTGGTATAGAAAATTTGATTTAATTTTCCTGGGGAAAATTATCAAAAAATTGGAATTTTTTTAATTTTATTTTCTTTTTTTTTCCTTTCCTTCTTTCTCGGTTGGTCGCCAAGGGATGACCTAGTCCTAGGCCGGCAAGCTCGAACCTCACCCGAGGTCACCAGAGCCTCGCCAAATCCGGCAAGCTAGGTGAGCTCGACCTAGTCGGATCTAGGGAGATGGAGCCTTGCCCAAGGCCGGTGAGGCTTGAGCTTGCCAAAATCTGGCGAGGTTGAGCCTCGCCGGCCTTGGGCGAGCTCATCCCTCGCCCCGTGGCCAGTAGCCGGCCGAGGAAGAAGCAAAAAGAAAAAAAAAGATCATAAAAAATAAAAATAATTAAAAATTCGAAATCGTTTTAAAAAAATATTTTATTAGAATGAACATTTCGTTAACTGAGGACCCGAACCTGAGCACAGAGGACCCGAGCATGGCTTTGGTGAACCCGATTCTGAGTGCCGAGGATCAGAGCTCGAGCATCGTGGATCCAAGCACAGCATTTATGCACCTGAGCTTGAGTTCCGGGACATCGGGCACGGGCACCAAGGCTTTGAGGGCGGACTTGATGAACACGGGCATGGACAGCGGAGCAAGTCAACGGAACGAGGGTGATCCTACGTGACAGTACTCTTGATAAGAAAGCTGCGTGCGCCACAAAAACCTAGGCTAGGGAAAGGACTGTGCATGCATGGGGTTTATTGAATGCCGAGCGGGAGACAGAAGGTCGAATTAGGTGGTAGCTGAACTAATAATACAATGCCCATCGCATATGGATGGTGCCAAGGTTTTCATTAAATGCAAATCGTGATAAACTAACAGACATAGAGAAGCCGTTCATAATAGTAGTAGTTGGCTGGCGAGGAGTTCCTTGCTCTTGCTGCTATCTTGATTAACAAGTATACCAGATAATGAACGCAATAATGGAGATTTTTGATTATTCAAGACGCGGGGTTTTCTCTTGGCATGTGCAGCCATGCTTCGAAGATGAAATCGAGCCTCTCGATTGTGCTTGACGCGATCGTTATCGTTAGCATCTTACAATTACTTTGATCGAAAAGGACATTATTAAGCTCTCGGGTCGGACATTTGAACACGGTATCAAAGGAAGACCGCACGTACATAGAGAGCATATAAACCCCATTTTTGAACGACGTGGGATGTTTCAAACGTGGACGTAATATGCATGTTTAGTCACATATACGTACCCGAGAGAGAGAGAGAGGGGGCAACTAAGTAGCACCCATTTTTTTTTCTGGTCTCACTCCTCTCTTCTATGTACACGGGGATCGAACCCCAGACCTGATACTCTCTGGCTCCCGCCCCCGATCCCTTGACTCGCAGGGCCGCATGCCCTGTTCGCTGGCGCCAGTTTGGACCTTTTGAAGTCTCGACCCACAAACATTGAATGAAGAATTTAAGGCAGTTGAAGGTCCTTCAACTACACCCACCACTAGTTGGTGACTATATTAACTACACCCTCACCCACCGCTCCCCATCTCTTCTAGTCTTTATATACAAAACCACAACCTCAAAATCACCCTAACTCTTCATCCAATCCCCGACTCGCCCGTTTTCCTCCCGCTGCCCCCCCACCATGCCGAGCAACGAGCAGCACCTCCTCGCCACCGAGATCGTCGACCGCGGCATCGAGTCCTCCGGCCCCAATGCCGGGTCCCCGACGTTCTCCGTCCGCGTCCGCCGCCGCCTGCCGGACTTCGTCCAGTCGGTGAACCTCAAGTACGTCAAGCTGGGCTACCACTACCTGATCAACCACGGCGTATACCTGGCCACCATACCGGTCCTGGTGCTCGTGTTCGGCGCCGAGGTTGGGAGCCTGAGCCGGGAGGAGCTGTGGAGGAAGCTGTGGGAGGACGCGCGGGACGACCTGGCCACGGTGCTCTCGTTCTTCGGAGTGTTCGTGTTCACGCTCAGTGTCTACTTCATGTCGAGGCCTCGCTCGATCTACCTCGTCGATTTCGCTTGTTATAAGCCTCACGACGATCTCAAGGTGATAAGCTCCTTTCCCCACGTCCTTGCATGCATGGGGAACGTAAAAGGCAAGGAATATGGTGTAGTGAAAGTCGTGTTTTATTACGTATCAAGCTATTTCTCCCGTATTCATATGCAGTGTTTGAACAGATCGGGCTTTTACGTGCGTACCTTAACTAGGTAAGATCAGTAAGTGGGTCTAACGTGAAGTATCGGTGAGATCGATCCACATGTAGGTCTTACGCGATACGACAGATGCGATAAACACCGATCTAGACTAGCGAGAAGAGTGGTATTCTAATTTCTTGATCCTTGCACGTATATTTTCTGCGAAACGTAGTCAATTCTATGTGCATATTTTTGGGAGTGGGAATTGAATTAGCTTGTTCATCACGTACATCTCAATCGGGCTCTTGACAACTAGCGACCTACCGAGGCCTCACGAGGCGCAAAGCAAGGAAAGTGACTCGGGGAGTCAAATCGCATGGATGATACGGTGGACAGACACCTAAAATTGTACTTAACTACTTACGATGTGCTTCCTTGATGTTGATTTTATCTATAGTTAAATGGTACACCATCTAGCTAAGTACTGTTTTCTGGTACGTCTTTCATTATTCTCTCAATTTATGGTCCGACGATTCAAATTTACCTGCCTAATGTCCAACTTTCGATCTAACTATTATCCGACAAGACTCCAGTTTCATAGTCAAATCAAATAAAATGAAAGGATCGCTCGCTCGCTCGCTCTTTTCAGGTGACCAAAGCTCAGTTGATCGACCACGCCATCCGATCCAAGAAGTTCGACGAGTCCACCATCGAGTTCCAGCGGCGGATCCTCCACGCCTCCGGCATTGGTGACGACACCTACGTCCCGAAGCCCCTCCTCGCCGGTGAGAACTGCGCCACCATGAAGGAAGGCCGCGCCGAGGCATCCGCCGTCATGTTCGGCGCGCTTGACGAGCTCTTTGAGAAGACCCGGGTCCGCCCCAAGGACGTAGGCGTCCTCGTCGTCAACTGCAGCATCTTCAACCCAACGCCGTCGCTCTCCGCGATGATCATCAACCACTACAAAATGAGGGGCAACATCCTCAGCTACAACCTCGGCGGCATGGGGTGCAGCGCGGGGATCATCGCGGTCGACCTGGCCCGCGACATGCTCCAGGCGAACCCGAACAACTACGCGGTCGTCGTGAGCACCGAGATGGTCGGGTACAACTGGTACCAGGGGAAGGAGCGTTCCATGATCCTCCCGAACTGCTTCTTCCGCATGGGCTGCTCAGCCGTGCTGCTCTCGAACCGCCGCCTCGACTTCCCCCGCGCCAAGTACCGGCTCGAGCACGTGGTCCGCACGCACAAGGGTGCCGATGACCGCAGCTTCAGGTACGTCGATTGCTAGGAACCATATGATAACTTTGGGCTTAGTCGAATTGCTTTGGACAAATAGATAATCTTCCCAGGAACGCCGCTTGCTTTAGGTATCCGTAGAGATAACCAAGATTAGCGCTCTCGGTGGACATAAATGTCACTAACAAGTGAATACAAAAGTCCAGGATGCTACTTCAAAAGACTAGGCCACCATTAGTTCTCTTAAGATATCATTCAGTTAATTAAGCGACCGGCGACTGCTAATTTCGATGCCCCGACAACATGTTGAGACGGCACGGATATTAAGAGTTTTATCTTCAAATTTTTACACGGTTGAAACCCTGGTCTCGACGTCGCCGGGTCGCAGTCCCGCGGCATAACTTCACGAGAACTGGGAGAGACATGGGTAACTTCACGAGACCTGAAAGAGACGCACGAGGGGCTTCCGGAGGAAAGGGACCATTTGAGAAACCAGTTCAATGCCAAAAGGAGGAGAGAGGGAGAGGGAGTAAATGCGATGCACACGAGAGTGGTTGAGAGTTATGTTTGGTCAGCCAACCCTCCATTAAATGAATTTCTGCATCCATCACGTGGCTCCTTATTCGTTGCAACCCCACGTCTAGTCCTCTTCAACCCCTATTCCAATCCCTATCATACACATGCATATCCAGAAATGGAACAAGAAATGGCCAATAAAAGAGGCCTAATTCCGTCCTCACTTTTGGTCAACTCCCAAATCTGTCCGAACTTGTTTTTATCTCATAAAAAACTCCAAATTTTAGGTTCAATCTCAAATCTGTCCCGAATTTTATTGTGTAAAAAAAATCACTAGAATTCAATTTATTTTCAAAAAATATATTCCGTGATCCAGTTCCAACTTGAAGTAACACTTCCACGTTTCCACGTCAATAACAAATCCACATCAACAAAATAATGGGGTTTTTTTAGATAAAAAAAAGTTCGGAGCAAATTTAGAATAAACCTAAAAATTAGGTTTTTTTTAAATTAAAATTTTTTTGGGGGATGGATTTCCTAGAATGATTTTATTTTGGAGAATTTCAACAATTTTAATGTGTTGGATTTGTTATCGAAGTAGAAATGCGACGTCGGTCTGTACCTATTACCCCATTACTTTGCTGATGTGGATTTTTTATCGACATGGAAGTGCCATGTCAAGTTGGGACAGGATCACGGAGGTATATTTTTTAAAATAAATTGAATTTTGGTGATTTTTTTTACACAAAACAAAATTCGGGGTAGATTTGGGACTGGACTTAAAGTTTGAGGTTTTTTCTAAAACAAAAAAGTTCGAGACAGATTTGGGATTTAACCTAAAGTTGGGGGGGGTTTACGGAATTCTGATGGGATTCTGGATTTCAAATGGGATTCTGATGATCATGATTCATGACCATGATATCTTTCTAACGTAATAATCACATGGGTTTCGGGATCAGCTATGACCATGAAAACTTTGAGTCTTGATTAATAAGTCCATCAATCTAACAGTACTAGAATTATCTCTTTCGATCTTGGTTAAATCTGATTGTCTCTCTACATACTATCAGGTGCATTTACCAAGAGGAAGATGAGCAGAGGTTCAAGGGGCTAAGAGTGAGTAAGGACCTGATGGAGATTGGCGGCGAAGCCCTGAAGACCAACATCACCACGCTTGGCCCTCTCGTCCTGCCCTTCTCCGAGCAGCTCCTCTTCTTCGCCGCCCTCGTGTGGCGGCACCTCTTCGGCAACGGGTCGCAGCCGCACCCCAAGAAGCCCTACATCCCGGACTACAAGCTCGCCTTCGAGCACTTCTGTGTTCATGCCGCAAGCAAGACCGTCCTGGACGAGCTCCAGAGGAACCTCGAGCTCAGCAACAGGAACATGGAGGCCTCCAGGATGACGCTCCACAGGTTCGGGAACACGTCGAGCAGCAGCATCTGGTACGAGCTGGCCTATCTGGAGGCCAAGGAGAGGGTGAGGAGGGGAGACCGGGTGTGGCAGATCGCCTTCGGCTCCGGCTTCAAGTGCAACAGCCTGGTTTGGAAGTCGATGCGCCGTGTGAGGAAGCCGAATAAGAGTCCCTGGTTGGACTGCATTGACAGATACCCGGTTGCCCTCTAAGCATGCTTGCAGTTCTTGGTGGATCATGGTGAAGACTTGAAATATTTTCGTAATATTATCTTTAACACTTTCTCCACGATAAAGCAGTAGTTCGTAATTGTCAAGTTTGATGCTGCGTGGGCTTTATTATAGCTTTTGTTTCAACCTACCATCTAGTACAACCACCGTCATCAACAGTTGAGCTGAATTTTAGACTAGAGGATCACTTGGGTAGACGTTAAGTTGAATTCAGAGACTCCTGATGTGGTGGAGATTAGATGCAAGTTGTGAATTACTAAATATGGAATTTTAAGTGTCTAGTATTTGTCTGTGATTTATTGCTGTGGTGCCGCTTGGGTAATCAGATATTACAATAAGGTCTTTTGACTGATCTCACGTAGCACAAGCATTTTTCTTGTGTTTTTGTCCTTGTTTTCAGTGATTTTGATAGTGACAACCAAATTGTTTGTAATTATTAGATAAAGAACGCACTGAGGTAATGAAAAAGAGATCTAGAGAACAAACTGTGTCTCCATAAATTTCCATATCAATATGTAACATAACAGATTTTCGACAAGCTTGCCGCTCTGGGAATCAGATTAATGGCCTATATATGCAACCTAGAGCAATCTGACACCAGCTGCCCAATATCATCATCATCATTATTTAAAAGAAAGGACCCCCAAAAGAAGCCATGGATAATCATCTTGTAATTTAGATGGTAGTCAAGATGTAAATGAGAAACGCATCATTTCATCATAGGGAAAGATGAGGGGAGGATTCAAAATTGACTCCAAAATTGTGCAGACATCAGGCAAGCAACGGCAATGTGGTAGATTATTATACACATGACTTGAGTTCGAACTCTAATATACGTGAGGGAAGCACCCAGATCATGCTATGTTGACATCTACTATATATCAATATGCCAAATCTTGCCGAGAACAGAGGGACTACAGAGGATTTGGCATTTCATGCTTCAAAACGTCTGAACCAGTCGCTTATAGTTCTAGAGAGGACTCTAGTCTCATTCAAAGAAAGAGTCTTGAGCCCCTGAGCAATAGCATCCGCTGGAGTATACAGGTAACCGGCTTGCCATTTTGGTTCCTGGCAAGACAAAATCAAAACGAGATTAAGTTGATTGAATCCAGAGATATTTATTGAGAGAGAAGAGAGGAAAAAGGCATACATGATTTCTCTAGCAAGTAGTGACAGAACAAGATGACACTTACTAATTATAAAATGCTAATGACACACTAAAAGTGACAAGAAAACTTTAGGTAATTGGTCAAATGTCAATGAATTAGATTATGCTTGCCTATCAGGTGTTGGCCTGTTCATATTATAGTGCCGATAAAATATATTTACGGTATTGCTTTTGAATTATCAGACATTACCTGTGCGCATGGCGTGATATGGTTACCACTTAGCTGGACCTTTTCCAATGTCCCCCCAAAGGACTCGACTCGAGGCTTTAGTGTCCCTTCCAACAAATCCGTCTCATCAATAGGATCCACACTGAACTTCAACTGCAGAATGGCACGAGATCTATAAAACATACTGGAAACACCACGCCTCATCTGTCAATCTTACTTTTTGGCAAGAAATAACACTCTTTTCCTCTGAGTTCAGACTAACACAAGTAACTTTACCTACCAAAAGAGTGTGTGGCACATTGTATGCATTCTTGCAGTAATCACGATTTTCAGAGGGTGTTGGTTTGAACTCTGATATCCCCTCAGATACCTAAAAGAAGAAATGTGAAGCTTTCAGATGCACAGACATTTAAAGAATTGCCAGTCGATCAATTCAACTATCTACTGTTAAAATTGAAAACAGTGCCTTCATGGGGCCATTGGGGGGCTCTAGGGAATAGGCTTTTCTCAATCTTACATTGCTCTCACGATTTGGAAAAAACATTCACAAAAATCAGCAGATAATGTATTCTTCAACTCCTGATAAGCTTAAGGTTACAAATGATATCATGCATCTACGAAAAAGATAAAAAGAGTTAGGTCAGTAGTTGCCTCAGCTTTTCAATATGGATAACAGATCTTATCTATATTTTATCTCATATAATAATGAAATGGATCTAAAAGCCAAATTGATGATGATCTCTGGCAAATATCCAACTTACCTGATTTAGTACTAAAGGCAACTGATCAATGAACTTGTTCAAAGAGACTAGGGCTTCCTGGTCATACTCTGCTATCACTGCACCAGCTGTGTCGAATAACATTTTGAATGCATCTCCTATATTTTAAGAACAGTGAAAGCAGTTCAAACTCATTGCTTTACAAGGTGAATATATCTTGAAGCAAATCATGTAAAAGTAGCTTTCTTCACCAAACATATATATGATTACCTTCCTATTATTTTTCATGAAACATAACAATAATAAGATGTAACTGAACAGATAGCGAAATTATACTGGTTAACTTTAAGGGCAAGCAGTGATGAGAGGATCACAAGACCCCATACCTGAGGCATTTCTAGCCATGTTGTAAACAGGGGAAACCTCCATAAGTGGCATCACTTGACTAACAAGAGGACCCAGCTGCAAGAAATCCAGAAAACTTTAGTTCTAATTGAGAATACTGGTAAACTGAAGAATGATCTGTTAGATAGCTGAACTAAAGCGACTACTTTATTGCATCTATTTATCACGGTGTCCATATAAAGATTGTGGGAACGTATTTTCCTTATCAGCTATTAAATAAGGCAGTGATGATGAAGTCCTGTTACACAACATTCTAACAAGGATTCAGCTATTCAATCAACGAAGGTGAGTAAAGCTCCCGCTCCAGCTACTAAAGCCAACATTGTTTAAAAACATTTAATGTAAAAAAACGGAAGCACTTTCGTGTTAAAAGCTATTTTATTGAGATGCAAAAAGCTTTTTTACATTCACGAAACAATGTGGAGCACTCACAGCACCACCGACGAAGCATAGAATAATGCTGCATGCACAACAATCTTGCATGTTTGGGAAAATGTTTTGTGATGCTCTCTTCGGCTTATGTAGAAAGATGCAAGTGCCACAAGCAATACAAACTTAGAGAGTTCAATCACATGTAAGAAATAACCATGTTCAAACATGCATGACCCTACATAAAACAAGCATACTTTGAGATGAAAAAGGGAAGATGACCTTCAAACCCAAGAAATTAAAAGAAAAAAACATTACCTGCTCAAAGTAAGGAACTGCCTCTGATGCTGGTCGGTTGTTGTACGATATTATGGCATTGGCCTTCCACAAGAGACAACATGCTCTGTCACACTCCATAATCGCTTGATTTACTTTAAACCATACAAAATTTCATAATCAGCAGTTTACATCAATAGAGGCTGATGTATATGATTTGCTTCTCAAAGAGCCTAGGACAATTTCAATCAATAATTTCGGAGAGGGGCAAAAGCAAGGATAAGCAGACCTTTGGTATCTTCTCAGAGAAGTAACTTCCAGCTAGTACTTGGAGAAGTGCACCATTGCTGCAAGAATGGTTTGAGAATTAAATGGGTTAACAGCAACGAAGGCAAAAAGATATATTATGTTCATTGCCCTAGTTTTAGGGATCAAAGACCCAAAATTTTTATTAAGATTCAAGAATCTCCCAAGGGAGTTCTAAAATGGTAAAACGCAGCAGCGCAATTGATTACTAAAAGGACCGCAGACCACAATCACGTGCTCATGCAACCAATGTAAATAAAGTCATCTACATCCTAGGGTGTGATTTTCATAGTGCAATTTAGGGATTCTTAATCTGAGAAGTATGCATTAAGTAAGCAATCTAGCAGAGTCGCTTCTCCAGCTTGGAATAACAATGGAACTGTAAGTGAAATGATGCACCAGTAAAAGAATTGCTACTTTGCTGCAGCAGAACTATGTATCTCAAAAGGTGGGACTCTGTGACTTCCCAACAACAACATGACGAACTCGATAATCGTCTTAATCCTTTCGAACAGGTAAGATTCTTCAAGCATTCCCAAAAGGAGGAGAAATGCCCATTACAGCATTTCTCACACCTTCAATAAAAGGAATTATCAGTGGTACCAACACCTGCTGCACACCAACTCCAACAAAGTGATCAACTTTCAATCACAGAACACCAAGTTATATATTCCATCCTTAAAATGAACTTATATATTAAAGTTAGTGTGCTATGCTTTCATTCATGCTGGTCGCTACAATTCCTTCGTATAAAAGTGTCCCCATACTCATATGTAGACATGACTGTATACATAGCTACACAGGTACATAACGTTGGACCCAAGGACGCACGAGAGCATATAAACTGTTAATCACCAGAAATGCCATGATGAATTCCTCACCTGTGACCAACAGAAAAGAGAGGTAGATCAACAAGATCAGCAGCAGATAAGTCGTCATCAGGTAATCCAGATGTCAAGACATTATCTAGGCAAGAATGGAACTTCTCATATATTTCACTAGCAGCTCGGGCATGGTCAAAGGTCACATTGTAAGGCACTGCGATGATCAGAAACCCCTCCTTTGCCAAAAGCTCAATCAAATAGCTGCAGCACCACCAAAAACAATCAGTCAAAAGAAATAAAAAAACAGTACCCTTAACATAAGCAAATAAAAGAATCGGAACAGACTACCCGTAGGTGACTTCAGGAACGGCTCCAATGAAGGCACCACCCAAGAACTTGATGATGGCACGTGGCTTCCCACCACTTGTTGGAGGCACCACCAAGCAAGAATCTAACCTCTTGTATATCTTGCTCCTGCTGTTACCAAGAGCACTATTAGCGTTCGTGTTGACGCCAAAGCTGCCACTTCCCACGTACCCATCAGAGACCATGCGTCGAAGAGGAAGGTTGCTGTCCAAATTGAGACCGCAAGATTGAATCTTGGACCGTAACAAGTTGCGGGTCCGAGAGCAACCGGGTCCATAACAAGTGCGGGCTTTTGGAGAGATGCATCCGACCGTAGAGCCGAGAATTGATGTGCCCAGTTCCATAACCGATGCTGTGATTCAGCCACCGAGCCTTACCTGAGAATTGGAGCTCGAATGGGGAAGCAAGTACGGTGTGGGGACTGTAGAAATCTTGGAGGAGGAAGAAGAAAAAGACAAGACACGGTGGTGGGAGAAATTTTAATGTTGGTGCTTCCGCCACGCATCCTCAGATTCCGCCGTCTGTTTGTTTGATTAAGATTTGGTTGTTGGGAGATACCTGTGTATTTGTTCTTTCTTTGGGCTTGAGAAGCTTGCTCTCCTTCTGGTTCTGGGCCTTTCAGTAGTACGAAGATAATTATGACAGTGGAAAAAAAAAACTGATTATGACAATAAAAAATGATCGTTTATTTTATTTTACTTTTTGGCCAAATGAAAAAAAAATTAATTTATAATGTAGAGAGTTACGAGGGACCAAGTGAGAGTCCAATGCATCCGAGCCCGTAATATTGGTAAATCATCCCACGTGGCACCGATATGATCTAAGAGTTGAGATATACGGAGCTCGTGTGCATCCAATGTACCAAAATATGACTCCTTGTTATATGGTCTTCAATTATATTTTCATATGTAAAAGAGAAATATAACGGTGTGGTTGATAAGATCCATCTTCATAGTCAAATCAAGCCATTAGTATTTGTCCTCGAAGATTCTTGGCAAAATTACTCCCGTTTTTGCGTAACAAAAGGGTTTGGACGGGGTTGAGATCAACCTCACTCGGCATTAGAGTGTTCAATTTATGACACCAACGGAGCACTAACTATCTTCCGGATGAGTCTGTCGCCACTGCCTTATTAGATCTGAGTGAGGAAGCTTGAGATCGGCAATACGCTTAAACCCAAGTCCATCCTTCGTAGACTAATTAAGGTTTTCTGAGATGTCACTTTTGACTTGCAAACCAAGTTCATAACGCTCGATCAACCAATCAGATATTACTTCCTTTTCCCACGAGAGTGCAGCAATTAGGACTCTACAAATTTTGGTGCTTAATGCTCGTGCGAATTGACTCAACCAAAATGGTGATATATAGGTAGCAAGTGGGGAAAATAGATGAATTCAATACATCGAGAATAAAGAACCCTCTTACACTCCGATTATTTCGCGAAAAATAAATAATTTGAAAAAATATTTTTTTCGATAATAATCAATTGTATCTTCTAAAATTACTAGTTAATGAAAAAAATATCGATAATAATTGATATCTAAATATTTTCATAAATAAAAAATTATTTTAAAAAAAATACTTTTCAAATCATTTATTTTCCTCCAATAAACACAGCACCTTAAAATCAACATCTCCTGTCATTCCAGGGATATGGGGTTTGAAAACTTAAACATGTCAGAAACGTGGCACTGATTTGGAAACTTCTGCAAATTTATGCATTTCTTTTCTCTCTTCTTCTTTTCTCAGGGATCAATTCAAGAGCTTGCTCCGAACCCCATTCCCGGCCGACGCGACCAAGCGTCGGTTTGGCTAGAATATTATGCATCCCTGAGGGGGATTGTTCTTCCATCTCCCTTCACATTAGATCCTTTGCAAAGAGAGAACCAATGGCACAAAATGGCAACGATGGCTGATATATCTGTCAGTGAATGGGTTTCCCAGGACCTTCCTTGAAAAATTGGCCTCGCCAGAACGAGAACAGAAAAAACTATAGGAAGAAACGCTTTCCACTCAAGACTGCTTACGCGTTCTACTACAAATAAGTCAATTTTAGTCAATGACATCTCCTCAAAAGAAGACTAAACAAGGAAGTGCCGACAGCAGTGGTATCCAAAGCCCGGCACAACATTAAGCTACATGGTGCGATAAGCGAGTGATTACTAAACATACATGTATTCACCCCCTCGAACAGCATTTGCAGCGCCTTTTCTCTCTTCTTCAGCCTCCTTTTCACGCTCCTTCCAGCTCTCGTAGGCATTATCATCAGTTTGCAGCTCGTGCCGACAGATCGGACAAGAATTGTGTTCATCCTGCCACAAAGTAAAGCACAAGTGCGGCAACCAGTTATTTCACAGCTCAAGGAAATCACACGGAATCAGAACTTGAAGTACACTTGCTTAATATGCCACGAGTGTGACTGAGAATAATGCATTTACAAAATTTCTGCCTAATATAATAACAAGGTAGAGTTTCATTACCAGCCAAGGCTTTACACAAGGAGGGTGAAACGTGTGCTTGCATGGCAGCTCTTGCATCTCATCATTCACGACCAAGTTCTCTCTACAAATTGCACATTCTGCATCATGTCCCATTTTGGCTAGAATTTCTTCTGACAGAGTAATGACTGGAAGCTTTGCAACAACTTCTTTACTGGCAGGTGGGGCTCTTGGAGCTACGGGAATGTTATCCAAGATCTACAGACACAAATTTATGTCAAAGATCCTTCATAGGAGCAGCAAAGACACCTCGCTGTCCAAACTGAACCGATTAAACACTACAAAGCACCAACCACAAAGCAATATACATGAAGCAGCTAATGAGCAAACACCAAGTGAATGGAGCTAAGAGATACCTCGGGTAATGTCGTATCAAGGTTCTCCATCAATTCCTGAATCAAATTTGCAGCTGTTTCGGACATATGGGTATCCTCCATTTGATGAGATGATTCAGCCGCAGCAAGCATAGAAACAGTGTTCATGAGTTCAGACTGCACGAGCCAATGGGGCCGAGGAGGCTCTGGATCCACAGTAAGATGCCCTTCAAACAAATAACCTGCATCGACATATTCATGCGGGAAAAAAAGAGACATGATTGTTAAGCCAAAAAGCAATAACAGGAAAACAAAGAACCTTAATTAGATTAAAAAATTGCTCTCAGACCTCTACTTGCATTAGACTGTGTGGATTCTGGAGTGGGATTATCCGCAATATGCAGTTGTTCTCGTGCTTGAGCGATACAACTCTTCAAATTTTCCTTCTCAGAAGGATTAGACACCAAGCTTTCGGCCTCCTCAAAGAGCCCTAATCCGGCGAGCCAAAAACCAGGCGCCGTGTGTCTCGTCTTCAAGATTGTTGCGACTCGACATACCACAGAATAAATCTAGCACCAGGAAAAGCACAAATTTTTCTCATTTCAGTCGAGTAAACTTCCATAAATCAGAATCGAACTTGTAATCGAGCACCGCATACAAAACATCTCCAAATTCTAGTCCCTATATAATTCCTCCAATTGTAATTCTAGCAGTTTGAGCTGCAATTGCACGGATCACGGCGCCCAAAATCAACATCTGCCGAAACTCCACGATCAACTAGGGCGCATTTGCTTATACGCGCGCATCATGACACGGCCTAATTTCTCGAGATTAAAAAACCCAGGCAAACCCAATCAGCCGATATCGATCATCCGGTTCACCAGAACGCCACGATCAAAAAGCAAAAAAAAAAATCGAAACTTGAACGCACAAAACGCCACCATTGCCAATTCCAACCCTAATTCCGCAGAGTCAACGCACAATCTCGAAATGGGTGTCCGCGCAAACTCATCCCCGCGACGGAAAAACAACAGGAGGGGTGGAAAGAACCGGGTGCCCACCGATCGGCGAAGCGAGGGCGAGGCGGAAGGGTAGCACCGTTGCAGGATCGACTTGATCGAGGAAACGGCTTCTTCGAACCTCTGCTTCTTCCCCAGCTGCTTCTGCAATTCCCGCAGCTGCAGCTCCATTCCCTCCTCCGATCCCATCTTTCTTTCCGGCCAAAAAGAGCGAGTCGGAATCCCCTCGGCGGCGGCGGCGGCGGCGGCGGGTCCTGAAGATTGTGCGAGGAACTTGGAGCAGGGGCCCTCGTCTCCGGGGCTTTTTCTACGTCTTCATGGGCGACCGATGCTTCTTACCCAGAGAAAAACGTGGGAACGGACAAGCATCGCCCACTTGGATTTAGCCTCCCCCAAGTAGATCATGCATGTCGATTCAATTTTTACTTTTCCTTTTTGACTTTTTTTTAGAGAAAATGGCACGAGCAGTCTCCGAATTTTGACCCCAATATATAATACGGTTACTGAACTTTTAATTGTTCGACGTGATCCCTGAACTTTAACTCAATGTGTAACGTGGTCTCTGAATTTTTAATTTGTTTAATGTCACGTGTGTAATTTAGTCATTGAATTATATGAAAATGTTCAATATAGTCCATGAACTAAATTAATGAAATGGCTACGCTGAACATTTTCATATAGTTTACATTGAATATTGTACCAAAAGTCCAGGGACTACATTAAACAAAATAAAAGTTCAGGGACTAGATTGAACGTTAAGCTAAAGTTCATGGACTATATTAAACAAATTAAAAATTCAGGGACCACATTGCACATTGGACCAAAATTCAGGGACTGCTTGTGTCATTATCTCTACTTTTTACTAGATCCAAATTTTAGGGTACGGTGAAATAATTTCCATGGAGATCGTTTTGAAGAAAAATGATTTAGTTTTCATTTGTTTTACGATTTAGGGAGAGTGATTTCTTTCTTGCTAAAAGGGATATATAAACTTATTGTTTCCGGTCCATGAAAAATGCCGCCTGTAGATTGATTGGTTTTCCTTCATCCAAATCCTGAAAAATCAAAAAATAATTTCCCGAAAACAGTTTTACTTCAATAAACGGATCCTTAATTTTATTTTATTTTAAATAACAACACCATAAACACTTAGATGAAATTTGAGCTCTTTTTTAACGTTGCTTTTACAATAAATGGAGGCAAGTATCTGAACAAAAAAAATTAGTAAAAGTTTAGGTATGTGTTGTTGGGAGTGGCGTCAATATATCCAATTAGATCCACCTTCACTTTTATGGACTAACTAGAATATATTAACTGTTCTACGCCGCACCGATTTTTCAATGTAGAGTTTTTCTAACACAACTCACTCACACGTGCATCATAGCTATTCCTTTTAACATCGAATTTATCGCAAGTCATAAATGTCAACACGTAAAGTCACACATAATTTTCTTTTTATTTTTGTAAATTTTTGAAAGCCGGATCATATTTTAAGTTGTGACAAGAAAATGAAGAGGGTCAATTTATTCCTTATCTTCAAGTGGAAAATTGATAAGTTTAATCTTAGATCTTCCGCTTCATAGGTTCTGGCGTTTCATCTTTAGCCGAAACACTTCAAGCTTTTAAATATCGAAACATAGATGCACATATAATTTTTTGGGCAATGCCGAATATGTTATCAAACTACAACAACTTTTCATAACGGGGACTTGTCCATCCTTTTTTTTTTTTTTGCTACTTTTATTGCAAGCCGAGTGATCAAATTAATTAACTCATAGTACATCCTAAGATCAAGCCTATGAGGTAATTTTTCAGAAAAAAAAAATGCGGCCTTGACTTCAGTTAAGACAGAAAAAAGGAAAAAAGTGGTGAACCTCGGGGCCTTGTCCACGCTTTTTGCTAAATTCCGATAAGATGATTCTCTTCTCTGATCTGATCACATTGAAAAGCAGAAACATAGACCACCCAATGATGAATAAGCCAATTTGGTTATACAAGGTGTGGAAGATTGTCCACAGTTAATTTGAAAGATCTTCACTTTTCTTCCTAAGAAACCCCAAATTACTCACCTTAGCAACAAAAAAAAAGAAGGAAGAAAAAAAGAACTCAAATAACTCAACTAGATAAACAAGCATCAGAGTCGGATAATTCAATAGTCAACTATACAAAAATAGATTTATCAAGGCATTTAAACACCCAGATGGAAACATGTCGCACGATTCGGCGAGGCGAATGGTGTAGACCCATCTTAAATCATTCATTAATCTCGAGAGCTTCTCATTAAAGATTGCTGGGCATACTCACTTTCGGTGTAAGATCGACACATTTTTCGGTAATTCGGGTGGGAAATGTCTTGGATCCGAAGCTTTCACAAAAATCTTATCTGGTGTTTGTACAGATAAGATATGTTAGCCCCCATATGCATGTTGTCATCTTCCAACCTTTCTTGCACCTTTCTTTGGGTAGGCAATCTAACACAGGTTGGCTTTAGTCGTCTTGGGTTCTCGCCGAAAGGGATGATGATGAGCATATATTCCTTCGTATGTAAGCAAATTCTGTGTCATTTTGCCCTTTTGGGCTCGTTTAGCTTTTCATCCCCTGTTTTTTTGTTTTTCTTCTCTGTTTTTACAATTAGCTGCATGGTCACCTGGTCAGACATGGGCATGTTGTTTTGAGGCTGTTCTTGATAAGATCATTGAATTCTTCCTTTCGGTTTTTGGGATGAGAGGGTCTATTCTTGGAAAAAGGACACGATCTTGATCGTGTGATAAGGTTTTTCCACTTCCTCTTTTCGCCCTTTTGCTTACCTTAACCTCCATGTCATCAGCCCCTAGAATTGGGGCCTCCACTTCTCGAATCGTGGATCTTCGTTATCCATTGAGAAGCGCTAGTTTTAATTCGAGTTCCAATTCCAGCTCCAACTTCTTTTATCTCATGAAATAAAAACATATACTCTTTCTTAGGCTCCAATTTTGATCCAAAATCTTCTTTATCTCGTAAAAAAGTACTAACTTTTAGCTTGAATTCCAATTCTAATCTACTCAAAGAAGCATCAATTACAGTCGCTTCCAAAATCCGGCCCCCATCAAGGTTCCATCCAATGATGACGTTAAAGACGAGTCATTCAACGTGTATTTGACAACTCATGACTATGTTGACGCGGAGGATCATACACGGTTCGAGAATTTTCCCTGTTTTTGGACGCCGCTGATTGCGAGTTCAAGGTTCTGTTTTCTCAATTATGGACATGCTCGGATCCCACGAATCGCTCTTTCATGATTGTTTGCCAAAAATCCAAATTTGAATGCTCGCTTTTCCTCCTTTAACTTGGTTCAAAACTATTCATATAACAGTGGTGGCGATAATTGCGAGTCACCGAGTACACATGGAATAACACTTCAAATTTTGACGGGGGCAAAATTTATATACAAACTGAAAGTTGATACTTTTTTATGAGATAAAAAAAATTTGGTTTGAAGCTATTGATATTCAGGCGGCATCTTCGGTGACAACAACTGTGAGTTGTCAAGTATGTATGAAATGACACGTTAAATTTTTAACAGAATTACTGGATGAAGCTTGAGGAGGGCGGAAAAGTTTTGATCGAAATTGAAACCCAAAGCTAAAGTTGGTATTTTGAAAAGGAACTAGGCTCGGAAAAAATCAATAGAAAACATTCTCTTTGAAAACTCCTCATTCATGCCATAAACGTCTCAAGTTTCACACATAGTACAAAATATAACATGTTATATACCAAGACAATGAAATAGACTACAATTATCATAAATCTCGTTTGCCAACTCATGGATTATGCAAATTTAATCTTTGCAAATAAAATAAACCGTGTGAGATTTGATGAATGCACCGTTTTAGCTTCTCCTAGTGCACATATTTTACAATTCACTAGGATATAAACTATACCAATTGACATCTTCCCACTTGAGTTTTTTTTTTTCCAATGCTGGTTCATTTGCTGATATCACAAGCCACAGCGTGTCCCTATCATTTGGTCGTGTACGTAAGGCAACACCACAACTGCAGTGACCTGAACTGCAGCTTCTGCTCATATCTATTCTTGCACCCACTGAAGATGGCTTTTACTGGCTCGACAGCTCTTTTTCGGTTTTAGGTAAAGAGATAAAGATCAATAAAGAGGACCAGAGATTGGTCTCCTTTATTGAGCTGGTTCAGGATCACGACACTGTCTATAATCTCTCTCTCTCTCTCTCTCTCTCTTTTCCTGCATCGTCCTCCATCATCATGACAGAAAGTAATCAAGATGATGGCCAGCTTGGTGGATTTCTGACTCAGATTGAAGGAAGCAAGACACATTAGATGGGCCCATTTCACACGTATGATAAGATCAAAAGGGCAACCTGAGCTGTTGCTGATGGGATGGTACTTTTCCTCCTCCTGTTTCACCTAACAATTTCTTAAATTAAATAATGGATTACTAATAATTAAGTGATCCTTCAGTGTAATTCATTTCAAGATCTTCATAATAGCTTTTGTTAATTGCTTGATTGATTTTAGGATTTTGTTTTTCTTTTGTAGAATCTTTTCTTAGGTTTTAGTATTTGTTTGATTCTTTGGCCACATGGGACCAACATGGTGTCACTTATGTCATGATGGTCTTTGTCAGCTTTCTATTCAGGTCATAATAGCTTCCACCTCTTTTTCTACATGACCATCATCATCCTTCTTTTTCCTTTTCCCTTCTTTCAGGCAAATATCACAGTGCAGACACACCTTCAAGAATAGAATCATTCACTTTATCAAGAAAGCAAAAAAAATGTTATGCTTCTATACTCTTCATTGTTATCAAAGATTTTGACACGATAAATATTCAGAAAGCTTTCTTGAATTAAGATATCACAGTCCACCCTCTTAGACTTGGTGACTTTACACGAATGCAGAAGGTAGTGTCAAGTGCCCGGTGGACATTACTTTTGACAATATATTTAAAAATCTAAAGAAGAAAATTAAAAGCAAACCCAAAAATCCCCAACAACGCCCCCAACCTTTCCCTTTATAAGGGGGCCAATACCTCATGTAGAACTTCCCCCTTCTTCGTCCTACTCCTCTTGCTCTCTCTCTTTTCTCGAAGTTCTTCTTGTTGGCTAGGTTCTTGAGGCTTCTTGATCCCTTGAAGGAAGATTTTAATGCCAAAATGGGTTTCTTGTTGGAGGATCCTAGCTGTTGCTTGATAGTAACCCATGTCCTGTACAAAGCAGCTCTTATATTTGCAGTGATGAGATGGGTCTTGTCTTGGGCTTTCAGGCTCAGAGACAGAATCACCATGTCCTCCTCATCTTCTTCTTCCTCCTCTGTTGAAACAGAGCACGCTCCCTCCGTTTCTTCCCAGATGATAAGAGACAATCTGGTGCTGACCACCTATGCGGATGTCATGGAGAGGCTGCCACAGATCTGTGAAACGTGTGCAGTATGCCTTAGCCAGCTGAGGGAGGACGATGAAGTCAGGGAGCTGAGGAACTGTTGCCATGTTTTCCACAGAGAATGCATTGACAGATGGGTGGATCATGATGGCCATCAAGATCATGATCATGAAGATAATCACAAGTCTTGCCCGCTCTGTAGAGCCCCCTTGCTGACCCCCTCACAGAGCTCGGACTGGAGTATGAACGAACCCAGTTGGGCTGTGGAGAGACTTCTCTATCTTTTTGGGGATGATCTGCTTCTATAGTTATCTTGGAATTTTTTTTCCTCTTCATTTTTGACTTTTTTTGGAAGGCTTAGAGTAGATGTGATTACTGTGATCTGTAAGTTTAGTCGCTATAATCGAATTTAATCTTTATATTGAAATCAGCAATCACTCACTACTGATGTTCAAGATTCTTGGTTCTTGTTATTGTGGTTGGACCGGCTTGGGCTTTCTTGTGTACATAATCCAGAGTCACTTCTTCCTTTAGTAAAGTTTTGTGTTTCTTTTTTCAAATTGCAATGTATAGCTGCTATTCTTTCTGTTCTTATTATAGTCCAGAAGTGTAGGATTAAAAAGATTACTAGTGTTTTAGAGAGCTAAGCAAGGAATCTTGATAGCTTCCCAAAGGATGAACTAGCAATTGGACTTGATTGATGGTGCAACCCTTCCTTGCTAACAAGGCTCGGTCAATCTAGCTATACATAAAATAATAGAAAATCTAGCTATAGCTTCTACTGAACGATAGATTTGAGCAGCCAATTTACCTGTCTTTTGACCAAAGAGCTCAGTGAAAAATATATCACTTGAGTAAGTGGGTTAAGGCGAGATCACTAACCTGATCATCCCAAAATTAGATGACTCTTAATGGAGTACTTCAAATTGAGAAACGAAGATCACTTTTTCCCTCTTTAGCAGATGAAGAAAGCCTTTGATGACAGTCAAAACGAAGTGCTTATCCCTTTGTTGCCACATGATTGAAGAGAGGAAATTGTTGAGGGAATTATATGTGGGTCATGCCTGGCCAATCTATATGCAAGTTTGACTGGAAACCCACAGGCCACGAAATAGAGAAACTATGTGCCTTTAGGCAGAAATTGAAAACCCAGACCGTGGATGTCATGTATGACATATTGGCTATATTTCAAAATGACTTCTTTACATAAAACATCTGTAAGTTGATTATAGCGGTATTTCCTATTTGGTAGATGAAATTTGGTCACCAGATAAAGTTACTATTCTCGAATGTTTGGTAACACTGGTATTTTAAATGAGGTAAATCGATCACCGGTTAGGATGTCCTAGACAATGATTATTATCGAAGAAGAAATATTATTTAAGTCAAGTTTCTTTCTTCGTCTTTCCTTTTGCACTGTAGGGGAGTTTTTGTTAAGACTAAGAAAATAACCTAGAGGAAGAGAATAGGTTGATTTGAAATCTTGATAAATTTTAGCGGAATTGTTCAAGATTAACTTTGATAGATTTTTAAAATAGATTAATAATATAATATATAGATGCTTCTATCAGTCATATATTGAAAAGAGTGAAGAGAATGAAGATACTGCAAATAGATTTTATAGTGTGTAGGCTTATGTCAAGTCTAAGTTCACTCTTTTAGACTAATAGCCACAACAAGGTTGGATACCACGAGTAAACTCATAAGACCTTACAACTTCTACCCAAAACCGGTAGACACTACTATAAATAAACAAACAATGCTATTACACTTGGTACACTTGTCAATTCACATATTACAAGGAGCAAAGAAAACCCTTAGAAGAGAGAATCACAAGCAAATATTACTATCGGTACAAGCACAGGAGTACAAAAGAGTTCAGAGTATAAGTTTTCTCAATTTTTTGAGCTTAATTTCCTAAAAAACCCCAACTTTAGGGTTTGTCCCAATCCTACCTGAACTTTTTTTTGTCATGTAAAAAATCACAAACTTCCACTCAAGTCCCAAATCTACCCTCAATTGACTTTCCGTCCAACAGTACCATTAGTCGTCCCGTGGCATCGCCACATCCATAAAAATGCCACGTCAACTTCCCTGTTCATACGAACCGCCATCTTCTTCAACTTGCGGTTACTGTTCATCATCTTCAACCTCCGGATTGCTCGATTTTTTTTTTTGGTAAGGTCCGGATTGCTCGATTTGTCATCCAATAAATACATCATTTGGCATTTTACCATGATACACAATCCCAGCACCTCTCTCCCGATCACATTGCCGTCCTTCACACATTTGAAGATGTTGGAAATGGGGAAGTTCAGCTGCTCTCGCCTGATGTTGGTTCGGTGCCGGTTTTGATTTTTTTAACCTGATTGTCTTTCAGTTGACTGTACACATCATTAAGACTCTGTTCATCCTCTTCCTTGTCTTCTTCAACTTCTTCTACTTCTTGCTCATCTTGTTCTTCTGGTTCCTCATCTCCAGCTGGGTCAACTTGTTCTTCCTCCTCAGCTTGGGCTCCGTGTTATTCTGGCTCCTGGGGGTAGCTCAGAGCTGTGATAGGTCTGTGAAAAGCTAGCTTCTTGGGACACACACCTGTAGAGATTGAACGACTTGAGCCTGTCCGGCATTGAAGGAGATCTGGTCAAGAAAGGAGTTCCCTTTTCGCTTTCCCCCTCTTGTTCTTGTCCAAGCTCGGAGCCTTGCTGTAAGAACCCATGAAGGGTTTCCATTTCAAGGGTTTTGCCAAAATGGGTGTTGGGTTCTTGGGATTTGTAGTTGTAGAAACTCACGGACTTGAGCCTCTGCAACATTGATGCAGATATGGCGAGGTGTTGGGGTTTTGGGCTATCTTCGTGATTTCTTTGTTGTTGATGTGGGTTTCCTTCTTCTTCCTTGGGTTTGTGGCTGCTAAGGCTTGATGTGGTGAAAATGGTGCCAATCATGAGGTTGAGGAGCACGGAGAAAACACTGGCGTGAACCAGCTGTGCATGGTCGCCCAGATTGACGGTGCACTTGTCACTGATTCTTCGAGCATGGCTGCAGAGAGAGAGAGAGGTTGAGGTGAAGGTGACTGGGTAAGTTAAGAGTTTCGTGTGTTTTGGGAGGTGAAGGTGAAGGTGAATGGGTAAGTAGAGTTCTGTGTCTTTTGATAGGCAGGTGAAGGTTGAAGATAATGAACAGTAATCGCAAAGAAGATGAACAGTTCGTGTGAACAGTGTCTGAAATCCTGGACTTTTTTTGACGTGGAAATGCCACGATGGACAATTAACGAAAAGTTGGACCGAAGGTCAAATAGTGGGCAAATTTGGGACTTAAATGAAAGTTGAGGGGTTTTTATGAGACAAAAAAAAATTCAGGGTAGAATTGGAACAAACCTTAAAGTTTGAGGTTTTTTAGGGAATTAGGCCAATTTTTTGCCAAAACCTTCAACTTGTTTGGTATACTTTATATAGACGTTTCAAGCTCCAATCTAGCCATTGAAGTGTCTTTAGAAAGCTAAAAGAGCCATTGGAATTGGGAGTGCATCGCTGGAAAACAGACTGCCGTTTTCCTTGATAAAAGTAAGATTTCTCTAATTAAAGTTTGATGCTTCTATCAACAATCTGTCCCTGTGGCTGCTTGCACAAATAAGCTAAAACTGCTCTAATTCAACTTCAGGCCGATTCAAATGAAAAGTAGTCAAGGTCTTCTTGAACAGGTGATAGAAGCACGTCCAATGTCTTCTACAAAATTGATATAGGAAGTTGCCTTTGCCAGTGATCCCATGAGTCTATCCAAGCTATACGCTGGAAACGACTTCAAGGCAACTATCCTGCGGTCCTTCCAAGTTTATCTGCGATCACGGCTTTATTCAGCTGTTCACCTATACATTTCATGAACATCTTGTTCTACCGTGATTGTTCTTCTATCAGGTCCATTTAGCTTATAGCCATCTCAACGCACGATATCTTATTCACCAATGATAGTGGCATTGCATTCGTCATTTCAACTCACCTAATTAACATACAATCCGCATATGTTAGATAATAACAAAGAACATTATTTTGTCATCTTCAATATATCTAAGGAGGTTCTCCCAATGCTTACAGCTCAAGCAAGCTTTGATGCCCTCTAGACAGTGGCAATGGAGGTCCTCAGTCCTCACAAAATGTGTGCATAGGCACTTACCTTTTCCATGAACAGCTAAAGAATGTTTAAGAACCACTTTTTGCCAAAAGCTTAGCAAATTGAAGATTTCAAGAAAGAGACTTTCCAATCGCAACTTTTCCAAGGCATTCCTGGACAAAATAATCTGCAACACGTTCACTCCATCCCTTTCTTGGGCTTGATATTCTTTTATCTGTATCGAGATGGCTACGTGCTGATTCAAATGGTATCGAGTTCCTTGTTGAATCTCCATGTAATTCCTTGCCTGTCCCTTGAAAAGACTTGAAAAGGATGATTTCTCTGATATTCTCCAAATTACTCAAGTTTTCGAGACAGCTTATAAACAGCAGACTCGGAAAAAATGATTAGTGAATCAATAATTCGAGAAAACATGGGCTGTTCTCGCTTTTTCTCATGGTTCCTGATCCTGTCTGTAATCCTTGAAGGTGTGACCCTGGAAGTTCAAGGCCTCGCATGCAACTGGGGGTCGCGCGCTTCGCATCCGCTTCCTCCAAAAATAGCAGTTCAGCTACTGAAGGACAACGGATTCAACAAAGTGAAGCTCTTTGAGGCTGATCCAGAGCCCCTCAAGGCACTCGGGCATTCTGGGATCCAAGTGATGGTCGGGATACCGAACGACCTCCTCCTAATGCTCTCGAGCAGCGTCCAAGCCGCCATCAACTGGGTGTCGCAGAATGTGTCCACTTTCATTTCCACACATGGGGTCGACATAAGGTACGAATCTCTGTGTATTAAACTAAAACATGCAAGGCAATGCTCCTAGTTAGTGTCCATTTAAAGGTAGCTAATTAAAACCAGAAATGAACTTGACAATCAGATGTTATTGTTCCTAGGTATGTGGCTGTTGGTAATGAGCCATTCCTGAAGGCCTACAAACACACGTTCGTCAATACTACATTTCCAGCTCTTCAAAATATCCAAGCAGCTCTTATCAAAGCTGGCCTCGGCCAACAAGTCAAGGCGACGATCCCGCTCAATGGTGATGTCTACCAGACGGAGAGCGGCCTCCCCTCGGGGGGCGATTTCCGGGCCGACATCCGCGACCTCATGATCTCCATCACTAAGTTCCTGAGCAACAACGGCGCCCCTCTCACTGTCAACATTTACCCCTTCCTTAGCCTTGACGCGGACCCCAATTTCCCTGTCGATTATGCCTTCTTTGATGGTGCTGCTTCCCCTGTGGTGGATGGCTCAATCACGTATACGAATGTCCTAGACGCCAATTTTGACACCCTCATTTTTGCCCTTGAGAAGAATGGTTTCGGATCGATGCCTGTGATCATTGGAGAGGTCGGGTGGCCCTCGGATGGCACCCCGAGTGCAAACATCCAAAATGCTCGCCGGTTCAACCAGGGCCTCCTGAACCGCATATTCAGCGGCAAGGGCACCCCGAAGCGCCCGTCTCAGCCCGATATTTACCTCTTCGCCCTTATAGATGAGGACATCAAGAGCGTCGACCCAGGGAATTTCGAGCGGCACTGGGGGATATTCTACTATGACGGGACCATCAAGTACCCATTGGACATGGGCAATGGAAAGAGTTTAGTCCCTGCGAAAGGCGTCAAGTACTTGTCCAGGAACTGGTGTGTGATGTCGCCCCAGGTGAGCCTTTTAGATCCGAATGTGCCGGGAGGGATAAGTTATGCTTGTTCTTACGCGGATTGCACTAGCCTTGGCTACGGATCGAGTTGCGGTAATCTTGACGCTAGGAGCAATGCTTCATATGCATTCAACATGTACTACCAGACCATGGATCAGAGGCAAGGCGCGTGCTCGTTCAACAATTTGACGGTCCTCACTGTGATCGATCCCTCACGAGACGGTTGCAGGTTCGAGATTATGATTGATACCGGAACGCACGAGAAGACCCCATCGGCGAGAAACTCAAGCAGAGGAAAGCATGTGCCATCACTTTTGGTTCTTCTGCATGTTTTAGCACTAATCTTTTGTTGTATGTACTGGGATTTGGCATCCGGGTCATTGTTTTGAGCAATGATCAGTCGAGGAAACTCGAAGTCCTTGTCGTCTAATGGACGTGATTAGGTCTCATAAACATCAGCGGTGGATTCTAGCCCGAATGGCGTGGAAAGAGAGATATTAGAATCAGGCTGAGCATTGATTTTCACCATCTGATTGCTCAAAAGCTCAGTCGACTAGTAGAGAATCAAGAAAAGAGCATTCTTTTTTTTTTTTTCAGACATAGAGAGATTATTTCTTGATGATGATGATCTGTAATTAAGGGGGTGACTGTGGTGTGATCTCACGATGCAAGCTTCACTAGTACTTATAAAATAAAAGGGGAAGTTTCAAAAGTAAACCAGACTTTCCCTTGTCAATGTTCGCGACATCAGGCTCAAATTATCATGAATGAGCTCTTGTGGCGTACATGAGAGAGAGTACATCCATAACAACATAAGCACAGTTGAGTTTTCCAGATAGTTTAAGCAAAACCATTAGAAACGCTACGACAAATGAGTCCTTGATGCTAGCATTGTACTCAGGATAGTTTCGAGCATTTAATCTACAAAATTTCAGCTAAAGGTGTTGCGTTTACATATTCGAAATATTCATGACATTGTTATGTACTCATGAAAGTTTCAAGCATCTAATCTTTAACTATTTTGAGTCCAGAAATAGGTTAACAATTATAAACGTTCAGGGCATTAACTGGTATTGGGCTTCTGATTTGGAGTAATGCTGTAAGCTTTTGGTGCCAAAATAATGAAACCCGGTGCTTTGACCTGTCAGAAGTTGCAACTTTGATGCTTGACATGCTTAAATTTTCCCTTGACAGTAAACAGGACAGCTTATCCAATAGCTCTAGTCGAGTGACCACACCGGAGGTGATACTACCATTATCGCTAAATCATCATGGTGTGCGTGACAAACTTGTTATCAGAATGGCTGTTTTTACCGAGATTTGACGGTGTCACTTAACCCGAGTATTATCTCGTCTCTTGCTGAAGCTTACTGTTAAAATTCCGCTCCGACAGTCATTGAGTTCAGTGATGTCAGTAAGCTTCAATTTTATTTTATCCTGTAACTTGTATCATGACATACTGAAAAAAATGCTTTCTTCATTCTTGCCTCAAGCTTGCAGTTGCTGATATGAGAACCTATCGAGTGCATGTGTGAGTAAGAAAGAAGACTCATATTGGATGTTTAGATCCGTCTTCACTTAAAAACATAAGCCATTAAGTTATGGGTAATGGGCTCTCTATTACGAATGTATTGAGACTTCTGCAGTGCCTCCCCCAACGGAACCTTGATGTCATATCTAACCATGGAAACAAGATCAAAGCTTGTTGACTTTTAAAGCAATCAAAAATTGAAAATGTACAGTTTGATGCAAAAAGCAAGTGAATCTACATTAATGCAATGCCTGGGATCTTTCAGTTAATAGACGCCCAAGTTTCAATAGTTGCAGAAGATGGTGATTCGGACAATTTATGCACAAGGAATGCTAAATGAGATTTTAATTATTACATCATACAAGAACATATGTAGTTCTGTTTTCCATCTTCTTTTTGATTCCTTCAATATGCATGCACGATACAATCGGACACATTCCCGAAAGTCCAAGTCACTCGATCTTCTCTATTAACCGGATACCTTGAGCTTGCAGGATATCCAGTGCTGCAACCAAAAAAAAAAAAAGAGAATGTCATCGGTTTATTCCAATGTCAAGAGGGAGTCTCGAGGAGCTATATGTCAAATTATTTTAACATAATAGCAACATTAAAGTAGTCAGGTCAGAGGCTTTAAGTTGCCAATAAGTGAATCCTGCCTAGGACTCTCAGATGGGAAATTGGTGACTAGCAAAATCACTTGATAGGCTGAAAAGAATGGTGTAATCAACCTTTTGTTATATAAAAAATGCAGCAGAAGACAATAGTCGATAATGCTGGACAATGGGAATGAGGCAGCTGATTTTCGAATATACCTGGCACATATACTTCAGGTTCAATAGGTCTCAACACGCCTCTTGTCTTGATCTTGTTCTCAAGTAATAGCTGCAATAGCAGAGAAGAAAATAGCTTAGTCGACGCATCTAATTAGATTCATTTAATGGAGGAACAAGGTGGGCGTGAAAGTACCAGAGCTCCAATGGCTGCCGGGATACCAACTGTGAGAGCCATGGCGGCGGTGGTTTTTCCATTTTCGATCCTACCAAACTCTAGTAGAGTGGCACGGTGATTTTCTTTGTGCTGGCTCTCCGGGTACTCAACCTCCACCTCATGATGCAGAAGCACCATATCCTAATCATAAATTAAACTTCTCGTCAAATGGAGTTTCATTGTGCACTAACCACACTAATGCATACATATTAGCCCAATCTTTACTACTAGTATAATACACGCCAAAATCATACCTGTTCTGTGCTAGAATAGGCCAATCTTTCTTCCATGCGAAGACAGGTTACATCGAAGGCACTCTGGCAGGATGCAGGGACTTGCATCTGCTCATGAAGACCCAAGAACCTAAAGCATGCAGCAACAAACGAAATGCTTTCATTACTTAACGCACAAGAGAAAAACATTTGGCTCTAGAAAACGTACAAATAAGTGATCGTAGAATAGTTTACAGGCCCAACTGGATATTATGTAAGTAAGAACTACATAGAACAATCAAAAGTTACGTACACGACAGTTTTGGCGGTCCTTAGGGCTGTTCCTTCTTCACTGCAGTGTCCTAGTATAAGCAATTGTTGGGCAATCTCTTTCTCCCCAAATGAAGCCTTATCTGAATCTTCTTTTTCAAGTTCGAGAAGCTTGAGCAAGAAAGTCCTGAATGTGGGTCGCTTGCTATTCTTAAGAATCATTTGGGATTCAGTATCGAATAAACCTACTTTTGCAAGAGTCCCCATTGTTTCACTGAAACCTACAGAAAGAAACAACCAGAAATTCCGAGTATATTAATAACATTCACATGTGGCCAATTTTTGAATTCTCTGTGTTAAAAACAGCAAGCATGTTCAATTCTTATTTCTTTCAAAACTTTAACTTTCATACCATGCTTCTGGAGCTAGCTTATTGCAGGATAAAAATGAGAGGTACTGAGATTATAAAAGATCTAAAAGTTCATCATGCCTTCATAGCGGAGGGTTCCACGGAAAATGGTCGAAGCTTCTTTACTTATTCTGTACAAGTCCCCATATATCAAAGAGTTGCGATTCGGAAGACACTCTAGTGCGAAGGCAGGGAGTTCGGGTATTCGGAGTCTAGTAGCAGATTCATAGAGTTTTTCTCCTGCATATTGTTAACACCATCAATATAAGGCAGAAAGCAAATTTAGAAGCACGATAAATTCGCTGTGATCAGAATGAACTTGATAATCAATGCGGCGCTATACCACGTGATAAAAATTGGAAATGCCAAAAGTTTGTGGACAAGAGAATAAAATCAAAACTACATCTGAAAATTTTCACTCTGCTGAAAGTGGATATCGTACCATCAACATGTATAGTTTCACCATGAGACTTGTATAAGGCAGGATTACGCCCAGCTCGGATAGCTCCAGCAGGATTCCAACTACAAAAGTTTACGAGAGCTTTTTTTAAAACACTCTTTTCATAATATCAGAAACCGGATGCATCGGAAGTTATAGATTTAATTGCGGAAGAAAAATAAGCAGGGAATGAAGAAGTATGAACTTACTAATCTAAAAATAATCTATTTTTACATTAAGGTCAAATTACATATCCTATCCAACGGTTCTGATCAATTCCATAGACTGCATCAAAAGAAATGGTTTAAAGAAGGAAAAAGCTGGAATGTGTTCTTATGGTCTTCCATAGACCAGTTGATAGAGAACGATTTGTTCACGCTTCGAGACAGAGAGTACCTGAACTTATATGCTAGTGGATTATTTGCAGCTGCAGGCGATGGGAGGCCTCCGCAGTAGGAAGTGAAAGATCTTATTCTCCCTTTCCGTTGATGTGCTTGATCAATCATCTTCATTGCCATCATATGATCTGATGCATTTTAAACAGATACAGCAGCTCCAGTACGGTAACAAAATGATGCAATAAATGCTTGATATCATATCAGCATGTTAAAGGGCACGTGAATGTACATGAAAGGCGCACAAACATATCGAGTACGTAATTGCCAAATGAAGGAGCGCAGTGTAAAATTCGAAATATATGAAACTAGTGCCTCTTTGTAATATTAAGTTCTCTACGAGCACTATGCATTGGGAAAACAGTTACCAATTCCAGGGTCCAACCCCATCTCTCCAAGAATTGTAATGCCAGCATCTTTTGCCTTCTCATCTAACTTCGATGTCTGATCATCAACGTAGCTAGCCGTTACAAGATGCTTTTTAAGCTGCACCAAATGTAGGATAGAGACAACAGCATGAGATGATCAATTAATTTCATGATCATGTTATAAAACAGAAGTGTTCATAGTGGAACTATTTTGCTGATATGTTAAGATAAATTCAAGCACCTAATATGAAATTAAAAAGTACAATGTACCTCGATGCAAGCAGTTGCTACAGTAACGTGGAAAAGAGGGGGAAGCAAACTTATAACAACGTCGACCTTGACAAGGGAAACAACATCGTCAGTGAACTGTACAGCTTAATGAAATTCTCCGTTTGGAGACTCACATAACCAGAAGGAACATATAATCTCCATTAATAAAAGTCTTAAACACCTGAGAAATGCACTTGGAGAGACTACCATGGTCTGTCACATCGAGCTCGATTGCGGTTGCATTTGGAATGCCTTCTATAGTCTGTGCCCACCCGAACATTAGAACAAAGATTAAATCCCAGAAAGAAAGATAGCAATTAGCGTAGTCGCCATGCGTTTGCAATTATTGCTACTTTTTAATTCTCATACAGAAAATTTTTTCCTTATTAACAAAATGCGAAAGTAATGGAACAATCATATGCTCATTAACATTATAATTAAGCCTTAATTTCCTCAATGAAAAAAATATTTCATCAGTTCTACCTCTTCTGCATCCTTTAGGTAGAGAGACGCCACAACAACTTGAACATGTCCCTGCTCTTCAGAGTCGACCTTCAAATGCAAATCATGCCTTTGGCGGTATGAAGTGCTTCCAACAGATGCCAAGAGCTCAGCAGCCGGTTGGCAGACCCTCCCAGCACCAAGAATCAGAACGGAACTCATATTTCCCGGACCACAGCTGCTTTTAGTGCCATTATTCACCACCGTACCTACCGTCTTTGATGTTGGACTTGTTCTGTTGTCTGGCTGAGGTCCATTTTCACTCCGATTAGCAAGAGAAGTTAGAGAATCAATAATCTGATCCAAAACTTCCCTATCATCTGCACCCACCTGCAAACGCAATGTTGCGAAATTGAACTTACACGACAAGCAGAACCATGAACGGCAACGAGAAGCAAAAGTGATAAAAGCGAGTGGAGTATATTCATATTTTACTCAAACTGTAGATTGTCAAACTTGAAGGTAATCAGGGTTAACAAAGGAAATAGCTCTTAGTAATTCAGATCGTATAAGCATCCACAGATAGGTCTTTATAGAGATTCTCCCAAAATATAGTCAAGTATAACAATTTCAGAAACAGTGACTCAGAATGTGCAACTATGTTAGATATTCTATCCAAATATTGCTAAAGCAAAAAAGATGTAAAAACACGGATGGAACTTTTATTTACTCTTACAGAGAAAGGTAAAAAAGCAAATTGACCCACTTAATAAGCTCCACCTTCCAAAGTAAAAGTGGTGAACAGATCTACTCACTTCGAGTTCTGAATAAGAAGGAGCATCAGCACTCTGGCCAACTTGACATTTAACCAAGTGGAAGGAACCGCCTGCTGCTTCGATGGTATTCAAAGCCTCATTTATCAGGAATTTGTCGAATAAATGACCGCTCAGGGAAACCTATTGGTTAGAATAGTTTTCATAAGGTAACTGCACATATATAATGAGCTTATACGTACCAAAGTCGAGATAATATTCTGCATCGGTGCATAACAGACTCAAGAAAGTCTGATAAGGAGAGAGACACAATATAACTTACCAATTCTGTGAATTTTCTTGTCCTGTATGCTGGAATATTGACACGGTTTACTGGCATGCTTCTGCAGATGCAAAATGAAAACATTGATGTAATGAAGTGGAAACCTAAACGTGCATTCAGTAGTATCATGATAATTAATGACAAATCATAAAGGAAAAAACCTGGAGTTTTTGTTACTGGAACTGACCAGGTTGCATATATCAAACTCTCACAAACCAGAAGGAAAAAAAAAAGTATAGCTCTCTCAAGAGAAAAGATAATTGAAAGAGAAAAAGGGGCTAACTATCAGTATCCATTCAAGACTTGCTTAAGAACTCCATTCTTGGATGTCTCTATCCTATGTAGGACCCACAGATACAAAAGGACAAAAGGTAAAGGTTTATCACTTATCAATATCATAGACTAGATAGAAAGGGAATCAAATGGACCCCTAATACTGACAGAGGCAACTTCCAATATAATTTGAAAATGTTCTATGTCCAAAAGAAACATCAGGCGATGGCAACCTATTCATATTCTGGGAATTTACCACTCATCCAGATTCACTTATGCTTTTCCAATTAAAAGTTAACCTTGCCAGGCAACTTATCATTTTTTACAAGAACTGAACAGCACTGCTCAGTTGATTACCTAACTCTGCATAGAAGGGTTGCTTCTACACTGAAATCTGAGAATTATTTCCTCTTTCACATGTAAAAGTACAGATGTATTTTAGACTATGAAATATCTCTAATCCGGAACTGAGGAGCATCATAGCACTGCAATGTTACAGGGAGCCAAGTGTAGACAGAGGGGGAAGATATGTATGCTCAGTAAGGAGGTCCTTGCATTCAACATATATTTATTCCCTGAGGCGGTCTTTAATTTTTCCACCAAACAAAATGATCAGAAGGCAAAAAAAGAGTAGAGACAACAGAAGAAATCTTACTCTGTATCGGATTCTCGCATACGTGGTATATATTCAAACAGGGCAGTGAGTCTTCCTCTGTGTGCTACGCAAGCTCTCCTTAGATGCTCAGGTAACTGCGCAATATCTACTGAAGACGCTAATTTTCCGATAAATTCTGATAGAATGTCTCCGAAGTGTCGGGAAGCCTTTCCAAAGTAAAATGGAAATTTAATTTAATTTATACAAGCAAAACATTAGAGCACTTTCGCTACCCTCTCTGAGAACTAACACATTCCATAAGATACATAAGTCCCATCAGATGCAGGGTATTCAGAAATGCACCTCTTTTGCAAACTCAGTTGGTAAAATATCCACAGCTGAACATATCACACCGTCACCCTCCATATCATGATGGTATGAATCACATAGGGCATTGTATCTGCAAATTGGGAGCATAACCAACCAACATTAGCAAGTCATGTACCACCAACACATAGAAGAGCGTGCATCATCCACAAAAAACAACAAGAGAGCAGAAATAAGAAGAATTGGATATGAGTTCCTATAAACAGCAGTTAGTAAGGCTTCCAGAGACTGTAAAATCAATCTTTCTTTTACATTTCATTGATTGGCTGGGATGATCTGACCAATAAATATTCTATCGAATTAAGATCCTATTAAGATGGTGATCACCTCCTGGTTTTTATCGCGAGAAAATAGGATCTTATCTCAATCAATATTTTACCAACTGTTCATGTGGAGAAATATCGAAGAGTGCCAACTAGACGAACATGAGATAAGCAGTGCAACGAAACACTAGTAATTTGCATTACCAATACCTGAAGAATGGTGATTCAATCGACATAGTCTGATTGACAAATTCCATTGAGCCTCGTATATCACAAGTGATATCTGCTATCCCAATCAGTGGGCATCCTTTCTTTATTAGACCTCGGAGCTGCTCATTACTCAATAACCGCGGGAACCTTTTTTCCCAATACATGCAATTGACTGCATGAGAGTGAATCACAGCGATACATCAGCTGGACCAGATCAAAGGAATATATAATTCAAGGGAGTATTCGATAAACTTATATCAAAAAGATATGAGATCTGTCCTACATTGCTCAAAATTCTTGCATCCTAATCTTGAAACAACCTTATGAGAGTCAACATAATGTAGCATACCGATGATAGATGCGTATGGTGCCACTTTTTCATGAAAAATTGGAGAGTAGTGTTCCGGGTGTGCATAGTAGTCAGCCTGAAAGAAACCAAATGTCCATGTGCATACAATTTCAGGTCCATGTCAGCATTCAAAAACAGCTGGACTGGTGATTTCGAAATCATAGTATGTGTAACAAGATTATTGTAACTTTTGAGAAAAGGAAAAATGAAAAGTGGTCTAGCATACCTTGTCAAAGTCTCTCGAAGGATCTTTGTGTCCAACCATGTCCTGACAAGTCACAACGCAACCATATACTTGGAAAACTCTCTTCGATCTTTTTGCCGTTTGAGTTGGATCTCTGGCCTAGCAGAAAGAAACATACAGTAAGAGCTTAGCCGAATCAAACCAAAACTATGGAGCAAAACCTAAAATTGACTTAAAATTGCATGTATATATGAGAACAAACAAATGGCAATCCAGTGGACTAACAGTTACGCAGTTCTATGAAAGATGTAGTCTAGTCAGAACACTTGACTAGCGGTTATAAGATGAAATCTTCGTCTCATTATGTGAGGTCATCTTCTAAGTCTCAATCTATTAATGAAACTTATGGACCCTCTGGCAGGGGAGTGTCTTAGTATATGGAAAACCAAAATAACCCATACCCTAATTCAATTCGATGGGACTTCCATTATGCTAAGCTATATATCAGCTTACCATCTGAAAGAGTTCTGGGAGTCTGCTCGGTTCAACATAAGTGTGAGGAAGAAGCTTGAATATCTCTTGTGCTCCAGCAGAAACTACAGAGAAGCAAATAAGAGATGAGATACCATGATAGAGTAAAGGGTTGTAGGGAGAAATGAACGATACTAATGCATCTGAAATTGACAGATGGCTTCCTTCTTTTAATAGAGTAACAGTATAAACAAAAACAGCATACCCAATTTGATTTCATTAATTGCAAGTGTACAGCATCATAAATGATGGTTGCAAGGAGAGCCATTTACAAAGATACAGTACCATTTCCTGAACCAGTGAATATGAAGACCAGAGGACAAATTCCCGATGGTAGTCCCTGAGTTGCAATGTCTTCGCCCACAGAAATTACTGCAGCCTTGGCAGCAGCCAAGGAGGAGTATGTGTAAGATCCACCAAGTGAGAGAAAAGGGGTTGAGTATCCAAGACTTAGATATCCTGAAAGATGTCAGGAACAAAGATGATGATTAACCTGACTGGCACTGCCTATAAATTACAGCTGCTGAGGTACACGAAACATCCAAAGGAAAAACTCTTTATTTTTCAGCACAATTACATTGGATTACATGGCATACAGAGACAAAAATATTGCTTAGAAAATTACTTTGTCCTAGTCCACTTAAGAAGTCAATTAGTCCTGCTCTTCCTGCATATTTTCCAAATGCAAGCAATCTCTTCCCGTGCTCACTTACAATGAGCTCATAGTCATAAAGTGAAGCCCTTTCAGCTAGAATCTGAGAACAATTTAAAGAGAATTAGAGAGGACAAAAATTTCCTCTACCATTAATACTCGAGCAACATATGCAAATGAAGGAATATGTACTTTGTCTAACAGGGGCATGTTTTCTTTCTGGGCCTTGTGAGTATGAGAGAAGAAGGCATAGGCTCTATCAGGAAGAATCATGTCCAACTGCAAAAGACCAATTATAATTAAAAAAAAATGACTAAATAATTTTGCTTATGTCTGGACCAAGACTTGGTATTCCGAACCTTCGGCTGTTTGATGCCCAAAATAAGACCACATTCAGACAAGTCATCTGATATTTCACAGCCCACGTCTTCGTAAAGGGCATCGTGATGGATTCGCTTCGTCGATGGCTGCACGATGATGCGGGCTACTCCAGTTTTATCCTTGCCACCGAGCAAAAGCCGAGCGCAATGAGAAGGTGTAAGGGGCACTCTTCTTTCCCACTTATTTGAAGACTCGGAGAGGATCCCGACGACTCCATTCCCAAGCATTGTGCCCTTTATCTGTCATCATAATCAGTTTTATGTAATACTCAGGATGTCTCTCGGAACAAAATAGAATTCCTACAAGGGCATCTTCATGTTTAACACTTTGATAAGAGTAGCAACACGATAGTAATCATATATGATCTACCGACTCGATAACTGATTATTGGCAAATCTGACAAAGGATAAGCATAAGTTCACGCAGAATTCTAGAACTCTCAGCTCTGGCCTTTCTTATAGTAAACAGTCAGATTATATGACTGAAGTCTCGCAAGTACACAGAACCACCAATGCAAATCATACCACTCAGCGTAAGGCTTTTAAATTAGCTTTTTTTTTAATTTGCCTTCATACCACCCTCCCCAAACACACGCACAAAAAATCACTTTTACTATCAGAGAGGTGAGCGAATAGGTCGTAACCGCGGCAGCTCTTCACAGTTGACCTAATTAGCGTAACTTCTCGGCTAATTGATACAAAATAACGCGACAGAAGTGAAGGTGACGGTTTCATATAGATCCTTGTCATGAATCTGCCTGCATGCGCTACATCTTTACACTTTGAAAATAGCAGACCTTGATCAGTCAAAACCTGGAAATCATTGCATCAGCCAACTCAAGAGAATTCAACAAATATAATGCCTTAGAAGAGCAAAAAAAGATTTAAGGCTGTGACTTCATTCAAACCATTCAGAGCCCTTGACAATGAAACATATTATACAAATTACAATCGCTTCCATCAATCGTCACAACCCAGCCATTAACTATAAAACATAGACCGTCATCTAGCGAAAGGTTGGAACTAATCAACAAACAATCCTTAAGAGAAAGCCATGCACAGACTTGCGACATCACAAGAAAACCTTGCAAGAAACGTGGACCTCTCTGAACGGTACCTCTCTGCCTCTGCAAATTGCGAAGAAGGGGTCTCTGCACTTCACTCCGAGAGTGTGAAATCGGCGTTTCTTCGTGGGATCCCCGCACCACGGGTCTGTCTGCGTTTCAAGATCAGTTTTTTCCTCCTACCCAGAAGAACACAACACGCATAATGACATCACGAACCATCCTCGTCTTATAATATTGCAATTGTGGAGGATTGAATGTGAGGGTCGTGGCTGGATTGCGATAATGAGATGAGGACGTGAGGCGTGACCGTGACGAGGCCAATGCGCAGGTGACCTACGTACCTGAAAAGGCAGAGAGACAGAGACAGAGACAGAGACAGATAACTGAGGAGCTGAGGCTGGAAGTAGTCACGTTCGTGCAATATGAGTCGGAAGCGACTATATTACCCGTCCACCGCTCTCTGCCTATCGAATATTTTTCCTATAATCGCTTGGTAAAGAAAAAACGAAGTAATTTTGGATTTTTTTTTTCCTCCTTCTTCTTCCTTTTTATTTTATTTTATAAAAGGGTGGGAGAGGCGAGCGACGGTAGCAACTCCTGCAGATATTAGGATTATGGTTCGGGCTCCGCTTAAAAGAAAAGAAATTTTGGATCTCTCTCCTCTTTTTTTTTTTAATAAAAGGGTGGGCGCTAATGACTCCTATGAGCGTTCGGATTATCATTCCGACTTCACTTAAAAGGAAATTGAACTTTTTTTTTCTTTTTTTCTTTTAGAAGTTGGGAGGGGCGACCGACAATAATGACTCCTCTGAGACTTAGGATTATGATCGAGACTCCACTTATATAAAAAAGAAATTCCGGACTTTTTTTTCTAAGGAATGGGAGGGGGGGGGCGACCGATGCTAGTGACTCCTCCGGACTCATCTAAACTCGTGCATTCGGATGGACACGTCGATCGCGGGAAAAAAAAAATACATTTTGCATATCAAATTGTGAAATAAACTATTAAAGTATCATGACCATATAAATTGTTTTTGGGTAAATTTCCTTAAAATAATATAGCGGTTTTTTTTTTATATTCGAAGCGAAATGTACTCGGCCTTATCAGGGGCTGTGGAACACGTGGACAAACGTGTCGGAGTTCGATACGGAAGCAACAGGAGTCCACGTGTCATTAGCCCATTGCCCTCGTGCGTTGCTGTTCTCGGGTTTCCACTTGTCTCCTTTGTCCTTAGCCAGATTTCTTTTCTTCTTTTTTTTTTTGTGTCCTTAGCCAGATTCTAAAGGCCAACTTATATTTAACTTATATTAAAAATAAAGGCCATGCCAAAAACGAATTTGAAATTTCTGTGCAACGTGCCGAAATGTCGAGAACGCCTGTGCAAGCCGACCAGCTAAGATGTTGCCGGACTGCGAACTCGGCCCCTTACTCGAGGCTGAACCGGCCATTTTGAATACTGATATGAGAAAACGGCCCTAATCTATATCTTTATTTGAAATTTTCTCATTATTATTGGATAGATTAGTCATGGCCACGGTTCGGAACCGACCGGTTCCGGTTCGTGGCCAAGCATGAACCGGAACCGGAACCTCCCCTGGCGGTTCCGGTTCCGGGCCGGTTCCGGTTCCGGTTCAGGTTCGAAACCGGTCGATTGAACCTGGTTCCGGCCAGTTCATATTTTTTTTTTTTTCTTCCTCCGCCGGCTATAGCCGGGCCGTGGAGGTCGCCGGCGTCCGGGCGAGGCCGGCCTCGCCGGCTGTCCGGGCGGCCGGCCTCGCCGGATCGAGCGAGGGCTCGACCTCGCCGGCGTCGAGCGAGGCCAACCTCGCTCGCAACCGGGCAAGGCCGGCCTCGGCCGACGCCGGCGAGGTCGAGCCTCGCAGAGGTTGAGCCTCGCCGGCGTCGGCCAAGGCCGGCCTCGCCAGTTGCAGGTGAGGTCGGCCTCGCCCGACGCCGGCGAGGTCGAGGCTGGGGGGGGGGGGGGGGGTTTTAAAAAACTTTGCTCGTTGGCAACGGGTCATTGCCAATGCGAGCCAAGGGTCGTGAGGGCGGCAGAGGGCAGTCATTGCGGTCTGCCACTGCTGCAAGTGCAGCAGTTTTTTTTTTTTTTTTCGAAACCGGGCATGGAACCGCTGGTTCCGGGCCGGTTCCAAACTGCGGGCCCGGGTTTGACCGGTCCGGTTCCGGGCCGAAACCGGCCCGTGGCCACCACTAGATTCGAAAGCATACTTACATCTAACTTATTGAAATAAGGGTCAAGTTGATCATATTATGACGTGATGGTGCTTCCTGTAACACGTCGAAATGTCTATTGATCATCATTTAGGATGCTCAAGTATATAAAACGGGCTGCCAACGCAATAGATGTAGCTTGCGATAACTTCTGTGATGTTGTTATCGAAAGAGAGTGCGATCCAAATTAACTTCAGCTGACCAAAAAAATGCTACTATTCTTATCGGAAAAAAAAAGGTGCTACCAATTCCTTCCTCCGAAATTGTTCTGCTACGAACATTAAGGATACATTAGGTTCAGCATGCGAGCTAGTAGCATGATCGGTCCAATTCCAAAATTCGAATCGACCTTAAGAGTCGCGAAATCAATCTAGACGCATCGTATTTGCAAACGATGGCAGTACATGTGAAACAAGTCAACAAGGGAGGTAAGTGAGGGCGTCCATCTAAGTACTTCACAATTTTTTTTACGGTATTGTTACGCGGGCAAGAAAGTAAACATGAGCACAAGAATTTAGCACGTAAACTTCACAAGATTAGTCAAGAATTGTGCGATTAAGGGCTGGTTATCCAAATTTCATCAAAAGGAGTTGTCTAAAATCCTACGTTAGAGCCCGTATCTACAAAACAGATCTCTAATAAGAGAAAGAAGTTTGTGTTGACCAAGCATTTGTCTGGTTATCATCATGATTATAATTATTATTAAGAAATAATGATACAAATAGTTCATGAATTTTGGCCCAATATGTAACGTGATTCATAAACTTTTAATTGTTCAATGTGGTCCTTAAATTTTTAATCTATTCAATATGATCCATGTACCAAAAGTTTAGGAACTTCATTGTACATTGAGTTAAATTTTAAAGATCACATCAAATAAATTAAAATTTTATGGATTATATTATATAATGATTTAAAATTTATGGATTATTTATATCAATTTTTTGTATTATTAAAGTTCATTCTAGAACTACTAGAAAGAGCATTATGGGTCAAAGTACAAAAAAAGAAGAAAAAGGAAAGAAGTCGTACCTAATTGTAAGTGACGGGACGTAACTGCTAGCTCGTGGAGTTGGACAATCCCGATGCGTAAAAGGTGTAAATTCTTTCATTCAAAAACCCAAAATGATAACATCATCTTTCTTTCTTAAAAGATAAAAACTACTAATTTTTCTTTTATTAAAATCTCAATTTGAGTGTTTGGCCCCACTCAAATCTATATGTAACGTATTGTCCTTGAAGAGATAGTTCCCATTAAATTATTTAATACTACCATATTTGTCGAGATTAACGTGACTCTAATTTCTTTTAGATTTAAAGTGAGAAGTCCATGGAACTAAACTTATGATTGAATGATTGCACGTTTTCAATGTGCATTGAGAGAAATCATTTGATGTATCAAACGTAAGACTAAACTTCCGATTGACCGCTCAACAAAATCTATAAATTTCGATGGGTTAATGTTACCACCAGAGATAGATTAGCGATTACTGTGGCAATTTCATGACAATTGTGAAAAAGTGAATACACTTGTTTATGTTCATGAATTCCTATAGATATATAAATATATATTTCGAATATATTTTCCCAATTTAAAGAGAGTTGCTCCCACAAACAAGTCTTTTGGATAGTGATAGATGCTAGACTGTGGGCTCCATGACCAGCAAGGCAATGACATGACTTTTGAGTTGATAGGAGAAACCAAACTATTGATAAATGGTAGTGGTAAAAGTTCGTCGGCAGGTGAAAACAATCAATTTTAACTTCAAAGCTATATTAGTGGTCCTTCTCATATTTTTGATTAGGTGCACTCCCAACTTGTTTTATTTATTTGATTCTAATGAAAAAAGAAAGAAAGTTTATTGATAGAGAAGAAATCGATATTCATTTCACAAATAAGTTCGAAGTGTTGGTGTATTGATGTCGACATGACTAAGTTGATGATTCAAATTAATGATTAATCAGAAACCGAATTGAACTTTTGGAATTTGCTTTTAAGCAAGATTTGCTCCCCCCTTCTATCACTCTATATGAGGTGGGGTACAAGAAAATTAACATGTTCTGCCGTTCAACTGAAGTGGATTGAGGATGAAATGGGAGGATTTATCAGCTTTCAAGATACGATAAGAGACGCCTTAATTTCGATTAGAACATTAATGATCAAGATGTAACCACATCAACGAATTGTCAGTGTCTACGTAAGAACATAGAGAAAGAGAAATATACCTTGAGAGAGATCAAGTCGAGATGGATATTTATTTTCTGTAAAACGCGAGTTTCTCTCGGTAAAACTTTTTCTGGTTATATCGTATATGGAAAGCATTAACTTGTGGTGTGCGAGGCAGGCAATCTTTGGCTCACACATTATTATAAAATAAAAAAAAGGAAAGCAAGGGTTAGAAGGAGTATAACAGAAGAATATCCCCCAAAAAGAAATAAGGGAAAATACTATTAAAAACCCCAAATTATGTCACTTGTGACAAATTTACCCTGAACATTTTTTTTTACACAAAAAACCCCAAACTATGCCACTTGTGACACATTTACCCCACAATACTTTGGCCCATGGGTATTTTCGTCTTTTTCCTTTTTCTATTTTTTTCCCTATTTTTTCTTTTCTTTTCTTTTCTTCTTCGGCGAGGGCAGCCCTCGCCCGACGCCGGCGAGGGTCGCCCTCGCCCGACGCCAGCGAGGGTCGCCCTCGCTTGGGCGAGCGAGGGCAGCCCTCGCGCGACGCCGACTGCCCTCGCCGGAGAAGAAAAGAAAAAAAAAGGAAAAAAAACAGAAAAAGGAAAGAGACGAAAATGCCCATGGGCCAAAGTATTGTGGGGTAAATGTGTCGCGAGTGGCATAGTTTGAGGTTTTTCGTGTCACAAAAAAAAGTTCAGGGTAAATTTGTCACAGGTGGCATAGTTTGGGGTTTTTCGTGTTACAAAAAAAAGTTTAGGGTAAATTTATCACAAGTGGCATAATTTGGGGTTTTTTGTGGTATTTTCCCAAGAAGAAAATTGGAATAATGATATAAATAGTCCTTAAACTTTGACTCAATGTGCAATGTGATCCTTAAACTTTTAATTTGTTCCATGTTATCCCTAAACTTTAGCTTAATATGCAATGTGATCCATAAAATTTTAATTTGTTCAATGTGATTCCTAGACTTTTGGTACATGTTCAACTTAGTCTATGAATTACATGAAAAATGTATAATGTTGTCCCTGAACTCCTTCATATACTTCAGGGACTAAGTTGAACACGTACTAAAAGTCTAAGGACTACATTGAACATTGGTCTAAAATTTAGAGACTACATTGAACAAATTAAAAGTTTAGGAATCACATTACACATTAGGTCAAATTTCAGGGATCATTTGTGCCATTATCCAAAAAAAAAAAATCAATCAAAGTATTTGATTGTGAGAAAAACCAAGCTAATGTCGTATTTGCCTACCTACCACGTACTAGGCTAGGCCTCTCTGATCTAAGTCCATCAGGCCTGTTAGAGCCTATTGGGCCTAGAGTTGAAAAGAACATGACAAGTTCGGTTGGGCCTAGTACAGACAAGATTGCCGGCCTACACTTTGAAAAATTTGGCTACCTAGTATTTGCATTTTCCTTATGAATTTGCGATTATGGTGCATATAGGCAACTCCGGATAATGAAAATTAATCACTCAGAATGTAGTTTAATTCAAATTCTCAATTCCAAAGTGCTAGACGAGGGTTGTGTGCAAAAACCAAACCGAACCGAACCGAACCTTCTTTTCGTTATTTTTCCGAATGACCCAAGAGGATAATCGAACTCCTATTCATTTGTCAGTTTGAAGTTTGAGCTGTATGGGATTTAGGGGGCTTTAGTGAGGAATGATTTAAGATCTTGAGTCCCATGTCTGGCGGCGGCAGAGAATCGTCGAATGATTTGTAAGTAAAGATCCATCTTTAGATGATTGCTCGTATACAAGATGATTTTGTAGGGGTTAATCTGACGTCCGACATGAACACGGGTCGAGCCGCCGTGAACGAGGGCAAGAGAAGCAGGACGAGTGTCTCAAGACAGGCTCGTGAAAGTGATTCCTAGTGGTCATTTTAACTTTCATGGCTGTGACTAAGGTGAAAACGAGGGCTCCAAAAAGGTACACGGAAGGGAACCATGATTACTTTCTCTTTGCAACACGAGCAAGCAATGCCCAAAAAAGCATCACCCTCCTCCTCTAATCAGCTGGTTAGGTCATTGAAGAGACAGAGAGATTTAATGAATTCAAATCCAAGGATGATTTTTACCTTTTCCAAGCCAAGAACCAACCAAAAATGGTGCCATTGTCCATCCCATTTTTAGCATCGCGAGGGAAATAAAGATAATAAGTTCCCCCCATCTTGCCCTCACGTTAGCAACTCAATCTTTACTAGGTTCAATCTAATGGCAAAGAGATCTAGCTAATCATCATCAATCGGTCACTAATTTGTGAATGTCACACGTAACCCAAAACATATCAACAAAATCCCAGGGAAATTAATTACTTCTCGATCTATCAAGGGTGACAAGCCGTTCGTAACAAAAAATAGAAATAAAAAAAAATCATCCTAACTCTTACATATGACAAAGACATAACCACAATTATCTCTCGGACGGAATTTTGCTCCTCAAGAATTGCGACGTGAAATCACAAAATTTCCTAATTTCTAAAACCCTAATTGTATCCAAGGGAGAGCTCGTAACATATCGATACATTACGACACCAAGAATAAAAAAAAATGAAAAGAAGAACGAAACCCTTTTTTGGGCCAAAGGAAAGCATGATAACTCCCCCAGCCAAACCTAGCTAGGGCTTAGATAGAATGCAAGAATTGAATAATGCACGATGCATGTCGCCATCTTCGTGTAGGCATTAGGCTAACAGCATCATCGGTGGTGGACAAAGAGCGTAATAAGACCGTGGTCGTCGTGCCTTTTGTCTTTGGGAAAGCAGCCTAATGAACGGGGACACACACTGCAAATTAGCTGTAAAACACAACGCGTCTTCGCATTTCCTTCTTTAAAGCACGTCTCTTTAGAGCCTTTATTGCTTATGAATGGAAAAAGCACACTGAAATCGAACGCGTGGGCTCCCAAGAGGAGAGAGAGAGAGAGAGAAAAAGAAGAATGAAATTCCCATGCATAATTCGATCCACTTGCATTATATTCCCCTATTCTTTAATGGCCAAATCTTCGTGCTGTGGGAAGGAGTTTAATGCCTCTCGACCAATGCCCTGTTTCTGACCAATTCGACGTGGAAAAAGTCAAACTTGTCTTTCTTTTTCTCTTCTCTTCTTCTTTCGTTTGGCATTTTTTGACTTTTTTCTCGAGTCGTCTGAGTGATTAATGATTGATAATGTCGAATTGCCAGCTAGAACGTTCTCGAGAGGATTACTTGCATTGATTCTGAGGTGGGTCTTGAAAGAATAATGCCCAGATGACAAAAGGAATATGATGATTCACCAACTTGAATTCATCAGGCAAGGGGGTGAATTATTCCTTATTCCGGGTGATAGTTATTAGGCTTAATACTGTAACAAATTTATCCTAAAATTAATTTTTTGACCATCAAAAATCAAAATCGATACACGTGACTGGTACATTTGTGACAAATTTACCCTCTGTTAGTTTCGTTAAATTGGATTATTATCACGAAAATCACAGATTAGTATACATGTGATAAATGGAGGGTAAAACTCCAAACCGGTATACCCGTCAACTGTCACGTGTCATTTAACTCAGTAATTTGAAAATAAAATTTAACGGAGAGTAAATTTATCACAAGTATACCAGTTTTGGGTTTTAATTTGTGGTAAATTTGTCATATGAGAATTAGTTTGAAGTTTTTCTTGGTATTAACCATAATTATTAATTACATGTTCTTCCTTTGTCTGTACTTTCCTTGTTTGGAGCAAAATAAGATAATATTTTGTGATCCTTGTCGAGATTTCACCACCACAGCCGACAATGCTTACGAGGAGACGCGGGCATCTTCAAAAAGGTTTAAAATGTCGGTTACTGGAATAAGTGAAGTTTTTGTCTTCAAGTTAAAGTTCACATATGTTGTGAAGATAGTGCCATTACCCGTGAACTAATCTCCTATTACAATGACACTTATTTTCTAAATTACATTTTGAATAATGATATATTAAATGAGATGACATAGCCTACTAGATATTGAATACATTACGTGAACATAAAGATGATTTTATGCGTACTGTACTTGATTATTTCATCCACCTGTTAAGCGGTAACAGAAGTTAAATTGACTATCTCTATCGTGTCATATGCGAGGATTTTGTTGTAACGGTGTTGAGTAACTAAATTAGATCGGTAAGCTTTTCAAGTTTTAGCACACCGACATTCTTTATGATGTGTATAGTCGCTCCTTTCGATATTTGAAACATTCTTATTAAGGATATCTAACAAGTATTCTTAGGACATTTGACCCTCATAACGATTGTGGCTCTCTCTCTCCATGCTTTACTTGTTACTAATTTAACACTAAAATATAAAGAACATTAGATAAAGTAGCTCGCATAATTCTAGCTATATTAAAACTCGTTTACAAACTCGGCATGCACAACGATTAGTCGGAGTTCTACCGGGCGTTAAACATCGTCTCGCTTGTCTAAACATTCACTTATAATCTCACGGCAAAGATAGGTCTATCCATTTACTGTACGTCACATCACTTCTTGTGTCAATCAATAGATGAGATTTTAGAGCACTCGTAATCAGTCTAGGGTTTCTTGAAGTTCTTGCTTTCTTTAAAGAGTTGGTTGAGAATTGAAGTCAAGAGTCAGCATTTGAATGACTTCGATAAGCAGCAAGATCTGACCACCGCTCGTTTGCGAGACCACTGCATGCATCCATGCATTCATTGCAGTCTCTGCATGTCTTCACATGTTGGAGGGCAGTGTGCATCGCTCTTCAGTTGACTCTGACCGTACGAAATTTCCTGAATTTATTGATGTCTATGATTATAAGGTTGGAGCAACGCCAAGAAAAAACAGTATTTCATTTTGTTAAATATTCACTTGGGATCTTTGCAAGATCTCATGAAATGCACATTTCAATATGTATAGCCAAAATTTTCGGGCAGTATAAACATTGATATAATTACCGATGCATTGCGTGGTATAAATGCTTTACGAAGTATTCCATACACTCAAGTGAATATTTAGGGACAGGACAACTCGACATGATATAAATTATTTTATGAAGATGCTTTTATCAGTATAGTACGTTGTATTTATACCTTGTATGTCTTCCGTGCATTAAAGTGAAGGGGGAAGGAATGTGGGGTTGAAACTTTAAAGGCGTGAAGAGAATCCGCATCCGGCGACCGCCGACATTAGGATAACATAGGGGGTACCTTTGCCCGTGGCCTAGTTGACTCCCTCTACGGACCGATGGTATATTTTGACTTTATACTGATGACCCAACACCAAACATACGTATAATGTATAAGGTAATTGTCTTTTTATCTTTGGGAGCTGGAAAAAAAAAGTAAGTAGGGGCTATCGACGTCGAGCGTTCTCAAAAGAGTCCCGAGTTTGAGCCATATAACTACTTGGCAGTGCCCGAGACATCAAATTTAGAGATTGGAGAGTCCGCAATGTTGTTGTAGCTCCATTGGTGTATTAGGAGCTTTTAACTCTTTCTCTAGAGAGGTAGCAGCGCTCGGGAGAACACGTCATCAGTCGCCCACGACATGAAATTGAACTTGTGCCTTTATAAAATATAGGTGAGCACAGGACCACTCAGCAAACCACGCTTAGTGGTCACACGACAATTGTCTTAGTTGATCAACACTAAACGGTAAATTCTAATAACTACTCTTCCATTTTTAGTAGGAGGAAATGCCTTGACTGTTGTGCTATGAGTATGAACGTCGCTCATATGAAAATTTAAAACGAATACGATTTATGTCCATATTTATAACTCACTAATCACAAGACTAGTTGGGAATAAGTTTTCTCCGATCAAGAATGAATGATAACATGACCCATTTTAGGCCGTCTTTTACTATGATTATTACTTTGATTAGAGTGAAATTGTGGTCATTGATCACATAAGCTAGCACTCTAAGACATGCAAAACACCCTGATCCATGAAATAACGCGTAATAAAATCAAGTTTAAATTTCCTAAAAAAGATTGACATGAAAAGGTGTTCTTTCTTTTTACATTTTCCAAAACAAATTGATCTCAACTTTATTAGAGCACTCATTAATAAAGTAAAATTCATACCTATGCAAATAAGAGAAAAGAAAGGAGAGAGAAAAACCCATATCATTTCTTCAAGGAAAAAAAAATTATTTCTTGCGGCACCCTCCTCATTCATTTCACTCATTCTTCTCTTCCAATATTCTTCTTTTATGGTAGATCAAATCTAACTATAAAATCATAGTCTAGTTGTCAAACAGCTGACCTTTTTTTTTTTCCTATTTGGCAATGTCATCTACTATAGCTAACGATCGATACAACGCCAACGCTCCCAATAAATTCCCTTCACAACCTATCTAATCTCCCCTCGCTTAGGCCTTAAATACACTCACTCTCTCCTTCATCATCTTCCATCCCTCTCTGTCTTCTCTCGTTTTCATGTTCCTCACATCCATGGCTCCTAAGGTCGCCTCCGCCATCGTCATCTCCCTCGCCATCCTGTTGTGCTGCTTCGCCAGCTCAGGCGACGGCGCGCCGAGCTCGGGGCCCCCGGATCTCCTGCAGAGCGAGTGCCTGACGGTGCCGTCCTCCCAGTTCTTGAGCTCCCTCAGGTCCACCGTCGAGGTGCTCCGGCAGGTCACCGGCATTGTGTCCCAGTTCGGCACCGTGTTCGGGGACTTCAGGCTCTCCAACGCCGTCTCCGACTGCCTCGACTTGCTGGACTTCTCCGTCGACGAGCTGAGCTGGTCCATCTCCGCCGCTCAGAACCCATCTGGTGCGACACCCTCTCCCTCTGTTGCTGCTTCCTGCCTTCTGTTCCTTTTCTTGATTTTCAGCACCAAGTTTTGTCGGTGCAATGCTGTTCTTGATCTTCTTTTTCTTGATAAAAAATTATGTGTATTGAAGGAAATTATGGGACAATTTAATATATGAACATAAAGATAAAAAAAAAACATAAAGATAAGAAACACGAAATTTTTTTGGGGGTACTAGGATGTGTGGTAGGTTACAACTTCGTACTTTCATGATCGAGGTAGAGTCCTGTATCGACCCGTCTATCATTATTCATTTCTATTACCCTATTATCTTTATGCTTTTTATTTTACTCTTTCCAATTGATTTTTTTTAATAATGCATGTTCGTTTATTTATTTATTGTTTGTTCATTCAGGCAAACACGACAGTACTGGGGATCTCAGTTCTGACTTGAGGACATGGCTCAGTGCTGCACTTGCAAACCAGGAGACATGCAGAGATGGCTTTGAGGGCACCAGTGGCATTGTCAAGAGCGTTGTCTCCGGCAGTCTCAACCAAATTACTTCACTTGTCACAGAACTCCTCACCATGGTCCACCCATCTTCTTCCAACTCCACCACCAGCAGAGGAGGCGGCGGCAGAGGTGGCAAGGGCCCGGGACGGAAGCTCTCCGGCGACAGCCCCCGGTTTCCTCGTTGGGTGAAAAGCGAGGACCGGAAGCTGTTGCAAGTGAGCGGGGTCACAGCAGATCTAGTGGTGGCACAGGACGGAAGCGGCAGTTTCACCAAGGTGGAGGACGCGATCGCAGCCGTGCCCGATTACGGGACGCGCCGGTTCGTGATCTATGTGAAGAAGGGCGTGTATAGGGAAAACGTGGAGATCAAGAAGAAGAAGTGGAACATTATGATGGTTGGCGACGGGATGGATGCAACGGTGATTTCGGGGAATCGGAGCTTCGTCGACGGCTGGACCACATTCCGGACAGCAACATTTGGTGAGCCTTATGACCTTCCAAATTTTTTTAAAATTTTTTCCTAGTATTGGGTTATAACCTAATACCTATGTCTTATGGTCGAACTTAAGATACATGATGTCTGGTTATATTTTGGTCAGTTGGGTTCACTGAGAAGAAGTACATGCATCTGGGTCCCCCTAACCATGTTCACTTGATGGGCTTGTTCAATTTGTTCTTTTGTGTATATTTGTAGTTATTGTGGTGGTGGTGGTGGAGATTGTGTGGCAATTGATGATGCCATATGGTGTCCCTCCTTATTTAGTGAACATATGACAAAGTAAATCGAAACTGTCGGTGCGAGCTATCGCGGGACAGATGGCTCGGGCGCGCGTCAGGTCGAGGAGAAAATTATTAGGGTTCGCTTATCCGACTGCTCTTTTGTTGTTCGCTCATCATATGTAGAAATCACAATGTACAGGAGGGTTAGTATTTTTTTTTTACTTATACTATGCTTCATTGAATTTAAGGGTTAAGTATCCAGATAATTTTTCACATCATTTATTGAATTTGATTAACTATGCACCAAAGTATAAACTTTAATGTCCTTGGTAATCATCTTTTGGGAACATGACTAAGGTCGCTTGTTCGTAAAGTTATGCTCTGAATTGAGCATCCGAAAAGAAACCAGTCTGGCGCTATGAGTTGCCCACGTTTTCTATCCATAAAGTTGCGCATCTAACACTGTCAATCACAAATGCAGCCGTCAGCGGCAGAGGGTTCATAGCCCGTGACATGGCGTTCGAGAACGCGGCGGGCCCACAGAAGCACCAGGCCGTGGCCCTCCGGTCGGACTCCGATCTGTCCGTCTACTACCGGTGCACAATCAGGGGTTACCAGGACACGCTCTACCCCCACACGATGCGTCAGTTCTACCGTGAGTGCCGCATCAGCGGGACCGTCGACTTCATCTTCGGGGACGCGGTGGCTGTGTTCCAGAACTGCCAGATCCTGGCCAAGAAGGGCCTCCCCCAGCAGAAGAACACCGTCACGGCCCAGGGCCGGAGGGACCTGAACCAGGACACGGGCTTCTCATTCCAGTTCTGCAACGTCTCGGCCGACTCCGATCTGGCGCCATCCGTGAATTCGACGCCAACGTACTTAGGGAGGCCATGGAAGCTATACTCAAGGACCATATTCATGCAGTCTTATATGAGCAATTGCATCAGGCCAGAAGGATGGCTAGAGTGGAATGGTGAGTTTGCCTTGGACACCTTGTACTACGGGGAGTTCATGAATTCCGGGCCGGGCGCCGGCCTCACCGGGCGGGTCAAGTGGCCTGGGTTTCACGTGTTGAACAACACGGCGCAGGCAAATAACTTCACCGTGGCCCAATTCATCGAAGGGAACTCCTGGTTGCCGTCAACCGGTGTGGCCTACACGGCTGGCCTCGGGGTTTAAAGGCTGATCTACATACAAATCTATTAATATGACGATGTTGTTATATTTTGTGTACTTACAAATTTGATTCTTTCTTTCGCTAAACATGATTAAAGGGTATAAATGATGGTTATCACATATTTTCGCCTCGGTTTTTGGCTCGCTCTGGTCTTCTGAGTTCATCATGGATCTTGCGAGGCACCAAACATGTCATTATCGTCCACGCTTTAGCAACAAATTGCATTCTCCAATCAAACCCGAAGTAATTGATTGAAAGGAATCATGTGTTACATGAAATGAAGATTTCACTAAGTGTTTTTTAGGACATAAGGTCACATCGGTCCACATTACTAGTCATTCAAACACACCTAACTGCTTTGATTTTAAAGTTTAGATACAGCACTATCGAATTAGGTTTTGGCCATTAGGTGTCATATCATTACATCATGGCATCACTGAAGAATTAGGTATCATCACATGTAGAGTCACATCACTCTATCAATGAAGTGATGGAATTTGGAAGATATGCACCAAAATTGCGACTTGTCCATCTCATGCATATTTCCAAAGAGTCCTACTAAATTCGATCCTATGGCCTCATAAAAGCAGGAAAATAAAAAAAAGGAATTGAATACCAAATCTATGGTTTCTTTTGATTTAGGGTGAATAACATCAAAAGCCCAAAATTTTGTCAATTGTGACATATATATCCCAAACTTTTTTTAGTGTCATCCAAAACCCTAAACTTGCCCACTATAACATAAACACCCCAATTTTTTTGTGTCATGAAAAAATTCAAACTTGTATGCGTTACATATGTACCCTCTATTTCAATTTCATCTAGGGCATATTTGTCGCACTGGTATAAGTTAAGGATTTTTTATGATATGAAAATTTTTTTAGGATATTTGTGTCATAATGGGCAAATTTAGGGTTTTCGGGGTATTTTAGTTTAGGATTTTTAGTAGTATTAACCATTTGATTTATTATATTAAGGGAAAATGACAAATAATTCATGAACTTTAACCCTATGTGCAATGTGATCTCCGAACTTTTAATTTGTTTAATACTGTCCTTGAACTTTAGCCCAATGTGCAATGTAGTCCCTGAACTTTAATTTGTTCAATGACGCGTATCAAGACACTCTCTACGCGTATTCTGGCCGACAGTTCTACTGTGATTCTCACCACGGGGATTGTAGATTTCATCTTCAGGAACACCGCAGCCGTGCTCCAGAACTGTAGCATCCGGCCGAGACAGCCCATGGCAAGTCAGTTGAACATCATCAGGGCCCAGGGAAAGTCAGACCCGAATCAGAACATGGGCTTCACGATCCGAAATTGCCGGATCGGGCCCTTCAACAACGTGACAGCCTAGACGTTCCTCAGCAGGCCGCGGGAGGATTATTCAAATGTACAACTTCAGCGTAAAAATGTGGTGCCTAGCATTGAAAAATCAATTGAAAAATACACAATAGAATTGCAACCCGTATTGCTTCTGACAATTTAAATAAGATATCAAGCATTTCAATAGGCAGAAACAGTTCATTGCATCTTTTATCAAAGCAAAAGAAAATACCCAATCAACGGTTGCAAATTGCCATTTAGAGATGATAAAGCAGAGACATCCATGGGACCAAGATAGAGTGGAACCCAAACGAGCAAGGGAAATGAATCAGAGAGAAGAAAACACATGCGACGATTACATGTAGACATTCTGTAATTCCTTCTCTTTCGTTTTTGGCTTTGGCTATAAGACATTGTACAAAGAAGAACAGGAGTGAGGCACTATGCCCTTGCTGAAAAAACACTTCGGCATTTAGAACCTTTGACTGCTGCCCAAAGAGAGAATTTTCAACATGTACATCTATCAGAACAACACGCATGGGGGCTTGGGAGGGGAAAAGAATAGAAGAGGGAAAGGTGTATAATACAAGAAAAAAAAGGGAAGGTGATGATTATTTTGAACTAACATTTTGGACATACAGCAAAAAATATGACCTTTATCAATCTAAGGTGTTCCCACCTTTGGAATTGTCCTCGCAAACGTCCGATTGCGAGCCGCTGCGGATTATCGTCTGAGGTGTCCACTGATCTGGCACCATGACAAAGTATGCAGTCATAGCTTTTCTAAATCGTTTCTTGTACATTTGAGGGGAGATCACGGTCGGAGACGCATTCTTTGGCCCACCAAGAATGCCTGACGTTTTCACCCAAGTCTCGAGGTGCTTATCCCATGTATATTGCCTCATAAAATCGATAATGCCAAGAACCAGCTCGTGCCTTTCCTCATCCACTCCAACAAGTAATGAGTAGTCCATCACATCAATAGACTGCAAGACCATAATCTCCGCATTAGTAGGACTAGGACGAGCAATTAACAAAACATAAGAGACCACTTACACATCAAACAGAGTGAAACCCCAATAAAAGACGGCTTACATAACTGAAACTAAAAAGGCGTTGCAATTGGTTGTTCTTATTTTTCTATCCATTTCCAAAAGAATGTGATTAGAAAATTCTATTTCAACAGGCAAAACTAAAGTTGCTGCAACAACTCCAACATCAGCATAAAATTCCACATCTAAAAAGGGGTTTTAGAGTTTCCCCTGGTACGCAAGCGAGTTACACTTACAGCGAGAAATGCAGTATCATTCCAGACAGCTCTCTCAAGCAACCGCTTTGCCTTATTTCCAACAAATATTGGAGAGGTTGGCATTGCTTCGATCAAGTTCTGATCCAGTAGTACTTTATTGCTCCCACTGGTATCAGGATTGTACCTTGCTCTTGAAGATCCTTTAAGGTCATAAAGGCGTGTGATGTTACGGCGAAAGAGAAGATTTTCCATCACCAGAACATCCATCTTGGTTTCCCTCCCTCCTTTAGTGTGCTTGGAAGAAACCTTTAAATCCAACAAAAGAAATAAAAAAAGCCAAAGTTCACATTACCAACAAGGCAACAAATTTTCCACTGGTGAAGAAAAAAAATTAACGGAAAATAGAAATTTTTTTTGGACCTTGGAAGCAATCAAAACTGCATATGTATCAGTAGCAAACAGATATCCAAAAACGTTTCTGGATAAGACCATTTTCCAATCAATGTCAACTTCATCTAATCGTAAAATAAATAAATAGAAAAAACCAGCACAATGCAATGGCCAAACATGAAATATGGGTCCACTTAAGGTATTCTAAAAAGCACAAGAAATTTTAAGAGCTCATTAAGAACAACCCCATCAAAGGGTAACCAATAATATAGGTCCAATGATGAAGGGGAAATGGTTGTAGACGTCATTTTGCTTGTTATTGTTGTAATGTAGTAAAATTAAAATAGAAATGTTTGCAAGCCATTAAAATGCCGACTGCTATCTGGGCCAACAGCAGTTTAAGCAATCCTCATAAAAGAACAATCACTATACCTGATATATGCCGACAATCTTAGCCAAGCAAGTCGGACTCCCGGAACTGATTGACTGAGACAAATATTTAAAATAAGCAGGAGCAAATTTGATGAATGATTCCAACTCTGTCTTTGTAACCTGTTTGATGATGAACCGGTCATCCAAGGTTTTGGCAAAAAAAACATTGCTCTTGCCACCCTGGGCACCCCATTTCTTGCAACGACTAAGAGACCTTATAAAATCCAATTCCGATGGGCAACAAATCCTCCTTAAAGCCTCAAACTGCTTTGCATAATAACAAGTCACGGCATACTTGGCCTTTCCCTGAGGGCTCTCATCATTGAAAGATACTCTGGCATGCAAATCCTTGGTGGACAAAAGCGGGTCTGTGTTCTGGGAGCTCCTAGATCCAGATGTGGATGAGACACTCTCATCCGTTGATCCGAAACTTTTAAGGCTATCCCAGGTTGCTTCGTTCAATGCATTGAGTGAGAGTAAATTTACTGAATCAAAGAGAGGCAATGAGATCAAAGAATCGAGACCATCTTTTGATTTCTCACAGTCAGATATCTGGGCAAGATAATCTGGTGAGGTGAGCGCATACGCTATAATGCTAGTTGGTTCATCATCATAAACAGGCACAATGGTATCATTAAAACCGACTGGGAGAAAAAACCTGGCACCACTTTGCCTTTCTGACTCCCAAAATGACAGGACACACACTGGATGGTATTCGCCAATACCAAGCTTCTGATAATTAGCAGTGTAAGTATTAAAAGAGCTATAGATATATGGGATTCCCATTCCCACACTGGTAAGACTGTTCGAGTCGTCACCTCCCTTCGATGGAAATACAGCGGTAGAACTCGCAGTTGGCTTTCCATTTTGCTCACTACCCTGAACGTCTGACTCAGACCTTGCCTTGGCAGAAATTGAGACAGTTAAAGAACTAATTGCAGCTGAATTGCTGTTCACTTCAGGTGCCGTAGTTGATGGGTGACTTTCACCACTCCATGCTGCATCAAGGGAATCTGACAAGTTTGCAACTGTAGGGAACTCCCCCTCTGATAAGGCCCTCCGCACAATTTTCCCAGATTCGAGGGGATCAGAATTGCCAATATTTGCACTAGAAGAAGCGGAAGTATCATTTTGTTTTTTATTGTTTAAATCCTGGTCTGAATTCTTTATTTCAAGACCCCTACTTGACTCGCTACCTTCACTTCCATTTTCAAGTTGATTAAGGCTTACACGAGGTTTTTTCTCCAGAAGAAAGGAATCACAACTGCTAAAGCCTTTAGCGGTATTATAAGGCGCTGCAGTCTCAACAAACTTCTCCACAGAAGCAACATTTTTCTCCTTAGCAGTACTAGGTTTTTGAGTAGAGCTGTTCAAACCTTCCTGCAGACTATTATTATTAGATCTCAAAGCGTGGATTAGGCATCGATCCCAAGTGTAAGAATGGAAGAGTAACTGCCTTCGCAATTTATTGATCTCAAGAATATCAATCATGGGATGGCCAACTTTCAACTCTCCAGCCAGCACTTTTCCGAATAGGTCCTGTAGCATGAAGAAAAATAAACGAGACTGCATAAGGCAAGGAAAACATATGTTGAAAGAACAATGAACAGATAATAATGAAATCTCTCTCTCTCCAAGAGTAGCTGTTTCTAATTATTACTATGCCATGTAAGGTGACTATAGTAAACAACAATTCTGCTTACATGTAAAAAATAAGAAAGGACTGCAGGACTGTAGTTTGATGAATAAACCTATCATAAGGCAGAAATGTCATGGCAGCCAAATCTTTAGAAGCCTAACTACCTCTAGTTTATTTAGCGATCTAAATGATGCAAAAGCATGACACGAATGTAACTAGTGAAAACCCCACGTCTTAAGGCGGAAACGATATTTTTCATAACTTTTGTCATTAAGGTTTCATCCTAATGACTGCTTCACAATTATTATTCACAAATTTATTCTTTGTAACTGATAATGATAAGAGCTATAGCTTTGATCAAGCATTATCACATTAAACATGCAAGTGAATAATCTCTAAATCAAGAAGAAAGAATTTTTCACTAAGTTCCGTACACATCTTGGTTGCTAGGGCCGATCCCTCATCACTACAACATAATCCTGCGAGGGTCCTAAAATGGCCAATACCAGAAATAATGAATTACATCAATATTTATAGTTCAAGTAGAAACCAAAGTGTAGCGAAACATTTGGATCCATGCTTAAAAATATAAATATGAATCTAAAGCATCAAAGATAATAAATATTGGACAATGACACGCTCTCTTAATAATGAAGTTTATCTAGTCGTACATAGTGTAAATGGGCCTTGTCCCCCAAGAATCAAAGGACTACAAAGACTTTCTTAATAAAAAACAAAAGAAAATGCTTTGAAAAGAAGCAAAGAAGAATATATAGCCTTTACCAACCAAACCCCAAGAAGTTGGCAAGTGCCAAAATGCTCAACTTTAAATTTTTGAGATTTTGTGGGACCACTGCCAACTGTTTTGAAGGCTTAAGCTGTTAGATGAAGGCGTCGTTTATTATTTAATATCCTAACACCATTATATATTAGTATGATATGTTCACAGGTATACTGAACGGATTAGAATGTGAATGAATTTTAATATGCCCTTTTTCTGTTAATTATACACGTTAGTTGAAATGAACCCCACCTCAGATTCTGCTTTCCGCTTAACTAGCATCTCCTCCAATTCCTCCATTTGATTTCTTAAGTCTGATGATTTATCACTGCCTTCCAGTGATGTCGCAGGAGGTAATTTCTCCGTTACCCTTTGAAGAGCATTACGAATATCACTAAATAGGAGTACTGCTCGTTCATGAACCTATTAAACAAAATAATGGTATGTTAATAATTATCAGGTCATCTATCATAAAAAAATAATAAAGAAAAAGGATATCCATCAGTTGCACCTCATTTGCTTCTTTTTTTATCCAATCCTGATTATCATAGTTAAACTCAATTTTTGCAGGTGGAAGATAAACAGAATGAACATCAATAGAAGCATAGCGGAAGCATGCAACCATTCTCCCAAAGCTGCACATGTAAGAAAGTATGTCAGATAGCACTGAAGTGTGTCATCATGAGACTAGGTCAAGAGACAGATATATGCATCTGCATATCCAAGAAGAATCATGTCAGAGCAGCAGTCCCTAGAAAATACATCAGAGCATTGCAACAATTAGCTGTTAGGCCCGAGTAATAAGGTACTTTATCCATGGGGCATTGCTATAGCTTTTGATATTGTAGCTCTGATGCCTTGTTGTGACACGTCTTGGGTGCTTGGCGAGTGATATTTGAATGTGCTATAATGAACAAAAAATATTTCATATATGCTTATATTGATGTTGATATCTTTCAGACTGGAAATGAGCTCCCCTGAATATTTGTTGTCCTTACTAATAGTATAAAAAATCTATTAATAGAATAGCCAATCCAACAAAAGCCCAAAAAACACCCTTGGGATGCTTCCCAAAGAAAAAGCTTTTTCAGTGCTTCCATCGGATTCTACTTTTTAAAAGAAGAAATGCTACACCTTTTGAGAGCAGAAGCAGCTGCGAAATAGGTCCTTAGATGCTATAACAGTGGAATTGAATGAAGCTACCCAGGCCCCAGATCAACCCCTTTCTTGAACCACCAGAAACAAATCTTCCTATGTGAGTGCCAAGCATACACGGCATACCTAAATATAAATATTACTTACCAAATCTCTCTTTAATCTAACAATAAAATATCTTTCTTAACTAAGTCAAATTTCACAAAGGTTTGCTTAGAGAGAAGCAAAGTAGTCCTGTAACTTCAGAATCCATGCCAGAAGGTACTGCCTCTAATTTCCTCAGCTTGTCATCAATCAGTACAGCATGGCATATCTAAGTACATAATCTCTGGAAGAATCCGTTCTTCCTAATGCATAAATGAGAACATCTAAAGGCATTCTTATCAATCTAGTAAGTGCCAGTATGCCTTAGATTCTTTCTTTTATTTTTCTGTGTTCAGCCAATAGCATGTATAGGATCTTAGTGAGGAAGGAACCCTACCCATAGAAGCGGAGACAATCTCTATGCAGTGAATGACCGCAGCTAGCAACCCTACTTGCAGCAGCATGATTGGAAAAGCTCAGCTCCAAAAATTTCCCAAAAGATAATCCCCACGCCGCATCAGACATAAGTACTCTTCTAGTTGCCGGAGGAAAGCCACCTTTTCGAGGACACCGCAGACACCTGTGCCACATCCAGATTTTTCCTTCACGTTCTCCTGGTAAGAGAAACTCTGGCAGTTTTTTGACGGAAATTGTCAGGCTGCCTTGCCGGTGAGTGTAACAATGAACATGTGCTTCTGATGGCATGTCGCATGAATGACAATGGTGATTCTGTCAAAAATTGAGTTTGTTAATAGTAGCTCATGCTTTCGAAGGAGAAGGAAGAGGAAGGGGGCAGGAGTTTCTACTGCAAAAACTATGCTCAGTGTGAGAAACAATTAGTAAGGAGAGGATAAAGGTAGTACTTGGTCAAACAAGTGATCCCGTAAGAACCGGCCCAAGGGCTTATCAAAGCATCCATAGTATTTAATGCGTAAGAGGTGAGCCTTCTCACATACAGTTCCTTTCCACACACACCTTGTGGATAAAGAAACTAAAATGCTCTGATGATCGGAAGGAGAAGGAGGAAACTCTTCCTTTGAAGGGCCCATTTCCCCATTATGGTTCTTCCCATCTTTTGCAGCTGCCAAATCTGATTTCCCAACATTATCTGCCGGCAAAATAATGTTATTCCCATGCCTATAATTGTCACTTTGTCCGACCTTCTCAGAAGTGGAAAGAGCATTAGAGACAAAACTGTTATCCGAATCATCTTTGAATGCGCTGGCAGATGTCATTGGAAAAGATTCCCCTCTGCCCACTATAAAATTTTCCGCAAAATGGTTTAACGAAAGTTCATTGCTCTTAGGATCCAACTTATCCAACCCTAAAAGGGGGAAAAAAGAAAGAAAAGGTGAATGGGACAACTGAACAAGTAGACCTTAAGATAGAGTTCTTATATGAAGATTGAGAATAGAACCTTTAAAAGGAAAAATAGACCTCGAACCTTCCATTTTGTCAGTGGGTGAAGTGTTGGCAGGCAAGGATCCACCTAATGTAGAGCCTTTATCTAAACTCGTTTCGCTAACTGGTCGTGCATCCGAAGGACTAGCAGATGTGACAGAGAAACCAGGTATAGTGGAAATGGACCTCTCAATACTTGATGGTTTATCAGGTAATGCAACCGTTATCGGGGATCTCAAAGGTAGCTCCGGAAGTGATGCGCCCTCATCGGCAAGAAATGATGTCTCTAGCGCCAAGTGATAAGCTGCAAAAATTCCATACTGAACGACATGTTTCACCTTCTTCAACTCGTCCCCATTGGCGCCCTTGAGCAAAATCTGCAGCAAAAGACCTTTCTTGGTCATACAGAAAGCAACAGACTCAATACATTGCCATGAAGAGCCATTTCTTTATTTAGTTTGTTCATTCATATATTGATAAATGAATTCTCATTCAACCCTGACAGATTAAAAACTAATGGAGAGAACTAAATGCAAAAAGCGTAGTTATTTTACAAATATTTCTCTTCCAAGAAAATTATTATCAAGAGTTCTAAAATACAACTACAGTCAACTTAAAAGTAACCTTTACAATTGCGAAACATTATAACCTCAATAAAATCCAATGGCCCAAAAAAAGTTAATCTAATCCTCTCAGCTGCCATTCATGGGAAGTGGGCTCATTGAAATTCCTTTGAAAGCCAATACTATTGACAGCACTAATAACTCGTGGGTAACCTACCAACTGCATGATATTGCAAGTGTCACCCTCTTTAAAAAAAGATCGTTGCAAGTCTTTCCCACCATTATTTGCTTGTTATTCCTTCTCAACTTAAACCCAAATAATGCTGTCACTCTAAGAGGTCATCACATCCTGCTTTTATCAGCCATAGTTTAGTAAAAGGATTCATCTAAATCCACCTTTTATAGTCTCATTTCTTTTCGATGGTATGAAGATTTTAATCAAATTGTACCAAGGAGGTACAAAGTCATCTGAAATTGTGATTTCAACACAAAACTCGCAACATACACTAATGATAGAAATCAGCCTAACTAAAAATTGTAACTGCTAAGCCACCTCATTTAAAGAACTAGAGCTATCAATTGTTGCTCCAGAATCGGAGAAGATCTCCTAAATACTAAAGCAAAACCATGATGTAACAGTGAGTCCTCATGTCCACTGAGAAATTATCAAGCAATGCACCAGTCAACCATATCAGATCAAGCAAAGATCCCTGATTTTCAACGTTTCCATCTGATCAAGCAGGAAAGAGGGAGAGGGCAGGGAAGATGGTTCACTCAGTATGTAGTAACATATTTATGCCAGACTTACAGTACAACCAAAGGGCTTTGGGCAACCCTCAAAAAACATCAGCGTCTTTGCCAATTTCTTTCCTCCTTGGCCCGCACTACCATGCTCTTCCATCAACTTCTCCACATGAAACGTCTCACAATACCCCAATTTGGGTGATGTTAGATGATCAATTGAAGGAACTATCTGTGCACCGGTACAGCGAGCTATACGCTCTAACAGTGGCCTCTTAATATTCAAAACAAGAGATATATCTTTGCCAAGAAGATATTCTTGTGCATGGCGAGATACAGACTTCTCTACCAAAAGAACATCAGGATCATGCGCATCGATCTTCGCAACTGCCATTTTCAAGTGGTCCATTTCCTGAAAATTGCAGGAAGCAGAAAACTTAAATTGGTTAGATAAAATGTTTTAACACTGAAAGCTTGTAAATACTTGGATACAAAGCCGTTATTTAGTCATATAGTGAGAACAGAAAACTATAACACATGAACCTGCTGCAACAATGTATCAAAGCTTGATAGATGATTAGTAACCCTCTGGTATTCCAAAGCTCCTCCCAGAATTAGAAGACGTGGCTTATCTATTTTGGACGTCATCCGCCTGTGAGCCACATTTTTCTTGCAAACAACTCCTTTGACCACCTTACTGAGCAAACCAAATTGACATCATCGTGTCAGTCTAATGATAAGTGCTAAGAACAGTGACAATAAACCCAACGTATATTCTAGGGAAGGGGGCGGGGGGACCTAATGAAATAAGAAAGGTTACGAAGCTTAGTCATAATGAAAGGAAGAATCCAGATAAGTTATGACACTATTTAGCCGATTAAACTAAATAACTATAAATTTACAGCTTTACGCAACAAATTAACACATCTCATCAGATTCGATAACAACATCGTCCTTACATTATCTAAACTTGAAATCAGGTCCATGAAATTCATGAGTTCAAAGAAAAAGATGTACAAAAGCAAGATCAGCAAACAATTAAATATTAATCTCTTGGGGCGAAAATAAATATATATGGGATTGCACTCTCAGGGAGAATAATCACAATGTACTGATTCACCTATCTGAGCTCAATTAAGTTATGATAGTGTCCAAGTAATTGTCGCGACCTCCCCGCCAGTGACCCTCGACGGGGGCCACAGGGGTGTTTAACTCATAATAATTTTTAATTGGGTAATTAAAATTTAGGTGTCAACAGTAATCAAATCATCGACCAAGTAAAGCTCAATGAAATTCTTAGCTCGCCCAAGCACTTCAATAAATCATCAAGCATTTCAGTCTTTAATTTACCCTTCATACAGCATGACAGTGTAGGCTTTGTCTTTCTTGCAACAATCAAATTCAACCTGAAGTTGACGCTCTAGCCCAAATACCAACTCGACTGCGGCAATCGGGAACAACCAAGTCACACTCAAAACTTTAAGTATCTTGTTGAGTTGAGCTCGGTCAGCTGAAGTTTAATCAAGCTCAGGTTAAACTTGACATCTAGCAGAGAATTTACCATCAAAGTCTAGTTCAAGTAATTTCATTGCGTTGACTTCACTTTCACTTCATTATACTGCATCATTCACACTACCAGTTTTATAGATTATGGACAAGACACTTTAAATAACCTGTCTACAAATACCTAAATGAAAAATGTTGATATTTACCATTATCTAATCAATTAGGAAAGCAGCTAGCAATATTGAAAGTGCAGCAAGCAGAACTTTAACAATTTTTTACCACCTGTTCAATAATTATACCACCTTAGCCATATGACGTGAATTAATAACCTCATATAATGTTGTACTGTCCATGAAAACCGAGTTCCCAGAACCATGTAAGCCTGGGGCAAAGCTAGTATATAAACTATTATGACAGGTGCCCGACTGGCAGTTGTTGAGAGGAGAAAACCCCTTTAAACAACGCAACGCTCCCAAAGCAGACAAATGGAAAAAACTTACAAGAAAAGGAGTGGAAAAAGCTTTTAGCAGAATAAATAAATCTAAATAAAGTAGTCACATGCCCACACGAGGTACCTCTCACCCCGCCGCCCACATGCAATGCATTTAACCTTCACATATCCACCAGGGTCCATTCCTCCACCTTTACTCATATCAGGCTTAAGGAGTGTGGCAGCCTCCCAAGAAAGGGATGCAATTATATCCAACCAATTATCTTTCCGATCTTCATTGTCCATGGAGAGGTTCTCAACCTGTAAAAGTTGGGCTATCAAAGCCCTAAAATGCCCTTCCACCACATTTTTCATGGCCTTCCTGTGCTCCTCACTTGACTTCTCCCTGCTACGGTACTCCGCATTACCAAAGCTGCCTGAAGAGCGTAGATAACCCCACTCCCCACCGGCGCCTTCCCCATCCTCATCGTCAGATAGAATAGCTTCCCTTTCGTCTTCCTCATCCTCTGGCTCAGGAGGGAGCCAAAGTAACCCATTGTTCTCAAAGTCCACAGGTTCTGTATCAGTTTCTTCTAAATCATGCATAGAAGCTTCAGTGTCCAGACCATGCCGCGGTTTCCCTTCTTGCTCCCCTACTTCTATACTACCATCTACAACTGGGGAGGCAAAATTCTCAAGTACTGGGGAGCAACTGACGTCTTTAGAACTGACGTTATCTCCACCACGATGGGCTTCATATGGTCCATACATGTGGGTAATCTCATCTACAATTACAGGACAATATTGCCTGGATTCAGAATCCGAAGGATACCCACCGTAATAGTCATATTCATCGTCACTCCTGGTATGAATAAAAAATTTTAAATAAGTCAGTTTATTAGACCTAGTAACGTGATAGCTTTCTTAAGCAAATCATCAATCATGCTAGAGAAAGGAACTACTAAGGCAGGGTACTGAAGGTAGCTAGTTTCCATGACTCATATACCCCATCTCAAATGTTGTTGGATTTACATAAAAGCCAGCAACACAGATGCGGGAGCACATACTGATATATCGACAATTGTGAAGAAATCAAGAAGAGGGGAACGACTCCCCACACTGCTCACCATAACAGCATGAGCTATTGATACCTATTTATGCAGAAGCTGTACTGGTTAGAAGATTGATCCCCTGCATCCTTGTAGGGTGGCATTCCTGTCCCAGAAGCTACATCATCTTGCTCGACTGCAGTTGAATCCATTTGAGAAGATTGAGGAGGGCTATGACTGGAATTGTGAGGCACATGCTGATAAGGTCCAGTTGAATAAGGAGTGGAACCCACGGTACTACTGCCACTATTACATGTGCAGCTTGATTTGGTGCTCACCAAGCTCGTTGCAGATGGTGATGGACTAAGGCCAGGGGTGGGTGCACTGGCGCCGTTTCCATTATCAACTGCCACTATCCCATGCTCCCATTGCTTATAGCAATAGTTGCAAACCCTGATCCTCTCCCAATCTTCCCGTCCAGTCTTCTGCTCATCAGATGGGGCAGGAATGGAATTCGCCGTACACTTAGCACAGAAAACTCGTCCACAAATTCGACAGTGATGCCTGCGGTTGAAGACAGTAAACTGGGAATCGCACTCATAACATACCCTGCAGCTGTGATCAGGCATCCAAAAGTCCCTAGATAACTGTGCTGGCTCGACCCTCCGAGGGATCCAGGACTTCACCAAGTCAACCAGCTCGGATAGTTTGTTGTCGGGGGTGCCCATCGACAACTTCCCACCCAAGACCCCTCATCCCGATATTCTCATTTGCCAAGTCCAAACAATCCCACCACAACCAAACTAGGAGTCAACAACCTGGAAAAAAGCTCATCAAAGCAAAACCCAAAATATCACCGGCAGAGCAAAATTAACCTCTTATAGAGCTGAAAGAAAAACACTCCGGATACTTTAGATATGGCCCAAAGAACCAAAATTCCCTACCAAACATGCATGGGCAATTTCCATTTCCAGAGAGGTGCGTGAACGGTATAACTAAATCCAGGGACCGCATTAAAGCTTAAATAGCTCCAGCCGGAATCACCCGAGCACAATTACCCAAAGCAAAACATTTTCACCGGAAAAGGAAATGAAAGGAACAAAACTACCTGCGATTCTCCTAAGCAAATCCGAATTCTTCCGACATCAACTCTCCGCAGCCACAACTGACATCAAAACAAAACATTCAGGTCCATCGTTCGACAAAGGCACACGAATTCAGGCAGACTCAAAACCCAACTCCAACTCGATCCCCGAACAGCAAAAACCAAACTCTCCAGCACCCACTAAACCTCCACCCCAATGCCAACACTCAAAGAAACCTCGCCCCCCCACCATCGACCCAGCAGAAATTCCACTCATCAAGCGAGCTCGAGCAAAACGTCCCAATCCAAAGCAACCCCAAAAAAAAAAAAAACGAAAACCGAAAAAAGAAGCCGAACCCCACAACCCTCCGAAAGCGAAACGACGGCTCGAAATGCGAAACCTACACGAACCCCATCAATCAAAACCTAACCCCAAACACGACCAAGCTGCTTCCATCAATGAATTTTTTTCTTCCTTTTTTAACACGTGAATGATGATACGTCCGCGGTCGGCATTACCGTGACGGTGATAATTGCATGCACAGGTGTACGCACACGCACGCTCGTGCGTACGAGAGAGAGAGATAGAGATCACAGATAATGTGTGATTGGAAAATTCTACCTCCTTCTCTTCCTGCCCACCATGTGTTCGTTGAAATGCTTTTCCTTCTTTCCCGTCTCTGTTTTCTTCTCTTCCTTTCTGTCGGATGTCTTGTTTTTTTCATGGCCAGAGTCCTCCGTTTCCTGTGGAGCAGAGAAAATGACTTTAAAAAAATAAAATCGGAGGAGGAAATGGACGAAAGAGAGATGGGAATAATGGAAAATATCTCCGGGTCGTCACTTTCTTTGGACCCCTTTTGAAGGAACCAAATAAAATTAGGTCATTGATTGAAATCTCACAATATTAAAAAAATGCGACGACCGATATAAAAAAATAAAATCAATATCAATCGAATCACGAATTGAATTCTTATTTGTGAATAATTATTTAATTTCATGTTAAAGGAAATAATTCGTCTAAACTCCTAGTCTTGTCGGAGATGGCTTGTCTTTTATCGGGTTATAGGGAAGCGGACTCGATCTTGGTGCTTGAAAATTTATGTGAAATGTCACCCCATCGCTGAGAAAGTGAGAAGTGAAATATGTTAAGCCATAAGGAACAGGTGCTCCTAATATGAGAAATAAAAGGGTCAAATCCTTATATGTTTGATAATATTGTCAAGATCACAATTAAAATCGCGGAATCGTAAGATTGTTAAACTAATAGATTTATATCTTCATCTGGTATCCTTTCCTACTTGACATACTTTGATTGGCTTTTGTCTTAAGGGTGATTGCTCTTAGGGCTAGTCGGTTCCTACCCTAAAACCCGAAACTAGACCGGAAAGGGGTTGGTTTCCATCTTGTGAAATCAATAACCGACCCATTGGTCTAATTCTCGAGTGGGTTCATGAACCGACGGTGATATTTTTTTTTTCCTTATTTCCTACAAGACTGCAAGTGTTGTTGCATCGTCCAAACTCCCATTCTATAGTGTTTTGGATCTTTAATTAATGAAAATATTGGTGAAAAGACACTAGAGTATCATTAACTTGATAATTAAAAAAAAGTATCGATCCGGTCCATGTGGTTCAGTCTACACTTGGAATTAGGAACCGGTCCAACGATCATCGGTTCCAAATTTTAGAAATCAGGAACTGGACCAGTTTCTCCTAGGAATTGTCCAAAATCAGCCAGTTTGGTTCAGTTTCAGTGCTCACCCCTACTTTATATCGTAAGTTTTGAAAATAGTCACTACTTATTACAATATCATCTAACATATCTATGAGGTAAAAAAACAAGAATGACATTTTTATGAGATTATTCATACAGGTTGTTAAAACCTCACGATTCGATGATACGGTTTTACAGGACCCCGCAACTATGTTACCTAAAATCTCAATTTTAACATTCTTGGTTTGGGGGGCTTTTCAATTTCGCTACTCAATTACCCCTCTTCTCTATATTAACTCAAATTATCTTGGATTAAGCCAATGCGGCCAAAATCATTATCTAGACCAATCCAAATGAAAAGCAGACCTGGCAGATCAATAGGTTTGTAATAAATCAAATTTGTAATTAATTTTATGTTATATATGTAGCTAGAGCAAGTACCTTGAAAATGAACCTACATAGAGGTGCAATATATGAAGATTTTCCAATTTTTGCTGTACTGGACATTATAATTGAACCTTGTAGAGACGCTAGAGCCTTGAGGGGTTTGGCTTCTATGGCTTAGTTGGGAGGTCAAGTAACATCAAGTTTGAAAATCAAAGGGCCTTCAACATGCCTAGGTAGAAGCGGAGCAACTCAACACCCCTGCTTCAATTCCCTATGACTAGTCATCATCCTAAAAAGTCAAAAAGTCCTTAGGATTAGGATAAAGCTGCCCTCTTAAATGCGAGAAGGGAAAAAAAGCAAGAAAATAAAACTTTTAATTAAACTGATGGGGCTAGATTATTCACTAGGGCCCTTTAGATTCTTAGCACGTTTAGGCCCATATTCATTGTTTTTTGGAAGCCCATTATGGACCAATGAATGGAGTCTCACCTGGCCCAGAACAAAGATCGAGGAAATCAGTAAAATGTCTCCTTAATGTCACAATCATATTCTGTTCACATGACTAATCTGATCTAATTAGCAAGATAAGACACCATTAGTCTGTCGTGTTAATGACGGTTGCCAGACATTGCATCGTGCGATGTTACACGATAACGGACACCGGCGAGAGCGAAGTTTTCGGGCCAAATTGTAATTTGATTGCCTAATTGGAAGGAGAAGCACCCAAACGATGGCGAAGTCATGGAAAATGACAGGCTCATGTCGATATTGATGGAAGTTTTTATAGATACACAATTAGAATTAGTTTCCCATGGTTGGCAATTAAATAAATGTAATCTCTTGCGTTGATCAATTTGAAGGAAAGATAGCAAAGACAAGACTAAACTCAAAACTAGTCCTTGATCATGCACTTTACTGTAAATCTTTGTAAAACTAGTCAATTCAGTCACTTTTACTTTCGGTGCCTGTTTAACTACTCTTCTATGTAACTTTTAGGATTAATATCACAAAAATTCTCATATGACAAATTTACCCCAAACTAATTATTTGACCATTAAAAATCCCAAACTGATACACCTGTGATAATTTTACCTTATGTTAGTTTCTCTTAAATTTTACCGTCAAATTGTTGAGTTTAATGACACGTGATAGTTAAAGGGTGTACCGGTTTGTGGATTTTACCCTCTATTTGTCATAGATGTACAAGTTTATGATTTTTTGTAGTATTAATCTAATTTAACGGAGGATAAATTTGTCACAAATGTACCATTTTGAGGTTTTTTATGGTAACAAATTAGTTTTTTGTAAATTGGTCATAAGTGTACCGGTTTGGGATTTTTTATGGTCAAAAAATTAATTTGGAATAAATTTGTCACAGGTGTACCGGTTTGGGGTTTTTCGTAATATTAACCCTAACTTTTATTGTCGTCATCATCTAAATTCGCATAGAAAGATGGCTAATTAGCTAATCCTATAAAAGAATCAATCTAAAACAACATTAATAAAAGTACAATCGAAATATTTCTAAGGGTGTCTGGTTATAAAAAGAGTGTTATTTTTTTTTACGTAGTAAAACAAGGGCATACCCTTGAACAAGGGCACCTTTTCCACTAGTTTGACCCCTCGAACTTACACGATTAGTAGGACCAATTTTTCGCCCGACGATGTTTCATAATGTCCGCCACGCATTATTATTTGCAAGTTTAGAAGATTGAATCATGCGCAAACACGTGTCGATCCGCAATAGTTTGTCTTATCCGCTTTTTTAATATTATTCTTTGCCGAAGAAATTAGAAAGAACTTTGATATGAAAAAGCCAAGAGACTCTGCTTGCCAAGTCAAGGAATTTCTCCACACGTAAAGACATTATATTATTGCATCCATTAGTAACACCACCTATACATAGCATTATCTTTAGTTAGTTCAAGCTCATGTCCAAGAAAAGTTAGGTGGCGACATCAAATAACTATAAAAAAAAAAAAAGTAGCGTACATGGTTTTCACTCTTTCAGCACATATTATATGGTCTAAAAAAACACAAAAAACAATATACCCCATGGATAAGCACTCCGCGGATCTATTTAATTCAAAAAATATACGAAAAAAATGTAATAATTTCATATACTTGTGGTGAGCATTTTGATTAGGACTTTAGGCGATCAAAATCGGTGATCCTTGTGATGGAATGTACATGCAATCTTATATGAGTATTACTTATCCTTGTGCCAAGAATAACCCATGATCGATCTATTCCATTTCTATTATTCCCGGTTCCCAAAATTGAGAATCGGGGACTGGACCGATTGTTCCTAGGATCGAGGACCAAACTGGACCCGGTTCTAGTTCCGGTCCAATGGAACCGACTACTTAGGGCTTAGTTCACATTTTACTAATTTTTATCTATGAATCTATGTCAATGAAGTTCACTTACAGTTTATTTCACATTTTACTAATTTTTTTGAAAAAATAAAAAAAATAAAAAAAATTATTGTAGTCGGTTCGGTCCGGTTCCTCATTGGAACTGGGAATCAGACCGCCTGGACACCGGTTCCACTTTTAGGAACCGAAAACCGAATCGACATTCTCAGGAATCGGACCACACCGAACGGTCCTGGTCTAGTCTGGGCGGTTCCCGGATTGGGTGATCTGTTTTGTACACTCCTAATTTTTATGCGTCTCGCGTCTCTCTAATGCATATGCTATTCATGTTGGGAATGGCGGTTCGAAGGCAAAGATACACTCGTTCAAACTCGCCTCTCTTATTTTCGATCATAAACGATGGTGCGGAATCCAACTTGGAAGGCCCTACCGACTCATCGTTTAAACCCTACAAATCAAATATGGCGGGAAAAGCTTAAAGACACAGTTGATGCAGACTCGATCGGTGTTCATGTCACTGTCTCATGAGTTGGCCGGCTTTTCCGTTTTTATGATTAGGTTCTCAATCGTCAAGCCAGCATTGTTTATTGGTATTGATCTCGATTGGTTTGAAAAAAGAATCGGGCAACTCTTCCATCGGTGGATGAGAAAGTACCTTATTGGCGACGGGATGAAATCAGTTATTTGTTTGTTCTTACATATGATGGAACTTACTTTTGAATGTTTAGAACATCTCAAATATGATCGGTGACACGTGATATATTTGGCGCACGATATACTTTCTTTATTTACAACAGCAAAGAAATCCTCATCCGACCTTACGTCTTTGAGAATGCATCTTAATAGCTAACGAGGTGAGATCAATCAATGATCTTTAGTAAAGTCTGCTTGTTCTTACTTAATTGTACAAAGACTTTATCTTAAACCATGAAGTATCTCTGAGAATCTCCGTTTTGAGATTGGACAATAAAGCTTGGAGCCTGATGGAAATGGAACCTTCTCGTTGATCAACTGTGAGGATCAATACTATGGAACGTTTCGGAACCAATTTAACCTCAATATCTTGAAAATTTGATGCATTTAACCACGTTGTTCATTACATAAATGCCTCAGGCCAAAACTTTTACGAACGATCAATTTAGTGCCAAAACTTTTTAAAAGCGTTCATTTAAGTTACTCAAGTGAGTTACGTCAGATTTTCCATCACTGAAATTACTTAAGTGATCTCTCTTTAGAAGTTGTAATACTTAAATGATCATTCGAAAAGTTTTGACATCAAAGCGGTCGCCATACAGTAATTATAACACCGATATCGTCCTTATCCCTTATAGTATACTCTCTCAGCCTATAGAGAGGCTACTTCATTATACATGCATATACCATATGCCTTCTTGAAATTAGGGCATAAGAAATACCTGATCCGAGTTGAAAATTTCGGGTCTTTTCAATTCGGGTAATAAGTAAAGGAATTTGGGTAGTTTGACGACTCGGTTCAGGCTGGGTTTGGGGTTTGTTTCTTGCTTCTCCTTCTTCCCTTCCCTTCGCACACGCATAACACAACCACATTCGGCCATCTCCCTCTGCCCTCTTTTGTGCACACCTTCCACCAGCCCCGACGCCCATCGTCGTCGCAACAAACCCTTCACACGGGTTTGGTTTGATGAAATCTAAGTGTGGAAAACTCGAGCATGTGAGCGATTGTAATTTTGATTCTCCGATGTTTATAATGAATTATTTGCTGCTGGTTCTCCCATGTAAGTGTACCGACACTCAGACGGAATCACATAAATCTATGGTGGCCTTTATCGTTTCTCGTCTATTTCTTCAATAATTTCGCATCGACTTAAATTGCAGGATCATGTCAGTTTCCGCATTTAATTTTACAGCACGCGACGATTGTTTGAAAAATCACCTTTGCCTCTTAAAAATTACTGGCAGAATCTGGAAAAATCAGTGGTTCAGTCCACAATGTTTCAGAATATTTCAAACGGATGTGCTACATTGTTTGTGCAGGTCAAGAGGCATTCCAGATGTGCCTGTGAATTTTCCCATTCGAAGTTCATATCATTTTCCCATGTCTGATTCTTCTTTATACATGCTATGAAAATAAGTTCGCTATCGGTTCCTCCATCGCTCATACTTCAATGCTTATCATATAAAGCACAGTACAAGGAAATCATACTCCTCAGCCTTTAGCATTCACAGGAAGTCAAGACAGAGAGATTCATGAAGCAGACATTGCAACAAAGAACACTTCAATTGAATTTGAGTCGGGCTGAATGAAGGGTTGAAGCTCTCCCATGAATGGCGGAAGTTTAGATCAAACAGCACCTCTACACTACACAAGATGGCCACCCAACTGGTGGCCCGACACGAGGAACTTCCGATGTAGTGATCCGAGATCGAAGCTTCAGCCTTCGAAATCGGTCTTCACCCACTGCCCATACTTGCACCTCATCCTCTCATCCAGCTCTTTGGCCTTGACCTCCGCGATCTTGGCCGCGTTCGCCATCGATTCCTCCTGCACCCTCGCGATCCTCATGCTCCGCTTCTTCTCCACCGCGTCCCTCTCGGCGCCCAGCCCTTCGTACTCCCTCACCCAGCAGCTGTGCACGGCGCACGTCAGCACCAGCACCACCAGCTCCATCAGCAGCATCGCCATCAGGACCCCGCACTCCAGCCTCACCAGGACCTTAGCCTCCTTCGGGTCTCTCCGCGACTTCAGCAGCGAGAGGCTCGACGCCTCTTTGGTGAACAGCGCCAGGACCCCGATCACCTGCCCCGACAGCGAGGCGAGCAGGATCGAGACGTGGGTCACGAAGCAGAAGCGGGTGAGCTGGGAGTAGAAGCCCACAAAAGAGGAGACAAGCGACATCGACGAAATCATGAGGAACGCAAGGCCGAGCGAAGTCGGGGGCATTCTGAGGAGGATCACGGGAGCGAAAGATGCGGCGGAGAGGATGAACAGAAAGAAGTTTAGGCACGAGAGCAGGAGATTCGGGAACGAGCAAGAACTTCTCGACTTGACGGCGGACATCTTCTTTATCGAATTCGATGGAGCTGAGGAATTTTCTTGTTCGAATGAAATGGAAGACTGATGAATCTCTCTATATAGAACAAGAACTGAGAAATTCGAACGTTAAAAAGAAAGGCAAAGTTTTAAAAGTTCAACGGCTAGGACACAGGTTGGAGAGGGGGCCCGCTTTATTTATTTATTTATCTTTGGGTTTGTGCAATCATTTTGCTCCCTCCCATGCAATTTCAAAAGCCAAAAGGCACACATTTTGTTAATAAGGCTTCCTTATCAACAAATAAAAATATCTACGAGAGAAGATTTCCAATAAAAAAAATATTTTTGGGAGAAGATTTCCGATAAATATATTTGTTAGAGAAGATTTTGAGATATGATATGAGAATTGTATCAAAAGAGGCGCACGAAAATAAGGATGGTGAAAGTGAAACGACGGGATAAAACATAATATTGTTACCCGATCAAAAGTACGTGTCAAAAAATTTATACATAAAAATGCGTATAGTCGAGAAATTTTTTTTTGGGCTACGTTGGCACGTCGCTTTGAATATGTAATTGTGACTCCTGAGAATGCATTATAAGTTAAATTAAATTAACAAGGCCAAAACAATAATCACTCTAACAATCGTTCTTGGTAGTACATCCCTGGCAACTTCGCTGGCATGTCTGGTGGATCTCCCGACTCTAGCAGATGCCAGAAGCATAAAACGAAAACGAAAAGGAGACAAACTCCATAGAAAAGCACATGCCATTGTACAGACAACAGAGAAGTGATTGCTCAATTGCATGGTCAAAAGTCCCATATGAAATGCGAGTGAACATCACTTAATGGGATAATTATCAAAAATAAATTCATAAACCTATTGTATTTGTCTCAATTCTATCATAATCCTTTCAGTTTGATCAAATTAATCATAAACCTCTTGACAATTTGCTAATATAGTCCATTTAACCAATTTGCTAATATAGTCCATTTAACCAATTTTGGTTTTGGTCAGAAATCGCCGATGTGCATGCCCGCTGTCTTATGTGGCATGGCCGACGACCGGCGTTATCGTGAACATTTTTTTTTTTCAAAATTCTTCTTTTTTCTTTTCTTTTATTTTTCATTGTAGCAGGTGAGGGTTGTCGGAGCTCGCCGGCCACTGAGCTTGCGTGTTTCTTTTTGTTCGTCATAAATTCCTAATTTGTTGACTCGATTTTTCTCTCCTCTTCATGGTGGTCCAACCAACATTTATGCCGTTCAAGATATCACTTTGGAATGTTGCTACATAACCAGGTACAGGAAACTGCCATGGTATCTATAGAAAAAGAAACTCATTCCATCCATGGGAAGATACTAGATTTGAAGTGTAAATTGATATTTTCATATATTCCTTTGACATCATAGTTATTAATACGGACCAATTCTCAATCTTATATTACGATACGATTCGAATCTATGCAATTCAAAGTCTAAAATATGCATCCATTCTATAAAAATAGTCAATTGAAAACAGACCGAATATACCCACTTTTTAGAAAGAAAAAAAAAACTCTTATATTCTCATGACATTGGTTGTGCTCATCGAAAGATCCATTTGTTTTTTGATGCATGCATTTTGATTTTCAAGCCATATGAAGTTGACTTTCTAGATTAATATCTTAAATCCATCATTTTCTTCTCAACTGCTATTATGTACAAAAGAATATGGTACAAATGCGAAATCCTCTTTAACCTTTTGATTCTTCATCTTTGGAAACATTGATTATCTAATGTTACGTGCAGCATCTTTCATCAAAAGGATTGGAGAACTGAAGTTGAGGCACAAATGCTCACTTAAGTTTGCAAATTTAGCTCTTCCCAAGAAGAAAACAGCTATGAAATCTCCGAAAATACTTCAATTTACTTTTGACATTGTCCTTCACAATGCATCTCAAGAAATCTCCGAAATTGTCAAGTTATGTCTAAAGAATTTTCCAGAGTTTATATGGGATAAAGATTTCATAAAAGAGATGATAAAAAAAAGTTACCCGGCATGTTGAGTTGATTAGACTAGTGGACTGTCATTTTACTAACGGTATTCTGACGAAAGAAGGCCTGACAAACCATGTGACAAAATGGTCACCAAGATGTGAATCCCCAGATGTTTCTGCGGCAGCTTTTCTTCTGCAGAAGGAGCTTCAACGGTTTAAGATCAGTTCACCTGATTTGTTTGCCACCCTTTCTGCTCTTTAATTCTCATTAACATTGATGGTCGTCCTTTATTTTTCTAAAGGTAATGGAAGGTAGGAGCGCTCCTTCTTTAAAGCGTCCGGACTTGCCAAAATATACATCGAAAAAAGAAAAGAAAACATATCGGGAAGTTTTTGTTAAAAACCGCGACGGTTGCATACCATCTCGCTCTCTCTCTTCTATCACCGCAACGGTTTACTTAAGGAGGCAGGGCAGTGGATGAAGAATACAACATCATTTTGTAGCCTTGTCCCCACCATCATTATGGTAGTTTACGTTGCAGCTTTTACAATATTTGGGGGCACCAACAGCAGTACGAAAATACTGATCTTACTAAAGAATGGCACATTCACGGTATTTGCGGTTGCATACACTTTCGCTCTCTTCTCTTCTATCATCGCCACATTGATGTTCTTGGCTATATTAACTTCATGCTACGCAATCGATGATTTCCTCTGCTCGCTATGGAGAAAAATGATAGTGGGCCTAACTTTTCTCTTCCTCTCTTTGGCCTTTATGTTGATTGTGTTCGGCTCTGCTCTTACAATGGTTCTGAGTGAACCATTGAAGTGGATTTACATTCTAATTACTTTTCTGGCTGCCTCCCTTGTCATATTGTTTGCAATCCCACTACTTCCTTTGTGTGTTGAAATGCTCGAATCCACCTATCGGCCCCTCCTCTACCGTCCCCTGTAGCTTCGGAAATGATCTCTGCTATTACTAGATAAGGAAATCTGTCATCTAATCTTTGTCTGCAGTTGTTATAGGGTGTGCAATGTGACAATCATGGCGTTTACTCATGTTTTAAGACTTTCTAAGTGCGGCATCAGCCATATTTATGCTAAAGTTCAACGAATGCCATCAAGTGCACACCTTGTCTCAATGTGTCAGTCGATATTTTGCCTCTAAACAGTGCGCGATTTTTTCATTGCTCATTGTTGTATTAAGGTGAATGCAATTTTTCAAAGGATTGGCAACATGGCCATCGATATTCAATAGGGTCCATCCATTCAAACAAAGCAATGATCCACACAAATCCTGTACACTACACAAGATGGCCACCCAACAAACAACTATTTCAGTTCAATAGAAGCTCAGCCTTCGAAATCAGTCTTCACCCACTGCTCATGCTTGCACCTAGGTCTGTCAAATGGGTGGGTTGAGTCGGTTTTGGGTCGGGTCACAAATGGTCCGATCCAAATTGACTTATTAACTCGTTTATAACCCATTTATGCGCAATGCAATTTTCTTGACCCATACTCAACCCGACCTATATTACTAAAACGGTTCCATATTTAACTAAATCTAGAAAAACTCATACCTAAACTGATATGAGAGTGTGGAGGGAGTAAGCGCAAGATTGAGTGAGGACGAGAGAGATAAGTTGAGTTTAAATAAGTTGTAAACCCATTTACGACTCATTTACAACCCATTTAACACCCATATTATACCTCTACCCATTTATGACCCATTTACTAAATATAACTAACCAATTTATGACCAATTTATTAATATATGGGTTAAGAAATGAGTTTATGATCCATTTTGACAGGTCTACTTGCACCTCATCCTCTCATCCATCTCTTTAGCTTTGACCTCCACTATTTTAGCTGCGTTCGCCATCGATTCCTCTTGCAATTTTGTAATCCTCATGTTCAGCTTCTTCTGCACACCGCCCCTCTCTGTGCCCAACCCTTCATGCTCCCTGACTCGGCAGCTACCAAAGTATAAATGTAAGTGTCAGGCTCGTACACCTATTGGTGGACTAAAGAGTTATAGCTCAAACCATTCATTTCATAGCGAATATGGACTCTTATCATAATGCTCATAGGGGATAGCTGCATTTGTTGCTCATCTCTATAATTTTTAACTATTAAAGAACAAGAGATTTACCAATTATTTCCCAAAATATATGGAAGACCGTAGGGCTAGCCTAATAAGAATCCACAAACGCGAACCTCACCGCCACATAAAATTCCTAATCAAGCTCGACTTATACATAGTCAATATGATCAAAACCATTATCGAGATAAACCCAATAAAGAGTAGACACGTTGGACGAATGGGTCCGTAATAAACTAATTTTGGTTATCGATATTATGCAATACATGCTGCCAGAAAAAGTACCTTGAAAATGAAACTACATAAAGCTGACAATTTCCAATTTTTGTTGTATAAGACATGTGGGAATTCCAAAATGTTGATAATTATAAAGTCCACACTTACATGAAATCATGAACGGGATGTAATCTTTTATAGTTGCAAAATTTGCACAAATGGATATATTAGTTCATTGGCCAATAAACAAATTAACCATGAAACATTCGTATGAAGAGTCTCCAGGTTGGGAGAGGCACGAAGTAAAGAATTAGAAGTTTCTCATAAATTTGTGAAATGAAAATCTAGTAAAAACCAATTAGAATGTTAATGATATTTAATAATAGAATTGTCAAAAGTAGAAGTGAGCAAGACGGACCGATCAAACCGGGAACCGATCCTACTGGTCTGGTTCCCGGTTTCTAAGTGAGACCGGACCATATTGGGAACCAATCACCCCTAGTCTAAAGACACTAGAGCCTACAGGTTTGACTTCTATGGCCCTGTTGGGAGGGCAAGTAACATCAAGTCTTCAAGTGGATTTGAAAATCAAATGGCCTTCAGCATGCCTAGAGTAAAAGGGAAGAAGTCAGGACCCCTACTTTAATAAACATAAAAAGTCAAAGTGCTACTCATCTTAAAAAGTCAAAATTCTTAGCACATAGATTTAAATTCATTGTGTTTTGAAAGCCCATTAGGGTCCAATGAACAAAATCTCACCTGGCCCGTACTAAAAATCACGAAATTAGTAAAATATTTCCTACATTGTCATAGGAATAATGACACAAATAGTCTCTGAACTTTGGTCCAATATATAATTTGATCCCTGAACTTTTAATTTATTCAATGTAGTCCTTGAACTTTAGCTTAATATTCAATTTGGTTCATGAACTTTTAATTTGTTCAATGTGGTCCCTAGACTTTTGGTACATGTTCATTTTAGTCCATAAACTATATAAAAATGTTCAATATAGTCCCTGAACTTGAATTGATGGAAGGACCACATTGAACATTTTCATATAGTTCAGGGACTAAATTGAATATGCACTCAAAGTTCAGGGACCACATTGAACAGACTAAAAGTTCAGGGACCAAATTGAACATTAGGCTAAAGTTCAGGGATTACATTAAACAAATTAAAGCTCAAGGATCAAATTGCACATTGAACCAAAGTTCAGGGACTGTTTGTGTCATTTTCTCTATTGTCATAATCACATTCATTTCACTTGACTAATCTGATCTAATTAGCTATGCTTGGGGGGTCTACCGTGCTAACGACGGATGCCAAACATAGGGTCGTTGCAACGTCGCACAATACGGACGCTAGTGACGGCGAAGTTTAAGACCAAACTTGTATTTGATTGCCTAATTTTTTCCTATTATTGTTAAACCATTCTTTATAGAATTGGCAGAAGAAGCACCCAAATGATGGCGAAGTCATGGAAAGTGATAGGCTCATGTAGATATCGATGGAAGTTTTTTATAGATACACAATTAAAATTACTTTCACATGGTTGAGAATTAAATAAATATAAAATCTCTTACGTTGATGAATTTGAAGGAAAGATAGCAAAGAAAGACTAAACTCAAAACCAATATCTCTTTTTGTCCAATTAGTGATATTATGTCCATTGATCATGCACTTTACTGTAAAGCTTAAATTGAACATGCTATTGTGAAACTCATCAATTTTATCATATTTACTTTCTGTGCTTGTTTAACTTTTCCACTACATAACTTTTATCACCATCATCATCATCATCATCTGGATTTGCATAGAGAGATGGCTAATTAGCTAATCCAACATCTATAATAGAATCAATCTAAAATGACATTAGTAAAAGTGGGTATGTTTTTTTTTTTTTTTTTGTAAAACAAGGGTATACCCTCGGATAAGAGTACTCACGAGTTTGACAACTTGAACTGACATAAAATGCGTGCAATTTTTCACTCAGCAATCTTTCACGATGTCTGCCAAGCATTATCATTTGCAAGTTTAGAAGATTGAATTGTGCACATATATGTGTCGATCTGTAATTGTTCGTCATATATTGTGCTGTCTGAAATTAGTTGGCTTATTGATTCGACATAGTTTGGCTACTTCTTTTTTTTTTTCTCAAAGAAATTATGAAAGAAACCTGCTATGCGGAGGCATACATGCATCTACATGTAAAGACATTATTTACAATCGAAGAATTTTTGTTCTATTGCATCCATTATTAAGACCATCTATAAATAGCACTATCATTAAATTAGTTCAAGCTCATTCCCAAGAAAAGTTAAGCGATGGCATCAAATAATTAAGAAAAGTGCCGTACATGGCTTTTACTCTTTCAGCACATATTTTATTGTGTAGCACAAAAAAATAGTTATTTTATTCTCCATGCCTAGCAAAACCCATGGATAAGCACCAAGTGTGACGTCCATAAATTAAATTCGAAAAATATACGACAAAAATAATGCAATAATCTATGTACTCATCGTGAGCATTTCAATTAGGACTTGATTGCTAACGAGATGAGATCAATCAATCATAGTAAAGTCCAATTGGTTCGTACTTAATTATATAAAGAAATTTATTTTAAACCTAAAGTGTCTTGTTTTTTTTATCGATGACACGTGATACATAATATATTTTCTACTGGTATAGAGAAGCTACTATAAAATATTTGCATATATCCTATGCCTTCTTGATATGCATAGTCTCATATGCCTTACACTAAATTTTTATAGGGATAATGACACAAACGGTCTTTGAACTTTTGCCCAATGTGCAATGTAGTCCATGAATTTTTAATTTGTTCAATATGGTCCATGGACTTTTGATCTGTTCAATGTGATCCCTGAACTTTTGGTACATGTTCAATGTAGTCCTTCCACTAAATTCAAATTCAATGACTATATTGAACATTTTCCATATAGTTCAGGGACTAAAGTTGAACATGTACTAAAAGTTCGGAGACGACATTGAACAAATTATAAGTTCATGGACCATATTGAACAAATTAAAAGTTGAGGGATCACATTGCACATTGAACCAAAGTTCAAGGACTGTTTGTATCATTTTTCCATTTTTATACTATGCTTTTCAACTTTATAAGCCGTCTTTGAATTTCACTTATTATAACCATGCTCTTATCTGGTTCTTTAAACTAATCAATATAAAAGGTGGCCGTCATATAAGATAACTCATGTCTAATCTTCCTATATTTGGCCAAAAAATAAACTATATCTTATCGACATGATTCTAAAACATTATGCTGCGAATTTCCTCTTCGTATGAAGTCAGCCTCCATAATTTACTACAAGGACAGCTACAGGGAAGCCCTTTAAAATGCCCTCTTCCACGAGTTTGCAGTGCATGAAATAATTCAGCTGATCATATGTCGAAGATTCATCCGAAAGCAACGCTTGATCTCCCGTCCCTGACGACTTCCCGTGATCGCACGTCCGCTAAACGGGAGGTCTTCACCGTGTGGATGAAGTCCATGATCATGAACAGCAAGGGATGCACCGTGTTCGACTCGAGCGGTGGAATTGTTTATCGGGTAGATAACTACGACTGCGAGCGAAGCAGCGAGGTCTATTTGATGGACCGCGGAGGGAAGGTTCTATTCACCATTCTTAAGAAGGTAAGAAAAGATCACGCACACAACATCAGCTCAAATTCTCTCTTCAACTGTCTAGAGTCGGCGGTTTGCGCCTTACTCTCGAAATTCGTTACCGCACTACAGAAACTTCAATAGATATGAGAAAGAAGTTGAGTGAGATCGAGTCGAATCGTGTCAGTTTCTCATTAATCGCATGCATGTTTCTATTGTTCTGTGAAGAAATATAGCTTGTGCAAGACATGGAAGGGTTATGGATCAACTGGATCGGAGGAGAGGAGGACGCTGTTTCAAGTCAAGAAGCCATTGAGTTTTAAGAAGGGAGAGTCGTTGTACGAGGTCACGGTTTGGACAGACAAGAACCAACCTAGCTACTTCTTCATTCAAGGACATGGCACCTCCAAGTCTGCGTGCAACATAACCAAGAGACTCGGGGGTCTCATAGCAGAGGTCTCTCTCTCTCTCTCTCTCTCTCTCTAAAAGATGGCATGAACATGAACTCAATCTCTACTTCGCCATTGAACAGGTGAAAGAGAAGATCTCAAGCTCGGGGGTCTCGCTGGGGGGCGATGTCTTGACGATGAGCGTGGAACCAAAAGTTGATCATTCACTCGCCGTGGGACTACTCGTTGTTTACGGACTATTCAACCGCAATTTGTGATGCAACAGAAACGCCTCGCCCTCATAGAGAGAGGGGATCGACGGTTGCACGGATCCCGGTTTACCGACACGTTTTAGAGAGTTTACTTCCAAAACAACGAAAGTCTGCCGTCGCACAGAAAATCACCACCGCCCTCTAGAAATTTACTTACCAGACCCGAGAAATCGGCGATTCCAGTTCGCGGTTTTTTGCAATTTTTTCAGGCATATAGGCTTACGTTATTTGTTGTAGCAAACGCGGAAAAGCAAACACAGAAGACGAGGATTTACGTGGTTCGATCACAACGTGATCTACGTCCACGGGCGAGGCAAAACAAAATTCCACTATAATCAAAGAGAGTACAGTTTTCAGAAGTCGAAACAACGACAAAAGCTCACGGCTTACAAAACTCTCTGAAAATAAAATTCTCTCTCTCTACATCAATGAGAAAACCTAGCCGCAGTATAAATAGTGCTCCCGAAATTTTTCCTCGGGGGCTACGCCCCCGAACCCCCCGAAACATTGGTTCGTTACTCCAGCTCGGGCGGACCGCCATAGAGATTTGTTCACTTGCTACGAGTTGGGCCTATCGGCCCAACTCTCCGCATCGCGAACTAAATCTCAATTTTCGGGTCGCACAAAAATATGTCGGGTCGGGTGTTGAACCGGACCAAGAACATAAAATTCAAGACATATTTAACATTATTTGTACAGTTCAGTTAGAGAACACGGAACAAAGAGCAGGTCAAGAAGCAATTGACATTTATTTACACATCATTTTCCCATGTCTTTTAACTGTTCTTTATACTCAATAAGACTGTATTCCAATGAAGGGTTTAAACTCTGACATGATTGGCGGAAATTAGACAAAATATCAAGTCATGGTTGACTTTGAAGAGACCCCTTTCAATTTGATCCTTGGACCGCAGTTAGATAAAATATTCTCGTACATGGTAACAGGACAGCTTCGTCATGAAGCAGTTTGACTCGACCATTACTTTTGCCGTGGTGCAATTCCAGAGCTTTAGGTTTCGAATTCAAACTGGACAGAACGACATTCGTTTCCAAACTCGGATTCGACATTCGTTCAATCAACGATTTGAGAAACAAGTACTTGGTATTAATGGCTCAGGCTTATTTAAATATCCAATAGGATCTTGCCGCATCATCTTATTTGCAAAATTCAGCAAAACGCCTTGGTATCCTTAACATTGTCGCTGTGTTCTTGATGACTAAAAGGATCCATTCGTCAACCTTATGCCCTAACTAATCTGCATCACATGGACAGTTATTTGGCTAAAGGATCAAAATCTCCAAGCACATTCTGTAAGTTATAGTGCAAGATTAAGCTCAACAAAGGAACCAAAATCTAGTAGCTAACTACTTCAGAAATAGTTTCATGTTAAATAACTCTAAGGATGAAAATACCATCGTGCTGCGATAGCCTAAAGAAGAGATTATGTACGTCCGTAGAGGAATCCAGTTCCGCACCTGTTACAATTCCAAGAACAGAACGAAGACATTGAGCGTGCATGGTTACAGTTTCAGCGCATCAAACATCGACAGTTTCCCTTAATCATAGGTATTGAAAAAAAAAACAGTAAATGATCACAAGTCAAAGGCTCTTGAAACTTGAAAAACATTGCAATCCCCAATTGAACAGACAACAGAGGAATGCCAAAATCATTGACAAGGAAACTCAAAGCCAGCACTTAGGTGTAAGACACTACAAACAGAGGATAACACCACGGTAAACTTGCCATAAAGAGAACCACAGAATCACAGTAGGCGGAGAAATTCAAGTGTAAGCATAGTGAAAGAATCTGGAAGCAGCAGTTTCAGCAACAAGGGCAATTTTCCCAATCGACAAGAGTAAACAAACATGACAGAGGTTGCAAAGTAGGCGGCAGACATCTATAAACAATAAGCTGATAACTCAATTGGGGCTCACCGCCACCACCTAAAGCAATTCGGCCTTAAACGACATCTTTGCCCTTTCTTCAAGTGTGTTCATATAACAAATACATGTTTGAAGATATCGAAAAGAGGGGTAATTCTTGTGAATTAACTTTACTTTCATGGAAAGACTGCTAATTCAAATGCAATCAGTCAACTGATGACATATGTGGTATGCATATAGCTTAAGGCACTTGATGGTGAATGAAGCAAATGTGACACATAACATAATGCATATCCATATTCATCAGCTGGACACAGACAGTGAGTTCACAAGACACTGTTGAATGCATCGGGTATGCGAAATCTCAGATTCTTCAATATAGCGAGACGCGCCACACGCATAAGTAAGCTTCAAGATAAAATGGGTGGAAGGGTCTAACATGTGGCAAATTCATACAACTTTTCCAGATTTCAAATGAACTGTTTGGTTAGGAAATAATAAGGAAGAGCCAAAAGCAAACATTATGTCTCAACAAAGAACCCGCACTTAGGGCACCTGTTCCAACTCTTTATTTTAGCCAGTTTCATCAACATTATGTCCTCCCTCTCTCTCTCCCCCTCCTTTAACCCCTGAAGCTGCTGACACTCTAACCCTGCATGCCACGGCACTCTACACTGCGCACAGAATAATCTCCGGCAATTCGGACACTCCGATTCCCTCACGACCGCGCCTCCATCATGGATCAACAACATGGAGCAATCCCTAAACGGGCAGTAAAACCTCTCCCCCTCCAAAATCAGAGCCTCGCACAATGCATTGCCCCGACGATCGAACAAGTCCAGAGGGAGTATTGACCTACAATACTCCGGCTCCAGTACGCCGCCGCAGCCCGAGACAGGGCAGCCTATGCGGGTCACGTTGTCGCCAAGCTTTGAAGTTACGTATTAAGTAACGCAATCATTGCAATATGCATGACTACAACCGTTCATACGAAACAGGTCGCTGTTTGTCCTCGGCTCGATGCAAATTTCACAGATAAATGAAGGATCCGGCTTGGAATTCGACGGCTGGTCTGTTTCGGTGACCAATGACCCACTGCGGGGATCCTTCTTGCACTTTCGCTTTTGGGAGAATGATGCCGGAGCCACCTTCAACAACATTATGTCCTCACTCTCTCTCCCCCCCCCCCCCCCCCCCTTTTCAAACCCTGAAACTCCCGACACTCCACCCCTGCATGCCACGGCACTCTACACTGTGCACAGAATAATCTCCGGCAATTCGGACATTCCGATTCCCTCACGACCGCACCTCCTTCGTCGATCAACAACGCCGAGCAATCCGTAAACGGGCAGTAAAACATCTCCGCTTCCAAAATCATAGCCTCGCACAATGCGTTGCCCCAACGATCGAACACCTCAGGAGGGAGTATCGAGCTACAATACGCCGGCTCCAGAATGCCGCCGCAGCCCGATACAGGGCAGCCTATGCGCTTCACGTTGTCGCGAAGCTGCGAGGCTAAGTATGTAGCAGCGCAATCATTGCAACATGCGTGACAGCAACCTGTGATACGAAACATGTCCTTCTTCGTCCTCGGCACGGTGCAAACTTCACAGATAAACGAAGGATCGGGCTTGGAATCCGACGCCTGACCTGTTTCAGTCATCGACGAGCCACTGTAGGGCTTCTTCTTCCACTTTCGCGAAGACGAAGTCCAAGTTTCGGTGGGAACCGAGTCCAGGACTCGCACGTCGTCGTCGTCGTCGTCCTCATTGAGGCTTTGGGACCTGGTTTGCACAAGAGAAGCGACGACCGCGTCACAGAGGCCTCTGTCCTCGGTGTGCTGCTCGACGGAGATGGCATTGGGCTTGCTGCCGCCCCCGGTGGCGACCGGAGCTAAGCTTGACGCCGACACGCCGTGCCGGTCGACGTCGACGCTGGCGCTCTCGACAACGACTTCTTCCGTCGCCATTGATTTTTTGTTCGAGCCGCGCGCGAAAACGGAGTATCGTTTCGCTTTCTGGGATTCATAAAGATAGAGTGAGTTGAATAAACTTATATTATTTTTAAATGAGGAAACTATGATTTAAATTAGGTAATTAATGAAATTATGGGATTCGATTGATAGGACGTTCGATCTTAAATTACAAAGGGATAATGACACAAACAGTCCCTGAATTTTGGCCCAATGTGTAATGTGGTCCCTGAACTTTTAATTTGTTCAATATAGTCCATGAACTTTAATCATATGTGCAATGTGGTCTCTGTAATTTTAATTTGTTCAATATAATCCCTGAACTATAACCCAATGTGCAATGTAGTCCCTGAACTATATGAACATGATCAATGTAGTCTCTGAACATGAATTAATGGAAGTATTACATTGAACATTTTCATATACTACATTGAACATATAATTCAGGGACTATTGGGTTAAAGTTCAGGGACTATATTAAACAAATTAAAAATTCAGGGACCACATTTCACATTGAGTTAAAGTTCTTGGACCATATTGAACAAATTAAAAGTTCAGGGATCATATTATATATTGAGCTAAAGTTCAGAGACTGTTTGTGTCATTTTTTCAATTACTAATTTGGTATGCAGTGATTTATCTTCTAGCACAGATACTGGCTCTTTCAAAATCTTCCCATTAAGCTTCTTTTTTTTTGAGTTTTTTTTTCATAAGTGAAATTATAAGCATTTGAAGTTGAAACTTCCGTAAAAAGTCAACATATTTCTACGAAAAAAAATAAATTTAAGGATTTGGATGATTACTAGAGGTGTCGGGTCGAGTCGGGTTGGGCTTTCATGATACCCTACTTGACCCAAAACCAACAGGATCGCGCTTGACTCGCCCAGACCCAGCCTAAGACCCAGTTTAGCATATACCCCAAGGATGGGATCGGGTTTCGGGTTTGATCAGCATATACCCCAAGGTCATGTCAGCAGAGGCCCCGACCTCCCGCCTCCGCCACCCCGATCGCCGCCGCAGCAGCCGCTGCGCGATCAATCTCTTCGATTCCGACGACAACCTAACGCTGCCCGTCTGCGATCCGATCGCCGCTGCCGATCGAACTGGAGCCCCGAGCAGGGACGTCGCTTCCGATCCCTACTCCGACGATTTGCTCCGGAAGCTCGACGGCGGGAGCGGCTCTGGCATGGATCTGTTCGCCGAGCGTCTCGGTTCGTGGGAGACGCGGATTCGGTGTCGGAAGAGGTAAATAGGTTGGATTTTGGGGTGATTGATGGGGATGATGACGTCTGTATGAATAATGGGGACGTAGATTTACGGATCGGGTTGGGGTCCGAAGCCCCCATTGCCCGCGAAGCCAGCCGTCCATCACCCCGGCAGCCATGCGCGGTTGCTGCTAATACCAATGCTGCCGCCACCGTTCCGAGTGCCGGAGCTCAAGTTTGCGGCCAGCGGGGACTTCGTCCGGTGACGCAGCTCCCGGTGCAGCTCGCCGAAGCTGGAGGACACGGACGTCCCGTCGTCGCCGGGCCACGAGGCGGAGGCGGAGGCAGCGGCGGCGACGGCTGCGGACGGCCGAGATTGGAGCGGCATGGTGGGGGGGCGCCTGGTGGGCCACGATTGCTAGCACTGTGAGCTTCGATGGTTAATGTTCTTAGGGTTTCGTCGTGTAGAGACAGAGAAGCGAGAGAAGGGGAAAGAGAGAGGGGGATTTGTGGGTGGTACCAAGGTGTCATGAGTCAGGCCCGACCGTAAACCAACTCTAATAATACCCACAACTAAAGAGGTTTGAATTTAGAATGACAATAACAATGCGGTTCTTGATGAAAATATTACTTTCACCCTTTTGGCTGATTACCCGCACTTCTATATTTATATCAATACCCTTCCACTAATTTACTTTTCATCTATAAGATCTAAAATAATATAAAGGCATGAATACGTTTATTGTCCAATTTAATAGCAAGCAAAGGGCTTTGTGAAGAATTTTCTTTTGTAATAGCCACGTCAGAATCTTTTATTTACTGATTTTATTTTGTACATTGCACTATATCGTGACCAAATTACAAAGTTATTAAGACAACAAATTCCGATGCAATTCGGAGCTTTAGGTTTCAAGTTCAAACTAGACGGAACAACATTTGTTTTCAAGCTCAGATTTGAATTATCTACTTGAGGTAAACCAAATTCACTTAGTAATCTCGATTTAATTAATAATTCGAAAAATACATATTCAGTATAAATGGACCCCGCTTACATGAATACCCAATAGAATCTTGCTGCGTCATCTTATTTACAAAATTCAACGAAACGCCTTGGTATCCCTAACATTGTTGCTGTGTCCTTGATGACTAAAAGTATCCATTCGTCAACCTTATGCCCTAGAAGATAAAAAATCTCCAAGCACAATGTGTAAGTTAAAGTGCAAGATTAAGCTCAAACGGAGGAACCAAAATCTAGTAGCTAACTTCTTCAGATACAGTTTCATATTAAATCGATCACCAGATGTATATACCGCCGTGCTGCAAAGCCTAAAGAAGCGATTATGTACATCACGCCGAGAGGATTCAACGCCGCCTCTTTCTACAGTAATCATGCCCCGGCCCCTTGGCCCCACATCGGTAGCAGAATTGAAGTCCGCACCTGTTACAATTTCCAGAACAGAACCGGGACATTGAGTTTGCATGGTTTCAGTTTCGGCCATCACACATTGACAAGGAAACTCAAACCCAGCACACTTAGGTGTTCAGACACTACAAACGGAAGATCACACCACGGTACACTTACCATACAAAGAACCACAGAATGCAGGCGTAGAAATAGAAGTGTAAGCATAGTAAAAGAATCTGGAAGCAGTAGTTTCAGGAGCATTTGGCAACTTTCACAATCAACAAGAGTAAACAAACATGAGAGAGCTAGCCAAGAAAACGGTGGACATCTATAAACAATAAGCTAATGACTCAATCGGGACTCACCATCACCACCTAAAGCAATTCGACCTCGAATAGCATCTAGATTTAGCAACCTTTACCCTTTCTTCGAGTGTGTCCATATGACATATACAAGTTTGAAGAGATTCAAAAGAAGGGTAATTCTTGTGAATTAACTTTACTTACACAGAAAGACTGCTAATTCAAATGCAATCAATGTTCATCTACTGATGAAAACCTCGTTGATCAACCATCACTAAGATGGATTTACACGGCCATGCCAAAACCAATGAAGGACAAGTACAATACACCAAGGCACAAAAACCCAAAAAAAAGGAAAGGCAGGACACACGGGAAGTGTCAAAGAACAAAGTAAACAACAATTGTTCAAGATAAACTGGGTCGAAGGTTCTGACATGCACAACTTCGAACTGTTTGGTTAGGGAAATATAAGGAAGGGCTAAGCAAACCAACCTGCACCGCACCGTCTCGCAACCAGAAATCTTCTGAACGTAGAAACTGCACTTAGGGCACCTCCTCCAATGCTTCTCCTCCGCCAGCTTCTTCAGCATTATGTCCTCCCTCTCTCTCTCCCCCTCGTTCAGCTTCTGAAACTCCTGGCACCCCATGCCCGCATGCCACGGCACTCTGCACTTCACGCAGAACAATCTCCGGCAGTTCGGACACTCCGACTCCCTCATGGCCTTGCGTCCGTCCTTGATCAACAAGGCCGAGCAATCCTTATACGGGCAGTAAAACCTCTCCGACTCCAAGATCAGAGCCTCGCACAACGCCTTGCCCCAACGGTCGAACACCTCCGGAGGGAGTATCGAGCTACAGCACACCGGCTCCAGAACGCCACCGCAGCCCGAGACGGGGCAGCCTATGCGCGTCACGTTGTCTTGGAGCTTTGAAGCTACGTACTTAGTAACGCATTCGTTGCAGTACGCGTGACTACAGCCCTTGATCCGAAACATGTCGCCGCCCGTCCTCGGCTCGACGCAAATCTCACAGACAAACGAAGGATCGGGCTCGGAATTCGACGCCTGACCCGGTTCGGTGACCGATGAGCCACTGTAGGGCTTCTTCCGCTTTCGCGAAGACGACGACCGGGTTCCGGCTGGAAGCGAGTCCAGGACTCGCACGTCGTCGCCCTCGTCGAGGCTTTCGGGCCTGGTTTGGTGAAGAGAAGCGGCGATCGCTTTGTAGAGGTCCCTGTCCTCGGTGTACTGCTCGACGGAGATGGCGTCGGACTTGGTCTTGCCCCCGGCGGCGATCGGGGAGAAGCGCGACGCCGGCCCGTCGTACCGGTCGACGTCGACGATCTCGACGGCGACTTCCTCCGTCGCCATGGGTTTCTTCGTTCGAGCCCGCGGTGTGCCAGTCCGGGAAGCACAAAACGAAAAAGGGGTATCGTTTCGCTTCAACTGGTTAGGTTTAATAAACTTAAATTATCTTTAAATAAGGAAAATTTAATTTAAATTAGGTAATTAATGAAATTTTGGGATTTTATTGACTACGATGTTCGATTTTAAATTACTAGTTTGGCGCAGACATAGGCTCTTTCAAAATCTTTCCATTAGGCTTTTCGAGTTTTTTTTTATTAATATAAGTAATATATTAAGCATTCGAGGTTGAAAATTGCGTAACAAGTCGGCATTTGTTTACGGGAAAAATAATAAATATAAGGGTTTGAATTATTATGAGATAAGGAATCTAAAGGGTTGCGAGATAAAAAGGTTTGAATTTAGAGTGCATAAAATAAATATAGAAACAATGTGATCCGTGACGAAATTAATATTTTGCATGAATCTCGGTATTTTCACACTTTTTGTTGGATCACTCGGCGCTTTTATATTAATATTGATTCGCTTCCGCTAATTTAATTTCTTTCTATAAGATCAAAAAAAAATATAATGGCATGAATAGGCTTATCGTCCATTTTAATTGAAAGAAAAGGACTTTTTGAAAAAAAGAATTTGGTAATAGCAAGGTTGAAATCTTTTATTTACTGATTTTATTCCATATATTGCACTACATCACGACCAAATTAAAGATTTTATAAGATAACAAAATGTAGATTACACGAAGATTATATAAGGACCTTCAAAGATCTCTCTCTCCTTTTGTAATTTCCTGTATATGAGAGAATAGGACAGATTAAAGTTATAAAGTCGAAAATTTGTTTTTTTTTTTTGCATAAATATGTGGATATCATTAATCAGATGAAGCACAAAAGCTTAGGAGAAACCCTTAGCATTTCAAAGAGACTAATTATGCAAGAAGACGGAGGAAGGAAGCCTCCATACAGTAGCCAATAAAACATTTACATGGGAAGGCCTACACTGTTGGTAGAGTGACGCCCTACCTCTCACAACCTTTCGTATCCTAGCCAATAGAAGATGAGCCTCAATCGACTCGATCCGATATCAAATGTAATTCGAAAGCTTTAGGTTTTGAGTTCAAACCGAACGGAACAAACTCTATTTTCAAACTCGGATTTCGAATTATTTACTTGTGGTAAACCTGATTCACTTGGTAATCTCGATTTAATCAATGATTTGACAAATGAATATTCGGTATTTAATGGATCCCACTTATTTGAATACCCTATAGAATCCTGCCGCATCATTTAATATGCCTATTTAATAAATCAATTTAGCGTGCCTAACATTGTTGCATAGTTCTTGATGACTAGAAGGAACCAATCATCAACCTTATGCCCAAGCACATTCTATAAGTCAAAGTGCAAGTAAAACTCGACAAAGGAACCAAAATCCAGTAGCTATGTACTTAAGAAATAGTTTCGTGTTAGATAGATCGCAAGATGCGATGCGTGATGGGGATGTGTTTTGAGTGACAATAGGAACTTTGACAGATGGACCCCGGTTTTTTTTTTTGGTCAGAAGACCCCAGTTAGATAAAACATTCTGGTGCATGATAATAGGACAGCTTTGTCCCGAAGCAGTTGACTCGTTCATAAGCTTTGCCGTCAAAAAGTAGTTCCAAATCTGCACACGTACCTACCAATATGCCCATAACCGAATTAAATACATGCAGATGACGTTACTGCAAATATTGATGTAATTCCGGAGGACGACATTTGTTTTCAAGCTCGGAATCGTATTATCTACCTGAGGTAAACCAAATTCACTTAGTAATCTCGGGTTTAACCAATGACTCGACAAACACATATTCAGTATCAATGGATCCCGCTTATTTAAATACTCAACAGGATCTTGCCACATCATCTAATTTGCAAAATTCAATAAATCACCTTAGTATGTACCTAACATTGTTGCCCATGTTCTTGATGACTAAAAAAGGATCCATCCGTCAACCTCGTGCCCTAACTAATCTTGCATCAGATGAATAGTCATTTGGCTAAAAGATCGAAATCTCCAAGCACATTCTATAAGTTAAAGTGCAAGATTCAGCTCAACAAAGGAACCAAAACCTAGTAGCGAACTACTTCTGAAGGAGTTTCATGTTAAATCAGTCGCGGGATGAAATTACCGCCGTGCTGCAATAGCCTAAAGAAGAGATTATGTGCATCGTGCCGAGAGGATTCAACGGCGACTCTTTTTACAGTAATGCAGCTCTTTCGCCTGGGCTCCTCATCCGTAGTAGAACTGACGCCCGCACCTGTTACAATTCCAAGAACAGAACGAAGACATTGAGTTTGCATGGTTTCAGTTTCAGCGTATCCTACATTGACAGTTTCCCTTGTTCACAGATAATGAAAAGAAAAAGGGTAGGTGATCACAAGTCAATGGCTCTTGGAAACTTGAAAAACATCGCACTCCCCAATTGAACAGACCACAAAGAATGCACACACATCACAAGGGGCAAATGAAGCTACAAGAAAATCATTGACAAGGAAACTCAAAGCCAGCACACTTAGGTGTTAGACACGACAAACAGAAGATAACACCACAGCAAACTTACCATACAGAGAACCACAGAATCACAGAGGGCGGAGAAATTTAACTGTAAGCATAGTAAAAGAATCTGGAAGCAGCAGTTTCAGCAACAATGGCAATTTTCACAATCAACAAGAGTAAACAAACATGACAGAGCTTGCAAAGTAGACAGCAGACATCCATAAACAATAAGCTAATGACTCAATCGGGACTCACCACCACCACCACCTAAAGCAATTCGACCTCGAAGGACAACTTGATTTTGCAACCTTTGTCCTTTCTTCAAGTGTGTCCATGTAACAAATACAAGTTTGAAGAGATCGTAAAGAAGGGAAATTCTTGCGAGTTAACTTTACTTTCATGGAAAGACTGCTGATTAAAATGCAATCAGTGTTCATCTACTGATGACATCTGTGGTATGCATATAGCTTAGAGAACTTGACGGTGAACGAAGCAGATGTGACACATAAACATAATGCACATCCATATGGTATCGGATTAACTTATTATCATCCTTCACATGGAGCTTACCCGGTATACTTTCACCAATTCATTAATCATCATTAACCTTTGTAGTTTTCATTTTCTTTTTCGAAAAAAAAACACCTTTCATTTAACCTGTGTATGTAACTGTGGCGAGGAATCTCTCTCTCTCTCTCTCTCTCTCTCTCTCTCTCTCTCTCTCTCTCTCTCTCTCTCTCTCTCTCTCTCTCTCTCTCTCTCTCTCTCTACAAACATAGAAAAGCCAACAAGTCCTATGCCGTAGCATAAACTGAGAATTTGAACAAATGCTAGTAAGGTAACTGTCTTCCTATTAGTTCCAGGCATATACTACTTGAGCATGTGGCAAATTCAGACAACTTTTCCAGATTTCACATGAACTGATTGGTTAGGGAAATATAAGGAAGAGCCAAAAGCGAACCAACCTGCACCTCACAAGCGCGCAACCATCGATCTTCTGAACATAGAACCGGCACTTTGGGCACCTCCTCCAAAGCTGCTTCTCAGCCAGCTTCAACAACATTATGTCCTCCCTCCCTCTCTCCCCCTCCTTTAACCGCTGAAACTGCTGGCACTCTATCCCTGCATGCCACGGCACTCTACACTGAGCACAGAACAATCTCCGGCAATTCGGACACTCCGATTCCCTCACGGCCTCGCCTCCGTCGTTCATCAACAACGCCGAGCAATCCCTAAACGGACAGTAAAACCTCTCCCCCTCCAAAATCAGAGCCTCGCACAATGCTTTGCCCCAACGATCGAACACCTCCGGAGGGAGTATCGAGCTACAATGCTCCAGCTCCAGTACGCCGCCGCAGCCTGATACAGGGCAGCCTACATGCGTCACGTTGTCGCCAAGCTTTGAAGTTACGTATTTAGTAACACACTCATTGCAATACACGTGACTACAACCCTTAATACGAAACATGTCGCTGCTCATCCTCGGCTCGATGCAAATTTCACAGACAAATGAAGGATCTGGCTTGGAATTCGACAGCTGGTCTGTTTCGGTGACCAATGACCCACTGTGGGGCTCCTTCTTGCACTTTCGCTTTCCCGAGAACGATGCCGGAGCCACCTTCAACAACATTATGTCGTCACTCCCTTTCTCCCCCTCATTCAACCCCTGAAACTCCTGACAGTTTAACCCTGCATGCCATGGCACTCTACACTGTGCACAGAATAATCTCCGGCAACTCGGACACTCCGATTCCCTCACGACCGCGCCTCCCTCGTCGATCAACAATGCCGAGCAATCCATAAATGGGCAGTAAAACCTCTCGGCCTCCAAAATCAGAGCCTCGCACAATGCATTGTCCCAACGATCGAACACCTCAGGAGGGAGTATCGAGCTACAATACCCCGGCTCCAGGATGCCGCGACAGCCCGAGACAGGGCAGCCTATGCGCGTCACGTTGTCGCGAAGCTTCGAAGCTACGTATGTAGCGGCGCAATCATTGCAACATGCGTGACTGCAGCCCGTGATACGAAACAGGTCCTTCTTCGTCCTCGGCACGGCGCAAACTTCGCAGACTAACGAAGGATCGGGCTTGGAATTCGACGGCTGACCTGTCTCGGTCACCGACGAGCCACTGTATGGCTTCTTCTTTCGCTTTCGCGAAGACGACGACCGAGTTTCGGTGGGAATGTGGTCCAGGACGCGCACGTCGTCGTCGTCATCGTCCACCTCGTTCAGTCTTTCGGACCTGCTTTGGAGAAGAGGAGCGACGACCGCTTCGCAGAGGTCTCCGTCCTGGGTGTGCTGCTCGACGGAGATGGCGTTGGACTCGCCGCCGCCCCCGGTGGCGATCGGAGCGAAGCGCGGCGCCGATACGGTGTGCCGGTCGACGTCGACGCCGGCGCTCTCGACGACGACTTCTTCCGTCGCCATTGATTTTTCGTTCGAGCCGCGCGCGAAAACGGAGTATCGTTTCGCTTTCTGAGATTCGTGGAGATAGAGTGAGTTGGATAAACTTATATTATTTTTAAATTAGGAAAATCTAATTTAAATTAGGTGTTAATGAAATTCTGGGATTTGATTGATAGGATGTTCAATCTTAAATTAGATCCTTTCAGAATCTTTCCATTCAGCTTTTTGAGCATTTTTTGCCGCGTTTTTTCCATTCTCACGGTGTTTCGACATTATCAATCTCTACCGGTCCCACTTTTTTAAGCATCATTTTTGGTTTAGTTGTGCTGTCCCATTTGTTTTCAAGCCTTGGTGGTATCTACTAAAAAAAAAAATTCTCTTTTGTGATATGTCGTTGTCACTAGTCGTCCAAGTTAGGGGTGTCAATGGGTCGGGTCGGGTTTTCATGATACCCGACCCGACCTGAAACCCATAGTGATGTACTTGACCCGAACCGACCCGGCCCGAGACCCATTCAGCATATAACCACAGCGACGGGTCGGTTCAGGTGGGTCCAGGTCGGGTTTCGAGTTTTTTTTTTTTTGGGGTCTCATGGGGTATGTTTAGAAGCAAGTCCAGCAATATATAAAAAGTGATATATATAGAAAGAATGAAAATTTGTTTACCCACTCAAAGACTGGGCAGAACAAACACGAGGCAACGACCCGAAAAGATCTCACAAAAAATGCAAGAGGAAAGTTCAATGACTCAGGCATTAATTTATTAAGCAAATCAATAGACAAAAGAAAACGAAGATATCAGCATACCCATTCTTGATCCGTCACTATCAGCAACAGCATCAATATCCCACTTCTACTTGAATATACAATCCGATTCAAGTCGTAAAAAGGGAACCAACCCAATACATGATGTGGGTCGTTTTCCTTTCGGAAGATTAAAGACAAATTTAGTTTGAGAGAGGTATTATTGCAAGCTTTTTCCGTGCAAAAAAGAAAGAAAAGGAGAGATCTTTTGATGCAAATGCTCCGGAGCAAGGAAGAAGATGATGGATCTTCACTTCTCTCACAAGACGCGAAAGATTAATGAAAATGCCGCAACAAAAACCATCAAAAGTAGCTTCCTTCTGCACAAAACACAACTCGGATGCTCCTGGTTCTACCGAGATGGTGTGCTGCCGCTATTTCTCTCTCTACCCAGTTCAAATCCGAGTCGAATGCTTCTGCCATTGAAATATGGTCCCCTAATCTGTGAACGATCAAACCACGACTTGAGCTAGAAATCCCCTGATCACCGACAAGACGCTAGACCGAAGACACCCATAAAGTTGAATAAAATCAGAAACCATGAACTGAGGTTTTGTCTAGTAAAGCTACGATCATGCTTGAGCAAGTGAGAGAGATGTGTCGCTGTGCTATGTTTGATTTGCAGAGGACGTTTGATTTCTGGCTTCGTGGAGGAAAATGGAAACCGAAGCTGAGGCCGAGACCGAGCAGGGACAAGGACGAGGCTGTGCGACTTCTAGGAAATGACTAGGGTTTTTTTAAGTCACGAGTAAAGCCCGACCTGGACCGACCCGGACCGACCCGGCCCGAAACAGGGAAAATACCCAAGTTTTTGAGCTCTTACTCGGACCGGAGTAGACCCAAACCGAAAAAGGCCCAATTTTTGGGGCTGGGTCAGGTCGGTACAAGCCGGGTCGGTACGGGTCGGGCTTTTTTTACAGCCCTAGTCCAAGCCACGTTACACTCATCGGTTTTTGAATCATTAACCAGAGTTTGATATCCAGGAACACAACAGACCTAAAGATTTTCGCATTGAACTTCTGAATGGTTACTAGAACACAGGGATCCGAATACTTGACGGGCAACAAGATCGCCTCATCGCATAAGGGTGCTCAGACATGAGGATCGACTTCTCTGTCACCTCTTCAGCCCTCTCAATCACTGGTAGCGATGGCTTGGCAACTGAGATTGACGCAGAAGTACGAGAGATTACAGGGGCAAATCCTTGTTAGTCTTAAGGATTGTCGTTCTAGAAGGTGGTGTAAACAACTTAGTGAGAGCAGGGAAGGGGATTCGAGCCATGTATTTGGAGGCTCGTAGGTGATGGTAAATCGGTGATAACAGTGACAATTAGGACTAAGAAGACGAAGAAGCACACATTGCCATTATCTTGATGAGGTTTTGGGCGAGGGCTTCAGCTCCTAGATCTAATTCTGGGGGGTTTTCTTGTCTTTGTGATAGATCAATCAAAGGGTTCGATGCGAGATGGGACAACAAATAACACATAAAGAAAAAGGGATGGAACGGGGGAGAATAAGGAAGAGTTATGAGATGGGTTTTTCACTAATAGTTGAGCTTTCGAGTTGAAGAAACGGAGATGGGAGAGGACTAGTTGGGTGAGGAGGATACGTGGGCAACAACACATATTATTGACATGAGAGGGGTATTTTAGAAAGAGAGAGAATAGAGAGAAACAAATGAGAATAAATAAGAGTAACGAATATTTAAAAAAAATGTGGGACCCATAAAGGTTAATATTGTCAAAATATTATGATGAGGAGTGTTTCAGCCATAATGGGAGTGAAAAAAGCGCGACCCTTACTTTTCATAAGTAATATATTAAGCATTTGAAGTTGAAAATTCGTAAAAAGTCGACATATGTTTACGAAGAAAATAAACGTGAGGGTACGAGTTATTATGGGAAAAGGAATCCAAATGGTTGTAATATAAAAAGGTTTGAATTTAGAATAAGTACATAAATATAGAAACAATGAGATTCTTGATTAAATTAATATTTTCGCTCTTTTTGTTGATTACCTGCACTCCTATATTAAATATCGATTCCCTTCCACTAATTTAGTTTTTTCGTATAAGATCTAAAAATTATAAAGGCATGAATATGTTTATCGTCCATTTTAATAGAAAGCAAAGGGCTTTTTGAAGAATTTTTTTCGTAATATCAAGGTTGAAATTTTTCTTACTTACTGATTTTATTCTGTATATTGTGCTGCATCACGACCAAATTACAGATTTCATAAGATAACAAATACCGATGTAATTCCAGAGCTTTAGGTTACAAGTTCAAACTGAACGGAACAACATTCGTTTTCAAGCTCGGATTCGAATTATCTACTTGAGGTAAACCAAATTCACATTGTAATATCAATTTAATCAATAATTCGACAAACACATATTCAGTATAAATGGATCCCGCTTATATAAATACCCAATAGAATCTTGCCGCATCATCTTATTTGCAAAATTCAACTAAATGCATGCCTCGGTATCCCTGACATTGTTGCAGTCTTCTTGATGACTAAACGATCCATTCATCAACCTTATGCCGTAACTAATCTTGCGTCAGATGGATAGTCAATTTGGCTACAAGATCAAAATCTCCAAGCACATTCTATAAGTTATAAGTGCAAGATTCAGCTCAACAGAGGAACCAATATCTAGTAGCTAACTACTTCAGAAATAGTTTCATGTTAAATCGATGGCAGGATGAAAATACCGCCGTGCTGCAATAGCCTAAAGAAGAGATTATGTACACCGTGCCGAGCGGATTCAACGCCGACACTCTCTACAGAAAAGCCGCTCTTTTAACCGGGCTCCACATCGGTAGCAGAATTGAACTCCGCACCTGTTACAATTCCAAGAACAGAACAAAGACCTTGAGTTTGCATGGATTCGGTTTTAGCCATCATACATTGACAGTCTCGCCTATTCACAGGTAATGAAAAAAGAAAGAAAAAAGAAAGCGGTAGGTGATCACATGTCAATGGCTCTTGAAAACTGGAAAAACATTGCACTCCCCAATTGAACAGACAACAGAGGAATGCCAAAATCATTGACAAGGAAACTCGAAGCCAGCACACTTAGGTGTTAGACACTACAAACAGATGATAACATCACGGTAAACTTACCATACATAGAACCACGGAATCACAGTAGGCGGAGAAATTTTAGTGCAAGCATAGTAAAAGAATCTGAGAGCAGCAGTTTCAGCAACAGTGGCAATTTTCCCAATTGACAAGAGTAAACAAACATGAGAGAGCTTGCAAAGTAGACGGCAGACATCTATAAACAATAAGCTAATAACTCAATTGGGACACACCACCGCCACCTAAAGCAATTCGACCTTGAACGACATGTAGAGATTTGGCAACCTGTGTACTTTCTTCGAGTGTGTCCATATAACAAATACAAGTTTGAAGAGATCGAAAAGGAGGGTAATTCTTGTGTATTAACTTTACTTTCAAGGAAAGACTGCTAATTCAAATGCAATCGGTGTCCATCAACTGATGACATCTGTGGTATGCATATAGCTTAAAAACTTGATGGTGAATGAAGCAAATGTGATGCATGACATAAAGCATATCCGTATGGTATCAGATTAACTTATCATCATCGTTTGCATGGAGCTAACCTGGTATACTTTCACCAATTCATTAACCATCATTAACCATTGTAGTTTCTTTTTTATTTGACCTGTGTATATAATGCGGCTAAGGAGGAATCTCTCTCTCTCTCTCAAAATGACAAACATAGAAAAGCCAACAAATCCTATGCTGTAGCATACACTGAGAATTTAAACAAATGCTAGTACGGTAACCTCTTATTTGAGTTCCAGGCATATACTATAGCATTGATGAAGAAACCGAGAATCAAGGAAATAAGAATCAAAAGATCTGTATCTTTGATGCAGAGGGGAAAAGCCATTGGAGTGAGAAAAAACATCAGAGCAATGAGTGACCATGGCAAATCAAACCACGTTGATCCAACATGACTAAGAGGATTTGCACAGGCATGCCAAAACCAATGATGGACAAGTAAACACACCAAGCCAAACAAACCAACAAAAGGAAAGGTAGGACATGGGAAAAGCCAAAAGAACAAGTAAACAACAATTATTCATCAAGAGGCCACAGACAGTGAGTTCACAAGGGACTGATGAATGCATTGGGTATGTGAAATCTCAGACTCTTCAATTTAGACAATGTTGAATGCATGCGGTAGGTGAAATCTCGGAATTTTCAATTAGCGAGCCCCACGCGAGATGTGCCACAGGTATAAGTAAGCGTCAAGATAAACTGGGTCGAAGGGACTAACATGCACAACTTTTCCGGATTTCGCACGAATTTGGGTTAGGGAAATATAAGGAAGAGCCAAAAGCAAACCAACCTGCACCTTACAAACGCGCAACCAGAAATCTTCTGAACATAGAACTTGCACTTAGGGCACCTCCTCCAATGCTGCTTCTCAGCCAGCTTCATCAACATTATGTCCTCCGTCCCTCTCTCCCCCTCCTTTAACCCCTGAAACTCCCGACACTCCACCCCGGCATGCCAAGGCACTCTACACTGTGCACAAAATAATCTTCGGCAATTCGGACACTCTGATTCCCTCGCGACTGCGCCTCGGTCGTTGATCAACAACGCCGAGCAATCCCTAAACGGGCAGTAAAACCTCTCCCCCTCCAAAATCAAAGCCTCGCACGATGCATTGCCCCAACGATCAAACACCTCTGGAGGGAGTATCGACCTACAATACTCCGGCTCCAGTATGCCGCCACAGCCCGAGACAGGGCAGCCTATGCCCGTCATGTTGTCGCCAAGCTTTGAAGTTACGTATTTAGTAACGCAATCATTGCAATATGCATGACTACAACCCTTAATATGAAACAGGTCGCTGTTCGTCCTCGGCTCGATGCAAATTTCACAGATAAATGAAGGATCGGACTTGGAATTCGACAGCTGGTCTGTTTCGGTGACCAATGACCCACTGTGGGGCTCCTTCTTGCACTTTCCCTTTCGCAAGATTGACGACGGAGCCACCTTCAACAACATTATGTCGTCCCTCCCTCTCTCTCCCTCATTCAACCCCTGAAACTCCTGACACTTAAACCCTGCATGCCACGGCACTCTACACTGAGCACAGAATAATCTCCGGCAATTCGGACACTCCGATTCCCTCACGACCGCGCCTCCCTCGTCGATCAACAACGCCGAGCAATCCGTAAACGGGCAGTAAAACCTCTCCGCCTCCAAAATCAGAGCCTCACACAATGCATTGCCCCAACGATCGAACACTTCAGGAGGGAGTATCGAGCTACAATGCCCCAGCTCCAGGACGCCGCCACAGCCCAAGACGGGGCAGCCTACGCGCGTCACGTTGTCATGAAGCTTCGAAGCTACGTGTTTAGTGACGCAATCGTTGCAACATGCGTGACCACAGCCCGTGATACGAAACGGGACCTCATTCGTCCTCGGGACAGCGCAAACTTCACAGATGAACGGAGGGTCGGACTTGGAATTCGACGGCTGACCTGTTTCGGTCACCGACGAGCCACTGAAGGACTTCTTCTTCCGCTTTCGCGAGGACGAAAACCGAGTTTCGGCGGGAACCGAGTCCAGGACTCGCACGTCGCAGTCGTCGTCTCCGTCCTCGGTGTACTGCTCGACGGAGATGGCGTCGGACTTGCTGCTCCCCCCGGCGGTGATCGGAGCGAAGCGCGACGCCGGCACGTCGTGCCGGTCGACGTCGATGCCCTCGACGACGACGACTACGTCTTCCGTCGACATTGATTTTTCTTGCGAGCCCGCGTTGTGTCAGTCCGGTGAGTTCAAATTATCTTAAATTATATTAAATGAGGAAAATCTAATTTAAATTAGGTATTAATGAAATTATGGGATTTGATTGCTGGGATGTTCGATCTTAAATTACTAATTTCCTGTGCGGTAGTCGAAAATAATATATATTTTTGACTTATTTATTTATTTTTAATTTAATTTATTTTCTTTCTCTTTCTTTTTTTCTTCTTCCCTTCTTCCTCTAGCCAACTGGTGAGGCTAAATCTCACCGTCACTGGGCGAGAGCGAGCTCGCCCGCCACTGGTGAGGCTCGACCCTCCTCGCCCTCACCTCTGGCCGGTTCTCGGCAACCAACTAGAGGAAGAAGGGAAAAAAAGAAAGAGAAAAAAAAAGAAAAAGAAAAAGAAAAAATTAAAATATTATTAAAAAAATTTCATATCAGCACCACATAGGACGGTCGTAGGGGTGTTAGCATTGAACAGTATACCCGAACCGAAACACGAACCGACCCGACGTTTCGGATATTTTCGGGCTGGGTCTACTTCATGTTTGTGTATTAGCTAAGCAAATGGGAATCACAATGGTTTCGGTTCGCTTCGTGTTTATGAACACGAACCGAACCGAAACACATATATTGTTATTTTCATTTTTACTTTTATTTTTAGAACTGAAACACAAAGTAAAGATCCTTTCTTCTCAATGGTTTCTCTTAGCCAAAATTTTTCAAAATAATTGATTGACACAATTATAAATTTCATAGGTTCCAACAACGTGGAAAAAATAGCGGATTGGAGCACAAACTACTCCAATATTAACAGCAATCTCATGCAGCGAAACTCGACCAAATAAGCTTTTCTTCTGCTAAGAAGATTTTAAGCAGGCAATTATCCACTCTTTATGCTTAATTGGATGCAATATACATCTTGTTAACAACATAAACATTCTCCATTAACAGCTGACGATGAATGTACATCCAATATGTGTGCTACATATTCATAAATTATGAGAATAGCAAATTTGTGCAATCATCAATCGTCAAAATATCTGAACTAATTATCTTATCCACTGATCTCCTTGAATGTGAAAATTCAAGCTTGGATGGCATGTTCAACATTTATAAACCACCAGAGATCTTTTGAGACAAACAAAGTGATGCAGTCAAAATGTAGATTCTACAACTATAGCACACAAACAAATAAAGTCTGATTGCAACACCAAACCTTCTACATGGAACGCATATGGAAATTCAACCCGTTGACACCCTATGTGTAATTGTATTATTCTCAATTAATGTCCGTTAAAGAATGGATGAGAAAAACGAAAAACCTTCGAGTCAACTGTAACATCATCAAATATTAGCTTGAACCCCAAAAAAAAACACACACACATAAACACAAAACCTCGAAAACTCGACCTGATTTTTCCATTTTGGATCATGTTCAATTCGAGTTGGGTTCGGGTCAAGAGTCCATACATCTTTTATAATTCGGGTTGGGTCGGGTATCATGGAAACCCGACCTCACCCATTAATACCCCTAGACGGTCAGTGTTTAATGGATCCCACTTATTTATATGCCGGATAGGATATTGTCGCATCATCTAATATGCACAATTCAATAAATCACTTTAGCATGCCTAACACTGTCGCCGTGTTTTTTATGACTAAAAGAATCCATTCGCCAACCTTGTGCCCTAACTAATCTTGGATCAGATGGTTAGTCATTTGGCTAAAAGATCACCAAGAAAAAAGAACACGTCACTAACCAATGAAAAAGATTGAGATGAGGTTCACGACCAAGGCCTAAAAACACAACATCAACCGAGGATAAAAAACTTCTAGATAAATGAAGTCCATCACCTAAGAATAAAAGACTAAGCCACCCGTCAAGGAAAAAGAATTTCGTAATAGGAAAAAGTTCACCACCAATACTTAAAAGAAACCCAATAAAGGATTTCTTGGTTCAATATCAAAGATATTTGCATAAAGAACCGAAATAGAATTTTGTTCACTTGAGGAAATTCTCACATATATTCAAATTCAACTCTTGTATCTCGTATAAATAAGATTACACCTATATTTACAAAGTGATTCTGCTAAGCAAACGAAAGCGACTCTCGAAATCTAGAAAGCCGAAATGACTCTTGGGGTACTCACATAATTAAGACCCTTGAAACTAGATCTACCAAATGAGTGGATCGGGTAAAAAATTATCAAACCCAAATAAACCCATTTTGACCCATTTCCATATAAAACAAACCTAGTAACCCATACCCGACCCAAAACGGCACATGCCTAACTTGTACCCGATCCGACCCAACCCATATTGTTGAAATATTTTCATATTTCACCCAATTTAGAAAAACCAATACCCAGACTGAGATTAGAGTGCAAAATGAGCGAACTCGAGATCGGGTGAGAACGAGAGAATGAAGACGGGGTCGTAGAGGTGGTTTGGGTCTAAACAAGCCGTAAACTATTTAACACCCATATTATGCTGGGTTTTACCATTCTAAACCATATCATGGTCTATTTACTTAACATAACTATATAACAACTCAGTCCATCGTATAAGGATTAAGAAGTGATCCATTTTGACGAATCTACTTCAAACAGACTTCACAATAAAGATTCATAAAAACTAAGAACTAAATACATTTAAGTAAAGACCAGACGCATGTATCTAATATTGAACACTCCAAATATGTCCATCGAGGGTGATGCTCCAAGTTGAATCAACATCTTCAGACATGGACCCTATAGCCGAAACTTGCCTTTGCTTGCAGGAGGAAGGATTGGTCTTGGATCAATCAACGAAATATGAGTTGAGCTTGATAGTTGTTCCATTGAGCATGATGCTCCCGTATCAGGATGTATATACCACCGTGCTGCAATAGCCTAAAGAAGAGATAGGTACATAGTACCAAGAGGATTCAACACCGACATTCAGTACAATAATGCGATTCTTTTGCCTGGGCTCCACATCGGTAGCAGAATTCAACTCCGCACCTGTTACAATTCCAAGAACAGAACGAAGACATTGAGTTTGTATGGTTTCAGTTTCAGCACATCATACATTGACAGTTTCCTTATTCACCAGTATTGAAAAAAAGAAAACCGATAGGTGATCACAAGTCAATGGCTCTTAAAAACTTGCAAAATATTGCACTCCCCAATTGAATAGACAACAGAGAGATGCCAAAAACGATAACCAAATATGATGCACACATTGCAAGGTGCAAATAAAGCTAAACGAAAATCATTGATGAGAAAACTCAATGCTAGCACTTAGACACTACAAACAGAGGATAACGCCACGGTAAACTTACCATACAGAGAACCACGGAATCACAGTAGGCGGAGAAATTTAAGTGCAAGCATAGCAAAAGAATCTGGAAGCAGTAGTTTTATCAACATAGGCAATTTTACCAATCAACAAGAGTAAACAAACGTGAGAGAGGTTGCAAACCTAGAACAACAACTTGATTTAGCAAACCTTTGCCCATTCTTCAAGTGTGTCCATGTAACAAATACAAGTTTGAAGAGATCGAAAAGAAGGGTATACATGTGAATTAACTTTACTTTCATGGAAAGACTGCTAATTCAAATGCAATCGGTGTTCATCAACTGATGACATCTGTGGTATGCACGTAGCATTAAGATCTTGGTGGTGAATGAAGTAAACACAACACATAACATAATGCATATTCATACGGTATCAAATTTACTTATTATCATCGTTCACACGGAACAAACTAGTTTCTCTTTTTTTTTTTTTTTTTAAAACACCTTTCATTTAACTTGTGTATAGAACTGTGGCTAGTTTCTCTTATTATCATCGTTCACACGGAACAAACTAGTTTCTTTGATGAAGAAACCGAGAATCAAGGAAATAAGAATCATAAGATCTCTAAATTTGATTAGCCACAATCACTTAAGTTTTTATCAAAAAAGAAAAAGAAAAATTCATGTAAGCAGTTAACTACTTGCCCATGTGCATGGCTAATTTATTTGAAATATCAAGTTTATATGAGTTGCAGTCATCCATCACATTTCCTAACAGAGTCAAAAGTGTAATTCCTTGTCGCAAAGATCCTCCAAGGAACCTCATCTCCTCATCAAAAGTTTTTTTCATTAGGAAATCAACAGATGCAGAGGGGAAAGCAATTGGAGTGAGAAAAAGCATGAGAGCAATGAGTGACCATGGCAAATCAAATCACGTTGATCAAACATAACTACGATGGATTTGCACAGGCATGCCAGAACCAATGAAGGATAAGTATAACACACCAAGCCACACAAACCAAGAAAAAAAGTAGGACACATGGGAAAAGCCAAAGAACAAATAAACAACAATTATTCATCAAATGGCCACAGACAGTGAGTTCACAAGACACTGTTAAATGCATCGGTATGTGAAATCTCAGACTCTTCAGTTTAGCGAGCCCCATGTGAGACGCACCACAGGTATAAGTAAGCCTCAAGATAAACTGGGTCGAAGTGTCTAACTGAGGCAAATTCATACAACTTTTCCACATTTCATATGAACTGTTTGGTTAAGGGAAAATGTTTAATTAAGGAAGTACAAGGAAGAGCCAAAAGCAAACCAACCTGCACTTCACAAACGCGCAACCAGAAATCTTCTGAACAAAGAACCTGCACTTAGGGCACCTCCTCCAATGCTTCTTCTTAGCCAGCTTCATCAACATTATGTCCTCCTTCCCTCTCTCCCCCTCAATTAACCCCTGATACTCCTGACACTCCACCCCTGCATGCCACGGCACTCTACACTGTGCACAAAACAATCTCCGGCAATTCGGACACTCCGATTCCCTCACGACCGCATCTCCATCATTGATCAACAACGCTGAGCAATCCTTAAATGGGCAGTAAAACCTCTCCGCCTCCAAAATCAGAGCTTCGCACAATGCATTGCCCCAACGATCGAACACCTCCGGAGGGAGTATCGACCTACAATACTCCGGCTCCAGAACGCCGCCACAGCCAGAGACAGGGCAGTCTATGCGCGTCACGTTGTCGTGAAGCTTTGAAGTTACGTATTTAGTAACGCAATCATTGCAATATGCATGACTACAACCCTTAATCGGAAACAGGTCGCTGTTTGTCCTTGGCTCGATGCAAATTTCACAGATAAATGAAGGATCAGGCTTGGGTTTCATCGGCTGATCTGTTTCGGTGACCAATGACCCACTGTAGGGTTTCCTCTTGCGCTTTGGCTTTCGCGAGGACGAAGACTGAGCCAGCTTAATCATTATGTCCTCATTCCCTTTCTCTCCCTCATTCAACCACTGAAACTCCTCACACTTAAACCCTGCATGCCACGGCACTCTACACTGTGCACAGAATAGTCTCCGGCAATTCGGACACTCCGATTTCCTCACGACCACGCCTCCGTCGTCGATCAACAACGCCAAGCAATCCTTAAACGGGCAGTTAAACCTCTCCGCCTCCGAAATCAGAGCCTCGCACAATGCATTGCCCCAACGATCGAACAGCTCCGGAGGGAGTATCGAGCTACAACAGCCCGGCTCCAGAACGCCGCCGCAGCCCGACACAGGGCAGCCTACGCGCGTCATGTTGTCGCGAAGCTTCGAAGCTACGTGTTTCGTAACGCAATCGTTGCAACACGCGTGACCACAGCCCGTGACACGAAAAGGGTCCTTGTTCCTCCTCGGCAGGGCGCAGATTTCACAGACAAACGAAGGACAGGGCTTGGAATTCGAGGGCTGACCTGTTTCGGTCACCGAGGAGCCGCTGTAGGGCTTCTTCTTCCGCTTTCGCGAAGACGAAGACCGCCGTGTTTCGGTGGGAACCGGGTCCAGGGCTCGCACGCCGCCGCCGCCGCCACCGGCGCCGTCCTCGCTGAGGCGTTGTGGCCTGGTTGGGAGAAGAGAAGCGAAGATCGCGTCGTAGAGGTCTCTGTCCTCGGTGTGCTGCTCGACGGAGACGGCGGTGGACCGGGCGTCGGCCCCGGTGGCCGTCGGAGCGAAGCGCGACGCCGACGCCGACGCGCCGCGCCGGCCGACGTCGACGCCCTCGGCGAGGGCTTTTTCCGTCGCCATGGGTTTTTCCGTTCGAGCCAGCGGTGGGTCAGTCCAGTGAGCACAAAACGAAAAAACGGTGTACCGTTTCGCTTTCTGGGATTCAGAAGGCTGGAGTGTGTTGAATAAGCTCAAATTATTTTAAATGAGGAAAACTTAAATAAAATTGGGTGTTAAAGAAATTATGGGATGTGATTGATATGATGGAAAATTTTCAAAATTTGGAAATTACGGGATCTGATTATTGTAAATGAGATCTTTCCTTTATAAGTAATATATTAAATTGTGCAAAATGGTTTGACATGTGTTCTATAAGAAAATAAATTTACGGGTTTGAATTTTTTCCATATAAGGAATTTAAGTTGTTGCAATATAAGGAGATTTGAATATCGAACACATACATAAATATAGAAACGATGTAATTGATGATGGAAATTAAAAAATTTCTTCATTCTCGTATTTTTTAAGCATTTTGTTGATTATTCACACATTTTAGGCTCGTTTGTTTCATGAAAAATGTTACATTTAAAGTCATTTTCCAAAAATATTTTGCCATTTTTCAATGTTTGGTTGAAATGTGAAAAAGAGCCCGAAAATATTTTTTGTCGTTTTGAAAGCAAAATATGATTTTCTAAATATATATACACTATTCATGAGCCCGTAACTTACACCCAAACATTTGGGGAAACTAGGCATGGGTAAGTGGATCGCAAATCCAGCCTCATTTCACCGTGACCCGAGTCCCAAGCAAAAACACAGGCACCAATCCCTTGTCCACAAAAGCCGAAACCAAAAATCCAATGCTCCTGCAAGACTTACTAGGACCCTGACTCAGGTCCACAAAGGTCGAGCCTAAGGCCCCGGTGCTCATGCTCAAGTCGCCGACATCTAGCCCCGGGTCCATAAAAGCCAAGCGTGGAACCCCGGTGACTTGGGTCTGGACACTCAAGCCCTCGTCCATCAAGGCTGCCCAAGGACGTCGGTGCCCATGCCCAGTCCCTGACCGACAACCAAACTCATGTTATACAGTCGAAAATTTGTAATTCGAATTATCTACTTGAGGTAAACCTTAATTCACTTAGTAATATTGGTTTAGTCAATTATTTGAGAAACACATAATCAGTATTTAATGAATCCCGCTTCTTTATATACCCCATAGGATCTTGCCGCATCATCTAATATGCATAATTCAATAAATCACCTTAGCATGCCTAACGTTGTTGCCGTGCTTTTGATGAGTAAATCTGCATCAACATTTGGCTAAAGATAACAATCTCCAAGCACAATTGTACAAGTTACAAAGGTGCAAGATTCAGCTCAACAAAGGAACCGAAATCTAGTAGCTTGCTAGCCACTTCAGAAATTGTTTCATGTTAAACAGATCGCAGGACGTATACACCGCTGTGCTGCAAAACCCTAAAGAAGAGATTATGTACATCATGCCGAGAGGATTCAACCCCGACACTTTGGACAATAATGCGACACTTGTGCCTGGGTTCCACATCGGTAGCAGAATTCGACTCCACACCTGTTACAATTCCAAGAACAGAACGAAGACGTTGAGTTTGCGGGGGATCAGTTTCAGTGCAAAAATACATTGACAGTTTCCATTCTTCACAGGCATTGAATAAAAAAAGAGTAGGTGATCAAAAGACAACAGCTCTTGAAAACTTGAAAATCGTTGCACTCCTGAATTGAACAGACTAGAGAAATGTCGAAAAAGATAACCAAATACGATGCACACGTTACAAGGGGCAAACAGAGCTACACGAATATCATTGACCAAGGAAACTCAAATCCAGCACCCAAGTGTTAGACACTACAAACAGAAGATAAGACCTTGGTATATACTTAATATACAGAGAACCCCGGAATCACAGTAGCAGGAGAAATTTTGAAATATGACAGTGGCCCCGTTTGGTTCAGTTTTTCCAAGGGACTTTTGGCCTTCAAACGCCCTTGGGGAAATGCTGGGGAGTTTGGTAAGCCTTCCCAAGGGACTTTCAAGTAAAAGCCAGCATTTGGCAAATGCTGAAACTAATTTTTTCTTCCCAAACTAACCTTACTAATTCTTTAATTGTTTTATTTTGCCCCTCGTTGTTACTGTTTATCTTCTTTGCGCGAGGGCGGCTGGCCAGAGTCGACGAGGCCAAATCGGGACGGCAAAGGGCCAACAAGGTCACCTGACCCCGGCAACAGCCGCCTGAGGTTGCGCGACCGCTCAGGCGACGGTCACTTGGGTCGCGCGACCTCCCAAGCAACAGCAGACCTAGGTCACGCGACCTCAGGCCTTATTGCCTAGGGTTGCGCGACCTCGGTGAGGGCCACCCGAGGTCGCACGACCCTTGCCGGGGGTCGCACGACCTCGGACGACGGCCGCCGATGAGGCCAGCACCAGGTCTGGCTCGCCAGCGGCCATAGCCCTTCGCTGCCATTTGCTTTTTTTTTTTTAATGAAAAATAAATAAACCCAAAGACATTTGCAAAAAAAAAATTTGCCAAACACTACTTGAGCCAAAGTAGCTTTAAAAATGATTTTTTACCAAACCTAGGGGCTTTAAGTTAAAGGTATTTGCATTTTCCAAGGCCCATTTGCAAAGCCGAACCAAACGGGGCTAGTGTAAGCATAGTAACAAAATTTGGAAGTAGTAGTTTCAGCAACATCAGCAATTTTTACATTCACGGAAAGACTGCTAGTCAGATTTCATCAACTAATCACATCTGTGGCATGCATATAGCTTGCCGTTTTAAGAGATATTGATGGTTAATGAAGCAGATGTGACACGGCACAATGCATATCCATATGGTAGATTAACTTGTTATCATTTCACCAACCCATTAACCATTAACCTTTGTAGTTTTACCTTTTTGAAAACAATGACCTTCCATTTAATGTACATTATTGCCATGGCTAAGGAGGAATCTCTCTCAAAGAGTCAAAGTGACAGACATAATACCAACAAGTCCTATGCTGTAGCATGAACTGAGAATTTATACAAATGCTAGAAAGGTTTGCTGTCTTCTTATTGAAGCTGCAGGCACATCCTATAGCACTCTAATAAAGAAACCAAGAATAAAAGAAATAAAGAATAATAAGATCAGTCTCTTTAATTAGCCACAATCACTCAAGTTGTTATCAGAAAAGAGAGAAAAGTTCGTGTAAGCAGCTAACTACTCAAGCGTGTGCATGGCTGATTTATTACAAGCATTGAGTTTATATTAGTTGCAGCCATCCATCACATTTCCTATCAGAGTAAAAAGTGTAATTCCTCACTGAAAAGATACCCTCCAAGGAACCTCATCTCCTCATCAGAAAGCTTTTTACAGATGCAGATGGGAAAACCAATAGGAGTGAGAAGAAACATACGAGCAATGAGTGACCATGGCAAATCAAACCAAGTTGATCAAACATAACTAAGACGGATTCGCGCAATTATTGCCAAAACCAATGAAAGGGACAAGTAAAATACACCTAGTAACACAAACCAACAACGAAAAAGGTGCATAGGAAAAGCCAAAGAACAAATAAACAACAATGATTCATCAAGAGCCCACAGAAAGTGAGTTCACCAGACATTGTTGAATGCATCGAGCACGTAAAATCTGATACTCTTCAATTTAGCGAGCCCCGCATGAGACGTGCCGCAGGTATATAAGCAAGCATCAAGATATATCGGGTTGAAGGGTCTAACACGCGGCAAATTCATACAACAACATTTCCAGATTTCACGTGAACAATCTGGTTAGGGAAATATAAGGAAGAGCCATAAGCAAGCAAACCAACCTGCACTTCACGAACGCACAACCATCGATCTTCTGAACATAGAAACTGCACTTGGGGCACCTCCTCCAATGCTTCTCCTCCGCCAGCTTCTTCAACATTATGTCCTCCCTCCCCCTCTCCCCCTCGTTCAACTTCTGAAACTCCTCACACCCCACCCCCATATGCCACGGCACTCGACACTGCGCGCAGAACATTCTCCGGCAATTCGGACACTCGGAATCCCTCACGACCTCGCCTCCGTCGCGGATCAACAACGCCGAGCAATCCCTAAACGGGCAGTAAAACCTCTCCGCCTCCAAAATCAGGGCCTCGCACAACGCGTTGCCCCAGCGATCGAACACCTCCGGAGGGAGTATCGACCTACAGTACACCGCCTCCAGAACGCCGCCGCAGCCGGAGACGGGGCAGCCTATGCGCGTCACGTTGTCTTGAAGCTTCGAAGCCACGTATTTGGCAACGCAATCGTTGCAGTACGCGTGGCTGCAGCCCTTGATCCGAAACAGGTCGCCGCTCGTCCTCGGCTCGACGCAGATTTCGCAGACGAACGAAGGATCGGGCTTGGAATTCGACGCCTGACCTGGCTCCGTCACCGATGAGCCGCTGTAGCGCTTCTTCCGCTTCCGCGAGGACGACGGCCGAGTTCCGGCGGGAACCGCGTCCAGGACTAGCACGTCGTCGTCGTCGCCGCCGCCGCCGCCGCCGTTGTTGAGGCTTTGGGACCTGGTTTGGAGGAGAGAAGCGACGATCGCCTCGTAGAGGTCTCTGTCCTCGATGTACTGCTCGACGGAGATGGCGTCGGACTTGCTGCTGCCCCCGGCGGCGATCGGGGCGAAGCGCGACGCCGGCACGTCGTACCGGTCGACGTCGACGATCTCGACGGCGACCTCCTCCGTCGCCATGGGGTTCCTTCTCCGTGGGAGCTGCGGGGCGCGTCAGAGTCCGGGATGCTCGGAGCGAAAACGAGCTGACGTTTCGACTTCGTGGGCTGATAAGAATGAACTTAAATTTATTTATTTTTATCTTTTTTGGTCGAAGAACTTAAATATATTTTAAAATGACGGAAATTTAATTTCGATTTCGGAATTAACGAAATCATGGAATGCGATCGTGGGGATGTTCGGGTTTTTTTAAATTACCGTTTGGATATGCAACGGCTATTTATCTTCAAAAGTTTTCCATTAAAGCGTTGGAGGTTTTCTATTTCTTTGTAAGTAAAATATATTAAGGTTGGCAATTGCGTAAAAAAATCCGGAATGTGTGTATAAAAAATAAATGCTTAGGGTTTGAATTATTTCGGGAAAAAGGGTTTTAAATGGTTGCGAGGTAAGAAGGTTTGAATTCTGAATGCGTAAACAATTACAGAACCAATGTGATTTTGTGATGACATTAATATTTTTTTCTCAATTCTCCATATTTTTCACTCTTTTTGTTTGATTCCCCGTGCTCTTATATTAATATCGATTCGATTCCGCTAATTTAGTTTCCTTACATAAAATCCAGAAAAATATAAGGGCATGAACAGGAAAGTGTGGAAGAAGTTGTTAATGGCGTGAATATTTTATGGTTCATTTTAGTAGCAAGCAAGGGCTTTTTGAAGAATTTTTTTGGTAATAGCAAGGTCCAAATCTTTTACTGACTGATTTAATTGGTATATTGCACTACATCATGACCAAATTACAGATTTCTCAAGATAACAAATCGTAGATTAAGCTAAGATTTATGTACTCCTTAATTTAATAAGGACCTTCAAAGATCTCTCTCTCCTTCTCCTTTTGTACTTTCCAAAGTAGCTTCCACATGTAGACTGGGATTACTTTGGAAAAAGTAAGAAAATATATTCGGATTAACTTTATCCCAACCCTGAAGAAGATCGTGTCTAAAGAAAAGAAAATAACTTCTTGGTATTTATGTACATGGAATTACAAAGTGAATGGTGATCGATGAGTTTGGATTGGAAAGTTTCAAATTCATAATTTAAATTTGAGTTGAAATGGTTTTCAACTGCGAGGAATTTCTCACTTGTTGTCGTAATCACAACGATCATGAGCAACCACAAATACAATATTATGAATTGCCGAAATATCCATAAACAAATATCCCGTCTACCGTCATCTATTGTTATCTCATGTCGATCATTTCTGAATTGCCAAAACTGGGGACACTAGCTTTAAGAATCGGGTCGTGACTGGGGACACTAGCTTTAAGAATCGGTTCGAGATCGAACACGACGAGACTCCGTGCTTCTCCAAGGCTTCTCGAGGCCCGAACAAGGTATAAAACAGTCTTAAACTTGGAAAACAATCTCAATTGCTACCAGTTCACAGTGCATAAAACAATCTTTAAACTTGGAAAAGAATAGAAGGCCTTCTTCACACAAAGACCTCCGCAGTTCATTCGTTCGTCCAATGTCATAATAAACTATACCCAACCATTGTTATTTACAGGCCTTTGACTTTGTATTTACAGTAGCCACCATTTGTAGAGGGAAACAGATAGAGCAGAACAGGCCAATCATGCGTACGTGTGACGATAGGGCAATGATCTATGAGCAGTAGGACCACGGACCGTCGAGAAAAGATCTTCCAGTGCAGCATATAAAGGCTCGGCAGCCTTCGGTCTATCCACCGTCCCAAGCAGTATGTCGGATGTGGTGAGATATGGATCGCCGTAGAAGCGCAGATTAGCATCCATCCTCGTGGCAACCATGTTACCCTCCAGTGACACCCCCACGAACGCACCTCCATCAAGGAACAAGCCATCGTCAGCTTTTCATATAGGGAAAGAGGAGATGGTAAATTAAAAGTCAATATTCATCAGACTTCCCGCCCAGCTTCTCTACCCTTGATGTTACAACAGTTTCAAAAAACTTCAATCCGAATTTGAAGCATCAAATTGTAAGGAAATCCCAACAAATGGTGCAAGGGGAAAAAAGAAAAAGAAGTTCACCCTGTGAGATAACTCCGACATAGGCTCTTCAATTTCTTAGCAACTTCATTGCACATATAGTATCTACAAGTTAAGCCTCCTTTATGCTACAACAAGCATGCCTCTCAAAGTAAGGTAAAAAAATAAGGCATTAAGTTCCATGCATCATCCGACCATATTGAGCAGCAAAACAGAAAAGCAATCAGCGCAACGCTACTGGTGAAACATGGCACTAAACATTGTTTTAGACATACAGCACCCACAATTACGAGGCTCGAGGATTTCTAAAGGCATTTTAAGCCATATTCTGAATTCCCTCAACCATAAGAACCAAACAACTCCAGATTAGATCAGCTCTGCCCAACGTCATGATACATTGTGATATTAAGGAGATAGGAGCAAGCAGTGTCGTTAAAAAATCGTACCATTAGCGATCCAAATCGTGTGACTCGACTCATTCATACACAAGACAATTCAATTCTTAGCTATGAATTGGAGATGCATCAGTATCACAAGCGAATCTTGCAATTTGTGCATGATTCGATACAATTTGGTACGATTCACTACAATTTGGTCAGACTCCTAGACTTGTGATTGTTGGACTCCAAAAGTTTTGGGATTGTGTTTTATAAACATTTAATGTTGTGAATGTTTACATGTTACAATTCCATTGATAAAGGCATCATTTTCTTGAATTTCTTACATATATCATTTGTGTTCATTGACACGATAGCATGATGTTTCTTCAAAATAATGTGTTTATATGTCTTATTACATTTTTTTTCTACATTTTCGCACTAATAGCTAGGGTTCAGTAACATTTTCCTTCTTTTCAAGTTACTCTAAAAAGTTTTTACTGAATCTCATGATTTACCATTTAGAAAATGAGCTTTATGACTCATGATTCCAATCTTGATTTGACAGCATAGCAAGTATTAGATGCGAATGAATGGGGTTCCCGGCATTTTACTCTATGAGCATATCGACCGAAAACATCATAATAGAACATCTGAAGGCATAAAACCAGACAATATACCTTTACTGCAACTGTAGGTGTAACACATGCCAGAACCCCTATCACCAGCTCGAAGATCTGCTTCCAACACTCTCCCTACAGGACCTGCTGCAGCACTGCAACCAGCACCAAGAGAGAAGTGCATGCGACTGCAAAATGTCTTCACAGCCTTGTAATCATGGAGTATAATGATGAAATCCATGATCTCGCCCCCGATCTGGAGTGCATCAATGAATGATGGGAAAACAAGAGAAAGTAGAAAATCATAAGACAAACATCAGACTAAAATTCCCCAAGATTAGCATCAAAAGCCGAAGAGCGCATATCTACCTGTTCACAATGAGGGAATACAAATCAAAAAGCACAGGAAATGTTAGAATCCAAGTTACCTGAGCACCCCATCCTAAACCAACAGAGAGTATTGCCGATGGGGCAGACCAAGTTCCATCTGCTCTTCGAGCAACGACCAAACCAGTGCCAATTTTATACGTAACCAGCACACCAGCTTTAGCTACAGTCACAATGGCCAAGCCTTTTGCACCTTGTAAAACTGCCAAGGGTATGGACTTCTCTGGGCTAGAAAGAGCAACCTGCCCACATCATCATGCAAAAGATTAAAGGCATTAGCGCCTAGTTTCATAATTGACAAGGGCATGAAAGAAACAATAATAGTTCACAACTGTCTGAAAAAAAGAACCAATTTATCATTCATAAGAATGAGGCCAATGGGATGGAAGAAAAGTAGAGTTCAATTGAAGCATAGCAGAAGGAGTGTCCATTATTAGCGCAATCCACCTGACAGTAACTTCTCAATGTATTAGAAGCTTTGTATATCTCATGTTCCATCTTTAAACCAACGGGAAGATTCAGCCATCCTCTCGTGCAGGTCCAATCCATGACGTCATGCTTAGCTACTTGCACCGCATTGCTAATGGAGTGGATAAGGATTCCTTGCAATGGGTCGAGCCTGTCGTAGCACGTGTCACAAACTCTCTGTGGATTCCTCTCCCTGAACTTGACAGGCAACAAGCACCTCCCCTTGGTACATATACGGCAGAAAATCCCACCACAGGACCGACAATGATGCCGTCCCCTAGTAAGCGCTGTGAAAGGAGCAGTGCACTGCATGCAAACAGTCGTAGAACTATCAGGAAGCCAGTCTGGAGGTTCCGCTTCCAACAAATCCTTATATGCACTGTGATTCTTTCCATCGAATTCAAGTAGCGGTGGGGCACTTGGGATGTAAACCGAGGAGTGCAAGTACGTATCTCCATTTTTACCTGACCCCAAGAATGAGACATTGGAGCTCGACAATTGCTGCCCTGCAGGAAGACTTGGACCTTTATTACGCCCAGTCAAAATTGCAATTATACCGCCAACCACATTTTTCAAGTTCACCTCTGGTGGACCATGAACCTGACTCGGGTTACTCACTTCATCACCGGAATCATATTCCTCCTCATAACCATCTTCCAATTCTGGCAGAAACGGGTACAGTCCATCCTGTTTGGAGTCTTTCGAGGCCGCTGGACCAGCATTTCCACCCTCCGAAACAATCCATCCAGAATCAGAGTATTCATCATCGTATGTAAACCCACCGTTCTCCTTTTTGTCTATCTTAGACAGCGAAGAATACGAAACTCTCCCTTTAGAAGTTGCCATGGACTAACCCGCATGTATAATTAAGCACCACAACGCATATCATACATGAACTCGGCTATGAAAATGGTAACTTGCCCTGCAAAAGATGCACAGAATTTCAGATAGACATACTACAGAGAGAATATGAAGCTCCAAGCAGCTAATTACACCAACATATTGCAGAGAACAATCCAGAATAACCATGCCTTGCAATAAGATAAGTCTCAACTAGACATAAAACATCAGAAGAAACGCCAAAACAGAAAGTGGCATCAAAATCCTCACGTAAAACAAGCAGCAGAAATTACACCATACCTATCCAACCAAAGTCATCCAAACATCAACAACCATCTCCCACGCATGAAAATCAAAACTAGCACAAACATTAACCAAAACAGCAAAAAAGCATTTCGATTTCTCCCTAATTCACTGAACTATCAATCACCCAGATGAAAAAAACCTCAGAAAACACCAGCTCCTCCCCCACGATTCAAACGACAACCGCCAAAAAGAACCAATAATTTTGCTTACGGATTAGGGTTTTCCTCGTGGGGTGGGGGGCAAAAAGACGCTACCTTTCGTGGCGGGTCACCTCTCAGACGCCCTGGGCGCGACGAACACGACGCCACGATTGATGAAACACGACCAAAAAGCCTCCTGGAGATGGCAATGAATGATCGTGCCCGTACGGGTGAAGATGGAAGGAAATTGACTTCTGGGGTTCTTCAATCGGCTCTTCCTTAAAAATCTTAGCCACAGCGATAGGAAGATCCTCGGACTCTCTGACACGGGCTGATACGGCGTCGCTGCGTTGGCTTGAGACGTGTCCACACGGGACTTCTGTGTCAAGATACACAGACATACGAAAACAAGTCATCTCATCGCTTTTGCCAAAATCTCAAGGACGGCGCCGTACAACCCTTGGAATAAGTACGTTAAAAATGTTCTAAAATTTATCACGAAAGTATAATTGAGTCCTGAAAATATTAAAATATATAATTAAGTTCTAAAATTTATCGTAAAATTATAATTGAGTCCTAAAACTTATCAACTCATAAAACTTGTATAATTAGTCCAATCAAGTCCATTTGTTGATCGTATTTTTTGAAAGTTTTAGGACTTGATTGAACTTTTACGATAAATTTTAGGATTTTATTGTATTTTTTTGAAAGTTTCAGAACTTGATTGCACTTTTGTGATAAATTTTATGACTTTATTGCATATTTTGAAAATTTTATAACTCAATTACGCTTTTGTAATAAGTTTTAGGATTTCTAATGCACTTATCTTATGATCTTTTATATCACTAAAATCCACCCAATTTTTACCAAAAGAATAAAATTACCTACCTACATTTTAAAAACATTTTCCTAAAATATAATCGATTGTACAATTATATAATTAAGAAAATGTAGAATTTTTCCAATTAGTATCTCATCGTGTATAAATGTATGCAATACAATTGATAATTTTCAGGAAAATGTTTTCCAAAATAAAGGTTTTTCGCGAAACAAACGGACCATTAATCATTAAATTGCAATTTAATTTGGCGACACCAAATATATTTGCTTTCCTTTTTTTAAGTTTTTCTATTTATATGTACGATCCAATTACCATAACTAAGAATTTCATATGTTCAGTTTTTGTTTATTGTAGGTATCCCGTGTATATTAAAGGCAATATGTTTTTTTCATTGTTAGATTTTAGTTCCATAAAAATCATTTTTGTCAAAAAGAGAGATTTCCAAGAAACCTTATTCTTTTCCACTTTGTCGAGTAAATTTATGGATAAACTGTCAAGTAGAATCTAGAAAAAATTTAGCATAGACAATTTTTTAACACAATCACTTGTTTATAATTTTTCACTTTTGTTGTGCATAACACCATTAGACCCTTTCTTATCGATTTTCTTTCGTATACATATATATAATGGGATGATTGGATGAAGAAAAAACAACCCTCATTGAAGATTTTCCAAAATAAAGTCACATTTACATCTTTCAAATATCAAATTTAATTAAATCCAAACATTACATAAAAATAAGAATGTTAGTGAAATCTCATTGTTTTGGATTAATAGATATTAATACCATCTTTGATGTTTACAAAAAAAATATCAAGATCTCATTGTGCATAATGTATTCACTGTATTTTTCTATATTCAAGTAACGTCTTCCGTATTCCATGTAAAAGTATCTCGCCCATAGTAAAGAAAAAAAAGACAATTCTTCGATATGGTCCATGAAAGAGAAAGGATCCAAAATAACACAATGCCTTACAATGAGATAAGTTTCGCATAAATTTCACCATATCTATCCAACCAAAGTCATCCTAACATGCGTAAAAGTCAAAACTAGCAAGAGAACATCAACATCATATAAAGCAGCAAAAAAGCCTTTCGATTTATCCGCATTTCGAAAACAACAACATTCGAAGAGGATCAAATAATTTTGCTTATAGATTGGGGTTTCCTTCCTCCTAAGCAAGAGGTAAAGCTACTTGGTCCGAGGCCTCACTTCTTGTGGACCTCGACATACCTTGGACGTAAAACATCGAGAAGATATTTCCTCTTCCTGAAAAAGATAAATGTTCGGGGGGAATTGGGGGGTTAGGTGTGCGGGCACGCTAAAATAAGGAACGAAGGTTTGTCAACCCGTCGAGTGTATACACCTAGACAGGTAGGGCAGTCTAGTCGGAGCTTCAGCTCCCGCTCTTGTGGTGAGGATACCCTTAACCACCGAGGATCCACTGAGTATTAGGGTTTCCTCATGGCAAGACCGACCAGCGACGGCAACCCGGTGGCGCGCCGTGACGGTGCTCCTCGGTGCTCGATCGGCGGCCATGTCAACGGATTCATCTCGTTGACTATTCTTGTTGATTTGGATCGAGCCCAAGCCCAAGCCCAAGCCCAAGCCCAGCCAAACGGGATCGTCTTCTCTCCACCCTTATTACTCAGGGACTCAACGGGGGGGTTTTGGTGTCAGCTGAAGAGGAGAGAAATGGCGGAAGAAGCAATCCTAGGGTTCTTGGAGAACCACGACGAGATCGCCGATTCCGGCGAGTTCGCGGCGGCGCATGGGATCGACCACAACGAGGTGGTCAACGTCATCAAGAGCCTCCACGGCTTCAGATACATCGACCCTCAGGTCATTTTCGCCGTCCAGTGGTGCCCCGCTGCTTTTGCCGATCGGTCGTGCGCCCGCATTTTTCGTCGATTCTTCTCTGGGTTTTGTTTGTAGCGAGTGCTAAAGGGCGTGTGTGTGTATGGGGCAATGCTTGTCCGTTCCGTTGCTCGTACGCCGCGGGAGAGTCTTGATTATGACGGGGTTGGACATGGCGGAATTGGTGTTGATATGGGTACATTGGAGTTTGTGGACGCCGATCATCCACCGGGTCGCGGATTTCGTTGCATGTGTTTGTGCTTTTCGCTTCTTTGTTACACCAATGTTAACGTTATGGGCTGGACTGGACGTGCAGGACATTAAGAGGGAAACGTGGGTGCTTACAGAGGAAGGGAAGACGTATGCGGTTGCCGGATCACCTGAAGTGCAGCTGTTTTTGGCTGTACCGCCAGAGGGTATCTCTCGTGATGAACTTCAGGTTAGTACCGCCACTTTCCATCTGATTGGTTTTTGCCATGCTGTCGACGTTGTGCCTGGCGAGTGATTCTTTTGTAGCAAGTTTGCTTTCTAGGGGGTAAATGTGGATTTCATCCTGCGAGTTGAGTGTATAGCATATGGAGCTGTTGACATATTTCTAAAAGTTTTCCCTTTTCGAATTCTATGTAAGAATATCTAAGAATGGATGAATTATCACCGAGTTAATTCATGGATGCAGAAAAGGCTGGACCCCTCGGTTTTCAAAATAGGTTGTGCACAAGCAGGGAAGAATAAATGGGTCGAGATGGGCAAACATATATCTAGAAAGGTAAGCAACTATGCTATTTTGTTGATGAATTTTCTGGCTTTGTATCTTCTGTTCAAAAGCTTTCTTCCTTGCTTATTTAGGTTTCCTTAGGGTTTGACTTCATTTTATTAGATCGTCTGATCTGTATTCCTCCGATTTGTAAGAGCGTGAATAATTCTTTCTTATTTAATTCCTTTTTCTTGAGTTTCGCGGAACTCGTGAAGTGAGTATTTTACAGATATTCGGTTCTTGATCTATAAAATGTTCTGACTGCAGATGTGTTGATGCAATTTCCTGCATAATGGTGCCTTATTTTAGTTGTTTGGATGCTACTGGAATTTACTGACTGTAAAGTTGGAAGAATTGAACTAAACATTCTGCTAATTGCTGTAAAGGTTTATTGAGGAATGCCTGCCTTTCAGGTCAACATCCAATGAAAGCCATCTATTTCTGGAGTATCCAGAAATGAAGAAGAAAGCACTACAGAAAATGTGTTGTTTCTTATTTGCTGCTACTTTGCATTACCTTTGGCATTTACTTTTACTGAAAGCAGCTGAGATGGAAGAAATTTCCCCCATTTTCAAGTCATTTGGATTTCTCTGAACATTTTTCTGCCTTCCGTCCATGTTGGACTTTCAAGTAATGCAGTGCAGTCTTTCCCTGTTAACATTTAGGCTTTCTCATTAGCTATTGTTTTTCTGTGTCCATAGTTTTGCTTGGAGAATCTATGAGATGTACTCATCCTTTGCACATTTGTAATTTGCAACACAGTCAATGCATTATGATACACTAGAACTATGGAGCACTAAAATTTACATTGCCAAATTTTTAGTGGAGAAACACAGTAACTTGTATTGAATCTTTAAATATCTTGCAACTTAGGGTATTCATTTTAGCATGATCTTTTCTACCATTTAGCATTCTAAAATGTTTTCTTCTAACAATTAATTCATTTAGCATTTCATTTTCGTTTGCCAATCAGCTGCCATCCTTGCTCTTGGCGATATTGGTTTCCTTTTAATTTTTTTTTAATGCATGTCCTATTTTATATTTATAGAATAAAATAAAATGTACAAAGCATACGAGCAAAATAAATGGGCTTGAAATTTACTTGAGAGCTATAAAGTATTTTCTTTTAGTTTCTAACATGGAATATATTGTTTGAGCTGCACTCCGTTCTTCATGTTCAATGTTTTACTTTCCCAGATTGTTAGCATTTGAATTTGATTGTGGGTATATAAGTTCTATGTGACTTTTCTTTGTTCTAGTTGTATTATAAACTGCTAAAGGAAGAATCAGTGTGTCTTGGATGTTAGATGATCTAACATCAGATAGTTTGTTGGCTTGCCTCATTTGGTTTGCTGCGTTGAATAGGTTTTTTTTTTTTTCTTTCTCATGACTTCTGCCATTACTATTAGCATCAGTTGTCTTCATAAGTTTAAGAGTGAAGTCAAATGTTTAGTGCAATTGTGGAGAGCTTGAGTGGCTGGATTTGAATTTTAGTTGGTATATAAGTTCCTGATACATTATTATTGGTTGAGTTTTTCTTTGAGGATAAAAAAAGGAAACCCACTTGTTCTTGGCTCTAAGTTTTGAATGCACCCATTTTCTATTCCTTATTTTATATTTTTAACAAAGAAATAGAAATCTTCTTGTAGGTTCAACATGTGGATGACAAAGTCAAAGATATGCTTACACGGATAAAAGATGGGCAGGTGAGTGAACTGTTCGTGAATTCTTTCTTACCACTTAGACCTTCTTCGTTGTAATATGTCATTCGTTATTATAATTTTTTTTTTTGTCATTGTAAGACTTACTTTCCATGTAATAAGTATCATCTAGTATGTAACAAGAGATCTCTCTGACGTTTGAGAGTAAAATGGTAAGATCTTCAATGAAGTGGGGTTCTTCAAAAGATGCATGCGGATAATACCAAACACTCGAGAAAATTATTGTTTAGTAGGTCCATGTTGTCTATCGTTCGGTATGAAGTTATGAACCTTCTTAGGCCCCGTTTGGTTCAGCATTCCCAAGGGGCTTTGGCCTCGAAAGCCCTTGGGGAAATGCTAGGGCGTTTGGCAAGCATTCCCCATGGGCTTTTGACCGAAAGCCAGCATTGAGAATGCTCAAAGCTGGTCAGGACCAACTTTGGGCTTTCAACATTTGCCAAATGCTGAAACTAATTTTTTTCCTCCTAAACTACCCTCACTTATTCTTTAATATTCCGGTTTTCCACTTGTTATTGTTCATCTTCTTCGTGAAAGGGCGGCCGGCGACACCGGAACTGGACGGCAAAGGGCGGGCGAGGTCGCCCGACCCAGGCGATGGCCACCTGAGGTCGCGCGACCGCCCAGGCGCCGTCGGCCTGGGTCGCGCGACCCCAGGTGGCTGTCGTTTGAGGTCGCGTGAGTCCATGCGACGGTGCCTGGGTCGTGCGACCTCAGGCCTTGTCGCTTGAGGTCGGGCGACGGCTGTCAGTGCCGGATCTGGCTCGCTGGTGGCCTTAGCCCTTCCCGCCTTCGGCAAAGGGTAACCTTTTTTTTTTAATAAAAAAGAAAATCCCAAAGCCCTTTGCAAAAAAAAAAAAAAAACCAAACACTACTTGGGCCAAAGTAGCTTCACAAAGAATTTTTTACTAAATGCCATTTGCATTTTCCCAATGGGCTTTAACCTAAAGGTATTTGCATTCCCCCGAGGCTCATTTGCAAAGTTGAACCAAACGGGCCCTTAAGCCATTTGTGGCAAATGGTCTCAACTTTTTGCTAGAGATACTACTGAAATTCCTGTGGCTAGTAGACATGCGATTGTTTGAGTTGCAATGGGTGCTGTAAGTTATTGAGGTTCACAATGTGGGCTTATCCATCAGGGAGAAGTATTTTATGTGTTGGTCATACAGCTGATTTGGCGTGATTGACCAATCACATTGCTTGCTATGCATTTCATTTATTTGGCACTTAAAATTTGAAATCACTCAATTTTAATTGGCTTGTCACACCACGTATTATTGGGAAGTGGTGTACTTCTCACATGGATAACTTTCTCATCCACCAAAGTCATGCATAATGGGGTATGGATATTTGGTAGGCTTTGGTGAGTATCTGGTTGCTTGTGCATCGATGCAAGCTTAAGGATGTGTAGCATGAGGTTTACTACAATAAAATCGACACATTAGTAATTTAAGGACTTGTCCCCCTCTTGTTCTTCTCTTTTAGATCCAGATTTAAATTTGAGTAGTTTATACAGACTATTTTGTCCCTTTTTTCCTTCCCGCTCATGTCATTTTTGAAAGGTCTCTTGACCTAATATCCCCTTTGTCTCAGGATATTGATGCAGACAACATCAAAGCTCTCAGAGCAAGAAAGCTTATTATTCCACAGTAAATACTATCTTTTAACTTTTGGTTTGCAAATTACTTGGTTGGTCCAGAAGTTGTAAACTTTCTCGGGTTTTCTGTTCTTAATGCTCACATCTATGTAAAACCTGTTTTCTTCAAGGACATGGAAGGGTTACTCAGTGAAGAGAGGTCCTAATTATGCCCCTAAAAGGAAGAAGGCTGCTACAGATTTGACTCGGGAAAATCTCCAGAGGTATTAATTTTACGTTTTGGTTTTTTTTTTTTTGGTCGGTGTTTTACCTTTTGGTTTATTTATTGAGAAAGTTGTGCATTAATGTTGCTAAATTAGTTGGTCTATGAGGGAAATTGTTTGACGTGTGAGTTTCTGTTTACCCAATGTCCCCTACCTTACAGCTACATATCCCTAAAGATGTGAAGTTCCATTATTTCGGAAAAGTAGAGGGAGTCTGCTGTTGTATGAAAGTCTTCAGATTTATCATTAGAGAGAAAAAGGAACATACATTTACCTTTTAAGTGGATTTCAAATGCTTCTCACTTTCTTTATTGACAGAGGAAAGGGAATTTGACCCTTAAACGGCGATTCGGTTGAAGGGTGATTTTGGTCTTCCAGACGTAACCTTTAAGTTCTTGTGTTTACTTTTATGCTTTTTCTTTTACTAATTTATTCACTTATTTGAATGTCTTGCTTTAGCAGCCAAGCAATTCTCACATTGTTAGAATCTATGAACGCTATTACCTAGTAACTCTCCATTTTCGTAATCATTGGATTATTTACTGTTATGGGTTGTCTTTGTCACATACATGTAACTTGGCTATTTTAAATTGAGGAAATCACACAAGGCTGATTGGTCGATGGATGTAGACCCTGATAATGGTAGCTCATACTGTTTTAGATGAGATATGATGTGCTTGTGTCCGGTTCACTTTTGTGAACTGATAAAGCGCGCTCTTTTATTGCAGGGGTGACTGGAAGGATTTAGAGTTCAAAGAGTATAACTTCAGCGCCAAGGGTCCACCTGCCGGAGGTGGCCATATTCATCCACTTCTCAAGGCAAGGATTTTATTCTTTAGATGTTTTTATTGAGGAGATTAATATTATGCTTAGCCTGTTCCAGTCTGTTTGACCCAAGATGATTGGACGTAGGGCCTAAGGAGAATATGAATTGATCATATCCTTAGCTTTGACCTCTGCTGAAGGGTCCCTACTTGGTGGTCAAATCAACACAATGGACCAACTACTTCAGAACCCCGGTCACTTTTGTAGACTGAAGTAGTACCATGAGTCATCATGGCTACATTTAATCTCTTAGACAGTTAAGGTGCTTAGTGCCATGGAAACTGTGCGTCCCCCCGGGCATGAACTGAGATTTTGATGTTATGTTCAACTCAACTGGTTGTTGCATGTATCTTTTTATTAATCATGGTATCGCTTCTAAATTTTGAGATCTAGAGTTATCTCCTTCACTTGACATTGATGTGGAAAACCTTTGTTAATCATAAGGATGAATACTGTGTCAATTGTGTAGAGAAATACAGAGCTAGGTACTCAGTGGGTCCTGCAAAAATCATAAAGAGTATATTTAGTCGGACTGTTTGTCAATTTCATAGGAACTGGCCATGTGGATCAATAAATTGGCATCTATTGAAGAGAATTAAGTGGATATGTTAGAGGAGATGAAATCTGCATAAAAATCTATGATATGGTATAACCTGAAAAAAGAAGTTATGGAAAGTCTATTTTGTCACATGCTGAATGTGTTCAGCTAGATCTTGAATATTTTTATGCGGGTCTGGGTCACATATTGTTGACAACACTCCATAAGGTCCAAAATGTTTCAATTTTTAATTGAATTACGAACCGTGCTACCTATCAAAGAAGTGAGGACAGTATCTGGAGTCAAGTAACTTGACTTGCAAAGGATATTATTGAACTTCTTGATTACTTAATTTTTTAGATCGGCTATCAGAAGTATTAATTTATTTTTGGAAGATAAAAAGCAAGTATAGCTGCCCAAAAACAAAGTCCATGTAATTTATGTTTCCTACCATCTTGCTTTCTCCGATTGTTATGGCTACTAAAAGCTGCTCCATTTGCAACATTCATTTGAAATCTTTCATAAACATAGTGGAACTTCGATATGACAGTGAGCTCTTTGCAGTATCATCCTCAAGTTCGTGCTGTTGCCACCGATATTCTCTCATATGTCCATCATTTAAAGTTTTTGCAAATTCGACATATGCAATTTAAGCTTAATTTCTTAAATTTGAAACTTGGACTAGTTATAGATCCTCATCAACTTCGAATAGTCTGACTTCCCCATCACTTTCCTAACTTTTCTTACGAATATTTTATTTTCCTCATTTTCAGGTGAGGCAGCAGTTGAAGAATATATTTCTTTATATGGGGTAAGACGTGGCAATTTCTCATGCTACTGAAAGTATGACAGTTTGTTTACCCTTTTGTTCGTTGGTTCCATAGTTGCTTACAGTGGCTCTTTTGTTGGTTGCAGTTTCGAGGAAATGCCCACAAACAACTTTGTGGAAAGCAGGTATGGGTTCTCATCTCTGTTTTGCTGTTCTATACAAGCTTCATGTTGAAGTCGGTGCTCAGTGATATGTTAAGCACTCATTACAATGATCACAAAACTTACACTAATTGGTCTTATGTATAATACATCTATATTAAGGTTCCATAGTTGGACAACATGCTTCAATTCCTGGTTTTTGCATGCTCTCCAGACACAGATTGAAAGTAGAAAGAATATATAGCACAAAGTACACATTTTCCCTGGATAAAAGGTCATCTCAATTTGTCTGTGAGTTCTATCTGTTGGTGCTGAACATGGGGGGTTTTGGATGCCTACATTCTTCAACTTTTTGTAACTGATGATGCATCTGATGTATTGAGGGCTAAGCAGATGCATGTAAGCGTGCATCTTGAAGGCTAAGTTGATAAATATGAGTTTAGTTGTTTATTGTCTACTTCACGAAATCAGTAATAAGAATAATGAGATCTACCATGCATGAGGTGCTTTTGCCTTATATTTACTGTTGCCCAGCTTTGTTGTAGAATACCAGTCTATGAAGATCTTACCCATTTCTGGTTAATGTGCAGTTTCTGGAACTTTGATGCTCTGTTCCAGCCTCAGCAACACCCTGCTCGTGATTCACATGATACTTTCTTTCTGAAAGGTCTGTCCAATTTGATTGTGTGATCGGTAGTTTCACTTTTTGTGAAGTTGTTCTCATATTTATATGGCTTGTAAACGCATATAGCTCCTTCCATCACGAGGGAACTTCCTGAAGATTATGTTGAACGTGTGAAGAGAGTTCACGAATCGGGTGGTTACCAGTCTCGAGGGTATCATATTTATTTGTTTCATGTTCTTATCAATTCATGTTCATTTTTAACTCCACTCCTGTATTAATCTCTGCTATTGATGTAAGATTTGCCTCACATTTTTTTTTTGCTGATGGATTTTTTTTTTGGGTGAACAGATATGGATATGAGTGGAAAAGAGATGAAGCAAATAAGAACCTTTTACGAACTCACACGACTGCTGTTTCCACGCGGATGCTTTACTTGTTGGCACAGGTGTGGTTGTGCTTGATGCTTTCCTGTCAAAAAGCTTCCTCTGCAATTGTTTGGCCAATCCTAGACTTTGCATTTCTTTCTGTTTATTGTCTCGTTGCATAGTATTGGATCACTTCATCTAGAATAACTTGCAACATTGCCGACAAGAACTAGAACCATTTATGAGCCTTTCATTTTTGCTCCCTTGCTATACCACCTCATAGCCAGTTATAGTTTGTAGAACATAATAAATGTTGGTTTAGACACTTGGTAAATACCGTTAACATATTTTCTGCAGTTCTTCATGTTCCTATAGAACTGTTACATACCCACTTGTTTCAGTTTTTACTTTCTCGCCAAAACCAAAAGAATAGAAAAGATTACAAAAACAATTACATGATTTCAATTTTGCAAATGAATTTAACTGTCCATGTTTTTAAGAATCAGGGTGTTCAACATTAAGTAAAAAGTACAATATCGATTGCTAAAAAGGAAACAGTAGCATAGTGAAGTAAAAGTCGCTTCACACACTAAATGACTTTGTGATGTTATTGTGCAATTTGTCCTAGTATGTTCCGCTTTGAACTAGAAGCATTATTGGGGCCTCTTTGGAAGCAAAATAAGTATTATTTCGGTGTATGATTCTGCCTTAAAAGATTTAAAAAGAAAGAGATTAATCTTTTTTAATTATGAAAAGCTACTAAATGTCAATGTTTAGATGTTTTGCAAGGTTTTGGGAGTTCCAAATTAGATAAAGCTAAAATGTGAGTCGCAAATAAAAGTGGAAGTCAATTCAAATTGACCTTTTATTGTTTGATTTCTTGACATTACTTGCAGAAGAAACCCTTTGAACCAAAGAAGTACTTTTCAATCGATCGTGTTTTCAGAAATGAAGCGGTAGATCGGACCCATCTCGCAGAGTTCCACCAGATCGAAGGTAATTATCTGATTATCCTGGCATGTCGAGAATTGTCGGAGTATATCTGGATTTTGTAGGTTGTTCAGTTACACTGTTTCTCAAATAAGTAGAATAAATACTTAATTGGAGTTTACATCTGTTCTCTGTCCTGAGTTTTCCAATTGTCTCTACGATAAATAAAATCCGGTAGATCTGTGGCATCAGGTGTCAAGCTGTGTCCAAGGTACGGATATGCTGTCTCTAGATAGAACCGTGTTTAAGTGAAAGTGAGTAGAAACATTTTTGGATATTCTGGTAGATATCACATTGGTTCTTTGTATTAATCACCTTTCCGAATCATGACTCTGATTTCAGGTCTCGTATGTGATCGAGGGCTTACTCTTGGAGATTTGATTGGAGTCCTGCATGATTTTTTCTCTCGTATAGGTAAAGAGTGTTCCATGATATCAGCCAACAGAAAGACCTTGGGGAGCCCCAGACAATGATGTGCAGGTTTAAGGTGGTCTTGGTAAATATGTATATTTGACGTACCTCAATTCTTTATCCAGGCATGTCGAAGCTCCGTTTCAAGCCTGCTTACAATCCATATACCGAACCTAGCATGGAGATTTTCAGGTAACATAAGTAGCTTTGTATAGCTTGTTTCGTACGGAATAGGGATCGATCTAGTAGCGGTGGTCTTCTTCGTTACAAGACCCAAGAGGTCTTCCGTTCAATTCCTACCTCTCCCTATTGCTTACCTTCGCACCCCTATACTTGGCTAAGCAAATTGTTTTACATTTTGGCCAGTTACCATGAGGGCCTTGGGAAATGGGTGGAGATAGGGAACTCTGGCATGTTCAGACCTGAAATGTTGCTTCCAATGGGACTTCCTGAGGATGTTCGCGTTATTGCCTGGGGACTCTCCCTTGAAAGGTAAATAGTGTCTCTTCATATTCTTGTTTGTGGCTTAATTGGATGATGAAGTTGCAGGGGTACTATCACATTGGGCGTGTTTTGATGTTAGGATAAATGCAAATGAAATTGATTTTCTGAAGTAGCTGCAGTTTTTCCAATTTCTTTCGTTACTATAGGTTTAGGTTAGGCTGCTTGGCATATTTGTTGCTCAAATCCTTTCATGTTTTGTGGTTTTTGACCCAGACCTACAATGATACTTTATGGGATTGATAACATCCGGGATCTGTTTGGACACAAGGTACGATCTCTCTTTGTTCTTCCCTTTCTCGAGATCTTTCCAGTGAACTGCCCCTACTATTGTCCATGTACTTTTGTCTCATGCAGGTTGATCTCGGTCTTATTAAGAGGAACCCGATATGTCGTCTTGGAATTGACTAAATTATGGGGAACTCATTTTTTGGGGCGCATTTCAATTCTACACATGTTCTTACCTTTTAGAACAAGCAGAAATTCTTACACAGGTCGAGAAGACCATTTCTTTTGTTAACCTGAACGTGCTATAGAAGCACCGTACTTCAATTTTAGTGGTTGCTAGTGAAAATGTGTGTTTCAAATCCTCTGTGCCTCTCTTTTTATCTTGCATAGATCTCATGCCGATGCCTGTGTGGTCATGTTGCTTCGATCCACGCATTGATACCGAGTTCAGATCCGCCCTTGATCGTCCCCTGTTAGCCGACGTGATGTCGACCCTGATGCCAAAACCAATTCGCTCTAATCGAATTCTTGCCAAGTTTGACTAGTTTGAGGATTTGAGGATTTGAACAGAGTAGAGGATATTTAGGCCCGATCCGCCCTGCTGAGGCCGTCCGCTCGACCCGGACTTATATGGACTATGTCTAATTGAATTAGAATTTCATTTTGGATATTAAGGTACGGACCCTACAAACGAACATCCTTGTCTAAATTGTACAAAGCTGGCGGCCTAGAATCCGAGAGGAATCGAAAGAGAAATAGAAAACTTCCTCAGCTCTCGAATTCATTCCCATTACGCAATCCGACAAAATCTCATGTCCAAATAGCCTCAAGAAACTTCATTGTCAATCTCACACAAAACATTAAAAAACAATATAAAATCTCGAAAAGTGTTCAAAATCTAGGTACAGAGGAAAAAACAAAAAAGAGTTCCGCCTTCTTATGCAAACTTCCCGTCATCCAAATTGGACGGATTCGACGAGTTTCAGGACGTGACTACATTCTTTGGAAATTTGGAAATTTTTGAACTCGATTGCACTTTCACGGCAAATTTCGAGGTCTTTGATGCACTCGTCCTCAAAGAAAAAAAACTACGTTCGGGGAACTCAAACGTCGGTACTCTTCAAATAGTAAGATTTCCTATATAAGACTCTCATCTCACAAGAAAAGGAGAAGACAGTTTCGAAACGACAATTTCCAGGCGTTTCGGACCAACATGTCGTGCGAGAACGGAAAGGAAACTCGTACTTAGAAAGCAAATTCTACGTCACAACCTCGTGGGATTTCTTTCGCTTCCAGACGCTTTGTGCTCGCGTCTAAGCAACAACTATTTTCACGTGCACATTTTGGCAAATAAGGACACGAAACATCATGATTTCTTCTTTTCCTATTTTCAAAATAGGCTCGTGACGTGTACCCAGTTGCCAAATTTGTTTGATTAACCAAATTAGCAATGATGATAAACATTAGGAATGGATAGATAATGAGGAATAATAAATGGAGCATATGGTATATACTATTTGCCCTTGTGCAGCCACTAGGGGTGTACCACTGAAATTCCCCCAAGTGTATGATGTGCCGCATTGAATTTTCAATCTTGAAATTCGACCATTCACGACTCTTGGGAGCAACAAAATATTGGGTCATTGCATGGCAATCCATCGAGTGGATAGAATCGTGAGAATTTGAGGAGCAACTTGAAATTTTACACGTAACAAATTTGCATGGGATAACAACACAAATGGTTTCTGAACTTTGGTTCAATGCGAAACGCCGTCCATGTACTTTTGAACAAACAGAAGGACTACATCAAACATTTACTAATAAGTCAAGGTTTACATGGAACAAATTAAAAGTCTAAAGACAACACTGCACATTGGACCAAAGTTTCAGGGACCGTTTGTATCATTTTACCATTTACATATGTATCAAAGAATTATCTTAATTCCACATTTATGTTTCATAGCCAATCCAGCACACGAACCCAATGGCCTCAAACTCTCGACTCGCGATCCTAGCCGGCCACAACAACCGAGGTCGACACATACGAACGACCTGTAACCGTATAAATATACACCGCCGTTACATCATTTCCATGATCTAATACGACATATCGTTTATCGATCAAATTACCCGAGAAAAGCACGAGGAATTTATCGGGACTCCAGTCTGAATCGATCCCTCGTTTCTTCCCTTTTTTCGTCGGACACACTTAGGGCAATAACTTCAAACACAGCACAAGGTGCTCTTTCAACTTCGTACCACGGGGAATCCTATGCCAAAATGATTGAATCCTATATTACTAGTATGCAAAACGGAAAGGAGCGAGAGAGAGAGAGAGAGATCGACTCTCAATGTGAAAACCTGGGCCATAGGTCAACCATTAACATTAATCATCGAAGCCAACAGCTAATGTCTCTTTAGTTACAACTGTCCGAAAACAGCAAAATGGGGCCGGTACCATCCTCCGCATGATGTCATCGTCGACATCATCGCCCAATCATACGGGGTTTTTTCCGGGTCGTACCCGATTCGAACATTGAACTCCGGCCGTCTTGCGCAACCTGGCCTCGCCCTCTTTTTCGTACAAGATGCCAAGCCCATTTCACACATGATGTAATCGTCATTATAGCAATTTTTGAAAGGGTTAATGCTACGAAAAGCCTTAAACTGGAACGTATGCGACAGAATTATCCCAAATTAACTTTTTTACTACAAAAAATCCAAAACTGGTACGCCAAATCATAAAAAACCCAAAACCGGTTTACTTGTGACAAATTTATCTCTTGTTAAATTGGATTAATATCACGAAAAATCACAAATTGATAAACTTGTGACAAACGGATGGGTTAAACTAGGGTTGATCGGTTCACAGTCCGATCCGATTCCAAGGTGGAACCGAGAATCGAGGACTGGACCGGTCCCCTAGGGTTTAGTTCACATTTTACTAATTTTTGTCAATGAATTTATGCCAACGAGGTTCACTTAAAGTTTAGTTCATATTTTAGAAATTTTTTTGAAGAAATAAAAAAAAGTACATGTAGTCGGTCCGATTTAGTCCGGTTCCCCATTGGAACCGGGAATCGGACCGCTTGGACACCGATTCCACTTTTAGGAACCGAGAACTGGATCGACACTTCTAGAAACCGGACCCAACCAGCCAGTTCGGCTCGGCCCGATCTGGGTGGATCCCGGTTTGGGTGATCCGTTTTGCACACCCCTAGGTTAAACGCCAAACCGGTACACCAGTCAACTGCCACGTGCCATCCAACTCAGCAATTTGACGGTAAAATTTAACGGAAACCAACAGAGGGTAAATTTGTCGCTGGTGTATCAGTTTGAGGCTTTTCGTGGTATTAACCATTCTCGAAATTATCATTAATTATTAGATTTTTATTTTTATTTATATATATATTTTTTGGGTGCTCGAAGTGCATTGACATCTGTCCTTGAATTGCTCATTTCGGGCCATAGTCAACTTCGAGGATGAGAAACGGAGAAAAAGATTGGGGGTTTGTGATTACGTGTTTTTGGAATTTGCTTCCCCATCGTTCATTTATGCCTTGCACTTGATGGCTCGAACGAGACATGTACGATGTGGTGCGGAAGCTAACGAAAGCAAATGAGCGACGTTGGCATGAACCACACTCCACGCCATGGTGTTGGGTCCAAACGTTGCGACCGTTCGGGCATATGACGATATTCGTTCAGTTATTCACCGGAGAGCCACGAGAATCTTACCGAGATGCGCAAAAAAGGGAAACACGAGTTCTCGAAATCAAATTTTCTTTTTGTATGGCTGGCATATTGACGTAGTTTCAATCTCGATACTGATATCTACCGGCCTGACCTGGTCATATGCGTAAATCACGTATTGTTGGGACTAGCGAATTCACGAAAAGTCATCTTATCTCGACCTGACTGCAAGAGCCCTAGCCGAGTTCCGACCTCTTTTCGACTTCTAGGTTGAAATGATCTTTTAACAGCTGGCATAGTTGAGTGGGGGTGTCAAGGGGATTTTGAGCTTTATGAATTTTAGGTTGCATATCTTCGATCCCACATCCGAGTGCAAACTGCCACTTGCGATGGCCACCTGCACAAGTGAAAGGCCTGAAATTAGGGGTGTCAAAACCAAACACAGTACCCGAACCGAAACACGAACCGACCCGATCCGAACACGAAATTTTCTTATTGGGTCGGGTTGGGTCTCAACTTGTTTGGGTAACAATAAAAAGAATTGGGTATTGTTTGGATCTATTGGGCTTGGGTACCCAAGCCCAACCCAAACAATAAGCCAACCCAAACAATTTTCAAGCTGAAATTGATATGTTCATAGAGTCATTGGTGCCTAATATATATGAATTAGTCGAGTCCCGCTGGGCGGTCTCGAGCCTACCGGGGCTAGGCTTCGTGACTAAATAGCCTCATCGAAATCCGATGACAAATGCACCTCGAACCCATTGGCTCGCACAAGCTCGTGACTACCCTTGGCCATTGCTGGCAAGACGCTTTTTTTTTGGCACTCGATTTTGTTAGTTTCTAAACCTGCATTATGTTCTTTTGTTGGGGGTTGACATGGCAACCGTGTGAGATCCAAGTGGCCATCGTGTTAGCAATTTTTCCCATTAAATTATTTAGATTCCAATCGAAACAAATTAATCGTATAAAATCGAGAACTCGATACTCTAGACGATGAAAATCAAAGTCCGGCGACCTAAGTTACCATCGAAGCAATTTACCGAGCGCGGGCTAAAAGCGCATACGAAAACCCCGATACTCATCCTTGAAAGAGCCTTATGGACTCAAATTCTAGCGTACGAAACAAGTTCCTTAACAATCAATCCATACATTGCACTCCTCAAAACGTCGAGCACCTCTAACCAAATTTAAAAAAAAAAAAAAAGCGGATCGTCCTCAGCATAAAATCAGAAAATAACGCAACCCAAAAATCATCAAAAAATAATAAGGAAAAAAGCCAAAACAGACACAAACTATGTTCACCGTAAAAAATCCTGAACTATGCCTACTGTGTCACATTAAACATTAACCATTAATTTAAGGTTCATATGGAATAAATTAAAAGTCTAAAACCAACACCGCGCACCTGACCAAAGTTTAAGAACCATTCGTTTCATGTTACCATGTACGTAGGTATCAAACAATTATCCTAATTCCACATTTATCTTTCATAGCTGATCTAGCGCACGGACCAAATGGCTTCAAACTCTCGGCTCGCGATCATAGCCGGCCACAACAACCGAGGTCAGACACGTACGAACCATCTGTACCCGTATAAATATACACCGCCGTTACATCGTTCCAAAAACCTGATACGACAGATCGTTTATCGATCAAATTATCCCAGAAAAAAACCACGACGAATTTATCGGGGTTCTCGTATGAATCGATCCCTCGTTTCTTCCCTTTTTGGTCAGCCGCACTTAGGGCGATAACTCCAAACACAGCACAAGGCACTCTTTCAACTTCGTACCACGAGGAATCCTATGCCAAAAAGATTGAATCCTATTACTAGCATGCAAAACGGAAAAGGGGCGAGAGACCATAGATCAACTATTAACATTAATCATCGAAGCCGACAGCTAATGTCTTTTTAGTTACAACTGGTCCGAAAACAGCAAAAATCGGGTCGGGACCATCCTCCCGCATGACGTCATCGTCGACATCGTCGCCTAACCGCACGAGGTATTTTTTCCGGGTCGTGCCCGATCCGATTTGACATCACCCGATTCGCACGTTGAATTCCGGCCGTCCCGCGCAACCTGGAGTCGCCCTCTTTTTGTACAGGCGCCAAGCCCGAACCGATACACTCGTGACGAATTTACCCTAAACTAATTTTTTGATCACGAAAAATCTCAAAGTGGTACATTCATGACAAATTTATCCTCCGTTAGTTTCCGTTAAATTGGATTAATACAATGAAAAACCCCAAACTGGTACACCTATGATAAATAAAGGTAAAATCCCAAATTGGTAAACTTGTCAACCGCCACGTATCATGCAACTCAGCAATTTAACTGTAAAATTTAATGGAGAGTAAATTTGTTACAAGTACCCAAGTTTGGGGTTTTTGATGATCAAAAAATTAGTTTGAGATAAATTTGTCATATGTGTATCGGTTTAAGAGTTTTTCGCGGCATTAATCCATTTTTGAAATTAGCATTAATTATTGGATTTTTGTTTTTATTTATATATTTTTTTTGGGTGCTCGAGGTGCATTGACACCTGTTCTTGAATTGCTCATTTCGGGTCAAAGCCAACTTCGAGGATGAGAAGCGGAGAAAAGATGGGGGGGTTTGGGATTTTATGTGTTTTGGGGAATTGCTTCCCCATCGTTCATTCGTGGCTTGCACTTGATGGTTCGAACGAGACTAGTACGATGTGGCGTGGAAGTTAACGAAACCAAATGAGTAATGTTGGCATGAAACGCACTCCACGCCATGGTGTTGTGTCCAAACGTTACAACCATTTCGGGCGTACGACGGTATTCATTCGAATTCAATTGTTTCGACACGGTTTCAATCTCGATACTGGAATATGCCGGCACGATGTGGCGGTACGCAAATTGCGCATGTCGGGACTAGCGAATTCATGGAGAGTCATCTTATCGCGACTTGGCTACAGGAGACGACGTCCGAGTTCCAACATTTTTCCCTAACTTCTAGGTTGAAATAATCTTTTGATAGTTGAAATAGTTGATTGGCGGTGTCAAGGGGATTTCGAGCTTGGGAATTTGAGGTCACATCTTCGATCCCACATCCGAGTGCAAGCTACTACATGCAATGGTCATATGCACAAGTGAAAGGCCTGAAATTGACAGATTTATAAAGTGGCCGCTTTAGATTGGCGTCTAATATATATGAATTTGTCGGGTCACACAAGGCTATCCCGAGCCTAGCCGGGCTAGGCTTCGTAACTATTAGCCTCATCTAAATCCGACCGCAAATTCACCTCGAACCCATTGGCTCGGACAAGCTCGTGACTGCCAGATCCATGATCAAGTTTAGTTGAAAAGTCGCCCCTTGGCCAGTGTTGGCAAGACGCTTTTTTTTTTTTTTTGGGCACTTGATTTTGTTAGTTTCTAAACTTGCATTATAGTTCTTTTGTTGGTGGTTGACATAGCAATCGTGTTAGATCTAAGTGGCCATCATGTTAGCAATTCTTCCTATTAAATTATTTAGATTCCGATCGAGATAAATTAATCGGAAAATATCGATAACTCGATACTCTAGACAACGAAAATCAAAGTTCAGCGACCTAAGTTACCATCGGAGCAATTTACCGAGCACGGTCTAAAGTGCATATGAAAACTCCGATACTCATCCTTTTTTTTTTTTATCGGGACGATACGCATCCTTAAAAAGAGCCTTCTAGACTCAAATTCTAGTGTACGAAACAAGTTCCTTAACAATCAATCCATACATTGCACTCCTCAAAACGTCGACCACCTCTAACCAAATTTAAAAAAAAGAAAGATGGTCATCCTCAGCATAAAATCAGAATAACGCAACCCAAAAATCATCAAAATATAATAAGGAAAAAAGCCGTATCCCGAACTGTTTTTTTATGGTATAAAAAATTTGCAAACTATTCCTACCGTGATGCATTTACATTAAACTTTTTGTCGTGACATATAAAATCCCGAACTTGTACTTTCACGACACATTCGACCTCATTCAAGGTTCTATCGAATGATTTTTCAGCCAAAAACAAGATCGTTCCATGTGAGTGACACCGTGTCATATCACCGTTTGCTTCCCGGCGTCCATGTGTGCAAGATATTTTCAACGGTTCCCATCGACGGTACTTTTGATAGGAGGTTAAACGTGTCGCCACGAGTACAAATTTGAGATTTTTGGTGTCACGGAAGATAGACATAGCTCGGGATTATTTTTTTTTTTGGGGTGACCTTTTTCCGCATTTATTCAATTCATTGAAAATTGGGCCATAACATGAATCACATGAGCGATCCAGCGAAGTTGTGGCTTTGGTTCGCGCTCGCGTCGCGAGATCTGAGCAGCAGCGATCATCGCCTCCCCACCACCGCCTCCACCACCACCGTATAAAAGCGGCCGGCACCAAACTCCGTCGTCATCATCGTCATCAATCATAACTCTCTCGAATCCTCTCGAGGCTTCCCGTCTTCTCGAACCTCGGAAGAGCGGAGGCACCGCGGGGCGCGCGATCCCTCCCTCCCCCCCCGATCTCGGTCATTGCGGCTCCTCGCCGGCGTCCACCGTTGCCCCGACGGCGGACGGGAGCGGCGGCGGCGGCGACGGTCGGCGGCTGAGTCGGAGGAGATTCGACTCGATTCGATTCCGATTGGCCGCGGGCGGCTGGCTTTGATCGGAAGATGCTCTACCTGAAGCAGCCGAGCTCGGTGTTGTGCATGGGGAGTAGTGGTGATAGCTGCGGTTCCTGTTGTTGCTCTTCTTCGTCGTGCGGATTGGTGGTAGGGTGGTGAACAGGGCGGAGGTTCCTCGATTCCCCCGGCGGTCTGGTGCATGCTCTTCTGATAGTTTCCCTGAGCCTGTGGCTCGGGGAAGGGCCTGAGCTGAGGGGAGGGGGGCGTGCGCTTGCGAAGGATGGCTCTGCGTGCCGAGATGGAGGGCTCGTTGCGCTCTCTCGACGCCTGTATGCAGAAATTCAGGCTCTACGAGACTCGATCGGTAAGTTTTATCTCTTCTCTCGTCTGGATCAGCTGATTTGCTTTTTGACTGAGATCTTCTCGGTTCGACATTATGTTGTTAGCTCTCGCGATGTTTCCTCGGTAGCTGTCGTCGCAGTGGCTTGGTTCTCGATCGTATCAGCTCGTTTCAGCTTAGTTTGGTTTTAGTTGCTGATGGTCATATTGATCGGGTCAGCCTTTAGTCGAGTGAAGCGGGTGTTAAGTTGGTTAGATTTGTTAATTACTTTTTGAGGAAATCGGATGAACTTCATTTCAAAGTTGATTAGCTGATATAGCATTGGCTCAATTGGATGATATCGGCTTCAGTTATTTAACAGCACGCTAGCGAGGAAGATGAGTGGTACAGGGATAGATAATTGAGCTCATTTTGTTGGAAATACGTTCGTTCTTAGCTTCTGCCGATTGCTTCGCGGAAATTGAGATACAAGATGGTCAGCAAGAGCCTAAAATTAAATCAGTGATCCCCCCCTTTTTCCTCTGTCATCATGAGAATTGTGATTTGTGGGTAGCATTTTGCACTTGACCATGGCAATTCAGTCTCCATTATTATAAGCAGCTTCTTGAAGTATTTTGATGCTGATGTACATGCTTGCCTGTGAATGCATCCAATTCAGATGTATTACGTGATTGTATGTGGAATGCATACTCTGTTGTTTTAGCCCTGAGTAGAAATAATTGTCTGCAAAACTTGGAATAGCTGCTTGGCATTTCTGTGGTTCAAATATCAAACCGTGAAAGCTTTTTCGCCGTCAAAATCAATAATTGCTTCCAGTGTTTACTTAGCTTCTGAGAACCGGTATGCTCATTTACCCCCTAAATTCTTATCTGGAAGTTGGCCAGCTAACTCTGCAATTTTTAAATGCTACAGATGTTCTACATGATAGGAAGGGACAAGAGTAGGACATATTGGAGAGTCCTGAAGATTGATAGACTGGATCCATCCGAGCTAAATATTCTAGAAGATTCTACCACTTATACTGAGCATGAATGTTCTGACCTATTAAGGAGAATACATGAGGGTAACATATCTACTGGAGGATTGAAATTTGTGACTACTTGCTACGGGATAATTGGTATGTGAAATTTTTCTTGTTATAGCTGCATTCGTCTTAACTGTCTGCTATTATCACAATACAACTCATTGTCATCTCATTACAGGGTTCATTAAGTTCTTAGGACCTTACTACATGCTGCTTATAACAAAGCGAACGGAGATAGGTGCCATCTGTGGTCATACTGTGTATGCCATCTCTAAGAGCGAGATGATTCCTCTTCCAAATTCCACTGTTCGTTCCAATTTACCAAATTCAAGGGATGAAGACAGGTCAATTTCTACCATGTGTTCACTTGTAGATCTCATGCTTCTTTTGAAGGAAATCGAAAAGAGACATTCCTCTAATTTCTGTTAAGACTAGCATATGCAATGTTTATGCTATGTTCACAATGTGTATATATATAAAAGTCTGCATGAAGAAGATGCATGTGCATTAGTCCATCTTTAGTAGTAACCTGACCTTGGTTGCCTGAGTCCTTGTAAGTGCAAATGCGACATGCTGATCTAGAAAATTATGTCTCACAGTCTATTTTTGGCCACTTAATTTTCTTTTTTTGTGTTTCTTCCTCTCATGTATTAGATACAAGAGGCTACTATGCACAATCGACCTCACGAAGGACTTCTTTTTTAGCTACTCATACCATGTTATGCGTAACCTACAAAAGAACTTTTGTGACGATGAAGCTGGGCACATTCTCTACGAGACCATGTTCGTCTGGAACGAATTCTTAACTCGGGAAATTCGGAATCACCTCAAAAACACACTGTGGACGGTTGCTTTAGTGTATGGTTTCTTTAAACAGGTGAGGAATTAGTATTGTCAAGATGATATTATATTCTAAGAATTGATGAGCTTTTTCCATTGTTGTCATTCAAAAATTTTATCGTGTTAAAAGCCGCCATTATTGGTCTTCTTTTGTGACTTTCATTTGTCCATTAAAAGGGAAAAGATGCTGGTTTTACGATTACTGTGTAGACTTTGGTTGCCATCAATGGCACCCTCCACCTTGTCCATGCTTTTAAACGATTCTTATTTGACTTTCTTATTCAACTCATACTGATGACTCGTGGTATTTTGATTCTAGGCTACACTTTCTGTTGCAGGAAGAGACATCACATTGACTCTTATTGCAAGACGTTCACGACATTATGCTGGCATGAGGTTGGGACTTTATACTGATGATATTTCGATTTTTGTTCCAAATTCTTTGAGATACCTTCAGCCATCTGTAACATATTTTAGGATGAGTTCGGCACCCTTTCCTCATATGCAGATAACCTTTCGCTGTTATCCATGTATCTGGCATCTATTTTATCTCGTTCAGTGCTCCTTCTACTTAACTCTTTAGGTACCTGAAACGAGGGGTGAATGATAAGGGAAAAGTAGCTAATGATGTGGAGACAGAACAGATAGTGTATGAGGGTGTCCCTGAAGGCCTTCCCGTGCAAATAACTTCTGTTGTCCAGAATCGTGGGTCAATCCCTCTTTTCTGGTCGCAGGAAACTTCCCGTTTGAATCTTAAACCGGATATAATAGGTAGGCCCTTGTACTTAATATGGTTTAGTGATGATGCTTATATACTGTGTATTTATGCTGACTTTTCCTGCATTCAGTGTCGAAGAAGGACCAGACTTATGAAGCCACCCGACTTCATTTTAAAAATCTTGCCAGCAGATATGGCAATCCTATAATTATTTTGAATCTGATCAAGGTAAGTGTGCACCTTTCTGTGTATAGAGGGTCTAATTTTTGTCGATGATATTTCTTAATGTTGTCGTTGTTTCATTCTTTTTCTTGACACGCCATCACGTGTGTGCGCTCTCTTTCTTTTATTCTTTCTAAACATGCTATCGACATTGCAAAGCGGGGGACCTAAATATGGTCAAGTAGCTAGCCTTTTACTTTTGCTTGATCTAACAAACGAGTGCTTTTACTCGATCATCGTCCCTTCATCCACCTCCCTATTAATTCTCATTGCTGACAGACGGAAGAGAAGAAGCCCCGTGAATCCATTCTTCGTGCAGAGTTTGCCAATGCAATTGATTTTATTAATAAAGACTTGCCTGAGGAAAATCGTCTGAGGTTTCTTCACTGGGATCTACACAAACATTCTCGGAGGTGAACATTTTATGAGCTCGAGTCATTGCCATTTTCTTATATTAATGTTCTTTCTTGTGAAATCTGATATATTCTAAAAGTGTTTTTCTCCTCTTTCCTCACAGCAAAGCCACAAACGTTCTGTTACTTTTGGGTAAAGTGGCTACTTATGCATTAACGTTAACAGGTTTCTTCTATTGTCAAGTATCACCAGCCTCGAGACCTGATGATTGTCTGAATCGGTCTTCTTCAGAGTAAGTGAAGGAAACATCTAAGTTACTTAAATAAGTGCATGATCAGTACTGAAACCATCATTAGGAAGACAGTCCTACTTTAAAACTTTAGCATCAATTTTTTTCATGCCAAAGCTTTTAGTTTGTAATATTTTCGCGAATGAGTGTGTATCATCTAAAACTGTATTATTTGAGATGTGATCTTCAGTAGTTCTGGCTCTCGTTTGGAGATACATAGAGAACAAGGATGTTGCCTTGCACTCCTTTTCTTTGCTTGGTTCTGGAACGTCCAACCTCTCACTAAAGACCTATTCCTTTGCCAAAACATAAATATGCCTTGTGGAGTTCTCTCTTTCATGTCATTTTATTGTATCACTTAAATGAGTAACTCTTGCTCCTTGCCTGTTTTTGGATGCAAACGTGAATTTTCTGTTTGTGTGTTTGTAAAGTTGTTCTTCACTTTATGAGCTGAATTTTGATAATTCCTCATTACTTGTTTCGTGTAAATCTTATAAATCCATGGATGGGTAGGATGCATCTTCAGTGTCATTCTCTGATGTATTTCGCCAATAGTTCTGATTTCCTCTTGGCTTGTAATTGGTGCAAATATGATGCAGGAAAGTTAATAATAGTGGCTTGAGTTCGATGGATCTTGGTGAGAACGGAAATGATGTGGGAGATCTTTTGGAGAGAAAACCTAGTGAAGGTGACAACTTAATAAATGGAAATCATTCTGGAAAGCCTTCAATGTTCCAAAGAGGGGTACTAAGAACCAATTGCATTGATTGTCTGGATCGAACAAATGTTGCGCAATACGCATACGGGTTGACAGCTCTAGGTCAACAACTTCATGCTCTTGGAAGTATAGACTGCCCCAAAATAGACCTTGATGCTCCTTTAGCTGATGAATTGATGGGGTTCTATGAGAGGATGGGGGACACACTTGCTCAACAATATGGTGGCTCAGCGGCTCATAACAAGGTACTATAATCTAAAAGTTGCTTTCCTAGCATATGGTCCAAACCTTAGAAAGGTGGTTCATCCTAGGATTTGTACGCATAGTGTCTGTTTGACTGTATTCAGGCATCGCTGAGATATTTGGAGGAATTTCCCTTTCAAATAGTCTCATCATCATTCTTTTCATTCTGGAACTTAGTCCATTTGCTGAAATTAACGAAACTGACTAATATGCATTATGCCATTACTCACTTGTGTATCCAATCTTGAGTGGTGAGGAAGAAATAACCCATAGACATTTTAAATTAACAATGAACTCAAGCAAAGATGAAATGCTCTTTGTCTTTTCTGCATCAGAATCTCTCTCTTTCTTTAAAATTGCTAACCCTGAAGTTTAAACATTTTGGCTTGTTTAAAAATTTTGAGATAGCCTTATCATGAAATTCTTGATTTCAAGGGGAACTGAGACAACTGCAGTATCTATATTGTGGTTTCTCATAGTTGCTCAAGGTTTTTATTAAGTCATGTTTGTGGTTAAATGCTCTCTACTCGTTCTTCGTCAACTTATATCCTAGTATTCTTTGATTACAAAATATTTCAAAAATCCAACTATTCAGAATATTATGGTTAAAATTTGTGAAGGATTTAGCTTTTGGCACTGGGTAATTGCTGCTTCTTTCATCTGCAAGATGTTTGTGGTTTACTTGTCGAACTTTGACATGTGCAGGTATTCTCTCAGAGACGGGGTCAGTGGAAAGCAGCCACTCAATCTCAAGAGTTCTTCAGAACTTTACAACGATATTACAACAATGCTTACATGGATGCTATGAAACAGGATGCAATTGATGTGTAAGCTTCTTTTAATATGAGTGTTTGGCTTTCTTTTTGCTCTTTAACAGGCTGGATGAGTTTGGTTAGACTTTTAGTCTCTAATGCTGCTGCATTGGATGGATTGTTTTAAGTATGTGGTAGGCCAATTGAATTATGCTTTCCTTGCTGAAACATGGATTCCTTGAGGCCTCAAGCAGGGACGGAGCTAGAACATTTTGGCTGTGGGTGCATTAACATAATGGTGAAAATTAATTTTAGATAAATTAAGCTTAATTTACTATATTCATCTCTAGGAAATGCGTCATACTTTAGAAATCCTACTAAACTCTAGGCAAAATTCCAGATACTAGACACAAACGTGAATCATAATGTGAATTTTTATGGATCAATGGTAATGGGTCAAAATTTTAGTGGGGTTAACATAAAAATTGACAAAGACAGTTAATATTTGTTTGGAAGAACGTATCGTAACTATAAAAAATATGAAAGTTAAGGGGGGCAACTGCCCCTACCATTGATGCCTTGGCACTGTTCCTGGGCTCAATGATAATTTACTTCAAGACTGTTCTCAGTAGTAAATCAGATGTGTTGGGGGTGTACTCAATGTAGCTTTCTTTTTTACCATTATTAGTGTACAGGCTGATTTTTTGCTCTTCTGGAAGAACTTCAATTGACGGGTTGTTTAGTCTTATGAGGTTTATGTCTGAACAATTTTGCCAGATTTTTGGGGAATTTCCTGCCGGAGATTGATAAGCCTGCAGTCTGGGAGCTGGATTCTGACCAACCCTCTGATTCTGCGAGGAATGGACAGACGGATGTCGATGAAGATGGAAGGTACTTGTATTTTGCTGGCCTAACACACTGAGCTTATAGATGTCAGTATTGGGATTTTGAATCGTATTTCATTTGATCACGTATCTGTTTTTTTTTTTGGGTTCTTAAGTATTGTAGATTTGATAACCACGTCTTAAACAAATCTATACTATGCTAAACATAGTGTTTTGGCAATGACCTACTATTTCTCATCACGAGGAGAAAGATCAAAAGTATACTAAAATGTAATTCTTCAGAAAAGTAGATTCTTAGTGGAATCTAATTCATTGTGAGAGAACAGGTAAAAATAGGGGATTGAGGAAGCCTGTGATGCTTTTTCAGTTAATTTTTTTTTGATCAAGTTTTTCAGTAAAATTTGGTGGATCAGTGTTCTCACAGCTCTGACTTTTGTTATCTGGTAAATTAGTTTGAATCGGTTGCTAAGACTTAAGGGCTATAACATTTCTAGGTCAATTTTCAAAAGATGCATGTCAGATGGGAATATTCTTCGAAAAACAAACCCATCAATGTCAACAACAAAGATCGAGCAGGAGAAGTTTTGTGGTTCAGTTTTACCTGATCGATCAGAGGGAGCAAGGAGAGTACTCAGCGAGTCGTCACCTGACATTTCAACCTCAGAGAGTGAAATGACATTTTCAAGGTTTGGCTATTTCATCTTTTCCTCACGTCTTACATTTCCAGCTAAATTGTTCAGGTGGTTAGGATACTACTCATGCACAACAGCCAAGGAGGAGTTAATTGGAATTTGCATTCTGCTGGCTGTGGATGCTAGATTGAGTTTGTTTTTATTGACTGAGCTGTGTTGTGAAGTGTGGGCTGTTCTCTGGTGGATTATACAAAATCTATGGTACTACATACTGTATCGCCATATGCCATCTGTATATGCCATCTGTTTTGTCAAGTTAAGGCATCTGAAGATTGTTTCCATCTTTTTATTTGTGCCTTATGGTAGTTGTTCTTTGAGGATTTTTCTCTTGGACTTTTTCAATAACCCTAAATTGTGACTTTATATTGTGGGATTGATGCTGGGACATTATAAATGTTGAGGCGGGGAGACGCTTTAGAGTGAATCTCTCTTCTTGAGGTTTTCATTTAATTTCAAAAACAAAATTAGTAAAATGACGAAAAAGGCCCTTTCTGAGAGCCATAAATTCAGGTCTTATCAATTCTTGCTTAACTTTTCTATTTTTATTTTTGATAGATAAAACGAAATTCTTTATCTGGGACTCGAACCTGGGTCTCTTGGGTGAGAGCCGAGTATTCTAACCAATTAGACTACTATGTAAGATTCTTGCTGTACTTAATATCAGGTATCGAGAATTTGAGGCTAAGAAAGTAAAGTTTATGCATGAAGAAGTCACTTGTATTGCTATGTAGATGCATGTCTACATGATCTAGATGGGATTAGAAGCTTTATGTGTCGTAATGATCCTCCTTACTATGTTGATGTGTTCATGTGTTAACTGTTCCACTTCCGCATGACTGTTTTTAGGGTCATTGTATCAAGAGACTTGTCTCATGTGGCATCTGTGGCAATGCTCTGATGGGTCTGGCTTGCACTTCATGTGCGATTCTGTGCTAGTTGCTAAATGACAAGTGGCAAACCGTAACTCCATTGACATACACTGCATGCTTACAATGCATCTTTGTTTAGGTACACCCCTTCAATGCCTCGGAGACAGCTATTTGGAGATGTACATCGAGAAAACAATCATATCTACTACTCTGAGTATGGAGATGCATCAAATTGCTCCAACTTTGTTGATCTAGATTGGCTCTCATCATCAGGAAACTCATGTGAGGAGGAGCCTTACGAAAGGTAAATTCATGTGATTGGAGCTTCAAGGTTGAAATGTTAGAACACTAGTTGGCCTTGCTAACTTGTAAGCGTGAAAAATACTGATTGATCAGTGGATTCATTATAAGTTCCTCACCTTAGAAAGGGTTATTATGGATGATATAGGCCACATAGGCCTACGTGGTTGTGCTAGACTTGCATCGCAAATTGCAGTATGTCAAAATTTCACAGCTAGGACTTCTTACCCATGTCTCTCTTTGGCTAACTTCTGGTGTCTTTTGAAGAGTTATTTCTATTTTGTTTTCACTCTGTGTATTGTTCTTGGTGTCAGACAGTATGGCTACATAAATACTTACTCTAACACACCGAATGTAAGGATGTATGTGCTCTCTTGTTATTACAGATGACCATCTATGACTCTTGGCCCATTTACTTTTCAAGTCGGATGTGATCTGAGTATATAGATTCAGTATCGAAGAACTATTTATTAACAAAGTTATCTATAGGTCATCAATACTCACAAGCTCTCCAGTTGCCGGATTGTCATCAGAGAATGTCATGTATGGAATTGGGGCGACCCCATCTACAAGTGATTCCAGCATGAAGGTCAGTGCCCTTCCTCAAGATTCTAGCAACAACTTTTCAGAAATCAACTCTTGTTGACTCTTACCGGTGAGACACCATTTAAATGTGACTTTCAATTATGAAGCATTACAGTAATAGGGGACAAATTACTTCTGCTTGCAGGACTCAAACCTGCTTTATGTACCTTAGCTTGAATAATGCACAGATGTTTAACTAATCTTTTGTCCAGATATGGTCTTTACTTCAAACAATGTAGAATTGATAGTTGTGCTCAGGGATGCAATATTTATCTGAAATGGATAATTTCCTTTGCCTCCACGTCAGCCTCCATTGAGTGGCTCTTGTTACACTGTAATTGTCCAACAGTTGAAAGTCTACTGAGATTACGATGCTTACAGTTTTTTTATATGGGCCTCTTTTGCGTTATTTATTATACCTTGAAGACCGATGAGAATGGTTAGCTATTACAAGAATTAAGGGGTCGAATTTTGAGTGTTCAAATTAAAGCTCACAACTTCATTGTAAAATAGTTTACTGGCATTTTATGTTAGTTTTATTTGTGTCAAATTTTTATGAACCTTCTGGAACATCAAATCAATATTGTGTTAGACAACTTTATGGGGTTCGGTTAATACTTTTATTTTATGACCCTAATCAGATTGTATCAACTTTTCATTTAATAAATTGGTTTGTACTTGTCTAGTGTCATAAATCAATTAATGGCTTGTAGTATGCTCCAGTTGGCCTAATTATTTCAATTCACTTGAGAGTTAAAACCACTAGCGTGGTAGTGCCGAGAGCCATCTAGAGTTAATCGTGAGATTTTTATTTGGAACAACCCCAAACACGTGCAATGGAGCTTGACAGTAAATCTAATAAATGAAATGGTCTAATCTACGGACAGCATGTACGAGCGTGGATGCACTTGGGTTATACCCTGCACCTATTAAACATATGATCAATTGGTAAACAGAAGTTCTATATTATTTGGAAATGCTAGTGTTTGCTTGGACTCTTTCATCTTAATATCGTCTCAGTGCTGATACTATCAAACCGATCCAACTAGTAGGTGATTTGTTTGGTCAGTGTTTAGTCATATACTTGACTTATTCTTTCTCGCGATGGAACTGTGATGGTCCTTAGAACCTCTCTAGCATGCAACGTGTGACGGGAGTTGTTAGTATTGTCCGGTTGAAAAGGGTGACGGGGGATTTGCTTTCTCTTGAGTTACTTATGCTTGTCCTTGCAGACAAGGGATGTTTTTTTTTTCATCATATTGTCTGTGAAGAGAACCCTTTTCGTGCCAGTGACCATTGCTTTTTTAGAATTTATCACGCCATTCCGTAGCAAGAAACTTTTCGACTTTGTTCTGAATGGCATAGCTATTACTTCTCTCTCCAGGTAAGGGAGCATACTGCGACTGAGCTATCGTATCATAACTCCCATAATTCTGATGTCTTGGAGGAATTTTCAGATGGCTTTGTACAATGGGTAACCTACGGAGAGGCGCTCTGCCACTGAAGCCCAGCTGATTCCCTCAAGGTTCTTCTCGTGTTCCCTTTTTTGAACTTGTTCCGATCTATACAGAGTCGATGCATCGAATGGAAGATATAGGAGACTGTATCACGAACAAAGAGGACTCGGGGCGGGAAAAAAAAGGGGGGGTGAGGGCGATCGGCTTCGGTATTTCCGTTAGTCCTCCTAGTTGAGTGACCTGATTGATTAGTACAAAAGAGTAAATAGCAACGGTTAGAATTCTTTCTGGCGCTCTTCATTTTCGCCTACTTAAAAATTTCATCCGGGAACTCGGTAGGTTCGAACTTGTAAATATCTATCTGCTTTCACTTTGTGAGCTCCACTTCTTTTAAGCCACAGATAATCGATTCTTTATTCCTTGATATGATCCTACTTGCACCTACCCGTGCCTTACATTGCAAACATTAGCCGTCAAGAGGTACTAGAGCCTCTACAGTTTGTCAAATCCTGTGATTTCTAGGCATATATGCATGTGAGTGGTACTCCCTCTTCATTAATGTAGCCGGAACTCTCAGTGTTGTGTTTTGCCATATGAGTCGACGAGTCATTTGCCGAATGATCTTTGTGGATGTTTTCCAAGACACGATATAAGAAAATATAGCGAGCCAATCTTCCTTTTCAGTCTACAGTGAAGTTGGCCGAAAATGAGTACAAGCCTTAATGTCTCGATCTGGTATGCTGATGGTCATCTGCATAGCGAATCATCGGTCTTCACCCCCGGAAGCAATCTGTTGAAGTCACGCTTGTGCATCTACATGTTACATCCCCTTTCAATTGTTCGAGCAACAAATTCGAGCAACACATGGCACATAAGAGTTGCGGATATCAAAAGCTGATGCTCGAGTTCGTGTTGTGGGTACAAGAAGTCGTTACCTTTGTTGTATGAGCATGTTCTTGTCGCAATTGGCTGCCAAACCTGTCGAGCTCGGACCTAAAAGCTCGTTCTTCGAAATACCATGACAGTGGGGATTCTGTTACCTTTGTTGTATGAGCATGTTCTTGTCGCAATTGGCTGCCAAACCTGTCGAGGTCGGACCTAAAAGCTCGTTCTTCGAAATACCATGACAGTGGGGATTCTGTCGACGCTACCTCGCTTTGCCTTGGGCGAAGGTTTGAACTCATTTGAATGACCTGATGCCACCGAAGGAGGGCAAAATTTTGGACCTTGCAAAGCTGGTGTCACTAGTCTCACGTGTATCCTGCAATCTTGACTAATCCATTTAACCGCTCACCCCGTGAGAGCAGAGCTTTGCTTTAATGTTCCCTTATCTAAATTGTGTGCACCCGTGACACTCCACTGAGCATCCAAAACAGAGGTGGCCAATTTGACAATTTCCAGAGCAAAAGATATGCCACTTTTTCGCAGCTAACCAGGACCAGCGAAGTTAATTCCTTAGTTTGGGCCGGGTTTTAGGACGAGCGAGTCTTGCGTGCATCCAGATCATATGAGCCCCATCCCGTCTCGACTATTAAATGTTGTTGGCTCTGCATTGGGCTCATATATCTAACGACTGAAATTAAGTGAATTAGCTTATACCCCGGGTGCATGTGCGTAATCTTTCGTTTTCTACACCCTTTTTCAAGCCTGCCTACACGTTGGTTTCCAGCCCCATTTGGTCAGGACATGCCTGGAGGGGACTACCGGGCGAGCCGCGATTAGGTCCAATCCAGCAAGCTAAGGACTGGCTAAAGTGGGCTTGTAGGACACGTAAAAACCACCCAGGTCCAAATGCTGGGATCAAGCCAGGATTTTAGGCACCGGGCCGGAGCCTGTCCAGCTAAAGAGAGAAACTGGAATTGTACAACAAAATGGAGAACATTGGCCCTTTCCTAGATCTCAACAAAACTGGGTGTGCGTTTGATTCGGCATTCAGAATGAGCTTTGGGGCTCTAAAGTCCCTTGGCCAAATACAAATGGCGTTTGGCTACTTTTTTGACTCCCTTTGGGGTGCTGCAATTGCATCTCCAAGACTCTCCAAAGGACTTGAGAACTTGAGAAGTCGGATTTTCAAAATGTAGAGCCTTGGTCTAATGAAAATTTCAAAACTTTCCATTTTACCCTTATTTATCAAGTATACTTCCATTTTTACCCCTTTTAAAACAAATCCTAAAAATCCTCGCTCTTGTCTCTTTCACTCTCGACAGATCTTTGCTCTCCACGGACAACTCTCTTCGGGTGCGTTTGGTTCAGTATTCTCAAGGGGGTTTGGGGGAATGCAAAGACCTTTAACACCTTTAGGGAAATGCAAATTGCGTTTGGTAAAAAATCTTTTGTGAAGTTACTTTGGCCCAAGTAATGTTTGGCAAATCTTATTTTGCAAAGGGCTTTCGGAATTTTTTTATTAAAAAAAAAAGCTTACCCTTCACCGAAGCCGGCGATGGGTTATGACCGCCGGCGAGCCAAATTTGGCACCGGCGGCCGTCGCCCAAGGTCGGGCGACCCCCGGTGAGGGTCGCGCGACCCCAGGCGACGGACGCGTGAGGTTGTGCAACCAAGGCAATGGCCGCCTGGGGTCGCCCGACCTTCGGCGGCCCAACCTTGGGCGACGACCGTCGGCGCCAGATCTGGCTTGCCGGCTGCCGTAGCCCATCACCCGACCCAGGCGGCCGTCGCCTAGGGTTGCACGACCCAGGCGGCCCTCGCTAGGGTCAGGCGAGCCACCGGGGTCAGGTGACCTCATCGGCCCCTCGCCGACCACCCTTAGCCCAAAGAAAATGAACAGTCATAAGGGGCAAAATTGGAATATTAAAGAATTAGTGATAGTAGTTTGGGAAGAAAAAAAATTGGATTCAGCATTTGCCAAATGCTGAAAGCTTAAAGCTGGTCCGAATCAGCCTTGGGCTTTCAGCATTCCCAATGCTGACTTTCGGCCGAAAGCTAATTGAAAATACTTGCTAAACGCCTTAGCATTTCCCTAAGGGCCTTTCGAGGCTGAAAGCCCCTTGGGAATGCTGAACCAAACGCACACTTCGCCTCTTTGCTCTCGACACCGCTTACTTCTCTTCTCTCATGCCTGCTCTCAACACCGCTAGCCTCTCTTCCCTAAACGTATGTTGGTTTTTACGATTTTTGGATAACTTCGTGTTGATCAAAACTTGAAAGGACATAACTTGTAAGAGCTTGATTCCTCAACGCCACTTGGCCTCTCTTCCCTAAACGTATGTTTTTACAATTTTTGTATAGCTTCGTGTTGATCAAAACTTGAAAGGACATAACTTGCAAGAACTTGATTCCTCATACTATTGTTTATTAATCTAGCTTTGCTCAAATTGGTTCCATATGTGCGTCTGCTTCCTTACTTAGCTTGGTATTCCATGTATTTGTAATTAGTGTTGGTATTATTACGCTTTTCAATTATAGTTTACCAAACAATATTTGCATCTCACCAAATCTCTTTAGGCGAAATGTCTTTACATTTCCCCAAAAGCTTTCCCTAAATGCTGAACCGAACGTGCACTAAGTCGGATTGTGCCAGATTCTTATGAAGGCCATTTTCCCAGACCACTCAACTAAATTCTTTTCAGTTGAAGCAGAGCCAGGCCTCACGGCCTCAATGGGTTGACCCACCGCAATGACGGGCGGGCCGGCTTCTAGCCTCTAGAGAAACTTGGAAGTGCTCATCAACGCACCAGAATGTATCTTGCTGCCGTTACTTCTCTGAAAAGTTAAAAACAGAATAAATAGAAATTCTAAGCATGGCCAGGAAACCTAGCAAAGTTTGCACATCTCCAAAATTTAATATTTCAGTGCAGTAACGTATGCGTGAAGCTTGTGTGTACCAATTCACGTCAAACATGCTGCAAAGCACACAAAAATTTCGAGAATTCCTGCTTTAGGTTGGATGAATCAACCCAGGATGGGGAAAATGCGGGTGATGTGCTCTAATGGAATGCTCTCTGCAGCGTTTTTCTTCAGTTCGGGATGATTGAACTCGTTCTGGGATATGAGGATCAGTTGACCTTTGCCCTGTCCCTTCTCCAAGGCCCAGCCAGAGTTGGCAACTTGGTGTTCAAGGAACTTGTCCAGCGATAGACCTTCTATATTGATAGCCTGTAATGCAATGCGCCAAATCATGAGCTTTGCTAAATGTATGCTATTAAGTGAATCGACCGACTTCCCTTGACTCTTAGATGGGTAGTAAGGCAAGTGAAAATAGCTAGGAATAAGTACTTGCACATTACCCAGTACATAGACCATCTATTCCCCTCTTACTTGCAAACTACATATTTTCTCTATCAATGCGAAAGATATGATTCCAGTAACATGATGCCTTTAATTTCTTTAGGTCCAAATTCTGCTTTCAACAAAAAGAAAAGTGGACTATGGATAAACAAAAGAGGTACACAATGGACAAGTACCTCTGCAAGCACGGCCCTGGGAACCTTTTGGTATGTCAATGACAATACATGAACAGCATATGCTTGGATTGCTTGTTCAAAACCTGCATTAAAGATTTGTAAGCTATTTGTGCATTGAGATATTGATAGGAAATCAAGAAAGTTATTAATGATAACAGTAAACTTAATACAAGTTCTCACAACATAGTAGAGCAGAAAGTCCATTGGCGACAAAGCCCACAGAAGCAAAAACTAAGGACCTTAACGCCCTTGAGACAGGATAGGAGACAATATACTTTGATATTATTGATCATTCTTTGATTTGAACTTCTAATAGCCAAGAATCAATAAGAAAGCTAAAAGAAAAGAAAAAAGACAAGGAAAAAAGTGATGACTTCTAACCAAGAAAGATCCAAATCTGGCATCGCTTGAGTTTCCGACAACGGATGTGGTCTGAATTTCTGAGCAGAAATATATGTAAAGCTAAAATTTCATAATTAGATCCTAGACAAGAGGTAGCTTTCAGATCACTGGTAGTATTGGCCACATTTATTAGTCCAGAACGTGAACAAACATTCATATAAAGCCATTACCAAAGTAATGGACAGTCAGACCAGAGATAGATGGCTAAGCCAACTGTAAAGGAAAATTGTAAAACGTAGGCGACAACTCGTCTAAATTATGCATTAGATGCATTTCTTCTGTCAATATAGAAGTCATCTCTTTGCAAATACTATTCCAGCTTCTTATTTGAGAGCTAAAACTTTTACCCAAGACAGTGCTAGCATCCTCAGCCAAATTGCAGCAAACTAACGCCATAGATGGAATAATTCATTCCTGTTCCATGACTCCAGTATGCGTATTGGAATCATCAAATATGCACTATGTATGACTCTTGCCCATTTAGGCTCTTTGATTCTATCAATCATCAATTACAATGCCTCAACCAAAACTATGGACAATGATAGTAATAGTAATGGTCACAGTATTTTCATAACTATAAATCCAATGAAAACAAAGGAAGTTGACCACTATATACAGAACACAACACTCAAGTGCAGCACCTCAAGTCAATTACCTGGCACAACTTCAACCAGATGACGACTCTTAGCCGCCTCCTCCCAGAACTGACGAAATCTTCCTGTCTGCATATAGGGGGATAAGCATTGAGCAATAGTCGATCTCTCATGGAATTCATGAGAAAACAAACTTACTATAGACATACCTCCAAATAATGCGAGAGGACAATCAAAGTCTTGAATGGATCTTCCATTTGCTGATAAATCAACCAGACATAAGAAAAGGAATAATTCACTACACAGCCCTAGGATACAGTAAGGTTAACCTAGACTAAGAACAGAAGGAAACTTTGAGAAGGGAAGATTCAGGAAAAGTGAAACCCTTCCAACATAAAGGGAAACAAGCTTCCGAATAGATAAATTTATCACTGCAAACCAACTGACCCTACACATACAGTCTTTGCTTACAGAAATGTCTAAACTTCTACAAATCAAACGACACGGTCCCAAAGGTCGATTATACCATGAGGAAAAGGAATAGAAGAACCATACCACTCGCTCTGGAATCAAGAAGAGACAAAGGCTGAAATCCGGAGCTGGCATTGCCATGAGAGCCTGATCCATATACGAAAACAAAGGGAGAGATCATTGGAAACGCATGGCATCGCAAAGCACAATACAAGAATATATCGGCGTCTTGGCGAGTTGGACCTTTATCAAGATGCGAGCAACGATTTGGGAGCTCATCTTGTCAGGTTCAAACTGCAAACACAGGACAACATCAGCCGTCTACTAACAATTAACAACCGCAAGAAGCAAATCAGGACAAGCTAACTAATCAAATCATCAGCCTAAAAGTTCAAAAAGCTCAAATCACCCCGGCAAAAAGAATCAGCATTTATTACGGTAGTGACCTCGCCGCATTACCTGATAAAGGCGAAGGAGGCAGAGATTTGCATCCAAGCTGTAGGTCTGCGACGAAACCTGCCAAACCCAACATCGATATTAGCATCCCGCTAGTGCTCTCCGCAACCCTGAAAAACAAACAGCTTCCCCGCGGCGCGGCGGATTTGCGCGAGTCACCCACGTTCCAATTCCATCTGACCTCCGTAAAGCACAAGCCTTCACGAACACTCGCGCTTTTCTTTTTTTTTCACAAGAAACTCGACCCAATCCGACCGCCGCCGCCGCAACGGCGGAAAAACCCAAACCAGCAGCAAAAAACCCGCCCCGCAGGACGATTGATTCGTTCATCCGGCCGACGTACCTGCTCGTTGACGTGGTTCTCGAGATCCGGAAGGATGTCCGGGTTGTAGGGGTTGAGCGCGACGAGCTGCTCCACCGTGTACGAGACCTGCTCCCTCCCCATATCTCCCCGTCGCCGACGCGCCGGCCACGGACCACCGTCGATCGCGAGCTCTTCAATCTGACCGGACGATCTGCTCGAACGGAGACCCTTCGGAATCCGATTTCGGTCGCCTTCCGTCGTCTGCGTCGGCGGTAATCGAAGGCGGCGAGGACGACGCGACCAGAGAGATTGGAGAACGCAGCGAGGAGGGAGCGAAAGGGTTTAGGTTCTGCTTCTTCGGTTTGCGTGGCGGTGAAATGACGCCTTTGTCCCCCCACGCTTTTCTCATCTCAATATTTCCTTTTTTCCGGAAATTTTAGAAATTCCTTGAGCATGACGATGAACAAAATAAGATTTGAATTATTTTCGTTTGGTTAAATTAAGGATTGCAATTAACCGTCCTGGTTATTCTTTCAATAATGTCGATAAATTTAATCATCTATATAGTTTGGTAAATTAAGGATTGTAAAAGCCATCTTTGTTAGTCTTTTTCCCAATCTACTTTCACGTAAAAGTAAATTCCTATTACACAATCAATAACGCGGTACAATTACAAATTTAAAAAAAAAAGACGACTTGAAAAATGGAATAGATATAAAAAACTCCCGGTGCACGAGCATTTTAACCGGTGATGCTAAAATTATTCCACATCAGAGTGATCAAAACACCAGTTTTGACAATATTAGGTACATCTCTCGTTAAGCCTAACATCAGTAATCAAAAGAGATCAGTTAACCAACTAGGAGCAGCATCAGAAATTCACGAATTCTTGCCGCCGATCCTTTCAGTTCCAGCTTAAGTGTCGGCGCGCTTTCGGGCTTCTCTAAGCACGCGCTCGATCTTCGCCTCGTGGAACGAACCTCGACAATCTCCTGCAATCATCATCATCCCCACATGAAAGGTTGGCTTACAGATGCAAGAGGTTCGATATCAAGTTCCAGCCCAACCAGGACTTCTTGTCATTTGGGGAGACAAAGTTGAGCTGGAACATCTCCTTGCTGACGTGCTCGCCCGACTCGCAGAACCCGACGAGCTTCGCGACGATCTCCGCGCTCTCATGCACGTGCTGCATGTTGTAAGGGTCCGTCCACAGCCGGTTCACCAGCTGCAGCCTCCTCTGCTTCCCCACTGGCGGGATTTCCCATTTCACGTACAGCATCTCTCTCTCCTCCGCACTCAGCTTCGAGCTGACCCTCTTCGCCAAGTACTCCCTCTCCTGCTTAAGAGCCTTTATGCTGTGTAACAAGAACATAACCCAAGATACATGTTCAATGACTCAACTATCATGCCATAACATATCAGAACTATTGGCATTTGTGCAACAGATTTGCTAATGCAAGTCGATTAGTTTAGTATGTAGTACTTTCTTTCGAAGTATCATTATAATTCTTTGGTAAAAAGAACTAAATGTTGTATCGTATGCGTTTAGAAGGACTAATTCAGATACTTGAGAACATACCTTGACGAAACAGATCCGGCCGGTTCATCACCCAACAACGCCGGGCTCGCATTGCCAAGCTCTGCCAAATGTTGCTCCAGCCATGTCAACCTTTTGAGCTCAACCTCCAAGTATATCTGATCTGATGGGTCCCCTCTAAAGAGCAAATAGAATTGTGTGCGGTGCACGATCGAAACATGGCACAAATGCCATAACATGATGATCTGCTTTCTCTGATCCTCGAATATCAAGGGCCATGGCTGGGGAGACTGCTCTATTGTATCCGCCCCGTCCATAGTTGTCCCATTTGTTTCCAATTCCAACACCTACCATATAAAAAGAAAATGTTTATCCCCCAGCTAAAAATCTATATTAATCGCCTTACAAGGAGAGAAAAAAAAGAAAATCACAGTAAAAAGGCTACTCTTGCTGATGCACCTCCTCATGCTTTTTGTCTCATTGTTATTCACTTGCCTACCTCAATTAGCACTGTCCAAATCACAATGCAGTTCACACAGATGCAGGTGCAAACTGAACAAATACACCAAGATTGAAGGACAAAAATGTAATTCGCTCTACAATTGTTCATTGAAAATGTAATCAAACAGATATTCAGATACCATAACTCTGTCTGAGATTAACTGCTTGCTGGTAGACATCACATGCTTAATGTGAACAACGGAAATTATCTTAATCAACTTTGAACTAACAAAACTCTATATCTAAACGTAACTTACCTGACAAACTAAAAGCTGCTTCTGATACTGAAGCTTGACCACCCGCTCTTTTAATTCAGTGACATAAGCTTTAATGCTCCGGATGTTCTCCTCAGCAGCATTTTTGAACATTTTCTGCATCTTCTTCACATTAACTGATCCTGATTTTCCCGGGGTCGGAGTTCCCTCTCTTGACGAGATATATTGCTTACTTGCATCACTTATTTCGCTACTGGGAACATAAACATTTCCGTCAGGAGCCTTGTTCTCAGTTTCATAATCCATCACCTTCCGAGAGGAGGACATTGGTGAACATGGTGACCTAATAATGTGTTGGATGTTTGGACTGTTGCTCAAGGAGAAAGGATGAGACCTCTTCTTCTTCGATTGGGTCTTGTCCTCTGGAGACCCAGCACTAGCCTGAAAAGATGAAACAAGCTTGTCTATTGATTCCTGAACACATTCCAGCTTCCTTTCCAGCATTGCGATGCTGTTCTCTTGAGAGTTTAGTCGAAGGATTTCTTCCTGCAGATTGGCCGTCTCTCCAATCTTGATACCTTCAGGAATAGAGTTGACTACTTTCATGTCTTTGATTTCAGAAAGTAGCTTTGCTATGTTCTCTGCAGCCTCTTGACTTCCTAATCTGTGGGAAGCGATCTCTTTGTGGAGTATCTCAATTGCTCGGTTAGCCTCCTCCCCGAGCTGCCTTTGGCGCTCTTCTATTTTCCGAATTTCATGTACGAGCATGGAAGGGTCAATTGAGGTAATTGACTGCCTCAGTGTCGAATGCCCCCCAAATGCATTTCTTGGTCGAGTTACAGGAGTAGATCTACCAGGCCCTGTTTCCATCTCCACTGGAAAAGAAAGACACCTAACTACCTGACTTGAAGGTCCTTCTTGATTGAGGCCCTGAAGTTCGACAAGGGATAGAAAGAAGAGTTTTGCTTAATATAGACTTCAGTCACAGTCGTGTGGTGGTATAAATACGTCAAACTTCTCCTCTTAGACAGAGAAGAACTGATATTGAGATTAGAGTTTTACCAAGAGTTGGCATTTCTTCACTTACCTCTGTCTATTATGATGTTTCCCCCACTAATTCTTACTGTCTGATATTGGTTCATTTTTTATGATTCCTGATCACAGAACAAGATTCTGCACGTTTATAGTCAGCAAAGTACCTTGCGTTCCTTATGCTGTGTTCTTTCTACTTCAAGCTGGGACTGTGCTAGATCTCTCTGGCGCTTGAGCTCTTTCATTTCCCTCTCCATCTGCATATTTAAAGTTTCTTCTGGTAAATTCAATTTATGTTCCAACTCTGGTGATATGAGCATAAAACCAGCTACTAGGAAGAAACTCATGCACAGTGTTCAAAAGCAAAGTTCTCTTTGTGCTCACCACACAACTGTATTGTTAACATGAGAAGTATTGCATCATACTTGTATGAAAGCACCTACCTCCTGGATTTTCATGTCCTTCTCCCTCAGTAGGGCTGTTAAACGCGAAGAGGATGAAAGATCTGGACTCCGCAGCTCTGCTTCAAGTCTGGCCACTTCCTTCTGAAGACGCTTCACCAACTTTTTCTCAGATATAAACTGAATACAAAATATGCCTATTAGCAGCAAAGAAAGGACCTAACCCAATTATGAGCAGAAACAGATTGGACAATCACGCAAGCAATCTGACTATCAATGTCACACAAAATGTTTTTACTCTCCCTGGCAAACTTCATTGAACTCCTAGAGAATGAGCAAGTGTCATATGATGAGAGGTCAATTGAGCTTTGTTTGTGAGGTTTTCAGAAAGAAAAATGTCTGAGCAGGTTGATGGACACATCTCAAATTGTAAAAACTGTTATCTCTTGGGTTATCAAGAAATCCTGAAGTTGCGGGTTTTCTATCGGTCCATCAAGTTAAAAAGTGGTAAAAACTTGTATAACCTTTGCTACCTGCAAAATGACTACCCTTTATACTATTTCTACCAAAAGAGTGACATACTTTCAAAGAAGCACTGATGATAGATATTGCGTTCTTAACTCTACACTGGAACTGAAAGTCCAGCAAAGGAAAAAATCTTAGAAGAAACTGACAGATCTTGAATGATCTTCCATGTTACTTATCTTACCATGTTTACTTGGGCTGTGTTGGTGACTTCCTTAGCACTTGTTGCAAAAGAAAGCGTGTTTTTTGACTGCTCTACGTGACTCAGAGCTGGACTCATGGTACAAATTATTGCTGTTCGAGCATTTCCTCCAAGGGAGGGCTGCAGTATTCTTGTAAGCTTAGAATCTCTGTATGGTATATGCCCACTCCTTTTTCCAACACTGCATGGATATATTAGCATGAGATGAAGTCCAATCAGATTTACATTTGAACAGTGGTGGACTGCAAAAATGATTTGAATATGAGAACATCATGTCACCACATCTATCTAGATTATGATTTAATAAAATCTTATTCCAGGATTGATGTTTTCCCCAAGAAAATAGACAGCTAGTACGATTTCCCAAGGAGAGTGAAACCATCCTTTGCACCTCTTAGACGATAGGATACTTAGTTGGAACCACATGCATCATTACTTTCACTGTCAATACTATGCATTATTTCTGGGGAGGTAGCAAGTTAACACTCATCCCCAAATTACAAATTCCACGTGATGCCTTTAATAGCTGGATTCTGGAACAGCCATTTAAGTCACGAGGGTATAGGTTGGCTTTTCCTCATTTCTGAGCTTCTAATTGTTAATTCACTTGAGGTATTGAGAAGTGAACAAGAGTTAGCTCATCGATGAAAACAGGGTGGATGAACTAGAATTACTATCACAATTACGGGTACTTCAAAGTAAAATATCCCTAAGACAGCCATTGCTTTTAGGTTTCACCATTGACAGTTACTGAAAACAAGAAAACGGTAAATCTAAGGCCAAACTATGACTTTGGAGTGCTTTGATGAATGAAGATGTAAGATATCAAGCTTTTCTCATCTACCTTAGCTTTCTAATGACATTAGTTAATGTAAGCAAACTGCGGTTGATATGACTGCCTTCCTTCAGTCTTGTGCCACCTGCATTTGTTTGACATGCACGCTCACTTCCAGCGAGGTCCACAAGATTCTGAAAGTAAATAAGCTCGTCTGTTCAACTCCAATTCTTTCGATCAAAAAAACAAAATAACTGAAGATGCATAAGGCATACCAAACTGGCAATGAATGACTTCACACACTCTGAGTTCTCTCTGAGACTGCTCTCAATCGTCTGAATCCAAACAAAAATCCACGACAAGAAGACAGTTAGTACTGCGTGGAAAGTTAAGTTCAGGCTAAGGTTTCTCCAGCAACTAAAAAGCAAAATAAATTTGCCGGTGTCTATAACAGTGGAACCAGTCATAATTATTCGAGTGAGAGAAAGAATGCTATTCAACAAGTGGAAATTGACAGCAATAAAATTATGATGAAAACTATGATCTCGAACAAGCAGATAAATTAAGATGAAATCACAAATATATATGGAGTCATACCAGCCTAATTATCTGATGAGATCTCGAGCTTTTATCATTTAGAGCAGTTTCTCCAATTTGCCTTTGAGCTGAGGAATTAGTACATTAATACATTGTGCCAATTTAAAAAGAGAATCATCGACTTTATCCAATCATGCAGTGCATTATGTAGGCTCAAATAATTGATTATATAAAGATAAAAAAAGTACGAATAGATGAATAATTTGTTCGATAAATCTTTATCAAAATGATAGAGGGTTATAAATGTCGGACGGTTCTCTCTCCTCCACGAACTCAAAGTGGGCTTGACTTTAGAAAAGCTTCTTGATGGAGAGATGATTCGACACAGAGCTAAACCCCAGTAAATCAAGAAGCTTCAATTACCTTCACAAATACCAATTAAGTGATGCAAGTGTTGACTGTCCTTAACAACTACTTCAGCTAATTTTTCCACAATGGTCCCTTTCTGTATTGCAAAACAAAGAGAAGGAGAGAGAAGCAAATTCTGAGTAAAACATAGGTACTAATGCATCGTACTGTTTTAGAAAGGTTCCTTGCAGACAAAATAGAAACATTTGAGTACCTCAGGATCATCGAGGAGCCGAAGAGGACCAGAATCATGATTCAGAAGGTCTGCAACACTTTCATTGTATATCTCCAATGCTGAAACCTTCAGAACAAAGTCTCTCTCCGGGTTCTGAAAGTTTGATTGTAGAGTAAGTTGGTTTCCCGCTACGGCGAGACTATATTTCTTCAGCAGGAAAAACGCTTGATAAATTTCTATTGTTATAATGAGAAGTACCTCCTTGATGTGTTCATAGATGTCCTTGATAGCATTCTCAGTGATTCCTCTCATGGTGTATGTTTTCCCGCTACTGGTTTGCCCATAAGCAAAAATAGTTGCTGCAACAATTGGAAAATGTCTAATTCTAGAAACAAAACAATTTGCATTAGATTTTCATGTCAAGGTATTAACTACTAACTAGTTCCATACAATTAATTCCTTTGAGGGCTGAGAGGGCAACATCTTTGGCTCCTTCTTCATACACCATGCAAGTCGAACTTGTAGGACCAAATACCCTATCTGCATTGTAAACCAACATCAGAATCAGATATCAAAGAATTCCCAGGTTGTCTCACGTCACATTAGTTTACTTATCCACATTACTATCTGGAAATATAACTCTCTTTTGCAATTATGGTAACTCCTTAACGCAAAGATCCTAGTAACTAAATTTTGGCAAGGAAATAATCCACAAACATAAATAGACGCTTCAACAGTACCAAATACCCTATCTGCATTGTAAACCAGCATCAGAATCAGAAATCAAAGAATTCCCAGATTGTATCACATCACATTAGTATATTTATCAACATGACTACCTGTAAACATAACTCTCTTTTGCAATTATGGTAATTCCTTAATGACAAAGGTCTTAGTAACTAAATTTTGGTGAGGACATAATCCACAAACATAAATAGACACTTCAACAGTACCAAATCCGTAGGAAGCTGCACCACGTTCTTGATTGGGATTCTTGTAAATGATAATGTTGTCATCAGCGCATTCCCATGCAATCAGGTCGTACAATGCTTGTTCTCTCCGACTTAAAGGCCTCAGACGGACGGTGACAAATATCTTCTCCTCTCGACGTGGTGCCCCCGGTGTAGATGAAGGGGTTCTTCGCACCTTAGAGGATGGCGTAGCTGGTGCCCTGTCAATCATGTTCGCTCACTGCACCCCGCACTGAAAAACTGCAAAATTGTTTAGGCTAATGGACGGCGTAAGTATCACAAAGTCTGTCATGACAAAGGCACTTGTGTCGCAGGGAACAGGAATCACCGGTGACCGCGATAAGTCTCACTTTTAGAACAAATTTCTCTGTCTAAAGGGCAGTGTAAATGAAGTCGAGCTCTGAAAAGGCTGTATTATATTAATCACGGTTCGCTTGCAGTATTTGTTTCTTTAAACAGATATAACGATGATTTTACAATAACTGCGATTCCCATTGTAGGATCTTCATCCCATGCAGCCCGAGGAATAGCTGGAAATCACATTGTCACAATGCGAAGTCGTATTCTTCGCATTCTTAAAAAAGGCACACCCTTAGTTGCTAACACAAACAGCGCTGAATTCGGTGGGAACGCTCCGATTACCACACGGCATAGATCAATCAGCATAACCGTCCACACCTCCCCACTTCACAGTCCAACAACAAGCTGAAGAACTAACTAGCCAACCTAGTCACAAGCCCTCGGGAAGCGATTTCGCTAGTGATTCCAGGACTAAAATCCATCGATACGTCACATCATCATCAGCAGATTCGCCCGAAAGCGAAGAAATCCGGACGCAAACGAATCGAAGACAAAACACCGACGAAGCAGCCGTGCACTCAAGTTTTTCATATCAAACGATTCCCCCGGAAAGGGCGAGAAAACGATTCATCAGATGCGTTCGCTTCCACGTTCCACGAATCCTTCATCCACACGCAGCAACAAAAAAGAAAAAAGAAGGAAAAAAAAAGAAAAGAACACCTGAAACCACCGGAGATGGAGACGCGACGCGACTACCGACGGAATCACGGCAGGAAAATACGCAGACCAGGACCGTCACCGGCGGCAAATCGTCCCGGCGACTGAATCGGCCACGATCGACGAAGAGAAGAGAGAGGTCCGGCAGAGTCGAAGAGGTCAGCGAACGAACTGCGGGAGAGGGAGAGAGAAATGAGCGAGTCGGCGAAATAACGGCTATTTTTGTTTCTAATTCTTTATTTATTTCGGTTCCGTTTTTTGAGTTCAGGCGCGGCCCGAAGGAAATTCCTCCTTTTTTAAGACCCCTATAAAAAAAAAAAACAAAAGGAAAAGAGAGAATTCGTTGCACTTATTTTGAATTGCAGCCATTTGATTTCGGGTCACGGGTCGGACCCCGCATTTGATTTCGGGGGCAACCCGGATTCCATCGCTCGTGGCTTGATTACATTGGAATTTCACAATTTTGCCTGCCAAATATCGGAATCCCTAAATCTTGATATGAATTCGGTACATTAAAACCATGCACGTTACCGATCTTTGGATACAATAGGCTTCACGCGAGACTTTGAGTCTAGGACCGATGTTCTCGATGTGTAAAAAATGAATGGGACATGTAAGATTTATCATGCCAAAAAAGAAGCATGCCCTACACTTTTCGATCGTCTTCTTCGATTTGTCTTGGTCGAAATTCGAATCAATCGAAGAGGTCGACTCGATTTCGATCGGGGTGTGAGATTTCCGCAAGACAACGTACTGGAAAAAGATCCCGATCATCAAATTATAAGGATGTGGAAAGCAACCCTAGATGAAAAATTAACTATTGATCAGTTGGTTATGTTCCATGGTTACGCGCCACTAATCGAGGGCATTTGGTGTGTGATAATCTCTCTTCATGTATATCCTCCTTGTGAAGGCTTTGTTTGGGCAAGTATTGATACACCGAAGATGGGCCTGCTTTATCGAGTCACTGTGCATTAAGCCCAATGACAAAGGTGGCCCAACTCCGTCGAAGATGGGCCTACTTTGTCGAGTCGTTATGCACTGAGCCCAATGACAAATGTGGCCCAACTCCATCCCGTGCCATTTTCGGTTTCGAACTCGTTCAATGTTTCTTATTTTAAACATGCACACTCCCACTTATTTTTTATACGGTAAAAAGCATGTCCTCTCTTCTTTTCCCGCTTAATTAGAAACCCCGTCTTTGAACTATTGCAAAATGTTCGATCAGGCCTTTTCGACTTTTTCTTTGTGCAATTGAGTCATTAAACCATACATTTTCTTTTGTTCAGGTTAATCATTCTGTTTCTGGCCAAAAAAAGAAAAGTCAATCCTTCTATTAAATTTAGGAATGGAATGCTGGGGGACAAAAATCTAAAAACCCTAACCAAGGTTCACGGCATAGGAGAAGGGAGGGCTCCTCGGCTGGGGTAGGTGATGGTGGCATGTCGATGAGGCACAGCGAGGGCAGTCGAGTGCTCGATGACGTTAGGTGATTGTTGTGTGGCCTCCGTCGCCCCCAATCCAAGCAGGCGCACGCACGCACGCACATAGAGCGAGAGGGAGACACATAGAGAGAAAAAAAAAATGGTGGTGGCATCGTAGCCACTACTTGGTCCGACATGGCCGGGGTCACACGACCCCCATCCCAAGTGAACCCAGGCAATTTAGATATGGCCGAGGTTGGTTGACCCCGACTTCACCTTGCCGAGGTCACTTGACCGCAATGGCCCATTGCCTTGTTTCCATGATGTTCTCTCGCACCCCGGTTTCCTTATGTTCTAATCGTTTAAATTAATTTTAGTTTTATAATGTTTTCTTATTCCCGAATCCTTTTTTCATTTGTGAAATATCAAGTCAGCATTTGACGGTAACTTAATCATCACGTCAGTATTTCTGTCCACAATTTAACAGAAGAATCAACTTGAACAAAAAAGTGTATAGTTTAATGACTCAATTATACACTAAACACGTGCACTTTTACGAGTAAGAAGATATAAAGAAAATCAATCAGCAATCCTTGAGCTAGTTAAGATTATTCACCAATAATAAAGAAAAAAAGAAAAACCTAATAGATCTTTTACGTGGCTTCTTATGTTTGAAAAGGATGGGCAACATAACCCATAAAAACTCCTGGATCTTAGAATTCGTGTTGAATGTGCAAGTTTTGTGACATGCAATCAACTCTCTAAGATCTCGTGAGTTTTCATTAGGGTTAATACCACAAAAAATCCTAAATTGGTATATTTACAATAAATTTGAACTAATTTTTTGATCACGAAAAATCTCAAACTAGTGGGCTGAATCTTCAATCAAGTGGCTTGCATCCGGATTATCCGTTTATTCATCCTTTGTCTTTCTCCCTAGAAGATGAATGTCCGGAAGAACTGAAATGGTTTTACTGGTATGCATTTAATTGTCATACTTTTGTCATTCAATTTCCAACAGTAAAGATGCCAAGAATTATCAGCCAATCAATCCGAGAAATCGGTCATGGTGGAAAATACCATTATTTTGCGAAATTGCTTTATTGGTTTAAACCCTTGGCAGCATGGAAAGGCTTTTTCACAGAGTAACTTAGAGTATGCAGGCCAAATCTTGAGCTACATACAATCGTTCTCTTTTATAGGCCGTGGATATTTGTCAAGCCTAACAGCGATGTTTCTAGATACCCGGCGGATGTAGGAGTCACAATCTACTAAGCTCAAGAAGTCCCTGTCAAGCTTTATAAGACGTTGTCATGTTGCATTAGAGCTAATCCACGAGAATATAGGGAAATTCATCGAAGACTCTGTGAATATGACTACACCATTCCTCCAAGAGTTTGGCTAGACGACAATACTGATGTGCCATAGGATTATTTATCCGATTATCAAAAGACAAAACCCATAATTCAGGCTGCTTTAGAGGAATTTAGAAGAGATAACTCAGATTAGCCGAAATTTTCACAGGACCCATTGTATGGATCACTTTTTCAAGATCCCTTTGATTATGGACCATCATTAAGTCTTGGAGACTCTTCATCAATGATGAATGTGGACAATTGGCCCCGGCCTGTCATGCCAAGAACACATTGATCTCTTGGTGATAATCCAATATTAGTTTTCATTAAATTTTACCGTTAAATTTTCGAGTTGGATAACACGTGGCAGTTGACAGGTGTACCGGTTTGGGGTTTTACCTCCATCTGTCACAGGTGTACCATTTTGTGATTTTTCGTGATATTAATCCAATTTAACGAATGATAAATTGGTCACAAATGTACCAGTTTGGGATTTTTGTTGGTCAATAAATTAGTTTAGGATAAATCTGTCACGGGTATACCAGTTTGGGGTTTTAGATGGTCAAAATATTAATTTGGGATAAATTTGTGATAGGTGTACTAGTTTGGAGTTTTTCTTGGTATTAACCCTTTCTATTACAATAAAAATAAAGTTGGAAATAAAGTTGGTATCTAACTATTGATTACTAAAACTCGTATGCTTATGAAGCAGCATGCTGTTTATGGAAATACTTGCAATATACATATGATACAAGTCAGAATATGATATAAGTTTCATAGACCAATCTCGGTATACATAACATTTTTCACCATAATACACCCACGATATTGGTCACCATGCGGGACGTTCTGTCCAAGCGACTTTATGGAGCCAAAAAAGAAAGAAGTGATCACAACAACAACTTATCGTTTGGTTCGAGGTCCACGAAAAAGGTTGTATCGTTCGATCCGGTTAGTCCGAATTCGATATTCATACATTATTAAGACCAAATTAGTGCGCACTATGCGCTTCGCACGCGAGTTTTACAAAGGTATCTTGACAAGTTCTTTTATAGATAGCATGGAGTTTTGCTTCGAATTAAGACTTCATTTGTCTCGCGGAAAATAGATGATTTGGAAAACATTTTCCTATAAATAATTATTTGTATCGGTTGAAATAAGTAGTCAACAAAATAATTTCATTTATCGACAATAACTTATGTTTCAATATTTTCATGAACGATTGAAATATTTTTCGTCTGCTCATTTTTGTATGCAATACAAGAGATCGTTTCTAGGAAAATATTTTCAAAATCATTCATCTTTTACGAAACAAACGGAGCCTAAAAGTAAATACATTTTTCCCGCTTGTGACCTTGGAAAAAATTGCTGAAGAGAAAAATTCCAAAATTTGGATGGAGACGAAAGGAAAATCTCTCTCTCGAAGGGTAAATATAGATAAACCTCGAGTGCACGTGTATTTTCACTTTTTCTCATTTTTGGCCTAACCCTCGAATAATTTTCGAATTTGTCGAGGTATGCAGCATATTAGAAAGGGAAAATGACACAAATAATCATGAATTTTAGCCCAATGTGCAATGTGGTCCATGAACTTTAATTTTGTTAATTGTGGTCCCTAAACTTTAGATCGATGTGTAGTGTCGTCCCTAAGTTTTTAATCTGTTCAATGTGGTCCATGAAATTTTAGTACATGTTTAATTTAGTCTCTAAACTGTATGGAAAATATTCAATGTTGTCTCCGAACTTGAATTGGAAGAAGGACGGCATTAAATATTTTCATACAGTCTAGAGATTAAATTGATAATAAAAGTTTAAGTATCATATTAAATAAATTAAAAATTTTAAAAATAATATTATATACTTAATTAAAGTATAAATATTATATTATATATTGCGTCAAAGTCTACCATAAACGGTAAGGAGGGTTGCTTAAAATTCTTTTGGCCCATTGATTTTGGTCCGTCAAATAAGATGGAGTTGACAGTGCTCATGAAAGAGGAGACATTAGAATAACCAAAAGCGGGTCAAATCACGTCAAATCCGACCTCGGATCCGGATCCGGATCCCAAAACCAACCAATGTGGGGGGTGGAATCGCCAGAAAAACGAGTGGCTCAGTGAGTTTAGGGGAAGAGGCAAAAGTAGACAAAGCGAAAGCAGCCAAAGTTTCCGACAAATACGCCCGAAAAGACCAGTAAAAAAACGGCATAAAAAGTCAAGAGACATGAGAGGGGAATCTCCCAGGATGTGTTTCGACGTAAAAAGAGGGGATATGAAATGGACAGCACTCGAGCTTGTCCCCCCACTCCACCCACTGGGGCTTGTTTTGATCCCTTGGCGTACGGAGATTGATGTAGTTGTATGGGCAAAGGGAAAGGCTTTCGAGTTTCAAGTTTGGTTAATGATCCTGAAAAGTAGGGGCGAGCAACTTGGATCGCCCAAATTGGGACCGGACCGGACTGGACCGGACCGACGGGTTTGGTCCGGTTCTCAGGATTATCGGTCCGATTCCCGGTTCCAAAAAACGGAACCGGTTTCCGGGCGATCCGGTTCCCGGTTCCAAGGGGGAACCGGACCGATCAAACCGTACCGATTATTTAATATATATTTTTGTTATTTTTTTCTTTAAAAAAATTAATAAAATGTGAACTAAACTCTAAGTGAACTTCATTATCATAAATTCATTGATAAAAATTAGTAAAATGTAAATTAAACCCTAAGTGAACTTCATTGACAAAAATTAGTAAAATGTGAACCAAACATTAAGTGTTTAACCAAAAAAATAAAAAATAAACTCTAAGTGACCAGTTCCATTAGACCGGACCGGACCGGCAGTCCGGTCCGGTTCCCGGTCCTAGAACCAACAGGTCCGGTCCGCGGTTCCCAAAACTGGAAACCAGTTCTCTCGGTCCAGTTCCCGGTTCCACCTTGGAATCGGACCGGACCGGAACCGATCACCCCTGCTGAAAAGGCAGGCATATTCCTCTCATCTTGCCAAATTTGCACCAGCTTGGCCTACCTGATAAGCCTGATACAGTGTGTGTCCATGCCCCATCTAAAGTCCAGCCCCCGATTAATGAATTGGTTTAGTCGGCGCTCTGATACCACGTTTTCACCTCCTCTGCCAGCGAGATGGTTTGGTAAGAACGAAAAGAGTGAGAGGGTTGATCGGTTGGGTCATCTTACCTACAACCATTCCCTCTATACTTTTCTCAAATATAGAATGAAGTAGTGAATAGTAATTAGTAGCTATTAAAATGAGGATATCGTATTGAAGAAGCCCGATAAACCGCTTTCTCCTATCTCTAGGGTTCTCCCTTCTCCCTCCTATTTTCACACCGATCTTTTCTTCAACCTCCATGGAGGGGAAGGGTTTCAGCTAGATCTCTCCCTCCCCTCCCTTTTTCCTTTTTGGGTTAATACCACGAAAAATCCTAAACTGGTACACTTGTGACACATTTACCCTAAACTATTTTTTTTACCATAAAAAACCCCAAACTGGTACACCTGTGACAATTTTACCCCAAACATACCACAAAAAATCCTAAACCGGTACACATGTGACAATTTTACCCCGAACTAATTTTCAATATTATTTTTTATTTTTTGAATTTTTTCTTTTTTCTTTTCTTTTCTTTTCTTTTCTTTTTTTTTCCTTCACACAACCTCGGCCGGTCGCCGGTGCGCGGCCGGCCAGAGGCAGAGCTCGGCGAGGGTGACCCTCGCACGCATCGGCGAGGGTCGCCCTCGCCGGATCCGGCGAGGATAGCCCTCGCCCGACACCGGCGAGGGCGGCCCTCGCCCGACGCAGGCGAGGGTCTCCCTCGCCAAATCCGGCGAGGGCGGCCCTCGCCCGACATCGGCGAGGGCGGCCCTCGCCGGCTTCCGCCTCGGCGGTTGCCGGACCGGCGACCGGCCAGAGTTTGAAGATGAAAAAGAAAAGAAAAGAAAAGAATAAAAAATAAATAAAAATTCGAAAAAATAAAAAAAAAATATTAAAATTTTAATTCAGGGTAAAATTGTCACATATGTATCAGTTTGGGGTTTTTTGTGGTCAAAAAAATAGTTCAGGGTAAAATTGTCACAGGTGTACCAGTTTGGGGTTTTTTATGGTCAAAAAAATAGTTTGGGGTAAATGTGTCACAAGTGTACCAATTTAGGGTTTTTCGTGGTATTAACCCTTCCTTTTTTCTTTGGCTGATTTGGTTTTATGTTCTTTTTTTCTTGCTTTCCTCCCGTTTTGAGGAGTTTTTCTCTTATGATCTAATCTAGATCTAGAAGCTTCTCTCTTCCATTTCGGGGAGGTTTCTATCCCGATTTAGTCTAGATTTAGGGTTTTTTTGCGTACATGATTTTGGGGTTTCGCTGTCTTCAGGTTTCGTGGGTGTGCAAGTCCACTTTCAAAGGATATCGAAGAAGTTTCGTGAAGGTTTCGCTCTCACAGATGTCAGATCTGTACGCATTCAACCTTATTACTTTGCACGGCGATAGTGTTGGGGACGTCAATCTTAGCTGCGCATCACCGAAAGGCAAAGCCGTAGCAACAGATAAAGATCTCGGTGTGTACTCATTACTGAAGACGAATTCGGTGATTGGCCGCCGATTTTGGTTTGAAGAAGTTCCAAATATGCTTTTTGAGTGAGTGACCCATAACTTTGTTCTGATGATTCATCTTCTTATCTGAAACTTGTTTTGTTGTCTTGGTTTGCAGTTGGATTGCGTATCTCTATCATGTATTAGTGGAAATGAATATAAAATTTCTTTGACAAAAAAAGAAAACCATTACATCTCTAGAATTATGGTTATCAGCTAAGTAATAATCGTTGAATTTCTTGTTAAACTTGGACTGGGTGTGGTTGTTGATCGGACAAGGCCGTGGTAGTAAAAAATGTTTTACGTTTCATAAAAGTTGCTGTTTGATATACTTGTAAAATAAGTACTAATTTCAAAATTACAATAAATTGACTTCATATATCCAATTAGTCTTAAACATGTTGTATGGATGCTAATTCAATCCTAAATTTCTCTATTTTGCCAATTAAATCCTAAACCTTTGCATGAAATTTCAATATAGTCATTTCGATCAATTTTTGCCGAAAATCACTGATGTAGGTGTGCGCCATGTAGGATAGTCAGCAATGACTAGACCGTCACGTCAGCGGTTTTCGGCCAGAAGTACTACATTGGGACTTTGGGCAAAGATTTAGGACTAAATCGAGCAAAACTGAAGAGTTTATTACTGAATTGGCATCCGTACAATACTTGGAATTGATCGGGTAATTTTCCCTCGATGAGAAGCGGCCAAGTTCATACGTATAAACTGAACTTCATCTTGCTCGAATCAAATCTGGCTAGGAGAGGTACACGTAAGGTTGGCAATCGATTTCTTTTTGGTCGGCGTTGCCAATCGATTTCACAGTCATTATTGTTAGGAGAAGGCCCGGCAAGCAAGAGATCCTTCACCAATAAGCTCATGCACGATCAACAAGGTCCTCCACATTGTCAAAAAATTCGTTATGTCATGATCCAATCCACCAATACAAAGTGAAAACCACCCACCCTCTCTTCTCGAGAAGAAGAGAAGTTCATGATTAGCTAATTTTCTAGGTGGCCCTTTGAGTAGAAGAAAAGTTATGGAGTGACTAACCAATGGGCTTAGCTAATTTTTTAAAAAATATCTTTTTTCTGAAATTTAAAACAAAAAATTAAGTGAGACCCTCTAAATTTTCTTGACAAATTAGTTTATTTCCAAATGAGAAGTCAACAACACTGTATCATGCACTCAACCAGAATATATTTGGAGTTAATAAAGCTAATGATGACTTAGAGAAGTCTCGCGTCAACAGTACGCGAAAAGCCGGTCATGGCTAGCCGAAATTCTTCGAGAGAAATAAAAAAAAATAAAGAACATTCTCAACCACACTTCAAGGTTGATTTAATTATATATACAAATAAAATTTTGAAATTAGGATTCTCTTATGAGATGGATCGAGTTTAACCTGTATAATATCAACTCCTTGATAGTGATGGGGATAGGACACTTGATCTTCATAGTTATGTGAACTCATTTCAAGAGTACATAAGATCGTGTCGGCTTCGAATTAGGCTGTGGACCGATGGCAATTGAAGATCATACGTGCCTTGTGTTACTATATATGTTATCATGGATAATACAGTGCATTGTCGATATCTATGTAATTGCCTACCATCATAATGGTACGGGTCGATATCTATGTAATTGCATACGATCATAGCAGTATGCTCACTAAGATGGAAATCCAATCCCTTTATGCTCAATTTTCGACATAAGTCAACATGGAGTAATGAATCACGCCAAATTTCACTTTTTTGAAATTGGAAGAAATTGCATTTAAAATATACGGTGCTTATTATAAGAACTTAAATTGTTGAAGAACGACACGATATATGGCTCATAGCTAACATGGTGTGCCAACAAAGTTACCCGAATTGGTGCAAAAAACTAAGGTAATATGTAATTTTATTTGGACAAGCCAACTATTTTTGTTGAATTTATTTGGGCAACAAATCATTTAGTTTTTCCACAAAGTTCAACTCCTCACCTTTCGCTAGGGCTTTCATTCCCGGTTTTGAAAGCTAGAAATTGACAAACCAACAACATTAGTTGCTAATAAAATCGTCCTTAGAAGATTTCCCTTATAAGTACATTTTCCACATGCAAAGGGTCCACTAATCGTTAAGTAGTTCATGCCAAATTAAGATGAATGAAATAGTAGGTGCCATTATGGGGTTCGCCAAGCACTTGCAATGGGTGGCCACAAAATGTCCCTACAATCCTTTTATGTAGACATGGCCACGGTTCAGGAACCGGCGGTTCCGGTTTGTGGCCATGTATGAACCGGCGGTTCCGGTTCGTAATTAAAAATTAATAAAATAAATTATAAAATAAAAATTGTAGGCCTTGTCCTCCGTCGGTCGTCGCTCGGGCTTCACGGCCTTGGCCACGGTGGCGGAGACGGGGTTCAAGGCGGCGAGGAGATGAAGCAGGAGACGGGGGTGGCGGCGAGGGAGAGAAGGAGGGGGCCGGGAGGGGGACGGGGATGGGGATGGGGACGGGGATGGGGACAGGGAGGAGGAGCGGGGGGTCCTCCTCCTCCGGGGGCTGGGCGGGGTCGGGAGGAGGGGAGGAGGAGGGGGCGTCGGCGTCGGCAGCTGCGGCCATGGGCGGCGGCGGCGGCGGGGGTCAGATCTGGGGAGACGGGGGGCGGGCGGAGGAGAAAAGGGGAGGAGGCGCAGGGTAGCGAGGGGGGAGGAGGAGGGGGCGTCGGTGTCAGCGGCTGCGACCATGGGCGGGGGCGACAACGGCGGGGGTCAGATCTGGGAAGACGGGGGGCGGGCGGAGGAGAAAATGGGAGGACCGGAGGAGGCGCAGGGGAGAAGGGGGAAGGAGGGATTTGGAGGAGGAGGACTGGAGGAGGTGGGCGTGGGTGGGGGTGGGAACGTGGGGCTGCAGCAGCAGTTTTTTTTTTGTTGAACCGGGCCCATAGGCCACGGGCCGGTTCCGGTTCCGAACCGGGGGCCCGGTCAACGGGCCGGTCCCGGGTTTGACCCGGGCCGGTTCCGCGCCAAAATCGGCCCGTGGCCATGTCTACTTTTATGGAGATCTTTTTTAACATCAATGATGTTTGAGAGTCATAATCTTTGGTCATAATTTGCTAAATCAAAGTAGGGAATGATATCATTGCTTCTACGAAATGATTATTCGAGTGACATTATGAAACAGAGAGACAGATCAAAAATTAAATTCATAATTAAAGTTCGAAGTATTTGAAATTTATCTACGCATATAATAACTATTCATTTAATTTCGTGTTAACGCGTGTCTTGGGCCACTTTTTAAACATTTAAATGAAGAAGTTTGTTATTTCCAAATAACTGTTTTTAACACGATCGATGCATTGGAAATGAAAATCATTATTACTACGTATGATTAATATGTGCCCCAGGGGAATACATTAACAATGCTCTAAAATTATATCAAACTAGGAGGTAGTTTTGTATTCAAATTTCTCAGAGACTCTTTCGCCTCTTCAAGGTACGATATCCATTTTCACATTTCTTCAACCTTAGTCAAGCATGTCAAAATTTTTTATGACAAACCATACAATTCAATAGCTTACACTTTCAAATTGAAGGATTCAAAAGCCATGTTGCCTTACTATGCTAGCTGTGATTGTCACAATCAATTAGGTGCAAATCCGCCGTCTCTTATTATAGTCCCATCTATTGCCTCCAAGTACGAGATGATGACACGTGGCGCTTCACTTTAGTCGCACCCCCACCAGATCAAAAACCCAAATGTAATTGCCCTCCTCTCTCGTTCTCCCTCTTCCACCTTCTGCACAGAACCCATGGTTGTGTCGCCTCTGCCGCCGTGGCCTCTATCCTCGTCATCCTAGTCGACGTTCGCCGCTTCGTCGCTCCCAATGGCAAGTTCCTTCCCTCCGCCTTTGTCCTTGCGACCCCGTAGCTCTGGCCTCTATATAGCTCCCCCTCTCTGTTTGAGCTCAACTCCACCGTCAAGTTCATAGTCAGTGGTGTATCTCAATGCAGTGTCAGCCCTACATTGATTGGCAATGCCTCTTATCCAGATTTGGCACGTCAGATTGCTAGTCGTGCCACATACAATAGCTCACACTGATTGGATCGCCATGTCAGTGATTTCTAGCTTAAACTACCCGAATGGACTACATGGGAAAGTTGTCAAAAAGGTTAGGATTACATTGGCCAAATTGAAAAGTTTATGACTGAATTGGTATCCGTACAATTGATTTATGAGTTTTTGGGTGATTTCCCCTTTTAATATTTATTGTAATGTTAATTCACTTTAGGAGTATATAAGATCACGTGAGCTTCAATTTAGGTTGTGGACCAATAATAATTGTAGATCATATGTGGTATGTGTTACTAAATATGTTGTCACTAATAATACATGCATTGTCGAAATCTATGTAATTGCATACGATTGTGGCAGTTCGTTCGCCAAGAACCGAAGTGCTATTCAAATAGCATATAATAATGTTTTCCTTGAATACCCCAAGCACATTGAAATAGAATGTCATTTCATCTGATATCATGTTTTTCATGGCACTTTTCAACTTGTCTCTACTCTATCAGCTGAAGAGACTATTGACGTCTTTACCAAGACACATCCACCCGGCCGTCCACAGATCATCTTGAGTTTGAGGGGGATGTTAGAAACATGTTTAGGAGATTCTATATATTTCTCTTGATTAGTCCTGATTGATTGTAATTGATATTTTGTTACTTTAGATAATCATCCTATAAAAGCCTGTAAATATGTTCATGTACTCTTAATTTGATAACGTAAAGAATATTACACGTTTCTCTTTGTCATCACAATTCTCAAACACTTATAAGTACATTTTCCACATGGAAAAGGGTCCACGAGTTATATAAGAATACATGCAAAATAAAAATGAATGGAATAATAGGTGCCATTATGGGGTGGACTCCTCAAGCACTTCATTTTGGGGGGCCACCAAATGACCCTACAATTCTTGTTCGAAGATCTTTTTGAAAATTAATAATATTTGAGGGTGATCTCTGGCCATAATTTGCAATATCAAGTACGGAATGCTATCTTTGTTTCTAAGAAAGGATTATTCAAGTGACATTACGAAACAGAGAGGCAGATCTAATTAGCCTAACTTTGGAGCTAGCATTAAACTTCACAGGAAAAACACGTGTGCATTATGTCCCCTCACCACTATCAATTGCATTAATGAAAACAGAATGGTCACCTTATCTAACTACTATGACTTTCGAATAGCTCGAGAATGACTAGTTTTCTACCAGAATGAGAGCTCTCACCAATACGACCTTCCTGTAGCCTCAAGAGAAACATACACGTAAAGTTCTAAACTTCATCCCTTCATCTTTAAATCATAGACTTAGGTAAATAGGGACACATCTATGCCTTGATGATCATATGCAATAATAAATAAGAAATAGAAATTACCCATTTTTTCAGATAAATGAGGATCTGCCCTAAACACATTTCAATGCATATAAAGTCAATTCTTATTATGCATGAAAAGAAAAAACCAAGAAGAAAATGCTCAAGACCCGATCTGCAATTCCAATCTAGGGGAAACAAAAGTCACTTTCTCTCACCCATTTTCTTGTCTTGACTTTAGGTTAAAAGGAGTTAGGCGGACCAAACTCCCCCTTTCGCTTGCATTAGCCAATGAAAATACAGGGCCGGCCAATTGCATCGTTGTCCTAACCTCAGTGGCCCTCCTTTATATTCATGCGTAAACGAGCTCTTTCGTGAGCGAAAAACGTGCGCACACTTGTCTTTCCCCTAGATAGATGGAATTGTGGATGTGGTTATGACTTTATGAAAATTAACAGAGTCGGTCTAATGGATAAGCCCAAAAAGTCACCCATCTAGAATGCCCAAGATAGTGACATTGCACGGACCTTGTTGTAAATTCCAATCTAAAAACCTGATTAACGCATTAGGAGGGACACGTGGAATTCGGCTAACAGAGTCGGACACACATGCGACGGGGGCATAACCTCGCTCTGATACCATATTAGAAGGTTCAACCTAAAAGTTTAAACTGATAGGTGAATGAAGCGCATATGTATAGAAAGATCATATAAACCCCATAATCAAACGATATGTGATATTTTAACATATCTCATACAATATCCAATCTACATATGTCTTTACAGAAGGAAGCACTCGCAAGCAAAAGCTCATGGTCGATTAGCGAAAAGGTCATGGTTGATCCACCTCGAAATCAATTGTCTTGCCTCCTTAACCTTGTTGTTTTCGTGTGAAAACCTCAAATCGAACTTTCAAGGAGTTTGGTGCATTAAAATGCATGCACCTACCAAAAGTAGATGATCTTTCTCATGGAAAAGCAAGTTAGCGCATGCACATCACGAATTGAATGGTGGGCTATGACCCATCACCAAGAACTTCATAACCTGTCTATCCATGTGGAGCTTTGGCAATTCGCAATGGATATTTTACGGACAAAAAGCAACGGGGTAACTTATCCATTCGTACAAAGACCTTATCCAATGTATATCCTGACTACAGTAGCAAAGACTGTACGGACTTGCGAAACATTATTGCAATTCGAGATCTGACCTAACATTCCTGCCGAGACCCTGTATTGTCTTCTGGTTCAAGTTTTCCCCATGGCAAAACCTGCAAATGCAGCATGTGTACGTAGCTTCTGCATTCTGTTGAGTTGCACGTGATCGTGGTGTTAGATAGTCTCACATCGAAGCAGGTAATTGGTACAGCGTGAAGCAGTTAATATATCCTAGTTGACCCATAACTCATTAGCCTAAACTTTTGAGTAAATGTGGGTCAAACTAGATAAATTGATAGGCTCGGACTTGGGCTCCCTCTTGGCGATCTCTCTGGATAAAGATATCGGACTTCTGTTACGCGCTCTCAATAAATGATATCAGAGCCGATGGTAGATTGGTAGGCCTCTAATTTGTTCCGGTGTTTGGTGAATATTCTAAGAAATGAATCAGATTTTCGGGCAATGACCGTTGTGGTATCGCAACGTGAAAGTCCCACATCGGATAATCGGTATGGTGGGTCTAACTGGATATGTTGACGGGTTCAGACTTGGGCTCCATCTTGGCGATCTCACCGGATGAAGGTATCGGACTTTTACTGCGTGCTTCCACCGCATTCGCGGTTATTTTTTATCTGCAATATGCTCGAGGGATGTTCTTAGAACTGTGTCGTTAGTTGCGACAATCTTTTCGAAGTAATCGCACCCGAACCCCGTCACTTTCGAGCTTCTCACGGTTAACTCTCTCTAGGTGTAGCTCGGGATATCGTTGGTCATGTACACTTTGAATTTTTCACAGGTTCAAGGTATTAGTTTTAGAATATCCACTGCTTTCTCTCTCTTTTTTATTGGACAATGGAATATCCACGGTTGATTCTATGTCAAACTTTGATCTTTGAAAGTTCCATTTTCATTTTATGATTAAAATCTTCCTTTGACGTGAATAGATCTTATACCTAGACTTGGCCAAAGAAAAATCTCTACTTATGGGGTGCATTTAGGAGAGCTCTGGGGGAATGACTTTGCATCTAAACATAGTTCTTTGACTCGAGGTGCTTTCGAAAAAAAAAGCAAATAGTTGTTCGGATAATTGCCGAGTGTCGACGAGCGGATGCCACAAAATTAGGTGAGAAATGGTACGCCTAGATGAAAGTTAAAAGACCCGCCGCTTGAGACTCGACAATAAAAGATCGTCCAAACGCTAACAACCTACCGCAGATCTAATGTCGAAACATAACGGCGTGCTCCGTGACGGATGCAAAAATGTCTCTAACGTTTCTCGACATAGACTCGACGCATGCACGTTGCGTCTCTACATGTTTAACGTCATGCGCGAGTTGGTAAACTATCCGCTTGTCTCTCCAGCTTGCTTTTCAAGAAATCGAGCCCCATTGGTGCTCAAATTTAATGACGCATAAGGAGCGGGACCAAATCCTCGATCGGGTCGTCTCGACCACGTGGAATCGCGTCGGACGCTCAAAAAAACCGGGGGTCTCCCTCCTCCCCCCCGCCCCAGCTCAAAACCACGGCCCAGCACGGCCGATGGATTTGCAATCAGCTGCTCCTGCGCCGTCGGATCTCGTGCAGCACAGCACGCGAACTGATCATCTTAGGGTTTGGGTTTAATTTAATTTAATCAATAGTGGGACAAGCTTCTAATTTGGACCCCACCACCCCGCCCCCCACCAGACTTAGTAAAATTTGGCGGTAGGACCTTAGCATTATATAAAGAAATCGTCGGTGGTCCCACGTCAGAGGGCAACGCCGCGGCCAATCAGATCCCCGGGGGGGGGGGGGGGTTTGCCGAGCTTCCTTCGCTCCGCTCACGCTTTTGGGGCCCGCCGGCTCCGGTGGGCCCCACGCGGACACGTCAGCCGTCATCATTCCGATTGGTTCGAGTGGCTCCAATCGAATGATGCCACGTCAGGTGGCGGGGGAAGCTTTTGTTTTGTTTCGCCCACGGGGCACGGCGGGCCCCACACATTCGTACATCCGGATGACGTGGCACGCGCGCGCGCGCGCACGTCTGTCGCGAGCCGAGGTTAGGTTTCGACCCCCGCGAGCTCGTGCCTGGAACTGGGGTAGTTGAAATTCCAGGTCAGCCTTTGGCTACTCTAGAGTTCCAAACCATTCCACAGAAAGGACGTGTTATAAGGAGTCGTCCTCTTAGAAACAATCGTGATTCGTCATTCGGCTTTAGGCGTTCCGAAGTTCTATTAATAAGAACGTTACAAATTTGCTTACACGAATGCCATAAAGTAAATAGTGTTGACATGACGTCCGCATGGCTTAAGTGAAATAAAAATGACGTTGTTTTGGCTGAAAAATTATCTAACGGAACTTTGATGAAACGTAAATATGTCACATAGGTATAAATTTTTGGTTTTCTATCTCACAAAAAAAAATTTCACGACAAATGTCTCACGATGGGTATAAATTCAGAGTAAATGTGTCACAATGAGCATAGTTTGTGATTTTCTTTCCGTTAATACTATAAACAAGAGCAAGAGAATTACATCAGATGGTACTCAATTTTCCTTTTCAATATAGCCAAAGCAACGTTAAATCGGGGCTTTGTTAGGATACTCATGAGTAATAACTATTTTCCTTTTAGGCGAGTCTTCAATAGAGATTACTTTACCCTTCGAATCGAATGTGAGGATTCGACTTCGAAAGTAAGGAATCACCAATCACGATTAATAAAACTCAGCTATGATTTCAAATCTTCGTCTCGTTTCGATTCATTTGGTCCCAATGGATAATACAAACAAATGTGAGATTTGAGACTCGTTAAAAAAGCAAATGTGAGATCTCAAAAAGAGGGTGTCCAGTGTCCATCATTTTTTTTTTGTTTTTGTTTTAGAACATGAGAGACAAGATTAGTGAAGAAGATCCGAGGAAGGTCAAGAGCAGCAAATCAGGCTTTTACCTAAGCGGGGATGATAAAGTGCTGCTGGCCATTAAAATAAAGGCAAGCAAAGTAAGAAACGACACCTTTGAGTCAAATAAAGGAGGAGATTAACCACAGAAAACATTTAAGTGTTCCCCAAGAAACATCGTTAATGTCAAAGAAACAAAAATCGGATACGTTTAAGCATTTCGATAGAAAAGTGTCCTATGATATTTATGTAGAAGCTATTCGAGAGAAGTTTGTTATTTTCAGGGTAAAAGTCACCAAAAATCCTAAATTATGTTCATTGTAACACATTTATCCTAAACTCTTTTTTCATGACACAAAAAATCTCAAACTTATACCCGTGTGGCACATTTTAGAACCGTTAAAAATCTGCCTACACGGATACAGTAAAGTAAATAGTGTTGACATGGCACCCACGTGGTTTAAATGAAATGAAATTGAAAATCATCTTATAGAACCTTGATAAAGGGTAAATGTGTCGCATAGGTACATGTTTGGGGTTTTTTATGTCACAAGCAAAATTTCATGGTAAATGTGTCGTAATGAGCATAGTTTGAGGTTTTTGATATCACAAAAAAAAATTTAGGGCAAATGTGTATAGCTGTAATATATCTAATGAAACCGTCGCTAGAATTGAGATTTCATTCAAAGAGAAATGTTCTTTTTGTATATTATACGAATGATCCGATCTACAATGACCCGAGTAAGAGGCGAAACATAATTCACTCGAATACGCGACGGCCGTTCGAAATCTCAGTTAAATACCGGATTTGTCATCTCATGTTTTCCTTTCGCGACAAAATTACCAACTGAAGAGGAGGGGTCCGGGCATAAATTTGAGGTGTTTTCGCGACATTTTTTTCCCCTTTATTTTCGATACGTTACGTTTTTTCTTGCGACACACGTCATCGTAGCCTAGAAGATCGAAGCATTCTCTACTGCTGAATACGCTCAACGAAAGGTATCTCGGGGGCACTCGTTAACAAGACCCCCTCGCATTTGTACTGATCACACGTGACATCTTGGGACTAAGGAACGAGCGGGGTCATTAAATATACGCTAATCAGGGGAAGCGAAAAGCGGTTTTCTGATGGGAACACAGAAAACTACAGGGGAAGGTGGTGGGCAGTAATCATTTCGTGAAATTGGTATCCAGCCTTTCGTTTCTCAGGAAACCCCAAAGCATAAAACATGCTGCGCTCTCCCTCTCTCTCTCTCACCCTCTCTCGATCTCGAAGACGACGATGGAGGGAGGGGGAGGAGGTTCTCGGGTATAAAAGGGCCTTCCCCGTCCCTCATTTCCTCCATCCTCCCCGTTCATTCGTTCCCTTCCATTCTTGCGTTTCGTCCTCGTCCCGTGTTTTTGTTTTCGCCGTCTCTCTCGAAGATCTCCTCCTCTTCGTCCCGGGATTCCCCCGCTTCCGCCGCGGCGCTCGAAGGTAACGTCTCTGCTTCCGACCACATCGACCATCGAATGTTCTGATGCGAATGCGTATCGATCCGTCGAAAACTTTTTTTTTCCCCTAAGCCGGCGGGGGGGGGGGGACAAGAAACGGGTCGCTTTTGACCGGCCGAGCGGGGTTCGAGATGCCGCCGGTCCGGATATTCTTCTTCTCGCTGAACTCGGATTTTGTCAATCCGCGACGATGCTCCGAGCGTTACGCGATCGTGCGCGCTTCGGATCGATCTCTTTTATTTTTTCCCTCCTTCGCTCGAATCTCGGGAACACGCGATTCCTTACTTCTCGCTAAGGACGAAGTTCTTCGCTCCTAAAACTATAATTAGCGTGACGGTGTTACTCTGTTTCAACGTTTGGGATGTAACTCTTTGCGAAAACGACGCTCGATCTGCCTCCTCAACCACGCCAAACAGGCCCGAAACTTCCAAAAAGAAAGTTATTTTATTTTATTTATTTTAGTGGATAATTTAATTTCCTCTTGCATTCAAAAGTATCTGCACTGCGTGAGCATATTCTCCAAAGATCCTTACGAGTTACGACCGTCCTTTATTATTTTTCCTGTTTTTTATCCGGGAAAAATAATAAAATATGAAAAAAAAGATGGAGATAAGGTTGGTGAAAATTTCTCTTTAATGGGATTAATTTGGTTTAATTAAGACGCAAATCGCGAGGCAAATCCGATGGACAACAACACCTAAAGTTCTTGCCGGGCGATCGTGACCGTCGAAACCCCACCACCCAAGCGAAAGGACGGGGTGGTGGGCCCGCCGTTACTGTGCGCCGCAGCTACACGCCGTCCCTACCAAAAGGCACCAATCAAGGGCTTAGATTTCGCAAGTCATTTAATACTCTTTTTTTATTTTATTTTATTTTTTTATTTTTTATTGTTATTTTTTTTGGATTGTTAGGTTGCTTGATGATCAAGAACTACTGTGCAGGCAATTTCCTCCACTCTTGTGAAAAGTAGACGAACCACTTGCCCTCCAATGTAAAGAGCGCACAAATCGCATTGATTTTAGGATAAATACATGATACGACGCGAAAACGACGCGAGGTAAAGGATACACCGTGATTCACATTGCCCCCGAGGGAGACTGTCGGTACACATTCGACATGAAAAACAATTTTGACCAATCACGAACGGCGGATACGACCGCGAAGGAACAATCTTTTTTGTAATTTTGTCGACGGGATCGCATGTATACTCTCTTCCGATATGAAATCTCTCCATTCTAATGTGATCTCTCTCTCTCTCTCTCTGTTTTCCGATTCTCTATTAGGACATGAACTGTTGTGCAAAGAATTTCTTAGGACATAAACTGGTTTTCTTGGTCAGGGGTACAGGAGGGGTTAGGACAAGAAGAGAAAGATCGCTGTCGTATTTCTCTGTTTTCTTTATTATTTCCTCCCCTCAATATTTTTCGTTAGTTTCCCTTTTTAAATTTCTTCCTGTTCGTACTGTTTTCCTATAAATGTGCCCCTCATCAGCACGGCCAGAGCACACTTCTGTGTTCTAGGTTGCGTTCACCCCGTTTTCTGTTTCTTGGTATTTTCCCTTTCTTGCTTTCGCTTTCTCCCCTGGTTTTCTTGCCCTGTGATGCAGTAGTAGTGGCTGTTTCGTTTTGGGTGATCTCCTCTTCTTGTTCTTCTTGTTCTTTTTCTTCTTCTTCTTGTTCTCAGTTAGCGAGTTCTTGAAGGGTCATCGCATTTGGAGCGTTCACGCTTCTCCGACTTGTCTGTTGAGTCGTGTTGGTCTCAAAAACCCTGCAATCCGGTCGCGAGCACAAGCGAAATTCGTCTCGAACTGCCCTTCTCTTTAGCTCTTTTCTCGAGTACGGGGACGAGCATGTTGCGCATGTGAATTGGGTCTCCTCTTTGCGTTGGTAGGAGAAAATTCTTGTCAGTCAAAACGTCAAACTCTGTGCAAATTCTTGGACCTTCCAGGCAGTTTCCTCCTCCTCTCTCTCTCTCTCTCTCTCTCCAAAAACATTTTGTTCCGTAAAAGAGATAACTTTTGTGCCTCTTGAACATAAAATACCGGGCTCAACTAGATCTGCTAATTTCTTGAAGTTGCCAAGTAGGGGCAAGGACTGCAAGCTTCAACCTTGTGATCATCAATGGAGATCTCTGGATCTCTCTGGCTTTTAAGCTTCTTTCAAGTGTCCTAAAGAATTAATAACGCAAAATAACTTCTGCCCCAGTAGTATTCCACCGAGATCGTCACCTATTCGTGCATCAGCAGGCCTATTTGTTCAACAACATTCACAATTTAATATTTCGCGCAGGGGTGGTTGGTAAGGTTTGAAAAATCCGGCCAATCTAGAGAAGATCGATTTTTCCAAGGACTTGACTTTTTGTCTTCCTCTCTTTCTTGAGATTATCCAAAGCCCCTTTATTAGCGGAAGTTGGGTTCTGCTTCTAACGCACAGCGTGTTTCACTTTGGTGGTTTGTGCAGTTGTTTTTCTGAGAGAAGAATTTAGCCATGGCTGACCGTGTGTTGACTCGGAGTCACAGCCTTCGCGAGCGTCTGGATGAGACCCTCTCTGCTCACCGCAACGATATTGTGGCCTTCCTGTCAAGGTAAAAAGCAAGGACGAAAGAAGATAATATTCAAGAATTTTTCGAATAGAACATCTTGATGGGTGGTTTTAGCATGAAGTTGGTGAAAGTGAGCTCCAAAAAAGTTCTGATCCTTTTTGTTTTCGTGTTGAAGGATCGAGGCCAAGGGCAAAGGCATCTTGCAGCGCCACCAAATTTTTGCTGAGTTTGAGGCGATCTCTGAGGAGAGCAGAGCAAAGCTTCTTGATGGGGCTTTTGGTGAAGTGCTCAAATCAACTCAGGTGTTATGAGCTTCTTCATGTCAATGTTTTTCGGTTCTTTACGCTCTTAAAATCTACTCGTCTATAGCTATAATGGTTAAATCTTGCTTTTCTTTAACCTTTTTCGGTTTAAACTCTTAAGGAATTTCTTTTGCTGTAAATTTTGGGATTTAGGAAGCAATAGTGTCGCCCCCATGGGTTGCTCTTGCTGTTCGTCCAAGGCCAGGTGTGTGGGAACACATCCGTGTGAACGTCCATGCGCTTGTTCTTGAGCCATTGGAGGTTACTGAGTATCTGCATTTCAAAGAAGAGCTTGTTGATGGAAGGTCAGAATCTTCGTTGTCTCTTTTTTTTTCCCCCTTTTTTCTTTCTCTTGGTGATCTCAGAACTCTGGATCATGTTTATTTTTTCTGTTCTTGTTCTTGATTGTTTCGGGGGTGTGTTAATGAGAGTTATTTTGTCGTGTTTTTCAGCTTGAATGGTAACTTTGTGCTTGAGCTTGACTTTGAGCCATTCACTGCCTCTTTTCCGCGCCCGACTCTTTCCAAGTCTATTGGCAATGGCGTCGAGTTTCTCAATCGCCATCTCTCCGCTAAGCTCTTCCATGACAAGGAAAGCTTGCACCCTCTGCTTGAATTCCTCCAAGTCCACTGCTACAAGGGGAAGGTACATAAAGCTCTCAAGGATTCTCATTCATTTGACGTCTTAGAAATGAGTTTTCAGTTACATAGTGAGATTTCTTTCACCTCATGTTAGGATATGGTGAACACGGAGGACTAAATGCCAATTTAGAGTACTGAATGTGTTGCACATTGGGAAAACATTTGTGATCTGTTAATGGCTTATGAAAATATTGGGTGATTCTGCAGAACATGATGGTGAATGCCAGAATCCAGAATGTGTTCTCCCTCCAACATGTCCTGAGGAAGGCAGAGGAATATCTGACCATGCTCAAACCTGAGACCCCCTATGCCCAGTTCGAGCACAAGTTCCAGGAGATCGGGCTGGAGCGGGGGTGGGGTGACACGGCTGAGCGCGTCCTCGAGATGATCCAGCTCCTGTTGGATCTCCTTGAGGCTCCTGACCCGTACACTCTCGAGAAGTTCTTGGATAGGATTCCAATGGTCTTCAACGTCGTAATCATGTCTCCCCATGGATACTTTGCTCAGGACAATGTCCTAGGTTATCCAGATACCGGTGGCCAGGTACTCGTTTTAGTTTGAGTTAGCACCTCTTGATTAGAAGGATATACGTATTGTAATTTTCCATTTAGTCTGTTCATTTACAATAATTCTGTCTATTTATAGGTTGTTTACATCCTGGATCAAGTTCGTGCCCTGGAGGAGGAAATGCTTAACCGCATTAAGCATCAAGGACTGGATATTACTCCTCGGATTCTCATTGTAAGATCGACAAGCTTCATGTTGGGACTTTATGTGGTGCTTAGATGAATTATCCAACTTTAGATGCTTATTGTGTCGTGTGGTTTCCTAGATCTCTCGTCTTCTCCCAGATGCGGTTGGAACCACCTGTGGGCAGCGCCTTGAGAAAGTTTTCGGGACCGAGTACTCCCACATTCTTCGTGTCCCCTTCAGGGACGAGAAGGGAGTCGTCCGCAAATGGATTTCCCGGTTCGAGGTGTGGCCCTATTTGGAAAGATACACTGAGGTATTGACCGACTCAATCATATACTTCAGGTCATTTTGCCTGTTGAATTTATTTAGTTTGTGGTTGAGACTAATGGTTTCTGTTTGGTAACTCTCATCAGGATGTCGCGAACGAACTCGCTGGAGAGTTGCAGGGCAAGCCTGATCTGATCATCGGAAACTACAGCGATGGAAACATTGTTGCTTCCTTGTTAGCCCATAAATTAAGTGTTACACAGGTTTGTTCTCTTTTTACATGATCTTACTTGTAGCAACTGATACCAAATTTCTTATAGCCTGATATCGTCTAAGCTTTTGCTTCTTTCTACAGTGTACAATAGCCCATGCCCTTGAGAAGACAAAGTACCCAGAATCAGACATATACTGGAAGAAATTTGAGGAGAAGTACCACTTCTCTTGCCAGTTCACTGCCGATCTCATCGCCATGAACCACACTGACTTCATCATCACCAGCACGTTCCAAGAAATCGCTGGAAGGTGACTAAACTCGATTGTCCTAATACCATTCTATCTCGTGAAATTTCCTCAAGAATCCTAATATTTCCTTATTTCTCAATTCTTTCTTTCAGCAAGGATACAGTAGGGCAGTATGAGAGTCACATGAACTTCACTCTTCCTGGACTCTACCGAGTTGTCCACGGGATCGACGTCTTTGACCCGAAGTTCAACATTGTCTCACCAGGTGCCGACATGAGCATCTATTTCTCCTACACCGACGAGAAGCGGCGGTTGAAATCCTTCCACCCTGAGATTGAAGAACTCCTCTTCAGCAATGTCGAGAACAAGGAACACTTGTGAGTGTTTTGGTCCTTCCTTCATACCCAACTTAAATTCTGTCCTGGCATTTGTTATGGCATTCTTGGGAACCGAAGTTGTCTTTTTGCTAATTAACATTGTCTCTAACGTTAAACAGATGTGTGTTGAAAGATAAGAAGAAGCCGATTATTTTCACCATGGCGAGGCTGGACCGTGTCAAGAATTTGTCAGGGCTTGTTGAGTGGTATGGCAAGAACGCCAAGTTGAGGGAACTGGCCAACTTGGTCGTGGTCGGAGGCGACAGGAGGAAGGATTCGAAGGACTTGGAAGAGCAGGCCGAGATGAAGAAAATGTACGACCTCATCGAAAAGTACAAGCTGAATGGCCAGTTCAGGTGGATTTCCTCCCAGATGAACCGGGTGAGGAATGGAGAGCTCTACCGCTACATCTGCGACACGAAGGGAGTCTTCGTTCAACCGGCTATCTATGAAGCTTTCGGGTTGACCGTGGTCGAGGCCATGACTTGTGGATTGCCGACCTTTGCCACTTGCAATGGTGGGCCGGCTGAGATCATTGTGCATGGTAAATCAGGCTTCCACATTGATCCTTATCATGGTGACCAGGCGGCCGTGCTTCTTGTAGAGTTCTTTGAGAAGTGCAAGGCCGATCCAAGCCACTGGGACATAATCTCAAAGGGTGCCATGCAGAGAATTGAAGAGAAGTAAGCAATAGAAAACATGGGTTTTCAGATTTAAATGATGTTTCATAGTTTCGGGAATACAATTTTTCTAACGTAATTTACTTTTTTTCCTTTTGATAAGGTATACATGGAAAATATACTCTGAGAGACTGTTGAACCTGACTGCTGTGTATGGCTTCTGGAAGCATGTGTCTAACCTTGATCGGCGTGAGAGCCGCCGCTACCTCGAAATGTTCTACGCCCTCAAGTATCGCCCACTGGTAAGTTCCTGCTTGAACCTGATCTGATTCCGCATTCTTCATTTATTTGGTGCCTTGTTCCTTGGCATACAGAGTATGTTCTTCGCAATTAACTCATGCTTGTGTTCTTGCTCTTTCTTGCAGGCTCAGTCTGTTCCTCCCGCTGTTGAGTAAACAAAGAGACAGATTGTTATCGGAACATGGAAGCATTGCACTTTTGGAGTTTTCAAGGAATAAACATTGGAAATTGTTTGACCTCTTTCATTTCCTTTTTTTTGGTCCTTTTTCTCTTCTTTGTTTTCATTCTGAGGATGTGTGCATTTCGGGTTTTGAACCCCCAGCAATTCAGTAAATGGTTCATTTTGTTTTCACCTTGTCAATCCCTCCATGTGCATCCTTTGTTTTTCACCTACCGCGGTCTCTGTCCAGCGTGATCTGGTGATCCGATCATTCAAGAGAGTCACATATACCTAACAAACCAACTCGATAGAAACACTAGGCGACATGCAAGCTGATATGGATCGGTCCCCAGAACTTAAAACTATGCTTCAAGCAACAAAATACGAGACAGCTAGATTGTACGATAAATGGCACACATGCTTGTCCTACCTTCATGTGACTGGGTCTCTAATCCTTCATGAAATTAGGTAAAAGACAGGCACAAATGTCGGCAACTGTGCAACCAAAATGTGAGAGTCAGACAGCCTTGTGCTTTGGTTGCTTTCTCATGACCCAGGCCACTAGGCCAGCACATGCTGATGACTGATACCCGCATTAAAAGGCACATCATCACAACGATCATAGTTACTCTCCAAAACTCCTCACCATCGGTTTCGCCAAACTCGTAACAACTCTCATGTCCAAGAATGCAGGAGACGCACAATTCAAGCAAATTGGTCAGGTCTCAAGTCTTCTTGACACAGAATGGTCACTAGTTCAAAACCCGCACGGTTTAGACGGATCAAGTATGCAGGGTTGGTTGGTGCAGTTTAAATTCTACCTCGAAACCAGCCGAGGAGTTTCAAATCAAGATCACAGTTCTATATCTGATTACTTTAGTACTTGGTACAGGCATTTTTGAACGTTTCAGACCATTATTGACCTTGCTCTGCCTGTCCCAATCCAACCCAAGTCACTTGATGGACAGGGACAAGCAGTGTTTCTTTTTATTAATCCTTTGTTTGCCCTGATTCCAATAGCGTTCCCATATATAGTAGAAGACTAAGAGAAGGGGTCAAACTGGCACCTATAGAAATTGGAATGAATGGTGGTTAGAGCTCTGCCTCTGAGTTGAGCTCGTGGGAAGTAAAAAGAAAATCGTTGGTTGTGGAAAGGAGGATGTCAGCTGTAATTCTGATGTACTGTGCTTGTGTACTTCTTCTTCTGCTGCTAAATGTCCTCTATTTCCTTCTCATCATTCATTTAATTTGTGAGCCCACTTTAGACATTATCTGATTTTTCCAACGTGTCTCCAGCCATGTAATCCTTCATTTTTCTGACATCTTCAGAAAGATTGGACCTACTTGTGCTGTGACTATAGCAGTGAGTTATTAGATTGATTTGGACGTAAGAAATTTCCAATCTGTCATGTGTTTCATATTCCACAACCATGTGCATGCAACTGTTATATCTATTGATTGCCCTATAGGGTCGTTAATTCACCGATATAGCAGATTCTCTTGTCATGCGATTGCTTTCTTCTGCCAAACACGCTGTAAGAGAAGCCAAAGACAATTGTCGAAACGCAGTCCCTGTAATTAGTCATGGCCACGGTTCGAAACCGGCCGGTTCCGGTTCGTGGCCATGTGTGAACCGGAACCGGCGGTTCCGGTTCGTAATTTAAAAATTTTAAAAATAAATTATGAAATAAAAAAATAATGAATTATAAAATTATGAAATAAATTAGAACTAAGAACCGGACCGGTAAATCATGAAACTGGACCATTGGCCCGATCCGGTTCTAGGCGGTCCAAAGGAACCCTTTCTCTTAACTAGCAAAGGATCGTAGTTACAAAAGGCATACAACTTCACATGCTCATGATTTGGCTTGGGTTTTATACACAACCCCTTTGATGGTCTCTTCATTCCTATTCGATGTGAGACTCTTGGCATTTGCATGAAGACAAGCCAAGAGTCTCACATTGAAGGTGTTCAAGGCAAGCCGAGAGTCCCACATCGAATGAGAATGAAGAGACCATCAAAGGGGTTGTGTATAAAAGCCAAGCCAAGTCTTGTAATTAGAGTTTAATACACCCATGCGAAGCATTGTAATTAGAGATCAATGCACTTACAATGCATGTCAATTAGGTGCTGCATGAAAACCATTCTGGTTCTGTCAAGAACTGGTTTTTTGTTCCCAGAATCAGTTTTGGACCAGAAACTCGTTTGGTAACGCAATTTCATTTTTCTATTTCCGGGACAAGTTTGCTTCCAAAACTGATTCTGAAGCCAGAAATGAGAACAAAAAAAAAGTTGATTTTTCATTTCTGGAACAAAAGTGAGAACCATTTTTGAGGAATTCATTTTCTTCAACACACATATTCATATGAAAGTCACGATCTTTGAGGTGAGAAAAAAAAGCAAAAAATCAAAAATTTCAAAACTTAACAAAATGGTTTAGAATCTGTGGCTATCCACTTTCAGTGAAATTTAAATTTTTTTAGGTACCGAAAAAAATAAATAAAAATAAAAAATTTCAAAATTTCACAAAATGGCTTAGAAAACCTATGGCCACCCACTTTAAGCAAAATTTAATTTTTTTAGTTGCCAAAAAAAAATAAAAAATTCTAAAATTTAAAAACTTCACAGAATATCTTAGAATACCTGTGCCACCCAATTTGAGCGAAATTTTATTTTTTTAGGTGCCGAAAAAAATAAAAAAAAGCAAAAAATCAAAAATTTCAAAACTTCACAGAATGGCTTAGAATACTTGTGGCCATCCACTTTGAGTGAAATTTAAATTTTTTTAGGTGCCGAAAAAAATAAAAAAATAAAAAAATTCAAAACTTCACAGAATAGCTTAAAATACCTGTGGCCACCCACTTTGAGTGAAATTTAAATTTTTTTATATGCCAAAAAAAATAAAAATAAGCAAAAAAGTAAAAATTTCAAAACTTTACAGAATGGCTTAAAATACCTGTAGCCACCCACTTTGAGCGAAATTTTATTTTTTTAGGTGCCGAAAAAAATAAAAAAAAAAGAAAAAAAGAAAAAATTTCAAAACTTCACAAAATGGCTTAGAATACCTGTGGCTATCCACTTTAAGCGAAATTTAAATTTTTTTAGGTGCCGAAAAAAATAAAAAAAATAAAAAATAAAAAACTTCACATAATTGCTTAGAATACCCGTGGCCACCCACTTTGAGTGAAATTTAATTTTTTTTTAGGTGTCGAAAAAAAAATAAAAATAAGCAAAAAAGAAAAATTTTCAAAACTTCACAGAGTGGTTTAGAATACATGTGACCATCCACTTTGAGTGAAATTTAATTTTCTTTAGGAACAAAAAAAATAAAAAAAAAATAAAAAATACCATTTGGGCATCTAAAAAAAATTAAATTTTACTCAAAGTGGGTGGCTAGAGGTATTGTAAGTCATTCTGTGAAGTTTTGAAATTTTTGATTTTTTATGTTTTTTTTCACCTAAAAAAATTTAAATTTCACTCAAAGTGGATGGCCATATGTATTCTAAGTCATTCTGTGAAGTTTTGAAATTTTTGATTTTTTGCTTTTTTTTTCACCTCCAAAAATTAAAATTTCACTCAAAGTGGGTGGCCACAGGTATTCTAAGCCATTCTGTAAAGTTTTGAAATTTTTGAGTTTTTGAATTTTTTTGGGCACATCAAAAAATTTAAATTTCACTCAAAGTGGGTGGCCACATGTATTCTAAACTATTCTGTGAAGTTTTGAAATTTTTAATTTTTTGATTTTTTTTGGGCACCTAAAAAAATTTAAATTTCACTAAAAGTGGGTGGCCACAGGTATTCTAAGCAATTCTGTGAAGTTTTGAAATTTTTGATTTCTTGATTTTTTTTGAAAAAATTCAACAAATTTCCTATTTTCCCGAAATCTAAATTTTTTTATTTTCTCGACATTTTGATGATTTTTTCTGGAATTTTTCAATTTTTTGGGATTTTCTGAATTTTTTTAAAGATTTTTATAAAATTTTCAGATTTTTTTTATTATTTTTATTCCATTTCTAAAAAAATGGATTTTTGTTCCTGGAAATAGAATTTTCTGTTGTTTATCAAACAGGTTTTTATTTCAGGAAATAGAAATTTTGTGCTGTTATCAAACGGGTTTCTGTTCTAGAAATAGAAATTTTTTGTCATTATCAAACGGATTTTTTTTCTCAGAAACTCATCCAGGAACCGGAAATAGAATTCAGGAACTCATTCCGGAACAGAATGGTTATCATTCGCTACCTTAGAGTTCAAATTGTTTTATAAAAAAAAATTAAATAATGAATTTTTTTTAAAATTTCATTATTATTATTTTTTTAAAAATAATTGGAACCGGAACTGGAACTGGCGGTTCCGGGCCGGTTCCAAAATTGTTGGAACCGGAACCGGGCCCGTAGGCCACGGGCCGGGCCCGGGTTTGACCGGGCCGGTTCCGGGCCAAAACCGGCCCGTGGCCATGACTACCTGTAATGAGGTCGTTTCATACAGCATGAAAAGAGCTGGTATGGCTTTCCTAATGTGTTCGCCTATTCAGCAAATAACTCGCAATTCAACGGTTTTGAAGTGTTTTCAACTGTTGGGAAAATGTTCCACCCTGGTTCAAAGTGCCTCAAGTTCGAAACAGATTTTACTAAAACTCACAGATGCAACTATTCCATATAGAACTGCAACGTGGCACAATTGCAGTACAGCGATAGCTATACCGGCCGGCTAAAAAAAAGCGACCTTTCAAGTTCAGCCTTAACTACATGGACCTTAGGTAAGGATCCATGGACCACTCTTCATCAATGAATTGTTCTGGGTGGGTGGCCTAAGACCAGAAAAAAGAAAAAAAACAAAAGAGACAGCTTGATCTTGAGAGGAAGGCCATTCACAATTTAAATCTGCTTATCACGTCCAGGGTGGGTAACCTGTCATTTATCATCACCTGAAATGTCATCTCAATGGAAGAGACAATGCCCATCTTTTCTTTATCAAAGATTGCAAAGTTCAGCTAGTGATGTTACTCAATGAAGAAGCAAACAGGGTTTCGGATTTTAAGTGCAGAAGGGAGTCATTTCTTGCGCTGAAAGCCCATTCCAAATGACATGTTGGATTAGCCTCTCCTGGCCAAAAGAACAGCAGCTATGGCTGGCTAGAATTGACAAAAACTCAAAAGATGAGGGCCTTTCTGTGGTAAATTTGCAAAAGGTGAGCACTCTTTTGTGAAAACCGATCGAAAGTTCCAAACATTTTCAGGAGATCAGCCCCATTTGATTATGGAAAGGTTTTCCCGCTTGAGAACGCAGTTTCCTTTTTTCAACCTTTTCTCTCCCCTGAAAACTTTTGTCTTTGAAAACGGTTCGGAATTGGTGAAATATTGAAAATCGCTGGAGTATTAGATTGGCTCCGTTTATTTCACTAAAAATGAATAATTTATGAAATATTTTCCTCTAAAAAAACTATCGCTTACAAAAATAATTGAACGAACAACATCTTCATCGTCCTTGAACATATTTAGACATAAATTATTATCGATGATTGGCTAATTATTTTAAGTGATATAAGCGATCATTTTTAGGAAGATATTTTCCAATTCATTCATTTTTTGCAAAACGAAAAGAATTTAGACTTTGTTTTCAACTTTGTCAATATGAAAAAGAGAAAAAGGAGGAAAAGGACTTGATGGGCTTGGTTTCAGGCTTAACCACGGTCTATTCTCAATAGCAACTAGAGCCCACAAATTTCTGACCCAAAAGTTCTCCTCTCTCTCTCCCTTTATTGAAAATCTTTTCTAATTTCATATAAAATCATCTATTCGCTCTTAATTTTAACCATTATTATCGCTTAAGAAAATGGACCAATGTAAAATGTGTCGTTATTAATAACATTTTAAGCCTAGGCATTTCAGCCGATGGAGTTTTCCTTACCTCATTTTTCATAAATGATATAAACGATCATAATTAAGAATTTTTCATAAAACAACCAGAGTGATTTACAAAATAATATCAACGTGGGGTCATCCCAGGTTAGTCTACTCTTTCACATGAGCCCCATCATCTTTGGATATTAATAATTTTACATGGGAGCACTGAAAAATAGGCATCGTACATGCATTTGCTGCCAACAAAATTATTTGATAAAAATAAGACATACAAGTCGATCTACTCCACGCTAAGCTACTAAGCTACGGCGCGACACGTGTCGAGTACCCAATGAGTTGGAAAAAGGCCCAAAAAAACAGGACAAATCAAAAAATTAATGTGTCCCTTAATCACATGGGCATGTTCCCCAGTAGCTGCTAATAAGACATCAATTAATTAATAATAACATATGTTAAGCAATCTTTGCTCTGAAATATATTTGGCGCTGGCCATATGATGATGGCCAGACAAAACCTATGACACTCGTTTTCCCTTGGGAACCGTAAACATCGTGTCAAAGAGATTCCCGTTCTTGATTTCTTTCCTTTAATTGATTTACTAATTAGATATAATTAGATGCTATGTATTAAAGAGAGGGTGGTGTAGATAAGTGCAACATGGTATGACGCGGTCTCGCACATGTGCATCGCTTTCGCGGGTCTCTATTGAGCCGGAGCTCGTAGCGATCTTTCGAATTTTACTCGGTCCCACATGGTTTAGGCTTGTTAATCCGGCCGACGTATTGACTATTTTAAGCTTCGCAAAAGCACGGCTGAGCAGGCCCTTTTGCTCCGAAACATTTATTTCTCGCCAAGACCTTCTCAACAATATCAGAGGTGGCGATTAGAGTTCGTGCGCGCATTATGCGCATGCTAGCGCTGGTTTTGCTTGTTTTTGCGATGGCTATCTCGAACTCCTAGCTTCTTCAAAACAACTCGAGATCGAAATCCTCTAATTTTACAATGCTATATCAATGACAGAAAAACCGAAGGGATAGTGAAATAAATGGTCTCCCGATTTTTGTCAAATGTGCAATGTGGTTCTTAAACTCTAAATTTGTTCAATGTGGTCCTTACCCTAATGTGTAATGTGGTTCATGAACTTATAATTTATTTAATGTGATTCATGGACTTTTGGTATATATTCAATGAAATTTATGAACTATATGAAAATATTCAATGCTGTCCATGATTAAATCATGGACATCATTGAACATTTTCAAGAAGCTAGGAGTTCAGGGATCACATTATATATAATATTGAACAAATTAAAAGTTATGGATTATATTGTATATTGGATCAAAGTTTATGAATCATTTTGGTCATATTCCCAAATTTGAATGATACGAAACAATTTCATGTGTTTTCTTCTCTTTTGAATATAATTCTGATGTATTATTTATGTTATGTGGCCCCACTACCTCACCCACTAAATTCTGTAACCTCCAGCAATCATCATCTTCATCATCATCCTCAACTTCCTCCTATAAAATGGGAACCTTCTCTCCATTTTCTCAGCACCCAATCTCTCTCTCTCTCTCTCTCTCTCTCTCTCTCTCTCTCTCTAAAACAGCCATGGGAAGAGGTGGCAACAAGCTTACCAAACTCAAGTCTGTCCTTAAGAAGCTCAACTCCTTCGGCCACCACAAGAAGCACCGCACCATTAGGCCAACGCCCTCATTCACTTCATCATCCTCGTCAAACAATTCGGAGGACATCGATGACTCATCCTCCTCCACCACCGACCTCCGCCCTGTCTACGTTGGCCAATCCCGGCGGCGGTACCTCGTGAGCTCCGCCGTCGTCCGCCACCCCCTGTTCTGCGAGCTCGCCGCTCGTTCCGGCAACGGTGCGCCCTTGTCCGACGACGACGCCAACTCCTCGTCCCTCAGCATCGCGTGCGAGGTGGTCTTGTTTGAGCACTTGCTGTGGATGCTCGAGAACGCCGAGTCCCGGCCCGAGTCGCTGGATGAGCTGGTCGAGTTCTATGCTTGCTGAGGGAGACGAGGATGCATGGCGATTGTAAAGGATCATATTCGATGTGGTCAAAGAGATTGGATGGCCATCTATAATTTGTAATTGCTTGTTCTATTCTTTTCTAATGTTCATGACGATGATTAGAGCGCAAAGCCATGTAAAGATAGAGGAGAGAGAGAGAGAGAGGCCTCACGGCGGAGCGGACGTCGCTCTTGTATTGTTCAAATATAAGCTATGCATTTGGATTTTCATGAGCTAAAAGCCTCTCGTTTGTGCGTTTTCCCCCCTCGTTCTATCTCATCTTTCGCGAGTAAACACTGCTTCGATGCCGTCTTTCTAAACACACACACACACACACACTAGTGTCGAGGCACACAGGCTACGTGCGTGCGTGATCATAAGTAGGTTACATATGAAGACCGGGTGATTATTTGATGGAGCGAACATGCAGCAGATGATCGTAAAAAGTATTATAGCATTTAACTAACACCCTTTCCGGCACGCAAGACAAGACTATTAAGGCGAGGTGGAATAAGAATTGTCTGCAAAATAGTAGATAAAAAAAAACGGGATCTCAAGAAATTGACACGATACTTAAGTTTTTAGCTTGACTAAATTCCGCTAATGTTATCTCTTACCCAAGTCCTTAAGGTTACAAACTTAAGGTGGGCTTCTCCATCAAAGGAAAAACATGCTAAGTGGAGGAAAGAGACGCACATGTAATTCTATCTGTTTAAGTTTTGTTTTCATGTTTTTTCTTAAATCCTTCAACAATATTTCAGTTGAGCAACTCTCCAACGTGCACTACCTAGATAAAAGAGCGGGGCCGATATCCGATCGACCCACGCATAGTCTCGTTTGCATTTTGATAACGTGAGAAATCAAATTATACCACGAAGCTAATCAGCACCGTCGTTTCGTCGATCGACTTATTTTTTGCAGGTATGAATTAGAATTAGATGCAAGTCGTGAATCGAACAGAGGTCGAGATAAGTTAAAAGTTTACAAGATCAAGTAATTGGTATCCACACGAGGTTATCAATCTTGCAACTTAGCCCTAACCCGGTGGGAAAGCGAAGGGTTTTTGTTCGAACCCTTGGCGGCCGACGAAAACGACGCGACCAAAACAAGAGGACAGCCGCTCTTCGCGGCGGTTCCTCATTTAAGAACCACCCGCCACTAATCGCCTGCCACGTCAGCTTTGTCTCTTTTATCGTGTGGGGACGAACCTACTGACGACGAAGGGAGGAAGTGCTTTGGCTCCGAGAGAACGGTCCACGTGGCGTCGGATCACGAGATCGGATCCTTTCCGGGCTTATGGTGGGCCCCCCCCCCCTCCCCCTCCCCCTCTTCGCTAGGCCCCATGTTACCCCTGCTGTATAATCCAAATTTGGATTTTGGCTTTGCAATAAATTAGATATGCCCCCTCATGGAAGAACAGTGTCATGTACTATGTTCCCCCAAGGTGATGATCACTTCTTGTGTGTCCTCGTGCATCTTAATTATCATAATTCACTATAAATCAAATCATGTGATGGTCGTTGATAAGGCTACAAAGAACTTTCGGCTCGTTGCTACGTGTGTTATTGCAAAGTCGCGATCGCCCAGAATCCCGATGGTTTCCAGTAGTGATGAAATGATTGGTTAATGGATAGACGGATGGTCGAAAACATCAAGAAATTTGCACGAACGTTTATTGGGTCACAACATGCGGCTTACATTGTTCATGCCGTGCTTGCTTGATACTGAAATTAAACATGAGCTTTTTAAGGTAGATGTTGGAAGTGCGTAGAGAGAGAAAAAAATTTAGAGAGTATATTTCGAAGGGTTAATAGCACGAAAAACCCTAAACTGATATACTTGTGACACATTTACCCCAAACTATTTTTTTGACCATAAAAAACTCCAAACTGGTACACCTGTGACAATTTTACTCCAAACATACCACAAAAAACCCTAAACTGGTACACATGTGACAATTTTACCCCGAACTAATTTTTAATATTATTTTTTTGAAATTTTTTTGAAATTTTTTTTTTCTTTTCTTTTCCTTCACCTTCAACCTCTGGCCGGTCGCCGGTCCGGCGACCGGCCAGAGGCGGAAGCCGGCGAGGGCCGCCCTCGCCGGTATCGGGTGAGGGCCGTCCTCGCCTGCCCAGGGCAAGGGCGACCGTCACCCGACTCGGGTGAGGCGGCCCTCGCCGACGCAGCGAGGGTCGCCCGCCGATCCGGCGTTGGGCGAGGGCCGCCCGACGCCGGCGAGGGCGAGGGCGACCGCGCGTTAGGCGAGGGCCGCCCTCACCCGAGCCGGGCAAGGGTCGCCCTTGCCCCGGGCGGCGAGGACGGCCCTCGCCCGACGCCGGCGAGGGCGGCCCTCGCCGGCTTCCACCTCTGGCCGGTCGCCGGACCAGCGACCGGCCAAGGTTTGAAGATGAAAAAAAAACGAAAAGAAAAGAATAAAAAAAATAAAAAAATTTGAAAAAAATAAAAAAATAATATTAAAATTTTAATTCATGGTAAAATTGTCACATATGTACCAGTTTAGGATTTTTTGTGGTAAGTTTAGGGTAAAATTGTCACAGGTGTACCAGTTTGGGGTTTTTTATGGTCAAAAAAATAGTTCAGGATAAAATTGTCACAGGTGTACCAGTTTGGGGTTTTTTATGGTCAAAAAAATAGTTTGGGGTAAATGTGTCACAAGTGTACCAGTTTAGGGTTTTTCGTGGTATTAACCCTATTTCGAAAGCTTTTCATAAACGAATACGAGCATTACCATTGGAAAGCTAATATAATCTAATCCAATTTAAGTTAGAACTTTAGACAAAATCTTATTTGCTTGTAAATGATATTTGTGTGCTGTTGGTCTAGTGTATTGTCAGTGCCTTTATTTCTTGTATTCTTATGAACCATTTCTTTCTGATGGTTCGCAACTGCTTTCGATTCCTTAGCCTCGATTGCCACTCGATCAATAATTTTTTCATAGCCAATCCTTAACTTTTGTACGTGATTCAAGTCAATCGCTTAGGCATGTAAAATATTAAGGACATCGCGAAGACAATATGGAGTCCTCTCTCTCTCTCTCGATCGATCGACAGTCCAAGCTTAGGTGAAGCGTTGTCTTCTCCGTCGACTCTCTCATGCCGGCGACCCGCTTTAGAGCCATGACTCTAGCGCCAAAGAGAAGCCCCAAGCACCTCAAATTACGCAAGTCCTCGCTTCACCCAGGTGATATATTTCTCTAATCTTTTCATAATTTCGATAAGGCGTAATTGAAGGAGTTTTGTCATTTTGAATCATTGGAGGAAGCTCATCGATGAGAAATTAAGAGTTTAGCTTAGGCTGATTGATCCGATCATAATCCAGCAAACTTATGCAAATTTTTTGTCTCTTTTCTCTTTATCTTATCCTGTTGATTTATTGTTTTTTTTTTTTCCAATTTAAGATACTATGGTGGATCTCCGCACTTTTTCTTATGTTTTTTCTTCCTCTGAGTTAATTGAGAAAAAGGTTTAATTTAGATTGGCGGCTATTAAGTAGACCTGTTACAATGGGTCTTACCCCATATATGGCCCATTTAAAAAATAAATGTGTCATATATGGGTTACTTCAATTTTAAAGAGTCTACCTTAAATGGGTTTTAAAATTTAAAGCGTAAAATAAATGGGTTTAAATGGGTTGAGTTTAGAACCCATTTCCAACCCACTAAGCTTACACTCTCTCTCTCTCCATCTTCAGCCTTATAAAAATATATATTTTAAGAAAATCGAAATTATTATATTTCCTTTTCCTTTTTTTCTCTTTTTCTTTTTTTTTTTTCGTGTTTTTCTTTTCTTTCTTTTTCTTTTTCTTTTTCTTTTTCCTTCTTCCTCGGCCGGTGGCCAACCATGGCGACGGTCCTCACCGACGTTTGGTGCTGGCAAGGCTCGCGCTCACCGATCTAGCGCTAGCAAGACTCGAGCTCACCTATGATTGATTGCTAGCTGTCGCCATGTCCGATGACTGACTAAAGAAGAAGGAAAAACAAAAGGAAAGAAAGAAAAAAGAAAAGAAAAAAAAAGAAAAATACTTAAAAATTAGTTTTCTTTTAAAAATAAAAATAAAATTATTAAAAGGAGTGCACGGAGGAAAATTAAATTATATTTTTCATACCAAATGGAGAAAAATGTTTTCTAGTTCATTTGCAAGTTTCAGCCAAACACTGAAAAATATTGTCATTTTCCTGGAAAATGATTCCTAGAAAACATTTGCCGTGAAATAAATGGAGCCTCAATTTAATATATATATATATATATATATATATATATATATATATATATATATATATATATATATGAATTGTCAACTAGATTTGTATTGCGTGGAAGTGTTTTAACAATATAATTTTTTTTAAAATCATAAGAAACGGGTTTTTTTAGATTTAGTTAAATATGAAAGTATTTTAGCAATATGGGTTGGATCGGGTATAGTTTGGGTATGGGTCGTGTCGGGAAACTTACGTTACGAATACAATGGGTCATAAACAATTAAATTGGTCAATTTGGGTCGGACCATTTATGACCCAACCTAAACCCGACCTGACCCACCCATTGGACAAATCTAAGGGAGTATATGACATCCATTTTACTGCATACTTATACACATCGGTTGTAATTACTGTAGGAGGGTTGGTTTTTCTGCTGGTATTTTTCTCATTTATAAGTTTCTAATAAGAACACTCCTTTTCAGTGAAAATGAATGCGGTTTACTTTTAATTTTTTTTTGGTCGAAAGTTTACTTGTAATTGAAGTACAATAAATATGGCAATTCAGTGTGCTACAATGTTCATATTATGCTAAAGAAAGAGCAGGGTGAAATGGACGAATCTCTAGGCTATGCACAAGATTGAAAAGAAAAGGAGGGTGAACGTGAATGAAATCAAATTGAAAGCCATAAAAAGCGAATAATCACTTAGAAGCATAAATACATAAAAGTAAAATGATGCTCTAAGGAGAGTTCACCGCAAGTCGACACGTGGTGCTTCTGAAGAGCAACACGTGTCCCCCCCATTTAATTTCGTAATCAAATGGAGTATCTCCTTATATACTAATTTTGTAAAGAAAATATTGAAGTAAAATCCGACATTTTTTCAAGAGTGTTCTTCCTATGACCTATATAAAGTGATGCTTTTTTATTTGGTCATGAGAATATATATAGGCTGCTTCACTTTTATATTTGGACCTTTTTATCTTAGTTTATTTTATTTATTTTTTCCAATTGCGAAAGATATTAAGTGCACAATTATATTTATTTTGTGAGTTTTTCGAGTAAAACATGCTAAACTATTAAAATAACACGATATTAAATTTTCTTGCGAGCATTGACATACGTTTTGACACTCCTCAATATGCATCCAAACTTTTTTTTTTTACTGCATCGTGACTGTATATGATCTTATTGTCGTCAACATATTTGATAAATTGTATAAATAGCACGAATTTTGTAAAAGGCAAAAAATAAATAGCAAAGGAAAAGAAAGGATAAAGAAAATCAAATGAAAATGAAGAACAAGTAAAAGAAAAAGAGCGAAAATGGGATTGTTAAGTAGACATGACCGACCAACAATAACAAAACATAAAAAAAGGAACATTCCTGGGACGATGCACATGAAACTAGCCGTCTTCAGGAATCTGAGCTACTTCTATTTGAAAACAAGATACTGTCTGCTTAAGATATAGGTTATCTATCTGTCGGACAGTACAAATCACCCAATTTGCGTACAGGGATCAGTTATCACAGAAAAAGCACATGGAAAACCGCTTAGTCCATGTTCCACCTTTCGTATCGGACCAATTCAGCAGAGAGATCTCGAAGCAACATAAACATGGTCCGTAACGGAAAATGACATGCCTTGCACCGAATAGCAAATGCCGTCTGCCACAGTTGTGTGTGGAGGTGTAACTGGAAAAGAAATGTGACCATATGTAAAGATGCTTCAATCTCATATACAAGGTGTCAGTTGATTTCATCGTTCTTGGTGATTGTGCTCAATTTGACATTAGGAAAAGGTCACATGCAAGTACCAGAGAACATACACAGATGCAAAAGATCTGTTATGCCTCTACCATTGAACTTGGCCAACACACCTTAAAAGCTAAAACTAAAGAGTTCCTACAGTTCCTCATTTCAGAAAAGGATTTGTTACAAAGGAAAAACAAAGATGTCTGTGTATGAGAGACCTTGCTCGGCACCAGAGTCAGTCCTAGGATCTGGGCAATCTACCGCCGGCGCCGTCGTTACTCTTCAGTAGTTTCTGAATTTTCAGCTGCATAACCAATAAGGAACCTCGAGTTCAGTAAAGCCATCTATAAAGATGCATTGAATGACACAGCAGCGCAATGTCGAGAAAACATAAGGAAGTGCAGCAGAAAAGGATGCCTGCGAGTCGTTTCATGCCACACTAAAGCTATAGCTCCATTGGGCAGAACCAAACTCTTCGATAATCAATTTCATGTCAAAAAGCTCAGCATGCTTTGTGGCTTGGTCAACGTGGTTCTAGTATTACATATCATCAGGATTATTCAATCAAAGATTGTTCAGCAAGTGAAATTGTGACAAGCAAAAATTACCAGAGCTTTCATCAGGTTCAGGTTCTGCATTTTGATGATTCTCCATGCACTTCAGTAGAAACTTGAAGGTCTCGATTTCGCATGGGATTGTGAGCCCGCCACTGTGATCAAACCCGAATTCCTCCTCGACCTTTTCCAGCAACACCTTGAAAAGCGGATGACTAAGATAGCTAGTAGGAATGATGAATCTCCGAAGCTCCTGTCCAACGTAAACTGCCAAATACCCCTTTGGAACATCTGCTGGTGGTTCAGGGCTAGGGCAGCTCTCTTCATCCGAGTCACAACACTGCAAATTTGCTATCCTCTTATTAACCAAAGGTGACATGTTCCCGAGGCCTTCTTCAGGATCGTGGTTTTCTGCCTTTGAGCTTAGCGTGACAGACTGCCACTTTTGGAGGAGTTCCTTAAGTCTGACAATCTGCTTGATTCCAGTCAACTTGCCGCCACTGTTATCATCCATCACGGAACCTCTAAAGCAGCAGCAAAAGAAAAATCTCGGAATATATTCACAGTGTCCACCTCCAGATCAGTAATCTCATAGCATCTTCTCGCACTGCACAATTATTTAATATAAGTGAAAATGAAGTTTCTGAAAGGAAATCATTCATAATCCTCCATCACAAACAGAAAATTGTTGTCCATATCATCTGGCAAAAGTAAAATTACATTTTGAGTTATTCTCTGGAATTAGATACAGCAATTAGGCACAACAAATGAGCACACAATAAGAACCACATAAAGTACTTGCTAGAAAGGATTTTGACATAGTTTCCTGAAAAGCTTTTCACTTTTCCCAGTCGCCCTATAGCGGAAATGTCTACCAACAATAGATCTGAAGAAGGCCCTAAGAACTAATCCACCTGCCCTAAACCATTTGAGAATCACCTTCCGAGCCACCCATAAATCATGTGTCTACTTATTAGAGAAAGTTCGAGGTTCAGTCTAGTCTTCTGTTTCCTTCTCGCCTTACAGTAAGATCCCCTCTCATCTAACAAGTAGCAATACATCTCTCTTTCTCTGATGATCGATTCCATAAAATTGACCCTGGTTTTCACCAAGGCTTGAGGATGAAGTCAACTAGAATGGATCATGTGGCCGAGAAAAACCCGCGTGGAGGATGAATTCGACAAAAACCAGAGCTATCAATGTCAAGACCTCAAAACTCTGAAAACAGGAAAGAAGAAAAGAAAAACAAAAATCTACCGAATTCGAAACAAGTTGTTCCTCCGCTCCGCATGTACCACCACTTTCAGATCTAATGCTTCATCCCCGCTTTTGATCAAGCACACCATGCCCAAATCGTCATATTCGTCAAGACAGTCATCGAGCTAACACCCCGAAAAGGGCGGCATTACATCGGAGAAAACGTCCCTTCCCCCATCCATCGAATCGCTCAAAAATGTCAGCTTTAACCGTCCGAAACGCATCAATCATAACTACGAATGCACCTTTCACCACACACGCGCCCCACAAACCAACAAGATTCTTTCACAAGCTGAGACACCCCGCGTCCGGAAATCAACGCCCCCATTTCCTCGCCTCGCGAAACGCACGCATCGATTAAGGAATCAAACCCCGAGAAAAGCCGCGAAAAACTAAACGGGACCCATCAAAGATCAAACCCAGAAGCGCTCGCCACGACGAAAACCAATCATCGCATCAACTCCCCCCGCCCACCCACAAGAACCGAATCAAGAAAACGAAAAGAAAGAAGGACCCAGAACGCGGCGGGGCGGGAAACGAAGTACCTGGGACAGGAGGCGAGGGAGAGAGATATCACGCGAGGAGAAGCCGGAGCAACGCCGCCATGCCGGAGCCTCGGGAGCTGGAATCTCCTCCTTCTTCCCCTCCCCAAGAAGCTCTCTCTCTCTCTCTCTCTACCCACCACCCACCCCAAAACACACGAAACAACGGACGGAGAGACAGCGAACGGACGGACGGATTGCGGCTCGAATCCCGAAGCGAAATTGGCGAAGGGAATGTCGGAGGCCCCGGGATTTATACGGCGGATCGGGAATCGCAGAGATTTTTGCGCGCACACAGAGAGAGAGAGAGAGAGAGAGAGAGAGAAGAGAGAGAAGGAGCTGTTTGCTCTGTCCTTTTTCGTATTTCGTTGTTGGTTTTTTTTTTTTTTTGGGTTGCTGTTCTTTGTGCGCCAAAGAAGGCAACGGCTTTCGATGTTTGGGTTTCGGGTGCGCGAAGGAGATGGGGAAAAGGATTTTCCCATATATAATAAATAAGGAAATAAATCTGATTTTTCCTCTTTTGGGGGGGAAATAAATCTGATTAATTAGGAGTGGGTTTAAGACATTCCCGTGCTGGCGTGTAGGTTTAATTAATAGGAGCGATTCTCTAGATACATTGTATCTGGTTAAGTAACCGGAAAAGAAATCTCAAAGGCTGCTTTTGCGTCCGGTGGTAACTGGGATAAGGAGTCGGGAGATAGGATGAAATTTTATCTCGTCTCTTGTTTGGTTCTCGCCCAAGATAGGATGGAGTTAGGTAGGGATAAAGATGAACGGGATTTCTTATGTCCATGGCATAAATAGGCTATTTTTTTCGAATAACAAACTTCTTAAATTAAAATGATTAAATATAATGTAATATTTGGATTCTAATATAAAAAAGAAAAATTCAAAAAAAATCATGGTAAATTTTAATTTTTCATTTATTCATATTTTTATTTATATATTTGAATTTCTTTCCATTCTATAATATACATTTTGTATATATCTATTTAGTATCTGTATTTATTACATATTTTAGGTATATTAGTATAATTTATTATTTAATAAAATTTTTACTAAGGAACGATAGAAGGGAGTAAAAAGAAATAAAAAAGGAAAATAAGTAAATAAAAATGAACAAGAAGAATCCCGATTTTAAATAATTTGAATGAACAAATTCAAACTTGAAAGGGATGTTTTCAATTCACTCCGTGTCCTTATTCTCTGTATCTCTCGTTCATGTTGAAATTTTACGACTCCTCCATAATTCTCTGTTCACATCAAAGCTCCATAAAAACAACGAGAGAGTCGAAACCCCTTCTCCTCCGTAGCTTTTTAATTCGTGTCAAAAGTCTACGAAAGTAGCAAAAGAGTCGAAACTCCTCTTTTCTGTAACTCTGTAGTTCATGTTGAAGTTTCATGAAAGAGGCGAGAGACTCAAAGCACTATATTTTTTAAAACCACGCAGGTGAATAATCATGTTTTCTTTCTTTTACTAGATTTGGTGTTCACTAGTTGATTTACTTTTGTCGATATTGCTATAATTCATTTACATTTTTTGTCATTGTTGAACCCGTGGCTTTGGAATGCTGTAATAAGCTATTTTTCTGTTTAAGATGTAGATCATACAATAAATATGACTTGAGTGATTGAGATTATTTCTGTTTGTGAATTTGTGATTTCTTTAGCGGTGAATCATGATAAATTATTACCATCTCCGTTTGTGTATTTTCAAGTTCATTAACATCGAAATGTTGTGTAAACCAAATAATGAATATGATAAGTTGTGAAAAATATCAACTTTATTATGGCGATTTACCAAACAATGGATACAATATAGCAAAATTCTTAGATTTCCTAACCTATTCTATCATATCCTATTATATCCAGTCATATCCTGACTAGAAATCCATACGATCAAACGCAACCTAAGTAGTTAATTAAATAAATAAATCGTATGTTTTTGATCCACCAAACTGAATTCATAATTGTGATTTAGTCGAATGCATACTGATCGCGCCGGTGTTGGGGGATTCAAGGAGGAAGGATTTCCTCGCGACCGAGTTGAAAGTTGTTGGATTGAGCATGGACTTGGCCCAAGGAATCTCGCGTTTTCTCGAAACGCGTTGTCTTATCGTGTGATGATCGGTCTCGATTGGGGTTAAGTGCGTCGTATTAAACATCTAACGAGACTAAAAGCCCCTTTGGGTTGTGGAAAATTATTGATTTTTTGAAAACATCATATCAGAAAAATGATCGTTTATATTGCTTACAAAAACGAAATAACAAGAAATATTTTTATTATTCACGAAAATCTTGAGACATAAATTTTTGTTGGTAATGAAATTTTTCATCGACTAATTACATAATCGACACAAGTTGTCAGTTTAGGAAAATGCTTTTCAAATTACTCATTTTTTTCACGAGACAAATGAAGTCTAAGACCATATCATATCTTTGTGGGTGCCGATTTTTGTAAACCAACCTTTAAATATACGTGTATTTTCAAAAGTCAAAAATGAAAAAAAAAAAAAATCTGTGTATCGAGAAGAGAAAGATGATGAAATGCAAAGTGTCTATTCTGAACCGTTGGATGAGCACCCAACTTTGGGTCCGGTGTCACGTGATGACGGTGATGACAACGTCCAGCTTCTCCTGATTCCTTTGATCTCTTTGTACGATGTTCCTCCATACCGTCCCATTTTACTTTGATTAATGTTGAAGACATATTATAATACATGTATAGAATTTATTAACGAGAATTCTCGAGACATTTTAAGCAAGCCATTAAAAATCAAATTCCTAGACATTGACATTCCGTGTGATTATACACGTAGAGGGCGGGAGATTAGGGCGTTCGATAAAGAAACGGGCGGCACCCCATATGAGCTCCTCGAAAGTCCGTGGGACTTTGCGACCGGCGGAAACCCTCGGAGCCGTGAAACGATCGACCTGTGAATGCGCGATCTGCACGGGATGAAGCTCAGGGCCCGAGATCGACGGGCTATTCGCCGTGAAGGCTCTGCGTGCTCTGGATTGCTTATCTTATATCGCGATGCCGAAGAAAAAAGTTGCTGATCGATAGATAGGTCAAGGCTGGCTATGCACATTAAAATACACAGGACGAAGCAACTGCCCGTTGGTGCCCACGAGAGAAATGAAGAGTAAACGATGCGTGCAAAGCGCAACCTCTTTATTAGCTAGCACGTTATTTTCCATATTAAACGGTCATTTAGGCGGATTAAATAATTAAATAAATATAATATAATATAAAAGACAAAAGGTCCCGACAAAAGCAACTTCTTTCCCGGCGGACGGTTAAATAATATTCGTATACACGAGTCGATTACTTTAGTAGCTTTTGCTAAAAAATAACGTTGGAAGAGGTAAGAAAAATATCAATTATATATAATTCGTTACGACACTGTGATGTCAGCGGGGATGTAGCTCACATGGTAGAGCGCTCGCTTTGCATGCGAGAGGTACGGGGTTCGATACCCCGCATCTCCAATTTTTTTTAAATATTTTTTTAATGTTTTTCTCATTATGTTTTTAAACAATTTGAGATAGAGAATTCAGAATTTGAGAATAATGTAATTGGAATTAGAAAATATCTTTCGTACAAGAACTGAATTTTCTGATAAAAATTGAACAAGCAACACTCGACGTACTTTATTTTCCCTTCTCTCTTTCCTATGAATTCAATTTCGCTATATATATATATTATTAATTATTGATTATTATTTTTGGGTACTTTTTATTTCTCCTTCTCGTAGTCCTGGCTGGTGTAGGGGCTGAACGCTTCGAAGAACCAGTTCCGCTTCCTCCAAGCGCTCCATCCCATCTCCTCGCATATCTCGTCGTCGTGGTTGATGCTGTAGGTGGAGATGCAGTGCCGCTTGTAGAACCTGGTGGTCCTCTTGCTCACCTCGATCTCCCTCGCCGTCTGCTCCAGCATCCCCTCCACGGTCGGCAGCTTGAACTCGCCGCCCGCGAGGCGGCTCAGCCACTTGCACCCGAGCTCCGCCGAGTGCAGGTTCGACACGCTCTCCAGGTACCCCACGAACGCCATGTTCGGGATCAGCGGATGGATCATTCCCCTGCCCCACGACGAAAACGCGACGAACACACGGTTTAATTTCCGTGCCAACAGGCTAGTGCTCAAGCTATGTGAATTTCATTGAGAACACGTGAATTACCTGTACAAGGGCATGATGCCGGAAGGGAACTCGACCACGCTGCGGAAGGGCTCGGGCAAGATGGACTTGATCTTTAGCTTGCCCTCATAACCGGTGGCCAGAGCCACGACGTCGGCCTCGACCCGTGTCTTGTCGTCGAACTCGATCCCTCCTTCCCAGAACCACCACTTGGATGGCCTCTTGAACACGATCTTGCCCTTCTCTGCTTCGCTGAAGAAATTCTCGGGCACAATTGCCATCTGGCATGAGGCGTAGTCTTCCTCAAACGGGTGTTCCGGCTTCAGGCCGTGCTTCTCCAGGGGCATTTTCCACAGCAGATAGGACTCGATGAACTTCGACACTCCACGCCTCTATTGAACACCACGAAAAATACACAGTTTGTCAATGCTCATCTACGTATAAGCTTTTGCAAGAATGGGGCTCAGCTAATCGCGGTGCGAAAAGCATGCGAGCTTGGTCGGTCAATATGGGTTAGATGCATCGATATTGAAATGGTTAGCGAAAATTGAACTTCAGTAGAAACTAAGCTAGGAAAATAAAGGGGCTTTGAACTCACCAGAGGGGTAAAAAGGAGGCAAAGGAGGGTCTTGAGGAGAGATTGGTTGGGCCTCTCATGGAGGAACTGAGAGAATCTCGTGGAGTAAAACAGGAAGAATGGCAAACCCCAGACCCAGTAGTGCGGCACGATCCAATGCCGTGTTCTCACTATCATGGTGCACGGTTTCCCTTCTGGTCCTATTCAATCCAAGAAAAACCAGAGAAAAATCAACATTCGCACGTCCAACAAAAAGAGAAGATTATGCGTTGAACAGGATCTAAAAGCAAACCCTTAAGATCTTCACTATGTTATGCAGAAGCCAATGAAAAGATCATTCCATATTCATCAGCAATTATTCTTGCAATTCCTAGATAGCTTATGGAGATAGGCTCACCGTTCCGAACTCGGTCGGATCGGGGATCGGGGATCGGGGACGGGTCGGGTTCGAGCGGCGAAACCGCCATGTCCAAAGCCCAGTGGACGACCACTCGACCCGATGGACCCTAAGGGCCCGTTCGACAATTCTTCCACGTGCGAACGAACGACTATCTAGTCCTGACCGCAACGTGCAAAAGACCAGACACCGTTGGGCAAAATCGAAAGCAACGCAAGGAAAAGGTCAAAAAGCAGCAGATGAGCATGTGATTTATGCCGTCTTGTGGGAACTAAGTACGAGTGCACACGTCCTTGTCTTCTCACGCTTTCTAAGTGAAAAGTCAAGGCTGACTTCTGGGGTTCTCACTCGTGCGGTCGAGAAAGGAAAAAAAGAAATTCATTGGCGATTCTATTTTTTGTTGTCTTTTGCAGTCAGCATGAACAAATAGAAGACAATTCGTGGTTAGTTCATACAGTTCTGTTTGACCCGACTGGGACCGACGACCCACGTTTGACTTTTTTGTGTGTGTGTCGAAACGTCCATTCCATGCATTTTCCATCTTCTCATGCCCGCTTTGCTTTTTTTAGAAACATCAAAGAAGGCTAAATTTAAAGACAAAAATGGGAAAATAATTAGGTGCTGGCTGAGGGAACATTCTTTTTCTTATGGTTTATATTATAAATTTTGCACTTTTTAAGAGATGAAGGCTTTATACAGTAGTTTTCTATTCGCACTCACGACAAGATGTTCGAAAGATTCGAAATTGTTTCCTAACCTAGCGTTAAAAATGTCGAGATGAAAGAATGTTTCAAGATAACTTTGGTCCAACCCCAATATGCCTTTTTTCGAGTGCAATTCACAAAAGAGAAAACAGAAATTGACGTTATTAAGACATCGGTCGATGGGTATATGCATATGTATGTGTGTGTATACCTTGGTTGGCCTCGGCACACTCCATGGCCAAATCGATGCCGGACTTTTTGTAGCCAACGACCACAACCTTCTTTCCTCGGAGAAGTTGAGTGGCAGCTTCCTGGTCCAGCTTCGAGTAATCCATGGAGTGCACGACTTTGCCTTGGAACACATCTGGCCCTTTGCCTTTTGGGAAGACCGGAATCTTGGGTATGTCCCCATATTTCCCGATGCACATCGCCAGAAACTCAAAGGCATACCACTGCATCAAGTGATTTTGAAATCTTCAGACAGATTGTCTATCATAAATCTTCGTGATCAATCGATCGACAACTAATCATTCGCTAGGTTTTGTTTGAAGCAAAGAACATTAGAACACCGAGAAGAGTATCTTGTCTTAAAAACTCTTATCATGACGAGCTTTTCTTTGTGGGTATACGTAGATCGACTGGTTTCCCAAGAGTTTAAACCTTCTTAAGAAAATTGGCGGTGCGCTTTACTTATCAAAAGTAGAAACTTTATTGGGTTGACTATTTCTACGGATTTTTTTCTCCGCAAATAGGTTCACAAAATCATTCGATACCAAGAAATGACATGTTTTGTCTTTATCATGCTTCTCATGAAACCCTAGCAGGAGATAAAGAGAACTAATGCTCATACGTTGTATATGAATTCGCTATACCTGAATAGCATCTGAACCGGTTTGCACAGCAACCTCCCAAACCGGCTCACCCGGCAAGAAACTTCCATACGCTCCACCATTATCGGTGATCTTCCTGTCACCAATAAAGCGAATTTCCACCACCTTTGAGTTAAACCTCACACACTTCAACACATCAAAGTGTTTAGCATAAGCTTCCAAGTAGACCACGATCTCATCATGAGAAGGGAAGCTTGAATTATCTCTATCGGGCCACGGGAAATCAGAAAACTCATAATCGCAGCGAAGCGATTGAAGTTTAGTCGAACTATAGGAGCAGTGTTTCCAAACACCCCCGATCGAATCGGTGGCCTCGAAAACGATCGGCTCATGACGGGCTAGTTGTTTTGCGGCAGCTAAACCGCTCACACCGGCCCCAATTATGCCGACTTTCGAGACTTGGACGTTTCTTTCGTCACTGGCCATAATGGGGTAGCTCAAAATGGGCTAAGGTTAGGGTTTTCACGAATGGAATGGGAAGAACAATGGAATGATGGTTTTCTTGTATAGCTGCAAGATTGGCTAAGATTAGGGTTTTCACGAATGGAATGGGAAGAACAATGGAATAATGGTTTTCTTGTATAGCTGCTCAATTTGTATGCAAAGATGAAGAGAAATGGGTGATATTTATAGGGGTTTTGCATGAGGGTGGTGCAAAAGAAATTCACGAGAAATGGACTTTCAGAGAGAGAGAGAGAGAGAGAGAGAGAGAGAGAGAGAGAGAAAGAGAGAGAGAGAGACAGATCCTTGTTTGTAAAGCGTTGAGTTGACCGACGATAGAAATTAATTATAGAATTACGGGGGGGCTTATTCCTTAGTGAGTGTATGCGAAGTTGGTCCGTCTTGATGGGGAAGTTTCGTTCTGTAATGTGTAAATCCAGGTGCTTGCTGAGGAGATTTCGTTCCTCGCGATTGAATTTTCTCTTCTCTTTTTGGTTTTTTTTCAAGTCTAAGGGAGCTTGTAGAGGAAGTTGCATTGCAATTGAACCCCCGTCTTGCGACAAAAGCAATTTGAAAGTAGTAGTAAACTGATTGACCATTTTTCTTTCTGTAGCCAAGGCCTTTAAAAATCCGATTAAATTCGATATTCATTATATATACATGGAGGGTACTATATAATGTGGCATATACATTTAAATAATTTGCATGTACCATGCAAGGAAAATTCTCATTGGACTTATCTGGTTGTTGTGGCCACTTGAAGTAAAATAATTCATGCGAAGTCGTATCATTTTGTAGGTATGGACTCTCCAAGAATTGGTCAAATGAATTAGCTTAGTATGGACGCTACAAAATCTTGTAGTTGGATACCTAATGTATATGTGTATCTTTCTTAATAGGGTCCTACACTAGAAACGATTTTGAAAACTAGATTGGTTTCACAAGGTGTATTTCGTTTGACTCTGTTAGAGAAATCTCTAATTGACTCGTCTCAATTTCTTTATCGTTATTTTCCGTCCATAAGCAGATCATGAAGAGTTTTGTCATGATTTTAGATGACTTTGAATGAGTATTCGTATGCTGTATACACTCGAGCTGTTTAGCAAGAAATAAACCTCATTCTCTCAAAGGTTAAAACGATACGTATAAGCAAAATAGCAGAAGCAAAAGTTGGTCAAAATATCCTAATGAGAAACGACTATAATCCCCCTCAAAGGTAAAATAATCAGCACGGGTACCAAACAACCGATAGAGAGTTGATATGACAATTGACATGTTACGTTAAGTACATGTGAAAATGGTGATGTATCAAATATATTTAGATTAACACAACGAAAAACCCCAAACTGGTACACCTATAACAATTCTACTCAAATTAATTTTTTAATCATAAAAAACCTCAAATTAGTATATCTGTGACAAATTTACTCCAAACTAAGTTTTTTACCACTGAAAACCCCAAACTGGTACATTTGTGACAAATTTAACCCTCCGTTAGTTTCTATTAAATTGGATTAATATAAAAAAAAATCACATGCTAGTGCATTTATGACAAACGGATGGTAAAACATAAAATTGGTACATCAGTCAATTACCGCGTGTTATTTAACAAAGCAATTTGACAGTAAAATTTAACGGAAATAAGCTGAGGGTAAATTTGTCACAAGTGCACTAGTTTGGGATTTTTGGTGGTCAAAAATTAGTTTGGGATAAATTTGTCACATGTGTACCAGTTTGAGGTTTTTTTTGGCATTAACCATATATATTTTTAGGTATAATACCCTAAAAAATCTTTAACTTTAGCTATTGTCCCAATTCTATCTTTTATCTCATAAAAAACCTTCAACTTTAGGTTATGTCACAATTCTATCAAATACTTTTTTTGTCCCACAAAAAAAAACCCAACTTTAGGTCTAATCCCACATTTTACCCTAATTTTTTTTTATTTCGTAAAAAACCCCAAACTTTAGATCCAATACCGGTTCTATCCTAAACTTTTTTTTGTCTCATAAAAATATCCCAACTTTAGTTCTAGTTTCAATTTCACTCTAATTTTTTTATCTCATAAAAGATCACAAACTTTTACTTGAATCCCAAATGTGCTCTCCATTAACCCTTCGTCAAAATCGCCCTAGGGATTTTGCGCTCGTTGATCTCTTGTGCTTGGGAATGTTCTATCTTTTGCGGTTGGATTGCTTGCAATCGGAACGCTTGAACAGCTAGTACTTGGAAGTTTTCCATATTTTGGTTGTCAACAAGAAATTTTGGACGGAGGATTAATGGGTACATATTTGTAACTTAAGTAAAAGTTTGTGGCTTTTTAAGAGACTTTAAAAATTTTAGGATATTAGGACTGGACGATAATATTAGGACAAGACCTAAAGTTGGGGGTTTTACATAGGACAAAAGAAGTTTATGGTAGAATTGGGACTGACTTAAAGTTGAGGGTTTTTTATGGGATAAAAAAAAGTTTATGGTAGAATTGGGACTAGACCTAAAGTTTGAGATTTTTTTACGAGATAAAAGGTAAAATTCGGACAAAATCTAACATTACAGGTTTTTTAGGATATGAAGCCTATATTTTTAGATATTACGTAAGCTTTCGTTAATTTTTGCTGCAAAGGGACCGATTTACCTTAATTATAATTACTTAAAAATTAATATAATATTTACATTATTGGGGGATAAAATATTGAAATTAGTTAATTAGAAATTGAAGTGTCATAGCACATGGTCAAGGCTCAAGTAATCATATCCTTATGGTCATTTTCGTGGGAATTGACATGTTAAGCAACGTGAGCCCGTGACCCAACAATCGTCCGTGCTGTGTATGAACTTCAGTCCGAGTCATATGTCTTCACCGGTATTCATATGCTCATTTATTGTAGTTATGTGTTCACAACACACACAACCTAACACTCTTGAGTTCAAAATGCATAACAATGATAATCTAAAAAATTAATATGTTAGATGTAAACTTTGTTTAATTTTATAAATGTTCTAACAATCCCCATGATGCTTCAGATTAAAGCGTGGATATATATGGGAGACAAATAAGGGGTTTGGAAAAATTTAAACTTGAGACTTCCTGCTACGTTATTATATAAAGATATGTGGGATCAATATTGATTGTTCTAGAAGTTTAAGTTCTTACATGAAAGCTTGATGTACTATTTAAATATTCTAACGTTGATTAAGGTGATGAACATCTCATTTTCAACGTCTAAGAAGGACGAGGAATCACGTTGTGTAGTAGCAGGAAATGGGATTGTGTTCGGTTATGAAGAAGTAATTAAGGGCTTCTTCATGGTTGGAAAGTGCCATCACTAGTGAAGGAAAAAAAAAAGGAAAAAAACGAAAAGAAAAAAATATTAAAAAATTGCCGTGTGACACAAAAAAATTCCAAACTTCTACCTGTGTGACACAAAAAAATTCCAAACTCATACCCATGTGGCACATTTACCTTCTGTTAAAGTTCAGTTAATCAGAACAGTTGAAAATCTACCTACATTGACGCCAAAAAGTAAACGTTGTCGACATGGCACTCACATGGCTTAAGTAAAATAAAAATGACATTTTGACTGAAAAATCATTTAACTGAACCTTTTTTTTTGTTAGAATTTGACGGAATCTTGATAGAGGATAAATGTGTCACATAAGTACCAGTTTGAGGTTTTTTACGTTACAAGAAAAAGTTTAGAGTAAATATATACCTTTGATGTCACAAAAAATAATTCAGGGTAAATGTGTCATAGTGGGCATAGTTTGGGATTTTTTGTGGCTTTTTCCTTATTCTTTTAATGGCTCACTTTTGCCCATCTCAATAACATAATCGTTGCAAAAAATTCAGGCTTTGGGCTAGGCTCGAGCTTGCTAGGATCGAGCAAGGCTCAACCTCGTCAGCCTCTGGCGACCTCAAACCTTGTCTAAGGCCCGTGAGGTTGGCTCTTGCCGGCTCTCTCCTGGGGCTGATCGCCAGTTGTCACTAAGGCTCGACGATCGAGCGAGGAAGAAAGAAAAAAAGAAGAAGAAACAACAGAAACAAAAAAGAAAAAAAGAAAAGAAAAAATATCAAAAAAATTGTACAATTGTCTATGTCAGTGTCGATCATGCCATGTAAGTTGGCTTGTGCCTATGTTAGTAATTTCTAGCTAAAATTGATCGGAATGATTAAATTGACAAATTATCAAAAGGCTTATGACTCAATTCATATAATTAAAATGTTTAGGACTGAATTGGCACAAGCCCAATAGATTTAAGTTTTTTTTTGGTAATTTTCCCTTTATATCTATAACTTACTAATCAAAATCATGTTATTGAAAGAAAACATGGCCCTTCAAAAATTACTTTTTTCGGGTCTCCATACTCGTGTTATGCATTGGCAAAAAGTTTACTTTTAACTCTCGGTCTTTCATTAATTGTAATCGGCAGTTTAGTCCATTTAGGTTGCCAATGAAACCTCTGTGAAAACTTTGAACCTCATTTTTGTTTGGTCTAATTGAACCTCATTTGATCAATATTGACTAAATTAGTACTTTTCATAGTTTTATTTAATCAACTCTCTCTCTCTCTCTCTCTCTCTCTCTCTCTCTCTCTCTCTCTCTCTCTCTCTCTCTCTCTCGTGTAAACTAACAAAACCCTTCTAGCGACCCTTGTTTTGTTCGAAACCACGCATGAACAATGCACCTTGTGATTTTAGAAACTCAGGTGTAACATTTAAATCATTAATTCATGGGAACATATGGAAAAGCATATGTCAAGAGACTAAGTATGAAATGGGAAGCATCCAAGAAAACCAGAAGCACATTCAAGGCAAAGAGGCACTCTTCTGAAGAAGCACCAGATCTGCGCCTCCTAAATCGAAGTGCTGCACGTCTCTCTTTGCCTTGAAAATCAAAGTCCGTACTCCTCTCTTATCTCAGCCGTGACGCCGGTCGGTCTCTTCCTTTTCCCATGGTTTTCCATTACCTCCAGCCGTGGACTCGGTTCTTTTCTGCGAAGATACACCGTGTTCTTGTCTACTACGGATTTCCAGCCACCAACTTAGCACGTATGCTTCAATAATGACGATGATGTTTAATTTAGTGGGTTCTCTCTTGTTTTCAAATCCCAATAAGAACATCACGTTGAGAGATGATCAAACACGTTCATCATGATTGAAGTACTGCTCCAACTTTACAGAAAGATGAAACAAAATTTAAGGCATAAAGTTCATGAAGTTACTGCATAAGCTTATCCGAAGAGTTGACCACCTGCGACGGTTCGGATGTTACCACGAAGCTGCAACACATCTTCGTCTGGGGGCAACACGAGATTTAATTCCTCGAAAATTTTTCTAAGTCTACACCCTAAGACAAGTAAGCGACGCCTTTGAATATGAGGATATAGTACGATTTAGTTGAGCCTCATGCGAGATTTCTAACAGAGAACATAAAGACTCGATCTGTTCCAAAGGGTGACTTCGAAGATCTGCTTGATCAAACACGTTCATCATGATTGAAATACGATGAAATGTCAAACTTTCATAAGAGGACCATAAACTCTAGATTGACTCATCGAAGTCAAGTAATAATGTGTGCAGATTCTGGTTGAATGTGAATGTTTGTCTTGGGTACGACTGAGATGGTATATTAAATGAGATGAGAGTTGGTTGAGGCGTACCAACCTCTAAACTCATGGAAAGAGTAGGTGAATCCTAAGCTGATAATGATTAACTCGCTTAATCTAACGAGTCGAGGTATCAATCCCAAAGGAGCTCCTACGTACTCATTCATCGAGTCGATAGAACGATTGAGATTTTGTGCTTCGTGTAGCGATGAGACGCTCTGAAAATTGACAAGAAAATGCTAAATATAAAATACTTATCCGACTCAGTCAGTGTGATTAATTTCTATATAAAGCGACAGGGAAATTTTGCTGAGATATTCATTCATTTTTAGGAAAATATTTTTCACATCGTTTACTTTTCACCGAACAAACAAACCCTAAACAACTTATTCTTAAAAAATTTTCGGAATCTTAAAATTCGAAAGGTGTTTGACACGTAGGCACGAGATAGAATTCCTTCCAAGAGAAGGCCTGTTACCATCTTGGAAACAAAGATGACCTTTCTGAAAGGTCTACCTTTTTTCCGATTCGACCCATTTCTCTGAAGAGGACTAATCGGCCTTTGAGGAAACAACTTGGAAATTTTCCATTTCTAGGAAAATTCTCCCCTTGAACAAAGTGTTGACAGAGAAGCAAGAAGTGAGTGAGCAAATTTTTTTGAAAGGTCTGTTACCATCTTAGAAACAAAGATTAGGGGTGAGCAACGGTCCAGGGTCCCTGGATCGACCCTGGACTGGCCCAACCCGGCCGGTCATGGTCCGGTTCCCAGGGGGACTGAGTCGGTTTTTGGTCCTGGGACCTCTGGACCATGTACTATGCGGGTTGGTCTTTGGTCTTGGGAGTTTGGGGTTGGTCCAACCCTGGCCAACCCTATATATATATATATATATATATATATGTTTTCCAAAGAACCTAATGCCCCTCCCACCTTTTTTTTTGGCGTTGAAAATAGAAACCCTATTGACTATTAAGCGTCGTCTCTCTTCTTCCCTCGCTTCTCTGTGGCTGTTCGCTAGATCCGCCTCTCCCTGCTCGCCTCACGAACCAACTTGCCTCTCTTGGCCCACCTCGGCGTCTCACGAACGGTGAACGCAGGTCGCCTCACTTGGCCCTCCTTGGCGTCTCATGAACAAGATATGAAGTTGTTTGTTTTGTTTTCAAGTGTTCAGAAATTGAAGCAATCTTTTGAGAATGAACAAGGTATGAAATTGTATAATTCATGGTTTATGTTATGTATTTTGACCATTTTATTTTTTAATTTTATTTCACATGTTTGTATACTACTAAGTGGAGATTTTTTTTTTGGTAAGGTACTAAGTGGAGATTTTTTTTTTGATGACCCGGGAACCGCTGTATAGCCGACAGCCGGCGACGTAAACCCAGGGTGACGCTAGTGCAGGACCCACCACCACGGCGCCACACTTAAGAATCCCTAATGACTACGCTGGGATTCGAACTTCCCACCCTTCGTGAGGGGCAGAGAGCGCGAATCAACGCAGCCGCTGCGGGCGGTGGTCTAAGTGGAGATTTTTGTTGTTGCGTTATCTTAGATTTTTATTTGATTTGTACCGGGGTCCATAGTTTGGTTACTCAATATTGCATTGTCGATAGATATGTATTTTCAAATTATACCGTTTGTCCTTTCAACAAATAAAAAAAATGAAACATAAAAAAAATCAGTTGGTACCAGGTTGACTCTAGAACCGAACCGGACTCATAGGGTCGGTCCAGTCCTCAGTCCCAAGCTTAATAGGGTCGGTCCTCGGTCCCAAAAATTGGGGACCAACACTGTGCGGATTGGTCCCAGGGTTAGGTGTTGGACCGGCCCAACCCGGACCATGTTCACCCCTAACAAGGATGACCTTTGGAAGGTCTACCTTTTTTCCGATTCGACCCATTTCTCTGAAGAGGACTAATCGGTCTTTGAGGAAACAACTTAGAAATTTTCCATTTCTAGGAAAATTCTCCCCTTGAACAAAGTGTTGACAGAGAAGCATGAAGTGAGTGAGCAAATTTTTTTTTGACTAGGACCGAGTCTATTATAGTCGTTGATCATGTGAGATTCATATCACTCGGGTTCATGCAAGAGTTTCTCGAAGTGCCTAAAAATGAACTTTATGCGCACGTGACGATCGACTAGTGCCCCTGAGTGAAAATGAACTTTTTCATTGATTAGATTAAACGAAATGAGAGTCCGAAAAAAAAAATCGTTTATTGAGCAGAAGGTCTTGCAAAATTGCTAGATGCTGTTGGTTCTGCCAACACATTGGCGATAGTGTAAGGCCAAATGCAAGGACTTTCATTATTTCAAGGCTGCAATGTTGATCACCGAAAGGAATACCACCAAATATGGTCAAATTCAGAAATGAGTTGGTGGGAAGTTGCTGTTATGGGCCTGAAGATATCCACCTTTTGTATGCATGAAAAAACTGGGCTTGGGCTGGACTTGAAGTACCATCCCTCTCTCTCTCTCTCTTCACGGCAACTTGTGATACTCCTGTTCGAAATGCAAACTTAAGAAGCATCGGACGAAACTAGTAAATCAAAGAAGATAATCTCAATGACAGTTCTTGTGCTCTTGTTCGAAATTCAAAATCTTTGTGATCCTTGCGAATGGTCTTGTGGTCGAGGATTTCATATTTGAGAGAAATTACGTTGCGCGCACACTCAATGTGTGCCTGCTTATATTCACGTGGGTATGGGTGGCTTGTGCATGCGCGCGTCTGTGTTTGAGAGAGAGAGAGAAAGAGAGAGATGAGGGGACGGATGCTTAGAATTTGTAAGGGCAACAGCGACAACCACCGCAATTTGGCCGTCGAGGATTTTGATATGTGATCTGCGTGCATGCGTGTCTTCTTGCCTGTCCAATATACACGTGAAAATTATGTTGCTCTTGTCATGTGTCGATCCCAAAGTCTATTTGTAGACGAATTACGTTCACATAGGTCACCCGTTGAACGTACTATCTAAATGAAATATTGCGAATGCATTCAACTCGCATGGACCCCATGCGTTCAAGAATTCTCGCCGATCACATGGCAAGCATGCAAACTCAAAGGTACAAAACATTCATCTTCTCATCATCTGAACTCTTTTGTTTTAGCAAACTGTCCCCAAGTGAAGGTGTCAATGGACCATCTTTTTTCCTGATTTGGTGTTATAGCGAGATATCGAAACCCAGACACAACTCATACATACATACGGATAGTGATTCTACGCCGCATGAAGTTTCGCATACAGGCTGATATCCCGGCCCTGGCAACCGGTACTTCGGCGGATCCTGCACGTGCCATGAAAGATTGTGAGGAAAAGATTAAGGTCTATCAGAGGGTAATCAAGGAGCTTCACGGAGCCAACTGTGTTTTTTGCCTGTAAAATATTGAGATGAGATGACCATTGACTCTGCGACCTTCATTTTTCTTTATTTATGGCCAAAGAGGAAGACGGTAGATCTGTGACGTGAATCACGACGGTTCGCTGGTCAGCTTCTGTCACTTTCTAGGACATGACTGGCCAGAAATTCCAGGAGTGCACACTCACCTAATTTTTCTGCAAGTTCCGGCAAAGTAGGAAAGCCTTTAATGACTTCTAGGGTTTTACACCAAAGTTCCTCAGCTACCCCACTTCGTGCACCACGTGCCACTTACTGCTAACAACACCATTCTTGTTTTTCATGCGTCAATGCCCACCGTCAGGTGAACTGCGTTCGTTGCAGTCAAGAATCAAGATTGTTTCCTTGTTTTCGGTAGTATAAATCCTGGGATCTAGCTAACGCAGTTTGGCATCTTCTGCTCTCGGTTCTCGGCATCTCTCCATCTCATGGTTCACCTTATCTCCCATAGTCTCTCTCTCTCCCCTCTCCTCTCGTCTCCTCATAACTTGTTCGTCCCCCAAGCTGACTCCTCGTGGGTTGTCTTTTGATCCGCCGCAACAACAGGCAACTGAAGACAGTCGCAAGTCGATCAACCCATCACGAGTTCGGGCTTGGAGGATTTGCGGTCGGGGCTTCGGTTTTGGAGAAGGACGATTGCTCAGGCATGAGCACTGTGATGGATTCTCCGCTCGTAGCACTCGCGTCCGATTACGCGAGCTTCGGATTCCTTGCCTCCGCGAGCAACTTGTGGACCTGGATCGTCGTCATCAGCACTGCAGCTCTCAGTTTCTGGCGAATCCGAGCCTCGGCGTCATCCGCCATTTCCAGGCGAGTAAGTGAAGAATACTTGTCGTCCTTGTCGTCGTCGTCGTCATCTCGTGAAGATGAAATTGTAAATGCGGATCGATCTTTTCCGCAACCCGCATCTTGTGGCACTGTGGAGGTAGAATTTGAATCTGGTGCTTCTACTCCTCCTCCTTTGTCTCTGACATGGTTTGAATGCGACGGCGGAGGAGTTACGAAGGGCAAGTTTACGACATATTACGAGGAGGATCGGAGAGAGGACGAGCCGCCGCTGCCGGCGACCACGACTGATGAAGCTGAGTTTGGTGGGAGAGGGTGGTGGTGGAGTTGGGAGGGAGTTGTGAGATTGAGGAATGGAGAAAGAGAGTGGTACCAGTTCCAGGACTTGAGGGCGATCAATGGCAACGTGGTGAGGCTGTGGGATGAGAGTTAGCAGAAGATAAAAAGACTAGTAATAGTGACGATTATCTGCTCTTACTCATGGATTGTAAATCTTTTTTACCATCACGTTGTATGTGAATTAGGATAAATAACCCTTCTCTAAACATGTATGCACGGCTAATTTTTGCGAACGTAATATAAAATGAGCGGTGATTACAATGTCGAGAGCACACTCACAATCATTGCATTGAAGTGATGCTATGCTCCCTCCTAGCTATTTGAAATATTAAATACCCCATGCTTCGACCAACATCTCAAAGTGATACTCTTGTACTAATGAACGAAAACGAGTCAATTTATATATCGTATAAGTTTCGCCGACTTTTTAGTTGTCTAGGCTAAGTAGGTATTACCATAAGCAGTCGGATCCATCTAGCATGCCATACTAACTAGGGAGAGGTTATGCTGCTGCCGATTTATGCACTTAACTTGAAGATCAAGAGACCATCTATCAACAAAAAAATCCCAACTTAAAATTATAAAATTTAGACACACAATATGTGTGTGTGTATCATGGGCCTAAACATGGGCCTAGGCGGCTAGGCCCATATGAGAGATCATCGGTTAGTGTTTGTGCAGTAGTTTAGTGATACGCTCTCCCCGGATTCCTCCGCCTAAGGCCTTTTTCATAATTTGTTCATTTACTCCTTTTTTTTTTCTTTTAGTATTTTCTTCGGTTAAGCTACTACGCCTAAACGATGTCGGATAAAGCTCCACTCATGAGGTGGTGGATGTCGGATAAAGCTCCACTCATGAGGTGGTGGTCGACATCACGGTTAATAGGAGCGGGAGATGATGTGGTTCGAGTGAGTAAGCTATGATATTCAAATTAAGCGCTTGACCACTCAATTAATCTTTCGAACTTTTGTTCCTTTTCAGTGCTCAAACGAAAATATACAAGCAGTTATTTATCATAAGACTTCATAATGTCCCGATCACATCTAATTCGATGAACACGTGACATATGAGCACCAGTTCACAGGAAAGTATCTCCGGACATACATCCGAATCAGGACACTGAGTAGTTTCATCTCTAACCAAGCTGATAGGGCGGACTTAGTTTTTGTTTAGCAAAGTTTGGTTCGAAACATCATCTGAGTTGCAGCACCAAGACGAAAGCATTGTATAAGCACATGGCATGAGCTTTTCAAATGGCAAATCAAGCCATGCAACAGCTTTCAGCCAAGTATGGAAAACTGACCCCATCACTTTTGCTGGCGAAGAAGGACAATCAATAGCACCATAGATGATGACGATGATGATGATGATATGACATTATGAGGGCCGCGAAGGCTGGCTGAATCGGCAACCATTGAGGGTGACTTGACTGCGTTGCAACAAGAGAGACATCGCGGGCATTTGCCAGTACCTTCCCTCGATTCGTTCGCTTAAAGCATGACATTTAGGTTGAATTGACTGGCATGTGGTAGGGTTCTCACCATCCATGGCCACCAAGAATTGAAATGCAACCATGGAAGATGGGAATCCGCTTTAACCAGAGGACCCGCCCACGATGGATGGGACCCGAACCCCGTCGGATTCGGATCTTAGGGCATCAATTTTCTTCGAGACGAATTGTGACGACGTGATTTATACGATTTGGAAAAGAGAAAATGCTTTGTAATCTTTATACATTTGATTTTGGTGGACATTTCGAAGAATTTATCCTGATTGAACGTTAAAAAAAGGAAGTAACATGTTTTATGTTAATACTAAGACCAAGTTAGAAATTAATGCGAGAACTCAAAATTCCCTTTTTACAGGTTCAAAACTTCCAATAAAATAGAAGGACCCAGATCGTTGCTGGTAAATTATAGATAGTATGCCACTACAAATTTGAGTTATTATCGGAAAGAAGTGACTACAAAATCATATTTTACCACCTTAGTTTGGTGTGAGACACTCTACAATTTTGATAGAAATATTTTCTCCTGTCCATAATTATGACTTTCGTATGGAAATCTAACTTTAAACAAGAATGACGAAGATAATGATCTCATATTGCAAAGGAAAAAGTCGAAATCCGTCGATTTTAGATGAGCTCTCGGATGGTTTCGAAATACAAATTTGAGTATGCCACTACAAATTTGAGTTATTATCGGAAAGAAGTGACTACAAAATCATATTTTACCACCTTAGTTTGGTGTGAGACACTCTACAATTTTGATAGAAATATTTTCTCCTGTCCATAATTATGACTTTCGTATGGAAATCTAACTTTAAACAAGAATGACGAAGATAATGATCTCATATTGCAAAGGAAAAAGTCGAAATCCGTCGATTTTAGATGAGCTCTCGGATGGTTTCGAAATACAAAGTTGAGTCATACATCCAAGTTAATGTGTTTCGTAGATGCTTCTCACTACATGTGATATCTCGTGATAAGCAACAGATCGTCTTGTCGCGATAAATCTGACAGGACATTAACGGAATTGCAATTCGGGTTTGCTGGCTCATTTGTTGTGGGATCAAAGGGATTTTGATAGGCTTGGGCTTTGGGCCCATTTTAAGTCATATATATATATTGTACTCGTATGAGAGATTATTGTAACGAGTGATTGTGGTTGTAAAACCTAAATATCATAGTGGAATCCCTTTGCAGAACGTAGCCCTATTCTAGAGATGAACTTGGGTAAACTCGTGTGTCAATTTTTTTTTCTATTATCTCTGTGATTGTTCTGATTCGGTTCCTTTTCTTCTTGCTTCTCCTGATGAATCGAATGTGTTCATACAATATTCTAAATGCCAGACAACAATGGGACAAATCTTGGAAGGAATGTTGGCATGTGGTTCATACTCCTCAGCAACTGGACAGCACAGGGGTCCCGCTCAAACTATTGATTGCGCGGCGAATCCTAACAAGGAGGGATGTGGTCATACAATATCCTAATTGAATGGTTTCGTAATTGGAGTAGGTTTCCTAGAAAGAGGTTTCCTATTTTGAATCAAACTTTTGTCTATATATTTTCTTTCTCTTGTAATTGAAAGATGTAATAGAGATGTACGGGATGCTAAATTTAGTGGAATTCTCAGCTGGACATAGCTCTAGTTTAAAGGTGAACCAAGATAAAACTTTGCGTCTCAAATTCTCCTTCTCGCTTTTATTTTCTATTTCTTTGTGATTGTGTGGCAAATCCTAACAAGGAGGGATAGTTCCACATGCGGTGCGAGCAATTGCCAGCATCAATGCGGTACCTCTTGTTTTCTTGGATCCTATCGAAACTTTCTTAGAGCTACTGTTCACAACGCACTCGTATGTGGAGTCCCGAGATTTGAAGGACAGTGCTCATCTTATCAAACGATATGAACCACGCAACAAAAGAAATATCACACATCAGATACCTATATGCTCTTGTTCGAATCCAAAGCCACCGACGAACTTCCATTTTAAACCCGTTCATCCTTTTCGAAACCGTTGTCGACTTAAATTGAGATGGCTAGCTCTTAAGGGCAAAGTATATGCAGCATGCAGTTCATTATTACTCGCGATTCGATTTCTTAACCTCGCGCCCCGATTAACTGTGTCGGTTAGAACGTATCGGACATTTATGGAAAGGATTAGTTCCAGCATGCATGTTCAATGGAACTTGGCGTAAATAACCTCGAGATGTCTGTGTAATCGTTTTATGTTAGAAATAACCGTGTGTTTTATCCCTGATTCTTTTCTTAATGATTAATGAGCATGTTTTGGGTACTCAATCAACATGACGTCGGACTCGATCAAAGTTTACTCGAGCAGGTCACGGTCCTAATCAAGCAAATATCGTTTTATTACGTACTAAGAAAAAGAGCTAAGGCTGAACCAGAAGAGGAAAATCCTGATTGCAGAAGTCCCTGTCGAGGCCTTTTTACTCATTGAATTCCACAAAATGTCTATTTGCTTCTTCTACATAAGACCACCTGGACAAGGGAAGACAAAGATGGAGTTCATTCAATTCACTTGGTGAACTCAATCACTCCCAGTGCCGACACAGCTCGGGCAGCGACCTTAAATCCTGTGAAACCAGCTCCTTTGCACAGGTACTCGAACTGATTCTCGGTCCTCTCCTTCCTCCCCGGCTGAATCAACATGGCGTTGTCGAGCAATGACACGAACCGAGACGCCCTCGTCTCCTCCGGCTCGTCCGGCATGATGAAGTCCATCACGATCACCTTCCCGTTCGCCGGCAAAGCCTTGTGGCAGTTCTTCAGGAACTTTAGGCATGACTCGTCGCTCCAATCGTGGCACGGACCCTGCCCAATTTACGGAGTCATGTAAAGTTAGGACACAGCTCGCGAAATCAACTTCAATTTAAGGAGTGTAACTAAAGCAAAGGATTCAATTAGCTTGCCTTAATCATGATCGCGTCACCCTCCGGGACGCTCGCGGACATATCCCCTCCGACGTGCTCCACGTCTGCACGCCATTATTACCAAAGTTATTAGAGGCCTTATTCGGGGACGACAATGCCTCAAATTTTTGCAAACACTATTTCGTGCTAAATAGTTTGAACCAAAATAAATGTGATAATTAATGTACAGGGATAAGAAGGAGCGTGTTCGATGACTTGGGGCAAATCGAAGTTGATGCCCTTGATTGAGGGGTACTTTGAGATGATCATGTTAAGGGTCGCGCCTTTTCCACCGCTAACATCAACTAGAGTCGAGATCCCATCGAACCCCCGGTAGACCTCGAGGATCTTCCTTGTATGCGCCGTAGATATATCGGCCATCGCATCATTGAAGTACTATTTCAGGGAAGAGTCCTCCTTCATGTACTGGAATATGGTCTTGCCATGGACGTTTTGGAACAAGTGTTAGAGTAATTAAATATTAAACCACGACTTTTTCTAATAGTTTAAGCTTTTAGAACAGTTGGCAGTGGTCCCACTAAATCTCCAGCTTTGATACCATATGAGATTTGATGGGACCACAGCCAATTATTCTAAAACTTAAACTTTTAGTCCGATGGTTAAACAAGCCACAATTCACATTGTCTTATCTGTTGCTACTGTTCAGAATTGGGAGATCCGCCAATTAGATGTCAAGAACATCTTCCTACACGGCGATCTCGATGTTCTTGTCTATATGGAACAACCATTGGGTTTCCGCGATTCATTTCATCCTGACTATGTTTGCTTACTTCGGCGTGCGCTATATGGCCTCAAACAAGTTCCCAGGACATGGTTTGACAAGTGATTTTCTTTTTGAATACGGATTCTTCTGCAACATAGCTGATCCATCACTAGTTGTTTATCGTCATCATGGTCATATTATTATTCTATTGCTCTATGTGGATGATATAGTCATCACTGGTGATTCTCCGAAATTACTAAACCATCTTGTGCAGGAACTTGGTCAAGTGTTTTCCATGAAAGACCTTGGCGTTCTTCATTATTTCTTGGGCATTGAAGTCAATTGCTCCACTGATGAACTCTTACTCTCACAACAAAAATATGCCTTGGATCTTTTGAATTGAGCATCAATGGCACAATGTAAGTCGATTTCTACTCCAATAGCTACCAAGCAATCACCACTCAAACATGGTGATAAGCCCTATGCTGATCCATCCCATTTTCGAAGTATTGTAAGCGCTCTTTAGTACCTTACCCTCACTCGTCCAGATCTCTCGCTTGCGGTCAACATAGTTTGCCAACATATGCATGCGCCAACTGTTGCTCACTATCAGATGGTAAAACGTATTCTACGATATGTTCGCGGTACTTTACATCTTGGGCTTCGCATTTTGTCTCGTAGTTCTCTCCAATTATTTGGCTTTGTTGATGTAGATTGGGCAGGGTGCAAACTCACCCGACGTTCTACCACTGGTTATTGTACTTTTCTCGGTCCAAATTGCATTTCATGGTGTGCCAAGAAACAACTTACTGTGGCCCGCTCCACAGCTGAAGCTGAATATCGGGCTCTTGCTTCTGTAGCTGCTGAACTCACTTGGATTTCATACATACTACGTGACATTGGGATCTACCAACATCAACCTTCGTTACTTTTCTCGGATAATATGTCAGCATTACATCTCACAACTAATCCAGTTTTTCATGCTCCAACAAAGCACATTGAGATCGATTATCATTTTGTTCGAGAAAAGGTTGCTCTTGGTTCTATCGTAACTCGTTATGTTCCGTCTTCCTCACAAATTGCTGATATTTTTACCAAACCATTGACTTGAGATATGTTTGTTGGTTTAAGAATCAAACTCGGTCTCTGGTCCTCCCCATTGACCAGTTTGAAGGGAAGTATTGAAGCAACAAATCCAAAGGCAAAAAATCAGAATATTTGCAGTGCAGAATCTTCTACAAATCAGCACGAAGATAACATATCAAGGAGAGTATCCACGAGTTGATCATTTAGAAAAAATTTTTGATTAGTCTTTTATTCAATTCCCTTGTAAATCAAATTGTATCTTTTATCTTTAACTTCTACCATAATTATAGGTGATAATATCTTTATTTATACTGTATAACATATCAATGAAAAGCAACGCTTCATCGACTCAATTCTCTATTTTCTTTAACAAGTTGCCTCCACCTCCGACAATTGCTTCCTTCACATGGAGCCTATCATTGCCAAAAAGGAAAGAATTCAATTAATAGCTCAATCTAATCTCCTCTTGTCGGGTGTAGTGTACCTTGAGCTTGTCCCGCATGATTTCTTTCAAATCATAGATAGGTCATGCTATCACAGATTAAGCAATTAAGACTCGATTCACTCTTTACTTACACAACTAGAGAAACTAAATAATTTTTCGATATCAAACCCAAGTCGTGGATGGAAATTTTCCACTCACCAGACGTCAATGGTGGCTCAGTGGAAGGCGAAGAGAGAGAGCGAGCCGATGGAGCCGCCATCCTCGTCCTTGACGTAGTACTTCCCGACCGGCGATATGGCGTACCGCCTCTCCATGGTCCTCCTGCCGTCGGATGTCTCGGACTCGTATGTGAGGAGCGAGTAGCTCGAGAGGAGACGAAGGACCCGGTCAACGATCTCGGGTGACTCGGGGGTCCTGGCGGGGAGGTGGGCGACCACCTCGGCGGGCAACACGTACGCCCCGGGGCCTGCCCGGGCTATGATCCCAAAGAGGTCGTGCTCGACGGTGGCATGCAGGATCACCGGGAAGACGTGACGTGACTGCTAGAGTACAAGAGGGCTATGAGGCATGGGTCGTCTTCTTCGTGGCAGGGTTTTGCTTGGTTTTGAGGGGAACTCATTTATCGCTTCTATGCTTCGATGTTGGAACAACGTTTTGGATGGGTGTTCGGTCGCTTCCTGAGAATTTATGAATCGACAAAGGAAGTGATTCACAAACTGCGTCGGAATCGCACATGGCGATGGGCAGTTGTAATCAAAGGTGAAACATGTAGGTCTCACCAAGTGGCCAAAAAGGAAGACTAGACAATATCAAAATATTCTTGTTCTACGGTCCAAAAATGACCACGATTCCATGTGACTTTCTTTTAAAAAGTATGGATAGCCTAGCGTAGGAAAATGGGGTTACACATATACGGGATCCGTTACATTAGTTAAAGTACTATCCCTCGCGACACATCGTTATATGCAGGTTGTTGTCTTGTCTTCCTCCACCTAATATTCTAGGTTCTTAGGTCAGAGTTTCAAGCGATTCTAGATCATGAAAGGGTGGATTTTCCCTTTCTAAAATGGGATATCTTTGTTAGAAATTCCAAAACTTATCATAAAAATGCACTTAAGTCTTAAAATATACAAAAAGTATAATCAAATCCTAAAACTTGTCAAATTAATTTAATCGAGTTCTACAATTAATACCGTCAAACTTACTAACAGAAAATACTGACATGGCGTTGACGTAGCTTATTTTAATATTTTCTCTCTTTTACGTGACGATGACCTGGTTAAAATATAAAACATAAAACTAAAACGACGTCGTTTTGGCTTAAATTTGATTTTTAATACTAATTTTATTTAAATTAAATTTAAAAAATAAGCTTTAAAAAAAATAAAGGAAGGAAGTGGATAGGTGGGGAGGGCTACAAGCCCTCGCCGCTACCGCCGCCGCCCCGCCATCGCCGAGAAGGGCCAATGAGGGTGGGGGGACGGCAGGCGAGGAGGGCAAGCCCTCCCTCCCCGCCTATCCTCCTCCTTTTTTATTTTATTTTAAATTTCAACTTATTTTTATAATTTAATTTAAATAAAATTATTATTAAAATAATAATTTAAAAAGCCACGACATCACCACGTATGATAGAAAAAATAAAAAAAAAAGTCACGTTAGCATTTTTCGTTAGTTAAATTGGACAGTGTTAATTTTAGAACTCGATTGAATCAATTTGATAAGTTTTAGGACGTGATTACATTTTTTGCAAATTTTAATACTCAATTGCACTTACGTGACAAATTTTAGGACTTCTAGTGAACATATACCTTTTAAGAAAAAAGAGTTAGAATGTCCAACTTAATTTATTAAATTGATGGAGATTATCTTGCATATAAGATATTGTAAAACTTCATGTTTATGCGACATGGGATATAATTAAAAAGCACGCTAGAGTTCATACAAGTATTTTTTTCACGGAATTAATTTACCATTAGGGATAAAATTCATCCGTAAAGTAGCTTACTTGTCATTACTCTCGTATCTTGTTACTTTCATGGTCTGGTCAATCTCCTTCCCCTCTGTCCTCGTCAACTTCCTGACATCCATGTCAATCGGACATGAATATCTTTTAGGCTCCGTTCGTTTAGCGGAAAATATTCTCTCGGAAAATATTTTCCGGGTTTTCCGGTGTTCGGGGGGCGGAAAACGTTTTCCGTGGGAAAATATTTTCCTTCCCTCCTCACAAAATAGCCTAAGTCTACGAAAAATGACTTCCGCTTTTTCAAAAGCGGAAATCATTTTCCGGAGCTTCTTCTTCTTCTTCTTCACTAAGGTCGCCGGCCGCCGCCGCCGCCGCGCCGGCCGCCGCCGCCGGACGCAGGACGTTGGCCGTCGGTCGCCGACCGCCGCCGCCGGACGCCGGACGTTGGCCGTCCGGTCGTCGACCGCCGCCGCCGGACGCTGGACATTGGCCGTCGGTCGCCGCCGCCGCCGGTCACCGCCGCCGGCCGCCTGTCACTGCCGCCGGTCGCCGGCGAAAAATATTTTCCAAAACTTTTTCATATTGGTCGCCGAACACCAGAAAATTATGTTCCGGGAAAACATTTTCCAGGAAAATGACTTCCGGGAAAATATTTTCTAAAAGGAGAATATTTTCCGCCAAACGAACGGAGCCTTAGAGAACTAAAAAAAGCCATTAAAAAGAACCAAACTATATACACAGTGATTAATTTTAACATAAATTTTTTCGATGACATCAAAATTTTCAAACTTATACTTATATGACATATTTACCTTCTGTCATGATTCCATCAATGAGCACTGTTAAAATCTGCTTACATGGACGCTGGGAAGCAATCGGTATTGACATGGCGTTAATGTGGTTTAAGTAAAATAAGAACGAGGGAAAATTTCAAATAAGGGCATGAAGTACCCTTATTTTCTCAAATAAGGATTTGAAGAGGTCACGACTATTTCAAATAAGGGCTTGACCTTGCCGGCCGACTAAATATTTCAGCCGATCAAGGGCATTTCCATCCAAAAACAATTTTAACCTCAATTTTAGTTAAAATAGATTAAAATTAAACTAACATTTTAAAAAATACAGGCAGGAGGGGGCTGTCGCCCCATCGCTGGTGGGGCGTCGGCCATGGCCGGCGGGGTCGCCAGCAACCCTTACCCAGATCTGGGAGAGGGTCACAGCCCTCTCCCGGTTCTGGCAAGGGCCAGCAAGCCTTAACGCCACGTAGGATGCCACGTGGAAGAGATAAAATAAAATAAATTAAAAAATCACGTCATCATTTTACATTAGTTAAATTGGACAGAATTAGCGGAAACACTCGATTTTTACACAAAATCAAGTCTCGGGCGAGGGCCTGCAAGCCCTCACCACTACAAAAAACATGTTTTTTCCGTCGCAAATTTGCGACGGAAAGTTGGTCGTTGCCAGTTCCGTCGCTAATTTGCGACGACTAATTTTTCGTCGCAAATTTGCGACGGATTGATTTTCCGTCGCAACGATAATTTGCGACGGATTTTGCGACGAAATTGGATTCGTCGCAAATTTGTACCAGAAAATTAATTTTGTGATATGCACCCCACCCCACTCGTCAATTTCTCTCTCTCTCTTTCAGTAGTGATTCGTCAGGTTGCCCGCTTTTCTCTCACCTTCTCCTTCTATTATTTCTCTCAATAATCCGTGCGCACAGAAATCAATCTCGGTGAGGCTTTTCCACAGGTAAGTATCGTAGCTAATTAAGTCAGTTTAAACATGCAACTAATATGGTCTTGTCCTTCTGATTCATCGTCAGATGTGAATTTTTTTTTTATTGACATTATTTTTTATTTTTGTTGTAAATTGGTCACCGGTCGCCGACCGGTGACCGGCTACTAATTTGCGACGGACGGTCTTTGTCCGTCGCAAAGCAAATTTGCGACGGATGGTCTTTGTCCATCGCAAAGCAAATTTGCGACAGACGAAAGGGCGAGGTGCCGGTCGACCTCGCCGCCGTGGCGGCCTCCGCCCAGATCTGGGCGAGGCCGACCGGCGTCGACCCATGGCCGACGAGGCCGCGCGGGGTGGCCATGGTCACGGGTTGACCTCGCCGTCGCGCTGGCTAGGGCGACGGCGAGGTCGACCGGCGGCCTCGGGCGAGGCCGGTCGGCCTCCCAAATCACTGGCGAGGCCGAGCGGCCTCGCCGGCCACCGGTTGACCTCGCCGTCGCCCGACTGGGCGACGCGACGTCGACCCGCGGCCATGGCGACCCCGCTTCGGCCTCGCCCAGATCAGCCGGGCCGGCTGCCATGGCGAGGCCGAGCGGCCTCGCCGGCGTCAGCCGGTCGCCAGACCGGCGACCGGAGAAAATTATAAGAAAATTTTTAAAAAAAAAAATCGGAAAAAATAAAAAAATTTTAAAAAATGAATGTTAAGTGATTTTGCTTTTATTTAGGTACGTGTCCAATTGAAGGTCTCGCAATCCAAATGAATTTTGCAATTCTCTTCAAATTGACCACTTTCTGCTATCAAGATTTCAGTCAAATATCTGGGTAAGTCTTCTTTACATGGTAATTTTTGCATTTTTTAAAATTTCGTAGTAATTGTTGCGTGAAAAACAAAATTTTAATTTTCATAAATTTTTTTTAATTAACAACGGTAGATATGATATTTTAAATATTTTACGATATTTTTTTATTTTAATACAGACACAATGCAAAGAAACAGGGCTTGGATGTATAATAAGAACTTACCTGGACGTCAAGGATTGACCGATGAATTTCGGACTGGGTTGGAACTATTTTGAGACTTTGCTAGTAGTAAATATGAGTTCATGGATGGAAATAAGTTAAGGTGTCCGTGTAGAAAGTGCAGTAATGGTAAATTTCATGTGTGTGATACAGTTAGAGAACATCTTTGTAGATTTGGGTTTACTCCGAATTATTATAATTGGACTTGCCATGGTGAACCATTTATATCTGATGAAGGATATCGAAGAAGTGATCAATTTTTAGGAGGGGAAGAATGTAGCTATTATGACCAATTGAACCCATACGAGAGGATGGTGATTGATGCAGCTGGTCAGAATTTTGTTTCAGATTCGAACCATGCAAGTACTAGTTTTACTCCTACACATGAACAAGTTGGTACTAGTCATGCATCACAATTGGAAGACATGGGAGTAACGGGTTTTGATGAGAATGTGTGTAATGGAGCTTTTTCATATAATCAATTCTGGGAAATGTTGAAAGCAGCAGATGAACCTTTATGGCCAGGTTGTGACAACCACACTAAGTTATCTGTGACAGCAAGACTATTAAATATCAAGGCAGAGCATAATGTGTCGCAAGATTGCTTCAACTCTTTTGTTGAAGTAATGCGGAAAACAATGCCTCGTGAAAACAGCATGCCAAGTGATTGTTACGATATGAAAAAGCTAGTGGATAACTTAGGTCTTCCGGTTATAAGGATTGATGTATGTAGTAGGGGTTGTATGTTATATTGGAGAGATGATGAAAATGCAGAATCTTGCAAATTCTGTAGCCAACCTAGATACAAGATTAATAGGAGGCAGGGTCGTAATCAGAAGCGTAGACCTTGCAAGCAAATGTTTTATCTGCCCTTAATCCCCAGATTGCAAAGGCTTTATGCGTCTCAAGCCACAGCTGAACACATGACTTGGCACGCAAATTATGAAACAAAAGAGGATCTAATGTGTCATCCTTCAGATGCAGAGGCATGGAAGCATTTTGATAGAACGTACCCTGAGTTTGCGATAGAGCCTCGAAACATCATGTTAGGTCTCTGCTCTGATGGATTTACCCCATTTGGGAAATCAGGAAAAAGTTATTCATGTTGGCCAGTTATCTTAACGCCGTACAATCTTTCACCTGGTATGTGCATGAAGACACCTTATATGTTTTTGACATTGATCGTGCCTGGCCCGCAAAATCCGAAAAAGTTAATAGATGTTTATATGCAACCATTGATTGAAGAGTTACAACGGCTATGGGAAGAAGGTGTCCTTACATATGATGTTTCTACTGATTAAATATTTGTAATGAAGGCTGCTCTTCTTTGGACGATAAATGACTTTCCAGCTTACGGAATGTTATCTGGATGGAGTACAGCTGGGATTTTAGGATGTCCGATATGTTTGGAGAGATCAAAGTCATTTTAGATTAAAACATGGAAAGAAGCTCAGCTATTTTGACTGTCACAGACAATTTTTACCGATAAATCATACTTTCAGAAGGAATAAAAAAAAGTTCATCAAGAATATGACTGAAAGAACACGTCCACCTTTGAGGTTGACCGGCGATCAAATTTGGGAGCGGGTGCAGGACTTTCCACTGTTGTTCAGAACCCTCACGGTACGACTTTTGCGTACGGAAGTAGACATAAGTGGACAAAACGCAGTATATTTTGGGATCTACCGTATTGAAAGGCCCATCTTATTCATCATAATCTTGACGTCATGCACATAGAAAAGAATGTTTTCGACAATGTCATAAATACTGTGATGGATGTCACCGGAAAAATAAAAGACAACTTGAACGCAAGAAAAGATATGAGAGATATTTGTGATCGACCAACACTAGATGTGGATGCAAGCAGCAGGGGACCAAAACCAAAAGCAGTTTATACATTGGATAAGGAGCAGAGGCGAGTTGTTTGTCAATGGTTGAAATCTGTGCGGTTTCCTGATGGATATGCTTCGAACCTCGGAAGATGTGTTAATTTGAATGAATGCAAGTTGACAGGTTTGAAGAGTCATGATTGTCACATATTGATGGAAAGACTAATTCCAATAACTTTCAAGGAAGTTCTACCGAACTTTGTATGAGGTTCCATTACAGAGTTAAGCAATTTCCTGCATGATATTTGCTCGACAGTGTTAAAAGCATCACACATTGAGAAACTGGAGAGAGATATTCCAATTATTCTTTGCAACTTAGAAATGATATTTCCTCCATCGTTTTTTGATTCGATGGAGCATCTCTTAGTTCACTTGCCTTATGAGGCCAAAATTGCAGGTCCCGTCCAATTTCGATGGATGTATCCATTTGAGAGGTAAATTTTTTTTTCTTAAATAAAGTTCAAATTACTTTATTATATATTATGTTCTGATAAACTTCTTTATATTACAACTAGATTCGTATATCATTTGAAGAAAAAAGTGAAGAATAAGGCACGTGTTGAAGCTTCAATTTGTAATGCATATATTGTGGAAGAAGTGACAACATTTGCATCATACTTTTTGAGCCGCACGTGCAGTGCAAGAGGCAGAGCGCAGGCAGAAATGATGAGGGCCCCATTGATCCCAGTCGCCGCCCATTCTCTATTTTCAATTATCTGGGTCGACCAAGCGGCGCATGTCAGTCTCATTACCTAACAGGCGAAGAATTGCATGCAGCCCATACATATATTTTACTGAACTGCCCAGAAGTCGAGCCATACTTCGAGTAAGTGTAAATTTGCAAATATATGTATTGTGTGTCAAATATTTGCTAATATATAAATGGTATTTATTACTAGGATTTTCCAAACTTCAATGTATGAACTACCACAAAATGAGTTTGACCGTATGTGCGACGAATAATTTGCATCATGGTTCAAAAAATATGTAAGTTGCCTATGGACCGTTCACTTGTCTTATTAAAATTTTATACATCATTTATTGAAATATATATTCTTGATTTTGCGTGTGTAACCTTAGGTTCACAATAATCATGATGAACTTGGAGAGCAAGGATTGCTATATTATCTGTCATGGGGTCCACAGTTAAGAGTGCGGAGTTGGCCAGCATATTTCATAAATGGATATAATTTTCACACTCAAAAATATAGAATGGGAAAAGCCACAATGAATAGTGGTGTGTCTGTTCGGTTATCCAATGGTGGCAGTTCAAAAGATGATTTTTATGGCTTGTTGGATGAAATCATAGAGATAGAGTACCCTGGACCATTAATGATGCGGGTTGTGTTATTTAAGTGCAAGTGGTTCGACCCGTCAAAGGAATGAAGGTGCATACGAAGTTTAATTTGGTTGAAATAAATCACAAGAAAATGTATATGAAATATGAACCATTTGTCTTGGCACAACAAGCAATTCAAGTATGTTATGCATCATATCCTAGTTTGAAACGTGATAAAGCTGATTGGTGGGCTGTATGTAAAATCAAAGCACGGAGAAAAATCGAGGAACACTGGAAGGACAGAGCCTATCAACAAGAGGAAGTTTCTAACACGGTTGAAACTGAGGAATATAACATTCCAACTTTACGAGATCCATGTGGAGCTATGATAGATGTGGATCCAACAGAAATTTGCGAATTAAATGTACAAGACTGTTCAGAATCTGATTTTGAGACAGATGATGAAGACGAAAAGCAAGACGAAGACGAATTGGAAGACGAAGACGAAGATGCAGATGAAGACGAAGACGAAAACGAAGACGAAGATTAAAATTTTTGTGACAAAACACTAATGATGTGTAATTATTATTGCGACAAGTGTTATTTTGGTTGTCATAATTATTATTATTGTTCTTGTTATTATTGATATTGTTATTAACATTATTGTTGTTGTTATTACTGTTGTTGTCGCTTATTCTTCTTAATTTAATTGATCGTCGGAAAATTTGTCGCTAAATGACGACAAGTCAAATATTATTCGTGCGATGACATTTGCGATATTATATTTTCCAATGGATTTGGATCGTCGCTAAATTCGTTGCTCATTTTACGACAACAACTTATTCGTGGCTACTGTTCATCGAATAATTATTGACGGATTTGCAAATTCACGGCAATTGTTCGAATCCGTCGCAAAATTTGCGATGGATTCGAAAATGTACTTTATTTTTGGAATCCGAAATAAATCTGTTGAAATTTGCGACGGAAAAATATTGTCTGTCGCAAAATTGTGGATGGAAAAAAATACGTCGCAAATTTGCGACGGACTTTTTTATGTCCGTCGCAAATTTGCGACGGAAAATAATTCCGTCTGTCGCAAATTTGCGACGGACACAACAAAGTCCATCGCAAATTTGGGACGGAAAATAATCCCGTCGCAAATTTGCGATGGACATAACAAAGTCCGTCGCAAATTTGCGACGGACGGAATTATTTTCCGTCGCAAATTTACGACGGACCAAAATAATGTCCGTCGCAAATTTGCGACAGTTACAACAACGTCCATCGCAAATTTGCGATGGACATTATATATGCCGTCGCAAATTATGTTGGTCCGTCGCAAATTTGGGACGGGAAAAATTACCTCCCAAATTTGCGACGGACTATTTCTTCCGTCGCAAATTTGCGACAGACACAACAAATTCCATTGCAAATTTTCGACGGACCAAAACACAAGTCCGTCGCAAAATTTGGGTCGGGAAAAAAAATTCCCTCCCAAATTTGCGACGGATAAAAAAAGTCCGTCGCAAATTTACGACGGACAAAAAAAGTCCGTCGCAAATTTGGGACGGGAAAAATTCCCTCCCAAATTTGCAACGGAGAAAAAGAATTTGCGACGGATAAAAATGTCCGTCGCAAATTTGCGACGGACCAAAACATGTCCGTCGCAAATTTGGGACGGAAAAAAATTCCCTTGTAAATTTGCGACGGACTGTTTTGTCCATCGCAAATTTGCAACGGAAAAAACAGTCTGTCGCAAATTTGCGACCGACGAAAAAGTCCGTCGCAAATTTGCGACGGACTCACCGGAAATTTGCGTCAGTGGCAAATTTGCAATGGATAAAACATTCGTCGCAAATTTGCGACGGACGGTTTGGTCCGTCGCAAATTTTGCGAAGGACTACCCGGAAATTTGCGTCCGTTGCAAATTTGCGACGGACGTAACATCCGTTGCAAATTTGCGATGGACGAGAGTGGTCCGTCGCAAATTTGCGACAGAAGACAGTGGTCCGTCGCAAATTTGCGACGGACGAGAGTTGCCGTCCGTCGCAAATTTACGACGGACAAAACCGTCCATCGCAATCTCTCTCTCCCGCCTGCACACGCACGTGCCCCCGTCAGCTTTTCCTCTCTGACATTTTTTGTTGTTTTTCGCCTCTTATTATTATTATTCTTCTTCTTCGTCTTCTTCGCCTTCTTCGCCGAGTGCACTACCGTCGCCGTCGCCGCCGTCTTCTTCGTCTCTTTGCTCCGTCGCCGCAGTCGCCGTCGCCGTCGCCCCCGTCCCTGTCGTCATCTGCCTGCGCGTGGGGTTGCCGCTCATCGCCGCCTCGCTCGTCCGCGCACCTCGCCGGCCCGCCTCGCAGCTGCCTGAAGCCGTCGTCGACCAGGCCTCGCCCGAGCTCGCCGTCGCCGCCCGGCAGCCGCCGAGCCTCGCCGAGCTCCCGTCGCCGCCCGGCCAGCCCGCCCGGCCTCGCCGAGCTCCCCGTCACCGCCCAATTGTCGCCGCCTGCCAGCCGCCCATCTCGGCCGAGCTCGCCCGTCCCACGCCCGCCGCCGCCCAATCCAGTCGCCGAACAGCTAGGCCGCCCAGCCTCGCCGAGCTCACCGTCGCCGCCTGGCCGCCGCCCTGAGGCCGTCGCCCGCCCGGCTCGCACCTGTCTAGCCGCCGCCGCCCACTCACCGTCCTCGAGGCCGTCGCCACCCGGCTCGCCGCCCCCATCCGGCCCGCCGCCGCCTAGCCACCGCCCAACCGTTGCCGCCGTCGTTGCCACCCGGCTCGCCGCCCTCCGCCGCCGCCGCCGCCGTGCCGAGCCCGCCACTATTAACCGTCGCAAAATCTAATTATTGTTGGGTTTTTCTTGGCCTTGAACCAAGTAAGCAACTCTCTAAATGCTACCTATTATAATGAGTATTAATCGGACTTGTTTAGGGATTGTTTAGTGTCTGATTGGTTGGCTACGTTAGGAGTCGATTTGAGGATTGCATGTGGCTTTGATCGATGTACGACTGGTTAATTTGTTCATTATATCGCCGATTAACCGTTTAATGATCATCGGGTGATTGATTAAGCGTTTATTCAGAAAATGCATTAAAATTGAACAATTCTTGAAAAATTCCAAAAAATTTCGTGAAAATTTAAAAAAGTCATATTTTGGGAAAATATTAAATTTGGTGAATGTTTTTTTTTAAATTAAAAAAACCAAAATTTCAAAATATCACAAAATGGCAAAAAATAACTGTAGCCACCCACTTTGAGTGAAATTTAAATTTTTTTAGGTGCCCGAAAAAAGAATAATAATAAAAAATTCAAAATTTTCAAAATATTATAAAATGGCTTAAAATACTTGTGGCCAACCATTTTGAGAGAAATTGTAAATTTTTTAGGTGCACGAAAAATGTAAAAATAATAATAAAATAAAAAATTTCAAAACTTACAGAATGGCTTAGAATACATGTGGCCGTCGACTTTGAGTGAAAAATTATTTTTTTTAGGTGGCCAAAAAAAATTAAATATGTAAAAAAATTGAAAACTTCTCAGAATTGCTTATAATACCTGTGGCCACCCACTTTGAGTGAAATTTAAATTTTTTTACGTGGCCACAAAAAGTAAAAATTACAAAAAAAAAATATTTCAAAACTTTACAGAATAGCTTAGAATACCCGTGGCCACCCACTTTTAGTGACATTTAAATTTTTTTAGGTGCCCAAAAAATTGCAAAAATAATAAAATTTATTTTATTACAAAACTTCACAGAATGGCTTAAAATACTTGTGGCCAGCCACTTTGAGTGAAATTTAAATTTTTGTAGGTGCCCAAAAAAATATAAAAAATCAAAAATTTGAAAACTTCACAAAATGGCTTATAATACATGTGGTCACCCACTTTTAGTGAAATTTACATTTTTTTAGATGCCCAAAAAAATTAAAAAATAATAAAAGCCACAAAATTTCAAAACTTTACATAATGGCTTAGAATACCTGTGGCCACCCACTTTGAGTGAAATTTAAATTTTTTTAGATGCCCAAAAAATTAAAGGCTTATAATGCCCGTGGCCACCACTTTGATTGATGATCGTGTGGCCGAGAACGAAGATCATGTGGCTGAAATTAATGTTTCATGGTTGTTCTTGTACTTGATGAATTATCGTGTGGTTTGAAAGTGGATCGTGTGGTTAATTATGGCTAATGTCGGCTTAGCATGGCATATCGTGCTCATATATTGATGTTTGATATCAAAATGAGTGCGATTCATAGTATATTTGTTCGTAGGAAATTGCACGTCATAAACACTCGGCATTGGCTAATTAAGAGGGAACATTTTCTGCAGCCTATCAAAATGGTAAGCTTCGTCATGTACGTCATTATGTCTCCGTAATACGTGTTCATATTTTTTTACATATTTGTCTAACCTTCCTACTTGTCAGTTTAAACGTGGAGGTCACGTGCATAGAAGACCAGCCTCTTCAACGTCCTCGTCCCCCGCCCTTTCCTCGTCTCCTGTCCTTTCATCTAACCCGCAACCACGATATGCTTATGGACAATATGAACACGTTGGTCCTTCCTCCAACACTCAAGAACATGTTATGGGACTTGGCCACATGCCAACTCAATCTCCTCCAGTTCAATCACCTTTGGCTCCCTCTCCTTCCGTTCCACCTTATTATTCAGCGCAACATTCGCATAATGACGGAAACAAAGGTCAAGAAGATAACCGAATCCTGATATGCCCATTTGGCGATTCGTAAGTACTTCAATTTTTTTTTTTAGTATATGTAATATTTATGGCTTTCGATATGGATGTCAACTGAATTGTCGATGTTGCACAATATCCGTATGTTTGCAGATTTACAGATGCTACGTTTGTTGTGAGGGAACTGAATAAAATAATCAAAAACTATTGGATGGGGGAGTATGTTAATTACAGAAATGTTCCACAAGAGGTGAAAGATTTGTGGTGGAATGAGTTCAAGGTAAGTTTTAGATATTCTATTTTCTTACCAACTAAGTTCGGTGTAGTATATTGATGGTCAAGAATGATGTAAAGGGACCAGAACAGCTCTTTAGTTTTTGGTACTAAAGGGGAAAGAATATTTTTCCCGAGATGAACTTAACAAAGCCTATCGCCGAATTGTCTGGTGCATGATAATGGATATGTGACCATCATAATAACTTTCAGTTTTGCTTGTATTGATTGCAGCGGAAGTTCAGGTGGGATGACTAGCTCGAGAATGAAGTGAGAAGAATTTTTCAAACGAAAGTCAGTGATCACATACAAAATGTGATGAATAGAGCGAAGAGCAGGAGAGTGAAGCCGGCTTTCATTATAGCTGACAATTGGGCGGAAATTAACAGAATTTGGGAAACTGAGAAGAGTCAGCAAATCAGTGAGCAGAATAAAAAGAATCGATCTTCTAGTTCTAGTGAAGGGTCTTTCACATATGCTGGGGGCTGTATCAACATTGGGGAGCATCGCAAACGACTGGTAAGTCTGTTAAATAAGTTATAAGTGTTGAGGAAAACTCCTATTGATTTTGAAGTTGACAAAACCTTCTATATTTTTGTAAATCTAATACTTGTTCTGAACAATTTTATTCCAGGTCTGTATATTCTGGAAGCTCAGAAGAAAGTTATTCAGACTTTACAAACTGTCAAGTATGTTTTTGAAGACCCACATAATCTAGATTCTGAGATTCAGACGCAGAAGTTATTTAGATGCAGATGCAGAAGTAGAAGTTTTTCAGATGCAAATGCAGACGAAGAAATTATTCAGACGCAGAAATTCTTCAGACGCAGACGCAGAAATTCTTCAGACGCAGACGCAGAATTTCTTCAGACGCAGAATTCAGAACATATCACAACAGCTAGTAATCTGGCATGGATTTCACAGAAGGAATGTTCTGATTGTCTCAATCTGAATCAGATTGATTGACAAATCAAACATCACGACAAGAATGCATTACAACGGACAAAGCTCTACTTATGGAAACCAAGATTCGATTGTATGGGCGAGCGAGAATCGCGGGATTCGAACATCAACCAACGGCTACTCAATCCTTATACAAATCTGTCCAAGGTGAAGATTGGAAGATGATCCTCTGAAAGCTGTCCAACGGCTAGTTTGGAAGTAGAGGAGTATTTAAGGAGATCAACGAGCAGCAGAAGGAAGAACAGAATCAAGAATCAACAAGTCCAAAGTCTGAGCATACTCCAATCATTTCTCTTGTCGTTCTGAGCAAAACATTAAGATCTTGAGGGATACTTTGTAAGAGTGATTGTGTGAGATAGAGAGTCCTATCATACACAAGAGTATTGACTCTCAGAAGTTGTAATTCCTCTTGATTACATAGTGAAATCCAGCCAGTAGGCTGTAAGCGTGGGAGAGTGGACGTAGGCTTGCTATAAGCCGAACCACTATAAACTTGTGTGCAGTTTTTCTATCCCTTAACTCTTACTTTACATACTGCACATCAAGAGCACCGTCTATATAATCTGTCTTGAATTTGAATTTTATTCAGACTCTTCTGTGATTTACTTTGTTTCCGCATAAATTTTCTAAAATTGTTTTAGATCACCTATTCACCCCCCTCTAGGTGATCCTTGCTAGCTACATCAATTGGTATCAGAGCAAGGTTGCTCATTTATTGAAGTGTTTTACTTCTGAGCTAACGATCTATATGGCTAGCTATGGTGCTCCAGGGCTCATTGAAGGACAGAGCAACAACAGACCACCATATTTCGATGGCAAGGAATATAGTGTCTGGAAGAATAAGATGAAGGCATTCATAAAGTCAATTGATCACATGCAATGGGATGTCATCATCAGAGGAGTCAATCCAAGATCTTCTGGTTCAAAAGAAAAGGCAGAAGCAAGCATAACAACAGATCCTCCATTATCTCAAACTGAGATATCCAAAAGAGAAACTTTAGATTCCAAAGCAATTTATTCTCTCTATTGTGCTTTATCTCCTATTGAATATAAAAAAATTGCTGCTTGTGAATCAGCTAAGGAAATCTGGGATACTCTCCTTGTCACTTATGAAGGAACAGATCGAGCCAAGGAAACTCAAATCAATCTTTTGCTTGGTCAATATGAATCATTCAAAATGAAGCCTGGAGAATCAATTGCTGATTTGTATGACAGGTTTACTGATATAGTAAACGGTCTTGCTTATCAAGGACAACATTCCGATGCAATGAAAGTCAACAAACTCCCGAGAGGACCGACAAATCAGTGGGATACCATCAAAACATCTCTTCGAGAAACACAAAGGATCAAGCCTCTATCAGTGAATGAGTTAATTGGAACTCTTCAATCATATGAGACTGAGAAACGGAATGAGGAGATTGAATCCAAAGGTAATAAATCAATTGCTTTGAAGACTAACATTGATTCTGATGCAGATTCTGAAGATGAAGACGTTGATGATGAAGAACTAGCTCTCTTTATAAAGAAGTATAAGAAAATGAAGATCAAAGGAAGAAACCTCAAAGGTAAGAAGCCTTTTGAGAAGAAGAAATCTTTCGATGACACTGATAGATCGAAAGATGTTATGTGCTTTCACTGTAAGAAACGTGGACATATCAAGCCAAATTGTCCACTTCTGAAAAAGAAGACCAAGTTTGAGAAAGCAAAGAAGGCCTTAAAAGCAGAAACTTGGAGTGACACAGAGTGTGAAGACAGTGATGAAGATATCTCAAATTTCTGTCTAATGGCTAAGTCAGATTCAGACCTAGACTCAGATTCAGATTCTGATCCCAAAGTGGAAATTGAGGTAAAACATTCTGACATGCCTATTGAAGTATCAAATTACATTGATGAATTATGCTTTGAATTCAAGACTGCTCTTAAATGCATCTCTTCTTTGAAAAAGGAAAATTCATCACTGAGGCAACAGGATGTTTCACAAAAAGAGAAAATCGATTTCCTTCAAAAAGAATTTCATCAAGTCAAGGAAAGTCGAGATTTTCTTTCCAAAGAAAATGCAGTTTTGAAAAAGCAAGTTTCAGAAATTACTTCCAAGTTTTCAAAGGGTTCAGAAACCTTGAAGCATATCCTTTCTATTCAAATTCCTTACTACAACAAATCTGGTCTCGGATTTGTGAAGGAAAGTGATAGCTTGATTGATTTTCCAAAGGTCAAGGAGAGATTAAAACAAAGACCTCCTCGACAAGCTTATAAAAATCATTTCAAAAGGAATTTTGTAAAACCTGTTGGCCGAAGTGCACTCAGGTGCTCAAAATGTGGAGATCCACAACATTTTGAGAATGAATGTCCTAAGGTCTGGAGACTTGTTAGAAGAGATTTTGTTAAGACAGCGTATACTAATACTCAAGGACCCAAACAAATTTGGGTACCAAAGAAAGCTTGAGATGTTGTGATTTTTGCAGGTTACCACAAAGAGAAAAAGGAAGTGGTACCTAGACAGTGGATGTTCTAGACATATGACAGGAGATCCAAGCATATTTGCTGATCTACACAGTCTGAATGGTGGAAAAGTTTCTTTTGGAGGAAATACCAAAGGAAAAATTGTTGGCAAAGGAACAGTAGAAATTGGAGGACTTACAATCAATGATGTCTCTTTGGTGAAAGGACTCAACTACAACTTGATAAGCATAAGCCAACTATGTGATACAGGTTTCAGAATCAACTTTCAAGAAGATACATGCTCAGGGACAAGCAAAGATTCTTCTCAAACATTTACAGGAAGAAGACATGGCAATATCTATCTTCTAGATGTCAATCCAATCTCCACTCACTGTTTGATCTCAATCAAAGAGGATGAAGATTTATGGCATAGAAGATTGGGGCATATCAGTATGAAACAAATCTCAAAGATCTCAAACAAGAAACTGGTTCGAGGTCTACCGGATTTGAAATACAAGAAAACAGAGTTATGCAATGCCTGTACTCTAGGAAAACAAGTAAGAAGTTCTTTCAAGTCTATACATCATGTTTCCACTAATCGTGCTTTGCAGCTTCTTCATATGGATCTATTTGGACCAACCAGAACACAGAGTATTGGTGGTAAGAAATATTATTTAGTCATTGTTGATGACTTCACAAGATTTACTTGGGTGTTCTTCCTTGCTCATAAAAATGAAGCACTTTCATATTTTTCAAAATTTGCAAAAAGAGTTCAGAATGAAAAGGGCTATTCCATTTCCAGCATTAAAACTGATCATGGGGGAGAATTTGAAAATCAAAGTTTTTCAAACTTTTGTGAGGAAAATGGCTTTCAACACAATTTTTCTACTCCTTATACACCAGAACAAAATGGTGTTGTGGAGAGGAAAAATCGTTCTTTGCAAGAAATGGCAAAAACTCGTTGATTGAAAGCAAAATTCCTTTTCATTTCCGCGTATGCGCTTTTACAAGATGTTATATCATTAATGAGTTTTTCTCGACCTATTCTTGAGAAAACCCCCTATGAGCTTTTCAAAGGTAGAAAGCCCAACATTTCATATTTTCGAGTGTTTGGTTGTAAATGCTATATTCTGAAAAATCCAAATGACCGCACTGGTAAGTTTGATGAGAAAGCAGATGAAGGATTTTTCCTTGGATATTCTACTTCAAGTAAAGCATACAGAGTCTTCAACAAGAACTCTTAGACTGTTGAAGAATCAATGAATGTAAAGTTTGAAGAAAACATTCAGACTCACAGAGATGAATCTGAACCATCTCCCAACATTCAAGATCTATCAGAAGATCATCAACAATCAGTCTCAGAAGGAAAAGAAGATATAATACAGACTCAACCAGAAAGTTCAGAGTCTGCAGATTTTCAGAAGGAAAGATTTGACAAAAACTGGAAACATAAATCCAGTCATCCGAAGAACCTCATCATTGGAGAAATAGAAGATGGCATCAAGACAAGATCCAAACACAAAGAGAACATCAGCAACTTGGCATTAATATCAGAAATAGAACCAAAAGAAGTTGGTGAAGCCTTATCAGATGAAAGCTGGATCGATGCTATGCAGGAGGAATTTCAGCAGTTCAGAATCAATAAAGTTTGGGAGCTTATGCCAAGACCCAAAAATTATCCAGTCATTGGAACAAAATGGGTATTCAGAAACAAACTGGATGACAAAGGGAAAGTTACAAGAAACAAAGCAAGACTGGTTGCAAAAGGCTATTCTCAAGAAGAAGGCATAGATTATGATGAAACTTATGCACCAGTTGCAAGATTAGAAGCCATTCGGCTACTATTAGCTTATGCTTGTTTCCATAACTTTAAATTGTTTCAGATGGACGTGAAAAGTGCTTTTCTGAATGGATATATCAAAGAAGAAGTATATGTGGAACAACCACCAGGTTTCGAAGAACCTAGAAAGACTGATTATGTCTACAGACTCAAGAAGGCTCTTTACGGTCTGAAACAAGCACCCAGAGCTTGGTACGAAAGGTTAAGTAATTTCCTTCTGCAAAATGGTTTTACCAAAGGTAAGGTTGATATAATTTTATTCGTTAAGAAAAAGGGTAAGGATTTCCTACTTGTTCAAATTTATGTTGATGATATAATTTTTGGATCCTCTAACGAACTGCTATGCAAAGAATTCTCAAAGAATATGCAGAACGAGTTCGAAATGAGTATGATGGGAGAATTATCATTCTTTCTTGGCCTTCAAGTGAAACAAACCAAAGATGGTACATTCATTTGCCAAGAAAAGTATGCAAAGGAGATTATCAAGAAGTTTGGATTACAGAATTGCAAGAAGACAGACATTCCCATGTCTCATTCATCCAAACTGGACAAAGATGAAAATGGTAAAAAGGTTGATCAGAAGGTATATAGAAGCATGATAGGTTCACTATTATATCTAACTGCATCTAGACCTGACATTCTTTTTAGTGTCTGTATGTGTGCAAGATTTCAATCAGACCCAAGGGAATCTCATTTTTCTGCAGTAAAGAGAATAATCAAATACATTGGAACATATCCAATGTTAGGTCTTTGGTATTCCAAAGATTCAGATTTTACTCTTACTGGTTATTCTGATGCTAATTTAGCTGGATGTAAAGTGGACAGGAAAAGTACTTCAGGTACATGTCAACTGTTTGGAAATATGTTGGTATCATGGTACTCAAAGAAGCAAAATACAGTTGCACTTTCTACAGCAGAAGCAGAATATGTAGCATTGGGAAGTTGCTGTGCACAGATTCTGTGGATGAAGCAGCAATTACAAGACTTTGATATTGAAGAATCAAATGTTCCAATCAAATGTGACAACACAAGTGCAATCAATTTGACAAAGAACCCGATTCTTCATTCTCGAGCTAAGCATATTGAAATCAAGCATCACTTTATTCGAGATCATGTTCAAAATGGTGATGTAAATATTCAATTCATTGATTCTAAGAATCAATTAGCTGATATATTTACAAAACCTCTTGATAAATCTTCATTTGAATTCATAAGAGACAAACTGTGCATCACTTATCCATTTTCCTGAAGTGTTTGATAGACAGGAATTTTTCAGACTCAAGTAATCTCAGTCTGAACATTTTTCAGACTCACAATGAAAGGTACGTTTCTTATTCAAATTTTGGCGGGTATTTTATTTGACATTTTTGGCAGAATATTTTTACAATCGTTACTTTTAGAAGCAAATCAGGTATGTATTATCTTACATTGTGCTTAATATATCATCTCGTCTGACTAAGCTTCATAAAGTATTTCTTCTTCATACTTGCTTGGGATATCCTTTTATTTTCTAAAAATAACCTTTCCTTCCAAAAATTACCCATCTCCCTTTTAAACCCGTCCTTCTCTTTTCGAAACCCTATCAGTACGATCTCTTACTCTCAAAACTCTTCCGATATTCGAGACTCTCCTCTTCTTCCTCCAAAGATCGAAACTTTCGTCTCCAAAGGTGATCATAATGCCGGTCAAGATGGTGGCCCGTAGAAGATCGTCCCGTATTCTAAATCAAGACTCAAAGTCTACTGCATCGGCGGAATATTTGGAAGTTTCAGACTCAGAATCCGATCATCCTGCAGACCCTTCTGTAGCGTCAACACCTCAGCGATCGTCTCCTCCAATATCATCTGGTACAACTGATTTTCGGTTCAAAAGCATTAAATATGTGTGGGAACACTATCAAAGGTTGAAAAGGTTCAATGCCTCTGAGTCGGCTCTTCGTGCTTGTCTGAAAGACAACAATCTTCGCTCTGAAACTCATCTTGTGGAAACCTATTCTGATTACTGCACTAAATCTGGACAAGTTCCAACCACCTCTACCCCACTAGAAACTTCCTCCAGAAAGGGCAAAGAAAAAGTTGGAGAAGCTTCAACTCCTTCTGAGAAGAAATCGGTCCATGTAAGCCCTAAGTCTTCTAGTGCGTCAAAATTTGTTGTTCCTGATGATGATGCACGATTTTTTGAGACTTTTGAGATCAAGGTTGGAATAGCATCTGGTTTGCCTGAAACAGGATGCTTATTCAGAAGCACTGCGCATCAGATGTACTACAAGATGTTACTTGCTAGAGGAGTAATGAACAATAGGACTGTAGATTTTGAATACTTGGAGAAAGCCGGTATTTCTGTACAGCACCTATTTGAGCAATTAGGGATTTATGAATTCTATCTTCAATCTGCCCATACTTATGCTGAATTGACTGCCTACTTTTATTCCAATCTTTCAATTCTGTCACCAAATTGGATTCAGTTTACTGTTGGTGATAAGAAGGTTGACTTAAAGGCGCATGAGTTGGCTAAGATCATTGGAGCCAAACACTCCACTTTTACTCCGTTGGCAGTAAATCTTGAAGAAGCTTCACAGGTAGCTTCTGAAAATTCAGACTTTGCTCAAGTATCCAAGCGGCATCTCTCCTATTCTGACTTATCCAGACGATCCGTGATCCTACACAAGATCATTATAAACTGTTTAAAGCCAAAAGATGCCTCAAAAACTGACCTCTCAAAGTCGGAGATAAAGCTCATTTGGGCTATCTTGAAAGGTCAATCCTTCTCTCTCCCTCACCTCATCATATTCCATATGTACAGAGCATTACAGAAAGATAAGGGTCATCTGCCATATGGAGCTTTAATTACTCGTATCTTCATGTTTCTCAATATATCTATTCTTGGTAAGTTGCGAGAAACTATGCTCCCTCCTATGTTTGTTGGAGAAAGAATGCTCTCCAAGATGAAGAAATTTGAAGAAATAAGGGACAGAGCAAAAGGACAGGAGGCTGAAAAGTCAAAGGCAAAACCTGTTGGCAAAAAAGTTGAGAAAGTCAAGGAGCAAAGGAAAAGAACAAGTTCAGCCAGCAAGCAGCCTGATTCTACTACCCCACTAAAAGTGTACAGTAAGAAACGAAAAATTCTTCTGCATGATGAAAATGATGAAGCAGAAGCTGAACACTTTGAAACAGGAGGCTCAGAACATGTTCCTGAACCAGGTTCCAGGGGTTCAGAATCCATTCCTGCAGAACATGCTTCTGAAGATCCATCACCTGTTCAGGGGGAGTTTCCACCAGAATCAGCTACGGGGCACAATCAGTCTGAGGAAGCTAATGTCCAAAATCAGCCATCCGAAATTCAGAACATCCTCTCTCTTCTGCTTGAGATTAAAGACAAGCAAGCTGCTCTAGAACAACAAATGCAGAATCTACAGAACATTATTGAGGAAAACACCAAGGCTCAACAACTTCAGGCAGCAGCAGATAAAGCAGCATTAGAGGAAGCCATTACTATGTGCTCATCCAACATGGATAAGGCCATAAGTCAATGCAGTTCAAAGATTGAGGAGACTGTCTCAATATTGGAAAATTTTCAACTGATTCGTACTCCTAAGAAATAGCCTGTTTTTCAACTTTTCTCTCAATTTTTTGGTCTGTAATATATCTCATACTTTTTGTTAGACTGATTGATTACTTAATGCATTCTTCTGTCTATTATTATTCTTTTTGTTGATGACAAAAAGGGGGAGAAATTTTGTGCAGATTTGCAGGTTATATTCAAAGGAAGAAAGACACAGATATCAACAGAGTTTGCTCTTTCAATCTGTGTTTCATGAGCTTAATCTGTTTATTTATTTTCAAAATAATTCAAACTGCAAGAAAATTTTGTCACCATCAAAAAGGGGGAGATTGTTGAGGAAAACTCCTATTGATTTTGAAGTTGACAAAACCTTCTATATTTTTGTAAATCTGATACTTGTTCTGAACAATTTTATTCCAGGTCTGTATATTCTGGAAGCTCAGAAGAAAGTTATTCAGACTTTACAAACTGTCAAGTATGTTTTTGAAGACCCACATAATCTAGGTTCTGAGATTCAGACGCAGAAGTTATTCAGATGCAGATGCAGAAGTAGAAGTTTTTCAGATGCAAATGCAGACGAAGAAATTCTTCAGACGCAGACGCAGAATTTCTTCGGACGCAGAATTCAGAACATATCACAACAGCTAGTAATCTGGCATGGATTTCACAGAAGGAATGTTCTGATTGTCTCAATCTGAATCAGATTGATTGACAAATCAAACATCACGACAAGAATGCATTACAACGGACAAAGCTCTACTTATGGAAACCAAGATTCTGATTGTATGGGCGAGCAGAATCAGCGGGATTCAGAATCTGTCAACCAACGGCTACTCAATCCTTATACAAATCTGTCCAAGGTAAAGATTGGAAGATGATCCTCTGAAAGTTGTCCAACGGCTAGTTTGGAAGTAGAGGAGTATTTAAGGAGATCAACGAGCAGCAGAAGGAAAAACAGAATCAAGAATCAACAAGTCCAAAGTTTGAGCATACTCCAATCATTTCTCTTGTCGTTCTGAGCAAAACATTAAGATCTTGAGGGATACTTTGTAAGAGTGATTGTGTGAGATAGAGAGTCCTATCATACACAAGAGTATTGACTCTCGAAGTTGTAATTCCTCTTGATTACATAGTGAAATCCAAACCGAGGGTCAGTAAGCGTGGGAGAGTGGACGTAGGCTTGCTATAAGCCGAACCACTATAAACTTGTGTGCAGTTTTTCTATCCCTTAACTCTTACTTTACATACTGCACATCAAGAGCACCGTCTATATAATCTGTCTTGAATCTGAATTTTATTCAGACTCTTCTGTGATTTACTTTGTTTCCGCATAAATTTTCTAAAATTGTTTTAGATCACCTATTCACCCCCCTCTAGGTGATCCTTGCTAGCTACATCAATAAGTTAATTTAATTCAATTACTCATGTTTACATTTTGTAGGCACAAGAATTGGGGACAGAACCGACATTTGCAGCTACATTTGAACGCACATTTCAAAAGAAAGATAAGACATGAATTGACGATCGAGCAAAAGCTGTTAAGGTATGTAAGGTTATACTTTGGGCTTTAGGGAAACTAGAATGAAAATCGTGAATGCTTTTAATATTTATGGTAGAGATATATATGAAGTTATTTTATTTTCATCTATATTGTTAATATAGGAAAAATATGATGAACTTTTAATGGGCAATGCTAGTGGTAGTGATGGTTCTGCAAGTGCGTCTGAGCCATCAGCTGACAGTATGACATTATGGGTGGAGGCAACGGGTGGGGTGAAAAAAGGAAAAATATTTGGGATGGGATCCTTGTCAAGGATGTTCATGCCGAATCAAGCTGGAACTTCATCATCTAATGCGACTGGTCGAAGGAAGACACGACATGACGAGCAATTGACCCAAGAAGTGAACTATCTGAAAAATATAATTGTAGAGAGGGACGAAGAAATAAATGACTTAAAACAGCAAATGCAAATCGTTATGAAACACCTCAACATCAATCGCGGTCAGGTTCCTCCTGTACCTCCTGCCAATCCAATAGGTGATGAGCACAATGATGAGCGACACAATGATGCTGACATTGATGATGATGCTGATGATTTTCTCGGTCCTTTCTAGTTGAAATTGCCAAAATCGGGGGTAAGCTTGCTTCACACTCTTTTATGACATAAGTGCAGTTTCACCCAATTTGTTCCTGCCCTACAATTACTTTTTATGCACAACTTTCTCACAACTAGGTTCAAGGATCTAATTTTTCCTATATGACAGAAATACGGTTTACAAGGGTGAAAAAACTACAGTGGATGTCAAAGTTGACTCATACTCATATGTAAGAACATTGATGTTCATCCTGAAACATTTTTTTGTTAACCCTCTTATTTTTTTATACCTAGTTCCACATCCATGCATAAGCACTTCTTTTATATTCTGTGCTGACTGAATATCTTTATTTATGTATCCACATTTCATCAGGTGTCCACAAAAGTGACTGCTTTTGGTGTCCTGCCGAGTACCACAGCTGCCCAATCTTGTGTCTGGTTTGTCGATTTTTCGTTTTCTAAGCATCTCTATGGTTGTCCCGCCTCCTATGAATGTTTTGAATGTATTATAAAATTGGATATCAAATATCATCGTGTCGCTTTGTAACTTGACATATATCATTATTTTTTGCGGACTAGCATCTTTCCTTCCGCTTACATTTTTCAATTATATGGCTTTGTGTCCGGTTTTGTTCGTTTTCTGTTTCTGAAGCGGAATCTACGGTTTTCTCGTGTCCTTTGACTGTTTTCAATGTATTACATGATGTTCAATAATGCGTAGCAATTGATATGGACAAGATTTGATGGCCGAAATGCTGTAAAATTTGCGATAAATATTTACATACGAATTTTGCGACCATTACAGTTCGTAGCTAATTTGCGATGAATAAGTAGCGACGAATCAAGTTCGTGCCTAATTTCCGTCCAACACATTTTGCGACGAAATTTGCGACGAATTTTGCGACGAATTTTGCCACGAATTTTGCGACGAATTTTGCCACGAATTTTGCGACGAATTTTTTTTTCCGTCACAAAAATTTGCGACGACCTAGTAGCGACGGAATTTTTTCCGTCGCAAAATCGATTTGCGACGGATTTTTGCGATTTTTTCGTAGCAAAATCTGTCGCAAAGAACATGTTTTTTTGTAGTGCACCGACCGCTGGCGAGGGTTGCCTCGCCTAGGTCCTCCCTGGCCACAGGCAAGGTAACCCTCACCCAGATCTGACAAGGGCAGGCCTTGCCTATGGCCGGTGAAGCCAGCCTTCGCTTATGGCTTTCAAGGGTGGTCTTGTCCAACCCTCTCCAAGTATTGCTGGAAGCGAAAATGTGAGCATTCAAGTCCTTTTACGAGACTGATATAGCCATTTCAGACTCTTATTCGAAACAAAATCCACTTCGAGCCTTTATTTGAAACAATGAGAGCACTCAAGCTTTTATTTGAAAAGATGGAGGCACTTCAAACTTTTATTTAAAATTTTCCTAAAATCGATATTGTTTTGGTGGAAAAATCATCTGACGGACTTGACTGTATTGCAATAAGAGAGACGGCGTGGGCTTTTGCCAATACCTTGTTTCGATTCGTACACTTACGCATGACTATTAGGTTGAAATTATTGACATGGGGTAGGGTTCTCACCTTCCACGGCCACCAAGAATTCAATGCAACCATGGAAGATAAGAATTCGCCTTAACCAGATGACCCACCCGCGATGGATGGACCCGAACCCCCGTCGGCTTCGGATCCCAGGGTGTCGATTTTCTAAGAATAACTGGATGAATTACGAGGATGTGATTTATATGATTCGAAAAAGAAAAAACGGTTCGTGCTCTTAATACATTTGATTTCGGTGAATCTTTCGAAGAATTTAACCAAATTTTAACATCAAAAAAAGGAAGTAACAAGTTTTACGTTAATACTAAGACCAAGTTAGAAATTAACGTGAGAACTCAAGATTCCCTTTTTGCATGTTCATAACTTCAAATAAAATTAAAAGACCAATAACGTTGCTGGTAAATTATGGATAGTATACCACTCAAAATTTAAGTTATTACTCAAAATTTAAGTTATTACGCGAAAGAAGTGACTACGAAATTACATTTAATCACCTAAGTTTGGTGTGATAGAAAAGATATTATCCTTTCCGGAATGATGACTTTCCTATGGAAATCTAACTTTAAACAAGAATAACTAAGATCATGCTCTCATGTTTCAAAGGAAAAAGTCGAAACCATGGAATCTAGATGAGCTCTTGGATGGTTTCGTAATACAAAGTTGAATCATATATCCGAGCTAATGCGTTTCGTAGGTACTCCTCACTGCATGTGATTTCCGTTGATACACAACAGCTCGTTTCGTCGCGATAAATCTGATGGGATATTAATGGGAATTGCGATGGTAACTTACAAACAGTGCAAAGCATCTAATACACCATTCTCTTTTCTCTCCTCCTCCTCTTCCTTCTTCTGATGAATCGAATGCGTTCACGAAATATTCTAAATGCCAGACAACAATGGGGCTAAGCTTTGAAGGAGGGATGGTTCCGTATGCGGTGTGAGCAATAGCCAGCATCAATTCAGGACCTGCCAGCATGAAGCAGGACCTCTTGTTTAGGTACGGATCAAAGTGTGCTCAAGAGAGACGGGGTCTACTGTTTTTGGATCCTATTGAAACCTAGTTGGAGCTTCTGTTCACAACCCACTCGTATATGAGGTCCAGAGACTTGCTAGGTCACCCCCCCAATTCAAGAAGATAAGTCATGCTTGTCTTACCAAATTATATGAACGACAATAGAAAAGCAAAGTCACACATCAGAGGTCTCTCTATGCTCTTGTTCGACATGCGAAGTCACCGACAAACTTCCGTTTTAAACCCGTTCATCCTTTCCGAAACCATTGTCCTGTCAAATCGAGATGGTTAGCTCTTGAGGGCAATGAATCTGCAGCATGCGTGCAGTTCCTTATCAATCGCAATTCGATTTCTTAACCACACGTCCTGATTTAACTGCGTTGGTTAGAATGTATCAGACATTTATGGAAAGGATTAGTTGCGCGTGGATATCCCATGGAACTTGGCGTAGAGATAATCGACATGTCACGTAATTGGCAACACTGCTCTTCAGGAGTATGAGGAGCATATGAAGGTTGCTGCAATGCTTCCTTTTGGCTTTCCTAGAAACATGAAGCAAGGAAAGCCATACACATTCGAGACTGATCGCGCCACTCAGGGTCCTCATCCCATGCTCAACACCAAATCAGAAATCTCTACTTGAAACCATCTGTCAAGAAGGTTGACAAAGTACCAGAAAGAACCTCCTTTCGAGGGCAAGCGGTGGCCATCATCGAAGAGAAAGGAAAATGAGACATTCTGTTTAGAGAAAACATGACCTAAGAAGACATCTTAGGATGGTATAAGCAATAGCAAAGTCTTTATGCGATGGTTAACCATCATCATCATCAGCGGTGGGTCAATGCCTGCTCTGCGACGCCGCAACCGGCACCTGTCCTGCTCTGAGGGCATAACTTGGCTCGTGATCGTGATCAGATCAAAGGGCTTTTCACTGGGTCACACACACATGCATTCTCTCTTATGAATCTTGATTCCCACCAATAATGGAAAAAGCAGGGGCCACAGGCACAGTGCTTTTCCATAAATGGGGTTTTGGTTTTGGAGACCGAATGGTGTCCATATCCCTCACCATCAAACAGTGAAAGTACTTGATCTCTCGTGGCCGTGATTAGTGGGATTTTGTCTGATTTCAGCATATAATCATCGGTTGGGCCTTCAAGATTGTATCGACCTTGTAAGGCTAAAGTGATCTTATAAGGACAATGGCCCCAACAAGAAGAAAAGGTTACTGGGACAGACCAAATCACGTGTTGAGTTTTGGTTTTAACTCGCGGCTTTTATTACAGATTTAGCGACCAGACTTCGGAAGCTCACGGAAAAACCTAATCTTCGTGTGCGCGCACTTTTTCAAATCTTTCGGCTAAAAATTACATCACAGTGTAGGGCTCGAGATCTGTGATAAGTAATCATGTAATGATGGGCTTACGGAAATCAAGTGATTGATAATATATGTGTCGTATTGCATGGATATTGCGTGCTCGGGTATATAGTCTCGAGATAAGCCAAGACATAGCAGCCGGAGAAACTGCACACTGAGAAGCGTCAGTTGGACTTAGAAACACATATTTGGATGTGAACAAGGATGAGAGATTTGGCGACATTGTAGCCATGCCTTTAGTGCTACTCACTCTCTATCAATCTCTTTTTCTCCAAACAAAGTGAAGAACTTGTGGCGCTCATTCCATATAAGATACATTGAAAAAATCCCTTAAACGACGAAACTCATATAAGATCTCAAGGAACACCGAGCAATCGGACAAATTTTATTATAAACTACGCTTAGTCATATTGTAATATTAACGAATGCGGAAGCTAACTTGAATCTTGCAAATTAAGTCCAATGTGAAATTACTAGAAAAATAATGAAGAACGATAATGACACCCCAGACTTACGTGGTTTGGTCCAACGTATCGATACCTATATCCACGGTAAGAGCCAGCAACAAATAATCCACTAATAATGAAAGAATCCAAGTTTACAATCGTTCACAACGCTCTAGTGTTTTCCATACCTAAATTAAACAAAAACCCCAAGTGATTACAAATAAACAACTCATTTGGATAAAATAACTCAAAGCACAAATCTCTAGGTTCACATCCGTGGAACCGAGAACCAAGAACATCGTGTGCGACCCAAGCTTCTTGAAGAGAACTCACGGCATCCTTCACTGTTCTTGTTCGTCGTGAGGCCACTATTCGCTCATGAAGGACTCTTCACTGTGTGGCTACATTTTTCAAGACCAGAGTCGAGAGAGAACACCCACTTCTACTTTCTTGCTCCTCTGACTCACCATGAAGAAATGTCATTTTCAAGTCTAGCTGCTCAAGCTTGAGATCCTATATAGTAACTAAGGCAAGTAATACACGAATAAAAGTATGTCTTACCACAGGAGAGAATAACTCGATGTAATCAATGCCCTTCCGCTGTGTATACTCTTTCGCTATAAGTCTCGCCTATTTCTTGTTTCCTCAACACTAGGAATGCCCTCATTCTGTTTATAAACCCATTTGCTTCCGACAATCTTTCGGCTCTTGGGTACTTTGACCAACTCTTATGTCTAATTTCGATGGAGTGATTCAATCTCTTCACTCGTAACCCCTAGCCATTGTAACGACTCACTACTAGCCATCGCCTTAGAGTAAGACAAAGGCTTATCTGTCTCCACCTCGTTACCTACAGTCAATGCATAAGTAATATCAGTATAACCACCTTCTGTATCTACTCGCAGCTATGGTGTGTTGCGGCTGTGCTGGTTGTTCACTACGCCGACTTTAGGAACTGTGGCCTCATCTACAATATCAACCTATGTAACCTCCGAGATCTCCAGAGTCTCCACCCGAAGCTCCACCTCATTACTGACACCATGATCCGTCTACTCTACTAGTACTGTCTCAAAACTCCCCTGTTGAAGCATTGCAGTCTCGTCGAAAATCACATCTCTACTTATTAGAAAATTGGGTGATTTGGCATCAGTTCACCGCAGCTGGTAGTGTTTCACCCCATGTACATAACCTAAAAATATGCATTTCTTTGCCCTGAGCTCAAGCTTACCATCACTTGTATGAGCATACGCAGAACATCCGAATACTCGTAATCTGGAGTAATAGATAGGTTTCCCCGACCATATTTCCTCAGGAGTCTTCCACTCAATAGCAGATGATGGAAATCAATTAACCAGGTAACATGCCGTATTCACTGTTTCGGCCAAAAATTCCTTGCCTAGTCCTGCATGCGAAAGCATGCATCAAGCTCACTCAAGTAAAGTTCTGTTCTTCCATTTTGCTACGCCATTCTGCTGTGGTGTCCTAGGTACTATGTGGTGTCTCACAATCCTTTCTTTCTCACGGATCGGTAAAATCTATACCACATAACTCCATGTCGTGATCGATTTTCAAGCACTTGATTTGTTTATCTGACTGTTTCTCAATCAATGCCTTAAATTTCTTGAATCGACCTAACACATTAGTTTTGTGCTTCGGAAAGTATACCAATATCTTCCTCGAATAGTCGTCGATAAATAGCATATATCGGGCACCTCCTTTCGAAGGAACTTGAGATGGGCCTCAAACGTTTGAATAAATGTACTCAACCGGTCGCTTGGTCGAATGAATAGCTGTAGTAAACTTAGTCCACTACTGCTTCCTAAAAATACAATGCTCACATAAGTCCAGCTTCCTTGTCTACTAACCCTTCAAGAACTCCCCTCTCACTCAAAATCGTCATACCAGCCTCACTCATGTACCCTAATCGCATATGCCATAACTAAGTTAAGTCAAAGTTTAACTCACTTGATGAAACTGCAGCAGCTCCTATCACGGTCTCTCCCGGTAGATGATAGAGAGTATTCACTTTCTTCATTTTCATCACTATCGTAGCACCTCGAGAGATTTCCAGTACTCCACCTTCAACAGCATACTTACACCCGATGTCATCGAGTGTCCCCAGAGAAATAAGGTTTTTCTTGAGCTCCGGTACATGCCTCACGTTTGTCAATGTGCGCACCACCCCATCATGATCCCTATCCCCACAACCTCACAGGCTACATTATTCTCCATCATAACTCTATCACTATATGTAGTCTGGTAAGTAGTAAACCAGTTCCTATGAGGTGTCACATGATAAGAACATCTCGAATCTAGCACTCATTCGTCTCTTGATGAACTAGTACTCTTAAACAAAATAGCCTTCGCATCACTAGTGCTCTCCTTGGCAACAATCACCGCACTGCTTGTGTCTGTCTGTCACTTTGGTTTCTCTGCTTTGGAACATCTCTCCTAATGTGCCCCTCTTCATGACACTCAAAGCATTTCACGCTTTCCTTGGACTTTCTATGACGTGACTTCGACCTGCTTTTACGTCTGCTAATACTGGACCCCCGATGTTGATCTCTACCTCGAATCACTAGTCCCCACGTTACATCTTGTGCTAACTGTCATCTCGCAACATCCTTTGCCACTCTTTAGAGAACAAGGCGGACTTTACTGCTTCCAAGGTAATTGTAATACGGCCCTATAGTAATAAATTAGTAAAGTGCTCCTATGACTCTGATAAAGAAGCTAACAACATCATGCTATGCTCTTCATCATTAAGAATCTTACCGATGTTCTTTAAATCCATCATGAGTTTATTAAACTCATATAAGTGGGATCTGATAGACATACCTTCAGTATATCTAAACTGAAACATTATCTTCAACATGTACAAGCGATTGTTCAAACCCTTCGTTACATAGGGTGTCTGAAGTTTTATCCACAATGCCGCAGCATCCTTTTCCTCGACTACCTCTATTAACACCTCATCCGATAAATTCAACAAGATTCTACTCCTTGCTTTCCTCATTAACACTTCCTTTTTAGTATCAGAGTTTGAGGATTGGATTTTCTTGATTGTGATTTGGGGCTTTTGCTTGTCTGCTTATTATCTAGAAATTCTATTGTTGCAATTATGTATGGGGACGAAAGTTGAAATTAGACCTGTTAAATGAGTCTTAAAACCCATATATAACCCATTTAAAAAATAAATGGGTCAATACAACTTTAAAGAACCCATCTTAAATGGGTCTTAAAGTTTTAAGCCTATCATAAATGGGTCTTAATGGGTTGAGTGTGGAACTCATTTCCAACCCACTCATTAAGCCCACCCCCTTTTTATAAAATTATTTTTTTTAAAAATCAAATTTTATTTTATTTTTTCCTTTCTTTTCTTTTCTTTTTCTTTTATTTTTTTTCTCTTTCTCTTTTTGGCCGGTGGCCGGCCACGGCGACGGTCGGCCACAGGCCATAAGGGAGGACCAACCTCGCCACAGGTCAGCGAGGCCTCAAGCTCGCCAGAATCGGGCGAGCTCGGGCGAGCTCAGCCTCGCCGGCCTATGGCGAGGCTTCGACCTCGGGCAAGCTCGAGGTCATCGATCTAGCGAGGACGAGGCCTCGCCGGCCTCAGGTGAGGTCGAGCTCGCCCGAGGCCAGCGACCTCAAGTCTCGCCACAGGCCGACGAGGCCGAGCTCGCCCGATTTCAGTGAGCCCGAGGCCTCGCCAATCTAGCGAGACTTGAACTCGCTAGAGGCTGGCGAGGCTCGGATCACCGGAATCGGGCGAGCTAGAGGCTCGCTTGAGGCCGGCGAGGCCTCAGCCTTGTCAGATCAGCGAGCTCGAGCTTCGCCAACCTCCGGTGAGCTCGTCCTCGCCTGTGGCCGATGGCCGAACGCCGGTCGTCGTCGTAGCCAGCCACCGGCCAAAAATAAAGGAAAAATTAAAAATTAAAAAAATTAAAAATTGGATTTTAAAAGAATAAAAATATATTTAAAATAAAAAATAATTAAAAATTGTATTGTATGAAAATGTTTTAGTATTATAATTTTTTAAAAAAAGTAATAAGAAATAAGTTTTCCTATATTGAGTTAAATATATAAGTGTTTTAGCAATATGAGTCGGGTCGGTATGAGTTGGGTCGGGTCGGGTATGGGTCTGGATATTTACATTACAAATAAATGAATCATAAACGGGTTAATGGGTCAATTTGGGTCGGACTATTTATGACCCGACCCAAACTCGACCCGACCCACCCGTTTAACAGGTCTAGTTGAAATTGAGAAGTTTAACATGAGGAACAACCACGTAAATCTTGGGTATCCTTATCATTCCTCGTTATTTCTCTGGTTGTTTTCGTATTGACTTAATTTGCAAGATCCGAGTTAGCTTCCACGTTCGTTAATATTACAACAAGCCTTATTAAGATCAAAATGTTGATAAGATATGTTTGTACAATATTTCTTTTTAGTAAAGGTAAGGTAGTAATCCTAGTTTAAAAAAGGCAAAAAAACAGTGACTCCTCTACTTTGGAGGCGAAGAATTATAGGGGAATGGTGGGGTTCGGTAGGGAATTATTGAGATGAGAATAGCTGCCAAAAGCATGGGACATTGGGCCACATGAATGAATGTCCTGCATTAATGTGGATCACAGCTTACACATGGTGCACTGCACAAAGTGTAGATCTCACTTTCAACCTAAGCTAGGGTTTCTCTCTCGGACGCTATTGTATGTTACTAATTGAAGTCGACTATACTAAATAATTGCAAGATGATAGCTTAGCATTTTAAGTCGAATCACCTTTTCTGAGAGAATTATTATTCTTGCGCTATTGTAACCCGAGCATGCCTTGAACTTTCCCATGCGAATTCTGGATTCGAAGTGCTGTTTTTTGTGCATTCTCTTGAGGTCTCCTTTCGAAGTATGGATCGCTATGCTTTTTGACGATATAATTGCTCGGTATATGGGTGGATTGCCTGACCGGTGTGGGTTATATTAGACTTTTGAAGAGCCTTTGTTGCCATCGTACAAGAGTTGTTGCAAGCAAAGATGGATAGCTATGCATGAGGTACGTAGCTAATGCTCTATAAGGTGTCAACTTTCTCCTAGAGTCTTGTAGGTTAACTTTCTTTGATTTAGCTAGACTTTGTACGCCATTTCATTTATAAGATCCATCACAACACACAAAAGTATTATATCAAATTTTGCATATAACTGATTCTCCTTGTAAATTAAGCAGATTGGAACGTTATAACTTTTCTTTCGATCAAATAATTCACGACTAAAGTGTAAAGAAAACTTATCTTTGTCGACTCTCGTGTTCATGATCGTCCTACGCATAGAATTTAGAACGTTAATTCATGGGCATTAAACACATGCAGACTCCCCCTATAAAACCATCCCAACCACCACTTTCGCTCCAATCCAATACGAAAAACATCATCTCACCAACATACTTTCTATCTCCCTCTCTTTCCAATGTCTCCTTCCACACTCACACTCTTCACTCTCCTCCTGGTCGCGACCCGCTGCTGCGCCGCCCCGCGCGGCCACAATGTGGCGCCCCACAGCGAGGACCTTGTCCGATCGTCATGCTCCCACGCGCGCTACCCGGACCTCTGCCTCCGCACCCTCTCCTCCTATGCGGGCCCCACCGACAACCCGCGCGACGTCGCCCGGGCGGCCCTCAAGATCAGCCTCTCGCACGCCCGCCGCACGTCCAGCTACCTCAGCAGCCAGGCCTCCAGCTTCAAGTCCAAGCGGGAGCGCGGGGCGCTCGCGGACTGCCTCGAGCAGATGTCGGACTCGGTGGACGAGCTGAGGCGGTCGATGGCGGAGCTGAAGCACCTGAGGGGCGGGGAGGAGCTGCGCTGGCAGCTCAGCAACGCCGAGACGTGGGTCAGCGCGGCGCTGACCAACGAGGACACGTGCCTCGACGGGTTCCAGGAGGTGGACGGGAACGTGAAGGGCGACGTGCGGCGCAAGATCTCGGATGTGGCGAGGGTCACGAGCAACGCGCTGTACCTGATCAATCGGCTCGACGAGAGCACGAGCCGCCGTCGAAGCGGCAGGGGGAGGAGGCCGGCAAGAAGGACCGGGTTTGTGATGGCCGGCGATGATGGACGGCTCTGACCTCGCTGGCTCTTGGAATGTGTGGTAGCAGAATACTATTCTCGTGGGTCCTTCAAAGTTCAAACCTCCTCTCTCTCTCTCTCTCTCTCTCTCTCTCTCTCTCTCTCTCTTCCCCGTGTCTCCATGAAGTTACAAATATGTAATCGAGTTTGAATTTTGGACCGATGACATATGTGGATTTGTAGATATACAGATATTTATGCACGCATTTACGTTTGTGGGCATGGTATATGGTGTGATTTTCATTTCTTCGGACTATTTTTGCATGAAAAGTTACTCGAACTATAGAGTAACTTGGAGTGTGTTTATGGAGGGTGAACAAACTATATGCAGGTACATCTTAAAATGTGCATACCATACATGCTTCCGTTTTGGCTAGTGTTTGTGTATGTTTATGAGTACTTTTACCTTCATTTTTGAGTTTATTGTACTCTCTTGATCTAGCTGATTAGGCTCTTACAAACGGGTCGCTCTTCAGGAGCCGATCTTACCTTCAACTTCAACTAAAACTGTTTGAACATGAAGTAGGTCAGGAAATTTTTCCCCAACCATCAAGAAAAAGGAACAGAGCGTTCTTCTATACATCATCCATGATCTATAGCGCATCGGAAGGGCATCGAGGCACGGCATCGGGGACGGATCTGGACTAGAGTCGAGCTCTTTCTTTCCATGTTTAACCCTACTTTTGGTGACTGAAAGGAGTCCGATTTTTCGAGAGCTCAGGATTAGGACATTCCTATGTCTCTAACCTAGTTGTTTTAGAAAGGAACACGCACCCGCACACGCGCGCGCATAAAATCAGAGGATTCCTGTGCATTTAGCACCTAGCTAAACGATTTCCTTTCGAGGGACCTATTGGAAGCAGTAGTTGAGCAGCAGCCTCGAATAGCACATCATAATGGTGAAAATCGCCGTGGTTGTGTTGCTGATTATGAAACTTAGTTACCACCTAACGCATTGACAAAAGAGGTGTAGGATGATGGCCAACAAGTCATTTTCTAGAAACATACATTCACTACCCACTCCAGATGTATAGTTTGAAAAACGTTTTTTCAAAGGAGAGGGCTGTGTGGTCTCATGCGCTCCACCAAAAAGCCAGCCAGAGCAAACTAATTTGGTGTCATTGTATTGTCAAGAACGAGACAAGTGCGAACAGATATTCTCTAGAGGTGAAAAGAAAGGTGAGAACACGAGAGGGCAGCAACAAGGAGAAAATAATTGGTGGCAGGCCGCGTTTTTTACTCGTGTCCAATACTAAATTGACACATGCCAGCTAAGATGGAATAAAATAATAAACATCTGATTTTTCTCCTTTTACTCCACTATCACATAGCACCACCCCGTCCGGCCACCATCTCCACCCCTTCCGGCGTCACTTGCAGTCGGCCCAAGCTACGCCTCCGTTATCGCTCGCGGTCGGCTCCATTGTTGCTTGTCCAGATCTAGCCTCACCCATGGCCGTAAGCTTTGCTCGTCCATCCACCGACGACAACGACACAACGACGAGCCATGACTAGAGTTTGTCCATCCACTGATGGCGATGACTACGAGCAACAAAGTCCAGATCTGGCCGCCATGACTATAGATCCGCTGACAATTGCGAGCAACGACGGTTGGCTCTAGCGGCCATGAATGGTCAGATCTGAAGAGTCGGCCAGCCAAAAAGATGCTTGAAAGCGGCGCCAGCGGCCTTGGACAACAATTAGACCTATTAAAATGGGTTATAGACCCATTTATTAACCCATATTTGATAGGTTGAGTTTTTATATGGGTTAGTTATATTCAAGAAATAAGTCATAAATTAGTTAATATGGTAAAGCCCAAAATAATATGGATGTTAAATGGGTTGACAACTACTTAGACTCAACCCATCTTTATGACTCTCTCTTCGCACTTTTTTCGCTTTCACTTGATCTCGCGCTCGCTCACTCCGCGCTCTCATATCAATTGGATATGAGTTTTCTTAAATTTAGTTAAATATGTAAGTGTTTTAGCAAAATGGGTTGGGTACGTGTTTGGTATGAGTTGGGTTGGGTATGGGTTACTAGATTTGTATTGCATAAAAATAGGTCAAAACGGGTTAAATGAGTCAATTTGGGTCAGACCATTTTTCGACTCGACTCGACCTGACCCACCCATTTGATGGATCTAACGACAACTAGATTTGGAGAGAAAAGTGGGTGGAGGAGGAAGATGAGAAAAATCAAATTCTTTTTTTATTCCAACTCAACCGACACGTGTCAATCTATTATTAGATATTAGCAAAAAACACAAGCCACATCAGCAATTGACGTGGCACTTTGTAACCATCGAATATTTTCTCGGAAAGATGACGTGGCACTTTGTAACCATCGAATATTTTCTCGGAAAGAAGACAGTAAAGAGGGAAGGGAAGTAGGTGACGGTTACTGAATTTATTGTGTTCGGGATATTTTTGGTTGTTGAGATTTTCTTCATTGAAGACGGTGAGGTGCATGGCGGTCCATTGATGGCGTGATTGAAGTTTTTGGCGTCGGAATTCAATTGAATACGGACAGACGACGAGAGGCGTCCACGGTGGGGAGGCGTGTCTCGTAGGAAAGAAGAGGATGGAGACTGCATTTCGGTGCAATATCATCAAACTAAATTTAAGCGTTCTTATTTTCAGCTTTCGGATATGATATGCGCAGTGTTGTTTCTTTTACTTTAATGGGGCACAAACAAATCATCGTGAATTTCATCTTGCGTAACAAGTTAGTACTATGTGATTGATATGTTAAACGACAATAGACGAGTGAAACTAGCAAGACACGCCCACGAACCCAGAAGCTATGTCATGTGGGAACGGACGTACATTGGCAAGACTTCTCTTTTCCTCGTTCAGCAGAACCATACATGTGCCATGAAATAAGGTAAAGCATGAGCGAATGAATAACGTTACCGTATATCGTAATATCATTAGACAGGTCATTTTAGCTCTCGGTCTTTTGCAATATCGTCGTCATGTCATGTTTCGGTACACCATTGAATTCGGGCTGGTTCGTGCATTTACGTACAGGCAAAGCACACTGACCATCACTGGCCCTTTATTAAACAGTGACCTCACATAAAAGATTGCGCGCCGACAGTTGGGAAACTAGAAAGATTGATGAGGCTCGTTGTGACTCGTTTAACAAATTCATCAGGAAGAGGAGCGACTCTTTTAACGAATTCATCAGGAAGAGGAGTGACTTGTGATCGCTAGCAGAATACATAGAAATCGTCTGTTTCCATTGAAAATGTAGAGAGTCGAGAAAAACCCGCTAGTCGATGGAGTCGATAGTTTGCCTCATCAAACAACAAGATTTGTCCGAGATCAGTCATGAAACTTCAGTTAAAATCGACTAACAGCTAAGTATCTCATCCGGTAGTGAAAACAGAGTAGGTGAAACATTTTTTTGAGGAGCCATCTACTTGTACAACGGGCGCTAACAGAGCCGAGCTTGTTGTGGTATGGTGGGCTCTAAATCAAGGCCCTCTATGGCTCACACCGATGACTAGAAACCAACAATTCTAGCGAAAAATGATAGCGGAAGAGTATGAGCAATTAGCGAATCACGAGTATCGACCTTCATGCTACAGATGGTGCTGTAAAGACTTCAATGCATCCCCCGAGCTTGTACCGACCGAATTATACATTGGCCACGTGCGAGCAATCGGCCACGAAGTAGCACGCCTATGAGATGCCATTTGGCCGCAATAGCTGCATGATTTAGATCAAGAAATTATCAACACCCAATTTGATGTTAACAAACAATAATCCAAGAACTCGGTAAAGCAAGAGATATAGCAATGATGTTGAACATACAAATGGAGCCCTATAATCTTAAAAGTCTCTGGTCGAAATGAATATCTCACTAAAGTCCAACATTGCACAACCAGTGGTGACCAGCCTCCTGTACTGGCCCGCCTTTCCCCAAACCCCCGAATCCATGTTTAAGTGGGAATCATCAATTATGCGCCCCGTGAGACCCTCATTGTTCTCAAGGCTATACATGTAATGCAGTGCATCCACAGCCACACAACACATGAACAAGAAGAGGAAGAAATGGAGAAAAGGCAAAAAAGAAACAAAAAATCATCTTTCAACAACTGATGTGACAAACTAGTATGTACCGACGTACCTCTATAAATATCGAAGGTAATTGGAGTAGCCATATTATTTGTAAGGAGCAAATAAGATCGAGGAGTTGTGGCCACCAAAACCGAATGAATTAGATAAGGCAACCTTGACATCCACCCTCTCCTTTCTTGGACCGACTAGCACGCTCGTGTCCTAATCAAAGCGAATCACAGATTTATAGCAAGATTATCCACTGCTGTAGATCCATGTAAATGTCACGTAACAGGTTTGAGCTCTAGCTGAAAAAGAGACAAGGACAAGGAGGAAATGTACCACTCCATCAGCCGGGGTATCCAGGTTAACATTTGGATGGACCCACCCTGTCCTTATTGCCTGCATGTGAACGGCACGTGATTAAAAGCTAAATTATATCTGACAAGGAGGAGAAAATACATATAATGGGGCACCAACATTGACCCATTTGATTTACTGAACTTATTTGTAGCCAAGGTAAGCAAAATTGATGCATTCATTAGATACCTGATACGACTCTTGACTGCAACAGCCACCCACATTATATAAAATCCTATAGTTTCTAACACTCTCTATCTAAAACAAACTGGGAATTAATTACCTGAACTGCTGCAACAGCTTCCACTGCACCAGCTGCTCCAAGGAGGTGACCGATCATAGACTTTGTAGAGTTCACTCTCAACTATATGATCAATGGAAAAAAACTCCATGAAGCACCAGAACATTGTAGAGAACAAATTTAAGGAGCTGGGAAGGAAGTCTACGTTTTCAGCTTACCTCCGTATTCTTGCCAAAACAACGAGTGAGAGCTTGGTACTCCATAATGTCTCCCGCCATAGTGGATGTAGCATGAGCATTGATGTAATTTACATCTTCCTTGGACACCCCAGCCTGAGCTAAGGCATTCTCTATGCACATCATGATGCCAACCCCTGTTTATCAAAGGATAAATTTGACAAGTTCCATATTTTGACGAGAAAGTTTGTTAAAGCAACCACTCTAATTTGCTGAAGCAACCTTTCATATTGGAAGAGGTTTGCATGCCTAAATGACATACAGCAATTTGAAAAAAATCAAACAAGTGATTGCTCCATACCCTCATTCCCGATAGGCAATCCTAACTTTTATACGTGAAGGAAGATTGCTAGGAAATAGACTAGAGAACCAGATACTAGAGAAAAACTGAAAACTGACCATTACTATGACAAGTTTGTGTTTTACTGTGCCTTTCAACTGTTCTCAATGGGGCAAGCGGGCAAGCTAAACTTCCATTACAGACATACAGCTTCGAGAAACTCTTCTTTATAGACAGAAGCGTAGTTTACCAGGATCTATTTGTAACTTATAATTAAGTCTACCTTTTTTTTTTTTCGGTCGAAATAATTAAGTATACTTTACTATTCAAAGTTTAGGACTAATCTTACCATGATGCATAGCTTTAATAGCGTGGAACAATCACCTTGATGAATAGTAGACGAGATGGTGATGTTGCATAAACAAAGTTGGATGAGGAACTAATAATAAACAGGTAGGATTTTTTTTATTATTGATGATGTACAAAATTTTGATACAGTAGACAAATATGCAACTTCAATGGAATATGCAATAATACAATCAAAATTCTATCTTCTATGTCATTTAACCCTCTACCATGTGTAGAATATAAATATGTTTACCATAGTAGTTTCCCGATCATGTTATCAATCATCCTCTCTTCAAGCAAAAGTTGAGGGAATGAAGAAATTCTACCACAGAAAAGTCTGCTACAATCATTTAAAGGTTACTATCTGCTACTTTAATTAACTAATCTAATGCTCAAAAGAATGCATATGTTTAACCAGAGACAGAAAAGAAAATTACCATCTGGGCGAGGCTCAGTTATGTGATGGGCATCACAAGTAAAACTTCCACCAAGAAATTCTGCATAGATATCTGCACCCCTTTCCTGCAAAATGAATAATAAATCAAGCAACTAAGCTCTAACTAGAAACGTTTTGAGAGAAAATGCTATCTAATCAACTGTTAAAGATAGAAAGCTAGCCTACTTGACAAAGCATTGACTGACTTAACTACTAAAAGAGTTCTCTCTTCATAATACCTGTGACTAATATTAATGCACGGAAAGGCATGCAACCAGAAGATTAAAAGCTATGCAGAATTAAGAGCACACTCAAAATTAGACAGCATCGACACTTTAAAGTTTAAACAATGAACTACTCATCAAAACAGGAAACAGAGGCTTGAAATCCAGAGACTGGCCCAAAGTGAAAACAGGGGTTAATTTTTTTATCAGTTAGTAAAGTGGAACAATACTCTTCAAACCACCGCCCTCAGCGGCTGCGCTGGCTTCGGGCTCCCCTCCCCCCACGAAGGGTAGGAGTTCGAATCCCAGCGCTGGCGTTAGGGATTCTTAAGCGTGACGTCGTGGTGGTGGGTCCTGCGCTAGCGTCACCCCGGGTTTACCTCCTCGGCTGTCGGCCGTGCGGGGGGTTCCCGGGTTACAAAAAAAAAAAAAAAAAAACAATACTCTTCAAAAGTTCAGCATAATATAAAGGTTCTTCCACTTTTTTAGTAAATGTGGGTGTTTAAAACAGAGAGCACTTTCAAGATCTCAAATTAAAGGCTAAAATCTTTAACCAGCACTGGTAGCTAGTAAGAGTAGCAACAGCCCTTGCTTTTAGGAAGAAAAACAGTCTTGCATTTCAGGTATGTACAATTTGAAAAAGGCTGTTGACTTGAATTTGCTTCCTAGACTCGGGGAAAAGTATAAAGTAACAAATATTTATCCGAATAGGATCAAAGAACATAATTTTCAATTGGTACAAAAAAGTTCTAAACGGTATTTCATAAAGTGCAATTAAGTTCTTCCATTGAACAGCACCAAAAAATTGCGTACATGGCACTTGGAAATTGCCTGCTTTGCAGCCTTAAATTACACTTTTTGGTCTAGGTTAAGGACTATAATGCACTTTTTGCTAATTGTTTGAGACTTGATTAAATTTCTCCGGGCATAATACTCATAAATTCTAATGCAATCTCCCCCTTAAACTCCACATCTGTTCTTGAGCTAAGTTGCAGAACAGCATCATAAAATGAATGAGTTCATTAACGAATAAAATTTGAAGCAGCATATAATAGGTCCGTTTTAACTTCAACTAAGCCAACAATTAGAAACATAAATGTAATTTTTTTAGCATCAGCAAAATTGGGAGAGTAAAATATGACTATGTGCGCACAGGATCCCCAGTTCAAGAGAATGAATTAGCACAAAGTATGAAGAAATACTTAAAAGAGCTAAATATGCCTATAGAACACACAGGTATGTGAAATTCCTTGTGCAAAATGGAACGGTGAACATAGAATCTCGGACTGAATCTTAAAGAGGGATGGATCATTATCTTTTTTCAGTTGCACCATAACAGTAGAGAATAGAAACAGGAAACCACTACAAAAGAAAACAGGTCCTTCGATATTCAATTGTTAGGCTGAGCAGCACAAGATTGGTAATGCTCTAGTATCAGGTAGCTGTGACAGGGATTTTATCAGATATACCTTAGCATGCTCTAATTCCTCTAAGAGCAGCACACCAGCTCCTTCTCCCATGACAAAACCATCACGACTCTGCAGACAAAATAGAAGGTTAGGATGCCAATAAAAGTGATTCCTTATAATATCATAAGAGATGGGGGAAAAGAAAAGGAGCTTTGTAAGTCTTCTTTACTACACATGCCATATAAAAGAATGATTAAAGTTTTTCAGTCAAAAAAGTGAAAACTTCCATCGAGATCCTGATAAGAATGACTTAAAAGTAGTTCGCACATGTATAACCTAGAGATACCGTGATGCACCTACTGTGCAAATTCCAATACACAGGCAAAGTGACCTCACACATACATATAAGTTCTCCATGAAAATCTAGCCTAGTTTGCGACCTCCCCTAATTTACAAAGTCAGCACTAATTGTGGAAAAAGTTTCAAACACAGACTACTCCAAATGGCTCAACTAATTGAAAAAAAAAGAACTTCTATATGTGATGTTTGCGGCAAAAAGTTTTAATAGTGCGCTACCAACAGGCACTTGTTTAAAAGACATCAGACCCTATAGTCCAAGGAAAAAATAACAGTAAAAGATAAGAAGCAAGACAGTGGAAAAGAAACGGATGCGGTAACATTACCATATCCCACGGTCGAGAAGCTTTGGTGGGATCATTGTTCCTTTGCGATAGTGCCCGACAAGCAACAAAACCTCCCAAACCTGCAGCATGCATTATTGAAAATATCAACTCATGGCACACCAAATCACTACAAGCACAGTACGTGGAGCAGCCAGAAGGAGATGAGTACCTATAGGAATTATTGCTGCATCAGAACCACCACAAAGCATGACATCCTGCAAAATCGTCACACCTTAAACGAAGAAAACACAGTTGAACCAACAATCTGATATTTAAGCTTCCAGTTAAAAGAATCGTATTAACCAAATATCAAGGACAAATTAGGACCTAAAGGATTTTGTTTTCATTTCGATATATGTTTTGATTTTTGAACACTTACAGCTTCGCCTCTTATTATATGGTTCGCTGCATTCAATATACAAAAGTTGCTTGTCGCACATGCTGTAGATATTGAGTAATTAGGTCCCATCCATCCCTGCAATTGAGTGTGTAAAAAGTATCTATTAAATATATCTTTTCCATCAAAAGAAAAAAAAAACATATAATTTCATGCAATTAATAAGCTGACCAGATCCATTGCAAGCATAGCAGATCCCATGTTTGTAGTGGCGAAAGGTACACAAAAGGGATTCATCTTTCTGTATGAAATCCTCAAAGCTTCAATGGCATCATTAAATACCTGCACAGTTGACATGAAAAATGGTATTAAAGAGCAAACTAACAAAACAATGATGAATTGCAGGTTTAATATGCCTCCTTGTCCCATCTGGGAACAATGCGGCTGTGACATAGGCCACATGGCAACCAACTTACTACAGAGCACAAAGTTTCTAATATAGTCACATTCACTGGTTAGGTGTCCCTTCAAAGATACCCTTTACATTTTGAAGCACACAAAACTCAACATGGACATCATCCCAAAATTGTCATTGTCCTCTCATAAAGAAGATAGCTGCAGATGTGAAAATGAGTCGATCGAAGGAGCTTGTCCTCAATCTCTTCACACATTTTCCATCTTTGAAGCAATCATCTCAAGAAACATCACAGGAGTTAGATGTTACCTTCATGCCCCCCATTGCAGAGCCAATCAGAACACCACATCTAGTTTTGTCTAACTCATTCATTACATCTTCTGTGATTCCACCGTCTGCTAAGGCTTTCTTTCCGGCAGTAAGCATGTAAAGCATGAATTTATCCATCCTTTTAGAAAGTTTTGGTGCTATCCATCCATCAGTTGAAAATGACTTGATTTCTCCTGCAATCCTCTGTAAATGTAAAAGATGGGGCATCATGAAGAAGTTTCAGAACAAGCAGCAGTAGGGTAGAAATCTTCCATAAGCAAGAAGCGTTACCGTTGGAAACTGGGAACAGTCGAAGGTCTCTATCTCACTTATGCCACTAACACCTTCAAGCAAATTGTTATAGAAAGTGTCCAGTTCATGACCAAGTGGGGTTACGACGCCCATCCCCGTCACAACTACACGTCTTTGCTTTGTCACAGGTTTCTTCTTCGTGACAAACTCTGGAGCAGCTTGCACTGCCACAGCCATGACTTCACCTAAATCACCAATCACGAAGTGTTGTGAGTTTTTTGAATCTCAAAAAGTAAATCGATCAGCTAGAAATGCAACTAACAAGTTTATGGACATAGCAATGATCCTGCCCTGCGATGATATGATGGCAGGTAACCGAAAGCAGTGAGCTTGGATGTCATGGCAAGTGTCAGATGAATGATGGCAGTGACGATAAGAGTTAAATTCCTAAGTCATAGGTCACACCCCGCGAAGCAAGAAAAACATAATCGCTTCCATCATTCACGAGCAATGATTGATCAAACAGTATCGCCGTCTAATTGTCTTGATATACATTCATAGCACATTAAATTGCCGATTGACCAACAAAAACAACTCAAAAAGCTCAGAAGGAAAATTTCTCAAGATTTATTTTTCACTGGAAAATCCATGGAGGGGGTAATTTTCTCCAAAATTCTATTGGATATGTGGACATTTAGAAACCTACCACCTATTTGATTCACATAACCTTCCTTGTTTCTTTCTATTGTTTAGAGATTAACCTTAGTCCCAATTTCCCTTCGTAACGTGCACGTCGGCCAGATTAAAAAGTCAGGTAGGATAACAAGGCAAACACATTGAATTGATTGGCAAAGTCTCAACCTCAATCATTGAAAATGCGTTCCCATCTCCTAAGTAGACTCCTTTCCCCTAGCTTCTTAAGCTTAAACGAAACTAGTGATGAATCAGAACAAAAAATGCGGCAAAAACAAATATTTTTTAGATAAATAAATAAACAAGCAGCAGCAAATCAAGCTTTCGACAACGGATGGAGCACACCTTGGCCATGAATAAAAGTAACTTTCTACCTGGACTACAGTGAAGACAAGATTGGAAATAAGCTATAATCAACGATAACAGCTCAAATTAGCCTACAACAACAACAACAACAACAATAACAATAATAATACTATTATTAATGTTAATATTAATAATAATATTACCTGAACCAGAGGCGGGATTCAGACGCCTCTGCCTCCGATTCATCGGGCGATTCCTCGATCCGAAAAGCGAAGCGAATCCATTCTCGCCGAACAATCCCAAGGACGACGCCGCTCGCGAGCTGTAAAACTCGCTGCAAGGCTCAAAGGCCAGGCAGGAGGTCACCAGGCCGAACGACGACGCCGCGCTCCCCCCGCCGCCGCATTTCGACACGGGGAGCCGCCGCCTCCTCCTCCGCGGGAGCCCGCACGAAGCCGGCCCCTTCCCCGCGTCGCCCCCCTCGCACGAGACCGACATGCAAGCCGCGACGAGCCACGTGCAGAGCGGCGACGCAGCCATCGCCAAAAAAAAAAAGAAGAGAAAATCGATCCGCAGGGGGAGAGAGGGAGCTCGGCCGCCCGCGCGATTCGCGGCACGAGGCCGAATCCGAAGAAACCGAAGCGGAAGGAGCGGGAGAAGCCGGCCGACGCCGAGGCGGGCGGAGATTCACGCGGGGGAGGCCAATCTGCTTGGGGGACTGCGGATTGGCGACGGAGCGGATCGGAGGAGGCCGCGTTCGAATCGGCGCCGGCGGTGCGAGCGGGTGAGCCGGCGGTTGCGCTTGGCGGCGCAACGGTGGTTCGAGCTAGAGAGAGAGAGAGAGAGAGAGAGAGAGGGAGGGAGATGGATGGTGAGGAGAGCGGAGGATTCGCCAAGTGCTCCAGCACTCTGGCCTTTGTCTTCGTTTTTGTGTGGTGTGGTGTTACGAACTTACGACATTATTGAGAGGGGAGAGAGGACGCAATCTGACTCGTGTAAATATGCTCCGGGAAAAAAAAAATTAATTTAGTAAAATAAAAATGAAATGAAAATGGGACGCTGTGGATCTGCGACCATAAAAAAGAAAAATTTGGGAGGCTCGTCTTATGTGTTAAATATAGGGAAAATGACACAACAGTACATGAGGATCTCAGTCCCAAAAGACGTCTTGATAGGGTAGGGGGTGGCCATGAAGTTAATATGCTTGGGCCGAGCGATATACGTGCAATATGATCTCCAGACTTTTAATTTTTTCAACGTGGTCTCCGGACTTTAATCTAATATATAATGCGATCCTTAAACTTTTAGTATGTTCAATGTCGTCCTTGAGGACCATATGAAAACGTTCAATGTAATCCCTTCGGGGACTAAATTGAACATGTACCAAAAGTTCATGGAGCATATTAAGCATTGGGATAAAGTTCGAAAACTATATCGAACAAATTAAAAGTTCAGGAACTACGTTGCACGTTGAATCAAAGTTTAAGGCCTTTTTTGTGTTATCATCCTTTAAATAAAAAAAAAATTATTTTATTTTAATATGCATTTCTTTTTCGAAAAAGGAGGGAAAAAAAATTTGGGATATTCAATATTTATAATAAAAGGACGAAATAGCGCGCAGAGCAGACGCGCGGTCTGCTCGAAACTATAAAGTAACACGAGTGGGGGGGAGGATCCTACCGGAAATTCGAGGCCTCTGACGAGGGTTGCTGCTGTGCGCACGCGCACGTGCGCGTGACTCGGATGTCATCGCGGTATTTTTTTTTGCCCGAAAAAAAAACCGAAATAAATTTTTCGAATTTAATATTGATATAATTATTATTTTATGATTTTTGCGAGACACGATTTTTCAACTTTAATGTTAAAGGGCAGGCCCCTTTTTTTTTTTTTTTTTTTTTGGGCCTTTCTGGCGTTTGCCTTGTACTATGAGCAAGCGCAAAAGATCTTTCGAACCCAACTGTTTTTCTCGTGTTGTTGTGTTTGGTGCAATCGTGATCTTGACAATTATTAAGGTATTTTCCAATTAAGCATGCTTAACGGGGGGCCCGGAAATGCACTCGTTAACGAGAACCCTTTTACAAGAAAAGGATAAAAAAATAAATAAGAAAAGGTGGTCATTGCACTTGTCGACGAATGAAAGTCCCGTTGAAGTTTGCTCGATGGAAAGAAAAAGGGAATGAAGCAATCGACGACGACGGGTGCCGGTCGTACCGAACTCGGGGCTGCTCTTTCTTGTTTCGAGATCATTGTTTAATCGAGATCGCCGCCTCGCAGGGAAAAGAAATGTACCGAGCTAGATAATACCTAGGGGTGTGCAAAACGGACCGCCCAAATCGGAAATCGCCCAAACCGGACTGGCAAGTTTGGTCCGATTCCCGGTTCTAAGGGGGAATTGGACCGGACCGACTATATATATATATTTTTTAAAATTTCTTCAAAAAAATTAATAAAATGTGAAATAAATCATAAGTAAACTTCATTGACATATAAATTCATTGACAAAAATTAATAAAATGCGAACTAAACCCTAAAGTGAACTTCATTGACATAAATTCATTAACAAAATTTAACAAAATGTGAATTAAACCCTAATTAACCGGTTCCATTGGACCGGACCGGTGATCCAGTTCCCGATCCTAGACCAATTGGTCTGGTCCCCGATTCCCAATTTTGGGAATCGGACCGGGAACCGATCGCCCTTAATGATACCTCCCCGGCGCCGGCATTAGCGGTGGATCGTAATTACTCGATAGATATATTTTGTTTTCCAAGATGCCTTCTTTCGTGGGGTCGAAATTAAACCTTAGGGGGGGCTGAGGATAGAAGAAGATAGGATGGAGATGGACGGGGAGAATGTGGGATTAGGATGTTGCGATGTTGTTGTTGAGGGGACTAGCGGTGCCTTTCCATGGCTCCGCTGGGACGCTGACCACGTACATTGATTGATGTTGATACAAGGAGGAAAAGGGCAAGATTAATGAATTCGAAAATCACCCTATATTAGGAACTTCTCGCTACAAATTTCTTGCCGAAGAGGAGTGTCGTAATTAGTGTGGTCCGAGTATTTCACATGTGGACGTGTGTAAAACGGTCCTAGTCGTGCGATTGCTTATGGAACGTTTAGTTGCAGTAATGGCCATCACCTTTACGTACGAGTCCCATTATAAATAAACTGTCTGTTGCATTGTTTGTTTGCGGTAAAAGCTATTACGGCGCAATCCCTGTTAGGGCATGGCTGTAAAAGTTATCCCCAACTTCCCATGTCGTTTTTTTCCACTTACTCTACCGATGGTAGATTTTTAATTATAATTAAAAAAAATACTATTTGCCTGAATCATAACACAAATCGTAGTTATTTTGACTTAATAACATATGATATGAGACATATGTAAATTTATTATGGAATAATGGGTTTGAGTTACCTCGACAATACAATGTTATTTATTATATTAAGAATCGTCCGCGATATAATAATTATTAGTTACGATTATTTAAATTATATTCGATTATATTCACGTATTATCTCATTAGAGTTAAATCATAGTCACAAATTAATTATTAAATAATAGAAAAAATTTCATATGTTAGTTTTCGATATCTTAATGATGTATATGGGGGCAATACACTCGTGATGGGCTATTGAAGTGACAATTACTATAACTACTTATTTGCTTAAATTTTAGACATAGCCATTCACAAATTATTAGAAAAATATATTGATTTAATAAAATATTTATCTACTATCATTTATGGAGTATTAAACTCGTGAATCGTGAGTGACTATTAAAGTAATAAATATTATATTTCGTCCGATTATGATTAGTATTGCGGGAGTTCTAACACTGTTCCCCCTTATTACATGTCATTCGTGAAATCAAGCAGTGTAATAGGTATTACATTACTTAAACTAAAAAGCGCGAAAGCTATTGCAACTTCATTACATTACAAAAAATAATAACTATTACATTACAGTCTTATTTTATATTACTACAACCAAACGAGCCCGTTAGAGCGCGAATGATAAAATTCTTCTTCCCGGGCCCTATTTCTAGCTGGAAATAGAAAAATTTATTTCTATTTTCCGGACGAGTTTTTAAGCAAAAAGTAGCGTTTGATAACGACACACGATTTCTATTCTTATAATAGAAATTCGTTTGATAGGTTATTTTTTAAATTTCTGCTCCCGACGGATTGGGTGGACGCCCAGTAAGCGGCGGTAGGCAGGCAGGCAGTGGCAAACGGCCTATGGGTGGGCCAGCGGCGCGGCGAGGGCGAGCAATAAAAGAGAGTTGTTATTTCTTTTTCTGTTTTAGAAATTAAAAAGTAGAAAATTTTAACTGCTCATTTTTGTTCCAAACCTATTTATAGGCTAAAAATTTATCTCAAAAATAGAAAAATGAAATTATTTTACTAAATGGATTTCTGTTCCAACCCTGTTATCGAGAACCAAAAAAATAGAAAAGCAGGGAAATAAAATGATTATCATTCACGCACTCAGTGAATGAGTTTCGATCAAGATAGGATTTTATTAATTTCAGCGACTTTAGGAGTGAATTGTATCAAGTGCTTTGATCTAGAGACTCCCATGGCAAGATGAGAAATATCAAGTGAAGAAGTTATAGCCATGAAAAGGGCAGTAGAGTCGATCCTCTTTATCGCATAATGAAAACAATAGCAACATATACAGAGAGAGGGGGGTTTTTTTTTTCTTCGCGACGATAAGGCGCTCAACTCGAGCCTTCCGTCTCGAAAAATTGTAGGTCCCGAGTTCAAGCCTCTTCTCCGATTCGTCAAGCCGATCCAAAAGCCTTGAGAGCCAAAACTTATATAAATCGTTCAATGTGGCTGACACAACGGAATCGCCGCATCAGTAAACAAAAAAAAAATACACATGAATATCTCATTGCAATTATTCGGGCCTTCTGTCTTGAAAAACGGCAACTCCCAAGTTCAAGCCCCTTCTTCGATTCGCCGAGCCAATCTAAAAGCCTCGAGAGCCAAAACTTATATGAATAGTTCGATGTGGTTGACACAACGGAATCGCTGCATCGATAAACAAAAAAATACACATAAATACCTAGGTTAATACCACGAAAAATCCTAAACTGGTACACATATGACAAATTTACTCAAAACTAATTTTTTGACTACTAAAAACCCTAAACTGTTACACCTATGATAAATTTATCCAAAACTTATTTTTTGACCACCAAAAATCCTTAAGAAATGGTACATTTGTGATAAATTTAACCTCCGTTAATATGGATTAATACAAAAAAGATCACAAACTAGTACACATGTGACAAATAGAAGGTAAAACCTCACAACTGATATATTTGTCGACTGCTACGTGTCATTTAACTCAGCAATTTACAGAGGTGTGTAAAGGAACTGAGAATCGCTCGGAACCAGAACTGGTGCAAACCAGTACTCACCGATTTCGATAAATTGGAACCACATTGGACCAGCCCAAAACCGGCGGTTCCCAAGGGGACCGGTCCGGTTCCCGATTCCAATTTATTAGAACCGGTGATTATTGATCTGGTTTCCGATTCTAGGAGTGGAACTGCCCATCTGCCCACTCGGACCGGATCAATATATATATAAATATTCTAGGATTGGAGATGATATTTTCAAGTGTGCATGACTGTTGTGTGAAGATGAAGGCTTTGTAAAGAAGAGGAGAAAGAGGGGAAAGGGCTTTGTTTTCTAAACAATTGAGGCCAACCCTATATTTTTTTTCTAATCCGATCTCGCCTCTACAACTCTTATATGGCAATTCATGTGTGTATGCAAATTCCATCTTGTGATATGTACGAACTTGGAGACTCTCTCTCTTGGAGACTCTCTCTCTCTCTTCATCTATTGCGAGAGATTCTTGAAGCTGGTCGTCATATATAACCCATATAGAAGGAGTGGGGGCCAATCACCCAATACGTTCGTTTGTTCATCAATTGAACTTGAGGACCATAATATTAATTGATAAATACAATTTTGTAGGGATTATGGACCGGTTCCATGGAATCAACGGGCGGTTCCTAGTTCTAGGATGAGAATCGCCCACCCGGACCATGCTCACCCCTAATAATTTGATGATAAAATTTAACGAAACTTAATAGAGAGTAAATTTATCACAAATATACTAATTTTTCAGAGTTTTTGATAGTCAAAATTTTAATTTACGGTAAATTTATCACGATTTCGTGATATTAATCCTAAATATCTCATTGCAATTATTATGCATCCTTTCCTCTCAAATCAATCATGAGGATTTGATGGTTGGAAAAGCTCGGCTTCTCCCTAAGTACAGTGCACAGCCCATATGGAACTAGAACTTGGGAAAATTACCATCAACACCTCCCTCAAAGAAAAGATAAAAAAGAACCAACTCATAAATTGCAGGATTCTCCTTGGCCTAATACCTTAAAAAACCTCGAACTTTAGCTTTTGTCTCAATTTTATCTTTTATCTCATAAAAAACCCCAAACTTTAGGTCATGTCCTAATTTTACCATAAACTATTTTTTGTTTCATAAAAAACCCCCAACTTTAGGTTTAGTTCCAATTTTACCCTAAATTTTTTTTTTCTAATGAAAACCCCTCAATTTTAGGTTCAGTACTAATTCTACCCGAAACTTTTTTGTCTCATAAAAAATTTCAGCTTTAAGTCCAGTTTTAATTTAACTCTATATATTTTTTTTGTCTCATAAAAGATCACAAACTTTTACATGAGTCCCAAATCTGCTTTCCATTAACCCTCCGTCAAAATCGTGCTTAGTGATTTTGCAGTCAATCTTTGATCTCCCGTGCTTTCTCTCGCGGTCAGAGAGCTTGCACTCGGGATGCTCGAACAGCTCGTGCTTTGGAGTTTTCCACCTCTCAGTTGTCAACAAAAAATTTTGGACAAAAGGTTAATGGAGGCAAATTCGTGACTCAAGTAAAATTTTGTGCCTTTTTGCGAATCTACAAAAATTTTAGGGTAAAATTGGGATTAAACGGTAAAATTGAGACAAGACAAAACGTTAGGGATTTTTTATAAGACAAAAAAAGTTTTTGGTCAAATTAGGACAAGACCTAAAGTTGATGGTTTTTTATGAGATAAAAAAAAATTTATGATAGAATTAGGACATAAGAGAAAATTGGAGATTTTTTATGAGATAAAAGGTAAATTTGAGACAAAAATTAAAGTTTAAGGTTTTTTAGGGAATCAGGCCCATTCTCCCGGCAAACGCACCGTTCATGTTATTTTGTCTCTCTTTCCCCTCCACTTAAATGCCAAATCGCCACGTACCACGTGGCACCACATGCGCATTTTCATTTATTTATTTGGTGGAAACTGATGAGAATCTCAGAGATTTTGTATGTCTTTTTTTTTCCAAGCGGGACCAACTGTTTTTTCTTCGCCCCATAATTAATCGAAAAGATTCGACTTTGCATGTGTCACGTGTGCCACCAGTCCAAAACAAAAAGAAGAAGAAGAAGAAGAAAATAGAAAATAAAAAGGAGCAAATGAATTTAATTTGTATCGTGCTAAAAATAAGGGGAGTGACCCCTAGGGTGCGTACAAACGACACGTCGCATGAGCGAAAATTTGGATGGCATGGTATCCAAAACAATGTCGGCTTTGTCGCGAATTTAAGTTGCCATTCGGCTCTGCAGCTTCAAAACGACGTTTCGCACGAATCGTCACATTAATTCTCGTTCGGGCGAGACATGTAATCTGTGCATGTTATCAGCCACTTGCCATGTCAGTCGCGGGTTGACAAATGAATGTTTTGCATTGTTATGCTCTAGATATAAGTTGGCGCTTTTTTTGGGCATTTCCAACCTTTGTTATGTAGTTATGCAAGGGGTGCACGGTGGGCGAAGCAATTTTGGGAAGAGCTATTTTCCGGTTTTCCTTTCGAGGGTAAAAACTAGAACCAAAAAGAACTTGCCGTAGCAATTGTTTGTATCAATCGATTCTGTAATTAATTAATTAATTCAATTATTAATTAATCTGAAGAATACAAAAAGCATGAAGAAATTATTTTTGAGCATGACATGTCGAGGCCCGACACGTCAGCCTGCACAGCCCATCGTCGTCACAGGTATTGCACTTCCTCAAATCGAACCATGATGGTTCAATCAGACGCAACAAAAGATGTTTCAACGAGAATTGACCCAAGCGGCGAAATATCTTACACCAAATATTGATTTTTGATTTTTATTGAAATCTGAATTGATGATCGTTCGTTCTTTACAACAATTCAACGAGGCTTTATATAACCTACTACAAAGTATAATCGCCCATAAATTGATAGTCACAACCACATCTCCATAACTCGAGGTTTCCATGACCGTACGTCGACCTCATCCACAAGCGAGCACAACTCCTCAATTGCCATTGGGCTCAACCGCTCAAGCAGTATCCTCATCTTCCATTAACATCTTCTTTCTTCGGTTTCTCTATATTCGACATTTCAGCCAAATTTGCTTAAGATTCGCGCTTAAACGCCGACCTCCTCCGTGTTCATTCGAACCGGCATCACGTCGATTAAAAGGACCTGATCATTTTCGGGCGTCGACGGATCTGAACACCCGTTCCTCGACGGATCACAGAACACAGTTCGACTAGAAGCGACACGAGCCATGCGGATGCTAGAGTAGGAAGCATCTTTACGTCCTCAAGCAATCGCGTGACAAACTTGCGTTAAAAAAAATATGAAAATGACGATTACCTACCAATGGCACTAGTTGCATTGGTTGGACATTTTCCCTACGATATCTGCCTCTCAATATAACATTAACATCACTCGTCACACGCCGCCCCGTTAATATCCCGTGCGCGAAGAACGATCTCGCAAGTCAAAAGGGGGCTCGTGATGCGAGCCGTGATTGCGCTTCGAGGGAAACCCGTTTCCTTTTTCCCCTGTTTTTCGCTCGGCCAGCATCGGAGCGCTCGTTCCGGTCACGACCATTTCGTGCTCGTTCTTTTGCCGTGAGCGCACGCTGCCCCGTCTCTTTAACACACGTTCTCTGCGCTCGTCGTTCGAGCACGGCGTCTCACGTGGAAGAACTTGGAAACCTTACCCCGTTTCGATCCGTACGCATCTTAAATTTTTAGGCCGCGCATCCGAATCTCTTCGAGGCCCTTATTTGCTCCTCTCGGTTATGCGTTTTGAGCTTGAGACCGAGTTCGAGCGCGCGAGCAGTGGAGAGCGTCAAGACATCCTTTCAAGCATTGGAATTAAGCCGAAAGAAGGCATGCGTGTAGGTTAGGTATACGGCAAGGGTTCGATTATCCGTTCGTTGGGTGCGAATGGTCTCGTTTTGCCCATCGATCCGGCTTTTCGACGGTACCTTACCCATAAAACTGATAAACATCACATGGGCTTTTCTCATTGTGATAATACACAAGCGTATTCAAATTAGGGTTGGCCGGGCAATTAGAGCCAAAACCTACGTATTCACGTCGGTATAAAAGTGTTTCAACGTAATTGATCCCCATTTTTTCGCCGAAAGTCGGCGAAAACATGCTACTTAGGTTAAGGTCCAAGCTATGCCATAATGCCATATCAAGTCCGGCTTCATTTCCAATGAATTCGTGTCGTGTCGGGAACTCGCATTTCTAAAAGTTCATGCCTTTTGGGAGTTCCAAACCCTCTCAAATCAAGAGTTTCAACAACTTTAGAGACACATGTCGAGATAGAGAGAGAGAGAGAGAGAGAGGAGAGAGAGAAACCCTAAATGCCGATTTCGGACGACAAAATTGTCCACGTCAACACCAGTTACGATATGCAGGACGGTCGGCATCCACCTCGGTAATTTTCGCTTAAAATTGGCAAGAAGATCAAATTGACAAATTGTCAAAAGGTCTAGGACTCAATAGGTTTCAATTGGAATAAGTACAATAGATTTCGGACTCTCTCTTTTTTTTTTTGGGGATCATTTTTCCCGAACAAGAAAGACCCAACCGATTCCCGAACGAAGGACACCATCATTCATTCACACAAACAGCGCTGGCCTCATGAACGAAACCCCCACGAATCAACAAACGCAGTACAAACATATGAGCCAAATGTCAACGACAGTGACGCGCAACTAACTTTCCCTCCTGTCATAGCCTCATCCCAACCTCCCCGCCCCTGAAGATCCAATGAATTCGTAAAGAGAGAAGTGGTTGGAACCATTAATTTGGGTCTACCAATTGTATGGCCGTCGAAGCTAATAAAGTCGTGCTAGGAAATTTGACGGCATGGAAGTTATCATACTTTAGGTCCATTTCATTTGACACACCAAAATTAAGAAAAGGCACCTGGTATATATATATATTCTATATTTTGATAGGAAAAGGGGGAAAAGGCGAGTGTTACGCAGTTAATAGGCGGCCCTCGAGTTCATTCGTGCAAAATGGACATATACGGGAGAGGAGAGAGCGTGCTCTTGGAATGCATGGCGACGTCTCGTTCGGTTCGACCCGTCTTCCAGTCCCGATGACTGGCGAGTAATATCGTCCGTTGGTTCGTAGAATAGTGCCGAGCATCTTGCTAAATGTGTGTTTGGAGTATGTCTATGGTTCGAAACGCGATCTGATGAGATTGTTTGGGACGTTCAAACGACGCGTGTGGTTTGATCGCGTATTGTGCGATTCGCCCCGCGACCAAACTTTGGCGTTTAGTTTAGTAAATTAGTTTTGGCGAAAACAGATAGTATCCCACGTATAGCAAGAATTGAAAAGGCTCGCCGAAAGCATTCTGCTTTCGTCTATATCTCACCGTGGGCATGGTCCTTTGGACTCCGTCGGCATTACGTCTCTGCGACATGTGCACATTGGCGAATTCTTTTTCCGAGTAAAAGAGTATGAAGATATGACCGACGTCAGCAATTCCTTGCACGTTACCATAAGAGCTCAACACCCACAAACAGAGCGTTTGATTTTGAGCTATGACTATTGTCGTTTCGAGCGACCCCGTCACTCTGCTAATGAGAGTTGACCCGGGGATATCCCAAATGAAACCAGGGGTTCCGGAGCTGAGGAGCGACTTGAGATTCCGAACCTATGATCGAGGGGGATTACAAATCACATGGAAATAAGCCCCTACATCACTTGATGAACCACCTTGGCAGTCAAAAGCCCAGGTAAAAAAAGATAGAAACGAGTTGGTTACTCGATGCTAACTTAGGAGAAAGGGATACCGATTCTTGGGCCTGAAGGTTTGTTTTAGGCCCATATGTGCCCTAGGCTAATTGTGCATGATGGATGTAAATTGTAAAGCATTCGATAGAAGGGGGATGTTTACTTGCCTGCCATGATTATTAGAGATAATGATACTTTAGCAGAAGAAAGAAAGAAAATTATGTTGGCCGGATATCATCCGCCGACGCAGGATACTGTCATCGATGGCAGTTTGCTGTCCAGCCATATCCACCCGCCCCCGCTTCCCCTGCTATTTTGAACGTTGGCCACGCTATACACGAGGATGGCGAATCGCAAGTTCTAGTCAGAACATCGTATCGATAGATGACACGACGAGTCGTCGACAGATGACACGACGAGTCGCGATGCTCCCCGAATACTCTTTTTCTTGGGCCTGCAGCCCAAAACGACGGCGTCGGGGCCCGCCCTTCAGACGACGTCGTTTCGGAAGAAGTCGTCCCCTCTCTCTCTCTCTTTCTCGCGGCTCCTCCATAGCTCGTCTCGGCGGCGTTGGCGGCCAAAGCCTCGGCAAGAAAAACCCTAGGAAGCAGCAGCAGCAGCAGCAGCAGCAGCGAAGAAGCTGGCGATGGAGCCGCGGAAGTCGAGCTCCAGCTCCAGGAAGGGGGACAGGGACGAGATCTTCGCGGACTGCTCCTTCGCCAGCCTCGGCCTCCACTCCGCGCTGTGCGACCAGCTCAAAGGTCGCTCCCCTTTTCCCGTTGCTCTCGCCGGCCGGCCGGCCGGCCGGCCGCCGCCCCCGCCGCCGATGTTCCTCCGGCGACCGCGATTCGCGTGTTGTTCCTAACGGTGTTGAGGTTCTCTGTCGTGGTTTTGTGTTTCCGCAGAGCGGCTGGGATTCGAGGTGCCGACTCGCGTGCAGGCCCGGACGATTCCCGTTGTCCTCTCCGGGCGACATGTGTATGCTTCTCTTCCCGTGTCGTAGCGTTTACGCCTTTTCCGCCTGTGATTCGTATTACGTCTCTTGGTGTATACGTTGGCATATGCATGTGCATGTATGTGTGTTGGAGCTATGGTTTAAGTGTTCTGACTTGGTGAAGGGATTTTTTCTAGGCTGGTCAGCGCGGCCACGGGGACCGGGAAGACGATCGTGTACTTGGCGCCGATCGTTCATCACTTGCAGAAACGTGATCCTCGGATCGAACGGTCCGATGGGACTTTCGGTGCGCTTTTTGTCTCGTTAAATGTTCTAAGTTTTGTATTTCCGATTGGGCATGCTTGAGAAGCGACGATTCACTGCCAATGTTTTAAGTCTGGATTTAGCTAGAGACTTTTGAAATTGTCCTTTTGGTGGAGTTTGTTGTACGAATTATGGAACTTTGAGGTCGTGAAGTATGTTGATATGCGTGCTGCGTGGACACTGTCATTGACTATAGAGCAGAGAAGAGTTGTGAATTGGTGCCAATCCAGACTTAGGGCATTTTTAGGCAGTAATGTAGTTGGTACATGGATTGTATTGATATCCCGGTTACAGCGTTGGTACTTGTACCGACGCGCGAGTTATGTTTGCAGGTGTATGAAATCCTGCAGAAGCTGTTGCACCGGTTCCATTGGATTGTCCCTGGTTATATTATGGGCGGTGAAAACAGGTCGAAGGAGAAAGCGAGGTTGCGGAAAGGTGAGAAGTTTTGCTTATACCCGTTGCTGTTTTGATGACCTCTGAGAGTACAGTTGCGTCGTTGTTCTTCGATTATTTATCTGGACCTGCTAAATGGTTCGACAAATTAGAGTTAAAAATAGAAAATTGTGGCAGCATCTGAAGTTGGAAGCTTTAGGGTGAAATATGTTTGGTGAAAGAATAATAGCCAGCATTCTTTAGAGAAGCAGTTACTACCATGATTATTGCTTCCACTAGCAGAATGGTGTTGCAGTTGAAGAGGACGTTGTCCAGGCAATTTTAGTTGTTGCTTGGAATATTTTTAAAGACGCTCATTCTCTTTTTAGATCTACTCAGAAGTTTCAAATTGCTTGGGAATGACGTGGCAACAGCTTTGTTTTGTTGACTTCTGATCACTGCCTCCAGTTAAAACTGGAGAACTCCCTCTCCATGGGATAACTTAGATTAGGTGATTTTGGATTGCTAATACCTTGTATTTCAATTGGGCACTCATTCTTTACCAAGCTGAATTTGAAGGTTGGGTCAGATGATAGAACGATGATTTTTACTTTTACGTTGTAACTTTTTTTATTTTCGTCCTTGTCACGCAGGATGTTAACATGAGCAATGTTATACATATTCAGGGATATCCATTCTTGTGGCGACGCCTGGACGCCTTCTCGATCACTTGAAGAACACATCATCATTTGTTCGCATGAATTTGCAATGGATAGTTTTTGATGAAGCAGATAGGTTTGTATGAAATCCTTTAATGAGGATCGCTGTGATTATAATATCGTAATACTCCATCATAACCTCCTATTTGATCAAAATAACTACTCCTCTGACTGTTAACAGCATTTTGGAGCTGGGATTTGGGAAAGAAATAGAGGATATATTAAACATACTGGGGTCAAGGCAAAATGGTTCTATTGGCGAGAAACCTGGAGCTTCGAGGGATGCTGGATTTCAGAGGCAGAACTTATTACTGTCTGCCACCTTAAATGAGAAAGTAAATCATCTTGCTAATATTAGCTTACAAGATCCTGTTCTAATTGGTCTCGATGACAAGAAGCTGCAACTAGAACCATCACCTCAAAAAGTAAAATCTTCAGGATCTGACATCAATGAGGAATTGGAATTTCCTGGTAAAAGAGAAACGTCACTGGCAAGCAACTATAATCTTCCGTCGCAATTAGTTCAGAGATATGTGAAAGGTATATGTCGGTAAATTCTTAGTCGAAACCCACCAAATTGTATATTATCGTGGGAGTCCTGACTGACTGTCTGTGCACAGTACCTTGTGGTTCCCGGCTTGCAGTACTTCTGTCCATTTTGAAGCACCTTTTTGAGAGAGAAGCCTCACATAAGGTACTTTTCTATGCTCTCTGTGCCTTTGGTTGTATGAAATTTTAATCAGTGCCTGTTATTCAAGTTGCTGGATACCTAATATGCACTTTGGTATTGGTCAAGTACTCTAGTTGTGTCAGGTGTAACAGCTTTGTGAATTGTTTGGTGCAAGATGGATGCCCCTGCTATTAAAAGGATACCTCTTCTGTTAATGGTAGTCAATGGACAATCTTCCGTTGATTTCTAACATTGTAATAAGAAAGAATTTGGGTATTCTAATATTCAACAACTATAATGATTATTGACAAGGCATTTGCTCTTTTTGTTTTTCCCTGCTGGTACTTTCTTTTTCTGCTCATGTGTCCTGAAATTCCCGACATAAGACGTCTACTATTCTTGAATATTGTTCTAAGTTATGCTGCTTATGTTAGGAATGTATTACCTATGGATAAAACGAAAAGGTAACAAGCTTGCATTCTTTTGCTCATCTCGCAGATTGTGGTATTCTTTTCAACATGTGATGCGGTAGACTTCCATTACACATTGATCAGTGAATTTCTGTGGTCTCCGCGTTCACAAGAAACCGAAGTCAAGAGCAAGTTCTTGAGGTGCAAAGCATTTCGTTTACATGGCAATATGAAACAGGAGGATAGAAGAATGACATTTCAGTCCTTTAAGACAGAGAAATCGGCTCTCCTTCTGTCTACAGATGTAGCTGCTAGAGGCTTAGATATCCCAAAAGTCAAATGTATAATACAGTACGATTCTCCTGGAGAGGCTACTGAATATGTGCATAGGTATCTCTCTGCCTTTTGTCAGACCCCAAAGTACTTTTTTAAGTTTTATAATGTCTGTACCAATTGCTGCATATTTGGCTTTGAACTTTAATATTATCTATTGCCTGCCTAGATTATGACACATTCTGCTTTGAGCCCTGCACATAGCCCGTCATTATTTTGGGTGAAATACCCATTTGCATAAAAAAATGGGCGATTCCTGAACTTGATGCGTGGTTTTGGGGCAAATTAATCGGCCATAAAACATGTGGCGATTGGCCGAGACTAGTACCTGATTTCATGTACAGGCTGGACCTTTTAGTACGTTAGTGGTGAACCTAGTTCATGAGGGACAAGTTTCAGTGGATAGAAAATCTTGATGATAAAAGTAAAGCAAAAATGTTTGGAAATCTTTTAGTGGGTATGATGCCATCTTGAAAATGATTTGGCAGGGTTGGCAGAACTGCCCGTTTAGATGAAAGAGGCGAAGCTCTCTTGTTCTTGCAACCGGCCGAAATGGATTATCTACAGGACTTGGAGAAGCACGGTGTAGGTTTGGCAGAATATCCCATCTTGAAGGTGTTGGATAGTTTCCCACTGTACGGCCAGAAGCTCCATGCCAAGAATTTTGTTTCCTTGGATTTACATCCTTGGGTGCTAGCTCTGCAAAAGGGACTCGAGCTCTTTATTTCGGCCGAGGTACTTGTCTTCCGCACTTATATGATTTGACTGTTAAGATTCTTGTGCTTTCGTTTCTTTCCTTTTACTCTTTTGCCAAAGTGTCTAGGACATGCTCCGCAATGGCTTTTGGTTTGTATAGATTAGAAAATAGAAACTGGAAGATGATCGAGGCTAGATGTGCAGTACCTGCAGTATTTTTCTAGCTTGTTGTGGCCTGTGTAAGCGCTTCCTAAACTTTTGAGACTACTGACATTCCTTATGGTTAACTGAACACTACCGAGTAGGTATAAATCAAAAGTTAACCTGAAGGAAAATAGCATATTGAGAAGGATTTTGCGGCTCATTTCTCTAATGTTATTGGAAATTATGGACATGTAGCATTATTCAATTTATTGCGACAAGTATAAGAATGCCACTCCTGTGAATGGGGCTAAAAACAGGGTGCCCTTGGTCTCACTCAGCTGCAATAGTTGATTGTATCATAACCCACAATGGGTGAGAGGGATGGCTTTATTATATCTAGACTCTTTTCTTTGCTAGTCTTTTCTGATCAAGTTAGATAATCTCTAAACCCTTTGCAACATCTGGTTTTGTCGTGTGTTGTCATTTTCTTTTGTTGGGCTGATTGGCGTCTCGTTTTTACATGCTGTTAAGTGTTGTAATCTCTTCCTCAGGCAAGAATACATTCGCTTGCCAAGAGTGCGTATTGCTCTTGGGTCCGTGCATTTGCAGCCCATCGTGGGGAGCTCAAGAGAATTTTTATGGTGAAGAAACTTCACCTGGGCCATGTTGCAAAGAGCTTTGCTCTGAAAGAACAGCCATCTTTAGTGGGGCAATCATTCCAGAAGCAAGCAAAGAAGAGAAAACGAGATCAAAGGCTGAAGGGCTTGTCAAAAAAGAGGAGGGTTAGCAGGAAAACATGAGTATTGATCGGAAGCTATACTTGTGGACATTTAGCCTGACCGCCCCTGATCTTGGAAAGTTTTGGGCATGCTGGTGATGAATTGACCGTCTCACCGTTCTTCTGTTGTTCATCACAGCTTTCTTGAAGGCCAACCCCAGTGACCATTCAATGAATCAAGCTGCATGATTGAACTCATTTTTGGCTTCAGGGTTTCATGCTCATTCTGAAAGAAGAAAGGATGGATATAGGTTTATGGTTGGTTAACTGAAGGTGAAATTTTGATACGAAGTTATGGAAAGTACATCTGCTTAGTCGAATACTTTTTCTTTTCTGTATAAGCTAATTCATGTTTAGCTGGGAAAATTATTTTTAGGTTGCGCTTCCTAGCCCTGGAGTTTAAGATTAAGCGTAAGTAGAGTGATATCCATTTTGTGTGCGACCGGCTCCGAGAGGAATTTCTAAGAACTGAAATACGATGGCGGAGCACATATACTGTTGTGAGCTGATCTCGCATCTTCGCTCTTGTTACCTTAATTGCTTTCTCGTCTCTGTTCATGTGCGTAAATTATTAGTCTATTGGGCAGTCATCGGTCATCGTCTTCGATGTTTCTCGTCGAAGGCGGTACTAGAATGACTGAAGCAATGAGCATCCTAAGACCATAACAAATCAGAGGACTCATTTGATGGTCCTATCCTTATCTCTGTTAGCTCATTGTAGAACTAGTCTTGCTTTCAGGTTCTTAGAGTGTGAATGATAACCATTCTGCTCCAGAAATCAAATTCTTGCCAGAAATTGATTTTTGGAATTCTTGCCAGAAATTGATTTCTGGAGGAGAAATCTGTTTGGTAAAACATGACTAATTCTGTTCCAGAAATTGATTTTTGGAACAGAAAAATATTTTGATTTGTTGATTTTTTTTGCACCTAAAAAAATTTAAATTTTATTCAAAGTGGGTGGCCATATGTATTATAAGCCATTCTGTAAAGTTTTGAAATTTTTGATTTCTTTTAATTTTTTTTGGGCACCTAAAAAAATTTAAATTTCATTCAAAGTGGGTGGCCATAGGTATTCTAAGCCATTTTGTGAAGTTTTGAATTTTTTTTATTTTTTTTATTTTTTTGGGCACCTCAAAAAATTTAAATTTTACTCAAAGTGGGTGGTTACAGATATTCTAAGCCATTCTGTGAAGTTTTGAAATTTTTTATTTTTTATTTATTTTTTTGGGCACTTCAAAAAATTTAAATTTCATTCAAAGTGGGTGGCCACGGGTATTTTAAGCTATTTTGTGAAGTTTTGAAAATTTTTATTTTTATTTTTTTTGGGCACCTCAAAAAATTTAAATTTCACTCAAAGTAAGTGGCCACAGGTATTTTAAGCTATTTTGTGAAGTTTTGAAATTTTTGATTTTTTTTGGCACCTCAAAAAATTTGAATTTCACTCAAAGTGGGTGGCCATATGTGTTTTAAGCTATTCTGTGAAGTTTTGAAATTTTTGATTTTTTTTATTTTTTAAAAAAAATTCACCAAATTTCATATTTTCCCGAAATTTGACTTTTTTTATTTTCTGGAAATTTTTATGAATTTTTCTAGAATTTTTCAATTTTTATGTATTTTCTGAAAAAAAAAATGGTGAGAAAATAGGGAGAATGCGTTCCAGAATCAAGAAGCTACAAAAAGTAGCTTCTCTTTTTCTTGCCAAAAACTCATTCCGGAATCAAAAATACATTTTGGAATCAAGAATGCATTCTGGAATCAAGTATTTTTAATAAATGGATTTTTATTCCAGAATGCAAAAATCGCTTCAGAATGCATTCCAAATTTTTTTTAACAAACGCCGTTCTGTTCCGAAATGCATTTCGAAACAGAATTTTTATTCCGGAATACATTCCATGCGCATCCTTAATTCCAGTTATCAATCCAGGCGTCCACCCTTACTTGGCGGAATATTTGTTGATCGTAGCTGTCTTCTCAATCATTGTCGTCTTTATTGTAGAATCTCGCGGTCGATCGTGTTTGAGGCCGTGAAACGATGCCACATCCTTTCCGCTGCTTTTTTAGTTCGACGACGGAAGGTGGGTGTTCAATCAAAAGGACATTGCTTACCAGATGCCAGGCCATATACAATACCTAACGTTAGGGACCTCAACATCGAACAGAGCCATATCCAATGCACGTATTAACTGTCCTCACACACAATGTGGATCCGCCCGAATTGACCCTACGAGGATTCCGCTCGTGCACGGACCCATTTCGCATTAAAACTCAACAGTTCCCGTCGGTGTCGTCCTATTCTAATCTCTCGCCCGCCCGCCCGACCGCCTGCCCGATCCAGATTTCGAATCGAGCGACGGGTTCACTCTCTTGGAGAGAGCGACTTTACGAAGAGTCGAACCGGGTCTCGTGTGCTGCCAATGTGGATCAAAGAAAGGGGATTTTGACTAGCTAGCGACCAGCAAACAATGAAGTGTGTGGGGTTCGGACTTCAGAGGGGTTTTTGGCCCTTCTCTCTTCTTCAATCAATACGCCAAACGCCCAACTTGCGTGCCGTCGCTATCGAACATCTCTTTCCTTGTTCTTTTGGCCACGAGTCGCCATGAAAAAGAACAACATCGACCCTCCTCCTCTTCTTCCGTGGTAAAAGAGATTCATGAAAAGGCTCTTCTCACCGTTCAACCTCCCTCCCTCCCTCCCTGCCCGACGTGGTGTCAACATCAGAAGCACATGCCGGACGGATGAGGGCGGGGGGCCCACCCGGACCGCAGAGGAGGGGGGGCCGCGTCGGACGGTCTTACACGTTGACCGGTCCGCGACCATAGGCTGCGGGGTGCGGTCCGAGCCCCGCCACGTCAACCTGGGCTGTTTGGGATGGGATCCCGTGGTCGGGCTCCCTTGCGGGCCCACTCGGAAATTGACAAAAAGCAGTAGGCCCAAGCGGTGATTCAGAAGCGAGGCCCGTCATCTAATTCGTTTTGGCCCGCCCCGCGCCTCGGTTGTCGGGATCATTTAATTTCGTGCGAGCATATTCTTCTTCATTTTTCGTGAAAACGAAAAAGGTTTGTAATCGAATTTTCATGAGGAAAAGAAATAGCTCTAATCTGTTTTTTTATATATTTAGCAAATCGCATGCTTCAATGATTGCATGCAACTTTTCGCCGAAATTGGGTTTTTCATTTTCACTCGTATAATCGATTAAAATGGGTTTACCTGATAACTCCGGATGGAACGAACGGTGAATGTTTAGGTTCCGTATTGTCAGCGCGTGATTGATCCGACGTGACCAACTCCAGGGCAAGTTGTTTCCCCTTCTGCTCTAGGCATTCCTTTTTCTTTTGTAATTTGCTTTTTCCCTTCGTTTTTCTCTTGGAATGAAAATTATTAAACTTAACGGTTAACCTCATGAGGTTGGTTTAGTGCCAAGGAAATAACATGTATTGGCACATTAGATGTGGGATGATTCCTCGCCATAGCATCATGTGCAAACACTTTCGAATTTGGATCACCCATTCGGGTTTTGATTTTCGCATCACCTGATCCATAAGGTTGATGGGGACATTTCACGAGCTCAAGATTTACCTACCAAAATAGGCTTCCTCATTGTTGGAAGTTCGATAGTTTGATCTTCAAAGGCAAGAAATCGCCTCGACCCGACCAACCGGTCTGGAGTCTTCTCTCGATAGATCGAGGACTAGAAGATCCAAACCATCGGGGACATTTCACGAGCTCAAGATTTACCTACCAAAATAGGCTTCCTCATTGTTGGAAGTTTGATAGTTTGATCTTCAAAGGTAAGAAATCGCCTCGACCCGACCAACCGGTCTGGACTCTTCTCTCGATAGATCGAGGACTAGAAGATCCAAACCATCGGTTTCAGTCTATACATATATATGTGTGTGCGTGCGCACGCGCGCAAGTGTGTGTCCACGCGCGTGGTTTGCTTGCTTGCAAATTGATTTTAAGTGCATATCATGTAAGACTTTTCTTGATCCATTTCAAACAAAATTGTCAGCACAAAATTCCACATTATGCAGCCTAAAATCCAACGGACATGGCATCGTTGCTGTTCAAACCATTGAAATCTGTCCGCTCTTGTTGATTGGAAGAGTGTTAGCAACTTGCACAGAAAAAGCTTGGGCTGCGCCATCACTAGTAGAGGGATTAACACCATCATTAAGATCGTTGACGTCTTCCCCAAGGTTTTCTTGGCAGTGATTAGGCAGCCCAACACATGCGTCATTGCCCATGATGGCCGTAAAAATCGCACCATTAATGATGGTCCTTAATTTGTAACGTGACCAATTATGGCTCCTCAATTTGACATTGGAAAAGTGCAATTAATGTCCCTTAACTCAGGTGTGTTAGAGAAATTTGGAAGCTTATCAATTGATGAACATATTCGAGTCAACGTTTGTCCCCGAGGGTAAAATAGTCATTGTAAACCCGGAATTCGATCATAGGCTACGGATGCATTCGTTTTGCGGAGAATGAATGATTTGAAAAATACTATCTGAAAAATGTTCGCTTGTATCGTTTATAAAAAATTAAAAGGAAAACATTTTCATTATTCATGAAAATGTTAAGACATTAATTGCGTCAGTCACGAAAACAGTTTTTTATTGACTAATAATTTCCAGAGATTACTTTTAGGAAAATATTTTTTCAAATCATTCATTTTTCGCGAAACAAATGAAGTCATGATTGCTTAGCCAAGATTTTGAAGTAGTTGTGGACTGTATGATGTGATTCTCTTTTTATTCTGTTTTTTTATTTCGACTTATGATATGATGATTGCTAGAGAGCATACCGGGTCACGGTCCAATCACTTTTCTTTTACACAATGCTGGTGGAGAAAGACCTTATGTATATAAAGAATATATAAATCCCTTGAAACTTTATGAATGGGAGGGCTGCACATGCAAAATAAATTAGGACAAAACCTATTATAATACCATGTTAGAATGTCCAATGCAAAAGGTTTAACATATAGTTGGAGAGAGACTACATGTACGTATGAAGAAAATAAGCCCAGGAGTTTAACGATGTGGGATTCTTTAACAAAGATATCTTTCTCTCGCCACAACTTGTTATGCTTCTCATTAATTACGCTTGAAATAATGAAGTGAGAGAGCGGATTTATTATGTGTAGCATGAAATTATAATCGAGAAGAATTATTCAAATGTATGCTGCTTTATAACTCAATAATGCCATTCCCATGATATTATTTTTCCTAACACATTAGTTTTGGCCTGCATGGTCGTATATGTACGATCTAGGGTTTTATAATTTAGCTTTATCTAGAGAAACTTTTGAGATATAGATGACATTTATTGCCACCATATTGTTGTGAGTTGGGAAGTTAATGGCACGCACTTGTGATTAATATCATCGTACAGCATGCAGGCTATTCAATGGTGATAAATATATAGGAATGCAGAGCAAAAGCAACTACAATAGTCATTGGAATAATTTTATGTACTTTATGTATGTGAAAATGAATAATTGCACGACCGGAATGGATAGATTGAGAAGCCCTAATTAGTATGGCAAGTGCTCGTAGATTACTAGGGAATAACGCTTAACACTCACATTCCTATGTAGAAGATTATAAATTCAGCCTTAAACATATTATACGGATGTTAATTCAGTAATAAATTATTCAATTTTGCTAATGTACTCCTAAACTTTTTGCGTGAAATTCCAATGTAATTCTTTCGGCCAATTACTGCCAGAATCTCTTACGTAGCAATCCACAAATTATCCATGTCGGCATGCCATGTAGGACAACCGGCGATGATTAGACGCCAACGTAAGTTATTTCCGGTGGCAATTGGCCGAAAGGATTATATTGGAATTTCGCGCAAAAATCCAGGAGTATATTGACAAAACTGAAAAGTTAAGAATTGAATTGACATCCATACAACAAGTTCGAGACTAAATGTGTAATTATCCCCATTCCTTTGACATTATCAATCGTGTCCATCACATAAATGAGATCGTTGTTTTTGAAGGTCCTAGAGAGTTCCTTTGAACATTTCCTTAGCTTACAATCAATTCACGAAGCAAGAATGGCCGTTCGATAATGCAAAAAACACCAATATTGATGACCACAGCCCCGCGTGAAGGCCAATAATAGCATGCAAATTTATGTAACTGTGGGAGAGGAGCTTCGAAGAAAAGACCAAATAATTGATAAGTCATGAGCTGTTGGCGTTATACCCATAAAATAATACGCCACAAAGCTCTCTTCATAAAGATTCAAAAAATGGGTTTATTCTATTTGATCTCATTTCGTTTCGTTCTATTATTTTATGATTTTTTTTAGGGTTAAAATGGCCCTAGGAGACAGAGGCAATCATATATATAAGTATTTACAGCTTCTCAATTATTTACAAAAGGAGGAAAGTACATGGGACACGGTGTAAGAGCCAGGTTCCCTCCAGCACTCGCCTGTGCCGTGAATCTCGCTTCTGTGTCCCCTCTTTCCGGATCTTGTGAATGAGTTTGCACTAATTGTTCACTGTATCTTGTATAGTGCCTTTCATTCAATACCCAAGAGAGAGAACCTTCCTGCTTAATGCATCAGATATCATGATCATAGACATTCACGAATCGAATTCATTCAATCTGTATCTGTGCTTTCATTCCATACCCCATGATTTTTCTTGTATGTTTAAGATGATTATGGGGTATGATAGTATCTGTTCGTAGAAAGATGTCTATGCATGCCCATTCTATGACTTAATACAGACATCATGTTTGTGCTTTTGGCAGATTTGCGACTGATACGAGACTTGAAAAGAGTACCTAATCCATGAAAGCGTATAAGATTCAACTTGTTATCATGCATAAGAGGTGAACACGTTTCACGCGTCAGATAATAGGGAGGCTTGCGAAAATGAGTTCGTTTTCATTCGCAAGAGTGCAGAACACACAAATTTGCCTTGGTCAAGATTGCAATGAAGCTGGAAGAAGATTGATCTATGTGGACAAACATCAATTGCATCATTCGATTGATCGAATGCGCGCGACAGATTGTGGGTGCTATATTTAGTTTGTAGCTACAATGGTTCTCTTCTCTTTTTACGATACCCGATCTATGACCACCGTGTAATGCCTACAACATGAGAGCCTACGATTTCTCTCTTAGGCTGATAAAATGAGATTGATATTGTTGGCACTCGAACTAATTATCCAGGACTAAGGTAAACTCCTAGGGTCCATCTCTTTTTGTTCCCTTAAATAATGGTGAGCTTTTGGCTTTATTCTCAAAACAAGCCTGTTAATCTTGATTGATTCCTCCAAATTGATAGAGTTGAATTACTTAGAAGGGGTTGCACTATTGGACATTTAATTGATCATTAAGAGAGAGAGAGAGAGAGAGAGAGAGAGAGAGAGAGAGAGAGAGGAGAGGTCCATGTGAAGGAGCAAAAGGAATCCTAATTATGGCATTCATGAGTCATCAAGAGGAAAGATGGGAGGAAAGCAATGAAAAGGACGAAGAAGAACATGCAGAATATTCACTCGCCACCCAAAATATCTTTATCTTTATATCCTCAACTAAGGAGAGGAGAGCAAAGAGAGAGTTTGATTGATTGAACCCTACCTTTTGAAATAGTGCAAAAAAAATTGAATTGCCTTTGCCGAAACAAAAAAGATGGAGGACCCACAAAAGGGGAGCAAAAAACAAGAAGCAAATCAAAGATAATGTGCAAGTGTATAATAATATTGCAAAAGGGCTTTCAGATCTTCCTTTAGGGCAAAATATTGTGTTGAATCACCTGGATGGAGACTTGAGTGGCTGCATCATCAACTTCAACTTTTGCTTTGTGCTTGTGTTGGTGTGTGGAACCCCAAAAGACCTTTCCCTCCTCTTTTCCCTCTTGGCCAGAAGATACATATAATAATAATAGTTTGTAGAGCACCCACTATGTATCTATCTTTGCTGAAGCTAAGACGCAACCACCATTTGCCCTCCTGTCTCCATTAATTAGCCAGAGGAAGGATATAGAAACTGATAATGATACACGTTCCCCACCATTAAAGCTTCTTTCTCGTTTTGTCTTCTTTTTTCCTTTTTCTTTTTTTTATAAAAAGAAATACTACCGGTTATTATTAGAATGAGCGTGCAATCTTATCACTGGAAAAATTCAAACTGTGAAATGAACGAGAGTACTGTATACAAAAAATCTTACGCTAGTGTAACTTTAGCTTGTACCGGTCATGCATATCGACTTTCAACTCGATACCTTTTGGTGAGTCAAATGAACAAAAACCAGCTACAACACGATTATCCGAAATACGTGTATATAGCATCAAGATAACTAGAGAAAAATAATACCTTGTACATACGGTCTCATTTCACATATATGATTACATTTCTGAAATAGACATTCTAACATGGTATCGGAGTCAGGTTCGGCCTTGGTTCAATCAAATTCAACATATATCCCGCATCGTTTACTTAAACTTTTGGATTGCACGTTCTAACGTTCAATCGGGCCATTACTGATCTCTCCCCTCTATCTCTCGTTTTTTCCATGAGACCAGCTCTCTTGAACCCCACATGGATGCTCAATTTGCGAGGGATGTGGACCATGGGTCATGTTTAATGGTTGGTGAATCGTCAAAAGGGGAGAGAGATATTGATGTCATGTCATTGTCTTTAGGTTATTCTAACATCTGATTCTTCACTTAAACATTTTCATCGGAACAGCTTCCAAACTGCTTAGATTAAAATTTTGTGTTTAGTGGGAAGGAATAATCCCATGATTAGCCAAGCAAAAGAAGGCCACAGTAATTGGAAGACATCCTAGTTGAGTTTATTCCTCGCTTGTCTCTTCTTTGTTCGATCTCTCCACCGTTTTGTTCAGGAATCTAGGAACCCCCCCATGTGGGTGCCTGAGAAAAAAATGTCCCAGCAAAATATTTTAACACGGTCTATTTATACGACACGAACATCACTTAAGGTAAAAAATGAACTATAGAGAGGAGAATATCGAATACGGCACGACACGACATGACACAACACGCTTGATCCCTATATCGAGACAAATTAGCACGTTTTTAATATAGTCAATTGGTTGGCTTATAAAGTCAGAAACTACAGTATTTTATGCTAATATGAATTGACACGAATTAGAATAATCATTATGACATGCCAATACGAATTCTATACCCTTGATTGTAACACGCCGATCTCGCCTCAGATGGAGGAGGACTTGGAGCTCGTGTCATAAGCATGGATTGACCACCGAAATTTTCCATCTAAGTACTACTTCGGGTGTTCAGTCCATATGCTCAGATCGTGTTGAATTACCGCAAGCAATGCTGGAGCAGTGCAACCAATCGGAATCGTGGGAACTAGCGAGTGCTACATCGCGGAAGCCACTCCGAGAACCCTACCTGTTCGACGCTCCACAAGTCGTGTTCGCATCGCGATGAAAATCGATAACGAATGGATCTCATTCCTTTTTGCTTCCTATTCCTACTAGTGATCAAAACCCATGTTGTATCGAATCAGCAGATTTGAGCATATAATCTGAGCCATGATTCGATGATCACCCCCCCAGGATGTCATGGAAGATGGAAATGGCATTGCGTGTGGTGAGAAAAACAGTCGATGGCAGCATAAGCCATAATCACATATATGTTGTTCGTGCTATGCAAGATATAGCGTGAGATTTATGTCTACGGATTTTCGGTTGTGTCTTGTCGACTTTCATCCTTGGATAGAACGTTTTATTCTCCTCCTCCATGATTGAACGAATGCGCACGCCACGTGTCGCCATCATATGTTAATTTTGTTGAGCTGTGGAGATAACGCATGGTTGCAAATAGTGTGAACAAACTTGATAGCTCTAATCCGCTAGGGTTTGTAACATCATGTACCAAAGTGCAATCAAATCTTATCGAATAAGATACGCATGTCGCAATGCAATTGCAAGCTCAAAGAGTTGACAAGGTGGACCTTTGCGCACGGAGATTATAGGGGGTAATTGTTTAATCAATTCTAAACCCATTACGTGGATGTCAATTTAATTTTAAATTTTTCAATTTTGCCAATTGAGTTCTAAATATTTGTGTGAAATTTCAATGTAGCCCTTTTGGCCAATTTTTGCGAGAAATTGCTGATATGACGGTGTGCCACATAAAACGGTTGGCGATAACTGGACTGCCACGTCAGTAATTTCCTGCAAAATTTTAGGACTAAATTAGCAAAATTAAAAAAACTTAGTATTAAATTGGTCTCCGTACAATAGGTTTATGACTGATTGGGTAATTTTTTCCGGATTTTATTGAGTTTTACTTATGACCATTCTTTGATAATTGAAGAATTAAAAACAATTATTTAAATTTCACATGCTTTCAACTTTTGGAATTTGCAGAGTTTTCTTGTCGATAGAAAATTGTATTCATTATTCAAATGAATACATGAGAAGTACATAAACTTTCATAGTAAATAAAATCGAAGTAGAGCACAACCCAAAATACTACAAAACAAAGCCAAATCCAAAAAATAAAGATGATTAATAAAGCACATAGCAGGTTTAAGCACACACTCATTCCATAAGAATATATCTATCATGCAAAATAAGCGGCAGCCGACCATTGGATCTCATATCATTGTTAGTAACGAGCACACACAAATCCAACTTTTGGAAGAGCAAATCTTCGTAGTTTAGCGAGACGCCAGAACTTCTGCCATCACCAATGAAACTGAAGGCATGTAACATATACACGGATAGAGCACGGAGATATCGAATCTCTGAAAATATTATTAAACGCACAAATCTAAGTCGGAAGAAAATAGCTTCCAGATTTATAACTAGATTATAAGAGTTCAAACTTTCAGATCTACAACTAGATCGGAGAAAAGAGCTCCTAAATCAAGATCAAGAGAGAAGAAAAAATTAGGAAAGCTCAAACAAAATCAATAAGATAGAGAGGGAAGGGTGAGACTAACTCAAACCCGCCCCCATGAGTAAAGGTTGAAGAAGGTGATGGAGAGAGAAGAGAGAAAAAATGACTTTTCGGCTAGATTAGATTAGTTAAAGGTTTTGAGAGAGAGAAAGTATTTAAAGTGGACAATTTTTTTACAAGATTTAATACATCTACGAGCACAAATATTGACACCAGTTCAAGACCACTTTAGGCATGCTCAAAATGATGGATCACACAAAGATAAATTGCTATTAAGTACCCTCTTCAAGGAAATCAACATATCATACTAAAACGTTGCAGCATTTATAGCAAATTTCAGGATTTTCAGTGCATAAGTCGAGTTCGCATGCTTCGCATTTTACAATTCTAAACATCGAATTCCGCTCGAGAAAAACTCGCGGTTCAACATGCTTATCGAAGCGGGTATCGACAGAATTCGAAAGTAACGCCGATCGACGCGAACCCGAAACGATCAGTTGCCCCTCCAATTCAACATGAAATCTATCGATGCCAAGAAAAATTGATGTTTGATGCTCCTGCACGCTCCCTAAATTTTCACCCTCACGTGTTGGTGTCCTTCTCGCAAATTCATGTCCTATCAACCTTAAAAAAGCCAAATTCCTCGGGCGTGCTGCCGCATTAAAAATCTGAAAGGTGGGTCAAAAAGTCGAATGATTTTCACGCTATCTTTTCTCTTCTCTGCACTAAGTGTCAGCGTATGCGCGGGGGCTGCCTGTTTCTCGTGGAGAAGTAGAAATCCCCTCGACCCACATTTCCACAAAAAGCTATTTTCGGGTTCACACTGTTTTTCGGAACGACCACTCTTAGGCTGCGCATGACAACGATTCTGTGCCCGGGAACAGATTCTGCTCAGAAATGATTCTTTTTGATTCTGTGCCCGGAATTGATTCTGAGCATTTTAAGGCATTTGTTAATGGCCCAAAATTCCATTCCTGGAATAGAAAAAGAACAGAAATGCGTTTGATAACGCCACAAAATTTCTTTTTATTAATAATATTTTTAAATATTTTAATATTTCTTTCTTTTTTTTCTTTTCCTCCTTCTTAGCCATAGCCTGCTCGTCGGCCATGACCGGTAAAATATTTTTTTATTAATAATATTTTTATTAAAAGTATTTTTTCTTTTTTTTACCATGGCCTAGTCGCCGGCCATGACCGGTAAAATATTTTTTTTATTAATAATATTTTTTGTTAAAATATTTTTATTAAAAATATACATTTTTATTTTTTTGGGCTATGACCTGGTCGCCGGCCATGGCCGGTAAAATATTTATTTTATTAATAATATTTTTTTATTAAAATATATATTTTTATTAAAAATATATAATTTTCTTTTTTTGGCCATGGCCTGTAAAATATTTTTTTATTAAATTTTTTTTATTAAAAGTATACATTTTTATTTTTTTTGGCCATGGCCTGGTCGCTGGCCATGGCCAGTAAAATATTTTTTTACTAATAATATTTTTTATTAAAATATTTTTATTAAAAATATATATTTTTTCTTTTTTTGCCATGGCCTGGTCACCGGCCATGGCAGGTAAAATATTTTTTTTATTAATAATTTTTTTTATTAAAAATATGTTTTTTTCTTTTTTATGGTCATGGCCTGGTCGCCGGCCATGGCCGGTAAAATATTTTTTATTAATAATATTTGTTATTAAAATATTTTATTCTCATCAGATCCGGCGAGGGCGGTCCTCGGGCTGGACATTAGAAGCTAAATTAAAAACCAAGAAAAGGAAGAAGAAAAAAAATTGATTCTCAAAATTGTTCCCAGAATCAAGAAGCTACTTTTTTTTTATTCTTGATTCTGCTCCAAAACTGATTCTGGGAACAATTTTTGACAAAATTGTGTCCAGAATCAAAAAATTAAACAAACGCATTTCTGTTCCCAAACTGATTCTGGGAACAAAAGAACAGAATCAAACACTGTTTGGCAAGTTGTCATGCGCAGCCTTATTCTATCTCGACGTTATAAAAAAGTAAAGGGTTAATACCACGAAAAACTTAAATTGGTACACTTGTGACACATTTATTTTAAATTATTTTTTTGACCATAAAAAATTCCAAACTGGTACACCTGTGACAATTTTACCCCGAACATACCACAAAAAATCCCAAACTGGTACACATGTGACAATTTTACCCCAACTAATTTTTAATATTATTTTTTTGAATTTATTTTTTCTTTTCTTTTCTTTTTTTTTTCTTCACTTCAACCTCTGGCCGGTCGCCGGCCGGTCGCCGGTCCGGCGACCGGCCAGAGGCGGAAGCCGGCGAGGGCCGCCCTCAGCAGTCGCTGGCGAGGGCCGCTCTCGCTCGACTCGGCAAGGGCGACCCTCGCCGGATCTAGCGAGGGCGGCCCTCGCCCGACTCGAGCGAGGGTCGTCCTCGCCCGCCCAGCGAGGGTGCCTCGCCCGACGCAGCGAGGGCGGCCCTCGCCCGACGCCGGCGAGGGTCGCCCTCGCCGGATCTGGCGAGGACGGATCTCGCCCGACGCCGGCGAGGGCGGCCCTCGCCGGCTTCCGCCTCTGGCCGGTCGTTGGTAGGTTGAAGATAAAGAAAAAAAAATAAAAGGAAAAAAAAATATATATAAAAATTCGAAAAAAATAAAAAATAATATTAAAATTTTAATTCAGGGTAAAATTGTCACATAAGTACCAGTTTGGGGTTTTTTGTGGTAAGTTTAGGATAAAATTGTCACAGATGTACCAGTTTGGGGTTTTTGATGGTCAAAAAAATAGTTCGGAGTAAAATTGTCATAGGTGTACCAGTTTGGGGTTTTTTATGGTCAAAAAAATAGTTTGGGGTAAATGTGTCACAAGTGTACCAGTTTAGGGTTTTTCGTGGTATTAACCCAAAAGTAAAATAAAAAGAACATTAGATGTTGTTACTAAATTAGAATTCGATATTTCCGAGCGGTTTCCTAAACTTTGATCTAATTTGCAATGTTATTCCTAGATTTCTAATTTATTTAGTGTGATTTCTAAACTTTGATCAAATGTGCAATGTCGTCCCCGAAATTTTAATTTATTCAAGTGATTCTTGAATTTCAGTTCAATGCTCAATATGGTCTCTAAACTTTTAAACATTTTCATATTGTTTAAGGATTATACTAAACATTTACTGATAGTTCAAATATCATATTGAACAAATTAAAAATATAAGAATGTTATTACACAATAGGCCAAAGTTCAATGACTATATTGTATTAATTAAAAATTCAGGGACGACGTTGCACATTGAACCTAAGTTCGATGACCATTTATGCTGTTATCCCAATATAAAAAGGTCAAAATAATAGCCTAATCATGATATCCCCGTAATTTCCTCATAAATCCCAGAATTACATCAAAACTTCCCCATTCTTTTAGAGTTCAAATTCGTTTCTTAAAGTCATCGGAATTATATAATACCTTCTCATCAACATTTTCCGAAAAATGCTTTTGCTTGCCATGCGTGTGCTTTTTGCTGGTGGAAAGAAAGGGAGAGAGAGACCGCCTTCTCTTATTGATTTTGTATCAAAGAAAGGGAGGGAGGGGTCCGTATTCCGTACCATAAGAAAGATCAAAACATACATAGATCAAAACAAAGGAGAGGGGGGAATCAACATTAATCTATGGCCGCTTAAAAAAAGGGAGGTGACACTTTCCTTTTTTCCTTCCAAACAGAACATAAACAAGAAGAAGAAGAGGAAGAAACGCAAGTGTAAGCAATGAAAACCCCACATCATGGTCGGAGTTGGAGGTGGTTGGCCCGACAAAAGCTGTGCTCTCTCACATGCATTCTAGGGTTTCTCGTGTACAAACTCACATACATACATACATTATAATATGTGTATTACTATTATATAAGCCGCCTTCATATTATATATTTGTGCCCATATACGTCTGTCGATTTTGCATGTTCTAACTGTTCTCGAAATTTAAGCTTTTATCTAAGTTAGTACCTGAATGATGAGGTTGATGTAGTTCATGTTAGGGCAGATTTGGTATAGTGGTGTGGGAGTCAAGGCCTGCCCTTGATCATCATATATATCGTCGGATAAATCTTTTCGATGCAGGCCCTATCCTAGGTTGGGTCTTAATCGCGAGTATTGAGTAAATGTCCTTTCTCCGAACATGATTTCGAGATGAACCCTATATTCTCCACTTGTGTTCCAGTCTTTTACAAGGATTATGTTGGAAAGGTAAATGATAGATATTGCTTTGGTATTGCAATTTAAGTTTCCTCACATTATTTCGCTTACCTCCATGTTTAGAACTGCTCTCACGCTCTAAATTATAAAACGAAACACATCCGCGAAAAAGGATTTATTAGTATGTTGATCATATATATATGAGTCATAATGCGATTACTAATTTAATTCAAAATATGGTTAACCGACAATGATTTGGCAATTATATCTCCATATGATTATGATTGACATGGTGGTGCTGGTATTTCTTCGTGGTGAATCAAATGCATAGAGATTATGCAAAAGGAGTTTCATCGAGTAATTCGTGTCTCTCGTTTTTCTCATGAAAATTTACTAGTACTAAAGAAAGACGAACACGCGATCGGTCACTGAATATGTGGATGCACTAATTGAATGACCAAATTACGACTTGCTTTGTTCGCTTGTCTGTTAATTAGTGTTTTCGTTGTGGGCGCTTAGGTGAACTGACGAAGAAAGATAACGATAATTATTGACCCGAAATTTGAGGATCCGGAAAACGCTGAAGCAAATCGGTACCCAAATCGTCCCATCTTAGATGGGACATGTTAATTGTCAAACCATACCTAATTCCGGAAAATAAAGAAATGATTTCCTTCGATGAGTACCTCGACAATGATTAATTCTTTTTTCCCCTTCGCATGTCCATAAACAATGAAAGCTACACTTTTAATTGGAGTATAATGATGTCCGGAACCGGAGAACAATGCTTGTGACATGTGAAGGTCTCCTGCTTTTGCGGCTAGTTGGCCACCCTCAAGACAATTTAAAAATAATCTCCCCTTAATTAATTCGTTTTATTAATAAATATTACATAATTCCCCTAATAAATTCATAAAAAAAGAAGAAGAAATGTCTTTGCTTTAGATGTATGGCCCTCTTTTTAGCTTGTACGAGGGATTGGTGTAGGAGTGTCGCCATCAATGACATGATCCCATTCCCAAGCTAGGGAAATTAAATCATATGCTTTCGAGCAGCATTTTTGGACCCCTAAACTAACCTGGAAATCATGTTTTGTATTGTAGATTTCTCGATTTCATGAAATTGTTTCGAGGCTTAACAAATGTTCGAGTGGCCAAGAGCGCGTCCTATTGTACGTCATACTTGCTAAAATGCCTCATGTTTGTTGGACCACTGATCATATCATTGTTTTAAGCCAATGTTGGTGATTTGATATACCTAATATTGATCGTGTTAAAAACGATACCATGACCTAGTTTTATGCGAAACACTAATGTGGCATTTATTTTATTTTTTGATTTGATTTGAGGCTCCGTTTATTTCGTGGGAAATAAATGATTTAGAAAACATTTTTCTAAAAACGATCGGTTGTATAACGTACAAAAATGAACAAACGAAAGATATATTCATGGTCCCGAAACTATCGAAACATAATTTGTTGTCAATAATGAAAGCATTTCTCGCTGACTAATTATTTCAACCGATACAAAAAATCGTTTTTTAGAAAAATATTTTTCCAATCATTCATTTTTAGCGAAACAAACGGATCCTGAAAGTAAAGTGATTTTACCCAGCCTTCTTATAGTTTATATATAATTACCTCAAAGGAAATTTCAAGATATGTTCTTCCCTAACTTTTTGAAAATTCCACCTCTTTGATCAACCCGTGGTCAAAGACCACATATTTATTAACCTTTTGATATTAAACAAGCGAAATACAAGGTGGGTACTTGTGGTCAACGGACGTGTCCTTTGGATTAACACCTAAACCACTCTCTTACATCTCTGTCCAAATCGAAGAAAATCCAACATTACATATTTTATTTAGGGATAAGGGTACGGAAGTGCTAATGCAATTGGGTCCTAAAACTTTCAAAAAATATAATAAAGTCTTAAATCTTGTCACGAAAATGCAATCGAGCCCTCAAACTTTCAGAAAGTGCAACCAACGGAAGGACTTAATTCGATCAATTTGAAAAATTTTAAGACTCAATTGCATTTTCGCGACAAATTTTAGGACTTCTAATATATTTATCTCTTCTTTCGTTTTTTATTCGCATGTGGGTAAATCGTAATTATTCGCTGAGGAGCAATAGCCGTCCACGTGAAAAAAGGTAAAGCGTGGGTAATCCTCATTAAAGACGACTTTATGGAGCTAATAATCATGGGGACTGACCCTTTGCTTGATCTTTAGTTAAACCCTTTCATTTGATCTTAAAGCATGATTAAAGCTCGAGACTCTTTCGAGATCGAGAGAGAGAGAGAGAGAGAGAGAGTTGGACTTTCTTTATTTAGTGAAATGTGGATAAGTTAAGTCTTCTCTTGCAGTAACAATTTGGGGGAGGAGAAATGTGCTTTTGAAGAAGGGAATGATTAGGCCATGCCTAGCCTTAATTTTTATTCCTATATATTTTTTATTTATTTTTGTGTGGTGGGTGGGTCCAACCTCGGAGAAAAATTTGCCCATCAAGGAGAAAGATCATAGACTTTTTTCTTTGGGTCAAAAAATAGTTGAGACTTTTTTCTTTTTTGGTCAAGAAAAAAATAGTTGAGACTTGGATAAATAAGATTATTAGAATTTTAATCAGGCTAGAGATTTCGGGTTCACTGTGTTGTGGAATTAGATTGAGAAAACAAACTGCTCTCGAATTTTTTTTAGTCCCAATCTTGATTTAACATGAATATGCAAAAAATTGAGCCGGACTCGAAAGACAAAAACATAGAGAGAGAGAGAGAGAGAGAGAGAGATTTGGATTAATAAGATTATTAGAATTTTAATCAGGCGCGAGATTTTGGGTTCAGTATATTGTGGAATCAGATCGAGAAAACGAATTGCTCTTGAAATTTTTTTTTGAGTCCCGAGCTCGATTTAACACGAATACGCGAAAAATTGAGCCGGATCCGAAGGACAAAAACACAAACAGAAAGAGGAGAGAGAGAGAGATTTGGATCAATAAGATTATTAGAATTTTAATCAGGCGCGAGATTTCGGGTTTGGTATGTTGTGGAATTAGCTCGAGAAAATGAATTACTCTCGAATTTTTTTTATGTCCCGATCTCGACTTAATACGAATATGCGAAAATTGAGCTCGACCCGAAAGACAAAAAGGCACAAAAAGAAAAGAGGGATGAGGGAGAGAGAGAGAGGGAGAGAGATTCATAAGAGTCAAACCATCAAATGCATGAACATTTCACAAAGGAATATCTTCTCAAGGAGGCCCCATGCACCATTGCTCCACTACAAGAAATTACCAAAAAACAGCACAGCGCAGCAATTTCATATGCTTCAAGTTGTTCTTGAGAGAGAGAGAGAGAGAGAGAGCATTCATTCTTGCTCATCAGTATCCATAGCCAGACAGAGAGAGAAAGAGAGAGAGAGCATCAAAGAGAGGCGTGTGAATTTAGGTGGAATCTGGGAGGGGGGCGAAAAAACAAACTGTTCATGGGATGATGATGGGAGGAGGAGAGGATAATGTCCCACAAAGAAGCATATATAACAGACGCGCTCTGCGTGTATGATTCCTCTCCTCGTTGCGATTATTAAGCTCGCGCACATCAAGATTTGAGGGGAGGAGGGGGGAAAAAGGAAGATGACATGGGGCAAAGATTATGGTTTTCTTTAACCGTGCCTTTTGCTCAGCTCAGTCTATTTCATGTCGGCCTGCTGCAACTGCACGAAAACACGATAAGCATTTTTTTAAGAAAAGGCTGTCTTTGCTCTGCTCTTGCTTGCCTTTTTTCCCTTTGCTTTTCTTTCTCGGTCTCTGATTTCTCGGCGACAAGTCAGTTTCTCTCCACCTTGATCCCGGCCACACCTCTCTAAGTTTCACCTCCCCCCCCTCTCTGTCTCTGTCTCTGTCTCTCCCTCTTACTCTTGTCCCAAATCCCAAAATCTCTCTTTTTGTCTCTCTCCTTCTCCATTTTTTGGGTTTGGCCCCCCACCCATTATTTGCCACTGCTTACCGGTTCTTGATTTTCCCCCTCCTCCCATCTTTCCTCCGAGGATCTAGAATTCGGATTGGAGTCTACCCAGAATCCCTTCTTGACTGAAGATTTAAGCTGAATCAGCTGTTTTGTGCATCGTTGGGACTTTGCAGGTGCGAAGCAATTGGGTTTCGGTGGGAAAAGTGGCAATCTTTAGCAAATCTTTCAGGGTCACAGGGCTCTTCTTTTTCTTAGCTGAAAAGGGAAGTTCGAAAGTTTCGGGTGAAGTCTTTGAGCTGAAAGCAGTTGATGGGTAGAAACAGAGGTGGGTTCTGATTGGTTGGGTTCAAGTGTGGAGATGATGTCGTGGTTTATATTTCAAAGAAATTGATTGCTGCAGTTGCTCTGTGAAAAATGGGTTGGAGATGGAGTTCTTTCTATGGTGAAGTTCTTTAAGGTCTGTTGTGGAAGCCAACTTGAAAGGAGCTTCAGAATAGAAGATTGGCGGAGTTAATTGGTGATACTAAGTATGAAGGTTCCTTCAAATGGATTTTTAGCTGGTGGTGGGGAAGGTGGGTATAATCTTCTTTTCCTTTCCTTTTCTTGTTTGATTTGGGTGTTACCAGCTTGCTCTTAATGTTGTTGTATTGGTGATAATAGGCATGGAACTAGAATGTTGTTTTTATCTGAAGAATCTTGCTTCCTACAAGTTTTTAAGCTGAATATGGAGAAGCAACTTTTAGATGCACAGATTGCAAATTGGAAAAGATAAGCAGTTCCATTTTTTTTAGACTCATAGTTGTTGAGGGCAAAATCAAAGTTGTTATTCGGGGCAAAAATGCATTGAATCTAAATGAAGTCCTTGCAATCCGGCCTCTCCTTCCCCGCCTAAGAGCATGGGGTGAAGGTAGTTGGAATGAGGTTGGTGGACGATGATTGCTTCTCAAAGTTTCTAACATAGAGCAGCAGGATCTGAGGATAAAAGAAGATTCCTTGGTCTCAGATGTTAATTGTCTTCTACTTCCTTTACTTGCTGCCTAGAAAATACGACAGATTATTCTTCATATTCATTTGCTAAAGATTGTGTGCTTCCTTATATGTGTGTGCACAACACTCTCATGATACAAGATGCTCTACTTTTAATAGAATTAATCAAGTTTCTTGGGCTATAGTTTCAGAAGATTCTATCAAACTAAACCTAATGAAAAATGGCACCTGCTGACTTCTGTTCGAGTACTATAGGGCCAAATGATCATGGTAGAGTTGCCGCATTTGCGTTTATTTTCTTTCTGTCTCATCAATCGCTGCAATTTCCAGACACCTCTTTAAAGTGTCTCTTAGAGCGTACACCCCTTTCTTTTCTTCAACAACCTATCTACGTTTTTCTAAGAACTTGGGCTTTCTTTCGGAATAGGTGAAAAGAAGAGTATAAATTCAGAGTTATGGCATGCTTGTGCGGGGCCATTGGTGTCTTTGCCTCCAGTTGGAAGTCTTGTGGTCTACTTTCCCCAAGGCCACAGTGAGCAAGTATGCAGTTTCTTCTCTGAATATTGACTGGTGATTCAATTTCTTGATGATGTTAAGCTAATGGTGTTTATTGGCTGTTTAATATTTCAGGTTGCAGCATCAATGCAGAAGGAGACTACTTGTGTACCCAGCTACCCTAATCTGCCCTCAAAGTTGATCTGCATGCTTCACAATGTGACATTGCATGTATGTGATTCTCTCTTGCTATCTGGAGCAAATCATTAGCTATGAGGGATTAAGGCTGTAGATAGGCATGATCGTGTAATTTTTCGGACCCTTGTGTGCCTGAAGTTAACCACTCTTTCATTACATGTCTTCAGTTCTTGTGGGAGTGGATATCTCTGTTGGTTTATAGCCATTTAAACCGGATATATATTTGTGAATCCATGTTCCTTCGATACTAATACGCGATGATCTTTATCCTTTGTGCTGATTGAAACAGGCTGATCCTGAAACTGATGAAGTCTATGCACAAATGACCCTTCAACCCGTAAGCAAAGTAGGTCAGCTATTATAGTAGAGCACTGAGTACAATGCTTGAGGGCATTTATTTGGCCTTGCTTTATAATGTGCTTAGAGACTAATTTCAACTACAGTATGATCAGGAGGCGTTACTGGCATCTGATATGGGCCTCAAGCAAAGCAGGCAGCCTGCAGAGTTTTTCTGCAAGACGCTTACAGCTAGCGACACAAGTACCCACGGTGGATTTTCTGTTCCTCGTCGAGCTGCTGAGAAGATCTTCCCACCACTAGTGCGTATGGTGCTTTTATTTGGAAATGCAGTATGTTCACTGGTGAAAGGTTAGGTGCTTACCTCAGATCCTTTTGCTCTCTTTCCAGGATTTTTCTATGCAGCCACCTTGCCAGGAGCTAATGGCTAGAGATTTGCATGATAATTCATGGACATTCAGACATATTTACCGAGGTATTCCTCCCTTTTAGCTGACTCTGCAATTTCTTTGATCTTCTCTTTATGCTTCTGTTTTCAGTTTGACAGTGAAGATAGGTTGAGTTGTCTTCCAATTTCTCTCCTACTGTTTTGCATTTGTGACAATAAATTTTGTCTTAAGACACGCAAAAATTCTTCATTTTGTGTCTGTCTTTTTCCCAAAGCTATTTCCTTTTAGATATATTTAATATCATTACTACATTTCTCAACAATTTGTAGCATGTAATTGTAGCCTTTCTTGATGAGAATAACGAGGACCAGCTGGTCAACCTAAACGTGTGATTTATGATGCTGAAATAGGAAGCCTTTCCACTTTAGCAGTCTGTTCCAGTTTTCTGTGTCTAATCTTTGAATTTTGAGTCAGCTTCTCAGTAGTTGGACCTACGCTGCTATAAATGCATGAAATTTAAGGGTACAAAAAAATGTGTACTTATCATGAAGCTATAAACCAATTATGGCGATGAAATTTGATTTTTGGTGTATAAACCGTGAAAGGGAATATGTCAACTGTCGAGATATAGACTGAATTGCGTGCTTCATACCTACAGGCCAGCCAAAGAGGCACTTGCTCACTACTGGTTGGAGTGTCTTTGTCAGCACAAAGAGGCTCTTTGCTGGCGATTCTGTTCTCTTCATTAGGTATATCTAAGATGGTTAGGAATATGAATTCAAGATGAATTACTATAGCTTTGGTTTCTGAGCCAAAAGCATGTTGTTGGTTTTGAAGGGATGAAAAGTCACAGCTTCTACTGGGGATAAGGCGAGCTAATAGGCAGCAGCCCGCTCTCTCCTCATCTGTCATATCTAGCGATAGCATGCATATTGGAATTCTTGCGGCTGCAGCTCATGCTGCAGCGAACAACAGCCCGTTCACTATATTTTACAATCCAAGGTGGTACAGATACCCAATTCTAAAATATGGTTGTCCTCCTATGAGAAATGTTCTGCCAATGACAGCATCTAACGGTTAATGCTTTATCTCATTTGCAATAGGGCAAGTCCTTCTGAATTCGTGATCCCCTTGGCTAAGTACAATAAAGCATTTTATACTCAAGTTTCTCTTGGGATGAGGTTCAGAATGATGTTCGAAACCGAGGAGTCAGGAGTCCGTAGATACATGGGTACAATCACTGGAATTAGCGAATTGGATCCTGTGAGATGGAAAAACTCCCAGTGGCGCAATCTCCAGGTAACCATTCTTTTTTGAAGGTGCTTTTAGCCAGGTTGTGTAACATCTTAGCTTTTGAATCCTTAGGCTACTATTATTTCAGTTCAAGATTGGGTGGATCATTTTTGTTCAATTAGCTATTGGAATGCCTTTCCCTGGCTCATCGATTTGTTGCCATTTGCTTTTTATGTGATGGGTGAGTTCAAGTAGTGAGAGCTGGGAAGTGTAAGAGAGATCATATATAGTGTTGCTTAAGTTTATCTTCCCATTAGATTCATGTAGCAAATTCTTCATCGGGTGACTCTAGATACCTTAAGGCGAGTCTAACTTTAGATTTTGTTTGTGTCTCTTACTTTGACTCTTTAACATCTTGATGCAGCTGCCGGTCTTGTCATGGCTCATATTTCTGGCAATTTTACATCTCCTAATTTGTTATTTTGTAGGTGGGGTGGGACGAGTCGACGGCCGGTGAACGACCAAGCCGAGTTTCAATGTGGGAAATAGAGCCTGTTGTAACTCCTTTTTACATATGTCCACCTCCTTTCTTTCGGCCCAAGTTTCCTAGGCAGCCTGGTATACCAGGTAAATTCATAGCACTTACATTCTATTTTGACTAAAGCTAAACAATTTATCTAAACGAGCTTTAAACAACCCAGATATTACTGTTTTATTATATACTCGCCACTACTGATAAATGTAGCTTTAGAATCTGTGGTCATTATTGTGAATCTAGAAAGAATGAAAGCTTGTATCCTGTCAGCTTTGTTTAGGTTCATTAGCTTCTTGTGACTCAAAAAGATTGAGTAGTAGGGTCTCTTGCAATTATGTTGGAAAATGGACCTTCCAATTTTTTCAGAACCTATAAACTAGTCCATATGTTATAACATAATTACCATATCAACGTTGGGTGAAATTAAGTACCATATGACGTACTTACTACTTATCCCGAGCATGGAAGATATTCCATTCAATTGCCCCTCTACCAATCTCCCTTCTGATCACTGACATGTTTCGGCAGATGATGAGTCTGACGTAGAAAACGCTTTCAAGAGGGCCATGCCTTGGCTCGGAGATGAGTTTGGCATCAAGGACACGCCTAGCTCAATCTTCCCTGGCTTGAGTTTGATGCAGTGGATGAGCATGCAGCAGAATAATCCGCTTCAAGCCACTCAATCCGGACTTCTACCTCCAATGCTTTCTTCCACTGGTCTACACAATAACCTCGGCATTGATGACCCTTCCAAATTGCTAAGTTTCCAATCGCCCACCCAAGGTCTCCAGTTTAATAAAACAAATCCACAAAACCAAGTCAATCAATTGCTGCAACCGTCTGTGGCTTGGTCTCAACAGCACCAGCTTCAGCAACTGTTGCAGAATCCTCTGAGCCACCAGCAGCAGCAGCAGCAGCTGCAGCGCCAACCACAGCAGCAATTGCAGCCATCGCAGCAGCAGACACCCCAACAGCTGCCGCAATCACAACCACCTCAACAGCAGCCACTGCAGCCACAACAGTTTCAACAGCAATCGCCTCATCAGTCATCACAACAAACATCACAACAGCAACAAGTAGCACAAACGCCTATTGGAAATGGCGGGGTGGTCACATCTAATCAGTTTCCCAGCCAGATAGTGCAGCAATCAGCTTTATACTCTCAACTACAGCAGCAGCAGCAGCAACTGCTGACCACCCAAAATGCACCGTCCCAGCCAAGCATACCTGGTATCAATAAAGTTCCTGTGCATCCAACATCTGTATCACAAGATTCAAAATTTCAGTTACAGATGGAGCAGCAGCAACCTAACCTCTTACAGAGGCATCAGCAGCAGCCGGTGCAGATGCAACCTTCCTCACTTCTGCAACAGAGCTGGACTCAGAGGGCACAGCCGCAACCGCAGCCACAGCTTCCGCAGGTATTGCAGCAGAATCTATCAGAGCAGCAGATTCAACTACAACTACTGCAGAAATTGCAGCAGCAGCAGCAGCATCAGCAACAACTGCCCAACCCTGCGGGCCCGCATTTGCAGCCTCAATTGCAACAGCAACAACAACAGCTACAGCAACAGCAACAGCAACAGCAGCAGCAACAGCAACAGCAACAGCAACAGCAACAGCAGCAGCAGCAGCAAGTTGTTCCACAGAATCAGATGCCTTTGTCTCAACAACATCTCGTCTGCAACAGCCTTCCCACTCCTGCTCTCTTGCCGCCCCAACAATCAACTCCCAACCACCTCCATGGACAGCAGAAGGCACTTACTGCTGTTAGAGCTCTCTCTGGGCTCACAGATGGAGATGCTCCTTCATGCTCGACCTCTCCTTCTACTAATAACTGTCACATCCCCTCATCTAACTTTCTCAGCAAGAATCAAGCAGTGCAACCTGTATTAGTTGGGGATTCATCTTTAGTAGATCTAATTCAAGAGCGTCAAATGAAGCCCGAAGCCCGCATCAAGTATGAATGGCCAAGCTCAAAGGTGCATGATCAACTGAAATATAAGGCATCTGTTACTGATCCTCTAGAAGTGTCATCATCAGCTACATCATATTGCCTAGATGCTACCACAGTTCAGCAGAATTATTCGCTTCCGACATTTTGTTTGGACAGTGATGTTCAATCCCAACCTCGGAACACCTCGCCTTTTTCTGCTAATATTGACAATTTGGCACCTGATACATTGCTTTCGAGGGGTTTTGATTCTCAGAAGGATCTTCAAAACTTGCTTTCAACTTATGGTGGTACTCCAAGAGATATCGAGACCGAGTTATCCACTGCTGCAATCAGTTCACAGTCATTTGGGGTGCCAAGCATGCCTTTCAAGGCAGGCTGTTCAAACGATGTTGCAATCAATGACGCTGGGGTTTTGAATGGTGGAATGTGGTCTAATCAGACTCAGCGTATGAGGACATATACCAAGGTCTGTACCATGTACATTCTTTAGTTTTGGTGGAAACAACTTTCTATTAGAGCACCCGCACATACGAAGGAGAAGGCAAGCTAGTCAATCCATCTGAGAGAAAATATATATTTGGCATTATATCCTCCCGGACATCTTGATGTTGCATTGAAATTACATGTTACACCAACAAGATTAGATTCTACATGTATCTTTATGCATGCATAGGGGCACCTCCTAATAGTCTAATCCGGTGCGCTAACGTGCTTTCCTCGATATGCAAATGGCTAAAAAAACTAGTTCATCTCGTCAAACAAACTCCCCCACTCACCAAAAAAGAAAAGAAGAAGAATCCCTATGAGTGTTATTATAAATGTTCCACTCCCACTATAGTATCACGAGTGTTATGGGATGCTCTATCCTTAGATTATTTATTGAAGAGAGTTCCTGGCTTTCCTCTGTCAAGTCAGTTTAAATTATTTTCCCTCCTTTTCCCTCGTTACAAGTGGTATTTTGCAAGTCATACTTTCTTTCTGCATCACCTCTCTTGGTACTAAAAGTGGTTCAAATTCTTGTAGGTTCAAAAGCGTGGTTCCGTCGGGAGATCCATCGACATAACCCGTTATAGAGGTTATGACGAACTTAGGCGGGACTTGGCTCGCATGTTTGGAATTGAAGGACAGTTAGAAGACCCACATCGGACAGACTGGAAGCTAGTCTACATGGATCATGAAAATGACATACTGCTTGTTGGTGATGATCCTTGGGAGTAAGTGATATCCTCAAGTTTTTCCAGCTTTGCATTGAAGTGCTTTGTATTTTCTAAACCGTTAAAATTTCCTGTCTCTTGCAGGGAATTCGTAACATGTGTTCAGAGCATAAAGATTCTGTCATCTGTTGAAGTACAGCAAATGAGCTTGGATGGGGACTTGGGTCATGTACCCATCCCGAACCAAGCGTCTAGTGGAACCGACAGTGGAAACGCATGGAGAGGTCACTGCGACGATAACTCGGCTGCCTCATTTAACCGATAAGATTTGCCGCTGAAATATTGATTATTAGATAGTGCCAATGCTTTTGCCCTCGTGTTGGCAGAGGGAGATTGACCGCTTGCTAGAACTGTGACCAAAGAGAATCACGCGGTTACATTCAGGGCCAAGAAAGCTGTTTTCAGTTTCAAGCGGATGAGGAGCCATAATTTGGTGATCACTTCATTATCTCACATCATATATCGGCGTGAAATTGATCTTATAGCTAACCCAGAGTGGCTGTCTTTTTTATGACTTTCTTTTTGTGGATTGTAGAAGTAGATATGAAGATTCAGGCAATAGATGTGGCAAGAAGTTGTTCTTTGACACTTTGCGAAAAAGAGGAGTGAAAGTATATATACTTTGGAAAGCTGACCGTAGTTTCCCTCTGTAAATTGTATGGTGATCTTAACAGGACCATATGGGATCTGCAGCTGGCACCCTCTTGCCAGCTAAAACAAGTTAATATGGCGCCATCTCGACTTAGACTTGAAGTTGATGTTCAATCAAGGTCAGGTTCACTATTGTCCTAATGTAGGATTGATCTGGACTCACCAAACTGCATTCATTCCTTCTTTCCGGTCATTTGGAAAGGTTTTTAATATGCATTTTATTCAGCGAAATATCAAAATTAAAACATAGACATTTCCACATGAGCAATATTGGGTTTAAAGACTAATTTACCGAATTGATATACTAAACGACGCGGCATTGTCAACGGACATTTAAGTAAGTGGGTTATATCCATCGTCCGATAATATTCAGTCAAAAGATCTAGGCTAAAAACAGATCTTGCCATGCCCATAACTGTTGTTCAGTAGGTCCTCCTATAACCCAGGATAGCCTAGTGCACGAGTGCCGTCCAGATCGTTCTTGTCCGCGGACGGTAAGGGAGGAGATGTCTCACCGTCCCTGCCTCTTGCAAAAAAAGCTACTATTGACCAACGCAGTCCCTCATTTCTGCAGACTGTCTAATGTGAGAACACATTCCCAAACAAAAAAATGAAACTCTAGTTGGTACCCGAATGGCTCTCCGTGGAAAAGCTTCCATTCCACCAACAATCTTTTCAAATAAACTATAATAAGACTCTAGAGAACAAAATCCATCTCTGCCACTACTCCTAGAGAGAGTATCACAGTAGAGAGGGAACTCTTGGAGTCACACAGCAAAACAAAAAGCTGCGACAGATTCAAGTTCAGAATCTTGGGGTTGTCTCATAAAGTCGATCTCCCAAGTGATTCCCCCTTCGGAGATGCGATAACAATCCAACAGAAGAGCCTCTTTTTTCCCGGCGACGTCAAAGAGGTCAGGCAAACAATCGTTGTATGACATTTTCCTGCACTGAGGGTCAAGCGAAAAGAGTATCTGCTTACCATTTCGCACAATAGATTTCGTCCGATTGAAAAACTCATCCCACTTGGCTCTCACCCGCCTCCAAACACGGCACCCGTGAGCTATTCTTCTACTTTTGGAAATCCAATCAGTTCTTCCAAGGCCAAATTTAGCAACCACCACTTTCCTCCAAAGATGTTGCTTTTCATTAGTGAAACGCCACAATTATTTGCCAAGAAGAGCCTTGTTAAGCAAGAAAAGAGATTTGATGCCAAGACCGCCGTTATAAGAAGGTTGCTGAACTGCTTTCCTATTAATCAGATGAAATTTATGTGACTCATCGTAATCCCCCCACGAAAATCTATTTTGTATAGCTTCCAGCCTTAGCATTTGTTGAACTAATCGAAAACCTCTGGGAAAAGAATCTGCCGTTAGGACTAGCTCGAAACAGTTGCGGTCTGTTACTCAACCTCCAGGAATGCTCCCTGTACGCAAGGAGGAGGGCGAAAAACTTCCAACCCAGCAAAAGGAAGCTTCTCCTCGTTATTACCACCCTATACAACCTCAAAAGAGACTTCGAACAAACTTCCCGTCTGAGAAACACCCGCAACCTGGACATTTTCCAACCAGCTGCAGAGGAGAGTCTCTCGTTGCTGATAGACAAGGATTCCCAGAGCCAGAGTCACTCCCGGACTTGGACAAACCTCCAAGAGCCAAGGACTTACCCAAAGCATAATGCAACTAAACACCTTCCACCAAACTCTTGCTTCAGTCCCCCAGGAAAAAAAGATAAACAGAGAACCCCCTCTATTAATCTCCATTACAACAAGAAATCTCCACAATCTATTTCATTAAAGGGAAAGCATGAGAGTTCGATCGTTGCTCCTATGCCCTCGGAACTAGGGAGACTTTTTTTTAGACCGTCAGAAAAGCTTCAGGGAGTTCTTAAACCAGAGGAAGCTGTCTTTGCCAGGGAAGATAGAGATGCGTCGACGACCGGTTGTCTCAGTTACCCACAACAAGTGTCCGACTCTCCTTCAAAAACCAGACCGAACACTTTCCTCTCAACAGCCACAGACAAGAACTCCTAAGCAAGCCATCCAAAGGAAAAAAAAGAAGATGATGAAAACTGGACGAGAGGAGCAAAGCAATCACCGGTGAGATGACAGGGAGAGAAAACAGAGAATAAAAAAACAGAGAAAGAAAGAGTCAGGACAAAGAGGAAGAAAGCTGGCAAGGTCCGGCAAAGGTCGCTGACCACCACATAGAGGTTGCCGGACAACAGAGGAGGTGACTTGTGCGTGGGTCAGCAAGAAACGAAGGAGAGAGAAGAACTAGAAGGAACAAGAGATGAAAAAGAAGAAGAGAAAAGGAAGAGGAGACGGAGGATCCCAAAGAATGCTGCACCGGAGAGGAGATGGCCGGCGATGGTTAGGACGGGCTAGTAGTCCCCAGCAGAGGCAAAACCATGGAGAATTCTAGCAGAGCTTTCTGATGTCATAATTTATTTCTATAATATTCTACCATACTATATGCCATGGTATATCCAAATTCTTGACTCCTCTCGATAGATTTAGCATTTCTATTTCAACATAGCAACAAGTGTTTCGGATTTTCATCCAAATCGAGCTGATCTCGAGGAATTGCAAAATGTTAAGCTACTTAAAGCTTGCCAGTTGCTTCAATTCTATCATGAGGGTGCTGAAGCTCACGGGTTCTAGAGGAAGGAGGTCCGATTACATCACAGGCAATTTGATTTATAACTTGAATAGATAGCTGTTAAAAGTTGCCAGATATGGTCTAGAAGCAAAAGCTATAAAAAGATTTATCACACGGGCTATTCATCTTCACCCAAGACTAACTGTAATAACTCGATTCACTTCGCCAAAGAAAAGTTATAACAAGATACCCCACAGATAATTGCAATGCTGCAAAACCATCTTCAAAATTATATTTCACTTTCGTTGAAATCAAAATTGAAACCTGAACCCGTTTCGCCGCAAAAGTTCTCAGTTACATTTATGGCACAATTAGAAACTAGACCTGAACAGAAAATTACTAGGAGAGCACTGCCATTACATCAGAAGCCCTCAAGACAATGTAATCCGAACCATCACTACCCTTGAAGTCATTGCCTGCGTACTTGGAGTACATCACTGTGTTTCCTGCAGAGACTGAGAGCGGTTTCCTGTTCCCTTCGTCATCAAGAGGACCAGGTCCGACAGCAATCGCCTGTCCGATCGTAAGTGGCACATGTAAAATTAGCAAACAATAACCAACAGAAAAGCATTGCTATTGGTAATAGGTCATTGGCATCATACACTGCACTGCATGCAAGCAGCAATAGGCAAATTGCTAGTCATGTGATGTGGGACTAAAGGGACACATGGGACATACCGTTCCAATAGAAGGTTTTTCCTTGCTAGCTTCAGTCAGTAGAAGGCCTCCGGCAGTCTTTACCTCAGCCTCGGCAACCTTCATGAAATGATAAGACATTATAGAAGACATCATTTTAATCCTAACAAGCAACAAAAATATGTGCTACGTGAATAAAAACCAATTAAGTGTTTATTATAAGCACTCAGAATTTTCTTTTCCCCATTACCCAAGCACAATATATGCCGATTTGGAATTTATACTTTTACCAGATAGAATTGATGATACATGGCAATCAATTTACAATTTAAGGTGGTAATTGCTACTGAGCATTTACACATGGTCATGTGACAAACCTTAATTAGGATTCTCTCATTCAGGGGCTTCAGGTCCTTTACATCATCAGTCTCTAAGATACCGAGAATGTCATCCTCCTTCAAAATAAGATGATTCGAACCACTGAATTCCAACTCGGTCCCTGCGTACTTGGAATAGACAACCTGGCTGCCAGTCTGCATACATAACACAACAAATCCAGACTAGGCTCAGATAGCGTTGCCACGAATTCTTTTTATCTTTCTTAGCACGATGTTAATGTTTAACTAAGTAATAACAGCATAGTACTATTGGCTCAGTATTTGAATCGCATAATTACCTTCACACTGATTTCAATTTGTGACTTTCCAATTGTCCTACCCTCACCAACCGCGACCACTTCTCCTCCTTGAGGCTTTGTTTGAGCTGTTGTTGGAAGCAGTATACCACCCTGTGTCTTCTCCTCAGCAGTCTTGATCTTGATCAGCACTCTGTCACCCAGGGGCTTAAGAGAAGTGTACTGAATTATCACAGTATGGGGTCAGTCAAGAACGGTTAAATGCATATACCAAAGTCGAGAGAATAATGCAGCAACCTACTCCATAGAAGCAGCATCCAATTATACAACACAACTGACCCCATAATCCAAGAACCACCAACCAGCACTTGCCACTACTTTCCCCACTCGTTAGGTCTCTCGTTTAGTTCTCCTAAGCCAAGCTAAACAATAACAGCATGAGATACTCTCCGCAAATAGCACGACTCACTTCACAGCCAATTCAACAGTCAAAACTCTGTAAATTCCTACCTGGGGCAGTCACGAAAATATCACTCTTAACAACACATCAGTATCTGCTTCTACCCAGATGAAACCAAAAACCCGTGTACTCTCTTGGAGAGCAAAAGTACTGGAAATCATTGCGATTTGAACTAATCACATCAGACGACCAATAAGCCACCCCAACTAACAGCAACATCCTCTACTTCATCATCATCAAGATACAGGCCATTCAAACAATAAGCAATGGAACATACAAACAGGGAGAACAAAAAGACAAGAAACCACCTTAGGAGCAACCACGGTGGCAGCTCTCACGACGAGCCCCCTGAAGGACCTCTGCGCCAAGGACCCAGCTTTGAAAGGACCCACGGAAGCAAACTTCGCCGCGGACGGCCTCAGCCCTTCAAAGGAAGGGACCAGCCTAGCAGAGAACGCGGGTGCAGTGAGCTGACCGCTCGCCATTTCTCTCTGCCCCAAATTTCAAGAACTCGCAACAAGTCAGTCGCTTTTTCAAGATTTAATCAAAGAGAGAGCTCCATCTGAGCTTGCAAGAAGGACAAAAAAAGATTGCAACTTTCAGATTCAAGTACCTTGTAAGAATTGAGGGTTGGCGTGGGACTCCGGAGATAAGAAGAAGATGGGGTGGTGGATTGTTCAGAGTAGGTGATGATGGATGGAAGCTTGAAGATAAAAACCCTAGTAGTGTGTACTGGGGTTGGCGATGAGAGGTTTTATTATAAAGTTTGATAAGGGAGACTTCTAGAATTTTCGCCAGCGTTTTAGAAGAGTGCACGCGCCCCACGCCCCCTTCCTAACAGCACTGAGCAGGGCAGATCGATCGAACCGGAGACCATCCGGACCGGATCAAACCGAACTGGCCGGTTGGTCCCGTTCTCAAGAGTGACGGTCCGGTTCTCGATTCCTGAAAGTGAAATCGGGGTCCAGGCGGGTTATCAGACCGACTATGTATATATAAATTTATTTAATTCCTTCAAAAAATTAAATAAAGTAAAGTAAAACCCTAAGTGAACTTTAGTCCTCCTATCCCAAAACTTTCCAAAGGTTACACCATCTTCAATAGTGACACAAACAAATTTAACTCATCTCGGAGCTATTCTCCACTAGAGACTTTCGGACTGATTTCAAAGACGAAAAGGTACATATCTAGCCGCAGAACGAAACTTGATGTGAATACAAATTACAATAAGTGACCGGTTTCATTGGACCAGACTAGGGTGGTCTAGTTCCTGATTCATGGGTGGAACCGGACCGGACTGAAAATCGATCACCCTTACTTCCTATGAGGCCAATTTGTTTCGCGGAAAATATTTCTTAAAAAATAATTGTTTATAACGATTATGGAAATAAATAAACAAAAAAATATTTTCATCGTCCACGAAAATATTTAGACACAAATTATTGTTGGTATTGAAAATATTTTTTCATTGGCTAATTATTTCAAGCAATACAAATTATCAATTTTAAGAAAATATTTTCTAAATCGTTCATTTTTTACAAAATAAACAGAGCTTGCAATTGCACTTTCCAATCCATTTATTTGCTAAAATCACTCCTATGTAGATAGTTGAGCAATGTACCTTTCAAATTAAAAATCCAACCTTCTTCTTGTTCTCCCCATGTCTTCTTGTGGCGGGATCTCACTCTCCCTCTTCCATATTTCTTTTTTGGTTGAGTCCCTCCTTGATTAAGGTCATGCTTTTGCTGCAACTTGAATTGTTCTTTGTTTTTTTTTTTTTCTCGACCAAGATGAGCAAAGAGGTGCATAAGAGAACTTCGTTGATTTTACCTTCTCCCAAAACAATTATTAGACTCTCTTAATGCCTCGATACATCAAATGGGACTTGCTCTTGCCCCTACCCCATGCGGAGCCCACTACCGCACGCCACCGCCATCCCTTAGCTTTCACACGCCGTCACCATTGTATGCGTCCCTCTTCAGTCACTCGTCTCTGCTATCACAGCGCGATCATCCCTCTTCTTCTTCAAATCTGATTTGCTGCGTCTGCGTATCTCTCTCTCGCATTGTTGCCTTGGCCCTCGACCGCCGCTCCTCCCTGCCTCTAGTTCAAAGCTCGTGCCACCACAACAAAGACATGAGAGAGAAAAGGGGGCATGCAAGGACATGAGTTAGAAAAGAGAAAAGTGAAGAGCGGCGGCAATTGTGAGGACTTCAGGCGGTGGCAAGTGATGGTTTCATCAAAGGTGGCATCAATAGCAAGTGACATTTTTTTTCTTTTGCACCTATTTGCTCATTTCGGTTGACCAAAAAAAAAAAAATACTTCGAGTTGCAGCAAAAGCATCAACTTGAAAAAGAGAAAGTGAAATCCTGCCACGAGGAGATAGAGGGAGAATAGTTCAAACGTTAAACTTTTATGTTAAAGGATATATAGTCAGCAATTTAGAAAAGGAGTGAATCCAGTAATAAATTAGGTGAAAATAACGGCTACCTATTAGTAGTGATGTATACATATTTGTTATGCGACATGCTAGCAGAACATTACGGAATGATCTTGTCAAGTGGCAGCAATTCTAATTGTGAATATAGACATACAAAAATAGTTTTGCACATATTAAACACGACGCATATAAATGTGTTGCATTCTTTAATATTCAATCTTGACAGAGTTTTAAATGAAAAATGTTGAAGAGTGCAACTTGTGCACTTGTTTAATCTTATTAAATATGCTTTGAAAATTTAAAATCTACTATTTGAGGCCAGCATCTTTATTAAAATATGTAATTTTTTCTATTTGATAAGCATCTTGAAAAGTGTCATTTCCATCTTTAGTAAAGTTAATTAGTGCTCTAAGGGCACTTATTAACAAATCCCATAATGAATATGGAAAAACTTGAAGATATTTTGGGTGACTTTAATTACTAAAATCACGAGTTAATTTTTTCGACATGGAAAGGGGGAAAAATAATTAAAATCACACATCCAGCTTTGGATTACAAAGCCCAAAATCAAAAGTCAAAAATAAAATCCAACCAAAAGCCCAAAAGGCCAACAAGAGGATTAGTAACTTAGTACTGACAAGTATGGGCCTCATGATCCGACAATAAGCCAAAAATCAAAAGTCAACTGAGAAACGTTGATGTAAAAGCCTTGCATGATGTTTTGGATCAGGCCCATAATATGCACTTAGGACAAAATATATAAAACATAAGGAAGGCAAAAAACTATATTTTGAAATAATTATAAAAATATTCGACCAAAAAAAATGATAATTATACAAAGAAAATGTGAAATTTCTCAGCAGCCAAAACAATATCTTGATTAATAAAATTAACCCAAAACAATAGTTCCCTCTTTGGTGCTCTCTCTTCCGAAAAGGATGTCGTAATAATTTTCTTTTCATGTTGTATATCCCGGAAAAAAGTGACATTACTCGTTTTAAATGGGCTAGCTTTAAAAATTTCCAAAAGATTGTATGTGTTAATTAAAGACGATAATTGCCACCGGAATGGTCGAGTTTCGAGCATACGTGATCTAAAAGGTTTTCCAATGTTCAACAATTCAGATAGATACCGATTAAATAGATGCTACGTGGTCGCGACCGTAACAATTAAGTTTGGAGTATACGTGATCCAAAAGGGTCTTCCATGATCGACAATTTGTATATATGCCGATTAAATAAATGCTACATGGTTTCACACATACTCGAAATGTAATCATTACGAATGGCGTCGAACTTATAGATCTTTCGTGGCATGCGGCGCTATAGTAATTCGCGCATTCAACCCGCTTCTCTTGGCGACGGGCAATTGCTCCCTTGAACTTAGTAAAACTACAACATTGGTATTATCCAATAGGACCTCAACTTAAACCTGGTCAATTAGAAATCCTCACATGCTTAGTAATTTGGCAAATTTAAAAATAATATCCGCATATCAAATTTGCATATATGTCGCTGTTTCATTTGGTACAGAAGATGGGGACCCTCAAGAAAATAAAAGAACAAAAGTTTGGAGTATTCATTACGAGCATTAGACGGAGATCATGGATGACGTCGCCTGGATGTTGACGTTTTGGCAATAGGAACTTTGACTTGGATGGAGTTTGAGTAGCGAGTTGGACTCGGACGAAACAGTGTGTGGTTTTGCTGATGAAGGAGGTGACGATGTTTTTTTTTGGAACTTATGATTTCTTGGGTTGACTCGGAATTTGCCTTTTGCGCGCGTGTGCTTATCAGTTTGCCTTTTCATCGTCGGCCGACCTGAACCAGCATTGACTGATCAGTGAGAAAGAACTAGCAATGACCTTGGAACCGGTCCGACCGTTTAAGGAACGGATTTGTGCCTATTCCCGTCATCTCCTTTTTTTTTTGTTTTTAATTAGTCCAATAGAAATAGCGACATTAATGTTGCAAGACTTTAGGATGGCAAAGGCTTCGGGCAAAAACGTGGCTGTAAATTTTGCGGGACAAATTTCGACATATGTTCTATATCCGGGGGCTAGTCAGTCGTTGCATAGCAATCATCGATTTCCGAAGAGAAAAGCACCGAGGCCGATAGAGAAATTGAAAATCAAACAATCTCGATCGCTTCCGGAGAAACAAAAAATATTTACTTTAATAGTAATTACGATATTTGCGTCTTTCCGACTAAGCTCAAAGGAGCGATTCATGGTAACAATGGACGACGTCCAGTTCATGGTGATGATTGCGACGGGAGACATTATCAGGTGTATCGGATGCGTGTGAGTTCAGTATATTTCAATATTTTAATCATGTGAGTTTCTGACTGCGACGTGAGACATTATCAGGTGTATCGGATGCGTGTGAGTTCAGTATATTTCAATATTTTAATCATGTGAGTTTCTGACTGCGACGGGAGACATTATCAGGTGTATCGGATGCGTGTGAGTTCAGTATATTTTAATATTTTAATCATGTGAGTTTCTGACGAGACTTTTGTTGACGCATGCAATGATGTAATTTTTTTTTTTGTCCCAACCAAAGTTGGGTTTGACAGAAAACTCGATGCTGATGAGTATGGTGACGCAGCCCTTTTTTTTTAACTTTGAAGAAGACTTACCACTCCCTTGTTTCCAGGAAGCCAGCAATTCCAGGGCTTCAAGACCTTTCCTGGGTTTTCGGTTGACTAAAAAATGGCTGGCTTACCATCTTTGCCCTGTGTTTATCACACTTACTTACTTACTAATATAACAGAAAAGTCATGTTTTGTTGCCTGGTCCCAGCCCAAGCTGAAGCTGGCCTACCATCTTCTCCTAATCGTAATCTTAATCTCGGATTAGGACAAAGATTTCAAGATTTGGTACCTCATTTGGCAATTATCTCGATACTTGAACCAAATTTGCCCCCGTCGTCACCCAAAGAACCTTATGAATATTCCACTTTAGAAGAATATGTATTAGGAGAATGTATCTCAGTGATAGTATAGAACAAAAAAAAAGAATTTATTATAGTAATTTTACGAATTTGCCAAGACCATCGATTCCGTCTTATATTAAGAGAAAACACATTTATTCAAAGTTTATAATAGGGAAAGATTATCTGACAAACAAAATAGGGAAAAATCCGATATTTTTCCCAAAATATGTACGTCAAGCTGGGCATGGAACCCATGTATCAGAAGCCGCCGCGATACAATCGAGCATACATGATTTGGGTCAAGTATCCCCCTGCCAAACACTTGCCGATTTTTGGGAGAATGTCTCGGGTTGGCTCGAGTAATGTTCCTACTATTTGGAGTTCTCGGTCAAAAAAGAAAGAAAGACTCGAGAGGCATAGCGCACGCGGAAGCTTAGGACTCTATTTACGGAAAAAAAAAAACGGGTCGAGTTTATTTACTTATTTTCCATCGAAAGAAACTCCGCAAAGTCACGTGACTCCGACATCGCAATAACTCACAAATTACTATTATAATGCCTCCGAAGCCGATACTTTATAAGGCCGCTTTTTTTTGGTCAGAAATTATAAGGCCGCTTTAAACCGAACATTTCAGCGGCGAGCGCAACATGTCCCAACCCTTGATTTGTTGGGTTTGAGACTTGGGTTTTCGCATCGTCGCGTCACGAGCACGGCCTCACTCCCCAAGCAAAGATCAACCGCGTAAATTGAACAAAACCAGATACACTTTGCTGATGTCATCCCTCACGTGGCACTGTTGCCCCTTTTTCGTCCACTTTGAAGTTCTAGCAGCAGAACAGGGGAAAACGCGCACGTTTGACCCTGCCCCCCCACGCACACTGCACTGGACACGGCTCACTCTCTCTCCTCGTCTGTCTGCAGGAAGACCTATTTATAAAGAGCCGCAAAATGCTTCCTTGTCTCAAGCATCCGAGCCTCAACACCAGCAACGAGAAAATCATCAGCAACACACGCCCAAAAAACATTCTCCAGAATCGATTCGCAAGCTCAGCAAGTCGACCCAGATCGTCAAAATCGAATCTTGACCCGAGGAAGGAAGAAGAAATGGTGAAGCGCAGCGCAGCGGCAGCGGGTCTCGCGGTGCGCGGGGGCTCGGGGGCGAGGAGCGACCCGAAGTTGAAGGGGGTGAGGCAGAGGAAGTGGGGCATGTGGGTCTCCGAGATCCGCTTCCCCAACAGTCGCCAGAGGATCTGGCTCGGCTCCTACGACTCACCCGTGAAGGCCGCCCGCGCCTTCGACGCCGCGCTCTTCTGCCTCCGCGGCCCCACCGCAAAGTTCAACTTCCCCGACAACCCCCCGGAGATCCCCGGCGGCCGGTCCCTCACGCCCCCGGAGATCAAGGCGGCCGCGGAGAGGTACGCCGAGTCGGGCGCCGTGCCGGCCCGGCCCGAGCTGTCCGGATCCGAATCGCCGGCCCCGCTGCCTTCGCCGTCGGTTTCGGAGGCGAGCAGCGTCTTGACGGGCGAGAGCGACCTGTACTTGGACGTATCGTTCTTGGATCTTTTGGCGGATCCGGAGCCGGGTTCCGGCGAGCCCGATATCAGGGCGTTCCCGGGCATCGAGGAGTTTCCCAGCGATTTCAACGGGATGCAATTCGCAAGCGCGGGGAGTATGGAACTGAATCTTGACGTGTTCTTGGCTCCGGATGATTTCCTATGGGGTTTCTGAAGTGGACTGAAGGAAGAAGCCTTGATAGATGAAGACAGCGGGACTATTTTATTTTGCCATAAGATTTTCCTTTCCTTTTCTTTTCCTCTTATTCTTTGGATGGACCAGATTTTGTAAGGTCATCATCCACTTAGGATGATACAGACAACAAAAACTGACTTTTAGGGTGTAAATAGACGTAGCTTTTGTTGTTCGGCTCGTTCCTTCAATGGATCACAATTGAAAGCGGAAAGATGATATTAATTTTGTTGGTAAAGTGTGCGGACTGCGAAGTTATTACAATTATTTCAGCTGTGTAAACCATATTGAGGCTTGAAACAGCAAATCAAAAACCGTGCGGATAAGCATAGAATCGAAAGTGACGTTCGATTCGTAACGAGCAAGTTCGATTATCCGAGGAAAGTTTCTCGCCTTCTCCTTTCAGTCATGAACAACCAAGGAAAGTCTAGTCGCGTGATAATCAAGACTGGGCAAGGAACGTCGGTATGCCGCTTGCTACTCGCAAGGGATGGTGACCACAAATCGCGTATGCGTACTTTTCTCATTTTGGCTTGGTTTTATCATGAGATTTACATGCAAATCTACAAGCCTGATGCAGGCTCGAGGGGAATCGCTTGACTGTAAGCTGTCGCCTTGCTCGATGATCTTTTTCTCCGGAAAATATGAAAACCTAGTTGTCCTCTTGTTGTGATTATTGTGTAGATTGACTCTAAAACAACAGTGGAAGAATGAGATCCAACAGTCTGGAATCAAGTCAAAGTATTTGCCTCATGTCAAGGTTCGCAATGTCAATTGACATATTGACATATGAAACTGTCTCACAGATACTCTGTACTTAACATTGGCAGACGAGTAGATTGATGAACAGAAAATATTTCAAAACTCAAAAGCTCACGCTGAAGTTACTCTTGATTCAATTCAATATGATTATTGCCGAACTTGATAACACTTTGTGCAGATGCATGATGAATCATACATTTATAATGTGTTCACTACATAATTATTTGTGCTCGCTGTTCCCATTGTGAACGGCCTGAAACTTGACTCGGAGAGGATTGCCACTCATTTCTCAAACATAATCAGTGTTTTTCCTACCATTTCCTATGGATGATCTTGGGACAAATACATGATGAAGAAAAAATGAACAAGCTATGACCAAATAGACAGAACCGACCACAAGGTGTATTGCAAATAAAAATGACCACAATCCTTGCATTGGATTGTCGCAGTTTGTCAAGCATTTGTTAGATGTGTATTGACCATGGTAAACGCACACGCTGGTGCGTGCTTTGGCATGATAGGACGGAAGGCTAGAAGGACCTCAATGCTCTAACCGGTGATCGACGCCTTTGCCCATGCTCTCAATTCCACCAGCACCGAGGCCTCGTTTGGTTTGGCTTTGAGGAAATATCCTTGGGGAAATGCAAAGACTTTTGGGTCAAAAGGAATTTTTGAAATGCAAATAGTATTTGGTAAAATATATTTTAAAAACACATTGGGAAGCAATTTAGGATAAATGCTGTTTGGTAAAAACTACACTTTGTAAGGGACTTTGGCTAATTTTTTTTAAAAAAGAATCTCAAACTATTTTCCTGTGGAATTCAGCTGCAGGCAAGCCAAATTTGCCGCTGGCCAGTCTCGCCTAAGGTCAGGCAAGAGTGGCAGTGGCTCTACAGTGGCTCACTGGCTGCTTGCCGGTAGCTGAGGCCTTCTTTGGCAAATTAGGGTTTTCAAGGACATTTCCCAAATTATGAAAGTTGAGCGATGCCAAAGTTGGAAGGAAAAAAAGTTTATTTGCATTCCATGAATGCAACTTTTCAAAGCACCTCAAAACTTATCTTGGGCCAAAGTCCTTTGTAAATGCAATTGCATTTCCCTAAATTTTTCCAAAAAATGAACCATGAGTCTTTTCCTATAGGAGGCCCGAAATGGTTTAAACTGACAGCAACCTCACGAGTCGATGATAGTCTTCCCCGGTAATTTACATGCAAAAGTATGATTTGTATAGAAGAATTAGGCATTTTTGGTAAGAAGAAATGGGCCTTAATGAGGTAAATTGCGGTGCGTGTGGCACTAAAGATGAACGAACGTTATAATGTCGTGATTGCCATCGTTCCAAAGACCAGAACTCCCTCTGAGTTTGATATTCTCCTAACGCAAGATTCGGAATAAAGCAGCTTCTTGTCCTGGCCATTGAATCCAATCTTCATGAGCGGACGTTTTTTACAAATGATTGCAAGTCTGGGAACAATTCTGAAGTGACCAAAGCTCAACTGCTGATCCTGATTCTAATCAGTTTCATCTGTTCTTACCTTATAAAACCATGGTTTTGCCGACAAATCCCCCGCAGCATATAAATGAGAGATGTGAACCGAGACTCCCTCAAAGTAGGAGACAAATCATAGTTGCGCCAAGACTCAGCCACTTATAAGGGAAGTAGTTATTCATCTATCATGAAATGGGTGGACGACTGAACTGCCAAAATTTGCTGTGAGGAAGTGTCGCTCTTGAACAAATTCTAGAGGAAATCGTTAGCAAGAAAACTTTCCTTTTACCTGCCCATTCCCGTCATACCCTGTTTGTTGTTAATTAGTCCAATAGCAATAGCGACAGTAATGTCGCAAGGCTTTAGGACGGCGAGGGCTTCGGGAAACAACGTGGATGTAAAATTCGCAGGACAAGTTTTAACGTATATTCTATACTCAGCACCGGGGGATAATGACACAAACAGTCCCTGAACTTTGGCTCAATGTGCAATTTGGTCCTTGAACTTTTAATTTGCAATGTAGTCCATGAACTTTAACCCAATGTTCAATATGGTCTCTGAACTTTTAATTTGTTCAATATGGTTCCTCAACTTTTGATACATGTTTAATTTAGTCCTTGAACTATATGAAAATGTACAATATAGTTCATGAACTTAAATTAATTGAAGGACTACATTGAACATTTTATAAAGTTCATGGACTATATTGAACATGTACCAAAAGTCGAAGGATCACATCCACATTGAACATTGGGTTAAAGTTCAGAGACTATATTGAACAAATTAAAAGTTCAGGGATCAAATTGCACATTAAGTCAAAGTTCATGGACTGTTTATGTCATTTTCCTTAGGGCTGGTTAGTCGTTGCATAGCAATCATCAATTTCCAAAGAGAAAAGCACCGAGGCCGATAGAGAAATTAAAAATCAACAATTTGGATCACTTCTCGAGAAACAAAAAATATTTACTTCAATAGTAATTAAGATATTTACGTATTTTCGGCTAAGCTCATAGGAGCGTTCCATGGTTATAACGGATGATGCACAATTCATGGTGATGTTTGTGACAGAGACATTTTTAGGTACATCGGATGCTTGTGAGTTCAGTATATTCTAATTTTTAAATCATGAGTTCCTAACGAGACTCATGCTAACGCATGCAATGATGTTCTTTCTTTACTTACCAAAGCTGAATTTTGGCACAGAATTGATGCTGATGAACATGGTGATGCAGCCTTTTTTTTTTCCTTCGAAAGAGACTTGCCACTTTGCTTTGTTTCTAGGAAGCCAGGAATTCCAGGGTTTTCATGACCTTGCTTGGCTTTTCGGTCGGACTAAACAATGGCTGGCTTGCCATCCTTGGCTTGTGCTTATCACACTTACTTACTAATATCACAGAAAAGGCAGGCATGTCTTGTTGCCTGGTCCAGCCCAACCTGGCCTACCATCTTCTCCTAATCCTAATCCTAATTTAGGATTTGGTGCCTCATTTGGGAATTATCTCGACACCTGAACCAAATTTGCCCACATCATCTCCGAAACAACCTTATGCATATTCCAATTCCGGAGAGTGTATATTAGTGATTGTATAGAACTTAACCAGAAGAAAAATGAATTAACTATAGTAATTTTCAAATTCGTCGAGGTGATCGTATTCCGTCTCATATTAAGAAAAACATATTTATTTGAACTTTGTAATAGGGAAAAATCCAATAATTTCCCCAAAATACGAACATCAAGCTGGGCTTGGAACCCGCATATCGGACACCCTCGCGATATGATCGGTCTTATAGGATTTGGGTCGAGGATCCCTGTGCTAAACACGCGCCGCCATTTGGGGAGAATTTCAGTGCACGGGGAAAACGTCTCGGGTCGATTCAGTAACGATTTTACCATTTCGAGTTCTCGGTCAGAAAAAAGAGAAAGATTAAGAAAGACCTAGCGTGCGTGAAAGCTTAGGGTTCTGTTTACGGAAAAGAAATAAAAACGCTTCGAGTTTATTTATTTATTTTCCACCAAAAGGAACTCCGCAAAGCCACGCTACGTCACATCGCAACAGCTCACGAGTCACTATTATAATGCCTCCGAAGCCGATATTTCATATGGCCGCCGTAAACCGAACATTTCAGCTGGTCCACCATTTTATTTTTATTTTTGTGGATTTGAGACTTGTCCCGACTCCACCCCACGTGGCACTGTGTTCCTTTTTCGTCTACTTTGAAGTTCTAGGGGAACAGAGCACGTTTGGCCCCTCCCCCACGCACACACTGCACCGGACACAGCTCGCTCTCTTTCCTCGTCTGTCTGCATGGGGACCTATATAAAGAGCCGCAAAATGCTTCCTTGTCTCAGGCATCTGAGCCTCAACACCAGCAACGAGCAATCATATGCACACACACCCAAAAAACAAGTCAACCCAGATCCTCAAGATCGAATCTTGACTTGAGGAAGGAAGGAAGAAGAAATGGTGATGCGCAGCGCAGCGGCGGCGGGTCTCGCGGTGCGCGGGGGCTCGGGAGCGAGGGGCGACCCGAAGTTCAAGGGGGTGAGGCAGAGGAGGTGGGGCAAGTGGGTCTCCGAGATCCGCTTCCCCAACAGCCCCCAGAGGCTCTGGCTCGGCTCCTACGACTCACCCGTGAAGGCTGCCCGCGCCTTCGACGCTGCGCTCTTCTGCATCCGCGGCCCCACCGCGAATTTCAACTTCCCGGACAGCCCACCAGAGATCCCCGGCGGCGGGTCCCTCACGGCCCCGGAGATCAAGGCGGCCGCGGTGTGGTACGCCGAGTCAGGGCCCATGCCGGCCTGGCTCGAGCTGTCCGGATCCGCATAGCCGGCCCTGCCGCTACGTATCGTTCTCAAATCATTCGGTGGGTCCGGAGACGGGTTCCGACGAGCACGATCTCGAGGCGTTCCCGGGCATCGAGGAGTGTCCCAGCGATTTCAACGGGATGCAATTCCCAAGCTTGGGGAGTATGGATCTGAATCTTGATGTGTCCTTGGCTCTAGATTTCTTCTTCCTATGGGGTTTCTGTTCTGAAGTGGACCGAAGGAAGAAGCCTCGATAGATGAAGACAGCGGATTATTTTATTTTGCCATAAGATTTTCCTTTTCTTTTCTTTTCCTTTTGTTCTTGGGATGGACCAGATTTGGTACTGTCATCATCCACTTTAGGATGATACAGACTACAAAAGCTGACTTTTGGGGTGTAAAATAGACGTAGCTTTTGTTGTTTCGGTTCATTCCTTCAACGGATTTCAATTGAATGCGGAAAGTTGATATTGATTCTGTTGGTAAAGTCTGTGGACTGCGAAGTTATTCCAATTATTTCAGCTGCGTAAACCATCTTGACACTTGAACAACAGACAGCATATCAAAATTACGCGGATAAGCATCGAATCGAAAGTAATATTCAGACTCGTAACGAGCAAGTTGGATTGTCCGAGGAAAGTTTCTTGCTATCTCCTTACAATCATCAACAAACGAGAAAAGTCCAGTCGTGTGTTAATCAAGACTGGGCAGGGAACCACGATATGCCGATTGCTACTCGCAAGGGATGGCGACCATGACTCGCGTATGCATGCTTTTCTCATTTTGGCTGGTTTTCTCATGGGATTTACATGCAAGTCTACGAGCCAAGCGTAAGAGATAGTCTATAATGAATTGTATGTGGCTTGCATGAGGCAGGCTTGATAGGAATCGCTCGACTATAAACGGTCATCTTGCTCGTTGATCTTATTCTCCGGGAAATTTCAAAACCTCGAGTCGAACGCTTGTAGCAATTATTGTGTAGATCAACCCTAAAACAACAATGGATGTATGAGATCCAACATCCTAGAATCAACTCAATGTATTTGCCTCATACGAAGGATCGTAATGTCAGTTGACATATGAAACTGTCTCCCAAATACTTTGTACTTAACATCGGCAGACGAGCAGATTGATGAACAGAAAATATTCCAAAACTCAAAAGCTCACGCTAAAGTTACTCCCGATTCAACACAACATGACTCTTGTTGATCTTAATAACGCTTTGTGTTGATAAATGATGAATCTACTACATAATTATTCGTGCTCGCTGTTCCTATTGCGAATGACCTGAAACTTGACTCGGAGAGGACCGCCGCCCATTTCACAAACATAATCAGTGTTTTTCTACCATTTCCTATGAATGGACTCGGGACAAGTACATGACAAAGAAAACATGAACATATGACCAAATAGACAGAACCGACCACAAGGTGTATCGCAAATAAAAATGACCACAATCCTTGCATTGGATTGTCGCAGTTTGTCAAGCATTTGTTAGATGTGTAGTGACCATGGTAATCGCACACGTTGGTGCATGCTTTGGCATGACAGGACGGAAGGCTTGAAGGACCTCAATGCTCTAACCGGTGACCGACGCCTTTGCCCATGCTCTCAATTCCATCAGCACTGAGTCATTTCCTAGAGGAGGCCCAAAATAGGTTTAAATTGATAGCAACCTCATGTGTTGATGATAGTCATCCCGGGTAATTTACATGCAGAAATATGGTTTGTCTACAAGAATTAAGACTTTTTTGGTAAGAAGAGAGGTGATTGCGGTGCGTTGCACTAAAGATGAGTACGTTATAACATCATGATTGTCATCGATCCAGAGACCTGAACTCCCTCCAAGTTTGATATTCTCCTAATATAAGAACGGGATTATGCAGCTTCTTGTCTTGGCCATTGAATCCAATCTTCATGAGGGGACCGACAAGTTCTTTCCAACTGAATGCAAATCAGGGAACGATTCTGAAGTGACAAAAGCTCCACTGCTAATACTGATTTTGCTCAGTTTCAGCTGTTCTTACCTTATAAAACAACGGTTTTGCCGACAAATCCCTCGCAGCATATTAATGAGAGATCTGAACTGAGCCGCCCGCAAAGGAAGAGACGAAACATCAATGCGCCAAGACTCCGCCATTTACAAGGAAAGTAGTTATTCATCTATCATGACATCGTTGGACGACTGAACTGCCAAAATTTGCTGTGAGAAAGTGTGGCTCTTGAACAAACTCTAGAGGAATTCGTTAGCAAGAAAACTTTCCCTTTACCAGCTTCAGTTGTGTTAATGACATTCCAATGCGATTGCCGGGTTATAAACTACTTGACTAAATCATTCATTTTCATCTGGTTACAGAAGCTGAGATGACGAATGTGGCAATATGTTTGAAGGGCAACATAAAAGTACTTCTCCGCTTATGCCGGGTTATAAAGTCCGGTATTACAACCTTAAACAATGCTAACAGAAGAAGCCGGTACTTAGTACTAGCTGTCTTAATGCGAGTCGGTTTTTGCGTCCATATCTCGCCTGAAGTATTGGTATGGTGACGCAGCTATTTTTATTTTTTTCCTTTGAAGAAGACTTGCCACTCGCTTTGTTTCCAGGAAGCCAGCAATTCCAGGTTTTCATGACCTTCCTTGGTATATTTCGGTTGGACTAAAAAATGGCCGGCTTACCATCTTTGGCTTGTGCTTATCACGCTACTTCACTAATCAGATGACAACTGCTGATCCCACAGAAAAGGCATGTCTTGTTGCCTGGTCCAGCCCAAGCTGAAGCTGGCGTACCATCTTCTCCTAATCCTAATCCTAATCTTAATCCTAATCTTAATCTCAGATTAGGACAAAGATTTCGAGATTTGGTACCTCATTTGGCAATTATTTCGACACTTGAACCAAATTTGCCTACATCATCACCCAAAGAACCTTATGGATATTCCACTTTTGGAGAATGTATATTAGGAGAATGTATATAAGTGACTATATAGAACTGAACAAAAAGAAAAAAAGGATTATTTATTTTAATTTTCGGATTTGTCAAGACCATCGATTCATCTTATATTAAGAGAAAACACATTTATTCAACCATTAAGTTGTGCATGGAACCCGCGTATTAGAAACCGCTGCAATATGATCGAGCTTACAGGAATTGGGTCAAGGATCCCCTTGCCAAACACGCGCCAATTTTTGGGAGATTGTCTCGAGTTGGCTTGAGTAATGTTCCTACTATTTGGAGTTCCCGGTCAGAAAAGAAAGAAAGACTCGAGAGGCGTAGCGCACGTGGAAGCTTAGGGTTCTGTTTACGGAAAAAAAAAACGCGTTGAGTTTATTTATTTGTTTCCATCGAAAGAAACTCCGCAAAGCCATGCGACATCACGTCGTAATAACTCACAAGTTACTATTGTAATGCCTCCCAAGCCGATACTTTATATGGCCGCTTTAAACTGAAAAATTTAGTGGCGAACCCGACATGTCCCAACTCCGATCTCGAGTCGATAAAAACACATAAAGATTCATGATAAACATTAGGCTCTTGCAGATTATATCATGTTATGATTCGGGTTTCGTCTCTTTATTCGGTTTCCGGCGGTCTTCGCACGTGAAACCCGGATCGCCTTATTCGACAAGTCTAACGTTAAAGCCGCTCGATAGTCTCAGTATGCAGTGAACAGAGTACGTGAAATCTTTTGATGCAAATCTCCAATTTGTAAATTCAAGCTCTTTTACCTATGCTAAGCTCAGAGTACTTGTTGAGATACACGTGTTAGTTGTGTTAGAGAAATCCCACATCGGATAATTGATGTGGTGTTGAGCAGTTAATATATCTTAATTGGCCAATAACTCATTGGCTTAAGCTTTTGAGTGAAGGTGGATCCAACTGGATATGTTGACGAGCTCGTACTTGAACTCCCTCTTGACGATCTTCCCATGTGAAGGTATCGGGCTTCTGCTGCGTATTCCCAACAAAAGGTATCAGAGCCAATGGCTGATTGGTGGGCCTCTAATCTATTGCAATGACTTGGAGATTGAGATAAGCTGATGGAGAAAAATACCTAAATTAAGGAGGAGCAAACCTAACATCGAGCTCACACGTGAGGAAAGATTGTTGAGAAACACGTGTGAGTTGTGTTAGAGAAGTCCCACATTGGATGATTGATGTGGTGTTGAGTAGTTAATATATCCTAGTTGAGCCATAACTCATTGGCTTAAGCTTTTGAGTGAAGGTAGGTCCAACTGGATATGTTGACAGGCTCGAACTTGAGTTTCCTTTTAGCGATCTCTCAATGTGAAGGTATCGGGCTTCTGCTACGCATTCCCAATAGTACTGTACCCCGGCTTTCTACAAGTTAATATGGCCAGTTGAAACCTTATTCTTGGACCGGCGACTGGATAATGCCCTCACCCTTTCGGATCCACACAAACTCGCTATTGCCCATGTTCATAACCTGCAAACGGTATTACGACGAGAAAACATGGCAGAAGTTCACGTCCAGGTGCACGTAGTCTGCATCTTCACAAATTTTAGTAACGCTAATTAGTCCGACTTGGAGGTCTGTAAAGAAAAGGAATGTACATTATCGGCCAGCATCAACAGGCACCCCATGGCCAATCCCCTAACGGAGACCGCGGCGAGGACCGACTTGAGGTCCACGTGGCCGGCCTCCTGCTTCTAGACTTCGTCGGCGCAGCTCATCATGAGCCCCCCAGGCATACTCCTTGGGGTCGACGCTGAACCGAACCCAACTCCCGACCCTGTCTGACATGCCGATCATGCCCTTCTTATAGCATGTGAATGGTGCATCATCACCCTAGGGGTACATGGCCTGCTTCTTCGGCACGTAACATGACCCGGTGATCATCCTTAATTTTCCTTTCTAGGAAGCCCCGTGGGCACCACAAAGGAATGGTCGAGTTTCGAGTATATGTGATCTAAAAGGTTTTTCCATTTTCGACAATTTAGATAGATGCCGATTAAATATATGCTATGTGGTTGCAACCGTAACGGTTAAGTTTCGAGTATACATAATTTAAAAGGGTCTTCAACGATCGACAATGTAGAAAGATGCCAATTAAACACATGTTACATGGTTTCACATATACTCGAAACGTAATCATTACTAATGGCATTGAACTTATAGATCTTTCGTGGCGTGCGGCGCTATTTAATTCGCGCATTCAACCTGCTTATTTCCCACACTTGAACCTAGTAAAACTACAACATTGGTATTATCCAATAGGACCTCAACTTAAAACTGGTCAATTAGAAATGCTCACATGCTTAGTAATTTGGCAAATTAAAAAATAATATCCGCACATCAAATTTGCATATATGTCGCTGTTCATTTGGTACAGAAGATGGGGACCCTCAAGAAAATCAAATAACAAAAGTTTGGAGTATTCATTACGAACATTAGAGGGAGATCACGGATGACGTCGCCTGGATGTTGACGTTTGGCAAAAGGAACTTTGACTCGGATGGAGTTTGAGTAGCGAGTATTTTTTTTTTGGTCGAAAGAGAGCACTTCGATTGAAACTTAAGAGTTCTTGGAACCACAACCCGACATAGGGGCATCAAAACATAACAACTTTCTATGTTGCGTTTTGGCGACCCAATCATCAACTTGATTCGCAGATCGGTTACAGTGGACCACGGTTAGGTTAGTGAATTGGGCCATCCCAATGTGAGCTTCCCGAACGAATGCTTCCACTTCCCAGCTGACTTGACTTTGTTGTTGTAGCATCTTTACCATTTGAAGGCTGTCCGTCTCCAGTTCAATTCTTTCCTTTCTCCTGTCGACGAAGAATTCCAGAGCTTGTAGCAGAGCTTGCAATTCCGTGTGTAATGGCGAAGTCGCTGGAACTGTCATGGCGAAGCTGTCCAACAGGATTCCAGCTTCGTCTCTGAGGATTCCCGACACTGCTCCTTCTGCTTCACCTTCAAGAAAGGAGCCATCTATGTTTATTTTGAAGGAATTACTCTGCGGCGGGTTCCATTTCAGAGGTAAGAAGCTCTTCTGCGCATGCAGATTGAAGCTTTGATGATTCCACTTGCTATAGTTTTGAATCATAATCCTTGCCGACTCGATTAAGGTTCTTGGATTTGGGGGTTTTCTTCGAAACATAAATTCATTTATGGCCTTCCAAATAAACCACAGGAGGATGGCAATTTCATCTGGAGTAAGCAATTTATGTGGCTGTACTTGATAGTTTTGAATCCATACCTCAATTCGTGTTAGGTCCTGAGGTGCGATTTTGATCTGAATTGAGAGGTTTTTCCAAATTGCATCTGTCCAAGGACAAAGGAGGAAGAGATGCTCCACCGTTTCAGCTTCTTGATCACAGAAAGGGCATGCTGGTCAAGGTAAGATTTTCCTCCTATAAAGATTTTCTATTGTGGGGAGAGCATTTTGGCATACACTCCACAGAAATATTCTTACCTTGGGGGGGATTTTTAGATTCCAGATTTTGCACCACACTTTGCGAGTTGGCCGGAAGGATGATGATGCTTGCATTACATTCTGTGGGTGTTCCTCTTCACGAATTTGATTATACGCACTCTTCACCGAGAAAAGCCCCGACTTTGTAGCTGTCCACACTAGTTTGTCTGGTGTTGCATGACTGCATATTGGCATTGCTAACACCTCCTTAATTATCTGCTCATCAAATAGCCTTGTAAGCATAGCTTCATCCCATCTTTTGTCCTCATGTTGGATGAGGTCTGCAACTGTGGCTGGTTCTTCAACGGTTGTCGGTCCTCCAATTATTCCTCTTTTTAGCCATCTATCTTCCCGAATGTTGATTTTCTCCCCTGTGCCAATCGACCATCTGACTGAATTTGATATCTTCTCTCTCCCCATCAGAATGCTCTGCCATCCCCAAGAGGGCCGAGACCCCTTCCCAGCCTGCCAGAAGGATCTTGTAGGGAAATAAATTCCTTTTAGAATTTAGCTCCATAATGATGACTAGTTTTGAGAGAGTCTCCATGCTTGTTTACCAAGCATAGCTCTATTAAAAGATATGAGGTCTCTAAATCCCATTCCCCCATGATCTTTTCTGGTTTTGAGAACTTCCCATCTCTTCCAATGTAGGCCAGCCCTCGATTCACTATTTCTCCACCAAAAAGCTACAATCTTTTTCTCTATGGACTGACAAATTGAAACTAGTATTTTGAATATAGACATTGCATATTGAGGGAGAGCTTGAACAATAGTTTTAATCAGAGTTTCCTTTCCTGCCTTTGAGATTAACTTTTCCTTCCACCCCTCTAATTTCATATTGACTCTTGCCAAAATCCAGCCAAAGATTTGTTTCTTAGATGCACCCCAATCCGAAGGAATCCCTAAATATTTCTCAGTCTTCTGAATTTCTGGGACTCTGAGTTGAGCTACCATGTTGTTTCTTAAGTTTTGTGGACAGCACGAGCTAAAGTAGATTCCAGATTTGTTTAAGTTAATTGCTTGCCCAGATGCATAGCAATATTGAGTAAGGATTAATGCAAGATTCTGACATTCATTGACCTTACCATCTAAGAAAAAGATGGAATCATCCGCAAAAAGGAGGTGAGATAGGATTGGACAGTACCTATTTAGTTTAATGCCGAAGATTGTTCCATCCTGGACTGCTTTTGTCATCAATATCGAGAGTGTGTTGGCTACCATAATGAACAAATAGGGAGATATAGGGTCCCCTTGTCTTATCCCTCGTGTTGGCTGAAAGTAGGGCAATGGTTCCCCATTGAATTTTACACTGAAAGAAGCTGAAGTGACACAATTCATTACTCTCTGTACCCACCAATCACTGAACCCCATTTTCAACATACAAGCCTCAAGGAAATCCCACTTTACTCTGTCATAGGCTTTTTTCATATCAAGTTTTAGCACTGCCTGAAATTTCCTCTTCCTTTTTCTGATTCTCAATTGATGAAAGACTTCTTGAACAATCAGAATATTGTCTTGGATTTGTCTACCACCCACAAATGCACTTTGTTCTCCTTCTATTAAACCCGGAAGCCATTGTTTCAATCTATTTGCCAAGATTTTCGAGATGATTTTGTATGCAAAATTGCATAGGCTGATTGGTCTAAACAGATCCAATCCTTCTGGGTTAGGAACTTTCGGGATCAAGGTGATAAAAGTTCTGTTTAGTTCTGGATTTAAACTTCCAGAATAGAAAATTTTCTTCACTTCATAAAAAACCCCATTCTTTATATCATCCCAATGGCTTTGATAAAACTAACCATTCAAACCATCAGGTCCTGGTGCCTTCAGTGAGCCCAATTGAAAAGCTGCAGTATGAACCTCCTCCGTTGTGACTTGAGCTGTCAAATTTTGGTTTATCTCAGCCGTGACAAGAGCAGGGCATTGTTGCAATACAGGTTCAAAGTCTCGGGGGCCCTCTGATGTATAAAGCTCTTGAAAAAAGCCCACTGCCATTTCTTTTAACCTGTCCGGATCTCGAATCCATATATTTTCAGCATTTTTAAGCATAGACATTCTGTTTCTCTGTCTTCTTTGAATCGTTGTGGCATGGAAATATTTTGTGTTCTTATCTCCCCATTTCAACCAATTGATTCAAGACCTTAGTCCCCAATACATTTCCTCCTATCTCCACAATGTTTCAATCTATTCAGTAATGGCCGTCTTTCTATTCTGATCAGCATGCAAGTTCTGGTTGTTAGTTATGCCCAGCAGCTCTTCTTTCAACAACTTAATTTGCTTCTGGCTGTTTTGAAATTTTTGCCTACTCCATCTTGCCAATTCTATTGAAACTTCTTGTATTTTCTGCACAAGATCATATTCTTTTAGCCTATCATGATTCCAGGTTTGTTTGATTATCCTCTGACAGTCTTCATTTAGTATCCAAAAAGCTTCAAATTTAAACATTTTGTTTCTCCTAAGAGGTTCAGCTGATAGGAGCAATAAAATAGGGCTATGATCAGATCCGATGGCTGGTAAAGCAAACGCCTCAGCTTGAGGGAATGATACTCTCTAATCAATATTGCAAACACGCAACCTTTGCTCTTTAAATCCATTAAACCATAAGCATTGAGGAAATCTCTAAATGCGTTCATTCTACATAGTTCAGGAGGCCGCTTCCCCACCTTTTCCCAATAATGCAACGTTTCATTGAAGTCCCCTATGCATACCCAAGGCAAGGTATTCTGGATTCTCAGTAGCTTTAGCTCTTCCCATAATTTCATTTTGTTCCTGAAACATTGTTGGAGCATGGACAAAAGTAGCCTTGAATTGTTTTCTCAGCGCATCAACTTGAAGAGTAATGTTGATAAACTCATTTGTGGATAAATTGACAGTCAAGGAAATCCCAACCTTGCACCACAAAGCCAAACACACCCCCCCCCCCAATCCCTATTGGATTAACGACATAACAGTTCTGAAAATCTAAGTTTCTGCTTACTCGACGCACTAGAGCTTCTTGATTCTTAGTCTCCATTAAAAATACCACATCGGGCCTTTCTTGGGCCATAATGGCCCTTAAGGCTTGAACTGTCAAAGATGTGCCCAACCCCTGACAGTTCCAACACAAAATCCTCATTTGTAACCCGGTGGCTTATTAGGGCTAGCCACCAAAGCCCATTGTTTGGGTTCTTTTGCAAAGTGCACCGGAGTTTCTAAGAGATGTGTTTCATCTAGCATTTGTCCTTTCGAACTCTTCTGATCATAAGGTCCATATCTTCTGCCCTTCTTGGAGTTTCGTGCCTTCAATTTTCTGTTTTTGCTTTGCAGTATTTCACCCATTATCTGTGATGAAGATAGCTGAATCTGCAACGGAACGGCTGAATCAGGATCAGCATCATCTACGAATTCCCGAGTACTCGATAAAGCCATATGCTCCTTTTCAGTTAGTTTCCTCTTTCCCCTATCCTCTTGTATGTTGTTCAGACTGGTGTGTGTGCTATTAGCGTTATTCTGAACCAAAGTAATTTGTCCAGAGTTTTCTGGGGTTTTTGGCACCATCTCCTACTCTACTTCCTCCTCCAAACTCTCCCCATAAAAGGCCTTCCAAAAGGGGCTATTTGAGTTCTCTTCTGCTTTAAGCCAGGACCCGTATAGTACTTTTTCATTTGTGGAAAGAAGGTCTTCATCATAAGGCACGAGTTCACAATTCTTTGCATAATGCCCTATTTTCCCACACAAGTAGTAAAAGTGGGGAAGTTTTTCATACCAAAAGTCTAGCCAATGCTCCTTACCTCTAAAGCTGGAAAGCATGCCCGATGCGAGAGGAGTAGACAATTTTAACAGAACTCTAGCTCTCCCCACCACAATGGATGCATTTTTTTTGGTTTCTATGCGCACTTCTGAAACTTCACCTACATTTTCAGCAATTTCTCGAATCGCTTCTTCAGTTCTCCCCTCAATAGGTAGGCCATGAATTTGAACCCAAAATGTACAAGAGTAAAAAATGATGCAGTCTGGAGGCATACTTGGTTTTTATAGCTTAATCACCAACAAATGGCTTGAGAAGGACCATGGTCCAGAATACAGTATTTTGTCTCTTTCCTCGACCGACTCGAACTCAAAGGAAAATAGACCAGGCTCTAGGTGCTTGCAGATGACAGTATTTGTTTTCCAAGCTTTCTTCATTGTGGCTTGAAACGCTTGGAAGTTGACGGAAGGACTTCCATGAAGTTTTCCAAAGACAATACGTTCACACTCTTGTAATTTCTCTTCAGTCACTACATTATCTAACACAGCAATTTTCCTGCCTGTCCAGAGATGTCCTAACCTTTTACACAAGGCAGCCATTCTAAGCTCCTGTTCTCTATTATCTTCCATAATGCTGAACTTCTGTGACTAAGTCGACCTAATGTATCTAGCATGCTATTTCCTTACATCTCTTCTTCTAACACAGGTACCCAACAAGTCTCATCACCAAGAGGAGGGGGAAACCTACCAGAAACTGCAACTGGACTCAGCTCTTCGGCATTAGGTTGTGATCGTGGCTTTCTTCTTCAAAGTCGTTTCTTCTGCTGTTGAACCTTGACATAAAAATATGATCATTGTGTACACCCGGAATATCGCGTCACCAAGAGGAGGGGGAGAACTACCAGAACCTGCAACCGGACTCAGATCTTTGACATTTGGCTGTGCTCTTGTCCTTCCTCTTCAAAGTCGTTTCTTTTGCTTTTGAACCTTGACATACTGAGCAATTTTTGCCGTGTACATCCGAAATTTTCATATGGAGCTGAACTTAGGGTTGGGGAATTATGTCTAGGTAGAGAGAATGTGAAAATGATGGCTGTGATGTGGAAATGAATTCTTGGGTGTTGATAAAGGTTGGGAATTAGGGCAAAGCTATCCAGGTGATAGAGAGAGGCTTTTCAAGCGAGAGAGAATGTTTTGATTTTGAAAAATTAATCACCTGTTCAGTGGTGGCAACAAGCTAGTAGCGAGTTGACTCAGACAAAAGAGTGTGTGGTTTTGCTGATGAAGGAGGTGACGATGTTTTTTTCTGGAACTTATGATTTCTTGGGTTGACTCGAAATTTGCCTTTTGCGCGTGTGTGCTTATCAGTTTGCCTTTTCATGGTCGACTGACCTGAACTAGCATTGACTAATCAGTGACGAAGAAATAGTAGTGGACTTGGAACCGGTCCAACCGATTAAGGAACAGATACGGATTTGTGTGTATCGACCGGGGCATGTGACATGTGTTCAGTTTCCCCACGTCGCCAGGTACTGATGTTCCGGCATTCAACCCCATCTTCGATTCCGAACCTCACATAATTCACGAGGGTAATAGGATTTTGAATGGCGTCCAGGTTTATCTGCTTGGAGAGAAATAGTAGCCCTATTTGCTTTTCTTTTTGAGAAAAAATCACCAAAAACCCCAAACTTTGCCATCTGTGACACATTTACCCCGAGCTTTTTTTTGTGACACCAAAAACCCCGAACTTTGCTTTTTGTGACACATTTACCCCAATGTATTTAGTTCATGGGCATTTTCGTCTTTTCTGCTTTTTCTTTTTTTTTTTTCTTTTTTTTTTCCTTCCGGCGAGGGGGGGGCCTCGCCGGCGTCGGCCTCGCCGGATTCGGCGAGGGGGCCTCGCCGGCGTCCGAGCGAGGCGGCCCTCGCCGGATCCGACGAGGACGCCGGCGAGGTCGACCTCGCCCGAGTCGGGCGAGGGCCGCCCTCGCTCGCCCGGGCGAGGCGGACCTCGCCCGACCCCGGCGAGGGTCGCCTCGCTGGGCGAGCGAGGCGGACCTCGCCCGACTCGAGCGAGGTCGACCCTCGCCGGCGTCGGGCGAGGGTCGACCTCGCCCGAGTCGGGCGAGGACGCCTCGCTCGCCCGAGCGAGGCGAACCTCGCCCGACGCCGGCGAGGCCGCCTCGCCCGGGCGAGCGAGGCCGCCTCGCCCGTCTGGCGAGGTCGACCCTCGCCGGCGTCGGGCGAGGGTCGACCTCGCTGAGTCGGGCGAGGGCCGCCTCGCTCGCCCGGCGAGGGCGGCCTCGCCGCGCGGCGAGGTCCGCCTCGCCCGGGCGAGCGAGGGCGGCCCTCGCCCGATCTAGCGAGGTCGACCCTCGCCGGCCGAGCGAGGCGGCCCTCGCCGGATCCGGCGCGGAGGCCTCGCCCGACTCGAGCGAGGTCGACCCTCGCCCGACGCCGGCGAGGGTCGACCTCGCCCGAGTCGGCGAGGCGGCCCTCGCTCGCCCGGCGAGGGCGAACCTCGCCCGACGCCGGGCGGGGTCGCCTCGCCCGGGCGAGCGAGGGCCGCCTCGCCCGACTCAGCGAGGTCGACCCTCGCCGGCGTCGGCGAGGTCGACCTCGCCCGAGTCGGGCGAGGCCGCCCTCGCTCGCCCGGCGAGGGCGAACCTCGCCCGACGCCGGCGAGGGCCGCCCTCGCCGGATCTCGGCGAGGGCCGCCCTCGCTCGACGCCGGCGAGGGCCCTCGCCGGATCCGGCGAGCGACGACGCGGCGAGGCCCCCTCGCCGGAAAGGGAAAAAAAAAGAAAAAAAAAAAGAAAAAGCAGAAAAGACGAAAATGCCCATGGACTAAATACATTGGGGTAAATGTGTCACAAAAAGCAAAGTTCGGGGTTTTTGGTGTCACAAAAAAAAGTTCGGGGTAAATGTGTCACAGATGGCAAAGTTTGGGGTTTTTGGTGGTTTTTTCCCTTTCTTTTTTGGTCATCTTTGTGTATTCCCGGATTTTGAAACTTTCTCGAGCGGGCTTCTAGTGAGCCCACCTGGGCAAACCCTATAAACCCAAAAACTCGCCTCTCTAGAGGAGGGGAGTTTCGAACTCTCCACCTGTCCTTTCCCATCATCTCCTTTTTTTGTTTTTAATTAGTTCAATAGCAATAGCGACATTAATATCACAAGACTTTAGGACAGTAAAGGCTTTAGGAAAAACGTGTATGTAAATTTCGCAGGACAAATTTTGACACATATTCTATACCCGGGCCTGGTCAGTCATTGCATAGCAATCATCGTTTTCCAAAGAGAAAAGCACCGACGCCGATAGAGAAATTGAAAATCAAACAATCTCGATCGCTTCTAGAGAAACAAAAAATATTTACTTCAATAGTAATTAAGATATTCACGTATTTCTGACTAAGCTCAAAGGAGCGTTTCGTGGTAACAATGGACGACGCCCAGTTCATGGTGATGGTTGCGACATGGGACATTTTTAGGTGTATCGGATGTATGTGAGTGCAGTATATTTCAATGTTTTAATCATGTCAGTTCCTAACGAAACTCATGCTGACGCATGCAATGATGTACTTTTTTTTACTAACCAAAGTTGGGTTTGACAGAAACTTGATGCTGATGAGTATGGTGACGCAGCCACTTTTATGTTTTCCTTTGAAGAAGACTTGCCACTCTCTGTTTCCAGGAAGCAAGCAATTCCAGGGTTTCATGACCTTTCTTGGGTTTTAGGTTGACTAAAAAATGGCTGGTTTACCATCTTTGGCTTGTGCTTATCACACTTACTTACTAATATAACAGAAAAGTCATGTCTTGTTGCCTGGTCAGCCCAAGCTGAAGCTGGCCTACCATCTTCTCTTAATCCTAATCTCAATCTTGGATTAGGACAAAGATTTCGAGATTTGGTACCTCAATTGGCAATTATCTCGACACTTGAACCAAATTTGCACACATCGTCATCCAAAGAACCTTATGAATATTCCACCTCAGGAGAATATATATTAGGATAATATATATCGGTGACTGTACAAAACAAAAACAAAAAAAAATTATTATAGTGTCGCGACCTACTCTCGGGGTGCACCACCTAGGGGTTCGGCTAATGGATTATTAAGTCAATGCCTAACTCAGGCTCTCCCAAGCCCTTATCAATTCGCGACTTAAGGTTTAAGTTCTTAACATGCAAATCATTTCAATCAAAAGTCACTACTAATCAATTTTTTGGTGGATCAATTAGAAACCCAAGTAAAGTATCGGGAGAATTACTATACTCCTACGAACCAGAGATTATGGATTCGGGAATTTGATTACACTAGATTACTCTAATGCCCTTTCGGTACATTTTCTCTTTTAAAAAAATATTTGCAGGCAGTTTGGATTGATTTTAAACCTATCCACTAACATGCGAGGTGAACATGTGGGTGTGCAACCAATAATATAACACTCAACAATGCAAAGCAATAAATAAATTGCAAAATAGGGACTTACCTCAGAGCAACGAAAGCATCTACAATATTAGTTAGAAAATCACATTGACAACTTTAATATGATTTCTAATTAACACACAAATTCACTCAAATCCTTTTTTTTAGGATTTTCTTTGATTTAATGAAAACTAAACTTTTTGCAATGCATTCTACGTCTAGTATGACATGCGACATACGATTTATTTAAATGTCCTAATTCTAACAACAATTAAATGCACTATCTCTAATATGTCACGCAAATGAACTGAGACATGAGATTTCTAATGACGAGAATTAATTAATATGCAACTACTCTAATATGACATGCACGTGGTATTTTTTATATTTTTTTAGTTTAAATTCGGAATAAATAATTAACCTAATTTGAACATGTAATAATAATATCTAAGAAAAGAAACTAATTTATTCTAAGAAAATAATTAAAATTCATCCTAAACGTGCAATATATTATCTACTCAAATTTTACCTAATCTTTTTTGTATTTTTTTTTTATGGAAAGACAATCAATTCAATTCAAACAAAAGACGGAAAAATAGCAATGAATACGACATCCAATGACAAGAAATATTATCCATGTCCCTTTAAATTTAGAAACAATAGATTGACGAATCATATCTTGGGCATGAGGATTGGATTGGCCAATCTTTCGCACAATCGCGAATCATATCTCGGGCGGGAGATTGGATTAACGATTTTCCGTGCAATCGTGAGCCATATTTCGGGCATGAAATCGAACTGTCGACTATAGCACGTTATGAAATTAGGGAATAATTCATAATTTAAAGGTTATTCAGGAACTTATTGGATATGATAATATTACTCAAAGATTCGCATAAGATTGCAATATTTCAAACAAGGAAGCAATATACTCGAAAGTCAAATTAGATGAGCATTTTACCTAATTCGAATATTTACTTTTCAAGTTTGGACCGGCGGATGGTGGCTCGAGGTACTGGACGGTGACAGCTAGGACGACGGCTTTTGAGCTTGGGGATCACGGTTGAGCCACCAAGTCGGTTTGCAAATCCCTTCGTGGGTCTATTTGTCCGAGCTTCCACTGAAGACTTGATACTTCGACCAGGCAATCTACTTTGACCACCACTATATCTCAAAAGAAATCAAAAGGTGGCGTCTTCTGCATGTGATGACGACGAGGCCATGGGACTCGCTGCAGGGAACGTCGTGGCTTCGCTTTGAGGCTATGAGAGCATCTAACCGAGGAAGAACGCGGTGTGAGCTACGGCAGCAGGGGGTGGCAGCAAGGGCTACGTGGGCTGCAGCGTCAGTTTTCGTGGTGCTCACAATGCAGGGAACAGAGCAAAGTTTCAAGGCTTCTGTTAACCTGCAAACACAGAGAACTTCGCCAAACAGGGATTTGTCATGGACTGGTGCTAAGTTAGACTGATCGGAACAAGCCCCAGGATGCACTTCGAGGACGCCGAGATAGGCCTATGGACGCCGAGTTTTCGTTAGAACATAGAGGAAGATGTAGTGAGATTGACCCGTCGCCGGACTCTGAGGAAAGACGGTGATGATTTTTGGTAGTCGTGAAAGCCAACTCTGTGATTGGTGATAAACGGCACGACCGAGAGATGGACTCGTGGATTGCTCTTCGTATTTTCTTCCTCCATTCTTGTGCTCTTAATTCTCTCTCCACTTATATATTAATATGAATAACGCTATTGAACGAAAGACGGAAGAAAGAGCCCCTCTTTCTTTACCGTTGTAGGAGGTCCTTTTGTAGGTGAGAATGCCTGGGCCTTTTTTTTTTTAGAAGAGACCCTCCCAAGAATATTTAAAACATATTACGCTTTGGCTTCTTTCCTTTTTGCTTGTGCCCATGACGTCAGAATGTAATTCCAAATATATATGCCCCACATTGACCGATTCTGTTTTCTTGAAGTATCACATGAGCAAAACATATCAATTTCGGTTAGGGGCTTGATTCAATTAATTCTATTTCACGGGCCAAACAAATCAATTGAGCTCAAAAGTTCATTTGCACCAGTCCAATTATTAAGTTCAAAAAGTTCAACTTTTCTATTTGTTGCCGATCCAATTAATACGCAAACTACATGGGCTTAGCTGTAAATGCTCCTAATACTATATGCTATGCAATTTACTATAATTTTTTGTTTAGGAGTAAGGGTCGATCCCTAATTTTTATATGCAACAAATGACTAACTGGATTACCAAAATTTAGGTGTCAACATATGGTAATTTTGCGGATTCGTCAAGACTATCAATTTCGTCTTCTATTAAGAGAAAACACATTTATTCAAACTTTTTTTTTTGGTTAAAACATTTATTCAAACTTTATAATAGGGAAAAACCATCTAACAAAAAAAAAAGGGAAAAATCCGATATTTTTCCTGAAATACGTACGTTAAGCTAGGCTTGCAGCCCGTGTATCAGAAACCGCCGCGATACAATCGAGCTTACAGGATTTGGGTCAAGTATCCCCTGCCAAACACGTGACGATTTTTGGGAGATTGTCTCGGGTTGGCTCAAGTAATGTTCCTACTATTTGGAGTTCTCGGTCAAAAAAGAAAGAAAGACTCGAGACGCATAGCTCACGTGGAAGCTTAGGGCTCTGTTTACGGAAAAAAAAAATGGGTCAAGTTTATTTACCTATTTTCCATGAAAAGAAACTCCGCAAAGCCACCTGACTCTTACATCGCAATAACTCACAAATTACTACTATAATGCCTCCCAAGCCGATACTTTATATGGCCGCTTTAAACCGAATATTTCAGTGGCGAGCGCGACATGTCCCAACCCCAATTTGTTGGGTTTGAGACTTGGGTTTTCGCATCGTCGCGTCACGATCACAGCCTCACTCCCCAAGCAAAGATCAACCGCGTAAATTGAACAAAACCAGAAATACTTTGCTGATGTCATCCCTCACGTGGCACTGTTACCCTTTTTTCGTCTACTTTGAAGTTCTAGCAGAACAGAGGAAAACGCGCACGTTTGACCCTGCCCCCCCACGCACACTGCACTGGACACGGCTCACTCTCTTTCCTCGTCTGTCTGCAGGAAGACCTATTTATAAAGAGCCGCAAAATGCTTCCGTGTCTCAAGCATCTGAGCCTCAAAACCAGCAACGAGAAAATCATCAGCACACACACCCAAAAAACAGTCTCCAGAATCGATTCGCAAGCTCAACAAGTCAACCCAGATCGTCAAAATCGAATCTTGACCCGAGGAAGGAAGAAGAAATGGTGAAGCGCAGCGCAGCAGCGGCGGGTCCCGCGGTGCGCGGGGGCTCTGGGGCGAGGAGCGACCCGAAGTTGAAGGGGGTTAGGCAGAAGAAGTGGGGCAAGTGGGTCTCCGAGATCCGCTTCCCCAACAGCCGCCAGAGGATCTGGCTCGGCTCCTACGACTCACCCGTGAAGGCCGCCCGCGCCTTCGACGCCGCGCTCTTCTGCCTCCGCGGCCCCACCGCGAAGTTCAACTTCCCCGACAACCCCCCGGAGATCCCCGGCGGCCGGTCCCTCACGCCCCCGGAAATCAAGGCGGCCGCGGAGAGGTACGCCGAGTCGGGCGCCGTGCCGGCCCGGCCCGAGCTGTCCGGATCCGAATTGCAGGCCCCGCTGCCTTCGCCGTCGGTTTCCGAGGCGAGCAGCGTCCTGACGAGCGAGAGCGACCTGTACTTGGACGTATCGTTCTTGGATCTTTTGGTGGATCCCGAGCCGGGTTCCGGCGAGCCCGATATCGGGGCGTTCCCGGGCATCGAGGAGTTTCCCAGCGATTTCAACGGGATGCAATTCCCAAGCGTGGGGAGTATGGAACTGAATCTTGATGTGTTCTTGGCTCCGGATGACTTCCTATGGGGTTTCTGAAGTGGACTGAAGGAAGAAGCCTTGATAGATGAAGACTGCGTACTATTTTATTTTGCCATAAGATTTTCCTACCCTTTTCTTTTCCTCTTATTCTTTGGATGGACCAGATTTTTTACGGTCATCATCCACTTGAGGATGATACAGACAACGAAAACTTACTTTTAGGGTGTAAATAGACGTAGCTTTTGTTGTTTCGGCTCATTCCTTCAATGGATTACAATTGAAAGCGGAAAGATGATATTAATTTTGTTGGTAAAGTGTGCGGACTGTGAAGTTATTACAATTATTTCAGCTGTGTAAACCATATTGAGGCTTGAAACAGCAAATCAAAAACCGTGCGGATAAGCATAGAATCGAAAGTGACGTTCGATTCGTAATGAGCAAGTTCGATTATCCGAGGAAAGTTTCTCGCCTTCTCCTTTCAGTCATGAACAACCAAGGAAAGTCTAGTCGCGTGATAATCAAGACTGGGCAAGGAACGTCGGTATGCCGCTTGCTACTCGCAAGGGATGGCGACCACAAATCGCGTATGCGTACTTTTCTCATTTTGGCTTGGTTTTATCATGAGATTTACATGCAAATCTACGAGCCTGATGCAGGCTCGAGAGGAATCGCTTGACTGTAAGCTGTCGCCTTGCTCGATGATCTTTTTCTTCCGAAAATATGAAAACCTAGTTGTCCGCTTGTTGTGATTATTGCGTAGATCGACTCTAAAACAACAGTGGAAGAATGAGATCCAAAAGTCTGGAATCAAGTCAAAGTATTTGCCTCATGTCAAGGTTCGCAATGTCAATTGACATATTGACATATGAAACTGTCTCACAGATACTCTGTACTTAACATTGGTAGAATTGTTGATTGATGAACAGAAAATATTTCAAAACTCAAAAGCTCACGCTGAAGTTACTCTTGATTCAATTCAATATGATTATTGCCGATCTTGATAACACTTGGTGCAGATGCATGATAAATCATACATTATAATGTGTTCACTACATAATTATTTGTGCTCGCTGTTCCCATTGTGAACGGCCTGACACTACAAAAAAACCGGATTTTTGCCACGAAAATTTACGACGAAAAAATTTTCGTCGCAAATTTGCAACAAATTTTCCAACGAATTTTGCTACGAATTCAAAAAAACCCGGTATTAGTCTACATTTTTTATATTCATTGGAAAATTCGTTGGAAATTTAGCCACGAGTTTAGCCACGAGTTTGTAATTTTCCAACGAAGTTTGCAATTCAAAAATTTTGTAATTTTTCCAACGAATTTAGCCACGAGTTTTCCAACGAAAATTTTTTCGTTGCAAACTTCGTTGGAATTTCCAACGAATTTTGCGACGAATTTCAATTTTCCGGGGAATTTTTTCAGTGTGTACTATTTTCGTTGGAAATTCCAACGAATTTTGCGACGAATTCAAAAAAATCGGTCCTGTTCGGCATTTTTTATATTCGTTGGAAAATTCGTTGGAAATTTCCAACGAATTTCAATTTTCCGGGGAATTTTTTCAGTGTGTACTATTTTCGTGGGAAAATTCGTTGGAAATTTCCAACGAAATTTTTTTCGTTGGAAATGTCCAACGAATTTTCCAACGAAAATTATACACACTGAAAAATTAGTAATATTCGCGGGATTTTGAATTTGAATCTCGTGACAGAGTCACTCTCTCTCTCTCCTCTCTCTTCTATCGTCGCGTCCCTCACCTTCTTCACCACACACGTACACACGCAGAGACAGAGAAGCAGAAGCAGAAGAGCAAAGAGAGCAGACCGGGGAAGATGGCGACCCTCACGCAGGGCATCCTCCTGAAGCTCCTCCAGTCCATGAACTCGTCCAACGCCCGCGTCGCCGGCGACCACTGCTCCGCCCTCCTCCAGGTCGTCGGCATCGTCCCCGCCCTCGCCACCCCCGATGACCTCTGGCCCAACCACGGCTTCTTCCTCCACCTCTCCGACTCCCTCCACTCCACCTACGTCTCCCTCTCCGACCGCGACGCCGACCTCATCCTCTCCAACCGCCTCCAGCTCGGCCACTTCGTCCACCTCGACCGCCTCCTCCTCGCCCCCGACTCCCCCGTCCCCCGCGCCTCCGGCCTCCGCCCCCTCCCCGGCCGCCACCCCTTCCTCGGCTCCCCCGAGCCCCTCGTCGCCCGCCTCTCCCCCTCCTTTTCTCGACCGCCTCCTCGTCGCCAGCCCGCGACGAGGCTGGGCCTTGCCGGCGGCGAGGGCGATTTTTCAAAAAAAAAAAAAATTTCGTTGGAAAAAAAATTTCAACGATTTTTCGACCAAAAAAAAATTGTAATTTTTCCAACGAAAAATTTTTCGTTGGAAAAAAAATTTCCACGATTTTTCGACCAAAAAAAAAATTTTGTAATTTTTCCAACGAATTTAGCCACGAGTTTTCCAACGAAATAAAATTCATCGCAAATTTCCAACAAAAATTGAAATTTTTCGTTGGAAAAATTTCCGACGACCTATTACCAACGAATTTTTTTTCGTTGGAAATTAGTTTTCCAACGAATTTTTCCAAACTTTTCGTTGGAAATTTCGTCGGAAAAAATCAGTTTTTTTGTAGTGTGAAACTTGACTTGGAGAGGATTGCCGCTCATTTCTCAAACATAATCAGTGTTTTTCCTACCATTTCCTATGGATGATCTTGGGAAAAATACATGATGAAGAAAAAATGAACAAGCTATGACCAAATAGACAGAACCGACCACAAGGTGTATTGCAAATAAAAATGACCACAATCCTTGCATTGGATTGTCGCAGTTTGTCAAGCATTTGTTAGATGTGTATTGACCATGGTAAACGCACACGCTGGTGCGTGCTTTGGCATGATAGGACGGAAGGCTAGAAGGACCTCAATGCTCTAACCGGTGATCGACGCCTTTGCCCATGCTCTCAATTCCACCAGCACTGAGGCCTCGTTTGGTTTGGCTTTGAGGAAATATGTTGGGGAAATGCAAAGACTTTTGGGCCAAAAGGAATTTTTGAAATGCAAATAGTGTTTGGTAAAGTATATTTTAAAACACATTGGGAAGCAATTTAGGATAAATGCTGTTTGGTAAAAACTACACTTTGTAAGGGACTTTGGCTAATTTTTTTTAAAAAAGAATCTCAAACTATTTTCCTGTGGAATTCAGCTGCAGGCAAGCCAAATTTGCCGCTGGCCAGTCTCGCCTAAGGTCAGGCAAGAGTGGCGGTGGCTCTACAGTGGCTCACTGGATGCTTGCAGGTAGCTGAGGCCTTCTTTGGCAAATTAGGATTTTCAAGGACATTTCCCAAATTATGAAAGTTGAGCGATGCCAAAGTTGGAAGGAAAAAAAGTTTATTTGCATTCCAAGAATGCAACTTTTCAAAGCACCTCCAAACTTATCTTGGGCCAAAGGCCTTTGTAAATGCAATTGCATTTCCCTAAAGTTTTCCAAAAAACGAACCATGAGTCTTTTCCTAGAGGAGGCCTGAAATGGTTTAAACTGACAGCAACCTCACGAGTCGATGATAGTCTTCCCCGGTAATTTACATGCAAAAGTATGATTTGTATATAAGAATTAGGCATTTTTGGTAAGAAGAAATGGGCCTTAATGAGGTAAATTGCGGTGCGTGTGGCACTAAAGATGAACGAACGTTATAATGTCGTGATTGCCATCGTTCCAGAGACCAGAACTCCCTCTGAGTTTGATATTCTCCTAACGCAAGATTCGGAATAAAGCAGCTTCTTGTCCTGACCATTGAATCCAATCTTCATGAGCGGACGTTTTTTACAAATGATTGCAAGTCTGGGAACAATTCTGAAGTGACCAAAGCTCAACTGCTGATCCTGATTCTAATCAGTTTCATCTGTTCTTACCTTATAAAACCATGGTTTTGCCGACAAATCCCCCGCAGCATATAAATGAGAGATGTGAACCGAGACTCCCGCAAAGTAGGAGACAAATCATAGATGCGCCAAGACTCGGCCACTTATAAGGGAAGTAGTTATTCATCTATCATGAAATGGGTGGACGACTGAACTGCCAAAATTTGCTGCGAGGAAGTGTCGCTCTTGAACAAATTCTAGAGGAAATCGTTAGCAAGAAAACTTTCCTTTTACCTGCCCATTCCCGTCATACCCTGTTTGTTGTTAATTAGTCCAATAGCAATAGCGACAGTAATGTCGCAAGGCTTTAGGACGGCGAAGGCTTCGGGAAAAACGTGGATGTAAAATTCGCAGGACAAGTTTTGACGTATATTCTATACTCAGCACCGGGGGATAATGACACAAACAGTCCCTGAACTTTGGCTCAATGTGCAATTTGATCCTTGAACTTTTAATTTGCAATGTAGTCCATGAACTTTAACCCAATGTTCAATATGGTCTCTGAACTTTTAATTTGTTCAATATGGTTCCTCAACTTTTGATACATGTTTAATTTAGTACATCAGCTGGTCCACCATTTTATTTTTATTTTTGTGGATTTGAGACTTGTCCCGACTCCACCCCACGTGGCACTGTGTTCCTTTTTCGTCTACTTTGAAGTTCTAGGGGAACAGAGCACGTTTGGCCCCTCCCCCACGCACACGCTGCACTGGACACAGCTCGCTCTCTTTCCTCGTCTGTCTGCATGGGGACCTATATAAAGAGCCGCAAAATGCTTCCTTGTCTCAGGCATCTGAGCCTCAACACCAGACACGAGCAATCATATGCACACACACCCAAAAAACAAGTCAACCCAGATCCTCTAGATCGAATCTTGACTTGAGGAAGGAAGGAAGAAGAAAATGTGATGCGCAGCGCGGCGGCGGCGGGTCTCGCGGTGCGCGGGGGCTCGGGAGCGAGGGGCGACCCGAAGTTCAAGGGGGTGAGGCAGAGGAGGTGGGGCAAGTGGGTCTCCGAGATCCGCTTCCCCAACAGCCCCCAGAGGCTCTGGCTCGGCTCCTACGACTCACCCGTGAAGGCTGCCCGCGCCTTCGACGCTGCGCTCTTCTGCATCCGCGGCCCCACGGCGAATTTCAACTTCCCGGACAGCCCACCAGAGATCCCCGGCGGTGGGTCACTCACGACCCCGGAGATCAAGGTGGCCGCGGTGTGGTACGCCGAGTCAGGGCCCATGCCGGCCTGGCTCGAGCTGTCCGGATCCGCATAGCCGGCCCTGCCGCCTTCGCCGTCTGTTTCGGAGGCGAGCAGCGTCCTGACGATCGAGAACGACCTGTACTTGGACGTATCGTTCTCAAATCATTCGGTGGGTCCGGAGACGGGTTCCGGCGAGCACGATCTCGAGGCGTTCCCGGGCATCGAGGAGTGTCCCAGCGATTTCAACGGGATGCAATTCCCAAGCTTGGGGAGTATGGATCTGAATCTTGATGTGTCCTTGGCTCTAGATTTCTTCTTCCTATGGGGTTTCTGAAGTGGACCGAAGGAAGAAGCCTCGATAGATGAAGACAGCGGATTATTTTATTTTGCCATAAGATTTTCCTTTTCTTTTCTTTTCCTTTTGTTCTTGGGATGGACCAGATTTGGTACTGTCATCATCCACTTTAGGATGATACAGACTACAAAAGCTGACTTTTGGGGTGTAAAATAGACGTAGCTTTTGTTGTTTCGGTTCATTCCTTCAACGGATTTCAATTGAATGCGGAAAGTTGATATTGATTCTGTTGGTAAAGTCTGTGGACTGTGAAGTTATTCCAATTATTTCAGCTGTGTAAACCATCTTGACACTTGAACAATAGACAGCAGATCAAAATTACGCGGATAAACATCGAATCCAAAGTGATATTCAGACTCGTAACGAGCAAGTTGGATTGTCCAAGGAAAGTTTCTTGCTATCTCCTTACAATCATCAACAAACGAGAAAAGTCCAGTCATGTGTTAATCAAGACTGGGCAGGGAACCACGATATGCCGATTGCTACTCGCAAGGGATGGCGACCATGACTCGCGTATGCATGCTTTTCTCATTTCGACTGGTTTTATCATGAGATTTACATGCAAGTCTACGAGCCAAGCGTAAGAGATAGTCTATAATGAATTGTATGTGGCTTGCATGAGGCAGGCTCGATAGGAATCGCTCGACTATAAACGGTCGTCTTGCTCGTTGATCTTATTCTCTGGGAAATTTAAAAAACCTCGAGTTGAACGCTTGTAGCAATTATTGTGTAGATCAACCCTAAAACAACAATGGATGTATGAGATCCAACATCCTAGAATCAACTCAATGTATTTGCCTCATATGAAGGATCGTAATGTCAGTTGACATATGAAACTGTCTCCCAAATACTTTGTGCTTAACATCGGCAAACGAGCAGATTGATGAACAGAAAATATTCCAAAACTCAAAAGCTCACGCTAAAGTTACTCCCAATATAACACAACATGACTCTTGTTGATCTTGATAACGCTTTGTGTTGATAAATGATGAATCTTACTACATTATAATTTGTTTACTACATAATTATTCGTGCTCGCTGTTCCTATTGCGAATGACCTGAAACTTGACACGGAGAGGACCGCCGGCCATTTCACAAACATAATCAGTGTTTTTTCTACCATTTCCTATGAATGGTCTCGGGGCAAGTACATGACAAATAAAACATGAACATATGACCACAATAGACAGAACCGACCACAAGGTGTATTGCAAATAAAAATGACCACAATCCTCGCATTGGACTTTCGCAGTTTGTCAAGCATTTGTTAGATGTGTATTGACTATGGTAATCGCACACGTTGGTGCATGCTTTGGCATGACAGGACGGAAAACCAGAAGGATCTCAATGCTCTAACCGGTGACCGACGCCTTTGCCCATGCTCTCAATTCCATCAGCACCGAGTCTTTTCCTGGAGGAGGCTTGAAATAGGTTTAAATTGACAGCAACCTCATGTGTTGATGATAGTCTTCCCCGGTAATTTACATGCAAAAGTATGATTTGTCTACAAGAATTAAGACTTTTTTGGTAAGAAGAGGGGTGATTGCGGTGCGTCGCACTAAAGATGAGTATGTTATAACATCATGATTGTCATCGATCCAGAGACCTGAACTCCCTCCAAGTTTGATATTCTCCTAGTACAAGAACGGGATTATGCAGCTTCTTGTCTTGGCCATTGAATCCAACCTTCATGAGGGGACCGACAAGTTCTTTCCAACTGAATGCAAATCAGGGAACGATTCTGAAGTGACAAAAGCTCCACTGCTGATACTGATTTTGCTCAGTTTCAGCTGTTCTTACCTTATAAAACAACGGTTTTGCCGACAAATCCCTCGCAGCATATTAATGAGAGATCTGAACCGAGCCGCCCTTAAAGTAAGAGACGAAACATCAATGCGCCAAGACTCCGCCATTTACAAGGAAAGTAGTTATTCATCTATCATGACATCGTTGAACGACTGAACTGCCAAAATTTGCTGTGAGAAAGTGTGGCTCTTGAACAAACTCTAGAGGAATTCGTTAGCAAGAAAACTTTCCCTTTACCAGCTTCAGTTGTGTTAATGACATTTCAATGCGATTGCCGGGTTATAAACTACTTGACTAAATCATTCATTTTCATCTGGTTACAGAAGCTGAGATGACGAATGTAGCAATATGTTTGAAGGGCAACATAAAAGTACTTCTCCGCTTTTGCCGGGTTATAAACTCCGGTATTACAACCGTAAACAATGCTAACAGAAGAAGCCGGTACTTAGTACTAGCTGTCTTAATGCGAGTCGGTTTTTGCGTCCATATCTCGCCTGAAGTATTGGTATGGTGACGCAGCTATTTTTATTTTTTTCCTTTGAAGAAGACTTGCCACTCGCTTTGTTTCCAGGAAGCCAGCAATTCCAGGTTTTCATGACCTTCCTTGGTATATTTCGGTTGGACTAAAAAATGGCTGGCTTACCATCTTTGGCTTCTGCTTATCACGCTACTTCACTAATCAGATGACAACTGGTGATCCCACAGAAAAGGCATGTCTTGTTGCCTGGTCCAGCCCAAGCTGAAGCTGGCGTACCATCTTCTCCTAATCCTAATCCTAATCCTAATCTTAATCTTAATCCTAATCCTAATCTTAATCTCGGATTAGGATAAAGATTTCGAGATTTGGTACCTCATTTGGCAATTATTTCGACACTTGAACCAAATTTGCCTACATCATCACCCAAAGAACCTTATGGATATTCCACTTTTGGAGAATGTATATTAGGAGAATGTATATAAGTGACTATATAGAACTGAACAAAAAGAAAAAAAGGATTATTTATTTTAATTTTCGGATTCGTCTTATATTAAGAGAAAACACATTTATTGAAACATTAAGTTGTGCATGGAACCCACGTATTAGAAACTGCCGCAATATGATTGAGCTTACAGGAATTGGGTCAAGGATCCCCTTGCCAAAAACGCGCCAATTTTTGGGAGATTGTCTCGAGTTGGCTTGAGTAATGTTCCTACTATTTGGAGTTCTCGGTCAAAAAAGAAAGAAAGACTCGAGAGGCGTAGCGCACGTGGAAGCTTAGGGTTCTGTTTACGGAAAAAAAAAACGCGTCGAGTTTATTTATTTGTTTCCATCGAAAGAAACTCCGCAAAGCCATGCGACATCACGTCGTAATAACTCACAAGTTACTATTGTAATGCCTCCCAAGCCGATACTTTGGCCGCTTTAAACTGAAAATTTTAGTGGCGAGCCCGACATGTCCCAACTCCGATCTCGAGTCGATAAAAACACATAAAGATTCATGATAAACATTAGGCTCTTGCAGATTATATCATGTTATGATTCGGGTTTTGTCTCTTTATTCGGTTTCCGGCGGTCTTCGCACGTGAAACCCGGATCGCCTTATTCGACAAGTCTAACGTTAAAGCCGCTCGATAGTCTCAGTATGCAGTGAACAGAGTACGTGAAATCTTTTGATGCAAATCTCCAATTTGTAAATTCAAGCTCTTTTACCTATGCTAAGCTCAGAGTACTTGTTGAGATACACGTGTTAGTTGTGTTAGAGAAGTCCCACATCGGATAATTGATGTGGTGTTGAGCAGTTAATATATCTTAATTGGCCAATAACTCATTGGCTTAAGCTTTTGAGTGAAGGTGGATCCAACTGGATATGTTGACGGGCTCGTATTTGAACTCCCTCTTGGCGATCTTCCCATGTGAAGGTATCGGGCTTCTGCTGCGCATTCCCAACAAAAGGTATCAGAGCCAATGGTTGATTGGTGGGCCTCTAATCTATTGCAATGACTTGGAGATTGAGATAAACTGATGGAGAAAAATACCTAAATTAAGGAGGAACAAACCTAACATCGAGCTCACACGTGAGGAAAGATTGTTTAGATACACGCGTGAGTTGTGTTAGAGAAGTCCCACATTGGATGATTGATGTGGTGTTGAGTAGTTAATATATCCTAGTTGAGCCATAACTCATTGACTTAAGCTTTTGAGTGAAGGTAAGTCCAACTGGATATGTTGACAGGCTCGAACTTGAGTTCCCTTTTAGCGATCTCTCAATGTGAAGGTATCAGGCTTCTGTTACGCATTCCCAATAGTACTGTACCCCGGCTTTCTACAAGTTAATATGGCCAGTTGAAACCTTATTCTTGGACCGGCGACTGGATAACGCCCTCACCCTTTCGGATCCACACAAACTCGCTATTGCCCATGTTCATAACCTGCAAACGGTATTACGACGAGAAAACATGGCAGAAGTTCACGTCCAGGTGCACGTAGTCTGCATCTTCACAAAGTTTAGTAACGCTAATTAGTCCGACTTGGAGGTCTGCAAAGAAAAAGGAATGTACATTATCGGCCAGCATCAACAGGCACCCCATGGCCAATCCCCTAACGGAGACCGCGGCGAGGACCGACTTGAGGTCCACGTGGCCGGCCTCCTGCTTCTAGACTTCGTCGGCGCGAGCTCATCATGAGCCCCCCCAGGCATACTCCTTGGGGTCGACGCTGAACCGAACCCAACTCCCGACCCTGTCTGACATGCCGATCGTGCCCTTCTTATAGCATGTGAAGGGTGCATCATGACCCTAGGGGTACATGGCCTGCTTCTTCGGCACGTAACATGACCCGGTGATCATCCTTAATTTTCCTTTCTAGGAAGCCCCGTGGGCACCACAAAGGAATGGTCGAGTTTCGAGTATATGTGATCTAAAAGGTTTTTCCATTTTCGACAATTTAGATAGATGCCGATTAAATATATGCTATGTGGTTGCAACCGTAACGGTTAAGTTTTGAGTATACATAATTTAAAAGGGTCTTCAACGATCGACAATGTAGAAAGATGCCGATTAAACACATGTTACATGGTTTCACATATACTCGAAACGTAATCATTACTAATGGCATTGAACTTATAGATCTTTCGTGGCGTGCGGCACTATTTAATTCGCGCATTCAACCTGCTTATTTCCCACACTTGAACCTAGTAAAACTACAACATTGGTATTATCCAATAGGACCTCAACTTAAAACTGGTCAATTAGAAATGCTCACATGCTTAGTAATTTGGCAAATTAAAAAATAATATCCGCACATCAAATTTGCATATATGTTGCTGTTCATTTGGTACAGAAGATGGGGACCCTCAAGAAAATCAAATAACAAAAGTTTGGAGTATTCATTACGAACAATAGAGGGAGATCACGGATGACGTCGCCTGGATGTTGACGTTTGGCAAAAGGAACTTTGACTCGGATGGAGTTTGAGTAGCGAGTATTTTTTTTTTGGTCGAAAGAGAGCACTTCGATTGAAACTTAAGAGTTCTTGGAACCACAACCCGACATAGGGGCATCAAAACATAACAACTTCCTATGTTGCGTTTTGGCGACCCAATCATCAACTTGATTCGCAGATCGGTTACAGCAGACCACGGTTAGGTTAGTGAATTGGGCCATCCCAATGTGAGCTTCCCGAACGAATGCTTCCACTTCCCAGCTGACTTGACTTTGTTGTTGTAGCATCTTTACCATTTGAAGGCTGTCCGTCTCCAGTTCAATTCTTTCCTTTCTCCTGTCGACGAAGAATTCCAGAGCTTGTAGCAGAGCTTGCAATTCCGTGTGTAATGGCGAAGTCGCTGGAACTGTCATGGCGAAGCTGTCCAACAGGATTCCAGCTCGTCTCTGAGGATTCCCGACACTGCTCCTTCTGCTTCACCTTCAAGAAAGGAGCCATCTATGTTTATTTTGAAGGAATTACTCTGCGGCGGGTTCCATTTCAGAGGTAAGAAGCTCTTCTGCGCATGCAGATTGAAGCTTTGATGATTCCACTTGCTATAGTTTTGAATCATAATCCTTGCCGACTCGATTAAGGTTCTCGGATTTGGGGGTTTTCTTCGAAACATAAATTCATTTATGGCCTTCCAAATAAACCACAGGAGGATGGCAATTTCATCTGGAGTAAGCAATTTATGTGGCTGTACTTGATAGTTTTGAATCCATACCTCAATTCGTGTTAGGTCCTGAGGTGCGATTTTGATCTGAATTGAGGGGTTTTTCGAAATTGCATTTGTCCAAGGACAAAGGAGGAAGAGATGCTCCACCGTTTCAGCTTCTTGATCACAGAAAGGGCATGCTGGTCAAGGTAAGATTTTCCTCCTATAAAGATTTTCTATTGTGGGGAGAGCATTTTGGCATACACTCCACAGAAATATTCTTACCTTGGGGGGGATTTTTAGATTCCAGATTTTGCACCACAGTTTGCGAGTTGGCCGGAAGGATGATGATGCTTGCATTACATTCTGTAGGTGTTCCTCTTCACGAATTTGATTATACGCACTCTTCACCGAGAAAAGCCCCGACTTTGTAGCTGTCCACACTAGTTTGTCTGGTGTTGCATGACTGCATATTGGCATTGCTAACACCTCCTTAATTATCTGCTCATCAAATAGCCTTGTAAGCATAGCTTCATCCCATCTTTTGTCCTCATGTTGGATGAGGTCTGCAACTGTGGCTGGTTCTTCAACGGTTGTCGGTCCTCCAATTATTCCTCTTTTTAGCCATCTATCTTCCCCAATGTTGATTTTCTCCCCTGTGCCAATCGACCATCTGACTGAATTTGCTATCTTCTCTCTCCCCATCAGAATGCTCTGCCATCCCCAAGAGGGCCGAGACCCCTTCCCAGCCTGCCAGAAGGATCTTGTAGGGAAATAAATTCCTTTTAGAATTTAGCTCCATAATGATGACTAGTTTTGAGAGAGTCTCCATGCTTGTTTACCAAGAATAGCTCTATTAAAAGATATGAGGTCTCTAAATCCCATTCCCCCATGATCTTTTCTGGTTTTGAGAACTTCCCATCTCTTCCAATGTAGGCCAGCCCTCGATTCACTATTTCTCCACCAAAAAGCTACAATCTTTTTCTCTATGGACTGACAAATTGAAACTAGTATTTTGAATATAGACATTGCATATTGAGGGAGAGCTTGAACAATAGTTTTAATCAGAGTTTCCTTTCCTGCCTTTGAGATTAACTTTTCCTTCCACCCCTCTAATTTCATATTGACTCTTGCCAAAATCCAGCCAAAGATTTGTTTCTTAGATGCACCCCAATCCGAAGGAATCCCTAAATATTTCTCAGTCTTCTGAATTTCTGGGACTCTGAGTTGAGCTACCATGTTGTTTCTTAAGTTTTGTGGACAGCACGAGCTAAAGTAGATTCCAGATTTGTTTAAGTTAATTGCTTGCTCAGATGCATAGCAATATTGAGTAAGGATTAATGCAAGATTCTGACATTCATTGACCTTACCATCTAAGAAAAAGATGGAATCATCCGCAAAAAGGAGGTGAGATAGGATTGGACAGTACCTATTTAGTTTAATGCCGAAGATTGTTCCATCCTGGACTGCTTTTGTCATCAATATCGAGAGTGTGTTGGCTACCATAATGAACAAATAGGGAGATATAGGGTCCCCTTGTCTTATCCCTCGTGTTGGCTGAAAGTAGGGCAATGGTTCCCCATTGAATTTTACACTGAAAGAAGCTGAAGTGACACAATTCATTACTCTCTGTACCCACCAATCACTGAACCCCATTTTCAACATACAAGCCTCAAGGAAATCCCACTTTACTCTATCATAGGCTTTTTTCATATCAAGTTTTAGCACTGCCTGAAATTTCCTCTTCCTTTTTCTGATTCTCAATTGATGAAAGACTTCTTGAACAATCAGAATATTGTCTTGGATTTGTCTACCACCCACAAATGCACTTTGTTCTCCTTCTATTAAACCCGGGAGCCACTGTTTCAATCTATTTGCCAAGATTTTCGAGATGCTTTTGTATGCAAAATTGCATAGGTTGATTGGTCTAAACAGATCCAATCCTTCTGGGTTAGGAACTTTCGGGATCAAGGTGATAAAAGTTCTGTTTAGTTTTGGATTTAAACTTCCAGAATAGAAAAATTTCTTCACTTCATCAAAAACCCCATTCTTTATATCATCCCAATGGCTTTGATAAAACTAACCATTCAAACCATCAAATCCTGGTGCCTTCAGTGAGCCCAATTGAAAAGCTGCAGTATGAACCTCCTCCGTTGTGACTTAAGCTGTCAAATTTTGGTTTATCTCAGCCGTGACAAGAGCAGGGCATTGTTGCAATACAAGTTCAAAGTCTCGGGGGCCTTCTGATGTATAAAGCTCTTGAAAAAAGCCCACTGCCATTTCTTTTAACCTGTCCGGATCTCGAATCCATATATTTTCAGCATTTTTAAGCATAGACATTCTGTTTCTCTGTCTTCTTTGAATCGTTGTGGCATGGAAATATTTTGTGTTCTTATCTCCCCATTTCAACCAATTGATTCGAGACCTTAGTCCCCAATACATTTCCTCCTATCTCCACAATGTTTCAATCTATTCAGTAATGGCCCTCTTTCTATTCTGATCAGCATGCAAGTTCTAGTTGTTAGTTATGCCCAGCAGCTCTTCTTTCAACAACTTAATTTGCTTCTGGCTGTTTTGAAATTTTTGCCTACTCCATCTTGCCAATTCTATTGAAACTTCTTGTATTTTCTGCACAAGATCATATTCTTGTAGCCTATCATGATTCCAGGTTTGTTTGATTATCCTCTGACAGTCTTCATTTAGTATCCAAAAAGCTTCAAATTTAAACATTTTGTTTCTCCTAAGAGGTTCAGCTGATAGGAGCAATAAAATAAGGCTATGATCAGATCCGATGGCTGGTAAAACAAATGCCTCAGCTTGAGGGAATGATACTCTCCAATCAATATTGCAAACGCGCAACCTTTGCTCTTTAAATCCATTAAACCATAAGCATTAAGGAAATCTCTAAGGCGCGCATGACAACGATTACGTGCTGGGAATGATTCTGCGCTCAAAAATGATTTTTTTTTATTCTCGTGCCGGAATTGATTATGAGCATTTTAAGGCGTTTGTTAACGTCCCAAAATTCCATCCCTGGAATAGAAAAAGAACAGAAATGCGTTTGGTAACGCCACAAAATTTCTTTTTATTAATAATATTTTTAAATATTTTAATATTTCTTTCTTTTTTCTTTTCTTTTTTTCTTTTTCTCCTTCTTGGCCATAGCCTCTCATGGCCATGACCGGTAAAATATTTTTTTATTAATAATATTTTTATTAAAAGCATTTTTCTTTTTTTTTGCCATGGCACTGGTCGCTGCCATGATCGGTAAAATATTTTTTTATTAATAATATTTTTATTAAAAATATATATTTTTATTTTTTTTGGCCATGGCCAGTAAAATATTTTTTTATTAATAATATTTTTTATTAAAATATTTTTATTAAAAATATACATTTTTATTTTTTTGGGCCATGGCCTGGTCGCCGGCCATGGCCGGTAAAATATTAAAATATTTTTATTAAAAATATATATTTTTATTTTTTTTGGCCATGGCCTGGTCGCCGGCCATGGCTGGTAAAATATTTTTTTTATTAAAATATTTTTATTAAAAATATATATTTTTCTTTTTTTTTTGCCATGGCCTGATCGCCGACCATGGCCTGTAAAATATTTTTTTTTATTAATAAATTTTTTTATTAAAAATATACATTTTTATTTTTTTTAGCCATGGCCTGGTCGCTGGCCATGGCCGGTAAAATATTTTTTTTATTAATAATATTTTTCATTAAAATATATTTTTTTCTTTTTTTGCCATGGTCTGGTCACCGGCCATGGTAGGTAAAATATTTTTTTTATTAATAATATTTTTTATTAAAATATTTTTATTAAAAATATATATTTTTCTTTTTTATGGCCATGGCCAGTCGCGCCATGGCCGGTAAAATATTTTTTATTAATAATATTTTTTATTAAAATATTTTATTCTCGTCGATCCGGCAGGGCGATCCTCGGGCCGGATATTAGAAGCTAAATTAAAAACCAAGAAAAGAAGAAGAAAAAAAAATTGATTCTCAAAATTGTTCCCAGAATCAAGAAGCTACTTTTTTTTTATTCTTGATTCTGCTCCAAACAATTTTGGACAAAATTGATTCTGGGAACAATTTTTGACAAAATTGTGCCCAGAATCAAAAAATTAAACAAACGCATTTCTGTTCCCAAACTGATTCTGGGAACAAAAGAACAGAATCAAACACTGTTTGGCAAGTTGTCATGCGCAGCCTAAATGCGTTCATTCTATATAGTTCAGGAGGCCGCTTCCCCACCTTTTCCCAATAATGCAACGTTTCATTGAAGTCCCCTATGCATACCCAAGGCAAGGTATTCTGGATTCTCAGTAGCTTTAGCTCTTCCCATAATTTCATTTTGTTCCTGAAACATTGTTGGAGCATGGACAAAAGTAGCCTTGAATTGTTTTCCCATCGCATCAACTTGAAGAGTAATGTCGATAAACTCATTTGTGGATAAATTGACAGTCAAGGAAATCCCAACCTTGCACCACAAAGCCAAACACCCCCCCCCCCCCCCCCAATCCCTATTGGATTAACGACATAACAGTTCTGAAAATCTAAATTTCTGCTTACTCGACGCACTAGAGCTTCTTGATTCTTAGTCTCCATTAAAAATACCACATCGGGCCTTTCTTGGGCCATAATGGCCCTTAAGGCTTGAACCAGACAAACGTGTGCCCAACCCCTGACAGTTCCAACACAAAATCCTCATTTGTAACCCGGTGGCTTATTAGGGCTAGCCACCAAAGCCCATTGTTTGGGTTCTTTTGCAAAGTGCACCGGAGTTTCTAAGAGATGTGTTTCATCTAGCATTTGTCCTTTCGAACTCTTCTGATCATAAGGTCCATACCTTCTGCCCTTCTTGGAGTTTCGTGCCTTCAATTTTCTGTTTTTGCTTTGCAGTATTTCACCCATTATCTGTGATGAAGATAGCTGAATCTGCAACGGAACGGCTGAATCAGGATCAGCATCATCTACGAATTCCCGAGTACTCGATAAAGCCATATGCTCCTTTTCAGTTAGTTTCCTCTTTCCCCTATCCTCTTGTATGTTGTTCAGACTGGTGTGTGTGCTATTAGCGTTATTCTGAACCAAAGTAATTTGTCTAGAGTTTTCTGGGGTTTTTGGCACCATCTCTTACTCTACTTCCTCCTCCAAACTCTCCCCATAAAAGGCCTTCCAAAAGGGGCTATTTGAGTTCTCTTCTGCTTTCAGCCAGGACCCGTATAGTACTTTTTCATTTGTGGAAAGAAGGTCTTCATCATAAGGCACGAGTTCACAATTCTTTGCATAATGCCCTATTTTCCCACACAAGTAGCAAAAGTGGGGAAGTTTTTCATACCAAAAGTCTAGCCAATGCTCCTTACCTCTAAAGCTGGAAAGCATGCCCAATGCGAGAGGAGTAGACAATTTTAACAGAACTCTAGCTCTCCCCACCACAATGGATGCATTTTTTTTGGTTTCTATGCGCACTTCTGAAACTTCACCTACATTTTCAGCAATTTCTCGAATCGCTTCTTCAGTTCTCCCCTCAATAGGTAGGCCATGAATTTGAACCCAAAATGTACAAGAGTAAAAAATGATGCAGTCTGGAGGCGTACTTGGTTTTTATAGCTTAATCACCAACAAATGGCTTGAGAAGGACCATGGTCCAGAATACAATATTTTGTCTCTTTCCTCGACCGACTCGAACTCAAAGGAAAATAGACCAGGCTCTAGGTGCTTGCGGATGACGTATTTGTTTTCCAAGCTTTCTTCATTGTGGCTTGAAACGCTTGGAAGTTGACGGAAGGACTTCCATGAAGTTTACCAAAGACAATACGTTCACACTCTTGTAATTTCTCTTCAGTCACTACATTATCTAACACAGCAATGTTCCTGCCTGTCCAGAGATGTCCTAACCTTTTACACAAGGCAGCCATTCTAAGCTCCTGTTCTCTATTATCTTCCATAATGCTGAACTTCTGTGACTAAGTCGACCTAACGTATCTAGCATGCTATTTCCTTACATCTCTTCTTCTAACACAGGTACCCAACAAATCTCATCACCAAGAGGAGGGGGAAACCTACCAGAAACTGCAACTGGACTCAGCTCTTCGGCATTAGGTTGTGATCGTGGCTTTCTTCTTCAAAGTCGTTTCTTCTGCCGTTGAACCTTGACATAAAAATATGATCATTGTGTACACCCGGAATATCGCGTCACCAAGAGGAGGGGGAGAACTACCAGAACCTGCAACCGGACTCAGATCTTTGACATTTGGCTGTGCTCTTGTCCTTCCTCTTCAAAGTCGTTTCTTTTGCTTTTGAACCTTGACATACTGAGCGATTTTTGCCGTGTACATCCAAAATTTTCATATGGAGCTGAACTTAGGGTTGGGGAATTATGTCTAGGTAGAGAGAATGTGAAAATGATGGCTGTGATGTGGAAATGAATTCTTGGGTGTTGATAAAGGTTGGGAATTAGGGCAAAGCTATCCAGGTGATAGAGAGATTCTTTTCAAGCGAGAGAGAATGTTTTGATTTTGAAAAATTAATCACCTGTTCAGTGGTGGCAACAAGCTAGTAGCGAGTTGACTCAGACAAAAGAGTGTGTGGTTTTGCTGATGAAGGAGGTGACGATGTTTTTTTCTGGAACTTATGATTTCTTGGGTTGACTCGAAATTTGCCTTTTGCGCGTGTGTGCTTATCAGTTTGCCTTTTCATGGTCGACTGACCTGAACTAGCATTGACTGATCAGTGACGAAGAAATAGTAGTGGACTTGGAACCGGTCCAACCGATTAAGGAACAGATACGGATTTGTGTGTATCGACCGGGGCATGTGACATGTGTTCAGTTTCCCCACGTCGCCAGGTACTGATGTTCCGACATTCAACCCCATCTTCGATTCCGAACCTCACATAATTCACGAGGGTAATAGGATTTTGAATGGCGTCCAGGTTTATCTGCTTGGAGAGAAATAGTAGCCCTATTTGCTTTTCTTTTTTGGTCATCTTCGTGTATTCCCGGATTTTGAAACTTTCTCAAGCGGGCTTCTAGTGAGCCCACCTGGGCAAACCCTATAAACCCAAAAACTCGCCTCTCTAGAGGAGGGGAGTTTCGAACTCTCCACCTGTCCTTTCCCATCATCTCCTTTTTTTTTGTTTTTAATTAGTTCAATAGCAATAGCGACATTAATGTCGCAAGACTTTAGGACAGTAAAGGCTTCAGGAAAAACGTGTATGTAAATTTCGCAGGACAAATTTTGACACATATTCTATACCCGGGCCTGGTCAGTCGTTGCATAGCAATCATCGTTTTCCAAAGAGAAAAGCACCGACGCCGATAGAGAAATTGAAAATCAAACAATCTCGATCGCTTCTAGAGAAACAAAAAATATTTACTTCAATAGTAATTAAGATATTCACGTATTTCTGACTAAGCTCAAAGGAGCGTTTCATGGTAACAATGGACGACGCCCAGTTCATGGCGATGGTTGCGACATGGGACATTTTTAGGTGTATCGGATGTATGTGAGTGCAGTATATTTCAATGTTTTAATCATGTCAGTTCCTAACGAAACTCATGCTGACGCATGCAATGATGTACTTTTTTTTTACTAACCAAAGTTGGGTTTGACAGAAACTTGATGCTGATGAGTATGGTGACGCAGCCACTTTTATGTTTTCCTTTGAAGAAGACTTGCCACTCTCTGTTTCCAGGAAGCGAGCAATTCCAGGGTTTCATGACCTTTCTTGGGTTTTAGGTTGACTAAAAAATGGCTGGCTTACCATCTTTGGCTTGTGCTTATCACACTTACTAATATAACAGAAAAGTCATGTCTTGTTGCCTGGTCAGCCCAAGCTGAAGCTGGCCTACCATCTTCTCCTAATCCTAATCTCAATCTTGGATTAGGACAAAGATTTCGAGATTTGGTACCTCAATTGGCAATTATCTCGACACTTGAACCAAATTTGCCCACATCGTCATCCAAAGAACCTTATGAATATTCCACTTCAGGAGAATATATATTAGGATAATATATATCGGTGACTGTACAAAACAAAAACAAAAAAAAAATTATTATAGTGTCGCGACCTACTCTCGGGGTGCACCACCTAGGGGTTCGGCTAATGGATTATTAAGTCAAGACCTAACTCAGGCTCTCCCAAGCCCTTATCAATTCGCGACTTAAGGTTTAAGTTCTTAACATGCAAATCATTTCAATCAAGAGTCACTACTAATCAATTTTTTGGTGGATCAATAAGAAACCCAAGTAAAGTATCGGGAGAATTACTTTACTCCTACGAACCAGAGATTATGGATTCGGGAATTTGATTACACTAGATTACTCTAATGCCCTTTCGGTACATTTTCTCTTTTATTTCAAAAAAATATTTGCAGGCATCTTGGATTGATTTTAAACCTATCCACTAACATGCGAGGTGAACATGCGGGTGTGCAACCAATAATATAACACTCAACAATGCAAAGCAATAAATAAATTGCAAAATAGGGACTTACCTCAGAGCAACGAAAGCATCTGCAATATTAGTTAGAAAATCACATTGACAACTTTAATATGATTTCTAATTAACACACAAATTCACTCAAATCCTTTTTTTAGGATTTTCTTTGATTTAATGAAAACTAAACTTTTTGCAATGCATTCTACGTCTAGTATGACATGCGACATACGATTTATTTAAATGTCCTAATTCTAACAACAATTAAATGCACTATCTCTAATATGTCACGCAAATGAACTTAGACGTGAGATTTCTAATGACGAGAATTAATTAATATGCAACTACTCTAATATGACATGCACGTGGTATTTTTTATATTTTTTTAGTTTAAATTCGGAATAAATAATTAACCTAATTTGAACATGTAATAATAATATCTAAGAAAAGAAACTAATTTATTCTAAGAAAATAATTAAAATTTATCCTAAACGTGCAATATATTATCTACTCAAATTTTACCTAATCTTTTTTGTATTTTTTTTTATGGAAAGACAATCAATTCAATTCAAACAAAAGACAGAAAAATAGCAATGAATACGACATCCAATGACAAGAAATATTATCCATGTCCCTTTAAATTTAGAAACAATAGATTGACGAATCATATCTTGGGCATGAGGATCGGATTGGCCAATCTTTCGCATAATTGCGAATCATATCTCGGGCGGGAGATTGGATTAACGATTTTCCGTGCAATCGCGAGCCATATTTCGGGCATGAAATCGAACTGTAGACTATAGCACGTTATGAAATTAGGAAATAATTCATAATTTAAAGGTTATTCAGGAACTTATTGGATATGATAATATTACTCAAAGATTCGCATAAGATTGCAATATTTCAAACAAGGAAGCAATATACTCGAAAGTCAAATTAGATGAGCTTTTTACCTAATTCGAATATTTACTTTCCAAGTTTGGACCGGCAGATGGTGGCTCGCGGTACTGGACGGTGGAGGAGCAAAGACTGACAATGAACGATCACTGTGACAGCTAGGACGACGGCTTTTGAGCCTGGGGATCACGGTTGAGCCACCAAGTCAGTTTGCAAATCCCTTCGTGGGTCTATTTGTCCGAGCTTCCACTGAAGACTTGATACTTCGACCAGGCAATCTACTTTGACCACCACTATATCTCAAAAGAAATCAAAAGGTGGCGTCTTCTGCATGTGATGACGACGAGGCCATGGGACTCGCTGCAGGGAACGTCGTGGCTTCGCTTTGAGGCTATGAGAGCATCTGACCGAGGAAGAACGCGGTGTGAGCTACGGCAGCAGGGGGTGGCAGCAAGGGCTACGTGGGCTGCAGCGTCAGTTTTCGTGGTGCTCACAATGCAGGGAACAGAGCAAAGTTTTAAGGCTTCTATTAACCTGCAAACACAGAGAACTTCGCCAAACAGGGAATTGTCATGGACTGGTGCTAAGTTGGACTAATCGGAACAAACCGCAGGATGCACTTCGAGGACGCCGAGATAGGCCTATGGACGCCGAGTTTTCGTTAGAACATAGAGGAAGATGTAGTGAGATTGACCCGTCGCCGGACTCTGAGGAAGGACGGTGATGATTGTTGGTAGTCGTGAAAGCCAACTCTGTGATTGGTGATAAACGTCACGACCGAGAGATGGACTCGTGGATTGCTCTTCGTATTTTCTTCCTCCATTCTTGTGCTCTTAATTCTCTCTCCACTTATATATTAATATGAATAACGCTATTGAACGAAAGACGGAAGAAAGAGCCCCTCTTTCTTTACCGTTGTAGGAGGTCCTTTTGTAGGTGAGAATGCCTGGGCCTTTTTTAGAAAGAGACCCTCCCAAGAATATTTAAAACATATTACGCTTTGGCTTCTTTCCTTTTTGCTTGTGCCCATGACGTCAGAATGTAATTCCAAATATATATGCCCCACATTGACCGATTCTGTTTTCTTGAAGTATCACATGAGCAAAACATATCAATTTCGGTTAGGGGCTTGATTCAATTAATTCTATTTCACGGGCCAAACAAATCAATTGAGCTCAAAAGTTCATTTGCACCAGTCCAATTATTAAGTTCAAAAAGTTCAACTTTTCTATTTGTTGCCGATCCAATTAATACGCAAACTACATGGGCTTAGCTGTAAATGCTCCTAATACTATATGCTATGCAATTTACTATAATTTTTTGTTTAGGAGTAAGGGTCGATCCCTAATTTTTATATGCAACAAATGACTAACTGGATTACCAAAATTTAGGTGTCAACATATGGTAATTTTGCGGATTCGTCAAGACTATCAATTTCGTCTTCTATTAAGAGAAAACACATTTATTCAAACTTTTTTTTTTGGTTAAAACATTTATTCAAACTTTATAATAGGGAAAAACCATCTAACAAAAAAAAAAGGGAAAAATCCGATATTTTTCCTGAAATACGTACGTTAAGCTAGGCTTGCAGCCCGTGTATCAGAAACCGCTGCGATACAATCGAGCTTACAGGATTTGGGTCAAGTATCCCCTGCCAAACACGTGACGATTTTTGGGAGATTGTCTCGGGTTGGCTCAAGTAATGTTCCTACTATTTGGAGTTCTCGGTCAAAAAAGAAAGAAAGACTCGAGACGCATAGCTCACGTGGAAGCTTAGGGCTCTGTTTACGGAAAAAAAAAATGGGTCAAGTTTATTTACCTATTTTCCATGAAAAGAAACTCCGCAAAGCCACCTGACTCTTACATCGCAATAACTCACAAATTACTACTATAATGCCTCCCAAGCCGATACTTTATATGGCCGCTTTAAACCGAATATTTCAGTGGCGAGCGCGACATGTCCCAACCCCAATTTGTTGGGTTTGAGACTTGGGTTTTCGCATCGTCGCGTCACGATCACAGCCTCACTCCCCAAGCAAAGATCAACCGCGTAAATTGAACAAAACCAGAAATACTTTGCTGATGTCATCCCTCACGTGGCACTGTTACCCTTTTTTCGTCTACTTTGAAGTTCTAGCAGAACAGAGGAAAACGCGCACGTTTGACCCTGCCCCCCCACGCACACTGCACTGGACACGGCTCACTCTCTTTCCTCGTCTGTCTGCAGGAAGACCTATTTATAAAGAGCCGCAAAATGCTTCCGTGTCTCAAGCATCTGAGCCTCAAAACCAGCAACGAGAAAATCATCAGCACACACACCCAAAAAACAGTCTCCAGAATCGATTCGCAAGCTCAACAAGTCAACCCAGATCGTCAAAATCGAATCTTGACCCGAGGAAGGAAGAAGAAATGGTGAAGCGCAGCGCAGCAGCGGCGGGTCCCGCGGTGCGCGGGGGCTCTGGGGCGAGGAGCGACCCGAAGTTGAAGGGGGTTAGGCAGAAGAAGTGGGGCAAGTGGGTCTCCGAGATCCGCTTCCCCAACAGCCGCCAGAGGATCTGGCTCGGCTCCTACGACTCACCCGTGAAGGCCGCCCGCGCCTTCGACGCCGCGCTCTTCTGCCTCCGCGGCCCCACCGCGAAGTTCAACTTCCCCGACAACCCCCCGGAGATCCCCGGCGGCCGGTCCCTCACGCCCCCGGAAATCAAGGCGGCCGCGGAGAGGTACGCCGAGTCGGGCGCCGTGCCGGCCCGGCCCGAGCTGTCCGGATCCGAATTGCAGGCCCCGCTGCCTTCGCCGTCGGTTTCCGAGGCGAGCAGCGTCCTGACGAGCGAGAGCGACCTGTACTTGGACGTATCGTTCTTGGATCTTTTGGTGGATCCCGAGCCGGGTTCCGGCGAGCCCGATATCGGGGCGTTCCCGGGCATCGAGGAGTTTCCCAGCGATTTCAACGGGATGCAATTCCCAAGCGTGGGGAGTATGGAACTGAATCTTGATGTGTTCTTGGCTCCGGATGACTTCCTATGGGGTTTCTGAAGTGGACTGAAGGAAGAAGCCTTGATAGATGAAGACTGCGTACTATTTTATTTTGCCATAAGATTTTCCTACCCTTTTCTTTTCCTCTTATTCTTTGGATGGACCAGATTTTTTACGGTCATCATCCACTTGAGGATGATACAGACAACGAAAACTTACTTTTAGGGTGTAAATAGACGTAGCTTTTGTTGTTTCGGCTCATTCCTTCAATGGATTACAATTGAAAGCGGAAAGATGATATTAATTTTGTTGGTAAAGTGTGCGGACTGTGAAGTTATTACAATTATTTCAGCTGTGTAAACCATATTGAGGCTTGAAACAGCAAATCAAAAACCGTGCGGATAAGCATAGAATCGAAAGTGACGTTCGATTCGTAATGAGCAAGTTCGATTATCCGAGGAAAGTTTCTCGCCTTCTCCTTTCAGTCATGAACAACCAAGGAAAGTCTAGTCGCGTGATAATCAAGACTGGGCAAGGAACGTCGGTATGCCGCTTGCTACTCGCAAGGGATGGCGACCACAAATCGCGTATGCGTACTTTTCTCATTTTGGCTTGGTTTTATCATGAGATTTACATGCAAATCTACGAGCCTGATGCAGGCTCGAGAGGAATCGCTTGACTGTAAGCTGTCGCCTTGCTCGATGATCTTTTTCTTCCGAAAATATGAAAACCTAGTTGTCCGCTTGTTGTGATTATTGCGTAGATCGACTCTAAAACAACAGTGGAAGAATGAGATCCAAAAGTCTGGAATCAAGTCAAAGTATTTGCCTCATGTCAAGGTTCGCAATGTCAATTGACATATTGACATATGAAACTGTCTCACAGATACTCTGTACTTAACATTGGTAGAATTGTTGATTGATGAACAGAAAATATTTCAAAACTCAAAAGCTCACGCTGAAGTTACTCTTGATTCAATTCAATATGATTATTGCCGATCTTGATAACACTTGGTGCAGATGCATGATAAATCATACATTATAATGTGTTCACTACATAATTATTTGTGCTCGCTGTTCCCATTGTGAACGGCCTGACACTACAAAAAAACCGGATTTTTGCCACGAAAATTTACGACGAAAAAATTTTCGTCGCAAATTTGCAACAAATTTTCCAACGAATTTTGCTACGAATTCAAAAAAACCCGGTATTAGTCTACATTTTTTATATTCATTGGAAAATTCGTTGGAAATTTAGCCACGAGTTTAGCCACGAGTTTGTAATTTTCCAACGAAGTTTGCAATTCAAAAATTTTGTAATTTTTCCAACGAATTTAGCCACGAGTTTTCCAACGAAAATTTTTTCGTTGCAAACTTCGTTGGAATTTCCAACGAATTTTGCGACGAATTTCAATTTTCCGGGGAATTTTTTCAGTGTGTACTATTTTCGTTGGAAATTCCAACGAATTTTGCGACGAATTCAAAAAAATCGGTCCTGTTCGGCATTTTTTATATTCGTTGGAAAATTCGTTGGAAATTTCCAACGAATTTCAATTTTCCGGGGAATTTTTTCAGTGTGTACTATTTTCGTGGGAAAATTCGTTGGAAATTTCCAACGAAATTTTTTTCGTTGGAAATGTCCAACGAATTTTCCAACGAAAATTATACACACTGAAAAATTAGTAATATTCGCGGGATTTTGAATTTGAATCTCGTGACAGAGTCACTCTCTCTCTCTCCTCTCTCTTCTATCGTCGCGTCCCTCACCTTCTTCACCACACACGTACACACGCAGAGACAGAGAAGCAGAAGCAGAAGAGCAAAGAGAGCAGACCGGGGAAGATGGCGACCCTCACGCAGGGCATCCTCCTGAAGCTCCTCCAGTCCATGAACTCGTCCAACGCCCGCGTCGCCGGCGACCACTGCTCCGCCCTCCTCCAGGTCGTCGGCATCGTCCCCGCCCTCGCCACCCCCGATGACCTCTGGCCCAACCACGGCTTCTTCCTCCACCTCTCCGACTCCCTCCACTCCACCTACGTCTCCCTCTCCGACCGCGACGCCGACCTCATCCTCTCCAACCGCCTCCAGCTCGGCCACTTCGTCCACCTCGACCGCCTCCTCCTCGCCCCGACTCCCCGTCCCCGCGCCTCCGGCCTCCGCCTCCTCCCCGGCCGCCACCCCTTCCTCGGCTCCCCGAGCCCCTCGTCGCCCGCCTCTCCCCCTCCTTTTCTCGACCGCCTCCTCGTCGCCGACCGCGACGAGGCTGGGCCTTGCCGGCGGCGAGGGCGATTTTTCAAAAAAAAAAAAAATTTCGTTGGAAAAAAAATTTCAACGATTTTTCGACCAAAAAAAAATTGTAATTTTTCCAACGAAAAATTTTTCGTTGGAAAAAAAATTTCCACGATTTTTCGACCAAAAAATTTTTTTTGTAATTTTTCCAACGAATTTAGCCACGAGTTTTCCAACGAAATAAAATTCATCGCAAATTTCCAACAAAAATTGAAATTTTTCGTTGGAAAAATTTCCGACGACCTATTACCAACGAATTTTTTTTCGTTGGAAATTAGTTTTCCAACGAATTTTTCCAAACTTTTCGTTGGAAATTTCGTCGGAAAAAATCAGTTTTTTTGTAGTGTGAAACTTGACTTGGAGAGGATTGCCGCTCATTTCTCAAACATAATCAGTGTTTTTCCTACCATTTCCTATGGATGATCTTGGGAAAAATACATGATGAAGAAAAAATGAACAAGCTATGACCAAATAGACAGAACCGACCACAAGGTGTATTGCAAATAAAAATGACCACAATCCTTGCATTGGATTGTCGCAGTTTGTCAAGCATTTGTTAGATGTGTATTGACCATGGTAAACGCACACGCTGGTGCGTGCTTTGGCATGATAGGACGGAAGGCTAGAAGGACCTCAATGCTCTAACCGGTGATCGACGCCTTTGCCCATGCTCTCAATTCCACCAGCACTGAGGCCTCGTTTGGTTTGGCTTTGAGGAAATATGTTGGGGAAATGCAAAGACTTTTGGGCCAAAAGGAATTTTTGAAATGCAAATAGTGTTTGGTAAAGTATATTTTAAAACACATTGGGAAGCAATTTAGGATAAATGCTGTTTGGTAAAAACTACACTTTGTAAGGGACTTTGGCTAATTTTTTTTAAAAAAGAATCTCAAACTATTTTCCTGTGGAATTCAGCTGCAGGCAAGCCAAATTTGCCGCTGGCCAGTCTCGCCTAAGGTCAGGCAAGAGTGGCGGTGGCTCTACAGTGGCTCACTGGATGCTTGCAGGTAGCTGAGGCCTTCTTTGGCAAATTAGGATTTTCAAGGACATTTCCCAAATTATGAAAGTTGAGCGATGCCAAAGTTGGAAGGAAAAAAAGTTTATTTGCATTCCAAGAATGCAACTTTTCAAAGCACCTCCAAACTTATCTTGGGCCAAAGGCCTTTGTAAATGCAATTGCATTTCCCTAAAGTTTTCCAAAAAACGAACCATGAGTCTTTTCCTAGAGGAGGCCCGAAATGGTTTAAACTGACAAAGCAACCTCACGAGTCGATGATAGTCTTCCCCGGTAATTTACATGCAAAAGTATGATTTGTATATAAGAATTAGGCATTTTTGGTAAGAAGAAATGGGCCTTAATGAGGTAAATTGCGGTGCGTGTGGCACTAAAGATGAACGAACGTTATAATGTCGTGATTGCCATCGTTCCAGAGACCAGAACTCCCTCTGAGTTTGATATTCTCCTAACGCAAGATTCGGAATAAAGCAGCTTCTTGTCCTGACCATTGAATCCAATCTTCATGAGCGGACGTTTTTTACAAATGATTGCAAGTCTGGGAACAATTCTGAAGTGACCAAAGCTCAACTGCTGATCCTGATTCTAATCAGTTTCATCTGTTCTTACCTTATAAAACCATGGTTTTGCCGACAAATCCCCCGCAGCATATAAATGAGAGATGTGAACCGAGACTCCCGCAAAGTAGGAGACAAATCATAGATGCGCCAAGACTCGGCCACTTATAAGGGAAGTAGTTATTCATCTATCATGAAATGGGTGGACGACTGAACTGCCAAAATTTGCTGCGAGGAAGTGTCGCTCTTGAACAAATTCTAGAGGAAATCGTTAGCAAGAAAACTTTCCTTTTACCTGCCCATTCCCGTCATACCCTGTTTGTTGTTAATTAGTCCAATAGCAATAGCGACAGTAATGTCGCAAGGCTTTAGGACGGCGAAGGCTTCGGGAAAAACGTGGATGTAAAATTCGCAGGACAAGTTTTGACGTATATTCTATACTCAGCACCGGGGGATAATGACACAAACAGTCCCTGAACTTTGGCTCAATGTGCAATTTGATCCTTGAACTTTTAATTTGCAATGTAGTCCATGAACTTTAACCCAATGTTCAATATGGTCTCTGAACTTTTGATTTGTTCAATATGGTTCCTCAACTTTTGATACATGTTTAATTTAGTACATCAGCTGGTCCACCATTTTATTTTTATTTTTGTGGATTTGAGACTTGTCCCGACTCCACCCCACGTGGCACTGTGTTCCTTTTTCGTCTACTTTGAAGTTCTAGGGGAACAGAGCACGTTTGGCCCCTCCCCCACGCACACGCTGCACTGGACACAGCTCGCTCTCTTTCCTCGTCTGTCTGCATGGGGACCTATATAAAGAGCCGCAAAATGCTTCCTTGTCTCAGGCATCTGAGCCTCAACACCAGACACGAGCAATCATATGCACACACACCCAAAAAACAAGTCAACCCAGATCCTCTAGATCGAATCTTGACTTGAGGAAGGAAGGAAGAAGAAAATGTGATGCGCAGCGCGGCGGCGGCGGGTCTCGCGGTGCGCGGGGGCTCGGGAGCGAGGGGCGACCCGAAGTTCAAGGGGGTGAGGCAGAGGAGGTGGGGCAAGTGGGTCTCCGAGATCCGCTTCCCCAACAGCCCCCAGAGGCTCTGGCTCGGCTCCTACGACTCACCCGTGAAGGCTGCCCGCGCCTTCGACGCTGCGCTCTTCTGCATCCGCGGCCCCACGGCGAATTTCAACTTCCCGGACAGCCCACCAGAGATCCCCGGCGGTGGGTCACTCACGACCCCGGAGATCAAGGTGGCCGCGGTGTGGTACGCCGAGTCAGGGCCCATGCCGGCCTGGCTCGAGCTGTCCGGATCCGCATAGCCGGCCCTGCCGCCTTCGCCGTCTGTTTCGGAGGCGAGCAGCGTCCTGACGATCGAGAACGACCTGTACTTGGACGTATCGTTCTCAAATCATTCGGTGGGTCCGGAGACGGGTTCCGGCGAGCACGATCTCGAGGCGTTCCCGGGCATCGAGGAGTGTCCCAGCGATTTCAACGGGATGCAATTCCCAAGCTTGGGGAGTATGGATCTGAATCTTGATGTGTCCTTGGCTCTAGATTTCTTCTTCCTATGGGGTTTCTGAAGTGGACCGAAGGAAGAAGCCTCGATAGATGAAGACAGCGGATTATTTTATTTTGCCATAAGATTTTCCTTTTCTTTTCTTTTCCTTTTGTTCTTGGGATGGACCAGATTTGGTACTGTCATCATCCACTTTAGGATGATACAGACTACAAAAGCTGACTTTTGGGGTGTAAAATAGACGTAGCTTTTGTTGTTTCGGTTCATTCCTTCAACGGATTTCAATTGAATGCGGAAAGTTGATATTGATTCTGTTGGTAAAGTCTGTGGACTGTGAAGTTATTCCAATTATTTCAGCTGTGTAAACCATCTTGACACTTGAACAATAGACAGCAGATCAAAATTACGCGGATAAACATCGAATCCAAAGTGATATTCAGACTCGTAACGAGCAAGTTGGATTGTCCAAGGAAAGTTTCTTGCTATCTCCTTACAATCATCAACAAACGAGAAAAGTCCAGTCATGTGTTAATCAAGACTGGGCAGGGAACCACGATATGCCGATTGCTACTCGCAAGGGATGGCGACCATGACTCGCGTATGCATGCTTTTCTCATTTCGACTGGTTTTATCATGAGATTTACATGCAAGTCTACGAGCCAAGCGTAAGAGATAGTCTATAATGAATTGTATGTGGCTTGCATGAGGCAGGCTCGATAGGAATCGCTCGACTATAAACGGTCGTCTTGCTCGTTGATCTTATTCTCTGGGAAATTTAAAAAACCTCGAGTTGAACGCTTGTAGCAATTATTGTGTAGATCAACCCTAAAACAACAATGGATGTATGAGATCCAACATCCTAGAATCAACTCAATGTATTTGCCTCATATGAAGGATCGTAATGTCAGTTGACATATGAAACTGTCTCCCAAATACTTTGTGCTTAACATCGGCAAACGAGCAGATTGATGAACAGAAAATATTCCAAAACTCAAAAGCTCACGCTAAAGTTACTCCCAATATAACACAACATGACTCTTGTTGATCTTGATAACGCTTTGTGTTGATAAATGATGAATCTTACTACATTATAATTTGTTTACTACATAATTATTCGTGCTCGCTGTTCCTATTGCGAATGACCTGAAACTTGACACGGAGAGGACCGCCGGCCATTTCACAAACATAATCAGTGTTTTTTCTACCATTTCCTATGAATGGTCTCGGGGCAAGTACATGACAAATAAAACATGAACATATGACCACAATAGACAGAACCGACCACAAGGTGTATTGCAAATAAAAATGACCACAATCCTCGCATTGGACTTTCGCAGTTTGTCAAGCATTTGTTAGATGTGTATTGACTATGGTAATCGCACACGTTGGTGCATGCTTTGGCATGACAGGACGGAAAACCAGAAGGATCTCAATGCTCTAACCGGTGACCGACGCCTTTGCCCATGCTCTCAATTCCATCAGCACCGAGTCTTTTCCTGGAGGAGGCTTGAAATAGGTTTAAATTGACAGCAACCTCATGTGTTGATGATAGTCTTCCCCGGTAATTTACATGCAAAAGTATGATTTGTCTACAAGAATTAAGACTTTTTTTGGTAAGAAGAGGGGTGATTGCGGTGCGTCGCACTAAAGATGAGTATGTTATAACATCATGATTGTCATCGATCCAGAGACCTGAACTCCCTCCAAGTTTGATATTCTCCTAGTACAAGAACGGGATTATGCAGCTTCTTGTCTTGGCCATTGAATCCAACCTTCATGAGGGGACCGACAAGTTCTTTCCAACTGAATGCAAATCAGGGAACGATTCTGAAGTGACAAAAGCTCCACTGCTGATACTGATTTTGCTCAGTTTCAGCTGTTCTTACCTTATAAAACAACGGTTTTGCCGACAAATCCCTCGCAGCATATTAATGAGAGATCTGAACCGAGCCGCCCTTAAAGTAAGAGACGAAACATCAATGCGCCAAGACTCCGCCATTTACAAGGAAAGTAGTTATTCATCTATCATGACATCGTTGAACGACTGAACTGCCAAAATTTGCTGTGAGAAAGTGTGGCTCTTGAACAAACTCTAGAGGAATTCGTTAGCAAGAAAACTTTCCCTTTACCAGCTTCAGTTGTGTTAATGACATTTCAATGCGATTGCCGGGTTATAAACTACTTGACTAAATCATTCATTTTCATCTGGTTACAGAAGCTGAGATGACGAATGTAGCAATATGTTTGAAGGGCAACATAAAAGTACTTCTCCGCTTTTGCCGGGTTATAAACTCCGGTATTACAACCGTAAACAATGCTAACAGAAGAAGCCGGTACTTAGTACTAGCTGTCTTAATGCGAGTCGGTTTTTGCGTCCATATCTCGCCTGAAGTATTGGTATGGTGACGCAGCTATTTTTATTTTTTTCCTTTGAAGAAGACTTGCCACTCGCTTTGTTTCCAGGAAGCCAGCAATTCCAGGTTTTCATGACCTTCCTTGGTATATTTCGGTTGGACTAAAAAATGGCTGGCTTACCATCTTTGGCTTCTGCTTATCACGCTACTTCACTAATCAGATGACAACTGGTGATCCCACAGAAAAGGCATGTCTTGTTGCCTGGTCCAGCCCAAGCTGAAGCTGGCGTACCATCTTCTCCTAATCCTAATCCTAATCCTAATCTTAATCTTAATCCTAATCCTAATCTTAATCTCGGATTAGGATAAAGATTTCGAGATTTGGTACCTCATTTGGCAATTATTTCGACACTTGAACCAAATTTGCCTACATCATCACCCAAAGAACCTTATGGATATTCCACTTTTGGAGAATGTATATTAGGAGAATGTATATAAGTGACTATATAGAACTGAACAAAAAGAAAAAAAGGATTATTTATTTTAATTTTCGGATTCGTCTTATATTAAGAGAAAACACATTTATTGAAACATTAAGTTGTGCATGGAACCCACGTATTAGAAACTGCCGCAATATGATTGAGCTTACAGGAATTGGGTCAAGGATCCCCTTGCCAAAAACGCGCCAATTTTTGGGAGATTGTCTCGAGTTGGCTTGAGTAATGTTCCTACTATTTGGAGTTCTCGGTCAAAAAAGAAAGAAAGACTCGAGAGGCGTAGCGCACGTGGAAGCTTAGGGTTCTGTTTACGGAAAAAAAAAACGCGTCGAGTTTATTTATTTGTTTCCATCGAAAGAAACTCCGCAAAGCCATGCGACATCACGTCGTAATAACTCACAAGTTACTATTGTAATGCCTCCCAAGCCGATACTTTGGCCGCTTTAAACTGAAAATTTTAGTGGCGAGCCCGACATGTCCCAACTCCGATCTCGAGTCGATAAAAACACATAAAGATTCATGATAAACATTAGGCTCTTGCAGATTATATCATGTTATGATTCGGGTTTTGTCTCTTTATTCGGTTTCCGGCGGTCTTCGCACGTGAAACCCGGATCGCCTTATTCGACAAGTCTAACGTTAAAGCCGCTCGATAGTCTCGGTATGCGGTGAGCAGTACGTGAAATCTTTTGATGCAAATCTCCAATTTGTAAATTCAAGCTCTTTTACCTATGCTAAGCTCAGAGTACTTGTTGAGATACACGTGTTAGTTGTGTTAGAGAAGTCCCACATCGGATAATTGATGTGGTGTTGAGCAGTTAATATATCTTAATTGGCCAATAACTCATTGGCTTAAGCTTTTGAGTGAAGGTGGATCCAACTGGATATGTTGACGGGCTCGTATTTGAACTCCCTCTTGGCGATCTTCCCATGTGAAGGTATCGGGCTTCTGCTGCGCATTCCCAACAAAAGGTATCAGAGCCAATGGTTGATTGGTGGGCCTCTAATCTATTGCAATGACTTGGAGATTGAGATAAACTGATGGAGAAAAATACCTAAATTAAGGAGGAACAAACCTAACATCGAGCTCACACGTGAGGAAAGATTGTTTAGATACACGCGTGAGTTGTGTTAGAGAAGTCCCACATTGGATGATTGATGTGGTGTTGAGTAGTTAATATATCCTAGTTGAGCCATAACTCATTGACTTAAGCTTTTGAGTGAAGGTAAGTCCAACTGGATATGTTGACAGGCTCGAACTTGAGTTCCCTTTTAGCGATCTCTCAATGTGAAGGTATCAGGCTTCTGTTACGCATTCCCAATAGTACTGTACCCCGGCTTTCTACAAGTTAATATGGCCAGTTGAAACCTTATTCTTGGACCGGCGACTGGATAACGCCCTCACCCTTTCGGATCCACACAAACTCGCTATTGCCCATGTTCATAACCTGCAAACGGTATTACGACGAGAAAACATGGCAGAAGTTCACGTCCAGGTGCACGTAGTCTGCATCTTCACAAAGTTTAGTAACGCTAATTAGTCCGACTTGGAGGTCTGCAAAGAAAAAGGAATGTACATTATCGGCCAGCATCAACAGGCACCCCATGGCCAATCCCCTAACGGAGACCGCGGCGAGGACCGACTTGAGGTCCACGTGGCCGGCCTCCTGCTTCTAGACTTCGTCGGCGCAGCTCATCATGAGCCCCCCAGGCATACTCCTTGGGGTCGACGCTGAACCGAACCCAACTCCCGACCCTGTCTGACATGCCGATCGTGCCCTTCTTATAGCATGTGAAGGGTGCATCATGACCCTAGGGGTACATGGCCTGCTTCTTCGGCACGTAACATGACCCGGTGATCATCCTTAATTTTCCTTTCTAGGAAGCCCCGTGGGCACCACAAAGGAATGGTCGAGTTTCGAGTATATGTGATCTAAAAGGTTTTTCCATTTTCGACAATTTAGATAGATGCCGATTAAATATATGCTATGTGGTTGCAACCGTAACGGTTAAGTTTTGAGTATACATAATTTAAAAGGGTCTTCAACGATCGACAATGTAGAAAGATGCCGATTAAACACATGTTACATGGTTTCACATATACTCGAAACGTAATCATTACTAATGGCATTGAACTTATAGATCTTTCGTGGCGTGCGGCGCTATTTAATTCGCGCATTCAACCTGCTTATTTCCCACACTTGAACCTAGTAAAACTACAACATTGGTATTATCCAATAGGACCTCAACTTAAAACTGGTCAATTAGAAATGCTCACATGCTTAGTAATTTGGCAAATTAAAAAATAATATCCGCACATCAAATTTGCATATATGTTGCTGTTCATTTGGTACAGAAGATGGGGACCCTCAAGAAAATCAAATAACAAAAGTTTGGAGTATTCATTACGAACAATAGAGGGAGATCACGGATGACGTCGCCTGGATGTTGACGTTTGGCAAAAGGAACTTTGACTCGGATGGAGTTTGAGTAGCGAGTATTTTTTTTTTGGTCGAAAGAGAGCACTTCGATTGAAACTTAAGAGTTCTTGGAACCACAACCCGACATAGGGGCATCAAAACATAACAACTTCCTATGTTGCGTTTTGGCGACCCAATCATCAACTTGATTCGCAGATCGGTTACAGCAGACCACGGTTAGGTTAGTGAATTGGGCCATCCCAATGTGAGCTTCCCGAACGAATGCTTCCACTTCCCAGCTGACTTGACTTTGTTGTTGTAGCATCTTTACCATTTGAAGGCTGTCCGTCTCCAGTTCAATTCTTTCCTTTCTCCTGTCGACGAAGAATTCCAGAGCTTGTAGCAGAGCTTGCAATTCCGTGTGTAATGGCGAAGTTGCTGGAACTGTCATGGCGAAGCTGTCCAACAGGATTCCAGCTTCGTCTCTGAGGATTCCCGACACTGCTCCTTCTGCTTCACCTTCAAGAAAGGAGCCATCTATGTTTATTTTGAAGGAATTACTCTGCGGCGGGTTCCATTTCAGAGGTAAGAAGCTCTTTTGCGCATGCAGATTGAAGCTTTGATGATTCCACTTGCTATAGTTTTGAATCATAATCCTTGCCGACTCGATTAAGGTTCTCGGATTTGGGGGTTTTCTTCGAAACATAAATTCATTTATGGCCTTCCAAATAAACCACAGGAGGATGGCAATTTCATCTGGAGTAAGCAATTTATGTGGCTGTACTTGATAGTTTTGAATCCATACCTCAATTCGTGTTAGGTCCTGAGGTGCGATTTTGATCTGAATTGAGGGGTTTTTCGAAATTGCATTTGTCCAAGGACAAAGGAGGAAGAGATGCTCCACCGTTTCAGCTTCTTGATCACAGAAAGGGCATGCTGGTCAAGGTAAGATTTTCCTCCTATAAAGATTTTCTATTGTGGGGAGAGCATTTTGGCATACACTCCACAGAAATATTCTTACCTTGGGGGGGATTTTTAGATTCCAGATTTTGCACCACAGTTTGCGAGTTGGCCGGAAGGATGATGATGCTTGCATTACATTCTGTAGGTGTTCCTCTTCACGAATTTGATTATACGCACTCTTCACCGAGAAAAGCCCCGACTTTGTAGCTGTCCACACTAGTTTGTCTGGTGTTGCATGACTGCATATTGGCATTGCTAACACCTCCTTAATTATCTGCTCATCAAATAGCCTTGTAAGCATAGCTTCATCCCATCTTTTGTCCTCATGTTGGATGAGGTCTGCAACTGTGGCTGGTTCTTCAACGGTTGTCGGTCCTCCAATTATTCCTCTTTTTAGCCATCTATCTTCCCCAATGTTGATTTTCTCCCCTGTGCCAATCGACCATCTGACTGAATTTGCTATCTTCTCTCTCCCCATCAGAATGCTCTGCCATCCCCAAGAGGGCCGAGACCCCTTCCCAGCCTGCCAGAAGGATCTTGTAGGGAAATAAATTCCTTTTAGAATTTAGCTCCATAATGATGACTAGTTTTGAGAGAGTCTCCATGCTTGTTTACCAAGAATAGCTCTATTAAAAGATATGAGGTCTCTAAATCCCATTCCCCCATGATCTTTTCTGGTTTTGAGAACTTCCCATCTCTTCCAATGTAGGCCAGCCCTCGATTCACTATTTCTCCACCAAAAAGCTACAATCTTTTTCTCTATGGACTGACAAATTGAAACTAGTATTTTGAATATAGACATTGCATATTGAGGGAGAGCTTGAACAATAGTTTTAATCAGAGTTTCCTTTCCTGCCTTTGAGATTAACTTTTCCTTCCACCCCTCTAATTTCATATTGACTCTTGCCAAAATCCAGCCAAAGATTTGTTTCTTAGATGCACCCCAATCCGAAGGAATCCCTAAATATTTCTCGTCTTCGAATTTCGGGACTCGAGTTGAGCTACCATGTTGTTTCTTAAGTTTTGTGGACAGCACGAGCTAAAGTAGATTCCGATTTGTTTAAGTTAATTGCTTGCTCAGATGCATAGCAATATTGAGTAAGGATTAATGCAAGATTCTGACATTCATTGACCTTACCATCTAAGAAAAAGATGGAATCATCCGCAAAAAGGAGGTGAGATAGGATTGGACAGTACCTATTTAGTTTAATGCCGAAGATTGTTCCATCCTGGACTGCTTTTGTCATCAATATCGAGAGTGTGTTGGCTACCATAATGAACAAATAGGGAGATATAGGGTCCCCTTGTCTTATCCCTCGTGTTGGCTGAAAGTAGGGCAATGGTTCCCCATTGAATTTTACACTGAAAGAAGCTGAAGTGACACAATTCATTACTCTCTGTACCCACCAATCACTGAACCCCATTTTCAACATACAAGCCTCAAGGAAATCCCACTTTACTCTATCATAGGCTTTTTTCATATCAAGTTTTAGCACTGCCTGAAATTTCCTCTTCCTTTTTCTGATTCTCAATTGATGAAAGACTTCTTGAACAATCGAATATTGTCTTGGATTTGTCTACCACCCACAAATGCACTTTGTTCTCCTTCTATTAAACCCGGGAGCCACTGTTTCAATCTATTTGCCAAGATTTTCGAGATGCTTTTGTATGCAAAATTGCATAGGTTGATTGGTCTAAACAGATCCAATCCTTCTGGGTTAGGAACTTTCGGGATCAAGATGATAAAAGTTCTGTTTAGTTTTGGATTTAAACTTCCAGAATAGAAAAATTTCTTCACTTCATCAAAAACCCCATTCTTTATATCATCCCAATGGCTTTGATAAAACTAACCATTCAAACCATCAAATCCTGGTGCCTTCAGTGAGCCCAATTGAAAAGCTGCAGTATGAACCTCCTCCGTTGTGACTTAAGCTGTCAAATTTTGGTTTATCTCAGCCGTGACAAGAGCAGGGCATTGTTGCAATACAAGTTCAAAGTCTCGGGGGCCTTCTGATGTATAAAGCTCTTGAAAAAAGCCCACTGCCATTTCTTTTAACCTGTCCGGATCTCGAATCCATATATTTTCAGCATTTTTAAGCATAGACATTCTGTTTCTCTGTCTTCTTTGAATCGTTGTGGCATGGAAATATTTTGTGTTCTTATCTCCCCATTTCAACCAATTGATTCGAGACCTTAGTCCCCAATACATTTCCTCCTATCTCCACAATGTTTCAATCTATTCAGTAATGGCCCTCTTTCTATTCTGATCAGCATGCAAGTTCTAGTTGTTAGTTATGCCCAGCAGCTCTTCTTTCAACAACTTAATTTGCTTCTGGCTGTTTTGAAATTTTTGCCTACTCCATCTTGCCAATTCTATTGAAACTTCTTGTATTTTCTGCACAAGATCATATTCTTGTAGCCTATCATGATTCCAGGTTTGTTTGATTATCCTCTGACAGTCTTCATTTAGTATCCAAAAAGCTTCAAATTTAAACATTTTGTTTCTCCTAAGAGGTTCAGCTGATAGGAGCAATAAAATAAGGCTATGATCAGATCCGATGGCTGGTAAAACAAATGCCTCAGCTTGAGGGAATGATACTCTCCAATCAATATTGCAAACGCGCAACCTTTGCTCTTTAAATCCATTAAACCATAAGCATTAAGGAAATCTCTAAGGCTGCGCATGACAACGATTCTGTGCCTGGGAACAGATTCTGCTCAAAAATGATTTTTTTTTATTCTGTGCCCGGAATTGATTATGAGCATTTTAAGGCGTTTGTTAACGTCCCAAAATTCCATCCCTGGAATAGAAAAAGAACAGAAATGCGTTTGGTAACGCCACAAAATTTCTTTTTATTAATAATATTTTTAAATATTTTAATATTTCTTTCTTTTTTCTTTTCTTTTTTTCTTTTTCTCCTTCTTGGCCATAGCCTGCTCGCCGGCCATGACCGGTAAAATATTTTTTTATTAATAATATTTTTATTAAAAGCATTTTTTCTTTTTTTTTGCCATGGCCTGGTCGCCGGCCATGATCGGTAAAATATTTTTTTTATTAATAATATTTTTATTAAAAATATATATTTTTATTTTTTTTGGCCATGGCCAGTAAAATATTTTTTTATTAATAATATTTTTTATTAAAATATTTTTATTAAAAATATACATTTTTATTTTTTTGGGCCATGGCCTGGTCGCCGGCCATGGCCGGTAAAATAATTTTTTTATTAAAATATTTTTATTAAAAATATATATTTTTATTTTTTTTGGCCATGGCCTGGTCGCCGGCCATGGCTGGTAAAATATTTTTTTTATTAAAATATTTTTATTAAAAATATATATTTTTCTTTTTTTTTTGCCATGGCCTGATCGCCGACCATGGCCTGTAAAATATTTTTTTTTATTAATAAATTTTTTTATTAAAATTTTTTTATTAAAAATATACATTTTTATTTTTTTTAGCCATGGCCTGGTCGCTGGCCATGGCCGGTAAAATATTTTTTTTATTAATAATATTTTTCATTAAAATATATTTTTTTCTTTTTTTGCCATGGTCTGGTCACCGGCCATGGTAGGTAAAATATTTTTTTTATTAATAATATTTTTTATTAAAATATTTTTATTAAAAATATATATTTTCTTTTTTATGGCCATGGCCTGGTCGCCGGCCATGGCCGGTAAAATATTTTTTATTAATAATATTTTTTATTAAAATATTTTATTCTCGTCAGATCCGGCGAGGGCAGTCCTCGGGCCGGATATTAGAAGCTAAATTAAAAACCAAGAAAAGAAGAAGAAAAAAAAATTGATTCTCAAAATTGTTCCCAGAATCAAGAAGCTACTTTTTTTTTATTCTTGATTCTGCTCCAAACAATTTTGGACAAAATTGATTCTGGGAACAATTTTTGACAAAATTGTGCCCAGAATCAAAAAATTAAACAAACGCATTTCTGTTCCCAAACTGATTCTGGGAACAAAAGAACAGAATCAAACACTGTTTGGCAAGTTGTCATGCGCAGCCTAAATGCGTTCATTCTATATAGTTCAGGAGGCCGCTTCCCCACCTTTTCCCAATAATGCAACGTTTCATTGAAGTCCCCTATGCATACCCAAGGCAAGGTATTCTGGATTCTCAGTAGCTTTAGCTCTTCCCATAATTTCATTTTGTTCCTGAAACATTGTTGGAGCATGGACAAAAGTAGCCTTGAATTGTTTTCCCATCGCATCAACTTGAAGAGTAATGTCGATAAACTCATTTGTGGATAAATTGACAGTCAAGGAAATCCCAACCTTGCACCACAAAGCCAAACACCCCCCCCCCCCCAATCCCTATTGGATTAACGACATAACAGTTCTGAAAATCTAAATTTCTGCTTACTCGACGCACTAGAGCTTCTTGATTCTTAGTCTCCATTAAAAATACCACATCGGGCCTTTCTTGGGCCATAATGGCCCTTAAGGCTTGAACTGTCAAAGGTGTGCCCAACCCCTGACAGTTCCAACACAAAATCCTCATTTGTAACCCGGTGGCTTATTAGGGCTAGCCACCAAAGCCCATTGTTTGGGTTCTTTTGCAAAGTGCACCGGAGTTTCTAAGAGATGTGTTTCATCTAGCATTTGTCCTTTCGAACTCTTCTGATCATAAGGTCCATACCTTCTGCCCTTCTTGGAGTTTCGTGCCTTCAATTTTCTGTTTTTGCTTTGCAGTATTTCACCCATTATCTGTGATGAAGATAGCTGAATCTGCAACGGAACGGCTGAATCAGGATCAGCATCATCTACGAATTCCCGAGTACTCGATAAAGCCATATGCTCCTTTTCAGTTAGTTTCCTCTTTCCCCTATCCTCTTGTATGTTGTTCAGACTGGTGTGTGTGCTATTAGCGTTATTCTGAACCAAAGTAATTTGTCTAGAGTTTTCTGGGGTTTTTGGCACCATCTCTTACTCTACTTCCTCCTCCAAACTCTCCCCATAAAAGGCCTTCCAAAAGGGGCTATTTGAGTTCTCTTCTGCTTTCAGCCAGGACCCGTATAGTACTTTTTCATTTGTGGAAAGAAGGTCTTCATCATAAGGCACGAGTTCACAATTCTTTGCATAATGCCCTATTTTCCCACACAAGTAGCAAAAGTGGGGAAGTTTTTCATACCAAAAGTCTAGCCAATGCTCCTTACCTCTAAAGCTGGAAAGCATGCCCAATGCGAGAGGAGTAGACAATTTTAACAGAACTCTAGCTCTCCCCACCACAATGGATGCATTTTTTTTGGTTTCTATGCGCACTTCTGAAACTTCACCTACATTTTCAGCAATTTCTCGAATCGCTTCTTCAGTTCTCCCCTCAATAGGTAGGCCATGAATTTGAACCCAAAATGTACAAGAGTAAAAAATGATGCAGTCTGGAGGCGTACTTGGTTTTTATAGCTTAATCACCAACAAATGGCTTGAGAAGGACCATGGTCCAGAATACAATATTTTGTCTCTTTCCTCGACCGACTCGAACTCAAAGGAAAATAGACCAGGCTCTAGGTGCTTGCAGATGACAGTATTTGTTTTCCAAGCTTTCTTCATTGTGGCTTGAAACGCTTGGAAGTTGACGGAAGGACTTCCATGAAGTTTACCAAAGACAATACGTTCACACTCTTGTAATTTCTCTTCAGTCACTACATTATCTAACACAGCAATGTTCCTGCCTGTCCAGAGATGTCCTAACCTTTTACACAAGGCAGCCATTCTAAGCTCCTGTTCTCTATTATCTTCCATAATGCTGAACTTCTGTGACTAAGTCGACCTAACGTATCTAGCATGCTATTTCCTTACATCTCTTCTTCTAACACAGGTACCCAACAAATCTCATCACCAAGAGGAGGGGGAAACCTACCAGAAACTGCAACTGGACTCAGCTCTTCGGCATTAGGTTGTGATCGTGGCTTTCTTCTTCAAAGTCGTTTCTTCTGCCGTTGAACCTTGACATAAAAATATGATCATTGTGTACACCCGGAATATCGCGTCACCAAGAGGAGGGGGAGAACTACCAGAACCTGCAACCGGACTCAGATCTTTGACATTTGGCTGTGCTCTTGTCCTTCCTCTTCAAAGTCGTTTCTTTTGCTTTTGAACCTTGACATACTGAGCGATTTTTGCCGTGTACATCCAAAATTTTCATATGGAGCTGAACTTAGGGTTGGGGAATTATGTCTAGGTAGAGAGAATGTGAAAATGATGGCTGTGATGTGGAAATGAATTCTTGGGTGTTGATAAAGGTTGGGAATTAGGGCAAAGCTATCCAGGTGATAGAGAGATTCTTTTCAAGCGAGAGAGAATGTTTTGATTTTGAAAAATTAATCACCTGTTCAGTGGTGGCAACAAGCTAGTAGCGAGTTGACTCAGACAAAAGAGTGTGTGGTTTTGCTGATGAAGGAGGTGACGATGTTTTTTTCTGGAACTTATGATTTCTTGGGTTGACTCGAAATTTGCCTTTTGCGCGTGTGTGCTTATCAGTTTGCCTTTTCATGGTCGACTGACCTGAACTAGCATTGACTGATCAGTGACGAAGAAATAGTAGTGGACTTGGAACCGGTCCAACCGATTAAGGAACAGATACGGATTTGTGTGTATCGACCGGGGCATGTGACATGTGTTCAGTTTCCCCACGTCGCCAGGTACTGATGTTCCGACATTCAACCCCATCTTCGATTCCGAACCTCACATAATTCACGAGGGTAATAGGATTTTGAATGGCGTCCAGGTTTATCTGCTTGGAGAGAAATAGTAGCCCTATTTGCTTTTCTTTTTTGGTCATCTTCGTGTATTCCCGGATTTTGAAACTTTCTCAAGCGGGCTTCTAGTGAGCCCACCTGGGCAAACCCTATAAACCCAAAAACTCGCCTCTCTAGAGGAGGGGAGTTTCGAACTCTCCACCTGTCCTTTCCCATCATCTCCTTTTTTTTTGTTTTTAATTAGTTCAATAGCAATAGCGACATTAATGTCGCAAGACTTTAGGACAGTAAAGGCTTCAGGAAAAACGTGTATGTAAATTTCGCAGGACAAATTTTGACACATATTCTATACCCGGGCCTGGTCAGTCGTTGCATAGCAATCATCGTTTTCCAAAGAGAAAAGCACCGACGCCGATAGAGAAATTGAAAATCAAACAATCTCGATCGCTTCTAGAGAAACAAAAAATATTTACTTCAATAGTAATTAAGATATTCACGTATTTCTGACTAAGCTCAAAGGAGCGTTTCATGGTAACAATGGACGACGCCCAGTTCATGGCGATGGTTGCGACATGGGACATTTTTAGGTGTATCGGATGTATGTGAGTGCAGTATATTTCAATGTTTTAATCATGTCAGTTCCTAACGAAACTCATGCTGACGCATGCAATGATGTACTTTTTTTTTACTAACCAAAGTTGGGTTTGACAGAAACTTGATGCTGATGAGTATGGTGACGCAGCCACTTTTATGTTTTCCTTTGAAGAAGACTTGCCACTCTCTGTTTCCAGGAAGCGAGCAATTCCAGGGTTTCATGACCTTTCTTGGGTTTTAGGTTGACTAAAAAATGGCTGGCTTACCATCTTTGGCTTGTGCTTATCACACTTACTAATATAACAGAAAAGTCATGTCTTGTTGCCTGGTCAGCCCAAGCTGAAGCTGGCCTACCATCTTCTCCTAATCCTAATCTCAATCTTGGATTAGGACAAAGATTTCGAGATTTGGTACCTCAATTGGCAATTATCTCGACACTTGAACCAAATTTGCCCACATCGTCATCCAAAGAACCTTATGAATATTCCACTTCAGGAGAATATATATTAGGATAATATATATCGGTGACTGTACAAAACAAAAACAAAAAAAAATTATTATAGTGTCGCGACCTACTCTCGGGGTGCACCACCTAGGGGTTCGGCTAATGGATTATTAAGTCAAGGCCTAACTCAGGCTCTCCCAAGCCCTTATCAATTCGCGACTTAAGGTTTAAGTTCTTAACATGCAAATCATTTCAATCAAGAGTCACTACTAATCAATTTTTTGGTGGATCAATAAGAAACCCAAGTAAAGTATCGGGAGAATTACTTTACTCCTACGAACCAGAGATTATGGATTCGGGAATTTGATTACACTAGATTACTCTAATGCCCTTTCGGTACATTTTCTCTTTTATTTCAAAAAAATATTTGCAGGCATCTTGGATTGATTTTAAACCTATCCACTAACATGCGAGGTGAACATGCGGGTGTGCAACCAATAATATAACACTCAACAATGCAAAGCAATAAATAAATTGCAAAATAGGGACTTACCTCAGAGCAACGAAAGCATCTGCAATATTAGTTAGAAAATCACATTGACAACTTTAATATGATTTCTAATTAACACACAAATTCACTCAAATCCTTTTTTTTAGGATTTTCTTTGATTTAATGAAAACTAAACTTTTTGCAATGCATTCTACGTCTAGTATGACATGCGACATACGATTTATTTAAATGTCCTAATTCTAACAACAATTAAATGCACTATCTCTAATATGTCACGCAAATGAACTTAGACGTGAGATTTCTAATGACGAGAATTAATTAATATGCAACTACTCTAATATGACATGCACGTGGTATTTTTTATATTTTTTTAGTTTAAATTCGGAATAAATAATTAACCTAATTTGAACATGTAATAATAATATCTAAGAAAAGAAACTAATTTATTCTAAGAAAATAATTAAAATTTATCCTAAACGTGCAATATATTATCTACTCAAATTTTACCTAATCTTTTTTGTATTTTTTTTTTATGGAAAGACAATCAATTCAATTCAAACAAAAGACAGAAAAATAGCAATGAATACGACATCCAATGACAAGAAATATTATCCATGTCCCTTTAAATTTAGAAACAATAGATTGACGAATCATATCTTGGGCATGAGGATCGGATTGGCCAATCTTTCGCATAATTGCGAATCATATCTCGGGCGGGAGATTGGATTAACGATTTTCCGTGCAATCGCGAGCCATATTTCGGGCATGAAATCGAACTGTAGACTATAGCACGTTATGAAATTAGGAAATAATTCATAATTTAAAGGTTATTCAGGAACTTATTGGATATGATAATATTACTCAAAGATTCGCATAAGATTGCAATATTTCAAACAAGGAAGCAATATACTCGAAAGTCAAATTAGATGAGCTTTTTACCTAATTCGAATATTTACTTTCCAAGTTTGGACCGGCAGATGGTGGCTCGCGGTACTGGACGGTGGAGGAGCAAAGACTGACAATGAACGATCACTGTGACAGCTAGGACGACGGCTTTTGAGCCTGGGGATCACGGTTGAGCCACCAAGTCAGTTTGCAAATCCCTTCGTGGGTCTATTTGTCCGAGCTTCCACTGAAGACTTGATACTTCGACCAGGCAATCTACTTTGACCACCACTATATCTCAAAAGAAATCAAAAGGTGGCGTCTTCTGCATGTGATGACGACGAGGCCATGGGACTCGCTGCAGGGAACGTCGTGGCTTCGCTTTGAGGCTATGAGAGCATCTGACCGAGGAAGAACGCGGTGTGAGCTACGGCAGCAGGGGGGTGGCAGCAAGGGCTACGTGGGCTGCAGCGTCAGTTTTCGTGGTGCTCACAATGCAGGGAACAGAGCAAAGTTTTAAGGCTTCTATTAACCTGCAAACACAGAGAACTTCGCCAAACAGGGAATTGTCATGGACTGGTGCTAAGTTGGACTAATCGGAACAAACCGCAGGATGCACTTCGAGGACGCCGAGATAGGCCTATGGACGCCGAGTTTTCGTTAGAACATAGAGGAAGATGTAGTGAGATTGACCCGTCGCCGGACTCTGAGGAAGGACGGTGATGATTGTTGGTAGTCGTGAAAGCCAACTCTGTGATTGGTGATAAACGTCACGACCGAGAGATGGACTCGTGGATTGCTCTTCGTATTTTCTTCCTCCATTCTTGTGCTCTTAATTCTCTCTCCACTTATATATTAATATGAATAACGCTATTGAACGAAAGACGGAAGAAAGAGCCCCTCTTTCTTTACCGTTGTAGGAGGTCCTTTTGTAGGTGAGAATGCCTAGGCCTTTTTTAGAAAGAGACCCTCCCAAGAATATTTAAAACATATTACGCTTTGGCTTCTTTCCTTTTTGCTTGTGCCCATGACGTCAGAATGTAATTCCAAATATATATGCCCCACATTGACCGATTCTGTTTTCTTGAAGTATCACATGAGCAAAACATATCAATTTCGGTTAAGGGCTTGATTCAATTAATTCTATTTCACGGGCCAAACAAATCAATTGAGCTCAAAAGTTCATTTGCACCAGTCCAATTATTAAGTTCAAAAAGTTCAACTTTTCTATTTGTTGCCGATCCAATTAATACGCAAACTACATGGGCTTAGCTGTAAATGCTCCTAATACTATATGCTATGCAATTTACTATAATTTTTTGTTTAGGAGTAAGGGTCGATCCCTAATTTTTATATGCAACAAATGACTAACTGTATCACCAAAATTTAGATGTCAACATATGGCAATTTTGCGGATTCGTCAAGACCATCAATTCCGTCTTCTATTAAGAGAAAACACATTTATTCAAACTTTATAATAGGGAAAAACCATCTAACAAAAAAAAAGGGAAAAATCCGATATTTTTCCCGAAATACGTACGTTAAGCTAGGCTTGCAGCCCATGTATCAGAAACCGCCGCGATACAATCGAGCTTACAGGATTTGGGTCAAGTATCCCCTGCCAAACACGTGACGATTTTTGGGAGAATGTCTCGGGTTGGCTCAAGTAATGTTCCTACTATTTGGAGTTCTCGGTCCAAAAAGAAAGAAAGACTCGAGACGCATAGCTCACGTGGAAGCTTAGGGTTCTGTTTACCGAAAAAAAAATGGGTCAAGTTTATTTACCTATTTTCCATGAAAAGAAACTCCGCAAAGCCACCTGACTCTTACATCGCAATAACTCACAAATTACTACTATAATGCCTCCCAAGCCGATACTTTATATGGCCGCTTTAAACCGAATATTTCAGTGGCCAGCGCGACATGTCCCAACCCCAATTTGTTGGGTTTGAGACTTGGGTTTTCGCATCGTCGCGTCACGATCACAGCCTCACTCCCCAAGCAAAGATCAACCGCGTAAATTGAACAAAACCAGACATACTTTGCTGATGTCATCCCTCACGTGGCACTGTTGCCCTTTTTCGTCTACTTTGAAGTTCTAGCAGAACAGAGGAAAACGCGCACGTTTGACCCTGGCCCCCCACGCACACTGCACTGGACACGGCTCACTCTCTTTCATCGTCTGTCTGCAGGAAGACCTATTTATAAAGAGCCGCAAAATGCTTCCTTGTCTCAAGCATCTGAACCTCAAAACTAGCAACGAGAAAATCATCAGCACACACACCCAAAAAACATTCTCCAGAATCGATTCGCAAGCTCAACAAGTCAACCCAGATCGTCAAAATCGAATCTTGACCCGAGGAAGGAAGAAGAAATGGTGAAGCGCAGCGCAGCAGCGGCGGGTCCCGCGGTGCGCGGGGGCTCTGGGGCGAGGAGCGACCCGAAGTTGAAGGGGGTGAGGCAGAAGAAGTGGGGCAAGTGGGTCTCCGAGATCCGCTTCCCCAACAGCCGCCAGAGGATCTGGCTCGGCTCCTACGACTCCCCCGTGAAGGCCGCCCGCGCCTTCGACGCCGCGCTCTTCTGCCTCCGCGGCCCCACCGCGAAGTTCAACTTCCCCGACAACCCCCCGGAGATCCCCGGCGGCGGGTCCCTCACAACCCCGGAGATCAAGGCGGCCGCGGAGAGGTATGCCGAGTCGGGGGGCGTGCCGGCCCGGCCCGAGCTGTCCGGATCCGAATCGCAGGGCCCGCTGCCTTCGCCGTTGGTTTCGGAGGCGAGCAGCGTCCTGACGAGCGAGAGCGACCTGTACTTGGACGTATCGTTCTTGGATCTTTTGGTGGATCCGGAGCCGGGTTCCGGCGAGCCCGATATCAGGGCGTTCCCGGGCATCGAGGAGTTTCCCAGCGATTTCAACGGGATGCAATTCCCAAGCGTGGGGAGTATGGAACTGAATCTTGATGTGTTCTTGGCTCCGGATGACTTCCTATGGGGTTTCTGAAGTGGACTGAAGGAAGAAGCCTTGATAGATGAAGACAGCGGGACTATTTTATTTTGCCATAAGATTTTCCTTTCCTTTTCTTTTCCTCTTATTCTTTGGATGGACCAGATTTTGTAAGGTCATCATCCACTTGAGGATGATACAGACAACAAAAACTGACTTTTAGGGTGTAAATAGACGTAGCTTTTGTTGTTCGGCTCATTCCTTCAATTGATTACAATTGAAAGCGGAAAGATGATATTAATTTTGTTGGTAAAGTGTGCGGACTGTGAAGTTATTACAATTATTTCAGCTGTGTAAACCATATTGACACTTGAAACAGCAAATCAAAAATCGCGCGGATAAACATCGAATCGAAAGTGATGTCCAATTCGTAACGAGCAAGTTTGATTGTCCGAGGAAAGTTTCTCGCCATCTCCTTTCGGTCATAAACAACCAAGGAAAGTCTAGTCGCGTGATAATCAAGACTAGGCAAGGAACCTCGGTACGCCGCTTGCTACTCGCAAGGGATGGCGACCACAAATCGCATATGCGTATTTTTCTCATTTTGGCCTGGTTTTATCATGAGATTTACATGCAAGTCTACGAGCCAAGCGTAAGAGATAGTCTATAATGAATTGTATGCGGCTCGCATGATGCAGGCTTGAGAGGTATCGCTCGACTATAAACTCTTACCTTGCTCGATGAACTTTTTCTTCGGAAAATATAAAAACCTAGTCATCTGCTTGTTGTGATTATTGTGTAGATCGACCCTAAGACAACAGTGGATGTATGAGATCCAACATTCAGGAATAAACTCATAGTATTTGCCTCATGTCATGGATTGCAATGTCAGTTGACATATTGACATATGAAATTGTCTCACATATACTTTGTGCTTAACATCGGCATACAAGCATATTGATGGACAGAAAATATTCCAAAACTCAAAATCTCACGCTAAAGTTACTCTTGATTCAACTCAATATGACTCTTGCCGATCTTGATAACACTTTGTCCAGATGTGCGATGAATCTTACATTATAATGTGTTCACTACATAACTATTCGTGCTCGCTGTTCCTATTGTGAACGGCTTGAAACTTCACTCGAAGAGGACCACCGCTCATTTCTCAAACATAATCTGTGTTTTTCCTACCATTTCCTATGGATGATCTTGGGACAAGTACATGACAAAGAAAAAATGAACAAACTATGACCAAATAGACATGGTTAATTCCAAAAAAAAGCACCAATTTTATATCGAGGGACAATTCTGGCTTGAACTTTTTTTTGTTCCGTAAAAAAGTACCAACTTTAGGTCGAGTGACAATTTTGGTCAAAACTTTTTTTTGTCCCGTAAAAAAGCATCAACTTTAGGTCGAGTGACAATTTTAACCCGAACTTTTTTTTATCTCATAAAAAATCACAAACTTTCACTTTGATCCCAAATCTAGCCCCCCCATTGACTTTCTGTCTGAATTCACCCTTGTTTGAGAAAAAAGGTTATGGTGGTGAACCTGACGAATCTCATCCATGGCGTTTGTCGACGGGCAGTGGTCTACAGCTTCAGATTATGACAAGACGATGAAGTCTAGTCAGAGAGATTCAATCTGGAGATATTTTTGATTTGTCGGTGAAGTGAAGGAGGCGAACAGTTTTAACATTATTCTTCAAGCTGTGGCTTAGAGAATAAGACAATGAACGGTACTTTAAATCAAGTCAGCAAGTCACATGGATTTATTGCTAAAGTGGAACAGTGAAGTTGCATAATCAATGGTTTTAAGTTAACGGGGGCCCAGATTTGGGATCAGGGTGAAAGTTGGTGTTTTTTTAAGAGACAAAAAAAAGTTGGGGCTAGAATTGTCAGTTGACCTAAAGTTTATGCTTTTTTACGGAACAAAAAAAAGTTCGGATTAGAATTGTCTCTCGACCTAAAGTTAGTGCTTTTTTACGGGACAAAAAAAAAGTTCAGGCCAAAATTTTCCCTCAACCTAAAGTTGGTATTTTTTTTTTTTGGAATTAACCCCAAATAGACAGAACCGACCACAAGGTGTATTGCAAATAAAAATGACCACAATCCTTGCATTGGATTGTCGCAGTTTGTCAAGCATTTGTTAGATGTTTATTGACCATTGTAATCGCACATGCTGGTGCATGCTTTGGCATGACAGGACGAAAGGCTAGAAGGACCTCAATGCTCTAACCGGTGATCGATGCCTTTGCCCATGCTCTCAATTCCACCAGCACTGAGGCCCCGTTTGGTTTGGATTTGGGGAAATATCCATGGGAAATGCAAAGACTTTTGGGCCAAAAGGATTTTTAAAAATGCAAACAGTGTTTGATAAAGTGTATTTTAAAAACACATTGGGAAGCAACTTTGGCATAAATGCTATTTGGTAAAAACTACACTTTGTAAGGGACTTTTGCTAATTTCTTTTAAAAAAAATCTCAAACTATTTTCCTATGGAATTCAATTGCTGGCGAGCCAAATCTGCCGCTGGCTAGTCTCTCTTGAGGTCGGGCGACCTTAGGCGAGGGTGGCGGTGGCTCGTTGGTGGCTCATTGGCCGCTTGTCGATAGCTGAGGCCTTCTCTAGCAAATTAGGGTTTTCAAGGACATTTCCCAAATTCTGAAAGTTGAGCGATGGCAAAGTTTGAAGAAAAAAAAGTTTATTTGCATTCCAAGAATGCTACTTTCCAAAGTACCTCCGAATTTGTCTTGGGCTGAAGGCTTTTGTAAATGCAATTGCATTTCCCTAAAGTTCTCCAAAAAACGAACCACGAGTCTTTTCCTGGAGGAGGCCCGAAATGGGTTTAAACTGACATCAACCTCACGAGTTGATGATAGTCTTCCCCGGTAATTTACATGCAAAAGTATGATTTGTATATAAAAATTAGGCAATTTTTGGAAAGAAGAAATGGGCCTTAATGAGGTAATTGCGGTGCGTGTGGCACTAAAGATGAAAGAACGTTATAATGTCGTGATTGCCATCGTTCCAGAGACCTGAACTCCCTCCGAGTTTCATATTCTCCTAACGCAAGAATCAGGATAAAGCAGCTTCTTGTCCTGGCCATTGAATCCAATCTTCATGAGCGGATTGACAAGTTGTTTACAAATGATTGCAAGTCTGGGAACAATTCTGAAGTGATAAAAGCTCAACTGCTGACCCTGATTCTGCTCAGTTTCAGCTGTTCTTACCTTATAAAACCATGGTTTTGCCGACAAATACCCCGCAGCAAATAAACGAGAGATGTGAACCGAGCCTCCCGCAAAGTGGGAGACAAATCATAGATGCGCCAAGACTCGGCCATTTATAAGGGAAGTAGTTATTCATCTATCATGAAATGGGTGGACGACTGAACTGCCAAAATTTGCTGTGAGGAAGTGCGGGTCTTGAACAAACTCTAGAGGAAATCGTTAGCAAGAAAACTTTCCTTTTTACCTGCCCATTCCCGTCATCCCCTTTTTGTTTTTAATTAGTTCAATAGCAATAGCAGACATTAATGTTGCGAGACTTTAGGATGGTGAAGGCTTCGGAAAAAACGTGGATGTAAAATTCGCAGGACAAGTTTTGACGCATATTCTATACTCGGGGTTGGTTAGTCGTTGCATAGCAATCACCAATTTCTCAAGAGAAAAGCACCGAGGCCAATAGAGAAATTAAAAATCAACAATTTGGATCACTTCCGGAGAAACAAAAAATATTTAGTTCAATAGTAATTCAGCTATTTACGTATTTTCGGCTACGCTCAAAGGAGCGTTCCATGGTTATAATGGACGACGTACAGTTCATGGTAATGATTGCGACATGAGACATTTTTAGGTGCATCGGATGCCTGTGAGTTCAGTAAATTTCAATTTTTAAATCATGTGAGTTCCTAACGAGACTCATACTGACGGTGATGTACTTTTTTTCACTTACCAAAGCTGAATTTAGGCACAGAATTGATTCTGATGAGTATGGTGACGCAGCCATTTTTATTTTTTCCTTTGAAGAAGACTTAAGACGTTGCTTTGTTTCCAGGAAGCCAGCAATTCCAGGGTTTTCATGACCTTTCTTGGCTTTTCTGTTGGACTAAACAATGGCTGGCTTACCATCGTTGGCTCGTGCTTATCACACTTACTTACTTACTTACATACTAATATCACAGAAAAGGCATGTGGTGTTGCCTGGTCCAGCCCTAACTGGCCTACCATTTTCTCCTAATCCTAATCCTAAATTTAGGATTAGGACAAAGATTTCAGGATTTGGTGCCTCATTTGGCAATTATCTCAACACTTGAACTAAATTTGCCCACATCATCACCAAAACAACCTTATGCATATTCCAATTCCGGAGATTGTATATCAGTGACCGTATAGAACTGAATAAGAAGAAAAAGGAATTACCTATAGTAATTTTCATATTTGTCTAGACGATCGATTCCGTCTCATGTTAAGACACATTTATTTGAACTTTGTCATAGGGAAAAATCCAATAATTTCCCCGAAATACACACGTCAAGCACGTGCCGCCATTTGGGGAGAATTTCAGTGCACGGGAAAACGTCTCGAGTTAGAGACACGTAACGCGCATGGAAGCTTAGAGTTACTAATATAATGCCTCCGAAGCCGATAATTCATATGGCTGCTTTAAACCGAACATTTCAGCTAGTCCCACCATTTTATTTTTATTTTTATTTTTATTTTTATTTTTATTTTTACTTTTTTGTAGATTTGAGACCTGTCCTGACTCCGCCCCAAGCAAAGGGTCAACCGCGTAAATTGAACAAGACAAGACACAATCTGCTGAAGTCATCCCACGCGTGGCACTGTGTTCCATTTTCGTGTACTTTGAAGTTCTAGAAGAACAGAGCACGTTTGGCCCCTCCCCCACGCACACACTGCACTGGACACAGCTCGCTCTCTTTCCTCATCTGTCTGCAGAGAGACCTATATAAAGAGCCGCAAAATGCTTCCTTGTCTCAAGCATCTGAGCCTCAACACCAGAAACGAGCAATCATATGCGCACACACGCAAAAAACAAGTCAACCCAGATCCTAAAGATCGAATCTTGACTTGAGGAAGGAAGGAAGAAGAAATGGTGATGCGCAGCGCGGCGGCGGCGGGTCTCGCGGTGCGCAGGGGCTCGGGAGCGAGGAGCGACCCGAAGTTCAGGGGGGTGAGGCAGAGGAGGTGGGGCAAGTGGGTCTCCGAGATCCGCTTCCCCAACAGCCCCCAGAGGCTCTGGCTCGGCTCCTACGACTCACCGGTGAAGGCTGCCCGCGCCTTCGACGCCGCGCTCTTCTGCATCCGTGGCCCCACCGCGAATTTCAACTTCCCGGACAGCCCCCCAGAGATCCCCGGCGGCGGGTCCCTCACGCCCCCGGAGATCAAGGCGGCCGCGGCGTGGTACGCCGAGTCGGGGCCCATGCCGGCCTGGCTCGAGCTGCCCGGATCCGCATCGCTGGCCCCGCCGCCTTCGCCGTCTGTTTCGGAGGCGAGCAGCGTCCTGACGATCGAGAACGACCTGTACTTGGACGTATCATCCTCGGATCTTTCGGCGGGTCCAGAGCCGGGTTCCGGCGAGCTCGATCTCGGGGAGTTCCCGGGCATCGAGGAGTGTCCCAGCGATTTCAACGGGATGCAATTCCCAAGTTTGGGGAGTTTGGATCTGAATCTTGATGTGTCCTTGGCTCTGGATTTCTTCTTCCTGTGGGGTTTCTGAAGTGGACGGAAGGAAGAAGCCTTGATAGATGAAGATAGCGGATTATTTTATTTTGCCATAAGATTTTCCTTTTCTTTTCTTTTCCTTTTGTTCTTGGGATGGACCAGATTTTGTAGGGTCATCATCCTAGTCTTTAGGATGATACAGACAACAAAAGCTGACTTTTGGGGTGTAAATTGACGTAGCTTTTGTTGTTTTGGTTCATTCCTTCATCGGATTTCAATTGAAAGCGGAAAGTTGATATTGATTCTGTTGGTAAAGTTTGTGGACTGTGATGTTATTCCAATTATTTCAGCTGTATGACCATCTTGACACTTGAACAACATACAGCAGATCAAAATTACGCGAATAAGCATCGAATCGAAAGTGATATTCAGACTCGTAACGAGCAAGTTGGATTGTCCGAGGAAAGTTTCTTGCTATCTCCTTACAATCATCAACAAACGAGAAAAGTCCAGTCGTGTGTTAATCAAGACTGGGCAGGGAACCATGATATACCGATTGCTACTCGCAAGGGATGGCGACCATGACTGGCGTATGCATGCTTTTCTCATTTTGGCTGGTTTTTTCATGAGATTTACATGCAAGTCTACGAGCCAAGCGTAAGGGATAGTCTATAATGAATTGTAAGTGGCTTGCCTGAGGCTGGCTCGATAGGAATTGCTCGACTGTAAACTGTAGTCTTGCTCGTTGATCTTATTCTTTGGGAAATTTAAAAAACCTCGAGTCGAACGCTTGTAGCAATTATTGTGTAGATCAACCCTAAAACAACAATGGATGTATGAGATCCAACATCCTAGAATCAACTCAATGGATTTGCCTCATATGAAGGATTGTAATGTCAGTTGACATACGAAACTGTCTCCCAAATACTTTGTGCTTATCATCGGCAGACGAGCAAATTGATAAACAGAAAATATTCCAAAACTCAAAAGCTCACGCTAAAGTTACTCCCGATTCAACACAACATGACTCTTGTTGATCTTGATAACGCTTTGTGTTGATAAATGATGAATCTTACTACATTATAATGTGTTTATTACATAATTATTCGTGCTCGCTGTTCTTATTGCGAATGACCTGAAACTTGACTCGGAGAGGACCGCCGCCCATTTCACAAACAGAATCAGTGTTTTTTCTACCATTTCCTATGAATGGTCTCGGGGCAAGTACATGACAAATAAAACATGAACATACGACCACAATAGACAGAACCGACCACAAGGTGTATTGCAAATAAAAATGACCACAATCCTTGCATTGGACTGTCGCAGTTTGTCAAGCATTTGTTAGATGTGTATTGACCATGGTAATCGCACACGTTGGTGCATGCTTTGGCATGACAGGACGGAAGACCAGAAGGACCTCAATGCTCTAACCGGTGACCGACGCCTTTGCCCATGCTCTCAATTCCATCAGCACTGAGTCTTTTCCTGGAGGAAGCCTGAAATAGGTTTAAATTGACAGCAACCTCATGTGTTGATGATAGTCTTCCCTGGTAATTTACATGCAAAAGTATGATTTGTCTACAAGAATTGAGACTTTTTTGGTAAGAAGAGAGGTGATTGCGGTGCGTCGCACTAAAGATGAATACATTATAACATCATGATTTTCATTGATCCAGAGACCTGAACTCCCTCCAAGTTTGATATTCTCCTAATACAAGAACGGGATTATGCAGCTTCTTGTCTTGGCCATTGAATCCAATCTTCATGAGGGGACCGACAAGTTATTTCCAAATGAATGCAAATCAGGGAACAATTCTGAAGTGACAAAAGCTCAACTGCTGATACTGATTTTGCTCAGTTTCAACTGTTCTTACCTTATAAAACAACGGTTTTGCCGACAAATCCCTCGCAGCATATTAATGAGAGATCTGAACCAAGCCGCCCGCAAAGTAAGAGATGAAAACATCAATGCGCCAAGACTTAGCCATTTACAAGGAAAGTAGTTATTCATCTATCATGACATCGTTGGACGACTGAACTGCCAAAATTTGCTATGAGAAAGTGTGGCTCTTGAACAAAATCTAGAGGAATTCGTTAGCAAGAAAACTTTCCCTTTACCAGCTTCAGTAGTGTTAATGACATTCCAATGCGATTGCCGGGTTATAAACTAGTTGACTAAATCATTCATTTTCATCTGGTTACAGAAGGTGAGATGACGAACTATTGGTAATATGTTTGAAGGGCAACATACAAGTACTTCTCCGCTTTTGCTAGGTTATAAACTCCGGTATTACAACCTTAAACAATGCTAACAGAAGAAGCCGGTACTAAGTACTAGCTGTCTTGATGCGAGTCGGTTTTTGCATCCATATCTCGCCTAAAGTATTGGTATGGTGACGTAGCTATTTTTATTTTTTTCCTTTGAAGAAGACTTGCCACTCGCTTTGTTTCCAGGAAGCCAGCAATTCCAGGGTTTCATGACCTTCCTTGGTATATTTGGTTGGACTGAAAAATGGCTGGCTTCCCATCTGCGGCTTGTGCTTATCACGCTACTTTACTAATCAGATGACAACTGCTGATCCCACAGAAAAGGCATGTCTTGTTGCCTGGTCCAGCCCAAGCTGAAGCTGGCCTACCATCTTCTCCTAATCTTAATCTTAATCTCGGATTAGGACAAAGATTTCGAGATTTGGTACCTCATTTGGCAATTATTTCGACACTTGAACCAAATTTGCCCACGTCATCACCCAAAGAACTGAACGAAAAGAAAAAAGAATTATTTATTGTAATTTTTGGATTTGTCAAGAACATCGATTTGTCTTATATTAAGAGAAAACACATTTATTCAAACTTTATAATATGGAAAAACTCGATATTTTCCCCGAAATATGTATGTTAAGCTGTGCATGAAACCCATGTATTGGAAACCGCCACAATATGATCGAGCTTACAGGATTTTGGTCAAGGATCCCCCTGCCAAACACGCGCCAATTTTTGGGAGAATGTCTCGCGTTGGCTTGACTAATGTTCCTACTATTTGGAGTTCTTGGTCAAAAAAGAAAGAAAGACTCGAGAGGCGTAGCGCGCCTGGAAGCTTAGGGTTCTATTTACAGAAAAAAAAAACACTTCGAGTTTATTTATTTATTTTCCATCGAAAGAAACTCCGCAAAGCCATGCGACATCACATCGTAATAACTCACAAGTTACTATTGTAATGCCTCCCAAGTCGATGCTTCATATGGCCACTTTAAACCGAACATTTCAGTGGCAAGCTCGACATGTCCCAACCCTGATCTCAAGTCGATAAAAAAACATAAAGATTCACGATAAACATTAGGTTCCTACAGATTATATCATGTTATGATTCATGTTTTGTCTCTTTATTCGGTTTCCGGTGGTCTTCGCACGCGAAACCCGGACTGCCTTTTCAACATGTCCAACGTTAAAACCGCTCAATAGTCTCAGTTAGTGAACAAAGCACGTGAAATCTTCTGATGCAAATCTCCAATCTGTAAATTCAAGCTCTTTCACCCGTGTTGAGCTTGGCGTACTTGTTGAGATACACGTGTGAGTTGTGTTAGAAAAATCCCACATCGGATAATTGATGTGGTGTTGAGCATTTAATATATCATAATTGGCCCATAACTCATTGGCTTAAGCTTTTGTGTGAAGGTGGGTCCAACTGGATATGTTGACAGGTTCGTACTTGAGCTTCCTCTTGGCGATCTTCCCATGTGAAGGTATCGGGCTTCTACTGCGCATTTCCAACAAATGGTATCAGAGCCAATGGCTGATTGGTGGGCCTTCAATCTGTTCAGGTGTTTGGTGAATATCTCAACAAAGAATTAACGTTTGTTTTGGGTGGAAATTGCCATCACGGTTGGTCTGACGAGAAATGACCATGGACGGTTGGTCTGGCGAGAAGTGACCATGGACAGTTGGTTTGGTTAGGGGTGAGCATGGTTCAAGTGGGTGGTTCTCACCCTAAAATCGAGAACCGCTCACTAAGGACCGGTTCCGAAAAATTGGAACCGGGAACTGCCCGTTGGTTCCATGGATCCACCCGAGAACCAGACTGTCGGTCCAGTCCGGTTCCTGGGTGGGTCCATGGAACTGATCCCACTAGCTAAGAACGGAGATGGAAAGTCGAAGACGGTGAGGTAAGCATCAACCGAGAAGAGTGAGAGAATGAGAGTGAGCGTGAGGTGAAAGTGAAAGAAGGTGTTTTTCGGCTCAATGTGAGGCTGTAAACGTCGAGCAAGTTAGGTTTAGTTTAGGGATTTAGGATTTTTTTTTAAAAAAAAATTAAAAATTAAATAAATATTTTATATTTTATATTATATTATCGGTTCGGTCCGGGTGGGCAAATGGGCGGGTGTTTCCATGCCTGGAACAGGGAACCGGATCGATACCCACTGGTTCTCAAAAATTAGAAGTGGGAACCGGACTGATTCCCTTAGGAACTGCCGGTTCTAGTCTAGTTCCGGGCGGTTTCGGGCGGTCCGGGTGGTTCCCTGTTCTTTTGCACACCCCTAGGTTTGGTGACGCGAGATAGAGAACATGGGTGATATAATCCTAAGTTAGCAATTAATGATGGTTATTGTGCATAGTTGCAGGTGCATTGCAATGACTTGTAAATTCAAGTTGAAATAAGTTTATGCAAAATAATACCTAAATTAAGGATGAGCAAACCTAACACTAAGATCGCACGTGAGGGGAGATTGTTGATATACATGTGTGAGTTGTGTTAGAGAAGTCTCACATCGGATAATTGATGTAGTGTTGAATAGTTAATATATCCTAGTTGGCCCATAACTCATTGGTTTAAGCTTTTGAGTAAATGTTGGTTCAACTGGATATATTGACGGGCTCAAACTTGAGTTCCTTCTTGGCGATCTCTCCATGTGAAGATATCGAGTTTCTGCTGCGCATTCCCAACAGTATTGTACCCCAGCTTTCTCCAAGTCAATATGGCTAGTTGAAACCTTATTCTTGGACCGGCAATCGGATAACGCCCTAACCCTTTCGGATCCGCACAAATCCGCTATTGCCCACGTTCATGACCCGCAAATGGTATTATGACGAGAAAACACAGCAAAAGTTCACATCCAGGTGCACGTAGTCCACATCTTCACAAAGTTTAGTAACACTAATTAGTCTGACTTGGAGGCTTGCAAGGAAAAAGGAACGTACATTATTGGCCAGCATCAATAAGCCCACCGTGGCCAATCCCCTGACAGAGGCCCTGTCAAAGGCCGTGCCGAGGACCGACTTGAGGTCCACGTGTCCGGCCTCCTGCTTCCAGACTTAGTCGGTACAGCTCATCATGAGCCCCCGGGCATACTCCCCGGGGTCAATGCTGAACCGAACCCAACTCCTGACCCTGTCCGACATGCTGATCGTGCCCTTCTCAGAGCATATGAAGTGCGCGTTGTCACCCTAGAGGTACACAGCCCGCTTCTTCGGCATGTAACAGGACCCGGCGATCACCCTTAATTTCCCTTTCCAAGAAGCCTCGTGGGCACCACAAAGGAACAATCGAGTTTCGAGTATACGTGTGTTCTAAAAGGTTTTCAATGTTCGACAATTTAGATATATGCCGATTAAATATATGCTATGTGGTTGCAACCGTAACGATTAAGTTTTGAGTATACGTAATTTAAAAGGGTCTTCAATGTAGAAAGATGCCGATGAAATACATGTTACATGGTTTCACATATACTCGAAACATAATCATTACTAATGGCATTGAACGTATAGACCTTTCGTGGCATGCGGCGCTATTCAATTCGGGCATTCAACCCGCTTATTTCCCACACTTGAACCTAGTAATACTACAACATTGGTATTATCCCATAGAACCTCAACTTAAACCTGGTCAATTAGAAATGCTCGTATGCTAATTCGAAATTAAAAAATAGTATTCGCATATCATATTTACTGTTCATTTGGTACAGAAGACGGGGACCCTTAAGAAAATAAAATAATAAAAGTTTGGAGTCTTTGACTCTTTATTTCGAAAATTTGAGTAGCGAGTTGACTTGGGCGCAGCAGTGGGTTTTGCTGATGATGGAGGTGACGATGTTTTTTTTGGAACTTATGATTTCTTGGGTTGACTTGGAATTTGCCTTTTGCGCATGTGCGCTTATCAGTTTGCCTTTTCATGGTCGACTGACCTGAACCGGCATTGACTGATCAATGACAAAAATATACTAATAATCTTGGAGTCGGACCGAACAATTAAGGAACGGACTTGTACGTATCGATCGGGTCACGTGATGTGTGTTCGGTTTTCTGCGTCGCCAAGTACTGAAGTTCCGACGTTCAACCCCTTTTTTTTTATTCCAAACCTTACGAGATTCGCGCGGTTAATGGGATTTTGAACGGTGTCTGAGTTCGTCTACTTGGAGAGAAAAAAACACGCATGTAATTTTTTGAGGGGCAAGTTTCGACAAATATTCAGTATCCTAGGCTGGTCAGTCGTTGGATAGTCGTCACCAATTTCCAAAGAGAAACGCACCGAGACCCACAGAAAAATTGAAAACCAACAATTGTGATCGCTTAAGGAGAAACAAAAAATATTTACTTCAATAGTACTTAAGATGTTTGCGTGTTTCCAACTAAGCTTGAAGGGTTAGAAGAAGCTATCCTTCGAATGCATGTGGGAAAAAGTACAAAAAAAAGTTTTATACCTATTATTTTGGTATCAATTCAGTTCTAAATCTTTCAATTAGATTAATTTAGTTTTAAATATTTTCACATTAATACCAATTCAGTCCTTCCGGTAATCACTGACGTGGATGCGAGCCGTCCTATGTGGCACGGCTGACACTGATGTGGACATTTTTACATAATTTTTTTGAATTTTTATGATTTTTTTGTTCCTTTATTTCTTTTATTATTATTTTTTCTTTTTCATTTCTCTTTTTCCTTCATTTTAGCTGGCGAGGGCCAGCAAGCCCTCATCTAGGGCCATTGCAGCCTCGCCTGCGGCCAGTGAGGCCATGAAGGACCTCACCTAGTGTCGCCAGCCAAAATGAACGAAAAAAATAGGGTTAATACCACAAAAATCCCAGATTGGTACACCTGTAACAAATTTACCTTTTAATCAATTTCTGTCAAATTTTACCGTCGAATTTCTAAGTTGGATGACACGTAACAATTGACAGGTGTAACAGTTTAGAGTTTTACCTCTCCGTTTATCACAGGTTTACCAATTTGTGATTTTTTTGTGGTATTAATCCAATTTTACGAAAAGTAAATTTATCACAAGTGTATCAGTTTGGGGTTTTTAGTGGTCAAAAATTTAATTTACGGTAAATTTATCATAGGTATACCGGTTGAAGGTTTTTGGTGGTCAAAACTTTAGTTCGAGGTAAATCTGTCATAGATGTATCAGTTTTGGGTTTTTCGTGGTATTGACCCAAAAAAATAAATAAATAAAGAAAAGAACAAAAAATTCTTAAAAAAATTATAAAATATTTATTAAAATATTATTATAAATGTCCATATCAGTGCTGACCATGCAACGTACGATGGCCAATGCAATAAGTTTAAAAACTCTCTTGATACTATTTTCAATACACGAAAGTCCAATGTATTCCAATGGTTTAATCATGTGAGTTTCTAACGAGATGCATGTCGGCATGCAATGATGCATATTTTTTTGTTTTTACTTACCAAAGGTGGGTTTGACAGAAACTTTGATGTTGATGAGTATGGTGACGCAGCCATTGTTTTTTTCCTTAGAAGAAGACTTGCCACTCGCTTGTTTCCAGGAAGCCAGCAATTCCAGGGTTTTCATGACCTTTCTTGGCTTTTCGGTTGGACTAAACAATGGCTGGCTTACCATCTTTGGCTTGTGCTTATCACACTTACTAATATCACAGAAAAGGCAGGCATGTCTTGTTGCCTGGTACAGCCATGGCTGGCCTACCATCTTCTCCTAATCCTAATCTTAATCTCGGATTAGGACAAAGATTTCGAGATTTGGTACCTTATTTGGCAATTATCTCGACACTTGAACCAAATTTGCCAACATCATCACCCAAAGAACCTTATGAATATACCACTTCTGAAGAATGTAAATTAGGGAAATGTATATCAGTGACTTTATAAAACTAAACGAAAAGAAAAAAGAATTTATTATAGTAATTTTGTGGATTCGTCAAGACCATCGATTCGTCTTATATTAAGAGAAAACACATTTACTCGAACTTTATAATAGGGAAAAACCCAATATTTTTCCCGATATATGTACGTTAAACTAGGCTTGGAACCCATGCATCAAAAATCGCCGCAATTCGATCGAGCTTACAGGAATTGGGTCAAGGATCCCCCCTGTTAAGCGCGCCGATTTTTGAGATAATATCTCGGGTTGGCTCGAGTAATGTTCCTACTATTTGTAGTTCTCGGTCAAAAAAGAAAGAAAGACTCGAGAGGTGTAGCACGCGTGGAAGCTTAGGTGCTGCATGAAAATCATTCTGGTTCTGTCCAGAACTGATTTTTTGTTCCCAGAATTAGTTTTGGACCAGAAACCCGTTTAATAACGCAATTTCATTTTTCTATTTCCGGAACAAGTTTACTTCCAAAACTGATTCTGAAACCAGAAATAAGAACCAAAAAAAAGTTGATTTTTCATTTCTGGAACAAAAGTGAGAACCATTTCTGAGGAATTCATTTTCTTCAACACACATATTCATATGGAAATCACGATCTTTGAGGTGAGAAAAAAAATCAAAAAATCAAAAATTTCAAAACTTAACAGAATGGTTTAGAATCTGTGGCTACCCACTTTCAGTGAAATTTAAATTTTTTTAGGTACCGAAAATAAATTAAAAAAAATAAAAAAAAAATAAAAAATAAAAAATTTCATAAAATGGCTTAGAAAACCTATGGCCACCCACTTTGAGCAAAATTTAATTTTTTTAGTTGCCAAAAAAATAAAAAATAATAAAAAATTCTAAAATTTAAAAACTTCACAAAATATCTTAGAATACCCGTGCCACCCAATTTGAAATAAATTTTATTTTTTAGGTGCCGAAAAAATAAAAAAAGCAAAAATCAAAAATTTCAAAACTTCACAAAATGGCGTAGAATACTTGTGGCCATCCACTTTGAGTGAAATTTAAATTTTTTTAGTTGCCGAAAAAAATAAAAAAAATAAAAATTTCAAAACTTCATGTATAGCTTAAAATACATTGCCACCCACTTTGAATGAAATTTAAATTTTTTATATGCCAAAAAAATAAAAATAAGCAAAAAAGTAAAAATTTCAAAACTTTACTGAATAGCTAAAATACCTGCACACCCACTTTGAGCGAAATTTTATTTTTTTAGTTGCCGAAAAAAATAAAAAATAAAAAGAAAAAATTTCAAAACTTCACAAAATGGCTTAGAATACCTATGGCCATCCACTTTAAGCGAAATTTAAATTTTTTTAGGTGCCGAAAAAATAAAAAAATAAAAAATAAAAAACTTCACATAATTGCTTAGAATACTTGTGGCCACCCATTTTGAGTGAAATTTAATTTTTTTTAGGTGTCGAAAAAAAAATAAAAATAAGCAAAAAAGAAAAATTTTCAAAACTTCACAGAGTGGCTTAGAATACATGTGCACATCCACTTTGAGTGAAATTTAATTTTCTTTAGGAGCCAAAAAAAAAAAAAAATCAAAAATACCATTTGGGCATCTAAAAATAATTAAATTTTACTCAAAGTGGGTGGCTAGAGGTATTGTAAGTCATTCTGTGAAGTTTTGAAATTTTTGATTTTTTATGTTTTTTTTCACCTAAAAAAATTTAAATTTCACTCAAAGTGGATGGCCACATGTATTCTAAGTCATTCTGTGAAGTTTTGAAATTTTTTATTTTTTGCTTTTTTTTTCACCTCCAAAAATTAAAATTTCACTCAAAGTGGGTGGCTACAGGTATTCTAAGCCATTCTGTGAAGTTTTGAAATTTTTAATTTTTTTAATTTTTTTTTGGGTATCTCAAAAAAATTAAAATTTACTCAAAAAGTGGGTGGCCACAGATATTCTAAGCCATTCTGTGAAATTTTGAAATTTTTTTTTATTTTTTTGGGCACCCCAAAATATTTAAATTTTACTCAAAGTGGGTGGCTACAAGTATTCTAAGTAATTCTGTGAAGTTTAGAAATTTTTGATTTCTTGATTTTTTTTTAAAAATTCAACAAATTTCCTATTTTCCCGAAATCTAATTTTTTTTTATTTTCTTGACATTTTGATGATTTTTTATGGAATTTTTCAATTTTTTGGGATTTTCTGATTTTTTTTTAGATTTTTATGAATTTTTCGGATTTTTTAATTATTTTTATTCCATTTCTAAAAAAATGGATTTCTGTTCCTGGAAATAGAATTTTCTTTGTTTATCAAACGGGTTTTGTTTCGAAATAGAAATTTTGTCTTTGTTATCAAACGGGTTTACATTGCGGAAATAGAAATTTTTGAGTCGTTATCAAACGGGTTTTTTTTCGAAACTCATCCGAAAGCGAAATAGAAAAATCATTTCGGTTCGAGAACTCGTTCCAACAGAATGGTGATCATGCGCACCCTTAGGGTTCTGTTTACGGAAAAAAAAACAAACGGATCGAGTTTATTTACTTTTTTTCCATTGAAAGAAACTCCGCAAAGACACGTGACTATAATATCGCAATAACTCATGAGTTACTCTTATAATGCTTCCCAAGCCAATACTTCATATGGCCGCTTTTAAACCGAACATTTCAGCGACATGTCTCGACCCCGATCTCGAGTCCCCCCCAATTTTATTTTTTTTTGGTTGGGTTTGAGACTTGGCTTTTCTCATCGTCGTGTCACGAGCACAACCTCACTCCCCAAGCAAAGGGTCAACCGCGTAAATGGAACAAAACCAGACACATTCTGCCGATGTCATTCCTCACGTGGCACTGTTTCCCTTTTTCGTCTACTTTGAAGTTCTAGAAGGACAGGGGACAACGCGCACTTTTGACTCCTCCCCCACGCGCACACTGCACTGGACATAGCTCACTCTCTTTCCTCGTCTGTCTGCACGGAGACCTATATAAAGAGCCGCAAAATGCTTCCTTGTCTCAATCATCTGAGCTTCAACACCAGCAACGAGAACTCATCTGCGCACACACGCCCAAAAAACAAGTCAACCCAGATCGTCAAAACCGAATCTTGACTGGAGGAAGGAAGAAGAAATGGTGAGGCGCAGCGCGGCGGCGGCGGGTCTCGCGGTGCGCGGGGGCTCGGGGGCGAGGAGCGACCCGAAGTTCAAGGGGGTGAGGAAGAGGGAGTGGGGCAAGTGGGTCTCCGAGATCCGCTTCCCCAACAGCCGCCAGAGGCTCTGGCTCGGCTCCTACGACTCCCCCGTGAAGGCTGCCCGCGCCTTCGACGCCGCGCTCTTCTGCATCCGCGGCCCCACCGCGAATTTCAACTTCCCCGACAGCCCACCAGAGATCCCCCGCGGCGGGTCCCTCACGCCCCCGGAGATCAAGGCGGCCGCGGCGTGGTACGCCGAGCCGGGGCCCATGCCGGCCTGGCTCGAGCTGTCCGGATCCGCATTGCCGGCCCTGCCGCCTTCGCCGTCTGTTTCGGAGGCGAGCAGCGTCCTGACGATCGAGAACGACCTGTACTTGGACGTACCATCCTCGGATCATTCGGCGGGTCCGGAGCCGGGTTCCGGCGAGCTCGATCTCGGGGCGTTCCCGGGCATTGAGGAGTGTCCCAGCGATTTCAACGGGATGCAATTCCCAAGTTTGGGGAATCTTGATGTGTTCTTGGCTCTAGATTTCTTGCTCTGGGGTTTCTGAAGTGGACTGAAAGAAGGAGCCTTGATAGATGAAGACAGCGGACTATTTTATTTGCTATAAGATTTTCCTTTTCTTTTCTTTTCCTTTTGTTCTTGGGATGGACCCGATTTTGTACGGTCATCATACAAAAGCTGACTTTTGGGGTGTAAATTGACGTAGCTTTTGTTGTTTCGGTTCATTCCTTCATCGGATTTCAATTGAAAGCGGAAAGTTGATATTGATTCTGTTGGTAAAGACTCTGGACTGTGAAGTTATTCTAATTATTTCAGCTGTGTAAACCATATTGACACTTGAACAACAGACAGCAGATCAGAATTGCGTGGATAAGCATCGAATCGAAAGTGATATTCAGACTCGTAATGAGCAAGTTGGATTGTCCGAGGAAAGTTTCTTGCTATCTTCTTACGATCATAAACGGACAAGAAATGTCTAGTCGTGTGATAATCAAGTTCGGGCAGGGAACCACGATATGCCGCTTGTTACTCGCAAGGGATGGCGACCACAACTCGAGTATACATGCTTTTCTCATTTTGGCTGGTTTTATCATGAGATTTACATGCAAGTCTACGAGCCAAGCATAAGAGATAGTCTGTAATGAATTGTATGCGGCTTGCATGAGGCAGGCTCGTAGGCTCGATAGGAATCGTTCGATTGTAAATTGTCGTCTTGCTCGTTGATCTTATTCTCTGGGAAATTTAAAAAACCTCGAGTCGAACACTTGTAACGATTATTGTGTAGATCGACCCTAAAACAACAATGGATGTATGAGATCCAACATCCTAGAATCAACTCAAAGTATTTGCCTCATATCAAGGATCGTAATGTCAGTTGACATATGAAACTGTCTCGTAGATACTTCGTGCTTAACGTCAGTAGACGAGCAGATTGATGGACAGAAAATATTCAAAAACTCAAGCTAAAGTACTCCCGATTCAACTCAATATATATGACTCTTGCTGATCTTGATAACACTTTGTGTAGATGCATGATGAATCTTACATTATAATGTGTTTACTACATAATTGTTCGTGCTCGCTGTTCCTATTGTGAACGACCTGAAACTTGACTCGGAGAGGACCGCCGCTCATTTCTCAAACATAATCGGTGTTTTTCCTACCATTTCCTATGGATGATCTTGGGACAAAGTACATGACAAAGAAAAAATGAACTCACCATGACCAAATAGACGGAACCGATCACAAGGTATATTGCAAAAAAAAAAAAAAAAAAAACGACAACGACGATCCTTGCATTGGATTGTCGCAGTTTGCCGAGTATTTGTTAGATGTGTATTGACCATGGTAATCGCACACGTTGGTGCATGCTTTGGCATGACAGGACGGAAGGCCGGAAGGCCGGAAGGACTCCATGCTCTCAATTCCACTAGCACAGAGTCTTTTCCTGGACTGGAGGAGGCCTAAAATGGGTTTAAATTGACAGCAACCTCACGTATCGATGATTGTCTTCCCCGGTAATTTACATGTAGCCCTGTTTTGGTAAGAAGAGAAGGACCTTAAAGAGGTAATGGCGGTGTGTCGCACTAAAGATAAGTACATTACAACGTCACACCTGAACTCTCTCCGAGTTTGATATACTCCTAACGCAAGAATCGGGATTATGCAGCTTCTTTGTCCTGGCCACTGAATCCAATCTTCATGAGGGGACCGATAAGTTCTTTCCAACTGATTGCTAGTCTGGGAACAATTCTGAAGTGACAAAAGCTCAACTGATTCTGCTTAGTTTCAGTTGTTCTTACCTTATAAAACATGGTTTTGCCGACAAATTCTGCGCAGCATATTAATGAGAGATCTGAACCGAGCCGCCCACAAAGTAGGAGACGAAACATAAATGTATCAAGACTCAGCCATTTACAAGGAAAGTGGTTATTCATCTATCATGACATCGGTGGACGACTCAACAGCCAAAATTTGCGTGAGAAAGTGTGGCTCTTGAACGAACTCTAGAGGAATTCGTTACTTCTTTTACCAGCTTCAGTAGTGTTAATGACATTCCGACGCGATTGGCAAAAACTCTTATGTGAAGTGCAATACTTATTGCATCAAAATTTGTAACGGAAAGTTCTATACAGAATATCAATTACCTCATTGCCGAAATAGTCATCATGCCATTTCTTCTAGGCTTGAGACCAAAAAACTGCCAAACAAACGGTGCTACTGCGTTCTGCTATAGTTTTCTCCAAAATTTTTGGATTAACTAGTTTCTCGTACGAGAAACCTGACCGGACATTTCTTCCCCATTTTAACTCCGGTTATTGTCAAATTCGAGGCAAATGCTTCAGAGGCAGTACTGTCATCTTGCTACATCAGTACAAAGAACGGCATGCTAATGCAAAACGCAACACTTACATTTGGCAGATAAATGGAACCATGAAGGACATGACTTTCTTATTTATATGGAGCATCGCATTGTGCAATGACGGCTCATATTTAGGGCTGTATCTGAGCTAGATAGCAATAAGAAGTTCTTACTGAACAATATGAGGTGAGGAATTGCCTCATTCGTGACTCGTGTACAACAAACCTGGTGACGTTACACTTACTAGCAATTCCTATCAGAGAAAGAATGTTATTTGGTTATGAATTTCAGTTGGATTACGCGCTAGTCTAGAAGTTTGAGAATACACTTGCATAATGACTACTTGACTAAATCATTCATTTTCATCTGGTTACAGAAGCTGAGATGACAAACTTGGCAATACATTTGAAGGGCAGCATACAAGTACTCCTCCGCTTTTGCCGGGTTATAAACTCCGGTATTACAACCTTAAACAATGCTAACAGAAGAAGCCGGTACTAAGTATTAGCTGTCTTGATGCAAGTCGGCTTTCGCATCCATATCTTGCCTGAAGTGCTAAGTTAAAAACAAAATCTCAGTAGTGGCGTTGTTCATTTTCACAGTGATCTAAACCAAAAGAAATGAGTTCATTTTCTCATCGTGACATTGATGCTGCAAATATTTTAGGCCAGTTCTAAACCAGAAGAATCTCGTTTTCATGAAGGGACTGAAGTTTTTCCAACTGATTGAGAGTCTGGGAACAATTCTGAAGTAACAAAAGCTCAATTGCTGATCCTGATTCTGCTCAGTTTCAGCTATTCTTACCTTATAAAACCATGGTTTTGCCGACAAATCTCCCGTAGCATATTAATGAGAGATCTGAACCGAGCAGCTTCGATAGCATAAATAATTTTCCGATGCGATTAGCAAAATCTCTTACCTAATTTACAATACATGTTACATCAAAATCTGTAAAGGAAAGTTCTATACAGATTATTAACTATGTTATTGCCGATAGTCATCATGCCATTTCTTGTAGGCTTAAGACCGAAAAACTGCCAAGCAAACGGCGCTATTGAGTATACCAATAGCTTTCATCGAAGTTTTAGGATTCACTGATTTCTTGTCCAAGAAACCTGGCCGGACAATTCTGCCCCATTTTAACTCCAGTTATTGTCAAATTCTAGGCAAACGCAAATGCTTCAGAAACTGTACCGTCATCTCGCCACATCAGTGCAGAGAACTGCAGGCTAATGCAAAAATGAACACCGATATTTGGCCGATTAATATACCCATGGGGTGAGGATCACATTATGCAATGATGCTCGCTAATTATAGGGCTGTATCTGAACTAGATAGCAGTTAAAAAAATTTCAAACTGAACCGGACGGGTTGAGGAATCGCCTCAGTTGTGACTCAAGTTCAATAAACCTGGTCACGTCACACTTACTATCAATCCCTATCAGCAAAAGAATGTTAGTCGATTATCAATTTCAGATGGATTGTGCGCTAGTTGAGAAGTTTGAGGATTCACCTGCATGATGACTACTTAACTAAATCATTCATTTTCATCTGGTTACAGAAGCTGAGATAACGAACATGGCAATATGTTTGAAGGGCAACATTGAAGTACTTCTCCGCTTGCCGCATTATAAACTCCGGTATTACGACCTTAAACAATGCTAACAGACGAAGCTGGTACGAAGCATTAGCTGTCTTGATACGAGTCTGGTTTTCGCATCCGTATCTCATCCGAAGTGCCAAAGGGAAAAAACAGACATCTCTCAAAGGTGGCATGGTTCATGTTAAGTGATCTAAACCAGAAGAAAGGAGTTCATTTATCATGTCATGGATGCTGCATACATTTTAGGCCACTCGGGTACTTTTGTTTTACCTTGATGTGCGCTCTCTCCACAGCTCATGCAAGTGCCAAGCTACACCTCACCTTATGATTTCTAAAGTTTGATTTCACCATTGACAAAGATAGCATTCGTTTTCCACTTCGGCATATTCATTCTTATCTTTACAACTAATATTAATTCAAAATATTGCATGACACGCTAAACCTTTACTCTACCCTGTCAAAACAGAAAGAAAAATTTACTCCCTTCAAGGTAATACTAATACGTCGCAACATCGTGATGCCGGTCCCGTTCCCGATTCTGATCCCGCTGCTGTACTTACTTGGCCTTTCTTATCTACGGATAAAGCCCAGCCCGGCTCTTCTCTAGTCGGTCCACAGGTCGCCAGGATTTGGGCTGGGCTTCTTTGAAATACATAACCATTTCCTACAAAATGCAATAATTTGGAAATAGCCCTAGTTTCCTCCTAATGATAATGACAAGATGGAAAATGCAAGCTGTAACTTACCAAGAATTTGGTGTCATACATACCTGGTTTGTAACTTTTGGGTGGTGTCCATTTTGAGCAACTTCTTAGCCCAATTGCTCCATCATCCTCAATCAACATCATCTTTCCACTAAAGGGCCTCCATTAGCATTTTTGAGATTATGTGTACATCTTCTCTACAATGGATTAGCCTTTCCCATGACCACTCCGTATGTTTTCATGGAATGCTTTCGCTTTGGGGCTCAATGAAATTCAAGGAATAGTTAGGTGCTCCTAGAGCACAACGTCATCGTGGCACGTGATATGTCGATGGCACCTATCTAATGACATGTTTGATGAATTTTCTTATTTAATTTTTCATTTAAGAAAAAGAAAAATAGGTCGATTTGAGAGTATGCGACACTCGAAGGTTTGTGACGATAGACCATGTGAAGCCACGACGACATCTTCTTGAGGCACTCGAAAATTTCCCATTCGTCATTGGTAGAGAGTCGCTAACAATGGGGTTTACCATTACATCGCTTTAGAAACTTGCCATAGAACTCCTTTTCAATCTTTGAGGTTTTAGGGACTAGGATTAGGGCAGGATAACGGCATAAAACAGGGGGAGATTATCGATGAGGAAGCACTCAGATCATCTCTCGCGCTTTCGTTTTCAATAAGTCAATCAAACTATGAATAATCGGACCAAACCCCGTTTGACGCTGCATACGATTTACTTATTTAAATAATCCACTTCCGATTTGTCGATCTGAACTCAAAATATGTAAATCTGCATTAGCTTCTTTGACACCTAATTATATAGACCTGTCAAAATGAGTCGTAAACTAATTTTTTAACCCGTATTTGATGAGTTGGATTGTTAAATGAATTAGTTATATTCAATAAATGAGTTTACAATAATAAAGACTCAACCTACCTCTATGACTATATCTTCACTTTTTCTCGCCCTCAATCGATCTTACGCTTGCACCTCAGTTTGGGTATGAATTGTTCAAGAATTGGTTAAATATGGGTGTTTTAACAATATGAGTCGAGTTGAATATGTGTCATTAGATTTGCATTGCATGGAAACGATCAAAATAGGTTAATTTGGATCGGATCATTATCAATCCGATTCGTCCGTTTGACATGGGGACTAGCCAAAAATAATTTGTTACACATTGAATGGGGGAAGAATGTTGTCAAAATCTCTACGTTGTCCGAATCATAAATCGAGTCGGTGTTGTGGGTAGTCATGGCCACGGTTCGGAACCGGCGGTTCCGGTTTGTGGCCACGTGTGAACCGGAACCGGAACCGCCCCTAGCGGTTCCGGTTCCGGTCCGGCCGGTTCCAGTTCATAATTTAAAAATTAAAAAAATAAATTATGAAATAAAAAAATAAATAATTATAAAAATATGAAATAATGAATTATTCAATATAAATTATAATCAAAATGAAAATTGTAGGGGTGATCGGTTCCGTCGGAGCAGGAACCGAACCGTAAGACCGGTCTTTTAATTTTAGAACTAGGAACTGGATCGGCAAACCATAGAACAGGGAACCGGACCATTGGTCCGGTCCGGTTATAGGCAGTCCAATGGAACCCTTTGCTCTTAACTAGCAAAGGATCGTAGTCACAAAAGGCATACAACTTCACATGCTCATGGCTTGGCTTGGATTTTATAAACAACCCCTTTTATGGTCTCTTCATTCCCATTCGATGTGGGACTCTTGGCATTTGCATGAAGACAAGCCAAGAGTCTCACATTGAAGGCGTTCAAGGCAAACCGAGAGTCCCACATCGAATGGGAATGAAGAGACCATCAAAGGGGTTGTTTATAAAACCCAAGCCAAGCCTTGTAATTAGAGTTCAATACACCCAAGCCAAGTATTGCAATTGGAGATCAATGCACTTACAATGTATGGCAATTAGAGTTCAATTTGTTTTATAAAAAAAAATTAAATAATGAAATTTTTTATAAAAAAAAAATTCATTATTATTATTATTTTTAAAATAATTTGGAACCGAAACCGGGCCCGTAGGTCACGGGCCGGTTCCGGTTCCGAACCGCGGGCCCGGGTTTGACCGGGCCGGTTCCGGGCCAAAACCGGCCCGTGGCCATGACTAGTCGTGGGGGTGTAGCTTTCCCCTCGGGTCGCCTTGCCTTGTCCACCGGGTTACCTCCCCCCCCCCCCCCCTCCCCCCCGGACTAGACGTCGGATTCCCCACACCTGTCGAGCGTCACGTGAGCGGACCTCCGTCGGTGACTTGTTAGATAGCAACCTGAGGCCGTAGGAGGGGTCCAATATTATTGTTATTATTTTTGGTCAATTGTAGGGGGCCCAATATGAAAGCAACAAATTCGATAATAATTCCGTTTGGACATTATTGCCTGCTCGGAATTCACGGAAATGACTCAAATGCCCCTCGATCGCCATCACAATTGCACCCGTTTTTTTTTTTTTTGGTGGGTACGGTGGCCGAGATGTAGAGAGAGATCGAGAGCCGTTCGATCGAGATCGAGCGGCTCCGGCAGATCCTTTCAGAGATCGGAAGCCCGTTTCCGAGCGGGCCGAGTCACGTTTGGTAAGCAGTTCCGGCTTACGCTCGTATATCATCGCAGTCACGAAGCTGTCCAAGTATATTATCAATTGGATGAGACGAAGGTTCCCGTTGAGTGACCTCCAAGACGAGTTTTTTGGGGAGTTGGAAATGGAGCTTTGTGCTTTTCTTTCTGCTAAAATACCGACAAAAGCAAATCGATCCATGTGGATGGTACAAGGGCCATCACTTTCGTGCTCCTAAAAGAAAAAACGAAAGCTCCTTTTTCTTTCTCGCCCCCGACATAAAAAAATGGGGAAAAAAAGAGGGGGCAAATTGAAATTAGATGAATTGTCAAAACATAATTGATTTTGATCCGTAAGAGCTAAAATCAAAGCCAGAGTGAATTTGACGTCTATGAGATCACCATGAATACATCTCTTCTAGTCAAAGATCAGTATTGGCAATAGTACTGGGACCATGAGGACTAGCTTGCCAAAATTATTGACAAGGAAATATGACATGCTCCTATCGAGATCTGTGATGGTCAACTTGTAATTTGTCGCATCATTTGATTTATCGATTTTGTAAATTAATCCTAGAATGTCCAACATTACTCTTCCTACTTAGCTTCTTGCGTGTAAAGCTAAGCCACTTCCCTCCCGCAGGTCTTTTCATCGATTTTGGTCAAGATAGAAAACGATATTTCGATTTGTGAGATATTACAAAAATTCTTCTGAAATGATCTTAAACACTGATTTTTTTTACATATTTCTACAAAGGGGCGGAGTTATTTTCACACTATTTTTTTCATTTTTTGAAACCCGATTTTGCTCAGAAAAGACATTCTTTTATTGAGAGGGAGAGAGAGAGAAGAGGTTGGTAAATATTGAATCAAATCTTGAAATCGAGAGTAATTCGATCGATTCATTTAAAATACACGTGTTTCAATTCAAAAGAGAGAAAAAGAAAAAGTTCGCACATTTAACTCTCAAATTCGATGTCATAAGCTAAAGAGCAGTAACCAAAGCTAAAATCAAAGCTTCCCCCTTTAATCTTTTCTAATCCCAACAAAGGGCAATTCTAACTCTCAAATTCAATGTCCAAAGCCAAAGAGCAATGACCAAAGCTAAAACCAAAGCTTCCCCCCTTCCACTTTTCCAATCCCAACAAAGGCCAATTCATTCATGTGGACTGTAAAAAGGGCTCTTACTTTCATGCTCCCAAAAGGGGAAAAAGGCAAAAGCTCCTTTCCCTGCCCTCACGCCTAATAAGAAAATGGCCAAGAAAAAGGAAAAAATGTGGAGAGCATGCAAATCAAGCAAAGAGGAACGAAAAGGGCACGAGGAAATCAATTTCCCTCCTCCCCTCGAAATTCCCATCCATAATCACACGAAAGAGACGGCCATTATACCCATGGAGGTGGTTCCGCGATCCCGAGAAGGCACGGCGGTACCCTCCCGGGGCTTCCACGGAACATCGCGGCGACCGTTCAGATCGATATCCATCATAAGGGCACGGCGCCTCCCGAGCGCCATCAAATCGCCCGCGCGACAGCATACCCTGAGATCGCCATCCGGGACGGATTAAAAAGCAGAAGTTGCGTAAAGATATGGCTTTCTACTAGCATCGGGGTCCAACAAATAGAGAGTCCTGCAAATAGTGGAAAAGAAATAAATCACAGATTGAACAAACAAAACAAGCCAAACCCCATCCCATGTGGTTCCAAAGAGCATTCATTCATTCCCATGGACTCTTCTAGCATTGATCAAAAAAAAGCAGAAAATCACATCACGAAAGCCAAACACTCCCAGTAGTGGCCACAAGCTAAGCAGGTTGGGCCCCACGATACAACCTCCCTTAGGAAAAGAAGGGGGCCCACCGTTTCAGTGGGCTTAGGGGGGGCCTACTCCCTACCTACTCAAGTGGCTCAGGGCAATCATTCAGCTCCCGGATCCCCGCCACGCGTCCCGCCCCGGGCCGGACGGACGGTCCCGATGCACTTGGCATCTTCCCTTCCTGTGTCGCGCGCGCCTCGCTGCGGGGCCCCCCGCCCGGACCGGGTCAAATCCCCCTCCCCTTAATAATTACGTCCCAAATAACCACGAGAGTTTACCTTAACGACCACCCTTCTTATTTGAAAAGAGAAGGTGAAGAGTTCGAATTTCATATTTTTAGGAGAGATTAAAGATGTAAACGTATAGTTTTAGATGTGAATTTCGATTTTTACGCTTTTCACGAGACAGAATTAAAAATTTAAGAGTAAGCCGAGAGTTAAAATAGAGCAGGTAAAAAATAAAATTAAACAACGTCCCAATCATTGGACACAGACGTTATGGAAAACCCGGCCCCACACTGACAAGCGACCTTTTACTAAAAATAATGTCCGAATCCCCGGGATTTTTTAAATAATAATTCATTACAAAAAAAACTTATTAAAAAATGTATTTTTTTTTAAAACCAATGGGCTCGGTCTAACCACCAAACCACTCCCACGTCTCACATATAACTCCAAAGAAGTTCCGAAGGGCTTCGCAGGCGCGCACACGTGAAATCTCTAATCAAAGATCCTTTCATCGAACACACCCACGCCCGGTCGCTCCGATTCTTGAGAAATCCCGACCTTTGACGAGGCCGGAAGAGAGGCGGCGGCGGTCATGTTGGGCAGGAGGCCGTTCATCGGGAAGCTGTCGGACCTATTGATATCCGGCGGCCGGGGGGCCGGGCCGCCGCCCGACCCAACCGCCGCCGCGGGGGGGGCCAGCCCGAGGACCCCGCTGGACTTCAAGGTCCAGTCGCCGAGGGGCCCGAGGGGCTACGACCTCGGCTGCGGGGTCGGGCTCGGCATCGTGGCGGCGCTCGAGCGGTCCGGCGAGGTCGTCCCCGGGGGCGGCGCCGCTGCGTGCGGTGCGGCCCGGGCCTGCCCGGCCGCGCCTCCGCCGCCCCCGTCGTCGGGAAGGGCAAGGGGTGCGCCGGGATTGTTGTTGGAGGAGGAGGAGGAGGGTTCGAGGACATGGAGGCGGAGGATCGGCTGGAGAGCTACACGTACGTGACTTGTCATGGACCCGACAGGTCCTCCACGAAGGTGTACTACGATGGGGGTCTGGATTGGCCGAGCGAGCACGAGAGGCCTCACCGCGATGGTGCCGCCGTCGCCGTCGCCGTCGCCGGCGGTGATTACGGTGTTTCGAAAGCGCCGTGGTGGAGGACCGCGAGTGAAGAAGCGGGTGTTCCGGCTTTTCAGACGCTGGACTTCCTCAGCGCATGTCACTTGTGCGGGAAGAAGCTGCATGACAGAGACATCTACATGTACAGGTACCATAGATGATAGATCCACCGTTTCTCTTATCGTGTTTCCCAATCTAGTGTTGATGTCAAGGGCAATGAAGTATCGATCCTTTCAGTCTTTCCGGTTCGGGTGAATTGATGTGTATTTTCTTCCCGTTTCCGCGATGAGCAGGGGAGAGAAAGCATTCTGCAGCACCGAGTGCAGATCGAGGCAGATAACGATGGACGAGCGGAAAGAGCAGAAATGCAGGAACGAAACGTCGAAGGCGGCGGACCTTTCGAGCTCGCCGTACACGAAGGACCGGATCTTCTCAACTGGGATCGTTGCAATTTAGAGCGTAAGGCGCATGAGTGCATGAAACCGGGAAGATGGTTCAACAGTTTCGTACATATAGACGGCATAAAATGACTACTATACGAGAGATCGATCTTTAGCTTTGCTTTTGAGAAGAAAGACGAGAGAGGAGAGGATGGAAATTTTGCCCGGATGTAAGAGTAGAGCTCCAACTTCTGTAATGGAAATCAGGGGGCTCCGAGGAAGAAAATAAAGTGAACTTGAAACTTTCCAAACATGTCCGGGAGCCTTTCTTCTTTGTCTTTACTCCTGATGCAGGAGTACTCACAATTTGGTGCAGTCGACCTAGTCAACGTGAAATTTAGATACAATTGACTCCTTCAAACACACCCGAAACAAGTTCTTGTTCATGGCGATCGAGAGACTCGTGTACATACATCGCGGTATGGCGGTGTCCTTCTCCGCACCAATTGCTCCTGATCTCTCTTAATGACATATTTGAAGAACAATCTCTAGTCGCATCGGCTCGTATGGAAGCAATATTCATCAACGCAGAGATGGACATTGCGAGGTTCATCAATTTGGGATGTTGTTCCTTGGAGTGATGAATCACGATTGATCTAATAGACATTTTAAGAAAAGGGAGGTGCTCTGTTTTTGCCTGGAATTCGCTGCCCGAACGCATTGCATTTATGACAGGATACAAACGGAGCAATCAAAAACTTCGATCCACCTTCAGCCCAAAAAGAGAGAAACAACTTTTGATTCAAAAGTGAGCTTGGAAATTAACAGCGAATCATAGTAAAAGTTTACTTGGAAGTTGCACGCATTTTAACTATATAAATTTAAACTGCCAAAGCCAGAGTTAATAGCAGCGATGATCACAACAGTCGACCAACCATGGCGAAGCATAAGTTAAGCAATCTGAATCCTACAAAGAGCAAGTACGGTATTAACAAAGTAAAACGCAGAACATTTCTTTGTTCTTCCGAGACTTATTACTGCTTCCGGATCATTATACAGCAGGGAAAAATCACATTTCATAATCTAATGGTAATACATGAGCTGCTGGGTCGTTGCGACACTCGGAAACCCGCCATCATAGATTGCCTGACTGGCTCCAGCAGCACCCATTCCCATGGCTGCCTGTTTGAGCATGTGTTGACTCTGAGGGTGCATAAGGGCTTGCATGCCTGCCATCTTGCTTAGAGCCATCTGTCGCTCATAAGCAGCCAGTTCAGCGGCTGAAAAACCTGGTATATGTGCAGCAACCGGTGGTGGAAGGGGAACGGAACTTGTTCCCGGTGGAGTTGGTTTGTTACCCCACGAGCACTGCGAGGAATAGAGGTCAATTAATCAAACCATCATTAACGTCAAGCAAAGCGACAACGTATATCTGCTCCACAATCAGAAGTTAGGCAACATAAGCAAAGCACAATAACAAACAAACCAATCTCTGTCCCCATCTCTTAAGTACCATGCATACCCATCGTGGCCGTCACATTAGGAAATATTGGGGAAAGAAAGGCAGTTGCGTTAGTAGAGTCCAGTTGTCATTCAACTCAGTAGGATATTGCAGATGATAAATAGGACAGGTCCACCAAGGAAGAGGATACATGTACTTATGCATGCAAGGAAACTAGCTTTTCCTATTCAACAGCCCCCGACAAAAAAGATCCTATTCTTCAATTCTTGCCTGCTCAATCGTAGCAGTGCTCCTATTCTTCAAAGATTGAAATCTTTCAATGTCTTCAAAACTTTTTTCATAAATGCATGACTGGCATAAGAGACAGGCCTCAACAAATTATCCAGCTGTAAAATAACAACAGGCTTGGACCCATGAAATGGGCTAGTAGTTCAAGTGTGGGGATGAGATGTTGATTTATCCTACCAGAAAATGTTAAGGATAGGAAAAGTAAGAAATACATCAAAATTAAAGCTAACTTTTATATCTAAATACCTTGATTGGTTTACCACAGAGAATGCGAGCATTTCCCATCTGTATGGCCAGTGCAGCTTCAGCATGTGTGCTGTACCTAACAAACCCAAAACCTTTATCGCGTTGCACCCGCACATCTTCTATGACCCCAGCACCAAGGGAATGAAAATGACGATGCAGATCAGGTGAAGTAACCTGCAAAATCACCAATGTGAGGTTAAAGAAAAATTTTAAAGCAGATGATTTAGCTCTAGTACCCTTTAGTTTGACAGATCTAGTAAATCATGAGATTGCCATCCAATTGGCAAGCAAATACAACTGAAATCAATATCGCACAAGTTGGACCGAGAAATCAAAGCAAAACTCAACACGGTGGGTCAGTTTCTAGAACCTTTGACTGCCTTTAGATCTGTCATCCCCATGAGGTTAGTTGTCCTACACTACATGAGCTTCATTGATATGAATAAGCCTACTAACAGAAAATTTTGATCTAAACATAAGCAAACTGAATCCAGACCGATATGTGGTCTTAGCCACAAACAAAAGCAAATGCTTTCTATCCAAAGACAAAAAAAGATTAGCAAGAGAAAGATGAAAAAGATGTAGCTAATGTCAATGGATCAGTAAGAAAAGAGGGGGAAAAGAGAAGACAAAAAAACTTAAAATGGTCTAAGAAAAAGGGACCAAATCCTTGCCTCAGGAGCAAGATTGCCAACATAAACAGTTGTATATTGGGGATTGTTCTCTGGAGCATCATCACTATTCCTCTCTTGACCATCATCTGCATGGTGGAAGGAGAATGAAAAAGAAAAAAATAAATCAAAAAACAGACTTGCCACCTCACACTTGGAAAGTAACATGACAAACTTAAAAGGGCATCAGGCCTAGTGGTTTGGCGGAGGGGGAGAATGACAAAATGTTTGGCCCGGCCATGCAGAAGAACCAAATCATGAACATCTTATTAAGCACCACAAATTGACAACCAATGTCCATTGGCTTCTAAATGAATCATACTTCTGTATAACTATACTGATCCCAAAATAGCTATCCAGATCTCAGGATTAGCTAAATCCACCCAGAATAAAAATTGTGAAAGGTATCGCATAAAATTGATAGAATTATACACACCATCCAAAGAAGTTACCTGATGTTCCAGTTGTTAGCTCAACCACACTTTTGGCATCACTCTGTTTATCATCATTAGAATTAGCACCCTTCGCCGCCCAGTTACAACGTATTTGACGACTTCCAAGCCACTTTCCTGCGTTATTAAAATGGATGAATTGCTTTCAATAGAAATTAGAAACATATAACTAAAAATGGGTCGATTGCAAAGAAATCACATGTAAGTATAGGATAGCACAATATACAGACTATCAGTTTGACTTTCCAAAGTGATACTCATAATAGTCAAAAGCAAAGATTAATAAGATGCTCCTTCATCCCTCCCTCCACCATTCCAGTTGTATGAATAAAAGAAGCGGGTAAGGCATTTTGATAATAAGTATATAAATCAATCATATACACTTGATGCTTTGCCATCAGTGAACACCCGAGAATAAATTGAATGTCAATACCGAACAACCAGAGACTTATTTTTCATTCCCCCAACTATCCTACAAAATCCAGAACTAATTTTTAACACTAAATTCATTAAGGGAAGAGATGCTAATTCAAGTCATATCTGAATAACATAGCCTAGAAAAATATTTAAGGGTCCATGATCGTACGAAGACAAAAAGATTACTCTTCCTATAAAGAATGCATCCTCGAAACAATCACAAAATTTACACACAAGCCAGAACAGAAAATAAATTGAATGATATAAAAGAATTGGCAAGGAATTCACATACCATTCAAATCATTTATTGCACTCTGAGCATCCTGTTCACAAGGTGTCAAATCATGTATACAGAAAATTACGCCGCGGTTAGAAAGTACACATTTTAAGAAGGATGGAGTATATCTGTAGAGCAAAAGAAACAATGCCAAAGAAATTGAACTATGTACCTGCTGATTACGAAACGAGACAAAACCAAATCCTCTGGAACGCCCAGTCTTTTGATCCCACATGACCCTTGCATCTCTGCAAAGAGTTGAGTAACATCAATATACATACAACATTCTTTCAATCATAGGTCACAAATGTGGATATCTTCCAATTCGAAATCACCAAAAGATTACAAACATACAAAAGAACATATAAGGGAGCAAAGCAGAGAGCTTACGAACAACTTGAATAGACAGAGAAGCAAGCAAACAATGTCGCATCTGTAACCTCTGGGCTCAAATCACCAACAAATATATTAAAGTGCCCTGAATTGAAAGAGCACACTTATCATTTGCACGCCAGAAACATACTACCCGTCTGCAGTGTCCTATGCTATGGACATACAAAGTACAGGATGTATTGGTTATACTACATACCAGATGTGTCCTCTCTCTGACTACTAGCATACGCCCAGTTGACTTTGATTGGTTGTCCAAACCTGCAAACAAATCATCAACATACAAGGAAAAAGAAAAGAAATAAAGTGGGCTTTATTTCTTTCTGGACTTACAAATGCCTTCCATTGAGAGTCACAATGGCAAGGGCAGCAGATCTTCTATCAAAGTAGTCCACAAAACCATATGATGACTACAAAAGTACAACGATTAAACCAAAAATCAATACAATGAGCCACTACCAACAAATCAAACCGTGAAAAGCTCCTCAATAAATAAATAAATAAAACAAAAGCTAAGCAATGGCCACTAGCCATACCACAAATTTTCCACAACCGAATCCAGGTACAACCAGTGTAGTCAAAGGCAAAAGCGCATTAAGGTGCTGCGACCCTAAAACGGCTAAAATGAAAGGGGAAGGTAAAGCGCACGCCCGTGCAAAGCAAGGCACTATAAAGCAAAACTTTTGAGCAGTAACAGTCTCAAACAAGAATAAACTTTACATACTAATATATAAACTATATCTGAAGTGTAGATAGTGTGCAAGAAAAGCGTGCACTTAGCCATAGAGATGGAGTGAAAAGTAACCGAACATAATGTCATACAACTCAAAAGAAAACAAAGTCAAACACCATTTTCTTCTAGGTTTAAGAATTACATAATTCTATAAATTTTTTTGGGGTCCCTTTTTCCATTTATCTTTTTGAAATAGAAGGATAAATCTCTTTCAAAAGAAAGACTCCTTAGGGTTTCCATACAATTTGCATCAGGCGAGCGCCTCGTGCGCTTATGGCTTAGGCGCATGCACCCTGTTAAGGGAACCTCGTCTAGACATCACAGAGGCAAAAGGCCATCGCCTCGCCTCGTTTTTTGCACCTAGGCGTGTGCCTTGTGCGCTTTTGACTACACTGGGTTCAACACCCCTGAAGTAGTCCCTAAGCGAACATATGCAAGTCCGCTTCTTAACGTCCTCAAGTTGCAAATGTTGCCACTGGGATGGAAAAACAAAAACTAACCTTCTCTTTTCTAATAAGCTTGCATCCTTCAATAGGACCAGTGCTTGAGAAAACCTCTTGAAGAAGGGGTTCTGTGACCTGGGGGTGGATGTTTCCAACATATCTGCAATAGATCATCAGGTAAAAAGAGACAGAAAATGAGAAATCCAGATAGATTACTAATGAAAGGGTGCAAATTTAAAGATGACTTAACAATACATCATAGCAAGATAAGTGAGAAATAGAATCTCTAAGATCACTTTGGGCTGAAAAATTAATCAAGTCATGACTTGGGAATACTTTTTCAACTGCATAACCATACTTAGTTTTCATTGCACAATCATTCCTCCAATTTAAGGGCACATACAAGTGTGGAAGCCACCAAAAGATGCTGAAAGACATTAATGAGAGAAAACAATAGCTGACAAGCAGAAAAGAAGAGCTAAGGAGCTACTAAAGGACATAATACGCAGACACTCACACGCTGCGGCATGTAGCCGAGTCAAACCCAGGTGGTAGATTTCCGCTCAAGATAGGCTCTATCTGCTAAAAGACCAAATGTCAAAAATTTCAGAACCATAAAAAGAGGCAAAAAAACAATAAACTCAACCACACAAAGTCCCAGTGCAAAGTGGTGCCTCCCGCTCACATGCCTGAATGAAGAATTAATTAAGATGCCACTTGAACGTTTAACCTCAATATCACATTTATATCCAGTGTAATTGCAACCCCACCCCCCTCCTCCCCCCCCCCAAAAAAAAAAAAAAAAGCAACTTGCACTAAAATGACAAGAGTAGCTCTACATAGCCGGTGTATTAGTCATTCCCTTCAATGATTGCTAAACTATAAGATAAACATCACCAGCATTTCAATCCACTCTAAAGCTTTGGAATTTAAAAATACAATAAAAACCAAAAAGAAGAAATTCTAACACCCATCATAGGAATCAGTCTTCCTGGCCAACACCATAAGGAACACGACAATTTAACCAAACACAGACTATCATACAGAAGCTCCTCCCACAGCAAAAACACTCGGATTGACCGACACCCAAAGTCATCACACCCACCCCGCGCATTACACTTTGGCAGAGACTCATTCCACAGAGAAATTCCTCGGGCCAAAGCCAAACCCTAAAGCGCCCGCCATCGCAGCCGCAAACCCATCGGCCCAGCTCCGACGAAGACGCCAAAATCAGAGCAAAGAACGAGCCGCGAAAACCAGCAACACCCAAAACAAAGAAAATCAAGAAAAGCACCTGAGGAGCAGCAAGAAGACCGTGATGGTAGAGCGACTGCTGCATCATCGCGTGCTGCTGCTTCAGAAGCCTCTGCTGCTGCTGCTGCTGCATCTTCGAATCAAAGATTGTCTAATCTATTGCAAAAAACCCAACCCAAGAAAAAACAACAAAAAAGATCGAACCTCCCCCCCCCACTGGGGTTCGGTGTCGCAGGAGACGCTGAGACGAAGATGAAAAATCGACGAAAAAACGACGGGGGGAAGAAGAAGAAAAGGAGGAAAATTCGAAGGAAAAAGAAGAAAAAACCCTCGAAAAAAAGAGAGGGAAAAAGAAAAAAAAAAAAAGAGCAAAGATCAATCGCAGGAAGCAGAGGAAGGAGGAGGAAGACAAAGGCGAAAGCAACGGTGGACTCTGTGCCAGCGCATATATATAGGGGCTTTCATTTTTTATTTTTATTTTCATTCTTTATTTATTTTTTGTATTTTGTAAGTTAGATCGATGGTACATCTCGTGTATTTGTAATGGTATTCTTCTTCTTGACGTTTGTTCGTGCACATGGCAGTATAATATAAGTTCAATTCGACATGGCCGCGATAAATTTATTTTTCACGGGAACAGAAAGCGCGAGAAGGCATGTCGGCTCGAGTTTCTCGAGTCGGCTACGTCGTGTTCGAGATTTTAGGGTGCGAATGGTAACCATTCTGCTCCAGAAATCAAATTCTTGCCAGAAATTGATTTCTGGAATTCTTGCTAGAAATTGATTTCTGGAGAAGAAATCTGTTTGGTAAAACATGACTAATTCTGCTCCAGAAATTGATTTCTGGAACAGAAATCTATTTTGATTTGTTGATTTTGTTTACACCTAAAAAAATTTAAATTTTACTCAAAGTAGGTGACCACATGTATTATAAGCCATTCTGTAAAGTTTTGAAATTTTTTATTTTTTTTATTTTTTTTTGCACCTAAAAAATTTTAAATTTCACTCAAAGTGGGTGGCCACAGGTATTCTAAGCCACTTTGTGAAGTTTTGAATTTTTTTATTTTTTTTATTTTTTTGGCACCTCAAAAAATTTAAATTTTACTCAAAGTGGGTGGTTACAGATATTCTAAGCCATTCTGTGAAGTTTTGAAATTTTTTATTTTTTTATTTTTTTAGGCACCTCAAAAAATTTAAATTTCACTCAAAGTGGGTGGCCACAGGTATTTTAAGCCATTTTGTGAAGTTTTGAAAATTTTTAGTTTTTTATTATTTTTCTTTTTTTTTTCACCTAAAAAAATTTAAACTTCACTCAAAATGGGTGGCCACAAGTATTCTAAACCATTCTGTAAAATTTTTGATTTTTTATTTTTTGATTTTTTTTGGCACCTAAAAAAATTTAAATTTCACTGAAAGTGAGTGACCACAGGTATTCTAAGCCATTCTGTGAAATTTTGAAATTTTTGATTTTTTGATTTTTTTGGCACCTCAAAAAAATTTAAATTTCACTCAAAGTGGATGGCCACAGGTATTCTAAGCCATTTTGTGAAATTTTGAAATTTTTGATTTTTTTCATTTTTTGAATTTTTTTATTTCTTGTAAAAAAGGAAATTTGGGCTAGAATGCATTCTGGAAGAGAGAAGCTACAAAAAGTAGCTTCTCTTTTTGGGCCAAAACTCATTCTGGAAGCAAAAATTCATTCTAGAGCAAAAAAAAGAATGAAGTTTTACCAAACGCGTTTTTATTCCAGAATGCAAAAATTGCTCCAGAATGCATTCCAAAATTATTTTAACTAACGCATTTCTGTTCCAGAATGCATTCTGGAGCAGAATTTCTGCTCCAGAATGGATTCCATGCGCGCCCTTAGTCTCCGCAAATTCTTATCGTGCATCGTCGTGCCTTCATGTGATGGTGACGTATATTGTGGCGATGTTTATGATTTGGATCGAGTTACGTAAGAAAATTGCTCCATCGGTGAACAAGAACCAAACGGTTTCGTCTCTGTCGATTGAATCGGTTCAAGGTGGATTTTGATTTGTTGGAAATGATTGGCATTAACTAGCAAATTTGAATTGCAGCATCGGGGATCCATTAATTCCCCTGATGATGGACCATGGCCCGCTTAAGAGGCCCGCCCGTTTCATCAATGCAAAATTCTTCCATACGGGCCAGGTGGTCAATATTTGCCGGACGTGAGTGCCCTAGTCCAAGTAGACCCGTCCGGATCGGTAAACCTGTCAAACGGGTGAATCGAGTCGGGCTAAAAATGGTCCGACCCAAATTAACCCATTTCTATGCAATACAAATTTAGTGATTCGTACCCGACCCAATTAATTTTGATAAAACGCTTACATATAGTAACCAAATCAGAGAAAACTCGTATCCAAATTAAGGTGAGTGCACGGAGTGAGTGGAGACGAAATCGAGTGAGGACAAGAAAGAGTTATAGAGGTGGGTTTAGTCCAAGTAAGTTGTAAACCTAATCCACACCTATATTATTTTGAGCCTTACTATTCTAAACTCATTTATGATTTATTCAATGAATACAACTAACCCATATAACAACCCACCCATCAAATATGGGTTAAGAAATTGGTTTATGACCCATTTTGTCAGGTTTACATATCGGACTTGGGCAAGAGCCCGGTCGGGTACTGGGCCCTAAACATTTGAAGAAATTTATAGAGTAGAAGCAAACCTTACTCAGTCGATATCGTTGGCCCACACGACCACGTGGCTCAAGAAACGCGGGATTTTAGGCTCGATTCGTAGTCGGCGTAAACCCTTTCCGAGGGCGATGCTGCGAGAATGTGGTTATTTGAAAACCTCAAAGCCCCAATGCAGAACATGTCAAACTGCCCACCCCGATTGGGAACAAAGAAGAGGATGAGCCTTTGTGAAGTTTTAGCCCACTTTGTGACAAATTTGCCATTGCAATGCGAGGTTGGTGATGGAGGCCTTTTTTCCATAGAAAAAGTGATTTGGTGATGTGCATATGAGAGAGACTGGGCTTGAGGCTGTGTGAAATGGACATTTCAGATGATGATGAAGAAGCCCATCCCAAACTTGGCAAAATTCATGTCTTTTGCATATTTCTATATGGTCATTATTTCGGAAGCCGAAGGTCCGAGCTAGGGACGGCGGCAACGGTGGCGCGACGGTGGTTTCGTCCTGCCCAACTTTGCCCATTTTCGGATTATGATTCGTCTCATCGCTGCGCCCGGGACATCATACGTTCAAATGTCTATGGATCGAAAGACTTGCTCTGTTAATGTTATTTAGCTTGTCATCACCCCGTTATCTAGTGTCATCAAATAATTACCTTATTTTACCTCCTTACATTTGACCGTCGTGCTTGTAACTCTATTTGTATTTGTTATGTTTCCGTTTGCTTTTCGGAAATAAATGATTTGGAAAATAGTTACCTATAAATAATCGCTTGTATCACTTAAATTATAAGTTTAAGGGTTTAACTTTTGAAAGCCATAATCTCTCAATTCCTTTTATGTTCTTCGTTAATTGTCCAATTATTTCTTTTTTTTGGCAAAAGCAATTTTTCCTTTTCCATTATTATTGCCAATTTAACTTTTTAAGATCAAAGATGTGGACTAGCTTCATACTTTACCATGTTTTACTTAAGGATAATTGGTTTCAGAATTGGTAAGTTCCTTAACTGTCAGAATTGGTTCACTGTTTTGAAATCGAGAACTAAACCGGTTCCCTCTCGAATCGGCCTGAAATTGAACTAGCCGGTTCCAAGATCGACCAAGCATATTTATTTTGTAAGTCGTAATATAAAATTCCCCATAAAACAGATCAACATAAAACCAAATAATAAAGTGAGAAATGAGAAAGTGCTCAAGAGATTTAAAATTCAAATCAAAACCCGCCTTCCACTGATGGTTCTCAGTATAAAACTAGGAACTGAATCGCTCAAGATAGGTTCCTCAAATTTTTTACTTGGGTACCGAACCAATCCCCGTGTGAACTGGTCTAGAGTCGGTCGGGTAAGGCCGGTTCAATTCGATTTTTTGGTTGAACTATTGGAAAAAAAAAAAGAATGTACGTATTGGAAGAAATATACATAACACTATTTGTTATAACCAGAAAAATAATAACTCCGAGAAAGCAGTAACATTTTTAATAATGACCAATATTGAATAAATCTTCTCAACAAGTGAAGAGCACACTAATGTTACCAAAAATATAGACTATCAAAATTGCCATAAAATTGTAACAAAAATAAACAGGAGGTGAGGTACCACTAACTAAATCTCTTTAAGGCTATCAATTCCTTCTAACGGCGTTAACTAGCTTCACGCAATATGCCACCTAAGATACAACACCTCGAACCCGTTTTGAGTAAGCACTATGTAAATAGGAATCTGTTAAACACTTTTCGAAACCGGCACACTAAAAAAAAAATTGAAGTGAAGTGATACGGGGTTTTTGTTCTTGTCGTTCTTCCTTGAATAAAGAATAGTTCAAATCAATTTATAGAGTTTGAAAAGTCATGTACCAAGTAAATACTTGAAATCAAGAGATATATAAACTCGAAATATACATGAATTCAAGAAATACATGAATTAAAGAGACGTATCTCGTTCAGCTGACTCTCATTGATCCATTAACTCATCATAAATTACAGCATGAACCAGCCCGGTTGCTCGCCCATAGTTTTACTTGATGAACCTACGCAAGTCTTCCGACAACGAAGCTTCTTTATCACCTTTTCATTTGTCTTGATGACTACTGAACGAAGCTTGCTTTTGACGATGAATTCGACACCAATCTTCTTTAGTGACTGAGGTTGGTGTGATTGTAATTAACTTGGCAGGGTTAGCGTAAGCCGCCTTCTAACTTGGAAGAAAGCAAAATGATCATTTTGTTCTTCAAGTAAAGCATAATGATCATTCACGAGGAAGAAAAAACGACTAAAGTAAGGTTGAAAAATCTCGAGAGACATTAACACACGTGGAAAACATGGGCGGCTGGATAGGCCAGCTTTACTTTTGCGATCGTATTGAGATTTTACTGCATGCATCAGCTTGCTTTTGAGCAGAAGAAATGATGAATCACAAGTTACCAGTTTGATTAACAAGTGGCATCACATCAAAAAAGATCGTTTTTCCATATTTTATAATAACGTGATTCGTCAAGTCCATGATTAAACCTCCACGATCGCAAAAAAAAACTTAAAGAGTCCGACAGTTTTCTTATTTACTTTTTTGGCGGCATTCTTATTTACTTTTTTGGCGGTATCGCCGCGTGATATGTCACGCATTTTATCAAAGACAAATCATCATCGAAATTCTAAAATTCAACGGTTATTTATTTTCCTTTTCTTTGTCCCGAAGGAATCATACCCACCAAAAATCATACCCACCTCTCGATTCAATCGATGCTATACCCTGTGCACGCGCTACGCCCCACGAAAAGAAGCATAGGGAGAACAACATGCATTTGCTCCTCAAACAGGAGAAGCCATTCCAATTGATGTAAAGAACAAAGCGAGGCATTCAAATAGCAAAACCCACTAGGACTCTGCTAACCAAACCCAAATCATGCTCTATACTACCCTGTCCCCCAAAGATTGACTAATCAAATCAAACCAAAAACAAGGCTTCTTCCACCAGAAACCGATAGAGGCCCTATCTGGGTCAGCATTGGTTACCCCCACCAAGAAGATATAAAAGAAAAGAAGGAGCACCCCACATTCCTTTAAAAAAAAAAAAAAACGGAAAAAGGACACATGCACTGCATTTCATTTCACAAGTCACGAGATAGAGATGGATCGGGTCAAATCGGGGTCGACCCTACCACACCCATTTAAAACATGGCATGCGATGCCTATCCCCAAAAGGGGTCTGTCTGTCCAACCCTACACACACCCAATCGATGCCTGTCCTGGAAAGATATGGATTCTTTTCAATTCATACCAAGAAAGGGACAGAGACGTGAACCATGTGCCCTAATTTGAAATGATTCTCGAAAATGGGTCGGGTTTATTTTATTCCATCCCTGCTCTTTAGGGCACCTAATCTCCTCCTACTTATTGACCTCGCCCTCTTAATTTATGGACCATAGAGATATCTGTCTGCCCTAAATTTGTATTTCATTATCATATGTTCTTGAAATGGACAGGCCCCCCCCCCCCGCGTGCTCAACTTTCAAAGACGCGTATGCTTTTCCTAGGGTTTTCCAATCGACGGATTCGGTGTCTTCGCGAATAATAATACACTTGATTCTCATTTGGCAGTCAAGCGTGCCCCACGTGTAGGCGCTCATCGCGTCGATTCGAACGTGACGTTATTCGTATCAAGACATCCCTTAGTGGTCCTTCGTGTCACAAAAAGCGCGACTCTTTTGATTGGTCGAGTTCACCACGTTACGTTGCGATTGAACGTAAAAAGAAACTTGGCGCAAATGAAAGCAAGCAGAAAAAGAGAACTGCAAAGTAGAAATATAGTTACATTGACGTAGCTTTAATAATAATTGTAGTAATTGAAAGAGGGATGCTGCAGTTAAATACAAAATAATGGTAGAATTTAATGGACAGTTAGGCCTAATCAGCTTTGCCTGGCTCAATGGTCAGTGGAGCCAAAGCTGAAAGAACAAGAAGGGCGCTGGAGTCTGGAGCTAAGGAAATCATCATTAACAAAACTTAATAATTGCTAAGATTAATAACTAATAATAATAATAAAAAGAAAATGCTCAAAACTACTGCGATTGAGCAGCTAAAGTGAGCCATGACTTGCTCTCAGCAGGCTTGGAAGGGGTTGCAGCTGAGCCGGCTATTGGGTACGGTGCTCTTGCTGTAATCCTGTGAAAAATGCAACCAGAAAGACAAGATTATCAACCGATTTGAAGATGGAAAACGACGCATCGAAGATCGCGATGTTCGGATTGTGTACCGGAATGCGTACCTATCTTTTCTCTTCTCCAGGAAGCGGTGGAGCGAGTTTCTCCGGGCGATAGGCAGATCTGCAATTTACGGGGAAATGAAACATCAGCAAAAGGCTCGATAAGGATTCGTCGTTCTTTCCATAATCGACAGATAACAGTATATAAGATCATTACCCGAACCTGTTGGCTCAGGGAGGCCGGGGATGCACACTTGGATCATGTTATTAACCGGATGATGTGGGGGGAGACCACGGCTCGGGCCCGGATCGACCCGACTCTTTACTGTTTCAGGGGCATAGGCATTCTTCGCGGGGGACAGAGTGGGAGTGCCCGGCGGGGTGTAATTGTGCGGGCTTCCCTTGCTTGCCATGAGCATGACCTCTTTCGCCTTATCGGCCGGGAAATCATTGAACACGATGACTTGTCCAGCATAGAAAATGGTCATCTGTGCAGTTTCTGGCTCCTTAGTAGCAGATTTGGCCCCGCTGTAAAACCACGAACAAAACTTTGAGAATCATCTATATAATAAAAACACGATACTTTCGATAAATCGAATGATAGGCTCGACAAATATCTACGCATGTCCCTACACGATTTAAGGAAGAGACTTTGCATTTCGCTTGAAGGAAGGAATGTCGATATGGCTCAAACATGGATAAGCTCTTTATTGCTTTACTTTAAATAAACTAATCATTAGTTTCATTCGAGGATAAGCTTCTTCAACAAGAGATCACAAATTTAGCAACAGTAACTTGTCGTCTACATCACTTCATCATCATGTTAATTCCATTTTTAACAATCATATCGTGTTCCTACGAGAGAAAACATCGCTAAAAGAAGGGCAAATCGCGAGCTTACATCGAATCAGCAGCAGCAGCAGCAACTTTCGCGGCGGCATCTCCCTTGGCGGAGCCGAACCCGGCTTGCTGAGGGAACAGATCCATGGACTTCACCGGCCGAGGCGCCGCGAAACTCATCGGGTTCGCCGCGGCAGCCCGACGGAACATCTCGGGCGCGCCTGCATAGTAATGTCGATACATCATAAAATAATTCATCTCTCTCTCTCTCTCCACAAAACCTTATCCTATAAACAGCTTCATAAACCTCTTCCAAGGCCAAATTTATATAGCATGCTTGGAGCGCTAGCGATGATCTTGGAAGAGCAAATATAGAAGCAAAACCCAAGGCCCGGTTCTCCAGCCAACAGAAGAGAGATAATCTCAACAGAAACGAATACGCTCAGGCACTTTCTTCACGTTGCCTAAACCAGCGGAGGGCAAATTCAAAGCCGCGAGTGTTTGTCGGAGAGGGGTGTTGAATCATTAAACCGACCCCACGGAGAAATCATCACCGCATCGCATTGATCAAAATTTACCCACCAGCGCCCAACATTCGCAAGCAACCCCTCCACCGCGCACGACGCACTCGACGCGAACGCCACAGAGAGAGAGAGAGAGAGAGAGAGAGAGAGAGAACGATAACTTTTCGCAGGCCGGAAAGACTCATGAACACAGAACGAGAAAGCGAAGGAGATGGCTCGGAATTCAAAGCCCAAAACCCCATTTTGCGATCTGTTTCCCACGAGGGAATATAAAAACACCATCATTTCCACACAACGTCGAAACAGACGCGCAGATGATAACTTGGTAAAATAGAGTCGCGCGCGTACCGAGGGTGAGATCGCCGAGAGTGCCCTTCTCCTTCAGGTACTGGCTGAGCAAGCTGCACGTCTGGGAGAAGTTGATGGCGGCGGCGGCGGGGGCGGGCTTCTCCGGCGACGGGGAAGGGTTCCGGCCCCCGGCGAGCCTGCCGGGATCCGAGAGCTCCGACGAGGTCGCCGACGACATATCTTGTCCCTACCCAAAATCCGACGAGAAACCCCGAGAACAACAGCGCACGGCGCCGGACGTAAACACCCCAGAACGGAGAACGAGGGAAAAAAGTCGCGTCCTTCGTGGGGTGGGGGGGAGGAAGCGTGGGGCGTTCAAGGGAGCAGTTGTCTTTCCTGTGATGCTCTGAGAGAAGGAGAGAGGGGAGGGGAAGTTAAAGGACGTGATTTATTGGAGGAGGAGGAGGAGAGAGAGAGTGTTGGTTGGTTGGTTGAGTAGTAAGCAGCACGAGGTATATGTGGGAGGCTTTTTTCCTTTTTTATTATTATTATTATTTAAATTAAATTAAATTGAATTAAATTATTATTTTTATTCGTTTTTTGGTTGGGTGTGGGAGTGGGGGGAAGGACAGGGTTCCTTTTCCTAGTAGCTTCCGAGGTCTCCTTTCTAGTGCTTTGTTTGTTTTTTGTCTAGGTCGCCTTTTCTTAATTGGGTTTTTTCTGGAAATACGTTTTTTTTTCCTATTTTTTTTTTGCGGGTTTGATGTTTTTAATGTCTGGTCTTCGTTGGGGGGTTGGGGGGTGCGTGTTCGTGCTTTTTTTTTTGTACGAATTGCAAAACACGTGGTCCTTTTTCTCCCGTCCCGTCCCGTCCTCCGAGCTAACGCCGTCCGCGGCCGAATTTACGAAACTGCCCTTTTGAATTTGGTGCGAATGCGAATTGCGAATTGCGAATTGCGATGCGCAGCCCCTTTTGAATTTTCTGTTCTGAATGGCTTTTTTTAGTCGTCCTGCGCTCGGCTTTCCTCCACTTTTTGAATTTTGTACGATTCCATTTTTTATAGCCCAATATTTAAATTTCCTTTTTTTTTTTTATAGATGACTTGACCGTTTTCAAAAGTTCGATGCCGTGGAATTCGTTCGAGGGTGTGTTTTGTTTAGTGGAAGATGGATGATTTAGGAAAATTATAGGGGTGGAATTAAGTAAGATTATCTGCGAGTTGCTCGAACAGGACTCGATGACTGTTCGAGATCGCTTGCCTGATTTGGAGTCGCGTCACGAGTTTGAGGTACTTGGGTTTCTTATGAAGCTTGAGTTCAAGCTCGTCAATACACAATTCAATGAGATTAAACACGAGAGGCTTGCTAATCTCATCGAGTTTCTATCAATCTTTTCACTTAAACTCGCTAGTTTGAAAAAGGTAGGAGGATAAATCCGTAAATTCACCCAATTCAAGCATGTATTGGCCATGAGGAAAAATTACACAAATTAATTGAGCTCGGGTTGTAATTCGTTTGCAGCTCAATTAAATTCCAGTCGAGCTTGAATAGAAAATTCAATGTTGGATAGAGCTCGATTTAAGCAGGAGCGAGCGTGGAGCCCCAAGGGCCGGGGGTAATAATGTAATTTCATCGTTCGGCCTCAGGCTTCCGTTAACCGGCGACGGTTGCGTTCGGAGCTGCCGTGTCGCGTGTGGGGATGTTGATACCGACGGTGATGGGTCGGGTGTGCCCCACGCGCCTTCTCCATTTTACTCCTTCTTTTATTCCGTTCCTTTTTTTCTTCTTTTTTTTTTTTTTTTCTCCTCGGCTCGAAAAATCGGAGCGGCACGGCAAAAAAGCCCACGTTACCCTAAAATTTTTCGTCAACCGCAACGTGGCGCGCGTGCATGGAAAAGCCGGTGACAGCGACGGCCGTCGGTCGGGGGAGAAGATTGCCTGCGGCTCAGAGCACGTTCGCCTGAAATGCACTCGCTTCGCGTCCAATCGCATTTGGCCAGCGCATGCGGAGCTAGAAATTAAATCCCTCTTTTTGTTTTCTTTTTTAGATATTTTATCATATGAATGATATCGGGAAGCAAAATCGGGATCGGCAATTCGTGTTCACGTATCATGATTGGATTTTTATAATTATATCAGGTCCGGTCATTAAGAAGCACCATAATTTTCGCTAACTATGCTATAAATTCTACACATTACATTCACGTCTCTTTCGGGTTTGCACTTTAACCGGGTATGAACGTGTTAAATCGTGGGAAAAGTCGTCCCGATTAAAAATAATGTTAATTAATAAGGTGGGAACCGAGTAATCTAAAAACACAATGTCAATGTTGTGAAACATGCCTATCCATAGAGTAATAATGCGAGGGAACAAGAAAATCGAGCTAGTCCCTATTAGTGTCGGATGGAACAAAGACACGAGATTTTAGCTCAAGCACCGATTCAATAATATTCGACATATCCTCCATAGCACTGCTATATATCATTTAAGCAAATCAATCTAGACACGAGTAATTTATTTCTCCTTACATTGCTCGTTAGCAATAAGGACTATCGGGAGCATTCGTCCCGTGGCCGCATACAACTCGAAAGTAATTTCACGATGAAAGCTCTTCCGAGCCCCTATATGATACGAGAGCATCTAATACCCTTCTAATCACATGCAGGACAACAGAGCTTCCAAATACGTATGGTATGTAGCGTACCCACGTTCACATGCCTTATTTGCAAATACAACGTTATTTTTATCTCGAGAACCGCCGGTCCAAAAGTATCGTTTAATCTGAAAACGAGCGCGATGCGCGAAAATTAAGAATTAAAATGTGTGCACTTTTTTTTTTTTTTTTGGGGGGGAGGGGTCGGACTAGCCTAACGTGTGTACTTACAAAGGAGACTTGCTTGGGAAGCAAAATTCTTCCTTCACACGATCGATGCGCCAAGACGAGAGAGAGAGAGAGAGAGTTCGTACTGTTCAGTATTCTCTCTCCTCCGCTTTTCGCAACACGCGAAGATTTTGACCCGTGTGGAAAACGCGGAGAGAGAGAGAGAGAGGAGCTGGAGACGCATGCTGCACCGCCAACGGCCCGCGCTCCGACACGTGGCGAGATCGGGAGGGTCGGTTTCGGGTCGTTGTGGTGGGGGAGAGGCGAGGGGGTGACGTGGCAGCGAGGGATTCCCTGGAGATCACCGGAAATGTTGGGAGGGGAGTGGGAGTGGAGCGGTCACGGGCGAATCGTGACTTCTTTTGCTTTTTGCGGTTTCGATTTGATTTGATTTGATTCGATTCGTGTTTTTTCTCGGGAGGGTGGGAGGGTGGGTGGGGGCACGTGATCTTCGTGTGCCTCTCTCCGCGTTTTTCTTTCGTGGGGGTCCCACCTCCCCAGGAAGCAGCCCCGATGTTTCCCTCAAATTGCGAAGTCGCTCCCCCCCCTCCTCGTTGACAATCATGGCCGTTCTCGTCGAACCGGTCGCGGAACGAGTGGCGGACCAATTTCTTAACCCGTGCTTAATGAATTGAGTTTTTACATAAGTTAGTTATATTCGGTAAATAGATTATTAATGATTTTTGGAACGGTAGAATTCGAATGGGTTCACGGCTTACTTAGACCTAATTCAGTTCTACGACTCTCTCTTCCTCACTCACTCCACGCTCTCACCTCGGTTTGTGTATGAGTTATCCTATGTTTTGTTATATATGGAAGTATTTTGGCAATATGGATCGGATATAAGTGACTAGATTTTTATTGCATAAGAATGGGTCGAAACGAGTTGAATGAGCTCATTTGGATCGGGACATTTTTCGACCCGACCCCCCCGTTGGACAGGTTTGCTTCTTGCTCACTATTCCCTCGTCTTTTAAAAACAATGTCTTAGCAACCTAAAGTTTTGTTGCGTGGGTACTTGATTTGGCACTCGATCCTCCTTTGCAATGAGTTCACAGCTTTTATGAGGTTGAATTGTCTCGCCACATCTCACTCGATGTAACGGGATAATTTGAAGCCAACCAATGATCGGACCTCATGCTTGTTCGACATAACCATGGCTATGCTGCATTACAAGTTGTGTGATATGTACTACATTCTTTGAAGTTTTAAAACCCCGAAGATGAGCGGAGCGAATCTCCAAAACTTAATTGTAAGCTGCTAAGACCGTAAATGCATTGCAGTTATGATGGACAGATCGTCAATTGCCTTGTATATATATCAGCACCCCTTTTTCACGACCACCGCTTCTCCTCGGAAAACCTTGCCGAACAGGGCTCGTTAATCCGCATCGAGCATCGGAACACTCACAACGGGCATAAGCGGGGGGTGTCATGGGTCGATGGCCTCAACCCGCCCTGTCATAAAAAATCGAACAGCATTCGCCCCATGCATCTCCAATTTTCGCGAGGCATCATTTGGACTCGAGCGTCTACATACATGTCTGGTTTTCTAGAATCACACATAGAGTACGTAGTCACGCCTGTTCTCAAGTTTAGTGTGACCGACTCGGTCGAAGCCACAGTTTAGTCAGCAAACGTTTTCAATGTTCGGGGAAAAGGACTCGCGAATATGCTTTGAAATGTATCCCTCGTGCCCATTTCACACCTCGAACATCGCAAAGCATCACTTTTCTCTTTGACTTCCTGAATCCCCAAGGGAAACGATCTGAATGTGAAACCAGACTCGTTCGTCAAAGGTCCAGACTGAAGTGACTCGAAAACTGACCAGCTTGAGTTACGTACCGACTCGAGAATTTGGTTGTCGCCCTGTCGGTAAGCTCGATCACGTTCTGGGTAGGTTTGAACGGGAAGGGGGACCAAGAACGTGCGATCTCGCATGATTTATCATGTGGGTTTGCGTGCAAAAGTAGGTTGCGATTTTCACATGGGGAATGCTTAAGTTGCCGGATCTTGCGATGATCTTTGTGGTCCGTCCACTTAACATCGAGCTCTAACGTTTGCTTGGTGTCCTATGCAAGTAAGTTGTCTTGAAAGTGAATATTGATGATGAATACGGATGTCCATGGAGCATGTAGCACGTTGTGAACTCCTGCTTCTCCCAAAATCTTCACCTACAGTGACATCAGATTGCCTATATGGAGGCAACGAACATGAGCTTTTTGCTGTGTAATTCGTTTTTATATCTGATGATTTCTTTTTCATGCATGATATTTTAGGTTTATAATCTTGGAATGAAATGTCGTCAGGATACTTATTCGACTTCGCTATTGATCGACGAGGCCATCTTCTCGCGTATGATAGCATGACTCCGTTTGTGTGTGAAAGTGTGTATGCAAATTTAGGTCAAACTGCAAAACTTGATCGATGTATGAGAATGATGCAACAAGACATGGCAATAATCACATGTAATATGGCGTGACAAATCGGTTGCAAGTCATGACGAGGAATTGACATGATATGCGAATACTTACATGCAACATGACATGACAAATCGGATACAGGACATAATGGCGAGATAACATGACAATAATTGCATGTAACATAACATGGCAAATTAGATGTAAAATATGATGATGAAATGATACGACAATAATAACATATAATATGACAAATCTAATGCAAAACATGATGATGAGATAACATGACGGGCCAATTATAGCATGTAATATGACATGGTAAATCTGATGGAAGACATAATGATTGGATGACAAGATATTACAATAATCACATGCAACATATTGTGGCAAATCTGATGCATAACATAATGACAAAATGATATGACATGGTAATAATTAATGTAGTATAATATGACAAATTTGATACAAGACAAAACGACGAGATGATATAACTTGACAATAATCACATACAGCATGACAAGGCAAATCTTATCCAAGACACAATGATGAGATGGTGTGACATGGCACTAATAATGTGTGGCATTTCTATGCAAGACACAATGATGAAACGACATGACATGACAATAATCACATTTGGCATGGTATGACAAATCAGATATAAGACATGATAATGATACGCAGGCTATAATGCATTAGAAGTCATTTGTTCAATGTAACTTGACACACCATTTTCTTTTCAACTAATTAATCAAAACAAATCCTTATTTGGATATAAAATCATTTTTCAAATTAAAATCCGGAAATGAATAATTGCATGTGTATATCAATCATGACCAGCATGTAATAATTTCATGTAATAATTAAAGGAAACAACAGATAATAACGGTGTGAATATGATAATAAGGCTTAAGTTCGCGCTGAGTCGAAATGAGCAACATTGACTCCTCTATGGTAACTCAATCCTCTTCATTAGGACCGTTAATTATGTTATAAATTGTGGATACTAGTTTCAAACCCAAATCTTGTCAATCAAGTTTGGTATTGCTTTGACTAGTTGCTTTAATAGGAACTCTCGGACATTTTTGAAAATCATGGCTCTTTGGTTTTGTAGTATAGGAATTCCTCAAATAAGTAGACAAAGCAATAGTGAGAGCAACTGTAAATAACTCAAGATCATGACATATGGCAAATTATTAAATTTTTGCAATCCCACTTTACAAAATTGATGTTGTAAACTAAAACGAAACTGAAATGAAGCATTTGTCAACCCAACAACAAGAAGAAAGCAACCTGGAAGACAGTGACTTATAGGATTTCCCTTTCCATTATTCTAGACCCTCGCTTCTTAATTGTAATGACATACTTCCGGGATAAAGGAAACTGTCAATGCTCTAAAATCAAACAAAAATCGATGATTTGCCTGTTGAAATGATCCAAGTATGCTAGTTGCACCTTCATTTATTGGCATCATTATCAGGCAAAAACCTTGGTCGAAGTTTTGGAACACATTACTCACGCCAAGAAAAAGATCGGCTCCTTCGAAATGGTATGTCATCGTTGGAAATGTATAATTGCCGTGAGGTGCATTATAGCACAAGTTGAAATCTCTTGGTTCAGGAGACTTAGGAAGCCAATGATAATTCCTCTGAAAATACCGAATCATCTCCGTTTTGACGGCATTATAGGCAGTACGGACAAGCAGAGTTTGCAAGCAACCCGAGTCGAAAATAAATCCACCTGTGAGATCTGATTTCAACCGAAATATCTCTGGGCTTAGTCTTAGGCGCGTTCGCGCCGCACTGATGTCTATGACATTAATTGCATACTTGTTTATGTTAGGAAGTAGACGCGTCGTCCAAACACTTCCTCTAATTTGAGCTTCGTGCCCAAAACGTAAGACCACAGAGGTGCCGGTTGGTGAATCATGTGGAGGCAGGCAGTGGGACATACGCATTTTAGTCTCGTTTCTATACTGCCAAAGGATAGACCGTGGACCGTGCCTAAGCCTAGGATTCCAGCTACGATGTTACATTCTCCGATCTTTTCCCAGGAAAATTTGTGGCTTTCAAGGCCACAACCGAATGCGGTATTTGGGAACATTTTGACTCCCCTTCTATCTTGGAAGCCCAAGGTTTCCAACCCAACCGCTCCTTTGCTATAGCAATCAGAGCATCCAGATCCATAATAATTTTTTTTGTACATGCATCTACCATCTATACATACTTTAGGATAACATCGGGTATCATTGCAAGGTAAGGGTCGGTACGATCGTGATTCACGTCTCTTGAAGTTACGTTGACTAACCCGGAAGCATTCGGAGCACCCTTCGCATTGCATCCATGTATCGTCACTACCTGTATCCACTGTCAAGTAGGGAGTATAAGAACACAAGCCAACAGTTAAAGATGTTACGAAGTAACCGAGTTTATGAATAGTAGTAATTCGAGGTTGTAAGGTATAAGGCTCATGTTTAGCTATCCGCTTCCACTCTACCGAACTCAAAGAAGTGGCAGATTCAAGTTGTGGGATGCGAGCTCTAGATATCTCGGCAATTCTTCGGAATTTGTCCTCTAGGGTAAGGTTTTCAGAATATAGAGATTTATCAATTTGGTCTATTGGGATAAAGTTGATGCTGAAGCCATGGGTCTGGGATGGGTTGTGGGCAAAGAAAATGCCAAAAACTAGGAATGCCACAAGAGTTGCATACGGTGAAGTCATTTTTTCTTTTCTTTTGATTTTGTTATCAGTGTGCGATTGTATTTACTTTCGAATGGATTATATAGGAATTAGGTACTGCATGAATTTTGCAGTTGTAGCTCTTCATTAATGATGATGCCAAAAAGAAATAAATGAAACAACTCGTAACCTACTAGACTAATCGGATATCTTTTGATTAATTTGTTTCCTTCTTATTAACCATCTTGTGTCTGTTGCTAGCATTTACTGTTTTGCATTTATTGTATGATTTCCTTCCTTAAAGTCAGATTATATTAAGGATTTTGTTGACAAACACCCCAACTAGTTATGATTTAAACTTTTTGTTTTCCATTATTGTCAAAATTATTATTTTTAATATTAATTGGAAACTGTTCTTTCTATCTCTACTTTCTCATCAAATGTCCACTCGTTAGTAAGACCTATTTTAACAGAATGAAAGAGCATGCTGGGTACTAAGGTTGGTTCTCTTTTTCTTCCATACCGACGGAAATCTCACTTAAGCCTAAAGTGATAAAATATTGTCACATTGGATTTCCAACGTCCCAAATTAGAGTTTACACTTAAGTGATTCAGAAAAAAATTTGGTACCAAAATGAGTACCGTATGAAAGTTATAGCACATATAATGTCCTTTTCTTGTAGCTAATTTGTTTAGCCTTTGCTCTGTTTATTGACTGTTGTCAAACTACGAGTATAGAGTCCACAATCATATACAGTCCTAAACTATCCGGGTGTAGATTATATGACCATATACGCAGTCTTCTATACAAGCAATCAAAGCGAACGCAACCATTTCAAAGATAATCTTCCTTTGCGGGGTAAGTAGTTGTAAGCACCGACAGCCAGTGTCGTAACATAAGAGATTGTAAATACCTTACATGACATGTTCGAATGGCAATAGCATTCAAAGTATAATTAAGTTGTTGGTAGACCCAGAGACCAAGTCAAGATATTATATTTTCAAAAAACGACTGCGCATGACCTATATAAGTCTCGTGTAGAACAAAAACTCTCTCTTTCCATCTTGTTTCCAACAAAGATTAGTCATTACGGTCTGCCAAAGAGGAAGCTTGTTTCAATACTTTGGGGCAAGAGACTGGTCCAAATTCAAAAGTCACTTACACTGATGGGATGGTTTTACGTGCTTTGAATGAACTCTGCAATATTCTTTCCTTTGAAGAGGCAACTGAGGATCAGCGTGAGTTGTGGGAGATGAATAAGCATGAAAGCTATGTTTACATTATAGTATTTGAACTGATTCGATGTCTAAGCTATACTCATGCTGTTTCTTGAGCACGCTTACGTCCTCCTTTAATTTAATCAGAAATGTCAAAAGTTGATTGATTCTTCTCTAGTTTGGCTTGAAGACGAAGAAGAGATGCAACCTAGAGGAAATTCATTGCTTGACCCAAAAATTCATTGCTTTAGAAAAACTGCAAATGCATATTAGACCAGATCATGGGTTTGGGTGTCCGTTGGGTCCACTCAGGCTCGCCTGAGCCAGCCTAACCGAAACACGTTTTAGGCGAACCTAGGGAAGAATATTCCTTTTTGGACTTGGGTCCATGTACTTAGGCTCGATTGCCAAATACCATATCGAAGTTGCAGCATCCCTTTTCCACAACTATTTCCGCTCCCGGTGAAACATTACTTAGGCTCTTCAGTCATTGTCGAGCATTGAAACATTCACAATGCGCTCAAGAGTCAAGACCCCCTCACCACATACGAGACGGGCTTAAGCAGGGGTGTCGTGGTTGGTTCGAACTAAAAAGGACCAATAACACATGATTTATCACATGCGTGATGCTTTAAGTTTCAAGATCTTCTGTAATCTTGTGGTCCGTCAGTTTGATTGCGAGCTCTGACGTTTGCTTTGAGTATCCTTTGCAAGAAGTTTGAAAAGTGAATATCGATGATATAAAGAATTGCCTGGAGCATGTAGCACATTCTGAACTACTAGTTCTCCCAAAATCTTCACCTACATTGACATCAGCATGGCTTTCGGGACGCAATGAACTTGAGCTTTCGCGGTGTAATTCGTGTTTATATCTGATGATTTGTTTGATTTCTCTAAAGTACGTCGTATAGTGGCCCATGCAGTGAAAATCGGTTTTTTTGGGGAAAAGTGTCAATATATATCGATTCATATCAAATTTGAATTAATTGTGCTTATGCCTACTTGTTCTTTGTTTACTATTTAAAAGTTTAAATACTTTAATGCACACTCGTTCATGCTGTCTTTGTTTATCGAAAATCACCTTTTCGGTGCTGCAGCTCTAAGTCCTAAAACATTCATTAATTGGTTTCCTAAGCATGCATGGTGTTTTAGTTTTAAAATCTTGAAATGTCCCCAGAAAACTTATTTGATATCGCTATTGATTGACTAGGCCTTTTCTGAGTGTAGAATGGTGTAACTCCTACTGTGTGGGAAAGTGCATATGCAAATGTCAATCGAAATGCAAAATCCAATCATGACGTATGAGAATGATGCAAAAAGACATGACAATAATCACATGCAATTTGAAATGACAAATCGGATGCAAGACATGACATGGCAATACTCACGTACATCATGGCATGGCAAATTAGATGCAAGACATAATGATGAGATGGCACGATATGACAATAGTTACGTGCAGCTTGACATGGCAAATCGATTGCAAAACATAACTTTGAAATGACATAACATGACAATAATCACATGCAACATGACGTGATAAATCTAATGGTGAGATAACATGATATAGCTATAATCACATGCAGAATGACATGGAAATCTTATGCAAGACATAATTATGAGATATCATGACATGATAATAATCATGTGCAACATGTCATGTCAAATTAGATGCAAAACATAAAGATGAAATGCCATGGTATGGTAATACGTGTAGCATGGCATGCAAGACATGACAGTGATATGCAGGTTATGCTACTTTAGTGGTCATTTATTTAATTTGGGGCTTTACTCGAACATGGTGATGTTTATGTAGATACGCACCATTTACCTTTTGGCTAGGTGAAAACGAGGAATTATTAGGTTCTAGAATCATCTTTCAAATCAAAATTAAGAAATTCGCATGCACCGACCTCAGTCCATTAGTTTGAATCGCAATAGCTATTGACTTTTGACTTGTAGCCGCAGTCCCTGAGTTTGAATCGCAATAGCTATTGACTTTTGACTTGTAGCCGGAGGGTGATAGTTTATTCAACACTAGAACACAAACCTTTCGGTACGTGATCTATGGGTTGGCTCACAGATAAAAAGGGGTTCTAATGTAGCACCTCAATATATCCACCACCTTATATCCCCTCCAAAATGAGCACTTTATATATTAGCGACGATAACAACATGCAGTCTAGTGAATTGCCACCACACCTAGTGTGGTAATGGCCTATTTCTAAATCTAAAGTCATTACGACTGCAATTAGCATGCATAATTAACAGTGGCTTTTCGGCAGTACGACAGCATATCATATATCTCAATCGGCATTACAACGGCTTAAGATCATGCATTTCACTTATTCAAACGGGCATCATAACGACATTTGTATATTTTATCATTTTGAACAAACATTACGATGTACTAGCATGCATTTTTATATAAATTTCAAAAAGAAGGAGTCCAGACTTACCTTGAAAGCACGGAGGTTTTGGTATCAACTCAAATAAAAAGACCAGAAAAAACAAGAGAAATGTAAAAACCAGACCCAATTTTGAGAGAAATTCAAGAAACAAGTGATAAAGATTAGACTCACCCCCATCAAAATGCAGAAATGAAAGGTATTCATAGAGATTTCGGGATTCCTCAAAGTGAGGAGTGTGCGTCGCTGATATAGCCTCGATCTTTCCGGGCCTGTACTCATACACTAATGTCCGACCGATTTGCCTGATTTTTGCGCCGTTGGAGTGCTCGTGTCGAGAGCTTTCCAACGAGCGCAATGTTATTAGGTGATCCAACCCAGGCTGAGGCTTTAAGCGAACTACATGGGCATACTGCAAGTCGGCGATTGTGCTTTCGTGTCCACTATCTCTTTGACCATCTTATGGACTGTCCAATGGCTATTTTTAAGATTGAAAGTCCAAAAAAGGGACTCAAAGCATGCTGAAGGACTTGGAGGAATTGGGAACGTCATTCCACACTCTCATTCTCCTGATTTCCTCTCTTGCTCACAAAGTGTATCTGCTTGAAATGGTGATCCTCTCTGAAAAAGCTTTCTTGATTATTGTAAATAGTACTCATAGAGTGTTAAAGTGTGATGGAGTGGAGGTGTTTGTGTATTGTTAGAGTTATCTTCTAGCTTTGAGCTAAAGCAACACTTGCGTCTATCTGTAACCTCTTGAACATTCGAGTAAAATTCAGCCTGATTCGCAACTGTTAGTTCAGGAGAGTGAATGTAGGCTTGGTTATAGCTATCCACTATAAATTGTTCGCAAAGTCTTCTATCTCTCGAATTCTCTTACTTATGTGTTGGATCGAGGCATCCGACCTTATTAATATGAGTTTACATCTACCAACAATCATTTGCAAGTATTCCATAAAAACTATACAACCAACACCAATAGAAATATCACTTCTACGCACAAACGGAAATAGCAATGTAAGCAGTGGAAATTAATAAACTTAGGACAAGAAATTGCAAACAAGATCGATTATGTAAGGAAGTGTGAATGTAATAAGCTCGAGTTTGAGGTGAGTCCAAATGAGCAACGAAGACTCCCCTATAATAATGCAATCCTCATCGTCATGATTATTAATTATGTTGTAAGTTGTGAAAAGTAGCTGCAAACCCAAATTTGGTCAAAAATTTGGTACTGGTTTGGCTAGTTGCTTTACTTGGAACTCTTGGACATTTATGAAAATTCATGCCACTTTGGTTTTGCAGTATAGGAGTTCCTCAATTAAGTATACAAAGCAATAGTGAAGGCTGTTAGGAAAATCTCCAATATTATTTTGAAGATGACAAATAATTAAAGGCTATTAATGTGCGTATTAGTTGGGTAGAGCAGGTGATAGATGCACAAACCAATATGTAGGTGGTGTCCTAAGCAAATGAACTGATATGAGGTGTGCTCTACTTTTATCAAAATTGAACAAGGTATTAGGCACCAATGTGTCTACAAGGTGGATGGACCTGATAGAAGGTGAACAAGTCTGATAGAACGAAGAGTTCATGAAAACTTGGAAGGACCATGGAAAAGTGAACAACTAGGTAGAGCCATAACCAAAAATATGCTTTGAAGGACTAGAAGATAGAAATTGATGTCAGTTTCCAGCAAGTAGCATGAATAGACTTACTAGATTGCTGGTAAAAGTAGCTCCTTCTATCAGATGAGATGGAAGAAGTGTGATGTGCTTCTCCCATGTGGAAAAAGAACCAATACATCTTTCCAATTTGATTTGAATTCATATTGGTGTCTAACGACTATCTTCAAGTCTCAATATTCGTGGAAAAAACGTGGGAGTTGAGTTAGAGCAGTTTTACCATATTTGGATAGACAATAAATGATAGACTTTAGATAGAAGCAGAAGCATCCGTTTTGGGAAACTGCCACTATTAGAGCAGCAGAAAGACGTTATACTTCTACTAACAATAGAACTAACGGCTATCTTAGAGATTCTAGCTTCAAATGGTTATTTAAGGTCTGATGGCTACAAATTCAATTCAAAGAAAGTAGTAGAGTTGAGTGGAAACAAACAAAATAAATATATTTCTTTGAGTGTTCATCTTTGCTCTGTTATTGTTGGTAGAAGCTATGTACTTCGGATTATATTCTTTGTGAGGTTGCTTCTATTTGTAATCCGTGATAAGAGAAGTGTACAAGGGTAAAAGCAACGTAGGCTTGATATAAGCTGAATCATTATAAAATCTGTATACAATGCCTTCTATCTATTCATTCATAGCATTATCTATTTGATATAAGCATTTGCATTTGACTATATCAAACCATTTTTGCATCTATCAAAGTTCAACTTCAAATATTCTATTGGAAGTGCGTAAGAGAAGCCCGATACCTTCACTCGGGGAGATCGCCCAGAGTAAGCCTAAGTTCGAGCTATCCAATTGGATTCACATTTACTCAAAAGCTTAAATCAATGAGTTATGAGTCAACTATATTAATTGCTCCACACCACACCAATTCTTCGATGTGGGACTTCTTTAATAGAACTCACATGTGCATCCTAACAATCTTCCTCTCTTGTGTGAGCTCAATGTTAGATTTACTCCCTCTTCATTTAGTTATCTTTCTGTATTAGTTTATCTCAATTTAATTTCTAAGTCATTGCAATGCACTCGCAACTATGCATAACAACCTTCATCAACTGCTAATTTGGGATTGCATAAGCCATGGTCTTTATCTTGCATTACCAGCTCTCGTTACTAGACCAACTATCCATGGTCTCTTTTCGCCGGACCAACCGTGATGGCAATTTCCACTCGAAACAAATGTCGATCATGAGATTTATCCTAACATATTCCATACAAGTTTTTAATCGACCTATTTACCTTCTGTCTAGGTCCTATTGTTAGCCTCAGCAAAGGCCACTATAGATAATTCATAATCATGACATATGATTGGAGACATTATGTCCTTTGGTAGCAATTTCTTAATTTTTGCAATCCCTCGCTATGAATCGATGTTGTGAAGTAAAAGGAAACTGAAGTGAAGCATTCATCAAAACAAGCTATAAGATGAAAACAACATAGAAGGCAATGACTTATTGGGTTTTCCTTTCACATTATTATGAACGCTCACTTCTTAATGCTAATGGCACACTTCATGGACAAAGGAAATGGTCAATGTTCTAAGATCAAACAAGAATCGAAAATTTGCCTGTTGAATGTTCCAAGTATGCTAGTTGCGCCATCATCTATTGGCATCATTACAAGGCAAAAACCCACATCGAAAATTTGGAAAACATTACTTACATCAAGAAAAAGTTCGGCTCCTTCAAAATGGAATGTCATCCTTGGATAAGTATAATTTCCTTTAGGCACGTTGTAGCACAAGTCGAAATACCTTCGTCAAGGAGGGCTAGGACGCCAACGATTCTTCCTTAGGAAAAATTGAATTATCTCCTCTCTCACGGCATTATAGGCAGTTTGGACAAGCATAGTTTGCAAGCATCCCGAGTCCAAAACTAACCCACCTATGCGGTTCTGTTCCATGTGAAAAATCGCGGGGTCTATATAATCTTAGGTGTGTTCCTGCCACACTGATGCCCATGAGATTAATTACATACTCATTTGTGTTTGGAAGCAGACGGGTCGTCCTAACTCTTCCTCTAATTTGAGCTTCGTCCCCAAAACGTAAGACTCTGTAGGTACCGGCTAGTGAACCTTGTGGAGGCAAGCAGGAGGACCTACGCATTTTAGTCTCATTCCTATATTGCCAAAGGATAGACTGCGGTCCAATGCCCAAGCCTAGAATTCCGGCTATGATGTTACTTTGTCCAATATGTTCCCACCCAACTTTGTGATTTTCAAGGCCACAACCGAATGCAGTTTTTGGGAAACTTTTGACAGCTGCCCTACTGTCTCGGAAGCCAAAGGTATCCAACCCAAACGCCCCTTTGCTGTAGCAATCAAAGCATCCAGATCCAAAGTAATTTGCTTTATACATGCAAAATCATCTTTGCATATTTTACGAAAACAACGAGTATCATTGCAAGGCAAAGACCGATGCGATTCCAATTCAAGTCTATTAAAGTTACCTTGCCTAATATGGAAGCATTCGGTGCATCTTTCACATTGCATCCATGTATCGTCACTACCTGTATCCATCACTAAGTACGGAGCATAAGAACACAAGCCAACAGTTAAAGATGTTATGAAGTAACTAGAGTTATAAAAAGTGACTCGAGGTTATAAGGTATAAGGCTCATATTCAACTGTTGGCTGCCTGTTTGCTAAGCTCAAAGAAGTGGCATGTTCAAGTTGGTGGATGCGAGCTCTAGATATCTCAGCGATTCTCTGGTATCTTTCTCTCAGGGTAAGGTTTTCGGGAAATAGAGATTTGTCAAGTCGGTCTATTGAGATTAAGCTGATGCTAAAGCCATGTGTTTATGACGGGTTGTTGGCAAGGAAAACGCAAAAAGCTAGGAGTGCCACGAGAGTCGCATGTGATGAAGTCATTTTTTTGCCTTCTCTTAAGCTTTTGTTGTCAGTGTCCGACTGCATCTGCTTTAGAAAGGATTATATAGGAATTGGCAACTGCATTTTGCTGTTGTATATCTCAATTAATGAGTCAATGACGATGCCAAAAAGCAATAGATTGAATAACTCGTACAAAAAATGAAACAACTCATGCAAATCTACGGGACTAATTAATATTTTTTAATTTTTGTTTCCTTCTTATTAACCATCTTCTGTCTGTTGCAAGCATTGAATGTTTTGCATTTATCGTGCGATTTCCTTCCTTAAAGTCAAGATTATGTTGAGGATTTTCGTTGAAATGTGCCACAAGGACACTTGGTAAGAAGCACTTATTGGGCGTTGAAATTTGTCTTTTCATTTATTTTTAAATTTTAATTTTTTTTAATATGAATTGAAAAGAACTTATCAAGTGTCCACTTTTTAACAAGAAGATCGGAGTGCTTGTACAAATAAGGAAATAACTACTCTAATTTTCTTTGGATTGCTTTCTGTGAATCCAAATGTTGAAACTGACTTTTAGACCCTATTTTGAATCCAAATCAAATTAGAAGAAGATCTTGGTCTTCTTATTCAGGAACGCAAAGGCACTCAGCCTTGCTTCTATTTCATCAATAGCATGAGCTACTTTTACTCACGGTCCCTGCTGTATTTCACGCTTCAAGCTGAAACCTACTATTTGCCTTCTATTCTTTGGTCCTTGCAAGCATATTGATGTCTTTTGGTTCTACTAGTCTCTTTACCTTCCACTTGTCCAGCCAAGCTTCAACGATACCCTCATTCTACATCTCGTTCACCTTCTAGTTAGGTCTATCTAACTTTAGACATCACTACAAAAAAACATGTAATTTGCGACGGAAATTTTCCGTCAGAAATTTGCGACGAAATTTGCGACGAAATTTGCGACGGATTATATTTTCCGTCGCAAATTAGCGACGGTTTATTTCCGTCGCAAATTTGCGACAGAATTTGCGACGGATGAAAAATCCTTCGGAAATTTGCGACGGAAATAAAAAACCGTCGCTAATTCCGTCGCAAATTTCCGACGGAAAAAAAAACCGTCGCAAAATCCGTAGCAAATTTGTGACAGAAAGAAGTTCGTCGCAAATTTGCAACGGAAAATAAATCCGTCGCAAAAAGTTCGTCGCAAATTTCCGACGGAAAAAAAAACCGTCGCCAATTCCGTCGCAAATTTGTGACGAAAACGAACGTCCGTCGCAAATTTATAGTTTATCAGCCCGTGATATTCCAACCCTATCTCTCTCTCTCGCTCTCTCTCGCTTTTCTCCCTCTTTCATATGTCTGAAATCAGCAAAATCCGCGCGCGCACGCACATATTAATCTTGGTGAAGCTTTTGTACCGGTAAGTATCATAGCTAGCTTCGTGACTATTCATCGTTGAATTGTAATTTCTTTTATTTTATATATGTTTATGTTTATTTTTTTTTCGTATCTGCGTCACCGGTTTAACAACCGGCGACCGGCGACACCTCGCCGGCCTTTGGATGAGGCCGAACGGCCATGCCGTTTTGCGACGGAAATAGTTTCCGCCGTCGTTCGCCCGGTCGTGGCCGAGCACCTGGCCGACTAGTCACCATTTGGGCCCACGCCCGTGTCGGGACCGCCACTGTTCGATCGGCAGATTTTTTTTGTCCTTGAACCAAGTAAACAACTCCCTAAACCCTAGTTAGTATAATTAGGTAATTAGTCGGACTTGTTTAGGGATTATTTAGGATCACTTTTCGTTGGCTAAGTTACGGGTCGATTTCAAGATTGCATGTGGCTTTGATCGATGGTCGACTGGTTAATTTGTCTATTATGTGGATGATTAAGCGTTAAATGACGATAGGGTGATTGATTAAGCGTTTTCACAGAAAATGCTTGAAAATTGAACAATTCTATAAAAAATCATGAAAAATTACGGAAAATTAAAAAAACGGTATATGTTGGCAACAAATATGAAATTTGACCGTAAAAGTTTTTTAAAATTTTTAAAAAACTAAAATTTCATAATATCACAAAATGGCAAAAATTAATAGTGACCACCCATTTTGAGTGAAATTTAGATTTTTTAACGTTCCGGGACAAAAAATATTAAAATATTAAAAATTTTCATAACCTTATAAAATGGCTTAAAATAAATGTGGTCACCCATTGTGAGGGAAATTTTTATTTTTTTTGGGTGAAAAAAAAATTTAAAAAATATAAAATTTCAAAACTGCATAGAATTGCCTAGAAAACATGTGGCCATCAACTTGCAGTGAAATTTAAATTTTTTTAGGTGGCCAAAAAAAATTAGAATTTAAAAATTTTCAAAACTTCACGGAATGGCTTACAATACCTGTGGCCACCCACTTTTAGTTATATTTAATTTTTTTAGCGTGCCCTAAAAATTATTAAAATAAAGAAGGACAAAAATTTTGGAAACTTTACCTAATAGCTTAGACTACCTGTGGCCACCCAATTTTAGTATGGAAATTTTTTTTTATTTCACGGAAAAAATTTTATATTAAAAAATAATAATTTAAAAATTCTAAAAATTTTTAAATTTCAAAACTTTACAGAATGTCTTAGAATATCGGTGGCCACCAACTTTTAGTGAAATTTTTTTTTTAGGTCCCAAAAAAAATTTAACAATAATAACAATTTTTCTCTTACAAAACTTTACAGAATGACTTAAAATACCTGTGGCCACCCACTTTCAGTGAAATTTAAATTTTTGTACGTGGTCAAAAAATTTTTATTCAAAATGAATGCGATTCATGTAGTGATGTTTGATACCTGTGGCCACCCATATCGTGCTCATATATTGATGTTTCATATCAAAATGAATGTGATTCATAGTATATTTGTTCGTAGGAAATTGCACGTCATAAGCACTCGACATTGGCTCATTTCAAAGAAACATTTTCTCAGTCTTTCCATCAAAATGGTAAGCTTCGTCATGTACATCATTATGTGTTCGTAATACGTGTCAATAGTTGTTTACATATTCGCATAACCTTCCTACTTGTCAGTATAAACGTGGAGGTCATTCGTATGGAAGACAAGCCTCTTCCTCGTCCTCGTCCCCGGCCCTTTCCTCTTCCCCTGTCCCGTCATCTAACCCTCAACCACAATATGGTCCATCACAATATGGACACGTTGGCCCTTCCTCCAACACTCAACAACATGTTACGGGACTTGGCCACATGCGAACTGAATCTCCTCCAGTTCAATCTCCTTTAGCTCCCTCTCCTTCCGTTCCACCCCATTATTCGGCGGAACAATCGAATATTGACGGAAACACATGTCAAGAAGATAACCGATTCTTCATATGCCCATTTGGAGATTCGTAAGTACTTCATTTTTATTTTAGTATATGTAATATTTAGGGCTTTAGATATTGATGTCAACTGAATTGTCGATGTTGTACAATATCCGTATGATTGCAGATTCACGGATGCTCCGTCTGTTGTGAGGGAATTGAACAAAATAGTAAGAAACTTTTGGATGGGAGAGTATATTACTTACATAAGTGTTCCACAAGAAGTGAAAGAAATGCGGTGGAATGAGTTCAAGGTAAGTTTTACATATTTTATTTTCTCACCAATTAAGTTTGGTGTAGTATATTGATGGTCAAGAATGATGTAAAGGGACCAGAACAACTCTGTAGTTTTCGATACCTAAAGGACCATATATTTTCCCCGACATGAACTTTACAAAATCTGTCTATATTTGTCTGGTGCATGATTATGGATATGTGATCATCATAATAACTTTCAATTTGTGTTTTTATTCATTGCAGCGGAAGTTCAAGTGGGAGGAAGCGGAAGACAATGAAGTGAGAAGAATTTTCGATAAGAAAAACGGTGATTTTATGCGAAATGTCATGAATAGAGCGAAGATCAAGCAAGTGAAGCCGTCTTTCTTTATAGCTGACAATTGGGCGGCAATTAACAGATTTTGGGCATCTGAACAGAGTCGGCAACTCTGTGAGTAGAATAAGCAGAATCGATCTTCTAGTTCTAGTGATGGGTCAGCCACATATGCTGGGGGCTCTATCAACATTGCGGAGCATCGCAAACGACTGGTAAGTCTGTTAAATGAGTTATAAGTTAATTTAATTCAATTACTCATGTTTACATTTTGTAGGCACAAGAATTGGGGACGGAACCGACATTTGCAGCTACATTTGAACGCACATTTCAAAAGAAAGATAAGACATGGACTGGCGATCGAGCAAAAGCTGTTAAAGTATGTAAGGTTATACTTTGGCTTATATGTAAACTATAATGAAAACTGTGAATACTTTCAATATTTATGGTAGATATATATATATATATAGTGATTTTATTTTCATCTACATTGTTAATGTAGAAAAAATATGATGAACTTTTAATGAGCAGTGCTAGTGGTAGTGATGATTGTCCTGAGTCCGGGCCATCAGTTGATAATATGGCATTATGGATGGAGGCAACGGGTGGGGTGAAAAAAGGGAAAATATTTGGGATGGGATCGTTGTCAAGGATGTACATGCCGAATAATCCTGGAAGTTCATCATCCACTGCGACTGGTCGAAGGAGGTCACGACAAGACGAGCAATTGACCCAAGAAGTGCATCGTCTGAATAATTTACTTGTTCAGAAGGACGAACAAATAAATAACTTGGAACAACAAATGAGACTCGTTATGCGACACCTTAACCTCAATCACTATGACGATCCTCCTGTACCTCCAGCCAATCCAATAGGTGATGGGCACAATGATGACCAACACATTGATGCCGAGAATGCTGATGATGATTTTCTCCAGACTTTCTAGTTAAAATTCTTAAAATCGGGGGTAAGCTTGCTTCATAATCTTGGTTTTTCATAATTTCACCCATATTCATATGTAAGAACATTTATGTTCGTCCTGAAACGTATTTTTGTTAACCCTCTTGTTATTTTACACCTAGTTCCACATCCATGTATAAACGCTTCTTTTATATTCTGGACTGATTTATGTATCGACATTTCCTTAGGTCTCGACAAAAGTGACTACTTTTGGTGTCCTGCCATCGTACCAAAGCTGCGTCTTCTTGTGTATGATTTTTCTGCGTCTTCTATGGTTGTCCCGTCTCTTAGTTCATGTTTTGAATGTATTGTAAGATTGGATATCAAATAGCATCATGTCAGACTCTGCAACTTTCCTTCAGTTATTTGTTTCAATTATATGTCATTGTGGCTGGTTTGTCAGAATCTATGGTTTGTTCGTTTTTCTGTTTCAATTATATGTCATTGTCTCCTTTGTTTGATATGGACAAGAATTTATGGCTAAAATGATGTAAAAATAGCGACGAATATTTTAAGCCGAATTTTGCGATCATTACAGTTCGTCGCTAATTTGCGACGAATACATTTTGCAATGAATTTTGCGATGAATTTTGCGACGAATTTTGCGACGGTTCGTCGCAAATTTGCGACGGATTGTATTCGTGGCTAATTTTGCGACGAAATTTGCGACGAAATTGCGACGAAATTTGCGAAGAATTTTGCGACGAATTTTGCGACGGATAGCGTTCGTCGCAAATTTGCGACGAAATATTTGCGACGAATTTTGCGATGGATTGTATTCGTGGCTAATTTGCGACTAATTTTGCGACGAATTTATTTTTGTCGCAATTTTACGACGAACTTTTAAATTTTCAGTCGCAAAATTTTGCGACGACCTAGTTCCGTCGCAAAATTTGTCGCAAATTCGATTTGCGACGGATTTTTTCAAATTTTCCGTCGCAAATTTCGTCACTAATCCGGTGTTTTTTTGTAGTGCATCTTCTTCGTCCAATACCTCGTTTACCTTTAGTAGATGTAGAGAACTCTCGGCTTTTAGACAATCCTGTTCGGACTCCATCTAGATATTGGCTTGTGCATCTATCAATTGGTTTTACACAACAAATACACGTATTAGTAGTTTTTGATTATTTTATCACCTTCAAAATAATAGGAGCTTTCCCAACACTTCCTTTGCCGGATAAGTAGTTATAAGCACCGACATTCGGTGTCGTACGATGGAAGATTATAAATACCTCAAATTACATCTTCAAATGGCCTGTATTTAACTTATGGTAGACCCAGTGACCAAGTCAAGCCATTATATTTTCAAATGCGACAGCGCATGATTCCAACGTAAACGCATATATATAAGTTTCGTATAGAACAAAAACTCTCTCGTTCCACCTTTTGACTTATCACTTCTGAGCGAATTTATCGACTACTTTCTGTATCCTCAAGAGAAAAACGCACGTAACCTTGTGGAATACTTTAGGACAAATGTCGCTGTCGTGGAATTTAATTGAAAATAAACATAAAATGCGTGTAGCGAGTGCATGCCAGACCAATTCAACAACATCTTGATTTTGTCCTGCAAAATAGAAAGCTTCTTTTCATTCTTTGTGGCAAGAGACTGGCGCAAGTTGCGAGTCAAAGTTCACTTAGGGAAAAACGTGCATTGAATAAACTCTGCAACATCCTCTACTTTGAATAGCAACCGAGGATAAGCGAGAGTTGTGCAACTTATTTGAACTAATTCACTGTCTAAACTACACTCATGCTGTTTCTAGAGCACGTTTATGTTCTCCTTAAACTAATTATATTAGAAAAGTCTAAAGTTGATTGATTCCTCTCTTCTTTGGCTCGAAGATGAGGAAGAGATGCAACCTAGAAGGAATTCATTGCTTGACCCAAAAATCAAAAAGAAGAGAAGAAAAGATCCACGACCCGATTTCGTCAGGACCCGAGAACTAGATTGGGCCTCTGTCGGGTGGTCCTTGAAATGAATTCGCTTCCCTTTCTTTTGTTTTTGGGGGTTATTAAGGTCCAATTACAGGATAATCCTTTCGGCCATTTGAAGGCCTCACCTAAAATTTTGTACGTGGAGGAAGTTTTGCCTTGAAAATGTGAGATTTTGGTGGGATCACTGCCAACTGTTCTAAAATCTTAAGTTGTTAGATGAATGCGTGGTTTAATATTTAATTACTTTAACACTCCCCCTCATGCTTAGTCTGGTCTCTTTGCTTAGTACTAAGCGTTAAACATATTTAATTGGCGCGGCAAATGGAGCCCGGAAAGATTTGAACTCGGAACCTCCTGTTCTGATATCATGTGAGATTTTGGTGGAACCACTGTCAACTATTCTAAAAACTTAAGCGGTTAGATGAAGGAGTGGTTTAATATTTAATTACTCTAACATAAAATAATGCAAATGGTTATTAGACCTGATCATGGGCTTGGGAATCCGTTGGGCCCACTCAGTCCAGGACCACTCGACCGAAGCACGTTTTGGGCAAACCTAGGGAAGAATATTCCTTCTTCGACTTCGGCCGACCTACTTAGGCTCGATTAGGCCCGATCATTTCATTGAGAAAATGTAACATTTTTTGTAACATGGTGGGCTTGGTCTAGGACTCCTCAGTTGTAGTGGAGGTTCCCTTCTCTCGATTAGGCGTCGAAACTTTATTTTTGTGGCTAATTCCGTGGTTAATGAGCCATGAATTTAGCCACGAAATGAATACGCGGCTAATTAGCCATGGATTTAGCCACGAAAATAAAATAAAGTCTGAAAAGGCATCGAAACTTTATTTTCGTGGCTAAATCGGTGGCTAATTAGCCACGAATTTAGCCACAAAAATAAAATAAAATCCGAACGGCGTCGAAACTTTATTTTCGTGGCTAAATCGGTGGCTAATTAGCCACGGATTTAGCCACGAAAATAAAATAAAGTCCGAAAAGGCATCGAAACTTTATTTTCGTGGCTAATGAGCCACGAATTTAGCCATGAAAAAATACGTGGCTAATTTAGCCACGTATTTAGCCACAAAAATAAAATAAAGTCCGAAAAGGCGTCGAAACTTTATTTTCGTGGCTAAATCGGTGGCTAATTAGCCACGAATTTAATCCGTAATTAATTAGCCACGAAAATAAAATAAAGTCCGTAAAGGCATCGAAACTTTATTTTCATGGCTAAATCGGTGGCTAATTAGCCACGGATTTAGCCACGAAAATAAAATAAAGTCGGCAAAAGTACACCACAAGTGCCATAACTTGTGTACGGCGATCACTTTGGTGCCATAACTTTATTTCGAATCACTTTGGTGCCAAGTCGAAGCAAAAGAGATCACTTTAGTGCCAATTTGGCCGGAAATCCGACGTGGCATTTTTTATTAATTTTTTACGTCGACGTGGCTGGCCGGAGGCTGAGTCGATTGCCAAGCATTTTTAATTTTAAATAATTTTTTAGCGTGTACAATAAGATTTCTAATTTTAAATATTTTTTTCATTTTTTTCTTCTTTCCTTTTTCTTTTCTTTTCTTTTTTTCTTTTCTCCCCGCCGGCCGGCCACCGACGAAGCCCGGAAGGGCCGGGCGAGGGCGGCCTTGCCCATGGCCGGCGAGGGGCGGTCGACCTCGCCGGCGACAGCTAGGCCGCCCTCGCCGCCCAGGAGGGGGCCGCCCTCGCCCGACGCCGGTGAGGGGTTGCCTCGCCGGCGACAGCGAGGCCGCCTCGCCGGCTTAGGCGAGGTGCCGCCTCGCCCGACGCCGGCGAGGGTTGCCCTCGCCGGATCTGGGCGAGGGCGACCTCGCCCGGGCGTCGGGCGAAGGAAGCCCTCGCCCGGACGCTGGACGCCGGCGAGGTTGCCCTCGCTGCATTTGGCGAGGGCAACCTCGCCCGCCCAGGCGAGGGGCTTCCCTCGCCCGACGGGCGAGGGTCGCCCTCGTCGGATCTCGGCGTCGGGCGACCTCACCGGCGTCGGGCGAGGGTCACCCACGCCCGACTCAGTGAGGGCCCTCGCCGGCGTCCGGGCGAGGGTCGCCCACGCCCAACTCAGGCGAGGGCGACCTCGCCCGACGCCGGTGAGGGAAGCCCTCGTCCGGGCGGGCGAGGTCGCCCTCGCCCGAGTCGGGCGAGGGTCGCCCTCGCCCGAGCCTCGGGCGTGGGCGACCCTTGCCCGACGCCGGCGAGGGTCGCCCTCGCCAGGATCCGACGAGGGCTACCCTCGCCCGCTGTCGGCGAGGGAAGCCCTCACCCGGGCAAGGCGAGGGTCGCCCTCGCGTGAGTCGGGCGTGGGCGACCTCGCCCGATGCCGGCGAGGGAAGCCTCGCCCGGGCGGGCGAGGGTCGCCCTCGCCCGAGTCGGGCGTGGGCGACCCTCGCCCGACGCCGGGCGAGGGTCGCCCTAGCCGATCCGGCGAGGGCGACCCTCGCCGGCTGCCGGCGAGGGCAGCCTCGCCGGGCCGGCGAGGGCGGCCGCCGCCTCGCCGGCCATGGGCAAGGCCGCCTCGCCCGGCCTCCTTCCCCGGGCTTCGCCGATGGCCGGCCTAGGCGAGGGAGAAAAGAAAAAAAAAGAAAAGAAAAGAAAAAGGAAAGAAGAAAAAAAAAGGAAAAAAATATTTAAAATTAAAAATGCTGACTGTATACGCTAAAAAAATTATTTAAAATTAAAAATGCTGACTGTACACGCTGACTCAGCCTCCGGAGCTACGCCGGCGTAAAAAATTAATAAAAATGCCACGTCGGATTTCCGGCCAAATTTGCACTAAAGTGATCTCTTTTGCTCCGACTTGGCACCAAAGTGATCCGAAAAAAAAGTTATGGCACCAAAGTGATCGCCGTACACAAGTTATGGCACTTGTAGTGTACTTTTGCCAAATAAAGTCCGAAATGGCGTCGAAACTTTATTTTCGTGGCTAAATACGTGGCTAATTAGCCACCAAAAAGGAACATAGTAGGGCAAGTGTCGCGAGGCTTTTTTTGTGGCTAGCCACAAATTTAATCCATGGCTAATTAGCCACGGTATTAATCACCTAAATAAAGTTTTGACGCTGTGACTGTGACTGACTTTATTTTATTTTTGTGGCTAATGAGTCACGAATTTAGCCACGAAAATTCGTGGCAAATATTTCCGCGCAATGCCGCCACGAAAATTCGTCAAAAAAGTCTTTGCGCGCAAAAGATAAAAATAAGAACCGGTTCTTAGAACAAGAGCCACTTTTGAGCAACATCACTCGCTTCCCCTCTTCAGAAACCCTAACAATCATCTTCGTCTTCATCGTCTTCTCTTGCAGTTGTCTACCCCCAAAATAACTACCCCAACATCACTCGCTCGGCTCATTCAAGCAATTGCTCTATTTTTCCCCACTTCCTATGGCTAGCTGGTGTTCGCTTCGCTACATCACCTCTAGCTTTTGAGGCCTTCGTCACTCCGGCGCGACTGCAGGCAGCTCTTGCTTCTCGTTCGATTTTTTTCGTCTCCTGTGACCCGCCAGCTCTCTCTCGGCTCTCAGTTCACTCTCCCGTCCGCCCCGTGAGTCTCGCACGATCGTATTTTGTCACTCGTCTCCTCACCCGAGCCCAACTAGGGCGGCCCTCGCGCAGATCGACGAGCATCCCTCCCGATCTGCGCGAGGGCCGCCCTAGTTGGGCTCGGGTGGGTGTCACCCTCGTGTTCGTGTGCTGTTATGCCCTCGTCTCTACCCTCAAGTTCTTTGTGCTATTCTGGGTTTGGAAGAAGGAGAGCTGCAAATCTTTTCATTGGTAGCCACGGATTTTTTTCTCTGTTGTTTCGATTCACTTGCTGTTGAGGTTATTAGTTATGTTCATTGGAATGTCTGTGCATAGGACGTATGTTTGATGAAATTCCTCAAAGAAATTTCACTTCGTAGTTAATCAGCAAAAACAAATCCATAATGGAACTAACCTTTGGAACAACATAAGGAGCGAAAGGACCCAAAATAGACTGCACTGCATCACAGTCATAGAATAAGTCCTTAGGACAGTGAAGTTTGTCATCCATGCTTGAAACAACCCATGGAACACCACAGATGCTATTTAGGAATGAAGATTTGAAGGGTATTCTATTCCCATTGTACTTATCGTTAAAGTAACCTACGTTTTTGTCACTGAAGCAATCATCCCACAATTTATCGAAAACCTCTAAGAGAAATTTACAACCAACACGATTTCCACTTGCTGACAACAAGGACAATAAACGGTCCAAATCAGTGGATTCCCAATCTTCAGCCCAACGCGCCATTCCCTACAAGTCCTGGCAGGGTTCAATGCGTGGAAAAGTTTTGTCATTTTGTTATTTCTCAATTTTTTTAGAAACAGATCACTATGTTGTTTATGATTGATACTAGTTGCCTAAGAAGCAAATAAAAATTTTAGAATGAGGACCAATATGTTAGGATTGGTACCTTTTGGCTGCTTGTCTTTCCATGTTGTTTTTAGACTTGTTCACCTTTGAAGATGAACTGCGATACCATCTTCGTTTGACCAACTTTACAACTGGAAAGGGAAAGGTAAATCTAGGAGACTCAAATGTCTATCCCCCGGAGGTTTTCATGTGCAGCATCGTTCGCAAAATGGGTTATGGTGATGGTTTCAAATGGGTTTCTCAATACATTAAGTAGCTTATTGATCCACAAGATGCAATACAGCTCCCCTAGAAAAAAAATATATGTTTTCAGCATTCACCGGCCTGTTGTTTTAGCGCTGGAGCTTTGCTTTAAACTGGACATATTTGTTGTGAATGTGTTCGGAAGGAGGAATCGTTGTTCTCTCTCTGTAAAATTTAGTTGTGGCAACAAGCTAGTCTCTCTGGTATTGTAGTTTGTTGATCGAAGTTCTCCCTGCCTTGCTTTATTTAGAACAGAGGTTTCTATTTTTTGATTGCCAAATATGCTCTCATTTATTTATATCTAGGTTTGAAAATTGAAATCAACAAAAAATAGGCAAGTATATCATGTCATGTAATATGCTCCCCTTTATTTTTCGTGGGATCTGATGTGGTCAAGATTTCAATAGGTTCCTTCGATGCCAGAGCTTGGTATTTATCAGAGGCGATAGCAAGTTTGTTTCATTTTCTCAAGTTTATCTCTTGCTCTCTGAAACAAAATGGTAAGCTTCATGACGTTCGTCATTTTGTGTCCCTAATACATGTTCATATTTTTTAATATATTTGTCTAACCTTCTTACTTGTCAGTATAAACGTGGAGGTCACATGCGTGGTGCGGTATCACAAAGAAGACCAGCCCCTTCCCCTTCCTCATCCTCGTCCCCGGTCCTTTCCTCTTCCCCTGCCCTTTCATCTAATCCTCAACCACTACATGTTGATGGACAACATGGACACATTGGCCCATCCTCCGAACCTCAAGAACATATTAGGGGACAACTTGGAGACATGTGAACTGAATTTACTTCAGTTCCATCTCCTTCGATTGCATCTCCTTCGGTTCTACCTTCTTCTTCAGTGCAACACTCGAATGATGAAGAAGATAGCCGATTCATGATATGGCCATGTGGAGATTCGTAAGTACTTCATTTTTTAACGTATATGTAAATTATGGATGTCAACTGAATTGTCCATGCTGCAAATTATCCGTATGCTTCATTGTTTCATTGTCCATATTATTATAACCTATTTGTAGATTCACAGATACTACCTATGTTGTGAGGGAACTTAATAAAATAGTCAATAACTGTTGGATGGGGCGGTATATTAGTTTCAGCAGCGCTCCAAAAGAAATAAAAAATTTGTGGTGGAATGAGTTCAAGGTAAGTTTTGTCATTCTATTTTCTCACAAACTAAGTTCGGTGTAGCATACTGATGGTCAAGAATGAATTCTGTCACGAATTATCTGGTGCATGGTAATGGATATGTGACCTGTGACCCTCATAATAACTTTCGGTTGTTTTTCTATTGATTGTAGCGGAAGTTCAGGTGGGATGAAATGGAAGAGAACGAAGTTAGAAGAATTTTTAAGAAGAAAACCGGTGATCACATGCGAAATGTGATGAATAAAGCAAAGAGAAATCAACGAAAGCCGGATTTTATTACAGCTGACAATTGGACGGAAATTACGACAACTTGGGAAACTGAGAAGCATAAGCAAATAAGTGAACAGAATAAGAAGAATCGAGCTTCTAGTTCTAGTGAAGGGTCTGCGTTTGCCACATATGTTGGGGGCTCTATCAACATCAGGGAGCATAGAAAAAGAATGGTAAGTTTGTTTAAACATGTTGTAAGTTAATCTAATTTAATGATTACTCATTTATGTTTATATTTTGTAGGCAGATGAATTGGGGACGCAACCGACATTTACAGCTACATTTGAATGCACATTTCAGAAAAAAGACAAAACATGGACTGGCGATCGAGCAAAAGCTATTAAGGTATGTAAGGTTATATTTTGGACTTTATGGAAACTATAATGAAAACCATGAATGCTTTTAATACTTATGGTAGTTATATATATGAATATTTTATTTTCACCTATATTGTTAATGTAGGAAAAATATGATAAACTTTTAATGAGCACTGCTAGTGGTGGTAATGGTGTTGCTGTGTCTGAGCCATCGGTTGACAGTATGGCATTATGGCTGGAGGCATCGGGTGGGATGAAAGGAGGAAAAATATTTGGGATGGGATCCTTGTCAAGGGCATACACAACGAAGGCTGCTGCAACTTCATCCTCCAATGCGGCTGTTTCAAGGAGGACACGACATAAGGAGCAAATGACTAAGAATTGAGCCAACTGAAAGATTTACTTGTACAAAAGGACGAAGAACTCAAAAATTTACTTGTACAGAAGGACGAAGAAATAAGAGGAATGAAACAACAAATGCAATTGATCTTACGACACCTCAACCTCGATCACGATGAGGTTCCTCCTGTACCTCCCACTAATCCAATAGGTGATGGGCACAATGATGAGCCACACAATGATAATGAGATTGCTGTTGCTGATGATGATGATTTTATTAGCAGTCCTTGCTGGTTCATTCTCTTTGGGGGTAAGCTTATGATGACCAACTTACAACAATTACTTTCTGTGCACAACTTTCTTACATGTCTGTACAATGCTTGCGAAAAATTGAAAATTTGACAAAAGTCACTGTTCTTTGTTCAGAAAATCATGATAGTTCAACATTGTAGAAATACATGCCTTATTTGATTTCAAATTTTGATCATATTTGCAGATGGGAGAAGCTAAGTTTCACATGTTGTACAATTGAACTGTGATTCCTTTTATTGCATGTTCTCAAGTGGACATGTTTCGAGTAAAGATGCTAATTTTTAAATGTTTTGAAGAGAATGATCTATCTTTTACATTTCTGAGTGACCACACAAATTCAGAAATTTGACTTTTGATATGTCATTCTTGTGGATGAGTTATATCCATTGTCAGTAACATAATATCTCAAAGTAAAACATGAGAAGCTTTACATGCTGAATAATCAATTCTTAAATTTGATACACTATTATTTGAAGTCAGTTTAGATTAGGGGAGCCTGGATACAAGGAAAGGTATTATGCAAAGAAATTTCATGCGTCAACTTCGGATGAGATAGAGAGTTAAAGAAGGAAACGGTACGTGTTTTTTTGTATCTTGAAGCTTTCAGTTTACTTTATTTAATATCAATATTATTTCTTGTAATTATTTTGATTTTATATTGTCTTGGTAACTTAGAATTTATATGTTTTGAAGTGTTCTGTACTTACTTCGCTTGATTTTAATTTCTGTAACATGGATGTAGTTAGTTTAGATGGTAGGGCAGTCTTAAGACTCTCAATGTCTTAATAGCATACCTTTACATTTAGATGTTTCCTTCAATTGCAAATCTGTGTGGATGTGGAAGTTCTGTATGAAGTGTTCCTTTTTATGGGGACTTACAACATAGAAGTTCTGGATTTTAATTTTTGCATTGCTGGGACTTACAGCTATTGGTGATTTGCACGAACTTACAGTTAGAATGCGGATGCCACCTTACTGGCTGAACAGCTCCCAGATTGGGATCTATGGGAAACCAGCCCCACAAGATTTCTCTGCAGATTACGAACACTGGAAACGAGTAGTGAGTGGCATGTACATGTCGGGGCTTGGAATTAGTTGGTCCGGCGTGAGAAATGTTATGGACATGAGAGCTGTCTATGGCGGGTATGATATGCTTATATTTTAATCTTCTTTAAGGTAAAATTGAGATGAATGTCTCATGAATGCTTTCTCCCGCTTCCTTGCAGATTTGCTGCTGCACTAAAGGATCTCCAGATGTGGGTGCTGAACGTGGTAAATGTTGACTCACCAGATACGCTTCCCACGATTGGTGCGAGTCCTTCAGCACGTACCCTAGAACCTATGATCTGCTGCATGCAGATCATCTCTTCTCCAAGCTTAGGAAGAGGTATGCAACTGGATCCCGTAGTCCCCACACTGTCTCTGTCTCTCTCTCTCGTGGTTCTTCTTAAACTCTACTTGAATTTGTCTGTTGAAGGTGCAAGCTTGCACCGGTAATGGCAGAAGTTGATCGAATCGTGAGACCTGGAGGTAAAATAATAGTCCATGATGAGTCCAATGCAATAGGGGAGATCGAGAACTTACTTAAATCACTGCATTGGGAGGTCCACTTAACATTCTCCAAAGACCAAGAAGGGATTCTCAGTGCACAGAAAGGTGATTGGCGGCCAAGCATATACACAGCTACTTCCTAATTATTAAGGCAAGTGCCCTTGATTTTGTGTTGCAAGCAGCAATAGGTACACTTTTTTAGCTATTGGTGAATATCTTTATTTATGTATCCACATTTCATCAGGTGTCGACAAAAGTGATTGTTTCTGGTGTCCTGCCGAGTACCAAAGCTGCCCACATTTTATGGTTGTCCCGCATCCTTTCAATGTATTAAATGATGTTCATTAATGCTTAGCTACCTCTATGAATTACAAGATTGGATATCCAATAGCATCATGTGAGACTTTGCAACTTTGCATATATCATTATCTTTTCCAGACTACCATCTACCTCTATGGTTGTCTTGTGTCTTTTGATTATTTTGAATGTATTACATGATGTTCATTAATGCGTACCTACCTCTATGGTCATACAAGATTTGATTGCCCAAACGGTGTTCTATGCTTGAAACATGTATGAACATCATTGTGGGGCGTAAATTCGGAAAATGTGCTGATTCGGAGGGCTGTTTATGTTGGAACTCCACTATTGTAGATTCTTTTCGGAGCTACAGTACCTCCATCATCACGCAGCAATTGATTCAAGCATAGGCCTTAATCAATGTTAAATATATATTTTAGCAATTAATTTTGCTGCTAATTAGATTTAAAATCGAAATCGTCCCTAAACAATATTCGTCGCAAACTTATTGACAAAAAAAAAAATTTCCTGGCAAATTAGCGACGAATTTTGCCACGAATAGATTTCGTCGCAATTTAGCGATAAAAAAAAAAGTGTCTTGGCAAATTAGCGACGACTTTTGCCACGAATACAGTTTCGTGGTGAATTAGCAACGAGATTTGCCACGAATAAATAGCGACGAATTTTGCCACGAATACAGTTCGTGGCAAATAGTGACGAATTTTGCCACGAATAATTAGCGACGATTTTTGCCACGAATAATTAGTCACGATTTTTGCCACGAATTCTTTTTTCGTGGCTAATTTAGCGACGAAAATTGCCACGAATAATTTGCCACAAATTTTTTTTTGTCACAATTTAGCGACGAAAATTGAAATTTTTTCATCACAAAAATTTGTAACGCCAAATTAGCCGCGAATTTTTTTTCGTGGTTAATTTCGTCGCAAATTCTTTTAGGCACGAATTTTTCTAAATTTTTCGTGGCAAAATTCGTGGCTAAAACCTTGTTTTTTATAGTGAAAGTAAACTTTCAATGCTATAAAATCAAAAAAGGAATCAATAATTTGCCTGTTGAAATAATCCAAGTAAGCTAGTTCTTAGGAAAAGTGCCAAAAAAGTCCTAAACCTTTTGCATTAGTGCCAATTTAGTCATAAACTTTTTTTTTGTGTCAATTCAGTCATAAACCTTTTGCATTGGTGCCAATTTAGTCCTAAACTTTTTTTTGGTGCCAATTCAATCCTAAACCTTTTTGCATATGTGCCAATTCAGTCCTAAACTTTTTGTCTTTATGCCAATTCAGTCCTTCTGGCCAATTTTGGCCTGGTTTTGCTGACGTGGATGTCGATCGGCCAGTGGCCAGTCACCGGCGCTGACGTGGACAACTTTAATAATATTTTAATTTTTTGAATTTTAATTAATTAATTTTTCTTTTCTTTTCTTTTTCCCCTCCCCTCCCTCCTTCCTCCGGCCGGTCGCCGGCCATCAGCGAGGTCGACCTCACCGGCCACCGGCGACGGCGAAGGCGAAGGCGAGCCTCGCTAGCAGTCTTTGGCGAGGGCTCGCACTTCCCCATGATTGGGCGAGGCCCGACTTTGCCGGATTTGGTGAGGTCAAGCCTCGCCGGCGGCTGCGCGAGGCCGCCCTCGCCAATGGCCGGCGTGGGCGAGCCTCGCCGGCGTAGGCCTCTGGTCGGTTGCCGGTTCTGCGACCGGCTAGAGGAAGGAGGGAGGGGAGGGGGAAAAAAAAAGAAAAGAAAAAAAAATATTCAAAAAATATTAAAATATTATTAAAGTTGTCCATGTCAGCCCCGGTGACCGGTCGGCGTCCACGTCAGCAAAATCCGGCCAAAATTGACCGGAAGGACTGAATTGGTACAAAAACAAAAGGTTTAGGACTAAATTGACACCAAAAAAAGGTTTAGGACTAAATTAGCACAAATGCAAAAGGTTTAGCACTTTTTTGGCATTTTTCCCGCCGGTTCCACCATCATTTGTTGGCATCATCATCAGGCAAAATCCCTGGTCAAAGATTTCAAAAATATTACCCGCGTCAAGAAAAAGATTGGCTCTATCAAAATGGAATGTCATCGTTGGGAATGTATAATTCCCAATAGGCACGTTATAACACAAGTCGAATTCTTGTTGACGAGCCTGAGGGAGCAACTGAAAATTGTCTCGGAAAAATCGAAATATCTCATTTCTCACTGCAGTATAGGCCGTTTGGACAAGCACAGTTAGAAAGCTTCCTGAGTCCAAAATAAACTCGCCCGTGCGGTCCGGTTTAATCTGAAAAATCTTTGAGCTTTTTGCCACACTGATGCTCATGACATTAATTGCATACCCCTTGACAGGAAGGAGACGTGTTGTCCAAACTCTTCCTCTAATTTGAGCTTCATCCCCAAAACGTAAGATTACGGTGCCGGCTGTTGAACGTTTTGGAGGTAGGCAGTAGGACATACGCATTTTAGTCTCATTTCTATACTGCCAAAGGATAGACCGCAGACGAGTGCCTAAGCCTAGAATTCCGGCTATGATGCTACTTTCTTCGTACTTTCCCAATGAAATTTGTGATTTTCGAGGCCACAACCGAATACGATGCCCGGGAATCTTTTAACAGCTTCTTTGTTGTTCGGGAAGCCAAAGGTATCCAACCCAATTGCCCCTTTGCTATAGCAATCAGAGGATCCACATCCAAAATAAGATGTTTTATACAGGCAAAAATTATTTTTGCATATTCTAGGAAAACAACGGGTATCATTGCAAGGTAAGGCTCAGTACGATGCTGATTCAAGTCTATTGAAGTTACCTTGCCTAATGTGGAAGCATTCGGTGCATCCTTCACATTGCATCCCTGTATCGTTATTACATGTATCGACCAACGAGTATGGAGCATAAGAATACGAGCCAACAGTCAAAGATGCTATAAAGTAACCAAGATTATCCATAGTAACTTTTGGTCGTAAGGTATAAGGTTCATATTCAGCTATTTGTTTACACTCTCCCAAATTCAAAGAAGTGGCTGATTCAAGTCGGTGGACACAAGCTCTAGATATTTTCGCGAGTCTTTGGTATCGTTCCTTATGGGTAAGGTTTTCAGGAAATAGAGTTTCGTCAACTTCATCTATTGGGATTAAGCTGATGCTAAAGCCATTGGTTTGGGACAGGATTTTGGCAATGAAAACACAAAAAACTAGGAATGCCATAAAGAGTCGCACGTGATGAAGTCATTTCTTTTGCTTTTGTTATCACTATGTGACTGTGTCTACTTCATAATGGATTATGTACTGTCACGCCCCGAACCCCGACAAGCGCGCGACACCTCAAACTTGGTCGAATCAGTGCGATGTCCCAGGAAATGTCGCCGACCCAAACCAACATATCATAGTCAAACACTGCGGAAACGAAAACATACACCCTGACAAAACAAAAATGGGGTAACAGGGAGAGATAATTCACCAAACCATCAACATTACATTACATCCACTATATTTACAGCATCCATACCGTCCTTCACAACTAGCAACTATCGCATCTACCACCGCCGATAACAAAACGGAACTGGCGGTTCGGGGGACTAATATTTACAACAAAAAGGGGCACCTCTAAAAAAAACGACAGTCCCACGTCTACTCCTAACTAACCCCTACGAACTCTAGTGGGGGGTCCACTCTGAGTCGGTCTCGTCGGTGTCAGTCTGATCCTTTGAAGACTCGGACTCAGCATTGACCTCAATCAGATTGTCCTCGTCTCCCGACTCCGCTAGAACTTCGATCGGCTAAATAGTTTTAAATAAAACCGTGAGAACACTTCTTAGCAAGCAACACCTTAAACCTTACCTAGGCTAACACGTACATCTGGGCATGTTCAAGCACACAAATCACACAACTAGCAAGCCAGAACAATAGTAGGCACAAATGTCTCACCTTGATACACACGAAATCTTACATGCGAATTCAAGCATTATTATCAGAAACCGACACCATATCGCACTCAATAATGCCAATCAAACCATATCTATGCCAGCATTCGCATATCAAACACGACATCATACGATCCTCATTTCACTCAAGCATACGCATCCAATTCATTTCTGACCTCCGTAAACACGCCTTAGGTCCAAAAACTAGCCATCGATCTCTAACCCGCGTAAACACGCCTCAGGTCCAACAACACTTCTAAAGCCCGCGTCAAAACGCCTCAGGCTCAGTGTCTCTAGCCCGCGTAAACGAACATGCCTCAGGCGCAACACCATCTCCCTTTTTATAACACAACCCACGTAACACGCATCAGGTTGAACAACACTTCTATAGCCCGCGTCAAAACGCCTCAGGCTCAGTGTCTCTAGCCCACGTAACACGCCTCAGGAGCAACACCATCTCCTTTTTACGGCACAACTCGCGTAAAACGCATCAGGTTGGCGGTCTTTCGGTATAACCGAGCATCGTCCCGCGTAACATGCCTCAGGACGGGTTCAATTCCCCGCGTAAAATGCATTAGGGATTATGTTATCACACGTGCACACATTTTCCATTTATTATCTGGACCCCGCGTAAAAACGCCTCAGGGTATTTAATGATCGTGCAACACGTCGGGCACCCAATCACATGCCAATTTCATACGACCAATTCGCACACGTCATCCAACATATACAGGCTACCCATAAGCCATGCTAACCCACAATTTCGCCAATTCAATTTGCACATGCACAATTTAACACGAATTTTTACATTTTAAGCCAAATTACACCACTCAAGGGCATCGTACTCCTACCGACAACCCCAATCCAGTACGTGCCACATTTCGAACATAAACATGCACCAATTCAGCCACAATATGCACAACAACTCAACCACCACAGAAAAATCACTATAACGGCACATTTAGGCCCGTTTTTCACGCAATAAATCGCGATAATCATCCGTAATCATTCCCATTACCTAATTAATCAATTCTAACCTTAATTCCACCTCAAAAACTATCACAATTCCATCCAAACCACTCAGCCAAATCAGTCCAACCATTTCTCTAAGAATAACCCCTAAAACTCGCTAAAACGGGCCCGAACTAACCCGAAATTACCCGTTATCCTAGGAGAGGTTTAGGATATCACTTACTTGTGATTCCAAGCAAGATTTGAGCACTACCAGGTGGCTGTACAGAGGAGAAACAGCAGCAGTGGCGGCGTCACACGATGAGGGGTACCGGTGGTTCACCGGCGGCCACGAGCGGCGGTGATGGGCTGCTGGCTTTCTCGGCTGTGCTGGGCTGAGATGGGGGCTGGTGAGGGTGTTTCACAGTGGAAAACGTGGGAGAGATACGGCGGTGGCGGCGGTGGTGCAACACGGCAAAAGGGCGAGCGACGGTTCGATGGAACGGCGACGAACGAACGGCGATTGGCTGGCCGGTTGGCCAATTCACGTGAGGGAGAGGAGGAGAGGTAGTTCTTGGCTAGAAGAGGGAGAGGGAGAGTTGAGCGTGAGAAATGAGGGGAGAGAGAGAGAGGAAAAGAAAGAAAAAGAAAAGAAAAGAAAAGCCTAGTCTAGCCTACCCTCGGAAAATTACCATCCTACCCCTCTATCTAATTTCTAATCGATGGCCACGATTCGATCTTATCTTAAAATCAACGGCCCATAACGATTCCCATCAAAATATCCAAGGGCAAAATTGGAATTTCACAAAAAGTGCAGGGGCAAAATCATCCAAAATTTTTTATCTCTAAAGTTGATATGAAATGACCAAAATGCCCTTCTCATATTACAATTGGTCTTCACAAAATCCCAGGGGCAAAACGGTCATTTTCCACTTCCTGTCAAAATTTCAGTTTTCTAACGAATCCGGACAAATCCGAGGCTGATCACGTTAATAACGACATCGTCTAATTACTCTGTCATGACTTTCAAAATTTTCGATACCCAAACTCGGTATCTAATTAATGACTAACTCTAAATAACGCAACTTGAGCGTATCTCAAACTAATGGGTGGCTTTCGGGAAAATTCGTATATTCGACTCGTGGTCGATACTAAATCGAGCCGCGTTTAAGTTCACTTGAGCCATGACGACCTCGATTGTTATACAATTGCGAGGATCAATCACTAGTTCTAAAGAACGCGATCGTTTGGAATAGGTTTGAGATCGTTCGCAAATTTCATATTCTGGCGAGGTGGAATCACCCGCGATCCAATTATATGGCATTTGCAAATCGATCCATGACCATCCTTAGATCGGTCTATATTAGCCCAAAATATCACCTCGACAATTCTTATGGTCGAAAGTCAGTCGATAGTCATGTTCTATGGTCGCGCGAATCTAGATCCCTAATTAGCCTTTCCCTACTGGTTAGTGTCCCAAGAGTGATCAAGTCTGGGCAAGATTTACTACAAGTGTGCTATTGAAATTATGCATTTCATAAATATCAAGTGGGTCGAAATTTAGAATGTTATATGTACGAAATAGGTGCTACCCAAATTTTGCCATTTAGCTCTCAAGTAATGAGGATGCCAAAAGGAAGTACATGAAAGTTGAAACAACTCATGCAAACCTACTAGACTATCGAGATCTCGTTTGATTCTTTTGTTTCCCTCTTATTAACTCTCTTTTGTCCGTTGCTCGAATTAATTTTTTTTTCATTTATTGTGTGATTTACTTTCTTAGAGTCAACGTTAAGGATTTTGTTGAAAAGCGCTCCGAAGACACTTGATAAGAAGCACTAATTATGCTTTAAAATTTGTATTTCTGTTTATTTTCAAAATTCAATATTTTAATATGCATTTACAATTGTTCTTTCTACTGGACAAATGACATTAGAAGTGCCAAAAATTATGTACGGTGCTCACTTTAGTGTTAAAAGTTTTTTTCGAATCACTTAAGTGTCACTTTTAAAAAAAAATGATCACTTAAGTACCAACTCCGATCTAGGTCACCGGAAATCCAACGTGCCCATATTTTATTAATTTCTCAATCCTACGTGGCTCGCCTGCGTGCCCAGTCAGCATATAACTCCTAAATGATGTCGTCTAAAAGTTGTAAATAGTAATCGTTTGAGTGCCAAATTTTATTTAAAATAATTACTTAAATGTCAATCGTTGTCAAAAAACGATCACTTCAATGCCAGTCAGATTGTGCAACGTCGTTTTGGATGTCCACGTGGACTAGATTTTTCAAAAAATATGCCAAGTCATATTAATAATTTTAATTTTAAATGCCACATAATCAATTTGGCCGGAATTGACACTTAAGTGATCATTTTTTTTTCGATTTAGAATTTAAGTTATCCGAAAAAAACTTTTGACACTAAAGTGAGTGCCGTACATAACTTTTGGCACTTCTAGTGTTCTTCTTCCTCTAAGTTCTTATCAAGATGTCCACTTGTTAACAAGACTCGTTAAAGATTTCAAACAGAATAATATAAATCGGGTTTGTTTGGTTTTCCTTCTACAATGACATAAATCTTAACATATGCCTCGATTTTTATGATATGTTTAGAAATGGGAGAAAGTTGCGGATTGCGTTAATAACATTGAGTGATGGGTGCTTATCTTTTAATTGATTGTTTCTACAAAAGAAAATACAAAAAAAAATCATGATAGATTAGGTTGGATTTTCTTAGATAACCTTGCATGTGTAGATAGCTTTTTTAGAGATAATCTTAGAGTATAATCATGTTAGATAGAATTTTCCTATTTAAATAGGATAGTTCAGATAAGATGCATGTTTGAGTTTGTTTAAGAAGATAGTATCCTAATCTAGTAATCTTGATAGTTTATTTAGGGTAATTTTTAATTTCGAATTTAATAAAAAAATACCAAAAACATTGTCTTAGAATATATTAGGATTTTTTAGTTTAACTTGCATGTTTAAATAATGAGTATTTTAAATTACGAATTTTAATTAAAAAATATAAAAAATATATCATGTGCATTTCATGTAGAATTAAATTCATAAACTGCATTTCATTTAGTAATTACGTGTTTAGGGTCATTAAATTAAAATGCACGACATGTTAGGATAGTTACATGTTAATTTGACCCGTCATTAGATACTTTTGAGGTTTATTTGATTAATAAAGATTGCATGTAATGTTAGAATATATATATTTTATACGCCATTGCATTTAGAGTAATCGCAGACATGAATTGCATATAGGTTAGTTTTCATACAAACAAGAGAAAATTCTAAAAAATATTGAGTGAATTGCGTGTTAATTAGAAATCATATTTAAGTTGTTAATATGATTTTTACAGCTAACATTGCAAATGCTTACATTGCTTTGAGGTAAGTATTTCTTCCTTAATCTGGAAATTTATTTATTACTTTGATTATTGAGTGTTAAATAATTGTTGCACACCTGCATGATCACCTCACATATTAGTGGCTAAGTTAAAATTTGATCTTACTTTCTTGACATCGAAGCTTATAGATCCTCTACTGGGCTGTCACTCATTCAATCCAAGTATGTCATTGCTCTTCTCACTTGCACAAGCATGGCCGTTGCAAAACCTTGCTCATCGCCTATGGCTCCCTCAGCTTCTAAGTTGTTGAAGCAAAGTGGTGAACCACTGACCGATGCCTCCACATATCAGAATATGGTTGGGGCACTGCAATACCTCACCCTTAGTAGGCTAGATCTATCTTTTGCTATTAATAAAGTGTGTCAATTTATGCATTGTCCAAATATCAATCATTGGTCAGCTGTCAAACGAATTTTACACCATGTCAAAGCTACTATTCATCATGGGATTACCTTGCGGCCTATGAGCCAATTGTCCTTCTTTGCATTTACAGATACTGATTGGCCAGTTGCCCTGATAACCAAAAGTCTACTAGTGGCTATTACATTTATTTTGGTCCCAACTTGGTTTCCTGAGTTCTAAAAAGCAACCAACCGTTGCTCGGTCCAACATTGAATCGGAATACAAAGGGGTGGCTAATGCAACCTTTGAATTACTAAGGCTATTATAACTCTTCCGAGATCTTCTATACACTCTCCATCGGTCACCACTTGTTCTTTATGATAATATAGGGGCAATCTATCTGGCCGCAAATCCCATCTTCCATGCACAAACCAAGCACGTCGAAATTGACTATCATTTCGTTCGTAATTTAATTAGCAGGAAACAGTTGGGAGTTCGGTTCATTCCTACACAGGTGCAAATGGCTGATGTCATGACAAAGCCTCTATCTATATCCTGGTTTTCATATTTTGCGTGACAAGCTCACAATAACTTTGCCATCGTTTCGCTTGAGGGGGTATGATAGAGCAAATCTTCCATGATAGAGCAATCTTTCACAATCTGTGCCAATCCCGTTAATAGAGTCAATCTCCCATAATTTGTGTCAATTCGTTGATAGAGCAAATCTTCCGCAATCTGTGTTAATATTGTAGATTCTTACCTTTTGTAAAATCTTTTCAATTGTGACTTTTCTGCTCATGTACATGCTATAGATATAATACAAATATCCACACTGATGAGTATGCGATCAAATTCAAATTCACTATTGCAATTCTAATAACCTTTTTCTTATATATTTTAATAAAATTTTTAACAAAGAGTCCGTATATAATTGATAAGATTAATTTGTTTTCATGACAGATTAGTTTATTCTAGATCCATCCTTGCTTTTGAATCTTTTATTATTTGATCATTATCACTTCTAAATAACTTCCGGTAGCCGATGTCTTTCAGCTCAAGTTTAAAAATTATATCTAACACTGCCGTTATGCTAGGGCTACCCTAAGGAAGACGAAGGGATACCCACAAGAGAATTGACGCAATATAAAGTTCGCAAAGTAACAGACAAATGACAACTGGTTTGCAGAATCATTTGAATAATATCATAGATGACAAGCGCAAGTGTCCATGAGCTTGTGCTTTGTGACGATCCAACATTTATTATGTTGTCTTCTACCTCATTGTCCTTACCACATTTCTCATTTAATAAAGTACAACTTAAGTAGGGTTTTGCATGGCAAGTGCAGTGGCTGTTCTTAGAAATTGCATGGATTTTGTCTTTTAGATGTTGTCATCTCCTTGCGTTGGTCCAAGAGCATAAGACACCGATTCCTAGCCCAATACTTCAACACTCAAAAAACGAGTGCACGATAATCATGGGAAAAGTGTCAAGAAAGTCCTAAACATTTTGCATTGGTGTCAATTCAGTCCTAAACCTTTTGCATTGGTGCCAATTCAGTCCTAAACATTTTGTCTTTGTGCCAATTCAGTCCTTCCGGCCAATTTTGGTTGGATTTTGTTGACTTGGACGCCGACCGGCCATCGGTGCTGACGTGAACAACTTTTAATAATATTTTAATATTTTAATATTTTTTATTTTTTCCCCTTCCCTCCCTCCTTCCTCCAGCCGGTCGCCGGACCGGCTGCCGGCCAAAGGCCAGAAGCCGGCGAAGGCGAGCCTCGCCATGGCTGGGCGAGGCTGGACCTCGCCAGATCGGGTGAGGTCGTGCCTCACCCAGCCGCCGGCGAGGTCGGGCCTCGCCTAGTCGCTGGCGAGGCTCGAGTCCTTGCCGAAGGCCGTAAGGTTGAAGGCCTCCGACGAGGGCTCGAGCCTCGCCAGTGGCTGGGCGGGCCCGACCTCGCCGTCGCGACCGGCTGGAGGAAGGAGGGTGAGAAGGGAAAAAAAAGAAAAGAAAAGATAAATAAATAAAAATTCAAAGAATATTAAAAGTTGTCCACGTTAGTGCCGGTGGCCGGTCAGCTTCCACATCAGCAAAATCCGATCAAAATTGGCCGGAAAGACTAAATTGACACAAAGACAAAAGGTTTAAGACTGAATTGGCATTAATGCAAAATATTTAGGACTGAATTGGCACCAAAAAAAGGTTTAGGACTCATGATGCCGAAACGCGATAGAAAATTTGACTGAACAAGAAAATTCGACAGAAGAACAATTCGTCCTCCAAATATGATTATCAAATCAAGATATTCAAAGTCTGCTCAAAGGAAACCCTAAAACAAGCTTATATATCCCCAAACCTAACCCTACTAGGATTAGGAAACATCAAAACGCAAAATTACGAAACTGCCCTCTACTAAATTAACCCATAAAAAAATACTAAAAAAATAGAAATATCCATCTAAACAATCTCGAATCGCGAAAATCCACCGTTAGTCACAGCCAAAGGCGGTGAGTATTGATCAGCACGCCGTTTCGCTTCAGCCGACCAAATTTGAGTTCAATCTGATATCGTTGACTTCAAACCCGCCGATTCGTCCAGTCGCATAACGGGTCCGCCGGTCCCCTAGGTGCATCATCCTCCCCTGCTAGAGAAAGATTCGTCCTCGAATCTGTTTCGTCTTCATTGTCGTCAATCTCTTCAGGGTCTTCTTCCTCTTCAGTGTAGTAAGGTGACAAATCTGCTACATTAAAAGTTCCAGAAACATTGTGCTCACCCGGCAACCTAGGTGGTAACTCTTCCGATACGACATCAGCAAACTCCTCAAGCAAGGGCAAAACTTGAGTTGAAATTTCTGGACTATCAAGATTCTGCTCCATGACTACAACAGCAAAAAGCTATGGCGCGTTCACTGCCTCTTCTTGAAATTCTGACCTGGACAGCAGATTATTCTTTACTTCCTTTCTCAAATCCGAAGGACCTAGGGTAATGGTTCGACCATCCTTCTTGAAGGTATAGGTATTTCTGAAACCATCATGCTGTGTCTTTATGTCAAACTGCCACGGCCTCCCCAATAAAATATGGCAAGCATTCATTGGGACTACATCACACCACACCTCATCAATGTAATTTTTTCCAATCGAAAATTGGACAAGACATCTTTTGCTCACCTTCACCTCGTTCCTTTTTCTAAACCACGACAGCTTGTATGGTTGAGGATGATTTTCTGTTTTTAACCCCAACTTTTCCACCATAGTCGTGGACACCACATTCTCGCAACTCCCACCATTTATTATCACGCTGCATACTTTTCCTCTACTAGTGCACTTAGTACGAAAAATATTATGTCTAAGCCATGATTCATCATCCGCTACAGCAACATTTAATATTCTTCTAACGACTAGAGACTCACCAGAATCAGCATAGATAATCCCTTCCTGTTCCGCATCCGCATCCTCTTCTTCGCCTTCAGATTCATCATAAACTGGGCCTTTATAAAAAACTGGATTATCAACAAGCGTCACAATCTGTCGGTTCGGACAATCAGCAGCAAAATGCCCGAATCCTTGACACTTGAAACACCGCTTGGCTGCAGTTCCTCCCCTGCTAGTTCCAGCACTACTCTGCCCCTCGTTGGATGCAGGTTTAGAACTCACATCCTTGACTGTGATCGGTGTCGAATTTACTGCAGATGTTCCCGCTTTTCCTTGGGATTCTTTATCTGACCACTTGGAACTGCTGCCTGACCACTTAGAATTACTGCTATTTCTTTTAAACTGCCCCTCTACCTTTAGGGCTAGTCTGCACACATCCTTATATGTCCAATACTGCTGTAATTGGACAACATCAGAGATCTCATATCGTAGCCCTGCTAGATATCGTACAATCGTTTGCTCGTCTTCCTCCGCCACATCACAACGCATCCACAAGCGATCAAATTCTTCTGTAAATTCCTCAACTGTTTTATCACTTTGCTTGACGTTATGATACTCGATAAACACCTCTTGCCTATAATGGGTAGGCAAAAAATTTTTCTGCAATAACTTTTTCATCTTCTCCCAGCGATTCACCTTCGGCTTGCCCTCTCTAGCGCGTTGCTTTTTTACGTGTTCCCACCAAATCGAAGCATGTTTTCGCAGCCTGATAGCCACTAACTTCACTTTTTGCCCCTCAGTTAGGTCTTTAAGATAAAAAATCCGTTCTACTGTATGCAACCAATCAATAAACTCATCTGGATGAGCCTTACCATTAAACTCGGGAATCTCGATCTTCATTCCGAAATTTTGTGAAGAACGCTGATTTCCAGGTCGTACTCCTCGATTCCGCCCCTGGTTCAGAACCCCGAAATGGTTTACGTTCTCCTCTTCATCATCGGATGAATCCTCAGATTCCGCTCCTTCTTCGGATTGAACGCCCAACCTCGCCTCCGCAAGTTGTCGCTCCAAATCTTGGATTCGTCTTCTCTGTTCTTCAATTTCTACGTCTCGCAGATCTCTTAGACGCGGTTGGTCGTCTACTTCAGGAACGCCTCCATGCCCCCGGCCACCACGAGCCCGCCGTCCACGACCACGATTCTGTTCAGCCATTGATTCAAGCAACCTGTGCTCTGATACCAATTGATGCCGAAACGCGATAGAAAATTTGACTGAACAAGAAAATTCGACAGAAGAACAATTCGTCCTCCAAATATGATTATCAAATCAAAATATTCAAAGTCTGCTCAAAGGAAACCCTAAAACAAGCTTATATATCCCCAAACCTAACCCTACTAGGATTAGGAAACATCAAAACGCAAAATTACGAAACTGCCCTCTACTAAATTAACCCATAAAAAAATACTAAAAAAATAGAAATATCCATCTAAACAATCTCGAATCGCGAACATCCACCGTTAGTCACAGCCAAAGGCGGTGAGTATTGATCAGCACGCCGTTTCGCTTCAGCCGACCAAATTTGAGTTCAATCTGATATCGTTGACTTCAAACCCGCCGATTCGTCCAGTCGCATAACGGGTCCGCCGGTCCCCTAGGTGCATCAACTCAATTAGCACAAATGCAAAAGGTTTAAGACTGAATTGGCACCAATGCCAAAGGTTTAGGACTTTTTTGACACTTTTCCCCGATAATCATAGTAATTAATTGTATTAAGCATATTCCTGTACTGTCCTAGGTAGGAACCAGAGATTCCTATTTTCAAGGAACTGCTTTATTTCTCTTTTCCTAGAAAATCTTTGGCTTCCCATTAGCAGATATCACATGCATTCCCGGACAAAATGTCAAATGTCATATTAAACATTGATTTACCACCCTCAAGTTAATTCACATATTCATATCCATTTATTCCCGCTTTCAAAGAAAACTTTCTTGAACTTGCTTGCAAGCATAAAGAATTGAAGAGGGGGGTATGGCCCCACCAGCAGCCCGCATTTTCAACCCAAAAGGAATTGAAAATGAAAGTATTCACTATTGATGAATGAAACTTCTCTCCTTGGAGCAGCATATGTTGCTTGTGTGGGCGGAGATCCGATACTTTCCGAATCCTTAAGTAAGGAATTACAAGAGAAATTCTTTCAACAAAGATGTGTATTAGGAGGGATTGGTCTCCAACAGTTTACCGGATAAAACCAATTAAGATGATTATAGAAATTCGTTAGAATTAATCAAGCTTTAAGAAACTCAGACAATTGATATCATATAATGCGCGGGCCCATCCCACATTTATCAACTCTGACCGATTTTCACGTTGACTACCCATGTCTTTTTCAAGTGCCAGTTGCCATCATTTTAGGCATAAACAAGTTCACAAATATTTACAAGAAAAGTGCCACACATACCATCAAAATTAAGCATAATAAATCCTCATAAATCCAGGGTGGGTCGGTTCCATATCTGGAACCTGAAATCGATCATGTTATAACCGGTTCTTAGTTTTTGGAACTTGAAACCTACCCTGTTTGTACTGGCCCCTGTTTTGGAACCTACCATGTTTTTATAGTCCGGTTACAAGGTCTACCCGAGAACTCCTTTTTTTTTGTTCCTTTTTTGGGTTTCATTTTTTCCGGATAGCAAATAGGAAAACTTATAACTCAAATCAAAGGTTATAAGTTTGACTATACAAACAATCTTAAGTATTCATACAAAAGCATATTATTTTAGTCCTAATAATTTAATGGATATGATAAAACAGCATAGGTTCAAATTGAATATGTAGTTTCTTCGTTACAGAACAAAAATTTTAAGAAAAAGAAAATTGCACCCTATAATGCTTATAAGCCCTTGAGTTAGACTATCCGCAAATAATAATCACCTCCTTCATCCTTTATGATAGAATGCTTTGAATTCTGGCCATATAAAATTGCAAGTGGACCTCCATATAAAACTGGTTCTAAAATTGGTTCGGGTGGATTTTCACTTGGAACCGGAAATCAGACCGGTTCTAACCGGTTTCCAAAAAATGAAATCAGTTTCCGAACCTGTTTTTCGGGTGGGCAGTCAACAATCTATGCAGGCATGTGACACAAAAAATGAAAACATTCAACGCTTAGATTGCGTCATAATGAGCTTTCTTTCCGGATCCGATTATGAGCTAATCAACTCCTACAACCTTAAAAAAAGCAAAACAAAGAAAAAAAAAATCACAACGATCCACGGTCAACATGAAAGCGAAAAAGAAACACATCATTTGACTTCTGACGATCTTCATCATCGATTCGACCTGGTCATCACCAACCATCAAAACTCCGTCAATCGCGAAAAAATGTCATCCGCCGACGCACGCCTGGTCTGTCCTTTTTTATATTCGATAATCGCATAATTAACGCACAAAATTCCTCCTGCCGTTCGCTTACGTTCCTTCCTCCGTACGGGTCGCTCTACAGTTATACTACCGCAAGATCTTGTGAAAGATTTGATGCATCTGCGATCACGAGACGCGGGTTCCCCCTTTTTCTTCACTCCAATTCTTCTCTTTCCTTTTCCAAATCGCTCTGTCGCCATACCATCGTCTTCCCCCGCCCCACGAAAAAGGGGGAGTTTCTTTTTTACCTCCTGGGCTTGTTCTGGGGCGGTTCTGCTTGTCCCAGGTACGCATGCATCACGACCCAGATGCGGTTATGGCTTTGTTTAGCTCGTCCTGAATCTGCAGGATCAGTGTGGCTTTTCTTGCTGGTTGGGAGGTTGTTTTCGAATTGTGGGTGTCTTGTGTTTTTCATTCGGGTGTGGCTTTTCGGTATCTGATTGAGAATGTGAGAATTTTGGTGCTTTGTTTTGATGTGGAGGAAGCGAATCCAATCTTTGCTTCTGGGTTCAATGTAAGATTTTCTGTTGTGTGGTACCTACGCATGCCCACTCATATGTGGAAACCCAATAGCGACTCCTGATATCTGATGTGGGTTTCACTCGATGATGAGGTTCTATCTTTGTTTAACTAAATCAAGATTTATTTTTGGAGCTGGAGGCGATGTTCATTTGGTGTTTCAGATTCAGCAGAAATTTCTCGCCCTTGATTTTCTTCGAGGGGGGGTTCGATTAAATTTTAGAATACTTTTAATATGCAAAATGGAAGAATTTAATTCATGACGAACAGTTTACATGAGATGCATATAGGTAGAATGTTTAAAACCGGATTGTCATCATGTGACCTGAACATTCTTTGACTACAGTTTATTGTTCTCAAGCATCGTCTCTGGCCAATCCCCTGTTTATGCCTGAGCAATACTTACCATAGTCCATGCTTAATCCAGATTGTCTCGGATTTATGTAGTTGTTTTCTGAATTACCTTCTTCTTTTACAAAAGAAGGCCTTGGTGCCACATTTTGCAGAGGAGGACCAGAAGGACATATAATGCTCTGTTGACAGATGAAGTAGAGGGCTTTTTCCTCTGTTTGGATAAAGGATGAAGGGAAGCTTTTATGGTTTGAGGGGCAAACAACTCTCTCTTGTGCTCATTACTATTGTCTGCATGAGCATTCTCGTGTGGGCGTGGGAGAAAAATCCGCTCCGCACGTCCTTTGTCCGTCCTCAGAACATATGGTTGCCCCGAACTTCAGGTTTTGCCTCCGAAGACTTAGTATATACGGTTCTCTTTCAGCTTTTATGTTGTTAGGTTTTTATAATTATGAGATGCATATCCATATTCCTTTGAGAGAGCTGCACAAAGAGAGTGAATCCAATCTGTTGCATGTGTCGGATTTCGTTCAAGGAGATCTATCGGTTGTGCAGTAATTAAACTTTGGAGTCTCACCTATACCCAAAGAAACTGGAGAAGTACAAAAGCTTATGCTTGTAACTTGTAAGAGTGATGCTGTGTTTCTCTAGACATCATCAAGAAAATTAAGCACTTTAACAAAAACAACATAGCCAACGAGGAATTTAATGTATAGTGGTTAGTTCCCGACTCACGTTGTCCTAATGTGTTCTTTATACTGCTTTACGTTTGGCACAGATATACAAACAGAAGCCCATTTAGAGACTGCAGTCAGGTCTCAACCACCTGAATCTAGTGGCAAAGATGAATCCTCTATTGCAGAGGAAGTGACGATAAAGGATTTAAATAAGGGACAGTTTGACGTAGCCCCTTCAATGGGCTCGCCTTGGATGACTGATGTCGGTGCAAATTTGACGAGCCGTGTGGAGGAAAAAGGTAAGGTACTGCTTCCGCTTGATAGCTGAAACATGTATGTCAGTTACTGAGATACTTCTTGTAAATTTAAACGTGTCTCCTTTTCGAAATATACGCTGTGCGGTAGATTGTTTCTTCCAGTTGTGCTGCTTTTGTTTACCAATTGTGGTCACAGTATAAAATTGTCATGAGCATAATAGCATGACCAAGGTATTTGTTACACTCAAGACCTGCTTGCTTGAGGTAATGCAGAAACTGCTACTATTTTTGCAGAAGAATTGGCAAAAGGGATAGAAAGCGTGGAATCTAAAAGGAATGAAACTGCTGAAGTTTCCTTCAGTGTCACTGAATCCAGAGGAAAGGAGGAACATGATTCAGGAGTAGATAATTCAAAACAAGAAGAAAGAATCGATTTTCAAGTGCCTCCTGGTTCTGAACATTTTAATGCTACACTTCCAGGCGAAAACAATGAGAAACCACCCATTCTAGAGAAGAATCAAGGTAAGAACTCTCTTCTTTCTGATTTTATTCTGTTATGCTTTGTGGAATCCCTTGTTTCTAGTCATAGAATACTTGATAGAGGAAATAAAAAACATCTTTTTTGGAAATGTATGCAGCGGTATGTGTATTTGTACTTAATTGAGTCAAAAGCTCATTACTTAAAAATATTCTGGACTGAGAAGATGGACGAAAGGACAAAGTGGTAGCATGGACTCTGAGTACATAGTAGCTGTCCTTGTCATGTATGACAATTCTGTTGTTGTTGTTGTTGTTGTTGGTTCTTGAAACCAATTCAAATAGTAAGAAAATTATTTTGACTTGTCCAGGAACTCTGGTTGTGATCAGTTTAATGGTACAAGGATTTTTTCTCTCTGACTAGGTTTAGTTGGTGAGTTATCATGAGGAGCTTGTGATAGGAATTCTAATTTGCCACTTGGATGAATCCTTTAGTACGTGGTAACAATTTAGTATCTGCAGAAATTTACTTGTGGATCGATGTTAGTTTCAATGTGCAAGGGAAGAATCCTTGCAAGTTGTATGCATTATTTATAATTATTGGTTCTGTGGAAGTCCCATTGATGCAATCCTCATTTGTGGTCAAATAGTCAACATGCTCTCAAGTCCTCAGTTGATTTTATCTCTCACTTCATGCATGTTATGGAGGTAGCTATTGCTAACTATATGACCTCTGACCTTTCAGCAGCCTGTAACTTTGCCAAAGGAAAATGGGTTGTAGATGATCGAAGGCCTTTATACTCCGGCTTTAGTTGTAAGCGATGGCTTTCAGGAATGTGGGCTTGCCGGTTGACGCAGCGCATGAATTTCGACTATGAGATGCTTAAATGGCAACCTAAAGATTGCCAGATTGAAGAGTTTGAAGGTTCTAAGTTCCTGAAAAGGTACTCTCGTTCGGGCCATAACTCTGTAACTGAACTTTGTCAGTTGTCTTTCTCAAAGTAAGGTCATTGCATGATCAAAAAATTGCAGTCAGCTCTTGTGACAAGGGTCATAGCTATTCTTGACCTCACTGGTGATTGAGCTCGACATACCCTTTTTGAACAATGTTGTCAGTTCTCATCTTTGGGGTTGAGCTGGAGTAGTTTATTGATCACGGTATGAAGGGCTCTATTCTGACCATGTTTTTTTGGATTTGTCTTTTCCTGATCATCATTCAATGCCCCAGAAAGTTTTTTTTTTTTCCTTTCACGAAGTATAGGAGAAAGAAAGACTCTCAGCACAGTAGAATTTGATGCATGTTTATCGTATGGAGCAAGAATCATGCCTTGTGACTCTCCTGTTGTGTCATATATCATTGACTTCACTGGACTTCATTGCCGGTTTCCGGTTTATGTTCCTGTTAGGATGCAAGACAAGACCTTGGCCTTTGTTGGAGATTCACTGGGTCGGCAGCAATTTCAGTCACTAATGTGCATGATCACTGGTGGTAAGGATAGGCTTGATGTCTTAGATGTTGGAAGAGAGTATGGACTGGTGAAAGCAAAAGGTGCAATCCGCCCTGATGGGTGGGTTTACCGATTCCCAAGCACCAACACCACTGTCCTCTACTATTGGTCCGCAAGCTTGTGTGATCTAGAACCACTGAACGTAACAAATCCAGCAACTGAATATGCCATGCACCTAGATCGGCCACCAGCATTTTTGCAAAGGTTTATACAGAGATTTGATGTTCTAGTTCTTAACACCGGCCATCACTGGAACCGAGGTAAGCTCAACGCCAATCGATGGATAATGTATGTGGGTGGTGCACGCAACACCAACAAGAAGATTGCGGAAATTGCCCGTGCGAAGGACTTCACCATCCACAGCATTGTGAGTTGGGTGAACTCACAACTCCCGAAATACCCCCATCTTAAGGCGTTCTACCGGAGCATCTCTCCTAGGCATTTTGTGAATGGGGATTGGAACACGGGAGGGAGTTGCGACAACGAAATTGCCATGTCTATAGGCAAGGAAGTGTTACAGGATGAATCAAGCGATGTTAATGCGGAGAGTGCAGTAAGGGGGACAAAAGTTCGGCTTTTGGACATAACAGCACCGTCGCAGGTTAGAGATGAAGGTCACATTTCCCGATTCAGCATTAAGGGCACACGAGGAGTGCAAGATTGCTTGCACTGGTGTCTGCCCGGCGTTCCCGACACATGGAATGAACTTCTTTTTGCTCAAATTTAGACAGGAAATTTTACACTTTATACACCCTTCTGGAGAAGCCACTGCGACGCCTTCACTGCGACGCCTTCAATCTTGTGCTGATGCATCCCCTTTGAACAGCCACAGGAGGTAGCACAACTTTTCTCAAGAGGATTGACATTACAAGACCCTGTTTCTCAATACCGAATGGTTCCTGTATTGTGCTACAACGAAGACAAATGACAGTGGAGCAACGGTCGGGGGCAGGAAGAAGATTGATTTTTGGTTTTGTTTAGTTTTGTACCTTAAGATCCTCCAGTTTAAATTGGCGTCTGTTCATTTGTTGAAATTATGTAGTGAGAGATAAGTTCTTTGAGGAATATACCTATTTTAGGGGGTCAAAGCAGAACCAGATGGCATGTACTGGTTATATTCTTTTTTCATTTGTGTTGGAATGTGTTACTTGCTAGCTGTAGAGTCAGCTGTCATAGCTTCTTCTTCTTTTTTTTTGCTAAAAAGTTAGCTATCATAGCTATTAATTAGTATTAGTTGTCATCTTATTAATTAGTATTAGGTGTCATTTTGCTATCAGCTATTTATTAGCTTCCAACCACCTATTAAATATGCTTTATCTCTAACTGGGTTTTTGATGTATATAAATAGAGACTTATTGTAGCAATATAAAATAATTAATACATTCGTCAGTATTTTTTCTTCAACACGGTATCAGAGCCCGAAGGTCCTTTATCTATTTACCTCGGGTGATTTTTTTTTTCTGGTTTTTCCCTTTGATTGTTTGATCACTATATCAGACGAATCATCAACCACCCAGTCTAACCCTCCATCACTTCTCACAAAGTCCACCGAACCTCGTTCTATTCATATCACTTCTATAAAGCTGAATGGAGATAATTTTCTTCGGTAATCTCAATCCGTTCGAATGTATGTACGGGCAGGGGAAAGATTGGCTATCTAACTGGAGATATCGCAGAACCCAAGACAAATGACCGCACTTGGGCTGTCTAGGATGCGGAGAATTCAACGATTATGACGTGGCTGACCAACTCCGTGGAAGAAGATATTGGTGCAAACTATCTGGGCTATCATACTGCCAAGGAACTCTGGGATGCTGTGTGTGAAATGTATTCAGATTTAGGTAATTATTCTCAAATCTACGAGTTAACCTTGAAATTGGGGAAGATGCGGCAACGAGAGGAAACTGTCACAAAATACTTTCATTCTTTGAAATGTTTGTGGCAGGAACTGGATTTATTCAATGACCCTGAGTGGACGTGTATTGAAGATGGTAATTGGTACAGGAAAATTGCAGAAGCAGAACGTATCTACGCTTTCCTGGCAGGGCTTCGAGATGAGTTTGATGAGGTACGCAGCAGAATATTTGGGAAGCAGCCTCTTCCACCTATTAGAGAGGTCTTCTCCGAGGTTCAGAGAGAAGAAAGCAAACGAGGAATAATACTAGGCAAGGCAGCTATCGGCAGAAAGGACGGATAACTAGACGGTTCAGTCTTGGCTACCTTCGAAGACAAGAAGAGCCATGTTCCTGCAACAATAATCTCCGAGGCAAATGTAAGTAAAATCCCTGCTAACTTGCGAAGATCATATGGGAAACCCCGTATTTGGTGTGATGTCTGCAACAAACCCCGTCATACACGGGACACCTGTTGGAGGATTCATGGCCGACCAGCTTTGTTTAGCCATGATAATAAGCCATCTCAGCGTGTGCCTCCTACAGCTAATGAGGCCATCGCTTTCCCTTTCAGCAAAGAACAACTAGATCATCTTCTATAGCTACTTCAAGCTGGGTCCGTATCGGGTAATCCTACTGCTTCGATTGCCCACCATGGTAGAAATCTAAACGCCCTTTCCTGTTGTTCGCAACCTGTACCTTGGATCATTGATTCAGGGGCATCTGACCATATGACTAATATTCCATATTTGTTCTCATCCTATATTCCTTGTCCTGACAACCAAAAAATTCGGATTGCCGATGGGAGTTTTTCGTCTATTGCAGGCAAAGGATCAGTTCCACTTTCTAATTCTATTACACTTCATAATGTACTGCATGTTCCTAAGTTAGCTTGTAACCTATTGTCTGTTAGTAAACTTTCTAAAGAGTCTAACTATTGTGTTGTCTTTTTTGCTTCTCATTTTGAGTTTTAGGATCGGATCTTGAGGAAGACGATTGGCAATGCTAGGATGAGGGATGGTCTCTACTATTTTGAAGAGTTTGTCTTTGATAAAAAAGTTCAGGCGTATGGAACTTTCAGTTCTTCCTTTGTTCAAGAAAAAATAATGGTTTGGCACCATAGATTAGGTAATCCTAGCTTTGGATACTTGAAACATTTGTTTCCTCATTTGTTCAAAGGTGTGGATGTTTCTTTACTACACCGTGACAATTTTCTTTTTTCTAAAAGTCATCGTACTCATTATAGTCCAAAACAGTATCGTGCATCATCACCATTTTATTTAATCCATAATGATGTTTGGGGTCATTCACCCATGCCAACAAAAACTGGGAAACGATGGTTTGTCACCTTTATAGATGATCATACCCGTTTATGTTGGACATACTTGATGAGTGTCAAGTCTGAAGTCGAGTCCCTGTTCAAAACTTTTTATCAAATGGTTGTGACCCAGTTCCGCACTTCTATTAATATCCTTCATACCGATAATGGTACTGAATATTATAACCAGTTTTTGGGGAGTTTTTTGAAAGAAAAATGCATCTTTCACCAATCAAGTTACCGAATTACACCCCAACACAATGGCATTGCCGAACGCAAAAATCGCCATCTCCTTGAAGTATCCTGTGCCCTTAGTTTTTCAATGCATGTACTTAAATACTTATGGGGGGAAGCTGTGTTAATAGCATCTTCTCTAATTAATAGGCTGCCTACTCGGGTATTAAACTACACTACTCCTTTAGATTATTTCAAACAAGTGTACTCCACAGCCCATATTTTTTCTGATATTCCTCTAAGGGTGTTTGGTTGCACTGCATTTGTCCACCTCCCAAGTTAGTGTCGATCCAAATTAAATCATCGGGTTGAAAAGTGTGTGTTTATGGGGTATGCACCTAACCAAAGAGGTTACAAGTGTTACAATCCACATACCGGCAAAACTCATATCACTATGGATGTCACCTCTATAGACTTATAACCGTTTTTTTTTCAACAAATCTCTTCAGGGGGAGAATGCCGAAGTTAGTGAAGAGATTTTGTGGCACTCAAACTCTCCTGTCTTTCCCACTCCTTTGTTTGAGTCTTCGGAAACACCTTTGCCGAATCTTGATGTGTCAAAGATAAGGGGAGAAAAAGTTCAAGATCACAATGTGATCAACAAGCCCGAGCTTCAGGTTTATACTAGAAGAAAAACTCTTCAAAGGGTTGCAGATCATAACTTTGTCCTGGAGCCTTATCTGTCTACCGCCCCGGGAAATGATCTCTTGCCTTCGTCGTTAGGTGATCCTAGTAGTACTTTTTTTTCCCTCCATTCCAGTCTCAAATTCTAATACTTCTAATCTTGATATGCCTATAGCTCTTAGAAAAGGGGTTAGATCATGTACTCAGCATCATATATCAAAGCATGTGTCATACCAAAAGTTGTCTCATTATCATATAGCGTTTGTGTCAAACCTGTCTCACATATCCATTCCTAGAAATATCCAGGAAGCTTTGAAGGATTCAAAGTGAAAGATAGCTGTTGAGGATGAAATGCGAGCACTTATGAAGAATGACACCTGGGAATTGGTTGATGCACCAGAAGGAAAAAAGATTGTTGGCTGTAAATGGGTATTTACTGTAAAATGTAAACCTGATAGGAGTGTTGAGCGACATAAAGCAAGGCTAGTGGCGAAGGGGTTCACTCAGACTTATGGAATTGACTATCAGGAGACTTTTGCCTTAGTTGCCAAGATAAATTCTGTTCGGATTTTACTATCTTTGGCTGCTATTTTTTATTGGCCCTTGCACCAGTTAGACGTGAAGAATGCGCTCTTGAATGGTGACTTGGAGGAGAAAGTGTTTATGAGTTTGCCACCAGGTTTTGCAGAAAATGAAGGCAAAGTCTGCAAATTGAAGAAGTCGTTGTACGAACTTAAACAATCTCCAAGAGCGTGGTTTGAACGGTTCGGGAAGGTGGTTAAAAGGTTTGGCTATCATCAAAGTCAAGGGGATCACACTCTATTCTATAAACACTCAAAGGAAGGTAAGCGAGGTAAGCGTGCCATTCTAATTGTCTATGTTGATAATATAATACTGACTAGTGATGACAAAGTTGAGTTGGAAAGCTTGCGAGAAAAGCTGGCTGAGGAGTTTGAGGTTAAGGATTTGGGTGTCTTGAAATATTTCCTTGGAATAGAATTTGCGAGATCCAAGAAAGGCATATTTGTAAACCAACGCAAATATGTGCTTGATCTGCTCAAAGAGACAAGTTTATTAGGATGTAAAGCGACGGAGACACCCGTGAAGCCAAATCTGAAACTTGAACCAACTAAGGCTGAAGAAGTGATAGATCAAGAAAGGTATCAAAGGCTTGTCGATCGACTTATTTATTTATCTCACACTCAACCTGACATAGCATTTGCTGTAAGTATGGTGAGCCAGTTCATGCACTCACCAAGGCCAAGGCATTTTGAAGCAGTATATAGAATTCTATGCTACCTGAAGGGAAGTCCTAGTAAGGGTCTAATGTTTAAGAAACATGGACATCTGGAAATTGAGGTGTTCACCGATGCAGATTGGGCTGGAAGCATTATGGATAGGAGATCTACTTCAGGCTATTGCATGTTTGTTGGTGGAAACTTAGTCACTTGGAAGAGTAAAAAGCAGAGTGCGGTGGCAAGAAGCAGTGTCGAAGTTGAGTTTCGGTCAGTAGCACATGGTGTCTGCGAAGTTATGTGGATTAAAGGTATCTTGGATGAACTACGGATCCCGAGTTCCACACCAATGAAAGTGTATTGCGATAATAAGGCCGCAATCGCAATTGCTCATAATCCCGTATTACATGACAAACAAAGCATGTGGAAGTTGATAAACACTTCATCAAAGAAAAACTTGATAGCGGGCTGATCTGTATGCCGTATATTTCAAGTGATGAACAAGTTGCTAACATTCTGACCAAGGGACCGTATAGAAGGTAATTTGTCCGTCTAGTGAGCAAGCTGTCTATGGAAGATGTCTTCAAGCCAGCTTGAGGGGGAGTGTTGGAATGTGTAACTTGCTAGCTGTTGAGTTATCTGTCATAGCTATTAATTAGTATTAGTTGTCATCCTGCTATCAGCTATCTATTAGCTTCCAACCACCTATTAAACATGTTTTATCTTTAACTGGGTTTCTGATATATATAAATAGAAACTTATTGTAACAATAGAAAATAACTAATACATTGGTCAGTATTTTTTTGTTGAACAATTTGGTCTGTATTGAATATATTAAAGCATCTGTGATCTGTCCCCTCCGTGCACAGCAAATAATACCATCTACACCTTGGGGCACTTCCACACACCTTGAGAAATATACCTTTTCTAGGGGGTCAAAGCAGAACCAGATGGCATGTACTGGCTATATTCTATTTTCATTTCGTCTGTATTGAATATATTCAAGCATCTGTGATCTGTCCCCTGTGCACAGCATATAATACCATCTACACCTTGGGGCACTTCCACACATTACCGAGGACCCATTCCTTGGTGATTGATGAACGTTGGATCACAAAAGAACAAATCTCGGTCAATCTTTGAAAATTTTGGAGTATTTGTGAGGTACGACATCTGTGAAGGATCCAAAAAAATGCTTTAGGATCTGACGTTCGTAGAATAGTGAATTGATCCCTCGAGGGACTATAATAACTCCCCTACACTTTGAAACATGGTTGTCTAGTCAATGCGCTCTCCCTTCCTTTTTTGCAGATTACAGTGGCGGGACATGGACATGGAAAAGATTCTTTATGTTGCTCCCGATCCGCATGGTCGGCTTCATATAAATCGATTTTAGCGTCCTAGAATTCAGACATGTTCATTAGCTCAAAAACCAGCGGCAGCTTGTGGTACCCTCTCGTAGGAAATCGAAAAGACCTAGCATCGAATGGCGCAAAACAGAAAAGACCAGCATACAAGCAGCGTTTACTTGCTCAATTCAAAATCAAGACAACACATTTCAAGAATTAACAAGTCAAAAACTGCTCTCTGGCACGTCCTGCTGTAGCGCACGATCAATCCTTTCCTTTGACTACTCTCTCTTCTATGCTTACAACAGTTTCCCTCTCCGTGCCTTCGAGTTCAACGCGTTCCTTGGCCTCTACCTCTTCCACTTGTTCATCCTTTTCATCTGACTCCTGTGATCTTTGGTGAATTGTCTCCTGGATCTTTGCCACCCCCTTTTCGACTGGTTCTATTGCTTGATTTATTGTCAGCACAACATCCTTCACCACCTGTTTTAAGGACACAAAAACAAGATTTCACACAGATGGATAAAGCAAGACACAAGACATTGATCAAGTGAAACCAAGCCAATTTCTTGGGACAATAATTGCGTAAAAAACAAGATTTCACAACTTGTGGGATGCAAGCTTACGCGTTGACCACCTTCGACAATAATGTCCTGGACGCTCTCGGAGATGCTAGTACCCGGGACCTCCACCTTCGTGTCAGTCTTCTCGACCATGGCCGGTTTCTCTTTATCACCCTCTTCCAACTTTACTTTGGCGACTGTCTTTTCTGTGGTGACTTTTGGGCTTTCGGTGATTGGGATGTAACGGTAGGGCTCCACCGAAAGGACAAAAACATGGGCAACAGCTGCAATTGCCATCTGTCAACGGTTTACATCAATTCATATCCTTGCAAGCTCAGAACAACCAACCATATACAACATGCCGGTCTACCCAGGCACGGAAAATGATATACATGAACTCTGGTTGTCTTTGTAGCAAGTGTTGGGTATGTACAACAATACCCGTGAAGACAATATTGAATCAATGGTCAAAAGCAAACACAATTCAAGTGTGCAGGTGGCTAGTGCTTTGGCTGTTGGTAACTCTTCTCTGGCTGAATAAAGCTTGCACTTACTTCTATGCAGATAAGAAAATCCTGCAATCCAGTTTGCAGCTTTCCTTCCTTAGGCAGAACATGAAAGGTACATAGAAGTGCAATCCCCACGCCTTGCCACCAAGTGGCGAATACAATAGCCTTGAAGCTGATGAACTTAGCCAGTGGCTTTATCGATTTTATTCTCTCGTGAGTTGCGTTATAGAACTGAACAAGGCAAAATAATGCCCACATCTGGCTAAAGTTCAGTACCACCGCTATGTATGGATACCTGCAAGAGAGGACAAGGATGACAGGGATGTGTGGCAACCGAATATACTATAAAGTGAAAAAACCTTCTTAATACCCATAATTCCATTTGAATTCGCCGTCACCATAGACACCAAGGAGCTCCAAAATAAGTGCTAAAAATGCACATACTGTCTTCAGAATCATCTGGACAACATCAAACATGTTAGGAACTGTAGTAATAAGTCTAACTGTGATGGTTCAAATGAGTTACTCACATACTGCACGAGACCAAATTTCTCAATGATGAGCAGATCTTCTCCAAGAACACATGGTTGAAAGATGAAGTTCCAAACTCTGCTTCCTATTTTCTTTGGACTTGTGTTTGTGTGGTTCAGGAGTGGCTTTTGGAGCAATTTCCTTGATTCATCTTCAAGTAGCTCGATCACGTTTCTCTCACCACCTAGCATGAAAACTAACGCATGAGCTTATGCAGTAAAACTTGTCTTCATTGGCATATATTCAGACTGCTGAAAAAAAACTCCAGCAAGAAAATGATTGAATTGCACTAACGGGTCTAGATGATATGAGAAAACTTTTTCCAAGTTTAAGTGCATCTACAGTAGCCTACCCAGACAGGCAATCAAGTATCTTCCAAAAGAATACAAAGCGAATGCTTCATAGCAGTTTCTCAATATGTCACAAGCGAGAGACAATTTTGGGTTCCACAATGATATTATCTGCCAAAGAAAAACAAACAGTTTAGACTGGATCAATGTCATTGATTCACAAATCAAGCCATAAACACATGGCTGAAGCAGGGTATCGCAACATCTCTCCTCCTTTTTCCTTTTAAATTAAAGGAACCATGTATAGAATTCAAGATATAATCTTTCTTAAAGTTTTTCTTATTGAAATACAATGCAGGTTGGCATATTAAGTGGAACAAAATTAATTTTGGGTGATGCAAGGAAACTGGAAACTGTTAAGGAGAAGAACTGCTGTTCAGATATCACTCGATCGACTCTAGGGGAGAAAGACATAAAAATAAGTCTTCGAAGACAGAACTTACTGATTCAATTGCATAGACTGGAACCATGAAAAGTACTGCAACTACCCACTTTTGTTCCTAAAATTGGATCAAAGCAAGATAATTTAGCAAATATTAATCTCGTCACTAAAGCATGAAAAGTCTTTCTATCATTCTAGAGAACCAGTTGGCCCCAATGATTAAGCTAACCATCAGAACATTAGTAGGAAGTCTGGCTGCATGTTTCTGATATCATTTCGACAATACCACATAAAGAATATCAAGGTATGCATGGATGATACCTGATTAGTTCCGTCCATCCATATCACTGATATAAAGGAGGAGAACTTACAGCAGGATTGGTGTAGTACTTGAGATGCTGAAACACGAGAAAAAGCGACAGGGCCAATGCTACAAGTACGAAGCATGCTGCGATGATGACCGCTGGTTTATGGAGGTTGCTGTAAATGGCACCCAAGGCCAAGGAATATGTCGATTCCATCTTTTGGACATCTTCCGACTTCCAACTTTAAAGAGAAATCAATGAGTGCACTCTTAACCTATTTCATGACGAGATTATACATGAAAATTTCATTTTGAAGAAAAAGCATTTTCACAGATGGCTAGTAAATCATGACATGCTTGCTTGAGAGTTACTAGTACATAAACCGAATTCTCATACACACGCATCTGTCTAGCTATAGTATTCTTTAAAGGAGAGATTCCTCTATCGTCTCTCAACTCAAAAAAGAACTAGACATGTTCTTTGCTTCGTTTGTTCAATATTTCAAACTTTAATTGGCCTCTCCGACCCAATCCGGCGTAAATGGCACGTTTAGTGCGCATTCGATATAGTCTCATTTAATGAAGAACGCGGAGAATTCTCCACGATCGCCTGACCATATAAAACTCCAAGTAATCCATTCGGAGTTGTCTATTTTCCCTCAGTAAAACTCATTAAAATTGCCTGTGAAGACCAAAAAAATGAGCGAAACTACGTTGCATCATATTAGCTTGCATCACGGAATCCAGAAACACTTTTTTGGACGTGGGGTTGCACTCACTTGGTGCGCTTGTGATTTTCAAAACGGCAAGAACTGTAAAGAAACTAGAAAATCATGAGAACGTCATCAGGAAAAAAGAAAAAAGAGACATGTTTGCACTTCATTTAAGGAAAGAGAAAACCAGAAAGAACCTTTAAAGAATGATGATTTCGGTGAAGCAGCGTCCAGATGAGTGTCGAACTCCTGAAGAGAATGCGCCATTGATGACCGTGAATGAGAGGGTTTGGAGCGTGCAGAAGAAGACGAAGGTGAAGAAAGAGGCCAAAGTGGCAAAGTGAGTGTTACAGTGGCTTATGGTGAATTGGACATATGGCGTTGACACGTTCTCAAAGTTCAGTTTTCGTTGCGTTTGTGCAGTTGACACGTCGGTTTTCGAGAATACGATGAGTTTTTCTTTATTTGATAATATACAATCAAAAACTTTTTTTTATGTTTTTTTTGGTAAGGAACTTTTTTTATGTTTGGATCTCATTACCTCATTTATCTAGAGCATAAGAAAATCAATTTTTTAAATTATTTTTATTTTTATTTTTTAAAAAAATTGAATTTTTAGTTATTTTTATTTTTCTCTTTTGTCTTTTTTTTTCTTTTATTTTATTTTATAAAAATTCGAATTTTTAATTTTTAAAATTTTCCTATTTTTTTCTTTTTGCTTTTTTGTTTTCTTTCCTTTTCTTTTTCCTCATTTCTTCGCCGCGACCGGTGACGGCCACAGGCAAGCTCGAGCTCGAGCTCACCGACCTTGAGTGAGGTTCGAGCTCGCCGGGATTAGGCAAGCCTCGAGCAAGCTCAAGGCCAGGTTGCAAGGCAATAAGGTCGAGGCGTGAGCTTGCCAGACATGGCGAGGTCAGGCCTCGCAGCTCAAGCTCCCCAGATCCCGGCGAGGCTCGACCTCGCCGACCAAGGCCTATAGTCTGTTGCCGGCTGTCGTCGAGGCCGGCGACCAGCAAAGGAGGGAGAAGGAAAAAGAAAAAGAAAAAGAAAATAAAAAAGGAAATATTAAAATATTAAAAAAAATCGAAAGGAGTAATTACGGAAAATGTTTTCACCTCTTTAGATTTAGGAATTCGATTTCCTAAATTTATGCATGAATATTTTCGTGTACTGAAAAGTGTTTTAAGTCGACTAGTCATTTACCGCGAATCAAATGAGTGAAAGTCCGAAGTACATTTTTCCCCAAACAAACACACCCTTACATGACCCAGAAGAGAGATATATCCAAAATAATTACTTAACTATTAGTCTCAAAAACTCTGATTTCGTTTCATTAATTAGATAGTAGGATTAAATGAATTGCGGATTTTGGATGTCCGAAGGCAAGATTGGACAATCGGCCAAGACTCACCGGATGCTCGACCATGGACATGGCCAGCAAGAGCGAGCAACTTCAAGTGTCCGACTATGGCTAGATGTCTAAACTAGACCGAATTTCCCTGAGAAGATTTCAGATGTCCGAACGCGCACGGCAGTTAACTAAATGTGTGTTTTTTTACCTAATTTTGCACTAACGTCAAGCCTAACTCAAGAGAAAGCTTGGGGAGCCGTCGAGGAATGTGAGTGCGAGGGTAAACACTTTGCATCTCTTTGATTTGACTTTTTGAGGCCTTTCGAGTGTAATTGGAAATTGAAAAACATTTAAGAGTTGTGTGTTTCAAGAGAGTGTAATTTTCTGTTGTTGATTATAGTAAAACATCTCGCTGATCTCTCCTTATGGAGTAAACACACCTATCTAAACAATTAAAATCGTTCGTGTCAAATTTATTTTCTACAACAGTTTCTCGTTTGATTGTGCTTGTTTTACGCTTCCACCAATTTGCATAGCAAACTCATATGAGAGTTTTAGGTTATCAATGACATTGATTGTTCTGGGAATATCTATCTGCAATTTCGCTACCCCTTCTTTGAAATTCAAGTTCGAGAAATTTACTAGTGAAAATAGTTTTAATGTGAGGCGCATTAAGAAGTAGGTCCTGACGTTAGGATTCGCCATACAACCACAAAGAAATAGAGAGTAAAAAAGCGATAAAGAGAATTTGAGACGCAAGATTTTTATCCTGGTTCACCTTAAACTAGAGCTACATCCAGTAGAAGATTCCACTATAATTAGCACATCGCACCTCTCTGTTACATCTTTCAATTACAAGAGAAATAATATATATATATATAGGCAATAGTTTGATTCAAAATAGGAAACTTCTTTCTAGAAAACCTATTTAAAATAGGAAACTTAATTGAATTAGAAAATTTTCCTTTTTTGGGGTCAGACTATAAAAGCCCTCTAGTGGCTCGGGACCACTGCTCCCGCAGCCCTCGCCCACTCACGGGGCAGTGGGACTCCCGTGCCTTTCTATCGATAAAGAGTATGAACTAAATCCCAACAGGTTCGGTAAGGCCCACCCATATAAGTTTCCTAGAAATATCATTGGTTTGAGTAGGGCAGATGGGAGTACAAGTGGCGATCTCTCCTGCGGGAAGCCTAACCTTGTGGACCTAGACTGAGAAATTTGGGCAAAAGGACACTATTGGTGCCATAACTTGTGTACGGAGATCACTTTGGTGCCATAACTTTTTTTCGGATCACTTTGGTGCCAACTTTTTTGAAAAACGATCACTTTAATGCCAATGCTGACATGGCCGCCGGAAATCTGACGTGGCTCTTTTTTTATTAATTTCCGATGCTAACATGGCTCACCGGAAATCTGACATGGCTCGCCGGAAATCTGACGTGGCTCTTTTTTTGGCCGGAATTTTGGCCGGAGTCACTAAAGTGATCTTTTTTCTCCGATTTTGGCACCAAAGTGATCCGAAAAAAAGTTATGGCACCAAAGTGATCTCCGTACACAAGTTATGACACCAATAGTGTCCTTTTGCCGAGAAATTTGTACACGAACTCTTTAACTGATTTTTGCATTCTAATTTCTTTAATTCTTCTAATTCTTTATTTTTTTTTTGGTGAAAACACGTGTGCCGATGACTTGAAAAATAATGGACGATCACCTGCTCTTAAATTTCATTTCTTGATCACCTCCAATCCAATCAAATGTAATTTCTTATTTCAGCATAGACTGTTAAAAAGCATAATCTCTTCCATTAATTATCCAACAAACACTAAAAATTAAGTTTTATTAACTAGAACACCAAATCCATATAAAAACTAACGAAAAAATTTATATTAGATAATATCAATGCCAAATAAATAAGTGCACAAGAGAATCATTCGATGCATCAAAAACTTGAAAAAAAAGGGACAAGCATTGTATGAACAAAATCTCATGGAACCCGACTTCTTCGGCGTGTTTATCATGAAAATCGTAGGCATCTTGTTCACTTTCAAACACAATGCCAACCGTCGGTACAACCTCTGTGACCTGAAAATTTAAAATGGTCAAACTCAACTCATCTGAATCAAATTTTGAAAATGTATCAATGAAAAATGAGAGGCGAATCAAGAACATTCTACATAGTTGTTGTAGATGGTAAAAATTTAAAAGGAAACACAAATTTGAAAATTCACGAAAAGATAGCAGTACTGGTGGCTTGGAAAAGAAGACAAAGTCTAAAACCCTTCTACTTTATTTATTTATTTGTTTGGTGGTCGGAACCTTCTACTTCTGTTTATTGACTTGTTTCCTTGTTATTGAGATATTGGGCCATTAGAGAAAGCTTAAAACACAAGGCCTAAAATATTCATTAGAGCCGACATATTTGTCACGAGCGCAGCACATATCCGCATTAATGCCCAACAATTTTCTTTACTAATCCAAGATAACCTTTAGCTGTCGCTCGTGACCGATTTGTATGTACTGATTTGTATGCTGCGTGGCTTGGTATGGATGTAGCTTCTACAATGCATAGAATACGTCTTTTAGCCTAATGTAGTAATCCGTTATTGGTAACAATAACAAGTGTGTTTAAAAGTTATGTCTGTGATGATTTATACGTAGCTCGGTTTCTGGATCCGACATTGGTTGTGTGTGCTTATAAGTATTGCAGAAGCAAGTGATCGAACATTAAAATAAACGAAATAAGAAAATAAATAGGACACCGGATTTATAGGATTCGGTCGTAGTGATTTACGTCCACGCGAAAAGTAGCAATGAATTCTACTATAAATCAAGCGATATGATAGAGATTACAACCACACTCAAGTCATTCAAGCACTTTCAATATTTCCCAGTCTCCAATTACACCTATCTTTTATTTCTCTTTATTCTTTCTCTGACCCCTGTTGACCCAGACAAAAACCAACTCAAAGTCCATTGTTGGACTTTCCAGCTCGAGAGCGATGAATCCGCCGTCGAAACAATCTTTATTCTTGATTGCCACTTCAACACGATACAATTTTCGTATTCAGCTTTGCTCGATTTCTAACTTTTCTTTAATAAGTCTCGTGTTCGGTTTTGTTCACGGGTCTCAAACTTGAGACATGATTTCAACAATAAGCATGAGATTTAATTTTATATAAGGTTTCAGGAGTAGATGAATTGATGTTATTTCGTCTACTGGCATGCTTCATCCGTGGCTAATAGAGAGCCACCTTCTATGGATTGTTGGGTCAAAGAATTGGCTTGGTGGCATGACGGTCCCAATAGACATGTCCATGCTCTCCGAGGATCGGGCTTTCACATGAATTTTGAACTATCGAGGCTGGGTCCATTTAACAGACGATATCAAGTCGGGTTGGCCCGGACAAAACACTCTATTTGGACCCTATCCACTGGCCGTGAATATCTTCTGTGTGTCATGAAATTTCAGGTCCCTATTTTGATTTATGTATTTGTTGGGTGAACAGTAGCCACTAGCCACCATCGAGCCACATCCTAGTCTCGGTCAAATGACAACATCCAGTACGTATACAGTATATTCTCACTTTCTCCAATATCTTTTTTCCCTAGGCAAAAAAAAAAGAAAGAAAGAAAGAAAGAAAGAAAGAAGAAGAAACTTGGACAAGAACACACGAGAAGAAGATTGCGGCAAAAGAATTGGTGCTCATATTAGTGTTGCAGAGAATGTAGCTTCCCAATATGATCAACCAAAGAATCCCCACCGTGTTCACCAAGGAGTCACAGTAACTGAAATTTCAGCTACGACCACGACAATTTTGAACTTATGAATAATCCATTGCCTGCGTGATAGAGTGTGTGACCCAATGTTGGTACCGGTTCAATTTTAAGTATTCTAGTTGACAGACGTCTAATTTCTTTTTCCTTCCGACTAGCACCTTGATGACCTCTGCAAACATATGCCATATACTAGAGTCAACAGTACATGTTGACGAGGTTGTTTATCTATGGAGACATTTATAAAAGGCTGCGTATAATTCTAAGAAGATGGGACCTCGGTTCATTTTCAGGAAATGCAACTCAGAACGCGTGGGGTTGCACGTACCTTATTAAGCCAAAAAAAAGAAAAAAAAAATTGAAAAGTCTAAAAAGTTGTGAGTTGAAATTTGGCATCAAATGCGGCGGTGCATGTGCTAAGATTCGTGGTCAGCATCTCACAATGAGGAAGAAAGATGAATTGAGAATATGTGCGGTGCGCGTGTATGGGGCTGGCTAAAAAGTTGCGAATTTGCCACTTTTATAAATGTAATTATCACGTCCACCGTAAATATATATCTTTTTTATATCTTCGTCTTTATCTAGGTGATATTTGAATAAATTCGATTTTGCAACTATCTCTAAATACATATGTCACACTTTTAAAGCCGAATATATAAAAAAATGCTTAACATTGATATTAAAGACGATAAAAATGATAAATACGACTGAAACCCCAAATTATACACCTTAAACATTTTTGGTTTGATTTGTGGACCGTGTATTGATTATCTGGGATCTAGCACATTCTTCATAAAGTCTCACTGTTAAGGAAATTTTCTTGCTCTCTAAGGATGCGTTTGATAACCATCTTGTTTCCAGAAACAATTTATGCTCAAAAGTGATTTTTTTTATTCAATTCTCGGAAATAATTTCTAAGCATTTAAAGGCGTTTAGTAACTACTCAAAATTTCTATTCCTGGAATAGAAAAAGAACAAAAATACGTTTGATAACTGCACAAAATTTCTTTGTATTAATAATATTCTGATAATATTTTGAATTTTTAAATATTTCTTTCTCTTTTTTTTCCTTTTTTTTCTTTTCTTTTTTTCTTCTTCCCCTTCCTTGGCCCATGGCCAGGTCGCCGGCATCGACGACCGGCCATAGGCTAGGGCCAGCGAGGGCATAGTGGCCCTCGCCAGATTTGGCGAGGGCTAGACCCTCACCGACGCCCTCGATAGATCCGGAGAGGGCAACTCGCGGCCTAGGCAAGGGCCGCGACGCCCTCGTCGGCACTGGCCTGTGGCCGGTTGCCATTGGGCGGCGGCCGGCGACCAGCCACGGGCCATGAAAAATGAAGAAGGCCGACCAAGAAGAAGAAGAAGAAGAAGAAGAAATTTTCTTTTCCATTTCTTATTACTGTTCCCATAATTAAGAATCAATTTTTTTTTATTCTTGATTCTGTTGCAAAACTGATCCTGGGAACAAATTTGTGCCCAGGAACAAAAAATTTACCAAACGGATTTTTATTCTTTTTTGGTTCTCGAGAATAAAAAAATAGAATCGGATACTATTTAGCATGTTATCAAACAATCCCTAACTTTTCCTTTGCACGTCCTTTAACTTTTTTTCTTTCTTTTTTTTATTCTTCTGCACGCAGCTCACATCTACCTTTGCTTTGCCCCATGATAAGGATGAATCGTCCAGCAAAACGAATCAGAAAAGCTGGATGAAGATTACCGATTTTCAAACAACTAGAGAGTGCGAAATTCTGCAAAAGCTTGTTGGTATTTGTCACAATAGAGGCAGATTAATTAATTAGCAGGTAAAATCCGGCTATGTTTCCTTTTCATCCCAGGTGCACTTCGCTCGAAGTCCAAAACAGAAAAAAGGAAATCACTCTTACCTATCGCCCCATTACTTCGTTGATGTAAATTTGTCATCGACATGGAAGTGCCACGTTAAGTTGGAATTGGATCACGGGGTATATTTTTGAAAATAAATTGAAATTTGCTGATTTTTTTTACACAAAACAAAATTCGGGGCAGATTTGAAACTAAACTTAAAGTTTGGGGTTTTTTTTTTTTAGATAAAAAAAAGTTCGGGGCAGATTTAGAACTGAACCTAAAGTTTGGAGATTTTTTTAAGATAAAAAAAGTTCGAAGTAGATTTGGAACTTGACCTAACATTAGAGATTTTTTTTAGGGGAATTCACCCCTTACATTTATAGATTATGCTTTATTTTTTCATGTGAGACACCTAGCAAGTATCAGAATACCACGATGTTACTTTCCCAGTGATTTCGATGCTTCTTAGCATCGTACAAAAGGCATCTTTTAACGTTCCAACTTTATTTTTTGGAATAATGACATAAATAGTCCCTAAACTTTGGCCCAAGCAGCACAAATCCCCGACTCCCACGCGAATGTTCTCAGGAATCAAGTTCTCTATCTCTCTCCCAAAAAAGATGCAGAGGCAGTTACTCATCCACTCCCCAATGACGAATCTTCATCATTCGATTCTGTCCGTATCCGAATCGACGGCGACGGCCACCACCACCCAGCGCAGATGATGCTGCTGTTGCCTCCTGTGCCTGACGTGGACCAACGGTGGCCGCGGTGTCGATGATATCTTTCATTATCCTTGCGTAGATGCTCTGTTGCTTGCAACCGAATCACCAACTTGGAATCGCTCGCCGCTCCTGCCACTAGCACCCGATTCTGATTCCGTCTCCGCTTTGCCTCCTGCCTCCTTGCTCATTAATTCAAGTTTAGAGACTACATCGAACATTTTCATATAGTTCAGGGACTAAATTAAACATGTACCAAAAGTTCAGGGATGACATTAAACAAATTAAAAGTTCAGGGATCACATTACTCATTGAGCTAAAGTTCAGGGACTATATTGAACAAATTAAAATTCAGGGACCACATTTCACATTGGGCCAAAGTTTATGGATTATTTGAGTCATTATCCCTTTAAAATTAAAAGACATCTACAACTAAATTGAATATGTACCAAAAGTTCAGGGATGACATTAAACAAATTAAAAGTTCAGGATCACATTGCTCTTTGGGCTAAAGTTCAAGGACTACATTAAACAAATTAAAATTCAGGGACCACATTTCACATTGGGCCAAAGTTTATGGATTATTTGAGTCATTATCCCTTTAAAATTAAAAGACATCTACAGTTGGAACTTGTTATCGTCGTAAGCGTTTAACGGGGGAACCCTCGATAGATTGGGAGAATATTCTGACCTTTACGAAATACCTATACCTTATCATAGGTACTCGTAAAGGTTTGGTCGCTACACCTAGTTATTGTTGTAGGTGCGACACGGGAGAACTTTATGAGATTGGGAGAATATTCCGGCCTTTACGAAATACTTATACCTTCCTCATAGGTACTTGTAAAGATTTAGGCGCTGCACCTAGTTATCATCGTAGATGCAACACATGAGAATTTTTCGAGATTGGGAGAATATTCCGACCTTTACGAAGTACTTATACCTTCCTCATAGGTACTCGTAAAGATTTAACCGCTACACCTAGTTATCGTCGTAGGTGCGACATGAGGAAACTTTCCGAGATTGGGAGAATATTCTAACCTCTACGAAATACCTATACCTTCCTCATAGATACACATAAAGATTTAGCCGCTGCACCTAGTTATCGTCGTAGGTGTGACACGGGGGAACTTTCCGAGATTGGGAGGATATTCCGACCTCCACGAAATACCTATACTTTCCTCATAGGTACTCATAAAGATTCAGTCGCTGCACCAAGTTATCGTCGTAGGTGCGACGCGGGGGAATCTTCCCGAGATCGGGAGAACATTCCAACCTTTATGAAATACCTATACTTTTCTCATAGGTACTTATAAAGATTTGGCTGCTGCACCTAGTTATCGTCGTAGGTGCGACATGGGGGAATCTTCCCGAGATTGTGTGGGAAATGTGCCTATAAAAATATCTAGTTATTGTCTAGGATATTTGAAAGGACTTAATAGATAAATACTTGGATATCGTCGTGGGTATTTAACGGTTGGGTGAACAAGGGGATTAGCCCGAATGCTCAGGATTTCCTTGACAAAGCACCTGTCATCAGAGGTACCTGAAAAAGCTTGATCAATAGACACTTAGATATCACTAGAGGTGTCTAAAGACTACAACGAAATGATCAAATATGGGGGCCTGACAATTGTTCGTACAGGTTAGGGATACTTGGATAGTTACAGGCATCCAAAAGGGGTAGAGATACTTACCTGATGATACCACTGACTCTTGAGGGCGCGTCTCTTGTTAGACACAGCTATAGGCAACATGTAACATGTATTCATGGACAATTAAGAACACACATACTCATGCACTATAAATTTAACTGGCTTTTATACATGACGATTTTGTCAAATCAGTATTGCTAAATTTCACTAGGGAGAATCATAGCAAGACAATCCAAACTCACAAGTGGGTGCCTTGAAAATGTCAAATGAGAGATTTCCGGTCCGAAAGGGCTTTCACTCACTCTCATTGAAAAAGGCTAATTTATGAGAATAGCTCTATCTCACCATCATTATGTCGATAAGGGTCCAAGTATTCTCGCAAATGGTATGACCTTACCAATCCGAGAGGTCTTTGCTAGGACCGTAATGTGGGCTTGGTCAATGGCTTAGCAAGGGGGACTCTTCTATTCGAGGCTATTGAAAGAACAATACTCCGCAATTGTCTCTAAGTTTACAAGTCAAGAACCTTGCGAAATGAGATAGAAATGGACTTGCTCGCACTTCTTCGAGCTAAGCTTATGAATATCTAAATCCTATGTTAGTTCATGTGCTCTAACTTGAAGAGGCTTTGTAAGGGATGTAATGCAAGCTAGGCTCATAGGTTGAGAAATGAATGGATCATTAGGCTCAAAATGTGTATAGTTGGGGTAAATAAGTTGGTGATCATCTCGGCATTGTCACCGGTCTTCTTCTTCATCTTCGGGCATTGTCTTCTCAATAAATGCTTCATTGGGCTTGTTTTCACCACTTAACTTCTTCAAATTTATAGGACTATGACTACCTTGCTGGGGTTGATTCTGATACACCTATTTTTCTTTACTGGGCATCGGCCTTGCTTTTACTAGGCATACTGATTTTTCATGCCCCTATTTCATTTTTTCGACCCCTTTTTTTTACTCACGTAACTCGACATACACTGTTTACAATGCATACATTTGCCAACCATACTCTGGCTGGATGACTCACCATTTGGACTCTCAGGGATCCCTATCTTCAATCGACAATTTGGATATGTTGCTTGGTGGTGATGGCTTTTACCTTACCCCAGTGTGGGGGATGATCACCAACTGGATTTAAAGAAGAGAATTTGCACGCTCAATTGCGCTTAGCAAAGGATAAAGTGTGTATAGGATAAAGAAAGAAATGCTCTTCATCATCCTAAGGCACTTGAACTTCGTATGAGTTCATTTGGAAAGGCAACACTCGAAGATTGATGCAAGTGAGAGCAAGAAAATTTCTATTCATTTTTCACCTTATAATGCCGACTTATCTCCAGTTTGCCCTGATATGAGGTGGTCCTTGACAGGGGTAATTTGAAAGAATTTTTCCGAGTGTTTAAGCTCAAAGTGACGAAACAAGGGACAACTTGTACTGTTTGAGATAGAGAAATAAAATGCCTCTTGTCATTTTGGTTGCCATACGTTTTGCGAGATAACCCTTTACCTTGCAGACATGAAATTTTTCCACTCAGCTTACTGGGGATTAGTGTATAAAACTGTGTATAGGGTGTGTTTTGCCTTTCTTCGTACCGATGCACCTCATTTAACACATTCAATTTATTCCACATAAGTTATTAGATTGTCCAAGTGGATTCCCCCTTTCGAAATCGATGATACAAATTGACAAAATAATCATGCAGAATGTAAAGCCAATGCACACATCTCAACCTGAAATTAATTGAAATCATTTATTCATCGGTGAAATGCTTGCAACTCAAAATATAAAGATCAAACACTTGAAAACTTTTGCTACAAAATGTTAGATTTTATCAAGGATAATACATTTTCACAGCGTCAGAATTAACAGGAGTGAAAAACTCACGATCGTCCATCTCTGCGAGAATCGGGGCACCTCTAGGAAGCACCTTTTTAATCACATATGGACCGATATAGCTTGGGGCGAATTTACCCCCAGGAATAGGAAAGACTGGCAATACTTTCCTTAGGACTAGATCATTTACCTCGAAGTGTCTTGGATGCACATTTTGGTTGAATGATCTAGTTATCCTCTGCTGATAGGTTTGGCCATGGCAAATGGCTTTCAGTCGCTTCTCATCAATTAGGTTCAACTGCTTGTGCCTTTGTCGCATCCATTCCGCCTTGGACAACTCTACCTGGGACAAGACTCACAGGGAAGGGATCTCTACTTTGACGGGAATGATTGCTTCCATGCCATACACCAAGGAAAAAGGGGTTGCCCTGACAGAGTTTTGGATCGACGTTCGATACGCCATTAGTGCAAAGGGCAACCTTTTATGCCAGTTACGATAATTTTCAGCTATTTTGGCTAAGATCTTCTTAATGTTCTTGTTAGCGGCTTCAACCGCTCTATTCATCTGTGAATGATAGAGAGACGAATTCAGGTGCCGGATCTTGAACTCGTTGAACAACTGATCTATGAACTTGTTGTTCAAATTTGTTCCGCTATCAGTGACAATAGCTTTGGAGATACCATAACGAGCAACTATGTCTTGCCTTATGAATCTTACAATGTTCCTTGCAGTGACGTTAGCATAAGACGCCGCTTCAATCCATTTGGAGAAATAATCAATCGCGACCAAGATAAATCGATGTCCATTTGACACCTTGGGATTAATTGGGCTAATCACGTTGATCCCCATATTGAAAAGGGCCATGGCTAGGACAACTAATGTAGTTCTGTCGGGGGGACATTTATTTTATTCCCGTGAACTTGGCAATGATGACATCTCCGGACATGTTGGATGTAGTCACTTTCAAGGCTAAGCCAGTAGTAGCCCAACCTCATGATCTTCTTGGCAAATATATGGCCATTTATGTGTGGACCATATACTCCCTCATGTACTTCTTGCATGATTCTAGTGACTTCAGCCGCGTCCACATACCTTAGCAGGACCGGATCATAAGATCTTTTGTATAACTTTTCACCGTTGACAAAGAACTTTGAGACCATTTTCATTATGTACTCCTATCGGCCAGGGTGCTTCCTTGAGGAAATTCTTGTCTTTGGATGTATCTCATGATATCGTAATACCAAAAGTTTTCCGTCAGGTTCTTCGGTCACAATCATATAGTAGGCCAGTTTTGTTAGGACTTCGATTTTCAGGGGTTCTACCTTCAATCCACCAGTGACTTGCAGCATGGATGATAATGTAGCTAGTGCATCAACGAACTGATTGTGAAACCTCGACAAGTTCTTAAAGGAGATGTCCTCGAATTCCTCCATGACTTTTTCGAGGTATTCATGGTATGACACTAGTTTGACGTTCCTTGTCTTCCACTTCCCTACAGTTTGGAGAATGATCAAAGCGGAATCACCAAACAGTTTCAACTTGGTTAATCCCCATTTCAACCGCGGCTTGGAGTGTGAGGATGCAAGCTTCGTACTCAGCTATGTTGTTGGTACAATGGAACACCAACTTTGCTATTACTGGATAATGTTGTCCATCCGGGGATATTAGAACTACCATAGTACCGGAATCAGCCAAGTTTACGGCTTCATCGAAAAACATGGTCCATGCGTATTCCTTCATCACCAAAATGCGATCTTCCGGAGAATATCTATCATCATCAGGGACTCCAGGATTTTTGGCTAATATATCAGCGATTACTCGATCTTTAATTGACTTCTATGGCATCGTCTGGACATCAAACTCTGAAATTAAAACCTGTCACTTGGCTAACTTCCCTACCAAAGCCGATTGATCCAGTAAATATTTGATGGGATCATTCTCAGTCACAAGAAACGTTTGGTAATGCAATGAATACTATCGCAGCCTATGGAGCACCCATACCAGTGCAGCACAAGTATTCTCGGCTTTAGGATAGTTCAACTCCGACACAATGAACTTCTGACTTAGGTAATAAATGGCTTGCTCTTTTCTATACTCAGGCCCTTTCTGGGCTAGCATCGCACCCAGAGAGTCGCTATGAATCGTGAGGTAAAGGATCAAAGGCTGTCCCGGCGTTGGTAGGACCAACACTGGTGGCTTCATTAAGTATCGCTTGAGCTCATTAAACGCCTCCTGACAATCATCGTTCCACCCCATTTGAGCATTCTTCTTTAGAAGTTTGAAAAATGGCTTAGCAGTTTCAGACAGGTGGGAGATAAAGCAGGCTATGTAGTTCAACCTACCCAAGAGGCTTTGCACTTCTTTCATGGTCGATGGGAGTTGCAACTCACATATAGACTTCACTTTAGAGAGGTCGACTTCAATGCCTTTACTACTCACTATGAACCCGAGTAGTTTGCCCGAGGTTGCTCCGAATATGCACTTTGCTGGGTTAAAACGAAGCTTGAACTCTTAGAGTCTCTCGAACAATTTCTTCAGGGTATTGACGTGACTCTCTCCGAGTCGTGACTTGGTGATCATGTCATCGACATAGATCTCGATCTCCTTATGCATTATGTCATGGAAGAGGGTCACCATCGCCAATTGATATGTCACCCCAGCATTTTTAAGACCGAAGGGCGTGAACTTGTAATGGAATGTCCCCTAAGGGGTAATAAACGCCGTTTTCTCTTTATCACTGTCTTTCATCTTTTTCTGATTATAACCCAAGAAACCATCCATGAAGGAAAACAATTTGAATCCAGCAGTATTGTCTACCAGAATGTCTACGTGTGGCAATAGGAAGTCGTCTTTAGGGCTGGCCTTGTTTAGGTCGCGGTAGTCAATGCAAACTTGAACTCGGCCATCCTTCTTCATGACCAGCACGATGTTAGCCATCCAGCTGGGGTATCGGGTGACTTCGATGAATCCCACTTTCAAGAGCTTCATAATCTCCTCATCTATCTTCTTTGAAAGCTCAGGCTTAGTTCTCTGCAGTCTCTATTTTTTGGGCGGCACACCCCGTATTAGCAAGCAGACTGTGCTCCACAATAAATGGGTCTAAACCCAGCATATCGGCATACGACTAGGCAAAGACATCCTGGTAGTCCTTCAGCAGTCGGACCAGGCGTTTGGCTTCACCTTCGGGAAGGGTTGCCCCTATCTTCACTTCTTTGGGTTCCTCTGCACCACTCGGGTTAATAGTGACAGTTTGGTTTGACGTGAAAACTTTGGGCCTTTCGTGTCATTCTAGGTCACGTGGCATTTCTAAGGGATCATCAAAATCATCAGGATCATTGAGATTGTCATCGACTGCACATAATTCACCAGATTGGACCGTTTCTATACCCTTACGTGCCACCGGATTATCCCTGAAACACTAAGTGGATAATTCAAAGAAACAACAGGGCTAAAACGACACACATTTTTTTTTTAAGTTTTTCTTTTGTGAATTTTTTTGAAAATTTTAACACATGGAAGCATGAGGAAGCCCAGGCCTCAGAATTCTCCTTGGATGATGTGTGTGTGTGTATATATATATTTTACTGTTGGATATCATCATCGGACTGAATTGGTGTACCTCAACATGCCCTCAAAACAAAATACTTTGTAATTTCATTGATTATTACAAGATGAACTACATTTATTGAATGAAAATTGCGACAACTCATTCCTAGAAAGGAAATATCCTAAAAAGCAGCTCCCGATACGGGGCAAGTCCTAAAAAGCAGTAAAATTTCCCACACAAGGGAAGGCGTGGAATAGTAAATGTGTTACTCTTATGGGTCAGTGCCCATTCCCTCCAATGGTCCTTCTTTGATTGCTCCCATAAGCATGTCATCGAACAGGTTGGTGATTCCTTCCATTGTGTTATCAGGGTCTTCTGTCTCTGACAAGGTTGGATCATCCATACCACTCCATCCATCCGGGACAATGTCATGAGGGTCAACATAGAAGCTCAGGAGAGCCGAGTATTTCACATAGTAGTCGAACTTGCCGCTCGGTTGCCTCAAGGTGTCGATCACCTCCTTTTCTTCATGCATCATTCTTGCAGGACCCGGGGTTGTGGTCCGGATGTTTGGAAGTTGTCTTGACCTTGGCAGAACCATGAAGCGTGGAATGTGAATGCCCCAGCATCTAAGAGGTTTTGGACCTTGTGCCTTAAAACATAGCAGTCATCAGTGGAGCGACAGACTTCTCCTAGGTGATAGTCACAATTTTTGGAGGGATCGTAGTTGTAGAAACGTTCAGGATTAGGCCGCTTTGACTGAGTGGAGAGCAAACTCTTCTTTCGGAGAGCAAGCAAGACTTTAGATAGGGGTGAGAGGAGAGGTGTGAACTGCCTCGCAGCGCCCCATCATCGATTAGAGAATGGGCATCTCAATGGGTTATTTTGACATCCTTGGAGTAATTGTGCCTTGCTTTGCTAGGGGGTGACTCTGGGACAAGTGGACCCCGAGTACCTTGTTTGTGCTTCATGAACTTTGGACACAAGGTGCTCAATTCCATAGGATCAGGGGACTCAATAGTATTGCTAGGCACAACTGCTTTGTCATTCGAGTCGGTGTTGAAGGGCTTCGTTTAATTCATCACCCTTGGCCCTTGAGGAAGGGGACGGGTCATGGTGAGCTATTTCAAGCAGTCCAAAAGATGCGCCACTTGCCTCAAGAGTTGTCAGAGAATGATGGAGGCCTGCTTTAGGTCCTTCTCGATATTGGCAAGGCGGTTCAACACTTCACCTTGATCACTTATTTTCGCTCATGGTCAGGTAGGAATAGCCGGTGGTCGACGATTCATAATCACTTAGCTCGAGTATCAACTTCCTCGTGGTGGCTCACAGCTAGGGGCGTCTCGGCTTGGCGGCTAGCTGACGTATGGGGCTCCAAGAAACAAAGACACGGACGGCGTTTATGCAGAGAAGTAGTAGCTGCGAGAATGTCAAGTGGTGGATGGAGCTGCGGATTGTGCCGGGCGATGAGTTCACGGTGGCGGAGGAGCTACAACAAAGGAACTCGGCGGGGTTGTCCCTTGGCGAGGCTTGAGCGACGGATCGATAACTGTGGATGTTCTGTACTCACGTAATTCAAGAGAAATGAACCAAATAAGCACATGGTTGAAATCCCTAATCATAAAATTAGGAAAAACAAAAATTGAGACTCCCTAGAAACTATGAACGGAAAATAAATTCTCTAAAACCTTTTATTCCACGCCATTTTTCTTTTTTTTTAAGGGACGGCAAACTTCTTTGGAAAATAATTACCTATGACACACCTAGGGAAATAAAGAAATAAATGGAAAATAAATTATCTAAAAAAGCTTTCTTTCTATGTTTTTATTTTTTTTCAAAGGACTCAATGATTATTACTTTCAAATTGAAAACCGACCTAGACCTATCATGGACTGACATGAAAATTGCAAAAACTAAGTAAATTTTAAAAAGGAGAGTTCAGAAGACTTACTTCACCCGATAGGACCATGGCAACCACATAGACATGCACATGAAATATGAGATTCGATTTCTATCTAGACTCTGGCTTGCATAGTGGAGACATGAGGAGTACTGGGCTAAACCAGGCATGGTGGTGGTTTGGCCGGGGTTCCCCTGACTTTAGCTCAGTCAAGGAGCCAACCCGGGTCATAGGGTTGCAACCGTGGTGGTAACTCAATGACATCGTGAAAGAACTTTCGGGACCAAGGAGGGCGACCCGTACCACACAGAAGTAGTCGGGGGGTGTCCACTGTCTCAGTACCATCCTAAACCTATGCCACCCAGGTCCGGCTGCGGGTAGTATGTGCGGTGTAGTATAGATGCAAGACATACACAGCATGTTATATCAAAAAGTGCTTTGCGCATAAAATAAACCATACATCTTACTCCTTCCTGCAAAACAAGGGTTAACAATCATGCCTCCCTTTATACCTCCCATTCTGCAAAAACATTTAACACCTTAAACGTTAGAGATGTACCTGGGATCCTCGTTGCCAAACAAAAACATTTTTTTGAAAAGAAAAATGGCCTAAGTCCACTAAGAATTCTCAAGTCCCCAGCGGAGTCGCCAAGCTATCGCAACCTAACCTCCTGCGGGTGCACCATCTAGGGGTTCGGCTAATGGATTATTAAGACTAAGCCTAATTCGGGCCCTACCAATTCGCAACTTAGGGTTTAAGTTTTTAACATACAAAAGATCTCATGCTTGGAGTCGCCACTAATCTATTTGTGGTAGGTCGATTAGAAACTTAAATAAAACATAGGGAGGTGTGTTTTATTTTTACGAACCAGAGATTCTAAGCCCGGGGACTTGATTACGCTAGATTTAGTTTAACGCCCTTTTGGTACCTTTTTCTTTTCAAAAAAATGTTTAAGCAAGTGGTTTGAATCCGTTTTATTACCTAGATGCTAACATGTGAGGTGATAATGCGGGTGCGCAATCAACCAATTTAACACTCAATAAGGAAAGCATTAAATAAATTGCTAGATTAGGAGAACAACATACATTTTAGCAACGCAAGCATCTGCATTGTTAGCTAGAAAATCACACAGATAGTCCTAATATGATTTCTAATTAACAAAGCAATCCACTCAATAAGTTCTTTAAGGTTTTCTCTTGATTAAGATGAAAACTAACCTACGTGCTATGACATGCAAATTATGACATTCGATTAATTAACCCTAACATGCAGACTATATGTCATGCGGCAATATGACCTATTTCTAGTGACGGGCAAATGATTTATTTTTGGCATTTTTCCATTGAAATTCGGAATAAATAAAATGCTTAAATTAACATGCGATCTACCTTAGAACAAGCAGCTTTATTTATTCTAGAACAACTTCTTTTTTGGTTTTTTTAATCAAAATTCGAAATTATTAAATATCCTAAATAATCTATTAGGACTAGAATAATCCCCAATTTAAGCTAGGAAATAAATTGTCTTAAGTCCCAACTTCAATCAAATAATTATCCTGTCATTTAGATGTATTTAGGATTCCCTAAACATGCAAAATTTCTACTCTAAATCCTAACTAACATATTTTGGATTTGTTTTAAAAGGAAAATAAATCACACAAGGGATAACCATTACACATCAACCAATTCGCATAATCCGCAAAATTATTCTTATCATATTCAAAATAGAAAAGGGAATCGAACTAACGGTCATATTTATAGGGTTATAGATATCGACAGAAAGTCGATTGTTTGAATTTGGAAAGCAGATAAGATCCATTATCATATCTAAGTGGTTATAGATAATATAATAATCTTTCCGTACCGTCGCGTATCGTACCTTAGGGTTAAGGTTAGATAATCGTCCAGGTACGTTGCTAAATTAGGCAGAACTCTTAATTTGGGGTATCTTAGAATATTGCGGATATCACAAACATTATCCTAAGGCATCTAGCTAGTCACGCAATATTCACAGAATATTCAAAATATTCAAACTAGGAATCTAAATATTTTGCAAAATATATTGAATAAAGATTTTTATCTGATTTGCGGATTTCTTTCCAATTTGAATCGCCAGCAAATCGGGATTGCGATCGTCAGTGGGTGACCGGCGACCGGCGGTCGACGGCGGACGTGGCGGCGATGATGCGGTGTGGTCGATGGGCTTGGTTCGCATGGTCAGTGACGGTAAGCTCCACAGAAATCTGCAATGGAAAGATTAATCACAACGGTAAAAGTGCAAAGCTTGCTGGACGCCGATGAGGTGCGGCGGCGCAAGGAGCACTTGCAACGTCTTCAAGGAAAACCCACTGAGTGTTCCCAAAGAAAATTTTCTTTGGTCTTTTTACTTTGAGCAATAACAAGCTTTGCTAACCACTCAACTTTTGACCCAATCTAGTTGCTCTTGTGATGATATTCTTTGATTATTTAACTCTGACTCTCAAAGCCCCACAATCAAATTTTCCACTTGTCTATTCCTCGGTGACTCCGTGTGTATCGAGCTGAAAGTTCGCAACAAAACTCGAGGGAATCGTCTAAAGAAAAACTGGTGTTATTGCAGCCCACCGTGAGGAAGATAGCTCAATGGCAAAAACAGTCTGGTCGTGTAAAGACGTCAGACTGAAGTCGTCGCGGCAAGACAGCAACAGTATCAGGTGGATTGGGCCGAGAGCAGCAGTCACGTGGCTTCGTCGATCAGCACTGGAAGCGGCAACAGGGAGCAGAGAACTGTAATGACTCGGATGCTTGCTGAATTTTGGCCAAGCTTGTCCACTTCGCTGGGAATTGGGAGGCGCAGCGACAAGGTAAGGGGCAGAACAGCACAGCCACCGAACGTCAGGGACGATCGTGAAAGAGAGTCTCCTTCTTGTAGCTTTTTCTCACTTTTTTTCTCTCAACGGTGGCCGTCTCTCTATGGCCGTGAATGTCAATTGTGTGGCCTCCTTCCGTTGTGAACCCCTAGCACATCTATTTATAAGAGTTAGCCAGGGTTATCTTGCAAGAGCCAAGATATATTATTTTCTAATTCCGATACTCAACTTAGGCAATCTTCTGATTATTTCCTCTAGCAGAATATTCATAGAATAATACAAATTATCTTCCAAGTATATTATTTAATAATTCGATAATTCAATTATTCCTACTTGACATTTTCCAATGAAAATTTTAGCTCTTATAATGTCCATGGGCTTGGCCAAGAATATTCTTGAACATGGGCTTAGTCCAATTTCATTAAGTTCAGAGCCATCCATTTAAGTCTATCCACCGCCAATCCAATGCAAATATGTAATTGAGCTACATGATTCTAAACTTTATGCTATGCAATCTAATTTTAATATTTTTGTTTAGGGGTTAGAGATTAATCCCTAATTTTCTATGCACTGATTATCAAATGGTTAGCCAAAATTTAGGTGTCAACAGCATCCATACAATAAGTCTAGAACTGATGGGACAATTTCCCCAAAGGTATTTAGGGTGCATTTGGTTCACAAAAATGTTCTAATGAAAACTATTTTTTGTTTTCATCTTCCATTTTCTTGATAATATATTTGGTGAGTGAAAAAATAGAAGTTTTCAATGGGAATGAAAATTATAAAAACATCTTTGGTGTCCTGTGCAAAATAAGGTCAATTTTTTGTTGTTTTCAGTTTTAAGGTTCAAAGTTTAGAAAACACAAAAACCAAAATTTCTACCAAACATATTTAATTGACAATTTTGGAGATGAAAACAAGAAATTGGAGAATTTCCATCGTATAGCTATATTTTACACGAAAGCTAGCTCTTTAGAAAGATTCTACCTTGAATCAAATTGAAGTTCTTTACTTTTGCTTTTGGGCTTGACAAAAGTGAGGTGCTCATTTTGCTGATGATAAAAAATATGACTAAAGGCTTGCAAATTAAGTTGTCCGAGTAGCTTTCCCAAGCACAAGAAGCAACTTAACTTGGTAAAGACTCAACTTGATCATGACGTCAAAGGATGGAATGAACTCTATAGCAAGAAAGAGGGATAGAGTCATTGTAAAGAAATGATTTCATCACTAGGGAGTGAACCTAATGATCTGTGGCACTAGAACCCAAGGTTACTTGCCCACTAGTATAGGGGTCTAGCTTATATTCCGAAAGATAAACTTTTCTACACTCAAGTAATCCAACTAGTCATGGCCACGGGCCGGTTTCGACTCGGAACCGACCCGGTCAAACCCGGGCCCGCTGTTCGGAACCGACCCGAAAACGGCGATTCCGGGCCCGGTTCCAAAAAAAAAATTAAAAAAAATTAAAAAAACCCTGCAGCAGGGCCTGCACGTCTGCAGGCCCTGCTGCGGTCCGTTGCCAGGGTAGCCTTTGTAGGCTGCCCTGGCAACGGGCAAAAGTAAAAAATAAAATTAAAAATTAAAAAAATTTAAAAAGATAACCATTGCAAATTGCAACGGTTATCTAGCTTTTTTTTTTATCCTAAATTTTCTTCTCATTTTTTTCTTATAAATTCTCTAAAATTCTCTCAAATCTCAATACTCTCAATTCTCTCAAATTCTCTCAATACTCTCAATTCTCTCAAATTCTCTTCTCTCAAATTTTCTCAATACTCTAAATTCTCTTAAATTCTCTTAATTTTCTCAATCCACGCAATTTTCTCTTAATTCTCCCAATCAATCCGCTCAATTCTCTCAATCCACTCGAAAAATGGCAAGTGGAAGTCGAGTGCCAACTGGCAAAGGTAAGAATATCATGACGGAATCCCATCATTCTTTTGATCCTCGTGATTATGCAGATTTTGAAGATGATGAAATCAACATTTTTCCCGATGTGGAGCGCGTCCCGACGCAAGAAAGTCTTCATCCTCCTGCCGAAATATCTACAACAAAGGAGGCGGAGCGGGAACTTACATCTGACATTTAGGATCACTTCGCGAAAATGGAAAGGTTTGATATTGGTGAAAAAATGTATGATATAATTTGTAAACACTGTGGGAAAATATATAAATATACAGGTGAACAAGGATATGGAACATTCAAACGACATCTTAAGAGCAAACATCCAACCCAGCGGGAATCGATATCTGGCAACAACAAATTTCCGGGTACGTCAATCCTAACACTTCCCCTTTATTTCATTTTAATGAAAAAACTTATAAGGAAGAATTAGGTAAATTTGTTTCCGTTGAGCATTTATCATTTAATTTTGGAGAAAGATTTGGTTTTAATCAATTTGTACAAAAAGCATGTGCTCCACAAGCAAAACGTGTTCCTAGAAATTCACTTAAACGAATAATTAAAGATCTTTACAATAATGGAAAAAAGGATTTACAAAATTTTTTTATGCAATTTAATGGATGCGTGCATATAGGTAGTGATATTTGGAGTGATCATTGGCAAATGCATTCTTACATGGGCATAACATGTCATTGGATAGATGACGATTGGAGTATTCAAAAAAGAGTTATTGCATTTAGAGTTTTCAATGGTAAGCATACAGCAAATAATATTTATAGAATGATTAGGCAAATTTTAGAAGAATATTATTTGCTTAACAAAATTTTTTCAATTGGTTTTGATAATGCCGCAGCAAATACCGCTTCAATTGCCGATTTAGAAAATATTTGTAAACCCGCTTTTGGCGGAAAATTTTTTCACGTTAGATGTGCTTATCATGTTTTAAATTTATGTGTACAAGATGGTTTGAAAACTCTTGATATTTTTCTTGAACCAATAAAAACGGCGATTCAATTTTTATGGAAACATCCCCAAAAAATTAAAGAATGTGGTAAATTTTGTAGAGAAAATGCCAAAAGGCCAAAAAGATTTCCAAGAGATGTTCCAACTTGTTGGAATTCTACTTTCCACTTGCTTGGTGAATCTTATGAATATAAAGATTTATTATGTGCATTCATTTCTAATAATATACCTCAGATTAATTTATACCCACAAGAGTGGGGTATTTGCAAATTTTTTTTAGATATTTTAAAGGTTTTTAATGATGCAACTTATACTTTGTCCGGTGTTTATTATCCTACTACGCATTTATTTTTAGTAGAGTGTATTAATATTGTCGGAATTTTTGACGAATATGAAATTGATATTGAATTACAACATACTATAGTAACAATGAAAATGAAGTGGCTACATTATTATAACGAAATTCCCATTATTTATTTAGTTGCTTGTGTTTTTGATCCGCGTTGCAAATTATATGGTTTAAGTGATTATTTGCATACGTATTATCAATGTTTACATTATGATACGGTAAATGTTACAACCATACTAAGTGAGGTTAAAAACGTAGTAATAGAATTATATAATTAATTTTATACTAAATATAGTTTAGGTGATATTGGATCTTCTCAATCTACCGAGACACAAAATGAGAATATAGGTAAAATTAGTAGAGGGTATCAACTTTTATTAAATAGACAAAAAAAACAAAAGGGAGTAATAGGAAATATTTCTGAATTAGAGATTTATCTAACCGTTTCCTTTGAGTTTACTGAATCCGAAGGTAGTACAGGTTTTTTAATTTTGGATTGGTGGAAGAGGCACGCAAGCCAATACCCAATCTTTTCTCTTATTGCAAAACAAATTTTTGCAACCCCTTGTTCCACAGTTGCGGTCGAACAAGCATTCAGTGCCGGAGGTAATATTTTGGACGAACATCGTTCAAGATTAGCTCCAGAATCAGTGGAGATGCAAGCTTGTGTCGATGATTGGATGAAGGCTCAATACCGACAACAAGAGATAGATCGGAATAATGAATCCGAATTCTTTAACGACGGAGATACCACCGGTACCGGTACCGCCACCGGAACCCGAACAGGTAACGACGACTGAGGATAAAAGAACTGTTGGAGTTGGCAAATATTTCGAGGACCTTTGTTTCTCATACCGGGCACGCCCACGTGAGCTTAGGGAAACCGAAGTATAATCCGACAACATGTGACCCCTGCGCACGAAATGCGGGGGTTCGGATAGGCTTAGGTAGCGAATGATAACCATTCTGTTCCGGAATGAGTTCCTGAAACAGAAATAGATTTTTCTATTTCTGGTTCCAGGATGAGTTTCTGAGAAAAGAAACCCGTTTGATAACGACAAAAAATTTCTATTTCTGGAATAGAAACCCGTTTGATAACAACACAAAATTTCTATTTCCTGAAACAAAAACCCGTTTGATAAACAACAAAAAATTCTATTTCCAGCAATAGAAATCCATTTTTTTAAAAATGGAATAAAAATAATTAAAAAAATTCCTAAAAATCTCAAAAAAAATTCCAGAAAAGCCCAAAAAATTGAAAAATTCCAGAAAAATTCATCAAAATGTCGAGAAAATAAAAAAAATTTCAGATTTCGGGAAAATAGGAAATTTGTTGAATTTTTTCCAAAAAAAATCAAGAAATCAAAAATTTCAAAACTTCACAGAATTGCTTAGATACCTGTGGCCACCCACTTTTTGCGTAAATTTTAATTTTTTTGAGATGCCCAAAAAAAATTTTAAAAAATTAAAAATTTCAAAATTTCACAGAATGGCTTAGAATATCCGTGGCCAACCATTTCGAGGGAAATTTAATTTTTTTGAGATTCCCAAAAAAAATAAAAAAAATCAGAAATTTCAAAACTTCATATAATGGCTTAGAATATCTGTGGCCACCCACTTTGAGCGAAATTTAAATTTTTTTAGGTGCCAAAAAAAATAAAAAAATAAAAAACTTAAAAACTTCACAAAATGGCTTAGAATACCTGTGGCCACCCACTTTGAGCGAAATTTAAATTTTTTTAGGTGCAAAAAAAATATAAAAAATCAAAAATTTCAAAACTTCACATAATGACTTAGAATACTTCTGGCCACTCACTTTGAGTGAAATTTAAAATTTTTGAGGTGCCCAAATGGTATTTTTGCTTTCTTAATTTTTATTTCGTCACCTAAAAAAAATTAAATTTCATTCAAAGTGGGTGGCCACAGATATTCTAAGCCATTCTATGAAGTTTTGAAATTTTTTATTTGTTCTTCGGGGCCTAAAAAAATTTAAATTTTGCTCAAAGTTGGTGGCCACAGGTATTCTAAGTCATTTTATGAAGTTTTGAAAATTTTCAATTTTTTTTGGGAATCTCAAAAAAATTAAATTTCTCTCGAAATGGGTGGCCACAAATATTCTAAGCCATTCTGTGAAGTTTTGAAATTTTTAATTTTTATATTTTTTTTTCGACACCTTAAAAAATTTAAATTTCGCTCAAAGCCGGTGGCCACAGGTATTCTAAGCCATTTTGTGAAGTTTTGAAATTAAATTTTACGTTGAATTCGTAACGTTACGTACGCCCGCACACAAATTCCAATCAAATTAATGCAAATGGCCAAGCACTAGAACGGGTCTTCAGCATTCAACCACCATCGCTCTCGACATTTGCTCTCAATATTTGTGAGTATGCATCGTTCCTCGTAATATCCCAAATGCTTATGGAGAAAAGTAAACCAAGCACATCACATTACAAGAGCCAATATAGGAGATCCCAAAATACTACGTCACATTACAAGAGCCAACATAAAAAATCCTCAAATACAAAATAATGGAAATACATTAGAAAAGTCGGAAACACATTTTCATGGAATCTCCGCCATATTATTATCAATTGCCAATTGATTGGCAATTCTTTTCTTAAGCATGTTGATCTCGATATCCTCTTCGGTCGATGTATCGTCGATAACCTCATCTTGTGCACTTCCAAACGGGTACTTTGAATCACCACATTAGGAAAAGGTCTTATCCATCTTGTCTTGATCACAGCTTGGGGGATTGTCGTTGCCACTGTGTAATGACCACTCGCAATAGAAGCTCAAACAATATTCCCAGCCAAATAAAACCTCTATCCCCAAGGGAGGGAACTGGAAGTGAGCAAATTTTTGCCTCTCTAAAGCAACTTTTTCAAAGGTGAGCAGCAAAAGCTGCTCGAGGGTTGAGTAGGCAAACACAGGGCATTCACATACACGTTAAAGAAGAATATTAGGATCTTACATTTAGAGCCTCTAATAGGCATACATAATCGAGAAATGCTAGCAAAAGGCAAACCTGTCAAACTAAACCCTTTTGTATCCTCATTATCCGCTGCAGCTAAGCCTGACTCAGTCACATCCGTGAGGTCACACTTGCCAACAAGAACACACGAACCCCATATGACAGTTAGAAGCATGACAGTTGAACCCGCAAGCAAGCCCATTCCAACAGAGACTTGACTTTGTGCAGTTTCCGTGCTTCCAGACAGTCTAGATACTGCAGAAAACAATAATGAAAAGCATTTCTCGAGAAATTCATTACAATCATCAAATGAATAAACGCATCATCAATCATCAGAGACAGGAGGAACCCTTAGACACACAGAAAAGGTGAAAATTTCCAAACTGGGTAGCTGAGTAGGAAATATAACGTTCTTGTTTAGAAAAAGACAAGGTGATGAAAACTACTCCCAGCAACCAGTGCCGAGCGTTTAAAAATGTTACAAAGCAATCAACCAAACTGTTCAGCAACAGAAATGCAACTTAGGCAAAGAATTGACTAGTCTTATCCTCACAAGAGGATTTACTACAGAAGTTAATGACATAAAGCTATGCAACAGAGACCAAAGGACTAGATTATTATGTGTAACCGGTAAAAAGAAGATGCATTCCAATATTCCGTTGCTCAACCAAGCATCTGCCACTTGAATCTATTTAACTTGATATTGTCATCCACTTTGTAGTGCGCAATCCCCGAAGTATAAATCTCGCCATATCTCGAATATGGGCATCTTTTTTTGCATCTGGATCCGGGATCCTGACCCGAAAAACAAAACACTTACAGAACGTATAGTCCCATTATAGCCAGTGAAAAGCAAATCCACCTTGGCGGTGTCCTTCGGATCGTAGATAATCTTACTACGGCAGTGGAAGTGCATTAGGGTCAGGGCAGGTACAGGACATCGAGATGCTACTCCAGTAGTAAGACAGACAATTACATCTGCATCTTCGGCAGAAATATCCCTACCAAATCCAGGTTCCAGATAACACTCAAATTGCATCAGGTAAAATAGCTTACGATGAATTGCAATCATATAAAAAGCAACAGCAAGAGTTCAGATTCAGTGAAACACCAAAACGATAAATTTTCAGAAGGGAAACGTAACCGAGCGCTCTATTTTCTGCCCACTATAACTTACTCTACTACTCAACTTCACTTCACTCTCTCAAAGTTTCTCAGGAACTGCGCCCGAAACACGAGCCGTCCGGCAAATGCGAAACCGACCAAAACTCACCGAGAATGAGCATGGCGTCGGGTAAAGCCCCATGAGTGTTTGTGATTATCACCAAACTGCCTCTGCCGCTGAACATGATCTGGGGGAGGCCGAGCGGCCTCGCCTAGGTCTGGCGGTCGACCTCGCCGTCGCCCAGATCTGGGCGACGGCGAAGTCGACCGGCGGCCATGGCAAGGCCGAAGCTGACCCCCCCGATCACGGCGACTTCCAAATCCAGAAAAGAGAGAGATGAGAGGAGATCCAGCGCAGGATTGGAGCTTACGTGGAGCAGGAGCGAGCGAGCGAGCGGCCCTGGCTTCCTCTCGGCCGAAGCGAGCGAGCGAGCGGCCCTGGCTTCCTCTCAACGACGACAGAGAGAGACGGGCTTCAGATCAAAGGGATGAGAGGAGACGAGAGACAGACATGTTTTTTTAAGAAATGATTCTGACCTTTGTTCCTCAGAAATGGTTCTGAGTTTTGTTCAAGAAATGAAAAACCAACATTTTTTTTGTTCTGATTTCTAGTTCAGAATCGGTTCTGGAACAAAAATTTGTCCCGGAAATAGAAAAATGAAATTGCGTTAACAAACGGGTTTCTAATCCAAAACTGATTCTGGGAACAAAAAACCAGTTCTGGACTGAACCAGAATGGTTATCATGCGGTACCTTAGGTTTTTGGGTCATTTTAGGGCATATATATTGTGCTCCTTTTTTTTTTATAGATCATTGTAACTAATTGTAAGGCGCTTAATGATAATTTATTAAGTTCAAGCCCCCTCATTCTCTCTTTTTGTCCCCAAATTTGATTACAATTTATATTGAATAATTCATTATTTCATAATTTCATTATTTTTTTTATTTCATAAATTTTTTTTAAAATTTTAAATTATGAACCGAAACCGGCAGGAACTGGAACCGGAACCGGCCCAGAACTGGAACCGGAACCGGAAGGAACCGGCCCGGAACTGGAACCGGACCGGAACCGACCCGGAACCGGCCCGGAACCGGAACCGGACCGGAACCGGCCCGGAACCGTCCGGTTCATACATGGCCAGGAACCGGAACCGGCGGTTCCTGAACCGTGGCCATGTCTAAATCCAACCGCTATAAAGTGGAAAAAAAGATATGCTTGCTTGTTGTAATTGTAGAGGCTCGTCTTTACTTTAAGGCAGGTACCTGTATATAAGGAAGGAGTGGACTCCCCCAAAGGGAGACTAAAACTCTTTAATAGCTGAATATCTTACCCATTTTTGCATTCTCCGTTTACTTCGTTGTTGAAAAACTCTAACCAGGAGAGCAACCCAATGGCGGCGCAGCCAAGTGATGGATCAAGAAATTCGGATCAAGCAGAACAACCTGCAGGTACATGTTGCATGTTCCAACCGAGAAAAAAATAGATATAAGTGATGCCGTCTTAAAACATGCTGGCACTTTTATTTTATCATGGTTCTTTGTCTTTGCTTTATCGTCGAATAGACATAACCCTGACCTTGGCTAGGAAAAAGAGAAAAGATAAAAATAATCAGTATGGGACGGATTTTATGCTCACTCTTTCTCCTACATATATTGAAGATGTTCGTGTAAGCGTTGGATTAGCCCCTTCTGAATCCGGAGGTGCTCCAGGTGCGTTATCCCTCAAAAGAGTAATTTCAGAGTGAAATTACTATCAGGGGCGGATCTTCATGAAATTGTTCTTTTCTGGGACCCTTCTCAATGTCTTCAAGGAAAACGTATTAACAACATGGCCTGAAAAGTATGCATCTATTGCAGAAATATCGAAAGAGGAAGTGGATGGACACTACTACCGACCATTGCTGCAAGCTGCATTCAAGGGTGATTGGGAATCTGCTAAAAGATTTTTTGAACGAGATTCTGCTTCAAAGACGGCCAAAATAACAAGCAGATCAGAAACAGTGCTTCACATAGCCGCTTTGAGTGCACAAGACCAATTTCTGGAGAACCTGGTTGAGCTCTTGTCTCCATGTCTGGAAGCGCTTGAAATGGTTGATTGTAATGGCCGCACAGCCCTCCACAATGCTGTCCTGTGTGGAAGGATAAGGAAGGTCAAGGCATTAGTTAGAAGTAATCCTAAGTTGACGCAACTTGCAGATAATGAAGGACGTGTTCCTTTGGCAATATCTTCTCTGGAAGCTTCTATGCATAAGGAGATTGCCTGGTTCCTGGCAAAAAGTACGACAAATGATGGGCCAAGTAATCCCTTCAGCGGTCCCTCTGCGATTAAACCCATTTTAGATTTCACCTACTCTGGTCATCATGGTAAGATCACCATCGTTCTTTATCTTAATTCCATTAGTTTTCCTTCGTTTTAGACTTCGTTCATTTCGCGAAAAATAACTTTGAAGAAAATGATTTCCGGATTTTTCAGTGTTCAGTTCACGCAAAATAAGCTAGTCAAGGAAAAGTATTTTTTGCCAATGAAAAAAACACCTTCAAAAGTGGGGAAACTGTTTTCCGCTTTTTCAGAAAGCAGAAAACATTTTTCATATCTTCTTTTACCTCACTTTCTTTCACCATATACATTTTTCTTTATTTTTTCTTTTCTTTTTGTTTAAATTGGGTATTTAATTTTTTTTTCTTTTTATTCGTCCTCGGTCGGTTGCTGGCCATGGCAACTGGCCACAAGTGAGCTCGAGCCTCACCACAAGCTGGCAATGCTCAAGCTCGCCGGAAGAAGCAAAAGTAAAAAGAAAAGAAAAGGAAAATAAAGAAAAATAATTTAAAAAATTCGGCTTTTTTTTTAATTTTCCCTAGAAAATCAAATCAGATATCAAATGGTGAAAAATATCTTTCAGCTCGGTTTTCAGATTTCAGCCGAACATCGGAAAATATTATCATTTTTCTAAAAATCATTTTCCAAAACATCACATTTTTCGCGAAACGAATAGAGCCTTAAACTTACCTTATTTTCCTAATCAATTTGTTGGTGAATTGGGATAGATATCACCCTTTATCTAGTCTGGCGGTACCCTCACTTACTTACCATGAAAAACACAAACTATGCCAACCCATCTATACTGCACGTGTTGGCGGTGATGCCGAATCAGTTTCCCAGCGGAACCAGGCTCAGTGTTTTGGAAGCATTGATATACAAATGTCCGTACTTTCTGCACTTGCATCCCTTCATTACTGATTCCCTTCGGATGATCGTACCTGGCTCATCACCTGCTGTTTTGTTTATGAACTGAAGGTATTCCGGTGGACTTGAACTACAAACCAACAGATAAAAATTCGGATCCATGTGGGTATGCATTTTTGCTGTTGGGCATTAATCTTAGGACCTTTCATGATTTTGAACTTCAAGTCAATTTCCTTAGATTGATTCCCTCCGTGCGAGCAAAAGAAACCGGAAATGACTGTTTCTTTGTAAAAATATATTTTCGTTAATAATGGCATGAAATCGAACTACTTTATGGATCAGCTACTCCCTGGGAACCATACATGATTCAATCAAGTGCATAAGTATCGTAAAACTTAATTAAATGGACAATGTAAGTAACGAATTACGAGGTCCTGTAATGATTTCAAATATGGTGACCGGGTTTTTTCTACAATCTGATTGCAGTGCTTCAATATCTTACAAGGTCACTTTGGAATGCCGCCAAATTTGTAGGTACGCTTCCATTTTATCAAGATAGCGTCTCTATCTCTGTCCCTCTCACTTCAACCAAATGACTAAGGCTTGTTTGTTTTTGACTTCTTTTATAAGTTGAGAAAAGCTCCCACTTAAATCTTTGCCATAATTTGGAAAATAATTTGTGTAAGGTCCACCATGTGTGAAAAAACCATTACACATTCACCATAGGATGGGTCGTATTTGTGTTTGAAGTTAGTTTTGTACTTAAATTTTTCCACTTGTCAATCATCCAACAGTGAATGTGTAACTTGTTCTTCACAATGTTTGATGGAACAATAAAAATCCTTCAAAAAATTATTCAATCTTAAACAAAGTTATATATGAATTTCAGTATTAATATTTTTATATTTTGAAAGATTTCAGATATTCACCAAATTTTAATTACAAGATTGGCGAAATTGTTAAAAAAAAGTAAAAAAAGAAAACTGAAACTGCAAATTGAGGCGAGATTTGATGTTAACCTTTGAATCTCTTGCTTGTGGCTTAATGATCTAAGCAGAAAATATCGAATAAGAGTTACGTAAACCTAAGAGTTCTCCTTCAATCTTGATTGGTGAAATCATGTTCGCTTATCATCTCTATCAAACATATAAATCTTTCTGAAAAAATAAGAAAAATGAACCCATGTGTATTTGTTTCCTCCATTACGGGTGAAGTGCTTAAAGCCTAAATATTTTTTCTTAGACTGCTACTTCATCTCAAAACATCACGAAAGAACACGTTGCGAGGGTGCCAGAATTGGGAATGCGACCGGGGGCAAGCCCCTCACATTATTGACTATGAAATAAGGTTGCAATAGACGATGGCAGGGGTTTATCATTTAATCGCAACTTTAAAAAGGCGTGAAGAATTGGAATAGGAGCAGGTAGGAAAAATCGAAATAATTTGTTTGGGAGGGCTTCGAATAGAAGAATATTTGAGGGGGAGCGAATTTCGTGGGTCCCAACAAAATCGTGCATCCCGGAATTGCACCCCAAGTACATCCTATGTAAACAAGCTGTTGGTTAGATATTAAAGGAGTTTTGTCCTCTTATTATAATCTTGTATTTTAAATTTGTTGGAAGCACTCCAGAAAATAAGATCCTAAATATATTAGGGCTGATATTGGAGAACGCGCTCTTAAGATTATCCGAGAAGGTGGACCACTCGAAGCGAGCGAAAATTAGCCAAAACACTACCTGACCACTAAAATAAGTCCTCTAGTTCCCAAAACTCATTCAAAACTTTTGCCCATAGTTGCACTTGTCATCTTCACACAACTTTTGTATGCACCCCACATACCGTTTAGCCTTGTCCCTAATTCTTCTATTTTTGTCCAAGAACAAAAAGAAAACAGAAGATAGTGTGTTGCGTTTTTCTATCAGATTAAAAGTTATGTTAGAATAGAGTCAATTTAAATCTACTCACTATGTCATTTAGGTGTAACAAGTAAACTGGAACGTCACTTACCATTATGTGACCTCGTGGAAGTTTTGATTTGTTAGAGACAATAGATGGAGAAAGAAAAAGTTTTTGTTCTTGTGCTGAGCATAAATAACAATATTGGATTGCACGATTAATATGAACTTGTTTATTACTAGTTGCTACGCATATTCGAATAATATTATCTAAAATAATCTTATATATGAAAAGATTACTGTGATTTACTCTAGCTAGATAGATATCGTTAGCGTGGTTATTTTCAGAGTTGTTCTGTCAGGTTAAGTCTTATAATTATATTCTCTTAATAATAATAAACATTGTAAAGCGTCGTTTGAACTTCGAAGGAAGATAACTACCCTCTAATCACTTCTACTTTCTTCACATCCATTTTTTTTTCATCCAAACATGATATAAACATTTTCTTGGAAAATGCCAGAAATGATTTTATACCTTTTCTGGTGCTTTGCATCGGCAATCTAAAACTCACACTTTGAAATTGAGGACTGAATCCCAAAGGAGAAAAAAGCTCAAAATCGCTTTCCTAAAAGTAAAAGATAAAGGAAAAAGAATGAGATCGTTTTCCCAATCACCCGACAAACCAAGCTCTAAATGTGAGAAATTATGACAATTAGTAAACTGTTTTTTTTTGTGGTCAAAGACAATTAGTAAACTGTTGTTAGATGCAATTTGGTGTCTAAGAAAAATCCAGAGCTGGAGAAGTTTTTTCTAAATCCAATTGCCGCCCCTTCGTTTTTCATTTTCTTTTTCTGTTTTTTTTTTTGACATTTTGTAGTTCCTATAATCAAGAGAGTTCACGAGGTGAAGCTGAGACACCTATCGGCAGCCGAGCTGGCAAAACAAGTTTGCATTGCAATCTCTTATATGAATACTACCGAGATCGCCCAGTTTATTGAAGAGGGTTTGTTGTTTCAAGCTACAAGCAGGGGAATCAGAGAAATGGTGAAGCTATGTATTAAGTTTTTCCCGGAGCTTATTTGGATTTCGCCTCATGGTAGAAGTTTGATGGCACATGCTGTGAAGTTTCGCCAAGAAAGGACTCTCGGACTCTTTTTAAAGGTAAGCTCAACCAGTGAGTTGTCAATAGTTCCGGCGCCTACGTGGGAAGAATCGAACGATGTGATGTCCATAGCAGCTAAATACAACCCTAAGTTCGATGCAGTAACTAAAGTTGCCGGAGCAGCTTTTCAAATGCAAAGAGAACTCCAATGGTTTAAGGTAAGTATCTTTCTTTTCATATATTTAAACGGCACTTAATGATAAATATTATATCTTCTTGAAAAAATTCTTTAAAATATGATAGCTAGAACTTTATCTGATAGTCTTGAGAATATACATAAAACAATTTTTTTATAGTAACTAAGCGATATCCAGCTAAGCTTTTGCGCACCACGAGGTCTACCTTCTTGGGTGATTTTAAGGGTAGACCACCTTACATCCGTATGGTGCATTCAAACTTCATTTCTGAAATGCTTTCAATATGACTTGAATCCGAGCTAGAGGTGGCAAAATGGATCTAAAATCCATATTTTAATCCATATTTAATAATGTGGGTCATAAATGGATTACCTTAAGTTTTAAAGACAAGTTTAAGTGGGTCATAAATGGGTTAGTTAACAACTTAAATTGGTCTTAAATGGATTTTAAATGGGTCATAAATGTGTTAGTTATTTAATAAGTTTAAGTGAGTCATAAATAGATAAGTCATTTTTTTAATTCTTTTAATTTTCTGGTTTTTCATAATTTTTTATTTTTTAAGTTTTTTTCCTTTTACTTTCTTTTCCATTTTTTTTCTAGGAAATCCGGCAACGGTCACCAGTCGCCGGTCGCCAGTTTTCGATTGTCGCTGGTCGCCGGTCATCGCCGATTGCCGAACGTTGTTGGTCACCACTGGTCACCGGGTCACTGGATGTAGAAGGAAAAAAGAAAACAAACAAAGAAAAAATAAAAAAAAATCATAATTTTTTTAAAAATTATAAAAGTTATATATATTTTTAAAAATTTATAAGAAACAAGTTTTTCTAAATTGGATTTAATATTAAAGTCTTTTAACAATACGGGTCAGTCAGGTCGGGTATGGGTTGGGTCGGATTTGGGTCGCTAGATTTGCACTACATAAATATGGGTCAAAACGGGTTAAATGTCAATATGGGTCAAACCATTTTCGATCCGAACCCGACCCAACTCACCTGTTTGACACCGCTAATCCAAGCCCACTATAAGAACAAGAAATTCTTTTGCAAACTAAGCCAACGCTTTGTTGGTACGTAGAACTTTTAAATTCCACATGCTAAACACAAATTAGTAAGGTAAGTTGAGAAACAACACTACATCCTTAAAACAATTTACAAAAAATAGGAGAGACTGATTAGAGACATTGGGGCATTGACACTGATTGAGACTAATCATAATTCAATTTTACTAATATAACTATGATCCACCACTTAATCTAATCCAAGTGACTCTTTCTTAAATTCTACCGACTTTTTCTATCGGTGTCCGCCAACATGCTATTAGCAGATTATTATGCAAATCACGTCATTTATAGCCCACATATTAAGGTGGAGCCCAAGAAAACATTTAAATCAGTTTTGCTTATACTTTCACGATAGCTTTGCTCGTTCCATTGAATTATTTAAGATTATAGTGTAGTTCATATATAATTAAATGTATGTAGATGGATAATGATTTAATTAAAGTAATATGAATTGAATCTTCTCTTTTTCAATCAAAAGGTTATATAAGTTCATTTATGGCCACTATTTTCATTCGCTATTAATTCAAGAACACTTCTCATTAGTTAATTTAACTATTAACTAAAATTTACTCATGCAAACCGTTGTCTACAAAAAAAAAATAATTCATGAAGCTTTTACTATATATTTACCTTTATTTTATTTCGACACTATTCCTCTTTGTCGTTAAAAAAAGAACTTTGGACAATTACCTAAAGTCCTAAAGCTTTGAATTCATGTTTAATAAGTCCTAAAGCTTGACACTATTTTTCACATTAGTCCTTTCATTAGTTCTGTCAATTTTTTTGTGGACAGAACATCTACGTGGCATTTTTTTTTATTTTCTTATATGTTTTGCACAAGTGGCACTAATATGGCGCAAAATAGGTACCAAATCTCAAAAACTACAAATAGAAAAGGCTAGAGTTAAAATAAAAAAAAAAGAAGAAGAAGGTTAAAGCATAGAGAGAAAGAGATCATCGAAGAGGAACAAGAAGAGGCCACCCCTTTGCCACTAGCAAGGTTTGGGGACCCTCGTCGGGGTCGCTTCGAGTGCAACGACACTTGCTGGACCGCCAACGAGGGTCAGCTGCCCTCGTTCATATGACTCTAGAAACAAAATACAACACATAGGACTCAACAAACACATAGAAGTACTAAAAAACTCATTCTCGGATTTCTTGACTTGCTCTTCATATTTTTTCCATAAATTCCTCTAGAAGACTCCAAACCGGATAAAAGTTATATTATTTGACTATAATGAAGCATGAAATCATCATCGAAGCTTAGAAGAAGGTGACCCTAGGAATTTTTCCAGCAAAGATGGACTTAACCTATAAGCAATTTCGCATTAAGTGTTGAATAAGTCTTAATTTCCTTGAAATGTTCCTTTATAAGTTTTTTCTGAAAATTTTCAATAATTAATCCACTTATTGTAATTCATGTTTGACTCTTATGCATAGGCTGTGGAAAAGTGGATTGAACCTTTTGTGAGAATCGTCACATTTGATTCCAAATCATATTGGGACATATTCGTGGAGCAACACAATGAGTTGCTTGAGAAAGGAGAGAAGTGGGTGAAGGACACAGCAAATTCATGTATGCTCGTCTCAACTCTAATTGCTACAATATTATTCGCTGCTGCATTCACTGTGCCTGGAGGGAATAACGGAAATACTGGAGTGCCATTGTTGTTAGGAGAGGACTCTCTCCTGGTTTTCGCAATTTCGGATGCTTTAGGTTTGTTCTTCTCCGTGACGGCCATCTTGCTATTCCTAGCCATCTTAACTTCGCGGTATGAGCCACAAGATTTTCTTGAATCATTGCCTAAGAAGATTATAATGGGCCTTTGTTTTCTCTTCCTCTCCTTGGCTTTCATGCTGGTGGCCTTCGCTGCAACTCTCACAATTGTGCTAGGTAAGAGGCTGGAGTGGGTTCTCATTCCCGTTACTCTGCTAACCTGCCTCCCCGTGGCTTTATTCGTAGCACTACAGCTTCCCCTGCTGTACCAAATGGTTAAATCCACATATGGGCCGAGCATCTTTCGTGCCGAGGACATTTGGAAGTGAGGCTTAATTATCGGACGAGATCATGACGAATTTGATTTGAGCGTATAAGTCTTGGTCATAGTTGGTTGTAGCGGGTCCAATATGATATTGTATTTCCTTAAAGCATATGGACAATTTCTATGCAAAATTATGTTTCCCTACCTTGTTACAAAAAATCTATGTATAAAATCACCGGATCAATTTAAATTTTCATCCTATGGATATTTCCAAATAGAATCTACACATACATAGGCAATTATGTTCAAACATTTAGTACCAAAATATGCTCAATTCATGGAATAGAACTTTCAAAAAATTAATTTTTTTTAGTTTTTTCTTCTTATAATTTAGATGCAGGAATTTCTTCCAACAACTTAAATATCCAGCCTCTAGGTAATCCCAAATAGAATCTAAATGTCATATAAACAATTGTTTTAAACATTTATCACCAAAATATGCGCAATCATGAAAAATAACTTTTACAACATTTAATTTTTCTTTTGATAGCTTAGATGCATGAATTGTTCCATCAACTTAATCGTGTAACCTCAAAATTAGTCTTATTTTTTTTTTATAGATATTGCAAATCACTCTTACCTATCGCCCCATTACTTTGTTGATGTAGATTTGTCATCGACGTGGAAGTGCCACGTCAAGTTGGAATTGGATCACGGGGTATATTTTTGAAAATAAATTGAAATTTGCTAATTTTTTTTACACAAAACAAAATTCGAGGCAGATTTGAAACTAAACTTAAAGTTTGGAGTTTTTTTTTAGATTAAAAAAAGTTTGAAGCAGATTTAGGACTGAACCTAAAGTTTGGGGTTTTTTTTAAGATAAAAAAAAGTTCGGAGTAGATTTGGGACTTTACCTAAGGTTAGGGATTTTTTTTAAGGGAATTCACCCCTTGCATTTATAGATTATGCCTTATTTTTTCATGTTGAGACACCTAGCAAGTATCAGAATACCACGATGTTACTTTCCCAGTGATTTTGATGCTTCTTAGCGTTGTACAAAAGGCATCTTTTAGCGTTCCAACTTTATTTTTTGGGATAATAACATAAATAGTCCCTAAACTTTGGCCCAAGCAGCACAAATCCCCAACTCCCATGCGAATGTTCTCAGGAATCAAGTTCTCTATCTCTCTCCCTAAAAAGATGTAGAGGCAGTTACTCATCCACTTCCCGATGACGGATTTTCATCATTCGACTCCGTCCGTATCCGAATCGACAGCGACGGCCACCACCACCCAGCGCAGATGATGCTGCCGTTGCCTTCTGTGCCTGACGTGGACCAACGGTGGCCGCGGTGGCAATGACATCATTCATTATCCTTGCGTAGATGCCTCTGCTGCTTGCAACCGAATCACCAACTTGGAATCGCTCGCCGCTCCTGCCACTAGCACCCGATTCTGATTCCGTCTCCGCTTCGCCTCCTACCTCCTTGCCCATTAATTCAAGTTCAGAGACTACATCGAACATTTTCATATAGTTCATGGACTAAATTGAACATGTACCAAAAGTTCAGGGATGACATTAAACAAATTAAAAGTTCAGGGATCACATTGCTCATTTGGCTAAAGTTCAGGAACTACATTGAACAAATTAAAATTCAAGGACCAGATTTCACATTGGGCCAAAGTTTATGGATTATTTGAGTCATTATCCCTTTAAAATTAAAAGACATCTACAACTAAATTGAACATGTATCAAAAGTTCAGGGATGACATTAAACAAATTAAAAGTTTAGGGATCACATTATTCATTGGGCTAAAGTTCAGGGACTATATCGAACAAATTAAAATTCAGGGACCACATTTCACATTGGGCCAAAGTTTATGGATTATTTGAGTCATTATCCCTTTAAAATTAAGGGTTAATACCACCAAAAACCCCAAACTGGTACGCGTGTAACAATTTTACCTTGAACTTTTTTTTTTACCACAAAAAACCCCAAATTGGTACACCTGTGACAATTTTACCCCAAACTTTTTTTTTCACCACTAAAAACCCCAAACTAGTACACCTGTGACAATTTTACTCCAAACTGGTAAACCCGTGACAAATTTACCCTAAACTATTTTTTTGACAGCGAAAAATCCCAAACCGGTACACCTATGACAATTTTACCCTGAACAAATAATTTTTTAATTTTATTTTTTATTTTTTCGAATTTTTTTTATTAAATTTTCTTTTCTTTTCTTTTCTTTTTTTTCTTCATCTTCAACCTCTGGTCGATCGCCGGGCGGAAGCTGGCGAGGTCGGCCCCACCGACCGCTGGCGAGGCTCGACCTTGCCGGTGTCGGACGAGGGCTATCCTCACCCGCCCAGGCGAGGGCCGCCCTTGCCCGACTCAGGTGAGGTCCGCCCTCGCCCGACTCAGGCGAGGGCTGCCCTCGCTGGCGTCGGGCGAGGGTCGCCGTTGCCTGGGGGGCGAGGATAGCTCTCGCCCGACGCCGGCAAGGGCCACCCTCGCCCGACTCAGGCGAGGGCTGCCCTCGCCGGCGTAAGGCGAGAGCTGTCCTCGCCTAACGCCGGCGAGGGTAGCCCTCGCTTGATGCAGGTGAGGGTCACCCTAGCCAACGCTGGCGAGGTCGAGCGTCGCCAGCAGCCGGCGGGGCCGACCTCACCGACTTCCACCTCTGGCCGGTCGCCGGTCCGGTGACCGGCCAGAGGTTGAGGATGAAGAAAAAAAAAAGAAAAGAAAAAACAAAAAAATCAATAAAAATTCAAAAAAATAAAAAACAATATTAAAATTTTAGTTCGGGGTAAAATTGTCACATGTGTACCAGTTTGGGGTGTTTCGTGGTATGTTCTGGGTAAAATTGTCACAGGTGTACCAGTTTGGGGTTTTTGATGGTAAAAAAAAAGTTCGGGGTAAAATTATCATATGTGTACCAGTTTGGGGTTTTTGGTGGTATTAACCCTAAAATTAAAAGACATCTACAGCTGGAACTTTGGCTCCATCCACAAGAGAAGTTGAACAGAATATAACTTCGACTTCAACTGCGTTAAACTACTTCTCTCCTTTAGATTTTTACATGCTCGTAAGACGGCACGACAAAGAATCCTCTATGGATACCCAACGCAGTTCGATTTCGAAACCGTTGTCAGGTATGTTCCGGTCTTTCCTTTATTGTTCTGATTTGATTCCATGAGGTGATGGAAAAATTGGAAAAGTTTCACTTCTTTCATCTATGTTTCAAAGTAATGTAAGCAAGGGACGATATTATGAACAGGTAATGTATTGAAAATTGTAACAAATCTTTCTTTTCCAAATTTCTCCACGAAAATACGTTGGTAGAAGTTTTGGTTGCCTTGTTTTTGTTGACACCTAAATTTTGCCCAAATCATTTAGGGTTTTATCGCATAAAAATCAGGGTTTAATCTTTTAATCCCTTAGCAAAAATATTTTCATTAAATTGCATGACGGATAGACATTAGGCACATTTGCATTAATAGGGCCTATTAGGACACAAAAAAAAGAAAAAAAGGATTTCCGGACCGGGTTTGTCGGCCCATTCTTTTTTCCCTCTCCTTTTTATTTTTTCGCGCGGCCTTTTTTTTCCTCCCTTTTTATTTTTCCACGCGGGCCGGCCCTCTTTCCCTCGGTCCGGCCCGCGTCTGTCCATCTTTCCCCACCAGTCAACCTTCTGAAACGTACGGGGGAGAAGACCGAAACAGTGCAGAGGCCACAGGACACAGAAGCCAGAGGGGCGCGGGGGACGCCGGCGCTATCCTTGGGTCGAGGGCAGGCCGGCCACGGCAGGCTGGCGGTGGCAGGGTCCATGCGCTCCTGCCGGCCGGATCCGCGCCCCTGGCCGTCCTTAAATCGAGGAGAGAGAGAGAAATGGGGGATTGCAGAGAGTTCCGGGGGAGAGAGCCGAGAGAGAGCTAGAGAGAGAGAGAGAGAGTCCGGAGAGCGAGATCGAAGGCGAACGGTCCCCGGTCGGTGACCGTCGCGCCTCAGCCGCGGCCGACGAGCCCCTTTTCACGGTAGGTCCCGGTCCCGAGCACTCGCCGGGTTTCGTTTCGGTTTGGTCCGATTAGGGGTTGGTCTCCCGAGGATCCCGGCTCGTAGGTGTGCGAGACGCGCGGGTGTAGCCCGATCTACCGCGTTCGCCCTCCATTCGCCACCGCCTAGTCGGGTAGGGACCGTGGCCACCTCCCCTGCTTTCATTTTAACTCTGTTTTTTGGGGGGGTCACTGGCCGGAGCTCGCGGCCGTCCGGCTTGCGCGAGTTCCGGCCCGTGACACCTTGGGCTCGGTCCTGCTGGTCTGCATATGGTTCTGTGTGAATCCCGGACACATTTGAGTCTTGATCGAGTCGGAAATTTCTGATTTTTGCCACGCACTCCAGCTGTTTGATGCTTTGCCGAAATGAGATCCGCTCGTTGTTTTCCTTTGAGCATGCTGCGTTCTGGTGTCTCTCCCTTCATTGGCGGTGTCTTAGTCGCATCCGGGCTTAGGGCGGAAGATCTGGTGTGTCGCCGACGAACAAGAGCGGTCCGCGTTAGGCGGCCGAGCACAGGCTCGGCCGTGGCGTCGTAAGCCCTGACCTCTCCGGTCAGGGCGTGTCCAACAGCGGCCGAGCACGGGCTCGGCCGTGGAGCTACGAGCCCTAACATCTCCGGTCAGGGCATTTCTAACAGCGGCAGAGCACGGGCTCGGCCGCGGAGCCATGAGCCCTGACCTCCCCGGTTAGGGTGCGTCGCGCGGCGGCCGAGCACGGGCTCGGCTGCCGGACTAGAAACCTCGGCCGGGGCTCGGGGAAGCCGGTGTCCACGCCGGCCGGCGTGTGGCGATGGTTGAACGTGCGCTCCACGTCGGAGCGGCGGCCGGTGTACAGGCGAGTCCCGGGGAGCGGTGTGGCGGCCGCCAACCGGGTACGGCGACGCACGTCCGGGTCGGGTCGCGGGTCGGAACCGGGTAGGGTTTTATTTAGTGTGTGGGCTTTAGTGTTTTATTAGGTCTTGAACCTTTCGCGGGTGGGCCAAAATCCGAATTTGGGCTGAAGTGTTGTTAGTTTCTTTATTTATAGTGGGCTGGGCTTTTGTTTTTTTTTTTTTTAAAAAAAATTCGGCCTAGGCCCCTTTTTCTTTCTTTATTTGTTTTATTTGCCAGACCGGGCTCAATAAATGAACCCGGTCCGGTCGTGGACCCGGGCCGGCGCGCCCGGGTCGGATGTGGAGATCCGACCCGGATCCGATTTTATGTCATTTTATTATTTTAATATTAAAAAAAATGTAATTAAATTTTTTTTAAAAAATATATATATTTTATCCGGGTCGGATGCGGAGATTTGACCTGGTTTGCTTTATATTATTTTTATTATTGTAACATTAGAAAAATAATTTTCAAAAAAATTATCAAAAAAAAATTAAAAAAATTATTAAAAAAATTCAAAAAAATCAAAATTTTATTTGGATTTTGGAATTGATTTTTCTTGTTCTATTATGTGTTTAGTGTCATGTTTGATTTCATGTTGCTTGGTTCACACACTTTGAATTGCGTGTTTAATTTAACCTCGCACGTAGTTGTTTATGCATGTTAGGTCTAAGCGTTGGTTGTTGCTTTCTTTAGCTTAGTTAGGAATGGAATTTTGAGACTCCCAATTAGTGTGAGTATGTTAGGTGGTGAATTGAACAAAATTTGGTACCGAAAGGGCACTAATTAGTCAATTAGTGTAATCAAGTCCCCGTACCTATTGAATCTCTAGTTCGTAGAAGTGAAGCTTTTCTCCCGTGCTTTACTTAGGTGTCTAATCGACCTATCAAAAACTGATTAGTGGCGACTCCTAGGTGAAATTGATTTGCATGTTAACAACTTAAACTTAAGTCGCGAATTGGTATGGGCTTGGGAGAGCTCGAGCTAGGTTTAACTTAGTAATCCATTAGCCAAACCACCTTAGACGGCGGGGCCGGTTCGGGGAGGTCGCGACAGTTTTCAAAACTTGAACTCTAAAACTAAAAACGATCGAAATTAACATTATTTTGTTCAAGGATTGCTTTAAAAACTATACCAAACATGTTTTTACAATTTTCATTCCTGCTGAAAACTCATATTTTTCATTCACCAAACATATTTTCCTGAAAATGGAAGATGAAAAACAGAACAGTTTTTATTAGATACTTTTGTGAACCAACACACTCTAAATACCACGAGGGATTTGATGGTGATTTTGTTTTTAGAAAAATGGCGTAATGACGCATGAGCCGACTCGAGAGGCAGATATATTGATTCAACAAAGCTGGCAGTCATGCAATTATAGTTTTTCTCTTGACCCAAGTCTTCGTTACCTAAAATCACGCGTCAAACTCAAGTATGTTTCCTGAAAAAACATTGTTTAGAATTTTCTGAAACAACCAACGGAAAATGACTTCTAGATAATTTGGAAAGTCCAATTAAATCGTCAGAAATTCAAATCACTCTTTTTGGAACAAAACTTAGTTTAAAATTGGGAATATTATAAAAAAAAAAGTCCTAAACCAATTGCAATTATGCCAATTCAATCTTAAAATTTTTTTTGTCAATTCATTCCTAAACATTTTGTATTTGTATTAATTTAGCCCACTCGACCAATTTTGGCCGGTCGGTGCTAACATGAACCCCGGCCGGCACTGATGTAGATAATTTTTAATATTATTTATTTATTTATTATAATATTTATTTTTCTTTTCATTTTCTTCCTTCTTTCCCACATCGACTGGCGAGGCTCGCGAGCCATTGGGCAAGGGCTACGAATCCCTCATCGACTCGGCCTCGCTCGCGACTAGGGAGGCCATGGCCGCCTTTGCCCACGGCTAGTGAGACTTGCCTCGTGCGCGGCCCCCAAGCCTGGCCTAGATTTGGGCGAGGCCAAGCAAGGGCAGTGACCCTCGCCGACAGCAAGCAAGGGCTTCATGGCCCTCGCCCAGTGGCTGGCATGGGAAAGAAGGAAGAAAATTAAAAGTAAAAGGTAAAGGAAAAGAATAAATAAATAAATAAAATTTTTGAAAAAATAAAAATTATTATTAAAAATTATTCACTCCAGCGTCACTCGGACGGCCGGTGTCCACGTCAGTGCCGACTGTCCAAAGTTAACTAGATGGATTGAATTGACACAAATGTAAAAGATTTAGGGTTGAATTAGCCCAAAAAAAGGTTTAAGACTGAATTGACATAATTGCAATAGGTTTAGGACTTTTTTGGTAATTTTTTCCTTTAAAATTAGTCAGGAAAATAACATTTTTTTGTCCTTGTAATTTTGACAAAGTGACTTAAATTTTCACCACAAAATAGTATGAGAATTGGAATTATTGTCAAACAATTGAAAGTAACATATTTCAACCTACAGGGACCAAAAAAATTTAATTTCCCCGAACTCAAAATGCAAAAGCAATGTGTGACCACCAAATACAGCTAATTGATTCATTTTGTCTAAGGTACAGGAATGGTGTAAAGTTCTTGCCACAAGCACAAGACAAAATAATATGGATTTTGTCAGAAAAAATAGATCAATTATTTTTCCTAACCGTTAAGTCAATCAATAAAGCTCGATCGGTGTACTTTGTTTAAGAAAGAAACCATGCGGTGCATCAGTATGACGGTGATAATGTTATCAACTGGTATCCTATATCAACGATAACGGGAAAAATACCAAAAAGGTCCTAAACCTATTACATCGGTACCAATTCAATCCTAAACTTTTCAATTGGACCAATTTAGTTCTAAATCTTTTTATATTGGTACAAATTCAGTCCATCTGATCAATTTAGGCTGGAAATCGCTGACGTGGATGCCGGCAGTCCTATGTGACACCGCCAACACTGACATGAACTAATTTTATAAATTTATAATTATTTTTTCATATTTTTTTAATGTTTTTTATTTTTTTTTCTTTTCCCATAACTGTTTGGCCGGCGAGGTCGTTGGTCGACCATCGCCGGCCATAGGCGAGGGCTGCCATGCCCTCACCAGCCATGACGCCCTCGCCCATATCCAGGTGAGGGCCGAAACCCTCGCTCGCTACAAGCAAGGGTGGCGACGCCCTCGCCGGCCAATAGACGAGGGTTTCAGCCCTCGCCTGGATCTAGGTGAGGGTTCGACGCCCTCGCCTGTGGCCGGCGAGGGCGAGGCAGCCCTCGCCCAGACTAGCCTATCGCCGGCCAATCAATTTTGGGAAAAGAAAAAAAAAGAGAAAAAATTTAAAAAATTTGTCCACGTGGCACCATCGACGTCCATATCAGCCATTTACGTCTTAAATTAGCCGGATGGACTGAACTGGTACCAATGAGAAAAGGTATAGGACTAAATTGGTCAAATTAAAAGGTTTATGACTGAATTGGTACCAATCTAATAGGTTTATGACTTTTTTGATACTTTTCCTCAAGTGTAACTTATAAAGAAATAGTATTAATTGATGAAATTAATTTGATTAAGTTAATCAATTTATTTTAATTTATGTATAGTCTTGTTATAATGGTTATGTGAAATTATGGATAGTGATAAAATTTTGCATCGACTTAACTAATAAATGATGCGGAAAAGATCAAAATAAAAACTCACTAAAAAACACAATATCTAAGATATGAAAGTTAGAAGGTCCTACGAAACTAATTTTTGGTGTAATACCTATCTCAAAAAAAAAATCGGATCTCTGTTAAACCTAACGTTAAACTTTTTTCTTGTTTAAAAGTTTTCCATCTAATTTTAATACGGACAATTTATACAAGTCATGTTTGGATAATCCAAAGCATGTAAACTGTTAATAATTTTTTCACGGTTATCGATGTTGAATTCTCTTTTTGGTAACAAAGATGTTCACGTAGACGTGAGTCAAAAAGCAGAGCCACCGATAAAGCTAACCAAGCCGATCACGGACCCACTGAATGTTTGTAACTTTGAATTTTTAATTTTCGTTATTCATAAAATCGTGTTTCATGCAATTTGACTTTTTTAATCTAAAATATTTTAAACTGCACAGTATTCAAATGCTGACATATAAATCCAAATATAATCTTTTTCTAATATTTAAAAGCTGAATAACATGCTTTATTATAATTGAGAAAGCCCCCAAAAAATACCTTTTGACTTCCAAAGAGTAAAAGAGTTATCTCATAATTCCTAAATGATATCACGGATAAGATCAATGGTGACAACAAAATAAAAAGTAACTAAAAAACACATTGTCAGCATTGGAAAGTTACAAGGTCCTCCAAAAATAATTCATGATACAATAAGTTTTAAAAAAAAATCATGACCTCCGTTAACTTTAAAGTTAAATTTTCTTTTTAGTTTACCATCAAAGCTTAACACAAACAATTCCATGCAATGAATGAGCCGGATACTAGTCATGTATGGATGATCTAAAGCATAAAAAGTGCAATTAATTTTTCTAAGGTATATATGTTTATTTCTTCTTTTCTTTTTTTGATAACAAAGAGGTTCACATAGACGTGAATTCAAAAGGCACAGCCACTGATAAAGCTTCCCAAAACGATCGTGGTCCAACGGAAGGTTTGTCACTTTGAACTTTTAATTTTTATTTTCAATGAATCTTGTGTTTCATGCATTTTCACTTTTTTCTTATCCGAGACATTTTAAATTTCACTGCATACAAATGTGGACATACTAATTCAAATATAATCTTTTCGTAATTTGTCAAATTTGAATAAATATTAAAGTATAATGGAAAAAGATTCCCCCCCTCCCCCCCCAAGAAAATTATTACTACCAAAGAGCGATGAATGCGCTAATAGATAAAGGTATGTTGACTGACTGTGTAACTAATAGGATATAAGCAATAAAATCTGAGTACCCATAATTCTACGGAGGCTTACCTGTCCTTCTTGGTCTATCTCTGGAAATAAAATTATGTTTTCTTCAGGTTTTTCAATTTTTATATTATCAGTAAACGACTTAACTAGTTGTGAAAAAATTACTTCAAGCTCCGCCTTCTTCGTAGCACTTTCGAGAATTTATGACAATGAATGAACGATTCTTTACGGACTCATCAAAAGCAACATCTTTGCTAACGATAATTTTAGATAAATTAGCACAACAAAATCTATATCCCTTTACACTAGAAGCATAACCAAGAAAGATGCATTCTTTGTCGTAGGCTCTAGTTTCCCCTCACTAACATATGCATTTGCCAAACATCCAAATATTTGAAGAGAGGAATAATCAACGGGTTTACCTAATCATACCTTTCCAGATTTTTAGTAAGATATGCAAGGAGAATGATATACCATTCTACTGTGGTGTATTTACTGTAATATGATACCTCACAATATCTTTATTTTTGTAGAATTTATTAAACCCGCCTCCACAAAATTCTAGCTCATTATTAGTTCTCAACCTCTTGATCTTCTTATCGGTCTGTTTCGCAATCAATATTTTTCATTGCTTAAATATAACAAAAACATCACTCTTTTGCTTTCGAAAATAGACCCAAACCTTCCTTGAAAAATCATCAATGAAAGTGAGTAGATACCTTGAACCAAGGCCTTCCGAAGGATCTTTCGCAAGCCCCAAAGATCAGAATGAATATAATTTAGAGTGCCATTTGTTGTGTGTATTTCTATTTTGAAACAGACCCTTTTTCCGTTTCCCGAAAACACAATTTTCCCAGAAAAACAAATTTCAATTTTTTGACCCCATAGAAAGCATCTCTTACTCAGCACATCCATCCCTCTAATACTCATATGGACTAATCTTATATGTCATAATTTAGTGTTGTCTGATTTTATCATAGCGGATGAGACTGCAATTGAACCAATAACTATAGTGCCTTGCAGCTAATATAAAGTGCCAAGTTTCAACCCTTTCATCAATAGAAGTGAACCTCCCATAATCTTTATAACTCCACCTTCATCCATAAACCTACGACCTTGAGCATCAAGTGTACTCAAAGAGACAAGGCTCTTCTTGAAATTAGGAATGTGTTTGGCATATTTCAAGGTTCTTATCATGCCGTCGTGCATCTTAGTCGTGTATCTTAATGCTGACAGTCCCAATCCCAACTGCTTTGCATTTAGCCTTATTTCCCATTATAATAACGTCGCCATTATATCCTTTGTACGTGGAGAACCAATCACGATTAGGACACATGTGGTACGGATAGCCTGAATCATTAATCCAATTATCACTGAATTTGTCTTTATCATTTGCAACTAATAACAGGTCTTTATTTTCTTCTTTAGTAACACCAACTTGAGCGGAATTTTCGTATCCATGATTCCGTTTGTTTTGGTAGTTATGATTGTTCTGTTGATTTGCATTCCCTTGATTTCACTTATTCGAATTATTTTCTCTTTGCTTCTTTGGCTTCATTTTCGGACAATTCTTCTTGATATACCCATTAGACTTACAGTAGTTGCAAATCAGATCCTTATACTTTGATTTTGACTTTCTTTTGCTATCATTGCTTCTCTCAACAGACCTTTCCCTAGCTGTTAAACCAGTCCCATGATCACTACTGCCTTCATATGTATCTAGTTTCTGCTTATTTAAAAGACTGGTTTTGATATCTTCAAGATCGATAGTTTCTTTATTAACAATCATGGTCTCTCTAAAATTCTTATAAGAGGGAAGTAATGAAACTAATAAAAAAAGAGCTTGATCCTCACATTCAATCTTAACATTAATACTTCTTAATTCAGAAATAATAGCATTGAACTCAGAATTGTGAGACTTAAGAGAAGCGTCTTCAGCCATATAAAGATTGAAGAGTCGTTGCTTGAGCTTCAAGCAATTGGTGAAGGATTTTGTCAAAAAAAATACTCTCCAATTTTGTCCAAAAACCTACCGTTGTTTTCTATTCTAGTACCTCCTGCAGAATTTCATTCACGAGACACAATTGGATAGTAAACATAGCATGTTCAACCAATTCTTCCCTAGTTTCATCTAACGTGCATGTCGGTTTCTTCCCTTTCCCAATTAGAGTTTTCTACAAACTCTACTATGTAAGAACAACCAACATACGAACCTGCCAAAGGTTAAAATTGCTGCTCTGTGAAACTTCTCAATATCAAATTTCGTTGTTGAACTCGAATCCATAATCAGAAGATCGAGAAAACCCTATGGCTTTGATATCCGATTGTTATGGCCAATGTAGAAACTACAACAAAATTAAAACTAAAAAGAATAAAAAAGCACACAGATTTACATAAAAAAACCCTTGCGGGAAAAACCATAGGGAGAGGAGAAGCAAAATCCACTATGGCACTTCAAGAATTACAAAATGTGGCTAAAAAACCTTAAGACTTTTTTAATCTCTATTTCTCAACCTAATAATTTGAGAAAAAAAAATATTTATACTGCTAGGTTACGGGCTTGGGCCCCCAAGCCCTCCACTACAAACACTAAACCTACATTTTTTCTCAAGTCGAGTATCCACAAATTTCAATTCGGATATAAAAAATCAATTTGGGTCGAATACCTGAAATAGAATTTAATACATACTCAACAAATTCATTAAAAAACACATTGCCCAAGATTAAGTTTGAAGGTCCCACAAAACTAAGTCATAATATAATTACTATCTCGAAAAAGAACTCATTATCTCTGTTAAGTTTAAAGTTAAATTTTTGTTTTTTGTTTAGAAGTTTACCTGTTGAGTTTAGTACAAAAGATCCTATGCAATGAACGAGCCTGATACTAGTCATGTGTAAATGATCTAAAGCATACCAACTGTAATTAGTTTTTCTAAGGTAATTTATGTTCATTTCTCTTATGGTATCAAAGAGGTTCGAGTAGACAAGAGTTCAGAAGGGACAACAACAAATAAAGCTTCCCAAGATGGAGCACCAAGTGAAGGTTTGTCACTTTGAACTTTTGATTTTCAGTTTTTCACAAAACCTGTGTTCCATGCATTTTGACTTTTTTTAATCCAAAATTTTCCAAATTTCACAACATAACGTATAAATTCAAACATAATCTTTTCATAATTTTTATAATCTAAATAATATCTGAAATTATAATTGAGAAGGCCCCAAAAAAGATACTTCCAAAGAGTAAACTGATGCTCTCACATAAAAAGGTATGTCGAGTAAACGATCAGCCCTGCACTTGCTTCCACATTTCATTGCAACTATGAGCAGTTGCAATGGTTACATTTGACCTAAACAACCGAAAGTGCGAAAACCTGTGGGCTTATAATGTGCAATTTTTGCAGCCAGACCAACACCAGAGGTCAATGAAAAGTATCGACCATTGATTGAAGCCGCAATGAAAGGTGACTGGAAAGCTATCAAGAAATCCTTAATGAAGATCACGAAGCAATGATGGCCAAAGTTATGACTGTAGAACATGATCAATTTACCGTGCTCGATGTTGCGGTTATGTTCGCACAAGATCAATTGGTCGAGAACCTAATCGAGTGCTTCCCTCCAGAATATAAAGATTTCAGTAGTGCTCTCTACAATGCTGCCAAGGGAGGAAGAATAAGGATGGTAATGGCGTTAGTAGACAAAGTTGATGCTGAACCTGAAAGTGTAGCCCTTGCCTTCTCGGCTGCTGTTTCAGGTGCTCCTATGCAAAAGGAGGTTATCAGCTACCTGGCTAGACGCACAACATCCGCTCCACATTATAGTAGCTTGACCACCCTTATCAAGACCGGCCATTTGGGTAGGATTTTACACTCACTTATTTATCCCATTTCATTTACTGTTTGCTTAAATTAACTTTTTGGTTCTTGTATTCCAAAAGATATAGCCTTGTATTTAGCGCACAGATATGCTGAGTTAGCCACATCCAAAGATCGCGAAAACCGTAGTCCGTTGGAATACTTGGTGAAGATGAATTACTTCCTTAGTGGAGCTAAACTCAATTTTTGGGAAAGATTTATTTACAAATGTACGTGCTTCTAGCGCTTCTTTTGTTAGATATGTACAATTCGAGCAACTCTGTCGACATGGTGTTCACTCTATCTGTTCTCATTTTTTTAGGTATCCCTCTATGCTTGGTTGATACATCATTTGACAACTCCAATGACATGAAGATGACCCGAGGTATATCTGTTAATATACTTCGTGGATGAACTGACACAACAAAAAGCTTATCATTTGGGGATCCTATTGACAAAAAAAAGTTAGGGGACAAGGACTACGTCTATGTATAAAAATTGATATTTAAACCATAATATATGTCACAAATTAATATCTAATGTAACGTTTGTAAAATTAGTCCAGAATTCTTATTCAATGTCAAATTGACAAGTAGAATTATTAAAAGTTGTACATTTGGATTTCAGTTCATAGAGGTTGATTAATCCAAGTTGTTTTTGGACATTTTCAAGCATTATTAAATTTAATGTATCTTTTGTTTGTCATCAATTCCTATTGCTGACACGATTCTTCTCTCCTCTTTGTGGTGGTAGCAAAGCGGTTCAAGACATTAATTTGGAATTTTGGCACAATACCAGGTACACAAAACTGCCAAGATATTTACAGAAAAAGGACCTACCGACAATAGGGATCTCTAAATTTCAAAAAGTGTAAATTGATGTTTTCAGTATATCCCTTTGAGATCATAGTTCTTGATATGGACCGTCTCTCGATTCGTATACTGGGAGACTATGATTCGATTCAAAGTCTAAACGATATGTATCCATTAGGTGCCTTAGTAAGGAAACTAAATAAAAACGAATCTACTGATCCATTGCTAATCTTCCCATTTTTCTCAAGAAAATTACTCTTTTTTTCTCATGAGATTGTGTGTGTTCATTGATAGATCTAACTGTTAAATGATGCATGCATTCGATTTTCAAGTAATAAGAAGTTTGCTATATGGGTTAATATATTAAATCCATAATTTTATTTTTCAACTACTATATATAAATAAGACCACGACGCAAATGGGAGAGCCTCTTTAACCTGTCGATTCTTTATCATTGGAAAATTGCTTATATGATATTACGTACAGCACCTTTCATCAAAAGGATTGGAGAATCAAAGTTGAGGCACGAATGTTCAATTGAGTTTGCAAATCTAGCTCTTACCAAGATGAAGACTCATATGGAAACTCCTGAACTACTCCAATTATTGACTTTGCACATCGTCCTTCATGCTACATGTAGCGGAATCTATGAAATTGTCAAGTTATGTATTAAGCATTTTCCGGAGTTGATGTGGGATAAAAATTTCACAAAAGAACTTATAAAAGAAGTTGTGAACGGACGGCATGTTGAGTTGTTTAGACTAGTGAATGCACACAACACAATTCCATATTTGATTGACAATATTTGGACGGTTGAGGGCCTGTTGGTGTGACATTCCGGATTTTGACCCATTTTTGGGATTTATAGAACGTGTAATTCGTCAGTGCGCTTATAATAGAATCTCGCCCGGGAACTGATCACTCTCGGGTTCTTGTTTTAAAAATAGAGATTTTGCTAGAATCGCACTCGATCGAATTTTGCCGTTATTTAGACCCCGAACTTGGCAGTAGATTTTCGGGAGTTTCGGGACGAAATAAATTGGACGGTGTCGATATTATTGTGGCCAGCCTCGAGATTGCCAGGAATAGTGGAAAAGTGAAATTTCGACCGGGTGCGGATTTAGACTAGCAGACCTCCCTCGTAGTGTGTTTTGAGTTATTTTATTTCAGCCAATTGCCCTATAATATTAATTAGGCTTTTTGTGGGCCGTTGATTGTTTTTGGATTCGAACCGTGTCCGTTGGTTCGCGCTCGAGGATAAATATTAGCTTTTTCTTTCTCTCTCTCCTTTCTCCTCTGCGCCGCGCCACCCACCCCCGTGCAACGTCCCCTCCTGCGCACGTCTCTCTTCTCTCTCTTCTCTCTCTCTCTCTCTCTCTCTCTCTTTCTTTCCTTTCTTTTTCTCTTCCGCCGCGCACGCCTTCCCCATGCACACGTCCCTTCCCCTCTGACCCATGCAGACCAACCCCTCCCCCCCTCTGTCTCTCTTCTCTCTCCTCTCTCCTTCTTTCTCTTCTTCTTCTTTCTTCTCTCTCCTTCCTCTTCTTCTTCTTTCTTCTTCGGCCCGACTGGTTCCATTCCTGCTTCTGCTCGCCGACTGCAACCACCGCCGGTCGCCCCGTCGCCTGGCCGTCACGCGTCGCCGTCGCCAGCTCGGCTCGCCGCCGTCTCCCTCGCGTCTTCGCCGTGCCGCAGCGCCTCTCGGTGGCTCCGTCCCGACGCTGCCTTTCCCCCCCTCCCGAGCGCGCGAGATCGGCTCGCCGCTGCGTACGGCGAGTCCCAGCCGTCGTCCAGTCGTCCGGCCAGCTCCCCAGCGCCACCCCGACGCCTGAGTGTCGCTGTCGTCACCGCCGAGCGTCCCCCAGCCGCACCAAACGCCTCAGCCAACCTCTTCTTCTCCCCGTTGGCTTTCCGACGTTCGTCGCCGCCGCTCGCCGTCGCTCCAGCCGGCCAGCCTGACGCCACCCGACGTCCCTTCTGCCACCGACCGTCGCCATGCCGCCCGAGCATCGCCGGCTCCGAGCCCTCACCGCCTCAGCTCTCTCTCTCCCTCGCCACCCCACTCCGGCCGACTCTACTCTCTCCCTCCGAGCTGGTCGTCGGAGAGCCGCCCTGCTCGCCGCCGCGTCACCGCCACCGCCAGCTGCCGGAGCAAGCCCAGCCAGCCAGCCCCGACCAGCCAGCCCAGGCCGTAGCCGGCTCGTCGCCCACGCGACCAAGCCGCGCGCCCGTCGCCGTGCCCGTGCCCGTGCTTGTGCCCGTGGTCGAGGGCCGTGCCCATGGCCGAGCGCCGTGGCCGAGCTCGCCTCGCGCCGTGCCCGTCCGACTGTGCGCTGTCGCCCGTCCGACTAGGCGCGTCGCCCGTCCGACTAGGCGCGCGCGCCCGTCCATTCGCCCGTGCGCCCCTTGGCACGCCGCAAGGCCATCGCGCCCGCGCACCAGGCACGCCGATCGGCCATTGTGCCCGCGTTGGCCGGCCACCGCGCTGTTGGCCCGCGCCCGCGCCTGATCCCGTGATCGTTCACCCGGGCCATTTTGGGCCCGAGCCGACTTTTCCCGGCCAAACTTAGGTAAGTGACTTCCTAAACCCTACCTAGTACTTTGGGTATTTTTAGACTTGTTTAGGATGTGTTTAGTACTGGCTTAGGACTTTAATTAGGCGTGGGCTAATTAGACTGATTGTGCTTAATTGGTGAATTATTGTGGCGATAATTGTGCGGCTGATTTAGTGATTGACTGAGATAAATATGCCTGACTGAATTGTCGTGGCGCTTGTGGGTGAATTGGATTAATTGAATGTGCCGACTTGAATGTCGGGTCGGTGGGCCGATGTCGGGAGCATGAATTGAGTTGACTGATGTGGCGTGCTAGATTGACATTGGTGAAAGGGTGGTGATTGAAATTGATTTATATGACTAAGAGCATGGTGAATTTTGTATTGTTGTTGTCTGGACTCACTTGGGTGATATTTGAACGTGTGAATGCCATGAAATTGATTGAATTATGTGGCGTGTATGCTTGATAAGCCCGGATCGATCGGAGGGCTGCCAACCTGAGGGGTGTTGACCCGGGTTGTGAGAAAGGACCTGTGGGGTGTTGACCCGGGTCGTGTGAAAGTAAGAAAGGTCCTGTGGGGTGTTGACCCGGGACAGAGCCCGGATTGATCGGAGGGCTGACCTGTGGGGTGTTGACCCGGGTCGTGTGAAAGTAAGAAAGGTCCTGTGGGGTGTTGACCCGGGACAGAGCCCGGATTGATCGGAGGGCTGACCTGTGGGGTGTTGACCCGGGTCGTGTGAAAGTTTGTTTTTGAAAGGTCCTGTGGGGTGTTGACCCGGGACAGAGCCCGGATTGATCGGAGGGCTGACATGTGGGGTGTTGACCCGGGTCGTGTGAAAGTTTGTTTTTGAAAGGTCCTGTGGGGTGTTGACCCGGGACAGAGCCCGGATTGATCGGAGGGCTGACCTGTGGGGTGTTGACCCGGGTCGTGTGAAAGTTGGATGGATGCGCATGTGAAATGTGTTTGGGTTGAATTGGATGAACGTACGTGTGTATGGCGCTCGAATGATTTTGATGTGTTCATTGACTATTATTGCATTATTATGATTTGACTGATGTGCAGTGTGGGCATGGGGTTGGATGGCGAGGTAAGTCCATTTATGTGAATTATATATATGTAATCGGGTAGATTGCATGTACGACTTGTCTGGGTACGCATTGGCCTATGTGGGGTATAGGGGGTTGCTTATTGAGACTCGTTCTCACGGTTATTATATAACCATTTTCAGATCTGCGACCGTGATTGATTGGAGACGACACCAGGGTATTTCGGGGATGGAGGACGGGTCAAGTTACCCCATATTTTATGTGCCCCTCTTTTGTATAGCGAAGTAGGATACCCCACCATTATTCCCTTTTGATGTTGTATATTTGGAATTATTGTTTTGTGCTATCCCTTGTCATATTTTATTGTCTGGGTTGTTTTAAATTCGCTTCCGCTTGCCTTTATCGTTGAGTGTTTCGTTTGGGTCGGCGACGCGTCCTGGGACGTCGCGTTCAATGATTGACCATCGAGGGGTGTCGCGAGCCTGTTGGGGTTCGGGGCGTGACATCCCTGTTGATTTGGTATCAGAGCCAGGTCAGCTTGATCCAAGTGGTCGAAGCCTGGAGTGATAAGGAGCGATGACTTTGGGGTAGCCAGTTAGGGAGACTCGTGTGCCATGCGTACCCCAGACCGTGTGATTATGATTGCTGAGCGATTATATGCAATGATATGTGAAATGCAGGTGCGTCGGGACTTGAGGTGAGTGCGTGAAACCTGTTGGTTGTGATTGAGTGATGTTGGTGATTTGCTGCCTGCTTTGTGAATTGTGATTGTGATTTGGTGTCATGGATGATTGGCTGCCTGCTAAGTGAATTATTGTTGTGATTCACTGCCTAGGGCTTTAGATTGATATAGTTGGCCTAGGTCTTTAATTCCCGAGGGGAATTATAGCAGGTAAGTGAGTGGTGTGACCTTGTGAGTTTGAGCAGTCGAGGTCGAGGTCATGTAGGTCCGCAAGCTAGAGTTGCAGAGGATTCCAGATGGGATGAAATTTTAAGGGCACTCGAGGAAGTTGGAATTTTAATGGGAAGGCAAACTGAGGAGCGAAATGCTACTGTTGCCACTGATGCTGAGGCCATTATTGTCGCCGTTAATGGAAATGTTGGGAATCAAGGTCAAGGGCAAGTTAATGCAGTCATATAGATGCGCCAGCTGGTTAGAAAATATTTGAAATTGAAACTTCTGAAGTTCGATGGTAAAAGTGACCCTGAGGCTACATTGCTTTGGAGGTATTCGGGTGCACTGGTGAGGAGAAAGTGACCCTGGCTATATATCAACTTTAAGGAAATGTAAATGATTGGTAAGAGAGCCCCCAAAGTGGGATATTTCAGAGGGCATATTTCTAAGTTGGGGTGTCGTTATCGAGGCTTTCAATGGGAAGTACTTTTCAGAGAGTGCGCGAGAACAGAAAATGACAGGGTTTCTTCAGCTTCGTTAAAAATTGAATGTCAGTCGATCAGTACGATGTCAAGTTTGTAAGGTTGTCTAAGTACGCACCAATGATAGTTATTGATCATGTGGATAGGACAAAGAGGTTCCAGGATGGACTGAAACCGAATCTTCGCAGTCAGTTGATGCTAATGAACTTAAGGGATTGTAATGAGCTATATGACGAGGCTTAAACGGTTGAAAGGGATATAAATGAGAGGGTTACCGTATATGGATCGCGGTACACGCCGGCTAAGGACAATAGGAACTTTGGAAAGAAGCCTATGACAGAGAAATGAAATTTGTCCCTCTAGTAAGAAGGAACTTTGGAAAGCCGAACTCCGCATGTCGGTCTTACGGAAAGAGGCATAGGAATGGTCATTGCCAAGGTAGAAGTGGAGCATGTTGTGGATGTGGACAGTAAGGTCACCAAGTGAGAAATTGTTGAACCGACAGGTTAGGTCACTAATGCCATCGCAGCGACCGCAGGTAGGACACTGAGCGAGAGCTACCCTGTAGATTAATCAGAATCGGCTATGGACGTAAGGAAAGATGTACACTGTGGTGGGAAAGGAATCAGAGGATGTGCCGCGAAAGTCTAGAGGCGTTACGTGTTGATATTGGGTACAATAGGCGATGATTTTGAAGTTGTAACGCTAATGGTCATGTACGACGTATAATTGCTTATAGTAGATAGGCGCAATCGACTTAAGGATTTCTAAATTACTGACGATATTCTTGGACGAGTTGGGATGGATGAGTGTTGCTTAGGGATTACAGATTTTGTAAAGAACCGATGTGAGTTGTTTTTGAGAGACTGTTGGATTGAAATTTGGATGGATTGAGCTTTGTCTTTGAGGTGTAAAAAGATAATTAATTTGTGGCTGATTAGTTGATTGAGGAATCAAGGCTAAAGGACATAGCTGAGGTGTGTAATCTTCCCGAGGTTTTTCCTCAGGAATTGTCGGGATTGCCACCTGATAGGAGAGTTGAGGTTGTGGTTGAGTTGGCCCCAGGGACAAAACCGACCTTGGGAGCGCTTTACAAGATATCACTGTCGGAATTGAAGGAATCGAAAGTCCAAATGCGGGAGTTATTGGATGAAGGTTTTGTTCGTCTGAGTGGGTTTCCATGGGGAGCGCCAGTTTTATTCGTGAGGAAGAAGGACGGATCGTTAAGGTTATGTATTGACTACAGATAGTTGAATCAGGTGACTATTAAGGATAAACGCCCATTGTCAAGGGTAAATGATCTGTTCGACCAGTTACAAGGGGTATCAATATTTTGTAAGATCGACTTGAGGACTGGTTATCACCAATTGAGGATCAAGAAGGAGGACGTGCCGAAGTCGGCATTTAGGACGAGGTATGGACACTACGAGTTACGGTGATGCCGTTTGGACTGACAAACGCACTTGCAGCCTTTATGGATTTGACGAATTGGGTGTTCAAGGAATTTCTGGATCAGTTCGTAATTGTGTTCATAGATGATATTCTGGTGTATTCAAAGAGTTCCGCCGAGCACGAGGTACATTTGGAAGAGGTTCTACGGACCTTAAGGGAACACGCACTCTACGTTAAGTTCAGTAAGTGCGAATTCTGGCTTCACCAAGTGGCGTTCTTAGGACATGTGATATCCGGAGAAGGAATTGCGGTGGACCCGACAAAGATTGAAGCCGTCACGAATTGGCCGAGACCGACAACAGTAACCGAGGTTCGGAGCTTCCTCGGAGTAGCAGGTTATTATAGACGCTTCGTGGAGAAGTTTTCGGCATTAGCGACGCTGTTGACGCGGTTACTAAAGAAGGAGATGAGGTTTGAACGGACGGATAAGTGCGAAAGGAGCTTCCAAGAATTAAAACGGAGATTGACGACCGCACCAGTGTTAACGATCCCGTCAGGCCCGGGAGGATATGAGATTTACAGTGACGCGTCGTTAAGAGGATTGGGATGCGTGCTAATGCAACACGGGAAAGTAGTGGCATACGCATCGCGACAGTTGAGGCCACACGAGCAGAACTATCCGACGCATGACTTGGAATTGGCCACGATTATTTTCGCTCTTAAGATTTGGAGGTATAACCTGTGTGGAGAGAAATTTCAGATTTATACAGATGATCAGAGTTTAAAGGTATCTGTCTCCCCAAAAAGAACTTAGCATGAGCAGCGTCATTGGATGGAACTCCTTAAGGACTACGACTGCGATATTTTATATCACCTCGGAAAGGCTAATAAGGTAGCGGATGCACTGAGTTAGAAATCGAGCATCGCGCATATGATGGTCAAAGAATGGACCTTGTTGGAGGGAGTCCGGGATTCAAAGTATAAGTTTGAAGTGAGCCATGTTCTCAAGTCTACTTGCCACATTAATAATTGAGCCGGAAATTTAGACTAAGATTAAGGCTTTACAGTCGACGGACCCAGAGATTCAAAAGATCCTGAGTAAGGATGCCACAAAGAGGAAACCGGACTTTTAGGTATTCGAGGATGGGATTCTGAAGTTCCGTGGAAGGTTATATGTGCTTGATGATGTAGAGCTTAAGGAGGAAATTTTATCATAAGCCCACCGTAGTAATTACAGTATTTACCCTGGTAGCGCTAAGGTGTATCAGAACCTATGGCAGCATTATTGATGGAAGGCATGAAAGTAGATGTAGCCAAGCAAGTGACCGAGTATCTAACATGCCAACAAGTGAAGGCGCAACATTGTAAGCCGGGTGGATTGTTGCAGCCATTGGAAATCCCCGAATAGAAATGAGAGCATAACACGATGGACTTTGTTATGGGACTACCAAGGAGCCAAAGGGGCCGTGATTCAATTTGGGTTATAGTAGATCGGTTGACAAAATCAACACATTTTCTGGCAATGCGAAAGGACTTCGCGTTAGAAAGGTACGCAAGATTGTACGCGCAACAAATAGTTCATCTATATGGAGTACCAGTGACGATCACCTTGGACCATGATCCCAAGTTTATTGTCGCTTTTTGGAAAAGTCTTCATACGGTATTAGGAACGAGGTTACAGTTTAGCACGGCTTATCATCCCCAGACGGATGGCCAGTCTAAAAGAACGATTCAGACTTTGGAGAACATGCTGCAAGCATGTGTTTTGGATTTTAAGGGTGATTGGGAGGAACAGCTACATTTGGTTGAATTCGCCTACGATAATAGCTATCAGCAGAGTATCAGAATGACACTATTCGAAGCACTATATGACAGAGTTTACAGAACACCGGTTTGATGGGATGAAGTGGGTGAGAGGAGCATCACGGGTCCCGAGTTGGTTCAGCAGTCAATAGGAACAGTTAAGGTGATTTGGGAATATCATGGGACTGAAGGTGCGACATAGAAAAGCGAAGAGTTGATGCGACATCAATACCCCCCCATTTGTGTGAATAGTTGGGTTGGATTGTAAATTTCGAGGACGAAATTTTTGTAAGGGGGGAAGAGTTGTGACATTCCGGATTTTGACCCATTTTTGGGATTTATAGAACGTGTAATTCGTCAGTGCGCTTATAATAGAATCTCGCCCGGGAACTGAACACTCTCGGGTTCTTGTTTTAAAAATAGAGATTTTGCTAGAATCGCACTCGATCGAATTTTGCCGTTATTTAGACCCCGAACTTGGCAGTAGATTTTCGGGAGTTTCGGGACGAAATAAATTGGACGGTGTCGATATTATTGTGGCCAGCCTCGAGATTGCCAGGAATAGTGGAAAAGTGAAATTTCGACCGGGTGCGGATTTAGACTAGCAGACCTCCCTCGTAGTGTGTTTTGAGTTATTTTATTTCAGCCAATTGCCCTATAATATTAATTAGGCTTTTTGTGGGCCGTTGATTGTTTTTGGATTCGAACCGTGTCCGTTGGTTCGCGCTCGAGGATAAATATTAGCTTTTTCTTTCTCTCTCTCTCCTTTCTCCTCTGCGCCGCGCCACCCACCCCCCCTGCAACGTCTCTCTTCTCTCTCTTCTCTCTCTCTCTCTCTCTCTCTCTCTCTCTCTCTCTCTCTCTCTCTCTCTCTCTCTCTCTTTCCTTTCTTTTTCTCTTCCGCCGCGCACGCCTTCCCCATGCACACGTCCCTTCCCCTCTGACCCATGCAGACCAACCCCTCCCCCCCTCTGTCTCTCTTCTCTCTCCTCTCTCCTTCTTTCTCTTCTTCTTCTTTCTTCTCTCTCCTTCCTCTTCTTCTTCTTTCTTCTTCGGCCCGACTGGTTCCATTCCTGCTTCTGCTCGCCGACTGCAACCACCGCCGGTCGCCCCGTCGCCTGGCCGTCACGCGTCGCCGTCGCCAGCTCGGCTCGCCGCCGTCTCCCTCGCGTCTTCGCCGTGCCGCAGCACCTCTCGGTGGCTCCGTCCCGACGCTGCCTTTCCCCCCCTCCCGAGCGCGCGAGCTCGGCTCGCCGCTGCGTACGGCGAGTCCCAGCCGTCGTCCAGTCGTCCGGCCAGCTCCCCAGCGCCACCCCGACGCCTGAGTGTCGCTGTCGTCACCGCCGAGCGTCCCCCAGCCGCACCAAACGCCTCAGCCAACCTCTTCTTCTCCCCGTTGGCTTTCCGACGTTCGTCGCCGCCGCTCGCCGTCGCTCCAGCCGGCCAGCCTGACGCCACCCGACGTCCCTTCTGCCACCGACCGTCGCCATGCCGCCCGAGCATCGCCGGCTCCGAGCCCTCACCGCCTCAGCTCTCTCTCTCCCTCGCCACCCCACTCCGGCCGACTCTACTCTCTCCCTCCGAGCTGGTCGTCGGAGAGCCGCCCTGCTCGCCGCCGCGTCACCGCCACCGCCAGCTGCCGGAGCAAGCCCAGCCAGCCAGCCCCGACCAGCCAGCCCAGGCCGTAGCCGGCTCGTCGCCCACGCGACCAAGCCGCGCGCCCGTCGCCGTGCCCGTGCCCGTGCTTGTGCCCGTGGTCGAGGGCCGTGCCCATGGCCGAGCGCCGTGGCCGAGCTCGCCCGCGCGCCGTGCCCGTCCGACCAGCGCGTCGCCCGTCCATTCGCCCGTGCGCCCCTTGGCACGCCGCAAGGCCATCGCGCCCGCGCACCAGTGCACGCCGATCGGCCATTGTGCCCGCGTTGGCCGGCCACCGCGCCTGTTGGCCGCGCCCGGTCCGGTCTTGTTTCACCGGGCCATTTTGGGCCCGAGCCGACTTTTCCCGGGCCAAACTTAGGTAAGTGACTTCCTAAACCCTACCTAGTACTTTGGGTATTTTTAGACTTGTTTAGGATGTGTTTAGTACTGGCTTAGGACTTTAATTAGGCGTGGGCTAATTAGACTGATTGTGCTTAATTGGTGAATTATTGTGGCGATAATTGTGCGGCTGATTTAGTGATTGACTGAGATAAATATGCCTGAATGAATTGTCGTGGCGCTTGTGGGTGAATTGGATTAATTGAATGTGCCGACTTGAATGTCGGGTCGGTGGGCCGATGTCGGGAGCATGAATTGAGTTGACTGATGTGGCGTGCTAGATTGACATTGGTGAAAGGGTGGTGATTGAAATTGATTTATATGACTAAGAGCATGATGAATTTTGTATTGTTGTTGTCTGGACTCACTTGGGTGATATTTGAACGTGTGAATGCCATGAAATTGATTGAATTATGTGGCGTGTATGCTTGATAAGCCCGGATCGATCGGAGGGCTGCCAACCTGAGGGGTGTTGACCCGGGTTGTGAGAAAGGACCTGTGGGGTGTTGACCCGGGTCGTGTGAAAGTAAGAAAGGTCCTGTGGGGTGTTGACCCGGGACAGAGCCCGGATTGATCGGAGGGCTGACCTGTGGGGTGTTGACCCGGGACAGAGCTCGGATTGATCGGAGGGCTGACCTGTGGGGTGTTGACCCGGGTCGTGTGAAAGTTTGTTTTTGAAAGGTCCTGTGGGGTGTTGACCCGGGACAGAGCCCGGATTGATCGGAGGGCTGACCTGTGGGGTGTTGACCCGGGTCGTGTGAAAGTTTGTTTTTGAAAGGTCCTGTGGGGTGTTGACCCGGGACAGAGCCCGGATTGATCGGAGGGCTGACCTGTGGGGTGTTGACTCGGGTCGTGTGAAAGTTGGATGGATGCGCATGTGAAATGTGTTTGGGTTGAATTGGATGAACGTACGTGTGTATGGCGCTCGAATGATTTTGATGTGTTCATTGACTATTATTGCATTATTATGATTTGACTGATGTGCAGTGTGGGCATGGGGTTGGATGGCGAGGTAAGTCCATTTATGTGAATTATATATATGTAATCGGGTAGATTGCATGTACGACTTGTCTGGGTACGCATTGGCCTATGTGGGGTATAGGGGGTTGCTTATTGAGACTCGTTCTCACGGTTATTATATAACCATTTTCAGATCTGCGACCGTGATTGATTGGAGACGACACCAGGGTATCTCGGGGATGGAGGACGGGTCAAGTTACCCCATATTTTATGTGCCCCTCTTTTGTATAGCGAAGTAGGATACCCCACCATTATTCCCTTTTGATGTTGTATATTTGGAATTATTGTTTTGTGCTATCCCTTGTCATATTTTATTGTCTGGGTTGTTTTAAATTCGCTTCCGCTTGCCTTTATCGTTGAGTGTTTCGTTTGGGTCGGCGACGCGTCCTGGGACGTCGCGTTCAATGATTGACCATCGAGGGGTGTCGCGAGCCTGTTGGGGTTCGGGGCGTGACAGTTGGAGTCTGTGACCAAATGGTCACCGAGATGTGTATACCCGGATGTTTCTGGAGCAGCTTTTCTTCTTCAGCGGGAACTTCAGTGGTTTAAGGTCAGTTCAACTTATTTGTTTGCCACCCTTTTGTGCTCTTTAATTTACATTAAATTGATCAACCTCCTTTGTTTTGCTGAAGGTAGTGGAAGATAAGGGCTTTCCTTTTCTTAAACATATTCGATCCAATGGGAGCAGGAAAACATTGTGGGAAGCTCTTCTAGTACAGCGCCAAAAATTGCTCAAAGAGGCAAGACAATGGATGAAGGATACGTCATCATCTTGTACTCTCATCGGGACTCTCATCACTACGGTAGCTTTCGCTGCGGCTTTTGCGGTACCTGAAGTTAACGATGGTAGTATGGGGACCTCGATCTTTCCAAAGAAGGGCTCATTTATGGTATTTGCGGTTGCAAACGCTCTTACCTTCCTCTCCTCTGTTACCTCTACCTTGATGTTCTTGGCTATCTTAACTTCACGCTATGCCGAAGAAGATTTCCTCCACTCACTGCCGAAAAAAATGATATTGGGCCTTACTTTTCTCTTCCTCTCTTTGGCCTTTATGATAGTGGCGTTCAGCTCTGCTCTTATAACTATCCTAAGTGAACGATTCAAGTGGATTTACATCCCAATCACTTTGCTGGCTTCCTTCCCGGTCATATTGTTCGCAATCCTACAGCTTCCCTTGTATGTTGAAATGGTCGAATCCACTTACTGGGCTCGCCTCTACCGTCCCCTGAACCCGAAGAAGATTTGGAAATGATCTATGATATTATTAGACATTGGCATCTGTGATGTGATTTTTGTTTGCACATGTTACCGTCCGTGAAATGTTATTGGACAATGGCATCTGTGATGTGATTTTTGTTTGCCATGTTACTGTACGTGAAAAGTGATTTTTGTTCGCACATGATACCATCAGGACAATTAGCAGGAAGTCTGGCTGCGTGTTTCCGATATCATTTCGACAATACCACATGAAGAATATAAAGTATACATATATGATATTCGATTAGTTTTGTCCACCCATATCACTGAGTCAGACCGATCAATCACATTATATAAAGGAGAAGAGAGCTTACAGCGGGATTGGTGTAGTACTTGAGATGCTGAAATATGAGAAAAAGCGACAGGGCCAATGCTACAAGTACAAAGCATGTTGCAATGATGACCGCTGGTTTATGAAGGTCGCTGTAAATGGCACCCGAGGTCGAGGAATATGTCGATTCCAGCTTTTGGACATCTTCCAACTTCCAACTTTAAAGAGAAATCAATGAGTGCATGTTGAAATAGTTTGTTATCATAAAAGATGCGACTCTTGATTATGAAAAGAGATGACTCTTCGTCCTAAAAAGAAGTTATCGGTGGTTATGAACAAAAGTTATTCTTAATGTGAAGAGTGGTGATGATTGGGGATAAGGTACCTATTCTCAAGATGTGTGTTGATTGGTTGTTTGTGAATAGAGACCAAATCGCACATTATTTATTATAACCACAACTGTTCGTAACTACAAATTCTTCGGAACTCTCTCTTCTTCTCTTTTCGTTCACACAACTTTAACAATACATTCAAGGTGAAATTCCAAGAGAAAAATTGAGTAATTGTTGAACTCGTTTCTTTGCGGCTTTAATGTATATCCTGAAGCTATATTTATTCTAAACCCGGCAGCAACAATAACGGGGGCAAATAATACCTTAAGGACAGTGATTGTCATCATGTATCAAAGCATTAAGGATCTATTACTATTTCTCTATCTTCATTAGCAATCAAATTTCCTCAACAATCTTAAGGTATTATTTTAATGGAGATAGAGACATCGGCTGCATCAAGTACTCGCAATCTTGACAGATTGCAAATCGATCCCTATTATGGAACTAATTTCATCCGTTGGAAGGACAATATGATCCTGTTGACACCCAATTTTGACTACTATATTTAATTCTTTATTGCATGAGAACATTAGAGGTTGGTACAACCCTTAGACAAAAATTTGGCATGATGCATTATCTATTTGCATCAAGCATCTTTTAGGAAGCCTAAGGTGAGCTCAATAGATGACGCGATAAAGGATTGGTGATCGGAAAGGGAGAGGCGAGCTTCAGATATGATATTCATATCTCCACGGATCGTATGCACGTAGGACAGGAATTCCACATGCCCGGCTACTTCGTGTCTTTTTCGATTCGGATAAGGACTTCGGATTCAAGAGAAGATGTGACTAGGTGAGTGTAGGTTCGGCCGTGGAAGTATTTGGTGAAGAAGTGGAGGGGAACATTCAAAAATGGACATAAAAGTGGGATAGATCTAAACAAAAAGATGTGTTTTCTCGTCTCATCCACAAGAAGCATAGATAATGCTTGCCCCTCCTCTTGGACGCCACTTTTCACGCCATGCAGAGAAAGCTGTCAATTGGGTACACTCTCTCTCGCATGGTGGAGTTTATCTCTTCGGGTTGTTATGAAAATATTGATATCTTTCATTCTTGAATAACCCCGTTAACTATTGGCTTTGAATCTTGGTCATTCATCCGATCCTGCACGTAAGAGATAATTACCAAAACCGGTCAAACTCTTGAGGATAATTTCCAAATCCATACGAACTCTAATCAGTCTATCATTGATCCTGATTTGAACTAGACTTATGAAGGCTATAAATACCTCCTTGGCCGATCAACCACGGGGAAAAGAAAAATTGGAGAGTTTCACATACGAGGAGAAACACACGTGAGATTTGAGGGAGAGAGAGAGAGACTCGGCCGTGTATGTGCGCAACTGCTGCCGCACCCGCGCTGCCCGTACCTACGCCGTGCTCGCCGCCGCCGCTACCCGACGTCCACTATCACGCCAATCCAGTGGCGTCCGCGAGCTGCTGCTGCTGTGCCCAGACCTGACGCCACCATCCTGCTGCTGCTCTTCTACGACGTCCCTGCACAGCGGCTAGCTCCTTGTTGTGTCTCTGCCACAGCACCGATGCCCAGACCAGCAAGCTGCTAGTGAGTCACAGCACTGCCGTGAGTCCCTGTCTCGCTGTCCAGCAAGTTCAGTGACTTCCCAGTCACAACGGTCCTGCTCAACCACATCGCTCGCTGCGTCAGCACGCATTGTGACGACAAAGCTACCGTGATCCCACGCCGAGAAACCTGCGGCTGCTCCTTCCCATGATCGACGACGTTGCTGCCCTTGCGTCACACCAAGCGCCCCTTTGTGCTCTCCGTGATAAACTGTTCTTGTGCCTTTGCAAGTTTAAGGAAAATTCCAAGCGGTGGTCAAAAGAGCTTTAGTGGAAGTTGGATTAAAAAATTCACTTGGAGGTCTTCTCTTGGGGAGACGTACTAAGTGGAGAAAAGAAAATCACACGTGGTTTTCTTTTGAGAGCCGATACAGAGACTAACGACGCCCACAGGAGTTCTGTTTTCACGATACGTTGAGGAAAAAATTCTCTCTTTTTCTCATCTACTTCTCAATTCGTGCGCTTGTTTCACTGATATTTGCAGATTCTTGGTCGTGTCCAACAACACCGAACCTTATCCGTAAGCCGTGATCCACGATTCCGAAGCGTTTCGAGGTTGGAAACATTATCCGTGGAATAAGTAATAATCTTTATCCGATTTGATTTGAATATTTAATTTCTAACCACGGATTGATTTTATTGAGATCCTAGGCATTATCCAATTAGGGTGTTATCGATATAAGTTGATTTAATTACTAATTTGATTTGTAAAGATATCGGATCATTTTTTTAATTATTTCAACTTAATATTGATAACTGTTGTGCCTGAAGATTGTAATAACTCTAATTTCACCTGTGAAATGATGGGTTATTTTTTAGATTATTGTAATCTTTAATTTGAAATCTTCGTGGATCACATGTGTGGATTAGGTAAATTTTTATCTTTGGTTTGGATAACTTGCTTGTTAAAAAAAAATACAAAAAGATTTCTTGCTAGGCTTAATAAGGTTGTTAGATAACACTGCTTATTTAAATGGTATTGAGGTAAATTCTATAATAAGTTAGAATAGGTTTTAGATGTGATTTTCCTTAGTGGATGAGATTTTAGATAATGCTTTCATGTTTAAAAAATAGTCGGGATAGGATTAGTTCAAATTAATCCCTAAACTAGATTAGATAACTTTTTTTTTAGATAGCGCAATTAGGGTATTTATTAATTCCGAATTTAATAAAAATACCAAAAATATCATATGCATACCATAAAGTTTGCACGTTAGGAAATCGCGTGTCATGTAGATTAAACTTCATTTCAAGATAAAAGAAAACCCCAAAAATATTTGATTGTTTTGGAGTGATCAATTTCTTTACTTTCTTGTAATTTGCTTGCTTTGTTATTTGAGTGTTAATTTCATTGATTGCACACCCGCATGATCACCTATTGCATGTTAGTGGATAAGTTAAAATCAATTCAAGCTGCCTGCAAAATATTCTTTTTGAAAAATAAAAGAGAAAAGGTATTGAAAGGGCATTAGAGTAATCTAATGTAATCAAGTCCCAGAATCTATAATCTCTGGTTCGTAGGAATAAAATAGAACTCCTTATACTTTACTTGGGTTTTTAATCGACCCACCAAAAATAGATTAGCGGTGACTCCTAATTGAAATGATCTTGCATGTTAAAAACTCGAACCTTAAGTCGCTAATTGATATAGGCTTAGGAGAGCCCAAGCTAGGTTTAGGCTTAGTAATCCATTAGCCAAATCCCTAGGTTGTGCGAAGGTCGCGATAGATCCTTCTTTTATCTGAATTATGTGTCTTCTACATCTTGGATCCCAACTTGCCCGCTATCCGTAATCCAAAGGATGATGATTCCGATGAAATCAAAGCTGCAAGGAAAAGGCGTGAGGATGATGAAAGGAGACGCCGAGGAAGGATTCTCAATGCTCTGTCAGATCGTCTATATGAAACATTTCGATCTTACACAAATCCCAGATACATTTGGAATGCTTTGGAGACCAAATACAATACCGACAAACAAGGTACAGATAGATTTACTACTTTGAAATATTTTGAATTTACCATGATTAATGGAAATTCTATCTCTAAGCATGTGGAGGAATTTCAAATATATGTTGCCAAACTCAAAGACCTTATGATTGAAGTTTCTGAACCTCTTCAAGTTGCTACAATTATTTCAAAATTGCCTTCAACTTGGAATGATTATCGAAAGAAACTTCTCCATACAACCGAGAACCTGTTTGTAGATAATTTGATAAAACACATTCGAATTGAGAAAGATTCTCGGGAATGTAAGGCTAATTACGTGAAAGAAGTTGCAAACAAGGTGCATTCTGTTGAGAATGGCAACATGAGTAGAGACAAAGAAAATAAGAGGGGAAACAAGAGGAAGTTCATTGACACCAACATCACCAACAAGTCTAGCAACAAAAGCACATTCAAGAAGGACAAGTCTTGTTTTTACTGTGGTAAAAAAGGTCACTACAAGAAGGAGTGTCACTATAAAAAAAAGCAAAAGGTTGACACAACCCCAAATATTGTGGAGCAAAACACCAATGGATTAGTTTCTATGGTCTTTGAATTGCAAATTGGGATGGAGATTGAATTAAACATGGCAACTATGAATAATTCAAAGGATTGGTGGTTTGATTATGGTGCAAATGTGCATGTCTGCAATGATAAGAAGCAATTCAAATCTTATACACCTATGGAGAAGAAACAACAAGTGTTGATGGGAAATCACAATACTACAGTTATTCAAGGTACATGCACAGTTGAACTGCAATTCACTTCCAGAAAGAAATTTACTTTGATCAATGTGTTGTATGTTCATGATATTCATAAGAATCTTGTATCAACAGATTTGTTGTGCAAGAATGGAATTAAGGCCGTGTTGGAGGCTGATAAGCTCATCCTGTCTAAGTATGGGATGTTTGTTGGAAAAAGGTACTCTTGTAACGGAATCTTCAAATTAAGTATTAATGAGAATTTCGTTTCTATTTATATGCTTGAGTCATCTTCCTTGTGGCATAATAGATTATCACATGTTGGATATAGTACTTTGAAATTTATGAATAGTATGATATCATGTGATAATCTGGATAAGAAGGATTGTGAAATATGTTTACAAGCAAAGATGACTAAGAAACCATTCTCAAAGGTGGAAAGATCAACTCAAGTACTTGAAATGGTGCATTATGATATTTTTGAAATAAATGGTGTAGTAACTAGAGGTGAAAATCGTTATTTTATTACATTTATTGATGATTACTCTAGATATACACATGTTTACCTAATGAAACCAAAAGATCAAGCTTTTGATATGTTCAAGATATTCAAGGCGGTGGTTGAAATCAAAAGGACGCAAAAATCAAAGTTTTGAGAAGTAATCGTGGAGGAGAATACTTCTCATTAGATTTTTTTGCATTTTGTGAGGAAAATGATGGTATTATGCCTCAAGTAAGTGTACCTTATACACCACAACAAAATGGATTGACAGAAAGAAAGAATCGAATTTTGGTGGATATGGTTAATTCCATGATCTTACAAGCAAAACTGCCAATAAATTTGCAAGAAGAAGCACTTCTGACTGCATGTCACATTCACAACAAAATTCATTCAAAGAAATTTAAGATATCTCCATATGAATTATAGAAAGGAAGGGTTCCGAATATCCAATACTTTAAAGTACGGGGATGCCTTGCATACTATAGAATTCCTGATCCTAAGCGAACCGTATTAGGACCAAGGGCGTTAAAAAGTGTGTTTATTGAATATGCTGAAAATTCTCAAGCTTATCGCTTATTAGATATTGAATCTAATGTTATTATGAAATCTAATGTTATTGTGGAATCAAGAGATGTTGAATTTCTTGAACACAAGTTTCTTAACGATTCAAATGATATGTTAGCATATTCACAAGCAACAATTGACGTAAGCAATCCTTCATCGATTAAAAGAAAACTATTTGATTCTCCAAGCGAGCCAAGGAGAAGTCAAAGAGTGAAGAAAACGAAAGACTTCGGTTCCGATTTTGTAACTCTCTTAGTAGAATGAGATAGGGAAAAGGTTGTGAATAAATTACCCATGTTATTTTACTTGGATGAATATCCAAGGACGTTCAGCGAGGCAATGACATCTAGAGATGCATTATTTTGGAAAGAAGCAATTAATGATGAAATTGATTCAGTTATTGCTGACAATACATGGACGTTAGTTGACTTGCCTCTTGGATCAAATCCAATCTGATGCAAATGGGCATTTAGAAGAAAGTATAATCTAGATGGTACGTTACAAACCTTTAAAGCAAGGTTAGTAGCAAAGGGTTATAAGCAGAAAAAGGGAATTGACTACTTTGATACATATGCACCGGTTGCTCAAAAAACATCCATTAGAGTTCTGTTAGCTTTGGCATCAATTTATAGATTGCATGTGCATCCAATGGATGTTAAAACAGTTTTTCTAAATGGTAAACTAGAAGATGAGGTGTATATGGAACAACCTAAAGGTTTTGTTCTACTTAGAAATGAGAATATTGTTTGTAAGTTAAACAAATCATTATATGGTTTGAAGCAAGCACCGAAACAAAGGCATGAACAATTTGATTCAGTGGTTTTATCATATGGATTCAAGCATAATAATGCTGATAAGTGCATTTACTCAAAATTTACCAAAAAGTATGGAGTTATAATCTGTTTATATGTTGATGATATGTTGATTATTGGTACAAATATGCATGGTATAGATGAAACTAAAAGGCATCTATATTCTCAATTCAAAATGAAAGATTTGGGAGAAATAGATACAATTTTAGGTATCAAAGTGATCAAACATAGTGGGGGTTATGCTTTAAGTCAATGCCACTATGTGGAGAAAATTATTCAAAAATACCAGTATTTGGAGTTAGAGATTCTAATGTATCATATGATGTATCAATTAAATTGATGGAAAATACTGGACAACATTTAGCACAATTAGAATATGCTAATGCAATTGGAAGTCTGATGTATGATATGCATTGCACTAGACCAGATATAGCCTATATTGTGTGTAAATTGTCCGGATTTACTAGTAATCCTAATATTGTGCATTGGAAGACTATTAGTAGAATTCTTGGTTATTTAAAGAAAACAATGCATTATGGTCAATTTTATGAAAGACAACCGGCAGTACTAGAAGGATATTCAAATGCTAGTTGGATAACTAGCACGATTGATAACAAGTCAACATCTGGATGGGTCTTCAAGCTTGCAAAATGGTGCAGTTTCTTGGGCATCAAAGAAGCAAACATGTACAGCTCATTCAACAATGAAATCCGAATTTATATCAATATCGGTGGCTGGTAAAGAAGCTGGATGGCTGTGGAATTTGCTATTGGATATAGAGTTGTGGCAACAACCAATGGCAGCCATATCTTTACATTGTAATAGTGAGGCAACTATGTCTAAGGCATATAACAAAATATACAATGGAAAATCTAGACATATTAGTTTGCGATATGAGTATATTCGACAATTAATTACTGATGGAATTATTTCAGTAATTTATGTTCAGACAAATAATAACTTGGCTGATCCATTCACTAAAGGACTCTCAAGAGGTTTAATAAGCAGCATTGCCACGGGAATGGGTCTTAGACCAATTGATAATAGTCAAGCATAGTGGAAACCCAACTTTATAATTTCTAATGAAATTATTAAAGTTAAATGGGTAACAACAGGCTATTATAACTTGACGGTGATCTAGTACTGGGGCATAAGGTTAGTATTCATGGAAAGTTAGAAGGGTGAGTGTAAGAAACACTCTTAATGAAGTTCAAGGTTTTAGCAAGGCAATGCTAAGTTAATAATTTAGGAACTTCACCTATATGAACGTAAGAAGTGGTGCCACTTCTAACAAACGTCGGATGAACTTTTGTATATGTTCATGAATGCAAGAGGGAGCACAAGGCCATAAAAGTGCTTAGGCATAGGAAATTTCCAACCGAATGTGTATAAATTCATATGTGTGATAATTTGATTAACAAGCAGAATCATGGTTCAAAGTTTATCTACCATTGATTTCGTTAATGGAATTATTTACACTAATTGAAGGTTCAAATCTTAAAAGATACCTTCTTGTATGTATGAATTTATGTAAATTAGTGCAGATAACAAACTAAGTGGGGGATTGTTGAAATAGTTTATTATCATAAAAGATGTGACTCTTGGTTAAGAGAAGATGTGACTTTTGATTATGAAAGGAGGTGACTTTCGTCCTAAAAAGAAGTTATCGGTGGTTATGAACAGAAGTTATTCTTAACGTGAAGAGTGGTGATGGTTGGGGATAATGTACCTATTCCCAAGAGGTGTGTTGATTGGTTATCTGTTAATAGAGACAAAATCACACATTATTTATTATAACCACAACTGTTCATAACTACAACTTCTTCGAAACTCTCTCTTTTTCTCTTTTCGTATACACAACTTTAACAACACATTCAAGGTGAAATTCCAAGAGAGAAATTAAGTAATTGCTGAACTCGTTTCTCTGCGGCTTTAGTGTATATCCTGGAGGTATATTTATTCTAAACCCGTTAGCAACAATAATGGGGGCAAATGATACCTTAAGGACAATGATTGTCATCACGTATCAAAGCATTAAGGATCTATTATTATTTATCTATCTTCATTAGCAATCAAATTTTGCCAACAGTGCACTCTTAACCTATTTCATGATGAGATTATACATGAAAATTTCATTTTGAAGAAAAAGCATTTTCACAAATGGCTATTAAATCATGAGATGATTGCTTGAGAGTTACTAGTACACATACCGAATTCTCACACATACGCATCTATCTATAGTATTGTTTAAAAGAGAGATTCCTCTATCGCCTCTCAACTCAAAAGAAAAAACTAGACATGTTCTTTGCTTCGTTTGTTCATTATTTGAAATTTTAATTGGCCTCCCCGACCCAATTCGGCGTAAATGGTACGTGTAGCGCACATTCGGTATAGTCTCATTTAATGAAGAACGTGGAGAATTCCTTCCACGATCGCCTGACCCCATAAAACTCCAAGTAATCCACTCGGAGTTGTCTATTTTCCGTCAGCAAAACACATTAAAATTGCCTGTGAAGATCAAAAAAATGAGCGAAACAACGTCGCATCGAATTAGCTTGCATCACGGAATCCAGAAACACTTTTTTGGACGTGGGGTTGCACTCACTTGGCGCACTTGCGATTTTCAAAACGGTAAGAACCGTAAAGAAACTAGAAAATCATGAGAACATCAGCAAGAAAGAAAAAAAGAGACATGTTTGCACTTCATTTAAGGAAAGAAGAAACCAGAAAGAACCTTTGAAGCATGATGATGATGGTGAAGCAGCGTCCAGACGAGTGTCGAACTCCTGAAGAGAACGCGCCATTGATAACCGGGAACGAAAGGGTTTGGAGCGTGCAGAAGAAGACGAAGGTGAAGAAAGAGGCCGAAGTGGCAAAAGCGAGTGTTGCAGTGGCTTCTCGTGAACTTGACCTATGGCGTTGACACGTTCTCAAAGTTCAGTTTTCGTTGCGTTTGTGCACTCGACACGTTGGTTTTCTAGGGGGAGGAGACCTTGCCATTCTGCTCTGTGTCTTATCTTACATGAACAGGCAAAGTGATATATACTGAATATTTACTTAATTATTAGTCCCAAAATCTCCGATCTAGTTTTATTAATTAGATGGTAAGATTCCAATTATCATATTAATATTGATGGATATGAATATGATTTCCACGTGCACTGATTAATTTTCTTTAGACCTTTAATAGTTTGGCATTTCTAAATTTTCGCATCATTTTGCCACTTCCCTTATAGGACTCCTAAAAAGAAGAGCTTCCTCCTCCTACGACCAGAGTCTAATTGGAAGATTAAAGAGGGCATATTTCCTCATGTCTCTTTTGTCCATGAGATTAAGTTTCAATCATCCTGTTAGTTTGAAGAACTATATCTTTGCACAGAAAATGAAAACTGCTCAAATTTGTAATCTTGCACTCTGTATGTTCCGTCATCCCCATTGAGTGAAATTGTTCTGTTCTGTTACTTGACTATGAAGAAAGTTTTGTGTTGCTCCTATAATGAACGAGCAATTGTAAGTAATTTCCTTTCTTCCTCAGGCTCAAGGAGCATAGAGAAAGGCTATGGATCAGAAGGTTTCCCTGAGGAGAATAATGGAGTTTCTTGAGTTCGATTGATGGATATAAATGGCTCTAGTAGCTTAGATGAAAACCATATATGGAGTGATGACCGCAAATTGGATGGAATGGCATATATTAACTAAACCAGATTTACTTTCGTTTCTGTTCTTTCTTTTTCCCCTAAAGAGCACAAAGTGAGCTATCAAGGCTTCTCTTTCACTGCGTGTTCAATGACTCTGATTAGCAAAAACATGGGATTACTCCCACTCAGTGTGCTCGTCAAGCAGATAGCATTATAAGTTGAAGATCCAGTACCTGTTTTTGACAAACTGTGTGATTATTGTCATTGTCAGCAAGTGAAATTCGGCGTATAAGGTTCAGATCTGGTCTTGGTGAGGCACGTTTTAGTGGTGTGCACTTTCTTTCGTAAGTGACCAGCAATTGCGATGGTAAAGAACCCAGGGTTTATGACATGTATGTGCCAATCTTTAATGTTCATACCATCAATGATCAAAAGTTTGCCTCTTGACAGTGATAACAGATCAATGTCCTAAAGACCATATAGCTGCGGTAAGAGTCATAGCTGTTGAATCTACAAACCAATTTATGGATATACAGCTTAACAGAGCCGTGCAATTCATTTAGCACAGCACGAGAGACGAATGTAATCACACGTCGAAATTAAGACTGTCGGAAGTGCAGGATTCCTTTATTATCTCAAGTACTAAATGTATGAAAACACATCATCTCCTCATTATGTAACATAAGTATTGTTATTGTTGCCATTTATTTTATGCTCAATTAAGGATTCAACAGCACCAAGCATACATCAGAGATGTACCCAACACATAAACAAGCTACAGCATGGGAACTGAATCCTCAAACAGGCAGGATGAGAATAGAGAGGATAGGCTCCAGATTGGGAAACCGAGAAAGAAACTCGGACCGCTTAGCTAACTCAAAGTCCTGGAACTGAAAGGCCGGCGCACAAGTACAACCCACCAGAGAGTAGTGTTTCTCCGCATCCCTCGGGGCAGTTTTGAGCACAGAACCATCTGGAGAGATGGTATAGTCTTTCGTCGGAAAAGAACCGAACCACACATTTGGAGGCACTGTGTACTGTGGTTGCTGATTGTCTCCAACCAGGTCGGATCCAATGCAGGTTAATTTGACACTTCCATCTTTGTCATTCAACTCCAATACCTGCAAAAAGGATTTTGTGCGAAATCTTCATCTTTTCTTTCAGCACATAGCTAAGTGCCAATATACTAAGGAACTGAAGTAATTTTTCGTAAAATGGAAAAAATTCTCAATTGAGAGTAGAGGCAAACTGAAGCAAATCATTCCTATCAAAGATATGACAAACTGGAATTTAGCCGTACCGTGAGAGGTTCTCCCAGATAAAAATGCCAGGTCTCGGCAGAAGGTATTCGGTGGAGGTGCGAGACACTCCCTGCCGGCAGCATAAAGTAGATGGATGTGCTCACGGGTCGATCAACCTTGTCTGGAATTAAGTGATTCGAAACAATTCAGTATATTTGTGATGAGAAAAAGAGGAAAATAACTAAAAGCAAATGATTTCCTGGCATTGTCGTGAACTTGTGGTCTGTCACTAGAAAATAATTAGCAAAAACATCGAGCATAGACACAGAAAGACCAGTAATTTAGACCAATGATTTGACTGCAACTCTCATCAGATATTGAATTTTATTTCGCAATCACAAATTTGTGTTTTTTTTTCCTTTCCCTGATCAGTAATCCAATACCCAGATGGATGAGCCAATAGTAGCAACACTCGGATCGCTATAAATTCACTCATGAAGTTAAAAAATCACAACTTTAGATAATTCCCACATCAGCAATCACCATCTGCAGCTCATCGCACCCTATCCAAACAAAATACAATGATCCATTGGAAGAAACAAAAGAAGACAGAGATTGGAATTGGGAAGTTGCAAGCTTTTTAGGACTTAAAACAAATGGAAATAAAGTTGCAGACCTCAAGTGCGTGCACGATCGAGAACTTACATTGAGGTGGAAGCTGAGATCTGGAGAGGAGAACAGAAGTGTCCCTGAAGGTCTCGGAGTAAAACCCACCTTCCGGGTGGGGCGTGAGCTTCAGTTTCTCCACAATCTGCGACGTTGTTGCAGAACCCATTTCCGGGCTTTCTTTTCTCTCTCTGGTATTTTTCGCTTCACGAGCACTGAAATCTACCAAACCAAGAAGAACAGATGGAGAGTTATGCACTGGCAATTTTTGTAGATGTGGGTTGACCGTGGTAGGTGAGGATTGAATTGAATGGAACGTTCAAACAGATTCAGCAGCAGCAATTGTCAAAAGGATCATGGTGATGAGGCCACCAATCGCATGCTGGTTCCAGACGGTCCAGGCCCGCTCAGACTTTTGAACGGGCTTGGTGGGCTTCTTTTATGTTGTGATTGATCTTTCTGGTCTGGGATAAATGTTTGCATGCCAAACATTAATGACGTGATGAGTTGCAGGTTTGATTATAGATTAAAGGAACGTGCAATGCCATCCTATTTGTTTTAGATCGCTGCAAATTAAAGGGTCTATGGTTACGTTTTATAAATTGTTGAGGTTTCACGTTGTAAAATATGATGTCGCAATTACTATTGAATTTGAGTCGTATTCCGTGTAATCATGTGACATTTTGGATATAAAACCATCGTGCCGCAACCCATTTTCCTTGGAGAGAGAAGAGGAAGATTTTTACAGGAAACAAAAGAGGTCTGAGCAGAACTGTGAAAGAAAATTTTGGGTTAATATTGCGAAAAACCCTAAACTGATACGCATATGACAATTTTACTCTGAACTAATTTTTTGACCACCAAAAACCCCAAACTGGTACACTTGTGATAAATTTACCCTCAGTTTATTTCCGTTAAATTTTACTGTCAAATTATTTTATTAAATGATACGCGGCAATTGACGGATGTACCAATTTTATGTTTTACCCTCCGTTTGTCACAGGCGTACCGGTTTATGATTTTTTGAGGTATTAATTCAATTTCATGGAAACTAACGGAGGGTAAATTTGTCGCAAATGTACCAGTTCTGAGTTTTTAATGGTCAAAAAATTAGTTTGGGGTAAATTTGTCACAGGTATACCAGTTTGAGGTTTTTCGTGGTCAAAAAATTAATTTTGGGTAAAATTGTCACAGATGTACCAGTTTATGATTTTTCGTTGTATTAACCCGAACATTGTTGCACAAATCATAGGACAATGTAGCCAGAGATCCCATGGAAAACCAATGCACTTCTCTTTTTTTTGCTAAAACCAATGCACTTCTCAGGTAAAAGGAAAAAGATTCACACACTGTACAAAAAAGAGTGAAGGGGCTGTCTATTGCAGAATCTACGTTTGAAGGCAGTCAAGACATTTCTTATGGAATTCAAATTCAGAGACTCAATCCTCGGTCACAATCTCATTGTAGCACAGGCTTGACAAAGAAATCCTTCTCCTGGAAATCGAGGGGTGATGCTTTTCACACTGAGCTTCCCTACTATGAAAGGGTAATGACAAAGCAAAAATAAGTTTGAATCAAAGATCGAGATTCGATAAGCTGTAAGCTATTGGTGGAAAGTAGCCACAAGCCTCGCCTTCAAGGCCACCCTTAACGTTCCGTCTTCCTCGGGAAAGGATGATACAATCAGTGTATCTTGGCCTAAGCATCGAGTGGCAGATTCCAAGTGTTGATAGTTACGGCACTCGATCAGGGAACGAGCAGAACTTGGGATTCAAGACGTTCTATCCTGTCAACTAAAAATGTCGATAGCACATGGAGTCCAGAAACAAAATTGCCTCACACTTGTAACTCTTCCAATTTTGTAATTGCTTCTCTCAGGTCAAGCCGATAATCGGGGTTCTTCTCTGTGCAGGCAGCTCCTATATGTAGGAGTCGCAGCATCTCACTTTTTGACTCTATCGATCCTGCTATCTCTGGATCAATGACTTCGGCCTCCCTTTCCTCTGAGATCGCTGTGTGAACCAACATCACAACATCAGTTCCGCTCTTCCCGCTGTTGATATACTGAGAAGGGAACTTCCCTGTGAGGACTTCGAGGATGATTAATCCGAGACAATAAACATCACACTTCGGTGAGATGCTCCCTTGCTGCGAAATCTCTGGCGCCTTATATGCAAACAAGGTTTGCGCAGCTTGAGAGGGGTTGATCAGGGGATGCAAGCCGTAGTCATTGAGCAATGGCTCATGATCTGAGCTCAGAAGAATGTTGCTTGACTTGAGGTTTCCATGAGGCAGGTCGTAGGATGCAAACTCTGAATGGAGAAAAGCTAGTCCGCTCGCGACTCCCTGAACGATCTTCAACCGGGTTGGCCAATTCAGCTCTCCGTGACTAATTCCACGATCGCCTGAAGAATCAAAGTATGTAATATCAGAAATTGGCAAAACATTAGATTTCATCAACAGTTTGAGGGGATTGTATAAGATAAATTGAATCTTTCATGAAATCTTTCATCTCCTCAATATTAACATGTTATGATAACAAATGTGCTCGTGGAAATATCATTTCCAAAACTAGCAGAAGAACGTATGTTCATATTAGCGTACCATGTAATATGTATAACAAGCTGCCCTTAGGAATGTATTCCGAAACCAAGAGCTTCTCTTCTCTCCTAAAATGGTAGGCCAGTGGTGTCAGTATATTTGGATGCCGTAAATTAGCATAACGTCTAATCTCGGCATCGAACTCATCTTTCTCTAAAGCATTCATTTCCCGCATCCTCTTCACCACCACGGACAAGCCGTTCGACATCACGGCCTTGTATGCAGAACCCAACCCACCGTTTCCGAGCACCTCCGCGGAGGCCCTCATTAGATCAGCCAATCCGAATTCACCCTTCTCGTCACTCAGCATCACGAGATTTCCCAAACCGTGCTTGCTGCTCTGAGCCTTTCTTTTTGACACACTGCCTTTCTTGCTAGACCCTGTTCTCATGGGCTTCACACCGGGGATCGGGACTGGGACGACCTCGCGGACGTTCTCTTTCCCTAAAATGCTGAAATCATCATCCCTTCTACGCCTGGAAGAAACTATTGCAGTCAGAAGAATCACGGCAGCCACCAATCCCGCCACTGTCCACAGAATCACGCTGAGCCCTTCACCGCTTTTCTGTTCATTGAGCGGTGGAGGTGGCGGAGGCGGTTTGACAGATATCGTCTCAGTGCTAGGCGTTTCTTTGCCAGGGCAGACTTTATCAAGTGGCTTCCCACAAAGTCCAGGATTCCCTTCGAAAGACTTGGAATTGAATTTTGACAAACTTTCCGGGATTTCACCCTCCAACTTGTTGTCCGACAGGTCCAGGGAAATGAGCTTCTCGTGCTTAATCACAGGAATGCGCCCTGAGAATTCGTTCCCTTCAAGGTGAAGCTCCATAAGGTTGGAGAGTTGCATCAGGGACTCTGGTATGTTCCCTGAGAAGTTGTTATTAGCGAGCCAGATCTTCTTGAGAGACGCCATGCGCTGAAAAAAGTCGCTCGGGATTTCCCCGGAGAACTGGTTCCTGGATAACAGCAGGGACTTTATCGTACCCAGGCGATAGAATTCTGGCATTGGACCCTCGAAGAAATTGTTCGTGAAGCTGAGAGTCCTGAGGCCAGGTAAGTTCTGCAGTGCATCGATGTCAATCTGTCCGGACAAGCCCATGGCAGAAAGATGGAGCCCCGTGATGATTCCATCAAAGCAAATGATGCCGATCCAACCATCGCACGGACGCGATCCAGAAGCCCATGAATCCAAAGCATCGACATTCCCTAAAGACCTCTTGAATTGGAGAAGAACATCTTCGGGTGCGGACAGAGACAATGTTGTGAAGGAGATGATAAGGAGGGAGAGGAGGACAGGGTAAACAGCAGCGAAAGCCATTTCCAGTCGAACCTTATCACCGCCGCGCAAGAATGCATGTTATACAGGATTAAACTATTCTTATATTAAACATTTCATAATGTATGATGAAGGAGAAAATTTGGAGTCTGTAATTCTTCTTCCAGGTCACGTAGTTTCTCCGGGTGGCTGCTTTGACAGATTATTTTGATTGATTTGGTTTTGCAGAAACATGTCAATTTCGGTGGATGGAATTGGCAAAACACCATGAAATTCTAAAAATAGGATTGGAAGGACAAAATAGAAGAGGGATCTATATAGAGAGGTAAATCATCACCTTCTCTTGACCAGGTCAGCTCCGAGGGAAAGCATATACTAGTAGGAACGTGGCAAACAACACAAGCTTTTAGCATTCCTGCTTCTATTATTTCTGTGCAAGGTCTAATCCCTCGAATATTACAGTGCCCCTGTAACAAGATTCTGCAAGTACCACCTCAAACAAGATTCGTGTCCTCAACAAAACTGGTATTCTCGAGGACTTCAATGGATCATTGGCCTCATATTTACATTGAGAATTACCAGCACTGAATGGCTTTAGATTTATGGAGCTAAAGCTTGCAAACAGGCCAAAGAATGCATCACCATGAGCAGGATCAGCCACTTATACAAAGAAGCGTGTAACAAAAAGATGAATGGAATTATATTGATCGAGAAAAGAAAACCAAGTTGGGGTTCCTGGTATGTACAGAGATTCTGCTCAAGTCTATTGAAACAACAGAAACAATGCCCCGGAGGCACGGACTTTTCAGCCGTAACTTCTCACCAGTATCTCTCTTTTTTCCTAAAATCGATCCTGCATTCACGTAACATCAACTGGACGTGAAAGCCTGCAGTGAAACATCGTTTCTTGAGGCTCATAATAAGCGAAAATCTGTTGCACATTCTATAAATGCGGTCTAACCAGCACAGTCCATGGAAAATCGAAGTAGATGAGATGAGACAATACCGAAAAAATGTTGCAGTGACCAGGGTCTGCAATGTGATTCAATAAGTTCTCAATGGGGCTGTCGCCTGTGTAAATGGCTTGGAACAAGAACCCCACAAATGCTAGCATCGCTAGGCGTCCATTTTTTATTTCCTTGGTCCTTAATACCATGACGGGCTCTGGAGAACCCCTCCCCCACATCAATGGATCAAACCAAAAGCCGCCAGGATAACCAACGTCAGGCTTTGGTTTCTTTATGTGTGGGAGCTTGAAATCAATGTCGACACTGCCCGGCTTAATCATATCAGCCCACCTTCTTCCCTCTACCCAACCCATCAAGGCTAATTGCACCACAAATAAGGTCGTGGTATCAGCAAAGTATTCTTGAGTGCCGGCATTGTACCATGAGTAGTTTTCTATGAAGCCTGCTCTTCCGAGCAATTCAGGAATCAGGATTCCAGCCACCCCGAGCATTGCCCATCTGCTATGCATCAGTTCGGCTTGTGCAAACCACTTGAGCAACTCTGGATCAGACCCTGCACCCGTTGATGCATTAATATCGATAATACAGACAGAAACACTATTAAGAATCATGCCATGTAATTCCAAGATAACCCCTTCAAAGAAAATACATTTTATATCACACTTCTTCAAAATTCATAACTAAGATGAGATTTAGCTAGATTTACGGGCGCCACAATATAACACCCCCACATCAGAGTATTTTTTTTTTTTTTTTGATAACTCAGGAACCCCCCGCACGGCCGACAGCCGGAGGGGTAAACCTGGGGTGACGCTAGCGCAGGACCCACCACCACGGCGCCACACTTAAGAATCCCTAACGACTACGCTGGGGTTCGAACTCTGATCCCTTCGTGGGGGGACTAGAGCGCAAGCCAACGCAGCCGCTGCGGGCGGTGTACATTTCAGCCAAAAGCTACTTTCTTGAACACTTTGAAGCCTGTCACAAGCCTGTACTTAATACAGTCCCCAAGCATGAACCTTCTCTCAAGAGATTTACATCACTCCATCATTCGGTTCTCCACTTCAGACAGTTCATAAACATCGGTGTATATTTTATTTGACAATATAACACCAATACGAATTCATACCAAGGCCAAGTGGGTCGAAGCCGAAATCTCCTGGAAGGCTGCAATGAAATTACCATGAACCGCGTCATGTCTCCATTACGCAATAGTAATCATATGGAAGCTCATTCATATGTCAAACAAATTAAGCAAACACAAACAAAAGCGAAAAGATTAGGCGACAAAGAATATGCAAATTCCTGAACTAAGGTCGCTTATAGCCAATGTCACAAAATGTAAGCGTAGAAGATTTAAAGATGAGCAAGTCCCAGTCTAAAACAGTCATGTAGCCGTGTAAAGCAAGCTCGTTACTTAGACTCTACCATGAACGTTGTCGAACTATCTCTTCTTGATGTCCCAAAAAGAGTGAAAATTACCTGCCATCAAGCCACTCAGGAGGCGAGCTACCAGGAAACCAGAGAGGCCGATCAGGAGGAAGTGGCTCGCAAACGCTCGAGACCCCTTTGGTCGCCTTCACGCAAGTCCTCACCGGCGAGGTTGCACTGGCCGCGATTTTCCCAGGAAACCATTTTCTCGGGCTTTCCCTGCCACCAAAACAAAGGCATCGCTGAATATGACACGACACAAAAATCGACTCGTATTCTGTGAATGAACGAGAACTCAAAAGGGTCAAACGCTAAGCTGTGAATGAAAGGAGCAGCGAGTCCGACCTGGTTGGGAGGGTGGACAGCGAGGAAGAAGCAACGGCTAGGGCCATGGATGATGAGTGGAGCTGGAGCTGGAGCTGGAGCAGAGCTTGGGACTGGTGGGTGTTGGCTGCTGACTCCGCCAAAGCTCAAGTGGATGAAAGTGGACGTTACTGGGAATGATGATGATGCTCACGTGGCAGGGGCCAATGATGTCCTTCCACGTTTCGGCAGCACGGATGCACACGGGAATTTAGACGTTCCACTAGATTTCTTTGTATCGAAATCAGGGCAAGGAAGATACACTTGCTTCCAAGATCCTCTGTTACATGGCTTTCGTAAAGGACTTAGAACTTTGATTCATCTCTTGTCAAGATTTCGATATAAAAGAATAATCACCGATGATTCGGTAATATGCTTGGTCATTTGACAGCCCAAGCGTGCCCAGATGAAATGAATTATGCGCCTCACTCATCGTTTAGATGCGTACAAGTCCTATGCAGCTTTGGAAAAGATTTTGGAAATGGGTTTTTATTAAAGCATAAAGCTATTTGATGGACCTAAAACCCCATGAAATATACGAAGGCACAATGCAATTCCAACAACATGTTTTCCCTGTCTTGAGCAACGCCCAGATGCTATCTCGAAATTTTCGTCAAAAATTGGATTTCCCCTGGAAAACTGAATCCTACGTTAAACGGAGTGCACCGGTGCAATGCAATTTTAAAGGTTTTTGCATCATCATTCGCATGTTTTACGTTATCATAGTTGGACACTGCATCGAGCAAAAGCTTAGGTACTTTTGGTGTACATTACTCCACTGGTAAAAGCATACTATTGATGTATAATTAGCTTGAATTTTGAGCAGATTCAGATGTCACAGCTCTTCCTCCTAGCCTATATGAGGAGTTCGATTTGTAGCGAGAGTTGGCTCCGCAGGAGGTCGACCCCGGTTTTGTTAGGTTAAATTTCCGAGACAGATTACAGCACAATTGCCTTTGGCTTGCAAATTTTTCGCGCCACCGTGCAGTCTCCTCTGTTCTACCCGAGACCTTCTTGATCCACAATCCTTCGAATAGAGGAGAAGATTACATTGTAACCAAAGAGGAAAATAGGTATTGCCAATTCTTGAAGAATAAGGCCAGTGAAATCAGTTCTCCTCCCTGGAGTGAAGTTATGCAAATGTCAATATATTATCCAAGTAATGGGATAAGAGAGAGAGAGAGAGAAAGGGCCACAAAAGATCTTGAATGTATAATTAATTATAAGTCCAAGTAGAAAGATTCATTAGACAATCGCGTAGTCCGGTGCCCTTTCTCCACGCACCTTGGTCTCTTGCCCACTTCTCTTTGGCCCAGTTTGGTTCGGCATTTGGAATGCTCATTTGGACTCTAAAGTCCCTTGACCAAATGCAAATGGTGTTTGGCAACTTTTTTTACTCACTTTGGAGAGATGCAATTACATTTGGAATGCTCTCTAAGGGACTTTTGGCCAATGCAAGGATTAAGGTGCTTTGGAAAGTTACATTTTCGGAATGCAACTTGCATTGTTCATCGCCACTGTTCATCTTCCTCAGACCGAGGTCCGGCGGCCGGCGATCGCCAACTGAGGGTTCGCCTGACCCCGGCGACCACCGCCTGGGGGTCGTGCGACCCCGGCGAGGGTCGCGCGACCTCGGCGACCATCGCCTGGGGTCGCCGGACCTCGGGCATCGCCGGGGTCGCGCGACCCAGGCCAAGCGTTGCCTAGGTCGCGTGACCCAGGCGACGTCCAAGGTCCGGCGACCCCAGGCGGCGGTGGCCGGCGACCAGATCTGTCCGGCAGCGATTCTTTTTTTTTTTTTTTTAATTAGCAAAAGTCTTTTAACCCAAATTGATTTTAAAAAACACTACTTGCATTTCGGAAAACCCCTTTAGCCCAAAGGTATTTGCATTCCCCCAAATGCATACTCCCAAAGTCGAACCAAACGGGCCTTTTGTGAGCATTGAAATATTGTCCTGGATCGCTCGACAATGGGTGCAATATGCTCTTTATATATATATATATATATATATATATATATATATATATATATATATATATATATATGTAATATCTCTCATCTATCAACTTAAACTTTCAGGTTCAACTTTCTAACATGATATCATGCTCCTAATCCGACTTGTTCGTGAGAGAAAATAGTCCAATACACTCTTTATATTTATGCGATCTTCCTCCACCTATCTGCATACCCTTCCGAGTTGGACTTTCTAACCTGAGGAACAAGTCATGAATAATCTCTGAGCTACCCAAATTGATCAAGAAAAGAACAATTATTATTATGAGTTGCAACATTTGCGTTGTCGTCCAGACGCTAACAAACAAAGGACCCACGTGCGTTGTTGTCAATCACAAGAGAGGAAGGAAAAAGAAAACAAGAAAAAGATTCCCTAAAGGATTAGCCACACATGGCATATTATAGCAACGAAAGCCTGCCATTCTTGTAAGTAATCTTGTTTTGCTTCAGTCGCATTATGCTTACATATTGGTTATTTCTAAGCTGTCAAGTTTTTCCTCAGTAACTTTCTCTTACATGGAGCTTGGTTTATGTATTGACAAGTGATCTTGCATGGTGTTATGTATCACATCTTCCTTATGTGGACTTTCGTCTTTAGGTTTTAAGAAGCCAGGAGACAATGAATTATATGAAACAGTGTCTAACTTGTCGCAAACCACTGACGTGATATGTTAAATCATGACATGCACTTGATGTTCATAAGACAATCCTATGGTCGAATTTACAAAAGATGAATAGTTCAACTGGTCTCCCTTTTGTTTTATGTGGGTTGTCATAAAACGGTATTTTGAAATAATTTGTACACATGAAATTGAATCGAACTCTCAAGTGTATAATTCTGAGGAGATCTTGAGATTCTCTAACATGTCAAGTATAAAACAATAGACTACTACTTTTAGAACTGCAAAATTGTGGTTAGAAGTCCTTTAAGATTTATAATTTTGTTATTCTGGCTTTCCCGTTTTAAAGTCGTCTTGTCTTGTGAAACTGAACGATATTGATGTAATGGTTTGTAATTCTATGTATGCAAAATTATAAATGACCTAAACCTTCGATCTCCGAGTGTTGCTTAACTCCTACACGTGCATTTTAACGAATTTTTCAGGGTCTATAAATCATGTGGATCAAGATCATTTCAATCGTTAATCATATGATCTAGCTGTGAGATCAACATGATCATCAATCAGGATGAACTCGATCTACAATATGGTCTCAAGATCATTAAAAAGAATTCAATGGGACTAGAGTCTATTTGGTAATCCATGACCAATTCCGAATTGTACCGATGCACGTGAGTTCTTTAGATTTCGCGGATCTTCCAACTCCCGTTCACGACACTGTTACAACAACATAAGTATTCCCTCCTTAGCAATCTTTTACTATTAGAAAAGTTCAAGGTTGCCAAACTAACGATTCGTTGTCCCCTTCCAGTGAGCAGGAGTCAGCTGCTCTCCAACTGTTTGTTGAATTTCCCAGCCCAACATCTTCCTAAATTATTACCAAATTCATCAATGATTGACACCCCTTTAGATTACGTTACTAAATAGGAAAGCCCACACAACACAGTCCTCCACGAACCCCACCTAGGTCAAATAGCATGGCTTTTTTAAAGTATTATACAGACAGTCATGTCTATCGTTATTGACACTTAATTTTTAATTTTGCCCGAAATTAATTATAAAAATTTTTAGTGGTTAATGTCCTTAATTCCTAAAATAAAAAATATTATTTAATTACTTTGCATATAGACATTAGGCGCATTTGCATTAATAGCGCCTATTGAAGCATATTTTCTTAATAGATTTAGAAGGAAATTAAATTTAAAAAATTTAAAAAAAGCTAAAAAAAATTAATAAAAAATATAATAATAATAAAAATCAGACCGAGCCAAGCCAAGGCCGGCCCAGCCCATTCCTCCTTCTCCCCCAGCCCAGCCCAGCTTCTCTCTCTTTCCCTCTCCTCTCTTTCCCCGCTCCTTTCTCCCTGTGCATTGAACGCCGCTCAGCCAAGGAATGACTTATGCGTTCTGCCCAAGCAAAAATACTTGGCCAGGGAGAAGTCAAGGCCAGAGCAGACGGAGTAGAGAACGAGCGGCCAAGGGAGGCGGAGCTGGTGGCCACCGGCCACTATAAAAGGCGAAAACAGAGAAGAGAGAAAAGGGGGGTCCGGTTTGGTGAAGGAGACCGAGAGTGAGATTGAGCGAGATCTGGAGAGGAGCCGTGAGAGTTGAGCTGAGACAGAAAGAGGGAGCTTCTGAGGGCCACCGCACCTCAGCCTCAGCGACCAACTCTCGCCGTCGAGCCTAGGGAGGGCTCGGTTGAGAGAAGAAAAACAGGGGAAGGGGGGTCCGGTTCGGTGAGGGATCGAGAGAGGGACCGAGAGTGATGACTGATAGAGAGTGAGGCTGAGTGAATCCCTCCGGTAGCAGCCACGCCTGAGCCCTCCATCGACGCCACCCGAGACCCTGTTTTCCATGAGTCGTGCCCCTGCTTTTTCTACTCTGTTTTTTCTAACGTGTTGGCCGGAGCTCGCGGCCCGCTGGCCCACTCGAACTTCGGCCCCCGTCCGTCTTCGTCTCGTCGCTAGGTGTGTTGTAGGTCGCGTACCGGAAGTTCCTGTTCGGGTATGAGTCCTGGTTGAGCCAAGGATCCGTCGTTTTTACAGCGCCTTCCACCTGCTCGACCAAATGCTTCAACTAGATCTGAAAATTTATGCCGAGAATATTTGTTCCCAGATTTGTCCCCACCATGAAGGGGTCAGCAAGGATAGAGAGTGTCGTTGGCAGCCCTGGTTGAAGGCCGTGACTCGCCGAGCATCATTCACGGCCGGACGTGGAGGCTCGGCCGTCGCTGGTTCTTCTCAGTCAGTCCGGGAAGAGGCGGTTAGGCGGAGGGGAGTTCTCGCCCCAGGATGGCTGAGATGGAAGCCGGGGCCGATCGGAGAAGGGAGACCGTCGGCAGTCGTGGTCGCTGGCGCCTCTCGACGGCCGAGCGAAGCCTTGTAGAACAGGGGAGTTGCGGCCACGTAGAGCAGAGAAACAGGGAAGTCGGGTCTAAAAGGGGGAAATTCGAGTCGGAACCGGGTTGGGCGAAAAGCCTGACCCGGTTCCCTTGTTTTATTTTTTTTTATTCTTTTCTCCTTCCGGGTCAGTTCTGACCAGATTTGAATCCACCGACCCGACCCAGTCGGAGATTATATGAATATTTTATTATTTTTAAAAAAAATAAATAAAATCTTTTTTTTCTTTTAAAATTAGGAAATAGTTTAGAAATTAGTATTTTTGAATATTTTTCTAAATTATATGAATTATTCGATTAATGATCATATTTAAATCGGATAATCCTATAGGGTTATACGATAATATTATGCGTATTATTTTTACTACTGTTGTATTATTATTATGCATGCTATTTTTAATTAGAATATAATTGCATCAATTTTCATGTTTTGAATGTTGCCGTCTTAATTAGGGCTAAAAGCTTAGGCTGCATATCTAGTTTGACTGCTAATCGTTAATAATTGTACACTCGCTTAATTATTTCACATGTTATGAGAAAATGGCTAAAATCAATTTAAATTGCCTGATAAATATTTTCTAAAATGAACAGGGTAAAAATGTACCAAAAGGGCATTAGTTACCCAATCAGTGTAACCAAGTCCCCGAACTCATTTAATTTCTAGTTCATAAGAGTAGGGTGATTCTCCTGTCACTTTACTTTGGTGTCTAATCGACCCATCCCAAACCGATTTGTAGTGACTCCTAAATAAAAATCACTTGCAAGTTAAAAACCTAAATCCTAAATTGCGATACAGTATGGGCTTGGAAAAACCCGAGTTAAGTCCCAAACCTAAACTTAGCGCCGTCGAAGGCGAGCCCCCCTTTTTAAAAAAAAAAATCGAAGGTCGGTTGCGACAGACTGGCGACTCTGCTAGGGACATTTTTCTTAAGCAGACTTGAGCAAAAATTTTATCCTATTCAAAAACATTTTTTTTTTGCAGCGAAGATTCTAGGTATGACCCTGACATTAAGGTGTTAAATGTTCTTGCAGTTAAGAGTTATAAGAGGCATAGTTTTTATTAACCCTTTGTTTTGCAGGTCCGGAGTTTGGGAATGAATGTTTATTTCCTGAATGTTTGAAGCGGTGTCTATTTATGAATTATTGTACATGCTTTAATGATTTAGCACTACACTGTTGCATACACAACCATGCCGCCAGACCTGGGCCACAATAGGGTATTTTAGAATTGTGTTAAGAAAGATACGACCTCGAATGCGAGACCGCAATGTAGAGGCCGCCTTTCTTTTCCCCAAAATTTCTTTCTGACTGTCGTAAAGTATCTATCTTTAGCCGCTATTTGCGTGACTATAAGATATTCTTTTCGACTTGACCGAGGTTAAAAGGACTTGACACCAACGTGAGACTACGACAATCGGGCATTCTTTTAGCTTCACTTTGCTGAATCAATCTAGATAGAAATCGAACCTCACTTCTCATGCGCATGTCTCTATGATTGCCATGGTTCCCGGTAAAGTAAGTTTTATATTCCTGCATTTTGCGATTTACTTATTTTCATATATCCTGGTCGGTCTATGATTAGTCTTAGGTCATTTGTGGATTTAATACCATGGTCATTTTGAAAAAAAATAGTCACTAAATTTTTTTTTGAATATTTACTTCAAATTCATGCCCTTATTTTTATAAGCATGATAAAATCATTGTATTCCCAAGGGGTTTCTCATTGTTTTCTAAAATGTAAAAAAATGATGTCTAAATAAAAAAGGATATGCCCCGTTAACACTACCAGCGCCTCGGCCTGGCGGTACCCGGGGAATGAGCGGTCCAGAGTGACTGGGGTTCGAACCCCAAGGTCGCTGTTGTAAAAAATATATATAACAAAAAAAATTTTGCATCTCTTATTTTTTGCAAGAAAGGGAAAGTACTAGACTAAGTCATGAACCGATCCCTTACGAAATCGTATACTCATTCATTGCCACTTCTTCACAAGTAGTTACAGATTAAATGGCAGAAGAAAACGCACCGAATCGTCTCACCAACATGGAAAACGAAATGAAGATGATTTTCAATGCAATCGAAAATCTCACGAAACAGGTGGAATCCATCCATGACAAACTCACTATCACGTCTGCATCAATTGAAATGATGTTACCGCCACCGTTTACTGGAAATGATCAAGTCACAGCTAGTAATAGCAAGATGCGCATGCTAGAGGACGATCCGCTTCCACTTTCCATTAGGAAGGCTAAACTTGTAAGTGCACCGATGACTAAACATGACAAAAGCCTTGCAAAGGTTGAGGAAATGTTGAAGCAGTTACAAGGCCCACAGCATTCTCTCTCACTTGACCTATCTATGTAAAAAAGGGTCAAGGTACCAGAAAAATTCAAAATGCCAGACTTCGAGAAATATAATGACATCTCTTGCCCCAGGCACCACTTGCACATATATCATGTGCGAATGACCCAGTATGCTGATAATGAGCCCCTCATAATTCAGACTTTTCAAGCAAGCTTGACAGGACCAGCGTTGACATGATATATGTCAAAGGATGTAGATGCCTTCAAATCTTGGAATGATATCGCTGATTCATTTGCCAAGCAGTACTAATTTAACCTCAACATCACATTTTTTCGTGACGACCTCGAACGTACTGAGAAAAAGAAGAGTGAATTGTTCAAAGAATATGCCACCAGATGGAGGAATTTGGCCACCCATGTCACCCCAGAACTTCTTGACCGTGAATAAATGAAGCTGTTCATTAAGTCTCTTCCATATGAATACAGACACCGACTAGTTGGCGCTACTGCTGAGTCACTTAATCGACTCGTTCCAGTAGGCGAACGCATCGAAATGGGATTGCGTGAAAGGTGGTTTACTGACCCCGCCTCCATAAGTAGTAGACTCATCACGAAAAAGGAGAATGAGCTCCTGGCAAATGTGAATTTCACATACATCCAAACCGCCCGTTAGTTCAGATGAGTGGTGGGCAGCAGTCGGCCTCAAGCCACCAGTCGCCCCAAAGGCGAAATAACAAAAAGCAGTTCACTCCATTCCTCGAATCCTCGTCTAAGGTGCTGGCAATTCTCCGGAAGAAGGGCTTACTCTCTGCCAAGCTGACGCATCCTAATCTTGAGAAGTTCTCCAACTATGATCCATCCAAGAAGTGTGACTATCATATTGGTGAGATAGGGCATTCAACTGATAAGTGCTACACCCTTAAGTGCCGAATCCAGAGTTTGCTGGACAAGAAAGCTTTCTCATTCCAGACCGGTGAAGGGAATGGATGCAAGCCTACTTGAGTAGAACTCCTTTCACCCTTTTGCATGAATTCCTGAAAAAGGGGCAATCCTTGTATTTTGTTTTAAGTCGTCATTTCTACATGAAGAAATGCCTGTTTGAACTCCCCCTCCCCTTAGGTTGTAAATCCACTTGTTCTAAATAAATAATGTTTTGAGGGCTTGAGAAAGTATTCTAAATCGGCCCATTGATGATATCCAGTCATGTAAAGGAAAGTGTTCTGAGGCTCGGGCTTCCTCATGCTTCCTCGTTTCTAAACTTTTGAAAATAAAACTAATGTTTTATCATTTTTTCAAAGGACCAAAGAAAGAATTGTAGTAGAAAGGCGTGCATACTCATAGCCCTGTTTGTTTTTCTAACTCGCTCACTTCATGTCTCCGAGCATACTCCCTTTTGATTTGTTATTACGAAGGGAACATTTGGAAATGACACAAATTGAAGAGCACGTCAGACCCTAGTGATGATACCAGACCAAGAAATCTGATAGGAGCAGTCCGAGCGAAGATCATCCAACCTTCAAGACGAAATGTAGGGCAAATTTCATTACTACTAGTGTGAGATATCAATCCCGGAGAGTCAGAGAGAGGGCTGGGCATTCCTTGACTCCATGATGAGCGAAACATCATTTCTTATAAGAAAGTCGGGGGCAAACTAAGAAGAGATTACCCCTTTTGAAAGAAAAATGCATGTCTTATTCCTTAATAAATTTTGGAAATGACATTACATCCATTTTCTTTTGCAGGTGATGAACTGAGGAACATGCTAGACTCTGCCGTGCTAGGGAGCCGGATAGAGCACAAATGTTTGGGACCTCTCGAACGAAACATGACGAAATACTAAAAGAATATATCTCGTTCCTTGTCCTAGCCCAAGTCCGTGCAAATAACTAATGTGTTCTTTCCTTAAAATGCAAGGAGCGCTTGATTAGGAGAGTAGACTAGGGGGCATGCAATCCCCCAAATCCATAAAAAATGGTGTATTTCGTTCCTAAAATTCATCCATTTTAGCGTAGAAATGACATATCATTTCCTTTTATATAGGACGGATTTGAGTAAAGGTTCAGTACAAGCAACTAGAAAAGACTTTGCATATGACAAGATAGCACCAATCCTAATCCTAACAGTCATGGAAGTCTCGAAGGTGGTCATCGAAAAGGATTATAATGCCCATATCAGTCGAAGACATTTAAAGTCAATATTAGCTTTGCTGCGAAGATCCCCATGCAAGCAATTGCACATGCCTTGTACGGTCAAGAATCAGAGGATTTTTTAGAAGCTCCTCAACATGTCGGGACCGCATTGACACAACATATGCTGAGAATAGGACCGTCTAGTTGGGAGCACCTTCAAATATAGAGGATTTCATTCGAGCTTCAAAACCAATCAAGGAGGAGCTTCAAAAAAAAAAAACTCTACTAGCTTTGAAGGCAAAAAGAGAAGAAGGGTAATTTGGTATCGTTCTCAGTTTACCCTTGATCATTTCACTGCTGACATGAGCTCATTTTATTCTTAGCAGGAATTGTCAACATTCGAGAAGAGCTCAAGGAATTGCTAGCTTAAACTCAAATGAAGGGAGACATCAAAGGTAATGTTGTATCGTTCCCAAATTCTATCCCTCAAAGAGCAGTTCATTAACATGGTCTCTCTCATTACATTATAGGTTTATCTCGCCGCCGCCACAGCACAAGTAAGTATCTCTTTCCATAAAACTATTTTCATAAGAGTAGAAAGGATCAAGGAAAGAGGAAACATTTAAAGCGAATAAATGCTTAATCCTCCCTCCAAATATATCGCATGTCTTTTGGAAAGAAATTTTGCACAGTAATTTTACCTGTTTAATTCACTAATTTCATGTGAAAATGTTGGCAATTCGAGGAATGGTGTCGAATTGCTCGGGTATGCTGAAAGAGATGTGTCGGAATGACGAAAGGCAATCCTTAGTCCATACACATCCCCATGTACTGATCCATGGCGAGACGAGTGAAAAGATTCCATGTCTGCAAGGTAAAAGGATTTCTCGCATAAGGTACGATAGCCAAAATGATGAGAGGCAGTTCATTTCTCTGCCCCATACACTACCGGTGATCCTTTGCTTAACCATTTTGAACCCATAAACTTAGAGGTTCCTTTCAAATTACCCTTGTTAAGAATCACTCCATATTTGGGCAACTGGAGGTAAATCGGCAGCACAAGGTGAGAAAAATGGATAGAAATTTTCTTGTTCTCACTTGCATCAATTTTCGAGTGTTAATATTGCGGATAAACTCTCACGATGATTTAAACCCTAGGATGACGAAGAGCAGTTCTTCTTCTGTCCCATACACTTATATCTCTTCCTAGCCCAATTGAGCTTGTAGTTTCATTTCGTAAGAATCCAGTTGGTGATCATCTCCCACACTAGGGCAAGGCAAAGGTTATCACAGTTCAAACACATCATGGTCCGGAGTGTCAACTGAAGTTGAAAACCCCAAGAGCCTAATAATATTGTTTTGTTCAAAACTTGATAGGTTAGTCCTGACAACACCAAAAGAACACAAAAAAATGATGAAATGAATCAACAAAAATTAAGGGCGTGAAAAAGCAGTATGCCTGGTAAAAGCAAGATCAATGCTCATAAATAAAAAAATACTGAAAACTAGGGGTATAAAAAAGCAGTGTGCCTGGTAAAAGCAAGGCCAATGCCCATAGACAAAATAACCAAAAAATGAATTCCAACTGTAAAGGAAGTTGTATACCCAAGCGAATTCATAATTGTTGGATAAAAGTCTAAGAAACCAAAGCGCCAAATTTCCCTCGGGGATTTTCAAAGTGGATCCTGACAGTGGAGAAAAAAACTAGTGGCAATGCCAAAATGAGCACCAATTCTCACCCCTACACACATTTTTTAGCCTAATGATCATTTCGTTTCTCAACCTGTAAACCAAGCCTACGTTACGTCCCTCATGAAGTCTCTTCTGACTATGGCACCTGAATTAACGTAAAGTTCAAATGTTTATAAACATCGCTCGAGGAAGTGCGAGCAAGACTACTTCTGTCTGATTTTACGGGATTCTTGACTTGTAAACCCAGAGATGATTGCGGAATATTTTCTTTTATGGTCGTGATTTGGACAATCTTCTTTGATAAGCCATTGACCAAGCCTGTATTACAATCCTGATAAAGACCTCTCAGATTGGCAAGATCGTACCGCTTGCGAGAAAACTCATACCCTTGTCGATGTGACAACGGTCAGATTAAGTGTTTTCGATGTTCTCGCATTAATGGTCAGGACAAACAACCCCTTTTCAATGAAGAGTGGAAGGTCCCTCATTCAGCATCTTAAGAAGTCCACTTTGCAAGCGACAATTGTCTTAATTGATAATTACCCCTGGTGGATATTTGGTGATGCAAACATGGCAAAATCATCATGCATGAACTTTAACATGAGTTATCTACAGCTCCAGTGAGCTTTGAAATGTGCCTTCTAGAATAACCTTAATTATCTATTTCCTCGACGAATGCGCATACTTTTTGCACAGAAACATGTCTAACGGAAGACATGCCTAAAGGACCGGTGATACTAGCCAAGTATTCCCCTTGAGCATTTTAATCGCCCTGTGGTGCGCTCGAAGAAAAGTTTCAGGGACTAAGCAGGCACTCATTACCCTATGGTGCGCTCGAAGAAGGCTTCGGGGACTAAGCAGGCACTCATCGCCTTGTGGTGCGCTCGAAGAAAATTTTTAGGGACTAAGCAGGCACTCATCACCCTGTGCTGTGCTCGAAGAAGGCTTTGAGGACTAAGTAGGTACTCATCGCCCTGTGGTACGCTCGAAGAAAAGTTTCGGAGACTAAGCAAGCACTCATCGCCCTGTGGTGCACTCGAATAAGGCTTCGAGGACTAAGCAGGTACTCATCGCCCTATGGTGCGCTCGAAGAAAAGTTTCGGGGACTAAGCAAGCACTCATCGCCCTATGGTGCGCTCGAAGAAGGCTTCGGGGACTAAGCAGGTACTCATCGCCTTGTGGTGTGCTCGAAAAAGGCTTTGGGGATTAAATAGGCACTTTAATCGCCTTGTGGTGCCCTCGAAGAAGGTTTCAGGGACTAAGCAGGCACTCATCGTCATGTGGTGCGCTCGAGAAAAGCTTCAAGGACTAAGCAGGCATTCATCGCCCTGTTGTGCGTTCGAATCGGGTACTAAGCAAGCAAAACCGAACATTGGACTAACCCTCTATTCACCAGGTACCTACGATTGTTTTGGTACCTCTGAACATTGGACTGACCCTCTGTGCCCCAGGTACCTATGATTGTTATGGTACCCCCAAACATTGGACCGACCCTCTGTTCGCCAAGTACCTACAATTGTTATGGTACTCCCCGAACATTGGACCGACCCTCTGTTCACCAGGTACCTACGATTGCTATGGTACCCCCCGAACATTGGACCGACCTCTGTTCGCCAAGTACCTACGATTGTTACGGTACTCCCCAAACATGAGATCGATCGCCTCTGTTCAGATTAAGCCTTTTTAGGTACTTTTGACAAGATTCAAGTACTTCGACAAGCAAACCTCAATCAAGGCGACCAAAGATAGGTTCGAGTCCTAGATAAACGATTTTCTCATCAAGGTGATCGAAGATAAGTATGGGTCCTAGACAAACGAAAATCCAGTTGAGGCGACCAAAGAAAGGTTCGGATCCTCGACACACAATATCAACTATCTGGAATTACTCTACCTTCTTAGCAAGGTAAGTAACCTCAGGTATGTCTTTATTTGCTTTAGCATGCATCATCTTATATTATATCATTAAAAAATGGGACAAATGATCCCGCAGAAAATAACATTCATTGAACATGCATGGGCCAAATTTAGGTGTCATTTATCTTTGAACCCAACCTATGAACTCACATTCAAATAGGGGCAGCTGTTAACACCTATTTTACCCCAAATTAATTATAAAATTTTTTAGGGGTTAATGTCCTTAATTCCTAAAAACAAAAAATGTTATTTAATTGCTTTGCATATAGACATTAGGTGCATTTGCATTAATAGGGCATATTGAAGCATATTTTTTTAATAAATTTAGAATAAATTTTTTTAAAAAAAATTAAATATATATAAATCAGACCGGGCCAGGCCAAGGCCGGCCCAGCCCATTCCTCCTTCTCCCCCAGCCCAACCCAGCTTCTCTCTCTTTCCCTCTCCTCTCTTTCCCCGCTCCTTCCTCCCTGTGCATTGAACGCCACTCAACCAAGGAATGGCTGATACGTTCTGCCCAAGGAGAAGCCAAGGCCAGAGCAGACAGAGCAAAGAACAAGCGGCCAAGGGAGGCGGAGCAGGTGGCCACCGGCCACTATAAAAGGCGAAAACAGAGAAGAGAGAAAAGGGGGGTCCGGTTTGGTGAAGGAGAGATAGAGACCGAGAGTAAGATTGAGCGAGATCTGGAGAGGAGCCATGAGAGTTGAGCCGAGACAGAAAGAGGGAGCTTCTGAATGCCACCGCGCCTCAGCCTCAGCGACCAACTCTCGCCGCCGAGCCTGGGGAGGGCTCGGTTGAGAGATGAAAAACAGGGGAAGGGGGGTCCGGTTCAATGAGGGAACGAGAGAGGGACCGAGAGTGACGACTGAGAGAGAGCGAGGCCGAGTGAATCCCTCCGGTAGCAGCCACACTCGAGCCCTCTATCGACGCTACCTGAGACCCTTCTTTCCGTGAGTTGCGCCCCTGTTTTTTCTACCCTGTTTTTTTTTACGTGTTGGCCGGAGCTCGCGGCCCGCTGGCCCACGCGAACTCCGGCCCCCATCCGTCTTCGTCTCGTCGCTAAGTGTGTTGTAGGTCGCGTACCGGAAGTGCCTGTTCGGGTATGAATCCCGGTTGAGCCAAGGATCCGCCATTTTTGCAGCGGCTTCCACCTGCTCGACCAAATGCTTCAACTAGATCTAAAAATTTGTGCCGAGAATGTTTGTTCCCAGAGTTGTCCCGACCATGAAGGGGTCAGCAAGGACAGAGACTGTCGTTAGCAGCCCTGGTTGAAGGCCGTGACTTGCCGAGCATCATTCACGGCCGGACGTGGAGGCTCGGCCGTAGCTGGTTCTTCTCGGTCAGTCCGGTAAGAGGCGGTTAGGCGAAGGGGAGTTCTCGCCCCAGGATGACTGAGATGGAAGCCGGGGCCGACCGAAGAAGGGAGGCCGTCGGCAGTCGTGGTCGCCGGCCGCGGAAGCCAGTGCCCCTCGACGACTGAGCGAAGCCCTGCAGAACAGGGGAGTCGTGGCCACGTAGAGCAGAGAAACAGGGAAGTCGGGTCTGAAATGGGGAAATTCAGGTCGGAACCGGGTTGGGCGAAAAGCCTGACTTGGTTCCCCCTTTTTTTTATTTTTTTTTAATTCTTTTCTCCTTCCGGGTCGGGTCCGGGTCGGTTCTGACCGGATCCGGATCCGCCGACCCGACTCAGTCAGATATTATATTTATATTATATTATTTTTAATTAAAAATATTATTTTTTAAAAAATTAAAAAATTATTTTTTTTCTTTTAAAATTAGGAAATAGTTTAGATATTAGTATTTTTGAATATTTTTCTAAATTATATGAATTATTCGATTAATGATCATGTTTAAATCGGATAATCCTATAGGACGTACGGTAGCATTTTGCGTGTTATTTTCGCTACTGTTGTATTATTATTATGCATGGTATTTTTAATTAGAATATAATTGCATCAATTGTCATGTTTTAAATGTTATCGCTTTAGTTAGGGCTAAAAGCTTAGGCTGCATATCTAATTTGACTTCTAATCGTTAATAATTGTGTACTCGTTTGATCACCTCACATGTTAGGAGAAATGGCCTAAAATTAATCTAAATTGCCTGACAAATATTTTCTAAAATGAACAAGGTAAAAAGGAACCGAAAGGGCATTAGTTACCAAACTAATGTAACCAAGTCCCCGAATTCATTTAATCTCTAGTTCGTAGAAGTAGGGTGATTCTCCCGTTACTTTACTTGGATGTCTAATCGACCCACCTCAAACCGATTAGTGGTGACTTCTAGAAAAAATCACTTGCAGGTTAAAAACATAAACCCTAAGTCGCGATATGATATGGACTTGAGAGAGCCCGAGTTAAGTCCCCAACCTAGACTTAGCACCGTCGGAGGTGAGCCTCCTTTTTAAAAAAAAAAATTGGAGGTCGGTCGCGACAATCGTTGTCATTGCAAGTAGAATCATCAAGTGAAATAATATACTTTTTTTTTCTTGGGTTATTCACGTGTGATGCGAGACCCATCACAATTTCTCGGAATGTGAATGAATTTGGATTGAATCAGGTTATATTTTTATTGGGGAATGGCATGTCCCTTGCTCCACATGGAAACAAATCTCGTGATTACGAAATGATGCAACATGCCCACAAAACCCCCACACAAATCTTCCTCTCTTCTTTTCTCCTCCTCCTCCTCCTTCCCCACATGTTATATTAGAGGAGGACAATTTCAGTTCAATGTTATCTCACAAGCTATGGCTATCTCAGGCTCAGAGACCCCATCACAAGCCTCGCCACCACCAACAACAACGACAAATACACCTGCTTTGATTGAAGTGGAGACTGCGAAGTGTGCTTCCTGTGGATTCACAGAGGAATGCACCCCTGCCTATATCCTCCGGATTCGAGAACGGTACCAAGGAAGATGGATTTGTGGGCTCTGCATTCAGGCGGTGAAGGATGAGGTCTTGAGAGCAGACAGGCTCATATCCACTGAGGAGGCCTTGAATAGGCACATCAGCTTTTGCAAGAAGTTCAAGTCGTATGATCCCTTGAAGGAGACAGAGAACCCCATCTCTGCCATGGGGAAACTGATCCGGCGCAGCTTGGATTCGCCGAGGGCCCTCCGGTCAAATTCGAGCAGCACTTTGCCAGGAATCGATTCAGTCACACCGGCGCTTGTTCGGTCTGGGAGCTGTTTTTCTTCTATATCTAGTTGACTGAGGTATATATATATTCCCAGAGCAGAGGAACTATGTTTCTGGTATGGGCATCAGGGTTTTCTACGCTCTTCCTGTAATTTAATTTGCTGGATGATACCCTGGATTTGGCTATGCATTTGCTGATTTTCTATGTACATATGATACCTGATCTGATGTCTTACTTGGAATTCTCACGTAGTCACGGATGACGATTTTACGTTTGTACATGCTTCTTGCTCAGAGAATTCAAAGTCTAGGTTGATACAGAAATTTTCTGCGAAAGAGGGATTCATATTCATGTCCAAGGGTTCATGTCCTTGCACTTTCAGTTTCAATAGCTGTAAATGTTGAGAAAACCCATTGGCGATCCACCAAGCAACGTCCATAAAGTTTCTCTGTAAAATTCACTTCAGTTTCTGTTAGCTTATCATAGATTCTTGACACTTGACTAGTTTGATGAACATAACAAGGGAAATCAAATTTTAGTTAGACTACCTTTTAGACAAGTTTTATCCATGGAAGAACGAAGAAGAGGGAAGATGTGGATCCCACCTCTGTCCCTGATGAAAATTATGGCCTATTTGGCTGGTTTTCTGGCATATACTGGTAGGACCATTTGTGTTAAATGGATCGATTTGGAAGGTAGTAAAAGTACGAGGAAAGAGAACGCATAAAATGCATGGTGACAATCCGACCGACGATGAAATTGCAAAGAAGATTCCTCTGGCGATAGCTATGAATGGCACTGTCAAGGACACAGAACGTGCTTTGATTTCTTTTGTTACTAGTGCCTGGGATATTTGCGAGGATTTTCATGTGGGTATGATGTCTCTCTCACTCTCACTCTCACTCCACTTGGTCTGGTCTAATGTGAAAAGAGTGGTCATGCTCACTTGCGCAGTGAGCTTTGATCAGTTCACTGTCGGTACAAGAGTCCATGATTTGTGCCATTGGGTTGCATGTTGCTTTATGGCATGAAGCTTCTGGTTGTGTCTAGACATAAGTTTTTGCTAGTGTGAACTCTTATGAAACACCAGACAGAATTTGATGGGACAGTGGAGGGGTTGCTGGCACCTTTACACTACAGAATCCACACTGAAGGCCGAAACATCACTAGGCGAAATAAAGGTGTTTGGTGTAGTCATTGTTCACTAAAAATGTAAGAGCAGATGGTTGATATTGCCAAAGAAGAAGAACCTCTTCATTTGCTGTCATGCCCTCGTTCACATGATTCTTCTTCAAGTTCCATCGATAGTTCTCTTTGTCCACGCACCCTTCGTTTCATGTTATGAACAAGCTTTTTTTCTACCTAAATCGACTTCATGTTCCACCATTTTTCTCCCACCCTCCACCATTTTTCTGTCCTTCTGTCTTCCTTCAATCTACAGTACCTCCATCAACCTCTTGTAGAAGTCTAACAACGTTGGCGCCGCCGATGTTCAACCACTTCTCATTCATTTCGCTCGAGCTATGTCAAATTTGGAAACTATTCCATTGTTGTCGAAGGGTTATTGTCCCCATAATGCTTTCTTCAAGCCGCTACAACCCACCTTCATAGCCTTTATTGTTGCCATGAACGAAGAAGCTGTCTGTCGCCTGGTGCATCTTCAATTTATCGTCACACCCCACCACTTCCATGTCCACTTCTATTACTTTTACTCCATGTTCTTCTCGTGCTTTATCTTTATTTGATGATATTATATGAATAAACTTCATACTAAATACAATCGTATCTTCTTTTTCCAAACATACTTCTAGTTTTAAATTATCTATTAAAAACACTTAGAAAAAACCGTATTTTGAAGTATCCGCTAATACACGCCTACAAGTTTGGGGGAAAAAAGAAACAAATACGCTCAATTCATAATCATGTGGGATTGTTCAGTTTTAATAAAAAAATTCGATGCAACTAGAGTCTATCACGTAATCCAACAAGACCAATTCCGAATTGTATCGATACGTGCGGGTTCTTTAGATTTCACGGATCTTCCGACTCCCGTTCAAGACATTGTCAAAAGAAGATAAGTATTCCTTGCCCTTTTTAGCAATCCTTTAATATTAGTAAAGTTCAAAGTTGCCAAAATCACGGTTTGTTTGTTGTCCCGTTCCAGTGAGCAGAGGAGTCAGCTGCTCTCCAACTGTTTGTTGAATTTCCCAACTCACCACCATCCTGCTAAAGCCGACGCAGTCCTCCACGAACCCCACCACGCAAAGTATCCACACGTTTGAGAAAAACAGATAAAACCATCATGATTACTGACCTAGGTCAAATAGCATACTTTTTTCTATTCGGTTATTTACACGCGATGCGAGACCTGCAAAAACAGAGGAGTCTCGCAGATGTCCGTCACGGTGCGGAGGTCGCGGCTGCCTTCGTTGTCCAGATAGAGAGCAGCAGGCAGATCAGTTACGGAGCAAGGAGCAGCAACTGTCGTCGCGGTGAGGGGGAAGCCCGTGGCGTCGCCGGAACAGGGCAGGGACGGCATCGGACCTCCTCTCGTCGGCGCGGGACAGGCTCGGCCAGGAAGGTGCTGCTCGGCCCGCGGCTTGATGCAGCGGATCACCAAGCAGCAGCAGCGTCGTGCTGAGGTTCGGGAACAGCAGCAACGTCGAACGGCAAGCGAGCGGCGTCAGTCGGCTAGGCTCAGTGTTGGAGGCAGCAGGGCAGCAACCCCGGCACAGCGTTGCGAAGAATTTTTTTGATTACCATAATGGAACAAGCTGCTAGAGCACGATCAGGTAACAAAGAACAGATAGAACAACTAACTTTCGCTTACGAACAATTTTCTTCATTACCGTAGTAACCAGAATCTGATTCAAGACCTTATATATGAGAACTGAAGTTAAAGGCAGCAGAGCTCAGGAATGGTCGAGTACCACAAGGTTGGCAGGAGGGGGAGAAACGATTTCGTTCCTGCCCACACATGTTGCCCTAATTCGGACGTCTGTTACGGAAGTGGCTGTGAGAATGGCAAAGGAGGAAGAAGAGGAGATACAGATGGAGAGAAAAGAACGTTCAATGTTAAGACTAAATAAATTTAATTTATGACGAGAGCAACAAGGTCGTTGTAGTATAGTGGTGAGTATTCCCGCCTGTCACGCGGGTGACCCGGGTTCGATCCCCGGCAACGGCGTCGTCTTCTTTTTCTTTTGTGTTTTTTTTGCTTTTGCAAATGTACGATGGCGCTCTCCGGCGAAGCAAAGTTGCTCTTCACGGTTTGCTGATCGAAGTTAACTGCAATTCGTGTTCAGGCACTAGAGTCGCCGTGGCTTATCAAAGCGAGGTCTTTTCGGCTCGATCTTTCACAATTTCTCGTTGGTGTTGTTAGAATTTGACTGCAAGCTCAAAACGCCGATGATAAATGCTGTCGTCGGCAACGTGCAGATGCAGCTTCGCCGGCAAATGCTTCGCTATGTGTTGACGACTGGGTTCGGGGCAGCAGACGTTGGGCGAAGAGTGTTGTTAATGGCTTAACATTGCTCGTGTCGGCCTTATGCGTCGTAGTTGAAAAGGCACTTAGGTTTGTTTAATGGTAAAGGCACAGCATGACACATAAAAATGGAAACATGACTAATTCAATAATAAAAACCGTGACAAATATAAGAGACTTTTACTAAGATCTCTTATAAATAAAAAATACCATGACTTGTTCATTAATAGAAATATTCAGGGTTCAATTTAGTAGTATTATTCTTTTCATTCTCTACGCATTTCCTATTTGGACCTCCACCTCCCCTTTTCTTGACTTTCACCGGGTTGGATTTTTACAAAATTTGTAAAGGACAAAAAGAATGCCCAAAATAATAATCACGACCAGACCATGAATCTCTCCACGATAATGGCCACCCATTCCGGCATAGGTAGAATGTTGCCAAAACAGACGTCGTTATTACCGATGTTTAGCACAATAGTTTGGACCTCGGAACCATTCGCGGCGGCGGCGAGGGCGGTGAGAGAAAGCATGACCAAGAAGAACAATGTAGCCATCTTCACTTAGCTAATCTCTCTAGAGGATATGAACATATATAAACAGAGGAGAGTCCCTCTCCTCTAGTGTGAAACTCTGAGTGATGTTCCTACTCAAAATTCGCTACCAATGAACGATCAAATAGGGCGGGGTAGTCCAATACTCGCTTTGGCCTCTCTTCTCTCTCCCTCGCCTGTCAACACTTAATCCAATTCCCCATCCCATCCCATGGATGCCCATGCCGGTTTGCTTTTCAAACCGTACTTTACTCGTACTTTTGAATGTGCGACTTCCCTATGCGACCCGAAAATTTGCAATATCTCGATTCTTGAAATTGATAATCTCTTGGTTTTAGAGATTGGGATTTCCAAAATCTGTCAATCCCTGATCAATCTTCTAATTAATGAATTGAATTTTCCGTTATTTGTCATTGAATCTTTTTGAGCTTGTCATCAAGGGAATGACTAATAAATTCAATATCTTTAATGCCATGCAACGCATGTGCAATGTACGTGCAATAGATGTGCAAAGAATGTGCATCATACGTGCAACGGACATGCAACTCATGTGTACGAACACGCGCTTATCAATGGCTTAACATTGCTCGTGTCGGTCTTGTGCATTGTAGTTGAAAATGCACTGAGGTTTGTTTGATGGCAAAGACACAACATGACAAATAAAAATCGAACCATGACTAATTCAATAACAAAAATCTTGAGCAATAGAAGAGACTTTTACTAAGATTTTTTACAAATAAAAAATACCATGACTTTTTCACTAATATAAATCTTCAGGCGTCAATTTGGTAATATTATTTTTTTCATTCTCTACACATTTCCTATTTGGACCTCCATGTCCCCTTTTCTTGACTTTCACCGGAATTGGATTCTTACAGAATTTGTATAAGACAAAAAGAATGCCCAAAATAATAATCAAGACCAGATCATGAATGTCGCCATGATAATGGCCACCCATTCTGGCATAGGTAGAATGTTGCAAAATGGATGTTGTTACTACCGATGTTTAGCACCACAGTTTGCACCCCAGAACCGTTCGCAGTGGTGGCGGGGGCGGCGAGAGAAAACATGACCAAGAAGAAGAATGTAGCCATCTTCACTTAGCTAATCTCTCTAGAGGATATGAACATATATAAACAGAGGAGAGGGATTGTTCTTTGTGTGAAACTCTGAGCAACGTTCCAAGTAAAAATTCGATACCAACAAACGATCAAATAGGGCAGGGCAGTCCATTGCTCGCTCTGGCCTCTCTTCTCTCTCCCTTGCTTGTCAACACTTAATCCAACTCCCCATCCCATCCCATGGATGCCCATGCCAATTTTCTTTTCTCACCGTACTTTGCTCGTACTTTTGAATGTGTGATTTCCCAATGCGATCCGAAAGTTTGCAATATCTCGATTCTTGAAACTGACAATTTCTTGATTTTAGAGATTGGGATTTCCGAAATCTATCAATCCCTGATCAATCTTCTGATTAATGAATTAAATTTTCCATTATTTGTCATTGAATTTTTTGTGCTTGTCGTCGAGGGAATGACTAATAAATTCAATATATTTAATCCTGTACAACGCATGTGCAACATACGTGCAATAGACATGTAACACATGTGCATTATAGGTGCAACGGACGTGTAACTCACGTGTACGAACACGCGCTTATTAATGGTTTAACATTGCTCATATCTGTCATATGCATCGTAGTTGAAAAGGCACTGAGGTTTGTTTAATGGCAAAGCCACAGCGTGACAAATAAAAATCAAATCATGACTAATTTAATAATAAAAATCATGACAAATATAATAGACTTTTACTAAAATTTCTTACAAATAAAAATACCATGACTTCTTCATTAATAGAAATATTCATGCGTCAATTTAGTAATATTATTCTTTTCATTCTCTACACATTTCCTATTTGGACCTCCAGTCCCCTTTTCTTGACTCTCATCGGAATTGGGTTCTTACACAATTTGTACAGGACAAAAAGAATGCCCAAAATAACAATCAAAACCGGACCATGAATGTCGCCACAATAAGGGCCACGCATTCCGGCATAGGTAGAATGTTGCCAAAACGGGTGTCGTTACTACCAATGTTTAGCACCATGGTATGGACCCTGGAACTATTTGCGGCGGCGGCGGCGTGAGAAAGCATGACCAAGAAGAAGAATGTAGCCATCTTCACTTAGCTAACATCTCTAGAGGATATGAACATATTAACAGAGGAGAGGGATTGTTCTCTGGTGTGAAACTCTAAGCGACATTCCAAGTCAAAATTCACTGTCAACAGACGATCAAATAGGGCTGGGCAGTCCAATGCTCGCTCTGGCCTCTCTTCTCTCTCCCTTGCTTGTCAACAAACGATTAAATATGCAGCGAAAAACGTCCATCTTGGACTATCTATGCCGAAATGGGTAGCATACTCCTCGAGACTTTGATGGTCCTAGTTAGACCTGTTAAACGGGTGGATCGGATCGGGTTTGGATCGGATTATAAATGGTCCGATCCAAATTGAGCCATTAATCCGTTTATGACACATCTATTGTAATATAAATATCCCGACCTGATCCATACTCAACCCATATTGCTAAAACCCTTCTATATTTAACCCAATCTAGGCAAATTTGTTTCTTATGATTTTTTAAAAAAATTATACTGCTAAAACATTTTCATGCAATACAAAGCTAGTAGACAATTTTCATAATCTTTTTTAAAAATTGAGGCTCCATTTGTTTCACGAAAAATGCGACATTTCTAGAAAATGTTTTTCATGAAGTCATTTTTCAAGAAAATAACAAAATGTTCCAGTGTTTTGCTGAAACCTGAAAATAAACTGGAAAATATTTTTGGACGTTTCGTATATAAAATCTAATTTGATTTTACTTTGTGCACTCATTTTAATAATTTTAATAATTTTTTTTAAAAATAGAATTTTTAATTCTTTTTCTTTTTTGTTTTTTTGTTTTTCCATTATTTTTGGCCTTTGGCTAGCCACAGTGACGGCCAACAACCGGCCACAGGGCGAGGACAAGCTACTCAAGGCTCGCCAAATCGGCGAGGCTGGAGTGTCACCTAAGGCCGTTGAGGCCTTGCCCAATCGGCGAGCTTGAGCTCGCTGACCTCGGGCAAGCTCGTCCTCGCTAGCCTCCAGCGAGCTCATCCTTGCCCTGTGGCCGGTCATCGGCTGTCACTGTGGCCGGCCACTGGCCGAAAATAAAGAAAAAAGAAAAATAAAAGAAAAGGTAAAAATAAAAATAAAAGAAAAAGAGAAAAAATAAAAATAAATTTGGTTTTTTTGAAAATATTTTTATGAAGAGGGAAAGAGTGTGTGTGGGCCTAGTGGGTGGGTTGTAAATGGGTTTGTTATAGACCCATTTAAACCCACATATAAGAAAGGCTTAGAATTCAAACCCATTAACAACCCATTTATTAAAACTTGACTAACTCATATATGACCCAAATCATTAAATATGGGTTTCATACCTCTAGTCATGGTTATCATTTTGTGGTATTTTTATTTTTTTTTACTGTAAAAACCCGATACCGGTACAATTCAGGAAAGGGGACATCGAAATCGAAATGGTAAATATATAGTGAAAAAGAGAAAAATATTACCACATAGTGAAAAAATAATAATAATATGAGGCGGTTGACGCCTGAATTTTTGTTGATGAATTAATCTTATTCATTTTCATCTTATTCTCTCCTCGCTTCCCAAACAAAGCACTGGATTGTTTTGGATTCATTTCCACACTCAAAAATTAAAACCATTAAAATAATCCCATCGTCTTCTAATAATAAGAGTGTGTTCATGTATGTACTTTGCACGTCAGTTGCGCATCAATTGCACGTAAGTTGCACATCCATTGTACATATGATGCACGTGCATTGCACGAGATAAAAGATATTGAACTTGTGAAATGTTTGCCCATTTTAGATGGATAACTATGCCTTGATTTTTTTCCCCTTGATTTTATGGCTAATAGTTTTTTTCTTAAAACTTTATGCGGAGAAAAACATTCATCTTGGCCTCTATCTTGGACTATGTATGCCGGAATGGTTGGCATACTCCTCGAGACATTGATGGTCCCGATTATCATTCTGTGCCATGTTGTTTTCATTTACTTTTACTTTAAAAACCCAATACCGGTACAATTTAGGAAAGGGGACCTCGAAATCCAAATGGGAAATATATAGCGAAAAAGAGAATAATATTACCACATAGTGAAAAATAATAATAAAATGAGGCGGTTGACGCCTAAATTTTTGTTTAGGAATTAATCTTATTCATTTCCTTCTTATTCTCTCCTCCCTTCCCAAAACAGAGCACTGGATTGTTTCAGTTTCGTTTTCACACTCAAAGATTAAAAACTTTAAAATAATCCTATTGTCTTCTAATGATGAGAGTGTGTTCATATGCGTACTCGTTCCTTGTCATATTGAACTTGTGGAATATTTTCCCATATTATGTGGTTAATTATGCCTTGTTTTTTCCCATTGATTTTATGGCTAATAGTTTTGTCTTAAAAGTCCATGCAGAGAAAAACGTCCATCTCGGCCATGCCTGGGTACCGGCTTGATTGGGCCTTGCCGGGCCGGGCCGGGCCCGATTTGAAAGGTCAAGTCCATTGTTAGGCCCATGAAATATCAAAAGAGGGCCCCAAGAATGACCGTTCGACGACCCCAGCAGGAAATTAAAAAGACTTTACAACCCTCCATCGCATTTTCCCTTCTTTAAATGGTAAAAAAAGTAGGAGAAGGGAAAAAAATTAAAATATTAATGGGAAAAAACGAACTGAATAGATGTCGCGACCCGCCAGATTTTTTTGATTTAGGAATTAAGGACATTAACCCCTAAAATTTGCATAATTAATTTTGGACAATTAAAAATAGGTGTCAATAATAGATGAGTGGAAAAACTCATCTTTCCAAAGACAAATAAATAGAGAGAGAAACATAGGAAATAATGATTATGCCTCTATCCAAAGATGGCAATCTTTTCTATCATATATTTCTAATTAAGGGAGAAACCGTTTTTTTTTACATAATTGTAGGGAGCGACACAGACATTAATGCTTTTTCAAAAATGAATCTTTTTATAAATTAAAAGGTACGGTTATGCGGAATAGGCATCTAAGCAAAAAGGAGAAGTATGCACCCTATCTTTCTCTTCTTATAAGCGGATGAGGAGGCATTAGAGACAATTCTTATGATTACTCTATGCTACGACCCTAGTATATTTACATGGATGTACACATGAGATTGATCTTACCAATAGAATGCAAAAGTTTTGAAGCAAAATGTCGCCAACGAAGTAAATGGTGTTTTGTGGGTATTCGTTCCTATTGTAATACTTTCGATATGCCTACAGTATCTCACCAAGTGACAAGTATTAACAAAATTATATTGCTATATCAACAGCCTTTTGGTAAATTTTTGTATAATACACGATCATAATTGGATCTATAACTTATTCTCGACAAAACATTTTCGTGGTAATCACTTTTATCCAGAGATAATGCCGATCTTTCGACGTGCTTTTAAATTAATTGCAGAACATCTTGTGATTATGGTCCATATCATATCATAAATATGTACTACTTGATCTTGTATTCATAATTAACAATTTGGTACATATATGCACGACATGAAATAAAAGCTTATCCAGCAACTTTTTTTTTTTTGGCCAACCTTTTTTTTCTTTTTTTTGCCTAGGCAGTTTATCCACTAACTTGAAAACTAACATAAATCACTTTAGGGTAAAAAACACAAACGGTCCCTGAACTTTGGCTAAATATGCAATGTGATTCCTAAACTGTAAATTTATTTAATGTGATACCTGAACTTTAGCCTAATATGCAATGTCATCCCTCAACTTTTAATTTGTTCAATGTGATCCATAAATTGTTTGTATATGTTCAATTTAGTCCCTGGACTATATGAAAATATTCAATATGATCCCTAAACTTGAATTAATAGGAGGACGACATTGACATTTTTATACAGTTTAAGGACTAAATGGAACATGTACCTAAAGTTTAGGAATCACATTAAATAAATTAAAATTTCATGGATAATATTGCACATTAGACTAAAGTTCAGGGACCAAATCATATTAAATAAATTTAACGTTCATGGATCATATTACACATTTAGCCAAAATTATGGGATAATTTGTGTCATAATCCCATAATGTTAATTAAGCTCGCTCTCACGACTTATTGCTACATTGCTAGAACGACGGCGACCCACCAAAGCCGGTCCGTCTCCAAGAAGATCAAGCAAACCTTAGCCAATCTCATCAAAGTTGGAATTTTTTTGGCATTGGGGTTTCCTTGATCAAGTGAAAAAACTTGCAGATGAAGAAGTCGCCATTACCATTGCAAAGCGCGAGCATCGGCGAGGGCAAGAATCAGAAATGGGGCAGAGAAGCTCTGGTGAAGCTCCTGCGGTGGCATTTTGGGCATGCCCAGTTCAGAGGCAAGCAGCTAGAGGCCATTGAAGCTGTCCTGTCAGGTCAAACACATGACAACATGCATAACCCTTGATTCTTTTCTGATAATCAATTAATGTACTTTCGTTTTCTTGATAAAACCATGGCAAACCGACGAATGCCGATGGTTTTTTTTTTTTTTTTGTAAAAGAGAACAATGGGAAAGTGTTGTCAATTGGGTTTTTGCTGATTTTATGTTCGCCTTGTGGGTGAGTGAAGGAAGGGATTGTTTCTGTCTGATGCCAACCGGAGGAGGGAAGTCAATGTGTTACCAGATACCTGCACTGGCCAAAACGGGGATTGTGCTTGTTGCGTGTCCTTTGATAGGTGAATGCTCTCTTGCCCTCATAACAAATGAAGTTCCTAAGTGGTTCTTTTTATCTGCATGGGATTTTGGTTGAGTTTTTATTGGCACAGGATGATCAGACTGATGTGTGTTAATTGGTGATCTTCAATTTGTTCACAGCTTTGATGGTAAGCATGAGAGGTAGCTTATCGTTAATAGTTACTATTGTGATCTTTGTAAAAATTCTCGAGTGTATACAACCAAATTTTCTTTGGTTAGGAAAACCAAGTAAGTGCATTGAAGGAGAAAGGAATTTCTGCCGAATTTCTCTCCTCTACCCAAACGACTCAAACTAAGAATAAGGTGAATCTCGAGTCTTGCATCGGTAATGAGAGATATAATCATGCTTGAGGATTTGTGGAGCTCGAGAGTCCTAACATTAATCTGTTTAATATGCACATTATGCTTAAAAAGCAATTAACAAGGCCTCTTAAGTTTTACTTTTTGCTTTCAGATATATGAAGACCTTGAGTCTGGGAAACCTTCCTTGAGGCTGCTATACGTGACTCCGGAATTGATTGCCACACCAGGGTTTATGTCAAAGCTGATGAAAATTCACTCTAGAGGGTTGCTTAATCTGATCGCCATTGACGAGGTGTGAATTTTGTGTAGACTATTCACAAGGACAGTTGGCGTGTCTTGTGTTCCAATGCAAGAATCTCGATCCCTAAAAATGATTTTCTCATCTTCTTCTTGGTATTTCAGGCGCATTGCATCTCAACATGGGGCCATGATTTCAGGTAGCTTATTTATTTGTTTCGAGCAACAAATATGGTTTATGTCTTTTGAACTGAAAGAGCTATTTTATTTATTTCTTGCAGTTTATAATTGCACCACATTCAAAAATCAACATATTGATATGTTTGTTGCTCCTGCTTTGGATGTCTTTGACTGTTCATTTCATTTATATCTCCCCACTGTTGGTTTTGTTCTATTTCAGAGTGTCCTACTGTGCATATCTAGGACGTTATTATACAACTTTGACTCATGCCTGTTGATGCTCCTGTTCTTAATTGGTGCGGTATCCCTAGTGATGCTAATAGGGAGACATCTTAATCTATCAACTAGATGGTTTTGCTTTTTTTGACAAAATTGGTCAAGCTGCAGAGATTCTGTAAGAATCTTAACTGAAAAATCTTTTATTGGAGGCATAAAAGCCAATTTCTTTCTTATTGATTTTAGTTGTTGTTTATTGATAGTCCTAGTGAATAAGTGAATAAGCATGCATAAAAAGCTTTGGGATGCCACACAAATCTTATGCATCTTATAAGAAGTAAATTTTCTTTGGTGTTAAAAATAGGCGTAATTTCCTAGATAGCAGTATGAGTTACTTTCTTGAGCATTATTTTGAAACATTTATGGACTCTTTGGTGGTACATGTGAACATGTAAGTGGAATTTATACAGCAGTGATCATGAGGCTGTCCAAATGGAGACACCTGTTGTTAATTTAGCTTTCTTTAAACTTGATATAAATACATAAGCATGGACAACCACTTCACACACATTGAGACATGTTTATTTACAGTTGTCGAGGCACATTATACGAGTGTGAGCAAGCACTTGAATGTCTGTCTCTTAGCTTTGTGGACTATGATGGTTGGATCACCCACACACATTTGGCTTTTTTCGTCAAAGTTTTAAACTTTAAACAGTTTTTCATCCTTCGTTTGTGTTTGATCTGTTTCAAACAGGCCTAGCTACCGGAAGCTTTCCTCTTTGAGGAATCACCTGCCTGGCATACCAATACTGGCGTTGACAGCAACTGCTGTTCCTAAGTAAGTGGTCTTGACTGAATTATGGAAGAATTGACCTTACTTGCTACAGGGAGAGACCCAGATTTCTTATATAAGAAAACTGACCTGACTAGTAGATAGCTCTCCATGTTTTGGCCACATATCTCTTGAAAGGCTGTGGCATGGGTTGTCACCTGTTCAAGCCATATCTCATTTATAGAAGTGGAATAACCAAAGCAAAACCAATCAACATGATTAAGACACACATCATATGAGAGCATTAATATTTGTGAATGAATGTAACAAGATAGCATGCATATTTTTTTTTCCTTGACAAATATAGTCAAACATTATTTGTACTCAAGCTTGAATTATTTGAGAAGCCGATACTTTTTGACAATTATGCTTTGAAGCGAACCCAATCTGACTGAACAAGAATAGGCGCATTGATTGGTATTGACATGTTCCAAAGTTCTGCTAGTGGTTCAGGATAATTTTAAAAGAAATATTGTAGGTCGACTGCCAGTGTAAATAATTTACATTCATCGTGGGATGAGTGGTGTGTTTGGAGTTAGTTTTGTGATCAAAATCTTCCATATGTCAGCCCTGACAACCATCCAATAGTGAATGTACAAACTTTCTCTTGCACTGGAAGTACACCAAATAAAAATCCTGTAAAAAAATTTTGAATTGTTCAAATCTTTAGTTGTGGTCATGTTTGGAAAGATCCGAGACCTTTTTTGACTGGAAAGTCATTGTTGAACTCCTTAAAGACTATTTGTACCTCTTGTTGAACTTCTTGTACCTCTCTGTTTTTGGATACATAGACAATCTGATTCATTATCAAATTGACTCCAACCAATTCTGATTTCCAGAGTTTCAACTGTTGATTTTTCGTTATCATCAATCATTTTCCATTTTCTTTAGTAGTAGAAGCCTGTAAGGGGGCGTGATGTCGGCATTTGTGTAGCAGCAGATCTAATGGCTATTCCATAAAGTTTTTTCACGTTATATTTTTTACCAGAATTAACCAATTTCCTTTTCAGGGTGCAGAATGATGTCATGCAATCCTTAGGGATGCAAAGCCCTCTGGTTCTAACATCATCCTTCAACCGTCCAAATATATATTATGAAGGTGGGTCCTTCAAGTTTCATATGTTATGCCTCTAGTTCGTCCCATGTAACTAAAGAGAGGTGGAGACATAAATCGTTAGTTAAAGGATATTTTGGACTTTAATTGGCGTGGAAATAAAACTTAGTCTGCTATTAGATGCAGGCTTTTGGAGTCAGAGAAAGCTCATGAGGAAAATTTCTTGTAGCTTTAGCTGGCAATAACCATTTTCTCTAGGACAATCTCTGGCTCAGCTGGCTGATGCAGAGAAAGCACAAGAATATGAATGTATTTACTGTTGCATAAGGGTATCATTATTTGTTCGTACAAATATTGGGGTCGCTTGGCTGTTGATGCAAGGCATGGTAACTGCAATTATTCTCCTAAAGTTTAGATAATGTGGAGGCACTTCGGTAAATAACAAAGGGGATAATGTGGAGGCACATCCCATATGCACATGTTAGTCTCTGAATGTAATGTACCTTTTGTATTGGAATTCTAGGTTTGAGTTGCATCTTCTAGGATAATTTTGGTTAGAGAAATTCTCAACGATCAAAAGCCACGAAGGAATCGTTCCTCCCTGTTCTAGTTCTCTCTCTGTGTCCTCAGTCTCAACTCCAATGAGTTATCACTTTAGCATGATTCCTGTGATTTCTGAAGTTGAGGAGAAAGTCCTGATCTAAGGTTCTCTAAGTTGCTAAAGAAAAAGGCCACTTTAATGGGCTGCTTGTAAATTACTTAAGGAGAACTTTTGTTTTTCCTTTTTCATGTATAATCTTTTTCTGGTGGTCCAAAGTTTCTTGTGTAAATTCGCTGGTCAACTTTTGCAAGAAATATTCCCTGAAAAGATCTGGTCCCAACCGAAGTTTTAATTTGGAGACTTGGCATTGTGTAATATTAGCAAATCCTGATTGCTCAGGACTGACATTTTGTAATGGATGGAAAGGCATCAGGATTCTGGATCTTTTTTCATAGCCAACATAGTAAAGCTTATTTTTGCAACTATTGTTGTCATTTTCTACAAACTACTCTACTAAAATTCATTTGCAGTATTTTTGCATCTGAACAAGTCTCTCTTGGTGCAGTACGGTACAAAGATATTCTGGATGATGCATATGCTGACTTATTGAAGAAACTCAAAACGTCTGGTGCTGTTTGCTCAATTATTTACTGCCTGGAACGCACAATGTGTGATAACCTGTCTGCTTACCTTTCAGGAAATGGAATATCATGTGCTGGTAATTGTACTTTCTTTCTTAAGTCATACAAGATTGTCAGGTGGCCATTGATATCTATTCTGTTTTTACTTCTCAGCTTACCACGCGGGTCAGAATGACAAGCTGCGGAGTTCCATCTTAGATGATTGGATTTCTTCTAAGATACAAGTTGTCGTGGCCACAGTGGCTTTTGGGTAAGAGAACCCTTGATAGCCTCAACTTTATTATTCTTGAATTTTTTGCTCATTTGACGTGACCATTTGTTTGCAATGGATAAATTTTGTTGGGGTAAGTTGCGTGTCAACTTTCCCACTTTATGATGCTATATTTCTTAAGCTGCTTTCTTGCTTGTCCTTGATTTACAATCTTCTATCAATCAAGAATATGATGTAACTATTTGTTTTGGTTATGGTCTTCCACTTGGAGCTGTTCTGCTGCATGCAGAGTTACTCTGCTTCTGATGTTCCTTCAGGATGGTATGATAACACAAGGCTTTGCACTCAAATTAACTCTAATTTCATCATCCTGCGTGACTCTTCCTCTGATGCTTGTCTATCATTGAATGTGGCCTATACTTGCAGGGTATTGATAGAAAGGATGTGAGGATTGTTTGCCACTTTAACATTCCAAAGTCGATGGAAGCATTTTATCAAGAATCAGGTAGAGCCGGCCGAGATCAATTGCCCTCCACAAGTATATTGTATTATGGGATCGATGATCGCAAGAGAATGGTCAGGTCTCTGGCTTCCTGATTGTAATTTGCCATTCTTCTCGATGAAATTTCTTGATGAGCTCACACATACTTTCAGGAGTTTATTCTAAGCAAGGCTAAGAGCAAGAAGTCGCAAAGCTCCAGTTCACAGGATGGGTTGTTCAAAAAGTTACTAGCTGACTTCAATCAGGTGATTCATCGCTTTTCTATTGATTTCATATATTTACATTGTCTAGGTACGTACTGATTTTAGGTACTGATCGGTGCGCAGATGGTTGAATATTGTGAAGGATCCGGGTGCCGGCGCAGAAAGATTCTTGAGAGTTTTGGTGAACAGGTTGTGGTAACTTTTTGTGCTTCATAATGTAACTGGTGCTGAGGTGTTTTTAGAGCTTGCTAAATCTTGAACTGAAACACAAGTTGTGTCAATGCATAAGTTAGGTACCTGCTTCCCTCTGTAAAAACTCGTGCGATGCGTGCAAACATCCAAACCAGGTTGCCAGGCAGTTGGAGGAGCTTACAGTTACTTGTACTTCTCGTCAGAGAGACCACTTCTCCAAAATCCTGATGCGCAGGTTTTGTTTTGTGGTTTTTGTTTTGTTTGAAGCTCCTCGGTAATCTATCTTGCAGGCAACCTTTTTAGTTTTATGTTGCAAGAAGTGACATTATTCATAAGATTCAATGCTAATTCTTATGCACTTTCTAATCAATCAGCGCGGTAGATATGAGTGATGAAGGACAGTATTCTGAATTTTGGAATCGTGATGATGAAGCAAGTTGTTCGGAGGAAGACATTTCTGACTCTGATGGTAATATTTGCACGGCAGTATTTACCTGACACCTGTCCAATTATGTTTGAAGCAATAGTTGGTGTAAATCTTTTATGGCCGATGTTGTTGCGTTCTCCGATGTGTGATGATTCTAGTGCAGATGGCATTGATGTTACGAAGAACTCAGCTATCTCAAAATTCAAATCAGGAGTAAATGAGAGGATTGATTTCTGGGAGCATGCTGAGGAAAACTACAACCAGGAGAAAGGTTTTAATAAAAAGGCAGGTCGTGGTATCCCTCTATTCATGGTCAAGGGAGTTATCTGTAGTAATAATGATTCATGAATAATGTTGTTCCTCTTTCTGCTGTTGCCAAACCAAAAACTACACGTCAGATGAAATGGGAAACTGATATGTGTCACTGTTGCAATTTTGTCCTATTATGAAAGAAGTTGCACTTATGGTCGGTTACTGGGATACTATGATGACTTCTTGCAGATGAATAAAGTTGACAAGAATGAAGTATCGGAAGAGTTGAGAGAAGCTAGCAAGCAAAGATTGCTCAAAGCCTTGAGGCTGGCTCAGCAGCGTCTTGGCTCTTTAACGTAATATTACTAATTTCTGATTCTTGTCACATTCATTTCACTGCCACTTTGTTTTTCTCGGTACATTTCACTGCTAGTTTAAGGTTGCAAAAGAGAGCTTCATCTGGTTGAATTTTCAGTCTGATGCATCATATACAGTCTAAGAAACACCCAAGCCATAGTGATAGATTAAAGAAGTCTTTTTCTCTACAAACTTTATTTGCAGGAATGAGTTTGAAGAGTCAGCTTCTTCCCTTGAGAACGAGTGCTACAAAAAATATGGAAAGAGCAGGAAGTCGTTTTATCTTTCCCAAGTGGCAAACACAATAAGGTGGCTCTCAACAACCAATTCAACAGATCTGACAAATCGACTCAGAATCAGTGACGACACGCCTTCGGAGAATATGCCACTCAAACAAGAACCTTCAGGTTCAGCTTCATCTTCACTCAATCTGGTAATAATGGAGGCTGTAAATGAAGAAGTTCCTAGTGTCATCAGTTCAAAGAATCCTTCTGGTGTTTCCCCGTTGCAAAGTTCTACTGCTGCTGCAAGTCTGCCAACAATTCCTTCCTTCTCTGAGTTTATGAAAAGCAGAAAGGCAAAGGATAGAGCAGTTGGTAAATCGGAGACAGTTGAGAAGAATATGGAGAAAAGAATGAGGTTGCACTAGGTTCTCTGTTATCGAATTTTGCTCATCTCAATTGCCTCCTTTAGCTTAGAAATTAACTAAAACAGCCTGTTAAGCGTTTGCAATCAACTATATGGCAATTCTATATATTGACTTTTCTCGTGCGTCCCTGGCTTACAAGATCTCAGTTTGATTGCCAAAACTGTCATTATGTGAGGAAACCTCACGGTTCTGTTCGAATTTCCTAGTTGTGCCTCAGGTCTTTTGTATTTTTCAAAGAATAGTTTGCTAAATGCTTAAACATCAGATAAATTTAGTCTATTAAACGATATCTTTGACATTGTTATTGAATCTCTCTCTTGGAAGCATCGAAGTTTCGCAATTCGGAGCTGGTGAAGCAAATGATGCTATGATACATGTAAGCTCAACTGCCTCCCATGTGAAATACTCCCCTTGCGAACTGGTATTACATGAAATGCCAATTGTAGTGAACGTTACATTGGCAACATCATCAGATGAGGGGCAATTTTCCAATGAAGTTGGCGTTGAGGCTTCCCAGGTAAAGATGACCCTCAAACTCAACTGCTGAGGTAACAAAGGAGTTGACTTTCCCATCCGGATCATCAAGCTTCTTGATTATTTTGCCATCAGCTCCCACATGCAAAACACTTGCTTTTCTGTGCACTCCCTTCACTTTCTTGATCATACTTGGGTATGTTGCTATAAAGCGCTTGGCTGCCTTGGAGGCGTGCACAAACTCCCACCCTTCAGATGTCAACTGCACCAATTTGCAAAGAGCAGTGATAGAGCATCCCAAAAACACGATTCAAAAGAAGCCGATACCCTCGCAATCACTTTGGGTTTAGAGTTTTGGTAACTATGTTGCGAATATACCTGCAGTAGGGCAATCCAGAAAGATCCATCCGGGGCAAGATTGATGTTGTCAGGTCCGCCCGGAAGATTGTCGATGAAAATCTCCGTTTTCCCTGCTTCATCTCCCTTTAGCCAATGCTTCAAACACCTAAATCTGTGAAACACACACATGCGCGTAAGCAAAATTGCACCACGTTTCTCCCTTTTTCTCTCCGAAACTGCACTAAGATGCTTTATTTTAAAGAGGAATTCCAATGTATGAGTTCTATAAATTGCGCATCAGTGGATATACTCACTTCCAAGTTTCACAGACGATGAGAAAATCTTCGTCCCTAGATAGAGCCACGCCATTGGCGAAGCCCAAGTCGTCAATAACGATAGAAGTTTGCGACAATGAAGGGTTGAATTTGAGAAGCTGGCCATGAGGTTTCGCCTCGAGGACATCCAAGTACCAATTGTGGAGGTCGAACTTGGTGCTGGCTACGCTGAAGTATAGACTCCCATCCGATGCTTCAATGACGTCGTCGGCGAATCTATATGTAGCAATCATAGTAAAAACATGAATTTTTTATGGTTTTGTGATAAAATTGCTCCTTGTGCTTTCTTATGTCAGTTTGTGTGCTATGAGATAAACTACTTCACTGACTATGCTATTGTTAGGTAGACATATTCATGAGGCTGGCGATCTCATGGGCCCAAGTCCCCCAAGAGCCTCCAACCTAGCCGATTTCTGGCCGGACTTGATGGTATTTGGTGCCATGCTCGACCCACCAAGATGATTGTAATTGCATTTGATCTACCAATGTTGCCCAAACATATCAAACCCAAATCATTAGGGCAAATAATTTTTACCCAAGGTGCGGTTCGTGTTTGGCCGGGATCAGGTCTAATTGCTAGTGTTTAATGATTTCGCACCATCTAGCATATTATGCAGTATTTATAGAGATAGCAACATCACATACACGTAATATTCTGGGAATTAGTCTACTAAATAATCACACTAATTTAGCATATAAGCAAGTAACTTATGACCTATTAAACTTTCTTGATATATTTAACATTATTGTTGTAGGAATACGAGGATAAGAAAATCTAATCTCACAAACCCCCTACTATTTTTTCTTTTCTTTTCTTTTTTGGATTTGATAAAAAATATAGTGTTATCTTAATTGCGAACTCAGCCCTTTTTTTTTCTTTTTTCATGGTGAAGCAAATCATTTATCGAGTGAAATCCCACGAGCTTATTCATAAGAATACCTGCTAATCTTACGTATCAAATAACATGCTAGCCAAAATTCAAATAAATAGAGCTCAACTCCTTCGTGTCCTTATTAACTTTCCAAACTTCTCAAACCTATAATTGAAATTAGTTCAAGTAGAAAGAGTTCAATAGACAATGACGTATAGCATCGTGCGTTTCTTCACGCACCATGGTCCCTTCTCGACTTCTCTTTGTGAGGAGGAGGTCGAGAAAAATCTCAGGATCACGCAAATCGATCAAGAAAAGAACGACTGACACGACTGCAACATTTGTGTTTTTGTCTGGATGCTAACGAACAAAGTGTCAAAGACCCATCATTCGTCCTTGTCAATGACAAAGTGAGGAAGAAAAGAGAAAGATACCCTAAAGCATCAGCCACACATGGCGCATCACAGCAAGGAAAAGCTGCCACTCTTCTAAGTTTTCTTCTTTTGACTAATTCGCAAATGTTTACCCATGGCTTATCTTTAAGCTGTCACGTTTAATGTCTATAGCTTTCTCTATGATGGAGCTTGATTTGCGTATTGACTAGTGACCTTGGATGGTGTTACAAATTCCCTAGGTAATGGCAAGTTAGAGAATCGGAGGGTCTTAGTACGGGAATTTTCTTAGTTGGACTAGTCATCCTTAGGCTTACGAAGCCAGGACGTAATAAGTACATGCAACATAGTCTAACTCGTCGCATATCGCTGACGTGACATGTTAAGTCAGGTGACATGCATGTTGAAAAACTATTCTATGGTGGAAATCTACAAAAAATGAAATAATCTAACTAGTCTACATTTTTGTGATCATAAAGTGTTATCTTGAACTAACTTGTACGCATGACATCGTGAGTCTAACTCTCAAGTATACTATTCTAAGGAAATTTTGAGATATCATTTACTGAAGTGTACACATGTTTCTCGTGGAACCACAAACTCCCTACTGCTCCCTAACATGCCAAATCTCTTGAAAATATGGCTAGTCAGTCGCAAAATAAGAGAGAAGTCCAAAGATTTGTTGCAAATACAAAATTATCTCTAGACTCATCTTAATAACATGAGTGCGTTATTGACTCTAGCAAGGTTAAGAGTAAATTCATCCCTTTAGATGATGGACGCTATCAGGTTTTTGTGATTTTAAGCTTTAATTCAGTAATCGTTCCTTATTTCTTTCTCATCTTCTTCCCTCCATCTACAACATTAAGCTAAGACCACCATTGTCACAAATTTTAGATGAACATACCAACAATTGTTTGAAAAAAAAAATCGTAGTCTAAATAGATGCATTTTCATCTAAAATATCCATAATCATCTTGAAACTAGATTATTTTGCATGTTATATAATTTTCCCCCTCAAAACTGAAAAAATAAATGAGTACTAACTTATTGGTAGTACCTCGCTCGTCGCGAGAGAGCAGATTTGTGTATTATTGAAAATTATTGGTGCGTGTGGAACGGGAGAACTGTCATGCCCTATGAGAGTGTCGGAGATATAAATTGAAATAGAAAAAGAACTACTGGTGATCTAAATGATTAAAAAAAACATTACCTTAATTCAGATCCATTAACATGTGATAAGAGGACCATCGCATGACCGTCTTCATCAACCCAAAGCAGACCCTGGCCAAATCACATCACCGAGAGCTTACACATAAGCACTTCGCAATTGATTTCTTCATAAACCAAGATTATCATCTCTTATGTCTTATCAAGCACACCTTTTCAGAATCACACACAATGATGCCACCTCTCCTAGTTGCTGTAATCCCCAGAAGTGTCTCACTGTTCAACATGGTCCAGTTTTCCCAGGACCCATCTCGGTGCAACCTCTTGATCCAACCATCTCTGGTCGCCGTGTAGAGCACCCCATTTTCGTCTACCAATAAGTCTTCTGGATCTTTCACTATGCCCTCTCCAAGTTTACCCACACCCTGCGTGAACCCAAAAAGCTTTTCGCATAAATGAAGAACCGAGAAATCGAAGAAATGATAGTTCGAGCCTGCTGTATGATGAAGCTTTTCCAAGCACCTGCAAGATGGTGTTTGTGGGAAGAGAAGTTAGGGACGATGGTTCCGGTAAATGGAGCAAGTTGGGAGATATCGGCGAAAAGATGAAGATCTGGAGCACTACAGCGAGGACACAAGTGAAGACGAAGCCCGAGAATGGCGGCAAAAAGCGGCTCAAGAAGCCAAGAAGAGCCATTGTTATAGAGTGAAAGAGAGACAAGGATGAAACCTAGAAGAAGATAAGTTTTTGACGAGATTATATTCCTGTACTTATTTTGACAGAGAGCCGGCAATGGATAAGATGCGTTTTAGCCGAGTGCAAGAAAAGAACTTTGGAACTGACTACATGATGTTGACAAAGCACAATTTTCATCAAGAGAAGAAGAAATATTTATTGTTAGAGATAACTGAGGATTTCACTAAGATAATTTTCTATATTAAAGATATTTTGATAATTCTATTAATTCTCCGTATCTTTTAAGATTGTGTATAAACCTTCATTTAAGTGTTTATATCTTGATTGATATGTTATCTTAGATAGTCATATAATAAAGCCTATTTATATGCTCATGTATCCTTTTTATCTTACTTATATTAAATCACCATCTCATTTTGAATCATCGACTTTGATCATTTGAGGTTCTTACGAACATTTGTTTGGTTTTTTTATTTAGGGAAACAAAAGTCCAGGGACCATATTGAACAAATTAAAAGTTCAGGGACCACATTGAATATTGGATTAAAGCCCATGGACTATATTGAACAAATTAAAAATTCATGGACCAAATTGCACGTTGAGCCAAAGTTCAGAAACTGTTTGTGTCATTTCTCCTTTTATTTATGAAGTTTTGTTGTGTTTTACCAAATTATATTTGTCTTTCTAACAAACGTCTTTAATTTATTATCTCTCATGCAAAATCACAAATGATTATTTGTATAATTTACCAATTTTTCTCCCGCTAGATTACTAACTAGTTTGATTTACCAACTCTCATTTGAAATTCTTATTAGTTTTTTTTCTTTTTAATTTACCGACTTTTCTATGAGGCTACCAATTTTAATTTGTCTTGCTTAAGAACTAGTTAAATTACAAATAGAGATTACTGACAACAATCAGGGTTTAACAATTTTTTTCTGATTAAGTTAACAACTAATTTTTCGCTACCAATTTTTAATTGAATTAGTTCCTAGCATTTATTTGAATTTTTTAAAATTACCAATCTATATTTTAATAACTTACCAACTTTTCTCTAATTAAGTTACCAATTAGTCTTGGGTTGTTAACTTTAATATGAGTTGATATCTAATGCTTATTTGATTTATTTTAAAAGTTACCAAATTTTCTACTTAATTACCATGTTTATTTGCGTCGCTCTCTATCTTTTAAATTTACCAACTCCTTTTGGAATTGACCAACTTTAGTCAGAGTGATTACGAACTTTTGTCCATTAAGTTACAAATTAATTTTGCGTTACCAACTTTTAGTTGAGTTGGGTCTCAATGTTTATATGAAACTCACGTAATGTTAATTCAATTAGTTCCTAGCATTTATTTGACTTTTTTAAAATTACCAATCTATATTTTAATAACTTACCAACTTTTCTCTAATTAAGTTACCAATTGGTCTTGGGTTGTCAACTTTAATATGAGTTGATTTCTAATGCTTATTTGATTTATTTTAAAAGTTACCAAATTTTATACTTAATTACCATGTTTATTTGCGTCGCTCTCTATCTTTTAAATTTACCAACTCCTTTTGGAATTGACCAACTTTAGTCAGAGTGATTACGAACTTTTGTCCCATTAAGTTACAAATTAATTTTGCGTTACCAACTTTTAGTTGAGCTGGGTCTCAATGTTTATATGAAACTCACGTAATGTTAATTCAATTAGTTCCTAGCATTTATTTGAATTTTTTAAAATTACCAATCTATATTTTAATAACTTACCAACTTTTCTCTAATTAAGTTACCAATTAGTCTTGGGTTGTTAACTTTAATATGAGTTGATTTCTAATGCTTATTTGATTTATTTTAAAAGTTACCAAATTTTCTACTTAATTACCATGTTTATTTGTGTCGCTCTCTATCTTTTAAATTTACCAACTCCTTTTGGAATTGACCAACTTTAGTCAGAGTGATTACGAACTTTTGTCCCATTAAGTTACAAATTAATTTTGTGTTACCAACTTTTAGTTGAGTTGGGTCTCAATTTTTATATGAAACTCACGTAATGTTAATTCAATTAGTTCCTAGCATTTATTTGAATTTTTTAAAATTACCAATCTATATTTTAATAACTTACCAACTTTTCTCTAATTAAGTTACCAATTGGTCTTGGGTTGTTAACTTTAATATGAGTTGATTTCTAATGCTTATTTGATTTATTTTAAAAGTTACCAAATTTTCAACTTAATTACCATGTTTATTTGCATCGCTCTCTATCTTTTAAATTTGCCAACTCCTTTTGGAATTAACCAACTTTAGTCATAGTGATTACGAACTTTTGTCCCATTAAGTGACAAATTAATTTTGCATTACCAACTTTTAGTTGAGTTGGGTCTCAATTTTTATATGAAACTCACATAATATTATAAACACTAATGACGGTTAAAAACAATCACAAAAAAGTAAATAACATCATACGTGACTCTTAGAATTTAGCAACATATATTTACCTCAACAATTATGGCCTCATCACTTGCCTCACGTAGACGATTTCTTCCGTAGCTTGCAACCCCTCTTCCTAACAATTATAATGGCCGTTGTTTCTCGGCCACTATCATTAGTGGCTTTCAAGATTCACGGTTTTACGAACTAGTGATTGGATCGGCTTCATGATTGAATGGGCCATTATGATTGTGGCCAAAATTGCTGGCCTCGTGACTTTGATTCATCGATATTCACTACCAAGTTTAATTCTTTTGTCGAGCGAGTTTCACTTACCGACATCTCAAGGCTCAACACTTTATAATTTTTCGTATGTCTCCTATCAGCAACTACAAATCACCTTATCGACTGCCCATGTTTGCCGGCTAAGAATTCAACAGGAGTAAATGAGAGGATTGATTTTTGGGAGCATGCCGAGGAAACCTACGACCAGAAGAAAGGCTTAGTTAGAAAGGTAGGTCATAGTATCCGTCTTTTTATGTTCAAGGGGATTTGGCCGTAGTCTGTAGTAATACTGACAAGTGAGTAATGTTGTTCTTCTTTCTGCTGATGCCAAACCTTGAGAACGAGTGCTGCAAAAAATATGGAAAGAGCAGGAAGTTGTTCTATCTTTCCCAAGTGGCAAACACAGTAAGGTAGCTCTCAACAACCAATTCTACGGATGTGACAAATCGGCTGAGAGTCAGTGATGACTCGCGTTCGGAGAATATGCCACCTAAACAAGAATCTTCAGGTTCAGCTTCATCTTCACTGAATCAAATAATAACGGAGGTCATAAATGAAGAATTCCTAGTATCATCAGCTTGGAGAATCCTCCTTGTGTTTCGTCAGTGCAAAGTTCTGCTGCTGCAAGGTTGCCACTAATCCTTCCTTCTCTGAGTTTATGAAAAGCAGAAAGGCGAAGGATAGAGCGGTTGATAAATTGCCGAAGACAGTCGAGAAGAATATGGAGAAAAGGATGAGGTTGCGGTTGCAGTAGGGTCTCTGTTCCACAATTTTGCTCATCTCAATTGCCTCCTTTAGCTTAGAAATTAACTACCATAGCTTGTTTAATGTTTGCTATCAACTATATGGCAGTTTCATTCATTGATTTCTCCCGTACATCTCCTGCTTACTGATGTAGCTAGCAAGGATTACCTAGAGGGGGGTGAATAGGTGATCTAAAATAATTTTAATAATTTATGCGAAAACAAAGTAAATCACAGAAGAGTCTGAATAAAATTCAGATTCAAGACAGATTATATAGATGGTGCTCTTGTTGTGCAGAATGTAAAGTAAGAGATAAGGGATAGAGAATCTGCACACAAGTTTATAGTGGTTCGGCTTATAGCAAGCCTACGTCCACTCTCCCACGCTTACAGCCTACCGGCTGGATTTCACTATGTAATCAAGAGGAATTACAACTTCTGAGTGTTAACACTCTTGTGTATGATAGGACTCTCTATCTCACACAATCACTCTTACAAAGTGTCCCTCAAGATCTTAATGTTTTGCTCAGAACGACAAGAGAAAAATTTGGAGTATACTCAGACTTTGGACTTGATGATTCTTGATTCTGTACTTCCTTCTGCTGCTCGTTGATCTCCTTAAATACTCCTCTACTTCCAAACTAGCCGTTGGACAGCTTTCAGAGGATCATCTTCCAATCTTCACATTGGACAGATTTGTATAGAAAGGATTGAGTAGCCGTTGGATAACAGATTCTGAATCCCGCTGATTCTGGTCGCCCATACAATCAGAATCTTGGTTTCCATAAGTAGAGATATGTCCGTTGTAATGCATTCATGTTGTGATGTTTGATTGTCAATCAATTTGATTAAGATTGAGACAATCAGAACATTCCTTCTGTGAAATCCATGCCAGATCACTAGCTATTGTGTTATGTTCTGAATTCTGCGTCTGAAGAAATTCTGCGTCTGCGTCTGAAGAATTTCTGCGTCTGAATAATTTCTTCGTCTGCATCTGCATTTGAATAACTTCTGCGTCTGAATCTCAGAACTTCGATTATGTGGGTCTTCAAAAACATACTTGACAATTTGTAAAGTCTGAATAACTTTCTTCTGAGCTTCCAGAATATACAGACCTGGAATAAAATTGTTCAGAATAAGTATCAGATTTACAATAACATAGAAGGTTTTGTCATCTTCAAAATCAATAGGAGTTTTCCTCAACAATCTCCCCCTTTTTGATGGTGACAAAACTTTCTTGCAGTTTGAATTATTTTGAAAATGAATAAACATATTAAGCTCATGAAACACAGATTGAAAGAGCAAACTCTGTTGATATCTGTATCTTTCTTCCTTTGAATATAACCTGCAAATCTGCACATAATTTCACATAATTTCTCCCCCTTTTTGTCATCAGCAAAAAGATAATAATAGAGAGAAAAAGGTACTGAGATTTAACTAATCAACCAGTCTAACAATAAGTATGAGATATATTACAGACCAATTGAAAGAAAAATGTGGAGAGAAATGTTGAAAAACAGGCTATTTTTTAGGAGTACGAATCAGTTGAAAATTTTCCAATATTGAGACAGCCTCCTCAATCTTTGAACTGCATTGACTGATGGCCTTATCCATGTTGGATGAGCACACGCAATGGCTTCCTCTAATGCCGCTTTATCTGCTTGCCCGTAGTTGTTGAGCCTTGGTGTTTTCCTCAACAATGTTCCGTAGATTCTGCAGATGTTGTTCTAGAGCAGCTTGCTTGTCTTTAATCTCAAGCAGAATAGAGAGGATGTTCTGATTTTCGGATGGCTGACCTTGGACATTATCTTCCTCAGACTGATTGTACTCTGTTGCTAATTCTGGCGGAATCTCCCCCTGAACAGGATGTTCTTTGCCCTTTCTGGAGGAAGTCTCTTGTGGGGTAGAACGGGTTGGAACTTGTCCAGATTTAGTGCAGTAATCAGAATAGGTTTGCACAAGGTGAGTTTCAGAGCGAAGATTGTTGTCTTTCAGACAAGCACGAAGAGCCGACTCAGAGGCATTGAACCTTTTCAACCTTTGATAATGTTCCCACACATGTTTAATGCTTCTGAACCGAAAATCAGTTTTACCAGACGATTTTGAAGGAGACGATCGCTGAGGTGTTGACGCTTCAGAAGGGTCTGCAGGATGATCGGATTCTGAGTCTGAAACTTCTAAATATTCCGGTGGTGCGGTAGATTTTGAGTCTTGATTAAGAATACGAGAAGATCTTCTATGGACCACCATCTTGACCGGCATTATGATCACCTTTGGAGACGAAAGTTTCGATCTTTGGATGAAGAAGAGGAGAGTCTCTGAATATCGGAAGGGTTTTGAGAGAGAAAGATCGTACTGATAGGGTTTTGAAAAGAGAATGACGGGTTTAAAAGAGAGGTGGATAATTTTTGGAAGGAAAAGTTACTTTTAGAAAATAAAAAGATATCCCAAGCAAATAGGAGGAAAATATACTCTTTGAAGCTTAACCAAACAGGATGATATCATAACAATATATTAAGCACAATTTATCAGATAAATTAGAATACATACCTGATTTGCTTCCATAAATAATGATTATAAAAATATCCTGTCAAACATGCCAAAAATATACCCGCCAAAATTTGAATAAGGAACGTACCTTTCATTGTGAGTCTGAAAAATGTTCAGACTGAGAATACTTGAGTCTGAAAAATTCCTGTCTATCAAACACTTCAAGAAAATGGATAAGTGATACACAGTTTGTCTCTTATAAACTCAAATGAAGATTTGTCAAGAGGTTTTGTAAATATATCAATTAATTGATTCTTAGAATCAATAAATTGAATATTTACATCACCATTTTGAACATGATCTCGAATAAAATGATGCTTGATTTCAATATGCTTAGCTCGAGAATGAAGAATTGGGTTCTTTGTCAAATTGATTGCACTTGTGTTGTCACATTTGATTGCAACACTTGATTCTTCAATATCAAAGTCTTGTAATTGCTTGCTTCATCCACGTAATCATGCACACAACTTCCCAATGCTACATATTCCGCCTGTCGTAGAAAGTGCAACCGTATTCTCGCTTCTTTGAGTACCAGGATACCAACATATTCCCAAGCGGTTGACATGTACCGAAGTACTTTTCCGTCCACTTTACATCCAGCTTTAAATCAGCATCAGAATATCCAGTAAGAGTAAAATCTGAATCTTTGGAATACCAAAGACCTAACGTTGGATATGTTCCAATGTATTTGATTATTCTCTTTACTGCAGAAAAATGAGATTCCCTTGGGTCTGATTGAAATCTCGCACACATACAGACACTAAAAAGAATGTCAGGTCGAGATGCAGTTAGATACAATAGTGAACCTATCATGCTTCTATATACCTTCTGATCAACCTTTTTACCATTTTCATCTTTGTCCAGTTTGGATGAATGAGACATGGGAATGTTTGTCTTCTTGCAATTCTGTAATCCAAACTTCTTGATAATCTCCTTTGCATACTTCTCTTGACAAATGAATGTACCATTTTTGATTTGTTTCACTTGAAGGCCAAGAAAGAATGATAATTCTCCCATCATACTCATCTCGAATTCGTTCTGCATATTTTTTGAGAATTCCTTGCAAAGCAATTCGTTAGGGGATCCAAAGATTATATCATCAACATAAATTTGAACAAGTAGGAAATCCTTACCCTTTTTCTTAATAAATAAAGTTGTATCAACCTTACCTTTGGTAAAACCATTTTGCAGAAGGAAGTTACTTAACCTTTCGTACCAAGCTTTGGGTGCTTGTTTTAGACCGTAAAGAGCCTTCTTGAGTCTGTAGATATAATCAGTCTTTCTAGGTTCTTCGAAACCAGGTGGTTGTTCCACATATACTTCTTCTTTAATATATCCATTCAGAAAAGCACTTTTCACGTCCATCTGAGACAATTTAAAGTTATGGAAACAAGCATAAGCTAATAGTAGCCGAATGGCTTCTAACCTTGCAACTGGTGCATATGTTTCATCATAATCTATGCCTTCTTCTTGAGAATAGCCTTTTGCAACCAGTCTTGCTTTGTTTCTTGTAACTTTCCCTTTGTCATCCAGTTTGTTTCTAAATACCCATTTTGTTCCAATTACTGGATGATTTTTGGGTCTTGGCACAAGCTCCCATACTTTATTGATTCTGAACTGCTGAAGTTCCTCCTGCATAGCATCAATCCAGCTTTCATCTGATAAAGCTTCATCAACTTCTTTTGGTTCTATTTCTGATATCAACGCCAAGTTGCTGATGTTCTCTTTGTGTTTGGATCTTGTCTTGATGCCATCTTCTATTTCTCCAATGATGAGGTTCTTTGGATGACTGGATTTATGTTTCCAGTTTTTGTCAAATCTTTCCTTCTCAAAATCTGCAGACTCTGAACTTACTGGTTGAGTCTGTATTGTATCTTTTTTTCCTCCTTTTCCTTCTGATACTGATTGTTGATGATCTTCTGATAATTCTTGAATGTTGGGAGAAGATTCAGATTCATCTCTGTGAGTCTGAATGTTTTCTTCAAACCTTACATTCATTGATTCTTCAACAGTCTGAGAGTTCTTGTTGAAGACTCTGTATGCTTTACTTGAAGTAGAATATCCAATGAAAAATCCTTCATCTGCTTTCTCATCAAACTTACCAGTGCGGTCATTTGGATTTTTCAGAATATAGCATTTACAACCAAACACACGAAAATATGAAATGTTGGGCTTTCTACCTTTGTAAAGCTCATAGGGGGTTTTCTCAAGAATGGGTCTGAGAAAAGCTCTATTAATGATATAACATGCTGTAAAAACTGCATCTGCCCAGAAATGAAAATGAATTTTGCTTTCAATCAACAGAGTTCTTGCCATTTCTTGCAAAGAACGATTTTTCCTCTCCACAACACCATTTTGTTCTGGTGTATAAGGAGTAGAAAAATTGTGTTGAAAGCCATTTTCCTCACAAAAATCTGAAAAACTTTGATTTTCAAATTCTCCCCCATGATCAGTTTTAATGCAGGAAATAGAATAGCCCTTTTCATTCTGAACTCTTTTTGTAAACTTTGAAAAATATGAAAATGCTTCATTTTTATGAGCAAGGAAGAACACCCAAGTAAATCTTGTGAAGTCATCAACAATAACTAAACAATATTTCTTACCACCAATACTTTGTGTTCTGGTTGGTCCAAAAAGATCCATATGAAGAAGCTGCAAAGCACGATTAGTGGAAACATGATGTTGAGACTTAAAAGAACTTCTTACTTGTTTTCCTAGAGTGCAGGCATTGCATAACTCTGTTTTCTTGTATTTCAAATCTGGTAAACCTCGAACCAGTTTCTTGTTTGAGATCTTTGAGATTTGTTTCATGCTGATATGCCCCAATCTTCTATGCCATAAATCTTCATCCTCTTTGATTGAGATCAAGCAATGAGTGGAGATTGGATTGACATCTAGAAGATAGATATTGCCATGTCTTCTTCCTGTAAATGTTTGAGAAGAATCTTTGCTTGTCCCTGAGCATGTATCTTCTTGAAAGTTGATTCTGAAACCTGTATCACATAGTTGGCTTATGCTTATCAAGTTGTAGTTGAGTCCTTTCACCAAAGAGACATCATTGATTGTAAGTCCTCCAATTTCAACTGTTCCTTTGCCAACAATTTTTCCTTTGGTATTTCCTCCAAAGGAGACTTTTCCACCATTCAGACTGTGTAGATCAGCGAATATACTTGGATCTCCTGTCATATGTCTAGAACATCCACTGTCTAGGTACCACTTCCTTTTTCTCTTTGTGGTAACATGCAAAAATCACAACATCTCAAGTTTTCTTTGGTACCCAAATTTGTTTGGGTCCTTGAGCATTAGTATAGGCTCTCTTAACAAAATCTCTTCAAACAGGTCTCCAGACCTTAGGACATTCATTCTCAAAATGTTGTGGATCTCCACATTTTGAGCACCTCAGTGCACTTCGGCCAACAGGTTTTACAAAATTCCTTTTGAAATGATTTTTATAAGCTTGTCGAGGAGATCTTTGTTTTAGTCTCTCCTTGACCTTTGGAAAATCAATCAAGCTATCACTTTCCTTCACAAATCCGAGACCAGATTTGTTGTAGTAAGGAATTTGGATAGAAAGGATATACTTCAAGGTTTCTGAACCCTTTGAAAACTTGGAAGTAATTTCTGAAACTTGCTTTTTCAAAACTGCATTTTCTTTGGAAAGAAAATCTCGAGTTTCCTTGACTTGATGAAATTCCTTTTGAAGGAAATCGATTTTTTCTTTTTGAGAAACATCCTGTTGCCTCAGTGATGAATTTTCCTTTTTCAAAGAAGAGATGCATTTAAGAGCAGTCTTGAATTCAAAGCATAATTCATCAATGTAATTTGATACTTCAATAGGCATGTCAGAATGTTTTACCTCAATCTCCACTTTGGGATCAGAATCTGAATCTGAGTCTGAGTCTGACTTAGCCATTAGACAGAAATTTGAGATATCTTCATCACTGTCTTCACACTCTGTGTCACTCCAGGTTTCTGCTTTTAAAGCCTTCTTTGCTTTCTCAAACTTGGTCTTCTTTTTCAGAAGTGGACAATTTGGCTTGATATGTCCACGTTTCTTACAGAGAAAGCATATAACATCTTTCGATCTCTCGGTTTCATCGAAAGATTTCTTCTTCTCAAAAGGCTTCTTACCTCTGAGGTTTCTTCCTTTGATCTTCATTTTCTTATACTTCTTTATAAAGAGAGCTAGTTCTTCATCATCAACGTCTTCATCTTCAGAATCTGCATCAGAATCAATGTTAGTCTTTAAAGCAATTGATTTGTTACCTTTGGATTCAATCTCCTCATTCCTTTTCTCAGTCTCATATGATTGAAGAGTTCCAATTAACTCATTCACTGATAGAGGCTTGATCCTTTGTATCTTTCGAAGAGATGTTTTGATGTTATCCCACTGATTTGTCAGTCCTCTCAGAAGTTTGTTGACTTTCATTGCATCCGGAACTGGTTGTCCTTGATAAGCAAGACCGTTTACTATATCAGTAAACCTGTCATACAAATCAGCAATTGATTCTCCAAGCTTCATTTTGAAGGATTCATATTGACCAAGCAAAAGATTGATTTGAGTTTCCTTGGCTCAATCTGTTCCTTCATAAGTGACAAGGAGAGTATCCCAGATTTCCTTAGCTGATTCACAAGCAGCAATTTTTTTATATTCAATAGGAGATAAAGCACAATAGAGAGAATAAATTGCTTTGGAATCTAAGGTTTCTCTTTTGGATATCTCAGTTTGAGATAATGGAGGATCTGTTGCTATGCTTGCTTCTGCCTTTTCTTTTGAATCAGAAGATCTTGGATTGACTCCTCTGATGATGACATCCCATTGCATGTGATCAATTGACTTTATGAATGCCTTCATCTTATTCTTCCAGACACTATATTCCTTGCCATCGAAATATGGTGGTCTGTTGTTGCTTTGTCCTTCAATGAGCCCTGGAGCATCATAGCTAGCCATATAGATCGTTAGCTCAGAAGTAAGACACTTCAATAAATGAGCAACCAAGCTCTGATACCAATTGATGTAGCTAGCAAGGATCACCTAGAGGGGGGTGAATAGGTGATCTAAAACAATTTTAATAATTTATGCGGAAACAAAGTAAATCACAGAAGAGTCTGAATAAAATTCAGATTCAAGACAGATTATATAGATGGTGCTCTTGTTGTGCAGAATGTAAAGTAAGAGATAAGGGATAGAGAATCTGCACACAAGTTTATAGTGGTTCGGCTTATAGCAAGCCTACGTCCACTCTCCCACGCTTACAGCCTACCGGCTGGATTTCACTATGTAATCAAGAGGAATTACAACTTCTGAGTGTTAACACTCTTGTGTATGATAGGACTCTCTATCTCACACAATCACTCTTACAAAGTGTCCCTCAAGATCTTAATGTTTTGCTCAGAACGACAAGAGAAAAATTTGAAGTATACTCAGACTTTGGACTTGATGATTCTTAATTCTGTACTTCCTTCTGCTGCTCGTTGATCTCCTTAAATACTCCTCTACTTCCAAACTAGCCGTTAGACAGCTTTCAGAGGATCATCTTCCAATCTTCACATTGGACAGATTTGTATAGAAAGGATTGAGTAGCCGTTGGATAACAGATTCTGAATCCCGCTGATTCTGGTCGCCCATACAATCAGAATCTTGGTTTCCATAAGTAGAGATATGTCCGTTGTAATGCATTCCTGTCGTGATGTTTGATTGTCAATCAATTTGATTAAGATTGAGACAATCAGAACATTCCTTCTGTGAAATCCATGCCAGATCACTAGCTGTTGTGTTATGTTCTGAATTCTGCGTCTGAAGAAATTCTGCGTCTGCGTCTGAATAATTTCTTCGTCTGCATCTGCATCTGAATAACTTCTGCGTCTGAATCTCAGAACTTCGATTATGTGGGTCTTCAAAAACATACTTGACAGTTTGTAAAGTCTGAATAACTTTCTTCTGAGCTTCCAGAATATACAGACCTGGAATAAAATTGTTCAGAATAAGTATCAGATTTACAATAACATAGAAGGTTTTGTCATCTTCAAAATCAATAGGAGTTTTCCTCAACACTTACAAGATCTCATTTTGATCGCGAAAAAGTGTAATTATGTGAGCAAACTTCATTTTGTCTATGGTTCTGTTTATAGTTTTACAGTCACGCCTCAGGTCTTTCATTCTTTTCAAATAACAGTTTGCTAAATGCTCGACCATCGGGTAATTTCGGTCTACTCAACAATTTCTAAGAAATTGTCACGGAATCCGCCTCTTTGAAGCATCAAAGTTTCGCAAGGCAGGACCGGTGAAGCAATGGTGCTATAATATGTGTAAGCTCAACTGCCTCCCATGTGAAATACTCCCTTCTACTGAGATTGGTGAACTGGTATTACATGAAATACAAATTGAAGTGAACGTTACGTTAGGCAACATCATCAGATAAGTGGCAATTTTCCAATGAAGTTGGAGTTGAGACTTCCCAAGTAAAGATGATCCTCAAACTCAAATGCTGAGGTAACAAAGGAAATGACTTTCGCATCAGGATCATCAAGCTTCTTGATGATTTTGCCATCAGCTCCCACATGCAAAACACTAGCTTTTCTGTGCACTCCCTTCACTTTCTCGATCATACTTGGATATGTTGCTATAAAGCGCTTGGCTGCCTTGGAGGCGTGCACAAACTCCCACCCTTCAGATGTCAACTGCACCAATTTGCAAAGAGCAGTGATAGAGCGTCCCAAAAACACGATTCAAAAGAAGCCGATACCCTCGCAATCACTTTGGGTTTAGAGTGTTGGTAATTATGCTGCAAAAATCTTGCGAATATACCTGCACTAGGGCAATCCAGAAAGATCCATCCGGGGCAAGATTGATGTTGTCAGGTCCGCCCGGAAGACTGTCGATGAAAATCTCCGTTTTCCCTGCTTCATCTCCCTTTAGCCAATGCTTCAAACACCTAAATCTGTGAAACACGCATGCGCGTTAGCAAAATTGCACCACGTTTCTCCCCGAAACTGCAGTAAGATGCTTTATTTTAAAGAGGAATTCCAATGTATGAGTTTTATAAATTGCGCATCAGTGGATATACTCACTTCCAAGTTTCACAGACGATGAGAAAATCTTCGTCCCTAGATAGAGCCACGCCATTGGCGAGGCCCAAGTCGTCAAGAACAATAGAAGTTCGCGATGATGAAGGGTCGAATTTGAGAAGCTGGCCATGAGGTTTCGCCTCGAGGACGTCCAAGTACCAATTGTGGAGGTCGAACTTGGTGCTGGCTACGCTGAAATATAGACTCCCATCCGATGCTTCAATGATGTCGTCCGCGAATCTATATGTAGCAATCATAGTAAAAACATGAATTTTTTATGGTTTTGTGATAAAATTGCTCCTTGTGCTTTCTTATGTCAGTTTGTGTGCTATGAGATAAACTACTTCACTGACTATGCTATTGTTAGGTAGATATGTTCATGAGGCTGGCGATCTCATGGGCCCAAGTCCCCCAAGAGCTTCCAACCTAGCTGATTTCCAGCCGGACTTGATGATATTTGGTGCCATGCTCGACCCACCAAGATGATTGTAATTGCATTGGATCTACCAATGTTGCCCAAACATATCAAACCCAAATCATTAGGGCAAATAATTTTTACCCAAGGTGCGGCTAGTGTCTAATGATTTCGCACCATCTAGCATATTATGCAGTATTTATAGAGATAGCAACATCACATACACGTAATATTCTGGGAATTAGTCTACTAAATAATCTGATAAACACTGATTTAGCATATAAGCAAGTAACTTATGACCTATTAAACTTTCTTGATATATTTAACATTATTGTTGTAGGAATACGAGGATAAGAAAATCTAATCTCACAAACCCCCTACTATTTTTTCTTTTCTTTTCTTTTTTTGAATTTGAAAAAAACGTAGCGTTATCTTAATTGCGAACTCAGCCCTTTTTTTTTTTTTCCTTTTTCATGGTGAAGCAAATCATTTATCGCATAAAATCCCACAAGTTTATTCATAAGAATACCTGCTAATCTTCCGTATCAAAAAACATGCAAGCCAAAATTCAAATAGATAGAGCTCGACTCCTTTGTGTCCTTATTAACTTTCCAAACTTCTCAAACCTATAATTGAAATTAGTTCAAGTAGAAAGAGTTCAGTAGACAATGACGTACAGCCTCGTGCGTTTCTTCACGCACCATGGTCCCTTGTCGACTTCTCTTTGCGAGGAGGAGGTCGAGAAAAATCTCAGGATCACGCAAATCGATCAAGAAAAGAACGACTAACATGACTGCAACATTTGTGTTTTTGTCTGGATGCTAACGGACAAAGTGTCAAAGACCCATCAGACGTCCTTGTCAATGACAAAGTGAGGAAGAAAAGAGAAAGATATTCTCAAGCATTAGCCACACACGGCACATCACAGCAAGGAAAAGCTGCCACTCTTCTAAGTTATCTTCTTTTGACTAATTCGCAAATGTTTGACCCATGGCTTATCTTTAAGCTGTCACGTTTAATGTCTATAGCTTTCTCTAAGATGGAGCTTGATTTGTGTATTGACAAGTGACCTTGGATGGTGTTACAAATTCCCTAGGTAATGGCAAGCTAGAGAATCGGAGGGTCTTGGTACGGGAATTTTCTTAGTTGGACTAGTCATTCTTAGGTTTACGAAGCCAGGATGTAATAAGTACACGCAACATAATCTAACTCGTCGCATATCGCTGACGTGACATGCATACTGAAAAACTATTCTATGATGGAAATCTACAAAAAATGAAATAATCTAACCAGTCTACATTTTCGTTGTCATAAAGTGTTATCTTGAACTAACTTGTACACATGACATCGAGAGTCTAACTCTCAAGTATACTATTCTAAAGAAATTTTGAGATATCATTTACTGAAGTGTACACATGTTTCTTGTGGAACTACAAACTCCCTACTGCTCCCTAACATGCCAAATCTCTTGAAAATATGGCTAGTCAGTCGCAAAATAAGAGAGAAGTCCAAAGATTTGTTGCAAATACAAAATTATCTCTAGACTCATCTTCGTTATTGACTCTAACAAAGGTTAAGAGTAAATTCATCCCTTTAGATGATGGAGGCTATCAGGTTTCTGTGATTTTATGCTTTAATTCAGTAATCGTTCCTTGTTTCTTTCTCATCTTCTTCCCTCCATCTACAACATTAAGCTAAGACCACCAATGTCACAAAATTTAGATCAACATACCAACAATTGTTTGAAAACAAAACCATAAATAGATGCATTTTCATCTAAAATATCCATAATCGTCTTGAAACTGGATTATTTTGCATGTTATATAATTTTCCCCCTCAAACCTGCAAAATAAATGTGTACTTACTAATTGGTAGTACCACGCTCATCGCGAGAGAGCAGATTTGTGTGTTTTTGGGAATTATCGGTGCGTGCGGAACAGGAGGACTGTCACGCCCTATGAGAGTGTCGGAGGTATAAATTGAAATAGAAAAAGATCTATTGGTGATCTAAATGATTAAAAAAAAACATTACCTTAATTCAGATCCATTAACATGTGATAAGAGGACCTTCGCAAGACCGTCTTCATCAACCCAGAGCAGACCCTGGCCAAATCACATCACCGAGAGCTTACACATAAGCACTTCACAATTTTTTTTTTTTTGGTAAGGCATAAGCACTTCACAATTGATTTCTTCATAAACCAAGATTATCATATCTCATATCTTATACCAAGCACACCTTTTCAGAGTCACACACAATGATACCACCTCTCCTGGTTGCTGTAATCCCCAGAAGTGTCTCACTGTTCAACATGGTCCAGTTTTCCCAGGACCCATCTCGGTGAAACCTCTTGATCCAACCATCTCTGGTCGCAGTGTAGAGCACCCCATTTTCATCTACCAATACGTCTTCTGGATCTTTCACTATGCCCTCTCCAAGTTTACCCACACCCTGCGTGAACCAAAAATAAAGCTTTTCGCATAAATGAAGAACCGAGAAATCGAAGAAATGATAGTTCGAGCCTGCTGTATGATGAAGCTTTTCCAAGCACCTGCAAGATGGTGTTTGTGGGAAGAGAATTTAGGGACGATGGTTCCGGTAAATGGAGCAAGTCGGGAGATATCGGCGAAAAGATGAAGATCTGGAGCACTACAGCGAGGACACAAGTGAAGACGAAGCCCGAGAATGGCGGCAAAAAGCGGCTCAAGAAGCCAAGAAGAGCCATTGTTATAGAGTGAGAGAGACGAGGATGAAACCTAGAAGAAGATAAGTTTTTGACGAGATTATATTCCTGTACTTATTTTGACAGAGAGCCGGCAATGGATAAGATGCGTTTTAGCCGAACGCAAGAAAAGAACTTTTGGAACTGACTACATGATGTTGACAAAGCATAATTTTCATTAAAAGAAGAAGAGATATTTATGGTTAGTGATAATTGAGGATTTCAATAAGATAATTTTTTATATTAAAGATATTTGATAATTCTATTAATTCTTCATGTCTTTTAAGATTGTGTATAAACCTTCATTTAAGTGTTTATATGTTGATTGATATGTTATCTTAGATAATCATATAATAAGGTCTATTTCTATGCTCGTGTATCCTTTTTATCTTTCTTATATTAAATCACCATCTCGTTTTGAATCATCGACTTTGATCATTTGAGGTTCTTACGAACATTTGTTTGGTTTTTTTATTTAGGAAAACAAAAGTCCATGGACCATATTGAACAAATTAAAAATTCAGGGACCACATTGAACATTGAATTAAAGTTCATGGACCACATTGAACATTGAATTAAAGTTCATGGACTACATTGAACAAATTAAAAATTCATGGACCAAATTGCACATTGGGCCAAAGTTTAGGGATTGTTTGTGTCATTTCCCCTTTTATTTATCAAGTTTTGTTGTCTTTTACCATTATATTTGTCTTTCTTACAAACGTCTTTAATTTATCATCTCTCATGCAAAATCACAAATGATTATTTGTATAATTTACAAGTTTTTCTCCCATTAGATTACTAACTAGTTTGATTTACCAACTCTCATTTGAAATTCTTACTAGTTTTTTTTCTTTTTAATTTACCGACTTTTCTATTAGGCTACCAATTTTAATTCGTCTTGCTTAAGAATTAAATTACAAATAGAGATTACTGACAACAATCAAGGTCTAACAATTTTTTTCTGATTAAGTTACCAACTAATTTTTCGCTACCAATTTTTAATTGAATTAGTTCCTAGCATTTATTTGACTTTTTTAAAATTACCAATCTATATTTTAATAACTTACCAACTTTTCTCTAATTAAGTTACCAATTAGTCTTGGGTTGCTAACTTTAATATGAGTTGATTTCTAATGCTTATTTGATTTATTTTAAAAGTTACCAAAGTTTCTACTTAATTACCATGTTTATTTGCGTCGCTCTCTATCTTTTAAATTTACCAACTCCTTTTGGAATTGACCAACTTTAGTCAGAGTGATTACGAACTTTTGTCCCATTAAGTTACAAATTAATTTTGCGTTACCAACTTTTAGTTGAGTTGGGTCTCAATGTTTATATGAAACTCACGTAATGTTAATTCAATTAGTTCCTAGCATTTATTTGACTTTTTTAAAATTACCAATCTATATTTTAATAACTTACCAACTTTTCTCTAATTAAGTTACCAATTAGTCTTGAGTTGTTAACTTTAATATGAGTTGATTTCTAATGCTTATTTGATTTATTTTTAAAGTTACCAAATTTTCTACTTAATTACCATGTTTATTTGCGTCGCTCTCTATCTTTTAAATTTACCAACTCCTTTTGGAATTGACCAACTTTAGTCAGGGTGATTACGAACTTTTGTCCCATTAAGTTACAAATTAATTTTGCGTTACCAACTTTTAGTTGAGTTGGGTCTCAATGTTTATTTGAAACTCACGTAATATTATAAACACTAATGACGGTTAAAAACAATCACAAAAAAGTAAATAACATCATACGTGACTCTTAGAATTTAGCAACATATATTTACCTCAACAATATGGCCTCATCACTTGCCTCACGTAGACGATTTCTTCCGCAGCTTGCAACCCCTCTTCCTGACAATTATAATGGCCGTTGTTTCTCGGCCATTATCATTAGTGGCTTTCAAGATTCACGGTTTTACGAACTAGTGATTGGATCGGCTTCATGATTGAATGGGCCAGATCGTGGCCAAAATTGCTTGCCTCATGACTTTGAATACTTACCTCACTTTCGATTCATCGATATTCACTGCAAGTTTAATTCTTTTGTCGAACAAGTTTCACTTACCGACATCTCAAGGTTCAACACTTCATAGTTATTCGTATGTCTCCTATCAGCAACTACAAATCACCTTATCGACTGCCCATGTTTGCCGACTAAGAATTCAACAGGAGTAAATGAGAGGATTGATTTTTGGGAGCATGCCGAGGAAACCTATGACCAGAAGAAAGGCTTAGTTAGAAAGGTAGGTCATGGTATCTGTTCGCTCGTTTTACGACGAGAAATATCCTTCACCGAAATTTCGATCTTCGGTTTTTTTATTAAGGTAGGTTCTGTGGTTTGACTACTAGGAGAGTTATGGTGAAACGTAAAGTGTAACATAGGATTGTATGGAATGGATAAAAATCTGATGGATTGAAAATGGATTTGGGCTAAACAGAGTTTCAAGCTACGTTACAATACTCCTACGAAAGCTGTAGATGACTCAAAAGTTAACTAGAGCTACAGGAAGCTGTAAATACAGAAAGTAAAGATGCATAGGAAACTAAAGTGCAGATAAGCTTGAGTGTTTTTGCAGTGTTGTTCGTCCTCTTTCTTCTTTGTTTCCTCTGAGTATTTGTATCTCCCCCCTATCCTGCAACTGCTCGTAGGTTACTTCCATGTTTTCAAACTTTGAATATTTTGGCGCTTCCAATAACTGCTTTTCTAACCACATTTTGTCCAGTTTTATTGTCCGCCAAAACTTGATCTCAACCGCTAAGATGATTTCAAATCTGGACAAGTAACTTCCCATAATATGCTCGTGCTCACTATCCCCACTTCTGCTCGTAACTTCCTGCTGTCGTGATTTACATGATTGGACTGTGATTCTTCAGTGTATTCCCGAAGTGTGAACCTCCCGAATTTCGGGAAAGTGTCGTTGTCCTGAGGTATAAATATTCCAATGTCCCGAACTATAACTCTCCATATTTCGGTAAGTATACATATTTTTATCAACTACCGAATTCGGGACACGATACCATTCACACTTGCTTCTCCACATGTTTCCGAATTTGGTCTAGACGTATTTCGGCAGATGGTTGATTTCTATTATACGCCATATTCGGCATTAAAGCCGATTCGGCACTTATGCCGATTCTTATTTTGGTGTCAACATATGCTCCCTTTTAAAAGAATTAAAAGAACTTTTAATTCTTTTAAATGCCGAAAGAAAAGACACTTACGTTTTATTATTGCTGTCGCTTCGTCACCTCGCTTCGCGCGCTTTGCCCTTTCATCTTCAAAACATTCTTCTAAAAATCGTTCCTTTCCTTGTGCCCTTGCATTCTCACCTTTTCGACTCCCTGCAACTTCTCGATTCTCTGCATTCTCTCTCGATATTTATCTGAACCCAATGGCTTCCAAGGAGCAAACTTTTTCTTTTTCTGCATCAGATGCTCTTGATCGCTACCATATATTCCGAGATTCTGAAGATTTCAACGAAGAATTTCATCTGTTCTCCGTGGAGAACGATTTCGAAGATTCTTTCATCCTTGGTCCAGCAGTGCACAATCAGTTCTCTGTTCCAAGGTGCCTATCAAGCCACTTTCCACGTCATCAATTTGAAGTGCTTCCAGTCCACGAGTCATCTATCTTGGCATATCAGTGGCACTCTCGTCCTCCTCGCGTTAGGACTTTTTCCGTCTTTGAACCAGACTTCTACCAGTGGTATCTTCGACTCCTCCCTTCTAAGGGTCCCCTTTGGGATACCCTTTCAATTCATAATGCTCTGCGTCTTAGCTGTTTTGATTACCATTTGAATCGTGAACTAATCGGAGCATTATCTTGCTTTTGGTCACCTTCCACTAATTGCTTCTTTTTCCCCTTCTCTCCTATGTCGGTAACTCTGCTTGATGTATACTGCCTCACTGGGCTCTCTCCTTTGGGTACAGACCCATCTACCCTGTCTCTCGATTCTCGTTCAATATTTGGTAAATTATCTGATTCTGAAATGGCCTATGGGGCATTCATAAAAAAGTACTTCAAAAAAGAGAGTGTAGTTACCGACGAGGAGCATACTGCTTTTCTTTTATACTGGCTCTGTAAATTCCTTTTCTACCATCCCATAGTTAGGATCTCAAATGATTTTGTTGTTGTTGCCTCCGCTCTAGCATCAGGGACCTCACTGGCTCTAGGCAAAACCATGTTAGCCTTATTATATCGGGGTTTAACCCATGCTTCATCTTCCATTGCTTCAGAAGAAGTTAGTGGAGTTTTTGGTGGTCCTCTGTGGCTTCTTCAAGCATGGGCGGCTTTCTATTTCCCTGCCTGGTTTTCTAAGGACCAAGTTATCCAGCCCCTTTTGATCTCCATTCCTGACCATCCAGTTTGTCAGGCTTTGAGTAGGAAATTAATCTCTGTTGCCGAAGAGCCATCTTCTTATCTTCGGTATTTTATTTCTCAAATCTATTCTGCTGAGGAGAACCCATATTCCTTCACTCCTTTCTTTGTTTCTCGATTCAAGTCCTACCTCCCTGCTTTCCAGAGAAATAAGAGTGACTTTTGGCATACCGTTCTGACTTCTGTTGATCTTCCTGTAAGATTTTCAACAAAAGGCAGATTTGTTGCTGGTTTTGAAATTTACTCTCCCCAATACTGTGCCAGACAGCTTGGGCTAATTCAAGAGGTTCCTGTTCCAGCCCTGTATACCTTTTCTTATGCTTCCTTTGACAAAATATCCTGCAAGCTAAAAGATAATCAACCTTTTATTGAACTGACCACACTGGTTCGGGGTGTTTATTGATTGTTTCGTGTTGTCGAGGTCATTGGATATCCCAACCGTTCTTCAGCCGATTTTGACCTCTGGTGGGATGGTTATCGAAAGACCGTGTTTTCAGATTCTTTGGATCAAATTCTCCTGAAGATAAATGATGTTATTCCTCTTACATTGTCAAAAACAATCGAAGCTGCCAATGTACCTTCAACCAAACCAGCAGAGACTTCTAAAGGTAACTTGATTCCGCTTTTCCATATCCATGTATTTTGTTTGATACTCAATTTCCAATCTGTCTTTTTATTCTTATAGTGAGTAAGAAAAGGAAAGCCTCAGACTCTCCTGCTCTTGCTCCAAAGAAAGTACCAGCAAAAGACAAGGTGAGGAAAGTACTTATTCGATCCTCAGAGTCACCTCCAGAGAGCTCTCCCTCAATGAGTCAATCTCCAGAACCCACACTACAAGCCATGATAAAGCCACGCACTCCAAAAGGTAATTCTCAGGCTTTACTTTTGGAGGTTATTACAGCCTTAACTTGTTTATCTTCTGATTAATCCAGGAACTCTTAAGACCTATCAGCCCCATGATGCTTCTCCTATTTCTCTTCCTGGCAAGACTCCTACTCCACCAGCTTCCAATCCTTTACCACCGATTCTTGGTCCTTCGTCAAAGGCTAAATCAATTCAAGAACAACCTTCTGTTCCACATCCGAAAGAGAGTATACCGCCAAAGGATACTCTTACCCCTGCTGTAGGATCTGCAAAAGATCTTTCTTCATCTTTCATCGGTAAATATTATTATCTTTTGTCTGATTCAAGATTTTATGCTGTTGTCTAACATACATAGGCCAACATTTGCAGTTACTGATGAGATCATTCCTTTGCTTCAAGAAACTTCAATTTCTAAGGAAGCATCAAATGTACCACTGCTTGCAATTACCGATGAGCCCATCCCTGTGCTTCAAGAGGCTCCAACTTCTGAAAGAGCATCAAGTGTGCCACTACTAGCAATTACCAATAAGCCCATCCCTGTATTTCAAGAGACTCCAACTTCTGAAAGAACATCAAGTGTACCACTACCTGCAGTCACTGATGAGCCTCAAGAGACTTCAATTCTCAAAAGAGCATCAAGTGTACCACCTGCTACTTATACAATTACTGTTTTGCCTCCCTCCACATCTCAGGCTGTGCCTAGTCCACCTGCCGAGATAGAAATCTTTTCTCAAGCTGAACAGACAGAACTGGAAAGGATATTAGCAGGTACTCATCCTAGCTCTTCCACAGCTCCTAATTCTCCAGAGTCCTCCACTTTATCAATATTAGCCGAAATTCCTAGAGAAATAGCCAAAGCTAAATGGGAAAAACTCTTTAACTTTTTGAAACCTGGCTATGGAAAGTTGATCAATGACTCTGATAAGGAACGCCAAGCAAGGATTCTCTTCCAGGAAATATGCTCTGGTAATCCCTCCTTTGTTTTATCTGAGCCTTTCCAGGACAAGATGGATCTTTTTGCTGTTGGTTTTGTGGATGCTGTGAACACAATAAGAGTTAACCTTGATCAGCTTCCTCATATTCTCTTTGGGGAAAACCGAGGACTGGCAATCCAAGATGAGCTAGCTCGTAAGCGTGAAGTTGCTCGTCTTTTCTACAACAATTTCAAAGTTGAAGAGAGCAAACTTCAACGCTTGGAGGCCAGGAAAGAAGAGCTTGAGGCAGAGCTGAGGATGGTGAATGCTCAATTGGAAGAACAGAAGCTCACAGTTTCAACTTTCTGTCCTACACTCAGACGCAAAATGAAGCAATGTCGAGAGTTGGAGAAAGAATTTGATGCTACTATTGAAATGGTCAGAGTCCATGAAAAGAAGAGAGCTGAGATTATGGATGAAAACCATAGGCTTGAGACTGAATTGAGAGACTTTGTAATTGAGGCCAAAACTCTGTTAGCCAAATAGCAATGAATTGAAAGTCTTGCTTGCTGGATTTTGATCTCCTTTACATTCACTCAATATCCCGATGATACAAACTCCCGATGTTGTACTTTGTTCACATTAATAATTTAACCCCCTTAACTAAAGGTTAAATCTAATCTTCATTTGGCTCCTTTGACATTTAAACCCACTTAAAGAAAATTGCTCCATTGCAACTTTCACAATTCACAGGTCGAATAATAATCTTCCTTTTCACTTATCTTCTCTAAAATTACTGATTACCGACTTGATAACTGTTTGTCCACGTTCTGCCTCTATCTCAGTTCTCCAAGAACTTTGGCACATTACTACCCACGATCTGCTCCATATTTTTTACCTTTATAACTGCCCAAACTTACCAAATCTTTCCTGGGAACTTACAGCCTTGTTCATGATGTCTTCACATGGTTCTTCATCTCAGTTGCTTCTTTGGTCACGATCACAAAGACGTCGCATTTCCCATGAAGGTAAATTTTCCATTGAACATTACCATATTTGGGCTTTGACAATCATGAACAACCTATTTATTCCACCATCTTTAGGTGATCGATCCTTATGGAAGCGACTGCACGAATTACTGTCCCAAGGACATCATGCTTTATTATTGACTCACAAGCATAAGGTAGAAGTTACCAATTTGGCTAATTTCTTCAGATCCAAAGTGTTTCTGTCTGCGGATTCTAGCTTTTTGGATCTGGTTTAGGAGCTATGCTCTTTATTCCCTGCTAGTTTTGATGAATTCGAACATAATGTGAGGGAAATTTGGAATTTAGAGCCTGTTATTGTGGAAGCTGACGCCCTTCATCTTCAAGTTGAGGAAGAATCTTCCCGATTACGAGATTCCAAAGAGAAATATACTCAAGCTCGGGATTCCTGTGCTCAAGCTAGAGATGACGTTGAGATGACACGTCAACTTCTCAATTTTCTTTCCAATCATCATCGCGTGGAGCGAAGGATACTCAGAGATGAACTTTCCCGTGTCAAGTCTATGGTTGAAGTTGCTTCGAACAAGTACAGGCAATTGCTTCAAGAAGCTTGGGAGAAGTTTGAGATTGTCCGCTTTCATTCTCGTCATCTGGAGTATCTCGAGGGACAACAATCTAAACTCCATTAGGATCTTGCCCTGCATTCTCATTATGTAGCCCAAAATCTCAAACTTGTTAATGACTTGCAGATCTTCATCACCAAAATTAGGATGTATTTTCATTTCGAATGAATAAATTAACTTCCTTGTGTTTCCCAGATTGATGGATGATATTTCTTCAAAAATTTTCCATTTATAGAACGTGATAGTTCTTTTCCATTGACATCCATCAATCAGTATGCATTCCCACTAAACACTTCGGTAACTAAATATGGTCCTTCCCAATTTGACGACCATTTACCGAATTCCCTGTTTTGGAGGTTAAATGGCAAAATTGCTTTCCACACTAAATCCCCCACCAGGAACTGTTTGACTTTAACCCTTTTGTTAAAAGCTCTGGCCACTCTTCTCTTTTGTGCAATCAACTGATCCAAAGAAGCTGCACGAATCTCATCCAGCTCATCCAAATTTATGTGCATCCAATCTCTATAATCTTCGGACAACATTTCACTCTGCAATTGGACTCTTAAAGATTGTACTGTTATCTCCATCGGTAAAACTGCTTCTTGTCCATATGTAAGCATATAAAGACTGACACCTGTGCTTGATTTTCGTGATGTTCGGTATGCCCACAACACCATTGACAGTAAAACATCCCATTCTCTTGGATTTTCTTCTAGATGTTTCTTAATTAATCCAATAACAACCTTATTAGTTGCTTCAGCTTGTCCATTCGCCTGGGGATAATATGGTGTGGAATAGACCATTTTGATTCCTCTCGATCGTGCAAATTCTATTACTTTACTTTCAGTGAATACTGTTCCTTGATCCGCAGTAATCGACTCAGGCAAGCCAAACCGATGAATTATATTTTCTTCAATAAACTTGACCACAGTCTTTTGTGTAACACTCTTATATGGAATGGCTTCCACCCATTTTGTAAAGTAATCCGTAGCCAATAAAATGTAACTATGCTTATGAGAAGAGGGTGGATAGATTTTACCTATTATGTCCATTGCCCATCCCCTAAATGGCCATGGCTTTATGATAGAATGGAGCTCCATAGCAGGTACATGTTGCAACGGTCCATGTTTTTGACACGAGAGACATGCTTTGGCATAGTTGATACAATCTTGCATTATTGTTGGCCAAAAATATCCATACCTTTTTAATAGACATCTCATCTTGACTCCTGCTTGATGAGCTCCACATATACCTTCATGTGCTTCTGCCATAACCAATTTTGCATTATCTTCATCAAGACAGCGTAAAAGCAATCCATCTGAGGATCTTCGGTATAATTCTTCTCCTAATATAACATATTTCTGGGCTTGCATCCTCAGCTTTCGATCTCTTGAATCTGGATTCTTCAAATATTCGATGATGGTTTGTCTCCAATCCTCTTCTCAAATTACTTTACTAACTGCTATCGGTATCTTTCTACGTTCAATAGAAGGTACCGACAGCGTTATAGTAGTCACGATGTCTGCCACTTCTTTTGATATTCGGTATCCAAAAGCTATTTGAGCTAACTTGTTAGCCTCGAAATTCGTGTCTCTTTTCACATGAACTATGTCGTATTCTCTGAATTGTTCTAACTGCCTCTTGGCCAGATAGTAATAACCAATCAAATTTTCATTTGAGCATTGGTATTCTCCCTTTAATTGTTTCACCACTAATTGTGAATCACCAAATACTTTGATAAACTGTACTTTCAGCTCAATCAATATTCCCAAACCAACAATTAGTGCTTCATATTCAGCCTGATTATTTGAACATTCAAAATCTAACTTACAAACGCACCTTGTAAATTCCCCATCGGGAGAGATTATTATCAATCCAGCTCCGGCCATATTCTTAGCACGCGATCCATCAAAATACATAGTCCATGGTAGCACTTGACTGAGGCTTTGCTAATTTTCTTCCATTTGTAAACATGGGTATTCAGTAAGAAAGTCAATAATGGCTTGACCTTTTACTGCTTTGATTGGCACATATATCAAATCAAACTCAGACAAGATAAATGCCCATTTGGCTATACGCCCTTTTATAACAGGTCGGGATAGCATGTATTTTATTATATCAGTTTTACCGATCACATGCACTATAGTTGGCAACAGATAATGTCTTAACTTCATACAAGCAAAGTATAAAGATAGACTTAATTTTTCAATTGCGGTATATCTTTTTTCAACATCAGTTAATACCCTGCTCAAATAATATACCGCTTGTTCTTTTCCATTCTCATTCTCTTGTGCCAACATACTCCCGATAGTTATATCGGTTGCCGATAAGTACAATTTCAGTGGTTTGCCTGCTTTCGGCAACATTAATACAGGAGGATTCATTAGGTAGGCTTTGATCAAGTCAAATGCCTTTTGTTGTTTTTCTCCCCATATAAATTCATCCTGATTTTTAAGACGCAGAAGCTGTGTCATCGGCTCCATTTTATCAGACAAATTGGCAATGAATCTTCTAAGAAAGTTTATTTTTCCAATTACCATCTGCAATTGTTTCTTTGACGTAGGATGAGAAAGCTCCATGATAGCCCTCGCTTTGTTATTGTCAATTTCAATTCCCCTCTGATTGACTAAGAATCCTAAGAAATTTCCTGCTCGTACTCCAAAGGCGCACTTGGTTGGGTTCATCTTCAATTTATACTTCCTCATCCTAATAAATGCCTGCTCGAGATGATATAAATGATCTTCTTGGGCTGATTTCACCACCACATCATCAATATAGACTTCCAAGAATTTACCGATCATGTCATGAAAAATAAAATTCATTGCCCGTTGGTATGTGGCTCCTGCATTCTTCAATCCGAAAGGCATAACTACCCACTGAAAAATCCCGATAGCACCAGGACATCTAAATGCTGTCTTCGGGACATCTTCTTTAGCAATAAAAATCCGGTTATAACCCGAATGACCATCCATCAAGGATAATATCTCATTTCCCGACGCTGAGTCTACTAACATATCTGCCATGGGCATTTGATATTCATCTTTTGGAGTGGCATTATTTAGATCCCGAAAATCAATACAAACTCTCAGCTTTCCATTCTTCTTTTTCACAGGGACAATATTTGAAATCCACTCTACGTACCTGGCTGTTTCAATAAATTTGGCCTTCAGTAGCCTTTCTATTTCCTCTTTGACTTTACCGACTACATCAGGAGCAAATCTTCTTGCTAACTGCTTATGCGGATGAAATCCCCTCTTGATTGGAAGGCGATGTTCTACAACATCTCTCGACAAACCAGGCATTTCATGATAGTCCTATGCAAAGCAATCTCTGTATTCTTTGATCAGGTTAATCAACTTGTCTTTCATGCCCCCTTACAAAAACGTACTTACATACACTGGGCGGAAACAACCAGGTTATCCTATATCAACCTCTAATAATGGATCTTGAGCCTCCATTGTTCTGTCTTCTTTAACTAACAACTCTTCCCAATCATCTATACAATCTGAGGCTTCAACATTTTGTTTTGCCATTTCCGCCAAATGTGTGAAGTACATTTCACAAACTTCTTGCAATACAAACTCGTTTTCCATAAAAAAAAAAATGTGTAATTCTTCTAATGCCAAGCTTGACTTGGGGATCCATTCAGCTTTCATATCCCCGAAGTGGCAATAAGCAAGGGACTATGGATCTGTCTTTGGTAATTCAACAGCATAACCCGCATGTGAACAATGCCGATGTTCTTGACAAACGTCAGTCCATCCGATTGAAGCATATCCCGAATCTGCTTCAACATATTCCACTTTCTCGCCATTCCAAAATGCCAATATTTGATGCAAAGTTGATGGTACACACTGATTAGAGTGTATCCAATCTCTTCCAAACAACAGATTATATGAATCATCATATTCCACTACAAAGAAAGTCGTTTTAGACGACTTGGACCCTATAGTTAAATCAATCACTATTGCCCCCTTGACTTCGGTAACTTCCCCAAGAAAATCAGATAACTGAACATTGGATGGGATGATGTCATTGTCATATTTCCCTAATTTCTTGAAGTATTTGTAAGATATGAGATTCAAAGTAGCTCCGGCATCTACAAAGATTTTACCGACAGACCTACCATTGACCCTTCCTGAAACAATCAAGGATCTTAAATGCTTTGCTTTTTCAGATGGTACCCTCTCAAACTTGATAGCTTCTTTGTCGGGAAACTGAAATTCTGCCATGGCTGTCTCTTTTTCTGAAATATGTTCGATGTCTTCTTCTACTATCAAACTAGTTCCATACTTCGCTGGAAGTCTAACATGGACCATGTTTATCCATATTGGAGAACCATATCTCTTCGATATCTTGGAGTAGCCAGTTCGGTAACTTCTGCCATCTTTTTGTGACAACTTAGGATCCAAGTCCTTTTGTTCCATCTTCCCTTGTTGCTTTGGGTTGAGAGCTACAATAATCTGCCCAAAATTAATTATTTGTTGAACTTGAGCAGCTTCTTTCTCCCTTTTCATTTGGATGTGAGAGTCACTTCCCGAATCACCTGGTTCTGATTTACTCTGATCTTTTTCATCGGGATTTCTTCTCCAAACCCAATTACCTTTCTTACTGACAGATGTGAAAGGTAAACCTTGCCTTGCTATACCTCTAGCTTGGCCACTCTCAAAATTCTTTTGTCTATTTCTCATTCGCTGGAAACGCCTCTTGATGGTTCTATAAGACGCTTGTCCCGGCGCTTTAACTGTTGACCATTTCCCCTCGGGAGGGTCATACGGTACCTTAACTGTTTTTCTTCTGTGGATTTCCTGAGATATTAATGGTGGCGGATCATCGAACTCATCTCCCCAACCAGTTGGCTCAACTGGCAATGATGGAGGTGGATAATCGTCTGTATTTCCATAATAGACCACATAGTCAAACTTCCCACTAGGTTCTCCAAGCAATCCAACCTTGGGATCACCTTCTTTATATCGCTGCTATAAACTCTTTTTCTTTGCAGACTTTGGTAATGTTTCGTTTTCTTCATGAACTTGCGTATCCAGCTCTCGAATTGGCGGGGCAAATCGAGATGAATCAGGGTGATATTCCTTCCTCTCATGCTTATGACCAACATCTTTTCTTTCTAGCACCTGTGCCGTCTGCCTTGGGTAAATTGCCTCCTCTCTTGTTTGTACTGAAGAATTTTCAGTAGCTACAATCTCAGATCTTACTCGTGGTCCGCTTATCCTGCGAACAAATGATCCCAATCGGTATCTCCCTCTCGTTCCCCTCATGAATTGGAACCTGGGAAACTCCCGATCTTGCCGAGTCAATTCCTGGTGACAGCGAGTGCAAAGTTGTTTGTTGTCCTCGTCTGTTGCCTCTCGTATATTAACCATGTTGATCATGTTCGGGAAAGGGTCTGCGTCTACTTCCATTAGGGCCTTGCCTTTGTCTTCGGCAAATTTAATCTTGCCTTGGCGAATTGCCTCCTGGATTATTTTTCTAAACACAATGCAATTTACCGTATCATGAGTTGTAGAGTGATGCCATTTGCAATATCTCTTATCTGCTATTTCCTCCTTTGATGGGATTACTTGTCCTTTAGATAATTTGATCATTCCATCTTTCAATAACAGGTCAAATATCTCATCTAACTTATAAATATCAAAGGAATAATTGTTGGTCTCCTTAGCCTTGAACTTGGATACATCCCTTACCCTGGCCGGTTTAAGTTTTGGGCACACATATGATTTTTCAAGTACCATAGTTGCTACGGCTATCTCATTCTCCTCCTCAACTATCCCACCATGTTCGGTACTTTCAGCAAATGCAACTGCCTGCCGATTGTCCTTATTCGGCTTCTTATCTTTCTCCTTCAACAAGTGTTCATACTTAGAAACCCGAACGTTCAACTGAAAGAGATCGTCAAAGGCTTGTCCTTCAAATCTTTCCTTAAGGTTAAACCTCAAACCGTTAAAAGCCAAATCTGTGAATTCCTTCTCAGTGAGTGATGTTAAACATCGGTTTCTGGATTTCTTGAAACGGGCAATAAACTGATCTACCGTCTCGGTGTTATACTGATATATCCTAGCCAAATCGGCTACCGTTACCTCTAGTACTGTTCGGTAAAACTGAGAATGAAATTGCCTTTCCATCTCGGCCCATGTTTGAATAGAATTCGCAGGCAAATTTGTATATCAAGTAAACGCTGTTCTTGAGAAAGACAATGGGAACAACCTTAACCTTAGATATTCATTAGTTCCAGCTTCTCCACATTGTGCCAGGAATCGACCCACATGTTCTACAGTTGACTGATCTTCCTCTCCAGTAAATACAGCAAAGTCTGGCATTTTGAAACCTCTTGGATATGGTATGTTATCAACCCAATCGGGATGTAGCTTCCTATATACTGGCCTTGGCAATCCTCTCTCTGCTCCCAATTATTGCATTACCAGTTCTGCAACTCTATCTGGGTTCCATGGTCTTAAATTCTGCTGGCCTAACCAAGGATCTTGACTCCTAGGATCAAACTGTTGAGGTCGATTCACCCATTGCTGCTCCATGTTAAAATTAACAGGTGGTGGTGGCCTATAAAGAGGGTTTTCTATCACATGATGATATGGTTGAGGCGCAGGTGGCCTGATATGATCAACATTAGGCATATTTACTGGTGGAGGTACATTCATCACTGGTGGTGCATTTGTGACCATGGGATTAACCAAATTAACATCATTCGGGACATTTTGAGGGAAACTATAAGCACTCACACCATTCACCAGGTTTATAGGGGTAGGATTCTCTGGCCTTGGTATAATCCTGACAGGAGGTTGAGAATTTGATCCCCCATTACCGTTATACCCCATATGAGGAGGTCTCGATGTTGGTGGGAACGATGTTGTTCCAAGAGGATTTGCATAAAATGGTGGAACTTGAGAAGATGAACCGGGACGCGATATTACCTCATTTATAGCATTGATCACCATAGGCTTTATCACATCAGTCACATGTCGCACTATATGATTGGTAAGGTCGTTCTGCTGTTCCTCAAACATCCTTTTCATCGTGGCTACCAAGGTATTATCTGGTGTCAACGCGCGGGCTTGTTCTTCAGTTAATTGCCGAGGAATATCGACATTTTCGTCTACTTGATTAGCCGCAGAATGCTCAGAACGTGCTCCTTCAACTGGATTGTTGACGTTACCTACCGATATTCCTTCAGATTGCCTGGTTCTCACCATTTCTTCAAATCTTACCACGCATGTCCCACCGGGCGTGCCAAAAAGATGTTCACTCGTTTTACGACGAGGAATATCCTTCACCGAAATTTCGATCTTCGATTTTTTTATTAAGGTAGGTTCTGTGGTTTGACTACTAGGAGAGTTGTGGTGAAACGTAAAGTGTAACACAGGATTGTATGGAATGGATAGAAATTTGATGGATTGAAAATGGATCTAGGCTAAACAGAGTTTCAAGCTACGTTACAATACTCCTACGAAAGCTGTAGATGACTCGAAAGTTAACTAGAGCTACAGGAAGCTGTAAATACAGGAAGTAAAGATGCATAGGAAACTAAAGTACAGATAAGCTTGAGTGTTTTTGCAGTATTGTTCGTCCTCTTTCTTCTTTGTTTCCTCTGAGTATTTGTATCTCCCCCCTATCCTGCAACTGCTCGTAGGTTACTTCCATGTTTTCAAACTTTGAATATTTTGGCGCTTCCAATAACTGCTTTTCTAACCACGTTTTTTCCAGTTTTATTGTCCGCCAAAACTTGATCTCAACCGCTAAGATGATTTCAAATCTGGACAAGTAACTTCCCATAATATGCTCATGCTCACTATCCCCACTTCTGCTCGTAACTTCCTGCTGTCGTGATTTACATGATTGGACTGTGATTCTTCAGTGTATTCCCGAAGTGTGAACCTCCCGAATTTCGGGAAAGTGTCGTTGTCCTGAGGTATAAATATTCCAATGTCCCAAACTATAATTCTCTATATTTCGGTAAGTATACATATTTTTATCAACTACCGAATTCGGGACACGATACCATTTACACTTGCTTCTCCACATGTTTCCGAATTTGATCTAGACGTGTTTCGGCAGATGGTTGATTTCCATTATACGCCATATTCGGCATTAAAGCCGATTCGGCACTTATGCCGATTCTTATTTTGGTATCAACAGTATCCTTCTTTTTATGTTCAAGGGGATTTAGCCGTAGTCTGTAGTAATACTGACACGTGAGTGATGTTGTTCTTCTTTCTGCTGATGCCAAACCTTGAGAACGAGTGCTGCAAAAAATATGGAAAGAGCAGGAAGTTGTTCTATCTTTCCCAAGTGGCAAACACAGTAAGGTAGCTCTCAACAACCAATTCTACGGATGTGACAAATCGGCTGAGAGTCAGTGATGACTCGCGTTCGGAGAATATGCCACCTAAACAAGAATCTTCAGGTTCAGCTTCATCTTCACTGAATCAAATAATAACGGAGGCCATAAATGAAGAAGTTCCTAGTAGCATCAGCTTGGAGAATCCTCCTTGTGTTTCCTCAGTGCAAAGTTCTACTGCAGCTGCAAGGTTGCCACTAATCCTTCCTTCTCTGAGTTTATGAAAGGCAGAAAGGCAAGGGATAGAGCGGTTGATAAATTGCCGAAGACAGTCGAGAAGAATATGGAAAAAAGGATGAGGTTGCGGTTGCGGTAGGGTCTCTGTTCCACAATTTTGCTCATCTCAATTGCCTCCTTTAGCTTAGAAATTAACTAGCATTGGCAGTTTCATTCATTGATTTCTTCCGTACATCTCCTGCTTACAAGATCTCATTTTGATCGCAAAAAGTGTAATTATGTAAGCAAACTTCATTTTGTCTATGGTTCTGTTTATAGTTTTACAGTCACGCCTCAGGTCTTTCATTCTTTTCAAATAACAGTTTGCTAAATGCTCGACCATCCGGTAAATTTGGTCTACTCAACAATTTCTAAGAAATTGTCACAGAATCCACCTCTTTGAAGCATCGAAGTTTCGCAAGTCAGGACCGGTGAAGCAAATGGTGCTATAATATGTGTAAGCTCAACTGCCTCCCATGCGAAATACTACCTTCTACTGAGATTGGTGAACTGGAATTACATGAAATACAAATTGAAGTGAACGTTACGTTAGACAACATCATCAGGTAAGTGGCAATTTTCCAATGAAGTTGGAGTTGAGACTTCCCAATTAAAGATGATCCTCAAACTCAAATGCTGAGGTAACAAAGGAAATGACTTTCGCATCAGGATCATCAAGCTTCTTGATTATTTTGCCATCAGCTCCTACATTCACAACACTTGCTTTTGTGTGCGCTCCTTTCACTTTCTTGATAATACTTGGGAATGTTGCTATGAAGTGCTTGGCTGCCTTGGAGGCGTGCACAAACTCCCACCGTTCAGATGTCAACTGCACCAATTTACAAAGAGCAGTGAAAGATCATCAGAAAAACGAGTCCAATAGGAGCCGAACTTGTTACAATTGCATGTCTGTAATTTTGCCCAAAATCAGGGGCATTCAATGGTTGTGTCTGATTCGGAGCACTAGTCATGTTGGGTTTAGATATTTAGTTATTAAGTGCGAAAATTTAGCGCATATACCTGCACTAGGGCAATCCAAAAAGATCCATCCAGGGCAAGATTGATGTTGTCAGGTCCGCCAGGAAGATTGTCGACGAAAATTTCCGTTTTTCCTTCTACATCTCCCTTCAGCCAATGCTTCAAACATCTAAATCTGCGAAACATACATATGCGCATAAACAAATTGGATCACATTGTTTTCCTTTTTTTCCCCTGAAATTGCATCAAAATCTATATTTTCAAGAAAAATGACAATATATAAGTTCTATAAATTGGGCATTAGTAGGTGTACTCACTTCCAAGTTTCACAAACGATGAGAAAATCTTCGTCCCTAGAGAGAGCAACACCATTTGCAAGGCCCAACTTGTCAACAACAATCGAAGATTGCAATGATGAAGGGTCGAATTTGAGAAGCTGACCATGAGGTTTCGCCTCAAGGATGTCCAAGAACAGATTGGGGATGTCGAACTTGGTGCTACTTACGCTGAAATACAGACTTCCATCCGATGCTTCGATGACGTCGTTCGCAAATCTATATGTAGCAATCATTGTAAAAAAAAATAACATGATTTTGTAAATAGATTGCTCTCTATGCTTTCGTCAGCTTTTATGATTTAAGATAATTAAACTACTCCACTATCTATGCTCTTATTAGGTAGACCTATTCACGAGGCTAGCGATCTCATCGGCCCGAGTCCTCCACGTGCCTCCAATTCTAATAACAATTCCTTATGATCTATTAAACTTTCTTGATATCTTTAAAGAACAAGAGAATGTAATCTCACAAGAGGTCAATGATGTGCAAACTGGTGCCTTTCTCCATATGCACCATGGTCTCTTGTCCACTTCCCTTTGTGAGGAAGAGGTCGAGAAAAAATCTCAGAACCAACGCGAATCGATCGACAAAAGGACAATCAACATGACTGCAACATTCGTGTTGTTGTCTGGACACTATTGAACAAAGACCCATCACACGTTGTTGTCGATCACAAGAGAGGAAAAAGAAAGAAAGATTCCCTAAAGCATTAGCCAAACATGGCACACCATGGCAATGAAAAAGCTGCCATTCTTGCAAGTTGTCTTCTTTTGACTGAGTCGCATAAAGGCTTACGCGTGGGTTATTCTTAAGCTGTCACGTTTTACCTCGATCGCAATTCTTGCAAGTTGTCTTCCTATGACCTAGGCCATTGACCTGAAATGCGGCAATTACAGAGAGAGACAGAGAGACAGACAGACAGACAGACAGAGAGCAAGGCTAAGCGGGTCAAGGGGGCAAAGAGGTAGGGAGAAGACATAAAAAAATTACAGTTTTGGACTCGGTTTATTTCGAGAAAAATAAATAATTTAAAAAATATTTTCAAAAAATGATCACTTATATAACTTATGAAAATGAATTGACGAATTTAAAAATAAATTATTACCGATAATGAAAATATATTTCATTAACTAATTATTTCAAATAATACAAATAATTATTTTTCATAAAATGTTTTCCACATCGTTCTTTTTTCTGCTAAGCAAACGGAACCTTAGTTGTTTGGAGTGTCTATGCGCGCACGGCCCCATGCGTCAATTTGGTGAAATCAGAATATATTTTGTAACATTACGTAATCCAAGTATTCTCAATTGATTGCTGATTGTCAACTATTTTATAAAGAGATACGTTTAATGCGCAAATTTATCCCCTCCTCCAAAATTTAGATCATGATACCAATACTTTTGAAAAAATTACTCTCCAAATCTTTCTCTAAAAGAATATGGAATTCTACGTGTTTTCTTTTTCTTTTTCAATTTGATTGACCCATTTCAATGGAACAATATACCTTTCAATCTAGTCTACATATTCCAACCAAAAAAAAAAACATTAGTCTAAATAATTGCATTTTCTTCTATAATATCCATACTCGTCGTGGAACATGATTATTTTTCATGTTCTATAATTTTGCCCCTTAAACTTGAAAGTTAGATAAGCACCAACCTATTGGTAATACTACGCTTGCGAATTCTCTTAGGGTCACCCCAGAAAAACATATCCGTGTGTTTCCGGTAATTAAATGGTGTTTGTGGGACAGGACGACTACCACATCCAATGGGGATTATTCGGTAGTCAAAGAACTCTGAACACCCCATTAATATAAAACAAAAAGGGAAAAGAAAAAACTACTGGTAAACAAAATGATTAAAAAAAAAAAAGCATTACCTTAATTGAGATCCATTAAAATGTGATAAGAGGACGTTCGCATGACCATCTGCATCAACCCAGATCAAACCCTGGCCAAATCACATCATCGAGAGCTTACAAATAAGCACTTCACAATTGGTTTCTTCATAAACCAAGATCATCTTCTCTTATATCTTATCATGCATACCTTTTCAGCATCACACACAATGATACCACCTCTCCTGGTTGCTGTAATCCCCACGAGTGTCTGACTGTTCAACATGGTCCAGTTTTCCCAGGACCCATCTCTGTGCAACCTCTTGATCCAACCATCTCTAGTCGCAGTGTAGAGCACGCCATTTTCGTCTACGCATGCGTCTTCCGGACCTTTCACTATACCCTCTCCGAGTTTACGCACACCCTGCACGAACCAAACAGCTTTTAAATTAATGAAGAACCGAGAAATCGAAGAAATGACAGTTAGAAACTCGTGTGATGGAGCTTTTCTAAGTACCTGCAAGTGGGTGTTCGTGGGAAGAGAAGCAAGGGACGATGGTTCTGGTAAATGGAGCACGTCGGGAGATATCGGCGAAAAGACGATTATTTGGAGTGCTATGGCGAGGAGGCAAGCAAAGACGAAGCCCGAAAATGGCGGCAAAAATCGCCTCAAGAAGCCAAGTAGAGCCATGGTTATAGAGTATGAAAGAGAGACAGGGATTAACTCTAGAAGGAGATATGGTTTTGACGGGAATTTATGCAGCTGTACTTAGTTTAAGAGAGAACCGTGAATAGATAAGATGGGTTTGAATTTTTAACCGAGGGCAAGAAAGAGACATGTTGTAATATATCGCGGAAGCTGACTGGATCTTTCTTATTAAATCAAGAGCGAGAGAAATCAACAAAGAAGCAAAGTGAGGAATGCTAACGAACACGAGAGATTTACGTGATTCAAATTTTTCTAATTAACCTACTCCACAGGGAAAGCCGGCCGCCAATAATCCACTAATTAAACGAAGAATTACTCTTACAACCGTTCCCGCACCCAAGTGTTTCACAGCCCGAGAATATACACCCAAATGTGCAGTGTTTACAAAAACAACTTAGCCTGGATTTAGAACTCTCAGCACAAATCACCGTGTTACTTGCTCGTACGTGCGGCCAAACAAAGGAACCAAAAGCAAGTGATTGTTGCGTTCTTCCTTTCTTTGCTCCAATGTCCCACCAATCTATGAAACACCCTATGTATAATTGCAAGAAGTCCAAATCTTGACTCAGTCAAAAAAACAAATCTTAACCTTTTCCATTTCTTGTGGCCAGGGGGAGATGTACACTGCCGTGACTGCACGGCTCTTTAAATGAATTCAACTTTGGTCTCTTAATCGCCATTGAAAAATCCAAGCATGACGTCGGTGAAGAAAAGGCAATTCAAGTTGGAATCAAAGTCTAACTAAGATGGTCGAAAGTCCGAGGTCTCAAACTCGAAAAATAATTTAACAGGACAAGGTCGTAAGCGGTGAGTGAGAGCAAATGTCAAAGAAATTTTGGAGCTCATTGCATGAATCAATAGTGGCGTGTGTTGACAAAGCAGGATTTCTAACAAAACTAGAAGAGATATTTATATTAGGTTCGCCTTCAAAATCTTCAGCTGAGATTATAATTATATATAGAAAATGCATCAGTGCTGACGAGGAGGAAACTCACCATCATATCAAAAACACTACCTGCGAAATAATACTCCGGTTGTTATTGACACACCCATTACTCTTGATACCCCAAACTCTCTTCGTAAATCAAATGCTTAAAGATTTCCAATACTCAATTCCCTCTTGTAAATCCGTATTCAGCCTTTGCTACGCATCCTCTTCTCCCTACATTCTATAAGAAAATTCATCCAATATGCTCCAAAAGAAGTAAAAGAGTATGTTCAATCAACTCGTTTTGATCAACATCCTATCTCGGCCACTTAGCAAGAACACTTTGTCAATTTACAAAATCCCCCAAAATTCTGGCTTAAGTGGCTTACTTGAGGTTACACGCACCTACACTTTGGTACTACTCGCCTTGCTTTGACTTTTCATGACCATAAAGGACTCCCTTTAGTGGCCCCATATGGTACTACTTGTTGCAAAAACAAGTAATCGAACAAAAAAATAAATTGTACAATGAAATAGGTCGAACACCAGATTTAAACACTCTCAACAAAGAATGGCACTATTTGTTGCTTTGACTTTTCGATAGAGGTGACCTACATCCACTAAGAGAGCAATAAAGAATTCCATTATATATTAAGCACTACAACGAACATTATAACTACACTCAAGTCATTAAAACACTCTCAGTGTTTCCTCACTCTTAATTACATCCAATAACTCACACAGTATATAGCCTCACAATTCCTCATGAAATAATTTCTCAATCTTACAAAAGAATTTGCAAATCTTACTCACAAGATTTAATTGGCTTCGACACTAAAAGTTCTCAAGGTGTAATTCACGAAGAAGTCTCTCTTAGATTTGGTCCAACTTAGCTAAGCCTGACTCTAATACCAATTGTTGAAAGCAAGCAACAGAAGTCCAATACCTTCACCCGGGGAGATCGCTAAGAGAGAGCCCAAATCCAAACTTGTCAACATATCCAGTTAAATCCACATTCATCCAAAAGCTTAAGTTAATGAGTTATGAGCTAACTATGATATATTAACTGCTCCACATCACACAAATTCTTTGACGTAGGATTTTCTAACGCAACTTACACATGCAACTCAACACTCCTCGACACTTAGTTTCTAGACTACCAACGTGCTTATATTGGAACAGTCAAAACCACTTTAAATTTAGAAATTGTGTTCATAATACTGTTTCCTAATTCAACAAGGCTTTTTCAGATCCACGTTTGCTTACCACTTTGAAGATTCATCTACAAATTGCTAGAGCCCCTTAGACTTTAGATTATGTTGTAGCAACATTCCATTACCAAATAGTGTCTAGAGTCAGGAACCCTGCTTTGGATCTGACTTTGCCCAAAAGAGAATATGCTCATGTGATCTCTGTTGATAATAATCAGGCACATTCGTGTGTCCATGTTCCCAACAGATCTCTCAAGCAGAGTTAGTCAAGCTTCTCCCAAACACGGGGTTGACTAACTATGAAATGCTTCACTAGAATACTCTACTGATCCAAGCAACAGAATCCAAGTTCACCAAGAATAAGGACGGCATAGTAGTCATATTTGGCCACTCCTAGGATGGAAACTCGCTCCTCCATATTTCTTACAATCTTGATGATGCAGCCGTACATCCCTGAAGATGAAGGTGAAGGTGAAAGGCTTGAAATAGTGTTTTAATTTTGAAGGACGTCCTAGTGTCTATTTCAAGGATCCCTTATCAATACATTGGCCGTGGGCCCTAGACTGCCAGTGCAAATTATGTCTAGCCCCAATTGAAGAAAAGGATGACAGGCCATCAAGAAAAAATAAAAAACCCCGCTCATCTAGGCATGATTTCTTCCAAAAGTGGGAAAACGGCGATCCATCTATTGGACCCTTTGGAGAAGATGGTGGTAAGTACAAATTTTTGGTGTCTTACGGACCATTCAAGCATGATACCTCTCCGTTTTGAAACTTCTCCTCCATCTTGACCTAAATACAAGCCCCCTCCTCCTAAGGCAAAACTTCACTCGTTTAAGCCCGTGTCTCCATTCTATAAACCCATCCTCAAATGGGTTAAGAAAATTCCCCACTATGACAAGCGTCTTGCACGATTCTGCAACTAGGAAACAAGACCAACTCCCCCACCTACTTTGCCCAATGTTTCTAATTTGATTCCCATGACAATTTTTCCTTACAACCAAACACAGGAATATATATTCTATTCAGCTCCATTCCTATAATTCATCAAACAAAAATACCAGAGTCATCGTTCCATTCCATTCCTTTCTATTCTCTGATAACATTTTATTCCTCTCTACCAAACATAACATAGAAAAAAATAAGTTTGTGATGGGGAGTCTCCCCATTTAAACGTTGTCTTGTGAAATTGGAGTATATCAATGAAATAATTTATAATTCTAGTCCGCGATTTTGTAAGTGATCTGAACTCGGGATCTTCGAGTGTAGCCTAACTCCTACCTTGGCACTCCAGTGAAGTTTTCGCACCAGGAAGTTATTCATGGTCTATACATCATGTGGACCAAGATCATCCGAGCCATTAAATCTTGTGATCCAACTTTGGGGTCCACATGATCATTCATTTAAGAGGGACTCTAACTATAATATGATTTAAAGATTACATTTCGATGGAACCACAATCTATCATGTAATCCATGAGCAATTCAGAATCATACCCATGCACGTGGGTTCTTTAGATTTCGCGGATCCTCCAACTCCTGTTCAAGACATTGTTACAATATGATAAGTATTCCTTGCCATTATTAGCGATCTTTTAATATAATACAAGTAGCGATCCTCATGTTTACGTATGAATATGCTAAGTTAGTAAAGGTCACAGTTGCCAAAATCACGATTTGTTGTCCCCTTCCAGTGAGCAGTAGTCAGCTGCTCTCCAACTGTTTGTTGAATTTCCAAGCCCACCATCCTACTAAATTATTACCAAATTCATCAATGATTGACAACCCACTAGATACGTTACCAAATAGCAAAGCCCAGATAGAGTCCTCCACGAACCCCACCACGCAAAGTATCTACACGTTTGAGACAAATAGATAAAACCATCATGGTCACGGACCCTGATGAAATATACTACTCTTTTCCCCATATCATAGAGTCACTTTTATCAATGTGGTGGTAAATAGAACTAATCACAATGTAAAAATTTGTGCAAAGTGAACTTTCTTCTTCGTTTATTTAAATGTAATGTGAGACCCGTTATGATTTCTTGAAATATGAATTTTTATTCACGAATATTATGTCCCTACTCCACATGGAAACAACTCTCATGATAACGAAATGAAGCATCATGCCCACATAATATAAACCCCACACAAATCTTCGTCCATTTTTTTCTCCTCCTCCACCTTCCCAACATGTTATATTAGAGAAGGACAATTTCGACTCAATGTTATCTCACAAGCTATGGCCTTCTCAGGCTCAGAGACATCATCACAAGCCTCACCGCCAACACTAACGCCAACACCACCACCACCACTGACAACGACGACGACGACGACGACGACGGCAAAGGCACCTCCTTTGATTGAAGTGGAGACTGCAAAATGTGTTTCTTGTGGATTCACAGAAGAATGCACCCCTGCATATATCCTCCGAATTCGAGAACAGTACCAAGGAAGATGGATTTGTGGGCTCTGCATTCAGGTGGTGAAGGATGAGGTCTTGAGAGCAGACAGGCTCATATCCACTGAAGAGGCATTGAATAGGCACATCAGCTTTTGCAATAAGTTCAAGTCATCCAATCCCATGAAGGAGACAGAGCACCCCATCTTTGCCATGGGGAAACTGATCCGGCGCAGCTTGGATTCGCCGAGGACCCTCCGGTCAAATTCAAGCACTGCTTTGCAAGGGATCGATGCAGTCGGGAGAATCACTACACCAGCACTTCTTCGGTCAGGGAGCTGCTTCTCTTCTATATCCAGTTGATTGAGGTAAAATATATATGTATATACATGGAGCCGAGGAACTCTGCTTCTGGTATAGGCATCCAGGTTTTATGCTCTTCCTGTAATTCGAATTTCTGGATGATGAACTGAATTTGGCTATGCATATGCTGATTTTTTATGTACATGCAATACCCTGATCTGGAGTCTTAGTTAGGTATTCTCAAGTAGTTTTGTTGATGATTTTATCTTCGTACATACTTCTTGCTTGGAGAATTCGAAGTCTTTGATGCTTAAATTTTCTGCAAAAGAGGGTTTCATATCCATGCCAAGAATTCACGTCCATGTGCTTTCGGTTTCAATAGAAGGAAACGTTGAGAAAAACCATCACCAATCCACCAAGCAACGTCCATAAAGTTTATCTCTGAAAAGTTCACTTCAGTTTCTGTTATTTTATTGTGGATTTTTTTCTTTTCCCAAGTGATTCTGACTAGTTTGATGAATGTAATTTTCAAGGGAAAGCAAATTTTAGTTAGACAACCTTGTAGATGAGTTTTACTCATGGAAGGAAAAAGAAGAGAAGATATCTTCTTAGTTCCCACGTCTCTCTGATGAAAAGTTGGCTGGATGATGAACTTGGCTGGTTTTTTCTGGAAAATTCTGGTAAGGCCAGTTGTGTTAGATGGATCAGGATTTCAATTTGGAAAGTAGTAAAAGTATGAGGAAAGAGACGTGTGCTGAAAAGTTAAAAGAATGCACGAAATGCATGGTGACCACTGCACTGACCCAGGATGAAATTGCAAAGAAGATTCGTCTGCTGATAGCTATATATGGCAATGTCCAGGACACAGAACATGCTTTTATTACTTTTGTTACTAGCACACAGGGGATTTGCAAGAATTTTTCATGTGGGAATGATGTCTCTCTCACTGTCGCAATCTCACTCCTCTTGGTCTGGTCTACCGTGAAGAGAGTGGACATGCTCACTTGCTCATTGAGCTTGATCAGTTCACTGTTAGTATTAAAGTCCATGACTTGTGTCATCGTGTTCCATGTTGCTTTGCGGCTTAAAGCTTCTGGTTATGTCTAGACAAAAGTTTTTGTCGGTGTGAACTCTTACAGAACATGGTGGGACAGGGGAGGCTTTTCGGTCTGGCTTAAAGACATACATCTCCACACTTCTCTAGCGTATCATAGTTAAATTGATTACTACACCATAAGACTACAATCGACTGATGACATGATCCCATGATATTGCATTGTTCTTGTAACCTCCATGAAGAACTGCATGTTTGGTCTTGAATGAGTTGCTATTGTAAGCCTCGTGCGTTCTGGCACGTCTAGAAGCAAATGTTTGTCAGTTCCTCCTCTCATGTTCAAATAATAGGACCAGCTTTCCTTGGATTAAGGTTTCCCACAGACCACAAAAGTAAATTCGTGTGGCTTATGTGGCTGGATTTGGAAGTATGTTGTCACTTGCGTTTCTGTGAAGTTACCAACTCTAGGTCCAGCAAGTTCGTTGTCACATGAAATTGCCATTTAGTCCATCCTTAGGTTCTGTGAATTTTTCCTTCCTCTTCCTTTCTCCTTCTTGTTAAAGGTGAGGCAATGTGTCATGTGGTAGATTACCCTACCTTGCTGATTCTTTATCATCCTCGGGTGAATTTTGTGGTAGTGTCGGCATTAGGTTCAAAATTTGAATTCAAACGGAAAGAAGGTAATGACTCAAATCAGGTCATGACAATAAACTTAATCTGTAAGACCCAATCGATTGAATGCCTAACTAGCTCATCGATCATGAAGGCCATCGCAATATAATTGACCCACAAGACCCACTGATGGAAAGCCTAATCAGATTGTCGATCATAAGTTTTCAGTGGCCATAATTTAAGTGGAGGACATGACTCATGTCACAGTCGATCCACTCGAAGGATTTGCAAAAGTTGAAAATTGAACTAAGGAGGATCCATTGACCGGGATTAACCGTAGCTAAAGAATTGGTGGCCATTAAAAATCATCTCTAGAGCGACACGCAAGTCAAGGCAGTCCGAGATTCTTACAAAGGAGGATCATAATGCATAATGAAATGACCCATTTAAAGACACGACAATAAGTAATCACATAGCATCAATCAGATAATTCACAACAAAAACAATAAATAAATCACAAAGCGCACATCATATTTTGAATGTGAGATTCATAACATATTGATTTGTTAGGTTTTGTCTGAGTTTGAATATAAAATTCGGATTAAATTGGGTTTTTGGCTTTAGTCCCTACCTTTGATTATAAAAGCTTTCCAATCATAATTTGTAAGTTTTTTACCATCTCTACGCATTCCAGTCATGTCCATTAAGAAATTTATGTTTAATTTGAGTCATTGAGCAAGCATATGGCATTCCAAAATGTAAGCCGTCTGATTACATTCAATAAAATATCATGCAATTTCATTATTTGATTCCAATATACAGGGGTGCATTATTTTAGCAGTTCAAATTTTATAGTCCTTGAGGCTTCGAGCCATATTGGAATCCATTTACTTTTGATTTGAACTCAAATTTGACACTTTGACTGGCCATCTCGATCATCCTCGATTGGACTTTAATCAGTATATGCAACCATTGAATTTCTGGCGACCCCAACTTGACAAAAATCTGCATAATAGGTAGTCACTAATTAAGAATATATCTTCGACCAAAAAAAATTAAGAATATATCGAAAAAAAGTATTTGAAGACCTTAGAAATGAAATAATTTTGTAAATTGATTTTTTGTATGACTTAAGCAAAAATTATTGACGACGTTAAAAATGAAGAGAGAACCCACGAAATTCTCGCATCACTAGGAAAATATACATGCATGAAATCTATCATTATCATTGCCAAAGTTTATATTTTGCATCTTCATGTGAGCCTAGTATTACCTTTCAACAAGATTCTTCTTTTCTTTTTGAAGTGATTAAGATTGCATTATGCTGCTTGTACATAATGAAAGACCATTTTTTGGCAGTTGTAGCTTAAAATTAAACGATACCTTCCACCACCTTTTACAAACTTGAATAAAGTCAAATCTTTTTTTCCCATCAAAGATGGGCAATCCATTTCTAAACTAAGAGCTCGCCAGGAATTACATCCTCGAGAGATTATGCTCCGCTCACGAGTCACGACTAAGTTTCAGACTTTTTAAGGCCCTTTCTAAAGGGCGAGGACCCTAATTCACTACTACGATCGGGGGATGTCAAATCCGTTGTCGTATCCACAGACACTTGATGCGATTGAAGGAGATGCAAGTGTGAGGAGCAGGAGTAATCAGATCCCGGCCAATCCGGTTCCCACCTGGGTACCGAGAACCGGACCGATGGAACCAACTCCCGGTTCCATCGGTCCGGTTCCCAAGTGGGTAAATGGAACCAATGGCTCCCTCCACTGTCACCACCGGCAGAGCGCCTCTCATGCTTCTAAACCGAGCCACTCCTTCCGGCATCGCTCGTGATCATTTTACTCCTTGTCCGTCTAGATATGGCCTCGTTCGTGATTCGCAAGGTGGTACATCCACAAATTTGGCGAGCCTGGACAATGGAGGAATGGCTCAGCTTGGACAAGTCACTAGTCCGGCTCTAGAGTTGTGCCTCCAGATCTCGCCTGCAAACTTCTAGATGGCAGGTCGTCCATGGCCGTGAGCGACGACAAAGAGGGCTTGGCTTGGACGCGCGAGCCTGGATGACTACGCCGGCAACTCCCCTAGTCTAGATGCAGTGCGAACTTCCAGATCTAGAGCTCGCGACAACAGAGAGGACCGAAGGGGTGGCTCAACTTTGACGAGCGACACCAACGATGACCATGGATGAACAAATTTCTCTTAGCAACGAAGCGAAGAAGCTAACTCTCCGAGCAAGCAGGCAGAGTGGGAGTAGCAAGCAAGGTTTTTTCAGATTTGTAAGAAATAAAAAATAATAATAATTGGTCCGGCCCGAGTGGGCAATCCCACCCTTGGAACAACGAATTGGAACGAAATTCACAAATTACAATTTTATGGAACTGGGAATCGGACTGATAATCTCGGAAATGGCCCAAAATCGGTTGACTCGGGCCGATCCGAGCGGCTCCTTTTGCTCGCCCCTAGCGAGGAGTCGAACCACGTAGTACGTACCTCTTCATTGCGTTCCGCGACGATGGCAACCCGAACCATGATGTCGTCGGCATAATTAGGTATGGGCTCGATTACCCAAAAAGCCCAATAGGAATCTCCAAAGGGCCCAAATAAGCCCATTCAAGCCAAAAAAACTTAAAAAAAATCGATGTATCTTTCGTAATGGTCGATGTACCTAATCTAACAGTCCCGTCTCTTCGTCCTCTGTCTCAAACTCGAACAGACACGACTCTGTTTCTCTCTCTCTCTCTCTCTCTCTCTCTCTCTCTCTCTCTATCCTCTGTGTGTAAGGCTCGAACAAGAAGAGGGCGAAGATGATGCACATGACCCTCTACTGGAGCAGGTACGTCACCCTCCTCTTCGATTCATGGCGGACCGACTCCTGGCCCAGCTACCTCCTCTCCCTCGCCGCCTGCTTCCTCTTCTCCGCCTTCTACCAGTACCTCGAGGACCGCCGCCTCCGCTTCAGATCCCTCGCGTCCTCCTCCTCCGCCGCCGCCGCCGCGTCCCCCCCGCCAGCCTCTGCGGCCGCCGCCGAGGCGTCCCCGCTCCTCCAGAAGGCCGGCGCATCCGGGCTGGCCAGATCCGCGAGGGTCGGGGCGGCGCTGCTCTTCGGGGCCAACTCGGCGATCGGATACCTGCTGATGCTGGCGATCATGTCGTTCAACGGTGGGGTGTTCCTGGCCATCGTCGCGGGGCTGACGGTGGGTTACTACGTGTTCAGGTTCGCGGACGAGGGTGGGGCCGTGGTTGTGGATAATCCGTGCGCCTGCGCTTGAGGTTGTCCCTGCTCCTCCTCCTCCTCAAAAAAATCTGTTATTTTTCAACTGTCTTTTGTCCGATCTCCTCTGTTTCTCGTCGTTGTAATTTCATCTCTGAATCTGTTGTATCAATCCGCGAACGTCGACGCGAAACATAGTTCTTGGATCTGAATGAATGATCTTGTTTGTGTATACGAAATCATCACGGGCATTTCGAATTTCTTTTGTCTTTTCGATTCAATCCCGTTTTGAATCTCCTCGGGTGCAAGAAGCAGAGCATGAATCCGGGTTGCGTCGGATGGAAGGAAGCGCGTTCTTGGTGGGGACCCATTAGCTTTCTGCAACGTCCAATGAAAATTCCATGAGTGGAGTGGAGAGAAAGATCCAAGAAGCCCACGCAACAACATTTCTTGTCGGGTTGTGCTTCTTCGACCATGGATTCTGCAGTACGAGTCCCAAGCTTGCAGTACGAGGTGGTTTCGGTGGATCGTTCGTAGTACAAGAAGACAATAGTAGTACTGGTTTCCACCAAAAGGTAGTACAGAGGGGGAAACTCGATTTTAGATTTGTCATTGCTAAATCGGAAATTCTATAGGATCGGCGCATAGCTGCACAAGTGCGTGAGTCGAACTCGTGATGGTTTTTCGAGTGATTTCGACCGATCGTCCGAAGTTGATCTTAGTATATCATTGATACGGTTTTCCTATCGCAAAGATCTAACAAGCATCGGCGAGTCGGATTCTATCTTGATACGAAGTCTATGTCACTGCGCAATTGGAAACTGCCCCCCAACTATCTAATGCTTGTGTAAATGCAATTCCAATCATTGTAGCAACTGTCTGAATTTCCCCATTTTACATTTGCATATTAGGAAGCCAAACAACTCTTTAGGGATGTCATCATGTGAATATGGAAATGTAATTGGTGAATGTCCGAAAAAAGATGTGGGTTTTTTTCCAAAAGTTAGTAAGGCTAGAGCAATTTAAGTTGTGCAATCCATCTAAGGGATCATTGACAAGAGAAAAAGTTTTCTGACAGGACAAGTTTCCATGCACATGGTGATCTGCAGCTTCTATTGCAGACTTCCCATTTCTGGGTTGAGTTCCTCTCTTCTCTCTCGCTAGTCCCTCCATTTCGGGTCAGTCCCTATTAATTAGAGCAAAAGCTGAGAATGTCTCCCTCTCTTTGGGCGTGTTGATGAAGACACCTAGAATTCCCTTTCAGTGGCCTAACTGGGCCCAAAAAAAGAACAAATTGGTTGGACATCAAGCGCATCTTTGTGCAACCCTCTTTTGGTTGGGACCATTGAAAGTCCATCGAAGTTGCATTTATGCTGAAAAGTTTCAGATGGGTTCATTTGTGGATAAATGTTCAACCATCCAGGTCATCTATAATTAAAGCCGAAAAGAAAAATAAGCTACTTTTGTTGGTCAAATCTTGAGAAGAAAGAAAGAAGTTCGATCAACCTTTGCGTGGTTAACTAGTACAGTATAAACTACGACAGTATAGACGTCCTACTCGGCATACTCATCCAAATACACTAATCAAGACTTGCTTTGACATTTCAAGAATCAGATGTACCAGTATCATACTTAAGTTCTTTTGTGGGAGAAAAATCTTTACTCGTGTTTACATGAATAAATTGACAATGTTGGAGAGAAAAGATAGTATAATCTCTCGTGTTCTTGGGCAATTTCCAGACTGTGAAATATACTGTTTATCAGGGTTTTGGGCAGTTCTGGCGTTTCAGCAGGCGGTGGATTCGCCATAGATGTGGTCAAGAACAGCAATGACTCCACAAACAAAGGCTTGGTCGATTCCCGCTTTTACAATCACACGATACACATCTTTGCTTGCCATCAATTCGCCCATCTCTTTCTGTATCTGTGATTCACATCAGAAACAAAGACAATGTCAAGTACTTTCACCTTAAATGAATCTAATTATAGAAGACAAACGATGGATGCTACTCTGGACTCTAGCTCAGAGAGACGTGTATATTCTCTGCGAAGCAATGTTAGGCACATTAGTCTAGTGATTCTTTGCCATTTCTATTTTGAAACCAGAAGTGCGTATGTCGACACAGTGGCTTCCTCCAGTATCTCTCTCCGTATCCTTACATTACTTTTCACCCGCATTGAGTTTGCACGGTACATCATGGTACGTTTCATGTGAATTTCACAAAAAAAGATAACATGGGTAAATGTGTTCTATGCGAACGAAAGCTAGTTAAGTGATTAAATGAGTTTCTGGGCGTCGAAGGAGGTCATCACTTTTTTCGCGATAGGTATAATTAGTATCTTAAAAGCTGAGTACTTTCTTATTGAGCAAACTTAGCAAATATTTTTCGGACCTGTGCTATTGTGTTGCCTCCAGAGTCAACAATGCTACAATCCCTACCAGGGAAGTGGCCCTTGATGTGGAAGATCCCATCTGGACCGTTGATTTTCCTGGGCTCCAGGGAGATTTTGATGGCAGAAGATGATGAGCTCCTGGAGAAGCATGATAATGAGGATGATGAATGGGGCTCCTTGATGCTGAACACCAGCTTCTGGGCACCTTCATAGTCATATGTGTAGCCCTTCCATTTCTTGTAGATGCTCATTGCTTGCACGATCCCTCCTGCCTAATTTAGAGAGAGAGAGATTAAAACTTGTCCAAAAGATTTGAGGGTTGTTCATCAAAATATCACAAGAATTATCATCAGGGGCTTGAATTTCGGACACTGACTATATTCATCAATAAGAAAGGACAATCTCAATTCAACATCTGACGAATTAGAGAAGAAATGCGCATATGAATTATGCGATGCTTTTTTACCTTGCGGCGGATGAGAAGGAGGGCGTCCCCGTCTCCGTCCTTCACGACAAGCTCGCCGCTCGTGCCAAGAACTCCACATCCATCGACCCGGAAAACCACTCGCGTGCTGCTGCAATCCGTCACCACGAACCCTCCACCGCTGACGGCATGCGGCCTCCTCCGAACGACCAGGGCAGCCTCCGTCGGCAAGCAATACACCTTGCTCACTATTGCCATCATCTGCGATCTCGGGCTCTCTTAACAGATCGTTCTTGTGAATACTGTTTCTTGCTTCATGAACGAGAGAAAAACTTTCGTGGTTAGATTATATAGAGGACGTCGTGGCTAGATTATATAGAGAACGTAAGTGCGTTGAAGATGGAGGAAAAGAAGAAGCGAGAATCAACATGATGTCTCATTTATTGATTTTTCAAATCCAAAGCTTATGCAGCATTTCAAACGGAGGTTTGGCGAGCTTTGAATATTTGGCAAAGCACGCGTCAATGATATCTTTTATTTCTGGAGCCCAGAGAATCTCTTTGGAGTGTTGGCATTCAACTACGCTTTTCTTGATGCAAATGAAGACTGCTGCTTCGCGTACAAGTTCAACTTATTGGACGAAAACACAAGATGTGCATATATATATGAGTCATAATCAAATTTAAATTAATTTTGTAAACTTAATCAATATCAGAAAATTAAGGATTCGTGTCTATATGAATCAATTTTCAATATTCTCGTAACTAATTAAGTGATTAATAAAGCAAATCGATCATATTCAAGCATCCAATAAAAATCTGCATCACCATTTTGCATGTTCTTTACACACATATATATAGTGGCTAGGCACTCTCTGCATCATAGGAAAGAGTTTATAAAGAGAAGGAAAGGTATAATCTTCTTAAGTGACAAAAGTACAGAAGAAGTTCTCTCATATGCTTTTTTGAAAAATGGGGCAGCTTAGGCAAAAGCACCCTTTAGGACTGGACCAAAGACATTGACTATTTTTTTCACTTTAGCACGATTAGGCATTATCTCCTTTTGTTGAAAAACATAGGTTTTCATTCACAAATTAATGGGGAACTTAATACCCTAGGGCTAATTCTAAAGGCACACATATTCAGTGGAACTATGAGGACCCTCCTTTTGGCTCAAATAAATCCGCACAAGGAGCCACTAATTAGCTATGGAACAGCCTTTTCTCAAAGTTTAAATTCGTTCCCTCACAATTTGATACATTCGTCCTATCATCCGGATCTTCATATGCACCTTTCGTGAAATGTGATATATAAAAATTCATTGTTTTTATAAGCGATGGATTCAATCTAATTAATAAATTTGACCCCTCACCTTTTACATATATATAATCTAAAAGAACATACAGCACATTCGCACGCAGATTTAAAATTGTGCAACCTTGATATTATATTAAGAGGGAGAATGAGAAACCGATTTTTTATTTTCGTTTCATATTATGGTTATGCACTGAAAACTCGTCAATCAAAGCCAAGTAACAACCGGCCCAAGTAAGGACGGCACAGGTTCCCCACATGGTCGTAAAAAAGAAAGCAAAGTAGCAAAGATATCTTTGTAACCAGTGCAACTCCGTCTCTATTGAAAGAGATGGAGGAGAATTAATTTCTTTTAATCATTTGTAGGACAAAGTTACTTGGCAACTAAGTTACAAAGATGTGTGCCATCTTATTAAGCCGAAGCATTGTGATCTATTCTAGGGGCTTGACTCGGATCCTTAGTTGATGGTTACACTAGCAACCTCACCAAACTAGAGGAAGTTTCCTACTAACAGGGGCCGCTTGTGCCTTTTCACAAATTGTGGTGCACAGCCAAATTACGTTCTTTTATTTTAACGTGACGATGCTTGCACGCCCTACTTCTCCTAATTTCTCCATGTATCTTTGGCTTTTCCAGAAAGACGAAATATCCTTTATGTGTTTTACATCTAAGGCGATGCCAAGGTCCGCACGAGGTCTCAAATGAAATAATTTCACCTTTTGCTCGCGAGGAACCGTCACTTACATATAAATAATTACTAAAGATATGGACAGCGCACGAAAACCCTAATTCTAATCCCCACCCACCAAACCAATTTTGAGGGGGAGAACCTTGAAAAACTTCACAAAAGGTATATCTGTATGAAAGTCCATCCTCCATCAGGGTCGACTGAGAGAGATCTCTGCAATCAGAGCAACCATGTCCTTATTTTAACAGCTGGAGGAGACAGCTTCTTTCATAGTCGTTGAAATATGGTGGTACTTTTAATACTTCTAAAAATCTCTCCGAATATATTCCCCTGGCTTCCTTTAGGACTATAATTTTCTCCGGCCCAATTCCCTAAAAAATCCCCAACTTTAGCCTTTGTCCCAATTATATCCCAAACTCTTTTTTGTCTCATAAAAAACCTCAAATTTTTACTTTTGTCCCAAATCTACCCAGTTAACTTTTCGTTCAATTTTTTAATATTATTTTTTATTTTTTCGAATTTTTTTATTTTTTCTTTTCTTTTCTTTTTCCTTTCCTTTTCTTTTTTTTTTTGTTTCACCTTCTGGCCGGTCGCCGGTCCGGCGACCGGCCAGAGGCGGGGGCCGGCGAGGCTCGGCCCGCCGGCCGCTAGCGAGGCTCGGCCTCGCCGGCGTTGGGCGAGCCGACCCTCGCCAATAGCCGGTGGGGCCGAGCCTCACCATGGCTGGCGAGGCTCGGCCACGGCCGTGCAGGCGAGGTTCGGCCTCGGCCGGCCTCGCCGTTCTTCGGCGAGGCCGACCTCGCCGGCGGCCAGACGGGGCCAAGTTCTCGCCCGGATCTGGCGAGGCTCGGCCTCGCCCGGCGGCGGCGTTGCCGAGTTCTCGCCCGGATCTCGGCGAGGCTCGGCCCCGCCGCAACGGCGAGAGTCGGCCTCGCCCGGCAACGCGAGGTCGGCCGAGGCCGAACCTCGCCGTTGCTAGGCGAGGCCGACCTCGCCGATCTGGCAAGAACTCGACCACGCCGGCCGGCGGGCGAGGCTCGGCCTCACCTGGAACGGCGAGGCCGAGCCTCGCCCGGCATGGCGGGGCCGAGCCACGCCGGCCCCGCTCTTGTTGAGTCGCCGGACCGGCGACCGGCCAGAAGGTGAAACAAAAAAAGAAAGAAAAGGACAGGAAAAAGAAAATAAAAAAAATAAAAAAAAATCGAAAAAATAATATTAAAAAATTGGACGAAAAGTTAACTGGGTAGATTTGGGACAAAAGTAAAAGTTTGGGGTTTTTTATGAGACAAAAAAAAGTTTGGGATATAATTAGGATAAATACTAAAGTTGGGGATTTTTTAGGGAGTTGGGCCAATTTTCTCCCTATAAACAAGCCAGAATAATTGGACGACGAATGGTCGTCATTAAAAAATGTGTGTTAAGCCTGCATTGGCAACTCGATAATCAACCGCGTCCAGTCATGAAATGAAAACTCATAATTAAAAAAACAAACAAATCAACGTCAGTAAGTCCTTCCGATTTGATGTTGCCCCCCACCATCGAAAAACTTCCAAAGCAAAAAAGGGTATCCTAAAGAAGGATCTCAAGCTTTCTTAGATGCTGACAGCTATCAGCATTACAGCAAGAAGACACATTCGGGACTCTCTGAGCAACTAATTAGGGTGCGGTAGTCCTAAGTCCTATATACATCTAAGTAATTATCGAAGAAATACAAAGACCGTATTTTCGATGATTGTTTCTAGAGAATACGCAAATGTGGTGCTTCGAATTCGGACCTTAAGCGAGAAAGACGAGTGCCCTTATTTTTTTTTAGCGAGTGCTTGGAGATTAAAATTTATATTAAACCCAATATAACCTCTAGGTTAGGTCCTCGAAAGGCTAAAGTTGGCACAAAGGAGAGGCTTCGAAGCATAGGCAGAATGGACAAACAGAAAAAAAAAATAAAGAAAAATAGGAAAAAACAAAAGGAAGAACAAGAAGGGCATGAAAGATACTTGTAAAAAAGCTTGAGTCTAAAAAAGCAGTGGACATGAAAATCTTTGGGGGGTCTATATTAGTTTGTCGTTATAACTAAATGGATATATATTTATATATGGTGAATAATTTTGAAGAAGCCCATCAGGCATCATCCATGAAAAAAAAACAAATGTTATGCTGGGCCCCTGAGAATTGCTCAGCGCCCATGAGCATTGACCAGAAGTACTCCCCAATTAAGAGTACATTATGTAATTCATTTTCCTTTTATTTATCTTTCTTATACTATAACATCGGTGGTCCTAAGCAGGATCTTAAAAGGCTCAAGAAGAAACGGGAGAAGGAATTCTCCAGTATAGTGGATAACTCTCCTTATAAGCTTTTTCCGTATTCCAAATCTCTCCTTGGAAGAAAAACACGTTGGAGAGAAAACAAGGGATATGCCAATAGACCGGCCGTCGGATCATTAAACAAGACCTTATAGCCTCATAGGTGTCAACACTCGGTCCTAGTGAGGTATACCTTACCAAACACCAAGAATCTAGCGCTACCCAGGTAAGGTTAGGCAAACCTTAGCCTATCTAAACTTTAGGCTCAACTACTTAATTTATCCGATAAGTGCACTTAAAATGTGCCGATGTTTTATAATATATATATGTCGCGATCTTTTTAGCTAATGGGTGAGCTTCGGATCTATAGCTTAGCCCAATCTTCGAGCTTCGAGCCTCAACCCGCCCGGCCAGACAATTCAGGCCTCAAAATGTTCATGACTTTTCTTCCATCCTATTCCACTAATCTATAGGTATGTATATAATGGTAAAATTGGCTTTTGGACATTAAACGTAATGTTTAATAGAACGCGTTTCTTCATTTTCGAATACGAATTTGAATGTCCTATCGAGAAAAATGCAACAGAATCGATCTCGGACGATAAAGGTGGAAGCAACATTTTGAAAATGTCTAAACATATCTCGATTCACATCATACAAAATGAAATCGATCCGACTATACATAACATGATCGATCCTGTCTCACAATGCATTCGCCAAAGAGGAGGGAAATCAATCTCTTTTGAACCCTTCAAAAAGAATTAAAATAAAAAATAAAAATAAAAGGTCGAGCGGGAAATGGAGTGCTCTTTACTTTTTTTTGCTGCACGTTTTCTTTATCACGAAAAGAACTCACTAAACTAAAAAAGAGGGAAAGCCACAAATGATGAATACCGTTCTCTCCTTTTTCTGAAACGACACGGTGGAGCGTTTAGGGGTGATCGGTTCCAGGTTGAATTGGGTCCAGACCTGAAATTTAGAATTAACTCTGTTATAATCGGTTCCCAATTTTTGGAACCTAAAACCAACCCTATTTTCCCTGGACCCTATTTTGGAACCGACCCTGTTTTTTTGGTCCGATTTCAGGGTCTACCCGAGAACCTATATTTTTTTATTCCTTTTTCCGATTTTATTTTTTTCCAGCAAAATAATATAAGTAGCAATGAAACGATTCAAAGTAAAAGATGAATAACAAAAACCACTATCCGCCAAAAGTAACAATCCCCAAAATGAGCAATTAAAACTACAATCCATCAAAATCAACAATCCAAAAACATTATGTGGCAAGACATAGTCCAATCGCATAAATCTTTAAGAGTCATATTACCAGGGAATCTGTTCAACATGTTTAACTCTTTATTTTGCGCCATGATGAGAGAACTCCGCACTTCTGTTTTCGAATGAAATATCTTGAAAGGAAAATCAAGAGACTTAGCAGTAAAGTATCTGCTCTCACTAGAGAAATGTCTATATATCTCGTTTGAATCACACAATATTTAGATGACTTTAAGGGTCGTGCTGTTTCGCTCATAGTTGTGAAACAGATCCCAATATTAAATCGGAAACCGGTTCTAAAACCGGTGAAGTAGGGTAAGGTGATCTAGGGTTTTTACTTTTTTTTACATTATCTCAAAACCGGTTCTAAAACCGGTTTGGGTTGGTTTTTACTTGGAACCGGAAATCGGACCGGTTCCCAAAAAATGGAACCGGTTTTTGGACCTATTTTTCGGGTAGGCCGGTCCGGTTTCCAGGTAAATCCGGTCCGGTTGCACATCCCTAGTAGCGTTTATACGAGGGGCGTCTGGGCTTATTTTTTCCCAGATTTCTGTGATGGTTCTGACCAAAAAAACCTACCGCCACCGCCAACGCGGCCGCCGCCACCGTCGTCTCCTCCTCCTCCTCCGACACGTCGCTGCCAGGGCCACGCGACTCTGCCCCATCCGTGGTACTCTGGGAAAGAGCGAGACGACCTGTCGTTTCATCCCCCTGTCCCAGCCCGCCTCCCTCCTCCCTCCTCCCACCGTTTTTCTAACATAAATTTGGGTCCACTATCCGTCCTCCGGAATAAATTCATGGCTTTCGACTTGGCTTAAATCTCAGTTTGTCGATTTTAAAAACTTTGGGATAAATACACCAAAACTTCTTAAAAGTCTTCACGAAGGCGAGGTTGAGTCTTAAAATTTTTAAAAAAAATGTGATCGAGTCTTAAAATTTGTCAAATTAATACAGATGAGTTCTTCCATTAACTCTGTTAATTTGCCTAACCAAAAAAAAAATCTGACCTGACACTTTTTTTAAATTGTTTTCTCTACTACGTGGCACTTCTTTTATTATTTCTTTCCTCGAATCTTACTTAAATTAGATTTTAAAAAATAAAAAGGCTAAATTTTTTATAAAAAAAAATCCAAGCTGAACAAAAAAAAGTGCAACGGGACTCTCTCTGGCCTCAAGCGAGAGCCTGGCCCTCGAATTTGGGAGAGAGTGTAACCCTCACCACAAATTTGGAGTAGGATCGCAACGCATTAGCGAGGACCCGGCGACCTTGCTGGCCCTTTTAGTGAATGGTTGGCGGCAGCAAAAATAATAAGATACGTCATATCAACATTTTCTGTTAAGCAAAGTGACAAAAGTTAATGGAAATGCTCGATTATACCAATTTAGCGTGTCTTACGACTTGAATGCACTTTTTGAAAGTTGTAAAACTCAATTACACATTAGCGACATGTTTTAGGATATTTGGTGCACTTATCCTAAAATTTTTTTGGCATGTTTCAGTTACATATAGTGAGAATTTGTATCAAGGGCCTATTTGTTTTTAATTGGGAATTTTTTTTTGTTTTGCCATAAATAATTTAAAAGTATACACATTTAGGAAATAATAAAAAATATGTTGATTTATGTGTTAATATTGGTATGTTGTGTATATTTAAGTGTTTTGAATTCTTAAAACAAAAACGAAGAGAGTAATATGCAAGATTCAGATTAAGTAAAAGGAAAAATAATCCAAATATAATATGATCAAATGTATTTTTAGAACAGAGAAATGTTTGTCGAAGGATAGAGTAATTTATGAGACGATCACGTCACGTGACAATAACAAATCAATTAAGTCCATTGCCACCTTCAAAGTTTGAAGGTTTCCGCTCCACTAATTAAAGATTCATTGCACATTGAAGATGGCACGGACAAAGTCTAGGCTCTTCACGAAGGTTGCCTCTGTTTCGTAGAAAAAAATTGATTCGAATTTTTTTTTCTTAAAAATGATTATTTGTATCGCTTATAAAAATGAATGAATTAAAACTATTTTCTTTATCCACGAAAATGTTTAAATATAAATTATTATCAATAATAAAAATATTTTTCATCAACCAATAATTTTAATTAATACAAGTAATTATTTTTAGAAAAATATTTTTTAAATAATTTATATTTCGTAAAACAAACGCACATGATAACATCAATAGTCAATACTTATCATTAGTTATGGGATTACTGAGTAGTTGACAAATAAGGCGCTACAGTCATTTCACATCGATTTTATACTATTTTATCCATACAAACATAAAAAAATTCAATTTAATTTTCTTAATGGTACATAGATTAAAAAAAAAAAGGCAAGAGGTCCGTATATTTATAATAAAAGTGGTTCCTTGTTACGTAGTTTGGCTCTAACTGCACTAAAATGGTATGATTGTTTTTTTTGGGTAATTTCAGGATATGGGCGAGGAAATATGATTATTTGGAGACCCTTACCAAAAAAAAAATATGATTATTTGGAGACTCATGAAATACCTCGTACGCCTTGTGAATCGTTAAGTTTGAACCTTTGACCTCTACAAGCGGCCTTCCAGAGCATTTGACATGCACTTTGTAGGATTTTAAGAGGCAACTTCAATTTCCTGAGTTGGAAATCTTCGAACGACCTAATCAAATTGTGCTAACCCTAGAGATTTAATGACATGTGATTTCATCCAGTTATGCCAACCTTACACACATTTAGCAAGAATCCATATACGAAAGTCTTAGTGATAGTCTGTTTAGAACATTTGCATTTCAAATTGTAACCATTTCAATAAAAAATAATGCGACTAATGCACTTATATATATTAAAATAAATACAAATAGTCACATATAATTGTAAAAGTTGATTAATATCTCGGATTATGATGGACATGTAAAAGGTTACTTTTCTTTCTTTTTCTTAAGGAGACGATTATAATCTTTTTAAGATATAAGGGCTCTGTTTGTTTCGCCAAAAATAATTGATTTGGAAAGTCATTTCCTAAAAATAATCGATTTTATCGTTTACAAAAATGGATTAACGAAAAAATTTAACTTGCCCACGAAAATGTTCAAGAATAAATTACTGTCGATAATGAAAATATTTTTTCATTAATTAATTATTTCAAACGATACAAGCGATAATTTTTTAGAAATTATTTTCAAAATTATTCATTTTTCACGAAACAAAATGAATCATAAAAAATTTTCCCTTGATTAGTCTCACATATCTATACATGCACACATACAATCTTTTGCACCTGTAAAAAGGTTTTAGAGCATCAGTCAACTCCATTTCGCCTATGAGTTTGGATATTATGGAATTGCAAAACTAGTAATACATGTGAAAATAATGATAATCTATAAGCACTAAACTCATATTAAGGTTTATTAACACAAAAACAAAGTGTAATCCGTAGAAAATAATAATAGTAGTAGCCGGATCTTTGCACTCTTGTCTCGAAGTTATCGAAAAATGAAATGAAGTAAAGTGTTATGCCTACTTTTCTGTATTTTAATTATAAATTTTCACAAAAGTTGTGATCGTTACATGTTTATCCTTATTACATTCATTGATTCGTGATATAAAAAAATTCATTTATTTTTGGATAAGCGAGCAAGTGGTGTCCAAGTCAAATTCACGCAATTTGATTAAATTGCCTCCCCCAGCAATCTTAAAAGTGCACTACCATATAATAGCTTGGTGCATTCAAGAATTTAATCCTAGACCACTCCGAGCAAAACTATACTCTCGAAATATTATATAATATCATGGCATAATTTTTTTTTATAATCGTGATAGTGTGCTCTGCACTTGCCACTATGTGAAACCTGCATATCAGAATTCTTCTTGCTTTTATGGTGCGAATCAAAATTCGAAAGGGAGTCTAGTGATTAAAAGATAGACCTTATCGAAGGCCACAAAAGCCGTGTGCATGGGATAGCATACTTATCATGGTCTTTGTCTCCGTGTTTCCCGATTCATGTCATAGGCCCCCTTTATGTTATCCATTCATGCGAGTGCTATCTACTCAAACATCTAATGCTTGTTGAAATAGTCAATCCAAGACATTTTTTTTGGATAGATTCCAATGGTCAATTCAAATGAACTAATCTAATCGAGCCATGTCATGTCGCTGTTAGGGGACATCGTGGGTCCTATGTATGCACACATCTTAGTACACTAGCAGCTTTATTATGATTTCAATAAAAGCCCTAAGTTTCTAGCTTGTTTTAATTAACACCCATTATCAACACTTGTCAGTCAAAAGCTGAGGAAGAGCTAGACACTCGATTTCAAAAATTTTATAGCCTCTCTAAAAGGAACGTGAGTCCATGCAAACAGGCTTGCAATATAATAATGACTCGTAGGATTTGACTTAGGACAATATTTAATCCAATAGCATTCAAACCTAGACCCAGAAACTTTTGAAAATAAGATAATATAATGCCAAGTTTAGAAAGGTCATGAACAATTTCATTTCATTTTAGATGTCTATATTCATATATTTTGAATGAACTCGCACGTAAGTCTCAATAATTTAGGCTCGATATCAAGTAGGTGAGCTTGATGTGAATTTTTGCTTCTCCTGGCTCATCCCCATATGCTTTTTTCCTCGAGTTTGAGGCTCAAGTTCGAATCTTTACTGCAAAAACGAAAGAGCCCACTATCGGTATTTTCATTTCTTTGCTCCTTTTCATTATGTTTTCCTTTCTGGGTTTTTCAAATTTAATCAATTGACAAACCAATTTCCATCTCAAAATCAGAGCTGGATTCGTAAGACACCCAGAACAGAACAGTCGTTTCTCTCTCCCTCTGTCTCTCACACGCACACTCTCTCTCTCTTACGCAGCTTTCACGTGTCGTCTGAGGTACGATCATCGTGCTTTCCGCTTTCCCTCCTGCTCTGAGAAGGGAGAAAAAATAAACACAGATGCATTCACATCGCATTTCAGAGAGAGACAGAGAGTGGGGGAGGGAGCCAGGAAGGAGCGTTCTTCTTGGTTCTTTCCTCACAGTTCATTTCACTTCTTTATTCGAAACCAAAAACTGTCAACTCTTCCCTCGGAGAACAGGAAAAGAGAAAAATGTCGCCGTACACACGCTTGGGTTTGCAGGCCTTTTTCACGGCCGTCTTTACTACTACTGATTTACTGCGACTCCTACTTCTTCTTCCCAGAACCGCTGTCATTACCATTATTAAAAGCAAGAAAAGGGAAAAAAAATTGGGGAAAAAAGAACAGAACCCAGTTTCTCCAGTTGTTTTGTCTCCGGAAAGATCCGATCTTTTTCCATTTTTCGGGGGCTAATCAGTTGAATTTGATCGAAAGGACTGTTTGTCAAGCAACCCATTTGCATTTTTGTTAGGTTGTAGAGGAGCACAATGAGAAAGTTGAAAAATTTCACACGCAATGCAGTGCGAGTGAAGTGATTTTGCATTCATTTTTTTGGCACTTTGCATTAAAACACTGCCGCTTTCAGCCCCTGCCATGTCCTGCCGCTTCGGCAGAGATCTTTTCGGGCTCTGGGTCGTATTTATCCCTGTCAGAAGCCACTAATTACCTCCCATGCCACTGACCTTTTTGTATGCCCACTGGTATTGCCATTGCACTCATTCAATTTCTCTCACCTAACGTTTCATTTCCTCAGCTTCTTCTGGTTTGTCACCCAACAGTGCAAAGCATTATTGTTCACTGGGTGTTACGCGTGTGCAGTCATTTTTTCTTTGTTTTTTTTTGTTCTTTTTAATTATTGTGGTTATTGTGGTCTTGTGTATTGTTTGAGTGTGTGTTTTTGGGCATAGAGGATCTTCCGTCGATTTGATTTTGGTTGGAGTTGAAAGTGCGGGTGTTGGATGGCTGCTCGGCCAGGCTGCTCGTCGTCGGTGCCGTCGCTGCCGCCGCCGCGCCCGAAGTCGCCGCCGGAGTATCCGGACTTGTATGGTAAGCGCCGGGAGGCTGCGAAGGTGCAAATGCTGGAGAGAGAGATTGGTTTTCTTGAGGTGGGTCCTCAGCTTTACGAGTTTTTGGCTTGGTTTCTTGTTTTTTGTTTTACTTTACTTTTTCAGTTTTGCTGTTTAGAGTTTCTTATGGAGCATGGCTTACTTGTTGTACCTGGAAAATGAAAAAAGAAAAGGAAATTTTTTTTGATTTTGGGAAATGGATTTGTTGCTTGCTGTGATTGGTGTGTATAAGTATAAGAGAGCTGAGACAGATCCTTGGGAAGCAAATTGTGGTGGAAAAGTTTTTAGTGTAAATTAATCCCTTTAACAAAGAGTTTAATTTGTGAAGATGAGGAGCTTATGAGTTGAGTGCTTCTAATAACGTTAATGCATTGTGCTTGATCATCTTCACTTGTTCTTTCTCTGTTTTTCCCTTATATTTTCAGTAGTTTTCCTGAAAACTTTATGGTTATGTAATCTAAACAATTGGGTGGAATCTCTGCTGGGAGCAGGAGGAATTAAAGTCTCTTGATGGACTTCAACCAGCTTCCAGATGCTGCAAAGAGTATGCCTAATTTGCAATTCCTTGTATAATACCTAATATAGACGGTTAATTTCGATGTTGGTTGGAAAACTCACTCCGTGTCCATCAGCTAACTCTTTTTTCTGTTTGAATTTGGCGGCCTTGCAGGGTTGCCGATTTCGTTGTGGCAAACCCCGAACCTCTCATACCAACGTAAGAATATTGGATTATGGAACCTGTGATAGAATTGAGATGGTATTTTTTATCCTTTTGGTTCAATTTCATGCAGATACCAGAAGGGAAATAAATCTTACCGCTCTTGGAAGTGGCTCTGGTAGGATTTTCTTTTATGTATCGTTGTTCTTCAATAAACTTGTTGATACTCTTTGTGCTTTTTTCTTCTGTGCACGAATTGCTTATTATAATACAGACTCAGATACTTCACAAGAAGAAGAGTGCGTTTAATCTTCCCATATTCTATCACATGCCAACGTGGTATTAGATTCACAGCATTTGGACAGCTTTGATTGAATTGAATGTAGTTCCATAGTTTCATTTGGTTGCAAACAGAAGATACATTTTTGTGTACTTGCCATACCGTTCTATACAATTGAAAAGTATGTAGAAGATTGATCACTGTATTATGCTGTCATGAATTTGCTGCTATATTATGCTAGACGCTTGCGTCGTTTTAGTAAGCCTCTTCAACCCTTCTCCCTGCAAAAGTATATTACAAAAACTTCTCAACCTTTTCAGTTTTGGTTGTCATTGGTGATCCTTTCGCGAACTGTCTTCATCTAAGGCTTTACATTATCTTTGGATATTGCATGCTGAACTCTGTTATGTGTTTGTTATTTTCTATCATTTTATCACGCTGATAATCATCTAAAAACTAGGGGAAGAAACTCATCTAATCATAAATCCTTTTTTACGGAGAATTTTATCTGCAATCGCCTTGTTTGTGAATGTCGGTCCTTAATATACGACCTTGAGGATATAATTCAAAAGCTCATTGGGAAGGACAATATGATTTCTTTGTTCCAATAGAGTTAACTGTCAACTTAAGATGATTCCTGACATACTGTGGTTTTACTCCCTGGCTTTGCAGTGGAATGTCCTGTTTTAGCCTCTCATGGGTTTGCTGCTGCTGCTATTCTGCATGCCCGGTTCAATTGCCCTGTAGCTGCAATTGCAACTCATGCTGCTCGTGTAAATGTTGCTCGTGTCCGAGTTGCTCCGTACGCAAGTGCCGGTGTTGCTCGTGTCCCAAATCTGATTGCTGTAAAGGCATCTCTTGCTGTAGTAGAAGTTGTACCTTTTCCTTTCCTTCTTGCCCTAGTTGCTCTTGCTGTTCCTGGCCTAGTTGCTCTTCCTGTTCCTGGCCTAGTTGCTCTTGCTGTTCCTGGCCTAGTTGCGCTTGCTGTTCCTGGCCTAGTTCCTCCTGCCTTAAGTGGCCAAAGGTAAGCTGTTGCTGCAGTTGTAACTGTAAAGATATATGTTGTGACCCTTGCTATTTATGTTACTAGCACAAAGTTTATATGAATATTCCTGGTCAAGCCATATTTGAGCCGTTCATAAGAGAATGCGGAAAGGTCCAATGAAGATAATGAAATAGTCGAATTGGCGACGTGTCCATTCGCTAATTCGTGCTATCGTGGAGGGAACTATCCATTCATTGAGTTGAAAAGGGACAAAAGTAGTCGCCGGTGCGACTAGGGTGGCAGATTCAATACTAAACTACCTATCTGGTTTACTAACATGAATCCGAAAAACAGGGGTGTTAGTTTAGCACCTTCATGACTTTGAAGGCATAGGCGAAGCTCCAATGCTTCAATCTGAAAAAAAGGTTTTAAACATGTTTCTATTTATGGTACTTAATCAGTATTTCGAGCTTAATAATTTTTTTTAATAAAGTGGTTTATTTATCCACATGTACGAGTGTATTGTTATTTGTCAATATTTCCATCGAATTCTTTCATACCTCTACGAAATTTTGTGACTCTATTGCCAACTATTCTAATCCGAATGCTTAAATTGTCCTTTCAGATATTCTAATACTCATCCTGACAAGTAAGTTAGACTAAAGCATGGAAATATATTAGGAAAGATTTGAACTCGAGACTTTTTGTTTTGATATCATTATAAATTTTACAGGACCGCTGTAAATTATTGTAAAAATTCATGTATTCAGATTAATGTAAGGCTTATTATTTAAATACTTAACAATTTGTGTTTCTCGCGTGGTAGAAATCTTTAAATTGTAGTTTACGGTTTCATATACGGCCTTGTGTTCTTTATATACTTAGTAATAAAGATAATGCTTTTGAATAATTGGACATTCTACAGTCTAATTACAGCTACCACTTTTTTTTATATTACAAAACAACTCAATATAATATTGGCAAGGTGTATAATCTATTCTACGGTCCCTTAAGAGAAAACAGATTGTATAAATGCCCTATACAACGAAGATGTTTATGATATTTGTATGATGCGACTAGTTGATATTTTACTTTGTGTATATGTACGTACGTATTGTGGGTAATTTAATTTTATTGTCTCAATCATTGTTAAGGTTTCGTAATCAACATTTTTAGCTTTTAATTACCTTACTAGCTTAGCTTCCAAAATACACCTTTTCAATGCACAAGAAAATTTGAATTGATGTCACAAAATTATAGGTTGTTTCTACTTTCTTCATTATCGAGTTCCTTAAACATCTATAGGAAAGTCAATTATAAAAAAAAAATTTAAACATGTTTGTAACATTAAAGAGAATAAATGCAATTAAGGGTGCGTTTGTTTCACGAAAAACGTAATATTTTAGGAAAATATTTTCCGGGAAATCATTTTCCAGAAAAATGGTTAGTTTTCCTTTGTTTGGTGATATGTGATCGAAAAAGGTATTTGGTATTTGGATCTCATCTGGAAAATAATTTCAAAATGCATTTGTTTTGCCAACCCGCACTTGTGACCTGTTGCCGAGGCCGCTAACCCGCGAAGGGAGGAAGAAGGAAAAAGAAAAGAAAACAAAGAAAAAGAAAAAGAAAAAGAAAAGAATAAAATAGTAATAAATTCAATATGAGCAATTCCAGAAAGTGTTTTCATCTTCTTGGATAAGAGAATTCACTTTATTAATTTTATACATGAATGCTTTCTTGACCGAAAAGTATTTTCGGTTAACTTATCATTTTTGACGAGAAAGTCCGGAAAATGGATTCTCAAAAAAATATTTTTCCTCGAACAAAAGCACCTTAAGATGCTCGGTTAATAAAATTAGTCCAGGCATATATGTTAAGCAACGGTGTCGTGACACTTGGCACCTTTTTTGGGTCGTCATTTCCGTCGCGAATTTGAGGATTAAAAAACGGACATAATTCTTTCATCTTCCAAGTTGCAGCACTTCACAGGTACATACGAAGTTATTAATGGTTGCGGTGGTCATTTCCGCTTACATACAGCTACATACAAAGTCATTTCCGTCCCACCTCGCGAACGTGTTGGTCCTGCTCTGGTTCTGTGCTGGACATTTTAGTGCGAGAAATCGAAACTCGAGAGAGACGATGGTGGCATTGGGTAAAAGAGAGTAAGAGCGATTAAAAAGCATAGAAGTGGGGAAACAAATGCACCATCCTTATTTTTCATTTTTTCAAATTTCACATATCTTATTTGAGTCCATCCCAACTCCAAAGTGGGATTTTTTTTATCAGGGCTACATCTCATTATATTCGGATTTCGCGTCACTCCAAACACCGTTGAGCTATATCTGGTCGTTATTTTAATTATGCATTCGTGCAAAAGGGGATATATGTGCAATATGTGTGCGGTATACGTGCAATCTTGAGATATACGAATAATTAATAAGATTATCAAAATATCTCTAACCATCTTAGAGAAATCCCTAATTATCTCTAACATCGCCTCTCAAATTCGAACCCAGAACCCCAATACCGAGTGAGATTTTGGTGGGTCCACCACTAACTATTCTAAAAGCTTAAGCTGTTAAATGAAAGCTTGATTTATTATTTAAATATTCTAACACTTAATTTCTGTATATTTTGATATGTATATATTAATAAATAACACATCAGCTTATTTATAGGTTTTATAGGATAACTATTCTAGAGATATTTAGCCCTAGCTCGCCGGTCGCGCGGACACCTCGATTATCAAAAAAAAAAAATATCTCTATTAAGATATGCAAAATCAAATGGAGATAAATGCGCAATATGCGTACAATACACGTGCAACATACGTGCAATACACGTGCAACATATGTGCGATATACGTGCAATCTTGAGAGATATAAATAATTAATAAGATTATCAAAATATTCGTAACAATGGAACTCATCCTAGACAAATTCCTAATTATTTTTAACATCCCTTTTCAAACTCAAAGTGACTAAGGCTGCGTATGGCAAACATTCTGTGCCCAGAATCAGATTCTGGGCAGAAATGATTCTTTTTTATTCTGTGCCCGGAAATAATTTCTAAGCATTTGAATGCGTTTGGTAACTGCCCAAAATTTCTGTTCTTAGAATAGAAAAAGAACATAAATGCATTTGGTAACTATACAAAATTTCTTTTTATTAATAATATTTTGAATTTTTTAATATTTCTTTCTTTTTTCTTTTTTTGTTTTGTTTTGTTTTGTTTTTTTCTTTCTTTCCCCTTCCTTTCTTGGCCATGGCCGGCTGCCAGCGCTGGCAACCGGCCACAGGCCAGGGCCGGCGAGGGATTCGCGGCCCTTGCCGGTCGCGATGGCGAGGTCAGCCTGGCCACTCAGGTCCGTCGCCAACCCTGGTGAAGGACCTGGGTGGCGACGGCATGGTCGGCCTCGCCTTGGTTGGGCGAGGCCTCGCCGTCGCGGCCGCGAGCCACCCTCGCCCAGGTGGCGAGGGGGACCCTCGCCGGCCATCGGGGAGAGCCGAGACGCCCTCGCCGGCCCTGGCCTGTGGCCGGTGGCCGGCGGGTGGAGGGGCCGAAGAACAACAACAAACCAAAAAAAACAAAAAAATCAAGAAGAATCAGTTCCGGAAAAATTGTTCTAGAATCAAGAAACTACTTTTTTTTTATTCTTGATTCTGTTCCAAAACTGATTCTGGGCACAAAAAATTTAACAAATGAATTTCTGTTCCTAAACTGATTCTGAGAATAAAAGAACAGAATCAGTTACTATTTGGCAAGTTGTCAAACATGCACTAAGTCATTTTGAAAAATCGGTAAATAGAAAAAGTAAAATAAAAAGTTAAGATCTTACTAATAAAGTTATCGATTTTCTTTTCTTGTTTTCGTTGTCCGGGCTTATGTTGTTTAGGATGTGATTGACGTGTCTAGTTTAGTATTTAGCGTTAATTCATGATGAAAATTTCTACGAAAAGAAAAAGATCGAAAAATTCATAATTATATGCAGTCTAACATTGCATGTTAGGGGGTCATGCTTGACTCATGCTTCATTGTATCCACGAATAAAATGCAATACACCACCTCATCCATCCACTTCTCAGCATAAGACTTCATCAAACACACGGATCAAAAATCAAAAGGCGCGACGAGCACAAAAAACAACCCACAACTTTTAATTGAAACCAAGAGAGGGCAAAACATCAAAGTAAGGCGAGGCCGCCGGGGTCCCTCGTCGGCCATCACCGGCCGAAAACTGCATACTGACCTAGGAGCTTCTCCTCTCCCCCATCCCTCCTCGGCGATAGCTCAAGTGGGGTTCCCTCCACCACCCGTGCCACCGCTGCACTAGATAGGATGAGGAATGTAAAGAAGAGCATTTTGAAGAGAGGCATTGTGGCGCTTATACTTGAGGCCATGGCGTCCACTGCTGGTGTTTTCCCTCTCCTATTCCTCCGACGCCGTCTCCGGCCTTGCCGTCTCAGCCCCTCCTACTCCTCCGACACCGTCTCTGCCCCCTCCTCCGATGCTGTCTCCGCCTCGTAGGATGCCATCTCCATCCCTCCTCCGATGCCGTCTCTGCCCCCTCCTCCTCCGACCCCCTCCTTTACACCTACATTGCGGCATGGGTGGCGGAGGTGGAAACCCCCTGAGGTGACGGCGAGGAGGGACGGGTAGAGGAGAATCTCCCAGTCCAAGGTTAGTATATTTTATCTTGATTTGGAGGCTGGGTAGAACAATCTCATGGGTTACTTTCTTCTCTCAATTCGATACAGAGAAATACGCTAACCACATTTTGGGAGTACATTTGCCACATTGGGTGATTATCCTCATTGTGAATCGGACTAGTCGTCATTCTTGCCATATCGATTGTTCTCGCCATTTTGAAGAGAGGGCACTCATATTTCAGATCATGGAACTCTGAGATATTGGATAATTACTCGTTTGAACAGATTGCTCATTTGAGTTGCTTGACTGTCGCATGTTACTCTCCTTCTTGGGCCTAAGATATTAGTAATTATCAAACCGGTGGTGTCGTTCTCAATGCCTAAGGATTTGCAAAACCTTGTCATGTTCCTTTCTTTGCTCAAAGCACAAAGCAGATCAGTACACTTTGCCTGGCTGAGACCCGAGAATTGGAACATGAACAAAAGCCATGAAGCAAATAACCACTTAATAAACAATGGGGCAAGTGAGATTTTGGTGGAAAAACTGTCAATTTTTCTAAAACCTTAAGTTTTTAAATGAAAGCATGATTTATTATTTAAATATTTTAATACTTAATTTATATATATTTCGATATGTATATATTAATAAAGAATACATCAGTTTATTTATAGACTTTATTAGATAACTATTCTAGAATAATAGCTCAATCAATATATGCAAAATCAAATGAAGATACACGTGCAACATATGTGCAGCATACGTGCAATACACGTGCGATATACGCGCAATCTTGAGAGATACAAATAATCAATAAAATTATCAAGATATCTGTAACAATGGAACTTATCCTAGACAAATTCCTAATTATCTCTAACATCCATTCTTAAATTCAAAGTGATTAAGTCAGCTTAAAAAATTGATAAATAGAAAAAGTTAAGATCTTACTAATAGAGTTAATGTTTTTCTTTTCTTTTTTTCATTATCGAGGCTTATGTTGTTTACGATGTGTTTGAATTTTTAATTTGTTTATCCTAGATTTTAACTTTTTCTTTTAATTTAACTTCTAATTTGTTTTTCGTTTTTTCTTTTCATTTTTTGTTATTCAGGCTTATGGGGTTTCCTTTGCCACCCGTGTCGCTACCGCCACCCGTGCTGCCACCGCACTAGATAGGATGAGGAATGTAAAGAAGAGCATTTTGAAGAGAGGCATTGTGGCACTCATACTTGAGGCCATGGCGTCCCTGACACTGCTGGTGTTCTCCCTCTCCTACTCCTGTGATGCCGTCTCCATCCCCTCCGTCTCCACCTCGTTGGATGCCATCTTCGCACCCGCCTACTCCTCCGATGCCGTCTCCACCCCTTCTCCTCCAACCCCTTCCTCTACACCTACACCATAGCACGGGTGGCGGAGGCGGTAACCTCACCTGAGGTGATGCCGAGGAGGGGCGGGTTAGAGGAGAATCTCCTAGTCCAAGGTTAGTATATTTTATCTTAGTTTGGAGGCCGGGTAGAACAATCTCTCAGGTTACTTTCTTCTCTTGATTCGACGCAGATAAATACGCAGGCCACATTTTGGGAGCACGTTTGCCACATCGGGTGATTATCCTCATTATGATCGGACTAGTCATCGTTCTCGTCATATTGGTTGTTCTCGCCATTTTGAAGAGAGGCATTGTGGCGCTCATACTTGAGATCACGGGACTCGGAGATATTGGATAATTACTCATTTGAACAGATCACTCATTTGAGCTGCTTGACCGTGGCATGTCACTCTGCTTCTTGAGCCTACTCCTCACACTTTCCGTTCTTTTTAGCCTACTCACACTCAAATCGTTATCCGCGATAGTGTATTCAAGTAGCATTTGCAGTTCTGGACCGATTTTCAGGTGGGGTACAAATCTTTCGAAATTATAGTCGGACCAGATGATTACTGTTCATGTTTTTGAACAATTTCAGGTGCGTTTGGTTCAGCATTTGCAAAGCTCTTTAGGATTCCCTGGCAAAATTTTTGAGGTGCTTTGAAGGTATTTTTGAATGTTACGTTTCCGAAATTCAAGGACTTATTTTTCTTTTAACTTTGCTCTCGCTCAACTTTCATAATTCCGGAAATGTTCTAAAAAACCCTAACATTGCCTTAGCCATCGATAAGCAACCGGCGTGCCACCAGCGAGTGGCGGCTGAGTTCCGCCGGTGAGAGTATGTCGTCCGTATATAAATGCTTTTGGGTTATGACATCATTTTGATCAAATCTATATCATTTGACAAGCGGGACTTTAGAATTTCGAGGATTGAACTAAGAAATTAGTAATTTTCAAACCGGTGGTGTCGTTCTCGATACCTAAGAATTTGCAAAATCTTCTCATGGTCCTTTCTTTGCTCAAAGCACCAGATCAGTACACTCCGCCTGGCTGAGACCAGAGTATTGGAACATGAACAAAAGCCTCCAAACAAATAACAACATGAGTAAACAATAGTTCCTTGTTTGAGGTGTTTTAAAAACAAAGACCTCAGCCTCACACTTCTGCTGTATCAACGTTTACCATGAAATCAAAGTACAAATTTCACTCTTGCTCCCTTCAATCCTACGCCTACATATAGAATTGCCGGTTTAATAGCAACACGGCATGGCACAGCACGGCCTTCTATTGATTCCGCCCTAGTCGGTTGAGAAAAAGCTAAGCTACTTCAGTCATAAGTAGCAGCTCGTAACTGAGCCAGTCGAGGGGAAAAGTCGAAACACCGCACCGGAAGCCAGAAAACATCGACTGTACTCAGCTCACCAACTTGGTCCAAGCATAAGCCACCGGACTCCGAACTTGGTTTTGGGCATTGCTCCAAACGATGCTGCCGAACTCCGACCTCGTCATCGGGTTCGTGCCCTTTTTCGAGACAAAGGTGACCGTGTACCTCCTCTTGTCCCCAACATTCGGGAAGACAAGCTTCCTCGGCTTCACCGTCACCCCGACCGTTGACGGGCCTGTGACCGACACTTCGTACGCAGACCCTGCGGTCCCCACGTTGGTCAGCTCGCGAGTGTATCTCACGACCTTCTTGTCCTCAAACACCACCGAGAATGACGGGTAGTTGAGTTCACCGGGGTCGGAGAATTTACGAGAGCATGTGACGTTGGGGCGCTTGACGATGGCTTTCACGTGGTCGATGGTGTAGTCTAGGGAGCAGAGAAAGGCGATGTAGTCTTCGGCCGTGAGGTCGTACACGAGGCCAGGAGAGAGGGCCTTTTGCGGGTCCACATGGCCCGAACCATGAGCCCAAGGAGTGGAGAACCCGCCGCCGCCGGCGTCCCGGAGAGGAGACCTTGTGTTGTCCAGGACGTAGGCGGAGGTCATGAGAGCGGACTTGATCGCGCTCGGGCTCCAATTTGGATGGGCAGATTTGAGCAGTGCCGCGACTCCGCTTATGTGCGGGCATGACATGGATGTACCTTCAAAAAAACCGGTTAAGCGTGTCAGTGATGATAGCATTCATAGTTACACAATACCGCATCATCGATACACTTGAAACTATGCCACATAAGTCGCATCTAGATCGATAATAGCTGATCGATCGTAGGCGAATTCTCAGCAAGTGTCAAGAATGTCATCTGAGGATTAACAATCGATTGCTCTGCCACGTTCAATTACGGTGCAGATCAAAGTTTTACAACGACACCATAGATTACCGTTAGATGCATACAATTTGGTTCATCAATTGGGACCACCTTCTCCATTATTTATAGACTTTTGAGGCACATTGAAGGTGGTACCCCACAGCAGCCTATGCACGACAACCTAGCCCTTCTGTGATGCTCAAGCAGATACTCAATGCATTAAAGTAATTGGGAGTACGCCCAGCTACAGTTTTTGCACACGTCAACATCGCATTAGGAAAAAGTGAGAAACTTCATAAATGAAAATCTAGCCGTTAGGCAGAACCATACCTGACATTATGTTGAACGGGCTCTTCCGGGTATCGGACTCCAGCCCGGTGGGCCCGACCGCGTCCGACCAGGCGGCCAATATGTTAACCCCCGGCCCGATCACGTCCGGCTTCAGTATCTCCGGCGTCACCATGTTGGGCCCCCTGGAGCTGAACGCTGCGACCACCGGTGACGGCCTCACGTTCACCACCGTCCCTCTAAAGCCGAGCACCGCCGTCGGATTCGCGTCGCTCTTCACGTACTCCCTTATCACATCACCCATTTTCCTCCCCACAGCGACTGCCGGGATCAGGTGGCTGTCCGCCACCAGTTCCTCCCCGTTCGCAGCCGTGTTCGCCAGTATCATCCCCACTCCGCCCGCGTCCCTCACCACCTCACCTTTCTCAACACGGGCGTTCACCCCCCGGTCGCACAGCACCACCTTCCCACGCGTCAGGGCTGGGTTGAGCGACCCGGGCAAGCACAGGTTGCCCGAGCTATTGGACCCTTTGTTATAAATCACGGCCACGGGTTTATGCCCCATCCCAGGCCCCGAATAGAGGGAGACCCCGGCGTAGCGCTTGCCGTTGCCTAACAGGGCGTATGCCGGAAAATCACGATCGATTGTTCCGGCGCCGACGGTCATGATCCAAGGCGCCACATTGGCGAGTGAGGCCCTTGCCGGCCCGCTGTTCCCAGCGGAGCAAGAAACAAAAATGCCCTTCTCCATGGCGGTGAACGCGCCGATGGCGATTGTGTCGCGGTAATACGGGGCAGTCCCGCCGCCGAGAGAGAGCGAGAGGACGTCGACGCCGTCGAGGATGGCTCGGTCCATCCCCGCGAGGATGTCCGACCCGAAGCAGCCGGAGCTCCAGCAGACCTTGTAAACGGCCACGCGAGCGTGGTCGGCCATCCCTCGCGCCGTCCCGCTGGCGTACCCGAGAAGGCTGGCGTTGGTCACCGGCGATCCGGCGGCGGTGCTGGCCGTGTGAGTCCCGTGCCCGTCTTGGTCTCTCGGCGACTCCAATTCCTTAGGCTTCTTCAAGAAATTCGCACCTTCGATTTATCCAAAACAAAAATGCAAAGTCGTCACCACCCAGAGACGCAAGAACCGTTCAATTATAACTCAAGCAAGCAACTTTTCTGAGAGCACCAATTCGATGATCATTTCAAATTTCTGCAGATCACCCAATTCAGACACGAATGACATGCTTTCGATTAGATTATGCTTCATTCTTACTAAAAATTGAACCCCACCACAGTAATTACTTACCTTAGCACAGATGATCAAAGAAAAAGAGAAAATTTAAAGCCAAAAACTTGATGAATCATGTCGAATTAATGACTAATTACCAGAGGCCATGTGATATCCCTTGGAGAAGAACCGAGCTCCGACCAGCTTCTTGTTACACGACTTCGGGCTGAAGTCCGGGCCCGATTCACACTCGCCCTTCCACCGGGCCGGCACTTCCGGCATGCCCGCATCGTCGAAGCTCTTCGACTCCGGCCACACCCCGGTGTCCAGGACCCCGACGACGACGTCGCCGAAGGCCCGCGTCTTCCCGCCGCTCGGACCTCCCTCCTGCGGGTCCTCCGACAGCCCGAGGTCGCCGGAGATGCCGAGGAACGCGGGGGTCCGGGTGGTGTGGAGGTCGTAGACGGTGTCCTCGTAGACGCCGAGGACGGAGGCGGACGCCCGGAGCGAGTCGGCCTCGCCCGGGTCGAGGGAGGCGGCGAACCCGTGGAACGCGGCGGTGTAGGCGTAGAGGAGGGGGTCCTCGGCGTCGTCGTCGTCGGAGGAGGAGGAGGAGGAGAGGGAGTGGAGGTTGGAGGCGTACCAGTCGCGGCGAGTGGCGAAGGAGGGAGGCATCTGGTGGGAGTTCATGTGGACAATGTACGTCCTCTTGGCCGCCGCCTCCGCCGCCGTCGCCGCCGTCGCGGCGACCGAGAGCAGCAGCAGCGCCAGGCATTGCAGAGGGGCGAGCGAGCGGATGCGGAGGTTGGCCATGGCCGAGAGACAGAGAGAGAGTGGAAGAGACGCAGTGGGCTAGCAAGGGGACAGTGTCAGAGGAAGGAAGAAGATGGGAAGGAGAGCGAGAGAGAGAGAGAGAACTCGTGTCGGGGTTATATTTCCAACTCTTTGGGAGAATGGGCTTGGATTTCCCTCTTATTACGCATATTGCCATTGCACCTCCAAGGCATCCTTCCATGTGAAATTTACGTTCACAACGCTTAGTTGGTGAAGATGCTCACTAATCAAAACTAACTTAGTCCACGTAACGGCCCGTTCGCATAACTTAATCTAATCATGTCACGAGTCCTTTTGGTACACAGTACATTTCTCAATTGCGCTATGTAAAAGTTTTTATGTTTTATACGACACGATCTGGTGACACGACATTTCTAATTTTCATATGTGATTTTTTTTGGATATTCCATGTTGAATGATAATGAGGATTTTTTTTATAATGATTTTTTTACTCATATGAAATTCGGCATTTGATTTGATTTTCTTTTTCTTTATTTTCAATCGCAAAATTCGACATCAGTTGATTGACATCTCAGGTCATTCTGCAATTTTCCAAAGCTTCTATAATTTTCAGTGGTATCCTAAACTTTTAAAAGGCGATAGGTATTTTCTTGTAGGAATAAGTGCACTGAAAATCTTAAAATTTGTCAAAAAAGTTCAATTAAGTCCTACAATTTATCAAAACTCGATTGCACCTCGATTGGACTTTTTAAAAGTTTTAAGACTTGATTATACTTTCGTGATAAGTTTTATAACTCGATTGTATTTTTTTTTTGACAAATTCAGGAATGGATTACACTCTGGTTACAAGTTTTAGTACTTTCACTTATAATTTCTTTTCAATACTTCGACGGTGATTTTTTTTTAAAATGAAGGAATGAGTAAAACTCTGGTTCTTCTCGAAAGAGTGAAAAGATTGATTTCGGACAAAATCTAGGGGCAGGATGGGGAACGAGAGTGTGGCGCACACACCTGTACATGGGAAAGGAGGGGAGGAGGAGGCATGATGCTGTCGTGTTGCGCGTGGGGGACGAGGAGATCTCACGCCAATTCAGGGCCTAACGGCTATACCCCACTTTCCTTCCTGTCTGTCCTTTCTTTCGGTTTCCCCAGTCAACAATTTTGACCCGGAACGCGGGCCCAATCCAATACGAGAGAGAGAGTGCGGCCGTACCCGCCCCATTTCCTCACCGCTCGCCCCCCTCACACACCTCGTGCGTGCCAGCCAGCCAGCCAGCCAGCCACTGACTCACTCGCTCGCTTTGAACTCACGTCTCCGAAGGAACCTTCCTCCTCCCCCCACCTCCACCACGCGCGAAGGCGCGTCGATTTTCCCCTGCCGTCATGAGCCCCACCACGGAGGGCGTTTGGTAGCCCGAATTTAAGGTCACCACCGATACTATTTGATAGTTTCGCGACGTCCGTCCGAATTTATCCGGATGAGATCGGGATAGAATGATGGATAACTTGCCCGGGTCTTGGGATTTGAGGAATTAAGTAATGGGTCCTCCTTACCTAGCGAAACTACCATCCATGCCCATCTCATGCAAGCCAAGCAAGGGTGAATCCACCCGGCTTGAGTCGATCTCGGGCGAAGAACGGTCCAGGTCCATCTTCCCGTGGGTTGTGCGACCTATAGAGCGAGGACAGATCCACCCTCGCCTGGATCGTAAGACCTCCAACGTGTGCATACTAAGCCTCATTAGGAGTGTTCACCCCCCCCCCCTATGGAGACCCTGCTGGCAGCACAACCTTGGCTCCCATGGCTACTCGCAAACATAGACACCTTTCCCCAATCTCTAAGTTTCTTCTTTCCAATATTTCTTTGCTGAAAAAGGCTTATTTTCCTAATGTTCAGGCGTATATTATTGTAAATGATGAAAGCAATTTTTATCAACTCATTTTGCACGAAAAAAACAGAGTCCGAGAATGGTTTCAGATGGATTACTTGTCCGCCGATCAAAGACAATCCAGTAAGAACTAGACATGAGGCGAAAAAAGAATCCTTCCAAACTGTGAGCTAAGAAGGTGGAATTTGGGAAAGATTGAAGAGTTAAACCGAGTCCAACATTGGATTTGGATTTAGCACAGGCGCGTGCTGTCACTGACCAAGGTAGGGGAGTGGTGGGAAGACTTTCAAACATTTGAAAGCAAAGACAGAGCAAAAGCAGAAAAAAAAAACGATGATTTCACATGGATGGTATGGGCGAGCAGGAAAACATGAAACCGCAGATGGTGGCGACGATTGAGCCATCTTCCGCATCGAGGGACGCGCACCATAAAAATATCAAAATCTTCGACAAATTTCCAAACCGCAGGTTTTCTCTGAAACGGATGCATGCAGCACGGAGGAACCGCACACCACCCTTTGCGCATTTTGTACTTTCACCTCCTCCTCCTCCTCCTCAGGGCCGAAAAATCCAAAGATTGTTTCCATAAAACAAGTGTCGTTACGTTGAAGATCGCAAGATTGACTTGTAAAATGAAAAAAATCAAGATATGTTGCGGAACCGTGTTGATGCTTGAATACGACCCGACTTATTTAAATGACGAATTCTATGTACCCTAACTTTTGTCAAATTTATTCTGTAGAGGGATCGAGACCTAATTTTACCACACGGAGGAACCACATGCCACCCTTTGCGCTTTTTGTACTTTCACCGACTCCTCCTCCTCAAGGCCAAAAAAATCCAAAGATTGTTTCCATAAAACAAGTCTCGTTACGTTGAAGATGGCAAGATTGACTTGTAAAACGAAAAAAATAAAGATATGTTGCGGAACCGTGTCGATGCTTAAATATGACCCGACTTATTTAAATGACAAATTGTATGTACCCTAACTTTTGTCAAATTTATTCCGTGGAGGGATCGAGACCTAATTTTACCTGGAATCTATACAAAATCAGAAATCAGCTCTTAAACGTGTTCGGAAGGGTATCTATTAAGCATTATCAGGAGGTTTTGATCTATAAGCAATAGGGGTGTGTAAAGAACCAGGAATTGAACTGGACAGACCCATATCCGATGATTCTCATAGCGACCAGTTCGGTTCCCAGTTCCAGTACTGTACTGAAACTGGTGAGTACCGGTCCGGTTCCTAGTTCCATGCGTGGAACCATCCACCCGAACCAGACCGATATATATTAAAAAAATGTAAGCATTCATCCTAAAATCACAATATCATTTCGTGTTTGATAGGTAAAACCTTCATTCAGATTTTTTTTTTAATTATTCTTACCTTTCCCCTTGCAATTTTGTAAGGATTGGGGGCCGGTTCATGGATACACTCGGGAACCGGACCGTCCGGTTCCCAAGTGGATTCATGGAATTAACGGGCACTTCCCGATTTCAATTTTTCAGAACCGGTACTTAGTTGGCGGTTCCCGATTCCAGGGTGGGAACCGCCTATCTGGATCATACTCATCCTTAATCAAGATAGGCCCGACCTCCATTATCTCGATCCCCACAACCTAATTTTAACACCACCCCACGCGGGAAGAGCATTACTGATTAACTATCAAGAATGGGACCGCTTCTTGTGTGTAATGGCTACTTAGAGTCAGTGCTTCACAATTCACCTGCTATATAGAATTATCATGGTGCATCATTACCTGCCACATCACTCACGAGTATTTAGAATATCACATGGCCCACGCCACCTTATGGTAGTTCGGATGATTATTTAATGTCTAATTTGGGATGCGCACTTGGAGTGAGAGGTTGCCCTTTACCAAACTCACGTGTAATTGCAAATTTATTATACGGTTAGTCGCGACTTTGGGTTGAATTTTGCGGCACGTAAGACAGATATATAGTTGGTTGCCACGGTCGGCCCTGCAAAAGTTTTCTTTTACCCCGAAAAAAAAAAGTTGGCCTGGAATAGTGCGTGAGAAGAGAATCAAATAAATTATATCATCGATAAGCATAAAGAGTATGCAATCTAAAGTCACGAGAATGACAAGAAAATTTACATTACTATTGGCCCTAGCTACCATATGGCCCTTAATGGGCGTGGTGCGTACGTAATGATATAAAAAATTCGAGATAGCCGTTCGTTTTCTTTTAATGTTCCATGACGATGGTGTGAGGGTGAGAAATTGAAGTTAAATATATTTAATAGCATCATGTATCAACCAAAGCGTCGCTTTGGCCGAGTGGTTAAGGCGTGTGCCTGCTAAGTACATGGGGTTTCCCCGCGAGAGTTCGAATCTCTCAGGCGACGTTTCTCTCTTTTAAATTTTCCTTTTGTGCTCCATTCAATCTCGTTTCGTTTTGACTTTCTCCATACAATTTGTTTGTAGTTGAAGCAGAGTTTCAATTGTAGCATCGGTGACAAATGAGTGGGTAGGATTGGATTTGGGTGAGCCATTCACCCATTTAACTCACTTTTATTTTCTAGACAATTAAAATAACCCATACCCAACCTAATCCAGGACCAACCCAAACCCATCTAACAACTCACTTTTTTAACTATGGCAATTTAAGCATATAGCAAATTTAAACTATATTAGTGACAAAGAAAAAGTATTCAGACTAACGCGGAAATTTTTTTTAAGTCATTGCGGCTGAAACGACATCTTCCATGTCCCTTCTCCAACCACAAACTGAAGTCAACCCGAACTTCGGGCACTCTTGCGGCTCAACTTGCATATTCTCCCTTGAATTCAACGACCCAACGGTCCTCGTGACCTTGTTCTTGCTTGCGCCTCTCCCTTTCTCCTCTGCAACCCCATGCCTTCCTCGGCTCGTGCTCTCGATTTCCTCATTGGGCAATACCTCTATCTTGAGCCTCTTGTGGCCGTTCTCCAATGAAGGTGACACAGCCATGTCGGCGACGAACTTGAACAGCAGAGGCTCCAGGATCCTCCAGAAGGAGAGAAGGAGGTGGAATTGTCCGACGATGTCGAAGAGGCGAACCTCTGTTGCTAGTCGAAGTAATCAAACTGACGGCACTTCAACGAGAGGTGGCCATTGGGAGGTCGGGCCGGAGAGACGTGAGAGGTTTTGCGAGGGTTTAAGAGACTGTGACTAGTAAGTGATTGTTGTGGCGAGGAAGACGAATTGCGGAAGCAAAAGAGCTTAGGGTTCGGGGAGCAAACTGGAGAGGATGACAGCAACTAGTGAGAAGGTGATAGCGAAGAGGGAGAGAGAAGAGAACATCAGCCCTAGCGGGTTGTTAAGCCCGTTTATTTAATGCTTTAAATTTTAAAACCCGTTAGGGGTAGACTCTTCAAATTTGAAGTGACCATATACGATTCATTTTTAAAAAAAAAACCATTGAGTCATATATGGATTTAAGACTCAGGTCTAGTTCCTGCGCTTCCGCAAAAGAATGGAAGGTTCCAAGACTACAAGCTGTCAACTACGCAACTGCACTTCCCCAGATTGTCAGTTCAGTTACTACGATGACAGGAATTCAATAGTATATACATGCCATTGAACTGGGTATGAGATAATAAGATACTAATCCGAGTCATTAATCAACACTGCAAACTTGGCAGCGAAGAGTGTATTGTGTTGAAGAGCAGCATCAGGAGCTCGAGGGTAACAAAGATAGTACAGATGCTTATGCACGATGGCTTTCACGCCTCAAAAGAAGAAGCATAGCCTAACTAGAGCACCAAATCTCATCCCAACGTCTAAAGTAAGATCATATAACATATGCAGAACCCTGATAAAGCAGCGCGCAGATAAGCGCATGAGAGAGAGAGATTCACATTAATTGCAAATAATGTTTTCTGATCACTCTCCATCCAATGAAACTCCAACAGGAGGAGTGGGGAAGGTTACAGGGCCGAGAGTCAAATGTTTCGACAGATCAACACATTGTGCCTTCCGACTTCAGTGCAGGTATTGAAATAGCAGCAAAAGGATGTTGAACGGAAGGCTCTAATGACCATACTTCTGAAATTCCCATTCGCTATTATCTGTAGAATGCAAGGCACAATCGAAAGATCAGACCAGATACATAAACAAATCAGCAATGTTGTAATTGGAGAGAGACAGGGAACACAGCTAAAAACATACCCAATGGACACACTTGACGAGTCTTGAGCCATCGGCTGATGCAGTGAAAATGAAATGCGTGGTTGCAAACTCCTATAGCATCAAGAAGAGAGATTTGATGAGCCAAGGAACAGTTGCCCAAAATAAACAAACTACTATTGCCAGCGATAACAAAAGAACAATGGACCTTTCTTTTGTTCTTCAAAAGAACAACGGACCTTAAATTATTAAAATCGTTTATCATATGATAGTAGAAACCTAGATAGACTATAATTGAGCAAAAGAATCATCTTCATGGTAATCCGGTCTCATAAAAGAAGACGAAAAGCTTGTCCATGTAAGTGTGCCCTTTGATGATTGAGGGCAGAGCGTTCCTTTCTCAAAATGATTTTACAACTATAACCAAAGAGCAACAAGGAACCATCAGATTATTACCTCCCAAAAGACAACATGCTATAATATAGTATTCCCAGTTAGAATATTAAGCAATGGACTCTCAAGCACCCACAGGTTTTTTCTCTTTCATTGGTCACAGAACCCAGGAGTAACGGTTTTGTAATAAATGTTGTAAATAAACTATTACTGTGGGCGCACTTAGGCAGGTAAACGGGACATCTTAGACAAGGAAATCAACGGTGCCCCCACATGGAAAATTTCAGCAAAGGAAAGTAGTCAATATGCCAATGTAAACTACAAACATAAGTAGTAACGAAAATACAACTGATGGCAACGAACTCTTACTCTTCTGAGAGCAAAAAGTGCACTCATACTTCATTGTGCGCTTTTTCTTTCTAATTTCCATTATGCTAATATCAATCATGGCAAGTCTTATTCTTGTGAGGCGAAATGGACTGTTGGTAAACATCAATTTACTTGGGTACACATCATCTTAAAAAGCTCAAACTTCCAAAAGGGGGAATATAACAGAGAAATAAGCCCAGAACAATGGGTATCAAAACCTTCAAAGACGTTCCATTCTGCCGTCGATCCCTATTCAGAAAGACTGATCTAATTACTAAGTCCTCAGTTGATAAGGGATTGAAACAAGACCAAAGCAACTAGACAAAAAAAATTTCACAATTAGGAAACATAGCATTGTCAATCACAGAAATCTTCACGCCGGAAACTGCACTTTAGTATAACAACAGACCTTTTATGATTTCGCGATGAAACATGATAATGCACGCGTTGAAATAGAAATCGAGATTACTCTCAAAGAACACCAATATGCTCATGTGCTAAACAGTAATCGACACAACCTTCTACATGCTTCGATTCGAGAACATCGATCAAAGCGAATACACTTAATTATAGTCTCAATGCTCCTACATTCACCGCTCATCATCAGTTCAGTTCCAAATTCTAGCATTAGCGAAATCCTCACTATCCCATCATCAAACAGCAAGTATCTAACAACCGCAACACACGAGGCCGGCGCCTAAACGGACATAGAATCGAGAAATCAAAGTTTACCCCAAGCAACCGTGCACTCCTCGCTAGTGGCGCTCGCTTGATTAGCTTGGCACTCAATGCCTGACGACAGCAAGCAAAAAAATACAACCTTAGAGATCACAAACAACCTAAAGAGCTTCAAAAGCACGTTACTGCGGTAGCCGATCGAAACTCACACAGATCCATGATGTGGTTCCTGCAGATAGCGCAGTTGTCCACGACGATATCTGCAACCACCAGCAGAGGGGGAGACAGAGAGATTCGATCAATACCCATTGCTCAAAAAGCGACAAGGAAGCAGAGGGAACAGGGTTAGGGTTCGAGGGAAGGTACCCCAGGCCCAGAGCGAGACGGCGTTCCACTTCTTGATCTCGAACCGCTTCGGTTTCCTCGACGACGACGACGACGCCGACGAAGAAGACGCCGGAGGAAGAGGAGCAGGAAGAAGAGGGGCGTCGCTGCTCGACGCTTCGCCGGCGGGGGTCATCGGCACGTCGGAGTCCAGAGCCGCCATGGTTCAAAGCCGATTCGGAAGCACAGAGACTGAGACAGAGAGGGAGTGTGTGTGTGTTTTGTGAAGATTTCAACCACGAAACGTGGGCTTGGGGCAATTTATAGGGGAATGGCCTGACCCAAGGGGCCTTCTTGGACTAGTAGTAGGAAAGATGGAGTCATCCTTACCACATAATATCGCTGCTAACCTCATCAGTTCACACTTTGATGCAGTCATGGTGACAATGCCCTGTCAAAACCCTAATTCAACCTCAACCTCTTTTGTACAGTACAGTCTTTGTTGTAGCTTGAGTAAGCCATCCAGAATTCTTTGCCTTTTTGTGAGAGAAGCTGCGGATGTCGGATACGTCAATCCCCTTTCTTTTCTCGTTGTTCAAACTTTTTTCTTTTCTTTGAGATAAGTGCACCGAAAATTCTGAAACTTATCATGAAAGTATAATTGAGCTCTAGAACTTATCACGGAAGTGCATTCGAGTCCTAAAATTTTCAGAAAATACAATCGAGTCCCGAAACTTGTCACGAAAGTGCAATCGAGTCTTAAAACTTTGAAATTCTGCAATCAACGGAATGACTTGATTGGACCAATTGACAAGAATTATGACTTAATTGCACTTTTTGTACAATGACTCGCCAAACCCTAATTCCAACTCCAACCTCTTTGTGTAAAATATTATCTTTTTTATAGGTTGAGTGAGCCGTCTAGAATTCTTTGCCTTTTCTAAGAGACATTTCAGACGACAGATACATCGATCCCTGCCAAGATAACTTTCCTTTTCTTTTCGTCTTTTGTCTTTTTTGTTTATAATCGATGAAGATGTTTAGGACTCTATGAGCACCCGACAAACCTCAATCGGTCGCGACTGTCCCGTCGTCCCCCACGCATACTGGGTAATTACCAGAGAGACACGAATCTGCACACACCTAGGGATGGCCCTAAGAGAATGCGCAGATGCGATGACTCGAAACTTATTCGCGAGGCTTTATCGCATTTTAGTGTACGTTCTTGAGGTACATAATCCCATAAACAGAACGGATCTTTATAGAGAGAACCTATCTGCATATCACCATGTAAGCAATTAGCTAAGTACAATTTGATCTTAAGAGTGTACATGTACATTGTTGGTGGAATTACTAATGTGCTTTTGGGAAAAATTATGTGAAGGTCGGTAGACAAATAATGTGCGTGGGCTTTCTGGTAAGCCTAGGAGGCATTGGATCATTAGATGGACTCTTATCTTTGTCGGGTGTTTTGCAAAATTGGGCTTGAGTTGTCCGAATGGTGTTTAACTATTGCGACTCTCAAAATAAAAAATTATGACTAAAATGAAGAATTACGACGTTGATTACGATTAGCTAGTTTATACTATATCTTCTCAGTGAATATACCACATTTGGGAAAATTACCTAATCAGTCATAAGCTTATTGTACGGATGCTAATATAGTCTCATACTTACCCCTGTTTGCCAATTTAGTCCTACACCAATTGTCCAGTCATGTTGGCCGTCCTACATGTTACATTGTCACATCATAGATTAATGGTGAAAATTGATCGGAAGGATTACATTGAAATTTTGGGCAAAGGTTTAGGGTTAAAATAGCAAAATTAAAAAAATTATGATTGAATTGGTAATCGCAGAAAAGTTTTGGCACCAATTAGACAATTTTCCTACCATATTTGGGTTACTAGAAATTGTTGTAAATTATGACTCGATGGTGTTACAGATTAAAAAATGGCTATACGAGGGAGATTGATTGATTCTATAGACGTTAGAAAGAAGGTGAATGTTGATAGGCATTGATCACTTTGTGCTAATTAGGATTTGACCGATTGGTGTATATATTCTTGAGCATGTAATAGGGTTTGCTCCCCTATTTTGCTGTTGATTCAATATGAAATTGTGAGTTATCGAAATAAATAAGGGAAAATTGTCCAAAAAGTCTTAAACCTATTGCAATTTTGCCAATTCAGTCCTAAAAACTTTTTAATATTGCCAATTGAGTCCTAAATCTTTTCACGTTTTGCCAATTGAGTTCATCCGGTCAATTTTGACCAAAAATCGCTGATGTGGACGCTAGCTATCCTATATGGCACGGTCCGCACTAACATGGATAATTTTAATAATATTTTTATATTTTTTCGATTTTTTATTTTTATTTTCTTTCTTTTTCTTTATTTCCTCCCTTCTTTTTCTTTTTCCAGCTGGTTGTTGGATTTGGGCAATAGCCGGCGACCGGCCAAAGGCAACCGTCGGCGGGGGTCGCCCTCGCCAAAGGTCTACGAAGACAGAATTGACAAAAGTGTAATATATTTAGAATTTTTTTGGACAATTTTCCTAAAGAAATAAAGACAAGTCTGAGGGAGGTAAATGCCAATAATTTGTGAAGTTGACCTTGACTTTCTTGGAAGAACGAGGAAGAATCATGCTAATTTCATTAATGGACATTTTTTATGAAGCAAGAACCTAAAAAAAATAAGTGGCAATCATCGAAATTTGACGTTGTTTTGGTAACTAGTACAAGATAGGGCCATGCAGCCCATTAATTTCAACCCGACAAACGCGCACATATATGTCCATAAGTCCAACTCCGAGGCCGCTTATAAGATTCTTCTTTGACCCCACCTGAATCATGATTGATTTGAGACTCGACGGCAATCAGCGGCCCCGGCGGTCGGAGGTGCATGGAGATGGATTCTCTCTCGATCGCATTTGATCATCACTTGGATCGAATTGGGTTATGTGTTGGCAAACCCTAACAGGTTAAGGAGAAAGTACACGCACAAAGCCACGGCGGTGACGAAGAGGAGGAACAAACAGAGGCGGATGGTGACGGCGTCTTCTGCGTCTCCCTCGAGGCGGCGCTGGCCACGACCACGACGTAGACGCCTTCGCCGCCTTCCGAGCGCCATGTCCATGCGCAAGTCCCCTTGTATTTCTTTCGCTTCCTTTCCTTCCAAATCCAAAAAGGCAAGAACACCCAAAGAGGAGAGGAATTAGAAGGACGTTGGAGCTTGTTCAAGAAACGGCTTCTCTTCTACACTTTTCATTCTGTGTTATAGGGTTCTAAGAGAAAATTCTTGCTCTTAAATAGAGAAGAAAGTCACGAGCATTTCATTGGTATGAGGAATTGGGTCGTATGTTAACACTGTTTCTGCGTAGCTTCGTGGAAGTAAAAGGGAGAGTGTGATTTGGTTTCGAGCAATCGGATCAAACGAGAGTCTTTACGCGGTAGACGTGTATGAATTGCCTTGACCATATAATCTTCGGATGCAACGACGATAAAAGAAGAGTTAAAAGTATTTTGGAAGCTTTCTTGGCAAATATCAAGTGGCATTTTAGTGAATTAGGAGCTTGTTTGAGTTCATACATCCCTTTAAGCAAATTCCTATGGCAGCCCCATGATGCGTGGTGGTTAAGATCATATGCAAGTTCATCTGCATTTGGGTATTGCATCATCCGGCCACCGTTTGTTTTTAGGAAATTTTTTCCCAAATCATTCATTTTTTGTGAAACAAACATAGCCTAAATTATAGTCAATTTACCGCCTTCAGATTTAAACACATCAGCCACTTAGCAAATGGACGATCCATATTGGTTGTCCCTATTTTCCGTTTTGCTCGTTATTTCTTTCCATTTTTCCCTTTGCCCCCGAAAACGTGCTTTGGCCTCCGAAGAAAGAAGACGAACGAATGCACAACCTCCGCTCGCATGACGTTGCCACACTAACGCCAGGAGGCCCACCTTCACTGGTACGATATTGCAGCACTCGCCGACATTGATCGCACGAGCCCAACCCTCTCTCCATCTACCCTGTGCCTCACCAATGCCACAAGCCCGACCCTTTCTCAGTCTTGTAGTTTGGGTCAGGGCTAGAGCCGCCAGATATAGTGTTGTCGAGACAAACTCGGCCTCACCCGCCTCGGGCAACGCCAAATCCAAATGTAGTCATGAACGCTAAGAAGGCATGTTTTTTAACCAACGGAAGCCATAGACACCAAGAGTTGCGATCAAAGACGAACTTCAACACTGATTTTTCAATCGTGCTCTCCATTGCTCTAACCGAGCGTGTTTATGGAAGCAATTCAACAACGTGGTTTTTAGGCGCTTTCTCTGTGATAAGAATAAAGTAGAAAAGAGAATTTCTGTATATTTCTGTGTGTCTAATATTGATGATACAAGAGCCTATTTATAGGCTATTCTAGATAACTATCTAAAGTAACAAAATGTTAAAACATCAAATAACATCAAATAGAATCAATCAGGGATGATGGACATCTCTAACATTATCAATCATGAAAGATCGATATCTCTAATATATATCTCTAACATCCCCTCTCAAACTCAAGGTGACATAGAAGAGGTCAACTGGAGTTTGGAAAAGAGATCTTGAAAACGCCTGGGTGGATATGCCTTAGTGAAAACATCTGCCGTCTGATCAATCGATGTAGTGGGAACAAGATGAATAATACCACGATGCACGTGAGAGCGTATGAAATGACAATCTATTTTAATATGTTTGGTACGCTCATGGAAAACATCATTATGTGCTATTTGGATAGCGCTCCGGTTGTCACAATAAATGGTCGTTCCACCATTTTGACGGACGCCCATGTCTTCCAATAACCACCGCAGCCATAGTAATTATGATGTTGTATTAGCAAGAGCGCGATATTCTGCTTCAGTACTTGATCGGGCGATGGTAGTCTGTTTCTTGCTTCGCCAGGAAATAAGAGACTTTCCTAAGAAGAAGCAGTAGCTTGTAGTAGATCGACGATTAAGAGGATCGCCAGCCCAGTCAACATCAGAATAAGCTGTCAACTCTAAGCTTGAGTTAGCAGAAAAGTGAAGACTGTGAAATAAGGTACCCTTGACATAGCGAAGAATTCGAAGAACAGCAGCAAAGTGAGTTGTTCGCGGCGCGGTCATATATTGACTTACGATATGAATAGCATAAGCGATGTTCGGGTGGGTAACAATGAGGTATACAAGACTGCTAACCAACTATCGATAAAGCGTAGGATTTAAAAGAGGAGTGCCATCTTTGTCATCAAATTTGGCATTAGTCTCAATGGGGGTTGTAGCAGTTTTGTCATCGGTAAGTCCAGCTCGAGAAAGAAGATCAGTGGCATATTTTGCTTGAGAAAGATAATAGCCAGAGGAATATGACGTAACCTCCAGACCTAGAAAGTAATTGAACCGTCCGAGATCCTTCATTTCAAACTGTTGACTTAAATACTGCTGAAGTTTCATAATACCATTATGATCATCACTAGTAATAACCATGTCATCCACATATAATAATAGCAGAATATACCCACGAGATGTTTGTTGAACAAAGAGTGCATTGTCATAGGGACTGAACAAAGAGTGCATTGTCATAGGGACTGGACGTAAAACCAAGACGTTCCATGGTGGAACTAAACATAGAATACCATGCACGAGGAGCCTGCTTCAGTCCATATAATGCACGGCGTAGGCGACACACTTTATTAGGAGTGTGAGTATATCCAGGAGGAGGCTCCATATAGACTTCTTTAGTGAGATCACAATTGAGAAATGCATTTTTGACATCCATCTGAAATAGTGGCCAACGCTTAATAGCAGCAACAGCAAGGAGGCTGCGAACAGAAGTAAGACGTGCAACTAGAGCAAACGTCTCATCATAGTCAATGCCATATTCTTAAGCGAAACCTTTTGCCACTAGTCTAGCTTTGTAGCGTTCAACTGTACCGTCTGCCTTGGTTTTGATCTTGTGCACCCATTTATAACCTATAGCCGACTTTTCAGGAGGCAAATCAACCAAATCCCAAGTACGAGATTTTTCTAATGCTTGCAACTCATCCGCCATTGCTTGCTGCCAAAGAGGATTTGTACAAGCTTCTCTATATGTGCGAGGCTCGTGAAAAGAAGCAATTGTAGAATAACAGTGAAAATCATGAAGTCGAACAGAAGGTTGACTTACACGGGTGGAACGACGAACAGGAGAAGAAGAATCTGCGGATGGCAAGACATGTCAGGATCTGCCGAAGTGGGATTTCCAGAAATACCTGCATCAAAATTAGGAGAGGGCAATTCCAAAGAGGAAGAATCGATTGTCATCTTTTGGAAATAGATCTACAGAAGGATTGGTGAAGAAACGGACAGTTGGAACAGTAGGGGAGGATTCAAAAGGACGGAGAGAGGAAAACATCTTATGTTCCCAAAATGTAACATGATGAGACACACGAAGATGATTTGAGATAGGATCCCAACATCTATACCCTTTATGCTCAATGCCATATCTAAGGAAGCAACATAAACGAGCACGAGGTTCTAACTTCGTGCGTTCATTAGGGAGAAGATGTACAAAACATGCACTACCAAAAACTTGAAGTAGACTGTAATTGGGAACACTGTCATACAAACGCTCGTAAGGAGAAATGTTACCTATAATAGGTGACGGAATACGATTGATAGTATATACAGCAGTATGACAGGCCTCTCCCCAAAACTGTTCTGGACAAGATGCTGAGATTAAAAGAGTTTGTACGATATCTAAGATATGCCTGTGTTTACGCTCTGCTCGACCATTTTGTTGAGAAGTTCCTGACAAGAACGGTGAATGACAGTACCATTCTGAGAAAGAATTCTAAGGAACTCTCTGTCCCTATATTCCATAGCATTATCAGTACGAAAAACTTTGATATCTCGAGAAAATTGTGTTTTGATCATGGCAGCAAAGTTACCATAGATATGAGTAAGTTCATATCGATTCTTCATAAGATATAGCCATGTAAAACGAGAATAATCATCCACAAAAATCACAAAGTAACGAGATCCACCCATAGTGGGAGTAGGAGAAGGTCCCCAAATATCTGAATGAATGAGATCAAATGGAGCATAAGAGACCGATTCACTAATATTAAATGGTAAAGCATGATGTTTTCCCAATTTACAAGGCAAGCAATCAAAAGATTTATTGTCAACGGAACCTCAATGACCACTTAAAATTAAAGGACTTAATTTAGAATAAGAAGGATGACCCAAACGAGAATGCCAAGTTTCAGATCATACTGTGGCTGCACAACTAATGAAGGAATTGGGAAGCTTTAACGAAACAAGTTCAAACAAGCAACCCACTTTACGGCCTGTCCCAATTGTCTATCCCGTCCGTGGATCCTGCACACGGCAACCATTCAAAGAAAACTGAATGTCAAAACCAAGTTCACATAGCTGTCCCACATATATCAAGTTTAATGAAAGCTTGAGAATCATAAAATGTATCGGGCAAGGATAATGTGGACGTCAAAATGTTCCCTGTATGACTCACTAGCATCTTAGAGTTATCAGCGGTATGAATAATAGGTGCTTATGAAGTGTTTGATTTTGACTTGAATAAATGGGAGTTGGAGGCCATGTGATTACAGCAGGCAGAATCAAAGAACCACGAATCAGAAGTACCTGGATTAACCGACAGAGCAGAGGAGTTAGGTACAGAGGAATTAGAAGTACCAGATTCTTGAATAATGGAATGGACTGTGGATCGAAGATCATCTAATGATAGAGTAATTGATGAACGGTTGGAAGAATCCTCAATGGTAGAAGCAGTAGTGGACGAACGCACATGTGGACCTCTGAATCGAGATCGGTTGTTTGTTCCCATATGTTGCTTAGGTTGTAGCTGATAACAATTGGATGTACGATGACCAGGTCGATGGCAGTGCGTACAGTAAGGTTTGCGCCATGAGGAAGAACCAAAAGTGGCAAGTATTGCATCTGCAGGAGTGGAGACTGATAGAGTAGCGCGTTGTGCTTTTAAAGTAGCTAGTCGAGTCTCTTCGGTCAACAGTTCTGAGACAACTGCCTCAAGATGAGGTAAAGGATCTTGATGCAAAAGTGAAGCTTGCACAGGTTCAAATTCATCATTAAGTGCCATTAGAAATTGCATTACACGCATTCGATCACGATATTCAGTAAACAAGCGGGCATCAGTAGTTGACTCCCATTTAGGCTCAGATAAGGCTAGCTGATCCCATATAGCATGCATCGAAGATAAAAGTTCGTTAATAGACTCACCTGTTTCCTGATGCATGCGATGTAAATTCCCTAACAATTGATATTGATGAGCAATGTCAAACGTGGAATAACGACTGGCAAGAAGATCCCAAGCTTCCTTTGTTGTATCTAGTCGACCAAACTGAAGTTTGATAGATGGAATCGAAGTGTTTCGAATCCACGTGAGTATCTGATGATTCCTGCTATCCCACTCCTCCAATCGATCAGCAAATTTATCGTCAGTCTTACCAGTAGCCTAAATAGGTTCGTGAATATCTCCATTGATGTAATGCCAAAGCTTACGTCCTTTCAGAAAACTTGACATTTCTTGAGCCCATAAGATATAATTTGATCCATTCAAGATGGTTTGAATGGGTACTGAGACTTCCAAGTTTTCCATGATATGTAATAAACTAGAATATACCCAATATAATGAATTCTAAGAAAACCGATATTTCCAAGGTCGATATTGAAAAAATAAGGCCAAAAATGGATTCAGGACGTCGAAATACCTCAGGAATCGATCTGAAAATGCCAAGAACCGGTCCAAAAGAGATCGAACCGGTCAGAAAATAGATAAACCGTTCTGGTCAACGCCGGACAATGGTCGGTCAGCGCGGTCAACCGTCACAGTGCTATGATGACGTGGCAGATGACGAGGCACAGATATCACACGTGGCAGATGACTTGGCGGTGACGTGTTGCTGACGTCATATGATGACGTCAATGGTTCGAACAGGTGGATCGCGTGAGTCTCACGCGGCGCATGGATCTCACGCACAGAGGACCTCGGAGGCGCGTGAGGACGTGTGCAGAGGTTTCCGGCGACGTTCGTTGCTGTTCTGGACTTGTCGGAGGATGGAGAACCTGTCTATAGTGTTTGTTTTGGATTATATCCAACTATTGACGTCGGAAAAAGGACTTACAGTCGACGGCGTAGGAGGGCCCGTGACGTGGTGGCGCGTGACGGCGCATGTAGAGGCTTCCCGAGCTTACAAAAACACCGTGGCCCCTTCCTTAAAAAAATATTGGCTCTGATACCATGATAAGAATAAAGTAGAAAAGAGAATTTCTGTATATTTCTGTGTGTCTAATACTGATGATACATGAGCCTATTTATAAGCTATTCTAGATAACTATCTAAAGCAACAAAATATTACAATATCAAATAACATCAAATAGAATCAATCAGGGAGGATTGATATCTCTAACATTATCAATCAGGGAAGATCGATATCTCTAATATATATCTCTAATACTCTGAAAGGGTGTGACTTATCTATAGGAGCTCCTTTACATATGGATAGGTAGAACAAAACTCATGAATTGATGAAAGAGAAGTTGGTCCTTGAGAGGAGGTACATTCATAAATGCATTGATAATGGATGCGTCGTGAGGCACTCACTTCTATATCGGTGATGGTGACTAAGTTGCCTTCTTTGATCAATAACAGGTGCACAGATTTTTAGGACAATGACAATGACACAAATAGTTCTTGAACTTTGACTTAATGTGTAATGTGGTATCTGAAATTTTAGTTTGTTTAAAGTAATTCATGAATTTTAACTTAATATTTAATGTGGTCCCTGAACTTTTGCTTTGTTCAATGCGGTCCTTGGACTTTTAAGACATATTCAATGTAGTCCCTAAACTATATGAAAATATTTAATGTAGTCCCTAAACTACATGAAAATGTTTAATGTAGTCATTCCATTAATTCAAGTTCAGGGATAATATTGAATAATTAAGAGACCAAATTGAACACGTACCAAAAATTCAATGATGATATTAAATAAATTAAAAGTTTTGGGATTACAATGTACATTGAATTAAAGTTCAAAGACCATATTAAACAAATTAAAAGTTTAGGGACGGCATTGCACATTGGACGAAAGTTCAAGACTGCTTATGTCATTTTCTCAAGATTTTTTTTTAACAACCTAAAAAATTTCTTTAAAAACTACATGTAGGCTCTCTCACCGAGTCGGGTTAAACTTTATAAATAATTAAATATTTTCGAAGTACCATGTTATGGAAAAGTATGGGAGAGTTCCATTTCATAGATGATCAGGTGGAGAGAGCAAATCAATAATGCAAGAAACGTCTGAAATTTGTACTTTTTGTATGTTAATTGTGAGCACTCTATCTTAGTATGCGGTTGTGTAGTTTATTAAAGATCGAAGCATGTCGAGTTTCATAGTCCACCTCTACCAACTACCAGTTCCTTCTTTGGTTCTGTCATGTAATGCTCATTCCTTTATCATTTTACTTGTGCTTTTTAACCGGAAGGTGGATTCGATTGAGCGGCTAAATAATATATATATAAGTTTCGTGTTACCAAAAGATTTGATTGATTGGCTTTATAAACGGTGCGCTCGTTCATTTCCACTCTTCTTTAAAAAAAAAGATAGTATTATCTTATTCGACTTTTAACTTTTATTTTTAATATGAGATGTGTGATTTTGTTACCCTAAGTACCTATTTTTTTTAAAGAATAAATTAGAGCTCATTTTTGCAATTATATTTAGTTAAAATATTATATTCATTTTCGCAGAAATTTATGTATGAAATATTAGATGGCTCAATTTCACCCAATAAGCCCGTCGAAACAACACCAATTTACGGCTTTCCTTTTAGGAAACAAGGTTACCTTAGATCTTCATCAGCCCGAGATATTCAACATTATATAATATATCAAATACTACAACTATAAATATAAATATGAGGATGACATTGTTTAAACTGGAAAAAAAAAGAAAAATTAATTAACGAGTACAAGATGGATCTAGCCCCATGCACCCCATAATCTTCGTAGCCGACAGACGCGCACGTATACATCAAACACTATTTCTGCGTAGCTTTTCATTGGTTTGAGGAATTGGGTCGTATGTTAACACTATTTCTGCGTAGCTTCGTGGAAGTAAAAGGGAGAGTGTGTTTTGGTTTCGAGCAATCGGATCAAACGAGAGTCTTTACGCGGTAGACGTGTATGAATTGCCTTGACCATATAATCTTCGGATGCAACGACGATAAAAGAAGAGTTAAAGGTATTTTGGAAGCTTTCTTGGCAAATATCAGGTGGCATTTTAGTGAATTAGGAGCTTGTTTGAGTTCATACATCCCTTTAAGCAAATTCCTATGGCAGCCCCATGATGCGTAGTGGTTAAGATCATATGCGAGTTCATCTGCATTTGGGTATTGCATCATCCGGCCACCGTTTGTTTTTAGGAAATTTTTTCCCAAATCATTCTTTTTTCGTGAAACCAACATAACCTAAATTATAGTCAATTTACCGTCTTCAAATTTAAACACATTAGCCGCTTAGCAAATGGACGATCCATATTGGTTGTCCCTATTTTCCGTTTTGCTTGTTATTTCTTCCCATTTTTCCCTTTGCCCCTGAAAACGTGCTTTGGCCTATGAAGAAAGAAGACGACCGAACACACAACCTCCCCTCGCATGACGTTGCCACACTGACGCCAGAAGGCCCACCCTCACTGGTACGATATTGCAGCACTCGCCGACATTGATCGCACGAGCCCAACCCTCTCTTAATCTACCCGTGCCTTACCGATGCCACAAGCCCGACCCTTTCTCAGTCTTGTAGTCTGGGTCAGGGCTAGAGCCGCCAGATATAGTGTTGTCGAGACAGACTCGGCCTCACCCACCTCGGGCAATGCCAAATCCAAATGTAGCCATGAACGCTAAGAAGGCATGTTTTTTAACCAATGAAAACGATAGACACCAATAATTGCGATCAAAGACGAACTTCAACACGGACTTTTAAGTCGTGCTCTCCATTGCTCTAACCGAGCGTGTTTATGGAAGCAATTCAGCAACGTGGTTTTTGGGCGCTTTGTCTGAAAGGGTGTGACTTATCTATAGGAGCTCCTTTACATATAGACCGGTAGAACAAAACTCATGAATTGATGAAAGAGAAGTTGGTCCCTGAGAGGAGGTACATTCATAAATGCATTGATAATGGATGCGTTGTGAACCACTCACTTCTATATCGGTGATGGTCACTAAGTTGCCTTCTTTGATCTATAACAGGTGAAAAAGATTTTGGGACAATAACACAAATAATTCTTAAACTTTAACTTAATATGCAATGTGGTCCCTGAACTTTTAGTTTGTTTAATGTAGTCCGTGAACTTTAACTTAATATTTAATGTGGTCTTTGAACTTTTGCTTTGTTCAATATGATCCATGGATTTTTAAGACATGTTCAATGTAGTCCCTAAACTATATGAAAATGTTTAATGTAATCCTTCAATTAATTCAAGTTCAAGGATAGTATTGAATATTTTCATATAATGAAGGGACTAAATTGAACACGTACCAAAAGTTCAGTGATGACATTGAACAAATTAAAAGTTCAGAGATCACAATGCACATTGAGTTAAAGTTCAGGAACCACATTGAACAAATTAAAAATTTAGGGACTACACTACATATTGGACCAAAGTTCGAGACTGTTTATGTCATTTTCTCAAGATTTTTTTTAACAACCTAAAAAATTTCTTTAAAAACTACATGTAGGCTCTCTCACCAAGTCGGGTTGAACTTTATAAATAATTAAATATTTTCGAAGTACCATGTTATAGAAAAGTATGGGAGAGGTCCACTGCATAGATGATAAGGGGGAGAGAGCAAATCAATAATGCAAGAAACGTCTGAAATTTGTACTTTTTGTATGTTAATTGTGAGCACTCTACCTTAGTATGCGGTTGTGTAGTTTATTAAAGATCTAAGCATGTCAAGTTTCATAGTCCACCTCTACCAACTACCAGTTCCTTCATTGGTTCTGTCATGTCACGCTCATTCTTTTATCATTTTAATTACTTGTGCGTTTTTGACCGGAGGGTGGATTCGATTGAGTGGCTAAATTATATATATATAAGTTTCGTGTAACCAAAAGATACGATTGATTGGCTTTATAAACGATTCGCTTGTTCATTTCCACTCTTCATCAAATAAAAAGATAGTATATATCTTATTCGATTTTTAACTTTTATTTTTAATATTAGATGTGTGATTTTGTTACCCTAAGTACCTATTTTTTTTAAAAAAAGAACAAATTAGAGCTCATTTTTGCAATTATATTTAGTTAAAATATTATATTCATTTTCGCAGAAATTTATGTATGAAATATTAGATGGCTCAATTTCACCCAATAAGCCCGTCGAAACAACACCAATTTACGGCTTTCCTTTAAGGAAACAAGGTTACCTTAGATCTTCATCAGCCCGAGATATTCAACATTATATAATATATCAAATACTACAACTATAAATATAAATATGAGGATGACATTGTTTAAACTGGAAAAAAAAAGAAAAATTAATTAACGAGTACAAGATGGATCTAGCCCCATGCACCCCATAATCTTTGTAACCGACAGACGCGCACGTATACGTCAACGACCCCACCCCATGAACCTAGTACAAACTTAGTATCACTATTGAGACTCAACGACGATCGGCGGTCCTGGCGGTCGAAGGTGTATGGAGATAGATCCTTCTCTCGATCACATCCGATCATCACTCAGATCGAATTGGGTTATGTGTTGGCAAACCCTAATAGGTTAAGGAGAAGATAAGAAAACGAAGCCGCAGCGGCGACGAAGAGGAGGAACAAACAGAGGCGGACGGCGACGGCGACTGTGCCTTCTACCCTCTCCTCGTGGCGGGGCCGGCCAGGACGCAGACGCCTTCGCCGCCTCGGGAGCGCCTTGTCCATGCGCAAGTCCCCCTGCATTCCTCTTGCTTCCTCGGATTCAAGAGACGGCTGCTCCTCTCCATTTTCCTCTCATGATTTCGGGGGTTCTAAGACAGAATTACGAGGAAGATCTTTGGCAATCATTGCACTTAAATAGAGATAGAAATTCATGAGATTTTCATGGGTGTTTGAGGAATCTGGTCGTGTAGACAGTTTCTGTGCAACTTCGAGGAAGTAGAAAGGGAGATTACGATTTGGTTTCTGCAAATTCTTAGAAGTTAAAAAGTCTTTACGCGGTGTACGTGAATGAGATTGTCTTGACCAAATAGTCTTCGCATGCAACGCCGGCAGAAGAGAATCAAGGGCGGTGTTGTGGAAGCTTTCTTGGCAATTATCAAGTGGGATTCTAGCGGGGAAAAATGTCAAAAAAGTCCTAAACCTTTTGCATTGGTGACAATTTAGTCCTAAACTTTTTTTTTATATCAATTCAGTTCTAAACTTTTTGCATTTGTGCCAATTTAATCATAAACTTTTTTTTGGTGCCAATTCAGTTCTAAACCTTTTACATTAGTGCCAATTTAGTCCTAAACCTTTTTTTGGTACCAATTCAGTCCTAAACCTTTTGCATTTGTGTCAATTCAGTCCTAAAAATTTTGTCTTTATGCCAATTCAGTCCTTTCGGCCAATTTTGGCAGGATTTTGCTGAGGTGGACGCCGGTCACCGGCGCTGACGTGGACAACTTTTAATAATATTTTAATAATTTTTGAATTTTTATTTATTGTTTTCTTTTCTTTTTTTTTTCCCTCCCCTCCCTCCGTCCACCAGCCGGTCGTTGGACAGGCGACCGGCCGGAGGCCAGAGGCCGGCGAGGCTCGCCCTCTCCAGCCTTGCAGCCTCGCGCTGGGCGGGCGAGCCTCGCCATTGCTAGACGAGGCCCGACCTCGCCGGATCTGGCGAGTTTGGGCCTCGGTGAGGTCAGGCCTCGCCCAGTTGCTGGCGAGGCTCGAGCCCTTGCCAGAGGCCTTTGACCTCACGGCCTCCGGCGAGGTCTGGTCTTGGCCAACCGCAGGCGAGGCTCGAGCCCTCGCCAGAGGCCGCGAGGTCGAAGGCCTCTGGCGAGGTCCAGCCTTGCCTAGCCATGGCGAGGCTCGCCTTCGCCGTCACTAGCGAGGGCGAGCCTCGCTAATGGCCGGTCGCCGGTCCAGCGACCTGCCGGAGAAAAGAGGGAGGGGAGGGAAAAAAAGAAAAGAAAAGAAATAAAAATTCAAAAAATATTAAAATATTATTAAAAGTTATTCATGTTAGTACCGGTGACCGGTTGCCGGTCGGCCGGCGTTCACTTTAGCAAAATCCGGACAAAATTAGCTGGAAGGACTGAATTGGCATAAAGACAAAACGTTTAGGACTGAATTGACATAAATACAAAAGGTTTAGGACTAAATTGACACAAATACCAAATGTTTATGACTTTTTGACACTTTTCCCCATTCTAGTGAATTTGGCTTGTTTGATCTTCAAGCAAAATCCTGATGCCGGGCACCATGGTGCCATGGTGGTTAAGATCAAATGCGAGTCTTAATGATCTATTTATTAAGTGTCGGTTAAGGGTGCGGTTGGGGCAGCTTGGACCCAAAGATTTTGTATTTATGCAGAGGGCATCGACTCGAAGGATTTTCATGAAAAGCACGTAGTGTTTGGTAAAAAACTTATAATATAGCCATTGAAAAGCAATATTTCAAATAAGAAAAAAGAAAAGAAAAAAGGAGAACAGAGGGCTGCGAGGTTGCGCGATCCCAACCAACATGATGCTGGTGTCGCATGACCCCAGATGGGTTAGCTTTGTTTGTGAGGGTGAATTTGGAATTTAGATAGTTCAGTGAGGGCAATGTTCAAAGGCACAAAATTTCATTGGTCCCTGAAGTTGCATTCTGGAAACGCTATATCCTAAAGTAGCCAATTCAAGGGGGACTTGCCTTGTTTTGAGCGTTTGCGAAGCAAAACTTTGTACCAAAGGCCCTTGAAATTGTGTTACCAAACACCAAAATTTTAGCTCAAGTGCCTTTGAGACCCAAAGCTCTAATGCTGAACCAAATGTAACTTATATCATTTTATATTCTCTTGAAAAAAGATATTAGTGAAGCAAAATTCTATATACATATATATAAATATATACTTTATTAGTTGTTTTACTATCAGCAAGTAATTCCATAGACGTGTTAGTTCCCCAACTTACATTGGCGGATGATTGTAGAAAGTACACGGGTCCATGCTCATGAACCAATAGATCAATATATAAAGAGCATATAGAGCTAACCTCATAAAGCAATATCCTAAGCCGGAACCTTCGGATCGTATGAAGTCCCATTTCATATCCAAGGACATCCTTCCGAGCATGGTGGCCACAATATTCATCGCGCGCGCATCACATTGGCATCGCCTCGGCGCCTTTCGATCATGGAAGCCAGGAACACCAAGATGGCGATCTCAACGAACTTCAAGGCGGATTTAGTTGCAGCCTCCATTCCTTCCTTACATAGTTAGGTGGAAGGAAAGTCATGAATAGATGAAAGAGAAGTTGGCTCTTGAGAGGAAGTACATTCATGAATGCGTGGATAATTGATGCATTGCGAGATTCCCATAAACGACTAGACTTGTAAATTGCCTCTTGTGCGAAAAATAGCATTTGCCTAATTTAGCTTAAATCTGTCCTTATGATGTACACTAGGTCGGTCGTGGTGCATGGTTACTACTTATTAATTTTCGTATCCCTTTTCGGGGTTCCGACATGACAAGTGATTGTGAAATTTGATGGGTGGGCTTTTTATATTACGGCCTTGTTTGTTTCCCCTCTTCCTGAAGCGGTAGACATGACATATCTAAAATAAGGACACCGCGAATGTCATAATTTTTTTTTTAATGATTTGAGTGTTACAACTTCTAAAAATCATTCGCTTGAGTGTCATAATTTTTAATTGATCACTTAAGTACCATAACCTTTTAAAAACGTTCATCTAAGTGCCGAAAATTCGACATGGTATGATACTTGTAGTTGACGTTTTTCGAAAATTATGACACTTAAATAATCGATTGAAAATTTATATAGCACTCAAGTGATTGAAAAAAAAGTTATGGCCCTCAAGTGAGCGCCATAAGCAACATACTCAAATGATCGAAAGAAAGTTATGGCACTCAAATAAGGACTGTATGAAAATTATGGCATTTGTGGTATCCTTTTCTCGGAGATATCTTATTGGAATTTTGGCTTTTGCTTTTAATATAAGATATGTGATTTTGTAACCCTAAATACCTTTTTTCTTAAAAGTGTACAAGTTAGAGCTCAATTTTTTATTGTCATTTTTTATAGATAAAATATCATAATCATTTTCATAGAAAATTAAGCATCAATTATAAGATGGTTTAGTGTCCCCCAATAAGCAAGAAAAGTACCGAAAAAACTCTAAACTTGTTACATTGGCACCAATTTAGTCCTAAATCTTTTCACATTGATATCAATTCAGTCCATCTGGCCAATTTAGGCTGGATGCTGACCGTCCTATATGGTATGGCCAGTGCTGACGTGAACATTTTTAATAATATTTTTTGAATTTTCTATAATTTTTTTCTTTTCTTTTTTCTTTCTTTTTTTTCTTCATTTTTGTCGACGAGGACCAACAAGCCCTCGCCAGATCTAGGTGAGGGCCAATCGTCTAGAGACGGTGGGGCTGCAATGGCCCTGGACGAGGCCATCATGGCTAGGGCCGGCTACTCTGGTCATGCCAGTAGGACAGCCGGCGTCCACGTTAGCGATTTCGGCCTAAATTGGTCAGCTAGACTAAATTGGTTCCAATGTGAAAATGTTAGGACTGAATTGGTCTAATTAAAAGGTTTATGACTGAATTGGTCCCAATGTAATATGTTTAGGACTTTTTTGGTACATTTTCCCCTAACAAGCTTATTAGAGATATTTAGGATATTTCAGCATTATTCTTATCTTGGGATTACAGGTAGACGATATTGAGGTGCACTTGTGAACTCGATGCATCTGGAGTAAACTTTTTTTTTATCTCGTCTTCTTTCTTTTTCAATAACTAGTAATTTCCCTCTCTGAAGTCGATCCCCAACATTGTCTATCTCCGATGCGATGGCAATCCCTTGCCACGACGGTAACCTCCTATGTGATGCAACCTCCTGCCCTGCCACGATGATAGCTTCCTATCCCAATGACAGTCTCTTGCCATGAAGCCTGCACAACAGCCATGACAACACATAACGGCCACGTTAATGTCAACCAGTTCTCTCTTCGCCATAGCGAACCGCTTTGGCAATCCACCCAGGCTTTTTCCGACTTTTTATCCAAACTCAAGTTAACTTCTTCCAAGTCACCTAGATAATTTTGATATTTCCAAAAGATGTTTGAGATATTTCCCTTGAAAAATCTTTGTATTTTCTTTTGATCGTTCATATCAGTGATTGATACGTTACCTAAATAGTTGTCTGATAAAGTAAATAGGCTCGTGTACTTTGTATAAGATTTTATCGAATATACAAAATTTAAATAATTTTCTCTTCCGCGTTATTTATTATCAAAGCCTATCGAAACAACGCCACTTTATGATTTTCCCATTAAAAATCGATTTTTGAGGATAAAGAAAACCGAGGCCACCTTAGATATGTCTCAATAAGCAGACCTAAAGATTCGAGATATTCATTTTTAACTAAAATATCATATATTAAAATATAAAAACTCAAAAAGTAAAAGCTCCATCTGACGTACCCACAATTTTTTCCACGTCTTATAATTTTGGACGAAAAGAAGGCATAGAAAGTGGGTCCTATTATTGCGCGTTTATTTGCTTTCGAGAAATTTAAATAAAAAACATGTTGCCTAATTCAACCATCATATCTATTCCCTCGACCAATTAGTCCTTTGCTAAATTTTCAAATTAGTCTTTTTATCATGTTTGAGATCGCTAACCGTTTTGCACAAGACAAAAAAAAAATCTTAAACTTTGAAATTAATTTTTTTATGATAAGGAACAAAAAAAGCCCTCGAGTTACTAGATTGTGTGGGGAAACACGCATGACTAAATTTTCATATTGCGAAAAAATAAGCAATCGAACAATAAAATAAATAAGAACAAGGAAATAGATTTGAAACCGAATTTAAGTGGTTTGGTTGGTGGCATTTACTCCACGTGAGAGCAGAGCGGGACCACTGTAGATTAAGCAATACAAAAAAAAATTATAATTTTATTAAAGTCACTCAAATACTCTCAGCATTTTCCATTTCCTCGTTACATCCAATAAATGACATAGTGTTTACCCCCACAATATCTCGCAAAACAATATCTCAATCTCACAAATGAACTCACAAACCATACCGCAAGATTTATTGGCTTGAACATCAAAAGCTCCTCCTGAATGCAATTCATGAAGAAGATTCACTTCTTATATAGAAAAGATTTGTATACAAAATAGGAAACCCAATTTTATAAAAACTATTAAAATTAGGAAGCCTACTTGGATCGGCATTTACGGGCTCAAACTCGAGACATATTTTAAATAATCTCAACTTTGACTTGATGTTGGAGCCAATTCACAATTATTTCTTTGTAATATGATCACCTCTATTCTTCCACAGGCCGGCCCTCGTGAGCTCAGCCACCACAAACATTTTCCAAGATCAAAATGCACTTGAATTTCACCATAACTGTGGACCTCGTTAAAACATCAACTCTACCCGTGCCTTTAATTACTCCACAAGGATTTTCCAACATAACCTATTTAACCACAGATAAAGCAAAATCACCATTGCATACGTACAACTACAACAATCGTTGGCTCTATAAACTCCACCTTGTTACAACCACCATCCGTGTCGCTACTGATAATAATCACTCCTATCGAGAATTATTGGGGTCTCATCAAATGTAATTTCTCTACTGACAACATGTGAATTTCATTCAGTGCACTACGTTCAATAGCCTCGTTCATCTTATGCATAGCCTTAAAATATGCACTTTCTTACTCTCCCATTGAACTTACCATGATGACATAAATAATCAACAACGTTACTTGACCATACTTCTTGCGATTTGCATATCCGAGATCGCAATCGATAAGGACTTATTCATCTGGTAATTCGTTGTACCAGACGCACCCACCAGGAATTTTCTACTCATACGACATTATAAAACATTTTATGAGTCATCTCCAATAATGTTAAGTTCATCAACTCTTCAGCTTGTTGTAGTTTATAAGCAATAGTGCGATGTCTCGCCTTCTTTCATTCATAATTCGTTTAAGATCTCTGAGTAGAGCGCTATGATGTTGCTAATTTGCACATGCATGACTATATTACCAATCTCCCTTTTGATCAAAGCTTCGAGCCGCTTAATTCTGACTATAGCATCGAAATTGTGATCCAGCGGAAACAATTTTTTCCACCCGAATCTCATGGAAAATGAGTCCTATTATTCCGCGCTTGTCTGCTTTTGAGAAATTGAAATAAAACATGTCGGCTAATTCAACCATCACATCTATCCCCTCGACCAATTAATTAGTCCTTCCTTTTGCTAAATCTGTTCGTTAATCTTCCTATCATGTTTGAAATCGCTAATTTTTCTGCACACGACAAAAAAGAAAAATCTTGATGGGAACCAAAAAGGCCCTCAAATTATTGGTCTATACGGAGGAACACGCACTACTAAGATTCCTCCATGATCGCGAGAGGCTTTCCAAATTTGACTTTGAGATTGATTTCTTCAGCATATTCTATTCTTGTAATCATCTCTCTCCTTACTTGATGATCTCAGCACGGACGTGTAAATTATAGGGAATCGTGCCACCAAGAATATATCTTAGCATTAAGTAATAATTATTATTTTCCGAGGAAGATAGTCCCCAAATCACTTCAAACCAAAAAAAAAAAAATACAATTGTATAATCAAGAATATGATAATGATAATATTATTTCGGGAAAGGGAGGAGGTAGTCTGTCGCTTGTAAAATATGTCACAACATGTGTTCAAATTGCTTAGCTGTCTTCTTGACAATCTTGAGCGTTTTCATTTTTATAAGGAGTCAATACATAAAGTCGGTGGTTACCCAACTTTCAACGATTCTTTTTATTTCATTTAAACTAAGGTATAGGTTCAATGATTACATGAAATTCAAATGGCATTTTCTATGGACACATAAGTTGATCGAGTTATACATGTTTCCCTCGAGTACCCAAATCATAGAAAAACAGGGGCTCCTGTGACGCTTAAAGAGAAAAGAGTTACGTGTAAAAGAAAAGCACTTTTTACATTTTCAAAATACAATAGTGTCCTCTAGGTACTCGTCAACTATCCGAAAGACAAAAAAGAAAAGAGAAAAGCAGCCTTCTTGTCCTAACTTGCAAGAGTTTACACCTTGCACTTGACCCTATAATGGACACTATTTGGCAAATCTATGTCCAACCGCGATAGATTTCATTTTTTTATTTACGTTGAACTTCAACAGTTTCTCAAGGGAGAATTCAATCCATTCCTTTGGTTGTGTCTATGAGCAGAATCAGGGTGAATTGGAGACTTATTTGGAGACCTAACATCTTGGTGATGGTGATGGCGCCTGTGGACATGGTGAAGTTGATGGTTGTGGTGACGATGCCCATTCCTTCTCTTCACTTCCTTCTCTTTCCTTTCTTCTTTCTGCAATGAATCAATCTCCACTGGGACAGTGTAGACAAATGGCCCAATTGGGATGTCATCAAAGTCCTTGAGCGGCTCCAAGGTCTTGACCACTGTGCTCATGGTTGGCCTCATCTTGGGCCTGTGGCTCAGGCACTGGTAGGCCAGCGCGGCCGCCTTCCGCGCCCCGCTCTCGGAGTATTGCCCCTCGAGCCTCAGGTCCATCACCCGTGCAAGCCTCTTGGGGTCGTTTAGCATGGGCCGGGCCCACTCCGCAAGGTTTTGCTCCCGGTGCGGGCGGTTCTTGTCCACGGACTTCCTTCCGGTCAAGAGCTCCAGGAGCACCACACCGAAACTATAGACGTCGCTCAACGCCGTCAAATGGCCTAAAAGGTAAATGGGCACAAATTTGACTTTAGTGATGTATAACATATGATGTTTATAATGATGTAACGCATGTCGTGTTTTTCTTTATATACTTAAAAGGGTGGGAGGGGTGATAAAAAATAACTATCCCTATCGGACGTATCATATAGATTTTATACCCACCACGAAATGTTTGGTTTAAACTGAATTGCTTAGTCTATAGGTGTGCAAACTTGTCATCGCAGCCCTATTGACGTGCCGGAAATCATGAATTCCTTACACATGAGGTAACATAAGCTCAAGACATAAATTAATTGAAAGTTCGCTCACTGCATGGCTCGAAGTTATGAACTAATGCGCTTTTTAGGAAAAAAAAAAGAGTTGAACTTTTTTCGGGTTCCCGGCTGTCGGCCGTGCGGGGGTTCCCTGGGTCATCAAAAAAAAAAAAAAACTTTTTTCGGGTAAGCTTTTTCTACCTTACCCAAAAAAAAAAAACTTTTTTTGGGTAATCTTACAGAAAAAAAACAATTACCAGTCATGATGTATTCAGGGGCAGCATAGCCTTGTGTCCCCATCACTCTGGTTGAGACATGTGTGTCATCACCTTCTGGACCATCTTTTGCCAACCCAAAATCTGAGAGCTTTGCCGTATAATCCTGCATAAAATTTGCAAAAATCAATAAGAAACAAAGCGACAGTATAATTCAATTCCAAGGAAAACACAAGTTGGGGATAAGAAGACAAATAGGACATTGAATAGATGCTCACAGAGTCTAACAATATGTTCGATGCCTTGAAATCTCTATAAATGACCGGGTTCTCTCCTTCGTGCAGGAACGCCAGACCCTTTGCCGCGCCAAGCGCTATTTTCATTCTTGCAGACCACGGTAACGTTGCCGCATACCCTGAAAACCGATACCAATGCATTAGTTTCCTTATAAGTTACAAGTGAGAGAATATTGTTAGACTCTGTGAATTGATCAAATACATACTTCTGAATAATTGGTTTTCTAAGCTCCCTCTAGGCATGTATTCATAGACCAGAAGTCTATGTTCGTCTTCACAGCAATAACCAATCAGCTTCACCAGATGAGGATGCCTCAATTGCCCAAGAAAGATCACTTCTGTCTGTGGATAAGAACGAATCAAAATCATTAAAATCACATCATTTGTAAGGAAAACATCTCCTGCTTTGTCCGGATGACAGTAAGGTCTTTGGACATACCAACCACTCCCTATGACCCTGCAACCCTTCCAAATCCAAGAGCTTGACGGCCACGGGCTGCGCCTTCAGTCCCGGCCTCAGCTTGTCGTCGATGAATCCCTTGTGCACGGGCCCAAACCCGCCTTCCCCGAGGAAGTTGCCCGACGAGAAGCTCTGCGTGATCAGCTTCAGCTCCTGGAGGGTGAACACATAGAGATTTGATCCGGCGAGCGATATCGAGAGGTCCTCTGAGAGCGTTGTCGAACTGGGGTTGCTCAAATCCAATAGATAGAGCCTCTGGAATGAGTTCTGCTTTGTTACCTCCTTCTTGGGCTTGCACTCCTTGGTTTCTTCCTTTGTTTTGCAACAGCCCGGGACCATACACCCCCATGAGATCTTCTTCACAGCCATTTGCAGAAAAGCTGGTGATTGAACCGATCCAGAAAACCTCAAAACTAGCACTTCTTGGATGTAAACACTAAGCAATCATCCCTAATCTTTCTTGTCAAGATATGGAAGAACTGACAAAGAATGAGAGGTCAGATATAAGAGATCTGGGTGTTGCAGATCACAAGATGGTTGGTGGGACTTTCTAAAGGCAGAGAGACAGATTGGGGGCTAATGATTCTCAAATCACCAACTGCTCTCCAGTCCAATTGCAGACATAAAGTTCAAGAAAGAAGAGGAGGTAGAAGAAAAAGGTTACAACTAGGGTGTCTGGCAGAGTGAATGGGTTTTATATTTATAGTCTAAATGTTCCACACACACCACATGGAATTCTTCCACTGTACTGCATATGTTTATGTAGGAGAGGGGTTTTAGTTTATTGGTGTACGAAAGAGTAATTGGTGATAAGTCCACATAGTTGGTTCAAGGGGCAAAAGACTGTCCTGCCCTCCCCTTGACTTTGTGGGGAGGATCTATGAAAATCTGGATCAGAAGCTTGGTATTGGTATTTCTTTTCAAATTTTGGGAACCAAGTGGACCGGTGGTACATTCAAGACTAGTCCCTGAAACTTGCTAGAGACTACATTGAACCTCTTGACTGCATCAGCTTTTATTAGGTAGAAAAAATATTAGAAGGTGTCAAATTGGTGTGGGGTTTGCATAATTTTTTTGTTGCCTCTAGTCCATGACGTTTAGAATGAATAAATCCAACAAGTCATTTCCATGAATTAATAAAGGATTGGAAGTGGTAGACATGTATAGAGGTGATCGGTTTTAGGATGGGTAGGTTCCATACCTCATTAGAGCTGGTTGTCAATTTTTGAAATCGAGAATCAAACTGATCGACTTTAAGACCGAACCAGCTGGTGTTCTGAGCTCATTTCAGAACCGATTTACTTTTTTTTTTTTCATGTTTCATTTTTTTTATTTGATTGTTCTATCTTGTACATTATTTTTGCAAAAGTTCTCTATCAGGACACCATAATGGCATGCTTATGTTCTCAATTATGACTCATAAGGTTTTGGTTTTGAACCGGATATACCCATGAATCGGCCCTGAACCACGTTCAAAATTGGTTCAAGGCCAAGAATCGTGAATCGAACCGGTTCCCAAATCTTTTGCCCGGGAACCGATCTCGATTTGGGTCCCCAGACTGGATTGGCCCGATTGTTCCCCTCAGACACACATACATCACTCGAAGGCAAGAATTTTGCGGTTCAAGGCTCTCACCGAAGACAAATTCAAGTCAACAAATTTCTAGCTTCTCTCATATCATTGAAACCCAATTAAATTAGGGTTTGTGCACACCGTCCATGGAGGCAAATGCTCTTAACAATCAATGATCACCGTGGACGTGGTCATAACAAATACATTTCCTCAAATCTATCCTTGTCTTTTAATGACGAGTCACAATGATTAATTATAACATAAGTGGGCACATTAGTTTAAATTTTCCTCTAAATTTTGGTACGTCCGTCTGCGGTGCTTTAGCTTCTAGAAGTTCAATAAAATAATGGAAAAAAAGAAGAACAGAACAATGTCACGAATGAGTACATGGTATCACATTTTGCATGTCTCTTACCACCCGGATCGCAAAAGGTTATTGACCAGATCAATCGATCCCGACCCTCCGATGCGTGGAAAAACCTCATGCCAAGATGCGCATACGGTTGACCATACGTATACGTGTACAGGGGGCGTTTTGGTCCATGCGGGAGTAGGTGAGAGGCGGACCAGCTTTCCCCATGACGACGTCCGCGTCAACCTTTGGGGAAAGTCAAGGGGCAGTTTCGTCTTTTCGGCCGCGGGTTGTGGGGGAGATTTTAGCCGCGTTCCCGACTTCCCCAGTCCCCCCACTTCCTGTTTTTCTTCTTCTTGCTTCTTGATGGTGGTGAGTCTTGTCTCGACAAGGGAAAAGACAACGAGAAAAGAGGGGGAGGACACGACAAGGAGATTATAGGATCGGATGATATGTTTTTAGGTAGTGAGTAAATGACTGGAAGAACATCAGCACAATGGACATTAGAGACAGTAATAATCCATATATGTGTGTGTATATGTGTATGCATATGTGTGCGTCACGGACCACGGTTTCTTGGCCGAGGACGATCCCGTGAGGCGCCTGATGAGCCGGAACAGCAGACCAGCTTCGTCAGTGATCGGACGACGCGCAATTTAGCTCGGGTTACTTGTTCTTCGAACGAGACATATGGATTCCTTGGGTACAGTAACTAGTTTTGGCCTGCCTCGGTTATCATGCGAAGGGTGTATTAGCTCTCAACCAGTTTGCGCACAGGAGGCCATCCTCGGCCATTGAAGATCCTCTAAAAGAATAGTAATAATAATATCATCCTTGGATTGCTGACGCAAACATCCCGCGCTATTGCCACGAACCGATTTGTATCAACCTTTGTGCATCTCTTGCACTGCACTCCGATGCTGGCCACGTGGGTACAATAGATGTCGGATCATGACGTGTGCAGATATCAATTGTATTCCAAAGAATTACATCATGTAATATACCATAATATTTTCGAGATTGCTCTAAAAATATCAAAAAATCAATTTCTTCTCCAAATGAATTTTCGTGATCAAGCAATTAAATACTACTTGATATTTGCCCAAAAGAGGAATATTTTAGTTTACTTTAAAGATTTTCCTTTTGTATTCTTTGAATTTTGAATAAAAGGAAATTTTTTTATTCTACCGAAAAGATGAAAAACCCATTGAAAGAAGAATATTTAGAGAGAAATTATATATATCTAAGGTTTTTGTTAAATGGGAATCTAAAAAATGTAGTCACTTCTTGAGAGACTCAAAAAAATACTCAAGAATTAGTTGAAATGATTATCCGGTACAAATCTCTGTGTGTATGCACATGATAGAGATGATTAACACATATGAGAGAGAGAGAGAGAGAGAGAGAGAGAGAGAGAGAGAGAGAGAGAGAGATAAGTACTTGAATTATTTAGTATTTAGAGGATAATTTGATCAATTAACTAAAAAAGGTGTGCTTTAGGCAAAAAAAAAAAAAAGAGTGTGAAAATAGCCCCATCCAGATTTAAACTTGAATATGAAGTCAACATCAAAAAGTCCCAGGCAAGAACAATTATAGACTTCCCTTCATAATTTTGTGTGACCAATTTTTATCGAGCAATTTATATGCACATAGTACTCATGGGTTCGGGTGGATATGAATATTTGCAATTTTATATAAAGTAAAGAGAACCTTCTGATTATAATAATCTCAATTATTTTTTTCTTCCCCTAAATGTCCTTAATGACTCATATTACACATATTCTATGCATGGAGGGAGGCGTAAATTCATAATTATCTCTCAAATATTTTAGTATCGAAATTTTGTGATTTTCTACCATGCAACAACCTTCCTTGAAAAGATATTAAATCTTGAAACATTCTTCTTTTTCTACATTTATTGACAAATTTTTCTCTATGTTGTGTATTTTCTTAATAATTTCCCTTCTATAACGATTCAACTATTTTATGACAAAATTACTTTGCTTAATTTTTTAAATGTCAATTTGTTGTGCACATCCAAAGCGTGTGCACATCTGATAGTATATATAAAATGAAGAGTTGTGCCGTTCATTCATCTCAAAAAAGATCATTTTCGACAATTCTGTTTTGTTCTCTAAGGCAAGAGTCTAGCTGCCTCTGCTTAGGAGCAGGACATTAAAATAGCAGATTCTTCTGTGGTTTCGTCTACAGAATTCTGCAATTACAAATCGATTAGAACCAGGCAAAATTGGCGAAAGTGATTGAGTTATTCGGTGATTTCTAGTTTGAATCCTACCAACTGTGTGGTTGCCTAGACCAAACATCCGAACTTAACAAGTTGACTGGACTTGCAGAATGTTCCATGAGCCTTCAGGTAGCTGGGTCTCTATACCCATGGCTTGGATTAAAAAAAAATCAAAATTATAACTCAATTAGAGCATGAAATTTATAATAATAAATTTATGGTTTTGTTTTACATCAATTAGGGCTATTTTCTGCTTACCCACTAATTTACTTCCCAAATACCCAATTTCCCTAGTTGGAATCTCGTCAAGACATTTCATGTTAGGATGTCTTTTCTTGGTTTATGTTATTGTCATACACATCGTTCTCTAGCATGGTCAAGTTAGGATGAACAAATCAATCCATCCACAACTACCTTACCTTCTCCATGGAATTTCACCAACTACGACCACAAACTATAGAAATAAATGTAGAAAGATACAATGCATTTTGCTACCTTGATGACCTAAAATTTTGTTTTAGAAGATCGTGTTATTTCAATAGTTGGTGTCGCTCTGACCACCGACTTTAGTTTGATTAATCTCACTTATTGTTAAATTGCCTTTCGTAATTAGTGCTACCACAAATCGTTAAGATTTTCTTTTAGAAGCGCTTTCATCTTCTAGGTTGCAACATATAAGTCTTAATTAATCATGTGAGTTAAAATGCAACTAAATGTCATCAAAGAAATTGTACAGTCTTGATTAGAGATCTTACCTACTTCCATGTTCTGTTTATATTAAAGTGATTGGACGATTAATAGTAATCAAATTACGGGGCCCTTTACAAGCTTTTCAACGACTCTTATTTTTTACTCCAAACAAACTTTTATTTATCTGCATTCATTTTTATTCTTTCTTTGTACCTAACCCTAAAACTACAATTTGCATGCAATATTAATTTCTAAATAAAAGTATGGAATACTCATCATTAATTTCTAATGATGTTGATTATCTTCCGAACTCACATTTTTGTATATTCTTATTTTACAAATGAACTCAAATCAATAGAAATTACAAAAAATACTAAATAGTAAAGGGAAAACAAGGGTGCTCGAGAATTTATTCAGATGTTTACTTTTCTCTATATCCACACTATATATATTCATTCTCACTTCTAATTTAACCTTAGTTTTCCTTCTAACCTTATGGTAGCACCTGGAAAGGGAATCATAAACAAAAAATTCAACCGATTAAACATGCATAACTATTGATTAATATAAGTGAATTCGAAATACCTACACGGTTATTGCAATTCATTAATCTCCACATTGACGAAACGAAATTCCACTATATGTTACACAAGTATAATATATAGTTCGTATTTATAGTGGCTTTCCCGTTATCATAAATTTTTTATTGTACTTTGCGAGTCATTTTTTTCCTTATTTTCTAATAAATTCTAATGCAAAAGGTATCGATGAGTAAAACCGAATTAGTCCTGTGCATCCGGCAAGGCCTAGATTCTATTAGCAACTTAATTCATGGCGATTTACAAACTAAAAAAAGACTACCTAACCTCTCGATCCATTTGCTCATAATCAATGCAACAGCCTCTAGGAAGACCATAATACTTTTCACGGTACGTCATCGAACCTTATTTTCTGCTCAACCACCAAAGACACAAGCATGACCGGTTTGATCTCCTAGGTGGGTTTCTTACACGTGTAATAAAATCGCATTCTTAATTTTTTTTTTTGGGGTCAGATTCACATTCCTAATTTGCACAGAATTAAAATTGCATTTTGGTTTCCGCAAAATTGTTAGGCAAGTAATTCGGAAATACGCACACGCAGCATTCTAAGAAGAAGAAGAAGAATACAAGGGAGAAAGTTGCCAGCTAGGGGTTCATCTGTTGGGTCAACGGTCAACGTCAATCAATCTTGCCGAATTCCGATCTGACAGATGGGAGGGCTGATTGGGTCCGAGAATCTTTACAAAGCAAGAACCAGCGTCGGCGCCGTGTCAGCATGTGACCAGCACGAGTTGCTTTACGAAATCCAATTCGATTTGCAGTTAAATTTCCTTTTAGCAAAGCTAATAGGATCATGTGATACAAGTGAGAGAGAGAGAGGAAGAGTGATGTAAATATGGTCTTTTACATCGTCTCGGAGGATTAAACGTGCGTGTTTTTACGATGGTTGTGAAGTGCAATTAAGTTGGAATACACGACCCTTGCCGATTTAATAGACACCGAAAAACCCATCTCCTTGATGTGTCTTGAGAGTGTTGATAACAAGAGAAGACAACCGAAGCTCGATCTTCCAATTTTTCAATTATTTCGGTGTCCAAACTTATTCTCATTACGAACATTTTTAAGGTCTTTTTTAACAATATAAATCAGTCAGTTTGAATGGTTATAATGCCATCGCATACATCGACTTCCGGTGCTTGTTTGCCTTACGTGACGCCAACATGACGTTGTTCTAGTTAAAAACTAGCTCTCTTAACACTCATAAACACTAAAAAACATCCTAAGTTAAAAACTAGCTCTCTTAACACTCATAAACACTTAAAACATCCTAAGTTCTCAACCTAAAAATTTCTAACCTGTTAATGCACAAATTGGACCTGAACTTCTGACTTGACCATAAGATAAACGGGTTTAGGTGTGTAGTTTTTGACTCCTCGATGCTTGAGTTGTGGAAACAACTCGAAAACATATGAACCGAGGATCGAAGGGCCAGCTTAGCCTCTACCCAAGATGGTCGTGCTTATATATCTTTCTCGATGTTACATTAAGGTCGGGGTATCCTCCAAATGGCCCGAACATTGGTTGTGGTGGTAGTTGAGCTGCTCGACCATGCATCTAGAACTTTAGAAGACAGAGAAGCAAATTGAATAGGGAGATATATAGCTCCTTGCCCGTGCGCCATACCCGCACACGAAAGCGCAAGAAAAGGGGACCCGATCGACGGGACTAAAATCTTTCTAATCGTAAGTGTGGAGAAAGGTAAGTAGTTTGCAGGAATCGAAACAAAGCCCGGGAATCGAAATCGCATCAAACTAGAAACTGAAATCACACGAACGGATTGAACATTACATGACAACAAAGGTACATAGGAAATCAGACCGGGACTCGGTCTGATCGTGACGCGCTTGTCTTCATCGTTCCCGCAAGTCTGTCTTCGTTTTTGGTCTTCTCCTGGCATTACAGGAGATAGCTCCAGTTTTGATGGCGTTCGGCCTGCGAGCAAGATCATGGGCTTGACGAAGGACGATAGATTAAGTCAGGCCTGCAAGAAGGAAACGTATCATTGGGCCGTTTTCCAAAGCTTCAAGCTATGAAAGATGCCGAAAATGGCAGACAAAAACGGGCAAGAAAAGAAAATAACTCTCTCTCTCTCTCTCTCTCTGTCTCTCTCCCTTTCATTTGAGTGTCACGCTAGAAGAAAACGATCGGAAAGACTTTCATTTTCGCAGTCCCATCGCGCGAAATTTCTCGTCAGCTCGGATGCGAATTCGCAGCCCGTGCGAATGCGAATGAATTTCACTGCGCACCCACTCTTCTTCTCCTTCTCCTTCTCCTTCTTCTTTTGGAGATCATCGACGCGGCCCTCCGGGAGCGGGGTGGCGAGGATCTAGTCGACGAGGATGGCCACGGAGCGACACTCCTCGGCGGCGGCATCGTCCCCGGAAGACAACGCGCTGTGAGTATGGACGGCGAGCTGAAATTTTGGATTTTGTCTTCTGGGTTTCGATGGGTTGCTTCGGGTGACGGGTGACTTCGATTGACTCGGGAATTTGAGGGTCGATTAGCTAGTTTTGGCTTGAAATTGTTCCGAACCGGAACTTCTTTCTACCGAGAAAGCATTTAGTGTTGATGCGTGATTCTGGGTCTTGCAGGTTCCTGGATATACTGCACGAAGCGCCTTTGTTCGGTCACCGGAAGCGCACGCGGATTTACGGCAGCATTGCGTACTGTTTCTTGTTGGCAAGTACATTGCAGATGATTAAGCGAGAGTTGTGAAATGCGTGGATGTTCATGTGGTTTTGTTGCGAATTGGTCGCTGAATGTTTGTTTTTTTAGGTCGGTTATGCTGTTCTGGCTATTGCAGCCCCATGGATCTTCGAAGCTATAGATTCGCTGATCCCGCCTTTGCTTTGCAGTTGTAATGTCGCCTTAATGATAGTCACAGGTACTTGCATTGATCCTTACCCTTTGCGAAAAGAGAGTTTTTAATGTATTTTTGTGGGGTTCTAGCACTTACGCTGAACTTCCTGTTATTTTTCCTCTTTCTCCATGCAATAGTGTGACTAGATTCGGGTATATACACATGTTCTTTCCTGATGTATGCTTTTGTGAATGGTCTAGTGATTGTGGATAAGTATAGAGAAAAAGTGAGGGGAAGATGGAATTATCCAGGGTAGCCATGGAGTCTAAGTTATCTAATCTAAGTGGTCAAAGACAGTCTATGGAGTGCAATTCTAGTAAATAAAGCTGTTTGAACTGTAAGAATTGGAAATGAAGAAGCAAAGAATGGTCAATTCCGGTACAGTGGCTTCTCTTTACAAAAAGGTTGGAGATCCTAAGGATGAACTGGACAAACACATTTGATTTCTTTAGCATGCAGAATGCAACAGAAGTGTGCATATTAAAGATGATAAAACTGGAATTGAATTATGGGAGAGGTCCCCTTTTCTCATGACATGGAAGAAATTTTGTGTGGAATAGTTTGAGCAAGTGACATGAGGGCCTTGAAATGCTCTGGTAGGAACTTTGACTTGCTGATAGAAGAGTGGGAGAAGACCCGAGAATTAATGGGTGAAAACTTTTTGGAAGGACCTTGAATATCTGCAAGCTATTAAACGTATGACAAGAAAATGGGAGAATTCATATAGCTAAACACATCTAGCGAGAAATGTTTGATTGCTGTTATTATTATTTCAGGCAACAGTTGTAGTTGAATCAGCTAGTGGGGTCTTTTTCATAATAAGATTTGGTTTATGCCTTGAATATTATAGCTAGAGTATGATGTATCTCACTTTGCAGTTATGGAAAATAACTATAAATATGCTGGCCACAAAACATTTTCTGCCCACAGCCATTTGGAAGATTATTCTTACTGAATTTAAGATGATACAATACATTACAAGTGCTATATATTGATCCTGTACTTTCCCTGATTGGCATATGGAAAGTTGTTAGTGGTTAATCAAATTTCCTTTCTCCAAAAAACTAGAATCGAAGCCATGCACGACCAATTGAAATTTTACTTATTAATACCTTTTGTGTTTATATTTGTTTCAAAAGAAGAAAAAGAAATACATGAAGAACTTAAATTAACAGAACTACAAAATATCACGAGATATGCAAAAATCATTTTTATACTTGTGTATTATAGTGGAATTTGCTTTCGTGAATGAGATTGATAATTTTTATCCAATCTTAAAATTGCAATAACCACGTCAAGACTTTGATTTCACTTATATTAATCAATGATCATGCACACTTAATCAATTGAATGTTTATTCATGATGCACTGTTCTAAATACTACATAAGGTCAGATAAAATAATAATTTTAAGTCAAACGTGAGGATAAAAAATAAAGTGTAAATAAAAAAAAATGTGAATTTTGGAAGAAAATTAAAAATCACTAAAAGTCCTCAAGAGAGCATCAACCTTGTACTTATCTTCACTATTCCATCCATTTATTTATAATAAAAGATTGCAAACAAATAGTAGTTTTAGGGTTGGGCAAGAATGAATATGAATAAATATAGAGGAAAAAAAGTTTGTTTGGAGAAAATACAAAAGTCATCGAAAAACTCTCAAAAGGCCACATCATCTCATTACCATTCATCACCCAATCACTTTAAGATATAAAATTTCTGCTTATACAGTATAACAGAGTAGATCAAGCAAATGTTCTTTGACTTTGCTACATGAACCTGAAATTTGTTGGATTCAGAGGAGGGGGACATACTTTGGATGCCATCCTGTGCTAGTGCGCTGAGAGATATGTGTGTAAAGCCTGTAAATTTGATGATGTTGCAGCACTTGTTTGGACGTCACTTGGTAACTTCTGTGATATATGTTTCTAAAGTAGCAATACCATTTTGTGTTGCCAAAATACATTTCTAAATTCTGCATTTGCTTCTTGTGCTTATATACCACTTCCCAAACCTCTTTCTCCCTCCAAAATTGGCCCCATTATGCATTTTTTTCTTTGTTGGTGCTATTAGACAGCTCACATTTGTTTGCTATACAAAGATCTTGTTAAATGTTGATTCTTTTTTCATATAATGTGTCATTTATTCAGGAATCTTTCAACAGTATCTAGTCTACCAAGTGCAAAAAATACGACTGCAGGTAATCTGTGCTCCCATTTCTGCAACAATCTTATGGAGTGAAATAGGGAGGTGGCATTGCTATAATCATTTGCTGCCTTCTAATTAGATATGTGTGGTTTTGTAACTATTTGTTTACCGTAAGATTTCCTCTTTGGATAGGGTTACTACAGTTTCAGCCAGAAGTTGAAGCATATTGTCCGTCTACCTTTTGCATTCACAGCATATGGTATGTGGTTTCAATTTCTTGATTTTCTCATTTGGATAAATAAGATGATGCTTATTAATACCGGCGGCAACTTTTATGTTTTTCTCATTTATTAATCCATTTGTTTATGTTGACTACCATACATGATATAAATCATCATGGTCCTAAACTTTGAAAGCTTAATAGTTCCTCGTAATTTGAGTCTTCTTTAGTCCATGACTTACAGACAAATGAGATATCTGACACACTTGAAAATATTTCATATCTTTGCTCTTAAATTTCCCTGCATATAAGCAATCTCTTCTTTTCATTGTGACTTGTATGGTGGAATAAGAGGCTTCTCGATCTTTGTAAATGCATATGCAGAAGATTGGGAGCAATAGCTACATAGGAAAATATTCTTGGATATAACTCAAAGATAATTCTAATGTGGACATGGAGTAGTCTTTGTGGAAACATATTAGGTCTTCATGACTAGATAACTAGTATAACCATATAGTGCTGGTTTTGCTTGTTAGATATTGTAGTCGTGTGCCAATGCTATGGGCAAACGGTGGAGGTTTTCCTTAATTTATGAGTACCTTTTGTTATTTATGCCAGAGGAAATATTGTTATAATGTTCTATTATCTTTTCTATCAGAGGCAAAACTTAAGAGGGATTTGTATAAAAAAGTAAGTTGACTATGATGCTACTGCTACTGACTTGAGTTTCTTTTGGATGCTAGGAACCGCTGCTATGCTACTTGTCATTGTCTGGAATTCCTACGTCAGTTTTCTCTCCATACCTGTGATGCTGAGGTATGATACCCACCCACCTATATCAATGGTTCTTCTGGACGAATGGCATTGGTATGTATGTAGCGTATATAGCATGGAGAAGTTCTAGAATAGAAATTTTCTGTTGCAGATTATGCAAAATGGATGATTAACCTTAGTTTTATCTTTGTTTAATGAAAGCATAAGAGAAACCTATCAAGCAGAATGATATTTTACAAATCAAGAACCATGCATGTCATCTGAAATTATCCTTTTTTGTTTCCCGAGAACCGGTTGCTGAATGTTTACTTGGGTTTTAGATAACACAATGAAGTTCTTGAGGAGAGGTCAAACATTTGATGAGTCGAGGAATCTGTTTGTTAGACTTGCTCTATGTTCTTTTGCATGAAACTGATTGCTGAATGTTGCTTGGATTTACTGCTTTAGCTGACTTATTTTCCTTTCTTTATCAGTCTAACAACAGACTTTTTCCTCTTTTGCTTCTTATTCTTTTTGTTTGTTTGTGTTTGTTTTTTTTACCCCATTAATTTAGCTTCTAGATTTTTGTACCCTCTAGGATTGAGCGCATAAAATTTAACTCTGGTTTTAGTAGTCTCATTTTTGCGTAACTTTTTTGTGATCGAAAATTTTTGCTCATTTCTATGCGTAATAAATTCGTTTTTAATGAACATGCAGGATTATCATGGTCATAGAAGCGATATGTGCTGGGTCTTTTATGAGTGTATATATTGGTGAGTAGACATGCATCGTAATAAACGTCAAACTTCTAAGAACCTCTTGATATGCGCTTGTCTTGCATCAATACAGTCTGTTGTTGTACTTTAATTTTCTTCGTTGTGCCATGATCAAGATAGGAGCTCATGTGAGCATGTTTATATTGGGTATTCTTCTCTTGATATCGTGAGAGTTAAACAATTGTGTATCATTAATATATCATCTTCGAATTTTCTATTTGTTGGTGCATGCAGGATATGTCCACCGTTACAATACCTTAAATTCTCATCCTGATGTTTTAAAGTCACTGTACTCTCCACTTCAACAGTCAAGTCCTTTGGAAAGCGTAAGGTTGTTATTCTTTCTGAAGCCTGAAATTCGATAGGTCTACTTTTATTTCTTAAATCATGAGAGTCATGTGATATACCTCTTCTGGCCTTGCGATTTGGGTCCTTATAGTTCAATGTTGTTGGAGCAGTTTTGATGGGCTGAAAATATATTTTGATCTAACAGACAGTATTTCCACGAATACTGGTTGATGCTTTAATGGATTTCATGATACGTTGTTGTGATAATATGTGCTGCAGATACCATGATGGTGGACGGCTTTCTGATCAGCAAATGGCTTTATTGCAGTATCAACGTGAGAACCTCCATTTTCTAAGTGAGGAGGTTGGTGTTTCTCTTTTTTAAAACTTAATGGGTGTTTATGATTTTGGTTAGCACTTGTTGATCCTCGTGGCAAGATGTCTATGAGCTCTTTCTGTTTCAATTATTGGCAGATCACTTCTTAGAGTGTTCTATATATACTAGAAATTGCCAGTGGGATGCTGCAGAACTTAATGAAATTTCATTCATCTAATGACATTGGCGAAACATATATCAAATTTATTTATACTTGAAGAATCTAAATCTAGTACATTATGAAATGTCAAATATTTGTTGCCTGAGGATCAAACAAATTCAATCAACCGTATATGATTTAACCTTGCCGTAATTGACATTAAAGTATGGGTGGCCTTCCCATCCTTCGACATGAATACTAATTCAATATCAATATTTATTATATGAAAATTAAATTCTAGCAGAAGACAAAACAAAACCAGAAAAAAAATGACACGTGTGTTTTTAGTTAGTTTCATAACCAAATTAGTTCCCCATGCTAACCATCCGATGAATGTGTAACTTATCTTTGACATCGGCTGTGGACTTATAAAAATCCTATTTCTAAATTTAAAATATTTTTCTTTAAATTTTGACAGGAAAGATGATAAATAATTTTTTTCTTGAAAGATGATAATAAATGGCATTGTTTTGGTTCATCTATCCATAGGTAATAAGATGGAAACAACCAAGGAAATTGGAAAAATTTAAAAATCAAAGAAATATCAAGAAAGATAAATAATGAAAAAACGTAGAATAAAAAAAGCACTCATCAATAACATCCAAGCAATGCCTTTTCTTGATAAGATATAGCAGATGTAGAGTTATTCAAACTTGAATAGGTATCACAAAATTTCGAAAGAATTAACCGTTGAAAATGTTAACAATTATAAAATGAAAATCATAAAGCACACATGGGTAGATTAGTTAGGCAAGATAACAAAGTACAATGATATATTCAATGATAGGCTGGAAAAATAGAACAAAGTAAATTTGTCTGTAATTAACTTTGAAAAAAACAAACAGACGAAAACAAAGGAAAAAGCAAAATGATGGAAAAGATAGACTTTATCCTCACTCAGAGCAGTATAGTAAAAAAATGTCATTATTTGAATTGAAAGAAAAAAGACAATAAGAAAGAGGAAAGCAAAAAAAGAAAAGTAATGCTAAAAGAGAGTGTCGTCCGGATTCGATTCATGGACCTTGGGCCCACACAGAATGCCCATGCTCCACTCTACTGGGCTATCTCATACTACATCTTTTCTTGTTCAACTTTTGTGTGTATAATGAAATAGTGAGGCGATTTACAAATTACCATTTGACATGTGGAGATACGTGGTAGGCCCCCAGACCTTTCTCTCTTGATATGCCACTATACTGTTGTTAAAGATATCAAGATAACCGAACTGTAGGATTGTCCTGCAGGTTCTTCGACTGCAAGAATCCTTGAGCAAATATGAGCGATCCAATGACGGAAGCACTCCACAGGTAATATCTTTTGGCTCTCCTTCAGTTACATGATTGAAAACAGAGTGCGAAAGTTCTTGAGAAGGTTTACCAAGTCGAATATTAAGTCTAAAGAAAGTAACAAATTGATAATTATGATTATATGAATGTTGAGTGTGCTGTGTGCTTGTAGAGATGAAATTGTTCCATAAGAATAATTTCAATTCTATACTCTACCACTCTCTCTTACATAGCATATTCTGCGGGTGAGCCTGCCAATCTCAATGTGATTCATATGGAGCCGGATGATCAGCCTCCCTTCTTAGATAAGTTAGCCAATGTAGCTGAGGACGAAAACAATTTTTTATGTATGTTCCTGGATGTGAATGCATTTCAGACAACTGTATTAGAGTGATGGTTTAAGTTGTACGAGTATCTACTGAACACTGATATTCCTATAACCAAACGACCGTTAGTTGGTCATGAGCAATAATGATTTTTAGTGATTGCTTTTCAGGTTGATCTGGCCCACCTATTGGCAGCTCGTGATCAAGAGTTAAGGACGCTTTCAGCTGAGGTAATATGTCCTATCATTGGAGTATGATTTCTTTAATGTGAAAGTGCAGCCTAATTCAGGGTGTAGATGTGCAACCTGCTGCCATCATTTGCATTATTCTTAAGGCTAGGCCCAATCAAATTCAAGTTAGTGAATGGAACCTGGAAGACGAAAAACTTAATTGCTAAAATTAATGTCTTGATGTGATTTATATTAATGATCATGTGGAGGAAGCTGTTACAGGTTTCTCCACATGATTGCTTTATCACAAAAAGTAAGTTTGCGATGATATGGCTATAATCATTTTGTAAAAGAGGTATCACTGTAATAAACAAGGAAGTTAGATTCATGTATTCAATTTCTTGAAGCTGTGAGCCTATAAACGGATGAGACATCTAGGGGATACCTTACATCTTCGGATTTTTGTTTTCTGTTGTACTATTTTCGTCCCCCATATACATGTAAAAAATTCTCTTGATCAAACTCCTAGTTATTTCACAATTTAACTCAGTGATGTATACCATTGATCAATTTGTACTCTCAAACTATCATAATGATTTAAATTCTGATAATTCTATCAAATGCCTTGGTCTCTTTATGAAGTTTCAGTAGGTGTTTCATGATTGAAGACACTATCTTGGGTTGCATCTCCACCTTCATAACCTTTGCAATATCCCTCTTCCGCACTTCCTGACTCTGGCTTTATTTTTTTCATCCTTGCCCCTTGATATTATTTGTGCTTCCATGGTCAGTTGAATCCAAGATCATGATGGGCAATGTTGACATATTATATCTAGTATTCTGTTTGAGTGACATTTTTGGCATAATGTAGATGGATCAAATGCAATCAGAGCTTAGGCTTGCTCGGTCTTTGATAGCTGAGAGAGACTCTGAGATCCAGCGTGTTCGCACAACTAACAATCAGGTATGAAATATGGACTTATACTTTTATGGACTCTATAGCAATCACTCCAATTCTGTTTTAATATCAGAAACAAATGTGGAAACAGGATGAATCTTTTGACTTAATTGAGAAGGGTGAGATTAAAAAAAAAGGTAATAGTTGTTACCCCACAAAAAGAAGTTACTAGTGAAATTCAGTAAACTCCACATCCCCTCTCTAGGAATCAAAGAGAATTGTTCTCCTTTAACACGGATTTCCCTTAATTCTTTGTCTCACATGGTTGAGCTGGGGATGGACCTGCCTCATCTCATAGGAACTGTTTCGCCTACTTTTTAGCACATATCCCACTAGTTACAGTTAAAGTTCTGCTCTGTGAGGCCTTTACTAAGTAGATTATAGACTTGCCTTGTGAATTGAAAATCCTTCTAAGAAAATATAACCTCTTTCAAGTGTTTAATACTTGCTAGGCTGGTTAGGAAAGGAACTGTTGGAGTGGATGACACCTGGAATTTACTTTGCCAGTCCTTACACATTTGTCTTCTATACTACAGTTAGGTCGTTTTCTTTCGTGCTTGTGATGACATTTCACTACAATTAATTCTTGAACAACAGTATGTTGAAGAACATGAGAGGCTAAGAGCTATTATAGGAGAGTGGAGCACTCGGGCAGCGAAGGTACTGTTTTGTTTATTTTCTTCATCATGCTGATGGTTATAAATCAGCGATTATGTAGTGCATTGCACATTTTGTATCTGTCATTGATGAATTGTTTCTTCTAAGATGATGATTTGACTTTTTGAAGCTTGAACGAGCCTTGGATGAACAGCAAAAGAAGATAGCAACAAGCAGCGAGCCACATAGTTCAGCAGCTTCAAAAGAGCAGCAAGGACCCGGATAAGCTTTGCTGTCAAATTAAGGATGATACTTGTACAGTATCTGCTTAGTCATTGCTCAAATAGCTTCTAGATGTTAGAACATCTTGATTACGGTGTCACGGCCCTGAAGGCCTAATCATTGTTCAAGCAATATAGATAGAAAGGACTGACCATATCTGTTCACTTGTTAGGAGTGTGGACATGTGGAGGATAGGGAGGACTCACCATATCAATGTCCATTCACTGATCTTCAGGGAGTTAGAAGTTGGGACATGTAGAGGATGTAAAGTGTTCACGTTGAATCAAGCTATTGACAAATGCAGCCAAGCTCTCACCACGTTGTTATATCTGCCTCTTTCTTTAGACTCATTAGGGTTATTGGCACGCTCTAAAACTTCAAATCTTTCTATATGTAACGAGTTCATCGTTTCAATGACCCTGTATCAGCACTATCAATGATAGCGATCCATACTTTTCTTGTGTAAACGTATGTACCCGCCATGCGCTTAAATCAGCTCTCAGCATTGCCGTACTGGCAAGTGCAGGATCTACTTAGGGAATGGTAATAGAAAGGGCAGGCTAATAATACTCCCTGGAATTCCTTGAAGAGGATAGAGGCGACTAAATGCGTTGAATGCACATCAAAGGTGAAGATGTTTCAGGGTTCAGGTCATGATCGACTCTTTGAAGCTTAATTCGTCGAGAAAAAAGCTTAGAGAAGGTAATCGATTAGGGTTCAAGTGAGCATAATTAAAGTTGTTGATTCGGGTCCATTTTCACATGGTCTTCCTAGAAATATGCAGCCGTTCTCGGGCCTAATCAGGCTCTCAGGGCCATCTTATACTGAACCATCATTGGTGTGCTGGTTGGGCATGGACTTCTCCGCGCTTGAGTTCGAGCTGGGCCCGCGTTATCATCATCACCGTACATTCACTCGCACTCCATTGTCTCGTTTGAAGAAAATTATAGAAATTAAGAAGATAACGATTCAAAGGTAAATTTCCCAGGAAAAGAATGTTCTTCACTGAAAGCCATAACTCTACCACACTTTTTCTACAGCACATACTGCTATTATATTCTTTAACCCATTACCACGCTTTAGTTAGATTTACTCAGTTGAGACTAGAGTTAAGGCAGCAAAACGGTTGAGCATTCCTCCATTTGGCTCGTGACACTTATCTCTAAAGAAAATAATTCCTTCTGCTCTTTTTTCTCCACCTTGCTCTGTAGAAACGAAATTGGTTTTGCATTCCGATGGTTCACCAATATTATTAACCTTATCATCGTTCAGGCATATTAGCCAATCAATGAAAGAGAGCTCTAATGCCGATTAACAAGTACGAACAAGTTCGAACGGTGATACTTATAATAACGAAATGAGTGAAATCGTGATCCTTATAACTATGGAAAATATTTCCTTGCCCTCTAATTCTCTCTTGCCATGCGACTCGTTTCACAGTTGATTTGGGAAAGGCCAAAGGGACAAAGTGCTATTGCGACAGGGAAAGTAACACAACAACAATATTTGTGGAAATAAAATTATGTGACACTGGTTTTTTCGTCCCTTAATTTTACCACATGACAGACCAAGATAATATCAATTGAAGAAAAGAAAATTCACCAAAAACCTTGTATAATTCTACCATACAATAGAAAAGTACGTTCATCTCTGCCAAAACCATTACAATGGACTAACGTGAGTGGTTTCATTTAAAAAAAGACAACCAAAGACATCATTGAAGAAGTTGGAACCTCTCAATTCTTCACCTTTAAAGACAGATACCATATCATACTTGCAAGCTCTTGTACAGTCAGGACAGTAGGTCACCTACATAGCATGTGTGTCACAGAAGATTAGTGACAATGAGGACTTTGTATCGTCATGAGTGAACATAAATTGTATTGTCCGTCCTCTCATCTGTAGCGGATTTCATAATTCACTGCCAACTGCCGGGCAACCAGATAAAAAGTAGAAAGAAAAAGAAGCAGGCCTGAGATATTTACAAAAGAAAGACTCAATTTAGTTGCATACCTCTAACAACTTGGGTTTGAAAGAGCTATCAAGCATGACATCCGCTCCATATATGGCCCTAGACATTGGACTATGCATCTCAGGATGCACAAATGCAGCCGCCTCAAATACTGAACTGATCATCTTTTTTGCCCTCTCGTGCACGTCAAGCCACTTAACTGCGATTAAGAGAATCCAGTTAAAGTTGAGCACAAGAGAGGAACTTTCTTGTCAGGCAATGAAAGCCAAGACTTGACTACCTTTATGTTCCACTTCGAACTCCCTTACAAAATCAGGCGTGTTTTTGTGATTGATTCGTCCACGATAATTCTGAAAAATATAGAAACAATTAGAGAATCAGTGATTCTTTCTTACTCTATATCCCTAATTCATATTGACTCCCTACCAATAAAACCATCGATAACTCCTTTTTCATGAAAGAAAATTGCATAAAATCGAGCATTTCATCTAAATCCTGGGTTGAACTTTCTAAGCGTGCACAACAGCACACCACTGCCAAAAAACTAGGAAAATCATATAGAATAAGATGCTGCAGGAGACGCACCATTACTGTAAAGTGAGTTTCGTACTCAAAAAAGCTGTTCTTCTCCAAAGAGTATGCGTTGTTTGCCAACCTTACCTAAAATTTGAGACAATTTCAGAGCAAATAGTGAGAACTGTTCGATGCAGTGAGTATCTAGATGAGACAAGCCTTGGATTAAGAAAGTTTGATTGATGTAAATCCTATTAATAGACCAGGAAATGCAACCTTACCCAGAATACATCAGAAAGGAATATCTCCAAGGGGTTCATACTGCGGACAAGTACTATATAGCGAAGATCAAACTTTTTCTCTTGGAACAAAGCAGGATGCTCGATGTACTTCTGACATATTTTCGGACCAGTCTCCATGAGACGGATTATGGCTGATATGTTATCAGTGACCGTAGTGTCAATAGTCCGTGCCATGTTCCAAGGCTTTAAAATCCACAAATTGTTAAGCCCATCCTTTTTACGTATGTAATAGTCACCAATAAGTTGAGCCAACTGCACTTCCAAGTTATAAGTTGACTGTATCCAGTCAGGAGATCCATATGCCTGACGAATGTAGAAGGGAAAATAAATATCAGAGTTAAATTTTTGGTAACACCAACTAATTTTCAGCTTCAGGAAGAACCCATAAATTGCAGGATGATGGAGAAAATGAATAATATTCTAGAAACATAGCTGATGCAAACAGGAGAAACCTGAATCTTTCTGACCTTTTGAACTGTCTCAGCCAAATGATGTTTCATCACAACACAAGCCTCATAAGGGAACTGATTAATAATTTGGTCATCTGTTATTCCAGTGGCTTTCTTTGTATCTTCATCGATCTGCATACTCGTCCAGATGATATGTGCGTCCTTTGGGTCAGAGGCTGCGAATCAAAGAAAATATAAAAAATAATGAGACATAATGGTGAAAAAAGAATCGGCAAATGCTGCTACTTGTAACTCAGATCGAAAATGAGTTAACTAATCACTAAGCAATCAAATGCATTTCAAGAAAATGGAAACTCAGAGACCACAATCATGGGGAATATTAGCAACATGAAGCCTGCATCAAATAATCAGGAAACAAAATTGTCCTGCCATCTTGTTAGATAAGTGTCACCAACCTCCACTAATTCAACCAGACATATTGAGTTAATGTGAGCAATTAGTGAGAAATGACAGCTCCTCAAACAATAATAGTCACTACAACACAAGTCAAACTAAAAGACAGCAAGGAAAAATGATGGGGGCAAGTTTTAAAAGCAGTTTGAATCCAGTACATACTGAGGATGAACTCAGGCCGTTTAAGAAATTCTTCAACTTGAGGTATGTCAGTGTACACACGTAAAGGACCTCTGTCGCCTTCAATCAGGCTTTTAGTCACCGAAGACATTACAGATGGGGGAGTAAAACTTCTGGATTCCAATTCCTTACGGTGTTTCTCATATTCCTGGATGAACAAACAAGCATTAATGATAAATCTACAAGCAGCTATTTAAAATTGTAACTCAATAAATAACATGCTTGTACTTTAATAAAGTAATTTTCAGGTGCATGAAACCAAGCAGTAAGTCTGGCAGATCGCTGTTTGTCCTCTCCAATCCCATAAAGATAATCACGGGTGCACTCATCACCTTGCTGAACATTCTGGATTGGCCATAAGAGAGAATAGCTGGAAAAAATAGAGCAGACCCATTATAAAGATGACTCTGCCACTGTTTCACTATATAAAAAAAAGGGACATCTAAACTGACAATATAAAGGTTGGACGAACCTGGAACAATGATTGATGACAAAAAACACGAGTTTGTTTAGCTAGAGGAAAAAAACACAAGTTCCGTAACTTGTGAAATTACGGACAGAATGTGACAATAATTCAATCACGACATTCATTGGCCCAAAAAAGGAATCAAACATTGCATTCATGTATAGAAGACAAGGTTGTCCAGCAGAACGATGCCAAAAAAGGCAAAGTTGAAGAGGATATAGTTGTAGCTGACCTCACAGCTGATGCTAGGTTTCCCTCAGGCATGTAGAGAAATGGGGCCACCATGAAATTTGGCTCATCACTGTGCCTTAAAGCAGAGCCCAATTCATCCATCACATACCTATGCCATCAGAGAGATAGCACTGTCATTATATTACAACAAAAGATATCCTTGATGAAGTACTCCATAGGCAGATCCACATGCTATTCCATACTCATAGAATAGCAATTGGCAATACATAGAATAATAATGGGGTTCACAGAATAATATGGTTGGTCCTGTCAGCTATTGATATCTGCACAAAGTTCTTAGAGAGTTCAACGAATAAAAACAAAGCTGAAACAGATATGCCGTTTCAGATGGTCAAATGTCTTCAGGCAGTATTAAACGAACGGCATGACATTTCAAGTCAATAATCAATTAAAAGTGTACTGAAAGCGTGAACATTACAAAGATAAACAGGAAAGACATATGGACATGTCTCATTGTGACATACTAGGCATAGGAGGACATGTCCCATGGTGACGTACTAGGCATAGGAGGACCTTGACTTTATATATGTAAGCTAGTTCATTGTTCATGTAAAGAGCGGGTCATAAAAAAAAAACACACATACCATGCAGGAGTCTCATCGATCTTTTCCTCATCTGCAAGTCTATAAGTCATTAAATATTGCCACATTGCATTGACAACCCGATCCGCGAGGGGCTCCTCTGGTTTCCATTCCGGAAGACGTGGTTCAAGGATAGAGTCAATCACATGCTTCCCAGCTTCTAATATTTTGGTTGCAGAAACACAATTAAGGAACGAAAGCTTCGGGAGTGATTCCAGAATCACTATTGCGCTTTCACCGAAAGGTCCAGGAATATCCACCTACATAAATAATTAACCTCTACTGAAATATTAAAACTTTCAAACTCCATTCAGCTAGTTCCCTTGTGGTAAGTTCTGAGAAGGGTTAATCAACAAAAGCAAAATAATCACCTCAAGAGCATTTAAGGAAGGAAACTGCTTTAAGACTTCCAACAATTCACTAGCTGAATTCTCTCGAAGTGAATTTCCCCGAAGGTTCAGATATGAAAGAGATGGCATCATAGCAGGTGAAAATGCCTGCAGAAAGGGTAAAACGTATGAAAAATAATAACACGAATAAGTCACCAAGAACAGTAAGCTAATTGAGGCACGGACCTTATTAGCAAGATTGTGAATGCCTCTGTTAGAAATATCGAGAGACGTCACTTCATGCAACTTATGGTCACTTCCACAGTGCTGGCCTGGGTTATCCTTCCCATAGACTTCTCCACAAAATCCCAATGCCCATTCTCCAAAATTATGGGTAAAAGATGAATTAAGGATTTCAAGCCCGGGACAAGCCTGAAGAATTTTATCTGCCAGACAGCCATCACTGAAGGTAAAACCGTTCAACTTTCGCTCCTCTAAAAGCCTGCTCTAAGTTAATTGGGCGCAAATGCACATACCATTTCTCTACAACTGGATTATTGTTGAGCCACAGAGCTTTTAGATGCTTGAATTTGGTAACTTCCTGAAAAATGATATCTGCACTCTCGAGCCTGTTTCCACACAGGCTAAGAGCAAGTAAATCCTAACGCAAGAAAAAATGAGCATGTAAACCATAAATTCATCTCATCACAAAAAGCTCAAAGATGGTACCGGAGATAATCTCCAGAGCAAGTACGTTGTAAGGAAATGATGGTTGCTTGTGCATATAGTCCACGAAACTCGGTAATGTTAATTTTTAGTCTATAAATAACAAATGATAAGAGTTTTTCAACCATAGTTATGGAAGATGAGATTGTACAACATAATAATCATGCATGAACTAGTAATTCTCAAAGGTTCCAACTACACTAGTATAATTTAATTCAGGATGAAGGTAGTTAACACCAACCGGAAATTTAGCAGATAAATCGAGAGATAAGAGCGTGTCATCATCAATATCGAGCTCATCGAGCTCCAACCATCTGACAGTGTCCTTGTTCTCTTTTGCTTTACACAGTTCATGTTCCAGTATATCCTCAATGCACATGCTGCCAGTGTCCTCTATTGAAGTTCTCCCTTCAGCTTCTTCATCTACATTCAGATCGCCATCGACACACATTAAAACAGCCATCCTCTGAGCCAACCCCGGAACTTCCTGAAGCTGTAATAAATGCAACATCAAAGTTTTAGAGTAAGAAAACCCAGTGGGATTTACAATTTTACTATTCAAAAAAAGATGTTCATGGATTAACTTATTCTGCACATTATAGGCAAAAGGAACATATCACCCTAGGAAATAATTCTCTATTGTACACCAACACTATTACTATATACAAAGGAATGTCGCGAAATCATACCAACTCCAATTTTCAGAAATCTTATAAACCTTTCACGACACTCAACTTATATTCTCCAGTCACAATTCAACAGTCAAAACACTAGCTTTGCCATTACATACACTTAAAAAATCCGATGCCCATTTCCACCATTACAGAAAAGTAAACAGAACATGGGTCGAAACAGAAAATCAAGAACCTGCTTGTACGCATCGGAGAGCCGGAAAGTCCAAGCATGGTCGACAAGGAAGACGTCGGACTCTTTCCCCACGAAGCCCGAAGTGAGGACGAGCCTCCTCTGACGCCCATCCTCGCACGGCTCGATTTGGAAGCACGCGCCGCCGTCGAAGGTGTCGGTCGACAGCTTCTTGAAAAGCTGCTCGTGCAGCGGCCGTGGCAACCCGGAAGCTGTCAGCAGCAGGCCGTGAACTTTCACGAAGTCGTCGAAGGTCTCGATCTTCGACATTGCAGCGAGCTTCAGTTCCAGACCGTGCGTGCTAGCTGTTACGTTGCTTCAGTTTGCCGTTCCTCGGTCATTCGAGGTTTTTCCGAGGTTTATGCAGATGATTTGGGCCGATGGGCTCGGATCCAAATCTTCTGAACGTGGGCCTGGACAAATTATGAAGTGGATCCGCAAAACTACTGAATCCATCTGGTTGGCCTTGATTGATTTCAGCTGGTTTGCGACTCCCATCGTATGATCATATTTATGGAGATTGTACGAATGATTTTGTCTGATTATAAAAATGTTTCAACGTAATTATAAAGTGTCTTTTATGAAAATGGCGGCTTATATCACGTCCGAGCTTCTCTTCATTAACTTGGGCCGTGTACCTGCCATGTCAACTATCTGATATCCTCGAGACTCAGAAGTATCATTTTTGGTTTCGTCTTAAGGTTAGTTTCTTCATAATTTCATCTTCAATCCCAATTAATTATAAGAGAGAACGGTTAAAAACTCACTTATCCCACCACAAGTTCTCTCTCTCACCCATTAATTCAAGAGTTGGGAGGTGCTAGCGACACCCTATAGGCATTACTATGAGGTCCCACACGATCACGGAATGTTCAAATTCAGTTGTAATTACTTCCCACCGCCGACAAGTTGAAGATCTGAGATTGACGAGTTCGTCATCGTAACCCCCTTTAAGATGCTAGCATTGAACGTACTCATGTTCTCAATAACAATAGGTTATACCTTTATCACAGGGCCAATGGGAATTCAACCTTATTTTGAACGGACTTTATTCGTCATTTTTTCCTTTTATCGATTATGACTATATCACCTAAAATTTTATTTTCCAAAGAGAGCTTACAATAATTTATTTAATTATCTCTATACATTGCAAGGCAACTTCAAACAATCTTTGAACCTTAAATTTTTGTTCAAAATGACTAACTACTCAATAGATCTGTCAAATGGGTGGGTCGGATCATAAATGGTCTGACCCAAATTGACCCATTAACCCGTTTATGACTCATTTATGCGTAATGTAATATTGTTGATTCATACCCGACCCGACCTGACCCGACCCATACCCAATTAGACCCATATTGCTAAAATACTTCCATATTAACTAAATCTAGGAAAATTCATACTCAAACTGAAATGAGAGTGCGGAGTGAGCGAGCGAGCGAGCGCAAGATTGAGTGAGGGCGAGAGAAATGAGTTGAGTTCAAATCAGTTGTAAACTCATTTACGACCCATTTAACACCCATATTAGACTTATACCCATTTACTAAATATAACTAACCCATTTATGATCAATTACTAATATATATGTTAAGAAATGAATTTATGACCCATTTTGACAGGTCTACTGCTAAATAATGGAAAAAAATGCAATTTGAAAAGGCCAACACAAGTCCCATCGTACTCCATAAATCTCCGGTATATATATAATTTTGTTTATTCCCCTAAACAAGCAATTCATATTAGTTTTTTCTTCCCATTTTTATAACACATGTGTGCGCCCTTTTGCTAGTGTTTAAAAAGTGTATAATTTGCTTATGGTTAGCAAATATTATTCTTGTACTCTGACAACGATGTACTGAATGTTACAAGAATAGAAAAGAGGGAATAAGGGGAAAATTTGTTTATCTCCTCCAAGAAAACACCCGTGGGAGAAAAAATTACCAAGATGCGGCAAAATTGACACATTATCTTGACATTAGTCTTATAGCAAATTTAGAGTTGAGAAGAATAAAATCGATGATAATAGATCAAGATCATGGCCCTTTTCATACCTATTATGTGTCACATTTAGAACGGAGCGACTTTCTTCACACTTATATCACTCTCGACTAATCAAATACAGACATAATATTAACTAAGTCAATAATTACTCACACATTCACTGATTTTAAAAGGCATTTACTTAGGAGGATCGACATGAATTAAAACTCAACATAATATTTGGCATGCATGATTGGCAACTAATCCAACTCTTTATGAGTCATATATAAGATGACATAAGTTTCAACTTGATGAATCGTAAGCGCATAGGTCAACAAGGATAATTGAGAACTAATCAAAACTACCCATGATATGGGTTATGATCTTATTGCTTTAATTTTATTTGATTGATATTTTTTCAAAATGATAAGGTTTGGTGATAATTATAATCCAAACAGAACCATGGAAAACCATACTTGTCCAATGGAATTTTGAGTCGACTAGATTAAAGGGAAACTTTCTTAAAGAATGATAGTATCTCTGTATGCTTATTTTATTGGGTAGGATAAACTTATCAAGTCGTAATAATCTCTTTAGAATTAGTATAAAGAATAAAATGGTATTAGTGGAAATAGAAAGGAAATATTTTTAAAATCATTAAATTATCACTAACAATTACGCCAATTTATCAAAGTGGAGGTTATGGTCCTCAATCACTGGCCAAGCGAGGAAATTGGGTTGTCCACTGGTCCTCAATCGACATTCAACCAAGAGTGAAGTAAGCTTTCTTATTGGTCTTGCTTGCATTTTGGAATTGAGAAAAATGGACTCACTCATCTGTTGCGATTGCCGGAGTAGATCAAAACCATGGAATGGAGCGAGTTTCTTCACACTTACTACTTGTGGCTAATAAAATGTGAACCTAATATTAAATCGAATCAATCATTACTTGTATACATCACACTTCAATTAGAAAGCATTTAATTAGGAGGATCGACATGAATTAAAATTCACCAACTATTGGACATGGCATTATGGGCAACTAATCCAAAGTCATGATTAAGTTGACATATGGTCCAACATGATTATGTAAGCGCATATGTCGGCGACACTATTCTTATTCAGGTAATGAGTGATTTACAGGCTATAAATATGGATGATTTCCATCAAATTGATCATTCACAAAAGTAAAAGAAAAGTATTATTCAAGCAAAGTGATTAGAGATGTACCTCTGTTCGGGCAGTGATCTACCAGAAAATTTCTTTTGACAGCATTTTTTGCTTTGCTAATTTTCTGGTAAATCACTGATCCGATCAGAGTTCTTCACTTTTATCAACCTCAACATGGAAGTGTGAAAAGATGTTGTGTGATGTATTTCAGTAATTTGCAACTCGAGAGAATGCTAATCGAGTTTCTATTGATTTTCTTGTTGTTTCCCTAGGTTCTTCTATTTCTTGTTCATTCTCTTTTATTGTATTAAGCGATTTTTTCCTTTTTGTTCCTTCCCTTGTTGCAGGTAGAGGTGTCAAACATGTATGAGCCATGAGGATTGAAAAATTCACAAGCTATGCAAAACATCATTGTGGATTGATGAGATTATTGTATCAATTCTTATAGTAGAAGCTAAGTTCATTTATCTTCTTTTATGATCATTAGTGAAGATTAAGAGAAATCGTAATCTAGGTAAATTTTTTTTTATTACCATGATCGTAATTTTGTATTTTACGATATTTTTCTATTTGTTCGATTGTTGTACTATGTTAGTGCCCACCTTTCATTACGTGACATACTAGGACATGGAGTGGATCTTATACGTGACATATTAGGACATGGAGTGGATCTTATAGACGGTCTCCATTTGCAACGTCCAAAAAGGACGATGCTCTTATAGTTCCAGTTCCCAAAGACCTGGTTAACTTGCTTGAGATCCAATTTAAACTTAAAGTAGTTTTTGAAAGCTCCGTAAAAACTACACTAATATAAATTTTCTATCCCTTTTGTGAAGGAAAAGGAAAGAAAAATATGAATATCTACTTATTAAGCAACACATTAAAGGACATGTGCTTCCCGGTTTATTTTAATTTTCCAGCATTTTAAACACTTGCCATGTAAGACCTTTTCTTCTTGGTCATAAATCTTAGAGAATTTTTCTGCCAATTATACAGAATGTCTCAATCTTAATGCTTGTAATGTGATGATTTGAACTTCCAGAAATTGTAATCATCACGATTGGCCTGCCTATGCAACTCATGATATAGCGTTTGGACATCACATCCGCACTCACCCAAAAGTTGGAAAAACAACACACGATGAAGAAAACTTCAATCGACAAGGTGTGCTCGATCAGAAACTTTTCAAATCCACTTGTCCCGTGGTCAAAACCATTGTGGTACGAACCCAAAAAACATTCCGTCTAAATCAATAACGAGCAAAATTGGTTGTTAAACAGTAAGCCCCTAAACAAAGAGAGATTGATGATATGAATGGACCATTATGTAAATTTGACAGCAAGTTAACAGCGCTAACATCCACGTTAGCTAATCTCTTAACTTTTTTACAGAAGGACTTTGAGCAGATTTTCAAAAGTTGAGGGATTAAATTGAATAGAAAAAAATCAAGAGATGATATTGAACCATAAAGACAAGTTGGAAAACACTATCCACATGACTACTTTTTTTTTCGACTTTCTTTTAGCAAAGATAAATCTATGTCATTATACGCATTATCAAGGTGATATGATGATGTTTTCCAAAATTTTCTGTCAATTGCATACAAATGAATATTCAGTTTCTTATTCGGTATGAGCTTGAGGAAGACCTAAACTGCGAACAAGTCCATATAAGAAAAAATAGGTTGCGGCTGTTTTGCTTTAGTTTTGTTTGGTTGTATATATCTTCTGATAGATAAAGTTTGGTCATAATCCAAACAGAACCAAATTAAACACCGTACTCATCAAATGGACATCATATTATCTCCGTACATTTAATTATCTCTTTCAAATGGGTATCATGAAAAATATGAGTTAGTACCACTAAAAACCCCAAAATAAATCCATCTAGTTGGACCTGATTAATTTCAGCGGGTTAGTGATTCCCATTGTATGATCATAAACAATGGCGATTTTTTTTGCATCATTTTGTCTAATTATAAAAATATTTCAACGTGATTAGAAAGTATATTTTATGAAAATGACGACTTATAACGTGTATGAGTTTCTCATAATAAATCTGGGCCATGTACTTGCCACTAGGGGTGTCAGAACCGAATCGAAAAACCGAACCAAGATACGAACCGAACCAAACCGAACTGAAAATTTTGTGCATTTTGGTTCGGTTCAATTTTTGGTTCGGATAATAAAAACTAACCATTCTTTTTTTTTTCAATTCGGTTATTTTCAGTTCGGTTTCGGTTCGATCCGAAACCGATCTGAAAATAACCTTTCGGTTTTTACCCTAAAGCTAAAAGGGCTTAAACCACAAAGGGCTAAATCCTCTCTCTAGGCGCTTCTCAGCTCAGCCCCTCTCTCCACCATGCCGGCACCCAAACGGCTGTGGCCGTGCGGCATTCTGCAATGGCGGCCTCGCGGTGAAGAGCCGGCAAAGATCTAGCAGAAGTGACACTCGAACAAGAGAAATTTTTGCGAAGTTCCCATGATCAACAAGGAGAACTCGGACGAAATGGCTAGGATTCGAGGCGGATGCGATGTGGGTTCGCGAGCGCAGGTGGGAAAAGTTGCTGTTTTGGTCGATCCGTGCTCGTATCTTACCTCGTTCATATCGGAATATGAGTGCATAGGTTTCAGTTTCGGCAATGACCACCACAGCAAATCTCGGACACCCATATGAAGAAACAGAGCACCCCAAAAAACAGAAATACCCAATAAGATTGATCCCAGAACAAGCACGAGAAAGCAAGGGAAGGCAAAGGGCGGTAGAGGGATCAAGTGACAGAGAGACCCATCTCGAGAAGGATCAAGATTTACGAAGCGCGAGAGCGTGCGAGAATGGGACGACAGATAATGAAGAGGAGGAAACAGAGGGAGGTGGTGGTGGTGCCTCTTCGGCTTCCTTTTTCTTGCTTTGCTTTCTCGCTTGCGTCACTGGGTACCAAAGAAAGAGGAACAAAGAACAAAGGGGAGGGGGGCTTTGGGAGAGAGAAGTGGGAGAGAGAGAGAGAGATCGTGTGTGACTGTGTGTGCACTTTCACTTCAATGCTTGTTGGGTCTGAATGCCCTCCTTCGCCTCCTCTACGCTTTCAGAAAGAAGAAGAAAAAACCGAAAAGTAAACCGAACCAAACCGAACCGAACTGGTTTTTTGGTTCGGTTTATTTTCGGTTTGAGCGAGATTTGGTTCGGTTCAAGGGTGCACCCCTAATGGTTCGGTTTTTTTGAAAAACCGAACCGAACCATTTACACCCCTTGCCATGCCAACTGTCTGTGTTATCTCCATGACAGGAAGTATAGTTTTTGGTTTCCCCTTCAAGATCCGTTTCTTCATAATTTCTTCATCAAGCCCAATTTTTCAACAAAGAGAATGGTAAAAAACTCACAAATTCCACTACAAGTTTTTGGCTCTCTCTCTTTCTCCATTAACTCAAGAGTTAGGAGGCGATAGTGACCCCCCATAAGCGTTACTATGAGGTCCCACACAGTTATGGAATGTTTGCATTCAGTCATAATTACTTCCCATCATGACAAGTCGAAGGTCCGAGATTGACAAACCCGTCACCTTAAACCCCATCAAAATGCTCGCATTGAAATCTACTCATGTTCTTGAGAAAGATAGGTTATACCTCTATGACAAGGCCAAAGGCAATTCACCTTACTTTGAACTGACTTTATTCGTCATTTTTTCCTTTTATCAATTGTGACTACATCACCTAAACTAAAATTTTCAAAGTGAGCTTAAAATTATTTATTTAATTATCTCTATACATTACAAACAACTTCAAACAATCTTTTAACCTCAAATTTTTGCACAAAATGACTTACAACTCAACAATTGGAAAAATGCAATTTGAACAGGCCAACACAACTCATCGTACTCCATAAATCTCCGGTACACTTAGAATTTCGATTCCCCTAAATAGCAAATTGCATAAGTTTTTTTCCTTCCATTTTTGTCACACAAATGCTTGCCCCCGTTTGCTAGTGTTTAAAAAGTGTATTTTGCTTATAATTAGTGTTGAACGGAAGTCTGCTCTTCTTGAGCCGGATCAATGTTGAAGATAGGTGCGTTCGGATCATGGCTTTCTCTAGAACTTGAATTATGATTCTTCGGCATGGTATTGTTGATAAAAAAACTTTTTTGGATTCATACCTGGAGTGTTAAACTTTGTTTTGCTGGTTGAGTTTTTTGCAATAACAAGGTTAGAAGACTGACCAGAGGCAATCAAAGTATTTTGCGGCAGCTAGGCCAAAAATGATGCATGATAGAAAATGAAGAAGAAATTTTTGAGGATTGAAATTGTATTTCTACATCTTTCTTACAAGTACATAGAGGCATATATAATACAAGAAAGTACAATGTAGGAATATGCAAATCATTATTTTCCTATTTTGCGAACTAAGTATCCGATTTTATGGATTGACTGAATCAATCAATCTATCAATCCGAGATTTGCATGATCAAATCCTATCTTCAATAGTTGGCAAATACTAATCTAGTACTCTGACATCGATGCACTGAATGTTACAAGAATAGAAAAGAGGGAAAAAAGGAGTCTCCTCCAAGAAAACACCCGTGGGACAGACAAAATCAACACATTGTATTATTATTATTATTATTTTTTGTATTTCCTACTTTAACTCTCAACTCACTCTCAGACTTTTGCCCTACCTCTTGCAGGACATGAATCGAAACCCACATCTGAAACTAAACGTCCCCCCCTCCCCTCGAGACTTATGGCAATTTTGGAGTTGAAAACAATAAAATCGATGATAATAAATCAACACCACGACCCTTTTCATTATGTGTCATATTTGGAATTGAGTGACTTTCTTCACACTTACATCACTAATGACTAGTCAAATGCGGACATTAACTAAGTTGATAATTACTTGCATATTTATTGATTGAGAAAGCATTTGCTTATGAGGATCGGCATAAATTAAACCCAGCCTAATATTCGGCATGCATGATTGACAACTTAACCAACTCTTTATGAGTCATAAATAAGGTGACGTATGTTTCAACTTGATAATTGTAAGTGCATGGGTCATCAAGGTCAATTGAGATTAAATCAAAATTATCAAATGATATGGTCGTGATCTTATTGCTTTGATTTTATTTGGTCGGTATTTCTTCAAAAAGATAAGGTTTGGTGTTAATATTATAATCCAAACGTAACCATGGAACACCCTACTTGTCGAATGGAATTTTGAGTCGACTAGATCATTGGGAAATTTTCTTATAGAATGATAATATCTCTATATACTTATTTTGCTTGCATTTTGGAGTAGAGAACAATGCGACTCGCTCATCTGTTGCGATTGCCGTAATAGATCAAAACCATTGAATGGAGAGAGTTTCTTCACACTTACAACTCACGGCTAATAAAATGTGAACCTAATATTAAACGGAATCTATCATTACTTGTATATATCACACTTAGCTTAAAAAGCATTTATTTAGGAGGATCGATATGAATTAAAATCCAACCAAGTATTGGACATGGCATCATGGGCAAGTAATCCAAAGTCATGATTAGGTTGACATATGGTCCAACATGATTATGTAAGCGCATATGTCGGCGACTCTATTCTTATTTAGGTAATGAGTCATTTACAGGCTATAAATATGGATGATTCCCATCAAATTGATCATTCTCAAAAGTAAAAGAAAGGCTCTATTCAAGCAAAGTGATTAGAGATGTACCTCTGTTCGGGCAGTGTTCTATCAGAAAATTTCTTTTGAAAGCATTTTTACTTTGCTAATTTTCTGGTAAATCACTGATCCGATCAGAGTTCATTCCTTTTGTCAACACCAACATGTTAGTGTGAAAAGATGTCAAGTGATGTACCTCAGTAATATGCAACTCGAGCAAAAGCTTATTGAGCAGTTTATTGATTTTCTTGTTTTTTCCCTAGATTCTTCTATTTCTTATCCTATTCTCTTTCATCGTAGTGCGTGATTTTTTCCTCTGTGTTCCTTCCCTTGTTGCAGGTAGAAGTGTCCAACATGTACGTGGCGCGATGATCGAAAAATTCACAATATATGCCAAACATCGTTATGGATAAACGAGATTATTGTATTAATTCTTATTGTAAAAGTTAAGTTCATTTGTCTTCTTTTATGATAGATTAAGAGAATTTGTAATCTAGGCAAGAGAAACTTTTTATTATTACAATTTTAACTTTGTATTTTACGACATTTTTCTATTTGTTCGATGTTTGTACTAAGTTAGTGCCCACTTTTACTTATGACCTTTTACTACACGTCATGAATGTTGTCAACGGTCTCCATTTGCAACGTCCAAAAAGGACAATGCTCTTGCAGTTCCAATTCCCAAAGACCTGGTTGATTTGTTGAAGATCCAGTTTAAACTTAATGAGCTTTTGTAAGCTCCATGAAAACTACACTAATATAATTTTCTTCATTTTTGCCAAGGAAAAGGAAAGAAAAATCTGAGTATCTACTAATTGAGCACCACATTTAATGACGTGTTTCCCAGTCCATTTTTAATTTCCAAGCATTCTAAACACTTGCCATGTAAAACGTTTTCTTCTTGGTCATAAATTTTAGTGAATTTTCTTCCAATTGTACATAATCTCTCAATCTTAATGCTTGTGACTTGATGATTTCTCTGACCAAAAAAAAAAAAAACTTGATGATTTCAACTTCCGAAAATTTTAGTCATCGCGATTGACCTACCTATGAAAATTTGTAAAATAGCGTTTCGACCTCACGTCCAGACTTACTCAAAAGTTGAAACAACACACAATCAAGAAAACTTCAATCGACCAGTTGTGCTCTATCATAATGTTTCTAATCCACTTGTCCCGTGGTCAAAACCCCTTGTGGTACTAACCCAGAAAACATCCCGTCCAAATACATAACTACCCACTTTTTTTTTTTTGGGTAACCGAGGTGTCCGGGCCAGCTTGCGCGCACCTCGACTATTCCTCGGGGGAGACTAGCACAGCAACCCACCGCCATGGCCCCCCACTTAAATCACAAGTGCTCAGCTGGGGAATCGAACCTGGGACCAGTGCGCCTGACCACACAATCCCAAGTACGCACTAACCAACTGAGCTACCCATGGGTGGGTTAACTACCCACTTTTTCATTACCAATCAATTCAATAATGAGCACAATCGCTTCTCAAAGTTTTGTATTTACACCTGTGGTATTTGCTTAATTAATCCCTCTTCTTTTGTTTTCTTCTTCTTCTTTTTCCTCATCTCTCCCTTTTCTTCTTTAGGCATCGACGTTGCCTATCACCACTATCATCGTCGTCACTCAGCACCATTACCTTGTCTCTGACCTAACATGGTACAAAAGATAGACCAAAAAGAAGACAAATGATCACTTGGGTGTCATCATTTTGAAATGGCCGACATTACTCAAGGTCGCATTATTGGTCTTGCTTGCATTTTGGAATCGAGAATAATGTGACTTCTTTTTTTTTTGCTAAAAATTAAACTTTTCATTGCAAACAAAGCATTACAAAAAGGATGCATTACCTACATTAGAGCGAAATATAAAAGAAGACTCTACTAGTATAATATTTTAAACTCTAGATGGGAGATCATGGAAAAGAAAAGAGGATTTGGTGCCTATATGATTAGAGGCCCAATTTGCAAGTGCACGAGCAGCTCCATTCTTGGATCTATGGGTCTAGTCCGAGCTTCAACTTGGATTGTGCTGAAATTGAAAGCAAGAATCTGCAACGAAAGGCTGAATACTCCAAGGGCAAAGACCCTTTTGTTGGATGGCATCAATTAAGACCTTACAATTGCTTTAAAAAATTTCCTTTCGGATGCCCAGGGACCGAGCATAATTGCAGGCGAGAAGGAGAGCTGCTACTTCCACTTCCATCGGCGAGTTCCAACGTTCTCTCCTTGTCCAAGCTTGGACTACTAATCCGCTAGCCGATCGTGCAATGATACCTATGGCTCCTTTGTTATCTTTCCATGCACCATGTACATTAAATTTGAGCTCTTGATCTGATGGTGGGAGCCAGGTGTCTATTCCTACCCCAATCAAATTGGCTTCTGAACTTGTTGCGACTGTGTTTTCTTCCATGAACTTGTTTGAGAATTCCATAAACTCCTGTAAAACCAACTTAATTGCCTGGGAAGGATTTGGAATAACTTGATAATGTATTATGGAATTCCTATAAAACCATATTCTAATACATAGAATCGCTACATAGAGAGTGAAGAGTTTGCAATCGAATACCATTATCTGTGCAATTCGTCCTAGGTCAAGGAAGTGGTTTATCATTTCCTTTGGTGATGAGAAGTACCAAAGAGATGAGATGATACCCCATGGGTTCTGTCTCCATAAAATTTGGGCCAAAGGGCATGCTGTGAATAGATGGACCGGAGTTTCTTCTGAATTTCCACACAACGGGCAGGATGGGTCTCGAATGTGAAATAACTTACCGAGGTTAGCTCTACAGGGCAAGACATTGGCAGTTATCCTCCAAAACATCATCTTGTGCCTCTCAAGAACTCTAGCTTTCCAAATTTTGGTCCAAATTCCAGAGGCAAGGCCATTTTTTGTAGGCACTTTGATGAGCTTATAAGCGGATTTAACGGTAAAAATTTCATCAATAGTTGGCTGCCAAATCGATTTATCCACCCAAATGGAGGATGGAACTTGAATATAAAGAATGTCTTGGACCGAGGTTGGGCAAAACACCTGAGTTAGACTATTTACATCCCAAGATTTTATCCTTGGGATAAAGAAGCTCGCTCCTTTCCTTTGCTTTAAAATAGGATCGGGATCAATAAAAGAAGGAATATGATTTGGTACGTGTGGAATCCAAGGGTGATTATCAACCTCAATTGACTTACCATCTCTAACCTAGTAAAGAGTGCCGAGTTTGAGTATTTCTCTAGTGTCTATGATTGCCTTCCATAACTGAGATGCTGATGCCTTAACTTCATGGTTCCAAAGATTGGATCTCCGTAAATATTTTCCCTTGAGGACTTGAACCCATAATTTGCCTCTATCTTGTATCAGTCCCCAATCGAGTTTGAGGATCAGAGCATTGTTGAAATCCCTCGTATGTCTAAAACCCAATCCACCACTTTTCTTATTTCTACACAAAGAGTCCGAACATTTAGGTGTGAAGAACTTGTTTTTCTCCGCCGGGACACCCCACCAGAATTTCCTAGTAGCTACATCGAGTTTGTCACAAGTGACTCTTGGCAACCCATTGGATTGCATAGCATAGATCGAACTATTATGAACAACCGATCGAATGTACGTTGCTCTACCTGCCCAAGACAAGGACTTCCTTTTCCAATGACTAAGTTTGTTATCAACCTTCTGTTCAAGAAATTGGTATCTAGCTCTGCCATTTTCACGTTTGAAGAGAGGGTTGCCAAGGTACAATTCATCAGGATTTATCTTCTTCATGTTGAGTTCGTCCATGCAAAATTTTTTCATTCCCGTGGAAGTGTTTTTTGAGAAGAAAACAGACGACTTTTGATGATTTAAGCTCTGACCTAACCAGGAGCAGTAAATTTCAATGCTTTCCTCCAGCGCTCTCACATGTCTCTTTGTGGCTTGAACAAATAACAAGAAGTCATTGGCGTACATAAGGTGGGTCAGAGGTGGACTGTCCCGCCCTACTCTTATCCCTGTGATCATCTTCAAGTCCTCTTTCCGATTGAGTATTTTAGATAAAAGTTCAGAATAAATTACGAACAGGTATGGTGAGATAGGATCACCTTGTCATAGACCCTTTTGAGGTGTAAGACCTCCGGCCGACCTACCATTGATGAGCAGACTATAATGAATTGTCGAAATACACTAGTTTATGAGTCTACAAAAGTGATCAGAAAACCTGTCACACCTCGAACCCCAACGGGCTCGCGACACCCCTATGACGGTCGTATTGAACGCGATGTCCCAGGACGCGTCGCCGACCCAAACAAAACACCCACTGATATATGCAATCGGAAGCGAAATAAAATAACACAGACAATAAACAGTGACAGAGAAATAGTAATAGCACAAAACAATAATTGCATAACATATATTCGGCACCGGCTTACAACCTTCATTTACACCACAACCATCCAGGCTACTAACTTCAAACCACGCTTATCAAAAAGGGGCGGTGGTTGGTAAACTTCTATCCTCTACAAAACGGGGCGCTCAAAAGATAGGGTAACCCGACCTATCCTCGGTCCCCGTAGTACCCTGACGGCATCTCCAACTCGTTCACGATCGCGGATCTGAAATTGTTTGCATTACAGTAATGAGAATAAATCTCAATAAGCAGACAACCTAAACCCCACCTAGGCCAATGCGTACCCAGACGAGTCCCAACATGCAATCTAACAATTGACATATTTGAATTCACATAATCCACTTACCTCGCCTTCGATCACATGCCGGCTGTGCACATTAGTCAAACACTATAATGCAATAATAGCCCAAGCACATATCACAATCACCCGAGCGTCATACACACGCGCATTCATCTAATTCAACCAAATACATTACACATGCGCATCCATCCGACTTTCTCACGACCCGGGTCAACACCGCACAGGTCCTTTCCCGCCACCCGCATCAATACGCTCCAAGTTGGCAGCCCTCCGATCAATCCGGGCTTTGTCCCGCGTCAACACGCCTCAGGACCGTTCTCACGACCCGGGTCAACACCCCACAGGTCCTTTCTCACTTTCTCACGACTCGTGTAAACACGCCTCAGGTCAGCCCTCCGATCAATCCGGGCTTTGTCCCGCGTCAACAAGCCTCAGGACCTTTCTCACGACCCGAGTTAACACCCCACAGGTCCTTTCTCACAACCCGGGTCAACACCCCACAGGTTGGCAGCCCTCCGATCGATCCGGGCTTAGTCAAGCAAACAAACACGCCACTTAATTCAATCAATTCCATGCGAATATCACATTCGTTCCTTACGACATCACAAGTTCGCCACATTGCTCAACCATCATTCTAACACATCTCAAGTACCCAATTCCAAGTCATGAACTCCCAACAATAGCCCATAAATCCGACGTTCAAGTCGGCCACATTCAAATATCCAATTCACCCACAAACGCCACGACAGCCCAATCATCGAACACATCTCAATCAATTACTAATTAAGCCACAAATCACCACAATTTAATCCACTAACTAGCCACATTCACATATCAATCATATCCCAAACTTAGCCATTAAACCGATATTAATTAACCCCTAAACAAGTCTAATAATACCCAAAGTATTAAGTAGGGATTAGGAAGTCACTTACTAGGTTGTGGCCCAAAGAAAATCGGCTAGGGGCCAAAATGGCCCGGTCGGGGCAGCAGCGGCTCGGCGCGGACAAGGGCGCAGTGGCTTGGCGCGGGCGAGGGCGCAGCGGCCGGCCAACGGGCAAGGCCTCGGCACGGCCCTTGGCCACGGCCTGGGACTCTCGGCCACGGGCAAGACGCTCGGCCAGGCGGACGGGTGATGGGCCGGGCACGCTCGGGCACGACCTAGGCAATGGCCGAGGCGAGCTCGGCCACGGCACGGGACGGCGGCCGGGGCAGGGCGACTCGGCCACGGCAGGGGCAGCGGCTGGGCTGCTCGACCACGGCCGGGGCAGGCAAGCTAGGTGGGCTGGGCAGGCGGCCGGCTACGGCCAAGCGAGCGACGATGACGGCGACGGCAATGGCGAGCTGGGTGGCGACGACGATGGCGACGGCGAGTAGGCGACGGCGATGAGCTACTGTTGGGCGAGCGAGCTGACGACGAGGAGCTCGGTCAGGTGAGCTGCTGGGACGCGCTAGTGTCGGCGGCGACGACGAGCTGCTGGGGGGGTCGCAGCGGCGAGCTGTTGGACAAGACCCGCGGCGGCGACTGGTCCGGGCGAAGGGCAGAATTCGCTTTGGCGGACCGGCGACGGGCGGTCTCGAGGCGACGGCGGACGAACCGGCACGCGGCCAGGCTGGCTGGCGACGGCGACGGCGTGCGGGCTCAGCCAGGCGAGTCGGACGGCGACGGGACGAACGAGTTGAGCGGGCGGGACGCGCGACGGCGAGATGCTCGGCCAGCGGCGACGGTGGTGGCTGGTCGAGCAAGCGGCAGCGCGAGGTGGACGGTGAGTGGCGGTCGACGGTGACTAGTCGGGCGAGTAGAAGAAGAAGAAGCAGAAGAAGAAGAAGCAGAAGCAGAAGAAGTCGCGGGCGAAGAGGAAGAAGAAGGAAGAGAAGAAAGAAGGAAGAAGAAAGAAGAAAAGGAAGAGAGAGAGAGGGGTTTGCATGGGGCAGAGGGGGAGGGGACGTGCATGGGGGGAAGGGGGGGACGTGACCGGGTGAGGGGCGCGCGGCAGAGGAGAGAGAGAGAGAGAGAGAGAGAGAGAGAGAGAGAGAGAGAGAGAGTCAACGCAATGATTGTGCGATCCAATGGCCCACATTCGAACACGAAGTCGATCCAACGGTCCACTAAAAATTTCAATTATAAATTAGGAAAAGGCCGGTAGATACTAAATAAAATACACTAGGAGGGAGGTCTACTAGTCAAAATCCGCACCCGGTCCAAATTTCACTTTTCAATAACTCCTGACAATATCGACGCTGGCCACCATAAATCGACACCGTCCAATTAAATTCGTCACGAAACTCCGAGAAATTCGACACCAAAGTTCGGGCTCTAAATAACGGCCAAATTTGATCGAATGCGATTTTAGCGAAATCTCAAATTTAAAATAACCCGAGAGTGATTAGTTCTGGGCGAGATTCAACTATAAGCGCACTGACGAAATACATGTTTTATAAATCCCAAAATGGGTCGAAATTCAGAATGTCACAATTCTTCCCTCCTTACAAAAATTTCGTCCTCGAAATTTACAACTCAACCCGATTACTCAAACAAATAGGGGTATTGATGTCGCATCAACTCTTCGCTTTCCCATGTCGCACCTTCGGTTCCATGATGCTCCCAGATTATTTTTACTATCGGAATTGTCTTGTTCCGCAATACTTGTTCCGTTCTATCCTCGATCCTTACTGGCTTTTTCACGTACGACACTCTGTCGTCCACGTCTATTTCTTCATAATTCAGCATGTGGGTCGGATCCAGTTCATACTTCCTTAACATAGACACGTGGAACACGTTGTGAACTTGAGATAAATTTGGTGGCAGAGCGAGACGATAGGCCAAAGTGCCGATTCTCTCTAAGATTTCAAATGGACCTACGTACCTCGGGCTCAACTTTCCTTTCTTGCCAAACCGTGACAATCTTCTCATCGGCGACACTTTGAGGAAAACGTGGTCTCCCACTTGAAACTCCAAAGGCTTGCGTCTCCGGTCTGCATAATTCTTTGGCGGCTCTGAGCGGTCCTAAGTCTGTCCCGAATCACTTTAACTGTCTCGACTGACAGCTGAACTAACTCTGGACCTGTGATGCTCCTCTCACCAACTTCATCCTAACAAACCGGCGTTCCGCAAGCTCTGCCATACAGTGCTTCAAACGGAGCCATTCTAATACTCTGCTGATAGCTGTTGTTGTAGGCAAACTCAACCAAATGCAGTTGTTCCTCCCAGCTCCCCTTAAAATCCAACACACATGCTCGCAGCATGTCTTCCAAAGTCTGAATCGTCCTCTCAGACTGGCCATCCGTCTGGGGATGATAGGCCGTGCTAAATTGTAACCTCGTTCCTAATGCCATATGAAGATTTTTCCAAAAAGCGGCGGTAAACTTAGGATCACGGTCTGAAGTGATCGTCACTAGCACTTCATGGAGATGGACTATATGTCGCACGTACAAATCGGTATACCTTTCCAAGGCGAAATCCTTTTGCACAGGTAGAAAATGTGTTGACTTTATCAATCGATCAACTACCACCCAAATTGAATCATGGTCTCTCTGACTCCTCGGTAATCCCATGACAAAGTCCATGGTAATGTGTTCCCACTTCCATTCAGGGATTTCCAATGGTTGCAACATTCCACCTGGCTTGCAATGTTGCGCCTTCACTTATTGGCATATTAAACACTTAGCCACATGCTTGGCTACATCCAATTTCATGCCGTTCCATCAATAATGTTGCCGTAAGTTCTGATACATCTTCGCACTACCCGGGTGAATACTGTAATTACTACGGTGAGCTTCTGACAAAATCTCCTCCTTCAGCTCAGCATCGCAGGGCACACATAGCCGTCCACGAAACTTCAAAATCCCATCTTCAGACACCTGGAAGTCCGGTTTCCTTTTGGTGACATCCATTTCTAGAATCTTCTGAATCTCTGCGTCCGTTGATTGTAAGGCCTTAATCTTAATCTGGATTTCCGGTTCGATCCTCCAAGCGGCAAGTAAACTTGAGACATGACTCACTTCGAACTTAAACTCTGAATCCCGAACTCCTTCCAACAGAGTCCATTCCTTGACCATCATATGCGCGATGCTCGATTTCCGACTCAGTGCATCCGATACCTTATTAGCTTTCTCGGGGTGATACAGAATATCACAATCATAGTCCTTCAGAAGTTTCATCCTACGACACTGTCTCATATTCAATTCCTTTTGGGAAAACAAGTACCTTAAACTCTGATGGTCCGTATAAATCTGAAATTTCTCCCCACACAGGTAATGCCTCCAAATCTTAAGAGCGAAGATAATCGCGGCTAATTCCAAATTGTGAGTCGGATAATTCAGCTCGTGCGGTCTCAATTGTCGCGATGCGTATGCCACCACTCTTCCGTGTTGCATTAACACGCATCCTAGTCCCTTTAGTGACGCGTCACTGTAGATCTCATATCCTTCCGGTCCCGACGGGATTGTCAATACTGGCACGGTCGTCAATCTCTGCTTTAACTCTTGGAAACTCCTTTCACACTTATCCGTCTATTCAAACCTCGTTTCCTTCTTTAATATCCGCATCAACGGTGTCGCTAATGCCGAAAACCTTTCCACGAAGCGTCTGTAATAACCTGCCAGACCCAAGAAGCTCCGAACCTCGGTTACTGTCGTCGGTCTCGGCCAATTCGTAACAGCTTCAATTTTTGTCGGATCCACTGCAATTCCTTCCCCGAATACCACATGTCCTAAGAACGCCACTCGATGAAGCCAGAATTCGCACTTACTGAACTTAGCGTAGAGTGCATGTTCCCTTAAAGTTCGTAGAATCCTTTCCAAATGTAACTCGTGCTCGGCGGAACTCTTTGAGTATACCAAGATGTCATCTATGAACACTATTACAAACTGATCCAGAAATTCCTTGAATACCCAATTCATTAAATCCATAAAGGCTGTAGAGGCGTTTGTCAATCCGAACGGCATTACTGTAAACTCATAGTGCCCATACCTCGTCCTAAATGCCGTTTTTGGTATATCCTCCTTCTTAATCCTCAGTTGATGGTAACCCGTCCTTAAGTCAATCTTAGAGAATATCGATGCTCCTTGCAACTGATCAAACAGGTCATCTATCCTTGGTAGTTGGTACTTATTCTTAATGGTCACCTGATTTAACTGTCTGTAGTCGATGCACAACCTCAAAGACCCATCCTTTTTCCTCACGAATAACATTGGCGCTCCCCATGGAGACGCACTCGGGCGAACAAAGCCCTTATCCAACAACTCCTGCCTTTGAACTTTTAATTCCTTTAATTCGGACAACGACATCCTATAGGGTGCTCTCGAGATCCATTCTGTCCCTGGGGCCCACTCAACCATGAACTCCACTTCTCTATCAGGTGGCAGTCCCGGCAATTCCTGAGGAAAGACATCGGGAAAATCGCGCACCACGGCTATATCTTCTAGCCTCGGCTCCTTAACCAACGAGTTAATCACAAGATAGTTATCTTTCCATACCTAAAAAACAAGGCTTAATCCATCCAATTTCAATCCAACAGTCTCCCAAAGCAAATCACCCCGGTTCTTTACAAAATCCGAAATTTCCAAGCGATAACTCATTCATCCAAATCTTGTCAAATGATATCATCAGTAATTCCAAAATACATAAATTGATTGCGTCAATTTACCATGAGCAATTATATGTCTTACATGACCATTCAAATCTAAAATTTCCAAAAATCACTTCTAATACACCAAATATTCTTACACATCATATTTAGACCCTTAAGACAAGTCATTCGCTTCCTTCCCAGCCATAACTTACACCTTTCCTTACGCCCGTAATCGATTCTGATTATTCGGTGGAGCAGCTCCCGCTTGATGTCCTACTCGTGGTCGTCACGGTTGTATCAGCGGCCTAACCTGATTGGCCGGCTGGATAGCTCCAAATTGATTTCCATTCCGAGGCGGCGGCAGTGGTAATGCAAGCGACCCAGCCTGTCTGTTATTGGGGCATTTCCTGAACTGATGGCCCATTCCGCCACATATAAAACACGCTCCACCCATGTTCGGGCAAGGTCCACTACCATGCCTCCCTCCACACAATCGGCATGGGGCATTCTGAAAGCGATTCGACTTCCCGATATTTCTCTGAACGGGAGGGACAAAATGATTATTTCCCGTCATAGGTCTCGTCCCAAAACAACGGTTCTCCCAAGCCAGGGCCTGCCGCGATCTAGAGGCGGCAGCCCTACCCATCAAGTCACACTCAATTGCCTGAGCCCGATCATAAATCTCATGATAACCCCTTAAGTTCAACGATATCATCTGACTACGGAGGTCCGGCTTCAGCCCATCTCGAAACCTCCGGGACTTGTCCAACGGATCCTCTACCATTCTTAGGGCAAACTTGGACAGCTTTGCAAACTCAGCCTCATATTGGTCTACCGACATCTGACCCTGGCGAAGCCTCATAAATTCAACCAACTTCTGTTCTCGGGCACTCTCCGAGAAATACTTGCCATTGAAGGTCTCGGTAAAAATAGTCTAAGTCGGAGCAGTACCAGTAGAGAACACTTGACCTCTGGTGGCTCTCCACCAATCGCTTGCATTTTCTTGAAGCCGGTATACTGCTAGGGTTACTTTTTCCTCTTCAGTGCATCCCACTACTTCAAAAGCCTTTTCTAGCTCTTCCACCCATCGAGGTGCAGCCTCAGTATTACCTCTACCATCGAACCTCGAAGGCTTCAGCTTCAAAAATTGTTCGACCAGCTTAGACATCGGTCTATTTGCATTTACTTGCCCTTGACCAGGATTCCCATCGTTCACATTGTTCCCTCGATTCCCATTGTTTCCGTTATTCCCATTGACCCCATTAGCGGCGGCAACAGCGGTAGCAACCACAGTGGCATTTCTGTCTCGAGTTTGTCTGCCCATTAAAATTCCAACTTCTCGTAGTGCCGTCAGAATTCCATCTACTGGGGGATCCTTTGCCACTCCAGCTTGCGGGGCCACGCGACCTCGACCTCGACCTCGACCTCTTCTTTGGCTGCTCATTCTCACGTGGTTCTTACACTCGCCTACCTGCTATAATTCCACTCAGGAATTAGAGGCCTAGGCCAACTATACCAATCTAAAGCCCTAGGCAGTGAATCACAACAACAATTCACTTAGCAGGCAGCCATTCACAAACATCACTCAATCACAACCAACAGAATTCGTGCACTTACCTCAAGTCCTGCCGCACCTGCACTTCACACATTATTGCATAAAATCACTCAGCAATCACAATTACACAGTCTGGGGTACGCATGGCACACAAGTCTCCCTAACTGGCTACCCCAAAGTCATCGCTCCTTATCACTCCAGGCTTCGATCGACTTGGATCGAGCTGACCTTGCTCTGATACCAAATCAACTGGGATGTCATGCCCCGAACCCCAACGGGCTCGCGACACCCTTATGACGGTCGTATTGAACGCAACGTCCCAGGACGCGTCGCCGACCCAAACAAAATACCCACCGATATACGCAAGCGGAAGCGAAATAAAACAACCCAGACAATAAACAGTGACAGAGGGATAGTAATAGCACAAAACAATAATTACATAACATATATTTGGCACCGGCTTACAACCTTCATTTACACCATAGCCATCCAGGCTATTAACTTCAAACCACGCTCATAAAAAAGGGGCGGTGGTTCGTAAACTTATCTCCCCTACAAAACGGGGCGCTCAAACGACGGGGTAACCCGACCTATCCTCGGTCCCCGTAGTACCCTGACGGCATCTCCAACTCGATCACGATCGCGGATCTGAAATTGTTTGCATTACAGCAATGAGAATAAATCTCAATAAGCAGACAACCTAAACCCCACCTAGGCCAATGCGTACCCAGACGAGTCACAACATGCAATCTAACAATTGACATATTCGAATTCACTTAACCCACTTACCTCGCCTCCGATCACATGCCAGCTGTGCACATTAGTCAAACACTATAATGCAATAATAGCCCAAGCACATATCACAATCACCCGAGCATCATACACACGTGCATTCATCCAATTCAACCAAATACATTACACATGCGCATCCATCCAACTTTCTCACGACCCGGGTCAACACCCCACAGGTCGTTTCTCACTTTCTCACGACCCGCGTAAACACGCCTCAGGTCAGTCCTCCGATCAATCCGGGCTTTGTCCTGCGTCAACACGCCTCAGGACCTTTCTTACGACCCGGGTCAACACCCCACAGGTCCTTTCCCACAACCCGAGTCAACACCCCACAGGTTGGCAGCCCTCCGATCGATCCGGGCTTAGTCAAGCAAACACACACGCCACTTAATTCAATCAATTCCATGCGAATATCAAATTCGTTCCTTACGACATCACAAGTTCGCCATATTGCTCAACCATCATTCTAACACATCTCAAGTGCCCAATTCCAAGTCATGAACTCCCCACAATAGCCCATAAATTCGACATTCAAGTCGGCCACATTCAAATATCCAATTCGCCCACAAACGCCACGATAGCCTAATCATCGAACCCATCTCAATCAGTTACTAATTAAGCCACAAATCACCACAATTTAATCCACTAACTAGCCACATTCACACATCAATTCTATCCCAAACTTAGCCATTAAATCGATACTAATTAACCCCTAAACAAGTCTAATAATACTCAAAGTACTAAGTAGGGATTAGGAAGTCACTTACTAGATTATGACCCAAGGAAAACCATCTAGGGGCCAAAATGGCCCGGTTGGGGCAGCGGCGGCTCAACGCGGGCGAGGGAGCGGCCGGCCAATGGGCAAGGTCTCGGCACAGCCCTTGGCCACGGCCTGGGACTCTCGGCCACAGGCAAGGCGCTGGCCAGGCGGACGGGCGACGGCTGGGCACGCTCAGGCACGGCCTGGGCAACGGCCAGGCGAGCTCGGCCATGGCCTGGGACGGCGGCCAGGCAGACTGGGCGACTCGGCCACGGCAGGGGTAGCGGCTGGGCTGCTCGGCCACGACCGGGGAAGGCGAGCTAGGCGGGCTGGGCAGGCGGCCGACGATGGCCAGGTGAGCGGCGACGACGGCGACGGCGAGCTGGGTGGTGACAGCGAGCAGGCGACAACGGCAACGGTGACGAGCTACTGCTAGGCGAACGAGCTGACAACGAGGGGCTCGGTCATGCGAGCTATTAAGGCGCACTAGCGTCGGTGGCGAGCGGCTGCTGGGTGGCGACGATGAGCTGCTGGCGGGGTCGCAGCGGGGAGCTACTGGGCGAGACCAGCGGCGGCGACTGGTCCGGGCGGAGGGCAGAACTCGCTTGGGCTGACTGGCGACGGGTGGTCTCGAGGCAACGGCGGACGAGCCGACACGCGGTCGGGCTGGCTGGTGACGGCGTGCGGGCTCGGCTAGGCGAGCCGGACGACGACGGGATGAGCGAGCTGCTCGGCGAGCGGCGGCGGTGGTGGCTGGTCGAGCGAGCGACGGCGCGAGGCGGACGGCGAGTGGCGGTCGGCGGTGACTGGTCGGGCGAGCAAAAGAAGAAGAAGCAGAAGAAGTTGCGGGCGAAGAGGAAGAAGAAGGAAGAAGAAGGAAGAAGAAGAAAGAAGAAAGAAGGAAGAAGAAAGAAGAGAAGGAAGAGAGAGAGAGAGGGGTTTGCATGGGGCAGAGGGGGAGTGGACGTGCATGGAGGAAGGGGGGACGTGACCGGGGGAGGGGCACGCGCCAAGAGAGAGAGAGAGAGAGAGAGAGAGAGAGAGAGAGAGAGAGAGAGAGTCAACGCAATGATTGCGCAATCCAACGGCCCACGTTCGAACACGAAGTTGATCCAACGGTCCACTAAAAATCCCAATTATAAATTAGGAAAAGGCCGGTAGACACTAAATAAAATATACTAAGAGGGAGGTCTACTAGTCAAAATCCGCACCCGGTCCAAATTTCACTTTTCGATAATTCTTGACAATATTGACGCTGGCCACCATAATATCGACACCGTCCAATTAAATTCGTCACGAAACTCCGAGAAATTCGACACCAAAGTTCGGGCTCTAAATAACAGCCAAATTCGATCGAATGCGATTTTAGCGAAATCTCAAATTTAAAATAACCCGAGAGTGATCAGTTCTGAGTGAGATTCAACTATAAGCGCACTGACGAAATACACGTTTTATAAATCCCAAAATGGGTCGAAATTCGGAATGTCACAAAACCCCACGCTGCGGAGTATTGTATCGAGAATATTCCAATCAACTCTATCATAAGCTTTGGACATATCCACCTTTACTCCCACAAAAGCCCTGCCATTTCGTTTCTTTTTCATGAAGTCTATGATTTCCTGTGCCATAACTGAGTTCTCTTGTATATTTCTACCCGGAACAAAAGCCGATTGTTGAGGTGAAATCAAACAGCTAAGAAAACCTTTCAGTCTATTGGCTAACAACTTAGAAATACGTCTGTAGCTCACATTACAGAAACTTATGGGACGAAACTGGGTAAAAGTATGTGCGTTCTGCGATTTTGGGAGAAGTACTGTGAAAGTATGATTGATGAGGTGGGGCAACTGACTTGTACGAAAGAAGTGCTGTACAAATTGGATAATCTGGGCCTTCACCACATCCCAACATTTCACATAGAAGACGGCATGAAATCCGTTTGGGCTCGGTGATTTAAGAGGGGCCATCGCTTTTAGGACTATTGATTTCATCTTCCATTGGAATCTTCAAAAGTTCAAAGTTTTCATCTTCAGAAATAGCCTTAGGGAATAACTCCCCTATACAAGGGTGTGGATCGAGTGTTGGCCCCGAGAAAAGCTCTGTATACTTGGATAGAAAAAATTCTTTGATCTCATCCATATTCGTGATCCAACGGCCCCCATCATCTTGCACTGCCAAGATATAATTTTTGCGCTTTCTAATAGTGGTAGAGAGATGGAAAAATTTGGTATTTCGATCACTCTCTTGTAGCCACAATTGTCTTGATTTTTGCTTCCACATCATCTCCAATCTCTCCCATTGCTCATTAATATCCGCCTTGATTTCTTTTTCTTTCTTGCTATTCTCTTCCGAAGGATCATCCATATGAATGGATTCAAGTGATGAAGTCAACTTCTTAAGGCGTCGTTGGCAAATGCCAAAGTGTTCCTTATTCCATTTTTTGAGGGCTATCGCTGAGGATTTTTGTTTCCTATGCCAAGAGGCCTTTGAATTGTCTATCACGCTGTTCCAAGCCTCTTCCACTACATCAACACAGGTTGAGTCCCGCAACCAAGCGGCTTCAAATTTAAAAGGGCGTCGCGAATTATCCTCAAGAGAAGTTTAATTCAGCCAAATAAGAGAATGATCTGAATTTACGGCCGGTAAGTGGACAATCCCTGCCCGAGGGAATTTCTCACACCACGAAGTTGAATAGATTGCTCGATCCAGTCTTTTTTGAATGCTTGCAAAGCCCCCTCTACCATTTGCCCAGGTATAAGGTTTGCCTTTAAACCCAAGATCAACACAGCCCACTAAATCCATAAAATCCGCTAGGAAGCGACGAGATGGGCCCGGGCCCCTTCTGTTGGACGCCTTTGAATCATAGATGGTCTCATTGAAGTCTCCAATCCCAACCCAGTCCTCTCCCAAGTTTCGAACCTGACTAGTGAATTCTTCCCAAAATGCCTGCTTAAGACCAAAATAAGGGGGTGCATACACCAACGAAAGCCACCAGAAATGCTCAGGATTTTCTCTGTTAGAAACCTCCGTGTGAATTTGATTTTTGTCTGTGAAGGAAATAGATAAGACCAGAGGATCTTTCTAAATGACAGATAAACCTCCCGCTACATTATCCGCAGGAATTGAAAATGAGTGGGTAAATCCAATCCGTCGTGTAATAGTTTCTATCCGACTAGTATCACATTTTGTCTCTGATAGAAACACAATATCTGGATTACAAATTCGGCACGTAGCCTTCAACTCTCTCAGTGTGGGTATTCCTACAATGTCTCGGCAATTCCATGCTATAATATTCATGGCAACCTAAGGGCAGTAAATGGCCCTCCTCCTTTACCCACCAATCACAGAATAAGATTTACTCCTCAATCACCAACAACCGCCATAAGGAAACACCAAACTTCTCTGACAACTTTCTAGTAGGCATTAGAACAAACACTTGGTGTGCGCTCACCAGCAGAGAATATTTCAGCACAGACAGAGCAGATTGTCCTCGTCTCGGTCAGGGGGAGGTCGGCGATGATTCTGAGATGGGCGAGTCTCGAGATGCCAGCAGAACCTCTTGATGTTGATTCTTCTATTTGTATGGTAATCGAGGCAGAAGGTGGTCTCACTGGGGATGGTCGTGGTTTGGACGAACGAGATGTAGATGGTGGGTTGGAGAAGAAGATTGGGGGATCTCAAAACATCACGGGTGGAAGAGAAGCAGAAAGCGAAATGGATGATAGAGATGAAAAATGAAGTCAGTGGAAGTGGATGAAAACACCAAACTTCTTTGACAACTTTCTAGTAGGCATTAGAACAAACACTTCGTGTGCGCTCACCAGCAGAGAATATTTCAGCACAGATAGAGCAGATCGTCCTCTTCTCGGTCAGGGGGAGGTCGAAAATGATTCTGAGATGGGCGAGTCTCGGGATGCCAGCAGAACCTCCTGATTTGACTCTTCTATTTGTATGGTAATCGAGACAGAAGGTGGTCTCACTGGGGATGGTCGCGGTTTGGACGAAAGAAATTTAGATGATGGGTTGGAGAAGACGATTGCGGGGAGCTCAAAACGCCACGGGTGGAAGAGAAGCAGAATGCGAAGTTGATGATAGAGATGAATAAAGAAGTCAGTGGAAGTGAATGAAATGAAGGGAAAAAGAAGGATTAGGGTTTTTAGAAAAATGGGGAATGGGTTATGTCAGGTGAGGGAAGAACTGATTAAAATGAGAATGTATAAAGGAGATGGGGATGATGAAGTAGATGAGGTGAAAACACTCTCAGAATGAAATCGAGAGAGGAAGAAGTTCCCATGGAAGGGAGAGAAAAGCTCCCATTTAGGGAGAGGAATAATACGACTTCTTATTTGTTGCGATTGCCGGAATAGATCAAAACCATGGAATGGAGCGAGTTTCTTCACACTTACAACTCGTGGCTAATAAAATGTGAACCTAATATTAAACGGAGTCAATCATTACTGGTATATATCACACTTAACTTAAAAAGCATTTATTTAGGAGGATCGACATGAATTAAAATCCAACCAAGTATTGGACATGACATTATAGGCAACTAATCCAAAGTCATGATTAGGTTGACATATGGTCCAACATGATTATGTAAGCGCATATGTCGGTGGCACTATTCTTATTAAGGTAAGGAGTGATTTCGCTATAAATATGGATGATTCCCACCAAATTGATTATTCACAAAAGTAGAAGAAAAGCTCTATTCAAACAAAGTGATTAGAGATGGATCTCTGCTCGGGCAATGATTTACCAACAAGTTTCTTTTGACAGCACTTTTTGCTTTGCTTATTTTTTGGGAAATCCTTGATTTGATCAGAGTTCATTCTTTTTGTCAACGTCAACACAGTAGTGTGAAAAGATGTCGTTTGATGTACTTAAGTAATCTACAACTTGTGAGAATGCCAATGGAGTCTTTATTGATTTTCTTGTTTTTTCCCTAGGTTATTCTATTTCTTATTCAATTCTCTATTATTGTAATGAGTGATTTTTTCCTGTTTGTTCCTTCCCATGTTGCAGGTGGAAGTGTGCAACATGTATGTGGCACGAGGATCGGAAAATTTTGAAGATATGTCAAACATCATTGTAGATTAATGAGATTATTGTATTAATTCTAATAGTAGAAGTTAAGTTGATTTGTCTTCTTTTATGATCGTTTAGTGAAGATTAAGAGAGATTGTAATCTAGGAAAAAACAACTTTTTATTACCGTGATTGTAATTCTGTATTTTACGATATTTTTTTTCTTTTTTCTATGTCTGTACTATGTTAGAGCATACCTTCGTTGTGTGATATTTTATTACACGGAATGGATATTATTGATGGTCTCTATTTGCATTTTTAAAGAAAGACAATGCTCTTGCAGTTCCAATTCCCAAAAACCTGTTTGGTTTGTTTGAAGATCCAATCTAAACTTAAATGAGCTTTTGTAAGATCTGTAAAAATTGGACTGATTTAAATTTTCTACCATTTTTGATAAATTTCCTAAGATTTAAGACCAAGTGTTTACACTCTCCATGTAAAACGTTTTCTTCTTACTCATAAATCTTATAGAACTTTTCTACCAATTATACATAATGTCTTTATCTTAATGCTTGTAATTTGATGATTTGAACTTCCGAAAATTGTAATCAGCACGATTGGCCCGCCTATGCAATTTATAATATAGCGCTTTGGCATCACATTTACACTTATCCTTCCCATGATTTAAAATCAATAAATTATCACTAACAATTATCTCTTTAGAATTAGTATAAAGAATAAAATAGTATTAGTAGAAGTAGGAAGGAAATGTTTTTAAAATCAGTAAATTATCATTAACAATTATGCATCAAAGGGAGGTCATGGTCCTCAATCACTACCAAGCGAGGAATTTGGGTTGTCCACTGGTCCTCAATGGACATTCAACCAAGATTGAAGTAAGCTTTCTTATTGGTCTTCTTGCAATTTGAAATTGAGAACAATTCGGCTCGCTCATCTGTTGTGATTGCCGGAATAAATCAAATCCATGTAATGAAGCGAGTTTCTTCACACTTACAACTTGCAGCTAATAAAATGTGAACTTAATATGAAACGGAATCAATCATTACTTGTATATATCAAACTTAAATTGGAAAGCATTTACTTAGGAGGATCAACATGAATTAAAATCCTCCAACTATTGGACATGGCATTATGAGCAACTAATCCAAAGTCATGATTAGGTTGACATATAGTCCAACATGATTATGTAAGCGCATATGTCGGCGACACTATTCTTATTTAGGTAACTAGTGATTTACAGGCTATAAATATGGACGATTTCCATCAAATTGATCATTCACAAAAGTAAAAGAAAAGCATTATTCAAGCAAAGTGATTAGAGATGTACCTCTGTTCGGGCAGTGATCTTCTAGAAAATATCTTTTGACAGCAATTTTTGCTTAGCTTATTTTTTGGTAAATCACTGATCTAATCAGAGTTCGTTCCTTTTGTCCACACCAACATGTTAGTGTGAAAAGATGTCAAGTGATGTACCTCAGTAATATGCAACTCGAGAGAATGCTTATTGAGCAGTTTATTGATTTTCTTGTTTTTTCCCTAGGTTCTTCTATTTCTTATCCTATTCTCTTTCATTGTAGTGCGTGATTTTTTCCTCTATGTTCCTTCCCTTGTTGCAGGTAGGAGTGTCCAACACGTACGTGGCATGAGGATCGAAAAATTCACAAGATATGCTAAACATCGTTGTGGATTAATGAGATTATTGTATCAATTCTTATAGTAGAAATTAAGTTCATTTATCTTCTTTTATGATTGTTAGGTGAAGATTAAGAGAGATTGTAATTAGGCAAAAGCAACTTTATTATGATTTTAATTCTGTATTTTATGATATTTTTTTGTTTGTTAGATGTTTGTACTATGTTAGTGCCCACTTTTCATTTTGTGACATTTTATAACACGGCATGGATGTTATCGACGGTCTCTATTGGCAACGTCCAAGAAGGACGATGCTCTTGTTGTTCCAATTCCGAAATATGGGTGATTTGTTGGAGATCTAGTTTAAACTTAAATGAGTTTTTGTAAGCTCCGTAAAAACTACACTAATATAAATTTTCAATCCTTTTTTGCGAAGGAAAAGGAAAGAAAAATATGAATATGTACTAATTGAGCACCATATTTAAGGACGTGTGTTTCCCAGTTTATTTTTAATTTTGAAGTATTTTTAAAACTTGCCATGTGAAACGTTTTCTTTTTGGTAATAACTATCAGAGATTTCTTCTGCCAATTAGACAGAATGTCTCAATCTTAATGCTTGTAATTTGATGAATTGAACTTCCGAAAATTGTAATCATTACGATTGGCCTGCCTATGCAAATTATGATCTAGCGTTTCGGCATCGCATCCACACTTACCCAAAAGTTGAAAAAAGAACACACGATTAATAAAACTTCAATCGGCAAGTTGTGCTCCATCAAAAATCTTTCCAATCCACTTGTCCTGTGGTCAAAACCATTTGTGGTACAAATCCAGAAAACATCCAAATACATAACAACCCACTCAATCATTACCAATCAAATCAATAATGAGCAAAAGCTTCTCAAAATTTTATTTTTACATATGTGGTGTATGGTTAATTAATTTTTTGTCTTTTGTTTTTTTCTTCTTCTTTTCCCTATTTTTCCCTTTTCTTCTTTAGGTATTGACATCGCCTATCACCACTATCATCATTGTCGTTCGTCACTACTACCTTGTCGTTGGCCTGTGGCCGCGACATCACCATGACCACCGCAACGCCTTGCCTCTCTCTTTCTCTAGCCATCATCACAGTAGTTTCGTCCCTCTCTAAGGGGCGTCACCTCAAACTTGATGCGATCGTGACCTCCAAAAGGTTGCAATTGCCTTAAATCTTAGATGGTGTGCCCCTAATAAGAGAGAGATTGCTAATGTGGATGGACCATTACATAAATTTGATAGCAAGTTAATGGCACTAGCATCCACGTTAGCAACAAGCCATGAACTTTCACGAAGTCTTCGAAGGTCTCAATATTTGACATTGCAGCAAGCTTCAGTTCAGACCATGTGTAATTGCTTTGCCTTCCTTCGGCCGGGATTGATTATACATTGCTTCAATTGGTGTTCGCCGGTCATTTGAGGTTTTTCCGAGGTTTATGACGATGATTTGGGTCGATGGGCTCCAACCCAAATCTACAAACCGTAGGGCTTGGAGAAATTATGTGGATCTGCAATACTCCTATCGTATTATCATATTCATGGCGAATTGCATCATTGGTGTGGTTAGTGAAACGTTTCAACTTGATTATAAAGTATTTTTTCAACAGGGAATTTATATAGTGTACGAGTTTCTCTTTATAAAGTGAGGCCATGTGCCGGCCATGGCTACTCTTAGTCATATCTCCAAGATTGAAATTAGTTTGGGTAACTGTGTCGTGGAGTACTTGTTTGTGATTTTTTTGGAGAGGCAATGCAATTTGGAGTAAATGTGTCATGCCTTATCAGTTTGAAAATTTTAATGATATTAACTCATCACGGAAAATCCTAAACTGGCATATTTGCGATAAATTTATCCTAAACTAATTTTTTGACCATAAAAAATCCTAGACTGGTACACTTGCTATAAATTTACCAAAAACTAATTTTTTGATCACAAAAAACTCAAAACTGATATATTTGTGACAAGTTTACCCTTCGTTAAATTGAATTAATATCACAAAAAATCACAAACTGTTACATATATGACAAATGGAGGATAAAACCCTGAATCGGTACACCTGTCAATAGTCACAGATGTACTAGTTTGAGTTTTTTATTGTCAAAAAATTAATTTGAGGTAAATTTATCACATGTGTATCAGTTTGTGATTTTTCGTGATATTAATCCTAACCCTTTTTTGAAATGCAGATAGTTTCCATTGACATATTTATAGTTAAATTGGTCCAGTTGAGACACTATAATTACTCAGCTCACACAATAAAAACGATTTTCCTTCTTTCAGCGAAACTCTTTCGTACTAGCGTAGTACATATAATCCAAACAATGCAAGCCCCAAATTGCCCGGGTACCCCCATCATTTTTCCTCTCGTAGGCGAGACCTTCATCCCAAATTTTTACTTCGCCATTCAACAGCAGTTCGATAGGCGCCAACAGGGTCCTGTTTTTCTAGTTTCGAAGGTATGCTTTCGACTCTTTATCACTTGTTTTGATGCGAATTGTGAGGTGAATTTGACAGACGCAGAGCAGCTTCGTTCATGTCAAGGCACCCAAAAAACTGACTCCACATGGACTGTAGTATCTCCGAAGAAGTGTCGGATTAGTTGATGAGTGTCGAAGTTTCGATTTTGAGAGTTGGGTCTTGGGTGAAATGTGTTGGCGATTTTTGTATTGTAATAAAGAACTGTTCTTGATTGATTTTTGCAGTGTTGAGAGCTTGAACATGGAGACGAGTCCCGCCGGCGAAGAACCCACTTCGTGGGACGAACTGTACAACATCAATTTGATGCCCTCCGAGTTGTTCCTCAAGTTTCGGAAAGAAATTCAGGGAATCCGAGTCGGTGTTAATCTGGAGGTGTCTCTTCTGATTTGTCTAAATTCTGCTCGCGTTTGTTTTGCCACATATTTGAAGTTTGTTCTCTAGCAAGTATGATTGGCCTGGATGAATGAAAAAGGGTGATCTAGTGGCTAAATTTTGTTTGAGAGAGCTGTGGATAGATGAACCAAACCGTTTTCGCCAAACGCTTGGAAGAAATGAATGAAATGTTTCGTTCTGAGGTCATCTGCATATGGTGTCTGAAGCTTGGGTCAATTTTGATGTGAATATCTTGTTCAATCTTAATTTAATTATTATGTTGCTGACTTGGATTGGGTGTGCATATTGGACGTGGTTCCTGTCTAATTTGATGCGTCATACTCGTTCTTTGGTCTTGAAGACAAGTGCTGGATATTTTAGTGTGCGGATAGTACAACTTCGCTGTTTAATCAATGTCAGAGATTGCGGCACTGGCTGCCTAAATTACTGACTACTCTTCTAACATGCACGTGGGAGAGAATTTAAAATGTTAAAGGATTTTTATTGATGCTTCCATCTAGTTTAGGTTTTCAGATAGATTGACCTGAAAATTTGACGTGGCAACTTCGTGAGTTATACATACTCGAGGCCCTCTCGTTTGCTTCGGTGCGTAGAAGTCCATTTTAGGGCTCTGTGTTATAGCCATGTAAGGGAGAATCCAGAGAGTGTTGAACTATTCAGATAACAATCCATGTTTTCATGGGAGATAAAAGCGGTTTTGTTACAGTTTTCACTGATGTTTAATTAGTGAAGATGTTAGAAGTTGAGTAGATTAACGGGAGCACTTTTAGGGTTTTTTTTTTTGTGATCTCCATGAGTTTGAACCTCACTTGGCTGAGCATGTTGATCAGACTTGAATAAGATTTGTCACGCAGGATGTTACAGCCTTACAGCTATTCGCATAGAATCCATTGACATATGCTGATCAATATAATTTCTGTGAACCAATAGCTTGGCTTGGCTTTGTGTTCACTACTTCATCCTGATTGACTTAATACAGCTTCTGTCAGTAAAAGTCGCATATTGAAGTAGATGAACATAGACTTTCTTTTTCTTGTTGTCTCTTTTGTTCTTCTATAATCTCTGACTGCGATTTTAATTCACCAGATATTTGGATTTTGGTGTCCTCGTTCTCCATACTTCAGCTTAAGTGGAACAGTTAAGAGTATATTTGTGCTTAATGTTTGTGTATGTGTCTATGATTCATTATGATTTATGGTTCTCGAAACTTTGGGTCTGTCTTATAGTGCTCCAAGGATTGACCATCAAGCAAAATTTTTGTTGGAGCCTTTAAGGCCTGGTTATACTCTGCTTGTTCAGTTAATGCAGTTATGGAATATAGTCTCATTATGACTTCTTGATTTATTTTTATAATTCAGTTTTACAATGCTCCAAGGAATGATTTTCAAACAAAGCTTGTGTTCAAGCCTCTATCCCCAGATCGTCGGTGGAAGTTTGTCTATGAACCTATACATCAAGATGTGCGCATTCTCTCGAAAAAGATTCCTGTCACAAAATTCTTAAATCTTCAGGTTTGAGGCTTCTTTGATTTCACCTCTGTTTTGTGCTGGCATGGCTGAATATTCTCAATCATCAATAAGTCTGTTAACTTCTGTGGGAATTGAGCGATAATTGGTAAAGCTTTTGGGGAGTCAGCTTGGTGTGCTTTGAAAATTACAGGTTGGTGTAGGCCACAATTTTCAGTTAAATGCAATTGGTTGGAAATGGAAGCTCACCACATGTTTGGGTGGAGATGGTGTATCTCGAATTAGAAATAAGACCACTCTTGGACTTTGTCCAGGTGTAGATTTTCGATTTGGGTGGAGGGCTGATTATGTTCTTCCAGAAATCACGGGGTAAGTTTCTTCCTTCTCAATTCCACTATTTTGCTCTCGGAAGAAACTAGATGAGCTGTAACACCAAAACAAGTTCTAATTCTATCAACTATTTGGTGTCATGTTTTAAAATCTTGCTAGGACAAAGCATGATGATTATAACATACAGTGACATATGGGTGTGGGTCATGCGCTTCCATGATTTATTTCACTTTCTTTATTAAGTTTTTCTGTGGTTCAAGTTGTGTGTTTCGTGTAACAGGGGTCTTGGTTCTGATGAGCCACTATTCAACATGAACTCTGGGCGGTTGCAAGCATCGCTAGATAGAGTGGAAGCCATTTTAAGCTATCCAGATACTGTTTAGAGGATATTGGTGAAGAGATGGTATGTTTATTGGTTGGCTCCTTTGAACTGCATTAAGATTAGAACTACTAGCATTTAAATGAGTACTACTAGGCAAAGAATTGTATTGCTCAGAAGTTGCTTATTCTCAGGTAGTGGGGTCTAATGTTGTTTTTGTTCACACGTATTTGTGATATGGTATAGACTGGAATTATTTATCATGCTTTTGACCATTTAGTTGCATGATTATACAATTTTTGGGTTTACAATTTTTTCAGAGTCATGGACTTTAGAATATTCTTTTGCATTCAGATCATAGAGGTTTGATGATTTGAGTTTTTCTCATAGCAGATATTCATATTTAATTGCAGCATAAACTGTTTGCATGAATTCTGTATACAGCTGGAGAAGCAGGAACGTAGGGAGAGACGATGAGGTGGCGCAGTGGAGAATGAGTTTTGATGCCTTCATATTTCATCACTTTTGTTTGACAATGTCGATGTATATAAGTGAAGTATTGTAGTGTTACAATTCTATGCAAATCTGTTTCATCAGTTGTTTTTACTCTTCATTTTCACATCCCTAGCTTTTCTCTACATTTACTAAATATACAGTCATCTATGAAATATTTGTAGAAGCAAAAGTCTTGCCGCCATCAATGGGATTTATTTCATGTCAAGGTAGATGATTTGGGACGGTGTTTCGGCATTTGTTGTCACATCCTATCAAGAGATGTTTCCTACACGATTTTGAGCGTCCAAATGAGCCATCACTTCACTGCTTTCACATAAGCAGTACAGGTGCTCGGTGTCCTGGTGCTGTTCACCAAAGAAAGGCTTGACCTTTCGTCGCTGAGATCACAGAGAGACCCGAAAGAGGCCGAAGTCCTGGTGAGGCTGGAGTGTGGGGTTTTGATGGCTATGCTGTTGATAGAGTTGGTGGTGTTGGTGTTACGGGCACTGTGCACAGTTGCTGGGTAAGGGAGTACGAAGGGTTGGGCACAGAGAAGGACATGGAGGAGAAGAAGTGGAGCATGAGGATCGCAAAAGTGGAGGATCGTGATTTTCCTAAGCTAATGAGATGATGGTAAATTTCTTATCGGATCGTTATTTTACTATCTACACTAGTAAAATTTTAAAGAACTTGGTAACTTACTAATTTATTGGAATGTTGGTAACTTCTTTATAGTGTCAGTAGTTCACTAACCACACTTATAAAATGCGAAAGAAATCGCCAACTTACTAATTTAGCTTAATTTCTTTCGCATGTTGATAGTTGACTAAACACTTGTAAAATGTGGAATAAGTCGGCAAGTTACTATTTTATTAGGACGTGAACAAATTTGTTAAGGTGAAAAGAGCATAATTTGGGTAAATTCTATCTACAGGTAACTTTCGAGTCTCGTTGACTTCAGATTTGTGGATTAGCCAAATGAAGTCTGCCTTTAGTCTTGTCACAGGCCATTGGATAGGGCAGATTGGGTGTTACACCATCAAACTTTGTCATTTAAGAAGTATCCATATTTGCACAAATCAGACAATGTCTGTGCTGAAAGCACAAGAACTGTGACTGAGCAGTCCTAAGATTCTCTCACTCAAGTTTTCCTCACTGTTAGAGTAAGAAAACCCGGCAGGATTTACAGGTGAACTAGCCAATAGAAATAAAAATTTACTCGAGGCTTGAGGAAGTGTCACGAACTTATTCCGATTGCTGCCTAGCATGTTTCAATGATAAAAAAAAAGTTCATGAATAAACTTATTTTGCATATTATAGGCAAAAAGAACATGTCACCATCGAAATGATTCTCTTGTACACTACCACTATCATTAAAATTTTAAGAAAAAACCACAAGGGGCTGTCACGAAATCATACCGACTTCAAACTTGTTACACGAACAATTTACAGAGGTCTCATCAACCTTCCACCAAACTCAATTTACATTCTCCAATCACAATTCAACGGTCAAAACACTAGATTTGTCATTACATAGACTTAAAAATCCGATGCCCAGTTCCACTATTTCGCAAAGAAAAACCGAACATGGGTCAAAACAGATAATCAAGAACCTGCTTTTGGACGCACGGGAGAGCCGGAAATTCCAAGCATGGTCGACGAGGAAGACGTCGGACTCTTTGCCCATGAAGTCCGAAGTGAGTACGAGCCCACTCTGATGCCCATCCTCGCATAGCTCAATTTGGAAGCATGCGTTTCCGTCAAAGGTGTCGGTCGACAGCTTCTTGAAAAGCTGCCCGTGTAGCAACTGTTGCAACCCGGTAGCTGTCAACAGCAGGCCATGAAATTTCACGAAGTCTTGAAGGTCTCAATCTTTGACATTGCAGCGAGCTTCAGTTTAGACCGTGTGTAGTTGCTTTGCCTTGCTTTGGCCTGGATTTGATTAAACGTTGCTTCAATTGGTGTTCGCCGTTCATTCGAGGGTTTTTTGAGGTTTATGATGATTATTTGGGTTGATGGGCTCCGATCCATATCTACAAACCGTGGGCCTAGTGAAATTTAGTGATCTGCAATTCTCCTATCGTATGATCATATTCATGGCGATTTTTTACATCAATTTGTTTGGTTAGTGAAACATTTCAACGTGGTTATAAAGTTTTTTTTTTTTAAATGACGGATTTACATCGCGTTCGACTTTCTCTTAATAAAGTGGGGTTGTGTACCAGCCACGGCTACTGTTAGTGATATCTCCATGACTGAAAGTTTAGTTTTTGGTTTCATCTATTTTCTTCATAATTTAAACCTTAAGCCCAGTTCATCGATTAAGACAATGGCTAAAAACTCACTTTTTCCTCCAAAATTTTTTGGGTCACTCCCCCCTCCCCACATGAATATAAGAGTTAGGAGACGACAAAAACCTATCAGACACCCGTCATAAAATATTCGGATTGAGTCATAATTACTCTCCACCACCTAAGACTCGAAAGTTCGAGGAGTCCATCAATGTAACCTCTCCAAAATGCTAGCATCAAAACGTACTTATGCTCAAGTAGAAAGTAGGTGATGACTTTACCCCAAGGTCAACTACCCTGATAATAATTCAAACTTAATTTGAACCGATTTTGTTTGTTACTTTTTCCTTTTATCAATTATCGCTGCGTCACATAAAACTGTATTTTTAAAGAGGGCTTAAAATAATTTATTTCATTTTCTCTCTTTATTATAAAGCACATTCAAACGATCTTTTAACCTCAAACATTGCACAAAATGACTATACTCAATAATTGCAATTTGAAAGGGCCATCACAAGTCCATCGTACTCCCTAAATCACAGCTACATTTTAGATTTTAATTTTTCCCCTAAATAAGCAAATCATGTAAGCTGTTTTCTAAAAAATTTCTCACACTTGTTTGTGCCCTTTTGCTAGTGTTTAAAAAGAATATATTTTGCTTATGGTTAGCTAATATCGATTTAGTGCTCTGACATCGATGTGCTAAATGATACAAGAGTAGTAAAGAGGGAATAAGGGAGAAACCCTCTTCATCTCCCCCTAGAAAATACCCGTGGGAGTAAAAATTACCAAGACGTGACAAAATGGACACATTATATTGGCCTTAGACTTCATGGCCATTTTGGAATTGAGAACAATAAAATCGATGATGATAGATCAAGAGCATGGCCATTTTCATGCCTATTACATGTCAAAATTGGAATGGAGTGAGTTTCTTCGCACTTTCATCACTTGCGACTGATAAAAATGCTGCCCTAACGTTAAACGAAATCGATGATTGCTTGCTTATAGTCACCAACTTGGAAAGCATTTAATTAGGAGGATCGACATGAATTGAAACCAGACCATATATTTGACATTGCATGATTGACAATTAATCCAACCCATTTTGAGTCATAATTAGGTTGGTAGATTGTCCAACGTGATGAAATGTAAGTGCATATAGTCGAACGTGATGAAATGTAAGCACATAGGTCAGCGACACTATTCTTATTATAGTAATAAGTGCGTCATAAGCATTTAATTAGGAGGATCGACATGAATTAAAACCCAACCAAATAGTTGAAATTGTATGATTGGCAACTAATCCAACCCATTTTGAGTCACAATTAGGTTGGCATATTGCCCAACGCGATGAAATGTAAGCACATAGATCAACGAAACTATTCTTATTTGGGTAACGAGTGAGTCATAAGCATTTAATTAGGAGGATTGACATGAATTAAAACCCAACCAAGTATTTAACATTTTGACTCATAATTAGGTTGGCATATTGTCCAACGTGATGAAATATAAGCGCATAGATCAGCGACACTATTCTTATTCTGATAACGAGTGAGTCCTAATCATTTAATTAGGAGGATCAATATGAATTAAAACCCAACCAAATATTTAACATTGTATGATTGGCAATGAATCCAACCCATTTTGAGTCATAATTAGGTTGGCATATTGTCCAACGTGATGAAATGTAAGCGCATAGGTCAGCGACACTATTTTTATTACGGTAATAAGTGAGTCATAAACATTTAATTAGGAGGATCGACATGATTTAAACCCAACCAAATATTTGACATTGTACGATTGGCAACTAATCCAACCCATTTTGAGTCATAATTAGGTTGGCATATTGTCCAACGCGATGAAATGTAAGCGCATAGGTCAGTGACACTATTCTTATTTTGGTAACGAGTGAGTCATAAACATTTAATTAGGAGGATGGACATGAATTAAAACCCAACCAGATATTTGACATCGTATGATTTGCGACTAATCCAACCCATTTTGACTCACAATTAGGTTGCCATATTGTCCAACGTGATTAAATGTAAGCGCATATATCAGCGGCACTATTCTTATTCTGATAACCAGTGAGTCCTAAGCAATTAATTAGGAGAATCGATAGGAATTAAAACCTAACCAAATATTTGACATTGTATGATTGGCAACGAATCCAACCCATTTTGAGTGATAATTAGGTTGGCATATTATCCAATGAGGCGAAATGTAAGTGCATAGGTCGACGACACTATTCTTATTCTGGTAACGAGTGAATCATAGGCTATAAATATAGATGATTTCCATCAAATTTATCATTCACAAAAGCAAAAGAAAGGCTCTATAGCAAAGTGATTAGAGATGTACCTCTAGTCGGGCAGTGATCTACCAAAAAATTTCTTTTGATAGCAAACTTTGCTTTGCTTATTTTTTCGTAAATCACTGATCTGATCAGAGTTCATTCCTTTTATCAATATCGACGTGGTAGTGGTGAAAAGATGTTGAGTGATGGACCTCAGTAATTTGCAATTCGAGAGTAGGTTTATTGAGTTTTTATTGATTTTCTTGCTATTTCCTCATGTCATCTGTTTCTTATCCCGTTCCTGATGCCGAAGCGCGATAGAAATTAGGCTAAACAGAAGAATCGAAAGATAACGAGGAACAAACTGTTCTCTCAATCGATTAACAATCAAAATATCCAAAGTCTACTGCCTCTCAAAACCCTAAAAACGAATTTATAAAGGGTGTTAACTCTAATGACAAAAAAACGCAAAAAATACAAAAATACCCTTAATTCGAAAATTACTAAAATAATTAAAAAAACCATCTAAACGACCCCGAATCGCGAAAATTCATCGTTAATCATAGCCAAAGGCTATGAGTATTGATCAGCACGCCGTTTCGCTTTAGCCGATCAAATTTGAGCTCAATCCGACATCATTGACTTCAAGCCCGCCGGTTCGTCCAGTCGCATGACAGGTCCGCCGGTCCCCTAGGTGCATCAGTTCCCTTTCTTTATAATGGGCGATTTTACTCTCTTTTTTTTCTTGTTTCTTCTCTTGGTGCAGGTAGAAGTGTCCAACATGTACAGTGGCATGAGATCAAAAAATTCACAAGATATGTTAAGCATTGTTGTGGATAAATGAGATTCTTTTGTTAATATTTATAGTAGAAGTTAAGTTTATTTGCCTCTTCTTTTATGATCGTTTGGTGAAGATTAAGAGAGATTGTACTCTAGGCAAAAGCAAATTTGTCACCATGATTGTAATTCAGTATTTTACCTTGTTTTTCTGTTTGTTTGATGTTTGCACTATGTTAGCCCACTTTTAATCATGTGACCTTTTACTGCACGACATGGAGGTTGTCAATGGTCTCCATTTGCAACTTCAAGAAGGACAATGCTCTTGTAGTTTCAATTCCCAAAACAGTTGATGATAGATTAAGACCATGGCATAGGTCTACATAGCTTCGGAGATGGCTAAGCTAAGATGGTGGCCGATAAAAATGACTTCTTGAAGCTTGAAAAACTACAAACCAAAATGAGGGTCTTGCCTGAGCTCACCAAAGGGGATTCTGATGATTGCCAACTGTCATGAAAGGGTCATCGGAGATTGTGGAGCAACGTCAACGGTCTGGGTGATAATTTTTAATAATATTTTAATATTTTTTTAAATTATTTATTTATTATTTTCTTTTTCTTTCTTTTCTTTTTTTTTTCTTCCCTTCTTCCTCTAGCTGGTCGCCGAGCCTCAGCAATGGCGAACGACTACACAGAGGCAACCTCGGCCTCAGGCAAGCCTCGCCTGCCCTTGGCAAGGCTTGACCGTGCCATCGCTTGGCGAGACTCGCCTTCGCCAGCCAATGGCAAGGTCAACCTCGCCCGCCTAGCGATGGCAAGCCTCGCCCCCACGCCATAGGTCGGAGGGGGCAAGCTTTGCCAAAGGCCAGCAATCGGCTAAAGGAAGAAGGGAAGAAAAAAAAAAGAAAGAGAAAGAAAAGAAAAAAAGAAAAAATTCGAAAAATATTATTTAAAAATCATTTACGTTAGCGCCGACTACATTATGTAGGACGAATGGCATCCATGTCAGCGATTTCCTATTAAAATTGATCGGATGGACTGAATTGGCACAAATGCAAAATGTTTGATATTCAATTGGCAAAAAAAAAAGTGTTTTGGACTGAATTGACACAATTACAATAGATTTATGACTTTTTTTTATAATTCTCCCCATGACTTTCTATTGATTCTTGGTCAACCATTATCTTGTGTCCATCCCAATTCCCACAACTTGACATTATTTCCACCGAATTTAATGCAAAATGGTATGCTCTTAGTGATGAAATACAAAAAATGTGAATGCACAATATTGATATTATTGTTAAGGTCCGGCCAATTCCTAATTTTCTATGGTATGATTCGGCGGCGTAGTCAAAATTTAGGTGTCAACACACGTCACACTTTTAACGATAAAATTGGACGGAAAATTAACGGGTGCAAGATTTGTATTCAGAGGGAAAGTTAGTGATTTTTTATGAAACAAAAAAAAGTTTGGGTTAGAATTATTATGACGGGACCTAAATATTGTCCTTTTTAAGGGAATTAGGCCGATAATGTTAATGCATAGAAGTGAAGTTTTTTGGTGGTTAAGTATATGCAATCCGTTTCATCAGTTGTTTGTACTCTTCATTTTTCACAAAAGTACAGTAAATGTCAATGGGATATATTTCATGCCAAGGAAGATGATTTGAAACGGTGAACAGGCATTTCTCGTCATATTTTGTCATGGATGTTCGTGCACATTTCATACACGACTTTGATCATGCAATTGAGCAATCACTTCTTTATTTTCAAAAATGCTGTAGATTAGCATATGCTTTTATGGAACTTATCTCGTTTTCCTTCTTGTTTTATTCTTCTAGCATTTGCTAGAGTCGGGAGATGCACTTGACATGCTAGCAAGCACCTATTCAAGTGATGTGCAAAATGTAGCTCAAAACATTTTCTTGATTATATGCATTTTTATGAATATTTTTCTAACATATTCTTTTGATTAGTGGGCAACATTATGTTCTATCTCAATGTTTCACTTTTACAATCCTAATTTTCATGCCTCTCTCTCTCTCTCTCTCTCTCTCTCTCTCTCTCTCTCTCTCTCTCTCTCTCTCTCTCTCTCTCTCTCTCTCTCAATACAATTCTCCATACTTTCATATAGGGAGGGAGGGAAGCTTTCAGAATCTTCCCTCATTTCTTCACTTTCACCAACCAATTTTTCAGTCATCTCTCTCTCTAGTCTCTGATACAATTCTCATGTCATTTTGTAGAAAGAGAAAGGGCTTAAGCTTTCAAAATCTTCTCTCACAATTTTTTTAATGGAAATTTTCTCTCATATTTTAATAAGCCTTATTAACGATTCTGTGCCTTTCGGCTTTTGAAACGCATGGGAGGAAGCGAAATAAGTGATGCCCACCCATTGCACCAACCCAAGACGAGAAATAAGTAAAGCAGGGCCCTTTCCATGGAACTTGGAACTTTGCCTCTCTTTAAAGTTCAAATTCTCACCTCTTGCTCTATATCCATTCATCAGTACCCATTATATTTGAACAACAAAAAACCCAACTCCATCATATAACAAACACCCAAGTAGACCCCCATAAACAAAAAAGAAAATGTCTGCGGTAAAGTTGACTAAGTTCTTGCTCATTCCCGAATCTCTTGCTCTCTTGCTTAAATTTCGTTCTGGTCATCCTCTCTGTAGGATCTTTCGCTTGCATAACTCCTCAGAATATCCCAACTTCGCTCGGCCTCATGTTCCTCTTAATATTGTCCATGTGGCTCGTCTCCTCTTTGTGGGCTTCTATTCCCAGCTCACTCGCTTCTGCTTCACAACCCACGTCTGAATCTTCCTCGCTTCGCTGTCCGGCCAGGTGCTTAGCGTCCTGGCGCTGTTCACCAAGGAAACGTCAGGCCTTTCGCTGCTGAGATCACAGAGAAACCCAAAAGCGGCTAAAGTCCTGGTGAGGCTGGAGTGCGGGGTTTTGATGGCTATGTTGCTGATGGAGTTGGTGGTGTTGACGCTGATGTGCACCGCGCATGGTTGCTGGGTGACGTAGCACGAAGGGTTGGGCGCAGAGAGGGACGCGGCGGCGAAGAAGCAGAGCATGATGGGATCGATGGCCATCTTGTGTAGTATGGAGAATTTGTGTGGATCGTTGCTCTATTTGAATGGATGAATATTGATGGCCACGTTGCCAATTCTTTGAAAATTTGGGTTCACTTTAATCCGACAATGAGCAATGAAGTATTACAAAAAACACATTGACAGAAGGTGTGCACTTGACAGCATACATAAAACTTTAGTTTAAGTATGGCTGATGTCATAGTTGAAAAGTCTTAAAACATGAGTAAACACCATAATATTCGCATTTCACACATACAAACAAGTGCAAACAAAGATCATCACAAATGTCCTTGTCTATTAATAAGCCAGGATTATTCCCAAAGCTTCAAGGGACGGTAGAGGAGAGGCCAATAGGTGGATCCGACCATTTCAAAATACAAGGGAAGTTGGAGGATTGCGAATAATACGACAGGGATGGCAGCGAACAAAGTAATTGGAATGTAAATCCCTATCAATCGATCGCTCTCGACGAATCGTTCGCTCAGTACGATGGTAAAAGCAGAGCCGAATGCCACCAACATAAAGGCCAAGGAGAGGAAGAGAAAAGTGAGGCCCAGTATCATTTTTCTCGGTAGTGATATGAGGAAATCTTCTGCAGCATAGCGTGAAGTTAGGATAGCCAAGAACATCAAGGTGGCGGTGACAGAGGAGAAGAGAGCAAGAGCGTCTGCAACTGCGAATACCATGAATGAGTGCTTACACAGAAAGTTCGGGATCCCTACTAACGTCGAGCTCGGACACGAGCTCGGGCTCTGGCTAGGGCTCGGGCTCGGGCTCGGGCTCGGGCTCGAGCCCTCTGTTTCTCCTTTGTTGCCTCCCGGTATAGTAAAAATTGCAGCAAAAGCTACTGTAATGATGAGAGTCGAGACAAGGCTACATGATGATGATGTATCCTTCATCCATTGCCCTGCCTCTTTGAGCAATTGTTTGTGTTTTTCGACAAAATCATCCCAATATGGTTTTTGATCATCTGGCAATCTCTGCCCTTTTAATGAAGGATGGATCGTATCTTGCAGCAACTTCTGAAAAATTAAGGATGCCTATCAATATAAATATAAATAAAAAAAGCACAAAAGGGTGGCAAACAAATAAGGTGAACCAACCTTAAGTTTCGAACTTTTAGAAGAGGAATCACTTGTATCTTCCAGTACCTTCAGAAAAATAAAGGACGCCTATCAATGTAAATGTAAATTAAAAAGCACAATTGAGTGGCAAACGAATAAGGTGAACCGACCTTAAACCACTGGAGTTCCCTTTGCATAAGAAAAGGTGCTCCAGAAACATCTGTCGGTAGACATCTTGGTGGCCATTCTACTACTGCCTTCATGAGGTTGCGTTTCGTCATCGTATCAGCAGTCAAAAATGGAATTGTGCTGGCTGAGTTCACTAGTCTAAACAACTCCACATGCCGTCCGTTCACAACTTCTTCTATCAGTTTTTTTGTGAAATTTTCATTCCACGTCAACTCTGGAAAATACTCGAAACATAACTTGACAATTTCAGAGATTCCACGAGATGCAGCCTCAAGGACAATTCTGGGAAGAAGCTCAGGTATTTCGGGAGTTTCCATTTTTTTCATATCATTCTTCATCTTGGTAAGAACTAGCTCTGCAAACTCAAGCGAGCATTTGTGCCTCAATTCAATCCTATTGATCAAAAGTGCTGCACCTACGCATAAGCAATTTTCCAAACGATGAAGCAAAATTTATATGGCTTGGAAATCAAAATGCACGTGTCAGAGAACAGATGAATCTGTCGATGGACACCCAATGTCATGACAAATTAAGAGTTCTTTTTTTTTTTTTTGAAAAATTGGTAGATTCAGCAACGGATCAATATATCTGATTTCAATTGATTATTTTTATAAATTCCCCTAAATAGATATATAACGTTTAGACTTAGAATTGAATCTTATTGAATTGCGTTGCCATATATAAATTGAGAGCCAGTCTATATTACTACATACGATCGGGATATATTGAAAATATCAATTTACAATTTTAAATTTAGGGATCTCTACCCATGGATGAAATGAGGTGTTTCTTCTATAAATACCACTACAGTTTTGTGTACCTGGTTTTGTGGCAAGATCCCAGAGTGATATCTTGAACCACTTAGGTGCTGATAAGAGGAGACAAGCATCATGTCAGCAAATTAGGAATTGATGATGAACAAAAAGATATATTTGACAATAACCAAATTTAATAGTGCTTAACAATGCTAGACAACTTGGATCCATCAACCTTTATGATCTGAGATCCAATTCTACAATTCTCAACAATTCTACTTGGCAATTTGATGTTGAGTAAGATTGCTCGACCAACTTTACAAATGTTACATTAGATATTAATTTGTGACATACATCATGCTTTAGATTTTAATTTGTGTAGATAGATGTAGTCCTTGTCCCTTAACGTTTTCGTCAATGGATCCCTGAATGATATGCTTTTTGCCGTATTAGTCCATCCATTAAACAGATTATCAGAAATACCTCGAGGCTTCTTTGTTCCTTTGGATTCGTCAAATGATGTATCGACCAGGTTTAAAAGGATACCTATAACTGGGAATAGATAGAGTGATTAGAGACTATCTTCGTGGATGGAGTTGCTCGGATTGTGTGCATCTGATAAAAAAAAAAGTGCAAGAAGTACCTACATTTATTAATAGATTTTTCCCAAAAATTGAGTCTAGCTCCACTACGGAAGTTAGACTCCATCTTCGCCAAGTATCCCAAAATGCTATTGTTTTCGTCAGGTAACACTGATCGTTGGTATTGCTGAGCAAAATACAAAGCTATGTCTTTTGGGACACAACAACAAAAAGTTAATCCAAGTAAACAGTGAAGGAAAAGAGATGAGCGAGTGTAATTTCTTACCCAAATGGCCGGCCATAACAAGGTTGGACATGGTGCCATAAATTGGGGCGGATTTTTTACGTTTGGCCAGATACCAAATAACGTCCTTTTGCTTAGGAGCATATTGAGTAGCAATCCACAGTGCATCGGGTACACTTTCAAGTTCAGCATCAACTTTGTTTACTAATGCCTTTACCATTTTTATTCTTCCTCTCATGGCAGCATTCTGGAGGGAAATACTGAAATCGAAATTTTTATATCCCAGATGAAAGCGCTTGATCAGGTTCTCGACCAATTGATCTTGTGAGGCCATAATTGCAATATTGAGCACAGTAACTGATTCATCTTCTACTTTCAAAACTTCGGCTGTCATTGCTTCGGGATCTTTCTTGAGGATGTCCTCTATAGTTTTCCAATCACCTTTCTGTGCGGCTACAAACAAATCTTCATATTTTTTATTGACCACTGGCATCGGCATAACTGCAAGAATTGCACATCAAAAGTGCTCAGGCTTTCGCACTTTCTGTGACAATTGCACCTGCTCAAAGCTCTTGATGAAACGCAGATGCAAGCGAAGGGGCTGTTGTTTACTCAACATACCTTCCTATGAGCACGTTTATTTACTCTTTGAATGTGAAAAGTTTTTTGTTTTGGGCTTTCTCAATTATAATTCCAAATATTGTTCATAATTGAAAATTAAGAAAACATTATATTTGAATTGAAATGTAAGCATTGTATGCTGCGACATTTAAAATGTTCAGATTTAAAAAGTTAAAAAATTATAAGAAAAGATTGACAAAAAAAAAAAATAGTTCGAAGTCACAAACCTTCAAGTGGTCCGCCACTATCTTGAGAAGCTTTTGATTGATTCGTGATCGTCATGTACACTTCAAACAAAGTTGGTCTGCCCCTATCTCGAGAAGCCTCATCAATTATCGGGCCTTCTGAACTTGCTTCTATGAGAACCTCTTTGTTACCAAAAAAAAAAATGAACATAAACTATTTTTTCAAAATGTTTTGGAGTTAAAGAAGTCAAAATGCATGCAAAACCAAGATTTATGAAAAACAAAAGTTAAAAGTTCGAAATGACAAACCTTTAGTTTTTGATTGATTCATGATCCCCTGGTAGTCTTCAACTGAAGTTGGTTTGCGACCATCTTGGAAAGCTTTCTCAATTGCCATGCCTTCAGAGCTCATGTCTACGCAGACATCTTTGTTACCAAAGAGAGAAAGGAACATAAGTAAACTTAGAAAAATAAATTGCACTTTGTATGCTTTAGATCATCTAAACGTGATTAGTATGAGGCTCGTTCATTGCATGGAATTTTTGGTGTTAAACTTATATGGTAAAATTCTAAACAAAAAAAAAATTAACATTAAATTTAATGGAATAATTATAAACTACTTCTATACACAATTTCACGTAATAATTATAACAGAATTGTACATAAATAAAATTAAATGAACTAACTTAATGCTATATATTTCATCAACTAATACGATTTATTTAAGTTACAATTCATATAGGATATAAATTTATAACATTTATTGCTACTATCATACCAATGCATTGCATGGATTTTTTATTAAATAAAGTGTATTGATTAAACTTTATTAGTTGAATTAAAGGTTGGGAAAAAGAATTGATCTGATTTTTCTTACAAAATCTATATTATTTGTTTCTTTTCTTTTGTGGCAAGAACATGCCACCATCCATGTATCTAGAGGAATGTGTTCGTTAGTGAATTTTCTCTTTTAATTTTATCTTTACACTTTGTCATAATAGTGACAACCATTTCTATTTTGGAGATACTAAGTGAATTGACTAGTTCGAGGATCATGTCTTCATAGGTTTAGTCTCGTGTTGTTTCTTAATGAGAAGTAATTGACTATTCAAAACCCATTGGTTTGCCCTCAGCTCTTGATGAAATTGCATTGTGGACAATCAGTTGCAAATTCAATTTGAATTTTAAGTAAAGATTGGAAATAATTAGTCCCTAAGAGGTGATTGTTTGGGCAAAACTCTCTGATAAGAGAAAAATTTTCTAGTAATTAATTTTAATAAACTGATCATTAAGGGAAGAAAATTGCCAAATTAGTTTTAAACCTTTTGTACGGATGCTAATTCGGTTCTAAACTTTTCAATTATTTCAATTTAGTCTTAAATCTTCGTGCGAATTTTCAATATAGTTATTCCGGTCTTTTTTTTGTCGGAAATTATTGATATGACAGTCTAGTTATTGCTGGCTGTCCTAGTACGCCGCCACGTCATCAATCCTGGGTGAAAATTGGTTGAAACGATTACATCGAAATTTCACAAAAGTTTAAGACCGAATTGGAACAATCGAAAAGTTAAGGACCGAACTTTATCTTAGATTCCGCGCAAATTATCTTAGGTTCGACTTGTTAAGCAATGAAACAAAGAAATGCGGTAACTTTCCATAAATTGTTTATCCACGATATTGCCTATATTACTTCGAAATTAACACACAAAAAACATGGGAAAAGTGCCAAAAAAGTCATAAACTTTTTGCATTAGTGCCAATTTAGTCCTAAACCTTTTTTTGGTGCCAATTTAGTCCTAAACCTTTTGCATTGATGCCAATTTAGTCCTAAACCTTTTTTTAGTGCCAATTTAGTCTTAAACCTTTTAAATTGATACCAATTCAGTCCTAAACCTTTTGTTTTTGTGCAAATTTAGTTCTTCCGGCCAATTTTGACTGGAATTTGCCGACGTGGACGCCTGCCGGCCGGCGGCCAGTCACCGGCGCCGACGTGGACAACTTTAATAATATTTTAATATTTTTTTGATTTTTGATTTTTTTCTTTTTTTTTCCACTTTTTTTTTTGTCTCTCCCTCCTCCAGCGACCGGCCAGAGGCCAGAGGCCGGCGAGCTCGACCCCGCCGGATCTGGTGAGGTCGAGCCTCGCCTGACCAAGGCGAGGCTCGAGCCCTCGCCGGAGGTCGCGGCGAGGGTGAGCCTCGCCATGGTCAGGCGAGGCTCGACCTCGCCAGAGGCCGCAGCGAGGTCGAGCCTCGCCCAACCATGGCGAGGCTCGCCCTTGTTGGAGGCCGCGGCGAGGCCGCCCTCGCCAGTGGTTGGCGAGGTCGAGTTCGCCGGCCAAAGGAAGGAGGTTGAGACAAAAAAAAAAGTTGAAAAAAAAGAAAAAAAAGGAAAAAAATAAAAATTTTAAAAAATATTAAAATATTATTAAAGTTGTCAACGTCGACACCGGTGACCGGCCGCCGGCCGGCAGGCGTCCACGTCGGCAAATTCCGATCGAAATTGGCCGGAAGGACTAAATTGGCACAAATGTAAAAGGTTTAAGACTGAATTGACATCAAAAAAAGGTTTAGGACTAAATTGGCATTAATGCAAAAGGTTTAGGACTTTTTTGACACTTGTGAAATCGAATCAGAACAAACCTGCCAATGGTTCCGCAACCGAACTGCCTTGGGTATCCATGGTGGATTCTTCGGCGTTCCGTCTCTCAAGCATGCAAAAATCTAAAGCAGAGAAGTATTTTTTACGTTGTTGAAGTGGAAGTTGAGCTCCATCCTATGTGGATCTTGTCCTTTTATACACCGACTTGTGGATGGAGACAAAGTTCCAGCTGTAGATGATGACGTACCATTATCTTTTCCTGAATGACGACTTCATTTAAAATTTTTATGAGATAAAAATTTTAATGGAAATTCAGTTTATTCGCAAAAGTGTAAATTTGGAAATTTTACTTTAAAAAAAATACAAGTGTCACATCATTACTTTTTTCTTTTCTTCCACCATCCCCTGATTTGCAAACAACATATTTCTAAGGATTTTTTTTCCAAGTGCACTAACGGTATAAAATTTTCTTTGCATAAGCAGGTTTTATAGAATTACACATATACAATTTTGTTTTTTGCGTGTAGATTTATTCCATAAACAGGTTTTTTTTTTATCGAACATAAACAGGTTTATATCTCCATTCTAAGACTGTTTGTGTAAAAAAAAAAAAGATCTGTACTCTATATTTCAACAGGCTTTATTCTGTATAATGGCGGTGTACATTTTCTTCACATAAGGAGGTTTTGGATAATGACACATGAAAATACTTATTTTGCATGTAACTCTATTCCATGGACAAGTTTATATTTCCATTCTAAGAATGTTTATGTTAAAAAGAAACTTTTACGATCATGATGTAGGTAATATATATCTATAATTTTTTTTATTTAACTGCCATTAGGTCCATACTTTCTGAACAATATGGAAAATCATTCTTTTCACCTCTCTTTTCTTTATTTTTTATTTTTGATCGCCAACTCAAAAGGTCTTCCAATCATAATTTGAGTATGTATTGCACTAATGTGTCCTTCTTATAAAAGTGATATATTGATATATTTAACTTCACCTCATAAAATGAGAACATCGTTATCCTCAATTAATTAAACTTTTTTAAATACATTTAGCTTAATGTGGGTATTCTCAAAAGCTTATCGGAACTTTTCCTAAAAAAAGAATAATTAACTAAATATGAAATTCATTTCATCTTTGAAAAAATAAGGAAAATGAAGAGGAAAAATCTAGATGGAAAGTTAAATAGTGGAATTAGTAAAACCAAAGAGGGAACGTTTTTCACCTGCACCGTGAGACATGAGCAAATTTGAAAGTGTGAAATCATATATGAAATTATTGAGGACTCTTCTCAAATTGTATTCATGCCACGCAAGAGAAGAGATAGAAAAGAGATTCAGAAGATCATTTGTATATGGCAATTGACTATTAGTCAACTCTATATTCTACTTTTGGCAGAATTTTATCTTATATAGTGTAGATTGAGGATATTCCAAACTTTTACATCGTCCAATCATAGTGAGCATTTGTAGAATGCTTTACAGATAGGTACGATGTGACTAGCTAAATGGCCGACAGAAGATGTCATTGAAGCGGGAGAATGCTGCCAAAGTTCCTCACCAGAAGGACGTGACACTCTTGCCTCTTTTCGAATCTAAAGCAGAGAAGTAATTTTAGGTGGATGAAGACTAGAAGTCGAAGTCAATTTGTGTTGCCGTGGATCTTCTCTTTTTAATGAATGACGACTTCATTTCCAAATTTTATGACATAAGAAATTTTAAGTAAATTTCTTTTTTTTCCAAAAGTGTAAATTTGGAAAAATTACTAAAAAAAGATACAAGTGTAGTTTCACATAATCAATTTTTTTTTCTTTTCTTCCATCATCCCCCGCTTTGCAAACTACATATTTCAATGGACTTTCATTCGGTGCACTTGCAGTTTTAAAATTTCTTTATATAAGCAGATTTTATAGAATGAAACGTACGATTTTTATTTTTATTAGGTTTGTTCAATAAACAGGATTTTCCATTTTAAGACTGCTTGTGCAGAAAAGACTCTGACATCGAGAGTGTATGTAACATTAATACTATTTCAACGGATTTTTATTATGTCAAAGGTGGTGAAAATTATCTTCGCGCAAGCAGATTTTAGATAATGACACACAATCGATTTATATTTTTTGCACATAACTATATTCAATAAATAGATTTATATTACCATCCTGAGACCTTCTTGTGTAAAAAAATTTTATTGTGCCAATGTATATAATATATATTTGTATTCATCATCGTTAGATTTTTACGACTCGAATGACATGGGGAAGATCATTCTCTTTGCCTTTTTTTGTTTTTTTGTTTTCACTGGGAGACTTTTGATTAGGAGTGAGCAGTTCCAGGTTCCGTACAGGTTCCAAGTGGAACCTGGAACCCATGAGAACAGGTTCCTTATTTTTTGAAACTTTGAACCTACCGTACATACCTTGAAACCTGAAACCTACCATGTCATAGGTTCCAGGGTCTATCGAGATTCCACATGTATTATTAATTGAACAATTACAGTGAATTATCACATTTAATGACCACCATTTATTGGTATGATCCACTGACCGTATGAAACATCAACAAGTCATAAAATGAAAGCTCAGATTAATGATTCCAGACTATACACTACAGGATCACACGAAGACATAAATCAAGAAAAAAGATAAAAAAACTTGTTTCAAGTTCTAGGTTACAAGTATATATGGAACCTCGAACTTACCTGTCGAAACAGGTTCCCTAACTTTTGAAACCTAGAACCTACCGTGCATATTTTAGAACCTAGAACCTACAGGTTCCCATCGGTCAGGTTATCAGGTTTTTCAGGTTCTACTGTAGAACCATGCTCACCCCTACTTTTGGCCACTACCACACTACAGAATCATGGAATTGCTACTTTGATTTGCACTGTGAAAGTTGTGACATTGCATCGCAATTGTTGGATTCCTATCCATAAGTTGTTCTCATTCTGAAATCCCCCAAGTCCGTTCATTGAAATCTGTGTCTAGCCAATTGAAATTAATGGTTCAATCTCAAGGATATCTCGGCCACACCAAACCAAAGAGTCTAGCTCCTACTTCATGTAACATATTGATATAATATGATACATCAAATTGACTATCCTCAATTGTTTCAATTCTTTAAGAAGATAGAGATATTTAATTGAGTCTGTGACACCAAATTGGCACTCCACGTAATAAGTTAGGGTTTTTCCAAAACAAATCCCCGTTTTGAATGGTAGATGCCTAGTCACTGGTCAGGTTTCTGTCAATTCATCCACCACCAACAATTTAGGGCACGAGCCACTCTAAATTTGAATTTTGGATTATATTAGGTTCTCTAATTTCTGTGATCATCTTGGTTTATAAAAGCTTCCCAGTCGTGTTTTGTAAGTTTTTTACTTTGTCTACGCACTCCAATCATCTTCATTAGCAATTTAGGTTCAACTCCGGTCATCGAACAAACATAACCTCCAAGAATATAAGCCATATGTTCTAATTCAATGAAATTTTACACGTAAATTCTTAATTATCTCCATTCTACCATTTGCGCATTATTTAGTAATTCAAATTTTGCAAAGCTTTTGAGGTTTCAAAGCATATTAAAATCCATTTACTTTTATTCGAAGTCATATTTTACGATTTAATTGGCCATCGATCATTCTCGATTGACAATGATTACTAATTGAAACCATTAAATATTTGACAATCAGAACCTGGCAAAAATTCAAGTACGACTTTTTTTATGTGACCACAAAGGAAGAATACAATGTCTCACTGGATTACTAGAAATGTGTTTAGTCTTTAGGATTTTGAATTCAATGACTTGATTAGTTGAGTCGTAACCCATCAAGAGCCGCCGAGCCTAGGGATTGAAGATCACTGTCTCGCAAGCATGATCCTAGGGGTGGGGATGCGTAAGTGAGGAAGTAGGGTTTCGCAACCATTTGCCTTGCTGGACTGGGATTTAGACAAAAAAAATTCCTGGATTATAACTTCTCATAAAAATTGTGCGATTTTCATTAGTTGCCCGTTATTTGTTTATTTACTCCACTTCTTATATTTTGATGGAGTTCCACTCCTTTTATTTTATTTTTTTGTCTTCTTCCTTTCTTTGTTTAACCTTTACGCTATGTTCCGGACCAGGAGAATATTATGGAAAGAAACCATGCCGAAAGAAAACACGTAGAATGTGCTGCCGGATACCAAGAAAAAAAGTGGAGTTAAGGCCATTTCCGCAATCCCTTGTGGTTTTGCGCATGACAACTTTGTCAGCCGTCCGATTCAAGTGTTTTCATATCAGCCATTCAATGGATCCGTGATGTCAGCTATTCGATTAGAAACTTTTCAGCAAAGGCACATTCGACCGTAATATATCTGTGGCCACGTTTCTGGATCACCCCAGCTGGAGAAAACTTGTGGAATTGGCTACTAAAAATGCCAAAATCACAGCATGTCCCTGGTATCAGAGGAAGACTCACGTGCCTCATGGCCATGATAATGATGAGCCTATTGGTCCATTCGAGGTTGGAACACTATTGTCACTGAATATCGTAGTTTCATCCGCAAGAAAAACGGGAGTCGGGTATAAATTTTAGACCATAACGATGTGAAGGTAACAATTCAAAGAAGTTGATAAATTGTTTAAGCTACTGTAATCTTGATATGTTTATTATAGTGTTGATAATTTACTTATGGCGCTTGTAAATTTTCGGAAGAGTTGTTTAATATACTAATTTATTTGGAAGTAAGTAAATTCCCAATAATGTTGGTAAGTTATTAACGAGTCCCTGATAATCAAGTTACTAGTCATACTTTTTTTTAGCAAATAATATTTGAAATCTACCAACTACGAGAGATTTTTCAAATTTTCCCTTGACTGGACGACGGGGAGGATACAAATTTAGATGAAAAGTCAATCGATGAAATTAGCTCATATTTTAATAATAATAATAATAATAAAAGATGGAACGTTTTTCACGTGCACCATGGGAGAGCGACATGTCTAAAAAGTGCAATTATAAAGGAAATTATTGAGCACCGTATCTTCTCTAATTGTACGCGTGCCACGTCAGGACGTCTTTCGTACAATACATTTTTGGCCTAAGGATGTGACATTGTTGGCTCTTTCTCCAAAGATCGTATGACATCATTGCTTACATCCTCAATAGGAAAACTGGGTCGCGTCCTGGCCGATACTTGATAGGGTGCCTCAGCATGAAAAGTTATGGAAGAGATAAGAGACGAGGGATATCGGCATGGAAGGGATACGAGAGTGGCTGAAGACCTTGCGACTCCCTCCCTAGGGGTATCGATGGTTCGATTTGATACAGATTTTCAGAAAACTTCAACCGATTTGAATTGTTTGGATGTGCATTAACTTTGAACAAAATTGCGCCCGAATCAAATATAACCCAAATTGAAGACTCGGTTTGGTTCAATTTTCTTTTTTGTAATATTAAAAAGAGATTTAGTAAAAAAGGAGAGAGAACGTGTACATTGTAATATTAAGAAGGGACGATTTTAAGTTCAGTTTGGTAAACGAAATGAAACTATCCAAATTAGAATAAAATAAATAGTTATTTTTTCATTATCCAAACCGAAATCCAAACTGAATGAAAAATGCACGAAAATTCAATTTGATTCGATTCTAACACCTCTCTTCGTGATTGCCCCTCGGTAATTTTTACGAACTCCGAGGGTGATTTTTTGGTGAGAGGGAATTGGATCATTTTCGGCCCACCAAATTCGGACCAGGCAATCCTTTTCGTTGTGTCTAGGGTGTTCCGGGGATAAGTGTAGCAAAGGAAAGGGTGCACGCCCATGTGTGCCCAAACATGGGAAAAGGAAAAAGTTATCGAAGCGACAAGAAGAAGAGCGACAGAGCTTAGCATTGATTTTAATTTAAATTGTCGGAGGATGGAAAAGCTTCCGTCTATATTTATAATCTATGGTAGAGATTTTTGTAGTAACATGATTTTTATTTGGATCTTTGTAATTTAAATTATTTAAATCTCGGGGCTATTGTTCATTACTTTTCGGTTATGGATATTTTTTGGAAATTTCGAGCCAAAGTTGAGAATGGTATTGGATTTACTCTATAATGTAGACGGTCCACCACCAAAATAGTGAACTGCTGATGGTTTTGAATTAGGAGAAATTTTCACGGGGAAAGTTAGAAAAGGCGGTGCCTGTCCTTGCTAATTATACTTGAATACGTAAAGAACAACTTAGATCAACTAGTGCAACCTAAAAATCTAACTTTAGCTTGTTTTCGTACCTACATTTGGCAATTTAATTTTTACAGGGGACTTGTTTTGCAATCGGGATAATGAAACCAAAGGTGCTGAACTTTTACCAATTATCTTTCGTTCGTGATCAGTTTTTTAAAAAAAAAATCAATTGGATTCTTGAATTATATACATATTTTATATCAATTAGTTACTTGGGGTCACATTTGTAATTTCATATAATCAGTTTTTCTTGTCTTCCACCATCCCCTGCTTTGCAAACGGCATATTTCATAGAATTTTATTGGGAAAATGACACAATCATTTCTCAAACTTTGATTCAATGTGTAATACGGTCCTTGAACTCTTAATTTATTTAATATAATTCATGAACTTTAATCCAATGTTCAATGTGGTCCATAAAATTTTAATTTGTTCAATATAGTCCATGAACTTTTGGGACATGTTCAATGTAGTCCCTGAACTATTTGAAAATGTTCAATGTTGTTCTTTCATTTTTTTTTTTAAGATCAAGGACAACATTGAACATCTTCAAATATTCAAGGGATTAAATTGAATATGTATCAAAAGTTCAAGGACTACATTGAACAAATTAAAAGTTCATGGACTACATTATACATTGAGCGAAAATTCATGTACTGTTTGTGTCATTTTTCCAATTTTATTCGGTGTACTGTGCACTAGGTGTGTAAAATTTTCTTTATATAAGCAGGTTTTATGAAATGACATATATGATTTTGATTTTTAGCAACAGGTTTTTCCATTTTGAAACTATATATGTAAAAAAAGACATTTTACATTGACAGCACGTGTAAAATGAATCCTATTTCAACGGACTTTTATTCTGTAAAAGAATGATGTAAAATTTTCTTCGCACAAGCAAGTTTTAGGTAATTATACATAATTAATTTATACTTTTGCGCGTAACTTTATTCAATAAACATATTTATATTCCCATTTCTAAAAAATATAGATGTAATGTTCTTCACGTGCATCAGGAGACAGAGACATGTCTGAAGACTGAAAACTGTGCAATTATGTACGAAATTATTGAACACTTTATCTTCTCTAGTTGTTCACGGGTCACGCAAAGACGTCTTTTGTACAACACCTTTTTGGCCCGATGACTTGAACATTTACTATTAATTTTTGATCATATTAAATAAATTAAAAATTCATGAATAATATTGTATATTAAGTCATAATTTATGGACTATTTATATTATTTTTCCGATCATAAGAATATATATATTCAAAAGCCAATCAGATTTATATTATATAGAAATGAAATGTAAACAGTTAATTTAAGGAAAAACACTACCAAAAACCTCAAACTATGTCACTTGTGATAAATTTACCTTGAACTTTTTTTTGCGACACGAAAAATCTCAAACTATGCTACTTATGATACATTTACCTAACAATACTTTTGCTCAAGGGTATTTTCGTCTTTTTCCTTTTTTTTATCTTTTGTTTCCTTTTTTTTTTCTTTCTTCTCTTTTCCTTCAGCCTCTTGGGCAAAAGTATGATGGGGTAAATATGTCACAAATGGTATAATTTGGAGTTTTTCGTATCACAAAAAAAAAGTTTTGAGTAAATTTGTCACAAGTGACATAATTTGAAATTTTTTGTGGTATTTTTTCTTAATTTAAAAGCTAAAGACGAGCCAGCAAAAATACAGGTTTCAAGATGGGAGCTGAGTGGGGCGTGGGGTCGAAGGGGGAGACCAGGGCTGTCGTCTTCTCCATCCTTATGAATTGACCCAAGTAGGAGCACTTTCACTGTCACACTCCCACCAGGCCACCACCCACTCCCACGGTCCCACCTCACCCCCTTGGCATAATTTGATCCCTTTCAACACATATTTTTAATCATATCCCATTTATTCCACTGAATTCCCTCTAGTGCCCTTTTGGAAAATACTTCATATTTTTTGTTATATTCACCAAAACTGCACTTGCGTGGTAAAGATGATTTGCTTTGATTTGTGTTAGAAATTGCATCTATTTGGTAGTCATTGCTAGGTCCTACTCATTTTTTTGTCACTTCCTAATAAATAGGGTCTCTTAATAAGGTTGTTTTGAAAAAAAAAACTTTTTTATTATCAGATGAGTAATTGTAATTTTATTAGTAGGTATTGCACCTTATATATTTAGTTGACTTTCGAATTTGTGCATTGTCTTGCACCATAAATAGTCTATTCGTGTAATATATCATAAAGTGATGTCAGAATATATAGATAAAGGACACCGATTTGTTTGGATTGGCTCGAGATGACAATGGCTCAGGGCATGATGGTTCACAGTCACGCCCCGCGCCCGCACGGGGCAAATTTTCCATTCCCATCCTTGCCTCACGTAACTATGTGGGTAGCCCCACCCCGTCCCCACAAAATTCTCTAACAGATTAAACAAAAAATTTTATGCAATAGAGATTATCTTTGATAAAACATAAGACTTTAGATTAAAGGGTGAACTTGAAATGAATCATTTAGTGGTCTTAATATAAATGTAAAATAAAATATAAAAAAGTTAACTTTTTTTACAAGCAATTTTTTAAATGTAAAATAACAATTTAGATTCTAAGACATTTTTGGAACAAGTAACCTAGCAGCGGCAGTAATGCCGGTAATAACAATAACATAAAAAGTAGACCCATTCGTTGTGCAACTTGTGTTGCTCTCATAGAAGTTGATTTCTTGCAAGACCAATTCTCTATCTTTGGTTCTCTGAATTCGTTTCGCTTTTTTGCTGGGGAAGTCGATTCTTGCGAGAAGCTTGCCCATTCTTCACAACTTGAGTTAATGATATTTGGGAATTTGTTTTGAGCTTCTATTACATTTACACGGGCGTTGGCGATAGCAAGAATAAGTCAAAGTCACGCAATGCAAAGCCAAATGACATACATGACTCGTGGATGTGATGCTACACCTAGATAGACATGTGATTTGAATATGTCTATGCATAAACAGGGAATAGATGTGAGAATCAATCCTTGATAGTGTCAATATTCAATTATTGAGTGACGACAATCATTCGATAGTCGAGCTGTTAAAAGTATCCATTAGATCGATCAAATCTGCTCCATCATTGTCAATAGCTCCACATAAAAGTGACGAAGGTACACAAATAATGGAGAAATGGGCAATGCATATTCAGTAGGTTTAGAAAAGTTGGAGTGGATTGACAGGTCCATTGTGCACGAAATGATGAAGATCAACCACAAATTCCGTGAACGAGTACAAACATCACGTGGTGGATGAACAGTTACAAGGGCGATAAGTAAAAGCAATATCAACCAGGAGCAAGTATTTACCGTAGCTACAGCTCAATCGGACTGTCAAGATCTGATGGGAGCTAGAATCCATTATTTTCAGCACAAAAATTCAGTTTAACATATATATATATATATATATATATATATATATATATATTACATTCATGTATAATAATTTTACATGAGCAGCAGTAACCCATTAGCCAAAGAATGCTAGAAAAACTCGATATAATTTATCATGATGTTCGATCCAAATATGTTCGTATCATGCTTATCTTTTTAGTATTGATAAGTAGCCATTAGAAATCATATGGGATCTTCATTTCATGTGAAAGGGATCACGCTTTGTTCTAGTCCTTAACTGGGATATGGTTATTAATTTGGCCACTGACATTGTGAGACACAGAATGAAATATGAAGTTGCTGAAATTATAGGGATTGGTTTAATTAGGTGATAATTTCGCCAATAACAGAGGAATCAGCACTTCTTTTTGTCCAACAAACAAACCCTAAGTTCTAACAGATGCTCTCATTAGTCATTTCCTCTTTTGCAATGTTTAAATATTAGGCGCTATAGAGACTCAATTGGCATCCGAATCGCAGCAGAACTCATTCCAACAAAATTACCATGCATGCGTTCCAGCTATTTACCGAAATTTCCTTGGAAAATCCAATTTTCGCCGTGAGAGAGAAACAGGAAAAGGGCAAAACAAAAAGAGAATTAAAAAAAAAAAAGGATGTATGGAGCAGCCCCTTTGCCCGGCCCTAATTATTTCTCCTTCCAAACAAATGCACCGTCGATCGTGTTCATGGGGATAACATACGCCTCTCATGACCGTACCACCGTCAATCACTCTCGGAAACTCATCTTCTTCTTCCTCCCCCATGCTTCACTCAACGCCCTATTAAGTTCATCCCCTGCAACACTTGACTGCGGAGTTGTTGGCAGCGGCTGCAGTTCAGGGACTAATTTGTTTGATCAAAAGTCAGTTGAATGCCTAATTAGACATTCTGTAACAGTTTAGGGACTCCAACATCTTTATCTTTTATTTTAATATTTTGTATGTGTATGATAAGGCCGTCGATCAACTTACACAAGATCAACAGCCCACACAATGCACAAGATTATCAACAATTATTTCAAAGAAAGGTATTTCCTAAAACTTTGAAGCTTTAATGACTACTTGTGAATACTACCGAATGTCATTGGTAAGACATCTCGCATTAAAATATGTCGGATGGACAAAATATTTGTCAAAAAATTGTACATATACAAAGAACCAACCTGAGCAAGCCTACCTCATCGTAACGTTTTGGAATCATTTAGGCTGCGTTTGATCGACCGGATAAAAGTTAGGATAAGATATGTTTTATCCTATCCTATGTTTGGTGATGGTCTAGGATAGGATAAGGTCGGATATAAACCGGATATAGCCCGGATAAAAAAATCCGAGGGGAGAGGTGGGATAGACTTGGATAGGATTTCTAATATATATTTTTTCAGAAACCCTATGCTCCACTCGCCGTCATCTTCATCCCCACACCTTGTGCGATTTCACCAAAAAAATTTCTCGACTTTTTTTCCTTCACCGACTCCTCCGAACCCGTGAATAGCAAAAAAAAAAAAAAATTTATCCTATCCGACTTTAAATCCGTAGTTCACCAAACAGTGGATAGGATATAAAGAAATCCTAGAATTTCTTATCCTATCTTATTCAGTCCTATCCTATTTAGAAATTCGAACGAGAAAACGCACCCTCAGGGTTAGTTCATCTCTCTCGTTCTTCCTCGTTTCGAAGGAAACAGAAAGAACGTGACACAAATGACTAAATTATTAACCTTAGACTCTCCCAGAACAGAGGAAAGGGACACAAGGAAAGCAAAAAAGAAATAGAAAAAGGCCAGTTCGCATGTAAGTGGTCCTAATTACCCCTTGTCGTTTTGTCGACTGCAACCCCAATAATGAAGTACCATCACTAGATACGTATCATTCACTAATGGGATGAACGTCTAGTCTACGAACGTAAGCTCCAACATGTATATGTAACCGTCGTTTTTTTTTTTTAAGTGGTTTTCTTATACTGTATTTTTTTTACGACACACACGGGGCCCGATCCGGAAGAATTGGAACAAGAACAGCTAGAATTCACTTTGCAAAGGGGACGCACTAGTCCAAAGATATTTAGGGTTCTGGAACTGACAGCGACGAAGACAGGTGAAAGAAGCCTCCGGGGTGCTCTCATAATTGTACTAGTCTGCGAAGCTTCAAGTCGTGGAATTGAAGCCTCTGGGTGCTCTCATAACTGTACTATTTGCTCGATCAAAACTGTGTTTTTTCTTCTTGGACTTCGAGCGAAGCGCACTTGGGATGAAGGGAAAAACATAATCGGCCTCTCTAATGGGGCAAAATGAAATTCTTCGCTTCAAGATATAGTGCTACTTGTTAGGAAAAACTTATACATACGTAACGCAATATTATTTATTATAATCAGAAAATATAGAAAGATATGACAGGGATGTCGATTTTTAATACAATAATCGCCAAGCCAATGTTTATGTAATATTTGATATATAAAGATGTTTGGATCACAACTTTTGTATTTGTTTTATAAAATTAACAGGAAATTCAATAGGAGATGAGATACAATTAGCCTAATCCCTTTAAAGTGATTAGTTCTTGTCAATGGTGTTAAGTAGCTTCACTACCTATGCCTTCCAAAATATAACACCTCGAACCTGTTTGTATTATCATTATACTAATACGATTCTGTCCAACATTTCTTAAAACTGACACACTTGAAGGAGTGAATTTCTAAAGAAGAATTATAATCTTGAATAACTCTATCTCCTTAGGTATTGAAGAAGACATTGAACTCATTATAGTGAATTGAAGAAAATCATTATGAAAAACTTCTTTTACGAGAGCTGAAGAGATGCTTTCTTTAACACATCCATTAATTCGTTCATTAATGCGTCCATCCAAACTGCTACAGAAGGGCTGACGATTGGCGTCCATTAATTCATCAATTAACGCATCATAAAACCGCTGCACATCGAAGATATGCGTCAATTTAATGCGTCCATCAAAATTGCTGTGCGAGAGCTAAAGAACGTGAATTGATAATTACTACACTACTTATTTTTAACATAGAATGTATATTTGCGCGATGGGATGCTTCTCTAGAAGAAATATCAAAAAAGTCGTAAATTTAATGTATAAATATTAATTTAATTTTAAATTTTTTAATTTGATCAAATATAATTTTATAGTTTTTGATGATTTTTTAATAAATTCCATCCTTCCCATCTAGAAAAGTTTTTGATGTGAAGGTCTAGGATTGGCATATGCATGTACGTGGTCCTAATTACTCCTTGCCGTTTTGTCGACTGCAACCCCAATAATGAAGTACCGTCACAAGACACGTATCATTCATTAATGGGATGAACGTCTAGTCTACAAACGTAAGCTCCAACATGTATATGTAACCGTCGTTTTTTTTTTTTTTGATTTTTAAGTGGTTTTCTTATACTGTATTTATTTTACGACACACACGGGGCCCAATCCGGAAGAATCGGAACAAGAGCAGCTAGAATTCACTTTGCAAAGGGCACGCACTAGTCCAAAGATATTTAGGGTTCTGGAACTGACAGCGACGAAGACAGGTGAAAGAAGCCTCTGGGGTGCTCTCATAATTGTACTAGTCTGTTTGCTTCACGTCATGGAATTGAAGCCTCTGGGTGCTCTCATAATCGTGTACTATTTGCTGGACCCGCCTCTGGGTACTCGAGAACCGTCAGTGGATGGTGGAACGTGAAGTGGAATGCATCTAATATTTTCTCGTGGGTGCTCTCATAATTGTGTACTATTTCTCGACCCAACTGGGTCTTTTCTTCTTGGACTACGAGCAAAGTGCACTTGGGATGTTGGGATGGAGGGAAAAACATAGCTTTTTTTTTTTGCTAAAAAGGGGAAAAACATAGCTGTTAATCAATTAAACTGCCTCTCTAATGGGCAAAATGCCAGCAATCTTTTGCAGAGACTTTCGTACTCTCGAGTGGTTTGAAAATTTGATAATCTTTGTCGAGCTTCTCTGACTCGTTTTGCTAGACGATTCGTCCTTATCAAAGGGAAAAGCAATGGTAAACAGAAGCATGTGCAGAAAATGTCGCAAGACGAGAGAGAAAAGAAGAGAACCCGTTATTAAGTACCGAAGATAACTTTTATCAGGAAATATGAAAGAGTAGAAGATGCATTTATTGCCAAATCCTTAAAAAATAATCTTTTTACGTGTAACGCGTATATCTGTATGAAATTCTTCACTTCAAGTTATAGTGCCACTTATTTTTAACATAGAACGTATATTTTTGCACAAAAGTATGCTTCTCTTAGAGAAATACCCAAAAAGTCGTAAACCTAATGTACGAATATCAATTCAATCATAAACTTGCTAATTTAGCCAAATACAATCATAGATCTTTTGATGATTTTATAATGAATTCCATTTAGCTCACTTAGATCGAAAAATTTTGACGTGGAGGTCCAATTAACACATGCCATCTTATAAGACATGGCCAGCGATTTGACATATACAGCTCTAAATGACGTCGATATGAGAAATTTTATAAGGCACCTGCTGACTCATCGAGTCACATACTTTCCGGACTGATCTCTAATTCACTTCAAATCTGACAAATAGTTCTAGCATACCATGCGTAAATCACATTACCTGTGGCATTAACATCACTCAACCAGTACTTTCGAGGGACTTGGCACTGTGAAATTAGGAGCAAGTAAAAGATGCAAAATAAACTTTGCTCCGATAGAATCTGGTTCCCCAGGTGTCTGAATACGTGTTACTTCAGACTTAGATATATCTAGAAGAAACACCTCATTCTAGACCAAGGCCTCGAGAAGAATCCGCAGCATTCGTGCTAATACAGCTAAACAGTCTTTCAGCTGCCTCTTCTCTCTGACATTATGCCCGGAATTGTGACTCGAGACAGGATAATTGGCTTCAAAAAGGAAGGAAGAAAAAAAATCATTGCTGCAAGGAAAGCATCTGGGTAGTGTCCAATACAGCTCCAATACTTGATGCTCATTCAAAATAAGTATATATTGAACTAGTAATGCAATATGTTCCCTGTCAATCCTATCCATCCAATCAAAAGGTGTGTCGACTTCCAAAAGTGGTACATCATTCAAAGTTAAAACATTTCTGATTTCCAACTTCATAACTGCTTTCAGACCAAAAAAAAAAACTTCATAACTGCTTTTTAAGTGCAACATTCGGAAAAAATGAAATGTTAAGATAAGTAATTACTCAAAAAAAGATGGGCCGTCCAAGTGCCAGAGGCCTCATTCAAAACTGGCTTTCTTCAGTGAACCCAACACAGTTCTCTTGCATCAAATGGGAAAGGTCTAAAGAAGAATAATCTGAACTTCTTGTAGCTGGAAGGCACCGCGAAAAAAGAACAAGACGGCCTTCTGCTCAATGGGGTGTCTACACGGATCTAAGTCAAGATATCCAACAGAACGGAGATGAAGCTCATAGTATGTGGGTGTGCATTGCATACACCACCCATTACTACTGATGCAATCATAGTTAATACGGCAATCTTCAGTTGAAGTTCCGAGCTCGACTACCCCATTCTTGGTTTCCTTGGATTGACTACTTGTCAAGCAACACCTCCGAAACAACTAATATCAATCATCATAGAATAAGTGACAAGGCAGACCCTGGCAAAGAATTTGTTGATGGTACAGCCAAACTTAGATTTTGAAAACCGAAATGACGAGCAAATACTGTTACATCATGTGCTACATAGAAGTTCTAAGTAATGTCACCAAATGCTGCTTTTGAGTACGAGCGCTATTATGCACTACATGACAATACGTACAACGCTCATTTCACCACCTTTTCCTTAGTACTTCCTACTTCTACTTATGGCTTTTTATTCAGTTTATTGCTTGGCACTTGGGAACAATCAAGAGCTAGAAGCAAAAGTTGGAACTTGGAATTGGCCATAACAGATAAATTAATAACAAGGTGAAATCGTAAACCATCCCCACGAGACTACTATTGACAATTCACGCGGAGGGATGCTTTCTTTCTAAAAAGGGAAAATTACCAAAAAAGTCCTAAATCTTTTGAAGTTGTGCCAATTCAGTCCTAAACCCCTTTTTTTTTGTCAATTCAGTCTTAAACCTTTTGCAAACCAGCCAATTCAGTCCTTTTGGCCGGCAGGCGCTGACGTGGCCGCCGACCGGCTGACGTGGCGCCGGCCGGCGTCCACGTGGCAATATTTTAATATTTTTTTTTATTATTTTCGAATTTTTTTCCTTTTTTTTTTTCCTTCTCCCCCCTGGCCTGTCCGGCCAGGGGGGAGGCTCGCCGGCGAGGGCCCAGCTCCGGCGAGGCGAGCTGGGCCCTCGCCGAAGCTGGGCGAGCTCGCCCAGCGGCGGCGAGGGCCCAGCTAGCCATGGCTGGGCGAGCTGTATTCTCGCCGCCGCTGGGCGAGCCTCGCCCTGCCATGGCGAGCTTTGCCTCGCCATATCTGGGCGAGGGCGGAGCTCGCCCAGCCAAGGCAAGCTCCGCCTCGCTCAACTCCGACGAGGCGAAGCTCGCCCAGCCATGGTGAGCTCCGCCCTCGCCCAGATCTGGCGAGGCGGAGCTCGCCATGGCTGGGCGAGCTCCGCCTCGCCGCTTCGGCAAGGCGGAGCTCGCCTTGGCCAGGCGAGCTCTGCCTCGCCGGAGCTGGGCGAGCTCGCCCAGCTCCGGCGAGGGCCCAGCTCGCCTCGCCGGAGCTGGGCCCTCGCCGGCGAGCCTCCCCCCTGGCCGGACAGGCCAGGGGGAGAAGGAAAAGAAAAAAAAAAGAAAAAAGAAAAAAATTCGAAAATAATAATAAAAAATATTAAAATATTGCCACGTGGACGCCGGCCGGCGCCATGTCAGCCGGCCGGCGGCCACGTCAGCGCCGGCCGGCCAAAAGGACTGAATTGGTTGGTTTGCAAAAGGTTTATGACTGAATTGACAAAAAAAAAGGTTTAGGACTGAATTGGCACAACTGCAAAAGGTTTAGGACTTTTTTGGTAATTTTCCCTTCTAAAAGCCATCCTATGCGGTGCAAATCAACTCACAGTATTCAAATGAACATGAAAGCAAAGAGGTTCTCACCTCCTGTATGGCGCCTTCCCTCCTGCCATTTCCTTCTAAATCTCTTCCTCTCTCTCTCTCGTGGCTGATTCTGATCAAATCGATAGCAAATGTCACAAAGAGAGCACGGAACAGGCAAAACGGATTGAACCGCAGCAGATATGCATTCCACAATAGTATCCTTCAATCAATCGATCGCCAGCATTCCCCATTAAAGCATCATACCACACACTGAACGCAGTAACAGACAATTCAGACCTAATCCACCATGCCCAGTTCGAAAGTGCACTCGAATTTTCCATCAGGAAACGAAATTAGCAACTCTAATAGGGAGAAAAGAACAAATGAAGCAAAAGCTTAGATATTAGACTTTTAAACAAAAGAAAAAAAATTAATGTTAAATTTAACATAAATCTTGAGTTTTCAAGATAGGTATTGTATTAATGGTGTTCAAATTTGTGCCCGTTCAACATGTTTTTGTTAAAAGTTTTGGTGTCTCGCACTTGCTAAAGAACTTGTTCTCATAGGTGTCAGATTTGAGCTTGCTCAACATGTTTATGTTATCTCCATATGGTAATGGTGTTGGGGACGCCGAACTTTGGCGGACACCGTCAAAAGGCAAAATCGTAACTACAGATGGAGATCCTGACATGTGCTCATCACTGATGAAGATGTATGATTTGGTAATCAATCGCTGATCCTTTCGCTTGGATGCAGTCACAGATCTGTTCTTCAAGGACGAGCATGTGATTATCTTTGTCAACCATGCTTCGATGATGAACCTTGATTTCTGATTTTTGGTTTGTTTTGGAATGGCCTTGTTATAGTGACTTTTGAGATTTCCTTTGGATCATTTTATGTATCATTTTGGTAATAAAATCTCTTTTGACAAAAAAAAGAAGAAGAAGATAGGTATTGTATCAGGAATCAGTTTTGTTGGACCTTCTAACTTTTCTATATTGAGTTTCTTATTTTGTTTTCATATTACCTATTATACCCTTACATACATCGCTACCAGTCGTGGGATAATTGTTTGGATAGAAGTCTTGATAAGAGGAAATTTCCTGATAATTAATTTTAGTGAAGTGATCATCGAGTCCTAGTAAGTAATGAAAGTAGCATTTTTCTTTTTATATCAGAATGAAAGTAGCATTGACTTGGTAATATTTAGAGTTCGATGTCTTTTTAAATGTTCAAGAAAAAGAATTAAAATTTAGAAAGACCACGTGGTCATCACCAACAACAGTGAGGGAACTTGTGGAGCCAAGTCAAACCAAATTAGGAGATTCGACCTTTGGGTAAGACATTTAGAAAGAATAGTGATGCCCATGGGCCGAGAAAATGAATCAATTGGCTGTATTTGGTAGCGAGCCACGCATTGCTTTGGCATTTTGAATTCGGGGCAATTAAATTCATTCGGTCCCTGTAGGATGTCACTTTTGATCTCTGTACTTTTTGTTTGGTTATAACAGTCCTTATACTGTACTTTGACGACAGTTAAGTCACGGAACATACTTGAATAATTATGGGGACAAAAAGTATATTTACTTGAATAATTTTCAAGCAAGTTTTTTTTTTCCAAAAGAAATAATATTATTTTCTGACGATTTAGTTCGACTTTCCAAATATTTTAGAAGTCATTTTCCGTTGGTGTAGTTTTTTTTTAAGCAATCCTTGTATGTAACGTCGATGTTGGCCGCTTTTCGGCTTTGAGGTTAAAATTTGAAAACCCGGCAACCAAAATTTCTACCAAACGTATATTCATCGGGAATTTTTTAAGGGAAACCAAGAAATTGGAAAATTTCATCGTACCAAACATGCCCTCGAGCTCTATGGAAATTCGTCTTCTTTTAGACTCTCTCCTTTTTCCTTTAGGATTTTCAAAAAAGTGTTCGAACACTTAATAAGCAATAAATAAGGAAACGTTTCCATTTTCAACGCATTATCTATCCATGATGTCATTCGTGAAGTTGCTTATATTACTTCGAAATTAACAATAAAAAAGCGAAAATTTTCCAATATTTCCATCGCTTTATGCCCTACGGATCAAATCGAATAACAAAGCAAAGGACGGAACATACCTGGCGATGGATCAATCCAAATTTTGGGAGTTGAAGTCGAAGTTGTTTCCATCTCCTTTTTTTTATGAGAATTCTTTGCTGTGCTGTCTCGCGAGCAGGTAAAAATCTGAAAGCAGAGAAGGTATTTTTACGGGGTTGAAGTCGAAGTTGTAGTTTATGTTCTCATCGCTCCACTCCTTTTATACACCGATTTGTGTGGATGGAGCCAAAGTTCCAGCTGTAGATGATCATGTACCACTCCCTTTCCTTGAATGACGTCTTCATTTCCATATTTTATGACATCAGAAATTTTATGGAAATAACTTTTATATACAAATGTGTGAATTTGGAAAATATACTAAAATAAAGATACAAGTGGAACACATAATTATCTTTTTCTTTTCATCCACCATCCCCTTCTTTGCAAACAAATATTTCTATGGGTTTTCATTGGGTTGAGCTAGTGTGTCCTTCTCGTAAAAGAAATACATTGACATCTTTAACTTTATCTTCTAAAATGAGAACATCGTCATCCTCAATTAATAAATTTTTTACATACATTTGCCTTAATGTGGGTACTCTCACAAGCTTAAATCTCACTAATTTTTCTAAGAAAAACAGAATTAACTGAATCTGGTATTTTTGTTATCTTTGGAAAAGTGAGGAAAATGCAGAGGATAAAAATTATAGACGGAAACTTAATCAATGAAATTAGCTCATATTTAAATAAAACAAAATTGCCCGTTTTTGCGTGGGTGACGGACATGTTGGAAAATGTGCAATTATGCAAGAAATTATTGAGGGCTCTTCTCGAATTGTACACGTGTTGCGCAGGGACCCCTCCTGTACAACACTTTCTTGGCCCAACATTGGGCCACTAAAAACGATATCATTCATTAAAGTCAAGAATGCAGCCAGAGTTCCTTCCGCCAAGGATATCACACTCTTGCCTCCCTTCTGCACTTAAAATCCAAAACCCTGTTGTTTCTTTATTGAGTAACATCACCAGCTGAACTTTGCAAGCATTGATAAAGAAAAGATGGGCATTGTCTCTTCCATTGAGATGACATTTCAGGTAATGATAAATGACAGGTTACCCCCCCTGGACGTAATAAGCAGATTTAAAATGTAAATGGCCTTTCTCCCAAGATCAAGCTGCCTCTTTTTTTTTTTTTTCTTTTTTCTGATCTTAGGCCACCCGCCCAGAACAATTCATTGATGAAGAGTGGTCCATGGGTCCTTACCTAAGGTCCATGTAGCTAAGGCTGAACCTGAGAGGTCACTTTTTTTTTAGCCGGCCGGTATAGCTATAGCTATACTACAATTGCGCCACATTGCAGTTCTATATGGAATAGTTGCATCTGAGAGTTTTAGTAAAATCTGTTTCAAACTTCAGGCACTTTGAACCCGGGTGGAACATTTTCCCAACAGTTGTAAACACTTCAAAATCGTTGAATTGCGAGATATTTGCTGAATAGGCGAACACCTTAGGAAAGCCATACCAGCTCTTTTCATGCTGTATGAAACGACCTCATTACAGGGACTGCGTGTCGACAATTGTCTTTGGCTTCTCTTATGGCGTGTTTGGCAGAAGAAAGCAATCGCATGACAAGAGAATCTGCTATATCGATGAATTAACGACCCTATAAATTCACATTAGCCAAATTGCTAAAACTATTTAGAAAGCTCTGCTCTTTTTTATTTAATCAGACTGAATGACATCCAGGGCAATCAGTAGATATAACAGTTGCATGCACATGGTTGTGGAATATGAAACACATGACAGATTGGAAATTTCTTACGTCCAAATCAATCTGATAACTCACTGCTATAGTCACAGCACAAGTAGGTCCAATCTTTCTGAAGATGTCAGGAAAATGAAGGATTACATGGCTGGAGACACGTTGGAAAAATCAGATAATGTCTAAAGTGGGCTCACAAATTAAATGAATGATGAGAAGGGAAATAGAGGACATGAAGCAGCAGCAGAAGAAGGTGCACAAGCACAGTACATCAGAATTACGGTTGACATCTTCCTTTCCACGACCAAAGATTTCTTTTTACTTCCCACGAGCTTCCCACGAGCTCAACTCAGAGCTCTAACCACCATTCATTCCAATTTCTATCGGTGCCAGTTTGCCCCCTTCTCTTTGTCTTCTACTATATATGAGAACGCTATTGGAAGGCCCAATTCCCTAAAAAATCCTCAACTTTAGCTTTTGTCCTAATTATATCCAAAATTTTTTTTTGTCTAATAAAAAATCTCAAACTTTTACTTTTGTCCCAAATCTACCCAATTAACTTTTCGTCTAATTTTTTAATATTATTTTTTATTTTTTCGATTTTTTTTTTCTTTTTCCTTTCCTTTTCTTTTTTTTTTGTTTCACCTTCTGGCCAGTTGCCGATCCGGCGACCGGCAAGAGGCGGGGGCCGGCGAGGCTCGGCCCCGCCGGCCGCCGGCGAGGCTCGGCCTCGCCGGCGTTGGGCGAGGCTCGGCCTCGCCGGCGTTGGGCGAGGCCGACCTAGCCAATGGCCGTGGTAGCCGAGCCTCGCCGTGGCTGGCGAGGCTCGGTCTCGCCGTTCTTTGGGCGAGCCGACCTCGCCCGGCGCGGGGGCCGACCTTGCCAATAGCCGGCGGGGCCGAGCCTCGCCAGGCCACGGTGAGGTCGGCGAGGCGAACCTCGCTGTTGCTAGGCGAGGCCGACCCTCGCCCAGATCCGGCGAGAACTCGGCCACGCCGGGTCGGCGGCGAGGTTGGCCTCGCCCAGCAACGGCGAGGCCGAGCCTCGCCCAGCAACGGCGAGGCCGAGCCTCGCCGGCCCCCGCCTTTGGCCGGTCGCCGGACCGGCGACCGGCCAGAAGGTGAAACAAAAAAAGAAAGAAAAGGAAAGGAAAAAGAAAAGAAAATAAAATAAAAAAATTCGAAAAAATAAAAAATAATATTAAAAAATTGGACTAAAAGTTAATTGGGTAGATTTGGGACAAAAATAAAAGTTTGGGATTTTTTATAAGATAAAAAAAAAATTGAGATATAATTGAGACAAAAACTAAAGTTGAAGGGGTTTTTTTTTAGGGAATTGGGCCCTATTGGAATCAGGGCAAACAAAGGATTAAAAAGAAACACTGCTTGTCCCTGTCCATCAAGTGACTTGGGTTGGATTGGGACAGGCTGAGTAAAGGTCAATAATGGTCTGAAACGTTCAAAAATGCCTGTACTAAAGTAATCAGATATAGAACTAATCATGACCTAATAGGAGTGGGCTGATTTGGTTTTCCACTTCTAGTTTTCTTCACTGCTTGACATGATTAGAGTAACATGTGGGTAATGTTCAAGCATGTAATCCAGGCACTAATCATGACCTAATAGGAGAAAGATTATTTCCGATCAACATCGGAGGAAAACATATCCTTAGCTTCAGTCATCGAGCAAACATGACCTCCAAGAATATAAGCCATCTATTTTAATTCAATATCATTTTATGCAAATTTTTTGTTGTCTCCAATATGCTACTTGTGCATTATTTAGTAATTCAAATTTTGTAAAGTCCTTGAGACTTGAAGGCATCTTAGAATCCATCTATTTTTTTTATTCAAAGCCATATTTAACAATTTAATTCACCCTATGTTATTCTCGATTAGACTTTATTCACTAGTTGAAACTATTGAGTTTTTGGCAACCACGACCTTGGAAAAATCCAAGTATTAGTAAATTACATGAGTCTTTCGGCAGGACCCACATAATTAATAGTCCGAATAATCTTTGTCCACGTAAGCTATAGATCATGTAATAAGAAACTTATCGTCCGTATTTAGGTTCATTAAACTTGTGAATCACAACTATCGATTTTATGAGCTCTATGTGAATGGATATCACAAAATCAACTATTGTGATGCATTTGCCTTGTTGGACCGGGATTCAGACAAAAAAATTCCTGTATTATGACTTCTTGTAACAATTATGCGATTTTCATCTGTTGCCCGTTACTTGTTTATTTACTCCACTTCTTAGATTTTGACGGAGGTCCACTCCTTTCTTTTTGTCTTTTTCCTTTCTCTGTTTAACCTTTACGCTATGTTCCGGACCAGGAGAATATTGTGGAAAGAAACTATAGAGAAAGAAAACACGTAGATTGTGCTGCCGGAAGCCAAGAAAAAAAGTGGAGTTAAGGCCATTTCCGCAATCCCTTGTGGTTTTGTGCATGACAACTTTGTCAGCTATCCGATTCAAGTGTTTTAGTATCAATATCGGCCATTTGATTAATGCGTGTTTGGTCAGCAATTTGATTAAAAAATTTGTCAGCAAAACGACTGTGCTCAAGGCCATTCATTCAACCGTCATATATCTGTGGCTCACGTTGCTGGATCACTCCAGCTGGAGAAAACTCGTGGAATTGGCTACTCAAAGTGCCAAGATCACCGCATTGCCCTTTCTTTTATTTGTACCGTGCTTGAATTTTTCTTTGGTATCAAAGGAAGACTCAAATGCCTCCTGGCCATGGTAATGATGAACCTATTGGTCCATTCGCAGCAGGAACACTATTATCACTTAACATCGTGATTTCTTCTGCAGGAAAAACAAGAGTCAGATTTAAATTTTAGACCGTAAGGATGTGAAGATAACAATTCAGAGAAGTTGATAAATTATTTAAGTTATGGTAATATTTATATGTTTATTATAGTGTTGGTAATTTACTTTTGGTGCATGTAGACTTTTAGAAGAGTTGTTTAATATACTAATTCATTTGGAAGTTCGTAAATCCTCCATAGTGTTGGTAAGTTATTAACGAGTTACCTAATAATCAAGTTACTGGTTATACTTTTTTCAGCAATAGAATTTGAAATTTACCAACAGTTATAGAAATCCAACCACGAGAAATTTTTCAAATTTTCCCTTGACTGGATCCTGAACTCGTCCTTGCCAACAAAAGAAAATGGGGCGAAAAGTAGAGAAGCCATGCCTATCATCATCTTCCAGGCAGCGAGTAGAGAGGGAGTCTCTTGCCACGTATCGGGTGTTGACAGGTTCAGGGGCCACACCCATAATTATCTCACCTACAAGCAATGAATAGCCATGATTTAAGTTTCATACGAGGTACACTTTACAACATTTGATACGTTACAACAAAAGTACAGCAGTGTAGCTATACTTGAATAGTCATAAGTGGTTACACACCATGAGAATCACGTTTCACGGTACACCACCACTGAAAATAAGTGTCCTATGGGGCATGCATTTGATGATTTTCATCACAAATGTTCCCCCTTGGCCAATGGTGGCTTCAACCATTTTCTTAACTAAGCGATTGGGAAGACAGCTACCAAAGTAGTTGGGGATGTAACCCCACTTCTACCTCAGGAGGATTATGACTTTTGCTCAACAAATTAGCTGGGATGTAAATGTATTTGCGTTATTTCATTGTCTTGTCCTTTTCAGTAGATAAATGCAACGTGACTTTTGCTCAACTTTTTGTGGAGATGTATGTTGCTGTTCTCTTAATCTTCACTGCTGTTAATATCACGAAAAATTTCAAATTGATACGCGGTACACATGTGATAATTTTACTTAAAATTAATTTTTTTATCACAAAAAACCTCAAATTGATACACCTGTAACAAATTTACTCTCAGTTTATTTTCGTTAAATTTTACTGTTAAATTGCTTTGTTGAATGACACGCGGCAGTTCATTGACGTATTAGGTTTTTGTTTTACTCTCCGTTTGTCACAAATGTACCAGTTTATGATTTTTTGTGGTATTAATCCAATTTAACGGAAACTAACAGAGGGTAAATTTGTCACAAATGTACCAGTTTGAGGTTTTTAATGGTCAAAATATTAATTTGGGGTAAATTTATCAAATATGTACCAGTTTGGGGATTTTTGGTGGTCAAAAAATTAGTTTGAGGTAAAATTGTCACAGGTGTACCAGCATCGGGGGTTTGGTGCCCAAGCATTGAGTTTCGGATCCAAGTACCGATACTTAGTCATATTTTGGAAAAAGTTTTTTTTTTCTGTTTTTCAAAATGAAAATCATTTTCTTAAATTTAAGCAAAGGTTTTCCGTTGACTAGGATTACATTTTCCGTTGATTCATTTTTTTAAGCAAACCAAATGCCGGAAAATGAAGAAAATGTTTTCCCGGAAAATATTTTCCGCGAAATTAATGGAGCCTAAGAGAAAATACTAAAGTTAGACAAGTCCATCTAGCGGTGGGAGATTTCCTCACAACCCCTGCACGTTCGGTGTCGCTCTTTGCTTCCACCACAGATAGATTTCATGAAGAATTCTCAATGAAGTCGTTGCGGAATTAAGCTTATCAGACTACAAAAGAAGAAGGCGCATAAAATATACCAGGTCACAATAACATCTTGGTATGTCCAAAAGGAATTATCCCGATTTGGTATCTCTTTTACCAACTTTGCCTACAAATGCCCAATCTCTTCTTAACAAACGATCCGGATCAGTGAAAAAATTGTCCTTGGCAATGGCATACCTGGCACTGATTGAGTTAGAGAAGTTGGTAATTGAACAATTTGTGAAGGATTACTTTCTAAGTTCGAGTCCACGTCCACATAAATATCTTATATCATAGGGAAGAAAAACTAGAGTTAATGCACAGAGCCTTTCTCTAACTTATGTTCGTTCAACTTAGGGGGCCACAAACATAAATAGTTTGTGGAGTCTTCCTGGGCTATGTCTAACTTTCAAGGGAAACCGTTGCCTCGCTGTTCGAGCTTTCTTGGAATGCTTTTTTTTTTTTTTTTATGTTGTATATGGATGACTCGAAACAAGTGCTTGCATAATGCTCCATTTGTTGTAAATCTTGATGCCAAATTTGATGATAATTAGGAGTGCAATTAGAGGAAGACTTCTTGATTTTTCTGAGATTAGGAAGCTATCTTGGATAAATAGATTCAGAGCCTTTCTCTTCAATTGCGTTCTTAGTGGTTAATGTGTGATTTTTTGAGCATGTAGCCGGGTTTTCTCTCATGCTTTTTAACCTCTGAAATATATACTGACTTATCGGAAAAAAAATAGAAAGGAAATGAAAACGTAAGACAAAAATTGTTTAATCCGGTCGAATCCCCTTGACAAATGTTAGCAAATCATTTTTTCCATATCAATTGGGCATATAAACTAGAAAGGGAACGGCGACGTTGTATAGAATTAATAAGGTATAGTAATAAGATTTCCATCGGATATATTGGTAGGGAGAGATTTAATGTAATATATGCATCTTTTAATGTGTTCAGAATTTTTAAAAATATAAATCTCTAAAATCTAAATGAATAAAGTTCCTGTAAAAATATTTCCTTCTCCTCTATTAGTATCAAAATCCAAATTTTATGAGGCAAAATCCTTCGTCATTATGTTTTCTCAAGATATACATTATCTATAGTCCAAGACAGTGTTATCCAATGCAAAGATGATTCACTTAATATCTGAAATTTCTCATTTCATTCGAGGATGAAAATAGTTCACAAAATAAATTCGACGATGATTTATCGTGAATATAATGGAAAATGTTTTGGAATTAAAATTATAAACACTACAAAAAAACATGTTTTTTGCGACGGATTTTGCGATGAAAAAATCGCAAAAATCCGTCGCAAATCATTTTTGCGACAAATTTAGCGATGGAAAAAATTCCGTCGCTACTAGGTCGTCACAAATTTTTGCGACGGAAAAAAAATTCGTCGCAAATTAGCCACGAACACTATCCGTCGCAAAGTTCGTCGCAAAATTCGTCGTAAATAATTCGTAGCAAAATTAGTCGCAAAATTCGTCGCAAAATCCGTCGCAAATATCGACGCAAATTTCGTCACAAATTTAGTCGCAAATTTCGTCACAAATTTAGTCGCAAAATTCGTCGTAAATTTTGTCGCTAATTATTCATCGCAAAATTCGTCGCTAATTTGCCGCGAACTATATTCGTCGCAAAATTCGTCGCTAATTTGCCAAAAAAAAATTTTTGGTCAGTAATTTGCAGCGAACTTATTCATGGCAAAATTTGTCGCTAATTTGCCACCAAATTTTTTTACATTTGCCATCAACATTATTTATGATCGAATTTAGCGACGATTTTTTATTAATTCTTTAGCGACGAACTCTGCGACGATTATCGTTTAGGGACAAAATTAGCGACGAAATTTTATTTTTGCAACGAACTTTTGTAATTTGTGATCGTACGATAAAATAATTTATTTTATTTTTTGATTTTAAACCTAATTAAAAGCAAAATTAATTTTTGGAATTTATATTTAACATTGATTAAGTAATTAATAACATCAAAATATTATAATAATATGAAAATGAAATACATTCATCTACATTTTCCACAAGAATTGACATAAATATTTTTTTTATAGTACACATAATGAGAGAATAAATAATCTTGCACAATAATCTTTCACAATAAATAATGACGATAGATTTGAATCAAAAAAGAATATCCTGCTTTTAGCGACAATCCCCATCATATAAAATACTAAACAAAACTAAAGACACGGTCCATGTGAGATGCTCACTTCCTGCTCCAGTTTTAACAAATGCCGGTTGAAATGTTGTTGCAACCTCTCATTTGCATAACTTATGCAGAATTGCTCAAAGCTATTCTTCTACAAAACACAAATTGTCTGGAATTAGACACAAAATTAGTGACATTGTGTCCACATTAAATGTTAATATATTCAGCTTCTAAAGGATACATAATGATTGTGAAGCAAGCAATCTTAATTAAGTAAAGCAACGAAGGTAAATGAAATATAGAGGAAAAATGTTGAAGTTCACTTTCAGTGATAAATCTAATAGAAGTAAAGAAACAAAGGTGCAACGTAGGTGTTCCCAATTGGTTCACTGTCCACAACTGCACACTTCCACCACAAAAAAAACATTTATGTAAGTGACATGAACAAAATAAAGAATGATATTGGATGCTATTTATCTTTTAGCTACCACAAAATACCTGACAACACTGCACACTTCCACCACAAACAGCATAATGAAGTGGAGTGCTTCCAGCACCCGCAACGTGCAAAGAACAATACACATGACTTTCCACAAATGCATGATTCTAAGCAGGTATCACTGCATTCAAATAATCAATCATTTTGAATGAAGCCATAATTCTCCCACAGGGTATTTTCTAAAAAAGCAAATAACACCTGGTGCAACCCCCAAGACCAGAAGACAAAAGAGGGGTTTTGGACTCTTGATTGCCCCATTCATTCCCATCCTCAAAAACCCAAGCCCCACGACTAAAAGCAAGGAGAGGAAAAAGATGGAACCAATCACATCAGCTTTGACCCAGCTAAGCTATGTAGCCCAATACAATATGCCAATATAGGCATACCAAATCACATTTGCTTCTTAGAATCTATTGCCTCTTTTCCTTTGCATTGCAAGAATACGAGTAAAATATATTCAGATGCTATGAGCTATAGTAGAGCCGAAAGGAGAACAGTCAAAAGAGAGAAAAAACAGAGACAACAAAACCAAACCAGCTTAAAGCAAACATGAGAAAACCAGGAGTAGCAATATTATCGAAGACTCCGACGGAGACAATGCAATGGGCTCAAACAAAGCCACGAGATCCTCCATTTTCGCGAATATCAAAACAACCAACAAAATCAGCCCTGAATCAGATCAAACAACAAAATCAAGCTAAAGCAACAAAAGCCAAGAACAAATCAGCCCCCAATGTACACGTGCACGGCATATAGTTGTAAATATCACTTTCTTGCGGTTCCTCTTCCAACAGAACAAATCATCAGGTAAGAGGAGTGCTACCACAAACAATCAGTTTCATTTAAAAGCAACAAACAAAAAATCAGCAAGAGAACTCATTGTCCTACTTTTACAGCCATGATATAGAAGTGCCAATGAACCGATATGTTGCTACTCTATTTGTTCCCTTTTTTTTTATGGGCAACTATTTAGCTGCCGAAAATTTTTTCCTCACCTTGAGCATTTGAACATCTTCTTGAAAAGTAAGCCACAAGGTCTTTCTCAAGTACTGCAATTAAAAGTTACTGCCCATGAGTTGCACTATTTATGTAATCAGATTGCAAAAAAGAAAAAAAAAAGATCATAGTATAACCTTTAAAGGTTCAAAGGGGTATTGTCTTCCAATAGCTTCAAGTTCTTTCTTGCAACTCGCATTCAATGAGTCGAACATTGTAACGAACAACTTGTCCACAATGTCCATTACCTGCACATAAACGTTTAGTTCGTTAAGCTAAACTGAAAATTCAGTTAAATGAAAAAGTATCCAATCCAACCTCACAATAGTGCTTCTTAATCTCCATTTCAACATCAAGGCCAGTAAATTCACACAAATGCCTATGTGTGAAGGAGTTTTCTGCCCTAAAAACAGGGCCAATCTCAAAAACACACCCAAAGTCACCCATTCCACGACACAACACTTCTCTGAGGCATTTTATCGAACAGCTCCCGAGCAGCTTTAAGATCCCCCATTCTAACATACCCATCGACCATCACATTCCACAAAACCACGTCCCCCTCTTGCCTCCTGAGATTCATCTTCTTCCCCACTCCACCACTCCGAACAATTCTCTCATCAAACAAAACGTAAGCATCTTCCATGACACCGCAGAGCACATACATTCTGACAAGGTTACTAAGAACAAACTCGTCACCATCCAGACCACACTTAGCAACCATCCCATGAACCTGCCTCCCTTCCTTCACCATCCCCAACCTCGCACAAGCCTTCAACACCGGAGGGAATGTGAACCCGTTGGGCTCCACGTGGCCACCCCGGACCATCTCGCGGAACAGAGCCAGAGCTTCCAACTTTGTGGTGTCGTCGTCGCTCTCGGCAAGAGCCATAATGATGGAGTTCCAAGAAAAGCAATTGGGTCGGCGCATCTGGTGGAAGACCGCGCGCGCGTACCGGAGGCCGAGAGCACGTCGTCGATGTTGATCCTCTGCTTCCGATCCGTCGCCGCCGACCACCACCTCCTTGCCCTCGACGGGGGAGGAGCCGCCGCCCCTTTGGGCTCCGCGGCCTCTAGGGCTCCGGAGGCCATGGCCGAGGAGTCGCGAGAGGTTTGGGGGTGTGGGGGAGAGGGAAGAAGCAGAAGCGAGAAATTGGCGGTGAGGGCGGGGCTTTGGGGCGCTCTTTTTTTAATTAAATTTGCGACGAATTTTATATTTCGTCGCAAATTTTAGCGACGAACATATTTTGTTTCCGTCGTAAATTTGCGACGAATTTTTTTTTCCGTCGTAAATTTACGACGGATTCTTTTTCCGTCGCAAATTTTGCGACGGATTTTGTTTCCGTCACAAAATTTGCGACAGATTTTGTTTTCGTCGCAAATTTGCGGCGGATTCTTTTTCCGTCGCAAAAATTTGCGACGGACTTTGTTTCCGTCGCAAAAATTTGCGACGGATTTTGTTTCCGTCGCAAATTTTTGGAAAATGCAATACAATTTTTGGAATCCGTCGCAAATTTGCGACGGAAAATAGATACGTCGCAAATTTGAGACGGATTTTGCGACGGAAAATAGATCCGTCGCAAATTTCCAACGGATTTTTTTTTACGAATTTTTATTTCGTGGCAAATTCCGTCGCAAATTTCGTCGCAAATTAGGGACGAAAAATTCCCGTCGTAAATTTCCGTGGCAAAATCTATGTTTTTTTGTAGTGAAACAATAAAATATTCTCGTTGCTTTCAATGTTTCCAAATTTAAGGAGGAATATTGCTAATGATTAGAGTTTGAGTTGGGTTAGGTTAGGTATGGGTTTAATTTGGATCCAATCAAGTATGGATCTTCAACATAAAAATGAGTTAAATGAGTCTATTTTGGTTAGATCCATTACGACCACCCAAATGCAACCTGACTCATTGCTTTAATTGGTCCATTCAAAAAGTCTCACGGAAAGCAAAAAAATAAAATAAAAATGAGATAAGTGCATTAAAAGTCTTAAAACTTGTCACAAAAGTGCAATTGAATCTTAAAACTTTCAAAAAGTGTAAGTAAGTCCTAAAACTAATCACAAAAGTGTAATTGAGTAATAAATTTTTCAAAAAGTGTAATCAAGTCCTAAAACTTGTCAAATTGGTTCAATTAAGTCATTTCATTGATTACACTTTTTTAAAGTTTTATGATTTAATTGAACTTTTATGACAAGTTTTAGGACTTGATTGCACTTTTTAAAATTTTTAGGATTCGATTGCACTTTCTTGATAAGTTTTGAGACCTGATTGTACTTTTTGAAAGTTTTTTTACTCAATTGTACTTTCGTGATAAGTTTTAGGACTTTTAGTACATTATCCTCAAAAAAATTATGTGACTTTTACTTTTCGAGAAAAGCATAAGCATTGATGTCCAACGACACTATTTGTATTTACCAAGCTCATGGGCCGAGATATTCCATGTATCATGTGTAAATAACAAGACAAACATAAATAATTCCCATCTAGACAAAACAATATAAACATGTGCATCCTCCCTGATTCTATTCTTAACCAATAGATGAATCCTTATAATATCAAATGGGGATAAACCAAAATTATGTTGGGTACGCATTTAGAAATCTATTTCATAATTCATTTTCAGAGGACACGATGAGTTAAATACGCATAAAATCAGAACAATTACTTAGCTGCTGTAAAGATTATTGAAAAGTTAAGATCAACATGTAAATGATAAAATGCCATCCATAAAATAATACCGGAATGAAATACATCAGAATTGGGTTGAGGATGATACAGATACATTTAATTAACAATTTTCGCAATTTCCCATGCTTATTGTGAACAGAAACCACCAGCCACGGCGGCTCGACAAGTAACAAATATTGAAGTCAACATAACAACCACATGAGGCATGAGACAGAGACCGTACGAGAACCACATGCTATGTTATAACAGATACATTAGTGAATAAATAAATATAAAAACAAGCAAGGTTCAAGGCATTATTCGGCAAGTGGTCGAAAACCCGAGCTTCGTTATAAGAGGCCCTTCTAAGCCGATTGACATCACAGCTTCTACTTTCTAGGAAAGTCAAAAGTCTATTGCATTCTCCGTTTACTTGGTTGTTGAAAGACTGTAACCGGGAGGGCAACCCAATGGCGACGCAACCAAGCGAACAACATGGGAACTCTAATCCTGCTGAACCACCAGAAGATGTTCAAGTTCCATCGAGAAAAATTACGGTACAAGTGATTTGGTCTTAAAATGTTCTGGAATTTGTATATTCTCATGGTTCTTTTTCTTTGCTTTATCATCGAACATAGCCGTGACCATGGCTAGGAAACAGAGAGAAATAATCAGTATGAGGACTTTGTGCTAACTCTTTCTTCTACGTTTGTCAAAGATGTTCATATAACCGTTGGATCAGCTCCTTCTCAATCCAGAGGTGCCCCAGGTGCGGTATCGCTCAAAAGAGTTATTTCATTGTGAAATTAGTACGTGGGGCGGATCTTGATGACATTGTTCTTTTCTGGGACACTTCTCAATGTCTGCAAGGAAAAAGTACTAACAAAATGGACTGAAAAGTTTGCATCCATTGCAGAAATATCGGAAAACATAGAGGATGGACCCTGTAACCCACCATTGTTGCAAGCTGCATTCAGGGGCGATTGCCAGTCTTCTAAAAGATTTTTCGAACAAGATTCTGCTTCAAACAGAACCCTGACCTTGTATTTTCCAACCGAGAAAAAAGATGGTATAAGCACTTTGGTCTTTAAATATGCTGAACTTGTATTTTCTTAAGGTTCTTTTTTCTTTGCATTATCATTGAACAAACATAACCCTGACCTCCTTACCCAAAAAAAAAAAAACATAACCCTGACCTTGGCTTGGAAAAAGAGGAAAAAAAATTCATTATGAGAAGGGCTTTGTGCTCACTCTTTCTTCTACAGTTATTGAAGATCCTCCTGAAAGCGTTGGATCACCAGGTGCATTATCCCCTGAAAGAGTTATTTAATTGTGAAATTAATATTTGGGGCGGATCTTGATGAGATTGTTCTTTTCTGGGACACTACTCGATGTTTGCAAGGAAAAAGTATTAACTTTTTTTTTTTGGTCGAAAAAAAAAAAGTATTAACTTAATGGCCTGAAAAGTTCGCATCCATCGCAGGAATACAAGTGGATGAACCCTATTACCGACCATTGTTGCAAGCTGCATTCAGGGGCGATTGGGAATCTGCTAAAAGATTTTTCGAACAAGATCCTGCTTCAAAGAAGGCCAAAATAACAAGCAGATCAGAAACAGTGCTTCATATAGCCGCTTTGAGTGCACAAGACCAATTTGTTGAGAACCTGGTTGAGCTCTTGTCTCCATATCCGGAAGAGCTTGAAATGGTTGATTCTGATGGCCGCACAGCCCTCCACATTGCTGTCCTGTGTGGAAGGGTAAGGATGGTCAAGGCATTAGTTAAAAGTAATGATAAGTTGACGCAACTTACAGATAACAAAGGACGTGTTCCTTTGCAAATATCTGCTCTGGAAGCTTCTATGCATAAGGAGATTGCCTGGTTCCTGGCTGAAAATACAAAAAACGATAGGCCAAGTTATCCCTTCAGCCGTCCCTCTGCGATTGACACCATTTTATATCTCACCTACGCTGGTCATCATGGTAAGATCACCATCGTTCTTTATCTCAATTCCATCAGTTTTTTCCTTCATTCTAGACCTAGCTTATTTTCTTGATCAACATTGCTGGTGAATTCGGACAGATATCACCCTTTATTTAGTCGGCAAGTACCCCTACTTAATTACCATGAAAAGCATAGAAGATGATGGACGCTATTCTATACTGGACGCGTTGACGAGGAGGCAGTCTGACTTTCCCAGCGGAACTAGGCTGAGTGTTTTGGAATTATTGATATACAAATGTCCGTACTTTCTCCACTCTCGTCCCTTTAGTACCGATTCCCTTCGGATGACCATACCTGGCTCATCTCCTGCTCTTTTGTTTTTGGACTGAAGGTATTCCGGTGGACTTGAACTACAAACCAACAGATAAAAATTCTGATCCGGGTGGGTATGCATTTTTGCTGTCTGGCATTATCTTAGGACCTTTCATGATTTTGAACTTTAACTCAATTTTCTTAGATTGATTCCCTCCGTGCTAGCAAAAGAAACCGGAAATGATTGTTTATTTGTAGGATATACTCTGGTTCCTTGAACTAGTTTTACTTGAATAATGGCATGAAATCAAACTACTTTATGGATCAGCTATACCTTGGGAACTACATATGATTCAACCAAGTGCATAAGTATCTTGTAGCTTTAATTGACTGAACAATGTAAGGAACAAATTACGAGGTCCTGCAATAATTTCATATTCAGTGACTGGATTTCTTTGTAACTTGATTGTAGCACTTCAATGTCTTACAAGGTCACTTTGGAATGCCATCAAAATCATAGGTACGCTTCCATGTTATCAGGATACCGTCTCTATCTCTGTCCCTCTCTCTCCAACTATAAGGTAGCGAATGATAATCATTCTGTTCCAGAATGAGTTCCTGAAACAGAAATAGATTTTTCTATTTCTGGTTCCAGGATGAGTTTCTCAAAAAAGAAACCCGTTTAATAATGATAAAAAATTTCTATTTCTGGAACAGAAATCCGTTTGATAACAGCACAAAATTTTTATTTCCTGAAACAAAAACCCGTTTGATAAACAACACAAAATTCTATTTCCAGGAACAAAAATCTATTTTTTTAGAAATGGAATAAAAATAATTAGAAAATCCAAAAAATTCCTAAAAATCTCAAAAAAATTCAAAAAATCCAAAAAAAATTGAAAAATTCTAGAAAAATTCATCACAATTTCCAAAAAATAAAAAAAAATTCAGATTTCAGGAAAATAGGAAATTTGTTGAATTTTTTCAAAAAAAATCAAAAAATCAAAAATTTCAAAACTTCATAGAATGTCTTAAAATACCTGTGGCCACCCATTTTTAGTGAAATTTAAAATTTTTTAGATGCCCAAAAAAATAAAAAAATCAAAAATTTCAAAACTTCACAGAATAGTTTAGAATACATGTGACCACCCACTTTGAGTGAAATTTAAATTTTTTAAGGTGGCCAAAAAAATTCAAAAACTCAAAAATTTTAAAACTTCACAGAAAAGTTTAGAATACCTGTGGCCACCAACTTTGAGTGAAATTTTAATTTTTTGAGGTGAAAAAAAAAGCAAAAAATCAAAAATTTCAAAAATTCACAAAATGACTTAGAATATCTGTGGCCACCCACTTTGAGTGAAATTTAAATTTTTTAGGCGCCGAAAAAAAAATAAAAATATAAAAAATAAAAATTTTTAAAACTTCACAGAATGACTTAGAATGCCTCTAGCCACCCACTTTGAGTGAAATTTAATTTTTTTTAGGTGCTCAAATGGTATTTTTGATTTTTTAATTTTTTTTTCGGCACCTAAAGAAAATTAAATTTCACTCAAAGTGGATGGCCACATATATTCTAAGCCATTCTGTGAAGTTTTGAAATTTTTGATTTTTTGCTTTTTTTTCTTTTTTTCGGCACCTAAAAAAAATAAAATTTCATTCAAAGTTGGTGGCCACAGGTATTCTAAGCCATTCTGTGAAGTTTTGAAATTTTTGCTTTTTTGCTTATTTTTATTTTTTTCCAGCACCTAAAAAAAATTAAATTTTGCTCAAAGTGGATGGCCATAGGTATTCTAAGAAATTCTGTGAAGTTTTGAAATTTTTTATTTTTTAATTTTTTTCGGCACCTAAAAAAATTTAAATTTCACTCAAAGTGGATTGCCACATGTATTCAAAGCCATTCTGTGAAGTTTTAAAATTTTTGATTTTTTGCTTTTTTTATTTTTTTAGGCACCTAAAAAAAATAAAATTTCGCTCAAAGTGGGTGGCCACAGGTATTTTAAGCCATTCTGTGAAGTTTTGAAATTTTTGCTTTTTTGCTTATTTTTATTTTTTTTTGGCATCTAAAAAAAATTAAATTTCGCTCAAAGTGGGTGGCCACAGGTATTTTAAGCCATTTTGTGAGGTTTTGAAATTTTTTATTTTTTTATTTTTTTCGGCACCTAAAAAAATTTAAATTTCGCTCAAAGTGGATGGCCACAGGTATTCTAAGCCATTCTGTGAAGTTTTGAAATTTTTTATTTTTTGCTTTTTTTAATTTTTTACTGCAGCTAAAAAAAATTAAATTTCGCTCAAATTGGGTGGCCACAGGTATTCTAAGACATTTTGTGAAGTTTTTAAATTTTAGATTTTTTGATTATTTTTTATTATTTTTGGCATCTAAAAAAAATTAAATTTCGCTCAAAGTGGGTGGCTATAGGTATTCTAAGCCATTTTGTGAAATTTTGAAATTTTGATTTTTTTGATTTTTTTCGACATCTAAAAAATTTTAAATTTCGCTCAAAGTGGGTAGTCACAGATTTTAAACCATTCTGTGAAGTTTTCAAATTTTTGATTTTTTGCTTTTTTTTCCCACCTCTAAGATCGTGACTTTTAGATGAACATGTGTTTTGAAGAAAGAGTTCTCTTAGAAATGATTCTTATTTTTGGTCTAGAAATAGAAAACCTACTTTTTTTTTGTTATGATTTCTGGTTCAGAATCGGTTCTGGAACAAAAAGTTGTTTCAGAAATAAAAAAATGGAATTGCGTTATCAAACGGGTTTCTGGTCCAAAGCTATTTTTGGGAATAGAAAATCAGTTCTGGACAGAACCAGAATGGTTATCATGCGCTACCTAAGTCTATGGCTTGTTTGTTTTCCACTTCTTTTGTTTGTAGAAATAAGATCCTACTTAATTCTTTGCCGTAATTTGGAAAGAATTTGTGTTGGGCCCGTTGCATGTACGAAACAACCGTTCACAATTTTCATTGGATGGGTGAGATGTATGGGTGAGATGTATGTTTGAAGTTAGTTTTGTAATTAAATTTTTCCACTACTAACCATCCAATAGTGAATATGTGACTTATTCTTTACACCATCAATAGAGCTAATAAAAATTCTTCAAAAAGTTATTCAAACTCAAACAAAGTTAAATATGATTTTCTAGGTTAACATTTTATATTTGGAAAGATTTCAAATATTCACCGAATTCTAATAGAAAGAGTCGCGAAATTGTAAAAAAAAAAAAGTAAAAGAAGAATACTTGGAACTGCAAATTAAAATATGAATTTCTAGCTTATGGCTAAATGATCTAAGCAGATAATATGGAATAAGAGTTACGTATACCTAGGAATTCTCCTTCACTCTTTTTTTTCTTTTTTATTTGTTTGTTATATTCTAATTCTCAACTCACTCTCAAACTTTTGCCCTGCCTATTTGTAGGGCGTAGGAATCGAAACCTACATTTGAAATTAAATGTCCCCACACCTAGCCCCCATGAGAAGGTGGGGAATCGAACTCCCCACCTCCCTCTTCCCAAGTAGAAAGGGTGGCCACTAGGGCAAATCCCAGTGGTTAGTCTCCTTCAATCTTGATTGGTGAAATCATGTTTGCCTCATCATCTCCATCAAGCATGAGAATCTTTTTGGAAAAAATAAGAACAATGAACCCATATGTATTTGTTTGCTCCGTTACGGGTGAAGTGCTTAAAGCCTAAATATTATTTTCTTTGACTACTATTATATCTCAACACAAAATGAAAGGATACGTTGAGAGCGTTCATGAATTGGGCATGGGACCGGGGCCAAGCCCCTAGCGTCATTGATGGGATGGGTTTATATTTGAATCGCATTTAACATAGTAAATTTACGCTTTTATTTGGCAACTTTAAAAAGGAATAGGAGTAGGAGCAGGTAGGAAAACTCAAAATAATTTGTTTGGGAGGGCTTGGAATAGAGGAATATTTCAGTGGCGGCGAATTTCGGGGCTCTCAACAAAATTGTGCATCCCAGAGTTCCACCCCAAGTTATATTATCCCATACCAACGAGCTATTAGTTAGATAATAAAGGAGTTTTCTCCTCTTCTTATAATTCTATATGTAAGATTTGTTGGAAGCACTCCAGAAAATAATCTGAATACATCAGGCTGATATGGGAGAAAAATTAGCCAAAACATCACCTGACCACAAAAAAAAGTTCCTACAGTTCCCAAAACTTATTCACTAACTTTTGCATTTGTGATCTTCACCCAACTTTTGTATGCATCCCAAATACCCTTTGGCCTTGTCCCTATTCTTTTATTTTTGTCAAAGAACAAAAAGGAAACAGAAGTATAGTGTCGTTGCGTATTTTTATAAAATTAGAAGCTATTGTTATTTTAGAATAGAGTCAAATTTACTCACTATGTCATTTAGGTGTAACAAATAAACTCGAACCTCACGTACCATTATGTGACCTGATGTGAAGGTTTTGACTTTGTTAGAGACAGAATGGAGAAAGAAAATTTTGTTGCTCTTTTGCTGAGCATAACTAACTATACAATGTTTGCACAATTAATATGATTTTTTTATTACTAGCTGCTATGCATATTTGAAGAATATTACCTAAAATAATTTTATATTTGCAAAGACTACTGGGATTAACTCTAGCTGGACAGATGCCATTAGCGTGATTATTTTCAGGGCTGTTCTATCAGGTTAAGTTATAATTATATTCTCTTAACATTATAAAACCTCGTTTGAACTTCAAGGAAGATCACTTTCTTCAGTTACCCTCTAATCACTTCTACTTTCTTCACATCCAATTATTCTTTTCATCCAGACATGATGATATAAATATTTTCTTGGAAAATGCCAAAAATGATTATATACCTTTTCTTGTACTTTGCATCGGTAATTACTAAAACTCACATTTTGCATTCGAGGACTGAATCCCAAAGGAGAAAAAAAGATCAAAATAGCTTTTTCTAAAAGAGTGAAAAAAATTGAAAAGAATGAGATCGCTTTCCCCAATCACCCGCCAACCCAAGCTCTAAATGTGGTAGGGACTTTTGTGTGAAAATACGACAATTAGTAAACTGTTGAGTCTGATAGCAAAAAAATTGGGATGCAAAGCTGGACTACTGTTTTTTTCTTAAAGTAAATCCAATCGTCGCCTCTTAGTTTTTCGTTTTCATTTTCTTTTTTTACATTTTGTAGTTCCTACAATCAAGAGGATTCACGAGGTGAAGCGGAGACACGAGATGGCAATCGAGTTGGCAAAACAAGTTTGCATTGCGATCTCTCGTTGGAAATCTACCGAGATCAAGGAATTTTTCGGAGAAAAAGACGTGTTGGGAGAAGCTACAGACAGGGGAATCAGCGAAATCTTGAAGCTATGTATTCGGTTTTTCCCGGAGCTTTGTTGGATTCCACCTGATGGTCGTAGGTTGACGACACGGGCTGTGCAGGACCGCCAAGAAAGGACTCTTAGACTCTTTTTGAAGGTAAGCTCAACCAATAAGTTATCATTAGTTCCAGGGCCCACAGCGGAAGAATCGACGGAGATGATGGAGGCAGTAGCAGAGTACGCAGCAAGAGAGTACTACCCTAGTTTCGATGCGACAACTAACGTGGCGGGAACAGCTTTTCAATTGCAAAGAGAACTCCAGTGGTACAAGGTAAGTATCTTTCCTTTCATATATTTAATAATCGCGCTTAATGATAATTCTCATAGTATCTTCTTGACAAATTTCTTAAAATATGATTGCTATAACTTTATTTGAATAGTCTTGAAAAAATACATAGAACAATTTTTTTATGGCAGTTCGGCAATATTTGGCCTAGCTCTTGCGCACCACGAGGTCCACCTTTGTGGGTGATTTTAAGGGCGGACTGCCCCACAACGATTTGGTGCTTTCAGGACTTTATTCTTAAAATGCTTCCAATATGACTTAAATCCAAGATCACAATTAGAAGAAAAAACTCATTTGCCAGCTAAGCCAACACTTTGTTAGTACATAAAAATAAATTCTACATGCTAAACATAAATTACTAAAGTGAGCTGAGAAACAACACTACATCCTTAGAACAATTTACAGAAAACAAGGGAGACTAATTAGAGAAATTGGGGCACTAAAAACTTATTGAAACTGATCAATTAAATTGCAATTTTACTAATACAACTATGATCCACCACATAATCTAATCCAGGTGACTCTTTCTTAAAATCGACCAACTCTTTGCGTAGATGTCTGCCACCATGCATAGGGGATTATTGTACAGATCATTTCATGTATAACCCACGTATATTAATTTGGAGCCCAAAAAATAAATAAATCAATATTGCTTATATTTTCACGATAGATTTGCTAGTTCCATTGTATCATATTTTGCATTTAAGATTATAGTGTAGTTCCAATCTAATTGAATGTAAGTAGATGGATAATGATTTTAAACAGTATGACATGGATCTTTTCTTTTTCAATCAAAAGATTAGCTAAGTTCATTTATGGCCACTATTTTCATTTGATTAGCTACGAATTCAAGAACATTTTCTCATTAGTTATTATAGCTATTAACTAAATTTTTATTCATGCAAACCATTGTCTACTAAAAAAAATGACATCATGAAGCTTTTACTCTATACATTTACCTTGGGAAAAGTGTTAAAAAAGTCTAAAACCTTTGGCATTGGTGTCAATTTAGTCATTGTTCGAAACAAACGCGGAAAAACAAATACAGAACATAAAGATTTACGTGGTTCGATCACAATGTGATCCACGTCCACGGGCGAGGCAAAATAAGATTTCACTATAATCAAAGAGAGTACAGTTTTTAGAAGTCGAAAAAACGACTTAACAAAACCTCACGGCTCACAAATCTCTCCCAAAACGAAAATCTGTCTTTTTTAATCAATGAAAAAACCTAGCCGTAGTATAAATAGGGCTCCCAATAAAATTTCCTCAGGGGTTACACCCCTGAATCTCTCGAGACATTTGTTCGCTTGCTCCAGCTTGGGCGGACCGCCATAGAGATTTGTTCGCTTGCTCCGGGTTGGGCCTATCGGCCCAACCCTTCGCGTCACGAACTAAATCTCAATTTTTCTCCACTTTTGGGTCGCGCAAAAGATATGTCGGGTCGGGTGATGAACCGGACCGAGTACATAAAATTCAAGACATATTTAACAATCTCCACCTTGGCTTGAATTTCCCAAAATAAAACAGTCAAGAAGCCGAACACATTCTCTCAGCATCCCTAAGCCTACGTGAGCTAACTCGGTGTAGGAAACAAGGGCTACAACGAAAGAACATATCCACTTCAAAAACAAATGTAGAACTTTCATTTACCTTGCCACCAAAGCCCTAGAAGGGGCAAACTCAACCAAGCATGCCAATCAAGTTCAAGCAATGCTTAAACTTGTTGGCGGGGATTGGCTTGGTCAACATATCAGTAGGATTGTAAGCTGTACCAATTTTCTTTACCGTCATATTTCTCTTAGCAACTTCCTCTCGAATAAAGTGATATCTGACATCGATGTGCTTAGTCCTCTCATGATATGCTTGATTTCTAATCAAGTATATAGCACTCTGATTGTCACAAAAGACAACTGAATTGTCGTCCTGCTGGAGCCCAAGTTCCTGAACAAGATTCCTTAACCAAATACCTTCTTTCACTGCTTCTGCTGCTGCCATATACTCTGCCTCTATAGTAGACAAAGCAACTGTCGACTATAAGGTTGACCTCCAACTAATAGCCGAACTAGATAGTGTGAAAAGATAGCCAGTCAAAGATCTTCTCTTATCGAGATCACCTGCAAAATCGGAATCCACAAATCCCACAACTGAGGTACCGTTGAAACTGTTTCTATCAAATACTAGGCCCAACTCTGCGTAGCCTCTAAGATACCTAAGTATATATTTCACTACCTGCCAATGGACTTTTTCAGGATGCGCCATATATCTACTAACCACACTAACTGCCTGCGCAATGTCGGGACGAGTGCATACCATAGCATACATAATGCTACCAACTGTACTGGAGTATGGGACACGAGACATCGTAGCCTCCTCAACCTTTGATTGAGGTGAATTTAGAGCTGAGAGTCTAAAATGGGATGCCAACGGTGTACTGACGGGCTTAGTGTTTTGCATGCCAAACCTCTCAAGTACCTTCTCAATATAACTCCTCTGCGAGAGATATAACTTCCCTCTTTCCTGTCCCTCTGAATCTCCATTCCTAAAATCTTCTTGATAGTTACCGGATCTTTCATCTTGAACTCCTCACTGAGCCGTTTCTTCAAGATCAACACATCTGACATGTTTTTTTTGCAGCAATGAGCATGTCATCCACGTATAAGAGAAGATAGACAAAGGATCCATATGAACCCTTCCCGAAGTAGACACAACTATCATAGTTGCTCTTATGATAACTGCTCCATATCATAAAGTTGTCGAATCTCTTATACCACTGTCTTAGTAACTGCTTCAGACCATACAAGGATTTCTTCAATCTACAAACATGATCTTCCTTGCCTTCTACATAGTAGCCCTCGGGCTAGGCCATATAAATAGTTTCCTCAAGCTCGCCATGCAAAAAAGCAGTCTTCACATGAAGTTGCTCAAGCTCTAAGTCAAATTGAGCAACTATAGCCAGCAACACACGAATGGAAGTGTGTTTTACCACAGGGAAAAAAACTTCATCATAATCAATTCCCTCCTTCTGATTGTAGCCTTTAGCTACGAGCCGGGCCTTGCATCTAGCATTTTCAATACCTGGAATTCCTTTCTTTTTCTTGAAGACCCATTTACACCCAATGGTTCTTTTTCCCTTAGGCAACTGCACCAAGTCCCAAGTCTGGTTCTTGCGAAGTGATTCAAGTTCCTCAACCATAGCAACAGCCCATTTCTCTGATTCTGTGCAACTAACAGCTTCTGTATAGGTAGAAGGTTCCTGAATATTCATATCTTCTGCTGTCGTAGTAAGAGCATAAACCACCAGATTAGAGAACCCATATTTCTGAGGAGGCCGGGTTTGCCTCCTTTCTCTACCAGTAGAAATAGAGTATGGCTACTCCACCTCATCTACAGCTTCCTCATTTGAACTTGAATCAACAGGAGCAATTTGCTCGTTCAAATCATTCTGAGAGGTCTTTTCTGGAAGCTCCACCTGAACCTCCACCTCATTCATATCACTCTCATGTTTTCCTGCAGACTCATCAACATCTTTCCTTTGATCAAGCATATGCATTTCATTAAATGTAACATCCCTACTAATAATGAACTTAGGTGAGTTAGGTTCTTGACACCATAAACGATAACCTTTCACCCCATCAGCATACCCAACAAAAATACATTTCTTTGCTCTAGGTTCTAACTTACCATCCTTAACATGATAATAAACAGGGCATCCAAAAACCTTTAGATTAGAATAATCACAAGGCTTACCTAACCACATCTCAAAAAGAGCCTTGCATTCTATTGCTGTTGAAGGAGAATGATTAACCAGATAACAAGCCGTGCTAACAGTTTCAGCCCAAAAATCTTTTTCCATGCCAGCATTAGAAAGCATGCATCTTGCTCTCTCCAATAGAGTTCTGTTCATATGTTCTGCCACTCCATTTTGCTGTGGAGTGTGCCTAACTGTACGGGGTCGAACTATACCTGCATCTGCACAGAATTCATTAAAATCGCCACCACAGAACTCAAGACCATTATCGGTCCTAAGACATTTGATCTTCTTCCCTGTCTGATTCTCAACAAGGGCTTTCCACTTCTTGAAGGTTTCAAACACATCACTTTTTTCTTTTCAGAAAGTAAACCCAAACCTTCCTAGAATAATTGTCAATGAACGTCACAAAGTAAAGAGCACCACCCTTAGATGGAACCTATGCTGGTCCCCATAAATCGGAATGGATATAGTCGAGTGTGCTCTTTGTCAAATGCATCCCTGTACTAAATCTGACTCTGCATTGCTTGCCAAGAACACAATGCTCACAGAAATCTAGCGAGGTCGTCTGCTCCCCATAAAGTAAACCACGTTTACTCAAAACTATCATGCTACGCTCACTCATGTGGCCTAAACGCATATGCCACAATTACGTTCTATCATTATCAGAAACTAAATTGCATGTGCCACTTGAAGGACCCATAACTGTGCTACCCTGCAAATGATACAAGTGATTCACCTTGCTTCCTTTCATCACAACCAGATTGCCTTTTAAAACTTTGAGAACTCCACCTCCACCTGAGTACACACACCCAATGAAATCCAAATTGCTCAACGAGATAAGGTTTCTCTTTAAATCTGGTATATGTCTTACTTCAGTCAAGGTTCTCACTGCTTTGTCGTGGCACTTAATCCGAACAGTACCAATACCCACGACTTTGCATACAGCATCATTCCCCATCAAGACTGATCCACCATTCAATGGCTCGTATGTGGTGAACCATTCCCTATTTGGGCACATGTGATATGATGCTCCCGAATCCATTATCCAAACATCATTGGAGAAATTAACAGCAGAGCATGCCGTAAGAACACTGTCTGACACATTAGACTCATTTTCGTTGCAACATTCGCCGAATCTTGTCTTTGACCATGCTGCTTATCCTTTTTCTTGAGCGAAGGACAATCTGACTTGTAATGTCCTTTTTTGTGACAATAGTAGCACTCAACGTTCATCTTATCTCCAAGTGGCCTAGATTTTGAACGACCAACAGATTTCCCTCGGAAAGCTTTATCCCTTCTCTTGGTCCTGCCTCTCACAAACAAACCATCTACTTTGTTTTCACTGGTATTCTCATTCAATTTTGTTCTCAGCTCTGCAGAATTCAAATATGCTTTAACATCCTCCAAAGTTATGGATTCACATCCATAAAGCATCGAGTTCACAAAATTCTCGTATGAGGCAGGTAGTGAACATAACACGATCAAAGCTTGATCTTCATCCTCGAGTTTAATATCTAGATTTTTCGTATCCAAAACAATTTTATTAAACTCATCCAAGTGTTCCTGAACAGACGTACCTTCACGCATCTTTAGGGTATAAAGATGCTGCTTCAATTAAAGTCTTGATGTTAGAGATTTCTTCATGTAGAGACTTTTCAGTTTCTTCCAGAGACCGGCCGTTGTTTCCTCATCGGCGACTTCTCACAAAACCTTGTCATCTAGAGACAATTGGATCTCGCTATGCGCCTTCTCGTCCATCTCTTCAATCTCAGTCGAGGTCATATTGTCTGGATATTTTCCGTCCAGCGTCCTAATCGTACCCTCTCACCTCAATAAAGCCTTCATCTTTATTCTCTATTATCCGAAGTTGTTCTGTCTGTCAAAAGATGAGATCTGAAACTTCAAAGATGTCATCTCAAAGAACCCTAGAATCGAACTAGGCTCTGATACCAGTTGTTCGAAACAAACGCGGAAAAACAAATACATAACATAAGAATTTACGTGATTCGATTACAAGGTGATCTACGTCCACAGGCGAGGCAAAACAAAATTCCACTATAATCAAAGGGGGTACAGTTTTTAGAAGTCGAAAAAACGACTTAACAAAACCTCACGGCTCACAAATCTCTCCCAAAACGAAAATCTCTCTTTTTTAATCAATGAAAAAACCTAGCCGCAGTATAAATAGGGCTCACCAAAAAATTTCCTCACGGGTTACGCCCCCGAACCCCTCGAGACATTTGTTCGTTTGCTTCGGGTTGGGCCTATCATCACGAACTAAATCTCAATTTTTCTCCACTTTTGGGTCGCACAAAAAAAATGTCGGGTCGAGTGATGGACCGGACCGAGTACATAAAATTCAAGACATATTTAACAGTCCTAAACCTTTTTTTTGTTGCTAATTCAATCCTAAACGTTTTGCATATGTGCCAATTTAGTCCTAAACCTTTTTTTGGTCCCAATTCAGTCTTAAAATTTTTGCATTAGTGCCAATTTAGTCCTAAACCTTTTGCATTGGTGCCAATTCAGTCCTAAATCTTTTGCATTGATGCCAATTCAGTCCTAAACCTTTTGTCTTTGTGCCAATTCAGTCCTTCCGATCAATTTGTGTCAATTCAGTCCTTCCGGTCAATTTTGGCCGGATTTTGCTGACGTGGATGCCGGCTGGCCGGCAGCCAGTCACCGGCGCTGATGTGGACAACTTTAATAATATTTTAATATTTTTTTTCAATTATTTATTTATTTATTATTATTTTTTACCTCCCTTACCTCTTTCCTCCGGCCGATCGCCTGATCGGCGACTAGCCAGAGGCCGGCGAGGTCCAGCCTTGCTTAGCCATGGCGAGGCTCGCCTTCGCCGTCGCTGTCACCGGCGAAGGCGAGCCTTGTCGACCTCTGGCCTCTGGCCGGTTGCTGGTTCGGCGACAGGCTGGAGGAAGGAGGGAGGGGAGGGAAAAAAAAGAAAAGAAAAATAGAAATAAAAAATTCAAAAAAATATTAACATCTTATTAAAGTTGTCCACGTTTGTGCTGGTGATTGGCTGCCGGCCGGCTGGCATCCACGCTAGCAAAATCTAGCCAAAATTGATCGGAAGGACTGAATTGGCACAAAGACAAAAGGTTTAGGACTGAATTGGCACAAATGTAAAAGGTTTATGACCGAATTGACACAAAAAAAAGGTTTAGGACTAAATTGACACCAATACAAAATGTTTAGAATTGAATTGGCACAAAAAAAATGTTTATGACTAAATTGGCACAAATACAAAAAGTTTAAAACTTTTTGACACTTTTCCCCATTTACCTTTATTTCGTTTCAACTTTGAATTCCCTGTCATGAAAAAAAAAGTTGGGACAATTACATGCAACAAGAGTCCTAAAATTTGTGTCAATCCCGCACTTGAGACCTAAAACTTTGAATTCATGCTTAATAAGTCCTAAAGATTGTTTTTGTCCTTCACGTTAGTCTTTTCATTAGCTCCATCAATTTTTATATATAGAAAATTTATTGGATTTTTTTATTATTTTTTAAATAATTTTCACAAGTGGCACTGATATGGCGCAAATAGGCACCACATCACAAAAACTAAAAATAAAAAGCTAGAGTTTAAATGATAAAGGTCAAAAAAGTACAGAGCAAGTGATCATCAAAGAGGAACAAGAAAGGGCCGCCCCCTTTGTCACTGGCAAGGTTTGGGGACCCTCGTGGGGTCACTTCGAGTGCAACGATGCTCGCCGGACCGCTGACAAGGTTTGGTTGCTTAATGGTGGCAACAACGTAGCTCGCCACCACTCGAGGAGGCTCGAGTGGCCCTCGCATGGGCATCATCAGCCTCCACTGCAGACCACCGATGGAAGACCCTTATAACCTCACAAACGGATTAAATTCAAACATTTGGCATGTGTAGCTAACTCTAATTCAAAACAGTTGGTGAGATTTGAAACGTTGAATTTCAATTTCTAAGTTGAATATCTCCTGCTTCTAACCAATTGCACCAACCTTGGGGGGTTGAGTTGCCTTTTCCTATTATGTAACTATCCATTCATAGAGCATGTTATTTGATTTACTTTTGAACAATCAATTATGTAATATGAAGACATAACTCCCAATTAGCAATGCACTCGATTACCATCCGTTGGACGCTCGAAATTGAATTTTCTTCATGTAGTTTTTTTACATACGATATATTCACTTATATATAATTTTCTTTATAGAAACAAAACGAATATGTGCTCTACAAATTAATGAGAAAATGATAAGGGATAAATAAAAAGATTGATAGGGTTAGTTATAGTGTATGAATCATGATGACAAAGACCATGATAAACTCCCAAATACATCAATCAATCAAAGAAATAAGAAGAAGAACAGATTTGCAGATTTCAGAAGAATGCAAAATACATATAATCCTAACATAAATTGACACTTGAAAAATATGAATAAGGAAATTATCTAATCAGTTAATGTATGGATGTCATTTTAAATTTTTAAACGTTTGTGTGAAATTTCAATGTAGTTCTCACAGTCAATTTTCGTCTGAAATTACTGACGTGACACTGTGCTGCATAGGACGACAAGCAATGACTAGACTACCATGTTAGCGATTTCCAACGAAAATTGATCGAAAGGATTACATTGGAATTTCGTGCAAAAGTTTATGACTAAATTGATAAAATTAAAAAATTTAGGATTGAATTGACGTATATACAATAGGTTTATGATAGATTGAGTAATTTACTCAATATGAATATGAAGCAAGTACCATAGTTGAACAAAGCATCCCAAATGGAGAAACATTGTGCCTCTTTTCTTTCAACATTTCTCAAGCCAATAGATGAAGTCTTTCGAGATGTCGAATTTGACATCGAAATCGTAAGAATCATCGTTCCTTTATCAATGGCACGACAGAGCCTCTTCACTAGTTGCATTGGGACAGACATCACGAAAGAGGTAATCTCCTCTTTGTTGTCTTCTTGTCTGGGGTCGTAACGGGGATCATTACGTCACAACAATTGAAATTTCTCCGATTATTCTTGGAGTTGTTGTACTTTTCTACTCAAATCTTCTAGTTCGACATCACGACGGTCACCATTGAGTCCACAATAAAGACAACCAGCCATAGCCGAGGTTATGACACCAACTCATACGAAAGGGGTCGGAGATTAGAGGTTAACACAAGTGCGATAATAGAAATGCTTACCACCTAAAGAATACCCTCAAGATACATGACATATGATAGGATAAATGCTCACCATCTAAGGAATTCAATTGAGAATATATGGCATATAAAGAGTAGATGCTCACTACCTAAGGAATCCACATCAAGATACGAGGTATGCAATTCACCACTTAATAGAATCTATCAAAGATATACAGAGTTAACTAAACTCTAATCCAAGTGTTTAGTTACAAAAAATTCAAAACCATCGACTCTCGACTCAAATGACTCTAGAAACAAAATACAATGGTTAGGGTACAATAAAGCGTGTAAAAGTACTAAAAGACTCATCCTCTAATTTCTTGACCAATTCTTAATATTTATTAAGATAATTTTCTAAAAGAACCTAAACCTCTTATTCGGCCGCCATTTTAGTCTTAAACATTTTCATTATACCAATTTATTTTTAAATCTTTTGACAATTTGTTAATTTAGTCTTTCTGATCAATTTTGGTTGGAAATCACTGATGTAGATACCGGCGGCCCTACGTGGCACCGTCGACGGCCAGCCAATGCTAACGTGGAGAATTTTCGCAATTTTATATTTTATTAAAATTTTCTGATTTTTTTGTTTTTTCTTTTATTTTCTAAATTTTTTTGCAATTAGCCATCCTTGCCCGTTGGTCGGTGAGGGTTGGTTACCAACCTCGCTGGTCCGGAGTTGGATCAAACTTTATTTTATTAGAAAGTAGAAACGTAGTGCCTTCCATGTATATATTATTTGACTAAAATGAAGCACCAAATCATCATCGAAGCTCTGAAGAAATTTCGCATTAAGTGTTGTATAAGTCTTATTCTCCTTGAGATGTGCCCTAGTCAGTTTTTTGTTGAAAATTTTCAATACTTTGTCCACTTATTGAAACTTCTATTTGTGAGTTTTATGCTTAGGCTGTGGAAAGCTGGAGCATCCCTTTCGTAACATCCAACTACGACGAGGGGAAAACATATTGGAATAAATTTGTGGAGAAGCACAAAGATTTGCTTGATAGTGGAGAGAAGTGGGTGAAGGACACAGCAAATTCATGTATGCTCGTCTCAACTTTAATTGCCAGTGTTGTTCGCTGCTGCTTTCACTGTGCCTGGAGGCAATACCGATGCTGGGGTCCCATTGTTGTTAGGACATGACTCCCTCCTGGTTTTCGCAATTTCGGATGCATTAGGTTTGTTCTCCTCCGTGACAGCCATTTTGCTGTTTCTAGCCATCTTAACTTCGCGGTATGAGGCGCAAGATTTTCTTCACTCTTTGCCTAGGAAGATCATAATGGGCCTTTGTTTTCTCTTCCTCTCCTTGGCTTTCATGCTGGTGGCCTTTGCTGCAACTCTCACAATTGTGCTGGATAAGAGACCGGAGTGGATTTTCATTCCCATTACTTTGCTGACCTCTATCCCCGTGGCTTTATTCGCAGCACTACAGCTTCCCCTACTATACCAAATGGTTAAATCCACTTATGGACCTAGCATCTTTCGTCCCGAGAGCATTTAGGAGGGAGGCATAATTATTGGACACGATCACGTGATTGACGAATTTGATTTGAGGATCTATGTCTTCATTATAGTTGGTTGTTTGTAGCGGGGCCAATGCTGTACTGAATGTATTTCCTCAAAGTATTTAAACAATTACTATGCATTATGTTTCCCTACCTTGTTATCAAAGATCTATTTATAGAATAGTCTGATCAATTTAAACTATCAGCCTATAGATTCTCAAAATATCTACACAGACACAAACAATTCTTTTTAACATTCAATACCAAAATATGCTCAATCTTAGAATATAACTTTTAAAAAAGTAGTTTGCCCAAGTAGTGGTGGTCTTTACACCATACTGCAACAATCTTCAATGCCTACTACCAGTATTGTGAAACGGGCTTCCATGGAAAGCTGGCATCAACGTCTTGGCCATCCCCATGAGCGTATCTTACGGTTTATGATCAAGGAGAATAATTTGCCTTGTAAGTCAACACGGTTGAGTCAGTTATGTACATCTTATCAATTGGGCAAGGCTAGTCATCAATCCTTAGGATTGTCTCCAACTTGTAGTTTATTTTCATTGGATTTAATTTGTAGTGATGTTTGCGGTCCCTCTCATTTTGTTTCAACTGATGGCCATCGCTATTTCATTATTTTTGTTGATGATTGCACCAAATTTATTTGGTTTTATCCTCTTAAAGTAAAGTCGGATTTTTACTCTGTTTCTCATACGTTCCAAGCTCTTGTTGAACATCAATTTTCACAAAAAATAAAAGTCATTCAAATGGACTGGGGTGGGGAATTTCGTGCCCTCCCTTCCTTTTTCTCAAAAATTGGTATTGCTCACTGTATCTCCGCCCCTCATACTCATGAACAACAAGGGGCGGTTGAGTGTCGTCATAGGCATATAGTTGAAACCGGTTTGACATTATTAGCTCATAGCTCTATCCCTCATCAATACTGGCACTACGGATTTGAAACGGCGATCTACCTCATCAATCGGATGCCATCCAAGGTCACTAATCGCATCTCCCCCTTTCAAATGGTTTATAATCACCCTTCGAATTATTCCTTCTTAAAAATCTTTGGGTGTCGCTGTTTCCCATATTTACATCCTTATAACGCCCATAAAATGGATTTTGGGCTCCGTTCCTTGTATTTTCTTGTGATACAGTTCCTCTGTGACATCCCGAATTTCGGCCCATTTTTGGGATTTATAAAACGCGTAATTTGTCAGTGTGCTTATAGTAAAATCTCGCCCGGGAACTGATCACTCCCGGTTATCATTTTAAATTAGAGATTTCGCTAGAATCGCACTCGATCAAATTTGGCCGTTATTTGGGTCCCGAACTTGGCAGTCGATTTCCGGGAGTTTCGGGACAAAATAAATTGGACGGTGTCAATATTGTTGTGACCAGCGTTGAGATTGTCAGGAATGATGGAAAAATGGGAGTTTTTGACCACGTGCGAATTTGGACTAGTAGACCTCCCTCGTTATGATTTGGTCTAATTAATTTGGCCTTTGTCCCTTTTTATGTGCGAGGCTTATTTTGGACCCGTAGACCACTTTCGGTTTTTAATTTGGGCCATCGGATCGCGATTAATATTTGAATGTTCAAATATTTTCTTTTATTCTCTCTCTCTCTCCCTTTCTCTCTCTCTCTCTCTCTCTCTCTCTCTCTCCTCTGCCGCGCATGTCCTCTCCGCGCACGTCTCCCCCTGCCCACGTCCCCTCAGCTCACCCACTCCCACCTGCTCTCTCTCTCTCTCTTCGTTTCTTTTCCTTCTTTCTTTTTCTTTTCTTCTTTCTTTCTCTTCTTCTTCTTCCTTCCCCGAACTCGCCTGGTTCTGCTTCGTTCCTGCTCTGCTCGCCGGCTGCTGCTCGACCACCCATCCAGCTCACTTTGACGCTTCCCAAGCAACCGCCGACGCCGTCGTCCTCCTCGCACCGTCGTCGCGCCGCCGCAGCGCAGCAGCTTCGCCGGCAGCTTGCCTTCCTCCTCTCCCGGCGCGCGAGCTCGGCTCGCCGCCGCATCCGGCGAGTCCCAGGCCGTCGTCCGGTCGTCCGGCCAGCCCCAGAACCGCCCGACACCTAGACGTCGCCGCCATCGTCCCGGCCGTCGCCTTGCTGCCCCGTCACCACCGATTCGTCCCCCCCCTTTCTTAGCGCCGTGCGTCTTCGCCGGAGCGCCGTCGCCGTCTCTGGTGCCGCCGCCGTGAGCCGCCGTTCCTCTCACCTCAGCCGGTCAGCCCCCTCTCCCTTCCAACCCGTGAGCCCCCTTCCCCCTCTCTTCCTCTTTGTTTTGGCCGTGGAAGGCCCTTCGCCGGAGGAGCTCCGCCGCCGCCGTCACTATTCCGGCGCGGATCCGTCGCCTCGCCCGGCCGTCCAGCCGTTCCATTTCTCTCTCTATCTCTGACCGTGCCCCTCTCTCTCCCTCTCTAGGCCGTGGATTAGCTTAGACCGTCGCCGTCGCTCGCGCCGTTCGCCGGAGCCGCCGCCGCCGTTACTGTTCCGGCGAGGGACCGCCGCTGTCCAGCCGCCATTACCACGTGTTCAGCTCGGTTTGAAGCTTAGGACACCCGGTGAGTTTGACCCTAAGCCCTAATTAGGACAATTTGCATTTCTAGATGGGTTTTAGGGGTTAATTAGGGTATTTTAGGGGTTAAATTGTGGAGGTTGTTAGAGGCTGATATGGTGGCTGATTTCGAGGCTTAGTGTGATGATTTAATTGAGATTTAGAGGCCCGTATTGTGCTGTGAGTCGGCTGGGCATAGGCGCCTTAATTTGGGCGAAAATGTGAATTTGGCGGGTGCAAATTGAGGACCGAGTAGAGGCCGCTAGGGGCTGATTTTTGTGGTCCGTTTGGTGACCGAGAATGATGATTTAATTGAGGTTTAGTGGACTATAGTGTGCTGTGATGTGGCGAGGCATAGGTGCCGTGATTTGGACGGAATTGTGGATTTAGCGGGTGAAATCGGGAGACCGAATGGTGGCTGTCTTGGTGGCTATTTTACGGGCTTAGTGCGACAATTTAGTTGAGATTTAGTGACCCGCGAGGTGCCGTGAGATGGCTGGACAGATTGGTACGGAGCGGTCCAAGTTTGGAGTAAGTTCGGACTTTAAATATGGATTTTAGTGCGCGCCTCATTTGATCTTTGTGGTGGCTGATTAGAATGATGGTTTGGGGAGTTTAATGGGACATTTTGAAGATATTTATTGGCCTAGACATTGCGGTATAGTGGCTGGTCACGACAGGATTTGATTTAGGCGGGGCGTGATCAATTTGAAGTTTAATTGTGCAATTACCGGGAATGATCGCATTGATCAATTGACTGGCTAAATGAGCCTTGTTGTGATTGATTTTAGGATGCCATGTTGCTTGTTTAGCGGGACTAAGAATGGAATAGCTTGGCGGGCCTCGAATGCGAGGGTTCTTGTTATCCCGGTTGTGTGGATTGTGCATGGATTGTGTGTCAAGTTGATGTCATGGCTGATTTGAATTGATTGTCTGATTGGGCATGTTGATTTATGAAATTGAATATGCGTGTTGCAAATGCGCATGATTGCATCGTGATTTGAGTAAGTGGTGCGGTGCAAGTGAATGCCCATATGTGAACGTTATAGCCATGAGTTTGCATCACGAGCATTGGCACGGCATGTGCATTTACAAGTGTGCTCGAGTGACATGTGCATTGTGATCACCTAAAATGCCCTGATGCGTTTAACGCGGGGTTCAGATGAAAATTGGTGCTTGTGAATGTGTGATCATAATAAACCCTGATGCGTTTTACGCGGGGTAGTGAACCCGTCCTGAGGCGTTTAACGCGGGACGATGCCCGGATTGCCGGAAGACGGCCAACCTGATGCGTTTACGCGGGTTCGGTCCGTATATGGAGATCGGTGTTGCGCCTGATGCGTTTACGCGGGCTAGAGACACTGGGCCTGATGCGTTTACGCGGGCCAGGAAGTGTTGGATAGTGATAGACCTGATGCGTTTTACGCGGGTCGGACCTGATGCGTTTAACGCGGGTCGGAGGAGAAATTGATAAATGGCAAGTATGCTAGAGTGCAAGCGTGCGAAAATGCATTGATGAGGCGTGAGCACGCGTATGAGCACGAGCATAAGCATGACATGCGTTGTGACCAAATGATGTGTACATGTGCTGCGACTGGATCCTATGTTTTATGCTTGAATTGTAAGTGCCTAACTGCAGGCAAGGTGAGTGTTGGATTTGGGCCCGAGGGCCTAAGTCAATTATGATTTGCTTGGAGTGTTGATTTAGTACTCGTCAGGAGGTGCACTTTAGCCTAATTTAGGTTTAGGGAATTACTCGCTGAGATTTATTCTCACTGTTGTTGAAACCCAATTTTTCATACCCCCAGCCCTGAGGATGGCAGGCGTATTGAAACGTTTTGGGAGGAGCCCCGGCTAGATATAGTGGTTGATCGCCGAGCCACGTACCCCGCTTTTGATTTTTGAGTGTGGGCTGTTTATGAATATTGTATATGTTTCCCGATGTCAAAACAAGTGTATATTTATCCGTGCTGGTTGTTGTATGGCTATCCTGGATTATGTGTATTTTATTGTACGGGTGGTTTTAATTACTTCCGCATGTGCTTTATATCTCTGTGTTGGGTGTTGGGTCGGCGACGCGTCCTGGGACGTCGCACACGAATCGACCTTTACGAGGGATGTTGCGCGCCGAGGAGTGCGGGGCGTGACATCCTCTCACACAGGGTATTGCTGCCTTGACTTTGTCACTAATCATTGATTTATTGCTCAATGTGTTCATTTCGATGAAACTTGTTTTCCCTTTGCAACTCCTTCCATTCTCGGTCCATCACTTAATTCATCACTTCTTACACCTATCCTAGTACCGTGTCTTCGGCTCCTATTGACGTTCCTCCGTCTACTAATATAGTGAGGTCACAGACTCCTAGATCAGCTCCTGCACTACCTTAAGAACCGGGCCCCTCCATGAACTTTATCATTTCCCCTCCTCATCATCCTCTCCACCATTGCCACCGCCACCACCTAGGCCAACACGCACCCACACCATACAACTTCACTCTCATCCTTCTCAATATTGCCACCACCCCTCTCACTGAACCAACCTCATTCACCCAAACCAACAAAATCCCTGAGTGGCGTGCAACTATGACCGATTAATTTCATGCCTTGTTAAAAAATGACACATGGTCTTTAGTCTCTCGTAATTTCTCCATGAACCTCATAGGGTGTTGGTGGGTTTACAGAGTTAAGCCCAAAGCATATAGCAATCTTGAGTGCTATAAAGCTCACCAGGTCGCTAAGGGTTTTCATCAGCAACATGGCTTGGATTATACGGAAACCTTCGGTCCAGTTGTGAAAATTACCACTATTCGCTTAATATTATCTCTAGCCGTCTCTCAAGGATGGCAAGTGCGACAACTGGATGTGCACAATGCTTTCTTACATTGGGTTCTTTCTAAAGAGATGTACATAGAATAACCCCCTAGGTTTCAGGACCCAACTTGTCGTGACTATGTTTGCAAGTTGCATCGTTCTCTATATGGTCTCAAGAAGGCTCCAAGAGCTTGGTTTCAACAACTCTCACAGTTTTGCTTCATTTGGATTCTCAGCGTCACAAACAGATCTCTCATTATTTATTTATCGAAGAGGCATTGATGTCATTTATTTTTTGATCTATGTGGATGTCATTCTAGTTACAGGTAATGCATCTTTTACTATCAGTGCAATCTGAGAGAAATTATCTATAGAGCTCTCCATTAAGGATCTCAGCCTGCTCCACTTCTTCCTTGGGATAGAGGTTGTCTCTCACTCTAATGAGCTGCTTCTCTCTCAAGGACGTTATATTGATGATCTTCATCACAGGGCTGGGATGTATGAGTGCAAGCCTGTCCAAACTCCTATGGCCACAATTACAAAACCATATGAGAAAGGGGGTGCTATGATGTTTGATCCTACTCTGTCTCGGTCTATAGTTGGTGCCCTGCAATATGTGACATTGACAAGACCAGATCTCTCCTTTGTCATTAATAAAGCTTGTCAATTCATGCATGCACCAACTAAAGACCACTAGCAAATGGTGAAATGCATATTGCACTATCTCAAACATACAAGGTCATTTGGTATGCTTCTTTCCAGATCCAATGATAATCGCTTGCAAGCCTTTTCCAATGCATATTGGGCTAGTATCTCTGACGACAGGAAGTCAATTGGAGGGTATGCTATTTTTCTTGGTCCTAATTTGATCTTTTGGAGCTCTAGAAAACAACGAATCGTAGTGCACTCTTCTACAGAGTCTGAGTATAAAGCTCTTGCTGATGTTGTAGCTAAACTCATTTGGCTTGAGTCATTCTTTCAAGAGCTTAGGTTCCCTCTTCAAGGTCCTCCCATCCTTTGGTTTTAATATATTGGTGCTATTTATCCGTTTGTAAATCTAGTTTTTCATGCTCGTACAAAACATGTTGAAATTGACTTCCACTTTGTTCATGATCGTGTCGCCAAACGCCAACTCAATGTGCTGTTTATCTCCATAGCTGACCAACTAGCTTATACTCTCACTAATGCTCTTCCTAAAGCATGTTTTGCATTTTTATGAGATAAGTTGAAGATTTGCAGTCTTGACTCTTCCACTTGAGGGGTGTATCAACCAACCTATCGGACATACTTAACCAGTTGGTGGACTAGACCTTGAACTGCCAGTTGTTAGTGTAAGCCTAGACAATAGACCTCACATTGAAGTATCTCCGAATCAAGATTAGTTCTCGATTGCGTTCATTCTTTCGGTCCCGAACCTCTCAGGATTGATGTGTGCTTTAAAAAATCTAGCCTTTAAAGATTTTCATAGAGTCGGCCAGCTCCACACACATAGGTGCATTCCTATTGTAGGCATCCTACTATACCTTACTAGGATGTTGAATTCCTAGCTATAGGAATCATTAAACACATAGTCGTACCCTTCAAACTTTGTAGGAAGCACTGTTGCATCATAGGTGTGGGAGACAGTGCGCACACTAGAGTTTCCAAAATTTACGTTGTCCTATTGAACTTAATCCATGGGATCTCCAATCGCTAGGTTAGGTTTCCACCCTAGAAACTCTTTATTGAGTTAAGACTTTTAACCCCATTCCCCTCGATGCGCAGTTTACCTACTCTCTCGACAAGCCTTTTGTTATCTGATTCGCAATATTTTCCTTTGACTTCACAAAGTCCAAAGGAATTATTCGATTCGAGAGAAACTGTCTTACGGTATTATGTCTACGATGAATGTGCTTAGACTTACCATTATATATCATATTTTGTACCCTTGCAATCGCTGCTTGATTGTCATAGTGAATGTATATTGAAGGCACAAGTTTTGCCCATAACAGAACATCCTTAAGAAACTGTCGAAGCCACTCTACTTCTTCAGCAGCTTCATCCCAAGCAACAAACTCTGATTCCATTGTGGAGCACGCTATTAGAGTTTGTTTTGAGGATTTCCACGATATTGTGGCACCTCCTAGCGTGAACATATATTTGCTAGTCAATTTCGATTTATCTAAATTCGAAATCCAGTTGGCATCATAATAGCCTTCCAAAACAGCTGAATATTTGCCATATTATAGAATATAGTCTTTAGTTCTTTGCAAATAACCTAACCCTCTTAAAAGAGCATTCCAATGCTCATGGTCAAGATTACTTGTATATTAGCTCAGTTTTGCTACTGAGTGCGCAATATACAGTCTAGTGCAGTTTATGATGTACATGATGCTACCGATCATTTGAGAGTACTCTAGCTGCTTGATACCGTTTCTACTATTCATTCTTAAAGTTAGATATAGAAGAAAATGATTATTCACATCTTTCATACCTAACCCTTTAAACCTCTCAATTACTATATAATGAGATTGTGTTAAACCTAGACCATCAGAATTCCTTAGAATTTTGATGTTGAGTATAACATCCACAACATCTAAGTCTTTCATCTCAAAATTCTTCTTGAGAACATTCTTGGTGATTTTGATAACCTCAGCGTTATCTCCAAAAAATCAACAAGTCATCGACATATAGACAAATAAGCACACATCCAACGATTGTGGATCTAGTGTATACACATTTGTCACACTTATTGATTCTATATCCATTTTGGATAATCACATAGTCAAACTTCTCATGTCATTATTTAGGAGCTTGTTTAAGTCCATACAATGATTTGACAAGTTTACACACTTTGTGTTCTTGTCTTTTGACCTTGAATCCTTCAAGTTATTCCATATAAATCTCTTCATTGAGATCACCATTCAAGAATGCAATTTTCACATCCATTTGATGTACCTGCAAATTGTATAGCGAAGCTATAGAAATCAACATCCTAACTGATGTTATTCTTATTATAGGTGAATAAGTACCAAAGTAGTCCAGACCCTCTCTTTGTCTAAACCCTTTGGTAACAAGCCTTGCTTTATACTTATCTATAGAACCATTGGCTTTATGCTTCTTTTTGAAGCATTTACATCCAATTGGTTTGTTTCTTGATGGAAGATCAACCAATTCCCAAGTGTAATTACTTAAAATGGAATTAATTTCATTGTCAACAACTTCTTTCTAGTAAGGAGCATCTGGAGTTGACATTGCCTATTGATACGTTTCAGGCTCACCTTCTAACATGTTTGTTAGAAAATCAAGTCCGAAAGATTTTTCAATCCGCGACATCTTGCTCCTTCGAAGTTTAGCTTCTTTGGCCTCAACTTCCTCATACTTAGATTCTTAATTTTTAATTATCTTTCAAGAAGGTTCACCCTGATTTTTTTTTGCAGGATATATATCGTCAAAGAATTTAGCATTCCTTGATTCTAGGATAGTATTGACATGGATTTCCACATTTTTAGATTTATGAACTAAAAATCTATATGTGCTGCTATTTTGAGCATAGCCGATGAATATGCAATCCATCGTTTTAGGTCCCAACTGAGTTTGTTTAGGAGGTGGAATTACCACCTGAGCTAGGCACCCCCACACTTCCAAAAAATTGTAGGATGACAACCTTCCATTCCATTTTTACCTATTTTCTTATAGGGTACTTCATTTAAAATATAGTTTGCCATTAAAATTGCCTACCCCTTCAAGTTTTGAAGTAAATCCGAACTTAAGAGCATGGCGTTAGCCATCTACTTTAGAGTTCTATTCTTCCGTTCAACAATTCCATTTTGCTGTGGAGTATAAGGTGTAGTTATTTGGAGAATTATCCCCTAACTAGCACATAACTCTTTTAAGTCAAAAGAATTGTATTCTCCTCCTCTGTCACACCTTAGCACTTTGATTTGTCTATCAAGTTAATTCGCAACCTCATTTTTATACTTGATAAACATGCTCATAGCCTCATCTTTGCTAGTTAATAAATAAACATAGTAAAGTCGAGTACAATCATCTATAAAAGTGACGAAATACTTCTTTCCACCTCTACTTTCTACAACCTTTAAATCACATAGATCACTATGGATTAGTTGTAGAGGTTTACTCGTTCTTTCAATCGATTTGAAAGATTTCTTAGCAAACTCAGCCTCAACATAAGTCTCACACTTGTAACGGGCATCCAACTCAAACCTTGGAATTAGCCTCAAGTTTGCTATTTTCTCTATTGTACCATAATTTACATGTCTTAATCTACCATGCCATAGATAAGGAGATACAACAGTGTAAACTAAAGACTTCTCTTTATTAATAGTCTTTGGGTATAAGAATTTCGAGTTTACATCAATGATAGTCACGTTGGTTTTGAACATGTCATTATACAGTACCATTTTCCCCACTTACATCCCCCTTTGGAAAGTACAAACTTGTCAGATTCAAATAAAATGTTGAAACCTCTCTTGACAAGTATGGGGCCAGAAATGATATTCTTCCAGATCTACGGTACATGCAACACATTTTGTAGGATGATCTACTTGTTGAAGATGAACTTTAGGATCACATTTCCTCTCTCGGCAATTTTTGCTAATGTAAAGTTAGCCATATAAATCATTTCATCTTTATCAGTTTTCTCATAAGATGAGAGCATGTGTTTATCCACACAAATGTCATTTGTGGCACCTGTTTCAACCACCAATAAGTATTGTTCGACATCAAGGATACCTCAGACATCACCATAGTAATTAGTCTCTCATTATCTTCCTGCTCTTTCAGATTCAGCTACTTGACTGCACCACCACCTTTGCTTTTGTTTGGGCGCTTCTTACTATCCTTAGTCTGATGGCCAAGCTTATTGCAGATTAAACATGTTTCTTGGAATTTCTGGGACTATTCCTTACGTTTGCCTTTTCCTTGAAAGGACTTTTTTCTCTTCTTATCTTGCTTGGAACTGGAAAACTCCACAACATTGGCCTTCGGTTCCATAGGAGGTTTGCATTCTTCCTATTTTCCTCCTCAATTCTGAGGTGCAGAATGAGATTTTCAAGGCTCATCTCTTTTCTTTTGTGCTTCAAATAATTTTTGAAGTCTGACTAGCTCGGAGAAAGCTTTTCAATAATAGCTACCACTTGGAATGATTCACTAAGTATCATTCCCTCAACAAAGATGTCATTCAGAATTATTTGGAATTCCTAGACCTGATTCATGACAGATTTAGAATCCACCATCTTGAATTCCAAGAATTTAGCAACCACGAATTTCTTGATGCCCGTGTCCTCAGTTTTGTATTTCTTTTTTGAGGATTCCCATAACTGTTTAGCACTTTTAATGTTACAGTAAACATTGTATAGAGAATTCATCAAATAGTTAAGGATATAATTTCGACATAGGTTGTCCCCATGCTTCCAAGCCTCCAATGCCCCAAGCATCGTGACATCTTGCTCATCTGGACTAATTATTTGGCACACCTCTGATAAGTATTTGACTAGATTCAACATGGTCAAATAAAAAGAACATCTTATGCTGCCATTACTTAAAGCCCACACCAGTGAATTTCTCCGGTTTCTCATTCGGTGTCACTGGAGGTGGTACCATCAAGCTAGGCAAAGCTTGTTGAACCATCCCTCTAGAAATTGAAGCATAAGCCATTTGGTCTGTACTGTTTGGAAAATAGTCTCGGGTATATCAATCAAATGACTTGAACCTGTACCACCATAAATGGTTTTAGCTTGAAGGCTCACAGCATTTGCTGCCACAACACCAGGCCACGAGGTCTGAACCTCACCAATCGAAACGACCATAGGAACATCTCTAGAAATATTCCAAACATCATCGGATACTTGATTGTTATTAGCTATCTCGATTTTCTGATAAATCCAACAAACTATAAAAACGAATAATTGCCTTAAGATTGTTGGAAATATAGATGAACAACAACAAGAAGAATTTATGTATTGGGGAAAGAAGAATACGTAAACTGTTTGTTGTAATCAGAAAAATAATAAATCCGAAAAAACGATAACAAAATAAACAGGAGGTGAGATATGGCTAACCGAATCTCCTTAAGGTGATTAGTTCCTGCCAATGGTGTTAAGCAGCTTCACGAACTATGTCTCCCAAGATACAACACCTCAAACCCGTTTGAATTACACTATGCAAACAGAACTCTGTTAAACATTTCTTGAAACCAGCACACTAAGAGAAAATTGAAGAGGAGATGTAGGTGTTTTCAATAATGCTTGGAATGAAGAGTTTTAACTCTATTTATAGAGTTTTAGAATTCATGTACAGAAACGATACATGAATTAAAAATTAAATAAATACAAGAATCCATGAGATACATAAATTAAATAGATACAAGAATCCAAGAGATACATGAACTCAAGAGATACATGAATTAAGTAAATACACGAATCCAAGAGATACATGAATTTAGTAGATAGACGAATACAAGTGATGCATGAACTAAATAGACATATCTCGTTTTTGCTCACATTTGTTGATCCACTAACCTACCATAAATACAATAGGATCATAGTCTCTCCTTAGCTAACCGAGGATGATATCGACGCAACAAGGGAGACACCTGACCCAATTTACCAACAAAGTTAATAAGGAAAAGAAGTACAAAAGAATAGACATGAAGCAAGTGTTTGTGATCTTGCCAATATGACCAACATAGGCAAGATATAAGAGAGTATCAACCCCCTCAGAATACTAGAAAAAAGGGCGACTTGGTTCATTATCTGTTTTACTTGCGAGGAGCCAAACAACCTCTTTAGATATAGTGTCGTGACCCTATCAAGACGAGTAAGTGAACGAATTACCCGTTAAATTATGTCTCGAATTTGAGCTCATAACAATTTTTCTTCTTCCTCTTTAATGCATGCCCATAGAAGATTGTGGGCGCCGAATGTCTCTTCCCATTCTTTTGGTAATCTTTTGTGGGCTTCATTTGTCTTTATTAATAAATGAAGAAAGAGGGAAGGCAAAAGTTGTGCTCATTTTTTCTTATGTCGGTGCATGATGGTCATGCGCACATACCATCATTAATTGCATGGAGGTGCATGGCTTCTGAAGGTAGGCACCATTTGTCTTGTTTCTCTATCCTTTCCCCTATGAAAGGAGGACAGCAGAGGTCGTGACTAGTGAGAAGCCGAGAGAGCTCCTGAGACGAAGAGAGGCGTGAGCTCGAAGAGATTTGGGCGTAGAGTCGAGTCCATTGAGTTAAGATATTAAACACTGTGGGGATTGGGTATATATTGGGGCTGGGAAACATTCGAGTATGTGAGTAATTATAATCCTGTAATTCTCCGATTTATTAGTGAATTATTTGTTGGCTCTCTCCGTGGGCGTAGATTTCGACATTCGGACCGAACCATGTAAATTGCTTGTGTCCTCTTATTGTTCCTTGTTTTATTTCTCTGTCAATTTCTATAGCTCCCGACTAATTGCAAAGTCACGATCTGATTCTGCTACATCGCCGGTTTCACAACAGATTAGAGGCGTATCTAGTGTGTACATGAGATAAATCAGATACTGAGTATTCCAGAACTTAGACCGAGGGCCTCTTGAACGAGAATGAATTGATCCATGCACGTCTACTTCTTATGCTTTACTATATGTCGATCCATGTTTTTTGTGCCGAATTGCAAACATTTTATGAGAATGTTGCTGCTATCTTGAATACTGAGTGCATGCTGCAAGAGCAGTGAGTTGCTGCTCTAGTCATCGCACGCGCATTCATTTTGAGTGCGCTGTGTTACTGATTGGTTCATCGGTTGTATGTCCATTTCGAATGCGTTGAGTTGCTGATGTGCTCAATGTGTTGTGTTGGTACCGATGTGCTGAGTTACAGAATATGTCTATTCTGTGGGTGCGACGATAATTTTTTCACGAGCGGAAATTGTTTGCATTAGTACAAAGCATGTCCAATCGTAGTTTTAGAATGCGTTTGTTTCACAGAAAATGTACAATTTCTGGAAAATACTTTCTCAGAAGTCATTTTCGGGTGTTTGACTAAAATCTAAAAAAGACTTGGAAAGTATTTTCAGTTGTTTGGTGAGAAAATTTGATGGTGAAAATTATCGAAAAATTTTACATTTTTTAAATCATTTTTTCTCTTTTTTTTTTTCTTTTTCCTTCTTCTTCCTCCCGGCCGCCTCTCCACCTCACTCGCCACTCCTTCCTCCTCTCCACCACCACCACCGCAGCCATCTCCGATGATCTCACCTCCCTCTACACCAACTCCGTCCACCTCGGCCGCCTCGTCCTCGACCTTGGGCGAGCTCGCTTTGCCAGATCGACCTCGAGGTCAAGCCGAGGCTGGTGATCACCTCGATTAGAGGGACCCCTGTTCCCGTGCAACACCCCGCTCCTCTCAAGAACACCTTGGGCAGGGTAGCGACATCTGTCTATCTCTCATCCATGGGCGCTTTAGTCAGTTAGACATACACAGAGAAGTATGTTCAATTATCTCCGAACAAGCAGGACAGTCAAGGTCGAGGATTCAAGGGGCAATTGCTGGTCGAACGACGACGTTTCCAGTTTGTGATTGTACTCCGGAAAAGAACGATGTCCGTGGATGTAAAGTTCGCGGGACCAACTGACTAATGATGAGTTTTGTGCTAATAATTGCGTTCCGAATGGAGTCGAGCATGTTTTTATCTTCTGAAGAAGTTGTGTTTCGATAACAGGAAGATTAAAGCTTAAATCCCCATTTCATATGTTTTCGGAGAAGTCAAATGATGCATATTCCAAACCTATATGATTCACACTCGTGCTACCCAAAAGGCCGGGCAAAATAAAGGCCACTATGACAGGGCACTGATTAGGGATGATCGGTTCCCGATCCGGTCGGATTTCCAAAATTGGGAATCGGAGACCAAACTGGTTGGTCCTAGGACTAGAAACCGGACCGGACCACGGGTTCCGGTCCAGTCTAATGGAAGCGGTCATTTAGGGTTTAGTTCACATTACTAATTTTTGTCAATAAATTTAAGTCAATGAAGTTTACTTAAGGTCTAGTTTACATTTTACTAATTTTTTTGAAGAAATGAAAAATAGTATAAGTATTCTTTTTAAAAGTTACCAACCTTAATATAAGTAGCTAGCAATTTTCTTTGATTAAATACCCACAATTTTTGCATTACTAATTCTTATTTGAGGAAGTTAGCAAAGTTTGTTTCTTTTTTTTTTGAACTTACCAACTTCCCTCATCTCCGACAAAAAACTAACTTTTCTTTTATTTTAGCAACATTTAATATGAAATTACACATTTTTATTTGAGTGCATATCAACTTTCCTCCCTTTTTTTTTTGGGTCAGACCTTTTCTCCTTTTAAATGACCATATAATTTTGGATTATCAATTCTCATTTAAATTTCTTGTTGACGTTTATTTGATTTTTTTTCAATATACCAATCTAGCATATATGGTATAAAAATCTTTGCACCGTGCCTCTGATTTTTACGACAAAACTTGCACTCGACCTTACTAAAGCTTTAAACCCATAAAAAATCAACGGGGATTGATTACATCAAATAACATCCATGCGGGCGATGAAGTATAACTATCCCTTATCCAGGCAAGGATCACTCTGAACAGAAATAAAGCATCGCTGCGCCGCTTTATAGACTAACGATACACGGGCATTTGGTCGAGCGGGCATAACAGACGTCATGGGACAACAACCATATTCAACCAAGTGGGCACATCATATTCAGTATCATGAACAATCATCACAATCGGCCAAGAGTTTTGAACAAACCATCTTACTTGGATAAACATGTATATTTGTCTAATGACTAGACACATGTTTGAGGGACATACACTTCGATTGAAATATGATTGAAGAGACGCCGAAATAGCAAATTCTCACCTAGTAACGCTCTAAGATAGTCACGGTTGACCCAGGAAAACAGATGAACGCCTTGGTCGCTCCTTGTCTTTTTTCTTTTTTTCCTCCTTCTGCACTGTCGACAGGGGGCTTCTCGTTTTACTTGCTGTTCTGAATTCTCATAATAATAGTCTCGTAATAATTTTATGACTAGTTCATTTGGTTACACTTAGAGTCCCGGGATTTAAATTTTCTGTTTTTGTTAAATGAAAAAGAAAAAGAAAAAGAAAAGCATTTCATACAGTTTTCACTATAGAATCAATTCATGATTATCTTTATGTCATTCACACATGCAGAGTACGTCATCTCGCACATAGGAATTAATGCATGTTCATACATGCTGAGTATGTCATCTGTTTAGGGAGTCTAATATAGATTGCATTAATCAAGAGAATTAATTTTTGTAAAACTTCATATTGCATGGCATTTAGCAAGTCGCTCGTCATTTAGGATTAATTTTAATTGATATCTCACGTGGATAACATTTAGAATTAATACATGGTTGGTTTCATGGCATTTAATTTAGAATTCATTCTGTCATCTAGCCATATTATTCATGCATGAAATTTAGCAATTTAATTAGTGCACATAAATTTGTGCGTTTTCTTGTATCCTGCGTGTTGATTAAATGAAAAAAATATAAAAAATTAGAATAAATTGCATGCTAGTTTGTTATTAATTTATTTATAATCATGCATAACATTCATCATGTCTACATATTTTTCTAAGTCACAGTTTGTAGAAACTTCGCGACAATGGATAGTGATATGCTTTGCTTTGCTTAACGCATCTAGGTTCTTAAAATCTTCAGCAATTTATTTATTATTTTGATTATTGTGTGTTACCTTCTTGATTGTGCACCCACATGATCACCCCTCACATGTTAGTGGCTTAGAATTAAAATTAACCAAAATTGCATACAAAAATATTTTGATATTAAGAGAAAAGGTACCGAAAGGTTGTTAAATTAGCCTAACATAAACAATTGCTTGAATCCATTAAATCTCTAGTTCGTACAAGTAAAATGTACTTCCATATCATCTCTATCAAGTATTTGCTTCCTCATTATCGGTGAAGTGCTGAAAAGCCTAAATTTTATTTTCTTTGACTACTACTTCATCTCAATACAAGTGGAAAAAAAAATTAAGAAAAAGGGAGGTTAGGGTTGATGTAAAAAATAAAAGGGAGATAGAATAGGGATCGGGGCTGCTGGACCGAGGCGGGCTGGCCTTTCTCTGATTTTTTTTTAAATAATTATTTCCTAATAATTTTATCTCGCCTAGTTTGGCCCATTTACCATTTAAGTATCGATTTAACGAGGTGGGTAAAATTAGGTGTCAATAGGTAAGTGCCTTTCTTTTCATATATTTAATAAACAAGCTTAATTACCATAGGGTCGCACTATTTTCACTCTCATTTTGGTCAAGGCACTCCTTTTTTAGTTAACTTACCAAAATTCCCTCTCTTCAATGTAATGTTTCTCTCTCTTCAATGTAGTTACACCTTCTTCACTTTCAGACTCACATTAAAATATTTCAAAGGGAAGTTTTATGTATATTCTAAAATTTTGACCCTCTTGCTATGAGATTGAATTTAATTTCGATGTTAGTTACTCTCTTTATGGTAGAAGTAGTACAGTAAGAAGTTCCTTTTTGTCTTTTCTTTTTGTGCTTATCTTTTGTTTCGACATGATCTAGATATAAAGATGGGACTTGATCTCTAAGCAATTGTGCATCAAGTGTTGGTTAAATCTTAATCTCCTTGAGATGCTCCCTCGTTTGTTTTTTTGAAAATTTTCAATACTTTATCCACTTATCGAAACTCCTATTTGTGAGTTTTCATGCATAGGCTGTGGAAAGCTGGGATTATCCCTTGCATGAGAACCGCCTTCATCGTGAGAACTAACCAAAGCAAGGGGAAACCATGTTGGAATACATTTGTGGAGAAGCACAAAAAATTGCTTGAGAGTGGAGCGAAGTGGGTGAAGGACACATCAAATTCATGTATGATCGTCTCAACTCTAATTGCCACAGTATTATTTGCTGCTACATTCACCGTGCCCGGAGGCAATGACGACAAAACTGGAGTCCCATTGTTGTTAGGACAGGACTCTGTTCTTGTTTTCGCAATTTTGGATTCATTAGGTTTGTTCTCCTCTGTGATGGCCATCCTATTATTCCTAGCTATCTTAACATTGCGGTATGGGGCGAAAGATTTTCTTGAATCGTTGCCTAAGAAGATCATTATGGGCCTTTGTTTTCTCTTCCTCTCCTTGGCTTTCATGCTGGTGGCTTTTGCTGCGACTCTCACAATTGTGCTGGATAAGAGACTGGAGTGGGTTCTCATTCCCATTACTTTGCTGGCCTCTCTCCCCGTGCAATTATTCGTAGTACTACAGCTTCCCCTGCTATTCCAAATGGTTAAATCCGCTTATGGACCCAGCATCTTTCGTCCCGAGGGCATTTGGGATGGAGTCAAATATACTGAATAAGATCAGTGATTGATGCATTTGCTTTGAGGGTATAAGTCTTCGTTATAGTTGGTTGTAGCGGGGCCACTGTGTTATTTAATGCATTTCCTCGAAGTATATGAACAATTACTAGGCAAACTTATGTTTTCTTACCTTGTTCGGAAAGATCTATTTAATTAATGATTTGATCAATTTAAAGTTTCAGCCTATAGATATTTCAAAATAGAATCTATATATGCATAAACCCTTATTTTTAAACATTTAGGGTGCGTTTGGCAACTTGCCAAATAGTAACTGATTTTGTTCTTTTGTTCCCAGAATCAATTTGGGAACAGAAATCCGTTTGTTAAATTTTTTGTGCCCGGGCACAATTTTTTGCAAAATTGTGCCTAGAATCAGTTTTGGAACAGAATGAAGAAACAAAAAAAAGTAGCTTCTTGATTCTGGAACAATTTTTCCGAAACTGATTCTTCTTGGTTTTCTTCCTTTTTTTGGTTTGTTGTTGTTCTTCGGCCCCGTCATCCGCCAGCCACCGGCCGCCGGCCACAGGCCAGGGCCGGCGAGGCGTCGCGGCCCTCGCCGGTGGTTGGCGAGGGCGTCGTGGCCCTCACCGGTGGCCGGCGAGGGCGGCTCACAGCCGCAACGACGAGGCTTCACCCAGCCAAGGCGAGGCCGACCTCGCCGTCGCCACCCAGGTTCGTCGCCTAGGTGGCGACGGCGAGGCTGGCCTCGCCTTGGCTGGGCGAGGCTCAACCTCACCGTCGCTAGGGTTGGTGACGGCGAGGTCAAGCCTCGCCCAGCCAAGGCGAGGCCGGCTTCACCGTCGCTACCCAGGCGACAGACTTGGGTGGCGACGGTGAGGTCGGCCTCGCCCAGCCAAGGCGAGGCCGACGGCAAGGGCCGCGACGCCCTCGCCAGCCCTGGCCTGTGACCAATCGCCGGCGCCGGCGGCCAGCCATGGCCAAGGAAGGGAGGGGAAAGAAAGAAAAAAAAAGGAAAAAAAAGAAAAAAAAAGAAAGAAATATTAAAAAATTCAAAATATTATTAATAAAAAGAAATTTTGTGTATTTACCAAATACATTTCTATTCTAAGAACATAAATTTTGGGCAGTTACCAAACACCTTCAAATGCTTAGGAATTATTTCTGGGCACGGAATAAAAAAGAATCGTTTCTGCCCAGAATCTGTTTCTGGGCACAGAATAGTGGTCATGCGCGGCCTTAGTATCAAAATGTGCTTAATAATGGAATATAACTTTCTGACCAAAAAAAGATGGAACATAACTTTTTTAAAATGTATTATTTTTTATTTTTAAATATAGTTTAGATGCAAGAAATTTTTTTCATCAACTTAATTATTTAGCCTCCAGGTATTTCAATTTATGGGCAAAAGGACACTATAAGTGCCATAAGTTGTGTACGGCGCTCACTTTAGTGCCAAAAGTTTTCGCCCGCTCACTAAAGTGCCAAATCGGAGGAAAGACGATCACCTATGTGCCAAAAGATTTTTTGGATCACTTCAGTGCTAAAATTTTTGAAAAACGATCACTTAAGTGCCAACTCTGGCGAGCCACGTCAGCTTCAGAAATTAATAAAAAAAGCCACGTCGGATTTCCTGCGAAAAGTTGTGTACGGCACCGGAGTTGGCACTTAAGTGATAGTTTTTCAAAAATTTTAGCACTTAAGTGATCGTTTTTCAAAAATTTTAGCACTAAAGTGATCCAAAAAAAACTTTTGGCACCAAAGTGAGCGCCGTACACAACTTATGACACTTGTAGTGTCCTTTTGCCTCAATTTATGCATATGAATTAGAGATGCAAAATTAGATATTTGCTAAGATTAGATATCTGTTAGCGTTAGAAGTTTGCTAAACTATCAAAAGCAAATCCCACAATAAAACTTATTGCACATGAGCATGCCACGTGACTCAACAGTCTTGCGTGAGTTTTACCCACTGTATATATACTGAACTCATGTTGAAAGTTCCACGTTAGTACAATTTCTCTCAGTTAGCTCATCCCACCCAGAAAATTCGTGAGCACCTAGGTTTATTGTAAGCTTTCCAATAAGACATCGTTCGCCCGATACCCCTGTTCGTCTCGAACGAACATAGCCACCTTTTCGAGGAAAACACATGGTGAAATCAAAACCCAAGGATCTAAACTGAACAAAACTTGTACCTAACAACTATAAGCCGAGCTTCCAATGGCATGAGGGTTGCCAGAATCCCAAATATGGATTAAAGAGTTACTTGCATTCGAATCATTTATGAATTTCTGGTCAAACAACCAATCAAATGGACAGTCTTAATGCAAATCGAATATTGTAGAAGAAAAAATAAAAAAATAAAATATCTTAGATGCACCCGTTCAATGTGATAAGCCCATAGCGCTAGCTCACTGGTTGGGCAAACACACGGCATGACATAAGCGGTCTTTAGATGGATGCATCAACGAATGTGAGTTTATCCCTTAGTAGAGAGGATCCCAGTTCAACTGTAAATCATATCTATAATGCGCGGATGAGCATTAGCTGTCAAGAAATTGAGGAAGCATTTGCTCCAAAGTCCAAACAGGATAACAAGTTAGAAAGCACTAATAATCAATCTGAACTCGAACTACTAACTTCAACACGCGCGGGCCCGAAAGAACCTCACAAGAAAAATCCAGAGAAAGCCGTCGAACTATTATTGTCCTCTTTTTTTTTTTTCATTTTTCATCTTGAAGAGGCTTGGAAAGGTGGTGTTTGTTGATGGACGGGTTCTCTACTAAAGTGAAATCGAGCCACTTAGCCGGTGCCACCAAGAACACCCTTAAGCTTCTTAACCTGAGCATCATCAAGGAAAGTGGCGGTCTCCACCAACTCAGAAGGCAAATTATTAGCGAAGAGAGCAAAGTCCTAAGATTTGAAGGCCAGGGCTCGGACTGCTGAAGCTGACTATGGCAAGTGCTGGACCTTTACCAGCATCCAATTGGTGTGCAATAGCCCCCGAGGGAAAACCTTGCTATCCCCTCTGTTGAGGTTCTTCAAGTAGACGGTGCCCGGGTGCATGTGCATCGGGATTGACCTCGCCAGGGGCCATATTGAAATTAATGGTAGCAACCAATTTGTATACGATAGGGACTATATAGTATATAGCCGCTGAGCATATTTGTAACTTATGTTAAAAGTGGCAAATAATGTTCAATCTACACTACTAGAATGTATATAAGTTTTATTTTAGAAGTTTACTCAACTACAATTGACTACTGAATCACCAATAAGTACATAGGATACATTACTTGTCACTTAGATGGTTCTTTAGCTCTAATTGAAGGAATCTCTCCTCCTGTCCATATGTAAATAGTGGGTTTTTTCTCATAAATTTTACACAAATTTTCAGCAAATTCTTTCTCGTGTTATCAATTTCCAGGAGCTTCTAGGTCGCGATTCCCTCTTCACAGTCGGCCACCACCAGTCCATCGGTAGCCGCCGCTCGTCTCCGATCGCCGACCACCATAGACTCTTCGCATTTGAACCTCAGAGCAGAGAGTATAGGGAAGGAATTCTCGCGTTTAGTTGTGATTCTGTCTCGATTTCCTCTATGAATCCTTACCCCTCTCTCTCTCTCTCTCTGTCACCGATTGCGGTCGCAGGTCACTTCCCCAACACCACCAGATTCGCAGCCACAGGAAGAAGTGCTCTGTTTGCCCCTATTTTCTGGCTAATGTCATCGAAGTGCTGGATTCTCCTTCTCCCTCCGTTAGCCGGTTCCAGTCTTTGGTGCTACAACTCCTGAAGCTTTACTCCTCTGATTTGATCACCAATCGTGGTTAGCTATTACTCTTAGCCAAGCTAAATTAGCATGCTCTGTTTTTGCTGAAGGTCGGGACCGAGTGCTCGATTCCGTCAGCTAGAGAGTGACATCTCTCGTATTTCAGCATCTAGATCCTTTGGCCGAAATATCGACCACCTGTTTGATAAAATTCCTGAACCAGATCAGTGTGCGTCTCGATTCAGATTCTGACCGAGAGCTTTCCTTTGCTTGATCGATTCACTCTTTTCGTCGCATATACTTTACTTTTGTTTTGTTCCCTTTCATTTCAGAATTTAGTAGCTATTCATTTTAGGATTTGTTGTTGAAATTCTCGGATTGGATGCGTATCCAGTCTGTACATGAGATGAATCTGATACTGAGTATTCCAGAACTTGACCGAGGGCCTCTTGAACGAAAATGAATTTGATCCGTGTACGTATACTTCTTGTGCTTCTCTATATGTCGATCTATGTTTGTCGTGCCTAATTGCAAACTTATTATGAGAATGCTGCTGGGTAGTTCTCTGTTGAAATTGCAAGTGTATTGTGCGAATGCTGCTATCTTGAATACCGAGTGCACGATGTATGAGCATTGAGTTGCTGCTCTTGTCATCATATGTGCATTCATTTTGAGCGCGCTGCGTTACTGGTTGGCTCATCGGTTGTATGTCCATATTGAATGCGTTGAGTTGCTGATGTGCTCACTGTGTTGTATTCGTACCTATGTCTGAGCTACGGATTATGTCTTTTCTGTGCGTGCTTGCTCTTGGTATGTCCTGGTATGTGTAATTTTGTAATTGCTTCATTGATGTGTTGTTCGTTCATGCCAAGTACTTGCTGTCCAGATTTCCTCTTTCATTTTGTTCTGTTCTAGTTTAGTGCGTTTCTGTCATTACTAAAGTTAACTACATTATTGGAGCCTTTAATGTCGTGCTCGTGACTGAAAAATTCAGAGTTGTAACGACCCGGTACGAGGAGACCATTGTTCAAATGCTTTTAGGCTCTATTTATTTTTCAAAAAATAAATGATTTGAAAAATATTTTCCTAAAAATGATAGCTTGTATTGCGTGACATAATTAGTCAATGAAAGATTTCAATATCGACAATAATTTATGTCTAAACATTTTTGTGGACAATGAATATATTCTTCGTTTATTCATTTTCATAAACGATACAAGTGATCATTTTTAAGAAAATGATTTCCAGATCATTCATCTTCCATGGGACAAATGCCTCGAACCATACAAAACACGTTCAGAGATTGGATTATGTTCTTGAGGTGTTAGTATGGACAGTGAGAGTGTGGTGGATACAAAATAATAAAATAAAACAAGATAGAGAAGTTCTATCTGTGAAATAAGTAAATACTTGCTCTGTCTCTACCTCATCTCAAGATGGACCATTTCATTCACTTTTTAGTTATCCCTTGTGTTACTTTTCCGTTGATTTAGTATGCATCAGGATAATTGCTACATCTAAAAAAGAGTGGAATTTTCATGAATAAATGTTTTCGTACACATCTACGCCATTTGGGGCGTGTCGATAATCTTTTCACGAACAGAAATTGTTTGCATTAGTATAAGCATGTTCAGTTGTAGTCTTATTGTAGATTGCATCTCATGATAAATGTAGTTACATCATGTACGTCCTATATGTTCAGTATGTGATGAAAGGTAATATCCCGTGAGAGCTTTGACTCGTCAATTCGGGCGTGCATGTTGTTTTCCTGGTTTATGATTGTATAGCTGAGTAGCGTTTGATTTCCATGAATTGCATTTTAGAGATTAGATATGATTCATGTTACGATGCTTTTCTATTACACTTAGTGTTTTGTGGATATTACTTAGTTCTCTAAAAAAAATAATAGCAATCATTTAGTTTAGAAATAGACGTAGAATAGATTTTGGATTTAGCTCACAAGGGTTTATGCCCCAGGCTTCAATAACGAGGCCATGTGTATTTTTTGCCTAGCATCATATTAGTTTTATTTTCTCACACTTTATCTATATCGCATTCATTGTGATTGCTTAATTAATTGATTGCTGACCTATGCATGGATATCATTTAGTGGCGTAGGATAATAAATGAGCGAAGGTCGCATGAACTACATCTTTGAAAGATTGAGAATTGGTACCGAAAATGTGTTAATTAGACAATTGGTGTAATCATGTCTGCAACCTTAGAATCTCAGTTTGTAGGAAGTGAAGAGTCCTCCCGCACTTCACTTGGCTCCTGACCGTTGCCAAATAGGTTACTAGCGATTCCGATTAGATAAAAAAATTTATTAATCAATTGAATCCCTCAAACGTCGCGATTGGTTCTGGTTTGGAAGAACTCGCTCCGAACAAGAGCAAGCACCTCGATTATAGGGACCCCCATTCCCGTGCGACGAATCGTTAGTCCCGCTCCTCTTGAGAACATCTTAGGCGAGGTAGCAACATCTCTCTCTCTCTCTCATCCATGGGGGCTTAGTCAGTTATACATACAAAGAGATATGACAGTAGGAGTCAAGCATTGAAGATGGGTGGTGGGCGCGATGGGGAGGTGCACTGAGGCTGGGTCAGCAATAATAGGTAGTAGAGGACCGTTGTGAACTTTGACCAGCAAATTCTTTTCAATGTTCAAGAATTTTCCTCGGTGGTTTCAATTAAAAGAGGAGGATGGTTCTTGAGTAGGATGGAGAAATTAGTGCTGCTGAATCAGTTTTTTTATGTGTGGAGAATGATGTGCGTTTGGCCATGTTGGAATCTCCATGCTAGCAAGTAGCAAGTACAGATAATTTAATATTTGGATCAATCACTCAGGTTTTCACTCACATTCTATTCGATCCATGAAATCAATCAATAAAGAATTTCATCGGCTGAAGAGAAACCTAACTAGCTAACATGAGCTTCTTCATCTTTGAAAAGATTAGCATACCAGACAATCATTTGTGCATAATTTAACTATATATATTATAGTATGTTTTTAGCAATTGTCACTGTTGGTGGGCCTCACACATGAATTGCAGCATATACAACTGTCTCTGTATCAAGCGACTAAGTGAAGGCAAGAATACTTATACAGAAACAAACATAATAAGAAAAGAAAAGAAAAATTTCCATGCTAGCGTTGGCCATACCATTTAAAACGGTTGGCATCCACGTGATCAATTTTCAGTCAAAATTGTCCAGATGGACTATATTGGCAAATTGTTAAAAGGTTTAGGACAAAATTGATACAAGTGCAATAGATTTAGAATATTTTTAGTAATTTTTCCTTTTTAGTAGCCACATAGGGTGTCAACTTGACATATAGTGATAACTTGATTACCACTTCAGCATTTTCACTTATTTTTTTAATATAAAACTAACATGAACAAGAAAAACATGTAATTCAGAAATTGAATCAATAAAAAGAGTTTAAGAACGATATCAAATGATTGGTAAAAACTCAAAGCCTTTGATTTTCATTAGCTAATTGATAAAAAAGTATATAATATAGGAACCCAATTGTTTAAAAAAATGATTACATACGATGGATAATTGGTAAACATTCATCACCTTTGGTTTCATTAACCCGATTACAATATCTTATATCTCCATTTAAATGATGATGATATATATGAGTTAATTAATAGTTCCTTCTTTTGAAAATAGAGAAATTGCCTGAGTTCGTTAAAGTTGTTCTTTCGAGCCTGCCTTTCTCTGCCACCTCTATTTCCACCGGTGCTTGGTCGGCAACGGTTCGCTCGTGGTGGATGGGACCACAGTAGAGACGCCAATGGATGCAGCGAGGTAGAGCGCAGAAGATGGCGCGGTGGAGTGTGGTGATAGTGCAGCAGCCTGGTTGAACAAGTAGAAAGAAAGGAAGAAAGAGGGCGGGCTGATCTTGGTTTTCTCTGTTTCTTTGTTTTTTTGTTATATTTTAGAGTTATGGATGGGTAATATTCAAGCATGTATGGGTAACATTCAAGCATGTAACCCACATGAACTGATAGGAGGAAATTTTTTCTGACCAACAATGGAGGAAAACATGTCCCCAGTAAAAATTAAATTGCCAAATGTGGGAACGAAAACTATTTAAGTTAGATTTTTAGGTTGCACAGGTTGATCTAAGTTGTTATTTAGATATTCAACCATAATTACCAAAGATGGGCAAGGCCTTCTCTCACCTGTCCAATGAAATTTTCCCTTGTTCGAAACCATCAATACCTCACTGTTTTGACAGTGCACCATCTCTACATAGTAAATCCAATACCATTCTCAACGTCGGCTTGAAATTTCGAAAAATATCCATAACTGAAAATTAATGAACAGTAACCATGTATTTTAAACAGTGGTTAAAATGGTAATGTACAAAGATCCACAAAATTATGCTTTTACATAAAAATCTCTACCGCAGATTATAAATTCGAATTGAAGCTTTTCCATCCTATGATAATTTAAATTAATTTCTATACTAAGCTCTATCAGTCTTCCTCTTCCCTCGTTAATTTATTATTTTTTCCTATTTTTGCGCCCTTTCCTTGTTACTATTAACCACAGAACATTTTTTTTGCCGGGGTTTGTTGGTTCCCAGCTTGCCTACAGAGCTGCATGCCTGCCGGCAACAACCGAGCCCCACAGACATGAAAGGAAAAGGACTCACCTGGTCCGAATTCGGTGAACCGAAAATGCTACGACTGTTTCTCACCAAAAAACCACCTCGAAGTTCATAAATTTAGACCAGGGTGCCATTGCAAGGGAGTTGGAATGTTTTTACTGTATTGTCGGCCCATGCAGCAAAGCTCAAATATGAATCGCCCTCTCTATCTTTAACTCTTCCATGCGGATGCCTCATCTCTTATCCAAAACCTATATGTCGGAAGAAAACTTTACACCGTTATTGTACAAAATAAAAGCCCATCGAAACAGGGTTTATATTACATACACTATGTGTGTAAGTCTTTTCTACACAAGCAGTCTCAGAATGGAAAGAAAAATCTGTTTATGGAGTAAATCTACATGTTAAAAATAAAAGTTGTATAACCTGCTTATGTAAAGAAATTTTTACATCGCTAGTAGCATTGAATAAAGATCCATTGAATTGTGTAATTTGCAAAGCAGCGGATGGTGGAAGAAAAAGAAAAAGTAATTATGCGACACTTGTATCTTCTTTTAGTAAAATTTCCAAATTTACACTTCTGTAAAGAAAAGGAATTTGCATTAATTTGCTGATGTCATAGCATTTGAAAATGAAATCGCCATTCAGGAAAAGAGAATTGTACGAGTGTTGGTTCCTTGCGTGATACATGAACAATTCGAAAAGAGAAAGTAGTCAATTAGAGAAAGTGTTGTTCCCGCGACCCACGAAAAACGCAAATTGAAATCTATTTTAAAAACGCAAAGTAGTCAACAATTGTACGATGAACATGAAAAACGTTCCATCCTTTTTTTTTTTTTAAATATGAAATCTATATAAGGAGATCCATGAGAATACCTAATGACTTCGACTTCAACCACGAAAATATACTTCTCTACTTCAGAAATTTACAGTGCTCATGAGGCGTCACGGCAAAGAATCCTCCAAGGATACCCAAAGTAAAGGATTAACGGGAAAATTACTAAAAAAGTCATAAATCTATTACATTTTTGCTAATTTAGTTCTAAATCTTTTAATTGTACCAATTGAGTTATAAACGTTTTCACGTTTTGCCAATTGAGACCATTTGGCCAATTTTGGCTAGAAATCACTGACATAGACATTGGCCGTCCTACGTGGTATAATTAAAATGTTTAGGACTGAATTTTCAAAAGTACAATAGATTTAAGACTTTTTTGGTAATTTTCCCGTGGGTTGACATTGCCACCATTGGCACCACTGTGGCATATTTTTCCGTTCTGTCCTTTGTTGTTGCGATTTGATTCCAGAAGGGGAATTTCGCTTTTTGTGTGTTAATTTCAAAGTAGTATAAGCAACATCATGGACAGTGAATGTATTGAAAATGAAATATTTCTTTCTTTTATTACTTAATAAGTGTCTGGACATTTTTTTTGTAAAATCCTTGTGAAAGAAGGAGAGAGTGTGAAAGAAGAATAATTTGCAGGACTCTAAGGGAATATTTGGTACGAGGAAATTTTGCAATTTCTTGTTTTCATTTCCAAAATTTTTAATGAGAATACGTTTGGTAGAAATTTTGATTTCTGTGTTTTCAAAATTTGAACCTTAGAACTGAAAAAGACCAAAATTGACATTATTTCGTATAAGGATTGCTTTGAAAAACTACATTAACGGAGAAAGATTTCTAAATAATTTGGAAAGTTCTACTAAATCATCAGAAATTAAAACTATTCTTTTTGAAAAAGACTTACTTAAAATTATTCGGGGCAAACAACACGTTTTGTCTCTGTAAATTTGATAAAGTGACTTAATTGTCACCACAGAACTATATAAGGATAGGATTGTAACAAAACAACATATAGAAATTAAAGTGAGATTTCCCAACCTATAGGGACCGAAAAATAAAATTAATATCCCCGAACTAAAATTTCTAAAGCAATGTGTGGCCACCAAGTACAACCAATTGATTCATTAAGTATATTCGTAAAATTGAAAAGTTTAGACTTGAATTGATATCGATACAATAGGTTTATAATTGATTGGACAATTTCCCCAAAGGTATTTAGTGTGCATTTTGGTTCACAAAAATGTTCTAATGAAAACTGTTTTTTGGTTTCATCTTCCATTTTCTTGATAATATATTTGGTGAGTGAAAAAATATAAGTTTTCAACGGGAATGAAAATTATAAAAACATTTTTGGTGTCCTGTACAAAATAAGGTCATTTTCAGTTATAAGGTTCAAAGTTTAGAAAACACAACAACCAAAATTTTTACCAAACGTATTTCATTGACAGTTTTGGAGATGTAAACAAGAAATTGGAGAATTTCCATTGTATGAAAGCTGTCTCTTCAGAAAGATTCTACCTTGAATCAAATTGAAATTTTTTGCTTTTGGGTTTTTGTCAAAGTGAGGTGCTCATTTCGCTCATAGCTTTATTTTGGGCTTTAATTAAAGGCTTGGGAATTACGTTGACCGAATAGCTTTCCCAAGCCCAAGAATCAACTTAACTTGGTAAAGACACAACTTGATCATGATGTCAAGAGATGGAATGAACTCTATAGTAAGGGGGACAGCGACAGAGTCATCTTAAAATAATGATTCCATCACTGGAGACTAAACCTAATGATATGTGGCACTAGAGCCTAAGGCTGCTTGCTAACTGGTAGGACTAGTCTATATTCCCAAGGATAAACAATTTTACACCCGAGCTATCCAACCGCTATAAAGTGGAAAAAAAAAAGCTTGCTTGCTGTAATATTGGAGGCTCACCTTTACTTTAAGGGAAGTACTTGCATACAAGGAAGGACTGAACTCCCCCCTAGGGAGACTATAACTCTTTGATAGCTGAATATCTTACCCATTTTTGCATTCTCCGTTTACTTCGTTGTTGAAAGACCCTAACCAGGAGAGCAACCCAATGGCAATGCAACCAAGTCTACAACAAGGAAATCCGAATCATGCAGAACAACCTGCAGGTACATGTTTCATGTTCCAATCGACAAAAAATTAGATATAAGCAATGCGGTCTTAAAATATGCTGGAACTTGTATATTCTCATGGTTCTTTTTCTTTGCTTTATCATCGAACAAATATAACCCGGACTTGGCTAGGAAAAAGAGAAGAAAAAAAATAATGAGTATGGGAAGGATTTTGTGCTCACTCTTTCTCCTACATATATTGAAGATGTTCGTGTAAGCGTTGGATCGACTCCTTCTCAATCCGGAGGTGCTCCAGGTGCGTTGTCCCTCAAGAGAGTAATTTCAGTGTGAAATTAATATCAGGGGCGGATCTTCATGAATTTGTTCTTTTCTGGGACACTTCTCGATGTCTGCAAGAAAAAGTATTAACAAAATGGCCTTAAAGGTTTGCATCTATTGCAGAAATATCGGAAGAGGCAGTCGATGGACACTACTACCGACCATTGTTGCAAGCTGCATTCAAGGGTGATTGGGAATCTGCTAAAAGATTTTTCGAACAAGATTCTGCTTCAAAGACGGCCAAAATAACAAGCAGATCAGAAACAGCGCTTCACATAGCCGCTTTGAGTGCACATGACCAATTTGTTGAGGACCTGGTTGAGCTCTTGTCTCCATATCCGGAAGTGCTCGAAATGGTTGATTGTGATGGCTGCACAGCCCTCCACATTGCTGTCCTGTGTGGAAGGATAAGGATGGTCAAGGCATTAGTTAGAAGTAATCCTAAGTTGACGCAACTTGCAGATAATGAAGGACGTTTTCCTTTGGGAATATCTGCTCTGGAAGCTTCTATGCATAAGGAGATTGCCTGGTTCCTGGCAAAAAGTACGACAAACGATGCGCCAAGTCATCCCTTCCGCAGTCCCTCTGCGAAGGACACCATTATACATCTCACCTTCAATGGTCATCATGGTAAGATCACCATCACTATTTATCTCAATTCCATATGTTTTTTTCCTTCCTTTTAGACTTAGCTTATTTTCCTGATTAACTTTGCTGGTGAGTTTGGACAGATATCACTCTTTATCTAGTTGGGCGGTACCCTCACTTAATTACCGTGAAAGGCAGAGTGCATGGTGGACACTATTCTATACTGGACGCGTTGGCGAGTGTGGAGTCTCGATTTCTCAGCGGAACCAGGCTCAGTGTTTTGGAAGCATTGATATACAAATGTCCGTACTTTCTGCACTCGCATCCCTTCATTACTGATTCCCTTCAAGATGATCATACCTGGCTCATCACCTGCTCTTTTGTATTTGAACCCAAGGTGTTCCGGGGGACTTGAACACCAAACCAACAGATAAAAATTCGGATCCGGGTGGGTATGCATTTTTGCTGTTGGGCATTATCTTAGAACCTTTCATGATTTTGAACTTTAAGTCAATTTTCTTAGGTTGATTCCCTCCGTACTAGCAAAAGAAACTGCAAATGATCGTTTCTTTGTAGGATATATTCTGGTTTCTTGACCTAGTTTTACTTGAATAATGGCCTGAAATTGAACTACTTTGTGTAGTAGCTATCCCCTGGAAACCAAATATGATTCAACAAAGTACATAAGTATCATATAACTTAATTGATTAGACAATGTAAAGAACAAATTACGAGGTCTTACGATAATTTCATATCCAGTGATGGAGTTTTCTTTGCAACTTGATTGTAGCGCTTCAATGTCTCACAAGGTCACTTTGGAATGCCGCCAAAATTGTAGGTACGCTTCCGTTTAATCAAGATACCGTCTCTATCTCTGTCCCTCTCTCTCCAATTAAAAGTCTATGGCTTGTTTGTTTTTTACTTCTTTTATAAGTAGAAAAAAATCCTACTTAATTCTTTGCGATAATTTGGAAAAGAATTTGTGTTAGGCCCACTTCCTATGTGAAAAAATAGTTACACATTCACCATTGGACGAGTAAAATGTGTGTTTGAAGTTAATTTTGTAATTAATTTTTTCCACGTATCGATTGTCCAACAATGAATGTGTAACTTATTCTTTACACCGTGGATGGATCTAATAAAAATCCTTCAAAAGATTATTCAAACTCAAACAAAGTTATATATGATTTTCTGTGTTTGATATTTTTTATATTTTGAAAGATTTCAGATATTCACCAAATTCCAATTGTAAGAGTCACGAAATTGTAAAAAAAAAAGTTAAAAAAGAATACTTGAAATTGTAAATTGAGGCGAGATTTGATGTTAACCTAGGAATTTCTTGCTTATGGCTAAACGATATCTAAGCAGAAGATATGGAATAAGAGTTACGTAATCCTAGGACTTCTCCTTCAATCTTGATTGGTGAAATCATGTTCGCTTCATCATCTCTATCAAGCATGTAAATCTTTCTGGAAAAATAACAACAATGAATCCATCTGTATTTGTTTCCTCCATCACGGATGAAGTGCTCAATACAACATGAAAGAACACGTTAAGAGGGTGCAGGAATTGGGCATGGGACCGGGGCCAAGCCCCTAGCGTCATTGACAATGAAGTATGAAATAAGGTTGTAATAGATGAAGGCATGGGTTTATCATTTAATCGCATTTAACATAACAAATTTACACTCTTATTTGACAACTTTAAAAAGTCGTGAAGAATAGGAATAGGAGCAGGTAGCAAAAATCAAAAGTAATTTGTTTGGGAGGGCTTGGAATAGAATATTTCAGTGGGGGCAAATTTTGTGGGTCCCAACAAAATCGTACATCCCAGAATTCCACCCCAAGTTGTATATCCTATACCAACAAGCTGTTGGTTAGATAATAAATGAGTTTTCTCCTCTTCTTATAATCCCGTATTTCAGATTTGTTGGACGCACTCCAAAAAATAAGATCCTAAATACATTAGGCCGATATGGGAGACCGTGCTCTTAAAATTACTCGAGAAGGTGGACCGCTCGAAGTGCACGAAAATTAGCCCAAACACCACCTGACAGCTAAAAAAAGTCCTATAATTCCCGAAACTTATTCACGACTTTTGCCCGTAGTTGCATTTGTCATCTTCACCCAACTTTTGTATGCACCTGAAATACCCTTTAGCGTTGTCCCTAATTCTGCTATTTTTGTCAAAGAACAAAAGGAAAACAGAAGTATAGCGTGTTGCGTATTTTTATCATATTAAAAGTTATTTTAGAATAGAGTAAATTTAACTCTACTCACTATGTCATTTAGGGGGTAATAAGTAAACTCAAACGTCACTTACCATTGTGTGACCTCATGTGGAAGTTTTGATCTCGTTAGAGACAATAGAATGGTGAAAGAAAAAGTTTTTGCTCTTGTGCTGAGCATAAATAACAATACAATGGATTGCAAGATTAATATAATTTTTTTATTACTAGTTGCAATGCACATTTGAATAATATTATCTCAAATAATCTTATATATGCAAAGACTATTGTGATTTACTCTGGCTAGACAGATGTCATTGGCGTTCTGTCAGGTTTCATAATTATATTCTTTTAATAATGATTAACATTATAAAGCCTCGTTTGAACATCAATGAATATCACTTTCTTCAGTTACCCTCTAATCACTTCTACTTTCTTCACATCCAATTATTTTTTTCATCCAGACATGATATAAACCTATTCTTGGAAAATGCCAAAAATGAATTTTATACCTTTTATTGTACTTTGCATCAGCAATTACTAAAACTCACGCTTTGCATTTAAGGACTGAATCCCAATGGAGAAAAAAAGATCGAAATAGCTTTTCTAAAAGAGTAATAAAAATTAAAAAGAATGAGATCGTTTTCCCAATTACCCGCCAACCCAAGCTCTAAATGTGGTAGGGGCTTTTGTCGGAAAATACGACAATTAGTAAACTGTTGTGTCTGATAACAAAAATTGGGATGCAAAGCTGGACTACTTTTTTTCTTCTAAGTAAAATCCAATTGACGCCTCTTCATTTTTCATTTTCATTTTTTCTTTAACATTTTGCAGTTCCTATGATCAAGAGGGTGCACGAGGTGAAGTTGCAACACGTGGCGGCAGTCCAGTTGGCAAAACAAGTTTGCATTGCGATCTCTCATTGGAAATCTACCGAGATCACCGATTTTCTCCTAGAGGGAAACCTGTTGGGTCAAGCTACAGTCAAGGGAATCAGTGAAATCGTGAAGTTATGTGTTCAATTTTTCCCGGAACTTATTCGGATTAAGGTAAGAGGTGAGAGGTTGCCGACACAGGCTGTGAGGTACCGCCAAGAAAGGACTCTCAGGCTCTTTTTGGAGGTAAGCTCAGCCAATGAGTTGTCATTAGTTCCAGGGCCAACTGAGGCAGAATCGCAGAGCATGATGAGCGCAGTAGTAGAGTACGTAGCAACAGAGTACTGCCCTAATTTCAATGCGGTAATTAACGTGGCCGGAGCAGCTTTTCAAATGCAAAGAGAACTCCAATGGTATAAGGTAAATATCTTTCTTTTCATATATTTAATAACCATGCTTAATGATAATTCTCATCATATCATCAAACCAAAAAAAGAACAAAGACTTACCGGAGGCTTCGCGCAAGGAAAAAGGGCGACGCCGGTGGGTCGATGGTTGCGGTGCAAGCACGGCGGTCACCGGAAGAGCTCCCTCCCTCTCTGTTCTCGCTCAATCTCTCTCTCCCAGCTCCCCTCTCTCTCTCTCTCTCTCTCTCACAGCTCTCTCTCTCCCTCGCACGAGCCCTCTCCTCTCTCGGCCCCCTCCTCTCTCTTTTAAAACTGTCGCCGGTCCCCCTCTTTGGCGTCCCTCCAAAACGGTTCTGGATAGTCAACGAAGCCAGCTCTCTGTTTCTTCTATTTCCAGCTCGAAACTGCCACTGATCAGTCCGCCCTCCCTGCCTCTGTACACGCCTGCAACCGGTCCACTCCTTGGGACTGAGTTGGGTCCATTTTCGGCTAAAATGGCTGCAGGTTTTCTTGGGTTCTGTCAAGCATAGATGCTGCCACACTGCAGCAATGTATCGTTGCTTCCTCTTCTCTGAAATCGCGGCTGTCATCTTTTTGTTGCAGCCCCTTCCTTCTGTTTGTCGTTCGCGCGAGGGACAGAAGACGAGAGAGAAGAAGGCGTGTGGGAGGGCTGGGCTCAGAAGAAAAAAGGAGAGGGCAAAAAAGGCTGGGCCGTGGAGAAAGAAAGAAAAAGGGGAGGAAAAGGAAAAGGCCGGGCCCAGGCGGGTCGGGTCGAACAGGGCCCATTTTTTTTTTCCTATTACCTGGCCGACAAAATTAGGTATTGACAATTATGTAGCCAAAATTTAGGTGTCAATATTCCTGGGTCATCTTAAGAGCTGACTGCCCCACATCGATATGGTGCATTTAGGACTTTACTCCTGAAATGCTTCCAATATGACTTGAATCCAAGATCATAATGAGAACAAGAAACTCTTTTGCCATCTAAGTCAACACTTTGTTGGTACATATAACTTTTAAATTCCACATGCTAAACATAAATTACTAAAGTAAGTTGAGTAACAACACTACATCCTCAGAACAATTTACGGAAAATAAGGGAGACTGATTAGAGAAATTGGAGCACTAAAAACTTATTAAAACTCATCAATTAAATTACGTATCAATTTTATTAATATAGCTATGATCCACCACATAATCTAATCCAATTGACTCTTTCTGAAATTCAACCGACTCTTTGAATAGGTGTCTGCCACCATGCAATTAGGGGATTATTGTGCAAATCATTTCATGTATAACCCATGTATATTAACGTGGAACCCAAAAAAACATTTAAATCAGTTATGCTTATACTTTCACAATAGTTATGCTCATTCCGTTGCATGATATTTTGTATTTAAGATTATAATGTAGTTCAGATGTAATTAAATGTATGTAGATGGATAATGATTTTAATTAAAGTAATATGAATTGAATCTTCTCTTTTTCAATCAAAAGGTTAGCTAAGTTCATTTATGGCAACTATTTTCATTTGAATAGCTATTACTTCAAGAACACTTCTCATTAGTTAATTTAGCTATGAACTAAAATTTACTCATGCCAAACATTGTCCACAAAAAAAAAAATGATATCATGGAGCTTTTACTATGTATCTACCTTTATTCATTTAGATTCTCTATTCCTCTTTGTCATTAAAAAAGAACTTTGGACAATTATGTAAAGTCCTAGAGCTTTGAATTCAATAAGTCCTAAAGGTTGATAATATCTTTCACGTTAGTCCTTTCGTTAGCTCTGTCAAATTTTTATGAGCGGAACATCTATATGGCATTTTTTTATTAATTTTTATGTTTTGCATAAGTAGCACTAATACACGTATAGTAGGCGCCAAATCTCAAAAACAAAAAATAAAAAAGGACTAGATTTAAGAAAAAATGTCGAAGAATAGAGAGAAAGAGATCGTCAAAGAGGAACAAGAAGGGGCCACCCCCTTTGTCACTGGCAAGGTTTGGAGACCCTTGGAGTCACTCAGAGTGCAACGACCCTCGCTGGACCGTCGACGAGGGTCGACCCCCCTCGTTCAAATGACTTTAGAAACAAAATACAACATTAAGGACTCAACAAAGCACATAGACATACCAAAAGACTCATTCTCGGATTTCTTGACTATCTCTTAATATTTTTTTTCCATATATTCCTCTGGAAGACTCCAAATAGGATGAAACTTGATCCCTTTGAAACCAGAAACATAGTGCTTTCCATACATATATTAGTTGACTATATTGAAGCAGAAAATGATTATCGAAGCTTAGAAGAAAGTGACCCCTGAAAATCTAATAGTAAACATGGATTTGACCTCTAAGCAATTTCACATTTTTGTTGGATAAGTCTTAATTTCCTTGAGATGTGCCCCTCGTCAGTTTTTTTGAAAATTTTCAATACTTTATCCACTTATTGAAAATCCTCTTTGTGAATTTTATGTATAGGCTGTGGAAAGCTGGACTATCCCTGTACTGAAAATTTTCTACGCGGATGGGAAAACATATTGGAATAGATTTGTGGATAAGCACAAAGATTTGCTTGAAAGCGGAGAGAAGTGGGTGAAGGACACAGCAAATTCATGTATGCTTGTCTCAACTCTAATTGCCACAGTATTGTTTGCTGCTGCATTCACCATGCCTGGAGGGAATAACGGAAATACTGGAGTGCCATTGTTGTTAGGACAGGACTCCTTCTTGGTTTTTGCAATTTCAGATGCGTTAGGTTTGTTATCCTCCGTGACTTCCATCTTACTATTCCTAGCCATCTTAACTTCGCGGTATGAGGCGCAAGATTTTCTTGAATCATTGCCTAAGAAGATCATACTGGGCCTCTCTTTACTCTTCCTCTCCTTGGCTTTCATGCTAGTGGCCTTCGCTGCAACTCTCAGAACTGTGCTGGATAAGAGACTGGAGTGGGTTCTCATTCCCATTACTTTGCTGGCCTCTCTCCCCGTGGCTTTATTTGTAGTACTACAGCTTCCCTTGCTATACCAAATGGTTAAATCCACTTATGGACCCAGCATCTTTCGTCCCGAGAGCATTTGGGAGTGAAGCATAACTATTGGACATGTCATGGGATTGACGAATTTGATTTGAGTGTATGTCTTCATTTTAGTTGGTTGTAGCGGGGCCAATGCGATACTGAATTTATTTCCTCAAAGTATTTGAACAATTACTATGAATCATGTTTCCCTACCTTGTTACCAAAGATCTATTTATTGAATGATTTACTCATTTTAAAATTTCAGCCTATAGATACTTCAAAATTGGATCTACACGTACATAAACAATTTTTTTTTACATTCAGTACCAAAATATGCTCAATCTTGGAATATAACTTTTTAAAAATTAGTTTTTTCTTTATCTTTTTTTATTATTTAGATGCAGAAATTGTTTCCATCAGCTTAAACATTTTTAGCCTCCAGGTATTTCAAAATATAATCTATATAAACAATTATCTTCAACGTTTATTACCAAAATACGCGCAATCATGTAATATAACTTTCATCAGGGAATGAGAGATGAACACTTATTCATAGAAAAAATCTATACATACAAAATTTTGGTGATAAGAATGGTATCAAATGTAGACTTTATTCTTGTGAAATAGATGGAATTAAACCTACCATAAATCTTTGATCATTCATTAGTTACATATAGATCTTTCATAATAGAATCTAGGTTTACATAAACAATTACTTTTAAACATTTATTAAAAAGTACGTGCAATCATGTAATATAACTTTCATCGTGGAATAACTTTTTGAGCATTTGATTTTTTTTTTTTATAGTTGCTCTTCAGATGAATGGTTTGATAATCAAAATAATCTAATATAAAGAATACCGACGATAGACATGATACCAGATGTACGACTTTATTCTTATAAACTATAAAATTCGAAATATACCAGATATAGGATTTTGTCCACATAAATTGTGAGGCACATGGAATTATAACCTATCAGATATCTGGAATTATAACCTATTAGATATCTTTGATCATTAATCTAATTATATATATATACATATATCAAAATAGATCACATATAGATAAATAATTAAATAGAATATATATACACATAAATAATTTCTTCAAAGATTTATTTTTTGTAAATCGATAGGAAAGTATTATCAAAGTATGTGCGGATAAGTATTAGATATGTGGAATTAGATATTTGCTAAGGTTAGATATTAGCGAGCATTAGAGGTATACTGAACTCACTATCAAAAGCAAATCATTGGATAAAATTTGCACATGAATGTGCCACGTGAATCAACCTCACACTGAACTCACGTTGAAAGTTCTATGCTGGTATAATTTCTTTGAATTAGCTCGTGTCCCCCCAAAACTTCGTGAATATCTTGGGTTATTGTAAGCTCAGTAAGACATCATTCACCCGAAACCCCTGCATGTCTCCAACGAACATAGCCACTTTTTCAAGGAAAACACATGGTGAAATCAAAACCCAAAAATCTAAACTGAACAAAACTTGTACCAAACAACTATAAGTCCAGAGCTTTCCAAAGGCATGAGAGTTGCAGAAATCCAAGAATGAATTAAAAAGGTACTTGCATTCGAAATTTTATGAACTTCTAGTCACAGCCAATCAAACGGCAATACTTCAACACTTTTAATGCACATCGAGGTGATGTAGAAGAAAAAATGTTTCATGCACCCAGTGAATGTGAACCATCTCGCATGCACTTTTAGATGAAGTGGGCCCCACCTGATCTAACGGTGGATGTTAGCCAGGTTCATTTATCCGACTATATCCGATACTTGCTCGTTGTAGAAGTGATGACTGACCAGATTCTAGTGTACTTAGCAAAAGAAATAAGTCCAAAGCCGGGCTCTGAAATAGAATTTGCACATAACTCACATGACAATCCTCCTTAATTTAGTTATGCACAGAAAAGTTCGTGTCAATAAATTGGTCCATTTGGCCTCATAGAATACAAAACGTACTTATCGAATCTGTTGACACGACGCGCCATTACTAAATAATGCTTTGGTTGGGGGCATACACATGGCACGACCCAAGCCGTCATTATATAGATGCAGCATGGAATGTTGGTTTATCCCGAAAGGATCCCAATTCTGCTGTAATCACATCTATGATGGGTGGATGAAATTACTAAATCACTTGACTTATCGAGTACATTTTTTCCTAGATAAACATTAGCTCTCAAGGAATTGACAAGAAAATTGTCCAAAAAGTTATAAACCTATTGCAATTTTGCCAATTCAGTTCTAAATCTTTCAAGTTTGTAAATTGAGTCCTAAACCTTTTCACTTCTTGCCAATTGAGTCCATTCGACTAATTTTGGCCGGCCGGTGCTGACGTGGACGCCGGCCATCCAACTAACGCTGACGTGGCAATTTTTTCAAATATTTTTTTCGATTTTTTATTTTATTTTTTTTATTTGCCTCTGACTGGCCAGAGGGAAGAAGGTCAGAAAAAAAAAATATAAAATAAATAAAAATAAAAATTATTTTTAGTAATTACAAGGGGATTCTCCGGGGTAAGAAGAGTCGAGCAACTCTACAATCTGCTGAACCATTTTCCTTTCACGATGTCCTGTTCAGAAGCAAATGATCAAATAGGGTGCTGTGAATGGGCTAGAACATGGCCCGTGAAACATAGACGGACCCCCGAGCTATATCCCAACCCGACTGAAAAGCGGCCATCTGCCAGGCCCATCCACCTACAAGAATTGCAGACTTGTCCACGTCTCTTGAGCCACCATGGCAGGAATCAGGAGTCTAAAGCAATTAGGCATGAAGAGTCCTATGAATGGATTTTGTTGGAGAGGGTTCCCCGAATACCTATTAAGCTACTAATTAAAAAAACTTTCCAGTTTTTCAATGTACCGACCGCGTCGTGTTATATGTAGTTATTGATTTGAAAAGTTGGTTATCATTCTTATATCTTTTTTAACAAGTGCTCTGAAGACACTTGTTAACAAGATCTTTATAGAAGACTTCAAGTGCTAGAGAATGACATTATTCTCTCTTCCTGCAGTTGGATGAAACTTGCAAGATATAAAAAGGAAAATTGAACCAACCATGTAAGATAACAAGGCGAACATGATGATTTCCCCCATCAAGTTGTAATGTAATTGTCTTTATGGTTATTAACTAACCTGATGGCCAATCTCTTCCTGGGCAAAATTACCTCCTCTTCTTCTTTGTTTTCTTCAAGCATGCCTTGGTGAACCGTGAATGCACGAGAGAAACTTCGAATTGCACTTTTCGGCTTTTTTTATTTTTTATTTTTTGGTGTAATGACACAAGAAAATTGCTTTGAAGGACAATCAGCTGCAAATTCAATTTGCATGTTGCGTAATGAGAGTAAATTGTGAGTCCTCACAAGGTGATTGTCTGGACAAAACTCTCTGATGATATGAAATATTCTGGTAATTGAGTTTAATGAGATGGTGATTGAGTGCTTGTAAGTAATGAAACTAGGAATGACAAAAAGCAGTGGGATCATCATTAACAACTATAAGGGAACTTGTGGAGCCAAGTCCTACCAAATTAGAGTATTTGACTTTGAATGATACATTTTGAGTGTTTACTGTTTACTTGAAAGGAATAGTCATGCAGTGAACTGTCCAAGTGCGTTGGGTATCCATGGAGGATTCTTTGCCGTTCCGTATGGCTGCATTGATCAAGTATTTTTACGCGGTTGAAGAAGCCGAAAGTTATTGTCTGGTTTCATGGATCTTCTCTTTTCATACATCGACTTTTGGATGGAGCCAAAGTTCCAGCTGGAGATGTCATATTAAAAAAGTAAAGATTGAACATTTTCTAATGTGCACCGAGGGAATCCGCTTGATCGATGCAGGTGCTGCTAGAGCCCCGAGGTCAACATAAATAATTCACATCTTGACAAAACAATCTTAACATGCACTCGCTCCCTGGTATCTCTCTTAAGCAAAAGATGTCTACTTAAAATCATAACAAGTGGAGTCTCTAGTACAGACGGAGTCAATACAGACTTTAAAAACTTGTGTTATTATTTATCACCGGCTCAGAACAACCACGTGATATGAGGCATCAAAAAATGACCGTTTGATGCTATGTTATATTCCATTAAATCTTCAATAAAAGAATGTCAACTCAGGACAAATGGCAATTCAAACCTCCCCATCGTACGACCACCACCAAACTCGGTCTCTGAAATATAACCTTGTGCTGTCAAGAAGCCTGAAAAGCAGAAGCCAAGAGACAAAACAAGAAACTTATATAATTCAGCTGAAGGCCTACGTCCATGGGTGAACGAAAAGGAGCAAAGATTTACGTCTCAAATTACAATGAAAAGAGAGAGCTATCAAAATCTCTGGATATCTCTCATGTGTTCTGAAATAATATTCATACTAAAACTCTAAAAGAAATTACTAAATTGCACAAGTTTGTCTGGCTAGGTGACATCCCCTTGCACCCCCTAGAGAGTTCGGCCTGGCCCTTCCCTTCCACCACGAATAGATTTCATGAAGATTCTCAATCAAATTATTACTGATTAAAGCTTATTAAATTACAAATTAAGATGGTGCAAAGAAAAAAGATCACAATAGCATCTTTGGTATGTTCAAAAGGAATTATGCCAATGTGACCTCTCTTTTACCAACTTCGCCTGCCATGGTCACATGGCTAAATAAAACCCATAAATACCCATGCATGATGTGGATCAACCTCAAACTACACCATCTTCAGTTCTCTTTTAAAAATGTATTGATTGTTACGGCAAAACACACGCAAAACCCTCTTAGGCCAACTCAATAAGAAGTCTATACAAGCCAGGAATGTATTTCAACAATTTTTTGCTTGTTCGGCCATCAAACCACAAGTCCTATCTGGATTTGGAATTTTTATTTTGATTGGGCTTTCTTCACGGATTTAAACTCAAGTCATATTTCGTCAAAATGAATGTCTCATCACCCAAGCTAAGCCATGGAAGAATCTAATTTGAGACAACATTGCCCTCCTTTTAGCTTACAGAATTTCAAGATTGTGAACGGTTGATCGTGTTTTAGAGTTGCTTAAGCAACAATAGGCAATAGGCATCATAGGTCTGACAACTCATGCAGGTCTTTTCTCGTTTAATTTATATACACTTCATGAAGAATTGGTTACATACAATTGATCGGAAGTGATAAACTGGACCTCGCAATTTAATTCAACAATGATATGTTTACTATGTTTACTCTCATGTCCACGAAAATCGTTCTTGGAGTTGTGATTCATCATTAGGTGTCATATATTTACCTAGTTTTAAGTTCAGTACGAAACATCAAAGATTTGACAAATATTGCAATTTATCATCGTTAATTGCAATTTACAACGCATCAATCCATGCCTATATTTACTAGATTATTTTGGTCCCAAGAATATGAGGCTAGGGGACTTTCGTTTTTCCCCCGATATTTACGTTTAGTCCTCCGATGTCATCGGAGAATCCTTAAGAACTCTTTCAATAACGATAGCACGTGCCACGTGGGCTCCACCTCCTACTCCTTGTTCCCTCTATTCCACTGCGAACATTTTGTCTCTTAGCAAACATTGAAGATTTGCACATTCAAGATGCTCATACGGGGACACGGACATCAACGTAAAATCAAGGGGTGGTGATTAAGAATTGATTATTTAGTTGAGCTCTTTGTGATTTTTTATGTTATTTATTTTCACGATGACATTGGTTAAGACGCTTGATACAGCTATTGTGGTGACGATGACACTACAAAAAAATATGATTTTTGCGACGGGAAATTTTTCGTCGCTAATTTGCGATAAACTTTGCGACCGATTTAGAAATCCGTCGCAAATTTGCGACGGAAAATAATTTCGTCGCAAAATTGCAACGGAAAATAATTCCGTCGCAAAATTGCGATGGAAAGGAATTCCGTAGCAAATTTTGTCGCAAAATTGCGACGGAATTATTTTCCGTGGCAAATTTTGTCGCTAATTTGAGACGAAATTATTTTCCGTGGCAAAATTCGTCGCAAAATTGCGACGGAATGTTGGTCGTCGCTAATTCCGTCGCAAATTAGCGACGACTAATTTTCCGTCGCAAATGTGCGACGAATTTTGGGACGGATTTATTTTCCGTCGCAATTCTGTGCGACGAAAGTCGTGACGAATATTATATCCGTCGCAATTTGCGACGGATTTTGCGACGAAAGTGGATTCGTCACTAATTTGTGACGGAAAATTAATTTCGTGATATGCACCCCGCCCGTCAATTTCTCTCTCTCAGTAGTGATTCGTCACGTCGCCCGCTTTTCTCCTGCCTTCTCCCTCTTTCGTTTCTCTCAATAAGCCGTGCGCGCAGAAATCAATTTCGGTAAAGCTTTTCTACCGGTAAGTATCGTAGCTAATTTCGTGACTAAACATGCGACTAATACGGTCATGTCCTTTCTATTCATCGCTTGATGCGAATTTTTTTTATTGACTTTTTAATTCTGTTTTTGTTGTAAATTGGTGGCCGGTTGTCGAACCGGCGACGGCCACCAATTTGCGACGGACACACCCGGGCGAGGCCGCCGATCGACCTCGCCGCCATGGCGGCCTTGACCCATGACCAGCGAGGCCGCACGGCCTGGCCATGGCCAAGCCGCTCGGCCTCCCCCAGATCTGGGCGAGGCCGAGTGGCCTCGCCGGGGCCGCCGGTCGACCTCGCCATCGCCCAGGTGGGCGACGACGAGGTCGACCGGCGGCCATGGCTAGGCCGCTCGGCCTCACCCAGATCAGCCGGTCGCCGGACCGGCGGCCATGGCCAGGCCGCTCGGCCTCGCCGGCGTCAGCCGGTCGCCGGACCGGCGACCAGAGAAAAATATAAGAATTTTTTTTTTTAAATTCGAAAAAAATAAAAAATTATTTAAAAATGAATGTTAAGTGATTTTGCTTTTATTTAGGTATGTGTCCAATTGAAGGTCTCGCAATCCAAGTGAACGTTGCAATTATCTTCAAATTGACCACTTTCTGCTACCAAGATTTCAGTCAAATATCTGGGTAAGTCTTCATTACATGGTAATTGTTTCAATTTTTTAAATTTCAAAGTAATTGTTGCGTGAAAAAAAAAATTTAAATTTTCATAATTTTATGGTTTTAATTAACAACACTAGATATGATATTTTAAATATTTTACGAGATTTTTTTATTTTAATACAGACACAATGCAAAGAGACAGGGCTTGGATGTATAATAAGAACTTACCTGGACGTCGAGAATTGACAGATGAGTTTCGTACTGGGTTGGAACTATTTTTAGACTTTGCTAGTAGTAAATATGAGTTCATGGATGGAAATAAGTTAAGGTGTCCGTGTAGAAAGTGCAGTAATGGTAAATTTCATGTGTGTGATACAGTTAGAGAACATCTTTGTAGATTTGGGTTTACTCCAAATTATTATAATTGGATTTGCCATGGTGAACCATTTATATCTGATGAAGGATATCGAAGAAGTGACCAATTTTTAGTTAGGGAAGAATGTACCTATTATGACCAATTGAACCCATACGAGAGGATGGTGATTGATGCATCTGATCAGAATTTTGTTTCAGATTCGAACCGTGTAAGTACTAGTTTTACTCCTACACCTAAACAAGTGGGTACTAGTCATGCATCACAATTGGAAGAGATAGGAGTAACGGGTTTTGAAGAGAATGTGTGTACTGGAGCTTTTTCTTCTAATTAGTTCTGGGAAGTGTTGAAAGCAGCAAATGAACCTTTATGGCCAGGTTGTGACAACCACACTAAGTTATCAGTGACAGCAAGATTGTTAAATATCAACGCAGAGCATAATGTGTCGCAAGATTGCTTCAACTCATTTGTTGAAGTAATGCGGGAAATAATGCCTCGTGATAACAGCATGCCAAGTGATTTTTATGATATGAAAAAGCTAGTGGATAACTTAGGTCTTCCGGTTGTAAGGATTGATGTATGTAGTAGGGGTTGTATGTTATATTGGAGAGATGATGAAAATGCAGAATCTTGCAAATTCTGTAGCCAACCTAGGTACAAGATTAACAGGAGGCAGGGTCGTAATCAGAAGCGTAGACCATGCAAGCAAATGTTTTATCTGCCCTTAATCCCCAGATTGCAAAGGCTTTATGCATCTCAAGCCACTGCTGAACACATGACTTGATATGCAAATCATGAAACAGAAGAGGATCTAATGTGTCATCCTTCAAATGCAGAGGCATGGAAACATTTTGATAAAACGTACCCTGAGTTTGCAATAGAGCCTCGAAACATCAGGTTAGGTCTCTGTGCTGATGGATTTGCCCCATTTGGGAAATCAGGAAAAAGTTATTCATGTTGGCCAGTTATCTTAACGCCGTACAATCTTCCACCTGGTATGTGCATGAAGACACCTTATATGTTTTTGACATTGATCGTGACTGGCCCGCAAAATCCAAAAAAGTTAATAGATGTTTATATGCAACCATTGATTGAAGAGTTACAACGGCTATGGGAGGAATGTGTCCTTACATATGATGTTTCTACCGATCAAACATTTGTAATGAAGGCTGCTCTTCTTTGGACAATAAATGACTTTCCAGCTTACGGAATGTTATCTGGATGGAGTACAGCTGGGATCTTAGGATGTCCGATATGTTTGGAGAGACCAAAGTCATTTAGATTAAAACATGGAAAGAAGCCCAGCTATTTTTACTGTCACAGACAATTTTTACCGATAAATCATACATTCAGAAGGAATAAAAAATAGTTCATCAAGAATAGGACTGAAAGAACACGTCCACCATTAAGGTTGACCGGCGATCAAATTTGGGAGCAGGTGCAGAACTTTCCAACTGTTGTTCAGAACCCTCACGGTACGACTTTTGCGTACGGAAGTACACATAAGTGGACAAAACACAGTATATTTTGGGATCTACCGTATTGGAAGGCCCATCTTATTTATCATAATCTTGACGTCATGCACATAGAAAAGAATGTTTTCAATAATGTCATAAATACTGTGATGGATGTCACCGGAAAAAAAAAAAAACGACAACTTGAACGCAAGAAAAGATATGAGAGATATTTGTGATCGGCCAACACTAGATGTGGATGCAAGCAGCAAGGGACCAAAACCAAAAGCAGTTTATATATTGGATAGGGAGCAGAGGCGAGTCGTTTGTCAATGGTTGAAATCTGTGCGGTTTCCTGATGGATATGCTTCGAACCTCGGGAGATGTGTTGATTTGAATGAATGCAAGTTGACAAGTTTGAAGAGTCATGATTGTCACATATTGATGGAAAGACTAATTCCAATAGCTTTCAAGGAAGTTCTACCGAACTTTGTATGGGATGCCATTACAGAGTTAAGCAATTTCCTGCATGATATTTGCTCGACAGTGTTAAAAGCATCACACATGGAGAAACTGGAGAGAGATATCCCAATTATTCTTTGTAACTTAGAAAGGATATTTCATCCATCGTTTTTTGATTCGATGGAGCATCTCTTAGTTTACTTACCTTATGAGGCCAAAGTTGCAGGTCCCATCCAATTTCGATGGATGTATCCATTTGATAGGTAATTTTTTTTAATAAAGTTAAAATTACTTTATTATATATTATGTTCCGATAAGTTTCTTTCTATTGCAACTAGATTCTTATATCATTTGAAGAAAAAAGTGAAGAATAAGGCATGTATTGAAGCTTCAATTTGTAATGCATATATTGTGGAAGAAGTGATAACATTTGCGTCATACTATTTTGTGCCGCACGTGCAGTGCAAGAGGCGGAGAGCAGGCAGAAATGATGAGGGCCCCAGTTATCCCAATTGCAAAGCATTCTCTATTTTCAATTATCTGGGTCGACCAAGCGGCACATGTCAGTTTCTTTACTTAATAGGCGAAGAATTGCATACAGCCCATACATATATTTTACTAAACTGCCCAGAAGTCGAGCCATTCTTCGTGTAAGTGTAAATTTGCAAATATATGTATTGTATGTCAAATATTTGCTAATATATTATTGGTATTTACTACTAGGATTTTCCAAACTTCAATGGTGGACTACCACCAAATGAGTTTGACCGTTTGTGCAATGAATAATTTACAGCATGGTTCAAAACATATGTAAGTTGCCTATGGCCCAAAACCAAGTTATTTAAATTTTATACATCATTTATTAAAATATATTTTATTGACCCTGCGTGTGTAACCTTAGGTTCACAGTAATCATAATGAACTTGGAGAGCAAGGATTGCTATATCATTTGTCATAGGGTCCACAGTTAAGAGTACGAAGTTGGCCAGCATATTTCATAAATGGATATAATTTTCACACTCAAGAATATGGAATGGGAAAAGCCACAATGAATAGTGGTGTGTGTTCGGTCATCCAATGGTGGCAATTCAAAAGATGATTTTTATGGCTTGTTGGATGAAATTATAGAGATAGAGTACCTTGGATCTTTAATGATGCGGGTTGTGTTATTTAAGTGCAAGTGGTTCGACCTCGTCAAAGGAATGAAGGTGCATACAAAGTTTAATTTGGTTGAAATAAATCACAAGAAAAAGGTATATTAAATATGAACCATTTGTCTTGGCACAACAAGCAATTCAAGTATGTTATGCATCATATCCTAGTTTGAAATGTGACAAAGCTGATTGGTGGGCTGTATGTAAAATCAAAGCACGGAGAAAAATCGAGGAACACTGGAAGGATAGAGCCTATCAACAAGAGGAAGTTTGTAACACGGTTGAAACTGAGGAATATAACATTCCAACTTTACGAGATCCGTGTGGAGCAATGATAGATGTGGATCCAACTGAAATTTGCGAATTAAATGTACAAGATGGTTCAGAATCTGATTTTGAGACAGATGATGAAGATGAAGATCAAAACGAGGACGAAGACGAAGACGAAGATGAAGACGAAAATGAAGATTAAAATAATTGTGACAAAACACTTTTAGTTAAATTATTATTGCGACAAGTGTTATTTTGGTTGTCGTAATTATTATTATTGTTCTTGTTATTATTGTTATTGTTATTATCATTATTGTTGTTGTCGATTATTTTTATAAATTTAATTGATTGTCGGAAAATTTATCGCTAAATGACGACAAGTCAAATATTATTCGTGCGATGACATTTGCGATATTCTATTTTCCATTGGATTTGGATCGTTGCTAATTTCGTCGCTCATTTTACGACAACAACTTATTCGTGGCTACTGTTCATCGAAGAATTATCGACGGAAGTGAAATTCACGGCAATTTTCCAAATCCGTCACAAATTTGCGACGGATTCGAAAATGTCCTTTATTTTTGGAATTCGAAATAAATCCGTCGAAAAATTGCGACGGAAAAATATTATCTGTCGCAAAATTTTGGACAGGAAAAAAATACATCGCAAATTTGCGACGGACCAAAAAAATGTCCGTCGCAAATTTGCGAAGGACCAAAATATGTTCGTCGCAAATTTGGGACGGAAAAAAATCCCTCCCAAATTTGCGATGGATCAAAAAAGTCCGTCGCAAATTTGCGACGGACCAAAAAATGTCCGTCGTAATTTTGCGATGGACCAAAAAAATTCCGTCGGAAATTTTGCGACGGACCAAAAAAAGTCAGTCGGAAATTTGCAACGGACAAAATTTCCGTCGCAAATTTAGTACGGGAAAAAAATCCCCTCCCAAATTTGCGATAGACTAACATTCCGTCGCAAATTTGGGACGGGAAAAAAAATTCCCTCCTAAATTTGCAATGGAAAAAAAAGTCCGTTGCAGGTTTGCGATGTTTGCGACGGACCAAAAAATGTCAGTTGCAAATTTGTGACGGACCAAAAAATATCCGTTGCAAATTTACGACTGACAAAAAAATGTCCGTCGCAAATTTGCGACGGACGAAATATGTCCATCGCAAATTTGCGACAGACAAAATTTCCGTCGCAAATTTGGGACGGGAAAAAAAGTCCCTCCAAAATTTGCAACGGACAAAAAAATGTCCATCGCAAATTTGGGATGGTAAAAAAAATTCCCTTCCAAATTTGCATCAGATAAAAAAGTTCGTCGCAAATTTGCGACGGATCAACATTCCGTCGCAAATTTGCGACGGACAAAACAGTCGTCGCAAATTTGCGACGGACAAATGCAAATTTGCGACCGTCGCAAATTTGCGACGGACAAACACAAATTTGCGTCCGTCGCAAATTTGCGTCGGACAAAACAAATCCGTCTCTCTCTCTCCCCCTGCACGCGCACGTGCCCCCGTCAGCTTTTCTTATTTTTTGACTGTCACGGACTGTTTTTCTCCTCTTCTTCTTCTTCTTCTTCTTCTTCTTCTTCTTCTTCTTCTTCTTCTTCTTCCTCCCGTTGTCTTCGCCGAGTGCCCTGGACCGCCGTCACCATCGTCGCCTGCCCGCCTCGCAGCCGCCGCAGCCCGTAGCCGCCGCAGCCGTCGCCCCCTTCGCCATCGCTGCTGTCCCCGTTGTCGCTGTCACCCCCGTCAACGTCGCCGCCATCCCCGTCGTCGCCTGCCCGCGCGTAGGGTCGCCGCTCGCCTGGCAGAGCTCACCGCCGCCCGCCTTGCCCGCGCGCCTCGCGGCCCGCCTCGTAGTCGCCCGGGCCGTCGCCGCCCGGCCTCGCCGAGCTCGCCGTCGCCGCCAAGCCGCCGCCCAACCGTCGCCACCCGGCCAACCGCCCGCCCGCCGCCCAACCGTCGCCACCACCGCCCGGCGCCAGTCGCCGCCCGCCCTCGCCCGAGCACTTGCCGTCGCCGTCGCCGCCCGGAGGCCGTCGCCGCCCGCCCGGCGCCGAGCCGCCGCCTCCCAGCCCGCGGCCGACGTCGTCGCCGCCACCCGACGCCGTCGCCACCCACCTCCACCATCGTTCGCCCGGCTGTGTCCGAGCGCCTGGCCAACTAGCCACCACTTGGGCCCATGCCCGCGCCGAGCCCGCCACTGGCCGACCGGCCAAAATATAATTATTGTTTGATTTTTCTTGGCCTTGAACCAAGTAAGCAACTCCCTAAACCCTACCTACTATAATAAGTATTAATTGGATTTGTTTATGGATTGTTTAGTGTCTGATTGGTTGGCTAAGTTAGGGGTTGATTTCAGGATTGCATGTGGCTTTGATCGATGTTTGTCGCGACCGAACTCCCGAGCCCTTTTTTTTATCGAACATGCAAAGAGAAGGGGGCTCGCTTGGTACGTGCTAAGTCTAGGTTCGGGACTTAACTCGGGCTCTCCCAAGCCCATACCATATCGCGACTTAGGGTTTAAGTATTTAACATGCAGATGGTTTATACCGAGGAGTCGCCACTAATCGATTTGGGGTAGGTCGATTAGAAACCCAAATAAGGTGACGGGAGAATCACCCTATTCCTGTGAACCAGAGATTAACTGAATTCGGGGACTTGGTTACACTAGTTGGATAACTAATGCCCTTTCGGTACCTTTTTACCCTGTTCATTTTTTGAAAATATTTGTTAGGCAATTTAAATTGATTTTAGGACCTTTCTCCTAACATGTGAGGTGATCAAGCGAGTGCATAATCAGAAACGATCAGCAGTCAAGAACACAATAATTCATGCAGCCTAAGGTTCTAACCTTAACTAATTCAGATGACATTCAAAACACAACTCATGCGATTGTACTAAAAACATGCATAATAATACAACGGTAATAAAAATAACATGCAAAGTATTACCGCGCAACTTCAGGTTTGTCTAATTTAAACATGGAAAAAAAATACATAATAATACTACAATAAATTAAACACTTAGATATAACATGATTTTTAAAAAAAGATTTTTTTTAAAATTTTTTTAAAAAAAAAATAAAAAGAAAAAAAAAATAATAATACAGAAGAAGAAAAAAAAAATTTAAAATTTTTTTAATTTGTTTTAAATAAAATAAAATAAAAATATATATTAACCGGGTCGGGTCGGATCCGACCCGGGCATTGACCCGGGTCGGATCTGCTGATTCGGGTCGGTCGGAACCGACCCGGGTCAACGGATCCGACCCGGGCGTTGACCTGGGTCGAATCTGCTGATCCGGGTCGGTCGGTACCGACCCGGGTCAACGGATCCGACCCGGGCGTTGACCCGGGTCGAATCTGCTGACCGGGTCGGTCGGTACCGACCCGAGTCAACGGATCCGACCCGGGCGTTGACCCGGGTCGGATTTACTGATTCGGGTCGAATCCGACCCGGACTCACAGACTCGCGGGGAGAGGGGCGCCGGCGAAGCCAGAATTGGCCGACCGCCGGCCGACCCAGGCCAGCGCCGTCCTCAAATCGCCCGACTAGGACTGCCTCTGGGCCGTGCCACTCACCTGAAACGCCGTCGGACCACCGTTCGCCGGCCGGCGATGGAACAAAAACCAACCTGGTTGAGGCATTTCGTCGAACGCCTGGCCGGCGCGTGGAAAAACGGGGGATTCCGACCTCCTCCAGCGATTCGGTCGACTCCAGCGGCTTGGGTTCGCTTCAGACGGTGAGCAGGGACCGGGACCGACGTCGGTATGGGCCGGGATTCGCGCGAAACGGCCGGCGCGAGTCCCGGCCCAACCACGCCGGAAAACAGGGGAAAACAGAGGCGGTTCTCGGCCGGGGGCTCACCAGTTGGCGATGCTTCTGAGGGGCTTACGGCTGGTCTGGGGACGTCGACGACCACTGCTGGTTCTCTTTTGGCTCCGACGTGACCTCTGTTTGCGCTCTCTCTCTCTCTCTCTCTTTTCTCTCTGTGTCTCTCCCTGCTCTGTTTTCTCTCAAATGGCCGACCGGGGCTGCTTCCGGGGGCTGCCGGTCGGCTTGCTGGGTGACGACGAGGCCGGCTGGGACTTGCAAGACCCTCCGAGGCTCCTCTCTCTTCTCGGTTTCTCTCTGATTCTCTCCGGCCTCTCTTGGACTCTCTCTCCGTTTCTCTCCAAAAATGGCCGACCCACTCTCTCTCTCTGTGTCGCCGCCGTCGTCTCGGCGGCGGGGATGGGTGGATGAGGCGCGGTGGCTGCCGGAGGCTCCTTGTCTCTCCCGGCTCACACTCTCACGCTCTCTCTGTATTTTTCTCCAAAAATGGCCGACCGTGGCTCTCTCTCTCTCTCTCTCTCTCTCTCTCTCTCTCTCTCTCGTTTTTATAGGCGAACGACGGCGTCCCCCGGCTTCGTTACGTCTGCAATGACGACAGCCTGCACCGGCCTACCTACCCCGCAACTTTCGCGGCCAAGGCGAGCCGGTGCGGAAGCAGCAGCAGAGCAAAAGGGGTGCGAGAGAGGGTGCGAGAGAAGGCAGGCGAAGAGGGAGAGAGAGCCTGGGAAATGGGGAAACGGGAGCGGCCTTAATGGCCGATCCCGTGGCGTGCTCGCCTCGGGCCTCCTCTCGACCGGATGACGACGATGAGGAGCGGCGCCGGCGTGCGTCACGCCCGGTCGCGCAGGGGAGAACAAGGGAGGAGAGAGCGACCGGTGCAGGGGGAAGGAAGGAAGGAAGAAGGGCTGGGCCGGGCCAGGCCCAGCTGCGGGGGGGGAAAAGAAGAAAAGAAAAGGAAAGCGGGCCGGGCCCGCGCGAAGGGAAAAAAGAAAAGAAAAAAGGGCCGGGCCCAGGGGAAAAAGGAAAAAAGAAATGGGCTGGGTCGGCCCAGCTCCGACCCGGCTCGACTCGAATTTTTTTTTTAATTAATCTTCTCTAATAGACCCTATTAATGGAAAATGTGCCTAATTTCTATATGCAATATATTTAAATTGAAATATTTTGTTTTAGGAATTAAACAAAATTAACTCCTAAATTTTGTGTAATTAATTTTGGGCAAATTAAAAATAGGTGTCAACAGCTACCTCTCTTTGAAGGTGAGCTCGCAGAGATTACGTTCAAAGATAAAATGGCACCTAAATTTGGCCCATGCATGTTCAATGAATGTTATTTTTGGCGAGACCGGAGTCCCATTTTTATGATGCGATATAAGATGATGCATGCTAAAGCAAATAAAAACATACCTGGGGCTACTTACCTTGCCAAAGGGTAGAGTAATTCCAGATAGTTGATATTGTGTGTCGAGGACCCGAACCTGTCTTCGGTCGCCTTGACGGAAAAAATGGTTTGTCTAGGACCCGAACCTTTCTTCGGTCGCCTTGACTGGGGGAAATCGCTTGTTTAGGACCCGAACCTATCTTCGGTCGCCTTGACTGGATTTCATTTGTCTCGGACCCGAACCTTTCTTCGGTCGCCTTGACTGGGGGAAATCGCTTGCCTAGGACCCGAACCTATCTTCGGTCGCCTTGACTGGATTTCATTTGTCTCGGACCCGAATCTACCTTCGGTTGCCTCGACTGGGGAAAATCGCTTGCCTAGGACCCGAACCTTTCTTCGGTCGCCTTGACTGGATTTCATTTGGTCTGTCTAGGACCCGAACCTTTCTTCGGTCGCCTTGACTGATTGGATTTTGTCTGTCTAGGACCCGAACCTTTCTTCGGTCGCCTTGACTAACTGGATTTTGTTTTGACAAAGTACCTGGGGGTCCTCGCCCGAGGATTTGATGGTTTGCCTGGTGGGTCCTCGCCAGCAGGTCTTGAAAAGGCTCAAATGATGAGCACCTGGGGGTCCTCGCCCGAGGATTTGATGTGAACATGGGGGTCAGTCCCATGCTCAGGAGGGTGAACAACGGGGTCAATCCGATGTTCAAAGGGGGGTACCATAACAGTCATAGGTACCTGGATTTTTGGAACCGGCATGGGTAAACTGTACTTACCTGGGCACGTTCCTGCCTCTTAAGGGCGTGTCTCCTGTCAGACAAGTTTTTTTTGTGCAAACACATACGCATTCATTGGAGAGATAGACAACTGAGGCTATTCTTGAATATCGTATGAAATATCTTGACTAGCTAGTCAAGATGTTTTTCTTTTTCAAAGAAACACCCCGTTTACCTTCTGGGTAGTTTGAAAAGAAATCTGATGAAATACCTGGGATTTCTTACCCGGAGGTTTGATGTATCATCTGCTGAATACCCGACCTTTTTCAGGGCATCTCTTTTGTGATGATAATGAGGGCTTTTCCAGTGCCCGAATTTTCATGTTCTATCACTGGGGATTAGAACTCTGAGCTACAAAAGCATGCTGTGTCAATTCCACTTGGGGAACAGAAGAAATTTTTTGTGACATCTTTGGAGATGCTCCAAAGGTCATATGTTCTTTGAGTCTTTGAGGATATTTTACCTGTCAAAGAGGGTTAGCGCAAACATGCATGCATTCATCAAGGATAGACAAGCTAGGCTATCCCAGAATGTGTATTTGAAAGTTCATGCATAATGATTTTACCATGTTTGCATCACCAAACATCCACCGATGGTCAATTAGGACAATTTTCGCTTGGGATGTGGACTTCTCGAGATGCTGAACGAGGGATCCTCAGTCAGAAACGACTTTCCACTCGCTCTCATTGAAAAGGGCTATTTGTCCCGTCCATTAATGCGGGAACATCGAAAACACTCAATCTGACCGTTATCACATCCGCAAGGGTCTGAGTTTTCTCGCAAGCGGTACGACGCTACCAATCTGAGAGGTCTTCTTCAGGGTTGTAATGTAGGCTTGGTCGATGGCTTAACAAAGGTGACTGTCCAAGTCAAGGCCATGAAAGAAAATATTCTGCAATCATCTCCGGGTTTACAAGTCAAGAACCCTGCAAAACGAGATAGAAATAGTCTTGCTCGCACTTCCTCGAGCGTTGTTTATAAACATTTGAAATTCCACATTAAATCAAGTGCCATAATCAGAAGAGACTTCATGAGGGATGTAACGTGGGCTCAGTTCACAGGTTGAGAAACGAAAGGATCGTTAGGCTCAAAAATGTGTGTAAGGGTGAAAATTGGTGATCATCTTGGCGTTGTCATCCGTCTTTTTCTTCACTGCCAGGATCCTCTTGGAAAACTCCCTGGGTAATCCCGTGTTTTAGCTTCTTTGACAACTTTTTCTTGAGGAGCTTCTGCGTCCAGCATTTTCCTGGATACCATTCTATCTCTGTTCCAATTGCTTTCTCAAGAATAGGCTTGTCTTCATCTATCATGTGACAGATCTTTGTCAAGACAGAGTTCCTAAAGTAGGAATTTGTATCGAAGAAGAACTCAAGTTTAACCCTTTGGGGTCGTCTTTTTCATCGTTTTTCTTCTTCTTCTTCTCCTTTTTCTTTGTTTTTTTATTCATGGGCATTGGCCTTGCTTTTACCAGGCACACTGCTTTTTCATGCCCCAAGTTTTCATCATTTTTTACTGCTCTTTAGGTGTTGTCAGGACTAGCCTAAACAAGTTTGAGCAGACAATGTTTTTAGGCTCTTGGAGTCTTCATCTTGATTCAGTACTTTGGACCTTGATGCTCAAGCTGTGGTGACTTTTGCCTTGCCCCGGTGTAGGGGATGATCACCAACTGGGTTGGTACGAAATGAAATCGCCGGCTCAATTGGTCTAGCAAGGGATATAAGTGTATGGGATAGAAGAAGAACCGCTCTTCGTCATCCTAAAGCACTTAAATTATTGTGAGAGTTCATCTGCAATAAAAACACTCAAAGATTAATGCAAATGAGAGCAAGAAAATTTCTATTCATCTTTTCACTTTGTGCGAGCTGTTACAGCTGATGATCATAGAAAATTTTAGATATTACAAACTCCTCATCCTTCTTGTCTTGCTCATCACTGTTATCAATAAGATGCTGGCATTTTGGACAAGCTTTAGTTTGCTGCTTCTCTCTTGACAAAGCCCTCTTAGCCTCGACTATCCGGCCGTCGATGGTGTGCTTGTCTTGGAAGACTCTGTCGAGGATCACCGGACCCGTGAAGACGACAAGGCCGAAGCCACGAGAGCGGTGATCGAAAGGGAGGGATGCTCTTCTTGCTCCTTCTGAATTTGAATTCTCCCTGTGATGCTGATTTACCTCAAGCTGCCCCAATGTGGGGTGATTCTTGACAGGAGTAATTTAAAAGGAACCTCCGAGTGTATGGGCTTAAATGGTCAAGCAAAGGATTAATGGAAGTGTATGGGGCAAAGAAATGAACTGCCTCTCGTCATTTTGGCTACCGTACCTTATGCGAGAAACCCCTTTACCTTGTAGAAGTGGAACCTTTTCGCTCATCTTACATGGGTTTGGTATGTGAGAATGTGTATAGACTAAGGATTGCCTCTCATCATCCTGAGACACCTCGTTCAATACATCGGAGCAGTTCGACACCATTCGTCGAATTGTCAAAATTTTCACAGGGAATTGGTGAATTAAACAGGTAAAATTACCATGCGAAATTCTTTCCAAAAGACATGCAATGCACCTGGGGGAAGGTTAAGCATTTATTTGCTTTAACATGTTTCCTCTTCCTTTGTTTCGTTCTACTCTTATGAGAAGAGTTTTTAGGGAAAGAGATACTTACCTGTGCTGCAATGGCGGCGAGACAAACCTGCCAGGTAATAAAAAAGACCATGTTAATGAATGGCTCTTTGGGGAACAGGAATTGGTAACGATACAACATTACCCTTCGTGATTCCCTTCATTTGAGATCAAACTGACAACTCCTTGAGTTTTCTCAGATGTTGATAATTCCCTTCTGACAAAAACAGGAGCTTATGTTAGAAATGAGAGGATTGAGGGTAAATTGAGAACGATACAAATTACCCTTATTCCATTTTGCCTTCAAAGCTAGCAGAGTCTTTTCTCTTCTTTACTTTGTTAAGCCTTCTCTGTCTCAGTCTGCTCCTCTATATTCTCGGTCTCGAAGCTCGAATGAAATCCTCTATAATTAGGGGTGCTCCCGAATAGAGGGTTCTATTGTCAGCGGATGCTGTGTCAATGCGGCTCCGGTACGTCAAGGAGTTTCTCGGGAATCATATGATTTCTGACATGCACAGGGTATGTGCAATTGCTTGCATGGGGATCTTCGCAGCAAAGCTAATCTCTACTTTAAAAGTCTTTGGCGAACATGGGCATGACTACCATCGAGACTTCTGTGGTTGTCAGGATTTGCCTTGACGCCATTTTGTCATATGCAAAGTCCTTTTCAGCTGCTTGTACCATGAGTGTTCTTTACTCAATTTTGTCCTATGTAAAAGGAAAAGATATGTCATTTCTATGCTAAAGTGGATGAACTTTAGGAACGAAATACACCCTTTTTGATGAACTGGGAGATCGCATGCCCTCTAGTCTACTCTTCCAATTAAGCACTTCTTCGTCATGTTTCATTCGAGAGGTCCCAACATTAATGCTCTATCCGGCTCGCTAGCACGTCAGAGTCTAGCATGTTCTCCAGTTCATTATCTGCAAAAGAAAAGGGATGAATGTCATTTCCAAAATTTGTTAAGGAATAAGACATACCTTTTTCTTTCAAAAGGGGTAATCTTTTCTTGATCTGCCCCCGACTTTTGTACAAAATGATGTTTCGCTCATCATGGGGTCAAGGAATGGTCAGCATTCTCTTTGACTTTCTGGGGTTGATATCACCCACTGGTAGTAGTGAGATTTGCCCCATGTTTCATTTGAAGATTGGATGATCTTCGCTCGGACTGCCCCTATCAGATGAGTTGGTCCGCTATCATCACCAGGGTCTGATGTGCTCTTCAGTTTGTGTCATTTCCAAATGTTCCTTTCGTAATAATAAATCAAAAGGGAGTATGCTCTGAGACACGAAGTGAGCGAGTTAGAAAGACAAACAGGGCTATGAGCATGCATGCTTTTTCACCACCGTTCTTTTTCGGTCCTTTTGAAAAATGATAAAACGTTTGTTTTATTTTCAAAAGCTTAGAGACAAGGAAGCATGAGGAAGCCCGGGCCTCAGAACACTTTTCTTTTCATGGCTAGATATCATCAACGGGCCGGTTTGGAATACTTCCTCAGTCCCTCAAAACAAAACATTTGTAATTCTTTTGAATAGTTCAGGCGAATAACATTTGTTGGAATGAAAATTGCAATACTAAAATCCAAGCATAATTACAAATTCAGAAAACTGGGAATCTTAGAAAACAACTGGGACTTTAGAAAGCAAGAAAAGCTCCTACATAGGAGTATTCAAACTATTAAATATGCCTCTATTCTAAAGGAGGAAAATTGAGTCTACAGTTTACTCAATGACGACATCTGTGCCTCCTGCTTGATTGGGTGGTGCGTTGCGGAATGAAAACATCTTTGCATCCAGCAATTTCTGGACCTTATTTTTCAAGACAGCACAGTTATTGACGGAATGTCCCATTTCACCCAAATGATAGTCACATGCTTTGGAGGGATCGTAGTTGGGGAAACGCTCAGGATTTTCACGCTTTGGCTCTTTAGCAAGCAACCTCTTTTCCAGGAGAATAGGCTGAGACATAGGCAAAGGGAGTGGCGTGAATCGCTTTTGTTATTTCGCCTTTGGGGCGGCTTGCGGCCCGAGGCCGGTTCTTCCCATCCTTTGCTCATCCGAATCATTGGGGAAGGACGAACGGTTTGGGTGTATGCAACATCCGCATCTGTCAGGGGTTCTTTCTCCTTCTTCATGCCGAGTTTCTTGCTTGTGGAAGTGGGGTCTGTAAACCACCCCTCACGCAATCCCATTTCGATTCGTTCACCCACAGGAACAAGACGATTAAGGGATTCAGCAGTGGCACCAACCAGGCGATGTCTGTATTCATATGGAAGAGACTTTATGAACAATTTCACTTGTTCATGATCAGTGAGTTGTGGGGTAACCTGGGCGGCCAAGTTTCTCCATCTGGTGGCATACTTTTTGAAGGACTCACTCTTCTTCTTCTCAGCGCGTTCCAGATCGTCACGAGTAAAGGTGACGTCGAGGTTGAATTGATAATGCTTGAGGAATGCATCAACGGCATCATCCCAAGACTTAAAAGTATCCACATCCTTCGACATATACCATGTCAGGGCTGGCCCCGTCAAACTCGCTTGAAAGGTCTGAATCATGAGGGGTTCGTTGTCAACGTACTGGGTCATCCGCACATGATACATGTGCAAATGATGTCTGGGGCATGAGGTACCGTCATACTTCTCGAATTCCGGCATCTTGAATTTTTCTGGTACTTTGAGCCGTTTGTATATAGACAGGTCAAGTGGGACAGCATGCTGTGGGCCTTGTAGCTGTTTCAGTATCTCCTCGACCTTTGCAAGGCGTTTGTCATGTTCTGTCATCGGTACAGCTTCAAGTTCAGGCTTCCTGACAGCAAGGGGAAGCAGATCGTCCTCCAGCAGGGGCATTTTACTGTCATTGGCGGAGGCTTTGTCTTTTCCAGTAGACGGTGGTGGTGACACCACTTCAATTGCTGCAAGCGTGGGTGTGAGCTTGCCCTGAATGGATTCCACCTGCTTTGTGAGATTTTGGATCGCATTGAGGACCATCTTCATTTCGTCCTCCATGTTATTGAGACGGACGTTTTCTTCGGCCATTTTTTGTAGCTACCTGAGAAAACGCTGATATGAATGAGTATAATGCCCAATAAAGAATCATTCTATGACTTAGTCATATTATTATTGCATATTTTCTTTATTTGCAAAGAAAAAATAAGCAAAAAGGGTTTTTATTAATATTAACATTACAGGCGGCGTCCCCAGGGTTTGAACCCCGGTCGCCTCGGACCGTTACTGCTCATCCCCAGATACCACTGGGCCAAAGGCCGCGGTGGTGTCATTAAGGGGCAAAAAATTTCATTTAAAGCATAAAAAAACAGCCCGAGTTAAATTAACATTTGTACAACCCATAAACATTTTTACAGGAGATAACCAAAACCCCTAAACATAAATACAGGGAAATATAAAAGACGGGGATTTTAACAAAAATGGCGCCATTCCCGGATGCTTATTCTATAAACGATGGGGAAGCTCCAGTCTCTCGGAGTCGCTTATTTTCACGGATAAGCTCCGCAATAAGCGTATCCCTCGTCTCGTTGGTACTATCATGCCAGAAATTCTTTAGGAACGGGGACGAATTGGATCAGCTCTTTCCATCGTATATAGAATGCAATCAACGGGTGGCCTCAATTGAATAAGTAGGCCGTATAAAAAAAATGAGAAGGGATAGAATATATACCTTTCCTTGAACCATGGCAATCACAACAACATGCACATGAGGAGTGAGGCTCGATTTCTATCTAGACTGGCTCAGCAAAATGAAATTAAAAGGGTGCCTGACCGTCGCAATCTCGCGTTGGTGTCAAGTCCTTTTAACCTCGGCCAAATCGAAAGGAATATCTTATAGTCACGCGAATAGCGGCTAAAGATATTTCTTTACGATTTTTTAGAAATAAATTTCGGGGAAAAGAAAGGCAACCTCTACATCGCGGGCTCGCGTTCGAGGTCGTATCTTTCTTAACACCATCCTAAAATGCCCTATCGCGGCCCAGGTCCGGCAGCGTGGTTGTGTGTGCAATGTGTAGTGCTAAATCATTAAGGCATGCACAACAATTTACAAACAATCAATTTGAACCTGCAAACACAGATAACACCTTAATGTCAGGATCATACCTGGAGTCCTTGCTGCCAAACAAAAATCATTTTGAACAGGATAAATTTTTGGCTTAAGTCCACTTTGAAAAAATGCAAATCCCCAGCGGAGTCGCCAGTCTGTCGCGACCGAACTCCCGAGCCCTTTTTTTTATCGAACATGCAAAAAGAAGGGGGGCTCGCTTGGTACGTGCTAAGTCTAGGTTCGGGACTTAACTCGGGCTCTCCCAAGCCCATACCATATCGCGACTTAGGGTTTAAGTATTTAACATGCAGATGGTTTATACCGAGGAGTCGCCACTAATCGATTTGGGGTAGGTCGATTAGAAACCCAAATAAGGTGACAGGAGAATCACTCTATTCCTGTGAACCAGAGATTAACTGAATTCGGGGACTTGATTACACTAGTTGGATAACTAATGTCCTTTCGGTACCCTTTTACCCTGTTAATTTTTTGAAAACATTTGTTAGGCAATTTAAATTGATTTTAAGACCTTTCTCCTAACATGTGAGGTGATCAAGCGAGTGCATAATCAGAAACGATCAGCAGTCAAGAACACAACAATTCATGCAGCCTAAGGTTCTAACCTTAACTAAGTCAGATGACATTCAAAACACAACTCATGCGATTGTACTAAAAACATGCATAATAATACAACGGTAATAAAAATAACATGCAAAGTATTACCGCGCAACTTCAGGTTTGTCTAATTTAAACATGGAAAAAAAATGCATAATAATACTACAATAAATTAAACACTTAGATATAACATGATTTAAAAAAAAAAAATTTTAAAATTTTTTTAAAAATTTTTTTTTTCGAAAAAAAAATATAAAAAGAAAAAAATAATAATAATACAGAAGAAGAAAAAAAAAATTAAAAATTTCTTTTTTTTTAAATTTTTTTTAAATAAAATAAAATAATAATATTTATTAACCGGGTCGGGTCGGATCCGACCCGGGTCAACGGATCCGACCCGGGCGTTGACCCGGGTTGGATCTACTGATCCGGGTTGGTCGGTCGGTACCGACCCGAGTCAACGGATCCGACCCGGGCGTTGACCCGGGTCGGATAAACTGATTCGGGTCGAATCCGACCCGAACTCACAGACCCGCGGGGAGAGGGGCCAGCGCCGCCCCCAAATCGTCCGATTAGGACTGCCTCTGGGCCGTGCCACTCACCTGAACCGCCGTCGGACCACCGTTCGCCGGCGATGGAACAAAAACCAACCTGGTTGAGGCATTTCGTCGAACGCCTGGCGGGCACGTGGAAAAACGGGGGATTCCGACCTCCTCCGGCGATCCGGTCGACTCCAGCGGCTTGGGTTCGCTTCAGACGGTGAGCAGGGACCGGGACCGACGTCGGTATGGGCCGGGATTCGCGCGAAACGGCCGGCGCGAGTCCCGGCCCATCCACGCCGAAAAACAGGGGAAAACAGAGGCGGTTCTCGGCCGGGGGCTCACCGGTTGGCGACGCTTCTGAGGGGCTTACGGCTGGTCTGGGGACGTCGACGACCACTGCTGGTTCTCTTTTGGCTCCGGCGTGACCTCTGTTTGCGCTCTCTCTCTCTCTCTTTTCTCTCTGTGTCTCTCCCTGCTCTGTTTTCTCTCAAATGGCCGACCGGGGCTGCTTCCGGGGGCTGCCGGTCGGCTTGCTGGTGACGACGAGGCCGGCTGGGACCTGCAAGACCCTTCGAGGCTCCTCTCTCTTCTCGGTTTCTCTCTGATTCTCTCCGGCCTCTCTCGGACTCTCTCTCCGTTTCTCTCCAAAAATGGCCGACCCACTCTCTCTCTCTGTGTCGCCGCCGTCGTCTCGGCGGCGGCGATGGGTGGATGAGGCGCGGTGGCTGCCGGAGGCTCCTTGTCTCTCCCGGCTCACGCTCTCACGCTCTCTCTGTATTTTTCTCCAAAAATGGCCGACCGTGGCTCTCTCTCTCTCTCGTTTGTATAGGCGAACGACGGCGTCCCCTGGCTTCGTTACGTCTGCAATGACGACGGCCTGCACCGGCCTACCTGCCCCGCGACTTTCGCGGCCATAGCAGCGAGCCGTGCTGAGCGGAGAGCAAAGGGCGGTGCGAGAGAGGGTGCGAAGGACGGGCGAAGAGGGAGAGAGAGCACAGGGAAATGGGGAAGACGGGAGCGCACTTAATGGCCGGTCCATTCGTGGCGTGCTCGCCTGGGCCTCCTCTGACCGGATGACGACGATGAGGAACGGCGCCGCTGTGCGTCACGCTTCGGTCGCGCACGGGGGGAGAACGGGGGAGGAGAGAGCAACCGCGCGAGGGGAAGGAAGGAAGGAAGAAGAAGGGGGCGGGCCAGGCCCAGGCGCGGGGGAAAGAAGAAAAGAAAAGGAAAGCGGGTCGGGCCCGCGCGAAGGGAAAAAAGAAAAGAAAAAGGGGCCGGGCCCGGGGGAAAAAGGAAAAAAGAAATGGGCCTGGTCGGCCCAGCTCCGACCCGGCCCGACTCGAAATTTTTTTTTTTTAATTAATCTTCTCTAATAGATCCTATTAATGGAAAATGTGCCTAATTTCTATATGCAATATATTTAAATTGAAATATTTTTGTTTTAGGAATTAAACAAAATTAACTCCTAAATTTTGTGTAATTAATTTTGGGCAAATTAAAAATAGGTGTCAACAATGTTCAACTTGTTAATTTGTCCATTATATCGCCGATTAAGCGTTCAATGATGATCGGGTGGTTGATTAAGCGTTTATTAAAAAAATACATTAAAATTGAACAAGTCTAGAACAATTCAGAAAAATTTCGTGAAAATTAAAAAAAGTCATATTTTGGGAAAATATTAAATTTGTTGAATGTTTTTTTAAAAATTAAAAAAAACCCAAATTTCAAAATATCACAAAATGGCAAAAAATAACTGTGGCCATCCACTTTGAGTGAAATTTAAATTTTTTTAGGTGCCCAAAAAAAGAATTATAATAAAAAATTCAAAATTTTCAAAATTTTATAAAATGACTTAAAATACCTGTGGCCGCCCATTTTGAGAGAAATTGTAATCTTTTTAGGTGCACAAAAAATGTAAAAATAATAATAAAATAAAAAATTTCAAAACTTCATAGAATGGCTTAGAATACATGTGGCCATCCACTTTGAGTGAAAAATAAATTTTTTTAGGTGGCCAAAAAAATAATTAAATATTTTAAAATTTTCAAAACTTCACAGAATGGCTTATAATACCTATGGCCATCCACTTTTAGTGAAATTTTAATTTTTTTACGTGGCCAAAAAAATAAAAAATTTTAAAAACTTTACAGAATGGCTTAGAATACATGTGGCCACCCACTTTTAGTGAAATTTAAATTTTTTTAGGTGCCCAAAATATTTAAAAAGTAATAAAATTAATTTTATTACAAAACTTCATAGAATGGCTTAGAATACTTTTGACCACCCACTTTGAGTGAAATTTAAATTTTTGTAGGTGCCCAAAATAAAATTAAAAAAATCAAAAATTTGAAAAATTCACAGAATGACTTATAATACCCGTGGCCACCCACTTTTAGTGAAATTTACCTTTTTTTAGGTGCCCCAAAAAATTAAAAAATAACGAAATAATAAAATTTCAAAACTTTACATTATGGCTTAGAATACCTGTGGCCACCAACTTTGAGTGAAATTTAAATTTTTTTAGATGCCCACAAAAATTAATGGCTTATAATGCCTGTGGCCAATCACTTTGATTGATGATTGTGTGGCCGAGAACGAAGATCATGTGGCTGAAATTGATGTTTCATGGTTGTTCTTGTACTTGATGAATTATCGTGAGGTTTGAAAGTGGATCGTGTGGTTAATTATGGTTAATGTCGGCTTAGTATGGCATATCGTGCTCATATATTGATATTTGATATCAAAATGAGTGCGATTCATAGTATATTTGTTCGTAGGAAATTGTCCATCATAAACACTCGGCATTGGCTAATTAAGAGGGAACATTTTTTGCTTTTGAATCAAAATGGTAAGCTTCGTCATGCACGTCATTATGTGTCCGTAATACGTGTTCATATTTTTTTACATATTTGTTCAACCTTCCTACTTGTCAGTATAAACGTGGAGGTCACATGCATAGAAGACCAGCCTCTTCAGCATCTTCGTCCCCATCCCTTTCCTCATCTCCTGTCCTTTCATCTAACCCTCAACCACAATATGCTGATGGACAATATGGACACGTTGGTCCTTCCTCCAACGCTCAAGAACATGTTATGGGACTTGGCCACATGTCAACTGAATCTCCTCCAGTTCTATCTCCAGTTCTATCTCCTTTGGCTCCCTCTCCTTCCGTTCCTCCTTATTATTCAGTGCAACATTCGCATAATGACGGAAACACAGGTGAAGAAGATCACCGATTCATGATATGCCCATTTGGAGATTCGTAAGTACTTCATTTTTTTTAGTATATGTAATATTTATGGCTTTAGATATGGATGTCAACTGAATTGTCGATGTTGCACAATATTCGTAAGTTTGCAGATTCACGGATGCTTCGTTTATTGTGAGGGAACTGAATAAAATAGTCAAAAACTATTGGATGGGGCAGTATATTAATTACAGAAGTGTTCCACAAGAAGTTAAAGATTTGTGATGGAATGAGTTCAAGGTAAGTTTTAGATATTCTATTTTCTCACCAACTAAGTTCGGTGTAGTATATTGATGGTCAAGAATGATATAAAGGGACCAAAACAATTCTTTAGTTTTCGGTACTAAAGGGACCAGATATTTTCCCCGAGATGAACTTAACAAAGTCTATCGCCGAATTGTCTGGTGCATGGTAATGGATATGTGACCATCATAATAACTTTCAGTTTTTCTTGTATTGATTGCAGCGGAAGTTTAGGTGGGATGACCAGGAAGAGAATGAAGTGAGAAGAATTTTTCAGAAGAAAGTCAGTGATTACATACGAAATGTGATGAATAGAGCGAAGATCAAGAAAGTGAAGCCGGCTTTCATTACAGCTGACAATTGGACGAAAATTAACAGAATTTGGGAAACTGAAAAGAGTCAGCAAATCAGTGAGCAGAATAAAAAGAATCGATCTTCTAGTTCTAGTGAAGGGTCTGCCACATATGCTGGGGGCTGTATCAACATTGAGGAGCATCGCAAATGACTGGTAAGTTTGTTAAATAAGTTATAAGTTAATTTAATTCAATTACTCATGTTTACATTTTGTAGGCACAAGAATTGGGGACGGAACCGACATTTGCAGCTACATTTGAACGCACATTTCAAAAGAAAGATAAGACATGGATTGGAGATCAAGCAAAATCTGTCAAGGTATGTAAGGTTATACTTTGGACTTTATGGAAACTAGAATGAAAATCGTGAATGCTTTTAATGTTTATGGTAGATATATATATGAAGTTATTTTATTTTCATCTAAATTGTTAATGTAGGAAAAATATGATAAACTTTTAATAGGCAATGCTAGTGGTAGTGATGGTTGTGCTGCGTCTGAGCCATCAGTTGACAGTATGGCATTATGGATGGAGGCAACGGGTGGAATGAAAAAAGAAAAAATATTTGTGATGGGATCCTTGTCAAGGATGTACATGCTGAATTATGCTGGAACTTCATCATCCAATGCGACTGGTCGAAGGAGGACACGACATGACGAGCAATTGACCCAAGAAGTGAATCAACTGAAAAATATAATTGTAGAGAGGGACGAAGAAATAAATGACTTGAAACAACAAATGCAAATCGTTATGCGACACCTCAACATCAATCGCGGTGAGGTTCCTCCTGTACCTCCAGCCAATCCAATAGGTGATGGGCACAATGATGAGCAACATAATGATGCTGAGATTGATGATGATGATGACGATTTTCTCGGTCCTTTCTAGTTAAAATTGCCAAAATTGGGGGTAAACTTGCTTCACAATCTTTTATGACATAAGTGCAGTTTCACCCAATATGTTCCTGCCCTACAATTACTTTTTGTGCACAACTTTCTTACAACAAGGTTCTTTGCTTGCAAAAAACTAAAAATTTAGAGATCCCAGGATGGCATGCTTGTTAAAAAAAATCATGATATTTGAACATTGTAGAAATACATGCCTTAATTGACTTTGAGTCCTCTCTTTCTGGGAATTGGTGTTGGTAATTCACCTCTCTAAGTCATTAAACTGTTGCAATGTTGTTTGGACAAGGATCTAATTTTTCCTAGGTGATAGGAATACGGTTTACAAGGGTGAAAAAAGTACAGCGGATGTCAAAGTTGACTCATATTCATATGTAAGAACATTGATGTTCGTCCTGAAACGTTTTTTTTGTTAACCCTCTTACTTGTTTTTTTATACCTAGTTCCACATTCATGCATAAACACTTCTTTTATATTCTGGACTGATTGAGTATCTTTATTTATGTATCCACATTTCATCAGGTGTTGACAAAAGTGACTGCTTTTGGTGTCCTGCCGCGTACCACAGCTGCCCAATCTTGTGTCTGATTTGTCGATTTTTCGTTTTTTAAGCATAATCTATAGTTGTCCCGCCTCCTATGAATTTTTTGAATGTATTATAAGATTGGATATCAAATATCATCATGTCAGACTTTGCAACTTTGCATATATCATTATTTTTTGCGGACTAGCATCTTTCCTTCAGTTACATTTTTCAATTATATGGCATTGTGTCTGGTTTGTTTGTTTTCTATTTCTGAAGCGAAATCTATGGTTTTCTCGTGTCCTTTGATTGTTTTGAATGTATTACATGATGTTCATTAATGCGTAGCTATAGATATGGACAAGTTTTGATGGCCGAAATGGTGTAAAATTTGCGACGAATATTTAGAGACGAATTTTGCGACCATTACAGTTCGTGGCTAATTTGCGACGAATAAGTAGCGACGAATCAAGTTCGTGTCTAATTTGCGACAAATACATTTTGCGACGAATTTTGCAACGAATTTTGCGATGAATTTTGTGATAAATTTTGCGATGAATAAAGTTCGTGGCTAATTTTGCGACGAATAAAGTTCGTGGCTAATTTGTGACGAATAAAGTTCGTGGCTAATTTGCGACGAATTTTGCGACGAATTATTTGGGACGAATTTTGCGATGGATAGTGTTCGTGGCTAATTTGCGACGAATTTTGCAATGAATTATTTGCGACGAATTTTGCGACGAAATATTTGCGACGAATTTTGCGACGGATAGTGTTCGTGGCTAATTTGCAACGAATTTTTTTCCGTCACAAAATTTAAATTTTCCATCGCAAAATTTTGCGACAACCTATTAGCGACGGATTTTTCCAAATTTTTCGTCGCAAAATTCGTTGCAAAAATCATGTTTTTTTTGTAGTGTAATACCGATATGGAAGAAAACCTAGAAGCCTAAGATAAAGTATCTGTGATTTTCTCAGATTTGCATGATTAATTATTGATGTAATGTCGTCGATGGGTCCTTAATTTTTGTCGAAACTCAAAATCATCATTTTCTTTTAAGTCAAAAGCGTCCCTCCGCTCATAAAAAAGTGCCACAAGTGGTCCTTGCATCATTCCGACGACGAAACTCGCTGATGGAGCATTAATGCGTCAAAAGTTTCCTAATATGGAATTCTTTTCTCTTATTTTGGGATAATGACACTCTAATAATTTCGAAACTTTAGCTTAATGTGTAATGTCATAATTGAACTTTTAATTCGTTCAATGTGATCCATTATTATATATTTATTCTAGTTTTTGAACTTTTAAATTTGTTCAATCTAGTCTTAGACTTTCATAATAAAATCAAATCAATCCTTCGGTACTATTCACAAGTTGAAATTATTACTTTATTGCCCTGATTTTAAGTTATATTTTCATTTCAACATATTTCCTAAATAAAAAAAGCTATCTTTTTCATTTCCTTTGAACTTTTTTCTTGTTTCAATAAATGTTATGATAGTTACATTAAAGTATATTTTAACTTGTGATCTCTATTATAGTAAGAGTAGTAAACCAGAGTTGGCCCACACAGCCTTTCTCAAACTTATATGGTCGTTCAATTTAGGGGGCCAAAAACATATCTACTCACTCTAACATAGGGTTATCTACTTCTCCGGAAAAGCTAAAGCGTAGATGTCGAACAACACTACTTGTAATTACTAAGCTCATTGGCAGGAATCTTCCAGATATATATCTATGTGGGTAAGTAACGAGGCTAAGTGCACATGATTAGCCGCTCTATATATTTCCTTTCTTCTAAGAAAAATAATACTAAAATTAGATTTGGCGGAGAATGCACGTGATCAATGGCATCGATGCAGCCGAAGTTAGAGCCCTAAGGAAAACAAAAATAATTCACATCTTGACAAAACAATGTTAACATGCACATGCTCCCCGATTCCTTTCTTAACAAAAATATGACTATTTAAAATCATAACAAGTGGAGTCTCTAGTACAGACAGAGTCAATACAGACTTTAAAAACTTGTGTTATTATTTATCACTGGCTCATAACAACCACGTGACATGAGGCATCAGAAATGACCGTTTGAACCACGCGCTACGTGCTGACCAAAAAAAAAAAAAAACCACGCGCTACGTCATATTCCATTAAATAATTTTTCTTCAATAAAAGAATGTCAACTCAGGACAAATGGCAATTCGAACCTCCCCAACGTACAACCACCACCAAACTCGGTCTCTGAAATATAACCTTGTGCTGTTAAGAAGCCTGGAAAGCAGAAGCCAAGAGACAAAACAAGAAATTTATATAATTCAGCTGAAGGCCTACGTCCATGGGTGAAAGACAAGGAGCAAAGATTTACGTCTCAAATTACAATGAAAAGAGAGAGCTATCAAAATCTCTGGATATCTCTCGTTTGTTCTTTGACACGTGTCAATGTGTTATCTGACATCCCACCAACTGGTCAGCCTTCTCATGTTTCTTGTTAGCAAGGACGAGTTCATGGTCTAATGGAGGTAAAATTTGAAAAATTTTCATATTTAGTGGATTTCTATAACTGTTGGCAAATTTCAAGTATTGTTGGTGAAAACAGTATAATCAGTAACTTAATTATCAAGTAAGCTGCGAATAACTTTAAAAAAAGTACTGTTAAGAATTTACTAACTTCCAAATAAATTAGTGTATCGAACTCCTATGAAGTTTTACAAGCATGGTAAGTAAATTATTAGCACCATAATAAATATTCGAACATTTTAATAGTTTAATAATTTATCAAAATTTTCAAATTGCTACCTTCACATCACTGCGAGTTTTAAAATATTCCGTGATAGTAGCGTTCTTACATTGAACGGACCAACGGGTTCATCATCACCATGATCACGAGGCATGTGAGCCCTCCTTTGATACCAGTGAAAAATTGAAGCAGGGTATAAACAAAGGAAGGGCAAGCTGTGATTTTGGCACTTTTGAGTGGCAAATGCCATGAGTTTTCCACCATCAGGAGTGATCCAGAAACTCTGACAGCACGCATTAATCGAACGGCTGATATGAAACCACTCTAATCAAATGGCTGAGGAGAAACATGACAAAGTTGTCATGCACAAAAGCCCGGGATTGCAGAATTATGTCGTAAACTAATCATCATCGAACATAAAATTTCGGACTTTGAAAACTGAATATTTTCGTGAAAGCATAATAGAAAATAAAAAGAAGGTACCCGAACGCGTAGAAGATGGTACAACTGTTGAATCGCGAAGAAAACCGATTTCTCTCTCTAATCCTTTTGTTTTTTTGTTTTATCTCACGACTTAGATGGAACTTTCGTACTTAGAAAGAGAAATGACCGGTTTCATATTTTTTGGTACGTCCATCAAATAATCAGAATACTAAGATAGACCCTCGAGATCGTCTATCTGTTAATGTTGGCATTAATGTATCTGTTATTACCATAGTTTTCGGATATTTCCATAATAATCCGCCACTTATCAATTCATAATTTAACCTAGGGTTAATACCATGAAAAACTCCAAACTGGTACACCTGTGACAATTTTATCCCGAACTAATTTTTAGACCATTAAAAACCTCAAACTGGTACACTTGTGACAAATTTCCTCCGAACTATTTTTTTGACCACCAAAAACCCTACACTGGTATATTTGTGACAATTTTACCCCGAACTAATTTTTTGACCATAAAAAACCCAAAACTAGTACACTTGTTACAATTTGATCCCAAACTAATTTTTTGACCACTAAAAATCCCAAACGGGTACATTTGTGACAAATTTACCCTCCATTAGTGTCCGTTAAGTTGGATTAATATCACGAAAAATCATAAATTGGTAAACTTGTGATAAACAAAGGGGTAAAACCCCAAATTGGTACACCCGTCAACTACCATATGTCATCAAACTTAGCAATTTGACAGTAAAATTTAACGGAAACTAACGGAGGGTAAATTTGTCACAGGTGTACCAGTTTGGGGTTTTTTGTAGTCAAAAAATTAGTTCGGGGTAAAATTATTACAGGCATACCAATATGGGGTTTTTGGTGATAAAAAAAATAGTTCGGGGTAAAATTATCGCAGGTGTACCAGTTTGGAGTTTTTTGTGGTAAAAAAAAGTAATTTGGGGTAAATTTGTCATAAATATAACAATTTAGGATTTTTCGCGGTGTTAACCCTTTAACCTACTACCAAAAACAAAATCCATAATTTAACCACATGACATGAGGTATGAGAGAAAGACCGTACGAACGAACCAACAGCAGAACACCACATTATTTCTCCATATTATTAAATTAATCCATATAAAAACAACCAAGGTTCAAGTCATTATTCTGGAAATGGTCAGCCCCTGAACTTTTAGTTATAAGAGGCCCTGAAACTCTAGCCGATTGACATTAACTAAAATCTCCTTTGCACTCTCCGTTTTACTTTGTTGTTGAAAGATTGTAACCAGGAGAGCAACCCCATGGCGACGCATTCCAAAGCGTTATCTTGAACCACTGACGTGCTGCGAGCCTACGGTCACGAAGGAGGAGAGAAGAATTGTGTCGGTAAATTTGAAATATCAAAACTGCACAATGCAACTCAATATTGTTGGTTAGAATTGTTGGGATTTTAGTATAAAAAATCCATAAAATGTGAATGAGAAATGTGGATGGAAGTAGTCCCACATTGAATAGAAGAGGTGATGAGAGAGTGTTTATTTAGATAAGCCTCTCAAATGGGTTTGGGCCCCAAGGGGTACCCCACTTTTGTGGAAGGGAGAGGACCTACGCCACGCTAGGTCGATGATCCCCCCGCACGCGCCGCCGTCTAGCCAGCTCGGATCGGGACGGGGTCTGCCCATCGGTTTTGTTTTCCCGACCGAACATACATGTTTGTTTTCGAATTTTTATTTTATTTTTTTCGAACAAATATGTTTAATGTATGTTTTGTTTTTGGACGATTAGACACGGTTCGGTTCTTGGAAGTTAATTTTCTCTTCGGAACAGACATGTCAATTCGTGACCGATAATCGTCTGTCAACCGAACGAATTTGTTCGGTTTTTGGTGACTGTTCAATCCCATCTATAACTGAACGAGCTCTTCGTGACTATTCATTTCAAACATATATTTTCACATTTCGCATTCTCGGCATTCTCTGGTCCCGCGAGCCATTTTCGCATAATTATCATTCATCATCATTGTCATTCGTGCGATTATTCTGCGAAGTTGCGTTCGAAGGTTTCCTTTGAAGAAGTACCGCTTCATTGGAAATGCGATTCGTTCTATCCTGGGAGACAATTGTTCAACGACCTTGGGTACCGGTAGAGGGGACAAATTGTCTTAAGGACACAACGTGAATTCGTTGGGCTCGGATTATTCGTCAAATTATGATTACTCATTTCAGGTTTGTCAAACAACTTTATTTTACACATACGAACACTTACACATCAACAAGAATTACATGCAAACTAAGTACGAGTGATACATGCATTGTGAGACCACTGGCCATAAAAAGTCAAACGCACATGTCTGCGCACAAAAATAGGAGAAGGAAAAAGTTAACGAAGGAAGAAGAGTGATAGAACTTGTGAGATTTGATGGGACAACTATCAATTGTTCTTAAAACTTAAGCTGTTAGATAAATGTATTATTTAATATTTAATTACTCTAATACTCCTCCTCACGTTTAGTTTGGTCTTTTTACCTAATACAAAGCATGAACATATTTAATTGGGAAGATAAATGAGGTCTAAAAAATTTGAACTCAGGACCTCCTACTCTGATACCATGTAAGATTTGGTGGAACTAATGCTAACTGTTTTAAAAATTTAAACTTTTATATGAATACATGATTTAATATTTAATTATTCTAACAGAACTGAGTATAGAAATTAATTTAAATTGTCGAAGGATGGAAAAGATTCAATTTAAATTTATAATCGATGGTAGAGATTTTTGTAAAAACATAATTTTTATGTGGATCTTTTGAATTACCATTTGAACCATTGTTTAAAATACATGGTTACTAATTTTTATGTGGGTCCCATCCACCGTGAGAGAATCATTGCCAACCACAGTCGACTTCAGTTGGCGGTGGAAACAGAGGAGACCGAGGTGGGCTCGAAAGAACTCAGACAATTTCTCTGTTTCTTAAGTTTTAATACTAAAAAAATTTAAAACTAATAAATCTGAGCAATATTTAACTCAAACTAATTTTCGTATAACAAGAATTATATTTTTCTAATCGCTGACGACTTTTCGTCAACGGGAACCGCTTGATATAACAGGCGCTACAACTTAAGCCGATTGACATCATTGCTTCAACTTTCTAGGAAAGTCGAGAGTCTCTTTTGCATTGTCCATTTACTTTGTTGTTGAAAGACTGCAACCAGGAGGGCAACCCAATGGCGACGCAACGAAGTGAAGAACAAGGAAAATCGAATCATGCAGAACCAGCAACAGGTACTTGTTCTGATGTAGCTAGCAAGGATCACCTAGAGGGGGGTGAATAGGTAATCTAAAACAATTTTTGATAATTTATGCGGAAACAAAATAAATCACAGAAGAGTCTGAATAAGATTCAGATTCAAGACAGATTATATAGACGGTGCTCTTGATGTGCAGGATGTAAAGTAAGAGATAAGGGATAGAGAATCTGCACACAAGTTTATAGTGGTTCGGCTTATAGCAAGCCTACGTCCACTCTCCCACGCTTACAGCCTACCGGTTGGATTTCACTATGTAATCAAGAAGAATTATAACTTCTGAGTGTTAACACTCTTGTGTATGATAGGACTCTCTATCTCACACAGTCACTCTTACAAAGTGTCCCTCAAAATCTTAATGTTTGGCTCCGAACGACAAGAGAAATGATTGGAGTATGCTCAGACTTTGGACTTGTTGATTCTTGATTTTATTCTACCTTCTGCTGCTCGTTGATCCTCTTAAATACTCCTCTACTAGCCGTTGGACAGCTTTCAGAGGATCATCTTCCAATCTTCACCTTGGACAGATTTGTATAATAAGGATTGAGTAGCCGTTGGATGACAGATTCTGAATCCCGCTGATTCTGGTCGCCCATACAATCAGAATCTTGATTTCCATAAGTAGAGCTTTGTCCGTTGTAATGCATTCTTGTCGTGATGTTTGATTGTCAATCAATTTGATTTAGATTGAGACAATCAGAACATTCCTTCAGTGAAATCCATGCTAGATCACTAGCTTGTTGTGTTACGTTCGAATTCAACGTCGGAAGAAATTCTGCAACGTGCGCATCGAAGAACTTCTGCGTCTGCGTCTGAAGAATTTCTGCGTCTGAATAATTTTTTCGTCTGCATCTGCATCTGAATAACTTCTGCTTCTGCATCTGCATCTGAATAACTTCTATGTCTGAATCTCAGAACCTAGATTATGTGGGTCTTCAAAAACATACTTGACAGTTTGTAAAGTCTGAATAACTTTCTTCTAAGCTTCCAGAATATACAGACCTGGAATAAATTTGTTCAGAATAAGTATCAGATTTACAATAACATAGAAGGTTTTGTCAACTTCAAAATCAATAGGAGTTTTCCTCAACAATCTCCCCCTTTTTTATGGTGACAAAACTTTCTTGCAGATTGAATTATTTTGAAAATAAATAAACATATTAAGCTCATGAAACACGAGATTGAAAGAGCAAACTCTGTTGATATCTGTGTCTTTCTTCCTTTGAATATAACCTGCAAATCTGCACATAATTTCTCCCCCTTTTTGTCATCAGCAAAAAGATAATAATAGAGAGAATAAGACACTGAGATTAACTAATCAACCAGTCTAACAATAAGTATGAGATATATTACAGACCAATTGAAAAAAATGTGGAGAGAAATGTTGAAAAACAGGCTATTTTTTAGGAGTACGAATCAGTTGAAAATTTTCCAATATTGAGACAGCCTCCTCAATCTTCGAACTGCATTGACCTATGGCCTTATCCATGTTGGATGAGCACATAGTAATGGCTTCCTCTAATGCTGCTTTATCTGCTGCTGCCTGAAGTTGTTGAGCCTTGTTGTTTTCCTCAACAATTCTCTATAGATTCTGCATATGTTGTTCTAGAGCAGCTTGCTTGTCTTTAATCTCAAGCAGAATAGAAAGGATGTTCTGATTTTCGGATGGCTGACCTTGGACATTAGCTTCCGCAGACTGATTGTACCCTGTGGCTGATTCTGGTGGAATCTCCCCCTGAACAGGTGCGTGATCTTCAGAGATATGTTCTTCATGAATTTGTTCTGAAACTTTGGGAACTGGTTCAGGAACATGTTCTGGTTCTATAGTGTGACCTGATTCAAATTGTTCTGCTTCTGCTTCATCATTTTCATCATGCAGAAGAGTTTTTCTTTTCTTTCTGTACACTTTGATTGAGGTAGGAGAATCAGTTTGCTTGCTGGCTGAACTGGTTCTTTTCCTTTGCTCCTTTTCTTTCTCAACTTTCTTGCCAACAGATTTTGCCTCTGACTTTTGAGCCTCTTTTCCTTTTACTCTGTCCTTTACATCTTCAAATTTCTTCATTTTGGAGAGCATTCTTTCTCCAACAAACATAAGAGGTAGCATGGTTTCACGCAACTCGCCAGGAATAGATATATTGATAAACATGAAGATACGAGTGATTAAAGCTCCATATGGCAGATGACCCTTATCCTTCTGTAATGCTCTGTACATATGGAATATGATGAGGTGAGGGAGAGAGAAAGATTGACCTTTCAAGATAGCCCAAATGAGCTTTATCTCTGATTTTGATAGGTCAATTTTTGAGGCATCTTTTGGCTTTAAACAGTTTATTATGATCTTATGCAAGATCACAGATCGTCTGGATAAGTCAGAATAGGAGAGATGGCGCTTGGATCCTTGAGCAAAGTTTGGATTTTCAAAAGCCACATGTGAAGCTTCTTCAAGATTCACTGCCAACGGAGTAAAAGTGGAGTGTGTGGCTCCAATTATCCTTGCCAACTCATGCGCCTTTAAGTCAACCTTCTTGTCACCAACAGTAAACTGAATCCAATTTGGTGACAAAATTGAAAGATTGGAATAGAAGTAGGCAGTTAATTCAACATAAGTATTGGCAGATTGAAGGCAAAATTCATAAATTCCTAATTTCTCAAACAGATGCTGTACAGAAATGCCAGCCTTCTCCAGGTATTCGAAATCCACAGTCCTATTGTTCATTACCCCTCTAGCAAGTAACAACTTGTAGCACATGTGATGCGCAGTGCTTCTGAACAAACCTCCTGTTCCAGGCAAACCAGATGCTATTCCCACCTTTATCTCAAAAGTCTCAAAAAATCGTGCATCATCATCAGGAACAATAAATTTCGAGGCACTTGTGGACTTAGGGCATATATGAACAGATTTCTTTTCAGAAGGAGTGGAAGTTTCTCCAACCTTTTCTTTGCCCTTTTTGGAAGACGGTTCTGTTGGGATAGAGCTGGCTGGAACTTTGTCAGTTTTACAACAAAACTCAGAGTAGGTTTGAGCGAGATGTTCTTCAGAGAGTAAATTATTGTCTTTAAGACAGTCACGCAGAACCGATTCAGAGGCATTGCTTCTCTTTAACCGCTGATAAGCATTCCATACAAGCTTGATACTTCGAAAACGAAAATTTGTTTTACCGGATGATTTTGGTGGCGACGATCGCTGAGGAGGTGTTGCTTCAGAACGGTCTTCATGATGGTCGGATTCTGAGTCTGAAACTTCCAAATATTCCGCCGATGCGGTAGACTTTAAGTCTTGATTGAGAATACGGGAAGATCTTCTACGGGCCACCATCTTGACTGGCATTATGATCACTTTTGGAGACGAAGAGTACCTGAATCATAAATAGATTTTTTCAGTCTACATACAAGCGTACCTGAATCATCTGCAACAAAGCCTTCGGGTTGCACCATGTAGACTTCTTCATTAAGGTCTCCATCGAGAAAGGCAATTTTGACATTCATTTGGTGTAACTCCATATCGAAATGAGCTACCAATGTCATGATCACTCTGAAAGAATCTTTAGAAGAGACTGGAGAAAAAGTGTCTTCATAGTCTACTCCTTCTCTCTAAGTGAAACCCTTGGCTACCAGTCTGGCTTTAAACTTCTCAATCTTTCTTTTGGAGTCCCTTTTAGTTTAATACACCCATTTGCAGTCAATGGGTCTATGACCTTTAGGTAATTCAGCAAGTTCCCAAACACCATTATGCTTCATAGACTGCATTTCATCTCTCATTGCATCTAACCACAGTTCCAACTGAGAACAAGAAACAGCTTCTGCATAAGTTACTGGATCAGCCACAAAATCGATATCGTAGTCTTGCTTTCCTATATAGATTAAATAGTCTGGTGGTGCAGCCGATCGTCTCTCCCTAATGGATCTCATAACTGGAGCAACAACAATCTCATCCTGCAACTAAGAGGCTTGAGGAACTTCATCAAGAGTTGTCTCGATAATAGGATCCTGAGTCTCAACAGGTTCAGTCTATGGTATGGGAGACTCCATAATTACCTGTATGGGAGGAGAAAAAGATACAATATTACCCACCATACTATTATCCTCAATAGTTTGTGAGCAGCTACTTTCTTCGGCCACATCAAACTCCAGAAACTTCGCTATTTATGATTCCACAATTCTTATGCCTCCATTGGGATTATAGAACCGATATCCCTTCGAATGATCCGGGTAAAATACAAAGTAACATTGAGTGGTTCTAGAGTCCAACTTACTTAATGTTGGATTATACAACTTCACTTCTGCAGGACATTCTCAAACCCTAAGATGGTTTAAGCTAGGCTTATGTCTAGTCCATAACTCAAAATGAGTTAATGGAACAGCTTTAGTAGGTACACGATTCAGAGTGTACAAAGCTGATTTGAAAGCTTTACTCCACAGAAAATCAGGTAACTTTGTCCTACTAATCATACTCCTCACCAATTCCATAAAGGTGCAATTGCGCCTTTCGGCCACACCATTCTACTTAGGACTTCCAAGCATAGTAAACTAAGCCACTATCTCATAATCTTCCGAGTATTTGGCAAATGGCCCTTTAAGCTGTCCAACATCGCCATGCTTGCCATAATACTCTCCACCTCTATCAAACCTAATATCCTTTATGACCTTTCCCAACTATTTCTCGACTTCGGTCCAAAAATCCTTGAACTTGTCAAGAGATTCAGACTTTTCCCTAATCAAGTACAGATAGCCATATCGAAAATAGTCATCAATAAATGTGATGAAAAAAAATTTCTGCACAAGGTTGCAGTATAGGGTCCACTAATGTCGGTGTGAATGACCTCCAATAAGTTAGAACTTCGGACTGCAGTTTTCTTCCTTATATTGATCATTTCACCCCTACAATAGTCTACGCATGTCTCTAGGTCATTTTTAAGAGTAGGCAGAATGTTAGTCTTTATCAACATTTCTACTCTTTCCTTAGAGATGTGGCCAAGCCATTTATGCCACAATACATAAGAGTGTTCCTTAGCTAGATGTTTCTTTGAAACAACCTTTTCAGCCGTACAAGCGACGCATATGTCATTGGGAGACAAACACAATCTGTACAATCCATTGGACATATTACAGTACCCAACCTTATTTGAATCAAGAAACAAAGAAACAACATTGTTCTTAATTTCAAAAGAGTAGCTATACATGTCCAAACACGATACGGAAACTAATTTCCGTCTAAAAGAAGGTACATAAAAAGTGTCTTTTAACATTAATCTAAAATCAGAGTCTAGAATTAAGATAACATCTGCCACAAACACGACATCGGCTTTCTTGTTGTTTCGCGCAGTGAGTCTTGATTCATCCTGATTTGGCTTCTTCCGGTTCATGAATCCTTGTATGGTAAACGCAGCATGATTAGTTGCACCGCTATCGAGCCACCAAGAACTGGATGGTGCTTCTGATAGGTTGGATTCACAAATAAGTGCCAAAGAATCATTACCTACAGGCTTACGCTTAGAGAATCAAGCCTTGAACTTTCCACAGTCCTTCTTTATGTGACATTTTTTCTTACAAAAGAAGTAGCGGTCACAATCCTTCTTGAAGGATGTTTTCTTTGGACCTATATCGTCAGATTGACCGGTAGTTTCATGAGTACCTTTATGAGTATGATTTCTGAACTTCTTATCCTTCCTTTTGTGGGAACCAAAAACATACAAGGCAAGATGCCCGCTTTCCTTCTTAAGATTCTCTTCCTCTGTCATCACCCTAACTATTAGGTCGTTAATCGATCACATCTCATCTTGGGAATTGTAGTTTGTCTTTATAATCCCAAAATCAGGTAAAAGGGTATTCAGGGATTGATGCACAATACAAGCATTAGGAATAAAAACATCAAGAGCTTGAAGTTTTGTCTTTAGGTCTACCATCCTAAGGACATAATCTCTAACCCTAGTAGAACCATCATACTTCATATTGAAGAGCTTTTAAAGAAGTGTATCAACCTCAGCATTAGATGAGATACGGTTTCTGGCCTCTAAGGCTGCCATCATTTTCTTAGCAGTACAGTCAGTTGGCAAATCATTTTTGAAGTGTTCTTGAATGGATCGCTTCATTGTCAATAAGCAAATTCGATTGCTCTTTCCCAGGCAGCATAGTGCGCTTTCTCAGCTTCAGTACTGATGGCGGTGATTTCTATCGGCTTATCCTTACTAAGAGTAATGTGAACATCCGCCAACTCCATTCCAAATAGAAAATCCTCTTTCTATTTCTCAAAATTAAACCCAGTAAGGACTTCAATGGAAATAGAATTGCCGTTTACAGAAAAGGTGACTAGAAAATAAATAAACAATACAATCAGCATCATGTGAGTACTTATCCAATGAATTACATACATCATCACATAATCACCTTTGGGCGGAAAATATGACATACAGTTGTACACTCTTCACATGACAGCGGCCATGAGAACATATTCCAATCTTTCGTGAAATCACCACCTTTGGGTGTATGAACCACTAAAATCAACCATTCCTCAAGCACATGCTGTACATGTATCCCTCCATGAACCAATACAAAATCACCTCCTTTGGGAGTATGACCACGTATTAGAACATGAGACATCCCACCACAATATGAGATCGATATTTCTCAAATCCAATCAAGTGTGTCACTTTGGCGGTTACTACTCAAATGAACCCTTGAAAATCTCTCACACCAAGGATGTGAACTTTATGTCTCACATTTACCATATTGTTTCTCCGTAATTTGATCCGTAAGGAAACAAACACCGAAAATGGATCTTCGGCTTTTAATTGAAGGACGGGTTCTGTGGTGATTTGACAGGAAATATCCAAGCGATCATAAAAATCAACGTGGAATTGTACAAACCTAAACCAAACCGGAGTTTGACTCGACGGAAAAGTTTAGGAAGTACTATTGAAACAAACTTCGACGGAATTTGACTCGAGGACGAAGCTTGAAAGAGCGGCGGTACTACGCCGGGATTTGACTCGACGACGAAGCACCAAGGATGAAGATTCATATCGGAGGATGACTCGGCGACGTGAATCTGAGCATTAGAACTACTCCTAAAGAATTAAAGCTTGTAAATTGCAGGAAAATAATGGCCTTGGCCAAATGTAAAGATACGAGTGCAGGAAATGTAAAGATAAAAGAAAGATAAACTGATAAAGAACGTGAGTTCTGTTGTTGATTTTTCGGGGGGGCCTTTCAAATACAAACTTGCGATATTTATAATCCCGCACAAGCGTTTACAACTTTTAAATTTTAAATAAAAAGTAACTTCCTAACGGTGGTTATTATCTTCCTATTTTCTAGGCACTCTCCACGTTCAAATAACCACCCTTATCCATAAGCAGTTTTGTTATTGACATCTAACTATCGGTAAGTTGCTGATGCCGATCCTCTGCTCACCCACTATCGGTAAGTTGCGAACTATCGGTAAGTTACCGACGCCAAAGCTCCCGATGCCTATTTCCATGATTTTTTTTCACTTTTTGGTGTAAACACATATACATGTAATTCTAGACTTGAAGACAAGGGCATTTGTCTTTAAAATTACATGTCATGCTAATTATATTGTTCTATTTATTGATAGACAATGAATTACACTCTACACATTCCTTATGTGGTGATATACATGTGAGCTTCCATATGCATTTCTGAAACCATAGAGAAATACAAGAAAATACGCAAAAATACCCTAAAAATACACGTATATATGGTTATATACATATTTTCACATCCTTAAAAACCTCAAACATGTAAAATAAATATACCACAGTGTAGAGAATTTCAATACAAGCGCAGCGGTACCAAGAATGTCCCAAACGAACGTTGGACGCACCCTCACGCGTCACCGGAAGGCGCGGCACGTGCACGCGTGTTCAACCGATCAAACGGGTCTGAACCACCGGTCCGACTGGTTAACCGATCCAACTGATCAACGGTCAACGGATCGGTCCAACCGGTTGACCAGTCGGGTCAATCGGGTCGGCTCAACCGGTCAACGGTTCGGGTTAGGTCAGGATCCGGGCCAAACCGAATCCGCGCCGCTGACGTCAACATGACGTCATGTCGGCGGTTACCGCTGACGGGACGCGCGCCGGTTCGTCACAGCCATAGGTGGCCTTCACATACTGCCACGCCCACGGCGCGTGAGGGCGCGTGTGGCCTCCTCTGGCGACGTGCCACCCGTCAATCGTCTCGTCTCAACGAGTGGATTCGAAATATGCAATAAAATTTTCAACTTTTATCCTACCAAAAATTCTGAAAAGTGGCAAAAACCTCTCGATCAAGATGAAAACGATCCTAATTTGCATGTTTCAGTTCTAATATATGGCAGGCTCGATACTACATGTCGGCCACAAAAATGGCACACCCAGGAACACCATGAACAGAAACCGAAACACGTAAATGGAAAAGTTATTAATTCGCGCACCTGGTTTGAAATCCATCGAACTTGACGTGGAATTGGTGAAGGTTTCCAAACACGAACTCAAGTGTTTCTCCCCTATACCATTTGCCGGAACACTGGCCTAATGAGATTGCCACTCATGAGAAGAAATTCCTCTCTAGATCCATATGTGAGTCAAATTGAACATCATCAGGTTAGGGAAGGGACTTAAGCGCTATTTATAGAGTTTTCAGCCACGGGTCCTCTCATTATTGGCCGGGCCGTACTCGGCCCACACTAGTCAGCCCATATTAGACTTATTAAGAATCCATATATCTTACCTTTATTAGACCAAACTAATACAGTTAATCTCAATTAATGAAGTCCACATTAGGAAATTCTTACACCATCTTCTAGTAAATCTGTAGTTATTTTCTCGTCTGTAACTACGGTCAAAATAAGAGAAATTAGAATCTTCTTTTGTGTTGATGTTGACTTTTGTTGCTGGTCTGATATGATCTTTCGATTTGTTCACTTCTTCGACAAAATTGATGGTTCAAGTAATGCACTTTTAATGTTGACGATAGAATGGAAAATCGAGCTTGACGAGATACTAGAATCCAGAGATGTAGTGGAAGCGGGTGGTCTGGCTGAATCCTGTTGGTACAGGAAAAATTTCTTCAAAAATCAAGTTCTGTAGTTTTCGATAGCGTGCTAGATGTGTTTAGACAGGCAAAGCATGCTGACAAGCTTTGCCGGGATGGGTATTAGGATTGGCTAAGTAAAAGAATTTCAAGGAGATCTTTTTCCTGTGACTGGACTTTTGTAGTTTTTGTCCTGTACTAATATGAATCTCAATGAAGGAAAAGCGTGTCTATATCTGTCTAAATGCAGCGGATTTCTTTCCAGCTCGGCAGCAAACGTTCACTTGTTCCAGTGATTATCGAAAATGCGAAAAACTGGTGGAGATCCTTGTCCGAAATTTTGAAAATGACAAATGTATCTTAAATTCATACCGTGTTGCTTGTCAATATCTATAACGATTTCACATCAAGTAATAGTAAAATGGTAAGTTTCACAAGATGTGCGACAAGAAATTAAAATTTTTTTTGTCGAAACAAGAAATTAAATTGAACTAGTTTTTTTTCCCAATTTGCCATATCTGCAGCTATCATCAAACAATTCATTGATATAACGAGTGCGCATGACCAATTATTATAGCCACAATTGAATAATAATTCATCATAAAATCAAAAGGGCAAAAGGACACTATAAGTGCCATAACTTGTGTACGGAGATCACTTTGGTGCTATAACTTTTTTTCGGATCACTTTGGTGCCAAGTCGGAGGAAAAACGATCACGTAAGTGTCATAAGTTTTTTTTGGATCACTTCAGTGCTAAAATTTTTGAAAAACGATCACTTAAGTGCTAAGATTTTTTAAAAACGATCATTTAAGTGCTAAAATTTTTGAAAAACGATCACTTAAGTGCCAATCTCCGGCGAGCTTCCGGCGAGCCACGTCAGCTTCAGAAATTAATAAAAAAAATGCCACGTCGGATTTCCGGCGAAAAATTGTGTACGGCACCGGAGTTGGCACTTAAGTGATCGTTTTTCAAAAATTTTAGCACTAAAGTGATCCAAAAAAAACTTATGGCACCAAAGTAAGCGCCGTACACAAGTTATGGCACTTGTAGTGTTCTTTTGCCAAATCAAAAGGCATCTTGATTGCCAAAAAGGGTTGAACCTGTGCACCAAGTAGAAAACACTCTTTTTTGGGTTGCAACCAAAAAGAACAAGAGCCGAGATTCTACCATTTTGGAATCAAAAGATATGGCGACTGAGAATCGTATTCCCAGAAATTGAAGGAATTCTGCAACCACAGAGAGTTCATATTATTCTTGTTAAATCAATTTGGATCAACATGCACATCCGCCTCTTTGCTCTCAGTCTGTACCAGCCTCAGGGATGCCCTGGTATTATCGGCAAGCGATTTTGAAAGATCACCACAAAGAAAAAGAGATTTGATAATACAATGTTATCGTCCAAAGGAACTACGGTGCGCATAGACACCCAGAGATCAGAAGATGAAGAAAGACATAATCAAAGAAAGAATATGGCTGGACAACAGCGTATTCAGATAAGTGAGTCCCTCATCATTGCAACTCGTAATCAGACGTCATCTTTCTTTTCCAATAAGTAAGATTTTATTCCGTGAAAAACACATAAGCAGGGGAGTAATCCTGTTGCAAGATAATAGACACAAGCTCAGGCACTAGGAAGCACAAGGAACTCTATCAATACGATGAAGTTGAAGAGCAGGGTGTGAGTATCCTGCTTTCTGGAACGACTGAACTTGATACTCATACAAATTGTACATGTTCTGAGCACAACTTAAGCTATTCTAAATGTTTTGGGAAGAGAGAATGAGTAGCATTGTTACGATCATAGCGTAGGTAGCTTGCTGGAATTGATCTACTTCAACTAACGAGGGCTCCTGTTCAAAGGTAAGAGAAAAACATACGCATGTTAATGGACATGAAAATGGTAGTTGATTCGTCGAGAAGCCTACCAAAGGAAATGCGAGAGCGCCAAGACGAACTGTATTGTGATGACTTTGAATAAGTCGAGCTTCAGCAACCGATTCATCTCTCATCTCTGATTCCCCAACAACACTATTCTCGAAGAAATTCCACTCATGCCTTTTATCCTGTTACATCTTTGCATAGAACAAATCCTTGTTCATTTGGTTCAACATGTTATGTTCTAAAAAAAGATGTTACGTTGCAGATTCAGAGAATTACTGAATTAGAGTCGAGCTCCTTTTTGGAGACCGAATCCAGCAGGAAAACCCCAGAAATATCCCCAAATCTCCTTCAGTGGGCAAACAAGCTTCAGCCGAATCGAGCTTCCTTTGACAGAGAGAGAGAATCGAGCAACATACTAAACCCTAATGCCCCAAATCGCCCTCAGCAAGCGTCGAGCTTCGGCCGAATCGAGCAACATACAAAACCCTAAAGCCCCTAATCGCCTTCATCCAGCAAACGAGCTCCAAACAAATCGAGCTTCGGCAATGCATCAAGCTCCCTTGAGAGAGAGTTTTGATCAGCAAAAACCCTAAAGCCCCAAATCGGTTCCTGTGCAGGAACCGAGAGAGAGACAGGCAAGCGGCGCCGTTCTTGTAACTTCAGTTGCGACAGATAATTTGACGACCATAAAACGGCGTCATTTTGCTTTCACTTGAGCCGCTACTCTACATCACAACCGTTTGCCTTCGGTCATTGACGTAAGCCACCATAGATAATTTTTAATGGCTTTCATTAACTAACCATAAAACAACCGTTTGCCTTCGGTCATTGACGTAAGCCACCATAGATAATTTTTAATGGCTTTCATTAACTAACCATAAAAGATAGAAAAATACATGGTTATTGTTCATTAATTTTCAATTGTGGTTATTTTTGGAAATTTCGGGCCAAAGTTAAGAATGGTATTGAATCCACTGTGGAGATGGTGCACTACCAAAACAGTGAGATATCGATGGTCCCAAACAAGGAGAAATTCTTATGAGAAAGTGAGAGACTGCCTTGCCCGTCTTTGCTAATTACGCTTGGATCAACCTCTACCATCTAGAAATCCAACTTAACTAAATTTATTACCCATATTTTGTTGGGAGCAGCCCAACATGTTCGGAAATCGATTTGAAATATCCCGAAGATTGCTCATCAAGAATACTTAATAGGAACGAGTCTTATTATGGTAGGACGCTGACAAGGAAGAAATCTAAATAAGAAATCTTATTTAGAAAGAATACCAGGATGGAATCAATTCTAGTAATTGCCTAATTAGAAGAATTCCAATCAATTGGGGAGATTTCTAATTAGAAGGTGATTTTCAATCAATCAGGGAGGATTCTTAACTTGGGTGGAGATCTACCGCTATAAACAGAAGGGCTTAGGTGGAGGTTTCTGTGTGCACCGGAAAATACTCCAGAGAAATCACAAGAGTCTTCAACAATGTGTATAAACACAAGAGATCTTGAGAGTTCATCAAGTGAGGATGTGTTTTGTGACAATTGTGAGGATTTATTGTAAGAGAAACACCGCTAGAATGTTAATTGTAATCCTTTGATTATAGTAGAGCAGTTCCTGGATCAGCGTCCTGTGGTTTTTTCCATATTCGGTTTTTCACGTAAAAACTTCTAGTGTATCGTTCTTCTTTTACTGTGCTATTTATGTTTTTCTGCAAAGAGAATATACGGCGACATCTTGCGCGATTCTGACAATTATAATTCCGCTACGATCAATTGCGATCCAACTTAATTTACAACATATTTGGCAAATTGATTCTAAGTAGGCAGATGCTTTCCTTCCTAATCGGAATATAACAAAAAATAAAGAAAAGAAAAAGAAGAGAATTGAAATCAGCCCAGGCCTTCTCTCTTTCTTCCTTGATCTCTCTACTGTGCGTCCGCGAGCAAATCGTGGCCGACCACGGCCCCTGGATTTTTTTACCAATCACTTGATATCGTCCTTGAACTCTTTTTATCTAATGGATTTTTAAATTATATGCTTTTCTTGTTCAACCGATTTGTTTTTCCCTTTGCTCTTGATGAAATTGCTTTGCAGGACAATCAGCTGCAAATTCAATTTGCATATTAAGTGAACATAGAAAATGATTAGCCCTCACGAGATAATTGTTTAAACATAACTCTCTAATAAGAGGAAATTTTCTAGTAAATAATTTCAATGAGCTAGTCATTGATTGCTTGTGAGTAATGAAACTAGGATTGGGAAAAAGCAGTCGTGTCATCATCAACAACTTTAAGGGAACTTGTGGAGCCGAGTCATATCAAATTAGGAGATTTGACTTTTGAGTAAAACATTTTACGTGTTTACTGTTTACTTGAATGGACTAGTCTTGCCCATGGGCCCAAGAAATTGAATCAAGCTTGGTCTTCATTGCGGAGTCTTTCTTGAGGCGGCTGGCATCTATTTGGTGAACCATGAAAGAAACAGGAAGAGAGCATGAATCATCCGAGGCTCTCTGTTATCCTTCCTTAGAATGGAGCGGAGGAAAAAAATCATGTAAAGATAAGGAAATCGACTTTGCGTATGTTGAATACGAGGATCGAGTGAACTTCTTAGGAGTTTGTCGTTGTTTATCAAGTTCAATTGGGCTACCCGACCACTTATGTTTGTCCAACAACGATTGCAGATCATCATCAGATCTTTCTCCGACAGTAGGTGCCTGGTCGTTAAGTGTTTGTCCAACAACAATTGCTCATGTAATGCTTGTGTTATTCGTGCTAGTTAGACGTGTAAATCACGCACTCGAATTAATATCTGTATTCTGACAATCAATATGCCTTTTATCTATGCAAACTTCCAATGACGCTTGCAGTATTCTTCGGAGGACACTTCCTTTGTACTCCTCTCGGTCGACCTCGCACACATTCACACGAGCCACTGCGTTTGGTCTTTTTGTTGGAAAGATAGAAGAAGAAGAAGAAGAATTTACATATAGGGGGAAGAAGATACGTAACACTGTTTGTTGTAATAAAAAAAATAATAAATCTAAGAAAGCGACAACAAAATAAAAGGTGATTAGTTCCTACCAACGGTGCTAAACAGCTTCACAAACTATGCCTCTCAAGATACAGCACCTCGAACCCGTTTGAATTAGCACTATGCAAACAGAACTCTGTCAAACACTTCTTGAAACTAGCACACTTAGAGAAAATTGAAGAGAGGAGATGTAGGTGTTTTCGATGATGCTTAGAATGAAGAATTTCAATTCTATTTGTAGAGTTTTAGAATTCATGTACAAAAACGATACATGAACTAAAAATTAAATAGATACAAGAATCCAAGAGATACATGAACTTAAGAAATACGTGAATCGTAAATACATGAATCCAAGAGATACATAGATTCAGCAGATACACAAATACGAGAGATACATGAACTGAAGAGACGTATCTCATTTTTGCTCACATTCGTTGATCCTTTAACCCACCATAAATACAACAATCCCCCACATTAATGGATCAACAAAACATTTTGACTCAAGGAATTCTAAGTGTGCCTGTGGAAATACACTGCATCAAGATAGGTAGCTTTCGCTTTGAACCTTCTTTACTAAAAGCCTATCGGACATACTTAACTAGTCGGTGGACTAAGTCTTGAACTGCCAGTTGTTGTTGTAAGCCCAAATAATAGACCTCACACAAAGTATCTCCGAATCAAGATTGGTTCTCGGTTACGTTCATTCTTTCGGCCTTGAACCTCTCAGGATTCATACGTGCTTTAGAAAATCTAACCTTTAAAGATTTTCATAGAGTCGGCCAGCTCCCCGCATATAGGTGTTTTCCTATTCAAATAATTTCATAGGTGCATACCTTCAATAGGATGTTGAATTCCTAGCTATAGGAATCATTAAACACATATCATACCCTTCAACCGTTGTAGGAAGAACTGTTGCATCACAAGAGTGGGAGACAGTACGCACACTAGAGTTTCCAAAATTTGCATTGTCCTATTGAACCTAGTCTATGGGATCTCCAATCGCTAGGTTAGGTTTCCACCCTGGAACCTCTTTATTGAGTTAAGGCTTTTAACGACATTCCCCTCGATGCGCAATTTACCTACTCTTTCGACAAACCTTTTGTCAGCGGATCTGCAATATTTTCCTTTGACTTCACAAAGTCCAAAGAAATTGTTCCATTCGAGAGCAACTACCTTATGGTATTATGTCTACAACGAATGTGTCTAGACTTTCCGTTATATATCACATTTTGTACCCTTGCAATCGTTGCTTGATTGTCACAGTGAATGCATATCGGAGGCACAGGTTTTGGCCACAACGAAACATCCTCTAGAAATTGTTGAAGCCACTTTGCTTCTTCAACAGCTTTATCTAGAGCAACCGACTCTGATTCCATCGTGGAGCGCGCTATTAGAGTTTGCTTTGAGGATTTCTTCAATACCGCGGCACCTCTTAGTGTGAACACATATCCGCTAGTCGATTTCGATTCATCGGAATCCGAAATCCAGTTGGCATCACAATAGCCTTCCAAAATAGCTGAATATTTGCAATATTTCATAACATAGTCTTTAGTTCTTTGCAAGTAACCCAACACTCTCAAAAGAGCATTCCAATACTCATGACCAGGATTACTTGTATATCGGCTCAGTTTTCCTACTGAGTGCGCAATATCCGATCTAATGCAGTTCATGATGTGCATGATACTACCGATCACTTGAGAGTACTCCAGCTGCCTGATACCATTTCCAGTATTCTTTCTTAATGTTAGGTGTGGAAGAAAAGGATTATTTGCATCTTTAATACCGAACCCTTTAATCCTCTCAATTACCTTTTCAATGTAATGAGATTATGTTAAACCTAGACCATCAGAATTCCTTAGAATTTTGATGCTGAGTATAACATCCGTAACACCTAAGTCTTTCATCTCAAAGTTCTTCTTCAGAACATTCTTAGTGATTTTAATAATCTTAGCGTTATCTCCAAAAATCAACAATTCATCGACATATAGACAAATAAGTACACATCTAACGATTGTGGATTTAGTGTATACACATTTGTCACACTCATTGATTCTATATCCATTTTGGATTATCACATGGTCAAACTTCTCATGCCATTGTTTAGGAGCTTATTTAAGTCCATACAATGATTTGACAAGTTTACACACTTTGTGTTTTTGTCCTTTGACCTTGAATCCTTCGGGTTGTTCCATATAAATCTCTTCGTTGAGATCACCGTTCAAGAATGAAGTTTTGACATCCATTTGATGTACCTGCAAATTGTATAGCGAAGCTATAGCAATCAACATCCTAATAGATATTATTCTCGTTATAGGTGAATAAGTATCAAAGTAGTCTAGACGCTCTCTTTGTTTAAACCCTTTGGCAACAAGCCTTGCTTTATACTTATCTATGGAACCATCAGCTTGATGCTTCTTTTTGAAGATCCATTTACATCAAATTGGTTTATTTCTTGATAGAAGATCAACCAATTCCCAAGTGTGATTACTTATGATAGAATCAATTTCATAGTCAACAGCTTCTTTCCACATCTAGAGTTGACATTGCCTCTTGAAACGTTTGAGGCTCACCTTCTAACATGTATATTAGAAAATCAGGTCCGAAAATTTTTTCAATCTACGACCTCTTACTCCTTCGAAGTTTGGCTTCTTCGGCCTCAACTTTCTCATTATTAGATTCTGGATTTTTAATTCTCTTCCAAGAAGGTTCACCCTTATTTCTTTTTGCAGGATATATATCCTCAAAGAATTCAGCATCTCTTGATTCTAGGATAGTATTGGCATGGATTTCCACATTTTCAAATTTATGAACCAAAAATCTGTATGCACTGCTATTTTGAACATAACCAATGAATATGCAATCCACCGTTTTAGGTCCCAACCGAGTTTGTTTAGGAGGAGGAATTGCCACCTTGGCTAGGCACCCCCACACTTTCAAAAAATTGTAGGATGGCAACCTTCCATTCCATATTTTATATGGAGTTTTACCTGTCTTCTTGTGAGGCACTTTATTTAAAATGTAGTTCAGCAACCGAGAGACAGTGCAAATTGGCACCATTGTGGTCCACATAAGCCATCCAAACAACGTCTTCTTTTATCACTTAAGCCATGTGGACGCAATGTCAACTTTGTTTGCCTTCCCTTGTCCATCAAGTAGCCTTGTAGGATTTTTAATGGCCGTATCTGACAGAATCATGACGGACGATAGATGTGCCGCACGAGAATAAGTTCGGAATTTTTGGTGATACAAAAAAAAAACATTTAGAATAAATACATCATAGTAGTTGTAGTTTAAAACTTTTTGTGGCTTTTTTCAAAATGAAAAAAAGAAGAAATTATTGAGATAAGAGAAGTGAAAATTAAGCAACAAATAGCTAAGCAAAAGTCACATAGCATTTATCTATGAAAAGGACAAGTCGGACTCAAAAAATAGAAGAAGAGAAGGACAAGACAATGATATAACCCAAATACATTTACATCCCAACTAATTTGTTGAGCAAAAGTCTTCATCGTCCTAAGGTAGAAATGGAAATACATCCCAACTACTTTGGTAGCTGTCTTCCCCGTCGCTTAGTTAAGGCATTGACATGGGCGTTGAAATGGTCGAAGTCACCTGTTGGCCAGGAGTAATTTCCAAATAAATCAGTATATTATCAACTTTTTTAAAAGATTACAACCATCATAAGAAAATTACCATCACTATAATAAATAGGGTTAATACTATGAAAAATTTCAAATTGGTATATCTGTGATAAGTTTATCGCAAACTAATTTTTTGACCACCGAAAATTCTAAATTGGTACACTTGTGACAAATTTACCTTCCGTTAGTTTCCGTTAAATTTTATTATCAAATTACTGAATTTGATGACACGTGACAATTGACAGGTGTACCAGTTTGGGGTTTTACCCCTCCGTTTGTCACAGATTTATCAATTTGTGATTTTTCGTGGTATTAATTCAATTTAACGAAGGGTAAATTTGTCACAAGTGTACCAGTTTAGGGTTTTTGATAGCCAAAAAATTAGTTCAGGATAAATTTGTCCTAGATGTATCAGTTTGAGATATTTTATGGTATTAACCCTAATAAATATATCATTTTAATAATTTATCGGCTTCTTTAAATTGTTACCTTCACATCATTACGATCAAAAGTTAAAGCTGGCTTGCCTTTTTTTTTTTGGATGAAATCATATTCAGTCAAAATCCATGTCAGGACTCGACCCAACAACTTTCATCTAGAGGATGTAAGCAACGACTGCAGGCAACAGCCTACAAGCCCTCGCCCTAATCTGGGTGAGGGTCACCGATCACTAGCTAGGGCCCGGTGACCCCTGCCAGCCATCCCCCACCCTCACCAGCCCTTCTGGGCTATGGTAGGGTGGCCTTACCCCTCCTTCCCCCTTCTTTTAAATTTAATTTAAATAAAATTTGTATTAAAAATCATATTTGAATCAAAACGGCGTCGTTTTAGGCTTATATTACATGTTTAGCCATGTCATCACCACGTAGGAGAGAGAATATTAAAAAAAGCCACGTTAGCATTTTTCGTTACCTAAGTTGGATGGAGTTAGGGGAGGGATTCGATTGCACTAATTTGATCAGTTTTAGGACTTCATTACTCTTTTTGCAAGTTTTAGGACTTCTAGTGCACTTATCTCTAATTTTAACCATCAAAATCGAGTTTCATCATGCGTGTTTGATATTTCAAATCTATCGATATTATTCTTTTCTCCTCCTTCGTGGTTGCGGCATGTCAGTGGTTCAAGATAACACTCCGGAATGCTGCCATAATACGAGGTCCACACACCTGCTGGGACCTTATTTCATTGAAGGGTGTGGTTGTCTTAATTTAAGGTATAAATTAAATTTTCAATGCATATCCTGTTTGAGATTTGACAAAACAAAAAATCTTCTTGAGATTATACCAATGCCACATAAGTCACATCCTTGGGGTGAGGAACTTTGACAGCACCCTTGACAAAACGAAAAATCTTCTTGAGATGATACCAATGCCACATAAGTCACATCCTTGAGTTGATAAGCCAAAAATCTTCTTGAGATGATACCAATGCCACATAAGTCACATCTTTGAGGTGAGGAACTTTGGCAGCATCCTTGAATCCAATGACATCTTTAAGTCGCCCAATGTTGAGCCAAAAAGATGTACAAAACCCTTGTTTGACACGTGTCCAATTAGAGGAGATAAAGGTCCTCAATAATTTCATACATAATTGCACATTTTCAAACATGTCCCTGTCCCTTGATTCACGTTAAAAACGTTCCACCTTTATTTATTTATTTATTTATTTTGGTAAAGACCTTTATTTATTTTTTAATATGAGCTAATTTCATTAATTAACTTTCCATCTAAATTTGTATCCTCCCCATTTTCCTTACTTTTTCAAAGATAACATAAATTCCATATTCAGTTAATTATTTTTTCTTAGAAAAAATTGTGATATTAAACTTTTTCGAATACCCATTTTAAGCCAAATGTATACAATGATGTCCTCATTTTATGAGGTAAAGTTAAAGATATCAATGTTTCCTTTTTACGAGAATGACACGTTTCAAATTATGTTAGGAAGATGTTTTGAATTGGTGATGAGAAGTGAAGAAAAAAGCGGTAAAGAGAAAGATTTTCCCATGTTGCGAAGAAAGTATGGATCTAACGGTAGTGAATAAAAATATTACGGATATATATGTATATTTCATACATCTTCATTATAAAAGTTTTTTTTGTACAAATAATCTCATAAAAGTTATAGATGTTTTTGGGTACGTCCATGAAGTAACTAGAATATTAAGATTGGCTCTCGAGACTGTTTATCCGTTAATATTCGCATTAATATATCTGTTATTTCCATAGTTTTGGGATATTTCGATACTAATAGGCCACTCAATGATGTGACCTTATTAAATCATGATTTAATCACACGACATGAGGCATGAGAAAAAGACTTTACGAAGGAACCAACAACAGAATGCCACATTATTTCTTTATATTAGTAAATTAATCAATATAAAAACAACCAAGGTTCAAGATATTATTCTGGAAATGGTCAACCCCGGAGCTTATTTATAAGAGGCCCTGACACTTAAGCCGATTGACATTGACTTTCTAGGAAAGTTGAAAGTCTCCTTTCCACTCTCCGTTTACTTTGTTGTTGAAAGACTATAACCAGGAGCGCAACCCAATGGCGTCGCAACCAAGCGAAGAACATGGGATCTTGAAACATGCAGTTCCAGCAGGTACATGTTCAAGTTCCAACCAAGAAAAGATATGTTAGAAGCCATGTGGTCTTAAAATATGTTGGAACTTGTATTCTCACGGTTCTTTTTCTTTGCTTTGTCGTCGAACAAACATAACCCTGACCTTGGCTAGGAAAAAGAGAAGAAAAAAAATGGTAAGGATTTTGTGCTAACTCTTTCTCCTACGTATGTTGAAGATGTTTGTGTAAGCTTTGAATCAGCTCCTTCTCAATCCAGAGGTGCTCCAGGTGCGTTAACCCTCGAAAGAGTTTTTTCATTGAGAAATTAGGGAAAAGTGTTAGAAAAATTCTAAAAATTTTATATTTGTGCCAATTTAGTTTTAAGCTTTTTTTGGTGTCAATTTAGTTCTAAACCTTTTGATATAGTGCCAATTCAGTCTTTCCGGCTAATTTTGACCGGATTTTACTGACGTGGACGTTAAATGACCTATGTGGCATGGTCGGCGCTGATATGGATAATTTTTAATAATATTTTAATATTTTTTGAATTTTTACTTATCTTATCTTTTTTTATTTTCTTTTTCATTTTTTTTCCTCTCCTCCCTCCTTCCTCCAAGTCCGGCGATTGGTTAGAGGCTAGAGGCCAACAAGGTCGACCTTGCTTGCCTCCGGTGAGCCACACCAGCCACTGGCAAGGTCGAGCCTCGCCGGCCATGAGCAAGGCTGCTCTCTCGGCCATTTGGCAAGGGCGAGCCTCGCCAGTGGCCAGTGTGGCTCACTAGAGGCCAATGACCTCGTCAGCCTCTGGCCGGTCGTCGGTTCGGCTGAAGGAAGGAGGGAGGGGAGGAAAAAAAAGAAAAAGAAAGAAAAAAAAGGAAAAATAATGAAAATTCAAAAAAAATTAAAATATTATTAAAAGTTGTCCACGTCAACGTCGGCAGCCAGTCGGCTGGCATCAATGTCAACAATATCCGGCTAAAATTAGCCGGAAGGACTGAATTGATACAAAGACAAAATATTTAGGACTAAATTGGCATTAATATAAAAGGTTTAGGACTTTTCTGACACTTTTCCCGAGAAATTAGTATTTGGGGCGGATCTTCATGAAATCGTTCTTTTCTGGGACACTTCTCAATGTCTGCAAGAAAAACGTATTAACAAAATGGCCTGAAAAGTTCGCATGCATTGCAGAAATATCGAAAGAGGAAGTGGATGGACAGTGTTACCGACCATTGTTGCGAGCTGCATTCAAGGGTGATTGGGAATCTGCTAAAACATTTTTCGAACGAGATTCTGCTTTAAAGACGGCCAAAATAACAAGCAGATCAGAAACAGCGCTTCACATAGCCGCCTTGAGTGCACGAGTCCAATTTGTCAAGAACCTGGTTAAGCTCTTGCCTCCACATTCGGAAGTGCTTGAAATGGTTGATTGTGATGGCCGCACGGCCCTCCACAATGCTGTCCTTTGTGGAAGGATAAAGATGATCGAGGCAATAGTCAGATGTAATCCCAAGTTGACGCAGCTTGCAGATAATAAAGGGCGTGTTCCTTTGGCAATGTCTGCTCTGGAATCTTCTAAGCATAAGGAGATTGCCTGGTTCCTGGCGAAAAATACAACGGACGATGGGCCAAGTCATCCCTTCAGCAGTCCCTCTGCGATTGATTTCATTTTGAATCTCACTTACGCTGGTCATCTTGGTAAGGTCACCATCACTCCTTATCTCTGTTGGAATATTTAAAATAATAAATCACGTTGTCATCTAACAGCTTATGCTTTTAGAACAGTTGATAGTGGTCTCACCAAAATCTTTCATGGTATCAGAACAGGAAGTCCTGAGTTCGAATCTTTCAGGCCCTTATTTGCCTCTTCAATTAAATATTTCCAGACTTAGTACTAGCAAAAAGACTAGACTAAGCATGAGGAGGAGTGTTGGAATATTTAAAATAATAAATCACGCTTTCATCTAACAGTTTAAGTTTTTAGAACAGTTAACAGTGATCTTACCGAAATCTTTCAATCTCAATTCCATATATTTTTTCCTTCATTCTAGACTTAGCTTATTTTCCTGATCAACATTGCTGGTGAATTCGGATAGATATCACCCTTTATCTAGTTCGGCAATACCCTCACTTACTTACCAAGAGAAGCAAAAAGTACGACAACCGATCTATATTGGACGTGTTGGCGAGGATGCAGTCTAACTTTCGCAGCGGAACCAGGCTCAATGTTTTGGAAGAATGGATATACAAATGTCCGTAGTTTCTGTACTCGCATCCCTTCATTACTGATTCCCTTCAAGAAGATCATACCTGGCTCATCACCAGCTCTTTTTTTTTTTTTTCCTTGATTTGAAGGTATTCCGGAGGACTTGAACTTCAAAACAACAGATGAATATTCAAATCCGGGTGGGTATGCATTTTTGCTGTTGGGCATTATCTTAGGACCTTTCATGATTTTGAACTTTAAGTCAACTTTTTAGATTGATTCCGTCCGTACTAGCAAAAGAAACCTGAAATGATCATTTCTATTGTAGAATATATCCTGGTTCCTTGACCTAGTTTTAATTGAATAATGGCCTGAAATCGAACTATCTTATGGATTAGCTATCCCTTGAGAACCACATATGAAATCAAGTGCATAACTATCGTATAACTTGATTGATTGGACAATGAAACGAACGAATTATGAGGTCTTACAATGATTTCATATCCAATGACTGGGTTTTCTTTGCAACTTGATTGTAACGCTTCAATGTCTTACAAGGTTACTTTGGAATGCCGCCAAAATTGTAGGTACGCTTCCATTTTATCAAGACGCCGTCTTTATCTCTGTCCCTCCCTTTCCAACTAAATGTCTATGGCTTGTTTGTTTTTGACTTCTTTTATAAGTAGAAAAAACCTCTTACTTAATTCTTTGCCATAATTTGGAAAAGAATTTGTGTTAGGCCCACTGCCTATTTGAAAAAAAAATTACACATATATTATTGGATGAGTGACATGTGTGTTTGAAGTTAGTTTTGTAATTAAAATTTTTCATGTATCAACCATCTAAGAATGAATATGTAACTTATTATTTACACCGTCAATTGACCTAATAAAAATCTTTCAAAAAATTATTCAAACTCGACAAAGTTATATATTATTTTTTTGGTTGGCATTTTTATATTTTGAAAGATTTTAGATATTCACCAAATTCTAATCGCAAGAGTCGTGTAATTGTAAAGAAAAAGTAAGAAAAATGAATACTTGAAACTGCAAATTGAGAGGAGATTTGATGTTATCCTAGTAATTTCTTGCTTGTGGCTAAATGATCTAAGCAGAAAATATGGAATAAGAGTTACGTAAACCTAGGACTTCTCATTCAATCTTGATTGGTGAGAATTATGTTCGCTTCATCATCTCTATAAAGCATGTAAATCTTTCTGGAAAATAAGAACAATAAACCCATGTGTATTTGTTTCCTCTATTACGTATTATTTTCTTTGACTGCTATTTCATCTCAATACAATACGAAAAAATACGTCGAGAGGGTGCAGGAATTGGGCCTGGGACCGTGGCAAACCCTTCACGTCGTTGACTATGAAATAAGGTTGCAAAAGATGAAGGCATGGGTTTATCTGCTGTGCATATTTGAATAATATTGTCTAAAGTAATCTTATCTATGAAAAAACTACTGTGATTTACTCTAGCTGGACAGATTTCATTAGCGTGGTTATTATCAAAGCTGTTCTATCAGGTTAAATCTTATAATTATGTTCTCTTAATTATGATTAACATTATAAAGCCTCGTTTGAACTTCAAGGACGCTCACTTTCTTCAGTTACCCTCTAATCACTTCTACTTTCTTCACATCCAATTATTTTTTTTCATTCAGACTTGATATAAACCTTTTCTTGGAAAATGACAAAAATGATTTTCTACCTTTTTTTATACTTTGTATCAGCAATTACTAAAACTCTCACTTTGCAATTGAGGACTGAATCCCAAAGGAGAAAAAAGAATAAAATATATTTCCTAACAGATTAAAAAAAAATTAAAATGAGTTCGTTTTCCCAATCACTCGCCAACCTAAGCTCTAAATGTGGGAAATTATGACAATTAGCAAACTGTTGTTAGATGCAATTTGGTGTCTAAAAAATATAATGGAACCCAGATCTGGAGAATCTTTTTCTTAATCCAATTGCCGCCCCTTCGTTTTTCATTTCATTTTTTTGTTTTGACATTTTGTAGTTCCTATAATCAAGAGAGTTCACGAGGTGAAGTTGAGACACATGGCGGCAATTGAGTTGGCAAAACAAGTTTGCAGTGCAGTCTCTTCTATGAGCACTACCGAGATCACTGATTTTTTCCAAAAGAGGGAGCCGCTGTATCAAGCTACAATCAAGGGAATCAGTGAACTCGTGAAGCTCTGTATTATCTTTTTCCCGGAGCTTATTCGTATTTCGCCTTTAAAGAAGAGGTTGACGACACATGCGGTGGAGTTTCGCCAAGAAAGGACTCTTAGACTCTTTCTGAAGGTAAGCTCAATCAATAAGTCGTCATTTATTTTAGCGCCTGCCCTGGGAGAATCGATGGGGATCATGGACGAAGTAGCACAGTACAATCCTAAGTTCCATGATGCAACTAATGTCTCCGGAGCAGCTTTTCAAATGCAAAGGGAACTCCAATGGTATAAGGTAAGCATCTTTCTTTTCATATGTTTAATGACCACGCTTAATGATAAATATTACATCTTCTTGACAAGTTTCTTAAAATATGATGGACAGAATTTATTTAGATAGTCTTGAGAATATAAATAGTACATTTTTTTATAGCGGTTGGGCGATGTTTGGCCAAGCTTTTGCGCACCACGAGGTCTACCTTCTTGCGTGATTTTAAGGGCGAACTGCCACACAACAGCTTAGTGTATTCAGGACTTTACTCCTGAAATGCTTCCGATTTGACTTGAATCCATGACCACAACGATCAGAAGAAACTCTTTTGCCATCATAGAACTTTTAAATTCCACACAGGTAACTTGAGAAACAACACTGCATCCTTAAAACAATTTACGGAAAATAAGGGAGCCTAATTAGAGAAATTGGGGCATTGATAATTGATTGAGACTAATTATAATTAAATTGTATTTCAAATTTTACTAATATAATTATCATCCACCACTTTATCTAATTCAAGTGACTCTTTCTTAAATTCGACCGACTATTTGTATAGGTGTCTGCCACCATGCAATTAGGAAATTATTATGCAAATCATTTCATGCATAACCCAATTATAGTGTAGTTCAGATATAATTAAATGTACGTAGATGGATAATGATTTAATTAAAGTAATATGAATTGAATCTACTCTTTTTCAATTAAAAGGTTAGCTAAGTTCATTTATGACCACTATTTTCCTCTGAATAGCTATTAATTCAAGCACTTCTCATTATTCAATTTAGCTATCAACTAAAATTTACTCATGCAAACCATTGTCTACAAAAAAAAAATGAGATCATTAGCATTTACTATATATTTACCTATATTTCATTTTAACTCTCTATTCCTCTTTGTCATTAAAAAAAGAGCTTTGGACAATTACGTAATGTCCTAAAGCTTTGAATTCATGCTTAATAAGTCCTAAAGCTTGACACTATCCTTCACATTAGTCCTTTCATTAGCTCCGTCAAGTTTTTATGGACAGAACATCTATGTGGCATTTTTTTATTAATTTTCTTTTAAATTTTGCACTAGTGGCACCGATATGGCGCAAAATAGGCGCCAAATCTCAAAAACTAAAAATAAAAAGACTATGAGTTAAAAAAAAAAGGATCAAAGAATAGAAAGAAAAATATCGTTGAAGAGGAACAAGAAGAGGCCACCCCCTTTGTCCTTACCCACAAATAAACGCGAACAAGAATCGAAAATCTGTTCTTCCTTTTCCATCTCTCTCGATTCTCTGGTAAAAGTGGTGAAGAAGAAGAAGAAGAAGAAGAAGAAGAAGAAGAAGAAGAAGAAGGGGAAGGGGAAGGGGAGTTTGCGTCTTCATCCGAGCCTCTGAGAGCTTCTTCGACGATGCTGCCTGCGTCCATCTTCGCTGCGTGCGTGAGACGATACCGTTGATTCGAAGCCGGTGCAATCCTCCCCTCCGCGAAGCGAGCCGCCCTCCTCCTCCTTCCTAATCTCCCGGAGCCACACGGATCGCGCGCTCCCTCTCGATTCGGCACTGAGCCTACAACTGCTAATGCCTTAGATTAAGCGCTCAAGAAGCTAAAGTCAACTCTCAAGCTATCAAAAAACCCAATGCCATGTTTGAGAAACGGGAGAAAATGGAGATGAGGAAAATTCGGGTGGAAAATTTTTAAAAAAAAATACTTAAATCCCTGTGATTAGAGAGACGAGTGTTCGAAAGTCCGACCCAAAAAACTTAACGGATAAAATGGAACGGAACCTGACTCTGATACCACGTTAGAAAAGTCAAACTAAAAGATGTAAACCGAAAGGTGGAAGGAGACCATTTATAAATAAAATGGTGTGTTTCTTTCGGGGAAAACTTTGTGATAAGAAGAATCCGGGGAAGACTATGAGTGCAACGACACTTGCTTGGCCGCCAACGAGGGTCAGCTACCATCGCTCAAATGACTCTAGAAACAAAATACAACACAAAGGACTCAACAAACACATAGAAGTACTAAAAGACTCAGTCTCGGATTTCTTGACTTGCTCTTAATATTTTTTCCATAAATTCCTCTAGAAGACGCCAAATTGGATGAAACTGGATTCCTTTGAAAGTAGAAACATAGTGCTTTCCATACACATATTATATGACTTTGTTGAAGCATGAAATCATCATCGAAGCTTAGAAAAAGGTGACACCTTGGAATTTTTCCAGTAAAGATGGACTTAACCTGCAAGCAATTTCCCATTTAAGTGTTGAATAAGTCTTGATTTTCTTGAGATGTTCCTTTGTAAGTTTTTTTCTAAAATTTTTCAATAATTAGTCCACTTATAGTAGCTTATGTTTGTGACTCTTATGCATAGGCCGTGGAAATGTGGGTTATCCCTTCTATAAGAAGCTACCAATTTAGAAATGGCCCAACATATTGGGATAAATTCGTGGAGAATCACAACAAATTGCTTAAGGAGGGAGAGAAGTGGGTGAAGCACACAGCAAATTCATGTATGCTTGTCTCAACTTTAATTGCCACAGTATTGTTCGCTGCTGCTTTCACTATGCCTGGAGGCAATGACGACAAAACTGGAGTCCCCTTGTTGTTAGGACAGGACTCTCTCCTGGTTTTCGCAATTTCAGATACGTTAGGTTTATTCTCATCCGTGACGGCCATCTTGCTATTCCTAGCCATCTTAACTTCACGGTATGAGCCAAAAGATTTTCTCTTCTCGTTGCCTAATAAGATCATAATGGGGCTTTCTTCTCTCTTTCTTTCCTTGGCTTTCATGCTGGTGGCCTTTGCTGCAACTCTCACAATTGTGCTGGATAAGAGACTAGAGTGGGTTCGCATTCCCATTACTTTGCTGACCTGTATCCCCGTGGTTTTATTCCTAGTACTACAGCTTCCCCTGCTATACCAAATGATTCGATCTACTTATGGGCCGAGCATCTTTCGGGCCGAGGAGATTTGGGAGTGAGGCACAACTATTGGATGAGATCACTTGATTGACGAATTTGATTCGAGGGTACAGGTCTTCGTTATAGTTGGTTGCAGTGGGGCCAATCCGATTTAATGTATTTGCTCAAAGCATTTGAACAATTACTATGTAAAATTATGTTTCCCTGCCTTGTTACCAGAGATCTACTTATAGAATAATTTGATCAATTTAAAGTGTCAACCTATAGATATTTCAAAGTAAAATCTATAAGTACATGAAAATTTATTTCTTAAACATTTACTACCAAAAGATGGTTAATCATAGTTATGACTTTGAAAAAAAATTTAGTTTTTCTTATTGTAATTTAGATGCAGGAATTTTCTCCGTCAACTTAAATATTCAGCCTAGAGGTATTTCAAAATACAATCTCTATGGTGTAAAAGCAATCATTTTCAACATTTATTACCAAAATATGCACAATCATGGAATATGACTTTTCAAACATTTATATTTCCTTTTATACCTTAAAGGCATGAATTTGTTCCATCAACTTAAAAGTTCAACCTTAATTTTTTTTTAAATCACCCTTATTCTTTTATAGATATTTCACAAACCTATATATACATAAACAATTATTTTGAACAATTTATTACTGTAATGCGCGCAATCATGGATTACAGCTTTGCTCGTGCAATAATTTTTTAAACATTTAATTTTTCCAATAGATGCTCTCGAGATGAACAATTTGATATACGAAGTGATCTATATACAAAGAATACCACTGATAAGAATTATACCAAATGTTGGCCTTTATTCTTATGAACGATAAAGCAATTGGAATTATACCATATAAAAGACTTTGTTCCCATTAACTATGAAATAGATGGAATTCTACCAACTATGAATCTTTGATCATTAGTTCTATATAGATCTTTCATAAAAGAATCTATATATACATGACAATAACTTCTAAACATATATTGCCGAAATATGCGCATTTAATTTTTCTTTTTATAACCTAGATGTAGGAATTTGTTCCACCAACTTAAAGATACAACTTTATTTTAATATTGATAACTCAAAATAGATTCCATGTATACATACACAATTATTTAAAACATTTATTACCAAAATATGGGCAATCATGGGATATAACCTTTTAAACATTTAATTTTTCTTTATAGGTGCTCTTGAGATGAATGGTTTGATAATCAAATAATCTATGTGTAAAGAATATCGATGATCGACACGATACCAGTTGTATAACTCTATTCTTAAGAACTATAGAATTGGAATTACATCAGCTATAGGATTTTGTCCACATAAATTGTGAAGCACATGGAATTATACCTGTCATATCTTTGTTCATTCATCTAATTAAATATATAGATAATTCGAAATAGAGTCCACACATACACAAACAATTAAGTAGAATTTATGCATACACAAATAATTTCTTTAAACATTTATTTCTTGTCAATTAATAGAAATTTATTATCAAGATATCCATAAGAATTTGATAAGCAGAATTAGATATTTGCTAAAATTAGACATCTGCTAGCTAGCATTGAAGGTTTGCTAAAATTGACATCAAAAGCAAATCATAGCATAAAAGTTTACACAAGATCGTGACGCGTGAGTCAACATCAGGCCAGTTTCACCCATTTTGGCATGTATTTGATAGTATGATTTCTTTGAATTAGTTCATCTCACCTTGAAACTTCGTGAGCACCTAGATTTACAATAAGCTTTCTAATAATTCATCATTCGTCTAATACGGTGTTTGTGTCGAAATTTTTTTCAAGGAAAACACATGATAAAATAAAAACCCAAGGATCTAATCTGAACAATACTTACACCTAACAACTATTAGTCCGGAGCTTTCCGATCGCATGACAGTTACAAGAATCCAAAAATGGATTTAAAAGGTACTTGAATTCGAAATTTTATGAACTTTCTGGTCAAACAACCAATCAAAAGCAACACCTCAACACTTTTAATGCAATCGAGAGTCGTAGAAGGAAAAAAAAAGTTAGATGCACCAGGTTCACGTGAGCGCAATTCACATGTACCGTTGGATGAAGTGGGCCCTATGTGGGACCCACCTGATCTAATTGTGGATGTGAGCTAGATTCACATCATCCAAGTGCATCCAATACTTGCTCATTGGAGATGTGATTGCCGAGAAGATTCTAGTATATTCAAAAAAGAAAAAAGAAAAAAAAAAGAAGGAACTACTTTAAAGCCAAGCTTTAAATTAGGATTTGTGCGTAGCTCACACCACACTCCTCCTTAATTAAGTTATCCATAGATAAGTTCATGTCAATGAATTGATCCATTTGGCTTCATACAATACTAAACGAACATATTGAATGTGTTGACATGATGTGCCACGACTAGTTAATGATTTGACTAGATCAAACACACGGCACGAGACGAGCCGTCATTATATGGATGTAACATCGAATGTTAGTTTATCCCACTGTAGATAGTATCCAAATTCTACCGTAATCCAAATTCTACTGTAATCACATCCAAATTCTACTTATTCCCAGATGAAGAATAGCTCTCAAGGAATTGACGAAGCAGCATACTTTTATTCATCTAGTCAAAATTTGATGAAGAGAGGGGGGATTTTTGCTCCATAGTCCAAACAAAACAAGTTAGAAAGCACTAACAATCCAATTAAATGAAACGGTGCGCAAGAGAGAAAATGGAGAATTTTCAATGTATTTCGATATATAATAACAGAGATTATATTTGCCTATTTATTGATTTTATGAAACTACTATCTATGACAAAATATATCAATCAAGATATGCACAGTTAAGAGTTATATACGTGCAATCTTGAGAGATATATATGATCAACAATAATATCATAATTGCCCCTAATATAGGAAAATATCCTATATAAAAGCTTAAGAATCTCTAATATAATATAGCTAACAAATTCAATCTCCACTCCAACGACGCACTTCAACACACAAGCAAATCAAATACAACCTTACATTACAAGAAAAATCCATGGAAAGCCATTGACAACGAGCATATAAGCCGAATTCACATTTTCCTTTCATTTTTTTGAAGAGGCCTTAAGAGGTGTTGATGGTTAATGTATGGGTTCTCTACTAAAATGAAATTGAGCCACTTCGCCGGTGCCACCAAGAACAGAACACCCTTAAGCTTCTTAACCTGAGCATCATCAAGGAAAGTGGTGGCCTCCATCAACTCAGAAGGCAAATTATTAGCGAACAGAGGAAAGTACAAGATTTGAAGCCCAGGGCTCGGACTTTTACCGGCATCCAATTGGAAGTGCAATAGCCCCCGAGCGAAAATCATGCTATCCCCTCTGTTGAGGGGATGAACCCGGCACAGATCGACCCCCTCGGAGGACGATGAGGACCTCTGAGCCATGTGGGTGCGCGTGCATCAGGATGACCCCTCCGCCGGCCATATTGAAATTAATGGTTGCAACCAATCTGTACATAATGGGGACAATATAACTATTGGGCATATTCACAACTTATCTTAAAAGTGGCAAAGAATGTTCAATCTACACTAGAATGTTCATAAGTTTTATTTTGGAAGTTTACTTAACTGCAATTGAGCGCTACATCACCAATAAACCAATAAGTAGACCGGCTACATTACTCGTCACTCCCGATTAAAACTTGGATTACGTGCTTCTCTACCTCTAATTGAAGGAATCTTTCCTCCATTCAGTATGTGAATAGAAAGTTTTTCTCATAAATTTTACACCAAATTTCCATCCACTTGATAAAAACACAAAAAAAAAGGCAAGACACCCTAATTTTTGCCGGCAAATTGAATATGCATTCTAGTAAAGATAAAAAAATATAAGAAAGCAATAAAAAATAAATAACAAATAAAAAAGACTAAATAAAATTTCGGCCCGTCTCATTACAGCCTCGCGTCCACATATACGTATTTTTAACATATACGCATTCGGCGGGGTAGAATAGAGCAGAGAGAACGCATGTGCACGGAGCTCAGGAGATTCTCTCTTGCGTCATCAATTTCCAAGAGCTTCTGGGTCACGCTTCCCTCTTCATCATCAATCTCCGATCGCCGACCACCATAGGCTCTTCGCATTTGAACCTCAGAGAACAGAGCAGAGAGTATAAGGAAGGAATTCTCGCGTTTAGTGGTGATTCTCTCTCGATTTCCTCTATGAATCCTTACCTCTCTCTCTGTCACCGATTGTCGTCGCAGGTAACTTCCCTAACACCACCAGCTTCGCAGCCACAGGAAGAAGTGCTCTGTTCGCCCCTATTTTCCTGCTAACGTCATCGAAGTGCTGGATTCTCCTCCTCCCTCCTTTTGCCGGTTCCAGTCTTTGGTGCTACAACTCCTGAAGCTTCAGTCCCCTGATTTGATCACCAATTGCGGTTAGCTATTACTCTTAGCCAAGGTAAATTCGCATGCTCTGTTTCTGCTGAAGGTCGGGACCGACTACTCGATTCCGTCAGCAAGAAATCCGGTCGCGTACGAGCTTTTGTGATAAGTCTGGATGTGACCCCTCTCTTATTTCTGTATCTAGATCCTTTGGCCGAAATGTCTACCACTTGTTTGATAAGATTCCTGAACTAGATCGGTGTGTGTTTCGATTCAGATTCTGACTGAGAGCTTTCCTTTTCTATATCGTTTTATTATTTTCGTTGTGCAGACTTTACCTGTTTTTTGTTTCCTTTCATTTCAGAATTTAGTAGCTATTCATTATTTTTGAGTTTACTTTCTTGTACTTTCTTTTTCTCGCATTGATTGTGATCGTTTAGTGGCATAGGATAATAAATGGGCGAAAATTGCACGAACAACATATTTGAAATATTGAGAATTGGTACCGAAAGGACATTAATTAGACAGTTAACATAACCAAGTCCGCAATCTCAGAATCTCAATTCGTAGGAAGTGAAGCGTCCTCCCGCACTTCACTTGACTCCTAACCGATCCCAAATAAGTTAATGGCGACTCTAATTAAATAGACATTTTTTATAAATTAATTCGATCCCTCAAACTTTATGATCAGTTATGATTTGGGAGGACCTGCTCTGAACGAGAGCGAGCACCTCGATTAGAGGGACCTCTGTTCCCGTGCAACAAATCCTTAGTCCCGCTCCTCTCAAGAACACCTTATGCAGGGTAGCAACATCTCTCTCTCATCCTGGGGGACGGGGGAGAGAGTAAAGGACCGTGGTGAAGTTTGACCATTGAGTCAGCAGTAAGGAGTAGAGGACCGTTGTGAAATTTGACCCGTAAATTCTTTTCAATGTTCAAAATACTCCTTCGGTTGTTTCAATGAAAAGAGGAGGAAGGTTCTTGCGTGGGATAAACTGGTGCGAATGAACCAGTTTTCTATGTGTTGAGAATGATGTGTGATCGGCGCATGTTGGAATCTCTATGCTAGCAAGTATTGTTAATTTAATATTTGGATCACTCACTTAGGTTTTCACTCACATTTTATTCGATCCATGAAATCAATCGATAAGAATTTCATCGGTTGAAGAGTAACCTAACGAGTTAAATGAGCTTCTTCTTCATTAAAAAAGATTATTGCTTCTATTTACTTAATCATCGAAGTCAATCTTTTGTGAATAATTTAAGGATATGTATATTTACATATTTGAGGATGTCGTTGTCTTCGAAAAATTTGAGGGTGTCAATTGTTATCACAGAAGAAATTTCTATGCAAACTAGTTTTGTCAACTCAATAGCCACCTCGTCTCTCAGCTTTGCGTCGCGAAATTCTCTGGACTGGAGGAGTTGCATACGAAACACACATGATGTCGTGTGATTTTTTTACAAAGATGAAACGCATATACATATTTTCCTCTAGATAAAAGTAAATTAAGAGGAAGTAAAATAACTTTCATCGAAGGTCCAATGTTGCCAGCTATTACACTTTAAGCTGAATTTAGATATTGCCATTTCCTACTTAAAGCATTTATTTTTATCTAAATGTTTCATTCCCCATGCAAACTTGCACTTTGGATCCGAAATCTAGTGAATTCATGAAGGACTAAAATTAGTTGTTGCTCACTTCTAATTGATGCTGTCGCTGGCCGTCATTGTCCCTATTTGTGGCAAGCTCATTTGTAGTGGCATGGGCATGTGAGCTCGAGGCCGCCGCAAGCTGTGCAAGATTGGCCTCGTGCTCACAAGGGCCACGGTAGGCCTTGCGAGCTCCGCAGCAGAGCTCGGCCAAATCCACACGAGCTCTGCTGCAAAGCTCGGCCATGGCCGCTTTTGAGAAGAAGAAGCCAAAACAAGAAGAAGAAAATTTGAAGATGAAGCAATAAGGAAAGAGGGACAGGGAGAGAGAGTCTTTCCCGACCCAAAAAAACCAAAATAGAGGGAGACTTTTTGGTCTTCATGTGAAGAGGAAGAGAGAAAAATGATGGTGGGGCTAGCTCACTTGAGAAGTGTACTTGATAAATACATAATTGAATCACCAATACACGGACGTCACCCAATGAGCAGCAGCTAATTCTTGTCTAACACCGAGAAAACTGATGCGGTGAACCTATTCTCAATCGATTACTTAATAAGTTTCCTGATTTTATTTAACAAAATCCATTTCTTTTCAGTAATTACAATGGCATTCTCCGGAGTAAGAAGAGTCGAGCAACTCTAATATCTGCTGTGCCATTTGCGTTTCCCAATGTCCTGTTCAAAAGCAAATGATCAAATAGGGGGCTTTGAATGGGCTAGAACATGGCCCGTGAAACATAGACGGACCCCCGAGCTAGATCCTAACCCAACTGAAAAGCGGCCATTTTCCTGGCCCATCCACCTACAAGAATTGCAGACTTGTCCACGTCCCTTGAGCCACCATGGCAGGAATCAGGAGTCCAAAGCAAATTAGGCATGAAGAATCCCATGAATGGATTTTGTTGGAGAGGATTCCTAGAATACCCGTTAAGCTACCAATTAAGCAAACTTTCCGATTTTTCAATGTACTTACCGCGTCGTGTTATGTGTAGTTATTGATTTGAAAAGTTGGTTATCACTCTTATATCATATTTAACAAGTGCTTCGGAGACACTTGTTAACAGGATCCTTATGGAAAACGTCAAGTCCCAGAGAATGAAATTATTCTCTCTTCCTGCATTTAGATGAAACTTGCAAGATATAAAAAGGAAAATTGGACGAACTGTGTAAGATAACAAGGCGAAAAAAGATGATTTCCCCGTCAAGTTGTGATGTTATTGTCTTTATGGTTATTAACTAACCTGATGACCAATCTCTTCATGGGCAAAATTACCTCCTCTTCTTCATTGGTTTCTTCAAGCATGCTTGGTGAATCGTGATTACACGAGAGAAACTTCAAATTGCACTTTTTGGCTTTATTTTTTATTTTATGGTGCAATGACACAAGAAAATTGCTTTGAAGAACACTCAGCTACAAATTGAATTTACAGAAATTTGCAGCTAAGTAATCAGAGAAAATTATCAGTCCTCACAATTGAGTTTAATGTGTTGGGAAAATCACCAATGTGGTGATTGTTAGGAAAATCCCCTATGTTGTTTTGAAGATGACAAAGACAATCAAAGGCTACTAATGTGTGTATTGGTTGAGCAGTACCAGGTGATTTATGCACAAGCCGAGATGCAGATATCTTCCATAAACAGCACTAAAACATGTTGATATGACGAATGCACTGCTAGTGTCAAGATGCTCTGCTGATATTTAAGGTGAACAAGATATTGAGTAATTGAAGATATCTATAATCTGGAAGGATCTTCAGATATGGTGAACATTTGGAAGGACCTTGATCGAGGATGAATAAGCCGAGAAGAATGGAGATGTTCGTGATGGCTTGGAGGTACAAAGATCGGGTGAACAATTGGATGGACCTGATGATTGTGAACAAGTCTAGAACGAGAATGTTTGGTAAAGCTTGGAAGGACCATGAAGATAAACAACTTGGTAGAGTCAAAATTGTCAATATGCTTGGAAGGTCCAGAAAGATCAGCATCAATATCGGGTGAGAGCAGCTGCCTTATACAAATAAGGTGGAAGACTATGATAATATTTAAGGATTACGTGATATCCATGGTGTAATTCATTGGGAGAAGATCACAAGATGTCCTGGTACGTTTTTCTATAAACATCACCAATGAACCTAAAGATCAGCTGATTGATGATGTTTGTATCAATGCTGAGACATCATGACATTGGTGATGTTTGAATAACAAACATGTGAAGATATTCGGGATTATAGCCGTTGAAGGGTGGATATGTGCAATGGGAAGATGAGGAAGTCTATTGGGGAACAAGAGTAGGCGTCTGTTAGAAATATCAGAGTAGTCAGCGTCAGAACAGTAGCTGCGAGACATATTTCTGGGTAGCTTGCAAATGTTTAGGATAAAGGGCTATATGGGCAGCTCTATCTTTGGACAGCAGCACCAACGGATTTGTAACGGCTAGTTGATCTTTCAAGACATCTCCAACGGGAAGATTGACGATGCCTATTTAAGAGAAGACTTTCTAGGCCAAAATATTAGAGAGCACAATGTAGAATCTGAATATTTGCTATGAGCTGCTTTCCTAGTTGATATTGTTCTATTCTCTCGAAAGGTCTTCACTGTGATGATCTTGCCGTATCATAATCGTGTCAAATGTCAAGTGTGCAAGAGTAAGTGCAGTAGCTTCAAATTCAACACTCCTCGCAAAATTGCCGACGATGGTTGGCCACCCTCGTTCAAATGACTCTAGAAACAAAATACAATGCATGGGACTCAACAAAGCACATAGAAGTACTAAAAGACTCATTCTTGGATTTCTTGACTAGCTCTTAATATATATTTTCTCAATCAATTCCTCTAGAAGACTCTAAATTGAATGAAACTTGGTTCCTTTGAAAGTAGAAACATATAGTGTTTTCTATACGTATATTATTTGACTATATTGAAGCACGAAATCATCATAGAAGCTTAGAAGAAGGTGACCCTCGGATAAGTGTTGAATAAGTCTTAATTTCCTTGAGATGTTCCTTTGTAAGTTTTTTCTGAAAATTTTTAAATAATTAATCCACTTATTGTAACTCTTATGCATAGGTTGTGGAAAAGTTGACTATTCCTCCAACAAGAATCACCAAAGATAATGGGAAAACAAATTGGGATAAATTCGTAGAGCAGCACAAAGCGTTGCTTGCGGATGAACAAAAGTGGGTGAAGGACACAACAGATAAATGTATGCTCGCCTCAACTCTAATCGCCATAGTATTATTTGCCGCTCTATACAATGTGCGTAGAGGCATGAGCGGCATTACTAGAGTCCCATTGTTGTTAAGAGAGGGCTCTTTCCGGGTTTTTTCAATTTCGGATGCATTAGGTTTGTTTTCTTCTGTGATGGCCATGTTGCTATTCCTAGCCATCTTAACATCGCGGTACGAGCTGCAAGATTTTCTTGAATTGTTGCCTAAGAAGATCATAATGGACCTTTGTTTTCTCTTCCTTTCCTTGGCTTTCATGCTGGTGGCTTTTGCTGCGACTCTCACAATTGTGCTAGATAAGAGATTGGAGTCACTTCTCATTCCCATTACTTTGCTGGCCTCTCTCCCCGTGGCATTATTCGTAGTACTACAGCTTCCCCTGCTATTCCGAATGGTTAAATCCACTTATGGACCAAGCATCTTTCATCCCGAGGGCATTTGGGATGGAGTCATATATACTGAATAAGATCAGTGATTGATGCATTTGCTTTGAAGGTATAGGTCTTTGTTATAGTTGGTTGTAGCTGGGCCAATGTGTTATTTAATGTATTTCCTCGAAGTACATGAACAGTTACTAGGCAAACTTATGTTTTCTTACCTCGTTCGGAAAGATCTATTTATATAATGACTTGATCAATTTAAAGTTCAGCCTATAGATATTTCAAAATAGAACGTACATATGCATAAATCCTTATTGTTAAACATTTAGTACCAAAATGTGCTTAATATTGGAATATAATTTTTTTTAAAATTATTATTATTAATTTTTTATACAATTTAGATGCAAGAAATTTTTTTCCATCAACTTAAATATTTAGCCTCCAGGTATTTCAAAATATGCACAAGAATTAGAGATGCAAAATTAGATATTTGCTAAGATTAGATATCTGTTAGCATTAGAGGTTTGCTAAACTAACTATCAAAAGCAAATCCCTCAATAAAACTTGCACATGAGCACGCCATGTGAGTCAACAATCTTGCATGAGTTCTAACCACTCTATATATATATAGTGATTTCATGTTGAAAGTTCTATGCCAGTACAATTTCATGAAACTTTGTGAGCACCTAGGTTTATTGTAAGCTTTCCAATAAGGGTGCGAATGGTAACCATTCTGCTCCAGAAATCAAATTCTTGCCAGAAATTGATTTCTGGAATTCTTGCCAGAAATTGATTTCTGGAGGAGAAATCTGTTTGGTAAAACATGACTAATTCTGTTCCAGAAATTGATTTCTGGAACAGAAATCTATTTTGATTTGTTGATTTTTTTTGCACCTAAAAAAATTTAAATTTTACTCAAAGTGGGTGGCCACATGTATTATAAGCCATTCTGTAAAGTTTTGAAATTTTTGATTTTTTTAAATTTTTTTTTGGCACCTAAAAAATTTTAAATTTCACTCAAAGTGGGTGGCCACAGGTATTCTAAGCCATTTTGTGAAGTTTTGAATTTTTTTATTTTTTTTATTTTTTTGGGCACCTCAAAAAATTTAAATTTTACTCAAAGTGGGTGGCTATAGATATTCTAAGCCATTCTGTGAAGTTTTGAAGTTTTTTATTTTTTTATTTTTTTGGGCACATCAAAAAATTTAAATTTCACTCAAAGTGGGTGGCTACAGGTATTTTAAGCCATTTTGTGAAGTTTTGAAAATTTTTATTATTTTATTATTTTTATTTTTTTTGGGCACCTCAAAAAATTTAAATTTCACTCAAAGTAGGTGGGCACAGGTATTTTAAGTCATTTTGTAAAGTTTTGAAATTTTTGATTTTTTTTGGGCACCTCAAAAAATTTAAATTTCACTCAAAGTGGATGGCCACAGGTATTCTAAGCTATTATGTGAAGTTTTGAAGTTTTTTATTTTTTTATTTTTTTGGGCAACTCAAAAAATTTAAATTTCACTCAAAGTGGGTGGCCACGGGTATTCTAAGCCATTCTATGAAGTTTCGAAATTTTTTTATTTTTTTGGGCATCTCAAAAAATTTAAATTTCACTCAAAGTGGGTGGCCATAAGTATTCTAAGCCATTCTGTGAAGTTTTGAAATTTTTGATTTTTTGATTTTTTTTTGCACCTAAAAAAATTTAAATTTACTCAAAGTGGGTGGCCACAGGTATTCTAAACCATTCTGTAAAATTTTTTATTTTATATTTTTTGATTTTTTTTGGCACCTCAAAAAATTTAAATTTTACTCAAAGTGAGTGGCCACAGGTATTTAAAGCCATTTTGTAAAATTTTGAAGTTTTTGATTTTTTTTATTTTTTTGGGCACCTAAAAAAATTTAAATTTCACTGAAAGTGGGTGACCACAGGTATTCTAAGCCATTCTGTGAAATTTTGAAATTTTTGATTTTTTGATTTTTTTTGGCACCTCAAAAAATTTAAATTTCACTCAAAGTGGATGGCCACAGGTATTCTAAGCCATTTTGTGAAATTTTGAAATTTTTGATTTTTTCATTTTTTGAAATTTTTTATTTCTTGTAAAAAAGGAAATTTGGGCTAGAATGCATTCTAGAAGAGAGAAGCTACAAAAAGTAGCTTCTCTTTTTTGGGCCGAAACTCATTCTGGAAGCAAAAATTCATTCTAGAGCAAAAAAAAGAATGAAGTTTTACCAAACGCGTTTTTATTCCGGAATGCAAAAATTGCTCCAGAATGCATTCCAAAATTATTTTAACAAACGCATTTCTGTACCGGAATGCATTCTGGAGCAGAATTTCTGCTCCAGAATGGATTCCATGCGCGCCCTAAGACATCGTTCGCCCGATACCCCTGTTTGTCTTGAACGAAACATAACCACCTTTTCGAGGAAAACACATGGTGAAATCAAAACCCAAATGATCTAAACTGAACAAAACTTGTACCTAACAACTATAAGTCGAGCTTTCCAATGGCATGAGGGTTGCCAGAATCCAAAAATGGATTAAAGAGTTACTTGCATTCGAAACATTTATGAATTTCTGGTCAAACAACCAATCAAATCGACAGTCTTAATGCAAATCGAATATTGTATAAAAAAAATAAATAAATAAAAAATCTTAGATGCACCCGTTCAATGTGATAAGCCCATCTCGCCAGCTCACTGGTTGGGGAAACACACGGCATGACATAAGCCGTCTTTAGATGGATGCAGCAACGAATGTTAGCTTATCCCTTAGTAGAAAGGATCCCAGTTCAACTGGAAATCATATCTATAATGCGCGGATGAGCATTAGCTGTCAAGAAATTGAGGAAGCATTTGCTCCAAAGTCCAAACAGGATAACAAGTTAGAAAGCACTAATAATCAATCTGAACTCGAACTACTTACTTCAACACGCGCGAACCCGAAACAACCTTACATGAAAAATCCAGAGAAAGCCGTTAATGGCGGCGAGCATATAATCCGAACTATTATTTTCCTTTTTTTTCATTTTTCATTTTGAAGAGGCTTGGAAAGGTGGTGTTTGTTGATGGATGGGTTCTCTACTAAAATGAAATCAAGCCACTTAGCCGGTGCCACCAAGAACACCCTTAAGCTTCTTAACCTGAGCATCATCAAGGAAAGTGGCGGCCTCCACCAACTCAGAGGGCAAATCATTAGCGAAGAGAGCAAAGTCCAAAGATTTGAAGCCCAGGGCTCGGACTGCTGAAGCTGACTGTGGGAAGTGCTGGACCTTTACCAGCATCCAATTGGGTGTGCAATAGCCCCCTCTGTTGAGGTTCTTCAAGTAGACGGAGTTCGCCGGCGACGAGATGAACCCGGCACAGATTGACCCTAGGAGGACAATGAGGACCTCCGAGGTGCCCGGATGCACGTACATCGGGATTGACCTCGCCAGGGGCAATATCGAAAGTAATGGTAGCAACCAATTTGTATACGATAGGGACTATATAGTATATAGCTGCCGAGCATATTTGTAACTTATCTTAAAAGTGGCAAATAATGTTCAAACTACACTAGAATGTATATAAGTTATATTTTAGAAGTTTACTCAACTACAATTGACTACTAAATCACCAATAAGTACATGGGATACATTACTTGTCACTTAGATCCATCTCTAGCTCTAATTGAAGGAATCTCTCCTCCTGTCCTTATGTAAATAGTGGGCTTTTCTCATAAATTTTACACAAATTTTCATCCATTTGATAAAAACACATATAGCAGCCTTTCTCATCCGTTTAATACACCTGAATTTTCGCCGGCAAATTGGCCATGCTTTTTTGTAAAAATAAGAAATATATGAAAATAATAAAAAATATTAAATAAAATTTCGGCCCATCTCGCTACAGTCCGCATATACGTATTTCTAAGATATATGCATTCGGCGGCGTAGAATACAGCCGAGGGAACACACATACACGGAGCTCAGCAAATTCTTTCTCGTGTTATCAATTTCCAGGAGCTTCTACGTCGCGATTCCCTCTTCATAGTCGGCCACCGCCAGTCCATCGGTAGCCGCCGCTCGTCTCCGATCGCCGACCACCATAGACTCTTCGCATTTGAACCTCAGAGCAGAGAGTATAGGGAAGGAATTCTCACGTTTAGTTGTGATTCTGTCTCGATTTCCTCTATGAATCCTTACCCCTCTCTCTCTCTCTCTGTCACTGATTGCAGTCGCAGGTCACTTCCCCAACACCACCAGCTTCGCAGCCACAGGAAGAAGTGCTCTGTTTGCCCCTATTTTCTGGCTAATGTCATCGAAGTGCTGGATTCTCCTTCTCCCTCCGTTAGCCGGTTCCAGTCTTTGGTGCTACAACTCCTGAAGCTTTACTCGTCTGATTTGATCACCAATCGTGGTTAGCTATTACTCTTAGCCAAGCTAAATTAGCATGCCCTGCTTTTGCTGAAGGTCGGGACCGAGTGCTCGATTCCGTCAGCCAGAGAGTGACATGTCTCTTATTTCAGCATCTAGATCCTTTGGCCGAAATATCGACCACCTGTTTGATAAAATTCCCGAACCAGATCAGTGTGCGTCTCGATTCAGATTCTGACCGAGAGCTTTCCTTTGCTTGATCGATTCACTCTTTTCGTCGCATATTCTTTACTTTTGTTTCGTTTCCTTTCATTTCAGAATTTAGTAGCTATTCATTTTAGGATTTGTTGTTGACATTCTCGGATTGGATGCGTATCCAGTGTGTACATGAGATGAATCTTACTGAGTATTCCGGAACTTGACTGAGGGCCTCTTGAACGAGAATGGATTTGATCCATGCACGCTTACTTCTTGTGCTTCTCTATATGTCGATCTATGTTTGTCGTGCCGAATTGCAAACTTATTATGAGAATGCTGCTGGGTAGTTCTCTGTTGAAATTGCAAGTGTATTGAGCGAATGCTGCTATCTTGAATACCGAGTGCACGATGCATGGGCATTGAGTTGCTGCTCTTGTCATCATATGCGCATTCATTTTGAGCGCGCTGCGTTACTGGTTGGCTCATCGGTTGTATGTCCATATTGAATGCGTTGAGTTGCTGATGTGCTCACTGTGTTGTATTCGTACCTATGTGTCTGAGCTACGGATTATGTCTTTTGTGTCCGTGCTTGCTCTTCGTATGTCCTGGTATGTGTAATTGCGTAATTGCGTCATTGATGTGTTGTTCGTGCATGCCAAGTACTTGCTGTCCAGATTTCCTCTTTCATTTTGTTCTGTTCTAGTTTAGTGCGTTTCTGTCATTACTAAAGTTAACTACATTATTGGAGCCTTTAGTGTCATGCTCGTGACTGAAAAATTCAGAGGTGTAACAACTCGGTACGAGGAGACCATTGTTCAAATGCTTTTAGGCTCTATTTGTTTTTTAAAAAATGAATGATTTGAAAAATATTTTTCTAAAAATGATAATTTGTATTGCATGAAATAATTAGTCAATGAAAGATATTTTCAATATCGACAATAATTTATGTCTAAATATTTTTGTGGACAATGAATATATTCTTCGTTTATTCATTTTCGTAAGCGATACAAGTGATCATTTTTAGGAAAATGACTTCCAGATCATTCATCTTCCACGGGACAAATGCCTTGAATCATACAAAACAAGTTCAGAGATTGGATTATGTTCTTGAGGTGTTAGTATGGACATTAAGAGTGTGGTGGATACAAAATAATAAAATAAAACAAGATAGAGAAGTTCTATCTGTGAAATAAGTAAATACTTGCTCCGTCTCTACCTCATCTTTCAAGATGGGCCATTTCATTCACTTTTTAGTTATCCCTTGTGTTACTTTTCCGTTGATTTTGTATGCATCAAGATAATTGCTACATCTAAAAAAGAGTGGAATTTTCATGAATAAATGTTTTCATACACATCTAAGCCATTTGGGGCGTGTCGATAATCTTTTCATGAATAGAAATTGTTTGCATTAGTATAAGCATGTTCAGTTGTAGTCTTATTATAGATTGCATCTCATGATAAATGTAGTTACATCACATACGTCCTATATGTTCAGTATGTGATCAAAGGTAGTATCCCGTGAGAGCTTTGACTAGTCAATTCGGGCGTGCATGTTGTTTTCCTGGTTAATGATTGTATAGCTGAGTAGCGGTTGATTTCCATGAATTGCATTTTAGAGATTAGATCTGATTCATGTTACGATGCTTTTCTATTACACTTAGTGTTTAGTGGATATTACTTACTTCTCTAAAAAGAATAATAGCAATCATTTAGTTTAGAAATAGACGTAGAATAGATTTTGGATTTAGCTCACTGGGGTTTATGCCCCAGGACGAGGCCATGTATATCTTTTGCCTGACATCGTATTAGTTTTATCTTTTCACACTTTGTCTTTATCGCATTCATTGTGATTGCTTAATTAATTGATTGCACACCTATGCATGGATATCATTTGGTGGCGTAGGATAATAACATGAGCGAAGGTTGCATGAACTACATCTTTGAAAGATCGAGAATCGGTACCGAAAGCGTGTTAATTAGACAATTGGTGTAATCATGTCTACGACCTTAGAATCTCAGTTTGTAGGAAGTGAAGAGTCCTCCCGCACTTCACTTGGCTCCTGACCGGTGCCAAAGAGATAAGTAGCGACTCCGATTAGATAAAAAAAATTATTAATCAATTGAATCCTTCAAACGTCGCGATCGGTTATGGTTTGGGAGAACTCGCTCCGAACGAGAGCGAGCACCTCGATTAGAGGGACCCCCGTTCCCGTGCGAAGAATCGTTAGTCCCGCTCCTCTTGAGAACACCTTAGGCAAGGTAGCAACATCTCTCTCTCATCCATGGGGGCTTAGTCAGTTATACATACACAGAGATATGACAGTAGGAGCCAAGCATTGAAGATGGGTGATGGGCGCGATGGGGAGGTGCACTGAGGCTGGGTCAGCAATAGGGAGTAGAGGACCGTTGTGAACTTTGACCCGCAAATTCTTGTCAATGTTCAAGAAATTTCTTCGGTGGGTTCAATGAAGAGTAGGAGGGTTCTTGGGTAGGATGGAGAAATTAGTGCTAATGAATCAGTTTTTTCATGTGTTGAGAATGATGTGCGATTGGCGCATGTTGGAATCTCCATGCTAGCAAGTAGCAAGTATAGATAATTTAATATTTGGATCAATCACTCAGGTTTTCACTCACATTCTATTAGACCCACGAAATCAATCAATAAAGAATTTCGTCGGCTGAAGAGCAACCTAACTAGCTAAGATGAGCTACTTCGTCTTTGAAAAAGATTGCCATACGAGACAATCATTTGTGCATAATTTAACTATATATATTATAGTATGTTTTTAGCATTTCTCACGTGTTGGTGGGCCTCACACATGAATTGCAGGATACAATCATACAACTGTCTCTGTATCAAACGACTAAGAGGTGGCAAGAATACTTATAAAGAAACAAATAGAATAAGAAAAGAAAAGAAAATTTCCATACTAGCATTGGCAGTGCCACTTAAAATAGCCGGCATTCACATCATCAATTTTCGGTCAAAATTGGCCAAATGGACTATATTGGCAAATTGTTAAAAGGTTTATGACAAAATCGGTACAAGTGCAATAGGTTTAAAATATTTTTGGTAATTTTTCCTTTTTAGTAGCCACATAGGGTGTCAACTTGACATATAGTAATAACTCGATTACCACTTCGGCATTTTCACTTATTTTTTTAATATAAGACTAACATGAACAAGAAAAACATATAATTCAGAAATCGAATCAATAAAAAGAGTTTAAGAACGACATCAAATGATTGGTAAAAACTCAGAGCCTTTGATTTTCATTAGCTAATGGATAAAAAAGTACATAATATAGGAACTCAATTGTTTCAAAAAATGATTACATACGATGGATAATTGGTAAACATTCAGCACCTTTGGTTTCATTATGTAAGGACCCGGGGTCTACACTGTGTAATATTGTCCGCTTTGGGCCCACTGACCCTCACGGCTTTAAAACGCGTTACACAGGATAGGCCACCCAGGCCTTATAAGCAACCCCAGGACTCCCCCCTAAGCGATGTGGGACAGAGAGATGCCCCCCCTTGCCATCCTAGAAGCCTGCCAGGAGCCGCTCCTTATCCAGGCCCTCTGGCCCCGGCGACCACTCCCCGCCCTCGTCGGACCGGGTCGTTACATTCTCCCCTCCTTCGAGCACAGCGTCCTCGCTGTGGCCCCACACGCGGTCGGGAGTCGGCTCTGATACCATTTGTAAGGACCTCGGCCCCACCACGCTTTCACTGCGCCACTCCTTGTGTAATATTGTCCGCTTTGGACACTAAGTCCTCACGGCTTTAAAACGCATTACACAAAGGTTAGGGGCCAAGCCTTATAAGCAATCCCAGGACTCCCCCCTAAGCGATGTGGGACAGAGACATGCCCCCCTTGCCATCCTAGAAGCCTGCCAGGAGCCGCTCCTTGTCCAGGCCCTCTGGCCCCGGCGACCACTCCCCGCCCTCGTCGGACCGGGTCGTTACATTCTCCCCTCCTTCAAGTAACAACCCGGTCCGACGAGGGCGGGGAGTGGTCGCCGGGGCCAGAGGGCCTGGACAAGGAGCGGCTCCTGGCAGGCTTCTAGGATGGCAAGGGAGGGGCATCTCTCTGTCCCACATCGCTTAGGGAGGGAGTCCTGGGGTTGCTTATAAGGCCTGGGTGGCCTATCCTGTATAACGCGTTTTAAAGCCGTGAGGGTCAGTGGGCCCAAAGCGGACAATATTACACAGTGTAGACCCCGGGTCCTTACAAATGGTGCTTCTAGGATGGCAAGGGGGGCATGTCTCTGTCTCACATCGCTTAGGGGGGGAGTCCTGGGATTGCTTATAAGGCTTGGCCCCTAACCTTTGTGTAACGCGTTTTAAAGCCGTGAGGACTTAGTGTGGAAGCGTGGTGGGGCCGAGGTCCTTACACATTAACCCGATTACAATATCTTATATCTCCATTTAAATAATGATGATGATGATGATGATGATGATGATATATATATATATATATATATATGAGTTAATTGATAGTTCCTTTTTTTGAAAATAGAGAAATTGCCTCAGTTCATTAAAGTTGTTCTTCCGAGCCCGCCTTTCTCTACCACCTCTGTTTCCACCAGTGCTCGGTCAGCAACGGTTCGCTCATGGTGAACGGGACCACAGTAGAGATGCTAGTGGATGCAGCGAGGTAGATCGCCGGAGACGGCGAGGTGGAGTGTGGTGATAGTGCAGCAGCCTGGTTGAACAAGTAGAAAGAAAGGAAGAAAGAGAGGGGGTGGGCTGATTTTGGTTTTCTCTGTTTCTTTTATTTGTTTTTTTGTTATATTTTAGGGTTATGTATTGGTAACATTCAAGAGTGTAACCCACATGAACTGATTGGAGGTAATTTTTTCTGACCAACAATGGAGGAAAACATGTTCCCAGTAAAAATTAAATTGCCAAATGTAGGAACGAAAACTATTCAAGTTAGATTTTTAGGTTGCACAGGTTGATCTAAGTTGTTTTTTTAGATATTCAACCATAATTACCAAAGATGGGCAAGGCCTTCTTTCACTTGTCCAATGAAATTTTCCCTTTGTTCGAAACCATCAACACCTCACTGTTTTGACAGTGCACCATCTCTACATTATAAAAGTAAATCTAATACCATTCTTGGCTGCGACCCGAAATTTCAAAAATATCCATAATTGAAAATTAGGTAACGATAACCATGTATTTTAAACAGTGGTTAAAATGGCAATTTACAAAGATCCACAAAAGTATGTTTTTACAAAAATCTCAACCATTGATTATAAATTCGAATTGAAGCTTTTTCATCCTATGATAATTTAAATTACGTTCTATACTAAGCTCCATCAGTCTTCTTCTTTCTTCGTTAATTTATTCATTTTTCCTACTTTTGCGCCCTTTCCTTGTTACTATTAACCATAGAACACCTTTTTTTTTTTTTTTTCTGGCCGGGGTTTGCCAGTTCGCACCTTGCCCGCAGAGCCGCATATCCGTAGGCAACTACTGAGCCCCACTAGACACAAAAGAAAAAGGACTAACCTGGTCCGAATTCGGTGGACAAAATAATACGACTCTTTTTCACCAAAAAAAAACCACCCTTTCATAATTTTACCAGGGTGTCATTACGACCGAGTCGAGATGTTTTACTCTATTATCAGTCCATGCAGAAAAGCTCAAATATGAACCGCCCTCTCTCTCTTATCTCTTATCTCTTTCGTGCCGATGTCTTGTCTCTTATCCAAAACCTATATGTCTGAAGAAAACTTTACACCGTGATTGTACAAAATAAAAGGCCATCGAAACAGGATTTATATTATGGACACTATAAGTGTACAATACCTTTTTACTCAAGCGGTCTTAGAATGGAAAGAAAAATCTACTTATGGAGTATATCTACATGTTAAAAATAAAAGGTGTATAACCTGCTCATGTAAAGAAATTTCTGCATCACTAGTGCATTGAATAAAGATCCATTGAATTGTGTTATTTGCAAAGCAGCGGATGGTGGAAGAAAAGGAAAAACTAATTATGCGACACTTGTATCTTCTTTTCGTAAGATTTCCAAATTTGCAGTTCTGTAAAGAAAAGGAAGTTGCATTAATTTGTCGATGTCATAGAATTATAAAATGAAATTGCCGTTCAGGAAAAGAGAATGGTACGAGTGTTGGTTCCTTGCGTGAAATGTGAACGATTCGAAAAGAGAAAGTACACTACAAAAAAAGTAGTTTTTAGCGACAAATTTTGCCACGAAAAAAATGGAAAAATTCATCGCTAAACGAATTTGCGACAAAAAAAATTTCGTCGCCAATTCGGCGTTGCAAAATTTAGCGACAAATTTTTTCAATTTCCGTCGCTAAATTGCGACGAAAAATATTCATCGCAAAATTCATCGCTAATTATTCGTCACAAAATTCGTTGCTAATTAGCCACGAAATTTATTCGTGACAAAATTCGTCGCTAATTTTTTGTCGCAAAATTCGTCGTTAATTTTCCGTCACGAAATTCGTCGCAAAATTTGTCGCTAATTTTTCGTCGCAAAATTCGTCACTAATTTGCCACGAAATTTTTTTACTTTTGCCACGAACATCGTTCCGGAACGAATTTAGCGACGAATTTTTATTAATTCTTTTAGCGAAAAGTTAACGACGAATGTTGTTTAGGGACGATTTAGAATTTAAATATAATTAATAGCAAAATTAATTTCTAGAATTTATATTTGACAATGATGAAGCACTTAATAACATCAAAATTTAGTGCTTAAATACATAATGATATGATGATGAAATACACAATGCTCAAAATTTAGTGCTTAAAAATGGAAATTTTAACTAGCAAGGACTAAGGACCGAGAAAATCATCATCACCATCAGCAATGTCATCATCATCATATCGCTCATCATTGTGCCCATCACCTATTGGATTAGTCGGAGGTACAGGAGGAACCTCATCGTGATCGAGGTTGAGGTGTCGCAAGATCAATTGCATTTGTTGTTTGACCACTCTTATTTCTTCGACCTTCTCTACAAGTAAATGTTTCAGTTGGCTCAATTTTTGGGTTATTTGCTCCTCAAGTCGTGTCCTCCTCGAAACAGCCGCATTGGAGGATGAAGTTGTAGCAGCTTGCGTTGTGTATACCCTTGACAAGGATCCCATCCCAAATATTTTTCCTTATTTCATCCCACCCGATGCCTCCACCCATAATGCCATACTGTCAACTGATGGCTCAGACGCAGCAACACCATCACCACCACTACCACTACCACTACCACTACCACTACCACTACTCATTAAAAGTTCATCATATTTTTCCTGCATTAACAATATATATAAAAATAAAACAACTTCATATATATAACTACAATAAATATTAAAAGCATTCATGATTTTCATTCTAGTTTCCATAAACTTACGTACCTTATTAGCTTTTGCTCGATCGCCAGTTCATGTCTTATCTTTTTTTTGAAATATGCGTTCAAATGTAGCTGTATATGTCGGTTCCATCCCCAATTCATTTGCCTACAAAATATAAACATAAATGAGTAATTGAATTAAATTAACTTACAACATATTCAACAAACTTACCATTCTTTTTTTATGCTCCCCGATGTTGATAGAGCCCCCAGCATATGTAACAGACCCTTCACTAGAACTAGAAGCTCGATTCTTCTTATTCTGTTCACTCATTTGCTTATTCTTTTCAGTTTCCCAATTTCTCTTAATTTCGGTCCAATTGTCACCGTAATAAAATCAGGCTTTACTTGACTTATCTTTGCTTTGTTCATCATATTTCGTATGTGATCACCGACTTTTTTCTTAAAAATTCTTTTAACTTCATCTTCTTCCATTTCATCCAACCTGAACTTCCGTTGCATTAATAGAAAAACAACTGAAAGTTATTACCATGCACCAGACAATTCGGCAATGGATTTTCTGAAGTTCATATCCATTACTACTTAATGTGGGACTTCCCTAACACGGCCACTAGAAACACCTACAAGAACAAAACTTACCTTGAACTCATTCCACCACAAACCCTTTACTTCTTTTGGAGCGCTGTTATAACTAATATACTGCCCCCTCCAAGAGTTATTGACTATTTTTTTAAGTTGCCTCACAACATACGTAGCATCCGTGAATCTGCAAACATGTTAGAAAGAACGATATGGACAATTGAACAATGAAGCATACGGATAATTTGCAATATGGACAATTCAGTTGACTGAAATCTAAAACTCTAAATAACACATAATTAAAAAAAATGAAGTACTTACGAATCTCCATATGGGCATATCATGAGTCGGCTATCTTCTTCACTTGTGTTTCCCTCATCATTCGAGTGTTGCACTGAAGAAGAAGGTGGAACTGAAGGACCAATATGTTCTTGAGGGTCGGAAGAAGGGCCAATGTGTCCATGTTGTCCATCAGCATGTAGTGGTTGAGGGAAACATGAAATGGCAGGGGAAGAGGAAAAGGACGGGGATGAGGACGAGGAAGGGGAAGGCACTGCTCTTCTTTGTGAAACTGAACCATGCATGTGATGTCCACATTTATACTGACAAGTAGAAAGGTTAGACAAATATCTTAAAAAACATGAACACATAATGACATACATCATGAAGCTTACCATTTTGTTTCAGAGAGCAAGAGATAAATTTGAGAAAACGAAACAAACTTTGTAGATAGGAAATCCGCTTCTTGAGTTCAACACTGATTTCAACTCACGGGCGGAGTTCTTATGGTCTCATGGATTGATATCAGATGCAACCTACGAAAGTTTCAAGACAATCTCACATTCTTGAAATTATAGGATGTGAAAAGAACATATTGTCTGCTTCACCCCTCTAATCCTATAGCATGATTCTGAGATTGAGGCATCCATTAAGTAGTACATGACTTCACATGGCAAAACTCAGAAATCACATTTGACCGATTCAAGGTAGGAAAAAGCCTATTCATCTTGGAAAAAAAACAAATAGTTGTTAGGGAAGTTACAATTGATATTCCTAACCGTTTAAGATAATCAGGCTTTCAAGGAATTAGAAGTTAATCATTAGAAGAACTGGATGTACAAAAATTCTGTGAAAACTAGGTTCATGGCATATTCGATTATTTGACAGAAAACTTAGCACAGAAAATCTTAGAAGGAACTGCACAGCCATTACTAATAAAGGATATCATGCATCTACATTGATGGGCGAGTCCCATTAGATGGGGAAAGACGTGAACGACTAAAGAAAAACAAGGATTGAACACTTCACGGATGCGAGATTTGTCTAGACAAGTTTCAAGCAATCAACAACATTTACTCGGGCTGATTAACCTTATGGAAGAGAGTCGTGTGCAATATAGTTGATTTGGTGCTTGTCCAGGAACTTTGGTGTGATCACCCATGGAGCATCAGGAATGACTTCATCTACCTAGCTGCATGAAAAAATGGAAAAAACTGAGAAATGACAAAAGATCGACCAGTTCACGTAGGAGGATGCCACCCATATCAACAGAAACAAATACTTTGAAGAACAAGGGTAAAGAGCAGGAACTTACTCCTCCTTAGAATTCAATGTGAAGAACGCCAAATCTGAAGAAAGAGAACGCCAAATCGTCGGAGGAACCGTCAAGAGAGAGAGAGAACAAGAATTGATCGACAGAGAGAGAATGGCGAGAGAAAGCCCTAATTGTACCTCAAATCAAGACGATGCCGTTTCGGCAATGAGCGACGGATTTTCGCAAAAGTTTAATTCCGTTGCTAAATCCGTCGCTAAAATTAGCAACGGATTGTAATAATTTCGTCGCTAATTAGCGATGGATTTAGCGACGGATTTTTAAAAGGTAACTCGTCTGTTGCGAAAGTTAAATCCGTCGCTAAATCCGTCACTAATTAGTGACGAATTAAAAGTCATCGCTAATTAGCGATGGATTTAGGGATGGAATTCACAAATACTATTTTAAGTTCAATCCGTTGCTAAATCCGTCGCTAATTAGCGATGGATTTCGCAACGGATTTGTAAAAAGTAACCCGTCTGCCGCGAAAGTGAAATCCGTCGCTAATTAGCGATGGAATAAAATTCGTCGCTAATTAGCGACGGATTTCACAAATACTATTTAAAGTTCAATCCATCGCTAATTAGCGATGGATTAAAATTCGTCGCTAATTAGCGATTGATTTAGGGACAAATTTCACAAATAGTATTTTTAAGTTCAATCCGTCGCTAATTAGCGATGGATTTGGCGACGGATTTCACAAATACTGTTTTAAAGTTCAATCCATCGCTAAATCCGTTGCTAATTAGCGACGGATTAAAATTCGTCGCTAATTAGCAATTGATTTAGGGACCGATTTTACAAATACTATTTGTTGGATAAAAAACGCGAAAATCTCTCTTAATCAATGAAAAAAAAATCTAGCCGCAGTATAAATAGGACTCCCCAAACCCTCCGCATCACGAACTAAATCTCAATTTTTTTCTCCACTTTTGGGTCGCACAAAAAATATGTCAGGTTGGGTGATGAACCGGACCGAGTACATAAAATTCAAGACATATTTAACACTATTTTTAAGTTCAATCTGTCGCTAATTAGCGACGGATTTAGTGACGGATTTCACAAATAGTATTTTTAAGTTCAATCCGTCGCATATTAGGGACGGATTAAAATTCGTCGCTAATTACAGATGGATTTAGGGACGGATTTTAAAAACGGTAGCGAAAGTTAATTTCGTCGCTAAATCCATCGCTAATTATCGACGGAATTAGCGACGAAAATAAAATAGTCGAAAACGTCCCGCGAAAGTTACTTTCGTCGCTATTTCCGTAGCAAATTAGCGACGAAATCAGCAACGAACTATAAAAATAGTCGCGTTCGTTGCTATTTCCGTCGCATATTAGCGACGAATTGGCATTCTTCGCTATTTCCACGGCTAAATCCTTGGTTTTTTGTAGTGTAATTTTGCAACGAAATTAGCGACGACGCAAATCAGCGACGAAATTAGAGACGACCTATTATATTAAAAATTAAGCAAATAAAAATTGTCGCCAATGTCATCGCTAATTTTGCGACGAAATTATGTTTGTCGCCAATTAGCAACGAAATTAGGGACGGCCTTTCATATTAGCAATTCATCAAATAAATAATAATAATAACAATAATAATGATAATAATAATAATAACAACAACAATAGTTATGACAACAACAATAACTCACATGTCACAATAATAATAATAATTACACATAATTAATAAAGTCTCAAAAATCATAATCTTAATATTCACCTTCGTTTTCATCTTCGTCTTCGTCTTCGTCTTCGTCTTCGTCTTCATCTTCGTCTTCATCTTCATCTTCATCTTCAGCTTCGTTTTCGTCTTGATCTTCATATTCATCCTCTGTTTCAAAATCAGATTCTGCAACACCTTCTAGATTTGATTTGCGAATTTCAGTTGCATCCACATCTACCATTGCTCCACATGGATCTCATAAAGTTGGAATGTTATATTCCTCAGTTTCAATCGCATTACAGACTTCCTCTTGTTGATATGCTGTATTCTTCCAGTGTTCCTCGATTTTTCTTCGTGCTTTGATTTTACATACAGCCCACCAATCAGCTTTGTCACATTTCAAACTAAGATATAATGCATAATATACTTGAATTGCTTATTGTGCCAAGACAAATGGTTCATATTTCATATATCTTTTCTTGTGATTTATTTCAACCAAATTAAACTTCGTATGCACCTTCATTCCTTTCACGGGGTCGAACCACATGCACTTAAATAACACAATCCGCATTAATGGTCCATGGTACTCTATCTCTATGATTTCATCCAACAAGCCATAAAAATCATCTTTTGAACTGCCACCATTGGATGACCGAACACACACACCACTATTCATTGTGGCTTTTCCTATTCCATATTCTTGAATGTGAAAACTATACCCGTTTATGAAATATGCTGGCCAGCTTTGTACTCTTGACTTTGGATCCCATGACAGATGATATAGCAATCCTTGCTCTTCAACTTGATCATGATTACTGTGAACCTAAGGTCACAGTCGCAAAGTCAATAATATATATTTTAAAAAATTATGTATAAAATATTAATAACTTGGTTTTGGTCCATAGGCAACTTACATATGTTTTGAATAATGCTGCAAATTCTTTATCGTACATACAGTCAAACTCATTTGGTGGTAGTTCATACATTGAGGTTTGAAAAATCCTATTAACAAATACCATTTATATATTAGCAAATGTTTGACACACAATACATATATTTGCAAATGTATACTTACTCGAAGTATGGCTCCACTTCTGGACAGTTTAATAAAATATATGTATGGGCTGCTTGCAATTCTTCGCCTGTTAAGTAATGCAACGTACATGCACCGCTTGGTCGATCAAGATAATTGAAAATAGATAATGATTTGCAATTGGGATCAATGGGGTCCTCATCATTTCTTCCTGCTCTTCGCCTCTTGCACTGCACGTGCGGCTCAAAATAATATGATATAAATGTTGTCACTTCTTCCACAATATATGCATTACAAATTGAAGCTTCAACACATGCCTTATTCTTCACTTTTTTCTTCAAATGATATAAGAACCTAGTTGCAATAGAAAGAAGTTTATCGGAACATAATATACAATAAAGTAATTTGGAATTTATTAAAAAAAAATTTACCTCTCAAATGGATACATCCATTGAAATTGGACGAGACCTGCAACTTTGGCCTCATAAGGCAAGTGAACTAAGAGATGTTCCATTGAATTAAAAAACGATGGAAGAAATATCATTTCTAAGTTGCAAAGAATAATTGGAATATCTCTCTCTAGTTTTTCCATGTGTGATGCTTTTAATACTGTTGAGCAAATATCATGAAGGAAATTACTTAACTTTGTAATGGTGCACCATACAAAGTTTGGTAGAAGTTCCTTGAAAGCTATTGAAATTAGTATTTCCATAAATATATGACAATCATGACTCTTCAAACCTGTCAACTTGCATTCATTCAAATCAACACATCTCCCGAGGTTCGAAGCATATCCATTAGGAAACCGCACATATTTCAACCATTGATAGATAACCTGTCTTTGCTCCTTGTCCAATGTATAAACTGCTTTTGGTTTTGGTCCCTTGCTGCTTGCATCCACATCTAGTGTTGGCTGATCACAAATATCTCTCATATCTTTTCTTGCATTCAAGTTGTCTTTTGTTTTTCCAGTGACATCCATCACAGTATTTATGACATTGTCGAAAATATTCTTTTCTATGTGCATGACGTCAAGATTATGATGAATAAGATGGGCTTTCCAATATGGTAGATCCCAAAATATACCGCATTTAGTCTACTTATGTGTACTTCCGTAAGCAATAGTTATGCCATGAGGGTTTTCAACAACAGTTGGAAAGTCCTACACTCGCTCCCAAATTTGATCACCGGTCAACCTCAATGGTGGAGGTGTTCTTTCAATCCTATTCTTGATGAACTCTTTTTTATTCCTTCTGAATGTATGATTTATCGACAAAAATTGTCTGTGACAGTCAAAATAGCTGGGCTTCTTACCATGTCTTAATCTAAATGACTTTGATCTCTCCAAATATATCGGACATCCTAAGATCCCAGCTATACTCCATCCATATAACATTCCATAAGCTGAAAAGTCATTTATCGTCCAAAGAAGAGCAGCCTTCATTACAAATGTTTGATCAACAGAAATATCATATGTAAGGACACCTTCATCCCATAGCCGTTGTAACTCTTCAATCAATGGTTGCATATAAATATCTATCAACTTTTTTGGATTTTGTGGGCCAGTCATGATCAATGTCAAAAACATATAAGGTGTCTTCATGCACATACTAGGTGGAAGATTGTACGGAGTTAAGATAACTGACCAACATGAATAACTTTTTCCTGATTTCCCAAATAGGGTAAATCCATCAGTACATAGACTTAACATGATGTTTCGAGGTTCTATCGCAAACTCATGGTATATTCTATCAAAATGTTTCCATGCCTCTGCATCTGAAAGATGACACGTTAGACTATCTTCTGTTTCATGATTTGCATATCAAGTCATGTGTTCAGCAGTGCCTTGAGACACATAAAGCCTTTGCAATCTGAGGATTAAGGGCAGATAAAACATTTGCTTGCATGGTCTACGTTTCTGATTACGACCCTGCCTCATGTTAATCTTGTACCTAAGTTGGCTACAGAATTTACAAGATTCTGCATTTTTGTCAGCTCTCCAATATAACTTACAACCCTACTACATACATCAATCCTTACAACTAAAAGACTTAAGTTATGTACTAGCTTCTTCATATTGTAAAAATCACTTAGTACGATATTATCACGAGGCATTATTTCCCGCATTACGTCAACAAAAGAGTTGAAGCAGTTCTCAGACACATTATGCTCTGCCTTGATATTTAACAGTTTTGATGTCACTGATAACTTAGTGTGGTTGTCACAACCTGCCCATAAAGGTTCATCTGCTGCTTTCAACACTTCCCAGAACTGATTAGATGGAAAAGTTCCATTACACACATTCTCATCAAAACCTGTTACTCCTATCTCTTCCAATTGTGATGCATGACTAGTACCCACTTGTTCAAGTGTAGGAGTAAAACTAGTACTTGCATGGTTCGATTCTGAAACAAAATTCTGACCACCTGCATCAATCACTATCCTCTGGTATGTGTTCAATTGGTTATAATAGCTACATTCTTTCCGAACTAAAAATTGATCACTTCTTTGATATCCTTCATCAGATATAAATTGTTCATCATGGCAAGTCCAATTATAGTAGTTCGGAGTAAACCCAAACCTACAAAGATGTTATCTAACTTTATCAAACACATAAAATTTATCATTACTGCACTTTTTATACGGATACCTTAACTTATTTCCATCCATGAACTCAAATTTACTACTAGCAAAGTCCAAAAATAGTTCCAACCCAGTACGAAACTCATCGGTCAATCCTCGACATCTAGATAAGTTCTTATTATATATCCAAGCCCTATCCCTTTGCATTGTGTCGGTATAAAAATTAAAATATCTCATAAAATATTAAAAATATCATATCTACTGTTCTACTGTTTAATATTCTTAATTAAAACCATAAATTTCTAAAAATTAAAATTGTGTTTTTGACGAAACAATTACTCTGAAATTGAAAAAAATGAAAAAATTACCACGTCAAGAAGACTTATTTGATTGCAACGTGGTCAATTTGATGAGAATTGACTGAAATCTTTGTGGTATAATATGGTCAATTTGATGAGAATTGCAACGTTCACTTGGATTGTGAGACCTTCAAATGGACACGTACCTAAAAAAAAGAAAAATTACTTAACAAATTTTTTTTTTCAAATTTTTTTTTTGCCCTATATCCGGTCGCCGGACCGGCGACCGGGCGTCATCCGAGCCGAGCGAACCGGCCAGCCGGCCTCGCCGGGCGCCGGGCGAGGCCAGGTCAAGCGGCTTTGCCATGGTCGCTCGACCTCGCCGTCGCCCTAGATCTGGGCAACGGCAAGGTCCGGCCATGGCGAGGTCGAGTGGCCATGGCGATGCTGTTCGACCTTGCCCGGATCTGGGGGAGGTTGAGCGGCCTCACCATGGCTGCCGGTCGACCTCGCCGTCGCCCAAATCTGTGGGTGAGGGCGAGGTCAACCGGCAGCCATGGCGAGGCCGCTCGGCCTCCCCCAGATCTGGGCGAGGTTGAGCGGCCTCACCATGGCTGTCGCTGGACCTCGCCCATGGCCGACGAGGTGACCTCGCCGGTCTCAGCCTCTCGCCGATCCGGCAACTGGAGGGGGGAAGATAGGAAAAAAAAAGAGGAAAAAAAGTCTAAAAAATTAAAAAATTTCGAAATTACAGACGAATAGTTTTGTGACGAAATATCTTCATCACTAATTAGCCACGGAATTAGTCCCGACACTTACCGGCAGAAAAGCTTTACAGAGACTGATTTGCGCGCGCGTGGAGAGGTTTATCGAGAGAAACGAAAGAGGGAGAGGGAGGGAGAACAGCGTAGGGGGTTATGAGGAGTCAACAGTGAGAGAGAAAGAGAAATTGGGGGTGAGGGGTGGGTAGATTACAATTAGCGACGAAAAAAGTACATCGCTAATTTAGCAATGAATTTAGCGACGAATATCGTTTGTCGCCAATTAGCGACGAAATTTTTGTTACGTCACAAATTAGTGACGAATATATTTTCGTGGAAAATTCCGTCGTAAATTAACGACGAATTTAATTTTCGTAGCAAATTCCGTCGTTAATTTGTGACAAATTTTGTTTTTCGTCGCAAATTCCGTCGCTAATTAGTGACGATTTTTTTTTACGTCGCTAATTAGTGGCGAATTTTTTTTTGTCGCTAATTAGCGACGAATGTTTTTTCTGTCGCTAATTTGCGACGAATTTTTTTTTCGTCGCAAATTAGCGACGAATTTTATTTTTGTTGCAAATTCCGTCATTAATTTAGCGACAAATTTTTTTCCGTCACTAATTTGCGACGAAAAAAAATTGGCCCAAATTAGCAACGAATGTGTTTTCTGTAGCTAATTTGCGACAAATTTTTTTTTCGTCGCTAATTAGCGACGAAATTTTTTTTTCGTCACAAATTCCGTCGCTAATTTTAGATGAATTTTTTTTTCATCGCAAATTAACGATGAACTTTTTTTTCGTCGCAAATTCCGTCGCTAATTAGCGACAAATTTTTTTTTTATCGCAAATGAGCGACAAATTTCGTTTTCGTCGCAAATTCCTTCGGAAATTAGCGACGAAAAATTTTTTGTCGCTAATTTTCCGTGGCTAAATCTTTGTTTTTTTGTAGTGGTAGTCAACTAGAGAAAGTGTTTATGATATTCCGAATTTCAGCACATTTTTGGGATTTATAAAACGTGTAATTCGTTAGTGCGCTTATAATAAAATCTCGCCCGAAACTGATCACTCTTGGGTTATTATTTTAAAATTAGAGATTTCGCTATAATCGCACTCGATCGAATTTGGCCGTTATTTAGAGCCCAAACTTTGACGTCGAATTTCTCGGAGTTCCGGGATGAATTTAATTGGACGGTGTCGATATTATTGTGGCCAGCGTCGAGATTGCCAGGAATAGTGGAAAAGTGGATTTTTGACCTGGTGCGGATTTGGACTAGTAGACATCCCTCGGGGTAGTTTGAATTAATTAATTTGGCCTTTGTCCCTTATTATATTCTAGAATTAATTTGGACCGTAGGATCGTTTTTAGATTTGAATTCCGGCCGTTGGATCGCACTCGATCACGTTGACTTTTCTCTCTCTCTCTCTCCTCTGTCGTGCCCCTCCCCTACGCGCGACGTCCCCTCCCCCTGCCCGTACGTCCTCTCTCTCTCTGCCCCACGCACGTCCCCTCTCTCTTTCTCTCTCCTCCTTTCTCTCTTCCTCTTCCTCTTCCTCTTCCTCCTTTCTTCTTCTCCTTCCTTCTTCCTCCCGCGACTGGTTCTGCTCCACCTCAATCCTGCTCACCAACCGCCGCTCGACCGTCCCTCCGCCTCCGCCCGATGCCGCCCCACCAGCTACCGACGCCGCCGTCCTCTTCGCGCCGTCACCGCGCCGCCGCGTCATCCGGCAGCTCCGCCCCGACTCAGCTTTCTTCTCCTCCCGAGCGCGCGAGCTCGGCTCGCCGCCGCGCCTGCCGACTCCAGCCACTTCTCCCATCCACCCCGCCAGCTCACCTGCTCCGCCTGGCCCTGGGTCGCCGCCGTGATGACCAAATCGCCGCCCGAATTGATTGTTGTTTCCCGGTGAGCCTGAGGTCGCCGTCGCTTGTCGCTGCGTCCGACGAGTTCCAACCACCGTCCAGCCATCCGGTCAGCTCCCCAGCACCGCCTTGACGCCTGAGCTCTACCGTCGCCGTCGCCCAGCGTCCCCGTCGCCGTTGCGGCGACTCCTCTTTCTCTTCTTCCTCGCCTTTCCGCCATCTCCGCCGCGTCGCCGCCATTGTTGCCGCCACCGCAAGCGGCTGTCGACCAACCGAAACGCCCGGCCGCCTAACCACTGGCGCCGTCGGCCAGCCAGCCCGCGGCCAGGACGCCCGGGCCGTGGCCGAGCCGTTGTCCGCTCAGCCCAGGCCGTACCTGTCGCCTAGCCCGTGCCCAGCCGCTACCCTTGACGTGGCCGAGCGCCGCGCCGAGTCATGGCCAAGCCCCGCGCCCTCGCCCGTGCCGGACCAGCACTGTTCACCCGGGGCCATTTTAGGCCCGAGCCGACTTTTCCGGGGCCAAAACCTAGTAAGCAACTTCCTAAACCCTACTTAATATAGTGGGTATGTTTAGACTTGTTTATGGTGTAATTTAGTACCGGTTTAGGAATTAAATTAAGAGTGGATTAGTTAAATTGATTGTGCTCAATTTGTGAATTATTGTGGTGGTGATTGTGTGGCTAATTTAGTGATTGATTGAGATGAATAATATAACTGAGTTGTTGTGGCGCTTGTGGGTGAAATGGATTAATTGAATGTGCCGACTTGAATGTCGGATCGGTAGGCTGATGTGGAGAGCGTGAATTGAATTGGCTGTTTTGGTGTGTCAGATTGACATTGGTGAAAGTATGGTGATTTGAGTTTGAATTATACGACTGAGGAAACGATGAATTTTGTGTGGTGGTGCATGTGCATGAGAAAAGCCCGGATCGATTAGAGGGTTGAGCCTGAGGCGCAGTGGCGCGGGCTGTGAGATTGGGCCTGAGGTGCAGTGGCGCGGGCAGTGTGAAAGGACCTGGGAGGTCATGAGAAAGTTGCTCGACCACGAATGCGAATCAAGTGTGATTGAATTGAGTGAATGTACTTGTGTATGGCGCTCGACTGATGGCGAGGTGTTTGTGGGATATTGTGATATTCATGTGATTCTACTAATATGCAGAGTTAGCACGTATTTCGAGGCGAGGTAAGTATGTCGTGTAGAATTGATTGTGATGGCTGGTGAATTGTATGTTAGACTTGTCTGGGTACGCATTGGCGTAGGTGGGGTATAAGTTGTCTGCTTGTTGAGATTTATTCTTATTGCTGTAGTGCAAACATTTTCAGATCTTCGACCTTGAGCATGTCGCCAGTTAGGCGTTTTGGGGTTCCCATGCATATGGTGCATGATGAGAACGAATACTCGGGACTGAACCTGGATGAGATGTACATTAGGCACCGTACCACTGTTTAGGTAGACGTGGGACTAGAGGAGCTGGAACGCCATACCTATTTGGCTTGGTCCCATAGGGTCGGGTTGGTGAATTCTAGGCTAATCCGAGGTTTTGAGGGGTTGCAGCATGCCAACGAGGGTGCGGTAAATTAGGATACCTGGGATAAGTTCACTCCCGATGGCGAGGTGTCAGATCCCGACAGTCCTCCGGAGAACCCTGGTCCAGAACCGACGCCCGTTCCAAAGCCCAAACCCGAGCTCGTACCGGAGCCCGAGCCCAAGCCCAAAGAGGAGCCTATGGTGTCCGAGCATGAGGAGGAGGAGGAGGAGGAGCCGATCGAGATCGACTCGGACTCAGAGTTAAAACCCTCAGGGTTCGATTCGGATTGGGCGCCGTAGGATGTTTAGGAGTTGGGCTTGGAAACCTTTTGGTAGAGTCCCTTTTTGTGCAGTTAGTAGTCTACCCGGCCACCTGTTCCTTTTTTATGACGAAGGTGGATTTGAGCCCTAGAGGCCTAATGTATGAATATTTGTATTTTCAAGTTAATGTACGAGTTTATTAATTTGTGCTTGTTCTACCCCGTTGTCATTATTAATTGTCTGGGTTGTTTAAATTTCGCTTCCGTTTGCGTACGATTTTGGGTGTTCCGTTTGGGATCGGCGACGTGTCCTGGGACGTCGCGATCAATACGACCTCTTGGAAGGGTTGTCACGGGCCCGTCGGGGTTCGGGGCATGATAGCCCGGTTGATTTGGTATCAGAGCCAGGTTAGCTCGATCTAAGTTGGTAGAAACCTGGAGTGATAAGGAGCGTTGATGTTGGGGTAGCCAATTAGGGAGACTTGTGTGCCATGCGTACCCCAGATTGTTTGATTATGATTGCGGAGTGATTTTTATGCAATAAAGTGTGAGGTGCAGGTGCGTCAGGACTTGAGGTAAGTGCACGAACTCTGTTGATTGTGATTGGGTGTTTTTTGTAATTGGCTGCCTCCTTAATGAATTGTGTTGTGATTCACTGCCTAGGGCTTTAAACTGGTGTAGTTGGCCTAAGTTTCTAATTCCTGTGTGGAATTATAGCTGGTGAGCTTTTGTGAGAATTAGAAAGATGAGTAATCGAGGTCGAGGTTGAGGTAGAGGTCGAGGTAGAGGCCGAGGTCGAGGTCGTGTAGCCCCGCAAGCTGGAGTTGTGGGGGATCCCAGGTTGGATGAAATGTGGAGGGTACTTGAGGAAGCAGGAGTATTATCGGGTAGACAGACGGGGGAAAGGAGTGCTACTGTCGCCGCTGCAGCTGCCAGCGAGATTATTGGGAATAATGGAAATCAGGGGAATAATGTGATTGGTGGAAATCCTGGTATAGTGCGAGTAAATGTTAACAGACCGATGTCCAAGCTAGTCGAGCAGTTTCTGAGGTTGAAACCCCCGAAGTTTGATGGGAGAGGCGATCCCGAGGTTGCACCAAGATGGGTAGAAGAGTTAGAGAAAGTTTTTGAGGTGTTGGGGTGCACTGGGGAAGATAAGGTAACGCTAGCAGTCTACCAGCTTCAGAACAATGCAAGTGATTGGTGGAGGGCCACCAGAGGTCAAGTTTTCCCCACTGGTACTGCTCCGAATTGGACCATCTTCGCTGAGACCTTCAATGGCAAGTACTTCTCGAAAAGCGCCCGAGAGCAGAAACTGACAGAATTTGTGAGACTTCGTCAGGGTCAGACGTTAGTGTTTCAGTATGAAGCCGAGTTTGCGAGATTGTCCAAATTTGCCCCCATAATGGTGGAGGATCCAACGAACAAAGCTAGGAGGTTCCAAGATGGGCTGAAGCTGGACCTTTGCAGTCAGATGATCTCCTTGAACTTGAAAGGCTATAATGAGATATATGAAAGGGCTCAGGCAATTGAGCGAGATCAGGCGGATCGGGCTGTCGTTTTTGGATCGCGGTATGCCCCGGCTAGGGACAACCGTCAATTTGGGAAAAGACCCATGGCAGGAAATAGCCGTTTTGTCCCTCCCGTTCGGAGAAACATAGGGAAGCCAAACCGTTACCAGAACGCCCCCTGTAGGCTGTGCGGAGGAAGACACGGGAATAGACCTTGCCCAAGTAGGGGTGGAGCATGTTATACATGTAGTGGAAGGGGCCACCAAATGAGGGACTGTTCTAACAACAGGCAGGCCAGGTCACCTACATGCTACCACTGCCGCCCCGGAATGGAAATCAAATTGGAGCCATCCAGCCGGCCAACCAGAATAGGCCACCGGCCAAGGACGGGTGTATGCAATGGCAAGGAAGGAAGTTGAGGACGCACCTGGCGTGGTCACAGGTACGGTCTCTCTCTGTGATTATGCTGCATATGCATTATTTGATCCGGGGGCATCGCATTCATTTATATCTGAGCAGTTCGTTAAATTATCTGGGATTGAGCCAAAACTGCTTGATGTTATGCTGTGTGTGACTACTCCACTGAATGATAAAGTGTTGATTGCGTTTAGATGTCCCGATTGTAAGATAGTGATTGGCGATAGGGAAGGAAGGATAGATTTGGCAGTTTTATCTATGCATGACTTTGATGTGATTGTCGGTATAGACTGGCTAGTCAAGCAGAGAGCTATTATGGACTGTAATAGCATAGTGATCCAATTTAATCCGGTTGGGCATCCTAGATTTGAGTTTGTGGGAAACCAAGGAGGAACCTCGATCCCTTAGATTTCGTCGCTCGAGGTAACAAAGCTGTTAGATGAAGGGTGCCAAGGATTTCTGGCAAGTGTAGTTGATTCGACGGCTGGAGAGCCGAGGCTAGAAGACATAGCCGTGGTGTGCAACTTCCCTGATGTCTTTCCTCAGGAATTGCCGGCACTGCCACCCGATAGAGAAGTGGAGTTCGTAATTGAGTTAGCCCCAGGGATGGAACCGATCTCGAAAGCACCTTATAGGATGTCATTGTCGGAATTGAAGAAATTGAAAGTCCAAATGCAAGAGTTATTAGATAAAGGCTTCATTCGCCCGAGTGCGTCTCCATGGGGAGCGCCAGTGTTATTTGTGAGGAAAAAGGATGGATCATTGAGGTTGTGCATTGACTATAGACAACTGAACCAAGTGACCATTAAGAATAAGTACCCGTTGTCAAGGATTGATGACCCGTTTGATCAGTTACAAGGGGCGTCAGTGTTTTCTAAGATCGATTTGAGGACTGGCTATCACCAATTGAGGATCAAGAAGGAGGACGTGCCGAAGTCGACATTCAGGACAAGATATGGGCACTATGAGTTTACGGTGATGCCGTTTGGACTGACGAACGCCCCTGCAGCCTTTATGGATTTAATGAATCGGGTATTCAAGGAATTTCTGGATCAGTTTGTGATCGTGTTCATAGACGATATTCTAGTGTATTCAAAGAGGTCCGCTGAGCATGAGGTTCATTTGGAAAAGGTTCTACGGACCTTGAGGGAACATGCACTCTACGCTAAGTTCAGTAAGTGCAAATTCTGGCTTCATCGAGTGGCGTTTTTAGGGCATGTGATATCCGGGGAAGGAATTGCGGTAGACCCGACAAAGATTGAAGCCGTCACGAATTGGCCGAGACCGACAACAGTAACCAAAGTTCGGAGCTTCTTGGGTCTAGCAGGTTATTATAGACGCTTCGTGGAAAGTTTTTCGACGTTAGCGACGCCGTTGACGCGGTTATTAAAGAAGGAGATGAGGTTTGAATGGACGGATAAGTGCGAAAGTAACTTCCAAGAATTAAAATAGAGGTTGACGACCGCGCCAGTGTTGACGATTCCGTCAGGTCCGGGAGGATATGAGATTTACAGTGACGCGTCGTTAAGAGGATTGGGATGCGTGCTAATGCAACACGGGAGAGTAGTGGCATACGCATCGCGGCAATTGAGGCCACATGAGCAGAATTTATCCGATGCCTGACTTGGAGTTAGCCGCGATTATTTTCGCTCTTAAGATTTGGAGACACTACCTGTGTGGGGAGAAATTTCAGATTTTTACGGACCATCAAAGTCTAAGGTACTTGTTCTCCCAAAAGGAATTGAACATGAGAGCGTCGTTGGATGGAACTCCTTAAGGACTATGACTGCGAGATTTTGTATCATCCCGGAAAAGCTAATGTCGCGACCGACCTCCCTATTTTTTTTAACAAAAGAGGGGGGTCTCGCCTGGTACGCGCTAAGTCTAGGTTCAGGACTTAACTAAGGCTCTCCCAAGCCCATACCATATCGCGACTTAGGGTTTAAGTATTTAACATGCAAGTGGTTTATACCAAGGAGTCGCCACTAATTGATTTGGGGTGGGTCGATTAGATACCCAAATAAGGTGATGGGAGAATCACCATATTCCTACGAACCAGCGATTAAAAGAGTTTGGGGACTTGGTTACACTAGTTGGATAACTAATGCCCTTTCGGTACCATTTTACCCTGTTCATTTCTGAAAGCATTTGTCAAGCAGTTTGGATTGATTTTAGGACCTTTCTCTTAACATGTGAGGTGCTCAAGCGAATGCATAATCATAAACGATCAGCAGTCAGGGACACAACAATTCATGCATCCTAAGGTTCTAACCTTAACTAAGTCAGATGACATTCAAAACACAACAACTCATGCAATTGTATTAAAACATGCATAATAATATAACGGTAATAAAAATAACATGCAAAATGCTACCGCACAATCTCATGCTTATCTAATTTAAACAAGACAAAAATATGCATAATAATACCATAATAAATTAAAACAACAAATATATCACATAATTTGAAATAAAAAATCTCTTTTAAAAATTTTTTTTTTCGGAAAAAGAAAAAAAAACAGAAGAAAAAGAAAAAAAATATTATTTTTTTAAAAAAAATTTATTTTTAAAATAAAATATAATAATAATATAATATTAAAAAAACGGGTCGGGTCGGCTGGATCCGACCCGGGTCAACGGACCTGACCCAGGGTGTTGACCCGGGTCGGGTCGGTTGATTCGGATCGGGTCGGAACCGACCCAAGTCAACGGATCCAACCCGGGGCGTTGACCCGGGTCGGATCAGTTGATCTGGGTCAGAACTGACCCGGGTCAACGGATCCGACCCAGAGCATTGACCCGGGTCAGGTCGGCTTACCCGGGTCGGGTCGACCCCCGCGTGCACAGGCACGCGGAGACACCTGCGGAGCCAAAATTGGCCTTCCGCCGGCCGACCCAAACCGCCGCCGACCTTAATCCAGCCCCTGGGAGTCGCCACCAAGCTTCGCCGCCCGCCTCGGTCGTCATCCAATCGCATGCTCGCCGGCCGGCGACCAAATTAAAACCAGCCTCATTGAGGTATTTTGTCGAACACCGGGCGTGCACGACAAAACAGGAGATCCGACCTGTTTCGAGGCCCCGCCGTCCTTGGGAAACCTGTTCTTACCTTTGGCGATGACGTACGGACGGCGGGGGACGGCGGTATGGGCCAGGACTCGCGCGAAACGGCCGGCGCGGGTCCCGGCCAAACCGAGAGCAAAAATAGGGGAGAACATAGCAGTCCGGGCCGAGAGACGACTCACCGATCGACGGCGCGTCTGGGAGACTTTCGGCTGCTCCGCGGGCGACGGCGACGCTGCTGATTCTTCTTCTCGCTCCAACGAACTCAGTTTGCTCTCTCTCTCTCTCTCTCTCTCTCTCTCTCTCTCTCTCTCTCTATTCTCTCTCTGTTCTATCTCTCTCTGTTTTTTTTCAAATGGCCGACCTAGGCTCTCTGGCTCTCTATGTCGCCGCCGTCGGCTCGGCGGTGAGGATGGATGGCTGAAGCTGAGGCGCGGTGGCCGCCGGAAGCTCCCTTTCTCTCTCGGCTCACACTCTCACGCTCTCTCTGTATTTTTCTCAAAAATGGCCGATCGGCCTCTCTCTCTCTCTGGCTATTTATAGCCAGCGACGACAGTGCCCCTCTGCTCCTTTGCGTCGGCGTGACGACGGCCTGCATCGGCCTACGCCATCCCACGACTTTCGTGGCCATTGTAGGCCGGTGCAGAGTAGGGGCGGAGCAAGTCTGAGACGAGCAGGGAGGAACAGGAAGCCGAGAAGGAGGATGAGATAAGGGGAAGCCAGGAAAACGGGGAGGACGGGATTGGCAATTAATACCAGTCCCGTCGGCGTGCTCATTCGGCCCTGCTCTGGCCGGATAGCGACGCCGAGGAGCGGCGCCGCCGTGCGTCACGCTGCCGTTGGGCACAGGGGAGAACAGGGCAGCGAGAGCGACGAGGGGAGAAGGAAGGAGGAGGGCTGGGCCGGGCCAGGCCCAGCCGCGCGGGGGGGGGGGAAGGAGAAGGAAAAAAAGAAATGGGCCCGGGCCCGCGGAAGGGAAAAATGAAAAGGAAAAGGGCCCGGGCCCGGGGGGAAAGGGAAAAAGAAATGGGCCAGGTCGGCCCAGCTCCGACCCGGCCCGACTCAAAATTTTATTTATTTTTTTTTAAAACTTCTTTTTTTTTAACTTTTTTTTAACTCTATAATAGACTTTATTAGTGCAAATGTACCTAATTTCTATATGCAATGCATTTAAATAGAAATATTTTTTGTTTTAGGAATTAAAGAAAATTAATTCCTAAATTTTGTGTAATTAATTTTGGGCAAATCAAAAATAGGTGTCAACAGCTGCCCCTCTTTAAAGGTGAGCTCGTAGAGGTTGAGCTTGTAGAGGTTACATTCAAAGATAAAATGACACCTAAATTTGGCCCATGCATGCTCAATGAATGTTATTTTTGGCGAGACTATGAGTCTCATTTTTTATGATGCGATAAGATAATGCGTGCTAAAGTAAATAAAAACATACCTGGGGTTACTTACCTTGCCGAAAGGTAGAGTAATTCCAAATAGTTGATATTGTGTGTCGAGGACCCGAACCTTTCTTCGGTCGCCTTGACTGGGAGAAATGATTTGTCTAGGACCCGAACCTTTCTTCGGTCACCTTGACTGGGGAAATCGTTTGCCTAGGACCCGAACCTATCTTCGGTCGCCTTGACTGGATTTCGTTTGTCTAGGACCCGAACCTTTCTTCGGTCGCCTTGACTGGATTTTGCTTTGTCTTAGGACCCGAACCTTTCTTCGGTCGCCTTGACTGGATTTTGCTTTACCAAAGTACCTGCATCTCATAAGGGGTACCTGAAAAGACTTGATGTGAACAGAGGGGGTTAATCCTATGCTCAGGAAGTGAACAAAGGGGTCAATCCAATGTTCAGAGGGTAAACAAAGGGGTCAATCCAATGTTCAAAGGGTGAAAAAAGGGGTCAATCCGATTTTCAAAGGGTGAACAAAGGGTCAATCCGATGTTCAGAGGGTGAACAAAGGGGTCAATCCGATGTTCAGTTGGTGAACAAAATGGTCAATCCGATGTTCAGAGGGTGAACAAAGGGGTCAATCCAATGTTCAGGAGGGTGAACAAAGGGGTCAATCCGATGTTCAGAGGGTGAACAAAGGGGTCAATCCGATGTTCAGGAGGGTGAACAAAAGGGGTCAATCCGATGTTCAGAGGGTGAACAAAGGGGTCAATCTGATGTTCAGTTGGTGAACAAAAGGGGTCAATCCGATGTTCAGAGGGTGAACAAAGGGGTCAATTCGATGTTCAGTTGGTGAACAAAGGGGTCAATCCGATGTTCAGAAGGCGAACAAAGGGGTCAATCCGATGTTCAGGAGGGTGAACAAATGGGGTCAATCCGATATTCAAAGGGTGAACAAAGGGGTCAATCCGATGCTCAGAGGGCGAACAAATGGGTCAATCCGATGTTCAGTTGGTGAACAAATGGGTCAATCCGATGTTCAAAAGGTGAACAAAGGGGTCAATCCAATGTTCAGGAGGGCGAACAAAGGGGTCAATCCGATGTTTAAATGGTACCATAACAATCGTAGGTACCTGGTGAACAGAGGGGTCAATCTAATGTTCAGTTGGTGAACAAAGGGGTCAATCCAATGTTCAAAGGGTACCATAACAATCGTAGGTACATGGATTTTTTGGAATCGGGCATGGGTAAAATGTACTTACCTGAGCACGTTCTTGCCTCTTAAGGGCGTGTCCCCTTTCAGACAAGTTTTTTTTTTGTGCAGAGACATACGTATTCATCGGAGAAATAGACAACTGAGGCTATTCTTGAATACCGTATGAAATATCTTGACCAGCTAGTCAAGATGCTTTTCTTTTTCAAAGAAACATCCTGTTTACCTTCTGAGTAGTTTGAAAAGAAATCTGATGAAATACCTGGGATTTCTTACCCTGAGGTTTAATGTATCATCTGCTGCATACCCAACCTTTTTCGGGGCATCTCTCTTGGGATGATAATGAGGGCTTCTCCAGCGCCTGAATTTTCGTGTTCTATCACTGGGGATTAAAAACTCTGAGCTGTCAAAGATGATTAGTGCAAACATGCATACATTCATCAAGGATAGGCAAACTAGGCTATTCCAGAATGTGTATTTGAAAGTTCATGCATGATGATTTTGCTATGTTTACATCACCAAGCATCCACCGAGGGTAATTATCAATCAAGACAATTTTCGCTCGCAAGGTGGACTTCTCGAGATGCTGAACGAGGGATGTTCAGTCAGAAAGGATTTTCCACTCACTCTCATTGAAAAGGGTTATTTGTCCCGTCCATTAATGCGGGAACATCGAAAACACTCAGTCTGACCGCTATCACATCAACAAGGGTCTGAGTTTTCTCGCAAGCAGTACAACACTGCCAATTTGAGAGGTCTTCTTCAGGGTCGTAATGTAGGCTTGGTCAATGGCTTAACAAAGGTGACTGTCCAAGTCAAGGCCATGAAAGAAAATATTCTGCAGTCATCTCCAGGTTTACAAGTCAAGAACCCTGCAAAAGAGACAGAAGTAGTCTTGCTCGCACTTCCTCAAGCGTTGTTTATAAACATTTGAAATTCCACGTTAATTCATGTGCCCCAGTCAGAAGAGACTTCATGAGGGATGTAACGTGGGCTTGGTTTACAGGTTGAGGAATGAAATGATCGTTAGGCTCAAAAATGTGTGTAAGGGTGAGAGTTGGTGATCATCTAGCATTGTCACCAGTCTTTTTCTTCACCGTCAGGATCCTCTTGGACAACTTCCCAGAGTAATTTGGCGCTTTGGCTTCTTGGACTTTTGTCCAATAATTGCAAATTTGCTTGGGGATACAAATTCTTTCGCCTTTTTTATCGTTTTTTGTCTATGGGCATTGGCCTTGCTTTTACCAAGCACACTGCTTTTTCATGCCCCTAGTTTTCAGCATTTTTTTTTGTTCTTTTAGTGTTGTCAGGACTAGCCTAAACAAGTTTGAAGTCTTCATCTTGATTCGGTACTTTGGAGCCTGATGCTCAAACTGTGATGAATTTTGCCTTGCCCCGGTGTAGGGGATGATCACCAATTGGGTTCGTACGAAATGAAATCGCCGACTCAATTGGGCTAGCAAAGGATATAAGTGTATGGGATAGAAAAAGAACTGCTCTTCATCATTCTAGGGCACTTAAATTATCGCGAGAGTTCATCTGCAATAATAACACTCAAAGATTAATGCAAGTGAGAGCAAGAAAATTTCTATTCATCTTTTCACCTTGTGCAAGCTGTTGCAGCTGATGATCATAGAAAATCTTAGATATTACAAACTCCTCATCCTTCTTGTCTTGCCCAATTCCTAGGTGAAAATATCACTTTTATCAATGAGATGTTGGCATTTTGGACAGGCTTTAGTTTGCCGCTCCTCTCTTGACAAAGCCCTCTTAGTCTCGACGTCCGGCCGTCAATGGTGTGCTTGTCTTGGAGGATCCTGTCGAGGACCGCCGGACCCGTGAAGATGACAAGGCCGAAGCCACGGGGGCGGTGATCAAAAGGGAAAGACGCTCTTCTTGCTCCCTCTGAATTTGAATCCTCCCTGTGATGCTAGTTTACCTCAAGCTGCCCCAATGTGGGGTGGTTCTTGACAGGGGTAATTTGAACGAAACCTCCAAGTGTATGGGCTCAAAATGGCTAAGCAAAGGATCAGCGATAGTGTATGGGGCAGAGAAATGAATTGCCACTCGTCATTTTGGCTACCGTACCTTGTGCAAGAAATCCCTTTACCTTGTAGAAATGAAACCTTTTCGCTCATCTTGCAAGGGCTTGGTACGTGAGAATGTGTATAAACTAAAGATTGCCTCTTATCATCCTGACACACCTCGTTCAATACATCGAAGCAGTTCGACACCATTCGTCGAATTGTCAAAATTTTCACAGGGAATTGGTGAATTAAACAGGTAAAATTACCATGCAAAATTCTTTCCAAAAGGCATGCGATGCACTTTGAGGAAGGTTAAGCGTTCATTTGCTTTAACATGTTTCCTTTCTTTTGATTCTTTCAACTCTTAAAAAAGAGTTTTAAGGGAAAGGAATACTTACCTGTGCTGTAACAGTGATGCAAACCTGTAAGGTAATAAGAAAAACTGTGTTAATGAACGGTTCTTTAAAAAATAGGAATTGGGAACGATACAACATTACCCTTCGTGATTCCTTTAATTTGAGATTAGATCGACAGCTTCTTGACTTTTTTCGGATGTCGACAATTCCTTTCTAACAAAAACAGGAGCTTATGTTAGAAATGAGAGGATTGAGGGTAAATTGAGAACGATACAAATTACCCTTCTTCCATTTTGCCTTCAAAGCTAGCAGAGTCTTTTCTCCTCTTTACTTTGTTCAGCCTTCTCTGTCTCAGTCTGCTCCTCCATACTCTTGGTCTCGAAGCTCGAATGAAATCCTCTATAATTAGGGGTGCCTCCGGATAGAGGGTTCTATTGTCAGTGCATGCGGCTCTGGCATGTTGAGGAGTTTCTTGTAAATGCTCTGATTCTTGACTGCACAGGCCATGTGCAATTGCTTGCATGGGGATCTTCGCAGCAAAGCTAATTTCTGCTTTAAAGGTCTTTGACGGACATGGGCGTGACTACCATCGAGACTTCCGTGGTTGTCAGGATCGGCCTTGACGCCATTTTGTCATATGCAAAGTCCTTTCCAGTTAGACTTGTTGCCATGAGTGTTGTTTACCCAATTTTGTCCTATATAAAATGAAAAGATATGTCATTTCTATGCTAAAGTGGATGAACTTTAGGGACGAAATATACCCTTTTTGATGGACTGGGAGATCGCATGCCTCCTAGTCTACTCTTCCAATTAAGCACTTCTTCGTCATGTTTCATTCGAGAGGTCCCAACATTGGTGCTCTATCCGGCTCGCTAGCACGTCAGAGTCTAGCATGTTCCCCATTTCATTATCTGCAAAAGAAAAGGGATGGAGTGTCATTTCCAAGATTTGTTAAGGAATAAGACATGCCTTTTTTTCTTTCAAAAGGGATAATCTTTTCTTGATCTACCCCCAACTTTTATACGAAATGATGTTTCGCTCATCATGATGTCAAGGAATGCTCAGCATTCTCTTTGACTCTCTGGGGCTGATATCACCCACTGGTAGTAATGAGATTTCCCCCATGTTTCATTTGAAGATTGGATGATCTTCGCTCGGACTGCCCCTATCAGATGAGTTGGTCCGCTAGCATCATCAGGGTCTGATGTGCTCTTCAGTTTGTGTCATTTTCAAATGTCCCCTTTGTAATAACAAATCAAAAAGGAGTATGCTCTGAGACACGAAGTGAGTGAGTTAGAAAAATAAGCAGGGCTATAAGCATGCATGCTTTTCCACCACTGTTCTTTTTTGGCACTTTTGAAAAATGATAAAACAATTATTCTATTTTCAAAAACTTAGAAACAAGAAAGCATGAAGAAGCCCGGGCCTCAGATCACTTTCCTTTACATGGCTGGATATCATCAACGGGCCGGTTTGGGATACTTCCTCAGGCCCTCAAAACAAAATATTTGTAATTCTTTTGAATAATTCAGGCGAATTACATTTGTTGGAATGAAAATTGTAATACTAAAATTCCAAGCATAATTAAAAATTCAGAAAACTGGGAATCTTAGAAAATAGTTGAGACTTTAGAAAGCAAGAAAAGCTCCCACATAGGAGGATTCAAACTATTAAATATGCCTCTATTCTAAAGGAGGAAAATTGAGTCTTCAGTTTACTCAATGACGACATCTGCGCCTCCTGCTTGATTGGGTGGTGCGTTGCGGAATGAAAACATCTTTGCATCCAACAATTTCTGGACTTTATTTTTCAAGACAATACAGTCATTGACGGAATGTCCCGTTTCACCCAAATGATAGTCACATGCCTCGGAGGGATTGTAGTTGGGGAAACGCTTAGGATTTTCACGCTTTGGCTCTTTAGCAAGCAACCTCTTTTTCAGGAGAATAGGCAGGATATGAGACATAGGCAAAGGGAGTGGCATGAACTGCTTTTTGTTATTTCGCCTTTGGGGTGGCTTGCGGCCTGAGGCCGGTTGCTATCCACTGCTCATCTGAATCATTAGGGAAGGACAAACGGTTTGGGTGTATGCAACATCCGTATCTGTCAGGGGTTCTTTCTCCTTCTTCATGCCGAGTTTCTTGCTTGTGGAAGTGGGGTCTGTGAACCACCCCTCACACAATCCCATTTCGATTCGTTCGCCCACATGAACAAGACGATTAAGGGATTCAGTAGTGGCACCAACCAGGCGGTGTCTGTATTCATACGGAAGAGACTTTATGAACAACTTCACTTGTTCATGATCAGTGAGTTGTGGGGTGACCTGGGCGGCCAAGTTTCTCCATTTGGTGGCATACTCTTTGAAGGACTCACTCTTCTTCTTTTTAGTGCGTTCCAGATCGTCACGAGTAAAGGTGATGTCGAGGTTGAATTGATACTGCTTGAGGAATGCATCAGCGACATCATCCCAAGACTTAAAAGCATCCACATCTTTCAACATATACCATGTCAAGGCTGGCCCCGTCAAACTCGCTTGAAAGGTCTGAATCATGAGGGGTTCGTTGTCAACATACTAGGTCATCCGCACATGATACATGTGCAAATGATGTCTGGGGCATGAGGTACCATCATACTTCTCGAATTCCGGCATCTTGAACTTTTCTGGTACTTTGACCCGTTTGTATATAGACAAGTCAAGTGGGACAGCATGCTGCAGGCCTTGTAGCTGTTTCAGCATCTCCCTGACCTTTGCAAGGCGTTTGTCATGTTCTGTCATCGGTACAGCTTCAAGTTCAAGCTTCTTGACAGCAAGGGGAAGCGGATCGTCCTCTAGCGGGGGTATATTGCTATCGCTGGCGGAGGCCTTGTCTTTTCCAGTAAACTGTGGTGATAACACCACCTCAACTGCTGCAGGCGTGGGCGTGAGCTTGCCCTGAATGGATTCCACCTGCTTTGTGAGATTTTGGATCGCATTGAGGACCATCTTCATCTCGTCTTCCATGTTATTGAGGCGGACGTTTTCTTCGGCCATTTTTGTAACTACCTGTGAAAATGCTGATATGAATGAGTATAATGCCCGATAAAAAATCATTATATGACCTAGTCATATTATTATTACATACTTTCTTTATTTGTAAAGAAAAAAATGAGAAAAAAGGTTTTATTAATATCAACATTACAGGCGGCGTCCTCGGGGTTCGAACCCCGGTCGCCTCGGACCGTGACGCTACATCCCCGGATACCACTGGGCCAAAGGCCGCGGTGGTGTCATTAAGGGGAAAAAAATTTTATTTAAAGCATAAAAAACGGCTCGATTTATATTAACATTTGTACAACCCATAAACATTTTTACAGGAGATAACCAAAACCCCTAAACATAAATATTAGGAAATATAAAAGACCGGGACTTTTAACAAAAAGGCGCCCTTCCCGGATGCTCATTCTATAAACGATGGGGAGGCTACAGTCTTACGGGGCTGCTTATTTTCACGGACAAGCTCCGCAATAAGCGTATCCCTCGTCTCGTCGGTTCCACCATGCCAGAAACTCTTTCTTAAGAGTGCGGACGGATTGGATATCAGCTATTCCCATCGTATATAGAATGCAATCAACGGGTGACCTAATAGTAACAAATCAATTGAATAAGTAGGCCGTATAAAAAATGAGAAGGAATAGAATATATACCTTTCCTTGAATCATGGCAATCACAACAACATGCACATGAGGAGTGAGGCTCGATTTCTATCTAGACTGGCTCAGCAAAATGAAATTAAAAGGGTGCCTGACCGTCGCAGTCTCGCGTTGGTGTGAAGTCCTTTTAACCTCGGCCAAATCAAAAGGAATATCTTATAGTCACGCGAATAGCGGCTAAAGATATTTCTTTACGATTTTTAGAAATAAATTTCGGGGAAAAGAAAGGCAACCTCTACATCGCGGGCTCGCGTTCGAGGTCGTATCTTTCTTAACACCATCCTAACATGCCCTATTGCGGCCCAGGTCCGGCAGCGTGGTTGTGTGTGCAATAGTGTAGTGCTAAATCATTAGAGCATGCACAACAATTTATAAACAATCAATTCGAACCTGCAAGAACAAATAACACCTAAATGTCAGGATCATACCTGGAGTCCTTGCTGCCAAACAAAAATCATTTTGAACAGGATAAAATTTTTTTGCCCTAAGTCCACTTTAAAAAAATGCAAGTCCCCAGCGGAGTCGCCATCCCTGTTTTTTTTAACAAAAGAGGGGGGTCTCGCCTGGTACGCGCTAAGTCTAGGTTCAAGACTTAACTAAGGCTCTCCCAAGCCCATACCATATCGCGACTTACGGTTTAAGTATTTAACATGCAAGTGGTTTATACCAAGGAGTCGCCACTAATCGATTTGGGGTGGGTCGATTAGATACCCAAATAAGGTGATGGGAGAATCACCCTATTCCTACGAACCAGCGATTAAAAGAGTTCGGGGACTTGGTTACACTAGTTGGATAACTAATTCCCTTTCAGTATTATTTTACCCTGTTCATTTCTGAAAACATTTATCAAGCAGTTTGGATTGATTTTAGGACCTTTCTCTTAACATGTGAGGTGCTCAAGCGAGTGCATAATCAGAAATGATCAGCAGTCAGGGACACAACAATTCATGCAGCCTAAGGTTCTAACCTTAACTAAGTCAGATGACATTCAAAACACAACAACTCATGCAATTGTATTAAAACATGCATAATAATATAACGGTAATAAAAATAACATGCAAAATGCTACCGCACAATCTCATGCTTATTTAATTTAAACAAGACAAAAACATGCATAATAATACCATAATAAATTAAAACAACAAATATATCACATAATTTGAAAAAAAAATCTCTTTTTTAAAAAAAAAAATTTCGGAAAAAGAAAAAAAAACAGAAGAAAAAGAAAAAAAATTATTTTTAAAATAAAATAAAATAATAATATAATATTAAAAAAGGGGTCGGGTCGGCTGAATCCGACCCGGGTCAACGGACACGACCCAGGGCGTTGACCCGGGTCGGGTCGATTGATTCGGATCGGGTCGGAACCGACCCGAGTCAACGGATCCGGGTCAGAACTGACCCGGGTCAACGGATCCGACCCAGGGCATTGACCCGGGTCGGGTCGGCTTACCCGGGTCGGGTTGACCCCCGCGTACACAGGCACGCGGGGGCACCGACCTTAATCCAGCCCCTAGGAGTCGCCACCAAGCTTCGCCGCCCGCCTCGGTCGTCGTCCGACCGCATGCTCGCCGGCCGGCGACCGAATTAAAACCAGCCTCATTGAGGTATTTTGTCGAACATCGGGCGTGCGTGACCAAAAACATGAGGTCCGACCTGTTTCGAGGCCCCACCGTCCTTGGGAAACCTGTTTTTACCTTTGGCGATGACGCACGGACGGCGGGGGACGGCGGTATGGGCCAGGACTCGCGCGAAACGGCCGGTGCGGGTCTCGGCCAAACCGGGAGCAAAAACAGGGGAGAACAGAGCAGTCCGGGCCGAGAGACGACTCACCGGTCGACGGTGCGTCTGGGAGGCTTCCGGCTGGTCCGCGGGCGATGGCGACGCTGCTGATTCTTCTTCTCGCTCCAACGAACTCAGTTTGCTCTCTCTCTCTCTCTCTCTCTCTCTCTCTCTCTCTCTCTCTCTCTCTCTCTATTCTCTCTCTATTCTATATCTCTCTCTGTTTTTTTTCAAATGGCCGACCCAGGCTCTCTGGCTCTCTGTGTCGCCGCCGTCGACTCGGCGGCGAGGATGGATGGCTGAAGCTGAGGCGCGGTGGCCGCCGGAAGCTCCCTTTCTCTCTCGGCTCACACTCTCACGCTCTCTCTGTGTTTTTCTCAAAAATGGCCGATCGGCCTCTTTCTCTCTCTCTGGCTATTTATAGCCGGCGACGACGGTGCCCCTCTGCTCCTCTGCGTCGGCGTGACGACGGCCTGCACCGGCCTACGCCATCCCACGACTTTCGTGGCCATTGTAGGCCGGTACAGAGCAGGGGCGGAGTAGGTCTGAGATGGGCAGGGAGGAACAGGAAGCTGAGAGGGAGGAGGAGATAAGGGGAAGCCAGGAAAACGGGGAGGACGGGACTGGCAATTAATGCCAGTCCCGTCGGCGTGCTCATTCGGCCCTGCTCTGGCCGGATAGCGATGTCGAGGAGCGGCGCCGCCGTGCGTTATGCTACCGTTGGGCATAGGGGAGAATAGGGCAGTGAGAGCGACGGGGGGAGAAGGACGGAGGAGGGCTGGACTGGGCCAGGCCCAGCCGCGCGGGGGGGGGGGGGGGAAGGAGAAGGAAAAAAAGAAACGGACCTGGGCCCGCGGAGGGGAAAAAAGAAAAGGAAAAGGGCCCGGGCCCGGGGGGAAAGGGAAAAAGAAATGGGCCGGGTCGGCCCAGCTCCGACCCGGCCCGACTCGAAATTTTATTTATTTATTTATTTTTAAAACTTCTTTTTTTAAACTTTTTTTTTAACTCTATAATAGACTCTATTAGTGCAAATGTACCTAATTTCTATATGCAATGCATTTAAATAGAAATATTTTTTGTTTTAGGAATTAAAGAAAATTAATTCCTAAATTTTGTGTAATTAATTTTGGGCAAATAAAAAATAGGTGTCAACAGCTAACAAAGTAGTGGATGCACTGAGCTAGAAATCGAGCATCGCGCATATGATGGTCAAGGAGTGGACTCTGTTGGAGGGAGTTCGGGATTCGAAATTTAAGTTTGAAGTGAGTCATGCCTCGAGTCTGCTTGCAACATTGAGGATTGAACCGAAAATACAGACTAAGATTAAGGCTTTATAATCGACGGACCCGAAGATTCAGAAGATTTTGGATATGGATGCCACAAAAAGGAAATCGGATTTTCAGGTATCCGAGTATGGGATTCTGAAGTTCCGTGGACGGTTATGTGTACCCAGTGATACAAAACTGAAGGAAAAGATTTAGTCTGAAGCACACCGTAGCAATTACAGTATTCACCCGGGGAGTACAAAAATGTATCAGAACTTGCGACAACATTATTAGTGGAACGGCATGAAAGTGGATGTAGCCAAGCACGTGGTCAAGTGTTTAACATGTCAGCAAGTGAAGGTGCAACAGTGCAAGCCAGGTGGAATGTTGCAGCCATTGGAAATTCCCGAGTGGAAATGGGAACACATCACGATGGACTTTGTAATGGGATTACCGAGAAGTCAAAGGGGTCATGATTCGATTTGAGTGGTAGTCGACCGATTGACAAAGTCAGCACATTTTCTGTCAGTACGAAAGGACTTCGCCTTGGAAAGATATGCCGAGATTTACGTGCGACAAATAGTCCATCTGCACAGAGTGCCAGTGACAATCACTTCAGATCGTGATCCTAAATTTACTGCCGCCTTTTGGAAAAGTCTTCATACGGCATTAGAAACGAAATTACAGTTTAGCACGGCTTATCATCCCCAAACGGATGGCCAGACTAAAAGGACGATTCAGACCTTGGAAGACATGCTGCGAGCGTGTGAATTGGAGTTTAAGAGTGGTTGGGAGGAACAGTTGCATTTGATTGAATTTGCCTACAACAATAGCTACCAGCAGAGTATCAGAATGGCACCATTTGAAGCACTATATGGCAAAGCTTGCAGAACACCAGTTTGTTGGGATGAAGTGGGTGAGAGGAGTATCACGGGTCCCGAGTTGGTTCAGCAGTCAGTCGAAACAGTCAGGGTGATTCGGGATAGGCTTAAGACCACTCAGAGCCGCCAAAAGAATTATGCAGATCGGAGGCGTAGGCCGTTGGAATTTCAAGTGGGGGACCACGTTTTCCTCAAGGTATCACCTATGAGAGGATTATCACGTTTTGGTAAGAAAGGAAAGTTGAGCTCAAGGTACATGGGTCCATTCGAGGTCTTAGAGAGAATTGGCACCTTGGCCTATCGTCTCGCGTTACTGCCAAATTTGTCTCAACTACATAACGTGTTCTACGTGTCTATGCTAAGGAAGTATCAACCGGACCTGACCTACGTGCTGAACTACGAGGAAATAGGCGTGGACGACAGAGTGTCGTATGTGGAAAAGCCAGTTCGGATTGAGGACAGAATGGAAAGAGTGTTGCGGAACAAAAAAATTCCAATGGTCAAGGTAATTTGGGAGCACCATGGAACCGAAGGTGCGACGTGGGAAAGCGAAGAGTTGATGCGACACCAGTACCCCCATTTATTTGAATAGTTGGGTTGGATTGTAAATTTCGAGGACGAAATTTTTGTAAGGGGGAAGAGTTGTGACATTCCGAATTTCGGCCCATTTTTGGGATTTATAAAACGTGTAATTCGTCAGTGCGCTTATAATAAAATCTCGTCCGGAACTGATCACTCTTAAGTTATTATTTTTAAATTAGAGATTTCGCTAGAATCGTACTCGATCGAATTTGGCTGTTATTTAGAGCCCAAACTTTGGTGTCGAATTTCTCGGAGTTCCGGGACGAATTTAATTGGACGATGTCGATATTATTGACGATGTCGAGATTGCTAGGAATAGTGAAAAAGTGGATTTTCGACCGGGTGCGGATTTGGACTAGTAGACCTCTCTCGAGGTAGTTTGATTTAATTAATTTGGCCTTTGTCCCTTATTATATTCTAGAATTAATTTGGACCGTAGGATCGTTTTCAAATTTGAATTCCGGCCGTTGGATCGCACTCGATCACGTTGACTTCTCTCTCTCTCTCTCCTCTGTCGCGCCCCTCCCCTACGCGCGACGTCCCCTCCCCCTGCCCGTACGTCCTCTCTCTCTCTGCCCCGTGCATGTCCCCTCTCTCTCTTTTCTCTCCTCTTTTCTCTCTCCCTCTTCCTCATTTCTTCTTCTCCTTCCTTCTTCCTCTCGCGACTGGTTCTGCTCCGCCTCTGTCCTGCTCGCCGACCGCCGCTCGACCGTCTCTCCACCTCTACCCAACGCTGCCCCAGCAGCTACCGACACTGCCGTCTTCCTTGCGCCATCGCCGCGCCGCCGCGTCGTCCAGCAGCTCCGCCCCGACTCAGCTTTCTTCTCCTCCCGGACGCGTGAGCTCGGCTCGCCGCCACACCTGCCGACTTCGGCCGCTTCTCCCGTCCACCTCGCCAGCTCACCCGCTCCTCCTGGCCCTGGGTCGCCGCCGTGCTGCCTCCTCACGCCGCCGTGCTGACCAAACCGTCGCCCGAACCGATTGTCGTTTCCCGGCGGGCCTGAGTTCGCCGCCGCGTTCGACGATTTCCAGCCGCTGTCCAACCGTCCGATCAGCTCCCCAGCACTGCCCCGACGCCTGAGCTCCACCGTCGCCCAACGTCCCCGTCGCCGCCGGGACTCCTCTCTCTCTTCTTCCTTGCCTTTCCACCGTCTTCGCCGCGTCACTGCCGCTGTCACCGTCGCTACCGCAGCTCGCCGACCAACCAGCCAACCCCCCCAGCCAGCTAGCCAGCCACCGGCCAGCTAGCCAGCCCACGGCGAAGACACCTGGGCCATTGCCCGCTCAGCCGAGGCCGTGCCCGTCGCCTAGCCCGTGCCAAGCCGCTGCCCTTGCCGTGGCCGAGCGCTGCGCCAAGTCACCGGGCCATGCGCCGAGTCATGGCCTAGCCCCGCGCCCGTCGCGCCCTCACCCGTGCTGGACCAACACTGTTCACCAGGGCCATTTTAGGCCCGAGCCGACTTTTCCGGGGCCAAAACCTAGTAAGCAATTTCCTAAACCCTACTTAGTATAATGGGTATGTTTAGACTTGTTTAGGGTGTAATTTAGTACCGGTTTAGGAATTAAATTAAGAGTGGATTAGTTAAATTGACTGTGCTCACTTTGTGAATTATTGTGGTGGTAATTGTGTGGCTAATTTAGTGATTGATTGAGATGAATAATATGACTGAGTTGTCGTGGCGCTTGTGGGTGAAATGGATTAATTGAATGTGCCGACTTGAATGTCGGATCGGTAGGCTGATGTAGAGAGCGTGAATTGAATTGGCTATTTTGGTGTGTCAGATTGACATTGGTGAAAGTGTGGTGATTTGAGTTTGAATTATACGACTGAAGAAACGATGAATTTTGTGTGGTGGTGCATGTGCATGAGAAAAGCCCGGATCGATTGGAGGGCTGAGCCTGAGGCGCAGTGGCGCGGGCTGTGAGATTGGACCTGAGGCGCAGTGGCGCGGGCAATGAGATTGGGCCTGAGGCGCAGTGGTGCGGGCAGTGTGAAAGGACCTTGGAGGTCATGACAAAGTTGTTCGACCACGAATGCGAAACGAGTGTGATTGAATTGAGTGAATGCACTTGTGTATGGCACTCGACTGATGGCGAGGTGTTTGTGGGATATTGTGATATTCATGTGATTCTACTAATATGTAGATTTGGCACATATTTCGAGGCGAGGTAAGTATGCCATGTAGAATTGATTGTGATGGCTGGTGAATTACATGTTAGACTTGTCTGGGTACATATTGGGCTAGGTGGGGTATAGGTTGTCTGCTTATTGAGATTTATTCTCATTGCTGTAGTGCAAACATTTTCAGATCCCCGACCTTAAGCATGTCGCCACCTAGGTGTTTTGGGGTTTCCATGCATATGGCTCATGATGAGAGCGAATACCCGGGACTGAACCCGGATGAGACGTACATTAGGCACCGTACCACTGTTTGGGTAGACGTGGGACTAGAGGAGCTAGAACGCCATACCTATTTGGCTTGGTCCCATAGGGTTGAGTTGGTGAATTCTGGGCCAATCCGAGATTTTGAGGGGTTGCAGCATGCCAACGAGGGTGCGGTAAATTGGGAGTCCTGGGACAAGTTCACTCCCGATGGCGAGGTGTCAGATCCCGACAATCCTCCGGAGAACCCTGGTCGAGAACCGGCGCCCGTACCGGAGCCCGAACCCAAGCCCGTACCGGAGCCTGAGCTCGAGCCCGAAGAGGAGCCTATGGTGTACGAGTATGAGGAGGAGGAGGAGGAGGAGGAGCCGATCGAGATCGACTCAGACTCAAAGTCAGAACCCTCAGGGTCCGATTCAGATTGGGCGCCGTAGGGATGTTTAGGAGTTAGGCCTGGAAACCTTTTGGTAGAGTCCATTTTTGTGCAATTAGTAGTTTACCCGGTCACCTGTTCCTTTTTGATGACGAAGGTGGATTTGAACCCTAGAGGCCTAATGTATGAATATTTGTATTTTCAAGTTAATGTACGAGTTTATTAATTTGTGCTTGTTCTACCATGTTGTCATTATTAATTGTCTGGGTTGTTTAAATTTCGCTTCCGCTTGCGTACGATTTTGGGTGTTCCGCTTGGGATCGCCGACGCGTCCTGGGACGTCGCGATCAATACAACCTCGTGGAAGGGGTGTTGCGGGCCCGTCGGGGTTCGAGGCGTGACAGTGTTGTTCCCGCGACCCACGATGCGCATGAAAGACGTTCCATCCCTTTTTTATTTTAAAATATGACATCTATAAAAGGAGATTCATGAGAATACATAATGACTTTGACTTCAACCCCTAAAATATACTTCTCTACTTCAGAAATTTACGGTGCTCATAAGGCGTCATTGCAAAGAATCCTCCATGGTTACCCAAAGTAGTGGGTTGATGGGAAAATTGTCCAAAAAGTCTTAAACCTATTGCACTTTTATCAATTCAGTCATAAACTTTTTAATTGTGCTAATTGAGTCCTAAACATTTTCATATTTTGCCAATTGAGTCCTAAACATTTTCATATTTTGCTAATTGAGTTCGTCCAGCCAATTTTGGCCACAAATCGCTAACGTAGATGCCGACCGTCCTATGTGGCATGACTGACACTGACATGAATAATTTCTAATAATATTTTAATAATTTTTATTAATTTTTTCTTTTCTTTTCTTTTCTTTGTTTTTTTACAACTCTGGCCAGGGAGGGTTGCCGAGCTCTTGCCAGCCACAGGCAAGGCCATCAACGGAAAAAGATTTCTAAATAATTTGGAATGTTCAACTAAATCATCAGAAATTAAAATTGTTCTCTTTATAAAGGAACTTATTTAAAATTATTTGGGTAAATAACACGTTTTGTCCCTGTAATTTTGACAAGGTGACATAATTGTCACCATAGAACTGTATAAGGATAGGAACTGTAACAGAACGAAATATAGAGATTAAATTGAGATTTCCCAGCCGACAGGGACCGAAAAAAATTAATTTCTTCGAACTAAAATTGCAAAACCAATGTGTGGCCACCAAGTACAGCTAATTGATTCATTAACTAAACGGTAAGATTGAAAAGTTTAGGATCGAATTGGCATTTGTTGCAACCTAACCTCCCGCGGGTGCACTACTTAGGGGTTCGGCTAATGGATTATTAAGACTAAGCTTAATTCGGGCCCTCCCAAGCCTTATCAATTCGCGACTTAGGGTTTAAGTTTTTAACATACAAAAGTTTTCATGCTTGGAGTCGCCACTAATCTATTTGTGGTAGGTCGATTAGAAGCCTAAATAAAATATAAAGAGGTATGTTTTATTTCTACGAACTTGAGATTCTAAGCTTGGGGACTTGATTACGCTAGATTTAGTATAACGCCTTTTCGGTACCTTTTTTTTCAAAAAAATGTTTAAGCTCAAGGTTTGAATCCGTTTTATTACCTAGATGCTAACATGTGAGGTGACTATGCGGGTGTGCAATCCACCAATTTAACACTCAATAAGGAAAGCATTAAATAAATTGCTAGATTAGGAGAACAACATACCTTTTAGCAACGCAAGCATTTGCATTGTTAGCTAGAAAATCACATAAATAGTCCTAATATGATTTCTAATTAACAAAGCAATCCACTCAATATGTTCTTTAGGGTTTTCTCTTTATTAAGATGAAAACTAACCTACGTGCTATGACGTGCAAATTATGACATGCGATTAATGAACCCTAACATGCGGACTATATGTCAGATGGCAATATGACCTATTTCTAGTGACGGGAAAATGATTTATTTTTGGTATTTTTCCAATGAAATTCGGAATAAATAAAATGCCTAAATTAACATGAGATCTACCTTTGAACAAGCAACTTTATTTATTCTAGAACAACTTCTTTTTTGGTAATATTAAAAATTACTCAAATTAACATGCAATCTATCCTAGGGAAGATGATTTATTCTATCCCTAAATGACACTCTTTTTGGCATTTTTTATTATGAAAATTGGAAATTATTAAATATCCTAAATGATCTATTAGTACTAGAATAATCCCTAATTTAAACTAGGAAATAAATTATCTTAAGTCCCAATTTATATCAAATAATTATCCTGTCTTTTAGATGTATTTAGGATTCTCTAAACATGCAAAATTTCTACTCTAAATCCTAACTAACATATTTTGAATTTTCTTTTTTTTAAAAGGAAAATAAATCACACAATAGATAAGCATCGCGCATCAACCAATTCGCATAATCCGTAAAAATATATTTATCATATTCGAATTAGGAAAGGGAATCGAACTAACGGTCATATTTATAGGGTTATAAATATTGACGATAGCCGATTGTTTGAATTTGGAAAGCAATAAGATCCATTATCATATCCAAGTAGTTATGGATAAAATAATGATCTTTCAATACCGACGCGTATTGTACCTTAGGGTTAAGGTTAGATAATCGTTCAGGTACGTTGATAAATTAGGCAGAACTCCTAATTTGGGGTATCATAGAATATTGCGGATATCACAAATATTATCCCGAGGCATCTAGCTAATCAAGCAATATTCACGAAATATTCAAAATATTTAAACTAGGAATCTAAATATTTTGAAAATATACTGAATAAAGATTTTTACCTAATTTGCAGATTACTTTCCAAATTTGAATTGCCGGCAGATCGGGATTGCAGTCGTCGGTGGGTGACCGGTGACGGACGGTGGACGGCGGACGCGGCAGCGACGATGCAGTGTGGTTGATGGGCTCGGCTCGCATGGTCAGTGACGATAAGCTCCACAGAAATCTGCAATGGAAAGATTAATCACAACGGTAAAAGTGCAAAGCTTGCTGGACGGATGAGGTGCGGCGGCGCAAGGAGCAGTTGCAATGTCTTCAAGGAAAACCCACCGAGTGATCCCAAAGAAAATTTTCTTTGGCCTTTCTACTTTGAGCAATAAAGAGCTTTGCTAACCATTCAACTTTTGACCCAATCTGGTTGCTCTTGTGGCAATATTCTTTGATTATTTAACTCTGACTCTCAAAGCCCCACAATCAAATTTTCCACTTGTCTAGTCCTCGGTGACTCCATGTGTATCGAGCTGAAAGTTCGCAACAAAACTCGAGGGAATCGTCTAAAGAAAAACTAGCGTTATTGCAGCCCACCGTGAGGAAGATAGCTCGATGGCAAAAACAGTCTAGTCGCGTAAAGACGTCAGACTGAAGTCGTCGCGGCAAGACAGCAATAGAATTAGGTGGATTGGGCTGAGAGCAGCAATCACGTGGCTTCGTCGATCAGCACTGGAAGCGGCAACAGGGAGCAGAGAACTGTAGTGACTCGGATGCTTGGTGAATTTTGGCCAAGCTTTACCACTTCGTTGGGAATTGGGAGGCGCAGCGGCAAGGTAAGAGGCAGAGTAGCACAGCCACCGAACGTCAGGGACGATCGTGAAAGAGAGGTCTCCTTCTTGTAGCATTTTCTCAATTTTTCTCTCTCAACGGTGACCGTCTCTCTATGGCCATGAATGTCAATTGTGTGGCCTCTTTCCGTTGTGAACCCTAACACATCTATTTAGAAGAGTTAGCCGGGGTTATCTTACAATAGTAAAGATATATTATTTCTTAATTCCGATACTCAACTTAGGCAATCTTCTGATTATTTCCTCTAGCAGAATATTCATAGAATAATATGAATTATCTTCCAAGTATATTATTTAATAATTCGATAATTCGATAATTCAATTATTCCAACTTGACATTTTCCAATGAAAATTTCAGCTCTTATAATGTCCATGGGCTTGGCCAAGAATTTTCTTGAACGTGAGCTTAGTCCAATTTCATTAAGTTCAGAACCATCCATTTAAGTTCATCCACCGTCAATCCAATGCAAATATGTAATTGAACTACATGATTCTAAACTATATGCTATGCAATCTAAATTTTAACATTTTTATTTAGGGGTTAGAGATTAATCCTTAATTTTCTATGCACTGATTAATAAATGGTTAGCCAAAATTTAGATGTCAACAGCTTCCCCTCTTTGAAGGTGAGCTCGAAGAGATTGCATTCAAAGATTAAATGATGCCTAAATTTTGACCATGCAAATGCAATGAATGATATTTTTGGTGGGAGTATTAGTCCCCTTTTCTTTTTAAATGCAATGTGTCATGATGCATACTGACCGGAATAAAACATACTTGGAGTTACTTACCTGCCAGGAGTGATAGTGTAATTCGAGGCATGACTCTGATTTTGTATCATTTGACAATCATTTGGGCCTTGTCCCAATGATATTGCCTGACAAGCTACGGAGAGACTTTGGTGACCTGCAACTCAGTCAAGACACACGAAGAAAGTTCAAGGCACCCAGTCCTTGCCTGGGATGTCCAAGAGAAGGATTTAACGAAGTGGAGTTCATTCCGACCTTAATGAAATACCTAGTTATCGCCTGAGGTATTCATTAGAGTTTAGCTGCCATATCTAGATATCGTTGTAGGTGTTTAACGGGGGAGCTTCTCCAATTTGTAAGAATGTTACGACCTTTGTGAAATACCTATACCTCATCATAGATACTTGTAAAGGTTTGGCCGCTGCACCTAGTTATCATCGTAAGCATTTAACGAGAGAACCCTCGATAGATTGGGAGAACATTCCGACCTTTACGAAATACCTATACCTCATCATAGGTACTCGTAAAGGTTTGGCCGCCGTACCTAGTTATCGTCGTAAGTGTTTAACGAGGGAACCCTTGATAGATTGGGAGAATATTCCGGCCTTTACGAAATACTTATACCTTCCTCATAGGTACTCGTAAAGATTTAGCCACTGCACCTAGTTATCATCGTAGGTGCGACACAGGGGAATTTTTCGAGATTGGGAGAATATTCCGACCTTTATGAAATACCTATACCTTCCTTATAGGTACTCGTAAAGATTTAACCGCTGCACCTAGTTATCGTCGTAGGTGCGATACGAGGGAACTTTTCGAGATTGGGAGAATATTATGACCTCTCCGAAATACCTATACCTTTCTCATAGGTACTCATAAAGATTTAGCCGCTGCACCTAGTTATCGTCGTAGGTGCGACACGGGGGAACTTTCCGAGATTGGGAGAATATTCCGACCTCCACGAAATACCTATACCTTCCTCATAGGTACTCGTAAATATTCGGCCGCTGCACCAAGTTATCATCGTAGGTGCGACGCGGGGGAATCTACTCGAGATTGGGAGAATATTCCAACATTTACGAAATACCTATATTTTCCTCAAAGGTACTTGTAAAGATTTGGCCGTTGCACCTAGTTATTGTCGTAGGTGCGACACGGGGGAATCTTCCCGAGATTGTATGGGAAATGTGCCTATCAAAATATCTAGTATTGTCTAGGATATTTGAAAGGACTTGATCGATAAATACTTGGATATCATCGTGGGTATTTAATTGTTGGGTGAACGAGGGGATTAGCTCGAATGCTTAGGATTTCCTTGACAAAGCACCTGGATATCATCATAGGTACCTGAAAAGGAATAGACGCTTAGATATCACTAGAGGTGTCTAAAGATTACAACGAAATGATCAAATACGGGGGCTTGACGATTGCTCGTACAGGTTAGGGATACCTGGATGGTCACAGGCATCCAAAAGGGGTAGAGATATACTTACCTGATGATACCTCTGACTCTTAAGAGTGCGTCTCTTGTTAGACACAACTATAGGCAACATGTAACATGTATTCATGGACAATTAAGAACACACATACTCATGCACTATAAATTCAACTGGCTTTTATGCATGACGATTTTGTCAAATCAGCATTGCTAAATTTCACTATGGAGAATCATAGCAAAACAATCCGAACTCACAAGCGGGTGCCTTGAAAATGTCAAATGAGAGACTTCCGGTCCGAAAGGGCTTTCACTCAATCTCATTGAAAAAGAATGATTTATGAGAATAGCTCTATCTCACCATCATCATGTCGACAAGGGTCCGAATATTCTCGCAAATGGTACGACCTTACCAATCCGAGAGGTCTTTGCTAAGACCGTAACATGGGCTTGGTCAATGGCTTAGCAAGGGGGACTCTTCTATTCGAGGCTATTGAAAGAACAATACTCCGTAATTGTCTCCAAGTTTACAAGTCAAGAACCTTGCGAAATGAGATAGAAATGGACTTGCTTACACTTCTTCGAGCTAAGCTTATGAACATCTGAATCCTACGTTAGTTCAAGTGCCCTAACTTGAAGAGACTTTGTAAGGGATGTAACGCAGGCTAGGCTCATGCGTTGAGAAATAAATGGATCATTAGGCTCAAAATGTGTATAGTTGGGGTAAATAAGTTGGTAATCATATCGGCATTGTCACCAGTCTTCTTCTTCATCTTCGGGAATTGTCTTCTCAGTAAATGCTTCATTGGGCTTGTATTCACCACTTCACTTCTTCAAATTTATAGGACTATGACTACCTTGCTAGGGTTGATTCTGATACACCTATTTTTCTTTACTGGGCATCGGTCTTGCTTTTACTAGGCATACTGATTTTTCATGCTCCTATTTCATTTTTTGACCCCTTTTTTTTACTCACGTAACTCGGCATACACTGTTTATAATGCATACATTTACCAACCATACTCTGACCGAATGACTCACCGTTTGGACTCTCAGGGATCCTTGTCTTCAATCAACAATTCGGATAAGATGCTTGGTGGTGATGGCTTTTACCTTACCCCAGTGTGAGGAATGATCACCAACTGGGTTTAAAGAAGAGAATTTGCACGCTCAATTGCGCTTAGCAAAGGATAAAGTGTGTATAGGATAAAGAAAGAAATGCTCTTCATCATCCTAAGGCACTTGAACTTCGTATGAGTTCATTTGGAAAGGCAATACTCGAAGATTCACGCAAGTGAGAGCAAAAAAAAATTTATTCATTTTTCACCTTATAATGCCGACTTACCTCCAGTTTGCCCTGATATGAGGTGGTCCTTGACATGAGTAATTTGAAAGAATTTTTCCAAGTGTTTAGGCTCAAAGTGACGAAACAAGGGACAACTTGTACTGTTTGAGATAGAGAAATGAAATGCCTCTTGTCATTTTGGTTGCCAGACATTTTGCAAGATAATCCTTTACCTTGTAGACATGAAATTTTTCCACTTAGCTTACTAGGGATTAGTGTATGAAACTGTGTATAGGGTGTGTTTTGCCTTTCTTCATCCCGATGCACCTCATCTAACACATTCAATTTATTCCACATGAGTTATTAGATTGTCCAAGTAGATTCCCCATTTCGAAATCAATGATACAAATTGACAAAATAATCATGCAGAATGTAAAGCCAATGCACACATCTCAACTTGAAATTAATTGAAATCATTTATTCATCGGTGAAATGCTTGCAACTAAAAATATAAAGATCAAACACTTGAAAAATTTTGCTACAAAATGTTAGATTTTATCAAGGATAATACATTTTCATAGCGTCAGAATTAACAGGAGTGAAAAACTCACGATCGTCCATCTCTGCAAGATTCAGGGCACCTCTAGGAAGCACCTTTTTAACCACATATGGACCGATATAGTTTGGGGCAAATTTACCCCCAGGAATAGGAAAGACCGGCAGTACTTTCCTTAGGACTAGATCATTTATCTCGAAGTGTCTTGGATGTACCTTTTGGTTGAATGATCTAGCTATCCTCTATCGATAGGTTTGGCCATGGCAAATGGCTTTCAGTCGCTTCTCATCAATTAGATTCAATTGCTTGTGCCTTTGTCGCATCCATTCCGCCTCGGACAACTCCACCTGGGACAAGACTCGCAGGGAAGGGATCTCTACTTTGACGGGAATGATTGCTTCCATGCCATACACCAAGGAAAAAGGGGTTGCTCCGACAGAGGTTCAGATCGACGTCCGATACACCATTAGTGCAAAGGGCAACCTTTTATGCCAGTCACGATAATTTTCAGCTATTTTGGCCAAGATCTTCTTAATGTTCTTGTTAGCGGCTTCAACTGCTCTATTCATCTGTGAACGATAGAGAGACGAATTCAGGTGCCAGATCTTGAACTCGTTGAACAACTGATCTATGAACTTGTTATTCAAATTTGTCCCGTTGTCAGTGACAATAGCTTCAGAGATACCATAACGAGCAACTATGTCTTGCTTGATGAATCTTACAATGTTCCTTGCAGTGACGTTAGCATAAGACACCGCTTCAATCTACTTGGAGAAATAATCAATCGCAACCAAGATAAATCGATGTCTATTTGACACCTTGGGATTAATTGGGCCAATCACGTCGATGCCTCATATTGAAAAGGTCCATGGCTAGGACAACTGATGTAGTTCCGTCGGGGGGACATTTATTTTATCCCCGCGAACTTGGCAACGATGACATCTCTGGACATGTTGGATGTAGTCACTTTCAAGGCTAAGCCAGTAGTAGCCCAACCTCATGATCTTCTTGGTTAACATATGGCCATTTATGTGTAGACCGCATACTCCCTCGTGTATTTCTTGCATGATTCTAGTGGCTTCAGTCGCATCTACGTACCTCAGCAGAACTGGATCACAAGATCTTTTGTATAGCTTTTCACCACTGACAAAGAACTTTGAGACCATTTTCATTATGTACTTCCTATCGGCCGGGGTACTTCCTTCAGGAAATTCTTGTCTCTGGATGTATCTCATGATATCGTAATACCACGGCTTTCCGTCAGGTTCTTCGGTCACAATCAGACAGTAGGCCAGTTTTGTCAGGACTTTGATTTTCAAGGGGTTCTACCCTCAATCCACCAGTCACTTGCAGCATGGATGATAATATAGCTAGTGCATCAACGAACTGATAGTGAGACCTCGACAAGTTCTCAAAGGAGATGTCCTCGAATTCCTCCATGATTTTTTCGAGGTATTCATGGTATGGCACTAGTTTGACATTCCTTGTCTTCCACTTCCCTACAGTTTGGAGAATGATCAAGGTGGAATCACCAAACACTTTCAATTTGGTTAATCCCCATTTCAATCGCGGCTTGGAGTCTGAGGATGCAAGCTTCGTACTCGGCTATGTTGTTGGTACAAGGGAACACCAACTTTGCTACTACTGGATAATGTTGTCCATCTGGGGATAATAGAACTGCCCCAGTGACGGAATCAGCCAAGTTTACGGCTTCATCGAAAAACATAGTCCATGCATATTCCTTCATCACCAAAATGCGATCTTCCGGAGAATATCTATCATCATTAGGGACTCTTGGATTTTTGGCTAATATATCAGCGATTACTCGACCTTTAACTGACTTCTATGGCATCGTCTGGACATCAAACTTTGAAATTGAAACTTGTCACTTGGCTAACTTCCCTAACAAAGCCGGTTGATCCAGTAAATATTTGATGGGATCATTCTCAGTCACAAGAAACGTTTGGTAATGTAATGAATACTGTCGCAACCTATGGAACACCCATACCAGTGCATCACAAGTCTTCTCGGCTTCAGGATAGTTCAACTCCGAGACAGTGAACTTCTTACTTAGGTAATAAATGGCTTGCTCTTTTCTATCCTCATGCCCTTTCTGGGCTAGCATCGTACCCAGAGATTTGCTATGAATTGTGAGGTAAAGGATCAAAGGCTGTCCCGGCATTAGTGGGACCAGCACTGGTGGCTTCATTAAGTATCGCTTGAGCTCTTTAAACGCCTCCTGACAATCATCGTTCCACCCCCACTTGAGCATTCTTCTTTAAAGTTTGAAAAATGGCTTAGTAGTTTCAAACAGCTGGGAGATAAAGCGGGCTATGTAGTTCAACCTACCCAAGAGGCTTTGCACTTCTTTCATGGTCGATGGGGGTTGCAACTCACATATAGACTTCACTTTAGAGAGGTTGACTTCAATGCCTTTACTGCTCACTATGAACCCCAGTAGTTTACCCAAGTTTGCTCTGAATATGCACTTTGCTGCATTAAGACGAAGCTTGAACTCATGGAGTCTCTCGAACAATTTCTTCAGGGTATTGACGTGACTCTCTCCAAGTCATGACTTGGCGATCATGTCATCGACATAGATCTTGATCTCCTTATGCATTATGTCATGGAAGAGGGTCACCATCGCCAATTGATATGTCACCCAGCATTTTTAAGGCCGAAGGGCATGAACTTGTAATGGAATGTCCCCTAAGGGGTAATGAACGTCGTTTTCTCTTTATTACCGTCTTTCATCTTTTTCTAATTATAACCCAAGAAACCATCCATGAAGGAAAACAGCTCGAATCCAGCAATATTGTCTACCAGAATGTCTATGTGAGGCAATAGGAAGTCGTCTTTAGGGCTGGCCTTGTTTAGGTCGCGGTAGTCAATGCCAACCCGAACTCGGCCATCCTTCTTCATGACCGGCGCAATGTTAGCCATCCAGCTAGGGTATCGGGTGACTTCAATAAATCCCACTTTCAAGAGCTTCATAACCTCCTCATCTATCTTCCTTGAAAGTTTAGGCTTGGTTCTCCGCAGCCTCTGTTTTTTGGGCAGCACGCCCGTATTAGTAAGCAGACTGTGCTCCACAATAAATGGGTCTAAACCCAGCATATCGGCATACGACCAGGCGAAGACATCTTGGTAGTCCTCAGAAGTCGGACCAAGAGTTTGGCTTCACCTTCGGGAAGTGTTGCCCCTATCTTCACTTCTTTGGGTTCCTCTACATCACTCAGGTTAATAGTGACAATTTGGTCTGACGTGAAAACTTTGGGCCTTTTGTGTCATTCTAGGTCACGTGGCATTTCTAAGGGATCATCAAGATCTTCAAGATTGTCATCGACTGACAGAATTCACCAGATTAGACCGTTCCCATACCCTTACGTACCACAGGATTATCCCTAAAACACTAAGTGGATAATTCAAAGAAACAATAGGGCTAAAACGACACACATTTTTTTTAAGTTTTGCTTTTGTGAATTTTTTTGAAAATTTTAACACAAGGAAGCATGAGGAAGCTCAGGCCTCAGAATTCTCTTTGGATGATGTATATATATATTTTACAGTTGGATATCATCACCGGGCTGAATTGGTGTACCTCAACATGCCCTCAAAACAAAATACTTTGTAATTTCATTGATTATTACCAAATGAACTACATTTATTGAATGAAAATTGCGACAACTCATTCCTAGAAAGGAAATATCCTAAAAAGCAGCTCCTGATACGGGGCAAGTCCTAAAAAGCAGTAAAATTTCCCACACAGGGGAAGGCGTGGAATAGTAAAGGTGTTACTCTTATAGGTCAGTGCCCATTTCCTCCAACGGTCCTTCTTTGATTGCTCCCATAAGCATGTCATCGAACAGGTTGGCAGTTCCTTCCATTGTGTTATCGGGGTCTTCTGTCTCTGACAAGGTTAGATCATCCATACCACCCCATCCATCCAAGACAGTGTCATGAGAGTCAACATAGAAGCTCAGGAGAGCCGAGTATTTCACATAGTAGTCGAACTTACCGCTCAGTTGCCTCAAGGTGTCGATCACCTCCTCCTCTTCATGCATCATTCTTGCAGGACCTGGGGTTGCGGTCCGGATGTTTGGAAGTTGTCTTGGCCTTGGCAGAACCATGAAGTGCGGAATGTGAATGCCCCAGCATCTAAGAGGTTTTGGACCTTGTGCCTTAAAACATAGCAGTCATAAGTGGAGTGACCGACTTCTCCTAGGTGATAGTAACAATTTTTGGAGGCATCGCAGTTGTAGAAACCTTCAGGATTAGGCCGCTTCGACTGAGTGGAGAGCAAGCTCTTCTTTCAGAGAGCAAGCAAGACTTTAGACAGGGGTGCGGGGAGAGGTGTGAACTGCCTCCTAGCGCCCCGTCATCGATTAGAGAATGGGCATCTTAATGGGTTGTTTTGACATCCCGGGAGTAGTTGTGCCTTGCTTTGTTAGGGGTGTGACTTTGGGACAGGAGGACCCCAAGTACCTTGTTTGTTCTTCATGAACTTTGGACACAAGGTGCTCAATTCCATAGGATCAGGGGACTCAATAGTATTACCAGGCACAATTGCTTTGTCATTCGGGTCGGTGCTGAAGGGCTTCATTTGATTCATCACCCTTGGCCCTTGAGGAAGGGGACGGGTCATGTTGAGCTATTCCAAGCAGTCCGAAAGATGCGCCGCTTGCCTCGAGAATTGTCAGAGAATGATGGAGGCCTACTTTAGGTCCTTCTCGATATTAGCAAGGCGGTTCAGCACTTCACCCTGATCACTTATTTTCGATCATGGCCAGGTAGGAACAGCCGGTGATTGACGATCCATAATCAGTTAGCTCGAGTATCAACTTCCTCGCAGTGGCTCACAGCTAGGGGCGTCTCGGCTTGGCGGTTGGCCGACGTATTGGGCTCCGAGAAACAAAGACACGGATGGCATTTATGCAGAGAAGCAGTGGCTGCGAGAATGACAGGTGATGGACGGAGCTGCGGTTTATGCCGGGCAGTGAGCTCACGGTGATGGAGGAGCAACAACAAAGGAACTCAGCGGGGTTACCCCTTGGCGAGGCTTGAGTGATGGATCGATAAGTATGGATGATCTGTACTCACCTAATTCAAGAGAAATGAACCAAATAAACACATGGTCAAGACAAGGTTGGTCCATGACACACTTCTGGTCGGGGGAAGAATAGCATTGGTGCCAAAAGTTGTGTACGGAGGCCACTTTGGTGCCAAAAGTTTCATTTGGATCACTTAAGTGCCAAAAGTTTACGCCAGCGATCACTTAAGTGCCAAATCGGAGAAAAAACGATCACTTAAGTGCCAACGGCGAGAAATTCCGACCAAATTTAATACGTGGCTTTTATATTTAAATTTTAATGACACATGGCATTTCCATGTATATAATTCAATTTTTTAAATATTTTTTTCTGATTTTTTTCTTTTTTCTTTTTTCTTTTCTTTTTTCATTTCTATCTTCTTCTTCTTCTACCATGGCCGGTGCCCGGAGGCCAGCCACCGGCCATGGCCGGCTTCACCGGCGTCGCCTTCCTCCGGGCGAGGCCCGGCGAGGCCGCCGTGAACTCGGCGAGGCCGCCGTGGCCTCGGCGAGGTCGCCGAGGCCGCCTTGGCCTCGGCGAGGGCCGGCCTCGCCGGATCGCGGCGAGCCCTCGCCGGGGCTCGCCTTGCCCGGGCGACCTTGACCCTCGTGCGGGCGGGGCGAGCCCCGGCGAGGGCTCGCCTCGCCCATCCGGCGAGGCCGGCCCTCGCCGAGGCCAAGGCGGCCTCGCCCGGAGGAAGGCGACGCCCGGCGAGGCCGGCCATGGCCAGTGGCCGGACGCCGGCCATCGGAAATAAGAAGAAAGAAAAGAAAAAAAAAGAAAAGAAAGGAAAAAAGAAAGAAAAGGAAAAAAAAAGAAAAAGAAATGCCACATCAGCCTCCGGCGAGCCACATCAGCTTGAGAAATTAATAAAAAAATGCCACGTCGGATTTCCGGCGAAGTGGCACTTAAGTGATCATTTTTCACAATTTTTAGCACTTAAGTGATCCGATTGAAACTTTTGGCACCAAAGTGGCCTCCGTACACAACTTTTAGCACCAATGTTGTTCTTCCCCCCTTCTGGTCTTTTTTGTCTTTTTCTTTTTTCGTTTATTCATGAAAATATTCGTATATGAATGAGACTTTATGAAAAATTGATTTAGGCAGAGAAATATAAATAACACCCTAGACATGACCTGAGAAATAGAAGGATTGGAATCCCTAATCATAAAACTAGGAAAAACAAAAAATTGAGACTCCCTAGAAACTATGAACTGAAAATAAATTCTCTAAAACCTTTTATTTCAAGCCTTTTTTCTTCTTTTTTTTTTAAAGGGACGGCAAACTTGTTTGGAAAATAATTGCCGATGACACACCTAGGGAAATAAAGACATAAATTGAAAATAAATTATCTAAAAAGCTTTCTTTCTATTTTTTTTTCAAAGGACTTAATGATTATTACTTTCAAATTGAAAACCGACTTAGACCTATCATGGACCGACACGAAAATTACAAAAACTAAGTAAATTTTAAAAAGGAGAGTTTAGAAGACTTACTTCACCCGATAGGACCATGGCAACCACATAGACATGCACATGAAATGTGAGATTCGATTTCTATCTAAACTATGGCTTGCATAGTGGAGACATGAGGATTACTTGGCTAAACCAGGCATGGTGGTGGTTTGGCCGGGGTTCCCCTAACTCTAGTTCAGTTAAGGAGCCGACCCGGGTTGCAGGGTTGCAACCGTGGTGGTAACTCAATGACATCGTGAAAGAACTTTCGGGACCGAGGAGGACGACCCGTACCACGCAGATGTAGTCGGGGGATGTCCACTGTCTCAAAACCATCTAAACCTATGCCACCCAGGTCCGGCTGCGGGTAGTATGTGCGGTGTAGTGTAGATGCAAGACATACATAGCAGGTTATATTAAACAGTGCTTTGCGCATAAAATAAACCATACATCTTACTCCTCCCTGCAAAACAAGGGGTAACAATCACGCCTCCCCTTATACCTCTCATTTTGCAAAAACATTTAACACCTTAAACGTTAGGGATGTACCTGGGATCCTCACTGCCAAACAAAAATATTTTTTTGAAAAGAAAAATGGCCTAAGTCCACTAAGAATTCTCAAGTCCCCAGCGGAGTCGCCAAGCTGTCGCAACCTAACCTCCTACGGGTGCACCATCTAAGGGTTCGGCTAATGGATTATTAAGACTAAGCCTAATTCAGGCCCTTCTAAGCCCTACCAATTCGCAACTTAGGGTTTAAGTTTTTAAAATGCAAAAGTTTTCATGCTTAGAGTCACCACTAATCTATTTGTGGTAAGTCGATTATAAACTTAAATAAAACATAAGGAGGTATGTTTTATTTTTACGAACCAGAGATTCTAAGTTCGGGGACTTGATTACGCTAGATTTAGTCTAACGCCCTTTCGGTATCTTTTTCTTTTCAAAAAAATGTTTAAGCAGGTGGTCTGAATCCATTTTATTACGTAGATGCTAACATGTGAGGTGACAATGTGGGTGCGTAATCAACCAATTTAACACTCAATAAAGAAAGCATTAAATAAATTGCTAGATTAGGAGAACAACGTACCTTCTAGCAACGCAAGCATCTGCATTGTTAGCTAGAAAATCACACATTCTAATTAACAAAGCAATCCACTCAATATGTTCTTTAATGTTTTATCTTGATTAAGATGAAAACTAACCTACGTGCTATGACATGCAAACTATGACATGCGATTAATGAACCCAAACATGCACACTATATGTCATGCGGCAATATGACCTATTTCTAGTGACGGGCAAATGATTTATGTTTGGCATTTTTCCATTGAAATTTGGAATAAATAAAATGCTTAAATTAACATGTGATCTACCTTAGAACAAGCAGTTTTATTTATTCTAGAACAACTTCTTGTTTGGTTTTTTTGTCAAAATTCGAAATTATTAAATATCCTAAATAATCTACTAGGACTAGAATAATCCCCAATTTAAACTAGGAAATAAATTGTCTTAAGTCTCAACTTAAATCAAATAATTATCCTGTCATTTAGATGTATTTAGGATTCCCTAAACATACGAAATTTCTACTCTAAATTCTAACTAACATATTTTGGATTTTCTTTTTTTTTTAAAGGAAAATAAATCACACAAGGGATAACCATTACACATCAACCAATTCGCACAATCCGCAAAATTATTCTTATCATATTCGAATTAGGAAAGGGAATCGAACTAACGGTCATATCTATAGGGTTATAGATATCGACGGAAAGTCAATTGTTTGAATTTGGAAAGCAGATAAGATCCACTATCATATCCAAGTGGCTATGGATAAGATAATGATCTTTCCGTACCGCCACGTATCGTACCTTAGGGTTAAGGTTAGATAATCGTCCAGGTACGTTGCTAAATTAGTATCTTAGAATATTGCGAATATCACAAACATTATCCTAAGGCATCTAACTAATCACGCAATATTCATGGAATATTCAAAATATTCAAACTAGGAATCTAAATATTTTGCAAAATATATTGAATAAAGATTTTTACCTGATTTGCGAATTTCTTTCCAAATTTGAATTGCCAGCGGATCGGGATTGCGATCGTCGGTGGGGAACCGGCGACGGGCAGTCGACGGCGGACGTGGCGGCGATGATGCGGTGTGGTCGACGGGCTTGGCTCGCATGGTCAGTGACGGTAAGCTCCAAAGAAATCTGCAATGGAAAGATTAATCACGATGGTAAAAGTGCAAAGCTTGCTGGACGTCGATGAGGTGCGGCGGCGCAAGGAGCACTCGCAACGTCTTCAAGGAAAACCCACCAAGTGTTCCCAAAGAAAATTTTCTTTGGTCTTTTTACTTTGAGCAATAACAAGCTTTGCTAACCACTCAACTTTTGACCCAATCTGGTTGCTCTTGTGATGATGTTCTTTGATTATTTAACTCTGACTCTCAAAGCCCCACAATCAAATTTTCCACTTGTCTGTTCCTCGGTGACTCCGTGTGTATCGAGCTGAAAGTTCGCAACAAAACTCGAGGGAATCGTCTAAAGAAAAACTGGCGTTATTGCAGCCCACCGTGAGGAAGATAGCCCAATGGCAAAAACGGTCTGGTCGTGTAAAGACGTCAGACTGAAGTCGTCGCGGCAAGACAGCAACAGAATCAGGTGGATTGGGCCGAGAGCAACAGTCACGTGGCTTTGTCAATCAGCACCGGAAGCGACAACAGGGAGCAAAGAACTGTAGTGACTCGAATGCTTGCTGAATTTTGGCCAAGCTTGACCACTTCGCTGGGAATTAGGAGGCGCAGCGGCAAGGTAAGAGGCAGAGCAGCACAGCCACCGAACGTTAGGGATGATCGTGAAAGAGAGGTCTCCTTCTTGTAGCTTTTTCTCAATTTTTCTCTCTCAACGGTGGCCGTCTCTCTACGGCCGTGAATGTCAATTGTGTGACCTCCTTCCGTTGTGAACCCTGACACATCCATTTATAAGAGTTAGCCGGGGTTATCTTACAATAGCCAAGATATATTATTTCCTAATTCCGATACTCAACTTAGGCAATCTTCTGATTATTTCCTCTAGTAGAATATTCATAGAATAATATGAATTATCTTCCAAGTATATTATTTAATAATTCGATAATTCGATAATTCAATTGTTCCAACTTGACATTTTCCAATGAAAATTTCAGCTCTTATAATGTCCATGGGCTTGGCCAAGAATTTTCTTGAACGTGGGCTTAGTCCAATTTCATTAAGTTCAGAGCCATCCATTTAAGTTCGTCCACCGCCAATCCAATGCAAATATGTAATTGAACTACATGATTCTAAACTATATGCTACGCAATCTAAATTTTAATATTTTTGTTTAGGGGTTAGAGATTAATCCCTAATTTTCTATGCACTAATTATTAAATGGTTAGCCAAAATTTAGATGTCAACAGCTGCCCCTCTTTGAGGGTGAGCTCGAAGAGGTTGCATTCAAAGACTAAATGATGCCTAAATTTTGACCATTCAAATACAATGAATGATATTTTTGGTGGGAGTATTAGTTCCCTTTCTTTTTAAATGCAATATGTCATGATGCATACTGACGGGAATAAAACATACTTGGAGTTACTTACCTGACAAGAGTGGTAGTGTAATTCGAGGCATGACTCTGATTTTGTATCATTTGACAATCATTTGGGCCTTGTCCAAATGATATTGCCTGACAAGCTACTCAGAGACTTTGGTGGCCTGCAACTCAGTCAAGACACACGAAGAAAGTTCAAGGCACCCAGTCCTTGCCTGGGATGTCCAAGAGAAGGATTTAACGAAATGGAGTTCAATCCGACCTTAACGAAATACCTAGTTATCGTCTGAGGTATTCATTAGAGTTTAGTCGCTGCACCTAGATATCGTCGTAGGTGTTTAACAAGGGAGCTTATCCAATTTGTAGGAATGTTCCGACCTTTGTGAAATACCTATACCTCATCATAGGTACTCGTAAAGGTTTGGCCGATGCACCTAGTTATCGTCATAAGCGTTTAACGGGGGAACCCTCGATAGATTGGGAGAATATTCCGACCCTTACGAAATACCTATACCTCATCATAGGTACTTGTAAAGGTTTGGCCGCTGCACCTAGTTATTGTCGTAGGTTCGACACGGGAGAACTTTCCGAGATTGGGAGAATATTTCGGCCTTTACGAAATACTTATACCTTCCTCATAGGTACTCGTAAAGATTTAGCCGCTGCACCTAGTTATCATCATAGGTGCGACACAGGGGAATTTTTTGAGATTGGGAGAATATTCCGACCTTTACAAAATACCTATACCTTTCTCATAGGTACTTGTAAATTTACCGCTGCACCTAGTTATCGTCGTAGGTACGACACGAGGGAACTTTCAGAGATTGGGAGAATATTCTGACCTCTACGAAATACCTATACCTTCCTCATAGGTACTCATAAAGATTTAGCCGCTGCACCTAGTTATCGTCGTAGGTGCGACACGGGGGAATTTTCTGGGAGAATATTCCGACCTCCACGAAATACCTATACCTTCCTCATAGGTACTCATAAAGATTTAGCCACTGCACCTAGTTATCGTCATAGGTGCAACGCGGGGGAATCTTCCCGAGATTGGGAGAATATTTCAACCTTTACAAAATACCTATACTTTCCTCATAGGTACTTGTAAAAATTTGGCCGCTGCACCTAGTTATCATCGTAGGTGCGACACGGAGGAATCTTCCCAAGATTGTGTGGAAAATGTGCCTATCAAAATATCTAGTTATCGTCTAGGATATTTGAAAGGACTTGATCGATAAATACTTGGATATTGTCGTGGGTATTTAACGGTTGGGTGAACAAGGGGATTAGCCCGAATGCTCAGGATTTCCTTGACAAAGCACTTGGATATCATCAAAGGTACCTGAAAAGGCTTGATCAATAGATGCTTAGATATCACTAGAGGTGTCTAAAGACTACAACGAAATGATCAAATATGGGGGCCTGACGATTGCTCGTATAGGTTAGGGATACCTGGATGGTTACAGGCGTCCAAAAGGGGTAGAGATATACTTACCTGATGATACCTCTGACTCTTGAGGGCACGTCTCTTGTTAGACATAGCTATAGGCAACATGTAACATGTATTCATGGACAATTAAGAACACACATACTCATGCACTATAAATTCAACTGGCTTTTATGCATGATGATTTTGTCAAATCAGCATTGCTAAATTTCACTAGGGAGAATCATAGCAAGACAATCCGAACTCACAAGTGGGTGCCTTACAAATGTCAAATGAGAGACTTCCGATCCGAAAGGGCTTTCACTCACTCTCATTGAAAAAGGCTGATTTATGAGAATAGCTCTATCTCACCATCATCATGTTGACAAGGGTTCGAGTATTCTCGCAAATATTACGACCTTACCAATCCGAGAGGTCTTTGCTAGGACCGTAACGTGGGCTTGGTCAATGGCTTAGCAAGGGGGACTCTTCTATTCGAGGCTATTGAAAGAACAATACTCCACAATTGTCTCTAAGTTTACAAGTCAAGAACCTTGCGAAATGAGATAGAAATGGACTTGCACTTCTTCGAGCTAAGCTTATGAACATCTGAATCCTACGTTAGTTCAAGTGCCCTAACTTGAAGAGACTTTGTAAGGGATATAACACAGGCTAGGCTCATGGGTTGAGAAATGAATGTATCATTAGGCTCAAAATGTGTATAGTTGGGATAAATAAGTTGGTGATCATCTTGACATTGTCACCAGTCTTCTTCTTCATCTTCGGGAATTGTCTTCTCAGTAAATGCTTCATTAGGCTTGTATTCACCACTTCTTCAACTTTATAGGACTATGACTACCTTGCTGGGGTTGATTCTGATACACCTATTTTTCTTTACTGAGCATCGGCCTTGCTTTTACCAGGCATACTGATTTTTCATGCCCCTATTTCATTTTTTCGACCCCTTTTTTTTACTCACGTAACTCGACATACACTGTTTACAATGCATACATTTGCCAACCATACTCTGACTGAATGACTCACCATTGGGACTCTCAGGGATCCTTGTCTTCAATCGACAATTCGGATATGCTGCTTGGTGGTGATGGCTTGTACCTTACCTCAGTGTGGGGGATGATCACCAACTGGGTTTAAAGAAGAGAATTTGCATGCTCAATTGCACTTAGAAAAGGATAAAGTGTGTATAGGATAAAGAAAGAAATACTCTTCATCATCCTAAGGCACTTGAACTTCGTATGAGTTCATTTGGAAAGGCAACACTCGAAGATTGATGCAAGTGAGAGCAAGAAAATTTCTATTCATTTTTCACCTTATAATGCCGACTTACCTCCAGTTTGCCCTGATATGAGGTGGTCCTTGACAAGGGTAATTTGAAAGAATTTTTCCAAGTGTTTAGTCTCAAAGTGACAAAACAAGGGACAACTTGTACTGTTTGAAATAGAGAAATGAAATGCCTCTTGTCATTTTGGTTGCCGTACGTTTTGCGAGATAACCCTTTACCTTGCAGACATGAAATTTTTCCACTTAGCTTACTGGAGATTAGTGTATGAAACTGTGTATAGGGTGTGTTTTTCCTTTCTTCATCCCGATGCACCTCATTTAACACATTCAATTTATTCCACATGAGTTATTAGATTGTCCAAGTAGATTCCCCCTTTCGAAATCGATGATACAAATTGACAAAATAGTCATGCAGAATGTAAAGCCAATGCACACATCTCAACTTGAAATTAATTGAAATCATTTATTCATCGGTGAAATGCTTGCAACTCAAAATATAAAGATCAAACATTTGAAAACTTTTGCTACAAAATGTTAGATTTTATCAAGGATTTCACAGCGTCAGAATTAACAGGAATGAAAAACTCACGATCGTCCATCTCTACGAGAATCAGGGCACCTCTAGAAAGTACCTTTTTAACCACATATGGACCGACATAGTTTGGGGCGAATTTACCTCTAGGAACAGGAAAGACTAGCAGTACTTTCCTTAGGACTAGATCATTTACCTTGAAGTGTCTTGGATGCACCTTTTTGTTGAATGATCTAGCTATCCTCTGTTGATAGATTTGGCCATGGCAAATGGCTTTCAGTCACTTCTCATCAATTAGGTTCAACTGCTTGTGCCTTTATCGCATCCATTTCGCCTCGAACAACTCCACTTGGGACAAGACTCGCAGGGAAAGGATCTCTACTTTGACCGGAATGATTGCTTCCACTCTGCTGATAGGTTTGGCCATGGCAAATGGCTTTCAATCACTTCTCATTAATTAGGTTCAACTGCTTGTGCCTTTGTCGCATCCATTCCGCCTCGGACAACTCCACCTGGGACAAGTCTCTCAGGGAAGGGATTTCTACTTTGACGGGAATGATTGCTTCCATGCCATACACCAAGGAAAAAGGGGTTGCCCCAATAGAGGTTCGAATCGACGTCCGATTCGCCATTAGTGCAAAGGGCAACCTTTCATGCCAGTCAAGATAATTTTCATCTGTTTTGGTCAAGATCTTCTTAATGTTCTTGTTAGCGGCTTCAACCGCTCTATTCATCTTGAACGATTGAGAGACGAATTTAGGTGCCGGATCTTGAACTCGTTGAACAATTGATCTATGAACTTGTTATTCAAATTTTTCCCGTTGTCAGTGACAATAGCTTCGGAGATACCATAACGAGCAACTATGTCTTGCCTAATGAATCTTACAATGTTCCTTGTAGTGACGTTATCATAAGACGCCGATTCAATCCATTTGGAGAAATAATCAATCGCGATCAAGACAAATCGATGTCCATTTGACACCTTGGGATTAATTGGGCCAATCACGTCGATGCCCCATATTGAAAAGGGGCCATGGCTAGGACCACTGATGTAATTCCGTCGGGGGGACATTTATTTTATCCCCGCGAACTTGGCAACGATGACATCTTCGGACATGTTGGATGTAGTCACTTTCAGGGCTAAGCCAATAGTAGCCCAACCTCATGATCTTCTTGGCTAACATATGGCCATTTACGTATGTGGACCACATACTCCCTCGTGTACTTCTTGCATGATTCTAGTGGCTTCATCCTCGTCGACGCACCTCAGCAGGACCGGATCATGAGATTTTTTGTATAGCTTTTCACCACTGACAAAGAACTTTGAGACCATTTTCATTATGTACTTCCTATTGGCCAGGGTGCTTCCTTCAAAAAATTCTTGTCTCTGAATGTATCTCATGATATCGTAATACCACGGCTTTCCGTCAAGTTCTTCGGTCACAATCATACAGTAGGTCAGTTGTAACATCCTCAATTTCAATCACTGGGAAATGACTATGGTTTATCTTTGGTTGTTTTCCAATTTGAGCCAATTTTACTCTTGTTCTGGAAAACCAGATTCGAATCCTTTGTACCCCTTCGTTTTGTTATTTTTGTGGAGACTTTTGTGATCCGAATTTCCAAACACTTCCCCTTGAAAGTTTCTCCAAACATCTTGAAGTTTTACATACTTTAATTTTAGAATTTTTGGACTTGATATGAGTAGTACGATAGCCTAATTTCCGGACCGTGTAAAACTGCCCAGAATGGGTATTTCGGTGATGTTCACACTTTCTTTATTTTCTACAAGCTTTTATGGGCCGAGTTTGGAAAAGTTTCCTCCACAAAAGTTCTTGAGGACTTCATTCTCTATAACATATAAAAATTTGATAATTTTTGGAGATGATTTGTATTCTGGAAAGAGCTTACTTTTAGAAGCAAAGATTCTGTTCCAGCGAACTGTTTTTAGTCTGTCTTTGAGCTACTAAAATTTGTGTTTACAGAAATATTCAGATTTCGTGTTCTTCATGGAAAATGTTTGTTAAGGCCTTTTTTATGACATATTCAAATTTGAGAATTTTCTGAGTCCATTTACTATGTTTTCAAGTCCGATTTTGTGAACAGTGCAAAACTGTCTGGTTTTGTCAGATTTCAAAGATTCATCAATTTCTTTATAAGAATATTGGAATTTCGAATTTATGTCTTCTAGTGATTTAATTTGTTCATTCTAAGCTTTCAAATGAGCTATGCTAAGCTTTAATTGGAGGTTGACCAAGGGAGAAGCCGAGAGAGAGAAAAGAGAAGACTCTAGAGAGTTAAGCACTTGGGGAGCAAGTTTTGACTAGAAGGATTCTAGAAAGTCCAAGCTTGGTGAGCAAGTTGGTCCAAGCTTGGTAAGCAAGTTGGAGAGCAACTTGGTGAGCAAGTTTGGATTGCCTATAAATAGACTTAGTCCCCCTTTAGTTTCCTCACACCATCACCTCACGCCTACCACCATTCTCTCCTCTTCCTTTTTACGCCCAAGAGCCTCACCGACCTTCCCCTTTCCCTCTTGTTATTCGGCCAAATAAGGAGCTCATGCCCAAGACTCGCTTGCTCACATGTTCAAGCCGCACGCCTCTTGCTTTCTCGTTTCTCACGTGTTCTAGTTTTATTGTGGTGAGTAAACTTCCTAATATCGGGAAAGGAAGTTGTGATGCATTGTGACATGGTTTGTTTGGACCGTTTCTTGGTCGTTTGGTTGGTCGTAGTTGGTTCATTCCCTTGATTTGACCATGTTTCATGTTTAATGTTTGTCTTCAGATAGAACCGAGATTTTGCTGGTAAAGTGCACATGTTATACCCATGCGTGATGTTCTCTTGTATGAACTTTGCTATCAATTTGCCATTGATGCGGGTGCGGTAAGAGTCAACTTATGTTAACGGCGATCCCCTCGTCCTCGCTTGATATTAGTAGTTTACTTGCTGAGTCTTCCCGACTCATCCCCTGTTGTCCCCCTTTTCAGGTCCGTAGGATGGCCAAACGAACGAGTCACGGGGAGAAGATGTGCAAGTGAACGGAGCATGGAGTGCGAGGAGCCGTAGTGGGTATAGGATCACCCAAGCCATAGCTTTTGTTATATAGAAACGGCTAAAATTGGCTAAGACCCGTAAGTCGGGTTGTAAAATGTACTTGTGTGTAAACATAAGGTTTTCTCATGATGCTTGTCGTAATCCCGCTGTTTGTTCTGATTGTAATTGTCCCGAGTTATGCTTCTGCTTGTTCGTAATGAAAAGATAATAATGAACGGGACATCACATTAATAATCCCGTGGTAGGGGCGTTACATCAGTTTTGTCAGGACTTCGATTTTCAAGGGTTCTACCCTCAATCCACCAGTCACTTGCAGCATGGATGATAATGTAGCTAGTGCATCAACGAACTGATTGTGAGACCTCGACAAGTTCTCAAAGGAGATGTCCTCAAATTCCTCCATGATTTTTTCGAGGTATTCATGGTATGGCACTAGTTTGACGTTCCTTGTCTTTCCACTTCCCTACAGTTTGGAGAATGATCAAGGCGGAATCACCAAACACTTTCAACATGGTTAATCCCCATTTCAACCGCGGCTTGGAGTCCGAGGATGCAAGCTTTGTACTCGGCTATGTTGTTGGTACAAGGAAACACCAACTTTGCTACTACTGGATAATGTTGTCCATCCGGGGATATTAGAACTGCCACAGTGCCGAAATCAGCCAAGTTTACAACTTTATCGAAAACAAGGTCCATGTGTATTCCTTCATCACCAAAATGCGATTTTCTGGAGAATATCTATCATCATCAGGGACTCCAAGATTTTTGGCTAATATATTAGCGATTACTCGACCTTTAACTGACTTCTATGGCATCGTCTATACATCAAACTCTGAAATTAAAACCTGTCACTTGGCAAACTTCCCTACCAAAGCCGGTTGATTCAGTAAATATTTGACGGGATCATTCTCAGTCACAAGAAACATCTGGTAATGCAATGAATAATGTCGCAGCCTATGGAGCACCCATACCAGTGCAGCACAACTCTTCTCAGTTTCAGGATAGTTCAACTCCGAGACAGTGAACTTCTTACTTAGGTAATAAATGGCTTGCTCTTTTCTATCCTAAGAATCTTTCTGGGCTAGCATCGCACCCAGAGATTCGCTATGAATCGTGAGGTAAAGGATCAAAGACTGTCCCAGCGTTGGTGGGACCAGCACTGGTGGCTTCGTTAAGTTTTGCTTGAGCTCATTAAACGCCTCCTGACAATCATCGTTCCACCCCACTTGAGCATTCTTCTTTAGAAGTTTGAAAAATAGCTTAGCAGTTTTAAACAGCTTGGAAATAAAGCGAGCTATATAGTTCAACCTACCCAAGAGGCTTTGCACTTCTTTCATGGTCGATGGGGGTTGCAATTCACATATAGACTTCACTTTAGAGAGGTCGACTTCAATGCCTTTACTGCTCACTATGAACCCGAGTAGTTTGCCCGAGGTTGCTCCGAATATGCACTTTGCTGGGTTAAGACGGAGCTTGAACTCACGGAGTCTCTCGAAAAATTTCTTCAGGGTATTGATGTGACTCTCTCCGAGTCATGACTTGGCGATCATGTCATCAACATAGATCTCGATCTCCTTATGCATTATGTCATGGAAGAGGGTCACCATCGCCAATTGATATGTCACCCCAGCATTTTTAAGCCGAAGGGCATGAACTTGTAATGGAATGTCCCCCAATGGGTAATGAACGTTGTTTTCTCTTTATCACCGTCTTTCATCTTTTTCTGATTATAACCCAAGAAACCATCCATAAAGGAAAACAGCTCGAATCCAGTAGTATTGTCTACCAGAATGTCTACGTGTGGCAATAGGAAGTCGTCTTTAGGGCTAGCCTTGTTTAGGTCGCAGTAGTCAATGTAAACCCGAACTCGGCCATCCTTCTTCATGACCGGCATGATGTTAGCCATCCAGCTAGGGTATCGGGTGACTTCAATGAATCCCACTTCAAGAGCTTCATAACCTCCTCATCTATCTTCTTTGAAAGTTCAGGCTTGGTTCTCCGCAGTCTCTATTTTTTGGGCGGCATGCCCGTATAAGTGAGTAGACTGTGCTCCACAATAAATGGGTCTAAACCCAGCATATCAGCATACGACTAGGCAAAGACATCCTGGTAGTCCTTCAGCAGTCGGACTAGGCGTTTGGCTTCACCTTCGGGAAGGGTTGCCCCTATCTTCACTTCTTTGGGTTCCTCTGCATCACTCAAGTTAATAGTGATAGTTTGGTCTGACGTGAAAACATTGGGCCTTTCGTGTCATTCTAGGTCACGTGACATTTCTAAGGGATAATCAAAATCATCAGGATCTTCGAGATTGTCATCGACTGCACATAATTCACCAGATTGGACCGTTTCTATACCCTTACGTACCACAAAATTATCCCTGAAACACTAAGTGGATAATTCAAACAAACAACAGGGCTAAAACGACACACATTTTTTTTAAAGTTTTTCTTTTGTGAATTTTTTTGAAAATTTTAACATAAGGAAGCATGAGGAAGCCCAGGCCTCAGAATTCTCCTTGGATGATGTATATATATATTTTTTACTATTGGATATCATCACCAGGTTGAATTGGTGTACCTCAACATGCCCTCAAAACAAAATACTTTGTAATTTCATTGATTATTACCAAATGAACTACATTTATTGAATGAAAATTGCGACAACTCATTCCTAGAAAGGAAATATCCTAAAAAGCAGCTCCCAATACAATGCAAGTCCTAAAAAGCAGTAAAATTTCCTACACAGGGGAAGGCATGGAATAGTAAAGGTGTTACTCTTATGGGCCAGTGCCCATTCCCTTCAACGGTCCTTCTTTGATTGCTCCCATAAGCATGTCATCGAACAGATTTGCGATTCCTTCCATTGTGTTATCGGGGTCTTCTGTCTCTGACAAGGTTAGATCATCCATACCACCCCATCCATCTGGGACAATGTCATGAGGGTCAACATAGAAGCTCAGGAGAGTCGAGTATTTCACATGGTAGTTGAACTTGCCGCTCAGTTGTTTCAAGGTGTCGATCACCTCCTTTTCTTCATGCATCATTCTTGCAGGACCAGGGGCTGTGGTCCGGATGTTTGGAAGTTGTCTTGGCCTTGGCAGAACCATGAAGTGCGGAATGTGAATGCCCCAACATCTAAGAGGTTTTGGACCTTGTGCCTTAAAACATAGCAGTCATCAATGGAGTGACCAACTTCTCCTAGGTGATAGTCACAATTTTTGGAGGAATCGTGGTTGTAGAAACGTTCAGGATTAGGCCGCTTCGATTGAGTTGAGAGCAAGCTCTTCTTTCGGAGAGCAAGCAAGACTTTAGACAGGGGTATGGGGAGAGGTGTGAACTGTCTCCTAGCGCCCCGTCATCGATTACAGAATGGGCATCTCAATAGATTGTTTTGACATCCCAGGAGTAGTTGTGCCTTGCTTTGCTAGGGGCATGACTTTGGGATATGTGGACCCCAAGTACCTTGTTTGTGCTTCATGAACTTTGGACACAAGGTGCTCAATTCCATAGGATCAGGGGACTCAATAGTATTGCCAGGCACAACTGCTTTGTCATTCGGGTAGGTGCTGAAGGGCTTCGTTTGATTCATCACCCTTGGCCCTTGAGGAAGGGGACGGGTCATGGTGACCTATTTCAAGTAGTCCGAAAGATGCGCCGCTTGCCTCGAGAGTTGTCGAAGAATGATGGAGGCTTGCTTCAGGTCCTTCTCGATATTGGCAAGGCGGTTCAGCACTTCACCCTGATCACTTATTTTCACTCGTGGCCAGGTAGGAACAGCCGGTGGTCGACGATCTATAATCACTTAGCTCGAGTATCAACTACCTCGCGGTGGCTCACAGCTAGGGGCGTCTCGGCTTGGCGGCTAGCCGACGTATGGGGCTCCGAGAAACAAAGTCACAGACGATGTTTATGCAGAGAAGCAGTAGCTGCGAGAACGGCAAGTGGTGGACGGAGCTGCAATTTGTGCCAGGCGGTGAGCTCATGGTGGCGGAGGAGCAACAACAAAGGAACTCGATGGGGTTGCCCCTTGGCGAGGCTTGAGTGACGGATCGATAACTGTGGATGATCTGTACTCACCTAATTCAAGAGAAATGAACCAAATAAGCACATGGTCAAGACAAGGTTGGTCCATGACACTTCTGGTCTTTTTTTTCTTTTTTTTTTTCGTTTACTCATGAAAACATTTGTATATGAACGAGACTTTATGAAAAAGTGATTTAAGCAGAGAAATATAAATAACACCCTAGACACGACCTGAGAAATGGAAGGATTGGAATCCCTAATCATAAAACTAGGAAAAACAAAAATTGAGACTCCCTAGAAACTATGAACTGAAAATAAATTCTCTAAAACCTTTTATTTCACGTCATTTTTCTTTTTTTTTTAAAAGGGACGGCAAAGTTCTTTGGAAAATAATTACCTATGACACACCTAGGGAAATAAAGACAAATTGAAAATAAATTATCTAAAAAAGCTTTCTTTCTATTTTTTTATTTTTTCAAAGGACTCAATGATTATTACTTTCAAATTGAAAACCGACCTAGACCCATCATGGACCGACACGAAAATTACAAAAACTAAGTAAATTTTAAAAAGGAGAGTTCAGAAGACTTACTTCACCCGATAGAACCATGGCAACCACATAGACATGAACATGAAATGTGAGATTCGATTTCTATCTAGACTCTGGCTTGCCATAGTGGAGACATGAGGATTACTGGGCTAAACTAGGCATGGTGGTGGTTTGGCCGGGGTTCCCCTGACTTTAGCTCAGTCAAGGAGCTGACCCGGGTCGCAGGGTTGCAACCATGGTGGTAACTTAATAACACCGTGAAAGAACTTTCGGGACCGAGGAGGGCGACCCGTACCACGCAGATGTAGTCGGGGGGTGTCCACTATCTCAGTACCATCCTAAACCTATGTCACCCAGGTCCGGCTGTGGGTAGTATGTGCGGTGTAGTGTAGATGCAAGACATACATAGCAGGTTATATCAAACAGCGCTTTGCGCATAAAATAAATCATACATCTTACTCCTCCCTGCAAAACAAAGGTTAACAATCATGCCTCCCCTTATACCTTCCATTCTGCAAAAACATTTAACACCTTAAACGTTAGGGATGTACCTGGGATCCTCGCTGCCAAACAAAAATATTTTTTTGAAAAGAAAAATAGCCTAAGTCCATTAAGAATTCTCAAGTCAAGCTATCGCAACCTAACCTCCTGCAAGTGCACCATCTAGGGGTTTGGCTAATGAATTATTAAGACTAAGCCTAATTCGGGCCCTTCTAAGCCATACCAATTCCCAACTTAGGGTTTAAGTTTTTAACATGCAAAAGTTTTCATACTTGGAGTCGCCACTAATCTATTTGTGGTAGGTCGATTAGAAAGTTAAATAAAACATAGGGAGGTATGTTTTATTTTTACGAACCAGAGATTCTAAGCTCGGGGACTTGATTACGCTAGATTTAGTCTAACGCCCTTTCGGTACCTTTTTCTTTTCAAAAAAATGTTTAAGCAGGTGGTCTGAATCCGTTTTATTACCTAGATGCTAACATGTGAGGTGACAATGTGGGTGCGCAATCAACCAATTTAACACTCAATAAGGAAAGCATTAAATAAATTGCTAGATTAGGAGAACAACGTACCTTTTAGCAACGCAAGCATCTGCATTGTTAGCTAGAAAATTACACAGATAGTCCTAATATGATTTCTAATTAACAAAGCGATCCACTCAATATGTTCTTTAAGGTTTTCTCTTGATTAAGATGAAAACTAACCTACGTGCTATGACATGCAAATTATGACATGCGATTAATGAACCCTAACATGCAGACTATATGTCATGCGGCAATATGACCTATTTCTAGTGACGGGCAAATGATTTATTTTTGGCATTTTTCCATTGAAATTCGGAATAAATAAAATGCTTAAATTAGCATGCGATCTACCTTAGAACAAGCAGCTTTATTTATTCTAGAGCAACTTCTTTTTTGGTTTTTTTATCAAAATTTGAAATTATTAAATATCCTAAATAATCTATTAGGACTAGAATAATCCCCAATTTAAACTACGAAATAAATTGTCTTAAGTCCCAACTTAAATCAAATAATTATCCTGTCATTTAGATGCATTTAGGATTCCCTAAACATGCAAAATTTCTACTCTAAATCCTAACTAACATATTTTGGATTTTCTTTTTTTTTTAAAGGAAAATAAATCACACAAGGGATAACCATTACACATCAACCAATTCGCACAATCCGCAAAATTATTCTTATCATATTCGAATCAGGAAACGGAATTGAACTAACGGTCATATCTATAAGGTTATAGATATCGACGGAAAGTCGATTTTTCTGAATTTAGAAAGCAAATAAGATCCATTATCATATCTAAGTGGTTATGGATAAGATAATGATCTTTCTGTACCACCGCGTATCGTACCTTAGGATTAACGTTAGATAATCATCCATGTGACATTCTGAATTTCGACCCATTTTTTGAATTTATAAAATATGTATTTCGCCAATGCGTTTATAGTATAATCTCGCCCAGAACTGATCACTCTCGGGTTATTGACCGTTAGGGAAAGGCTAAGTGGAAATTAATTACGTGGACCTAAGAACTTGACCATGGTTCGACCGAGGTCGCCTTGGCTTAAGTAAAACTTAGATGTGGCTCGATTTCAAATCGGCCACGAGTCGATACACATAACTCCTAAAAACCACCCGTTAATTTTGAGATTCGTTGAAGTCGCGTTTGATCGAATTTGGCCATTATTTAGAGCTCGAACTTGGGTATCGAATTTATTGGAGTTTCGTGACGAAATTAATTGGACGATGTCAAAATAAATGTGGCCAACCTCGAGATTGCTTGGATTTATCGGAAAGTGAAATTTGGACCAGGTGCGAATTTAGGCCAGTATACTTTCCTCTTTATTTAAATCCTTTTTATGCATTTTAGACTTTTATTTAAATTTAGAATTGGGATTAATGAGAGCCTTTGGATCTTGGCTTGACCCACAAGATGGAATCACACTTGAGAGGGTTAGGACCTAGTTTGTACCCTCTCTCTCTCTCTCTCTCTCTCTCTCTCTCTCTCTCTCTCTCTCTCTCTCCCTCACCTCACGTGGTCGACTCCTCCTCCTCTCTTCTTCTTCTTCTTCTTCTTCTTCTTCTTCTTCTTCTTCTGTTTTCTTTTTCTTCTTGCTGCTTTGCTGCTGCTTCGCTACTGCTGCTACTGCTTTGTTGCTTCTTGTTCAGCCTTGCTTCAACCAATAGCCGCCGTCCAGGTCACCGGAAACCGCCGCTCACCACCGGAGACTGCCGCTGCTCACCGTACCACCATTTATTTCATTTCTTGCTCGGTTTGCTTGGGTTTTTCCAAGTGGCTTCCTAACCCTTGACTAGGCTAAGGGGTGACTAATGGACATGTTAGGGATGGTTTAAGGGCTGTGGATAGTTGGTTTAGTGGCTGGTTGTGCTTGGTTTGCTTGGCAGTGCTTGTTGGTTGATTTCTGGTAGGGTTACTGCTGCATTACTGGACTTTGCTATTTTTTCTGTGACTGTTTTGGGACGAATTTGTGGAAGTGTTCTTCATGAAAGTTGTTCATAACATCTTAAAGTATGGCATATATTAAATCTATAATTTTTGGAGATCATTTAGGGTCATTCGTAAGTCCATTTTTGGACCAAATTCAGTCTGCCAGATCTACTGTTCACCCGACCTTCTTGTCTTTCCGATTTTCTATAAATTTTTCCAGACCTATTTTCAACAAACTTTCTTCACAAAAATTGTTAAGAACATCCGTTTATATGACATATAAAAATTTCAGAGCTTTCCAAAATGATTTGGGTACTTAATGAGTTGTATTTTTTATGGTCTGAGGGGCTGTCCGAGCAAACCGGGTTCTGTCCAGCTTCGAGTGTCAAAACGAGGCATTTACAGTCAGAAATGGATTTTGTGTCCTTCATAAAAAAAATTTTATCAAAATGTTTTTTACAACATATCCAAATTTCAGAATTTTTGGAGTTGATTTTCTATTTATTTTAAAGGAAATTCGGTGACTGTGTTACTGCCCAGAATTGCCCGGAATCACCCATTTTTGTGTATACTCGGTTTTTCTCATTTTCGGGAAATTATTCAAAGGTGGGGTTATCAATGAAAAGTGTGGCATTTTATTGGCCTAGTAAGTATTCGGTTGGCATGTGACCAATTCTCAAAGATAAAAATTGGCATTGAGTGGATAATGTGTGTGCATGATCACGTCACGTTCTGTCTAGGCGGGAGTTCGAATACCGTCTGGTACCCGGGGTTGCCGGGGGGTGTTCGATTCCAGACGATGCCAATCGCGGTGGAGGCCGGATCGATGCTCCTAAGTGGAATGCCGTTGGGTACCCGGCTTGCCGGGAGGTGTTCGATCCCCAACGTTGCCGTCGTCGACGTAGCGGGACGATGCCTGGTTACGCAAGAAGATTGGCGGGAGTTCGGTGGCCCAAGGGGTCGTTAATAATCTGGATACAAGTGAACGTATTCTATGCATTGGTGAATGCTTGAAATCCGGATTATTGTGTATGTTTCTTATGATTATGCCATGATTTGAAGTGTGCTTGTTTGATGAGCAATTGGCCATGTTATGGCGATATTCTAACGTTGAGGGCTTGTATATGTGCCGAGACGAGGTAAGGATGCCTGTGATTGTTTATGGCACGTCGATTGTTCGAATTGCATGTTTAAAATTGTTCGGAGGTACGCTTTGGCCTAAGCGAGGCTTAGGTAGTTACTTATTGAGATTTATTCTCATTGTTGTAATATAACCATTTCAGACCTGCATTTATGATTGATTCGGAGACGCTGTCAGGGTACTACGGGGATTGAGGATAGGTCTAGTTACCTCGTCTTTTGAGTGTCCGTTTTTGTAGAGGAGTTAAGCTTACCAACCACCCGATCATTTTTGTTGTGCGTGGTTCGTCGATAGTGGTCTCTAGTAAGGCTTGTACCTTGTGCCGTTTGTAAGTAACATTATGTTCTTAAGAAGCGGTTTGTTGATGTGTATTGTTCGTCTCTCTACTACCCTGTTTCATTGTATGTTGTATGGTGAGTTCAAATTTGCTTCTGCTTGCGTTCCTCATTTGAGTTAAGTTGGGTCGGTGACAAGTCCTGGAATGTCGCATGCTTGACGACCTCAGAGGGATGTTGTGTGCTCGTTCGGGTTCGGGGCGTGACAATCCAAGTACATTGCTAAATTAGGCAGAACTCCCAATTTGGGGTATCTTAAAATATTGCAGATATCACAAACATTATCCTAAGACATCTAGCTAATCACGCAATATTCACGAAATATTCAAAATATTCAAACTAGGAATCTAAATATTTTGCAAAATATATTGAATAAAGATTTTTACCTGATTTGAGGATTTCTTTCCAAATTTGAATCGCCAGCGGATCGGGATTGCAGTCGTCGGTGGGTGACCGGCGACGGCCGATTGACGGCGGACGCGGCGGCGATGATGCGGTGTGGTCGACGGGCTTGGCTCACATGGTCAGTGACGGTAAGCTCCACAGAAATCTGCAATGGAAAGATTAATCACAACGGTAAAAGTGCAAAGCTTGCTGGACGTCGATGAGGTGCGGCGGCGCAAGGAGCACTTGCAACGTCTTCAAGGAAAACCCACCGAGTGTTCCCAAAGAAAATTTTCTTTGGTCTTTTTACTTTGAGAAATAACAAGATTTGCTAACCACTCAACTTTTGACCCAATCTGGTTGCTCTTGTGATGATATTCTTTGATTATTTAACTCTTGACTCTCAAAGCCCCACAATCAAATTTTCCACTTGTCTATTCCTCGGTGACTCCGTGTGTATCGAGCTGAAAGTTCGCAACAAAACTCGAGGGAATCGTCTAAAGAAAAGGAAAAGAAGGAAAGCACAAAAAAAGGGTTAATTCCACTAAAAATCTAAACGGAAATTAATTTTTGTATCACAAAAAACCTTGGGAAAAGTGCCAAAAAAGTCCTAAACCTTTTATATTAGTGCCAATTTAGTCCTAAACCTTTTTTTGGTGCCAATTCAGTCCTAAACCTTTTGCATTGGTGCCAATTTAGTCCTAAACCTTTTTTTGGTGCCAATTAAGTCCTAAACCTTTTAAATTGGTGCCAATTCAGTCCTAAACCTTTTATTTTTGTGCCAATTTAATCCTTCCGGTCAACTTTGACCGGAATTTGCTGATGTGGCCTTGCCGGCGGCGGCATCCGGCGCCGACGTGGCGGGACGTGGACAAAATAAATAATATTTTAATATTTTTTGAATTTTTATTTTTTCCTTTTTTTCTTTTTTTCCACTTTTTTGTTTGGTTTCTTCTTCATCGGCGGTCGCCGGTCCGGCTGCCTCAGGCCGTGGCCGGCGAGCTCGACCTCGCCGGCCACGGGAGCGGCCTCGCCGGCGAGGCCGAGCCTCGCCTTGGTCGGGCGAGGCTCGAGCCCTCGCCGGAGGCCGTGGCGAGGCGAGCCTCGCCATGGTCGGGCGAGGCCCGACCTCGCCGGATCCGCGAGGAGGTCGAGCCTCGCCCGGCCCGCCGGCGAGGCTCGACCTCGCCGGATCCGGCGAGGTCGGGCCTCGCCCAGCCATGGCGAGGCCCGACCTCGCCGGATCTGCGAGGTCGGGCCTCGCCCGGCCGCCGGCGAGGCCCGACCTCGCCCGGATCCGGCGAGGTCGGGCCTCGCCCGACCATGGCGAGGCTCGCCCTCGCCGCGGCCTCCGGCGAGGGCTCGAGCCTCGCCATGGTCGGGCGAGGTCGGTCCTCGCCGGAGGCGGGCGAGCCCGACCTCGCCGATCCGGCGAGGTCGAGCCTCGCCCGGACCATGGCGAGGCTCGGCCTCGCCGGGCGAGGCCGCCTCCCGGTGGCCGGCGAGGTCGAGCTCGCCGGCCAGCGGCCTCGGCCGGTCGCCGGACCGGCGACCGGCCAATGAAGAAGAAACCAAAAAAAAAAAGTGGAAAAAAAAAGAAAAAAAAGGAAAAAAATAAAAATTCAAAAAAATATTAAAATATTATTTAATTTGTCCACGTCGTGCTACGTCGGCGCCAAGATCGCCGCCGGCCGGCCCACGTCAGCAAATTCCGGTCAAAGTTGATCGAATGACTAAATTGGCACAAAAATAAAAGGTTTAGGACTGAATTGGCACCAATTTAAAAGGTTTAGGACTTAATTGGCACTAAAAAAGGTTTAGGACTAAATTGGCACCAATGCAAAAGGTTTAGGACTGAATTGGCACCAAAAAAAGGTTTAGGACTAAATTGGCACTAATGCAAAAGGTTTATGACTTTTTTGGCACTTTTCCCAAAAAACCTTAAACTGATATACATATGACACATTTCTGACAAATTGATTTTTATGTCAAATTGGTATATTCGTGCCATATTTACTTCAAATCTAGTACACCCGTGCCACGTTGATCTTAAACATTGAGATTTTTTGTAATACACAAACTAGTTTGGATAAATATCGCACAAGTGTACCGGATCAAATTTTTTGTGATTCGAAAATTAATACGAGGTAAATGCGGCACGGGTATCAGTTTGAGATTTTTTGTGAAAGAACAATTAGTTTGAGTTAAATTTGGCATGAGTGTACTAGTTTGAGATTTTTTGTGGTATTAACCCAAAAAAGAAAGAAAAATTGAAGCAAATTGAGCCCAGTTTGTTTTTGTCTACAGTAACAAGATCTAAATTTTCCTATAGATTGGTATTATCCAAATGGACGGTGTATGTTTTGTGTTGACAACATTGGAGCATTCAAATATCATATATGCTTAAGACAATTTCATGATAGTCCAGTTCGAAGAAGGTTTCTAGCAAAGTCGTTCTTATTTTTGTCATAGCAATCGTGCGATAATGTGAATTCTCACATCTTTGCATAAAGATTTTTATTTTTACTTTGAGATAGTGAAACTTCTAGTGGATTTTTCTATTGTACGTTTCATTGTCATTGGAAGTAAAATGCCTTGGGACGATGAGCTAGTTTCAAAAGTTCGATCCATAATGTACATCCTTTTGCTTGTATGATTTGGGTTGTGTCCAATCGCTTCCGGTCAAGGTGCATCATGTTTGCATTTATTATATAATCGTATTTCATGGGCTAACATTTCTTTTGTTATGAAATCGCCGGAACTGCTCGTTTTCAGCGGCATTTCCCTTATCATGATATTCGAAGACTGTCGATTTCTATTTAATCTTGTTTATTTTAGTAATGTACGACATGCATTTAGGATGGATAATTCATAGTTATAATGTAAAAATGATGATAAAAAAGGAAGCATGTTTATTCCACATTAATATCATTCCCACTCTATCATCGCCCATAAATTTAGGTTACAAGTTGCTAGATGTGCCATCTAGATGCTTAGGATTTGACAAAGTTACAAAAGTTGGCCCAGTTTAAGGGTAGTAAATTATCAACCACTTTAGAAACTAACCATTAAAAACAAAATTTTACTAGTCAAATTAGTAACTTATCGAGGTGGGCGATAAGTTGCCGACAATGTAAGAAATTTACCACGCAAAGATCAATAGTAAGTTATCAGCCAATTTAGAAATTTAGCATTATACCAAATTCTTATAACCAGCAAGCAACAACCCCGATCCAGGATGAACGCAAACACAAATTCGCATTGCATATTACATCCGCTAAACACATAGTCACGTTCACTCGCAGAGAAGACATGGTCCAAAGGAATTCACCGTTAGAAAAGATATGTAAAGCAAATCAGTCTATGCTTCAATGAACGCACCAGCGACCATCGACGAGTATTTACAATTCAGCACATCAAACATTTTCAGCTAATTTCACAAGAGTCAAGTTCATCGCCTCAGAACACCGCGAGCCTATCAAGACTGAGACTCTTCGGGAATGGACTCAAAAGTGAACGTCAATTAGATTTAAGCAGACAAAGATGATCTCAGTCGGATTCGTATTTATACTAATACGACTCAGGCATTTCAACAAACAGTTAATGTGCATTCGCTTAAATGGGAGCATGCCGCAACGAGACAGTGAGAATCACAACCCAATAAATCAGCACGAGATCATCAAGGCTGAATCGACGGTTATTAATATAATCTCAGACGAGAACAATTTTCGTGCTAGCAACAACAAAAAGCGATCGAACGATGTTCTGAACTTGCACGCTCAACGAAAACTGGAAAGGTCGAAGGCTCCATGTTGTGGAAGGTTTGAAGAAATTCTCCTTGGGTTCAATAAACTCGAGTTCATCGATGGAGCACACAGATTCGAAGCTCAAGCGCGAGAACATCGTGATTTCAAGAGCAACGGATGCGGCGAGATAAGCGGTGGATTCCGGCGCCGATCAGCGACGGAGAAGCTTCTGGAACACGTAGAGGGTCGAGAGAGAGGCTTCTTGGCTCCAATTCCTGTGCGTTTTGAGGCGCGTTTCAGTTCTCCTTCTCCTGTGGAGGGCTCTCTCCATTTATGCCAATCCATGCCAATCCATCTCTGCTTCAGTCACTCGTGCTATGACCTCCGTCATCATCACGAGAGGTTACGATCACTGCGTCCGGCAGCATCCGGTCGCCTCTCACTCGCTTCTCGCGTAAACTCCACCATCACCGCTCTGGTTTTGATTGATCTCTCTGAGGAAATTGGAAGGCTTCCATTCCATGGTGGTAGAAGATGATCATTGAGCTGGATGATGATGGGCTGGATTGCCTTGAGCCCGCCCAAATGGAATGAATGTGGCCCGGACTCCATGGATGGATCTTTCATTGCTCAATTATTGTTTCTGTTTTTTTTATTCTCTATTCTCCATTTATTTATTTTTTCTAAAAATCCATAGTCGATTAGTCTGTAAAAAAATTCAGGTCACAATAGATGGTGAGCATGTTGCAATTTAACAAAAGTAGATGTGTGATGTGCATAATTAATGATTACTGGCGGCAGCTAACAGAGAGTGTAAAAGTACGATACATGCTACTAATAAATACGATATAAAGCTTATCTATTAGTGATTAATAGAGAATGTAAAAAAAAATACTTTAGATTAAAAGATAGAGGCAGCTAATAGTATGATCAAATAGGAAATTCATGAAATATTTGATTGCGTATATTGAATAGAGCTGAATTATAAGAGGAATACGTAAGGGAATAGCAATGAGTGCCCGACTTGATAATATAAACAAGTTGTCTTGTGGTAATTGTTAAACAAAAGTTACGAATTTGAATTAAAGGATATTCCAAATTAACCGATATCATTGCAATAGGAAACAGAACTAGTAAAAGATTATGTCCAAATTGCATATGCCAGAAAAATTGAGAGGTTTGTCCGTCATTTTGGCCCTGCATGGAATCCTATTCATATTTAGAGAAATGAGTGACATGCATAAAATGCCTAGCATAAATGTGCAAGTTCTGGTATTGCCTAGTGCGTGAAGAGATCTTTAAGGCAATTTTTATTTATCTAGAGAATAGACAAAAATAAAGAAAGAAAGAAATTATGGAGAAGCATTTATTCATAGGAAGCATATAATTTGAGAGATTGAACTTCCTCTGTCAAATGCAATGTTATGGGAAAATATTAGCAGCAATGTCACGTGACAATATGAAGAAGAGTTTCGAACCGAGAGGTATAATGTTTGCATCAAAATTGTTAAAAAAAAATGTGCTGAATAAGCAAATATTTCCATTGAATAATAATTATAACAAAAATTACGTAAATCACAAGTTAACCAAAAACTAGAAATTCAATAACTCCTCTCACTCTCTCTCTTCTTAGGCGCACACAACCTGAACAGACATCAGAGGCTCTCCCTCTCTGCTAGAAAACCGACACGCACGGCCCCCTCTCTCGACCGTTCTTCTTTCATCCGCCAGCGCAAACCAGGCAGCTAGCTCCAGCTCCGATTGTGGAGTTTGCCGGACTGATCATCCAATTTACTCAACGATGTGGGAGCTCTTGTTCAATAGAAAGTTTTGTTAATAAATTAACGACCGAGTTTAGTGGAATTTTTTTGGGTTGATGATCGTGCTTAACAATGCTGAGCTTTTGAAACGAAAGCAACAATCGACAATCATTGGGAGGTGTGTGGGTGGAGAGCAAAAACCGAGAATAGTGAGGCATTTGTGGATGGTGAATAAATAACAGAGTCGTTTTATGTATTTGTGGGAGTTCAAAAGGAAAAAAAATAGAGAAAAAGAGGGCACAAGTAAATAAAGAAGGAAGAAATCAATAACAGAAAAAGAAGCAAAAAAATAAAAATAAAGAAAGAAAGTACGAAGAGGTTCGTGCAAGTGAACATTGTGTGGGAGAAGAGATTGGTGTGAAGAGTAGGACAAATGAGAGAGGGTTGAGAAACTCGTCGTTGTACACATGAGGTGAGGGCTGAAAAGGAAAGAAGGAAAACACAAAAAAAGAATGGTTAATATTACCAAAAATCTCAACAGTAAATTAATTTTTTTATTACAAAAAACTCTAAACCGTTACGCACGTATCACATTTTATGCCAAATTGATTTTTATGTCGCAAAAAATCCTAAATTGGTATACACATGTCACATTTACCTCAAACAGGTACGCTCGTGCCACATTTATCTCAAATATCGAGGTTTTTTGTAATACACAAAACAGTTTGGGATAAATGTGGCACGGGTGTACCAATTTAAAATTTTTGGTATCATGAAAATTAATATGAGGGTAAATGTGGCACGAGTGTATTAGTATGTGATTTTTGGTGGTATTATTAACCCAAAAAAGAAAGAAAAGTGAAGCAAAAATTGTGTCCAGTTTGTTTTTCGTCTGCAGGTAACAAGATCTAAAATTTCCTATAGATTGGTATCATCCGAATACGTTGCATGAAAGTCCAGGGTTAAAGAGGAAGGTTTCTAGCGAAGTCGTTCCCATTTTCTTCATAGCAACCGTGCGATAATATGAATTCTCACCTCATTGCATTAACATTTGTTCTTTAGGTAGTGAAACTTCGAGTGGATCTGGCATGCCTTCCCCCCTCCTCTGAATGCGTAGCCATTTAGCGTACCCGATGCAATATTCTTGCATATTTCTATCACACGTTCTGTTGTCATTGGAAGTAAAATGCCTTAGGATGAAGGACTACGTTTCAAAAGTTCGATCCATAATATTACGTCCTCTTGCTTGTTTGATTCAAGGCGCATTCAATCCCTTCCCGTCAAGAGGTCATCATGTTAGCACTATTATATAATCGAATTTCGTGGGCTGACATTTCTTTTGCAACGAAATCGCCGGAACCGCTCGTGTTGAGTGGCATTTCTGCTACCGCGATCTTCGAGGACTGTCAATTTCTGATTCATTTTGTTTATTTTAGTAATGTCCAGCATGCATTTAGGATGGATAATTTATGGTTATAAATAAAAATGATGATAAAAGAGGAGCATGTTTATTCCACATTGTTATCATATTCAGGATCATTACACCATATCATCGCAAATAGATTTAGGTTACGAGTTGCTAGATGTGCCATCTACATGTTTAAAAATCTTTTTTTATAATAATATTACAAAGGATATAAAACACATTCGTGAAATTTAGGGCTTAATCCGACTTAGGCATTTTGCGAGAATTTGCATTCCATATATTAGGGTAATCACATGCTTAGCTTAGGGTACCACTCATGGGGTTCCTATCCTGGGGCGTAATAACGCGGCTTTATTTAATTTGCCCCATATGGCTCGGGTTCTTTATTTTTCCGTACTTCATTTACTTTTTTTTTTCAATGTTGCGTAATTACGTTGTTATGTGATTAAGTGATTGATAGATATAATTGCACAATTTTGCGAATGCATGAGACTAAAAATGGATAAGATCGCATGATTAAACATTTACGAAATAATGAGAAAATGTACAAAAAATGGGCGCTCAATAGATTTTTGTGTAAACAAGTAACCATTCCCGAATCTCTAGTTTGCGGAAGTGAAGTGATCTCCCAAGTTTCACTTGACTTCTAACTAGCCTCAAATAAGTTAGTGGCGACTCCTAAAAAAAGAACAAAATTTGCATAATCGACCAAGTCAATCAAAATCGCAATTGGTAGGGTTTGGGAAAACCCAAACCAATTGTGAGCGTCACCTCATAAGAGGAACCATCCACACTACCTTAGTGATCCGTTCGCTGACCTCGAGGTGACACTATACCCTTGACAAGGTCCAAAAATATTATCGGCTATGGTTAAGCTCCAAAAATCACATCAATTATGAATAAACCCCGTAAATAACGCTTGTCGTGATTAGGCCTCAAAATAATATTGGTCCGTGCGCCCACACACGCACAAAATATATATAAATAGCATTTCAATCTAAAATATTTCCAGAAAACATTCATGAGAGGCTCAAAAGTATCCGATGCTTGATCAAGTTTTCCAAAACAGTATTCCATAGAATAATATTTATTTATATACCTTAAAATTACATGCCATGTCACATCACAATATAGCTTTTTCTCAGTAAATAATGTCATGAAATTTTTACAAAAAATGGAACGCGGTAGAAATTACTTACCGGGATAAATCACTAATTCAAACCGCACAACACAATCTGAGATTTCCTCCATCCCTAAACAGCAGCCGAATGCACTTGGGCTAGAAAGCCCATTCAGACCAAAATTATGCAAATGCCCTCCGAGACTCGATTTCATGTCCATGGCCCTAACACGCACCACATGACCCAAAAAAATATTTAACTCTGTGAGTCAACTGAAATAATCATTCTTTGGGGAAAATAGCTTATATTATTTTTCAGAAAACCGAAACAAATTAGATATTTCCAATATTGCGCTTGCTAACTTTTTTTCTTCAAAAATTGCACCGAACTTTTCAAAGGAGTTAGAATTTTCCACTACCAATATCTATATTCGAACTAACTCGATCGAGTTGAAAATTTTTGGATGTCTAGAAACCATGTTCCATGATTTGCACAATTTTCACAATTTCTGAGTAATAACAGAAATTTTTATATTTTCAAAAATCATGAAAATTTCACCTACCATAGTAGTCTCTGCATTTGAGTTTAAGGAGAAAATAGTGTCGCAATACGACTTTTGGATGGACCGCACGAGCCGCCGGAAGGAATTGTGCTGGTGAAAACCCAAATTACAAGAGGTGCTAGCTTTGTGCTCTCAATTCTCACTCCACGGATAATCGACTCAAGTGGCATTTGTGTCGTTAAAAAGACCTCATGTGATACTACAGTTTCGTAACAAGGATTGACCCTAAAAGTAATCCAAATAGAATGTGTTTATACAAGAAAGTTGCACTTTTACCAGCCTGTGACCGCTACTTTGAAAGGTTTAATTTCCATATGAAACATGGCTATCATGCAATGCCAAATCACAGGGGTTCGAGGTCAAAGGAAATATCAGTTCAAACTTCAAGCCATGGTCGTCACCATTTAGAGTGGTTTTCCGGCGATAAAGGACACTCCCCGGCGAGCCTTGGGCCTCTGGTGTCGCGGTCCCCTCTGCCCTCTTGCCTCTCTCTTTGGTTTCGGGTGACAATGGCAAATGCCAATCTTAGGAGGATAAGAAGGCAACAAGCCAAGCTATGCAAGACAAGTTCCATAATTATCTCCCAAAATTGCTTCTTGCCTTCTCAAAAAAATCCGGATGTTTAATCTTTTTCTTGTTTTTCAATATTACAAAATTCCCTTTTTGGTTTGGAATATTAAAATCTACCCCCTAAGAGAATTTCATCATCGAAAATTGCTATATCTGAACTTTTGATTGAGTGCGAATATTGTGTTTCATATCTTTCTCAAGTCCCAAATCACTTCTCTTCCGATGTGATTTTGTCATTGCACCTTCACTTCACACAAGGTATTAGCTTTTGGCCCAGATATGTATGTTTTTGGTAAGATTGGTTTGAGGATTCGTCCTTCTCTCTCTCCCTTTTTCTTGAGCGGAAATTAGAGTGTGACAATTGGGCTATGCGATAAGGGGGAAGGACCAAGATGAAGAATGAGATTGATAGTCATGATTTAGTCTCAGAGAACCCAAAACTTTTTACCGAGATCACATTTGCTTCGGTTGTTGAAGCCCATCTATTGATCTTTACAATTTCTGTATCATCGTACTGGAATCGACTAAAAGAAAGCCTATCTATTAATGAGCAAAAATTAAATAAGTCAACATTTGATTATTAATTTCTAGAGTTTTAAAAGCGCATGGTCTCTAACGCATAATGGAGCAAGAAGACGGACGTGGCACAAAAAAAACAAGAAAGAAAACAAAAAGTCGTGGACCCAAGTTTAGGTCTCAGTGAATAGCCATGGGACACAATACACCATCTACACAATGACCAATCCAGTTTGGCCACGTACCAACAGTATCTCTGCCCCAAAAGGCAATCGCGGCCCCACCTGAAAAAATGAAGGGTTTGCCCTTGGAGACGCAATTTGCCTTCATAACTTGGTCCCCCGGTTCTCCTTTTGCTTCTGGGGCCTCGGGAACTGTCAAGATGGAAAACAAGCTGCTGCTATATAAATATCTCCGTCACTTTCAACGCCAGCATTTTCATTGCCCTTGCAAGCTTGCTAGACTATTCAACACTAGAAGCACGAAAAGTCTTTAGACAAGCCAATCGCGGTCCTCGGACCCAACCTCGGTGCGTTTGATATGCATCATTTACTTGGGCTTCATCTTTCCATTATGCGTGGCTGAGAATAATTCCTATCTTCTAATCGAGAGAGAGAGAAAGAGACAGAGAGACATGCAGTTGCTATACATGTCCTGAAAAGTCTCTAGCCTAGGACCACTGGATTAATATCTTCTAATACACAAAGAGCGAAAGAGACAGAGAGAGATAGAGAAAGAGAGACAGAGATAACAAAAATGGCGGAAGCTCTCATCAGGAACATTGCTGGAGATATCATTGCTAAGCTAATATCTATTCTATGAATATATGTATGTGTATATATAATGAGAAAGTAATATAGAACGAAGCCTATTGGTTGAGCTATGTCATTACAAAACTTCATTCCTTCCCGCTTTCCATAACATTAATTAGACATATTACTTTAAAATAAAGCAGAAAAAACTTAATTATCACATTTTTTAATCTAAGATAATGCTTTTAGAACAATACATCAACATCAACTTACCTTATTTACTAAATTGGATATATTTATAGGTTTTGCAATTTGTATTTGTCATTTAAATATTATTTATTATTATTATACACTTGTATTATTTTTAATCGGGTTTTCATATAATAAATGAGGTGGGCGCCTATATTAAGTTTTATGTAATAAATGAGGTGGGTGGCCATTGATGAGTGGCAATTGACATATTAATATCTTGGTTAGGTGGGCCACGTGACAATTATTAAAGCTTTGTACACGTGGACCCTAATACTAGGGCTCATTGAAAAGCGTTCCTCCCCACTATACTCGTCCTCTTTGTCTTTGCACTGGTCGTCCAATCCAAGCTTCGCCACATGCTAACAGGATGCCCACCCCGAATTGCTATCTCGGCCCTCGCTAGAAAAGGTGCTTTTGCCAAGGACTTACTATCATACTTGTATTCTGTAACTTTCTTGGGTTTTTAATTTAATTTGAGGAGTTGAAATCTGCATATGGTTCTTTCTTTTGCTCAGATGCTCTTTACAATAATGACGTGTGAAAAATAAAGGGCATGTGCTCAGCAAAAGCATCCAATTTGTTACTTTTCCACCACAACATAAAATTATAAAAAAGATCATATATGAAAGCACGAGACAAAAAACATCCTATGAAATTTGTGTAACTAAGAAGTGCTAAACACCTGGAAACAAAAAGTCGGGCTTCGAAGAACAGTGCAAAGATATACATCTACTGGTGTGTGTCTTGACAAAGGAATTTTATATCTTTAGAGAGACGACGTTCATTTGGGTTACATGTTCAGCAACCGTTTGGTTTTGTGGGAACTGGCGAATCATCTTCACTACCTGCTGGTTGATTCTTTAGGGTGCATTCGTTTCGTGAAAAATGAGTAATTTGGAAAATATTTTTCAAAAAATAATCGTTTGTTTCACTTACAAAAATAAATGGATGGAAATTTTTTTATCCCTTACGAACCTCAGCAAAATATCTAACGGCTATGTTCATAGATAATATATTTAATCTAATATAGTCTTGAACAAGTTTTTTCACTTCTATTTTTTGGCTTGAAACCTGTCCAATTTTCACAACCGTTAGATCTTGATATGAAATTTATGCATTTTTTTCAAAATCTTTTAATATTTAAATAACATTTTAAAATTTAGTCTTTCCAATTTAAAAAGCAAACAAGTCCTAAGAAAACTTCATTAACTTTGATCATCAGGAAAGTTAGGTAGAGTGCAGTCAAATGGCTAAGTCACATTATCACAAAACTCCGTTCTTTCACTTTTCTTAAATTAATTAGACATTTTACTAACGATAAAGTAGAATAAAGCTCAATCATCTCATTTGATCCAGGGGAAAAGCCATTAAAAACCTCCAATTATGAGCATTGTGATATATTTACCCTAGATATTTTTTGTGACACCAACAATCTCAAATTTATACTTGTACGATACATTTATCCTCCATCATGATTCTTTCAATGAGCACCATTAAAAAATCGACCTACATAAATGACGAAAGACAAACGGTGTTAACATGGTACCAACATGGTTTGAGTAAAATAAAAACGATATTGTTTTAATTGAAAAATCATATGATCAAATCTTGACGGGGAGTAAGTGTATCACAAACATGGCTACAAGATCTCGATGTCACAGGAAAAATTTTATAGTAAATATGTCACAGTGGGCATAGTTTGAAGTTTTTTATATAAGAAAAAGAGTTCAAAGAAAAAATGATTGCTTATATCGCTTACAAAAATAAAAGAACAAAAATATTTTTAACATTTATGGAAATTTTTAGATATATATTATATCGATAATTGAAATAGTTTCCACCTACTAATTATTTCAAGCCATATAAGTAATTATTTATCATTCATTTTCGATGAAATCTAATGTGACATTTCTAGAACAAGATATGAACATCAACTTGCCGTACATATATGAATGAGCCTAATCTTTCTTGTGTACACACACGGGAAGCTATGATGAAGTGGGATGTTTTGCTATTATTAGTATTTATCATTTAAGTACTTTCTATTATTTATTATTTCCACACACTTATATTGTCTTTAAGTTTTAGGCCGTGAATGAGGTGATTTTCCATTAGTGAGGGACAATTAATAAGTCAACATCTGATTATTAATTTCTTGAGTTTTCAAAGGGCATGGTCTTCGAAATAGACAGACGTGACGCGGAGCCAATAAAAAAAATAAAAGAAGAGCAAAGTGATGGTCAATAATTAACCATGATTGAGTTAGTTTGCCTTTTGTGCCATAAAATACTTTCTCCCTTATTCTTAAGCTTGGGGCAATTACTCCCTGATCTTCAAGTTTGTAGCAATTAAACCCACCCCAGCATGTATCCTCCTGGCCACATTAAAAACTTTGTGGAAGTGTTACCCATCGAGTCTTCATTTGTATTTAAGTGACTATTGAAAACTAAAGCTGCACCAACGCACCACCACGTTATCAAAGTCAAGCTCCCAGATTGTATGTTCTAGAAAGGGGATGGCATTCAAATGCCCCTCAAAATATTAATTTCTTCACAAAATTTTCCAGAGAATCATCAAATTATATTTATCTTTCTTATGTTGAAAGAAGAGCGATCATGTTTTAGTGCTACAAACATCCTAAAGTTGTACCTCCCTTTTAGAAAATTTGGCTAGTTGAGACGTCAGAGTAATGGCAATTTACATCGTTTAAACTCAATTTCATGCTATGGAAGACAAAAGAGATGTACTTCAATGTCTTGCCCAGTATATAGAGTTGGAGTGTATACGATACTTTTGATCTTCTAATGTACTAAAAAATCTAATTGTAACCTATTTGAAGATCACTAGGTTACTACAAAATTAAAAGGAGGAGATTCCAATCGATCTCTGAAATTTGAGGGGAAGATGATTTGCCTTCCAGTAAAAACCTCATGATTTATTCACAATGATGACTAATACCTGGTCACTGGAATATCTTCTCATATATTTCATAATCTTAGAGTGCAATTAAGCAGAAGGAAGAATGACCCACCTGGCGAGCTACTTGAGCGAGTCTCCGACTGTCTCTTGACGACTCATTCATTGCGTCAGATTCTTTTGGCTCTTGAACGTCATCCTCCGTATCCTCCTTTTTCTTCTTTTTTTTTTCAGCCTCCTTTTTCTTCTTCACTTTACTCTTTCGGGGTGCAGCATTTTCATCAGTGTGGTTTGAGGGCTCTCTTCTACGCTTTCTCTGGAAGGTGTACTTGAGAGGCGTTGAGTTGTTAGTTTGAGTAAATCCTCCACTATTCATCTCTGAATCCAGGACTCTCACATCAGTCATTCCGATGTCTAATTTACCATCTTGAAACATCAGAATCTCCGCACCACTAATTTCGTTCTTCACTGACTCAGAGTCATCTATAAAGTCTTCGTCCCTGACAATCATTCTGTTATTTCTTGATTGCAATGTAGAATCTCTGTTTCCTACGACAAGGCCTGTATCCAAGTTGGGCAATAAGCCCTTTTCAGTTTCCTTCGGCCGAGCATCAGCAGAAGTAAAGTTGGCATCAAGTTGATCAGCCTTACAACGACGAAGATGGAGCCAATAAAGCGGTGGTACATGGCAATTACTTCCGCTTCTGTCAGACTTTTGTTGGAGATGGCAGTATGGCATCATAGGCGTGGACCCCGCTAGTTAGGCCTTTAGTGAATAGTTGTGGGAATCAAGTCCACCGTACCCGTGCTATCTGTTTCAGTACACGTTGTCTAACATAGAATCGCCACGTATCAACCAATGGATTCAGCAGCACGTGATCTTTACCCTTTTCAGGGTTTCGTTTGGAAAAAAAACAAGTAAGGAAAAAAGGACAAGCGGAAAAGTAAACACGCCAAATCGGAGGAGAATGCTACCACACGTAGGCTCCGTCCGTTTGGCGGAAAATATTCTTCTTTTAGAAAATATTTTTTCGGAAGTCATTTTCCTGGAAAATATTTTCCTGAACATAATTTTCCGGTGTTCGGCGATCAATATGAAAAAGTTTCGGAAAATATTTTCTTTGGCGGCCGGCGGCTGCGTCCGGCGGCGGCGTCCGGCGGCGTTCGGCGGCCGGCGTCCGGCGGCGGCGTTCGGCGGCCGCGTCCGGCGGCGGCGTTCCAGCAGCGGCGTCCGGCAGCGGCGGGCGGCCGGCGGCCGGCCGACGGCGGCGCACCGGCGGCGGCCGGCCCGCGTCCGACGACCGGCGATCAGCGGCGGCCGGCGATCGGCGACCAGCGGCGGCCGGCGACCGGCGGCGGCCGGCGAGCCGGCGGCAGGCCGGCGACCTTAGTGAAGAAGAAGAAGAAGAAGAGCTCGGGAAAATGATTTCCGCTTTTGAAGAAAGCGGAAGTCATTTTCCCTAGACTTAGGCTATTTTGTGAGGGGAAGGAAAATATTTTCCCACGGAACACGTTTTCCGCCCCCCGAACAACGGAAAATTCGAAAACTATATTCCGCCAAACGAACGGAGCCGTAGTCAGTGAATTTCAAGCTTTGTGCTCTCACTAACCTCAGCAAAATATCTGACGGCTGTGTTCATAAATAATATATTTAATCTAATATAATCTTGAACAAGTTTTTACACTGCTATTTTTTGGCTTGAAACCTGTCAAATTTTCACGACCGTTAGATCTTGATATGGAATTTAAGCATTTTTTTCAAAATCTTTTAATATTTAAATAGCAAACAAGTCCTAAGAAAACTTCATTAACTTTGATCATCAGGATTAACTTCTTTCGTTTTATTCTATCGTGTGTTATTTGTAAAGACAAATTATGTACATATTCTGTATTTGAATAATATTTTGAATTTTAACAGAAAAGTAAACACTGTGTTTGAGTTTTAAGAAACACAAACAAATGAGAGCTAAGAAAATTCAGCTATTATGTGTCAATATAGACACACACACACATCTATCAATGATAGGAAAGTTAGGTAGAGTGCAGTCAAATGGCTAAGTCACATTATCACAAAACTCCGTTCTTTCACTTTTCTTAAATTAATTAGACATTTTACTAGCGAAAAAGTAGAATAAAGCTCAATCATCTCATTTGATCTAGGGGAAAAGCCATTAAAAACCTCCAATTATGAGCATTGTGATATATTTACCCTAGATATTTTTTGTGACACCAATAATCTCAAATTTATACTTGTACGATACATTTATCTCGATGTCACAAGAAAAATTTTATAGTAAATATATCACAGTGGGCATAATTTGAAGGTTTTTATGTAAGAAAAAGAGTTCAAAGAAAAAATGATTCTTATATCGCTTATAAAAATAAAAGAACGAAAATACTTTTAACATTTATGAAAATATTTAGATATATATTGTTGTCGATAATTGAAATATTTTTCACCTACTAATTATTTCAAGCCATATAAGTTATTATTTATCATTTATTTTCCATAAAATTTAATGTGACATTTCTAGAACAAAATATGAACATCAACTTGCCGTACATATACGAATGAGCCTAATCTTTCTTGTGTACACACACGGGAAGCTATGATGAAGTGGGATGTTTTGCTATTATTAGTATTTATCATTTAAGTACTTTCTATTATTTATTATGACCACACACTTATATTATCTTTAAGTTTTAGGCCGTGAATGAGGTGATTGGCCATTAGCGAGGGACAATTAATAAGTCAACATCCGATTATTAATTTCTAGAGTTTCCAAAGGGCATGGTCTTCGAAGTAGACAGACGTGACGTGGAGCCAATAAAAAAAATAAAAAAGAGCAAAGTGACGGTCAATAATTAACCATGGTTGAGTTAGTTTGCTTTTTGGCCAAGCCGGTCACATGGCAATTATTACGCTTCGTGATGTAGATCCCAGTACGTCTTCATACAAAGCCTCAATGAATATCCGTGGGGCTCAGCTCCACCGTACTCGTCCCATCTCTCCTTGTATTATGTAACTTTTTTGGTTTTTTTCTTTTTATTTTGTTAAATTGAATAGTTGATTTATACAAATCGTTCTTTCTTTTACTTAGATGCTCTATGTGATAATGATGCGTGAAACATCAAGGCACGTATTCAACAATAGCATACATTAAATTATAAAAGAAGTCATATACGAAAGTACGCGACAAAACATATATTATGAAAATTGTGTGACTAAAAAGTGGGCGAACACTTGCGTACAAAAAGTTGGGCTTCAAAGAACAGTGCAAAGATATATATCTACTAGTGTGTCCAGACAAAGAAAATTCATATCTTTTGACTGACGAGGTTTGTTTTGAGATGCAATTTCAACAACCGATTAATTTTGTGGGAACTGGCAAATAACCTTCCTGTAACACTCTTGTTTCCATAATGAAAAAAAGAAAGAAGACGAAATACATTAGAAAGACACTAGAGGTGGATGAACAACAACATCACCATAATCGGAGTGATTATCGGGAAACATATCGTTGGAAAGTGATTGACGTAGGGTGTCTATATTAAGTTTCATGTAATAAATTGGGCGATTGGCCATTAATGAGTGATAATTAATAAATCAATATTTGATTTTTTATATCTAGAGTTTCAAAAGCGCCAAGTTTCTCTCTCTCTCTCTAAAAACGCAGGGGAGGAAGACGAAGACAACAGTGGCGCAAGAAAAAAAATAAGAAAAAAGAAAATAGTGGAGTTGATAGGTGATCATGGTTGAGTTAACTTGCTTTTTGGCCACGTTCGTCGCGTAGCAATTATTATGCTTTCCTCAAGCTGTAGATGGCAGTACAACTTCTTACACACGACCCTATTAAGGCGGCCTCAGTCGTGCATAGCCGTGGGGCCCAACTTGTCCTATCTGTCTTTGTGCGCGTTGCCCAATCCAGATTCGTCACGTACCAACGGAATCTCCACCCTCATACCCCCAAAGTCTAATCGTAGCCCTACATAAAAGATGCTTTTACGCTGTTTTTTGTTTTGCCTTGCTTTACCAAATACGTTATCTTGTTACCCTTTTTATGGTTGCCTTTAAAAAAAAGGACAAAAGTCAGGAAAAAAAGGACAAAGGGAAAAAGGAGACACATCAAATCAAAGGAAAATGATACCACCCCGAATTTCAGGCTTCGCGCTCTTATAGACCTCAACAAAATATCTAAGGGCTGTGTCGATCATCGATCTATCGATCGATCTATCTATCTATCTATATATATTAATCTAATCTTACCTTGAACAAGTTCTTATATTTTTTTTAGATTAATATCACGAAAAACTCAAAATTGATATACCTATAACAAATTTACTCCAAACTAATTTTTTGACAGTAAAAAATCTCAAACTGTAGTTTTCGTTAAATTTCACAATCAAATTTCTAAGCTGAATAACACATGACAGTTAATGGGTGTTTCAATTTGAGGTTTTATCCTCTATTTGTCACGAGTGTACCAGTTTGTGATTTTTCATGTTATTAATCTAATTTAACGGAAGGTAAATTTATCACAAATATACCAGTTTGAGAGTTTTTTGTGGTCAAAAAATTAGTTGACGAAAAATTTGTCGTAGGTATGCCAGTTTGGAGATTTTGGTGATCAAAAATTAACTTGTGGTAAATTTGTTACATATGTATCAATTTAGGTTTTTTGTGGTATTAACACTTTTCTTTGCTCGAAACATGTGAAATTTTCACAACCGCTAAATATGGACACATAATTTATGCATAATTTTTTCAAAATCTTTTAATATTTAGTTTTTTCATTTTAAAAAGCATAAACAAACAAATCCTAAGAAAATTCAGCTAACTCTAATCAACGTGATTACCTTCTTTCGTTCTATTTTATTATGTGTTATTTGTGAAACCAAACTACGCATATGTACACACACACACACACAAATATATATATAATGAGAAAGTAAGATAAAATGGAGCTTAATGGTTGAGCCATATAATTACAAAACTTTAGTCCTTCCCACTTTTCTTAACATTAATTAGACATATTGCTTTAAAATAAAGCAGAAAAAAATTAATCATCTCATTTAATCTAAGATAATGTTTTTTAAACAATACATCAACTTACCTTATTTACTTAATTGGATGTAATCTTTCATAAACATACATATATACGTAGCTTTGCAATTGGTATTTGTCATTCAAATATTTTTTATTATCTATTATTATTGTGCACCCATATAATCTTCAAGAGAGTTTTTGTACAATAAATAAGGTGGGCAAGGAGAGTGAACTTCCTTAATCAAAGTGTAATGTTTTGATAAAGTAATAGCAATAGTGTCGCGTGACAATATGAAGGAGAATTTTGAATTGGAACTGTGTTCGCATCATAATGTCAATGAGTACATTATGTTACCTACACATATACAACTTCCTATTTTCACAGAAAAAATCTCTATCCCTTACATATGACCATACACACACATATATGTTAGTAACTAATTGTTTCACCGGAATTGGATTCAATGATGAAATATTTTTTACCAAAAGTTGTTTTTCGATTTTTTTATAAGATGAGACAAGTTTTATGGTGATTCCACACATAAGGAAACCGACAAATATATTTCAATAGAATTTAATCCATGTCAAAGTACATGAAACTTTGCCGGAATGTAATTGATGACAAAGCTTAGTGATATAAAGATACAATATCGGAATTTAATCGACGACGAAAATCTAGAAACTGCAAGTAAGAGTCTAAGATACTTGCTATAATTTAATCAACAACGAGATATCTAAAACAACTACGATACAAGAAGGATAATTGAGAGATAATAATTAAGCCTCGTCATTACAAAACTTAATTCCTTTTCACTTTCCATAACATTAATTAGACATATTACATTATAATAAAGTAGAAAAAAATTTAAGCATATCATTTAATCTAATACAGTGTTTCTAAAACAATATATCAATATCAATTTGTCTTATTCATTAAATTGGATGCAATCCTTCATGTGTATATATATATATATATATATATATATATATATATATATTTGTAATTAGTATTCATCATTTAGATTATTTTTTTATTGTCTACTGTTATTATACATTAATATTATGTTTATGAGGGTTTTTTTTACTATGATTGACGTAGGGTGCCTATATTAAGTTTCATGAAATAAATTGGGTGATTGGCCATTAATGAGAGACAATTAATAAATCAACATTTGATTTTTTATGTCTAGAGTTTCCAAAGCGTCTGGTTTCTCTCTTCTAACACACAGAGGAGACTGACCCAAACAAAAAAAAAAACCGCAGAAAAGGATGGAGAAGGTAGACGTGGCGCTGAACCAAGTTAAAAAGAAGAAGAAAAAGTGATGGTTAATAGTTAACTATGATCGAGTTAAGTTACATTTTGACCATGTCAGTCACGTGGCAATTATTATGTTTAACCTCATACTGTAGATGGTAGTACAGCTTCATACACATGGACCCTAGTACAATGCCTCAGTGAATAGCCATGGGACCCAACTCTAGTGTACTCGTCCTATCTATAATTTAAAGACGTTGTCCAATCCAGCTTCGCCACGTACCAATAACATTTTCAAGCGAAACCTATACGAAATCTCACGCTGTGCTAATGCATTTTACTCTCTGCCTTTTGTTTTGCTTTGCGTCGCCAAATATGTTTTGTTTTTACCCTTTTTATGGTTGCCTTTGGGAGAAAGGAGACACGTCAAATCGAAGGACCATAATACCGCCTGTAGCGAATTTCAACCTTTGGGCTCTCACAAGCCTCGACAAAATATCTAAGAGCTGTGTTAATAGATTTTTATCTATATATTTTAAATCTAATTTTGTCTTGAAAAAGTTTTTACATTTTTTTAGCTGTCAAATTTATGCATGATTTCTTCAAAATCTTTTAATATTTAAATAATGTTTTAAAATTTTTGTTTTTGCCTTTATAAAAAACATAAAAAGCAAGTCCAAAGAAAACTCTGATCATCATGATTACATTGTTTCGTTCTACTTTATTGTGTGTCATTTGTGAAACCAAATTATGTATTTGTATTATGTATATATATACAATAAGGAGAAAGTAAGTTAGAACGGGACTTAATGGTTGAGCTATATCATTACAAAACTTCATTCCTTACCACTTTTCGTAACATTAATTAGACATATTACTTTAAAATAAAGCAGAAAAAAACTTAATCATCGCATTTAATCTAAGATATTGTTTTTATAATAATACATCAACTTACCTTATCTATTAAATTGGATGTAATCTTTCGTGAATAAACATATATACATAGGTTTTGCAATTGGTATTTGTCATTTAAATATTTTGTATTATAAACTATTATTGTACTCTTATATTATCTTTAAGAGGGTTTTTGGACAATAAATCAGGTGGGTGCCTATATTAAGTTTTATGTAATAAATGAGGGGGTGGCCTGTTAATGAGTAACAATTGACCGATGAATATTTGATTTTTATTATCTAGAGTCCCAAAAGCGCCTGGTCTCCCTATCTCTAAAATCCAAGGGAGGAGGAAGGAGACAGAAGCGGTGCAAAATCAAAGCAAAAAAACAAAAACAAAAATAAGCGCAAAGTGATGTTAATAGGTGACCATGGTGGAGTTAAGTTGCTCTCTGACCATTTCAGTTATGTGTAGCAATATCACTTTGTACACCACCGAACTCATCCTATCTATTTTTGTACACGCTATCTACTCTAAATTCGCCACGTACCAACAAAATTTCCACCCTAAATTGTGATCTCGGGCCTCGGCCCCACTTTAAAGATACTTTTGCCGAGGACTTTGTATAATACTCGTTGCGTGCAACTTTTTCGGTTTTTTCTTTTATTAATTTGAATAGTTGGTATATGCATGTTGTTCTTTCTTTTACTTAGATGTGAAAAGTGAGGGCATTCGTTTAGCAGAACCATACACAACATTTTCACTTTCCCCCCCGCACAACAAAAATTATAAAAAATTATATATATTTATAATTTATGAAAATTGTGCAAATTGAGAAGCGCCAAACACCTACAAACAAAAAGCTCGGCGTACTTTAAAGAACAGCGCATAGGCGAGGTTGATTTTGGGCTGCAACTTCAGCAATCGGTTGGTTTTGTTTTGTGGGAACTGTCGAATCACCTTCGCCACCCGCAGATTGACCGGTTGCTCGGAACTTTTCGCTAAACCTTCCCGTGACTCTCATTTCCGTAAAGCAAAACTATGACACAAGAGTCAAAATGCATGAAAAGAAGAAATGCATCAGAGAGACACCAGAGGTGGATGAACAGCAACACCACCATAGTTGAAGTGATTGTCGTGAAACATATTGTCGGTAAGGGAAAAAGAGAAGTACATCTTTCTGGAAGAGCTGCAAAGAAGAGTTACTTCTCCTCCCACATTCTCTATGAAACGTAATGACTACAACTAGTCTTTCATACACAGCGCGCACAGAAACACGAATAAACTTGTCTACACAACAAAAGATACTCCAAAAATATGTTAAAAGGATACTTTGTGTAGTCTAGGCAGATATTAAAGTATTCCCACAAGACAATAGAACTGATTTTTTAAGACTCCCAAAATTTCGAGGATTCTGAAAGATGCCTTGCGTACTCTACCCATGTCTCAAGAATCGGTGCCTGTATCGGCTGCTAGACCTTAGAAATGCATTCTTAGTAGTGATGAAGTCTGCATGGCTCGGTGTCCCTAGCTAGTCACCAGTACACAACTAGGAATTGCTAAGGTCTTGCAAGTACTATTAGAAAACATCTACAAGGAAATTCGGCAAAGATTTGATTGTGCATATTGAATAGAGGTAACTTAGAAGAATAATATGTTAGGGGATAGATAAGAGAGATAACTTGTCTTACAGTAATTGATAAGGGAAAGTGATAAATTTGAACCAGAGGATTAACAAACTAATGGATATGATTGCAATAGGAAATTGACATAGTAAAATATTTTGTACAAATTGCATATGCTAGAAAAAACCCGTGGGTATGTTGGTCATTATGTCCCTACATGGGAATCCTTTTAAAGTTTATGAAAAAGGAATGACATGCATAAAATGCATAAATATTGAATTTTACGTTGCATGAAAGTGCAATTTTTGGTATTGCCTAGTATGAGCAGAGATCTTTAAGGCAATTTTTTTTATTTATTTAGAAAATAGGAAAAAATAACGAAAGAAAGAAATAATGTAGAAGCATTTATAATAGAAAGCAAATAATTTTGAAAGATTAGCGAGGAGAGTGAACTTCCTTTATCAAACTGTAGTGTTTTGGTAAAGTAATAGCAATAGTGTCACATGACAATGTGAATGAGAGTTTTCAATTCAAAGTTGTAGTGTTTGCATCAGAATGTTAAAAATCATTATGTTACCTACATATATACAACCTTCTATCTTCACGGAAAGAATCTCTATCCCAATGCATATTGGTATGTATAGATATACACATATATATAAGTAACTAATTGTTTCGTTGCTATTAGATTCAACAATGAAATAATTCTTCATCGAAAGTTGTTCTTTGATTTTTTTATAAGAGGAGACAAGTTTTGTAGCGATTCCAGATAGGATGTTTCACAGTAGCACAAGGAAACCAATAATATGCTTCGATCGAATTTAATCAATGTTAAAGTACACGAAACTTTGCTGGAACGTAATTGACAACAAAGCATAGTGACTTAAAGACACAATGTCGAAATTTAATTGACAAGAAAAATCTAAAAGCTACAATTAAGATACACGCCAGAATTTAATCAATATTAAGATATCTGGAAATTACAACTACGATACAAGAAAGATAATTGAAAGACAACAATTAAGCCTCATCATTACAAAACTCAATTCCTTCCCACTTTCCATAACATTAATTAGATATATTACTTTATAATAAAGTAGAAAAAATTTCATCGTCTCATTAAATCTAATACAATGTTTCTAAAACAATATATCAATATCAACTTGCCTTTCATATATATTGATGACAGGAGAAGTTCTGCAATTAGTATCCGTCGTTTAAATAGTTTTTATTATCTAATGTTATTGTACATTTATATATTATCTTTACGAGGGTTTTTGTACAATGATTGAGGCAGGGTGCCTATATCAAGTTTCATGTAATATCTAAAGTTTCAAAAGCGTCAGGTTTCTCTCTCTCTAAAAATGCAAAGGAGGAAGAAGAAGAAGACAACAGTGGCGCAAGCATAAAAATAAGAAAAAGAAAATAGCGGAGTTAATAGGTGACCATGGTCGAGTAAGCTTGCTTCTTGGCCATGTCCGTCACATAGTAATTATTGTGCTTTCCTCAAGCTGCATATGGCAGCACGACTTCGTACACACGACCCTATTTAAGGCAGCCTCAGTCGTGCATAGCCGTGGGGCCCAACTCGTCCTATCTGCCATTGTGCACGTTATTCAATCCAGATTCGCCACGTGCCAACGAAATCTCCACCCCCCACTCCCCCAAAGTCCCATCGCAGCTACACCTGAAAGATGCTTTTAGACTGTTTTTTGTTTTACCTTGCTTTACCAATCAAGTGATCTTCTTACCCTTTTTATGGTTGCCTTTGGAAAAAAACAAGGAGGAAAGTAAGAAAAAAAGGGATAAAGGGAAAAAGAAGACACATCAAATCGTAGGACAATGATATCATAGCACATGTAGTAAATTTTATAATAAATGTGTTATAGTGGGTATAATTTAAAGTTTTTTATATTAGAAAAAGAATACAAAAAAAATTAATTACTTATGTCGCTTACAAAAAAAAATGAAGATATTTTTAACATCTATGAAAATATTTAGATATATATTGCTATCGATAATTAAAATATTTGCCACCTACTAATTATTTCAAGTCATATAAGTGATTATTTATTATTCATTTTTCATGAAATCTAATGTGATATTTTTAGAATAAGATATGAACATCAACTTGCCGTACATATATGAATGAGCCTTAATCTTTCTTGTGTACACACACGGGAAGCAATGATGAAGTGGGGTGTTTTGCTATTATTAGTATTTATCATTTAAATACTTTCTATTATTTATTATTACCACACACACGGAGTCACGTGGCTTCGTCGACCAGCACTGGAAGCGGCAACAGGGAGCTGAGAACTGTAGTGACTCGGATGCTTGCTGAATTTTGGCCAAGCTTGACCACTTCGCTGGGAATTGGGAGGCGCAGCGGCAAGGTAAGAGGCAGAGCAGCACAGCCACCGAACGTCAGGGACGATCGTGACGATCGTGAAAGAGAGGTCTCCTTCTTGTAGCTTTTTCTCACTTTTTCTCTCTCAACGGCGGCCGTCTCTCTATGGCCGTGAATGTCAATTGTGTGGCCTCCTTTCGTTGTGAATCCCTAACACATCTATTTATAAGAGTTAGCCAGAGTTATCTTACAAGAGTCAAGATATATTATTTCCTAATTACGATACTCAACTTAGGCAATCTTATGATTATTTCCTCTAGCAGAATATTCATAAAATAATATGAATTATCTTCCACGTATATTATTTAATAATTCGATAATTCGATAATTCAATTATTCCAACTTGACATTTTCCAATGAAAATTTCAGCTCTTATAACATCCATAGGCTGGGCCAAGAATTTTCTTGAACATGGGCTTAGTCCAATTTCATTAAGTTCAAAGCCATCCATTTAAGTCTATCCACCGCCAATCCAATGCAAATATGTAATCGAACTACATGATTCTAAACTATATGCCCTGCAATCTAAATTTTAATATTTTTGTTTAGGGTTTAGAGATTAATCCCTAATATTCTATGCACTGATTATTAAATAGTTAGTTAAAATTTAGGTGTCAACAACATCCATACAATAAGTCTAGAACTGATGGGACAATTTTCCCAAAGGTATTTAGGGTGCATTTGGTTCACAAAAATGTTCTAATGAAAACTATTTTTTGTTTTCATCTTCCATTTTCTTGATAATATATTTGGTGAGTGAAAAAATAGAAGTTTTCAACGGGAATGAAAATTATAAAAACATATTTGGTGTCCTGTGCAAAATAAGGTCAATTTTTGGTTGTTTTCAGTTTTAAGGTTCAAAGTTTAGAAAACACAACAACCAAAATTTCTACCAAACATATTTCATTGACAATTTTGGAGATGAAAACAAGAAATTGGAGAATTTCCATCGTATAGCTATATTTTACACGAAAGCTAGCTCTTTAGAAAGATTCTACCTTGAATCAAATTGAAGTTCTTTGCTTTTGCTTTTGGGCTTTACAAAAGCGAGGTGCTCATTTTGCTGATGAATTATATGACTAAAGGCTTGCAAATTAAGTTGTCCGAGTAGCTTTCCCAAGCACAAGAAGCAACTTAACTTGGTAAAGACTCAACTTGATCATGATGTCAAAGGATGGAATGAACTCTATAGTAAGAAAGAGGGACAGAGTCATTGTAAAGTAATGATTTCATCACTAGGGAGTGAACCTAATGATCTGTGGCACTAGAACCCGGGGTTACTTGCCCACTAGTATAGGGGTCTAGCTTATATTCCGAAACATAAACTTTTCTACACTCAAGTAATCCAACCGCTATAAAGTGGAAAAAAAGATATGCTTGCTTGTTGTAATTGTAGAGGCTCGCCTTCAGTTTAAGGCAGGTACCTGTATATAAGGAAGGAGTGGACTCCCCCCAAGGGAGACTAAAACTCTTTAATTGCTGAATATCTTACCCATTTTTGCATTCTCCGTTTACATCGTTGTTGAAAAACTCTAACCAGGAGAGCAACCCAATGGCGGCGCAGTCAAGTGATGGATCAAGAAAATCGGATCAAGCAGAACAACCTGCAGGTACATGTTGCATGTTCCAACCGAGAAAAAAATAGATAAAAGTGATGCCGTCTTAAAACATGCTGGAACTTTTATTTTATCATGGTTCTTTGTCTTTGCTTTATCATCGAATAGACATAACCCTGACCTTGGCTAGGAAAAAGAGAAAAGATAAAAATAATCAGTATGTGAAGGATTTTGTGCTCACTCTTTCTCCTACATATATTGAAGATGTTTGTGTAAGCGTTGGATTAGCCCCTTCTGAATCCGGAGGTGCTCCAGGTGCGTTATCCCTCAAAAGAGTAATTTCAGAGTGAAATTACTATCAGGGACGGATCTTCATGAAATTGTTCTTTTCTGGGACACTTCTCAATGTCTGCAAGGAAAACGTATTAACAAAATGGCCTGAAAAGTTTTCATCTATTGCAGAAATATCGAATGAGGAAGTGGACGGATGCTATTACCGACCATTGTTGCGAGCTGCATTCAAGGGTGATTGGGAATCTGCTAAAAGATTTTTGGAAATAGATCCTGCTTCAAAGACGGCCAAAATAACAAGCAGATCAGAGACAGTGCTTCATATAGCCGCGTTGAATGCACAAGACCAATTTGTTGAGAACCTGATTGAGGTCTTGTTTCAATATCCGGAAGCGCTTGAAATGGTTGATTGTGATGGCCGCACAGCCCTCCACATTGCTGTCCTGTGTGGAAGGATAAGGCTTGTCAAGGCATTAGTTAGAAGTAATCCTAAGTTGACGCAACTTCCAGATAATGAAGGACGTCTTCCTTTGGACATATCTGCTCGGGAAGCTTGCATGCATAAGGAGATTGCCTGGTTCCTGGCGAAATATACAACAGACGATGGGCCAAGTCATCCCTTCAGCAGTCCCTATGCGATCCGGACCATTATAGGTCTCGCCTTCGCTGGTCATTATGGCAAGATCACCACCACTCTATCTCCATTCCATCTGTTTTTTTCCTTCATTCTAGACTTAGGTTATTTTCCTTCAACTTTGCTTGTGAATTCGGATAGATATCATCCTTCATCTAGTTCAGCGGTACCCTCACTTTCTTACCATGAAAGGCGGAAGCTATGGAGATTTATCCATAATGGGCATGTTGGCAAGGAACGAGTCTCACTTTCCAAGCGGAACCAGGCTGACTATCTTGGAAGCATTGATATATACATGTCCGTAGTTTCTGCACTTGAATCCCTTCATTTCTGGATCCCTTCATGAAGATCATACCCGGCTCATCACCTGCTCTTTGTTTATCTGAACTGAAGGTACTTCGGTGGACTTGAACTACAAACCAATCGATGAAAGTTCAGAGGATCCGCGTGGGTATGCTTTTTTACAGTTGGGCATTATTTAATTTAGGACCTTCCATGATTTTTAACTTAAGTCAATTATCTAAGATTGATTCCCTCTCTACTAGCAAGGAAACCAAAATTATTGTTTCTTTATAGGATATATTCTGATCCCTTCACCTAGTTTTACTTGGATAATGGCCTGAAATTTGAACTACTTGACGGCCTGTAGGAGCCAACATCGTTCAACCAAGTGCATGAGTGTTGTATAACTTATTTAATAGACAATGAAAAGAACGAATTACAACGGAACTAGTATGGCAGGAGCTGCAAAACGAAGCAGAGCTACACTGATTTATCCCTGTGAATGTGAATGTCGTTTGTTTTGATCTCTGTGAATATCAACCATTGAGATTGTCAGGACACCAATGATTATCATCTATGCAGTAAAGTATCTTCATTCCACCTATGCACAAAGGTTTCAGGTCCACTTACCTGGGTCTCGCTGCAACCTAATCGTAGCGCTTCAATGTCTTAGAAGGTCACTTTGGAATGCTGCCAAAATTGTAGGTACGCTTCCATTTTATGAACATACTCTCTCTCTCTCTCTCTCTCTCTCTCTCTCTCTCTAAAAGCCTATTTCTTGTTTGTTTTCTACTTCTTTTATAAGTAGATATAAGTTCTAGTTAATAATTTGGCCCTAATTTGGAAAGGGATTTTTATTAGGTCCATTGCCTCTGTATAAAAATCTTTATGCAGTCACCACCGGATAAGTAACATGTGTGTTTGGAGTTCAATTTTCTAGCTAAATTTTTCCACATGTCAACCATTCAACAGTGAATGTATAACTTATTCTTTTACACAACATTGGATCTAATTAAAATTTTTATATATATGATTCTTTATGTCAATATTTGCATATTTTCAAAGATATCATGTATCCACCATTGCAAGAGTGTAAAACTTTTTTGAAAAATGTAAGAAACAAAATCCTTGAAATTGCAAATTGAGGTGAGATTTGATGTTAACTTAGGAATTTATCTTGCTAATGGCTAATAGAATGAGAGTTACGTAAACCTAGGACTTCCCCCTTCAATCTTGATTGGTGAAATCATGTTCGCTTCATCAATCTCTATAAAGCATCTAAATCTTTGTGAAAAAATAAAAACAATGAACCCAAATGTATTTGTTTCCTCCTTTATGGGTGAAGTGCTTAAGCCTAAATATTATTTTCTTTGACTGCTACTTCATCTCAATACAACTCGGTATAATATGTTGAGAGGATGCAGGAATTGGGAGTGGGACCGGGGGCAAGCCCCTAGCATCATTGACTATAAAATAAGGTTGCAATAGATGAAGGCACGGGTTTATCCTTTAAAGTATATCGACACTTTTATTTGGCAACTTTAGAAAGGAATGCAGAATGGGAAATGGGGAAGAAATCAGATAGGAAAAATGAAAATGAATTGTTTGGAAGGGCTTTGAATAGAAGAATATTGGAGTGGAAGCAATTATTCACAACTTATTCACAACTTTTGCCCGAAGTTAGACTCACCTTGTCATCTTGTCCTTAATTATTTTATTTTTTTCGAAGAACAAGAAGGAAACAGGTCGTTGCGTATTTTTATAAAAGAAAAAGTTATTTTAGAATAGAGTTGAGTTAGCTATACGCACTATATCATTTAGGTGCAACAAATAAGCTCATACGTGACATGCCAGTATGCGACCGCATGTGGAAGTTTTGATTTTATTCAAGACAGATAGAATGGAAAAAGTAATATGTTTGCAATTGTCCTGAGCGCAAATAACAACACAAAGGATCGTACGATTTATTACGAGCTGCTATGCATATATGAATAATATTGTTTGAAGTAACTATATATGCAAAAGATTACTGTGATTTACTCTAGCTAGAGACGTGTCATTAGCACGATTATCTTCAGAGTCTTAATCGCGATTTGTATTATAAAGCCTCGTCTGAACTTCCTTCTTTTTCATAACAAATGAAGATCTAGACATTTCCTTTATCCCTTCTTTCTACCCTTGCAAATCAACTTCAAGAAAGATCACTTTCTTCACTTACCCTCTCATCGGTTCTGCTTTTTCACATCCTATTATTTTTCTTTATCAAGACATTATATAAACCGTTTTTGGGAAAATGCCAAAAATGATTTTATTACTTTGCATCAGAAAACCCACACTTTGCATCTGAGGTCGTTGCGTATTTTTATCAATGAAAAAGTTATTTTAGAATAGAGTTGAGTTAGCTCTCAATGTGGTAGGGGTTTGGTGGGAAAATACGACAACTAGCAAAATGTTGTTAGATGCAATTTGGAGTCTAGTAAATAACTTGGCGATTTTTTTTAAGTCCAATTCAATTGCTGCCTCTTCGTTTTTCATTTTCATTTTTCATTCATTTAACATTTTGTAGTTCCTACAATCAAGAGGATTCATGAGGTGAAGTTGAGACATGTGGCGTCGGTTGAGTTGGCAAAACAAGTTTGCATTGCAATCTCTCATATGACAACTCCGGAAATTACCAAATTTTTCGAAGAGGAGGAACTGCTTGCTCGAGCTATATCCAGGGGAATCCCTGAACTTGTGAAGCTATGGATTGAGTTTTTCCCGGAACTTATGCAGCTTCGGGCTGATGGTGAAACGTTGAGGACAATTGCTGTGGAGTATCGCCAAGAAAGCATCCTGAGACTCTTTCTGAAGGGAAGCTCAACCAATGAGTTGTCATTCATTCCAGCGCCCACACCGAGTGAATCATGGATGATTATGGTCGCAGCCACAAAGTACAAACCTAATTTGGGTGGTGTAAATAAAGTCTCCGGAGCAGCTTTTAAAATGCAAAAAGAACTCCAATGGTTTAAGGTTAGTATCTTTCTTTTCATATAGTCAATAACCACTCTTAATGATAATTATCACATCTTCTCGCCAAATTTCTTAAAATATGATGGCTAGATCTTTATTTGGATAGTTTTGAGAACATATGTAGTTACTTTCTTTTACAGTGGTCAGGTGATATTTTGGTAAGGTCTCACACACCTTAGTTGGTCCATCTCCCCGATCGATTTTAAGGGCACACCACCTTACATCAGTCTGGGGCATTTAGGATTTTAGTTCTGACATATTCTCAACAAGACTTGAATCCAATACTATAAGGAGAAGAATAAAGGGTAAATACTACGAAAAATCTCAAACTGGTACACATTTGACAAATGTACCACAAACTAATTTTTCGATCACAAAAAACTCTAAACTGGTACACTCGTGACAAATTTAGCTCAAACTAATTTTTTTACCAACAAAAACCCCAAATTGATATATTTGTGACAAATTTATCATCCGTTAATTTTTGTTAAATTGGACTAATACCACAAAAATCACAAACCAGAACACATGTGACAAACGGAGGATAAAACCCCAAACTAGTATACCTGTCAATTGTCACGTATCATCTAATTCAGCAATTTGACGGTAAAATTTAACGAAAACTAATAGAAGGTAAATTTGTTACAGGTGTACCAATTTGGTATTTTTGATGGTCAAAAAATTAGTTTAAGGTAAATTTGTCACAAGTGTACCAGTTTGGGGTTTTTCGTAATATTAAGCCAAGAATAAATTCTATTACCATATAAGCCAACACCTTGTTGGTACATAGAACTTATAAATGACACATGCTAAACATAAATCATTTAAGTAAGTTGAGAAACGACGCTATATCCTCAGAACAATTTGCAGAAAATAAGGGAGACTGATTAGAGAAATTGGGGCACTAAAAACTGATTGAAAGTCATCATAATTAGAATGTAACTATGATCTGCCACTTAATCTAATCCAAACAACTCTTTCTCAATCCGACCTACTCTTTCCATAGGTTTCTGTCACGATGCAATTTGGGGATTATTGTGAAAATCATTTCATGTATTATCCACAAATATTAATTTTGGAGATAAAAAGCATTTAAATCAGTTTTGCTTATGTTTTCACGATAGCTGTGCTAGTTCCACTGTATAATGTTCTGTATTTGTCCACTTATTGTAACTCATATTGTAACTCCTTGAGATGTTCCTTCCGCGTTTTTTTTTTTAAATTTTCAATAATTTATCCACTTATTGTAACTCATATTTTCGACTTTTATGCATAGGCTATGGAAATGTGTATTATGCCTGACGTGAGAACCGCCATTAATAATGGGAAAACATGTTGGGAATTATTCATGGAGAAGCACGAACAGTTGCTCAAGGATGGAGAGAAGTGGGTGAAGGAGACAGCAAATTCATGTATGCTCGTCTCAACTCTAATTGCCACAGTATTGTTCGCTGCTGCTTTCACTGTGCCTGGAGGGAATAACGGAAATACTGGAGTTCCATTGTTGTTAGGAGAGGACTCTCTTCTGGTTTTCGCAATTTCGGATGCGTTAGGTTTGTTCTCCTCCGTGATGGCCATCATGTTATTCCTAGCCATCTTAACTTCGCATTATGAGTGGGAAGATTTTCTTCACTCGTTGCCTAAGAAGATCATAATGGGGCTTTCTTTTCTCATTCTCTCCTTGGCTTTCATGCTGGTGGCCTTTGCTGCAACTCTCACAATTGTGCTGGACAAGAGACTGGAATGGGTTTTCATTCCCATAACTTTGTTGGCCTCTCTGACCGTGTTTTTATTCTTAGGACTACAGCTTCCCCTGCTATTCCGAATGGTTAAATCCACTTATGGGCCTAGCATTTTTCGTCCCACTGGGCATTCAGAAGTGAGGCATAATAATTGAATGGTTATCATATGACAAACGAATTTGATTTGAGGGTATAAGTCTTAGTTATAGTTGGTTGTAGTGGGCCAATGCCATACTCGATGTTTTAGCTCAAAGTATTTGAACAATTACTATACAAAATTATGTTTCCCTCCCTTGCTACCGGAGATCTATTTATAAAATAATTTGTGCTAATAAGCGGGTTCAAATAGCGTTGAGAATGTTTTAATCGTCTAAATAAGTTGGATTTGGATGACATGAAGATTAAAGCTTAAATCCCGATTTCATATGTCACGCGTGCTACCCAACTATGTAGCATCGACACGTGACATGTGACACGACATGACATGACACGTGACGCGTCATTTCTAAAAATATAGAGAATTCCGACACGCTGGGTGTCACGCCTCGGTCCTATTTCCCCGAGGCTCGGGTGCGCGACTTCCCTTCATCGGTCATTGAATTGCAACGTTCCAGGAGGCATCGCCGACCCATTCTTTTTATCTTTTGATTAACACATGCGGAAGCGAATCCTATATCTCTCAACCAACAACACAAATGGGATAAATGGAAAACACATACACAAAAGCACACTTCATATATATGCATCATCGACCCACATCAGAAGTTAGACTAATTACACGCCCATTACTCGGGCCCTTTCCGATTACATAAAAAAAAAGGGAGGGGGTTGGGGTTAACTTAGCTCCTTTATCTACGAGGACTATCTCCACAAAAAAAAATGGCCTCCTCCACACTTGGCCATGCTATGGCTCAGATTCGGGGTCGTAGTCCGGATCCGACTTCGAGTCATTGACGGAACCGTCGGGGACGTCCATTACCGTAGGGTCCCATGGGATCGCGCCCGGCGCACCTGGTGGTTCGTCAAAGCCTCAGAAATGTCCGAATGGGTCCCCTCCGAACCATACGTATCATGCCTTGAAGTGGTGAGGAACCAAGTCGCTAAGTTCCTTATCGACCCAAACGGTCGTCGCGTACTCATTGTACATGGTGTTGGTCCCCGGTGCTACGAACTCTACGACCCCCATGTCTTGGTCCACGGGAACACCAAAATGCACGATCTGAGTATCCATTTCTAGGGACCTGAAAAGGGTTAAACAACAACACATGAGTAAACTCAGTAAGTAAGACCTCTAAACCTCGTATAGGAGGATGTCTCACCTCGGAAACACGTCAAACACAGGACTTAACAAGTCGATGGCGGATCAATAGCAAAGCCTTTGCTTTGCCTTATCTATATACATGAAAGATAATCTCATCCTCTCGGCATGCCAAAAACACAATCAAATAATCACACGTGAATTCTTACCTCTCGTCGACACGTAAAATTCACACGTGAAGCCTCGCTTCTAATTGGCATGCAGCAAATATACATAGTAATAAAAAACACTTAATATCACATATTCATGCACAATTCATCCACACGTGTTCCGATTATTACGACCACACATGACCACGACTGACACTCGTGTCGGTGGTCTTCTGACGTAACTGGGCATCGTCCCGCCCCATCGAGCATGGCAACGTCTTCTGCGAACAGCTTCCGAAATTCCATTGGGTATCATCCCCCGCAATCATACAGGTACAGAACCATTTATATGATCACGAAAGCACATCAAGCACTCAAACCAATTATTATCTTTCACTTTAGTCAATGCAAGAGTGTTTAGTGCTCACATGGTTAGAACATCTGAAATCCCGCACACATAAAAATACACGAAAGTAATCACACGTGAACAACCGCAATCATTCGACATGCAAAATTGCTCATACTTCACTTACAAACCTTCCTTGTAAAGATGAACACACACAAGATGACTTAAAATATCGGTTTCTCATAATCCAACAATCACGTGGCAAGATTAATCCTTCCTTTCAATCAACTAGGCACGCGATCGACATAGTAATTCCCGATCCTCATATATACCTCAAGCATAACATGAGCAAACCATACAAGATTGCTATACGAGCTTTCTCTTCTTAGAACAAGCAATAATCAACCCTAATAATCACAGAACCTAAACTCGAAACTTAACGCAACTACGTAGAATCAAGTCCTACTCAAGGTATAGATAATCTACCTACGACACAAGCAATATCATGGTAGAATAGGCTCAAATAAGACTCAATCTAGGTCCGAAACGCGTAGAATAACACTCTATCCAAGGATTAGAAGAACTACTTACCAAACCGGTCGAACTAAGGACGATGACGGATGAATGAACGAATGGTGATGGCGAAAAGGTGCGGTCGGCGTGAGGACAGCACGGACGGCGTCACGGTGGTGCAGCGGTGAGGCGGCATGGCGGCGATGGACAGCGGTGGTGGACAGTGGCGGTGAGGTGGTGATGGTGGTCGAATAGAGAGGAAGAGAGAGAGAAAAAGAGAGAGAGAGAAAGAGGGTTCAATGAAGATGATGCACCTAAGGGACCGGCGTACCTGTTATGCGACTAGACAGACCGACGGGCTCGAAGTCAACGATCTCAGATTGAGCTCAAATTTGGTCGGCTGAAGCAAAACGGCGTGCTGATCAATACACACTGCTGTTGGCCGTGACTAACGATGAATTTTCGCGATTCAGGGTCGTTTAGATGAGTTTTTCTATTATTTTAGTATTTTTTTGGGGTAAATTTAGTAAAGGGCAGTTTCGTAATTTTACGTTTTGATGTTTAGTAATCCTAGTAGGGTTTGGTGATATATAAGCTTGTTTTACGGTTTCGTTTGAGCGACTTTGAATATTTTTTATTGTTAATCGATTGAGAGAATAATTTGTTCCTCGTTATCGTTTCGATTCTTCTGTTTAGCCTAATTTCTTTCACGCTTTGGCATCAATTGGTATCAGAGCATAGGTTACCTGAATCAATGGCTGAACAGAATCGAGGTGGTCGAAGACAGCGTGCTCGTGGAAGCCGGGGGCGTGGAGTCGTTCCTTATGCAGATGAACAGTCGCGTCTGAGAGACCTACGAGATATAGAAATTCAGGAACAGAGAAGGCGAATCCAGGATTTGGAGCGACGTCTTGCGGAGGCAGGGCTTGACGCTCAATCCGAAGAAGAAGCAGAATCTGAGGATCCATCCGATGATGACGAGGAGGACGTAAACCCTTTCAGGGTTCTGAACCATGGGCGGAATCGAGGAGTACGACCTGAAAATCAGCGCTCTTCTCAAAATTTCGGGATGAAGATCGAGATTCCTCAGTTTAATGGTAAGGCTCATCCTGATGAGTTTATTGATTGGTTACATACGGTAGAACGGATTTTTGATCTTAAAGACCTAACTGAGGGGCAAAAAATGAAGTTAGTGGCTATTAGGCTGTGAAAACATGTTTCGATTTGGTGGGAACACATGAAAAAGCAACGCGCTAGAGGGGGGAAGCCGAAGGTGGATCGTTGGGAGAAGATGAAAAAGTTGTTGCAAAATTTTTTTTTGCCTATCCATTATAGACAAGAGGCGTTTATCGAGTATCATAACGTCAAGCAAGGTGATCAAATAGTTGAGGAATTTACAGAGGAATTTGATCTCTTGCGGATACGTTGTGATGTGGCGGAGGAAGACAAACAGACGATTGCACGATATCTGGCAAGGCTGCGATATGAGATCTCTGATGTTGTCCAATTATAGCAGTATTGGATATATGAGGATTTGTACAGACTAGCCCTAAAGGTGGAGGGGCAGTTTAAAAGAAAGAGCAGTAAGTCCAAGTGGTCTAGCAGCAGTTCTAAGTGGTCAGGCAGCAGTTCCAAATGGTCAGATAAAGAGTCCCGAGGGAAAGTAGGGAGTTCTTCAGCCCCAGCGACAGTTAAGGGCGTTGGTTTAAAATCTACAACAAAAGGAGAGCAGTGTAGTGCTGGATCTAGCAGGGGAGGAGCTGCAGGCAAGCGATGTTTCAAGTGTCAAGGACTCCGGCATTTTGCTGCTGATTGTCTGAACCGACAGTTTGTGACACTTGTAGATAATCCCACTTTTGATGAAGACCCAACTTATGATGAATCTGATGGAGAGCAATAAGATGCGAATCCAAATCAGGAGGACATTGTCTATGCCGATTCTGGTGAGTCTTTAGTTGTGCGTCGGGTTTTAAATATTGCTGAGGTAGATGGTGAATCGTGGCTCAGGCATAATATCTTTCATACTAAGTGCACTAGTGGGGGAAATATGTGTAGTATGATAATTGACGGGGGAAGTTGCGAGAATGTGATATCTACCATTATGGTAGAAAAGTTGGGGTTGAAAACTGTCGAACATCCTCAACCATATAAGCTGTCATGGCTTAGGAAGGGGAATGAGGTAAAAGTGAGCAAGAGGTGTTTAGTGCAGTTCTCGATTGGGAAGAAATATACTGATAAAGTGTAGGGTGACGTAGTTCCAATGGATGCTTGTCATATTTTGTTAGGAAGACCTTGGCAGTTTGACAGGAAAACACAGCATGACGGATTCAAAAATACGTACACCTTCAAGAAGGATGGTCGAACTATTACTCTGGGTCCTTCAAATTTGAGAAAAGAAGGGAAAAATAATCTGCTTTCCAATTTAGAGTTCCAGGAGGAGGCGGTGAATGCCCTAGAGCTTTTTGCTGTTGCAGTCATGGAGCAGAATCTTGATAGTCCAGAAATTTCAACTCAAGTTCTGCCTATACTTGAGGAGTTTGCTGATGTCGTACCAGGGAAATTGCCACCTGGATTGCCACCCATGAAGGACATTCAGCATTGTATAGATCTCGTTCCAGGAACTGCTATTCCTAATAAGGCAGCTTACATAATGAATCCTAAGGAGCATGGGGAGATGCAGAGGCAAGTGCAGGAACTATTAGAAAATGGTGCAATTCGAGAGAGCATGAGCCCTTGTATAGTGCCAGCTTTGTTGGTTCCTAAGAAAGATGGGTCGTGGAGAATGTGCGTGGATAGCAGAGCTATCAACAAGATCACGATCAGATATCGCTTTCCTATCCCGAGATTTGATGATTTAATTGATCAGTTGTATGAACCAACTATCTTTTTGAAGATAGACTTGAGGAGTGGATATCATCAGATTAGGGTGCGTCCTGGAGATGAGTGGAAGATCGCTTTTAAAACTCGAGATGGTTTGTATGAGTGGATGGTAATGCCTTTCGGGTTATCTAACGCGCCGAGCACCTTTATGAGACTGATGAATCAGGTGTTTCGTCCTTTTATTGGCCAGTTTGTCGTCGTATATTTTGATGATATTTTGGTTAATAGTGCATCGACTGATCAACACTTGCAGCATTTGATAAGGGTGTTCGAGACATTGAGGGAGCAGAAATTATATGCTAATACCAAGAAGTGTCAATTCCTGACTGATCGTGTGACATTTTTGGGATATGTAGTAACCAAGGAGGGAATTCAGATGGACCCAACTAAGATTGAGGCTAGTACAAATTGGGAGATTCCGAAAAATACTTATGAGGTACGTAACTTTCATGGGCTTGCGTCTTTTTATCGGAGATTTGTTCGGGATTTCAGTACTATTATAGCACCTCTAACGGATTATCTGAAGGGAAGTAAATTTGTGTGGACTAAGGAGGCAAAAGCTGCCTTTCAATTATTAAAGAAGAAGGTGATTGAAGCACCCGTTCTCGTGCTTCCTGACTTTAATGAGATTTTTGAGATGCATTGTTATGCTTCAGGTGTTGGTATTGGGGGTGTCCTGAGTCAAAAATGTAAACCTGTAGCATTCTTTAGTGAGAAGTTGAATGAGGCGAAAATGAAGTATTCAACTTATGATAAAGAATTTTATGCTATTGTGAGGAGTTTGGAGCATTGGAGATACTATCTTATTTCGAAAGAGTTTATCTTATTTTCTGATCATGAAGCCTTGATATACATTAATGGCAGCACAAATTGAACGCAAGGCATGCGAAGTGGGTGGAGTTCCTTCAAGTTTTCAGTTTTTCCATCAAGCATAAAGCGGGAGTGCTAAATAGTGTGGCAGATGCATTGAGCAGAAAATACTCTTTGCTATCTACAATGCAGGTCAAAGTTCTAGGCTTTGATACTTTTAAAGATTTATATGTTGATGATCCTCATTTTGGGGATATCTGGAGGAAGAGCAAAACAGAGCCTTTTCAGCAATTTCAGATCTTGGAGGGTTACCTATTTAAAGGTAACAGATTGTGCGTTCCTCAATGTTCTTTGAGGAAATCTATTATTATTGAGGGACATGCAGGTGGTTTAGTTGGGCACTTTGGCGTGGATAAGACGAAGGCCTTGTTGAGTGAACATCTTTATTGGACTCGGATGGAGCATGACGTGACGTGTTTTGTAGAGAGGTGCAGGGTATGTCATGTGGCAAAGACCAAGAGTACTAATGTTGGACTGTATATGCCTCTACCTGTTCTAGTTGCACCGTGGGAGGATGTCAGTCTTGACTTTGTCTTAGGTTTGCCAAGAACGCAGCGGAGTAAGGATTCAATAATGGTGGTTGTCGATAGGTTCTCAAAGATGGCTCACTTTGTCCCGTGTAGCAAGTCCTATGATGCTTCACAGGTTGCTCGATTGTTTCTGCAGGAGATTGTTAAGCTGCATGGAATTCCTAAGTCCATAACCTCAGATCGTGATGTAAAGTTTGTGAGTCACTTCTGGCACACTCTTTGGAGGTACATGGGCACAAGTTTGAAGTTTAGTTCCTCTCATCACCCTTAGACTGATGGTCAGACAGAAGTTGTCAATCGAAGCTTAGGGAATTTGCTGCGGAGTTTGATTAGAGATAATCCGCGACAGTGGGACTTGGCATTGCCTCAGGCAGAATTTGCATATAACAGATCTGAGAATTGAACTACAGGCAAGACTCCTTTCGAGGTGGCTTATGGGCGTAATCCAATTACTCCATTGGATCTCACACCGATACTAGTTCTCAAGCAATTTAGTTCGGAAGCTGAAGAACATGCAAAGCATATCAAAGAGCTGCATTCCCAGGTCCATAATCAGATTAACAGGCAGAACATGAAGTATAAGCAGCGCGTGGATATACGCAGAAAAAGAGTCATCTTCAAGGAAGGTGATCTAGTTTGGATTCACCTTAGGAAATAACGATTTCCAGCGGGTAGATTTGGCAAGCTTCAACCTAGAGTTGATGGACCCTTCAAAGTTTTGGAGCGAATTAGTGACAATGCTTACAAGATCGATTTGCCGGGTAAGTATAATGTATCCGGAACTTTTAATGTAGCAGATTTGTCACCTTACTACGCTGAAGAGGAAGAAGATCCTGAAGAGATTGACGACAATGAAGACGAAGCAGATTCGAGGACGAATTTTTCTCTAGCAGGGGAGAATGATGCACCTAAGGGACCGGCAGACCCGTTATGCGACTAGACGGACCGACGGGCTCGAAGTCAACGATCTCAGATTGAGCTCAAATTTGGTCGACTGAAGCGAAACGGCGTATTGATCAATACTCACTGCTGTTGGCCGTGACTAACTGTAACGACCCGGTCCGACGAGGGCGGGGAGTGGTCGCCGGGGTTCAAAGACCTGGACAAGGAGCGGCTCCTGGCAGGCTTCTAGGATGGCAAGGGGGGCATCTCTCTGTCCCGCATCGCTTAGGGGGGAGTCCTGGGGTTGCTTATAAGGCCTGGGTGGCCTATCCTGTCTAACGCGTTTCACATGGGCTTGCTTCCGCTGCGCATGATGAGAACAAAGTTTTGAGGGGAAGGGCTAGAGAGCGCCCCAAAGAGGACAATATTGGGCTTGGGGGAGGAAGGGCCAGAGAGCGCCTCTACCCAAGACAACGTGTTTTAAAGCCGTGAGGGTCAGTGGGCCTAAAGCAGACAATATTACACAGTGTAGACCCGGGGTGTTACATGCCGAGCCACCTCTGGCTGCCCTCCCCTGTCCTGTATGACCAGGACGCCGCCCCCAACCGGCCGTGAACCGCCCGCCAGCCACCCGCCCGCCGTGGAGCAGCCGCTCGCCCGCTAAGCTGCCGGCGACGCCGCCGCCGCCGCCGCTGTTCCGGCTGTCCCCGCCCCTGTCCAGCCGAGCTGCCCTGTTTCTCTTAGGTAAGTGACTTCCCCAATCGCCACTTAGGACCTCGGGTATTTCTAGGCTCGTTTAGGACTCGATTTAGGTAAAATTGTGGTTGTTTTATGGCTATTTTTGGGGACTGAGCTAGGGGCTGGTTGTTTAGTGGTTGTGGACTGATTGGGCGATGAAATTCGAGGTTTAGGAATGCTGAGTTAGGGCTATGATGTTGAGGATTGATCGAGAATTAAATGGGTGATTGATTGGAATTGTGTTGGCTTGATTGGGTTTATTGGATTAATTGCATTGTTTGCTGTGGTTGGCTGGTTCTGGTTTGTGCATGGGCTGAATGTGATGAGGTGGGGTGCCGTGTGTGTATGGCCGTGAGGTGTAGTGGCGTGGTCGTGTGAATATTCATTGAATTCGCGTGCCAAGAGCGTGTGGTTAAGTGGTGCGTGTTCGTGTGACGAGAATGCAAAATTGTGGCATGTGTGTGAGATGTGTATGTTTGGCCGTGCGTATGTGTGGCCGTGTGTAAGGGAGGCCGTGTGTGACCGTGTGATAGATGTGGTATTAGTGGAACGAAGGTACGGAAAGGTAGGATTGGTTGGAAAAGGGGATCCGTCCTGAGGCGTGTACGTTTACGCCGGACGATGCCGTCCTTGACGAGGTGACGATGCCCGGCCCGACGGGGTGACGATGCATGACGAGGTCAGAAGACCGTTGGCCTGATGTGTTTTACGCGGGCACGGTAATTAAGGAAAGGGAGAGGTAGGATTCCGTCCTGAGGCGTGTTCGTTTACGCGGGACGATGCCATCCCTGACGAGGTGACGATGCCCGGCCCGACGGGGTGACGATGCCTGACGAGGTCAGAAGACCGTTGGCTTGATGCGTTTTACGCGGGCGCGGTAGTGGTGGAAGAGTTAAGAATGAGCGGGAATTGGATTGAGGTGCGAGATTAGAGAAAGTGATGCGTGGTGTGGGTCAGTGTGAGAATGTGTTTGTATCGATTGCTATGGTGCTCGATTATGGGATAAAATACTGCTAGGCACGGTATGGGACGTGTCCAAGTAGGTTTTGCTTTATAATCGAGGCACGTGCGTGACTCTGATTCATCGCTGTGGTGTATTGGCTGTGTTATTGTCTAACGTGCATGATGGATTCCAGGTAGGGTCGTGTGTGGTTGTTAGTTTGGTTGATTATGTGTGTTCTGCATGTTTTCGTCTGGCGGTACGTGAGTGCCTATGTGGGGTTTGGGGTTGTACACTTATTGAGATTCGTCTCATAGTTGTATAATCCACAATTTCATACCCCAGCCGTAAACCCAGGGAACCGCCTCCTCTTTTTGAAGTGCGAAGAGTCGCTCTTGGTGCCCAGTGGAACTGCAGGTGAGTTTCCGGAGACTCAAGCCTGAAGAATCAGGAGCGGAATGGAAAGGAGGCGACTAGTAGGCTTTCCCTAAGGTATTTTAGGGGTTGTTTAACTTGGGTTATCCGATAGTGAAGTTAAGATAACCAAACCCCTGAACTTTTGTTAAAGTGGTGGCGGAGGATGTTCGTCTGTATTTATGTCTGTAATATAATGTTTGTATATTTGGTGCTGTATGAAGATGTTGCTGTTTGATTCTTATGGTGTTCTACCCCATCGTCGTCATCTTTCTGTCCGGGGTTTTTATATTCTCTTCCGCATGTGGCTCTGATGTTTGGGTTGGGTCGGCGACGTTCCTGGGACGTCGCAACTATTCGACCGGAGCAGGGGATGTCGCGAGCTCGTAGGGGTTCGGGGCGTGACATCCACCAGCTGCATGCCCAGATCATCGTCATGGGGCTCGAGCAGGACTAGTTCGTGGCTTCCCACTTCGTCTGCCTCTCCTACTCCCTCTCTTCTCTTGCCTACTGCTCTCGCTTCTTCGCCTGCATCCTCGACTCTCGCTAGGGTCGGCCCTCGCCAGCCCAAGCGAGGGCCGCCCTCGCCCGACGCCGGCGAGGGCCGCCCTCGCCCGATGCCGACGAGGGCCGTCCTCGCCAGATCCGGCGAGGGCAACCCTCGCCCTCGCCAGATCTGGTGAGGGTGGCCCTCGCCCAACGCAGGCGAGGGCGACCCTCGCTAGCCCAGGCGAGGGTCAGCCCTCGCCCCCCCCCAGGCGAGGGTGGCCCTCGCCCGACGCCGGCGACCTCCGCCGGCCACGACTATAGCCGGCAGAGGGAAGAAGGAAAAAAAAAAAGAAAAGGAAAAGGAAAAGAAAAAAAACATAAAAAGGAAAAAATAAAAAAAAATAAAAAAGTAAAAAAAATACTGTTCCGGCTACCGGAACAATGAATTTCTTGCCGGCCGGCGAACTCAAGTACCAAATTGAGACTAAATGGGTACTTTGGGTACCAATTTGAAACTATGTCCACTTTGGGTACTAAATTGAGAAAAGGCCCCCACTTTGGGTACCAAAATGAAATTTTCCCTAAATAATTTATTGTAAGTTACCACATTTCTTTATTTCATTGCTTAACAAGTCGAACTTAAGATAATTTGCACGGAATCTGAGATAAAGTTCAATCCTGAACTTTTCGATTTTTTCAATTCAGTCCTAAACTTTGGCGCGAAATTTCGACATAGTCATTTCGGTCAATTTTCACCCAAGATCGATGATGTGGCAGCGTACTAGGACAGCCGAAAATGACTGAATCGCCATATCAACAATTTCTGGCAAAAAAAGATCGGAAGGACTATATTGAAAATTCGCACGAAGATTTAAGACTAAATTGAAATAACTGAAAGGTTTAGAACTGAATTGGTATATCTACAATAGGTTTAGGACTAATTTGGCAATTTTATTCCCTTAATGATCGGTTTATTAAAATTAATTACTAGAAAATTTCCTCCTATCAGAGAGTTTTGCCCAAACAATCACCTCTTAGGGACTAATTATTTCCTATCTTTACGTAAAATTCAGATTGAATTTGCAACTGATTGTCCACAATGCAATTTCATCAAGAGCTGAGGGCAAAACCAATGGGTTTTGAATAGTCAATTTCTTCTCATTAAGAAACTACACGAAACTAAACCTATGAAGACATGATCCTCGAACTAGTCAATTCACTTAGTATCTCCAAAATAGAAATGGTTGTCACTATTATCACAAAGTGTAAAGATAATATTAAAAGAGAAAATTCACTAACGAACACATTCCTCTAGATACATGGATGGTGGCATGTTCTTGCCACAAAAGAAAAGAAACAAATAATATAGATTTTGTAAGAAAAATCAGATCAATTCTTTTTCCCAACCGTTAAGTCAACTAATAAAGTTTAATCAATGCACTTTATTTAATAAAAAATCCATGCAATGCATTGGTATGATAGTAGCAATAAATGTTATAAATTTATATCCTATATGAATTGTAACTTACATAAATCGTATTAGTTGATGAAATGTATAGCATTAAGTTAGTTCATTTAATTTTATTTATGTACAATTCTGTTATAATTATTACGTGAAATTGTGGAGATAGATAAAATTGTGTATAGAAGTAGTTTATAATTATTCCATTAAATTTAAAGTTTTTTTTTTGTTTAGAATTTTACCATCTAAGTTTAACACCGAAAATTCCATGCAATGAATGAGCCTCATACTAATCATGTTTAGATGATCTAAAGCATACAAAGTGCAATTAATTTTTCTAAGTCCTTTCTCTTTTTGGTAACAAAGAGGTCCGCATAGACGTGAGCCCCGAAGGCATGGCAATTGAGAAAGCTTTCCAAGACGGTCGCAAACCAACTTCATTTGAAGACTACCAGGGGATCACGAATCAATCAAAAACTAAAGGTTTGTCATTTCGAACTTTTAACTTTTGTTTTTCATAAATCTTGGTTTTTCATGCATTTTGACTTTTTTCACTCCAAAACATTTTGAAAAAATAATTTATGTTCATTTTTCTTTTTGGTAACAAAGAGGCTCCCATAGAAGTAAGTTCAGAAGGCCCGACGATTGATGAAGCTTCTCGAGATGGGGTCAGACCAACTTGGTTTGAAGTGTGCCTGAAGATCACGAATCAATCAAAAGCTTCTCAAGATAGTGGCAGACCACCTAAAGGTTTGTCCCTTTGAACTTTTTTTTTTCCGTCAATCTTTTCTTATAATTTTTTAACTTTTTTAATCTGAACATTTTAAATGTCGCAGCATACAAATGCTTACATTTCAATTCAAATATAATGTTTTCTTAATTTTGAATTATGAACAATATTTGGAATTATAATCGAGAAAGCCCAAAACAAAAAACTTTTCACATTCAAAGAGTAAATAAACGTGCTCATAGGAAAAAGGTATGTTGAGTAAACAGAAGCCCTTTCGCTTGCATCTGCGTTTCATCAAGAACTTTGAGCAGGTGCAATTGTCACAGAAAGTGCGAAAGCCTGAGCAGTTTTGATGTGCAATTCTTGCAGTTATGCCGATGCCAGTGGTCAATAAAAAATATCAAAAATTGTTTGTAGCCGCACAGAAAGGTGATTGGAAAACTATAGAGGACATCCTCAAGAAAGATCCCGAAGCAATGATGGCCGAAGTTATGAAAGTACAAGATAAATCATTTATTGTGCTCGATGCTGCGATTATGGCCTCACAAGATCAATTGGTCAAGAACCTGATCAAGAGCTTTCCTCCAGATAAAAAAAAGTTCGATTTCAGTAGGTCCCTCCCGAATGCTGCCATGAGAGGAAGAATAAAAGTGGTAAAGGCATTAGTAAACAGAGTTGATGCTAAATCTGAAAGTGTACCCGATGCACTGACGACTGCTACTAGATATGCTCCTAAGCAAAAGGACGTTATTTGGTATCTGGCCAAACTTACAGAATCCGCCCCAAATTATGATACCATGTCCAACCTTATTGTGGCCGGCCATTCGGGTAAGAAATTACACTCACTCATCTCTTTTCCTTCACTGTTTACTTGGATTAACTTTTTGTTGTTGTGTCCCAAAAGACATAGCTTTGTATTTAGCTCAGCGATTCCAAGGCTCAGTGTTACATGACAAAAACAATAGCATTTTGGGATACTTGGCGAAGATGGAGTCTAACTTCCGTAGTGGAGCTAGACTCAATTTTTGGAAAAAATCTATTAACAAATGTAGGTACTTCTTGCGCTTTTTTTTTGTCAGATGCGCACGAGCGAGCAACTCTATCCACGAAGATAGTCTCTAATCACTCTATCTATTCCCAGTTGTAGGTATCCTTTTATACCTGGTCGATATTGACAAATCCGAAGAAACGAAGATGCCTCGAGGTATTTCTGATAATCTGTTTAATGGATGGAGTAACACGGCAAAAAGCATATCATTCAGGGATCCATTGATGAAAAAGTTAAGGGACATGGACTACATCTATGCACACAAATTAATATCTAAAGCATGATGTATGTCACAAATTAATATCTAATGTAACATTTGTGAAGTTGGTCGAGAAATCTTGCTCAATGTCAAATTGCCAAGTAGAATTGTTAAGAATTGTAGAATTGGATCTCAGATCATAAGGGTTGATCGATCCAAGTTGTCTAGCATAGTTAAGCACTATTAAATTTGGTTATTGTCAAATATATCTTTTTGTTCATCATCAATTCCTAATATGCTGACATGATGCTTGTCTCCTCTTTGTGGACCAGCACCTAAGTGGTTCAAGATATCACTCTGGAATCTTGCCACAAAACCAGGTACACAAAACTGCTTTGGTATTTATAGAAGAAACACCTTATTTCATCCATGGGTAGAGATCCCTAAATTTAAAATGTTAATTGATATTTTCAGTATATCCCAATCGTATGTAGTAATATAGACTGGCTCTCAATTTATATATTGCAACACAATTCCATAAGATTCAATTCTAAGTCTAAACGTTATATACCTATCAGGGGAATCTGTAAAAATAATCAATTGAAATCAGATATATTGATCCGGTCTTGAATCTACCAATTTTTCAACAAAAAAAAAAGAACTGTTAATTTCTCATGACATTGGGTGTCCATCGACAGATTCATTTGTTCTCTGACACGTGCATTTTGATTTCCAAGCCATATAAATTTTGCTTCATCGTTTGGAAAATTGCTTATACGTAGGTGCAGCACTTTTGATCAATAGGATTGAATTGAGGCACAAATGCTCGCTTGAGTTTGCAAATCTAGTTCTTACTGAGATGAAGAATGATATGGAAACTCCCAAAATACTTGAGCTTCTTCCTGACATTGTCCTTGAGGCTGCATCTCGTGGAATCTCTGAAATTGTCAAGTTATGTTTCGAGCATTTTCCAGAGTTGACGTGGAATGAAAATTTCACAAAAAAACTGATAGAAGAAGTTGTGAACGGACGGCATGTGGAGTTGTTTAGACTAGTGAACTCAGCCAGCACAATTCCATTTTTGACCGATGATACGATGAGGAAAGACATCCTGATGAAGGCAGTAGCGGAATGACTACCAAGATGTCTACCGACAGATGTTTCTGGAGCACCTTTTGTTATGCAGAGGGAACTACAGTGGTTCAAGGTCGGTCATCTTATTTGTTTGCCACTCAATTGTGCTTTTTAGTTTACATTTACATTGATAGGCGTCCTTTATTTTTCTGAAGGTACTGGAAGATACAAGTGATCCCTCTTCTAAAAGCTCGAAATTTAAGGTTGGTTCACCTTATTTGTTTGTCACCCTTTTGTGCTTTTTTATTATATTTATATTGATAGGCATCTTTAATTTTTCAGAAGGTGCTGCAAGATACGATCAATCCTTCTTTAAAAGGTCTGAGATTGCCAGAAGATCAAAAGCCATATTGGGATGATTTTGTCGAAAAACGCAAACAATTGCTCCAAGAGGCAGGGCAATGGATGAAGGATACATCATCATCTTGCAGCCTCGTCTCGACTCTCATCATTACAGTAGCTTTTACTGCAGTTTTTACTGTACCAGCAGGCGGCAAAGAAAACATAGGGGAGTCGAACAAGAACTTTCTGGAAGAGGACTCATTCATGGTATTCGCGGTTGCAGACGCTCTTGCTCTCTTCTCCTCTGTCACAGCCACCTTGATGTTCTTGGCTATCCTAACTTCACGCTATGCTGCAGAAGATTTCCTCATGTCACTACCGAGAAAAATGATACTAGGCCTCACTTTTCTCTTCCTCTCCTTGGCCTTTATGATGGTGGCATTCGGCTCTGCTCTTACCATCGTACTAAGAAAACGATTGATAGGGATTTACATTCCAATTACTTTGTTTGCTGCCATCCCTGTCGTATTATCCGCAATCCTACAGCTTCCCTTGTATTTTGAAATGATCGGATCCACCTATTGGCCTCGCCTCTACCGTCCCCTGAAGCTTTGGGAATAATCCTAGCCTATTAGTGGACAAGGACATTTGTGATGATCTTTGTTTGCACTTGTTACTGTGTGTGAAATGTGAATATTATGGCGTTTACTTATGTTTTAAGACTTTTAAAGTGTGACATCAGCCACACTTAAACTAAAGTTTAATGTATGCTGTCAAGTGCGCACCTTCTCTCAATGTGTTTTTTGTATACTTCATTGCTCATTGTCGGATTAAGGTGAACCCAATTTTTCAAAGAATTGACAACATGGCCATCAATATTCAATAGGTGTTCATCCATTCAAATAGAGCAACGATCCACACAAATTCTCCATACTACACAAGATGGCCATTGACCCCGTCATGCTCTGCTTCTTCGCTGCCGCTTCCCTCTCTGCGCCCAACCCTTCGTGCTACGTCACCCAGCAACCATGCGAGGTGCACATCAGCACCAACCCCACCAACTCCATCAGCAACACAGCCATCAAAACCCCGCACTCCAGCCTCACCAGGACTTTAGCTGCTTTCGGGTTTCTCTGTGATCTCAGCAGCGAAAGGCTTGACGTTTCCTTGCTGAACAGCACCAGGACTCCAAGCACCTGGCCGGACAGCAAAGCGAGGAAGATTCAGACGTGGGTTGTGAAGCAGAAGCGAGTGAGCTGGGAATAGAAGCCCGCAAAGAGGAGAACGAGCGACATGGACAATATTAAGAGGAACATGTGGCCGAGCGAAGTTGGGGTATTCTGAGGAGGGTTATGCGAGCAAAAGGTGCTACGGAGAGGATGAACAGAACGAAATTTAACCAAGAGAGCAAGAGATTCGGGAATGAGCAAGAACTTAGTCAACCGCAGACATTTTCATTTTTGTTTATGGGGGTCTACTTGGGTGTTTGTATATGATATGGTTGGATTTTTTGTTGTTCAAATAGAATGGCTACTGATGAATGGATATAAAGCAAGAGGTGAGAATTTGAACTTTAAAGAGAGGCAAAGTTCCAAGTTCCATGGCTAGGACATAGGTTGTAAAGGGCCCTGCTTTACTTATTTCTCGTCTTGGGTTGGTGCAATGGGTGGGCATCACTCATTTCGCTTCCTCCCATGCGTTTCAAAAGCCGAAAGGCACAGAAATGTTAATAAGGCTTATTAAAATATGAGCGAAAATTTCCAATAAAAAAATTTGTGAGAGAACATTTTGAAAGCTTAAGCCCTTTCTCTTTCTACAAAATGACATGAGAATTGTATCAGAGACTAGAGAGAGAGATGAATGAAAATTTGGTTGGTGAAAGTGAAGAAATGAGGGAAGATTCTGAAAGCTTCCCTCCCTCCCTCCCTCCCTATATGAAAGTATGGAGAATTGTATTGAGAGAGAGAGAGAGAGAGGGCATGAAAATTAGGATCGTAAAAGTGAAACATTGAGATAGAACATAATGTTGCCAACTAATCAAAAGTAAATGTTAGAAAAATATTCATAAAAATGCATATAATCAAGAAAATGTTTTGAGCTACATTTTGCACATCACTTGAATAGGTACTTGCTAGCATGTCAAGTGCATCTCCCGACTCTAGCAAATGCCAGAAGCATAAAACAAGAAGGAAAACGAGATAAGTTCCACAAAAGCATATGCCATTCTACAGCATTTTTGAAAATAAAGAAGTGATTGCTCAATTGCACGATCAAAGTCGTGTACGAAATGTGCACGAACATCCATGACAAAATATGACGAGAAATGCCTAATCACCGTTTCAAATCATCTTCCTTGACATGAAATAAATCCCATTGACATTTACCGTGCTTTGGTGAAAAATGAAAAGTAAAAACAACTGGTGAAACAGATTGCATCTACTTAACCACCAAAATACTTCACTTATATGGATTAACATTATCAGCCTAATTCCCTTAGAAAGTACAAAATTTAGGTTGACCTAAACTTTTTTTTGTCTCATAAAAAATCACCAACTTTTACTCTCAATACAAATCTGGGCCCGTTAATTTTTCCTCCAATTTTATCGTTAAAAGTGTGACGTGTGTTGACGCCTAAATTTTGACTATTCCGCCGAATCATACATTGCATAGAAAATTAGGAATCAACCCGACCTAAACAATAATATCAATATTGTGTATTCACATTTTTTGTATTTCATCACTAAGAGCGTACCATTTTGCATCAAATTCGGTGGAAATAATGTCAAGTTGTGGGAATTGGGATGGACACAAGATAATGGTTGATCGAGAATCAATAGAAAGTCATGGGGAGAATTATCAAAAAAGTCTTAAACCCATTGTAATTGTGTTAATTCAGTTCTAAATATTCTTTTTTTGCCAATTGAGTCTCAAACCTTTTGCATTTGTGCCAATTCAGTACATTTAGCCAATTTTGGTCGGAAATCGCTGGTATGGATACCATCCGTCCTATGTGATATAATTGGCGCTAAAGTAAACGATTTTTAATAATATTTTAATATTTATTTCGAATTTTTTCTTGTCATTCTCTTTCTATTATTTTCTTCCCTTCTTCCTCTAGCCGATTGCCGGCCTCTGGCAAACCTTGCCCCCGCCGGCCAATGGCGAGGGGGAAAAGCTTGCCCCCGCCGGGCTGGTGAGGTTGACCTTGCCATTGGCCGGCGAGTGATCCTCGCCCAGAGATGGCGAGGTTGAGCCTCACCAAGGATAATTATGTGAAATTAAGTTTGTATCTTTGTTTAGTAAATTTTCCGAAAGGATAACAAAGACTAAACACATTCTAGTAATGCGGCAAGACATTGTATTCTCCCTTTGTGGTTGCCAAAAGACATGCCACGTGAATTTTTGCAAGATTGTGGTTGGCAGAAACTCATTGGTTTCAAATAGTGATTAAAGTCCAATCGAGAACAATCCATGGCCAATTCAATGGTTATATATGACTTCAAATCAAAAGTAAATCGATTTACTGAATATAGTTATGTGAAAAAAATATAAATTGATTATGTATCATTATCTAAAACTGCTTGTGCAAAAAAAAAACTTAATTCCGTCTTTTACAGAATAAAAGTCCGTCGAAATGAGATTCATGTTACATGCACTGTCAGTGTAAAAGTCTTTTACACAAGCAGTCTCAAAATGAAAAAATCCGTTCATGGAATAAACCTACTTGCTAAAAATACATTCTATAAAACCTACTTATATAAGGAAATTTTTATCCTGCCAGTGCACTGAATAAAAATCCATTGAAGTATGTTGTTTGCAAAGCAGGGGATGATGGAAGAAGAGTAAAAAATGATTATGTGAAATTACACTTGTATCTTTTCTTAGTAAATTTTCCAAATTTACACTCATGTAAATAAAAGGAATTTCCATAAAATTTCTGATGTCATAAAATTTGGAAATGAAGTCGTCATTCAGTAAAAAGAGAATGCTACGTCACTGCAGCTGGAAATTCGGCTCCATCCACATGTCTATGTATAAACAGAGAAGATCCATTCCAACACAAATTGACTTCGACTTCGACTTCAAGTCTTCATCCACGTGAAAGTGCTTTTTAATTGCTGTCACGTCCTTCAGCTGAGGAACTTTGGCAGCATTTTCCGCTTCAATGACATCTTCTGTCGGCCATTTGGCTTTGCATTGTTGTGCTCTTTTACTTTTATGGGCCATTACTTTTAGCTACTTACATCTTACCTATCTGTAAATCATTCTATAAACGCTCACTATTATTGGATTATGTAAAAGTTTGGAATATCCTCAATCTACACTATGTAAGATTTAACTTCTGCCAAAAGTAGGATAAGAGTTGACTAAGAGTCAATTGCCATATACCAACGATCTTCTGAATTTCTTTTCTCTTTCCTTTTGCGTGACATGAATACACAAGAGTCATCAATAATTTTCATACATGATTTCACACTTTCAAATGTGCTCATGTCTCACAGTAAACGTTTTCTCTAGGAAAATTATCAAAAAAGTCCTAAAACTATTGCAATTTGTATCAATTTGGTAATAAGCCTTTTTTTTTTTGGCCAATTGAGTCTTAGACATTTTGTATTTATGTTAATTTAGTCTATCCGGCCAATTTTAACTAGGAATCGCTAACATGGACACCAGCCTACGTGGCTCATGAGGGCTCGAGCCTCGCCATGGCCGGAGGAGGCTCGACCTCGCCATGGCTAGAGGAGGCTCGACCTCGCCAACTCGGTGATGGCAAACCTAAACCCTACCTAGCAACGGCGAGGTCGAGTATCGCCAGGGGTAGGGGAGGCTTGACCTCGCTAGTGGCCGACGAAGTCAACCTTGACGGACCTTTGCAATGGGCTAAAGAAAGAAGGGAAGAAAAAAAAGAAAGAGAAAGAATAGAAAAAAATAAAAAAAATATGTTCAAAATTCAAAAAATTAAGAAAAATATTAATTAAAAATGTCAATGTTAGCGTTGGCCACACCACATGGGACAGCGATGTCTATTTCATTGATTTCCGATCAAAATTGGGCAAATTGACTGAATTGACACAAATGTAAAAGATTTAGAACTTTTTTGGTAATTCTCCCCTTTTCTTGTTTTTTTTTTTTTTGGATAACCGAGGTATCCGCGCGGCCGGCGAGCTAGGGCTCAAACCAGCGGTGATGCCCGACTAGTCCTCAAGGGGGGCTAGCGCAGCATCCCACCGCCACGACCCCCCACTTAAATCACCGATGAGCGAGTTTGAACCCAGGACCTCTCGTGAAAACTCCCCTTTTCCTGTTTGTTTTTACTAATTCCATTAATTAACTTTCCATCTAAAATTTTCCTCTTCATTTTCCTTATTTTTTCAATGATGAAATGAATTCCATATTCAGTTAATTATTCTTTTTTTAGGAAAAATTCCGATAAGCTTTTGAGAATACCCACATCAAGCTAAATGTATTTAAAAAATTTTAAATAACAGAAGATAACGATGTTCTCATTTTATGAAGTAAAGTTAAATATGTCGATGTATCACTTTTATAAGGGCACATTAGTGCAATATGGACTCAAATTATGTTTAGAAGACCTTTTGAGTTAGCGATCAAACATAAAAGTAAAGAAAAAAGAGGTGAAAATAATGATTTTTAAACAAAATTAGCAAAGACGGATGATAGATTATGGTAAATATTTAGTAATCTTCGGTTTCGTTGTCCGATTGCTATACGTTATATGTCCACCTTAATGATCATGCTCCATGAGTTCATTAATATTTCCTTTGGTTTCATTATTCGATATAGCTGCTCTTTTGAGCCCACCTCTCTCTCCCTGCCCCTCTTCACTCCAACCACAGACCGGCTGATCTGAAGTAGGGGTGAGCACGGTTCCAGGGTAGAACCGGGAATCGAAAAACCGAACCGGCGGGTAAGGGTCGGTTCCCGGTTCTAGGGTGAGCGGTTCCGATTCTCGATTCCAATTTTTTAGGAACCGCCGGTTCCGGTTCCGGTTCCGGTTCCCGGTTCTCGGTTCCGGAACTGGGAACCGGGAACCGGAACCGACGCTCTTCCTAGTAAAAAATAAAAACCCTAACTTTTCTTCACAAATTTCTCTCTCGGTTGCTCCTCCGTTGCGCCCTCTCTCCCACTCCCCACACCCACGACTCGACGAGACCCTCTCACCTCTCCTCGCTCCATTCGGCGTCCGCCTCAGCTCTTCCTCTGTCTTCATCAACCACGGTCCAGCTCATCCACGGCGGATTTCCGAGGCTGGGTTCTTTTGGTGACCAATCGAGCGGCCTGTGGCTGGAGGCGCAAGAAGGGAGCGAGCAAGGACAAGAGTAAGCGTCAGTTGACGCCCGCGCTCCCTCTGACCACTCCTCCCCTCGCCAAGGCATGGGCTCGAACCCCTCGGCTTCGATCATCGATGCGACCTCGAAATTTGACGTCTTTTCTTTGGGTGGTGTGGTTTCAGTTTTAGATCGGGCTATGCCAACTTTCGGTGACGGCGGATAAAGAGAGGAACATTGCCCATGCTTGCGATGCGATTCGGGAAATTTTTTTTTCTTTCCGAAAATGGGCATCAAGGTAGTTCCACTTCCCTCTTCTTCATTGTTGATTGAGTCGTCCGTTGATTTCGATAGGGGCTGACGAAGCTACTGGCGGACAATGCCCCTAAGGCGATGAGGGAGCAGAAGCTGGAGACCTACTTTGGCCAGAGGATCGCCGTCGATGCCAGCATGAGCATCTATCAGTTCCTCGTTAAGTGCTTTGCTTTTTATGAGTTGATATTCCTGATTGATTGTGTGTTTTGGTGTCGGCGGGGATTTGGATTTTGAGTGTTGGGGGTTTTTTTTGGTCTTTGATTGGTGGATCAGGTTGTGGTTGGGAGGAAGGGGACTCAGATGCTCACCAATGAGGCTGGTCAAGTCACCAGGTACCACTAATGGCATCGGAATACTCCATGGAAATGATAATCCACTTTGCTCGAGTTTCTGTTTTGATGCTTCAGTTGTTATTGCTTGGACTGGGGTTTATGTATATGAGATCGACGTGTGTCACATTATTTTGTACTTGCCATGTGATCTTTGTTCTTGGGAAGTGTTGACTTTGAGCTGCTTTTTGATTTGTCGTCTCATGTAGTCATCTGCAAGGCATGCATTACCGAACGATTAGGCTGTTGGAAGCAGGGATACAGCCAGTGTAAGCTTTTTTCTTTACCTCCTATGTTTTCATTGGGATAGAATGCTAAGAAGAATGAAGTTTGTGCTTCTCTGAATTATGCTTTATGTTGTTATGATAGCTACGTATTTGATGGTAAACCTCCTGATTTGAAGAAGCAAGAGCTCGCACAATGGTACTTTATTATTATGTAGCCTTCTCTTCTCTCGGTTTTTTTTAATTGTCTATGAATATGTTTAGTTACCTTAAATGTGAAGGTTTGTCTTTGTTTTGATCACTTCCTTACTGTGCGATATTTTTGTTCTATTCGATGAGAAGTTTGATGTTGTCTCTGTTTTCCAGAAAAACCTATCTATGTAGCTAACCAGATATGTGTGCGCATGTGGTACATGGCTTTGATACCATTGCAGGTGATACAACAGCACAATGAAGACTGCAAAAAACTATTGAGACTTATGGGTATCCCAGTAGTTGAGGTTACTATTCTGTCTGAGAAGTTCATTCTTCTTTATTCGTAACAAAAATGTTAGATACCAGATTCAGTTTATGTATGTCAGGCCCCTTCAGAAGCAAAGGCACAATGTGCTGCTCTTTGAAAAGCTGGAAAGGCATGTATCTTCCTGGTTGATCGTCTTCTGATTTAGAATAATTCATTGTTATCTCATGATAATCCAATCATCTAACTCTATGGAAATGACATTTTTTTTTTTGCATGATTTCGTGTAGCTGCGGAAAGTTTGGATGTGCCTCCTGATTGCAAAATGGGAAATTTATGGCTTACAAGAACTTTGTATACCTTATCAAATGCCCTTTTGTGAAGGCGTGCACTAGAAGAAAGAATGGATAAAAGCATCTTGAGCAGGCACGTGTCTGTTTCATCAGTTTTAGGTGACTTTCTGTGGATAAGTTCTTATTGATGCTTATGTAATTGCTATGTTTTTATACTGCAAGCTTTGGCTTCCAGTAAAATCAGTCATATTTGCAGCCTGCGCCATTCTATATAAGGAGGGAAAAATCACGCAGCTTGCCTCATGGTTTTGTTGACTCTGTGCCAGGAAATATGGAACAGTCCCTATTCAAATGATAGCTTCCCTGTTTATGCTGAGGACATTGATGGAGGTTCATCTCCTTCAACTGCTATGTTATCTGAAGCTGCTAAGGCCTTGAAGGTTATCATAGTGGGCAGTTCAATCCCAGAAAGATGTGGTGATCGATTGTACAACGCTTGCTGTGTTTTTGGTTCCATTGGAGTGCTGAAAGCCAAGCACCGCAAGGTAACTTTTCTTTCCTTAAGTAACTATGTATGGAACATTTAGTTGCCTGAGTCTTCTGGTCTATTTGTTGTTTGAGTTGTTTTCTTTTCTTTTCTTTTCTTTTTGGCTCTATGCAGACGTTGGACGTATTGGTATAGGCATCTGTTATGATATTCGGTTTCAGGAATTGGCAATGATTTATGCTGCAAGAGGTAGGTTTCGTTTCCTCTTCGTCTATTTTGCATTTCCTACAATGTTGACTGCATACTGGTGCTGGGGCTGCCCCTGGCCTAGTCTATGCAGTTCGAAAGTAAGAAGATTTCTCACGGTAAACATGTATGTCTTAAGTGGTGGACCTTTGGATTGTTTTCCTTTGATTTATTTTCGTTTTATCCCTTCCAATGATTTTTAAGTTGAACATCAGCAAAGTAAGCCTTGCACAAAGGGGGCTTAGCTGCATAAATGCTTTTAGCCTTTTACGACATTGCGATATGTCCTCTATTGCTTTTTGTATAGAAGATATATCTTTGCAATATTGAGTCCTAATTAGCTAGTTTTTGCCTCCTCCACTATTATATTGTTTTAAGTTTCTTTCCTAGATTAATGAGGTTTGCTATTGGTGTTGCTAATTGGCCTTTTATTGACAATATCATTCTACTAAATGTATTTGCATTGATCCATTGATAATAAAGTTATATGATGCTGAACTCTTGGTGTTTTCTATTCTGCATAAATGGATCTAGGTTGTTAGATAATATCCCCGTTCTACTAAGCGAAATATTGTTTTTTAATAACTAGTCATTGTTGCGTTTATTTTTGTTTTGTTTAATTAAAAACGAAATTAAAAAAAAGAACCTGTTGGAACCTGGAACCGACCCTGGAACCTGTGACAGGGTAGGTTCCAGGTTCCACGTTCTGACGGGTAGGTTCCAGGTTCCAAAAAATGAAGAACCTGTACCCGAGGGTGGGTTCCAGGTTCCAAGCGGAACCGAACCGGAACCTGGAACCGCTCACCCCTAATTTGAAGTCGGCCGTCGTTGGCAACGATTCGTTTGCGGCGGACGGGACCCATAGTAGAGACCCCAGCAGAGACGGCAGGGTGGATTGCGGTGATGGTACGGCAACCCGGGTGAGCCAGAGGAAGGAAAGAAAGGAAGAAAGAGAGAGGGGATGGGCTAATTTTGGTTTTCCCTGTTCCTTTCCTTTATTCTTTGTTACATTTTCAGAGTTACGTGTGGGTGACATTCAAGCATGTAACCCACCAATCATGAACTGATAGGACGAAATTTTTTGCGACCAACATTGCAGGAAAACATGTCTCGAGTAAAAATTAAATTGCCAAATGTGGGTAAGAAAACCAGTTAAGTTGGGTTTCTAGGTCGCAGGTTGATCTAAGTTGTCTTTTAGATATTCAAGCATAATTAGCAAAGACCGGCAAGTCCTTCTCTCACTTCCCCGTGAAATTTCTCCTTGTTTGAAACCGTCGAAGCTCACTGTTTTGGTAGTGCACCATCTCTACATTATAAAGTAAATTCAATACCATTCTCAACTTTCACCAGAAATTTCCGAAAGTATCCATAATTGAAAATTAATGAACGATAACCATGTATTTCAAACAATGGCTAAACGTATGTTTGTTTGAGTGAAAGAATTTTTTGCGTATTGGTTTTCTGGACTTTCATGTGTTTGGTTTACCGAAAATAATCAGTTAATAGAAAATAATTTTGTAGCCGAAGAAAAAATGCATGCTTAAAGTTACGAAAATTAATTCCCTAACCTGAAAAAAGGAAAACATTTTCCTGAAAAATGATTTCTCGAAAACCATTTATTTTTATCACGAAATTTTCCCGAAATAAAAACATCCTGAAATGATAGTTCATAAAGTTCTCTTGAATTCAGAATTCACTATAGAGCTTTAAAAGAAAACCGTCAATCTTTTGTTAGCCCCTCTCTAATCTCTTTAACAAAGTTCAGTACTAAGAAAGCCCATAGATCAAAACTTAGGGATAAGGACACTAGAAGTGCCTTAACTTTTGTACGGCACTCACTTGAGTGCCATAACTTTTTTTTTTTGCTCACTTGAGTGCCAAAAATTTGAAAAAGTGATGACTTGAGTGCCAAATGTCATTTGGCAGCCGGAAAATCTGACGTGGCTTTGCCAAAGCTGACGTGGCTTCGCTGGAGTTGACGTGGACAATATTTTAATATATTTTTTGAATTTTTGAATTTTTTTATTTTTATAAATTATTATTTCAATTCCGGCGAGGGTCAACGGCGACCCTCGCCGGCTGTGAAGGCCTCGCCCAGATTGGGCAAGGGCCGCCATGCCCGTGGCCGCGAAGGCGGTGGGTGAGGCCGTCGCAGCCTCGCCGGTGGTGGGCGAGGCCATGAAGGCCGTCTCACCGGCTGCGGGTGAGGCGGCCTCACCAGATCTGGCGAAAACCTTCACCAATGCGGGTGAGGCAGCCTTGCCACCTCGCCCACGCCGGCGATGTAACAGTCTGAATTTTCGATCATTTTCCTGGGATTTAAGAAATGAATTTGGCCAATGCACTTATAGTGAGATCTCACCCGGAAATGCGCATTCACGGGATGCTAACCTTAGGGGTAAGGCCATTACGGGATTGAGTTCGCACGACCAAAGAACTCGACCTGGGTCCGACCTTCGACCATATGGATTGATGAGGGAATGTTTTGAGCCAACCGAGACCGGTCTATTTGATTGATCGTGTCCGAAGGGAACTAGCGACAGACCCTCGCAATTATATGACAATCAAGGTCGTCCGGGGTAGAGTAAACTTAAACGTGATTTGACTTAGTATCGGTCATGGGTCGAGAGCGCGTAATCCCAATGAGCCACCCGTTAGCCAAAGATAAGCTAAAGTTGCGATTGTTCAATTTTAGTCATTTCTTGGAATTCGGGCCCGGGAATCGAGAATTTTGAAAGTGATAATTTTGAGCGGCCGATGACGTTTTTGGCTTGGCCAACCTTGGGGCCACCCATTTCTGCAAAAAAATGAATTTTGGTTCGGGACCGGAAAAATTACAATTTTGCCCCTCGGGACACCGACGTTGATTCTGAGGTCATATGAGATTATTTTTCGAGGCCGATGTCATTTTAGGGTGGCCACACATATTTGGAGTGGTTTCGGTCAAAAATTGGAATTTTGGCTCGGAAGTGAAAAATAATATTATTTTAATCCCCAGGATTTTGCAGTCGATTTTCGAGGGCTTAAGAAGCTATTTTCGCAATTCCGACGCCATATTATGTTGGCCACACCCATTTGGGGTTGGTACGGGCGAAAAATGAAATTTCGACCCGGGACCGGAAAAATGACCATTTTGCCCCTGGGCCGTTGTCAGTTCCGAATTTTGGGAAAATATTTGGGATAATTAAGAGTACTTATCAGCTGCATTATTGGACCTAAAGACCATTGCGCCCCTCAATTATTTGGATAGGATCAACGAGGACCGTCGGATTAAGGGTAAAATGGTCAGTGCGTAGGATCGCGACAAGTGTCCCCTTTTGGCCCCCCATCTTTGACCGGTCAGATTTCTCTCTCTCTCACCTCACCTCCGGCCATCCCCTCTCTCCCATTATCAGCCCCTCCTCTCCCGTTTTCTCTCTCTCTCTCCCAAAATTCTCTCTCTCTTTCACTCTCACGTTCTCTCTCTCCTCACCCTCACCCGCACCGATCGGCCCTCTCTCTCTCTCCCCTCTCCTTCGTGCGTGACCCAGCAAGGCCGGCCATCAGCTCGCCGCCGCCGGTCGCCGCCCAGCCCAGCCGCCCGGCGCCGCTGCTTCCCCTTTCCGGCCACCGTCCGCCTCTCTCTTCTCTTTCCATCTTTCCCTGTTCCGATCGGCCAAGCTGCCGCCGAGCCACCCCAGGCCGCCTTCCCCTGCCCTATACGTGACCATCGCCACCCTCAGCCGCCCGTTTGCCACCGACCAGCCACCCGCCTAAGGCAGCTCAGCCGCTCGCCTGCTTGGTCGCCGGCGCCGTTGCTGCTGCTGCTGCTCTGTTCCGGCCACCATCCAGCCAGCTTGCCCTGTTTTTATTAGGTAAGTGTCTCCCCCAAAAACTACCTAGGACCTTGAGTATTGCTAGGCTCGTTTAGGACTCGGTTTAGGTATTTTAGGGGCTGTTTTGGGGCTGAATTGAAGGCTGGAAATTGGTTTGTTGTGGACTAATTTGGCGATGAAATTTCGAGGTTTAGGAGGCTTGGTTAGGGCTGAGATGTTGTGGTTCGATCGGGATTAAATTGTGTGATTGATTGGAATTGTTATGGCCTGATTAGGTTTAATTGAATAACTGCACGAATGGTGATTGTGGGTTGGTCTGGATTGTGTTTCGGACAGTGTATGTGTGACCGTGTATGCTATGTGTAGCCGTGTGTGCCATGGGTGTGATCGTGAGGTGTGCCGATGTTATCGTGCAATGAAGTTGCGTGCTAAATGTGGTGGCGTGGTGATGCGAATGTACATTGAATTCGTGTGTCAAGAGTGTGTGATTAGATGGCGTGTTCGTGTGGCGAAAATGTGCAATTGTGAAATGTGTGTGAAGTGTGTATGTTTGGCCATGTGTTTGTTGGCTGTGTGTAAGTGTGGTTTGAGTGGAACGAGGGTACGGAAATGTAGGATTGGTTGGAAAGGATCCATCCTGAGGCGTGTACGTTTACGCGGGACGATGCCGTCCCTGACAAGGTGATGATGCCCGGCCCGACGGGGTGTCGATGCCTGACGAGGTCAGAAGACCGTTGGCCTGATGCGTTTTACGCGGGCGCGGTAGTGGTGAAAGAGTTGAGAATGAGCGGGAACTGGCTTGAGGTGCGAGGCTTGAGAAAGTGATGTGTGGTGTGAGTTAGTGTGCGAGTGTGTTTGTATCTCGTGATGTGATGCTTAATTATGGGGTAGAAACTGCTAGGCACGGTATGGGACGTGCCCAAGTGGTTTCTGTCTTATAATTGAGGCACGCGCGCTTCTGTGATTCCTTGCTGTGAGGTGCTGGCTGTATTATGATCTAACGTGCAGGAATGTGCATCATGGGTTCCAGGTAGGTTCGTGTGTGATTGTTAGATTGATTGATCGATCGTTGTGTGAGATGCGTGTTCTATCTGGCGGTACGTAAGTGCCTACGTGGGGTTTGGGGTTGTACACTTATTCGTCTCATAGTTGTATAATCCACAATTTCAGACTCCCAGCCGTGAACCCAGGGAACTGCCTCCTCTTTTTGAAGTGCAAAGAGTCGCTCTTGGTGCCCTGAGGATTCGCAGGTGATGCCCAAGAGATTTCCGGAGGATCGAGCCAGATGAATTAGGAGCAGAATGGAGAAGGGCGATCCTTAGGTTTTTCCCTAGGGTATTTTAGGGGTTGTGTAGTCTTGGGTTATCCGATAGTGAAGTTAAGATAACCAAGCCCCTGAACTTTTGTTATAACGGTGATTTCGGATGCTAGTTTGCTAAATATGTCTGTAATATAATGTTTGTAATATTGTATGAAATGCTGTTGTTATTGTTTGTCTGTTCTGTTGTTCTACCCCGTTGTCGTCATCGTTTTGTCCGGGGTTATTATATTCGCTTCCGCATGTGGCTCTGATGTTTGGGTTGGGTCGGCGACGTTTCTGGGACGTCGCAACTATTCAACCGCAGCAGGGGATGTCGCGAGCTCGTAGGGGTTCGGGGCGTGACAGGCGAGGTCATCATGGCCTCGCCAAGGGCTTTCGCGGCCACTAGCAAGGCGATCGGCCGGAGGTTGAAGATGAAAAAAAAAAGAAAAGAAAAGAATAAAAAATTAATAAAAATTCGAAAAAAAATGAAAAATAATATTAAAATATTAATGCAGGGTAAAATTTTCACATATGTACCAGTTTGGGATTTTTTATGGTAAGTTCAGGGTAAAATTGTCACATGTGTACCAGTTTGGGGTTTTTTATGGTAAAAAAAATAATTTGGAGTAAATGTGTCACAAATGTACCAGTTTAGGGTTTTTCGTGATATTAACCCTTTTGGTTTTCGCTGTTCCTTTCCTCTATTCTTTGTTACATTTTCAGAGTTACGTGTGGGTGACATTCAAGCATGTAACCCACCAATCATGAACTGATAGGACGAAATTTTTTGCGACCAACATTGCAGGAAAACATGTCTCGAGTAAAAATTAAATTGCCAAATGTGGGTAAGAAAACCAGTTAAGTTGGGTTTCTAGGTCGCAGGTTGATCTAAGTTGTCTTTTAGATATTCAAGCATAATTAGCAAAGACCGGCAAGTCCTTCTCTCACTTCCCTGTGAAATTTCTCCTTGTTTGAAACCATCGAAGCTCACTGTTTTGGTAGCGCACCATCTCTACATTATAAAGTAAATTCAATACCGTTCTCAACTTTCGCCAGACATTTCCGAAAGTATCCGTAATTGAAAATTAATGAACGATAACCATGTATTTCAAACAATGGCTAAACGTGTGCTCGTTTGACTGAAATTTTTTTTTTGCATATTAGTTTTATGGACTTTCATGTGTTTGGTTTACTGAAAATAATCAGTTAATGAAAAATAATTTATGGTCAAAGAAAAAATGCATGCTTAAAGTTACGAAAATTAATTCTCTATACTAAAAAGAAGAAAACATTGCCCTGAAAAATGATTTCTCGAAAATCATTTATTTTTATCATGAAATTTTTCCCGAAATAAACACATCCTAAAATGATAATTCATAAAGTTCTCTTGAATTCAGAATTCAATATAGAGCTTTAAAAGAAAACCGTTAATCTTTCATTAGTCCCTCTCTAATCTCCTTAACAAAGTTCAGTATAAGAAAGGCCATAGATCAAAACTTATAACAGGTTACCTCTATCCGAATTCCTTTCTATTGAGACCTGATCCCCTTAGCTCCGATAACCACACGACAAAATATAATATATATTATATGTTCCGAACTTCCTGCTAACACGTCTCACTCCTGACTGAATAGAAATCAAACCCGAAAAAAAGGCTGTGGAAGGCTTCCTAAGAAGGGCTTGGGAAAAGAACCACGCATTTTCTACCTATTCCGATCTTGTTTGGTTTTAACACTATACAAACTATCTTACGCTCTTTCCTTAAATCTTTTACTAAAATATGGATTTAAGCCCATGGACTAGAAAGGGACCACAAGCAGCTCCTACTACCCATCCAGAAAGAGGTTTCAGCATCCTCATATGCTTCCTAGCCGGAAAATAAAACCTTTGTGAAGCTAGAAAGCAAAAAAGAAGACCGCTCCAGAAGAAAGTCAAGCTTTCATATGCTTAAAAAAGAGAAAGAAGTTCATGCAAAAAAATAAATAAATCCTGTTTGACAAAAATCTCTACCATAGATTGTAAATTGGATTGAAGCTTCTTCATACTCCGACAATTTAATTAATTTCTGTAATAAGCTCGAACTCTTCTTCTTCCTTAGTTAACTTTTTCCTTTTCCTTCTTATGAGCTCAAATGTGCGTGCGTCCTTCTGTGGCTAGTGGTCTCAAAATGCATGTATCACTCTACTTAGTTCGCATATAATTCTAAACAACAAAATTGAGTTACATCGTGCAATTTTGGTATTTTAGATCTACCGACACAATTCTCCTCTCCTCCGTCGTAGTTGTAGCACGTCAATGATTCAAGATAACACTCTGGAATGATGCCACAAAACCAGGTACGCTAAACCGGAACCTTATTTCATCGAAGGGGAGGGTTGTCTCAAACTTTCAGTACATATATACAGTTTAAGATTTCAACAAAAATAGATCTTCTTGGGATGATGCCATGCCACATAGACACATCTCAAATTCGGAAGGCTCACATTCACGTAAAACTACTAACCACAGAACACCCTAGACATAAAAGTAAAGAGCCACCAGGTCCGAATTTGGTGGACTGAAAATAATCCAAACTCTCTATCGCCAAAAACACCATACTCGAAATGCTTTCAGACTATTTGTCGGTCCATGTAGCAATGCTCATTTATTAAACCCCTTTCTCTCTCTCTCTTCGTGCCAATGCCTTCTCTAAATCTCTTCCATATTTTTTCATGTTGAGACACTTAGCAAGTGGGGAAAATTCCAAATAACGGCTCGAAGTGTCCTTAATTTTTCAAATAAAGGCTTAAAGTGTCATTATTTTTTCAAATAAGAACCTGAAGTGAATATATAAGACTCAAAGAAGGACCTAACCTCACCAGCTGATCAAGGGTATTTTCGTCCTTTATTTTTTATTTTCGTTTTTTTTCCTTTTTTCTTTATTTTTCCTTGTTTTCTTTCCTTTTTGACGGTGGCCAATCTTAGGCAATGACCGGAAATACCTAGAGACGCCCTCAAAAGCCACAAACAAGGGCAGACCTCACTTAGGCGATCCTTGTTGACCACAGGCAAGGCCGGCCCTCGATCACCTCGCCCGTGGCCAACTAGGAACTGAACGAGGTGACTGTTGACACTTATTTTTAATTGCCCAATTAAATTATACAAAATTAGGGATTAAATTTTTTTTATTCCTAAAACAAAAATATTTTTATAAAATTACATGGCATATAGACAATAGGTGCACATTTAATTAATAGCAAAAAAGGGGAATTAAAATTAAAAATTATTAAAAAAATGAACGGGAGACCGGGCCGAGGGAGGCCCGGCCCGGCCTCCCTTCTTCTTCTCTTTCCCTTTTTCTTTTCTTTTCTTTCCCTCTGGGCTCGACCCAGCCCTTCCTTTTATTTTCTTTTCCCCGGCCCAGCCTCCTTCCCTCTCTCTTCTTTCCCTTTCCTCTTCCCCACGCTGTGTTGACTAAAGCAAGACGCTCCACAGCCAAGCAAAGTGCAGAACGCACCACAGCCGAGCAAGAAGAGCAGAGCAGAGTAAGGGTGCGCATTAATACCATTTTGTGCCCGGGCGCTATTTCTGAACAGAAATGATTTTTTTTGATTCTGTGCCCGGAAACAATTTCTGAGTATTTGAAGGCGTTTGATAAACTGTCCAAAATTTCTATTCCTAGAGTAGAAAAGAAAAATGCGTTTGAACTACACAAAATTTCGTTCCCAAATAATATTTTAATAATATTTTAAATTGTTTAATTTTTTTTTTTTTACCCATTTTTTTCTTTGGCCAGGGCTGGTCGCCGGCGACCGGCCACAGCCCAGGGCCGGCGAGGGCGTCACGGCCCTCGCCGGCGAGGGTGAGGGCTGGACCCTCGCCGCATGGGCGAGGCGGCCTCGCCCGAGACGGCGAGGCTCGGCCTCGCCAGATCTGGCGAGGCCGAGCCTCGCCGTCGCGACCCACGGCGAGGTCGGCTCGCCGTGGGTCGCGACGGCGAGGCTCGACCTCGCCAGATCCGGGCGAGGCCAAGCCTCATCGTCTCCGGGCGAGGCCGACCTCGCCGTCGCGACCGACGGCGAGGCTCGGGGCGAGGCCGCCTCGCCCAGGCGGCGAGGGTCCAGCCCTCGCCTCCGCCGGCGGCTGGCGAGGGCCGTGACGCCCTCGCCGGCCCTGGGCTGTGGCCGGTCGCCGGCGGCCGGCTCAGCCAGGGAAGAACAACACCACAAAATAAGAAAAGAAAAAAAAGAAAAAGAAGAAAAAAAACTGATTCTCAAAATTGTGCCGAGAAACAAGAAGCAACTTTTTTTTACTTCTTGTTTCTCTTCCAAAACTGTTTCTCGGCACAAATTTTTGCAAAAATGTGCCCAGGAACAAAAAGTTTACCAAACGCATTTCTGTTCCCAAACTATTTCTGGGAACAAAAGAACAGAAATTTTCACTATTTGGCACGTTACCAAACGGGCCCTAAGTAGCCGAGCAGGTGTAGGGGCAGCCAGAGCAGAATAGGCCGTCAACCGGCCATAAAAACAGGGCAAAGGAGAGAGAAATAAAGGGGTCGGTTCGGTGAGAAACGGTAAAAAAAACAGGGGAGGGGGGAGCTCGGTTTGGAGAGGGACCGAGAGAGATTGAGCGAGACAGAGAGCCGGAGAGCTTTTCCTGCGACCACCGCGCCTTAGCCGTGGCTGACACGCCTCCCGCCTCGTCTCCTCCCCATACCAAGCCTCGGTAGGTTCTGGTTCGCCAGTTTTCGTTTTTGTTTGGTTTAGGGGTCGTTTTTCCCAAGAATCCCGGTTCAACGGCCTCAAGACGGCTGGCCATGGTCCGACTTGTCTCGGGCTCACGTCTAAACCGCCGTCGCCGAGCCGGGTAGGGACAACTCGCGGCCGACGCCCCCTGGTTTTCTCTCCCGGCCAACCCCTGTTTTTCCCCTGTTTTTGGGGGACGCCGGTTGGAGCTCGCGTTGGCCCTCTCGCGTGAGCCCCAGCCCTCATACGTCCTTTGGTAGATTGTCGTGGGTGTCCAGGTCTGTTTGTTGAGAGTCTCGGTAGGAATTTGAATCTTGGTCAAGTCGGGAACCTCATGATTTGGAGCGCCCATTACCTGTTTGTTGAAATGCCTCAATTAGATCCGGTTTTTGTTTTCCCTTTTTGGTCCAGGTCGAGTCGTCTGGACACCGTTTGGTCTGGTTGAGGCCTCCCAGTGATGTTTGCGCTTCTGAGTGTTGGCCATCTCCGTCGAGGCCGAGAGGAACGAGCGGCGCGGAACAGAGGCCAAAGTCGGGTCTGCAGAAAGCCGAGCATCGCAGGGCTTCAGTCGGGTCGGCTGATGTCGAGCCAGGGTTGACCGGAGAGGCGGGGCCGACAGTGGTCACGGTCGCCGATCGTGGTCGCCGGCCGTGGACACCGTCGCCTCTCGGCGGTCCGACGAGAAAGCCAGCCGAGCGAAGTCTCGCGGAACAGAGGACCGAGAGAGAGGAGACGGGAGTGCAGGGAGCCGGGTCTGTGATTTGCTTCCGGGTCGGATCCCGGTTGGGCGAGAAGCCTGACCAGGTTCCCTTTTTTTATTATTATTTTTTCTCTTTTGGGGCTAGGCTTGTTTTAAAATATAAAAAAAAAAGCGGGCTGGGCCTTTCTTTTTTCTTAATTCTTTTTGGACTGGTCGGACTGGGCTTATTCATTGAGCCCAGTCCAGTCGTGGACCAGGGTCGGTGCGTCCGGGTCAGTCCCGACCCGGATCCGGATCGGTCGACACGACCCGGTCAAATATTATAATAATATTTTATTATTTTTAATTAAAAACATTGTAAAAATAAAAAATAAAAAATATTTATTTTTTTCAAATTAGGAAATAGTTTAGAAATTAGTATTTTTGAATTTTTTCTAAATTATGTGAATTATTTGATTAATAATCATATTTAAATCGGATAAGCCTCTAGGGCTATATGATAGGATTTTGCATGTTATTTTCACTATTGTTGTATTATTATTATGTATGTTATTTCTAATTATTATATAAATTGCATAAATTGCCATGTGTTGAATGTTGTCGTCTTAGTTACGTTTATAACTCTAGGCTGCATATCTAGTTTAACTGCTGATTGTTAATGATTATGCACTCGCTTAATCACCTCAAATGTTATGAGAAAGGTTCTAAAATCAATTCAAATTGTTTGACAAATATTTTCTCAAATGAACAAGATAAAAAGGTATCAAAAGGGCACTAGTTATTCAACTAGTGTAACAAAGTCCCCGAACTCATTTAATTTCTAGTTCGTAGAAATAGGGTGATTCTCTCGTCACCTTACTTGGATTTCTAATCAACCCACCCCAAATTGATAGTGGCGACTCCTAAATAAAAATCACTTGTAAGTTAAAAACTTAAACCCTAAGTCGCGATATAGTATAGGTTTGAGAGAGCCCGAGTTAAGTTCCAGACCCAGACTTAGCGCGTACCAGGCGAGCCTTCCCTTTTTCTAAAAAATGGAGGTTGGTCACGACAATGACCCTCGCCAGCAGCTTGTGTAAAAATTGAGTAATTTCGCTAATTCCGTCCAATTTGATTAACAAATTATACCATGTTTTTTTATTATTTTATCTCTTTCACATGGTGTCTTTCGTGGCTTTGCACTAAAACAAGGTCGTTTTGATACAAATCCTAATTTTTACACAAAATCTTAATTAAATTAGGTTAAAAATCCAAAACAATTTCCATAAAAAAGACAAACTCAAAAAAGGAAAAAAAAGGTAAAAATTTAAAAAAAAAGGAAAACACAAAAAAAACCCAAGCAGCCGTCTCGCCTATATTTATTATTTTTTTTCTTTTTAAAAAATAAATTTCTTAATTTTTAATTTAATATAACTAAAATTTAGGTTAACATTATTTTTAGATAAAAATGCCTTTCACTGACTATCTGGCTAGCCAGCCATTTCAAGTTATTTTTTAAAATAATATTCACTTCAAGTTTTTATTTCAAAAAATATTATAATTTTTATTGGTATTTTCCCTAGCAAGTGTCATGATAGCACAAGGGATGTGACCTAACTTTCCTCCGAGGATGTGCGCAATGACGTCATACAAACTTATGAGAAGAGACAAGAATGTCACGTCCTCGCGAAGCGGAACTTTGGTAGCTTTTTTGACTTCACTGGCATCTTTTGTCGGCCATTTGGCTTGTATTATTGTTCTCTTTTGCATTTATTGGGTCATCTAAAAGTTTGTAACGTCGTCAGTCAACGGTAAGTGTTGATTAAGAGTCAATTAATATATATGCTCTCTAATGATTTTTTAAATCTCTTTTCTCTCTTTCCTTTGGCGTGACACGTGTACAATTCGAGAAGAGTCCTCAATAATTTCATCCATGATTTCACACTTTCAGACGTGCTCTGTCCCACGATGCACATGAAGAACGTTCCCTCTTTGTTTTAATTTTTTTTTAAATATGAGCTAATCTCATTGATTAACTTTCCATCTATATTTTTATGCTCCCCATTTTCCTTTTGTTTTTTTAAAGATGACATAATTTCCATATTCAGTTAATTATAAATTCAAATATTAAGCTTTTGAGAATATCCACATTAAGCTAAATGTATAAAAATATATTAATTAAGGATAATGATGTTCTCAATTTATGAGGTAAAGTTAAATATCTCAATGTGTCTCTTTTACGAGAAGGACACATTAGCGCAATAAAGACTTAAATTATGTTTGGAACATCTTTTGAGTTGGCAATGAAAATAAAAGCAAAGAAAAAAGAGATGAAAATAGTGATTTTCCCATGTTGTTCAGAAATCACAAAACTAACGGCGATGAATAATATATATCATTATTATGATTTTTTTTACGAAAACGGTTTCAGATTGGAGATATAAACCTGTTTATTTAATAAAGTTATGGGCAAAAATATAAATTGATTATGAGTCATTATCTAAAACTTTCTTGTGTGAAGAAAATTTTACACTTGTCATTTGTATAAAAGTGTTTTTTATACCGACAGTCTCAAAATGAAAGCATTAACCTATGAATGGAATAAACCTATATGCTAAGAATAAAAATTGTATATGTGTCATTTTATAAACCTGCTTATGTTCAGAAATTTTACACCACAAGTGTATTGAATAAAAATTCATTGAAATATGTTGTTTGCAAAGAAGGGGATGGTAAAAGAAAGAAAGAAAAAAAATCTGAAACTACGTTTGTGCCTTTTTTTTAGTAAATTTTCCAAATATGCACTCTTGTAAATAAAGAAACTTCCATAAAATTTGTAAGGTCATAAAATTTCGAAATGAATTCGTCCTTCAGGAATTGCTTTAAATATATACACAGAGACAATGGCGATGAATGGTACATCACCCACAGCTTGAGAACCCTATAAAAGTACTTCTCCACTTAAAGATTTTTTCATGCCCGCGAGATGGCGGTATTTGTTGGAGTCGTTGGGTTCAGAATCCTGGAGATCAGACATACTTCTAGTAATTCGGGGAGACATTGTATTCTCCTTTTGTGGTCGCCAAAAGACGTCTTACGTGAATTTTTGCAAGGTTCTGGTTGCCACAAACTCAATGGTTACAATTAATGATTAAAGCCTAATCGAGGATGATCGATAGCCAATTATATCGTTAATTATGACTTCGAGTCAAAAGTAAATGGATTTGAATGTCTTGGAACCTCTAAGACTGTTGACACCTATTTTAATTTGCCCAAAATTAATTACACAAAATTTAGGAGTTAATTTTCTTTAATTCCTAAAACAAAAAAATATTCCAATTTAAATGCATTGCATATAGAAATTAGGCACATTTTGTATTAATAAGGTCTATTAGAACTTTAAAAAAAAAAATCCGAGTTGGGCCGGGTCGGGGCCGGGCCGACCAGGCCCATTTCTTTTTTTCTTTTTTCCTCTCCCCCCGCGCGGGCCCAGCCCACTTTTCTTTTTTTCTTCTTTTCCCCGCGCGAGCTGGGCCTGGCCCGGCCCAGCTCCCTTTCTCCTTCTCTTCCCCCCGTCCACGGTCGCTCTCTCTCCCCTGTTCACCCCTGCAGCCAGCCGCAGAGCGTGACCGGCTGAGCGCCTCCGCGCTGTCCCCATCAGGCTAGACGATGGCCGATGAAGCACACCGACGGGACTGGCATTAATGGCCAGTCCCGTACCCCCCGATTTCCCGGGCTCTCCTCTCCCCCTTCTTCCTCTCTGCCGTTCCTCACAGATGGCCCCCCATCTGCACCAGCCTAAATGGCCGCGAAAGTCGCAGGCCAGGATAGGCCGGTGCAGGCCATCGTCACCAGACGTAATGGAGCAAGAGAGCATGCCGGTCGTCGGCCTATACAGGCCACAGAGAGAGAGAGAGAGGGGGCGGTCTTTCTCAGTCGGTTTGAGCAGAGAGAGAACAGAGAAGCCGTGAGAGAGACCCAGAGAGAATTAGAGGGAAACAGAGAAGAGAGAGGAACCTGGGAGTGTCTTGCAGGTCCCAGCCGGTCTCGTCGTCTCCAGCAAGCCGACCGGCAGCCTCCGAAAGCACCCCCTGGTGGGCCATTTTCAGAGAAAAAAAAACAGAGAGAGAGAGAGACCGAGAGAAATAGAGAGAGAGACCGAGAGAAAAGAGAGAGAAAGAGAGGAGATTCGGGCTTCTACAGGTTCCCACAGCCACGCCGTCGACCGCAGATCAGCCGGAAAGCCTCCAGCAGCGCCGTCGACCGGTGAGCTTCCCCTGGGTCCCGACCGCCTCTGTTTTCCCCTGTTTTTGTGCTCAGTTTGGCCGGGACTCGCGTCGGCCCTTTCGTGCGAGTCCCAGCCCATACCGCCGTCCCCCGCTGTGACATCCCGAATTTCGGCCCATTTTTGGGATTTATAAAACGCGTAATTTGTCAGTGTGCTTATAGTAAAATCTCGCCCAGGAACTGATCACTCCCGGTTATCATTTTAAATTAGAGATTTCGCTAGAATCGCACTCGATCAAATTTGACCGTTATTTAGACCCCGAACTTGGCTGTCGATTTTCGGGACGAAATAAATTGGACGGAGTCGATATGGTCGGGGCCAACGTTGAGATTGTTAGGAATAATGGAAAAAGGAAAGTTTTTGACCGGGTGCAAATTCGGACTAGTAGACCTCCCTCGCTATAGTTTGATTTAATTAATTTGGCCTTTGTCCCTTTTTATATTCGAGGCTTATTTTAGACCAGCAGATCGTTTTCGATTTTGAGATTGGGCCTTCGGATCGCGATTAATATTTGAATGAAAATTATTTTTTTTCTTTTGTTCTCTCTCGCGCCGAAGACACCCCCCTTGGCCGCGCGTCCGTCCTATTCTCTCTCTTTTTCTTTTTTCTTTCTTTCTCTCTTCTCTCTCTCCTCTGCCCGCACGCACCCCTCTCTCCCCCATCATCACGTCTGTCCTTTCCTCCTTCTCTCCCTCTCTCTCTTCTCTCCTCTCTGACCGCACGCAACCCCCCCACGCAGAAGTCCACTCAAGCCCATTCTCCCCCCTCCTCTGACACCCTCTCTCCTCTCTCTCTTCTTCTTCCTTCTTCTTCTCTTTCTTCTTCCTTTCTTTTTTCTGCTTCGGTCTTCTTCCTCCCCGACGAGCCGCGTCTGAACTCCGCTCCGCCCGACGCCGTCCCGCTCGTCGCCAACTGCCGCTCGTCGCCATCGCGCGCCGCCCGACCGTTGCCGCCACCCTGTTGCCCCCACCACAGAAGCCCCCACTCTCTCTCCTCCTCCCGGCCGACTGGGTCTGCTTCACCTTTGCCTAGCTCGCGGACCGCCTGGGCTCGCCGGACCGCCGCGTGCTGCGCCGTCGCCGGCCAGCTCGACCGCTGCGCCGCGCCATCCGCCAGCCGCCGCCCCAACGTCGCCTTCTCCTCCCTTACGCGCGCGCAGCAGCGAGCTCACCGCTGCTGCCCTTCATGCCGGCCGGCCCCGCGTCGCCGTCGCCACCGTGTTCCACCCCAAGCAGCCGGCAAGCCCCCTCTCCTCTCTCTCTCTCTCTTTCTCTCTCTCTTTCTCGGTTTGGCCGTGAGAGGCCTTGAGCCGGAGGAGCTCCGCTGCCGCCGTCACTGTTCCGGCGCGGATCCGTTGCCTCGCTCAGCCGACCAGCCGTTCCATTTCTCTCTCTCTCTCTGACTGTGCCTCTCTCTCCCTCTCTAGGTCGTGGATTAGCTTAGACCGTTGCCGCCGCTCGCGCCGTTCGCCGGAGCCGCCACCGCCGTTACTGTTCCGGCGAGGGACTGCCGCTGCCCAGCCCCTTTTCGTCGCGTGTTCGGCCCGTTTCAAGCTTAGGACATCCGGTGAGTTTGACCCTAAGCCCTAATTAGGACAATTTACATTTCTAGACGGGTTTTAGGGGTTAATTAGGGTAATTAGGGGCTAAATGGTGGAGGGTGATATGGGCTGGTTCCGTGGTGTTTTTGGTGACCAAGGATGATTATTTAGTCGAGGTTTAGCGGCCCGTATAGTGCTGTGATGTGGCGAAGCATGGGTGCCGAGATTTAGACAAAATGGCGAACTTAGTGGATGAAATTGATAGACCGGGTGGTGGCTGTTTTGGTGGCTGTTCTACGGGCTTAGTGTGATAAATAAATGGAGGTTTAGTAGCCTGAGAAGCGCCGAGTATTGGCTGGACAGATTTGGATCGGATTAGCCCAAGTTTGGGAAGTTTCGGGTTTAAAATGTGGATTCTAGTGCGCACCTTATTTGGCATTATGGTGGCTGATTAAAATGGTGTCTTGGGGAGTCTAGTGGAATATTTTGAGGTCATTAAATGGCCCGGTGCAATTGATTTAGCAGCTGTCCACTTTGGAAATTAGTCGGACAAGGCGCGATTGAATTGAGGTTTGGAGTGTAAGTGTCGGAAATGATGGATTGACCGAACTAGTGGTTGAATTGTCCCTAAATGCGAGCGATTTTGTAGTGCCATGACATGTGCCTAATGCTATCAGGAAGGGAGTAATGTGATGGGCCTCAATTTCTGTGGATTCATGCTGAACTGATTGTGTGATTTATACGCGTGAATTGTGTACCGTGCATGAGTGCTTGAATTGAATTTCATGGTCGTGCTAATATGTGGGTTGGGCATATTGAAATGTTGATTGGACATGGTGCACTGTAAATTAATTAATTGGCGTTGTGCTATTGAATGTCCATTGTGAAATCGTGAATGCCCGAGTGTGAAGTTTATGGCCATGAGTTTGCATCACGAGCATTGGCACGGCATGTGCATTTACAAGTGTGCTCGAGTGGCATGTGCATTGTGATCACCTAAAATGCCCTGATGCGTTTAACGCGGGGTTCAGATGAAAATTGGTGCTTGTGAATGTGTGATCACAATAAACCCTGATGCGTTTTACGCGGGGTAATGAACCCGTCCTGAGGCGTGTTACGCGGGACGATGCCCGGTTTACCGGAAGATGACCAACTTGAGGCGTTTTACGCGGGTAATGTGTCATGAGCCTGATGCGTCTTACGTGGGCCAGAGATCGATCTTGAAGTGATAGACCTGATGCGTTTTACGCGGGTCGGACCTGATGCGTTTAACGCGGGTCGGAGGAGAAATTGATAAATGGCAGAGTGCTAGCATGCAAGTGTGCGTTAATGCATTGTTGAGACATGAACATGAGTGCGAGCACGAGCATATGTATTACATGAGCCGAGACAGAGTGATATGTGTAGATGTGCCACAATCTAATTCTATGATACTGTTGTGATTATATTTATAGAATGCCTAACCTGCAGGGTCAAGGTAAGTGTTGGATTTGGGCCCGAGGGCCTGGGTCAATTATGTTTGATTTGTGTGATTGATTCATGCTTGTCAGGAGGTGCACTTTAGCCTAATTTAGGTTTAGGGAATTACTCGCTGAGATTTATTCTCACTGTTGTTGAAACCCAATTTTTCAGACCCCCAGCCTTGAGGATGGCAGGCGTATTGAAACGTTTTGGGAGGAGCCCCGGCTAGATATAGTGTTTGATCGCCGAGCCACGTACCCGCTTTTGATTTTTGAGTGTGGGCTGTATATGAATATTGTATATGTTTCCCGATGTCAAAACAAGTGTATAATTATCCGTGCTGGTTGTTGTATGGCTATCCTTGGTTAGGTGTATTTTAATGTACGGGTGGTTTTAATTACTTCCGCATGTGCTTTAAATCTCTGTGTTGGGTGTTGGGTCGGCGACGCGTCCTGGGACGTCGCACACGAATCGACCTTTGCGAGGGATGTGGCGCGCCGAGGAGTGCGGGGTGTGACACCCGCCGTCCGTGTGTCGTCGGCAGAGGTAAGAACAGGTTTCCCGAGGACGGCGGGGCCTCGAAACAGGTCAGAATCTCCTATTTTTGGTCGCGCACGCCCGGTGTTCGACAAAATGCCTCAATGGGGGCCGTTTTTTAATTCGGTCGCTGGCAGCGAACGGTGGCCGGACGGCAACCCAGGTGGGCGGTGAGGTTTGGTGGTGATCCCAGGGGCCGGATTTTGGTCGGTGCCGGTCTGGGTTGGCCGGCGAGAGGCCGATTTTCGGTTTCGTCGACGCCTGCGCACGCGGGTTCGGCTTGACCTAGTTCAGCTGACCCGACCCGGGTCAACGACCGGGTTGGATCTGTTGATCCGGGTCGGTCCTACTGATCCGGATCAACTGACCTGACCCGGGTCAACGATCGGGTCGGTTCCGACCGACCCGGATCAACCGATCCGACCCGGGTCAACGCCCTGGGTCGGATCCGTTGACTCGGGTCAGATTCGACCGACTCGAATCCGCCGACTCGACCCGGGTTTTAAGATTATATTAATATATATATATATATTTTTTTTATTTTTTAAATAAAATTTAAAAATGTAAAAAAAATTTAAATTTTTTTTTATTTTTTTTCTTCTTCTGTATTAATTTTTTTCTTTTTTCTTTTTTTTTCAAGAAAAAAAAATTTCAAAATTATTTTTAAAAAAAAAGAAAAGATCCTTTTTTTAAAATTATGTTATATATTTGTTGTTTTAATTTATTGTATTATTATGCATGTTATTGTTTTGTTTAAATTAGACAAACTTGAGGTTGCGCGGTAGTATTTTGCATGTTTTTTTTTTATTACCGTTGTATTATTATGCATGTTTTTAATACAATTGCATGAACTGTTATGTTTTGAATGTCATCTGACTTAGTTAAGGTTAAAACCTTAGGTTGCATGAATTGTTGTGTTTTAACTGCTAATCGTTTCTGATTATGCACTCGCTTGATCACCTCACATGTTAGGAGAAAGGTCCTAAAATCAATCCAAATTGCCTGACAAATATTTTCATAAATGAACAGGGTAAAATGGTACCGAAAGGGCATTAGTTATCCGACTAATGTAACCAAGTCCCTAAACTCAATTAATCTTTGGTTCGCAGGAATAGGGTGATTTTCCCATCACTTTATTTGGGTTTCTAATCGATCTACCCCAAATCGATTAGTGGCGACTCCTTGGTATAAACCACTTGCATGTTAAATAATTAAACCCTAAGTCGCGATATGGTATGGGCTTGGGAGAGCCCGAGTTAAATCTTGAACCTAGACTTAGCACTTACCAGGCGAAACCCCCTCTTTTAGCATGTATTCAAAAAAGAGCTGGGGAGGTCAGTCGCGACAGACTGGCGACTCCACTGGGGACTTGCATTTTTTAAAGTGGACTTAAGCCAAAATTTTTTTTATCCTGTTCAAAATAATTTTTGTTTGGCAGCAAGGACTCCAGGTATGATCCTGACATTAAGGTGTTATTTGTTCTTACAAGTTCAAATTGATTGTTTATAAATTGTTGTGTATGCTTTAATGATTTAGCACTACATTGTTGCACACACAACCACGCTGCCGGACTTGGGCCGCAATAGGGCATTTTAGGATGGTGTTAAGAAAGATACGACCTCGAACGCGAGCCTGGGATGTAGAGGTTGCCTTTCTTTTCCCCGAAATTTATTTCTAAAAAAATCGTAAAGAAATATCTTTAGCTGCTATTCACGTGACTATAAGATATTCCTTTCGATTTGGCCGATGTTAAAAGGACTTGACACCAACGCGAGACTGCGACGGTCAGGCACCCTTTTAATTTCATTTTGCTGAACCAGTCTAAATAGAAATCGAACCTCACTCCTCATGTGCATGCTTCTGTGATTGCCATGGTTCCCGGTAAAGTAAGTTTTCTATTTCTACACTTTGCAATTTATTTATCTTTGTGTGTTCCGGTCGGTCCATGATTAGTCTAGGTCAGTTGTGGATTTAATACCGTAATCGTTTTGGAAGAAATAGTCACTAAAACTTTTTCAGAATACTTACTTCTAATTCGTACCTTTATTTTTATAAACACATTACAAATCATTATTTTCCCATACAATTTCTTGTCGTTTTCAAAAAAGGAGAAAATTGTGTATAAATAAAAAAAACGCACCCCGGTAACACTACCGGCGCTTCGGCCTGGTGGTACCCGGGAGTGAAGGTGGTCCGAGGCGACCGGGGTTCGAACCCTAAGGACACCGTTTGTAATGAATATATAAATAAAAACCTTTTTTTGCTTCTGATATTTTTTGCAAAAAAAGAAAATGATGCAATACTAGACTAAGTCATGGACTGATCATTTATGAGATTTTATACTCATTCATTGCCATTCTTTTTTAACAGGTAATTACGAATTATACCAACCCGCCAAGTAAAAATGGCTGAAAAAGATATGACAACTTGTGTGGCGGACATGGAGACCGAAATGAAGCAAGTCTTCGCCTTTCTTCAACAACTCTCGAAACAAGTGGAACATTTGTCAGTCCGCTTAGACCAACTCACCATGACTCCGTTTTGTTATCCAAGACCAGGGGTGATGATTCAAATGGAGCCCTCCAGTGTCAACCAAAAGGGTAAGATGTCATAGTTGACAATGTCCACGAGTCCCCTGATCCTAATGAATTGAGCACCCTATACCCAAAGTTCATGCAACATGAACAATACAAATCCAGTATCCCTCCATCACAAAAGTGAAACAACCGGAGACAGTTCACTCCCCTCCCAGGACCTTCGTCTCAGATGCTGGCAATACTCCGGAAGAAGGGGCTGCTCTCCACTGAACCAAAGCGACCTAATCCTAAGAGCTTTTCAAACTACAATCCGTCTGAAAAGTATGATTATCACATGGGCGAGGTGGGGCATTCAACTAATGGGTGCTATACTCTTAAGCACCGAATTCAAAACCTGCTGGACACCAAGACTTTCTCATTCGAGACCAATGAAGGGAATGGGCGCAAGCCCGCTTGAGTAGAACTCCTCTCATCCTTTTGCATGAATCCCTGGAAAAGGGGCTATCCTTGTATTTTGCTTTTTATCGTCATTTCTGTTAGAAGAAATGTCTTTTTGAACTCTCCCTCTTTTGAGATTGTAAATCCATGTATTGTAAATAAATAATGTTTTGAGGGCATGAGGTAGTATACCAAACCGGCCCGTTGATGATATCCAGCCATGTAAAGGAAAGTGTTCTGAGGCCCGGGCTTCCTCATGCTTCCTTGTTTCTAAGCTTTTGAAAATAAAACAAACGTTTTATCATTTTTCAAAAGGACCAAAAAAGAATGGTGGTGGAAAAGCATGCATGCTCATAGCCCTGTTTGTTTTTATAACTCGTTCACTTCGTGTCTAAAAGCATACTCCTTTTTGATTTGTTATTACAAATGGGACATTTGGAAATGACACAAACTGAAGAGCACATCAGCCCCAGGTAATGATCACAGACCAACTCATCTGATAGGGGCAGTCCGAGCGAAGATCATCCAATCTTCAAATGAAACATAGGGCAAATCTCATTACTACTAGTGGGTGATATCAGCCCCAGAAAGTCAAAAAGAATACTGAGCATTCCTTGACTCCATGATGAGCGAAACATCATTTCGTACAAAAGTCGGGGGCAGATCAATAAAAGATTACCCCTTTTGAAAGAAAAAGGTATATCCTATTCCCTAACAAATTTTGGAAATGACATTCCACTCCTTTTCTTTTGCAGATAATGAAATGGGGAACATGCTAGACTCTGACGTGCTAGCGAGCCGGATAGATCACTAATGTTGGGATCTCTCGAATGAAACATGCGAAGAAATGCTTAATTGGAAGAGTAGACTAGGGGGCATGCAATCTCCCAGTTAATCAAAAAGGGTGTATTTCGTTCCTAAAGTTCACCCACTTTAGCATAAAAATAACACATTCTTTCCTTTTATATAGGACAAATTTGAGTAAAGGTCCTGTACAAGCAGTTGGAAAGGACTTTGCATATGACAAGATAGAGCCAATCCTAATCCTGACAACCATAGAAGTCTCGATGGCAGTCACGCCCATGTTCGTGAAAGACCTTTAAAGCAGAGATTAGCTTTGCTGCGAAGATCCCCATGCAAGCAATTGCACATGCCCTGTGCAGTCAGGAATCGGAGCATTTACGAGAAACTCCTCTACATGTTGGAACCGCATTGACACGGCGTGCGCTGACAATAGAACCCTCTATTTGGGAGCAACCCTAATTATAGAAGATTTCATTCGAGCTTCGAGATCAAGGGTATGGAGGAGTAGACTGAGACAGAGAAGGCTGAACAAAGTAAAAAGGAGAAAAGACACTGCTAGCTTTGAAGGCAAAATGGAAGAAGGGTAATTTGTATCGTTCTCAATTTACCCTCAATCTTCTCATTTCTAACATAAGCTCCTGTTTTTGTCAGACGGGACTTATCAACATCCGAGAAAACTCAAGGAGTTGTCAGTTTAATCTCAAATGAAGGGAGTCACGAAGGGTAATGTTGTATCGTTCCCAATTCATGTCCCTCAAAGTGCCGCTCATTAACACGGTCTTCCTTATTACCTTGCAGGTTTGCCTCACTGTTACAACACAGGTAGGTATTTCTTTCCCTAGAACTCTTTTCATGAGAGTAGAAAGAAACAAAGAAAGAGGAAATATGTTAAAGCAAATGAATGCTCAACCTTCCTCCAAGTGCATCGCATGTCTTTTAAAAAAAGAATTTTTGCATGGTAATTTTACCTGTTTAATTCACCAATTCCCCGTGAAAATCTTGACAATTCGACAAATGGTGTCGAACTGCTCCGATGTATTGAACGAGGTGTGTCAGGATGATGAGAGGCAATCCTTAGTTTATACACATTCTCAAGTATCAAACCCTTGCAAGATGAGCGAAAAGGTTTCATTTCTACAAGGTAAAGGGATTTCTCGCATAAGGTACGGTAGCCAAAATGAGGAGAGGCAATTCATTTCTCTACCCCATACACTACAGTTTATCCTTTGCTTGATCATTTGAGCCCATACACTCGAAGTGTGACATTCCGAATTTCGGCCCATTTTTGCGATTTATAAAACGTGTAATTCGTCAGTGTGCTTATAGTAAAATCTCGCCCGGGAACTGATCACTCTCGGTTATTATTTTTAAATTAGAGATTTCGCTAGAATCGCACTCGATCGAATTTGGCCGTTATTTAGAGCCCAAACTTTGGTGTCGAATTTCTCGGAGTTCCGAGACGAATTTAATTGGACGGTGTCGATATTATTGTGGCCGGCCTCGAGATTACCCGGGATATGTGAAAAGTGAATTTTTGACCGGGTGCGGATTTGGACTAGTAGACCTCCCTCGTAGTGTGTTTTGGGTTATTTTCTCTTGGCCCTTTTTCCTATATTATTAATTAGGATTTTTGTGGACCGTTAGATCGTTTTCGAGTTCGATCGTGGGCCGTTGGATCGCGATTATTGCGATTTGACTTTTCCTCTCTCTCTCTTTCTCTCTCTCCTCCCCCTCTGCCGCGCACGTTGGACCCCCACGCAAGTGTCCCTTCACGTGCAAATTTTTCCCCCTCCTGTCAGACCTCTCTCTCCTCTCTCTTCTTCTCTCTCCTTTCTTTTTCTCCTTTCTTCTTCCTCCTTGGCCGACTGGTCTGCTCTGCTTCTGCCCGAGCTCGCCGACCGCCGCTCGACCGCCCTCCGCCCTCCGCCTCCGCCTGACGCCGCTCCACCAACCGCCGATGCCGCCGTCCTCCTTGCGCCGCCGCGTCTCCCGGCAGCTCTGCCCTACGCTGCCTTCCTCCCCTCCCGAGCGTGCGAGCTCGGCTCGCCGCCGCTTGCCTCCGCGTCCGACGAGTCCCAGCCGCCGTCCAGTCGTCTGGCCAACTCCCCAGCACCGCCCCGACGCCTGAGCGTCGCCGTCACCGTCACCGCCGCCGAACGCCCCCCAGTCGCGCCACCCGCCTCAGCCACCTTCTTCTTCTTCCCCTTAGCTTTCCGCCGTTCGCCGCTGCGTCGCCGTCGCAGCTGCCCGCTGCCGTCGCCGCGCCGTGCCGCTCCATCGCCGCCGCTTGCTGCCACCGCGTCGCCGTCGCCGCGTCCGGGTCATGCCCGCCAGCCTCACCTGCCGGTTAGCCCGTGCGTGCCGGGCTTGCCCAAGCCGTGGCCGGCCCGTTGCCCACACGATCGGGCCACGCTCCCGCTCGCCCATCGTGCCCGGCGTCTTGCCCGTCCAACCCGGTGCGTCGCCCATCCAACCAGGCGCGCGTCGCTTGTTCGGTCGCCCGTGCGCCCCTGGGCACGCCGCACGGCCACCGCGCCCGCGCGCTAGGCACGCCGATCGGCCACCGTGCCCGCGTTGGCCAGTCAGCGCGCCCGTGTGGCCTATGCCCGCGCCTAGTCCGGTACTGTTCACCCGGGCCATTTTAGGCCCGAGCCAATTTTCTCCGGGCCAAAACCAAGTAAGTGACTTTCTAAACCCTACTTAGTACTTTGGGTATTTTATAGACTTGTCACGGGTTTAGAACGGTTAGGGCGCGATTTAAGTTAATCATATTATTATATAATTGTGTTAGTTGGAGTGGATGAGATTATATGCATGATTTGGATGTTCATATGTGGCCGATTGAATGTCGAGTTTTTGGGTTGGTGTGGCGTGAAATTGATTGAATTGAATGGCGTGTGTATGCTTGTCGATTATAAGCCCGGATTGATCGGAGGGCTACGAACTTGGGACGTGTTGACGGCGGTCCGTGTGAAGGCATGAATGGCCGGTGTGCCAAATGGATGCGGGCTTGAGACGTGTTGACGGTGGCCCGTTAAAGGTGTGTTGGACTGGGACGTGTTTACGTCGGTCATTAGAATTGAGCCCGGATTGATCGGAGGGCTACGGACTTGGGACGTGTTGACAGCGGTCCGTGTGAAAGCATGAATGGTCGGTGTGCCAAGTGAGCCTGAGGCGCAGTGGCGCGGGCAGTGAGAATGGACCTGAGGCGCAGTGGCGCGGGTCGTGAGAAAGAATTTCAGCCATGCATGCAATTTGAGTGTGATTGAATTGACTGGTTGAGCGTGTGATTGAATTGACTGGTTGAGCGTGATTGAATTGGCTGGTTGGATGTGTGATTGAGTTAATTGGGTTGATTGAGTGCAAGTGTGGTTGGTGTTTGAGCGATTGTGATATGTTATTGAATTACTATTATTGTAGTATCACGTTGTGACTAACGTGTAGAGTTGGCATGGATTTAATGACGAGATAAGTACAATGATGCGAATATTATATGTTATAGGGTGGGGTAGATTGCATGTACGACTTGTCTGGGTACGCATTGGCCTTTGTAGGGTTTAGGGTGTTGCTTATTGAGACTCGTTCTCATGGTTATTATATAACCACTTTCAGATCTGCGACCGTGATTGATTGGAGACGCCACCAGGGTACCTCGGGAGTGGAGGACGGGTCAAGTTACCCTATATTTTATGTGCCCCTCCTTTGTATAGCGAAGTAGGATATCCAACGACTGTTCCCTTTTGATGTTGTGTATTTGGAAATATTGTTTTGTGCTATCCCTTTTGTCATATTTTATTGTCTGGGCTGTTTTAAATTCGCTTCCGTTTGCTTTTATCGTTGGGTGTTTCGTTTGGGGTCGGCGACGCATCTTGGGACGTCGCGTTCAATACGACCGTTGAAGGGGTGTCGTGAGCCCGTTGGGGTCCGGGGCGTGACACGGAGGTTCCTTTTAAATCACCCCTGTCAAGAACCACCCCACATTGGGGCAGCTTGAGGTAAACCAGCATCATAGAGAGGATTCGAATTCAGAGGGAGCAGGAAGAGCATCAGTCCCTTTTGGTCACCGCCCCCGTGACTTCGGTCTCGTCGTCTTCACGAATCCGGTGGTCCTCGATAGAGTCCTCCAAGACAAGCACACCATCGGCGGCCGGACAGTCGAGGCTTAGAGGGCTTTGTCAAGAGAAAATCAGCAAACTAAAGCCTGTCCAAAATGCCAACATCTTATTGATAACAGTGATGTTTTCACTGAGCAAAACAAGAAAGATGAGGGGTTTGTAATATCTAAAATTTTCTATGATCATCAGCTGCAACAGCTCGCACAAGGTGAAAAGATGAATATAAATTTTCTTGCTCTCATTTGCATTAATCTTTGAGTGTTTTTGTTGCAGATGAAATCTCGCGATAATTTAAATGCCCTAGGATAACGAAGAGGAGTTCTTTTTCTATCCCATACACTTATATCCCTTGCTAGCCCAATTGAGTCGGCAATTTCATTTCGTACAAACCAGTTGGTGATCATCCCCCACACCGAGGCAAGGCAAAAGTCATCACAGTTTGAGCGTCAAGGTCCAAAGTACCGAATCAAGATAAAGACTCCAAGAGCCTAATAACATTGTTCTGTTCAAACTTGTTCAGGCTAGTCTTGACAACACCAAAAGAACAGCAAAAAAATGCTGAAAACTAGGGGCATGAAAAAGTAGCGTGCCTGGTAAAAGCAAGGCCAATGCCCATGAATAAAAAAACAAAGAAAAAGAAAAAGAGAAGAAGAAAAACGATGAAAAAGATGAAGAGAAAGGAGTCCCTAATTTCTAGATCCCTACTTTAAGAAATCTGTCTTGACAAAGATCTGCCACATGATAGATCAAGACGAACCTATTCTTGAGAAAGCCATTGGGACAGAGATCGAATGGTATCCAGGAAAATGCTTGATGCAGAAGCTCCTCAAGAAAAAGCTGTCCAAGAAGTCAAAGCATGGGATTACCTAGAGAATTTTCCAGAAGGATCCTGACGGTGGAGAAGAAAATTGGTGACAATGCCAAGATGATCACTAATTCTCACCCTCACACACATTTTTGAGCCCGACGATCATTTCGTTCCTCAACCTGTAAACCAAGCCCACGTTACATCCCTCATAAAGTCTCTTCTGACTAGGGCACTTGATTTAACGTGGAATTTCAAATGTTTATAAATAACGCTCGAGGAAGTGCGAGCAAGACTATTTTATCTCGTTTTGCAAGGTTCTTGACTTGTAAACCTGGAGATAATTGCAGAATATTTTCTTTCATGGCCTTGACTTGGACAATCACCTTTGTTAAGCCATTGACCAAGCCAGCATTACGACCCTGAAGAAGACCTATCAGATTGGCAGCGTCGTATCGCTTGCGAGAAAACTCATACCCTTGTTGATGTGATAACGGTCAGATTGAGTGTTTTCGATGTTCCCGCATTAATGGACGGGACAAACAACCCTTTTTAATGAGAGTGAGTGGAAAGTCATTTCTGACTGAAGATCTCTCGTTCAGCATCTCGAGAAGTCCACCTTGCGAACGAAAATTGTCTTGATTGATAATTACCCTCAGTGGATGTTTGGTGATGCAAACATGGCAAAATCATCATACATGAATTTCCAAATACACATTCTGGAATAGCCGAGCTTGTCTACCCTTGATGAATGCATGCATGTTTGTGCTAATCGTCTTTGACATCTCAGAGATTTAATCCCCAGTGATAGGACACGAAAATTTGGGCGCTGGAGAAGCCCTCATTATCATTCCAAGAGAGATGTCCCGAAAAAGGTCAGGTATTCAGCAGATGATGCATCAAACCTCCGGGTAAGAAATCCTAGGTATTTCATCAGATTTCTTTTCAAACTACCTAGAAGGTAAACATGGTCTTCCTTTGAAAAAGAAAAGCATCTTGACTTGTTGGTCAAGATATTTCATATGATATTCTAGAATAACCTTAGCTGTCTATTTCTCCGATGAATGCGTATGTCTTTGCGAAAAAAACTTGTCTGACAGGAGACACTCCCTTAAGAGGCCGGAACGTGCCCAGGTAAGTATATTCTACCCATGCCCGTTTCCAAAAATCCATGTACCTACGATTGTTATGGTACCCCTCCTGAGCATAGGACTGACCCCCTCTGTTCACATCAAATCCTCGGGCGAGGACCCCGAGGTGTTCATCGTTTGAGCCTTTCTAAGACCTGCTGGCGAGAACTCACCAGGCAAACCATCTAATCCTCGGGCGAGGACCCCCATGTGCTCATTGTTTGAGTCTTTCCAAGACCTGTTGGCGAGGACCCACCAGACAAACCATTAAATCCTCGGGCGAGGACCCCCAGGTGCTCATCGTTTGAGCCTTTTCAAGACCTACTGGCGAGGACCCACCAGGCAAACCATCAAACCCTCGGGCGAGGACCCCGAGGTGCTCATCGTTTGAGCCTTTTCAAGACCTGCTGGCGAGGACCCACCAGGCAAACCATCAAATCCTCGGGCGAGGACCCCCAGGTGCTCATCGTTTGAGCCTTTTCACGACCTGCTGGCGAGGACCCACCAGGTAAACCATCAAATCCTCGGGCGAGGACCCCTAGGTGCTCATTGTTTGAGCCTTTTCAAGACCTGCTGGCGAGGACCCACCAGGCAAACCAACAAATCCTCGGGCGAGGACCCCCAGGTGCTCATCGTTTGAGCCTTTTCAAGACCTGCTGGCGAGGACCCACCAGGTAAACCATCAAATCCTCGGGTGAGAACCCGCAGGTACTTTGTCAAAGCAAAATCCAGTCAAGGCGACCAAAGAAAGGTTCGGGTTCTAGACAAACGAAATCCAGTCAAAGCGACCGAAGATAGGTTCGGGTCCTAGGCAAGTGATTTCCCCAATCAAGGCGACCGAAGAAAGGTTCGGGTCCTAGACAAAAGCAATCCCCGTCAAGGCGACCGAAGATAGGTTCGGGTCCTAGACAAACCATTCTCCTCGTCAAGGCGACCGAAGACAGGTTCGGGTCCTTAACATACAATATCAACTATCTGGAATTACTTTACCCTTCGGCAAGGTAAGTAGCCCCAAGTATGTTTTTATTTGCTTTAGCGCGCATCATCTTATCACATCATAAAAAATGGGACTCACGGTCTCGCCAAAGATAGCATTCATTGAGCATGCATGGGCCAAAATCAGGTGTCATTTTATCTTTGAACGTAACCTCTGCGAGCTCAATCTCTGCGAGCTCACCTTCAAAAAGAGGCAGCTGTTGACACCTATTTTAATTTGCCCAAAATTAATTGCATAAAATTTAGGAGTTAATTTTCTTTAATTCCTAAAACAAAAAACATATTCCAATTTAAATGCATTGCATATAGAAATTAGGCACATTTTGTATTAATAGGGTCTATTAGAACTTTAAAAAAAAAATCCGAGTTGGGCCGGGTCGGGGCCGGGCCGACCCGGCCCTTTTCTTTTTTTCTTTTTTCCTTTCCCCCCGCGCGGGCCCAGCCCACTTTTCTTTTTTTCTTCTTTTCCCCGCGCGAGCTGGGCTTGGCCCGGCCCAGCTCCCTTTCTGCTTCTCTTCCCCCCGTCCACGGTCGCTCTCTCTCCCCTGTTCACCCCTGCAGCCGGCCGCAGAGCGTGAGCGGCTGAGTGCCTCCGCGCTGTCCCCATCAGGCCAAACGATGGCCGATGAAGCACGCCGACGGGACTGGCATTAATGGCCAATCCCGTCCCCCCCGATTTCCCGGGCTCTCATCTCTCCCTTCTTCCTCTCTGCCGTTCCTCACAGATGGCCCCCCCTCTGCACCGGCCTAAATGGCCACGAAAGTCGTAGGCCAGGATAGGCCGGTGCAGGCCATCGTCACCAGACGTAATGGAGCAGGGAGGCATGCCGGTCGTCGGCCTATACAGGCCAGAGAGAAAGAGAGAGAGAGGGGGCGGTCTTTCTCGGTCGGTTTGAGCAGAGAGAGAACAGAGAAGCCGTGAGGGAGACCTAGAGAGAATTAGAGGGAAACAGAGAAGAGAAAGGAACCTGGGAGTGTCTTGCAGGTCCTAGCCGGTCTCGTCGTCTCCAGCAAGCCGACCGGCAGCCTCCGAAAGCACCCCCCGGTGGGCCATTTTCAGAGGAAAAAAAACAAAGAGAGAGAGAGACCGAGAGAAATAGAGAGAGAGACCGAGAGAAAAGAGAGAGAAAGAGAGGAGATTCCGGCTTCTACAGGTTCCCACAGCCGCGCCGTCAACCACAGATCAGCCGGAAAGCCTCCAGCCGCGCCGTCGACCGGTGAGCTTCCCCCGGGTCCCGACCGCCTCTGTTTTCCCCTGTTTTTGTGCTCAGTTTGGCCGGGACTCGCGCGAGTCCCGGCCCATACCGCCGTCCCCCGCCGTCCGTGCGTCGTCGGCAGAGGTAAGAACAGGTTTCCCGAGGACGGCGGGGCCTCGAAACAGGTCAGAATCTCCTATTTTTGGTCGCGCACGCCCGGTGTTCGACAAAATGCCTTAATGGGGCCGTTTTTTAATTCGGTCGCTGGCCGGCGAACGGTGGCCGGACGGCGACCCAGGTGGGCGGCGAGGTTTGGTGGTGATCCCAGGGGCCGGATTTTGGTCGGTGCCAATCTGGGTCGGCCGGCGAGAGGCCGATTTTCGGCCTCGCCGGTTTCTGCGCACGCGAGTTCGGCTTGACCCGGTTCAGCTGACCCGACCCGGGTCGGATCCGTTGATCCGGGTCGGTCCTACCGATCCGTTGACCCGGGTCGGTTTCGACCGACCTGGATCAACCGATCCGACCCGGGTCAACGCCCTGGGTCGGATCCGTTGACCCGGGTCGGATCTGACCGACCCGGATCCGCCGACCCGACCCGGATTTAATATTATATTAATATTTTTTTAAAATTTTTTGTATTTTTATTTTTTAAAAAAAATTTAAAAATTTAATTTTTTTATTTTCTTCTTCTGTATTATTATTATTTTTTCTTTTTTTTTTGGAGAAAAAAAAAATTTCAAAATTATTTTTTTTAAAATTATGTTATATATTTGTTGTTTTAATTTATTGTATTATTATGCATGTTATTGTCTTGTTTAAATTAGACAAGCCTGAGGTTGCTCGGTAGTATTTTGCATGTTTTTTTATTACCGTTGTATTATTATGCATGTTTTTAATACAATTGCATGAATTGTTATGTTTTGAATGTCATCTGACTTAGTTAAGGTTAAAACCTTAGGTTGCATGAATTGTTGTGTTTTAACTGCTAATCGTTTCTGATTATGCACTCGCTTGATCACCTCACATGTTAGGAGAAAGGTCCTAAAATCAATCCAAATTGCCTGACAAATGTTTTCAGAAATGGACAGGGTAAAATGGTACCGAAAGGGCATTAGTTATCCGACTAATGTAACCAAGTCTCCGAACTCAGTTAATCTTTGGTTCGCAGGAATAGGGTGATTCTCCCATCACCTTATTTGGGTTTCTAATCGACCCACCCCAAATCGATTAGTGGCGACTCCTTGGTATAAACCACTTGCATGTTAAATAATTAAACCCTAAGTCGCGATATGGTATGGGCTTGGGAGAGCCCGAGTTAAGTCATGAACCTAGACTTAGCACTTACCAGGCGAAACCCCCTCTTTTTGCATGTATTCAAAAAAGAGCGGGGGAGGTCGGTCACGACAAAGACCATACAAAATTTGAATTACTTAATAACGTGCAAACAATAGATTGGAGACAACAAGGAATTTTAATGAAATTTTATTGAATTAGAACATATGGCTTATATTCTTGGTGGCCATGCTTGCTCGATAACTGAAGTTGAACATAAACTGCTAATAGAGATCATTGGAGTGGGTATAGCCAGTAAAAAGTTTACACAACATGACTGGGAAGCTTTTATAAACAAGGATGAGCACAGAAATCAGAAAACCTAATCTAATTTGAAATTCAAACTTAGGCAAAATCTTATCTAAATTGATTTGTTACGAATGATCTCCTCATCTTCGGAGTCAAAATCCCAGGTCGTGTGAAAAGTCTTATTTGAAATGAACAAAATTTTATGCTTAATTACTTACGGCGAGTTTGGGCGAAGTAGAGGTTTCTTTTAAACTAGTGGCTGCTCTTTATTAACATGATGATGTTTTTCTTTTCCCGTTGTGCAAAATATGATTTGATAGGGCATCTAGGTGGGAGTCCATTTCAAGACTATGAGACAAGAAGTCTTTTTGTCCTGAGTCATGTGTGTTTGGATGGATAACCCCTTAGACTTGCAAAAGTCCTCCGAGGTTAAGGATGGCTCATGCCCTAAATTATCGGTGGTGGCCGAATCGACTGAAACCTGACCAGTGACTAGGCATCTACCATTCAAAACGGGGATTTGTTTTGGAAAAATTCCAGCGTATAAACCTGACTAGTGACAAGGCATCTACCATTCAAAACGGGGATTTGTTTCGGAAAATTTCCAGCGTATTACTTGGAGTGCCGATTTGGTGTCACAGACTTAATTAAATATCTCTATCTTCTTAAAGAATCGAAACAATTGAGGATAGTCTATTTGATGTATCATATTATATCAATACGTTACGTGAGAAGTAGGAGCTAGACTCTTTGGTTTGGTGCGGCTGACACGTCCTTGAGATTGAACCATTAATTTCAATTTGCTAGACATAGATTCCAATGAACGGACTTGGGGAATTTTAAAATGAGAACAACTTATGGACAGGAATGCAACAATTGCGAGCCAACGTGACACATTTCTCGGTCCAAATCAGAGTAGCAATTCCCGTGATTCTGTAGTGTGGTAGTGGCCAAAAGTCTCCCTACGGGGAAAAAAAAAAAAAGAGGGGAAGAGAATGATTGTCCCCATGTTATTCAGAAAGTGCAAATCTGATGGCAGTGAACAAATACACACATATATATGGGAAAATTTCAAATGGGCATGAAGTGCCTTCATATTTTCAAATAAAGATCTGAAATGGATCTTGTTTTAAATAAGGATCCGAAGTGTCATCATTTTGTCAAATAAGAGCCTAACCTCACCAACTACTCAAATGCATTTTCATTTTTTTATTTTTCTATATTTTTTTATTTTCTTTTTTCCCATTTCTTTTGTTTTCTCCGTCACCGGCTATTGCTGGCTGGCGAGGGCCCAGCGACCCTTGCCAGTCACTAAGTAAGGGCCCAGCCGACTATTGGCGAGGGTCGCGGCCCTTGCCGGCCGCAGGTGAGGCGACCCTTGCCCAAATCTGGCGAGGGCTAGCCCTCGCCTATGGCCGTCGAAGGCGACCTCGCCTAGGTAGGGCGAGGGTTACCTCACCCAGGCGATCGTGGGTCTTGTGCAAGGTGACCCTCGCTCTACCTAGGCGAGGCCGCCCTCGATGGCCACAGGTGAGGGCCGGCCTCGCCTGGGCAAGGGTCGCCCTCGCTTGCCGCCAAAGAGTACCGCGACCCTCGTCGGCCATCACTGGCCGACGATGGAGAAAACAAAGAAATGGGAAAAGAGAAAAGAGAAAAGAAAAAAAATGGAAAAATAAAAGAACGAAAATGATCTTGATTAGTTGGTAAGGTCATGCTCTTTTTTGAGAAAATAATGACACGTCATATCCTTATTTGAGAAAATAAGGGTACTTCATAAACTTATTTGACACAATGTCCACTTCAGGCCCTTATTTGAGAAAATGAGGGCACTTCTGGCCATTATTTAGATTTTTCCCTATATAATTCATACATAGTGATCATAAGAGCTTTCTTACACAAAAAAGTCTTAAAATGGAAACATGAATATGTTTATTGAATAAAGTTACATGCAGAAAATATAAATTGATTATGTGTCATTATTTAAAATCTGATTGTGCGAACTAGCCTTTTACATAATAAAAATCAATCGAAATAGGATTCATGTTAAATACGCTGTCAATGTAAAAGCCTTTTTTACATAAGTAGTCTCAAAATGTAAAAACCTATTTATGGATTAAACCTACTTGTTAAAAATTAAAATAGTATGTGTCATTCTATAAAACCTGCTTATATAAAGAGTGCCATGTCCTTCTGGTGAGGAACTTTGGCAGCATTCTCTAATTCAATGACATCTTCTGTCGGCCATTTGGCTTGTATTATTGTGCTCTTTTGCTTTTATGAGCCATTACTTTTAGCTTGTTAAATCTTACCTTTCTGTAAAGCATTCCATAAATGCTCACTATAATTGGATCATGTAAAAGTTTGGAATATCCTCAATCTACACTATATAAGATTAACTTCGGCCAAAAGTGGGATAAGAGTTGACTAAGAGTCAATTGTCATATACCAATGATCTTCTCAATCTCATTTCTCTCTTTCCTCTTGCGTGACATGTATACTATTCGAGAAGAGTCCTCAATAATTTCATACATGATTTCACACTTTCAAACGTGATCATGTCTCACGTTGCAGGTGAAAACAGTTCCCTCCTTGTTTTTACTAATTCCATCAATTAACTTGCCATCTAAATTTTTCCTCTTCATTTTCCTTAGTTTTTCAAAGATGAAATGAATGAATTCCATATTCAGTTAATTATTAACTTTTTAGGAAAAAAATCCGATAAGCTTTTGAGAATACCCACATTATGGTAAATGTATTTAAAAATGTTTAATTAACTGAGGATGACGACGTTCTCATTTTATGTGGTAAAGTTAAATTTGTTGATGTATCACTTTTATAGGGACACATTAGCGCAATAGAGACTCGAATTATGTTTGGCATGTTAAATACGCTGTCAATGTAAAAGCCTTTTTTACATAAGCAGTCTCAAAATGGAAAAAACCTATTTATGGATTAAACCTACTTGCTAAAAATTAAAATAGTATGTGTCATTCTATAGAACCTTCTTATATAAAGAGTGTCACGTCCTTCTGGTGAGGAACTTTGGCAGCATTCTCTAATTCAATGACATCTTCTGTCGGCCATTTGGCTTGTATTATTGTGCTCTTTTGCTTTTATGAGCCATTACTTTTAGCTAGTTAAATCTTACCTTTCTGTAAAGCATTCCATAAATGCTCACTATAATTGGATCATGTAAAAGTTTGGAATATCCTCAATCTACACTATATAAGATTAACTTCGGCCAAAAGTGGGGTAAGAGTTGACTAAGAGTCAATTGTCATATACCAATGATCTTCTAAATCTCATTTCTCTCTTTCCTCTTGCGTGACATGTATACTATTTGAGAAGAGTCCTCAATAATTTCATACATGATTTCACACTTTCAAACATGCTCGTGTCTCACGTTGCAGGTGAAAATAGTTCCCTCCTTGTTTTTACCAATTCCATTAATTAACTTGCCATCTAAATTTTTCCTCTTCATTTTCCTTGGTTTTTCAATGATGAAATGAATGAATTCCATATTCAGTTAATTATTAACTTTTTAGGAAAAAAATCCGATAAGCTTTTGAGAATACCCACATTATGGTAAATGTATTTAAAAATGTTTAATTAACTGAGGATAATGACGTTCTCATTTTATGTGGTAAAGTTAAATTTGTTGATGTATCACTTTTGTAGAGACACATTAGTGCAATAGAGACTCGAATTATGTTTGGCATGTTAAATACGCTGTCAATGTAAAAGCCTTTTGTACATAAGCAGTCTCAAAATGGAAACACCTATTTATGGATTAAACCTACTTGCTAAAAATTAAAATAGTATGTGTCATTCTATAAAACCTTCTTATATGAAGAGTGTCACGTCCTTCTGGTGAGGAACTTTGGCAGCATTCTCTAATTCAATGACATCTTCTGTCGGCCATTTGGCTTGTATTATTGTGCTCTTTTGCTTTTATGAGCTATTACTTTTAGCTAGTTAAATCTTACCTTTCTGTAAAGCATTCCATAAATGCTCACTATAATTGGATCATGTAAAAGTTTGGAATATCCTCAATCTACACTATATAAGATTAACTTCGGCCAAAAGTGGGATAAGAGTTGACTAAGAGTCAATTGTCATATACCAATGATCTTCTAAATCTCATTTCTCTCTTTCCTCTTGCGTGACATGTATACTATTTGAGAAGAGTCCTCAATAATTTCATACATGATTTCACACTTTCAAATGTGCTCGTGTCTCACTTTGCAGGTGAAAACAGTTCCCTCCTTGTTTTTACTAATTCCATTAATTAACTTGCCATCTAAATTTTTCCTCTTCATTTTCCTTGGTTTTCAAAGATGAAATGAATGAATTCCATATTCAATTAATTATTAACTTTTTAGGAAAAAAATCCAATAGGCTTTTGAGAATACCCACATTATGGTAAATGTATTTAAAAATGTTTAATTAACTAAGGATAATGACGTTCTCATTTTATGTGGTAAAGTTAAATTTGTTGATGTACCACTCTTATAGGGACACATTAGCGCAATAGAGACTCAAATTATGTTTGGAAGACATTTTGAGCCGGCAATCAAAAACAAAAGTAAAGAAAAAAGAGGTGAAAAGAATGATTTTCTCCACGTTGTTTTGAAAGTACGACCTAATTTGGCTGTGAATAAAAAATATATTATAGATATATATATATATATATATATATATATATATATATATATATATATATATATATATAAAACCTATATCGTGATCGTAAAAGATTTTATTGTCATAAACAGTCTTAGAATGGAAATAAAACTTGTCAATGAAATATAGAGTTACATGCAAAGTAAAAATTGGTTATGTGTCATCATCTAAGACCAGCTTGTGCAAAGAAATTGTGCACCGCCATTATATAGAATAAAGCCTGTTAAAATGGAATTCATAATATGTACATCTTTAGTGTGAAAGTCTTTTTTTTTACACAATCAGTCTTAAAATGGAGATATAAACCTGTTTATGGAATAAATCTACATGCTAAAAACAAAATTGTATATGTGTAATTCTATAAAACCTGCTTATGCAAAGAAAATTTTATACCGTTAGTGCACTCGGAAAAAAAAATCCTTAGAAATATGTTGTTTGCAAATCAGGGGATGGTGGAAGAAAAGAAAAAAGTAACGATGTGACACTAGTATTTTTTTTTTGAAGTAAAATTTCCAAATTTACACTTTTGCGAATCAAATGAATATTCCATTAAATTTTTGATGTCATAAAATTGGGAAAAGGAGAATGGTACATCATCATCCACAGCTGGAACTTTGTCTCCATCCACAAGTCGATGTATAAAAGGAGAAGATCCATATAGGATGGAGCTCAACTTCCACTTCAACCCCGCGAAAAAAATCTCTGCTTTAGATTTTTGCATGCTTATGAGACGGCACGCCAAAGAATCCACCATGGATACCCAAGGCAGTTCGGTTGTGGAACCATTGACAGGTTTGTTCTGATTCGATCCCACAAGGCAATGGAAAAATTGAAAAAAGTTTCCGTTTTTTGTGTGTTAATTTCGAAGTAATATAGGCAATATCTTTGATAAATAATTTATTGAAAGTTACCACATTTCTTTATTTCATTGCTTAACAAGTCGAACCTAACATAATTTGCGTGGAATCTGAGTTGAAGTTCAGTCTTGAACTTTTCGGTTTTTTCAATTCAGTCCTAAACCTTTGTGCGGAATTTCGATATAGTCATTCTGGCCAATTTTCACCCAAGATCGATGACATGGCGGCGTACTAAGACAGCCGGCAATGACTGGACCGCCATATTAACGATTTCGGGCAAAAAAAGACCGGAAGGACTATATGGAAAATTCGCGCAAAGATTTAAGACTAAATTGAAAAAAATGAAAAGTTTAGGACCAACTTAGTGTCCGTACAATAAGTTTATGACTAATTTGGCAATTTTCTTCCCTTAATGACTGGTTTATTAAAATTAATTACTAGAAAATTTCCTCTTATCAGAGAGTTTTGCCCAAACAATCACCTCTTAGGGACTAATTATTTCCTATCTTTACTTAAAATTCAAATTGAATTTGCAACTGATTGTCCACAATGCAATTTCATCGAGAGCTAAGGGCAAAACCAATGGGTTTTGAATAGTCAATTACTTCTCATTAGGAAACTACTCGAGACGAAACCTTTAAAGATATGATCCTCGAACTAGTCAATTCACTTAGTCATCTCCAAAAGAGAAATCAGGTAATGTTATTATGAGCCCACGATAGCTTGTCAATAGAAATGGTTGACACTATTATGACAAAGTGTAAAGATAATATTAAAAGAGAAAATTCACTAACGAACACATTCCTCTAGATACATGGATGGTGGCACGTTCTTGCGACAAAAGGAAAGAAAAAATAATATAGATTTTGTAAGAAAAATCAGATCAATTCTCTTTCCCAACCGTTAAGTCAAGCGATAAAGTTTAATCAATACACTTTATTTAACAAAAAAATCCATGCAATGCATTGGTATGATAGTAGCAATAAATGTTATAAATTTATATCCCAGATGAATTGTAACTTAAATAAATCGTATTAGTTGATGAAATCTATAGGATTAAGTTAATTCATTTAATTTTATTTTTGTACAATTCTGTTATAATTATTACGTGAAATTGTGGAGATGGATAAAATTGTGTATAGAAGTAGCTTATAATTATTCCATTAAATTTAATGTTAAATTTTTTTGTTTAGAATTTTACCATCTAAGTTTAACACAGAAAATTCCATGCAATGAACGAGCCTCTTACTAATCATGTTTAGATGATCTAAAGCATACAAAGTGCAATTACTTTTTCTAAGTTTACTTATGTTCCTTTTTCTTTTTGGTAACAAAGAGGTCCGCATAGACGTAAACTCATAAGGCATGGCAATTAAGAAAGCTTCCCAAGACGGTCGCAAACCAACTTCATTTGAAGACTACCAAGGGATCACGAATCAATCAAAAACTAAAGGTTTGTCATTTCGAACTTTTAACTTTCGTTTTTCATAAAGCATTGTTTTTCATGCATTTGACTTTTTTCACTCCAAAACATTTTGAAAATATAATTTATGTTCATATTTTTTTGGTAACAAAGAGGATCCCATAGAAATAAGTTCAGAAGGCCTGACAATTGATAAAGCTTCTCAAGATGGTGACAGACCAACTTTCTTTGAAGTGTACCTGAGGATCACGAATCAATCAAAAGCTTCTGAAGATAGTGGCAGACCACTTGAAGGTTTGTCACTTTGAACTTTTAATTTTTTTTTTCATTAATCTTTTCTAATAGTTTTTTAACTTTTTTAATCCTAAACATTTTAAATGTCGCAACATACAAATGGTTACATTTCAATTCAAATATAATGTTTTCTAATTTTTGAACTATCAACAATATTTGGAATTATAATTGAGAAAGCCCAAAACAAAAAACTTTTCACACTCAAAGAGTAAACCAACGTGCTCATAGAAAAAGGTACGTTGAGTAAACAACAGCCCCTTCGCTTGCATCTACATTTCATCAAGAACTTTGAGCAGGTGCAATGGTCACAGAAATGCGTAGCCTGAGGACTTTTGATGTGCAATTTTTGCAGTTCTGCCAACACCAGTGGTCATTGAAAAGAATCGATCATTATTTGTAGCAGCACAGAAAGGTGATTGGAAAGCTGCCGAGAAAATCATCAATAAAGATCCCGAAAAATTGATGGCCAAAGTTATGAGCGTAAAAGATGAATCCTTTACCGTGCTCAATGTTGGGATTATGGCCTCACAAGATCAATTGGTCAAGAACCTCATCAAGCGCTTCCCTCGTGAATATAAAGATTTCGATTTCAGTCGTTCCCTTGAGAGTGCTGCCTTGAGAGGAAGAATAAAAATGGTAAGGCATTGGTAAACCATGTTAAACCTGAAACTGTACGCAATGTCCTGAAGTATACTACTAAACATGCTCCTAAGCAAAAGGAGGTTATATGGTATCTGGCCAATTGTATAAAATCCGCTCCAATAGATGGTACCATGTCCAAGCTAATTAAGGCCGACCATTCGGGTAACTAATTAGACTCACTCATCTCATTTCCTTCACTGTTTACTTGGATTAAATTTCTGTTGTTGTGTCCCAAAAGACATAGCCTTGTATTTGGCTTGTCGACACCAAGGCTCAGCGTCACATGACAAAAACAAGAGGATCTTGGAATGCTTGGCGAAGGTAGAGTCTAACTTTCATAGTGGAGCTAGACTCAATTTTTGGGAAAAATCTACCGGCAAATGTAGGTACTTCTTGCGCTTCTTTTAGCATATGCACACAATCCGAGTAACTCTATCCATGAAGACAGAGTCTCTAATCATTCTATCTATTCCCAGTTTTTGGTATCCCTCTATGTCTGGTGGATACATCATTCGACAACTCCAAAGACACGAAGACGGCTCGAGGTATTTCTGATAATTAGCTTAACGTCTAGACTAACACATCAAAAGCATATCATTTAGGAATCCCATTGACAAAAAGGTTAAGGGACAATGACTACATCTATGTACACAAATTAATATCTAAACCATAATGTATATCACAAATTAATGTCTAATGTAACATTTGTAAACTTAGTCGAGAAATCTTACTTGATGTAAAAATGCCGAGTAGAATTGTTGAGAATTGTAGAATTGGATCTCAGATCATAAAGGTTGTTGGATCCAACTTGTCTAGCATATTTAAGCAATATTAAATTTGGTTATTGTCATATATATATCATTTTGTTCATCATCAATTCCTAATTTGCTAACATGATGCTTGTCTCCTCTTAGTGGTGGTAGCACTTAAGCGGTTCAAGATATCACTCCCGAATCTTGCCACAACACCAGGTACATGAAACTGCTATGGCATCCATAGAAGAAATACCTTATTTCATCCATGGGTAGAGATTCCTAAATTTAAAGTGGAAATTGATATTTTCGGTATATCCCTTTGAGATCATAGGCAGTTTGCATATTACGATATGATTTGATAAGATTCAATTCTAAGTCTAAACAGTAGATATATATTAGGGGAATCTGTAAAAATAATCAATCGAAATCAGATCTATTGATCCATCGCTAAATCTACCAATTTTTCAAAAAAAAAGGACACTTTTTTTCCTCATGACATTGGGTGTTCATCGATAGATCAATATGTTCTGTGGCGCATGCATTTTGATTTTCAAGCCATATAAAGTTTGCTTCTCGACACCTATCTTAAAATTTATGATTTTCTTCTCGACTTCTATTTATACATAAGAACATGGGGCAAATGTTAAAGCCTCTTTAACCTTTTGATTCTTCATTGTTTGGAAAATTGCTAATCTGATGTACATGCAGCACTTTTCATCAAAAGCATTGGATTGAGGCACAAATGCTCAATTGAGTTAGCAAAACTAGTTCTTACCCAGATGAATGCTCATATGAATACCGAGATGAACACTGAAATACTTGAGCTTCTTTCAAGAATTGTCCTCGACGCTGCATCTCGTGGAATCTCTGAAATTGTCAAGTTATGTTTCGAGCATTTTCCAGAGTTGATGTGGACTGAAAATTTCATAGAAAAATTGATGGAAGAAGTTGTGAATGGACGGCATGTGGAGCTGTTTAGACTTGTGAGCGCACACTGCGAAATTCCACTATTGACTGATGATAAGACAAGGAAAGACATCCCAACGAGGAAAGACATCTTGATGAAGGCAGTAGTAGATTGGTCACCAAGATGTCGGCCCAAAGATGTTTCTGGAGCACCTTTTCTTATGCAGAGGGAGCTCCAGTGGTTTAAGGTCGGTTCGCCTTATTTGTTTGCCACTTATTTGTGCTTTTTAATTTATAATTACATTGATAGGCGTCCTTTATTTTTCTAAAGGTGCTAGAAGACACGAGCCATACTTCTTCTAAAAGTATGAAATTGAAGGTCAGTTCACCTTATTGTTTGCCACCGTTTTGTGCTTTTTTATTTATATTTACATTGATAGGCATCCTTAATTTTTTAGAGGGCCTTGTCAGACACGATCGATCCTGCTTCAAAATCTAGGAGATCGCCAAAAGATAATAAAACATACTGGGATGATTTTGTAGAAAAACGCAAACAATTGCTCATAGAGGCGGGGCAATGGATGAAGGATACGTCATCATCTTGTAGTCTCGTCTCGACTCTCATCATTACGGTAGCTTTTGCTGCGGCTTTTACAGCACCAGGAGGCAATGATGGTAGTACAGGGATGCCGATCTTTCTGAAAAGGGGCTCATTCATGGTATTTGCAGTCGCAGATGCTTTCGCTCTCTTCTCTTCTGTCACTGCCACCTTGATGTTCTTGGCTATCCTAACTTCACGTTATGCTGCAGAAGATTTTCTCTACTCACTACCGGAAAAAATGATACTGGGCCTTACTTTTCTCTTCCTCTCTTTGGCCTTTATGCTAGTGGCATTCAGCTCTGCTCTTACTATAATCCTGAGTGAACGATTGACGTGGATTTACATCCCAATTACTTTGTTGGCTGCCATCCCCTTCGTATTGTTTGCAATCCTACAGCTTCCCTTGTACTTTGAAATGGTCGAATCCACCTATTGGCCTCGCCTCTACCGTCCCTTGAAGCTTTGGAAATGATCTATGTTATTATTGGACAAGGACATTTGTGATGTGATATTTGTTTGCATTATGACTGTGTGTGAGATATGACTATCATGGTGGTTACTTATAATAAAGTTTAATGTAGGCTGGCAAATGCACACCTTGTCTCAATGTGTTATTCGATATTCCCCCCTCCCCACCTCCCCCCCCAAACAGTGAGCAATTCCTTCGTTACTCATTGTCGTATTAAGGTGAACCCAATTTTCAAAAGAATTGGCAACATAGCCATCAATATCCAAATAGGGCCATCCAATCAAAAAAAGCAACGATCCACACAAATTCGCTACACTACACAAGATGGCCATCCAACTAGTGGCCCAACACAAGGAACTTCTGATGTAGCAACCTGGAGCAAACAACTATTTCAGTTCAATGGAAATTCAGCCTTCGAAAAAAATCTTCACCAACTGCCCATACTTGCACCTCATCCTCTCGTCCAACTCTTATCAATCTTCACCCACTGCCTATACTTGCACCTCATCCTCTCATCCAACTCTTTGGCTTTGACCTTTGCCATCTTAACTGTGCTGGCCATCGATTTCGCCTGCACTTTTGCTATCCTCATGCCCCGCTTCTTCCCTACCGTATCCCTCTCTACACCCAACCCTTCGTACTCCCTCACCAGCGACTATGCATGGTGCACGTCAGCACCAACACCACCAATTCCATCAGCAACATGGCCATCAAAACCCTGCACTCCTGCCACACCAGGACTTTAGCCTCTCTCAGGTCTCTCTATGATCTCAGCAGTGAAAGGCTTGACATTTCTTTGGTGAACAGCGCCAGGACGCGGAGGACATGGCCAGACAGCAAAGCTAGAAGGATCCAGATGTGGGTCAAGAAGTAGAAGCTGGTGAGCTGGGAGTAGAAGCCCACGAAAGAGGAGACAAGTGACATGGACGATATTATGAGGAACACAAGACTGAGCGAAGTTAGGGTATTCTGAGGAGGATTATAGTAGCGAAAGATGTTGTGGAGAGGATGAACAAAACATGTTGAAATAGTTTGTTATCACGAAAAGAGGTGACTCTTGGTTATGAAAAGTGGTGATGGTTCATGTTGCGGAAGCAAACGATCAAAGAATAAAATTGACAAAATAAGAAAATAAATCGGACACCAGATTTATGTGATTTAGTCGTAGTGACCTACGTCCACAGAGAGAGCAGCAACGACGAATTCTACTATAAATCAAGCAATACAACGGAGATTACAACTACACTCAAGTTACTCAAACACTCTAAGTGTTTCCCAAACCCCAATTACACCCAATAACTCATGCAGTGTTTAGCCCTACAATTTCTCACGAGATAATATCTCAATCTCACGAAAAAATTATACACAAATCTTATCACAAGATTTAATCGACTTCAACACTAAAAGCTCTTGTGTAATTGCACGAACGAAAATCAACGGAGAAAACCCACTTAAGCACTCAGATGGTGCTTCATGACCACATCAACAACGGCGCTACCTCTTCTTCATAGCCATGGTGATATTTGATATATATACACAGAAGCAAGACCCCACAAAAGATAAACCGCATAACACCCAAAGCTCGTCTATCTAGCAATTCCCAATCAGCTTGCTGTTAGCTTGCTTCATCGTCTCTGGCTTCTCCCCAGATAGAGGCAAGTGCAGTTTCATCTGATATAGATGATCCTTAATCTGCATCTTCCAGAAACCAAAATGCTTTCCATCAAATTTGTCAATTCTTACTTTTTATTCTTCTGTTGCCATCGATTCGCTTTAATTTAGCCAAATCTAGCTCTGATACCAATTGTTGCAGAAGAAACGATTTGAACAATAAAATTGATAGAATAAGAAAATAAATTGGACATTGGATTTACGTGATTTATTTGTAGTGACCTACGTCTACGGGGAGAGTAACAACGAATTCCACTATAGATCAAGCGATACAATGGAGATTACAACTACACTCGAGTTATTCAAACACTCTAAGTGTTTTTCAAGTCACAATTACACTCAATAACTCACGCAGTGTTTAGCCTCATAATTCCTCATGAAATAATCTCTCAATCTCACAAAAGAATTATACACAAATCTTATCACAAGATTTAATCGACTTCAACACTAAAAGCTCTTGGTGTAATTGCGCAATAGCATGGGCAAATAATATCTTAAGGACAGTAATCGTCATCATGCATCAAAGCATCAAAGCATCAAAGATTTATAACTACCACTCTATCTTCATCAACAATAAAATTTCCCCAACAAAACGAAGTTTAAGCAATAGAGTAGGAGATTCGAGAATGAACTAATGGGGCTAACAATACAACCTAGAGGGGGTGAATATGTGATTTTAATTAATCTTGACAAATTTAAAGCGGAAGTAAAGTCGTCAAAATTAGAGACTGAACAACAACAATAGTTCAATGCAATTTATCAGTGTGCAAAGGTATATCAAAATAATCAACAAGAGTTTTGGGATAAGAGAATTTGCACATAGAATTTATAGTAGTTGGGCTTAGAACAAATCTACGTTCACTCTCTCAAGCTGACAACCTACTGGCTGGATTTCACTAATATATCAATAAGAGGTTACAAAATATGAGTGTTCACTTCTCAAGTGTGTGATTGATCTCTCTAACTCACATTATTACTCTTACAATGACTCTCAAAGATCAAAATTTTAGCTCACGAAAGACATGTATGAAGTTCTCTTGCTTTGGGATTTTCAATTCTGATCTCATATCACTTCTCCTCGGCACCTTGGTCTTCTTTTATACTCCTCTACTTCTAATCTACCCATTGGACAGTCTTCAGAGGATTGTCTTCCAATCTACCCATTAGACGTAACTATATGAAGAAAATTGAGTAGCCATTGAAGGACAAAATCCGAATCTCCATTAATTCTGGTCGTCTATACAACCAAAGTCTTGATTTCCATAAGTAGAGATCTTCAATTTTGGAAAGTTTCTTGTCTCGAGATTGATTGCCAATCAATCAAAATGTTTTGCATATTAAATTGTTGCAAAGCAATCTTCAAAAATGAGAGTCAATCAAATTATCTTAAGAAAGAAATCCAAGCCAGATTACTAGCTGTTATGAGTCTTGGATTTGTGTCTGAATAAGATTAAAAATAGTTTCCTGATTCTGAAGTTTATCTTCAGTATAAAGTCTCAATGTATTTTCCCTTGAGCAGGTTCCACACCATGATGATACTAAGCTTACAATGATAGAGTCTGAATATGTTTGAAGATATCCATACACAAATCTTTCGATATCCATCTGTTACTTGATGATGTTCATACAATTACTTTGATGACATCCACGAAGTAACAGTATATAAACCACGATATCCAGACAGACTTAGAGTTGGGTCTAGACGTAGTCTCTTTAAAGAGTAGTTCCTTAATCACCAAAGCTTCAAGGCATTTATTGGACTTTAAAGAACCATATGGATGGTTTTGTCAACTTCAAAACTTGTTTGGAGGTTTTCTCAACATGAACAAGAACTTCTCAACTTCATGGCAGACATTTTCTTTTTGGTTTTTGGGGGTCTATTTGGGTGTTTGTATTTGTGTACATCAAGAGGTGAGAATTTGAACGATAAAGAAAGGAAAAGTTTCAAGTTCAGCGGCTAGGACATAGGTTAGAGAGGGCAATGGGTGGGCATCACTCATTTCACTCTATCCCATGTGTTTCAAAAGTCGAAAGGCACGAAATTGTTAATAAGGCTTCCTTATCAAATTATGAGAGAAGATTTGTCTTTCCACAAAATGACATGAGAATTGTATCAAAGAGAGAGAGAGAGAGAGAGAGAGAGAGAGAGAGAGAGAGAGAGAGAGAGAGATGGTAAATAATGAGATAGAACATAATATTTCCAACTACTTCAAAGTATATGTTAAAAAAACTAGTCATAAAGATGCATATAGTCAAGAAAATGTTTTGAGCCATTTTCCGGTTCACTTGGATATGCAGTTTTAACTTCTGAGAATGCATTGTAAAGTAGGTTAAGTAACAGAGCCAAAGCAGCTGTCAGTCTATGATTCGCCTATGGTAGTACGTCCCTAGCGATTTTGCTAGCATGTCTAGGGCATCTCCCTACTCTAGCAAATGCCAGAAACATAAACAAAAACGAACAGGGGATCAGTTCCATAGAACGCATATGCCATGTGCAGCATTTTTTAATACAGAGAAGTGATTGCTCAATTACACGATGAAAAGTCCTGTGCGAAATGCGCATGGACATCGCTTGACAGGATGTCATGAGAAATGCCTTATCATCGTTCCAAATCATCTGCCTTGACATGAAAATAATCCCATTGATGATGACAGGACTTTTGCTTCTACAGATATCTCTTGGATGTGAAAAATGAAGAGTAAAAACAACTGATGAAACAGATTGCATATCCTTCACCCCTACAATACTTCACTAATGTACATCAACATCGTCGAGCAAAATTGATGATATTCAATGGCTTCAAAACTCATTCTTCACCGCACCACTGAGCCCCGTCATCCCTCCCCATATTCCCGCTTCTCCAGCATAATACAAAATTCAGACGAACAGCTGATGCCGCAATTAAATATGAACATATGCTAAGAAACAAACTCAAATCATCAAGCCATTACCATCTCCAATCTATATGCAAAAGAATATGCTAAAATCCATGACTAAGAAATAATTGAAAATCCAAAAATTGTATAATCACTACCTAATGGTAATAAATCATTTCAAAAGCATGATAAATAATGCCAATTGATAACATATCACACATGCATGTGAACAAAAACCATATTAGACCCCACCACCTGAGAATAAGCAACTTCTGAGGCCAACATGAACACACAAGCAAAACAATCTTTTGCTTAGCCATGTTCAAAATTTTCATGTCAAACTATCATCCTGTGCACATCAGCTAGTAGTTCTCCTTTCAATGCGGTTCAAAGGAGCCAACCAATAAACATACCACCTCTTCACCAACGTCCACTAAACATTATCTGGAAATGGTTCAAAATAGCTTCCACTCTATCAAACAACGCTTGCAACCGTCCAGAGTTCGTGTTGAACAATGGCTCATCGGTACCAAGACCCCTGTTAAATGAAACACACAACTTGAATTACAGAAAAACTTAATAGAGGAGAGCGACATACATCATGGAAGTGCATGACCGACACTGTCAGTTCACTGTATATTACGGATCATTATGCTTTGTACAAGCAAAATTTTCATTCATGACATCAGATAGGTGACAGGAATAGAACTTGTTTTGGTGTTATAGCTCATCTAGGTTCTTCCAATAGCAAAATAGTGGAATTGAGAAGGAAGAAACTTACCCTATGATTTCTGGGAAAACGTAATCAGCCCTCCACCCAAACTGAAAAATCTACACCTGGACAAAGTCCAAGAGTGGTCTTATTTCTAATTCGAGATGCACCATCTCCACCAAAACACGTGGTGAGCTTCCATTTCCAACCAATTACATTTGACTGAAAATTGTGGCCTACACCAACCTGTAATATTCTAAGCATACTAAGTTGACTCCCCAAAAGCTTTAGCCAGCATGATCAATACCCACAGAAGTTAAGAGACTTATTGATGATTGAGAATATTCAGCCACGCCAGCACAAATCAGAGATGAGATCGAAGAAGCCTCAAACCTGGAGATTTAAGAATTTTGTGACGGGAATCTTTGTCGAGAAAATGCGCACATCTTGATGCATAGACTTGCAGACGAGGAAAAGATTGATGAGACTCCTGCATGGAATGTGGGGCATTTTCGATGACCAACTCTTTACATGAACAATGAACTAGCTTATCTCACATAAAATCAGTTTATATCTTATATTTTCTGCAATTCTGTTCGTGAATACATACTGTTAAAAGTGTTCAGTTTCTCCACTGTGAATTCTGCAGTGTTTAGAGTAATACACTTCCTTAATTAACAAAGCCACAAGAAGTTTATGACGGCAGGTTCTTAAACTTCTTCCGATGATCCCTCTAAAGAAATATTGAAGCGAAAAAAGAAGAAATTTTTCGAGTGAGAAGCAAAGTGATTAAGACAATCACTTGAAAAAATAAATTGCAATTGCGAAAGAGGAGAATACGAATAGTCATCACAGTCTCAAACTGATGATCGATTATGTATCTTCAGGTTTATTTTTGAGAATTAAAGTAAATACAAATAAACCTGAAAATATAAAAATCATTCTCGGAATTTTTATTTCAAAAAGATAAAAAGAAAAATACAAATAGCCCAAAAAATAAATTCATTTTTTGAACTTTTATTTCCAAAATAAACCCGAAAAATAGATTGGTTCTTGGAAATTGTATTCCCAAATCGAACCCAAAAAAGAGATGCTTTTTTAGAATTATCATTTCAATTTGCCCAGTGCAAAGGGCCAATCTTTGACTTTAAGCAATAAAGCACCTTTTTTTTTTTCCTTCCATTCCACCAAATTCTAAACACTACAGAATTACTACCTATCTTGGAATTTTGTTTTTTGGTCGGACCTATTTTGATGTTTTACACGTTAATATTGTAGTTGAAAGGGATGAAGGATACATAACGCCCGACAACTCCTTATCTATGAGCGCGCGTGCACGAGCGTGAGCAGCAAACAAGGGCCGAACGAGGCTGCATGGTGGTGGCGCCATTGCCCAACCATTGGCAATGGCCCCAACATCCCCCGTCAGGCTCAAGCTTGCAAGGCACCTACCTTTGGCAACACACATGAGTCACTCTCTGATGGACTTGAATTGAACAATTTCATATAGTTCACGTGCTAAATTGAATATATACAAAAAGTTCATGAATAACATTGAACAAAAATGTTACTCATGGTGGTGGTGCCATTGCCCAACCATTGGCAATGGCCCAACATCCATCGTCAAGCTCAAGCCAAGGCACTATCGAGTGAGGCATGCAAGGGTTTTCACTCGTGACCATCGTCACCGCTTGCAAGGTGACGCTTGTATTGCTTCCAAGAATGAACAAGAGAACAGAATCTTTATTGTCCACGAAAATATTAGACATAAATATTAGACTATTTATTTCAAGTGATCGTTTTTAAAAGCATGTTTTTTGGATCGTTTAATTATTGTCCGTAAAATAAACGGAGCCCATAAGTGTATATATACCCTCAGTCATTTTGCAGCACACGTGCGTCACTCTGTGCGCGAGCCCTTGGGTGCGTGATGCAGCGAGCCGGACAAGGGTCCAGCGACCCTCAGTAATGCAATGGCTGGGCGATGTTACCGTCCTTTCTATTTTTACGTTCTTTCATTGACGAAACCCGTTCCTTTAATTTCTTTACGTTATTTTTCTTATTTCGCATTTTTTTTAGTTTTGTTAAGTTTTTTTTATAGCCATATAGGGTGCCAATGTGACACATAGCGTTGACTACAACTTTAGCATTTTTTTATTCGTTTAATAAAAAAATTAACAACAGGAAAAACATAGAGGTTTCATTATCCAATTGATAAAACAAAATACTACAATTTAGGAGCTCAATTGATTAAAAAATTGATTACGGACGACAGATAATTGGTGAAAGTTTAGCCTTTTTGGTTTCATTGTCCTTATTACAATATCTTATAGGTCCTTTTTGATGATGATGCTTGATATATGAGTTGATTGATAGAGTTCATTTAGCCTTTTGAAAATAGAGAAATTGTCTAATTTCAATACAGTCGCTCCTGAACTTTTAATTTGTTCTTGGACCGTATTGAACTAATTAAAATTTCAAGAATAACATTGCACGTTATGTCAAAATTCATGGGCTATTTATATCGTTTTCCCAAAGAAAAAAAGAGAGGGGTGGGCTGATTTTGGTTTTCTCTGTTCCTATTTTTTTTTCTTTTATATGTTTAGAGTTACACACCAGTCACGTTCAAACATGTAACCCACCAATCATGAACTGATAGGAGAAAATTTTTTCTAACCATCATTGGACGAAAACATGTCCTGAGTAAAAATAAATGGCCAAATGTAGGTGCGAAGACTAGTATAGTTGGATTTCTGGGTTGCACAGGTTGATCTAAGTTGTCTTTTTAAGATATTCACGCATAATTTACCCAATAAGGGCAGAGCCTTCTGTCACTTGTCCCACGAATTTTCTCTTTGTTCGGAACCATCAACACCTCTAACTGTTTTGGCAGTGCACCATCTCTACATTATAAAATGAATCCAATACCATTCTCGACTTCGGCCCGAAATTTCAAAAATTATCCATAACTGAAAATTAATGAATAACAATTATGTATTTTAATCGATGGTTACAATGGTAATATACAAAGATCCATAGAAAAATTGTGTTATTACAATAATCTCTACCATAAATTATAAATTTGAATGGAAGCTTTTCCATCCTATGATAATTTAAATTAATTTGTATACTAAGGTCTATCAATCTTCTTCTTCCTTCGTTAATTTATTCCTTTTTCCTACTTTTGCGCCCCTTTCCCTGTTACTATTAGGGTTAATATCACAAAAAATCCTAAACTGGTGCACCCATTGTCGCGACCGAACTCCCGAGCTTTTTTGAAAACATGCAAAAAGGGAGGATTCGCCTGGTACGTGCTAAGTCTAGGTTCAGGACTTAACTCGGGCCCTCCCAAGCCCATACCATATCGCGACTTAGGGTTTAAGTATTTAACATGCAAGTGGTTTATACCAAGAAGTCGCCACTAATCGATTTGGGGTGGGTCGATTAGAAACCCAAATAAGGTGATGGGAGAATCACCATATTCCTGCGAACCAGAGATTAACTGAATTCGGGGACTTGGTTACACTAGTTGGATAACTAATGCCCTTTCGGTACCTTTTTACCCTGTTCATTTCATGAAAACATTTGTCAGGCAATTTAGATTGATTTTAGGACCTTTCTCCTAACATGTGAGGTGATCAAGCGAGTGCATAATCAGAAACGATCAGCAGTCAAGAACACAACAATTCATGCAGCCTAAGGTTCTAACCTTAACTAAGTCAGATGACATTCAAAACACAACTCATGCGATTGTATTAAAAACATGCATAATAATACAGTGATAATAAAAATAACATGCAAAAATATTACCGCGCAATCTCAGGCTTGTCTAATTTAAACAAGACAAAAATATGCATAATAATACTATAATAAATTAAACATTTAGAATATATCACACAAATTTAAAAAAAAAACGGAAGAAAAAGACGAAAGAAGATTTTTTTTAAATTTTTTTAAAAAATATAAAATAAATAAAATAATATAGTATAATATAATAACCGGGTCGGGTCGGGTCGGATCAGCTGAACCGGGTCGGTCAGACCGACCCGGGTCAACAGATCCGACCCGGGCATTGACCCGGGTCGAATCGGCTGAACCAGGTCAGTCAGACCGACCCGGGTCAACGGATCCGACCCGGGGCGTTGACTCGGGTCGGGTTGGCTGAACCGGGTCAGACCGAGCCCGTGGGAGCAGCCACCGGCGAAGCCGAAAATTGGCCTCTCGCCGGCGGACCCAGATCGGCGTCGCCCCCAATTCGGCCCCTGGGACTAAAACCAAACCTCTCCACCCACCGGGGTCACCGTCCGACCGCCGTTCGCCGGCCGGCGATCAAAACGAAAACTGGTTTCATTGAGGACTTTTGTCGAGCAGGTGGTGTGCGCTACCAAAAACAGCAAATTCTGACCTGTTCCGGCGAACCGGAGGATTCAGGCGACCCAACCTACCTTCGGTGAGGACACACGGACGGCGGGGGACGACGGTATGGGCCGGGATTCACGCGAAATAGCCGGCGCGAGTCCCGGCCAAACCGAGCAGAAAAACAGAGCAGAACAGAGGCGGTTCGGGCTGGGGGGAGAGCTCACTGTCGACGGCGCGTCTGGGGCTTTCCGGTTGATCGAGGGGCGACGGCGACGCGGCTGGGAACCTGCAAGAACCAACTCTCTTCTCTTTCTCTCTCTATTTTCTCTCTTTCTCTCTCTGTTTCTCTTTTAAAATTGGCCGACCGGGAGCCTCTCTCTCTCTGGCCTTTTATAGGCGGCGTCCCCCGGCTCCGTTGCGTCGGCAATGACGACGGCCTGCACCGGCCTACGCCACCCCACGACTTTCGTGGCCATGGCAGGCCGGTGCAAAGCAGAGCAGAGCAGGGGGGTCCGGTTCAGCGAGGCAGCAGAGGCGAACATGGGGGGAGAGAGAGGCCGGGACTGGCAATTAATACCAGTCCCGTCGGCGTGCTCTCTCGGCCTTCCTCTGGCCGGACAGCGACGGCGAGAAGCGGCGCCGCCGTACGTCACGCTTCCGTCGCGAACAGAGGCGAACAGGGGCAGTGAGAGCGACCGTGGACAGGGGAAGAAGGAAGGAGAAGGGCTGGGCCGGGCCAGGCCCAGCTCGCGCGGGTAGAAAAGGAAAAGAAAAGTGGGCCGAGCCCACGTCGGGGAAAAGAAAGAAAAAAGAAAAGGGCCGGGTTGGTCCAGCCCCGACCCGGCCCGATTCGGTTTTTTTTTTTTTTTAAGGATTAATTAAGAAAATATGCTCAAATAGGCCCTGTTAATGCAAATATGCCTAATTCCTATATGCAATGCATTGAAATAGAAATATTTTTTGTTTTAGGAATTAAAGAAAATTAATTCCTAAATTTTGTGTAATTAATTTTGGGCAAATTAAAAATAGGTGTCAACAGTTGCCCCTCTTTGAAGGTGAGCTCGCAGAGGTTGCGCTTGTAGAGGTTACATTCAAAGATAAAAATGACACCTAAATTTGGCCCATGCATGCTCAATGAATGCTATTTTTGACGAGACTGGTGTCCCATTTTTATGATGCGATATAAGATGATGCATGCTAAAGCAAATAAAAACATTCCTAGGGCTATTTACCTTGCCGAAGGGTAGAGTAATTCCAGATAATTGATATTGTGTGTCGAGGACCCGAACCTGTCTTCGGTAGCCTTGACGGGGGGAAATGGTTTGTCTAGGACCCGAACCTTTCATCGGTCGCCTTGACGGGGATTGTTTTTGTCTAGGACCCGAACCTTTCTTCGGTCGCCTTGACGGGGATTGCTTTTGCCTAGGACCTGAACCTTTCTTCGGTCGCCTTGACTGGATTTTGTTTGTCTAGGACCCGAACCTTTCTTCGATCGCCTTGACTGGGGATTGCTTTGACAAAGTACCTGGGGGTCCTCGCCCGAGGATTTGATGGTTTGCCTAGTGGGTCCTCGCCAGCAGGTCTTGAAAAGGCTTAAACGATGAGCACCTGGGGGTCCTCGCCCGAGGATTTGTTGGTTTGCTTGGTGGGTCCTCGCCAGCAGGTCTTGAAAAGGCTCAAACGATGAGCACCTAGGGGTCCTCGCCCGAGGATTTGATGGGAACATGGGGGTTAGTCCCATGCTCAGGAGAGTGAACAACGGGGTCAATCCGATGTTTAGAGGGTGAACAACGGGGTCAATCCGATGTTCAGAAGGTGAACAAAGGGATCAATCCAATGTTCAAAGGGTGAACAACGGGGTCAATCCGATGTTCAGAGGGTAAACAACGGGGTTAATCCGATGTTCAGAGGGTGAACAAAGGGATCAATCCAATGTTCAGTTGGTGAACAACGGGGTCACTCCGATGTTCATAGGGTGAACAACGAGGTCAATCCAATGTTCAGAGGGTACCATAACAATTGTAGGTACATGGATTTTTGGAATCAGGCACGGGTAGAATGTACTTACCTGGGCACGTTCCTGCCTCTTAAGGGCGTGTCTTCTGTCAGACAAGTTTTTCTTTGTACAAACACATATGTATTCATCAAAGAAATAGACAATTAAGGCTATTCTAGAATATCATATGAAATATATTGGCCAGCAAGCCAAGATGCTTTTCTTTTTCAAAGGAACACCCAATTTACCTTCTGGGTAGTTTGAAAAGAATTCTGATGAAATACCTGGGATTTCTTACCCGGAGGTTTGATGCATCATCTGCTGAATACCCGACCTTTTTGGGGGCATCTATTTTGTGATGATAATGAGGGCTTCTCCAGCGCCCGAATTTTCGTGTTCTATCACTGGGGATTAGAACTCTGAGCTGCAAAAGCATGCTGTGTCAATTCCACTTGGGGAGCGGAAGAAATTTTCTGTGACATCTTTGGAGACGCTCCAAAGGTCATATGTTCTTTGAGTCTTTGAGGATATTTTACCTGTCAAAGAGGGTTAGCGCAAACATGCATGCATTCATCAAGGATAGACAAGCTAGGCTATCCCAGAATGCGCATTTACAAGTTCATGCATGATGATTTTGCCATGTTTGCATCACCAAACGTCCACCGAGGGTAATTATCAATCAAGACAATATTTGCTCGCAAGGTGGACTTCTCGAGATGCTGAACGAGGAATGTTCAGTCAGAAAGGACTTTCTACTCACTCTCATTGAAAATGGTTATTTGTTCCCGTCCATTAATGCGGGAACATCGAAAGCACTCAGTCTGACCACTATCACATCAACAAGGGTCTGAGTTTTCTCGCAAGCGGTACGACGCTGCCAATCTGAGAGGTCTTCTTCAGGGTCGTAATGCAGGTTTGGTCAATGGCTTAACAAAGGTGACTGTCCAAGTCAAGGCCATGAAAGAAAAAATTCTGCAATTATCTCCAGGTTTACAAGTCAAGAACCCTGCAAAACGAGATAGAAACAATCTTGCTTGCACTCTCTCGAGCGTTGTTTATAAACATTTGAAATTCCACGTTAAATCAAGTGCCCTAATCAGAAGAGACTTCATGAGGGATGTAACGTGGGCTCAGTTCACAGGTTGAGAAACGAAAGGATCGTTAGGTTCAAAAATGTGTGTAAGGGTGAAAATTGGTGATCATCTTAGCGTTGTCACCAGCCTTCTTCTCCATCGTCGGGACTCTTTTGGAAAACTCCCTGGGTAATCCCATGTTTTAGCTTCTTTGACAACTTTTTCGGCAAAAGAACACTACAAGTGCCATAACTTGTGTACGGCGTTCACTTTAGTGCCATAACTTTTTTTTGGATCACTTTAGTGCTAAAATTTTTGAAAAACGATCACTTAAGTGCTAAAATTTTTGAAAAACGATCACTTAAGTGCCAACTCCGGTGCCGTACACAATTTTTCGTTGGAAATCTGACGTGGCATTTTTTTTATTAATTTCTGAAGCTGACGTGGCTCGCCGGAATCTCGCCGGAGATTGACACTTAAGTGATCGTTTTTCAAAAATTTTAGAACTTAAGTGATCGTTTTTCAAAAATTTTAGCACTAAAGTGATCCAAAAAAAAGTTATGACACTTAAGTGATCGTTTTTCCTCCGACTTGGCACCAAAGTGATCCGAAAAAAAGTTATGGCATCAAAGTGAGCGCCGTACACAAGTTATGGCACTTATAGTGTCCTTTTGCCCAACTTTTTCTTGAGGAGCTTCTGCGTCAAGCATTTTTCTGGATACCATTCTATCTCTGTTCCAATTGCTTTCTCAAGAATAGGTTTGTCTTCATCTATCATGTGACAGATCTTTGTCAAGACAGAGTTCCTAAAGTAGGAATTTGTATCGAAGAAGAACTCAAGTTTAACCCTTTGGGGTCGTCTTTTTCATCGTTTTTCTTCTTCTCATTTTTCTTTTTCTTTGTTGTTTTTTATTCATGGGCATTGGCATTGCTTTTACCAGGCACACTGCTTTTTCATGCCCCTAATTTTCAGCATTTTTTTGCTGCTCTTTTGGTGTTGTCAGGACTAGCCTAAACAAGTTTGAGCAGAACAATGTTATTAGGCTCTTGGAGTCTTCATCTTGATTCGGTACTTTGGACCCCGATGCTCAAGCTGTGGTGACTTTTGCCTTGCCCCGGTGTAGGGGATGATCACCAACTGGGTTGGTACGAAATGAAATCGCCGGCTCAATTGGGCTAGCAAGGGATATAAGTGTATGGGATAGAAGAAGAACTGCTCTTCGTCATCCTAGGGCATTTAAATTATCGCGAGAGTTCACCTGGAATAGTAACACTCAAAGATTAATGCAAGTGAGAGCAAGAAAATTTCTATTCATCTTTTTCACCTTGTGAGAGCTGTTGCAGCTGATGATCATAGAAAATTTTAGATATTACAAACTCCTCATCCTTCTTGTCTTGCTCAATTCCTAGGTGAAAACATCACTGTTATCAATAAGATGTTGGCATTTTGAACAGGCTTTAGTTTGCTGCTTCTCTCTTGACAAAGCCCTCTTAGCCTCGACTGTCCAGCCGTCGATGGTGTGCTTGTCTTGGAGGACTCTGTCGAGGACCGCCGGATCCGTAAAGACGACGAGGCCGAAGCCAAGGGGGTGGTAATCGAAAGGGAGGGACACTATTCTTGCTCCCTCTGAATTTGAATCCTCCCTGTGATGCTAGTTTACCTCAAGCTGCCCTAATGTGGGGTGGTTCTTGACAGGGGTGATTTAAAAGGAACCTTCAAGTGTATGGGCTCAAACGGTCAAGCAAAGGATTAATGGAAGTGTATGGGGCAGAGAAATGAACTGCCTCTAGTCATTTTGGCTACCGTACCTTATGCGAGAAACACCTTTACCTTGTAGAAGTGGAACCTTTTCGTTCATCTTACATGGGTTTGGTACGTGAGAATGTGTATAGACTAAGGATTGCCTCTCATCATCCTAAGACACCTCGTTCAATACATCGGAGCAGTTCGACACCATTCGTCGAATTGTCAAGATTTTCACATGGAATTGGTGAATTAAACAGGTAAAATTACCATGCAAAATTCCTTCCAAAAGACATGCAATGCACTTGAGGGAAGGTTAAGCATTTATTTGCTTTAACATACTTTCTCTTTCTCTGTTTCTTGGTACTCTTATGAGAGAATTTTTTTAGAGAAAGAGATACTTATCTATGCTGCAGCAGCGACGAGGCAAACCTGCAAGGCAATAAGAAAGACCGTGTTAATGAACGGCTCTTTGAGGAAATAGGAATTGGGAATGATACAACATTACCCTTCGTGATTCCTTTCATTTGAAATTAAATTGACAACTCCTTGAGTTTCCTCGGATGTCGATAATTCCCTTCTGACGAAAACATGAGCTTATGTTAGAAATGAGATGATTGAGGGTAAATTGAGAACGATACAAATTACCCTTCTTCCATTTTGCCTTCAAATCTAGCAGAGTCTTTTCTCCTCTTTACTTTGTTCAGCCTTCTCTGTCTCAGTCTGCTTTTCCATACTCTTGGTCATGAAGCTCGAATGAGATCCTCTATAATCAGGGGTGCTTCCAAATAGAGGGTTTTACTGTCAGCGCATGCTGTGTCAATGCGGTTCCGGCATGTTGAGAAGTTTCTTGTAAATGCTCCGATTCCTGAGTCGAGACTTTCATGATTGGTGGGATTATGATTGGCTCTATCTTGTCATATGCAAAGTCCTTTCCAGCTGCTTGCACAGAATCTTTACTCAGATTTGTCCTATATAAAGGAAAGAATGTGTTATTTATATGCTAAAGTGGGTGAACTTTAGGAACGAAATACACCCTTTTTTTTATGGACTGGGGGATTGCATGCCCCTTAGTCTACTCTCTCAATTAAGCATTCCTTCGTCATGTTTCATTCGAGAGGTCCCAACATTGGTGCTCTATCCGGCTTGCTAGCACGTCAGAGTCTAGCATGTTCCCTAGTTCATTATCTGCAAAAGAAAATGGATGGAATGTCATTTCCACAATTTGTTAAGGAATAAGACATACCTTTTCTTTCAAAAGGGATAATCTTTTCTTGATCTGCCCCCGACTTTTGTACGAAATGATGTTTCGCTCATCATGGGGTCAAGGAATGGTCAGCATTCTCTTTGACTTTCTGGGGTTGATATCACCCACTGGTAGTAGTGAGATTTGCCCCATGTTTCATTGAAGGTTGGATGATCTTCGCTCGGACTGCCCCTATCAGATGAGTTGGTCCGCTAGCATCATCAAGGTCTGGTGTGCTTTTCAGCTTGTGTCATTTTCAAATGTCCCCTTCGTAATAACAAATCAAAAAGGAGTATGCTCTGAGACACGAAGTGAGCGAGTTAGAAAAACAAATAGGGCTAAGAGCATGCACGCTTTTCCACCACCGTTCTTTTTTCGGCCCTTTTGAAAAATGATAAAACGTTTGTTTTATTTTCAAAAGCTTATAAACGAGGAAGCATGAGGAAGCCCGGGCCTCAGAACACTTTCCTTTGCATGGCTGGATATCATCAACGGGCCGATTTGGGATACTTCCTCAGGCCATCAAAACAAAACATTTGTAATTCTTTTGAATAATTCAGGCGAATTACATTTGTTGGAATGGAAATTGCAATACTAAAATTCCAAGCATAATTACAAATTCAGAAAACTGGGAATCTTAGAAAACAACTGGGACTTTAGAAAGCAAGAAAAGCTCCTACATAGGGGAGGATTCAAACTATTAAATATGCCTCTATTCTAAAGGAGGAAAATTGAGTCTTCAGTTTACTCAATGACGACATCTGCGCCTCCTTCCTGATTGGGTGGTGCGTTGCGGAATGAAAAGATCTTTGCATCCAATAATTTCTGGACTTTATTTTTCAAAACAACACAGTCATTGACGGAATATCCCGTTTCACCCAAATGATAGTCACATGCCTCGGAGGGATCGTAGTTGGGGAAACGCTTAGGATTTTCACGCTTTGGCTCTTTAGCAAGCAACCTCTTTTCCAGGAGAATAGGCAGGATCTGAGACATAGGGAAAGGGAGTGACGTGAACTGCTTTTTGTTATTTTGACTTTGGGGCGGCTTGCGGCCTGAGGCCAGTTGCTGTCCACTGCTCATCTAAATCATTGGGGAAAGACAAACGGTTTGGGTGTATGCAACATCCGCATCTGTCAGGGGTTCTTTCTCCTTCTTCGTGCCGAGTTTCTTGCTTGTGGAAGTGGGGTCTGTAAACCACCCCTCACGCAATCCCATTTCGATTCGTTCGCCCACAGGAACAAGACGATTAAGGGATTCAGCAGTGGCACCAACCAGGGCGGTGTCCGTATTCATATGGAAGAGACTTTATGAACAACTTCACTTGTTCATGATCGGTGAGTTGTGGGGTAACCTGGGCGGCCAAGTTTCTCCATCTGGTGGCATACTCTTTGAAGGACTCACTCTTCTTCTTCTCAGCGCGTTCCAGATCGTCACGAGTAAAGGTGACGTCGAGGTTGAATTGATAATGCTTGAGGAATGCATCAGCGGCATCATCCCAAGACTTAAAAGTATCCACATCTTTCGACATATACCATATCAAGGCTGGCCCCGTCAAACTTGCTTGAAAGGTCTGAATCATGAGGGGTTCGTTGTCAACGTACTGGGTCATCCGCAAATGATACATGTGCAAATGATGTTTGGGGCATGAGGTATCGTCATACTTCTCGAATTCCGGCATCTTGAATTTTTCTGGTACTTTGACCCGTTTGTATATAGATAGATCAAGTGGGACAGCATGCTGCGGGCCTTATAGCTGTTTCAGCATCTCCTCGACCTTTGCAAGGTGTTTGTCATGTTCTGTCATCGGTACAGCTTCAAGTTCAGGCTTCCTGACAGCAAGGGGAAGCGGATCGTCCTCTAGCGGGGGCATGTTGCTATCGCTGGCGGAGGTCTTGTCTTTTCCAGTAAACTGTGGTGATAACACCACCTCAAATGCTGCAGGCGTGGGCATGACCTTGTCCTGAATGGATTCCACCTGCTTTGTGAGATTTTGGATCGCATTGAGGACCATCTTCATCTCGTCTTCCATGTTATTGAGTCGGACGTTTTCTTCGGCCATTTTTTTGGTAACTACCTGTGAAAACGCTGATATGAATGAGTATAATGCCCTATAAAGAATCATTATATGACCTAGTCATATTATTATTACATACTTTCTTTATTTGTAAAGAAAAAAAATGAGAAAAAACGGTTTTTATTATTATCAACATTACAGGCGGCGTCCCCGGGGTTCGAACCCCGGTCGCCTCGGACCGTGACGCTACATCCCCGGATACCACTGGGCCGAAGGCCGCGGTGGTGTCATTAAGGGGCAAAAAATTTTATTTAAAGCATAAAAAACGGCCCGAGTTATATTAACATTTGTACAGCCCATAAACATTTTCACAGGAGATAACCAAAACCCCTAAACATAATATTAGGAAATATAAAAGACCGAGACTTTTAACAAAAATGCGCCCTTCTTCTTTCTTCTTTTTTTTATTTATTTAAAAAAGACGTCATTCCCGGATGCTCATTCTATAAACGATAGGGAAGCTACAGTCTCTCGGAGCCGCTTATTTTCACAGACAAGCTCTGCAATAAGCGTATCCCTCATCTCGTCGGTCCCACCATGCCAGAAACTCTTTAGGAGCGGGGACGAATTGGATATCAGCTTTTCCTATCGTATATAGAATGCAATCAACGGGTGGCCTAACAGTAACAAATCAACTGAATAAGTAGGCCGTATAAAAAATGAGAAGGGATAGAATATATACCTTTCCTTGAACCATGGCAATCACAACAACATGCACATGAGGAGGTTCGATTTCTATCTAGACTGCCTCAGCAAAATGACATTAAAAGGGTGCCTGACCGTCACAGTCTCGCGTTGGTGTCAAGTCCTTTTAACCTCGGCCAAATCGAAAGGAATATCTTATAGTCACGCGAATAGCGGCTAAAGATATTTCTTTACGATATTTAGAAATAAATTTCGGGGAAAAGAAAGGCAACCTCTACATCGCGGGCTCGCGTTCGAGGTCATATCTTTCTTAACACCATCCTAAAATGCCCTATTGCGGCCCAGGTCCGGCAGCGTGGTTGTGTGTGCAACAGTGTAGTGCTAAATCATTAAAGCATGCACAACAATTTATAAACAATCAATTTGAACCTGCAAGAACAAATAACACCTTAATGTTAGGGTCATACCTGGAGTCCTTGCTGCCAAACAAAAATCATTTTTGAACAGGATAAAAATTTTTGGCCTAAGTCCACTTTTAAAAAATTGCAAGTCCCCAGCGGAGTCGCCAGTCTGTCGCGACCGAACTCCCGAGCTTTTTTGAAAACATGCAAAAAGGGAGGATTCGCCTGGTACATGCTAAGTCTAGGTTCAGGACTTAACTCGGGCCCTCCCAAGCCCATACCATATCGCGACTTAGGGTTTAAGTATTTAACATGCAAGTGGTTTATACCAAGGAGTCGCCACTAATCAATTTGGGGTGGATCGATTAGAAACCCAAATAAAGTGATGGGAGAATCACCCTATTCCTGCGAACCAGAGATTAACTGAATTCAGGGACTTGGTTACACTAGTTGGATAACTAATGCCCTTTCGGTACCTTTTTACCCTGTTCATTTCATGAAACATTTGTCAGGCAATTTAGATTGATTTTAGGACATTTCTCCTAACATGTGAGGTGATCAAGCGAGTGCATAATTAGAAACGATCAGCAGTCAAGAACACAATAATTCATGCAGCCTAAGGTTCTAACCTTAACTAAGTCAGATGACATTCAAAACACAACTCATGCGATTGTATTAAAAACATGCATAATAATACATCGATAATAAAAATAACATGCAAAAATATTACAGCGCAATCTCAGGCTTGTCTAATTTAAACAAGACAAAAATATGCATAATAATACTATAATAAATTAAACATTTAGAATATATCACACAAATTAAAAAAAAATTAAATTTAAAAAAAAACGGAAGAAAAAGACGAAAGAAAAAAAAATTAATTTTTTTTAATTTTTTTTAAAATATAAAATAAATATAATAATATAGTTTAATATAATAACCGGGTCGGGTCGGGTCGGATCCGACCCAGGTCAACGGATCCGACCCGGGCGTTGACCTGGGTTGGATCAGCTGAACCGGGTTAGTCAGACCGACCCGGGTCAACGGATCCGACCCGGTCAGACCGAGCCCGTGGGAGCAGCCACCGGCGAAGCCGAAAATCGACCTCTCACCGGCGGACCCAGACCGGCGTCGCCCCCAATTCGGCCCCTGGGACTAAAACCAAACCTCTCCACCCACCGGGGTCACCGTTCGACCGCCGTTCGCCGGCCGGCGATCAAAACGAAAACTGGTTTCATCGAGGACTTTTGTCGAGCAGGTGGTGTGTGCTACCAAAAACAGCAAATTCTGACCTGTTCCGGCGAACCAGAGGATTCAGGCGACCCAACCTACCTTCGGTGAGGACACACGGACGGCGGGGGACAACGGTATGGGCCGGGATTCGCGCCAAATGGCTAGCGCGACTCCCGGCCAAACCGAGTAGAAAAACAGAGCAGAACAGAGGCGGTTCGGGCTGGGGGGAGAGCTCACCGTCGACGGCGCGTCTGGGGCTTTCCGGTTGATCGGGGGGCGACGGCGACGCGGCTGGGAACCTGCAAGAACCAACTCTCCTCTCTTTCTCTCTCTATTTTCTCTCTTTCTCTCTCTGTTTCTCTTTTAAAATTGGTCGACCGGGAGCCTCTCTCTCTCTGGCCTTTTATAGGCGGCGTCCCCTGGCTCCGTTGCGTCGGCAATGATGACGGCCTGCACCGGCCGACGCCACCCCACGACTTTCGTGGCCATGGCAGGCCGGTGCATAGCAGAGCAGAACAGGGGGGTCCGGTTCAGCGAGGCAGCAGAGGTGAACAGGGGGGGAGAGAGAGGCCGGGAAAACAGGGAGGACGGGACTGGCAATTAATGCCAGTCCCGTCGGCGTGCTCTCTCGGCCTTCCTCTGGCCGGACAGCGACGGCGAGAAGCGGCGCCGCCGTGCGTCATGCTTCCGTCGCGAACAGAGGCGAACAGGGGCAGTGAGAGCGACCGTGGACGGGGGAAGAAGGAAGGAGAAGGGCTGGGCCGGGCCTAGCTCGCGCGGGTAGAAAAGGAAAAGAAAAGTGGGCCGAGCCCACGCCGGGGAAAAGGAAGAAAAAAGAAAAGGGCCTGGTCGGCCCAGCCCCGACCTGGCCCGATTCGATTTTTTTTTTTTAAGGATTAATTAAGAAAATATGCTCAAATATGCCATATTAATGCAAATATGCCTAATTCCTATATGCAATGCATTGAAATAGAAATATTTTTTGTTTTAGGAATTAAAGAAAATTAATTCCTAAATTTTGTGTAATTAATTTTGGGCAAATTAAAAATAGGTGTCAACACCCATGAAAGATTTACCCTAAACTAATATTTTGAACCCCAAAAATTCCAAACTGTTATACCTGTGACAAATTTACCCTCCGTTAGTTTCCATTAAATTTTACTTTCAAATTGTTGAATTAAATTATATGTGACAGTTGACGGGTGTACCAGTATGAGGTTTTACCTCTCTGTTTGTCATAGGTTTACTAATTTTGTGATTTTTCGTGGTATTAATCCAATTTTACGGAGGGTAAATTTGTCACAAGTATACCAGTTTGAGGTATTTGGTGGTCAAAAAATTAGTTTGAGATAAATCAGTCAGGAATGTACTATTTGGAATTTTTTGTGGTCAAAAAAATTAATTCGGGGTAGATCTGCACATGTGTATCAGTTTGGGATTTTTCATGTGTGAACCCTTACTGTTAACCACAGAACACCTTCTGTTTTCCTTTTGCTTTTGCTGGCTGGCAGCCACGGAACACCCTAGACAGGAAAGAAAAGGACAACCTGGTCCGAATTCGGTGGACCAAAAATGATCCGACTCTTTCTCACCTAAAAACCACCCTCAAAGTTCACAAATATGAACCACCCTCTCTTTTACACTCTCTTATTTTTACAGCATGTCTGTCGAAAGAAAACTTTACGCCGTCATTGTACAGAACAAAAGCCCGTCGAAACAGGATTAATATTACACACACTATAAGTGTAAAAGTCTTTTTTACACAAGCAGCCTCGGAACGGAAACGAAAATCTGTTTATGAAATAAATCCACATGTGAAAAATAAAAGTTGTATACCCTGCTCATGTAAAGAAACTTTTACATCGCCATTCATTAATTTGTTGATGTCATAAATTTTGAAAATGTGTTTACACCAAAATTAGCATGGATGTCAAGTCGGTTTAATGTCAGAATCTAACGGACAATGGAGCTCAGTCGTCTACCGAAGTACGTTTGGATAAAATTCGGGAATGTAGTAAGCATGAATGGCACCATGTCCCGAATTCTGTGATTGGAGAGAATCGGTAATTTTACCGAAACATGAAAATTTTACATTTCGGGAAATGTTGAAGCTACCGAAAATCGGTAAGATCACAACCCAGCCACGAAAATTGTGACAACAGGAAGTTATGAGCAAAAAGCGGAGATAGTGAGCACGAGCAGATCATGGGAGATTATTTATTCAAATTGGAAGTCATCTCAGCGGTTGAGATCAAGTTTTGGTGGACAATGAAATTGGAAAACGTGGGTAGATAAGGCAGTTATTGAAAGCGCCAAGATTCGAAGTTCGAAAACAAAGAAGTAACCGACAAGCAGTTACAGGATAGGAGGAGATATAAATACTCAGAAGAAAGAAGAAAAGAGGACCACGAAGAACAATGCAAAAACACTCAAGCTTATCTGCATTTTAGTTTCCTATGCATCTTTACTTCCTGTATTTATAGTTTCCTGTAGCTTTAGTTAACTTTCGAGTCCTTTACAGCTTTCATAGGAGTATTGTAACGTAGCTTGGAACTCTGTTGATCCCAGATCCATTTTCAATCCATCCGATTTCTATCCATTCCATATAATCCCGTGTCACACTTTATTTTTCGCCACAACTCTCCTAGTGATCAAACCACAGAACCTACCTTAATAAAAACCGAACACCGAAGTTTCGGTGAAGGATATTCCTCGTGAAACGAGCGAACATCTTTTTGGCATGCCCGGTGGGACTCGCGTGGTAAGATTTGGAGAAATGGTAAGAACCAGGCAATCTGAAGGAATACCGGTCGGCAACGTCAACAATCTAGTTGATGAAGCACGTTCTGAACACTCTGCGGCGAATCAAGTAGAGGAGAATGCTGACATTCCTCGGCAATTAACTGAAGAACAAGCCCGTGTGTTGGCACCAGATAACACCTTGGTAGCCACGATAAAAAGGATGTTTGAGGAGCAGCAGAACGATCTTACCAATCATATGGTGCGACATGTAACTGATGTGATAAAGCCCATGGTGATCAATGCTATAAATGAGGTAATATCGCGTCCTAGTTCATCTTCTCAAGTTCCATCCTTTTATGCAAATCCTCCTGGGACAACATCATTCCCACCAACGTCGGGACCTCCTCGTGTTGGATATAATGGTAATGGGGGATCAAATTCTCAACCTCCTGTTAGAATTATACCAAGGCCAGAGAATCCTACCCCTGTAAACCTTGTGAACGGTGTGAGTACTTATAATTTCCCTCAAAATGCCTCAAATGAGGTTAATTTGATTAATGCCATGGCCACTAATGCACCATCAGGGATGAATGTACCTCCACCAGTGAATATGCCTAATGTTGACCATATCAGACCACCTGCGCCTCAACCATATCCTCATGTGATGGAAAATCCTCTTTATAGACCACCACTACCCGTTAATTTCAATGTGGAGCAGCAAGGGGTGAATCGACCTCAACAGTTTGATCCTAGAGGTCAAGATCCTTGGATAGGCCAGCAAAATTTAAGGCCATGGAACCCAGATAGAGTTGCAGAATTGGTAATGCAACAATTGGGAGCGGAGAGAGGAATGCCAAGGCCAGTGTATAGGAAACCACATCCCGATTGGGTTGACAATATACCATATCCGAGGGGTTTCAAGATGCCAGATTTTGCAGTATTTACAGGAGAAGAAGATCAGTCAACTGTGGAACATGTGGGTCGATTCTTAGCACAATGTGGAGAAGCTTGGAACTAATGAGTATTTAAGGTTAAGGTTGTTCCCCTTGTCTTTGTCAAAAACAGCGTTTACTTGGTATACGAATTTGCATGCGAATTCTATTCAGACATGGACGGAGATGGAAAGGCAGTTCCATTCTCAATTTTACCGAACATTACTAGAAGTAATGGTAGCCGATTTGGCCAGGATGTATCAATATGGTACCGAAACGGTAGATCATTTTATTGCACGTTTCAAGAAATTCAGAAACCGATGTTTAACGTCACTTACCGAAAAGGAGTTCACAGATTTGGCTTTTAATGGCTTGAGGTTCAACCTTAAAGAAAGATTTGAAGGACAAGCATTTGATGATCTCTTTCAGTTGAACGCACGGGTTTCCAAGTACGAACACTTGTTGAAGGAGAAAGATAAGAAGCCGAACAAGGATAATCGGCATACAGTGGCATTTGCTGAAAATACCGAACAAGGTGATATAGCCGAAGAGGAGAATGAAATAGCCGTAGCAACTATGGTGCTTGAAAAACCATATGTGTGCCCAAAGACTAAAGCCAGCCAGGATGAGAGATGCATCCAAGTTCAAGGCTAAGGAGACAAATAACTACTCCTTCGACATCTACAAGTTGGATGAAATATTTGACCTGTTGTTGAAGGATGGAGTGATCAAGTTATCTGAAGGGCAAATAATCCCGCCAAAGGAGGAAAGGATAGATAAGAGGTATTGCAAGTGGCATCACTCTACAACTCATGATACGGTGAATTGCATTGTATTTAGGAAGACTATTCAAGAGGCAATTCGCCAAGGCAAAATTAAGTTTGTTGAAGACAAAGGCAAGGCCCCAATGGAAGTGGACACAGACCCTTTCCCGAACATGATCAGTATGGTTAACATACGAGATATGACAGGCGACGATAACAAGCAACTTTGCACTCGTTGTCATCAAGAGCTAATTCATCAGGATCGGGAAATACCCAAGTTCCAATACATGAGAGGAACAAGGGGGAGATACCGATCAGAATCGTTTGTCCGCAGAATAAGTAGACCACAGGTAAATTCTGAGATTGTTACTACCGAAAATTGTACGGTACAAGCTAGAGATCAGGAAGTTCAATCAAGACAAACAGCACATGTTCCCGAAAGAAAAGATGTTAGTCGTAGATATGAGAGGAAGGAATATCTCCATGATTCGTCGCAACCAGCTTTCCCACTTCGGGAATCGACCATTCAGGTTCATGAAGAAAAAGAAACATTACCCAAGCCTGCAAAGAAAAAGAATTTATGGCAACGATATAAAGAAGGTGATCCTAAAGTCGGATTGCTTGGAGAACCTAGTGGAAAGTTTGACTATGTGGTCTATTACGGAGATACGGATGACTACATACCTCCGTCATTACCAATTGTGCCGACTGGCTGGGGAGATGAGTTTGATGATCCACCACCATCAAATTCCCAGGAAATCCACAAGCGAAAAACAGTTAAGGTGCCACACAATCCTCCCGAAGGAAAATTGTCAACAGTTAAATTGCCAGGACAAGCGTCTTATAGAACCATCAAGAGGCGTTTTCAGCGAATGAAAAGCCGGCAAAGGAATTTCCAAAATAGCCGAGCTAAAAGGACAGCAAAGCAGGATTTACCTTTCACATATGTCAGTAAGAAAGGTAATTGGGTCTGGAAGAGAAGCCCTGATAAAAAAGATCAGATTAAATCAGAGCCAGGGGATTCGGGAAATAGCTCTAGAGTTGAAATGAGACAAGAAGAAGTTTCACGAGCTCCTCAGACAGTTAATTTTGGGCAGTTCACCGTGGCCCTCAATCCAAGACATCAAGAAAAGGTGGGGCAAAAGAACTTGGGTCTTAAATGGTCACGAGGAAATGACAGGAGTTACCGAATTGGCTACCCCAAAATGTCAAAGAAATATGATTACACATTACGGATAAACATGATCCATGCTAAACTTCCAGCGGAGTATGGAACTAATTTGGTAGTGGAAGAAGATACCGAACACATTTCGGAAAAGGAGATAGCCATGGCAGAATTCCAGTTTCCCGACAAGGAAGCCATTAAGTTTGATAAGGTACCTTTTGAAAAAGCAAAGCATCTAAGATCCTTGGTTATTTCAGGAAAGGTCAATGGTAGGTCTGTCGGTAAAATTTTCGTAGATGCCGGAGCCACTTTGAACCTCGTATCTTACAAGTACTTCAAAAAAATTAGGGAAGGACGATCATGACATTATCCCTTCCAATGTTCAGTTGGCTGATTTCCTTGGGGAAGTTACTGAAGTCAAAGGGGCAATAGTGCTGGACTTGATTATAGGGTCCAAGTCGTCCAAAACGACTTTCTTTGTGATAGAGTCTGATGGTTCATATAATCTGCTGCTCGGAAGAGATTGGATACACTCTAATCAGTGCGTACCTTCAACTTTGCATCAAGTCTTGGCATTCTGGAATGGCGAGAAAGTAGAATATGTTGAGGCAGATTCGGGATATGCTTCAGTCGGGTGGAATGACATTTGCCGAAAGTATCGAGACTGTGCACATGAAGGTTATGCTGTTGAAACTCTAGGGACAGATCCACAGTCCCTTGCTTATTGCCGCTTCGGGGATGTGAAAGCCGAATGGATCCCTAAATCAAGCTTGGCATTGGAAGAATTACATACTCTATATGGAAAGCGAGTCAGTATTGCAAGAAGTTTGTGAAAGGTATTTTACATATTTGGCGGAAATGGCGCATCAAAAGGTGGAAGCCTCAGATTGTATAGATGAATGGGAAGATCCATTGGTCAAAGAAGACAGGACAATGGAGGCTCAAGATCCATTGTTAGAAGTTGATATAGGGGAGCCTGGTTGTTTCCGCCCGATATATGTGAGTGCTTTTTTACAAGGGGGCATGAGAGAAAAGTTGGTTAATTTAACCAAAGAATATAAGGATTGTTTTGCATGGGACTATAATGAAATGCCTGGTTTGTCAAGAGATATTGTAGAACATCGCCTTCCAATCAAGAAAGGATTTCGTCCGCATAAGCAGCTAGCAAGGAGGTTTGCTCCAGATGTGGTAGATAAAGTCAAGGAGGAAATAGAAAGGCTGCTGAAAGCAAGATTTATTGAAACAACCAGGTATGTAGAGTGGCTTTCAAATATTGTCCCCGTGAAAAAGAAGAATGGGAAGCTGAGAGTTTGTATTGATTTTCGAGATCTGAATAATGCCACTCCAAAGGATGAATATCAAATGCCTATGACAGATATGTTAGTAGACTCGGCATCGGGAAATGAGATGTTATCCCTGATGGATGGTCATTCGGGTTATAACCAAATATTTATAGCTAAGGAAGATGTCCCGAAGACAGCATTTAGATGTCCTGGTGCAATCGGGACTTTTCAGTGGGTGGTTATGCCTTTTGGACTAAAGAATGCAGGAGCTACGTACCAGCGGGCAATGAATTTGATTTTTCATGATATGATTGGTAAATTCTTAGAAGTTTATATTGATGACGTGGTGGTTAAATCAGCCCAAGAAGATCATTTGGATTATCTCGAGCAAGTGTTTATTAGGACGAGGAAATACAAATTGAAGATGAATCCAGCCAAGTGTGCCTTCGGAATACAAGCAGGAAATTTCTTGGGATTTTTGGTCAATCAGAGGGGAATCGAAGTTGACAAGAACAAAACAAAAGCTATCATGGAGCTTTCTCATCCTACGTCAAAGAAACAATTGCAGATGGTGATCGGGAAAATAAACTTTCTAAGAAGATTCATCGCCAATTTGTCGGATTGAATGGAGCCGATGACACAGCTTCTACGGCTCAAAAAGCAAGATGAATTTATATGGGAAGAAAAACAACATAAGGCGTTTGATTCGATCAAAGCTTATCTAATGAATCCGCCTGTATTAATGCCGCCAAAAGTAGGCAAACCATTGAAATTGTACTTATCAGCTACCGATATAACTATCGGGAGTATGTTGGCTCAAGAAAATGAGAATGGGAAAGAACAAACGGTATATTATTTAAGCAGGGTGTTAACTGATGTTGAAAAAAGATATACCGCGATTGAAAAATTATGTCTATCTTTATATTTTGCTTGTATGAAGTTAAGGCATTATTTGCTGCCAACTACAGTACATGTGATCGGTAAGACTGATATAATAAAATATATGCTATCGCGACCTGTTATAAAAGGGCGTATAGCAAAGTGGGCCTTTATCTTGTCCGATTTTGATTTGATATATGTGCCGATTAAAGCAGTAAAGGGCCAAGCCATTGTTGATTTTCTTACCGAATACCCATGTTTACAAATGGAAGAAGGTGAGCAAAGTCTCAATCAAGTACTGCCATGGACTATGTATTTTGATGGATCGCGTGCTAAGAGCATGGCTGGAGCTGGATTGGTAATAATTTCTCCCGATGGGAAACTTACAAGGGTGCGTCTATAAATTAAATTTTGTATGTTCAAATAATCAAGCCGAATATGAAGCATTGATTATCGGACTGGGAATATTGATTGAGTTGAAAGCACAGTTCATCAAAGTATTCGGTGATTCACAATTAGTGGTGAAGCAATTAAGAGGAGAATACCAGTGTTTGAATGAGAATTTGATTGGTTATTACTATCTAGCTAAGAAGCAGTTAGAGCAATTCAGGGAGCACAACATAGTTCATGTTAAAAGAGATACAAATTTTGAGGCTAACGAGTTGGCTCAAGTAGCTTCTGGATACCGAATATCAAAAGAGCTAGCTGACATCACAACCACCATAACACTGTCGGTACCTTCTATTGAACAAAGAAAGATACCGATAGCAGTTAGCGAAGTAGTCCAAAAAGAGGATTGGAAGCAAAGTATCATCGAGTATTTGAAGAATCCAGATTCAAGAGATCGAAAGCTGAGAAGACAAGCCCAAAAATATGTCGTATTAGGAGAAGAATTATACCGAAAATCCTCAGATGGATGGCTCTTACGTTGTCTTGATGAAGATAATGCAAAATTGGTTATGGCAGAAACACATGAAGGCGTATGTGGAGCTCATCAAGCAGGAATCAAGATGAGATGGCTGTTAAAAAGGTATGGATATTTTTGGCCAGCAATGATGCAGGATTGTATCAATTATGCCAAAGCATGTCTTTCATGTCAAAAACATGGACCGTTGCAACATGTACCTGCTATGGAGCTACATTCTATTATAAAGCCGTGGCCATTTAAATGATGGGCAATGGATATAATTAGTAAGATTTACCCACCCTCTTCTCATAAGCACAGTTATATTTTGTTAGCTACAGATTATTTTACGAAGTGGGTAGAGGCCATTCCATACAAGAGTATAACACAAAAGATCGTGATCAAATTTATGGAGGAAAATATAATTCATCGATTCGGCTTGCCTGAATCAATTACTGCCGATCAAGGTACAGTGTTCACTGGAAGTGAGGTAAAGGAATTTGCGCGATCAAGAGGAATCAAAATGATTTATTCCACACCGTACTATCCTCAGGCAAATGGACAAGCTGAGGCTACTAACAAGGTTGTTATTGGTCTTATCAAGAAACATCTAGAAGAAAATCCAAGGGAATGGGATACTTTATTGTCAACAGTATTGTGGGCATACCGAACATCACGAAGATCAAGTACAGGTATCAGCCCTTATATGCTTACATATGGACAAGAGACAGTTTTACCAATGGAAATAACAGTGCAATCTTTAAGAGTCCAATTACGGAGTGAAATGTTGCCTGAAGATTACAAAGATTGGATGCATATAAATCTGGATGAACTGGATGAGGTTCGTGCGGCTTCTTTGGATCAATTGATTGCACAAAAGAGAAGAGTAGCCAGAGCTTTTAACAAAAGAGTTAAAGTTAAGCAGTTTGTGGTGGGGGATCTAGTATGGAAAGCGATACTGCCTTTTAATCTCCAAAATAGAGAATTCGGTAAATGGTCATCAAATTGGGAAGGACCCTATTTAGTTACCGAAGTGCTGAGTGGAAATGCATACAAGTTGATGGATGTCAATGGAAAAGAACTATCACGTTCTATAAATGGGAAATTCCTAAAGAAATATCATCCATCAATCTGGGAAACATAAGGAGATTTATTCATCCACTAGAAGTCAAAATACATTCTGATCTTGGTTACAAAGATTTGCAGATCCCTAACAAGTTTGAGATTTTGGGCTACAAGATTAGAATGTAAGGCAAGATTCGGGTGAAGTTCAGAAAGTTGTTCTTTGAGATACTCCATGTGACGAGAATGGAAGCGGACAACTTCAAACATTTCCCAAGCTTCTCGAAGCAACTGCCTGTACCTGTTTGAAGAAACTTCAACCATGGATCTAACTCGAGAGATTTCATCTCTGATCACTCTCTGTTCTACACAATGATGATTCAAAAAGAAAGTAAGGAGTCGACGTGCCATCTCAACGTCATCTTTAGCTTGAGTACAAGACTCCTGGGTTTGAGCATATTCAGCCTTAGAATCTTGCAATCGGGAAAACTCCTTTTCAATATGAAGTTGAAGAGCATCAGCTTCCACAACAACAGGTTCCAAATTCCAAATCTCCCTCACATTATGTTTGAATGCATCAAAGTTATCAGGGAATAAAGAACATAGCTCCCAGACCAGATCCAGAAAGGTAGAATCTGCAGACAGAAATACTTTGGATCTGAAGAAGTCTGTCAGGTTAGTAACTTCTACCTTATGATTGTTGTTCAATAATAAAGCATGGTGTCCTTGGGACAGCAGTTCGTGTAGTCGCCTCCATAAGGATCGATCACCTATAGAGAATGGAGCAAGTTGTCATGTTAAAGGGAATGAAGAATGGTCGTCAAAGATCAGGTAGAAAGTTTACCTTCATAAGTATTACGACTATTCTGTGATCGAGACCAAAGAAGCAGCCAAGATGAAGAACCATGTGAAGACATCATGAACAGGATTGTGAGTTTGCAGGGAATCTGTGGCAAGCTTAAACAGTTATAAAGGGAGCAGATCGTAAAGGATGATGTGTCAGAATTTTCTCGGAGAGATGGGATGGAGATGGAATTTGATTCATGCGTGTGGATAAGCAGTTATTAAGTTGGTAACCAGTAAGTTCAGAAAGAATGAATGATAGGAAAGGTAAGCATTTGATCTTTCAGTTACACAAGTTACAGTGGAACAGTTATCTTTGAGTTGATTCAGATATCCAAAAGAACCAGACAGAGATAAAGAGCGACATTTGGGTAGAATGTTTGAGTTACCGATTGCTAAAATATACAGCGTCAGGAATTTGCTTTATCGGGATATCCTACATTTGAATATACAGCATCGGGAATTTGCTTTATCGGGATATCCAACATTTGAATATACAGCATTGGGAATTTGCTCTATCGGGATATTTTACAATTAAGCAAATGCAAGGAAGACCAAGAATGGAATCCAACAAACGGTTTCGACATTTTATCTCCAATTAGCCAATTGGGTTTTGGCTTCAGTTACAAAGTCTCTTAATCTAATCTCTAGCCTGTAGTTTTCATCCATAATCTCTGCCCTTTTCTTCTCATGAACCCTAACTAACCCAATAGTATTATCAAACTCTCTCTCCAATTCCCTACATTTCTGCATCTTGCGTCTAAGTGTGGGAGAAAAGTTTGAGACTGTGAATTTCTGATCTATAATCTGAGCATCCACCATTCTCAGCTCTGCTTCAAGTTCTGCTTTTCTAGCCTCCAAGCTTTGAAGTTTGCTTGCCTCAACTTTAAAATGATTATAGAAGAGACGAGCATCTTCACGCTTGTGGGCTAACTCGTCCTGGATTGCCAGTCCTCGGCTTTCTCCAAAGAGAAGATGGGGGAGATGATCAAGATTGACTCTGATTGTAGACACAACATCTACAAAGTCAACAGCGAAGAGATCAATCTTGTCTTGAAAAGAATCCGACAAGATAAAGGATGGATGGCCAGAGCATATTTCCTGGAAAAGATTCCTCGCTTGGCGTTCTTTGTTAGAGTCAATGATCAACTTCCCATAACCAGGCTCTAATAGGTTTAAGAGCTATTCCCATTTAGCTTTAGCCACTTCTCTAGGAACTTCGGCAAGCATTGACAAAGTTGAAGGCCCTAAGGAGTCATCGGTCATTGAAGAACTGGGATGAGTACCTGCCAATATTCTTTCCAACTCCTCCCGTTCTGCTAAAGAGAAAATTTCTATCTGAGCAGATGGATTGGGCACAGCAGAGGATGTTGAGGGAGGTAAAGCAGTGATAATCTGAGAAGTTGGTGGCACTTGCACACTCAAAGGTTCCTGAATCGTCGTTTCTTCAGGCGTTGGAATCTCTTGAGGTGCAGAAGCAGGTATGTCAGAAGCTGCAGCTGTAACATATGTATATCAGATAACTGAATAGAAATTTCGAGTCAAATACAGGGCAATGACATTTACTAGTAAAAGCTAGAGGAAGATTTGCTTCAGGTTCTATGACATTGGTAGAAGTATCCTGCGTTGGTATACCCTCTTGGGAATATGAAATAGGAGGTTGATCTTGAATCAACTCAGCAGTAACTTCTATCAAAGAAGCAGGAATTACTGGTGAAAGATTTGGGGCTGATATGATAAGAGCCTTGTTAGGGGAAGCAACACTGGATGGATCAGTCTTGGGAGTATCTGGATTAATCAAAGGATATACAGGTTAGTGCTAATATGCACATTGTTAGTTTCCATAAATAGAGCAAGAGAAGTACCTTTTGGTGGGCGCGGTTTCATCATAGCTCGAAGCGTGAGCTCTAAAGATTGATCAGATGTTGGAGGATTCTCTGGAGATTCTGAGGAATGAATAGTTACTTTTCTAAAGCCGCGTTTTGCTGGTGCTTTCTTTGGAACAATAGAGTCTGAAGTCTTTCTTTTCTTGTTCACTGCGAAAGTATGATGTTAAATGAGAGGCTGAAAATCAAGCAAAACATATATCGAAAATCAGAATCAAATTACCTTTGGAAGGTTCTATTGACTTGGTTGGAGACATATTCACAGCCTCAATTGCTTTTGGTGCTAAAGGAGAAACAACATCTCTTATTTTTGAAAGAATCAGGTCCAGAGGATCTGAAAACACAGTCTTTTGATAATCCTTCCACCAAAGGTCAAAATCGGCTGAAGAATAATCAGAGCAGCCAGTGAATTCGATGACACGGGACAATCGGTAGATACTCCGTATCAACGTGGTCAGCTCATTAAAAGGCTGATCATCCTTCAGCTTGCAAGTTAATTTATCAAAAGAAGCAACAGAGAAAGTGTAAAGAGTAGGAACAGGAACTCCTTGAATTAACCCAAGTTGCCTGACACAGTATTGGGGAGAATAGATTTCAAAGCCAGCAGCAAACCTGCCTTTTGTCGAAAATCTCACGGGGAGATCAACAGAAGTCAAGACAGATTGCCAAAAGTCACTTTTGTTCTTCTGAAAAGCAGGAAGGTAAGATTTGAATTGAGGGGTAAAGAAAGGAGAGAAAGAATGTGGATTCTCCTTAATGGAATAAATTTGAGAAACAAAGTACCGAAAACAAGAGGATGGTGTTTTAGGAACAGAGACTAGTTTCCTGCTCAAAGTTTGGCAGACTAGTTGGTCAGGAATAGAAACCGAGAGAGGCTGGATAACTTGATCCTTGGAAAACCAAGCAGGGAAATAGAAGGTTGCCCATGCTTGGAGAAGCCAAAGGGGACCACCAAAAACGCCACTAACTTCATCTGAAGCAGTGGAGGAAGAAGCATGGGCTAAACCCCGATAGAGTAAGGCCAACATTGTCTTGCCTAAAGAAAGCCGGGTCCCTGAAGCTAAAGCAGAAGCAACAGCAACAAAATCGTTCGAGACCCTAACTATAGGGTGGCAGAAAAGGAATTTACAGAGCCAGTATAAAAGAAAAGCAGTGTGCTCTTCGTCGGTAATTGCATTTTCCTTTTTAAAGTAGTTTTTCATGAATGTCCCGTAGGCCATTTCAGAATCAGATAATTTGCCGAGCGGCGAATGAGAGTCTAGAGACAAGGTAGATGGGTCTCGTACCCAAAAGAGAGAGCCCAAGTAAGGCAATGTACATCAAGCAAAGTTACCGACATAGGAGAAAAAGGGAAAAAGAAGCGGTTGGTCGAAGATGACCAAAAACAGGACAATGCGCCAATTAGTTCCCGATTCACATGGTAGTCGAAACAACTAAGACGCAAAGCATCGTGGATGGAAAGGGTATTCCAAAGAGAACCCTTAGAAGGAAGAAGACGAAGGTACCATTGATAGAACTCGAGAATCGGAATCGAGAAAGCCCTAAGGCGAGAAGGACGAGAATACCACCGGTACGCCAAAATAGATGACTCGTGGATGGGAAGTACCTCAATCTGATGACGAGGGAAGCAGTTTGATAGGCATTGTGGAACGAAAAAGTGATTGTGAGCAGCGGGGCCAAGGATATAAGAATCTTCAAAATCATTCCGTACGAGAGAACGGATGAGGATCCTTCTTTGAAATTATCAGAATCCCGGAATAGATAATATCGGTCGAGGGCATCTGATGCAGAAAAGGAGAAAGTTTGGTCCTTGGAAGCTTTGGAAGCCATGGATTTTAGTAGAGTGTCGGAAAAGATTGCAGAGATTCAAAAAGGTGAAGATGAAGAAGAACGAAAAAGGAACGATTTTTATAGAAAGTGTTTTGGAGACGAAAAGGTAGGCGCGCGAAGCAAGGTGACGAAGTGACGTCAAGAATAGGTACTATTTCTTTGACATTTAAAAGAATTAAAAGTTCTTTTAATTCTTTTAAAATGGGGCATCTGTTTACACCAAAATTAGCATGGATGTCAAGTCGGTTTAATGTCAGAATCTGACGGACAATGGAGCTCAGTCGTCTGCCGAAGTACGTTTGGATAAAATTCGGGAATGTAGTAAGCATGAATGGCACCATGTCCCGAATTCTGTGATTGGAGAGAATCGGTAATTTTACCGAAACATGAAAAGTTTACATTTCGGGAAATGTTGAAGCTACCGAAAATCGGTAAGATCACAACCCAGTCACGAAAATTGTGACAACAGGAAGTTATGAGCAAAAAGTGGAGATAGTGAGCACGAGCAGATCATGGGAGATTATTTATTCAAATTGGAAGTCATCTCAGCGGTTGAGATCAAGTTTTGGTGGACAATGAAATTGGAAAACGTGGGTAGATAAGGCAGTTATTGAAAGCGCCAAGATTCGAAGTTCGAAAACAAAGAAGTAACCGACAAGCAGTTACAGGATAGGAGGAGATATAAATACTCAGAAGAAAGAAGAAATGAGGACCACGAAGAACAATGCAAAAACACTCAAGCTTATCTGCATTTTAGTTTCCTATGCATCTTTACTTCCTGTATTTACACTTTCCTGTAGCTTTAGTTAACTTTCGAGTCCTTTTCAGCTTTCATAGGAGTATTGTAACGTAGCTTGGAACTCTGTTGATCCCAGATCCATTTTCAATCCATCCGATTTCTATCCATTCCATATAATCCCGTGTCACACTTTATTTTTCGCCACAACTTTCCTAGTGATCAAACCACAGAACCTACCTTAATAAAAACCGAACACCGAAGTTTCGGTGAAGGATATTCCTCGTGAAACGAGCGAACAAAATGAAATCGCCATTCAGGAAAAGAGAATGGTACGAGTGTTGTTCCTTGCGTCACATGTGAACAGTTTGAAAAGAGAAAGTAGTCAATAAGAGAAAGTGTTGTTCCCGCGACCGACAATACACATTAAAAATGTTCCATCTTTCTTTTTCTTTTCTTCTTATATATGACATCTAGAAAAGGAGATCCATGAGAATACATAATGACTTCGACTTCAACCGTGAAAATATACTTATCTACTTTAGAAATTTACAGTGCTCACTAGGCATCACGGCAAAGAATCCTCCAAGGATACCCACAGTAGTAGAGTGATGGGAAAATTGTTCAAAAAGTCTTAAACCTGTCATACTTTTACCAATTTAGTCCTAAAACTTTTAATTGTGTCAATTGAGTCCTAAACTTTTTCATATTTTGTCAATTAAGTCCATCCGGCTAATTTTAGCCGGATACGTGTACGCCGACCGTCCTATGTGGCACGGCTGACGCTGACGTGGATAATTTCTAATAAGGATCGCCGAGCCTTCGTCGATAGCGAGCGAGGCCATCAGCAATGATTCACTCGCAGTGGACGGGACCAAAGTAGAGACGCGCTAGTGGATGCAGCGAGACCGAGCGCCGGAGATGCCGAGCCGGAGTGTGGTGAGAGTGCAGTGGCCTGGTTGAACAAGTAGAAAGAAAGGAAGAAAGAGAGGGGGTGGGCTGATTTTGGTGCTCTGTTCTTTTTTTTTTTTAATGTTTTGTTATATTTTAGAGTTATGTATGGGTAACATTCAAGCATGTAACCCACATGAACTGATAGGAGGATATTTTTTTCTGGCCAACAATGGAGGAAAACATGTCCCCAGTAAATATTAAGGTAATCGGAGGATGCTCCTTCTAGAGTTGCTTGGTTACCTTAACCCTTGGGATCATTGCTACCTTAAGGTCTCTACCGACTAACTCAACTAGGAGCTGACCGGCAGCATTATGCAAAGAAAGTTTTACATCGCCAGTGCATTGAATAAAAATCCATTGAAATGTGTTATTTGCGAAGCAGGGGACGGTGGAAGGTGGAAGGAAGGAAGAAAGGAATAAAAGAAATAAATAAATCATGCGACACTTGTGCCTTCTTTTAGTAAAATTTCCAATTTTACACTTCTGTAACTAAAATGAATTCCCATTGATTTGTTGACGTCATAATTTTTTTTAAAATGAAGTCGTCATTCAGGAAAAGAGAATGGTACGGGTGTTGTGCCTTGCGTGATATGTGAACCAATTCGAAAAGAGAAAGTGTTGTTCCCACATGAAAAACGTTCTATCTTTATGTGTTAAACACGACACCGACAGCTGGAACTTGGGCTCCGTCCACAAGTCCATCTATAAAATAACTTCGACTTCAACCACGAAAAAACACACTTATTCTGCTTCAGGAATTTTACAGTGCTATCCTCCATGGATCCCCAAAGCAGTCGGTCAACATTGCCACCACCGCCAGGTATGTTCCGTTCTTACCTTTGTTGTTCTGATTTGATCCCACAAGGCGATGGGAAAATCGGGGTAATTTCGCTTTTTGTGGGTTAAAATTTTACCATCTAAGTTTAACACAGAAAATTCCATGCAATGAATGAGCCTCATACTAGTCATGTATAGATGATCTAAAGCATACAGGGTGTAATTAATTTTTCTAAGTTCACTCATGTTCCTTTTTGTTTTTGGTAACAAAGAGGTCCTCATAGACGTGAGCTCAGAAGGCATAGTAACTAATAAAGCTTCCCAAGATGGCCGCGGACCAACTGAAGGTTTGTCACTTTGAAATTTTCATTTTCGTGTTTCCTAAATCTTGTGTTTCAAGCATTTTGAATTTTTTTTATCCAAAACGTTTTAAATTTAACAATGTACAAATGTTAACATTTCAATTCAAATATAATGTTTTCATAATTTTTAAAATCTAAATAATATCTTGAATTATAATTGAGGAAGCTCCAAAAAGAAAACTTCTTTACTTCCAAGAGTAAAAGAACATGCTCGTAATTTATGAATGATATTGTAGATAGATCAATGGCAACGAGAAATAAAAACTCACTAATAACACATTTTCCAAGTCATAAAAGTTAGAATCCTACAAAATACAATACGTATCTCAAAAATAATTCTCGCGATCTCTGTTAAGTTTGACGTTAATACATAAAATTTCATGCAATGAATGAGCCCGACAGTAGTCATGTTTAGATGATCTAAAGCATACAAAGTGAAATTAATTTTTTTAAAGTTATTTATGTCCAATTCTCTTTGTGGTAACAAAGAGTTTCATGTAGACATGTGTTCATAAGGCACGACAACTAAGGGTGCGCATAAATATCATTCTGTGCCCGGGAACTATTTCTGAACAGAAATGATTTTTTTTTATTCTGTGCCCGGAAATAATTTCTGAGTATTTGAAGGCGTTTGATAAACTGACCAAAATTTCTATTCCTAGAGTAGAAAAGAACAGAAATGCGTTTGGTAACTACACAAAATTTCTGTTCCCAAATAATATTTTAATAATATTTTGAATTGTTTAATTTTTTTTTTCTTTCTACCCATTTTCTTCTTTGGCCATGGCCGGTCGCCGGCGACCGGCGGCCGGCACCGGCCACAGCCCAGGGCCGGCGAGGGCGTCACGGCCCTCGCCGGGCGAGGTCGGCTTCGCCGTGGGTTGCGACGGCGAGGCTCGGCCTCGCCGGTTTGGGCGAGGCCGAGCCTCGCCGTCTGGGGCGAGGCCGACCTCGCCGTCGCGACCGACGGCAAGGCTCGGCCTCGCCCGGGCGGCGAGGGTCCAGCCCTCGCCCTCGCCGGCCCTGGGCTGTGGCCGGCCGCCGGCCCAGCCCAGGGAAGAACAACACAAAAATAAGAAAAGAAAAAAAAGAAAAAGAAGAAAAAAAACTGATTCTCAAAATTGTGCCGAGAAACAAGAAGTAACTTTTTTTTACTTCTTGTTTCTCTTCCAAAACTGTTTCTCGGCACAAATTTTTGCAAAAATGTGCCCGGAAAAAAAAAATTTATCAAACGCATTTCTGTTCCCAAACTATTTCTGGGAACAAAAGAACAGAAATTTTCATCGTTTGGCACGTTGCCAAACGGGCCCTAATAAAGCTTCTCAAGATAGTCGCAGACCACTTAAAGGTTTGTCACTTTGAACTTTTAATATTTGTTTTTCATAAATCTTGTTTACATTTTAACTTTTTTAATCCTAAACATTTTAAATGTCGCAGCATACAAATGCTTCATTTCAATTCAAATATAATGTTTTCTTAATTTTGAAATATGAACAATATCTGGAATTATAATTGGGAAAGCCCAAAAGAAAAAACTTTTTACTTTCAAAGAGTAAATGAACGTGCTCACAGGAAAAGGTCTGTTGAGTAAACAGCAGCCCCTTCGCTTGCATCTGCGTTTCATCAAGAACTTTGAGCAGGTGCAATTGTCACAGAAAGTGCGAAAGCCTGAGAAATTTTGATGTGCAATTCTTGCAGTTATGCCAATGCCAGCGGTCAATAAAGATTATCGACAATTGTTTGTAGCCGCACAGAAAGGTGAATGGAAAACTATAGAGAAAAAACTCAAGGAAGATCCCGAAGTAATGACGGCCAAAGTTATGAAAGTAGAAGATAAATCAGTTACTGTGCTTGATGTTGCGATTATGGCCTCACAAGATCAATTGGTCGAGAACCTGATCAAGCGCTTTCCTCCAGATAAAAAAGAGTTCGATTTCAGTATTTCCCTCCGGAATGCTGCCATGAGAGGAAGAATAAAAATGGTAAAGGCATTAGTGAACAGAGTTGATGCTAAACCTGAAAGTGTACCCGATGCACTGGAGATTGCTACTAGATATGCTCCTAAGCAAAAGGACGTAATTTGGTATCTGGCCAAACTTACAGAATCCGCCCCAAATTATGATACCATGTCCAACCTTATTGTGGCCGGCCATTCGGGTAAGAAATTACACTCGCTCATCTCTTTTCCATCACTCTTTACTTGGATTAACTTTTTGTTGTTGTGTCCCAAAAGACATAGCTTTGTATTTAGCTAAGCGATTCCAAGGCTCAGTGTTACGTGACGAAAACAATAGCATTTTGGGATACTTGGCGAAGATGGAGTCTAACTTCCGTAGTGGAGCTAGACTCAATTTTTGGGAAAAATCTATTGATAAATGTAGGTACTTCTTGCGCTTTTTTTTATCTGATGCGCACAATCCGAGCAACTCTATCCACGAAGATAGTCTCTAATCACTCTATCTATTCCCAGTTGTAGGTATCCTTTTATACCTGGTCGATATTGACAAATCCGAAGAAACGAAGATGCCTCGAGGTATTTCTGATAATCTGTTTAATGGATGGAGTAACACGGCAAAAAGCATATCATCCAGGGATCCCATTGACAAAAACGTTAAGGGACAAGGACTACATCTATCTACACAAATAAATATTTAAACCATGACGTATGTCACAAATTAATATCTAATGTAACATTTGTAAAGTTAGTCGAGAAATCTTACTCAATGTCAAATTGCCAAGTGGAATTGGATCTCAGATCATAAAGGTTGATGGATCCAAGTTGTCTAGCACAGTTAAGCACTGTTAAATTTGGTTATTGTCTAATATATCTTTTTGTTCATCATTAATTCCTAATTTGTTGACATGATGCTTGTCTCCTCTTTGTGGTGGTGGCACTAGCACCTAAGTGGTTCAAGATATCACTCTGGAATCTTGCCACAAAACCAGGTACACAAAACTGCTGTGGTATTTATAGAAGAAGCACCTTATTTCATCCATGGGTAGAGATCCCTAAATTTAAAATGTAAATTGATATGTTCAGTATATCCCGATCGTATATAGTAATATGGACCGACTCTCAATTTATATATTGCAACACGATTCAATAAGATTCAATTCTAAGTCTAAACGTCATATATCTATTAGGGGAATCTGTAAAAATAATCAATCGAAACCAGATCTATTGATATGTTGCAGAATCTACCAATTTTTTTTTTAAAAAAAGAACTATTAATTTCTCATGACATTGGGTGTTCATCGACAGATTCATCTGTTCTCTTACGCATGCATTTTGATTTCCAAGCCATACAAAATTTGCTTCATCGTTTGGAAAATTGCTTATATGTAGGTGCATCACTTTTGATCAATAGGATTGGATTGAGGCACAAATGCTCGCTTGAGTTTGCTGATCTAGTTCTTAATGAGATGAAGACTCATATGGAAACTCCCAAAATACTTGAGCTTCTTTCCAACATTGTCCTTGAGGCTGCATCTCGTGGAATCTCTGAAATTGTCAAGTTGTGTTTCGAGCATTTTCCAGAGTTGACATGGAATGAAAATTTCACAAAACAACTGATAAAAGAAGTTGTGAACAGACGGTATGTGGAGTTGTTTAGACTAGTGAATGCGGCCAGAACAATTCCATTTTTGACTGCTAATACGATGAGGAAAGACATCCTGATGAAGGCAGTAGTAGAATGGTCACCAAGATGTCTACTGACAGATGTTTCTGGAGCACCTTTTGTTATGCAGAGGGAACTCCAGTGGTTTAAGGTCGGTTCACCTTATTTGTTGGTCACTCAATTGTGCTTTTTTATTTACATTTACATTGATAGGCGTCCTTTATTTTTCTGAAGGTACTGGAAGATACAAGTGATCCCTCTTCTAAAAGTCTGAAATTTAAGGTTGGTTCACCTTATTTGTTTGCCACCCTTTTGCGCTCTTTTTTATTTAGATTTACATTGATAGGCGTCCTTAAATTTGCAGAAGATGCTGCCAGGTACGATCGATCCTGCTTTAAAAAGTCTGAGATTGCCAGATGATGAAAAACCATATTGGGATGATTTTGTCGAAAATCGCAAACAATTGCTCAAAGAGGCGGGGGAGTGGATGAAGGATACATCAGCATCTTGTAGCCTTGTCTCGACTCTCATCATTACGGTAGCTTTTGCTGCAACTTTTCAAGTACCGGGAGGCAATAACGATGAAGGGATCCCGATCTTTCTGAAAAGGGTCTCTTTCATGGTATTTGCGGTTTCAGACGCTTTTGCTCTCTTCTCCTCTGTCACCGCCACCTTGATGTTCTTGGCTATCCTAACTTCACGCTATACTGCAGAAGATTTTCTCATGTCACTACCGGGAAAAATGATACTGGGCCTCACTTTTCTCTTCCTCTCCCTGGCCTTTATGTTGGTGGCATTCGGCTCTGCTCTTACCATCGTACTGAGCGAACGATTCCTCCAGAGCGAGCGATTGATGTGGATTTACATTCCAATTACTTTGTTCGCTGCCATCCCTGTCGTATTATTCGCAATCCTACAACTTCCCTTGTATTTTGAAATGGTCGTATCCACCTATTGGCCTCGCCTCTACCGTCCCTTGAAGCTTTGGGAATAATCCTGGCTTATTAGTAGACAAGGACATTTGTGATGATCTTTGTTTGCCCTTGTTAGTGTGTGTGAAATGCGAATATTATGGTGTTTACTCATGTTTTAAGACTTTTAAACTGTGACATCAGCCATACTTAAACTAAAGTTTATGTATGCTGTCAAGTGCACACCTTCTGTCAATGTGTTTTTTTTATACTTCATTGCTCATTGTCGGATTAAGGTGAACCCAAATTTTCAAAGAATTGGCAACGTGGCCATCAATATTCATCCATTCAAATAGAGCAACGATCCCCACAAATTCTCCATACTACACAAGATGGCCATCGATCCCATCATGCTCTGCTTCTTCGCCCGCGTCCCTCTCTGCGCCTAACCCTTCGTGCTACGTCACCCATCAACCATGCGCGGTGCACATCAGCATCAACACCACCAACTCCATCAGCAACATAGCCATCAAAACCCCGCACTCCAGCCTCACCAGGACTTTAGCCGCTTTTGGGTTTCTCTGTGATCTCAGCAGCGAAAGGTCTGACGTTTCCTTGGTGAACAGCGCCAGGACGCTAAGCACCTGGCTGGACAGCGAAGCGAGGAAGATTCAGACGTGGGTTGTGAAGCAGAAGCGAGTGAGCTGGGAATAGAAGCCCACAAAGAGGAGACGAGCCACATGGACAATATTAAGAGGAACACGAGGCCGGGCGAAGTTGGGATATTCTGAGGAGCGTTATGCAAGCGAAAGTTGCTACAGAGAGGATGAACAGAACGAAATTTAAGGAAGAGAGCAAGAGATTCGGGAATGAGCAAGAACTTAGTCAACTTTACCGCAGACATTTTCTTTTTTGTTTATGAGGGTCTACTTGGGTGTTTGTTATATGATGGAGTTGGGTTTTTTGTTGTTCAAATATAATGGGTACTGATGAATGGATATAGAGCAAGAGGCGAGAATTTGAACTTTAAAGAGAGGCAAAGTTCGAAGTTCCATGGAAAGGGCCCTGCTTTACTTATTTCTCGTCTTGGGTTGGCGCAATGGGTGGGCATCACTCATTTCGCTTCCTCCCATGCGTTTCAAAAGCCGAAAGGCACGGAATCGTTAATAAGGCTTATTAAAATATGAGCGAAAATTTCCATTAAAAAAAATTGTAAGAGAAGATTTTGAAAGCTTAAGCCCTTTCTCTTTCTACAAAATGACATGAGAATTGTATCAGAGACTAGAGAGAGAGATGAATGAAAAATTGGGTGGTGAAAGTGAAGAAATGAGGGAAGATTCTGAAAGCTTCCCTCCCTCCCTATATGAAAGTATGGAGAATTGTATTGAGAGAGAGAGAGGAGGCATGAAAATTAGGATTGTTAAAGTGAAACATTGAGATAGAACATAATGTTGCCAACTAATCAAAAGTATATGTTAGAAAAATATTCATAAAAATGCATATAATCAAGAAAATGTTTTGAGCTACATTTTGCACATCACTTGAATAGGTACTTGCTAGCATGTCAAGTGCATCTCCCGACTCTAGCAAATGCTAGAAGCATAAAACAAGAAGGAAAACGAGATAAGTTCCATAAAACCATATACCAATCTACAGCATTTTTTAAAATAAAGAAGTGATTGCTCAATTGCATGATCAAAGTCGTGTATGAAATGTGCACGAACATCCATGACAAAATATGACGAGAAATGCCTAATCACCGTTTCAAATCATCTTCCTTGGCATGAAATATATCCCATTGACATTTACCGTACTTTTGTGAAAAATGAAGAGTAGAAACAACTGATGAAACGGATTGCATATGCTTAACCACCAAAATACTTCACTTCTATGCATTAACATTATCGGCCTAATTCCCTTAAAAAGGACAATATTTAGGACCCGTCATAATAATTCTAACTCAAACTTTTGTTTGTTTCATAAAAAATCACCAACTTTCCCTCTAAATACAAATCTGGCCCCCGTTAATTTTCCGTCCAATTTTATCGTTAAAAGTGTGACGTGTGTTGACACCTAAATCTTGACTATGCCGCCAAATCATACATTGCATAAAAAATTAGGAATTGGCCAGACCTAAAAAATAATATCAATATTGTGCATTCACATTTTTTGTATTTCATCACTAAGAGCATACCATTTTCCATCAAATTCGGTGGAAATAATGTCAAGTTGTGGGAATTGGGATGGACACAAGATAATGGTTGACCAAGAATCAATACAAAGTCATGGGGAGAATTATGAAAAAAGTCATAAATCTATAGTAATTGTGTCAATTTAGTCCTAAATATATTTTTTTTTTCCAATTGAGTCTCAAACCTTTTGCATTTGTGTCAATTCAGTGCATCGGGCCAATTTTGACCGGGAAATCGCTGACATGGATGCCATCCGTCCTACGTGATGTAGTCAGCGCTAACGTAAACGATTTTTAATAATGTTTTTCGAATTTTTTCTTTTTTCTTTTCTTTCTCTTTCTTTTTTTTTTCCTTCCCTTCTTCCTCTCTCCGATTGCCGGCCTCCGGCGAAGCTTGCCCCCTCCGGCCTATGGCGAGGGGACGAGGCTTGCCATCGCTGGGCTGGCAAGGTTGACCTTGCCATCGTCTGGCGAGGGCGAGTCTCGCCAAGCGATGGCAAGGTCGAGCCTTGCCAAGGGCAGGTGAAGCTCACTTGAGGCCGAGGTTGCCTCTGGCTGGTTGTCCGCCATCTCTGAGGCCCAGCGATCGGCTAGAGGAAGAAGGGAAGAAAAAAAAAAAGAAAGGAAAGAAAAAGAAAATAATAAATAAATAATTCAAAAAACATTAAAATATTATTAAAAATTGTCACCCAGACCGTTGACGTTGCTCCACAACCTCCGATTACCCTTTCTCACGACGGTTGGCAATCATCAAAATCCCCTTTGGTGAGCTCAGCCAAGACCCTCTTTTTGGTTTGTAGTTTTTCAAGCTTCAAGAAGTCATTTTTATTGGCCACCACCTTAGCTTAGCCGTCTCCGAAGCTTTGTAGACCTATGCCATGGTCTTAATCTATTATCAACTGTTTTGGGAATTGAAACTACAAGAGCATTGTCCTTCTTGAAGTTGCAAATGGAGACCATTGACAACCTCCATGTCGTGCAGTAAAAGGTCACATGATTAAAAGTGGGCTAACATAGTGCAAACATCAAACAAACAGAAAAACAAGGTAAAATACTGAATTACAATCATGGTGACAAATTTGCTTTTGCCTAGAGTACAATCTCTCTTAATCTTCACCAAACGATCATAAAAGAACAGGCAAATAAACTTAACTTCTACTATAAATATTAACAAAAGAATCTCATTTATCCACAACAATGCTTAACATATCTTGTGAATTTTTCGATCTCATGCCACTGTACATGTTGGTCACTTCTACCTGCACCAAGAGACGAAACAAGAAAAAAAGAAAGTAAAATCGCCCATTATAAAGAAAGGGAACGGGATAAGAAACAGATGACATGAGGAAATAGCAAGAAAATCAATAAAAACTCAATAAACCTTCTCTCGAATTGCAAATTACTGAGGTCCATCACTCGACATCTTTTCACCACTACCACGTTGATATTGATAAAAGGAATGAACTCTGATCAGATCAGTGATTTACCAAAAAATAAAGCAAAGCAAAGTTTGCTATCAAAAGAAATTTTTTGGTAGATCACTGCCCGACTAGAGGTACATCTCTAATCACTTTGCTATAGCGCCTTTCTTTTGCTTTTGTGAATGATCAATTTGATGGAAATCATCTATATTTATAGCCTATGATTCCTATGCACTTACATTTCACCTCGTTGGATAATATGCCAACCTAATTATGACTCAAAATGGGTTGGATTCGTTGCCAATCATACAATGTCAAATATTGGGTTAGGTTTTAATTCCTATTGATCCTCCTAATTAAATGTTCAGGACTCATTGGTTATCAGAATAAGAAAAGTGTCGCTGATATATGCACTTACATTTCATGACGTTGGACAATATGGCAACCTAATTATGAGTCAAAATACGTTGGATTAGTCGCCAATCATACGATGTCAAATATTTGGTTGGGTTTTAATTCATGTCGATCCTCCTAATTAAATGCTTATGACTCACTCGTTACCAGAATAAGAATAGTGTCTCTGACCTATGCGCTTGCATTTCATCGCGTTGGACAATATGCCAACCTAATTATGACTCAAAATGGGTTGGATTAGTTGCCAATCGTACAATGTCAAATATTTGGTTGGGTTTAAATCATGTCGATCCTCCTAATTAAATGCTTATGACTCACTTATTACCATAATAAAAATAGTGTCACTGACCTATGCCCTTACATTTCATCACGTTGGACAATATGCCAACCTAATTATGACTCAAAATGGGTTGGATTCATTGCCAATCATACAATGTTAAATATCTGGTTGGGTTTTAATTCATATTGATCCTCCTAATTAAATGCTTAGGACTCACTCGTTATCAGAATAAGAATAGTGTCGCTGATCTATGTGCTTATATTTCATCACGTTGGACAATATGCCAACCTAATTATGAGTCAAAATGGGTTGGATTAGTTGTCAATCATACAATGTTAAATACTTGGTTGGGTTTTAATTCATGTCAATCCTCCTAATTAAATGCTTATGACTCACTCGTTACCAGAATAAGAATATTTTCGTTGATCTATGCGCTTACATTTCATCGAGTTGGGCAATATGCCAACCTAATTGTGACTCAAAATGGGTTGGATTAGTTGCTAGTCATACAATGTCAAATATTTGGTTGGGTTTTAATTCGTGTCGATCCTCCTAATTAAATGCTTATGACTCACTTATTACCATAATAAGAATAGTGTTGCTGACCTATGTGCTTACATTTCATCACGTTCGACTATATGCACTTACATTTCATCATGTTGGACAATATACCAACCTAATTATGACTCAAATTGGATTGGATTAATTGTCAATCATACAGTGTCAAATATATGGTCGGGTTTTAATTCATGTCAATCCTCCTAATTAAATGCTTTCTAAGTTAGTGACTATAAGCAAGCAATCATCGATTTCGTTTAATGTTAGGGCTGCATTTTGATCAGTCGCGAGTAATGAAAGTGCGAAGAAACTCACTCCATTCCAATTTTGACATGTAATAGGCATGAAAATGGCCATACTCTTGATCTATCATCATCGATTTTATTGTTCTCAATTCCAAAATGGCCATGAAGTCTAAGGCCAATATAATGTGTCCATTTTGTCACGTCTTGGTAATTTTTACTCCCACGGGTATTTTCTAGGGGGAGATGAAGAGGGTTTCTCCCTTATTCCCTCTTCACTACTCTTGTATCATTTAGTACATCGATGTCAGAGCACTAGGTCGATATTAGCTAACCATAAGCAAAATATATTCTTTTTAAACACTAGCAAAAGGGCACAAACACGTGTGAGAAGTTTTTTAGAAAAAAGCTTACATGATTTGCTTTTTTAGGGGAAAAATTAAAATCTAAAATGTAGCTGTGATTTAGGGAGTACGATGGACTTGTGATGGCCCTTTTGCAATTATTGAGTATAGTCATTTTGTGCAATGTTTGAGGTTAAAAGATTGTTTGAATGTGCTTTATAACACAGAGAGAAAATAAAATAAATTATTTTAAGCCCTCTTTAAAAATAAAGTTTTATGTGATGCAGCGATAATTGATAAAAGGAAAAAGTAACAAACAAAATCGGTTAGTGCTTCACATAACCGCTTTGAGTGCACAAGTCAAATTTGTCGAGAACCTGGTTGAGCTCTTGCCTCCACATTCGGAAGTGCTTGCAATGGTTGATTGTGATGGCCGCACAGCCCTCCACAATGCTGTCCTTTGTGGAAGGATAAGGATGATCGAGGCATTAGTTGTTGGATCCTTAATCCAACGTTGGGTTATATGTGAAATAATAATGCAATGCATACTGTCATATAAAATTAAGCCCTTTAAAAGTGATAAATTAAGTTAAGGTAATTTAGGGCTTTAATGTATCAAATAGGGTGTGGCCCTTTAATGTGTAGAGACTAAAAGGGGAAATTACAATTTTATGATGGGCAAAATTGTAATTTCTAAAGGGTAACATTAGGGTTACCTTATAAGAGCGGTTATGGTCCCCAGAACGTACGCAAGTTACTGATTCTTCTTCATCCCATCGAAAGAGAGAAATACAAAGAGAATTCAAAGGGAACTCTCAGAAAAAAAAAAAAACGTATTGTTCTGGAAGGCTACCCGCACGACACCGAAGAACAGTCTACGCTATGGATTCAGGTTCGCTTCCGTGTTTATGCTTTCTCAATGAATTATACATGTATGATCCTGTTTCGTTGATGGTTTTCAACGGTTCATCGGTTTTCGGAATCTAACAATTCGTATCAGAGCAGTATACATGTTAATTCATTGGTTTTAGGGTTCGGTTTTAACAATTTGTGATATTAGAGTTCGTGCGGATGTTTGCGCAACGAAGCAAAATCGATTTTTAATACTATACAGTATTTTTTCGAATTTTTAAATTTGTCAAAAGTGAATTTTGATGTTAAATCTGGAATCCTGACGGCGAGACGATTCTGAGGATGGGCAGCGCGCCTCCGTCGGAGGCCGCACGCGCCTCCGTCGGAGGCCGCACGCGCCCGCACGCGCTCCACGCGCCGTCGGGCACCGGCACGCGTGAGATTCACGCGCCTGAAGCACAGGCGCAACAAAATTTTTTTTTAATGAAATAGCAATTAAAATTCAAATTTTGGTGGAGGAATATATATCTTGAAATAAATTGATTGAAGCAACATGTCCACAAATGGACCTCTCTTGTGTAAATTAATTTATTTTAAGATATAAAAGGTATGCGCATGTGATGCATGTGGATTTTTTAACCAGCCCAAAGGAAGGTTAATATTTAACAAAATCACATTTGCAACTGCGGTGATTAACATGTGATGATTATTTGGATTTTGTATGTGAGTAATAAATCGACCCAAAGGAAGTTTTATTGTTTGACATACTATTATTATCAATGTTTGATTACTACAACAAGATATCACTTACTAGTTAATATTGTTGTCCAAAGACAAAATATTAATGTGGTGCTCGATGTCTTGAGATGGGAATTACCTTGATTTGAATTGATATATTGCTTTGAGACTTACTGTCACGCCCCGCACCCTACGAGCGCGCGATCATCCCGCGATGGTCGATCATTGAATGCGACGTCCCAGACACGTCGCCGACCCAACCCAAACATCAGAGATTAGGCACGCGCGGAAACAAATAGAAACAACCCGGACAATTAATAATGACAAGGGGTAACAATAGCACAAAACAATAACTGTAATTCCTACACTTGGCAGATACATACGATGTCTACAAAAAGACAATTCCTAAGCTAGGCCACAACAACAGAACCACATTCCTCAAAAGGGACAAAGGTTTACAAACTTAACTCCTCTACAAAGGGGGACTCAAAATACAATATACTTGACCCGTCCTCGATCTCCGAGATACCCTTGCAGTGTCTCCAATCACTCACGGTTGCGAATCTGAAATGGTTATATAATAACCGTGAGAACGAGTCTCAATAAGCAACACCCTAAACCCCACGTAGGCCAATGCGTACCCAGACAAGTCGTACATGCAATCTACCCCATAACATATAAAATAAAATCGCATCCTTATACTTACCTCACCATCGAACCCATGTAAACTCTGCACGTTAGTCAAATCGCGACAAGACAATAATACTAACTCAATAACATATCACGATCAATCAAACGCCAACCACACTGGCACTCAATCAATCCCACCAATTCAATCACACATTCAATTAGCCAGTCCAATCAGTTCAATCAATTCAATCACACACAACTCGCATGCGTGGTCGAACAACTTTCCACGACCTCCCAGGTCCTTTCACACTGCCCGCGCCACTGCGCCTCAGGCCCAATCTCACAGCCCGCGCCACTGCGCCTCAGGCTCAGCCCTCAGATCAAGCCGGGCTCGGTCCCGCGTAACCACGCCTCAGGACATTTTTCCCCTTCCATTGACCCGCGTAACCTACGCCTCAGGTCTGGTCATGCCTTTCTCGCCACACCCGCGTAACCTACGCCTCAGGTTGGCAGCCCTCCGATCAATCCGGGCTTTTCTCATGCACATGCACCACAACACAATTCGCAATTCTCACAAATCGTACCAATCAAACTCAAGGCATGCTCACCACAATATTCCATCAATCCGACCTTCAAGTCGGTCACATTCAGCTATCAACTCCACTCACAAACGCCACGATAGGCCAATCATTGACCCACCAACAATAGCCACAATTATGCACTTACAATCATCTCAATTCCAAATCACAAGCTCACGATTCCGACATTCAAGTCAACACATTCAATTGATTCCAATTCACCCACAAGCGCCACGACAATTCAGTCATGCTATTTACCTCAGTCAATCACTAAATTAGCCACACAATTATCACCACAATAATTAATAAATCGGGCACACTCAATCTAATTAGCCCACGCCTAAATTAATTCCTAACCCGATACTAATCACATCCTAAACAAGTCTAAAAATACCCAAAGTACTAGGTAGGGTTTAGGAAGTCACTTACCTAAGTTTGGCTCGGTAAAAGTCAGCTCGGGCCTAAAATGGCCCGAGTGAACAGTGTCTCACTCGGCGTGGGCAAGGGCGCGATGGGCGCGGGGCTCGGCCACGGTGCTCGGCCATGGGCACAGCCCTCGGCCACGGGCACAAGGCCCGGCCACGGGCTCGGCCACGGGCACACGCATGGGCACGAGCGCGGGCACGGGCGCCTGAACGGGCACGGGCGCAGCAACGGGCACGGGCACGGGCACGGCGACGGGCGCGCGGCTTGGTCGCGTGGGCGACGAGCCGGCTACGGCTTGGGCTGGCTGGCCGGGCTGGGCTGGCTGGCCGGGCGGCGACGACCGCCGCGGCGGCGGCGACGGCGACGCGGCGGCGACGGCACGCGGCGGCGGCGGCGGCGGCGGCACGCGGCGGCGACGGCAGCGCGGCGGCGGCGAGTGAAGGAGAGAAGTCACCGGGGTGAGGGTGAGGGAGAGAGAGAAAAAGAGAGAAAGAGGTCGGGACAGAGGGAGAGGGGCGAACCGGCGGTGACGGGGCGGCACGGCGACCTCGTGGCGGCGACGGGCACGCTGGTCGAACCGGCGGGCGGCGAGCTAACGACGGCAGCAGCGGCGAACGGCGGAAAGTTAAAGGAAGGAGAGGAAGTTGGGTGAGGCGGGTGGTGCGGTTAGGGGCGCTCGGCGGCGGTGTCGGGGCGCTCGGGCGTCGGGACGGCGGCGAGGAGTTGGCCGGGCTAGTTGGCCGGCGGCTGGCGGGTTTCGGTCGCAGCGAGACGCAGCGGCAGAGCTGCGGCTCGCAGCGGAGGAGGAGAGAAAACAGCCGGTCGGGGCGGCGGCTGGCGGACGGCGCGATGTCGGCCGAGCTGGCTGGCGACGTCACAAGCGGCGGAACGGAACGGGACGAGTCGGCTGGGCAACGCCGGGCCGCGACAGGCGAGGTGATGAGCTGAGATCGCGCGCTCGGGAGGGGAAGGAGGCAGCGTCGAGGCGGCATTCCCGGGCGACACGGCGGCGCGAGGAGGACGGCAGAGTCGGCGGCTGGTGGGACGGCGTCTAGCAGAGGCGGAGGGGCGGTCGTGCGGCGTTCGGTCGGGCGAGCAAACGCACAAGCAGGACCAGTCGGGCGAAGGAAGAAGGAGAAGAAGAAGAAGAAGAAGAAGAAGAAGAAGAAGAAGAAAGAAAAGGAAAAGAAGGAAAGAGGAGAGAGAGAGAGTGTGTGGTTGCATGGGGAAAGGGGGAAACGTGCGCATGGCAGGGGGGGTGGGACGTGCGCGGAGGGGACGTGCTCAGCGCGGCAGAGGGAGGAGGGAGAGAGAGAAAGAAAGAGAAAGAAAGAGAGAGATAGAGGAGAGAGAGGATAGACGCAGGAGGCGTGCGCGGGTGTGGACGCGGCAGAGGAGAGAGGAGAGAGAGAGAAAGAAGAAGATAATTTTTTTTTTATCTTCGAGCGCGATCCGACGGACACGGTTTAAACTAAAAATCGATTTAATGGTAACGGTTCAAATATTAAATGCGATCCGATGACCCAAATTCAAAATCGAAAGCGATCTACCGGTCCAAAATAAGCCTCGCATAAAAAAAAGGACAGGCCGAATTAATTAAATCAAACTATAGCGAGGGAGGTCTACTAGTCCAAATTCGCACCCGGTCAAAAACTCACATTTTTCCATTATTCCTGACAATCTCAACGCTGGCTACGATAATATTGACACCGTCCAATTTATTTCGTCCTGAAACTCCCGAAAATCGACTGCCAAGTTCGAGGTCTAAATAACGGCCAAATTCGATCGAATGCGATTCTAGCGAAATCTCAAGATTTAAAAATAATAACCGGGAGTGATCAGTTCCCGGGCGAGATTTTTACTATAAGCGCACTGACGAAATACCCGTTTTATAAATCCCAAAAATGGGCCAAAATTCGGAATGTCACAACTCTTCCCCCCTTACAAAAATTTCGTCCTCGAAATTTACAATTCAACCCAACTATTCAAGCAAATGAGGGTACTGGTGTCGCATCAACTCTTCACTTTCCCACATCGCATCTTTGGTTCCATGGTGTTCCCAAATCACCCTGACTGTTTCAATTGACTGCTGAACCAACTTGGGACCCGTGATGCTCCTCTCACCCACTCATCCCAACAAACCGGTGTTCTGCAAACCCTGCCATACCATGCCTCAAACGGTGCCATTCTAAAACTCTGCTGATAGCTATTGTTATAGGCAAACTCAACCAAGGGCAATTATTCTTTCCAACTTTCCCTAAAATCCAATGCACATGGTCGCAGTATATCTTCCAAAGTCTGAATCGTCCTCTCAGACTAGCCATTCGTCTACGACTAATAGGCCGTGCTAAACTGTAACCTTGTTCCTAATGCCGTATGAAGACTTTTCCAATAAGCGGCAGTAAACTTAGGATCACGGTCTGAAGTGATCGTCACTAGTACTCCATGAAGACGAACTATCTGTTGCACGCACCATCTTGCGTACCTTCCTAACGCGAAGTCCTTTCGCATTGCCAGAAAATGTGCTGATCTTATCAGCCGATCTACTTTAACCCAAATTGAATCATGGCCCCTTTGGCTTCTTGGTAGTTTCATAACAAAGTCCATCGCGTTATGCTCTCATTTCTATTCGGTGATTTCCAATGACTGCAACAATCCACCCGGCTTACAATGCCGTGCCTTCACTTGTTGGCATGTTAGATACTCGGTCACGTGCTTGGCTACATCTACTTTCATGCCTTCCATCAATAATGCTGCCATAGGTCCTGATACATTTTCGCGCTACCCGGGTAAATACTGTAATTACTATGGTGAGCTTTTGACAAAATCCCCTCCTTAAGCTCGGCATCACAGGGTACACTCAACCGTCTACGGAACCTCAGTATTCCATCCTCGGATACCTGAAAATCCAATTTCCTTTTTGTGGCATCCTTACTCAGAATCTTTTGAATCTCTGGGTCCGTCGACTGTAAAGCATTAATCTTAGTTTGGATCTCCGGTTCAATCCTCAATACGACAAGTAGACTTGAAAACATGGCTTACTTCAAACTTAAACTCTGAATCTCGGACTCATTCCAACAAGGTCCATTCTTTGACCATCATATGCGCAACGCTCGATTTCCAACTCAGTGCATCCGCTACCTTATTAGCCTTTCCGGGGTGATATAAAATATCGCAGTCGTAGTCTTTAAGGAGTTCCATCCAAGGACGCTGTCTCAGGCTAAGTTCTTTTTGAGAAAACCGATACCTTTAAACTCTGATAATCTGTATAAATCTAAAATTTCTCCCTACACGAGTAATGCCTCCAAATCTTAAGGACAAATATAATTACGGTCAATCCCAAGTCATGCATCGGATAGTTCAGCTCATACGGTCTCAATTGACACGATGCATATACCACTACTTTCCTGTGTTGCATTAGCACGCATCCCAATCCTCCTAACGACGCGTCACTGTGATTCTCAAATCCTCCCGGACTTGACGAGATCGCTAACACTGGCGCGGTCGTCAACCTCTGTTTCAATTCTTGGAAGCACCTTTCGCACTCATCCGTCTATTCAAACCTCGTCTCCTTCTTTAACAACCGTGCCAACGACGTAGCTAGTGCCGAAAACCCTTCCATGAAGCACCTATAATAGCCTGCTAGACCCAAGAAGCTCCGAACCTCAGTTACTGACGTCGGCCTCGGCCAATTCGTGACGGCTTCAATCTTTGTCGAATCCACTACAATCCCTTCCCCAGTATCGCATGTCCTAAGAACGCCACTCAATGAAGCCAGAATTCGCACTTACTAAACTTAGAATAGAGTGCGTGTTCCCTTAAAGTCCATAGATCTCTTTTCCAAATGTAACTTATGCTTAGCGGGACTCTGCGAGTATACCAAGATATCGTCTATGAACACGATTACAAACTAATCCAGAAATTCCTTAAATACCCGATTCATTAAATCCATAAAGGCTGCAGGGGCATTCGTCAGTCCAAACGGCATCACCGTAAACTCATAGCGTCCATACCTCGTCCTAAATGCCGACTTCGGCACGTCCTCCTTCTTGATCCTCAATTGGTAGAAACCAGTCCTCAAGTCAATCTTAGAAAATATTGATGTCCCTTATAACTGGTCGAACAGGTCATTTACCCTTGGCAACAGGCGTTTATCCTTAATAGTCACCTGATTCAACTGTTTATAGTCGATGCACAACCTCAAGGACCAGTCCTTTTTCCTCACGAACAACACTAGCGCTCCCCATGGAGACACACTCGGACGAATAAAAATTTTATCCAATAACTCCTGCATTTGAACCTCCAATTCCTTCAATTCTGACAGCGACATCCAAAAAGGGTGCTCGCTAGATTGGTTCCGTCCCAATGGCTAACTCGATTACAATTTCCACTTCTCGATCAGGTGACAATCCCGGCAATCCCCGAGGAAAGGCATCGGGAAGATTACACACCTCGGCTATGTCATTTAGCCTTGGTTCCTCAACCAACTAGTCAACCACAAAATAATTATCTTTATACACCTCGAAGACAAGCTCAATCCATCCAATTTCAATCCAACAGTCTCCCAAAACAAATCACCCATGTTCTTTATAAAATCCGAAATTTCCAAGCATAACTCACCCTTCCAAACTCGTCCAAGAATATCGTCAGTAATTTAGAAATCCTTAAGCCGATTGTGCCTATCTACTATAAAATTGATTATAAGTCTTACCTGACCACTCAAGCGATAACTTCAAAATCATCTCCTATTGTACCTAATACCATCTCATAACGCATCTAGACTTTCAAGGCACATCACTCACTTCCTTCTCAGCCACAACATACACTTTTCCTTACGTCCTTAGCCGACTCTAATTAATCTGCGGGCCAGCTCTCGCTTAATGTCCTACCTGCGGTCGCTGCGATTGCATTAGTGACCTAACCTGTCGGTTCAACAATTTCTCACTTGGTGACCTTACTGTCCACATCCACAACATGCTCCACCTCTACCTTGGCAATGGCCATTCCTACATGCGGCGTTGGAGCAATAGTTCAGCTTTCGAGAGTTCTTCCTTACCGGAGGGACAAGTCTCATATTCTCTGTCATAGACTTCTTCCCAAGTTCTTATTGTCCCTAGCTGGCGTGTACCGCAATCCCTATACGGTAACCCTCTCATTCATATCCCTTTCAACCGTTTAAGCCTTGTCATACAGCTCATTACAATCCCTTAAGTTCATTAACATCAACTGACTGCGGAGGTTCGGTTTCAGTCCATCCCGGAACCTCCTTGTCCTATCCACACGATCATTAACTATCCTTGGTGCGTACTTAAATAACCTTACCAACTCTACCTCGTACTGATCGACTGACATTCAATTTTAGTGAAGCCGAAGAAACTCTGTCATTTTCTGTCCTCACGTGCTCTCTGAAAGTACCTCCCATTGAAGGCCTCGATAACGACACCCCAGCTTGGAAATATGCCCTATGAAGTATCCTACTTCGGGGGCCCTCTTACCAATCATTTACATTTCCTTAAAGTTGATATATAGCCAGGGTCACTTTCTCCTCACCAGTGCACCCGAATACCTCCAAAGCAATGTAGCCTCAGGGTCACCTTTACCATCGAACTTCAGAGGTATCAATTTCAGATATTTCTCAACCAGTTATTGCATCTGTCTGACTGCATTAACTTGCCATTGACCTTGATTTCCGGCACAGTTTAATCAGTTTAAGGTGTGCTACAACTGTCAGAAAGAGACTTGGTCTCTGAATGAGCTCATCTCACACTGTGTCCAAGAGGAGGAAAGGCTGAAGCAAGATAAGACAGAAAGTGCTCATCTAACCTCAACTTCCAAGGATAAGGGAATGAAAAGGAAGAAGGATAAAGAAGCTGCAACCTTGGCAAACAAAAGGAAACAACAACAGAAACAGGATGATCCGGAAAGCACAGGTTGTTTCTTTTGTAAAGCCACGGGACATGTGAAGAAGAATTGCACCAATTATCACGCATGGCGTGCTAAGAAAGGTGTGCTTCTTAATTTGGTTTGTTCTGAGGTTAATTTAACTTCGGTACCTAGACACACTTGGTGGGTAGATTCTGGTGCAACAACTCACATCAGTGTGTCTATGCAAGGTTGCCTGAGTTGCCGAAAGCCAAGTGATGTTGAAAGATACATCTATTTGGGCGATGGCAAGACGGTTCAAGTTGTAGCAATTGGAAAATTTAGATTATTATTAAAGACTGGATTATATTTGGATCTTGATGAGACATTTATTGTACTGTCTTTTAGACGGAACTTAATTTCCATTTCTGCTTTGGACAAATCTGGTTATTCTTGTTCATTTGGGAATGGAACATTCAGTTTGTTTCAAGATTCAAAATTAGTTGGTTCCGGTTCTTTATCAGTTTATGATAATCTTTATTCACTTGATGTGATTGCTTCTTTTAATGAATCCCTGCATTTGAGTACACGAGGTACAAAGAGAAAATTAACCGATGAGAATTCAGCTGCTCTATGGCACAAGAGATTAGGTCATATCTCCAAGCAAAGGATAGAGAGACTTGTGTCAGATGAAATTCTCAATCCTTTAGACTTCACAAATTTCGAAATTTGTGTTAATTGTATAAAAGGCAAACAAACCAATAAAAGGAGATTTGTAGCCAACAGGACTTCAAACGTCTTAGAACTTATCCATACTGATATTTGTGGACCGTTTCCAACGGCTGCTTGGAATGGTCAGCAATATTTTATAACGTTCATAGACGATTTTTCAAGATATGGCTACATATATCTCATTAAAGAAAAGGCGCAGTCACTGGATGTGTTCAAAACATATAAAATCGAAGTTGAGAATCAACTCAACAAGAAAATTAAAAGCGTCAGGTCTGATCGTGGTGGTGAATACTACGGCAGATATGACGGTTCAGGTGAGCAATGTCCAGGACCGTTTGCTAAATTCCTAGAGGAATGCGGTATCGTCCTACAGTACACTATGCCGGGTTCGCCTACAATGAATGGTGTTGCTGAAAGACGAAATAGAACGCTTAAGGATATGGTGAGGAGTATGATTTGTTCTTCTACCTTATCAAAATCACTCTGGGGAGAAGCGCTTAAGACTGCAGCATATATCCTTAACAGGGTTCCAACTAAAGCAACTATCAAAACCCCTTATGAACTTTGGACTGGTAAAAAGCCTAGTCTAAAGCATTTACGCGTTTGGGGATGTCCAGCTGAGGCAAGGCCTTATAAGCCTAATGAAAGGAAACTGGATTCAAGAACAATAAGTTGCTACTTTATTGGATACCCTGAAAGATCAAGGGGGTACAAATTTTATGATCCTACAGCTAAGTCGATTTTTGAGTTGGGAATTGCCCGGTTCTTTGAGGATGTTGAGTTTGCGAGAGAAGATACAGTTAGGGACCTTGACTTTGAAGAGGAATCTATTAATGTTCCTACACCTGCCGTTGACATTGATCCCACAAATGCCATTGTCATTGATCGGGACACAACTGATCAGGACAATGAAAGAGAACCTCCCATTCAAGAAATTATTCCAGAAAATCAAACTCTACCACCTCAAGAACATATGCCATTAAAAAGATCCACTAGAGAGAGGAGAAGTGCAATGCCAGATGACTACATTGTATTTCTCCAAGAGCATGATTTTGATATTGGAATGATGGAAGATGATCCAATTACCTTTCGTCAAGCCATGGAAAGTTCGAACTCTTAGAAGTGGAATGATGCCATGAAGGAGGAGATGAAGTCCATGAGAGACAATGACGTTTGGGATCTTGTCCCATTGCCAGAAGGTGTGAAGCCCATTAGTTGTAAATGGATATTTAAAACCAAAAGGGATTCAAAAGGCAATGTGGAGAGATATAAGGCTCGTCTTGTCGCAAAGGGCTTTACACAGAAACAAGGCATTGACTATAAAGAGACTTTCTCTCCAGTTTCTTCGAAAGACTCTTTTAGGATTATAATGGCATTGGTGGCGCATTTCAATCTTGAATTGCATCAGATGGATGTAAAGACAGCGTTTCTCAATGGTAACATTGATGAAATAATATATATGGTGCAGCCAGAAAACTTTGTATCTGAAGATCCAAAGAGTATGGTTTGTAAACTTAAGAAATCCATCTATGGGCTCAAGCAAGCATCTCGACAATGGTATTTTAAGTTTCATCAAGTGATCGTCTCATTTGGCTTTGAGATGAATTTGGTTGATGAATGTATATACTATAAGTTCTGTGGGAGCAAGTACATTTTTCTGGTTTTGTATGTTGATGATATCTTGCTTGCCAGCAACGATATAGGCTTATTGCACGAAACCAAGAGATTTCTGTCTAATAACTTTGAGATGAAAGATCTTGGTGACGCCTCTTTTGTATTAGGTATACAAATACACCGGGATCGCTCTTGGGGTATTCTTGGATTATCACAAAAGAGCTATATCGAAAAGGTTCTCAAAAGGTATGGCATGCAAGATTGTAAACCAGGTGATACCCCTGTATCTAAAGGAGACAAGTTTTGTCTCAATCAGTGCCCTAAGAATGATTTTGAAAGAAAGGAAATGGAGAAGATTCCTTATGCATCTATAATAGGGAGTCTGATGTATGCTCAGGTTTGTACGCGTCCGGATATTACGTACAATACTAGAATGTTGGGCAGATATTTAAGCAATCCAGGAGTAGACCATTGGAAAGCAACCAAACGGGTCTTGCGATACTTACAGAAAACAAAAGGATACATGCCCACATATCGGAGGTTGGATCAGCTTGAGATCATTGGTTATACTGACTCCGATTTTGCTGGATGCCAAGATAGTTTGAAGTCTACATCAGGCTATGTCTATCTGTTAGCCGGAGGTGCCATCTCATGGAAGAGTGCCAAACAGTCCATAACGGCCTCTTCAACTATGGCAGCAGAATTCATAGCATGTTATGAAGCATCCAATCATGGAATATGGCTGCGAAATTTTGTCACGGGACTACGGATAGTGGATAGCATTGAAAGACCACTCAAGTTATTATGTGACAATAAATCAGCAGTTTTATATTCTAACAACAACAGAGGCTCGTCGAAGTCAAAGCATATAGACATCAAGTTTCTTGTTGTTAAAGAAAGAATTCAGAGTGGACAGTTGTCTATAGAACATATTGGTACAAACTCCATGCTTGCGGATCCGCTTACTAAGGGATTGCCACCCAAGGTGTTCCATGAGCATACTGCTCGTATGGGTGTTATGTTTATTGAGGATATTCAGTCTTAGTGGGAGTTTGTAATTTAAATGTTCTTAATATAGACATTTTCAGTTATTTCGGTATATGGATTTTTGAGGTTATTTTCTGCAGAAATATCAGGATTTATTCACACTCTAATTTTGGTAAATTCTGATCTCACTAAGGTTTAAGGTGGACCAGTTGGAAATAGGCATGTTAATATCACATTTCATGAAATTTCCATGCTACACATCCACATCATAATCCATGTCATTCAGTTGTATCAATTTTGTGACCATTGATGGGTTGAGTTACGATAGATGTGACAAAAGCCGCTTTGATCCTATATTGATATAATTGATGGACCGGATTGGTTAGAGATACATTTCGGTAATGACAGTAAAGTTGAGCTCAAACAGTTGTTATTGCAAAGCATAATTATAAGGATACACATATAATCCAAGTGGGAGATTGTTGGATCCTTAATCCAACGTTGGGTTATATGTGAAATAATAATGCAATGCATACTGTCATATAAAATTAAGCCCTTTAAAAGTGATAAATTAAGTTAAGGTAATTTAGGGCTTTAATGTATCAAATAGGGTGTGGCCCTTTAATGTGTAGAGACTAAAAGGGGAAATTACAATTTTATGATGGGCAAAATTGTAATTTCTAAAGGGTAACATTAGGGTTACCTTATAAGAGCGGTTATGGTCCCCAGAATGTACGTAAGTTACTGATTCCTCTTCATCCCATCGAAAGAGAGAAATACAAAGAGAATTCAAAGGGAACTCTCAGAAAAAAAAAAAACGTATTGTTCTGGAAGGCTACCCGCACGACACCGAAGAACAGTCTACGCTATGGATTCAAGTTCGCTTCCGTGTTTATGCTTTCTCAATGAATTATACATGTATGATCCTGTTTCGTTGATGGTTTTCAACGGTTCATCGATTTTCGGAATCTAACAATTGGTATCAGAGCAGTATACATGTTAATTCATTGGTTTTAGGGTTCGGTTTTAACAATTTGTGATATTAGAGTTCGTGCGGATGTTTGCGCAACGAAGCAAAATCGATTTTTAATACTGTACAGTATTTTTTCGAATTTTTAAATTTGTCAAAAGTGAATTTTGATGTTAAATCTGGAATCCTGACGGCGAGACGATTCTGAGGATGGGCAGTGCGCCTCCGTCGGAGGCCGCACGCGCCCGCACGCGCTCCACGCGCCGTCGGGCACCAGCACGCGTGAGATTCACGCGCCTGAAGTACAGGCGCAACAAAATTTTTTTTTAATGAAATAGCAATTAAAATTCAAATTTTGGTGGAGGAATATATATCTTGAAATAAATTGATTGAAGCAACATGTCCACAAATGGACCTCTCTTGTGTAAATTAATTTATTTTAAGATATAAAAGGTACGCGCATGTGATGCATGTGGATTTTTTAACCAGCCCAAAGGAAGGTTAATATTTAACAAAATCACATTTGCAACTGCGGTGATTAACATGTGATGATTATTTGGATTTTGTATGTGAGTAATAAATCGACCCAAAGGAAGTTTTATTGTTTGACATACTATTATTATCAATGTTTGATTACTGCAACAAGATATCACTTACTAGTTAATATTGTTGTCCAAAGACAAGGTATTAATGTGGTGCTCGATGTCTTGAGATGGGAATTACCTTGATTTGAATTGATATATTGCTTTGAGACTTACGTGAGCATGTTTTATTGGTTGTATTTGAATTCAGCTATTACTCGTGCGAATATTACTGCCAGCATTTATTCAATTCCTATGCTAAATGGCACCAACTTCAAGTCATGGCAAGAGAACCTTCTGATAGTTCTCAGAGTTATGGATCTCGACCTTGCGTTAAGGATCGATTCTCCTACACCACTTAATGATCAAAGCACCTCTGATCAAAAGAGGGATATGGAAAGGTGGGAGAGATCAAATCGCATGTGTATGATGATCATGAAGAAAGCCATTCCAGAAGCATTCCGGGGCACAATGTCTGAAAAGATAACCACAGCTAAAGAATTCCTTACTGACATTGAAAAGAGATTTGTCAAGAGCGAAAAGGCTGAAATTGGTACGATCTTGACAAATTTAATTTCAATGCGCTACAAAGGGAACGGCAATATTAGGGAGTACATCATGGAGATGTATCATCTTGCTTCTAAGTTAAAAGCACTTAAGCTGGAACTCACTGAGGACTTGCTGGTGCATCTGGTTTTAATATCTCTTCCGGCACAGTTTAATCAGTTTAAGGTGTGCTACAACTGTCAGAAAGAGACTTGGTCTCTGAATGAGCTCATCTCACACTGTGTCCAAGAGGAGGAAAGGCTGAAGCAAGATAAGACAGAAAGTGCTCATCTAACCTCAACTTCCAAGGATAAGGGAATGAAAAGGAAGAAGGATAAAGAAGCTGCAACCTTGGCAAACAAAAGGAAACAACAACAGAAACAGGATGATCCGGAAAGCACAGGTTGTTTCTTTTGTAAAGCCACAGGACATGTGAAGAAGAATTGCACCAATTATCACGCATGGCGTGCTAAGAAAGGTGTGCTTCTTAATTTGGTTTGTTCTGAGGTTAATTTAACTTCGGTACCTAGACACACTTGGTGGGTAGATTCTGGTGCAACAACTCACATCAGTGTGTCTATGCAGGGTTGCCTGAGTTGCCGAAAGCCAAGTGATGTTGAAAGATACATCTATGTGGGCGATGGCAAGGCGGTTCAAGTTGAAGCAATTGGAAAATTTAGATTATTATTAAAGACTGGATTATATTTGGATCTTGATGAGACATTTATTGTACTGTCTTTTAGACGGAACTTGATTTCCATTTCTGCTTTGGACAAATCTGGTTATTCTTGTTCATTTGGGAATGGAACATTCAGTTTGTTTCAAGATTCAAAATTAGTTGGTTCCGGTTCTTTATCAGTTTATGATAATCTTTATTCACTTGATGTGATTGCTTCTTTTAATGAATCCCTGCATTTGAGTACACGAGGTACAAAGAGAAAATTAACTGATGAGAATTCAGCTGCTCTATGGCACAAGAGATTAGGTCATATCTCCAAGCAAATGATAGAGAGACTTGTGTCAGATGAAATTCTCAATCCTTTAGACTTCACAAATTTCGAAATTTGTGTTAATTGTATAAAAGGCAAACAAACCAATAAAAGGAGATTTGTAGCCAACAGGACTTCAAACGTCTTAGAACTTATCCATACTGATATTTGTGGACCGTTTCCAACGGCTGCTTGGAATGGTCAGCAATATTTTATAACGTTCATAGACGATTTTTCAAGATATGGCTACATATATCTCATTAAAGAAAAGGCGCAGTCACTGGATGTGTTCAAAACATATAAAATCGAAGTTGAGAATCAACTCAACAAGAAAATTAAAAGCGTCAGGTCTGATCGTGGTGGTGAATACTACGGCAGATATGACGGTTCAGGTGAGCAACGTCCAGGACCGTTTGCTAAATTCCTAGAGGAATGCGGTATCGTCCCACAGTACACTATGCCGGGTTCGCCCACAATGAATGGTGTTGCTGAAAGACGAAATAGAACGCTTAAGGATATGGTGAGGAGTATGATTTGTTCTTCTACCTTACCAAAATCACTCTGGGGAGAAGCGCTTAAGACTGCAGCATATATCCTTAACATGGTTCCAACTAAAGCAACTATCAAAACCCCTTATGAACTTTGGACGGGTAAAAAGCCTAGTCTAAAGCATTTACGCATTTGGGGATGTCCAGCTGAGGCAAGGCCTTATAAGCCTAATGAAAGGAAACTGGATTCAAGAACAATAAGTTGCTACTTTATTGGATACCCTGAAAGATCAAGGGGGTACAAATTTTATGATCCTACAGCTAAGTCGATTTTTGAGTCGGGAATTGCCCGGTTCTTTGAGGATGTTGAGTTTACGAGAGGAGATACAGTTAGGGACCTTGACTTTGAAGAGGAATCTGTTAATGTTCCTACACCTGCCATTGACATTGATCCCACAAATGCCATTGTCATTGATCGGGACACAACTGATCAGGACAATGAAAGAGAACCTCCCATTCAAGAAATTATTCCAGAAAATCAAACTCTACCACCTCAAGAACATATGCCATTAAGAAGATCCACTAGAGAGAGGAGAAGTGCAATGCCAGATGACTACATTGTATTTCTCCAAGAGCATGATTTTGATATTGGAATGATGGAAGATGATCCAATTACCTTTCGTCAAGCCATGGAAAGTTCGAACTCTCAGAAGTGGAATGATGCCATGAAGGAGGAGATGAAGTCCATGAGAGACAATGACGTTTGGGATCTTGTACCATTGCCAGAAGGTGTGAAGCCCATTGGTTGTAAATGGATATTTAAAACCAAAAGGGATTCAAAAGGCAATGTGGAGAGATATAAGGCTCGTCTTGTCGCAAAGGGCTTTACACAGAAACAAGGCATTGACTATAAAGAGACTTTCTCTCCAGTTTCTTCGAAAGACTCTTTTAGGATTATAATGGCATTGGTGGCGCATTTCAATCTTGAGTTGCATCAGATGTGTTGACACCTAAATTTTAGCGACCATTTAGTCGTAATTTGTATAGAAAATTAGGGATTAAATTTTTAACCCCTAAACAAAAATATTTAGGTTGCATAACATATAGTTTAAATTCATTTTAGATTAATTGCATTTTGCATCGGACCGGCGGTGACGAACGAGCTTAAATTTCATCGAATGGGACTCGGCTCGCTTGGAATGCAAGGGCCGGGAATTACAAGTCAAACGGGCTCGGTTGTTTTAATTTGAGCTTAATTCAGCCCATTATCCTTAATTAATTCAGCCCATTTAAATTAAATTAAAATCTAAGCCTAAGTCTAAGCCCATTAGGACTAGGAAGCCCGGTTAATTAACCTAGGGTTGCGATATAAATATATCGTTATGCATCATAATCAAAGGGGGACTCTCATAATTTCCAGAACACAATTCCTGAGAGCACGAGAGAGATTGACGGCTGAAAAAGAAGAGAAGTTCTGTCCTCCCGCGGTGGTTCCTTTGGTGCTTGGCAACCATCCATCATCGCCGCACCAACGCTTCCGTCGTTCGAGAGATGCGGCCATTGAAGACCCACTGCCAAAGCAATAAAATCTAGTCAACACTAGACATGATCAAGCGATGGTTTTTGTCTTGATTGGTCCAAGCTGAGAGTGACAAAGGAGGGGAGATATTCACGAAGAAAAGAAAGGAAGTAGAGGCTGTGAATAAAAAAATCAAGTGAAGACAAAGGGGTGTTGCTGCTTTGCTGTTCGCTGGTCCAGTTTCTCGTTGCAGCTCTCGCCGTGCCGGTCTCTGTTTCCTATAGCGTTCTCAACATTCCACGAGCGTCCTTGAAGCTTTTCGCTGGTCTGGTTCGTTGGTGATCGTCCCGGTGTGTCAAGTGATCTCACTCAAACGGCAAGCTGAGTTATCTAAAGCTCTCGCTGGCCGCGTTGTGAGCACCTCACCGATACCGCGACACCGAGAAGTCTCCATCGACGGTCCTTGCCGTGGCACTGTACCTCTAGCCAAGGCGCCATTGTCCTTGTCACCGCAGCCGGTTGAGCCCCTCATCGACGGTCCTAGCCGAACCGCCACTGCGAACCCGCCAAGTTGCTGTTCAGCCGGTCATCGCCCCCGTCGTCTTCAACGCCCGTGAGCCACCGTGTCGTCGCCACCACCGCCGTCTCGATCCGCAAAGCCCGATCCCGATCCACAATTCGAATTTGGAAGTTATCTGCAAATTAGGTAATTCAACATTATCCGATATTTTCAGAATATTTAATTTCCTAATATGGGTGTTTGAATATTTCGTGAATATCATGTGGATATTTAGATATCTTAGGATAATGTTCGATATATCCGCAATATTTTTAAATATTCAAAATTAGGAAAACTTCCTAATTTAGCAACGTATCTGGACGACTATTCGACCTTATCCCTAAGGTTCGATATGCGGCGATACGGAAGATTATTATCCTATCCATAACCACTTGGGTACGATAATGATTTTTATCCGCTTTCCAAATTTGAATAATCGGCTTTCCGTCGATATCTATAACTCTATAGATATGACCGATAGTTTGATTTTTGTGCCTAATCCGAGTTTGAAACAAATATGGCGGATCGCGTGGACGTTTTGAATGTGGTTGCTATCCTTGTTTATTTAATTGCTTTCCTTTTTCAAATAAACAGAAAATTTGAAAAAATATTAATTAGATTTGAATTAGAGTTTTTGCATGTCTAGGAATCCTAAATATATCTAGAAGATAGAGTAGTTATTTAATTTAAATTAGGACTTGAGATGATCTATTTCCTAGTTTAAATTAAGTAATATTCTAATCTTAATAGATTATTCAGGTTATTCATTATTTCGAATTTTAACAAAAATCCTAAAGAGAAATCATGCTAGGGTAGATTAAGTCATCATAGTTTGCATGTTAATTTAGGCATTTTTATTATTCCGAATTTAAATTGAGAAAATACCAAAAATAATCATTCGTCCTGTCATTAGAAATAGGTCACGTCGTCGCACGACATATAGTTTGCATGCTAGGTTCCATTAATCGCATGTCATTTTCGCATGTCATTGCATATAGGCTAGATTTCATTTAAATAAGTGAAAATCCAAAAAAAGAAATTGAGTGAATTGCCTGTTAATTAGAAATCATATTAGGGTGTCAATGTGATTTTCTAGCTAACAATGCAGATGCTTACGTTGCTTCCAGGTAAGTAATTCTTCCAAACTTGCAATTTATTTAATGCTTTCTGGATGTTAAATTGGTGGCTTGCGCACTCGCATGAACACCTCACATGTTAGTAACTAAGTTGAAATGGATCCAAACTACCTGCCAAAACATTTTTGAAAAGAAAAGGTACCGAAAGGGCGTTAGACCAGATCTAGCGTAATCAAGTCCTCGGGCTTAGAATCTCTGGTTCGTAAAAATAAAACATATCTCCCTATGTTTTATTTAGGTTTCTAATCGACCTACCACAAATAGATTAGTGGCGACTCCAAGCATGAAAACTTTTGCATGTTAAAAACTTAAACCCTAAGTTGCGAATTGGTAGGGCTTGGGAGGGCCCGAGTTAGGTTTAGTCTTAACAATCCATTAGCCTGAGAGAAATTTTAGGTCGCGACAAGATGGATGTAAAGACAGCGTTTCTCAATGGTAACATTGATGAAATAATATATATGGTGCAGCCAGAAAACTTTGTATTTGAAGATCCAAAGAGTATGGTTTGCAAACTTAAGAAATCCATCTATGGGCTCAAGCAAGCATCTCGACAATGGTATTTTAAGTTTCATCAAGTGATCATCTCATTTGGCTTTGAGATGAATTTGGTTGATGAATGTATATACTATAAGTTCTGTGGGAGCAAGTACATTTTTCTGGTTTTGTATGTTGATGATATCTTGCTTGCCAGCAACGATATAGGCTTATTGCACGAAACCAAGAGATTTCTGTCTAATAACTTTGAGATGAAAGATCTTGGTGACGCCTCTTTTGTATTAGGTATACAAATACACCGGGATCGCTCTCGGGGTATTCTTGGATTATCACAAAAGAGCTATATCGAAAAGGTTCTCAAAAGGTATGGCATGCAAGATTGTAAACCAGGTGATACCCCTGTATCTAAAGGAGACAAGTTTTGTCTCAATCAGTGCCCTAAGAATGATTTTGAAAGAAAGGAAATGGAGAAGATTCCTTATGCATCTATAATAGGGAGTCTGATGTATGCTCAGGTTTGTACGCGTCCGGATATTACGTACATTACTAGAATGTTGGGCAGATATTTAAGCAATCCAGGAGTAGACCATTGGAAAGCAACCAAACGGGTCTTGCGATACTTACAGAAAACAAAAGGATACATGCCCACATATCGGAGGTTGGATCAGCTTGAGATCATTGGTTATACTGACTCCGATTTTGCTGGATGCCAAGATAGTTTGAAGTCTACATCAGGCTATGTCTATCTGTTAGCCGGAGGTGCCATCTCATGGAAGAGTGCCAAACAGTCCATAACGGCCTCTTCAACTATGGCAGCAGAATTCATAGCATGTTATGAAGCATCCAATCATGGAATATGGCTGCGAAATTTTGTCACGGGACTACGGATAGTGGATAGCATTGAAAGACCACTCAAGTTATTATGTGACAATAAATCAGCAGTTTTATATTCTAACAACAACAGAAGCTCGTCGAAGTCAAAGCATATAGACATCAAGTTTCTTGTTGTTAAAGAAAGAATTCAGAGTGGACAGTTGTCTATAGAACATATTGGTACAAACTCCATGCTTGCGGATCCGCTTACTAAGGGATTGCCACCCAAGGTGTTCCATGAGCATACTGCTCGTATGGGTGTTATGTTTATTGAGGATATTCAGTCTTAGTGGGAGTTTGTAATTTAAATGTTCTTAATATAGACATTTTCAGTTATTTCGGTATATGGATTTTTGAGGTTATTTTCTGCAGAAATATCAGGATTTATTCACACTCTAATTTTGGTAAATTCTGATCTCACTAAGGTTTAAGGTGGACCAGTTGGAAATAGGCATGTTAATATCACATTTCATGAAATTTCCATGCTACACATCCACATCATAATCCATGTCATTCAGTTGTATCAATTTTGTGACCATTGATGGGTTGAGTTACGATAGATGTGACAAAAGCCGCTTTGATCCTATATTGATATAATTGATGGACCGGATTGGTTAGAGATACATTTCGGTAATGATAGTAAAGTTGAGCTCAAACAGTTGTTATTGCAAAGCATAATTATAAGGATACACATATAATCCAAGTGGGAGATTGTTGGATCCTTAATCCAACGTTGGGTTATATGTGAAATAATAATGCAATGCATACTGTCATATAAAATTAAGCCCTTTAAAAGTGATAAATTAAGTTAAGGTAATTTAGGGCTTTAATGTATCAAATAGGGTGTGGCCCTTTAATGTGTAGAGACTAAAAGGGGAAATTACAATTTTATGATGGGCAAAATTGTAATTTCTAAAGGGTAACATTAGGGTTTCTTGATAAGAGCGGTTATGGTCCCCAGAACGTACGTAAGTTACTGATTCCTCTTCATCCCATCGAAAGAGAGAAATACAAAGAGAATTCAAAGGGAACTCTCAGAAAAAAAAAAACGTATTGTTCTGGAAGGCTACCCGCACGACACCGAAGAACAGTCTACGCTATGGATTCAAGTTCGCTTCCGTGTTTATGCTTTCTCAATGAATTATACATGTATGATCCTGTTTCGTTGATGGTTTTCAACGGTTCATCGGTTTTCGGAATCTAACATTAGTTAGAAGTAATCCCAAGTTGACGCAGCTTGCAGATCGTAAAGGGCGTGTTCCTTTGGCAATAGCTGCTCTGGAAGCTTCTAAGCATAAGGAGATTGCCTGGTTCCTGGCGGAAAAAACAACAGACGATGGGCCAAGTCACCCCTTCAGCTGTCCCTCTGCGATTGATTTCATTTTGAATCTCACCTACGCTGGTCATCTTGGTAAGATCACCATCACTCCTTATCTCTGTTGGAATATTTAAAATAATAAACCACACCTTCATCTAACAACTTATGTTTTTAGAACGGTTGGCAGTGATCTTACCAAAATCTTTTATGGTATTAGAGCAAGAGGTCCCGAGTTCGAATCTTCCGAGCCTCTATTTACCTCTCCAATTAAATATTTCTACACTTAGTACTAGCAAAAAGACCAAACTTAACGTGAAGGGGAGTGTTGGAATATTTAAAATAATAAACAACGCTTTCATTTAACAGCTTAAGCTTTTAGAACAGTTGGCAGTAGTCTCACCAAAATCTTTTAATCTCAATTCCATCTGTTTTTTCCTTCATTCTAGACTTAGCTTATTATCCTGATGAACATTGCTGGTGAATTCGGATAGATATCACCCTTTATCTAGTTGGGCGATACCCTCACTTACTTGCCAAGAGAAGCACAAAGTACGACAACCGATCTATATTGGACGTGTTGGCGAGGATGCAGTCTCACTTTCGCAGCGGAACCAGGCTTAGTGTTTTGGAAGCATTGATATAAAAATGTCCGTACTTTATGGACCCGCATCCCTTCATTACTGGTTCCCTTCAAGATGATCATACCTGGCTCATCACCTCCTCTTTTGTTTTTGAACTGAAGGTATTCCGGTGGACTTGAACTACAAACCAACGGATGAATATTCGAATCCGGGTGGGTATGCATTTTTGCTGTTGGGCATTTTCTTAGGACCTTTCATGATTTTGAACTTTAAGTCAACTTTTTAGATTGATTCCCTCCGTACTAGCAAAAGAAACCTGAAATGATTGTTTCTATTGTAGGATATATCCTGGTTACTTGACCTAGTTTTACTTGAATAGTGGCCCGAAATCGAACTATTTTATGGATCAGCTAGCCCTTGAGAACCACATATGAAACCAAGTGCATAAGTATCGTATAACTTGATTGATTGGACAATGTAACAAACGTATTATGAGGTCTTACAATGATTTCATATCCAATGACTGGGTTTTCTTTGCAACTTGATTGTAGCGCTTCAATGTCTTACAAGGTCACTTCGGACTGCCGCCAAAATTGTAGGTACGCCTCCATTTTATCAAGACACCGTCTTTATCTCTGTCCCTCCCTCTCCAACTAAATGTCTATGGCTTGTTTGCATTTGACTTCTTTTGTAAGTAGAAAAAAGCTCCTGCTTAATTCTTTGCCATAATTTGGAAAAGAATTTGTGTTAGGCCCACTGCCTATTTGAAAAAGCCATTACACATATATCATTGGATGAGTGACATGTGTGTTTGAAGTTAGTTTTGTAATTAAAATTTTTCACGTATCAACCATCTGAGAATGAATATGTAACTTATTATTTACACCGTCAATTGACCTAATAAAAATTTTTCAAAAAATTATTCAAACTCGACAAAGTTATATATTATTTTCTGGGTTGGCATTTTTATATTTTGAAAGATTTTAGATATTCACCAAATTCTAATCGCAAGAGTCGTGTAATTGTAAAGAAAAAGTAAGAAAAATGAATACTTGAAACTGCAAATTGAGAGGAGATTTGATGTTAACCTAGTAATTTCTTGCTTGTGGCTAAATGATCTAAGCAGAAAATATGGAATAAGAGTTACGTAAACCTAGGACTTCTCATTCAATCTTGATTGGCGAGAATTATGTTCGCTTCATCATCTCTATAAAGCATGTAAATCTTTCTGGAAAATAAGAACAATAAACCCATGTGTATTTGTTTCCTCCATTACGTATTATTTTCTTTGACTGCTATTTCACCTCAATACAACACGAAAGAATACGTCGAGAGGGTGCAGGAATTGGGCATGGGACCGAGGCAAACCCTTCACGTCGTTGACTATGAAAGAAGGTTGCAAAAGATGAAGGCATGGGTTTATCATTTAATCGCATTTAACATAGTAATTTTACACTTTTATTTGGCAACTTTAAAAAGGTGTGATGTTGACACCTAAAATCTAATTCCCCAATTAAATTAATTGCAAAAAACTTAGGAGTTAAACTTTTAACCCTTAAAATAAAAATGTTTTTCATTTAATTGCATGGCATATAGACATTAGGTGCATTTTGCATTATTAAAATATATTTTCTTTTTTAATTAAAAAAAGAAAGAAAAAAATTGAATCGGGCCGGGCCAACCCGGCCCTCTCCTTCCCCCCCTTCGTTTTACATTTTCACTTTTTTGTTTTGACATCTTGTAGTTCCTATAATCGAGAGAGTTCATGAGGTGAAGCTGAGACACATGGCGGCAATTGAGTTGGCAAAACAAGTTTGCAGGGCGATCTCTTCTATGAACACTACTGAGATCGCTGTTTTTTTCCAAGAGAAGGACTCGCTGTATAAAGCTACAATCAAGGGAATCAGTGAACTCGTGAAGCTCTGTATTAACTTTTTCCCGGAGCTTATTCGGATTTCGCCTCAAGGTTCGAGGTTGGCGACACATGCGGTGGAGTTTCGCCAAGAAAGGACTCTCTCACTCTTTCTGAAGGTAAGCTCAACCAATGAGTTGTCATTAGTTCCCGCGCCTACACTGGAAGAATCGAACGGGATCATGTATGCAGTAGCAAAGTACAAGCCTAAGTCCGATGCTATAACTAATGTCTCCGGAGCAGTTTTTCAAATGCAAAGGGAACTCCAATGGTATAAGGTAAGTATCTTTCTTTTCGTATGTTTAATGACCACGCTTAATGATAAATATTACATCTTCTTGACAAGTTTCTTAAAATATGATAGCCAGAATTTATTTAGATAGTCTTGAGAATATAAATAGTACATTTTTTTTATAGCGGTTAGGCAATATCCGGCCAAGCTTTTGAGCACCACAAGGCTTACCTTCCTGGGTGATTTTAAGGGTGAATTACCCCACATTAGTTCAGTGTATTCAGGATTTTACTCCTCAAATGCTTTCAATATGACTTGAATCCAAGACCATGGCGATACTTTTGCCATCATAGAACTTTTAAATTCCACACAGGTAACTTGAGAAACAACACTACATCCTTCAAACAATTTACGGAAAATAAGGGAGCCTAATTTGAGAAATTGGGGCATTGATAACTGATTGAGACTAAGTATAATTAAATTGCATTTCAAATTTTACTAATATAATTATCATCCACCACTTTATCTAATCCAAGTGACTCTTTCTTAAATTCGACCGACTATTTGTATAGGTGTCTGCCACCACGCAATTAGGAAATTACTATGCAAATCATTTCATGCATAAACCATATATATATATATATATATATATATATATATATATATATATATATATATATAAACTTGGAGCCCAAAAAACATGTAAATTAATTTTGCTTATACTTTCACGATAGCTTTGCTCTTTCCAATGTATAATTTTTGTATTAAAGATTACATTGTAGTTCAGATATAATTAAATGTATATAGATGGATAATGATTTTATTTAAAGTAATATGAATTGAATCTTCTCTTTTTCAATCAAAAGGTTAGCTAAGTTCATTTATGACCACTATTTTCCTCTGAATAGCTATTAATTCAAGCACTTCTCATTTGTTAATTTAGCTATCAACTAAAATTTACTCATGCAAACCATTGCTACAAAAAAAATGATATCATCAGCATTTACTATATATTTACCTATATTTCATTTCAACTCTCTATTCCTCTTTGTCATTAAAAAATGAGCTTTGGACAATTACGTAAAGTCCTGAAGCTTGACACTATCCTTCTCGTTAGTCCTTTGGTTAGTTCCATCAAGTTTTTATAACCAAAACATCTATGTGGCATTTTGTTTATATTAATTTTCTTTGATATTTTGCACTAGTGACACTGATATTGCGCAAAATATGCGCCAAAATCTAAAAAATAAAGATAAAAAGACTAGAGTTTTAAAAAAAAAAGAGTCAAAGAATAGAGAGAAAGACATCGTCGAAGAGGAACAAGAAGAGGCCACCCCTTTTGTCATTGGCAAGGTTTGGGGACCCTCGTCAGGGTCGCTTCGAGTGCAACGACACTTGCTGGACCGCCAACGAGGGTCGGCCGCCCTCGCTCAAATGACTCTAGAAACAAAATACAACACGTAGGACTCAACAAACACGTAGAAGTACTAAAAAACTCATTCTCGGATTTCTTGACTTGCTCTTAATATTTTTTCCATAAATTCCTCTAGAAGACTCCAAATTGGATGAAACTGGATTCCTTTTAATGTAGAAACATAGTGCTTTCCATACACATATTATTTGACTATACTGAAGCACGAAATCATCATCGAAGCTTAGAAAAAGGTGACACCTTGGAATTTTTCCGGTAAAGATGGACTTAACCTACAAGCAATTTCGCATTTAAGTGTTGAATAAGTCTTGATTTCCTTGAGATGTTCCTTTGTGAGTTTTTTTCTAAAAATTGTCAATAATTAGTCCACTTATTGTAGCTTATGTTTGTGACTCTTATGCATAGGCTATGGAAATGTGGATTATCCCTTCTTTAAGAACCTACCAATTTGATCATGGCTCAACATCCTGGGATATATTCGTGGAGAAGCACAAAAAATTGCGTGAAAGTGGAGAGAAGTGGGTGACAGACACAGCAAATTCATGTATGCTTGTCTCAACTTTAATTGCCACAGTATTGTTCGCTGCTGCTTTCACCATGCCTGGTGGCAATGACGGCCAAATCGGAGTCCCTTTGTTGTTAGGACAGGACTCTTTCTTGGTTTTTGCAATTTCAGATGCGTTAGGTTTGTTCTCATCCGTGACGGCCATCTTGTTATTCCTAGCCATCTTAACTTCACGGTATGAGCCACTAGAGTTTCTCGACTCGTTGCCTAAGAAGATCATAATGGGGCTTTCTTTTCTCTTTGTTTCCTTGGCTTCCATGCTGGTGGCCTTTGCTGCAACTCTCACAATTGTCCTGATAAGAGACTAGAGTGGGTTCTCATTCCCATTACTTTGCTGACCTCTATCCCCGTGGTTTTATTCTTAGCACTACAGCTTCCCCTGCTATTCCAAATGGTTCGATCAACTTATGGGCCGAGCATCTTTTGGGCCGAGGACATTTGGGAGTGAGGCACAACTATTGGGTGAGATCACGTGATTGACGAATTTGATTTGAGGGTACGGGTCTTCGTTATAGTTGGTTGCAGCGGGGCCAATCCGATTTAATGTATTTGCTCAAAGCATATGAACAATTACTATGTAAAATTATGTTTCCTTGCCTTGTTACCAGAGATCTACTTATAGAATAATTTTATCAATTTAAAGTGTCAACCTATAGACATTTCAAAGTAAAATCTATAAGTACATGAAAATTTGTTTCTTAAACATTTACTACCAAAAGATGGTTAATCATGGTTATAACTTTGAAATTTTTTTTTAGTTTTTCTTATTGTAATTTAGATGCAGGAATTTTCTCCGTCAACTTAAATATTCAGCCTAGAGGTATTTCAAAATACAATCTCTATGGTGCAAAAGCAATTATTTTCAACATTTATTACCAAAATATGCACAATCATGGAATATGACTTTTCAAACATTTATATTTCCTTTTATACCTTAAAGGCATGAATTTGTTCCATCAACTTAAAAGCTCAACCTTAATTTTTTTTAAATCACCCTTATTCTTTTATAGATATTTCACAAACCTATATATACCTAAACAATTATTTTGAACAATTTATTACTGCAATACGCGCAATCATGGATTACAGCTTTGCTCATGTAATAATTTTTTAAACATTTAATTTTTCCAATAGATGCTCTCGAGATGAACAATTTGATATACGAAGTGATCTATATACAAAGAATACCACTGATAAGAATTATACCAAACGTTGGCCTTTATTCTTATGAACGATAAAGCAATTGGAATTATACCATATAAAAGACTTTGTTCCCATTAACTGTGAAGCAGATGGAATTCTACCAACTATGAATCTTTCATCATTAGTTCTATATAGATCTTTCATAAAAGATTATATATATACATAACAATAACTTTTAAACATATATTGCCGAAATATGCGCATATAATTTTTCTTTTTATAACCTAGATGTAGGAATTTGTTCCACCAACTTAAAGATACAACTTTATTTTAATATTGATAACTCAAAATAGATTCCATATATACATACACAATTATTTAAAACGTTTATTACCAAAATATGGGCAATCATGGGATATAACCTTTTAAACATTTAATTTTTCTTTATAGGTGCTCTTGAGATGAATGGTTTGATAATAAAATAATCTATGTGTAAAGAATATCGATGATCGACACGATACCAGTTGTATAACTCTATTATTAAGAACTATAGAATTGGAATTACATCAGCTATAGGATTTTGTCCACATAAATTGTGAAGCACATGGAATTATACCTGTCATACCTTTGTTCATTCATCTAATTAAATATATAGATAATTCGAAATAGAGTCCACACATACATAAACAATTAAGTAGAATTCATGCATACACAAATAATTTCTTTAAACATTTATTTCTTGTCAATTAATAGAAATTTATTGTCAAGATATCCATAAGAATTTGATAAGCGGAATTAGATATTTGCTAAAATTAGACATCCGCTAGCTAGCATTGAAGGTTTGCTAAAATTGACATCAAAAGCAAATCATAGCATAAAAGCTTACACGAGCGTGACGCGTGAGTCAACATCGAGCCAGTTTCACCCATTTTGGCATGTATTTGATAGTACGATTTCTTTGAATTAGTTCATCTCACCTCGAAATTTCGTGAGCACCTAGATTTACGGTAAGCTTTCTAATAATACATCATTCGTCCAATAAGGTGTTTGTGTCAAAAAAATTTTCAAGGAAAACACATGGTAAAATTAAAGCCCGAGGATCTAATCTGAACAACACTTATACCTAACAACTATTAGTCCGGAGCTTTCCGATCGCATGACAGTTACAAGAATCCAAAAATGGATTTAAAAGGTACTTGAATTCGAAATTTTATGAACTTTCTGGTCAAACAACCAATCAAAAGCAACACCTCAACACTTTTAATGCAATCGAGAGATGCACCAGGTTCACGTGAGCGCAATTCACATGTACCGTTGGATGAAGTGGGCCGTATGTGGAACCCACCTGATCTAATTGTGGATGTGAGCTAGATTCACATTATCCAAGTGCATCCAATACTTGCTCATTGGAGATGTGATTGCCGAGAAGATTCTAGTATATTCAAAAAAGAAAAAAGAAGGAACTACTTTAAAGCCAAGCTTTAAATTAGGATTTGTGCGTAGCTCACACCACACTCCTCCTTAATTAAGTTATCCATAGATAAGTTCATGTCAATGAATTGATCCATTTGGCTTCATACAATACTAAACGAACATATTGAATGTGTTGACATGATATGCCACGACTAGTTAATGATTTGACTAGATCAAACACACGGCACGACACGAGCCGTCATTATATGGATGTAACATCGAATGTTAGTTTATCCCACTGTAGATAGTATCCAAATTCTACTGTAATCACATTCAAATTCTACTTATTCCCAAATGAAGAATAGCTCTCAAGGAATTGACGAAGCAACATACTTTTATTCATCTAGTCAAAATTTGATGAAGAGAGGGGGGCTTTTTGCTCCATAGTCCAAACAAAACAAGTTAGCAAGCACTAACAATCCAATTAAATGAAACGGTGCGGAAGAGAGAAAATGGGGAATTTTCAATGTATTTCGATATATAATAACAGAGATTATATTTGCCTATTTATTGATTTTATGAAACGACTATCTATGATAAAATATATCGATCAAGATATGCACAGTTAAGAGTTATATACGTGCAATCTTGAGAGATATATATGATCAACAATAATATCATAATTGTCCCTAATATAGGAAAATATCCTATATAAAAGCTTAAGAATCTCTAATATAATATAGCTAACAAATTCAATCTCCACTCTAACGACTCACTTCAACACACAAGCAAACTAAATACAACCTTACATTACAAGAAAAATCCATGGAAAGCCATTGACGAGCATAGAAGCCGAATTCACATTTTCCTTTCATTTTTTTGAAGAGGACTTAAAAGGTGTTGATTGTTAATGTATGGGTTCTCTCCTAAAATGAAATTGAGCCACTTCGCCGGTGCCACCAAGAACAGAACACCCTTAAGCTTCTTAACCTGAGCATCATCAAGGAAAGTGGTGGCCTCCATCAACTCATAAGGCAAATTATTGGCGAACAGAGGAAAGTACAAGATATGAAGCCCAGGGCTCGGACTTTTTCCGGCATCCATGTCACGCCCCAAACCCCAACGGGCTCGCGACACCCCTTCCACGGTCGTATTGAACGCGACGTCCCAGGACGCGTCGCCGACCCAAACAAAACACCCAACAATAAAGGCAAACGGAAGCGAAATCAATTAACCCAGACAATAAACAATAACAAAGGGATAGCACGCAACAGTAATTGCATACATCATAAAGCAGTCACTATTACAAAACAATAACCCAGTCTACCAAATTTAAAGCCACAATTTTCAAAAGGGGGCGGTGGTTGACAAACTTATCTCCTCTACAAAAGGTACTCAAAAGACAGGGTAAATGATCTATCTTTCAATCCCTGTGGAGCTCTGGCGGCATCTCCGAATCGATCACGATCGCGGATCTGAAATGGTTATATAATAACCGTGAGAACGAGTCTCAATAAGCAACCCCCTATACCCCACGTAGGCCAATGCGTACCCAGACAAGTCTAACATGCGAATAGCCAAACAACACAATCAATTTCACACGACAAGCTTACCTCGCCTCGAACCACGTGCCAACCATGCATATTAGTCCAAACATGATAACGCAACAATAGTTCACCACCATATCACAATCACTCGGCACACACTCCCACTCGCAATCCGCCAAACCAATCAGTCACATCGCACACACGTGTCCAACCAACTTTCCTTTCACGGACCACCGTCAACACGTCTCAAGTCCGGTCTCACAGGCACACAAGCCACACAATTCGATCAATTCCAATGGCCGCCGTCAACACGTCCCAAGCCATACCATTCAATCAAATCCAGTGGCCGCCGTCAACACGTCCCAAGCCACACTATTCAATCAATTTCCAGTGACCACCGTCAACACGTCCCAAGCCACACTATTCAATCAATTTCCAGTGGCCGCCGTCAACACGTCCCAAGCCACATTATTCAATCAATTTCCAATGACCGACGTAAACACGTCCCCGTCCAACACACCTTTAACGGGCCACCGTCAACACGTCTCAAGCCCGAATCCATTTGGCACATCGACCATTCATGCCTTCACACGGACCGCCATCAACACGTCCCAAGTCCGTAGCCCTCCGATCAATCCGGGCTTAAAATCGACAGGCATGCACATGCCATTCAATTCAATCAATTTCACGCCAATTGCATCAAAGGATCCATATTCACAATTCGCCACGTCAATCCACAAACCCGACGTTCAAGTCGGCCACGTATGATCACCCAAATCATGCACATTATTTTATCCAATCCAATTAGCACAATTATATCATAATATAATTTAATTAAAACACGCCCTAGCCGTTCTAAACCTGAGACAAGCCTATAAAATACCCAAAGTACTAGGTAGGGTTTAGGAAGTCACTTACTTCAATTTGGCTCGGGAAAAACCCGCACGGGCTCAAAAACGGGCCGGATGAACAAGTGCCGAATGAACGATGCAACGGGCCCCGATGAACAAAGGTTCTGAATGAACGAAGAATGGGCCCGGATGAACAATGACTCAAATGAACAATAATGGGCCCGGATGAACAAGTTACTCGGAAATGAACAGTAATGGGCCCAGATGAACAGTGCCCCCGGAATGAACAGTGACGGCCCCCCCTCGGCTGAACCGTACGAGCAAGGGCGCGGGCTCGGCCACGGCCCGGGGCACGCTCGGGCTAGCTGGGCAGGGTCGCCAGGGCTAGGTGGTGGTAGACGGGGCAGCGACGGCGGCCGGTACGGCGACGCGCGGCGGCTGGTCGAGGCGGCGCCGGGGAGAGCCCAAAACAGGGAAGGCGTCGGGGAGGAAGAACAACAGAGGAAGAAAGGTGGTGGCGGCCAAGGGGGAGCGGCAGATCGGCGGAAGTGGGTGGGGGAAAGGGTGGGTGGCGGAGGCCGAGCGGCGGCGGCCGGGCGACGGCACGCGGCGGCGGCGGCGGGAGCAGGCGGGAAGGTGTCGGGGAAGAGAGAAACGGGGAGAGGGGGTCGCGCGGCGGCCGGAGGTGGCACGGCGGCATCTCGGGTGGCCGGGCGACGGAGGACAAAGCCGGCGGACGGGCTGGGCAACGCCGGACCACGGCGGACGCAGCGGCAAGCTGGCTGCTCGCGTGCGGCGTGGACAAGGCCGGCGGGCGGACAAGGCCGACGAGCCGCGATCGCGGGCGACGAGCGGCGGCACAGCTCGGTCGGGCGACGGCGGCGACGGCGACGGGGCTGGAGGCGAGCTCGGTCGGCGTCGGCTGGTGCGAGCAGAAGCAGAAACGATGGAGCGGCGAAGGAGGAGGAAGAAGAAGAAGAAAGAAGGAAGAAGAAAAAGAAAAAGGAAGAGAGAGAAGGAGAAGGGATGGGTCTGACACAGGGGAGAAGGGATAGACGTGCGCAGGGGGAGGTGACCGGGGAGAGAGAGAGAGAGAGAAAACCACAAAGTCAAACCTGATGATCGCGATCCAACGGCCCACGTTCGAACTCGAAAACGATCTAACGGTCCACAATAATCCTAATTAATAATATAGGAAAAAGGGCCAAAAGAAAATAACTCAAAACACACTACGAGGGAGGTCTACTAGTCCAAATTCGCACCCGGCCGAAAATCCACTTTCCACATATTCCTGGCAATAGCAACTAGGGGTGAGCGGTTCCAGGTTCCGGGTAGGTTCCGCCTGGAACCTGGAACCTACCCTCGGGTACAGGTTCCTCAAAATGAGGAACCTGGAACCTACCCGTCGGAACGTGGAACCTGGAACCTACCCTGTCACAGGTTCCAGGGTCGGTTCCAGGTTCCAACAGGTTCTTTTTTTTTAATTTTATTTTTAGTTAATCAAAACGAAAATGAACATTCATAAAAAAGAATACAAAAGACAAATTATAGAAAAGTCACATTTTTTCTTAAAAGAAAGGGGATAGCACGATAAATAGTAATTGTTGCGATGCAATACATATGACTTTAAATTCCAAGGTAAGATGTCACATTTTTCTCAATACATATCACCTTTCTCCCCATACATGCTGCAAAAGCACAAAAGTAGAAGACCAAAAGCTTCTTCGATATCCACTCCGGCATTAAATTTCTTCCTCCTTTAAACAACCGCGAGGTCAAAGGCACGCACAAATAATTGGCAGAATGATAAGGCCTTCATTGTGCAAAACACATCCCGAATCCATCTTGACCCATATTATTTCCTACAAGTTCACCAGATTTTCATCACACGATTGCTTCTATCAGACTTGAAGCTTGCTATTAACATGGCCCATTAAGATAGAAAATAGACTATCAAACTGAAAGGGCAAAGAAGTTAAACATGCTGCTTTTCTATTTTCTGATGCAGATCACTATTCATTTTCCGACGGTTCGGAGGAACATCCAAAAACACCATAATTATGGTGAATAACACTGACACAACTTTTAAGAATGTAAATTTCAAAACAGAAGTCTGCGTTATTTGGCTTTTAAACTTTGTTTCGAAGATGGGGAAGGGGAGAAAATGAGAGGCAAGGTAAAAAGTCGGGACCAAATTTTACAATTTTTGTGAGAGAAATTTCAAATTCTCCTCGACATTGTGTAACCCCCACCTTTGTCGCCCCAAGAAAAAAAATCTTCCAAACAAAGCATAAGTATCCTTGCATTTTAAATGGTTTCTTCAGTTATCAGGAATCCATACATTAGATGGATGGAGTTCCAAGATTCAATTCTAGGTCCTATGACCCCGGACCGATAATACCAACACTAGAACAGAGAATCTAATCAAAGGGTTTACTTTCATTCGTTACACATTTCAACTCTAATCTCATAAGGTAACATAGTAACATTGTATGACATAAAAAAGAAGCAGACACTTTCAAGCAATTTATGGGTGCAAAAAGTACCTCCTTTCCATGTCTCTATCCTAGCAAACAAAACATCTTATCTTATAACTCGATATTGTTAACCTGATTGAGAGAAGGGAAATAGTATCACCCACCAACTGATGTTTCCGCTGATCTATATTTTCAGAAAGCTTCAACACATGAAGTTTCAAAGACTGCATAACAAGAATAGTAAATAAGTAAGATTTTCATATATAACATGATTTCAAAAGAAATTAAAAAAAAGGAAGAACAAGCCAAGGAGATAAAGAGGCTCTGAATAATATTTTGCAACTTCAGGCATTTACATGATTGCAAAGAGACGACCTTAGCTGCTCCTTCAAAGACAACCAAAGTATTAAGATAATCCATATCAATTTATTGGTAAAATAAAATAAGTATTAGAAAGCCTACCACATATATTCATTTCGCTTCAACTGGTAAACTCTGTTTACTGACGATAATCTCCTCATTCAAACGATCCATATCTAAAAAAAAAGAAAGATTAAATAAAATATTCACTTATTAGATATATAAAATGAATTACAATATATAAAGATATAAACATCACTTACCCATCTCAAATTTTTCTGCATTTTCGATACACTCTTCAACATCAATCGGCACACGAACGGCTCTCAACCAATCTTGAGTGCAAATCAAAGCTTCCACCACTTTGGGAGTCAAAGAACTTCGAAAGCCGTCAAGCACACGACCCGATGTACTAAAAGTCGACTCCGAAGCAACAGTAGTTACGGGAATAGACAAAACATCCCGAGCCATCAAAGATAGGATTTTATATTTTGAGCCACTAGTCTTCCACCACATCAAAAGGTCAAGATCAAGAATATTTTCATTTTTTTCTTCAAGATATTGATCAAGCTCAGATTTGTTGTCATTGCACATATGTTGGTTCGAGTGCATAAAGGTTTTTCGCCAAGCTTGGGCGTCATACGTCTTGATCTTGCTACCTTCACTACCACCGGCATCGGCATTGGAACCACTACTACTAGCACTCAAACTTTGGGCACCAAAATTTCTATCACTTGAAGCAAGAGAAGATTGTTCATAAAATTCATATAAACGCTCCAATGCATCCTTCACCTTGTAATGCATCTCATTGACTTTCAATTCATCATCATAAATTTGTCCATACAAGAAATTCACATAACTCAACTTGGCTCTAGGATCCAACACAACCGCAATCAACACCAACATATTCACTTTATCCAAACTCCCATAGTATTTGTCAAATTTCTCTTTCATTTTCATACCCATAGCTTGAAGCTTAGGATCCGAAGCATCCGCCGCATCTTTCAAATTTTTATACAAAAGAGCTATCCCTTCAAAATAATCATTTGAAGTAACATATGAACTCCCCGACATCCGATTGGTGGCATCATAGAATATTTTTAGAAATTCCGAAAGAATAATGGCATTTTCCCAATCATCATCTTTAGGAAGATCATGGTTTAGCTCACTAGCAAAAGCTGAATCGTCTTCTTCCATCCTTTCAAAAGCTTTTCTAAATTTTATGGCGGTGTCTAACATGAGGAAAGTGGAGTTCCATCTAGTGGCAACATCAAGAATAACCGAACCCTTGTAAGTAATCTTTTCACCCTCAATGCAAGATTTAAATGTATTGGCTCTCATGGGAGAACTCCTCACATACCTAACCACGTTTCGTATACGTGCAATAGATTCCCGTACCGTAGTCAAGCCATCTCTAACAATCAAGTTTAATATATGAGCGGTGCACCTCATATGTAAAACACTACCATCTAAGATCAACAACTTTTCTCTTGAAAGTTTTTCCTTCAAATAACCAATTGCAACGTCATTCGAACTAGCATTATCCACGGTGATTGTGGATACCTTCTTTTCTATTCCCCACTCGTTGATGCATTTCTCCACCATTCTCCCAATCTCTCTACCCTTGTGACTAGGCATCACCACAAAATTGATGATTCTTTTATGCAACTTCCAATTTTCATCAATAAAATGTGCAGTGAGACACAAATAATTCAGGTTTTGAATAGAAGTCCATGTATCGGTTGTGAGTGCGATCCTAGAATTTATCTTACCAAAGTAAGTCTTCAAACAAGTTCTTTCACAGAAATATAGCTTCATACAATCTTTAGCCACTGTAAAACGTGACAAATGTTTAAAGAGAGGTTGTAACTCGGTGACAAACTCGCGAAATCCAACACGCTCAACCAAGGAAAACGGTTGTTCATCAACTATGATGAACCGAGCAAGCATTTGCCTACAACGTTCTTGATTAAATGACCATGTCGATAAGACACTACCAGTACTAGAACCTCCCCCTGCCTTGTCAGCCAAGTCTACGTTTCGCGGTGCAAAGAATTTCTGCCTCTTATCAACATTGCAAGGAAACTTCTTACATGTTTTCAAGTGCTTCCTCATTGCGGAAGTACCATGAGCAACATTGTACTTTAACTCAGAGCCACAATGAATGCACTTCACCTTATATGTTTTTCCATCCCCATCTTTGATTCTTGCAAAATGATTCCAGCAATCGGATGTATATTTCTTATTAAGAGGAGGACGATGAGAACCAAGTACCTTGTTTGTTGCACTCGTGGTAGGGGATGGCTCTTCTTCATTTTCATCGCCTGACAATTCAAATTCTGTGTTCGGAGTCATCTCCTCACATCCATCAACCTCCATTGACATGTTATCTTGAATTCTTGATAGTTGATATGTCAATCAAACAATGCTGGCAAAGCAAACAACACGAGAACAGATTAACACCGTCTTTAGCTAGTTTAGCATAGGGAGTGAGAGCTAGTAATCTTATTTAAGAGTTAAGACTTGGATCTTGGTGAAGGTAGACCACTGTAAGAATAAATGCTCATTCCCAGGGTACTCTACCCACTGTACCTGCTAGATACATGGATGTGGCTCTTCATCCAATTTTATTTTCAGTAGAAAAGAGGCATTAAACGAGTTGTATTGTATGTATTACATGGACCCAGACAAATATTGTTGTCCAGGTGCATCTGTTGTGCTTATATTTGAAAAAAATGTAACAAATTATGATGAGATAAATAGAGATCTTAGTTCGGCATGCCAGCATCATCCTTGCCAATTTTGCAATGCAGAGCTTTACGCTTTGGAAGCAGACATGGGAATGGAATCAGAAGTTGGAGTTCCTTCTTACCTGCAACCTGATAAGGAATTTGATCCGGAAGAGCTTAACTTGCCTTCAGCACCAACAGGACATGCAGCACCAGCTGGCAGAACCAATACCCAGGTAAATCTCATATAGCTTGTTTTGAATATTCATTACCGGTGGTCCATTAATTAACTGTCCTACATCTACAATAAAATGTACATGTGCTCATACTAAATACCCAGGTAAATCTCATATAGCTTGTTTGAACAGATTCATCAGCCAGCTATAATTAATTCTCCCGAATGAAACAACACGACATTGCTTTCTATTCAAACAAAACTCAAGCTTTGTGCGGCAATTGACATCACAAGAATATTTCCAATGGTTCGGTGATCAAACATACAATCAACGAAATCACGGATCTGTGACAATGCACATTAGAGCATAATTTAAACTTGCAGTTCAATTTAAACACAACGTACGGAAAAAAGAAGACGAAGTCAGCAGACAAAGACTTTATAAACATATCCATTCATCTTAAGAAATTCAGTGGAAAATACATACTTTGTTTAACTCGAACCAAAGTCTAACAAACTACACTTTAGTGGATGAGCCCAATAAAATTGTCATAGGCCCCAAGGACCAAAATACCATCGAGAAGCTCATGTAAAGATCCACAGTGATAACTGACCACATCCTTAAAAGACACTTTCACAAAAGAGAGGCCCTAACAGTCGCCCTGCATTTCTAGGAGAATGCTTTAAGGTGTGACTGATATTGTCTAATAACAAGAGTAAAGTTATCTTCACATGCTACAAAGAACAGCAACTTAAGTCCCCAATCATGATAAAACAATTATAAATCTACATCTCCTCTTCTCCCTCAAATGTTCTTTAGTTCAATTCCCTGAATTTGAACAGAAAATAGCTACAGAATGAAACGATTTTTCCCCTTTGCCATTGGCTCTGATAGCAACCAAATCAGAGCTTCTACAGATAATACCCAAATGTTCCCCCCCCCCCCTTCCCTCTCCTCACATTCCATCGGGGACAGATCCACCGCATTTTCCCTCTCCTTACATTCACTAAACGATGAATCCAGATGAATGTGCACGCAAGAGCACGATTTCACGCAACTCAGGCACGATCGTCGTGACTGAATTCAATCGATCGATGCAAAAGATGAACAGAAGCAACGGCGGGAATTCAAAGAGAGAAGGCATGAATGGCAGGGGTTGTTCGAAGACGTTACGTACCAGAGCGACGGAGCTTCAGAGGAGGAAGACGGCGGCGAGCCCGAATAATCGCAGCGAATCCGCGTGGGGAGATCACGAGACCTGCGGCGAAGAAGGCGGAGCGAGGCGGAAGCGGGAGAGAACCGCGGAAGCGGGAGCGAGGAGCAAGGCGAAAGCAAGAAGCGGGAGCGAGGAGCGAGGCAGAAGCGGGAGCGAGGCCGAAGTGGAAGCAGGAGCGACCGAGCGAGGAGAACGAAAGCGAGAGCGACGCGGAAGTGGAAGCAGGGCTGCAGGAGGGACAAAGTGAATTAGGGTTTCTAAATACCAAATGTGTAGTTTATGTTTTAATTTTTAGGGATCCGGTTCCTGGTCCCGGTTCTTGGTTCCGGTTCCGGTTCCCGGTTCTGATCCGGTTCCTAAAAATGGGGAACCGAGAACCGGACCCTCTGTTCATGGAACCTGGAACCGAACCGGACCCACCGGGTCCGGTTCTCCGGTTCCCGGTTCTACCCTGGAACCGCGCTCACCCCTAATAGCAACGCTGGCCACAATAATATCGACACCGTCCAATTAAATTCGTCCCGAAACTCCGAGAAATTCGACACCAAAGTTTGGGCTCTAAATAACGGCCAAATTCGATCGAGTGCGATTCTAGCGAAATCTCTAATTTAAAAAAAAATAATAACCGAGAGTGATCAGTTCCCGAGCGAGATTTTCCTATAAGCACACTGACGAATTACACGTTTTATAAATCCCAACTATGGGCCAAAATTCGGAATGTCACAATCCAATTGGAAGTGCAATAGCCCCGCGAGCGAAAATCATGCTATCCCCTCTGTTGATGGGATGAACCCGGCACAGATCGACCCCCTCGGAGGACGATGAGGACCTCCGAGCCATGTGGGTGCGCATGCATCAGGATGACCCCTCCGCCGGCCATATTGAAATTAATGGTTGCAACCAATCTGTACATAATGGGGACAATATAACTATTGGGCATATTCACAACTTATCTTAAAAGTGGCAAAGAATGTTCAATCTACACTAGAATGTTCATAAGTTTTATTTTGGAAGTTTACTCAACTGCAATTGAGCGCTACATCACCAATAAATCAATAAGTAGACCGGCTACATTACTCATCACTCCCGATTAAAACTTGGATTACGTGCTTCTCTACCTCTAATTGAAGGAATCTTTCCTCCATTCAGTATGTGAATAGAAAGTTTTTCTCATAAATTTTACACCAAATTTCCATCCACTTGATAAAAACACACAATAAAAAAAAGGCAAGACACCTGAATTTTTGCCAGCAAATTGAATATGCATTTTTTTAAAGATAGAAAATATATGAAAACAATAAAAAATAAATAAATAATAATAAAAAACTAAATAAAATTTCGGCCCCTCTCATTACAGCCTCGCGTCCACATATACGTATTTTTAACATATACGCATTCGGCGGGGTAGAATAGAGCAGAGAGAACGCATATGCACGGAGCTCAGGAGATTCTCTCTCGCATCATCAATTTCCAAGAGCTTCTGGGTCACGCTTCCCTCTTCATCATCAATCTCCGATGGCCGACCACCATAGGCTCTTCGCATTTGAACCTCAGAGAACAGAGCAGAGAGTATAAGGAAGGAGTTCTCGCGTTTAGTTGTGATTCTCTCTCGATTTCCTCTATGAATCCTTACCTCTCTCTCTGTCACCAATTGTCGTCGCAGGCCACTTCCCCAACACCACCAGCTTCGCAGCCACAGGAAGAAGTGCTCTGTTCGCCCCTATTTTCCTGCTAACGTCATCGAAGTGCTGGATTCTCCTTCTCCCTCCTTTAGCCGGTTCCAGTCTTCGAATGCTACAACCCCTGAAGCTTCACTCCTCTGATTTGATCACCAATTGCGGTTAGCTATTACTCTTAGTCAAGCTAAATTCGCATGCTCTGTTTTTGCTGAAGGTCGGGACCGAGTGCTCGATTCCGTCAGCAAGAAATCCGGTCGCGTACGAGCTTTTGTGATAAGTCTGGATGTGACCTCTCTTATTTCTGCGTCTAGATCCTTTGGCTGAAATATCGACCACCCGTTTAATAAAATTCCTGAACTAGATCAGTGTGCGTCTCAATTCAGAGTCTGACCGAGAGCTTTCCTTTGCTTGTTCGATTCATTATTTTCGTCATATAGACTTTACTTATGTTTCGTTTCCTTTCATTTCAGAATTGAGTAGCTATTCATTTTAGAATTTGTTCTGAAATTCTCGGATTAGATGCGTATCCAGTATGTACATGAGATGAATCTGATACTGAGTATTCCAGAACTTAGACCGAGGGCCTCTTGAACGAGAATGAATTGATCCGTGCACTTTTACTTCTTATGCTTCACTATATGTCGACCCATGTTTGTTGTAGTTTGCTTAATGAGAATGTTTCTGCTATCTTGAACACTGAGTGCATGCTGCAAGACTCAAGAGCATTGAGTTGCTGCTCTGGTCATCGTATGCGCATTCATTTTGAGTGTGCTGTGTTACTGACTGGTTCATTGGTTGTATGTCCATTTTGAATGCGTTGAGTTGCTGATGTGCTCACTGTGTTGTGTTGGTACCGATGTGTTGAGTTACGGATTATGTCTATTCTGTGCGTGCTTGCCGTTTGTATGTCCTGTTATGTTCGATAATTTTTTTCACCAACAGAATTTATTTGCATTAGTATCAGCATGTTCAATTGTAGTCTTACAACAGATTGCATTTCATGATAAATGTAGTTACATTGTGTACGTCCTATATGTTCCGTATGTGATGAAAGGTAGCATCCCGTGATAGCATTGACTTGTCTAGATGATCGTGGAACATCTCTTTCGCGTGTTCATGTTGTCTTCTTGGTTTATGATTGTATAGCTGAGTAGTGTTTGATTTCCATGAATTGCATTTTAGAGATTGGATCTGATTCATGTTAGATTGCTTTTATATTACGCTTAGTGTTTTGTGGATATTACTTGGTTCTCTAATAGGCATAATAACAGTCATTTAGTTTAGAAATAGACATAGAATATATTTTGGATTTAGCTCACGGGGTTTGTGTCCCGAGATTCAATGACAAGGCAATGTATGTGGCGTAGCATAATAAAATGGACGAAGATCGCATGAACAACTTCATTGAAAGATTGAGAGTCAGTACCGAGAGAGCATTAATTAGGCAATTAGCGTAATCAAGTCCACAACCTTAGAATCTCAATGCGTAGGAAGTGAAGCGTTTTCCACACTTCACTTAGCCCTTAACTAGCCCCAAATAGGTTAGTGGCAACTCTAGTTAGATAGGAATTTTTATTAATCAATTGAATCCCTCAATTGTTGGGGTTTGTTATAGTTTGAAAGAACCCGCTTCGAACGAGAGCTAGCACCTCGATTAGTGCAACCCCCATTCCGGTGCGACAAATCGTTAGCCCCGATCCTCTTAAGAACACCTTAGGCAAGGTAGCAACATCTCTCTCTCTCATCCACGGGGGCTTTATTCAGTTATACTTACATACACGGAGATATGACAGTAGGAGCCAAGCATTGAAGATGGGTGGTGGGCGCAATGGGTCGGTGCACCGAAGCTGGGTCAGCAATAGTGACTAGAGAAATTAGTGCTAATGAATCAGTTTTTTTATGTGTTGAGAATGATGTGAGGTCAGCGCATGTTGGAATCTCCACGCTAGCAAGTATAGATAATTTAATATTTGGATCCATCACTCAGGTTTTCACTCACTTTCTTTTTGATCCATGAGATTAATGAGTAGAGAATTTCTTCGGCTGATGAGTAACCTAACTAGCTAAGATGAGCTTCTTCGTTAAAAAAGAATATGGCTTCTATTTACTTAATCATACAAGACAATCATTTGTGAATAATTTAAGGATATATATCGGATGTCGTCGTCTTTGGAAAAATTTGAGGATGTCAATTGTTTTCATAAAAGAAATCTATGTGCAAACTAGTTTTGTCAACTCAACAGCCGCCTCATGTCTTAGCTTTTGCATCGCGATTTCTCTGGACTGGAGGAGCTGCATGTGAAAACACACAGTGTGTGGTGCGATTTTTTTTATAAAGATGAAATGCATGTACATTTTTCGCCTTGATAAAAATAAATAAATAAGTAAATAAGTTTCATCAATGATCCAACGATTCCAATTATTACACTATGGCTGCGTTTGGTCGTCCGTATAAAACTCGGGATAGGATATGTTTTATCCTATCTCGTGTTTGGTAGGTGTCCCGGAAAGTATAATGTCAGATATAGAGGGGATATAACCCGGATAAAACAATCCGAGGGGAGGGGGTAGGATAAGGTCGGATAGGATTTCTCCTATCCGTCGTATAAAAGCAAATTTTTAGAAACCCTACCCTTCATTCACGCACTCTTCACCCACGCGGCTCGTCGAGATGCTGAACTGGAAGGACCCGCAGGAGGAGGAGATTAGGTGGTCGTCCGCGGAAATACTGTTGAAGCTTGCCGAGAAGAAGCGCTTTTCCGCACCTCGCCGGCGACATCAGAGAAGCTCCGACCCTCTTCGTCGCTTCTTCTTCTTCTTCTTCTAGGCGTGCCGACTGCTCTGCTCTGCTCAGCTCAGGTATTGTTACTGTCCTCTCCAGTTTCGCACCGTCGTCAATGGCGTTCGTCGTGTTCGTCGAATGGTATCTAGTTCGCGGTGGAGCAAGGAATCGGTGGCCCTTCTTCCTTGCAATTGCTGATTCAGTTCTGTTCGATTTGTCTGTTTTGAAAAACAACGCGATTGCGGACGATGAAGGAACCCACCATCTCATTGTTTGTTTTGTGCTTGCGATGCTCTGCGGTTCGGTGGAGTTGAGGTTTGGTAACTTGGAGCTTGTCTCTCCGCTCTTCGCGGCTTCAGTTGATGTCGAAAGATGGCTTTTTTATTTCACATTCGAGTTTCCATCTTTGTTATCCCATTTAAGATGTTCTTCCGACGTTGTTATTTGTAAACCCTGGTATTTGTTGCTTTTACAGATCAATGGGTGGCCTGGCTCTTAATAAGAAGAAGAAGGGTGCGGATGCGGTGAAGCCTCCGCCTAAGAAGAAGCTGAAGAATGATTTGTTTGCAGAAAAGCGCTCGAAGAAAGACGATGATGACAATTTTCTTGTCTCATTTGTTTCTATTTTCATTTTATTTTTTTTTTGCAAAGAAATTTGAAAATCTAATAAAATGTCATATTTTCAAGTTTATTTGTGTATGAGAATGTTATTTTTATAGTAATAAGATCGAAATATTTCATGAGCATCACGTAGGGGTATATATGTCATTTATATTGATATACAGTTTCTACCAAACGCAGGATAGGACAGGATATGAGAATATCCGACTTTAAATCCGTAATTCACCAAACAGTGGATAGGATATGGCCAAATCCCTAGATTTCCTATCCTATCCTATCCTGACCAGAAATACGGACGACCAAACGCAGCCTATAAGTTATACATTGCCATTTCCTACTTAAGGCGTTTATTTCTAACTAAGTTTCTCATTCTCCATGCGAACTTCCACTCTAGATCCGAAATCTAGCAAATTCATGAAGGACTAAAATGAGCAGAAGCTAATTCCTGTCTGGCACCGAGAAAACCGATGCGGCAAGCCTATTCTTCAATCAATTACTTACTAAGTTTCCTGATTTTATTTAACAAAGTCCATTACTTTTCAGTAATTGCAATGGCATTGTCCGGGGTAAGAAGAGTCGAGCAACTCTACAATCTGTGATTCTGTTGAACCATTTTCATTTCACGATGACCTGTTCGGAAGCAACTGATCAAATAGGGGTCCTTGAATGGGCCAGAACATGGCCCGTGAAACATAGACGGACCCCCGAGCTAGATCCCAACCAGACTGAAAAGCAGCCATTTTCCAGGCCCATCTACCTACAAGAATTGCAGACTTGTCCACGTCCCTTGAGCCGCCATGGCAGGAATCAGGATTCTAAAGCAAATTAGGCATGAAGAATCCCATGAATGGATTTTGTTGGAGAGGGTTCCCCGAATACCCTCTAAGCTACTAATTGAGAAAACTTTCCGGTTTTTCAATGTACCGACCGCGTCATGTTATGTGTAGTTACTGATTTGAAAAGTTGGTTATCACTGTTATGTCATATTTAACAAGTGCTCAAAAGACACTCGTTAACAAGATATTTATGGAAGACGTCAAGTGCCAGAGAATGAAATTATTCTCTCTTCCTGCATTTAGATAAAACTTGCAAGATATAAAAAGGAAAATTGGACAAACTGTGTAAGATAACAAGACGAAAATGATGATTTCCCCCATCAAGTTGTAATGTAATTGTCTTTATGGTTATTAACTAACCTGATGGCCAATCTCTTGATGGGCAAAATTACCTCTTCTTCTTCATTGTTTTCATCAAGCGTGCCTTGGTGAACCGTGAATACACGAGAGAAACTTTGAAATGTACTTTTTGGCTTTTTTTTTTTTTAGTGTAATGACGCAAGAAAATTTCTTTGAAGAACAATCAGCTGCAAATTCAATTTGCATGTTAAGTAATCAGAGAAAATTATGAGTCCTCACAAGGTGATTGTCTGGACAAACTCTCTGATGATATGAAATATTCTGGTAATTGAGTTTAATGAACTGGTGATTAAGTGCTTGTAAGTAATGAAACTAGGATTGACAAAAAGCAGTGGGATCATCATTAACAACTATAAAGTAACTTATGGAGCCAAGTTATACCAAATTAGATTTGAATGATACATTTTGCGTGTTTACTGTTGACTTGAAAGGAATAGTCATGCAGTGAAATGTCCAAGTGCGTTGGGTATCCATGGAGGATTCTTTGCCGTGCCGTATGGGAAAATTTGAAGCAGAGAAGTATTTTTACGCGGTTGAAGAAGCTGAAAGTTCCAGCTGTAAATGTCATACATCGACTTTTGGATGGAGCCAAAGTTCCAGCTGTAGCTGTCATATTCGAAAAGTAAAGATTGAACTTTTTGTAAAATCAAACTTTTGGATGGAGCCAAAGTTCCAGCTGTAAATGTCATATTCGTTCAATTTAGGCTGCCCAAACATAAATAGTCACCCTAGGATAGGGTTATTTACTTCTCCGGAAAAGCTAAAGCGTTCATATTGAACAACACTATTTGTATTTACCAAGCTCATGGACCAGAATCTTCCATTCACATCATGTGTAAGTAACCGACAATGCGCATATGGTTAGCCACTCTAAGCATTTCCTTTAAAAAAAATAAAAATAAAAGAGAGACGAAAATTTTCAAATCTGTTAGGTCAATGCACTTGATCAACGCAGGCAAAGTCAGAGCCGACGAGGGAAAAATAATAATTCACGTGTTAACAAATTGATGGGATCATGCACCTGGTCGCTCCTATCATTCTTAACCAAAACGACTTGCTTAAAATATTAAAATCAGTCAATGAGAAAAAAAACAAATCTGCATCCGGTACACGTTTGAAATCTGTTTCTTGACTTATTTTATGATAAAATGCCAACCATAGAAGATAAAATATTAGAATGAAACAAATCTAAATTAGGTCGAGAATGAGACGGGTACATTTAATTAGCAATTTTTGCAATTTCCTATGGAATTCCCTTGTGAGAGCCGCCAAGAAACATCGTTGAATTTAAGCATATGATGGGAAGGACTCTTCCATATTGGTGTGCTTCTGATGATGAAGTATAATACAGGTCAAGTTGTTCAAGTATATAGAATCCATATACTTGGTAGCTATTTCAGGTTTTTGGTGTCACAAAAAGAAATTTGGGGTAAATGTGTCATGCTATAGAAGTTTGGGGTTTTTGGTGTCATAAAAAAAGTTTGTGGTAAATGTGCCACACAAATATAAGTTTGAGATTTTTGGTGTCACAAAAAATAATTTAGGATAAATGTGTCACGACACACAAAGTTTGGGATTTTTTTGTGATTTTTTTTTTTGTGAAAGTTCGAGTAAAATTTGTTCTGACAATGAAAGTCAAGCATTTCTTTCGTTCTCTTTTCGTATTTGGGCATCGGTGGAAATTTCAAAGTAACACCCACGAAGAGGACGACTCGGATCCGACCCTCCCCTAGGTCGGGCGAGGGCGGCCCTCGCCGTCGTCAGGCGAGGGACGTCCTCGCTTGCGTCGGGCGAGGGCCGCCCTCGCTAGATCTGGCGAGGGCAAGCCTTGCCTGTATCGAGCAAGGGCCGCCCGACGCAGGCGAGGGTCGCCCTCGCCAGATCCGACAAGGGCGAGCCTCGCCTGCGTCGGGCGAGGGCCGCCCTCGCCGGATCCGGCGAGGGCGACCCTCGCCTGCGTCGAGCGAGGGCCGCCGGACGCCGGCGAGGGCGGCCCACACCGGCTTCCGCCTTTGGCCGGTCGCCGGACCGGCGACCGGCCAAAGGTTGAAGGCAAAGAAAAAAAAAAGAAAAGAAAAGAAAAAAGAAAAAATTCAAAAAATAAAAAAATAATATTAAAAATTAGTTCGGGGTAAAATTGTCACATGTGTACCAGTTTGGGGTTTTTTGTGGTATGTTCGGGGTAAAATTGTCACAGGTGTACCAGTTCGGGGTTTTTTATGGTCAAAAAAATAGTTTGGGGTAAATGTGTCACAAGTGTACTAGTTTAGGGTTTTTCGTGGTATTAACCCTTTTATAAAACACCGACCCTTCGTCCAATGACATTGGAGTTAGGTTTCCTTTTGTTTTCTTCTTTTTTCGCTCTACAATCTAGAGACCAATCCCTCTCTTCTGATGGAACACGTATCCTTTGTCATTGACATGTTTTTGTTATTGTTTATGTCCAGGGTTCATTGTGAAGAGGATCCACCAACCACGACGACTCAATGTGTAAATAATATTGAAGTTAACATAACAACCACAAGACTTGAGGCATGAGAAAGATAACGTGTCAATCACATGGTATAATATATTTCATCAAATTATTTTTCTTCAGCAAAACAATGTTAACTCAGGAGAAATAGCAAACGAATTTCTATTTCAGAAATATAAATTTTGTGTCGTTATCAAATGCATATTTTGGCTTGAAAACTCATCGATGAAATAGAAATAGAAAAATTAATTTCTAGCCAGAAATTGATTTCTGGAACAGAATGATTATCATTTGCGCCCTTAATATTCGCGACCAAATAAATTGGTCTTTGTCTCAAGCCTTTCTCATCCCTGAAAGAATCCCTCCCTAATCGCCGCTCAAAACAAACAAGTTAAGGTACCAAATGTACAGTTAAACATTGCACCCTTCATAAACAAGACGAACATAAATTGATATACATTGCAACTTTCCAAAACATGACAACATAAATCGCCCTCGCCGGCCTTCGGGAAGGCCCAGGCGAGGGCCGCCGCTCCTTCCCGGTGGCTGTGGCGGCGGCCACCAGCGAAGGCTTGGCCACCGCCGCAACTGCCGGTTGTCTCTTTTTTTTTTTTTTCCTGACGTTAATTGGACGGATTTATAACGGGAGGGCAGATTTGGGACTCGCATAAAAGTTTGAGGTTTTTCTTGAGACAAAAAAAAGTTCATGATATAATTGGGACAAAGTGTAAAATTGAGGATTTTTTTTGGAATTAGGCCAAAGTAACGAGATTCGCTCCTATTTTAAAAAATAAAGATTTAAAGTTTTTCACGTGCATCAGGAGACGGAGACATGTCTGAAGACTGAAAACTGCGCAATTACGTACGAAATTGTTGAGCACTTTATCTTCTCTAGTTGTTCACGGGTCACGCAAAGCCGTCTTTTGTACAGCACCTTTTTGGCCCGACATGGGACGACTTGAAGATGTCGCTATAGTCAAGGATATGCTGCCAACGCTCCTCGATCTCCTCACCCCCAAGGACGCCACATTCTTGCTTCTTGTCGAAAGTTCAAGTGACGTCATTGCTTACATCCTCAAGAGGAGATTTGGGTCGTGTCCTGACATGGATTTTGACACGTGCTGGGTGTGTCGGCACGAAATGTTAGGAGAGATAAGGCAGAAGGCATCTCTCTCCATGGAAGGGATAATGGAGCGACTGGAAACCTTTTCGACTCCCTCACAATGGCACCTCGGTAATTCTTTTTGTGAACTTCGAGGATGGTTTTTTAGTGAGAGAGAATCGGATCATTTTACCGGGGGCATGTTTTCCTCCGATGTTGATCGGAAATAATCTTTCTCCTATCAGGTCATGATAAAAGACTGGATTACATGCTTGAACATTACCCATATTACTCTAATCATGTCAAACAATGAAGAAAACTAGAAGTAGAAAACCAAATCAGCCCACCGCTCTCTCTTTCTTCCCCTCTCTCTCTCTAGAGGTTCAACTAAGCATCATCATTAAAATGGAGATATAAGATATTGCAATCGGGATAACGAAACCAAATGTGCTGAACTTTTACCAATTATCGTTCGTCCGTACTCACTTTTTGATCAATTGAGTAGTTAGATTATATATATTTTTTATCAATTAGATAATGAAAATCAAAGGCCCTGAGTTTTTACCAATCATTTTATATCCTCCTTAAACTCTTTTTATCGATTAGATTTTTGAATTATATGCTTTTCTCTGTTCATGTTAGTTTTTGTATTAAAAGAATAAATAAAAATGCTGAAGGGGTAGTCAATTGGAGTTTAATGAGCTAGTCTGATGGGCCGTGCCTGTGGTCTGACGGGCTGGTCTGGGTCCTTGCAAGAATGACCGGATTGGACCCTTTTTTCTTATTTTTATTTCTTTAATTATTATTCTTTTTTTTAACAAAAGCGCATGTTCGACTTGCTGGCAAAAATTTAGGTGTCGATACTGTCGATTAAGACGTTAATGCGTAAGTATCAAGATAGATAGTAATTCTGTAGTGTTTTTGAGTTTAGTGGAAAAAGAGAATGGGAGAAAAAGAAAAACAGCGTTTGTAACGTTTTAATGTCAAAGTTTGGCACTTGATGCTTTGCACATGGCAAATTTGAGATGTAAACTTTTGGAAATAAAAATTCCGAAAAATGATTTTTTATTTTTCCATGTTTATTTGTGTTTATTTTAATACTAAAAAAAATAAACACTGCAGCAAATTTCAGTTCGTGTTTTTTTTTTTTTTTTGTCTTCATCCCCGATTGTCCAATACTAAGTGTGGGTGCACGGAAAGTGCTGAAAACTCTGCAGAAAAAGTAAGAAATAAGCTGATACGCCTAAAAATATGAAAGGTGTTCATGAAAGTTTCTCCGAACAAGCAAGACCGTCAAAGATTGAGGATCAAGTGGCAATTGAAGGTGGATTGACAGCGTTTCCCGTTTCGTGATTATACTCCGACAAAGGAACGATTCCGGTGGAGGTGAAATTCGTGGGATCGAGTAACTCACGATGAGTTTGTGCTAATAATCGCATTCCAAATGGCATTGAGCATGTTTTGATCGTCTAAATAAGTTGTATTTGGATCACACGATGTAAAGTTCGTGGGATTGAAGTACCAATTTTTGTATGTCTTACATACAAAAAAGTTAATCTCACAAACTCTATTTGAAATTTACCAACCATTATAGAAGTAGTTATCAACATTTCTCCGATTAAATTACCAACTAATTTTGCATTACTGATTATTATTTGAGGAAGTTAGCGAAGTTTATTTCGTTTTTTTAGTTATCAATTTCTCTCATCTCCAACAAAAAAAATGACTTTTCCTATATTTTACCAACTTTTATTTCTCTTTCGTACCAATAATTTGAATTTATCAATTGTCTATAAAAAGAAGAAGAAGAAGAAGGAAGAAACCGATCTTCAACTTTGAGTTGGGGCCGTGAGTTGAGGGACCTTGAGCCATGAGTCGTTCGAGCTTGTTCATCCACTTTCTCCCGTCATTTAAGGTAGGGTGTGCATGTGTTTATCTCATTCGTTTTCCGTTTGGAACTGCTCGCTAGTACTCCAATGATTGGAATCGAATTTTAAAGCTAAAGCACGTTAAGATATGAATCTTTTTTATATGCTTATTTTTTTAAATTTCAAATTAGCTTACCAACTACAAACAAGTTGGCATTTCTTGATTTTTACTCTGTCAAAGATTGTATTTTTTCTTCTCTTTATAAACGTGTACAATATGTAAATATGTAGTAATGAAATCAGTCACAAAACGTTGAGCCTTTATATGGTATGAGAGCATTATGCTCCTAAGAGCCTTTGATTCGGCCATTTTTTTTTCAGCAACCTTCTGCATCCTTCAGCCATGGAAGTCACCTTAGAATCAGCTCACACCACCTCAAATTTTGGTTCCAGTTCCATCGGGATAGCCGCACCTAATAGTCTGATTTCAATCTCGACGGCCATCCAATTGCCATGCAAGCTCTCCGCTGCCAATTATCCCTCTTGGCGCACTCAATTTCAGGCGTTGCTCATTGGTTATGATTTAATGGGATTTGTTGACGGGACTTCCGTCTGTCCTCCTCTCACTGTTTAGCAGGAAATCAAACGGTGCCAATTCCAGCCGCAACAACCTAATTCACCAGGATCAGCTCTTGCTTCATGCAATTTTTGCATCCGTATCCAAGGCTGTGATCCCTCTCATTGCCTCTTGTAATTCGTCACTCGCTGCCTGGACAAAACTCACGAATTTATATGCAAATAAATCTAGCTCAAGAGTTATGCATCTCAAGGATTAGCTCTCTACCGCTCCCCGAAACTCACGTTCTATTTCAGATTTTTTGCAGGAATTTAAAGCCCTTGCGGATGAATTAGCAATTGTTGAGGAAAACTCCTAATGAATTTTGAAGCTGACAAAACTTTCTATGAATCTGACATGCATTCCATTCCAGGTTAATACATTCTGGAAGTTCAGAAGGAAATATCAGACTTTACAAGTTTTCAGAACTAAGACTCAGAACTAAAAGTTCAAACTTTACCATAAAAGTCATTCAGACTCTAATTTTGGAAGACTCAAATTTTATTGAAGACCTACGCAAACTCAGGTTATGAATGTAAAGCAAGAATCAGAAATTCTTCAGACGCAGAAGTTTTGCAGATGCAGACGCAAAAGTTTTTCTGATGCAAAAGCAAAACTCATTCAGAATGAATCACAACAGCTAGTGATCTGGCATGGATTTCACAAAAGGAAAGTTTTGATTGACTCAATCTTAATCAAATTGATTGACAATCAAATATTATGACAAGTATGCATTACAACGGATAAAGCTCTACTTATAGAAACCAAGATTTTGATTGTATGGGCGACCAGAATCAGCGGGATTCATATTTTGTTGACCAACGGCTACTCAATCCATTTTATACAAATGTGTCCAAGATGAAGATTGGAAGATGATCCTCTGAAGACTGTCCAACGACTAGTTTGGTAGTTGAGGAGTATAAAAGGAGACCTACGAGGAGCAGAAGGAAAGAACGAAATCGAGAATCAACAAGTCCAAAGTCTGAGCATACTCTGATCCTTTTTCTTGTCTTTCTGAGCTAAACATTAAGATCTTGAGGGACACTTTGTAAGAGTGATTGTGTGAGATAGATAGTCCTATCATACACAAGAGTGTTGTCACTCAAAATCTGTAATTCCTCTTGATTACATAGTGAAATCCAGCCAGTAGGCTGTCAGAGTGGGAGAGTGGACGTAGGCTTTCTATAAGCCGAACCACTATAACTTGTGTGCAGTTTTTCTATCCCTTATCTCTTACTTTACATACTGCACATCAAGATCACTGTCTATATAAACTGTTTTGAATCTGAATTTTATTCAGACTCAACTGTGATCAATCATTTCCGCTTAAATTGATCAAAATCGTTTTAGATCACCTATTCACCCCCCTCTAGGTGATCCTTGCGAGCTATATCAATTGGCATCAGAGTAGGTTGCTCGTTTATTGAAGTGTATTACTTATGAGCTAATAATCTATATGGCTAGCTTGAGTGCTCCAGGTCTCATTGAAGGACAAAGCAACAACAGACCACCATATTTCGATGGCAAGGAATATAATGTCTGGAAGAATAAGATGAAGGCATTTATAAAGTCAATTGATCACATGCAATATGATGTCACCATCAAAGAAGTCAAACCAAGACCTTCTGATTCAAAAGAAAAGACAGAAGGAAGCATACCAGCAGATCCTCCATTTCAAACTGAGATATCAAAATGGGAAGCCTTAGATTCCAAAGCAATTTATTCTTTCTATTGTGCCTTAGCACCTATTGAATATAAAAAAATTGCTTCTTGTGAATCAGCTAAGGATATCTGGGATACTCTCTACACTACTTATGAAGGAACAGATCGAGCCAAGGAAACTCAAATCAATCTACTGCTTGGTCAATATGAATCCTTCATAATGAAGTCTGGAGAATCAGTTGCTGATATGTATGACAGATTTGCTGACATAGTAAACGGTCTTGCATATCAAGGACAACTAGTCTCAGATGCGATGAAATTTAACAAACTTTTGAGAGGATTGTTAAAGCAGTGAGATAATACCAAAACATCTCTTTGAGAGACTCAAAGGATCATGTCTCTATCAGTGAATGAGCTAATCAGAACTCTTCAATCATATGAGACTGAACAACTGAATGAGGAGAATGAATCCAGAGGTAAAAAGTCAATTGCATTAAAGTCTAATATTGATTCTGATGATGCAAATCTCAAAGGGAAGAAACCTTTTGAGAAGAAGAAGACTCTCCATGAAATAGAAAAATCAAATGAAGTAATCTGCTTTCATTGTAGGAAACGTGGACATATCAACCCAAATTGTCCACTTCTGAAAAAGAAGACCAAATTTGAGAAAGCAAAAAAAGCCTTAAAAGCAGAAACATGGAGTGATACAGAGTGTGAAGACAGTGATGAAGATATCTCAAACTTTTGTCTGATGGCCAAGTCAGACTCAGACTCAGATTCAGATTTTGATGCTAAAGTTGAGATTGAGGTAAAGTATCCTGAAATGCCAATTGAAGTGTCAAATTACATTGATGAATTATGCTTTGAATTTAAGGCTACTCTTAAAAGAATCTCTTCATTAAAAAAGGAAAATTCATCACTGAGGCAATAGGATGTTTCACAAAAAGAAATAATCGATTTCCTTCAAAAAGAATTTCATCAAGTCAAGGAAAATTGTCACGCCCCAAACCCCATCGAGCTCGCGACATCCCTCTTCGGTCGAATATCGCGATGTCCCAGGACGTCGCCGACCCTACACACTAGAGATAAAGCACTAGCGAAAGCCACAAACACCCGGACAAAAATTACTAGGGGTAAAAGGGAGAATATACATCCGTTACCATTATAAACTTATACAATATCCACCTTTCACTATCCACATAATATACATGTACACCGAACTTCTAAACTATACACCACTGATATAAAAAAGGATCAGTAGCCTGGGTATACCCTACTCCAAAAATGGGACACTTCAAAACCTCTACACCCCTTGGATGGCGTCCACTCCGAGTCTGACTCTCCAGAACCCGAGTCTGAATCCCCCTGAGCTGCCTGTTCTTCTGAGGATTCAGAGTCTGCCTCGATCTCAATCGGGTTGTGCTCATCATCCGACTCTAGCGGAACCTCAACCCGCTCCTCATCATCAGACTCCTCTTCTGGCTCTTCCTCTGGCTCATTCTCTAGCTCATCCTCTGATTCAACCTCTGGGTCTTCTTCTGGCTCGTCTCCGGGTTCTTCTTCCGGTGCCTCTTCAGGCTCTTCTTCAAACTCTTCCTCTGGGGGTTCCTCCTTTGGCACTACGTCTAGATCCACCTCCACAGGTTCATACCCTGCCTGTGATTCCTCCGGCTCCGGATCAGGTTCAGCCACTGAAGGTTTGGGTGCTGCGGGTATGTGCTGATGTCCTGATTGGGCGAGACTAGTATCCAGACTAGTCATCTCACCGTCGGGAGGGGGTATGGCCGACGGATCCCAATCTCCTACTCCGTCAAAGGGAACATCAAAGCCACGGGCGGAGCCAAATTCATCCATCCCGTCCCGAAACATCCAGGCGGTATAGGTGTGGGCCTGCCAAAGAGGTTGCCCTATGTCTACCTAGACTACGGTAGTATGCTTGATCCAGGTCATATTCTCGTCTATCGGATACTCTACAACGTTATGGTCGGTGTACATCGATATTCCAAAACGCTGAGGCGGCGACGGTGGAAGATTCATGGTTCAGGCCGGGGTTCTTAAATGGTTTGGTTGAAAAAACCATGAGACACGTCTCAACAAGTAAACACCCTAAACCCCACCTAGGCTAACACGTACCTCTAGACAAGTCCAAACACAATCACATTCAATGATCACATAATAGGTACATAATTTGCACTTACCCGGGCTTTTGATACGCGCAATCTGCAGGTTAGTCTCAAATATACAATTTCAACCATATGCACATTCCAATTAAATATCATGCCCGAAACACAAGTCGAACACATGGCATTTCCAATTCCACATATTACGCACTCGTTCATGCTTCATCACACTATTTTCATTCGACTTGCCAGTGACCCGCGTTACAGTACACGCCTCAGGTTCACTTTTCAATTCACGATCCACACACGACCATCTCAAATTCACAACACTTCTTAGCCCGCGTTACAGTACACGCCTCAGGCTATGTCTCTTGCCCGCGTTACAGTACACGCCTCAGGCTCAACATCCACCACCTACGGCACAACCCGCGTTGAAGTACACGCCTCAAGTTGGTAGTCTTCCGGTAATACCGGGCATCGTCCCGCGTTAAAGTACATGCCTCAGGATGGCACAATTCCCCGCGTTACAGTACACGCCTCAGGGACTTTCGTGACCACACGCACGACATATCACATAAATTTCTCACCCATCCGCACGCTCAAACCTTATGCGAACATGCTCAATTATCACACAAACATGGCCAATTGCTAGTCAATTCAATTCAGCCCATGCGCGCGTATAACGGTCCACATTTCAATCAATCAATTCGCAAACCAATGAGCATACAAGGCCGCCATTGGACCCACAATCACAGCCACTAACATGAGCATAAATTCAACATTTCCATGTCTATTTCAAGCCACAATAGCCACACAAACCAGCCACAACGCCACACGTCAAACTGACACGTTTAGTCCCCAAAATCGGACTGTACGCTCATCATTTCAATCCTCAATATCCAGCACTCAATTCAACATCAAATCAGTCCCAAAGCATCACAATTTCGCCCACAAATCAACCAAATTTCAGTCCCCAAATCAGCCGACTAACATAACCCCTAAACAGCCCCTAAATAACCCATAAACCGACTCTAATCAACCCGATTCAGCCCCTAATCAAGTCCATCGATACCCGATATCCTAAGTAAAGTTTAGGGGGCCACTTACTTGGAAACCTAAGCTAGCTCGGCTGAAGGGGAGGGGCGGCTGGCCAGCTGTCACCCAGTAGGCGGACGGCGGCTGGACGGTCTGCTGGTTCACCTCGGCTGGGCTGAACCGAAGGGGGCTGGTGGTGGTGTTCGGTGAGGGGGAAAAACAAGAGAGAGAGAGAGATGGGGCTGGTGGTGGTGTTCGGTGAGGGGGAAAAACAAGAGAGAGAGAGAGAGAGAGAGAGAGAGAGAGAGAGAGAGAGAGAGAGAGAGAGAGAGATGGTGAGGCGTGGTGGTGGCGAGGACGCAGCGCCGGAAGCGACCGAGCGGCGGTGTTCCGACTTGGCGGGTGGACGGCGGTGGTTGGCCTGTGCAGCTGGCCACGGTCACGGTGGGGAGGAGGATGATCGGCCGGGAGCGAGAGAGGGAGAGAGAGGTGCCGAGAGAGTGAGAGAGAGTGAGAGGGAGAGAGAGAAAATGATAGAAATAGTCTAAGGGCCAATAATTGGTATCTAATATCTTGCCAAATGACCATCCTACCCTCCTCTGTATTCCCAAATCGACGGCCACGATTTGATCTTATCCTAAGATTGACGCTAAGATCAATCCTTGCCAAAAATATCCAGGGGCAAAATGGGAATTTCACAAAATTTTCAAGGGCAAAATTGTCCAAGAATTTTCATCTCTAAAGTAGGTGTGAAATGACCAAAATGTCCCTCTCCCATTATACTTGGCCTTAACAAAATCCCAGGGGTAAAACGGTCATTTTCCCTTTCTCGCCGAAATTCGAATTTTCTAAAGAATCCGAACAAATCTGAGGCTGACCGAGCTAATGACAACATCGTCCAATTATCCTGTCGTGACCTTCATAATTTCCGATGCCCAAACTTAGTCTCTAATTAATGATTAAATTTAATTAACGTAACTTGAGCGTATCTCGAACTAACGGGTGGCTTTTAGGGAAATTCGCAATTTCGATCCGTGGCCGATACTGAATCAAGCCACATGTAAGTTCACTCGGGTCGTGACGACCTCAGTTGTTACTTAATCGCGGGATCGATCGCTAGTTCCGACGAGCACGATCGTTTGGTATAGGTTTGGGGTCATTCGTCAATTCATTTCGTGGTCAAGTGGAATCACCCGCGATCCACTCGTATGACAGCGGCGAACTGATCCCTAAGTATCCTTGGATCGGCCTACATTGGCTCAAAATGTCACCTCGACAATTTTTATGGTCGAAAGTCGATTGACGATCGAATTCTTTGGTCGCGCGAATTTAAATCCCTAATTAGCCATTCCCTATTAGTTAGTATCCTAGGAGTGATCAGTTCCGGGCGAGATCTAACTACAAGCACGTTCATAAAATCATCCATTTCATAAATCCCAAGTGGGTCGGATTTTAGAATGTCACAAAAATCGAGATTTACTTTCCAAAGAAAATGCTGTTTTGAGAAAGGAATTTTAAGAAATTATTTCCAAATTTTCAAAAGGTTCAGAAATGTTGAAGCATATTCTTTCTATACAAATTCCTTACTACAACAAATCTGGTCTTGGATTTGTGAAGGAAAGTGACAATTTAATTGATTTTCCAAAAATCAAGGAGAGATTAAAGCAAAGGCCTCATCGACAAGTTTATAAAAATCATTTCAAAAGGAATTTTGTCAAACCTGTTGGCCGAAGTGCACTCAAGTGCTCAAAATGTGGAGATCCACAGCACTTTGAGAATGAATGTCCTAAGGTCTGGAGACCAATTCGAAGAGACTTTGTTAAGACAGCCTATACTAATTCTCAAAGACCCAAACAAATTTGGGTACCAAAGAAAACTTGAGTGGTTGTGATTTTTGAATGTTTCCACAAAGAGAAAAAGAAAGTGGTACCTAGACAGTGGATGTTCTAGACACATGACAGGAGATCCAAGCATATTCGTTAAACTACAAAGTCCGAATGGTAGAAAAGTTTCCTTTGGAGGAAATAACAAAGGAAAGATAGTTGGCAAATGAACAGTTGAAATTGGAGGACTCACAATCAATGATGTGTCATTGGTAAAAGGACTCAACTACAACTTGATAAGCATAAGCTAACTATGTGATATAGGTTTCAGAATCAACTTTCAAGAAAATACATGCTCAGGAACGAGCAAAGATTCTTATCAAACATTCACAGGAAGAAGACATGGCAATATTTATCTTCTAGATATCAATCCAAACTCCACTCATTGCTTGATCTCAATCAAAGAGGATGAAGATCTATAGCACAGAAGATTGGGGCATATTAGTAAACAAATCTCATAAATCTCAAACAAGAAATTGGTTCGAGGTCTGCTAGATTTGAAGTACAAGAAAACAGAGTTATATAATGCTTGCACTCTAGGAAAACAAGTAAGAAGTTCTTTTAAGTCTATACATCATGTTTCCACTAATCGTGCTTTGCAGCTTCTTCATATGGATCTATTTGGACCAACCAGAATACAAAGTATTGGTGGTAAGAAATATTGTTAAGTTATTGTTGATGACTTCACAAGATTTACTTGGGTGTTCTTCCTTGCTCATAAAAATGAAGCATTTTCATATTTTTCAAGATTTGCAAGAAGAATTCAGAATGAAAAGGGTTATACCATTTCCTGCCTTAAAACTGATCATGGGGGAGAATTTGAAAATCAAAGTTTTTAGATTTCTGTGAGGAAAATGGCTTTCAACACAATTTTTCTACTCCTTATACACCATAACAAAATGGTGTTGTGGAAAGGAAAAATCGTTCTTTACAAGAAATGGCAAGAACTCTTTTGATTGAAAGCAAGATTCCTTTTCATTTTTGGGCAGAAGCAGTTTTTACAGCTTGTTATATCATTAACAGAGTTTTTCTCATGCCCATTCTTGAGAAAACCCGCTATGAGCTTTACAAAGGTAGAAAACCCACTATTTCATATTTTCGTGTATTTGGTTATAAATGCTTTATACTCAAAAATCCAAATGACCGCTCTGGTAAGTTTGATGAGAAAGCAGATGAAGGATTTTTCTTTGGATATTCTACTACAAGTAAAGCATACAGAGTCTTCAACAAGAATTCTCAGACTGTGGAAGAAACAATGAATACGAGGTTTGATGAAAATATTCAGACTCACAAAGATGAATCTGAACCATCTCCCAATATTCAAGAGTTATCTGAAGCTTAACAAGAATCTCCAAAGATCGTTGAATATATAGAAGAAGGAAAAGAAGGTTCAATCCAGACTCAATCAGAACCTTCAGAATCTGATGATATTCAGAAGGAGAGTAAATGTCTCTTTAAGTATAATACCTTTTTCAACAATAGGTGTTTTTCCAATCCTTAGACCTTTTTCATATTCTTCCATAGCCTCTCGTTCAAACAGAAAGCCTAGTATTTTACATACCGCATTAATAGTGCTCTAATCACTTCGATTTTCTCGAAGTACTTTGATAGCCTTTATTAGTTGCCTTGCTCTACTAAAACGATTACGCTCATGGACAGGGATTCTTGGAGATTTCTTACCTTCAAACGACTCCATATCAGAACTCGTATCGGAGATGTCGATCTTCTCTGGTTCTCCATTATGTTTTGCCCTAGTGAACACTCCGGCGGGACGATTTGATCTTCTAGAGCCCTTGGTTCCTTTTTTCGATTCAGAGGTCGACTTAGGCGCCATTGAAGAGATTTTAGGTTACGGAAGAGAAAAATGAGATTTTTAGGGTTTCAACGAGTAAATTGTGTGTTTGTGAGAGAGTGAAAACGAGAAAGAAGAAGAAGGGTTTAAACCGAGAAATACAACATTTCGGTTCTTATAAAACCCTTTTTGAAACTGTCAATTGATAGTTAATGGAAATTTCGGAAATTGTATTTAGAAAATTTTGGGATTTTAATTCCTTAACGGTATCATTCAAGACAACTTATTTCAAACAATCATATCATTCAAAATATATAAGAGATGCATACCTTTTATAAGATGAGTTTCGCGTCAAAACCAGACGCTTCAAATATGTGCTTGATCAAATAAGTCATCAGATGTAATATGAGTTTATACTGCACAGCTCAATAAATGGGTTAGTAATGTTTAATTTATCTCTAATAAGCTCGAAACTTTTCTTTTCTAGGGGTTTTGTAAAAATGTCAGCTAATTGCTGTTTAGTGTCTATGAATTGAATATTAATATCTCCTTTTAGAACATGATCACGGATAAAATAATGCTTAATATCGATATGTTTAGCTCTTGAATGCAGAATAGGATTCTTTGTCAGATTAATGGCGCTGGTATTGTCACACTTGATCTCCACAGTTGAGTCTTTGACGTTGAAGTCTCTCAATTGTTGTTTCATCAAAAGGATTTGAGCACAGTAACTTCCAAGTGAGACGTATTCTGCTTCTGCTGTAGAAAGAGCTACGGTTTGTTGCTTCTATGAATACTATGAAACAAGCATGTGTCCTAACAATTGACACGTTTCGGAAGTACTCTTCCTGTTTATCTTACAACCAGCATAATCAGCATCAGAATATCCAATGAGAGCAAAATTTGATCGCTTTGGATACCACAATCCAAGTGTAGGATTTGTGCCAATATATTTGATAATTCGTTTGACTGCAGTAAAATGAGATTCCTTTGGTTCTGATTGAAATCTTGCACACAAACAAACACTGAACAGAATATCTTATCTTGAAGCAGTTAAATATAAGAGTGAGCCAATCATGCTTCTATATAATTTTTTGTCTACTAGTTTTTCTTTTTCATCCTTGTCTAGTTTAATGGAATATGATATTGGAGTTTCTGTCTTTTTGCAATTTACCATACCAAACTTTTTTGCAATTTCCTTGGCATACTTTTCTTGAGAAAGAAATGTCCCATTTTTGGTTTGTTTAACTTGTAAGCCAAGGAAGAAAGTTAACTCACCTATCATGCTCATTTCAAATTCACTTTGCATCATTTTGGAAAAATTCTTACTCAATTTTTCATCTGTAGAGCCAAAAATAATATCATCTACATAAATTTGAATAATTAAAATATCTTTACCTTTTCTTTTGATGAATAGGGTAGTGTCTACTTTACCTTTTATGAATTCATTTTGTTCTAGAAAGCTACTCAGTCTTTCGTACGAAGCACGTGATGCTTGTTTGAGACCGTATAATGCTTTCTTGAGAGTATATACCTGATCAGGCTTGTGAGGATCTTCAAAACCTGGAGGTTGTTCTACATATACTTCCTCTTTGATGTAGCTATTCAAGAATGCGCTTTTGACGTCCATCTGAAACAATTTAAAGTCACAGAAACAAGCATAAGCTAGTAAAATTCTTATTGCTTCTAACCTGGCCACCGGAGCATATGTTTCATCATAATATATTCCTTCCTCTTATGATTATCTCTTGGCCACAAGTCTCGCTTTATTTCTGACGACTTTTCCTTGATCATCCAGTTTATTTCGAAATATTCATTTTGGGATAAGGACACTAGAAATGCCTTAACTTTTGTACGACGCTCACTTAAGTGCCACAACTTTTTTTTTGCTCACTTAAGTGCCAAAAATTTGAAAAAGTGATCACTTAAGTGCCAAATTGCACTTGGCAGCCGGAAAATCTGACGTGGCTTCGCCAGAGCTTACGTGGCTTCGCCGGAGCTGACGTGGACAATATTTTAATATATATTTTTTAAATTTTGAATTTTTTTATTATTAATTTTTTAATTTTTGCAAAACAAAATTTCAATTCCAGCGAGGGTTACCGGTGACCCTCGCCGGCTGTGAAGGCCTCGCCCAGATTGGGCGAGGGCCGCCATGCCCTTGGCCACGAAGGCCCTGGGCGAGGCCTTCGCGACCTTGCCGACGGTGGGCGAGGCCGCAAAGGCCGTCTCGCCGGTCGCGGGTGAGGCGGCCTCGCCAGATCTGGCGAAAACCTCCACCGCTGCGGGCGAGGCAGCCTCGTCAAATCCGGCGAGGCCCTCGCCACCTCCCCCGCCCCGGCGAGGTCGCGATGGCCTCGCCAAGGGCCTTCGCCGCCATGGGCGAGGTGGCCTCGCCGGATCTGGCGAGAGCCATCGCCGCCGTGGGCGAGGCGGCCTCGCCGGATCTGGCGAGAGCCATCGCCGCCGTGGGCGAGGCGGCCTCGCCGGATCTGGCGAGAGCCTTCGCCGCCGCACCCGTGGCCGGTGAGGCCGCAATGGCCTCACCAAGGGCATTTGCGGCAGCTGTCGAGAGCCTTCGAGGCCGCCGGCGAGGGTCACCGGTGACCCTCGCCAACCTTGAAGAAAAAAAGAAAAAAAAGAAAGATAAAGAAAAATAAAAATTAAAAAAATCAATAAAATAAAATAAAATAACATTAAAAAAATCCACGTCGAATGAAAAATTAATTAAAAAATCCACGTCAGCTCATTTGCCGGAAATGGCACTCAAGTGATCCATTTTCGCTGGAAGTGGCACTGAAATAATTTATTTTACTCCGATGTGGCACTCAAGTGAGCCAAAAAAAAGTTATGGCACTCAAGTGAGCGTCGTACAAAAGTTATGGCACTCCTAGTGTCCTTATCCCTACTCATTTTGTTCCAATAACTGAGTGATTCTTGGGTCTAGGAACGAGTTTCCATACTTGATTGATCTTAAATTGTAATAATTCCTCTTGCATGGCTTCAATTTAGCTTTTATCTTTCAAGGCATCTTCAACGTTCTTTGGTTCGATTTCAGAGATGAGAGTCAACGTATTTATAACTTCTTTTGCCTTTGCTTTGGTTTTGATTCCTTCATCTAAATTTCCAATGATGAGGTCTTTGGGATGATTAGTTTTATGCTTCTAGTTTTTGTTGAATCCTTCATCGTTTTCATCATCGGGATTTGATGATTCTTCATTATCTTGTTGGTTTGAAGATTCTTGAGCTTCATCAGATCTTTGATTATGATCACTTTCACTTACTGTCAATTCATCAGATGCTTTGTTAGATTCTTCAGATACTGAATTTTCAGTGTCAGAGTCATCTTGTTGAGTTTAAATTGAATCTTCAAACTTGACATTCAATGATTCTTCCACTGTTTGAGTATTTTTGTTGTATACTCTGTAAGCTTTGCTTGTAGTTGAATATTCAAGAAAAATTTCTTCATCTGACTTTTCATCAAACTTACCAACACGGTCATTAGGATTTTTGAGAATAAAACATTTACATCCAAATATCCGAAAGTAAGAGATATTAGGAATTTTGCTTTTGAACAATTTATAAGGGGTCTTTTCAAGAATTTGTCTTGGAAAAATTCTATTTGAAATATAACAGGTTGTTGATACAGCTTCAGCTCAAAAATGTGCTGGAGTTTTGTTTTTAAATAGAAGAGTTCTAGCCATTTCTTGCAAAGTTCTATTATTTCTTTCAACTGCTCCATTTTGTTCAGGAGTATAGGGAGAGGAAAAAGTATGTTGAATACCATTTTCATAACAGAAATTAGAAAAATTTTGATTTTCAAATTCTCTATCATGATCCGATTTAATGCTCGAAATAGTATAACCATTTTCATTTTGTACCTTTTTGGCAAATTTTGAAAAATATTCAAATGTTTCACTTTTATGAGCCAAAAAGAATAGCCACGTAACCTTACCAAAAAAAAAAAGAATACCCAAGTAAATCTTGTATAATCGTCTACAATAACTAAATGGTATTTCTGACCTCCAAGACTTAGAGTTTGAGTAGATCCGAAAATATCCATATGAAACAACTGCAAAGCTCGGTTAGTGCTGATATAGTTTATTAATTTAAATGAACTTCTTACCTGTTTAGCTTTAGAGCAAGCTAAACATAACTCAGTGCTCTTGAATTTTCGTTTTGGCAGTCTTTTGACGAGTTTCTTTGAAGCTATCTTGGAAATCAACTTGACACTTGTGGTCCGAGCTTCCTGTGCCATTGATCAGATTCTTCTTTTATGGAAACGAGACATTGCAAGTCGTTAAACTTCATGTCTAGTAGATAAATATTTCCATGTCTTCGACCCGTAAATGATTGCTTGTTGTATTTACTTATCCTGGAACATTTGTTTTCTTGGAAAGTAATTCTATAACCAATATCACATAACTGACTAATGCTAATTAGATTGAAGTTCAAACCGTCAACTAGTGAGACTTCATTGATGATGAGATTTTCGATTTTGACAGTTCCCTTGCCAATCATTTTTCCTTTGTTGTTGCCTTTAAAGGATACGCTTCCTCCTTTAATTCTTTCTAACAGATGAATTTTAGAGAATCTCTGGTCATGTGTCTTGAGCAACCACTGTCAAGGTACTACTTTTTTTTTTCTTTTCTTTGATACCTGCAAAAGATAAGTAACTCACTTTTTCTTTAGTACCCATATTTTCTTGGGTCCATTTTGGTTAGGATCAATCATTCTCAGAATGTCTCTTTGAATAGGTCTCCAAACCTTGAAACATTCATTCTTAAAGTGATTTGTATCACTGCAATTTGAGCACTTAAGGGAAGTTTGACCATTGAATTTCACAAACTGCTTTTGAAAGTGATTTTGATACACAAATCTGGGGGATTTTTTCTTTAGTCTTTCTTTGACATTGGGAAAAGCATTTTTCAATTCAGTATTTTTCTCAAAACCCAAACCTGATTTATTATAATAAGGAACTTGAATTGACAAAATATGATGATGATTTTTTGAACCTATTGAGAATTTCTTGATTATATTTGAAATTTCATTTTTTAGAAGTTCTTTTTCTTTAGAGATTCGATCAAAACTTTTCTTAAAAATATTTTTCAGATCATAAATTTCCTTTTTCAATAAATCATTTTTCTTTTCAAGGAATTCTTTATTCTCCTTGATAAGATTAAATTCTTTTTGCAAAAAATCAATTTTATCCTTTTGAGAAATATCTTGCTTTTTTAAGAGATTGTTTTCCCTTTTTAAACATTCATTTTCTTATGCAATTGACTCATGAATATCCTTGTTTTGAGTCGCACTTTTTAAAGTCAAAATTTCCTTTTTCAATACAGAAATCTTTTTGAAAGCAATTTTATTAACAGAGACAAACTCATCAATATAATTTGCAATTGCTTCAAGAATTTTGGAATTACTTACTTCGTCTTCTTCATCAAAACTTGATTCTGAGTCTGAATTTGCCATCAAGCAGATATTGGCATACTCTTGTTCGCTTTCATCATCATCTAAGTCACTCCACATTTTAGCTTTGAAAGCATTCTTATATTATTCATACTTTCCTTTGTTCTTTTTGAGAAGAGGACATTTGGGCTTTATGTGTCCGTTCTTTTTGCAATGGAAACATATCACGTCCTTGTTTTCTTCATCTTCGGTACTCGATTTCTTCTGAAAGTTTAGCTTCTTGGCTTTTAATGGCTCAGAATTTCTAAATTGCTTCTTTGACTTATTCATCTTTACCTTCTTTGCCATCTTTCTCAGTTTCTTGACCATTAGAGCCAACTCTTCATCTTCATCTGAATCTGTGTCATCAAAATCAATGTTAGTTTTTAAAGCTATGGATTTTTTACCTTTGGGTTCTTTAGTTTCTAAGAACTTTTCAGTTTCATAGGATTGAAGAGTTCCGATAAGTTCGTCCACTGTGAGTGATATGATCCCTTAAGTTTCTCGAATAGAAACTTTGATGTTGTTCCACTCTTTTAAGAGAGCTATCAGCAACTTGTTCACCTTCATAGGTTCTGAGATGGGATTGTTTTGAAATTCAAGCCCATTTATGATCTCAGTGAATCTACTTTGCATCTCGGAAATTGTTTCATTTGGTTTTTGAGTGAAGGACTTGCATTGCCCAAGGAGAATGTTGAGATTTGTCTCCTTGACTCTCTCTGTTCCTTCATGAACAAGCTTGAGATGATCTCAAATTTCTTTTGCAGTTTTGAGATTTGCAATTCTTTTATATTCAACACGTGCTAGACCATTATATATGGCCGTTCTGATCTTTGCATCCAGATAGATCCTTTTAGAAATTTCCTTGGCCAAGAGAGGTAGAGCTTGAGATTTGATTTGCTATCTAATTCCCTCATCAGAAGATGTCTCATTTTGCCCTTTTGAAGTTTCTGGAGATTTTGTTTCGGTTGAAACATTTGGAATGATTCCATGTTCAACGATATCCCATATATCCTAATCTATTCCCAAGATGAATGTCTTCATCTTGTTTTCCTAGACATTGTACTCAGTTCCATTGAAATAAGGCAGTCTATTGTTGTGACCTGACTCAGCATTACTAGCCATTAAGAATCGTTAGCTCAGAAGTAAAAATAACATTTCAAAGAAAAATGAGCACTAGGCTCTGATACCAATGGTTACGGGTAGTGCTGTCATCTAGAGGGGGTGAATATGTGATTTTACCAAATTGGATGATTTAAACGTGCGGAATGAATATCGTCGAGGTCAACAACTCGTATGATCAATATCAGATAGATGCATATGACAAACTTGTATATAAGTTGCCGTTAGATGATTGCATCTGATGACTAAAATGATGTTTTAACGAACTCATTTGACAGATATGTATGCAGTATAATATCAACAATAATAAATGAAAGTTTAGGAATAGAAAATACTATACACAGATCTTTATAGTGGTTCGGCTTTATTAAGCCTACGTCTACTCTCCATGCTGGCAGCCCGTTAGCTGTGTTTCACTATTGAATCACCAAGAGATTATAAGAGCAATGCTTTTCAGATGATAGATTGCACTATCAAGTACACTCTTCACTCTCTAAAATAACAACGTGGAATACAGTAATCACAAGTGTGTAAGATCGAAGCTCTATTCAGATTTTGGAATTCTCGATTCTGGTTCTTGTTCTGGTACGACGTTTGCACTCCTTTTATATTCCTCTATTTCTAATCTATCCGTTGGACAGTATTCAGAGGATTAATCTCCAAATCAACCCGTTGGAGAATCTTCCCAAAAGAAGATGCATAACCGTTAGAAGAAGAACCATTATCTCTAGGTGATTTGATCGCCCATACAATCAAATCAAGATTTCCATAAGTGTAGTTTTTCGTGTTTAAGGAACGATCTTGTGATTGCCAATTAGGATATCTTGAGATATCAATTTGCTTGTCCTGCATAAACTTGCCAAAAATAACACTTATTGAATCTGACGAGTAATTTTGAGTCTGATAACAAAATCCTTTCATCGACTAAGTCTGATGGCTCAGTATTTACCTGTATCAAATAATTTAAGTGTAATTGTGGTAAGAAAAGGATTGTTTTGTCTTTCTTCAAAACTAATTAGGGATTTTCCTCAACACTAGCAAAAAACCCTCAACATGTGAATGATAAAATGCCATCCATAGAAGATAAAATATTGGAATTAAACCTACCAAATCAATTATTGGCTGGTAGCCTTTAGTCATCATCTGAAAATAGAATCCATATCATAACAAGCGGAGTCTCTGGCCAGAGAGATGTTCATACAGAACTTGTAAAATTGACATTTTACATCAGCGACGACTTTTCATCAATGTGAACCATATGGCATATCGTAAATATATACTTTGAACCGAAACATGCTGCACAGACTGGAACACAGGAGTGTTCAAGACAACAAAAGAAGTTTTGTGGGCAAAGGGTGTAACCCATCATTCTATTCTAAAAACTGGTCAAGAATAGGTTTTGGTGCTTTCAACAACTCCACGTTCGTCAATAGAAAGACCATTAGTAAAATAACAGGAAACTACATCATTTCTATATATTAGTAAATAAACTAATGCAAAAACGACCAAATTATTCTGGTAATGGTAAACCCCTCAGCTTAGTTATAAGAGGCCCTGCAATTTAAGACATCACAGCTTCAACTTTCTAGGAAAGTAGAAAGTCTCTTTTGCATTCTCTGTTTACTTTGTTGTTGAAAGACTGCAACCAGGACATCAACACAATGCCAGAGCCAGTACCTTGTCAAGCACCAGGTACGTGTTCATGTTCCAGCCTAGATAAAATATGGTCTAGGCGATGCTGGAACCTGCCTTTTCTCATGGTTCTTTTTCTTTGCTTTATCATTGAACAAACATAACCCCGACCTTGAATAGGAAAAAGAGAAAAACAAAATCTGTACGAGGACTTTGTGCTTACTCTATCTCCTACATATATTGAAGATGTTCGTGGAAGCGATGACCAAATCAAAGTGTTATTTCACTGTGAAATTAATATTTGGGGCGGATCTTGATGAATTGTTCTTATCAGGGACACTTCTTTATGTCTGCAAGAAAAAGGTATTAACAAAATGCCCTAAAAAATTTGCGTCCAATGCAGGAAATATGGAAGAGATGGCCGATGGACCCCGTTACCGTCCATTGTTAACAGCTGCGTTCATGGGTGACTGGGAATCTGCTAGAGCAATTATCAACCACGATCATGCTTCAGTGAGGGCCAGAATAACAAGCAGATTCGAAACCGTGCTTCACATAGCCACTTTGAGTGCACAAGACAAATTTGTGAAGAATTTGCTTGATTACTTGAATCCGGATGATCTTTTAATGGTTGATTCTGATGGCTGCACGGCCCTCCACAATGCTGTCCATTGTGGAAGGATAGAGATGGTCAAGGCATTAGTTGGAAAGGATCGTAGGTTGACCCAAATTCCAGATTATAAAGGACGAGTTCCTTTGAGAATATCTACTCAGGAAGCCTCTACGCATAAGGAGATTGCCTGGTTCCTGGCGAAAAAAACAACAGACGATGGGCCAAGTTATCCCTTCAGCAGTCCCTCTGCGATTAATCCCATTTTAGATCTCACCTACGCTGGTCATCATGGTGATAATACATCACTCTCTACCTCAATTCCATCTGTTTTTTCCTTCATTCTAGACTTAGCTTATTTTCCTGATCAACTTTGCTGGTGAATTTGGATAGATATCACCCTTTTTCTAGTTAAGCGATACCCTCACCTACTTACCATGAAAAGAAGAAACTTATCTATACTGGGCGTGTTGGCGAGAATGCAGACTCACTTTCTCAGCGTAAACAGGCTCGGTGTTTTTGGAACATTGATATTCAAATGTCCGTACTTTCCTTATTCGCATCCCTTCATTACTGATTCCCTTCAAGAAGATCATACCTGGCTCATCACCTGCTCTTTTTGTATCTGAACTGAAGGTATTCCGCTGGACTTGAACTATAAACCAGCAGATGAAACTTTAAGGGATATGCAAGGGCCAAGAAATCCAGGTGGGTCTGCATTTACAGTTAGGCATTATCTAGTTTAGGACCTTCCATGATTTTGAACTCAAGTCAATATCTTAGATTGCTTCCCTCCCTATTAGCAAAGAAAATCAAACATGATTGTTTTTTTGGCTCCCTTTGTTTCTCGGAAAATGTTTTTTAAGAAAACTTTTTGCAAAATTTCTGGTGTTTGAGGCGTGGAAAATGAGTGGTCAAAGAAAACATTTTCCAATTAATGAAAAATACCCTTCTAAAACTGGGGAAAATGATTTCCTCGCCTTATTTCTCTCGCCCTCTCTCCATTCGCTGTTGCAGTGAGTCATCAGCTAGAGATCAAATCCCCTTGGTTCAACAAGAGCTATCTCTCTCCGTTTCTTATTCGACCAAGCATCATTTTCTCTCTGTCCGTCTTCATTTTGCAGCGAGTCTTCCTCCATTATTTTCTCTCAAACTCATCGGCTTTGTATTTATACGGATGATGGCCTGAAATCGAACTACGTTATGGATCAGTTATCCCTTGGAAGCCACATATGATTTAACCAGCATGTCTCTGATTCGTTTTGCAGCTCCTCCCATACTAGTTTTTCGTTCGTTACATTGTCCATTAGATAAGTTATACAATGCTTTTCTTGCTTTTTTTTTTTTTTTGCCTCTTTGGCTTGACTAATCAACTTGCATAACACAAGTGGGATTTAACCTTCACGGACCACTTCACTACCCAACAAGCTTCCGATTGAAAGTAAGAATAGAGTATTTCAAGAGGAATTTCACGGAAAACATAAAGTTAATAGAAAATAGGATGAATCAAGTTATTAGAGCATGCCTCCTTTTACTTGTCCCATTGCAAGAAGTTTGAGAAGGCAAAATTTCATGTCATTTATCCTCATCCATATCTGTGTAGTGAGTCACTTGCAATCCCAACTATTAATCCATGTGAATGTGAATGTTGTTTGTTTTGACATCTTGGACTATGAAACATCGAGATTGTCAGGACACCACTAGCTATAATCTATGTAGTAAAGTACCTTCATTCCAGACACACACAGTGATTTCATATTCATTGACCCGGTTCTCTCTGTTGCTTAATTGTAGGGCTTCAATGTCTTGTAACGTCATTTTGGAATGCCGCCAAATTAGGTACGTTTCCATTTAATGAAGATACCACCTGTCTTTGTCTCTGACTCTCCAATGAAAAGTCTATGGCCTTTTATGTTTTTGACTTCTTTCATAACTAGAAAAATGTTCCTAGTTAATTTTTTTTATTGTAATTCGGAAAAAAAAAATTATTGGGTCCACAGTCTGTAAAGAAAGTTTTACACATACACATTTCTCATTGGGTGAGTGAAATGCGTGCTTGAAGTTAGTTTTGTAACTAAGTTTTTCTACATGCCAACTATCCGACGGTAATTGTGTACCGGCATTGGACCAATTAAAAAACCTCTAACAACTTATTCAAATTAAAAAAAAATTACATATGATTTTCTATGTCAATATTGTATATTTTGAAAGATTTCAAGTATTCACGAAGTTGTAATTAAAAGAGTCGCGCAATTTGGAAAAAGGTAAACAAAGAATCCTTGAAATTGCAAATTGAGGCAAGATTCGATGTTAACCTACATCCATCTTGCTTAAGGCTAATTGATCTAAGGAGAAGATTATAAAAAAGAGTTATGTTGACCTAGGACTTCCCTTCAATCTTGATTGGTGAAATCATTTTGCCTTCGTGTTGCCTCCCTTATGGGTGAATTGCTTAAGCCTAAATTTTATTTTCTTTGACTGCTACTTCATTACGATGCAACATGACGTAATATGTTGAGAGAGTGCAGGAATTGGGCATGGGACCGGGGCAACACCCTGGCATCCTCGACTATTTTCGCCACATCATCCATAAAATGAGGTTGCGATTGATGAAGGCACGCGTCTGTCCTTTAAACACATTGAATATAGTAAAATACCACTTTTTTGGGAACTTTAAAAGGCCGCCTACTTAAAAAAAAAAGCATAAACTTTACTTGAAGTCACAATTCTGAACTGATCTTATTTTTGTCTCATAAAAAATTATAAATTTTCACTTAAATCCCAAATCCAACCCGAACAATTTGAAAATTTCACATCATGGAGGCCAGATTTGGGACTCAAGTAAAGTTAATGCTTTTTATTGAGACAAAAAAAAGTTCGAGCCAAAATTATCACTCAAAGTAAAGTTGATGCTTTTTTTGGGAATTAGCCCGAATAGAAATAGGGGAAAGAAAGCGGGTAAGAAAAATCAATATAATCTGGTTGGGATGGCTTGGAATTGAAGAAAATTTCAGTGGGAGCAAATTTCTTGAGCGCCAATAGAACCGTGCATCCCAGAATTCCACTCCAAGTTATATATCCTACACTAAGAAGCCGTTGGGTAGGTGGTAAGGGAGTTTGCTCATCTTCTTATGATCCTGTATTCGAGATTTGTTGAAGCACTCCGCAAATGAAATCTTGAATACATCAAACATATATGGTGGAGTGCTCTCTTAAAATTACCCAGGGGGTGAACCACTTGAGGTCGAATACCACGGGACAGCTAAAACATTTTCTATAGTTCCCAAAACTTATTAACACCTTCTGCCCGCAGTTGCACTCATTTTCTCATCTTCACCCAACTTTTGTATGCACCTGAAATACCCATTCGCCTTGTCCCTAATTCTTCTATTATTGTCAAAGAACAAACAGGAAACAGAAGTGTAGTTGCGTATTTATCATGTTAAAAGCAATTTTAGAATAGAGTCTAGTTGACTGTACTCACTGTCATTTATGTGTAACAAGTGAACTCGAAGGGGGACATACCATTATGTGACCTCATGTGGAAGTTTTGATTTTATTAGAGACGGATAGAATGGAGGAAAAAAACAAATTTGCTCTTGCGCTGAGCGTAAATAACAACGCAAAGGATTGTACTGTTAATGTGGTTTTCGGTAAAATCCAATTTCTGCCTTTGTTTTTCATTTTCTTGTTTCTTTTTTCTTAACATATTGTAGTTCCTCCGATCAAGAGGATTCACGAGGTAAAGCTGAGATATGTGGCTGCAGTCATGTTGGCCAAAAAAGTGTGCGAGGCGATTTCTGCTATGAGAACTTCCGAGATCACCGAGTTTTTCCTAGAGAGGAACCTGTTGGGTTTTGCTACAACTAAGGGAAACAGCGATCTCGTGAAGCTATGTATTCAGTCCTTCCCGGAGCTTATTAGGATTAAGCCTAATGGTGACAGTTTGATGACACTAGCTGTGAAGAATCGCCAAGAAAGGATTCTCTCACTCTTTTTGAAGAAAAGCTCAAACAACGAGTTGTCATTAGTGCCAGCACCTACACCGGAAGAATCGGAAAAGATGATGCTCGCGGCAGCAAAGTACGACTCTCATTTGGAGGCTGTAACTTATGTCTCCGGAGCAGCTTTTGAAATGCAAAGAGAACTCCAATGGTTCAAAGTAAGTATCTTTCTTTTCATATATATAATAACCGCACTTAGTGATAATTATTATATACCCTTGACTAATATCTTAAAACATGATGGCTACACGTTTCTTTAGATAGTCCTAAGAATATACATAGAACTTTCTTTTATAGCGGTCAAGCAATAACTGAACCAACTTTCGTGCACCTCAACTGGTTCACCTCTCTTTGCTCTTTTAACAGCGCACAGCCCCACATCGGTCTAATGCATAGGATTTTACTCCTAATATATTTCCGACAAGATTTGAATTTAAGAGCACAAGGAAAAGAATAAACTCTCATGACATCTAAATCAACACCTAGTTGGAACATATAACTTTTAAATTTCACAAGCCAAACATAAATTATAAAGTAAGTTGAGAAACAACAATATATTCTTAGTACAATTTACAAAAAATATAGGAGACTGATTAGATAATTTGGGGCCCTAAAAACTTATGGTAACTCATCAAAATGGAATGGCAGATGAATTCTACTAATACAACTATGATCCAACACTCAATCTAAACCAAGCGACTCTTTCTTAAATCTGACGGACTCATTCTATAGGTTTCCGCAATGACGCAATTAGGGGATTATTATGCAAATCATTTCTTGTATAACCCACATATCTTAATTTGGAGCCCCCAAAAACAACATTTAAATCAATTTTGCTTATATTTTTACGATGGCTTTGCTAGTTCCATTGTATCATATTTTGTAAAGATGATAGTGTTATAATTAAATTATGTAGATACTCCATGATCTAATTAAAGTAGTATGACATGAATCTTCTCTTTTTTAATCGAAAGGTTAGCAAAGTTCATTTCTGGCCACTGTTTCTGTTTGAATAGCTATTAATTCAAGAGCACTTCTCATTAGTTGATTTAACTATTAACTAAGATTGTACTCTCGCAAACCATTGTCTACAAAAAAAAATGATTTCATGAAGCTTTTAGTTTTTATTTACCTTTATTTCATTTCAACTCTCTATTCTCTTTGTCATGAAAAAAAGTTGGGACAAAATTGTGCCTTTTTCCTTTCCCCATGGCAGGACTCCAACACATCTCTCCAAATGTTTAATGAGTATAATAGAAAGAGCGAGATGGTCTATTAACAATAATGAATAAAGATTTGTAGGGAAAAGAGTAGTGAAGAAAGTAAAACTTTTTATAAAAGAAAGTGAAAATTGCATGAAGTGAGGAAGGTGACATAGAGAACTTTGGACCTTCTATTAGATAATAAATTGAGAGAGAGAGAGAGAGAGAGAGAAAAGAGGGTGGGTGGGCTGAAAGGTTGCGTGATCCAAGGAAACTAAATGAAGATTGTATAAATTTTGACACTCTAGAGTTAGGCCCTTTAGACGTGAATCTTCACCGTCGAGATTTGAGAAGGGCAATTTAGGAATATAAGAACTGGAGTAACACCTCAACCTATTTAATACTGGAGTAATGTTGCCTATAGGAGGTCACAAAAGTGCGACCAAGGAAATGCTAACCACATAAGGAACCCTCTTCAAGACATAGGGCATTTGATAGGACAATGAAAGGTACGTTGATGTTTAGAGTTAGAGAGAAAATAACAACAAAGTATTTATGGTGGCTCAACCCCAATTATGATTGTATTTCTGACAAAAAAAACCTAATTGAGATTGTATGATATGTATTTATAAGAGTGATTAATTATAGTCGGGGTACAGATAAAAACATAATTACAGAAAGACCCAATAATACATATAAATTACACATTAATAAGGTAGGTGCTCACCACCTAAGGATATAGGGAATCGAACTCGCTACTCTGTGAAATTCACTTTAAAAGAATCCTCAAAGAACCCTAGCGTCAATTTGGCGCTTCTTTAGTTTAGGTTTAATTAGAACATTTCAGACAAGATTGCCCCTAATGTTTCTGTCGGAATAAGCACGTGAGTCGCACTTGCAAACCGGCCAACGGAGATTTGGTTGGCGAGTGAGCTTGGGCCTTTATTTGAGATTATATTAGCCACTTCAGGGCTTTATTTGGGGGTCATGTACACTCTGAATCATGTTTTGAGAAAACGGCCCCACTTTATTCTCTTATTTGAATTATTCCAAATTTTCAATTATTTTTGTACTTATTGTAACTCGTGTTTGTGGCTTTTATGCACAGGCAGTGGAAAAGTGGCTTTTCCCTAACTTGAGAACCTTCAAACACGAAGGGAAATCATATTGGCAAATATTCACTGAGGAGCACCAACAGTTGCTTGTGCAAGGTGGGGAGTGGGTGAAGAACACAGCTCAATCATGTATGGTCGTCTCAACTCTAATTGCCACAGTATTATTTGCTGCTTCTTACAATGTGCCTAAAGGCAATAGCGGCATTACTGGAAACCCATTGTGGTTTGGAATGGAGGCTCTCATGGTTTTCGAAATTTCGGATGCGTTAGGTTTGTTCTCCTCCGTGACAGCCATCATGTTATTCCTGGCCATCTTAACTTCGCGGTACGAGGCACAAGATTTTCTTCACTCGTTGCCTAGGAAGATCATAATGGGCCTTTCTTTTCTCATCCTCTCCTTGGCTTGCATGCTGGTGGCCTTCGGTGCAGCTTACAAGATTGTGCAGCAAAAGAGACCAGAGTGGGTTTACATTCTCTTTGCATTGCTGTCAATTTGCCCCTTTCTTTTATTCTTAATACTCCAGATTCCCCTGCTAGGGAAAATGGCTAAATCCACTTATGGACGTGGCGCGTTTCGTCCCAAGAGCATTTGGAAGTGAGGCATAATTAGTGGACAAGATCGCGTGATTGACCAATTTGATTTGAGGGTATACGCCTTTGTTATAGTTGGTTGTAGCGGGTCCAATGCAATACACAATGTATTTCCTTAAAGTATATGAACCATCACTATGCAAAATTATGATTCCCTACATTGTTGCCAAAGATCTCCTTATAGAATGAGTTGATCAATAAAAGTTTCAGCCTATAGATATTTCAAACCAGAATATATATAAGTGCAGACTTGGGAAATCTACTAAAAAAAGATACAAGTGTAACATTTCTTTACATTAGTAGGTTTTATAGAATAACACACATACAATTTTTAGTTTAGCGTGTAGATTTATTTCATAAATAGATTTGATTTTCCATTTGGAGATTGCTTGCGTAAAAAAGACTTTTACATTGACAATGTATTTAATATATATCCTATTTCAAAGGGATTTTAATCTATAAAATGGCAGCGTAAATTTTTTTTTCATACAAGCAGGTTTAGATAATGACACATAATCAATTTTTATTGTTTTTCATGTAACTTTATTCTATAACAGTTTATATTTCCATTATGAGACTATTTGTGTAAATTTTTTTTACCGTGATGATGTATGTAATAGACATCTCCATAATATTCTTATTCACCGACGTTAGATCCTTACTTTCTGAACATGGGCAAAACCGTTCCCTTCACCTCTTCTTTCTTTACTTAATATTCATCGCCAAGTCAAAAAATCTTCCAAACATAGTTTGAGTCTGCATTTCGCTAATGTGTCTTCTCGTAAAAGAGATACACTGACATCTTTAACATTACCTCATAAAATGAAAACATCATCATCCTCAAAATACAAATTTTTATATACATTTAGCTTAATGTGGGTATTCTTAAAAGCTTAATATCACAATTTTTTTCTAAGAAATAAATAATTAACTGAATATGGAATTTATATTATCTTTAAAAATGTAAGGAAAATGGGGAGGATAACAATTTAGGTGGAAAGTTAATCGATGAAGCTAGCTCGCATTTAAAAACTAAGGATGGAACGTTTTTCGAGGGAGAAGAGAAAGGCAAGCTCGAAAGAACAACTATATCGAGCTCAATTTCTCTATTCTCATAAGACTAAAAGGAACTATTGATTAATTCATATATTAAGAATCATCATTAAAATGGACACATAAGATATTGCAATCGGGATAAAGAAACCAAAGTTGTTGAACCTTTTTACCAATTCTCTTTTGTCCGTGATTCTTTCTTTTTAATCAATTGGATTCCTAAATCAAAAAATATTTTTATGAATTAGTTACTTGGGGTCACAGGTGCATTTTCACATAATTTTTTTTTCTTTCCTTCCACCATCCCCAGCATTGCAAACGACATTTATCAATTGACTTTTATTCAGTGCACTGACGGCGTAAAATTTCTTTATATAATCAGGTTTTATAGAATGACGCATACGATATTATTTTTAGCAAGTAGGTTTAATCCATAAATAGGTTTTTCCATTCTGAGACTGCTTGTGTAAAAAGGAATTTTACACTGACAACAAATATAATGTGAATTGTATTTCAACGGACTTTTATTCTGCAAAATGATGGTGTCAAATTTTCTTCACAGAAGTAGATTTTAGGTAATGGCACAATCATTTTATATTTTTTTGCACGTAACTTTATTCGATAAACAGATTTATATTTCCTTTCTGAGACTTTTTTTGCGTGTGAAAAGCTCTTATATCCATAAAATTTTTGTTCACCGCCATTAAATTCGTACTATCTGAATAATATGGGGTAAATCCTTCTCTTGACCTCTTTCTTTTTTCCCGCTGGGAGACTTTTGGCCACTACCACAATACAAAATCATGGAATTGCTACTTTGATTGGCACTGAGGGCCCGTTTGGTTCAACTTTACAAATAAGTCTTGGGAGAATGCAAATACCTTTAGATTAAAACCCCTAGGGGAAATGAAAATGACATTTGGTAAAAAATCTTTTATGAAGTTACTTTGGCCCAAATAGTGTTTTGCAAATCTTTTTTTTGCAAAGAGCTTTGGGATTATCTTTTTTATTAAAGAAAAAAAAAGCTTACACTTCGTCGGAGCCGGCGGCCGTCGCTCAAGGTCAGGCAACCCTCGGCGAGGGTTGCACGACCCAGGCGACGGCAGCCTGGGTTGCGCGACCCCAAGTGATGGCCACTTGGGGTCGCGCGACCTCAGGCCGCCGTCACCTGGGTAGTTGCGCGACCTCAAGCGGCCGTCGTCGAGGTCGTGTGACCTCGCTGGCCCTTCACCGTCCCGATCTGGTGTCGTTAGCTCTAGTCGGTCACCCTTGCATAAAGATGAACAGTAATAACGAGGGGCGAAACTGGAATATTAAAGAATAAGTGAGTAGTTTGAGAAGAAAAAAATTGATTTCAGCCCAAAGTTGGTCTAAACCAGTTTTGAGCTTTGAGCATTGCCAATGCTGGCTTTCCGCCGAAAGTCCATTAGGAATGCTTGCCAAATGCCCCAGCATTTCGCCAAGCAAACGGGCTGAGAAAGGTGTGGCATTGCATCACAATTGTTGGATTCCTACCCATAGGTTGTTCTCATCTTAATATCCATCGAGTTCATACATTGGAGTTTATTTTGTCTAGCAAATTGAAATTAATGGTTCAATCTCAAGGGAAGTCTCGGCCACACCAAACCAAAGAGTCTAGCTCCAACTTCACTTGGCCTATCGATATTATATTGTACATCAAACCGAGCATCCTTAATTGCTTCGATTCTTTAAGAAGATAGAGATATTTAATCGAGCACGTGTCACCAACTCAGCCCGCCTAGTAATAAATTAGTATTTTTCCGAAACAAATCCACGTCTAAATGGTGGATGCCGAGTTAGTATTCTTAGTTGAGATTTGTGTGATTTGCAGTAAAAAGAGAGAAATTTATGGTATATTTCCATTACCAAAAGAAGAGTTCAAGCCCTCCCCTTATATATAGGGTGAGAGGCAATTAGGTTTAATTACAATTGATGTAAACTCAATTAACCTACTCTTAAAAAAATATATATATATATATATATATATATATATATATATATATATATATCTGCCATCGCCCCTCAAACAAAAGATGACTGGAAAGAAGTCAATTGGAGTTTGGAGAAAAGATCCAGAAAGAGGCTAGGTGGATGTGTCTTAGTGAAGACATCAGTAGTCTAGTCGGCTGATGAAGTGGAAACAAGTCTAATAGTACCACGAACAACATGATATCGGACGAAATGATAGTCTATCTCAATGCGTTTGGTGCGTTCATGAAAAACATCATTATATGCAATCTGGATAACACTGCGATTGTCGCAATGACGGACCATCCCGCTATGATGACGTACTCCCATATCTTCAAGTAGCCATCGCAACCATAATAACTCTGATGTTGTATCAATAAGAGCTCGATATTAAGCTTCTGTACTAGAGCGAGTGATAGTGGACTATTTCTTGATACGCATGAGATAAGGGAGGTGTCCAAAACGAAATAGTAGCCCATAGTGGAGCAATGATCTTGAGGGTCGCTAGTCTAGTCAATATTGGAAAAATCTGTCAACTCCAATGTAGAATGAGCAAAAAAGTGAAGGCCATAAAATAACATACCCTTGACATAGTAAAGAGTACGAAGAACTATTAGTCTAAGTTGTACGGGGCGCTGTCATGTACTAACTAACACTATGAATAGTATAAGCGATGTCACGGCGAGTAAAAGTGAGATAGATAAGATTGTCAACTAACTATTGATAGAGGGTAGGATTCGAAAGAGGGGTCCCATCACCAGCATCAAATTTGGGATTGGTCTCAAGAGGAAGCGTGGCGACCTTGGTGTCAGTGAGTCCTGCTCGAGAAGTGAGATCAGTGACATATTTAACTTGAGAAAAATAATAACTAGATGAATCTGAGTTAACCTCTAAGCCTAAAAAGTAACTAAGTTGCCCTAGATCTTTCATCTCAAACTGTTGACTAAGACAGTGCTGGAATTCTGAAATTCCGGTACAATCATCTCCAGTAATAGCCATGTTGTCCACATATAAGAGCAACAATATAAACCCACGAGAAGTATGTCGAACAAAAGGAGCATGGCCAAGAGATGCCATTGTGGAGCTAAACTTGAAATACCATGCACGAAAAGATTTTTCCAATCCATATAATGGGCGGCGTAATTGACAAACTTTGTGAGAAGGATAAGGGTAGCTAGGAGGAGGTACCATATAAACTTCCTAGGTGAGATCACCATTAAAGAATACATTTTTAACATCTATCTTAAATAAAGACCAATGCTTAATATCGATAACGGCAAGAAGACTGCAAATAGAAGTAAGATGTGCAATAGGGGTAAAAGTCTCTTCATAGTCAACGCCGTATTCTTGAGAAAAACCTTTCGCAACGAGGTGAGCTTTATAGGTATCCACAATACCATATGATTTTGTCTTGATCTTGTATAGCCATTTATAACAGACATCAGACTTACCAGGAGGCAAATTAACTAAATCACAAATATGAGATTTGTCTAAAGCTTGTAACTCATCTGCCATTACTTGTTGCCAAAGACGATTAGTACCAACTTCTCTATACGTGTGAGGTTCATAAAGGAAAACTATAGTAGAATAACAATGATAATCCCGAAGTCGAACAGAAACTTGACTTTCTCTAGCGGAACAATGATTAGAGGTGGAAGAGTGACCGATGGTGGAGAATCCACTAATAGGGGAGACACGTCAGAAGTGGCCAAAGTGGTGTCACAAGAAGATCCTGCATCAAGATGAGAAGAAGACAAATCTGGAAAAGAAGAGTCAGATGTGGACGGAAGTGTGGTATCTTTCAAAAATAAGTCCATGGAAGGATTGGTAAAAAAAGGAACATGAGCAGAGGATTCGAAGGGATGAACAAAAGAGAACATCTTGTGCTAACCAAAAAAGTGTTAGGAAATGTTTCCTGAATGACTAACTCTCTTCTGTGAGTTATTAGCTATAAAAAGAAGAGATGAACATGAAGAGAAAGATTTAAATTGAAATAAGGTAGAGTTGGATGTCATGTGATTGCAACAAGCAAAATAAAAAAAACCATGAATCAGAAATAATTGGAACAACAGATATAGCAAAAGTGGTAGGAACAAAAGAGCTAAAGTTATCAAATTCTCAGTGAACAGTGCGAAGACCCTCTAGGGATACTAGTGTGAGGGATGATCCATGGGTAGAAGTCTTAACAATGGCAATACTAGTAGATGGATAGGTAGAGGGACCTCGGCTGCAAGGTTGAGTGATTGATCCCGTGGGTTGCGTGGGTCGTAGCCGATAACAATTTGATGACAGATGACCATGCCTGCGATAGTGTTTGCAAAATGGGCGGCTTAAGGAGGAAGAACTCAAAGTGGCAAGTATCACATCTATAGGTGTGGAGATAGGCACAATAGGGCATTGCGCTTTCAAGGTAGCCAATCGAGTCTCCTTAGTCAATAAATCTGATATAACTGTCTCAATAGATGGAAAATGATCTTTATGTAGAAGGGAGGCCTTCACAGATTCAAACTCATCATTTAGGGCTATAAAAAATTGCATGACACTAATGCGATCACGATATTCAACAACTTTGCGAGCATCACTAGCCCCCTCCAAGTGTGGTCCAAACAAGGTCAACTGATCCCAAATAGCATGCATAGATGATAGAAAATCATTAATGGAATGACCTAGCTCCTGACGTATGCGATATAAATTCCCTAATAGCCGATACTGATAGGCAATATCCAAACTGGAATAATGAAGGGCAACAAGATCCCAAGCTTCCTTTGCTATATTAAAAAGGCCAAACTATAGTCTAATAGGTGGGATCGAAGTGTTTCAAAACCATGTGAGAATCTGATTAAATTTTTCTATTCCATTCGTCCCAACGATTCACAAATTTAGCATCGGTTTCTTCAGCAATTTTAGTAGGCACATTAATTTCTCTAGTGACATAATGTCAGAGCCAGCATCCTTTCAAGAAGCTTGATATTTCTTGAGCCCATGAAACATAATAGAACCATTTAAAATAGTCTGAATAGGCATTGAGACTTCCACTTTATCCATGATAGGCACTTTACTAGTACAAAATCATCGAAATCTAGTATATCGAGAGCAGATATGGATAAAATAAGGTAAAAAATGAACTCAGAACATCGAAATATCTCAAGAACTGGTTGAAAATCACCAAAACTGATCAAGAAACGGTCAAACCGGTTAGAAATGTGACGGATTCGGTCTGGTCTAAACCGCCCAATGCCAGTCAACAACCAATCAATGCCGGTTAATGTCTCGTCAACAGAAGCAACGCCGGTCAATGGTGGGATGACGTGGCAGATGATGTGGTGATAACGTCAGCAGCTTGTAGAGCAGTTGGCGCGTGCCGTTGGGAGAGGCGCGTAGATCTCACGCGCAAAACTTCTTTTGGTGCATGGAGGCGCGTTGAACGGAGGAGGGCAATGAAAATTGACGAGCTAACTTAGCGGAGGGCGGCGAGTTGTGGGTTGGTGTTGGTTTGTCTAAAAACACGGCGGAGAGCATCCAAATCACCATTGAATAGTGGTGGGCTCCTTGGGTCCGAGATGCAACGGCGTGTGTAGCGGCGTCTATTGGCAATGAAATTTCAGGATGTGAGTCGTCTAAGGGTGGCAAGTTTGATGGTGGTCTCGATTTTCCGAATGAGTAGTGTAAGTATGCTGAACAGTAACTAAAGATTTCAGTCTTGTTGGAGAACAGGAGCGACGCGGCTGGTGCATCTGACGTCGTGGCGGCCACAGTGTAGCAAACTCCATGGGTGCTCCTCAAGTAACAATGGTTATGATACCAAGTTGAGATTTGTGTGATTTGTGTTAAAAGAGAGGAAAGTGTGGTATATTCACATTACCAAATGAAGAGTACAAGCCCTCCCTTACATATGGGGTGAGAGGCAATTAGGTTGAATTACAGTTGCTATAAACTACAATTAACCTAATCTTAAATATATACATCTAACATTCATATGTCGGTTCATCCACCACCAATGATTTAGAACATGAACCGCTCTTAATCTCGGAGAACTCTTGCAAGTCCATGCGGAAACCATCCAACATGCATGAGATGCTGTCACGATACAGCATGACTCATCAGAAAAGGAACTTCTTGTCTCATTGTCCAAAATTGTAATCCACTTAGGCTGCGTTTGGTCGACCGGATAAAAGCCAGGATAAGATATGTTTTTATCCTATACTGTGTTTGGTAGTGGTCCAGGATAGGATAAGGTCGGATATAGACCGGATAAAAAAATCCGGTGGGGGGGGTGGGATAGACCCGGATAGGATTTCTAATGCCTATTTTTTTAGAAACCCTATACTCCACTCGCCGTCATCTTCATCCCCACACCTTGTGCGCTTTCACCAAAAAAATTTCTCGGCTTTTTTTCCTTCACTGACTCCTCCGGACCCGTGAATAGCAAAAAATAAAAATAAAAATTATCCTATCCGACTTTAAATCCGTAGTCCACCAAACAGTGGACAGGATATGAAGAAATCCCAGGATTTCTTATCCTATCCTATCCAATCTTATCCTGTTTAGAAATCCGGACAACCAAACGCAGCCTTAGATGCTCTATCATATCATCTTCTTTCGCCATCGGGAAAAGAAAAATATCAACATGTCAAGAAAGAGAAGCTAGTTTAAAAGAAAACTTAACTTTGCCCAAACTAGCCTTAAACAATAATCTTACGGGGTTCATATGAAGCATAAATTTTTTTGTTCCTCTCAAGTAAGAGTTTGCACGCGACATGAGATTGACTATAAAGATATGAAGATGAGAAGATCATTCATAACAGATCAATTTGGATAAGATTTTTCCTAAGTTTGAATTTGAATTTAATATTAGATTTGGTTTTCTAATTTCTATGCTCATCCAGGTTTAAAAAAGCTTGCCAGTCGTATTTTATAAACTTTTTACATTTTATACGCACTCCAATCATCTTTAGCAGTTTAGGTTCAACTTCGGTTGTCAAGCAAACATGTTATGGCTTTCAATTGGTCAAAACTCAGAGAGTCAGAATCAGGGGTAAAACAGAGAAGTTGACCTTTTGGTTAACTAATTGATTTCACGGTTTATAAGGCTAATTAGACTAAATGCATGCTTAATCGACTTTGTTTGCAAATGAATTGATGATTGATTTCTTTTAATATTGATTAGTGATGCATGATCTTCTGGTGGGTAGCTTAGGAATAGGGATTAGATATTAATTAGGTGCTTAAGGAATTGCAAGTGGGGGAAGCTTGGCGCCTCCCTCTCGCGATCTCGTCTTGACTCTCGCCTCTTCTCTTGCATCAAGGTAATGCTATGTTTTTTGCCGTTTTGCGCGTTGCATTTTCCGTGCCTTTTATTTTCACAGGACTGGCCGGATCTAGGTCTAGCTGTGTGCGGTGTAGGCAAAAGTCTCTGAACCGTCCAATCTCTTCAACCTATATTGAGATAGAAGAAAGAATATTGCCGGATTTGTGTGGTTTGGGGTCTGATTTCAGTGAGTTGCCCATGACTCAAGTCTTTTCAAGCCGATTTTCGATTGAAAAGTGGGAATAAAATTAGGGCTTCCATTTGATTTGGGGAGGATCGTGGTTGAGTACTCGAGCGTCGGTGTTTAACGCTCTTCCTAAATGCCATGATACTTCATTGCCTTTGAATGATGCTTCATTTAAGCTTATTTGATGATCTGGTATTATGCCCATGATGGTGTTGTTTTTTTAAGTTTTATTTCAGTAGTTTATGTCTGAAGGTTTCGTAAATGAAGAATGGTTGAAATGGAATATTGCAACTCAGATGAAGCTTATGAGAAAGTGAGGTAACAGGTCGCAGGAGTGGCTGATAGTGACAGTATGGCTATAGAACGCAATTGAGATGAAGCTTATGAGAAAATGGAATGTCGCTCTTCCTACTGAATGTTGCAATTCAGAAGTGTATGCATTTGAATGACCGGTTCCGTTGGACCGCCTGGGAACCGGTCTGGTCCCAGGGCCTGGCGGGCCTGTCCACGGTTCCGAAAACTAGGAATTGGTCCCTTCGGTCTGGTTACCGATTCCTAGGTGGGATCGGATTGGACCAGGAACCGATCACCCCTACTCTGAACCTCTCTTTTTAATGTTTGAGTCTTTCGTTCTTTCGTCTTCTCTTATGCATTCTATTCTTGACTCAATTTAAACTAACCATTGAAGTGAACCCATTAAGCTTCTTCCCCATTTACTCACGGCCACACTGCTCATACCCCAGTGAAGACTTCTGTTGACTTAGATTTTTTCATATTCTTTATTAGAAACTCACATACCATGGCTTCACACGGAGAACCATACATGACCTAATTCACCGACGACCAACTCCGACATTTACTCTGACCGCCTCAGAATCATCGCCACCACTCACCAGACACCACATGCACAATCAAACTATTTCATTATTTCGTGACACCGAAGCTTCCTAATTCACCGACGACCAATTCCGACATTTACTCTGACCACCTCAGAATCATTGCCACCACTCACCAGACACCACATGCACAATCAAACTATTTCATTATTTCGTGACACCGAAGCTTCCTAATTCACCGACGACCAACTCCGACATTTACTCTGACCACCTCAGAATCATTGCCACCACTCACCAGACACTCACATGCACAATCAAACTATTTCATTATTTCGTGACACCGAAGCTTATCATTCAAGAACACTAGGCATGTTACTTACGTACATCCCAGTTAACACGGCAGGTCATGCAGTATCTCTATAACTCATGCATTCTCACGAGTTCATACAAAGAAGGTAAATGGCCAAACTGTCATGGTCTCACTCTTCTAAAGTCTCGTCTCTAGAATCACCTATCCATATCAAAAAGAGAAATTAAGACACAAACCGAAACAAACATCTCCAATTGGCTTCCTGAACCTACAAAGTCCAAATTTGTACTGATACAGAAAACAATGAGCATGTGCACTAACTATGAATTCACTTCCAGCATACAAAAGTTCAATCACAATGCAATTTTCAGGAATTATCAGTCACGGACCATAGACTAGTAACAAAAATCAACAAACAGAGCATCACTTACATGATTACATGACTGCACTTGTCAAGACATAAGAACATCAAGCGCGCCTAGGATAGACATAATCTGTAACTCAACACATTCGTATAATCTCAATACAGTGAGCACATCAGAAGTTGAGTGCATTCGAAATGGACATACACCGAGACAAATACCATCAACCAACTAAGACCAAGCTGGTTCTAAGTGAATAGAAATCCTGATTCGAATCGTTAACAAATGACTCGATTCGTGCATGATGATATCAACGCGATCAATCAACGGAGAAGCTTCTAGCACAGACAAATCTTGATTTAACATCCAATAGGCGACATACATTTAGGTACAATAATCCTGATCAAGTAAACATGGCATGTGGGGATTTTGGCCGAGGATTGTAGGGTCAAAATTCCAAGTTATAATGAGAAGATAAAACACATAAATCTTAGTTTGAACACAAAACGATCAACCAGACATCAATATGTATGAACATTTCTAAGATTGTTACACTGGTTTCACTCAGGCATATGATTAAACGCATGGCAGGCGTCTCGGTGACAATCTGTGGCAAAAAGAGAATACGAGCGGGAGAAGAAACCCAAGAAAGAAAATAGCTTCTCGAACTCAAAAAAAAAAAAAATTCCCGAACTCCCTCTCCGCCTGTGCTTTGTCCGTCGCGTATGTGCATCCTGGAAAACTGGCGGTGGCTACCGGTGGAGCTTGCGAGAGCAAAACTGAGGGAGAAATGCTCGGTTGGGGTGAGAGAGAAAAATCGTCAGGATTCCATGTTCCGTTGGATGAAGCTCAGGGTGTTATTGAGTTTGAAGCTTAAATGGGTTGGGCATGGGATATCTATGTCATAATCCCTAATTTGTGAATTAATTTTTATAGGCGAAATTCAGGTGTCAAATAACTCAATTAGTAAAATCGAAAAGTTTAAAAACTCCGTTCGTTTCGTGAAAAACAACTTCTAGGAATATGTTATGTGGATTTTCCATCATTCGGTTCAAGGAAAAAAAATTAGTTAAGGAAAACATTTTCCTTCAATGGGGAAAATAAAGAGGAAATTATTTTCATCCTTTTTCTTTCACTGAGACCAAGAATGTTCTCGTCCATTCACTCATTTTAATTATTTTATTTTATTTTTAAAAAATTGAATTTTTAATTTCTAATTTCTTTATTTCTTTATTTCTTTATTTCTTTTCTTCATTTTTCTTTTTGCTTCTTCCTCAGCCAGTCGCTGGCCATGGCGATGGCCAGCGACCGGCCACAGGCGAAGAACAAGCTTGCTCGAGGTCACCATAGGTCGGCGAGGCTCTAGTGACCTCGGGCGAGGCTCGAGCCTCGCCTAGCTCGCTGGATGTAGCGAGGCTTGAACCTCGCCAAGCAAGTTGCGCGACTTGTCCTCCGGGTCGACCTTGTCCTCCACCTTTTCCACTACGTACGCTAGACTCTTGCGAGGCCTCGAGCTCGCCGGATCTAGAGAGGTGGAGCCTTGCCAGGCTAGCTCGTTCCTTGCCCGTAACCGATCGCCAGTAGTAGTCATGGCCGGTGACCGGCCGAGGAAGAAGGAAAAGAAAGAGAAAAAAAGAAAAAGACAGAAAATATAATTAAAAATTTCTCAGGAAAATCAAATTACATTTTCCATACCGAACAACGAAAAATATTTTCTCGTTCATTTTCATGTTTAGGCTAAACACGGGAAAATACTATCATCTTCCTAGAAAATGGCTTTTTGGAAAATATTTTCCAAAAATGCTACATTTTCTGCGAAACGAATGGAGCCTAAGTTTGAATTGGCCTCCGCACAATAAATTTAAGACTGACTTAATAGCTGCCCCTAAATAATTTATTGCAACATTTATTTCTTCTAAATCGGTAATAATTTATTATCAGGATCCTCATAAGAATTAGATATGCAAAATTTAGATATTTGCTAAAATTAGACATCCGCTAACATTACAGGTTTTCTAGCTGTAGTGTGCCACGTGAGTCATCATCATACGAGTTTTACCCACTTTTATATTTATTGACATATGGATTGATATCGAAATGCTAGTATCATTTCCTTGAATTACCTCATCTCACCCAGAAACTTCGGTGACCACCTAAGTATATTGTAAGCTTTCCAATAAGATATCATTCGCCCGACACCCTAGTTCGTCTCAAACGAAATAGAACACAAAGTGAAATTAAAACCTAAGGATCTAAACCAAACAATACGTATACCTAACGAGAGTGAGTCAAGCTTGCCGGTGGCATGAGAATTGCGAGAATCCCAAAATGGATTTAAACAGTACTTGAATACAAAATTTTATAAAGTTATGGTCAAACAAATAATCATGCCCGATAAACGTGAACCCATTTCACATGTACCATTGGATGAAGTGGGTCCCATATGGAACCCAGTGATCTAGTGGTGGATGTGAGCTAGGTTCACATAATCTGGATGCATTCGATACTTGCTCATGGTACAAGTGATGGCGACAAGACTCTAGGCTCTAAAATAGAATTTGCGCAGGACACCCATCATCACAATCCTCCTTAACTTAATCAAGTCATGCATAGAAAAGTTCGCGTCAGTGAATTGGTCCACTTGGCCTCGTACAGTACCAAACATACGTATTGAACGTGTTGGCATGACGCGTCAAGACTAGTTGATGCTTTGGTTAGGTCAAGCACACGGCAAGACATGAGCCGTCGTTATCTGGAAGCAGCAGCGAATGTTCGTTTGTCCCCATGAGGATAGGACCCCAATTCTTACTGTAATCACATCTATAATGGGTGGATAACGTTACTACATGGCTTGACTTATTGAGTACATTTATTCGCAGACGAGCATTATAGATCTCAAGGAAACGACGAAGCAACATGCTTTTATTCATCTAGCCAATATTCGACGAAGAGAGGGACGCATTTTGCTCCAAAGTTCAAACAGAATGACAAGTTAGAAAGCAAAAGCACGAATGATCAATATCCACTCGAACGACTCACTGCAACACACAAACCAACCGAGGTACAACCTTACAAGAAAAATCCATAGAAAGCCATTAACGGCGACCATATAAGCCGAATTATTATTTTCATTTTTTTTTTGAAGAGGCTTGAAAAGGTGGTGTTTGTTAATGGATGGGTTATCTACTGAAACGAAATGAACCGCTTAGCCAGTGCCACCAAGAACACCCTTAAGCTTCTTAACCTGAGCATCGTCAAGGAAAGTGGTGGCCTCCACCAACTCAGAAGGAAAATTATTAGCGAACAGAGCAAAGTCCAGGATTTGAAGCCCAGGGCTCGGACTGCTGAAGCTGACAATGGCAAGTGCTGAACCTTTACCCGAATTCAATTGGAAGTGCAATAGCCCCTGAGGGAAAATCATGCTATCCCCTTTGTTGAGGGTCTTCAAGTAGACGTTGTTTGCTGATGACGAGATGAACCCGGCACAGATTGTCCCTTGGAGAACGATGAGGACCTCTGAGGCGGCCGGGTGCGTGTGCAATGGGATGACCCCACCGGTGGCCAAGTCCAGGCGGGCCAATGAGATGCCGAGCCCATTCAGGCCAGGGAACTGGGCTACGAATGCTGGGGTCACCGCAGCCTTGATGAGGTTCGAGGTGTTCCCAGCCATGCCGAGGCCTGAGAAGACGAAGTCGTCCACGGTGACTGCCGAGACCTTCTTGCAGGTGTAGCCCGCGGGGGTATCAGGGCCTGAGAGGTCTCCAACGCAGAAGTCCTGGACCGCCGCGTGGGAGGCGGAGAGGAGGAAGGAGAGCAGAATTAGGGATTGGAGTATCGACATTCTTATGCCAACTCTTTAATTTCTTGGGAGAAAGATTTCCTTTGGAATGTGTGTTTGAGGGATTCATGGGGAAGTATATATAGAGTGGCACATCGTGGATATTCTGAGGCATCGTGAGTCGCTGAGAGGATAACAGACCCCACGCAGGGTTTCACTTGCATGGCAATGCAAGAAATGGGTACGCTGGAAGAGATAAATTGCAACCCGTGATACTTGTCGGAGGGTAATCTCTTCGCAGAAAAGAACAAGAAGGTTCTTTTTGTTTGGAAATAGAGGACCATGTGAAAATATCTTTTGATATTTTGAGGCTTCGGTAAAGAATATTCGTCTCTTCGAAGAATATGAACTTCAAATACATTTCATTAGGAAGAATTCAATGAAAAGTTCAAACCTCTAATTATCACTAGAAGTACCGTATTATAACTAGTTCACACTACTTTGGCATTGTTTTTGGCTGTTGTTTAATTTGGTTTTCAAATTTACAACAGAGATAACTATGTGTTTGCTCTGTGGAAATTGAAGAGCATCGCTGAATAAAAAGGAACTTCTCTGTATCCATCATTTCTTTTCGAGCTTATAACAATCGAGATCATATGGTAAGAATACTGTGAAGGTACACCTGTGATCATATCAGCAGTGATAGCATAAAGAAAAATATACATGAAGTACAATGTCTTTCCGGACACCAAGCCTTTTGAAATTACTGGTTGCAACCGACCTGTATATGATAGGGACTATAGAGCTACTGGGCATATCCACAACTTATTTTTAAAGTGACAAAGAATGGTCAATCTACTCTAGAATGTTTATGAGTTATATTTGAAGAAGTTTACTTAGCTACAATTGAGAGCTACATCGTCGATAAGCCAGTAATTAAATTTAGTGCATTGCTTGTCACTTACCATGGCTTGAGATCCTTCAATATGAAGCGGGGGCTGCTTTTTTTTTTAAATCTTTTTTGTAATGCATTTTGTGCTTCTTAAACTTGCATGCGGTATTTAGACATGTAATTCACTAATCAGAGAGGGGTTGGAGTAAGTTCGTAGCAATCAGAAATCGAAGAAAACATGGCTCTTAAAACTTTGGAATAATCGCTTGAGCATTTGATCTAACTATAGGAACTGTAGGAATTACCAGGACAAATAAATGACACTGCTCATCTCAAAGGGGCGAATTTCACTCTACATTATTGGAGTGCTTCTAAGTATCTTTTACCAAATCTTATTTAACTTGAAAGAAAAGAGGAATTTGAATTATATGAAGTTATAGGAGCATCCGAATATAGTAATCTCAAGAGAATCAAGAAGGTGGTCCATGAGCACATGGGAGGAGAGATATGAGGGCATAAGAGGACATACATGACAGCTAAAAAGTATTGTCCCTGCAAACTGCAAAGTCTTTGTTTCCGTTGTCTCAACGTTGGCCACGAATATGGGTGGATATTGCGAATTCCCCATCTTCTAGGGTTTCCCAGATTTCAGGGAGCAACGTAAAAGAAAAGCTTGTCCTTGATTTCATGCATGACATTTGTCAAGATTGTCTCGATTGACTTTGTTTAGCGGATTTGATGCTTTAATGTTTGTCATTTGGTATCTTCCTCACCTATAAATTGACCTATTTAATCAGAATAGTATGATAACCATAATTCCATGGAGAGACGTGGCGATAACTCTCCCATTAATGTAATATAAAACTTTAATTGGGACTACTTGGTCTATCTAATGTTGACAATGACACTATATTACAGAAAAGTTCCTTGTTATATATACCATAAATTATAATCAATGGGAAATTCAATAATCATCGATCAATCGTACAAATTACATTTATGACTTGCTTCGGTCAGCTCCAGTGTCACACCAAAATTGGCCGAGCGCACGCAATCAAGCTACATTGGACTCAATCAGTGATTGTGTTCAGCTTAGCTAAGTGATCGTTTGAGTTAAGATTGGACTTTGCTGTCTTAATCTGCAGCCTAACCCAAGTCGTCCTGAGTTGGCCTATTGAGTAATCCTTGGGTGCAATATCCTCTTCTTTCTAATTTGCCCTCGCATGATTATGCTTCCTTTGCGCGCAAAGCTCCACCCAAGTGGACCGAATCGACCATCACTAGAACAAAAAGTTGGAAGATAAAGCCAAAATGCATTAAAAACGGTCCACTCCCTCTGCCATTTCACCCCAGTGAACAGGCTAAAGGCCATGATATACGGCAGTCAAGATATTTCCAAAATGGCCATGATATATCACTGAAAGAGAAACTTCATGTCCTACTTCTTTTCTATTGGCTGCGTACATTTGTTGTGTACTGGGGGCTGAGTGTGAACTGATAACGGCATTGTTAACCTTTTCTTTCTAAAGCCCGTTCAAATCCCTTCTCCCACGTTCAAAGGTCAGTTGTAGATATTTGCTGTCAATCACGCCGAGAATTGTAATGTAGAATTTGAGACACAGGCTCTGTCCAAAGGGCAGAAATTTTTTTTAGTTCATTTCAGGTTTTAGCTGAACACTGAAAAATATTGTCATTTTCTTGGAAAATGATAACTTGAAAAACATTTTCCATAAAACCTCATATTTTTTGTGAAACAAACGGAGCCTAAATGTGTAAATCAGCTACTTTGTTAGATAGTTCAGCCCAAAAGATATCGAATTATGAGCGGCACATGATATTTGACTAATGGGAGGTGAACTCACATTCGCGAAAAGTATAGTACTAGCCTTGATACCATATTAGATAGTCCAACCCAATAACATAAGATGATGGGTGGAAGCATATAAAACCCGTTGTCAAGCAATATGGAACAATACTTCAACTTGTATCATGTCTGAATTTCAATCTGTTACACATTCATTTTGGTGATTTTACTATTCTATATCAAACAAAAGGTTATGAAATTACTCGGTAACATGTCAATAACTAGTTGACACATTCATAAAATTTCCATTTTTTTTTACAGTTTGCAAATGACCATTTTTTTTAATCTTTTGCCAACTTTTATTTACATTTTTTTACCAATGCATTAAATTTAATGGTCCTTATATAAATTTACCAATCTTTATTCAAGTGAATTATCAGTTCTTTTTTTTTTTTTATCTCCGACCAAAAAAAAAATTTCAATTCTTTTTTTTTATCAAATTACCAACTACTTTTGTGCTACAACTCTTGTCTGAGTTATTTGCCAATATTTTTTTTTAATTTATCAATTTGTTATTGTTTATCAACTTTTATTTATCGTTCTTTTTTTATTTTGATAACCCACGAACAAGAGCATAAACGTCTAGCTACCTAAGGACTCATGAAACATAATGTAATAAGCCTCACGAATAGGTTAAGCGCAGGCCTTTGGCTAGTGCAGGTAACTCCAACCTAGAACAATTTGTATGCGGTTGGTAGGATTCGAACATGTAACCTCCAATTCTTGAGTTGAATTTTAAACACCTTAAATCTATCTACTCTTGTATGAATTTACCAATATTTATTTGTGTGACTTACCAGCTTTTCTCCCATTAGGTTATCAATTAGTTTTTTTTTACCAACATTTATTTAAGTTGCTTAATTATTTTACTTTAACAAATTTTCTATTGAGTTAACAACCCATTAATTTACCAACTTTTTTTTTAGAAAACACCGATTTTAATTTGAATGGATTCTAACTTTTTTCTGATTAAATTAGCAACTTTTGCAATACCAACTCTTACTTGAGTTAGTCATCAATGTTTGTTTAGCTTTTTTCTTAATTACCAACTTCTCTTGTCTCTAACAAAAGAAAAACTTATCTTATTTTTAACAATTTTTATTTACCTATCTTACCAACGATTTAAATTTATCAATTATCATATGAAAATGTCAACTTTAATTTAAGTGACTTACCAACTTTTCTTCAATTAAGTAAACATCTTTTGCTTTAACAACTTTGGTTCATTCTAGCCTTAAATTTACCTTTCAATTCTTTCTCACTTCATTCTCTCCAGCCTCTATACACACCCCAGTAAAATGGAATTTATAAACTGCAAAATGTTGATTCGTGACCGCTCCAAAGTTTGATTTTCCCTTTAATGACATGATCATCGTATCACAAATTTTCCTATTTGAAGGCAATAAATCGAGAAAATATCGGGACCCACCAGCTCGAATCGAGATTATAGCAGCCGGTCGGAATTGCTCTACAACCTGCGATATTTCAAATGGGTCCGTAGCTCGAGCTTTGGACAAGATGTCGTTGGTCCCGTCAGGCATGCGATTTTTCCACTTCTCCAATAGCGACTAGTTGGTTGATGAGATTGATGTACCTCGACCAAAAGAAAAAAAATGCCAATCAATGACAGCTTTAGAGTATAATCATCAACAAAATATCAAGCCCGTAAAATTCAATCAAACAAGCGATTTTATTGAATCGGACAAAGCAATAAATAAATAAAGCCAAAAAACGGATATCGCAGTTATAAGACGAGTAGGTCTCCCTCGACCATACAAATGCACGACGAGCCCGTGCAAGACGTTTGATTAAAATATGGAAGATTCCTCCTAGGATTCCAATTTCATCAGAGTTGAGTTCAATAATGCTTTTCTAGTTTTATGGTCCATTTGTTTCACGGAAAATGAAGAATTTAAAAAATATTTTTCAAAAAATAATAACTTGTGTTACTTACAAAATTGAATGAACGGAAGATATTTTTGTCGTCCAAGAAATATTTAGACGTGTATTTTTGTCGGTAATGAAAACATTTTTCATTGATGAATTATTTTAAATAATACAAATAATCATTTTAGGAAAATATTTTTCAAATTATTCATTTTTCACGAATAAATGGAACCTTAGATCTCCTATCCTCTTACCTCAGAGATTTGATTGGATACTGTATATCCGGTATGCACATAATGCAATATGGTATACGGCAATCAATGACAGCTTTACGGTATAATCATCGACAAAATATCAAGATATGTTGGTAGGAACCATAAGCAAAGCACGACCACGATTATACTTTGAGCATTTTTTTTTTGGGTCGAAATACTTTGAGCATTTGTTGTGCTATAACTCATGTGCTTTTTCAAATGTCAAAAAAAAGAAAAGATTGATCTTACAGGTATAGTTTCTCCCTATATGTCAATTTATTGCCCTTCAATAATTTTTTATTAAGAAATCATAAACCATATATGACTTGTCTATAAGCATGGTTAGACTCAGACAAATCATAGTTAAATAGAGGGGAAAAATGAGATTTTACATTTTTTTCTCAATAGAAAATAGGAATTTTGTTACCAGTGTACAATTTAGGCTTCACATTTACACGATCGACATTTGGAAGAATTCGGTTTCAAAATTCAAATACACATGTCACTCATCAAATTATGAATATGTAACTATCTTTTTACCTTAGCAGTGGACCTAATAAGAATTATAAAAAAATTATCATCTTATACTTCTTAGCAGTCCTTTGTGGTCCATTTTGAGTGCCTTTTACATTGGTAGGGGCCACGGCTAGGTTTTTGGGCCCAATATGTTGGTGAAAATATCATCCTCACTTTTGATTCTTTTGAAAATTTCAGGACGCATATTTACTCCATAGAGTATATAATTTTTTGTATTTTGTCCCTTTACCATTTTTAAATTTTTTCCTAATAAAATATCTTCCTTACTTACGACAGAAGATGGAGCCCCTCTATTTGAACCGCATCCACCACTTTCTTCCATGCGTCCCCTTGCTCCTCGGTATAAATCCCAGGCCCATGTGGAAACCTACGTTCACTTATTATGATGCATCATGAGCTGAGCTATAAAATAAGTTTAAGAAAAGAAATATTTTCGAAAGAGCGAAAAAGAAAAACAAAGGCAAAGAAAAGAAAAACATGCTGTTAAGTCTACGACGTTAGACGATGGGCTTATACTCTTACCAAACCTTCGTCATAAATGGAAACATGAAATCTAGAGCCACACAGATGTTTCCTGTAGTTTTGGAGATTGGTACACTGAGCAACTCTCTCCGTCAAAAGAAACTCTGATCAAATTATCAACACGTTTACGAAATTACCCGGCCCCGGTTGTCCGAGATGACGGTGCCTTCAGTAATGAGAAGGCAGAGTCGTCCTCTGCCCATTATACCCCACCACAGCTGGTTTCGGAGTCCCATTTAAGGCTCCGTATCTTGTCATCGGCGCAAGCACCACCCTGCACCACCGCAGCAAAAGAGTCGCCGCTTAGCTAATGATACCAGTATAGCACGACTGCATGGTTCATCCCAACGATGGCTATTACATCACAGATTTATGACAAGTTTGGATTATTTTTTTTCACAGTTTTAGCTATTATGTCAGTAAGTCAAATGTACAAAAAAAAGTAATAACGCGATGGCTTCTCTACAGTGTCACCAAGCAAGCCAAATCGAATCTCGAGAAAGGAATTTGCACACAATCAGGATAAATTAATTCGATGGAGTCTTGTTGGATGCTTGAATATAACCTACTTACTTAATACTCATTTATCGTGTTAGAATTTCAAAGCATAACCCAAGTCAAGATTTCGAACTCGATAGCATTATCATTGTGCGTCACGACACTAAGGCATGTGGTACGGCGTATTTCGGTCAATTGTAGGTACTTACTTACATGGGGAAAAGTGCCAAAAAAGTCCTAAACCTTTTGCATTAGTGCCAATTTAGTCCTAAACCTTTTTTTGGTGCCAATTCAGTCATAAACCTTTTGCATTGGTGCCAATTTAGTCCTAAACCTTTTTTTGGTGCCAATTAAGTCCTAAACCTTTTAAATTGGTGCCAATTCAGTCCTAAACCTTTTATTTTTGTGCCAATTTAGTCCTTCCGGTCAATTTTGACCGAATTCTTGACGTGGGCCTGCCGGCGGCAGGCGGTCACCGGCGCCGATGTGGCGCCGACGTGGACAAATTAAATAATATTTTAATATTTTTTGAATTTTTATTTTTTCCTTTTTTCTTTTTTTTTCCACTTTTTTTTTTGGTTTCTTCTTCATCGGCCGGTCGCCGGTCCGGCGACGGCTCAGGCTGCGTGGCCGGCGAGCTCGACCTCGCCGGCCCCGGAGAGGCGGCCTCGCCGGCGAGGCCGAGCCTCGCCATGGTCGGGCGAGGCTCGACCTCGCCGGATCCGGCAAGGTCGAGCCTCGCCCGGCCGCCGGCGAGGCCCGACCTCGCCGGATCCGGCGAGGTCGGCCTCGCCCGACCATGGCGAGGCTCGAGCCCTCGCCGGAGGCTGCGGCGAGGGCGAGCCTCGCCCGACCATGGCGAGGCCCGACCTCGCCGGGAGGCCGCGGCGAGGCGAGCCTCGCCATGGTCGGGCGAGGCCCGACCTCGCCGGATCCGGCGAGGTCGGCGTTCGCGGATCCGGCGAGGTCGGGCCTCGCCCGACCATGGCGAGGCTCGCCCTCGCCGCGGCCTCCCGGCGAGGGCTCGAGCCTTGCCTTGGTCGGGCGAGGCCCGACCTCGCCGCGGCCTCCGGCGAGGGCTCGAGCCTCGCCCGACCTCTGGCCTCTGGCCGGTCGCCGGACCGGCGACCGGCCAGAGTAAGGAGGAAGACAACCAAAAAAAAAAAGTGGAAAAAAAAAGAAAAAAAAAGGAAAAAAATAAAAATTCAAAAAAATATTAAAAAAATATTAAAGTTGTCCACGTCGGCGCCACGTCGGCGCCGGTGACCGGCCGCCGGCCGGCAGGCGTCCACGTAGGCAAATTCCGGTCTAAATTGGCCGGAAGGACTAAATTGGCACAAAAACAAAAGGTTTAGGACTGAATTGGCACCAATTTAAAAGGTTTAGGACTTAATTGGCACCAAAAAAAGGTTTAGGACTAAATTGGCACCAATGCAAAAGGTTTAGGACTGAATTGGCACCAAAAAAAGGTTTAGGACTAAATTGGCACTAATGCAAAAGGTTTAGGACTTTTTTGGCACTTTTCCCTACTTACATGAGAGGATACTGAATAGCCTCTAAACCCATTGAAATAAAAGATTTTATGATTATCAATCTAACGTAATATTAGAAACAAAAGAGTGCATTGAAGCTCAAAAGTTACTTGGGTTGGACCATCGGGCTTCTGATTGTGGATATATAGCCTCAATGTTCAAGAAGCTTTTTGGGTTGTTTTCGGTGAAAAGAGGAGGAAGCTTCTTGGTAGGATAGAGAAACGAGTGCTAATGAATAAGTTTTTATGTGTTGAGAGTGGTGTTCCATCGGCATCCGTTCGAATTTCCACGCCATCGAGTATAGATATGTAATATTTAGATCACTCACTCAGGTCTGGGCTCACATCCTATCTGATCGATGAGATTATTTAATATGGCACTTCATCAGCTGAACAGTAACTTAGGTAGTTTACACGAGCATCTTCGTTATTAAAAAAAAGGGATAAGTGCATTGAAAATCCTAAAATTTATCAAGAAAGTGCAATTGAGTCTTAAAACTTTCAAAATGTTTAATTAAGTCTTAAAACTTGTCGTGAAGGTTCTATCGAGTCCAAAAACTTTCAAAAAGTGCAATCAAGTCATAAAACTTATCACAAAAGTGTAATTGAGTTCTAAAACTTTCAAAAAATGCAATCAATGGAACGACTTGATTGGATCAATTTGACAAGTTTTAAGACTTGATTGCACTTTTTAAAGTTTTAGGACTCAATTGTACTTTGGTGATAAATTTTAGGATTTCATTGCACTTTTTGAAAGTTTTAGGACTTAATTGCACTTTTTTGATAAGTTTTAGGACTTCTAATACACTTGTCCCTAAAAAAACTATCTTGCTTCTGTTTATTTAATAACATAAGACCATTAAAATGTTTAAATATTAAATAACGCTTTCATCTAACAAAGATAATTATCTGTGAAGAATTTAAGTTGTTGACATACAAATTCCACATATATATTTTCTATATGTGGGGGAAAAGTTTGCTTGTGTGTAGGTGGGCGTAACACTTGAATTGTAGGATGCAAATGTCACTACATCAAACGACTAAGTGGAGGCAAGATTCCTTATATAGAAACATATAGGTTACATTGAAGTAAGGAATTGACCCGAGTCACATTGTTATTATTAGAGGGTTAAAAATAACAACAGCCATGTATATTTTTGGTTAAGATTGTATGTGGCTAATTTTTATGGAAAAATTACCCAATCAGTCCTAAACTTATAGTATGGGTGTCAATTCAGTTCTAAATTTTTTAATTTTGCCTATTTAGTCTTAAACCTTTGCGCGAAATTCCAATGGAGTCATTTTGATTAATTTTTTTCGGAAATCATTAACATTGCGGTCCAGTCATTACCTGTCGTCCTACGTGGCATACTCCCATGTTAGGAATTTCCGGCGAAAATTGATCAAAAAGACTACATTTGAATTTCGCAAAATGTTTATGACTAAATTTGCAAAATTGAAGAGTTTAGGACTTACTTGGTATTCTTACCATAGGTATAGGATTAATTGGACAATTTTCATATATATAGAACACCAATTTGGATGTTTGATGGGGGAAAGTTTTCTCCGAGATGGAGGAAATCACAATTTCGAAGAAATTAATGGATCAGATTGTACATTTTTTGTATGAAATGGAAATTCTCTCTCCAGATTTTTACACAACGTAAAAAATAAAAAAAAGTGTAAATAACAAAATATATGTCCTTATTTCATTCACCAATTTTCACCACTGCAAGCATCCGTCGGATACACCAAGTACTTTTACCCCTCATTCAAACGCTTAATACAGATCTAGTTCTCTCAAGAACACACTTTTGTCATATGAGAGTCCTCGCCATTACTTTCTTGGTTAAGGAAAGGATAGTCTGTGTATCCAACAACAGGGTCATGAGTATAAAAGGTCTCTCGAACGTAATCATTTAATGGTGCATTAATCTTGAACCTATATACTACATCAAGATTAGAAATGAAAGTTCGACCGTACGATATCAAATCCACATCACCGTTAGTCACGGCCCTCATCCCTAGCTCTCGAGTGGACCCGCCGGCTAACATAAATGTACCTTGATAAGCTCTTCTTAGAGTCCGCATGAACTTGGCATCTTCATCTTTTGTACCAATTTATTCAAGATATGGCATGACTCGCAATTGAGTTACATGGAGATAAGCGAGTTTCAATCCCATATCAGCTTGGAACGTGTTAAGTTGTTCGATCACCATGAGTCCTAGGTTGAGTAGATCAGAATCCATGGCATCGATATAATTGGATATAGGCGAAATTCTAATTGCAACTCGATCATTGCCAATAGCTGCAACTCCTGCTCGAACGATCTCCATCAAGAATCTGCATCTATTCTCAACTGAACTGCCATATTCATCAGTTCTATTGTTGATTGCATCCTTCAGGAATTGATCAATGAGATAGCCATGTGCTGCATGGAGCTCGATCCCATCAAAATCTAACGTTTTTCCAACAATAATGTCAAAAGAATATTGTGTGACCAACTCTTAAAATGTTCGAACTATTATTGGTCATTCACTCGATCTGCATAGATGGACTAGGCAATGCCTAGTCGGCATAGGGTCACATTAGGTCATATGGGAGTTATGTGGATCTATAAAATTGATTATGAATGCGTCAAGTGCACGTCACCTTTAGGGTACCTAACATTAATATAGCTGTTAATTGTAATCTCATATCACTTGATTATGTGATTATAATGTGCCCCATATAGATAGTCTTAATAGAATCTCTAGATTCCACATGTTTATTTAGTGATATAATCAATCTTGACTATGAGACAACCCTTTTTTTGCTTTTAGTGCACCAAGTCACTTTCTTAACGTAAATTTTCACTTCTACTATCAAGTCACCATCTTGTAACCACTTGATTCTGTTCAATTTAATTAATTTCTGTTTGAATCCTTATTCAATGCACGTGAACGCGAAAATTACATAAGTGGAAAATTTTGAATGTCAAGTCTTATCAAAATTAAAATGAACAACAGCTTAGGATAGTGAATTAATGCACGAAATCTCGTAGCCTAACCTGCTCGGATGGAGTTGATTGCTGCCTGACGAAATTGCTCGACAACCTTCGGAATTTCACATGTATCCAAGGCTCGAGGTTTGGAGAAATTGTCTTGGGTTCCATCAAGCATGAATACTTTCCAATTCTCCGATATGGACCTGTTGGTTGACGAAATTGGTGCACCCCCACCAGGCTGATATACTAAGAAACAAGAAATAAATTATCACTAAGCAATAATATAACTCCAATTCCCAAGATGCCAACGTAGAAAAATGGATCAATCGAGAGAGAAATTTCGTATATAGTGAAAAATTAAAGAAATTACTTTTATGGGATGCCCGACCCGCGTGCCACAATTGACAGAAGATTAGACCGCCCTTGGCATGAACAGCATCCACCACTTTCCTCCATGCTTCGATTTGTTCTTCGGTGTAAATTCCAGGAACATGTGGAAACCTAAATCCAATGTATTTTTTATACTAAACCAAAATTATAAACTGAGTCTAAGGATTAATACACAGTTAATTATGTATTTTTCACTTCAAGAAAATATAATTTATTCATGTAAGTAATTAGTGGGTAGTTTATTAGATCTTAAACTGAAAGTGGGTTAGAACCAAAACCGAACCGATCGACCTGTTCATCTTCATTTGGCTCTATTCCAAACATTTACAATCTGCAATTTAATTGAAAATAAAGATTATTAGAAGTACCCAATTCCCTCTTGAGAGATGGTGGTGGCTTCTGTAATGAGAAGGCCTCCCTCCGTCGACCGCTGCCTGTAATACTCAGCCAACGCCGGCTGCGGCACTCCGTTCAAGGCTCGGCATCTCATCAGAGGCGCAAGCACCACCCTGCACCGCCACGCCAAACATGACTCCGTTTCGTCTCACATGACCCAATTACGAATTGAAAGCGGAGAGCAAGAGCACCTAGGATCATCTATAGAAGACCAATACACACCTGTGTGAGAAGTTGAATTTGCCCATCGTGTATGGACTGAAGAGGTTTGTCGTTGCTATTTTTGGTTCAGATAAAACAGAAGAAGAGAACGACAAATAGAGAAGATAACGTTTGGGAAAGCCCGAAGATGCGTTATTGATGGTGTTGATGGCTCTATTCATATAGACCCAAATGAAGGGAAAATTTCAAAAAAACCCCTGAAATGGGGCATTTTTCTCAAAATATTCATTAAAGTGGGGTTTATCTCAAAGTACACCTGAAGTTGGTGACTTCGTCTCAATTGACCCTCAAGCTCACCAGCGACCCAAATTTTTACCTTACGATGATCACGTGCATGTCACTTGTCGAATTTCACACCATGCACAGTGGCATTTTGTCCCAAAATGTCTATTTACCATCTTTTCTCCCATAAGGTTATCAACTCATTTTGGTTTACCAAACCTTCATTTAAGTTGCTTATTTATTTTAATTAAGTAATTTTCTATTGACTTACCAACCCATTAAATTTACTTACTTTTTTTAGAAATCACCATCCTTCATTGAGGTGGAAGCTAACTTTTCTCTGATAAGTTACCAACTTTTGCGATATCAACTCTTACTTGACTAAGTAATCGACATTTGTTTATTTTTTTCTTAAATTACCAACTTCTCTTCTCTCCGACGAAATAACTTGTCTATTTTTTTAACAACTTTTATTTACCTTTGTTACCCATGCCTTTAATTTTTTTTGGGGGTATGAAATAGCCTTTCTCATTCATTTAGATAAAAAAGAAGGATACATAGCCAAAGCATCATAGCAAAGCAAGTCCCAAAACGCTTGATGTGGATAAGTAATCCAATTTCTCGATAGGCTTTTCTTTCTTTGGGCTTTTGCAACCCAGTTCGCAACTTCATTGGACTCCCTAAAGCAATGGGCCAGTTGGAGATTTGAAAAGCACATCCGCAGATCACTTCCTTCATTGATAAGAGCTCTAACCTCCCACTTCGGTTGAGTTGTGCCTGAGAGAGCGTAGATCAGTTCACGTCAGTCGGATTTCAAGATTAGGGTTTCTTCACTTTGTGCAAGAAGAAATTTTAAGGTTTCAACCAACGCCAATGACTCCACCTGCGCAGCCGAGGTGACATGCACAGATTTGGCGAATCCATTAATGAGGCGTCCGGTGTAGTCTCTACAAACACACGCAATTGCTCCTTCGGATGTTTCTTCAACAAAAGACCCGTCGATTGTTAGAGTAATTAAATATTAAACCACACTTACATTTAACAGTTTAAGCTTTTAGAACAATTGGCTGTGGTCCCACAAAAATCTCTCATGATATCAGAGCCAGGAGGTCCCGAGTTCAAATCTTTTCGGCTCCATTTGCCTCCCCAATTAAATATGTCCATGCTTAGTACTAAGCCAAAGAAAAAAAAGACCAGACTAAGCACAAGGAGGAGTGTTAGAATAATTAAATATTAAACCACGTCTTCTTCTAATAGCTTAAGCTTTTAACAGTTGACAGTAGTCCCACAAAAATTTCTCACCTATGTTCACTTTGAGCGTGCCTGGGTTCGGGGGTTTCCATCTTCGAGGTGATTCTTTGTTTCGTTCTTCACTCTTCTTCGAGTTCCCTGCCCAACGATATATGTTCCGATGCAAAGTAATTGCCGATTGTCTGAGATGCTCTGGACTTGGGGTCTGATTCCGAAAAACAAAGTGGTTCCGAGCTTTCCATGCAAGCCACAAAATCACCGCGATGAGGTCTAAGGATGATAAGGCCTCTGGGTTTTCGTTGATCCTCAGAGGCCAGTCATCGAATCTTGTTAACCCTTGTCGCGTTTTAATTGACCATCATATAAAAGTATTAATTTTTAAATGACTTCCCAATTTTACTCTGGTTAAGTTACAGTCATTTGCTTTACCAACTTTTGGTTTATTCTAGCCTTAAATTTACCTTTAAATTTTTCTCGCTTCATTCTCTATATCCTCCATACACACCGCAATTAAATAAAATTTATAAACTGCATAACGTTGATACGTGACTGCTCCTAAGTTCGATTTCCACTTTAATGACATGCCCATCGGATCACATTACAAGACTGTAACAATCAATTTTTCCTTAGTGAAGGCAATAAATCGAGAAAATATTTTGACTCACCCTCTCGAATGGAGTTGTAGCAGCCTGTCGAAGTTGCTCGACATCCTCCAATATTCCAATTGTGCCCATCGCTCGAGGTTTCGAAAAGATGTTTGGTTGATGAGATTGTTAGTACGTCCACTGGGTTCGATAGACTAACCAAAGAAATTGTCAATCAGTGACAACTTTAGAGTACAATCATCGACAAAATATCAAGATATATTGGTAGGAACCATGTACAGAGCATGAGCGTGATTATACCTAGCATTTGTTAAGCTGTAACTCACCTGCTTTTTCAAATGTAAAAAGAAAAAATTTCATTATTTTTGCATGTTTAGTTTCTCCCTTTATGTCAATTTGTTGCCCATCAATCATTTTCATCATTATAGAAACATGAACCGCATGTAACTTGTTTACCAGCGCTCTCAGTATTGAAACACATTAAATGTCAAATGGAGGAGGAAAATGAGATTTTACTTTTACTTCTCTTGGAAAAAAAAATTGGAATTTCGTTAGGTACACTACTAGTGTAAAACCCAGTTTACACATTTATACGGTTAATATTCGGGAGAATTCGATTTTAACAATCTAAACATACATATCACTTATCCAACGATGAATGGATAACTATCTTTTTACACTAGCAGTGGACCCGATAATGTATCCTAAAAAAATACCATCACAAAATTCCTAATTGCTAGACCAAAAGATTCATCTTATTCTTCTCAGCAGTCCTTTGTGGTCCATTTTTTAGTACCTGTACATGGGTAGGGGCCACGGCTAGGGTTTTGGGGCCAATATGTTGGCGAAAATATCATCCTTGCTTTTAATTCCAGTGAAAATTTCAGGACGAATTTTGACCTCATAAAGTATATAATATAATCTATTGTGTTTATTTTGTCCTTACCCCGATGCGAGGCAGGTAAGGCATCGCCCAATTGACAGAAGATGAAGCCATCGCTAGGAGTGGACTGCATCCGCCACTTGGTTCCATGCTTCCACTAGTTCTTGGGTATGAATCCCAGGCCCATGTCGAAACCAATTTTTCATTTATCATGCATCATGAGCTTAATAATAAATTTTAAGAACAGAAAAATCTTGACCTAATTTTTAGTAACTCTTCTGAGGAAAAAATGCTAAAATAGCAAGATGTTGGTATTAGATAGGGTCCATGTTGAAAATAAATTTGCTTAAACATGCTGGTAACTGGTAAGTCTTCAACGTTAGACTGGGTCTAAGGACAATGGGCTTATACTTTTACCAAGATTCATCATAAAATGGTCCATCATTGATCTTGTGTGTTTTTTTTTTTTTTTGAATTTCAGGACGAACAAGATGTTCTATCTAATAAAAATCATCTGAAGTCACCAATCACAGGATAATTCACAAATTACACTTCGAAGGTAGAGAAACCCCCCACAGTTCACATTCAGTTTTTTTCTTCATCAACTTGGAAAAAAGTTCTTATGATAATCAAAGTTCATCCAATCTAATATAATGCAATATTAAAACTAAACGAGTGCATTGGGTCTCTAGTTTAGTACCTTCCATAGAATGTGCCTACTAAAACAAAAGAGCAGCTAATAAAAGAAATAAAAACTAGAAATACACATGTTTCAGTGGCATGTAACTTCCACCTGTTGGTTACTCCATTGATTCTCAACTTCCAAGATTTACAGGTTTCAAGAAATCTAACATGAACATATAGGAGACTTCCCTTCCTTTTTGCAATCAAAATTTTGCATCTTGAAACGAGAGACTAAGTATGCATGTGTGCAGCGCAGGCTTAAATACTAGTACCACGAATTCGAAATGATATAGTAACGGGACTGCCCTGTGGGAGAGATTGAACCTACCCATCTGACAAGGCGTAAAGCGATCTGCCATTTGGTTTTCGGTTGAGAAAACGATATGGAGTGGTTTAATGAATTTGTAAAGAAATCCTGAAAGAAGTAGATGTGTTAAACCTTTGGTATGGAGCAAATTTGAAGCTTATAAGTTAATTGGATTGGACCATCAGTCTTCTGATTGTTATTATATATAGCTGGGGAAGTGGTCTGTTGGCGACTTTTGTGAAATTTGATCCGCTTTCAACTCTTCTCAATGTTTAAGAAACTTCTTCGGTTGTGTCAGTAAAAAGAGGATGAAGGTTCTTTGGGTAGCATAGAGAAATTAGAGCTAACGAATCAGTTTTTATATTTTAGAGAATGATGTTCGATCGGCACCTGTTCGAGACAATCATTTGTGAATAACTGAAGTTGTCGAAATACAAACTCATCGAATTATATAGTAATTATATGTTTTCTAACACTTTCCGCAGGATGCAAACGTAACTACATCAAACGACTAAGTGGAGGCAAGAATACTTATTGAGAAACAGATAACATTGCAGGAAGGAATAGACCCGAGTTACACCAAATACTTTTACCCCTTATTTAGACACTTGATACTGATCTAGTTCTCTCACGAACATACTTTTGTCACGTGAGAGTCCTTGTCCTTGTTTTCTTGGTTAAGAAAAGGATAGTTTGTGTATCCAACGATAGGGTCATGAGTATAAAACGTCTGTTGGACGTACTCATTTAGTGGTGCATTAATCTTGAACCTATATACTAAATCGGGATTAGAAAGGAAAATTCGACCGTATGAAATCAAATCCACATCACCGTCGGTCACAGTCTTCATCCCTAGCTCTCGAGTGAACCCGCCGGCCAACATAAATGTACCTTGATAAGCTCTTCTTAGAGTACGCATGAACTTGGCTTCTTCATTTTCTATACTAATTTGTTCAGGAGATGTCATGAATTGAGGTCGAGTTACATGGAGATAAGCGAGTTCCGTTCCCATATTAGCCTAGAATGTATTGATTTGTTCGATCACTGCGAGTCCTAGGTTGAGCGGATCAGAATTCATGGCATCGACATAATTGATCATGGGAGAAAATCTAACTGCAACTCGATCGATGCCAATTGCTACAACTGCCACGCGAATGATCTCCATCAAGAATCTGTACCTATTTTCAATTGAACCACCATATTCATATGTTCTATCGTTGATTCCATCATTTAGGAATTGATCAATGAGATAGCCATGTGCCACACGGAGCTCGATCCCGTCGAAACCTAAAGTTTGTCCAACATTGATGTCAAATGAACGCCGTGTTACCAACTTATAAAATGTTAGAACATTATGATTCACTCGGATCCATATAGGTCAGGACCATGCAAAATACTTCTATAGATGGACTAGGCACTGCCTAATAGACACATGGTCACGATCAGATCGGATGGGAGCTATGTGGATGTGGATCTATGAATGTGACTGTGACAACGTGTCGAGTGCACTTTGGCTTTAGGGTAGCGAAAATTAATATAGCTTTTAAGTGTAATCTCACAGAACTTGCCTAGTGATTATAAGACTACGTGGTTATAATGTGCCTTATATTCATATAGTCTCCTCCATATAAATATGTAAACTTTTGGATTGGACATTTCTCGTAATAGAATCTCACCAATCCATGTGTTTATAGAATGATATATTCCACTTTGACTACTAAAAAAATTCTTTCTTTTTCGTCTTTAAGTGTACCGAGTCCCTTTTTTGACGGAATTTTTACTTTGACTATTGAGTCACTTTCTTGTGACCCCTTGACTCTGTTCATTGTAATCTCTATATGAATCCTTATTCGTAGCACTTAAACAAGAAAGATTACATAAGTTGAAAATATTGAATATCACGTGTTATAAGTAACATGAATGAACTAAGACAAGAAATCTCGTAGCCTAACCTGCTTGGATGGAGTTGATTGCTACCTGACGAAATTGCTCGACAACCTTCGGAATTTCACATGTTTCCAAGACCCGAGATTTGGAGAAATTGTCTTTGGTTCCATCAAGCATGAGTATCTTCCACTTCTCCGATATGGACCGGTTGGTTGACGAGATTGGTGCACCCCCACCAGGCTGATATACTAATAAACGAGAAATAAATTATGACGAAGCAATAATATAACTCTAATTCCCAAGATGCCAACGTAGAAAAATGGATTAATCGAGAGAGAAAAATTAAAGAAATTACTTTTATGGAATGCCCGACCCGCGTGCCATAATTGACAGAAGATTAGACCACCCTTGGCATGAACGGCATCCACCACTTTCTTTCATGCTTCGATTTGTTCTTCGGTGTAAATTCCAGGAACATGTGGATACCTATACTCATTTGGCATTAATACAGCTCGGACATTTTAATCAGGTGATTCACCTAGCTAGAAACAACGTTAATAGAATAAACAAATATTTTAATCTATTTACGTCATTATTGAATAGTTAATTAGATCTTAAACTGAAACTGGGTTGGAACCAAACCGAACTGATCAGCCTGTTCATCTTCAATTGCCTCTGTTCCAAACTCTTACAAAATAATTTGATTTAGTCTCAATTTTTCTCACAATAATCTACGGGACGTTTTAAGGTTCAAGTATAAAGGAGAAAATTATGATCGACCATCATATTCCATGTTATCAGTGTATATATATGGTATAAAAAACCGACTCCAATCTGAAAGTTAATTGAAAAAGAAAAGCATAAACATGAAAAGTACCCAATTCCCTCTTGAGCGATGGTTGTGGCTTCACTGATGAGAAGACCTCCCTCCGTCAACCGCTGTCCGTAGTACTCGGTGAGTGCCGGCTGCGGCACTCCGTTCAAGGCTCGGCATCTCGTCAAAGGCGCGAGCACCATCCTGCGCCGCCACGCCAAACATGACTCGGTTTCGTCTCACATGACCCATTAAGAATTGAAAAACAGAGGGCGAGAACAACTACTATCAGATGAAGAGTACCAATGCACACCTGTGTGAGAGGTTGAATTTGCCCATCTTGTACGCACTGAAGAGGTCTGTCATTGCTATTTTTTCGTTCGGGAAAAGCAGATGCAGAGACCGGCAAATTTTAGAGAATCGCTCTTATGAAAGCCAGAAGATGCGTTAATGATGGGTAGATGGCTCTATTTATATAGGCACGGAAGATCCTCGTCCTTTGGAAGGTAGTATGTCGACATGTTTTTTCAACAAGTTGCAATCGCCTTTCTCTTTAGACAAAGGAAGTACTGAAATTGAGTTTAGTTTGTTTGGGAAATTTGAGGGGGAAAATTATCCAAAAAGTCCTAAACCTATTGCATTTTTACTAATTCAGTCCTAAACTTTTCAATTTTGCCAATTCAGTCATAAACCTTTTACATTTGTGCCAATTTTGTCCATTCGCCCAATTTTGGCCGACCAGCGCTAATATGGCTGCCGGCTGTCAGGCCAATGCTGACGTGGCAATTTTTTAATAATTTTTAATAATTTTTTTATTTTTTAATATTTTTTCCCTTTTTATTTTCTTTCTTTTTTTTTTCTGCGCTTGTTCCCTCTGGCCGGTCCGGCGAGAGGCACAAGCCAGCGATGTCGACGTCGCCACCCTTTGGTGAAGCTCGCCCCTGGTGGAGACAACGACATTTTTGCTCTTTGCTTCTCGTAACTCTAATTGACTTTTACAGTGTATTATAATTTATTTGCGAAATGATTGTTTAATTATATACAAGAACAAAAACTGTTGGGCCGTATTTAGAGTTCAATTTGAACAACGCCATCGACATCTCATGTAGAGAATATCAAGGGGGATAAAAAACGCAGTCTTTGAGCATATCGAAATTCGATTTTCATTTGAGTTTAGCTCAAAGTCGTCGCACGTTGGCAAAATCGAATTACAATTTGGCCTTCTTTGCCCTTCTTTTTCTTCAAGAAAAAGTGTGTTGAAGGATGTTGGACGAAGGTACACGGTGACAGAAAAGCGGCGTGATTCGTTCCAAGGTTGTTTTTTCCCCCAATGTAGTTCTTCCATTTTCAACATTCAACACCTGCTGAGATGATGATGATGATAATGATAATAATAATAATAATAATATTAATAATAATAATGACGACGAATACAACGACATTTTTGCTCTTTGGTTCTCATAGAGAATAACTCAAATTGAAATTTATAGTGTGTGATTATAATTTATCTGCGAAATGATTGTTTAATTATATCCGAGAACAAAAACTGTTGGGCGGTATTTAGAGTTCAATTTGGACAATGCCATTGACATAGTAAAGGCTCATTCATGGCGGCCGGTGGGCTTATTTTGAACCATAGTTAATTACGGCTTTTCTTTATATATGGGACCCAGTTAATTACACCTATATCATATAGTCATCATGATTACGCATATTTTGATTGTTATTTATGTATATGTAGATTCTCTTTTGAAATATCTATAGGCTGAAAATCTAAATTGAACAAACCTTCTATAGATAGATCTTTGGTAACTTAGTAGGGAAACATAACTTTGCATGGTAATAGTTCACACACTTTGAGGAAATACATTAAATATCGCATTGGCCTCACTACAACCAACGATAGTGGAGACCTATAGTCTCTTCCAATAATTATGCCTCACTTCCAAATGCCCTCGGCGTGAAAGATACTAGGTCCATAAGTGGATTTAACCATTTGGAATAGCAGGGGAAACTGTAGTACTAAGGATAAAATCAAGGGGATAGAGGTCAACAGAGTAATGGGAATGAGAACCCAGGCCATTCTCTTATCCAGCACAATTGGGATATTTGGTTGATGAGATTGTGAGGACCTCCACCGGGTTCGAAAGACTAAACCAAAGAAATTGTCAATCAATGACAACTTTTGAGTACAATCAACGACAAAATATCAAGATATATTGATAGGAACCATGTACAGAGCAAGAGTGTGATTATACCTAGCATTTGTTAAGCTGTAACTCACTTGCTTTTTCAAATGTAAAAAGAAAAAAAAATTCATTATGTTTGCATGTTAAGTTTCTACCTACATGTCAATTTATTGCCCTTCAATCATTTTCATCATTATAAAAACATAAATCGCATATAACTTGTTTACGAGCGCTCTCAGAATTCAAACAAGTGGAGGAGGAAAATGAAATTTTACTTTTCTTCTAATTAAAAAATTAGAATTTCATTAGGTTCATTACTAGTGCATGGTTAACATTTGGAAGAATTCGGTTTTCAAAATCTAAATACATATGTCACTCATCCAACGGTGAATGGATAACTATCTTTTGACATTAGTAGTGGACTTGATAATGATTGTAAAAAAAATATCATCACCAAATTCCTAATTGCTAGAGCAGTAGATTCATCTTAATGATCGTGAAAAAACATATCATCACCAAATTCCTAATTGCTAGAACAATAGATTCATCTTATTCTTCTTGGCAGTCCTTCGTGGTCCATTTCTGAGTACCTGTACATGGGTAGGGGCCACGGCTAGGGTTTTGGGCCCAATATGTTGGCGAAAATATCATCCTTGCTTTTGATTCCTGTGAACATTTCAGGACGAAACTTTGACCTCATAAAGTATATGATATCTGGTGTTTATTTTGAACTTGCTCCTTTTTATTCTTTTTGTAATTTTTTAGGAGAGAAGTACCCCGATGTGGGGCAGGATAGGCACCACCCAATTGACAGAAGATGAAGCCATCCCTAGGAATGGACTGCATCCACCACTTTCTTCCAGGCTTCCACTCGTTCTTGGGTATGAATCCCAGGCCCATGTGGAAACCTATTTTCATTCGTCATGCTTCTTGAGCTCAACAATAAATGTATGGGTTAATATCACAAAAAATCCCAAACTGATACACCTGTGACAATTTTATTTTAAATTATTTTTTATCACAAAAATTTCCAAACCGGTACACTTGTGACAAATTTACCTTAAACTAATTTTTTTACCACAAAAAACCCCAAACTTGTACAATTGTGACAGATTTACCCTCCATTAATTTCTATTAAATTGAATTAATACCACAAAAAATCACAAACTAGTATACATGTGACAAATGGAGGGTAAAACATAAAATCAACATATCAGTTAACTATCGCGTGTCATTTAACAAAGCAATTTGACAATAAAATTTAACGGAAACAATTTGAGGGTAAATTTGTCACAAGTGTACCAGTTTAGGGTTTTGGATGGTCAAAAAATTAGTTTGGAGTAAAATTATCACAAGTGTATCAGTTTGGGGTTTTTTGTGATATTATCCCCGAAATTTATAACAAAAAATGGCTACTATTTGTTTTCAATAGATAGAGGTTATATTACACTATTGGAACTTTACGGATATAATTTCCTATTCTCATTATCGATTAGTTTAGCACTTTTATTATCAGTTGTTAAATTTTTGTATGCCCCAGCAAACCGGTGTTCCCTTGCTAGTGGAAAAATAATTTACAAAGATTAAGTTCACTTTTAGCCCCCTAACATATGTTGCTTGTGCAATTGGATCCCTCAAATTTTTTTGGAATCAACTCCTCTAAGTCTACCCCATTCTCAATCAAGTCCTTCTTAAATAACTCTCAGTATGTTGATGTGGTACGGTAGGATGATTTTTTTATTATTGAAAGGGTAAAAGTCAATATTGTTAAAATCAAAAGAAACTAGTTTCGTTAATAATGTAGAAGACAGAGGTGGAAAAGCGAGAGACGAGAAAAAGGGGTGGAGGACTTGGTGGCTGCAACCACCACCTTGCTAGTGGAAAATGTGAAGGACTTATCAGAGGCTTGACGTTTAGACAAGTGGTCATGGGGAACTCCAGCTACAGTCGAAGTGGTAATGGCTTGCCATCTCGAGGACCCAATCGCACAAACATTATAAGTTAGGAGGATATTTAACCCAATTTTTGAAGACAAAACTCTAGTAGAATGTGTCACGATCTAATCTTCGAAGGCCTCCTCGATGAAGTAGGTTTAGAGGTACTTTATTGGACTCTCCCTAAGTCCATACATCGCGTGACATTGGTTGTTTAAATTTATTTGTTCAATAGGAGTAGCCACTAGCCACGATTAAAGGTCGGTTAGAAACCCTAATCGAGATACGGGAGTGTTATCTCGAAAACATACGCAACCAGAGATTCTTAGGGATCGGGAACTTGATTACACTAGTTTTTCAACTAATGCCCTTTCGGTACCTAAACTCGACTATTTGCTAACCAAAATATCACGGCAGTCTTTACTAATCGAGAATTTTGAATTTTCATTTTAACCATTCTAAAAGGGAAAAACAACAATCAATGAATTTAAAGTACACAATCAAATGAAATCAAAATGAAAGTGCACAAATAGCGACCTAGCATCGTCTCTAAAAAAAATAATAAAAAATCCCTAAAGTAAAGCCCTAAAGGCTTATTCAATTTTGGGTACAAATTTTATTCAAACCTAAAGTGTTTATTAAAAGCCCTAAACTAAGTGAATTCCAATTTTTTTTAGCTTTTCTCACACATTTTTTATTTTTTTTATTTTTTTTTGAATTTTTTATTTCTTTATTTTTATTTTTTATTGGGAAATGGATTTCAGACCGGGTCTAAGAACCCGGTTTGATTCATTAGTCCGACCTGGACCCTGATGGTCCGGGCTAGGTCAATTCGGGCAAGCTCTTGGGCCCAATAGGAATAAGGCTCAAACTATCAAATTTCAGTTTTTATCAACCTAGGCCCAATTCCAATTCAGCCCATTCAATTGACTTGACATACGGCCCATTACACTTTTGCTCCACTTAAATCATAACGTGACTCGGTCTCCGTTATAATCAACTCTTTTTACTTCTTTTTTATTTCTAATTTTTTATTTTTCTATTTTTTTTTTGTTTCCTTTTGGCCTTCCCCTCTGCATCGTCTTCTCCCTCGATGTCTTCTTCACCGAAAGCTCAGTTCCCTCACGCCTTCACTGAGAACAATTATTCCGGCTAACTCCATAACACTGTCGGCCTCAAACTTCAATCGTCAACATCAATAACCACGGCCAGCCAATAACCACCGGCCACTAGTTGGCCGACGGTTTCTACATCGTCGGACTAACTCCGGCGAGAAATTCTCAAACTCAAAAATCACGTAAACTGAAACTCAATCGCACGTAGGAGATATATATGCAAATCAAATCGTGAGAGATGGGCTAACTGAAGCGGCCTCTAACCGCAGGCATCGCTCCGGCAAAAGTGGAATGGATCTCCGTCGAAGGTTCCATCAATGGCCGACTCGGAAAAATGATGAATATGCCACAAAATCAAGGAAAAACACAGATTCAGTATTGATTCATCAAACTAGGACCTAATCAAGCACAAAGGACGAGCTCCATGCGTCGATTTCACGAAAATCAATTCGGTTCTTCAGTTATGCATTTTGCCGAACATATGATATGCAACTTCAGAAACGATTTTCCGACTTAATTTTCAAACGATTTTCAGCGTAAACACGATATATAAAGTTCTGAACCACCAATATATTCCACAAATCTGCTTCAGTTTCACATGATTTTGACTAGAAATCATTCATTCAATTCGGCGTTCTATGCCTCAGTGTAACAGAGAAACAAAGCATTGCAAAAAGAAGGTTTACCTGGTTCGTGGACAATGACTTCACGATAGTCTACGAACGGGACCGCAACGGAACTTGGCTTCTTCCGGCACGGCGAAGAAACGACGAACAATAATGCCTCGTATGTCCGAAGCGACGAACAACTTGGAAATTGCTGATTTCGAGTCCAAGGAAGGGAAGAGATGGATCAAAAGCTAGAGTAGCAGCTGCAGGAGTTCTCCGGCGATGGTGAACAAACGACGGAAGAAGGGGAAGAGATTTGCCGGAATTCTTCTACGCGAGTAGAAGAAACGAACGCTCTCTTCTCCAAGACCGTTCTTCCCCGGCGATTTTTCTGATTGATTCCCTCCCCTTTCTTCTTCAGTCCAGCGAATATATCTTTTCCACCCTCTCCATTGTGCATTCTGTTTTGCTGATAACAACCTCTACAGCTCAGCAAGCTTCTAGATGATTTCTTGAGTCAATTTGCTCCGATCACACGCTTGTGAGTCTCACGGGCATTCTCCATTTGTCACCGTTCACGACTGCTTCGCTCACTAACGTGAGCGTGAAATTGAGATAGAGAGCCAAGAAAACTGGGCAGGGCTAACAATTGTTAAAAAATGGGCTGAAGAAGGAGGAAAGAAAAGATTGGGTTGGAAAGAAAAAGGAATGGGCCAATGAATGAATCAGGCCCAAATGGACTGAATCAAATCGACGATTTTTTTTTTTTTGAAATTTTCTATTTTTATAATTTTGCAAAAGAAATGGATGCTTGGATAGTCGACAAAAATTCAGGTGTCAACAGAATGAGATGCACAACACTCAAGATTGAAACGATTATGTGCTTGACCAGCATTATCTCACATGCTTCTTCGAAATCAGGTTTTAATTGCTTCTTCATGTGCAAGCCAATCAAGCGACTCGAGCTCATCTGAATTATTTACGAGTTCAAATGTAAGACTGTGTCAATTCCAAGCCACATCAGTTCCGATTTTATGGAAGTGGAATTTGAGCTCAAGCTTGAATCAAACTCCGACAAAAACTCATTCATAATAATCAAGTTGAATCAAACCGGGTCATTTCAAGTTTATAAAAAGAATTTCAAGAGTCAAACTAGCTTGATCCGGAAAAGTTGAGCTTCAATGGGATCGAGTTTGAATCGAGTATCCAGTTTTGAATTTTCGAGTTGAGTCTCGTTCAACTATTACTATCGACTTGACTAGACTCGATTAGGCCTTTTTTTAAGTACCCGCTGAAAAATATTCCCAACACCACTTAGAAATTAGTCTTGGTCAGCACTAGACATTCTTCGACTAAAAAAAAAAGAAGAAGTACTAGACGTTTATTCAAAGAGAATCTTGCATATGGTCCTGACTTTGTGCAAGATGACACTACTTAATGTGGACAAAACAAAGAAAATTAAGGGGAAAATTGTCCAAAAAGTCATAAATATATTGGATGATGGCCAATTCAGTTCTAAACTTTTCAATTGTTCCAATTTAGCTCTAAATCTTTTGACGATTTGTCAATTCAGTCCTTTCAGCTAATTTTGGTCAGAAATCGTTGACATGGACACTAAGCATCCTACGTGAGATGGCCGACGCTAACATAGAAAATTTTTGCAATTTTTTAAATTTTCTGAAATTTTATAAATTTTTTATTGATTTTTAAATTCTTTTCTTTTCTTTCACAGGGTTGCAGCCGGCCCATGGGCGAGAGCCACAAAGCCTTGCCCGCCGCGGGCAATGGTTTGGCACAGTTAAAAGGTTTAGAATTAAATTGGTCACTGTACAATAAGTTTTGGACTTTTTGAATAATTATTCCAAAAACTGGAACATGGTAAATTACCTTGCATCTACCATGGAAGTCAGCCCAGCAGATACATTCCTAATGCATACCCGCAGTACAATTACGATATAATTAAATTGAGTCTATTTTGGGCTTCGCCCCTTTCAATATAAAAACAAAAAAAATTGAGTCTGTTAATAAGAATCATTTGCACGCTAGTCAAGATTACTCAAACAGGTGGAACGCTTAAGTAGACACAAGCACACGTTAACAAGAGAACTACCATCAATCGGTAGACCATTTTCGTTTTCAATTATTTATCAAGCTTTAGCAAGCGATCAAAAGGTACTTTCTTTTAGTAGATCATGCGATACTTTCAACAACCTTTTGTCCATCGACTATCTCCAATCCAAAAAACAGGCCCATTCACATGAAAAGCGAATCCATCTCCAATTCAATCTTGGCTCTAGAGGCTGCCACGAGTATGGATCAAATACAAAATCCATCGCTTCTTGAAGCACAATATCTCGATCGTGCTAATACTGAACCACCCTTTGGATTTGGGCACTATTTAACCATCTATATTTTCATCACTAACCTTAGCTTATCCAATTCCCTAGGCTGGTCATATCCTATCCATTGAAGTTCGATTTTTCTTGGTCTGGCCAGCGTAACATAAATTGGCACCAAGAAATCCACAAACGAATGAAGAAAAGCCGACAGACATAAACGCGTTTCTGCTCCTATTCCCTACACATGAGTCCACAGAGTAAGTAACTTCATCAGTCCCACAACGAGCGTTAACACTAGACAGAATCGTCCCCACCAGCAGGCGTTTCCTTTGACAGCTCCCTGCTTCCAAGCTAAAGCATCCCCTGTTTCCTCCCCATCCTCCTTGCAATTTTCTGTTCTTGAAATTGCCCATTTCGCACAATATTTTCCGGATTCCTCTCTCATAGGTCCTCATTTTTATGGGCTTCAGAGAGTTCCCTATTAGAAGATATTATTAGGGATATTATAAGATATTAGGTATATTATTTGACATTTCATTATCTCCTAGGACAACTAATTTCCTTGTTAGATTAGATTACTTCATTTCTTGTATATATTGTTCGGGTATAAATGCCTCTTGATTGTAACACATTATAAAGATAAATTATAAAGTAAAGATGTAACATTGGAGTATCTTCATCTTCGAGAGTAACCACAAGTAGTCATCTTCAAGAGTGCCCAATTGGCATATGCTTGTCACTGTCACAAATATGGTCTTGTTGTCTCCGAGTGTAGCTCTATCTCGTGAGTCGATGGTCTCTCCCTCGGTGTCGGAGGAAGTTGTTATTTCTCTAAGGCCTCGTCAGTCATGTCTCAAACATCCTTGTGCCGGTGAAGTCTACCGAAAGTCAGAGCCTCTTTTTTCTCTAAGCTTCACTCCGTCGTGCGTCCTTCTCGATCGTGGTCATTGGTTCGGCTACTTCGTCAAAATCAAACTACTGTTGGTTTGTTGGTATTGGTCTTAGTTTCTTTTTCTTATTTTTCTATTTAATGTTTTTTGTCCTTTTCAATTCCAAATGAAGAAATTCACAAAATAGAGTTTTCTATGGTGCCATAGTGCTCCAATCTGCAACACCTACGTACCATAGACGTGTTGGAATATGACAGAACTATGTTACCATTCGAAGACCCAGTCATGGGCTGATCATCGATGGCTACAAAACTGTCTCCACATGAGGGAAACAGTTATTAAAACATGGACAAGGTTTGCGGAAATAAAGGAGAAGGGATGAGGTCAACAGAAGTTATTGATGAGCATCATCAAGGAACAGCTACTACGAGGAAGTAAAGGAGGACAGATGGGGTTGGTAGAAGTTACTGAGCATCACCTAAGAGCGGTTACTATGCGAAAACAAATGAATATGGGCGAAGTTGACAGAAGTTACTTGAAGAAGCATAACTGCAGGGAGCATAACCGCTTGACATCATCGAAGGACGATTACCACATATTCATTATAAATACCACCAGTGAACCAATGAGAACCACCTGCACAAATCAAACAAAATGTTATCTTTAAGATTTCCTGCACAGTACTTATAATTCCTTAGCCTTTAGCTGTAGCCTTCAGATTCACATCATCCGGTGTGTATCTTTATCCATGTATTGTGTCGTTGATTAAATTCCGGCGTAATATTCCAGTGTAGTCAGGTCTTGTCACCGATCAAATTATGGCGAAGTTTGTTTACACTTGTATCCATTCTACACTCTAGGCGTGTCATCGATTAACTTTCGTCACAATTGAAGTTTGGACCATTTCAGTACAAGCTAGTTGATTCTGTAACTCGCTTGGATATCTCCTATCTGGAATCGCCATAGAACCTGATCTTCTTTCATTAAAAGCCGAAGAACGACATTCGGTGAAAAATATTTCGTCGCGGGAGCCAAATTCCAGTGAAACAAGATCAAACAACATTTTCCCACCAAATGAAACACATGTTACCAATACCCATGACTTTTTTCAACCTGGAAAACAACTCAATGCTACAAAAGCATAAAGAATGCATCTGAATTGCCACGATCTTGAAATGCAGTCAAACATCCCACACATGATATCGAAACTGTGGTTAAATATCAAAAAGTTACCGCCATCTTGAAATAGTGAAAATAGATTATATTAGCAAGCCAACCGAAGCCATTAAAAAGTATACCACGACCAGAAAGTAGAATTGTCCTGATGAAAGTATTCATGTACTCGTCGCTTGACCTTTCCCCATCCAATGTTTCTCATGCATTTCGCACAAAAGATGCCGATAAGTTAATGTAACTCAATTGCCAGCTCAATCACACTGATTTTTCTCTCACTTGGCAGGTCAATATTGTGTTCCCATTGCGCCCCATAACTAGTAACAAACTCAAAAAGGAAAAACAAATGTTGCGTTCAGAACAGAAGTTTTAATGAACATAAAAAATGTTGGCAACCCGCGAAATATAATGTGCTAGTTACCAGGCGCTCACATAAAAGGAACATAAACTACTATGCTCGATCTTGCTTCAAATATGCATCTGAACAATATACACTAGAAAAATGCATTTCATGGCTGCAACTATGACAGTCATTAATCAAAACATAGTATGTGTATCACTCTACTGGTAATGCAAAAGAGCTTAAGAACCATATTATACTACAAAAACTCGCACAACCCAAGAACAGGCATTTCTTAGTAAATAATCAACCAGCGTAGCATCACGTCAACACAATTTCCCCAAGAACAATACTTGAACTTCCCCAAACGAGCACTTCTCAATCATCAACTAATCAGATTATGGCGAATATCACAATATATGAATTTTCTAGCTATCTTTTTTCTCGAAGAAGATAACCCCTCATGGCCACCGGAAAAGGGTTTATTTCAAGCTTGCGATAAGAAAGAGAAAGCATGCGTCCCTGGTTCTAGTCAACGACATCGACAATCACAACGAGCTTACCATAGTTGATGAGCAACCCTTCCGATCTCTACATGTCTCTTGAAAGGCATTTTCACCTGTGCTGGATGAGAGAGAGAGAGAGAGAGAGAGAGAGAGAGAGAGAGAGAGAGAGAGAGGCAGAGGACAGTGGTAACAACGGTGGTAGCGGCGGCAACGCTGGCCACAATAATTTGGGCAACAACGATGCAACAATGACACCTCTCCTTTGCTGAATATATATTTTTTTTATATGCCCTTATTTGCTCTCTTGCTTCCATGCTTTCACCGGTTTCTTATGATCGGCAACAGAACAAAACAGAGTAAGGAGCAAAAGACAAGTTCACAACGAATTGAAATCAATTCTGAACTTTAATTGGAAGGGAATGACCTGGTAGGTGTGGCTCTTGGTTGACGGATTTCATCACTGTTGGGATGCCGCTTGTTGGCGATTCTTATCTGGTCAGGCTTTACGATCTTCTTCTTCTCGGCTGCGACTTGTGCAGATCTCTCGGCAAGGAACTCCAAGAAGAGTTGCGTAGAGCAGAAATAACGCTTCTAAGTTCACCTTTGTGATGTCTCTATCGCACTTCACAATCCTCTTAGCGCGGACAGCTAGGAAATCAGGCCGGATCGTGGAAATCATGTCGTATTTGGCCAAGAACCAGAGAATAACTCTAATGACATTATCCTTAAGATTGTTGTAGAAATAGAGTGTTGGAGAAGATGAAAAATAAGAACAAAATTATCTGAGACATGCAAGCACTGTCCTTAAGGATAATTTCGCTCTTTCGGAATATGAAATTCGGTGCGATAGGCTTTAGCAGTTATAGGATGCAACAATCTTTCTATATACTCCACCTAAAATAAATAGAGGGAATAGGATCAACAATGAGCTAATAAATGAAAAAAAATAGAGAGAATATCTTATTTTTGGTATGTTTTATTGTGATTTGGAAATTCTCCTTATAGGCAAATAAAGCATAGAGTTAATAAAGAATAAATCAAATTAACGTTACGGAGCCGTTACAAATTGATTGCGGTTATAATTTTCATTAAAACTGTTACAAAACAATTGCTTTGAATAATTCGAAACCGTTGAAATATCCAACACAAAAAAGATGTATAGAAAGGTATTTTAAGCAATGGAGATTAAATTTTTTGTTCTAAAAACTATCTTATAATGCCTACAACTTAAACCAACTAGTCGATTTATCGGTTAATTAAAAAAATGCGAACCATTATTTGATATATAAAAGGCTAATATTTATAATTAGCTGCGCAACCCGTGGACATTAGACTAGCAAACAATAACTTATGCAGTAAACATGGACATTCTCTTTAACTCGTTTGGAGCTCCACAACGTATCTATGCTGTTTTAAGTTGAAAAACACCAAAAAAAGGTTGGGAAAAAGCAGAAAAAACATGGAGCTCAAAAACTTGTTTTGGATCTTCTCGATTTCACGTTATTCTCGGAGGTATTGAATTTTAGGGTTGACTAAGTAAAGATGCATTCTCGGTTTCATGTTCTGAATCCTCGCCTAGTACGGTTAGCCATGTAAAATAGAAACTTAACAACTACTAGAGAACTGGGAGCCCACAAGGGCGCCACCAACTACCGGCTTGACTAAGTAAAGATGCATCCTGGGTTTCATGTTTCTGGTTTCTGTGCATCTTCTGTTGGAACGATAAGGATACCAAATCATCCTAGTCCCAATATAGTAGGAGATCATGCTAAGTTGTGCAATAGTTGTAGTTACCAAATTAATGACTGTAATCCACTGTATTGCTCTCTATTAAAGAATAATGAATCCTCTCCAAAGAAAATAAGATGAATTGGGGATTTACCACCGTGGATGTAAGCTTCCAATGGATTTTACTCTTGGTCATCTGAACCACGTTAACGATTGAGTGTCCCTTTTTTCTCTTCTTTTATCTCTCTTCTATACATGATTATCATTAAAACACTTTCTTTTCCATATCGCCTAGTATGGTTAGTGCACCTATCTTGCCACCTCTATTGGTGAACGATCTCACGTGACCGATGGCAAACAAGTTGTTCTGGTGACATAGCTGGTTTAAGCACAAGTACATCCTTAGTTAATTTTAGATGCATGTGTAAAGATTGGCTTTAAAGAAGATTTTCCGGAAAAGACTACTTTCATTCCTTTAAAATAAAATTGGATGACGCGGCAAATGAGCCTCAAAACTTCAGACATTCCACAATATATTAAGGAAAAGTGCCAAAAAAGTCCTAAACCTTTCGCATTAGTGCCAATTTAGTCCTAAACCTTTTTTTGGTGCCAATTCAGTCCTAAACCTTTTGCATTGGTGCCAATTCAGTCCTAAACCTTTTTTTGGTGCCAATTAAGTCCTAAACCTTTTAAATTGGTGCCAATTCAGTCCTAAACCTTTTGTTTTTGTGCCAATTTAGTCCTTCCGGTCAATGTTGACCGGAATTTGCTGACGTGGACGGCTGCCGGCAGGCGACCGGTCACCGGCGCCAACGTGGCGCTGACGTGGACAAATTAAATAATATTTTAATATTTTTTGAATTTTTATTTTTTCCTTTTTTTTCTTTTTTTCAACTTTTTTTGGCTTTCTCCTTCCTTCCTGGGCCGGTCGCCGGTCCGGCAACCGGCCAGAGGCCAGAGGCCGGCGAGCTCGACCTCGCCGGCCACTGGGGAGGGCGGCCTCGCCGCGGCCTGCGGCGAGGGCTCGAGCCTCGCCACTTTGCCTCGACCTCGCCCGGTGCCGGCGAGGCCCGGCCTCGCCGATCCGGCGAGGTCGGGCCTCGCCCGACCATGGCGAGGCTCGCCCTCGCCGCGGCCTCCGGCGAGTGCTCGAGCCTCGCCATGGTCGAGCGAGGCCCGACCTCGCCGGATCCGGCGAGGTCGGGCCTCGCCGGCGGCCGGGCGAGGCTCGACCTCGCCGATCCGGCGAGGTCGGGCCTCGCCCGACCATGGCGAGGCTCGCCCTCGCCACGGCCTCCGGCGAGTGCTCGAGCCTCGCCATGGTCGAGCGAGGCCCGACCTCGCCGGATCCGGCGAGGTCGGGCCTCGCCGGCGGCCGGGCGAGGCTCGACCTCGCCGATCCGGTGAGGTCGGGCCTCGCCCGACCATGGCGAGGCTCGCCCTCGCCCGGCGAGGCCGCTCTCCCGTGGCCCGAGGTCGAGCTCGCCGGCCACGGCCTCTAGCCGGTCGCCGGACCGGCGACCGGCCGAGGAAGGAGAAAGCCAAAAAAAGTGGAAAAAAAAAAAAAAAGGAAAAATTAAAAATTCAAAAAATATTAAAATATTATTTAATTTGTCCACGCGCACGTGGCGCCGTGACCGCGCGCCGGCCGGCAGCTGTCCACGTCAGCAAATTTCGGTCAAAATTGACCGGAAGGACTAAATTGGCACAAAAACAAAAGGTTTAGGACTGAATTGGTACCAATTTAAAAGGTTTAGGACTTAATTGACACCAAAAAAAGGTTTATGACTAAATTGACACCAATGCAAAAGGTTTAGGACTGAATTGCCACCAAAAAAAGGTTTAGGACTGAATTGGCACTAATGCAAAAGGTTTAGGACTTTTTTGGCACTTTTCCCCAATATATTAGCAGGAGTAGAGAGCCAATACAAGGAAGGGCCTTAATTAGATGGGCTTTCACGATGCAATCTACAACTTGATTGGCCTCTCTTAGACACTGGACTACCCGAATATTTTGATATTGGCCCAACAGAGGTTTGCATTCAGAGATAAGAGGGTGCACATCCCACGGTGGCTTATCGCAATCTATGAGGCAGCTTATCAAAGACAAGCTATTAGATTCCAAAGTGAAGTTTAGTTCAGTCTGTGCACGACACCGAGGCATGTTGTATGCTGTATTTCGGTCAATTGCATTGCCACTATACCAATATGTTGTGTGGGTACTTATTTACGTGACGAGAACTGCATAGTTTCTACACTATAAAAATACTATTTCATGGTTATCAAAGTTTGTCCAATCTAATCTAATGTGACATTTATAACTAAAAGAGTGCATTTGGTTTCGCTTTTAGTATCTGATTCTGATACCATATTAGAAAGTCAACTCAAAAACTAAAGCTAATAGATAAAGGGAAACTACAAGTCAATAAAAAACACTTAAGTCTCATTTTTAAATGATGTGGATTATTTCAATAGGGTAGATGTGTATACCTTAGGGAGCGAATTTGAAGCTTAAAGTTACTTGGATTGTACCATCAGGCTTGTGATTGTGAATATCCAGCAAGGATAGAGAAATCAGTGCTATAGAGTCAGTTTTATATGTTTGAGAATGATATTCGCTCGGTACATGTTCGAATCTCACACCATCAAGTGTAGATAATTTAATTTGGATCACTCAATTAGGTTTCTGCTCACATCTTATCTAATCGATGAGATTAATTAGTGGCATTTCATCGACTAAAGGGTAACCTAGGTAGCTAACATGAGCTTCTCCTTCGTTAAGTAAAACTGTGGCTTCTATTTATTTAATCATACGAGACAATCATTTGTGAGTATTTATGTTCTCGAAATATAGATTCATCAAATATATAGCAATTATATGTTTTCTAACACTTTCCAATATCGATTCTATGTTTTTCAACGCTTTTCGCGGGTGCAGGTGGGCCCGGTAAATTTCCAAAAAAGTCTTAAACCTATTATACGTGATTGATTCAATCATAAATCTTTTAATTTGGCAAATTTAGTCTTAAATCTTTTGACGATTTACCAATATAGTCCTTCCGGCCAAATTCAAAAAAGTTTAAGACTAAATTGACAACTATATAATAAGTTTGAGACTTTTTTTCTTGTAATTATCCCTAGGTGGGCCTAACACATGAATTGCAGGATGCAAATGTCACTAAAGGAAGGAATTGACCTGAATTACAATGTTATTATTAGTGGGTTAAAAAAGAATATCATCCACATGTATTTTTAGTTAAGATTGCAATGGGTGCAGCACACCAATCAGATGCCTAATGGGAGAAAGTTTTCTCCGATCAAATATAGAGGAAAACACAATTCGAAACAAATTAATGAATTCTGATGGATTTTTTTTGTATGAAGTTGAAATTCTCACTCTAGATTTGTACACAATATGCAATTTCAAAAGAAGTGTAAAGAAATGCCCTTAAATCATTCACCAACTTTTACCAATTCAAGCATCCATCAAGTACATCAAACACTTCTACACCTCATTTAAACACTTAATACAGATCTAGTTTTCTCAAGAACATACTTTTGTCATCTGATATTCATGGTCATTATTTTCTTGGTTAAGAAAAGGATAGTCCGTGTATCCAACAACAGGGTCACGAATATAAAAGGTCTCTTGGATGTGTTCATTTAATGGTCAATTCATCTTGGACCTATATACTAAATCAGGATTAGAAATGAAAATTCAACTGTATGATATCAAATCGGTATCACCATCGGTCCAGCTTTCATCCCTAGCTCTCGATTGAACACACCAGCTGACATGAATGTACCTTGATAAGCTCATCTTAGAGTTCGCATGAACTTGACTTCTTCATTTTTTGTACCAATTTGTTCGATAGATGGCATGATAAGCGAGTTTCGATTCCATATCAGCTTGGAAATATACGAACACATACAACACCAGAGAAAGGATTATAGATTGTTATAGAAGAAGGAAATTTAATTATTCATCAGACTCTACATAATTGATTCCATATTGTACGAATCATGTACCCAATTTTCACGGACATAAGGTATATGCAATGAACAAGTTGTCATCTTTCTTCGATCTTCCTTAGTGCTTAACTTGTGCAATGTAATCCCATAAAAAAACAATTCACACAAAGTTCCTAGGAGTACGAACAAACCAGTAGTATTTTCATTTACTAGTGTTGTCACGCCCCAAACCCCTACGGGCTCGTGACATCCCACTCTGGTCGAATAATTGCGACGTCCCAGGAACGTCGCCGACCCAACCCAAACATCAGAGCCACATGCGGAAGCGGATATAAAAATCCCCGGACTAAAATGACGACGACGGGGTAGACCACCATAACAATCAAACAACAATATATTCATACAGCACCAAATATACAAACATTATATTACAAACATATACAGCAAACCAGCATCCGAAATCACCGTCATAACAAAATATCAGGGGTTTGGTTATCTTAACTTCACTATCGGATAACCCAAGTTAAACAACCCCTAAAATACCCTAGGGGAAAACTACTGGTCACCTTCTTCCAATATGCTCCTGAGGATCACCTGTAGCTCCACTGGGCACCATGGGCGGCTCTTCAAACTCCAAAAAGAGGAGGCGGACCTCCCGGGCTTAAGATTGGGGTTCTAAAAGTGGTGGTTACACAACCATGAGACGAATCTCAATAAGTGCATAACCCCAAACCTCACGTAGGCTCTCACGTACCGCCAGACGAAAACACGCATAACACACGACAATCAATCAAACTAACAACCACACACGATCCTACATGGAATCCTTCATACACGTCCCTGCACGTTAGACAATAACACAGCCAACATATCGCAGCAATGAATCACAGACGCGCACGTGCCTCAATTATAAGATAAAACCCACTTGGGCACGTCCCATACCGTGCCTAGCAGTTTTTACCCCATAATTAAGCATCACATCACGCGATACAAACACACACGCACACTGACTCACACTGACTCACACCACGCATCACTTTCGCAAATCTCGCACCTCAAGCCAATTCCCGCTCATTCTCAACTTTTCCACCACTACCACTACCGCGCCCGCGTAAAACGCATCAGGCCAACGGTCTTCTGACCTCATCAGGCATCGACACCCCGTCGGGCCGGGCATCGTCACCTCGTCAAGGACGACATCGTCCCGCGTAAACGTACACGCCTCAGGACGGGATCCTACACATACTTTCCTTCTACCGCGCCCGCATAAAACGCATCAGGCCAACGATCTTCTGACCACGTCAGGCATCGTCACCCCGTCGGGCCGGGCATCGTCACCTCGTCAGGGACGACATCGTCCCGCGTAAACGAACACGCCTCAGGACGGACTCACCCCGCGTAAACGAACACGCCTCAGGGTATCACTTTTCCAACCAATCCTACATTCTCATACCTTCGTTCCACACATTCCACACGTACCACACGGCCACACATACACACGGCCATACACAATCCCACGCCACACATGCCTTACGCCAACACACATTAACATCACACAATCACGTCACACGGCCACACATGCTTGGCTTGGCACGCGGTCACACACAATTTCTCGCTCATAAAAATAAACATCCATAGAATCAGGGTAAATTTGGGCAGTTTACACGGTGACCGAAATCCCATCAAAATAAATAGTAAACGAACTCCAAAAATTTTAAAATTTGGATATATCATAAAACACATCTTGATCAACATTTCTTATGAAGAACACGAAATCAGGTTCAATCTGCAACCATGCCTTTTTGTCCTTCGAAATCAGACCAAAATCAGTTCGCTCTAACAGACTGTTTTGTCCTCAAAATACATTTATTTCAACACGCAAATCACCTTGAAAAGCTTTGAAATTTTTATGTCATAGAAAAGAGAGTCACCAACAACTTTAGTGAAGGAAGTTTATTGAAAATAGATCTGTAAAAGTTTATAAAAATTCGGCAAGACAAGAAGGTCGGGATGAACAGTGTTCCGGGCGGTTTTGATACGGTCTGAGAATGGGTCTTCGTGCGACCCAAATGGTCTCAAAAAATTCCAAATTTAAAATATGTTATACTTCAAGATGTGAGGAAAATATTTCGTGCGGGACACCACCCCTGATTCGGCCTCCAAAAATCTCTAGAAAAATAGCAAACCGGGAGGGTACAGAAAACACAATTTCGAGATTCACCCAAACTTCAAGGATCCGAGTCCTTGTTGATACCCACCGAACTTCAGCCCTCAAAATTCATTCCACAAGGTTCAAACTACCATACCACAACGATCACGGCATTACACGGCAATTTCACGCAATTAATTGCCGAATCAAACTATCCAATCTACGCGCCGAACAGAAAATCACAGCCCTTATCTCAGCCCCAAAACAGCCGTTTAAACTACCCAAACCGAGCCCTAAACATGTCTAACAATACCCGAGGTCCTAGGTAACGTTTGGGGAATTCACTTACCCTAAAAAGGCAGGACAAACTAGCTGGATGGATGGCTGAAACGGGCGGAACAGCAGCAGCAGCAGCTCTGGCGGTGATGGTGTCCGAACAGCTAAGGAGGAGAAGAACGTGGGAGAGAGAGAGAGAGTGATCGGGAGAGTTGGCTGAATGAGGGGGAGGAGAGAGAGAAATGGTCCAAGCTGGTCAAATATGATGGCTAGTGGGCGCCACGTGTCGCGATCCTACGCGATTTTCCCATTTTGCCCTTGATCCAACAGCTCTCGTTGGTCTTATCCAAATAATTGAGGGGCAAAAAGGTCTTTAGCCCCAATAATTGAGATAAATGCAAATCAATTAATTCCTTAATTATCCCCAAAATTCGGAACCAAATTTGGCCTAGGGGCAAAATGGTCATTTTTCCGGTCTCGGGTCGAAATTCCATTTTTCGTCCGTACCAACCCCAAATGTGTGTGGCCACTCAGAAATGGTGTCGGATTCGTAAAAATAGCCTCCTAAACTCTCGAAAATCGACTGCGAATCCGGAGGAATAAAATAATAATTTTTCCTTTCCCGGGCCAAAATTCCAATTTTTGACCGTAACCACTCCAAATATGCGTGGCCACCCTAAAATGACATCGGCCTCGAAAAATAATCTCATACGGCCTCAGAATCAACGTTGGGGTTCCGAGGGGCAAAATCGTAATTTTTCCGGTCCCGAACCGAAATCCATTTTTTTGCAGAAATGGGTGGCCCCAAGGTTAGCCAAGCCAAAAACGTCATCGGCTGCTCAAAATTGTCACTTTCAAAATTCTCGATTCCTGGGCCCGAATTCCAAGAAATGACTAAGATCGAACAATCGCAACTTTAGCTTATCTCTTGCTAACGGGTGGCTCGTTGGGATTACGCGCTCTCGACCCGTAACCGACACTAAGTCCAATCACGTTTAAGTTTGCTCGAACCAAGGCGACCTCGATTATCATATAATTGCGAGGGTCTGTCACTAGTTCCCCTTGGATACGATCAATCAAATAGATCGGTCTCTATTGGCCCAAAACATTCCCTCGTCAATCGATATGGTCGAAGATCGAACCAAGGTCGAGTTCTTTGGTCGTGCGAACTCAATCCCGTACTGGCCTTACCCCTAAGGTTAGCATCCCGTGAATGTGCATTTCCGGGTGAGATCTCACTATAAGTGCATTGGCCAAAATATTCATTTCTTAAATCCCGGGAAAAGGATCGAAAATTCAGAATGTTACAAGTGTGACACTTCCCCATTTTCCTAGTCAAGAAAAGGGTAATCTATGTAACCAACAACTGGATCTTGAGTATAAAATGTCTCTCTGTTGTAACCATTCAATGGTGCATCAACTTTGAATCGGCAGACCAAATCGGGGTTAGAGATGAAGAGCCGACCATATGATATCAAGTCTGCATCTCCATCGGCCAAAGCCTTCAGCCCGAGCTCTCGCGTGAAGCCACCACTCGACATGAAAGTACCTTGATATGCTCTCCTCCAAGTTCTCATAAATCGAGCTTCTTTGTCCTCCTCTTCTTCGCCGTAATTTTTCATGCCATGGGCCGTGAATCGAGGTTGAGTCACATGGAGATAGGCAAGTTTGGAGCCTATCTCGTTCTGAAACTTGTTCAGTCTCTCGATGACCGCTAGGCCAAGATTGAGTGGATAGGAATCCATGGCATCCATGTGGTCAATTGCCGACGAGATTCTAACTCCCATTCGATCCGTGCCAACTTCTCTTGTCACCACTTTGACAATCTCCATCAAGAATCTGCATCTATTCTCGATTGATCCTCCAAATTCGTCTGTTCTATCATTGGTCGAGTCCTTTAGGAATTAATCAATGAGGTAGCCATGTGCTCCATGGACCTCATCACCATCGAAACCTGAAGTTGAAATTGATTTAAGTATTAATACTTATGTGCAACAAAGTAAATAAAACTAAGTTTAGCATCCATCATGGTATGATTATAATTCCTAGACTAACCTGCCCGAATGGCATTTTTAGCTGCTCGGCGATATTGCTCGATAACTTGCCATACTTCATATGTTTGGAGGGCTCTTGGTCTGTGAGGAACATCGAGAGTATTGTCGGGCATGATGATTCTCCATTTATCGGAGATAGATTGATTTGTTGATGAAATCGGCGCGCCTCCACCAGGTTGATAAACTAATACAATCACCATAATATTTCAATATTGTCAGAAACAAGTATAGAAGGTGAAACTTAACAAGCTAACATTGCCTAATTAGGAAAACAGTAAAACTGCAAAAAAAAATTGTTACCATGATTGGTGGCACGACCAACGTACCAAAGTTGACAGAAAATGATGCTGCCTTAGGAATGAACAGCATCCACCACATTCTTCCAAGCTTCGACTTGCTCTTCAGTGTAAATCCCAGGAGTACCTGGAAACCTGGTTTAACAACATTATATTTTTCAAAGTTAATGATTTTCCTATGATCCAAAACAAGGTTCATATTACTTGCTGTCAAGCAATGAATAGCGTATAAATAGTTTGCAGTGCTCAGATGTACAACGGCATGTACACAATTTTAATTCCTTTTTGCGCTATATATAGAAGACAGCTTGATCTTGGACAAGAGGACATACCTGGCGACCGTGTTGGAGATGAGGGTGCCTTCGGTGATGAGAAAACCACCCTTGTGTTGACTGGGTCCACCTTATGTGGGGCCCAGCTTGCATAAAGCAAATAAAAAGAAAAGAAACAAAAGTCAAAATAGAAAAGAACAAAAAGAAAAGGGGCAGCTTCGTCCGTGTGCCCAGAAGAAGAGAGAGAAAAAGAAAAGTGAGTCTCACCGAGAGTGCAGGGGAGAAGAGCAAGAAAGGGGCACATCTTGGCGGTCCGATTTCGAAGGCCAAACGTTGTCGGAATTGGCTCAAATTTTAGTATATTATTCGTGAGACCGAGAGCTACGAGTTGATTGGTTTCGTTCGTTGAGAATCTCCTTCAAACTGTCCATTCACGGTTAGAGTTTTTCTCTTTTTATTTGTGTAAATTCACCTTTGTGGTGATGGAATGATGTTGTAATGTTGATGTTATACCTCTAGTGTGTGACTAGAGAGGAAATTAGTATGTATCTTACTATTCTTGATGATTAGTGGATGTTTTATGTGTGGGGCGGTCCGTGATTTTTCCCTCATTGGGTTTCCACGTTAAATCTTGGTGTTGTTCGTTATTGCATTTGTCTCCTTATAATTGTGAGCTTATATTGCTGGAATATTGTGGGTTGTTGTTGGAATTAAGTTGATTTTGGTCGGTTTAGTTTCGGGGGAGATATTGATCCAGGATTGGCTTGGTTCTTGGTGAATCGTTGCGGCGGTTCTCCCCAACACCTTGGTCGATCTTTGGGCATAGTACTCTGCATGCGCCAGCAACGGAATCTCATTGATCGCTCTGCATCTCATCATAGGCGCTAGCACTACCCTGTGAGAGAGATCGAACTTGCCCATCTGGCATGGAGTGAAGAGGTTCACGGCCATCTCGTGCGTAGCTTAAATTTCTGGTAAGAATGAACAACAAAGTATGATGGTGAAAACTTGAAGATGGTGTGATTTGAGGTTGATCTATACGGCTCATCGGTATTTGTAGTTTGTTGTTGCCATTTGAACATTGCAGCAAAAACTGGGAAGATTCGTTGTAATTCAGTTTTCGCATACCAATTTTTTTTTTCATATGACTTTTAGCGCAGAGTCGTCGCACGTTGGGAAGGTCGAATTGCAATTTGGCCTTCTTTAACCTGCTCTTTCTTCAAAAAAAAAAAGTGTGTTAAAGACGTTAAAGAATAGAACATTCTCTTTGCCCGACGTGGTTCTTACGTCAACCGTTCAACATTCCATCACCGGTTATGAGTCGGTGGGCGGTCGGTTCCTGTTCACATAGAGCAATCGGTCTCTGCTTCCTTGATAAATAATAATATGTTGGGTTATATCAATTATAATAATGATAATGACATTTTTCTCTTTGCTTTCTTGGTTGAAAAACTCTCATTGACTTCTACTTTGCGTGATTAGAATTTTACCTGCCATGTGATAGTTTGTTTGATTATGCACGAGAAGAACAAAAACTGTGGACGGTAGTTAGAGTTCAATTTGGACTACGCCATTGACATCTCATGTAGGAAAATTCAAGGGGGATGATATTAATAGTGTCCACGTGCAACTTCGTCTTTGCTCGAGTCGGGCTCTAGGAAACATGAGAACCAGAAAAGTGGTAAGGAGAGGTCCAGAGAGAGTGCGGACAAACCCGTGCCTTCATCAGTTACAACCTATTTTTATGGATGATATGGTGATGATAGTTGACGATGTTAGGGCCTTACCCCCGATCCCATGCCCAATTCCCGCATCTTTTCAACATATGGTGTCTTGTTGTATTGAGATGAAGGAGCAATCAAAGAAATTATTAGTGATAAGTGCACCAAAAATCATAAAACTTGTCGTTAAAGTGTAAATGTTTACTAAGTGTTATTAAGTACTAAAACTTATGAAATTTGTGCAATTAAGTCTTTCCGTTAACTTCATCCCGATTGGCTAATGGAAATTGTTGACATAACTTTTCATTACTTTTTGAAGACACGTGGCACACTGGCATCCAATATGAGCTACATTAGAATTTTTAAAATTTTAAAATTTTAAAAAGTAAAAATTTAAAAAAATTACTATTCAGCTTCCACGGCAAATCGGTGCAACGAAGAACAATCAAAGACTTAGGCCCCGTTTGGTTCAGCTTTGGGAAGGGGCTTTCGGCCTCGAAAGCCCCTTCCCAAAATACTGAACCGTTTGGTTCGGCTTTCCGGATTTGGAAAGCTGAAAGCTAGCATTTAGAATGCCATTGGAATGCTTAAGCTTATTTTTTCTTCCCAAATTGCCATCACTCAAATTTCAATTTTCCGGTTTTGCCCTGTCACTGTTCATCTTCTTCACGTGGCCGGCGAGGGTGGCCGGCGAAGGGCCGGCGAGGCCGGATCTGGCCGGCGAAGGCCCGGCGAGGGGCCGGCGAGGTCGCCTGACCTAGGCGACGGCCGCCTGGGGTCGGGCGACCGCCCAGGCGCCGTCGCCTGGGTCGGCGCTCGCCCGGAGTCGCGCAACCCAGGCGGCGCTCGCTCGGGTCGCGCGACCTCGGGCGACGGTCGCCTGGGTCGCGCGACTCCAGGCGACCGCCGACCCAGGCGACGGCGCCTGGGCGGTCGCCCAACCCCAGGCGGCCGTCGCCTAGGTCAGGCGACCTCGCCGGCCCCTCGCCGGGCCTTCGCCGGCCAGATCCGGCCTCGCCGGCCCCTCGCCGGCCACCTCGCCGGCCACCCTCGCCGGTGAAGAAGATGAATAGTAATAGGGGCAAAACCGAAATATTAAGAATAAAAATTGCCAAAGCTCTTTGCAAAAAAAAAATTTCCAAACACTACTCAGGCCAAAGTAGCTTCACAAATTTTTTTTTACCAAACACCACTTGCATTTCCCCAAGTGGCTTTCACCTAAAGGTATTTGCATTCCCCCAAGTTGCATTTGAAAAGCCGACCCAAACGGGCCCTTAGTGAAGCCATATATAGAAGAGAAAAAGCCACAAACTATGTTCACTGTGACACATTGTAAATAAAAAATCCCAAAATATATTCATTGTGACACATTTACACTAAACATTTTCTTGTGACATAAAAAATCCCAAATTTGTACCTATGTGACATATTTACCCTCCGTCAAGATTCCGTCTGATGATTTTTCAGCTTAAATAACTAGGGGTAAGCGGTTCCAGATTCCTTATAGGTTCCACTTGAAATCTGGAACTTACCCTTGGATATAGGTTCCTCATTTTTTGGAACTTGAAACCTAGCCATCGGAACTTGAAACCTGTTCTAGGGTAGGTTCTAAGGTCTAACATGTTTTTTTTTATTTCATTTTTAGTTAAACGAAACGAAAATGAATGTAATAATACTGAACAAGCTTGTCATTTACCAAAGAAAATACAAAAGACTAATTTTCCTGGCATTACGGTTCAAATAAATACAACTAAAACGATAAGTCATTACTTAAATCGATACTAGGGATGAATGGTTTCAAGTTCCCTATAGGTTCCACCTGGAACCTACCCATGAGAATAGGTTCCTCATTTTTTGGAATTTGGAACCTACCCTATCACAAGTTCCAGGTAGGTGTCGGGGTCTACCCAGGTTCCATCTGTATTATTAATTGAATAATCGCAATAAATCATCACATTTAATGACCACCACTTGCTGCTATGATCCACTGACCATAACTTATATTTAGATACACGAAGAATATGAAACATTAACAAGTCATAAAATGAAAGCTCTGATTAATGGTTTCAGATTATACACTCATCATCTAATGCCTTGAAACACCATAGGATCACGTGAAGATATAGAAAAAAAAAAAAAAAAGCTTGTTTAGGTTTCGGGTTCCAAGTTTCAAGTTCCGCCTACCTAGAACTTAGAACCTATCCGTCAAAACAGATTCCCCAATTTTTGGAACCTGGAACCTACCACACATACCTTGGAACCTGGAACCTATGAGTTCCTATCGGTTAGATTCTCAGGTTCCAAGGTAGAAACTGAAATCATACTCACCCCTAAAAATAATGTTGTTTTTATTTCACTTAAGCCACATGACGCCATGTCAAAACTATTTGCTTTTTGGTGTCCATATAGGCAGATTTTTAATTATCCTAATTGACAGAAGATAAATGTGTTACACAAGTACAACTTTAGGAATGATGGTGTCACAGAAAAAAATAGGAAAATGCGGCACAAGGAGCATAATTTAGGATTTTTGGTAGCTTTTGTCCCATGTAGAAACAGATTAAGGCAGAAATCACACTACTACAATCCATACTCAGCCGGTGAATCTTAACTACAATCCAAACTCTAACGAAAACAAAGGCAAGCGAGCTACTCTCCGCACCGAGAAAAGAACAGGTGCAGTTTCTGACGCTGGGCTTCGTTCCTTTCTGGACGGATAGATGGAGAAATGCTCAATCATCAGTTAGGTCTACCAGGAAATTGCCCAGCCAAACTAGACAATTTTTCACATGATCTATCAAGAAAATCAAGACCCCATTTCTTTTTTCTTTATTATAATATGTCTCGAGTTTGAGTCCGATAGACGAAACTCAACCTGAGATTAATTATTATTAGTGGAGATCTGAATATTCCGAATTGCATTTTTTATGGACACCCAAATATATGTTATGGAAATCAAATTCTTTGTTTCGGTGTCAAAGAATCCACGTTGGACAAGGATTCCTAGCAAAACAGGAAAAAGGAGTTATACGGAAATTTAATTTCCTGATGTGCGTTGGAGTTGCACTCAAGAATTGAAAGTCCAAATTGTGTCAGTGAAAAGAAGAAAAGAAAACGAGTTTTAGTTGGATTTTATTTCCCATTTTGACTAGGCGTGGGGGACTTCTCTGGTATATATATTATTCTTTTGGTTAGATTGAGAAGGGTGGTCACAGCGTGGTCTTCGTTATATATTCATGTCCGAGAAATAGAGAAATTTCGAAGCGCCGTTCACGAGTACCTGACAGTGAATATTTATCTGTGGGTTTCGTTCGTGCAATTACATCAATAATTTAGTATTTAATCCGAGTAAATTTTGTAGTAAGATTTGTGTACAATTTCTTAGTGAGATTGAGAGATTATTTCGTAAGGAATTGTGGAGCTAAACACTGCGTGAGTTATCGGATGTAATTGAAATTTGGAAAATACTGAGAGTGTTTGAGTAACTCGAGTATGGTTGTAATTTCCATTGTATCCTTTGATTTATAGTGGAATTTCATACTGCTATCTTAGTGGACATAAATCTGATATTCGATTTATTTTTTTATTTTATTTATTTTATTATTTGATCGCTTAACTTCCGTAACATTCTTCCTCAAAAAACAACAAATCTAGAAACGGAGGACCCAAAAGGAGAGAGAAATATACCTCGTCTTTTGCTGAAGCACAGGAATCGAGCCATTGCTCTGTCATAAAGATCTTGAGGGCGCAGAGGGCTTTGCTTCCACGTCTCGTCGATGTACTCGAGAATGAGGAACGGCTTGGAGACCACTCCGCCTCTACGGATGAGGACAGGGACTATATGGTGAACAGGGTTGAGTCGCATAAGCAGAGCGTTGCTGTTGATGACGTCTTCGTCGATGGAGTCTTAGGCTATGCCCTTGAACTTCATTCTCGATCTTCACTTTTCCTTGTAATTTTCATTTCTTGAACTGTCATTTCATATAATTTTGTTTTGATGTCATTTCAGTTCCAAGTATTTCCTTTCGATGTAATCTCAATTCCGGGCAATGTACGTTCCTCACATATAGATTCTTGTGGTTTCATTTACTCCCATCTAAAAAGCCATTAACATACTTTGTGCTCGTGTGAGGAACCGTGGAACGATCTCGGTCACCCTCTAGTTGTCTGAAGTTCAGATCACCTTTGCGCACTTCGATTTTTGTGAACATCTCTTTTGGCATACTTGCATATTGATTTTTACGAACACAAGGTATTAGACTTTTGTGGTGCTTTCCTAAATAGTGGTATCAGAGTCTAAGGTTGACTAGTGGGCCCCCAACTTAAGTAGCGCCGATACTCGACACGACACGACACGCCGACACATCATTTCTCAAAAAATAGAAAATTTCAACACGTTGGGACACGTTATATATTATATGTATATTTTTATATATACATGATAAATTGTGATTTTTGTGATTATTTCAATTAAATTGATTTGATTCAAATCCACAAATAAATAAATAATAATAAAAAGAGTTTCCGACTAGTGTCGGTGTCCAACACATGTCCAACACGACACGGAGGCCCCCGGAGAGTGTCCGTGCTTCCTAGCCCCCAATGCTATATCAGTATATTGAACTCAACAAAGAATCCGATATATGTGAGGAGACCATGAGTGAAAGGCACATTTGTACTGGTTGGCTAGCGATGATTGGAGATTCAAGTTGAGATTTGCTGACATTGAAGAATACTAAACTTGGATTGAGGGGCATCTAGCCAATATGCTAGAGACTCCTATATGAGTGGTAGAACGTTGATTGCACATGTGAGTGGATCGAAAGAAAAAAGAATTCTACACCGGATGTCTAAAGCTATAAGAAGAAATTGATAGTAGTTAGTTAATCCATAATTTAATGATTTAAGTTTTTGATTGACGGTAGATTCAACTAGTTTATCTAAGAGTTCAAGTTATGGGCTCCTCCTGGATCTCCTCGTTATGAAAGGATTAGACTTATATACTTTCCTTAAATTTATTATATAACAATCGATTTTGGATGGAGTTATGGATCCAAAATTACTAGTTAGTAAGCTTGTTCCTTAGCCTATGACACCCCTAAAAAAGAAACCGAAACCCCTTTTATCTTTTAACCAAAAATCCAATATTTTCTCCCATATTTCAGATTATTTCCCAATTTTCTGGGGCCCATCGTAATTCCTATAAGCTTGATGTGGACCCCCTTTCACAGCTTAATTTCCTACTAACTACAGAACTATTTTTTTATTTGAAACTAGCCACAAAACTCTAAGCATGGTGAAGTGCTTAAAATCTTTTGGATGATTTAAAAGTCGGTGCATTTTTGTCTATTAACGTAGCCTGTTAATGTATAAAAGAGAAGCCGCGAAATTCTTTAGCCTCAGCTCCTACAACTTAGGAACTAGTTGATGTGTCAAGAATGGATCATCATCACATACAAGTGGCCAGACATTAGATATCTGAATAAAGGTAATGTACATGATGATGATCAAGAATTTTTGTGGGAATTGTTGTCGTAGAACTTATTTATCTATTAACTAGAGAGTTCCAGTGGCCAACCTTCCTATTTAGGAAGGGGGAGGTGGGGAGTTCGAATCCCCACCTTTTCATGGAGGGCTAGGGGTGAAAAGGTAGGCTAGGGGTGGGGACGTATAGTTTCAGATGTGGGTTTCGACTTCCACGCCCTGCAAGAGATAGAGCAAAAGTCTAAGAGTGAGTTGAGAGTTAAAGTAAGATAGAAAAAAAAAACTATAGAGTTTAAAAAGCACTGGACATAACTTTTGTAGGATTGCTCCATAAGTGAAGATTGGTGAGACGTAAAATGAAGGAAATTGATGAGGAAGAACTGTGAAAAACTCAACATAAGACCTCCTAACTCTAATATAATCTTATGCTGTTTGTGCTATCAATTGTTCCAAAAGTTTAAGTTCGAATTTCTTAGAGAATGACATGACATTTTTTTTAAAATATTTTTATCTCCCATTTAGTTAATTGGAATGAAACAAATTAAGTGAATTAAAAGGAATTGAAAGGAATTGGCAATCATGAATGGAAAATAAAATTGGAATTATCATGTATGGTAACACCTTGAATTGGAATACAAGGTTTTCATAATTAGAAATATGGTTATGGCGGCAAAGACGGGAATCCCCTCTGCCTAGTGATTTTGATATTGAATTTCCTTCTTTTATTAATTCCTTCTTATTCATTCTCACCTCTCCCCACATCAAAGAAAACATGGTAAAGCGGCCTTTTTTTCCATTTCCGATGTCCATTTCGATTCATTCTTATTCCAAGTTACCAAACATTATAATGAACATGAATTAGGCATGTTTGCCATTCCACTCTTCTAGTTCCTAGTAAAACAAGCTTGGCCATTTTTTGACCCAAAAAAAAAAAACTTGGCCAGTAGATTAGACCACTTACTTTTCTCAAATAAGTTTGAGTGAGAATTAAATGAAATTTTAGTTCCTCTTCCGCCTATTTCCATCCAAAATTGTTTCCTAACCCAAAATATATTTATTATTTACTTCATCAAGGAAAAGAACTACATCTCATCTTGTTTTCCTCCACCTCTGATTAAAGGAAACATTTGACATCCAATTTTTTATTGATGGATTGCAAAAATTGATATCATCTACCCTTATTTTTGGTTAAATTTACATGTGGGTAATGTTCGTACTCACGACCTATCAATCAAAGACTTTATTAGAGGAGAACGCAGTTCATCCATTTGAAGTACCAAGGCATATCACAGGACCAAAATCAAAAGGGGTCATACAAAGATCTTCTGATTGATGAGTTACGGATATCAACAGCACCCGTGTTACTTTTAGTTCAGCTAGCATATGGGTGATATGCAAATCTATAAACCCCTAGTCTGAGGACCAACCGGAGGAAGAAGGAAATGGAGGAAACGCAGTTCCAAAGAAATTAACGAATCCAGATGTAGCATTTTTGTATGAAGTTGAAATGCTCACTCTAGATTTTTTGCACAATATACAATATAAAAAGAAGTGTAAATAACAAAATAAATGCCCTTATTTCATTCACCAATTTCCACCAATTCAAGCATGCATGAAATACACCAAATACTTGCTCCCCTTATTCAAACACGTAATACAGATCTAATTCTCTCAAGAATACACTTTTGTCATGTGAGAGTTCTTGTCATTACCTTCTTGGTTGAGAAAAGGATAGTCCGTGTATCCAACAACAGGGTTATGAGTATAAAAGGTCTCTCGAACATACTTATTTAATGGTGCATTAATCTTGAACCTATATACTAAATCAGGATTAGAAATGAAAATTCGACCGTACGATATCAAATCCGCATCACCGTCGGTCATAGCCTTCATCCCTAGCTCTCGAGTGAACCCGCCAGCTGACATAAATGTACCTTGATAAGCTCTTCTTAAAGTCTGCATGAACTTGGCTTCTTCATCTTCTGTACCAATTTGTTCAGGAGATGGCATGACTCGCGGTTGAGTTACATGGAGATAAGTGAGTTTCAATCCCATATCAGCTTGGAATGTGTTGAGTTTTTTTATCACTGTGAGTCCTAGGTTGAGTGGATCAGAATCCATGGCATCGACATCATTGGACATAGGCGAAATTCTAACCGCAACTCGATCGCTACCAATGACAGCAACTACCGCTTGAATGATCTCCATCAAGAATCTGCACCTATTTTCAATGGAACCACCATATTCATCTGTCCTATCGTTGACTCCGTCCTTCAAGAATTGATCGATGAGATAGCCATGTGCTGCATGGAGCTCGATCCCATCGAAACCTAACGTTTATCCAACATTGATGTCAAATGAACACCATGTTACCAACTTATAAAACGTTAGAACATTATGATTCGCTCAGATCCATATAGGTCAAGACTGCCCAAAATACTTCTATAGATGGACTAGGCAATGCCTAATAGGCGCAGGGTTATGATCAGATCGGATGGGAGCTTTGTGAAGCTATCAATGTGATCATGACAACTTGGCGAGTGCAAGTCTGCTTTAGGTGTGCCAAACATTAATATAGTAAAATTTCACATTATTTGACTGTGGTTATACAGTGCCTTGGATACATAAAATCTCCTTCATTTAAATACTTAAACATTTAGATTGGACATTTCTCACAATAGTATCCAAAGAATCCACATGTTTATTGAGTCAAATAATCAATCCTGACTATGGGACAAATTCTCGTTTTGGTCTTAATTAAGTGCATCAAGTCACTTTCTTGTTGCAATTTTCAATTCGCCAATCAAATCACTTTCTTGTAACCATTTGACCCTGTTAGATGTAACTTCTGTTTGAATCCTTATCTGATGCACGTGAACGCAAACATTACGTAAGTTAAAAAATTTGAATATCATGTGTTATCAAAATTAAAATGGGCGAATTAAGACGAGAAATTTCGTAGCCTAACCTGCTCGGATGGAGTTTATGGCTGCCTGACGAAACTGCTCGACAACCTTCGGAATTTCACATGTTTCCAGGGCTCGAGGTTTGGAGAAATTGTCTTTGGTTCCATCAAATCATGAGTATTTTCCACTTCTCCGATATGGACCGGTTGGTTGACGAAATTGGTGCACCCCCACCAGGCTGATATACTAACAAACTAGAAATAAATTATGACCAAGCAATAATATAACTCTAATTTTCAGGATGCCAACGCAGAAAAATGGATCAATTCGAGAGAGAAACTTCGTATACAGTGAAAAATTAAAGAAATTACTTTTATGGGATGCCCGACCCGCGTGCCATAGTTGACAGAAGATTAGACCACCCTTGGCATGAACAGCATCCACCACTTTCTTCCATGCTTCGATTTGTTCTTCGGTGTAAATTCCAGGAACATGTGGATACCTATACTCATTTGGCATTAATATAGCTCGGACATGTTAATCAGGCGATTCACCTAGCTAGAAACAACGTTAATAGAATAAACAAACATTTTAATTTATTTAGGTCATTATTGAATAGTTAATTAGATCTTAAACTGAAACTAGGTTTGAACCAAACCAAACCGATCAGCCTGTTCATCTTCATTTGACTCTATTCCAAACTCTTAACAAAATAATTTCATTTAGTCTCAATTTTTCTAACAATAATCTACAGGACGTTCTAAGGTTTAAGTATAAAGGAGAAAATTATGATCTACCATAATCTTTCATGTTATCAGGGTATATATATGGTATAAAATAACCGATTACAATCTGAAAGTTAATTGAAAAAGAAGAAGCAAAAACGTGAAAAGTACCCAATTCCCTCTTGAGCGATGGTTGTGGCTTCACTGATGAGAAGACCACCCTCCGTCGACCGCTGTCCGTAGTACTCGGCGAGTGCCGGCTGTGGCACTCCATTCAAGGCTCGGCATCTTGTCAAAGGCGCGAGCACCATCCTGTGCCGCCACGCCAAACATGACTCGGTTTCAGTCTCATATGACCCATTAAGAATCGAAAACGGAGAGCAAGAGCAACTACTATCAGATGGAGAGTACCAATACCCACCTGTGTGAGAGGTTGAATTTTCCCATCTTGTACGCACTGAAGAGGTCTGTCATTGCTATTTTTTGGTTCGGGAAAAACAGATGAAGAGACCGATAGATTTAAGAGAATCGCGTTTATGAAAGCCAGAAAAGGCGTTGATGATGGGTAGATGGCTCTATTTATATAGGCACGGAAGATCCTCGTCCTTGGAAGGTAGGATGATTGACTTTGACGCAATCAATTAATTTTATTAAAAAACACATGCTGGGGAAATTTCAAAAGAATCCCTCAAGTGAGGTACTTTTTTTCCAAAACATCATTCAAATTGAAGTGCCCATGAATTAATGACTTTATAGCAATTGACACCCCATCTCACCGGGCCACAAATATTCACCGTACGACGATCACATACGTGTCACGTGTCATATTTCGCACCATGGACAAGGACCATAGGGACCGTCACCACTTGCAATGACAAAATGCAATTCACATGCATTGATTCGCACAAAAGGAAAGGAGAGAATGCAGAGACAAATCCTCCAAAACAAGTTAAAAAATCACCCCCAAAAAAATACTTTTTCTCGTACGGTCGACCTCACATTCCGCGACATGCGACCACCTTGTTGACATGTTTTTTCAACAAGTTGCAATCGCCTTCTCTTTAGACAAAGGAAGTACTGAAATTGAGTTTAGTTTGTCTGGGAAATTCGATGAGGAAAATTGTCCAAAAGTCATAAACCTATTATACTTTTGCTAATTCAGTCATAAACCTTTCAATTTTGCCAATTTAGACCTAAACATTTTGTATTTGTGCCAATTGAATCCATCTGCCCAATTTTGGCTGATGGACGGTGATGTGGCCGCCGGCTGTCTGGCCACCGCTAACGTGACAATTTTTTAAATATTTTTTTCAATTTTTTAAAAAATATTTTTTCCTTTTTTTTTTCTTTTTCTTTTTTTTTTCCTGTCTTTCTTCCCTCTGGCCAGTCTGGCGAGAGGCATGGGCCGGCGAGGCCGACCTCGCTGCCCTCTAGCGAAGCCCGCCCCTACCGAAGACAACGACATTTTTGCTCTTTGCTTCTCGTTGAGAATAACTCTAATTGACTTTTACAGTGTGCGATTATAATTTATCTGCGAAATGGTTGTTTAATTATATACGAGAACAAAAACTGTTGGGCGGTATTTAGAGTTCAATTTGGACAACGCCATCGGCATCTCATGTAGGGAATATCGAGAGGGATAAAAAACGCAGCCTTTGAACATATCGAAATTTGATTTTCATTTGAGTTTTAGCTCAAAGTCGTCGCACGTTGGCACAATCGAATTGCAATTTGGCCTTCTCTGCCCTTCTTTTTCTCCAAGAAAAAGTGTGTTGAAGGATGTTGGACGAAGGTGCACGGTGACCGAAAAGCGGTGTGATTCATTGCAAGGTTGTTTTTTCCCAATGTAGTTCTTCCATTGACTGTTCAACATTTCAACACCTGCTGAGATGATGATAACGATGATAATAATAATAATAATAATAATAATAATAATAATGACGACAACTACAAAGACATTTTTGCTCTTTGCTTCTCGTTGAGAATAACTCCAATTGACTTTTACAGTGTGTGGTTATAATTTATTTGCGAAATGATTGTTTAATTATATCCGAGAACAAAACCTGTCGGGCAGTTTTTAGAATTCAATTTGGACAATGCCATTGACATAGTAAAGGCTCATTCATGGTGGCCGGCGGGCTTATATTGAACCTATGTTAATTACGGTACAGCTTTTCTTTTTAAATGGGACCCAGTTAATTACACCTATATCATATAGTTTCGCAAACGGGATAACTAATTTGTAGAAGGTTATATATCATGATTGCGCATATTTTGATACTGCATGTTTAAAAATTATTATTTATGTATATGTAGATTGTGTTTTGAAATATCCATAGGCTGAAAATCTAAATTGATCAAACCTTCTATAGATAGATCTTTGGTAACATGGTAGGGAAACATAAGTTTGCATGGTAATAGTTCCTACACTTTGAGGAAATACATTAAATATCGCATTGGCCTCACTACAACCAACTATAGTGGAGAACTATAGCCTCAAATCAAATTCGTCAATATCGTGGTCTCCTCCAATAATTATGCCTCACTTCCAAATGCCCTCGGCGCGAAAGATGCTGGGTCCATAAGTTGATTTAACCATTTGGAATGACGGGGAAAACTGTAGTACTAAGGATAAAATCAAGGGGACATGGGGATAGAGGTCAACAGAGTAATGGGATTGAGAACCCACGCCATTCTCTTATCCAGCACAATTGGGATATTGGGTTGATGAGATTGTGAGTACCTCCACCGGGTTCGATAGACTAAACCAAAGAAATTGTCAATCGATGACAACTTTTGAGTGTAATCATCGACAAAATATCAAGATACATAGATAGGAACCATGTGCAAAGCATGAGTGTGATTATACCTAGCATTTTTTAAGCTGTAACTCACTTGCTTTTTCAAATGTAAAAATGAAAAAAAAAATCATTATGTTTGCATGTTAAGTTTCTACCTATATGTCAATTTATTGCCCTTCAATCGTTTTCATCATTATAGAAACATAAACTGCATATAACTTATTTACCAGCGCTCTCGGAATTCCAACATATTAAAAGTCAAATGGAGGAGGAAAATGAAATTTTACTTTTCTTCTAAATAAAAAATTAGAATTTCATTAGGTTCATTACCAGTGTAAAACCCACTCTTCACATTTACATGGTTAACATTTTTAAGAATTCTGTTTTCAAAATTTAAATACACATGTTACTCATCCAATGTCAAATGCATAACTATCTTTTTTACACTAGCAGTAGACTTAATAATGATCGTAAAAAAAATATCATCACCAAATTCCTAATTGCTAGAGCAATAGAATCATCTTATTCTTCTTAGCAGTCCTTCGTGGTCCATTTTTTAGTACCTGTACATGGGTAGGGGCCACGGCTAGGGTTTTGGGCCCAATATGTTGGTGAAAATATCATCCTCGCTCCTGATCCCTGTGAACATTTCAGGACGAAACTTTGACCTCATAAAGTATATGATATCTTGTGTTTATTTTGACCTTACTCTTCTTTCTTCTATTTGTAATTTTTTAGGAGAGAAGTACCTCGATGTGAGGCAGGATAGGCATCACCCAATCGACAGAAGATGAACCCCTAGGAATGGACTGCATCCACCACTTTCTTCCAGGCTTCCACTCGTTCTTGGGTATGAATCCCAGGCCCATGTGGAAACTATCTTCATTTATCATGCATCTTGAGCTCAATAATAAATGTAAAAAAATAAAAAATCTCGTCCTAACTTTTAGTAACTTTTCTGAGGAGAAAACGATGCTTAAATAGCAAGATTTTTGGTATTAGATAGGGTCCATGTTGAAAGAAAAGGAATTTGCTTAAACACGAAGTCTTCGACGTTAGACTGGGTCCAAGGACAATGGGCTTATACTTTAACCCAGATTCATCTTAAAATGGTCAATCATTAATCTTTTTTTTTTTTTTCAGGACGATGATTCACAAATTACACTTCGAAGGGAGAGGAACTCCCACAGTTCACGTTCAAATTTTTCCTTCGTCAGCTTCAAAAATAAGATTTTATGATTATCAAAGTGTATCCAATCTAATCTTATGCAATATTAAAACTGAACGAGTGCGCTTGGTCTCTAGTTTAGTACATTCCATTGAATGTTCAGTGGCACGTAACTTCCACCCGTTGGTCACTCCATTGATTCTCAACTTCCACGATTTACGGGTTTCAAGAAATCTAAATATGGATGTGCACAGCGCGGGCTTAAATACTAGTACCACGAATTCAAAACGATGTTGTAGCGGGACTGACCTGTGGGAGAGATTGAACTTATCCATCTGATAAGGCGTAAAGCGATCTGCCATTTGGTCTTCGCTTGGGAAAACCATGAAGAAAACGCTGAAAAATGTGCAAATATATCCTGAGAGGATTAGATGGTTTAAACCTTTGATATGGAGCCAATTTGAAGGTTAAAGTTACTTGGATTGGATCAACAGGCTTCTGACTGTGGATATATATAGCTAGGGAAGTGGTCTGTCGGTGACTTTTGTGAAATTTGACCCGTTTTCCGACTCGTCTCAATGTTCAAAGGAACTTCTTCGGTTGTTTTCGGTGAAAAGAGGAGGGAGGTTCTTGAGTAGGTTAGAGAAATTATGCTAATAAATAAGTTTATATATGTTTCGGAATGACGTTCGATCGGCACATGTTCGAATCTCCACCTCATCAAGCGTAGATAATTTAATATTTGGATCACTCGCTCATGTTTCCGCTCACATCTACTTGATTGATGAGATTAATTAGTAGGGCCTTTCATCAGCTGAAGAGTAACCTAGCTAGCTAAGTTGAGCTTTTTTGTCACTAAAAAAAGTTATCGGTTTTGCTTACACCTAAATTTTGGCTATACCCTTAGTCATTTATTGCATAAGAAAATTAGGAACCGACTCCGACTCTAAACAAAAATACCATTGGCTAGTTTATATTCACATTTTATTTAAGTCATGCATCACATGCAAGTCACATGGTCATCACATGGTGTTACCATGGACCATCGCACACGCAATCGAGAGCTATGGCTGGCCATATCCATAGAGGGAACTCTACACTCAACTCTTTGTTGATGAAGTTTGATCTCCGGTGGTTACATCATTTAATGATTATTTATTCAATGCTATTCTTATTTGCCTTTGAATCGTTTCAAACCCATTGGCACCATTTCAAAAGTGAGTTAATCAGTTTAAGCTGTGGAAGACATAATGACCAAAACCAATCGAGCTTTCGTGATGGTTTTCGAATGTGATCAAACTCTTATCGGATACCCTTGATCTAAATTCAAACTCTACCTAATAGAGGCTATTAATACTCCTCTTGGCCGAGCAAGAAAGAAAGGAGGGATGTGCAAAAATTATTTCAAAGAAAAAAAAAAAACATACACACGAGCTCTCTCTCCTTCAGCACACAGTTTCACAAAATCAAGAAGTACATATTCGTCAACAGTTGGATGGCACTCAAATTTTCGGACTTGTGGATCAAAACTCGAGAGCTCAATGCGCGGTCTCGCGAAAATGGAATCGAGCATCAAAGATCCAGAGATCTCCTTGCGATGTTCATAGTACCTGACATTGCATGTTCTCGCCTCTTGCCGTTCCTCACCGGTTACCACCACCATGAATCGTCCTTGTGACCCCTTTGCTATCATTCGTCTATGAAAGCCGATAAGTCCAACTAGGTAATTTCCTAATTTGTTTGTTGAATTGAATATTCAAATAGCCTAACTTGATTTTATTTGTTTCTAACATTGGTTTGGATTAATTTTTTTAGGCATTCTCGAATAGGAATTTTTTTTGTTAAATTATGCATAAAAATCGAGAATTTGAGCTTTAAGATGCAATATCGGATTCTCGATTACTTTGTTTCCTATTTTGCGTTGTGGAGGATACTTGCATTATATGGGCTTGTTATATTGTATGTCTTTAATTTAAAAATTCTTCCTATTTGAAAATACAAAAAAGTTTGCGTTGCATGTTAGAATACATTAGTTTCCTAGTCTAGAATTGAATATCTAGGAGCCATGTAGTATTTTAGGAAATTACCTAATTTAGAATAGGATTTAATTTAAATGATTTCCTAGTTTGAATTAGGTAATCACATATTTTAGGTGGTTTCCTATTTTAACTTTAAAAAATTCACAAAAAAATAAGATGCATGTTTCACGTAAATTAGTTTGTTTCATGAATTCCATGTCATGCATTGCATTTAGTCCTCACACGTTTAAGGGCCATTGCCATTTCTTCGTTGCCAAATCATCATTGTTGAGATGTCATCACGTCATGTCTTCGTTGCCATGTTATCATTGTTGCCATGTCATCATTGCATCAACCTATTTCCATTTCATAATTGCCACATCATCAAATTTTCATGTCATAATTCACTTTTCATTTAGTGATTACATGTTTAGATTCATATAGATTAGATTGCAAGTCATGCTAGATTAGTTCATAATTTTTGGTCGTCATTAAAGTTAGGACATATCACATGTCATTAGCTAAACAGTTCGTGCATGTTAAACTTAGATTAAAATTGCATATGGTTTAGTTTTCATCAACAAGAGAAACCCAAAAAAAGAATTAATTAGAATTGCATAATCATTTAAAAGTCATGCTTAGGCTATGCATGCATTTTTAATTGACATATTGCAGAACAATTATTGAAATTAATAGGGCTTTTGCGTGACTAAGGTATTTAGATCTTTCCCTTATTCTTAGCAATTTATTTATTGCTTTGGTTTATTGAGCGTTACATTATTGATTGCGTACCCGCATAATCACTCTTATATGTTAGTGGCTTAGGCTTAAAATTAACCAACATTGCTTGCAAATTATTTTTGAAAAATAAAGGGAAAAAGTATCGAAAATACGTTAGATTAACCCAGCACAATCCAGTCCCCAATTCTATTGAATCTCTAGTTCGTAGAAGTGAAATGTTCTCACATTTTACTTAGGTGTCTAATTAACCCTAACTGATTAATGGCGGCTCCAAAAGATAAGAAAATTGCATGTGAAATCAAGTACAAAATTACGATTGATAGGGCTTGGAGAGTCCGTACTAAACGGGAGCAATTGCCTCATGAGAGGAAATTGCATTCCCATTTAGTTGTCCATTGGCTTTTCCTTGGGTGATTCACCTTTGAGAAGGTCGCAACAGCTTTTATTTATTTAATCTACAAGACAATCGTTTGTGAATAATAAGTTGTTGAATAACAGATTCATCAATTATAGAAAAAAGGGAAAATGACACTATAAGTGCCATAACTTTCGTATGATGCTCACTTTGGTACAAAAACTTTTTTCGGATCACTTAAGTGCCACTTTTGAAAAGCGATTACTTAGGGCGCGAATGGTAACCATTCTGCTTCAAAAATCAAATTCTTGCCAGAAAATGATTTCCGGAATTCTTGCCAAAAATTGATTTTTGGAAGAGAAATCTGTTTGATAAAACATGACTAATTCTGCTCCAGAAATTGATTTCTGGAACAAAAATCTATTTTTATTTTTTAATTTTTTTGGGCACCTAAAAAAAATAAATTTCACTCAAAGTGGGCCCCCAAAGGTATTCTAAGTCATTTTGTGAAGTTTTGAAATTTTTTATTTTTTGATTTTTTTGGGCACATCAAAAAAATTAAATTTCACTCAAAGTTGGTGCCCAAAGGTATTCTAAGCCATTTTGTGAAGTTTTGAAATTTTTGATTTATTGATTTTTTTGGGCACCCCAAAAAAATTAAATTTCACTCAAAGTGGGTGCCCAAAGGTATTCTAAGTCATTTTGTGAAGTTTTGAAATTTTTGATTTTTTGATATTTTTGGGCACCTCAAAAAAATTAAATTTCACTCAAAGTGGGTGCCCAAAGGTATTCTAAGCCGTTCTGTGAAGTTTTTAAATTTTTGTTTTTTTATATTTTTTGAAAAAAATTCACCAAATTTCCTATTTTCCCGAAATCTGACTTTTTTTTTCTGGAAATTTTTATGAATTTTTTTGGAATTTTTCAATTTTTATGCATTTTCAGAAAAAAAAAAATTAGTGAGAAAAGGAGAGAAAATAGGGAGAATGCATTATGGAAGAGAGAAGCTACAAAAAGTAGCTTCTCTTTTTCTTGCTCAAAACTCATTCTGGAATCAATAATGCATTCTGAAATCAAGAATGCATTCTGGAATCAAGTATTTTTAACAAACGCATTTTTATTCCAGAATGCAAAAATTGCTCCAGAATGCATTCCGGAAATTTTTTAACTAACGCATTTCTGTTTCGGAATGCATTCTGGAGCAGAATTTCTACTCCAGAATGGATACCATGCGCGCCCTTAAGTGCCATCTCCGATTTAGAATGCTAGAAATCCAACGTGTCAATCTTAGCATATGTGCCCTATTCAACATCGTTTAGCTTGGTTTGCCCAATTTAAGACCCTAATTCAGCCAAATCGACTGAATCCCCTCTTCTTCAACCTAATTCAATACTTGGCAATTTGGGCTAAACTTTCGAGGCGAATTTTGCAATGGAGAGTAGGAGCATGACAAGCGACTCAATTTCATGTTTCAAGAATGGATGAGTGAAGGCTTGGACGAGAATTGCAAGCTCTTGAAGAGCGCGAACAAAAGCTTAAAAAACAGGGCCTCCAGGTTCCTCTTCTCTGCCATTCACTCTAGACGTAAATGCAGCTTCTATAGCCGTCGTTGAAATATGAGAAGAGTGACTTCTTGAGTGATGGAGACGACGAGACGAAAAATAGAGCCTCTCGGTCATAGCTCTCCATCGACAACAACAATGGTTGCCGACTATCTTAGAGGCCCACCAGAGGTAGTGTCTGAGCTGAAAGACGGCTGAGTTCTGAGAAGTGGTCTCGCGGCTATGATGCACAAAAGGAGAAGATGGTGGCGACGAGAAAGATGGATGGTCAATTGGAACGATGTCATTTGGTTAAAAAGAAGAGAGAGAGAGAGAGAGAGAGAGAGAGAGAGAGAGAGAGAGAGAGAGAGAGAGAGAGAGAGAGTCCGAAGTTGGCTTTTCTTTTTATCAAAAAGCGACGTATTTGTATACAATTAATTAAAAATAGCCAAGTTGGAATTAAAAAAGCCAAATAGAACTTTTGACTTGAATTTGTCATAGGAGGCACTTAAGTAATTGTTTTTTCTCCAAGTGATCAAGTGAAAAGTTTTGACACTAAAAAGAGCATTGCACGAAAGTTATGACACTTCTATTGTCATTTCCCCTAGATTTGACTCGACAACGAAATACCTTTCACCAAAAGTCATTTTTCGATTTTTTATAAGAGGAGATGGGTTCTGTAATGACTGTGGACAAGAACTATCACAGGAACACAAGGGAATCGATAAACGTGCTATAACGGAATTTAACAACATTAAAGAACACAAAACTCTGTCGAAATTTAATCGACGAAGAGCATATCAGGATAAATATACAACGCCGAAATTTAATCAATGATAATGATCGGAGAGTTACAACTATAGTTACAACTAACATATTCATCGAAATTTAATTGATGATGAGATATTTGAAAACTATAACTACGATACAAGAATTGAAAGGAAATTGAAAGATAATGAGATTTGTTTGTTGGTGTAGGGTCTTACAAAGAGTACGATGAGACTATTTAAAGCCTACGATCGATAATTATAAAGAGACGTTACAAACAGTTACCGAAAAAGAAATAACGTCTTGCGGTTATAAGAAGTTACTTTATCCACTAACTCCTATTATTTAGAACCCTTAACTATAAAAAGTTACAACAATCCTAAATAGCAGTAATAAAAATAACTAACTAGTAATTATCCTCATATCGATTACTTGCTGTTGATATTGATGACTTCGTCGATCAACTTCAAGGTTCTTGTAAATAACTTTCCCGTTGTGTGCTATCGATGACTTCAATGGTGAGTTGTCAATTCTTTTCAAGTTACCGATAATTCTATTTATAAATGATCATATTCTGCTCTCATCGACTAAGTCTATCACTTGTCAATAATAATCAAAAGTTAGTCATTTTTTTATGTAAACTTTTTTCCGACACTCTCCAAACACATGAATTGCAGGATGCAAATATCACTACATCAAACGACAAAGTAGAGGCAACAATACATCTACAGAAACAGATAGATAACATTGCAGGATGAAATTGACCCAAGTTGCACCAAATACTTTTACCCCTCATTTAGACAGTCAACACAGATCCAGTTCTCTCAAGAACAAACTTTTGTCATGTGAGAGTCCTTGTCGTTACTTTCTTGGTTAAGAAAAGGATAGTTTGTGTATCCAACAACAGGGTCATGAGTATAAAACATCTCTCGGACATACTCATTTAATGGGGCATTGATCTTGAACCTATATACTAAGTTAGGATTAGAAATGAAAATTTGACCGTACGATATCAAATCCACATCACCATCGGCTACGACCGTCATTCCTAGCTCTCGAGTGAAACCTCCAGTTGACATAAATGTACCTTGATAAGCTCTTCTTAGAGCTCGCATTAACTTGGCTTCTTCATTTTCGGTACCAATTTGTTCAGGAGATGGCATAAATCGGGGTTGAGTTACATGGAGATAAGCGAGTTCCGTTCCCATATGAGCCTAGAATGTGTTCAGTTGTTTGATCACTACGAGTCCTAGGTTGAGTGGATTAGAATCCATGGCATCGACAAAATTGATCACAGGTAAAATTCTAACTACCACTTGATCACTACCAACAGCTGCAACTACCGCTTGGACAATTTCCATCAAGAATCTGCACCTATTTTCAATTGAACCACCATATTCATCTGTTCTATCGTTGATTCCATCCTTCAGAAATTGATCAATGAGATATCCATGTGCTGCATGGAGCTCAATCCCATCGAAACCTAGCATTTTTCCAACATTGATGTCAAATGAACGCCATGTTACCAACTTATAAAATGTTAGAACATTATGATTCCCACAAATCCATATAGGTCAAGACCACACAAAATACTTTGATAATGGACTAGGCAATGCCTAATAGGTACCCCATTAAACAGGTGGATTCGGTCGGGTAAAAAATGGTCTGACTCAAATTTACCCATTTAACCCGTTTTGACCCATTTTCACGTAATACAAATATAGTGACCCATATCCAACCCATACCCAACCTGACTCATATTACTTAAACACTTCCATAATTAACTCAATCTTGAAAAACTCATACCCAAACTGAGGCTCGTGCAATATCAAGTAAGGGCCAGAGAGAGTGAAAAAAGAGTTACAGAGGTGGGTTTGGTGTAAGTAAGTTGTGAACCCATTTAATACCTGTATTATTTTGAGCATTACTATTCTAAACATATATATAACCCATTTACTTAATATAACTAACTCATATAACAACTTAGCTATCAAATATGGGTCAATAAATGGGTTTTTATGACACATTTTGACATGTCAACTAATAGGCTCATGGTCACGATCAAATTGGTTCGGAGCTATGTAGATCTATCAATGTGATCATGACAACGTGTCGAGTGCACTTCGGCTTTAGGGTGGCTAACATTAATAAGCTCCGTTTGTTCGCGGAAAATGAATGATTTGGAAATCATTTTCCTAAAAATGATCGCTTATATCACTTATAAAAATGAATAAACGAAAAAAGTTTCATTGTCCACAAAAATATTTAGACATAGATTGCTGTCGATAATGAAAATATTTTTCATTAATTAATTATTTCAAGTACTACGAGCAAATATTTTTAGGAAAACGTTTTCCAAATCATTCATTTTCTGCCAAACAAATAGATTCTAAGTGTGATCTCACATAACTTGACTACGTGGTCATAATGTGCCTTACATTCATATAGTCCCCTACATCCAAATATTTAAAACTCTTGGGTTGGACATTTCCCACAATAGAATCTCAAGAATCCACATGTTTGTTGAGTAATATATTAAACTTTAACCACGAGAAGAATTCTTTTTTTGTCTTTAAAGTGACGGGATTTTCACTTCGACTGTCTAAGTCAACTTTCTTGTAACCATTTTACTCTGTTCGATGTAATTCTCTATGAATCCTTGTCGTTCCACTTAAACGAGAAAGATTACATAAGATGTAAATTTTGAATACCATGTGTCATCAAATTAGAATAAGTGAATTACGACAAGAAATCTCGTAGCCTAACCTGCTCGGATGGAGTTGATTGCTGCCTGACGAAACTGCTCGACAACATTCGGAATTTCACATGTTTCCAAGGCTCGAGGTTTGGAGAAATTGTCTTGGGTTCCATCAGACATGAGTATTTTCCAGTTCTCCGATATGGACCGGTTGGTTGACGAAATTGGCGCACCCTCACCTGGCTGATAAATTAGAAATAAATTATGATTAGGCAATAATATAACTCTAATTCCCAAGATGCCAACATAGAAAAAAGGATCAATTGACGGAGAAATTTAGTTAATAGAGAAGAATCAAAGGTATTACCTTTATGGGATGCCCGACCGGCGTCCCACAATTGACAGAAAATTAGACCACCCTTGGCGTGAACAGCACCCACCACTTTCTTCCATGCTTAGATTTGTTCTTCGGTGTAAATTCCAGGAACATGTGGAAGCCTAAATCCAATGTATTTTTTAGACTAAACCAAAATTATAAACCGAGTCTAAGGAGTAATATAGAGTTAATTATAGATTTTTCACTTCAAGAAAATATAGTTTGTTCATGTAAGTAATTAGTGAATCAATTAGAACTTAAACCGAAACTGGGTTTGAACCAAACCGACCCAACCAACCTGTACATCTTTATTTGGCTCTATTCCAAACTCTTGCAATAATCTGATTTAGTCTCAAATTTTCTCACAGAAAACTACAGGACGTTCTCAGATCCACTTGAATGTCAAGCCATATAGAGAAGGAGAAAATTATAAGTGAGCGTCCCATGCAATGTCATTAGTGTATAAATACATAGTAAAATAACCGACTACAATCTGAAATTTAACTGAGAAAAAAAAGTATAAGCATGAAAAGTACCCCGCTCCCCGGTGAGTGATGATTGTGGCTTCAGTGATGAGAAGACGTCCCTCCGTTGACCGCTGTCCGCAGTACTCGGCGAGCGCCGGCAGTGGCACTCCATTCAAGGCTTGGCATCTCGTTAGAGGCGCGAGCACCACCGTTCGCTGCCATCCCAAACATGACTCGGTTTCGTCTCATGCGACTCATTAAGAAATGATAATGGAAAGCAAGAGCAACTAGTATCAGATGTAGAGTACCAATAAACACCTGTGTGAGAGGTTGAATCTGCCCATCATGCATTGACCGAAGAGGTCTGTCATTGCTATCCTTGGTTCGGGAAAAACAGATGAAGAGACCGACAAATTTTAGAGAATCGCGTTTACGGAAGCCAGAAGATGCGTTGATGATGGGTAGAGATGACTCTATTCATATAGGCATGGAAGATCCTCGTCCTTTTGGAAGGTACAATGATTGACATCGACGCAATTAAATAAGTTTCTTAAAAAATAAATGATGGGGAAATTTCAAAAGAATCCCTGAAGTGAGATAATTTTTTCGAAATGTCATTCAAATTGGGATTTATCTTAAAGTGCCCCTGAATTAATCACTTCGTTTCAATTGACACCCTATTTGACCGGCGGCACAAATCTTTGCCGGACAACAATCACATGCGTGTCATGTGTCATATTTCGCACCATGGATAAGGACCATAGGGACTGGCACTGCTTGCAATGACAAAATACTATAATTACAATGCAATTCACGTCCATCGATTTGCATAGAAGGAGAGAATGTTGAGCAAATCCTTCCAAACAAGCTAAGCAACACCCAAAAAGATACTTTTCTCGTATTATCATTACCATCAGCCTCACATTCCACCACATGCGACTGCCTTCTCGACATGTTTTTGCAACAAGTTTCAATCGCCTTCTGTCTGGACAAAGGAAGTGCTGTAATTGAGTTTAGTTTATTTGGGAAATTTGAGTATCGGGGTTTGGTTTAATCGGGAAATTTGGGATTTTTCGTCAACTTTGGACACATGTGATGCGGATGCACTCAAATCAGATATTTTTGGGACAAAATGCCCCCCATCTATGGCGCAAGACACGACACGTGACACGCACATAGTCATCATCTGGCAAAGATTTGTGGCGCCGGAATGGAGGGTCAATTGAGATGAAGCCACCAACTTCACATGGTATTCTGAGCTAAACCTCATTTTCGGAGTATGCTAAGATAAATGCCCCCACTTTAGGGGTTTTTTGAAATTTTCTCACAAATGAGTGCATTTGGTTGAAGTAAATAAAAATGGGATTGGTGTTCATGAAAGACTTTCTTTAATGTCCGTTTAATACTCATCCGACAAAGACTCCAGACCCTTAGTCTTTCTTTATCATTCTTAATCAGTCATGCCGCTCCTGACACTTTGATGTCCCCGCATTTTTCGTCAGGACGAATTATTTATATTTAACTCTTTTCTTAAAAAGCTGCCTAACCAAATTTAACTTAAAAAGCTGCTTAATCAATCTAACTTTTTTAAACATATAAGATACTTGTTTGGCTGTCCTTAGCCCTCTTCATCTAAATCTCATCTCCGCCATGTGCGTTAGCTAACTAACAATTGAAGTTTACCTTCATATTCATTTCTCACCTAGCATTAACCACTTATATTATTGCTTAAAATAAAACTCAGTGAAAGATTCCAAATCGGGGCCATCGTCAGCCGGCTCGAGAGGCATTGGCATATGTTCTACTTGTATAGATCATGACATTGCCGTACTTGTAAATGTATGCGGCAATTATGGATTCCCTTTTAGATCTTCTCGTGATCGTGTCAGTAACCCAAATGTTACTCCATCATCTTTCAAGGTTCCTTTTTTATGTAAAAGTTAGTGTCCGAGTCATGTAATGTACGAGGCACGAGAAGTTCGAATTGGCATTGTAGGTACTATGATGGATCTTTGGGTCGTCTCATATGGCAAGGGACAATTCCCCAGATTGTTTAACAGAAGTTCGAAATTACAACTATTTGCTTTTGAGACAGGTATGCGCTTATTGTTCAGCATTGTAGAAAGATTATTTGTCAACAAAATATTAATTAGCCATTTGTGTTAAGAACAATTGTGGGTGTTGAAAGTGACATTTTCGTCATCTTAGAAGGATCTTACCTTTGTTCTCTTTTAGCCTTTCTTTTATACTAAAAGCAAAAGCTCAAGCTATGTAAACTTATCCCAATTCCAATTTTAACCGAATTGAATATAGAGTGCTTCTTTTTTTAAAATATGATTCACAGTTCTCTTTCCTTTGTCCCATGTGGAATAATCAAGTCAATCATCAGAAATATGTAACGAGCTTACATAGCAAACTAAAAGGGAATGAATGAAGATGTACAAAAAAGTATTAAGCAATGGAAATTATTTTTTTTGTTCTAAAACTATCTTATAATGCCTACAACTTAAACCGGCTTTATCGGTTAATTCAAAAATATTCGAAGCATTATTTGATATATAAAAAGCTAATATTTGTAATTAGCTGCGCAACTCGTGGACAGTAGACTAGTAAACAATAACTTATGCAGTAAACATGGACATTCTCTTTAGCACGTTTGGAGATGCACAACGTATCTATGTTGTTTTAAGTTGAAAAACACTAATAAAGGTCGGGGAAAAGAAAATAAAAACATGGAGCTCAAAAACTTGTTTTGGGTCTTCTCGATTTCACATTATACTCGGAGGTATTGAATTTTAGGGTTGACTAAGTAAAGATGCATCCTGGGTTTCATGTTTCTGGTTTCTGTGCATCTTTCTTTTCCATATCGCCTAATATGGTTAGTGCACCTATCTTGCCACCTCTTTTGGTGAACGGTCTCCCGTGACCGATGGCAACCAAGTTGTTCATGAACAAGCGGCTCTGGTGAAGTAGTTGGTTTAACAGAATGAATTTAAGTTATAATCCACTTAGCACTATTCACCTTACTGGTAATTATCTGGTCTAACAGAATGAATTTAAGTTATGATCCACTTATCACTATTAACCATCTCTAAGGATGTACTTGTGCTTAAACCAACTACGTCACCAGAATAACTAGTTCATGAACATCTTCATGGTTTCCTTTCTATCAAGCGAAACCCCATTAAATGATGGAAGCCACTCATTCCGGTTCATCAATGCACGTTGCTAGGGGCAATGGAATAAGCACACATCATATGCAAAAATAACAAACGGAAAAATGGAACATGAGAAATTCAAAATGACCAGGTCGAATGGAGCTCAATCTGAGATGACGCTCACTTTGAACGGTTCAAAAAGCTACAGTCCAATCAACGTTGAAGGCGCAAACACCAATGCAAATGCAGAGAGCGATACATGTGACAAGGAGAGAGGCTTGGAGATAGTCGCCGTCGCCATCTCCGTCATCGACACCGAGGCTCCCATGGGACGAGTCTTCACACGAACTCACAATTGACGAAGAGGAGAACTCCAACTCACGATAGGCATTGAACTACAACTCTGTGAACTCTCCAAATCACAATGGGCGTTGAACTCCAACTCCTGAGAGGACCCAATCGCAATATGCATTGGCTTGATTGGGGCTTAGGGTTCAGAGGGGAGACGAGTGTTCTTTTGTTTCATAGGGAGAGATGACGTCCACTTGTGGAAGAGGCTTGATATGATGCCGTTTTTGAATTAGTTAATGATCCAAAACGGTGTCGTTTTGCACATGTGGCCCTTTTCACTTGAGCTATTTGCCACGTAAGAGAGAGAAATGAATAAAATAAGCCGTGTTAGCATTTTCCGTTAGTCAAATTGGATGAGACTAAACGAGGGACTTGATTGCTCCAACTTGCCAAGTCTTAGGACCCAATTGCACTTTTTGCAAGTTTTAGGATTCAATTGCACTTTTATAATAACTTTTAGGACTTCCAGTACACTTATTCCAAAACAAAATGAGTGCCATGATTGGAGGCACGACCAGCGTGCCAAAGTTGACAGAAAATTATGCCGCCTTTGGAGTGAACAGCATCCACCACCTTCTTCCATGCTTCGACTTGCTCTTCAGTGTAAATCCCAGGAGTACCTGGGAACCTGGTTTAACAACAGCATATTTCTTAACGTTAGTGATCCTCCTATGATCCAAAACGGGGTATATATTACTTGTTGTCGAGCAATGTAGGGTATGAATAGTTTGGCATCTGCCGGGCACACTGCCTAAATTAAACGGTGTAGTTATACTTACTGTTTGGTTGTGAAGTTCTTTTATGTAGATGGACAATGATATGCCCACAATTATAATTCCTTTTTGGCTATATATAGGAAACGACTTGATCTTGGGACAAGAGGACGTACCTGTTGGCCGTGTCTGAGATGAGGGTGCCTTCAGTAATGAGAAGACCACCCTTGGCCGATCTTTGCGCGTAGTACTCCGAATGAGCCGGCAACAGAATCTCATTGATCGCTCTGCATCTTGTCATAGGCGCTAGTACTACTGTTAAGAGAATAGTTGATTTAGCAGGAATTGAGGAGAGAGAAGGGAAAGAAGGAAGAGAGGTAGGAACAGAATTGTAATTGCTTACTCTTTAGCGTAATCTAATGGCCCTTTAAATAGCCGAGTACACATATGGATATCAATTATAAATGGAAACTAATTAATGGCTATCTTTAAAGATAGAAACTAATTGATGGCTATCCTTATTAATGCTGATTACTATCCTCGTCATAAATGGAATGTGATTCTCCTTAGTCTTGTTTAGGCATGTTCTTGCGCCGTGAATATACTTGCAATCCTTGGGATGTAACATTCCTTCCCCCATAGAGAGACGACTTGTCCTCAAGTCGAATATTATCCAAGAGGTGCTCATCCTCCCAACTGGAGTCGTCGGGCGCGAGGTCCTGCCATTGAACTAACACTTGTGAGACCGGCTTAGAATCCTTCATAATAACTCGTTGACCCAAAATTGCTAGTGGCTTGTGAATGGGTTGGTGATCAACAACTGCCTCTGGGAGTGGGCGCACTCTAGTGGAGTGTGAAGCCATATACGGTTTGAGTAGTGAACAATGAAAAACTGGGTGTATGCGACTGGAAGTTGGCAAGGAAAGTCGATAAGCCACTTGTCCCACGCGTTCCTCCACAGGGAACGGACCATAGTAGCGAAGTCCAAGTTTGTGGGCTGAGTCTTTGCGAGCTGACAGCTGGCGATAAGGATGAAGACGAAGAAGCACCATGTCGCCTGGTTTGAAAGAAATATCAGTGCGGTGCTTATCTGCCTGGGCTTTCATGACCGCCTGAGCTTTGGATAAATTGGCACGTAACTGAGACAAAATTATCACGTGAGCGCAAGTCATGATCGACTGCTTCGACAGCACTGGTGCCTGCATAATAGGCCACGAGGGAGGGAGATTTTCTGCCGAATGTCACCTCGAAGGGCATCATACCCGTAGAAGCCTGGAACGTGGTGTTGTAGTGATACTCCGCCCAGCTAAGTATCTTGGACCACTTGGAGGGCTGATCATGAACAAATGAACGAAGGAACTGTTCAATGCAGCGATTGGCACGCTCCGTTTGTCCGTCCGATTGCGGGTGGTAAGCGGATGAGAAGTGCAGCTTTGTTCCCTGGAGTTTAAACAACTCCTTCCAAAAGGCACTCTGAAAAATGGGGTCACGGTCAGAAATAATGGAGTGAGGTATGCCGTGTAGCTTTCCCACTGTAGTCCAGAAAACTTGGGCCACCTTGGTGGCAGTGTAACGTGGTGGCAAAGAAGCGAGGTGGGCCCCCTTGGAAAAACGATCAACGACCACTAATATGGCCGTATACCCAGCAGATGGTGGTAAATGTGTGATGAAATCCATAGAGAGATCGGTCCATAATGAGTCGAGTGGTGCAATGGGTTGAAGTAACCCGTAGGGGTGATGGTTGGTGGGTTTGCACTTTTGGCAAACATCGCATGCTTGGACGAACTTGGCTATGTCCTTGCACATGCCGTCCCACTGAAAATGCGCAGAGATGCGTTGTAAGGTCCGTTGTATCCCAGAGTGACCACCATGTAAGCTGGAGTGATAATCTGACAAAAGGAAGGGCACAAGGGAGGAGTCCGCCGACAAGAACAAGCGGCCACGGTGACGGAGCAAACCTGATGAGTAAGACCACCCGGGCTGGGAGTCAGGTGCACGCTGTAGGTCGTCAATGATGCTCTTTGTACGCTAGTTTAGCAGCAACTCGGCACGAAGGGTGTCAAGGTCAGTATTCACGGGACGGGATAATGTCAAAAGTGCGCTCTCCTGGTTATCGTCATCATAAACCCTTGACAAGGCATTTGCCGCTGCGTTTTTCTTGCCCGGCTTGTACTCAATAGAGTAGTCAAAGCCGACCAATTTCGAGAAGAACTGTTGTTGTTCTGGTGTCTGGATGGTTTACTTAAGAAGATGGTGCAGCGGCCTATGATCTGTCCGGATAATGAAGTGAGCGCCGAGCAGATATTGACGCCACTTCTGAACAGCATACTGTATTGCGAACAACTCACACACATAAGTTGACTTGCTGCGCATGATGGGAGAAAGTTTGCGACTGTAGAAGGCTAGCGGGTGTTCAGACTGCATCAATACTGCGCCAATTCCTACGCCGCTAGCATCAGTCTCCACAACAAAGGGAATGGAAAAATTAGGTAGTGCTAATACCGGGGCATGACTCAAAGCTTCCTTGAGGGAGTTGAAGGCGTGATCGGCTTGTGCGCACCATGCGAATCCGTCCTTGGTGAGGAGGTCCGTGGGGGGGGGGGGGGGGGGTGGCTAACGTCGCGTTGTAGCGGATGAAACGACGATAATAGCCGGTCAACCCCAAGAAGCCGCGAACCTGCTTAGGCATTGTTGGGAGTGGGCAGCCTCGAACCGCTTCAAGCTTGGTAGGATCAGCGGAGACACCGTGCACTGAAACAATATGTCCAAGGAATTCGACAGTGGGTGTTGCGAAGCTGCACTTCGAGTGTTTGATTGCCAGGTGGTGGTGACGCAGAGTGGCAAATACTTGTTGGAGATGATCAAGATGAAAGGCCAAATCCTTGCTATAAACAAGAATATCGTCGAATAATATAACAACGAAACGACGAAGAAACGGTCGGAATACCTCATTAATTAACGCCTGAAAGGTGGATGGTGCGTTGGTGAGTCCAAAGGGCATTACCAGGAACTCGAAGTGGCCGTGGTGAGTCCTGAAGGCTGTTTTGTGAATGTCGGAGGGATCCATCCGGATCTGATGATATCCGGAGCGCAAATCCAATTTGGAGAAAATGACAGCGCCGTGCAATTCGTCCAATAGCTCATCAACCGTTGGAATGGGGAATCGATCTCGAATAGTGGCAGCATTAAGCTTCCTGTAATCGACGCAGAAGCACCAAGAGCCGTCCTTCTTTTTTACCAAGAGGACCGGCGAACTGAAGGCCGAGCGACTAGGGCGAATGAGTCCATCCCGGAGGAGTTTCGTGACTAGGCGTTCAATCTCATGTTTTTGGTAGTGTGGATAACGGTAAGGTCGGACATTGACCGCCTCGGTGCCCGTTTTGAGGGGAATGCGGTGGTCGACATCACGCGCCGGTGGAAGGCCGGTTGGTTGGGCAAATAGGTCGTCGTACTCCGCAAGAAGGATTTGTACTGACAACGGAATGTCAGCATCCACGTCTATTGGAGGTTGGTCTGATGAAGAGGCGGATAAGCACATGTAGCCTGCGCTTATGCCGTCAGCCGCCATGAGTTTGAAAAGGCCCGAGGATGAGACCGAGAGTGCGGGCAGAGAGGAGTCACCTTGCAGCCGCACTGGTTGGCCATGGTGCTGGAATTCCATTGTCATGTTGGCTTGGTCTGTTACGACTGGCCCCAAAGTTTCTAGCCATTGGACGCCCAAAACAATATCAGTGCCCTGTAGGTCAAGAATAAACTGGTCCATGGTAAATAAATGGGCAAAAGAACACTACAAGTGCCATAACTTGTGTACGGCGCTCACTTTGGTGCCATAAGTTTTTTTTGGGTCACTTTAATGCTAAAATTTTTGAAAAACGATCACTTAAGTGCTAAAATTTTTGAAAAACAATCACTTAAGTGCCAACTCCGGTGCCGTACATAATTTTTCGCCGGAAATCCGACATGGCATTTTTTTTATTAATTTCTGAAGCTGACATGGCTCGCCGGAGATTGGCACTTAAGTGATCGTTTTTCAAAATTTTTAGCACTTAAATGATCGTTTTTAAAAAATTTTAGCACTTAAGTGATCGTTTTTCAAAAATTTTAGCACTGAAGTGATCCAAAAAAAACTTATGACACTTAAGTGATCGTTTTTCCTCCGACTTGACACCAAAGTGATCCGAAAAAAAGTTATGGCACCAAAGTGATCTCCGTACACAAGTTATGGCACTTATAGTGTCCTTTTGCCTAAATAAATGGGTCTGAAGCAGTACGGGCACATCGCGACATATGGCCATGCATCGTAGGGTATCACCATTGCCAACCAACACTTGGAAGGGAGTGATTGGTGACAGCGGCAGGGCAAGGAACTTGGACATACGCGTAGAGAGGAAGTTATGTGTGCTTCCTCCATTAACTAGTACTTGAACCGACTGACCTCGCACTGTTCCCGTCATGTGCATGGATTTGGCCGAACGTTGGCCCAGGAGAGCATTGAGGCTGACTTCGGGTTCAGGTGGAGTAGTTTGGATGGCCTCACTTTCGATTGGCAGAGAGACGTCGTCCGAGTCGTCGAAGCCCTCCAAATATAAAAGGGTCGGACGCCCTTTACAATGATGCCCGCGGACAAATTTTTCGTCACAGTTGAAGCATAGACCTTTGTCACGTCGTACTTGCATCTCTTCTGCGGACAGATGTTTAACGGGAAGCCATGGAAGTGGTGGTTGTGCGGTTGCAGATGCGGACGGGTAGGGTGATGCGAAAGGACGCGGGGAAAACGACCGGTTGCGCGGCTCGCTGAACTGGGCCTCGTACATGCGTGCTAATGCGAAGGCATCGTGCAAGTCCACTGGGTGGTGAGCTTGGACGGCCATGCGCACCCGGAGTTGCAGGCCAGAAATAAAAAACTATGTAAGTGTGCCGGTGAGAGTCCACATACCTTGCTGGAAAGATTTTCGAAGGTGGCCTAGTAATCAAGTACGGAACCCGTTTGCGATAACTTGGCAAGGAGGGCCATTGCATCTTCGTATTCGGAGGGGCCAAAGCGATGACGGATAGCACGAGTAAATGCATCCCAATCCGGCAAAAGATTTTTGGCTGCCAATCCTTGATACCAAGTGGCGGCGGGAGCATCGAGGTGCATTGCCGCTAGCAGTAGGCGATCCTCGGGGTGAGTGATAATAGTGAAAAAAATGGCTTACATTGAAAAGCCAAACAGATGGATCACCCGAAGAGAAACACGGAAATATGAGACATGGTGTCGGGCGCTAGGTTGGCCTCTCATCCGTATGGGTGGGTTTCGGTGGGCCACTCCCGAGAATGCTGGACGTCATAGGATTGGATGAGGTGGGCGGTGGTGATTCATCCATATGGGTGTGTTTCAGCGGGCCACTCCCGAGAATGCCGAACGTCATAGGATTGGATGAGGTGGGCGGTGGTGATGGTTCTATTCGGAGGATAGCTGTGAGACGTTGGTCACGTTTATCCAGGAGAGTCATGAGGCTATCGGCAGTCAGTTGATTGGCTGTAGAGGTAATGAGATCTTGTCGTAATTGTTTGACAGCTCCAGCGGTTTCATTGGCTAGTTGTTGCACCGCTTGCAATTGGGTCTCCTGTTCTTGAGAACAAGTTGCAGGCATGGTGGAGGTGTGAGTCGACAAGAGCACCAAATTGTTAAGAGAATAGTTGATTTAGCAGGAATTGAGGAGAGAGAAGGGAAAGAAGGAAGAGAGGTAGGAACAGAATTGTAATTGCTTACTCTTTAGTGTAATCTAATGGCCCTTTAAATAGCCGAGTACACATATGGATATCAATTATAAATGGAAACTAATTAATGGCTATCTTTAAAGATAGAAACTAATTGATGGCTATCCTTATTAATGCTGATTACTATCCTCGTCATAAATGGAATGTGATTCTCCTTAGTCTTGTTTAGGCATGTTCTTGCCCCGCGAATATACTTGCAATCCTTGGGACGTAACAACTACCCTGTGACTGAGAGAGATCAAACTTGCCCATTTGGCATGGAGTGAAGAAGTTCACGGCCATTTACGTGCGTAGCTTTATGTTCTGTCGAGAATGGACAGAAAAAGTTGACACTAATATGGTGTGATTTGAGGTTGAACTCCATTGCTCATTGGTAGTTGTTGCCATTTGAAACATTGCAGTAAAATCGGCATAATTCATTTTTAGCATACCGAGGTTTGATTTTCATTTGAGTTTTAGCCCAACGTCGTCGCACGTTGGGAAAATCGAATTGCAATTTGGCCTTCTTTGACCTACTTTTTCTTCAAAAAAATAGTGTGTTAAAGGATGTTGGATGAAGGTGCACGGTGACAGAAAAGCGGCGTAATTCATTCCAAGGTTGTTTTTTCCCCCAGTGTAGTTCTTACATTTTTTTTTTTAACATAAGTGTAGTTCTTACATTAACTGTTCAACATTTCATCACCTGTTGAGATGATGATAATAATAATAATAATAATAATAATAAATTATTATTATTATTATTAATGATATTTTTCTCTTTGCTTCTCATTGAGAATAACTCTAAATGACTTTTACAGTGTGTGATTCTAATTTATCTACGAAATGATTGTTTTGTTATGGGATAAGTGTACTGGAAGTCATAAAACTTGTCACAAAAATACAATTGAGTTCTAAAACTGTCAGAAAGTGCAATCAAGTCCTAAAACTTGTCACGAAAATACAATCGGGTTCTAAAACTTTCAAAAAATGTGTTCAACGGAAGGACTTGATTTGATCAATTTGACAAATTTTGGGACGTCATTGCACTTTTTTAAAGTCTTAGGACTCAATTATACTTTCGTAACAAGTTTTAGGACTTAATTACAATTTTTAAAAATTTTAGAACTCACTTACACTTTCCTAACATGTTTTAGGACTTCAATACACTTACCCTTTTAATTATTATGATAACAAAAATTGTTAGGTGGTATTTAGAGTTCAATTTGGACAACGTCATCGACATCCCATGTAGGAAATATAAAGGGGGATAAAATTATTTGTGTTGATGCACCACAGCATCTTCACTCGAGTCCGGGTCTTGGAGCCCTGTGAACAATGAGAGTGGTGAGGAGAGGTCCGGAGGGAGACTCGGATTAACCCGCCCACGCCCAAATCAAATTGAGTTGGGAGAAGAGAGAAGGGAAGTGGGTGTGAATAAGCATGTGTCACGGTTTCAAGGTTTCCATGCACCAAGGATCATGCAATATCGAATATTACTCTTCCAAACCCTAAAGGAGCTTTCGGAACATTCCCAGGGACGGGCAATATAGTAATTGTGCGGTGTTCCAGAGAATTCTCGGCATAAATGCAGGTAGTTGGTAAATGGGAAGATGCGATATCGGCCACTCGATCGAATGTCGATCAACAGATGTAATGAGAAGGCCTCTAGTATAAGAAGGGGTGCCCTCCTCCTCATTTGTATCCATCCAACAATTAAATCAATTGAAATCACTTCTCTCCCAAAACTTCTCTCTCTAGACTTTCTCTCTCCACAATCCGGGCAAGTAAATGAGCGATCGAGAAAAGGCTTAGCTTAGGCACTCCAACAATTGAAGAAAGCCTAAGTTGCCGCACAAGTCCGATCCTAAACAACCGACCCATGACAAGTGGTATAAGAGCAAATAGAGAGAATCTGTCTAAGGAGGTCGAGGATCACATCAATTGGTCGAGAGAATGTTGAACAAAAAATAACTTGCTTTAATTGTCGTGGATCAGAGGGCTTCCGAAGAGCTGGTTGCCCAAGGAAAGACCCATGGGAAATCCAAGAAAATGGATACCTCGTCGGACGCCATTCGCGCTCAATGAAAAGCTCATGAGAATGAGAAACGCAATGTTGGAGTACATCGAAGAACTTGAGGAAGTGAAAGGGCGGATTAATGAGGTCGAAGAAACTTTCTGCCACGAATTCATAAACGTCGTGAATCGAACGATGGCCCATTTATACGAGAAGGACAAAGCCCTCAAATCATTGATCAAGGCTCTAAAACTTGAAGTCTTGGAGCTCAAAGAAGACAACCTGTAACGACCCGGTCCGACGAGGGCGGAGAGTGGTCGCCGGGGCCAGAGGGCCTAGACAAGGAGCGGCTCCTGGCAGGCTTCTAGGATGGCAAGGGGGGTATGTCTCTGTCCCACATCACTTAGGGGGGGAGTCCTGGGATTGCTTATAAGGCTTGGCCCCTAACCCTTATGTAACTCGTTTTAAAAAACCGTGAGGGTCAGTGGGCCAAAAGCGGATAATATTACACAAGAAGTGGCGCAGCGGAAGCGTGGGGGGGCCGAGGTCCTTACAAATGGTATCAGAGCCGACTCCCGACCGCGTGTAGGGCCACAGCGAGGACGCTGTGCTCGAAGGAGGGGAGAATGTAACGACCCGGTCCGACGAGGGCGGGGAGTGGTCGCCGGGGCCAGTGGGCCTAGACAAGGAGCGGCTCCTGGCAGGCTTCTAAGATGGCAAGGGGGGCATGTCTCTGTCCCACATCACTTAGGGGGGGAGTCCTGGGATTGCTTATAAGGCTTGGCCCCTAACCCTTATGTAACTCGTTTTAAAAAATCGTGAGGGTCAGTGGGCCAAAAGCGGATAATATTACACAAGGAGTGGCGCAGCGGAAGCGTGGGGGGGCCGAGGTCCTTACAAATGGTATCAGAGCCGACTCCCGACCGCGTGTAGGGCCACAGCGAGGACGCTGTGCTCGAAGGAGGGGAGAATGTAACGACCCAGTCCGACGAGGGCGGGGAGTGGTCGCCGAGGCCAGAGGGCCTGGACAAAGAGCGGCTCTTGGCAGGCTTCTAGGATGGCAAGGGGGGCATGTCTCTGTCCCACATCGCTTAGGGGGGGAGTCTTGGAATTGCTTATAAGGCTTAGCCCCTAATCCTTGTGTAACGCATTTTAAAAAACCGTGAGGATCAGTAGGCCCAAAGCGGACAATATTACACAAGGAGTGGCGCAGCGGAAGCGTGGTGGGGCCGAGGTCCTTACAAAGGACCTCGGCCCCACCACGCTTCCGCTGCGCCACTCCTTGTGTAATATTGTCCGCTTTTGGCCCACTGACCCTCACGATTTTAAAACGCATTGTCTTGGGTAGAGGCACTCTCTGGCCCTTCCCCTCAAGGCTTTGTTCTCATCATGCGCAGTGGAAGTGTGGTGGGGCCGAGGTCCTTACAAATGGTATCAGAGTCGACTCCCGACCGCGTGTGGGGCCACAGCGAGGACGCTGTGCTAGAAGGAGTGGAGAATGTAACGACCCGGTCCGACGAGGGCGGGGAGTGGTCGTCGGGGCCAGAGAGCATAGACAAGGAGCGGCTCCTGGCAGGCTTCTAGGATGGCAAGGGGGGGCATGTCTCTGTCCCACATCGCTTAGGGGGGAGTTCTGGGATTGCTTATAAGGCTTGGCCCCTAACCCTTGTGTAACGCGTTTCACATGGGCTTGCTTCCGCTGCGTATGATGAGAACAAAACCTTGAGGGGAAGGGCCAGAGAGCGCCCCAAAAAGGACAATATTGGGCTTGGGGGAGGAAGGGCCAGAGAGCGCCTATACCCAAGACAACGCGTTTTAAAACCGTGAGGGTCAATGGGCCCAAAGCGGATAATATTACACAAGGAGTGGCGCAGCGGAAGCGTGGTGGGGCCAAGGTCCTTACATTAACATTCAAATCAGCCATATAATCATCAAATCCAGCCACCAACAAATCCTCAATTCAGCATCTACCATAACCCCTAAAATAACCCCTAAATTACCCTAACAACCCCTAAACACTATCCATTGGTAACCTACTAACCTAATCAAGGTTTAGGGAGTTACTTACCACTAATTTAAGCTAAGAACCAAGCTAAAACCGGCAGTACCAGTCCCGACCAAGCTAAGAGCTCCGGCGAACGGCAGCGGCCCAAATGGCGATCCTGAGAACGGCGGCTGCTCCGGGTGTGAACGGTGGCTTGGGGGCGGCTCACGGTGGTCCACGGCGGTCCAGGGTGGTGGCATGAGGTGCTGGTAGGCGGTGGACGGTGGTGGTGTGTGTCTCGGCCAAGGGAGAGGAAGAGAGAGAAAATGAAGAGAGAGAAAGAGCAAGGGAGAAGTGAGGAGAGAGAGAGAGAGGGCTGAACATATCTCTCAAAATGGAGGGCTCAGATGAGTTCTTGGTGCCCAAGCAAAAATCCAAAGGCTAGGAATGCATCTTGACAAAAGGCTTCTAGAAGGGCAATTATGTAAATAACCAAAAAGGGCAAGGGCAAAGTTGTCCAAGAGGATTTTCGGCCACTAAGGGAAAAAGACCAACATGTCCTTTCACTCAACAATTAAACTCTAGAACACACAGGGGTAAAATCGTCTTTTCCAATTTCCGAGCCAAATTTCCCCTTTTTCGCGAATTTCTGAGCAAATCGATAATAAAGCGAGCTTAACGCGGCGTCGTCCAATATAATAATTTTGATATCATTGAAAGTTCGATACCCAAGTTTGGATTCCAATTCGTGGCCAAAATCGATCAAACGCGACTTTCATGTATTTTAAACTAACGGACGGCTTTTAGGGTTTACGCGTGTCGACCCGTGGTTGATTTGATATCAATCCACTTTTAAGTTTACTCGAGCCATGGTAACTTCGGTTGTCATGTAATTACGAGGGTCAATCATTAGTTCCGAATGACACGATCGTTAGAAATTGATTTTGGAACGTTTGGAATGCATACAACGATTAAACGGAATCACCCGTGACTCAATTGCATAACATTGTTAAATTGTTCCATAATCATTCTTGGATCGGCCTATAATAGCCCAAAATATCCCCTCGTCAATTCTTATGGTCGAAGTGTTGATCCAGGTTCGAGTTCTTGGGTCGTGCGTACCGAAATCCTAACTAGTCATTCCCTAACGGTTAGTATTCTCAAGAATGGCCAATTCCGAGTTAGATATAACAGAAAGTGCATTGATGCTAATATCATTTCATAAATCCCGAAAGTGGGTCGAAATTCAAAATGTCACAGGCCGGTCGCCGGTGGTCGGTGGTCGGCGGCTGGCGACCGGCCACAGGCCAAGAAGAAGAAGAAGAAGAAGAAGAAGAAAATAAAAATTTCTTTTCCATTTCTGATTCTTGTTCCCAGAATCAATAAGCTACTTTTTTTTTCTTTTTGATTCTGTTCCAAAATTGATTCTGGGAATAAATTTTTGCAAATTTGTGCCCGGAAACAAAAAATTTACCAAACGAATTTTTGTTCCGAAACTGATTCTGAAAACAAAAGAACAAAAATAATTACGATTTGGTAACTTGCCAAACGCGCCCTAAAGGAATCAGGGGAGCCAAGTCAAATCAAATTGGGAGATTTGACTTGAGGAATACATTTGGCGGCGCCACATTGCTTTTGCATTTTTAGTTCTAGGAAATTAAACTTTTTGGGCCCTTATAGGTTGGGAAATCTCACTTTTCTTCCTCATATTTCGTTTGGCTATAATTCCAATTCTTATACCGTAACGTGGTGACAATTTAAGTCACTTTGTCAAAATTACAGGGACAAAAAGCGTTATTTTCCCGTATTATTTTAAAGTAAGTTCTTTTCAGAAGGGATAATTATAATCTCTGATGATTTAGTTGGGCTTTCCAAATTATTTAGAAGTCATTTTCCTTTGGTTGTACCATAATAGTCCAAACAATGTTTTTTAAGAAAATATACTTGAGTCTAACGCAGGATTTCAGGTACCCTGGACTCGGGTTAAGAGCAAAACTATAATCATATGAGTGCCAGCTTAGTCAACTCAACATTTCTGCCTCTTGAGTCGACTCATGCCTCATTGCACCATTTTTTTCTACAAAAACAAAATCACCATAAAATCTTTCGAGGTATTTGAGGTGCGTTTGGTTCACAAACATGTTCTAATGAAAACTGTTTTATGTTCTAATGACTGTTTTCCATTTTCATCTTTCGTTTTCTTGAATATACGTTTGGATAGTGAAAAATAAGAGTTTTCTACTGGGATGACAATTATAAAAACATTTTAGATGTATTTTTTTATAAGCAATCCTTGTACTAAACATAATGTCAATTTTGGTTGTTTTTGGTTTTGAGGTTCAAAATTTGAAAACACGGCAACCAAAATTTCTACCAAACTTATTTTCATTGAGCATTTTGGAAATGAAACAGGAAAATTGGAAAATTTCCACGTATCAAACCTGCCCTCAGGTTCCTAGCAAATTATACTTCTTTAACACTCTCTCCTTTTTGCTCCAAAAGACCGGTAATTCCTCATATTTAAAGCAGTCAGCGCAGAAATCCAAGACTAGGATAAAGTTTACATCCTTTGGGAGTGTCTTTACTTGCGAAGGTTTATGAGTATGATTACCTTTTAGGTTCTTTTCTCTATCGAACTATGCAACATAGGAGTATAAAGTAGTTGATTAAAAGGAGGTTTAGTAAGTAGGAGGATGGATTTTATACCTATCTTTTGTGTGAAAGCTTTCTCTTATAGAAAGATTCTGCCTTAAATTGAATTGAAGTTCCTTGCTTTTACTTTTGAGCTAGAAAAAAGTATGGTGCCTGATTTGTTGATAGCTTTATTCGGCTAAAGGCTTTCAAAATCTTGCCTGAATAGCTTTCTCGATCTTGAGAAGAGAAACAGCTTAACTTAAGTAAAGACTCCCAAATGGTGTCAAGGGATAGAATGAACTTCATCGTAAAAAAGAGGGACATAGTCACCTTAAAGTAATGGTTCGATCGTCAGGGACCGAATCTAATGATATGTGGCCCGCTTGCCCACAGTATAGGTCTAGTTTATATTCCCAGGCATAAACCTTATTACACTCAAGTAATCCAACTGCTACAAAGTGAAGAAAGAGATATGCTTGCTTGTTGTAGCTCTAGGGGCTCACCTTTACTTTAAGTGAGCGACTTGTATATAAGGAAGGAATGAGCTCCCCTAAGGGAGACTAAACCTCTTTCATAACTGAATATCTTACCCATTTTTGCATTCACCAGGAGAGCAAACCAATGGCAATGCAACTACCGCAAATCCAAGGAAATCCGACTCATATGGAACCACCAGCAGGTACATGTTCAACTTCCCACCGAGAAAAAAATATGGTATAAGCTGTTGTAAATTTGAATGGCTTCGAATCAAAGAGCAATTAAGTCGGACTTTGAGGCGTGATATCACTTTCCTTAAGGATTTATTTGCCCCAAAATTGTTGCTAATGGTCACCGGCAAAAATCCTCCAGGATACAACAAAGTCTCAAAATGAGAATACTAGATAGCAATTCTAGTATTTCTCCAGGGTCTCTCTAGGAAACAAAAGAAATGATGACTGTAGTTTTCGAAAGAAGACTTGAAGAAATTGATCTATGTTTTCTTTCTTGCCAAAAACTGACATATATAGAAATCGGTCTTAAAGAACATTGGCAACTCTTCACGAAAGGTTGCAAAGCTAACAAAGATATTCCTTCGGAAAAAGTTGCAAACTGAATAGATGCAACCCTTCGGAAAAGATTGAAAACTGAACAAGTATAATCTCCAAAAGTTGTCTTGGAAAGACACATGTAAAATTCGGAATAAAATAAATAAATATATATATAATTCCGAATTTTCATAATTTCGAAAATTACTTAATAAACAAAAAACAACCTTTCAAATAATAAAAATTAATAAGATAACCTTACGAAATTATTCGCGCACCCGCACGCGGGTATTGTGTGGACTAGCACACACCCCATTGTCTTCACTCTAAAGAGCAAGAAGATATTCACAGTTATAAAGTGGCCCACTTTCTCAAAACTTTCCTATGTGGGACAAAGAAAAATGCACTATTTTGTTTGTTTTACAAACAAACAACCAACATAAGCGATGTGGTCTTAAAATATGCTGGAACTAGTATTTTGTCACGGTTCTTTTTCTTGTGCTTTATCATCGAACAAACATAGCCCTGACCTTGGCTAGGAAAAAGAGAATTTTTTTTTATCAGTATCAGAAGGACTCTGTGCTCACTCTTTTTTTAACATATATTGAAGATGTTCGTAATCCTTCTCAATCCGGAGGTGCTCTGCGTCATCCAGGAAAGGGTTATTTCATTGTGAAATCAATATTCAGGGTGGATCTTGATGAAATTGTTCTTTTCTGGGACCCTTCTCAATGTCTGCAAGGAATAAGTATAAACAAAATGGCCTGAAAAGTTTGCATCTATTGCAGGAATATCGGAAAAGGTAGTGGATGGACACTATTACCGACCATTGCTGCAAGCTGCAGTCCAGGGTGATTGGGAATCTGCTAAAAGATTTTTTGAACAAGAAGCTGCTTCAAAGATGGCCAATATAACAAGCAGATTCGAAACAGTGCTTCACATAGCCGCGTTGAATGCACAAGACCAATTTGTTGAGAACATTGTTGAGCTCTTGTCTCCATATCCAAAAGCGCTTGAAATGGTTGATTTTGATGGCCGCACAGCCCTCCACAATGCTGTCCTGTGTGGAAGGATTAGGATGGTCAAGGCATTAGTTAGAAAGAATCCTAATTTGACGCAACTTCCAGATAATAAAGGACGTGTTCCTTTCCATATATCTGCTCTGGAAGCTTCTATGCACAAGGAGATTGCCTGGTTCCTGGCAAAAAATACGACGGACCAAGAGCCGGGTCAGCCCTTCAGCAGTCCCTCTGCGATTGAAGCCATTATAGATCTCACCTTCGCTGGTCATCATGGTCAGATCACCATCACTCTCTATCTCAATTCCATCCGTTTTTTTTCCTTCATTCTAGTCTTAGCTTAATTTCCTGATCAACTTCAATGGTGAATTTGGATAGATATCACCCTTTTTCTAGTTTGGCGATACCCTCACTTAAAAACCATGAAAAGCACACTGTATAAAGACCATTCTATACTGAATGTGTTGGCGTCGATGGAGTCTCACTTTCTCAGTGGAGCCAGGCTCAGTGTTTTGGAAGCATTGATATACAAATGTCAGTACTTTCTGCACTCGCATCATTCATTACTGATTCTCTTCAAGAAGATCACACCTGGCTCATCACATGCTCTTTTTGTATCTGAATTGAAGGTATTCCGGTGGACTTGAACTTCAAATCAACAGATGAAAATTCGGATACGGGTGGGTATTCATTTTTACAGTTGGGCATTATCTAATTTAGGACCTTCCATGATTTTCAAGTTAAGTAAATTTTCTTAAGAGTGATCACCTCCCTACTAGCAAAGGAAACCGTGTCTATATATATATATATATAACCACTTTATGGATAAGCTACATTGTCTAGGAACCAGATATGGTTCAACCAAGGCACAAGTACTGTATAACTTATTTAATGGACAATGAAACGAACGAATTAGACGCCATACAATTACTTCATATCAACTGACCCGACTCTATTTGCAATTTGATTGTAGCGCTTCAATGTCTTACAAGGTCACTTTGGAATGCCGCCAAAATTGTAGGTATGCTTCTATTTGTTGAAGATACTCTCTCTCTCTCCAACTAAAAGTCTGTGGCTTGTTTGTTTTTGACTTCTTTTATAAGTAGGAAAAAGTTCTTAGTTAACTTTTTTGCCATAATTTGAAAAAGGACTTTTAGCAGATCCATTGCCTACGTAGAAAAATTCTTACTCACTGTGGATGAGTGACAGGTGTGTTGGAGTTAATTTTGTAACTAAATTTTTCCACACATCATCCATCTAACGGAAAATGTGTAACTTATTTTTTACACGGGCAATAGACCTAATAAAAATTCTATATAAAATTATTCCAACTCAAACAAAACTATATACTATTCTCTATATCAATATTTGTCTATTTTGAAAGATCTAAGATATTCACTTAATTCTAATTGCCAGTGTTGCAAATTTTTTTTAAAAAAAGTACACCCATGCCAATTTACCCCTAAATTAGTGTCTCAAAAACTCATAAATTGATACACATGTGCCATATTTACCCCTAAACTAGTATACTCGTGCCACAATTACCCCAAATCTTGCACAACCAGTTTTTGATTTTTTATGACACAAAAATTAGTTTTGGTAAATGTGGCATGGGTGTACCAGTTTAGGAGTTTTTTGTAACACAAAAATTAGTTTGGAATAAATGTAGCACGAATTTACCAGTTTGGGGTTTTTGTTGGTATTAGCTTAAAAAAACAAAATCTATTCTTGTACTGAGCATAAATAACAACACAAAGGGCTGAATGGTTAATGTGACTTTTTTTCATTATGAGCCGCTATGCACATTTGAATAATATTATTTAAAATAATTTTACATAGATGCGAATATTACTGTGGTTTACTCTAGCTAGACACATGTAATTAACAAGGTTATTTTCAGAGTCGTCCTAACAGGCTAAGTCTTCTAATTATATTTTCTTAATCACGATTTACATTATAAAGCCTCGTTAGAATTTCATTCTCATTCTAAATAAATTAATATCTGCATGTTTTCTTCATCCCTTCTTTCTACCGGTCGAAAACAACTTAAAGGAAGATCACTTTCTTCACTTACCCTCTCATCACTTCTGCTTTCTTCACATCCTAATATCTTCTTCTTCTTTTTTTCATCCAGACATGATATAAACCTTTTTTTTCTGGAAAATGACATGCATTTGATTTTATACCATTTCTTGGACTTTGCATCGGCAATTACAAAAAACCCACCTTTTGCATTTGAGGACAGAATCCCAAAGCAAAAAAAAAAAAAAGAGATCAAAATATCTTTCATAATGGATAAAAATAGAATGAGATCGTTTTCCCAATCACCCACCAACCCAAGTTCTGAATGTGATAGGGTTTTGTGGGAAAATATGACAATTAGTAAAACTGTTGTTAGATGCTGCCTCTTCGTATTTCATTTTCTTTTTTCTTTTCCATTTAACATTTTGTAGTTCCTATAATCAAGAGGTCTTACGAGGCAAAGCTGAGACATGTAGCAGCCGTCGAGTTGGCAAAACAAGTTTGCATTGCCGTCTCTCATATGAAAACTGCCGAGATCACCCAGTTTATTCAAGAGAACTTGTTGTTTCAAGCTACAGCCAAGGGAATCAGTGAACTCGTGAAGCTATGTATTCAGTTTTACCCGGAGCTTAATTATTGGGATTTTGCCATATAATAAAAGATTGTCGACACATGCTGTGGCATTTCGCCAAGAAAGGACTCTCAGACTCTTTTTAAAGGTAAGCTCAACCAATGAGTTGTCATTAGTTTTTTTTTTTTTTTGATGACCCGGGAACCGCTGTACAGCCGACAGCCGGCGACGTAAACCCGAGGTGACTCTAGCGCAGGACCCACCACCACGGCGCCACACTTAAAAATCCCTAACGACTACGCTGGGATTCGAACTCCCCACCCTTCGTGAGGGGCAGAGAGCGCGAACCAACGCAGCCGCTGCGAGCAGTGGTATGAGTTGTCATTAGTTTTTTTTTTTTTTTTGATAACCCAGAAACCCCCCGCACGGCCGACAGCCAGAGGGGTAAACCTGGGATGACGCTAGCGCAGGACCCACCACCACGGCGCCACACTTAAGAATCCCTAACAATTACGCTAGGGTTCGAACTCCGATCCCTTCGTGGGGGGACAAGAGCGCAAGCCAACGCAGCCGCTGCGGGCGGTGGTAGTTGTCATTAGTTCCAGCGCCTACAAGGCAAGAATCGAGAAACATGATGCTCGTAGCAGCACAGTACGACCCTAATTTCGATGCTCTATCTAATGTCTCTGGGGCGGCTTTTCAGATGCAAAGAGAACTCCAATGGTATAAAGTAAGCCTCCTTCTTTACTATATTTAATAGCAGCACTTAATGAGGTATGCAACTCAATACTCAATGAAATCCACCAAAGAGAAACAAAGTTAAGAAACTTTAATCCAAGAGTTTAGTTCCAAAAATTCACAGAATACTTACCCTCAATGAAGCCTTAGAGGCCTTTGTAGAGACTCAAAAGCCGGAACAAACTTCCTAGTATAGGCAAATCTCAAGACACCAACCTTTTATTTCCCAAAAAGACCAACAACCCCTAGATAAAATCATAAATACTAATATCAACTCTTGACTCAAATGACTCTAGAAACAAAATACAATGCATAGGGGCTCAACAAAGCACAAAGAAATACTAAAAGACTCATTCTCAGACTAGCTCTTAATAATTCTTTCCATATATTCCTCTAGAAGACCCCAAAATGCATACACGTATTGTTTGACTTATTGAAGCATAAATCATCATAGAAGCTCATAAGAAAGTGACCCTTGAAATTCTGCCAGCAAGGATGGACTCAACCACTAAGCAATTTCGCCTTATGTGTTGGATAAGCATCATGATGTTTATTCGTCAGTTTTTTGAAAATTTTCAATCATTTATCCACTTATTGTAACTCATGTTTGTGGCTTTTATGCATAGGCTGTGGAAGGGTGGATTATCCCTGACGTGAGAACCGCCAAACACAAAGGGATAACATTTTGGAATATATTCTTGAAAAATCACAAAACATTGCTTGAGAACGGAGAGAAGTGGGTAAAGGACACAGCAAATTCATGTATGCTTGTCTCAACTTTAATTGCCACAGTATTGTTCGCTGCTACTTTTACTATGCTTGGAGGCAATGACAACGATAATGGAGTCCCCTTGTTGTTAGGAGAGAACTCTTTCCTTGTTGTCACAATTTCGGATGGTTTAGGTTTGTTCTCCTCGGTGACGGCCATATTGCTGTTTCTAGCCATCTTAACTTCGCGGTATGAGCCCCAAGATTTTCTTGACTCGTTGCCTAAGAAGATCATAATGGGCCTTTCTTTTCTCTTTCTCTCCTTGGCTTTCATGCTGGTGGCCTTTGTTGCAACTCTCACAATTGTGCTGGAAAAGAGAGTGGAGTGGATTCTCATTCCCATTACTCTGCTAACTTCTATCCCCGTGTTTTTATTCTTACAACTACAGCTTCCCCTGCTATTCCAAATGGTTAAATCGACTTATGGACCAAGTATCTTTCGTGCCGAGGGCATTTGGAAGTAGGTCATAATTATTGGAGGAGACCACGTGATTGACGAATTTGATTTGAGGGTATAGGTCTCCACTATAGTTGGCTGTAGTGAGGCCAATGCGAGAGTTAATGTGTTTCATCAAAGTGTATGAACTATTACTATGCAAAGTTATGTTTCCCTACCTTGTTACCAAAGATCTATTTGTAGAAGGATTTGATCAATTTAGATTTTCAGCCTATAGATATTTCAAAACAGAATCTACTTATACATAAATAACAATTTTTAAACGTGCAGTATCAAAATATGCTCAATCATGATATATAACTTTCTACAAATTAGTTATCCCATTTGCCATAACTATGTGATATAGGTGTAATTAACTGAGTCCCTACTTAGGCTTCATTTGTTTCGCGAAAAATAAATGATTTGAAAAATATTTTCCTAAAAACGATAACTTGTATCATTTACAAAAATGAGTTAAAGATAAATTCACCATCTATGAAAATATTTAGAAATAAATTGTTGTCGATAATGAAAATTTTTCTCATTGACTAATTATTTCAAACAATACAAGTAATCATTTTTAAAAAAATATTTTTTAAATTATTTATTTTTCGCGAAATAAACGAAACATTGAAAAGAAAAGCTCTAATTAATTAACATAGGTTCAAAACAAGCCCACCATGCATGAGCCTTTACTGAGAGGCCTAGGAGACTGCAATGTCAGAACCCGAATCCGACCCGTGGACATTTAATGAAGGATACAACAATTTAGCCTTAAAATTTGTCAAGTCACACCTCCCCATATGGCTCCCGAAGGCACGCCTGGGCTTCTGTTCAGAAGCACGTGCACGGACGCCTATAAATAGAGAGTCAAACCCCAGCTGAAGCACGTGTCACAGGTCGGTTGTTTGGGATTGGACTCATGCGGCAACTTAGACTTTTTTGAATTGTTGGAGCATCTAAACCAAGCCTTTTCACGATTGCTCACTCGCTTGCCCGGATCGTAAATAGAGAAAATCTAGAGAGGGAAGCTCTAGGAGAGAATTAATTTCTATTGATTCAATTGTTGGATAGATACAAATGAGGGAGAGTGTAACGACCCGGTCCGACGAGAGCGGAGAGTGGTCGCCGGGGCCAGAGGGCCTGGACAAGGAGCGGCTCCTGGCAGGCTTCTAGGATGGCAAGGGGGGCATGTCTCTGTCCCACATCGCTTAGGGGGGAGTCCTGGGATTGCTTATAAGGCTTGGCCCCTAACCCTTGTGTAACGCGTTTCACATGGGCTTGCTTCCGCTGCGCATGATGAGAACAAAGCCTTGAGGGGAAGGGCCAGAGAGCGCCCCAAAGAGGACAATATTGGGCTTGGGGGAAGAAGAGCCAGAGAGCGCCTCTACCCAAGACAACGCGTTTTAAAACCGTGAGGGTCAGTGGGCTCAAAACGGACAATATTACACAAGGAGTGGCGCAGCGGAAGCGTGGTGGGGCCAAGGTCCTTACAGTTAATATAGGTAGATTATGTGACTTGAGCTTGAGCATATGTTTAATGTTGCTAATTGTGCTTAATTTGGCTAATTATGATTGTTTATTGGTTGTTTTAATTAAATTCGTGGGTTAGTCTTGTGGCTGCAATAATCATGTGGTAGTGGCTGAATTGGATGGTTTGGACATTGATCATATGGTCCCATTGATTCTAGATTGGTTAATGTTAATTTTAGGGCTTAATTAACATGATTATGTGCTAATTTTGATGGTACGGTTTAAAGTAAATTAGGATGTGATAAAATTTGATCATATGGCTTATTAGAGATGTGAAGTTGATAGTGTAGCTTTGATTGACCATCGCATGGCTAATTAGTCGATTATATGCCGATTAAATGTTTAATGACGATCGTGTGGTGGATTAGTTGTTTAATGCCGATCGAATGGTTAAAGTGTTTAATCGTATGGTTAATTTATTTAATCATGGCTGAGTAGTTGACTATGGCTTGATCGTGTGGTTGGAATGATGATTTCGTGGCCTAGAACGAAGATCGTATAGTTGAAATTGATATTTGATACGAAAACGAGTGCGATTCATGGCATATTTATTCGTAGTAAATTGCACAACATAAACACTTGCATTGGCTAATTAAGGAAGATTAAAATTGGCAATGCGTGATTGTTTACGTGTATGGCCATAATGAGTTCCGTCTAAGACGAGTTCTAGACGATGCCCGGCGGTAGTTCGGATGCTGTCTGGTACCCGACTTGTCGGGGGGGTTCGATCCCAGACATTGCCAATCGCGGTGGAGGCCGGATCGATGCTCCTAAATGGAATGCCGTCCGGTACCCAACTTGTCGGGGGGATTCGATCCCGGACGTTGCCACGCCCAAAGTAGTGGGGTGATGCCTGGCTATGCCGGAAGACCGGCGGGAGTTCGGTGTGACCTATGGTGAGTCGTTAATAATCTGGACAACTTCGAGTGTTATGTGTATATGGCATGCTTTGCGCTTGATTATGGGATAAAATCGTGAGGCACAGTATGGGACGGGCCGAAGTGATTTCATCTTATAATCGAGACTCGTGTGAATGATTGAGTATGTCTGGAATATTATTATTGCTATTATGCATATTGATAGTAAGCCATGGTTATGATGCAATTCGAGACTTTGCATAGTATGTGGTATCATTGTTCGTTTGATAGGAACTTACCCTATTGGTTAGAATTGTATGATTAGGGTGCCGGAGGTACGTATTGCCCTAGTCGAGGCTTAGGCAGTTTACTTATTGAGATTTTATCTCATTCCCCGTTGTTAAACATTTCAGTCCCTCGACCTTGATTATGACTGAGCCTCCGCTACGTTTCGGGGTACCAACGGAAACTGAGCATTGGGTGACTGAGTACCCATTTGGTGAGGATGGAGCACAGCCAAGATGCTGTGGAGGTTTTTGATAGGGTTAGAGATCCCTATCTTTTTGGAGCCCCTCTTTTGAATAGAGTAGTGAAGCAGATCGACCACCCTATCCCTTTTTGAGTATGCGTGGTTTGAGTTTGTGGCCTTTAGGAAGGCTTGTATATGTTATCGCTGTATGTGATGTTAAGTTTATAAAATGGTTTGTTGGTTGTTTAAATTGTCTCTCTCTATTATCCCGTTTGAATGTTTGTTGAATGGAGTGTTCGTTTGGCTTCCGCGTTTATTCTCTTATTCGATAGTAACGGGTCGGCGACGAATCCTGGGAGTCGCATTCTTAACGACCGCGGCGGGATGCTACGTGCTCGTAGGGTACGGGGCGTGACACAGCCACAGGCTAGGGCCGGCGAGGTCGTCATGGCCCTCACCTAAGCGGCAAGGGTCCAGCCCTCGCTGGAGCCGGCGAGGGTGGCCATCGCCGGTGGCCGGTCGCCGGCGCCAACGACCTAGCCATGGCTAAGGAAGGGGAAGGGGAAGAAAAAAAAGAAAAAAAAAAGAAAGAAATATTAAAAAAAATTAATATATTATTAAAATATTATTAATAAAAAGAAATTTTGTGTATTTACCAAACGCATTTCTGTTCTTTTCTATTCCAAGAATAGAAATTTTGGATAGTTATCAAACGCCTTCAAATGCTTAGAAATTGTTCCTGGGCACGGAATCAAAAAGAATCATTTATGAACAAAACCAGCTTCCGGGAACAGAATGATTGTCAAATGCACCCTTATAGTTGATGATGATACAAAGGCTTTTTGTCAGCCACAGTTTCATTACTAACAAGCACTCAATGACCAATTCATTAAAATTAAGACAGTTTGTTTCATAAAAATAAATAATTTAAAAAATATTTTCCTAAAATGATCGTTTGTATAACTTATAAAAATTAATAAAAATATATTTTCATCTTCCATGAAAAATGTTAAAACATAATTTGTTATTGATAATGAAAAAAATTTCATTAACTAATTGTTTCAAACGGCATAAGTGATCATTTTTAAGAAAATATTTTCCAAATCATTTATTTTTCACGAAACAAAACGAGGCCTAAGTATTAAAATGTCTCCTCTTATCAAATAGTTTTGTCCAAACAATTACCTCGTGAGGACTAATTAGTTTCTGTGTTTACTTAATATGCAAATTGAACTTATAGCTGATTGTCCTACAAAGCAAATTCAACAAGAGCAGAGGGCGAAAAAAAAAAGAGTTTTGTATAGTTAGTTACTTACTTTAAGAGACTACATGAGACTAATCCTTTGAAGACATGATCCTCGAACTAGTCAATTAGCTATAGTCATGCATAAAAAAGAAATCATATAATGTTGTTCTGAGCCAAAAAATAACTTGTCAATAAAAATGGTTGTTACTATGATGACAAAGTCTAAAGACAACATTCAAGAAGAAAATTCACTAAGAGCACATTGTCCAAGATACATGGAATGTTCTTGCCACAAAAACAAGAAAACAATAATATGTATTTTGCCGGAAAAATTAGACAAGTCTTTTTCCCAGCAGTTAAATCAATCAATAAAGTTTCATTGATATACTTTATTCAAGAAAAAAATCCACGCAATGCATCGATATAAACTTGTATTTGTTATCAATTGTAACTTATAAATTATTCGTATTAATTGATGAAAGCGATATATTTAAGTTAAGCCATTTTTATTTTTGTATAATTTTATTATAATTATTACTTGAAATTGTGGAGATAGATAAAAGTTTGTATAGACTTTTTTTTTTATCGAATTGTATAGACTTAATTTGTGGAGAAATAAAACCTCACTAAGGAAACACATTCTCCAAGATATGAAAGTCGAAAGGTCCCCTAGCACTAATTTATGATACAATCCCTATCTTGAAAAAAACACTCATGATCTGTGTTGAGAAACTTTATTTTTTTTGTTTAGCCACCCTCGCAATGAACTGCATCCACTACTTTGTTCCATTCTTCCAATTGTCCTTGGGTATAAATCCAGCCCATGTGGAAACCTATTTTCATTTATCATCCATCATGAGCTCAATAATAAATTTAAGAAAAGCAACATCTTGGAAAGAGCAAAAAAGAAAAAAAGAAAGGAAAAGAAAAGAAAAACAAGTTGTTAAGAGCGGCGCGCATGATAACCATTCTATTTCTCAATTTTTCTATTTTTTCTGTTCCCAAGAACAGGTTTTGAACAGAAATCAATTTGGTAACGCAATTTCATTTTTCTATTTATGGAATAAATTTTTCTTTCAGAATAAGTTTGGAACAAAAATCAGAATTAAAAATTTTCTACTTTTTTATTTTTAGAATATAAATGAGAAATAAAAACTCTTCTCCTTGCTCACCCTTACAACTAGCCGGCAGCCCACCTACCGTCTGCCAGCCGCCTCCTGCCGCCGCCTGACGCCGACCCGCCACCAGCTGACTCCCGCCGTCGACCTCCTCCCGCCACCGTTTGCCGTCCTTCATCGGCCGCCCGCCGTCCACCCGCCGGCCGCTCGGAAGTAAGAAATTTTAATTAAAAACTCATCAAAAGAATAGAAATAGAAAAATATATTTCTGACCAAAAATTGATTTCTAGAGTAGAATGATTATCATTCACGCCCTAAGTATATACAACATTAGATTGGGTCCAACAACAATGGGCGGGCTTATACTTTTACCATAGATTCATCATAAATAGAAACATGAAATCTAAAGCCACAGAGATGTTTCCTGCGGTTTTAAAAATTGGTACTTTTTAAGTAACTCTCTCCCTTAAAAGAACTCGATCAAATTATCAACACATTCACGAAATTACCCGGCCGCCATCTCTGAGATGACAGTGCCTTCAGTGATGAGAACTGAGAAGGCAGCGTCGTCCTCTGCCCATAATACTCCACCATAACTGGTTGCCGAGGCCTGTTTAAGGCTCCGCATCTTGCCATCGGCGCGAGAACCATCCTGCACCACCACAGTGAAAGAGTCGCCACTCAATTAACGATATCGGCATAGCAGGATTGTATAGTTCGCCTCAGTGATGGCTATTACATCACGGATTTATGACAAGTTTGCATTATTTTCATTTACAGCAGTAGCTATTATGTCTCCAAAGTCAAATGTACAAAAAAATAGTAAAGGCTATGGCTTTGCTACAGTGTCACCGAGCAAGACAAATCGAATGTTAAGAAGGCAATTTGCACACAATTGGGATAAATTAATTCGGTATTTGAAAGAAGTTGATTTACAAAATGGCACGATATAGTCTTGTTGGATGCTTGCATGTAGCATAACATACTTGCTTTTTCTTCTTTTTTTTCCGGAAAAGACTACTTTCATTCCTTTAAAATAAAATCGGATCACAAGGCAAATGGGCCTTAAAATGTCAGAGGTCCCATAATACTTAAGGAGGATTAGAGAGCCAATACAAAGAAGGGCCGTAATTTGACGGGCTTTCACGACCCAATCTACAACTTGATTGACCTCTCATACACAGTGGACTACCCGAATATTTTGATATTGGCCCAACAGAGCTTTGCATTCAGAGATAAGACGATGCACATCCCACGGTGGCTTATCGAGATCTATGAGGCAGCTTATCAAAGACAAGCTATTAGATTCCAAAGTGAAGTTTAGTTCAGTCTGTGCACGACACCGAGGCATGTATTATGCCGTATTTCAGTCAATTGCATCACCACTATACCAATATGTTGTGTAGGTACTTATTTACGTGACAGGAACTGCATAGTATCTACTCCATAAAAATACTATTTCATGGTTATCAAAGTTTGCCCAATCTAATATAATGTAACGTATATAACTATAAAAGAGTGCAATTTGGTTTCGCTTTGAATATCTAACTCTAATATCATGTTAGAAAGTCCAATTTAAAAGCTAAAACTAATGAGTGGAGGGAGACTACATATATATAAAAAAAAAACATATAAATCTCATTTTTAAACGATGTGGAATATTTGTCGCAATCTACCCTCGGGGTGCACCACCTAAAGGTTCGGCTAATAGATTATTAAGCCTAGACTTAACTTGGGCTCTCTTAAGCCCTTACCAATTCATGACTTATGATTCAAGTTCTTAACATGCAAATGATTTTCAATTAGGAGTCGCCACTAATCAGTTTACAATGGGTCGATTAGAAACCCTAGTAAAATATTGGGAGAATTACTTTAAACCTACAAATAAGAGATTATGAGTACAGGGACTTGGTTACGTTAGATTACTCTAACGCCCTTTCAGTACCTTTTATTTTCATGAAAATGTTTGAGCAGGCAGCTTTGATTGATTTTATTAATTCCTAACATGTAAAGTGATCATGCGGGTGCGCAAACCACCAAAGTAACATCCAATAATCAAAGCATTAAATAAATTGCTAGAAAAGGGAAGAATTACTTACCTCGAAACAATGTAAGTATATGCAATGTTAGCTAGAAAATCACATCATTAATCCTAATATGATTTCTTGTTAACACACAATGCCACTCAATGTATTTTTTCGGTTTTCTCTTGATTATATGAAAACTAATCTTCAAACTATAACATGCAATTCCTAATTAAATGACCTAAACATGCGGTTTCTAATGACGGGCCAAAATAAGTATGCAACTATTCTCGTATGACAAGCACATGTTTCTTTTTGGTATTTTCCATGAAATTCGGAATTAATTAAATGCCCTAATTCAAACATGCAATCTATCCTCTAAGAAATCCAATTTATTCTAAGATGATGTTTTTGGTATTTTTTGTTAAATTCGAAATAAAAAATTAACCTAAGTGAACTATCAAGATTATAATAATATCTAACTTAAACTAGGAAATAATATATGTTAAATCCTAATATAAATCAGAATATAATTATAATCTCCTAAAATCTACTAAATTTGCAATTTATCCAGAACATCCTAACTTAACAGGGAAATTCTATTTAGCATGATTATAATCTAACATTATCTTTAAAAAAATCTATCTAAACATGCAAGGCTGTCTAACAAAATTTAACCTAATCTATCATGATATATTTTTTGTATTTTCTTTTCTAGGGAAATAAATCAATTAAAAGATAAACCCCATTATTAAATAATATCCATACAATCCGCAAAATTTATCTTATCTGTTTAAATTTGGAAACAGAATAAACCAACGATCATATCCTAGTGGTTATGGATATGGAAACAAAATAAATCAACAATCGTAAAAAAGTGGTTATAAATAACATTAAAGATTTTCCGTGCCGCTAGGTATTGTATCTCGTGGTTAGAGATCAAACTGCCGTCCAGGCATATTATTAAGTTAGGAAAGTTTCCTAACTTGGGGGATATTTGAATATTTTTCGGATGCGGTATATCATTCACGGACTCACTCTACATCACAATATTTCAATTAAGTAAACAAAATGTTCGAAAACCAAATTAAATAATATTCTTACATAATTTGAAATATTGCACGAATGAAGTTTCCGAATTAAATTCGACGGACCACGAACGGGATGGTGGCCGGCGATGGATTACGGTGGTGTTCGGCCAACGATGTCTTGCCAATGGGGGTGTCTCGGTGTGGACGATTCACTGCGGGGAATGGCTCGCGGTTGGACTTGACTGAACACGGCTAAGGATCTGCAAAGCTTCTATGAGATTGCTGGGCTAATGTCACCAAAGGCTCGCCTGGATTGATGCAGGAGCGTTGGTTTGTTCTGGGCACCTTGGAACTCCACCGAGAACCTCTGGAATATCGTCGAACTTGCTGGAAACACGGTCAGGCAATCGTCGGAGAGTGTTTGTCGCTGTGATGAGGCACAGCAACAGCGATTACGCTGCAGCAGGACGGGGCCAAAACGCCAGGCAGTAGCGAAGGACGAGCGTGTGGAAGATCACAGACCACCCTCTGTCGTCTTCTCCCCCTTCGTACTTGAACGTTCTTCAATTGTGTATGTTCTTCGTGTGTCTCAATTGTGAATGAAGCGCCCCTCTTTCTCTTTTTCTCTTTTTTCTCTATTCTCTGTTGTGGCCGTATATTCCATGTGTGACCCCCTCAATTATGAACCTTAATACATCTATTTATAAGAGTTAGGAGGTGTTTGGTTGGGCTTTGTGAAGGAGCTTTGAGCCTCCAAAGCCCTTTGGGGGAATTATGGAGTGTTTGGCAAATTATTTTTGGGACTCTTTGGCTAAATGTTGGCCTTCTCAAGGCTGAAAGCTCAAGGCGGGGTGCCTTGAGCTTTCAGCATTCTCGGAATGCTAATACTCCAATTAATGAAAATATGTTAGTTGCCTTTTTTGCCCTTAAAATTTGTCTAAAAACCCACTTTTGCCCCTCGTGTGTACTGTTCATCTTCTTCTTCGCGAGGGAGGCCGGCGAGGCGACCGGCGCCGGATCGGGCCGGCAAGAGGCCGGCGGCCGTCGCCCGAGGCCGGGTGACCATCGGCGAGGGTCGCGGGACTCGGGTGACCATCGGCGAGGTTCGCGGGACTCGGGCGCCGTCGCCCGGGTCGCGGGACCCGTGCGGCGGTCGCGCGACCCGGGCGACCGCCGCCCGAGTCGCGCAACCCGGGCGACGGCCGCTTGAGGTCGCGCAACCCGGCGCCGGCCGCCCGGGTCTTGCGACTCAGGCGGCCGCTTGGGTCCCGCGACCCTCGGCGAGGGTCACCCGGCCTCAGGCGACGGTCGCCGGCCCCAGATCTGGCCCGCCGGCTGTCGCCCGACCTCAGGCGACGGCCGCCGGCGCCAGATCTGGCTCGCCGGCGGCCAGCCGCTGTCAGCTCCGATGAAGGGTAAGTTAGGTTTTTTCATTCCCAAAGTCCATTTGCAAAAAAAATTCACCAAACACTATATTTTGGCCAAAGTAGCTTTACAAAATATTTTTACCAAACACCATTTGCATTTCCTCAATGGGCTTTCACCCAAAGGTATTTGCATTCTCCCAAGTAGCATTTTCAAAGTTGAACCAAACAGGCCCTTAATCAGGATTATCTTGCAAGAGCCAAGATATATTATTTCCTAATTATGATACTCAACTTAGGCAATTTTCTGATGATTTCCTCTAGTTGAATATTCATAGAATAATATGAATTATCTTCCAAGTATATTATTTAATAATTCGATAATTCAATTATTCCTACTTGCTCTATAATGCAAATTTCGGCCATATATGTATTCAATAGGCTTGGACAAACATTTAATCTTTTGGGCCGAGTCTATTTAATTCAATTAAGCTCAAAACCATTCACTTAAGTCCATTCGTCACCGGTTCAATGCAAATGTAACTATATGAGCATATGCAAATGCTTCTAATATCTATATGCATGTAATTAATATTTTTTTTTCTAGAGATCAGGATCGATCTCTAATTCTTTTATGCGAAAAATAACTAACTGAGTCACCAAAATTTAGTTGTCAACAATATTTCAATAGAGTACATGCGTATACCTTAGGGAGCGAATTTGAAGCTGAAAGTTACTTGGATTGTACCTTCAGGCTTATGATTGTGAATATGTAGCTAGGGAAGTGATCTGTCGGCGAGTTTTGTAATATTTGACCCGTTTCCTACTCGTCTCGATGGTCAAGAAACTTCTTAGGCTGTTTTCAGCGAAAAGAGGAGGGAGGTTCTTGGGTAGGATAGAGAAATCAGTGCTAACGAGTCAGTTTTATGTGTTTGAGAATGATATTCGATCGGTATATGTTCAAATCTCACCCCATCAAGTGTAGATTATTTAATTTGGATCACTCAGTTATGTTTCTGCTCACATCTTATCTAATTGGTGAGATTAATTAGTGGCATTTCATCGACTAAAGAGTAACCTAGGTAGGTAACATGAGCTTCTTCTTCATTAAGAAAAACTGTGGCTTCTATATATTTAATCATACAAGACGATCATTTTTTAGTAATATATGTTCTCGAAATACAGATTTATCAAATATATATCAATTATATGTTTTCTAACACTTTCCAATATTGATTAATTCTAACACTTTCCGCGGGTGTAGGTGGGCTGTGAAAATTAACAAAAAAGTTCTAAACCTAATTTACGGCGGTTAATTCAGTCTTAAACCTTTCAATTTGGCCAATTTAGTCAAACACCTTTTGACGATATGACAATGTAGTCCTTTCGGCCAAATTCAAAAAGGTTTAAGACTGAATTGGCCATTATACAGTAGGTTTAAAAAAAAAATTTACAGTTATCCCTAGGTGGGCCTAACACATGAATTGCATTATGCAAATGTCACTATATCAAACGACTAAGTGGAGGCAAGGATACTTATGCAGAAACAGATTGAATAACATTAAAGGGAGGAAATGACTCGAATTAAATTGTTATTATTAGTGGGTTAAAAAAGAATATCATCTACATGTATTTTTAGTTAAGATTGCATGTGGGTATGTACATACTTGCAGCACACCATGTTGAGGTTATTGTTGAGATTGTCTCACATCAATTGTAGAAGGGCTGGTGGTTGGTTTATAAGTGTGAGGGAAAATCTCATCCTTTAAGCTAGTTTTTGGGGTGAGAAGGCCCAAGACCACACAACATTGGTATCATAAACTGGGTTGCCAACAAGTTTGAACCCAATAGTCACAAGGAAGAATTACAGGTTGTTGCGGCTTCGACTCAGGCCTGATGTGTGAGGGGGAGATTGTTGAGGTTATTGTTGAGGTTGTACTACATCAATTGTGGAAAGAGCTAGTGGTTGGTTTATAAGTACGAGGGAAAGTCTCTTCCTTTGAGTTAGCTTTTGAGATGAGAGAGGCCCAAGACCACACAAGTCACCAATCAGATGCCTACTGGGAGAAAGTTTTCTCCAATCAAATATAGAGGAAAACACAATTCGAAACAAATTAATGAATCATGATGTAGCATTTTGTATGAAGTTAGAATTCTCACTCTAGATGTTTACACAATATGCAATTTCAAAAGAAGTGTAAATAAATGCCCTTAAATCATTCACAAACTATCACCAATTCAAGCATCTATCAAGCACATCAAACACTTTTACCCCTCATTTAAACACTTAGCACAGATCTACTTCTCTCAAGAACATACTTTTGTCATCTGAGAGTCATTGTCACTATTTTCTTTTTTAAGAAAAGGATATTCTGTGTATCCAACAGCAGGGGTCATGAGTATAAAAGGTCTCTCGAACGTACTCATTTAATGGTGCATGCATCTTGAACCTAGTTACTAAATCAGAAATGAAAATTCGACTGTACGATATCAAATCTGTATCACCGCCGATCACGGCTTTCATTCCTAGCTCTCGATTGAACCCTCCAGCTGACATGAATGTACCTTGATAAGCTCTTCTTATAGTCCACATGAACTTGGCTTCTTCATTTTCTATACCAATTTGTTCGGTAGATGGCATGAATCACGATTGAGTTACATGGAGATAAGCGAGTCTTGATCCCATATCGGCTTGGAAATATATGAACGCGTACAACACCAGAGAAAGGATTGTAGATTGTTATAGAAGAAGGAAATTTAATTATTCACCAGACTCTACGTAATTGATTCCATAATGTACAAATCATGTACCCAATTTTCACGGACATAAGGTATATGCAATGAACAAGTTGTCTTATTTCTTCGATCCTCCTTATTGCTTAACTTGTACAATGTAATCCCATAAAAAACAATTCACACAAAGTTCCTAGGAGTACGAACAAACCAGTAGTATTTTCATTTACTAGTGTGACACTTCCCATTTTCCTGGTCCAGAAAAAGGTAATCTATGTAACCAACAACTGGATCTTGAGTATAAAATGTCTCTCTGTTGTAACCATTCAATGGTGCATCAACCTTGAATCGGCAGACCAAATCGGGGTTAGAGATGAAGAGCCGACCATATGATATCAAGTCTGCATCTCCATCAGCCAAAGCCTTCATCCCGAGCTCTCGCGTGAAACCACCACTCGACATGAACATACCTTGATATGCTCTCCTCCAAGTTCTCATCAATCGAGCTTCTTCGTCCTCCTCTTCTTCGCCGTAATTTTTCGTGCCATGTGCCATGAATCGAGGTTGAGTCACATGGAGATAGGCAAGTTTGGAGCCTATCTCGTTCTGAAACTTGTTCAGTCTCTCGATGACCGCTAGGCCTAGATTGAGTGGATCGGAATCCATGGCATCCATGTGGTCAATTGCTGGCGAGATTCTAACTCCCATTCGATCCGTGCCAACTTCTCTTGCCACCACTTTGACGATCTCCATCAAGAATCTGCATCTATTCTCGATTGATTCGCCAAATTCGTCTGTTCTATCATTGATCGAGTCCTTTAGGAATTGATCAATGAGGTAGCCATGTGCTCCATGGACCTCAACACCATCGAAACCTAAACTTGAAATTGATTTAATTATTAATACTTATGTGCAACAAAGTAAATAAAACTGATTTTAGCATGGATCATGATATGTTTATGGTTCCTGGACTAACCTGCCCGAATGGCATTTTTAGCTGCTTGGCGATATTGCTCAATAACCTGCCATACCTCATGTGTTTGGAGGGCTTTTGGTTTGTGAGGAACCTCGAGAGTATTGTCGGGCATGATGATTCTCCATTTATCGGAGATAGATTGATTTGTCGACGAAATCGGCGCGCCTCCACCAGGTTGATAAACTAATACAATCACCATGATATTTCAATATTGTCAGAAACAAGTATAGAAGGTGAAACTTAACAAGTTAACATTGCCTAATTAGGAAAACAGTAAAACTGCAAAAAAAAATTTGTTACCACGATTGGTGGCACGACCAACGTGCCAAAGTTGACAGAAAATGATGCTGCCTTTGGAATGAACAGCATCCACCACATTCTTCCATGCTTCGACTTGCTCTTCAGTGTAAATCCCAGGAGTACCTGGAAACCTGGTTTAACAACATTATATTTCTCAAAGTTAATGATCCTCCTATGATCCAGAACGAAGTTCATATTACTCGGTGGCAAGCAATCAATAGGGTTTAAATAGTTTGCCGTGCTCAGATGTACAATGGTACGTGCGCAATTTTAATTCCTTTCTGCGCTATATATAGAAGACAGCTTGATCTTGGGACAAGAGGACATACCCGGCGGCCGTGTCGGAGATGAGGGTGCCTTCAGTGATGAGAAAACCACCCTTGGTCGATCTTTGCGCATAGTACTCTACATGTGCCGGCAACGGAATCTCATTGATCGCTCTGCATCTTGTCATAGGCGCTAGCACTACCCTGTGAGAGAGATTGAACTTGCCCATCTGGCATGGAGTGAAGAGGTTCACGGCCATTTTGTGCGTAGCTTTATATTCTTTGAGAATGAACAACAAAGTTTGAAGATGGTGTGAATTGATGTTGTGCTATATTGGTCATCGGTATTTATAGCTTGCTGTTGCCATTTGAACATTGCAGCAAAAACTGGGAAGATTCAGCGTAATTCAGTTTGAGCATGCCAAAGTTTGATTTTTATATGACTTTTTGCTCCAAGTCATCGCACGTTGGGAAGGTCGAATTGCAATTGGGCTTCTTTAACCTCCTTTTTCTTCAAGGAAAAGTGTGTTAAATACGTTGAATAGAACATGTGGTTCTAACGTTTCCTTATTATCTTTCTTTTTGCCCGTCGGGGTTCTTGCGTTGACCGTTCAACATTACGTCACTGGCTACGAAGTCGGTGGTTCCTGTTCACATAGAGCAATAAGTCTATGTTTCCTGGCCGGAAATTCTAATATTAATAAATAATAATAAGTTGCGTTGTGTCACCTGTAATAATGATAATGACATTTTTCTCTTTGCTTTCTTGGGTTGAGAAAAACTCTCCTTGACTTTTACTTTGCGTGATTAGAATTTTACCTGCCATGTGATTGTTTGTTTGATTATGCACGAAAAGAACAAAAACTGTGGACGGTAGTTAGAGTTCAACTTGGACCAAGCCATTGACATCTCATGTAGGCAATCTCGAGGGGCATAATATTAATAGTATCGCTGTGCAACTTCGTCTTCGCTCGAGTCGAGCTCTAGGAGCCATGAGAACTAGAAAAGTGGTACGGAGAGGTCCGGAGAGAGTTTGGATAAATCCGTGCCTTCATCTATTACAACCTTATTTTATGAATGATGTGGCGAGCAAGTTGATGATGTTAGGGGCTTACCCCTGGTCCCATGCCCAATTCCCGCATCCTATCAAAATATCGTGTCTTGTTGCATTAAGATGAAGGAGCAATCAAAGAAAATAATAGTGATAAGTGTCACTAAAAGTCATAAAATTTATCACTAAAGTGCAACTGAGTCATAAGTGCAATCAAGTACCAAGACATGTGAAATTTTTGCAATTAAGTCTCTCCATTAGCCTCATCCAGATTGGGTAATGGATATTGCTGACGTGACTACTTTTTCAAGACATGGGACAGCCAATAAGGTACCGCATGATAACCATTCTGGTTCTGTCCAGAACTGGTTTTTTGTTCCCGAAATCAGTTTTGGACCAGAAACCCATTTGTTAACGCAATTTCATTTTTCTATTTCTGGGACAAGTTTTTGTTCCAGAACCGATTCTGAACCAGAAATCAGAACTAAAAAAAAGTTGATTTTCTATTTCTAGACCAAAAATGAGAATCATTTCTGAGAGAACTCTTTCTTCAAAACACATGTTCATCTGGAAGTCACGATCTTTGAGGCGGGAAAAAAAAGCAAAAAATCAAAAATTTCAAAACTTCACATAATGGTTTAAAATCGGTGGCTACCCACTTTGAGCGAAATTTAAATTTTTTTAGATGCCGAAAAAAATAAAAAAAAATCAAAAAATCAAAAATTTCAAAATTTCACAAAATGGCTTAGAATACCTATGGCCACCCACTTTGAGCGAAATTTAATTTTTTTTAGATGCCAAAAAAATCAAAAAAAATAAAAAAATCTAAAATTTAAAAACTTCACAGAATGTCTTAGAATACATGTGGTCACCCAATTTGAGCGAAATTTAATTTTTTTTAGATGCCGAAAAAAATTAAAAAAAGCAAAAAATAAAAAATTTCAAAACTTCACAGAATGGCTTAGAATACCTGTGGCCATCCACTTTGAGCGAAATTTAAATTTTTTTATGTGTCAAAAAAAATAAAAAAATTTCAAAACTTTACAGAATAGCTTAGAATACCTGTGACCACCCACTTTGAGCGAAATTTAATTTTTTTTAGATGCCAAAAAAATAAAAATAAGCAAAAAAGCAAAAATTTCAAAACTTCACAGAATGGCTTAAAATACCTATGGCCACCCACTTAGAGCGAAATTTTATTTTTTTAGGTGCCTAAAAAAATAAAAATAAAAAAGCAAAAAATTAAAATTTTAAAACTTCACATAATGACTAGAATACATGTGGCCATCCACTTTGAGCAAAATTTAAATTTTTTTAGGTGCTGAAAAAAATAAAAATATAAAAAATTTCAAAACTTCACAGAATTGCTTAGAATACCTATGACCACCCACTTTGAGCGAAATTTAATTTTTTTAGGTGCCGAAAAAAATAAAAATAAGCAAAAAAGAAAAAATTTCAAAACTTCACAGCATGGCTTAGAATACCTGTGGCCACCAACTTTGAATGAAATTTTATTTTTTTTAGATGCCGAAAAAAAGAAAAAATCAAAAATTTCAAAACTTCACAGAATGGCTTTGAATACATGTGGTCATCCACTTTGAGTGAAATTTAATTTTTTTTAGGTGCCGAAAAAAAATAAAAAATACCATTTGGGCACCTAAAAAAATTAAATTACACTCAAAGTAGGTGGTTAGAGGCATTCTAAGTCATTCTGTGAAGTTTTAAAATTTTTGATTTTTTTATGTTTTTATTTTTTTTTCGGCACCTAAAAAAATTTAAATTTCACTCAAAGTGTGTGGCCACAGATATTCTAAGTCATTCTATGAAGTTTTGAAATTTTTGATTTTTACTTTTTTTTCACCTCAAAAAATTAAAATTTCACTCAAAGTGGATGGCCACAGGTATTCTAAGCTATTCTGTGAAGTTTTGAAATTTTTGAGGTTTTGAATTTTTTTAGGCACCTTAAAAAATTAAAATTTCACTCAAAGTGGGTGGCCACATGTATTATAAATTATTCTGTGAATTTTTGAAATTTTTGATTTTTTGATTTTTTTTTGGCACTTAAAAATATTTAAGTTTCACTAAAAGTGGGTGGCCACAGGTATTTTAAGTCATTCTATGAAATTTTGAAATTTTTTATTTTTTGATTTTTTTTTTGAAAAAATTCAACAAATTTCCTATTTTCTAGAAAAATCTGAATTTTTTTTATTTTTTGGAAATTGTGATGAATTTTTCTAGAATTTTTCAATTTTTTTGGATTTTTTGAATTTTTTTGAGATTTTTAGGAATTTTTTGGATTTTCTAATTATTTTTATTCCATTTTTAAAAAAAATGGATTTTTGTTTCTGGAAATAGAATTTTGTGTTGTTTATCAAACGGGTTTTTGTTTCAGGAAATAGAAATTTTGTGTTGTTATCAAACGGGTTTCTGTTCCAGAAATAGAAATTTTTGGTCGTTATCAAACGGGTTTCTTTTATCAGAAACTCATCCTGGAACCAGAAATAGAAAAATTTATTTCTGTTTCAAGAACTCATTCCGGAACAGAATGGTTATCATTCGCTACCTAAGAGCCACATCGGAAAAAAGAAATTAAAATTTGAAAAAGATAAAAAAGATAAAAATAAGAATAAAAAAAATTACTATCCGGCTTCCTCGGCGAATCGGTGCAACGAAGAACAATCTAAGACATAGTGAAGTCATATATAGAAGGGAAAAAAGCCACAAAAAATCCCAAACCATGCCCACTATGACACATTTATCTTTTTGGTGACATCAAAAAGCCTAAACTATACTCATTGTGACAGATTTACCATACACTTTTCTCTTGTGACATAAAAAAACCCCAAACTTGTACCTATATAACACATTTACCCTCATTCAAGATTCCATCAAATGATTTTTCAGCCGAAATGAAGGCTTTTTTATTGTGGGCATTCAACACTATTTGCTTTATAGCATCCATGTAAGCAAATTTTTAACAGTTCTCATTAACAGAACTTTGACAGAAGGTAAATGTGTCATGCAGGTACAAGTTTATGATTTTTGGAGTCTTGTAAAAAAGTTTGAAGTAAATATGTCACAATGAACATAGTTTAGAATTTTTTGTGACTTTTGCCTGGTATAGAACGGAGTAAGTCGGAAATCACACTGCCGGGCTTCGTTCCTTCCTGGAGGGAGAGATAGAGAAATGCTCAATCATCAGAGAACAACAAATCTAGAAAATTGCCCAGCCAAACTAGACAATTTTTCACCTGATCTATCAAGAAAATCAAGACCCCATTTCCTTTTTTCTTTTTTCTTCCTCAAAGAACAACAAATCTAGAAACAGAGGACCCGAAAGGTGAAAAAGAAATTTACCTCGTCCTTTGCCACCGAAGCCCAGAATCGAGCCATTGCTCTGTCATAAGGATCTTGAGGGCGCAGCAGCGGGCTTTGCTTGCGCGTCTCGTCGATGTACTCGAGAATGAGGAACGACTTGGAGACCCCTCTGCCGCCACGGATGTGGACAGGGACTTTATGGTGAGCAGGGCTGAGTCGCAGAAGCAGAGCGCCGTTGTTGTTGATGACGTCTTCCCCGATGGAGTCGGAAGCTATGGCCCTTGAGCTTCATTGCCCACTCGACCCTCCGCAAGAAGGGGCTGACCTAGATCCCCAAGAGCTTTAATTCTGTTGGGTTCGCCGTGGCTAGATCCTGGGCTTCCGTAGCAGAAGGTAAGCTCGACGAAACTTGAGCGGCCATGGTCAGGAGCTCGAAGAATCTCGAAAGGTCTTCGCGCAAGCTCGACAAGCTCAAGCGGCAATAACCAAGCTTGACCAAGAAGATGAACAGTAAACATAATCAACGAGATGAACAGCAAGTTTTTTCTTTACTTTATTCATCTCTTTCATCGTTTTTATCTTTTAAACTTTTTAAGCCTTTCAGCATGGCACTTGCTAGACAACAGATCCGCGCTATGTGTCTTAAGAAAATAATAAAAAATTAAGTCAACATTTTCAATTAGTCAAATTAGATGAGTTAGCGAAGAGACTCAATTGTACCAATTTAACAAGTTTTAGAATCAAATTGCACTTTTTGAAAAGAACAAGTGGAGGAGCTCTACTAGAAAAACTTCACTAGCAACTTATCACATTCAGGATAAAAGCAAGTATAAAAGATCGAAGGCATACGCCCACATAGATCAATTTTCTGAGATGTTCATTTTCAATCTTCACTTTTTTTTTTGTGTAAATTTCATTTCTTGTACTTTCATTTCATATAATTTTGTTTTGATGTCATTTCAATTCCAAGTATTTCCTTTCAATGTAATCTCAATTTCATGCAATGTACATTTCCTCATATTTAGATTCTTGTAGTTTCATTACTCCATCTAAAAGGCCAGTCGCACAAATTGTGTTCAAGTGAGGAACTGTGGAATGATCTCGGTCACTCTCAAGTTGTCTGAAGTTCGGATCACCTTTGCGCTCTTCGATTTTTGTTAACATCTCTTTTGGCATACTTGCATATCGATTTTTACTAACATAAGGTATTAGACTTTTGTGGTGCTTTCCTAAATAGTGGTATCAGAGTTTAAGGTTGACTGGTGGGCCCCCAACGCCAAATCAATATACTGAACTCAACAAGGAATCACATAGATCTAAGCAGACCATGGGTGAAAGGTGCATTTGCACTTGTTGGCAATGATTAGAGATTCAAGTTGAGATTTGTTAGCGTAAAAAAACACTAACTCGAATTGAGGGCGAACTGGCCCAATAAGCTAGAGACTCTCAGATGAGTGGTAGAATGCTGAGTGCACAGGTGAGTGGACTAAAAAAAAAAAGAATTCTACATCGGATGTCTATAAGAAAAAACTGATAATAGTTAATCCACAATTTAATGATTTAAGTTTTTGAGTGACGATAGATTCAACTAGGTTACTTACGAGTCCAACTTATGGAGTCCTCTTGGATCTCCTCCTTATGAAAGTATTAGACTTATATACTTTTCCTTAAATGTATTATATAACAATCGATTTTGGATGGAGTTAAGGATCCAAAATTACTAGTTAGTAAGCTTGTTCCTTAGCCTATGACACCCCTAAAAAAGAAACCCCTTTTATCTTTTAACCAAAAATCCAATATTTTCTCCTATATTTCAGATTATTTCCCAATTTTCTGGGGCCCATCATAATTCCTATAAGCTTGATTTGGACCCCCTTTCACAGCTCAATTTCCTACTAACCACAAAACTTTTTTTTATTTGAAACTAGCCACAAAACTCTAAGCATGAAGTGCTCAAAATCTTTTGGATGATTTAAAAGTCGGTGCATTTTTGTCTATTAACGTAGCCTGTTAATGTTTAAAAGAGAAACCTCGGAATTCTTTTGCCTCAGCTCCTACAACTTAGGAACTAGGTGATGGGTCAAGATTGGATCATCATCACATACAAGTGGCCAGAGATTAGTTATCTGAATAAAGGTAATGTACATGATGATGATAAAAAAAATTTGTGGGAATTGTTGTCGTAGAACTGATTTATCTAATAACTAGAGAGTTTAAAAAGCACTTGACATAACTTTTGTACATTGCTCCATAAGTGAAGATTGGTGAGACGTAAAACGAAGGAAATTGATGAGGAAGAACTATGAAAAACTCGACATAAGACCTCCTAACTCTAATATAATCTGATGTTGTTCGTGCTATAAATTGTTCCAAAAGTTTAAGTTTGAATTTCTTAGAGAATGACATGGCATTGTTTTTTTAAAAATATTTTTAGCTCCCATTTGGTTAATCGGAATGAAACAAATTAAGTGAATTAAAAGGAATTTGAAAGGAATTGGCAATCATGAGTGGAAAATAAAATTGGAATTATCATGTATGGTAACATCTCGAATTGGAATACAAGGTCTTCATAATTAGAAATATGGTTATGGCGGCAAAGACGGGGATACCCTCTTCCTAGTGATTTTGATATTGAATTTCTTTCTTTTGTTAATTCCTTCTTATTCATTCTCACCTCTCCCCACATCAAAGAAAACATGGTAAAGAGGCCTTTTCCATTTCCGATGTCCATTTCCATTCATTCTTATTCCAAGTTACCAAACATTATAATGAACATGAATTAGGCATGTTTGCCATTTTACTCTTCTAGTTCCTAGTAAACAAGCTTGGCCAGTTTTTGACCCCCAAAAAAAAAAAAAACTTGGCCAGTAGATTAGACCACTTATTTTTCTCAAATAAGCTTGAGCGAGAAATGAAGTTTTAGTTCCTCTTATTCCTTTTTCCATCCAAAATTGTTTCCTAACCCAAAATATATTTATTATTTACTTCATCAAGGAAAAGAACTACATCTCATCTTGTTTTCCTCCACCTCTGATTAAAGGAAACATTTGACATCAGATTTTTTATTGATGGATTACAAACATGAATATCATACACCTTTATTTTTGGTTAAATTCACGTGTGGGTAATGTTCGTACTTACGACCTATCAATCAGAGACTTGGTTGGAGGAGAACACAGTTCATCCATTTGAAGTACCAAGGCATATCACAGGACCAAAATCGAAAGGGGTCATACAAAGATCTTCTGATTGATGAGTTACGGATATCAACAGCACCCGTGTTACTTTTAGTTCAGCTAGCATATGGGTGATATGCAAATCTATAAACCCCTAGTCTGAGGACCAACCGGAGGAAGAAGGAAATGGAGGAAACACAGTTGCAAAGAAATTAATGAATCCAGATGTAGCATTTTTGTATGAAGTTGAAATGCTCACTCTAGCATTTTTGCACAATATACAATATAAAAAGAAGTGTAAATAACAAAATAAATGCCCTTATTTCATTCACCAATTTCCACCAATTCAAGCATCCATGAAATACACCAAATACTTGCTCCCCTTATTCAAACACGTAATACAGATCTAATTCTCTCAAGAATACACTTTTGTCATGTGAGAGTCCTTGTCATTACCTTCTTGGTTGAGAAAAGGATAGTCCGTGTATCCAACAACAGGGTCATGAGTATAAAAGGTCTCTCGAACATACTTATTTAATGGTGCATCAATCTTGAACCTATATACTAAATCAGGATTAGAAATGAAAATTCGACCGTACGATATCAAATCCGCATCACCGTCAGTCACGGCCTTCATCCCTAGCTCTCGAGTGAACCCGCCAGCTGACATAAATGTACCTTGATAAGCTCTTCTTAGAGTCTGCATGAACTTGGCTTCTTCATCTTCGGTACCAATTTGTTCCGGAGATGGCGTGACTCGCGGTTGAGTTACATGGAGATAAGCGAGTTTCAATCCCATATCAGCTTGGAATGTGTTGAGTTTTTCGATCACTGTGAGTCTTAGATTGAGTGGATCAGAATCCATGGCATCGACATAATTGGACACAGGTGAAATTCTAACCGCAACTCGATCACTACCAATGGCTACAACTACCGCTCGAATGATCTCCATCAAGAATCTGCACCTATTTTCAATTGAACCACCATATTCATCTGTCCTATCGTTGACTCCATCCTTCAAGAATTGATCGATGAGATAGCCATGTGCCGCATGGAGCTCGATCCCATTGAAACCTAACGTTTATCCAACATTGATGTCAAATGAACACCATGTTACCAACTTATAAAATGTTAGAACATTATGATTCGGTCAGATCCATATAGGTCAAGACTTCGCAAAATACTTCTATAGATGGACTAGGCAATGCCTAATAGGCGCAGGGTTATGATCAGATCGGATGGGAGCTTTGTGAAGCTATCAATGTGATCGTGACAACTTGTCGAGTGCACTTCTGCTTTAGGTGTGCCTAACATTAATATAGTAAAATACCACATTATTTGACTATGTGATTATAAAGTGCCTTGGATACATAAAACCCCCTTCACTTAAATACTTAAACTTTTAGACAGGACATTTCTTGTAATAGTATCCTTAGGATCCACATGTTTATTGAGTCAAATTATCAATCCTGACTATGGGACAAAGTCTCTTTTTGGTCTTAATTAAGTGCATCAAGTCACTTTCTCATCGTAATTTTCAATTTGCCTATCAAATCACTTTCTTGTAACCATTTGACTCTGTTAGATGTAACTTATGTTTGAATCTTTATCTAATGCACGTGAATGCGAAGATTACCTAAGTTAAAAATTTTGAATATCACGTGTTATCAAACTCAAAATGGGCAAATTAAGACGAGAAATCTCGTAGTCTAACCTGCTCGGATGGAGTTGATGGCTGCCCGACGAAACTGCTCGACAACCATCGGAATTTCGCACGTATCCAAGCCTCGAGGACTGGAGAAATTGTCTTCGGTTCCATCAGGCATGAGTATTTTCCAGTTCTCGGATATGGACCGGCTGGTTGACGAAATTGGTGCACCCCCACCAGGCTGATATACTAATAAACTACAAATAAATTATGACTAAGCAACAAAATAACGATAATTCCAAAGTTGCCAACATTGAAAAAAGGATCAATTGACAGAGAAATTTAGTGAATAGAGAAGAATCAAAGGAATTACATTTATGGGATGCCCGACCGGCTTGCCATAGTTGACAGAAGATTAGACCACCCTTGGCATGAACAGCATCCACCACTTTCTTCCATGCTTCGATTTGTTCTTCGGTGTAGATTCCAGGAACATGTGGAGACCTAAATCCAATGTATTTTTTAGACCAAACCAAAATTATAAACAGAGTCCAAGGAGTAATATGCAGTTAAGCATAGATCTTTCACTTCCAGAAAATAGAAGTTTGTTCATGTAATTTATTATTGGATAGTTAATTAGATCTTAAACTCAAACTGGGTTTGAACCAAACCCGCCCATTGAACCTGTACATCTTTATTTGCCTCTATTCCAAGCTCTTGCAAATAATCTGATTTAGTCTCAATTTTTCTCACAGAAAACTAAAGGACGTTCTAAGATCCACTTACTGTCAAGCCATATAGAGAGGAGAAAATTATGAGCAACCGTCACATGTCATGTCATCAGAGTATAAATATGTAGTAAAATATCCGACTATAATCTGAAATTAATTGAGAAAATAAAAGTATAAACATGAAAAGCACCCAGCTCCCCCGTGATCGATGGGGGTGGCTTCACTGATGAGAAGAGCTCCCTCCGTCGACCGCTGTCCGTAGTACTCGGCGAGTGCCGGCTGCGGTACTCCATTCAAGGCTCGGCATCTCGTCAGAGGCGCGAGCACCACCCTGCGCCGCCACGCCAAACATGACTCGGTTTCATCTCACGCAGCCCGTTAACAATTGAAATCGGAGAGCAAGAGCAACTAGTATCAGATGTAGAGTACCCATAAAAACCTGTGTGAGAGGTTGAATTTGCCCATCTTGTATGGGCTGAAGAGGTCTGTCATTTCTATTTTTGGTTCGGGAACAACAGATGAAAGAGACCGACAAACTTTAGAGAATCGCGTTTATGAAAGCCAGAAGATGCGTTGATGATGGGAAGAGATGGCTCTACTCATATAGGCGTGGAAGATCCTCGTCCTTTGGAAGTTACAATGATTGATATCGACACAATCAAATAAGTTTCTTAAAAGATAAATGATGGGGAAATTTCAAAAGAATCCCTAAAATGAGATATCTTTTCAAAACATCATTGGGATTTATCTTAAAGTACCACTGAATTAAATGACTTCATCTCAATTGACACCCTATCTCACAGACCGCGACACAAATTTTCGCCGTACGGGAATCACATGCATGTCATGTGTCGTAATTACAATGTAATTCCCGTGCATCGATTCACACAAAAGGATAAAATGTAGAGATAAATCCTCCCAAACAAGCTCAGCAATACCCAAAAAGATACTTTTTCTTATGCCATCACTATCATCGACCTCGCATTCCACGAAATGCGACCACCTTGTCAACATGTTTTTACAACAGATTGCAATCGCCTTCTCTAAGGACAAAGGTAGTATTGGAATTGAGTTTAGTTTATTTGGGAAATTTGAGTATCAGGGTTTGCTTTAATCGAGAAATTTGGGGATTTTTGTCGACTTTGAACACACGTGAAGTGCACGAACTCAAATCGGACATTTTCGGGATAAAAATGCCCCCGTTGATGGCGCAAGCCACGGCACATGACACGCGTGTGGTCATCATCCGGCAAAGATTTATGACGCTGGTGAGATGGAGGGTCAATTGAGATGAAGCCAGCAACTTTAGGGGGTATTTTGAGATAAACCTAATTTTGGGAGTATTCTAAGAAAATGTCCCACTTTAGGGGGTTTTTCTGAAATTTTCTCACAAATGAGTGCATTAGTCGAAGTAAATAAAAAATGGGATTGGCGTTCACGAAAGACTATCTTTGATGCCCGTCTCATGCCCATCCGACGAAGACTTCAGGACCCTGAGTCTTTCTCTATCATTGTTTGAAGTCATGCCGCTCCCGACTCTCTGATGTCTGCGCGTCATATGGAATTATTTGTATCTAACTTTTCTTAAAAAGCTGCTCAATCAAATGTAACTTATTTATAAATATAAGATTCTTGTTCGGCTATCCTCAGCCCACTTAGGCTATATTTATTTCTCGGAAAACATTTTCCAGGCAAATAGTTCTCATTTTCTAGCATTTGGATCGCTTAGGAAAATAAGTTAACAAAAAATATTTTCCTAGTTAATGGAAAATCTATACTTAAATTTAGGAAAATAATTTACTCTTTTAAAAAACCGACAATCATTTTTTAAAATATAACTAGGTGTCGGCGCTTGGACCATAAAAGTCTATGTTTGGGCACGAGAATCCCAACGCTTGTTCCTAAGCCCTTGGCAGCGGATTGGGGTGTAGAGGCTAGGGTCCATCGAGGCCAAGGTCGAGTCCAAAGAGGCCGAGCTCAAAACCCCCTGGGCTTGGGACACCAATGCTCGTGGCCAGGGGACTCTAGTATTGTTGCCTGACTCCCTAGCGCCGCGGCTGGGGCCCACAATGGTCGGGCCCAAGGCCTTAGAGCTTGTGCCCGGATTTCTAACACTCAAGCTCAGGTCCATTGAGGCAGGGTCATGTACATAGCGCCTAGGCCCGAGGTCCTATGCCCAAGACTGGGTCCATTAAGGCAGGGAGTGTGACCCCAATGCCAATGACCGGGTCCCCAGTGCTCTGGCCCATGGCCATCATGGTCGCACCCGTGTCCATCAAGGCTGGGTCCGGGACCGCAACTCCCAAGCAAGGTTCTATTGAGGCCGGGCCCGAGCCACCGATGCCTGTGCATGTGTCCATCGAGACTAGGCTCGGGACCCCGATGCTAGTGTCCGGGACCCTAGCGGGAGTGTTGTCTCGATACGTGCGAAAACCAAAGACTCTAAAGATCGGTGACTTAATTACACTAGCGATCTAACTAGTGCCCTTTCGGTACCTAAATTTAAACGCTCGCAAACTAACGTACCGGGCAACCTATCGAAAAAACTTAAGGTTCCACCTAACCGTTCTAAAAATAGAAAATAACAATCAATGTATTAAAAGTGCACAACCAGAAAATCATAAAGAAAATAAACAACCAGTGACTTAGCATCGTCTCTAAAAAAAGAAAAGGCAATCAAAAGCTCTAAAGTAAAGCCCTAATGACTTGTCCGATTTTTGGGAAAAATTTTTAAAGGGTTTTCTCAATTTTTACAAATTTTAAACTAAGTCTAGAATGAATTTAAACACTAATATCTAGTGAAATTAAGCCCAAAAAGTTATTTCTAAACACTTCCTAATTTTCTGGATTTTTTTGGAATTTTTCTGAAATTTTTAATTATTATTAATATTTTTTATTAATATTTTTAAATATTTTAATATAAAAATTCCGGACCGGGTCCCCTGACCCGATTCGCCCGACACCTGCCCCGATTTCCGACCGGCCCGGGATCCCCTTTTTTCTAATTTCTTTTCTGATTTTTTTATTATCCCTCTTTTCTTTTTTTCCTTTTTTTTTCTATTGTTTCTTTTTCCTTTTTCTCTTTATTTTTTCTGGTCTTCCTTCCCCCTTCGTGCCTTCTGCCCAGAACTTCTCCCCTGCTTCCTACTGTTCTTCACCGAGTCTTCTTCTTCTTCAGCAGAGACCAGACCACGCCGTGACCACTCACCGCCGGCCGCCGGCTCGGGCCACCAGCGCCGACGGCGGACGCTGGCCTACCCCGTCACCTCCGGCCGACGCTCTGGCAACCACGCCGGCGACTTAAAGAAGAACCACACCTCCCCGTCGGCGACCCAAAACTCAACCTCCGTCCAACCAACTTCCGACCCCTTCCACAGACACCTAACCCAACCAAATCAAGCACAGAAAAGCACAGAATGTAAATAAATAGCTCAGTATTGCGGCCTCAAACCGTTGCTTCGTTGGTGGCGGGGAACGTCTCCGGCCAGGGGATGCATACGCGAGGCCGACTCGGACAATACGCAAACCGTGACGTGAATGCACGAACAAGGAAAAATTCAGTGCTGATTCGATGAATATGAGTACTAAACAGACATAAAAAACCGAGTTCAAGTCGCTGGTTCCACAAAAAATCATTCGGACCCCCATTTTGGCATTTCGTCGAACATGTGAGGGGCGTTTGAAAAATGTAGAAACAAGCTTGAGTTTAGCAAAGCTCAGGGCCTTCCCTCGGCGTGAAACATTTAAAACAGCTTATTTGAGTGTCAAACGAGCACGAGCATCCATCGACAGGGGCCGGGCGACCACCGAACAGGCTCGGTGTGTCCGGCACCCGAGAGGCAAGGACAGGGGGGGCGAAAACAGAGCAAAATGTGCGACCGTGACTCACCTGTTTCGTGAACGACCGGGCTGAAGAGCGGTGACCGGAGGCTCGACGGGACTGACGACGACTGGGGTGGTCGACCGGCGAACGAATCAAGCTTTCTCCTTTCGGATTCGCCCTCTGTTCCCCCTTTTCCAGCCCCCCAAAACTCTATGTTTCTTGTTCAAGCTCCCTCAGTCGGTCCGGACTCAAACGCACGGCGGAGAGGGGGAAGAGGTTCGCCCGGCCTTCTCCTCGTCGATTGAGAGGCCGGAACACTCTCCTCTAAAACCCCTCAATCCTCCATTTTCTCTCTGTTTTTCTCTCCGATCACTTGCCGTTCCTCTTCTGTTCAGCCCCCTAAACTCCCCCCCAAATTTGCAGCTCGGCTTCCTCCCTTTTAACGCTGTGAGAGAAGAGGATAACGTCCTGTCTTTGGGGACCACGGCTGCCTCTCTGCTCTGCACGACCTCCCTGCTGTGCGCCGACCTTCTCTGCCAGCCTCCCTCCTCTGCTCCTTAGCAGAGGAACGATAAAGGAGGAAAGGGACTGGTAAGCGCGGGCCGGGCCGAAGGGAAAAGGGGACTGGGCAGGCCCGTGGAGAAAGATAAAATGGGAATATGACCGGGCCGGACTGATCCGGTCCACTTGAACCGGGTCTGACCGACCCGGATTTTTTTTTATTTTTTTATTTTTTTAACAAGAAAAATATGTCTAATAGACCTAATTAATGCAAATGCACCTAATGTCTATATGCCACGCAACTTAATGAGAATTATTTTTGCTTAGGGGTTAATAAATTAACCGCTAATTTTATATGTAATTAACCTAAAACGGATAGGCAAAAAATAGGTGTCAACACCGACTACCTATGCGCAAGTCACTAGCTCCTAAATGATGTATGTCTATTTAAGAAAATCAATGATTTTCCTCACCAAATGACGGAAAATATTTTTCGGTTCATTTTTAGATATCAGTCAAATACTAGAAATATTGATATTGGAAAATGATTTCCTGGAAAATATTTTTCAGAGATGTCACGTTTCCTGCTATACAAATGGAGTTTTAATCTAAATCTTGTCTCTGCCATGTGCGTTAACTAACTGAAAATTGATGTTTGCCTTCATATTCTATTCTCAGTGAAAGATTCCAACTCGGGGCCATCTTCAGCCGGCTCGAGAGGCATTGGCTTATGTTCTACTTGTGTAGAACATGACATTGCGGTATATGTAAAAGTATACGACAATTATGGGTTCCCTCTTGGATCTTCTCGTTATCGTGTCGTTAACCCAATTTTACTCCATCTTTCGAGGTTCATTTTTTATGCAAAAGTTGGTGTCCGAGTGATGTAATGTAAGAGGCACGAGAAGTGCGAATTGGCCCTGTAGGTATTATGATGGATCTTAGGATCGTCTCAGGCGGCAAGGCACAATTCCCCAGATTGTTCAACAGAATTGTATTTGTTGTAAAAAAAATGTGGACGCTAATCAGGATCTTGCAAATTAAGTCAATACGAAAGCATCGAAGAAATGAACGACGAACAACAAAAGACACCAAAGATTTACGTAATTTGATCCGAATATCGATATCTACATTTATGGAAAGAGCCAACAGCAAATAATTTATTAATAATCGGAGAATCAAAGTTATAATCGCTCACACGCTTGAATGTTTCTCACACCTAAATTAAGCCCAAACTCAAAGTATTTTCAAATAAATAACTCAAATGAAAGTAAAACTCACGACACATTATCCACCGTGTTCACATTCGTGCGGCCGAAAAAACATAGACGTTGTACGTTCTTTCTCTCCTCTTCAAGCTGCTCTTTATTTTGAGAACACACGCCTCCTGCTCTTTTGTTCTTGTTCTTCGTGCGGCTTACTTTAAGTTTTCTTTCCTTCATTGGCGGCCACACAAAGGACAAAGAAGGATGGCCTAGGCTCAAAGAAAAGAAACCCTCTATTTCTTTTGGTTTCCTTTGTCTTTTCTTTTCTCTCAATTCTCCTTGGGCCACAAGAAATATATAGATTGTAGAATATTTGAGCAGGTTTAACGGAATTATAATCATTGCATTCCTCATTAGTACGTCATTTTCATAATCATTCATTATTTCAAGCAACTTACTCTATCGTCAGGCAAACCATGAGTTGTTAATAGCACATCTATTTTATAGCTTCATAACTCAAAATTATTCTTCCGTTAAATTTCTCAATTTCTACTTTCGCTCCAGACATAATTACAACAGACAGAATTTCTTCTTAATAATAATCAAATAAATAACTCAAATGAAAGTAAAACTCACGACACATTATCCACCGTGTTCACATTCGTGCGGCCGAAGAAACATGAACGTTGTACGTTCTTTCTCTCCTCTTCAAGCTGCTCTTTATTTTGAGAACACACGCCTCCCTACTCTTTTGTTCTTGTTCTTCGTGCGGCTACTTTAAGTTTTCTTTCCTTCATTGGCGGCCACACAAAGGGACAAAGAAGGATGACCTAGGCTCAAAGAAAAAGAAACCCCGCTATTTCTTTTGGTTTCCTTTGTCTTTTCTTTTCTCTCAATTCTCCTTGGGCCCACAAGAAATATATAGATTGTAGAATATTTGAGCAGGTTTAACTGAATTATAATCATTGCATTCCTCATTAGTACGTCATTTTCATAATCATTCATTATTTCAAGCAACTTACTCTATCGTCAGGCAAACCATGAGTTGTTAATAGCACATCTATTTTATAGACAAGTCACAGTAAAAATACAAAATCCACCTATACCCCACCACCCACCACCCACAAACCACTATCCACAGCCCGTTAAATTCCCTAACATTTCCATTAGTCACCCCTTAGCCTAGTCAAGGTACCACCACCACCCCCCCCAGGGCCGAGCGCCAGCCCAAAAAAAACAAACAAAACAAAAAGAAAAAACAGCAACAACAGAATTTCTTAATAATAATCAAATAAGCAAAAGCCCCAAATCAAAATTCAGAAAATCATATCATCGAGTTTTGATACTAATTGTTGTAAAATAAAAGCGGAAGTTAACCATGATCTTGAAAATTAAGTTAATGCAAAAGCATCGACGAAATAAATAAGGAATAATAAAAGACACCAAAATTTGATATGGTTTGATCCGACTATCAGTACCTACATCCACGGAAGATCCAGCAGTAAATAATCTACAAGTGTTTTTCACATTTAAATTAAGCCAAAATCCAAAGTGTTTATAAACAAACAATTTAAATTTCAAGTAAACAGACCCCAAAAAAAAATGCAGGTAATGCTCACAGCACATCATTCACTGTGTTCACGTCCGTGCAGCCGACTCCTCTTGGAGCGGCTCTTTATAGCACACGCATTGTAGCAAGATTACGGACTAATGATAATTTTATTTTCCCTGAAGGCCCGTGCCATTACAAGTATATGCTTTTGAGACAGGTATGCACTTATTGTTTAGCATTGTAGAAAGATTATCTATTAACAAAATAGTAATTAGCCATTTGTGTTAAAAACAATTGTGGGTGTTAAAAGCGACATTTTCCTCGTCTTGGAAGGATCTTACCTTAGTTCTCTTTTAGCCATTCTTTTATACTAAAAGCAAAAGCTCAAGCTACGTAAACTTATCCCAATTCCAATTTTAACCGAATTGAATATAGAGTGCTGCTTCTTTTTTCAAATATGATTCACGGTTCTCTTTCCTTTGTACAATGTGGAATAATCAAGTCAATCATCAGAAATATGTAACGAGCTTTACACAGCAAACCAAAAGGGAATGAATGAAGATGTATAAAAGGGTATTAAGCAATGGAAATTCAATTTTTTGTTCTAAAACCATCTTTTTATGCCTACAACTTAAACTGACTTGTCGGTTTTATCGGTTAATTTAAAAAATTCGAACCATTATTTAATACATGAAAAGCTAATATTTATAATTAGCTACGCAACCCGTGGACATTAGACTAGTAAATCATAACTTATGCAGTAAACATGGACATTCTCCTTAACTCCTTTGGAGCTGCACAACACATATATGTTGTTTTAAGTTGAAAACCACTAAAAGGTTGGGAAAAAGCAAATAGAAAACATGGAGCTCAAGAACTAAACAACCAATGGAGACTGAGCCCACGAGGGTGCCACCTACTACCGGCTAGAGGAATTCAAAGTTCTAAGGGATAAGTTCGTTCAAAGTCCAAAAACTTATCACGAAAGTATAATTGAGTCCTAAAACTTTCATAATATGCAATTAAATCCTAAAACTTGTTAGAAAAATGCAATTGAGTCCTAAAACAAGTCTTAAAACTTGTCACGAAAGTGCAAATAAGTCCTAAAACTTGTCAAATTGGTTCAATCAAGTCCTTCCATTGATTGCACTTTTTGAAAGTTTTAGGACTTGATTGCACTTTTGTGATAAGTTTTAGGACTTGATTGCACTTTTTGAAAGTTTTAAGACTTGATTGCACTTTCGTGATAAGTTTTAGGACTTGATCGCATTTTTTGAAAGTTTTAGAACTCAATTACACTTTTCTGATAAGTTTTGGGACTTCTAATACACTTATCCCAAGTTCTAAATACCAGCTACGCAAGAAACAGAACTGTCGCTTCTCTCTCTTCTCTCTGCCTCTCTCTGTTTTGAATTGGAGAGCAGCGAGAACAGAGACCTACATTCTCTCTGTGCTCTGTCTCTCTTTCTCCGCTGAAGCTTCGGGGGTTTATCGAAATTGCAGAGCAACGAGATCTTGGTCGACGGCATTGTGAATCCGTGAGTGCTTCCTCTCTCCAATAACCCTAGGTTTTTGTTTTGGTCGAAAGCTCTGCGGATTTATCGAAATCTCCGTAGTTCTGTGGTGCCCGGTTGTCTCTGTTCTCTGTATGCGCGCGATCTCAAGTTCTCGTCCAATTTTTTGTCTTATTTTTACAAAATTCGATGAAGAATCGCCCCACACCTCTCTCTCTCTCTCTCTCTCTCTCTCTCTCTCTCTGTGGAATTGCTCTGAAATTTTCCTGCGACACCTTCTCGTGAATTTTTTTTTTCCTTCCATTGTTTTTTTCTCCGAGTTCGTCTGGATCCTGACATTCGGAGGTGACTCTCGATTACATCCTTTTGACGGTGTTCCATTAGGGCATGACATAAAAGGGAAAAAGGGCAAGAAAGAAGCGATATAATGTTGTTTAAGGAGGAGGGAGAGGGACGTGAATACAAGCCAGGGCTTAAGTGCCGCCATTTTTCTTTGTAGTTCATCTCTAGATTTTCTAATGAAGATTTATCCGTAGGATGTCTTTTTTTTAATGGGTTAATACCACAAAAAACTACAAATTATACCCACTATGACAAAAACACTCCGAACTTTTTTTTTGTGACACTAAAAACCCTAAACTTGCCCATCGTGACGCAAATACCCAAACTTTTTTTGTGTAAAAAAAAATCCCTAACTTATGATGGAACTGAAATAAAGAGTTTATATGTCACACAAGTATAAGTTTTTTTGGTAATACAAAATAAGTTAGTGGAATAGCATTTTAATCGGCGTTGTACTATCCAAACACATTTTTATTATGTTTGTTATTTGTTTTGTTTTTAGGTGGTTAGAATTTAAAGCAATCTTTTATGGATGAATGGAGAATGAAGTTTTATAATTTATGTTTTACCTTATATGCCTTTGGCAAGTGAAGATTTATGTTATTGATTTAGCTTTCGTTTTGCTTGACTAAGGGATGAATTGGATAATTGCTTGTTACTTTAGATTTTTGTTTTTTTTTACCGATGTTTTACTTCACACCGTTTTGTTGCTCAGTATTGCAGTTCTAAATATTGTGTATTGATGGACATGTACTTTGAAAGAATAAGTTTGACATTTCAAAGAATGCAAAATAATGAAACCATAAAAAAAAAAATTTGGCCTGTTCCCTGGACTGATTCTGGAGCCAGACCAGACAGGACAGGCAAGGTCAATTCTATGGTCTATAGAGTCGGTTTTAGGTTTCAAAATCTGGGGACCGACCCTTTACAGTTTGTTCCAAGGTCCAGGGTGGAATCGGCCCAACCCTGGAATCGTCGACCCCTACTAAGGACTATGGCAGCTAACCCTAAAAGTCGCAATAGAAGAGGCACAAATTCCTAATATTTATTAAGCCCGAATAGCAAACTTCAAAAGGAAACTCATGGAAATCATTCATCTTGCAGTGAAGCTAACATTCGTAGAAGAAATCAAACTTTCAAAATCATGTGTGGAGACTGGAGAGAGAACCCCGAAAGAAGAGTACTACCAAAAACAGAATTGATCGGCTGTGAGGCGGATTCTTTATTCTAAGGCGACAATGCCCCCGGGATACCAGTTAGCCTCTTAAACTCTCTCGACATAAACAGACGAGAAATATTTAAAATCGAACAATGAAACAATGTGTCTCGTGCGAACTCAACCATTGGATTGGACTAAATAGTTAGTCTACCAACTTACATATTTGTCTAAAAAGTTAACATTTATTAAAAGGAAGTTTCAAATTTGTTTAATCGCAACTTTTCAATTGTCCAACCAAGATTAAACATAATCAGGCCTATCCAATGTCAAATGTTCACTTGAGAGCCCATTCCTTCAAACAACACTTACATGGTGCTCTCATATTTCAACTAAATAGTTTCCTTCCATTTTTCCACATTCACGCTATAAACTCTCCAACAACCCAGACGGGTGTCAGCTTCTTCCCGGCAAAAAAGAAGAAGCATATGAACATCGGTTTCTACCATAATTGATTATATTATTCTACGAAGTTTTAATAATATATTAAAATATACGAACACGAACAATACAAGAGAGGATTATAATTTGTTGAACAGGAAGGAAATATAATTGTTCATCAGACTCTATGAAATTGATTCGATAATGTACAAATCATGTACCCTATTACCACGGACATAAAGTATACGCAATGAACATGTTGTCTTATTTCTTTTTTTTTTTTTGATGACCCAGGGAACCCCCGCACGGCCGACAGCCGGGAGATAAACCCTGGGGGCGACACGTGCTAGCCACCACACACGTGCACCGGTTAAGTCACCCTGCGGCACCCGGGATTCGAACACTCAACCTTTTGCGAGAGGAAGAGTGCGCGCTCTAGCAGCGCCACCCAGGCGGGTGGTATGTTGTCTTATTTCTTCAATCCTCCTTAGTGCTTAAATTGTACAGTGTAATCCAAAGTTCCCAGGAATACAAGTCACCAATAGCATTTTCATTTACTAGTGTGTCCCTTCCCCATTTTCCTGGTCAAGAAATGGGTAATCTATGTAACCAACAACTGGATCTTGAGTATAAAATGTCTCTCTGTTGTAACCATTCAATGGTGCATCCACCTTTAATCGGTGGACCAAATCGGGGTTAGAGATGAAGAGCCGACCATACGATATCAAGTCTGCATCTCCATCAGCCAAAGCCTTCATCCCGAGCTCTCGCGTGAAACCACCACTCGACATGAAAGTACCTTGATAAGCTCTCCTCCAAGTTCTCATCAATCGAGCTTCTTCGTCCTCCTCTTCTTCACCGTAATTTTTCGTGCCATGGGCCATGAATCGAGGTTGAGTCACATGGAGATAGGCAAGTTTGGAGCCTATCTCGTTCTGAAACTTGTTCAGTTTCTCGATGACTGCTAGGCCTAGATTGAGTGGATCGGAGTCCGTGGCATCCATGTGGTCGATTGCCGGCGAGATTCTAACTCCCATTCGGTCAGCACCAACTTCTCCAGCCACCACTTTGACGATCTCCATCAAGAATCTGCATCTATTCTCAATTGATCCTCCAAATTTGTCTGTTCTATCATTGATCGAGTCCTTTAAGAATTGATCAATGAGGTAGCCATGTGCTCCATGGACCTCAACACCATCGAAACCTGAAGTCGAAATTGATTTGATCTTAATACTTATGCGCAACAAAGAAAGTAAGTAAAACTAATTTTAGCATCCATCTTGGAATGATCATAGTTCATGGACGAACCTGCTCGAATGGCATTTTCAGCTGCTCGGCGATATTGCTCGATAACATCCCATACTTCATGTGTTTGGAGGGCTCTTGGTTTGTGAGGAACATCGAGAGTCCTGTCGGGCATGATGATTCTCCATTTATCAGAGATAGATTGATTTGTCGATGAAATTGGCGCGCCTCCACCAGGCTGATAAACTAATACAATCACCATAATATTTCAATATTGTCAGAAACAAGTATTGAAGGTGAAACTTAATAAGCTAACATTACATAATTAAGAATGCAGTATAACAGAAAAAAAAAATTGTCAAATCTAGTTTGTTCAAGTTGTGATTTTGTTGTTTAGGAGCTATAGAGAATATTTGGTGGCGTCAATCTGAGAAAAAAAAAATTAGTACCATTATTGGTGGCACGACCAACGTGCCAAAGTTGACAGAAAATGATGCTGCCTTTGGAATGAACAGCATCCACCACATTCTTCCAAGCTTCGACTTGCTGTTCAGTGTAAATCCCAGGAGTATCTGGAAACCTGGTTTAACAACATTATATTTTTCAAAGTTAATGATTTTCCTATGATCCAAAACATGGTTCATATTACTTGCTGTCAAGCAATGAATAGGGTATAAATAGTTTGCAGTGCTCAGATGTACAACGGTATGTACACAATTTTAATTCCTTTTTGCGCTATATATATACAGTAGACAGCTTGATCTTGGGACAAGAGGACATACCCAGCGGCCGTGTCGGAGATGAGGGTGCCCTCAGTGATGAGAAAACCACCCTTGGTCGATCTTTGCGCATAGTACTCAGCATGCGCTGGCATTGGAATCTCATTTAGCGCTCTGCATCTCGTCAGAGGCGCTAGCACTACCCTGTGAGAGAGATCGAACTTTCCCATCTGGCATGGAGTGAAGAGGTTCACGGCCATCTCGTGCGTAGCTTTACGTTCTGGTAAGAATGAACAGCAAAGGTTGATACTAAGAATATGATGGTGAAAATTTGAAGATGGTGTGATCTGAGGCTGATCTATATAGCTCATTGGTATTTATAGCTTGTTGTTGCCATTTGAACATTGCAGCAAAAACTGGGAAGATTCGGCGTAATTCAGTTTGAGCATGCCAAGCTTTGATTTTCATATGACTTTTTGGTCCAAGTCATCGCAGTTAGGAAGGTCGAATTGCAATTTGGCTTCTTTAACCTCCTTTTTCTTCAAGGAAAAAGTGTGTTAAAGACGTTAAAGAATCGAACATGTGGCTCTAACGTCTCTTTATCTTCGTTCTCTTTGCCCAACGTGGTTCTTACGTTGACCGTTCAACATTTCATCACCGGCTACGAAGTCGGCGGGCGGTCGGTTCCAGTTCACATAGAGCAATCAGTCTATGCTTCCTGGCCGGAGAATCTAATATTAATAAATAATAATATGTTGCGTTATATCATTTATAATAATGATAATGACATTTTTCTCTTTGCTTTCTTGGGTTGAGAAAAGCTCTCATTAACTTGTACTTTCCATGTTTAGAATTTTACCTGCCACGTGATTAGAAGAACAAAAACAGTGGACGGTACTTAGAGTTCAATTTTGACCACGCCATTGACATCTCATGTAGGAAATTTCAAGGGAGGTGATATCAATAGTGCCGACGTGCAACTCCATCTTCGCTCGAGTCGGGCACCTGCAGCCACGAGAACCGCAAAAGTGGCGAGGAGAGGTCCGGAGAGAACATGGATAAACCCGTGCCTTCATCTATCGCAACCTTATTTTATGGATACTATTGCGAGGAAAGTGAATGATGTAAGGGGCTTGCCCCCGGTCTCATGCCCAATTCCCGCATCCTTTCAACATATTGCGTAGTGTTGTATCGATATGAAGGAGCACTCGAAGAAAATAATATTTAGGCTTAACCACTTCACTTCACCCAGAAGGGAGGAAACTCACACATGCGGGTTTACATGCTTGATGGCGATGGTGAAACGAACATGATTTCATCAGTCGAGATTGAAGGAGAGGTCGTGGATTAGAAATAACTCTTATTCAATAAAATCTTCTTACACCAATTACCCACAAGAATGATGAAATCATATGCTCGTATGACGCACTATAATGAATTGTGTTGTGTCTCGTCAAGGTTTGCGGACATACAAAAATATGTTATTGATGGATAATTAGAGAGAGAGAGAGAGAGAGAGAGAGAGAGAGAGAGAGAGAGAGAGAGAGAGAGAGAGAGAGAGAGAGTGATACTACTTGTGAGAGAGATTGAACTTGCACATTTAAATAAGTGATAAGTGCATTAAAAGTCATAAAACTTGTTATAAAAATGAACTTAAGTCCTAAAATTTTAAAAAAATGTAATCAAGTTTTAAAACTTGTCATAAAAGTGCAATTGAATTCTAAAACTCTTAAAAAGTGCAGTCAACAGAAGGACTTGATTGGATAAATTTGATAAATTTTAAGGCTTAATTTTACTTTTTAAAAGTTTTAGTACTTAATTGCACTTTTGTGACAGATTTTAGGACTTAATTGGATTTTTTAAAAATTTTAGAACTCAATTGTACTTTCGTGATAAATTTTAGGATTTCTAATGAACTCATAGCTTATATTCTAATAAAAATGAAAAAACCAAGAAGATGCTATAAGTGTAATGTCGAGAACTAAAGATGGTGTAGTTTTAGGTTGATCCACATAACTCATGGGTATTTATAGGTTTTGTTTTGCCATTTGACCACGACAGGCGAACTTGGTAAAAGACAGGTCATATCTGTATAATTCCTTTTGAACAGACCAAGATGTTGTTATTGTCATCTAGTAATTTTTTTATGCGCCATCTTAATTTGTAATCTAAAAAAGATTAATTTAGTAATGACCTCATTGAGAATTTGTCATTAAATCTATATGTGCTGGAAGCAAAGGGCTAGGCCGAACTTGCGACGGTGGGAAGAAATCACAAACTGATTTTTGGATATGCAAAGATCGAGAGATTGACAGCTCTTGCAACATAAGGCTCTTTTCATTCATCATTGTGATTTTTACTTCTAGTGTTCTCGTTGATTTTCATTTTAGATTTCTCACCTAATATTAACAGGATAATGTAGAAGCTACTATATTGGAGATTGGAGGGAGAAACCCCCCAAGAAAAAAAGTATAGAAAGCAGAATTGTTCAGCTATGAAATTATTTTCCTAAAACGATAGGATACAACTTAATCTCTCAAATCCACTCAACATAAATATTTGAAAATTGGAATAGCTTTTATGAATGAAGAAATATCTTTGTATAAGAACAACAAAACAATGTGTCCCGTGAACAGACACAATCACTAGAATGTGATGTAGCTAGCAAGGATCACCTAGAGGGGGGTGAATAGGTGATCTTAAACAATTTTTGATAATTTATGCGGAAACAAAACAAATCACAGAAGAGTCTGAATAAAATTCAGATTCAAGACAGATTGTATAGACTGTGCTCTTGATGTGCAGAATGTAAAGTAAGAGATGAGGGATAGAGAATCAGAACACAAGTTTATAGTGGTTCGGCTTATAGCAAGCCTACGTCCACTCTCCCACGCCGACACCTCTGTTTGGATTTCACTATGTAATCAAGACGAATTACAACTTCTGAGTGTTAGCACTCTTGTGTATGATAGGACTCTCTATCTTACACAATCACTCTTACAAAGTGTCCCTCAAGATCTTAATGTTTGGCTTAGAAAGACAAGACAAATGATCGGAGTATCCTCAGACTTTGGACTTGATGATTCTTGATTCTGTTCTTCCTTCTGCTGCTCGTTGATCTCCTTAAATACTCCTCCACTTCCAAACTAGCCGTTGGACAGTTTTCAGAGGATCATCTTCCAATCTTCACGTTGGACAGATTTGTATAGAAAGGATTGAGTAGCCGTTGGATGACAGATTCTGAATCCCGCTGATTCTGGTCGCCCATACAATCAAAATCTTGGTTTCCATAAGTAGAGCTTTATCCGTTGTAATGCATGCTTGTCGTAATCTTTGATTGTCAATCAATTTGATTGAGATCAAAGCTTTCCTTCTGTAAAATCCATACCAAATCACTAGCTGTTATGTTTCGTTCTGAATTATGCATCTGAAGAATTTCTGTGTCTGCGTCTGCTTCTGAAAAATTTCAGCTTCTGCATCTGCTTCTGAAAATTCCTCCGTCTTCGTCTGAATAATTTCAGCGTCTGAGTCTCAGAACTTAGATTATGTGGGTCTTCAATAATGTATTTACCAGCTTGTAAAGTCTGAAAAACTTCCTTCTGAGCTTCCAGAATATACATACCTGGAATAAATTAGTTCAGAATAAGTATCAGATTTACAATAACATGGAAGGTTTTGTCAACTTCAAAATCAATAGGAGTTTTTCTCAACAATCTCCCCCTTTTTTATGGTGACAAAACTTTCCTGCAGATTGAATTAATTTGAAATTGATTTGAAAGTAAATAAACATATTAAGCTCATGAAGCACAGATTGAAAGAGCAAACTCTGTTGATATCTGTGTCTTTTTCTTCCTTTGTATATAACCTGCAAATCTGCATATAATTTCTCCCCCTTTTTGTCATCAGCAAAAATAATAATGATAGAGAGAATAAATCATTGATATTAAGCAATCAAACAGTCTAACAAGAATTGTTAGAAATATTACAGATCAATGGAAAAATAGATGATTTGGAGAGAAATGTTAAAAAACAGACTATTTTTTAGAAGGGGTACGAATCAGTTGAAAATTTTCCAATATTGAGATAGCCTCCTCAATTTTCGAACTGCATTGACCTATAGCTTTATTCATGTTGGATGAGCACATAGCAATGGTTTCCCCAAGTTCTGCTTTATCTGTTGCTGCTTGAAGTCGTTGAGTCTTGCTGTTTTCCTCAACAATTCTCTGTAGATTCTTCATATCTTGTTCTAGTACAGCTTGCTTTTCTTTGATCTCGAGCAGAATAGAGAGGATGTTCTGATTGTCAGAAGGCTGTGCTTGGACATTTGCTGGCTCAGACTAATCATACCCTGTGGCTGATTCTGGTTGATTCTCCCCCTGAACAGGTGCTTGATCTTCAGAAACATGTGCTTTATGAATTGGTTCTGAAACTATGGGAACTGGTTCAGGAACATGTTCTGGTTCTTCAGTGTGTCCTGTTTCAAAGTGCTCTGCTTCTGCTTCATCACTTTCATCATGCAGAAGAATTTTTCTTTTCTTTCTGTACACTTTGATTGGAGTAGGAGAGTCAGTTTGCTTGCTGGCTGGACTAGATCTTTTCCTTTGCCCTTTTTCTTTCTCAATTTTCTTTCCAATAGATTTTGCCTCCGACTGTTGAGCCTCTTTTCCTCTTACTCTTTCCTTTACATCTTCAAAATGCTTCATTTTGGAGAGCATTCTTTCTCCAATATACATACAGGGAACAACGTTCTTGCGCATATCATCAGGAATAGATATTTTTAAGAACATGAAGATGCGAGAGATTAGAGTACCATATGGTAACTGGCCCTTGTCATTCTGAAATGCTCTATACATATGGAAGATAATGATATGAGGGAGAGAGAAGGAGTGACCTTTCAAGATAGCCCAAATGAGCTTGATTTCTGATTTTGACAGGTCAGTTTTTGAGACTGCCTTGGGCTTCAAACAGTTGATTATGATCTTATGCAAGATCACAGACCGTCTGGACAAGTCAGAGTAGGAAAGATGGCGCTTGGATCCTTGAGCAAAGTTTGGATTTTCAGAGACCACCTTGGAAGCATCTTCTATGCTCACATCCAGTGGAGAGAAATTGAAATGTTTTACTCCAATAATCAATGCCAACTCCTTCGCTTTTAAATCAAACTTTTTGTCACCAACAGTGAATTGAATCTAGTTGGGTGACAAAATGGAAAGATTAGAGTAAAAGTATGCAGTGAGTTCAGCATAGACATTTGCAGATTGTAAACAAAATTCAAGAATGCCCAATTTTGCAAACAAGTGCTCTACTGAAATACCAGCCTTTTCTAGGTAGTCGAAATCCACAGTCCTATGGTTCATGACCCCTCGAGCAAGTAACAACTTATAACAGACATTATGCTCAGTACTTCTGAACAATCCTCCTGTACCTGGCACACTAGATGCTATTCTCACCTTCATTTCAAAAATATCAAAAAATCGAGCATCATCATCACGAACAACAAATTTTGAGGCACTTGTGGACTTAGGGCTTATAGGAACAGATTTCTTTTCAGAAGGAGTAGATGATTCTCCGACTTTCTCCTTGCCCTTTCTGGAAGAATGCTCTTTTGGGGTAGAGCTAGCTGGAACTTGATCAGATTTAGTGCAAAAAAGAGAATAATTTTCCACAAGATGTGCTTCAGATTGAAAACCGTTGTCTTTCAGACATTCATGAAGGATCGACGCAGAAGCATTATTCCTTTTCAACCTTTGATAAACTTCCCACACAAGTTTGATGCTTCGGAAGCGAAAATCAGTTTTACCGGACGATTTGGGTGGCGACGATCGCTGAGGTGGTGTCGCTTTAGAAGGGTCTTCATGATGGTCCGACTCTATGTTTGAAATCTCCATATACTCCGCCGGTGCTGTAGACTTGGAGTCTTGGTCGAGAATACGTGAAGATCTTTGACGGGCCACCATCTTGAACGGCATTTTGATCACTTTTGGAGTGAAAAGATTAGATTTTTGGAGAAAGAAGAGAAGAAGGCGATTCTGAGTATCGAGAGGTTTTGGAGAGAAAAAGTTCGTACGATAGGATTTTGAAAAGAAAAGGACGGGTTTATAAAGGAGGAGGATAGGTTTTGGAAGGAAAACTTATTTTTAGAAAATATAAAAAGAGATTCCAAAAATGTAGGAAGGAAATATACTTGATGAAGCACAAACACTCATGATAATATATTAAGCACAATTAATCAGATAAATTAGAATACGTACCTGATTTGCTTCCTAAAGTAACGATTATGAAAATATCCTGCCAAAAATGCCAAAAATATACCCGCCAAAATTTGAATAAAGGACGTACCTTTCTTTGTGAGTCTGAAAAATGTTCAGACTGAGAATATTTGAGTCTGAAAAATTCCTGTCTATCAAACACTTCAAGTAAATGGATAAGTGATGCACAGTTTGTTTCTTATGAACTCAACTGAAGATTTTTCAAGAGATTTTGTGAATATATCAGCTAATTGATTCTTAGAATCAATGAATTGAATATTCACATCACCATTTTGAACATGATCTCGAATAAAATGATGCTTGATTTCAATATGCTTAGCACGTGAATGAAGAATAGGGTTCTTGGTCAAATTGATAGCACTTGTGTTGTCACATTTGATTGCAACACTTGAATCTTCAATAGCATAGTCTCGCAACTGTTGCTTCATCCACAGAATCTGTGCACACAACTTCCCAAAGCTACATATTCCGCCTGCGTAGAAAATGCAAGCGTATTTTGCTTCTTTGAGTACCGGGATACCAACATATTCCCAAGCAGTTGACATGTACCTGTAGTACTTTTCCTGTCCACTTTACATCCAGCGAGATCAGCATCAGAATAACCAGTAAGAGTAAAATCTGAATCTTCGGAATACCAAAGACCTAACATTGGATAAGTTCCAATGTATTTGATTATCCTCTTTACTGCATAAAAATGTGATTCCTTTGGGTCTGATTGAAATCTTGCACACATACATACACTGAACAATATATCAGGTCTAAATGCAGTAAGATATAATAATGATCCTATCATGCTTCTATATACCTTCTGATCAACCTTTTTACCATTTTGATCTTTGTCCAGTTTGGATGATTGAGACATGGGAATGTCTGTCTTCTTGCAATTTTGCAAACCAAACTTCTTGACAATCTCCTTTGCATACTTCTCTTGGCAAATGAATATACCCCCTTTGGTTTGTTTCACTTGTAGGCCAAGAAAGAATGTTAATTCTCCCATCATGCTCATCTCGAACTCATTCTGCATATTCTTAGAAAATTCTTTGCAAAGTAGTTCGTTAGAGGATCCAAAGATGATATCATCAACATAAATTTGAACAAGTAAAAATCCTTACATTTTCTCTTAATAAATAAAGTTGTATCAACCTTACCTTTGGCGAAATCATTTTGCAGAAGGAAGTTACTTAACCTTTCATACCAAGCACGAGGTGCTTGTTTCAGACCATAAAGGGCCTTTTTGAGTTTATAGACATGATCAGTCTTCCTTGGTTCTTCAAAGCCAGGTGGTTGTTCAACATATACTTCTTCTTTGATATATCCATTCAGGAAGGCACTTTTCACGTCCATCTGAAACAATTTAAAGTTATGGAAACAAGCATAAGCTAATAGTAGCCTAATGGCTTCTAACCTTGCAACTGGTGCATATGTTTCATCATAATCTATGCCTTCTTCTTGAGAATAGCCTTTTGCTACCAGTCTTGCTTTGTTTCTTGTGACTTTCCCTTTGTCATCCAGTTTGTTTCTGAATACCCATTTTGTTCCAATTACTTGATGATTTTTGGGTCTTGGCACAAGCTCCCGTACTTTATTGATTCTGAACTGCTGAAGTTCCTCCTGCATAGCTTCGATCCAGCTTTCATCCGATAATGCTTCACCAACTTCTTTTGGTTCTATTTCTGATATCAACGCCAAGTTGCTGATGTTCTCTTTGTGTTTAGATCTAGTCTTGATACCATCTTCTATTTCTCCAATGATGAGGTTCTTCAGATGACTGGATTTATGTTTCCAGTTTTTGTCAAATCTTTCCTTCTGAATATCTGTAGACTCTGAAGGTTCTGGTTGAGTCTGGATTATATCTTCTATTTCTTCTTCTACAGATTCTATGATCTTTGGAGATTCTTGTTGAGCTTCTGATAACTCTTGAATGTTGGGAGATGGTTCAGATTCATCTTTGTGAGTCTGAATATTTTCATCAAACCTTACATTCATTGTTTCTTCTACAGTCTGAGAATTCTTGTTGAAGACTCTGTATGCCTTACTTGTAGTAGAATATCCAAGGAAAAATCCTTCATCTGCTTTCTCATCAAACTTACCAGGGCGATCATTTGGATTTTTGAGAATAAAAAATTTACAACCAAACACACGAAAATATGAAATATTGGGCTTTCTACCTTTGTAAAGCTCATAGGGGTTTTCTCAAGAATGGGTCTGAGAAAAGCTCTGTTAATGATATAACATGCTGTAAAAATTGCATCTGCCCAGAAATGAAAAGGAATCTTGCTTTCAATCAACAAAGTTCTTGCCATTTCTTGCAAAGAACGATTTTTCCTTTCCACAACACCATTTTGTTATGGTGTATAAGGAGTAGAAAAATTGTGTTGAAAACCATTTTCCTCACAGAATTCTGAAAAACTTTGATTTTCAAATTCTCCCCCATGATCAGTTTTAATGCAGGAAATGGTATAGTCCTTTTCATTCTGAATTCTTTTTGCAAATTTTGAAAAATATGAAAATGCTTCATTTTTATGAGCAAGGAAGAACACCCAAGAAATCTTGTGAAGTCATCAACAATAACTAAACAATATTTCTTACCACAAATACTTTGTGTTCTGGTTGGTCCAAATAGATCCATATGAAGAAGCTGCAAAGCACGATTAGTGGAAACATGATGTATAGACTTAAAAGAGCTTCTTACTTGTTTTCCTAGAGTGCAGGCATTGCATAACTCTGTTTTCTTGTATTTCAAATCTGGCAGACCTCGAACCTGTTTCTTGTTTGAGATCTTTGAGATTTGTTTCATACTGATATGCCCCAATCTTCTGTGCCATAGATCTTCATCTTCTTTGATTGAAATCAAGCAATGAGTGGAATTTGGATTGACATCTAGAAGATAAATATTGCCATGTCTTCTTCCTGTGAATGTTTGAGAAGAATCTTTGCTTGTTCCTGAGCATGTATCTTCTTGAAAGTTGATTCTGAAACCTGTATCACATAGTTGGCTTATGCTGTGATCAGGTTGTAGTTGAGTCCTTTTACCAATGAAACATCATTAATTGTGAGTCCTCCAATTTCAACCGTTCCTTTGCCAACTATTTTTCCTTTGTTATTTCCTCCAAAAGAAACTTTTCCACCATTTAGGTTTTGTAGTTCAACAAATATGCTCGGATCTCCTGTCATATGTCTAGAACATTCACTGTCTAGGTACCACTTTCTTTTTCTCTTCGTGGTAACCTGCAAAAATTACAACATCTCAAGTTTTCTTTGGTACCCAAATTTGTTTGGGTCCTTGAGGATTAGTATAGGCTGTCTTAACAAAGTCTCTTCGAACAGGTCTCCAGACTTTAGGACATTCATTCTCAAAATGTTGTGGATCTCCACATTTTGAGCACCTGAGTGCACTTCGGCCAACAGGTTTGACGAAATTCCTTTTGAAATGGTTTTTATAAGCTTGTCGAGGAGGTCTTTGTCTTAATCTCTCCTTGACCTTTGGAAAATCAATCAAGCTATCACCTTCCTTCACAAATCCGAGACCAGATTTGTTATAGTAAGGGATTTGGATAGAAAGGATATGCTTCAAGGTTTCTGAACCTTTTGAAAACTTAGAAGTAATTTCTAAAACTTCCTTTTTCAAAACAGCATTTTCTTTGGAAAGAAAATCTCGACTTTCCTTGATTTGACGAAATTCCTTTTTGAAGGAAATCGATTTTTTCTTTTTGAGAAACATCCTGTTGCCTCAGTGATGAATTTTCCTTTTTCAAAGAAGAGATTCTTTTAAGAGCAGTCTTAAATTCAAAACATAATTCATCAATATAATTTGATACTTCAATAGGCATATCAGAATGCTTTACCTCAATTTCTACTTTAGGATCGAATCGAATCGAGATCGAGTAAGTCTCGAGTCGACTTAGCCATTAGACGAAAATTAGAGATATCTTCATCACTTGTCTTCGCACTCGTATCACTCCGGTTTCGCTTTTAAGGCCTTCTTTGCTTTTTCAAATTTGGTCTTCTTTTTCAGAAGTGGACAATTTGGTTTGATATGTCCACGTTTCTTACAGTGAAAGCATATAACATCCTTTGATCTCTCTGTTTCATCGAAAGACTTCTTCTTCTCAAAAGGCTTCTTACCTTTGAGGTTTCTTCCTTTGATCTTCATCTTATTATACTTCTTTATGAAGAGAGCTAGTTCTTCATCGTCAACATCTTCATCTTCAGAATCTGCATCAGAGTCAATGTTAGTTTTTAATGCAATTGACTTATTAACTTTGGATTCATTTTCCTCGTTCCGATGCTCAATCTCATATGATTGAAGAGTTCCAATCAACTCATTTACTGATAGAGGCTTGATCATTTGTATCTCTCGAAGAGATGTTTTGATATTATCCCACTTCATTGTCAGTCCTCTTAGTAGTTTGTTGACTTTCATTGCATCTGGGACTGGTTGTCCTTGATATGCAAGACCGTTTACTATGTCAGTAAACCTGTCATACATATCAGCAATTGATTCTTCAAGTTTCATTTTGAAGGATTCATATTGACTAAGCAAAAGATTGATTTGAGTTTCCTTGGCTCGATCCGTTCCTTCATAAGTAATGTGGAACGTATCCCAGATTTCCTTAGCTGATTCACAAGCAGCAATTTTTTTATATTCAATAGGAGATAAGGCACAATATAAATAATAAATTGCTTTGGAATCTAAGTTTTCTCTTTTGGATATCTCAGTCTGAGATAGTGGAGGATCTGCTGCTTTGCTAGCATCTGCCTTTTCTTTTGAATCAGAAGATTTTGGATTGACTCCTCTGATGATGACATCCCGTTGCATGTGATCAATTGACTTTATGAATGCCTTCATCTTATTCTTCCAGACACTATATTCCTTGCCATCGAAATATGGTGATCTATTATTGCTCTGTCCTTCAATGAGCCCTGGAGCACCAAAGCTAGCTATGCAGATCGTTAGCTCAGAAGTAAAACACTTCAATAAATGAGCAACCTGCTCTGATACCAATTGATGTAGCTAGCAAGGATCACCTAAAGGGGGGTGAATAGGTGATCTTAAATAATTTTTGATAATTTATGCGGAAACAAAACAAATCACAGAAGAGTCTGAATAAAATTCAGATTCAAGACAGATTGTATAGACTGTGCTCTTGATGTGCAGAATGTAAAGTAAGAGATGAGGGATAGAGAATCGCACACAAGTTTATAGTGGTTCGGCTTATAGCAAGCCTACGTCCACTCTCCCACGCGTGACACCCTACGGGTGGATTTCACTATGTAATCAAGAGGAATTACAACTTCGAGTGTTAGCACTCTTGTGTATGATAGGACTCTCCGTCTCACACAATCACTCTTACAAAGTATCCCTCAAGATCTTAATGTTTGGCTCAGAAAGATAAGACAAATGATCGGAGTATCTTCAGACTTTGGACTTGATGATTCTTGATTTTGTTCTTCCTTCTGCTGCTCGTTGATCTCCTTAAATACTCCTCCACTTCCAAACTAACCGTTGAACAGCTTTCAGAGGATCATCTTCCAATCTTCACGTTAGACAGATTTGTATAGAAATGATTGAGTAGCCGTTGGATGACAGATTCTGAATCCCGCCGATTCTGGTCGCCCATACAATCAGAATCTTGGTTTTCATAAGTAGAGCTTTATCCGTTGTAATGCATGCTTGTCGTAATCTTTGATTGTCAATCAATTTGATTGAGATCAAAGCTTTCCTTCTGTGAAATCCATACCAGATCACTAGCTGTTATGTTTCGTTCTGAATTCTGCATGTGAAGAATTTATGCGTCTACGTCTGCTTCTGAAAAATTTCAGCTTCTGCATCTGCTTCTGAAAATTCCTCCGTCTGCGTCTGAATAATTTCAGGGTCTGAGTCTCAGAACTTAGATTATGTGGGTCTGCAATAATGTATTTACCAGCTTGTAAAGTCTGAAAAACTTCCTTCTAAGCTTCCAGAATATACATACCTGGAATAAATTAGTTCAGAATAAGTATCAGATTTATAATAACATGGAAGGTTTTGTCAACTTCAAAATCAATAGGAGTTTTCCTCAACAGAACGAACAAAGAGATTGAACAAGGTGGTTAATTTTCCGACATACATGTTTGTCCGTCCTCACTCACCCTACTTTCACTGACATGGAAGTTGAAGAAGCAAAAGAGGAAGAAGAGGCATAAGAACAAGCTGATTCAACAATCTAGAACAGCGGGTTGTTGAAGGGGTTGAAGGACAAGAATGCCTCCTCAAAGCCACAACCGAAAAAGGTATTTAAACCATACTACAATAAAATTGTTCAACTATAGGCATGTCGCGACCTCCCCAAACCGGTCTCACCACCTAACGGATTTGGCTAATGGATTACTAAGTTAAACCTAGCTCGAGCTCTCTCAAGCCCATACTAACTCGCGACTTAAGGTTACGTTTAAGTTATTAACAAGCAAATCAATTTCATCTAGAAGTCATCACTAATCAGTTTTTAGTGAGTCGATTAGACACCCAAGTAAAGCATGGGAGAAATACTTCACTTCTACGAACCAGAGATTCAATGAGTACAGGGACTTGATTACACTAATTGATCAACTAGTGCCCTTTCGGTACCTAACATTGTTCAATTACCGCCTAACGTGTTTACACTAATTGGGAGTCTCAAAATTCCATTCCTAACCAAGCTAGGGAAAGCAACAATCAACACATGAATCCAACATGCATAATCAACCACATGCAAGGTTAAATTAAACGCGCAATTCAAAGTGTGTGAATCAAGCAAGGTGCAATCAAACATGACGCTAATCACACAAAGAATCCAAAAAGGGGCAAGAAAGGCCAATTCCAAAGCCCAAACAATATTTTTTATTTTTCGGATTTTTTGGAAATTTTCTGATTCTTTTAAATTAATTTTCTGATTTTTTAATTTTTTTAATTTTTTAATGTTTTTTATTAATAAAATAAGCATTCCGGACCGGGTCCCCTGACGGGACCCCCCTTTTTCTATTTCTTTTCTAATTTTTTTTATTATTTTCCCCCTTTTCCTTTCTCTTTCTTTTCTTGTTTCTTGTTTCTTTTTCTATTTTTTTTACTTTTCTTCCCCTTTTGGACGTCTTCTCCCCACTCCCCAGGACGTCTTCTCCTTCATGGACTCGCCGAGAGTTCACTGGAAACGCCCTCTTCAACCCTCGCCGAGACCACGTCGGGCATGCCCACCGCCGGCCATCGGCTCAGGCCACCACCGCCGGCGACGGACGCTGGCCTTACGTCGCCACCACCGGCCAACACCAAATCGTCGGCCACCGTATTTCGACCACTAAAAACTATCATGCCGCTTCCTTCTCCGAATCAGTATTTCTCAAGCAAGAAATGTTCCAGCAGAACGAACACGCATATGCACATTGACACAAAGAAGAAAAGACCGACTGAAGCGGCCTCAAACCGCCGGCATCACCAGCGATGAGAAGCTTCCAGGCGAGGGGGGAGGTGGACACATTGCCGACTCGAACCGGAGTTAATATGCCACCAATCAAAGAAATCACAGAGAAAACACAAAGGCAGACACCATTCGACAAATATGAGAACTAATCAAGCATAAAAATCAATTCCAAGCACCGATTCCACAAAAAATGATTCGGACCTTCATTTAGACATTTCACCGAGCATGTGATGTGCGAGTTCAGAAAAATGGTCTAGAGTGAGATTCAATGCGATCTTTGGATTAGTTGTGATGTATAAGGATCTAGAAATCCATATCTCATCAGAATATGGTCAGAGCTTTCAATGAAACGCTAAAAAAAACATGACCAGATTTAACGTTCTAAGGTTGTACTGTCCCAGTGGGGCATTTTGTCAAACATGTGAGGTGTGGCCGAAAAATGAAGAAACAAGCTCGCTTTTAGCAAAATATGGCCTATTCTCGGTGTGAAACGTTTAAAACAGCTTCTTTGAGTGTCAAACGAACACGAGCATCCATCGACGGGGCCGGGCGATCAACGAATAGGCTCGATGTGCCCGGCACCCAAGAGGCAGGGGAAGGGGATGAAGACCTACCTGGTTCACAGCTGACTGAGGTGACGCACTACGGCTAGAGGTTCGACGGCGACTCGGGCGACCCTCCGGCGAGCAGGCGAGGCTCTCAATTCTCTGACTCCCCTTAAGTTCTCTTCCGGTCTCTCTCGAATTCTCTCCTTTTCTCAAAAACTCCCCCGCCTGCTTCACCCCCTCTGCCCTTTTTTAGTGTGTGTAGAACGTCCCCTTTTGGTGAATGGACTGCACGGTCAAATAGAGAGAGAGCCCTTCATGTCAGTCAAAGAAAGAAGAAAGCTTCTTCTTTTTTTGTCATTTTCTTTTTGACTTCTCCTTTCCCTTCCTTTTGCTTCTCTTCCCGGGAGCCGCCACTCTGGACGTGTATTCCCCGAGAGAAAGAAGATGGCCTTCCCCCCTTTTGTCTCTTCTTCCGCTCTTCTCTGGTTTCTTTCTTGCAGAAAATGTGCAAATCAATTTCTTGTGTCCTTTCTTCCTATTTCTTCTTTTGTGAAAGTGTGCATGGAGACCAATGGGGAAGCATGCCTGTCTACGGGGAGGATAGCGTCCCCTTTTGTCTTCTCTCTTTTACTTTGTCTTTTTTCTTTTTTTAAAAAATTTTTTTATAATGATTTTTTAAATAAAATAAAAAAATGAAATAAACTAAAAGGAAAATATGTTTAACTAAATTCTATTAATGCAAATGCACCTAATATCTATGTGCCATGTAATTTAATGAAAATATTTTTGCTTAGGGGTTCAAAATTAATTCCTAGTTTTTCTATGCACTTAAACTTTAAATGACTAGACAAAATTTTGGTGTCAACAAGACATTCTTTACTAAGGAATGTCATTGAGAGATCATTTGCAGCATTAACGAATCGCTTCTTCATTTTGAGACACATGCCTTCATTTATAATTCGAAAGCAAGCACATATTGTAATTACATGTTGTGCTATCCATAATTACATCCGTGATCAAGATACGAAGGCAAACAACTTTTCCATATATGGAGTTCCGGAGTACCCATTTGGACCTACACAAGATGAGGTTACAGACGATACATTGACCGACGAGGGAACCGAGATGAATATGCTTAGAAAAAGTATTGCCAATAAAATAGTAAGGGATGACAATATGTTGGAGATTACACGAATTTCTGTTCTAGAAAATAGAAATTTTATGATGTTATAAAACGAATTTTTGTCTCGGGAACAGAGATTTTGTGTCACTATTAAACGATTTTCTCTACTCAAAAACTCGTCCAGTGAATATAATCTATTTTTTGACAAAAATTATTCCCAAGAATAAAATAGTTATCATTTATGCCTTTATGTGCCTCATGTAGTAGAATGTAAGGGTGAGCATGAGTCCAGGGTGAAACCGAACCGATGAGTCCTGTTCGATTCTCTATCCCAGGGAGGGAGGTTCCGGTTCTCGGTTCCATTTTTTTAGGAACCGCCAGTTTTGGTTCGGTTCCTGATTCCCATAGGAATTGGAACCGGAAACTGAACTGGGAACCGAGAACCAGGAATGGAACCGAGAACCAAGAACCCCCAATATCTAAAATCCCTAATTTTTTTACTACTCCTCACTTCTTAGCTCTTAAATTATCATCTCCGTCTGCATGCTCATTACTTTACTTAACTTGTCATGTAGAACATTTCCTAAGGTTTGTTTAGACCTATGATTTATTGTGGTTTTGGAGTACCCACCATTCACATGCTCATTGCTTTGTTTAACTTGTTATGTTTGGGTATTCATTGTCATTTAGTGAGGTCAATTGTTTTCGTAATTCACTCTTTCAAGAAACATCTTAAGTTTGATGGTTGCATAGTTTGAACCATAGTGATAATGGATGGTAGAAGGAGAAAAGAAAAAATTGTAGTTGCAGTTGCAAATAATCAATAGATGACATTTCAATTTTTAATTTAAAACTATTATTAAATTATCAACTATGATTATTGTTTCTTTGATTTTAAGTGGTCAGAGTTTGGAACAAATTTTCATGGATGTTTGAGGATCAAAAACTCATTTTTCTTTCCTTTTTCCTGCTTCCCATTTTGTTTGTAGTCCTAGATATGGATATTGTCTTGATCGACATGCTAATCCCTCATGAATTCTGTTGCGTATCGATTCACACAATAACTTCTCATTTTAATTATATTTAGTTTAATCGTAATGCTAGAAAAATTAGTCTTTTGTATATTTTTTTTATGAATGATAAACTTATTCGGTATTATTGCGTTCATTTTCATTTTGTTTAACTAAAAATGAAATAAAAAAAAAACTGTTGGACCCTGGAACCTATAACAGGGTAGGTTCTAGGTTCCAAGTTCCGACAGGTAGGTTTTAGATTCCAAAAGATGAGGAACCTGTACTCGAGGGTAGGTTCCAGGTTCGAGGTGAAACTTATAAGGAACCTAGAACCGAGGTGAAACTTATAAGGATTCTAGAACCGCTCATAACTCCTAGTAGAATTACTTCTTCAAACCACCTGCGTATAGAAGGCCCAATAAGCGGATTTCGAATGCCCAAGCCCATGTAGAAAAGCCCAGTTTCGTCCTCTGCGATCGCGTCTTCTTCTTCCTCTTCGCAGCCGGTGAAACCCTAACCGCCATTGCCATTTTGAAGAAGAAACCAGAGACCAAAGACGAATTGAGACACCCTCTATTGATTGGCGATGAGCCCTCGATGATCACTGGACTGATAACTAATTTCCGGATTCATCTAAATTAATCGGGCAATTTGAATCTTCAGCAAATTCTTTACTCCAACTTTAAATTGAAAGATCAGAAGCTGAATCTGATGGATTCAAAACCCGTCAGCGATTATGGTGCTGCTCCAAGGAAGGTTGGTTCATGCCCTTCTTGGGTTTTTTTTATTTATTCATTTGATATTTGTTATTTTCAGCTAAATGACAATTGCATTGGCTGGGGATGGTGTTCCTTGTTTTTTTTGTTTCTTGGGTAATGAATGTTTTGTGCTGTGATGTTGCAGGTGAGATTTGCACCTAAAGCTCCTCCAGTTCGAAGGCCAAAACCTGCTGTTGTCAAGACGTATGGAATAACCTTTCTGGGTTTCATGGCATTGCTCATGGCATTGCTTTACTGAATCATCAAAGCACTTCAATTGATCACAGCCTTGTGTTGCTTCGCAGAGAAGTTAGAGATGAGGACGACGACGAAGCGAAGGCCAAGGACTTGCTCCGGCACTTCAATGTGCGTCTACGTTTATATCACTCTGTTTTGTCGACGTGCAGTCTCTTGTGGATGTGTTTAACTATTTTGCATATGGGTTCTTTCTGAAACTTGACTTTTGATGTCATTGATCACAGGAAGGTATCTTGAAGGAGAAGCCCAAATTTGAGAGAAAAGGTGCATCTTTTATTAACATTTCGTATTATGGTTTCTGATGATGAAAGTGTTAGCTGTGAAATGATGCGATGCTTGTTTGTGTTGGTCGTCATGACCGTGGCCTTTGGAGATAGATAACAGAGGAAAAGAACATAGGAAGAACATACATGTTAGCTAATGGTGTTCGGAAATCCCGTAAATATTTGCTCGTGTTTCGTACTTCATAGATGTGAATAATAGTGAACTTAGAAGTACATTAGCATGACCTAGACTTTTGCTCTGGATTGCTAATTCTTGCCTTCTATTGCAATTTTAGATCCTTGCCATATGTCCTCCAATGAAGGAAGAAATTTAACATTTAGCCATCAGAAGTACTAGTGTATGGTTTTGCCTTCATAAATAAATGAAAGCATTTGGTTATGGAGGCTTGTGGATTTGGTTACATTGGGTTTTGACTTGTGGATTTTACAGTGGCTCCATCGCAAATTGCATTTGGTTATGGAGGGACTTCAAGTTCGTTAAAATCATATCATGCTCAAAGGGATCAAAATAATGTTAATTCATATCAAGGTTCAACTTCTGACTCAAAAACTTAGCCTCCTCCATGCTTACTTAAGCTGCAATTATCCTTTCAAACTTATTAGATTCGTGGTCTTTATAGGTAGTTCCAGTGGTCCCGGCCTGAGAGGGGAGAAAGAATACAGAGAACCATGGGTTGGTAAATCATGCAATGACATGTTTCTACTTGGTTAGTTGTTCAAGAATTAAAGTTTCTTTTCTTACTTAACTCTTTGGCAGGACTATTACAGTTACTATCCTGTAACTCTTCCTCTAAGGAGACCATATTCAGGAAATCCAGGTACACTATCCAGTTTATTTCAGTTGAAAATTTACAACTCCTAATTATACCTTTATATCCACTGGCATAGTTGTGGCTTTTGATATGTCACCATTTTTAGTTCACAAATAATTAGCACAATGTATTGATTTTGTCATAACTCCAAAATATCTGCAACACTGTGTTTTTACTTGCAGAACTTCTTGATGAAGAGGAGTTTGGGGAGGCCTCAAGTAGTGTGACTTATGATGAAACTATACTAAACTCAGCCACGGAACTTGGCCTAATGGTTAGTATTTTGATGAGTAAAAATCAACTGGGATCTGAACTAGTCGTAACTAAGGAAAGTGCCATGACAAATGTAGGACAGTCAGGATGACGGAAGTTTGGAACCTAGTATGTTCTTTATTCAGTTACCTCCAACAATCCCGATGGCAAAGCGTTTGACGGCTGCAGAAGGGAACGAGACAACCGAAAGCTCAACATCCTCCGAGGTTTTGGGTTGCTCGGAGAAAAGCTGCAGTTTGGATGAGTTGTCAGCAGGGTTGATGGGTAAAATGCTAGTGTATAGAAGTGGTGCTGTCAAGCTCAAGCTCGGTGATACTCTCTACGATGTGAGTACTTTTCAGAACCCACTTCATATATCATTTTGTTTCTCAATGCATGCAGAGGGACAATGTTCATGCCACTGATTTTGAGCATTAACTAATACGATTATATCGCAACTTTTTTCTCCTATTGAATCATCAGTTAAGACCATTATGGTCTTGAGGGGCAAAAGGATGTATGCTTATCTTATATTTGGGGTTCGGTGTAGGTATCCTCGGGTTTGGATTGTGTGTTTGCTCAGGATGTTGTGGCCATCAACAAAACAGAGAAGCACTTCTGTGTTGTCGGGGAGCTCAATAAGCGCGCCATTCTGACTCCAGATGTGGGCTCAATATTAGATGGCATGAATGAATTATGACCATTTTTCCTTCATTCAGGTACATTTTTGCAACACAATAACGCGTGAGCGTATGATTAAATTTTGTAAACGTGAGGTTATGGTGTTGAGGTGGGGAGTTGAATTGACAATTCCCACAATAGTTCGGCTGTGAGTGAGAGAGGTCAAATTGCTCTTGTTGTCCTTCAGCTTCCTTTTTTCATCACGTAGACAATCAAGTTTTGTTCTTTCCCAATCAAAGGGACAATGTCACTCTAATTGAAGAGTCTATGACATTCAGCTTGTAGGCCCAATCACCTATCCTGCTTGTAAGGCCCAAAAAACTTAGCAAGCAAGAAATGAGGACATTGGCAAAACTTGTCTTCTAATGCTGGAGAAAGACATGAGGGAGCATTAAAGGGGAAGGTAGGTCATGTGACAGCTTTATTCGTGTACGTCGACGCCACATAATTTTCATGCTTAGGTCTATGCTTATAGAGCAACTCGCGACCCGAATCTTGCCACAACTAAGGGCAGGTGGTGTAGCGGGCACAGCCAGTCCGGCTCAACCGGTCTTTGAGATTGGTAGATAGAGAGAGAGTTGGAGAGAGAAGGCGGATTTGTCGATGAATAGAGAAATAGAGAGAAGAGATGCTGAGGACATTATCAGTGACCACGATTAAGACTGCAATCGATTCCATGGGGCTATGGTCATTGTCAATGTTGAATGATCTTTACTTACCATATTGAGGAAAATTTGTGTATTTGGGACTGCAGTTAGCACTGCCGTTTACCAACTTGGCATGAATCTGACCCAAAGAAAAAATAAAATTGCCACTAAACAACTGAAATACCCGCCAAGAGAGGGACTAAAATGATAGCAAGCCGCACATGAGGGTTGAAATGAAAACGTATATAATAGTGTGGGATCAAAATGAGAACTTCCCCAAAGTTTAGGGACGAAAAGTAAAGTTTTTTCCTTTCTAGATCTTCTTTTGACGCTATATCCATTGGTCAGTTCTATTAACCACTAATGATAAGTCTAGCTCCAATAAAGTAAATCTAATTATTCTAATTATTTTTTTATCATATCATTAAGAAAGTCAGAAACAAAATAACAAAAGTTACAAATACATTTCAGGCAAAACTCCAAATAAGAGCTTGAAATGGGATCTTTTCTTAAAAAAGAGTCCAAAATGAACATTGTTTTAAATAAGGAGTTGAAATGGACGAGTCAATTTCCCATAAAAAAATGAATTGAATAAGTCAATCTCAAATAAAGGCTTAATCACGTCGGCCGAAAAAGGCTATTATTTGAAGCAAAGTCCACTTTGCGCCTTTATTTAAAGAAATCACTCTACTTCGGAACTTTATTTGAAACAAAATTCACTTTAGCCGTCATTTGAGAAATTCACTCTACTTCGGACTCTTATTTGAAAATTTCTCTACATTTTGAAAAACTACGGTCACCAATTAAAAATCACCATTTTACAGAAAGAATTTGTAAATTTGAAAAGATGTATGGTGATTCCAAAGTCGTTCACCTGCGAATTGGCAATAGAAAACGAGCAGAATTGGTGACATTGTTGGGACCCATTTGAACGGGGGCCATGTTGTAATAAAACCCTTGTCCTACCGTGCAATAATGCCAATCTTTCTCGACCTTTCCATTGCATTGATTAGTGACATACACCACACCCACACACACAACGGACCGATCATTTAAAGGGTCAGAACATGATGCCTCCTCAACGGATGCAGAGACAACATCTTTCAACGTCAAAAACGTCACCATCGCGCCAACATGAAACGCTTCAGAAGAGCCAAGAGGAACCAAAAGCCAAAAAGGACGGAGGGAAAGAGAAAACAGAAAGTTGCTGTCAATACCAAGTAATAGTAGCAGCAGCAGCAGTAGTAGTCCTTGGATGATTCCTCTAAGGTGCCTACCAGATTTTATTGCCAGCCGCCTTGAATCATTATGCATTTGAATTATCCTAACCATCGCAAGGATTGTTGCTGTCCTGTTGTCAACGAAACGTAGGCTGTCGATTTCTTTTACTATGAATGTGGATGCTGGTACAAAGCAAAGGGCTATGGTTTGGTCCATCCTCAACGAGTATATTTTCGCAAATTTGACATCTAAATAGGGGTTACGTTACATAGCCTCGGTGTAGAACGCTGGCTCGTTCCTGCATCTTTCCCTCTCCTCGCCTCGGTCAAGTGCGGCCCTCTACTCGCCGCCGCCGTCGTCGCTACTCTACGGCCGCTGAGGCTATCGTCGTTGCTTTATCAGTGATCATTGTCGTCGTTCTCTAGTTCGTACTCTTCGCGCGTGCGCATGCGTTTTGTTTGTGTGTGAGAGAGGAACCACAAAAACGTCGATGGGGGGCGCATCTGAACATTTATCGGTAACGTATGACAGTGGCGGGGACGGCACGCTGAAGATAAGGTTAGGGGCACATCAATCGTATGCCAGAGAGACAGAGAGAGACACAGATTTGTGACTAAAGTTATATACAAAAAAAAAAAACCAGTTGTGCAAGAGATTACTATACCTGTATTACATGATATTCGGGAAGTGCAATTCTGATGAATTCCATCCCATTGATAAAACATTTGGAAGTTAATTTCGCATCTAAAGAAAGTAGGAAGTCTCCATCATTTCTTCTTGACCATCATCTTAGGCGAGTTTTGCGAGCAGGAAGATTTTTCTTATCGGCATAAGGATATTATAAGTGCCAAAAGTTTCGTACGATGCTCACTTTAGTGTTAAAAATTTTCGCTAGCTCACTTAAGTGCCAAATTGGAAAAAAAAAACAATCACTTAAGTACTTTCGATGAGAAAATCTAGCCGAAAATATAACATAGCTTTTATAATAAAAACTGTAAAATGAGTTGGCTTTTTTTTATATTAAAAACCGGTCCATGTGAACATCCGAAACGCCGTGGCATGAGCCGACATGGGTAGCTTGCCTAAAGCGGCGCCGCACGACTCCCGGGAGCAAAAAAGACGTCGCACGAGGAAATTTGGATGGTAACCTGTTATGAATGAAGATCAATGAAGGATTCTAAGACTCTCGCAAAGATAATGCTCAGCGATGACGAAATCGAGCGGTGGAATCACTCGACAGAGGTTCTTGGCTGCGATTTAAGGTTTATATTTGGGGCAAAACTTAAAGACAATGTCGTTTAGGCAATAATATGCTGAATGAGCACGCCGGCGAGCCACGTCAGTTGGAGATATTAATAAAATATGGTCATGTCAGATTTCCAGCAACTCAAATTGGAGCTGATACTTAAGTAATATTTTTTCTTTAAAAGTGGTACTTAAGTTATCCGAAAAAAAACTTTTGACAATAAATTGAGCGTCATACGTAACTTTTGACACTTTTAATGTCCATTTGTCCTTTCTTATCAATATCTTGATATTGATATGAATTAGCATGCTTTTCACAGAATTTACGATACGGAATCGTGGGGTGTGTCCAAGTTCTGATCCAGGATATCATCTACATTATCATTACATACAAAAAAAAAATGGAGAATAATGATTTTATGGTTGAAGATCATACATTGCAACAATGGCAAAAGGGGTAAAAGATTTTTTTTTTGGCACCTAAGAAAATCTCAATCGCGTAGTTGGCTCTGCAACTGACAATATCTTCTTTGTTAATCATTTTCTTATTCTTGATTTCTTAAGACTCAAATGTCATCATCGCAAGATTACGGTGTAAATAATTGAACAATAATGTCGCAAGTAGTTTCTTTACTCTTGGCCAAAATTCAAAACCGTCACTCTATTTCAAAATCGGTCTCTTTTATTTATTTATTTATTTATTTTTAAATATAACGTTAGTTCTTCAGTTAAATTTGACTGCCGTGGTGTGGAGTTGGCTAAGTTGGATAATCGGAGGACACATGTCGCATTTTGATTGGCGCATGTGGTGCTGATTTGACTAATGTGATGCCAACGATGCTAATTTTTTTTTTAAATGGAGAGAGATAATTTACTAAACACCAAATCAACAAATATATATATATACATATATATGTATGTATATATGGAGAAGAGTTTCTCATCCTAGACTATGTTTAAATGCTTTACTGCCAAATACAGAGAGCATAGCTTTGTAATGTATCCTATAAACAAGCGCTTAAGTGTTTTGATCTGAAGGGTCAAGGCTTTAACAAGAATATTTTTATTTTTGAGAGTACTTCATCTAATAAGCTCGTCGAAAACCTAAAAAAATGGATCTCATCAAGATGATGTGAAATCTTGTTGAAGAAAGCTGTGCAAAAGGGGACATGCGAGTAAGTGGCTGAATTCAATTTGGAAATTGAGAATTAGTGGAATAGGCAGCGAAAATTGGGGAACTCCTTGCGAGCTCGTCGGAGATGAGGAGTTTCGCCCTGAATGCCAACATCTATGTCTTCTGCGCATCATCGCTCATATACTCTCTCCTTGGGTTTCACCATGGCCGCAAGCCTCGAAGCTCGCCAAATCTCCTACCTATGGGCCATAGCGATCAAGCTCTGGGCTCACAGCCGCTCTGGCCGCTCGAGCTCCGGACCTCGCCAAACCTCGTGCTCATGAACATCATGGTCAATCAAAGTATAGCCAAATTTTTCAACTCGTTAACGCTACCCTAACGAATTTCTTCTTCTAAACAACTGGGGCACAATCAATAACACCTTTTAAAAGATGCACGAACACTTGACCAAAAAAGAACACGTATAAGCATATGGTTTGAAATTTTCGAATCAAAATAGAGGGACCCTCCCTGATGACATTACGCCAATAATTAACGACCCCATCTGCCAAAATCACTCGTACTTTTCTTTTGGGCTTCTAGATGTTCTTCCACATTCGTATCACCATCACCATAGCTGTATAAAGCGTCTAATAATCAATCAATGTCGTCTTAAATTAATCACAAAGAGATCAACCTTAATATAAATTAGATTCTTAATCACTACCCCCCGCCGCCCCAACCCACCCCCCTCAAATGATTTTGCCTTGATGTAGGCGTCCCCCCAATGAGCATGTGCTGAACTTTATTATTTCGCGAAGAGACAAGACGTTGAACGGTTTGAATAAGAGGACCAAGGACCAGGAGGTGGTGTTCCCCCGTGGCACGTGCTGGCCATCATTGCAAAGAGTGTTTTCTTTTATATAAAACACCTGCCCCCCTGTCCAATGACATTGGAGTTAGGTTTCCTTTTGTTTTCTTCTTTTTTGGCTCTGCAATCTAGATACCAATCCCACTGCTCTGATGGAGCACGTACTCTGTCATTGACGCGCTTTTGGGTCCCAATCTCATATTGGACTACATGTAAAAGACTAGGTGCAAAAACAAAAGCATCCAAGGCTCCATGGTCTTGGGACCAAAGATAACCTGGCAAATATAGACTTGGGTTGGTCCACACTGAAGTGCAGTAAACGATGACAAGGCTGCGTGAATCTAGGATACCTAACGCTTGAAAAACGATTTTCATGGACATAGAAAGTAAACGTACAAAATATATCGTCGTTGAATTTAGTTCTCGGTCATATATAACAAAGTCTTTGTCATCGAGAGTGTTCATACCCTAAACGGGATTTGACTCACATAAGTTGTTAGACCTATGATGCCTACCGCGTGTTCTCGATTATGCATCTCTAAAACCATGCTCGATGGTTCGCAATCTTGAAACCGCGCCAGCTAAGAAGGAGGGCTACGTCGTCTCCTAATCGGATTCTTCCATGGCTTGGCTTGTGCGATGAGGACATTCAATTGGCATACCCTCTTGATGGTCGCGAAACGCGTCTACGATGCTAGCCCTAATCTAGCATTAGCTCGAAATATAAACCTTATGTAGTTAACTAGTTATGAACTAATTAAAGCTAATGAACACCTGTTATGAGTAATCATCTTCAAGATAAACAGTATACCCTCTTGATGGTCGCGAAACGCGTCTACGATGCTAGCCCTAATCTAGCATTAGCTCGAAATATAAACCTTATGTAGTTAACTAGTTATGAACTAATTAAAGCTAATGAACACCTGTTATGAGTAATCATCTTCAAGATAAACAGTATACCCTCTTGATGGTCGCGAAACGCGTCTACGATGCTAGCCCTAATCTAGCATTAGCTCGAAATATAAATGGTATGTAGTTAACTAGTGATATACACAAGTCATGAACTAATTAACGTTATGGGGCACCTGTTTGAATAATCACCTGGGCATATATCATGTAGACCATCTCATAGCATGAATTCCATAATGTTTCCGTGGTCATTTTTCAAGGTCTTGTGTCGGCATTTACTGAGCATCTAGCCCTTAGGTACATGTTATAATGAATATCTAGCAGCACACTTTGGTGGTATGGTCTCCATGGGATTGGGGGGGGTGGTGTGGTGTGGCGGAATAAATAATACAGATATCATTTTCACAATATGTTTAGGGTTTTGCAGACGATTAATATGGACCGTGAATGTAGTTTTGAGAAAGGTCATCTTCTTAGGCCAGGTTCGATTGTTTATAATATATGAAAGAAGCCGACCATGTGTGGTCTCATCTACTCCAGCGGCACGTTCTTTTGACTGGAGTACAACAACGGAAGCTACTCAGAATATTTCTAGGAAACATTGGGAGATTAGGTGGGATATTTTGCAGATTTTGAACTAATATGAGGACATCGAAGAGGCAAAAGCGAAGCGGAGTAGATGAAGATTTTGTACCTTTGGTAGATTTAGAATATTAGAGTTTGACATTCCCTTTATTTTAATTAAGTTAATTTAGTATATTTATTTAGTGTAGAATCTTTGAATTTGATGTTTCCGTATTTAGTTTTAAATTGTAGTCATGATGTCTTATTTGATATTACTAGCCAAGTTTTCTAGTCTTGTGGTTTTACACGTATAAATATAAACTTTATTTTCAATGTAATTGAACTTGTCCTTTGAATTAATAAAAAAATTGTGAGATTATTTTCTATGCACTTTGTGGGTGTACTTATTCCGGCATGCGTTCCGCGAGTGTTTACTCGTACTTTTCCTTATCACTGCGCGTTTGGAAGAGTGAAAGAGTTATGTTGATTTCAATAATTTTTCAGTTCATTATAAAAAAAGAAATTCGATCGATGTTAAATTTTGCCTTAATAAAGACTAAACAAAAAGAGAGGGAACCAAAAACATCTTTAGGTTATTTAACTTTGAGAATTATATCGTTTCATCTAATATGTTGGTAATCCAATGAGAGAAAAGTATGCAAGTCATATGAATAAGGATGGGTAAATTCGTGTGAGAGTTAATAAACTTTAGGCGTTTGTAAGAAAAACAAACAAAAGTCGATGAAATATGCAAAAGGTTGATAAATTAAAAGATAGTGAGTAACTCCAATGATGGTTGGTAATCCAAAAAAGAAAAGCTGGTTATTTAATTAGAAAAAGAACTGATAAGTCATTCAAAATAACATCGGTAAATTCATATAAATGTCTGTAAATTATAAATAAATTGCTTGGCAAGCAGATGATCAGCAAAAAGAAAAAAAATTACCAACAGTTTTCTGACACTTACTGATTTCTTCAAAAATCTACTTACGATCATCCCATCTAGAGGCATACTTATCTCTTTGGGTTATGGAATATCTATACTATATAAAAAACCAAATGAATATCAAAAGTCATAACACGTTCTAAAGTTTCCATACTTTTCCCTTTTGGCCGTAACCACTAGACAAAAGGGTACATAAAAGCTTAGGATTAGAGGTAATCAAGGTTCCTCCTTCTGCAAAAACGTGTCACTTCATCTGACCCCATTCTTTTGGTGGGATACGTACCAAGACAGACGAATTGGTCAACAACCCACTGATGCATCTCTTGGTAGGTCTACTCTGCTAATCATCGATGGAGAAAAAAATTTCACAAGTTCCACTAATTCCCAATCATTGTTTGTGTATCAGTAAAACAATTGTTGCAGCAGTGGAACTTCTATACTCCAATTGAGATCGACAGCGCTAATTACGAAAGAATGCTCACCGGCAGTGGACTCGATAAAAAGTACGGTATCTATGCACACTTTTCCGGTCGCCTGTCAATGCCCGCAAACCTATAACTTTGGCATCACATGCACTCTCATTTGTTCATCAAGCTTTTGCCAAAAAAGACCTCCGTCACAAAAAAATTTATTTTCCTATTTAAAAACTATGCTAAACCCAATTTAGACATTATACATCATTATGAAATGACAGATCGCCTTTTCTTGTTATTACTTTGTCGGAACAAGTTTCAAAAGCAATGGATCAGAACCACAAGTTCCAAAACCTCAATTATTAATTGTGGAGTGACCATGATCCCTCTCCATTAGTTTGAAGTAAGATTGTCTTGGCACGGGGTCGATTTTCACCAACGTCTCTTTGGCACGCTCCTAGCACGATTTTCCCCAACACATACACGTGAATTCGTAACTATTTCTCATGGCGAATATAGAGATTGTACTGGCACATACGCTAAATTTTCCTTCGAATGTGAAAAGCAGGAAATCAGGCATAATAGCTGAACTATCATGTAAATTTCTAACGAGAAATCAAAGTAGAATGGCCAGCTATGCTGTTCACCTTTATTATCTAGGTTTAGGTTATAGATTAGATTCACCTTGGAAAAATTAAACCACAATACTTCTAGTTGACAAAGCTGCGATGCTCATGTGATACCCTCCACCAAAGTCTTCTCTTTTATTTTATTTTCTGCAGTTGCCACTGTATACATTGCTACATACTCTATAGAAGTCCCTCTCCTTATTCAAATTATTCCACTTGACAGCCATTCCCCTTTATTGCAATCGAGAAATGGGGAGAGGGATTGAAGATTGGACCCCACATTTGCTTGATCATGAGCACACCCACTGAGGTTCCAACTCTGCACCAGCTCCTCTGAAAACATCATCGCTTGTTCGGAAGAGGAATTAGAAGAAGTTGATGAGGTATTATTGTAGGAGCCATAGTTGCAACAGTCGAAGCAGCGAAACTTGTCCGATAAGTCGGAGTTCAGGAGTTCCGCCAAGTCGATCTCGCCTAAATCGAAGTCCATTGCTAGATGATCTTCTCCACCAGCGAGACACGGTACTTTGCCATCTGCATTTTTGTTTTTCGCCATGGGCACGGCATTGGTCTGGGTGGCCGTGTCGGTGTCCAGGCAGCGATGTTGTTGTTGTTGGTGCATGACTTGGGGGCGGGCTTGGGGAGGAGTGAGGAGCAAAACCCTGGAGCACTTCAGGGCCTTGGTCCTCACCACTTGGGTTGCTGGTTGAGAGTTGGTTATGATCTTGGACTTCATGATCTTGGTCTCTTTCGTTGGCTTCGGCTGGTCTTTCACCTTCTTGCTCACAATGGTGTTCCAGTAGTTCTTTATTTCATTGTCTGTTCGCCCTGGGAGCCGCCCCGCGATCAGAGACCACCTGACCAAAGCAAAAACAAATCCATGTACAGTAATTATCACCTTCCGGAGGATTTTCCACTAATTCTCAGCATTACAAACAGGAAGGGAATCAACGAAGAGCAATCAAGGTCGATACCTGTTGCCCAGGAGCTTGTGAAGCCTGATGATGAGCTCCTCCTCGTCCGCGGTTATGTTGCCTCGCTTGATGTCGGGTCTCAGATAATTCAACCACCTGAGCCTGCAACTCTTGCCGCATCTCTTCAAGCCTGTCTCGGACAAACAAAGAAAAACACGGTTTCTCGTGAGGCTTTCTAGGAATTTACCCAGACGACCCCCATGAACATTCTTGATCATCAAGCCCTGTCTCTACTTCCAGAAAACCAAAGCGAATGCGCCGGTGTTCTTACCTGCTTTCTTGGGGAGGTTCCTCCAGCCTCCCTCGCAGTGGGCTCGGATGTAATCCGTGAGAATCCTGTCCTCCTGAGCTGTCCAGGCTCCTCTGTTCAAGCCCTCCTTCTCGCAGCAAGGGCTTCTTCCCATTCTTGTGCTAACTCTTTTGGCTTCGTTGCGCGCGCGCGCGAGTATCGAACCAGTCTCTCCAAGTGGGAAGGAAAGAAACTGTAGCAGTTGTTGGGTGGACGTACGTGTTTTCTGAGTCTCCGTCTCCTATGCTCCCTCGGATCTTGGACAGGCCCGTACTTATAAGCGTAGCTTGTTTTTTTTTGGTTTTTTGTTGGTAATTCATTGCATCACGTATATTATTAGGAAACTGAGAAATTGTCCCCACCCCCAATTGGCGTGGTCCCCCATGCCTTTAAAATCAACGTGCCAATTTTTTTTTGTGGATATTCAAGTGGGTCGTCTTCCATTAGTTATCATGGGACCATTTTGATTGCGCAAATAATATCTGCATGAATAAGACCTCAGACAATGTATATTGACTTTACAAATTCAAATTGGTATTTCTTCTTGTATTTTCGGTCACGGAGTATTTCTTCAATAAGGGCGTAATACAAAACCTGTCGTATACGAGACAAGCATATAATTTTGGAGCACTTATATAAAATCACTATCTAAAATTTCTTGGCTTTGGCTCCGGTTGGTTGCATGATTAGGAGCGATGCGCTAGATTTTAACTTGCCATTGCCAACATGAACCGATCTAATCCTATGCCGACTCTATTTCACTGAAGGTAATGATGGACGATTCTATAAAACAAACACGGATACACTGAAAAATTTGGAAAGTTGCTGAGGCAAAAGTAAATGTCTCTAGCACGAAATTGCTAGCATATTTTGAAAATTTACCTATTAATTGGTGGAATTACCTATTGCTGAAAATTTACTTGTGGCCGGCGAGGGCGGCACTCGCCCAGCCCTCCCTGGGCATTGCCCACGGCCTATCTCCGGCCATTGCCTGAGACCAGTAGGTCACTGGCGAAAAGGAAAGAAAAAAACATAAAAGGAAAAAAATCCAAAAAAAAATTAAAAATATGTCCACGTCAACACCGACCACTCCACATAGGACGGCCGGCTCTGACTGGACCACCACATCAGCGTTTTCCGATCAAAATTGAACAGAAGGACTACATTGGCAAATCCTCAATAGGTTTAGGACTGAATTGATACAATTGAAAGGTTTAATATTGAATTGGCATAAGTGCAATAGGTTTAGAACCTTTTTCGGTAACCTTCCCCATAATTTATTGATATACGAACGGGACATGGAACACGACAGTACGTACAGGTTTGACCATTTCTTCATATCCTCATCGTGGCAGCACGGACGGCTCCAAACATCAGGGACGGTGGTCCTAAAAGTAGAAAACCTCAGCCTTCACTTCTCCACCGTTAATGTATTTCATGTATTTCCCAGCTCGTACTTCACATCCAAAACGTGTTGTGTCCGCCTGCGAGGGCATCTTGGCCGCTTTGATGGCCGCTCGATGCCGACGTGTGACACCAGCGAAAGCCAAACCACGTAATGCGAGGGGTCCCGAGCCCTTGTGGAGGAGAGCCGTCGCCATGGACAACAAAAAGCTCGCCGTGCTGGCCATCGTCAGAGCACGGTCCCTCTCCCTCCTATCTCTCTCTCTCTTTCACCGCTTTTTTCGCTGGCTAAGTACACATCACGGATCCGACCCAAAAAAAAAAAAGAAGGTATACAGTACGTATGCTTTGACCAGAAATAACAACTACATGCGTCGTTGTTTTTTTAAATAACACGAGCGGTATTCAACGGGGAGTTGAGCTTTCCACATCGCTTGTATCTGCCCTTCCTTGTATGATCTTCTCCCAAGCTAACCTTCTCGAGCGCTCTTGAAAGTTTGGTGCGGGGCATTCCCAATGACCCACCAACGATTTTGGACCGTCCATGTTCCATCCATGGAAGCATCACCAATCGGGAAAATTCTAGAGAGATGCGATCGCTAATTTTTACGAATTTATATGGTGACGTGACGAATTAAAAATTAAGCATGGGATAAGAGGGTCAGATACGTTCAAACGCTCTGAACAAAGGGGGCAAATTCTCTAATTAAAAGAAAGTCTCGCCTTAATCAGATCTAGATGATCGAGTTGAAAATTGTATCTCGATATGCTATTTATGTGATTAAATTTTGGAGGCGACGACAGGGTTCATAAACAAATAGTGCCTCTGCGATCTCCTTTCTTGTCAGATTTTCTTTTTCCATGCATCGTCGTGCATGCATGATTGAATATCTTTATTGAGAAAGGTGAAAATATGAATTTTGCACCACTAGCTGTTGTTGGCCATATGTTTGTAGGGCTCGACCGTGTGGGTACCAAATCCACATGTGATCATGGCCCCAGCCGACCAATCACATTTAATACCTTTTTTTCGTCTTATACCATCAAGAATCTTGAATCGGTACATTCGTGCCACGTCCACTCCAAACTGATTTTCACATCGCGTGAAATCCCAAACCGATACATTCCCGCCACATTTACCCCCAAACTAAACTTCATGCCACGAAAAGTCTCGAGCCGGTAAACTGGTCCTCGTGTTTGAGGTAGGTGTGCCACGGATATGCCGGTTCGAGATCTCTTGTGATACGAATATTAAGTTGGGATAAATGTGGCACGGACGTACCAATTTGTGATTTTTTGTGACATGAAAATTTGTTTTGGGTACATGTGGCACGAGTGTACCTGTTTGGGATATTTTGTGGTATTAATTTGTTTTCTTTTTTATTTGTTACACCAGCTATGAGAATGGCAATTGGCATTTCAATTGTTGGAAAAATATTAGATAATATGGAAAATAAGAATTGTTGAAATTTTGTTGAAAAAGATGAGAAAATAATGTCAATTGTTTGAGGCATGCAAGCACCGTCCTTAACGATAATTATGCGCCTTGGAGTATCAAACTCAAGGCGCTAGGCTCTAGCGGCTATCCTCCCAAGACACAAGGGACATTCTTCTTTATTCCGAACAAAATAATAGAAAGAATACAAACAACGTTATGTGTGTAACCCAGCAATGATAGGAAAGATATGTAAAACTATTCTTGTTTTGATATATCTATATCTCTTTTTAATTCGGTACCTTAAAGGATTGTGGTTTGAAGATTAATTTTATATTCCAACGAAAGAGAGAGCCATTAAAAAATCGTTATAAATCAATTAATAATTATTAAAAGATGACCATTATAATGATGTTGTAAAATAATGGAGGGTTTATGAAAAAAAAATCAAACATTACAAGACCGTTACAAAGACGTTATACAGTCGTTACAAAATGATGGCTTTCATGACGGTCATAACTTCTACCAAAGTCGTCAAAAAAATATTTCAAAACAGTTGAAATATCCAATGATCCCACACATATTTCAAAAGGTTTTGAAAAAAAACTAATAACGATGGGTTATTAGAGTGTAATGCATCGGAACTGGAGCTTGTTAGACTATGAACTAGACCTAGAAAGAAAGATATAGAATTCACGAAATCATAGGTGAAGTTTGAAACTTCTTTGAGCCAAGAATTTCTTTTTGTGAATTATAACTTTCACCAATCAAATTGCACTCCCACAAAGGTTGTTGTTCAACGTGGCTCTGTGCTAATAGGCCATGCGCATACTTGGTTTATTCATAAGTGCTCTAGAAATTATTGCCAATAATCCTCATAGGAGGAGAGCTGCCCCACTCCATACTTATATAGGTAATTCCATCAAGTGTATTCTGCAGTTTAATACATCGCCAATAATGACTATGGAATTCATTTCAACGGAGGTGTTATATGCAGAATTAAAACATCAATTCATCTCAAATCATCACAATCAGCAATAATACGAAATCATATCATCAAAACAACCTCAATCGTAATCGATTTTCACATAAACAAAACTATAGTTCTCTAACTCTATTTTGCTAAGAATAGAGCATATGTGATTAGATTGAATAGAAGATGATTACGTATGACGATTAATGATAAAACCTAAATAATGGAGTCATAGAAACAACGTTGTGGACCAGAATCATCGAAAAAGGAAGTGGTGTCCACAAGCTCTTCAGCAGTGGTAACCAACCACAGGGGCGAACAGAGCGTGGCCGTGGAAATGGCCAACATTGATGATCAGCAGCGATGGTAACGTCCAAAAGGTGATGGAGAATGGTCGATGAAGAAGCCTTTGGAAATTCAGGAAAAGACCGAGTAGATCAGTGCGGTTGAATACTTGAGAAATCAAAAATTCAAAACAAAGAAAGAGAAAGGAGTTAACCCTGATTTCATAGCAATGATCAGATAAGGAGCAGAGAATGAGGATCTATAACTTGATTGAACTATGACAGATCTGAAGAAGTTTCAACCGGATATAATGAATTCAAGAACTATTAAAGTTGGAACCATCGTGGAGATTTGTCACTCTATGGCAGTAGGAGTTGAACCAGTGCTGCTCCATGAAGATAATGATGTTGCAGCCGCTAAGATGGTGATGCAAAGATAGTGCAGATTAGGTGACGGCGAGCCTCAATGGAGGAGACAAAGTGGTCGCCAATTTCCACAGAGGAGCAAGTGTAGTCGAGCCGAAGGATCCACGGAGCATTTTTAAGATATCTCGTAATGTCCACCATAAACCGCCCATAACTGTGCGATACTTATCCTTCATCATCTCCAAGCCCTCCTTTAATTTCAGTAGCGGTAGTTCCAGTTTGGGAATCCATAAGGTAATTATCCTTAAAATTGTTGGAAAAATATCAATAAGAATTATTGGAAATCTGTTGTAAAAAATGAGAAAATAAGATCAATTGTTTAAAGTCATGCAAACACTAACCTTAATGAGAACTCCGCCCCACGGAATACAACACTTGGTGGGATAGGCTCTAACAACTATCCTCCCAAGATACAACCAACATTTTTTTATTCTGCACAGAATAATATAAGGAATAGAAACAACGTTATGTATATAACCCAACAAAAATAGGAAAAATATGTAAAAAGAGAAACAAGAATATTTTGTTTTGATATATATATATATATATATATATATATATATATATATATATATATCTTTTTAATTCGATGTATATTAAAGGATTGTGGTTTGAAGATTAATTTTATATTCAAACAAAGAAGAGAGGCGTTAAGAAACCGTCATAAATCAATTGGTAATTATTAAAAAGATGATTGTTATAAAGCCATTGTAAAATAATTGAGGGTTTATGAAGAAATAAATCAAAAATTAAAAAACCGTCATAAAGCTACATTTATAAAGCCGTTACGGCTGTTACAAAATGATGGCTTTCATGGTGATCATAACTTCTATCAAAGCCGTTGAAAAACTATTTCAAAACTAATGAAATATCTAACATCAATTCCATACGGCATTGCCTACTGGCATCGACTACGGCATCGCCTACCTCGTCGCCGGATGAACGACGCTTGTAGCACGTGTCAAACCATACTTTTTCTTTTCTTTCGGCCGGCGTTCTCTCTCTCTCCCACAGGCCATGCTTTTTTTTTTTCATTACGAAGTATATTGGCTCTACAAGAATATCTTCCGTATGGTTAATCGGAGCTACAGTAAGATGATCCAGGATTAGTTCTTATTCTCTCACACCAATTTTTCATCCAAAAAAAAAAAAATTTCTTCCAGTTTTAATTGGGAATGTATCAACCAGAAAAAAAAAATTGGAATGCGGATGCTATTCGTCTGCACTAAGATTGGTAATTTAACAACATTTGTTTGATTACTAGTTTTAGGTTAACAACTCTTATTTAAGTTACTTACCAATATTGAAACTTTTTTTTTATTTATCAGTTGTTCTATTGAGTTACCAATTTTTATTTGCCTATTACATTTAATAACTTTTATAGAGATTACCAACCTAATTTAACATAACTTACACCTTATTATGCCATTGAAATTTCCGCATAGTACTAAGTTACCAACTTTCATTTGAACTCAACCGACATTTGTTTGATATTCTAACTTTTCTTATCATTAGAACTTTTACTTGCATTTCCTAGCAATATCTTAACTTTACCAACTCACTTAAAAAACTTTCAATCTTAATTAGAGTGACTTAACAATTTTTCTCTTATTAAATTACCAACTAGTTTTAGGTTACCCATCTCATACAAGTTACTTTCCAAGTTTATTTCTTTTAATTTTTCTTATATTTTACATACTTTTTTTTCCTTTCTTGATTACACCTTAAATTTACCAACTGTCATATGAAATTACTAGTTTTAATTTAAATGATTTATCCATCTATTCCCAATTAAATGATCGACTAATGATGGGTTATCAACTCTCATTTGAGTTAGTTACCGAAGTTTTTTTTTTTCAATTAACCAACTTCTCTATTGGGTTTAATAATTGGAAATAAAGTTGGTAAATCACCATATAAAAACTGAAAATTTATATGACAGCTGGTAAATAATGTTGTTGGTAACAAAGTTAAATACAAGTTGATAAATAAATAAAAAATTTGTTAGATAGAAGAGAAGCTTTTAGTTCAAGAAATAATAAATTAACATTGATAACTAACTCAAATAAGAGTTAATAATACAAAATTAGTTGGTAGTTTAATTGTAGAAAATGGTTAGTAAGTAAGACAAATAAAAGTCGTATCTATGTAGAAAAATTGGTAAATAAAGAAAAACAAAATAAATGTTGCTAAACAACAAAATGTGATATGGTAACCAAAAACTAATTGGTATCGTAATCATAAAAGAGTTTGTAATTTTGTATCACAATTAGTACACTTGAGGTGTTATTAAGAAAAGTAACATAAGTTGGTAAATGATAAGATTAACCTTTTGTATCAAAGATAAGAGAAGTTAGAAATTTATAAATTTAAAAAACCACAAAAACATTGGTAACTAACTCAGATAAGAAATGATAATGCAAAACAAGTTGGTAAACTGACTGAAGAAAAATTGGTAATTACTCCAATTGAAGTTGATAATTTATAGCAAGAGTTGGTAAAATCTAAAAAGTTGGTAAGCACAGCAATTAAAAGCGGCAACTTAATAGAAAAGTTAATAAATTCAAGAAAACACAAATACATGTATGTAAGCAAAGGAATAAAAGTTGGTACCCTAAAACAAATTGGTAATTTAATTTGATAAAAGTATGTAATCACACAAATGGAGGTTGATAATTTCATTTATATTACTCTTTAAACTTAAGCCTTTGGTAATACAAGTAAATAATTGGTGAAAGATAAGGGAAACTTGTTTTGTTAGAGAAAAGAGAGTTTGTGTTTTAAAAAATCAAATAAACATTTGTAACTCACTCAAATGGAAGTTGGTAGCAGAAAAGTTGGTAATCACTCTAATTATTGTTGGTACTTTCTAAAAAGATTTAGAACATTCAAAAAGTTGGCAAGCAAGACAATTAAAATTGATAACTCAATAGAATAGTTGATAAAATATAAAATAATGATAAAAGTTGGTATAAGTAACTCAAATAGAGTTGGTAACCACAAACTTGTTAGTAACTTAATTGGAGAAAAGTAATAATTAAGTCGCTCTAATAAAAATGGGTACTTTCATATTATAAAAGGTAAATATAGTCATTAGTAAATTTTTGGTGATGATAAGAAAAGTTAATAAAGGTTTTAAATTATAAGAATTTTTTATTAGAGATTAAAGAAATTGGTAATATAAAATGAACCAATTAACCCTCGGTTACTTACTAAAATAAAAGTAAATAATTCAAAACTTGTTGTAAGTTAAAACATTTAATAATTGCTCTAATTAAGGTTAGTAATTATTAAAAAGAGTTGGCAAGTTTAATGAGTTTGTAAGTAAGGTGAATAAAAGTTGGCAAGTTGAATGAGTTTGTAAGTAAGGTGAATAAAAGTTGGCAACTCAATAGAAAAGTTTGCAAATATAAGCAAGCAATTCAAATGAAACTTGGATAGGCGAGGGCCGCCCTCGCCCGCCGCGAGGGCCCCGCGCGCCGACGCCGGCGAGGGCCCCCGCCGCCCGACGCCGACAACCTCCGCGCGGCCCTGGCCATGGCCGGCCGCGGAGGAAGAAAAAAAAATTAAAATATAAATTATAATTTTAAAAAAAACAGAAACAAGGAAAAAGACAAAAGAGAAAAGGAAAAACAGAAAAGGAAAAACAGAAATGAAAATAAAAAAAAATAAAAAAAAATACTATTCTTGTGATAGAACATTATTCAATATAAATTGTGATTAAAATGTAAATTGTACTCAAATTTGGGGACAAAAAGACAAGAGAGAAAGAGGGCTTCAACTTAATAAATTATCATTAAGCACATTACAATTCGTTACAACGATCTTAAAAAAAGAGTACAATATATATACCCTAAAATTATCCCAAAACCTAAGCATTCCGTGCGCGGGGGACCAGAAGGTCACATATCGTCGGATTATATTTCGGTTCCCTAAGCTCACGTGGGCATACCCGTATGAGAAACAAGAGTCCCAATTTCGAAATATTTGCCAACTCCAATAGTTCTTTTACCTCTCAATCGTCACTACCGTTCGATTACCGATCTTTTGTAGCGGTAGTATCTCCGTCGTTAAAGATTTGGCTAATTCATATAAGAGTTTATAAATGTAAGGTATTTGCAAGAGAGACAAATAGAATTGGTAAACGATAAGAGAAAGGATTGGGTTTGAGTGCTCTTCCACAAAAAATAAAAAATTGCCCCGGCTGATCTCATTAAAATGGTTAGATAACTCTCTAATTAAAATATTTCCTATTACTCCCTTTTGTTTTTTTTGTCTATGTAATAAAAGTTGGTACCCTCTATTAATTTTACTGTATTGTCATTTTGTATCTCCGTAGATTGAGAAGATCTAATATCACCTAAATTATATTTAGTATAAAATTCGTTATATAATTCTATTACTACGTTTTTAACCTCACGTACTATGGTTGTAACATTTGTCACATCATAATGTAAACATTGATAATACGCACGCAAAAATCATTTAAGCCATCCAATTTGCAACGCGGATCAAAAACACAAGCAACTAAATAAATCATGGGAATTTCACTATAATAATGAAGCCATTTCATTTTCATTGCAACTATAGTATGTTGTAATTCAACATCATTTTCATATTCATCAAAAATTCCGACAATATTAGTACACTCTACTAAAAATAAATGTGTAGTAGGATAATAAACACCGAGACAAAGTATAAGTTGCATCATTAAAAACCTTTAAAAGATCTAAAATTTTTGGCAAATATGCCACTCTTGTGGTATAAATTAATCTGAGGTATATTATTAGAAATGAATGCACATAATAAATCTTTATATGATAAAGATTCATTAAGCAAGTGGAAAGTAGAATTCCAACGAGTTGGAACATCTCTTGGAAATCTTTTTGGCTTTTGCCATTATCTCTACAAAATTTACCCCATTCTTTCATTTTTTTGGGATGTTTCCATAAAAATTGAATCGCCGTTTTGTTGGTTGAAGAAAAATATCAAGAGTTTTCAAACCATCTTGTACACATAAATTTAAAACATGACAAGCACATCTAATGTGAAAATTTTTTTCGCCAAAAGCGAGGTTTACAAATATTTTCTAACTCGGCAATTGAAGCGGTATTTCTTTGCGGCATTATCAAAACCAATTGAAAAATTTTGTTAAGCAAATAATATTCTTCTAAAACTTGCCTAATTATTCTATAAATATTATTTGCCGTATGATGATCATCGAAAACTCTAAATGCAATAACTCTTTTTGAATAGTCCACTCGTCATCTATCCAATGACATGTTATGCCCATGTAAGAATGATTTTGCCAATGATCACTCCAAATATCACTACCTATATGCACGCATCCATTAAATTGCATAAAAAGTTTTGTAAATCATTTTTCCATTTTTGTAAAGATCTTTAATTACTCGTTTAATTGAATTTCTAGGAACACGTTTTGCTTGTGGAGCACATGCTTTTTGTACAAATTCATTAAAACCAAATCTTTCTCCAAAATTAAATGCTAAATGCTCAACGGAAATAAATTTGCCTAATTCTTCCTTATAAGTTTTTCATTAAAACGAAATAAAGGGGAAGTGTTAGGATTGACGTACCGAAAATTTGTTGTTGCCCGATATCGATTCCCGTTTCGGTTGGATGTTTGCTCATAAGATGTCGTTTAAATGTTTCATATCCTGTCCACCTGTATATTTATATATTTTCCACAATATTTACAAATTATATCATACCTTTTTGACCGATATCAAACCTTTTCATTTTCGTGAAGTGATTCCAAATGTCGAGATGAAAATTCCCGTTCCGCTTCCTTTGTTGTAGATATTTCAGCAAGAGGATGAAAACTTTCTTGCGTCGGGACGCACTCCACATCGCGAAAAATGTTGATTTCATCATCTTGAAAATCTGCATATTCACGAGGATCAAAAGAATGATGGGATTCCGTCGCGATATTCTTACCTTTGCCGTTGGCACTCGACTTCCACTTGTCATTTTTCGAATGGATTGAGAGAATTGAGCGGATTAATGGGAGAATTAAGAAAGAATTGTGGATTGAGAAAATTGAGAGAATTTCGAGAATTTGAGAGAATTTCGAGTATTGAGAAAATTTGAGACTTGAGAGAAGAGAATTTGAGAGAATTGTGTGTGTATTGTGAGAATTTGAGAGAATTTATAGGAAAAAAATAGAAAAAATTTAGAATTAAAAAAATAAAACATATATGTTTTTTTTTAAACGCCCGTTGGGCGTAGCCGTAATAAAACGCCGCGCACAAAATCTCAAAAAAACTACCAATATAAAAAAAATCCTGTTGCTCTCGTGAAAATTTTATTATTTTATTTTAGAAAATTAAAATATCAAAACGGCTTTTCATATTCATGGCCACCTCTACTAGCGTGAAGGAGTGTTAGAAAATTAAAATATCAAAACATACATTCATTTAAGTTAAATTTTAGATAAGGTAGTGATCTCACAAAATCTCAAAAAAACTACCAATATAAAAAAAATCATGTGGATAGTGATCTCACTCAAAAAAATTACCCACATAAAAAAATTAGATTTCATTTTTTTTAAAGAACGAAACTGTGGAATCGTCCTTAAAATTCAGTTGCAATAGATCCTCAAAGATACATGAAATCAAAGTTTCAACAATTTGCTCTTCCTATGAAGTACATTATAAGCCTTGCATGAATGGCTAATCAAATGGTGGCCATAATGTCTTATCCATCTAAATCGTATCCACATCTGAATCAAGGAATGATGCCAATGAATTGAAATCAAAGCTTGCATTCGGCTGAAAAGGCTCATCAGTGTCCCTCCATCGCTCAAGACCTTCCGAGCGGATACCTTCGGCATCATCATGCATGGACAGAGTTAGATCGGAAGGATAGCAATCAACCTTCTCCCCTTCAAGAGGAAAACACGAATCCAGATTTTGAGCTTCATCCGGTATTAAAAGGTCGTCGATGTTGAAATCGGCTAGAAAGTCGGAAGATAAGTCACTTTGACGAGTTGATGAATAAGATGAGGTCTCACTATTTGAATTGTGAACCGAAGTTGCCTTGCCAGCTACTTGATCTATCAGTGGGGGTGGGAGGATAACCCTAGTGCATCTGACTGCTTTTGTTCGAATGACTGGGTGTGGCTCTGACCTCGATGGCGACTCTTCCTTCGACAGTTCGCTCCGAGGTTCCGATTCATTGGACCACTTGACAGGATTTTGATGTGTCTGATCCTGCACCCTCTTGCTAAGGTTGGTGTTCCAATGATTCTTTATTTCATTGTCTGTTCGTCCAGGGAGTCTTCCAGCTATTAACGACCACCTGCAATGGGCGCATTTCAGCAAATTAAGCTACCTTGCTATTTTTTACTTTGGTGCATCCTGTTTGTCAAAAGTAAGTTGATGAATCGCGTAGGTAACTTTTAAGCAGTGCAACAGCCGACAATGCTGCTGTTTTCCTAGCAGTGAGTGATATTAATTTATCAGTAAAGCCCTACAACTCGAAGTGAGATTGCTTGTTGCTAAAGAAAGCACAAACCTAACCAGAGCAACGTGGAAGATCTATTCTTGATTTTTGTTTTTGGGTATCAGTGGAGATCCCTCATTAACTTCTCCCTTGATTATTAATGGATACGGGATTTGGTCCTAGCTGTGAAAAATTGCAGACTTTGTACTCCGAGATCCCCAAAAGAAGGAAAGTGGCTGAGAAAATAATATTTGACAATAGAAGTACATAAGAGAAGAGAGACATTAATTATCAGTCGTAGGGTGACGCTGATTGATAAGAGAAAATGTCGAATAATTGACAAATGTTGACCGTTAGATGACAGCATGCGAGCTTTTGTATCTTAGAAATTGTCCGAGATTACTTGATTTTCATAAAAGATTAAAAGAAACAGAAATATGACTGGGGGCTGACAAATTTTGCACGTGGTAGAACGAGAAGAAAAGTCCCAAGGTGACTTGAGTGCTGTATCGTTGAGCCTAAAGGGAAAATTGTAAAGCATTTGAGAGTGAGTATTGGTGAGAAAAAGCACCAATGTTTGAATGACTGCATTTGATAGATTTGAAGAGATAGTGCTCCAAGAATTCTAGGTTTCTATTTTGGAGACAAGATCTCCATATAAAGAACAAAGTCTTTTATAACTTGTCTTTTATAGTAGTAGAGAGTGATTATTAGGGGATAATGTCACCTGTTGCCCAGGAGATTATGCAGTCTGATAATGAGCTCTTCTTCATCCATGGAGATGTTTCCTCTCTTGATACCTGGCCTTAGATAATTCAACCACCTTAATCTGCAACTCTTCCCGCAACGTTTCAACCCTACAAAAAGAATGCCAAATGTGTGAATAACAAGGACGGTATTCCGGTTTGTCATTCGTCATGAAAGTTGAGGCGCGCAATATATTTCATTGAAGTAGTGAAACCTTACAGAGACAGTTACATCTTAACACTTCCATGACGACGAAAACATAAAGCACGCGACAGAAACCGCACGGTATAGTAGTACAAACCAGCTTGCTGAGGGAGGTCCCGCCATTTCCCTTCGCCGTGAGCTTGAATGTAGTCGACGAGGATTTTGTCTTCTCCAGCAGTCCATATTCCTCTGTTCAGCCCTTCTTTTGCACAGCATGGCCTCCTTCCCATCTCTCTCTCGCTCTCTAGCTCTCTCGCTCCGAGAAAGTGATTTGAGTTTGACTATGAGTTGGAGTTGGAGTGTGGCTTGTACTGCTTCTTCGAACACACACAAAAGGTATTTATGGACAGTTTGGCGGATTTATTAATCATTTGTGTAAATGCAGGCACATGGTCCTTGTAGCTCCTGAGGACCCAATTGGCCAACGTGTGTCTCGTGGTAATAAAAAAAGAGTGATTTAGATTCGATCGTTTGACATTTCTTGAATAAAGTATATCATTAACGAATGTCATAAGTGTCAAAAAATGAGAACTAAAAACTCTTGGGGTTGAGCTTACAGGGTTGTGTAGGGATTGAAAAAAGCTCAAAAATAATGGCAGAATCAATGCATGGATCTATCTTTTAGTTTCTTTAAAAAAAACCCTAATTTAATTATTTATTCCACTGGAATACAGTGAAGAGTTCCCCCTAGAAAAAGATTACCTCTGTGAAATTCAGATGAAATAAGATAGACCCTTTGTGCCAACCAAGCTATAAGGTGTTTGTTTGTGCCTTATAAGGTCTCACTTTCCTTTGGATTGATAAGATAGTGGCAAGAGAGACTAATCTCTATATCCCTTCTGGAGTACGCAGATGTGAGATGTACCGTTTTTTTTTTTGTTTGGTTAAAGATGTGAGATGTACCGTTTATGGTAATGTTTCACCAAAAAAGTGAAAATCCGTAATCCCTATGATAATGATTGAATGATACCAACTTTCCATAAGGATAAAACATTACCTTGCCCAAATAATTGAGACTGGGAAAATCAAGGATGTGCACGTTGCACTTATTTCCCTAAGGGTATCGCTCCGTATTGCCTTAAAAAATACAGACAAAATGTGCAAGAAAATCTGAAATCAAGCTCTTGACACCACAAAAGGACCGGCTTTTTTTTTTTTGCTAGAAATTAAACTTTATATTGCAAACAAAGAAATTACAAAAAGGAAGCATTACCTACACTAGAGCAAAATATAAAAGAAGACTCTACTAGTACAATATTTTTAACTCTAGAAGGGAGATCATGGTAAAGAAAAGAGGATGTGGTGCCTATATGAGTAGAGGCCCAATTTGCAAGTGCATGAGCAACTCCATTCTTGGATCTACGGGTCCAGTCCAAGCTCCAACCTGGATTGTACTGAAATTGAAAGCGAGAATCTGCAACGAAAGGTTGAATACTCCAAGGGCAAAGACCCTTTTGTTGGATGGCATTAATTAAGACCTTACAATCGCTTTCAAAGATCGCTTTTTGAATGCCCAGGGATTGAGCATAATTGCAGGCGAGAAGGAGAGCTGCTGCTTCCACTTCCATAGGCGAGTTCCAACGACCTCTCCTTGTCCAAGCGTGGACTACTAATCCGCTAGCCGATCGTGCAATGATACCTATGGCTCAAAAGGACCGGCTTTTATTATCAACGCGTAGGGAGTTAGATAGACAATAACCAAGTCTGGTTAAAATGAACTAGATGGTCAACTTGAAAAGAATCAGTAACTCATCAACAAAGTCATCGATAGCAAATACGATAGAAGTTTATCGACGAAAAATCTCACCAGACAACAAAGTTCATCAACAGTTTGTTATTGCAAAGTTTGCTAGTTCGAAAGCAAAGACCACATATTGATTCCAATACATGGTTGACGGTTGGTTGCCACGATAGTCTCGAAAGTTGTATCTCCTTTTGGATAATGATTACCAAAGCATGAGGGGCATGTCTAAAAGCTCCAGAGAGTTATGAGTAAATTCAAAATTGATAAATTTTTATCGATGAGTAGCTATTGTTAGTGAGATATAAAATACCCAAAGTGTATTTTTTGTAAGCTCGCTCGCCTAACTAATGACAGAAGACAGTCCTTTGCAAATTTAACTGTTCGCTTTCACTTTTTGCAAAATTTTCCAACCTTGAGCTTTAAATTTCAGTGTTCGCATTTTAAATTCGTCTAATTTCAAGCCATTTACTTTCCTATCCTATATTGTAAAAAAAAACCTTTTTTATAAAAATCCAAATTAATCATCTGAAAGATTTTTCACTTTCTAAGAGTGAAACAATAGCAAAAAAATCTACCTGTGTAGTACAAGACGATGAAAATTCGTTAAGCAAGTCTTTTTTTATCTCAATCATTGTGACCCCTCTCGAAGAAACCTTCCACACATCGACCAATCATAAACTAGGCATTCACGTGGAGGAAAAGGACAAATCGAGATGCAACAGAGGGTGCACTTTCAACAAGAAAAAGGCGTGCTGGAGGAAAAATAAAATGGAGTTTTCAACGATCAACTAATGTCTGAAATCCCTAGACAAAGGAAGACTTTTATTATTATCCTATCCTGAAACAACGGGGGTTCAAATTTAACAAGTCGAAATCGGTGTTTCCTTGATCCAACCAGAGCCGGAGAAGATGCTAAGTTACTTGCGTTGATTACTCGGATTCAAGCATGCGTTCTGCCCTTCGCTGAAGTCCATGGGGACAGATTTTGACTTCTGTTCAAAGGAAGATATAAGCCACAATTAATGGGGTTAGTCCAAACTCAAATAGGTTTTCAATTAGGTTTAGGAATTCCAAGAAAATTGGATGTTTTACAGATCCAATGAGGTCTGTAGAAAATGCTGTCAGAAAGTTCCAAAACGTAGGTCAAGGTATCCCACTCATCAATTGGACGCACAAACCTTGCTTAGTTACACCTGCTCCAGTAGCCTTTATGCAAAACCAGCTCTCACAAAACCATGATGATGACACTATTGAGTCTATTTTCCATGTGGCATGGATCATCAATTGCTTGTCATCTCATGTTTGCAAATGACACTATGAGTCCTTAATTTGGATATAATTTGTATTTATGGTTATACAATTGTAATAGAATTTAGCCTCAATATGTTATAGAAGGCGAAGGCTAACCATAGTGATGAGAAATAAACAAAATGACCGGTTGATTGTTTCGGGAGAATTAGTGTTCGAGGGTTTTGGATTTGGGCATTACTCAAATACCGTGGTGTGTGTATTATACTTGACATATACCCTCTAATGATATCATTCAACACTTGTGTATATTGATTTTTCACTTCCCCTATTGATTTTTCACTTCCCCTACCCTTGTTTACGTGACATAAGTTTCTCCTAAAATCACCAAACATGGTGGTTTTGCGCTAAAGGGTCACATCATCATGATTATAAGCTAGAGCCATCGTGAGCAAACTTTACCCATTTTGTACCTTTAGTTTTTTGTTTCCTCATGTGGAAAGGCTTTATTGCTTCTGGTACGCCAGTGGAAATACAGAGATGGCTCATCAAATTTATGAGTTTCGAGTGGACATAGTAGTTAGAATTCAAATAAACATTCTATAATAGGCATCAGACTCCTTATGATAACATCCTGTCAAGGGTAGCACGTCGAACACCCCTCCCCCACACCCATCTACCAATTTAAAAAGAAAAAGAAACCTTCTCTCGCGAGTAAACAACTTTGATTTTAAAAAGGTGGAGTAAAGATTAAGAGATTCATGCATCTCTAAGCGGAGACACACAATGTATTATGATTTCATTAGTTAAATATGTTCACATCTCAGTCCTTATTGGACGAAATTTTGTGGGAGAAGTTTTAGTTCAATGTTCTTAATTATTGTTTTAACCAACAGATGTAGTATTATATGAACATGTGATGTATATTTTATGCACCAAGTTGGACTAATTGACATTTAAAGCAGTTAATAATTTTCCAAGCAAATCTGGGTTAATCATGTGACTCCTCCATTCTTTTTAACTTTCTTTACCATTACTATTGCTGATCGACCTTAATTACTGTTCATGTGCACAAAATGAAGAATATGCCGCATTGCCCTGTTAATCAACTCGACTTCCTGACGACTACTGACTCAAAATTTTTTTGGAAATCACTTGCTTAAATCAGACTTAATGAGAGGAAAACACAGGACTCTGCGTGAGGGTTGCGCCATTAGCAATAGTCTTCATTTCTGCCTCACTATTTGTGCAAATCGATGCAAAATCATTGGAGGTGATCATTGACCAATCGAACCAGACAGGCACGACTTCATGCAATTCATGTTTGGTTTGATGTTTGATGTTGAGTGTGGAGCCCGACAAGGAGTTGACTTATGACACAATCCGATGATAATATATTTAATTACAGAAACACTATATTATGATCTGTTTTTTTAAACATGTTTTTTTGTGCATATAAAAACAGCCCGAGTTGGCACTTGGCCAGTAGAAGAGTTGGATTTTGGGGAGTGTTAAGAAATCGAGAGATTTTAAAGTGGCTTATACTCCAAAGCATTCATAAACTAATGTCTATGGCTTTGCGTTAGTGAACTTTTATGTCCCTTAAAATGGAGGTCTTAAAGAGAAACCACATATGAGTGGCTGGTTGAGCTGACTCGACAAGTCTCGCCCGAGTCGAGTTGAGTTTGAATATTATTCGGATGCAAAACCAAGTCAAGCTAAAGTGTAAAGTCTAGTATTATTTTCTATTCTGTTAGAGAAATCTAGATATTTTCTAAATATATTTAGGATATTCTAACATATTATTTCCTTAAAGTTTAGTGATGCTTGGGTACAGTGACTTGCAAACCGGGCACCAAGTACTCAAATTTTGTGATGTTCATATACGAAAAGAATATGATCTTAAGAAAAATGGACACAATGAGGATAAAAGTGTGTGGTACTATCACGAACTGTCCTCACTTTTATGCTCTGTTTGTTTCACAAAGAATGATTAATTTGGAAAATATTTTTCTAAAACCGATTATTTGTATTGCTTACAAAATTGAATAAACGAAAAAAAATTCATGGTCAACGAAAATGTTTAGACATAAATTGTTATCGACGATGGAAACATTTTTTATTGGCTATTTATTTAAAGTGATACACATGATCATTTTTACGAAAATATTTTTCAAATCATTCATTTTCGTAAAAAAAAATAGAGCCAAGACCCCGTAAATAATTTAGCAATTGGAGCTCATGAAACAAAGTATAATTTCATGACCCTGTCATGAAAAGTGCACAAACATATTAGGACATATGGATTGGAACCATCTAAATTTAGGGGATCATGAACCAAACTACCTAGGGGTGAGCAGTTCTAAATTCCATCCAAGTTCCAAGTGGAACCTAGAACTTACATGTCGAAACAGGTTCATGATTTTTTGAAGTCTAGAACCTACATGTTGAAACAGGTTCCTGATTTTTTGAAGTCTAGAACCTATCTTGCATACCCTAAAACTTGGAACCTACCGTATCACAGGCCAATTTCCTTTTGTTTTTTTCATTTTTAGCTAAGCAAAATGAAAGTGAAAGTAACAACAAAAATGAAAGTTTTTCACTTATCAATAGCAACAATTCGTAAAAAATGAACATGTAAAATAAAATGAACAATAAAAAGTTCAAACACGTTACATAAAACCTAAAGTATAGGGGGAAGAACAGCAGAGGTGTCAAAACTTGTGTACGGAGGCCACTTTGGTGCCAAAAGTTTCAATCGAATCACTTAAGTGCTAAAAGTTGTGAAAAACGATCACTTAAGTGCCATTTCGCCGGAAATCCGACGTGACATTTTTTTATTAATTTCTCAAGCTGATGTGACTTGCCGGAGGCTGATGTGGCTCGTCGGAGGCTGATGTGGCATTTCTTTTCTTTTCTTTTCTTTTCTTTTTTCCTTTCTTTTCTTTCTTTTTTCCTTTTCTTTCTTTTTTCCTTTCTTTTCTTTTTTTTTTCTTTTCTTTCTTCTTATTTCCGCGAGGCCCCCTCGCCGAAAGGAAAAAAAAAAAAAAGAAAAAGCAAAAAAAGACGAAAATGCCCATGGACTAAATACATTGGGGTAAATGTGTCACAAAAAGCAAAGTTCGGGGTTTTTGGTGTCACAAAAAAAAGTTCGGGGTAAATGTGTCACAGATGGTAAAGTTTGGGTTTTTTGGTGATGTTTTCCCTATTTTCTATTCTGTTAGAGAAATCTAGATATTTTCTAAATATATTTAGGATATTCTAACATATTATTTCCTTAAAGTTTAGTGATGCTTGGGTACAGTGACTTGCAAACCGGGCACCAAGTACTCAAATTTTGTGATGTTCATATACGAAAAGAATATGATCTTAAGAAAAATGGACACAATGAGGATAAAAGTGTGTGGTACTATCACAGAACTGTCCTCACTTTTATGCTCTGTTTGTTTCACAAAGAATGATTGATTTGGAAAACATTTTTCTAAAACCGATTATTTGTATTGCTTACAAAATTGAATAAACGAAAAAAAAATTCATGGTCAACGAAAATGTTTAGACATAAATTGTTATCGACGATGGAAACATTTTTTATTGGCTATTTATTTAAAGTGATACACATGATCATTTTTACGAAAATATTTTTCAAATCATTCATTTTCGCAAAAAAAATGGAGCCAAGACCCTGTAAATAATTTAGCAATTGGAGCTCATGAAACAAAGTATAATTTCATGACCCTGTCATGAAAAGTGCACGAACATATTAGGACATATGGATTGGAACCATCTAAATTTAGGGGATCATGAACCAAACTACCTAGGGGTGAGCAGTTCTAAATTCCATCCAAGTTCCAAGTGGAACCTAGAACCTACATGTCGAAACAGGTTCATGATTTTTTGAAGTCTAGAACCTACATGTCGAAACAGGTTCTTGATTTTTTGAAGTCTAGAACCTATCTTGCATACCCTAAAACTTGGAACCTGCCGTATCACAGGCCAATTTCTTTTTGTTTTTTTCATTTTTAGCTAAGCAAAATGAAAGTGAAAGTAACAACAAAAATGAAAGTTTTTCACTTATCAATAGCAACAATTCGTAAAAAATGAACATGTAAAATAAAATGAACAATAAAAAGTTCAAACACGTTACATAAAACCTAAAGTATAGAACTTCAATCCTCAAATATCATAGCCTAAAACTATCAGAATGCGTTATTCGTAACAATTGAGAGCAGTGATGGCGTTTGATCAGTATTGATGTTTTACATTTGGTAAGTGATTTGCTGAAACTTTTATTGCAATTATTGTGAGAGGTAAAGTGGCTCTCAGGATGTCAACATTGAGTAACATAGTAGGTTGTAGCTTGTCGTGTCCTAGTAAGCTTTGTTTGACATGAATGTCAGTGAATTAGCAGGCCCCTTTCATGGCAATATCTTCAATGGCAGCTTAGTGCATCCAGATAAAGAAAGCATGTGTGTTTATCTACTTTAGGATTTTGTACCGGTTATCGATTCTGATTCTGGTTTCGGATCCGGTTCCGGTTCTCAATCCGATTCCTAGTTCGGTTCTCCAAGGAACCGGCAACCGCGGATTCTGAAAATAGGGAACCGAGAACCGTATCAAGTCTCCCCAGAACATGGAATCGGATCGGTTCCCACCGATCCGATTCTCGCAATCCCGGTTCTATCCTAAAATCATGCTTAACTCTAAAAATACGCTCAGTATTTTGGAATTTACACAACTGAAAACTTTCCCTTCCTCATTCCGTTCTCACTCACTCCCAGCCGACCCATGCCAACCATTCTATCAACGTGCAGCCTTTATCAACGTGCAGCGGAGGCTGCGTGTCGGGGGTGGTCTTGCTCCATCTTCAACAGCTCATTAGTCTGGTTTGGGGGGCAAGGGAAAATGGGAAGAGGAAAAAACAAGGAGAAAGAGAGAAAGGAAAAGGAGAAGAAAAGCAAATAGGGACAAATAATCTAGGCCATCTATTTGAGAAGCGGCCGACATGTCCAAATTTTAACAGGAGTAACTTTAGTTGAACTTAGGATTTGTTTGCCTTTCATAAAATGAGTGATTTGGAAAAAAATTTCCCAAAAATAATTGCTCGGATAGCTTGAAATAATTAACTAATAAAAAATATATTCATTATCAGTAACAATTTATGCCTTTCATGAAAATATTTTTCGTTCATTCATTTTTTGAAGCAATATAAGCGATCATTTTTAGGATAATGTTTTTCAAATCACTCATTTTGTACGAAACAAACGCACCCTTAAAGGATGCTAAATTTAAAAGATCTCAATCCATGACATTAATGCTCTATGCGGGAATATATGACTAATGGGACAAAATGGTGAGAATTGAAAATAGGCATAAATTTCTAGGAAAATTACCCATATATCAATTCAATTGTTAACTTTTCAATTTGACCAATTTATTCATAAACATTTTGATCATTTCCAATGTGGTATATCTGACCAATTCTGACGTGGAGTCCAGTTAGCGCCGACTGTCATACGTGGCACGGTCGTCGACAATCCAATGTAACTTTGCTTGCCGGGCGTGCCATATAGGATAGTGGGCACTGGTTGGACCTCCACGTTAAAATTTCCCAACCTAAGTTGACCTAATAAATACATTGAAAAACCTTCAAAAAGCTAGGACTACATTGGCCAAATTGGAACAATTTAGCATTGAATTAGCATTTGCACAATAGGTTTATGATTTTTGGGTCCCCCTGAAACTTTAATTTTCAAATGCTTCTATCCAAAGTATTAGAAATAAGTGTAGTTGAAATCCTAAAATTTGTCAGGAAAGTATAACTAAGCTTTAAAACTTTCTAAAAGTGCAATCAAATATTAACCTCATCAAATCGATGTAATCAACTCCCTCCCTTAGCTTCGTCCAAATTATCTAGGGTTAATACCATGAAAAACCCCAAACTGGTACATCTGTAACAAATTTCTCCAAACTAATATTTTGACCATCAAAAATTCCAAACTAGTACATCTGTAACAAATTTACCCTCCCTAAGTTTCCATTAAATTTTACTGTCAAATTTGACGGATGTACCAATTTGGGGTTTTATCCTCTGTTTGTCATAGGTGTACCGGTTTGTGATTTTTTGTAGTATTAATCTAATTTAACGGAAATTAACGTAGGGTAAATTTGTCATAGATATACCGATTTGGAGTTCTTGGTGGTCAAAAAAATATTTTTGAAGTAAATTTGTCACATGTATACCAGTTTCGAGGTATTAACCCAATTATTTAATGGCTAATGCGGATGGAATCTTTTAATTTGTTAATACAAGTGACTCTAAGGCGCCACATCAGAATAAAGGTTGAAAAATTAAAAAGAAAAAAATGTGAAAAAATTGAAAGAAAAAAAGGACAAAAAATAACAGAAAAGGGAAAAAGGATTACAATAGAAACTAAAGATCAGTGTATATCAAGATTTTTGGGTTGGTTTGGGACGACCCACTCGTGGCTGACCCTTGCGTGGTGGTTGCACCACCACCGCGCACAAGCGACAGGCTGCGAATCCTTGTCTACACCTCGGCGACGGTTGCTAGACCTTACCAGCGAGGTAGGGGCAGTGGCTTAAGCTACCTCCATCAATGCATGTTTTTTTTTAAAACTTTTTAGCCCCTTTTTTACCTTTTAATCGAATTCCAATTAAAATTAGGAAGAAACTCCTCATTTACATAATGGCCACATGGAAAAGAGAAAAAAAAAAAAAAAAGCAAAGTCATCATTTTCCGTCACTCAAATTGGACGAAGTTAATGGAGGAATTTGATTACACAAATTGGACAAGTTTTAAAACTTAATTTAGCAAACTGAAAGTTTTGAAACTTGATTACATCGTAGTATTTTAATTGCAATTATCAACTTCAAAATATTCCCTTCTTTTCCTTCTCCTCTTTTTCCTTGGTTTCCCAACGAAGCTCAGTACAGTTGAAAGTTTGGTATAGTTATTTATTTAAAAATTCACTCTTCGGGAAATGTACAGTTCACATGTTACATCTTGATATACTCATCCTCCAATACGTCTCTATAAAAAAAAATATATAAGGACAAAGAGAATATATAATAATAAATTTATTACAAATGTTTACTTTTTTTTAGTGAGAACCCAAAAAAAATGTTGGAGGAGATGGAGATCCACCAGCTCATCTTTCTCTACTTCCATAACTCGAGTTGAAGGTCAAGAGTGCATTGTATTGGAGTTTAGTTGAGGCTGCAGCATCTACCTAGATCTCAAGCACATAAAGATGATTGTAGCTGTCGAGTTCGAGCTTGAAAACTTGATCTTAATTTCGCATAATGTGAGCATTTAAGTATCCTAACTTTTTTAAAATTAAAAGAGAGAGAAAGAGGTAGAGAGAGGGATAGGTCAATTTCACCTTGTTTATGACTTTTGCAAGAAAGGCTTCAGTTGCAAGGCAAAGTTACCTTGTCTAGTAGGTTATCTAACATGAAATGGTTCAAAGGAACGTTAACCTATGATGTATGATCTTTTCATCTAACATGGAGCTCTACATCATTAAAAGATAAGAGTTTTTTTATTATGCCTGAGAAGCTTGTAAGAGAAGATAACATTAAACATTTTTATGAATTTTTTTTTGGGTCAAAAAACTTTTTTATGAATGAGAAATCATTTTATTGACTCGCTTGGGAGTAAACTTTAAGCAAAATGAACTTCTACTTCTCGAGACTCGAGCCATTATTAGTACTCCCCTTGCCATCTGGACAACACCACCTTTTGTCGGGGGAAAAGAAGCTAATAAAATATGGGTGCGCAAACCGATGAAACCAAACTTGTTTTACTTGGTTCTTAATAAGCTTTATGTGCTAACCGAAAAAAATAAGCTTTATATTCTTATTGATCAAATTCAAATAAAAAATTGGGATAAATGCTTCGAAAGTCTAAAAATTTATCACGAAAGTGCAATCGAGTCATAAAATCTTCAAAAAATGCTAAAATTTATCAGATCAATCTAATCATATCCTTCTGCTAATTACACTTTTTAAAAATTTTAGGACTTGATTGCATTTTTGTAACAAGTTTTAGGATGTGATTGCATTTTTTGAAAGTTTTATGACTTAATTGCACTTTCATGACAAATTTTAAAACTTTCAGTGCGCTTTTCCCTAAAAAATTATATTTTCACTCCAATCCGACACCTAGCAAACATGAATTGGATTTTGCAATCGAAAAAAAAAACCACGGATTGGATTCGATATAGTAGCAATTTATCATTCCGGCAATATCACTACTATTATGTAGCCAAAAAATGATTTGGCTAATATATTATAATGTTAGAGTTTTAAGAGTCAATTCGATACAAACATGTGATAAGTAGATTTCTTTTATTTAACAAGAACATTAAGGGTGTTTCTGAAATGATTTGTATTTTTCTATTCTTCGTCCAATTCTTTGCTTTTAAGCATTTGTATTTTGAGTTTAATTGAACGTCAAACATATGGACCATCGAGGATACATAAATGTAAATATGTAAAATCGATTACATCGAACGATCTTTTAAAGTTCAATAAATTTTTTTCTTTGTGTCAAATACTTTTTCGATCTAGAACAAATGATCATTACTTTAATTAGTATTTTAAGACGCTTGCCGATTACACCCAATACAATATAAAAAAAAGTATTTTAAGATACTCACCGATTACTTTAATCCCTCTAGAACATTAGTATTGAATTAAAATGCAATTCTACTTTGACAAAAAAAAAACACTATCATAACGATAAAATAAAAGTAAGGACAATCCAACTTTTAACAATGCCATGGATTATATTCGGACATTAAAAATTTCATCTCAATATTATTGATGGTCAAGGTAATTTATTTAGATTATGATATTAGTGCTGCAAAAAATATGATTGTTGTATTTAATAAAAAAATGTCAAAAACTTTCTTTCTTTATTTAGACTCATTTTTCTTAAGTTCTTATAAACCGGATGAGAAATTCGTCCGGTTTGTTAGAAACAAATTAGTGGCCTACAATGTTCCGTCACACTGCTGAGATTGACAGAAACGTCACCTCCTTTTTTACCTAAAAGGAAAGAATTGTGTTCTCCTCCATCCGGACTTTAAATTAGTGGTTACAAAGGTGGGCATCACAACGTGCAAATTCAGCTAAAAATAAAAATGTTAGTAAAGGTCATCTTAAGCTCAATCGAAGACATTGGTAGAAGAAATCCAATTTGAAATGGAGAAAAATATGAAAAATAATCGAAATTTGTAGTGGATCGAATAGAACTAGTACTTTGGTCTTCACGTATAGTAATTTTTTTTCAGTCATAGATATTCGCACATGCTATCACAGGACAGGTTTTTCCCTCGTTCTGTGGATTCAAACTCAAGAGAACTTTAAGTGTTGTCCTCAACACTTACGAGTCAACTAGGTATCTTAAGATGATCATCTTGCGACGAAAGAATTCTGTCTTTTGCTCGAACAGGTTCAATATCTTATACACCATGATCACTTATTAATGAAGGAGATGATGAAATGTTTAAAGAGCGGACGTTGCTCACTAATCACGTGATCCCTTTCTTCATCTTTACATTAGCAATACTAATACTGGATTTAAACTGAGTGCCTGATTAGGTACGTACGTCCAGACAGTTAATTTGTCCTGGACAGACAACCAATTGATTGCACGACCAGTCCAAATTCCCAGAATTTCTCACGATCTCTGTCACGTAGGTATAATCAATATGTTGATTATGACATTGCTGAAAATTAACTGACAAAACACATGCCACTCCGTGATGCTTTGACAGGAGAATCTGCTTTCGAATTGCCAAGTATCTTTATACTGTCAGACGAACATTATATAATGGTAGAGTGGCAATTAATTAATCAAAGAACAGCATTCAGAGCCACACCAAGTTGCTGTTCTTCCCTCCTTTTCCATCTTCTCTCCTGTAAGTCAGACCCAAATCGTCTGTACGAAGTCTAAGAGATTCATGAAAACTAGATACTTTCTCACCGTCAACATCTAACCTAGTCAAGACCTTGCGCTTGAGGCACAAAATTGACATTTTGTTGTACGAAGGTTAATATCATTAAAAATTTCAAGCCGGTACCTCATTACACATTTAACCTAAACTAATTACTCTCGCACGAAAAATCTCAAATCGGTACTATATGACACATTTACACTGAAATTAATTTTCGTCTCATAAAAATATCAAATCGATATCCCTGATCAAATATATCCTCCATTAAAAGCATTCATGTCAATACATATGTGTTCTCCACATAGATCCATCTTGTAGTCGTTTGCCACATATATTGGCATGTATGCATTTTAAAGAGGGTAAATGACACAAATAATTCATAAACTTTGGCCCAATGTGCAATGTGTTCCTTGAACTTTAAATTTGTTCAACTTGATCCCTAAACTTTAGCCAAATGTGTAATATCGTCCTTGAACTTTTAATTTGTTCAATGTGATCCCTAGACTTCTCTAGTACTTGTTCAATGTTGTCTTAGGACAACATTGAACATTTTCATACAATCCATAGACTAAATTAAATATGTATCAAAAGTCCAGAAACCACATTAGCAAATTAAAAGTTTATGGACAACATTGCATATTTTGTTAAAATGACAACATTGAACAAATTTAAAGTTTATGGACCACATTGTACATTGAGTGAAAGCTCAAGGATCATTTATGTCATTATCCATTTTAAAGAAATATTGAACGGAATGCTAATGGAGTGTACATTTGAGTCAGGAGTACTGGTTTGGATTTTTTTGTGAGACGAAAATTAGCTTGAGATAAATATGTTGCAGGAGTACCAATTTGGGGTATTTTGTGGGATGAAAATTAGTTTAGGTACATGTGTCATAATCATTAAATGGATCAGTAGAAAAGAGAAGTAAAAAAAAAGCCTAGTCGGCATTATCAATCACTCAAGATTGGACGAAGCAAACAAAAGTATTTGATTGAAGGAATTACACAAATTTTAGAACTTGACAGAATAAATTGTCAATTTTTAGACTTGATTACATCTTTGTGATAAATTTTAGGATTTGAATTGCACTTATCCAAAAATTTCAAAATAGTCCCTAGATTTCACACCCAATTTCATTCCCCTCCCTTTCCTTAGTTTCCCAACAAAGCTTAAGCACGAATCATAATCTAAGTTTGTCCGTCTCTACTTTTTTTTACTTTCAAATATTGATTTAGTGTTCACCCATGCATGTTCATTCTTTAAGATATTAGAGAACAAAGCAATTCATATTCTACGTATCTTGATACTCTCTATAGCCCAATGGTTGGGATAAAAATTAGCATGGATAGACCCAAATGTGGGTTAACTGAATACTGAAACTCATACAGATAAATTTAGGGATAATTGTCCAAAAAGGTTCAAAACCTATTATACAGTGGTCAATTTAGTCTTAAATTTTTCAATTGTGTCAATTTAGTCCTAAAACAGGGAAAAAACCAAAACGGTCATAAATCTTTAACATTTTGCCAATTGAATCCATCCAGTCAATTTTGATCGAAAATCGTAAATATGGATATCGACCATCCTACGTGGCACAGTCGACGCTGACGGAAACATTTTTTTAATAATATTTTAATAATTTATGAATTTTTTGCACATTTTTTTGTTCTTTTCTTTATTTTATTTTTCCTTTCATTTTGGCCGGCGAGAGCCAACAAGCCTTCGCTGATCGCTGGCGAGGTCACGAAGGCCCTCATCCACAGCCGATGAGCTCGCGATGATGGCCTAGCCAAAGCCCTCACCTCGCCCACCACTAGCGGGGCCGCAAGGCCCTGGGGAAGGGCCTTCGTGCCCTCACCCACGGCCGGCAAGGACATAGGGCCATCGCAGCCCCTCCGGCCATAGGTAAGGGTGCAAAGGCCCTTGCCAAGTGGCCAGTGACCCTCATAGGCCAATATGAAAGGAAAAAAAGAAATAAAAAAAATATTTTTTTTTTTACAAAAATTTTCGAAAGCTTTCCACATTAACGCATGTTGTCTCAGGTAGGACTTTCGATATCCACGTTAGCGATTTCCGACCAAGTGGCTGGATGGCCTCAATTAGCAAAATGTGAAAAGGTTTAGGATTAAATTAGTCCAATTAAAAGGTTTAGAATTGAACTAGTACAAATGCAATATGGTTAAAACTTTTTTGATACTTTACCCGTCCTAAAACTTTTGACGATTTTTCAAATATAATTCTTCCTATCAATTTTGATCGGAAATCACTAACGTGGACGTCAGCCGTCCTACGTGGCACCGCCGACGCTGATGTTAACAGTTTTTGCCAATTTTTTTAATTTTCTGAATTTTTTTTATCAATATTCATTTTATTTTCTTTCTTTTCCTTTTCTTATTCTTAGCCGGCTGTCACTGCCACTAACGAATTGAGTACAGATTTTATACACCCAAAAAAAAAAAAGTACTAATTAGTTTGTGACGAACGCCGTGGTCACTTCTTTACAAGGAGATGATGACACACTAAAAGAGCAGACGCTGCTCACTAATCACGCGATCCCTTTCGTAATCTCTACTTCAGCAGTATTATCATTGGGGTTCAACCTTGAGTGCCGGATGAGGTACGGCGCGTCCACGCAGTTAAAACGGTACTATAGCCACATAACCCAATTGGATTCCAGGAACGAAACCAATCCCAAGTCCCAGAATTTCGTCTCTTCCACAGGAGAATCTGTTTGGAACCTTGCCATGTGGCTGGCCTCGCACGCACTTAGCCCGCGCCCATGATTCCAGTGTCTCTTGCTGGCAGACGAGCATCATTAATGGTGGTATTGAAGTGACGCTGAATTAGTGGCAGGACAGCGTTAGGATCCATACTGAGTTGCTCTGCTTTTTTGGCCCCCCTTGCTCGTTCTTCCTAGCAGTCTTAAGTCAAAATCCAAGTTGTCCGTACGAGGTCAAGAGATTCTCGAAAACCATGTACCATCTCATCATCTACATGCAACCCAATTGAGACCTTTGCGCTAGAGGTACAAAATCCACGTTCTGTTTTTCGTCGTCTAACTCTCCGGCCGGAGTCACAAAGCGTGTTTATCTGGAGAAAGTTCCCGATTCATTCGAATGGAGAATGTAGCTGACCCTTGCTGTTCTTCACATTGCAATTCCGAGGGGTCGATGGGATCTTGGGGTGGGGATTTGTGGTCGATTTTGACCACAGGCGATGAAAGGAATTCACAATGACAAAGGAAGGGAACCATATCGATCTTGACAATATTTATTCTGAAAATTTGGGATTTATTAGTTTAGTAAGTTACTGGCGAAATAATAAAACTTTACCAACATGACATTATCAAGATGTTTGAGAGATTGCTGTTGCCTCTAAGGAAAATACCATGCATATCTTCGCATGGACGCACAGTTTTTTTCATTTCTTAGCTCTCGCTAGCACGCAGAGAGAGAGAGAGAGAGAGAGAGAGAGAGAGAGAGAGAGAGAGAGAGAGAGAGAGAGAGAGAGAGAGAGAGAGAGAGAGAGAGAGAGAGAGAGAGAGAGAGAGTACGGCAATGCTTTTAACTGTAGGAGTGATCGGTTCTTGGGTTGTCCGGTTCCCCTCTAGAAATCGAGAATTGGTGCCAATGGAACTGGTTGCATGTTTGTTTTTAACACTCCATTTGATTATTCAATTTCTTCATATAGTTCCGGCATTCTTATTCATAAACGAAGCCAAATAAGGTGTCCTTTGCAATGGCTGACCCACAACAAGAAAGTATTTGAATAGAAAAATTTCTACAAAATCCAATGTACAATGTTAAGCCACGGTAGCACCGTATAAGTTCTTACCTTAAGTCAAGCTGAGGTTATTCACATTTTAGCAGAACAAGAAAGTTCAAACCATAAAGAGACTTTGAATATGCTAGTCCACCGGGAGCCCAATTAGCATGAACAAGTTCTCAGAAAAACAGAGCATTGGATATTTACCTCGATGATATGCGATCGCGATAACGATCAGCCAAAAACAGAGCAAGAGAGAGATGAGAGTCGAGCGAGAGAGTGAGACCGCAAGAGAGAGGTAACAATCAAGCGAGAGTGAGGTGACAGTTGCGAGAGTGAAGTGACAGTTGAGCGAGAGTGAGGCCAGCGAATTGAGCGAGAGAGAGATTGAGATCGGGGTTTTTGCTCAGATTTGTGAAAGAGGGAGAGAGTGAGTCGGGCGTGCGAGAGAGTGACTGGGTTGTGTTGTGAAGGATTAGGTCTTTTCAAATTTTTACATTTTTCGTAAGAAATATGTAAAAAAATTTGATACGGTCCAATTGGTTCGAGTAGGCAGTTCCACCCATGGGTCCGGGAATCGGACCGAAAATCACCGATTCCAATACTTGGAAACCGAGAATCAAACCGGTGCCCCCGAAAACCACCAAGAACTGGCCAATTTGGTTCGGACCGGCAATTCCGTTTGCTCACCCCGAGCTAGCTGCAAAGGGCATCTCAGAAATCACACGTCATTTTTAACATGAACAAAGACATCAGCATTTCCAGGATGGTACACTACCACGGGAGAAAAAGGAGTAACATATCTCGATCGCGCATTTTAAAGGCAACGAAAGATGAACATCGAAAGAGGAACATCGAACGCAATGGGTGAGTCCATGAGCATCTACAAAGATCACAAAGAAAACTTATAAAGACCACTTGAAGCTCCAATCAAGTCTTGCAATTCAATGCTCAATAGAAAGCTCCCAAAACAACAGTAAAACCGAAGAGAAAGCACGTACCACTTCGATTGACAATGCCTTAAAGCATCTGCTATTAGCATAGGACAATATACCAAGGAAAACCAAATGAATACTGTACATACACTGTAAACATGACAGAAGCCTAATATTGGAGTGCCTATTATCGGAGGTAGATCTCTGGTTCTTGCACGAAGACGAGCTTTCTGCTGATTGGAAACAAAAAGCCAGAACTTGTGGGATTGATGTGATAAAACAGCCTTTACTGTTATAATATTGACGATATGCCGTAATCTAGTCATTAATCACTAACTTAACGACAGATATGACAAATCTCACTTACAAAGAGAAAGTGCAACCAAATGTTTTCCGTTCGCATATACGAAATCTTACAAATTTAGAACAGCTATGCAATGAAAAACAGTAGTAGTCACTCCACCGCAATTACGCTGGAAATGTAAGCCATCCATAAACCCAGAGAGACTCTTTCCAAGAGGTGAAAAAGGACAAGAACCAAAAAATTGCTCGCCTCGTACATAGACAGGCGCCCTCAACATCCTAGAAGATTTCACAGTGTCCGAAGTCTTTCCACCATGCAAAGAATGAAAATGGTTGACCATACTACTCCTAGACTAAACGAATATTAAGTCAGACCACACAGAATATAATTTGATTCCAGACACTCCAACAGTACTTAGTATATTGTAATTGCTGGGTTTGACGTTGTCAATGCTATCAGAAAAGTATCCAGAGACAGCATCTTTTGGTGCCATTACATTTCATTGTTACCATTCTACAATTCAACTGAAAATAATGATGTGGCCCTTTGAATCTAAAAGACAGCAACAGGCTGCAGTTACTAAAAGTTAGCACCAGTTAGAGAGCATCCACTAGCATTTGTAGACCAGACTTACAAGGAGGAGTTCGCCACGGTCAACGCAAGCAACCATTAAAAGAGTAGCCACATCATTGCATTAAATCAGTCTACTTCTGATTCATCCCACTAAGAAACTAAACCATAGATTCTAGAGTGAATTGACCACCAGAAGGATACTTGACGTCTCTTTTTTAGACAGCTTTATGAGACTTATGAGAATATATAACTTGCCAACACAATTCTATTGAAGTGCCACACTGAGAAACTTGCCTGGGCCACGGAGAATCTTTCACATGAGTAATTGTATGCCATCACTAGGTACAATAATTGATGGAAGCTAAATAATTTTCTATCATGGTACAATGGCATAGGAAGTGGACAAATATCACAAGCAGACAGCAAGAGAAAAGATGAAAGATATGGCACATTAGATGTCAATTTTTCTAACTCAATACTGGGACCTAATGCAGCATCAAATGCTGCATCCCACAGAAATCCTCAGGCTCCAATCATCTGAGTTCACATTATCGAGTTACTGGAAGTTCCAACAAGTCCCGATATCAAAGACTTAGCATGCTACCAACTACAAGAACCAGATCACCGGAAGCAACAGCCTCGCCACGGTTCTCACGAGCTATAAAAGTTATGTTAACAGTCTAAATGATCTAAAAAAATCTACTCATTTCTTCCTCACGTGTCATAATCCGAAAAAGCACTAAACTTTGTCCTTCATTCATTCAAGAATCATATACCCTTTTGTCCTAAAGATAGTTATCTACTCCATATCAACTCACCAGCCATATAATTAGAGAACAAAAATGCAATTCAAGCACCAAGACTGCTCATCATATAATTTATTCCATCATCGTTAAGCAGTTTCAGGTATCTCAACAGTCGGAGCAAGAGAGATACAAAACATTTGACATAAACCTCCAAAGGGAGGCAATCATCCATCATTCCATCAAAGGCTCGCGCTCGACGGCTGCAGTTCCGGGACCACGTAATCCACCACGATCACGCCGTCCAAGTACTCCCTAACCTTCTCCTTCCGCGAATTCACGGCCTCCTCATCGGCCACCGCGGCCGCCATCTCCTCCACGCTCTTAAAAACCGCGAGCGACGCGATCGAGAACCCCTTGGCCCGCGCCGGCGAGAAGTTCTCCCCGCACGTCACCTGCTCGATCTTCGCAAACCCATCCTTAATCCCTTCAATCACCCCCATCACCTCGCCCTTCGCCCCGTCCCCCGAACCCTCCTTCAATTTGAGGAAGCTCACCTTGACGGCGGACCCCGGGGGCACCACGAGGCTCTCGGGGACGCGGTCGGCGACCCAATCGACGGCCATGATGTCGTCGCAGATGGGCAAGACGGACTCTTTCACGACACCCATGTGGCTGGGGTGGGCGGAGTAAGCGGCCAGGTCGTCCTTGGTCCGGTAGCGGCTGTGGAGCATGTGGGTGAAGGCGAAGAGGGAGGACCTGGTCTGGAGGACCGGGCCGGCGGCGAGGTGGAGGACCGTGTCGAGCGAGGTCAGGGCGTTGAGGCCGGTGAGCATGGCGTCGACCCGGGAGGGGTCGGTGCCGTCCTTGACCTTGAAGAGGACGATGTGCTCGACGAGCTGGGCGGGGGCGGCGGAGGACATGGCGGCGGCGGCGGTGGTGGAGAGGGGCTTGACGGAGAGGGAGGAGGGTCTGAAGGAGCGGTTGGGGGGCAAGAAGGTGTGGGAGAGGGAAGGGAAAATGTGTGCGCGAGATCGGAGATAGTGAATCATAATGAGTGACTGTGATCGAGAGGAGTGAGAGAGTGAAAGGAGTAGGTGGTGTGACCATGGAGTGTGGAGGGGATTGGTTTGATTCGTGACGATGAGGGGATGGGCCTGGACGGCGGGACAAAACGTCGAACACCTGGCCGGCGTTGTCCAAACCTCGTTACAGTTGCGAGCCTGTGAAGGGGAGACGCCAGCCTCGTGGCCTTCTGGTGGCCCAACTAGCTAGCCCAAAATCATTGTCCAGGCCACTTAACAGACCGGGCCGGGTTGAAACTAAGGGTGATCGGTTCTAAGGTAGGTAGGTAGGTTACTTGAAAACCTACCGTGATATACCCGGTTCCCAGTTTTTTGAACCTGGAATCTATCCTACTTGTTTTGGAATCGACCTGGAACCTACCCTGTTTGTTAGGTCCGGTTCCGAAGTCTACCCATGAACCGATTTCTATTTTTATTGAGCATCAAAACAGCTCAAAGTAAAATATCAATACAAAACAAACAGATTTATAAAGCAATAGAGAAGTTAAACTCATTTAAGAATAATATATCATTTTCTTTCAATTTCAAAAAACAGGTTCTAGCCGGTTCTGAGTAAATGAGTGAGTAAGTTCAACATCCACAACCTAGAACCTACCTGCACAGTACCGATTTGGAACAGGAAATCAAACCTATTTTTATGGGCGGTTTGGTCCCATCAGGTCCGGTCCGATTTCAAGGAGAACCGGATCGATTGCACAGCTCAAGTTGAAACTTCTTTGCCATGACTGTGAATGTCTAGTCAATCAAGCACAGAAACGAAGCCGCTCGCCCATGTCCTGCTTGTCCAAAAGCATCGTCTAGGGCCACCTGATGGGATGACTAGCACGCCATTCTAGCAATACAAATCATCAGTTTGCATCAGGAGTAGTTAAAGGAATCGATTGATGTACTCTGTACTCTTTGTTAATAACATATAGGATGGGATGTGGTGCGGAAAATGCAACATGATTAGATGTACTACATATCCATCCTCATGATCGTGAACTCCTTACACTTTGTTGAGTTTGACATTGCGCTTCTAATCGGGTTACACATGAGCACAAATCATTTCAGCACACAAAATAATATTCGGTGACGGCAAGTCCCTGTCCATTCAACTAGCAAAGCAAAGGAGTAGAGGAACAGTAAATTGGTGAGAGGGAAACAAAGAGCAGCGAGTCGAGTCTCTATTCGGTGATAAGTTTTTCGACAACTTACTTGATCAAGGAGCATGCTGAAATTAGAAAAACAATAAAAGGAGCGTGTTGACCATGGTCTGAAATTGATTATCACCTCCAAATGGTTCCTCTCCTCGCTGTTGTCAAGGCTGGTTCTGGAACACAAGTACATTAGCTCCTAATCTCATATTCTCATAGAAATCTCTATATGTAACCAACCCTTCTCTCAAATGTTAAAAACAATCGAACGGGTAATACTAGCTTGTAATTAGTGCAATCCCTTCTAAATGATAAATGATAAATGATAATCTAGCAGAACCGCCTGATAGCTACCTTCGCATAAAAGGTATCTGGTATGGTTAGTAGCGCCGAAGGCTAAAAGGAAGCAACCATGTGTAGGCTACCAATAGTCGTTGCACGAACACAAGCCACCTTCAAATCGGTGAAACCGGAGTCGGTCTCTCACGACTATCGTTCTGCTCAATACCCTTGAAACCAATTTTATCCAGCAATGACAATCCTAGTAGATCCTAAGGTTCTTCAACACCATGATCTCGCTCCCCGGACTAGATTTCAAGACCCCATATGCCACCGCCAGTTTTTCACTGTGAAAGTTCAAATTCTCCTCCTTCTCTTCATCAGCAACGTCCATCAGAACCAACTCCATTGAAGGCACGAAGCCCGCCATTTTAGTTCTTTTAATAAGGTCATCCAAAACTTCGTACATCGCTTCTGTTTCCCTGTGCGACCTATCACCCGATCTGAATTGGTGAATCTCACATGCATACTCAATCCAACTCTTTCCACAATTTTTACCAACTCCTTTCCTTTTCATCGAATTTCTCATTTTTTCCGCACTATCCCACCTAGTTAAAGAGCAGTAGGTGTTTGAGAGCAAGACATAATCCCCACTTTCGCGACGCGGAATATTTGCAACGGCAACTTCACCGAGTCGCGACCTTTTAAAGACCCTGCAAGAACTGAGGAGAGTCCTCCACATTGCAGCATCTGGTTTCATGGGCATTTCCTTAATCATAGCATAGGCCTCGTCCACTGATCCCGCTCGAGCCAACAGATCAACCATGGCACCATAATGCTGTATTTCGGGCTGAATGGAGTAATGGCTCCTCATTGAATCAAAATACTTGCGCCCTTCCTCAACCAACCCACAACGGCTACAGGCTGTCAATATACCAACAAAAGTTATAGAATCGGGTGAGACTTTTTCCCGTTCCATCTCGGAGAAAACTGTAATAGCATCATGGGCAACGCCATGAATGGCCAGCCCATTAATCATTGAATTCCAAACCGATACATCGTCTCGATGAATGCTGTCGAAAATTTCTCGAGCAGTTTGGATCTTGCCACATCTTGCATACATGTCAATAAGGGCTGCATTCAATATAAAGTGCGGTTCAATCTTTTCCTCGATCATCAACCCGTGCGCCCACAATGCGTGACTTAGAAACCCGACCCGCGCGCAACTGGTGAAAAGAGACGCAAACGTGAAACCATCAGGCTCGACATTCGAACCCAGCATTTCTCGGAAAGATGCGAGCGCGTCGTGGAACCGCCCGTTCCGTGTCAGGCCTCCAATCATCGAGTTCTAAGTCACCACGTCCCGTTCAAGCATTTTACAGTTACTATCCTGTAACTCTTCCTCTAAGGAGACCATATTCAGGAAATCCAGGTACACTATCCAGTTTATTTCAGTTGAAAATTTACAGCTCCTAATTATACCTTTATATCCACTGGCATAGTTGTGGCTTTTGATATGTCACCATTTTTAGTTCACAAATAATTACCACAATGTATTGATTTTGTCATAACTCCAAAATATCTGCAACAGCCACGGAACTTGGCCTAATGGTTAGTATTTTGATGAGTAAAGATCAACTGGGATCTGAACTAGTCGTAACTAAGGAAAGTGCCATGACAAATGTAGGACAATCAGGATGACGAAAGTTTGGAACCTAATATGTTCTTTATTTAGTTACCTCCAACAATCCCGATGGCAAAGCGTTTGACGACTGCAGAAGGGAACGAGACAACCGAAAGCTCAACATCCTCCGAGGTTTTGGGTTCCTCGGAGAAAAGCTGCAGTTTGGATGAGTTGTCAGCAGGGTTGATGGGTAAAATGCCGGTGTATAGAAGTGGTGCTGTCAAGCTCAAGCTCGGTGATACTCTCTACGATGTGAGTACTTTTCAGACCCCACTTCATATATCATTTTGTTTCTCAATGCATGTGTCGACACCTAAATTTTGTTCAATCATTTAGGGTTTAATTGCGTAGAAAATTAGGGATTAATTTTTAACCCATAAACGAAAATATTTTCATTAAATTAATTGGCATATAAATGATAGGCGTATTTGCATTAATAGAATTTAGTGAAAACATATTTTCCTCTTATTTTATTTCATTTTTATTTTGTGTTAAAAAATTATTATAAAAATTTAAAAAAAAAAGAAGAAGAGAGAAAAAAAAGAAAGTAAAAAGGGAGCTCTTCCCCATGGACAGAGGCTCTGCCCCTTTGACTCACGAAAAAGAAGAAAAGGGAGAAGAGTACGAAAAAGAGGGGTTCTGCACAAACCAAAAAGGAACGAGAATAGAAAAACAAAAGCCAGAGAAGAACAAAAGCAGAGAGGCAGAAGACGGAGCAGGGGGGCAGAGGCACAGAGGGAGAGAGTTCCGAGAAGAGAGAGATCCGGAGGAGGAGGGTGAGACCGAGAGTTCCGAGAGAGACAGGGAGAGTTCCGAGAGAGCCAAGAGGGAGCGAGAGAGAGAGGTCGGAGAGCGAGATCGAAGGTGAACGGTCTCCGGTCGGTGACCGCCACGCCTCAACCGTGGCCGGCGACGTTCCGATACATTCCTTTTTCCCACGGTAGGTCCCGACCCGAGTTTTCGTCGGGTTTCGTTTTGTTTGGATCGTGGTAGAATTCCCGAGGATTCCGGCTCGGAGGCGTGCGAGGCGACCGGACATAATCCGATCTATCGAGCTCGCCCCCATTCGCCGCCGCCGAGCCGGGTAGGGACAATGCCACCGAACCCCCCTGTTTCGGCTCCTTTTTTTTGCTCTGTTTTTTAGAGTCTCTGCCGGCGGGGGCCGAGGCTCGTTTTCAGCCGTTACCGAGCGTCGGTGAGCCTTCCCTGGTGGCTGTTGTATGCTGTCTTCCGTGTGTGCTGATTGCGATCGACGTTTGAACTTCCATCGGCTTGGTTTTTCCTTTTCCAGTCGACGCTCGCAATGTGTTTGATGATATGCCTGAACCAACTCCTGAATCTGGCTTTGTTTCGCTGCAATTTTGGGAACGTCGGACGGTTCCGGTGGGCCACCGGTCGCCACGGCGGTCCGGGCGTGGCCACGAAAGGGAGCGAACAGCCAGTCCCTTGTCGGGATCTGGCTGGTTCGCAGCCGCCCAGCCCCTCGTCGGGGCTTGGGTGGTCTCAGTCAGCCGCCGGTCACCACAGCAGTGACCCGGACGGAGGACGCCGCCGCCCCTCGGTGGGGTGGCGATGCAGGCTGAGGCGGTCGGTCGTCGGCGCTAGGACCGGCCGCGGGCGAAGAACATCAACCACTCCTCGTCGGGGTGGCGACGCGTACAGAGGCGGCCGCGTAACCGGGCCGGCGACTCAGGTTGACGAGCGGCGGCCAGGCACGGGCCCAGCCGCGTGGCCGGAAAGTCTCGGCCGTGAAGGCCGGGCATGCGCTCCAGCGGCGGCCGGCGTTCAGGCGAGTCCCTGGGTGCGGTGTGGCGGCCGCGAACCGCGTAGGGTTTCAAGCGAGTCGGGTGGGCGGCCGGTAACCGGGTCGGGCGAACGGGTCACAACCGGGTAGTTTTTTTGTTTGGTGTTTGGGCCTGAATTTAGGTTTTATTAGGTTTTGGGCTTTTTAGTTTAGAATTAGAATAGTTTTTTTGGTTTTGGGCCTTTCCCGGATGGGCCGAATTTGGTCAATTTGGGCTGAAGTGTTATTTAGGTTTTTATTTATAGTGGGCTGGGCCTAGGTGTTTTTTAATTAATTATTTTTGGGTTGTGGTTTTTTTTATTCCGAAGTGGGCCTTCGCCGAGCCCCCCTCGCGGCGGACCCGGGTCAGTCCCGATCCGGGTCGGATGTGGAGATCCGACCCGGATCCGATTTTATAATATTTTAATATAATATTATTATTTTAATATTAAAAAATATTATTGTTTAAAAAAAAATTAATTAAAAAATTTTAAAAAAAAATTCGAAAAATCAAAATATTCATTTGGACTTTGGAATTGGTTTTTGTTGCCCTATTGTGTGATTAGTGTCATATTCGATCGCACGTTGCTTGGTTTACACACTTTGAATCGCGTGTTTGATCTAACTTGCATTGACATTATGCACGTTAGGTTCATGTGTTGATTGTTGCTTACCCTAGTTTGGTTAGGAATTGAATTTTGAAACTCTTGATTAGTGTGAACACGTTAGGCGGTAATTGAACAAGGTTAGGTGAAACCCTAACCGCCATTGCCATTTTGAAGAAGAAACCAGAGACCAAAGACGAATTGAGACACCCTCTATTGATTGGCGATGAGCCCTCGATGATCACTGGGCTGATAACTAATTTCCGGATTCATCAAAATTAATCGGGCAATTTGAATCTTCAGCAAATTCTTTACTCCAACTTTAATTTGAAAGATCAGAAGCTGAATCTGATGGATTCAAAACCTGTCAGCGATTATGGTGCTGCTCCAAGGAAGGTTGGTTCGTGCCCTTCTTAGGTTTTTTTTATTTATTCATTTGATATTTGTTATTTTCTGCTAAATGACAATTGCATTGGCTGGGGATGGTCTTCCTTGTTCTTTTTGTTTCTTGGGTAATGAATGTTTTGTGTTGTGATGTTGCAGTTGAGATTTGCACCTAAAGCTCCTCCAGTTCGAAGGCCAAAACCTGCTGTTGTCAAGACGTATAGAATAACCTTTCTGGGTTTCATGGCATTGCTCATGGCATTGCTTTACTGAATCATCAAAGCACTTCAATTGATCACAGCCTTTGTGTTGCTTTGCAGAGAAGTTAGAGATGAGGACGACGACGAAGCAAAGGCCAAGGACTTGCTCCGGCACTTCAATGTGCGTCTACGTTTATATCACTCTGTTTTGTCAACGTGCAGTCTCTTGTGGATGTGTTTAACTATTTTGCATATGGGATCTTTCTGAAACTTGACTTTTGATGTCATTGATCACAGGAAGGTATCTTGAAGGAGAAGCCCAAAATTGAGAGAAAAGGTGCATCTTTTATTAACATTTCGTATTATGGTTTCTGATGATGAAAGTGTTAGCTGTGAAATGATGCGATGCTTGTTTGTGTTGGTCGTCATGACCTTGGCCTTTGGAGATAGATAACAGAGGAAAAGAACATAGGAAGAACATACATGTTAGCTAATGGTGTTCGGAAATCCCGTAAATATTTGCTCGTGTTTCGTACTTCATAGATGTGAATAATAGTGAACTTAGAAGTGCATTAGCATGATCTAGACTTTTGCTCTGGATTGCTAATTCTTGCCTTCTAATACAATTTTAGATCCTTGCCATATGTCCCTCAATGAAGGAAGAAATTTAACATTTAGCCATCAGAAGTACTAGTGTATGGTTTTGCCTTCATAAATAAATGAAAGCATTTGGTTATGGAGGCTTGTGGATTTGGTTACATTGGGTTTTGACTTGTGGATTTTACAGTGGCTCCATCGCAAATTGCATTTGGTTATGGAGGGACTTCAAGTTCGTTAAAATCATATCATGCTCAAAGGGATCAAAATAATGTTAATTCATATCAAGGTTCAACTTCTGACTCAAAAACTTAGCCTCCTCCATGCTTACTTAAGCTGCAATTATCCTTTCAAACTTATTAGATTTGTGGTCTTTATAGGTAGTTCCAGTGGTCCCGGCCTGAGAGGGGAGAAAGAATACAGAGAACCATGGGTTGGTAAATCATGCAATGACATGTCGCTTTCTACTTGGTTAGTTGTTCAAGAATTAAAGTTTCTTTTCTTACTTAACTCTTTGGCAGGACTATTACAGTTACTATCCTGTAACTCTTCCTCTAAGGAGACCATATTCAGGAAATCCAGGTACACTATCCAGTTTATTTTAGTTGAAAATTTACAACTCCTAATTATACCTTTATATCCACTGGCATAGTTGTGGCTTTTGATATGTCACCATTTTTAGTTCACAAATAATTACCACAATGTATTGATTTTGTCATAACTCCAAAATATCTGCAACACTGTGTTTTTACTTGCAGAACTTCTTGATGAAGAGGAGTTTGGGGAGGCCTCGAGTAGTGTGACTTATGATGAAACTATACTAAACTCAGCCACGGAACTTGGCCTAATGGTTAGTATTTTGATGAGTAAAGATCAACTGGGATTTGAACTAGTCGTAACTAAGGAAAGTGCCATGACAAATGTAGGACAGTCAGGATGACGGAAGTTTGGAACCTAGTATGTTCTTTATTCAGTTACCTCCATCAATCCCAATGGCAAAGTGTTTGACAACTGCAGAAGGGAACGAGACAACCGAAAGCTCAACATCCTCCGAGGTTTTGGGTTCCTCAGAGAAAAGCTGCAGTTGGGATGAGTTGTTAGCAGGGTTGATGGGTAAAATGCTGGTGTATAGAAGTGGTGCTGTCAAGCTCAAGCTCGGTGATACTCTCTACGATGTGAGTATTTTTCAGAACCCACTTCATATATCATTTTGTTTCTCAATGCATGCAGAGGGACAATGTTCATGCCACTGATTTTGAGCATTAACTAATACGATTATATCGCAACTTTTTTCTCCTATTGAATCATCAGTTAAGACCATTATGGTCTTGAGGGGCAAAAGGATGTATGCTTATCTTATATTTGGGGTTCGGTGTAGGTATCCTCGGGTTTGGATTGTGTGTTTGCTCAGGATGTTGTGGCCATCAACAAAACAGAGAAGCACTTCTGTGTTGTCGGGGAGCTCAATAAGCGCGCCATTCTGACTCCAGATGTGGACTCAATATTAGATGGCATGAATGAATTATGACCATTTTTCCTTCATTCAGGTACATTTTTGCAACACAATAACGCGTGAGCGTATGATTAAATTTTGTAAACGTGAGGTTATGGTGTTGAGGGGGGCGTTGAATTGACAATTCCCACAATAGCTCGGCTGTGAGTGAGAGAGGTCGAATTGCTCTTGTTTTACTTCAGCTTCCTTTTTTCATGACGTAGACAATCGAGTTTTGTTCTTTCCCAATCGAAGGGACAATGTCACTCTAATTGAAGAGTCTATGACATTCAGCTTGTAGGCCCATTCACCTATCCTGCTTGTAAGGCCCAAAAAACTTAGCAAGCAAGAAATGAGGACATCGGCAAAAATTGTCTTCTAATGCTGGAGAAAGACATGAGGGAGCATTAAAGGGGAAGGTAGGTCATGTGACAGCTTTATTCGTGTACGTCGACGCCACATAATTTTCATACTTAGCTCTATGCTTACAGAGCAACTCGCGGTCCGAATCTTGTTGCTACCCCAACTAAGAGCAGGTGGTGTAGCAGGCACGGCCAGTCCGGCTCAACCAGTCTTTGAGATTGGTAGATAGAGAGAGTTGGAGAGAGAAGGCGGATTTGTCGATGAATAGAGAAATAGAGAGGAGATGCTGAGGACATTATCAGTGACCACGATTAAGATTGCGATCGATTCCATGGGGCTATGGTCATTGTCAATGTTGAATGATCTTTACTTACCATATTGAGGAAAATTTGTGTATTTGGGACTGCAGTTAGCACTGCCGTTTACCAACTTGGCATGAATCTGACCCAAAGAAAAAATAAAATTGCCACTAAACAACTGAAATACCCGCCAAGAGAGGGACTAAAATGATAGCAAGCCGCACATGAGGGTTGAAATGAAAACGTATGTAATAGTGTGGGATCAAAATGAGAACTTCCCCAAAGTTTAGGGACGAAAAGTAAAGTTTTTTCCTTTCTAGATCTTCTTTTGACGCTATATCCATTGGTCAGTTCTATTAACCACTAATGATAAGTCTAGCTCCAATAAAGTAAATCTAATTATTCTAATTATTTTTTTTATCATATCATTAAGAAAGTCAGAAACAAAATAACAATAGTTACTAATACATTTCAGGCAAAACTCGAAATAAGAGCTTGAAATGGGATCTTTTCTTAAAAAAGAGTCCAAAATGAACATTGTTTTGAATAAGGAGTTGAAATGGACGAATCAGTTTCCAATAAGAAAAATGAATTGAATAAGTCAGTCTCAAATAAAGGCTTAATCACGACGGCCGAAAGAGGTTATTATTTGAAACAAAGTCCACTTTGCACTTTTATTTGAAAAAATCACTCTACTTTGGAACTTTATTTGAAACAAAATTCACTTTAGCCGTCATTTGAGAAATTCACTCTACTTCGGACTCTTATTTGAAAATTTCTCTACATTTTGAAAAACTACGGTCACCAATTAAAAATCACCATTTTACAGAAAGAATTTGTAAATTTGAAAAGATGTATGGTGATTCCAAAGTCGTTCACCTGCGAATTGGCAATAGAAAACGAGCAGAATTGGTGACATTATTGGGACCCATTTGAACGGGGGCCATGTTGTAATAAAACCCTTTTCCGAACATGCCAACCATTTTATCAACGTGCAGCGGAGGCTGCGTGTCGGGGGTGGTCTTGCTCCATCTTCAACAGCACGTTAGGGAGAAAGAGAGAAAGGAAAAGGAGAAGAAAAGCAAATAGGGACAAATAATCTAGGCCATCTATTTGAGAAGCGGCCGACATGTCCAAATTTTAACAGGAGTAACTTTAGTTGAACTTAGGATTTGTTTGCCTTTCATAAAATGAGTAATTTGGAAAAAAATTTCCTAAAAATAATTGCTCGGATTGCTTGAAATAATTAACTAATAAAAAATATATTCATTATCAGTAACATTTTATGCCTTTCATGAAAATATTTTTCGTTCATTCATTTTTAGAAGCAATATAAGCGATCATTTTTAGGATAATATTTTCCAAATCACTCATTTTGTGCGAAATAAACGCACCCTTAAAGGATGCTAAATTTAAAAGATCTCAATCCATGACATTAATGCTCTATGCGGGAATATATGACTAATGGGACAAAATGGTGAGAATTGAAAATAGGCATAACTTTCTGATAAAATTACCCATATATCAATTCAATTGTTAACTTTTCAATTTAACCGATTTATTCATAAACATTTTGATCATTTCCAATGTGGTCTATCTGATCAATTTTGACGTGGAGTCCAGTCAACGCCGACTATCCTACGTGACACGGTCGTCGACAATCCAATGTAACTCTACTTGCCGGGTGTGCCATATAGGATAGTGGGCATTGATTGGACCTCCACATTAAAATTTCACAGCCTAAGTTGACCTAATAAATACATTGAAAAACCTTCAAAAAGCTAGGACTACATTGGCTAAATTGGAAATATTTAGCATTGAATTAGCATTTGCACAATAGGTTTATGATTTTTGGGTCCCCCCGAAACTTTAATTTTCAAACCCTTTTCTCCAAAGTATTAGAAATAAGTGTAATTGAAGTCCTAAAATTTGTCAGGAAAGTATAACTAAGCTTTAAAACTTTCTAAAAGTACAATCAAATCTTAACCTCATCAAATCGGTGTAATCAACTCCCTCCCCTAGCTTCATCCAAATTATCTAGGGTTAATACCATGAAAAACCCCAAACCGGTACATCTGTAACAAATTTCTCCATACTAATATTTTGACAGTCAAAAATTTCAAACTAGTACATCTTTAACAAATTTACCCTCCCTAAGTTTCCATTAAATTTTACTGTCAAATTTGACGGATGTACCAATTTGGGGTTTTACCATCTGTTTGTCATAGGTGTACCGGTTTGTGATTTTTTGTAGTATTAATCCAATTTAACGGAAATTAACGTAAGGAAAATTTGTCATAGATATACCGATTTGGAGTTCTTGGTGGTCAAAAAATTATTTTTGAGGTAAATTTATCACAAGTATACCAGTTTCGAGGTATTAACCCAATTATTTAATGGCTAATGCGGATGGAATTTTTTAATTCGTTAATACAAGTGACTCTAAGGCGCCACATCAGAATAAAGATTGAAAAATTAAAAAGACAAAAAGTGAAAAAATTGAAAGAAAAAAAGGATAAAAAATAACAGAAAAGGGAAAAAGGATTACAATAGAAACTAAATATCAGTGTATATCAAGATTTTTGGGTTGGTTTGGGACGAGCCTCTTTAGCGAGGGCTAGCCAACACTGCATGAGGGTTGGTAGACCCACTCGTGGCTGACCCTTGCGTGGTGGTTGCACCACCACCGCGCACAAGCGACAGGCTGCGAATCCTTGTATGCACCTCGGCGAGGGTTGACCTTACCAGCGAGGTAGGGGCAGTGGCTTAAGCTACGTCCATCAATGCATGGTTTTTTTTTTTAACTTGTTAGCCCCTTTTTTACCTTTTAATCGAATTCTAATTAAAATTAGGAAGAAACTCCTCATTTACATAATGGCCACATGGAAAAGAGAAACTTTAAAATAAAAAAAAAAGCAAAGTCATCATTTTCCGTCACTCAAATTGGACGAAGTTAATGGAGGAATTTGATTGCACAAATTGGACATGTTTTAAAACGTAATTTAGCAAACTGAAAGTTTTGAAACTTGATTACATCGTAGTATTTTAATTGCAATTATCAACTTCAAAATATTCCCTTCTTTTCCTTCCCCTCTTTTTCCTTGGTTTCCCAACGAAGCTTAGTACAGTTGAAAGTTTGGTACAGTTATTTATTTAAAAATTCACTCTTCGGGAAATGTACAGTTCACATGTTACATCTTGATATACTCATCCTCCAATACATCTCTATAAAAAAAAAATATAAGGACAAAGAGAATATACAATAATAAATTTATTACAAATGTTTACTTTTTTTTAGTGAGAACTCAAAAAAAAATGTTAGAGGAGATGGAGATCCACCAACTCATCTTTCTCTACTTCCATAACTTGAGTCGAAGGTCAAGAGTGCATTGTATTGGAGTTTAGTTGAGGCTGCAGCATCTACCTAGATCTCAAGCACATAAAGATGATTGTAGCTGTCGAGTTCGAGCTTGAAAACTTGATCTTAATTTCGCATAATGTGAGCATTTAAGTATCCTAACTTTTTTAAAATTCAAAGAGAGAGAAAGAGGTAGAGAGAGGGATAGGTCAATTTCACCTTTGTAGCTGTATGTTTATGACTTTTGCAAGAAAGGCTTCAGTTGCAAGCCAAAGTTACCTTGTCTAGTAGGTTATCTAACATGAAATGGTTCAAAGGAACGTTAACCTATGATGTATGATCTTTTCATCTAACATGGAGCTCTACATCATTAGAAGATAAGAGTTTTTTTATTATGTCTGAGAAGCTTGTAAGAGAAGATAACATTAAACATTTTTATGATTTTTTTTTTGGGTCAAAAAACTTTTTTATGAATGAGAAATCATTTTATTGACTCGCTTGGGAGTAAACTTTAAGCAAAATGAACTTCCACTTCTCGAGCGATTCTTAGTACTCCCCTTGCCATCTGGACAACACGACCTTTTATCGAGGGAAAAGAAGCTAATAAAATATGGGTGCGCAAACCGATGAAACCAAACTTGTTTTACTTGGTTCTTAATAAGCTTTATGTGCTAACCGAAAAAAATAAGCTTTATATTCTTATTGACCAAATTCAAATAAAAAATTGGGATAAATACCTCGAAAGTCCAAAAATTTATCACGAAAGTACAATCGAGTCATAAAACTTTCAAAAAATGCTAAAATTTGTCAAATCAATCTAATTACATCCTTCTGCTAATTATACTTTTTGAAAGTTTTAGAACTTGATTGCATTTTCGTAACAAGTTTTAGGATGTGATTGCATTTTTTGAAAATTTTATGACTCAATTGCACTTTCATAACAAGTTTTAAAACTTCCAGTGCGCTTTTCTGTGAAAAATTATATTTTCACTCCGATCCGACACCTAGCAAACATGGATTGGATTTTGCAACCGAAAAAAAATAACCACGGATTGGATTCGATATAGTAGCAATTTATCATTCCGGCAATATCACTACTATTATGTAGCCAAAAAATGATTTGGCTAACTAATAAGATGTATTATAATGTTAGAGTTTTAAGAGTCAATTCGATACAAACATGTGATAAGCAGATTTCTTTTATTTAACAAGAACATTAAGGGTGTTTCTGAAATGATTTGTATTTTTCTATTCTTCTTCCAATTCTTTGTTTTTAAGCATTTGTATTTTGAGTTTAATTTAACGTCAAACATATGGACCATCGAGGATACATAAATGTAAATATGTAAAATCGATTACATGGAACGATCTTTGAAAGTTCAATAAATTTTTTTTCTTTGTGTCAAATACTTTTTCGATCTAGAACAAATGAACATTACTTTAATTAGTGTTTTAAGACACTTGCCGATTACACCCAATACAATATAAAAAAAAGTATTTTAAGATACTCACCGATTACTTTAATCCCTCTAGAACATTAGTATTGAATTCAAATGCAATTCTACTTTGACAAAAAAAACACACTATCATAACGATAAAATAAAAGTAAGGACAATCCAACTTTTAACAATGCCATGGATTATATTCGTACATTAAAAATTTCATCTCAATATTATTGATGGTCAAGGTAATTTATTTAGATTATGATATTAGTGCTGCAAAAAATATGATTGTTGTATTTAATAAAAAAATGTCAAAAACTTTCTTTCTTTATTTAGACCCATTTTTCTTAAGTTCTTATAAACCGGATGAGAAACTCGTCCGGTTTGTTAGAAACAAATTAGTGGCCTACAATGTTCTGTCACACTGCTAAGACCGATAGAAACATCACCTCCTTTTTTACCTAAAAGGAAAGAATTGTGTTCTCCTCCATCCGGACTTTAAATTAGTGGTTACAAAGGTGGGCATCACAACGTGCAAATTCAGCTAAAAATAAAAATGTCAGTAAAGGTCATCTTAAGCTCAATCGAAGGCATTGGTAGGAGAAATCCAATTTGAAATGGAGAAAAATATGAAAAATAATCGAAATTTGTAGTGGATCGAATAGAACTAGTACTTTGGTCTTCACGTATAGTAATTTTTTTTCAATCATAGATATTCGCACATGCTATCACAGGACAGGTTTTTCCCTCGTTTTGTGGATTCAAACTCAAGAGAACTTTAAGTGTTGTCCTCAACACTTACGAGTCAACTAGGTATCTTAAGATGATCATCTTGCGACGAAAGAATTCTGTCTTTTGCTCGAACAGGTTCAATATCTTATACACCATGATCACTTATTAATGAAGGAGATGATGAAATGTTTAAAGAGCGGACGTTGCTTACTAATCACGTGATCCCTTTCTTAATCTTTACATTAGCAATACTAATACTGGATTTAAACTGAGTGCCTGATTAGGTACGTACGTTCAGATAGTTAATTGGTCCTGGACAGACAGCCAATTGATTGCACGACCAGTCCAAATTCCCAGAATTTCTCACGATCTCTGTCACGTAGGTATAATCAATATGTTGATTATGACATTGCTGAAAATTAACTGACAAAACCCATGCCACTCCGTGATGCTTTGACAGGAGAATCTGCTTTCGAATTGCCAAGTATCTTTATACTGTCAGACGAACATTATATAATGGTACAGTGGCAATTATTTAATCAAAGGACAGCATTCAGAGCCACACCAAGTTGCTGTTCTTCCCTTCTTTTCAATCTTCTCTCCTGTAAGTCAGACCCAAATCGTCTGTACGAAGTCTAAGAGAGTCATGAAAACTAGATACTTTCTCACCGTCAACATCTAACCTAGTCAAGACCTTGCGCTTGAGGCACAAAATCGACATTTTGTCGTACGAAGGTTAATATCATTAAAAATTTCAAGTTGGTATCTCATTACACATTTAACCTAAACTAATTATTCTCTCACAAAAAATCTCAAATCGGTACTATGACACATTTACACTGAAATTAATTTTCGTCTCATAAAAATATCAAATCGATATCCCTGATCAAATGTACCCTCCATTCAAAGCATTCGTATTAATACATATATGTTCTCCACATAGATCCGTCTTGCAGTCGTTTGCCACATATATTGGCATGTATGCATTTTAAAGAGGGTAAATGATACAAATAATTCATAAACTTTGGCCTAATATACAATGTGGTCCTTGAACTTTAAATTTGTTCAATGTGGTCCCCAAACTTTAGCTCAATGTGTAATATCGTCCCTGAACTTTTAATTTGTTCAATGTAATCCCTAGACTTCTCTAGTATTTGTTCAATGTTGTCCTTGGACAACATTGAACATTTTCATACAGTCCATAGACTAAATTAAATATGTACCAAAAGTCCAGAGACCACATTAGCAAATTAAAAGTTTATGGACAACATTGCATATTGGTTAAAATGACCACATTGAATAAATTTAAAGTTCATGGACCACATTGTATATTGAGTGAAAGTTCAAGGATCATTTATGTCATTATCAATTTTAAAGAAATATTGAACGGAATGCTAATGGAGTGTACATTTGAGTCAGGAGTACTGGTTTGGGTCTTTTTGTGAGACGAAAATTAGCTTGAGATAAATATGTTGCAGGAGTACCAATTTGGGGTATTTTGTGGGATGAAAATTAGTTTAGGTACATGTGTCATAATCATTAAATGGATCAGTAGAAAAGAAAAGTAAAAAAAAAGCCTAGTCGGCATTATCAATCACTCAAGATTGGACGAAGCAAACAAAAGTATTTGATTGAAGGAATTACACAAATTTTAGAACTTGACAAAACAAATTGTCAATTTTCAGACTTGATTACGCCTTCGTGATAACTTTTAGGATTTGAATTGCACTTATCCAAAAATTTCAAAATAGTCCCTAGATTTCACACCCAATTTCATTCCCCTCGCTTTCCTTAGTTTCCCAACAAAGCTTAAGCACGAATCATAATCTAAGTTTGTCCGTCTCTACTTTTTTTTACCTTCAAATATTGATATAGTATTCACCCATGCATGTTCATTCTTTAAGATATTAGAGAACAAAGCAATTCATATTCTATGTATCTTGATACTCTCTATAGCCCGATGGTTGGGATAAAAATTAGCATGGATAGACCCAAATGTGGGTCAACTGAATAGTGAAACTCATACAGATAAATTTAGGGATAATTGTCCAAAAATGTTCAAAACCTATTATACGGTAGCCAATTTAGTCTTAAATCTTTTAATTGTGCCAATTTAGTCCTAAAACAGGAAAAAAACCAAAAAAGTCATAAATCTTTCACATTTTGCCAATTGAGTCCATCCGGTCAATTTTGGCCGAAAATCGTAAACATGGACATTGACCATCCTACGTGGCACAGCCGACGCTGTCGGGAACATTTTTTTAATAATATTTTAATAATTTATGAATTTTTTGCACATTTTTTGTTCTTTTCTTTATTATTTTTTTCCTTTCATTTTGGCCAGCGAGAGCCAACAAGCCCTTGCTGGCCGCTAAGGAGGCCGCGAAGGCCCTCACCCACAGCCGGTGAGGTCGCGATGGCCTAACCAAAGCCCTCACCTCGCCCACCACTAGCAGGACCGCAAGACCCAAGGGAAGGGCCTTCGTGCCCTCGCCCGCGGCCGGCGAGGACATAGGGCCATCGCGGCCCCTCCGGCCACAGGTAAGGGTGCGAAGGCCCTTGCCAAGTGGCCGGTGACCCTCATAGGCCAATATGAAAGGAAAAAAAGAAATAATATATATATATATTTTTACAAAAATTTTCAAAAGCTTTCCACATTAACGCATGTTGTCTCAGGTAGGACTTTCGATATCCACGTTAGCGATTTCCAACCAAGTGGCTGGATGGCCTCGATTGGCAAAATGTGAAAACGTTTAGGATTAAATTGACCAAATTGAAAGGTTTATAATTGAACTGGCACAAATGCAATATGGTTAAAACTTTTTTGATACTTTACCTGTCCTAAAACTTTTGATGATTTTCCAAATATAATTCTTCCTACCAATTGTGATTGGAAATCGCTAACGTGGACGTCAGCCGTCCTACATGGTACTGCCGGCGCTGATGTTGACAGTTTTTGCCAATTTTTTTTTTATTTTCTGAATTTTTTTTATCAATATTCATTTTATTTTCTTTCTTTTCCTTTTCTTATTCTTAGCCGGCTGTCATTGCCACTAACGAATTGAGTACGGATTTTATACACCAAAAAAAAAAGTACTAATTAGTTTGTGACGAACGCCGTGATCACTTCTTTACAAGGAGATGATGACACACTAAAAGAGCAGACGCTGCTCACTAATCACGCGATCTCTTTCGTAATCTCTACTTCAGCAGTATTATCATTGGGGTTCAACCTTGAGTGCCGGATGAGGTACGGCGCGTCCATGCAGTTAAAACGGTCCTATAGCCACATAACCCAATTGGATTCCAGGAACGAACCAATCCCAAGTCCCAGAATTTCGTCTCTTCCACAGGAGAATCTGTTTGGAACCTTGCCATGTGGCTGGCCTCGCACGCACTTAGCCCGCGCCCATGATTCCAGTATCTCTTGCTGGCAGATGAGCATCATTAATGCTGGTATTGAAGTGACACTGAATTAGTCGCAGGACAGCGTTAGGATCCATACTAAGTTGCTCTGTTTTTTTGGCCCCCCTTGCTCGTTCTTCCTAGCCGTCTTAAGTCAAAACCCAAGTTGTCCATACGAGGTCAAGAGATTCTCGAAAACCATGTACCATCTCATCATCTACATGCAACCCAATTGAGACCTTTGCTCTGGAGGTACAAAATCCACGTTCTGTTTTTCGCTGTCTAACTCTCCGGCCAGAGTCACGAAGCGAGTTTATCTGGAGAAAGTTCCCGATTCATTTGAGTGGAGAAAGTAGCTGACCCTTGCTGTTCTTCACGTTGCAATTCCGAGGGGTCGATGGGATCGTGGGGTGGGGATTTGTGGTCGATTTGACCACAGGCGATGAAAGGAATTCCCAATGACAAAGGAAGGGAACCATATCGATCTTGACAATATTTATTCCAAAAATTTGGAATTTATTAGTTTAATAAGTTACTGGCGAAATAATAAAACTTTACCAACATCACATTATCAAGACGTTTGAGAGATTGCCGTTGCCTCTAAGGAAAATACCATGCATATCTTCACAAGGATGCACGGTTTTTTTCATTTCTTAGCTCACGCTAGCACGCGGAGAGAGAGAGAGAGAGAGAGAGAGAGAGAGAGAGAGAGAGAGAGAGAGAGAGAGAGAGAGAGAGAGAGAGAGAGAGTATGGCAGTGCTGTTAACTGTAGGAGTATCGGTTCATGAGTTGACAGAGTTGTCCGGTTCCCCTCCAGAAATTGGGAATTGGTGCCACTGAAACCGTTTGCATGTTCGTTTTTAACGCTCGATTTGATTCTTCAATTTCTGGATATATTTCAGGCATTCTTATTCATAAACGAAGCCAAATAAGGTGTCCTTTGCAATGGCTAAACCACAACAAGAAAGTATTTGAATAGAAAATTTTCTACAAAAATCAATGTACAATGTTAAGCCACAGTAGCACCGTATAAGTTCTTACCTCGAGTCAAGCTGAGGTTATTCATATTTTAGCAGCACAAGAAAGTTCAAACCATAAAGAGACTTTGAATATGCAAGTCCACCGGGAGCCCCATTAGCACGAACAAGTTCTCAGAAAAACAGAGCATTGGATATTTACCTCGATGATATGCGATTGCGATTACGATTGGCCAAAAACACAGCAAGAGAGAGAGGTGATAGTCAAGCGAGAGAGAGGTGATAGTCAAGCAAGAGAGAGAGACCGCAAGAGAGAGGCGACAATCAAGCAAGAGTGAGGTGACACTTGAGCAAGAGTGAGTCCAGCCAATTGAGTGAGAGAGTGATTGAGATTAGGGCTGTTGCTCAGATTTGTGAAAGACGGAAAGAGTGAGTCGGGCGTGCGAGAGAGTGACTGGGTTGTGTTGTGAAGGATTAGGTCTTTTCAAATTTTTACAGATTTCGTAAGAAATTAAAAAAGAAAAATTTGATACGGTCCAATTGGTTCGAGTAGGCAGTTCCACCCATGGGTCCGGGAATCGGACCGAAAATCACCGATTCCAATATTTGGAAACCAAGAATCGAACCGGTGCCCCCGAAAACCACCAAGAACCGGCCGATTTGGTTCGGACTGGCAGTTCCATTTCCTCACCCCTAGCTAGCTGCAAAGGGCATCTCAGAAATCACACCTCAATTTTAACATGAACAAAGACATCAGCATTTCCAGGATGGTACACTACCACAGGAGAAAAAGGAGTAACATATCTCGATCGCGCATTTTAAAGGCAACGAAAAATGAACATCGAAAGAGGAACATCGAACGCAATGGGTGAGTCCATGAGCATCTACAAAGATCACAAAGAAAACTTATAAAGACCATTTGAAGCTCCAATCAAGTCTTGCAATTCAATGCTCAATAGAAAGCTCCCAAAACAACAGTAAAATCGAAGAGAAAGCACGTAACACTTTGATTGACAATGCCTTAAAGCATCTGCTATTAGCATAGGACAATATACCAAGGAAAACCAAATGAATACTGCACATACACTGTAAACATGACAGAAGCCTAATATTGGAGTGCCTCTTATCGGAGGTAGATCTCTGGTTCTTGCACGAAGACGAGCTTTCTGCTGATTGGAAACAAAAAGCCAGAACTTGTGGGATTGATGTGATAAAACAGCCTTTACTGTTATAATATTGACGATATGCCGTAATCTAGTCATTAATCACTAACTTAACGACAGATATGACAAATCTCACTTACAAAGAGAAAGTGCAACCAAATGTTTTCCTTTCGCATATACGAAATCTTACAAATTTAGAACAGCTATGCAATGAAAAACAGTAGTAGTCACTCCACCGCAATTACGCTGGAAATGTAAGCCATCCATAAACCCAGAGAGACTCTTTTCAAGAGGTGAAAAAGGACAAGAACCAAAAAATTGCTCACCTCGTACATAGACAGGCGCCCTCAACATCCTAGAAGATTTCACAGCATCCGAAGTCATTCCACCATGCAAAGAATGAAAATGGTTGACCATACTACTCCTAGACTAAACGAATATTAAGTCAGACCACATTTGATTCCAGACGCTCCAACAGTACTTAGTATATTGTAATTGCTGGGTTAGACGTTGTCAATGCTAACAGAAAAGTATCCAGAGACAGCATCTTTTGGTGCCATTACATTTTATTGTTCCCATTCTACAACTCAACTGAAAATCATGATGTGGTCCTTTGAATCTAAAAGACAGCAACAGGCTGCAGTTACAAAAAGTTAGCACCAGTTAGAGAGCATCTATTAGCTTTTGTAGACCAGACTTACAAGGAGTAGTTCGCCACGGTCAACGCAAGCAACCATTAAAAGAGTAGCCACATCATTGCATTAAATCAGTCTACTTCTGATTCATCCCACTAAGAAACTAAACCATAGATTCTAGAGTGAATTGACCACCAGAAGGATACTTGACGTCTCTTTTTTAGACAGCTTTATGAGACTTATGAGAATATATAACTTGCCAACACAATTCTATTGAAGTGCCACACTGAGAAGCTTGCCTGGGCCACGGAGAATCTTTCACATGAGTAATTGTATGACATCACTAGGTACAATAATTGATGGAAGCTAAATAATTTTCCATCATGGTACGATGGCATAGGAAGTGGACAAATATCACAAGCAGACAGCAAGAGAAAAGATGAAAGATACGGCACATTAGATGTCAATTTATCTAACTCAATACTGGGACCTGAAATGCTGCATCCCACAGAAATCCTCAGGCTCCAATCATCTGAGTTCACATTATCGAGTTACTGGAAGTTCCAACAAGTCCCGATATCAAAGACTTAGCATGCTACCAACTACAAGAACCAGATCACCGGAAGCAACAGCCTCGCCATGGTTCTCACGAGCTATAAAAGTTATGTTAACAGTCTAAATGATCTAAAAAAATCTACTCATTTCTTCCTCACGTGTCATAATCCGAAAAAGCACTAAACTTTGTCCTTCATTCATTCAAGAATCATATACCCTTTTGTCCTAAAGATAGTTATCTACTCCATATCAACTCACCAGCCATATAATTAGAGAACAAATATGCAATTCAAGCACCAAGACTACTCATCATATAATTTATTCCATCATCGTTAAGCAGTTTCAGGTATCTCAACAGTCGGAGCAAGAGAGATACAAAACATTTGACATAAACCTCCAAAGGGAGGCAATCATCCATCATTCCATCAAAGGCTCGCGCTCGACGGCTGCAGTTCCGGGACGACGTAATCCACCACGATCACGCCGTCCAAGTACTCCCTAACCTTCTCCTTCCGCGAATTCACGGCCTCCTCATCGGCCACCGCGGCCTCCATCTCCTCCACGCTCTTAAAAACCGCGAGCGACGCGATCGAGAACCCCTTGGCCCGCGCCGGCGAGAAGTTCTCCCCGCACGTCACCTGCTCGATCTTCGCAAACCCATCCTTAATCCCCTCAATCACCCCCATCACCTCGCCCTTCGCCCCGTCCCCCGAACCCTCCTTCAATTTGAGGAAGCTCACCTTGACGGCGGACCCGGGGGGCACCACGAGGCTCTCGGGGACGCGGTCGGCGACCCAATCGACGGCCATGATGTCGTCGCAGATGGGCAGGACGGACTCTTTCACGACACCCATGTGGCTGGGGTCGACGGCGTAAGCGGCCAGGTCGTCCTTGGTCCGGTAGCGGCTGTGGAGCATGTGGGTGAAGGCGAAGAGGGAGGACCTGATCTGGAGGACCGGGCCGGCGGCGAGGTGGAGGACCGTGTCGAGCGAGGTCAGGCCGTTGAGGCCGGCGAGCATGGCGTCGACCCGGGAGGGGTCGGTGCCGACCTTGACCTTGTAGAGGACGATGTGCTCGACGAGCTGGGCGGGGGCGGCGGAGGACATGGCGGCGGCGGCGGTGGTGGAAAGGGGCTTGACGGAGAGGGAGGAGCGTCTGAAGGAGCGGCTGGGGGGCGAGAAGGCGTGGGAGAGGGAACGGAAAATGTGTGGGCGAGATCGGAGAGAGTGAATCATAAGGGGTGACTGTGATCGAGAGGAGTGAAAAGTGAAAGGAGTAGGTGGTATGACCATGGAGTGTGGAGGGGATTGGTTTGATTCGTGACGATGAGGGGATGGGCCTGGACGGCGGGACAAAACGTCGAACACCTGGCCGGCGTTGTCCAAACCTCGTTACAGTTGCGAGCCTGTGAAGGGGAGACGCCAGCCTCGTGGCCTTCTGGTGGCCCAACTAGCTAGCCCAAAATCACTGTCCAGGCCACTTAACAGACCGGGCCGGGTTGAAACTAAGGGTGATCGGTTCTAAGGTAGGTAGGTTACCTGAAAACCTACCGTGTTATACCCGGTTCCCGGTTTTTTGAACCTGGAATCTATCCTACTTGTCTTGGAATTGACCTGGAACCTACCCTGTTTGTTAGGTCCGGTTCCGAAGTCTACCCATGAACCGATTTCTATTTTTATTGAGCATCAAAATAGCTCAAAGTAAAATATCAATACAAAACAAACAGATTTATAAAGCAATAGAGAAGTTAAACTCATTTAAGAATAATATATCATTTTCTTCCAATTTCAAAAAACAGGTTCTAGCCGGTTCTGAGTAAATGAGTGAGTAAGTTCAACACCGACAACCTAGAACCTACCTGCATAGTACCGATTTGGAACAGGAAATCGAACCTATTTTTATGCACGGTCCGGTCCCATCAGGTCCGGTCCGATTTCAAGGAGAACCGGATCGATTGCACAGCTCAAGTTGAAACTTCTTTGCCATGACTGTGAATGTCTAGTCAATCAAGCACAGAAACGAAGCCGCTCGCCCATGTCCTGCTTGTCCGAAAGCATTGTCTAGGGCCACCTGATGGGATGACTAGCACGCCATTCTAGCAGTACAAATCATCAGTTTGCATCAGGAGTCGTTAAAGGAATCGATTGGTGTACTCTGTACTCTTTGTTAATAACATATAGGATGGGATGTGGTGCGGAAAATGCAACGTGATTAGATGTACTACATATCCATCCTCATGATCGTGAATTCCTTACACTTTGTTGAGTTTGACATTGCGCTTCTAATCGGGTTACACATGAGCACAAATCATTTCAGCACACGAAATAATATTCGGTGACGTCGAGTCCCTGTCCATTTCAACTAGCAAAGCAAAGGAGTAGAGGAACGTAAATTGGTGAGAGGGAAACAAAGAGCAGCGAGTCGAGTCTCTATTCGGTGATAAGTTTTTCGACAACTTACTTGATCAAGGAGCATGCTGAAATTAGAAAAACAATAAAAGGAGCGTGTTGACCATGGTCTGAAATTGATTATCACCTCCAAATGGTTCCTCTCCTCGCTGTTGTCAAGGCTGGTTCCGGAACACAAGTACATTAGCTCCTAATCTCGTATTCTGATAGAAATCTCTATCTGTAACCAACCCTTCTCTCAAATGTTAAAAACAATCGAACGGGTAATACTAGCTTGTAATTAGTGCATTCCCTTCTAAATGATAAATGATAAATGATAATCTAGCAGAACCGCCTGATAGCTACCTTCGCATAAAGGTATCTGGTATGGTTAGTAGCGCCGAAGGCTAAAAGGAAGCAACCATGTGTAGGCTACCAATAGTCGTTGCATGAACACAAGCCACCTTCAAATCGGTGAAACCGGAGTCGGTCTCTCACGACTATCGTTCTGCTCAATACCCTTGAAACCAATTTTATCCAGCAATGACAATCATAGCAGATCCTAAGGTTCTTCAACACCATGATCTCGCTCCCAGGACTAGATTTCAAGACCCCATATGCCACTGCCAGTTTTTCACTGTGAAAGTTCAAATTCTCCTCCTTCTCTTCATCAGCAACGTCCATCAGAACCAACTCCATCGAAGGCACGAACCCCGCCATTTTAGTTCTTTTAATAAGGTCATCCAAAACTTCGTACAGTGCTTCTGTTTCCCTGTGCGACCTATCACCCGATCTGAATTGGTGAATCTCACCTGCATACTCAATCCAACTCTTTCCACAATTTTTACCAACTCCTTTCCTTTTCATCAAATTTCTCATTTTTTCCGCACTATCCCACCTAGTTAAAGAGCAGTAGGTGTTTGAGAGCAAGACATAATCCCCACTTTCGCGACGCGGAATATTTGCAATGGCAACTTCACCGAGTCGCGACCTTTTAAAGACCCTGCAAGAACTGAGGAGAGTCCTCCACATTGCAGCATCTGGTTTCATGGGCATTTCCTTAATCATAGCATAGGCCTCGTCCACTGATCCCGCTCGAGCCAACAGATCAACCATGGCACCATAATGCTGTATTTCAGGCTGAATGGAGTAATGGCTCCTCATTGAATCAAAATACTTGCGCCCTTCCTCAACCAACCCACAACGGCTACAGGCTGTCAATATACCAACAAAAGTTATAGAATCGGGTGAGACTTTTTCCCGTTCCATCTCGGAGAAAACTGTAATAGCATCATGGGCAACGCCATGAATGGCCAGCCCATTAATCATTGAATTCCAAACCGATACATCGTCTCGATGAATGCTGTCGAAAATTTCTCGAGCAGTTTGGATCTTGCCACATCTTGCATACATGTCAATAAGGGCTGCATTCAATATAAAGTGCGGTTCAATCTTTTTCTCGATCATCAACCCGTGTGCCCACAATGCGTGACTTAGAAACCCGACCCGGGCACAACTGGTGAAAACAGACGCAAACGTGAAACCATCAGGCTCGACATCCGAACCGAGCATATCTCGGAAAGATGCGAGCGCGTCGTGGAACCGCCCGTTCCGTGTCAGGCCTCCAATCATCGAGTTCCAAGTCACCACGTCCCGTTCAGGCATTTTATCAAACAGCTTCCTCGCGACGCCACATTGCCCGGCACCCAACAGATCCCTGAGGAAGATGTTGAGGGTCAACAAGTTGCGACACCGGCTGGCGACATGATGGACCACAAGCTCGGCGAGATCGAGTCGATGACACCGCACGTAAGCCGAGACCAGGGAAGCCAAAAGAGGTGGGTTGGTCGAGTACCCGCAGGTGACGATTCTTGCGTGGGCTTTGGCGGTGGTCTTGAAATCCCCCGCCCGCTTGGAGGATTCGAGAACATGGCGGATGAGCAATTCTGGGTCTGAAAGAATCAGGAGGAAGACGGGCAAATGCAGGTAAAGAAACCTTAATGCTTCGCGCAATTCTACAACAGAGCAAAAACCAAGAAGCTGCATCGCGTACTTACCCTGTAGCTTGGAAAAATGAAACTGGAGCTGCGATGCAACCAAACGTTTGGCATTGCCTCCGCGGATGCTCCTCAGACTCGGCATGGCTTCTTCCGTCTCGTTCGGTTCACGAGTGGGTCGCGCATGCTCCGGGGGAAGATTGCAGAATCATGCGAGGGGGACGAGGCTGCTCTGTTTTCTGGGCCTCTCTCGGTTTGGAGCAGAACGAAGGAACTGTAAGAACGACAAATCTCCAAAATCGTGCTTTCTTGACCGGTAATCAAATGAAAAAGTGAAATCATGAGCTGCTTTATTGCTGGGGAATGGATGGCTAGTTGTATTCGCTACAAGCACCATTTACCCTTATAAATAATTGAGAAAATGACACAAATGTTCGTTAAATTTTGGCTCAACGGGTAATGTGATCATTGAATTTTTAATTTGTTCAACCCGGCTTTGAACTTTAGCCCAATATATAACGTGATTCCTGAACTTTTAAATTGTTTAATGGGGTGTCTGAACTTTTAGTGTAAAGTCAATTTAGTCGCTGGATTATATAAAAATGTTCAATATTATCCTCGTTAGAGTAAACATGTACTACATTGAACATTGGCAATATTTTATCTCCAAATAATTTTATGTCTAGGTCCTATTTATTTCCCCATAAAAAAAAAACTCCCGCGTATTATGATTTTTCATTAGTTTTCACGTATGATTTCATATTAGAGGTGTATAAAAGAATCGTAAACTTTCCGAACCACCCAAATTCGGATCGAACCAACCTAGGGACCGGTCTGGTTTCTGATTTTAGGTATAGAACCGCCTAACCAAATCGGACCGGTACATACGTACATATATTAATTTCGGCTCTCTCAGACCTAGACTCAGACTCAGACTCAGACCCTCGTATCTTTTACAGTCCTCAAATGATAGATTGAAAAGACTCTCACGCCTTTTACAAAAAAGGAAACCCTAGTCAGTCCTCCGTCTCCTCATCTCGCTCTGAAGCCTTCAACTCTCTCACCTGTCGCCTCATCTCGCTCTCGATTCGTTTTGGTCGCCTCACCTCTCAACAAGTCAACCAAGTTCTCCGTCTCACCTCCGACCCTCTATCACGACATCATAGTCGCGACCTCGTCTCTAGTCCTCCCTTGCAGGCTTGCAGCCGTGACCTCGCCACTCTCTCCTCGTCCACCATCCTCAATCTTTTGGTTATGGTTTTCTGTTGGGTCATTTTGTCTTTTCTTTCCCCCAATATTTTTCTTTGGTTTTGTGGAGGGGCGATACATTCAGAGGAAACAGTAGATGAGCAACAACTTTCCCGGTACAACTACAGCTTTTGGATGGATTTCGGTTTTCTTTCAAGAAAAATTCAACCTTGTTGTTGGGTTTTCATTTTCGTGTCGGAAGAGACAATGATTGAAGTGTTTCTTCTCTTCAAATGAGTTTTCAAATGAGTTTCTTAGTTCTCCCCCAGTTGAACAATGTGAGCATGTCTTTAATCTTCCTTCCTTTTTTCTTTCGTTGCTCCTGAAGATTTCTCCCTACTTCATGGCTTTTGCATGAAACGTATTCGGACGCTTGGTGGTGTCACTGCGTTACGTTAATGAAATGGTGGGCGAGATCCTAGCTTCACATCTCCTTACTATTTAACTTTCCTGCCCATACTCCTCTTGATCATATCTCTCTGTCTCGAACTTGACTGCTTCCATGGACCTACCCGGGGATTGGGTCAGATCGATGGTCCCGTTCCCAAGTGGGTCTAGGAACCTGTGAGCGGTTCCCGTTTCTCATTTTGTGGAACCATCCACATTGAAACCGATCACCCCTAGTGCATATCGTAAATAAAGAAACAAAGAATTAATTAAATTGTCAAGGATATAGTAAGTTTACGAAGTATAGTGTGTCCAAAGCATGACATTACTCACGGGTTACTCTCGAAAGTCTTCTTTGCCACCTCCGGTTTCAACTACAAATGATGATCGTCTGTGTTGACGCTATTTTTAATATCTATTGACTCGGAAATTTGGAATGCTATTCAAAATTAATAAATAAAGCTTAGGGTAATTGCTAATATTAATCAAAAAAAGAAAGCAAGACTTTTAAAGATATTTTTGAAAATGAAATAATTACACATTTTAGTAAAAGAACTTATTTTAAATAAGAGAAAGAATCATAAAAAATCTCAAACTATATTCATTGTGACACATTTATCTTAAATTTTCTTTTGCGACATAAAATACCTCAGACTATATCCATTGTAGGGGTGTGCAAAGGAACTAGGAATCACTCGGACCGCCCAGAATCAAACCGGTCCGGTTCCAAGTTCCAAGTGTAGAACAGCTCACCTAGATCGGTAATATATTATTTAATTTTAATTTTAAAAAATGAAAATCCGTAATCCGTAATCTAAAAACTCGCTTATCTCGTCTCGGACTCTCAATGTCTCACTCTTATTTCGATCTCTCTCATCTTAGTGTCTCACTCTCACCTCGGTCTCTCCGTCTCTGTCTCTCGACTCACAACCTCAACTCTCAAGTCTAATAATGCTGATGGAGGTCCACCGCTGTAGGAACTAACACGATGGAGTACTAGAAGTCGTTGGGTTTGTTGCAAGTGACTCGGCCAAGCAGGGACATTGCGGCTAGCCGTCGTGTGAAGCTTGGTGGGATTGGTTCCATGGATGCGCTCAGGAACCGAATCGGTGTAATTTTTCGGAACTGATCCTTAGTGTGCAGTTCCCAATTCTAGGCACCCTGGAACCGTCCACCCTAAAACTAATCACCCCTAATCCATTATGACACATTTACTCTAAACCTTTTTTGTGACATCAAAAACTCCAAACTTGTATATATGCGATGCATTTACCCTCCATCAAGATTCAGTCAAATGATTTTTCAGCCAAAACGATGTCATTTTTCACGTAAGTGCCATGTCAACACAGTTTGCCTTTCACCGTTCAAAAAGATAGATTTTTAGCGACGCTTATTAACGGGATATTGACATAGGGTAAATGTGTCACATATGTACAACGGACATAATTTAGATTTTTTGGAGGCTTTTACCCAAATATTTATTTTAAGTGAAAGCTATATCTATAAGACATAACAAGTGACCCACTCTTTTTTGCAAATTTTTCAATAACAAGCAACACTGGACCTTGAATTGGACATAAAGAGTGAAATGGATCAGAACAGAACCAAAAAACCTGTAGGCGCCCGAGGTGTCCGGTGCGTGACTGTCAAATCCATTTATTCTCTCTCTCTCTCTCTCTCTCTCTTTTCTCTTACAAACGCACACAACACTCGCAGATTTCGTCGAGAAACAGCAACTCCTTCTGTTCTGTCTACGAGATTCTATCCAGTCGCCGATCTTTTCTGGGTTTTCTCCTCCCGAATCTGATCCTCTCTCTGTCTCTCTCTTGGCTCGCTCTCAAATCCTCCATGTCTCCTTTTGATGCAATCTCCCAGGAAACGTTCAAGGTACGAACTTTTTCTTTTTTAATCACATACCCTGTTGCGGTACGATTGCCTGAAACGTAACAGAGGCCTCGGAAAAAAAGACAGAAATTGGTCTTTTTCTCTTTTGTCTGGTCTTTGTGCTCTGTTCTCCTCCTCCTCCTCCTCCTCCTCCTCCTCCTCCCTTTTTGTCGGCACATCACTGTCCATCTGCATCTTTTCATCTGCAGCTTCGAATGGAGTTTGCTTTTCCCCAAGTAGATTGTGGAATTTCCCTTCTTGTTGAAATTCTTTTAAACGTCCCCTGTTTCTGTTTTTCTTCGGTTGAGCTTCCGCCTGACTGATTTGGAAAATGGGCAGGCTTTGAAATGGTCCTGATCTTTGCTGCGAGCCCATGTTTGCAGGTTCTTTTGTGGGGAATGAGCGTTCTTTCGGGGGGGCAAAGTCTTCGTCTTTTGTCTTACTTTTTGGAAACTCATGCCTTTGCATTTGGGATTGCAAGCTTTTGAATTTTGAACATCTTTGGATCGTATGAGTTGGGTCTTTCTGTTTTTCTCTCTCTTTTTGAATTGCAACCGAAGTCGGCCGTATAATTTAATGCGCTTTCTCTGTTCTTATTTTGTTGAACTTTCTTTTCATCATTTTGGCCTCTTTACATTCGTATGAATCCGTCCTGCCTATTACCATAATATATTAATAAAAATCGATAGTGCTGTCTCTGGAAAATGCCTTATCTTTTCTGCATCATTGACTGAGACTCAGAGCTTCGTCCTTTTTAAGATTCTTGTTTTTAACGCTGCTGATCTTTAAGGTGGGTATTTCTCTGAGTACGATAAAAAGGTTTCCTTTATATGGAAAAGGAATCTGCTTTCTCCTCATATTTTTGTCATCAATGGCAATTAATATACACAACAACTGTAATAATGTACTATATTTATTGCACAAATTCTCTCCACAGAAAACTAAAAGTGCCCATGCGGTCATGATTTCAACTATCACACCTTGTCTCTTGTGACAAGTAAACAAATTCTGAAGCTGCGCTGCTCATTCATGTCCAGTTAAGAAGCTGAATTTCCTAGTGTTTTTTTATTCTCAATTTATTTGGCAAAACTTTGTTTTTTGATATAGAACAAGAACATGTGTTTATGTTGTGCATGTGCAGTGGAATCTTTTTCTAATCAAGGAACCTATAAGCTACAGTTCATTAGCATAATCTTAATGAACAGAAAGTTCTTTTCTCCATTCTTTTTTGGCCTAGTGGGGGTTATTATAAAATGGGATATAACCTGAGGGAACACAGTCTCAGCCTTTTTGTGTTCTTTTGCTTCTTCTTCTTGATGCAGGTCTGGATCTGATCACACATAAAATCTGACCCAAAAATCAATTCAATTTCGAATGGAGGGTGACACATTCTCAGGGCTTGGCAATGGGGCTCAGATTGATGGGAGGGTGTTGCAGACATTCCAGAAGAGCTTTGTGCAGGTCCAGAACATATTGGACCAGAACAGGCTTCTCATCAATGAGATAAACCAGAATCAGGAGTCCAAGATCCCAGACAACCTGAGCCGCAACGTCGGCCTCATCCGAGAGCTCAACAACAACATCAAACGGGTCGTCGACCTCTACGCCGATCTCTCCGGTAACTTCTCAAAGATCATGGATGCTTCCTCTGAGGACAACTCCTCTGGTAGCAGGACAGCGCACAAGAGAATTAGGCCTGCATAGGGAAAAAATGGAATTTTTGTAATCATTTCTCACGTAGAGTTTGTGGAGAAAAAGGTTTTCTTAACTCCATGTATGAAACAAGCTGATGATGATTTTCTCCTCAGCTTTCTTCACCTATCTAGCTAGCTAGTTCTTAACCTTGAATTACTTTTTCCAAATAATTCTTCAAGGTTCATCTCAGTGTGTAAGTTAACTGACTACTTGTAGCTGTGCAAGTATAATCAAAATGAACTGTGGTTATGATCTCCAATTCTATAGTTTTGTCTTCCAAGTGTGCTAGTTTGTAATAAAACAACAGAGCAAATAGCCATTTGTAATCAAAGCCAATTTGGCTCTCTGTTGGTTTCACTTCATTACCACCTGGTAAAGATCTTTTGGTCAAAAAAGCTGAATTTCATGTATATAATTCCCGTCCATGACTATGAAAACACTCTATGAAACAACCCTTTACTTTATCTTCCTTTTCAGTTCAAGCTAAAAGCATCATGTCCTACCTAAGCCTGTTAAAATCTGAGGAATCCGCAGTGACTTCCTTCTTTTCTTTTTTTGGTTCCCATGATTGTTTGCCCAGAAATCCACTGTTAATGATTCCTTTTTCTTTGTGCCTGTGCGGAGAATTGAACTTGCATGCATAAAAACCCTGAGAAGATGCTGTGGGAGAAAGAAAATAGGGGAAAAAAGACAGCTTTCTGTTCTACCACTCTTTGGGCACTCTCTCTCTCTCTCTCTCTCTCTCTCTCTCTCTTCACATTCCTATACAGGAACAGAATCTCAGATGTGGGGTGATCAGCTTTTGACCATCCTCGGCATGTCTTATTTAGTGGGAAATATCATAAAATATTATCATGAAGGTTACTGATTTTTCTTTTTCTTTCTTTGGCTAAATTTTACTTGGGAGTGGGTAATGGGTACGGAGCTCATGATGTACATAAGAATAAGACTAGTATTTATTCCTTAATCACGCTGAAATCATGATTTTGACATAGTTTGTTGGCATGAATGTATAGGTAATTCGAGTGGATTCTGTGCAACTAAACTGTTACTGTAAACTTGTTGCTTTTTCCTTGTTCTGGTCCTTCTACTTATTGTCGTGGTTTTCAAGATGAAGCAATTGAATAAGATTCAAGAATCATGATTGAACACAGTAATTTTGAATGATTAAAACTGCGTCTGATCAAAATCACAATAATTACAGCACCAAGAATGTCAAGAAGACAAGACTTGCAAACTCTTGAGAGGACTGCAAACTGGAAGATGAAAAGTAGAACATCTTTTACAAGAGAACTACAAAGGAGAATGTTGAGATGTTCCTTGGATGACCTTCTGATTTTGCAGGCTGATGCCTCCTCTTGTTCCTTCTTCTTCCTCTTTTATAGAGGGACGTGTTGAGCCGCATGCTTTTGTTTTTTTGTAGAGTGATTGAGATCTTTGAAAATTTAATCTTTTAATCGTAATTCTACCTTCTTTTGAAAAGTGGATACACCTTTGAAAAGAAAACTATTTAATAGCAATCCTTTCGCCTTCTCTTGAAAAGTATATCTCTTTGAGATTTTACATCATATCTACCCCATATCAGTTGATTTTATCAATCGTGAGATAGTCGATGAGTGATTAATACCCTTGATCGAAAGACCATATCTATATCTCTATATATATATATATATATATATATATATATATATATATATATTATTTTTTTCTTTTTGACCTCTTGAGTTTACTTGTTTTTGCGCTAGATCTTTTACATGTGTTTGTTACAATGGCTTTTCTAGGAACCTCACATCTCACCTAGCTTCATGTACTAATGAGAACCATTCGACTCATTCATTGCTCATCTCTCCCTAGTTTCTTCTCGTCCAACTAGGCACTCATTCATAGCTCACAAGCTCCTCTTGAGGACTTGCAAACTGTTTGGCTCATAAGAAGTCGATTTCGACCGAAATCTAATCCAATCACAACGTCACGCCTTTTATATATGGTATAAGGCTAAGGTCAAAAGAGTCGCTTACGAATATTAAGTATGATTTGATTCATTATTTTATAACCAACTTTTGTAAATTAATTTGTATATTCTAAGTACTAATCTCAGAAATATGCTAAGAGAAATCTATACAAACCCATTAATCTGCAGGCCGTCAAGACACTTTGCATAAACATTGACGAACTCCAAGAACAACCCTCCAAAACAACATACTCATTCAAGTAGCAAGGAAAAAGCCGACCGTACCTGGTCAATGTTGGCAGCAGCTATAATTCATCAATTATTCTATTTTGGTTCCTGAGGCATCATTCGTTCTCTCAACATCATTGGGAAGTGGAAGGACAGAGACCGGGTTTTTGGTCATCACAGGACCCGGACGAAGACAAACTGAACAAGCCACCATCTCAAACCTATGGAGCCCTTACCTTTTTTTCCTCTCTCTTTTCTCGTTTGTCTTCTCTTTGCTTGCGTTTGCAGTAAACAGGTCGGAAAGTTGAGTCTCAACAGTCTTTAGGTTCTTGCTTTTGGGACAATAGAATAATGTTTTGTCATATGGGGGCATGTTCCTCGATTTACTGAGGACCCAATTAGGTAGAAAGCTAGATTCTAGTCCCATCATGGCTCAATTACATTGGTGATTAGGGTCCTGGGTGATCTCAATCAATGTCATTGAATGCAAGTGAACTGGACCTCCACTCAGCTTCTAAAGAAATGTGGACATGATTGTCTCTCTATTCAGATCTGTCCAGCAAGTTTTCTTTGACTCCTTTTGTTAGGTGAGCCGCTGGAGATGACACTCAAATTCATTATGGACCCATGTCATGAATTAGTCTCTTGGTCGCATGTGTTTCGATTTTCGAATCGAAAATCTCTAGGCGAGAGAGACCAAGAGAAGTCTCTCTCAAACCAAATAATTGTTCGTGGGATAATTATCAAAGAAGTCCTAAACCTAATATACGGATGTCAATTCAGTATTAAACCTTTTAATTTGACCAATTTAGTTCTAAAATTTTTGAGGATCTGCCAATGTAGTACTTTCGGTTAATTTTGGTTGGAAATCGCTGACGTTGATACCAACCGTCCTATGTGGCATGGCCGGTACTGACGTGTATAATTTTTTTGAAAGTTATTTTTATTTTTTTCCTGAATTTTTTTTCTTGTTTTCCTTCTTCTTTGGCTAGACGCCGGGCCTTAGTGATGGTCATTAACTAGCCACAGGTGAGGGTTAGCCAAGTCCAACCTCGCCGATCATAAAAAATTTAGAAAATTTTAAAAAAAAAAAATTTGTCCACGTTAGCGCAGGTCTTGCCACGTAGGATGACCGGCCTTCACGTCAACGATTTCTAACCAAAATTGGCCAGAATAACTACATTGGCAATCATTAAAAGTTATAGGATTAAATTAGCTAAATTAAAAGGTTTATGACTAAATTAACAATCGTATAATAAGGTTAGGACTTTTTCAGTAATTTCCCATTGTTTCATCTTGGCACCTACAATGGTCCAAATGTGAAATGTCTATCAAGGTTTTTCATCAAAGTTGCATTTTCTTTTTTCGGTCTGAAATATAATTTTCATTCATTAAGATAAGGATGAGTAAACATAGCTGTGGATTCAGAACATATTAAAGCCCAAAAGGCTTAAGGGGGATATAAGATCCAATTAAGAGGAAGGTTTTTCTTATGTTGGGTTTTTGCGATTCAGTCTATCACCTTATTTGCCTCTCGGTTATAATGGGCCGCTTTAAGATCCCAATAAAAGCTAAATTGGGCCTAAGGCTTCCTTTATAAGCAGACTGACCTCCCAAAGAAGCTTCTTTTTGGACCAAAAAAAAGCTTCTTCTACACTTGATAGGCCATTAATCAGATCAAACTGATCTAAGTTCAGTTCGAATGAGGTACATGAACGAGATCAGAAGAAGTTTAGGGCTTCCAAATTAACCAGAGAACGATCAAGAGAAATTTGAAAGACACTGAGGTATGTTGAAAGTTAATAAGCCATTACTCAATTCTAGACAAATCTGAGTTTGATATGTTGATGTATAGGGCCGAATGAAACTATAACTTTGATGTCCAAGGGCACAGCATGAAAACATGCTCGATCGTCTCATGTTGCAAATTGTATAGAGAACACAATGGATCATGTACAATTTTCCTCCGAAAATGGTTATCCTTAATAGTGGGTGCATTTTGACAAGTGCTCCAAAGAAAAATTTGCATTTCACCATCCTAGTAGGATAGTTATTTCCAAAAAAGAATAAAAAATCAATTGTAGCTGCTACGTTATTCAATTAGGGAACTGTGTTTGCCCCTTTTCATATATGATTGACTTGCTCTAACAAAGCGAGTCTACACAATGCTTAATCATTGAACGAACGAATCGTCCCACTTGTTTCGGAAAAAAATAGAACCAAACAACTAATCAATTGATACGTTTTTATATTATGATTGATCTTTAATATTCGCATCATCAATATGGACTAAAGGTATTTTATAATCACTAAGGGTAATCAGTTTCAAGGTGAGTCGGTTCCCACTTTGAAATCGGGAATTGACTTTGTACATTCAGGAACTGTACCAGACCGGCGGGTTCGTTCTGGTTCACAAGGTTTGACCAAGACCTACTGTGTAGATTTTTTTTTCTTAAACAATAATAACTGCATCTGTCGTGTAAATGTTGCAGAGCTGTTTTGGCCTTTTCACTGGAATAGCTTCTCTGATGGTTGAATTTGTTTTATTCTTTTGCATTGGCCGAATATGCAGTCAAGCATCGTATAAGCATATCAAAGCTTGAAAGATGAGTGAGAATACTACTGATAAACCCGGACAGGCTTGCAAGGTTTACACAGTTGAATGAAGACTGCCATTTTCAATGGAGAAAAGCAAACATATTAACTCTCTTCATATAATATCCCTTGTGATCCGCAGTTTCCCCGAACATTGTCGCACTAAGAAATTGCAATTTTGACTTTCTCGCTACTTTTCATCTCGAATCGCATTGCTTCGTCGAACATACTTTGCACGGTGTCTGATAACTCTATAAAAATAGAGTTATTTTATCTACTCTAGGCAATAAATAATGCAATATTTGTTAGAATATATTTGGATTTCCTTTTATTTACTTAATTTTTCCTTGTTTATGCAGAATATTGAGATATGGAGAAAATAAGGAAAATATGGCAAAAAGAAGGAAAGGAATATGCGACCCAGAGAAGAGTTAGAAGGTGGATATCACATTGGGAATTCTGCGATTTATTCCCTAATTTTATGCGAAAAAGAAGCAATTGCCTTGTGAGAGGAGTCTTGGATGTTATCATATAAATAGGATAACTTGGGGGAACATGGAGTTTTGTTTTTTAGATCGTTTTTGTTTTCAGTGTTCTGAGAGTTTTTCAAGTATTTTGAAGAGAAGACAAAAGTGGTGACAGAATTCTTGTTCTTTGATTCAAGATGTTTGGTTTAATTTCTATTGTCGTTTCTTCTTCTATTATGTTCTAATTTTCTTTGTTAGAGCTACGATGTAGCCTAACCATGATGATATGAATTTCATGCTTTTTATGCTTTGCAAGTAATTTCATTCATGTGAGTTATATATTATTGTGCTTAATGCGTTTAGGTGATTGGCCACTACTTGAATGGTCTGATGTGCATGTTTGAGACTGAGAAGTAATAATATGCAGTTGCTCTTATAATATATAACCATGAATTAAATGTGGATAGAAATATACCATGTTATTTGTGTAGCTTTCGGTGATAATGTGGTCCTAAAGATTCATTGTAAATCGGAAATATTCACAGATTTTAATGTGCTTATGTTTATTTAAATTCACATAGAAATATAGTGAATTGATAAACTGAGTAAGTTTGCTATACCTAGAGATAGGATAGTAAATAGACTAGGAAATTCCGCTATCACATGTTTGATATTGTTCTTGTATGCATAATGATCCGAAATTCATATCTAGTGGTTATGGTGAAATCGGATGCTCTAACATATTTTACCTGAATGATTATCTGCATTTAGTTTACAAAATTTCGTTTTTAAAAATTGTCAATTTTTATTTGTTCTCAATTATATTTTGATATGTTAGATAAATTTTAGAATTAGTCTATTTTTAATATTTAATTGGTTTATTATCATCAATCTCTGTGGGACGTTACTCTTCTCATCATTGTATTACTTGTTCAACATGTTCGTTGACACGTGCAGAATTTTACGAACAAGTTTTTGGCGCCGTTGCCGGGGATTGTTTATTTAATACCAATTAATATTGATACTGGATAATTCTAAGTTTAATCTAGCTTTTATCTTCTTTTTTTTCAGAGTATACATTGGTGCATGACACGTAGCCAACAAGGAAAACTTACTGAGTTTGATCCAGAAATCGAACACACATTTAAAAGGCGACTGAGAGAACAGAGAAATCACATTAAAAAGATGGAGGGAGTTGATGATGGTAGAAATCAACGTAGACTCTTGAAAGATTATGCTGCGTCAACAGTTGAGGGCACCACATCAAGTATCAGGAGACCTGCAATTCAAGCAAACAACTTTGAGATCAAGCCATCACTGATTCAGATGCTTCAACAATCAGTGCAATTTAGTGGGCTACCAAGCGATGATCCAAACGCTCACATCGATGCTTTTCTTGAAATCTGTGACACAATTAAATATAATGGAGTTTTAGATGATGCTATTAGATTGAGATTATTTCCATTCTCTCTTAGAGACAAAGCTAAAGGTTGGCTCTCTTCTCTTCCTGCAGGATCGATCACTACATGGAATGATATGGCCCAAAAATTTCTTGGTAAGTTCTTTCCACCTGCAAAATCTACAAAAATGCGTAACGATATTACTAATTTTATGCAGATGGATAATGAATCATTGTATGAAGCATGGGAAAGATTCAAGGAGTTTCTTAGGAGATGCCTACATCATGGATTACCCGTATGGATGCAGGTACAAACTTTTTATAATGGGTGTAGTACAAATCTCTATTCTATGATTGATGCAGCTGTAGGAAGAAGCCTACTACTTATTAGAGGAGATGGCATCCAATAGTTATCAGTGGCCTACTGAGAAGATACCAGTGCGAAAAGCTAGCGGAGTTCGTGAGGTGGATGCATTCACGGCAATCGCTGCGCAAATTGAAGCACTCAACAAAAAGATAGATAATATGAGTGTTTCAGGCATGAAAATTCAGAATATGACATGCGATTTTTGTGGTGGGGGACATGTTAGCACAGAATGTCAGGTAGGTAACATTTTTGCTCAATTTAATGAAAATGCTAACTTTGTTGGGAATTTTAACAGATCACGGAATAATTCCTACTCTAACATGTACAATTCGGGATGGCTCAATCATCTAAATTTTTCATGGAATAATCAAAATGTAACGAGACTGCCACCGGGATTCAAACAACCAGAAGAGACAAAGTCCAGTCTAGAAGATATAGTCACAAAACTTGCCAACACTACTCAAGACTTCATCAAGAGCACAGATGTGAGATTTCAGAACTAAGAGGCTTCAATCAGAATTCGGAGATGCAAGTGGGGCAGTTAGCAAACATGATGTCTGGGAGACAATAGGGTTCTTTGCCTAGCAACACAGAGAAAAATCCAATTGAAAATGTAAAAGCTATAATCCTAAGAAGTGGTAAACAAGTAGGTGAAGAAGATACCAAACAAGAGATTTCCAGAGACAAAGAAGAAGAGGTCAAGAAACAACCAAAGGAGATAAGCAAGAGCAAACTTTTTCCAAATAATCCCAAGCCATATGTGCCGCTAGTTTCATTCCCTCAGCGACTCCAGCAGCACAAAATAGATAAGCAATTTTCTAAATTTCTTGATGTTTTTAAAAAATTGCACATTAATATTCCTTTTGCAGATGCTTTAGCGCAAATGCCTAGCTATGCAAAATTTTTGAAGGAGATTTTGGCAAACAAAAGAAAGCTAGAGGATTACGAAACTGTGAAGTTGAATGAGGAATGCTCGGCCATCCTACAAAATAAATTACCTCCGAAGTTAAAAGATCCAGGGAGTTTTACAATTCCTTGCACTATTGGAGATTCTTACTTTGAAAAGGCATTGTGTGATTTAGGTGCAAGTATTAATTTGATGCCTTTATCTGTTTTCAGGAAATTAGGATTGGGTGAAGTAAAAGCAACTACATTGTCGCTTCAACTGGCTGATCGATCAATTAAATATCCGAGAGGTATTGTGGAAGATGTATTGGTAAAAGTTGACAAGTTTATTTTTCCTGCAGATTTCATAGTTCTTGACATGGAGGAAGATTTTGAGGTACCACTTATCTTAGGTAGTCCTTTTCTAGCAACAGGAAGAGCTCTTTTTGATGTACAACAGGGGAAGTTGATTCTTAGAGTTCAAGATGGTCTTGTTTCTTTCAATGTTTTTAAAGCAATGAAATATCCCTCTGATGATAATTCTTGTTTTAGAGTTGAGACAGTTGACAAGTTGGTGAACAATGTTTTTCAAGAAAATATTTTTAAAGATCCACTTGAAGCATGTTTGGTTCAACTAAAAGACAGAGAAATTGAGAATGAGGAGATAATGGAGTATGCAAATTTTATGGAGGCAAATCCAACATATTCAAGGCATAAGGCAACAAAATTTGAGGAGTCGGGACAACACACAACGAAGCTTAAGCCATCAATTGAAGAGCCTCCTATTCTTGAACTCAAACCCTTACCTTCTCATTTAAAATATGCTTATTTAGATGGAATTTCTTCTTTACCAGTAATTATATCTTCATCTTTGACAGATTTGATGGAGGAGAAACTACTCAGAGTGTTGAGAGAACATAAAGGTGCAATTGGATGGAAAATAGCTGATATCAAGGGAATTAGTCCTTCAATTTGCATACACAAAATTTTGATGGAGGAATGACATAAACCCACTATCCAACCTCAGAGGCGTTTGAACCCGAAAATGCAAGAAGTGGTGAAAGCTGAGCTAATTAAGTTACTTGATGCAGGGATTATCTATCGTATCTCTGATAGTTCTTGGGTAAGTCCTGTGCAAGCTGTGCCAAAGAAAGGCAGTATGACTGTTCATAAAAATGACAATAATGAATTGATTCCTACTCAGACAGTTACTGGATGGCGTGTGTGCATGGATTACAGAAAATTGAATGATGCCACTAGAAAAGATAATTTTCCTTTACCATTTATTGATCAGATATTGGAAAGACTTGCAGGACATGAGTTTTATTGCTTTCTTGATGGATATTCAGGGTATAATCAAATTCCTATTGCACCAGAAGATCAAGAAAAAACTACTTTCACTTGTCCCTATGATACTTTTGCTTTTAGAAGAATGCCCTTTGGTCTTTGTAATGCACCAGCTACTTTTCAGAGATGCATGATGGCTATTTTTTTTTGATATGGTTGAAAAATATATTGAGATTTTTATGGATGATTTTTCCGTTTTTGGCTCATCATTTGACTCTTGTTTAAATAATTTGGCTTTGGTCTTACAAAGATGTGAGGAGACTAACTTTGTTTTAAATTGGGAGAAGTGTCATTTTATGGTACAGGAAGGAATAGTGCTTGAGCATAAGATTTCTAGAAATTGAATAGAAGTTGATCGAGCCAAAGTGGAGGTTATTGCAAAACTGCCTCCACCAACATCTGTGAAACTTGTCAGAAGATTTTTGGGGCATGTAGGATTCTACAGGCGGTTTATAAAATATTTTTCAAAAATTGCTAGTCCCCTATCTAATCTTTTGGTAAAAGATGCACTATTTAATTTTACTGATGAATGCGTGCAGGCTTTTAACACTTTAAAGGAGAAGTTAATATCAGCACCAATTATGGCAGCACCAGAATGGGATTTACCTTTTGAGCTAATGTGTGATGTTAGCGATTCTACAGTGGGAGCTATTTTGGGACAGAGAAAGAATGGAATTTTTCAAACCATTTACTATGCCAGTCGAACCTTGTCAAGTGCACAATTGAATTATTCAACAACAGAAAAGGAACTTTTGGCAGTAGTTTTTGCTTTTGATAAATTTCATTCTTATTTAATTGGCTCAAAAGTTATAGTTTATTCTGACCACTCTGCTCTTAAGTATATGCTTGAAAAGAAAGAATCAAAACCACGTTTAATCAGGTGGATTCTATTGCTGCAATAATTTGATTTGGAAATCAAAGATAAGAAGGGGACTGAAAATCTAGTTGCAGATCACTTGTCAAGAATTCCGAATTTAAAGGAAGAGGTAAGTCCAATTATGGAAGAGTTCCCTGATGAGAAAATTTTTTCCATCAAATCCACAAAAATTCCTTGGTACGCTGATTTTGTAAATTATTTGGTAAGTAATATTCTTCCTCTTGAATTGTCATATCAACAGAAGAAAAAAATTCTTTTCTGATGTTAAAAATTATTTTTGGAAAGAACCTTTTCTTTTTAAGATATGTGCAGACCAGGTCATAAGGAGATGTGTTCCAGATGAAGAAAAGGCAAATATTCTGCATCATTGTCATGACAGAGAGGCAGGTGGTCATTTTGGTGCCACCAAAACTGCAGCTAAGATTTTACAATCTACATTTTATTGGCCCACACTTTTTAAAGATGCTTACTCCTTTGTAGCTTCATGTTACCGGTGTCAGAGAACTGGAAATGTTTGTAAAAAAAAATGAGATGCCTTTAAACAACATTATTGTGTGTGAATTATTTGATGTTTGGGGTATTGATTTCATGGGACCCTTTACATCTTCTTATGGTAATTTATACATTTTAGTGGCTGTGGAGTATGTGTCTAAGTGGGTATAAGCTGTAGCATTGCCAAAAAATGATGCTAAGGTTGTCAAATTCTTGAAGAAAAATATTTTTACGTGATTTAGCACTCCTAGGGCAATCATAAGTGATAGGGGGACACACTTTTGCAACAAACAATTTGAAGTACTTTTGAGTAAGTCTGGAGTCACACATAAGGTTGCAACCCCTTATCATCCTCGGACTAGTGGTCAAGTAGAGGTTTCAAATAGGAAAATCAAGAGAATTTTAGAAAAAACAGTGAATGCCTCTAAGAAAGATTGGTCAATGAAACTTGATAATGCACTTTGGGCCTATAGGACAGCATTCAAAATCCCAATTGGGATGTCTCCTTTTAGGCTAGTGTTTGGGAAGACTTGTCATCTACCGGTGGAATTAGAGCACAAAGTATATTGGGCATTGAAATTTCTGAATTTTGACATGCAGTCTGCAGGTGAAAGAAGATTGTTGCAACTAAATAAATTGGAGGAATTTCGCAATGAGGCCTATGAAAATGCTAAGATGTACAAGGAGCGTACCAAAAGATGTCATGATAAACACATATTCAGAAGAGAGTTCAAAATTGGCCAAAAAGTTTTACTTTATAACTCTCGTCTTAAACTTTTTCCAGGAAAGTTACGTTCTCGATGGTCTGGTCCTTATACAGTCACACAGGTATTTCCATACGGAGCAGTTGAAGTTGCACATGACACCGAAGGCACATTTAAGGTGAACGGTCAACGTTTGAAGCCCTACTTCGAAGGTGGTTACAACAAGCAGAAGACCACTATTGAACTTCATCCTCCAAAATAGCGACATTTGAGATAGTTTGGCTGAAAACTATAAAGCAAGCGCTTCTTGGGAGGCAACCCAAGCATTTTTATTATGTTTCTTCATTAATTTTTACGTTCATTTTTTTTCCAAAAAAACACATGATTAATAATTTTTATCCAGGTTAATTTTCTTTCTTGAAGGATCACCTTTTTGGAGTTTAGTCATCAAGACCATCCATGGACACATCCTACAACAAGGGGAGTTTTCTTGTTCCTATTTTTCTTTTGTTTCTTTTGTTTTTCGCATTGAGGACAATGCTTCATTCAAGTTTGGGGGGAGACAAAATTTTTGCTCAAATTTTTTTTGCTAAATCTGAATTTGTTTTTTTGTTGCATTCCTTGTTGTGAATTTTTGCGATTCTTAGGAAAATTTAAATTTTGTTCAAACTTGCGAATGATATGTGAGTTAATTTTGATTCGGATGATGTCGATCCACTTACTGAGTACTAGAAGTCCTTAATTTTTGAGTAGTGTGTACATCTAGAGAACATTCATGTGAAGTATGTGCTTTTCTTAGATCTCACCCAAATCTTAGAATTTGTTTGATTTTCTCTTGAGGCGAAATCGTAGGCTACATCTAACTGAGAAAATGATTTAGGCAATTTTTGGATCGATTGAGCCTTTCAAGCCAACCCTGTTTATTTATCCATAGTCACCCCGTTGAGCCTTAATTATTATCCAATCTCTTATTGGCACCCACGTACTTTTTAGCTTACATTTTGCCAAATTATATCATTGTCCCATGCCCCATGAACATGTTGATTTTTTTTAGGATAAAAGTTTATTTGAGCATAATAGCAATTTGGGAGGAAGGGTGGAGCATGGAAATAATTTGATTGCTATGGTTGTGTGGGGTGTATCTTCTTCAAAAAAAAAAAAAAAAAAAAACAGAAAAAAAAGAGAAAAAGAAAATATTGCTTTTATGGTTTCCTATCCAACTTTCAATTGAGTGAGCCTTTTGGATACTCAATGGGTTGGGAATGTTCACGTTATATTAGGAGGGACTTAGGAAGGAACTCCACCATAAAGAAATGAAAAACAAAGAGAAAGAAAAAAAAGAAAAAAAAAAGAGGAAGAATGATGATCCGTAGTGGCAGAAAGATTATTTTGAAGATGTGAAATTGGGGATAGTGGCTTGTGCTCTAATTAGATCCTAGAAATCAATGTGCTCATGGGTGATTTGAGCTTAAGTTTACCATTATCTCATCGTTAGCCCAGCCTTACATTACAGCATGAGGAAAGTTCTATTGATTTTTGGTTGGATGATTAGCTTACATTAGTGGAGAGAGGAATGAAAAGCAAACCTATGATATTTGGTTATAATTACAAAGAGTTTTTGAGAGGTTGCATACCAATGTGAACTTATTTGGATTGCATATAATCCGAAAAGATGAGGACTCACACACACACTTGGATCACATAGTTAGAATTGGTTTTAACTTATGAATCTATTTCAATGTTTGGATGAAATTTGTGTTTTTCTTTGAATTGTGATTTTGAGCAATTATGGAAGGAAGTCATGGAGGGGGTTGTTAGCTTGAGTATGTCTTATATCTTGCTTTTGCTCGAGGACTAGCAAAATGTTAAGTTTGGGGGTTTGATAACTCTATAAAAATAGAGTTATTTTATCTACTCTAGGCAATAAATAATGCAATATTTGTTAGAATATATTTGGATTTCCTTTTATTTACTTAATTTTTCCTTGTTTATGCAGAATATTGAGATATGGAGAAAATAAGGAAAATATGGCAAAAAGAAGGAAATGAATATGCGACTCAGAAAAGAGTTAGAAGGTGGATATCACATTGAGAATTCTGCGATTAATTCCCTAATTTTATGCGAAAAAGAAGCAATTGCCTTGTGAGAGGAGTATTGGATGTTATCATATAAATAGGATAACTTGAGGGAACATGGAGTTTTTTTTTAGATCGTTTTTGTTTTCAGTGTTCTGAGAGTTTTTCAAGTATTTTGAAGAGAAGACAAAAGTGGTGACAGAATTCTTGTTCTTTGATTCAAGATGTTTGGTTTAATTTCTATTGTCGTTTCTTCTTCTATTATGTTCTAATTTTCTTTGTTAGAGCTACGATGTAGCCTAACCATGATGATATGAATTTCATGCTTTTTATGCTTTGCAAGTAATTTCATTCATGTGAGTTATATATTATTGTGCTTAATGCGTTTAGGTGATTGACCACCACTTGAATGGTCTGATGTGCATGTTTGAGACTGAGAAGTAATAATATGCAGTTGCTCTTACAATATATAACCATGAATTAAATGTGGATAGAAATATACCATGTTATTTGTGTAGCTTTCGGTGATAAGGTGGTCCAAAAGATTCATTGTAAACCGGAAATATTCATAGATTTTAATGCGCTTATGTTTATTTAAATTCACATAGAAATATAGTGAATTGATAAACTGAGTAGGTTTGCTATACTTAGAGATATGATAGTAAATAGACTAGGAAATCCCGCTATCACATGTTTGATATTGTTCTTGTATGCATAATGGTCCGAAATTCATATCTAGTGGTTATGGTGAAATCGGATGCTCTAACATATTTTACCTGATTGATTATCTGCATTTAGTTTATAAAATTTCGTTTTAAAAATTGTCAATTTCTATTTGTTCTCAATTATATTTTGATATGTTAGATAAATTTTAGAATTAGTCTATTTTTAATATTTAATTGGTTTATTATCATTAATCTCTGTGGGACGATACTCTTCTCATCATTGTATTACTTGTTCAACACGTTCGTTGACACGTGCAGAATTTTACGAACAATGTCTTAGTTTTGTATTGGGAGATATTACCGGAGTAGCTTGATATTCCCAGAAATATATATACCACCACTGTGAGTGCATTGCCCATTGTACAGTCTAGAACAGAGTTACCTAATATTCTAGTGATGCATGTAGATTTGATTCCAGATTATTGTTAGTGCCGGGCATGTACCACTTATGACGCCACAAGCTCTGTGCATTGCATTTTTTAAAATTTTTCGGGAGCTTGTCTTCCCTTACATTATGCTTTGTTACTTTTGACATCCTTTTTATTCTATAGGGTTTCGTAGGGAAAAGTACTAAAAAAATCGTAAACCTGTTGTATTGATATCAATTTAGTCCAAAATCTTCAAATTGTACCAATTAATCCTAAACATTTTTGGGATAAGGACACTAGGAGTGTCATAACTTTTGTAAGGCACTCACTTGAGTGCCATAACTTTTTTTTTGCTCACTTGAGTGCCAAAAATTTGAAAAAGTGATCACTTGAGTGCCAAATGCCATTTAGCAGTCAGAAAATCCGACATGGCTTTGCCGGAGCTGACGTGGACAATATTTTAATATTTTTTTGAATTTTTTTATTATTAATTTTTTTATTTTTACAAAAAAAAATTTCAATGCCGGCGAGGGTCACTAGCGACCCTCGCCGATTGTGAAGGCCTCGCCCAAATTAGGCGAGGGCCACCTTGCCCTTTGCCGTGAAGGCCTTGGGCGAGGCCCGCAAAGGCCGTCTTGCCGGCCGCGGGCAAGGCAGTCTCGCTAGATCTAGCGAGAGCCTTCACCGCCGCAGGCTAGGCAACCTTGCCAGATCTGGTGAGAGCCTCCGCCACCTCGCCCACGCCGGCGAGGCCGCGATGGCCTCGCCAAGGGCGTTCGCAACAGCGGGTGAGGCGGCCTCACCGGATTTGGCGAAAGCCTTTGCCGCCGCGCCCGCGGCCGGTGAGGCCGCGATGGCCTCGCCAAGGGCGTTCGTAGCCGCGGGCGAGGCGGCCTCGCCGGATCTGGCGAGAGCCTTCGCTGTCTCGCTTGCAGCGGCAAGGCCGTGATGGCCTCACCAAGGGCCTTCGTGGCCATATCGGCCGATGGCAAGGTGGCCCTCGCCCAGTTTGGCCGAGGGCGAGGCCTCCGGCGAGGGTCACCGACAACCCTTGCCAACCTTGAAAAAAAAATAAGAAAGAAAAAGAAAAATCAATAAAATAAAATAACATTAAAAAAATCCATGTCAACTCATTTGCCAGAAATAGCACTTAAGTGATCTATTTTCACCGGAAGTGGCACTCAAATGATCTATTTTACTCTGCTGTGGTAGTCAAGTGAGCGCCGTACGAAAGTTATGGCACTCCTAGTGTCATTATCTCAAACATTTTCACATTTGTACCAATTCAGTCCCTTCAACCAATTTAAGGCGAAAATCACTGATGTGGATGCCGGATATCTTACGTGGCACGACGTAGGACCATAAGCACTAATATGGACATTTTTAATAATATTTTAAATTTTTCTATTTTTTTTCATTTCCTTTTCTTTTTAATTTTTTTACTTCATTTTGGCCGGCCATTAGGTGAGGGCTTGTTGCTAGAAAGGGCCTTCATGACCTTGCCCGCGGTCGGTGGGGCTGCAAAGGCCCTCGCCAGGGACAAGCCCTTGCCTAGTGGCCAGCCAAAATAAAGGAAAAAAAGAAAGAAAAAAACAATAGAAAATTTAAAAATTATTAAAAAATCATTAAAAAGGATCAATGTCAGATCTGGTCGTCCTATGCTGTACCACATAAGACAACAACGTCCACATCTCCAATTTCTGACTTGAATTCGTCGGATGGACTAAATTTATACTGATGTGAAAAGGTTTATGACTAAATTGGTTCAATTAAAAGGTTTAGGACTTAATTGATACCAATACAATAGATTTTGAACTTTGGTACTTTTCCCGGTTTTGTAAAAGGGAAAAAGGCACAAAAAATCTTAAATTATGCGCACTATTGAGGTCTCAAGTTAGCACTTCTCACTCACAAACTGTTATAGACACAAACACAAGGTAAACTGGACACCAAAATCACTTATAGAGAGTAAGAATTGAGAAGAGAGCTTTCTCTATTGAGTTTGTCTCCCTTTTCAAGTGAAGAGAGATCGAGTGTATATATGGTATCTTTTTACCTTCGAGGCAAAAATTCTTGTTTTGCGCATCAACTTAAGTAATATAAAGAGATAAGTGCATTTGAAGTTTTAAAACTTGTTATGAAAGTGTAATTAAGTCCTAAAACTTTCAGAAAGTGCAATTAAGTTCTAAAATTTGTCACAAAATGCAATTGAGTTCCAAAATTTTCAAAATGTGCAATTAAGTCCTAAAACTTATCAAATCGATCCAATCAAGTCCTTCCTTTGATTGCACTTTTTAAAAGTGTAATGACTCGATTGTACTTTTTAAAAGTTTTAGGGCTTATTGTATTTTGATGACAAGTTTTAGGACTTGATTGCATTTTTGAAAAGTTTTAAAACTCAATTGTACTTTCGTGATAAGTTATAAGACTTCCAATGCACTTATCCCTAATATAACTTATAAACAATGTACTTGAAGACAATTTAAGCTGCTATTAATGTAATTCGTGAGCAAAAGAAGATCAAATAAGAGATGGGCCATGGCCTTTCGCCGGTTGGGCTCGTCCGGGCCTGAAATGTTTGCGGACAGATCTGATGCAAAGCAGAAAAAGAAAATGCAGTCTCTGCCATAGAATGTGTGAATCAGGAAAAAAGAACAACATTCGCGAAAACGATAAAGCAAAGGCGGGCTATACGCTTGTGTCACGGACCGTAGGTTTTCACTGCCTGGCAAGGGAGATTGGTTTACCATCCTCAGTGCTCGAGAATTAAAGACATTCTTGTCTCGACTAGCGACGGTATAAGCTATGCAGGAGATCTTGTCCTTCTTCTGGACTTTCTACAATATGTCTGGATTGGAAATTAATCCAGGAAAGACCGAGATCTGTACTTCAATAGGGCCTCAGTTGATCTTTTGGAAGAAATGGTGCAGAGAAGTGGGTTTGAACTTGGCACTTTGCCTGTCAAATTCCTAGCACTGCCTCTTTAGATCTGGTAAGCTCTCAGAGAAGGAATGTAAGCCCGTCATTGATAAGATTTCGAGCAGAATTAAAAGCCGGAGCTCTCGGAGACTGTCTTTTGCTGGATGTTTGCAGCTGGTTAGTTCAGTTCTCTATAGAATTGTCACCTATTGGTGTGGGGGGTTTGGCGTTGCCAAAGAAAGTGATTAAGGCCATTGAGGTTTGTTGCAGTGCATTCTTATGGTCCGGTGCCGACATGAAAACTCAGTTCGCTAAACTCGGTTTTTGGTAGCGCCCGACGATTCATCCGACTTCAAAGGTTTCTTGTTTAGTAACTCGTCCGCTCCCTAAAGAGATCATCATCTGTGATGTCAAAGGATCAAAGTCAGGAAGAAGTTGATGCCGTTGACTGTTCACGACCATTGCTGTGAATAATATGATGTTAACCCAAGCAAACTGTGATGACCAATGCTAGGACCACTGAAGACAAAAAGGGACCTCTTAAGTCGGGCCGCAATGAAACAGTAGAGTTATCGAGCAAACGAAGTCGAGACTATTTGCAAGTATTGACCAAGTAATAGAATGTGTTGAGCACGAATAGGTGATCTGACCAGCACATGTGATCTGATATAGATCATGAATGCAATCTAAGTCAAATCTCAGAGTTGACGGTGAGAAGCCAATAGAATTTATTCGGGAACAGGTTTTCCATTGTTGATTGATAGTTGAGTAGACCCTAGTAAAGTCAATGTTAGTGGAGCCAAGAAGCATTGACATCGACTTGTGAAGATTGGCAAAATCAAATCGACTCAAAGGTCACAGGAACAATAACGTAGTCGAACTCTTAGACAAGAACAATTAACGGAGATGCCAGTAGCACTCGGACAGTTATCTCGATCGAGCTTGCCATATAGCTCCTCAAGTGGGAAACACTTATAATCATTACATATGGACTTGGAATATGATTTCAACGAGCGAGAATGGATGTTAAGAGATGCCGGTCACTCATGAATTATAAAAAGGAGTGCATCTGAAGAGGATTAGCCTACACGAACATTAAAAAGTACCAAAATTTACTCATTATACTATCGTCACGACATTAGTTATCCTTTTAAATCAAAATCATAGAACAATTATGTTTTCTTTTGAAGTGTGTGATCTAATAGCGACTTACGAGTAAGGATTCAGTTAGGTCATAGCGATCGCATGCTCAAAGAATCTGAATCGCACCCAAGAGAAGGAAAGGAGGGAAAAAAAAACAAGAAAGAAAGAGTGGCCCATCCAGGCCGTTGAAAGGAGGACCTAATTCACCATAGCCGTCCGATTCGCTTACAGTCACGGCCCCGCCCTACATATAAGAACCTCGTTCCCCGTATCCTCATCTTCCCCGAAGCTAGGGTTTCGCAGAAAATTCCGGCACCGCCACGACACGGACGCCACCGATCTCGGGCGACCCAACACCCTGCGAAGTGCCCAGGTTCGGAATCTCGCAGCATGGCGACCCAGATCAGCAAGAAGAGGAAGGTCAGTCCCTCGGTTGCTTCGACTTCGTGCTTTCGTTGCTGCCTGTTTCTAGCTGCCGAAAATGAGCTCCCTCGGTGAGCAAAATTCTCTGCCAAAATTTGAGCTTTTTGATGGGTGTGACGTTGATACACATGCAGTTTGTAGCTGATGGAGTGTTCTTCGCCGAGCTCAACGAGGTCTTGACCAGGGAGCTCGCCGAGGATGGGTACTCTGGCGTGGAGGTCAGGGTCACGCCCATGCGGACCGAGATCATCATCAGAGCCACCCGCACGCAGAACGTTCTGGGTCGGTTCCAAAGTTTTGTTCTTTTTTGGCATTCTGGTTCTACAACGAATATTGGGTCGTTGCTGTTGGTTGTGTTTGTGGTCGATTCTTCTGTTGCTGATTGTGGGTTCCGCGATCGATTTTGCAGGAGAGAAGGGGAGGAGGATCAGGGAGCTGACGTCGGTCGTGCAGAAGCGGTTCAAGTTTCCGGAGAATGGCGTGGAGTTGTACGCTGAGAAGGTGAACAACAGGGGGCTGTGCGCTATTGCCCAGGCTGAGTCGCTCCGGTACAAGCTCCTTGGTGGGCTCGCCGTTCGCAGGTAGATGCGTGTACTGAATTGTGGTTCTTACAGGTTGATTCATGTTGTTTGCGACGCTATGGTAGTGTTGATCTGCTGGTAGTGAAATGATCTGCTAGTTGGCTAATGCTGTTGTCTGCTATGCTTTGCTGGTCTCTGTGGACCGCCTGTGTTCTTTTCGAATGTGCGAGCTAGTGTCCTTGTTACTGTTTTTGTTATCTAAAGATTTGGATGTACACAAGGTTGTATGACGTCGCAGCTGCTTTGGTGCAGTTGCCTTGCTTCGTTTGATTTTTAGTTGCTTTAACCTCAGCTTAGGTTTAGTATCAAGTGGATGCTCTTTGAGTTCTTGTGGCACTTGAAAGTGCCAGTTGAAGTGCCTTTTGCTTACGGTTACACCTCATGTCCCTTTTTCCTTTAATTTGAGATCTTTCTCTTAAAGTGCAAAAAATTTTGCTCTAATTCTACTGCTTGGCCCTCTAATATCTTTGGTTTTAGAAGCGCAAATTGGAAGCTTGGTATATGGTTTCACTGCATATGCAATTTGAATCTCGAACAATGATATTTTTTAAGTGGAAACTTTTATACTCTCTGTGTAAAGTTTCCATCTGTAATCCCTAGTGGCGCTTATAAGGCAGGGTTTTCTTTTTTTCCTTTTTCCCTTCTCGTGTCTGGAAGATAAATACTACAATTTTGTATCTTCATGCTGTCATCCTTGTGGAATATTTCTCCCCTATTATACTGTAACCTTAGGGAGGGTACATGATTGGATGCTAATATGCCAACTTAGTTCATATCTATCTAGTAACTTTAGTGATGTCCTCATTGCTCTGCAATTAGGACTGGTTGCCTTCTGCTGTCCTTTTTAAATTGTTCTGCACTGAGATTGACACTGTACCGTCATCTATAAAGCAAATAGGTCTTTCCAGTACCAAGTTTGTGTCGGAAGATGACTAAATGAGCGATGCATGTCTAAGCCATTTTCACTTTGACACAGTTCAAGTGTATTTGTGGCTTGGTTGTGCTACATTGTTCTCAATTGATTGTCCTAAAACCTGAATGTTAATTTAGATGATTGGTACTTTGTCGGCGTTACTAATCATTTTGATTGCTTCATATATTAACCAGGGCTTGTTATGGTGTTCTGCGGTTCGTTATGGAAAGTGGTGCAAAGGGTTGTGAGGTTAGCTACCAAACGCCATTCTGCGATGCACCCAACTTGTTTTCTCAGGCCATAGTGGGATCCATTTGCTGAAAATTTCTGAATGATTTATAGGTAATTGTCAGTGGGAAGCTGAGGGCTCAGCGTGCCAAGTCGATGAAGTTCAAGGATGGCTACATGATTTCTTCTGGTCAGCCAGTCAATGAGTACATTGACTCTGCTGTTAGACATGTTCTCTTGAGACAGGTATGTCCTTATGTGCATTTTCATGGTCATCGCTTCAGCGTCAACTAAACTACACGCTGGCACATGTGTACAGTTTGTGTCCATGTTCCTATAAGTCTACTGTTCTATTACCTTATCAGTTTCTAATGTGTATGGCGGTTTTTCTCTGTTGGTTCAGGGGGTTCTCGGTATTAAGGTCAAGATTATGCTAGACTGGGACCCTAAGGGAAAACAGGGTCCCAAAACACCTCTGCCCGATGTTGTGACCATTCATCCTCCCAAGGAAGAAGAGGTGTACACGAGGCCCGTAATGGAGACGACAGAGATTGATGTTGATGTCCCGTTGGCCTAAACCATCATGTGCTGTAAATTTTTGTCACAGTTGATGTTCACCGTTTGATTTTAGGGCCTTCGGTTGCCGATGTTGCCAGACAAAGAGAGATGCCGGATGGTTTTGTGTTGTTTATCCACCCATAAGTTTTGATATGCAGATGCTTTGCGCCCATAAATGTATTCTTTGTCTGTTTACATTCGTGTTCCACTTTTCTTGGCCTCCCGGCGTATTTAGGTCGGTTTGCCCAGGTCTTGTTTGAAATGAGTTTTTCGATGAAATAGCGACGACTATCAGACTAAAAATTTCTTGCACATGTCGGTTCTTCTTGTAGTGTCTTGGAGGAGTTTGCATTCTCCATTGATTAAATGAATGGTGAGTCTGAGCCAGGTGCTATTAAAGCTTATATCTGTCCCCAATACATCGATCGATTCTCCTGTGTAGAGCTAGGGAGACACCTTGACCAGTTAATACAGGCAGATCAGGTCAAAACAACAGGCAAAAACATCAAAAGTTGGCAGACAGATTAGATGCGTACGGCATCTATGTACACTTGTGGGTCGAATCGAGTTGAAAATGATTTGATTCAAATATTCTCATTTTTATATAATGTAGATGTAAAGACTCATATCGTCGAAGTACTTTTGTATTTAATCCAACATAAGAAAGCTTGTACCTAAATTTAGGTGAGTGCACAAAATGAGTGAGCGCGAGATTGAATGGGGGTGAGAGCAAGTGACAAGACAGTCATAGGAGTGGATTAGTTATAATTAAGTTGTGAATCCATTTAACATTCATATCATTTTGAGCTCTAAATCTATTTACGACCTATTTATTGAATTAATTAATATATATAATAACTCAGCTCATTAAATACGAATTGAAAATTGGGTCAACGACCCATTTCGACAGGTTTATATCGACGATCGTACGTATAATTCTAGTTTCGAATCGATCTTATTTTTATGAACAGACGGGATGAATCTCGAATAATTGGATAGCAAGTCATAATAACGCTCCATAGTATAAGAAGAGAGCCGTGCACGTAAGTGGTGCCGCGTTGGCATATTAACGTGATATCGTGATGCAAGATTTGGAACATTATTATTTTTATTTTTTCCCCGTGAAAAAAAAATGACTTCTTGAACATAATTAAAGTTTCGAGATCCAAAAAAAAAAAGAAAAAAAAAGAAAATTGCGATTCGCCGGCCGTACAACGCCCGTTCAACCTATAAAAGCCCCAATCCCACCTCTTCGTTCCAGTCGGTTTCCTCCACCCGCCATTCCCCTCGAGCACGTCGAGCGCGCCATCGCTTCCGAAAGTCCCATCTCGCGCTCGCCGCGATCGCCGTTCCCGGATCCTCCGATCGGCCCCGATCCCGCCGGGAGGGAGATGCCGGTGAGCCTGACCCCGGGCGCCATCGCCGCCATCCGCGGCGGCGACGTCGACGCGAAGCCGCTGGTCCAGGTCGTCGACGTCGAGCTGATCGGGCGGAGCGCACAGGAGCGGTACCGCCTCCTGCTGTCGGACGCCGCCTCGTCCCAGCACGCGATGCTCGCCACCCAGCTCAACGGCCTGGTCAGGTCCGGCCGCGTCAGGAAGGGCTCCGTGGTCCAGTTGATCGATTACATCTGCAGCACCGTCCAGAACCGCAGGTGAGTGAGCCCGCCCGCCCGCCGCCCGCCCGCCCGCCGTGGCGGTTTCGCCGCGGTGATTTCGAACTTGAATGTTTTGTTTTGGTGTTCAATCGTATAGTGATGATTTCGACATTACCTGAAGATGAAGGTCGCTACTCCTAAGATTGCAGATATGGCTCGCTCTGTTGGAACTAGTCTTTATATGAGTACGCTGTCGATTTGTGCGGTTTTAAGTATGGTGTTGATCGATTTAGCTCTTAGATATCTAGCATAATGCTTTTGATGATGCAAGAGCTGCTTTACTAGAACTGGAAAAGTAAATGATAGAAAATGGTGTTTAATTGCTCGAAAGTAGCTTTCGATGAATTGTTTTAGCAAAGCTCTCTTGGGGAAAGGATATCGATCAAATGAATGTATTCTTGAATGATAAATGTTGGGATTGGATATGGAACCGCGATGTCCTTAGATTTGAGTTTGTGCATTTCGGTGGTTAGATTGCGCGGTAATGTAATTGGTTTGAAAATATATATTGTCAGTGCTTATTTTGTAACATTTAGGGTATAAGAAATATCCTTTTTTGCCAAACTTGTTTGAGACCAGTAAGAACAGGTTCAAGAGTTGTAGAAAATTTCGTCATGGGTTTTTTGGTGTTGTCTAGAAGCAGCAAGAAGTTCACGGTCTTGGAAGAAAGAAAAGTAAAAACTTACGCAACGACATTATCTTGATTCCTGTTCCAAGAATGATAGGTCAAGAGCTTGACGGTTGAGAAATTAATTTTGTTTGTATTATTTGTTTGCTTGTTGCAACGTTAAATCAAACTGAAAAGACTCATTGTTTTCATTAGTTGGCATCTTTCTTCTTGTTAAGTGAATAGATCTTAACTCTGATGTCCAGGATCATTGTTGTGCTGAACATGGAGACCATTATACCAGACTGTGAAATGATTGGAAACCCAAAAATGTATCCTGAAACCGACACAGTGGCTCAGAAAGTGCCGCCCAATATCAACTCCGGGAATGCTCAGAGGTTCAATAATGACAACATTAATGGCAGAAATCCTGTTCAAAATGCACAGAATTTTCAATCGTCTGTTCAACCTCCTCACCAAGCAAATAATATGCAGAATATGCAAAGTTTTCAACCAGCTGTTCAACCTCCATATCAGCCTCCGCCGAACTACAGAAATCGTGGCCCAATTATGAAGAATGAGGCACCTGCACGCATCATACCTATTGCTGCTTTGAACCCTTATCAAGGCAGGTGGGCCATAAAGGCAAGAGTCACTGCAAAAGGAGATCTTCGCCGATATAATAATGCTCGTGGTGATGGGAAGGTTTTCTCCTTTGATCTCCTTGATTCTGATGGGGGAGAAATTCGAGTGACCTGCTTCAATGCCGTCGTTGATCGTTTCTACGATATAATTGAGGTAGGAAAAGTCTACTTGATCTCAAAAGGTAGCTTGAAACCTGCACAAAAGAACTTTAATCATCTGAAGAACGAGTGGGAGATATTCTTGGAGGCCACTTCGACTGTGGATGTTTGTCCCGAGGAAGATGCTTCGATTCCCCAACAGCAGTTCTCCTTCAGACCTATTAGTGATATTGAGACTGCTGAGAATAATTCTATTCTTGATGTTATTGGAGTTGTTGTATCTGTCAACCCCTCTGTTCCGATCTTAAGAAAAAATGGTATGGAAACTCAGAGAAGAATTCTGAATCTGAAGGATGGATCTGGAAGGACTGTGGAATTAACTCTTTGGGGTGACTTCTGTAACAGGGAGGGTCAGAAACTACAAGAGATGATTGATTCTGGATTCTTTCCAGTTTTGGCTGTCAAAGCTGGGAAAGTCAGTGATTTCAGTGGAAAATCTATTGGTACCATTTCTTCCACGCAGCTTTTTATTAATCCAGATATTCCAGAGGCTTGTAGTCTGAGAAGCTGGTTCGATTTTGGGGGGAAGGATGCAGCTTCTCTGTCCATATCCAGGGAAATCATGCCTGGAGGATCCAAGAATGAGATACGTAAGACCGTGTCTCAAATCAAAGAAGAAGGCCTCGGAAGATCAGATAAGCCAGATTGGATCACAGTGAAGGCGACGGTATCTTTCATCAAGACTGATACATTCTGTTACACAGCTTGCCCATTGATGATTGGAGATAGACAATGCAATAAGAAAGTGATGAGATTGGGAAACACAAGATGGCTGTGCGATAGGTGCAACCAAGAGTTCGAGGAGTGTGACTACAGATATCTCCTCCAAGTCCAAATACAAGATCATACCGGATTGACCTGGGTGACCGCTTTCCAGGAATCCGGCGAAGAGATCTTGGGATTCTCGGCCAAGGAGCTGTTCATGCTCAAAGAGCAGGACGATGAAAGATTTGCAGAGACTGTCCGAAGTAAACTTTTCTATCAGTTCCTATTCAGGCTCAAAATAAAAGAGGAAACATATGGAGACGAACAGAGAGTGAAGATCACTGTAGTTAAGGCTGATAAGGCTAACTATTCTTCGGAGAGCCAATACATGCTAGATTTGATTTCGAAAGTCTCGCGATAATCAAGAACGAAGGTTCTGGGTGAGTAGTAGCTGGCTCTCTGTTTTAAGAGAGAATTAGTAGCATTCTTTCCCACCAAATTATTCTTTATCATCACGTGACTGAATTTTAGACAAGTATACATGTATCAGCAAACCTGTAACGTAGTAACAATTGAAAGGTCCCTGTCCTTTGAAACATCATGTCTCAGTTCATTTCTTCTGCCATAGATTTTTTGTACTCGGTGGTCTGAAACAGGGTTTCTAAGATGTTCTTTGAGGCGAGAGCAAATAAAACAATTGAGTTTCTTTGATGTGCCAAAATGGAACTCAGAAATTTCACAGTTCATCAGCTTTCCGAAGGCAATGTTACAGGTAAAAGAAGTGACAGATTACAAATACAGTACAGTGATCGGTACAGAAAGCATCAACACAACAGAGAAATCGCATGAGAAAAAGAATTTCTCCACACACTCTCTCTCTCTCTACTCTCAGCTTCTCTTGACGGGGTCGAAGTTGGCGACGCCAATCACAGCACCGACGAGGGCACCGAGCACGACCCCACCGGCCACGATGCTGAGCAAGAAGTTCTTGAGGGAGGGAGAGACCCCGGACCCGGCCGCCTCGGCCACTTCCGGGACCACCATCGAGGCCGTGAGCGCCGCCGCGGTCAATCCCGTGATGGCCTTCTCCTTCAGCGAAGCCCTGACCACGAATTTCCCGCCGCCGCTCTTCGACGCCGGGAACGGCTTTGTCGATCTCACGGGCAATGGCTTGAAGAAGCCGTCGGAGCTCGGCATCTTCTTCTGCCCGGAAAAGGCTAACGGCATCGCCATTGAAACTGCAGAGGCTGAAGCCATTGTTCTGCCAAAAATCTCACCTCGCTCTCTCCCTCTCTCTCTCTCTCTAGTGTCAGCTGTTTTGGTCTCTGCAAAGTATTGACTGTTAAATGGTGGACAAAGCTGCTGAACGGGGTGGTTTTGAGAGAGATGGAGTGACAATGTGAGGTGCAAAATAGAGAAGATCCCAATTGGATGCATCCCTGGAAAGACTGTCCTACGTGGCGGCCTCTCCTTTTAGGATTGATGGATAGCGTTATCTCCACTTAGCCCGAGCGCCCAATCACCATCAAGCTAGTGACGTCCTGGATTCTGGAATGTAGATTGATGCTTCCGGGCCATAGCATTGCACAAAGCCCTGGATGGATGTCTAAATTTTATGGGCTCGGATTAGCCCGATGAGTCTCGTCTCGGCACGACACGGCGAGATGGAGCCACCCGGCAAAGTCGTGCACACCGAGAGAAATTAACAAGAGACGTCGATCTAACGTGATATGAACGTGATTAATTCGAATTCGAAACAACATTGAAAAATGTCGGTCCATTCTTCCAGGGCCAACTTTTCTTCACAAATATTATGAGACTCGAGAGTTACTCGACAATTATACAGGGAGTGACTTTCTTACGACGCAACCATTTCAGCGACACAGATCTGAATTGCTGCTCATGCAGTGGTTCCCGAAAGCGGGAAAAGGAAGCGTTAGGGCGCAGGGTTCGCGAGGCGGCTCCTCTCGAGCATGCAAGAGACTGTAGATTAGATCGTGTCTATTGTCACTGGGTCTAGAAGAACATGCATCATCAGCTCAACGGATCATGCTAATGTGTAGCATCACTGCTTCGTCAAAGCGCTCATTCCTCCTTGCATTTTGATGGGAATCCCAGTGATTTCAACGGAGCAAGGAGAGAGAAAGTGGATGCATATTTGATGCAGAGTGCATTACACTTGACACTCGCTTTTGTAGGGAAAAAATCTGTAAATTGGCAAACAGTGCGGACAGTGGAAAAACTAAAAGAATAGGATCATTCCAACAAACAAACGAATTGAATGCAGCAAAAGAATAAGAATCAAAACACCCCCATTGCTCTTTGATATCATATACAGTTTCCTCGTGAAAGACGGAAGGGACGACATGCGTATTCTCGTTCGGCCCAAAGGAGGAGAGCTGGCTCGCTCGTTCAACATTTCCGGTGAACACGGAGTAAATTCTGCTCTTCTGAGATACAAGTATAGGTTAATGGAGTTCAGCACCAACCAAATACATCTGCGGTTCAACAATATGAACGCAAAGCTGTTCAACGAATTTACAGCACAGTCAAGATAATCATCCGAAAGAAGTGGAAATCGTGAAGTACTTGATGCTTCACTAATCATCAAGCCTTAAGCATTTTCCTGGACTAACAATCTTTTAACCAAATCGAAGCTAATGATACACTGAAAGACTAATCTGAAATACGACACTAAGTTTTACCGCCTTAGAAGAATTAAAAAGAAATAAAGATCGAATCTGATCAAGCACAAGAAGTGCGGTGACTTCACACTCGGCATTTTTCAGATTATAGATGTTAATGTCTAGATGTCCCAGTTTCGAGCGAGGAACACAAACATCCGGGGTGACATGCTAATCAAGAGAAGAAAAAAGCAGGCGCTTACTTGCAGCAAACTAGGAACTTGCTGGACGAGTCAAAGCCGTCCATTAGCAGCTGCCGATCCGATATAGCCGATTTGAACTTCTTGAGGGAGCAGACGATACTTAATATCAAGTTCTTCAAAGATTTTCTTGAGTTCCAACACAAGCTCGGATCTGCGGCTGTTCTTATCACCGTAGTTTTGGAAATTGATCGTGTGAGTAACGTAGAGGCCCAACTTCAACTTGTTAACATCCTCGATCTCCTTAACCACAACATTATGACCCGGACGCCAGTGTTTAGGCTTGCTTTCCAAGTACCTGACATTTATACCCAATGAATGCCATTCAATCGAATGAATGCACAAATATTCGTATAGAAGAGCATATTCAACAGTACTAATGTCCATCTATCTTCTCTATAAACAGAAATAGGGACGCGACTATTTTTTGTGAACTTTGATAAGCTACATCTTGAAGAGTCAAAAGCATAAACTTTATCACAAAAAAGATGCAAAAGCATTACTAAAATTGCAAGCTTATTTGATGTTTCGTGCATATTAGAAAATATCTTGATATGAAACAACTTATATCGATGACTTCGCCTTTTCTATTGTGTAGCTGTGCCTTTCTTCATATTAAAAAGGGGCTGCTCTATTTCCATATAGGTTTCACAAAAGCCCAATGCTTACACCGAATTCTAAACAACAAGGACACCATCCAGACTGATAATGAATGAATATCCGCAATTCATAATAGGTTTTATGCCACATCTCATCATACTCGACACAATTAATCATGCATGCAAAATATACTGCCTAAATTTGAGATGCAGAGACTGCAGAAGACATACGTTTTAATTCTAGATTTTAGATCTCCAATCTTTTCGATTGAAGTAGAGAAGTCAACAGTGAACTCCACCGAGTCGCTCATTTCTGGGCTCCTATAGAAATTGCTGATAGGTTTAGTTGCCAAAACTGAATTTGGGTAGAATATCTTTTCACCGTCATATCTCAAGAAGATTGTAGTCAATATATTCATCTCTTCAACCACCATCTGCAAACGAATCAAAACGTCAGCCAAAATGTTGCCCGACACAATATAGTCTCTTAGAGTTGTAGGATTAATAAGTCACCTGCACTCCATCAATTACACAACGGTCAGCCACATCAAACGGATGCATTACAAAAACGAATATGATGGCTTCGAAAACGGTTTTGGCTGTGTTACCGAACATAAACACCACAAGCAAAAGCTGAGATGATATGAAGACGAGTACTTTTGTTGTCATAAATCCCATCAAAAGTAACCAGATAATGATGATCACAATAAGCAAAACCGCTGAAGCAAGGTTATTCAGCTCGTCTATGGCTGTTTTCGTGTCGTTTAAGGAGAGTGCAAGAGATTTACGTTCAAGGTACACATTTACCTGCAATGAAAAATTACACTGTCAGCTCCACAAGTTAAATAATCATCTCAATGGCCTGTGTCAAACATCTTAAATTGTCTGTTTTGATGTCCGAGAACCTTCCCAAGGATGAAGAACTCGATGACTCATTCCTCTTTGGTAAACTCATGGACCTAGGGAAGTACGTACCCTTCATCCAAGTCTGAATGAATGCTTCTGGTTAGAGTATAGTTTCATGTGCATCCTAGTACAAAAATCAAACTCTGGGCCTCAGATGCATGGTCTGAGTACGCTCTTAGGATCTCACCAACTCAAATAGGCAAAAAATTTTGCAAATATTTTCACTCCAAAAGACCCAAATCTTTTGTTACGAACTTCATAACAGAAATGGTCAGAGATTCCAATTGAGAAGCATGGAATAATGGGAAATCATTCAGTGAACCACACCGGGTAACTAATTGCACAATACTCATTCATGAGTTTCCTAATGAAGTAGCCTATGACAAAAATTGCTCCAAGCGAAGTGAAAGCCATTAATAAACCACTGGACTGAGAGGAGAATATGGGGATGGTCGTGATAGTAAAATGGAGATTTTCAGAAATGGGAAAACATTCTAGAGGGCTACGAGCTAGAATTGAAATGCAACCTTAAATCCTTAGCATGTTCTTACCAGCCAATTCTTCAAAGATGATCTCCTGATCTTCCTAGTTTCCACTGCTTCTGGAAACAACGGGATTACATTGTCAACATCTTCCTTCTTCATGAAGCGCAAAAGATCCTCCTCTTCAATGAACCTAGTAAAAGCATAATACAGGAATCAGAAACAGATTCGAACAAAAGTTCGTCTATAACACAAGAAATAGTCAGACATTAGGTCTTCTCACTTGCTCTCGGGCTTCGCTACATTCCTGAATATCTGATAAGCAGCAGCCCTGGCCTCCCATTCGTTAGTGATCTCCCTATCTTGTTGCTTTGCCTCCTCATCATCACTTTGTTCAAGGCTCTCAGCAAGAGTTGACAGCCCCGACCCGCTAATGACATTAATCAACCCTTTCATAGTCCAAGCAGAAACTTTATCTTGCTTTATCTTATGTAACTTCTCAACATCAATCACCTCCTCTTGATTCTTAGCTCCCTCTTTATTGTATTTCATAAAACTGAGTTGGCCACTACTCCTCGATCTACCAACGTTTTCGGCCATCTCCATCAGTGGAGGGCCTGAAAGGGTCCTGACAATGTACTGGTGAAAAAGCGACTCTTGGATGCGATCGAAGAACCTCGTGCATTGGAATGAAGAAGATAGTAACTTTATCAACAGGGTCTTGATCAACCATATGGCAGCTCCGATAAGACAAGAAGCAAGAGCCCTTGTAACGTAATTCAGAATCTTTTTTGTGTGCCTTGATCTCTTGACTCCATGATTTATTAATAAGGCCCAAGCTAAAAGAACCAAACCTAACCAGATAAATGCCTGCACACCCTTTTTCAATCCATATACAAAGTACAGAACCTTCTTTTTGAGCACAAATTCCCTTTCAATCAAGCAGACCACTATATTGATCAACCAATCAGTCACTAGCCTACCACAAAAAATCACCAACACCAGCAGACACCATCTCCACAATCTCAATCCCCAAATATAAGTATCTCGCAGCTTGTGAACAGTTAAACTTGTGATCAGAAGTCCCATGATGCACACGAATGCAACCCACTCAACCAAAATTACCTTAGGAAACTTCTTACCAGACATTTGTTGGACCTTCAAGTTTGCAGTCTTGTACACCTCCTCATCATCTTCCTCCTCTGGAGCGGGGGACGCGATCAATGGCGTCCGAGGCGTGATCGGCACAGACTTCACATTGTCTTTATTGGCACCAGAACTTGCAGCATTATAAGGTGAACCCACTCTAGGTGAATTCCTGTAGGGAGACTGAGAACTCTTCACTTTGGTTTTCCCTTCAACTAAATCAGCATCACCAGGATATGATGGTTCTGCTAATCTTGATTTCGGCTTCGAATAGGAAGACCTCAAAAGGGACTTCCTGGTGGGGATTCTTGGAGGCTTAGTAGGAGATGGGCTAGATTGGGTGAGTCCTTGAGCGGAAGGGCTTGTCAAGTTTGAATTTTGCACCCTAGACTGAAGGTTCTCAAGCTCTGTGAGCTCAATATTGGGTCTTGGTGAAGAGCCTCTGCTTAGATACTCGCTGCCCGAGATCATCACAATCACTTCGTCCGTCTCATTCTTCCCCAACACGCCTTGACTTGTCTCCATGAGAGCTTTAGCTCTCTAACAAATGCAGAAGCCCTTTATCCCAAATCAAGAAAGTGCCGTAAGAGCAAGCTCAGCTCAGATGTCCTTTAAAAATGGAAACTTTCCTTAAAGGGGCATGCTTTAGCTAAGATTAAAGAATACTCGGGCACAATTCGAGAAGTGGGACAGATCAAGCAACACAGCAAACAAATAATTAATGCAGTCTCGGGCACTTTGGGATTGCCCAGTTCATTCACTTGTGCGTAAGTAAACAGAGGAAATAGCAATGAAAAAACAAGCGAGACCAGTCTCAACTTCTACAAAGAAGCAAGCAAGAAGGAAGGAGACTGACGGGACGAGGCGGGCAGGGCGAAACTGGCGATGAAAGCGAGATTATTTAACAGGGTTTTCAAGGAGAGCTTGAGGGTCGGGATTGATTTCCCGGAGGTGGGTAGGGAAAGTGCCCCTCGTTCCAGCGGCTGCTACCGACCACTCGTCGACTTTGACAGAGAACGGAAGTGGAAGAACCGGACATTCCGCCCGAGGAAGTAACGTCAAACGAGACATCGTGTTCGACATTCTTATCATCATCCACATTGTTATCGGTTTATCTTTATGGCAACCTGTTATGCACTTGTCCGCAGGCCTTTTTGTCTGATTGACATTTTTTTTCTTTTTTTTTTGTTCACATTGATTGCTGTAATATTAGCGCTTCACAGGTCCTGAAACCTTGCGGCCTGTGTCTTTAGTGTTGGATCACTACAGATCTGAGCAAGAGAATCACATTCACATTTGTAATACAAGAAAAATCTTCTATGGAAAGATTCTAAATAGGATGTTATTGACTTTCGACATATGCGTCGCGTAAATATCTTGTCACTTGAAAAGCTTGTTGCACGGAATAAGCAGGACTACTTGAATGCTGCTCCGGCCTTTTAAAAAAAGCCCTAGACCGTGCATATGAATTTATCGTCAAATGAAGGTTTTTTTCTTTATGGAAGGTAATTAGGGTAAAAACTCAAAAAGTATGAACTCTGTCTAGCCATATTTGAATGATATGATTGTCAACTGTCAAGGGAAGACCTAAGATAGTTCAACTTGGAGGATGACTGATGAACAGCAGCCAGAGTGGAAAAACGTTGAAGAACTGGTGCATTGCACTTGTACATGCGCATGCAAATCGTGTTTTTATATCTTGTTGTGATGATGACAGGAACCGACAATCATTAGAACCTTTTGGAAAAAGAATATGTAGGACCAGCTTTCGGTTGTTTGGAATTTTTGTTGTAATTCCAGGTCAATACTCCTTTTCAACTTTGGTAATTGTAAGTTTAACTCGTTCTCATTTCAATCTTGTAACTTGGATTTTCGCAGAATTTACCAGTAACAGTTTACGATTCATCATGGTGTATTGACTCAATTTATGTATCAATTCAGTCTATTTGTTTATGCACGTTGCAACACATCTAATATCAAATGTTGAGCAGAAAGCGAGATGTGTTAAGCGTAGAACGGTAACAAGGAATTGGAAGAGTTAAAAAGGAACAACATTTCATTGATGTGCAGCGATAGAACATTAGGAATCGGATAATTTAAGGGATGATACATTGAGAATCTGAGCTTTTGAGGTACAGGAATGAAGTTTGAATCCGTTCGCCAAGCAATTGTATTTGCACTTCGTAGAGAAAACAAAATAGAAGGCTTCATTATGAGCATGAACTTTTCAAAATGATCAACGATTTCATAATATGTAGGACCACCTTTAGTTGTTTGGCATTTTTGTAACAATTTCAGGTCAATATCTTTTCAATTTTGGTGGCTGTAAGTTTAATTGGCTCTCCTTTCAAATTTTAACTCGGATTTTTGCAAAATGCAAAATTTACCATTAACAGTTTGACGCTCATCATGGTGTATTGACTTTCGATCTATTTGTTTTATGCAAGTTGCAACACATCCAATATCGATCTATTTGTTTTATGCAAGTTCACACATCCAATATCAAATATTGAGCAAAGAGCAAGACATGTGAAGCGCAACAAAGTAACAAGGCATTGGAGGGGTGAAAAGGTAACAACATTTCATTGATGTGCAGCGATAGAACAATAGGAATCGGATAATTTCAAGGAATGACACATTGAGAATCTGGGCTTTCATGGTAACTCGGATTTTTGCAAAATTTACCGTAACAGTTTACAGTTCATCATTGTGTATTGACTAGATCTATTTGTTTTATGCAAGTTCCAACACATCCAATATCAAATATTGAGCAGAGAGCAAGACGTGTGAAGCGCAACAAAGTAACAAGGCATTGGAAGGGTGAAAAAGTAACGACATTTCATTGATGTGCAGCGATAGAACAATAGGATTCAGATAATTTCAGGGGATGACACATTGAGAATCTGGGCTTTCAAGGTAAGGGAATGAAGTATGAATCCGTTCACCAAGTAATCGTATCTGGGCTCCACGGAGAAAACAAAATAGAAGGCACCATTATGAGCATGAACTTTTCAAAATGATCAATGATTTCTTATGATGGAAATTAGTGAGATGACCTTTGGTGGATATTACATTATATGTTGGGTCGTTAAGCTAATTATGCAGCCGATCAAGCTAAAAGCTCATACTGTTAAAGAATGACGATGACAAATATCTAATATTGCTGCAATTTCATCAATAGGTACCTCAATTCCAACCAAGCGTGTAGCATTAGTATTAGTCATATCTGGGTCAAATGAGCAAAATGGACGAACGTATGTCTCAATGCTAGATTTATCTCCTCCATAACTATAAGCAGAATTTGAAAGTTGGAGGGCAAAGGTAGTAGAAAACTGCGATGTGATCCAATTCCCATCATACTGTGATTTCATACCTTCTGTTAGCCCAAAAGACATTCAACTTATAGGTATAACGCATTGTGACTAATGAATCAGGAAAAGGAAATATTCACTTCTCAACGTACTTGCAGCTGGCGAAGAACTTCGCTCCTGGAGGAGTCAGAACCTCGCACCGGCGGGCGCTGAACCAGCATAGCTGACTCGAACTTCTTGAGGAAGCAGATGGTATCTGATACCATGTTTCTCGAAGATCCTCTTCAGCTCCCACAGTAGCTTGGATCTCCGGCTGTTCCTGTCTCCCGGGTTTTGGAAATTTATCGTGTGAGTGACGTATAGAGCCATCTTCAACTTGCTCATGTCTTCGATCTCCTTAACCACGATGCTGTGATCCTTCTTCCAATAGTTAGGCCTCTCTTCCAAGTACCTGATTTTTTTCACCCAAGGAATGCCATTCTATCAGAAACTTGTATACGATTGTATGGAAGAAGAATTCGGCAATGCTAATGAAAATTGCCTGGTGTAAATTCTCTGCATTTTTTCTCACGTTATGAACATAAGAAAGCGTAATCACCAGTAAACGATGTTTCTTAAACTTCAAACTACGGCTTCAAAAGCCAAATGACACACCCTCGCATTGAGTTTTAGTTCACACAAGTCAATTGCATCGCCATCTTAAATTCATGGAGTCTCTGTCTTTATTCAGCAGATTTCCCTCTCTGTATTAAGCACATAGTATTGTTAGGATTCGGCTCACAATTACAAGGAAATAGAAAGTAAAAACAAGAAAAGAAAATCGAGACACAAGATTTTTATCCTTCTTCACCCTTAAATTAGGACTATGTCCAGCAGAGGATTCTACTATAATTAGCACATCGTAGGTAACAGTAGTTATTCATGAGCCCAAGCCCAAACTACCAATAAAATATAGGCTCAAAATATAAAAGCCATATGGCTTTGCAAGGGCGCTACCCCTACGACCCTCGCCGGGGCAGCCCTCGGACCCCTACCCTCTCACCAGGATACGGGACCCTCGTCTTCCAGTCGAAGTGGAGTATGAACCGCACCCCAACAATTATGAAATGCTGTTCAATTTATATTACATGATCATGTTTATTCACGGCCGAGTCTACATGGCTTATGAGGCACGAAAATGCAAATTTTGGTGCCTCGTTTAAAGAGGTTCAGGAGTAGCAGGCAACATACCTTTTTATTTCATCTCTTAAAGCAGTAATGCTGTCGGGCGAAGTGGAGAAGTCGACGGTGAACTCCACGGAATCACTCATGTTTGGGCTCCTGTAGAAATTGTTGATGGGTTTGGTGGACAGAACTGAATTTGGGTAGAATATCATTTCACCATCATTTCTCACGAAGACTGTTGTCAGGATATTCATCTCTTCAACCGCCATCTACGAGGAATTGAAGTGTTAGGCAAAGTATCGTATCAGCTCAGACAAATCATGGGGAGTCTTAGGATTAGTAATTCACCTGCACTCCGTCGATGACACAACGGTCACCAACATCAAAGGGATGCATCACAAAAACAAAAATGATGGCTTCGAACACTGTTTTGACGGAATTACCAAACATAAACGCCACAAGCAAAAGCTGGGATGAAATGAAGACAAGTGCTTGTGTCGTCAAAACTCCCATCATAAGTAACGACACGATAATGATCACGATCAGCAGAACTGCTGAAGCAAGCCTGTTCAGCTCCTCGATGGCTGTTTTTGTATCGTTCAAGCTGTAGGCGAGGGACTTCCTTTCAAGGTAAACGCTCACCTGAAGACAAACTCTGTATTAGGTTCTTAGGAATGTACTCATCTGATTGTTGGACTCGGACTGAGCCAAAAGTGTTGTGATTCTTTTATTTCCAAAAGGCAGGAGACCTAATCCAATTCTGAAGCATAGAATTGTGGTTGAGCATTCACCGGGCCGATGGCCCACTAATTATCACAAGTTTTCTAAATGTATAGACAACGCCGCAACATTGAGATTTAGTACACTCATTGACTGTTCTGGGATCATCAGAACTTGGATGAGAACAGAAAGTTATGGATCTTCGAAAACATTGGAAGAGGTAGCAAAAAGCTTCCTAATACAACATATTATTAATTTAGTAAGACTTACCAGCCAGTCCTTTAAAGATGACCTATCGATCCGTCTAGTTTTTGCTGCTCCTGGCACCAAAGGAATGAATTTGTCAACATCTTTCTTCTTCATGAAGCGCAAGAGGTCCTTCTCTTCGATGTACCTAGTAAAGACATAAAGCAGGTATTGGTGAGATATTTCTAAGCAAAATTTTAGCTGGAATGCAAGGGAAGTGTGTGACAGCATGGTTCTTCTTACTCATGTCCAGACTTCTTAGTGACATGCTTGAATATTTCGTCAGCAGCTGCCATTGCTTCTGATTGATTAGTGATCTCCTTATTTTGTTGCTCTGTGTCCTCATCACAGTATTGATTAAGGTTTCCAACAAGAGTTGAAATCCCTAGGGATGAGTCGCTAATGACGTTAACCAACCCTTTCATCGTCCAAGCAGAAATTTGACCCCGGTCTATCTTACTCAGCTTATCTACATCAATCACCTCTTCTAGCTTCTTTGCCACTCCTTTGATGTACTTCTTGAAACTGAGCCGCCCATAGAGCTTGTCATTCTGTTCCATCAAAGGCGAGCCTGAAAGGGTCTTGACTATGTAGTGGTGAAAGAGAGATTCTTGGATGCGATCGAAGAACCTCTTGCATTGAAAAGAAGCCGATAGTAATTTTATTGAGAGTGTTTTGACAAGCCATATAGCAGCTCCTATGACACAAGAAGCAAGAGCCCTTGTCACATAATGTAGAGTCTCCCTCTCCTGCTCCGATCGCTTCACCCCATGGTTCATCAGCAAAACCCAGACTAAAAGAATGAAAACCAACCAGGTAAACCTTTGGACACTGTCCTTCAATCCAAAGACGAAGTACAAGACCTTATGTTTGAGCAAATAATCCTTCTCAATCAATAAAACCAATGTGTTAATCAACCAGTCAATCACCAACCTACCACAAAAGATCGCCAACACCTGCACACACCATTTCCACAGCTCCAAGTGCCAAATTTCCGTATCTTTCAGTTTGCGAACGGTTAAACTTGCGATCAGAAGTCCCATGATGCACACAAATGCTGTGAACTCGATCCAGATAATATACTTGGCGAATTTCTTGCCGGCCATCTCTTGGACCTTCAAATTTGCAGCCTTGTACACATGCTCATCATCTTCCACCTCTGCAGCCTTCGAAGGAGGCGTTTGAGCAGCGTTCGGCACGGGTTTCATACCGTCTTTAGTGGCGTTAGCACTTGTATCGTTGTAAGGCGAACCCACATTAGGCGAACTCTCTGAAATCTTCAGTTGGGTATTGTCCTTAACTGAAGTAGCATCACCATGACACGATGGTTCTTCAAATCTTGATTTCCTCTTAGATATCCATGGACTCAAAAAGAACTTGTTTGTAGCCAAACGATCAGTGGGATTCACGCGAGGCTTACTTAGAGTTGGGCCGGATCGAGTGATTCCTTGAGCAGAACTCTGTGCTCTTGATTGGAGATTCTTAATCTCTGTCGGATCAAGATTGGATCTTGGTGAAGAACCTCTGCTTTGGTACTCACTGCCCGGAATCATAACAACTACCTCCTTTGTTCCTTTCTTCTCTAACAAACTTTTCCTATTTTCCATGATTGAATGTTTCACTCTCAATAACCACTCAAAATCTAAGCTAAGCTCAAGTCTTGTCCTCTAAATATTTTGGACTTTTAACATGAAGATGAAAGCTTTAGCTGAACCGAATCAGTTTCTAAATTTTTCAAAGAGCTGAAAACCAAAAAGAAAAGGGTACCCACAGGAGAACGCAGAAATCTAAGAGATTAGGAAGAAAGTGCAGAGCAAGATCATGAAGAAATGAGGGAGATCTGCAGGATTTAAGCTGACACAGAAGAGGAGGTTTCATTGCCGCACCAGTCAAGGTCCGCGGGAAGTGTCGTTTTGAATGGCTCGTTCCTTGTCAACGTCACACGATTTAAAAGCTTCGATCAAAGTAAAAAAACGAAAAACGAGGAGTCAAAGTGCGTGCAATGCGAGATTTGGAGAAACAAAATTATCAAAGATCACCCCAAACAAACTCCCGAATTCCACATGTGCCACGAATCAGCGGAATCCATGTCGGACTGACGGACAAGGCGCGGGCAGTTCGCGCACTTCGTGCATACTGATGAAGCAAACAGTATACTCGAAATCTGAAAGATCCAAACTTAGATCAACCACACCTCCTAATCCCCATCTTTCATCAAGGGTGTGTACTGATGTAAATTCCGTGCGATAACCGGAAAAAAATATAAACAGAGATAATAACTCCGAGAAAGCAATAATAAATTTAATAACGACCAAGCCAATATTTATATAATCTTGACAAGTAAAGAAGGCTGAATTACAAACCAAATATAGACCGATAGATGCAATAAAATTGGAAAAGAATTAAACAGGAGGTGAGGAACGGATTACCGAATCTCCCTGCCAATAGTGCCTTACAAATTTGCGAACAATGCCTCCCATGACACAATACTTCAAACCTATACACTGAAAAGACATCTCTATTGAGGCTGCTGCATGTGAATTGAAGATATGACAATTAAATCTTCTGTACGTAAATTGAAAAGGCATCTCACTAATGTTGAGTCATTAATAACCTATAACTACAATATGTCCTGTGTACATGAAAAAAATAGAGGCAATGATCATTTTTATTTTTTGTCAATGCAATCAACGTGTTCATCAATACGAGCATTGGATTAAATTGACACCGATCCAAGAGGAACTATAAACTTAATTACATTTATTGACGACGGATTGTAAAGTACACTAAATTGAATAGCATGATGGGCAGGAAAGAAGCAAACGATGGCGAATCCTGCAAGCACATGCCAATTACCTAAAAAAACCATTAATTTTAGGTTTAATGCTAATTGTGCCATGAACTTTTTTTAATCTAAAAAAATATGTAACTTCACTCTAATCCCAAATCTAATAATAATTTTAAATAATCAATTCCCCTTATTAAAAAAATGGTCTCAATAAGATAACAAGAAAGTGTTATAGAGATTGTGGCTTATTCACTTTAATTGTCATTCTTCCTTACGGGAAGAATTTATTTACTGGTAAATAAGAAAAAAGAAAAAGTCCATTTGTATCACACCTGCCTATTTTGGGAAGTGGATGTTAGAAGTCATCCTCAAAAAGGGTTTATTACAAAAATCGTGTGTCATCGTACTCTTCTTCCTAAACCAATTGAAAACCTACTATTAGAGAAGTATCAGTAATTATAAAGTTCGTGGTTAATGAAAAAAAACATTAATATTATAGTAAAACGTAGTAATCCCAAGTATCGAGCTGACATCTGTTTAGTTATATATCATATCGAAAAGTACAATGTCACAAGTATACTTTGAACATCTAGAAATTAGGCCAGATATACTACGAAAATGAATAGTAAATGGGTGTCGACATTTTTCGTTTTGACACGAAAAACACACGTGATTCACACCTTTCTCATATGCTTGATTAATTTAATGAATGCTCTCAGCCTGCTAGAGTCTAGACAGACGACACACTATTTGCAGATGAACGTGAGAAATCTGAATCCATTGCGAAGCAAATGTGCATCTAACGCACCAAAGAAAAGCATCATTGGCCTGTCAAATGAGTAACAGAGGTATCTTGTTATGTCAGGAAATTAGCAGGTCAATCAATCCTTATTCGGCTACCAAATCATGTTTCCCACAATTACATTGCACTCGATTACTTTGAAAGTTTAAGCTGTTAAAAAAATGATATGATGGATAGATAACTTTGATGACTGTTCCTTGACATTGCGATTCCAATGGCATTGGGAACAACCCTCTCTCAATCAAACAGATAAAATTGACAAACAGACAACACCGGAACTCCAAATCAACATTCTATCAAAAGAGACAGTCGGTTCATAGATGTAATGCACTGTGACTTGATGATCAAGAAAAGCAAAACAGTCACGTCCTCACATACTTGCGGGTCACAGGCAACTTTTCTCATGGAGGATTCAAAACTGCGCGTTAAGCAGCTGCTGAACCGGCATAGCTGACTTGAACTTCCTGAGGAAGCAGACGGTATTTGATACCGACTTCTTCAAAGATTCTCTTCAGCTCCAACACGAGTTCTGATCTCCGGCTGTTCCGGTCCCGTGGGTTTTGAAAATTTATCGTATGGGTGACGTAGAGACCCATCTTCAACTTGTTGACATCCTCAATCTCCTTGACCACGATGCTGTGTGCCTCCATCCAGTATTCAGGCTTGCTTTCCAAGTACCTGTTAGTTTTCCAACCAAGGATGGGAATTCCATCAGGAATTGTGTATGTTTGTTCTAAAGAAGTATTTAGCAATGTTAACAATGATGTATGAACCGAAGAAAGCTCAACCACCAACCGATGATGTTTCGTTTTTTTTCCTGTTAGTAGGGGCAATATAAAGAGGTTTAGGAAGTAGTAGATTGACATACGTTTTCACTTTCTCCTTTAATTCTGCAATACTATTAACTGAAGTGGAGAAATCGACTGTGAACTCCACAGAATCGCCCATTTTGTCGCTCCTGTTGAAATTGCTAATGGGTTTGGTGGCCAGAACTGAATTCGGGTAGTATATCTTTTCACCGTCATATCTCACGAAGGTCGTGGTCAAAATCTCCATCTTCTTAACAACCAACTGTGAGGAATTCAGACGTCAGGCAAATAAGGAATCGGTAACAAAGCAGTCTCACGCGGAGTCTCAGGACTAAGTAACACACCTGCACTCCATCGATGACACAACGGTCTTCCACATCGAATGGATGTGTGACAAATATGAAAATGACGGCTTCAAACACGGTTCTGGCAGTGTTGCCGAACATGAACACCACAAGCAAAAGCTGAGATGAGATAAAAATAAGTGTTTCCGTTGTCAAAAGTCCCATGATAAGTAACGACACGATGGTAATCACGACAAGCACAATTACTGAAACAAGCCTGTCCAGATCATCGATAACTGTGTCCGCATCTTTTAAGGTGCGGGCAAGTAATCTCCTTTCACGGTAAACAGTCTCTTGCAGAAAATAGACTATTTAGTCAAAATCTTGTGAATGTATTAATCTGAAAGTAGGTCTGCCTCAAAAACTTTGAACTTTCAAAAGTCCCTCTGTTTCAGTTTGTTACATAACTCCAGAAAACATCTTACTCCAAAGCATAGAATCTTGGATGTCGATCAGCATATACCGAAAGACACCAAGTAACTGATAGTGCAATACTAATTCACTAGTTCTCGAACTGGGTCAACAATACGGCGAGCTTAAGCATTTCTTTACACAAGTTGGTTGCTATTTACACATTATTGACGGTATTGTGATTGTAACTTGGACAAGATTCTGATACTCTGTACATATCCTGAATTACGATTTATGAACTTACCAGCCATTTCTCTAAAGTTGGCTTATCGATCATTCCATCGCCCTTTGGTCCTTGAATCAAAGGGATGAATTTGGCAACATCTTCTTTCTTCTTCATGTCAATGTACCTAGTAAAACCATAAAGCAGGCATCAGGGACAAATTAGTACAGCGAATGTACCTTGTAAAACCATAGAGCAGGTATCAGGGACAAATTAGTACAGCAAAAGTACTAGAATGGGGAGAGAGTTCTAGACAGTATTGGCCTTCTCACCCCTTTCCCTGCGTCCCTACATTTTTAAATATCTCATTAGCAGTCTCCGCGGCTTTCCGGACGATCTCCTGGTCTGGATGATCAAGGCTGCTGTCAAAGATAGATACCCATGGGCCAGTAATACCGTTGATCAACCTCCTCATATTCCAAGGTGAAATTCGACGTTGTTTCATGTTGGTCAGCATCTCTGCATCAATTACCTCCTCTAGCTTTTCTGACACTCCATGAATGCACTTCATGAAACTGAGCTGCCATTTGAACTTGCCATCCTGTTCCATTGAATTGTTTCCCAAAAGCACCTCGATCACGTGTTGGTGATCGGCGGTCGTGTGGATAGGCTCAAAGAATGCCTTGATGTGAAAGGAAGCAGCAAGCAACTTTATCAGCAGTGTTTTGATAAGCCATATAGCAGCTCCTACGAGACAAGAAGCAAGAGCCCTTGTCACATCACTTAGAATCTCCCTTGCGTGCCTTGATCTTTTTGCTCCGTGGTATATCAGCAAACCCCAGACCGAAAGAACGAAAACTAACCAGATAAACACTTGCACGCTGTGCTTCAATCCATAGACAAGGTAAAAGACCTTCTCTTTGAGCCAGATTTTCCTCTCAATCAAGAAGCCCAATGGGGTCAGCAACAACTTACTCACTAACCGACCCGAAATGATTGCCAACGCCAGCACACACCATTTCCACAGCTCCAACTCCCAAATATCCGTCCTTCGCAGCTTATGAACGGTTAAGCCCACGATCAGAAATCCAGTGACACACATGAATGCGACCCACTCGGCCCACATAACCATGTTGATGAAATTTTCCCAGCAGCATACATGTTCATCACCTTCAGCGGCCGTAGCCTTTGACAGAGGTTGCTGTGAGGTGTCCTGCATGGTTATTGTAAAATCGTCTTTAGCAGCACCAGCAATTGTGCCATTGCGAGGCAAACCCACTTTAGGGGAACACCTGCAGGGAGACTGCGAATTCTTCAGTCGGGTCTTGTCATCCTTGACCGAAGCAGCGTCGCTAGGATGCACCAGTTCTTCAAATCCCGATTTGTGGGACTTCTCTTCAGCAGGCTTAGCTGGAGCTGTGCTCGATGGAGGGATTCCTTGATCAGAAGGGCCTGTTGCATAGGAACTTTGCACTACGGATGGGACATTGTCGAGTTCTGTCGGCCCAAGATTTGGCGCCAGCGAAGAATCCTTGCTTTGAGATTCGCTAGCTGCGAACATGAGAACCACATCCTGTGTTTCCATGGATGTTTCGCGCTCGACAAACTCTCAACAACCGGTCACGAGAAATGACACCCCAACCCGAAAAGAGAGCGCGGAGTCAGCTGAAAACTCAAATGGATCAAGATCACAAGAAGAAAGATTGAAGAAATGAGCGACCCGGAAAAAAAGAAGCAGCAGAGAAGAAAGGGAGAGCGAGTCGGAGCGAAACGGCGATGGCGAAACGAGCGGAGATTTGCGGGGATGTGAATGGGGAGGAGGAGGAGAGGGCTTTAGCTTCAAGCGAAGGTCCGCGGGAAATTCTATTCAAATGACTGTTAACAGTCGAGGTCTGCGGGAAACTCTATTCAATTTCAAATGACCTTCAAAAGACGAACGTTCGGTCGTTAGGTCCATTTAATATTTGGATTGATCGACAGGTTGAATGTTTAAAAAAAAAGACCTGAAGATTTGTGATCTAATCATCAGATCATTGTTTAATTGATTCGGAAACTCTAAATTTAGACGATAAATTTCGTACTTCAATTTATCCCTGGAGAAAATGACACGTTACCATGTTTTCGACTGAGAGCGTGTTCTCCATTTTTTTTTTTCGCTTTTTCTACTCCTCTTTCGTTCCGCCTATTCGTCAACGTTCCTCCCACACACAGACAAATGCACAGGCATAATATATTTCAGATTACTACCACTAAGAAACCCAAACTCGTACCCTTGAACTATGATTATCACAAATTAATTTTTGTATTATAAAAAATCATAAATCGGTACACTCCTAACAAATCTACCCTTAATTAGATTCTGTCTATATCTCGTTAAGTTGTTGATGTGGACACACGCCTGATGGAAATTCAACATAAATTGATCTCTTACATAAATTGATCTCATGAACAACGTCGTTTTGGAAGCCAAGTTTGAAAAGGAAAAATGAATTTCATCTCCACACCAGTCAAGGTCCGCGGGAAATGTTATTTTAAATGGCTCGTTAATAGTCAACTTCACATGATTTTAAAAGTTCCAACAAGTTATGCGGAAATGAAAAGTTACAGTCTAAATTCATTTTAATAAATTTGTTTGTTGCTCTACTCTGGAAAAGCTATATAAAATTACTTTTTTTAATTTCCCGCCAAAGCATATATTGTTACAAAAACTTTAGAAACTCATGAAAATAATTTTATACAATCTACTTGTCAATATTTGTATATTCGAAAATTTCGAGTGTTTAACATTATAAAAAAGAAAAATTGAAGTGCGTGCACCACAAAATATAGAAAAAAAATCACCAATAAAAATCACCCCAAATAAGTCAACACAGTCAACATGTTTATTGGTGCATGCATTTGACTTAAATAATATTTCTTGACACAGATCCAAGAGGGAATTTAAAACTCAATTACATTTATGGACGACAGACCATATAGCACATTAAAATTGAATAGCATGGTGAGCAGGAGAGAAGGAAACGATGGGGAGCACCGCAAACACATGCAAATTAGGTTAATTACATTTGTGGCTGCTTGCTTTTGGTGCATACATTGAAAACTATATTGTTGAGGCGCAAGTGTGAAGGTCCTTAGGCAAATTGAACGATTGGAAATATTGATATGGTATAGAGAAGTTAATATATTTAATTAGCTCACAATGTATGTCAACCAGGAAGGCTTACGGGACATGGGAAGTACAACCCCAGCACGACGCCGCAACCATGCATAAGCAGTCACTCGGCCTGCATCGTTGACTCGAACATTTTAAGGGAGCGGACGGCGTTGGACGCTTAGTCTTAAAACTTGCACCCATCTGCCCCTTGAGCTCCAAAGCTTTGGATTTGTGCATTTGAGTCCTATAAGTTATGGCCGTTCTCTATCTTAGTCCTTTCGTTAGGTGTACTGAACTTTTCATAGGTAGGGCTTTTAATTAGATTTTCCTTATTTTCAAACAAGTGGCACGAGTTGGCGTCACATCAGGAAAAAAAAGAGAGAAAATAAAAAAAAATCCGAAAAAAAAGTTTTAAGTCAAGGTCCATGGATATAAACTTCAAGTACTGCTGGATATTCTGTGTAATGCAAAGCATAATCTTGAGTATGCTTTAAGTAGCCCAATAAACGTTTCATAGCTTTCCAATGATTTTCATTTGGACTAACTGTAAATCGACTTAGCTTGCTAACCGCACAAGCTATGTCTGGCCTAGTACAGTTCATGACATACATTAAACTGCCTAGTATACTAGCATACTCATTTTGAGCCTTACTTTCACCAGTATTCTTTGAAAGATGTAAATTAACATCTATCGGAGTCTTTACTGGTACAATATCTAAATTCTTGTACTTTCCAAGAATCGTCTCGATATAATGGGATTGTGATAGAGCTAATCCTCCATATGTTTTATGGATTTTAACTCCTAAAATAACATCTGCAACCCCCATATCTTTCATATCAAATTTACTTGTGAGCATGCGTTTGGTCGCCTTAACAACCTCACTATCGCTGCCCATTATAAGCATGTCGTCTACATATAAGCACAAAATGGCAAAACCATTATGAGTGTTCTTAACATATACACATTTATCACACTCATTGATCTTGAAACCATTCGACAACATGACTTGGTCGAATTTAGCATGCCATTGTTTCGGGTGCTTGTTTCAATCCATAGAGTGACTTGATAAGCCGACATACTTTCTTCTCTTGACTTGGAACAATGAACCCTTCGGGTTGTTCCAAATATATTTCTTCTTCCAAATCCCCGTTTAAGAAGGCCGTCTTAACATCCATTTGATGGATTTCAAGCTTATACACCGCTGCTATGGCAATTAGCATCCTTATAGATGTAATTCTAGCAACAGGTGAGTAAGTATCAAAATAATCAAGACCTTCTCGTTGCTTGTATCCTTTTACTACAAGCCTAGCCTTATATTTATCAATAGCACCATCCGCTTTCATTTTCCTCTTGAAAATCCACTTACATTGTAGTGGTTTATTACCAGGAGGAAGGTCAACCAATTCCCATGTATGGTTTGACAATATGGATTCAACTTCACTATTGATGGCTTCTTTCCAGAACGGGGCTTCTGGCGAAGTCACAGCTTCTTTGAATGTCCGAGGCTCATTCTCTAACAGATACGTTAAGAAATCAGGTCCAAAAGACGTGGAAGTCCTTTGTCTTTTACTACGTCTAGGTTCATCCTCCATTGGATCACTTCTAGATATAGTATCTCGAGGCCTCTTGTTATTATCAATTGGCTCATATACTATGTTATACGGAAATATATTTTCAAAGAACGAAACGTCCCTTGATTCAATAATCGTATTAACATGTATATCTGGGATCTCTGACTTGTGAACAAGAAAACGATATGCATTGCTATTCTGAGCATATCCAATAAAGACACAGTCAACAGTCTTTGGTCCTATCTTAACCTTTTTAGGCTTAGGAACCGCAACTTTAGCCAAACACCCCCACACTTTGAGATAATTCAAGTTAGGCATTCTGCCTTTCCATTTCTCATAAGGAGTTTGTTGTGTCTTTCTGTGGGGTACTCTATTTAAAATAAAATTCGCCGTCAAAACAGCTTCCCCCCCACAAATTCTGTGGTAAACCGGAACTATTCAACAATGCATTCATTGTTTCCTTTAAAGACCGGTTTTTCCTTTCCGCCACTCCATTAGATTGCGGCGTATAAGGAGGAGTCATTTGGTGAACGATACCAAACTCAGCACAAATTTCCTCAAAAGGAAATTCATATTCACCTCCTCTGTCACTTCTTATCATTTTAACTTCCTTATTCAACTGAGTTTCAACTTCGGACTTATAAATTCTAAAAGCATTCACAGTCTCATCTTTGCTACTAAGCAAATAAGCATAACAATACCTCGAGCAGTCATCTATAAATGTGATAAAATACTTATTACCACCTCTTGACGGTATTGATTTCATATCACATATATCTGTGTGTATTAAATCTAAAGGTTCTGAAACTCTATTGTCTATAGAATGAAACGGAGGCTTAGAAAATTTAGATTCAACACACACTTGGCATTTCTCACTTGAACAATCGAATTTTGGCAATAAACCCATGTTCATTAACTTCTTTATCGACTTATAGTTAACGTGTCCTAATCTAGCATGCCATAAATTAGGAGACTCAAGCACATAAGCGGAAACAACTTTATTCATAACATTATTGGGTACAACAGTCATTACATTCAACTTGAAAAGACCATCACTAAGGTAACCCTTTCCTACATACATCTCATTCTTAGAGAGTACAAACTTATCAGACACAAACACCAACTTGAAACCATTCTTGCTGAGAAGAGATCCGGACACTAAATTCTTGCGTATGTCTGGCACATGTAGCACATTGTTTAGAGTCACAACTTTCCCAGAGGTCATCTTTAGAGCAATCTTTCCGACACCTTCAACCTTAGAGGTTGATGAATTACCCATATAGAGTTTTTCATCACCTTCCATAGGCATGTAAGATGAGAACATTGATTTATTGGCGCAAATATGACGAGTTGCTCCAGTATCAATCCACCATTCTTTGGGGTTTCCCACCATGTTGCACTCGGATATCATAGCAGTTAGATTGATATCATCAACACCATTGGAAATTTGTTCCACCACATTAGCCTGAGTTTTCTGTCTTTTCTTGGCTCTGCAGTCTTTGGCTCGATGTCCAGACTTGCCACAGTTGAAGCACTTGCCAACGAACTTCTTCAGGCCTTGGGTGAATCCCTCTCCAGACTTGCTAGGCATTTTCCTCTTCTTGTTGGGTTTTGATCCTTCTTCAACAACATTGGCTCTCGAGACCGCCAAATTGCTGCCAACTTTCTTCTCGGAATTCCTATTGTCTTCCTCTATCCTCAATCGAACAATTAAATTTTCAAGTGATAATTCCTTTCTCTTGTGTTTGAGATAATTCTTGAAATCTTTCCAAGACGGCGGTAACTTTTCAATGAAAGCAGCCACTTGAAAAGATTCACTAATCATCATACCTTCAGCATGAATGTCATGCGTGATCACTTGAAGTTCTTGAACTTGACTTAAGACGGTTTTAGAATCTACCATCTTGAAGTCCAGAAATTTGCCGACGATGAATTTCTTCAATCCAGCATCTTCCGTTTTGTATTTCTTGTCCAAACTTTCCCACAACTCCTTAGCCGTTTTTAGCGGACTATAAACGTTGTAGAGGGAATTGTCTAGACCATTGAGGACGTAGTTGCGACACAGAAAATCAGAATGTTTCCATGCATCTATAGCAGCAACCTTTTCCTTGTTTGTCTCTCCTTCATCCAACTTCGGAGCATCCTCCGTGAGGAACCTTGCCAAGTTCAATGTAGTGAGGTAGAACAACATCTTCTGTTGCCATCTCTTAAAATCAGCCCCATTGAACTTTTCCGGCTTCTCTCCATGAGTTGGAACAGACGCAATAGGCGTCGTCGATGTTGTAGCCATTTCTGACACGAAGACAGAAATGATTGAGAATGTAACTGAACAAACACGATAATAAAAAATTGTCTTAAGATTGTTGTTCAATATACACGTGTTTGTATGTGCATATAAAGTAAAGTTGTTTGACAAACCTGAAATGAGTGATCCGAATTTGACGATTGATCCGAGCCCAACGAGTTCACGTTGTGTCCTTAAGACAATTTGTCCCCTCTACCGGTACCCAAAGGTCGTTGAACAATTGCCTCCCAGGATAGAACGGATCGCCTTTCCTATGAAGCGGTACTTCTTCAAAGGAAATCTTCGAACGCAACTTCGCAGAATAATCGCACAAAAGATGACTACGATGAAGAATGAGAGTGCAGCAGAATGCCGTGAAAATATGAAATGCCCAGAGACTTCCGAAATGTTCAATTCGTCATATATATAATGAATAGTCACCAAGGAATTTCGGATATATAAGGATGAAACTGAAGAGTCACCAACCGAACAAACAATTTCGTTCGGTTCTACGTGAACAGTCACGAGCCGAGCCTTGAACCGGTTTGGTTCGTGAACAGGCGCGCGAAAGGGTTTCGGTTTTCGTTCGGGCGAACCGAACCTCACGAACAGACATGTTTGTTTGTCCAAAAAATAAATAAATAAATAATTTCTAAACAACGTGTCTGTTCGAAAAATAAAAAATAAAAAATAAAAAATAAAAAAACCGATAGAGAGTGGACCCGGAACCGAGCCGAGCCGGCCGGACGGACGGCGGCGGCGGCGCGCGCGCGGGGGGTGGACCGACCTAGCTTGACATAGGTCCTCTCTCTTCCACAAAAGTGGGGTACCCCTTGGGGCCCAAACCCATTTGTGAGGCTCAACTATTTGAACCCATCTTCCATCTCTCTTCTACCCTATGTGGGACACTTTCACCCACACACTTCTCATTCAATTCTATGGGATTTTGGTGACAAATCCCAACAGATCTTCCGTCCAGGAAACAAAGAGATGAATTCCTCAACGTGTTCCTTCTTCATGAAGCACAAGAGGTCCTCCTCCTCGATAAACCTAGTAAAAGCAGAAAACAGGAATCAGTGACTAACTCATGGAGCAATAAACTTTTTTTTTTCTTATAACCCACGAATACGGGCATGGACACCCGGCTAATGAAGAAACAGCCTGCAATTGCAAGCCCCATGAACTGGTTAAGTTCAGGCCTTTGGTTTGTGCAAGTTGCCCTGACAGGTGATGTCACGCCCCGTACCCCACGGCACGCAACATCCCTACCTCGGTCGACAAACTGCGACGTCCCAGGAAACGTCGCCGACCCAACGCCCAACAGAGATCAAGCACAAGCGGAAGAAATAAACAAACCCTGACAATAATAAAATACGAGCCAAGGATAGCCAAGCAATAAACAACGATCAACGCAGAAAATATGTACATACTTATATTACTATTTTAAAACTCTTTTTACAGCGTTCACTACAACCAAAAAGGAAACACCAACAGCTGGGAATAACCAAACAGCCACTTCTCATTTCTGCTCCGTCTCCACCGGGGTGCATGCTTGACGACCGCTGGATAAAATGCGGTATCCCAAAAAGAGGTGATGTCCTCGGCATCCTACGGATGGGGGTCTGAAAAGTTTCGGTTTACACAACCGTGAGACGAATCTCAGCGAGTTCAACCCCTAAACCTAGGTTAGGCTAGCATGCAATCTCCTGACCGGAAACAAATACTTAGAAATCATAACACAACAACAATCAATGATTCTCTGACCCTGCAGGTTAAACAATTCAATATATATATAACAATCACGGCACATACGCGGTACACATTATCACACGTACGCCAATCACATGCTCATGCACCGATTCTCACACTTTCGCATGCCAGTCCATGCATGTTCATGCATGCAAATGTCGTGGACATGTCACGTGCATTTTCCGGCCCACTAGCCCACCTTGGCACACTGGCAATCGCCCAATTTATTATTCATTACGATTCGAGTTGACAATATTCACGGCCCGGTGCGTCTAGCTTGCTTCAAAGTGTATGAGGCGCAGCAACCGATCTGGCCCAGTGTCTCTAGCCTGCTTTAAAGTGCATGAGGCGCAATACTGATCTCCTTACGAACCAGAGCCTGCTTCAAAGTGCATGAGGATGGTCGTCTTCCGGACGTACCGGGCATCGTCCTGCTTCAAAGTGCATGAGGACGGCATCGACCCGAAGGTCACGACTCGAAGGCCCTTAGGTGATCACACAACCCATTATTATCTGAACCCCGCGTAACACGCATCAGGGTATTTTAGGTGATCACATGCTCATGACAGGCACACAGTCTCACACAATTTCATCACAATCCTCATTCTCGGCATTCATAATGCGTGCCATGAAATGCAACATGAGCATCCACATAACATAGGCACAGGCACACAGTTCAATCAAAGTCATTCTACAGTGCCTAATTCACAAGCCACGTGCTTACTTGGCCTATTAATACCGTGCGGCCCAATTCCAAATACACAATTCAAGCCATCAATTGGCCAATCACACTCCGCACGATTCAGCCACACAAGCACGCAATATAGCATTTCGCAATTAAACACAATTGATCACCAATCAATCAATAGCCAATCATTCTGGGTAATCCCGGTCATTCAGCTAATAATTCTTGCTGTCCATTATAATCCGGTACATTCCTCAAAAACATGGACAGCCGCTATTTCCTCAATCCGGGCCCAATAATTGTCCATAACAATCCCACTAAATTCCTCGGATTTTATTTCCACTAATCAGTCCTCAATCCAGTCTGAAATACACACTGATACTATCTAAGCCAGTCCAAAATGTACCGATAATACCTAAACCAGTCCAGAAAAATGCACTAACAGTCCTAATCCGGGTTTAGGAATTTTACTCACTTAATCCGAGGTCACGACGACGGGGAATGGCGGCCGATCACTAGTGAACAGTGAAACCGGCGGCAGAATTCCCGGCGACGGCGTGAACAGTGACCCCGTACGGGACGGGATGAACAGTACTCCCGTACGGGGGGTTGCTACAGTGCTTCCGTACAGCGTTGTACGGACGGGTACGCCCGGTGTTGTACGCGAGGCTGGACAGCTGGGTGGTGACGGAACAGCGATCCGAGCTCCGGCGAAGCTCCAGCGGCCCTTTTTGTCGGACGGGAAAGAGAAAAAGAGGGAGAAAGAGAGAGAAAGGGAGAGAGAAAGGGTCGGCCAGGGCAAGGCTGAGGCTGAGGGGGCTGAGGTGGTCCACGGCGGGGCACGGTGGTCGGCGGCGGTGCTCCGGTGGCCGGCGACGAGCTCCGGCGAGCCAAACAAGAGAGGAAAAGAGAGAAAAATGGGGGAGAAAACTGAAGGGGCTGCTGTTCTGGGGGAGTTCTGGCGTGAGGGTGAGTGAGGAGAGAGATAAAGGTCAGACCTGGTCAAAAAAGGGCAGCCTAGGGCGACACGTGTCGCAAATCCGGCGGTTTTGACGAAAATACCCATAATCTAACGGTTTCTATCCGATCTTATCCAAAAAGGGAGGGGTAAAATGGTCAATGGCCCCCAATAATGCAGCTGATAATTATCCATAATTATCCCAAATTATCCCAAAAAAATTCGGACAAAAAATTAGCCCAGGGGCAAAATCGTCATTTTTCCGGTCCCGGTGCGAAATTCCAATTTTCGCACGTACCAACCCTCCATGAGCGTGGCCAACATAATGTGGTGTCGGAATCGCGAAATTCACTTTCTAAACCCTTGAAAATTGACTGCGAAGTTCCAGGAATAAAATAATATTATTTTTCTAATTTTTATCGAAATTCCAATTTTTGGCCAAAACGACTCCTGGTATGCGTGGCCACCCAAAAATGGCGCCGGCTTCGAAAAATAACCTCATTTCGCCTCGAAAAGCAACGCTGGCGTCCCGAGGGGCAAAATCGTAATTTTTTACCCCCGGACCGAAATTCCAATTTTTACTCGTACTAACTCCAAACGTGTGTGGCCAGCATAATATGACGTCAGATTCCCAAAAATAGTCTCTTAAGCCTTCGAAAATCGACATCGAAATCCGGGCCCAATTTCGTGATCAAAACTCGCTCGAGTTTCAATTTCAGTGGTCTCTACGCTAACGGCGGCGTTTAGGACATACGCGTATCGACCTAGGGTTATTTGAATTACGACGGTCCCGATCATTGAGAGAATGAGAAATTATCATTAGTTCCAAAGGTCACGATCGTTCGGTTCGTGTTCGTGACCGGTTGGCCACGTGCACTTTCGGTCTTGCGTAATCACCGCGATCCGATTGTACATCGTTGGCCTTAGCTAAACCAAATCCATCACCTTCTCTAAGATTGGCCCGCGTTGGCCCAAAATATTCACTTATCGTATCTCGAGATCGGTGTCCCGTTCACTTTGTCGAGTCCACCATGGTCCACGTACCGTTTCCTAGTTAGCCATACCCCATTGGTTAGTATCCCGAGAGTGATCGGCTCGGGTGAGACTTACTAAAATGAAATGCGAAATATTGTCAATTTTATTGATCCCGAATTACGTCGAAATTCGGGCTGTTACAGGTGACCTACAATTCCTAAGCTGGAAACCCCCCACAGCCCCAACCTACTGCGCCAACCCCCAGAGGATCAAACCAACAACACATTTCCAGATTAGGAGAGAGTTTTAAGGTAGTCGCTGCTCTCACTTGCTCTCTAACTTGGCTACATTCTTGAATATCGCAGAAGCAGCAGTCTTGGCTTCCTGCTCATCGGTGATGTCCTTCTCTTGTTGCTCTGCCTCATTATCCTCGATGTTATCGAGGGAACCGGTAAGAGTCGACAGCTCTGAGCCGCTAACAATGTTAATCAACCGTCTCATCGTCCAAGCAGAAATTTTATCCGGCTTTATCTTACGTAGCTTCTCTATGTTCACCTCTTCAAACTTCCTTGCAGCTCCTTTAATATACTTCTTGAGACTTAGCCTCATGCTAAACCTCGAGCTACCCAATTTGTCGGCACTTTCCGCTGGACGCAGGCCGGAAAGGGTCCTTATAACGTGGTGACGAAAGATGTACTCTTGAATGCGATCAAAGAATCTCTTGCATTGAAAAGAAGGAGCAAGCAATTTTATCAGAAATGTTTTGATCAGCCATAAGGCAGCTCCTACAAGACAAGAAAAGAGCGCCCTCGTGACCCAGTTCAGAATCTTGGTCGTGTGTCTCGATCGCTTCACTCCATGGTTTATCAGCCAAACCCAGGCCAAAAGGACCAGACTCAACCAGGCAAACACTTCGGCACCATCCTTCAATGCATAGAGAAAGTACAAAACATTCCTTTTAAGCAGATAGTCTTTCTCAATCAAGAACACCAATATGCTGATCAACCAGTCTGTCACCAAACTACCGCAAAAGATTGCCGACATCAGCAAACACCATCTCCACAATTGCACTTCCCAAATAATTGTATTTTGCAGTCTATGAATGGTTAAACTCGCTATTAGAAGCCCTATGATGCACACAAACGCGACCCACTGAGCCAAAACAACCTTCTTTTTACCCGACATCATTTGGGACTCCTGATTCGCAGTCTTGCACACCTCCTCATCATCTTCCTCCTCTGCATCTGGTGGTGTGTCTGCTGAACCACTTGGAGGCATTCTCAGCTCCGGTTTCCCATGGTCCTTAGTTGCACTAGCACTTGCGTCACTAGGATATGGCGGTTCCATGAATCTTGATTTCAGCTTCGCAAATGAAGACAGCGAGATGGACTTTTTGGTTGGGATATTTGGAAGCTTACTCGGAGTCGGGATTGACTGAGTGAGCTCTTGAGCAGAGGGGCTTGTCACATTGGAAATTTGTGAACTTGATGGGTAATTTTCAAGCTCTATTGGCTGAGTGTTTGGTTTTGGTGGAGAACCTCTGCTTTGACATTCAGGGCCTGAAATCATAAGGATAACGTCATTTGCTTCTTTCTTCTCTAACAAACTTTCATTGACCTCCATAAGTGAATGCCTTTCAGCTCAGAGCTTCTCTAGGAAACAGATGTACTTTATCCCGAAAGTGAATGTTTTAGCTCAATTTTACGCAAAATCAGCGGAAGAAGTCGAAAGGCAAAGGATCAAGAGCAAAAGAGTGAATCAGGAAGAGCTAAACATGGTGAAATGAGTGGGATTTTGCAGGAAGTGGACTAACAATGGGAGGGGGTTTTTTCGTTCAGTATAGCTTCGCAGGAGGCTCCATTTAAAGGGCTCTTAGAGAAGAGCGCATGAATTTGCTTTGAGAAAACTACTTTATGGTGAAAAGGTAATTCATCTAAGAATGTTTCAGTAAAAAAACAAAGTTAAACAAGAACTGTCAGTTCAAGAAAACTTTGCAAAGCTGCTTCCAACTTTGAGCGATAGTAGATGAGGTTGGACTTTGAAATTACAAGATAACGGAATTTATACCAAATATTAAAAAATTTGATCAGAGGACTTGGAAGTTCAAAACCCACTTTCCAAAGTTCAGGAATCGCATGAAATTACATCAAACATCTACAACTGTTGTACCGTTCAATATTACTTCGCTTGTCTACATTACTAAGTGCAAGAATGTCATAAAAAGTCTTTGATAATGCGATTTTATTTTGGTTTTACAATATTACAACGTCTCGTCATAATCTAATGTTAAACGAAAAATTTAACGATACAACCGTTGTACCATAGAAATCCTTGGAGCGTGTTGGCCCATGCAAGACCTCTTTGTTCCATGTTTTATTCCAAACCTTATGGCCTCGCTAAAAGCTGGATTCCCACTCACTAACCATACTTTTCTCTAGCACAAGCTCCACTCTTAAATTTTTTTTTTTGTCCTATCTCTAACTCTCATCTCTCTCTCTTTGATTTTTGCTTTGCCGCTTGCAGAGCGCGAGAGTCAAATCCTGCACCTGTGATACAGTATCCCCACCACCCCAATCCCTTTACCAGTAGAGCTGCATGCGTATTGACCACTCTTAATCTCACTCCCTCATACTTTGCATCTCTCTCTCTCTCTCTCTCTCTCTCTCTCTCTCTCTCCACCTGACCATTGTGCACCAGACCAGCTGCCTGACCTCGCGAGTGGACTTCCTGGGATGCGCCAGCCCGTCATCAGGACCGCGCATGATTTAATGACTGATATATGTGCATTTGATCGCGTATACATGCACCCGGTTCATGCCTACGTCTGGTTTCTATGTTTGGACTTTGTCGTGCGATAAAAAGTTCATAGACTTCCCACTTTCTTTTGAGTCCCCATAGCCTATACTTGCGTGATTGTCCTCTGTTCTTGCTTCCATTTGTTTATGAAAATTGTCATTTCATGGACTTGCTGATGCAAACCTTCCAATCAATTACATAAATTGAGGAAGATAATGTAGCCCCAATGGAATAACCTTCCTCCTTTCCTCCTTTATTCCTACATTAATGGAGATAATGGAAGAGGAATGATACTCGATACTAATCAAACGAGCCCCTCAAAGCTAACGAATTATATATCATTTTGTTGGAATCTCATTCCTTTTTGCTGGGGTTTTGCTTGCTGTAATCCAATTTCCTTGATATCCTATCTGTGGAATTCATGCCTTGTTTCCATAGCTTTCAAATCAAACAAGCTCCTCAAAGCTAGGGAATTATATGCCACGATTCTGTCAGAATCCCATTCCTTGTTACTGGTTTTTGCTTGTTGTAATCCCGTGTCCTTGATAATCCTGTTCGGAGGTTAAACTTTATTCCAGAAAGGTGGGAATTCGATTCCGATCAATGGCAGTTCCATTTCGAACTCTTATTTTAGAGTGAACCAAACATGAGGGGAAGTTACAGCACACACGTCTTTTCTTCGCATAAATTCCACGGAAATTGTGCAGGAACGCGAATCTTTCAAGAGAAAAAATAATGAAGATGACAAGTGAAATTTTATATGGAAAACCCTTTCAAAATCAAAAAGCGATAACTCATTTGGAGCATATATATGCTTCAAATTCGGGTTCGTTGATTTATCAATAGATTGTGCTCAAACTTCGCCGCTATGACCCAGGTTTGTGTTTTTGTTGTTCTATAATATATGGTTATTATTATAACCAATTTACTTACTTCATGCATTTGTTGGTAAGATATCGAAGTAAAACAAGGGGAATGTGACATAGAAAATTTAGGAATGAAGTGGACTATTCATTCCCACCTTGAATGTACGACAGGGGCAAAATTCTATTGTCTCATGCCCAATAATACCGTTTTTCATTTTTTTTTTTGGTAACTTTCAATAAGTATTGGAAGTGTCAAAGATATTGTTGGTTGAAAAGACGGCCGGTTTTTTAAAATTACTAAACATTTATAAAATTATTAGCTATGTTTACAATTTGCAAATCGGTAATTTTGTTAGCTTACAAACTTTTATTTACACAGCTTACTGACACTTTTAATTTACTAACTCTTATATACAATTACCAAAATAAATTAGAGTGATCTACAACTTTTATTAAATTAAATTATTAACTAATTTTTTCAATATCAATTCTCATTTAAGTTACTTATTAAAACTTATATGTTTTTTTTTCAATTTTACAATGTTTTTTTTCAATCGAATTATCAATTTTTATTTGTCTCAATTAGCAACTCTTTATATTTAGTTACTCTTTTTAGAGATTACTAACTTAATTTAGCTTTAGTCACCAACTTATCTCTCGTTAGATTACCATCTAGTTAATATTTGAAATATCAAACCGGACCTACCAGTTCGACTGACTACCAGCTAGGTGACGGTCCGGTTCACACCTTTATACCATAGATGGTCAAAGCCGGTCAAGAACCAACCAAATAGGTCAAAACCAGCCTTGCCGATCAAACCACTTCAGTTTGAACCGGGTCGGACCAGTCCATTTTTTCAAATTGTTGAACTTCGTAACAAAAAAGTTGTGTTGTAGAGGGCATGGTTCGAACCTCTAACCTCTTCATTCATTAATTCATTTTACCAATCAAAACTAGGAGGAGCTTTTCCTCCATAAATGGCAAACAATTCATTTATCTTTCTCAAAGAAGATTTTAATTAGCACATGGTGAGATTCAACCCCATGACCTCGAAAATAATTGGACAGGACTGTACCAACTCAACTTTGGGGAAAGACTTGTAAGGCATGCACTATACATATCAATTATTTTTCAAGCTACCAAATTTTCCGATTAAACTGCATATGGTTCACCTTGCTTGTATGGCCTTCTGTATGGTTTTTAAAAACATTGCATCTAGTAATGGCATTATCCGCTTTTATTTGAGTTACTTCTCAACATTTATTTGGCCTTTTTTCTATTAATTTACTAATTATTTCTTGTCATTTAAAAACTTTTATTGTGTTTCTTAGAAACGCTTTAAATTTACCAACTTTTCGTTTAAGAAAAAACCAACTTCAATTTAAGAGACTCCTCAACTTTTTGCTGATTAGATTCCCTATTAATTTCAAGTTACCAACTCTTAGTTGAGTTATACTTACCAAATTTATTTTTCTTTCAATTACCAACTATGATTATCTTTACCAACTTTTACTTACCTAACATGTAACAACACTGCCCCAGTTGTCGACAAGAACCACAACACTACCCTCGAGTGTCGCCGGATCAAATTTCCGGCCTCACTTTTTGGAGAATCTATCATTGCTCCTTCGCCTCAAATTGCTCGAGGGAGAGAACATTCTCCGGTAACATCAAATGATTCACGCCTCTCTCTCTCTCGCCTCATTAAATATGGTCAACCTATTTTCAGTAATGTATAAATCTTGACCAATCATTAGCTCATCTATTAATACTCCTCGATTGGTGATTAATATGTTGATAAGGACGTTCTTAGCAGAGACGTTGCGTTAACGTCAACTCATAAAGTCATACATAACATGCTTGTCCTCTCTCGTAGTTGCACGCATGAAAATTTAATGATGTCACTATCGTAGGTTTATGTCGCACGTAAATAATTAGGGTCATCCGCTGTTGAGATTAGGGTACTGCGACAAGCTTGATTAGCTCGCAGCTCTCACAATTTGAAATATCTCACGTTGTGCTTTAATACAATTAACCCATCATTAAGGTTTACTTAATTAACCTACGTGGCAATAGCCAACCTTCACCTTGTGCTTTGATCAGATGAACTCGAATTGGAGCATGTGCGCAAGTTGTTGCAAAATGACAAGAAAATTATTGTATAGGACTAATGTTTAAGCTAGAAAAAATCCCATTGATCGACTAATGATTTAATTCCAAAAAACCCCGTCAAATTTTGTAAGCTGGCTTAGTAAATAATGTCCGACTAATTAGAAGCTTCAGTTTAACATGCAAACTGATTTTCAGGGGTTCTTTAAGTGTAAATATTATTAGTTCAACTCCGGTTTTTTGCGATTACAAGATATCTAACGTGATCGCTTTCTTCTTACCGATTTCGTCGATAGATAATTATGTGTCATATAAGAATCAACAAATATATTCTTAAACTATAATTACCTTAAATCTCTAACCAAAAACTCTCATCATGGTGACACGTGCCACGGCGCCCGATATGGAAGTATGCTGCTCGGAGCTATCTTTAACCATCTCGTTAAGATAAATTCCATTTCTTACGGCATATGCAAATGGTATAATCTTGTTCTAGAAGATTTCAATTTTTGATTATATATTGTGATTTGAAAACAAATTTGTCCTCATGTCATTGACATTTATCCTCAACTTGCTGCCAGATCAATTGCTTGATTGGATAAGATGCAGAAGCCATCAAATAAAAAATAGATGAGAGAGAGCGAGTGAAGTTGCCGTTAAGGCAAAATGCATTTCTTGTGAATTAATTTTAGTTTCACATATGTAATTCAAGAACGCTCTCTCTTTATTCAAGTATGCAATTCGGCTCATTCATAACCTCTTCACCATCCTAGAAATTTATCGAGAGCCGCTCTTTATCTAAGCTCTTGCTCCAAAGAATCACTCCTCGCCCTTATCAGACCTGGTCACCACAACCAATGAGGGTCCACAGCCCTCGATTGGAGTTGGTGAGGGGGGCGGGCGAGGGCCCTTGCTAAGTGGCGGCAGCGGCGATGTAGCTCGCTGCCACCATTGAGGGTCAGCTAGCCCTCCCTGAGTAGTGGTGGCGATGCAGATCACCACCGTTAAGCGAGGGCACAAGTGCCTTGCCTGCTCCAGGCGAGGGCAACGGGCTCTCGGCAGTGGTTCGGAAGGGGTCGCTGCCCTTACAACGACCACAACAAGGGTCCCAACCCTACTTTTCCATCTTTTGAATGCCAATCACGCAAAGCATGTGCACGTTTGCTGGTCACTAAGAGCTTAAAAGGTTGACCAGCTAAAGAGAAAACTAAAACAGAATTAAATGATCAGAGCAAAACTATAGTGAAATCTGGTCACTCTCCGCTTTATTCGATCCTCTGTTATTGGAGACTTTCAGTCTACATATAGAGGTCATTGCAATTCTCACGCAAGGTAATTTGTGATCAAGCAAAGAACATAGTCACGCACTTTCTTTGCCAAAAAAATTCAAAGAAGAGCAGAAAAAAGGCAGAAATGAAGTCCCATCCTCACATGCTTGCAGATTACTAGGAACGCGATACTCCTCGAGTCGTCAAAACTGTGCACAGTGGCAGCTGCCGACCCCGTCTAACTGAGACGAACTTACTGAGGAAGCACGCATTACTTGAGACAGAGTTCTACGAAAATTTTCTTCAGCTCCAGCACGAGCTTTGGTCCTTCTGGTGGCATCTTGGAAATTCATCCTGTGATAGACGTGGAGAGCCCACCTTCAAGACCTTCAAGTTGCCAACGTCCACAATCTCCTTATTAACAACGCTGGGATCCGGATGCCAGTGTTTCAGCTTGCTGTCCAAGTACCTGAAGGCTTAATCAATCAGTACTTGCACCTTGTAAAATACTAGGGCAGTTCTCAAATGAAAGCACGCGCACATAGACCGGAATTTCCAAAACTCCAAGCAGCAGCTTCAAAAGCCAAAAGCAGAGGATGCTTATGATGGGTTTGAGTTCATCTGATGCATAAGCCAATAAGCTCATCATTATAACCACGAATGGAAAACTTAACTATACACAGTTTTGTATTTACACTTACAAATTGTGAGGCGAGACATTTAATGCCCGAAAAGGGAGATTCAGGAGTAGCATATGGCATACTGTTTTACTTTATCTTGCAAATCTTCAAGGCTCTTCTTTTAAGTGGAGAGAAATCGACCGTGAACTCCACGGAGTCGCTTCTGTCCAGGCTCCAGTTGAAATTGCCGATGGGTTTACAGATCACAACGGCATTCGAGTAAGATATCTTTTCACCGATGTTTCCCAAGAAGATAGTTGTTAGGATATTCATCTTTTCAACCTCCATCTATGATGAATCAATAAGTCAAGACCAATGTGAAATCTGTACAAACCAGTCCTGCAGAGTCATATAGGCTTGTTCATTCACCTCTACCCCATCGACCACACAGCGGTCTTTCACATCAAACGGATGCATCGCAAATACAAACACGACGGCTCCGAACAAGTCTTCGGCAGCGTCCCCATTAATGAATGTGTAAACCAAAAGCTGAGACGAAATGAAAATGAGGAAAACGAGAGTCAAGAATTTTGTCAGAAGCAACCACAGAATGATGACCGCAAAACTGCTGAAGCTAGGTTGTTCAGGTCCTCGATGGCTGCATTCGCATCCTTTAAGGCGCGAGTGAGTGATTTCCAGTCAAGACTGACATTCACCTACAGACGTGAACTCTATAATTCAGATCATGTCCTTAATGATTTCCAGTTCTTTCAGCACAAAAAGTCTCCTCAATTTCAGTTTGGTACAAGCTGCATAGAATATTTGTTTTGGAAGCGAAGCTCTACATTAGTCAAAACCTAAGTGATACAATAGGCACTTACTAGCCATCTCTTTTTTTTTTTTTTATCAAAAGAAAATTTTATTCATTTGTTATAATCAAACATCATATAGACATAGAAAACTTCTAAGCAAAGAAAATCCCAAAAGAGCTATAATATAATAATAATAAAAAAACAGAAAACAAAAGAGTGTAGCTTGAAACTCTCATCCCAAAAGATCACATCTATCACAACATCGGCTTGATGGCCGATTACCGAAACCGTCACTAATAGGCACACGCTTAGATCTTCCCCTCCAAAAACTATGGCTTGCAGTGCACCTAGGTTCGGCGTCCTCGGCACCATGGCCATATGGAGACAACGACAACAACAGCATGTTGAACCACCACATATCAAACGCATTTAAGAAACTCCAAGACCTAAATTTAGATCGAGAAAGAAAAGCTCTCAAATTTAGATCATCTTAGAGAAGTCATAGACTCGCGTCGCAGACATCCTGCTGGTTGGGCTGTGTGACGACATTCTCACAAAATTATCAGCTACAAGTAGATTTATTCACCACGACGAGTAAAGAAAAGCAACTATAACGAGCAAAAGAAAACGCCAAACAAGGTGAAGAAAGACACCCAAATTAGATCAAGAGAGAAAAAAATAGGAAATCAAGGCCTAAAAAAGAAAAGCATAGCAAAACAAGCTCTCAGCTTCAGAAATTGAGGCTGAGAGCCTTTAAAGTAGGGGTGAGCGGTTCCCGGTCCGGTTCGGTCCAACCCAAGAACTGGGAATCGGATTGGGAGGACCGGTTCCCCATTTCTAGGACCGAGGACCGGACCGACTAGTCTTGGGACTGTGGACCGAATCGGACCGGTCTGGTCTAGTTTGGTTCCAATGAGACTAATCACTTATAGATAAAAGCAAGAGGAAATTGGGGAAATTAAATTACGTTTTCTATTTTTTTCAAAAATTTTAAAAAGTAAATAAATATATATGAAAAAAATAGAAAAATATATATTTATCGGTTCTGTCTGGTCGGTCCGGTCCGGTCCGGTTCCCACCCTAGAACTGGGAATCGGACCACCCGGAAACCAGTTTCACTTTTAGGAATTGGAAACCGGACATATATTCCCAAGAACCGGACCAAATCGATCGGTCTAGTCCGGTCCGGTCTGGTCCGGTCCCGATTTGGACGGTCCATTTTGCTAACCCCTACTCTGAAGTTGAAAGCCTGTAGGTGCGGTTGCTTTAAATGAGAGCGTTTTTGGGAGAGAAAGGGTTGCCGACAGAGAAATTAGGGTTTTAGAAGAGTGTGGCCGAATTTGGAGAGAGAGAGAGAGATAGAACTAGCCATTTCTTGTAAAACGTCCTCTTGATCTTCCGAGCTTTTGCCACTTTGGGGAACAAAGAGATGAATTTCTCGACGCGTTCCTTCTTCATGAAGCCCAAGAGGTCCTTGTCGATAAACCTAGTAAAAGCAGAAAACAGGATTCAGTGACAAACTTATAAACTTTCATTTGAATTACTTCTCGACATGTATTTGATTGTTTTTTAATTTGACAACTTTTCTTAGTGTTTACAAACTTTTATTTGTATTTCTTAGGAACACCTTATACTTACCAACTTTTTTTAAGAAATTACCGGTTTTAATTAAAGTGACTTGATAACTTTTTTTTTTATTAAATTACTCATTACTTTTAACTTGCCAACTCTTATTTAAATTACTTACCAAGTTTATTTTTCGTTCAATTACCAACTGTTCCTATCTTTACCGATTTTTATGTACCTCACATGTAACAACTGCGAGTGTCGTCGGCTCGAATTTTCGTCCTTACTTTTCGGAGAACCTATCGGTGCTCCTTTGCCTCACATGCTTGAAGGAGAGAATATTCGCCTGTAACATCGAATGATTCACCCCCCCCTCTCTCTCTCTCTCTCTCGCCTTATCATACATGGTCAACCTATTTCCAGCATTGTATAAAGCTTGACTAGTCATTAGCTCATCCATTAATACGCTAATAAGGACGTTCTTTTCTGGGGAAAACTAATACAAAAGACTGACCTTATGTCGCATCTATAGAGACGTTGCGTTAACGTCGACTCGTGTATAATATGCTTTGTTCTCTCTTGTAATTGCATGCATGAATGAAATTCGATGACGTCACTGCCGTAGGTTTATGTAGCATGTAAATAATTATGGCCGACCGCTGTCCAGATTAGAGTACTGCGATGTACTTGATTAGCTCCACGGCCTCTCGCGATTTGAAATCTCTCACATTGTGCTTAATATAATTAACCTGTCATTAAGGCCTTAATGACATACTTAATTGACCTATGTGGCAACAGCCAACCTTCACCTTTGTGCTTTGATCAGATAAGCTCGATTTCAAGCATGTGCGCAAGTTGTTCCAAAATGACAAGAAAATAGTTGTATAGGACTAATGTTTAAGCTAAAATTCCAATGATCGACTAATTATTCAATTCCGAAAGACCAACCCCGTCATATTTTGTTAGCCGACTTAGTATATGACATTCGACCAACAAGAATCTTCGCTGTAACGTGCAAACTGATTTTATATCTTTAGAAATTCTTCAAGTGTAAGTGGTCCGGTTTTTGGCAATTCCAAGATACTTCGCATGATCTACTTCATCTTATTGACATGATAAATCAAGTCAATCATTATTTTCATAGATATTCATGTGTCATATAAGAACCAACAAATATATCTCTAAATTCTAATTATCTGAACTCTCGGGCCAAAAACTCTTATCGACATGACACGTGCCGTAACCGATAAGGAAGTATGCTATCTCAAAGCCATCTTTCACCGTCCCCTTAAGATAAATTCCATTTTTTACCGCATATGCAAAGGGTACAAGAAGAAGATTCTCGATTTGTTGATTATATATTGTGATTTGAAAACTAGATTGTCCTCACGCAATGACATTTATCCACAGCTTGCTGTACCAGATAGTATCAATATGGGTGAGCTTCCAGATCACTTGCTTGATTGGATCATTGGCAAAAGTCACATCAAATAATAAAACAAAAATTGAAGAGAGAGAGAGAGAGAGAGAGAGAGAGAGAGAGAGAGGCTCAATCATACTCAAAGTCACACATAGCATAGCATAGCAATGTTCATCACCGTCTAGTGATTGTACCCTTCTTTGTCCTCGCTCGTTCAGCCAATAGATTGTAATCTCCTCCTCCTCCTGCGATGCCACAACCACCACGGCTTTCAGATTAGCTACCAAAGTTCATTATAATCGTATAATAACACCAAAATCAGCTACGCGATAAACAAATGTAATCCCCCTCTATAGTTTAATCTACACCCCGCTTGGCACTCTTATAAGCTCTTCATACATCGTCGTCATAGCCGGAATCCCTTCCTACCCCCAACCACCATGCCGGATGTCCAACCTCCCTACACACTGCCGCTGCCTCCTCAACTGCTGGTGCTGCCGCCCCCGCCCCCACCGTTGAAGTCCAATTTGCCGATGCTGTACTATGGGCTAGTCGTGGTGGGGACGGCTGCCCTCGTGCTGGCCTTGTACAACCTCATCATCATCAAGTGGTGCACCAGCCGCTACCAGTCCGGCCGGAGGGCCGAGCGGTTCGTCCAGTTCGCGGCGGCGAGCCGGAGCTTCGAAAACCCTAACCGGAACCTGTTGTCGAGCTTCAAGTACAAGACGGATGCAGCGGCGGCGGCTCAGGAGCCCGGGAGCGAGTATGAGTGCGCGGTCTGCTTATCGGTCTTTGAGGAGGGCGAGGAAGTGAGGCAATTGCCGCGGTGTAAGCATTCGTTTCATGTGTCGTGCATTGATATGTGGTTGTACTCTCACTCTGATTGCCCGCTCTGCCGCTCGCCAGCGCACCCGCTGCAGCCCCGGTTGCAGCCGCTGCTGCCGCCGGAGAGTGCGCCGGAGAATTCCCGGGAGGGGCTGTTGGAGTCGGGCGTGTCAGTTTGAGGTCCTTGTATTTTTGTAGGTTTTGTTTTTTCTTTCCATTGTAGAAAATGAAATTTTTGTTCTTTTTCACTCGATGAATGATAAAACGTTGTTGATATTCGGCTGTGGGTCCTTTTCTTGCCGTCGATGGGAATCTGATGTGGGTTAAAACTTAGGACGATGATTACGAAGAAAATTGAAAGAACATTATTTGTTACAAGTTGGGTAAGTTTTTATATGTAATTAAAAGTAAATTTCAAATGATTTTTTGCAAATGGGTAAATTTGTTGCTGAGGAAATGAATAAGGAAATGATTGGGCCGTCGGCCTAAACATACAAAATTGGTAAAATTTCACTTTCAACTCCCTCCCAAGAAACAATGGAAATTGAAAAAAATAGGATTATGGTACTGGAAGTATAAGCATCTCTCCCTCAGTGAATCAATCATTTCAACTTTTGTTTGATTAGACGACTCTTTTGAAACCGATGAATTGAACTATGTACATTTCTTTCACCTTTGTCTCTCGGATCTACAAGTTAGTCGTGACAATTTTCTAACATTTTTATGTCTAATGAATGATCCACACGAATGTTAGGGATGGAAATGGCACGGGTGTAATCAGATACCCATTCCATCCAAACCCTAATGAAACGTAAACGTGTTTTGAATTTTGAGTAACGAGATGGGTTTGGGATCTATTGTCAAAATCCTTATAAGGTTTGAGATGGATTTGGGATTTTATAGGTAGGAAATCCGATATCCCAAACTCGATATGTTCTCATTAATTTATTTCTATATCGTCTTAAGGATATTTTATTTTATTTTATCTGTAATCGTCTTTAGGTTGGCTATATAGCAAATGTACATTACTATTCCAATTATAACAGAGTTTGGAACATTTTTTAGACTTACTTAACAGATAAACTAAAAACCTAAGCTCGATAAATCATTGACCAAGCTACTCTTACTCTATTACAATACTTAGGCTCCATTTGTTTCGAAAAAAATATTTTTTCTTATTTTTCGACGGTTAAATCGCTTAGGAAAATGAGTCAACAAAAAACTTATGCTTAAATTTAGAAAAATGATTTCCTCTTTATAAAATCGAAAATTATTTTCTAAAATATGACTATATATCAACGTTTGGACTAGAAACTTGCCGTTGGGCACGTAAATTCTAACGCTCGTTCCCGAGTACCCATCATGGGCGTGCAACCCCAGTGTACTTGCTTGGGTCCCCCATTGCTAGGCCTGAATCCACCAAGGTTGGATACGCGACCCCAGAGTACTTGCCCAAGTCCCCGACACTCGTGCCCAGATCCATCAAGGCCAGGCCCAAGACCCTAATGCCAGTGCCCGGACTTGGGTCTATCGAGGCTAGGCCCAAGGCCCCGGTGCCCATTCCCGTGCCTGATGCCCTAGTGCTAAGGCCCGGGTCTACAAAGGTTAAACGCAGGGCCCTAGTACTTCGATCGCTAAAGCTCAAGCACAGGTCCTAAGCACCCGAGCTTTGGTTCACAAAGGTCGTACCTAGGTCCCTGGCACTCGAGCTTGGGTCCCCAATGCCCATGCTCGAGCCTAGGACCTCGGTGCCTAGGTCCGGGCCCATATCCATTGATGTCAGGGTCGGGTCTCAGTGACCAGGCATGATTATCATAGTCTCGGACTCGGGCACAGGCATCGGGGATCGAGACATGAGCACTTGGATCTTGAGCTCGGCTTCTACGTACCCAAGCCTGGGCGCTAAGGACTTGAAAATGAGCACCGGGGTCCCAAGCCCAACCTCGATGAACTAGGGCCAGGCCTCTATGGACCATGGCACAGGCAGTAAGGTCCTTGACTTCGGTCTCAATAGACCTAACCCCAGGCACGAGAGATACGGGCACAGAGACTTAGGTGTTGAGCATGGGCGCCGAGGACCCTACATGGGCACCAAGGTCCTGAGCCAGGCCTTGATGGACTCGGGCTCGGCCTATGTGGTCCTAGGCTCGGGCACCGAGGATTTGGGCCTGGTCTTTGGGGACTTAGGCTAGGACACTAGCCTCTTGGGCCTAGCCTCAATAGACCAAGGCTCGAGTGTCGATGACTTGAGCCCGACCGCCAGGGACCCGGGTCACTAGGGTTCCCGACCCAATAGGTTCCTCGGCCCGGCCTCTGCGGACTCAGTCCTAGGCCCAAGCATCGGGGTTTTGCATTCAAACTTTGTGCACTACAGCCCAGGTACCCGGGATCCCGGCAATTCATTCCTAAAACTTTACAATTTGGGCAATTTAGTCCTAAACATTTTAATGATTTAGTAAATGTAATCTTTTCGACTAATTTTGATTGGAAATTGCTGATATGGATGTTGGCTATCATATGTAGCACGACTACACTGACATGGACAATTTTTACATATCTTTTAGATTTTATCAATTATTTATAAATATTTATTTTATTTTCTTTCTTTCTTTCTTTCTTTTGCTCATCGGACTCAGTAGGAAAAAATTGAATAGAAAGAAAGAAAATTACAAGAATAAAAAAATTATAAAAAAAAACCTTACCAAAAAAAATTTATAAAAAATTAATAAAATTCTAAAAAAATTGTAAAAATTGTCAACGTCAACACTGGCCACCCGGTCATGCCACATAGAATAGCCGGTGTCCACGTCAGCGATTTTCAGTCAGAATTGGCTAAAAGGATTACATTGACAAATCGTCAAAAGATTTAGGACTAAATTTGCCAAATTGAAAAATTTAAGACTCAATTGGTATCTCTATAATAAGTTTATGACTTTTTTGGTAATTATCCCTAAAGAAAAATGCAGAGTGCGATAATCTAATACTTTTAGAAATAAAAAAGGAGGGTTAATTGCAAAAGAAATCCTCAAAGGTCCATTGGAAGTGTCCCATTTCTTTTTAGGTGCCTTCTTTTTTTACTAAAAAAAAAGCAACTTTGTTTTATTTTCAAAATATTTGAAACCTTTATTGAAATTTCAAGAAACTTTAAAAGGATTATCCAACTTATAGGAGGGACTAGGCCTAACGGCCCTGCCCATACTTCATAGAACGTACATATCATTTAGGGGTGTATATGGTCCGGGTGGGCGATTCTTACCCTAGAACCGGGAACCACCCACTAAGGACCGGTTCTTAAAAATTAGAATCGAGAACCACCCGTTGGTTCCATTGATCCACCTGGGAACCGGACCATCAATCCGGTCTGGTTCCCGGGTGGGTCCATGGAACCAGCATACCAAGCTTCACATGTCGGCATTGTAATATGCAACAAAGAATTACGCAACGGGAAGAAATGATTTTGGAATAATTAAAATTATACATCATCAATATGTTCATACTACTATCATTTTTATTGATTTGGGGTAATTGATGTGGTGTAGCATCATTTCTGTGGTATTGAACATTGTCGCGACCTAAAAAAAAATCGGGTTTTCGATCTTAGGCTAATGGATTACTAGATCAATTAAATTAACTAATCTAGCTCGAGTTCTCCCAAACTCTACCAAATCGCAACTTCGGTCCAATTATGAGCATGCAAATATTTTCAATGGGAGTCGTCACTAATCATTTAAGGTAGGTTGATTAGAAACCTAAATAAAATAGCGGGAGTACTATTTTATTTCTGCGAACCAGAAATTATGGATTCGGGGACTTGGTTACGCTAGATTCCCTAACGCCCTTTCGGTACCAATTTCAAGAAAAATACTTAATTTGACAATTTTGATAAATCCTGACTTAGAGTTCAAAGGTGCAGAAATTTTCTTTTTTTTTTTTTTTATTTATTTAAATGAAAGCTAACCTATATGTAATGACGTGCAAAAATTGACATGTGATTAATGCAACCTAACATGCAAACTATATGTCATGCGATGACGTGATCTATTTCTAATGACGGGCATATTATTTTTTTTTTGTATTTTTTCTTAATGAAATTCGGAATTAAAAATGCCAATTACCTAAACATGCAATTTTAAACTAAAGAAATTAACCTATTCTAGAGTAATCTTTTTGGTATTTTTTTTTATCGAAATTCGAAATTAAAATCGAGTAAAAAAAAATATAACCGCTAAATTTTTCGAATTAAGTTTCAATTCGAAATTAAAATCGAGTAAAAAAAAATATAACCGCTAAATCTTTCGAATTAAGTTTCGATCTGAAGCCTGACAGATCGATCCTAAAATTCGAAATACCCGCTATGGAAATAACTCTATATAAAGCATGATAGATAGATTTATTTCCACGTGTGCGGTTGTGGATTAGGAAATTTTCCTAATCGATCACATCTTGAAAAAATTTAAATATCTCAAATATCTTGGATATATTCAAAGGATTTTGAAAATTCTAAATTCTATCCAAATTTGATAAGATCAGATATCCAAGATTTCAAAAAAAGAAATAAATCCTAATTGAAATATGCTTATTACTCGAATATGTAAAATTAGATATCAATAAGCACAAATTAGGCAACAAAATATTCGAATCAAATCGGGATAAGATAATTACCTGATTTGCAGATTTCTTTCCTAATTTGAATTTGCAGCAGATCGGGATTGCGGATCGGCGGTGACCGGCGAGCGGCGGCGCGATGTCGGGAGCGGCGGCGACTCGCGGCGGTGACACGGCGGGGACAGCGGCACGGCGGGCGTCTCCGGGCAGCGGTGCAGCGCTGCGGGGACAGCGGCGGTGCAACGAGCGGCGTCGGCGTCTCCGGGGCAACGGCGTGGCAGAGGCAGCGCCGCGGCGATGGTTGGCACGGTGGTGCGGGGGCGACTTGGCTAGGCTCCGAGTTCACGGACAAAGCGGCGACGGTGGGCTCATTCACTGTCGTGGTTGGCACGATGGAACGATGATTGATGGTTGACGCTCAATCGGAATAGCAGCGGTGCTTGATGGATGATCTACTCGCGGTTGTGCAATTCACCAAGTCGGAGGAACGCGGAGGAACACGGATGGCGGGGCCGCGAGACGCGTGGACAGCCGCAAGGAATTGTGGACTCTCTGTTTCGGAATGAGCAGAACGTCCACTTTGTCCTTCACCTCTCTTTCTCAGTAAATTTGTCGTCGTCTGTCTTGTCTCTTCAGTGTGTAGACTTTGACCGAGAGAGAAAGTTACTGGTGGAGGTCTTCTCCATGCCAAAATCTTGTGTGCCTTGCGTGACCAACAGGAAGGAAGAAGACCTTTTTTCTTTCTTGTCGTCGTCTTCTCTATGAAGCCCTCCAAGGAATCGTCTCTTTCTCTCTCTGTTGTGTTACCCAGCTCTCACGACTCTCTCCCTAAAAATCTGATTTGAAATTATCATAGCCCCCTTGATTATGATGCATAACGACATATTTATATCGCAACCCTAGGTTAATTAACCGGGCTTCCTAGTCCTAATGGGCTTAGACTTAGGCTTTAATTTAATTGTAAGTGGGCTGAATTAATTTGGGCTTTTCTTTAATTAAGCATAATGGACTAATTTAAGCTCAAATTAAGACAACCAAACCCTTTTTGCGTGTGATTTTCGGCCCATGCTTTCCGAGTGAGCCGAGTCTCGTTCGATGCCCGAGCTCGATTTACGTGATGAATTTTAAGCTCGCTTACCACCGCCCATCCGATGCGGAATGCAATTAATCTATATGAACCTAAACTATATGCTATGCAATTTTAATATTTTTGTTTAGGGGTTAAAATTTAATCCCTAATTTTCTATGCAATTAACCACTAAATGATGCGCCGAAATTTAGGTGTCAACAAACATTATTCACATATGGCCTTGTTTATGCGGATATTAAAGTGAACATGAAGATTTGAAAGACCTGTGGGTAAATAAAGTTAAACGAGAAAAGAGAGAGATGGACATATCCCTTACCATTTTGTCAAAGCTTTTCTATATGTTATTATCCCACCTTCGCCGATTACTATCAAGAAAGCATGGGCTTTTGCTTAGTCTGTGCATCGACTAATAAGAGTGAGAGAGTGAGAGTATTGAGTGAGTTTCACATTTAGGGATTTAGGATTTTTCTTTCTTTTTTTAAAAATTTAAAATAATATATAATATATAATATTATATTACTGGTCCGATTCGGGTGGGTGGGCGGGCGGTTCCACACCTGGAACTGAGAACCATACCAATACCCACCGGTTCCAATAATTTGAAATCGGGAACCGGACCGGTTTTTTAGGAACCACCAGTTCTGAGCCAGTCCGATCCAATTCTGGGCGGTTCCCGGTTCTTTTGCACACTCCTAATATCATTACCCAAAATTGGACTTAGTGAGTCAATAGCAGTAATCTTGTGATTGCATAAGCTGGGCAATAATGTAAACCTTGGTTTGGTTTCGATTGGGTCTAGACTGAAAATGAAAGATATTTATGAACTTGTGATTTGACATGAGAGATTAAACCCAAGGGGGACCCCAAATCCCCCATTAGGATACGTGAAATTTTGCCAGGTCATCACCTCGTGTGAATATGAAATGAGCCGGACAATTATAATTGTATCGTATAAATGCAAAGAGACATCGTCGCGACCTATTTTAATTAAGATCTACCTTGATGTCCTCCTTCCCCACCACCCGCTTATGGGATTAAACAAGTGCTTAATTTGTCCATGAATCACACAATTTATTGAAGGACGTGTTTTGCTCTCATACCATGTCTAATCACTGAATCCATTTCACATCGATCAAGCCTCTCAGTAAGGAGCGATCATGTGTCAACACAAGGTGACGACCCACTTAGCAGTAGATCTTATTTATAAACCACCAACATGGACTCTTTCTTCACATGTGAGACTCTTGCATATCACCAAAGTATAACTATCATGAATTTTTTTGACCTTGATCGATTTGATCATTGGAGTAACATATGTCGTCAATACATAGAAATCATCAATTAAACACATTACATATATACCATCATAGTCAGAAGAAGACTTGTTTCAATATATTCTACTATTGGTTGTGCATGCTTGCTTGAATATGTGCATAGGCGCTTAGGTCACGCATTCATCCTCTAGACCCGTTTGATTTCAATCTTGATTTTACTTATTTTTGGCCAGATTCATCCCATCTCGGTTAAAAGAACACAAAAAGCAAACCCATCAAAGTCCCACGCCACGTCAGCTGCTCCAAACCCAACCCCGACCCAAGTGCCACGTCATATAGAAAGCACCAGCTGAACACTTGCTGGACCGCCCCACACCCAAATCCTTCTCCCATGATATATTTTTTTAAATTGGGCAACAAAAACAAAAACAAAAACAAAAACAAAAAAATTTGCAATAAAGTTAAAATAATAATTATTATTTTCATTAATTAGGTTTTTTTTTGGATAAGTACATTCAAAATCCTAAAACTTGTCACAAAAGTATAATTGAGTTCTAAAACTTTCATAATATGTAATTGAGTCCTAAAACTTGTTAGGAAAGTGCAATTGAGTCCTAAAACTTTCAAAAAGTGTAAAGAAATCCTAAAACTTGTCACGAAGCAAACAAGTTTTAAAACTTATCAAATTAGTTCAATCAAGTCCTTCTATTGATTGCACTTTTTGAAAGTTTTAGGACTTGATTACACTTTCATAATAAATTTTAGGACTTGATTGCATCTCCGTGATAAGTTTTAGAATTTAATTGTACTTTAGTTACAAATTTTAGGACTTGATCGCATTTTTTGAAAATTTTAAGATTTAATTATATTTTCCTGACAAGTAATAAGACTTCTAAGGTACTTATCTCTTTATTTTTTTTTAGCGCAGCTCGACCTTTTACACTGAATCTAATCCGCCAGGTCAAGCAAGAAAATTTCACTCCCTCGCTTCCCTCCTCCTCTTCAAAACACACATCCCCCTCGCAATCTCTCTCGCTCTCTGAAATTCCTCTGTTCCTTCCGTCACAGCCCAAGAATGTCGGTCCCCAGTTCGCTCCGCCTCTGTTCCTCCGTTTTCGTCCTTTGACGCACGAATCTTGGGTTTTGGGTTTCGAAAAATCCGAATCGCTGTTTCGGGTCGCAGTCCGTTTCTTGAAAGAGAGAGCGCTCTCCCCGTTCGTGCTTCCGTAAGGAGAAAGAGCTTCTTGCGCGCGGCGTGGGAGATATGGAAGGAGGAGGGCAGTACAATCCTCGGACTGTGGAGGAGTTCTTCAGGGATTTCAAGGGTCATCGAGCCGGTATGATCAAAGCTCTAACCACTGGTCTCTCTCTCTCTCTCTCTCTCTCTCTCTCTCTCTCTCTCTGGTTGAGTATTTGTTGGTATATTCTCTTGTGATTTCACATTGGTCGAATTGAGAATTGGGTTCGGTCTGTCTGGTGGTTTTGCTTTCTGGGTATTCAAGATTTGCGGGTGCTGACTTTTTCTTGTTGTTGTTGTTGTTGGGTTTCTTGTTGCAGATGTCGAGGAATTCTATCAGCAGTGCGATCCGGGTTAGGGTTCTGATCCGCTTACTCTGTATTATAGTTAGAACTTTATCGGGGAAAAATAAATAAAGAATATGGTATTGCATTGCTTGATGTCAGACATTTTGCTGTGGCAGTAGATTTCACTGTCTCGCGAGTTCTTTGTAATGGAGATGTTTTTGCAAGTTTGGTTCTTGAGCTTAATGATGCAGTTTTTTTCTCCTTTTGGGACGGTTGCATTGTGGTTATGACAGTAAAGAAGTGTCGAGGGATCGGGCTTCTTTAAATTCTTTATTTCACCATTTCTTGGTCTTGAGAGTAGACATTTGGTATGGAATGTGCAAGTTGAGCTTCTAGTGCAAGCTGCAGGTTAGTCATTTTGTTCCGTAGGAGCTTAAATTCGCAGCCTAAGTGAATTAGCTCTTTTTACACAGTTGAATTCTCTCCCTCGCTTTGTTTTTCGGGTTTTCTCTTTGCTTGGCAGATGTGACTAGTAATTCTCTTAGATGGCAGAAAACCCGATTTGCTTAGAATAGTTTGTCTTTAAATCTACTAGACTACTCTAGAGCTTCCATCTTTCGTAACTGTTGCCACCTCCTTAGCTCTCCAAATAAGCCTCTTAGCCATATAACTTCTTTAACAGCCTCTGTAATAGCCATATACTCTGTCTCTGTAGTAGACAAAGCAACTGTATGCTGTAAAGTAGCTTTCCAACTGACCGCGCAACCTCCACTAGTAAAGAAGTACCCAGTCAAAGACCTCTTCTTATCAAGGTCACCAGCATAATCAAAATCAACATATCCTATAAGAGTGTCACCGATTTTGCCAAACTCTAAACCAAAATTAGAAATACTCTTCAAATATCTCAAAATCCACTTCACAGCTTGCTAATGAGCTTTTCCTAGGCATGATAAATATCTACTTACCATGCTAACAACATGTGAAATATCAAGTCGAGTACAAACCATGGCATACATAAAGCTGCCAACTGGGTAAGTTGGTTACAAGTTGGGTAAGTTTTTATGTGTAGTTAAAAGTAAATTTGAAATGTTTTTTTTGCAAATGGGTGAATTTGTTGCTGAGGAAATGAATAAGGAAAAGATTGGGCCCTCGACCTAAACATACAAAATTTGTGAAATTTCACTTTCACCACCCTCCCAAGAAACAATGGAAATTGAAAACAAAAAAAATTGGATGATGGTACTAGAAGTATATGTATCTCTCTCTCAATCAATCAATCATTTCAACTTTTGTTTGATTAGATGACTCTTTTGAAACCGATGAATTAAACTATGTACATTTCTTCACCGGATCTATAAGTTAGTCGTGACAATTTTCTAACATTTTTATGTCCAGTTAATGATCCACACGAAATTTAGGGATGGGAAATGGAGCTGGTAGGACAGGATACCCAATCCATCCAAACCCTAATTGGACGTAGACGTGCTTTGAATTTCGTGTAGCGAGATGGGTTTGGGATCAATTGTCAAAACCCTTGTGAGGTTTGAGATGGATTTGGGATTTATAGATAGGTCCGATATCCCAAACCCGATATGTTCTTATTACTTTATTTCCTTACCGTCTTTAGGTTTTTTTTTTTGGGTCAAAAATCGTCTTTAGGTTGGCTATGTAGCAAATAAACATAAGTATTCCAACTCTACCAAAGTTTGGAACGTTTTTTAGACTTACATGACAGATAAACTAAAAACCTAAGCTCTTTAAATCATTGACCAAGCTACTCTTACTCCATTAATATAGTTAGGCTTCATTTGTTTCGTGAAAATTTTTTCTCATTGTCCGGCATTTGGATCGCTTAGGAAAATGAGTTAGCAAAAACTTATGTTTAAATTAAAGAAAATGATTTCCTCTTTAAAAAATCGAAAATCACTTTTCAAAATATGACTAGATATTGGCGTTTGAATAAATTTTTTTGCAATTGGGCATGGAAATTATAACACTCGTTCCTGAGTCTCCAGCGCTTGAGCCTAGGTCCACCAAGGCTGGGCGAGCGACCCTAGTGTATTTGCTCGAGTCCCCGACGCCCACACCCAGATCCATCAAGACTAGGCCCAGGAAGACCCTAGTGCCAATGCTCGAACCCAGGTCCATCGACACTAGGCCTGAGGCCCGATGTCAAGGCCCAGGTCCACAAAGGCCAAACATGGGACCCCAGTACCCTAGTATCTGGGGCGCCAACACTTGGGCTCGAGTCCTTGGCACCCGAGCCTAAGTCCACAAACGTCGTGCCTAGGTCCCCGGCACTTGGGCTTGGGTCTTCAATGCCTATGCTTGGATCCCCCGCGCTTGAGCCTAGGACTTTAGTGTCCGTGCTCGGGTCCGGGCTAAAGCCCATATCCATTGATGCCAGGCTCGGGTCCCGATGACCAAGCCCAATTGTCGTGGTCCCATAATCAACCTCGTTGGACCTAGGCATAGGCGACGGGAACCGAAGGCCAAACTGCTGGCTTTTCACAGCCGTGAGTTCTCCCTATCCTATCATGAAAATATATGTTATGTTTTTTTCTCAGTCCTTTTCTTCACAAGCAATTTCATAGAAGGGTTCTTCAAAAGTAGCACTCTTCTCCCTCTATCTCGGTCTCAGTCTCTCGTGATCTCACCCTCTCCCTCTCGTGGTCTCACCCTCTCTCTCTCTCTCTCTCTCTCTCTCTCTCTCTCACCCGACGGTGAGTTTTGTCGCTCTTTTGCTGTAAAAGTTCATTATTTATTTGAAATTATCACCGTAAAAAATGTGACATCCTCAAATTTGACCATATTCTGGATATAATGAATGGTTAATTCATCAATGTGCAATTATTAGAATTAGACTCTTAATCGATTCAAGAATTATTCAAGAGTATTCCAAGCTACGGGAAAGGCAATTTAGGACTTCGATGCGCATGACCAAAGAACTCAATCATGTATTGACAATTTGATCATAAGGATCGATGAGGGATCCTCATAAGCCATTTCAAGTCGATCCAGGAATGGTTAGAGCTCGATTCGGCAATAGTATATAATCGGATTACAGGTGTTTCCACACGATTACTATATTGATTCCGAACGACACTAGACCAATCTCTAATGATCGTATACTTCAAAATGGGCAATTGACCCCTATCGATTACATGACAACCGAGGGTCATCCATGAATTGAAAAGGCTTAAACGTAGATTGAATTGGAATCAACAACGGGTTAAACGTACGAAATCCCTAAGAGCCGCCCATAGTTCTAATTATGCGAATGATGCATTTGAGTGATTTTAACCACGAATTCTAATCTAGTTGAGGGTATTGGACTCTAGAGGATTAAGAGACAATTATTGGATAAATTCTGGGAATCGCCTATTTATCGGTAAATCAAGAAACCTTGGAAAAGTGAAATTCGGGCTCTTTGGCCCAAAGGAGGAGAGCTGGCTCGCTTGTTCAACATTCCCGGTGAACAAGGAGTAAATTCTGCTCTAAGTATAGGTTAATGGAGTTCAGCACCAACCAAATACATCTGCGGTTCAACAATATGAGCGCAAAGCTGTTCAACGAATTTACAGCACAGTCAAGATAATCATCCGAAAGAAGTGGAAATCGTGAAGTACTTGATGCTTCACTAATCATCAAGCCTTAAGCATTTTCCTGGACTAACAATCTTTTAACCAAATCGAAGCTAATGATACACTGAAAGACTAATCTGAAATACGACACTAAGTTTTACCGCCTTAGAAGAATTGAAAAGAAATATAGAAGCACAGCTTAAGAAAGATCGAATCTGATCAAGCACAAGAAGTGCGGTGACTTCACACTCGGCATTTTTCAGATTATAGATGTTAATGTCTAGATGTCCCAGTTTCGAGCGAGGAACACAAACATCCGGGGTGACACGCTAATCAAGAGAAGAAAGAAGTAGGCGCTTACTTGCAGCAAACTAGGAACTTGCTGGACGAGTCAAAGCCGTCCATTAGTAGCTGCCGATCCGATATAGCTGATTTGAACTTCTTGAGGGAGCAGACGATACTTACTATCAAGTTCTTCAAAGATTTTCTTGAGTTCCAACACAAGCTCGGATCTGCGGCTGTTCTTATCACCGTAGTTTTGGAAATTGATCGTGTGAGTAACGTAGAGGCCCAACTTCAACTTGTTAACATCCTCGATCTCCTTAACCACAACATTATGACCCGGACGCCAGTGTTTAGGCTTGCTTTCCAAGTACCTGACATTTATACCCAATGAATGCCATTCAATCGAATGAAAGCACAAATATTCGTATAGAAGAGCATATTCAACAGTTCTAATGTCCATCTATCTTCTCTATAAACAGAAATAGGGACGCGACTATTTTTTGTGAACTTTGATAAGCTACATCTTGAAGACTCAAAAGCATAAACTTTATCACAAAAAAGATGCAAAAGCATTACTAAAATTGCAAGCTTATTTGATGTCTCGTGCATATTAGAAAATATCTTGATATGAAACAACTTATATCGATGACTTCGCCTTTTCTATTGTGTAGCTGTGCCTTTCTTCATATTAAAAAGGGGCTGCTCTATTTCCATATAGGTTTCACAAAAGCCCAATGCTTACACCGAATTCTAAACAAGGACACCATCCAGACTGATAATGAATGAATATCCGCAATTCATAATAGGTTTTATGCCACATCTCATCATACTCGACACAATTAATCATGCATGCAAAATATACAGCCTAAATTTGAGATGCAGAGACTGCAGAAGACATATGTTTTAATTCTAGATTTTAGATCTCCAATCTTTTCGACTGAAGCAGAGAAGTCAACAGTGAACTCCACCACGTCGCTCATTTCTGGGCTCCTATAGAAATTGCTGATAGGTTTAGTTGCCAAAACTGAATTTGGGTAGAATATCTTTTCACCGTCATATCTCAAGAAGATTGTAGTCAATATATTCATCTCTTCAACCACCATCTGCAAAAGAATCAAAACGTCAGCCAAAATGTTGCCCGACACAATATTGTCTCTTAGAGTTGTAGGATTACTAAGTCACCTGCACTCCATCAATTACACAACGGTCACCCACATCAAACGGATGCATTATAAATACGAATATGATGGCCTCGAAAACGGTTTTGGCTGTGTTACCGAACATAAACACCACAAGCAAAAGCTGAGATGATATGAAGACGAGTACTTTTGTCGTCATAAATCCCATCAAAAGTAACCAGATAATGATGATCACAATAAGCAAAACCGCTGAAGCAAGGTTATTCAGCTCGTCTATGGCTGTTTTCGTGTCGTTTAAGGAGAGTGCAAGAGATTTACGTTCAAGGTACACATTTACCGGCAATGGAAAATTACATTGTCAGCTCCACAAGTTAAATAATCATCTCAATGGCCTGTGTCAAAAATCTTAAATTGTCTGTTTTGATGTCCGAGAACCTTCCCAAGGATGAAGCACTCAATGGCTCATTCCTCTTTGGTAAACTCGTGGACCTAGGGAAGTACGTACCCTTCATCCAAGTCTGAATGAATACTTTTGGTTAGAGTATAGTTTCATGTGCATCCTAGTACAAAAATCAAGCTCTGGGCCTCAGATGCATGGTCTGAGTACGCTCTTAGGATCTCACCAACTCAAATAGGTAAAAAATCTTGCAAATTTTTTAACTCCAAAAGACCCAAATCTTTTGTTACGAACTTCATAACAGAAATGGTCAGAGATTCCAATTGAGAAGCATGAAATAATGGGAAATCATTCAGTGAATCACACCGGGTAACTAATTGCACAATACTCATTCATGAGTTTCCTAATGAAGTAGCATATGACAAAAATTGCTCCAAGCGAAGTGAAAGCCATTAATAAACCACTGGACTCAGAGGAGAATATGGGGATGGTCATGATAGTAAAACGGAGATTTTCAGAAATGGGAAAACATTCTAGAGGGCTACGAGCTAGAATTGAAATGCAACCTTAAATCCTTAGCATGTTCTTACCAGCCAATTCTTCAAAGATGATCTCCTGATCTTCCTATTTTCCACTGCTTCTGGAAACAGCGGGATTACGTTGTCAACATCTTCCTTCTTCATGAAGCGCAAAAGATCCTCCTCTTCAATGAACCTAGTAAAAGCATAATACAGGAATCAGAAACAGATTCGAACAAAAGTTCGTCTATAACACAAGAAATAGTCAGACATTAGGTCTTCTCACTTGCTCCCGGGCTTCGCTACATTCCTGAATATCTGATAAGCAGCAGCCCTGGCCTCCCATTCGTTAGTGATCTCCCTATCTTGTTGCTTTGCCTCCTCGTCATCACTTTGTTCAAGGCTCTCAGCAAGAGTTGACAGCCCCGACACGCTAATGACATTAATCAACCCTTTCATAGTCCAAGCAGAAACTTTATCTTGCTTTATCTTATGTAACTTCTCAACATCAATCACCTCCTTTTGCTTCTTAGCTCCCTCTTTATTGTATTTCATAAAACTGAGTTGGCCACTACTTCTCGATCTACCAACCATTTCGGCCATCTCCATCAGTGGCGGGCCTGAAAGGGTCCTGACAATGTACTGGTGAAAAAGCGACTCTTGGATGCGATCGAAGAACCTCGTGCATTGGAATGAAGAAGATAGTAACTTTATCAACAGGGTCTTGATCAACCATATGGCAGCTCCAATAAGACAAGAAGCAAGAGCCCTTGTAACGTAATTCAGAATCTTTTTCGTGGGCCTTGATCGCTTGACTCCATGATTTAGTAATAAGGCCCAAGCTAAAAGAACCAAACCTAACCAGATAAATGCCTGCACACCCTTTTTCAATCCATACACAAAGTACAGAACCTTCTTTTTGAGCAAAAATTCCCTTTCAATCAAGCAGACCACTATATTGATCAACCACTCAGTCACTAGCCTACCACAAAAAATCACCAACACCAGCAGACACCATCTCCACAATCTCAATCCCCAAATACAAGTATCTCGCAGCTTGTGAACAGTTAAACTTGTGATCAGAAGTCCCATGATGCACACAAATGCAACCCACTCAACCAAAATTACCTTAGGAAACTTCTTACCAGACATTTGTTGGATCTTCAAGTTTGCAGTCTTGTACACCTCCTCATCATCTTCCTCCTCTGGAACGGGGGACGCGATCAATGGCATCCGAGGCGTGATCGGCACAGACTTCACATTGTCTTTATTGGCACCAGAACTTGCAGCATTATAAGGTGAACCCACTCTAGGTGAATTCCTGTAGGGAGACTGAGAACTCTTCACTTGGGTTTTCCCTTCAACTAAATCAGTATCACCAGGATATGATGGTTCTGCTAATCTTGATTTCGGCTTCGAATAGGAAGACCTCAAAAGGGACTTCCTGGTGGGGATTCTTGGAGGCTTAGTAGGAGATGGGCTAGATTGGGTGAGTCCCTGAGCGGAAGGGCTTGTCAAGTTGGAATCTTGCACCCTAGACTGAAGGTTATCAAGCTCTGTGAGCTCAATATTGGGTCTTGGAGATGAGCCTCTGCTTAGATACTCGCTGCTCGAGATCATCACAATCACTTCGTCCGTCTCATTCTTCCCCAACACGCCTTTACTTGTCTCCATGAGAGCTTTAGCTCTCTAACAAATGCGGAAGCCCTTTATCCCAAATCAAGAAAGTGCCGTAAGAGCAAGCTCAGCTCAGATGTCCTTTAAAAATGGAAACTTTCCTTAAAGGGGCCTGCTTTAGCTAAGATTAAAGAATACTTGGGCACAATTCGAGAAGTGGGACAGATCAAGCAACACAACAAACAAATAATTAATGCAGTCTCGGGCACTTTGGGAGTGCCCAGTTCATTCACTTGTGCCCAAGTAAACAGACGAAGTAGCAATGAAAAAACAAGCGAGACCAGTCTCAACTTCTACAAAGAAGCAAGCAAGAAGAAAGAGACTGACGGGACGAGGAGGGCAGGGCGAAAATGGCGATGAAAGCGAGATTATTTAACAGGGTTTTCAAGGAGAGCTTGAGCGTCGGGATTGGTTTCCCGGAGGTGGGTAGGGAAAGTGCCCCTCGTTCCAGCGGCTGCTAACGACCACTCGTCGACTTTGACAGAGAACGGAAGTGGAAGAACCGGACATTCCGCCCGAGGAAGTACCGTCAAACGAGACATCGTGTTCGACATTCTTATCATCAACCACATTGTTATCGGTTTATCTTTATGGCAACCTGTTATGCACTTGTCCGCAGGCCTTTTTGTCTGATTGACTTTTTTTTTTCTTTTTTTGGTTCACATTGATTGCTGTAATATTAGCGCTTCACAGGTCCTGAAACCTTGCGGCCTGTGTCTTTAGTGTTGGATCACTACAGATCTGAGCAAGAGAATCACATTTGTAATACAAGAAAAATCTTCTATGGAAAGATTCTAAATAGGATGTTATCGACTTTCGACATGTGCGTCGCGTAAATATCTTGTCTGTAACAGCCTGAATTTCGATGTAATTCCGGGATCAATAAATTGACCATATTTCGCATTTCATTTTAGTAAGTCTCGCCCAGAGCTGATCACTCTCGGGATACTAACCAATGGGGAATGGCTAACTAGGAAAATGGTACGTGGACTAGGGACCCGATCGTGAATTGGGCACCGATCTCGAGAAATGACGAGAGAATATTATGAACCAGTATGGACCGATCTTAGGAAAGGTAACGGATCTGGTTTGGTCAAGGCCAACGATGTACCATCGGATCGCAGGTGATTCTGCAAGACCGAAAGTACACGTGGCCAACCAGTCTTGAACTTGAACCGAGCGATCGTGACCTCTGGAACTAATGATAATTTCTCATTCTCTCAATGATCGAGACCATTACGATATGGATAGCCCTAGGTCGATACGCGTAACTCCTAAACAAATTGCCCGTTAGTGAGAGACCCCGAAATTGAAAGTTTAGCGAGTTTTGTTCACGGAATTGAGCCCGGATTTCGAGGTCGATTTTCGAAGGCTTAAGAGACTATTTTTGGGAATCTGACGTCATATTAAGCTGGCCACACACGTTTGGGGTTAGTACGAGTGAAAATTGGAATTTCTGTCCGGGGGTGAGAAATTACGGTTTTGCCCTTGTGGGCACCGAGGCCGGATTCGGAGACCGTTTGAGGTTATTTTTCGCGGCCAATGTCATTTTGGGGTGGCCACGCACATTTAGAGTGGTTTTGGCCAAAAAGTGGAATATCGACAAAAATTGGAAAAATAATATTATTTTATTCCCGAAACCTTGCAGTCAGTTTTCGAGGACTTAAAAAGTGAATTTCGCGATTCCGACGCCATATTATGTTGTCCACGCACATATGGAACGCGTGTGTGCGAAAATTGGAATTTTGACCCGGGACCGAAAAATTACCAAAATGCCCTTGGACCCATTTTTGGTAATTCCGAATTTTGGATTTAATTAGGGGACTAACCAAGGTGAGTTAGGGCTAAACCAGGTCTGGTCAGCTTGGGTTAAGGATCAATGACCATTTTACCCCTAAATTATTGGATGAGAAGGAAGGATAGCCCTTGGATCAAGGGCAAAATTGTCCAATTGGCCTAGATCTTGACACTTGGACTCCACTAAGACCAAATTTGACTCATATTTGACCAGAGATCTCTCTCTCTCTCTCTTCCATTCTGCTGATCTGCCGAGAGCTCCCTCCCATTTCCTCTCTTCATCGCCATTTACGTTCGCCGTGCACACTTACGACGTCCCGGCATCGTTCACGCCGAATGCACCAGCCGAGCTTCCGGTCGCCACCAGCCACCATCCCGCACCACCAGCAACCATTTTCGCCTTAAACAGCCACCACGGTCCCCATTTCCAGCTCAAACGTAAGAAAACAGCGCAAATCGTCGTTCCCGTCGTCGCCGTGACCGCTGGCTTGCACCCGGAACGCCGCCGTCGATCCTTACCGCGCGTCGGTGATCGACCGCCCGTTCCCGTCGTCCCGAGTCGCTAATAGGCGAGTATAAACCCCTAAACCCTTAATTAGTCTAATTGTGTCCTTAGGGGGTAATTAGGGGTTAATTAAGCTCATTTAGGACCTAATGATGTTTATTTGGGTGTAGGATGATTATGATAGGTCATTAGGGCTTAATGAGGTTATTTAAGTGTGGATTAGTGTTCAAAACAGCCCTTGTTCTGGTACTGTTCACAAAGTACCGAAAATGTGCATATTTGTCTAAGTTTTGCACTAATTGAATTCAATGATTCAAGGCTTGAAATTAAACAATTCAAGTGTTAATTAAGCTCATTTGAGGCTTAATTATATGTATTTGGTGGTTGGATGTTTGGGGTAGGTGATTAGGCCTTAATGAGATGGTTTAAAGGTGGTTTAGTACCTAAATGTTAATTTTTCCTGGCACTGTTCATTCAGTACCGAAAATGCCTAATTTGTGCCCAAGTTGAATATTCTAAGAATAATGGACTAATGACAAGAATTTAGGCATTTTTAGGGGATGATTAGGATGTGTATAAATCATATTGAATGACCCCGAAGTGGTGAGAACAACTATTGAGATGGATTTGCCCAGGGCGGGCCTTTAACGCATTGAACTACCTTGGAATGAACGTGCGAATGAATGTGGGATTCGTTGAACCAAAGTGGAAATATATTGAATGTGCCAAGGATGCGTTGAATTCGTTGATTTGGTGAATGATTGTGTTCGGCATGTTGGCTTAGGTATTATCGGTGTAGTCTGGATTGGATTAGGTAGTACCAAAGGTGTAATTCGGATCGGATTGAGGATCGATCGTTGGAAATTAAGTCTAAGGAATTTAGTGGGATTATTAGAAATAATTATTGGTCTAGCACAGATTAATCGGGGATTATGTGATTGGACTCATGGGTATGTCCGGGTTGATTGATCTGTTGATTTACGTACCCAATTGCTGGGAAATTGAGTAATGCCATGTCCCGTGACTGCGTGGCCGACTTGTGCGGAGTGTGATTGGCCATATGATGGCTTGATTGGATTATTGAATTGCACATTGTGGAATTGAGCCGCATGGTATTAATTGGCCAGTGAACGATTGTTGCGGCATGAAATTAACTGAATGCTTGAATTGTACTGATGCTCATGTTGCATTGTTTTGCATTTCATGGCACGCATAGTGAATGCCGGGAACGAGGCGTGTGATGAATTGTGCGAGAATGCGTGCCTGCCATGAGCATGTGATCACCTAAACGCCCTGATGCGTGATACGCGGGGTGCAGATAATAATTGATTGTGTGTATGTGTGATCACAATTTCGCCCTAATGCGTGTTACGCGGGGTGTGCCGTCCTGATGCGTTTTACGCGGGACGATGCCCGGTACGTCCGGAAGACGACCAACCTGATGCGTTTTACGCGGGCTCTGGTTCGTGAGGAGATCGGTGTTGCGCCTGATGCGTTTTGACGCGGGCTAAAGACACTGGGCCAGTTGATGCGTTTTAACGCGGGCCACGAAGTGTTGTGATTAAATGAAGAGACCTGATGCGTTTTACGCGGGTCGTAATAAATGATAAATTGAGCAAGTGCCAAGGTGCCAGTGTGGGCTAGTGAGCCGAGGCATAAGTATGGTGTGACGATAGCATTGCATACATAAGAATGCATGGACTGGTTTGCGGGTGTGCGGGACTCGGTGATTGACACGCGTTATTACCATTATTAAGTATGAGCATACGTTTGATGTACGCGTGAACCGAGTGCTCGCGTATGTGACTTGATTTAAATCATGATTGTCAATAACCTGCAGGGTCAGCCAGGTAAGAGATCTGGGTCAGAGGGCCTAGGTCGGAGTTTATTTATAAATTGGTTGGTTATGTTGTTTTGTGCTTTCGGGTCAGGAGATTGCATGTTAGCCTAGCCTAGGTTTAGGGGTCATACTGCGAGATTCGTCTCACGGTTGTGTAAACCCGAAACATTTTCAGACCCCCAGCCGTAGAATGCCGAGGACACCACCACTTTTTGGGATGCTGCATTTCATCCAACGGTCGTTGAGCGTGCACCCCTGTGGAGACGGAGCGGATCGGAGAAGTGGCTGTTTGGTTATTCCTAGGAGTTGGTGTTTTATTTGAGTTGTTGGGAGCACTGTAAAAAGAGTTTTAAAATAGTGATATAAGTATGTACATATTTTCTGCGTTGATCGTTGTTTATTGCTTGGCTATCCTTAGTCTCATGCGATTTATTGTATGGGTGTATATATTTATTTATATACGTTGCTTCCGTATGTGTTTGATCTCTGATTGGGCGTTGGGTCGGCAATGCTTCCTGGGAGCGTTGCACCATAATCGACCGTCGACGGGATGTTGCGTTCCGGTAGAGTACGGGGCGTGACATTGTCACTCGGAAAGCTTGTTGCACGGAATAAGCAGGACTACTCAAGTGCTGCTCCGGCCTTATATAAAAAGCTCTAAACTGTGTATATGAATTTATCATCAAATGAAAGTTAGTTCTTTATGGAAGGTAATTAGGGTAAAGGCTCAAAAAGAATGAACTCTGTCTAGCCATATTTGAATGATATGATTGTCAACTGTCAAGGGAAGACCTAAGATAGTTCAACTTGGAGGATGACTGATGAACAGCAGCCAGAGTGGAAAAACGTTGAAGAACTGGTGCATTGCACTTGCACATGCGCATGCAAATCGTGTTTTTATATCTTGTTGTGATGATGACAGGAATCGACAATCATTAGAACCTTTTGGAAAAAGAATATGTAGGGCCAGCTTCAGTTGTTTGGAATTTTTGTTGTAATTCCAGGTCAATACTCCTTTTCAACTTTGGTAATTGTAAGTTTAACTTGTTCTCATTTCAAACTTGTCACTTGGATTTTCGCAGAATTTACTGGTAACAGTTTACGATTCACCATGGTGTATCGACTCAATCTATGTATCAATTCAATCTATTTGTTTATGCACGTTGCAACACATCTAATATCAAATGTTGAGTAGAAAGCGAGATGTGTTAAGCGTAGAACGGTAACAAGGAATTGGAAGAGTTAAAAAGGAACAACATTTCATTGATGTACAACGATAGAACATTAGGAATCGGATAATTTTAAGGGATGATACATTGAGAATCTGGGCTTTTGAGGTAACGGAATGAAGTTTGAATCCGTTCGCCAAGCAATTGTATTTGCACTTCGTAGAGAAAACAAAATAGAAGGCTTCATTATGAGCATGAACTTTTCAAAATGATCATCGATTTCATAATTTGTAGGACCACCTTTAGTTGTTTGGCATTTTTGTAACAATTTCAGGTCAATATCTTTTCAATTTTGGTGGCTGTAAGTTTAATTGGCTCTCCTTTCAAATTTTAACTCGGATTTTTGCAAAATTTACCAGTAACAGTTTACAGTTCATCATGGTGTATTGACTCGATCTATTTGTTTTATGCAAGTTGCAACACATCCAATATCAAATATTGAGCAGAGAGCAAGACGAGTGAACCGCAACAAAGTAACAAGGCATTGGAGGGGTGAAAAGGTAACAACATTTCATTGATGTGCAGCGATAGAACAATAGGAATCGGATAATTTCAAGGGATGACATTGAGAATCTGGGCTTTCATGGTAACTTGGATTTTTGCAAAATTTTCCGTAATAGTTTACAGTTCATCATGGTGTATTGATTCGATCTATTTGTTTTATGCAAGTTACAACACATCCAATATCAAATATTGAGCAGAGAGCAAGATGTGTGAAGCGCAACAAAGTAACAAGGCATTGGAAGGGTGAAAAAGTAACGACATTTCATTGATGTGCAGCGATAGAACAATAGGATTCGGATAATTTCAGGGGATGACACATTGAGAATCTGGGCTTTCGAGGTAAGGGAATGAAGTATGAATCCGTTCACCAAGTAATCGTATCTGCGCTCCACGGAGAAAAAAAAATAGAAGGCATCATTATGAGCATGAACTTTTCAAAATGATCAACGATTTCTTATGATGGAAATTAGCGAGATGACCTTTGGTGGATATTACATTAATTATATGTTGGGTCGTCAAGCTAATTATGCAGCTGATCAAGCTAAAAGCTCATACTGTTCAAGAATGACGATGACAAATATCTAATATTTCTGCAATTTCATCAATAGGTACCTCAATTCCAACCAAGCGTGTAGCATTAGTATTAGTCATATCTGGGTCAAATGAGCAAAATGGACGAACGTATGTCTCAATGCTAGATTTATCTCCTCCACAATTATAAGCAGAATTTGAAAGTTGGAGGGCAAAGGTAGTAGAAAACTGCGATGTGATCCAATTCCCAGCATACTGTGATTTCATACCTTCTGTTAGCCCAAAAGACATTCAACTTATAGGTATAACGTATTGTGACTAATGAATCAGGAAAAGGAAATATTCACTTTTCAACGTACTTGCAGCTGGCGAGGAACTTCGCTCCTGGAGGAGTCAGAACCTCGCACCGGCGGGCGCTGAACCAGCATAGCTGACTCGAACTTCTTGTGGAAGCAGATGGTATCTGATACCATGTTTCTCGAAGATCCTCTTCAGCTCCCACAGTAGCTCGGATCTCCGGCTGTTCCTGTCTCCCGGGTTTTGGAAATTTATCGTGTGAGTGTCGTATAGAGCCATCTTCAACTTGCTCATGTCTTCGATCTCCTTAACCACGATGCTGTGATCCTTCTTCCAATAGTTAGGCCTCTCGTCCAAGTACCTGATTTTTTTCACCCAAGGAATGCCATTCCATCAGAAACTTGTATACGATTGTATGGAAGAAGAATTCGGCAATGCTAATGAAAATTGCCTGGTGTAAATTCTCTGCATTTTTTCTCACGTTATGTACATAAGAAAGCGTAATCACCAGTAAACGAAGTTTCTTAAACTTCAAACTACGGCTTCAAAAGCCAAATGACACACCCTCGCATTGAGTTTTAGTTCACACAAGTCAATTGCATCGCCATCTTAAATTCATGGAGTCTCTGTCTTTATTCAGCAGATTTCCCTCTCTGTATTAAGCACATAGTATTGTTAGGATTCGGCTCACAATTACAAGGAAATAGAAAGTAAAAACAAGAAAAGAAAATCGAGACACAAGATTTTTATCCTTCTTCACCCTTAAACTAGGACTATGTCCAGCAGAGGATTCTACTATAATTAGCACATCGTAGGTAACAGTAGTTATTCATGAGCCCAAGCCCAAACTACCAATAAAATATAGGCTCAAAATATAAAAGCCATATGGCTTTGCAAGGGCGCTACCCCTACGACCCTCGCCGGGGCAGCCCTCGGACCCCTACCCTCTCACCAGGATACGGGACCCTCGTCTTCCAGTCGAAGTGGAGTATGAACCACACCCCAACAATTATGAAATGCTGTTCAATTTATATTACATGATCATGTTTATTCACGGCCGAGTCTACATGGCTTATGAGGCACGAAAATGCAAATTTTGGTGCCTCGTTTAAAGAGGTTCAGGAGTAGCAGGCAACATACCTTTTTATTTCATCTCTTAAAGCAGTAATGCTGTCGGGCGAAGTGGAGAAGTCGACGGTGAACTCCACGGAATCACTCATGTTTGGGCTCCTGTAGAAATTGCTGATGGGTTTGGTGGACAGAACTGAATTTGGGTAGAATATCATTTCACCATCATTTCTCACGAAGACTGTTGTCAGGATATTCATCTCTTCAACCGCCATCTACGAGGAATTGAAGTGTTAGGCAAAGTATGGTATCAGCTCAGACAAATCATGGGGAGTCTTAGGATTAGTAATTCACCTGCACTCCGTCGATGACACAACGGTCACCAACATCAAAGGGATGCATCACAAAAACAAAAATGATGGCTTCGAACACTGTTTTGACGGAATTACCAAACATAAACGCCACAAGCAAAAGCTGGGAAGAAATGAAGACAAGTACTTGTGTCGTCAAAACTCCCATCATAAGTAACGACACGATAATGATCACGACCAGCAGAACTGCTGAAGCAAGCCTGTTCAGCTCCTCGATGGCTGTTTTTGTATCGTTCAAGCTGTAGGCGAGGGACTTCCTTTCAAGGTAAACGCTTACCTGAAGACAAACTCTGTATTAGGTTCTTAGGAATGTACTCATCTGATTGTTGGACTCGGACTGAGCCAAAAGTTTTGTGATTCTTTTATTTCCAAAAGGCAGGAGACCTAATCCAATTCTGAAGCATAGAATTGTGGTCGAGCATTCACCGGGCCGATGGCCCACTAATTATCACAAGTTTTCTAAATGTATAGACAACGCCGCAAGATTGAGATTTAGTACACTCATTGACTGTTCTGGGATCATCAGAACTTGGATGAGAACAGAAAGTTATGGATTGTCGAAAACATTGTAAGAGGTAGCAAAAAGCTTCCTAATACAACATATTATTAATTTAGTAAGACTTACCAGCCAGTCCTTTAAAGATGACCTATCGATCCGTCTAGTTTTTGCCGCTCCTGGCACCAAAGGAATGAATTTGTCAACATCTTTCTTCTTCATGAAGCGCAAGAGGTCCTTCTCTTCGATGTACCTAGTAAAGGCATAAAGCAGGTATTGGTGAGATATTTCTAAGCAAAATTTTAGCTGGAATGCAAGGGAAGTGTGTGACAGCATGGTTCTTCTTACTCATGTCCAGACTTCTTAGTGACATGCTTGAATATTTCGTCAGCAGCTGCCATCGCTTCTGATTGATTAGTGATCTCCTTATTTTGTTGCTCTGTGTCCTCATCACAGTATTGATTAAGGCTTCCAACAAGAGTTGAAATCCCTAGGGATGAGTCGCTAATGACGTTAACCAACCCTTTCATCGTCCAAGCAGAAATTTGATCCCGGTCTATCTTACTCAGCTTATCTACATCAATCACCTCTTCTAGCTTCTTTGCCACTCCTTTGATGTACTTCTTGAAACTGAGCCGCCCATAGAGCTTGTCATCCTGTTCCATCAAAGGCGAGCCTGAAAGGGTCTTGACTACGTAGTGGTGAAAGAGAGACTCTTGGATGCGATCGAAGAACCTCTTGCATTGAAAAGAAGCCGATAGTAATTTTATTGAGAGTGTTTTGACAAGCCATATAGCAGCTCCTATGACACAAGAAGCAAGAGCCCTCGTCACATAATGTAGAGTCTCCCTTTCCTGCTCCGATCGCTTCACCCCATGGTTCATCAGCAAAACCCAGACTAAAAGAATGAAAACCAACCAGGTAAACCTTTGGACGCTGTCCTTCAATCCAAAGACGAAGTACAAGACCTTATGTTTGAGCAAATAATCCTTCTCAATCAATAAAACCAATGTGTTAATCAACCAGTCAATCACCAACCTACCACAAAAGATCGCCAACACCTGCACACACCATTTCCACAGCTCCAAGTGCCAAATTTCTGTATCTTTCAGTTTGCGAACGGTTAAACTTGCGATCAGAAGTCCCATGATGCACACAAATGCTGCGAACTCGATCCAGATAATATACTTGGCAAATTTCTTGCCGGCCATCTCTTGGACCTTCAAATTTGCAGCCTTGTACACATGCTCATCATCTTCCACCTCTGCAGCCTTCGAAGGAGGCGTTTGAGCAGCATTCAGCACGGGTTTCATACCGTCTTTAGTGGCGTTAGCACTTGTATCATTGTAAGGCGAACCCAAATTAGGCGAACTCTCTGAAATCTTCAGTTGGGTATTGTCCTTAACTGAAGTAGCATCACCATGACACGATGGTTCTTCAAATCTTGATTTCCTCTTAGATATCCATGGACTTGAAAAGAACTTGTTTGTAGCCAAACGATCAGTGGGATTCACGCGAGGCTTACTTAGAGTTGGGCCGGATCGAGTGATTCCTTGAGCAGAACTCTATGCTCTTGATTGGAGATTCTTAATCTCTGTCGGATCAAGATTGGATCTCGGTGAAGAACCTCTGCTTTGGTACTCACTGCCCGGAATCATAACAACTACCTCCTTTGTTCCTTTCTTCTCTAACAAACTTTTCCTATTTTCCATGATTGAATGTTTCACTCTCAATAACCACTCAAAATCTAAGCTAAGCTCAAGTCTTGTCCTCTAAATATTTTGGACTTTCAACATGAAGATGAAAGCTTTAGCTGAACCGAATCAGTTTCTAAATTTTTCAAAGAGCTGAAAACCAAAAAGAAAAGGGTACCCACAGGAGAACGCAGAAATCTAAGAGATTAGGAAGAAAGTGCAGAGCAAGATCATGAAGAAATGAGGGAGATCTGCAGGATTTAAGCTGACACAGAAGAGGAGGTTTCATTGCCGCACCAGTCAAGGTCCGCGGGAAGTGTCGTTTTGAATGGCTCGTTCCTTGTCAACGTCACACGATTTAAAAGCTTCGATCAAAGTAAAAAAACGAAAAACGAGGAGTCAAAGTGCGTGCAATGCGAGATTTGGAGAAACAAAATTATCAAAGATCACCCCAAACAAACTCCCGAATTCCACATGTGCCACGAATCAGCGGAATCCATGTCGGACTGACGGACAAGGCGCGGGCAGTTCGCGCACTTCGTGCATACTGATGAAGCAAACAGTATATTCGAAATCTGAAAGATCCAAACTTAGATCAACCACACCTCCTAATCCCCATCTTTCATCAAGGGTGTGTACTGATGTAAATTCCGTGCGATAACCGGAAAAAAATATAAACAGAGATAATAACTCCGAGAAAGCGATAATAAATTTAATAACGACCAAGCCAATATTTATATAATCTTGACAAGTAAAGAAGGCTGAATTACAAACCAAATATAGACCGATAGATGCAATAAAATCGGAAAAGAATTAAACAGGAGGTGAGGAACGGATTATTGAATCTCCCTGCCAATAGTGCCTTACAAATTTGCGAACAATGCCTCCCATGACACAATACTTCAAACCTATACACTGAAAAGACATCTCTATTGAGGCTGCTGCATGTGAATTGAAGATATGACAATTAAATCTTCTGTACGTAAATTGAAAAGGCATCTCACTAATGTTGAGTCATTAATAACCTATAACTACAATATGTCCTGTGTACATAAAAAAAATAGAGGCAATGATCATTTTTATTTTTTGTCAACGCAATCAACGTGTTCATCAGTACGAGCATTGGATTAAATTGACACCGATCCAAGAGGAACTATAAACTTAATTACATTTATTGACGACGGATCGTAAAGTAAACTAAATTGAATAGCATGATGGGCATGCAGGAAAGAAGCAAACGATGGCGAATCCTGCAAGCACATGCCAATTACCTAAAAAAACCATTAATTTTAGGTTTAATGCTAATTGTGCCATGAACTTTTTTTAATCTAAAAAAATATGTAACTTCACTCTAATCCCAAATCTAATAATAATTTTAAATAATCAATTCCCCTTATTAAAAAAATGGTCTCAATAAGATAACAAGAAAGTGTTATAGAGATTGTGGCTTATTCACTTTAATTGTCATTCTTCCTTACGGGAAGAATTTATTTACTGGTAAATAAGAAAAAAGAAAAAGTCCATTTGTATCACACCTGCCTATTTTGGGAAGTGGATGTTAGAAGTCATCCTCAAAAAGGGTTTATTACAAAAATCATGTGTCATCGTACTCTTCTTCCTAAACCAATCGAAAACCTACTATTAGAGAAGTATCAGTAATTATAAAGTTCGTGGTTAATGAAAAAAAACATTAATATTATAGTAAAACGTAGTAATCCCAAGTATCGCGCTGACATCTGTTTAGTTATATATCATATCGAAAAGTACAATGTCACAAGTATACTTTGAACATCTAGAAATTAGGCCAGATATACTACGAAAATGAATAGTAAATGGGTGTCGACATTTTTCGTTTTGACACGAAAAACACACGTGATTCACACCTTTCTCATATGCTTGATTAATTTAATGAATGCTCTCAGCCTGCTAGAGTCTAGACAGACGACACACTATTTGCAGATGAACGTGAGAAATCTGAATCCATTGCGAAGCAAATGTGCATCTAACGCACCAAAGAAAAGCATCATTGGCCTGTCAAATGAGTAACAGAGGTATCTTGTTATGTCAGGAAATTAGCAGGTCAATCAATCCTTATTCGGCTACCAAATCATGTTTCCCACAATTACATTGCACTCGATTACTTTGAAAGTTTAAGCTGTTAAAAAAATGACATGATGGATAGATAACTTTGATGACTGTTCATTGACATTGCGATTCCAATGGCATTGGGAACAACCCTCTCTCAATCAAACAGATAAAATTGACAAACAGACAACACCGGAACTCCAAATCAACATTCTATCAAAAGAGACAGTCGGTTCATAGATGTAATGCACTGTGACTTGATGATCAAGAAAAGCAAAACAGTCACGTCCTCACATACTTGCGGGTCACAGGCAACTTTTCTCATGGAGGATTCAAAACTGCGCGTTAAGCAGCTGCTGAACCGGCATAGCTGACTTGAACTTCCTGAGGAAGCAGACGGTATTTGATACCGACTTCTTCAAAGATTCTCTTCAGCTCCAACACGAGTTCTGATCTCCGGCTGTTCCGGTCCCGTGGGTTTTGAAAATTTATCGTATGGGTGACGTAGAGACCCATCTTCAACTTGTTGACATCCTCAATCTCCTTGACCACGATGCTGTGTGCCTCCATCCAGTATTCAGGCTTGCTTTCCAAGTACCTGTTAGTTTTCCAACCAAGGATGGGAATTCCATCAGGAATTGTGTATGTTTGTTCTAAAGAAGTATTTAGTAATGTTAACAATGATGTATGAACCGAAGAAAGCTCAACCACCAACCGATGATGTTTCGTTTTTTTTCCTGTTAGTAGGGGCAATATAAAGAGGTTTAGGAAGTAGTAGATAGACATACGTTTTCACTTTCTCCTTTAATTCTGCAATACTATTAACTGAAGTGGAGAAATCGACTGTGAACTCCACAGAATCGCCCATTTTGTCGCTCCTGTTGAAATTGCTAATGGGTTTGGTGGCCAGAACTGAATTCGGGTAGTATATCTTTTCACCGTCATATCTCACGAAGGTCGTGGTCAAAATCTCCATCTTCTTAACAACCAACTGTGAGGAATTCAGACGTCAGGCAAATAAGGAATCGGTAACAAAGCAGTCTCACGCGGAGTCTCAGGACTAAGTAACACACCTGCACTCCATCGATGACACAACGGTCTTCCACATCGAATGGATGTGTGACAAATATGAAAATGACGGCTTCAAACACGGTTCTGGCAGTGTTGCCGAACATAAACACCACAAGCAAAAGCTGAGATGAGATAAAAATAAGTGTTTCCGTTGTCAAAAGTCCCATGATAAGTAACGACACGATGGTAATCACGACAAGCACAATTACTGAAACAAGCCTGTCCAGATCATCGATAACTGTGTCCGCATCTTTTAAGGTGCGGGCAAGTAATCTCCTTTCACGGTAAACAGTCTCCTGCAGAAAATAGACTATTTAGTCAAAATCTTGTGAATGTATTAATCTGAAAGTAGGTCTGCCTCAAAAACTTTGAACTTTCAAAAGTCCCTCTGTTTCAGTTTGTTACATAACTCCAGAAAACGTCTTACTCCAAAGCATAGAATCTTGGATGTCGATCAGCATATACCGAAAGACACCAAGTAACTGATGGTGCAATACTAATTCACAAGTTCTCGAACTGGGTCAACAATACGGCGAGCTTAAGCATTTCTTTACACAAGTTGGTTGCTATTTACACATTATTGACGGTATTGTGATTGTAACTTGGACAAGATTCTGATACTCTGTACATATCCTGAATTACGATTGATGAACTTACCAGCCATTTCTCTAAAGTTGGCTTATCGATCATTCCATCGCCCTTTGGTCCTTGAATCAAAGGGATGAATTTGGCAACATCTTCTTTCTTCTTCATGTCAATGTACCTAGTAAAACAATAAAGCAGGCATCAGGGACAAATTAGTACAGCGAATGTACCTAGTAAAACCATAGAGCAGGTATCAGGGACAAATTAGTACAGCAAAAGTACTAGAATGGGGAGAGAGTTCTAGACAGTATTGGCCTTCTCACCCCTTTCCCTGCGTCCCTACATTTTTAAATATCTCATTAGCAGTCTCCGCGGCTTTCCGGATGATCTCCTGGTCTGGATGATCAAGGCTGCTGTCAAAGATAGATACCCATGGGCCAGTAATACCGTTGATCAACCTCCTCATATTCCAAGGTGAAATTCGACGTTGTTTCATGTTGGTCAGCATCTCTGCATCAATTACCTCCTCTAGCTTTTCTGACACTCCATGAACGCACTTCATGAAACTGAGCTGCCATTTGAACTTGCCATCCTGTTCCATTGAATTGTTTCGCAAAAGCACCTCGATCACGTGTTGGTGATCGGCGGTCATGTGGATAGGCTCAAAGAATGCCTTGATGTGAAAGGAAGCAGCAAGCAACTTTATCAGCAGTGTTTTGATAAGCCATATAGCAGCTCCTACGAGACAAGAAGCAAGAGCCCTTGTCACATCACTTAGAATCTCCCTTGCGTGCCTTGATCTTTTTGCTCCGTGGTATATCAGCAAACCCCAGACCGAAAGAACGAAAACTAACCAGATAAACACTTGCACGCTGTGCTTCAATCCATAGACAAGGTAAAAGACCTTCTCTTTGAGCCAGATTTTCCTCTCAATCAAGAAGCCCAACGGGGTCAGCAACAACTTACTCACTAACCGACCTGAAATGATTGCCAACGCCAGCACACACCATTTCCACAGCTCCAACTCCCAAATATCCGTCCTTCGCAGCTTATGAACGGTTAAGCTCACGATCAGAAGTCCAGTGACACACATGAACGCGACCCACTCGGCCCACATAACCATGTTGATGAAATTTTCCCAGCAACATACATGTTCATCACCTTCAGCGGCCGTAGCCTTTGACAGAGGTTGCTGTGAGGTGTCCTGCATGGTTACTGTAAAATCGTCTTTAGCAGCACCAGCAATTGTGCCATTGCGAGGCAAACCCACTTTAGGGGAACACCTGCAGGGAGACTGCGAATTCTTCAGTCGGGTCTTGTCATCCTTGACCGAAGCAGCGTCGCTAGGCTGCACCAGTTCTTCAAATCCCGATTTGTGGGACTTCTCTTCAGCAGGCTTAGCTGGAGCTGTGCTCGATGGAGGGGTTCCTTCATCAGAAGGGCCTGTTGCATAGGAACTTTGCACTACGGATGGGACATTGTTGAGTTCTGCCGGCCCAAGATTTGACGCCGGCAAAGAATCCTTGCTTTGAGATTCGCTAGCTGCGAGCACGAGAACCACACCCTGTGTCTCCATGAATGTTTCACTCTCGACAAACTCTCAACAATAGTTCGCGAGAAACGACACGCCGACCCGAAAAGAGAGCGCGGAGTCACCTGAAAACTCAAATGGATCAAGATCACAAGAAGAAAGATTGAAAGAAATGAGCGACCCGGAAAAAAAGAAGCAGCAGAGAAGAAAGGGAGAGCGAGTTGGAGCGAAACGGCGATGGCGAAACGAGCCGAGATTCGCGGGGATGTGAATGGGGAGGAGGAGGAGGAGGAGGAGAGGGCTTTAGCTTCAAGCGAAGGTCCGCGGGAAATTCTATTCAAATGACTGTTAATAGTCGAGGTCTGCGGGAAACTCTATTCAATTTCAAATGACCTTTACAAGACAAACGCTCGGTCGTTAGGTCCATTTAATATTTGGATTGATCGACAGGTTGAATGTTTAAAAAAAAAGACCTGAAGATTTGTGATCTAATCATCAGATCATTGTTTAATTGATTCGGAAACTCTAAATTTAGACGATAAATTTCGTACTTCAATTTATCCCCGGAGAAAATGACACGTTACCATGTTTTCGACTGAGAGCGTGTTCTCCATTTTTTTTTTTCGCTTTTTCTACTCCTCTTTCGTTCCGCCTATTCGTCAACCGTTCCTCCCACACACAGACAAATGCACAGGCATAATATATTTCAGATTACTACCACTAAGAAACCCACACTCGTACCCTTGAACTATGATTATCACGAATTAATTTTTGTATTATAAAAAATCATAAATCGGTACACTCCTAACAAATCTACCCTTAATTAGATTCTGTCTATATCTCGTTAAGTTGTTGATGTGGACACACGCCTGATGGAAATTCAACATAAATTGATCTCTTACATAAATTGATCTCATGAAAAATGTCGTTTTGGAAGCCAAGTTTGAAAAGGAAAAATGAATTTCATCTCCACACCAGTCAAGGTCCGCGGGAAATGTTATTTTAAATGGCTCGTTAATAGTCAACTTCACATGATTTTAAAAGTTCCAACAAGTTATGCGGAAATGAAAAGTTACAGTCTAAATTCATTTTAATAAATTTGTTTGTTGCTCTACTCTGGAAAAGCTATATAAAATTACTTTTTTTAATTTCCCGCCAAAGCATATATTGTTACAAAAACTTTAGAAACTCATGAAAATAATTTTATACAATCTACTTGTCAATATTTGTATATTCGAAAATTTCGAGTGTTTAACATTATAAAAAAGAAAAATTGAAGTGCGTGCACCACAAAATATAGAAAAAAAATCACCAATAAAAATCACCCCAAATAAGTCAACACAGTCAACATGTTTATTGGTGCATGCATTTGACTTAAATAATATTTCTTGACACAGATCCAAGAGGGAATTTAAAACTCAATTACATTTATGGACGACAGACCATATAGCACATTAAAATTGAATAGCATGGTGAGCAGGAGAGAAGGAAACGATGGGGAGCACCGCAAACACATGCAAATTAGGTTAATTACATTTGTGGCTGCTTGCTTTTGGTGCATACATTGAAAACTATATTGTTGAGGCGCAAGTGTGAAGGTCCTTAGGCAAATTGAACGATTGGAAATATTGATATGGTATAGAGAAGTTAATATATTTAATTAGCTCACAATGTATGTCAACCAGGAAGGCTTACGGGACATGGGAAGTACAACCCCAGACGACAGTCGCAACCATGCATAAGCAGTCACTCGGCCTGCATCGTTGACTCGAACATTTTAAGGGAGCGGACGGCGTTGGACGCTTAGTCTTAAAACTTGCACCCATCTGCCCCTTGAGCTCCAAAGCTTTGGATTTGTGCATTTGAGTCCTATAAGTTATGGCCGTTCTCTATCTTAGTCCTTTCGTTAGGTGTACTGAACTTTTCATAGGTAGGGCTTTTAATTAGATTTTCCTTATTTTCAAACAAGTGGCACGAGTTGGCGTCACATCAGGAAAAAAAAGAGAGAAAATAAAAAAAAATCCGAAAAAAAAGTTTTAAGTCAAGGTCCATGGATATAAACTTCAAGTACTGCTGGATATTCTGTGTAATGCAAAGCATAATCTTGAGTATGCTTTAAGTAGCCCAATAAACGTTTCATAGCTTTCCAATGATTTTCATTTGGACTAATCAGAATCGACTTAGCTTGCTAACCGCACAAGCTATGTCTGGGCCTAGTACAGCTTCATGACATACATTAAACTGCCTAGTATACTAGCATACTCATTTTGAGCCTTACTTTCACCAGTATTCTTTGAAAGATGTAAATTAACATCTATCGGAGTCTTTACTGGTACAATATCTAAATTCTTGTACTTTCCAAGAATCGTCTCGATATAATGGGATTGTGATAGAGCTAATCCTCCATATGTTTTATGGATTTTAACTCCTAAAATAACATCTGCAACCCCCATATCTTTCATATCAAATTTACTTGTGAGCATGCGTTTGGTCGCCTTAACAACCTCACTATCGCTGCCCATTATAAGCATGTCGTCTACATATAAGCACAAAATGGCAAAACCATTATGAGTGTTCTTAACATATACACATTTATCACACTCATTGATCTTGAAACCATTCGACAACATGACTTGGTCGAATTTAGCATGCCATTGTTTCGGTGCTTGTTTCAATCCATAGAGTGACTTGATAAGCCGACATACTTTCTTCTCTTGACTTGGAACAATGAACCCTTCGGGTTGTTCCAAATATATTTCTTCTTCCAAATCCCCGTTTAAGAAGGCCGTCTTAACATCCATTTGATGGATTTCAAGCTTATACACCGCTGCTATGGCAATTAGCATCCTTATAGATGTAATTCTAGCAACAGGTGAGTAAGTATCAAAATAATCAAGACCTTCTCGTTGCTTGTATCCTTTTACTACAAGCCTAGCCTTATATTTATCAATAGCACCATCCGCTTTCATTTTCCTCTTGAAAATCCACTTACATTGTAGTGGTTTATTACCAGGAGGAAGGTCAACCAATTCCCATGTATGGTTTGACAATATGGATTCAACTTCACTATTGATAGCTTCTTTCCAGAACGGGGCTTCTGGCGAAGTCACAGCTTCTTTGAATGTCCGAGGCTCATTCTCTAACAGATACGTTAAGAAATCAGGTCCAAAAGACGTGGAAGTCCTTTGTCTTTTACTACGTCTAGGTTCATCCTCCATTGGATCACTTCTAGATATAGTATCTCGAGGCCTCTTGTTATTATCAATTGGCTCATATACTATGTTATACGGAAATATATTTTCAAAGAACGAAACGTCCCTTGATTCAATAATCGTATTAACATGTATATCTGGGATCTCTGACTTGTGAACAAGAAAACGATATGCATTGCTATTCTGAGCATATCCAATAAAGACACAGTCAACAGTCTTTGGTCCTATCTTAACCTTTTTAGGCTTAGGAACCGCAACTTTAGCCAAACACCCCCCACACTTTGAGATAATTCAAGTTAGGCATTCTGCCTTTCCATTTCTCATAAGGAGTTTGTTGTGTCTTTCTGTGGGGTACTCTATTTAAAATAAAATTCGCCGTCAAAACAGCTTCCCCCCACAAATTCTGTGGTAAACCGGAACTATTCAACAATGCATTCATTGTTTCCTTTAAAGACCGGTTTTTCCTTTCCGCCACTCCATTAGATTGCGGCGTATAAGGAGGAGTCATTTGGTGAACGATACCAAACTCAGCACAAATTTCCTCAAAAGGAAATTCATATTCACCTCCTCTGTCACTTCTTATCATTTTAACTTCCTTATTCAACTGAGTTTCAACTTCGGACTTATAAATTCTAAAAGCATTCACAGCCTCATCTTTGCTACTAAGCAAATAAGCATAACAATACCTCGAGCAGTCATCTATAAATGTGATAAAATACTTATTACCACCTCTTGACGGTATTGATTTCATATCACATATATCTGTGTGTATTAAATCTAAAGGTTCTGAAACTCTATTGTCTATAGAATGAAACGGAGGCTTAGAAAATTTAGATTCAACACACACTTGGCATTTCTCACTTGAACAATCGAATTTTGGCAATAAACCCATGTTCATTAACTTCTTTATCGACTTATAGTTAACGTGTCCTAATCTAGCATGCCATAAATTAGGAGACTCAAGCACATAAGCGGAAACAACTTTATTCATAACATTATTGGGTACAACAGTCATTACATTCAACTTGAAAAGACCATCACTAAGGTAACCCTTTCCTACATACATCTCATTCTTAGAGAGTACAAACTTATCAGACACAAACACCAACTTGAAACCATTCTTGCTGAGAAGAGATCCGGACACTAAATTCTTGCGTATGTCTGGCACATGTAGCACATTGTTTAGAGTCACAACTTTCCCAGAGGTCATCTTTAGAGCAATCTTTCCGACACCTTCAACCTTAGAGGTTGATGAATTACCCATATAGAGTTTTTCATCACCTTCCATAGGCATGTAAGATGAGAACATTGATTTATTGGCGCAAATATGACGAGTTGCTCCAGTATCAATCCACCATTCTTTGGGGTTTCCCACCATGTTGCACTCGGATATCATAGCAGTTAGATTGATATCATCAACACCATTGGAAATTTGTTCCACCACATTAGCCTGAGTTTTCTGTCTTTTCTTGGCTCTGCAGTCTTTGGCTCGATGTCCAGACTTGCCACAGTTGAAGCACTTGCCAACGAACTTCTTCAGGCCTTGGGTGAATCCCTCTCCAGACTTGCTAGGCATTTTCCTCTTCTTGTTGGGTTTTGATCCTTCTTCAACAACATTGGCTCTCGAGACCGCCAAATTGCTGCCAACTTTCTTCTCGGAATTCCTATTGTCTTCCTCTATCCTCAATCGAACAATTAAATTTTCAAGTGATAATTCCTTTCTCTTGTGTTTGAGATAATTCTTGAAATCTTTCCAAGACGGCGGTAACTTTTCAATGAAAGCAGCCACTTGAAAAGATTCACTAATCATCATACCTTCAGCATGAATGTCATGCGTGATCACTTGAAGTTCTTGAACTTGACTTAAGACGGTTTTAGAATCTACCATCTTGAAGTCCAGAAATTTGCCGACGATGAATTTCTTCAATCCAAGATCTTCCGTTTTGTATTTCTTGTCCAAACTTTCCCACAACTCCTTAGCCGTTTTTAGCGGACTATAAACGTTGTAGAGGAATTGTCTAGACCATTGAGGACGTAGTTGCGACACAGAAAATCAGAATGTTTCCATGCATCTATAGCAGCAACCTTTTCCTTGTTTGTCTCTCCTTCATCCAACTTCGGAGCATCCTCCGTGAGGAACCTTGCCAAGTTCAATGTAGTGAGGTAGAACAACATCTTCTGTTGCCATCTCTTAAAATCAGCCCCATTGAACTTTTCCGGCTTCTCTCCATGAGTTGGAACAGACGCAATAGGCGTCGTCGATGTTGTAGCCATTTCTGACACGAAGACAGAAATGATTGAGAATGTAACTGAACAAACACGATAATAAAAAATTGTCTTAAGATTGTTGTTCAATATACACGTGTTTGTATGTGCATATAAAGTAAAGTTGTTTGACAAACCTGAAATGAGTGATCCGAATTTGACGATTGATCCGAGCCCAACGAGTTCACGTTGTGTCCTTAAGACAATTTGTCCCCTCTACCGGTACCCAAAGGTCGTTGAACAATTGCCTCCCAGGATAGAACGGATCGCCTTTCCTATGAAGCGGTACTTCTTCAAAGGAAATCTTCGAACGCAACTTCGCAGAATAATCGCACAAAAGATGACTACGATGAAGAATGAGAGTGCAGCAGAATGCCGTGAAAATATGAAATGCCCAGAGACTTCCGAAATGTTCAATTCGTCATATATATAATGAATAGTCACCAAGGAATTTCGGATATATAAGGATGAAACTGAAGAGTCACCAACCGAACAAACAATTTCGTTCGGTTCTACGTGAACAGTCACGAGCCGAGCCTTGAACCGGTTTGGTTCGTGAACAGGCGCGCGAAAGGGTTTCGGTTTTCGTTCGGGCGAACCGAACCTCACGAACAGACATGTTTGTTTGTCCAAAAAATAAATAAATAAATAATTTCTAAACAACGTGTCTGTTCGAAAAATAAAAAATAAAAAATAAAAAAACCGATAGAGAGTGGACCCGGAACCGAGCCGAGCCGGCCGGACGGACGGCGGCGGCGGCGCGCGCGCGGGGGGTGGACCGACCTAGCTTGACATAGGTCCTCTCTCTTCCACAAAAGTGGGGTACCCCTTGGGGCCCAAACCCATTTGTGAGGCTCAACTATTTGAACCCATCTTCCATCTCTCTTCTACCCTATGTGGGACACTTTCACCCACACACTTCTCATTCAATTCTATGGGATTTTGGTGACAAATCCCAACAGATCTTCCGTCCAGGAAACAAAGAGATGAATTCCTCAACGTGTTCCTTCTTCATGAAGCACAAGAGGTCGTCCTCCTCGATAAACCTAGTAAAAGCAGAAAACAGGAATCAGTGACTAACTCATGGAGCAATAAACTTTTTTTTTCTTATAACCCACGAATACGGGCATGGACACCCGGCTAATGAAGAAACAGCCTGCAATTGCAAGCCCCATGAACTGGTTAAGTTCAGGCCTTTGGTTTGTGCAAGTTGCCCTGACAGGTGATGTCACGCCCCGTACCCCACGGCACGCAACATCCCTACCTCGGTCGACAAACTGCGACGTCCCAGGAAACGTCGCCGACCCAACGCCCAACAGAGATCAAGCACAAGCGGAAGAAATAAACAAACCCTGACAATAATAAAATACGAGCCAAGGATAGCCAAGCAATAAACAACGATCAACGCAGAAAATATGTACATACTTATATTACTATTTTAAAACTCTTTTTACAGCGTTCACTACAACCAAAAAGGAAACACCAACAGCTGGGAATAACCAAACAGCCACTTCTCATTTCTGCTCCGTCTCCACCGGGGTGCATGCTTGACGACCGCTGGATAAAATGCGGTATCCCAAAAAGAGGTGATGTCCTCGGCATCCTACGGCTGGGGGTCTGAAAAGTTTCGGTTTACACAACCGTGAGACGAATCTCAGCGAGTTCAACCCCTAAACCTAGGTTAGGCTAGCATGCAATCTCCTGACCGGAAACAAATACTTAGAAATCATAACACAACAACAATCAATGATTCTCTGACCCTGCAGGTTAAACAATTCAATATATATATAACAATCACGGCACATACGCGGTACACATTATCACACGTACGCCAATCACATGCTCATGCACCGATTCTCACACTTTCGCATGCCAGTCCATGCATGTTCATGCATGCAAATGTCGTGGACATGTCACGTGCATTTTCCGGCCCACTAGCCCACCTTGGCACACTGGCAATCGCCCAATTTATTATTCATTACGATTCGAGTTGACAATATTCACGGCCCGGTGCGTCTAGCTTGCTTCAAAGTGTATGAGGCGCAGCAACCGATCTGGCCCAGTGTCTCTAGCCTGCTTTAAAGTGCATGAGGCGCAATGCGATCTCCTTACGAACCGAGCACCGCTTCCAAAGTGCATGAGGATGGTCGTCTTCCGGACGTACCGGGCATCGTCCTGCTTCAAAGTGCATGAGGACGGCATCGACCCGAAGGTCACGACTCGAAGGCCCTTAGGTGATCACACAACCCATTATTATCTGAACCCCGCGTAACACGCATCAGGGTATTTTAGGTGATCACATGCTCATGACAGGCACACAGTCTCACACAATTTCATCACAAGCCTCATTCTCGGCATTCATAATGCGTGCCATGAAATGCAACATGAGCATCCACATAACATAGGCACAGGCACACGCTTCAATCAAAGTCATTCTACGAAGCCTAATTCACAAGCCACGTGCTTACTTGGCCTATTAATGCCGTGCGGCCCAATTCCAAATACACAATTCAAGCCATCAATTGGCCAATCACACTCCGCACGATTCAGCCACACAAGCACGCAATATAGCATTTCGCAATTAAACACAATTGATCACCAATCAATCAATAGCCAATCATTCTGGGTAATCCCGGTCATTCAGCTAATAATTCTTGCTGTCCATTATAATCCGGTACATTCCTCAAAAACATGGACAGCCGCTATTTCCTCAATCCGTGTGACATTCCGAATTTTGGCCCATAGTTGGGATTTATAAAACGTGTAATTCGTCAGTGTGCTTATAGTAAAATCTCGCCCGGGAACTGATCACTCTCGGTTATTGTTTTAAAATTGAGATTTCGCTAGAATCGCGCTTGATCGAATTTGGCCGTTATTTAGACCCCGAACTTGAGAGTCGATTTTCGGGAGTTTCAGGACGAAATAAATTGGACGGTGTCAATATTATCGTAGCCAGCGTTGAGATTGTCAGGAATAATGGAAAAAGGGGAGTTTTTGACCGGGTGCGAATTTGGACTAGTAGACCTCCCTCGATATAGTTTGATTTAATTAATTCGACCTTTGTCCCTTTTTATATGCGAGGCTTATTTTGGACCGGTAGATCGCTTTCGGTTTTGAATTTGGGTCATCGGATCGCATTTAATATTTGATTGAAGTTAATTTTTTTTTATTGTTTTTCTCTCTCCTCTCTCCTCTCTCCACCGCGCACGTTCTCTCTCTCTCTCTCTCTCTCTCTCTCTCTCTCTCTCTCTCTCCGGTCACCTTTTCCTCTTGCGCACGTTTTCCCCCCTTGTCAGACTCATCCACTCATCTCTTCCTCTCTCCTTCTTTCTCTTCTTCTTCCTTCTCTCTCCTTCTTCTTCCTTCTTCCTTCTTCCTTCGCCGACTGGGTTCCGCTTCTGCTTCTGCTCGCCCGAACAGTCGCCTCCAGCCCCGTCGCCGTCGCTGCCGTCGCCGCCGTCGCCCGACCGAGCTGTGCCGCCGCTCGTCGCCCGCGACCGCCGCTCGTCGGCCTTATCCGCCTGTCGCCGGCCACATCCCACGCCGCACGCGAAGCCGTAGCCTTGCCGCCGCGTCCGCCGTGGTCCCAGCGTTGCCGAGCCGTCCGCCCGGCCTGTCCTCCGTCGCCCGGCCACCAGAGACGCCGCCGTGCCACCTCCAGCCGCCGCCCGACCTCCCCTTTCCCCCCTGTTTTCTTTCCCGGCGCCTTCCCCTGTTTCGAGCTCCCAGCTTCGCTGCCGCCGCGTGCCGCTGTTTCGGCCGCCGCCGCTGCTCCGTCCGCCACCACCTAGCCCCGGCGACCCTGCCCAGCCAGCCCGAGCGTGCCCCGGGCCGTGGCCAAGCCCGCGCGCTTGCTCGTACGGTTCAGCCGAGGGGGGGGGGGGCGTCACTGTTCATCCGGGGCCCGTCACTGTTCATTCCGGGGTACTGTTCATCGGGAGCCCGTCACTTTGTTCATTCGGGGACTTTGTTCATCAGGGCCCATTCTTTGTTCATTCCGAACAACATTCGCTCATCAGGGCCCGTTACTGTTCATTCGGCACTGTTCATCGGCCCGTTTTTGAGCCCGTGCGGGTTTTTCCCGAGCCAAATTGAAGTAAGTGACTTTCTAAACCCTATCTAGTACTTTGGGTATTTTATGACTTGTCTCGGGTTTAGAACGGTTAGAGCGTGATTTAATTTAATTATATTATGATATGATTGTGCTAATTGGATTGGATAAAATGATGTGCATGATTTGGGTGATCGTACGTGGCCGACTTGAACGTCGGGTTTGTGGATTGACGTGGTGAGTTGTGAATATGGATGGTTTAATGCAATTGGCGTGAAATTGATTGAATTGAATGGCGTGTGCATGCCTGTCGATTATAAGCCCGGATTGATCGGAGGGCTACGGACTTGGGACGTGTTGACGGCGGTCCGTGTGAAGGCATGAATGGCCGGTGTGCCAAATGGATGCGGGCTTGAGACGTGTTGACGGTGGCCCGTTAGAGGTGTGTTGGACCGGGACGTATTTACGTCGGTCATTGGAAATTGAGCCCGGATTGATCGGAGGGCTACGGACTTGGGACGTGTTGACGGCGGTCCGTGTGAAAGCATGAATGGCTGGTGTGCCAAGTGGGCCTGAGGCGCAGTGGCGCGGGCAGTGAGAATGGACCTGAGGCGCAGTGGCGCGGGTCGTGAGAAAGATGTTCGGCCACGCATGCGATTTGAGTGTGATTGAAATGTCCGGTTGAGTGTGATTGAATTGGTTGGTTGAGCGTGTGATGGAATTGGCTGGTTGAATGTGTGGTCGAATTAGTAAGATGAATTGCGTGCAAGTGTGGTTGGCGTTTGAGCAATTGCGATGTGCTATTTAGTTACTATTACTGCATTACCATGTTATGACTAACGTGCAGTGTTAGCATGGGTTCGATGGTGAGGTAAGTATAAGGATGCTATTTTATTTTATATGTTATGGGGTAGATGTAGATTGCATGTACGACTTGTCTGGGTACGCATTGGCCTACGTGGGGTATAGGGGGTTGCTTATTGAGACTCGTTCTCACGGTTATTATATAACCATTTCAGATCCGCGACCGTGATCGATTCGGAGATGCCGCCAGAGCTCCACAGGAATTGAAAGATAGATCATTTACCCTGTCTTTTGAGTATATTTTTGTAGAGGAGATAGGCTTGTAAACCACCGCCCCCTTTTGAAAATTGTGGTTTTTAAATTGGTAGCCTGGATTACTGTTTTGTATTAATGACTGCTTTATGTTGTTATGCAATTACTGTTGCGTGCTATCCCTTTGTTATTATTTATTGTCTGGGTTAATTAATTTCGCTTCCGCTTGCCTTTATTGTTGGGTGTTTCGTTTGGGTCGGCGACGCGTCCTGGGACGTCGCGTTCAATACGACCGTGGGAGGGATGTCGCGAGCCCGTTGGGGTTCGGGGCGTGACATCCCCGTTGATTTGGTATCAGAGCAAGGTTAGCTCGATCCAAGTGGTCGAAACCTGGAGTGATAAGGAGCGATGACTTTGGGGTAGCCAATTAGGGAGATTTGTGTGCAATGCGTACCCCCGACTGTGTGATTGTGATTTGCTAAGTGATTTTTATGCAATAATGTGTAAGGTGCAGGTGCGTCAGGACTTGAGGTAAATGCACGAATTATGTTGGTTGTGATTGGTTGTCGATTGTGATTGGCTGCCTGCTTAGTGAATTGTGTTGTGATTCACTGCCTAGGGCTTAGACTGGTATAGTTGGCCTAGGTTTTTAATTCCTGTGTGGGATTTTAGCAGGTGAGCTTTTGTGAGAATCAATAAGATGAGTGGCCGAGGTCGAGGTAGAGGTCGAGGTCGAGGTCGAGGTCGCGTAGTCCCTCTAGCTGAACTAATGGGGGACCCCAGGGTAGATGAAATGTGGAGGGCGCTAGAGGATGCGGGAATATTATCAGGTAGACAGACGGGGGAAAGAAGTGCTACTGTCGCCGCTGCAGCTGCTAGTGAGATTATTGGGGATAATGGAGGTCAGGGGAATAATGTGATTGGTGGAAATCCTGGTCCAGTGCGAGTAAATGCGATCAGGCCAATGTCCAAGCTGGTCGAGCAGTTTCTGAGGTTGAAACCCCCAAAGTTTGATGGGAGAGGTGACCCCGAGGCTGCACCAAGATGGGTAGAAGAGCTAGAGAAAGCTTTTGAGGTGCTGGGGTGTACTGAGGAAGAGAAGGTAACGCTAGCAGTCTACCAACTTCAGGAAAATGCCAGCGATTGGTGGAGAGCCACCAGAGGTCAAGTGTTCCCCGCTGGTACTGCCCCAAATTGGACCGTTTTTACCGAGACCTTCAACGGCAAGTATTTCTCGGAAAGTGCCCGAGAACAGAAATTGGCCGAATTCATGAGACTCCGCCAAGGTCAAAGGTCAGTAGATCAGTATGAAGCTGAGTTTGCAAGGCTGTCCAAATTTGCCCCCAGAATGGTGGAGGACCCAATGGACAAAGCTAGGAGATTCCGGGATGGGCTGAAACCGGACCTTCGCAGTCAGATGATCTCATTGAACTTGAGGGGCTATAACGAGATATATGAAAGGGCCCAGGCAATTGAGCGAGATCAAACGGATCGGGCCGCCGCTTCTGGATCGCGGTATGCCCCGACTAGGGATGACCGTCAACTTGGGAAAAGGCCCATGGCAGGAAATAGTCGCTTTGTCCCTCCCGTTCGGAGGAATATTGGGAAGCCAAACCGTTATCAGAACGCCCCATGTAGGCTATGTGGAGGAAGGCACTGGAATGGACCGTGCCCAAATAGGAGCGGAGTCTGTTTTGTATGTGGCGGAAGGGGCCATCAGATGAAGGACTGCCCCAACAATAGGCAGGCTGGGTCGCCTGCACTCCCGCCGCCGCCGCCCCGGAATGGAAATCAAACTAGAGCTATCCAGCCGGCCAATCAGAATAGGCCGCCGGCCCAAGGCCGGGTGTATGCAATGGCAAGGAGGGAGGCTCAGGACGCGCCTGGCGTGGTCACAGGTACTGTCTCTCTCTGTGATCATGCTGCATATGCCTTGTTTGATCCGGGGGCGTCGCATTCATTTATATCTGAGCAGTTCGTTGAATTATCTGGGATTGAGCCGAAATCGCTTAATGTTATGCTGTGTGTTACTACTCCACTGAATGATAAAGTGCTGATTGCGTTTGGATGTCCCGATTGTAAGATAGTGATCGGTGATAGGGAAGAAAGGATAGATTTGGCGGTTTTATCTATGCATGACTTTGATGTGATTGTCGGTATGGACTGGCTAGTCAAACAGAGAGCTGTTATGGATTGTAGTAGCAGGGTGATCCAATTTAATCCGGTTGGACATCCTAGATTTGAGTTTGTGGGAAACCGAGGAGGAACCTCGATCCCTTGGATTTCGTCGCTCGAGGTAGCCAAGCTTCTGGATGAAGGGTGCCAAGGATTTCTGGCAAATGTAGTTGATTCGACGGCTGGAGAGCCGAGGCTAGAAGATATAGTCGTGGTGTGCAATTTTCCCGATGTCTTTCCTCAGGAATTGCCGGGACTGCCACCTGATAGAGAAGTGGAGTTCGTGATTGAGTTAGCCCCAGGGACGGAACCAATCTCGAAAGCGCCCTATAGGATGTCACTGTCTGAATTGAAGGAATTGAAGGTCCAAATGCAGGAGTTGCTAGATAGAGGCTTTATCCGCCCGAGTGCGTCTCCATGGGGAGCACCGGTGTTATTCGTGAGAAAGAAAGATGGATCTTTGAGGTTGTGCATAGACTACAGACAGTTAAATCAGGTGACCATTAAGAATAAGTACCCACTACCAAGGATAGATGACCTATTTGATCAGTTGCAAGGAGCATCGATGTTTTCAAAGATCGACTTGAGGACGGGGTACCATCAACTGAGGATTAAAAAGGAGGATATCCCAAAGACGGCATTCAGGACGAGGTATGGGCACTATGAATTCACGGTAATGCCGTTTGGACTGACTAATGCCCCTGCTGCTTTTATGGACTTAATGAATCGGGTATTCAAGGAGTTTTTGGATCAGTTCGTCATCGTCTTCATAGATGATATTTTGGTGTATTCAAAGAGCCCCGAGGAACATGAGGTACACTTGGAAAAGGTTCTACGAACGTTAAGAGAGCATGCACTGTACGCTAAGTTTAGCAAGTGCGAGTTTTGGCTGAACCGAGTAGCATTTCTTGGGCATGTAATTTCCGGAGAAGGAATCTCCGTGGATCCGGCAAAGATTGAAGCAGTGATGGATTGGCCGAGACCGACGACGGTTACTGAGGTTCGAAGCTTCTTAGGACTGGCAGGTTACTATAGACGATTTGTGGAAAGATTCTCAGCAATAGCCACTCCATTGACAAGGTTGCTTAAGAAGGAGACTAAGTTTGAATGGACGGAGAAGTGCGAAGTGAGCTTTCAGGAGTTGAAGCAGAGATTGACGACTGCGCCAGTGCTAACGATCCCTTCAGGACCGGGAGGATATGAGATTTATAGCGATGCTTCGCTCAAGGGATTGGGATGCGTGCTAATGCAACATGGAAGGGTGGTTGCTTATGCATCGCGTCAGTTAAGGCCTCATGAGATGAACTACCCAACTCACGACTTGGAATTGGCAGCAATTGTTTTCGCACTTAAGATTTGGAGGCACTATTTATATGGAGAAAGGTTCCAAATTTATACGGACCATCAGAGCCTCAAGTATTTATTTTCGCAGAAAGAATTGAATATGAGGCAAAGGCGTTGGATGGAGCTTTTGAAGGACTATGACTGTGATATTTTGTATAATCCCGGAAAACCCAACCGGGTAGCGGATGCCTTAAGCCGGAAATCGAGCATCGCGCAATTAATAGTCAAAGAGTGGATTTTATTGGAAAAAGCGCGAGACTCAGAGTTTAAGTTCGAGGTAGGACGCCTCTCCAGTTTGGTGGCAACGTTAAGGATTGAACCGGAAGTGCAAACCAAGATTAAGGCGTTACAGTCTACGGACCCTGAGATTCAGAAAATTCTGGAGATGGATGGCACTAAGAGGAAATCGGACTTCCAAGCGTCCGAGGACGGAATTCTTAAGTTTCGAGGACGGTTGTGCGTGCCAGATGATTTGGAGCTTAAGGAAGAGATTTTATCGGAAGCTCATAGGAGCAATTATAGCATTCATCCGGGCAGCACGAAAATGTACCAGAACCTTCGACAAAGATTATTGGTGGAATGGAATGAAGGTGGATGTAACCAAGTATGTGGCCAAGTGTTTGACGTGCCAACAAGTGAAGGCACAGCATTGTAAACCTGGTGGGATGTTGCAACCGTTGGAAATCCCAGAATGGAAATGGGAGCATATTACGATGGATTTTGTAACGGGATTGCCAAGAAGCCAGAGGAGACACGACTCTATTTGGGTGATAGTGGACAGATTGACCAAGTCAGCGCACTTCCTGGCAGTGCGAAAGGATTTTGAACTAGAAAAATACGCAGATTTATATGTACGGCAGGTAGTCCGATTGCATGGAGTACCGGTATCGATCACTTCGGACCGTGATTCCCGGTTTACTGCGAATTTTTGGAAAAGTCTGCAATTGGCCATGGGGACTAAGTTGCAATTCAGTACGGCCTATCATCCTCAGACGGACGGCCAGTCTGAAAGGACGATTCAGACATTGGAAGACATGCTGCGAGCATGTGTTTTGGATTTTAAAGGTGGTTGGGAGGAACAGCTGCATTTAGTCGAATTCGCCTATAATAACAGCTTTCAGCAGAGTATTGGGATGGCGCCGTTTGAAGCACTTTATGGCAGAGCGTGTAGAACACCGTTGTGTTGGGATGAAGTGGGGGAAAGAAGTATAACGGGTCCGAGTTGGTTCAACGATCGGTAGAAACAAGAAAGATTATCCGGAAAAGGCTAAGAACAGCTCAGAGCCGTCAGAAAAGTTACGCAGACCGAAGACGTAGACCGTTGGAGTTTCGAGTTGGCGACCATGTGTTTCTTAAGGTCTCGCCGATGAGAGGACTATCTCGATTTGGCAAGAAAGGAAAACTAAGTCCAAGGTATATAGGCCCATTCGAGATTTTGGAAAGGATTGGGATGTTAGCATATCGTCTCGCCTTGCCGCCGAATTTGTCGCAAGTTCATAACGTCTTCCACGTGTCAATGTTAAGAAAGTATGAACCGGACCCGACCCACGTGCTGAACTACGAGGAAATAGACGTGGACGACAGAGTGTCGTACGTGGAAAAACCAGTTCGGATCGAGGATAGAATGGAGCGAGTGTTGCGGAACAAGACAATTCCGATGGTTAAAGTGATTTGGGAACACCATGGAACCGAAGGTGCGACGTGGGAAAGTGAAGAGTTGATGCGACACCAATACCCCCATTTGTTTGAATAGTTGGGTTGGATTGTAAATTTCGAGGACGAAATTTTTATAAGGGGGGAAGAGTTGTGACATTCCGAATTTTGGCCCATAGTTGGGATTTATAAAACGTGTAATTCGTCAGTGTGCTTATAGTAAAATCTCGCCCGGGAACTGATCACTCTCGGTTATTGTTTTAAAATTGAGATTTCGCTAGAATCGCGCTTGATCGAATTTGGCCGTTATTTAGACCCCGAACTTGAGAGTCGATTTTCGGGAGTTTCAGGACGAAATAAATTGGACGGTGTCAATATTATCGTAGCCATCGTTGAGATTGTCAGGAATAATGGAAAAAGGGGAGTTTTTGACCGGGTGCGAATTTGGACTAGTAGACCTCCCTCGATATAGTTTGATTTAATTAATTCGACCTTTGTCCCTTTTTATATGCGAGGCTTATTTTGGACCGGTAGATCGCTTTCGGTTTTGAATTTGGGTCATCGGATCGCATTTAATATTTGATTGAAGTTAATTTTTTTTATTGTTTTTCTCTCTCCTCTCTCCTCTCTCCACCGCGCACGTTCTCTCTCTCTCTCTCTCTCTCTCTCTCTCTCTCTCTCTCTCTTTCTCTCTCTCTCTCTCTCCGGTCACCTTTTCCTCTTGCGCACGTTTTCCCCCCTTGTCAGACTCATCCACTCATCTCTTCCTCTCTCCTTCTTTCTCTTCTTCTTCCCTTCTCTCTCCCTTCTTCTTCCTTCTTCCTTCTTCCTTCGCCGACCGGGTTCCGCTTCGCTCGCCGCCCGGTCAGCCACCTCTCAGCCTGCCCCGTCGCCGCCGCCGCCGCGCCGCCGTCGCCCGACCGAGCCGTGCTGCCGCGCTCGCGACCGCCGCTCGTCGGCCTTATCCGCCTGTCGCCGGCCACATCCCACGCCTGCACGCGAGCAAGCGCTTGCAGCTGCGTCCGCCGTGGTCCGGCGTTGCCGAGCCGTCCGCCGGCCCGTCCTCCGTCGCCCGGCCACTCGAGACGCCGCCGTGCCACCTCCCCCGCCGCCCGACCTCCCCTTTCCCCCCCTTTTCTTTCCTGCGCCTTCCCCGTTTCGAGCTCCCAGCTTCGCTGCCGCCGCGTGCCGCTGTTTCGGCCGCCGCCGCTGCTCCGTCCGCCACCGCCTAGCCCCGGCGACCCTGCCCAGCCAGCCCGAGCGTGCCCCGGGCCGTGGCCAAGCCCGCGCCCTTGCTCGTACGGTTCAGCCGAGGGGGGGGGGGGGCGTCACTGTTCATCCGGGCCCGTCACTGTTCATTCCGGGTACTGTTCATCCGGGCCCGTCACCGTTCATTCCGGAGCACTTTGTTCATCCGGGCCCATTCTTGTTCATTCCGAACACTGTTCATCGGGGCCCGTTCTTGTTCATTCGGACCTTTGTTCATCGGCCCGTTTTTGAGCCCGTGCGGGTTTTTCCCGAGCCAAATTGAAGTAAGTGACTTTCTAAACCCTATCTAGTACTTTGGGTATTTTATGACTTGTCTCGGGTTTAGAACGGTTAGAGCGTGATTTAATTTAATTATATTATGATATGATTGTGCTAATTGGATTGGATAAAATGATGTGCATGATTTGGGTGATCGTGCGTGGCCGACTTGAACGTCGGGTTTGTGGATTGACGTGGTGAGTTGTGAATATGGATGGTTTAATGCAATTGGCGTGAAATTGATTGAATTGAATGGCGTGTGCATGCACATCGATTATAAGCCCGGATTGATCGGAGGGCTACGGACTTGGGACGTGTTGACGGCGGTCCGTGTGAAGGCATGAATGGCCGGTGTGCCAAATGGATGCGGGCTTGAGACGTGTTGACGGTGGCCCGTTAGAGGTGTGTTGGACCGGGACGTATTTACGTCGGTCATTGGAAATTGAGCCCGGATTGATCGGAGGGCTACGGACTTGGGACGTGTTGACGGCGGTCCGTGTGAAAGCATGAATGGCTGGTGTGCCAAGTGGGCCTGAGGCGCAGTGGCGCGGGCAGTGAGAATGGACCTGAGGCGCAGTGGCGCGGGTCGTGAGAAAGATGTTCGGCCACGCATGCGATTTGAGTGTGATTGAAATGTCCGGTTGAGTGTGATTGAATTGGTTGGTTGAGCGTGTGATGGAATTGGTCAGTTGAATGTGTGGTCGAATTAGTAAGATGAATTGCGTGCAAGTGTGGTTGGCGTTTGAGCAATTGCGATGTGCTATTTAGTTACTATTACTGCATTACCATGTTATGACTAACGTGCAGTGTTAGCATGGGTTCGATGGTGAGGTAAGTATAAGGATGCTATTTTATTTTATATGTTATGGGGTAGATGTAGATTGCATGTACGACTTGTCTGGGTACGCATTGGCCTACGTGGGGTATAGGGGGTTGCTTATTGAGACTCGTTCTCACGGTTATTATATAACCATTTCAGATCCGCGACCGTGATCGATTCGGAGATGCCGCCAGAGCTCCACAGGAATTGAAAGATAGATCATTTACCCTGTCTTTTGAGTATATTTTTGTAGAGGAGATAGGCTTGTAAACCACCGCCCCCTTTTGAAAATTGTGGTTTTTAAATTGGTAGCCTGGATTACTGTTTTGTATTAATGACTGCTTTATGTTGTTATGCAATTACTGTTGCGTGCTATCCCTTTGTTATTATTTATTGTCTGGGTTAATTAATTTCGCTTCCGCTTGCCTTTATTGTTGGGTGTTTCGTTTGGGTCGGCGACGCGTCCTGGGACGTCGCGTTCAATACGACCGTGGGAGGGATGTCGCGAGCCCGTTGGGGTTCGGGGCGTGACAATCCGGGCCCAATAATTGTTCATAACAATCCCACTAAATTCCTCGGATTTTATTTCCACTAATCAGTCCTCAATCCAGTCTGAAATACACACTGATACTATCTAAGCCAAATCAAAATGTACCGATAATACCTAAACCATCCGAGAAAAATGCACTAACAGTCCTAATCCGGGTTTAGGAATTTTACTCACTTAATCCGAGGTCACGACGACGGGGAATGGCGGCCGATCACTAGTGAACAGTGAAACCGGCGGCAGAATTCCCGGCGACGGCGTGAACAGTGACCCCGTACGGGACGGGATGAACAGTACTCCCGTACGGGGGGTTGCTACAGTGCTTCCGTACAGCGTTGTACGGACGGGTACGCCCGGTGTTGTACGCGAGGCTGGACAGCTGGGTGGTGACGGAACAGCGATCCGAGCTCCTGGGCTCCAGCCCCCTTTTTGTCGGACGGAAAGAGAAAAAGAGGGAGAAAGAGAGAGAAAGGGAGAGAGAAAGGGTCGGCCAGGGCAAGGCCGAGGCCGAGGGGCCGAGGTGGTCCACGGCGGGGCACGGTGGTCGGCGGCGGTGCTCCGGTGGCCGGCGACGAGCTCCGGCGAGCCAAACAAGAGAGGAAAAGAGAGAAAAATGGGGGAGAAAACTGAAGGGGCTGCTGTTCTGGGGGAGTTCTGGCGTGAGGGTGAGTGAGGAGAGAGATAAAGGTCGACCTGGTCAAAAAGGGCGGCCCTAGGGCGACACGTGTCGCAAATCCGGCGGTTTTGACGAAAATACCCATAATCTAACGGTTTCTATCCGATCTTATCCAAAAAGGGAGGGGTAAAATGGTCAATGGCCCCCAATAATGCAGCTGATAATTATCCATAATTATCCCAAATTATCCCAAAAAAATTCGGACAAAAAATTAGCCCGGGGCAAAATCGTCATTTTTCCTGGTCCCTGTGCGAAATTCCAATTTTCGCACGTACCAACCCCTCCATGAGCGTGGCCAACATAATGTGGTGTCGGAATCGCGAAATTCACTTTCTAAACCCTTGAAAATTGACTGCGAAGTTCCAGGAATAAAATAATATTATTTTTCTAATTTTTATCGAAATTCCAATTTTTGGCCATAACGACTCCTGGTATGCGTGGCCACCCAAAAATGGCGCCGGCTTCGAAAAATAACCTCATTTCGCCTCGAAAAGCAACGCTGGCGTCCCGAGGGGCAAAATCGTAATTTTTTACCCCCGGACCGAAATTCCAATTTTTACTCGTACTAACTCCAAACGTGTGTGGCCAGCATAATATGACGTCAGATTCCCAAAAATAGTCTCTTAAGCCTTCGAAAATCGACATCGAAATCCGGGCCCAATTTCGTGATCAAAACTCGCTCGAGTTTCAATTTCAGGGTCTCTGGCTAACGGGCGGCTGTTTAGGACATACGCGTATCGACCTAGGGTTATTTGAATTACGACGGTCCCGATCATTGAGAGAATGAGAAATTATCATTAGTTCCAAAGGTCACGATCGTTCGGTTCAGGTTCAGGACTGGTTGGCCACGTGCACTTTCGGTCTTGCAGAATCACCTGCGATCCGATTGTACATCGTTGGCCTTAGCTAAACCAAATCCATCACCTTCTCTAAGATTGGCCCGCGTTGGCCCAAAATATTCACTTATCGTATCTCGAGATCGGTGTCCCGTTCACTGTCGAGTCCCTGGTCCACGTACCGTTTCCTAGTTAGCCATACCCCATTGGTTAGTATCCCGAGAGTGATCAGCTCTGGGTGAGACTTACTAAAATGAAATGCGAAATATTGTCAATTTTATTGATCCCGGAATTACGTCGAAATTCGGGCTGTTACAGGTGACCTACAATTCCTAAGCTGGAAACCCCCCACAGCCCCAACCTACTGCGCCAACCCCCAGAGGATCAAACCAACAACACATTTCCAGATTAGGAGAGAGTTTTAAGGTAGTCGCTGCTCTCACTTGCTCTCTAACTTGGCTACATTCTTGAATATCGCAGAAGCAGCAGTCTTGGCTTCCTGCTCATCGGTGATGTCCTTCTCTTGTTGCTCTGCCTCATTATCCTCGATGTTATCGAGGGAACCGGTAAGAGTCGACAGCTCCGAGCCGCTAACAATGTTAATCAACCGTCTCATCGTCCAAGCAGAAATTTTATCCGGCTTTATCTTACGTAGCTTCTCTATGTTCACCTCTTCAAACTTCCTTGCAGCTCCTTTAATATACTTCTTGAGACTTAGCCTCATGCTAAACCTCGAGCTACCCAATTTGTCGGCACTTTCCGCTGGACGCAGGCCGGAAAGGGTCCTTATAACGTGGTGACGAAAGATGTACTCTTGAATGCGATCAAAGAATCTCTTGCATTGAAAAGAAGGAGCAAGCAATTTTATCAGAAATGTTTTGATCAGCCATAAGGCAGCTCCTACAAGACAAGAAAAGAGCGCCCTCGTGACCCAGTTCAGAATCTTGGTCGTGTGTCTCGATCGCTTCACTCCATGGTTTATCAGCCAAACCCAGGCTAAAAGGACCAGACTCAACCAGGCAAACACTTCGGCACCATCCTTCAATGCATAGAGAAAGTACAAAACATTCCTTTTAAGCAGATAGTCTTTCTCAATCAAGAACACCAATATGCTGATCAACCAGTCTGTCACCAAACTACCGCAAAAGATTGCCGACATCAGCAAACACCATCTCCACAATTGCACTTCCCAAATAATTGTATTTTGCAGTCTATGAATGGTTAAACTCGCTATTAGAAGCCCTATGATGCACACAAACGCGACCCACTGAGCCAAAACAACCTTCTTTTTACCCGACATCATTTGGGACTCCTGATTCGCAGTCTTGCACACCTCCTCATCATCTTCCTCCTCTGCATCTGGTGGTGTGTCTGCTGAACCACTTGGAGGCATTCTCAGCTCCGGTTTCCCATGGTCCTTAGTTGCACTAGCACTTGCGTCACTAGGATATGGCGGTTCCATGAATCTTGATTTCAGCTTCGCAAATGAAGACAGCGAGATGGACTTTTTGGTTGGGATATTTGGAAGCTTACTCGGAGTCGGGATTGACTGAGTGAGCTCTTGAGCAGAGGGGCTTGTCACATTGGAAATTTGTGAACTTGATGGGTAATTTTCAAGCTCTATTGGCTGAGTGTTTGGTTTTGGTGGAGAACCTCTGCTTTGACATTCAGGGCCTGAAATCATAAGGATAACGTCATTTGCTTCTTTCTTCTCTAACAAACTTTCATTGACCTCCATAAGTGAATGCCTTTCAGCTCAGAGCTTCTCTAGGAAACAGATGTACTTTATCCCGAAAGTGAATGTTTTAGCTCAATTTTACGCAAAATCAGCGGAAGAAGTCGAAAGGCAAAGGATCAAGAGCAAAAGAGTGAATCAGGAAGAGCTAAACATGGTGAAATGAGTGGGATTTTGCAGGAAGTGGACTAACAATGGGAGGGGGTTTTTTTCGTTCAGTATAGCTTCGCAGGAGGCTCCATTTAAAGGGCTCTTAGAGAAGAGCGCATGAATTTGCTTTGAGAAAACTACTTTATGGTGAAAAGGTAATTCATCTAAGAATGTTTCAGTAAAAAAACAAAGTTAAACAAGAACTGTCAGTTCAAGAAAACTTTGCAAAGCTGCTTCCAACTTTGAGCGATAGTAGATGAGGTTGGACTTTGAAATTACAAGATAACGGAATTTATACCAAATATTAAAAAATTTGATCAGAGGACTTGGAAGTTCAAAACCCACTTTCCAAAGTTCAGGAATCGCATGAAATTACATCAAACATCTACAACTGTTGTACCGTTCAATATTACTTCGCTTGTCTACATTACTAAGTGCAAGAATGTCATAAAAAGTCTTTGATAATGCGATTTTATTTTGGTTTTACAATATTACAACGTCTCGTCATAATCTAATGTTAAACGAAAAATTTAACGATACAACCGTTGTACCATAGAAATCCTTGGAGCGTGTTGGCCCATGCAAGACCTCTTTGTTCCATGTTTTATTCCAAACCTTATGGCCTCGCTAAAAGCTGGATTCCCACTCACTAACCATACTTTTCTCTAGCACAAGCTCCACTCTTAAATTTTTTTTTTTGTCCTATCTCTAACTCTCATCTCTCTCTCTTTGATTTTTGCTTTGCCGCTTGCAGAGCGCGAGAGTCAAATCCTGCACCTGTGATACAGTATCCCCACCACCCCAATCCCTTTACCAGTAGAGCTGCATGCGTATTGGCCACTCTTAATCTCACTCCCTCATACTTTGCATCTCTCTCTCTCTCTCTCTCTCTCTCTCTCTCCACCTGACCATTGTGCACCAGACCAGCTGCCTGACCTCGCGAGTGGACTTCCTGGGATGCGCCAGCCCGTCATCAGGACCGCGCATGATTTAATGACTGATATATGTGCATTTGATCGCGTATACATGCACCCGGTTCATGCCTACGTCTGGTTTCTATGTTTGGACTTTGTCGTGCGATAAAAAGTTCATAGACTTCCCACTTTCTTTTGAGTCCCCATAGCCTATACTTGCGTGATTGTCCTCTGTTCTTGCTTCCATTTGTTTATGAAAATTGTCATTTCATGGACTTGCTGATGCAAACCTTCCAATCAATTACATAAATTGAGGAAGGTAATGTAGCCCCAATGGAATAACCTTCCTCCTTTCCTCCTTTATTCCTACATTAATGGAGATAATGGAAGAGGAATGATACTCGATACTAATCAAACGAGCCCCTCAAAGCTAACGAATTATATATCATTTTGTTGGAATCTCATTCCTTTTTGCTGGGGTTTTGCTTGCTGTAATCCAATTTCCTTGATATCCTATCTGTGGAATTCATGCCTTGTTTCCATAGCTTTCAAATCAAACAAGCTCCTCAAAGCTAGGGAATTATATGCCACGATTCTGTCAGAATCCCATTCCTTGTTACTGGTTTTTGCTTGTTGTAATCCCGTGTCCTTGATAATCCTGTTCGGAGGTTAAACTTTATTCCAGAAAGGTGGGAATTCGATTCCGATCAATGGCAGTTCCATTTCGAACTCTTATTTTAGAGTGAACCAAACATGAGGGGAAGTTACAGCACACACGTCTTTTCTTCGCATAAATTCCACGGAAATTGTGCAGGAACGCGAATCTTTCAAGAGAAAAAATAATGAAGATGACAAGTGAAATTTTATATGGAAAACCCTTTCAAAATCAAAAAGCGATAACTCATTTGGAGCATATATATGCTTCAAATTCGGGTTCGTTGATTTATCAATAGATTGTGCTCAAACTTCGCCGCTATGACCCAGGTTTGTGTTTTTGTTGTTCTATAATATATGGTTATTATTATAACCAATTTACTTACTTCATGCATTTGTTGGTAAGATATCGAAGTAAAACAAGGGGAATGTGACATAGAAAATTTAGGAATGAAGTGGACTATTCATTCCCACCTTGAATGTACGACAGGGGCAAAATTCTATTGTCTCATGCCCAATAATACCGTTTTTCATTTTTTTTTTTTGGTAACTTTCAATAAGTATTGGAAGTGTCAAAGATATTGTTGGTTGAAAAGACGGCCGGTTTTTTAAAATTACTAAACATTTATAAAATTATTAGCTATGTTTACAATTTGCAAATCGGTAATTTTGTTAGCTTACAAACTTTTATTTACACAGCTTACTGACACTTTTAATTTACTAACTCTTATATACAATTACCAAAATAAATTAGAGTGATCTACAACTTTTATTAAATTAAATTATTAACTAATTTTTTTAATATCAATTCTCATTTAAGTTACTTATTAAAACTTATATGTTTTTTTTTCAATTTTACAATGTTTTTTTTCAATCGAATTATCAATTTTTATTTGTCTCAATTAGCAACTCTTTATATTTAGTTACTCTTTTTAGAGATTACTAACTTAATTTAGCTTTAGTCACCAACTTATCTCTCGTTAGATTACCATCTAGTTAATATTTGAAATATCAAACCGGACCTACCAGTTCGACTGACTACCAGCTAGGTGACGGTCCGGTTCACACCTTTATACCATAGATGGTCAAAGCCGGTCAAGAACCAACCAAATAGGTCAAAACCAGCCTTGCCGATCAAACCACTTCAGTTTGAACCGGGTCGGACCAGTCCATTTTTTCAAATTGTTGAACTTCGTAACAAAAAAGTTGTGTTGTAGAGGGCATGGTTCGAACCTCTAACCTCTTCATTCATTAATTCATTTTACCAATCAAAACTAGGAGGAGCTTTTCCTCCATAAATGGCAAACAATTCATTTATCTTTCTCAAAGAAGATTTTAATTAGCACATGGTGAGATTCAACCCCATGACCTCGAAAATAATTGGACAGGACTGTACCAACTCAACTTTGGGGAAAGACTTGTAAGGCATGCACTATACATATCAATTATTTTTCAAGCTACCAAATTTTCCGATTAAACTGCATATGGTTCACCTTGCTTGTATGGCCTTCTGTATGGTTTTTAAAAACATTGCATCTAGTAATGGCATTATCCGCTTTTATTTGAGTTACTTCTCAACATTTATTTGGCCTTTTTCTATTAATTTACTAATTATTTCTTGTCATTTAAAAACTTTTATTGTGTTTCTTAGAAACGCTTTAAATTTACCAACTTTTCGTTTAAGAAAAAACCAACTTCAATTTAAGAGACTCCTCAACTTTTTGCTGATTAGATTCCCTATTAATTTCAAGTTACCAACTCTTAGTTGAGTTATACTTACCAAATTTATTTTTCTTTCAATTACCAACTATGATTATCTTTACCAACTTTTACTTACCTAACATGTAACAACACTGCCCCAGTTGTCGACAAGAACCACAACACTACCCTCGAGTGTCGCCGGATCAAATTTCCGGCCTCACTTTTTGGAGAATCTATCATTGCTCCTTCGCCTCAAATTGCTCGAGGGAGAGAACATTCTCCGGTAACATCAAATGATTCACGCCTCTCTCTCTCTCGCCTCATTAAATATGGTCAACCTATTTTCAGTAATGTATAAATCTTGACCAATCATTAGCTCATCTATTAATACTCCTCGATTGGTGATTAATATGTTGATAAGGACGTTCTTAGCAGAGACGTTGCGTTAACGTCAACTCATAAAGTCATACATAACATGCTTGTCCTCTCTCGTAGTTGCACGCATGAAAATTTAATGATGTCACTATCGTAGGTTTATGTCGCACGTAAATAATTAGGGTCATCCGCTGTTGAGATTAGGGTACTGCGACAAGCTTGATTAGCTCGCAGCTCTCACAATTTGAAATATCTCACGTTGTGCTTTAATACAATTAACCCATCATTAAGGTTTACTTAATTAACCTACGTGGCAATAGCCAACCTTCACCTTGTGCTTTGATCAGATGAACTCGAATTGGAGCATGTGCGCAAGTTGTTGCAAAATGACAAGAAAATTATTGTATAGGACTAATGTTTAAGCTAGAAAAAATCCCATTGATCGACTAATGATTTAATTCAAAAAACCCCGTCAAATTTTGTAAGCTGGCTTAGTAAATAATGTCCGACTAATTAGAAGCTTCAGTTTAACATGCAAACTGATTTTCAGGGGTTCTTTAAGTGTAAATATTATTAGTTCAACTCCGGTTTTTTGCGATTACAAGATATCTAACGTGATCGCTTTCTTCTTACCGATTTCGTCGATAGATAATTATGTGTCATATAAGAATCAACAAATATATTCTTAAACTATAATTACCTTAAATCTCTAACCAAAAACTCTCATCATGGTGACACGTGCCACGGCGCCCGATATGGAAGTATGCTGCTCGGAGCTATCTTTAACCATCTCGTTAAGATAAATTCCATTTCTTACGGCATATGCAAATGGTATAATCTTGTTCTAGAAGATTTCAATTTTTGATTATATATTGTGATTTGAAAACAAATTTGTCCTCATGTCATTGACATTTATCCTCAACTTGCTGCCAGATCAATTGCTTGATTGGATAAGATGCAGAAGCCATCAAATAAAAAATAGATGAGAGAGAGCGAGTGAAGTTGCCGTTAAGGCAAAATGCATTTCTTGTGAATTAATTTTAGTTTCACATATGTAATTCAAGAACGCTCTCTCTTTATTCAGTATGCAATTCGGCTCATTCATAACCTCTTCACCATCCTAGAAATTTATCGAGAGCCGCTCTTTATCTAAGCTCTTGCTCCAGCAATCACTCCTCGCCCTTATCAGACCTGGTCACCACAACCAATGAGGGTCCACAGCCCTCGATTGGAGTTGGTGAGGGGGGCGGGCGAGGGCCCTTGCTAAGTGGCGGCAGCGGCGATGTAGCTCGCTGCCACCATTGAGGGTCAGCTAGCCCTCCCTGAGTAGTGGTGGCGATGCAGATCACCGCCGTTAAGCGAGGGCACAAGTGCCTTGCCTGCTCCAGGCGAGGGCAACGGGCTCTCGGCAGTGGTTCGGAAGGGGTCGCTGCCCTTACAACGACCACAACAAGGGTCCCAACCCTACTTTTCCATCTTTTGAATGCCAATCACGCAAAGCATGTGCACGTTTGCTGGTCACTAAGAGCTTAAAAGGTTGACCAGCTAAAGAGAAAACTAAAACAGAATTAAATGATCAGAGCAAAACTATAGTGAAATCTGGTCACTCTCCGCTTTATTCGATCCTCTGTTATTGGAGACTTTCAGTCTACATATAGAGGTCATTGCAATTCTCACGCAAGGTAATTTGTGATCAAGCAAAGAACATAGTCACGCACTTTCTTTGCCAAAAAAATTCAAAGAAGAGCAGAAAAAAGGCAGAAATGAAGTCCCATCCTCACATGCTTGCAGATTACTAGGAACGCGATACTCCTCGAGTCGTCAAAACTGTGCACAGTGGCAGCTGCCGACCCCGTCTAACTGAGACGAACTTACTGAGGAAGCACGCATTACTTGAGACAGAGTTCTACGAAAATTTTCTTCAGCTCCAGCACGAGCTTTGGTCCTTCTGGTGGCATCTTGGAAATTCATCCTGTGATAGACGTGGAGAGCCCACCTTCAAGACCTTCAAGTTGCCAACGTCCACAATCTCCTTATTAACAACGCTGGGATCCGGATGCCAGTGTTTCAGCTTGCTGTCCAAGTACCTGAAGGCTTAATCAATCAGTACTTGCACCTTGTAAAATACTAGGGCAGTTCTCAAATGAAAGCACGCGCACATAGACCGGAATTTCCAAAACTCCAAGCAGCAGCTTCAAAAGCCAAAAGCAGAGGATGCTTATGATGGGTTTGAGTTCATCTGATGCATAAGCCAATAAGCTCATCATTATAACCACGAATGGAAAACTTAACTATACACAGTTTTGTATTTACACTTACAAATTGTGAGGCGAGACATTTAATGCCCGAAAAGGGAGATTCAGGAGTAGCATATGGCATACTGTTTTACTTTATCTTGCAAATCTTCAAGGCTCTTCTTTTAAGTGGAGAGAAATCGACCGTGAACTCCACGGAGTCGCTTCTGTCCAGGCTCCAGTTGAAATTGCCGATGGGTTTACAGATCACAACGGCATTCGAGTAAGATATCTTTTCACCGATGTTTCCCAAGAAGATAGTTGTTAGGATATTCATCTTTTCAACCTCCATCTATGATGAATCAATAAGTCAAGACCAATGTGAAATCTGTACAAACCAGTCCTGCAGAGTCATATAGGCTTGTTCATTCACCTCTACCCCATCGACCACACAGCGGTCTTTCACATCAAACGGATGCATCGCAAATACAAACACGACGGCTCCGAACAAGTCTTCGGCAGCGTCCCCATTAATGAGTGTGTAAACCAAAAGCTGAGACGAAATGAAAATGAGGAAAACGAGAGTCAAGAATTTTGTCAGAAGCAACCACAGAATGATGACCGCAAAACTGCTGAAGCTAGGTTGTTCAGGTCCTCGATGGCTGCATTCGCATCCTTTAAGGCGCGAGTGAGTGATTTCCAGTCAAGACTGACATTCACCTACAGACGTGAACTCTATAATTCAGATCATGTCCTTAATGATTTCCAGTTCTTTCAGCACAAAAAGTCTCCTCAATTTCAGTTTGGTACAAGCTGCATAGAATATTTGTTTTGGAAGCGAAGCTCTACATTAGTCAAAACCTAAGTGATACAATAGGCACTTACTAGCCATCTCTTTTTTTTTTTTTTATCAAAAGAAAATTTTATTCATTTGTTATAATCAAACATCATATAGACATAGAAAACTTCTAAGCAAAGAAAATCCCAAAAGAGCTATAATATAATAATAATAAAAAAACAGAAAACAAAAGAGTGTAGCTTGAAACTCTCATCCCAAAAGATCACATCTATCACAACATCGGCTTGATGGCCGATTACCGAAACCGTCACTAATAGGCACACGCTTAGATCTTCCCCTCCAGAAACTATGGCTTGCAGTGCACCTAGGTTCGGCGTCCTCGGCACCATGGCCATATGGAGACAACGACAACAACAGCATGTTGAACCACCACATATCAAACGCATTTAAGAAACTCCAAGACCTAAATTTAGATCGAGAAAGAAAAGCTCTCAAATTTAGATCTACACCTAAATCAGGAGGTGAGAACTTTCGTTAAATCTTAGAGAAGTCATAGACTCGCGTCGCAGACATCCTGCTGGTTGGGCTGTGTGACGACATTCTCACAAAATTATCAGCTACAAGTAGATTTATTCACCACGACGAGTAAAGAAAAGCAACTATAACGAGCAAAAGAAAACGCCAAACAAGGTGAAGAAAGACACCCAAATTAGATCAAGAGAGAAAAAAATAGGAAATCAAGGCCTAAAAAAGAAAAGCATAGCAAAACAAGCTCTCAGCTTCAGAAATTGAGGCTGAGAGCCTTTAAAGTAGGGGTGAGCGGTTCCCGGTCCGATTCGGTCCAACCCAAGAACTGGGAATCGGATTGGGAGGACCAGTTCCCCATTTCTAGGACCGAGGACCGGACCGACTAGTCTTGGGACTGTGGACTGAATCGGACCGGTCCGGTCTAGTTTGGTTCCGATGAGACTAATCACTTATAGATAAAAGCAAGAGGAAATTGGGGAAATTAAATTATGTTTTCTATTTTTTTCAAAAATTTTAAAAAGTAAATAAATATTTATGAAAAAAATAGAAAAATATATTTTTATCGGTTCTGTCTTGTCGGTCCGGTCCGGTCCGGTTCCCACCCTAGAACTGGGAATCGGACCACCCGGAAACCAGTTTCACTTTTAGGAATTGGAAACCGGACAGATATTCCCAAGAACCGGACCAAATCGGTCGGTCTAGTCCGGTCCGGTCCGGTCCCGATTTGGACGGTCCATTTTGCTAACCCCTACTCTGAAGTTGAAAGCCTGCAGGTGCGATTGCTTTAAATGAGAGTGTTTTTGGGAGAGAGAGGGTTGCCGACAGAGAAATTAGGGTTTTAGAGGAGTGTGGCCGAATTTGGAGAGAGAGATATAGAACTGGCCATTTCTTGAATAACATCCTCTTGATCTTCCGAGCTTTTGCCACTTTGGGAAACAAAGAGATGAATTTCTCGACGCGTTCCTTCTTCTTGAAAGCCCAAGAGGTCCTCCTCGTCGATAAACCTAGTAAAAGCAGAAAACAGGATTCAGCGACAAACTCATCAACTTTCGTTTGAATTACTTCTCGACATGTATTTGATTGTTTTTAATTTGACAACTTTTCTTAGTGTTTACAAACTTTTATTTGTATTTCTTAGGAATACCTTATACTTACCAACTTTTTTAAAGAAATTACCGGCTTTAATTAAAGTGACTTGATAACCTTTTTTTATTAAATTACTCACTACTTTTAACTTGCCAACTCTTATTTAAATTACTTACCAAGTTTATTTTTCGTTCAATTACCAACTGTTCCTATCTTTACCGATTTTTATGTACCTCACATGTAACAACTGCGAGTGTCGTCGGCTCGAATCTTCGTCCTTACTTTTCGGAGAACCTATCGGTGCTCCTTTGCCTCACATGCTTGAAGGAGAGAATATTCGCCTGTAACATCGAATGATTCACCCCCCCTCTCTCTCTCTCTCTCTCGCCTTATCATACATGGTCAACCTATTTCCAGCATTGTATAAAGCTTGACTAGTCATTAGCTCATCCATTAATACGCTAATAAGGACGTTCTTTTCTGGGGAAAACTAATACAAAAGACTGACCTTATGTCGCATCTATAGAGACGTTGCGTTAACGTCGACTCGTGTATAATATGCTTTGTTCTCTCTTGTAATTGCATGCATGAATGAAATTCGATGACGTCACTGCCGTAGGTTTATGTAGCATGTAAATAATTATGGCCGACCGCTGTCCAGATTAGAGTACTGCGATGTACTTGATTAGCTCCACGGCCTCTCGCGATTTGAAATCTCTCACATTGTGCTTAATATAATTAACCTGTCATTAAGGCCTTAATGACATACTTAATTGACCTATGTGGCAACAGCCAACCTTCACCTTTGTGCTTCGATCAGATAAGCTCGATTTCGAGCATGTGCGCAAGTTGTTCCAAAATGACAAGAAAATAATTGTATAGGACTAATGTTTATGCTAAAATTCCAATGATCAACTAATTATTCAATTCCGAAAGACCAACCCCGTCATATTTTGTTAGCCGGCTTAGTATATGACATTCGACCAACAAGAATCTTCGCTGTAACGTGCAAACTGATTTTATATCTTTAGAAATTCTTCAAGTGTAAGTGGTCCGGTTTTTGGCAATTCCAAGATACTTCGCATGGTCTACTTCATCTTATTGACATGATAAATCAAGTCAATCATTATTTTCATAGATATTCATGTGTCATATAAGAATCAACAAATATATCTCTAAATTCTAATTATCTGAACTCTCGGGCCAAAAACTCTTATCGACATGACACGTGCCGTAACCGATAAGGAAGTATGCTATCTCAAAGCCATCTTTCACCGTCCCCTTAAGATAAATTCCATTTTTTACTGCATATGCAAAGGGTACAAGAAGAAGATTCTCGATTTGTTGATTATGTATTGTGATTTGAAAACTAGATTGTCCTCACGCAATGACATTTATCCACAGCTCGCTGTACCAGATATTATCAATATGGGTGAGCTTCCAGATCACTTGCTTGATTGGATCATTGGCAAAAGTCACATCAAATAAGAAAAAAAAAATTGAAGAGAGAGAGAGAGAGAGAGGCTCAATCATACTCAAAGTCACACATAGCATAGCATAGCAATGTTCATCACCGTCTAGTGATTGTACCCTTCTTTGTCCTCGCTCGTTCAGCCAATAGATTGTAATCTCCTCCTCCTCCTGCGATGCCACAACCACCACGGCTTTCAGATTAGCTACCAAAGTTCATTATAATCGTATAATAGCACCAACATCAGCTACGCGATAAACAAATGTAATCCCCCTCTATAGTTTAATCTACACCCCGCTTGGCACTCTTATAAGCTCTTCATACATCGTCGTCATAGCCGGAATCCCTTCCTACCCCCAACCACCATACCGGATGTCCAACCTCCCTACACACTGCCGCTGCCTCCTCAACTGCTGGTGCTGCCGCCCCCGCCCCCACCGTTGAAGTCCAATTTGCCGATGCTGTACTATGGGCTAGTCGTGGTGGGGACGGCTGCCCTCGTGCTGGCCTTGTACAACCTCATCATCATCAAGTGGTGCACCAGCCGCTACCAGTCCGGCCGGAGGGCCGAGCGGTTCGTTGAGTTCGCGGCGGCGAGCCGGAGCTTCGAAAACCCTAACCGGAACCTGTTGTCGAGCTTCAAGTACAAGAAGGATGCAGCGGCGGCGGCTCAGGAACCCGGGAGCGAGTATGAGTGCGCGGTCTGCTTATCGGTCTTTGAGGAGGGCGAGGAAGTGAGGCAATTGCCGCGGTGTAAGCATTCGTTTCATGTGTCGTGCATTGATATGTGGTTGTACTCTCACTCCGATTGCCCGCTCTGCCGCTCGCCGGCGCACCCGCTGTCGCTACGGCCCCGGTTGCAGCCGCTGCCGCCGCTGCTGCCGCCGGAGAGCGCGCCGGAGAATTCCCGGGAGGGGCTGTTGGAGTCGGGCGTGTCAGTTTGAGGTCCTTGTATTTTTGTAGGTTTTGTTGTTTCTTTCCATTGTAGAAAATGAAATTTTTGTTCTTTTTCACTCAATGAATGATAAAACGTTGTTGATATTCGGCTGTGGGTCTTTTTCTTGCCGTCGATGGGAATCTGATGTGGGTTAAAACTTAGGACGATGATTACGAAGAAAATTGAAATAACATTATTTATTACAAGTTGGGTAAGTTTTTATATGTAATTAAAAGTAAATTTCAAATGTTTTTTTGCAAATGGGTAAATTTGTTGCTGAGGAAATGATTGGGTGAAATTGGTAAAATTTCACTTTCACCTCCCTCCCAAGAAACAATGGAAATTGAAAAAAATAGGATTATGGTACTGGAAGTATAAGCATCTCTCTCTCAATGAATCAATCATTTCAACTTTTGTTTGATTAGACGACTCTTTTGAAACCGATGAATTGAACTATGTACATTTCTTTCACCTTTGTCTCTCGGATCTACAAGTTAGTCGTGACAATTTTCTAACATTTTTATGTCTAATGAATGATCCACACGAATGTTAGGGATGGAAATGGCACGGGTGTAATCAGATACCCAATCCATCCAAACCCTAATGAAACGTAAACGTGTTTTGAATTTTGAGTAGCGAGATGGGTTTGGGATCTATTATCAAAATCCTTATAAGGTTTGAGATGGATTTGGGATTTTATAGGTAGGAAATCCGATATCTCAAACTCGATATGTTCTCATTATTTTATTTCTATATCGTCTTAAGGATATTTTATTTTATTTTATCTGTAATCGTCTTTAGGTTGGCTATATAGCAAATGTACATTACTATTCCAATTATAACAGAGTTTGGAACATTTTTTAGACTTACTTAACAGATAAACTAAAAACCTAAGCTCGATAAATTATTGACCAAGCTACTCTTACTCTATTACAATACTTAGGGTGCATATGGTAACGTTTCTATTTCTGGAATAATTTCTTTTTAGAAATAGTTTTTTCTATTTCTATTTCCTGGAAGAGTTTCTGAGCAAAATAATGCGTTTGGTAACTGCACAAAATTTCTATTTCTAGAACAGAAATGTGTTTGTTAACTGCACAAAATTTCTATTTCTGAAATAGAAAAAGAACAGAAATGCGTTTGGTAACTGCACAAAATTTCTATTCCCAATTTTTTGCATTCAAATCTATATCTTTTATTTAACTATAAGTACAAGTTATAACTGAAAAAAAATCAATAAGCATGATTTATTGGTTTGTCTAATCCTTTTTAGGGGTTTAAAACCCTTTTTAATCCCTAAACTAAGGAATCTTCAAAAATACCACTTGGGCACCTCAAAAATTTAAATTTCACTCAAAGTGGGTGGCCACAGGTATTCTAAGGGTGCGAATGGTAACCATTCTACTCCAGAAATCAAATTCTTGCCAGAAATTGATTTCTGGAATTCTTGCCAGAAATTGATTTCTGGAGGAGAAATCTGTTTGGTAAAACATGACTAATTCTGCTCTAGAAATTGATTTCTGGAACAGAAATCTGTTTTGATTTGTTGATTTTTTTTGCACCTAAAAAAATTTAAATTTTACTTAAAGTGGGTGGCCACAGGTATTATAAGCCATTTTGTAAAGTTTTGAAATTTTTGATTTTTTTAATTTTTTTTGGACACCTAAAAAAATTTAAATTTCACTTAAAGTGGGTGGCCACAGGTATTCTAAGCCATTTTGTGAAGTTTTTAATTTTTTATTTTTTTTTATTTTTTTGGGCACCTCAAAAAATTTAAATTTTACTCAAAGTGGGTGGCTACAGGTATTCTAAGCCATTTTGTAAAGTTTTAAAATTATTTATTTATTTTTTATTTTTTTTAACCTAAAAAATTTAAATTTCACTCAAAGTGGGTGGCTACAGGTATTTTAAGCCATTTTGTGAAGTTTTGAAAATTTTTATTTTAATATTATTTTTATTTTTTTTGGGCACCTCAAAAAAATTAAATTTCACTAAAAGTAGGTGGCCACAGGTATTTTAAGCCATTCTATGAAGTTTTGAAATTTTTGATTTTTTTTGGGCACCTCAAAAAATTTAAATTTCATTCAAAGTGGATGGCCACATGTGTTTTAAGCTATTCTGTGAAGTTTTGAAATTTTTTATTTTTTATTTTTTTATTTTTAAAATTCACAAAATTTCATATTTTCCCGAAATCTGACTTTTTTTTTTATTTTCTGGAAATTTTTATGAATTTTTCTAGAATTTTTCAATTTTTATGCTTTTTCTGAAAAAAAAATTATGAGAAAATAGGGAGAATGCATTCCGGAATCAAGAAGCTAAAAAAAGTAGCTTCTCTTTTTCTTGCCAAAAACTCATTCCGGAATCAAAAATGCATTCCGGAATCAAGAATGCATTCTGGAATAAAGTATTTTTAACAAACGCATTTTTATTCCAGAATGCAAAAATCGCTCCAGAATGCATTCCGGAAATTTTTTAACAAACGTCATTCTATTTCGGAATGCATTCCGGAACAGAATTTTTATTCCGGAATGCATTCCATGCGCACCCTAAGCCATTATGTGAATTTTTTTTATATTTTTTTGGGGTAAAATTTATTAAAATTTTTTACTTTCCCTAAATCTATTTCTTTTTACTTTTCCGAACATTTTTTATGAAATTTTTTAAATTTTTTCAATTTCGGAATTTTGCAAATATTTAATGGTTTTCTGAGTTTTTCTGATTTTTATGGATTTTCTGAGAATTTTTCTGATTTATATGAATTTTGGGAATTTTTTATGGGATTTTTCTGAAATTTTTCTAATTTTTATGAATTTTCGGAATTTTTTAATTTATTCTAAGCCATTATGTGAATTTTTTATTTTTGTTTTTTTTGGGGAAAAGTTTATTAAAGCTTTTTACTTTCCCGAAATTTGTCTCTTTTTATTTTCTAGAAAGCTTTTTATGAATTTTTTAAAAATTTTTCAATTTCGGAATTTTGCAATTGTTTATGATTTTTTGGAGTTTTTCTGATTTTTATGGATTTTCTGAGAATTTTTCTGATTTTTATGAATTTTTGGAATTTTTGGAATTTTTATAATTTAATTAATTTTTTATAATTTTTTTATTATTTCCGCCGAGAATGGACCGGACCGGTGCTTGAGACGGTTTGCAGATGACGGAGGATGGAGGAGGAGCTGAGGTCGCGACTTGAGGTGTGACGCCCCGACCTCGGGGTCATTAACGTGACGTCCCGTTCATTATTATCTTTCTTTAAATACAAGCGGAAGCATATCTCGAGACAATCACATTTAAAAACAACAGCGGGATTAAGACAAACAGCATCATGAGAAAACCTTATATTTATAGGACACGCAAACATATTTTACAAGCCAACTTAGCCGATTTTAGCCATTTATACAACAAACGTTATGGCTTGGGTGTCCTAAGCCCACTACTTCGGGTTCACAGCTCCGAGCTTTCCCCGAACTCCAACATGGCTCAAACTCCCCCTATCGCCGCTGTCCATTCGACCATCCTATGAACCTGAGAGCGAAAAACGGGCGATGAGTCGGGGAGACTTAGCAAGTGAAAACACTAATATCAAGCGAGGATATATCAATCGCCGTTAACATAAGTCAGCCCTTACCGTACCCGCATCGATGGCAGATCAATAGCAAAGTTCAAACAAGAGAACATCACGCATGGCCACATCGTGCACACTTTACAAACCAAGGCTCGGTTCTATCTTAAAACAACATCAAACATGAAACATGATCAAATCGAGAAAAGAACCAATTACGACCAACCAAACAACCGAGAAACGGTCCAAGCAAACCACGTCACAACGCATCTCAACATCCTTTTCCGATATTAGGGAATTCACTTACACAACAATTAAACAAGAACTAGAGAAAACGAGGCGTGTGAAGGACACGTGAGTCTCGGCAATTCTCGGGCGATTCTTGGTGGTTCTCGGGCTTAAACACGAACACTCGGGCCTTGCATAAGGCTTCCTCACTCGATCAAACCACAAGAGAGAGACACGGGCTAGTCGGTAAGCTTTTTCTCTCTTTCTTTCTTTCTTTTTCTCTCTTTCTCGGTCATGAATACAAAGCAAGAAATAAGAAAGAAGGTTGGCCGGAGCTCTCGGGCGTGGAAATGGCTTGAGGGAGAGGAAGGGGGGGGGGGGGGCTTCACTTGAGGCTCTCCCTCTCTCTCTTTCTTTCTCCCTATTAATAGAAGGCTTTTCTTGGTCACTACTCCAAGCCATCAATGCATGTCATCATGGAGGGCCCTAAAGTCTAACTTAATTAATACAAGCCATTAATGATCCTTATCTCTTCCTCTCTTTCTCTCTCGGCAACTCTCTCTCTCTCTCTCTCTCTCTCTCTTTGGCCGAATGGCCCTCTTCTCACGGCTCCCCCTTGGCTTGGCCGAATGGCCTTGCCTTGTGCCCCATAATGATAGGGCCTCCAAAGTCTAAGGTCATTAATGCTTGTTATCATGAAATAGGGCTTCTAAGTCAAGGGCCATTTAATGGCATTAATGAAACTTAATGATGGAAGCTTGAAGGAGAAGCTTTAACTTGGTCAAGGCTTCTAGGTTCTTCTACCAATATCCCGAACCGTGTACTCCCTAGAACCTTCTGACTTTGCTGGTTTCTCACGTAAATGACTCGGGCCAATCGGGTCACACAAAATAGACTAATCGGCACTACAATCACAACCCACATCATAAACATCTAACTTATTTTCCGAGGGTTTTCCACGACAAAACACGTATAATAATCTCGTTCAACCCAAGGTTCAGCACGGGAATGTCTTCAAATATCACCAAAAGACATCAAGTCGAGATTTCAACGTTCTCATATAGAAATTGATAAATCTTTGAAATCTGACAAAACCGGACAGCTTTGCACTGTTCACGAAATCGGACTTGAAAACATAGTAAATGGACTCCGGAAATTCTCAAATTTGAATATGTCATAAACAAGGCCTTAACAAACATTTTTCATCAAGAACATAAAATCTGAATCTCTCTGTAAACACCATTTTTAGTAGCTCAAAGACAGACTAAAAATAGTTCGCTGGAACAGCATTCTTGTTTCTCAAAGTAAGCTCTGTCCAGAATCCAAATCATCTCGTAAAATTCCCAAATTTATATATGTTATAGAAAAGGACATTCTAAACAAATTTTGTGAAGGAAACTTTTCCAAAATCGGCCCACAAAATCTTGTAGAAAATAAATACGGTGTGAACATCACCGAAATACCCATTCTGGGCAGTTTCACACGGTCCGAAAATCAGGACATCGTACCACTCATATCAACTCCAAAAATTCTGAAATTAAATTATGTAAAACTTCAGAATGTTTGGAACAACTTTCAAGAAGAAAGTGTTTGGAAATTCGGATCACAAAAGTCTCCCCAAAAATAACAAAACGAACGGGTACAAAGGATCCAAACTGGATTTTCCAAAACAAGATAAAACAATTTAGTTCTGATTGGAAAACCACCAAACTTAAACCCTAGTCATTTCTGAGGGACTGACATTGAGGATATTACAATTTACCTGCGGCTTCCCAAGCCCAAAAATCGCGATGTGACATGAGGACCGGACCTTTCTATTTCTATTTTTATTTCTAGGAACAAAGAAGTAAATTTTTTCTACTTCTTATTTCTGCTCCAAATCTATTTATTGGCCACTTTTCTATTCCAGGAAATAGAAAAATAAAATGCGTTACCAAACGGATTTCTATTCTTTTTTTGTTCCAGGGAACAGAAGAACAGAAAAATAGAGAAACAGAAGCGTTACCAAACGCGCCCTTAGGCTCCATTTGTTTCGAAAAAAATATTTTTTCTTATTTTTCGACGGTTAAATCGCTTAGGAAAATGAGTCAACAAAAAACTTATGCTTAAATTTAGAAAAATGATTTCCTCTTTATAAAATCGAAAATTATTTTCTAAAATATGACTATATATCGACGTTTGGACTAGAAACTTGCCGTTGGGCACATAAATTCTAACGCTCTTTCCCGAGTACCCATCATGGGCGTGCAACCCCAGTGTACTTGCTTGGGTCCCCCATTGCTAGGCCTGAATCCACCAAGGTTGGATACGCGACCCAGAGTACTTGCCCAAGTCCCCGACACTCGTGCCCAGATCCATCAAGGCCAGGCCCAAGACCCTAGTGCCAGTGCCCGGACTTGGGTCTATCGAGGCTAGGCCCAAGGCCCCGGTGCCCATTCTCGTGCCTGATGCCCACTTAGCGGTAGATCTTATTTATAAACCACCAACATGGACTCTTTCTTCACATGTGAGACTCTTGCATATCACCAAAGTATAACTATCATGAATTTTTTTGACCTTGATCGATTTGAACATTGGAGTAACATATGTCGTCAATACATAGAAATCATCAATTAAACACATTACATATATACCATCATAGTCAGAAGAAGACTTGTTTCAATATATTCTACTATTGGTTGTGCATGCTTGCTTGAATATGTGCATAGGCGCTTAGGTCACGCATTCACCCTCTAGACCCGTTTGATTTCAATCTTGATTTTACTTATTTTTGGCCAGATTCATCCCATCTCGGTTAAAAGAACACAAAAAGCAAACCCATCAAAGTCCCACGCCACGTCAGCTGCTCCAAACCCAACCCCGACCCAAGTGCCACGTCATATAGAAAGCACCAGCTGAACACTTGCTGGACCGCCCCACACCCAAATCCTTCTCTCATGATATATATTTTTAAATTGGGCAACAAAAACAAAAACAAAAACAAAAAAATTTCCAATAAAGTTAAATTAATAATTATTATTTTCATTAATTAGGTTTTTTTTTTGGATAAGTACGTTCAAAATCCTAAAACTTGTCACGAAAATATAATTGAGTCCTAAAACTTTCATAATATGCAATTAAGTCCTAAAACTTGTTAAGAAAGTGCAATTGAGTTCTAAAATTTTCAAAAAATTTAAACAAATCCTAAAACTTGTCACGAAGCAAACAAGTTTTAAAATTTGTCAAATTAGTTCAATCAAGTCCTTCTATTGATTGCACTTTTTGAAAGTTTTAGGACTTGATTGCACTTTTATAATAAATTTTAGGACTTGATTGCATCTCCGTAATAAGTTTTAGGATTTGATTGTACTTTAGTTACAAGTTTTAGGACTTAATCCCATTTTTTGAAAGTTTTAGGACTTAATTATATTTTCCTGACAAGTTATAAGACTTCTAATGTACTTATCTCTTTATTTTTTTTTATTTTTTTTAGCGCAGCTCGACCTTTTACACTGAATCTAAGGGTGCGAATAATAACCATTCTGCTCCAGAAATCAAATTCTTGCCAGAAATTGATTTCTGGAGGAGAAATCTGTTTGGTAAAACATGACTAATTCTCGCTTCCGTAATTGATTTCCGGGAATGCAACTGCTTTGATTTGTTGATTTTTTTTGCATCTAAAAAATTAAAATTTTACTCAAAGTGGGTGGCCACATGTATTATAAGCCATTCCGTAAATTTTTGAAATTTTTGATTTTTGAAATTTTTTTTGGACACCTAAAAAAATTTAAATTTCACTCAAAGTGGGTGGCCACAGGTATTCTAAGCCATTTTGTGAAGTTTTGAATTTTTTATTTTTTATTTTTATATTTTTAGGAATCTCAAAAAATTTAAATTTCACTCAAAATGGGTAACCACATATATTTTAAGGCTCCAGAATGGATTCCATGCGCGCCCTAATCTGCCAGGTCAAGCAAGAAAATTTCACTCCCTCGCTTCCCTCCTCTTCTTCAAAACACACCTCCCCCTCGCAATCTCTCTCGCTCTCTGAAATTCCTCTGTTCCTTCCGTCACAGCCCAAGAATGTCGGTCCCCAGTTCGCTCCGCCTCTGTTCCTCCGTTTTCGTCCTTTGACGCACGAATCTTGGGTTTTGGGTTTCGAAAAATCCGAATCCCTGTTTCGGGTCGCAGTCAGCGCTCTCCCCGTTCGTGCTTCCGTGAGGAGAAAGAGCTTCTTGCGCGCGGCGTGGGAGATATGGAAGGAGGAGGGCAGTACAATCCTCGGACTGTGGAGGAGTTCTTCAGGGATTTCAAGGGTCATCGAGCCGGTATGATCAAAGCTCTAACCACTGGTCTCTCTCTCTCTCTCTGGTTGAGTATTTGTTGGTATATTCTCTTGTGATTTCACATTGGTCGAATTGAGAATTGGGTTTGGTCTGTCTGGTGGTTTTACTTTCTGGGTATTCAAGATTTGCGGGTGCTGACGTTTTCTTGTTGTTGTTGTTGGGTTTCTTGTTGCAGATGTCGAGGAATTCTATCAGCAGTGCGATCCGGGTTAGGGTTCTGATCCGCTTACTCTGTATTATAGTTAGAACTTTATCGGGGAAAAATAAATAAAGAATATGGTATTGCATTGCTTGATGTCAGACATTTTGCTGTGGCAGTAGATTTCACTGTCTCGCGAGTTCTTTGTAATGGAGATGTTTTTGCAAGTTTGGTTCTTGAGCTTAATGATGCAGTTTTTTTCTCCTTTTGGGACGGTTGCATTGTGGTTATGACAGTAAAGAAGTGTCGAGGGATCGGGCTTCTTTAAATTCTTTGTTTCACCATTTCTTGGTCTTGAGAGTAGACATTTGGCATGGAATGTGCAAGTTGAGCTTCTAGTGCAAGCTGCAGGTTAGTCATTTTGTTCCGTAGGAGCTTAAATTCGCAGCCTGTCGACTGACTTCTAAGTGAATTGGCTCTTTTTACACAGTTGAATTCTCTCCCTCGGTTTGTTTTTCGGGTTTTCTCTTTGCTTGGCAGATGTGACTAGTAATTCTCTTAGATGGCAGAAAACCCGATTTGCTTAGAATAGTTTGTCTTTAAATCTACTAGACTACTCTAGACTATCAGATCTATAAGTTAGTCGTGACAATTTTCTAACATTTTTATGTCCAGTTAATGATCCACACGAAATTTAGGGATGGGAAATGGAGCTGGTAGGACAGGATACCCAATCCATCCAAACCCTAATTGGACGTAAACGTGTTTTGAATTTCGTGTAGCGATATGGGTTTGGGATCAATTGTCAAAACCCTTGTGAGGTTTGAGATGGATTTGGGATTTATAGATAGGGAATCCAATATCCCAAACCCGATATGTTCTTATTACTTTATTTCCTTATCGTATTTAGGTTTTTTTTTTTGGGTAAAAAATCGTCTTTAGGTTGGCTATGTAGCAAATAAACATAAGTATTCCAACTCTACCAAAGTTTGGAACGTTTTTTAGACTTACATGACAGATAAACTAAAAACCTAAGCTCTTTAAATCATTGACCAAGCTACTCTTACTCCATTAATATAGTTAGGCTTCATTTGTTTCGTGAAATTTTTTTCTCATTGTCCGGCATTTGGATTGCTTAGGAAAATGAGTTAGCAAAAACTTATGTTTAAATTAAAGAAAATGATTTCCTCTTTAAAAAATCGAAAATCACTTTTCAAAATATGACTAGATATTGGCGTTTGAATAAATTTTTGTGCAATTGGGCATGTAAATTATAACACTCGTTCCTGAGTCTCCAGCGCTTGAGCCTAGGTCCACCAAGGCTAGACGAGCGACCCTAGTGTATTTGCCCGAGTCCCCGACGCCCGCACCCAGATCCATCAAGACTAGGCCCAGGAAGACCCTAGTGCCAATGCCCGAACCCAGGTCCATCGACACTAGGCCTGAGGCCCGATGCCAAGGCCCAGGTCCACAAAGGCCGAACATGGGACCCCAGTACCCTAGTATCAGGGGCGCCAACACTTGGGCTCAAGTCCTTGGCACCCGAGCCTAAGTCCACAAACGTCGTGCCTAGGTCCCCGGCACTTGGGCTTGGGTCTTCAATGCCTATGCTTGGATCCCCCGTGCTTGAGCCTAGGACTTTAGTGTCCGTGCTCGGGTCCGGGCTAATGGATATGGCCAGGCTCGGGTCCCGATGACCAAGCCCGATTGTCGTGGTCCCATAATCAACCTCGTTGGACCTAGGCATAGGCGACGGGAACCCAAGGCCAAATTGCTGGCTTTTCACAGCCGTGAGTTCTCCCTATCTTGTCATGAAAATATATGTTATGTTTTTTTCTCAGTCCTTTTCTTCACAAGCAATTTCATAGAAGGGTTCTTCAAAAGTAGCACTCTTCTCCCTCTATCTCGGTCTTAGTCTCTCGTGATCTCACCCTCTCCCTCTCGCGGTCTCACCCTTTCCCTCTCTCTCTCTCTCTCTCTCTCTCTCTCTCTCTCTCTCTCTCTCTCTCTCTCTCTCTCTCTCTCTCTCTCTCTCTCTCGCCCTCACCCGACGATGAGTTTTGTCGCTCTTTTGCTGTAAAAGTTCATTATTTATTTGAAATTATCACCGTAAAAAATGTGACATCCTTAAATTTGACCATATTCCGGATATAATGAATGGTTAATTCATCAATGTGCAATTATTAGAATTAGACTCTTAATCGATTCAAGAATTATTCGAGAGTATTCCAAGCTACAGGAAAGGCAATTTAGGACTTCGATGCGCATGACCAAAGAACTCAATCATGTATTGACAATTTGACCATAAGGATCGATGAGGGATCCTCATAAGCCATTTCAAGTCGATCCAGAATGGTTAGAGCTCGATTCAAAGAATAGTATATAATCGGATTACGGGTGTTTCCGCACGACATTATCGTATTGATTCCAAACGACACTAGACCAATCCCTAATGATCGTATACTTCAAAACGGGCAATTGACCCCTATCGATTACATGACAACCGAGGGTCATCCATGAATTGAAAAGGCTTAAATATAGATTGAATTGGAATCAACAACGGGTTAAACGTACGAAATCCCTAAGAGCTGCCCATAGTTCTAATTATGCGAATGACGCATTTGAGTGATTTTAACCACGAATTATAATCCAGTTGAGGGTATTGGACTCTAAAGGATTAAGAGACAATTATTGAAAAAATTCTGGGAATCGCCAATTTATCAGTAAATCGAGAAACCTTGGAAAAGTGAAATTCGGGCTCTTTGGCCCAAAGGAGGAGAGCTGGCTCGCTTGTTCAACATTCCCGGTGAACAAGGAGTAAATTCTGCTCTAAGTATAGGTTAATGGAGTTCAGCACCAACCAAATACATCTGCGGTTCAACAATATGAGCGCAAAGCTGTTCAACGAATTTACAGCACAGTCAAGATAATCATCCGAAAGAAGTGGAAATCGTGAAGTACTTGATGCTTCACTAATCATCAAGCCTTAAGCATTTTCCTGGACTAACAATCTTTTAACCAAATCGAAGCTAATGATACACTGAAAGACTAATCTGAAATACGACACTAAGTTTTACCGCCTTAGAAGAATTGAAAAGAAATATAGAAGCACAGCTTATGAAAGATCGAATCTGATCAAGCACAAGAAGTGCGGTGACTTCACACTCGGCATTTTTGAGATTATAGATGTTAATGTCTAGATGTCCCAGTTTCGAGCGAGGAACACAAACATCCGGGGTGACACGCTAATCAAGAGAAGAAAGAAGTAGGCGCTTACTTGCAGCAAACTAGGAACTTGCTGGACGAGTCAAAGCCGTCCATTAGTAGCTGCCGATCCGATATAGCTGATTTGAACTTCTTGAGGGAGCAGACGATACTTACTATCAAGTTCTTCAAAGATTTTCTTGAGTTCTAACACAAGCTCGGATCTGCGGCTGTTCTTATCACCGTAGTTTTGGAAATTGATCGTGTGAGTAACGTAGAGGCCCAACTTCAACTTGTTAACATCCTCGATCTCCTTAACCACAACATTATGACCCGGATGCCAGTGTTTAGGCTTGCTTTCCAAGTACCTGACATTTAGACCCAATGAATGCCATTCAATCGAATGAATGCACAAATATTCGTATAGAAGAGCATATTCAACAGTTCTAATGTCCATCTATCTTCTCTATAAACAGAAATAGGGACGCGACTATTTTTTGTGAACTTTGATAAGCTACATCTTGAAGACTCAAAAGCATAAACTTTATCACAAAAAAGATGCAAAAGCATTACTAAAATTGCAAGCCTATTTAATGTCTCGTGCATATTAGAAAATATCTTGATATGAAACAACTTATATCGATGACTTCGCCTTTTCTATTGTGTAGCTGTGCCTTTCTTCATATTAAAAAGGGGCTGCTCTATTTCCATATAGGTTTCACAAAAGCCCGATGCTTACACCGAATTCTAAACAAGGACACCATCCAGACTGATAATGAATGAATTATCCGCAATTCATAATAGGTTTTATGCCACATCTCATCATACTCGACACAATTAATCATGCATGCAAAATATACTGCCTAAATTTGAGATGCAGAGACTGCAGAAGACATACGTTTTAATTCTAGATTTTAGATCTCCAATCTTTTCGACTGAAGCAGAGAAGTCAACAGTGAACTCCACCACGTCGCTCATTTCTGGGCTCCTATAGAAATTGCTGATAGGTTTAGTTGCCAAAACTGAATTTGGGTAGAATATCTTTTCACCGTCATATCTCAAGAAGAGTGTAGTCAATATATTCATCTCTTCAACCACCATCTGCAAAAGAATCAAAACGTCAGCCAAAATGTTGCCCGACACAATATTGTCTCTTAGAGTTGTAGGATTACTAAGTCACCTGCACTCCATCAATTACACAACGGTCACCCACATCAAACGGATGCATTATAAATACGAATATGATGGCCTCGAAAACGGTTTTGGCTGTGTTACCGAACATAAACACCACAAGCAAAAGCTGAGATGATATGAAGACGAGTACTTTTGTCGTCATAAATGTAGTCGGCTAAGTTCGTATATCAGAAATTAAAATCAAACGTTAGGAAAAACTAACCTGAAAGCAGTACAACCAAATAAGCAGAATGTTGATCCGAGCCCAACGAATTAACGTTGTGTCCTTAAGACGAATTTGGCCCTTCAATCAGTACCCGAGGATATTGGACAATCGTCTCCCAGGATAGAACGGATCTCGTTCCTCCGAAGCGGTACGTATTCGGAGGACTCCAACGAACGCAATTTTGCAGAACAATCGCACCAAATGACAACGATGAAGTGAATATGCGTAGAGTGCGTCGGGAAAAAATGAATGCCACGAAGTGATATTTATATTCCGAACTAAACTGTTCGGTCTTATTCAAGTGACGAAAAATGAAGAGTCGCGAGTTTTCGTGAATAGTAGCGAAGGTTCGCTTGAACCGGTTCGGTTCATGAACAGTCGCGAGAAGGGCTTCGGTTTTCTGTTCGGGCGAACCGAACCTCACGAACATACATGTTTATTTGTCCAAAAATAAATAAATAAATAAATAAATTCTAAACAACGTGTCTGTTCGAAAAAAATAAAAACCGATAGAGAGTGGACCCGGAACCGACCGGACGGACGGCGGCGCGCGCGCGGGAGGTGGACCGACCTAGCTTGACGTAGGTCCTCTCTCTTCCACAAAAGTGGGGTACCCCTTGGGGCCCAAACCCATTTGTGAGGCTCAACTATTTGAACCCATCTCCCATCTCTCTTCTACCCTATGTGGGACACTTTCACCCACACACTTCTCATTCAATTCTATGGGATTTTGGTTCCAAAATCCCAACAATCCCCCACATGAATGAGAAGTTCAGATATCATGACTCTTTGTGTATGCATGAGATGCAATGTGCGATTATTCCATGAGAAAACGTTGCATCAGGATAAGTAGTCTGAGACCTTGAACTTTCCTTAGTGAAACCTATCGGACTTACTCAGTCAATCAAGAGACTTGATGTCTTTGAACTGTCGACCTTTGGTGTAAGCCTAGACAATAGAAATCACACAAGCAAGCTTCTCGAACAAAATTGGTTCTCACTTTGTTGTGTTCGTTTTGGCCATGAACACCGCTTTGGTCTCATGAGTGTTTTAGAGAATTCGGCCTTTTCAATTCTCACGTGCGGCCCTCACTTCACACTCACATAGGTGATTTCGAACATATAGTATATCACATACTCAATTCGTAATCATTAAAAGCTTTTGCTTAACCTTCACATATTAGTACTTGTCTTCATCCTGGGAATGAGTAAAATTTAACAAGATTTCTACACTCGTCTTCGTAACTTAGTTGTCCCTTTGAACCTAGATCTTGGGATCTCCAAATCAACTAGGTAGGGTTTCCGCTATGATGACTTGTTTATAGGCCTTAAACCCATTCCCCTTGATGTTTTTGCAACCATCTCTCCAGTTAGGCCTTTTGTCAATGGATCCGCAATATTATCTTTTGACTTCACATAGTCAATGGTGATAATTCCACTAGAGAGAAGTTGTCTTACTGTGTCATGTCTTCGACGTATGTGTCGAGACTTACCGTTATACATGACATTCCTTGCTCTTCCTATTGCCGCTTGACTGTCACAATGTATACATACAGCGGGCACTGGTTTAGGCCAATTAGGAAAATCTTCCAAGAAATTTCGAAGCCACTCTGCTTCTTCCACCGGCTTTATCCAAAGCAATAAATTCTGATTCCATAGTGGATCTAGCAATACAAGTTTGTTTGGATGATTTCCAAGACACTGCCGCTCCCCCAAGTGTGAATACATATCCACTTGTCGATTTTGTGTCTTTAGTGCCGGTTATCCAATTTGCATCACAGTATCCTTCAAGTACCGCTGGATATTCTGTGTAATGCAAAGCATAATCTTGAGTATGCTTTAAGTAGCCCAATAAACGTTTCATTGCTTTCCAATGATTTTTATTTGGACTAACTGTAAATCGACTTAGCTTGCTAACCGCACAAGCTATGTCCGGCCTAGTACAGTTCATGACATACATTAAACTGCCTAGTATACTAGCATACTCATTTTGAGCCTTACTTTCACCAGTATTCTTCGAAAGATGTAAATTAACATCTATAGGAGTCTTTACCGGTACAATATCTAGATTCTTACACTTTCCAAGAATCGTCTCAATATAATGGGATTGTGATAGAGTTAATCCTCCATATGTTTTATGGATTTTAACTCCTAAAATAACATCTGCAACCCCCATATCTTTCATATCAAATTTACTTGTGAGCATGCGTTTGGTCGCCTTAACAACCTCACTATCGCTGCCCATTATAAGCATGTCATCTACATATAAGCACAAAATGGCAAAACCATTATGAGTGTTCTTAACATATACACATTTATCACACTCATTGATCTTGAAACCATTCGACAACATGACTTGGTCGAATTTAGCATGCCATTATTTCGGTGCTTGTTTCAATCCATAGAGTGACTTGATAAGCCGACATACTTTCTTCTCTTGACTTGGAACAATGAACCCTTCGGGTTGTTCCAAATATATTTCTTCTTCCAAATCCCCGTTTAAGAAGGCCGTCTTAACATCCATTTGATGGATTTCAAGCTTATACACCGCTGCTATGGCAATTAGCATCCTTATGGATGTAATTCTAGTAACAGGTGAATAAGTATCAAAATAATCAAGACCTTCTCGTTGCTTGTATCCTTTTACTACAAGCCTAGCCTTATATTTATCAATAGCACCATCCGCTTTTATTTTCCTCTTGAAAATCCACTTACATTGTAGTGGTTTATTACCAGGAGGAAGGTCAACCAATTCCCATGTATGGTTTGACAAGATGGATTCAACTTCACTATTGATAGCTTCTTTCCAGAACGGGGCTTCTGGCGAAGTCACAGCTTCTTTGAATGTCCGAGGCTCATTCTCTAACAGATACGTTAAGAAATCAGGTCCAAAAGACGTGGAAGTCCTTTGTCTTTTACTACGTCTAGGTTCATCCTCAATTGGATCATTTCTAGATATAGTATCTCGAGACCTCTTATTATTATCAATTGGCTCATATACTATGTTATACGGAAATATATTTTCAAAGAACGAAGCGCCCCTTGATTCAATTATCGTATTAACATGTATATCCGGGATCTCTCGACTTGTGAACAAGAAAACGATATGCATTGCTATTCTGAGCATATCCGATAAAAACACAGTCAACAATCTTTGGTCCTATCTTAACCTTTTTAGGCTTAGGAACCGCAACCTTAGCCAAACACCCCCACACTTTGAGATAATTCAAGTTAGGCATTCCGCCTTTCCATTTCTCATAGGGAGTTTGTTGTGTTTTTCCGTGGGGCACTCTATTTAAAATAAAATTCGCCGTCAAAACAGCTTCCCCCACAAATTCCCGTGGTAAACCGGAACTATTCAACAATGCATTCATTGTTTCCTTTAAAGACCGGTTTTTCCTTTCTGCCACTCCATTAGATTGCGGCGTATAAGGAGGAGTCATTTAGTGAACGATACCAAACTCAGTACAAATTTCCTCAAAAGGAAATTCATATTCACCTCCTCTGTCACTTCTTATCATTTTAACTTTCTTATTCAACTGAGTTTCAACTTCGGACTTATAAATTCTAAAAGCATTCACAGCCTCATCTTCGCTACTAAGCAAATAAACATAACAATACCTCGAGCAGTCATCTATAAATGTGATAAAATACTTATTACCACCTCTTGACGGTATTGATTTCATATCGCATATATCTGTGTGTATTAAATCTAAAGGTTCTGAGACTCTATTGTCTACAGAATGAAAAGGAGGCTTAGAAAATTTAGATTCAACACACACTTGGCATTTCTCACTAGAACATTCGAATTTTGGCAATAATCCCATGTTCATTAATTTCTTTATCGACTTATAGTTAACGTGTCCTAATCTATCATGCCATAAATTAGGAGACTCAAGCACATAAGCAGAAACAGCTTTATTCATAACATCATTGGGTACAACAGTCATTACATTTAACTTGAAAAGACCATCACTGAGGTAACCCTTTCCTACATACATCTCATTCTTGGAGAGTACAAACTTATCGGATACAAAAACCAACTTGAAGCCATTCTTGCTAAGAAGAGATCCGGACACTAAATTCTTGCGTATGTCTGGCACATGTAGCACATTATTTAGTGTCACAACTTTCCCAGATGTCATCTTTAGAGCAACCTTTCCAACACCTTCAACCTTAGAGGTCGATGAATTACCCATGTAGAGTTTTTCATCACCTTCCATAGGCATGTAAGATGAGAACATTGATTTATTGGCGCAAATATGACGAGTTGCTCCGGTATCAATCCACCACTCCTTGGGATTTCCCACCATATTACACTCGGATATCATGGCAGTTAGATTGATATCATCAACACCATTGGAAATTTCTTCCACCACATTAGCCTGAGTTTTCTGTCTTTTCTTGGCTCTGCAGTCTTTGGCTCGATGTCCAGACTTGCCACAGTTGAAGCACTTGCCAACGAACTTCTTCAGGCCTTGGGTGAATCCCTCTCCAGACTTGCTAGTCATTTTTCTCTTCTTGTTGGGTTTTGATCCTTCTTCAACAACATTGACCCTTGAGACCGCCAAATTGCTGCCAACTTTCTTTTCGGAATTTCTATTGTCTTCCTCTATCCTCAACCGAACAATCAAGTCTTCAAGTGACAACTCCTTTCTCTTGTGTTTGAGATAATTCTTGAAATCTCTCCAGGATGGTGGCAATTTTTCAATGAATGCAGCCACTTGAAATGTCTCACTTAGAGTCATTCCTTCAAGATGAATATCATGCATAATCACTTGAAGCTCTTGAACCTGACTTAAGACGGTCTTTGAATCAACCATCTTGAAGTCCAGAAATTTACCGACAATGAATTTCTTCAATCCGGCATCTTCGGTTTTGTATTTCTTGTCCAGACTATCCCATAACTCTTTAGCCGTTTTTAGCGGACTATATACGTTATAGAGAGTATTGTCCAGACCGTTGAGGACATAGTTGCGACACGGGAAGTCGAATGATTCCATGCATCCACAAAGAAGAAGCTTTTCTTTATTTGTCTCTCCAACGTCCAATTTAGGACCATCCTCATTGAGGAATCTAGCCAAGTTCAAGGTCGTGAGATAGAACAACATCTTTTGTTGCCATCTCTTGAAATCCGTACCATTGAACTTTTCTGGCTTTTCTCCGTGATTCGGAACAGGATTAACCGAAGTCGAAGCCGAAGCCATTTCTGAAATATAAACACATACCATATTCACGAACAGAATTGAAAATTTCTAATATGAACAATATTCGAAAAATTCGTTAACGAACAGAATGTGCAAATAGAATTGTATTCTATATGATATGACAAGGAACATACGAACTATACAAAAGTTCGAATTAAAGAAACGGCAATATGATATTTGATACGAACAACGCATAAGAATATACGAACAGAACCGAAGCAAAATTCGTCTTAAGATTGTAGTCGGCTAAGTTCGTATATCAGAACTTAAAATCAAACGTTAGGAAAAACTAACTTGAAAGCAGTACAACCAAATAAGCAGAATGTTGATCCGAGCCCAACGAATTAACGTCGTGTCCTTAAGACGAATTTGACCCCTCAATCAGTACCCGAGGATATTGGACAATCGTCTCCCAGGATAGAACGGATCTCGTTCCTCCGAAGCGGTACGTATTCGGAGGACTCCAACGAACGCAATTTTGCAGAACAATCGCACCAAATGACAATGATGAAGTGAATATGCGTAGAGTGCGTCGGGAAAAAATGAATGCCACGAAGTGATATTTATATTCCGAACTAAACTGTTCGGTCTTATTCAAGTGACGAAAAATGAAGAGTCGCGAGTTTTCGTGAATAGTAGCGAAGGTTCGGTTCATGAACAGTCGCGAGAAGGGCTTCGGTTTTCTGTTCGGGCGAACCGAACCTCACGAACATACATGTTTATTTGTCCAAAAATAAATAAATAAATTCTAAACAAAACCGATAGAGAGTGGACCCGGAACCGAACCGGCCGGACGGCGGCGGCGCGCGCGCGGGAGGTGGACCGACCTAGGTTGACGTAGGTCCTCTCTCTTCCACAAAAGTGGGGTACCCCTTGGGGCCCAAACCCATTTGTGAGGCTCAACTATTTGAACCCATCTCCCATCTCTCTTCTACCCTATGTGGGACACTTTCACCCACACACTTCTCATTCAATTCTATGGGATTTTGGTTCCAAAATCCCAACAATAAATCCCATCAAAAGTAACCAGATAATGATGATCACAATAAGCAAAACCGCTGAAGCAAGGTTATTCAGCTCGTCTATGGCTGTTTTCGTGTCGTTTAAGGAGAGTGCAAGAGATTTACGTTCAAGGTACACATTTACCTGCAATGGAAAATTACATTGTCAGCTCCACAAGTTAAATAATCATCTCAATGGCCTGTGTCAAAAATCTTAAATTGTCTGTTTTGATGTCCGAGAACCTTCCCAAGGATGAAGCACTCAATGGCTCATTCCTCTTTGGTAAACTCGTGGACCTAGGGAAGTACGTACCCTTCATCCAAGTCTGAATGAATACTTTTGGTTAGAGTATAGTTTCATGTGCATCCTAGTACAAAAATCAAGCTCTGGGCCTCAGATGCATGGTCTGAGTACGCTCTTAGGATCTCACCAACTCAAATAGGTAAAAAATCTTGCAAATTTTTTAACTCCAAAAGACCCAAATCTTTTGTTACGAACTTCATAACAGAAATGGTCAGAGATTCCAATTGAGAAGCATGGAATAATGGGAAATCATTCAGTGAATCACACCGGGTAACTAATTGCACAATACTCATTCATGAGTTTCCTAATGAAGTAGCATATGACAAAAATTGCTCCAAGCGAAGTGAAAGCCATTAATAAACCACTGGACTGAGAGGAGAATATGGGGATGGTCGTGATAGTAAAATGGAGATTTTCAGAAATGGGAAAACATTCTAGAGGGCTACGAGCTAGAATTGAAATGCAACCTTAAATCCTTAGCATGTTCTTACCAGCCAATTCTTCAAAGATGATCTCCTGATCTTCCTAGTTTCCACTGCTTCTGGAAACAACGGGATTACATTGTCAACATCTTCCTTCTTCATGAAGCGCAAAAGATCCTCCTCTTCAATGAACCTAGTAAAAGCATAATACAGGAATCAGAAACAGATTCGAACAAAAGTCCGTCTATAACACAAGAAATAGTCAGACATTAGGTCTTCTCACTTGCTCCCGGGCTTCGCTACATTCCTGAATATCTGATAAGCAGCAGCCCTGGCCTCCCATTCGTTAGTGATCTCCCTATCTTGTTGCTTTGCCTCCTCGTCATCACTTTGTTCAAGGCTCTCAGCAAGAGTTGACAGCCCCGACACGCTAATGACATTAATCAACCCTTTCATAGTCCAAGCAGAAACTTTATCTTGCTTTATCTTATGTAACTTCTCAACATCAATCACCTCCTCTTGATTCTTAGCTCCCTCTTTATTGTATTTCATAAAACTGAGTTGGCCACTACTTCTCGATCTACCAACATTTTCGGCCATCTCCATCAGTGGCGGGCCTGAAAGGGTCCTGACAATGTACTGGTGAAAAAGCGACTCTTGGATGCGATCGAAGAACCTCGTGCATCGGAATGAAGAAGATAGTAACTTTATCAACAGGGTCTTGATCAACCATATGGCAGCTCCAATAAGACAAGAAGCAAGAGCCTTTGTAACGTAATTCAGAATCTTTTTCGTGGGCCTTGATCGCTTGACTCCATGATTTAGTAATAAGGCCCAAGCTAAAAGAACCAAACCTAACCAGATAAATGCCTGCACACCCTTTTTCAATCCATACACAAAGTACAGAACCTTCTTTTTGAGCAAAAATTATGTGACATTCCGAATTTCGACCCATTTTTGGGATTTATAAAACGTGTAATTCGTCAGTGTGCTTATAGTAAAATCTCGCCCGGGAACTGATCACTCCCGGTTATTGTTTTTAAAATTGAGATTTCGCTAGAATCGCACTCGATCGAATTTAGCCGTTATTTAGAGCCCAAACTTTGGTGTCGAATTTCTCAGAGTTCCAAGACGAATTTAGTTGGACGGTGTCGATATTATTTTGGCTCATCTCGATATTGCACGGGATATGTGGAAAGTGAGTTTTTGACCGGGTGCGGATTTAGACCGGTAGACCTCTTTTGCGGTGTGTTTTTATTAATATCCTTTGGCCAAATCCTATATTATTAATTAGGTTTTTTCGGGGACCGTTAGATCGTTTTTGGATTTGAATCGTGACCGTTAGATTGCGATTATTGCGATTTGACTTTTCCTCTCTCTCTCTTTCCACGCCGGTCCCCCCCTCATGCGCCTGACACCACCTACCCCACCAGCCCCATCATTTCCCCTTTCTTCTTTTTTCTTTTTCTTTTTCTTTTTCTTCTTTCCTTTTCTTCTTTTCTTCTTCTCCTTCGCTGGTCTTCTTCTTCCGCCTGGCTTCTTCTTTTCTGCTGCTCACCGCCGGCTTGTCCTCGCCGGACCAGCCACCACCGAGCGCCACTCCTCCCCTCCGTGAACCACCCCCGTCCCAGCTCTCCCCCTGGCCGTGCGGCACCACCCCTGGCCGCCCGGAACCTCCCGTCGTCGGTTCGCCCAAGCCGCGTGCGAGAAGCGCCTCTCGCCGGTCCGCCCACGCCCGCCCTCGCCGCTCGCTGCCGCTGTCCCGGCTGCTGAGACCACCACCGCCAACCTCCATTTTTGCTTGACTCAGCCTCCAAGCCGCACCGGACAGCCAGCCACAGCAGCCGCTCCCTTCGCCGCGCTTGTTCGTCGCCCGTCCGCCGGTCGCCGAGCCCGAGCCGGAGCAACCCGAGGACACTGCGGACCGCCCTCGCCGCCGCCGTCGTCCTCGCGTCGTCGCCAACGTTAGCCGAGTAAGTTAACCCCTAATTCCGTGTTTAGGGCGTTAAACTTGCTTAGGGTAGTTTAATTTATGTTTAGTTTGTGTTAATTGTGGGTTAGTGGTTAATTAATTGTGTTTAGGGTATAAGTTATTGATTAGTTTATTGTTATTGATTATTATATGAAATGTTATTATTTTCGGAATTTAAATATTATTTTATTAGTTAATAAATTAATTTCGAATTAAATATTATTATTTTATTATTAAATAATTAATTTCCGAAAATTAAATGTTATTATTTTCGGAAAATTTCTAGCGTCAAATTGTGATACCAATGTTGGTTTTCGCCGTATAAGTTGGCGTATTTAGGAAATGATTTGAATGATTTCGATTCGAGGAAATATTTTGACATTTTGGAAAATTAAATTATTTTCGGATATTAGTAATTAATTAATTCCGAATTTAATTTATTGTTATTTCGGAAAATTTATAATTTCAAATTATGATTTCTAGCTTGAATGTTGGCGATTTTGCCGCGTATTGTCGTATTAAATTGATTTTATGGCAAATTGTTTGATCGAAAGTTTCTGTGGAAAATTTATGAGACTTTTGGAATTAAATTATTTTATCCTGTTATGCCAAGTAATGTTAGTGATACTTTGTGGTTGATATTCGTGTTTGAAATCGAAGATTGCAAGAATTGATTGACTGTTGGCATGTGTGGCCACTTGGTATTATTGTATGACATCGAGGAGAGCACGATTCATGTATGCATGGGCTAATTGAGAAGATAATAATTTGCCGGAATGCTTGTGTGCTCGTGTGCTCGTGTGGTCACACGTTGGACCCGTCTTGCTGTGTATCGCTTGACGATGCCCGATTTATCGGATGCTTGGGGATTATCTGGAGTGCCGATACCCCGGATGCCTTGTCGCGGCCCGAGGCCGGACTCGATGCTCCTTACGGGATACCATCTTACTGTAGATCGTTTGATGTTGCCGTATTGGAATGCCGTCTTACTGTAGATCGTTTGACGTAGCCGTGCCCGACGGGGCGGGACGGAGCCCGGTTTTTACCGTAGACCGCCATCTTGCTGCGTATCGCTTGATGTGTGGTGGCCCCAGAGGCGTAATAATTGGAATACGTGTGATGCATAGTGCTTGATTATGGGGTAGAAACTGCCAGGCATGGTATGGGACGTGCCCAAGTGGGTTTTACCTTATAATCGAGACACGCGCGACTGTGATGCATTAATGCATGGAAAATCTCTTTAAATGCTTCGAGTATGTGACATATGCATTTTATCAACGAGTGTACCAAGGCGAGGTAAGGATGCCTGTGGTTGTTTAATAATGTATTGTTGGTGCTGTGTTACCTGCTTAGGGACCCCGTGCGAGTAGGCCTCCTAAGCGGGGCTTAGGCCGTTAACTTATTGAGACTTTCGTCTCATTTGTTGTTGTTAACCCCTTTTTCAGGCCCTTAGCATGTCGACGCACCCAGTGTGGTTCAGGTCGTTTGAAAGCTGGTTTTTGGAGTTCGACCTGTTGGTGGAGTAGACTGACCCCAGCCTGATATCTTTTTGCTGGCTTTTTGTGGCAACGCCCGAAATGGGCTTGTAAGAATATTCCCAGGGGTTAATCAAGTGGAAATTAAAATAATGTTGTTTGGCTGTTGTGATTTGTTTTCCTGACTATCCCTATTTGTTGTTGTCCGGGGATTGTTGTGTTCGTTTCCGCATGCGTAATTAAAAGATAAAATGAAGGGTCGGCGACGAGTCCTGGGACGTCGCATCATAATGACCATAGCGGGATGTTGCGTGTCCGTAGGGTTCGGGGCGTGACAAATTCCCTTTCAATCAAGCAGACCACTATATTGATCAACCACTCAGTCACTAGCCTACCACAAAAAATCACCAACACCAGCAGACACCATCTCCACAATCTCAATCCCCAAATACAAGTATCTCGCAGCTTGTGAACAGTTAAACTTGTGATCAGAAGTCCCATGATGCACACAAATGCAACCCACTCAACCAAAATTACCTTAGGAAACTTCTTACCAGACATTTGTTGGATCTTCAAGTTTGCAGTCTTGTACACCTCCTCATCATCTTCCTCCTCTGGAACGGGGGACGCGATCAATGGCATCCGAGGCGTGATCGGCACAGACTTCACATTGTCTTTATTGGCACCAGAACTTGCAGCATTATAAGGTGAACCCACTCTAGGTGAATTCCTGTAGGGAGACTGAGAACTCTTCACTTGGGTTTTCCCTTCAACTAAATCAGTATCACCAGGATATGATGGTTCTGCTAATCTTGATTTCGGCTTCGAATAGGAAGACCTCAAAAGGGACTTCCTGGTGGGGATTCTTGGAGGCTTAGTAGGAGATGGGCTAGATTGGGTGAGTCCCTGAGCGGAAGGGCTTGTCAAGTTGGAATTTTGCACCCTAGACTGAAGGTTATCAAGCTCTGTGAGCTCAATATTGGGTCTTGGAGATGAGCCTCTGCTTAGATACTCGCTGCTCGAGATCATCACAATCACTTCGTCCGTCTCATTCTTCCCCAACACGCCTTTACTTGTCTCCATGAGAGCTTTAGCTCTCTAACAAATGCGGAAGCCCTCTATCCCAAATCAAGAAAGTGCCGGAAGAGCAAGCTCAGCTCAGATGTCCTTTAAAAATGGAAACTTTCCTTAAAGGGGCCTGCTTTAGCTAAGATTAAAGAATACTTGGGCACAATTCGAGAAGTGGGACAGATCAAGCAACACAACAAACAAATAATTAATGCAGTCTCGGGCACTTTGGGAGTGCCCAGTTCATTCACTTGTGCCCAAGTAAACAGACGAAATAGCAATGAAAAAACAAGCGAGACCAGTCTCAACTTCTACAAAGAAGCAAGCAAGAAGAAAGAGACTGACGGGACGAGGAGGGCAGGGCGAAAATGGCGATGAAAGCGAGACTATTTAACAGGGTTTTCAAGGAGAGCTTGAGCGTCGGGATTGATTTCCCGGAGGTGGGTAGGGAAAGTGCCCCTCGTTCCAGCGGCTGCTAACGACCACTCGTCGACTTTGACAGAGAACGGAAGTGGAAGAACCGGACATTCCGCCCGAGGAAGTACCGTCAAACGAGACATCGTGTTCGACATTCTTATCATCAACCACATTGTTATCGGTTTATCTTTATGGCAACCTGTTATGCACTTGTCCGCAGGCCTTTTTGTCTGATTGACTTTTTTTTTTCTTTTTTTGGTTCACACTGATTGCTGTAATATTAGCGCTTCACAGGTCCTGAAACCTTGCGGCCTGTGTCTTTAGTGTTGGATCACTACAGATCTGAGCAAGAGAATCACATTTGTAATACAAGAAAAATCTTCTATGGAAAGATTCTAAATAGGATGTTATCGACTTTCGACATGTGCGTCGCGTAAATATCTTGTCTGTAACAGCCTGAATTTTGATGTAATTCTGGGATCAATAAATTGATCATATTTCGCATTTCATTTTAGTAAGTCTCGCCCAGAGCTGATCACTCTCGGGATACTAACCAATGGAGTATGGCTAACTAGGAAAATGGTACGTGGACTAGGGACCCGATCGTGAATTGGGCACCGATCTCGAGAAATGACGAGAGAATATTATGAACCAGTATGGACCGATCTTAGGAAAGGTAACGGATCTGGTTTGGTCAAGGCCAACGATGTACCATCGGATCGCAGGTGATTCTGCAAGACCGAAAGTACACGTGGCCAACCAGTCTTGAACTTGAACCGAGCGATCGTGACCTCTGGAACTAATGATAATTTCTCATTCTCTCAGTGATCGAGACCATTACGATATGGATAGCCCTAGGTCGATACGCGTAACTCCTAAACAGCCGCCCGTTAGTAAGAGACCCTGAAATTGAAAGTTTAGCGAGTTTTGTTCACGGAATTGAGCCCGGATTTCGAGATCGATTTTCGAAGGCTTAAGAGACTATTTTTGGGAATCTGACGTCATATTAAGCTGGCCACACACGTTTGGGGTTAGTACGAGTGAAAATTGGAATTTCGGTCCGGGGGTGAGAAATTACGGTTTTGCCCTTGTGGGCACCGAGGCCGGATTCGGAGACCGTTTGAGGTTATTTTTCGCGGCCAATGTCATTTTGGGGTGGCCACGCACATTTAGAGTGGTTTTGGCCAAAAAGTGGAATATCGGCAAAAATTGGAAAAATAATATTATTTTATTCCCGAAACCTTGCAGTCAGTTTTCGAGGACTTAAAAAGTGAATTTCGCGATTCCGACGCCATATTATGTTGTCCACGCACATATGGAACGCGTGTGTGCGAAAATTGGAATTTTGACCCGGGACCGAAAAATTACCAAAATGCCCTTGGACCCATTTTTGGTAATTCCGAATTTTGGATTTAATTAGGGGACTAACCAAGGTGAGTTAGGGCTAAACCAGGTCTGGTCAGCTTGGGTTAAGGATCAATGACCATTTTACCCCTAAATTATTGGATGAGAAGGAAGGATAGCCCTTGGATCAAGGGCAAAATTGTCCAATTGGCCTAGATCTTGACACTTGGACTCCACTAAGACCAAATTTGACCCATATTTGACCGTCTCTCTCTCTCTCTTCCATTCCGCTGATCCGCCGAGAGCTCCCTCCCATTTCCTCTCTTCATCGCCATTTCTGTTCGCCGTGCACACTTGCAAGACGTCCCGGCACTCGTTCACGCGAATAAAGCATCAAATGAGCCGCTGGTCGCCACCAGCCACCATCCCGCACCACCAGCAACCATTTTCGCCCTTAAACAGCCACCACGGGCCCCATTTCCACTCCGAACGTAAGAAAACAAGAAGAAATCGCCGTTCCCGTCGTCGCCGTGACCGCCGGCTGCACCGAACGCCGCTGCGATCCTTACCGCGGCGGTGATCGACCGCCTGTTCCCTGTCGTCCCGAGTCGCTAATAGGCGAGTATAAACCCCTAAACCCTTAATTAGTCTAATTGTGTCCTTATGGGGTAATTAGGGGTTAATTAAGCTCATTTAGGACCTAATGATGTTTATTTGGGTGTAGGATGATTATGATAGGTCATTAGGGCTTAATGAGGTTATTTAAGTGTGGATTAGTGTTCAAAAGCCCTTGTTCTTGCAATCGTTCACAAAGTACCGAAAATGTGCATATTTGTCTAAGTTTTGCACTAATTGAATTCAATGATTCAAGGCTTGAAATTAAACAATTCAAGTGTTAATTAAGCTCATTTGAGGCTTAATTATATGTATTTGGTGGTTGGATGTTTGGGGTAGGTGATTAGGCCTTAATGAGATGGTTTAAAGGTGGTTTAGTGCCTAAATGTTAATTTTTCCTGGCACTGTTCATTCAGTACCGAAAATGCCTAATTTGTGCCCAAGTTGAATATTCTAAGAATAATGGACTAATGACAAGAATCTAGGCATTTTTAGGGGATGATTAGGATGTGTATAAATCATATTGAATGACCCCGAAGTGGTGAGAACAACTATTGAGATGGATTTGCCCAGGGCGGGCCTTTAACGCATTGAACTACCTTGGAATGAACGTGCGAATGAATGTGGGATTCGTTGAACCAAAGTGGAAATATATTGAATGTGCCAAGGATGCGTTAAATTCGTTGATTTGGTGAATGATTGTGTTCGGCATGTTGGCTTAGGTATTATCGGTGTAGTCTGGATTGGATTAGGTAGTACTAGTGTGTAATTCGGACTAGATTGAGGATCGATCGTTGGAAATTAAGTCTAAGGAATTTAGTGGGATTATTAGAAATAATTATTGGTCTAGCACAGATTAATCGGGGATTATGTGATTGGACTGCGGGGTATGTCCGGGTTGATTGACTGGCTGATTTCTGTACCCAATTGCTGGGAAATTGAGTAATGCCATGTCCCGTGACTGCGTGGCCGACTTGTGCGGAGTGTGATTGGCCATATGATGGCTTGATTGGATTATTGAATTGCACATTGTGGAATTGAGCCGCATGGTATTAATTGGCCAGTGAACGATTGTTGCGGCATGAAATTAACTGAATGCTTGAATTGTACTGATGCTCATGTTGCATTGTTTTGCATTTCATGGCACGCATAGTGAATGCCGGGAACGAGGCGTGTGATGAATTGTGCGAGAATGCGTGCCTGCCATGAGCATGTGATCACCTAAACGCCCTGATGCGTGATACGCGGGGTGCAGATAATAATTGATTGTGTGTATGTGTGATCACAATTTCGCCCTGATGCGTGTTACGCGGGGTGTGCCGTCCTGATGCGTTTTACGCGGGACGATGCCCGGTATGTCCGGAAGACGACCAACCCGATGCGCTTTTACGCGGCCTGCCTCGTGAGGAGATCGGTGTTGCGCCCGATGCGCTTTTGACGCGGGCTGAGACACCGGGCCGCTTGATGTGTTTTAACGCGAGCCACGAAGTGTTGTGGTTAAATGAAGAGACCTGATGCGTTTTACGCGGGTCGTAATAAATGATAAATTGAGCAAGTGCCAAGGTGCCAGTGTGGGCTAGTGAGCCGAGGCATGAGTATGGTGTGACGATAGCATTGCATACATAAGAATGCATGGACTGGTTTGCGGGTGTGCGGGACTCGGTGATTGACACGCGTTATTACCATTATTAAGTATGAGCATACGTTTGACGTACGCGTGAACCGAGTGCTCGCGTATGTGACTTGATTTAAATCATGATTGTCAATAACCTGCAGGGTCAGCCAGGTAAGAGATCTGGGTCAGAGGGCCTAGGTCGGAGTTTATTTATAAATTGGTTGGTTATGTTGTTTTGTGCTGTCGGTCAGGAGATTGCATGTTAGCCTAGCCTAGGTTTAGGGGGTCATACTCGCTGAGATTCGTCTCACGGTTATGTAAACTGAAACATTTTCAGACCCCCAGCCGTAGAATGCCGAGGACACCACCACTTTTTGGGATGCTGCATTTCATCCAGCGGTCGTTGAGCGTGCACCCCTGTGGAGACGGAGCGGATCGGAGAAGTGGCTGTTTGGTTATTCCTAGGAGTTGGTATTTTATTTGAGTTGTTGGGAGCACTGTAAAAAGAGTTTTAAAATAGTGATATAAGTATGTACATATTTTCTGCGTTGATCGTTGTTTATTGCTTGGCTATCCTTAGTCTCATGCGATTTATTGTATGGGTGTATATATTTATTTATATACGTTGCTTCCGTATGTGTTTGATCTCTGATTGGGCGTTGGGTCGGCAATGCTTCCTGGGAGCGTTGCACCATAATCGACCGTCGACGGGATGTTGCGTTCCGGTAGAGTACGGGGCGTGACATTGTCACTCGGAAAGCTTGTTGCACGGAATAAGCAGGACTACTCGAGTGCTGCTCCGGCCTTATATAAAAAGCTCTAAACTGTGTATATGAATTTATCATCAAATGAAAGTTAGTTCTTTATGGAAGGTAATTAGGGTAAAGGCTCAAAAAGAATGAACTCTGTCTAGCCATATTTGAATGATATGATTGTCAACTGTCAAGGGAAGACCTAAGATAGTTCAACTTGGAGGATGACTGATGAACAGCAGCCAGAGTGGAAAAACGTTGAAGAACTGGTGCATTGCACTTGCACATGCGCATGCAAATCGTGTTTTTATATCTTGTTGTGATGATGACAGGAATCGACAATCATTAGAACCTTTTGGAAAAAGAATATGTAGGGCCAGCTTCAGTTGTTTGGAATTTTTGTTGTAATTCCAGGTCAATAATCCTTTTCAACTTTGGTAATTGTAAGTTTAACTTGTTCTCATTTCAAACTTGTCACTTGGATTTTCGCAGAATTTACTGGTAACAGTTTACGATTCACCATGGTGTATCGACTCAATCTATGTATCAATTCAATCTATTTGTTTATGCACGTTGCAACACATCTAATATCAAATGTTGAGTAGAAAGCGAGATGTGTTAAGCGTAGAACGGTAACAAGGAATTGGAAGAGTTAAAAAGGAACAACATTTCATTGATGTACAACGATAGAACATTAGGAATCGGATAATTTTAAGGGATGATACATTGAGAATCTGGGCTTTTGAGGTAACGGAATGAAGTTTGAATCCGTTCGCCAAGCAATTGTATTTGCACTTCGTAGAGAAAACAAAATAGAAGGCTTCATTATGAGCATGAACTTTTCAAAATGATCATCGATTTCATAATTTGTAGGACCACCTTTAGTTGTTTGGCATTTTTGTAACAATTTCAGGTCAATATCTTTTCAATTTTGGTGGCTGTAAGTTTAATTGGCTCTCCTTTCAAATTTTAACTCGGATTTTTGCAAAATTTACCAGTAACAGTTTACAGTTCATCATGGTGTATTGACTCGATCTATTTGTTTTATGCAAGTTGCAACACATCCAATATCAAATATTGAGCAGAGAGCAAGACGAGTGAACCGCAACAAAGTAACAAGGCATTGGAGGGGTGAAAAGGTAACAACATTTCATTGACGTGCAGCGATAGAACAATAGGAATCGGATAATTTCAAGAGATGACATTGAGAATCTGGGCTTTCATGGTAACTTGGATTTTTGCAAAATTTTCCGTAATAGTTTACAGTTCATCATGGTGTATTGATTCAATCTATTTGTTTTATGCAAGTTACAACACATCCAATATCAAATATTGAGCAGAGAGCAAGTGTGTGAAGCGCAACAAAGTAACAAGGCATTGGAAGGGCGAAAAAGTAACGACATTTCATTGATGTGCAGCGATAGAACAATAGGATTCGGATAATTTCAGGGGATGACACATTGAGAATCTGGGCTTTCGAGGTAAGGGAATGAAGTATGAATCCGTTCACCAAGTAATTGTATCTGCGCTCCACGGAGAAAACAAAATAGAAGGCGTCATTATGAGCATGAACTTTTCAAAATGATCAACGATTTCTTATGATGGAAATTAGCGAGATGACCTTTGGTGGATATTACATTAATTATATGTTGGTTCGTCAAGCTAATTATGCAGCTGATCAAGCTAAAAGCTCATACTGTTCAAGAATGACGATGACAAATATCTAATATTTCTGCAATTTCATCAATAGGTACCTCAATTCCAACCAAGCGTGTAGCATTAGTATTAGTCATATCTGGGTCAAATGAGCAAAATGGACGAACGTATGTCTCAATGCTAGATTTATCTCCTCCACAATTATAAGCAGAATTTGAAAGTTGGAGGGCAAAGGTAGTAGAAAACTGCGATGTGATCCAATTCCCAGCATACTGTGATTTCATACCTTCTGTTAGCCCAAAAGACATTCAACTTATAGGTATAACGTATTGTGACTAATGAATCAGGAAAAGGAAATATTCACTTTTCAACGTACTTGCAGCTGGCGAGGAACTTCGCTCCTGGAGGAGTCAGAACCTCGCACCGGCGGGCGCTGAACCAGCATAGCTGACTCGAACTTCTTGTGGAAGCAGATGGTATCTGATACCATGTTTCTCGAAGATCCTCTTCAGCTCCCACAGTAGCTCGGATCTCCGGCTGTTCCTGTCTCCCGGGTTTTGGAAATTTATCGTGTGAGTGACGTATAGAGCCATCTTCAACTTGCTCATGTCTTCGATTTCCTTAACCACGATGCTGTGATCCTTCTTCCAATAGTTAGGCCTCTCTTCCAAGTACCTGATTTTTATCACCCAAGGAATGCCATTCCATCAGAAACTTGTATACGATTGTATGGAAGAAGAATTCGGCAATGCTAATGAAAATTGCCTGGTGTAAATTCTCTGCATTTTTTCTCACGTTATGAACATAAGAAAGCGTAATCACCAGTAAACGATGTTTCTTAAACTTCAAACTACGGCTTCAAAAGCCAAATGACACACCCTCGCATTGAGTTTTAGTTCACACAAGTCAATTGCATCGCCATCTTAAATTCATGGAGTCTCTGTCTTTATTCAGCAGATTTCCCTCTCTGTATTAAGCACATAGTATTGTTAGGATTCGGCTCACAATTACAAGGAAATAGAGAGTAAAAACGAGAAAAGAAAATCGAGACACAAGATTTTTATCCTTCTTCACCCTTAAACTAGGACTATGTCCAGCAGATGATTCTACTATAATTAGCACATCGCAGGTAACAGTAGTTATTCATGGGCCCAAGCCCAAACTACCAATAAAATATAGGCTCAAAATATAAAAGCCATATGGCTTTGCAAGGGCGCTACCCCTACGACCCCCGCCGGGGCAGCCCTCGGACCCCTACCCTCTCACCAGGATACGGGACCCTCGTCTTCCAGTCGAAGTGGAGTATGAACCACACCCCAACAATTATGAAATGCTGTTCAATTTATATTACATGATCATGTTTATTCACGGCCGAGTCTACATGGCTTATGAGGCACGAAAATGCAAATTTTGGTGCCTCGTTTAAAGAGGTTCAGGAGTAGCAGGCAACATACCTTTTTACTTCATCTCTTAAAGCAGTAATGCTGTCGGGCGAAGTGGAGAAGTCGACGGTGAACTCCACGGAATCACTCATGTTTGGGCTCCTGTAGAAATTGCTGATGGGTTTGGTGGACAGAACTGAATTTGGGTAGAATATCATTTCACCATCGTTTCTCACGAAGACTGTTGTCAGGATATTCATCTCTTCAACCGCCATCTACGAGGAATTGAAGTGTTAGGCAAAGTATGGTATCAGCTCAGACAAATCATGGGGAGTCTTAGGATTAGTAATTCACCTGCACTCCGTCGATGACACAACGGTCACCAACATCAAAGGGATGCATCACAAAAACAAAAATGATGGCTTCGAACACTGTTTTGACGGAATTACCAAACATAAACGCCACAAGCAAAAGCTGGGATGAAATGAAGACAAGTACTTGTGTCGTCAAAACTCCCATCATAAGTAACGACACGATAATGATCACGACCAGCAGAACTGCTGAAGCAAGCCTGTTCAGCTCCTCGATGGCTGTTTTTGTATCGTTCAAGCTGTAGGCGAGGGACTTCCTTTCAAGGTAAACGCTCACCTGAAGACAAACTCTGTATTAGGTTCTTAGGAATGTACTCATCTGATTGTTGTACTCGGACTGAGCCAAAAGTTTTGTGATTCTTTTATTTCCAAAAGGCAGGAGACCTAATCCAATTCTGAAGCATAGAATTGTGGTTGAGCATTCACCGGGCCGATGGCCCACTAATTATCACAGGTTTTCTATATGTATAGACAACGCCGCAAGATTGAGATTTAGTACACTCATTGACTGTTCTGGGATCATCAGAACTTGGATGAGAACAGAAAGTTATGGATCTTCGAAAACATTGTAAGAGGTAGCAAAAAGCTTCCTAATACAACATATTATTAATTTAGTAAGACTTACCAGCCAGTCCTTTAAAGATGACCTATTGATCCGTCTAGTTTTTGCCGCTCCTGGCACCAAAGGAATGAATTTGTCAACATCTTTCTTCTTCATGAAGCGCAAGAGGTCCTTCTCTTCGATGTACCTAGTAAAGGCATAAAGCAGGTATTGGTGAGATATTTCTAAGCAAAATTTTAGCTGGAATGCAAGGGAAGTGTGTGACAGCATGGTTCTTCTTACTCATGTCCAGACTTCTTAGTGACATGCTTGAATATTTCGTCAGCAGCTGCCATTGCTTCTGATTGATTAGTGATCTCCTTATTTTGTTGCTCTGTGTCCTCATCACAGTATTGATTAAGGCTTCTAACAAGAGTTGAAATCCCTAGGGATGAGTCGCTAATGACGTTAACCAACCCTTTCATCGTCCAAGCAGAAATTTGATCCCGGTCTATCTTACTCAGCTTATCTACATCAATCACCTCTTCTAGCTTCTTTGCCACTCCTTTGATGTACTTCTTGAAACTGAGCCGCCCATAGAGCTTGTCATCCTGTTCCATCAAAGGCGAGCCTGAAAGGGTCTTGACTACGTAGTGGTGAAAGAGAGACTCTTGGATGCGATCGAAGAACCTCTTGCATTGAAAAGAAGCCGATAGTAATTTTATTGAGAGTGTTTTGACAAGCCATATAGCAGCTCCTATGACACAAGAAGCAAGAGCCCTTGTCACATAATGTAGAGTCTCCCTCTCCTGCTCCGATCGCTTCACCCCATGGTTCATCAGCAAAACCCAGACTAAAAGAATGAAAACCAACCAGGTAAACCTTTGGACGCTGTCCTTCAATCCAAAGACGAAGTACAAGACCTTATGTTTGAGCAAATAATCCTTCTCAATCAATAAAACCAATGTGTTAATCAACCAGTCAATCACCAACCTACCACAAAAGATCGCCAACACCTGCACACACCATTTCCACAGCTCCAAGTGCCAAATTTCTGTATCTTTCAGTTTGCGAACGGTTAAACTTGCGATCAGAAGTCCCATGATGCACACAAATGCTGCGAACTCGATCCAGATAATATACTTGGCGAATTTCTTGCCGGCCATCTCTTGGACCTTCAAATTTGCAGCCTTGTACACATGCTCATCATCTTCCACCTCTGCAGCCTTCGAAGGAGGCGTTTGAGCAGCATTCAGCACGGGTTTCATACCGTCTTTAGTGGCGTTAGCACTTGTATCGTTGTAAGGCGAACTCTCTGAAATCTTCAGTTGGGTATTGTCCTTAACTGAAGTAGCATCACCATGACACGATGGTTCTTCAAATCTTGATTTCCTCTTAGATATCCATGGACTCGAAAAGAACTTGTTTGTAGCCAAACGATCAGTGGGATTCACGCGAGGCTTACTTAGAGTTGGGCCGGATCGAGTGATTCCTTGAGGAGAACTCTGTGCTCTTGATTGGAGATTCTTAATCTCTGTCGGTTCAAGATTGGATCTCGGTGAAGAACCTCTGCTTTGGTACTCACTGCCCGGAATCATAACAACTACCTCCTTTGTTCCTTTCTTCTCTAACAAACTTTTCCTATTTTCCATGATTGAATGTTTCACTCCTAATAACCACTCAAAATCTAAGCTAAGCTCAAGTCTTGTCCTCTAAATATTTTGGACTTCTAACATGAAGATGAAAGCTTTAGCTGAACCGAATCAGTTTCTAAATTTTTCGAAGAGCTGAAAACCAAAAAGAAAAGGGTACCCACAGGAGAACGCAGAAATCTAAGAGATTAGGAAGAAAGTGCAGAGCAAGATCATGAAGAAATGAGAGAGATCTGCAGGATTTAAGCTGACACAGAAGAGAAGGTTTCATTGCCGCACCAGTCAAGGTCCGCGGGAAGTGTCGTTTTGAATGGCTCGTTCCTTGTCAACGTCACACGATTTAAAAGCTCGATCAAAGTAAAAAAACGAAAAACGAGGAGTCAAAGTGCGTGCAATGCGAGATTTGGAGAAACAAAATTATCAAAGATCACCCCAAACAAACTCCTGAATTCCACATGTGCCACGAATCAGCGGAATCCATGTCGGACTGACGGACAAGGCGCGGGCAGTTCGCGCACTTCGTGCATACTGATGAAGCAAACAGTATATTCGAAATCTGAAAGATCCAAACTTAGATCAACCACACCTCCTAATCCCCATCTTTCATCAAGGGTGTGTACTGATGTAAATTCCGTGCGATAACCGGAAAAAAATATAAACAGAGATAATAACTCCGAGAAAGCAATAATAAATTTAATAACGACCAAGCCAATATTTATATAATCTTGACAAGTAAAGAAGGCTGAATTACAAACCAAATATAGACCGATAGATGCAATAAAATTGGAAAAGAATTAAACAGGAGGTGAGGAACGGATTATCGAATCTCCCTGCCAATAGTGCCTTACAAATTTGCGAACAATGCCTCCCATGACACAATACTTCAAACCTATACACTGAAAAGACATCTCTATTGAGGCTGCTGCATGTGAATTGAAGATATGACAATTAAATCTTCTGTACGTAAATTGAAAAGGCATCTCACTAATGTTGAGTCATTAATAACCTATAACTACAATATGTCCTGTGTACATGAAAAAAATAGAGGCAATGATCATTTTTATTTTTTGTCAACGCAATCAACGTGTTCATCAGTACGAGCATTGGATTAAATTGACACCGATCCAAGAGGAACTATAAACTTAATTACATTTATTGACGACGGATTGTAAAGTACACTAAATTGAATAGTGGGCAGGAAAGAAGCAAACGATGGCGAATCCTGCAAGCACATGCCAATTACCTAAAAAAACCATTAATTTTAGGTTTAATGCTAATTGTGCCATGAACTTTTTTTAATCTAAAAAAATATGTAACTTCACTCTAATCCCAAATCTAATAATAATTTTAAATAATCAATTCCCCTTATTAAAAAAATGGTCTCAATAAGATAACAAGAAAGTGTTATAGAGATTGTGGCTTATTCACTTTAATTGTCATTCTTCCTTACGGGAAGAATTTATTTACTGGTAAATAAGAAAAAAGAAAAAGTCCATTTGTATCACACCTGCCTATTTTGGGAAGTGGATGTTAGAAGTCATCCTCAAAAAGGGTTTATTACAAAAATCGTGTGTCATCGTACTCTTCTTCCTAAACCAATTGAAAACCTACTATTAGAGAAGTATCAGTAATTATAAAGTTCGTGGTTAATGAAAAAAAACATTAATATTATAGTAAAACGTAGTAATCCCAAGTATCGAGCTGACATCTGTTTAGTTATATATCATATCGAAAAGTACAATGTCACAAGTATACTTTGAACATCTAGAAATTAGGCCAGATATACTACGAAAATGAATAGTAAATGGGTGTCGACATTTTTCGTTTTGACACGAAAAACACACGTGATTCACACCTTTCTCATATGCTTGATTAATTTAATGAATGCTCTCAGCCTGCTAGAGTCTAGACAGACGACACACTATTTGCAGATGAACGTGAGAAATCTGAATCCATTGCGAAGCAAATGTGCATCTAACGCACCAAAGAAAAGCATCATTGGCCTGTCAAATGAGTAACAGAGGTATCTTGTTATGTCAGGAAATTAGCAGGTCAATCAATCCTTATTCGGCTACCAAATCATGTTTCCCACAATTACATTGCACTCGATTACTTTGAAAGTTTAAGCTGTTAAAAAAATGATATGATGAATAGATAACTTTGATGACTGTTCCTTGACATTGCGATTCCAATGGCATTGGGAACAACCCTCTCTCAATCAAACGGATAAAATTGACAAACAGACAACACCGGAACTCCAAATCAACATTCTATCAAAAGAGACAGTCGGTTCATAGATGTAATGCACTGTGACTTGATGATCAAGAAAAGCAAAACAGTCACGTCCTCACATACTTGCGGGTCACAGGCAACTTTTCTCATGGAGGATTCAAAACTGCGCGTTAAGCAGCTGCTGAACCGGCATAGCTGACTTGAACTTCCTGAGGAAGCAGACGGTATTTGATACCGACTTCTTCAAAGATTCTCTTCAGCTCCAACACGAGTTCTGATCTCCGGCTGTTCCGGTCCCGTGGGTTTTGAAAATTTATCGTATGGGTGACGTAGAGACCCATCTTCAACTTGTTGACATCCTCAATCTCCTTGACCACGATGCTGTGTGCCTCCATCCAGTATTCAGGCTTGCTTTCCAAGTACCTGTTAGTTTTCCAACCAAGGATGGGAATTCCATCAGGAATTGTGTATGTTTGTTCTAAAGAAGTATTTAGCAATGTTAACAATGATGTATGAACCGAAGAAAGCTCAACCACCAACCGATGATGTTTCGTTTTTTTTCCTGTTAGTAGGGGCAATATAAAGAGGTTTAGGAAGTAGTAGATAGACATACGTTTTCACTTTCTCCTTTAATTCTGCAATACTATTAACTGAAGTGGAGAAATCGACTGTGAACTCCACAGAATCGCCCATTTTGTCGCTCCTGTTGAAATTGCTAATGGGTTTGGTGGCCAGAACTGAATTCGGGTAGTATATCTTTTCACCGTCATATCTCACGAAGGTCGTGGTCAAAATCTCCATCTTCTTAACAACCAACTGTGAGGAATTCAGACGTCAGGCAAATAAGGAATCGGTAACAAAGCAGTCTCACGCGGAGTCTCAGGACTAAGTAACACACCTGCACTCCATCGATGACACAACGGTCTTCCACATCGAATGGATGTGTGACAAATATGAAAATGATGGCTTCAAACACGGTTCTGGCAGTGTTGCCGAACATAAACACCACAAGCAAAAGCTGAGATGAGATAAAAATAAGTGTTTCCGTTGTCAAAAGTCCCATGATAAGTAACGACACGATGGTAATCACGACAAGCACAATTACTGAAACAAGCCTGTCCAGATCATCGATAACTGTGTCCGCATCTTTTAAGGTGCGGGCAAGTAATCTCCTTTCACGGTAAACAGTCTCCTGCAGAAAATAGACTATTTAGTCAAAATCTTGTGAATGTATTAATCTGAAAGTAGGTCTGCCTCAAAAACTTTGAACTTTCAAAAGTCCCTCTGTTTCAGTTTGTTACATAACTCCAGAAAACGTCTTACTCCAAAGCATAGAATCTTGGATGTCGATCAGCATATACCGAAAGACACCAAGTAACTGATGGTGCAATACTAATTCACAAGTTCTCGAACTGGGTCAACAATACGGCGAGCTTAAGCATTTCTTTACACAAGTTGGTTGCTATTTACACATTATTGACGGTATTGTGATTGTAACTTGGACAAGATTCTGATACTCTGTACATATCCTGAATTACGATTGATGAACTTACCAGCCATTTCTCTAAAGTTGGCTTATCGATCATTCCATCGCCCTTTGGTCCTTGAATCAAAGGAATGAATTTGGCAACATCTTCTTTCTTCTTCATGTCAATGTACCTAGTAAAACAATAAAGCGGGCATCAGGGACAAATTAGTACAGCGAATGTACCTAGTAAAACCATAGAGCAGGTATCAGGGACAAATTAGTACAGCAAAAGTACTAGAATGGGGAGAGAGTTCTAGACAGTATTGGCCTTCTCACCCCTTTCCCTGCGTCCCTACATTTTTAAATATCTCATTAGCAGTCTCCGCGGCTTTCCGGATGATCTCCTGGTCTGGATGATCAAGGCTGCTGTCAAAGATAGATACCCATGGGCCAGTAATACCGTTGATCAACCTCCTCATATTCCAAGGTGAAATTCGACGTTGTTTCATGTTGGTCAGCATCTCTGCATCAATTACCTCCTCTAGCTTTTCTGACACTCCATGAACGCACTTCATGAAACTGAGCTGCCATTTGAACTTGCCATCCTGTTCCATTGAATTGTTTCGCAAAAGCACCTCGATCACGTGTTGGTGATCGGCGGTCATGTGGATAGGCTCAAAGAATGCCTTGATGTGAAAGGAAGCAGCAAGCAACTTTATCAGCAGTGTTTTGATAAGCCATATAGCAGCTCCTACGAGACAAGAAGCAAGAGCCCTTGTCACATCACTTAGAATCTCCCTTGCGTGCCTTGATCTTTTTGCTCCGTGGTATATCAGCAAACCCCAGACCGAAAGAACGAAAACTAACCAGATAAACACTTGCACGCTGTGCTTCAATCCATAGACAAGGTAAAAGACCTTCTCTTTGAGCCAGATTTTCCTCTCAATCAAGAAGCCCAACGGGGTCAGCAACAACTTACTCACTAACCGACCTGAAATGATTGCCAACGCCAGCACACACCATTTCCACAGCTCCAACTCCCAAATATCCGTCCTTCGCAGCTTATGAACGGTTAAGCTCACGATCAGAAGTCCAGTGACACACATGAATGCGACCCACTCGGCCCACATAACCATGTTGATGAAATTTTCCCAGCAACATACATGTTCATCACCTTCAGCGGCCGTAGCCTTTGACAGAGGTTGCTGTGAGGTGTCCTGCATGGTTACTGTAAAATCGTCTTTAGCAGCACCAGCAATTGTGCCATTGCGAGGCAAACCCACTTTAGGGGAACACCTGCAGGGAGACTGCGAATTCTTCAGTCGGGTCTTGTCATCCTTGACCGAAGCAGCGTCGCTAGGCTGCACCAGTTCTTCAAATCCCGATTTGTGGGACTTCTCTTCAGCAGGCTTAGCTGGAGCTGTGCTCGATGGAGGGGTTCCTTCATCAGAAGGGCCTGTTGCATAGGAACTTTGCACTACGGATGGGACATTGTTGAGTTCTGCCGGCCCAAGATTTGACGCCGGCAAAGAATCCTTGCTTTGAGATTCGCTAGCTGCGAGCACGAGAACCACACCCTGTGTCTCCATGAATGTTTCACTCTCGACAAACTCTCAACAATAGTTCGCGAGAAACGACACGCCGACCCGAAAAGAGAGCGCGGAGTCACCTGAAAACTCAAATGGATCAAGATCACAAGAAGAAAGATTGAAAGAAATGAGCGACCCGGAAAAAAAGAAGCAGCAGAGAAGAAAGGGAGAGCGAGTTGGAGCGAAACGGCGATGGCGAAACGAGCCGAGATTCGCGGGGATGTGAATGGGGAGGAGGAGGAGGAGGAGGAGAGGGCTTTAGCTTCAAGCGAAGGTCCGCGGGAAATTCTATTCAAATGACTGTTAATAGTCGAGGTCTGCGGGAAACTCTATTCAATTTCAAATGACCTTTACAAGACAAACGCTCGGTCGTTAGGTCCATTTAATATTTGGATTGATCGACAGGTTGAATGTTTAAAAAAAAAGACCTGAAGATTTGTGATCTAATCATCAGATCATTGTTTAATTGATTCGGAAACTCTAAATTTAGACGATAAATTTCGTACTTCAATTTATCCCCGGAGAAAATGACACGTTACTATGTTTTCGACTGAGAGAGTGTTCTCCATTTTTTTTTTTTTCGCTTTTTCTACTCCTCTTTCGTTCCGCCTATTCGTCAACGTTCCTCCCACACACAGACAAACGCACAGGCATAATATATTTCAGATTACTACCACTAAGAAACCCAAACTCGTACCCTTGAACTATGATTATCACGAATTAATTTTTGTATTATAAAAAATCATAAATCGGTACACTCCTAACAAATCTACCCTTCATTAGATTCTGTCTATATCTCGTTAAGTTGTTGATGTGGACACACGCCTGATGGAAATTCAACATAAATTGATCTCTTACATAAATTGATCTCATGAACAACGTGGTTTTGGAAGCCAAGTTTGAAAAAGAAAAATGAATTTCATCTCCACACCAGTCAAGGTCCGCGGGAAATGTTATTTTAAATGGCTCGTTAATAGTCAACTTCACATGATTTTAAAAGTTCCAACAAGTTATGCGGAAATGAAAAGTTACAGTCTAAATTCATTTTAATAAATTTGTTTGTTGCTCTACTCTGGAAAAGCTATATAAAATTACTTTTTTAAATTTCCCGCCAAAGCATATATTGTTACAAAAACTTTAGAAACTCATGAAAATAATTTTATACAATCTACTTGTCAATATTTGTATATTCGAAAATTTCGAGCGTTTAACATTATAAAAAAGAAAAATTGAAGTGCGTGCACTACAAAATATAGAAAAAAAAATCACCAATAAAAATCACCCCAAATAAGTCAACACAGTCAACATGTTTATTGGTGCATGCATTTGACTTAAATAATATTTCTTGACACAGATCCAAGAGGGAATTTAAAAGTCAATTACATTTATGGACGACAGACCATATAGCACATTAAAATTGAATAGCATGGTGAGCAGGAGAGAAGGAAACGATGGGGAGCACCGCAAACACATGCAAATTAGGTTAATTACATTTGTGGCTGCTTGCTTTTGGTGCATACATTGAAAACTATATTGTTGAGGCGCAAGTGTGAAGGTCCTTAGGCAAATTGAACGATTGGAAATCTTGATATGGTATAGAGAAATTAATATATTTAATTAGCTCACAACGTATGTCAACCAGGAAGGCTTACGGGACATGGGAAGTACAACCCCATACGACACTCAGAATCGTGCATCAGTACACATCAGGAAAAAAGAGAAAATAAAAAAATCCAAAAAAAAGTTTTAAGTCAAGGTCCACAGATATAAACGTTGGACGCATGAGTCTTAAAACTTGCACCCATCTGCCCCTTGAGCCCCAAAGCTTTCGACACTTGTTTGAAAATAAGGAAAATCTAATTAGAAGCCCTACGTATGGAAAATTCGGTACACCTAACGAAAGGACTAAGATAGAGAATGACCATAAGTTATAGGACTTAAATGTACAAATTGAAAGCTTTGGGGCTCAAGGGGCAGATGGGTGCAAGTTTTAAGACTCCTGCTTATAATTGTCCTTAGCTTACTATCCCACTAAACTGTGTACCAAGAATATATTAAACGATGCACAAAATGGTGAGGAAGCATCACCTTGCATTTTCTTTTCTCTCTCTCTTTTTTTTTTTGATCATCGTCAACCATTAGCTTCATCATTTTTCTAGGCACGGATCTGGAGGATGTCGAGGTGGTAAAAAAAAATTAGATTAGCCGGAGGTGCGAGGTCTAACTCAGAGACAATCGGTTCCAAATGAGTCAGTATTAGATGCGTCTGCATGCGAGCCCAACCCACTCGGAACTCATACGGATCATCGGACGAGATCGATCCCACGAGAAAAATGCTACAGATGCCGGAAGGGCAATCGGAAAATGCTCCGATCGGGACACCGACGGCGCGATCGCAAAAAATCGGCGAAGACTCCATCCGCATAGTCATTTGATTAATCAAGTAAAGTACAGTAAACAGTGCATGATTAAGGAAGTCTCAATGGTTATGTCATTCCTAGATCCAGTGAAACCGGCGTCGGTGCAGTCGATTATTTAATGAAAAGTCAAAAGGGTTCATACTTGATTTAAGTCGTAGACTGTGAGCTATGTTTACTCAATTTTCGATTCCTCGAATGATAATAATAATAATAATAATATAGAAAACATAAGTTGAACAAATATGATTTACTTATATCAATGCCGCGCATTAGATGTGCTTAATTACCTGATTAATTTTTTTTAAGACCCGAAGATCCAAATATTCGTGCTGGCAAATGGCATAACTTTTTACATTAGATACAAAGGATTTACTTGTTACTAATTTAGTTTCACCTTTGCTATTCTTTCACTTCGATGGTATCATAAATCAGGTCGATGCAGATGGAACGGATGCATTTCGGCAAAAGAACACTACAAGTGCCATAACTTGTGCACGGCGTCACTTTAGTGCCATAACTTTTTTTGGATTACTTTAGTGCTAAAATTTTTGAAAACGATTACTTAAGTTCTAAAATTTTTGAAAACGATCACTTAAGTGTCAACTCCGGTGCCGTACACAATTTTTCGCGGAAATCGACGTGCCATTTTTTTTTATTAATTTCTGAAGTTGACGTGGCTCGCCGGAGTCTCGCCGGAGATTGGCACTTAAGTGATCGTTTTCAAAAATTTTAGCACTTAAATGTTCGTTTTCAAAAATTTTAGCACTTAAGTTATCGTTTTCAAAAATTTTAGCACTAAAGTGATCCAAAAAAGTTATAACACTTAAGTGATCGTTTTTCCTCCGACTTAGCACCAAAGTGATCCGAAAAAAAGTTATGGCACCAAAGTGAGCGCCGTACACAAGTTATGACACTTATAGTGTCCTTTTGCCGATGCATTTCTATACAATTAAGTAAGTGAAATAGCTAAAACGAAATCCGTCTAAGTCACATTACATATTCTACTGGATCTCATATAACATGATTAGTATATATCCGTGAAAACGTTTGATGAACTTTGTTATAAGTAGATATAGACGTCACTGTTATTTGAAATTTTGTTCTAGTTATAGAGGTACATTGTAATTCTTACGCACAGTGACATATGATCAAGCAAAGAACATAGTCACACGCTTGCAGATTACATATTGCAGAAAATAAAAGGCGGAAATGAAGTCCCATTCTCACAAACTTGCAGATTACTTAGGAGCGCGATACTCCTGGAGTTGTCAAAACCGTGCACAGCAACGGCCACCAACCCGGCCCGACTGAGATGAACTTACTGAGGAAGCACGCGGCACTCGAGACGGAGCTGTTCGAGGATTTTCTTCAGCTCCAGCACTAGGTCGGATCTCCGGCCGGTCCTTTCCTTGGCATGTTGGAAATTCATCGCGTGGGTGACGTGGAGAGCCATCTTCAAGTGGTCAGCGTCCACAATCTCCTTAACCACAATGCTGGGATCGGGATGCCAATGTTTTGGCTTGCTATCCAAGTACCTGAAAGCTTATTCAATCAGAATTGCACCTTGCAAAATACTTGGCAGTGCTAAAATGAAAGCGCACACACAGACACCATGATTTCTTGTGCTCCAAGCGACAGCTTCGGCAGCCAAGGAAAGAGGATGTTTGTGATGGGTTTGAGTTCATATGATGCATAAGTCAATAAGTTGATCATTATAACCATAATTGAGAAACTTCACTTTCCGCAGAATTCTGTATCCACACTTACATTTCTTCCGAATTCTTGCCTATTTGGACACCACAGGTTTCAACTTGACGTACACAAGCAATCATGTGTGCGAGGTGCAACGTTTAATGCCTAAAAAGAGAGATTCAGGAGTAGCAGATCGCATACGTTTTTATTTTATCTTTCAAAGCTTCAAGGCTCTCGACTGAAATGGAGAAATCGACCATGAACTCCACAGATTCGCCCATGTTCTGGCTCCTGTTGAAATTGCTGAGGGGTTTAGAGGCCAGAACTGAATTTGGGTAAGATATCTTTTCACCGTTGTTTTTCAGGAAGACAGTAGTCAGGATATTCATCTCGTCAACCTCCATCTGTGATGAGTCAAAAAGTCAGACGAATATGGAATCGGTACAAACCAGTCATCGTAGTCATAGGGCTAGTCATTCACCTCATCTCCATCAACGACGCAGTGGTCACTCACATCGAATGGATGCATCACGAATACAAACACGATAGCCCTGAACAATTCTTTGGCCGAGTCTCCAAAAATGAACACGAAAAGCAAAAGCTGTGACGAAATAAAGATGAGCATTTGAGTCGTCAATAATCCTGTCAGAAGCAACCACAGAATGATGACCACGACGAGTAAAGCTGCTGAAGCGAGGTTGTTCAGCTCCTCGATGGCTGTTTTCGCATCCTTCAAGGCACGAGTGAGTGATTTTCGTTCACGATAGACATCCACCTGCAGACATAAATCATATAATTCAGTTCATGTTATTCCGTCTATGTGTATCTCTCGGTCTGCATGCATGATTACTAGTTCTTTCAGCTGCAAAAGTCTCCTCAATTTCAGTTTGTTAGAAACAAGCTCCATAGAACATTTGGTTTGGAAGCGAGATAAGAACCGCTCTACACAAGTTAAAACTTAAGTGATCCAATACGCACTTACCAGCCACTTCTTGAGAAACGACTTCTGGATCTTCCGTCCGGGAAACAAAGAGATGAATTTCTCAACGTGTTCCTTCTTCATGAAGCACAAGAGGTCGTCCTCCTCGATAAACCTAGTAAAAGCAGAAAACAAGAATCAGTGACTAACTCATGGAGCAATAAACTTTTTTTTTCTTATAACCCACGAATACGGGCATGGACACCCGGCTAATGAAGAAACAGCCTGCAATTGCAAGCCCCATGAACTGGTTAAGTTCAGGCCTTTGGTTTGTGCAAGTTGCCCTGACAGGTGACCTACAATTCCTAAGCTGGAAACCCTCCACAGCCCCAACCTACTGCGCCAACCCCGGAGGATCAAACCAACAACACATTTCCAGATTAGGAGAGAGTTTTAAGGTAGTCGCTGCTCTCACTTGCTCTCTAACTTGGCTACATTCTTGAATATCGCAGAAGCAGCAGTCTTGGCTTCCTGCTCATCGGTGATGTCCTTCTCTTGTTGCTCTGCCTCATTATCCTCAATGTTATCGAGGGAACCGGTAAGAGTCGACAGCTCCGAGCCGCTAACAATGTTAATCAACCCCCTCATCGTCCAAGCAGAAATTTTATCCGGCTTTATCTTACTTAGCTTCTCTATGTTCACCTCTTCAAACTTCCTTGCAGCTCCTTTAATATACTTCTTGAGACTTAGCCTCATGCTAAACCTCGAGCTACCCAATTTGTCGGCACTTTCCGCTGGACGCGGGCCGGAAAGGGTCCTTATAACGTGGTGATGAAAGATGTACTCGTGAATGCGATCAAAGAATCTCTTGCATTGAAAAGAAGCAGCAAGCAATTTTATCAGAAATGTTTTGATCAGCCATAAGGCAGCTCCTACAAGACAAGAAAAGAGCGCCCTCGTGACCCAGTTCAGAATCTTGGTCGTGTGTCTCGATCGCTTCACTCCATGGTTTATCAGCCAAACCCAGGCTAAAAGGACCAGACTCAACCAGGCAAACACTTCGGCACCATCCTTCAATGCATAGAGAAAGTACAAAACATTCCTTTTAAGCAGATAGTCTTTCTCAATCAAGAACACCAATATGCTGATCAGCCAGTCTGTCACCAAACTACCGCAAAAGATTGCCAACATCAGCAAACACCATCTCCACAATTGCACTTCCCAAATAATTGTATTTTGCAGTCTATGAATGGTTAAACTAGCTATTAGAAGCCCTATGATGCACACAAACGCGACCCACTGAGCCAAAACAACCTTCTTTTTACCCGACATCATTTGGGACTCCTGATTCGCAGTCTTGCACACCTCCTCATCATCTTCCTCCTCTGCATCTGGTGGTGTGTCTGCTGAACCACTTGGAGGCATTCTCAGCTCCGGTTTCCCATGGTCCTTAGTTGCACTAGCACTTGCGTCACTAGGATATGGCGGTTCCATGAATCTTGATTTCAGCTTCGCAAATGAAGACAGCGAGATGGACTTTTTGGTTGGGATATTTGGAAGCTTACTCGGAGTCGGGATTGACTGAGTGAGCTCTTGAGCAGAGGGGCTTGTCACATTGGAAATTTGTGAACTTGATGGGTAATTTTCAAGCTCTATTGGCTGAGTGTTTGGTTTTGGTGGAGAACCTCTGCTTTGACATTCAGGGCCTGAAATCATAAGGATAACGTCATTTGCTTCTTTCTTCTCTAACAAACTTTCATTGACCTCCATAAGTGAATGCCTTTCAGCTCAGAGCTTCTCTAGGAAACAGATGTACTTTACCACGAAAGTGAATGTTTTAGCTCAATTTTATGCAAAATCAGCGGAAGAAGTCGAAAGGCAAAGGATCAAGAGCAAAAGAGTGAATCAGGAAGAGCTAAACATGGTGAAATGAGTGGGATTTTGCAGGAAGTGGACTAACAATGGGAGGGGGTTTTTTCATTCAGTATAGCTTCGCAGGAGGCTCCATTTAAAGGGCTCTTAGAGAAGAGAGCATGAATTTGCTTTGAGAAAACTACTTTATGGTGAAAAGGTAATTCATCTAAGAATGTTTCAGTTAAAAAACAAAGTTAAACAAGAACTGTCAGTTCAAGAAAACTTTGCAAAGCTGCTTCCAACTCTGAGCGATAGTAGATGAGGTTGGACTTTGAAATTACAAGATAACGGAATTTATACCAAATATTAAAAAATTTGATCAGAGGACTTGGAAGTTCAAAACCCACTTTCCAAAGTTCAGGAATCGCATGAAATTACATCAAACATCTACAACTGTTGTACCGTTCAATATTACTTCGCTTGTCTACATTACTAAGTGCAAGAATGTCATAAAAAGTCTTTGATAATGCGATTTAATTTTGGTTTTACAATATTACAACGTCTCGTCATAATCTAATGTTAAACGAAAAATTTAACGATACAACCGTTGTACCATAGAAATCCTTGGAGCGTGTTGGCCCATGCAAGACCTCCTTGTTCCATGTGTTATTCCAAACCTTATGGCCTCGCTAAAAGCTGGATTCCCACTCACCAACCATACTTTTCTCTAGCACAAGCTCCACTCTTAATTTTTTTTTTGTCCTATCTCTAACTCTCATCTCTCTCTCTTTGATTTTTGCTCTGCCTCTTGCAGAGCGCGAGAATCAAATCCTGCACCTGTGATACAGTATCCCCACCACCCCAATCCCTTTACCAGTAGAGCCGCATGCGTATTGGCCACTCTTAATCTCACTCCCTCATACTTTGCATCTCTCTCTCTCTCTCTCTCTCTCCACCTGACCATTGTGCACCAGACCAGCTGCCTGACCTCGCGAGTGGACTTCCTGGGATGCGCCGGTCCGTCATCAGGACCGCGCATGATTTAATGACTGATATATGTGCATTTGATCGCGTATACATGCACCCGGTTCATGCCTACGTCTGGTTTCTATGTTTGGACTTTGTCGTGCAATAAAAAGTTCATAGACTTCCCACTTTCTTTTGAGCCCCCATAGCCTATACTTGCGTGATTGTCCTCTGTTCTTGCTTCCACTTGTTTATGAAAATTGTCATTTCATGGACTTGCTGATGCAAACCTTCCAAGCACTTACATAAATTGAGGAAGATAATGTAGCCCCAATGGAATAGCCTTCCTCCTTTCCTCCTTTATTCCTACGTTAATGGAGATAATGGAAGAGGAATGATACTCGATACTAATCAAACGAGCCCCTCAAAGCTAACGAATTAATTATATATCATTTTGTTGGAATCTCATTCCTTTTTACTGGGGTTTTGCTTGCTGTAATCCAATTCCCTTGATATCCTATCTGTGGAATTCATGCCTTGTTTCCATAGCTTTCAAATCAAACAAGCTCCTCAAAGCTAGGGAATTATATGCCACGATTCTGTCAGAATCCCATTCCTTGTTACTGGTTTTTGCTTGTTGTAATCCCGTGTCCTTGATAATCCTGTTCGGAGGTTAGACTTTATTCCAGAAAAGTGGGAATTCGATTCCGATCAATGGCAGTTCCATTTCGATCTCTTATTTTAGAGTGAACCAAACATGAGGGGAAGTTACAGCACACACGTCTTTTCTTCGCATAAATTCCACGGAAATTGTGCAGGAACGCGAATCTTTCAAGAGAAAAAATAATGAAGATGACAAGTGAAATTTTATATGGAAAACCCTTTCAAAATCAAAAAGCGATAACTCATTTGGAGCATATATATGCTTCAAATTCGGGTTTGTTGATTTATCAATAGATTGTGCTCAAACTTCGCCGCTATGACCCGGGTTTGTGTTTTTGTTGTTCTATAATATATGGTTATTATTATAACCAATTTACTTACTTCATGCATTTGTTGGTAAGATATCGAAGTAAAACAAGGGGAATGAGACATAGAAAATTTAGGAATGAAGTGGACTATTCATTCCCACCTTGAATGTACGATAGGGGCAAAATTCTATTGTCTCATGCCCAATAATACCGTTTTTCATTTTTTTTTGGTAACTTTCAATAAGTATTGGAAGTGTCAAAGATATTGTTGGTTGAAAAGACGGCCGGTTTTTTAAAATTACTAAACATTTATAAAATTATTAGCTATGTTTACAATTTGCAAATCGGTAATTTTGTTAGCTTACAAACTTTTATTTACACAACTTACTGACACTTTTAATTTACTAACTCTTAAATACAATTACCAAAATAAATTAGAGTGATCTACAACTTTTATTAAATTAAATTATTAACTAATTTTTTTAATATCAATTCTCATTTGAGTTACTTATTAAAACTTATATGTTTTTTTTCAATTTAACAATGTTTTTTTTCAATCGAATTATCAATTTTTATTTGTCTCAATTAGCAACTCTTTATATTTAGTTACTCTTTTTAGAGATTACTAACTTAATTTAGCTTTAGTCACCAACTTATCTCTCGTTAGATTACCATCTAGTTAATATTTTAAATATCGAACCGCACCTACCAATTCGACTGACTACCAGCTAGGTGATGGTCCGGTTCACACCTTTATACCATAGATGGTCAAAGCCGGTCAAGAACCAACCAAATAGGTCAAAACCAGCCTTGCCGATCAAACCACTTCAGTTTGAACCGGGTCGGACCAGTCCATTTTTTCAAATTGTTGAACTTCGTAACAAAAAAGTTGTGTTGTAGAGGGCATGGTTCGAACCTCTAACCTCTTCATTCATTCATTCATTTTACCAATCAAAACTAGGAGGAGCTTTTCCTCCATAAATGGCAAACAATTCATTTATCTTTCTCAAAGAAGATTTTAATTAGCACATGGTGAGATTCAACCCCATGACCTCGAAAATAATTGGACAGGACTGTACCAACTCAACTTTGGGGAAAGACTTGTAAGGCATGCACTATACATATCAATTATTTTTCAAGCTACCAAATTTTCCGATTAAACTGCATATGGTTCACCTTGCTTGTATGGCCTTCTGTATGGTTTTTAAAAACATTGCATCTAGTAATGGCATTATCAGCTTTCATTTGAGTTACTTCTCAACATTTATTTGGCCTTTTTTCTATTAATTTACTAATTATTTCTTGTCATTTAAAAACTTTTATTGTGTTTCTTAGAAACGCTTCAAATTTACCAACTTTTCGTTTAAGAAAAAACCAACTTCAATTTAAGAGACTCCTCAACTTTTTGCTGATTAGATTCCCTATTAATTTCAAGTTACCAACTAAGAGTTGAGTTACTTACCAAATTTATTTTTCTTTCAATTACCAACTATGATTATCTTTACCAACTTTTACTTACCTAACATGTAACAACACTGCCCCAGTTGTCGACAAGAACCACAACACTGCCCTCGAGTGTCGCCGGATCAAATTTCCGGCCTCACTTTTTGGAGAATCTATCATTGCTCCTTCGCCTCAAATTGCTTGAGGGAGAGAACATTCTCCGGTAACATCAAATGATTCACGCCTCTCTCTCTGTCGCCTCATTAAATATGGTCAACCTATTTTCAGTATTGTATAAATCTTGACCAATCATTAGCTCATCTATTAATACTCCTCGATTGGTGATTAATATGTTGATAAGGACGTTCTTAGCAGAGACGTTGCGTTAACGTCAACTCATAAAGTCATACATAACATGGTTGTCCTCTCTCGTAGTTGCACGCATGAAAATTTAATGATGTCACTATCGTAGGTTTATGTTGCTCGTAAATAATTAGGGTCCCGCTGTTGAGATTAGGGTACTGCGACAAGCTTGATTAGCTCGCAGCTCTCACAATTTGAAATCTCTCGCGTTGTGCTTTAATACAATTAACCCATCATTAAGGTTTACTTAATTAACCTACGTGGCAATAGCCAACCTTCACCTTGTGCTCTGATCAGATGAACTCGAATTGGAGCATGTGCGCAAGTTGTTGCAAAATGACAAGAAAATTATTGTATAGGACTACTGTTTAAGCTAGAAAAAATCCCATTGATCGACTAATGATTTAATTCCAAAAGACCCCGTCAAATTTTGTAAGCTGGCTTAGTAAATAATGTCCGACTAATTAGAAGCTTCGGTTTAACATGCAAACTAATTTTCAGGGGTTCTTTAAGTGTAAATATTATTAGTTCAACTCCGGTTTTTTGCGATTGCAAGATATCTAACGTGATCGCTTTCTTCTTACCGATTTCGTCGATAGATAATTATGTGTCATATAAGAATCAACAAATATATTCTTAAACTATAATTACCTTAACTCTCTAACCAAAAACTCTCATCCTGGTGACACGTGCCACACCCGATATGGAAGTATGCTGCTCGGAGCTATCTTTAACCATCTCGTTAAGATAAATTCCATTTCTTACGGCATATGCAAATGGTATAATCTTGTTCTAGAAGATTTCAATTTTTGATTATATATTGTGATTTGAAAACAAATTTGTCCTCATGTCATTGGCATTTGTCCACAACTTGCTGCCAGATCAATTGCTTGATTGGATAATATGCAGAAGCCATCAAATAAAAAATAGATGAGAGAGAGCGAGTGAAGTTGCCGTTAAGGCAAAATGCATCTCTTGTGAATTAATTTTAGTTTCACATATGTAATTCAAGAACGCTCTCTCTCTATTCAGTATGTAATTCGGCTCATTCATAACCTCTTCACCATCCTAGAAATTTATCAAGAGCCGCTCTTTATCTAAGCTCTTGCTCCGGCAATCACTCCTCGCCCTTATCAGACCTGGTCACCACAACCAATGAGGGTCCACAGCCCTCGATTGGAGTTGGTGAGGGGGGCGGGCGAGGGCCCTTGCTAAGTGGCGGCAGCGGCGATGTAGCTCACTGCCACCATTGAGGGTCAGCTAGCCCTCCCTGAGTAGTGGTGGCGATGCAGATCACCACTGTTAAGCGAGGGCACAAGTGCCTTGCCTGCTCCAGGCGAGGGCAACGGGCTCTCGGCAGTGGTTCGGAAGGGGTCGCTGCCCTTACAACGACCACAACAAGGGTCCCAACCGTACTTTTCCATCTTTTGAATGCCAATCACGCAAAGCATGTGCACGTTTGCTGGTCACTGAGAGCTTAAAAGGTTGACCAGCTAAAGAGAAAACTAAAACAGAATTAAATGATCAGAGCAAAACTATAGTGAAATCTGGTCACTCTCCGCTTTATTCGATCCTCTGTTATTGGAGACTCTCAGTCTATATATAGAGGTACATTGTAATTCTCACGCAAGGTAATTTATTGTCAAGCAAAGAACATAGTCACACACTTTCTTAGCCAAAAAAATTGAAAGGAGCAGAAAAAAGGCAGAAATGAAATCCCATCCTCACATACTTGCAGATTACTAGGAACGCGATACTCCTGGAGTCATCAAAACTGTGCACAGTGGCGGCTGCCGACCCCGTTTAACTGAGACAAACTTACTGAGGAAGCACGCATTACTTGAGACAGAGTTCTACGAAAATTTTCTTCAGCTCCAGCACGAGCTTTGGTCCTTTTGGTGGCATCTTGGAAATTCATCCCGTGATAGACGTGGAGAGCCCACCTTCAAGACCTTCAAGTTGCCAACGTCCGCAATCTCCTTATTAACAGTGCTGGGATCCGGATGCCAGTGTTTCGGCTTGCTGTCCAAGTACCTGAAGGCTTAATCAATTAGTACTTGCACCTTGTAAAATACTAGGGCAGTTCTCAAATGAAAGCACGCGCACATAGACCGGAATTTCCAAAACTCCAAGCAACAGCTTCAAAAGCCAAAAGCAGAGGATGTTTATGATGGGTTTGAGTTCATCTGATGCATAAGCCAATAAGCTCATCATTATAACCACAAATGGAAAACTTAACTATACACAGAGTTTTGTATTTACACTTACAAAGTGTGAGGTGGGACATTTAATGCCCGAAAAGGGAGATTCAGGAGTAGCATATGGCATACTGTTTTACTTTATCTTGCAAATCTTCAAGGCTCTTCTTTTAAGTGGAGAGAAATCGACCATGAACTCCACGGAGTCGCTTCTGTCCAGGCTCCAGTTGAAATTGCCGATGGGTTTGCAGATCACAACGGCATTCGAGTAAGATATCTTTTCACCGCTGTTTCCCAAGAAGATAGTTGTTAGGATATTCATCTTTTCAACCTCCATCTATGATGAATCAATAAGTCAAGACCAATGTGGAATCTGTACAAACCAGTCCTGCAGAGTCATATAGGCTTGTTCATTCACCTCTACCCCATCGACCACACAGCGGTCTTCCACATCAAACGGATGCATCGCAAATACAAACACGACGGCTCCGAACAAGTCTTCGGCAGCGTCCCCATTAATGAATGTGTAAACCAAAAGCTGAGACGAAATGAAAATGAGCACTCGCGATCGTCAAGAATTTTGTCAGAAGCAACCACAGAATGATGACCGCAAAACTGCTGAAGCTAGGTTGTTCAGGTCCTCGATGGCTGCATTCGCATCCTTTAAGGCGCGAGTGAGTGATTTCCAGTCAAGACTGACAAAATTCCATAATCCAGATCATGTCCTTAATGATTTCCAGTTCTTTCAGCACAAAAAGTCTCCTCAATTTCAGTTTGGTACAAGCTGCATAGAATATTTGTTTTGGAAGCGAAGCTCTACATTAGTCAAAACCTAAGTGATACAATAGGCACTTACTAGCCATCTCTTTTTTTTTTTTTTATCAAAAGAAAATTTTATTCATTTGTTATAATCAAACATCATATAGACATAGAAAACTTCTAAGCAAAGAAAATCCCAAAAGAGCTATAATATAATAATAATAATAAAAACAGAAAACAAAAGAGTGCAGCTTGAAGCTCTCATCCCAAAAGATCACATCTATCACAACATCGGCTTGATGGCCGATTACCGAAACCGTCACTAATAGGCACACGCTTAGATCTTCCCCTCCAGAAACTATGGCTTGCAGCGCACCTAGGTTCGGCGTCCTCGGCACCATGGCCATATGGAGACGACGACAACAACAGCATATTGAACCACCACATATCAAACGCATTTAAGAAACTCCAAGACCTAAATTTAGATCGAGAAAGAAAAGCTCTCAAATTTAGATCTACACCTAAATCAGGAGGTGAGAACTTTCGTTAAATCTTAGAGAAGTCATAGACTCGCGTCGCAGACATCGTGCTGGTTGGACTATGTGACGACGTTCTCACAAAATTATCAGCTACAAGTAGATTTATTCACCACGACGAGCAAAGAAAAGCAACTATAACGAGCAAAAGAAAACGCCAAACAAGGTGAAGAAAGACACCCAAATTAGATCAAGAGAGAAAAAAATAGGAAATCAAGGCCTAAAAAAGAAAAGCATAGCAAAACAAGCTCTCAGCTTCAGAAATTGAGGCTGAGAGCCTCTAAAGTACGGGTGACCGGTTCCCGGTCCGGTTCGGTCCAACCCAAAAACTGGGAACCGGATTGGGAGGACCGGTTCCCCATTTCTAGGACCGAGGACCGGACCGACTAGTCTTGGGACTGTGGACCGAATCGGACCGGTCCGGTCTAGTTTGGTTCCAATGAGACTAATCACTTATAGATAAAAGCAAGAGGAAATTGGGGAAATTAAATTATGTTTTCTATTTTTTTCAAAAATTTTTAAAAGTAAATAAATATATATGAAAAAAATAGAAAAATATATATTTATCGGTTCTGTCTGGTCGGTCCGGTCCAGTCTGGTTCCCACCCTAGAATCGGGAATCGGACCACCGGAAACCAGTTTCACTTTTAGGAATTGGAAACCGGACATATATTCCCAAGGACCGGACCAAATCGGTCGATCTAGTCCAGTCCGGTCTGGTCCGGTCCTGATTTGGACGGTCCATTTTGCTAACCCCTACTCTGAAGTTGAAAGCCTGTAGGTGCGGTTGCTTTAAATGAGAGTGTTTTTGGGAGAGAGAGGGTTGCCGACAGAGAAATTAGGGTTTTAGAAGAGTGTGGCCGAATTTGGAGAGAGAGAGAGAGAGATAGAACTAGCCATTTCTTGTAAAACGTCCTCTTGATCTTCCGAGCTTTTGCCACTTTGGGAAACAAAGAGATGAATTTCTCGACGCGTTCCTTCTTCATGAAGCCCAAGAGGTCCTTGTCGATAAACCTAGTAAAAGCAGAAAACACGATTCAGTGACAAACTTATAAACTTTCATTTGAATTAATTACTTCTCAACATGTATTTGATTGTTTTTTAATTTGACAACTTTTCTTAGTGTTTACAAACTTTTATTTGTATTTCTTAGGAACACCTTATACTTACCAACTTTTTTTAGGAAATTACCGGCTTTAATTAAAGTGACTTGATAACTTTTATTTTTATTAAATTACTCATTACTTTTAACTTGCCAACTCTTATTTAAATTACTTACCAAGTTTATTTTTCGTTCAATTACCAACTGTTCCTATCTTTACCGATTTTTATTTGCCTCACATATAACAACTGCGAGTGTCGTCGGCTCGAATTTTCGTCCTTACTTTTCGGAGAACCTATGGGTGCTCCTTTGCCTCACATGCTTGAAGGAGAGAATATTCGCCTGTAACATCGAATGATTCACCCCCCCTCTCTCTCTCTCTCTCTCGCCTTATCATACATGGTCAACCTATTTCCAGCATTGTATAAAGCTTGACTAGTCATTAGCTCATCCATTAATACGCTAATAAGGACGTTCTTTTCTGGGGAAAACTAATACAAAAGACTGACCTTATGTCGCATCTATAGAGACGTTGCGTTAACGTCGACTCGTGTATAATATGCTTTGTTCTCTCTTGTAATTGCATGCATGAATGAAATTCGATGACGTCACTGCCGTAGGTTTATGTAGCATGTAAATAATTATGGCCGACCGCTGTCCAGATTAGAGTACTGCGATGTACTTGATTAGCTCCACGGCCTCTCGCGATTTGAAATCTCTCACATTGTGCTTAATATAATTAACCTGTCATTAAGGCCTTAATGACATACTTAATTGACCTATGTGGCAACAGCCAACCTTCACCTTTGTGCTTTGATCAGATAAGCTCGATTTCGAGCATGTGCGCAAGTTGTTCCAAAATGACAAGAAAATAATTGTATAGGACTAATGTTTAAGCTAAAATTCCAATGATCGACTAATTATTCAATTCCGAAAGACCAACCCCGTCATATTTTGTTAGCCGGCTTAGTATATGACATTCGACCAACAAGAATCTTCGCTGTAACGTGCAAACTGATTTTATATCTTTAGAAATTCTTCAAGTGTAAGTGGTCCGATTTTTGGCAATTCCAAGATACTTCGCATGATCTACTTCATCTCATTGACATGATAAATCAAGTCAATCATTATTTTCATAGATATTCATGTGTCATATAAGAATCAACAAATATATCTCTAAATTCTAATTATCTGAACTCTCAGATCAAAAACTCTTATCGACATGACACGTGCCGTAACCGATAAGGAAGTATGCTATCTCAAAGTCATCTTTCACCGTCCCCTTAAGATAAATTCCATTTTTTACCGCATATGCAAAGGGTACAAGAAGAAGATTCTCGATTTGTTGATTATATATTGTGATTTGAAAACTAGATTGTCCTCACGCAATGACATTTATCCGCTGCTCGCTGTACCAGATAGTATCAATATGGGTGAGCTTCCAGATCACTTGCTTGATTGGATCATTGGCAAAAGTCACATCAAATAAGAAAAAAAAAATTGAAGAGAGAGAGAGAGAGAGAGAGAGAGAGAGAGGCTCAATCATGCTCAAAGTCACACATAGCATAGCATAGCAATGTTCATCACCGTCTAGTGATTGTACCCTTCTTTGTCCTCGCTCGTTCAGCCAATAGATTGTAATCTCCTCCTCCTCCTCCTGCGATGCCACAACCACCACGGCTTTCAGATTAGCTACCAAAGTTCATTATAATCGTATAATAACACCAACATCAGCTACGCGATAAACAAATGTAATCCCCCTCTATAGTTTAATCTACACCCCGCTTGGCACTCTTATAAGCTCTTCATACATCGTCCTCATAGCAGGAAACCCTTCCTACCCCCAACCACCATGCCGGATGTCCAACCTCCCTACACACTGCCGCCGCCCCCTCAACTGCTGGTGCCGCCGCCCCCGCCGTTGAAGTCCAATTTGCCGATGCTGTACTACGGGCTAGTCGTGGTGGGGACAGCCGCCCTCGTGCTGGCCTTGTACAACCTCATCATCATCAAGTGGTGCACCAGCCGCTACCGGTCCGGCCGGAGGGCCGAGCGGTTTGTCGAGCTCGTGTCGGCGAGCCGGAGCTTCGAGAACCCTAACCGGAACCTGTTGTCGAGCTTCAAGTACAAGAAGGATGCAGCGGCGGCGGCTCAGGAGCCCGGGAGCGAGTATGAGTGCGCGGTCTGCTTATCGGTCTTTGAGGAGGGCGAGGAAGTGAGGCAATTGCCGCGGTGTAAGCATTCGTTTCATGTGTCGTGCATTGATATGTGGTTGTACTCTCACTCCGATTGCCCGCTCTGCCGCTTGCCGGCGCACCCGCTGTCGCTGCGGCCCCGGTTGCAGCCGCTGCCGCCGCTGCTACCGCCGGAGAGCGCGCCGGAGAATTCCCGGGAGGGGCTGTTGGAGTCGGGCGTGTCAGTTTGAGGTCCTTGTATTTTATTAGGTTTTGTTTTTTCTTTCCATTGTAGAAAATGAAGTTTTTGTTCTTTTTCACTCAATGAATGATAAAACGTTGTTGATATTCGGCTGTGGGTCCTTTTCTTGCCGTCGATGGGAATCTGATGTGGGTTAAAACTTAGGACGATAATTACGAAGAAAATTGAAAGAACATTATTTATTACAAGTTGGGTAAGTTTTTATATGTAATTAAAAGTAAATTTCAAATGTTTTTTTGCAAATGGGTAAATTTGTTGCTGAGGAAATGATTGGGCCGTCGGCCTAAACATACAAAATTGGTAAAATTTCACTTTCACCTCCCTCCCAAGAGACAATGGAAATTGAAAAAAATAGGATTATGGTACTGGAAGTATAAGCATCTCTCTCTCAATGAATCAATCATTTCAACTTTTGTTTGATTAGACGACTCTTTTGAAACCGATGAATTGAACTATGTACATTTCTTTCACCTTTGTCTCTCGGATCTACAAGTTAGTCGTGACAATTTTCTAACATTTTTATGTCTAATGAATGATCCACACGAATGTTAGGGATGGAAATGGCATGGGTGTAATCAGATACCCAATCCATCCAAACCCTAATGAAACGTAAATGTGTTTTGAATTTTGAGTAGCGAGATGGGTTTGGGATCTATTGTCAAAATCCTTATAAGGTTTGAGATGGATTTGGGATTTTATAGGTAGGAAATCCGATATCCCAAACTCGATATGTTCTCATTATTTTATTTCTATATCGTCTTAAGGATATTTTATTTTATTTTATCTGTAATCGTCTTTAGGTTGGCTATATAGCAAATGTACATTACTATTCCAATTATAACAGAGTTTGGAACATTTTTTAGACTTACTTAACAGATAAACTAAAAACCTAAGCTCGATAAATTATTGACCAAGCTACTCTTACTCTATTACAATACTTGCGCGTATAAATAGCAAACGTTTCTATTTCCTGAATAATTTCTTTTGTAAATAGCTTTTTCTATTTCTATTTCCTAAGAGTTTCCAAGAAAATAATGTGTTTGCAGAATCGCACAAAATTTCTATTTCTGTAACGTAAATGTATTCGTTAACCGCACAAAATTTCTATTTCGAAATGAAAAAGAATGTAAATGCGTTGTGCAGAATCGCACAAAATTTCTATTCCCAAATTTTTGCATTCAAATCTATATCTTTTATTTAACTATAAGTACAAGTTATAAGTGAAAAAAATCAATAAGCATGATTTATTGGTTTGTCTAATCGTTTTTAGGGGTTTAAAATCCTTTTTAATCCCTAAACTAAGGAATCTTCAAAAATACCACTGGGCACCTCAAAAATTTAAATTTCACTCAAAGTTCGCACACATGCGTATTCTAAGCCATTATGTGAATTTTTTTATATTTTTTGGGGTAAAATTTATTAAAATTTTTTACTTTCCCTAAATCTATTTCTTTTTATTTTTCCGAACATTTTTTATGAAATTTTTTAAATTTTTTCAATTTCGGAATTTTGCAAATATTTGATGGTTTTCTGAGTTTTTCTAATTTTTATGGATTTTCTGAGAATTTTTCTGATTTATATGAATTTTGGGAATTTTTTATGGGATTTTTCTGAAATTTTTCTAATTTTTATGAATTTTCGGAATTTTTTAATTTATTCTAAGCCATTATGTGAATTTTTTATTTTTTATTTTGGGGAAAATTTTATTAAAACTTTTTACTTTCCCGAAATTTGTCTCTTTTTATTTTCTAGAAAGCTTTTTATGAATTTTTTTAAATTTTTTCAATTTCGGAATTTTGCAATTTTTTATGGGTTTTCTGAGTTTTTCTGATTTTTATGGATTTTCTGAGAATTTTTCTGATTTTTATGAATTTTTGGAATTTTTTAATTTTTTTATAATTTAATTAATTTTTATAATTTTTTATTATTTCCGCACGTAGAATGACCGACCGCTTTTGACGGTTCATGACACGAGGATGGAGGAGGAGCCGAGGTCGCGACTCGAGGACCTGACCTTTCTATTTCTATTTTTATTTCTGGAACAAAGAAATTTTTCTACTTCTTATTTCTCGCTCTAAATCTATTTATTTCGCCACTTTTCTATTCCGTGAAATAAAAATAAAATGCTACAAACTGATTTATTCTTTTTTTTGCTCCAAGCGAATGTACAATGCAAAAAATAGAAACAAAGCCGCTACCAAACGCGCCCTAGGCTCCGTTTGTTTCGAAAAAAATATTTTTTCTTATTTTTTCGACGGTTAAATCGCTTAGGAAAATGAGTCAACAAAAAACTTATGCTTAAATTTAGAAAAATGATTTCCTCTTTATAAAATCGAAAATTATTTTCTAAAATATGACTATATATCGACGTTTGGACTAGAAACTTGCCGTTGGGCACGTAAATTCTAACGCTCGTTCCCGAGTGCCCATCATGGGCGTGCAACCCCAGTGTACTTGCTTGGGTCCCCCATTGCTAGGCTTGAATCCACCAAGGTTGGATACGCGACCCCAGAGTACTTGCCCAAGTCCCCGACACTCGTGCCCAGATCCATCAAGGCTAGGCCCAAGACCCTAGTGCCAGTGCCCGGACCTAGGTCTATCGAGGCTAGGCCCAAGGCCCCGGTGCCCATTCCCGTGCCTGATGCCCTAGTGCTAAGGCGCAGGTCTACAAAGGTTAAACGCAGGGCCCCAGTACTCCGATCGCTAAAGCTCAAGCTCAGGTCCTAAGCACCCGAGCCTTGGTTCACAAAGGTCGTACCTAGGTCCCTGGCACTCGAGCTTGGGTCCCCAATGCCCATGCTCGAGCCTGGGACCCTGCCAAGGTCCGGCCCATATCCATTGATGTCGTGGTCTGGGTCTCTATGACTGTGCATGATTATCATAGTCTCGGACTCGGCATAGGCATCGGGGATCGAGACATGAGCACTTGGATCTTGAGCTCGGCTTCTACGTACCCAAGCCTGGGCGCTAAGGACTTGAAAATGAGCACCGGGGTCCCAAGCCCAACCTCGATGAACTAGGGCCAGGCCTCTATGGACCATGGCACAGGCAGTAAGGTCCTCGACTTCGGTCTCAATAGACCTAACCTTAGGCACGAGAGATACGGGCACAGAGACTTAGGTGTTGAGCATGGGCGCCGAGGACCCTACATGGGCACCAAGGTCCTGAGCCAGGCCTTGATGGACTCGGGCTCGGCCTATGTGGTCCCAGGCCCGGGCACCGAGGACTTGGGCCTGGTCTTTGGGGACTTAGGCTAGGACACTCGCCTCTTAGGCCTAGCCTCAATAGACCAAGGCTCGAGTGTCGATGACTTGAGCCCGACCGCCAGGGACCCGGGTCACTAGGGTTCCCGACCTAATAGGTTCCTCGGCCTGGCCTCTGCGGACTCAGTCCTAGGCCCAAGCATCGGGGTTTTGCATTCAAACTTTGTGCACTACACCAGTGACCGGATCCCTAATTCATTCCTAAAACTTTACAATTGTAATTTAGTCCTAAACATTTTAATGATTTAGTAAATGTAATCTTTTCGACTAATTTTGATTGGAAATTGCTGATATGGATGTGCTATCATATGTAAAGACGACTACATCGATACATGACAATTTTTACATATCTTTTAGATTTTATCAATTATTTATAAATATTTATTTTATTTTCTTTCTTTCTTTCTTTCTTTTGCTCATCGGACTCAGTAGGAAAAAATTGAATAGAAAGAAAGAAAATTACAAGAATAAAAAAATTATAAAAAATTCATAAAATTCTAAAAAAATTATAAAAATTGTCAACGTCAACACTGGCCACCCGGTCATGCCACATAGAATAACCGGTGTCCACGTCAGTGATTTCAGTCAGAATTGGCTAAAAGGATTACATTGACAAATCGTCAAAAGATTTAGGACTAAATTTGCCAAATTGAAAAATTTAAGACTCAATTGGTATCTCTATAATAAGTTTATGACTTTTTTGGTAATTATCCCAAAAGAAAAATGCAGAGTGCGATAATCTAATACTTTTAGAAATAAAAAAGGAGGGTTAATTGCAAAAGAAATCCTCAAAGGTCCATTGGAAGTTTCCCATTTCTTTTTAGGTGCCTTCTTTTTTTACTAAAAAAAAAGCAACTTTGTTTTATTTTCGAAATATTTGAAACCTTTATTGAAATTTCAAGAAACTTTAAAAAGATTATCCAACTTATAGGAGGGACTAGGCCTAAGGGCCCTGCCCATACTTCATAGAACGTACATATCATTTAGGGGTGTACATGGTCCGGGTGGGCGATTCTTACCCTAGAACCGGGAACCGCCCACTAAGGACCAGTTCTTAAAAATTGGAATCGGGAACCACCCGTTGGTTCCATTGATCCACCTGGGAACCGGACCACCAATCCGGTCCGGTTCCCGGGTGGATCCATGGAACCAGTCATACCAAGCTTCACATGTCGACATTGTAATATGCAACAAAGAATTATGCAACGGGAAGAAATGATTTTGGAATAATTAAAATTATACATCATCAATATGTTCATACTACTATCGTTTTTATTGATTTGGGGTAATTGATGTGGTGCAGCATCATTTCTGTGGTATTGAACATTATTCACATATGGCCTTGTTTATGCGGATATTAAAGTGAACATGAAGATTTGAAAGACCTGTGGGTAAATAAAGTTAAACGAGAAAAGAGAGAGATGGACAGATCCCTTACCATTCTGTCAAAGCTTTTCTATATGTTATTATCCCACCTTCGCCGATTACTATCAAGAAAGCATGGGCTTTTGCTTAGTCTGTGCATCGACTAATAAGAGTGAGAGAGTGAGAGTATTGAGTGAGTTTCACATTTAGGGATTTAGGATTTTTCTTTCTTTTTTTAAAAATTAAAAATTAAAAATAATATATAATATATAATATTATATTACTGGTCCGGTTCGGGTGGGTGGGCGGGCGGTTCTACACCTGGAACTGAGAACCGGACCAGTACCCACCGGTTCCAATAATTTGGAACCGGGAACCGGATCGGTTCCCTTAGGAACCACCAGTTCTGAGCCAGTCCGATCCAATTCTGGGCGGTTCCCGGTTCTTTTGCACACTCCTAATATCATTACCCAAAATTGGACTTAGTGAGTCAATAGCAGTAATCTTGTGATTGCATAAGCTGGGCAATAATGTAAACCTTGGTTTGGTTTCGATTAGGGCTAGACTGAAAATGAAAGATATTTATGAACTTGTGATTTGACAGGAGAGATTAAACCCAAGGGGGACCCCAAATCCCCCATTAGGATACGTGAAATTTTGCCAGGTCATCACCTCGTGTGAATATGAAATGTGCCGGACAATTATAATTGTATTGAATAAATGCAAAGAGACATCGTTGCAACCTGTTTTAATTAAGATCCACCTTGATGTCCTCCTTCCCCACCACCCGCTTGTGGGATTAAACAAGTGCTTAATTTGTCCATGAATCACACAATTTATTGAAGGACGTGTTTTGCTCTCATACCATGTCTAATCACTGAATCCATTTCACATCGATCAAGCCTCTCGGTAAGGAACGATCATGTGTCAACACACGGTAACGACCCACTTAGCGGTAGATCTTATTTATAAACCGCCAACATGGACTCTTTCTTCACATGTGAGACTCTTGTATATCACCAAAGTATAACTATCATGAATTTTTTGACCTTGATCGATTTGATCATTGGAGTAACATATGTCGTCAATACATAGAAATCATCAATTAAACACATTACATATATACCATCATAGTCAGAAGAAGACTTGTTTCAATATATTCTACTATTGGTTGTGCATGCTTGCTTGAATATGTGCATAGGCGCTTAGGTCACGCATTCATCCTCTAGGCCCGTTTGATTTCAATCTTGATTTTACTTATTTTTGGCCAGATTCATCCCATCTCGGTTAAAAGAACACAAAAAGCAAACCCATCAAAGTCCCACGCCACGTCAGCTGCTCCAAACCCAACCCCGACCCAAGTGCCACGTCATATAGAAAGCACCAGCTGAACACTTGCTGGACCGCCCCACACCCAAATCCTTCTCTCATGATATATTTTTTTAAATTGGGCAACAAAAACAAAAACAAAAAAATTTGCAATAAAGTTAAATTAATAATTATTATTTTCATTAATTAGGTTTTTTTTGGATAAGTGCATTCAAAATCTTAAAACTTGTCACGAAAGTATAATTGAGTCCTAAAATTTTCATAATATGCAATTAAGTCCTAAAACTTGTTAGAAAAGTGCAATTGAGTTCTAAAATTTTCAAAAAATGTAAACAAATCCTAAAACTTGTCACGAAGCAAATAAGTCTTAAAATTTGTCAAATTAGTTCAATTAAGTCTTTCTATTGATTGCATTTTTTGAAAGTTTTAGACTTGATTGCACTTTTATAATAAATTTTAGGACTTGATTGCATCTCCGTGATAAGTTTTAGGATTTAATTATATTTTAGTTACAAGTTTTAGGACTTAATCTCATTTTTTGAAAATTTTAAGATTTAATTATATTTTCCTGACAAGTTATAAGACTTTTTACGTACTTATCTCTTTATTTTTTTTATTTTTTTTTTAGCGCAGCTCGACCTTTTGCACTGAATCTAATCTGCCAGGTCAAGCAAGAAAATTTCACTCCCTCGCTTCCCTCCTCCTCTTCAAAACACACATCCCCCTCGCAATCTCTCTCGCTCTCTGAAATTCCTCTGTTCCTTCCGTCACAGCCCAAGAATGTCGGTCCCCAGTTCGCTCCGCCTCTGTTCCTCCGTTTTCGTCCTTTGACGCACGAATCTTGGGTTTTGGGTTTCGAAAAATCCGAATCCCTGTTTCGGGTCGCAGTCAGCGCTCTCCCCGTTCGTGCTTCCGTGAGGAGAAAGAGCTTCTTGCGCGCGGCGTGGGAGATATGGAAGGAGGAGGGCAGTACAATCCTCGGACTGTGGAGGAGTTCTTCAGGGATTTCAAGGGTCATCGAGCCGGTATGATCAAAGCTCTAACCACTGGTCTCTCTCTCTCTCTCTGGTTGAGTATTTGTTGGTATATTCTCTTGTGATTTCACATTGGTCGAATTGAGAATTGGGTTTGGTCTGTCTGGTGGTTTTACTTTCTGGGTATTCAAGATTTGCGAGTGCTGACGTTTTCTTGTTGTTGTTGTTGGGTTTCTTGTTGCAGATGTCGAGGAATTCTATCAGCAGTGCGATCCGGGTTAGGGTTCTGATCCGCTTACTCTGTATTATAGTTAGAACTTTATCGGGGAAAAATAAATAAAGAATATGGTATTGCATTGCTTGATGTCAGACATTTTGCTGTGGCAGTAGATTTCACTGTCTCGCGAGTTCTTTGTAATGGAGATGTTTTTGCAAGTTTGGTTCTTGAGCTTAATGATGCAGTTTTTTTCTCCTTTTGGGACGGTTGCATTGTGGTTATGACAGTAAAGAAGTGTCGAGGGATCGGGCTTCTTTAAATTCTTTATTTCACCATTTCTTGGTCTTGAGAGTAGACATTTGGTATGGAATGTGCAAGTTGAGCTTCTAGTGCAAGCTGCAGGTTAGTCATTTTGTTCCGTAGGAGCTTAAATTCGCAGCCTGTTGACTGACTTCTAAGTGAATTGGCTCTTTTTACACAGTTGAATTCTCTCCCTCGCTTTGTTTTTCGGGTTTTCTCTTTGCTTGGCAGATGTGACTAGTAATTCTCTTAGATGGCAGAAAACCCGATTTGCTTAGAATAGTTTGTCTTTAAATCTACTAGACTACTCTAGAGCTTCCATCTTTCGTAACTGTTGCCACCTCCTTAGCTCTCCAAATAAGCCTCTTAACCATATAACTTCTTTAACAGCCTCTGTAATAGCCATATACTCTGTCTCTGTAGTAGACAAAGCAACTGTATGCTGTAAAGTAGCTTTCCAACTGACTGCGCAACCTCCAATAGTAAAGATGTACCCAGTCAAAGACCTCCTCTTATCAAGGTCACCAGCATAATCAAAATCAACATATCCTATAAGATTGTCACCAGTTTTACCAAACTCTAAACCAAAATTAGAAATACTATTCAAATATCTCAAAATCCACTTCACATCTTGCCAATGAGCTTTCCCTAGGCATGATAAATATCTACTTACCATGCTAACAACACGTGAAATATCAAGTCGAGTACAAACCATGGCATACATAAAGCTGCCAACTGGGTAAGTTGGTTACAAGTTGGGTAAGTTTTTATGTGTAGTTAAAAGTAAATTTGAAATGTTTTTTTGCAAATGGGTGAATTTGTTGTTGAGGAAATGAATAAGGAAAAGATTGGGCCCTCGACCTAAACATACAAAATTCGTGAAATTTCACTTTCACCACCCTCCCAAGAAACAATGGAAATTGAAAAAAAAAATTGGATGATGGCACTAGAAGTATATGCATCTCTCTCTCAATCAATCAATCATTTCAACTTTTGTATTTCAACTTTTGTTTGATTAGACGACTCTTTTGAAACCGATGAATTAAACTATGTACATTTCTTCACCAGATCTATAAGTTAGTCGTGACAATTTTCTAACATTTTTATGTCCAGTTAATGATCCACACGAAATTTAGGGATGGGAAATGGAGCTGGTAGGACAGGATACCCAATCCATCCAAACCCTAATTGGACGTAAACGTGTCTTGAATTTCGTGTAGCGAGATGGGTTTGGGATCAATTGTCAAAACCCTTGTGAGGTTTGAGATGGATTTGGGATTTATAGATAGGGAATCCGATATCCCAAACCCGATATGTTCTTATTACTTTATTTCCTTATCGTCTTTAGGTTTTTTTTTTTTGGTCAAAAATCGTCTTTAGGTTGGTTATGTAGCAAATAAACATAAGTATTCCAACTCTACCAAAGTTTGGAACGTTTTTTAGACTTACATGACAGATAAACTAAAAACCTAAGCTCTTTAAATCATTGACCAAGCTACTCTTACTCCATTAATATAGTTAGGCTTCATTTGTTTCGTGAAATTTTTTTCTCATTGTCCGGCATTTGGATCGCTTAGGAAAATGAGTTAGCAAAAACTTATGTTTAAATTAAAGAAAATGATTTCCTTTTTAAAAAATCGAAAATCACTTTTCAAAATATGACTAGATATTGGCGTTTCAATAAAATTTTTTGCAATTGGGCATGTAAATTATAACACTCGTTCCTGAGTCTCCAGCGCTTGAGCCTAGGTCCACCAAGGCTAGGCGAGCGACCCTAGTGTATTTGCCCGAGTCCCTGACGCCCGCACCCAGATCCATCAAGACTAGGCCCAGGAAGACCCTAGTGCCAATGCTCGAACCCAGGTCCATCGACACTAGGCCTGAGGCCCGATGCCAAGGCCCAGGTCCACAAAGGCCGAACATGGGACCCCAGTACCCTAGTATCAGGGGCGCCAACACTTGGGCTCAAGTCCTTGGCACCCGAGCCTAAGTCCACAAACGTCGTGCCTAGGTCCCCGACACTTGGGCTTGGGTCTTCAATGCCTATGCTTGGATCCCCCGTGCTTGAGCCTAGGACTTTAGTGTCCGTGCTCGGGTCCGGGCTAAAGCCCATATCCATTGATGCTAGGCTCGGGTCCCGATGACCAAGCCCGATTGTCATGGTCCCATAATCAACCTCGTTGGACCTAGGCATAGGCGACGGGAACCCAAGGCCAAACTGCTGGCTTTTCACAGCCGTGAGTTCTCCCTATCCTGTCATGAAAATATATGTTATGTTTTTTTCTCAGTCCTTTTCTTCACAAGCAATTTCATAGAAGGGTTCTTCAAAAGTAGCACTCTTCTCCCTCTATCTCGGTCTCAGTGTCTTGTGATCTCACCCTCTCCCTCTCGCGGTCTCACCCTTTCCCTCTCTCTCTCTCTCTCTCTCTCTCTCTTGCCCTCACCCGACGGTGAGTTTTGTCGCTCTTTTGCTGTAAAAGTTCATTATTTATTTGAAATTATCACCGTAAAAAATGTGACATCCTCAAATTTGACCATATTCTGGATATAATGAATGGTTAATTCATCAATGTGCAATTATTAGAATTAGACTCTTAATCGATTCAAGAATTACTCAAGAGTATTCCAAGCTACAGGAAAGGCAATTTAGGACTTCGATGCGCATGACCAAATAACTCAATCATGTATTGACAATTTGACCATAAGGATCGATGAGGGATCCTCATAAGCCATTTCAAGTCGATCCAGGAATGGTTAGAGCTCGATTCGGCAATAGTATATAATCGGATTACGGGTGTTTCCGCACGATTACTGTATTGATTCCAAACGACACTAAACCAATCCCTAATGATCGTATACTTCAAAACGGGCAATTGACCCCTATCGATTACATGACAACCGAGGGTCATCCATGAATTGAAAAGGCTTAAACGTAGATTGAATTGGAATCAACAACGGGTTAAACGTACGAAATCCCTAAGAGTCGCCCATAGTTCTAATTATGCGAATGACGCATTTGAGTGATTTTAACCACGAATTCTAATCTAGTTGAGGGTATTGGACTCTAGAGGATTAAGAGACAATTATTGGATAAATTCTGGGAATCGCCTATTTATCGGTAAATCGAGAAACCTTGGAAAAGTGAAATTCGGGCTCTTTGGCCCAAAGGAGGAGAGCTGGCTCGCTTGTTCAACATTCCCGGTGAACAAGGAGTAAATTCTGCTCTAAGTATAGGTTAATGGAGTTCAGCACCAACCAAATACATCTGCGGTTCAACAATATGAGCGCAAAGCTGTTCAACGAATTTACAGTACAGTCAAGATAATCATCCGAAAGAAGTGGAAATCGTGAAGTACTTGATGCTTCACTAATCATCAAGCCTTAAGCATTTTCCTGGACTAACAATCTTTCAACCAAATCGAAGCTAATGATACACTGAAAGACTAATCTGAAATACGACACTAAGTTTTACCGCCTTAGAAGAATTGAAAAGAAATATAGAAGCACAGGTTATGAAAGATCGAATCTGATCAAGCACAAGAAGTGCGGTGACTTCACACTCGGCATTTTTGAGATTATAGATGTTAATGTCTAGATGTCCCAGTTTCGAGCGAGGAACACAAACATCCGGGGTGACACGCTAATCAAGAGAAGAAAGAAGTAGGCGCTTACTTGCAGCAAACTAGGAACTTGCTGGACGAGTCAAAGCCGTCCATTAGTAGCTGCCGATCCGATATAGCTGATTTGAACTTCTTGAGGGAGCAGACGATACTTAATATCAAGTTCTTCAAAGATTTTCTTGAGTTGCAACACAAGCTCGGATCTGCGGCTGTTCTTATCACCGTAGTTTTGGAAATTGATCGTGTGAGTAACGTAGAGGCCCAACTTCAACTTGTTAACATCCTCGATCTCCTTAACCACAACATTATGACCCGGACGCCAGTGTTTAGGCTTGCTTTCCAAGTACCTGACATTTATACCCAATGAATGCCATTCAATCGAATGAATGCACAAATATTCGTATAGAAGAGCATATTCAACAGTTCTAATGTCCATCTATCTTCTCTATAAAAGAAATAGGGACGTGACTATTTTTTGTGAACTTTGATAAGCTACATCTTGAAGAGTCAAAAGCATAAACTTTATCACAAAAAAGATGCAAAAGCATTACTAAAATTGCAAGCCTATTTGATGTCTCGTGCATATTAGAAAATATCTTGATATGAAATAACTTATATCGATGACTTCGCCTTTTCTATTGTGTAGCTGTGCCTTTCTTCATATTAAAAAGGGGCTGCTCTATTTCCATATAGGTTTCACAAAAGCCCAATGCTTACACCGAATTCTAAACAAGGACACCATCCAGACTGATAATGAATGAATATCCGCAATTCATAATAGGTTTTATGCCACATCTCATCATACTCGACACAATTAATCATGCATGCAAAATATACTGCCTAAATTTGAGATGCAGAGACTGCAGAAGACATACGTTTTAATTCTAGATTTTAGATCTCCAATCTTTTCGACTGAAGTAGAGAAGTCAACAGTGAACTCCACCACGTCGCTCATTTCTGGGCTCCTATAGAAATTGCTGATAGGTTTAGTTGCCAAAACTGAATTTGGGTAGAATATCTTTTCACCGTCATATCTCAAGAAGATTGTAGTCAATATATTCATCTCTTCAACCACCATCTGCAAACGAATCAAAACGTCAGCCAAAATGTTGCCCGACACAATATAGTCTCTTAGAGTTGTAGGATTAATAAGTCACCTGCACTCCATCAATTACACAACGGTCACCCACATCAAACGGATGCATTACAAAAACGAATATGATGGCTTCGAAAACGGTTTTGGCTGTGTTACCGAACATAAACACCACAAGCAAAAGCTGAGATGATATGAAGACGAGTACTTTTGTCGTCATAAATCCCATCAAAAGTAACCAGATAATGATGATCACAATAAGCAAAACCGCTGAAGCAAGGTTATTCAGCTCGTCTATGGCTGTTTTCGTGTCGTTTAAGGAGAGTGCAAGAGATTTACGTTCAAGGTACACATTTACCTGCAATGGAAAATTACATTGTCAGCTCCACAAGTTAAATAATCATCTCAATGGCCTGTGTCAAAAATCTTAAATTGTCTGTTTTGATGTCCGAGAACCTTCCCAAGGATGAAGCACTCAATGGCTCATTCCTCTTTGGTTAACTCGTGGACCTAGGGAAGTACGTACCCTTCATCCAAGTCTGAATGAATACTTTTGGTTAGAGTATAGTTTCATGTGCATGCTAGTACAAAAATCAAACTCTGGGCCTCAGATGCATGGTCTGAGTACGCTCTTAGGATCTCACCAACTCAAATAGGTAAAAAATCTTGCAAATTTTTTAACTCCAAAAGACCCAAATCTTTTGTTACGAACTTCATAACAGAAATGGTCAGAGATTCCAATTGAGAAGCATGGAATAATGGGAAATCATTCAGTGAACCACACCGGGTAACTAATTGCACAATACTCATTCATGAGTTTCCTAATGAAGTAGCATATGACAAAAATTGCTCCAAGCGAAGTGAAAGTTATTAATAAACCACTGGACTGAGAGGAGAATATGGGGATGGTCGTGATAGTAAAATGGAGATTTTCAGAAATGGGAAAACATTCTAGAGGGCTACGAGCTAGAATTGAAATGCAACCTTAAATCCTTAGCATGTTCTTACCAGCCAATTCTTCAAAGATGATCTCCTGATCTTCCTAGTTTCCACTGCTTCTGGAAACAGCGGGATTACGTTGTCAACATCTTCCTTCTTCATGAAGCGCAAAAGATCCTCCTCTTCAATGAACCTAGTAAAAGCATAATACAGGAATCAGAAACGGATTCGAACAAAAGTCCGTCTATAACACAAGAAATAGTCAGACATTAGGTCTTCTCACTTGCTCCCGGGCTTCGCTACATTCCTGAATATCTGATAAGCAGCAGCCCTGGCCTCCCATTCATTAGTGATCTCCCTATCTTGTTGCTTTGCCTCCTCGTCATCACTTTGTTCAAGGCTCTCAGCAAGAGTTGACAGCCCCGACACGCTAATGACATTAATCAACCCTTTCATGGTCCAAGCAGAAACTTTATCTTGCTTTATCTTATGCAACTTCTCAACATCAATCACCTCCGCTTGCTTCTTAGCTCCCTCTTTATTGTATTTCATAAAACTGAGTTGGCCACTACTTCTCGATCTACCAACCATTTCGGCCATCTCCATCAGTGGCAGGCCTGAAAGGGTCCTGACAATGTACTGGTGAAAAAGCGACTCTTGGATGCGATCGAAGAACCTCGTGCATTGGAATGAAGAAGATAGTAACTTTATCAACAGGGTCTTGATCAACCATATGGCAGCTCCAATAAGACAAGAAGCAAGAGCCCTTGTAACGTAATTCAGAATCTTTTTCGTGGGCCTTGATCGCTTGACTCCATGATTTATTAATAAGGCCCAAGCTAAAAGAACCAAACCTAACCAGATAAATGCCTGCACACCCTTTTTCAATCCATACACAAAGTACAGAACCTTCTTTTTGAGCAAAAATTCCCTTTCAATCAAGCAGACCACTATATTGATCAACCACTCAGTCACTAGCCTACCACAAAAAATCACCAACACCAGCAGACACCATCTCCACAATCTCAATCCCCAAATACAAGTATCTCGCAGCTTGTGAACAGTTAAACTTGTGATCAGAAGTCCCATGATGCACACAAATGCAACCCACTCAACCAAAATTACCTTAGGAAACTTCTTACCAGACATTTGTTGGATCTTCAAGTTTGCAGTCTTGTACGCCTCTTCATCATCTTCCTCCAGCACACATCATTTCCACAGCTCCAACTCCCAAATATCAGTCTTTCGCAGCTTATGAACAGTTAAGCTCACAATCAGAAGTCCAGTGACACAAATGAACGCGACCCACTCGGCCCACATAAACATGTTGATGAAATTTTCCCAGCAGCATACGTGTTCATCACCTTCCGCGGCCGTAGCCTTTGACAGAGGTTGCTGTGCGGTGTCCTGCACGGTTATTGTATGATTCTCTTTAGCAGCACCAGCACTGGTGCCATTGCAAGGCGAACCCACTTCAGGGGAACACCTGCAGGGAGACTGCGAATTCTTCAGTCGGGTCTTGTCATCCTTGACCGAAGTGGCGTCGCTAGGATGCACCAGTTCTTCAGATCCCGACTTGCGGGACTTCTCTTCAGCAGGATTAGCTGGAGCTGCGCTCGATAGAGGGATTCCTTGATCAGAAGGGCTTGTTACATAGGAACTTTGCACTACGGATGGGACATTGTCGAGCTCTGCCGGCCCAGGATTTGGTGCCGGCAAAGAATCCTTCCTTTGAGACTTGCTAGCTGCAAGCACGAGAACCACATCCTGTGTCTCCATGAATGTTTTGCTCTCGACAAACTCTCAACAATCGGTCACGAGAAACGACACTCCGACCCGAAAGGAGAGTGCAGAGTCACCTGAACCTCAAATGGATCAAAATCACAAGAAGACAGATTGAAAGAAATGAACAACCCGGAAAAAAAAAAGAAGCAGCAGAGAAGAAAGCGAGAGCGAGTTGGAGCGAAAGGACGATGGCGAAACGAGCGGAGATTCGGGGGCATATGAATGGGGCAGAGGAGAGGGCTTTAGCTTCAAGCGAAGGTCCGCGGGAAATTCTATTCAAATGACAGTTAATAGTCGAGGTCTGCGGGAAACTCTATTTAATTTCAAATGACCTTCTAAGGACAAACGTTTGGTCGTTCGGTCCATTTAATATTTGGATTGATCGACAGGTTGTATGCTTAAAAAAATAAGACCTCAAGATTTGTGATCTAATCATCAGATCACTGTTTAATAGATTCGGAAACTCTAAATTTAGACGATAAATTTCGTATTTCAATATAGGGTTAATACCACCAAAAACTTAAAACTATGCTACTTGTGACATATTTACCCATAACATTTTTTCGTGAAACCAAAAATCTCAAACTATGCCTATTGTGATACATTTACCTCAAACTTTTTTTTGTGACACCAAAAACCTCAAACTATGCACTTTGTGACACATTTACCCCAAACTTTTTTTTCCTGGCAAAATCACTGTTCATCGTCTTCTAGCTCGGTCGGAGCTTGTCCGTCGAATGCGTTCACTGAGTTCATCGCCGACCCGACCACCACCAGCCCCACCGTCGCCTTCCGTGCTGCTGGCCTCCGCCCCGACGCCTCCCTCCTCTCCATGGCGGCCTGGGAAGGGCTGTGCGAGGGCGACCCTCTCCGGCAATAGGCGAGGGACGGCCTCGTCGGCCAGGGGCGAGGCAACCCTCGCCCTAGGCGAGGCCGTCCTTGCGGGCCATGGGCGAGGCTGGCCCTCGCCAGATCTAGGCGAGGGTCGCCTCGCCGGCAATAGGCAAGGACGGCCTCGCCTGCACGAGGCGACCCTCGCCCTAGGCGAGGCCGCCCTCGCCGGCCATGGGCAAGGGTCGCCTCGCGCAGGAGAGGCCGTCCTTGCTTGTTGCCGGGGAGGTGACCCTCGCCTAGATCTAGAGAAGGGCCGGCCTCGCCTGGGTGAGTTCATGCCTCCCTTGTTGCCGGCGAGGATCGCCCTCGCACAGCCCTTCCCCGGCCGCCATGGAGAGGAGGGAGGCGTCGGGGCGGAGGCCGGCGGCGCGGAAGGCGACGATAGGGCTGGTGGTGGTCGGGGCGGAGGCCGGCGGCGCGAAAGGCGACGATAGGGCTGGTGGTGGTCGGGTCGGCAATGAACTTGGCGAACGTGTTCGACGGACGAGCTCCGGCCGAGCGAGAAGGCGATGAACAGTAAATTCGAAGATGATGAACATTAACTCGTGATGAACAATGCAAAGTTTTCTTGGAGAAGATGATGTACAGTGATATTGGCCGGAAAAAAAAGTTTGGGGTAAATGTGTCACAAAGTGCATAGTTTGAGATTTTTGGTGTCACAAAAAAAAATTTGGGATAAATATGTCACAAGTGGCATAGTTTGGAGTTTTTGGTGGTATTAACCCTTCAATCTATCCCCCAAAAAAATGAGGCGTTACCGCATTAATTTTCGACTGATGTGTGTTCTCCATTTTTTTTTTTCGCTTTGTCTCCTCCTTGTTACCTGATCACATCCTCCACCTCTTTGTCCACCGTTCCCTCCGCACAAACACACGCGCAGACATAACATATTGGATTAATACCACAAAAAATTCCTAAATTCGTATGCTCAAACTGTGATTATCACAAACTAATTTTTGTATCATAAAAAATCATATACCGGTGCACACTTAACAAATCTACCATTCATTAGATTTTGTCTGTATCTTGTTAAATTGTTGATGTGGAAACGCACCCGGTGGAAATTCAACATAAATTGATCTCCTAAACAACGTTGTTTTGAAAGCCAGTTTTGAATAAAATGAATTAAGTTTGAGAAATGTGCTAAGATCTGCAAAATTTTTCCCTAAGCTCACTTCGCTAAAATCTACTAAAATCCCTAATTTTATTCCAGTTTTGCCCTATGGTAAATTTGTCAGGGATGTATTTGTTGAGATTTCCGACATAAAAATTAGTTTGCAATTAATGTGGCACGAGTGTACCAATTTCAAATTTTTATGAATGAAAATTAATTTAAGATAAATATGGTATATGTATTTAAGAATTTTTTTATGGTTATAACTCTATATTTAGAGATAGAGAGAGAGAGAGATGGGCAAGGACAACGATGGGCTAGAGCAACGACAGTCATGGCCCTCCCTCCTTGTCCTCACCCTTCGATGTTATCTCTAATTTTTTTTTGTTAATATCACGAAAAATCCTAAATTGATACATTAGTGATAATTTTACCACAAATTAATTTTTTGACCACAAAAAACCAAAAATCGGTACACCTGTGACAAATTTACTTTTCGTTAGTTTCTGTTAAATTCTTCGTCAAATTGATAAATTGGATGACATGTGGTAGTTGATGGGTATACCAATTTGGGGTTTTACCTTTTTGTTTGTCACAGGTTTATCAATTTGTGATTTTTCGTGGTATTAATCCAATTTAACGGAAGGTAAATTTTTCATAAGTGTACCAGTTTGGAGTTTTGGGGGGTCAAAAAATTAGTTTGGGATTTTTGGTGTTCAAAAAATTAGTTCGAGATAAATTTGCCACACGTGTACCGCTTTGAGGTTTTTCATTGTATTAATCCAAAATTTTTAAAACTTTTTTTAAATTTAGTATTTTATTTTTTTTTATTTTGATGTGGCATCTATTTGTTAGGAGTGATCGGTTTCCGATCCAATCTCATCCCACCCAAAAATCGAGAACCAATCTGATTCTCATGCGGCCGATTGGAACTAGGACAGGCCGAGTCGGCTTACTCGTGTCAAGTTTGGAAAGAGAACCGAGGATGGGTCCGATGAAGCAATTGCTAGAGAGGTTGAGAGTCTGGAGGTAAGAGAGATGTTAAAATTATATCTCGATTTTAAGCCGTTACGAAATCCGACCCGAATTAGATGAATATCCAAGTTTGATAAATAAATATAATCATTGATGGGAGCTTCTTATACGGTGAAAGCAAAGATGAAGGGACTCCATGGCACTACAAGACAAAAGGGGATAACTTTATTCTAATATTATTGTGAGGGGTGAAGAGGTCTTGACGAGAAAAAGACAAGAAGCGTGGGGAGTGAGAATTTAATGCGTGGTGAGAGGGAGTGCAAACTACAAAGTGGGGCAACAACATCGGCAATGGCAATGGCAATGGCAATGGCAATGGCGGAGAGGGCAGAGAGAGAGAGAGAGATGCTGTCAACTCGGTCCGAGCGGTTCGGTTCGATCCGATCCAATTTTGCCCTTAGAATCAGGAATCGGACTGGCACTGCCGGAAATCGGATCGAACCGGACGATCCAGGAGGTTCCCAGTTTGATCGGTCCGTCTTGCTTGTCTCTATTATTTGCACCACACAGTAGCACATGTTCGAAAATAAGGTAAATCTAATAAAAAGTTGGGTTAATACCATGAAAAACTTCAAACCGGTACACTTGTAATAAATTTACCTCAAATTAATTTTTTGACCACAAAAAACCCCAAACTGGTACATCTGTGATAATTTTACCCTCCGTTAGTTTCCGTTAAATTTCACCGTTAATTTTCTGAGTCGGATGACATGTGGCAATTGACGTGTGTAACAGTTTGGGGTTTTACCATCCGTTTGTCACATGTATACTAATTTGTGATTTTTCGTGGTATTAATTCAATTTAACGGAGGGTAAAATTGTCACATGTATACCGGTTTGGAGTTTTTGGTGGTCAAAAAATTAGTTTGAGTTCAATTTATCACAGGTATATTAATTTGAGATTTTTCGTGGTATTAACTCTAAAAAGCCCCCACATAGATTTCCCATCCTAGAAAATTTCACAAAAAGATGACTAACATAGAGAACGGCTGCAAGTTATAGGACTTAAATACACGAATCGAAAGCTTTAGGACTCGAGGGCCGGATCGGGCAAGTTTTAGGACTCCTGCTCTAATTGTCTTTTCTTACTATCACGCGCCAAAAACATTTCTTTATTTCACTAAACTCTGTGTAGACACAGAATAAAAAATAACAACGCGCAAATGGCGAGGAAGCATCACCTTGTATATTTTTATCATCGTCAGCCATTAGCTTACTCTTTTGTTTTTTCTCTTTTTTTTTTTTTCTGGGCACAGATCTGAAGGTGGTTGAGGTGACGAAAAACTAAGATTGATTGACAATGAGTGAGGGGATGTAAATGGGGGCAGAAGAGAGGGCTTCAGCTTCAAGCGAAGGTCCACGGGAAATTCTATTCAAAGGACACTTCATAGTCGGCAAAGTACACCACAAAGTCGCCATAACTCGCAGACGAGCATCACTGCGCCATAACTTTTTCGATCACTTTGGACCAACTTTTTGAAAAACGATCACTTTGGTGCCAACTTTTTGAAAAACGATCACTTTAGTGCCAATGCCGACACTGGCCACGGAAATCTGACGCTGGCTCTTTTTTTTTATTAATTTCCGACCGACGTGGCTCACGGAAATCTGACGTGGCTTTTTTTGGCCGGAGTCACTAAAGTGATCTTTTTCTCCGATTTTGGCATCAAAGTAATCCGAAAAAAAGCTTACGCACCAAAGCTCGATCTCCGTACACAAGCTTACGGCACCAATAATGTCCTTTGCCGTTCATAGTCGAGGTCTACGGGAAACTATATTCAATTTCAAATGACCTTCAAAAGACAAACGTTTTGGTCGTTCGGTCCATTTAATATTTTGGATTGCTCGACAGGTTGTATGCTTAAGAAAATAAGGCCTGAAGATTTGTGATCTAATCATCATAATAGATTCGGGAATTCTTAATTCAGCCGATAAATTTCATATTTCAATTTATCTTCGAAGAAAATGACACGGTACCGCGTTAATTTTCGACTAAGACGTGCTCTCCATTTTTTTTTTCGCTTTTTCTCCTCCTTTTTCGTTCCTTCTTTAGCTGATCACGTCCTCCGCCTCTTTGTCCACTCTTCCTCATGCACGGGTATAATATATTTTGGGTTAACATCACTAAAAATCACAAGCTTGTGCATTCAAAGTACATTCATCACAAACTAATTTTTGTATCATAAAAAATCATAAACCGATACATCCCTAACAAATCTACCCTTCATTAGATTCCGTTTATATCTCGTTAAATTGTTGATGTGGAAATGCACCTGATGGAAATTCAACATAAATTGATCTCCTCATTAAGGTCGTTTTGAAATCCAGATTTGAAAAAAAAAAATGAATTGAGATCAGGAAATGTGCTAAGATCCGCAAATTTTGCCCTATGGCTCACTCAGTTAAAATCTACAAAAATCCATAATTTTGCCCCAATTTTGCCCTTTGGTAGATTTGTCATTGGTATGTCTATTGAGATTTTTTGTGATATATAAATTAATTTGTAGTTAATGTGGCACGAACGTACCAATTTCAATATTTTTATAAATGAAAAATCACTCATTTTTTAAAACTGACTTTTTTGGATTTAATCTTTTTTAATTTTTTTTCCCTGATGTGGCGCCTATTTGCACCACACAGTAGCACTTGCTCGAAAATAAGGTAAATCTAATAAAAAGCCCCAACATAGATTTCCCGTCCTTGAAAATTTGACAGATCTAACAAAATGACTAACATAGAGAACGGCTGCAAGTTATAGGACTTAAATACACAAATCAAAAGGTTTAGGACTCAAGGGCCAGATCGGGCAAGTTTTAGGACTCCTGCTGTAATTGCACGAATCAACATACTTGCAGCTGGCTAGGAACTCTGCTCCTGGAGATGGCGGAACCTTGCATCAGCCAGCGCTGAACCAGCATAGCTGACTCGAACTTCTTGAGGAAGCAGACGGTATCTGATACCGAGTTTCTCAAAGATCCTATTCAGCTCCCGCACGAGCTCAGATCTCCGGCTGTTCCTATCTCCTGGGTTTTGGAAATTTATCGTGTGAGTGACGTTTAGAGCCATCTTCAACTTGTTTGCGTCTTCGATCTCCTTAAACACGATGCTGTGATCCTTCTTCCAATAGTTAGGCTTACTTTCCACGTACCTGAGTTTTTTCACCCAAGGAATGCCATTCCATCAGAAACTTGTATACTTTGTATGGAAGAAGAATTCCCCAATGCTAATGAAAATTGCTGGGTGTAAATTCTCTGCATTCTTTCTCGTGTTATTAACTGAAGAAAGCATAATCACCAATAAATGATGTTTCTTGAACTTCAAGCTACAGCTTCAAGAGCCAAAGGACACACCCTTGCATTGAGTTTCAGTTCACACGAGTTGATTGAATCACCATCTTAAACTCGTAGTGTCGGTCTCTGTATTCAGCAGATTGTCCCTCTCTTTATTAAGCTTATATTATGAAATGCTTTGCAATTTAGCTTCCATGATAATGTATTGGTCACGCCTCAGTCTACATTGCTTATCAGGCATGAAAATGCAAATTTTGGTGCCTCGATAAAGAGGTTCGGGAGTAGCAGGCAACACACCTTTTTACTTCATCTCTTAAAGCAGTAATGCTGTCAGGCGAAGTGGAGAAGTCGACGGTGAACTCCACAGAATCGCTCATGTTCGGGCTCCTGTAGAAATTGCTGATGGGTTTGGTGGACAGAACTGAATTTGGGTAGAATATCTTTTCGCCGTCATATCTCAAGAAGATTGTTGTCAGGATGTTCATCTCTTCAACCTTCATCTGTCAGGACTTAAAACATTAGGCAAGTATGGTATCAGCTCAGACAAATAATTGGGAGTCTTAGGATTAGTAATTCACCTGCACTCCGTCGATGACACAACGGTCACCAACATCAAAGGGATGCATCACAAAAACAAATTCGATGGCTTCGAACACGGTTTTGGCAGTGTTCCCAAACATAAACGCCACAAGCAAAAGCTGGGATGAAATGAAGACAAGTACTTGCGTCGTTAAAACTCCCATCACAAGTAACGACACAATAATGATGACAACCAGCAGAACTGCTGAAGCAAGCCTGTTCAGCTCCTTGATGGCTGTTTTTGTATCGTTTAAGCTGTAGGCAAGGGACTTCCTTTCAAGGTAAACGCTCACCTGCAGACATAAACTCTGCAGTAAGGTTCTTGAGAATGTACTCATCTAAATGTTGGACTCTGACCGAGCCAAAACTTTTCTGATTCTTTTGTCTCCAAAAGGCAGGACACCCAGTCTGATTCTGAACAATAGAATTGTGGATGAGCATTTTGTGGCACTGACCCAGTAATTATTCACAAGTTCATAAATGTATCCATCACCGCAAGATTGAGATTTGGTACACTTGTTGACTGTTCTGTGATCAGAACTTGGATGAGAAAAGAAAGCTATGAATGTTCGGAAGCCATATTATGAGGTAGCAAAAAGCTTCCTAATGCAACATATTAACATTTTAGTGAGACTTACCAGCCAGTCCTTTAAAGAGGACCTATGGATCTGTCTAGTTTCTGCCGCTCCTTGAACCAAAGGGATGAATTTGTCAACATCTTCCTTCTTCATGAAGCGCAGGAGGTCCTTCTCTTCAATGTACCTAGTAAAGGCACAAAGCAGGTATTGGTAAGATATTTCTAAGCAAAATTTTCTCTGGAACGCAAGAGAAGTGGGTGACAGCATAGGTCTTCTTACTCATGTCCTGACTTCGTGGTGACATTCTTGAATATCTCATCAGCAGCTGCCATTGCTTCCGATTGATTAGTGATCTCCTTATTTTGTTGCTCTGTGTCCTCATCACAGCAGTGATGAAGGCTTCCAACAAGAGTTGAAAGCCCTAGGGATGAGCCACTTATGACGTTAATCAACCCTTTCATCGTCCAAGCAGAAATATGATCCCGGTTTATCTTACTCAGCTTCTCTACATCAATCACCTCCTCTAGTTTCTTTGCCACTCCTTTGATGTACTTCCTGAAACTGAGCCACCCGTAGAGCTTGTCATTCTGTTCCATCAAAGGCAAGCCTGAAAGGGTCTTGACTATGTAGTGGTGAAAGAGACATTCTTGGATGCGATCGAAGAACCTCTTGCATTGAAAAGAAGCCGCTAGTAATTTTATTATCAGTGTTTTGACAAGCCATACAGCAGCACCTATAAGACAAGAAGCAAGAACCCTCGTCACATAATGTAGTCTCCTTCTCGTGCCTTAATTGCTTCACTCCGTGGTTCATCAGCAAAACCCAGACTAAAAGAATGAAAACCAACCAGGTAAACGTTTGGACACTGTCCTTCAATCCATAGACGAAGTACAAGACCTTCTGTTTTAGCAAATACTCCTTCTCAATCAAGAAAACCAATGTGTTAATCAACCATTCACTCACCAACCTACCACAGAAGATTGCCAACACCTGCACACACCATTTCCACAGCTCCAAGTGCCAAATTTCTGTATTTTGCAGCTTGCGAATGGTTAAACTCGCAATTAGAAATCCTGTGATGCACATAAATGCCGCCAACTCAACCCAAATAATATTCTTGATGAATTTCTTGCCGGACATTTCTTGGACCTACAAGTTTGCAGCCTTGTACACATTCTCATCATCTTCCACCTCTGCAGCCTTTGAAGGAGGCGTTTGAGCTGCGTTCGGCATGGGTTTCTCATTGTCTTTAGTGGCACTAGCACTGTTACCATTGCGAGGCGAACCCACTTTAGGCAAACTCTCTGAATATTTCGGTTGGGCATTGTCCTTAACAGAAGTAGCATCACTAGGACACGATGGTTCTTCAAATCTTGATTTCGGCTTCAAAAACAATGAACTCGAAATGGACTTGTTTGTAGCCAAATAGTCAGCGTGGATTTTTGGAGGCTTACTTGGAGTGGGGCCTGGTTGAGTGATTCCTTGAGAAGGACCAGGGCTTGTCAAATTTGGACTCTGTGCTCTTGATTGGAGACTCTCAAGCTCTGTTGGATCAAGATTTGGTCTCGGCGAAGAACCTCGGCTTCGATACTCGCTACCTGGAATCATAACAACTACTTCGTTCGTTCGGTTCTTCCCTAACAAACTTTTCCTGTCTTCCATGATGAATCTTTCACCCTCAATAACCATTCAAAATCCAAGCTAAGCTAAAGTTTTCCTCTCTAAATATTTGAACTTTAACATGAAAATGAAAGCTTTAGCTGAACCATAAGAATGAAAAGCCCAAATACATGAAAGAACATCGAAATAGAGGAAAAGGGAGGACCAAATTTTTTAAAGGGAAGACAAAGAAACAAAAAGAAAGGGCACCCACAGGAGAAAGAAGAAACTAAGAGATTAGGAAGAAAGAGCAGAGCAAAATCATGAAGAAATGAGGGAGATTTGCAGGGTTTAAATTGACAGAGAAGAGGTTTCATCTCCACAACCAGTCAAGGTCCGCGGGAAATGTTATTTTAAATGGCTCGTTAGTAGTCAACTTCGCACGATTTTAAAATTTAAAGTTCCATCAACTTGTGCAGAAATGAAAAGTTACTGTCTAAATTGGTTTGTCACTACTCTTAAAAAGTTAAAAATTAACTCTTTTAGTTTCCCGCCGAAGCATAAAATGTTATATAAACTTTAGAAACTTATGAAAATAATTATATACAAATCTACTCGTCAATATTTATATATTCGAAAATTTGGAGTGTTTAACATTATAAAAAAGAAAAATTATAGTGCATGCACTATAAAATATGGAAAAAAACCACCAATAAAAACAATCCAAATAAGTCAACACAGTCAACATGTTTATTGGTGCAAGCATTTGACTTAAATTATATTTCTTGACACAGATCCAAGATGGAATTAAAAATTCAATTACATTTATGGACGACAGACCATATAGCATATTAAAATTGAATAGCATGGTGAGCAGGAGAGAAGAAAACGATGGGGAGCACCGCAATCACATGCAGATTAGGTTAATTACATTTATGGCTTCTTGCTTTTGGTACAAAACTCTGGTGTTGAGGCGCAAGTGTGAAATATTGATGTGATATCGAGAAGTTAATATACTTAAATAGCTCACAACGTACGTCAACCAGGGAAGGCTTACAGGACATGGGAAGTACAACCCCAGACGACACTCGGAACCACGCATCAGCAGCCACTCGGCCTGCGTCGCTGACTCGAACATCTTGAGGGAGCGGATGGCGTTGGACGTGGAGTTCTTTGAAGATTTCCTTCAGCTCCAATGCGAGCTCTGACCTCCGGCGGCTCCTGCCCCTCGGGTTTCAGAAATTTACCATGCGAGCAACGTAGAGACCAATCTTCGTCTCATTTACATCCTCGATCTCCTTGACCATGAAGCGGTGATTGGGATGCCAATGATCGGGCTTACTGTCCGAGTACCTAAGGTTGTCGTCCACGAATATGTGAATTCGATCAGAAGTATACAAATCTGAGCAGATGAAAGTATTCAAAGGCAATAGAAGTTGGTAAGTGACTAAATTGGTTGGAAGCTTTGTGTGAAGAATGCCAATACATCATCGATGATCAGTCAATCATTATTTGTAGGGACAATGACATGAATAATTCCTGAACTTTAGCCCAATATGCAATGTGGTCCATAAATTTTAAATTTGTCTAATGTGGTCCCGGAACTTTGGCCAAATGTGCAATATCGTCCGTAAACTTTTAATTTGTTCAATGTGGTCGCTAGACTTTTGGTGTATGTTCAATTTAGTCCCTAGACTGTATGAAAATGTTTAATGACAATCCTATACAAAGATCAAATTCCATCCCAGAGAATGGGAATTCAATTTCAATGTATGGCAGTGCATTTCGAACTCCTATTTCAGAGTGAACCAAACATCAGGGGTAAGTTACGGTACACACGCCTTTTCTTTACATAAATTCGACAAAATTATGATACGTCATTTGTGTGGTGATTTGCTTCCAATTCTAGTTGGTCGATTTATCAGTGTTGACACCAAAAATAATATGGTTGTCTATACATGCGTGCCTAGCACATGAATAAGGAAAGGCATGTGAACGGCACGTGAACGAGGACAAAATATAATCACGTGTATAGCACACGGGTAAGATCCTGCACATATTGGTCTATCGATGGGTACAAGAATCAACATGTGCTGATCGACGATGATGATCTTTAATATCATGTGGTCCGGTTGTCAAAATTTGGTAACGGATGATTCATAACCACTAATGTGGGCACCGGCAGTAGGTTTTGGTACCATCTGAAATTTGAAAACTACTGAAGTAACTAACATCAAAGATATGCACTGAGGAGGGAACAGTTACCATTTTAAGACCCAATCATAAAGTGATCATCGATCGATGGCCATAGAACTGTTTCTATGCGTGGAGAGCAGTCTTTTAGAACATGGGCGAAATTTACAGAAGCAAAGGAGAACAAATAAGGTCAGTAGGAGTAGCTAAGCATCGCCCAAAAGCGGTTACTACGCGGGAATAAAGGAATATGCACGAGGTTGACAGAAGTTGCTTGAAAGAGCATAACCGCCGGAAACATAACCGTTAAACATCATCGAAGGACGGTTACCACTTCTTTCCTATAAATACCACTAGTGGAGCAACAGGAAAGCCCATGCACAAATCAAATAAAATGTTATCTTTAATTTATCTTTAAGCATTCCTGTACAGTACTTTCAATTCCTTAGTTATAGTCTTTAGTTGTAGCCTTCAGATTCACGTCGTCCGGCATATTTCTTTATCCATGTATTGCGTCGTCGACTGAATTCCGGCGTAATATTTCAGTGTAGTCAGGTCTTATCGCCAATCAGATTAAGGAGAAGTCTATTTGCACTTGTATCCATTGTACTTTATTGGCTTGTCGTCGATTGACTTTTAGTTCTAGCTAGTTATTCTGTAACTCACTTGGATATCCTGTCCGGAATCTCTCAGCACCCGGTCTTTTTTATTAAAAGCCGAAGAACGACTTTCGGTGAAAGATATTTTGTCACGAGATCGAATTCCTCCGAAACAAGCAAAACATGTTGGTTTTCTTAGCAGTGTTTCTAATGGACTTTGCAAAAACTTCGCCGTTGTGAACCTGGTTTGTGTTTTCGCTGTTCTCTAAGATCCGGTTATTACTATAGCCAAATCACTTATTTGATGCATTTTTGGGGAAGCTGTCGCTGCAAAACAAGGGAAATGAGACGCACAATATAGGAATCATGAAGTGGACTAATCATGAATTTAACAAGATATAGAAGAGCAATATTTGTAGGTTCAGGAATTCATTCACTCTCTTCGCTCGAGCTTGCAGTTTTCATTTGCATTGCTCGTTTAGGAAAATGAAGATGAAATTGAAGGTGTGTTTGCTTTGGGGAAAATTTCATTTCCCCAGTGAAGAAGGGAAATTGCTTTCCAGGAAATCCTTTTAGGAAAATATTTTCCCCCTTTCAAGTTAGGGGATTCATTTTCCTAATTCTAAATATGCATATTTTCTCTAACTGTAAATAGTTTTCCATTTTCGACCAAAAAAAAATTGGTTTTCCATTGACTAATTATTTTCAGAGTACCAAACGCATGAAAGTCTAGAAAACTTATTCGCAAAAAATTCTTTCACTCAAACAAACACACGCTGAAATTCTATGAGAAATGGTTTGGTGGTGTTGCTTGGTGAAACTAGTATTTGGGTTTTGCACATATGATTCAATTGAAACAGGTCGAGTTAACTATAAAGAAAGGACTAGCTAGTAATGTGGTTCGCCAACTTAAATGTATGATAGGTGCAAAATTCTATTGTCCCGTGCCCAAAAATACAGATCCTTTTTTCAATAACTATTGGTAAGTATAAAAAATACTTCAGGAAAGGAAAACGATTGATTTTCCATATAACTTGCCGGTAACTTATCAAACTTTTGTAAAATTACCAATTTTATTTATAATTTACAAATTAGTAATTTTTGTGCTCTATCATTGTCGCACCCCGAAACCTACCAAGACGAGAGATGACACAGCCGTCCTTCCACCCGAAGAACACGACCATCCTTCCACAACCAAAGAACAAACTCCCAAAAGATCCCCGTTGATATTGCTCTCGCTCTAATAACTACTAACCAAGGAACTTGAAAAAATTGGAGAAAGAGAGGGGTGAGCAACCACAGCTCAGTAAGTAGTGCGTATCTCTTCTAAGCAGATTGAGCAACCACTGTGCATATGGTTGTGAGACCAAACCAAAGTTTATTTAACCCAACTCCAGCATATAATAAACGTCAATGTCAAAATACGTTATATACTACTTTAACATAACATTTTCACAATAGGAATGCTCATTTTAAATCAATAATATCAAAGCAGAAATCAATGGTCCATTTCATTGGCCAATCTCATCGAAAAACACACGCTAATTATCCATTCCATTGGCCAATCTCATCGAAAAACACACGCTAATGATCCATTCCATTAGCCAATCTCATCAAAAAACACACGCCAATGGTCCATTCCATTGGCCAATCTCATGCTCAGAAATCTAACTATGATCACGGATAACGCCATGTGAAAAGGCGACCAAGATTCCTCCCCTAACAAGATCTCCACCTACTATAAGCCGGTGGCTCGGCCCATAAGGATATCCTAGACTAGTATGCGCATATCCACAATCCCTCATTGGGTTTACAGAGACACTGAGCATCAAATACTTATCAACGACAATATCATCCACAATCCACAAAGCCAAATCCAGAAATTATTTTATAAACCATTTCATAAATCACAAAATGGTTTTAAAACCATTTCATAATCCATTACATAAATCATAATATGTTTCCCAAACTAATCACATAACCTTTTGTAACTGTCACGCCCCGAACCCCATTGAGCACACGACATCCCTCTTCGGTCGGAATAGTGCGACGTCCCAGGAAACGTCGCCGACCCAAAAGAAACCCATCAGAGTTTAATCGCGGCGGAAACAACGAACACCCAGACAATGATTTACCAGGGGTACTAGGGAGAATAAATTGCCAAATCACCGAATCTTATACTATACCTCAATTTAAGTGCCATATCCATTTACCATAAAAACTTATGCCACAATCGCCATTTACAAAACCACAAAGCAAAATATGCACATTGAACTACTAAACTGCAACCCACCGATATCATAAAAGATTAGTAGCCTGGGTAACGCTACACCAAAATGGGACACTTCCAAACTCTTCCTCAGCTCCAACTAATCCCTACGCCCTCTAGATGGCGTCCGCTCTGACTCACTCCTTTCGGAATCCTCGTCCGAATCCTCATCAGGCACAGCTTTATCCGACGACTCCAAATCGGCCTCAACTCGATCGGGAATTCTACCAGATCATGATAAGTATGCATAACAATCCCAAATACGCGGTGGCGGCGGCGGCTGCAGAAGGTTCATGGCTCGGGCGGTTGATCTGAAATGGTTTGGTTGATACAACTATGAGACACTTCTCAATAAGTACACAACCTAACCCTTATCTAGGCTACCACGTATTCCAGACAAGTCCAGACACCGAATCGAGCAACACACAAACAACATCCACACAATCGTACTAACAATCACATGCGATCCTACTTGGGATCCATCATGCACATCCCTGCATGTCAAACAATAATACCGCCAATTCATTTATATCCATACTCATCTAGCACCATATCACGCGAGGCAAACCACACTCACACACTAACTCACGCCATGCGTCGACTTTCACAAACCTCACGCGTCAAACCAAATCCGGCTCACTCTCAACTTTTCCACCACTACCGCGCCCGCGTAAAACGCATCAGGCCAACGGTCTTCTGACCTCGTCAGGCATCGTCACCCCGTCGGGCGGGGCATCGTCACCTCGTCAGGGACGGCATCGTCCCGCGTAAACGAACACGCCTTAGTACGGAATCCTACATTCTCAACTTTCCTTCTCTACCGCGCCCGCGTAAAACGCATCAGGCCAACGGTCTTCTGACCTCATCAGGCATCGTCACCCCGTCGGGCCGGGCATCGTCACCTCGTCAGGGACAGCATCGTCCCTCGTAAACGAACACGCCTCAGGACGGAACTTACCCCGCGTAAACGAACACGCCTCAGGGTATCACTTTTCCAACCAATCCTACATTCCTGTACCTTCGTTCCACTCATTTCACACGTATCACACGGCCACACGTACACATGGCCACACACAATCTCACGCCTCACACTCACTTCGCAAATGCACATCCTTACCACACAAACACCACACAATCACACATGCTTGACACGTGAGCTCATTTCACAATCACACCACACACCTCACGGCCATACACACAGGGCACACGGCCACTCAATATTCAGCCCAACAATCATTCAGAAATCAACCAACAACTACAACCGCTTTACAAACACACCATCCACATACAAACACACATTCAGGATAAATTCCCGTCACAAGGGCAGCAACTATTCAACCTCGACACCCCCACCATTCCGCTCATAAAAACGAACATCCAAGGAATCGGGGTAAAATTGGGCAGTTTACACAGTGACCGAAATCCCATTCAAATAAATAGTAAACGAACTCTAAAAATTATGAAATTTGGATATGTTGTGTAAAACATCTTGATAAACATTTTCCGTGAAGAACTTGAAACCCAGTTCCAACTGTAAACACCTCTTTTGATCACTTGAAGTCAGATGAAAATCAACCCGTCCGGTCAGGCCACCTGACCATAAAAATGCATCTCTTCCAGTACCCAAATCACTTTAGAAAACCTTGAAATTTTTATATGTCATAGTCACAAATGTACCCAACAAGTTTTGTGAAGGAAGTATTTTGAAAATGGGTCTGGAAAAATTTATAAAAATTCGAACAGATCCGAAGGTCGGAGGAACAATATTTCCAGCACACGAATTTCGGTCCAAAGATGGACTTCCGAATGGCCTCCGATGATTTAAAAAAATTCTCAAATTAAATTATGTCATACATCAAGATGTTGGGAGAAACTTTCATGAAGACAACTTCCTCAAATTCGGCCTACACAATTCTCCACAAAAATAGTAAATCGGACGGGTATAGTAACCGCGAATCAGAAATTCACCTCAAATTTCAATGATCCGAGCCTTAGTTGATATCCACCCAATTTCAACCCACAAAACTCACTCCACAATGCTCAAACTACCATCCAACAGCCACAAGGATATCCAAGAACACAATGAAAGATCGAGCTCTCCTTTAATCTACCTATAATCACCTCAATCACCCCTAAAACCGACTAAACCGCGTCTAAACTAGTCCGATAATACCCGATGTCCTAGGCAAGGATTAGATTGCGACTTACCCGACTCTAGACTCACGCGGCTAGAGTGAAACGGGTGCGATCGGCGCGGCGGCGCGGCTCGGCGGTGGCGACGGCAAACGGCGGTGGCGATCCGGTCGGGTGGTGACCGGCGTGCGGCTGCTCGACGAGGGGAGGGAGCCGGTTCGGTGGGTGAGGGAGAGGGAGAGAGATGCCGTGAGATGAGAGAGAGAGGAAATGAGGAGAGAGAGAGAGGTCTTGGCTTAAAAACCAAGTTTTGACCAACTTTTTGCCAAATGACCAAAATGCCCTTCTCTCTACTTTTCATCCGACGGCCCAGATTCGATCTTATCTTGAAACCGACGGCCCAGATCGAATCTCATCCAAAATATCCAAGGGTAATCTTGGAATTTCTCAAAAAGTCCAAGGGCAAAAGTGTCTTTTCCAAATTTTGGGGCAAAATTACCAAAATGCCCTTGCTCCATAAAACTAGCCCTTTAGAAATTCTTAGGGGTAAAATGGTCACTCTCCTCATTTCTCATCGAAATCGAATTTTTCTGAACGAATCGGGACAATCCAAAATTACACGTTTCAACCGCAACGTCGTCCTAACGTCCCATTGTGACTTCCTAATTTTCCGATGTCCAATTTGGGCTCAATTAAATAATTAAATTTTATTAAACGCAACTCGAGTGTTTCTCAAACTAACGGGTGGCTCGTTGGGGAAATTCGCATATTCGACCCGTGACTGATAATAAATCGAGTCACGTGCAAGTTCGTTCGGTTCGTGACGATTTCGGTTGTCATTTAAATCGTGAGGATCAATCACTAGATCAGAGGGGCACGATCGTTTGGTATAAGTTCAGGACAGTTCGTCAATTCATTTCGTGGTCCAGCGGAATTACCCGCGATCCGCTACTATGACAGTGGCGAACTGACCCCTAGTTATCCTTAGATCGGCCAACAGTGGCTCCAAATATCACCTCGACGATTTTATGGTCGAAAGTCAATTCACGATCGAATTTTCTCTTAGTCGTACGAATTTAGATCTCCAGTCAGCCTTTCCCTATTGATTAGTATCCCAGGAATGATCAGTTCCGGGCGAAAACTAACTACGAGTACGTTCATAAAATCAAGTATTTCATAAACCCCAAATGGACAAATTTCAGGATGTCATAGTAACTTAGTTCATCCGATAGAAATACTTTTTCGTAAAGCATTTCTCATATCATTTCATAAACATAATTCACTAATCGATATGTATAATCTTTAATAACATCTTCCATAAAACGTTTCTCAAATCATCTTAAAACTCATTCCATAAACAAATTCGCAACATAATACACGTATATCCGTTAACAATATTTTTCTTAAAACCATTCTCAAATTTCTCGAGGGAAGAACAGCATTGGTGCCAAAAGTTGTATACGGAGCTCACTTTGATGCCAAAAGTTTCATTTGGATCACTTAAGTGCCAAATCGGAGGAAAAATAATCACTTTGGTGCCAACGGCGAGAAATTCTGGCCAAATTAATACGTGGCATTTATAATTAATATTTTAATCTTAGTTGGATTTTTTTTATAAAAAAATTAGTCTACGTGGCATTTCTACGTATATATTTCGATTTTTTAAATACTTTTCTGAATTTTTTTCTTTTTTTTTCTTCTTTTCTTTCTTCTCCCTTTGGTCACCGCCGGTGACCGGAGGCCGGCCACCGGCAGCCTGGCCTCGCACGGATGAGGCCGCCGCCGCCCGCCACAGGCGAGGCCCGGCCGACCCTCGCCCGGGCGAGGACGGGCAAGCCCCGGCGAGGTCGGCCTCGCCTCGCATGGGCGAGGGCGAGCCCGCGAGGGCTCCCTCGCCCGGGTTCGACGAGGCCGGCCGTGGCCCGGCCACGGCGGCCTCGCCTCGCATGGGCGAGGGCGAGCCCGGCGAGGTCGGCCTCGCCTCGCATGGGCGAGGCGAGCCCGGCGAGCCTCCTCGCCGAGTCCGGTGAGGCCGGATGTCACCCGGGACGGGCGCGGATGTCACCGAAGGCGACTCGGCGGGGCCGCCGTGGCCTCGGCGACGGCTGGCCTCACCGGATCCGGCGAGGAGGCCTCGCCGGGCTCGCCTCGCCCATGCGAGCGAGGCCGACCTCGCCGGGCTTGCCCGCCGTCGCCCGAGCGAGGTTCGGCGGGCCTCGCTTGTGGCGGACGGCGGCGGCCTCGTCCGGGCGAGGCCAGGCGGCCCGGTGGCCGGCCTCCGGTCACCAGCGGTGACCAAAGGGAGAAGAAAGAAAAGAAAAAAAGAAAAGAAAGAAAAGAAAAAAAAAAGAAAAAAGAAAAAAAATTATTTAAAATCAAAAATGCTGACTGTACGTGCTGACTATATCTCCGGCGAGCCACATCGGCTTCAAAAATTAATAAAAAAATGTCACGTCGGATTTCCGGCCAAACTGACCGGAGTTGGCACTTAAGTGATCGTTTTTCAAAATTTTTGGCACTTAAATGATCCAAATGAAACTTTTGGCACCAAAGTGAGCTCCGTATACAACTTTTGGCACCAATGCTGTTCTTCCCCCCAAATTTCTCAAATCGTTGTCAAATATCAAAAGGTAGTAATTGCCTGATCCAGAATTTTATCCAACAAACATGCTTTAGTAACTCGTACGATACTCAAATCCTTATCACTTTGGAAACATGAGTTTATAAACTCAAAGAAGAGATATCAGCACTCACCTGAGAATGCCTACGATCAAACGAAAAAGGTTACTCGATTCGTCAAACTCGCAATCCTAACAAATGAGCGAGAAACAACATTAAAATCGAGTAAAAGGCTACCTTGACTACGACTCGGCTAAACTAAGCTTAACCGGTAACGAACGACTCAAAGGTGCCCACAAATCGCTCATCCAAAGCGATTATCCAAAACTATTCGCAAACGTGGAGCTTGAACGCGAAACTTGATTGCGCCATAACTCTCTCCACCGAACCCCGTTCCAAGCAAGCTTACAGTTAAAATGAAGATATTTCAAAGTACTAGAAGACCCATCACTTGGCCGTCCCAAAATTGAGCTGAAAACCGACGAAAATCGGCCTAAAGGCCACTGGTCGCGCAATGTTCACCACATGTGCTCAACTTAAAAAATTCATTTCGGGCAAACGGTAAGTGCAAATCAAGTTCCGTAAAATCCCACGGCTCCACAACACCCTAAACTACTAATTCTATATATATACACGGCTTAACGACTCAAAAATTACACTTTGCAACTTGATTTTCACAAAACTCCGAAATTGTGCCCTAATTCCGAAAAATACTCCGATTGGATGAATGAAAGGTGCAAGTGGTTATCGAACGATGCGATATTAAGTAACTCTAGCTTGGCGAGAATCTCGTGACGAGTGGCAAGGATCTCGTGATGAGTAGCGCGAAACCCTCTTTTTTCTCTTCCCCTTTCCCTTTCTTCCTCTTTCTTTCTTTCCTTGCTTTCTCTTTCTTTTCTTCTCTCTCCCCGTGAGCTCTCGGTCTCCTGATAAAAAGACCAAAAGTCCACTATAGCTTCTTTATTGACTTTTCCACTTTTTCCTTTTTCTCTTTTTTTTTCCCTTTGACCTTTTGACTTTATAACCCATATTTTACAATCATAACTTACCAACCTTAATTATCCGATTAATTTGTTTAAGACTTGAAAATCCAAACATTCATGGTGGCAAATGGCATAACTTTTTTCATCAAATTCAAAAGATTTACTTGTTACTAACATAGTTTAACCCTTGCTCTTCTTTCTTTAGGGTCTTATTTCACTTCGATAGTATCATAAATCGGTTCGATATAGATGGAATAGCTGTATTACCATATAATTAAGTAAGTGCGATAGCTAGAACGAAATCCGTCTAAGTCACATAACATATTCTGCTGGATCTTACGGAGCTTGTTCATGTACGATATGATCGGGTCTGACCATAGATCCCGGAAAAGGTTTTCTTCAAACAAACCGGCCTATATTCTTGCAAATCAAATGGGCCAACTTTGTTAAAGATATTCTCTTATATATCTCATCTAACATGACTAGTATACTATATATCCGTGAAAACAATTGATGAACTTTGTTACAAGTTCACTGTTATTTGAAAGTTTGTTCTAGTCTATATATAGAGGTACATTGTAATTCTTATGCACTGTGATTTATGATCAAGCAAAGAACATAGTCACACGCTTGCAGATTACATATTGCAGAAAATAAAAGGCGGAAATGAAGTCCCATTCTCACAAACTTGCAGATTACTAGGAACGCCATACTCCTGGAGTTGTCATAACCATGCACAGCGGTGGCCGCCGACCCGGTCTGACTGTGACAAACTTACCGAGGAAGCACACGGAGTTCTTCGAGGATTTTCTTCAGCTCCAGCACTAGATCGGATCTCCTGTCGTTCCTTTCCGTGGCATTTTGGAAATTCGTTGTGTGGGTGACGTGGAGAGCCATCTTCAAGTGGTCAGAGTCTACAATCTCCTTAATGACAACTCTATGACCTGGCTTCCAGTCTTTCGGCTTGCTATCCAAGTACCTGAAGGCTTATTCAATCAGAATTGAACCTTGTAAAATACTTGGCAGTGCTAAAATGAAAGCGCACACGCAGACACCAGAATTTCTTGAACTCCAAGCGACAGCTTCAACAGCCAAAAACAGAGGATGTTTGTGATGGGTTTGAGTTCATATGATGCATAATCAATAATAAGCTCATCACTATAACCATAATTAAGAAACTTCACTATACACAGAATTCTGTATCCACACTTACATTTCTTCTGAATTCTTGCCTATTTGGACACCGCAGATTTCAACGTGATGTACACAAGCAATCATGCATGCGAGGTACGACGTTTAATTCCTTAAAAAAGAGATTCAGGAGTAGCAGATGGCTTACTTTTTAATTTTATCTTTCAAAGCTTCAAGGCTCTCGACTGAAGTGGAGAAATTGACCATGAACTCCACAGATTCGCTCATGTTCGGGCTCCTGTTGAAATTGCTGATGGGTTTAGAGGACAGAACTGAATTTGGGTAAGATATCTTTTCACCGTTGTTTTTCAGGAAGACAGTAGTAAGGATATTCATCTCCTCAACCTCCATCTGCGATGAATCAAAATGTCAGACGAATATGGAATCTGTACAAACCAGTCATCATAGTCATAGGCTTAGTCATTCACCTCAACTTCATCGACGACGCAGCGGTCACTCACATCGAACGGATGCATCACAAATACAAACAATATGGCTTCGAACAATTGTTTGGCAGCATCCCCAAATATGAACACGAAAAGCAAAAGCTGCGACGAAATAAAGATGAGCACTTGCGTTGTCAATAATCCTGTCAGAAGCAACCACAGAATGATGACCACGACAAGCAAAACTGCTGAAGCAAGGTTGTTCAGCTCCTCAATGGCTGTTTTCGCATCATTCAAGGAGTGAGTGAGTGATTTCCGTTCACGATAGACATTCACCTGCAGATATAAACTATATAATTCAGATCATGTCTTTATGTCGATGTTTATCTATTGGTCCACATGCATGGTTTCTAGATCTTTCAGCTTCCAAAAGTCTCCTTAATTTCAGTTTGTTAGAAACAAGCTCCATAGAACGTTTGGCTTGGAAGCGAGATAAGAGCCAGCGAAGAGATCTGATACGCACTCACCAGCCAGCTCTTGAAAAACGACTTCATGATTTTCCGAGTTTCTTTCGCTTCGGAAAAGAAAGCAAAGAATTTCTCGATATGTTCCTTCGGCATGAAGCGCAAAAGGTCATCCTCCTCGATAAACCTAGTAAAAAGCAGAAAACAGGAATCAGTGACACACTCTGGAGCAATAAGATTTTTTTTAATAACCCAAGGGCACGGATTGGACACCCGGCTATGTAAAGGCAGCCCCATAAACTATTAAATCCAGGCCTTTGGCCTGTGCAAATTGCACAGTTCTAGGGCAATTCACTTGCAGTTGATGAGATTCGAAGGGGTAACCTCTATTTCCTTAAGCTAGAAATCCCCCAACTTTCCCACCAACTGCGCCAAACCTGGAGCTCAGAGCAACAGCATTATTTGCTAGAGCAGGAGAGAGTCTAAGGAAGTTAGCGCTCTCACTTGCTCCGTGGCTTGGCTACGTTCTTGAATATAGCTTTGGCAGCATCCTTGGCTTTATATTCATCGGTGATCTCCTTATCTGGTTGCTCTGCCTCATTGAGGAAATCGGTAAGATTTTTCGTCGTCCAAGCAGAAACTTTATCCGGCTTTATCTTTATTAGCTTCTCTATGTTCACCTTGAGACTTATCTTTGTATCCGCCGGGCCGGAAAGTTTCTTTATCACGTAGTATTGAAAGATGTCATCTTGAATGCGATCAAAGAATCTCTTGCATTGAAAAGAAGCAGCAAGCAATTTTATCAGAAATGTTTTGATCAGCCATAAGGCAGCTCCTAGGATACAAGAAGCAAGCGCCCTCGTGACCCAGTTCAGAATCTTGGTCGTGTGTCTTGATCGTTTCACTCCATAATTTATCAGCCAAACCCAGGCTAAAAGGACCAGACACAACCAGGCGAACACCTCGGCACTGTCCTTCAATGCAAAGAGAAAGTACAAAACGTTCTTTTTGAGCAGATATTTCTTCTCAATCAAGAGAACCAATAACGTGATCAACCAGTCAGTCACCAAACTACCACAAAAGATTGCCAACAGCAGCAAACACCATCCCCACAAAGGCACATGCCAAATAACTGTATTTTGCAGATTACGAATGGTTAAACTCGTTATCAGAAGCCCTGTGATGCACACAAACGCGACCTGCTGAGCCAAAACAACCTTCGTTTTGCCCGACATCACTTGGGACTTGGGATTCACTGTCTCGCACACATCCTCATCGTCTTCCTCCTCTGCAGCTGGTGATGGAACCGAACCGATTCGGGACATGCTCGGCACCGGTTGCACGGTGTCCTTAGATGCACTAGCACTTGTATCACTAGGATGCGGAGGTTCCATGAATCTCGATTTCAGCTTCACGAATGAAGACCCTGAGGTGGACTTTTTGGTAGGGATATTCAGAAGCTCACTCGGAGTCGGGATCGACTGAGTGAGCTCGTGAGCAGAGAGGCTTGTCAAATTGGAGATTTGTGAACTTAATGGAGGATTTTCAAGCTCTATTGGGTCAGTGTTTGGTTTTGGTGAAGAACCTCCGCTTTGACATTCAACGCCTGAAATCATAAGGACAACTTCATTTGATTCTTTCTTCTCTAACGAACTTGCATCGACCTCCATGAGTGCTGGGCAAATATAAAAGCTTTTCAGCTGAGAGCTTCTCTAAGGGAAAAGATGGACTTTATCACGAAAGTGAATGCCTTAGCTGAATTCAACGCAAAATCAGCAAACGAAGTCGAAAGGCTAAGGAGCAAGAGCAAATGTGGGAATCAGGAAGAGCAAAACATGGTAAAATGAGTGGGATTTTGCAGGGAGTGGATTAACAATTAGAGGAGGTTTTTTGTTCAGTATAGCTTCACGGAAGGCTCTATTTAAAGGGCTAAGAGAGCATGAATTTGCTTTGAGAAAACTACTTTTCAGTGATAAGGAAATTCTTAAAATGTGATTATGTTTTACAACATTACAGCGTCTCGTCGTAATCAATTGTAAAAAGCCTTGTGGAATGAAAAAACCTTGTGGCTTTGCCAAAAGCTGGAGTCCCTCTCACTAACCTTAATTTTCTCTAGCACAAGCTCCAATTCTTAATCTCACTTCCACAAACTTAGCATCTCTCTCTCTCTCTCTATTGAGAGTGCGCTCACTTATTTCAACTTGAATCTCCCAACTTCATCACTGATCTCTTTCTCCAAACCGAATCATGAAATGAAGTCTGCCATCGGGCTCGCACAACTCGTTGGTCACAAAATTCCTTGCTTGACTCATTCACCAAACACCGGAAATAGATTGGGGACCTACCAATCTACTCTGCTACCGTTTGTTGAGAGTGCGAGGCAGAAACCCAATACCTTCACATGGGGAGATCGCCCAGAGGAAGCCTAAGTCCAAGCTCGTTAATATATCCGGTTGAATCCACATTCACTTAAAAACTTAAGCAGATAAATTAAAAGCCAACTAAAATATATTAACTTCTCCATACCTCACCAATTATCCGATGTGGAACTTTTTAAATATAACTCACACACGTATGTCACCGCTTTCCACCTGATTATGGTGCACCAGACCAATTGCCTGACTCCGGAGCAGATTTCAGGGATGCACCAGCCCGTCACCATGACTCCCACATGATTTAATGATTGTATACATATGCATTCAGACAAGTATACCTATACATGATTCGTGCCAGAAAATTTTTATAGGTTTTATAGTTCTCTTTTTGCGCCTAGCTTCTATGTTTTATGGACTTTGTCATGCAAGAAAAAATTCAGAGACTTCGCGCTTTCTGTTGATCCCCATGGCCTCAACTAGGGAGATTGTTGCCATTCTAGTGCTCAGTTCTTGCTTCCGCTTGTTTACCAAAACTGCAATTTTATGAACTCGTTGATGCAGACCTTCCAGTCCTGTCCTATAGTACAATCCAATCGCCAAATCAATGGAGGATATGTGGCAATAATGGAATGGCCTTCCTCCTTTATTCCTAAGTCGACTGAAGTAGATGAAGCGGAATGATACTCAAAATTCTAATCAAACGAGCCCCTTAAGGCCAGGGAATCATTTGTCACAACTTTGTGGGAATCTCATTCCTTTTTATTGGGTTTTACTTGTTGTAATCCCATTCCCTTGATAATCCTATCTGCGGAAATTCCATGCCTTCTTCCCATTCCTACAGATCAAACGAGCCCCTCAAAGCTAAGGAATTATAGGTCGCAGTTTTGTCGGAACCTCATTCCTTATTATCTAGGTTTTGCTTGGTGTAGTCCCATTTCCTTGACAATCCTATACAGAGATTAAATTCCATCGCAGAGAATGGGAATTCAATTCCAATGTATGGCAGTCCATTTGGAACTCTTATTTCAGAGTGAACCAAACATCAGGGGTAAGTTACAGTACACACGCCTTTTCTTCGCATAAATTCGACGAAATTACGATACGTCATTTGTGGTGATGTTTTTCTGATTCTGGTTGGTTGATTTATCAGAATATTTCGGTTTTCTTAGCAGTGTTTCTAATAAATTTTGCACAAACTTCGCCGTTGTGACCCGGGTTTGTGTTTTCGTTGTTCTATAACATCCAGTTATTACTGTGGCCAAATCACTTATTTCGTGCATTTTTGGGGAAGCTATTGCTGCAAAACAAGGGAAATGAGACGCATAATTTAGGAATCATGAAGTGGACATGAATTTAACAAGAAATAGAAGAGCAATATTTGTAGGTTCAGGAATTCATTCACTCTCTTCGCTCGAGGTTGCAGTTTTCATTTGCAGATATTTGTTCATTTAGGAAAATGAAGATGAAATTGAAGGTGTGTTTGCTCCGGGGAAAATTTCACAATGAAGGGCAATTGCTTTCCAGGAAATCCTTTTGTTGCGGAAGCCAAGCGATCGAAAAATAAATTTGACAGAATAAGAAAATAAATCGAACACCAGAATTATGTGGTTCGGTCGTAGTGACCTACGTTCACGGGCAGAGCAGCACGAAATTCCACTATAAATCAAGCGATACAACGGAGATTACAACCACACTCGAGTCACTCAAACACTCTTAAGTGATTTCCAAGCCCCAGTTACACCCAATAACTCACGCAGCTCAATTTCGCAAAGGAATTATACACAAATCTTATCACAAAATTTACGCTTGAACACTAATTCACGAACGATAATCCACGGAAACATCCACCTCCAAGCACTCACGAATGCGGCGCTTCCTTCTTCGCGCACAACAACAATGCTTCTTGTTCACTTGCACGGCACACCAAGCACTCGCATTAAGGCGCTTCAAGACTCAATCTTCATTCTGGACATAGGCGGCACGAAGATCGCGCTCTGCACTCATCAACGACGGCACTCTACGAGCACTCACGGGAGCGGCGCTTCTATCTTGTCTCTGTGCAAGAAAGTCCCACATATAAAGAATATGTATTTATATGCGCCCATGTTTTTCACCGAATCGTGGTCCAAAAGAAAGTCCATGTTGACTTTGCAAGTTCTGTGGCCGAATTCCAATACATATTAGGAAAGCTTAATGCGATATATTTCCTTTTCTATTTTGTCTTGACCGACTCTTCAACACAGAAATAATTTCCGCAATCTTTAAGATTTGCCTTTGAACTTTCGTACATCGGACACATAATTCAATTCAGATCGGGTTATTTAGGGCATGTTTGGTAACGTGTCAAACAGTGAAAATTTCTGTTCTTTTGTTCCTAGAAATAATTTGGGAACAAAAATGCGTTTGGTAAACTTTTTGTTCCCGGGCAAATTTTTGCAAAAATTTGTGCCCAGAAATAGTTTTGGAAGAGAAACAAGAAGTAAAAAAAAGTCCTAACTTTAAAGAAAATATTTTAACATCGGACACATAATAATGTTCCCGGGCACATTATTGGGCTTAAACTCGAAACATATTTTAACACCTTTTTCAAGAAAATAGTTTCCCCCTTTTAGGTTAGGGAATTCATTTTCCTAACTTTAAAGATGCATATTTTCTTCAACTGTAAATAACTTTCCGTTGACTAATTATTTTCAGAAAATCAAATGCATGAAAGTCCAGAAAACTTATTCGTGGAAGATTCTTTCACTTAAACAAACACACTCTGAGATTCTATGGGAAATGGTTTGGTGGTTTGCTTGGTGAAACTAGTATTTGGATTTTGCACATATGATTCAATTGAAACAAATCGAGTTAACCGTAAAGACAGGACTAGCTAGTACATTGGTTTGCCAACTTAAATGTATGATAGGTCCAAAATTCTATTGTCCCGTACCCAAAAATACGTATCCTTTCATCAATAACTATTGGTAAGTATAAAAAATACTTGGGGTAAAGGAAAACAATTGGATTTTCATGTAACTTGCTGGTAACTTATCGAATTTTTGTAAAATTATTGGCTTTTTTTTTAATAATTTGCAAATTAGTAATTTTTGTACTCTATCATAACTTACCAATGCTTAATTATCCGATTAATTTGTTTAAGACCTGAAAATCCAAATATTTGCGGTGGAAAATGGCATAACTTTTTACATTATATACAAAGGATGTACTTGTTACTGATATATTTTAACCTGTGCTCTTCTTTCTTTAGGGCCTGATTTCACTTCATCAATAATGTCATAAATCAGGTCGATGCAGATGGAACGGCTGCATTACCATACAATAAAGTATGTACAATAGCTAAAACGAAATCCATCTAAGTCGCATTACATATTCCGTTGGATCTTAAGGAGCCTGTACATGCATGATATGATCGGGTCTGACCATAGATCCCGGAAAAAGTTTTCTTCAAATAAAAACAGTCTATATTCTTGGAAATCATATGGGCCAACTTTGTTAAAGATATGGTCGTATGTATCTCATCTAACATGATTAGAATATATCTGTGAAAGCAATTGATGAACTTTGTTACAAGTTGATATAGACGTCACTGTTATTTGAAAGTTTGCTCTAGTCTATATATAGAGGTACATTGTAATTCTTATGCACTGTGATTTATGATCAAGCAAAGAACAGTCACACGCTTGCAGATTACATATTGCAGAAAATAAAAGGCGGAAATGAAGTCCCATTCTAAGAAACTTGCAGATTACTAGGAACGCCATACTCCTGGAGTTGTCATAACCATGCACAGCAGCGACCGCCGACCCGGTCTGACTGCAACGAACTTACTGAGGAAGCACACGGAGTTCTTCGAGGATTTTCTTCAGCTCCAGCACTAGATTGGATCTCCTGTCAGTCCTTTCAGTGGCATTTTGGAAATTCGTTTTGTGGGTGACGTGGAGAGCCATCTTCAAGTGGCCAGCATCTACAATCTCCTTAACGACAACTCTGTGAACTGGGTTCCAGTCTTTCGGCTTGCTATCCAAGTACCTGAAGGCTTATTCAATCAGAACTGAACCTTGTAAAATACTTGGCAGTGCTAAAATGAAAGCGCACAAGCAGACACCAGAATTTCTTGAACTCCAAGTGACAGCTTCAACAGCCAAAAACAGAGGACGTTTGAGATGAGTTCGAGTTCATATGATGCATAACCAATAAGCTCATCACTATAACCATAATTGAGAAACTTCACTATACACAGAATTCTGTATCCACACTTACATTTCTTCTGAATTCTTGCCTATTTGGACATCGCAGATTTCAACGTGACATACACAAGCAATCATGCGTGTGATGTGCGACGTTTAATTCCTAAAAAGAGAGATTCAGGAGTAGCAGATGGCTAACATTGTTATTTTATATTTCAAAGCTTCAAGGCTCTTGACTGAAGTGGAGAAATCAACCATGAACTCCACAGATTCGCTCATGTTCGGGCTCCTGTTGAAATTGCTGATGGGTTTAGAGGACAGAACTGAATTTGGGTAAGATATCTTTTCACCGTTGTTTTTCAGGAAGACAGTAGTAAGGATATTCATATCCTCAACCTCCATCTGCGATGAATCAAAAAGTCAGACGAATATGGAATCTGTACAAAACAGTCATCATAGTTATAGGCTTAGTCACTCACCTCAACTTCATCGACAACACAGCAGTCACTCACATCGAACGGATGCATCACAAATACAAACAATATGGCTTCGAACAATTGTTTGGCAGCGTCCCCAAATATGAACACGAAAAGCAAAAGCTGCGACGAAATAAAGATGAGCACTTGCATCTTCAATAATCCTGTCAGAAGCAACCACAGAATGATGACCACGATGAGCAAAACTGCTGAAGCAAGGTTATTCAGCTCCTCAATGGCTGTTTTCGCATCATCTAAGGAGTGAGTGAGTGATTTCCCTTTACGATAGACATTCACCTGCAGATATAAACTATATAATTCAGATCATGTCTTTATGTCTTTATCCTTAATTTAGGTTTGTTAGAAACAAGCTCCATGGAACGTTTGGCTTGGAAGCGAGATAAGAGCCAGCGAAGAGATCTGATACGCACTCACCATCCAGCTCTTGAAAAACGACTTCCTGATTTTCCGAGTTTCTTTCGCTTCGGGAAAGAAGTCAAAGAATTTCTCGATATGTTCCTTCGGCATGAAGCGCAAAAGGTCATCCTCCTCGATAAGCCTAGTAAAAAGCAGAAAACAGGAATCAGTGGCACACTCTGGAGCAATAAGATTTTTTTAAACAACCCAAGGGCACGGGTTAGACACCCGGCTATCTAAAGGCAGCCCCATGAATAATTAAATCCAGGCCTTTTGACCTGTGCAAATTGCCCAAATCTAGAGCAATTTGCATGCAATTGGTGAGATTTGAAGGGGTAATCTCTATTTCCTGCTGGAAATCCCCCAACGTCCCAACCAGCTGCGCCAATCCTGGAGCTCTAAAGCAACAGCATCATTTCTAGAGAAGGAGAGAGTTTAAGGAAGTTAGCGCTCTCACTTGCTCCCTGGCTTGGCTACGGTCTTGAATATAGCTTTGGCCAATTCCTTGGCTTTTTTTTCATCGGTGATCTCCTTGTCTTGTTGCTCAACCTCATCGAGGGAATCGGTAAGAGGCGATAGCTCATCCCATCTGCTAATGACGTCAATCAATTTTATCGTCGTCCAAGCAGAAACTTCATCCAGCTTCATCTCAGGTAGCTTCGATATGTTCACCTCTAGCTTCCTCACAGCTCCTTTAATGCACTTATTGAGCCTTAGCATCACTCTAATGCTCGGGCTACCCACCTTGTCCTTTGGACGTGAAAGGGTCCTTATCACGTAGAACTGAAAGATGTAATCATGGATGTGATGAAAGAATCTCTTGCGTTGAAAAGAGAAAGCAAGCAATTTAATAAGAAATGTTTTGATCAGCCATAAGGTAGCTCCAATAAGACAAGAAGCGAGCGCCCTCGTGACCCAGTTCAGAATCGTAGTCGTGTGTCTCGATCGCTTCACTCCATGGTATGTCAGCCAAACCCAGGCTAAAAGGACCAGACACAACCAGGCGAACACCTCGGCACTGTCCTTCAATGCAAAGAGAAAGTACAAAACATTCTTTTTGAGCAGATATTTCTTCTTAATCAAGAGAACCAATAACGTGATCAAACAGTCAGTCACCAAGCTGCCACAAAGGACTGCCAACATCAGCAAACACCATCTCCACAGTCGCACTTCCCAAACTACTGTATTTCGTAGACAAGGAATGGTTAAACTTGCTATCAGAAGCCCGGTGATGCACACAAACGCGACCAACTGAGCCAAAACAACCACCGACATCACTTGAGACACCAGATCTACAGTCTTGCACACATCCTCATCATCTTCCATTGATCTTGATTTCATCCTCTTAAACGAAAACTGTGAGATTGATTTTTTGGTTGGGATGTTCGGAAGCTCACTCGGAGTCGGGATTGATTGAGTGAGCTCTTGAGACGATGGCCTCGTCAAATTGGAGACTTGTGAACTTGATGGGGGATTTTCATGCTCTACTGGCTTAGACTTTGGTTTTGGTGAAGATTCTCTGCTTTCAGCGCTTGGAATCATAAGGACAACTTCATCTACTCCCTTCTTCTGTGAAAAATCTTCATTGACCTCCATTAGTGCTGTGCAAGTGTCAAAGCTTTACAGCTCAGAGCTTCTGCAAGAAAAGGATGGACTTGAGCATGAAAGTGAATGATTTAGCTGAATTCAATGCATGATCAGCAAAGAAGTCAAAAGGCAAAGAAGCAAGCGCAAAATGAGTGAATCAGGAGGAGCAAAACATGGTGAAATGAGTGTGGGATTTGGCGGGGTAGGATTGACAATGAGAGGGGGTCTTTTAGTTCAGCCTAGTTTCGCGGGAGGCTCTATTTAAAGGGCCTCTTACAGAAGAGAGCATGAATTTGCTTTGAGAAAACTACTTTTCAGGAAAAAGGAAATTTATCTAAGAAGGTTTCAGTAAAAAAGCACAGTTAGGCAAGATCTGTCAGTTCAGGAAAACTTTGCTAAGCAGGTTCAAACATGAGCGAAAGTACCTGGGGTTGGACTTCGAAATTACAAGATTCGGAGTCAAACAAATTACAAGATTCTCAGAATTAATGTTACAGCTCGTGTAGTTGTTACAAAGTGCAAGAATGTCATATGATAAGAAGTCTTAAAATGCGCTTTCGATTATGTTTTGCAACATCATGACGGGTCGTCATGATCGAATGTAAAAGCGTTGCGAAATGTAAAAATATCCCCATACACAATGTTCTACCGTAGAAATCCCAAGCTTGGAGCGTGGTGGCCCCGGCAAGACATCCTCGTTCCATGTTTTCTTCCCAACCTTATGGCTTCTAGCACAAGCTCCACTACCTAATCTCACTCCCACATGTTAACCGAAGTAATGGAAGAGGAATGATACTCAAAATTAATCAAACGGACCCCTCAAAGCTAGGGGAATAAATGTCACAATTTTGTCGGGATCTCATTCCTTCTCATTGGTCTTTGCTTGTTGTAATCCCAATATGCAGAGATTAAATTCCATCCCGGACAATGAGAATTCGATACCATTGTGTTGCGGAAGCAAGTGATCGAATAATAAAATAAAATGAACATGACAATAAATCAGACACCAGATTTACGTGATTCGGTCATAGTGACCATAGTGACCAATGTCCATAGAGAGAGGAGCAACAAATTCCATTATAAATCAAGCGATACAACAAAGATTACAACCACGCTCGAGTCACTCAAACACTCTCGGTGTTTTCCAACCCCCAATTACACGCAATAGTTCACAATATTTAGCTTCACAATTCATTACAAAATGATCTCCCAATCTCGTACAGAAATACACAAAAACTCAATGAAGGATCTTCACTAAAACACTCTCCAATTTGATCTTGGTGTAATCAACAAGCCTCTGCTCCACAAAGCCGCTTCATTGAAAAACCCAAAAAGCGCACATATATATAGTAACGATGGAAGTCCAATATGGACTTTGCTAGTTTACGCCACATCGGAGTACGCCGAAAGATTTCAGTCAGATTTCCACATGCACTTAATAGAACGTCTACAAACAATAATTCATGTGGAATTTTGTTTACAGGCTCAAACTCAAGACATATTTTAACACAATGAACAGCAGTCCATTTCGATCTCTTATTTCCGAAATGAACCAAACATGATGGAAAAGTCACATTACAGTATTTTTCTTCACATAAATTCGAAGAAAATCACGATATTGATTCGTGGTGATGTGCTTCCAGTTCAGATTGGTTGATATATCATTATATGTCAGTTTCCTTAGCAGTGTTTCTAATGGAGTGTGCTGAAAATTTGCCGGTGTGACCCGAGTTTGTGTTTTCGTTGTTCCATAATATATGGTTGTCACCACAACCCATCATTTTGACACCAAAAAATGACGTGTATCTTAGTTGTAGTTTTTCCTCGATGATCCAATTTCACGGAACAACGTAGTTTGAATTTATTTTCTTAATTTTCTTTCTTTTCTTTTGTTTCCTCTCTTATTTCTTTTTTCTTTGTTTTGTCCTACTCTTTCCTTCTCCTCCGCTATTCATCTTCTTCCCTCCACCCTTTGAAGAAACCCTAATTGAAAAAATCACCCAGCAAATCTGGTGAAGCTCTCAATCTCACTATCACTTGGCCAAAGCTCTTCTGGCAATCCTTTGTCACTCATCGTCGGTAACCTCACAACAAGCTTGAACCGCCATGGACGATGAACAAGAGCTCTCGAAGGAAGAAGATGATCAGTCATAGTAATGTATCTTACACTCTTCTTTGTGAGGAAAGAGGTCCCGATTTGAATTTTATATCTCAGATTGGGATGCAAAAAAGGGATCCTTTTACAGGACATGCTCAACCATTGTCTCGCACAATGATAAGGTGAAAAGAAAAGTTTTAACATCAGATTTATTTCATGATACTCTTCTAAAGAGAGTTTTTATCCATTCACTATGCCTAAAATATAGGCTAAACCAAACGAAAGGGTCAAGCCAAAATAGCAGAGCTCGAAAACAGAAATCATAATATAATAGACAAAAGACACCAAAAACCCTAGATTATGTCCATTGTGACACATTTACCATAATCTTTTTTTCTGTCACACCAAAAATCTCAAAATTGTATGTGTGACACATTTTCCCTTTGTCAAGTTCCATCAATGAGCAATGTTAAAATTCTGCCTACATGGACGCTGGAAAGTAAACGGTACTAATATGGCACCCACATGGCTTAAATGAAATAAAAATAATATTTTTTTGGCTGAAAAATCATATGATAAAACCTTAACGAAGGGTAAAATTCTCATATAGGCACAAGCTTGGGCTTTTTTATGTCATAAGAAAAAGTTTAGAGTAAATGTGTCACAATGGATAGAGTTTGAGGTTTTTTATATTACAAAAAAATTGAGCGTAAATATGTTACAATGGACATAATTTAAGATTTTTTTACGGCTTTTTCCCTAATCTAATCCAACAATGGCAAATATGCGGAGAATGCTAAGAGACTGATGCAGAGGCAGAGACTCGGAGAGCCACAGAGCGCTAATGGTGGAAGAAGATGGACGGTAGGTCAAAGATGATTCCTTCTTTTCCGCGCAACTCTTCATCTTCTCCAACCTCGCCATCACTCAGCCAATGCTCCTCTGGCACTCCTCCGTGGCTCATTGTCGGTAACCTCAGAGCAAGCTTGAACCACCATGACGATTAACAAGAGCTCTCCAAGGAAGAAGAAGAAAAGTAACACAGAAAAGGAAAGAAAATAATGAGAAAAAAATTAGAAAACTATGCAAAATGACATCATTTCAAGTAGAGTTGCACATGTCAAATCGTTGACCATGCCACTAAGGACAATCGGTGATGACTGGATAGCCACATCAACGATTTTTTGTGACAATTGGCTGAACTATATTGAAATTTCACGCAAAAAATTTAGATTATATTGGCAAAATTGGAACTTTTAGCACTAAATTGATATTCGTACAATCTATTTGTGACTAATTGGGTAATTTTACCTTACCAAATGTTTATGAAATTACTAAATTTTTTTACAGTTTCAAAATTAGAATTTTTGTGCTAACTTACCAACTTTTATACACATAACTTATCAGCGCTTCATATTTATTAATTCTCATATAAAATTACCAAATAAGTTATAGTGATTTACCAACATTTATCGAATTAAATTGCCAACTAAATTTCAAATACCAACTCATATTTTATTTATTTATTGGCGTTAATCGTTTTTTAATATAATAAGTTCAGATCGAGTTATCAATTTTTATTTGTCTCGATTAGCAACCTTTTATTAGCGTGGTGATTCACCAACTCATTTCCCATCAAACAACCGTCCAGTCAACATTCTAAAACTGAATTGAACAGGACCAAACTGGCCGGTTCAACCAGGTAGTGGCCAAGTCACTAGTCCGGTTCACACCTTCATACCTTGGATGGTCAAAGCTGGTCAAGAACTGACCAAACGAGTTAAAACTACGGCCTTGCCGAACGGACCAATTTGGTTTGAACCACGACTAGACCGATCCGTTTTGCATAATTGTTAAACTTGCGTTGTGGAGGGCATGGTCCGAACCTCTAATCTCTTAGACACCATTCATTCGTTTTACCGTCAAAACTTGGGAGAGCTTTTGCTCCATATTGGCAAACAGCTCAAAAAAGGTCTTATTCAGGACATGGTGAGATTTGACCCTGTCACCTAACAATTAGACACGACTCTACCAACTAAACTTTGGGCAAATACTACTCGAGTTTTGCACTACAGTTTATATATTTGTTATTCTTCAAGCTGGCTGACATTCCGGTTGAACTGCATCCGTTCGCCTTGCCTGTATGGCCTTCAATACTGTTTTTAAGACATTTTATCTTGTAATGCGTTCATCAACTATCATTTGAGTTACTTCCTGACATTTATTTGTTCTTTGTTTTAATTTGCTAAGTTTTCTTATCATTTACAAGCCTTTATCTGTGTTTCTTGGAAAGTGGAAACGCCACAAATTTGCCAACTTTTCTTAGAATTTACTAATCTTAATTAAAGTGACAAACCAATTTTTTTTCTAATTAAGTTACATTCTCCGGTAAACATTGATCCACCCTCTCTCTCTCTCTCTCTCTCTCTCTCGCCACACCAAATATGGTCAACCTAGCTCATCTACTAATATTCTCTCTGATTGGTGATTAACATGTTGATTAGTAGAACGCTGCGTTAGCGTCAATTCATAAAATCATACATAACATGCTTGTCCTCTCTTGCAATTGCATGCATGAAATTCAATGACGTCACCATCGTTGGTTTACGTCGCATATTAGATACTTAGGGCCGCCCGCCATCTAGATTAGAGTACTTCGATGTACTTGATTAGCTCACAGCCTCTCACGATTTGAAATCTCTCACGATGTGCTTACTATAATTAACCCATCATTAAGGTATACTTAATTAACCTACGTGGCAATAGCCAACCTTCAACTTGTCCTTTGATCTGATAAGCTCGAATTCGAGCATGTCTGCATGTTGTTTCTACGTTGTTTGGACTTTGTCGTGCAAGAAAAAGTTCATAGACTACGCACTTTTTCTTTTGAGTCCCCATGGCCTATATTTGCGTGAATGTCGCCATTCTAGTCCTCCGTTCTTGCCCACTTGTTTATGAAAATTGTCTTTTCGTGAACTTGTTGATGCAAGCCTTCCGTTCCTGTCGTACGGTGAAAATCAATTAACAAAATTAATGGAGGACAATGTAGCCCCCAATGGAATAGCCTTCCCCCTTTATTCCTAAGGTAATGGATATAATGGAAGGGGAATGATACTCGAAACTCTAACGAATTATATGTCACGATTTTGTTGGAATCTCATTCCTTTTTACTGGGGTTTTGCTTGCTGTAATCCAATTTCCTTGATAATCCGATCTGTGGAATTCATGCCTTGTTTCCATAGCTTTCATATCAAACGAGCTCCTCAAAGCTGGGGAATTATATGCCACGATTCTGTCAGAATCCCATTCCTTGTTACTGGTTTTTGCTTGTTGTAACCCCACGTCCTTGATAATCCTGTTCGGAGGTTAAACTTTATTCCAGGAAAGTGGGAATTCAATTCCGATGAATGGCAGTTCCATTTCGAACCCTTCTTTCAGAGTGAACCAAACATGAGGGGAAGTAACAGCACACAATCTTTTCTTCGCATAAATTCCATGAAAATTATGTGGAAACGCGAATCTTTGAAGAGAAAAACTAAAGAAGATGACAAGCGAGTTTTTATGTGGAATACCCTTTCAAATTCAAAAAGCGATAACTCATTTGGAGCATATGCTTCCAATTCGGGTTCATTGATTTATCGATGGATTGTGCTCAAACTTCGCCGCTATGACCCGGGTTTGTGTTTTTGTTGTTCTATAATATATGGTTATTATCATAACCAAATCACTTACTTCATGCGTTTATTGGTAAGATATCAACGTAAACAAGGGGAATGAGACATAGAAAATTTAGGAATGAAGTGGACTATTCATTCCCAGCTTGAATGTATGATAGAGGCAAAATTCTATTGTCTCATACCCAATAATACCATTTTTTTTTTGGTAACTTTCAATAATTATTAGAAGTGTCAAATATATTGTTGGTTGAAAAGACAGCCAGTTTTTTAAGGGGCTGTTTGGTAGCCGGCCAAATAGTATCCGATTCTATTCTTTTGTTCCGGGAACAAAAAAACAGAATCCGTTTGGTAAATTTTTTTTCGCGAGAACGAATTTGTTCCCGGAATAGTTTTGGAACGAATCAAAAATTAAAAAAAGTTGCTTCTTGTTTTCGGGAACCAAAAAAAGAATCAAAACGAAAGAATTTGTTTTTCTTCTTCTCCTTCTTTGGTAAATTTTTTGTTCGCGAGAACGAATTTGTTCCCGTGGATATTATATTCTTTTCTATTCCAGGAATAGGAATTCTGGGTAGTCACCAAACGCCTTCAAATGCTTAGAAATTGTTCCCGAGAACAAAATAAAAAAAAATCATTTCTGAGCGAAAATTGTCTCCAGGAACAAAATGGTTATCAAACACACCATAAAATTACTAAACATTTATAAAATTATCAGCTATGTTTACAATTTGCAAATTGGTAATTTTGTTAGCTTACAAACTTTTATTTACACAGCTTACTGACGTTTTAATCTACTAACTCTTTTATACAATTACCAAAATAAATTAGAGTGATCTACAACTTTTATTAAATTAAATTATTAACTAATTTTTTTAATATCAATTTTCATTTGAGTTACTTATTAAAACTTATATATTTTTGCAATTTAACAGTGTTTTTTCTTCAATCGAATTATCAATTTTTATTTGTCTCAATTAGCAACTCTTTATATTTAGTAACTCTTTTTAGAGATTACTAACTTAATTTAGCTTGACTCACCAACTTATCTCTCATTAGATTACCATCTAGTCAATATTTTAAATATCAAACCAGACCGACCAGTTCGATGGACTACCAGCTAGGCAAACAATTAATTTATCTTTCTCAAAGAAGATTTTAATTAGCACATGGTGAGATTCAACCCCATGACATCGAAAATAATTGGACGGGACTGTACCAACTCAACTTTGGGGAAAGACTTGCAAGGCATGCACTATACATATTAGTTATTTTTCAAGCTGCCAAATTTTCCAATTAAACTGCATATGGTTCGCCTTGCTTGTATGGCCTTCAGTATGGTTTTTAAAAACATTGCATCTAGTAATGGCATTATCAGCTCTCGTTTGAGTTACTTCTCAACATTTATTTGGGCTTTTTTTATATTAATTTGCCAATTCTTTCTTGTCATTTAAGAACTTTTATTATGTTTCTTAGAAACGCTTTAAATTTACCAACTTTTCTTTTAAAAAAAAACCAACTTCAATTTAAGAGACTCGTCAACTTTTTCCTGATTAGATTCCCCATTAATTTCAAGTTACCAACTCTTATTTGAGTTACTTACCAAGTTTATTTTTCTTTTAATTCCGGCCCCACTTTTTGGAGAACCTATCATTGCTCCTTTGCCTCAAATTGCTTGAGGGAGAGAACATTCTCCGGTAACGTCTAATGATTCACACCTCTCTCTCTCTCTCTCACCACATTAAATATGGTCAACCTATTTTCAATACTGTATAAATCTTGACCAATCATTAGCTCATCTATTAATACTCTTCGATTGGTGATTAATATGTTGATAAAGACGTTCTTAGCAGAGACGTTGCGTTAACGTCAACTCCTAAAGTCATACATAACGTGCTTGTCCTCCCTCGTAGTTGCACGCATGAAAATTTAATGACGTCACTATCGCAGGTTTATGTCGCACGTAAATAATTAGGGTCCCCCGCTGTTTAGATTAGGGTACTGCGACAAACTTGATTAGCTCGCGGCTCTCACAATTTGAATAACGTTGTGCTTAATACAAGTAACCCATCATTAAGGTTTACTTAATTAAGCTACGTGGCAATAGCCAACCTTCACCTTGTGCTTTGATCAGATGAACTCGAATTCGAGCATGTGCGCAAGTTGTTGCAAAATGACAAGAAAATAATTGTATAGGACTAATGGTTAAGCTAGAAAAAATCCCAACGATCGACTAATGATTTAATTCCAAAAGACCCCGTCAAATTTTGTAAGCTGGCTTAGTAAATAATGTCCGACTAATTAGAAGCTTCAGCTTAACATGCAAACTAATTTTCAGGGGTTCTTTAAGTGTAAATATTATTAGTTCAACTCCAGTTTTTTGCGATTTCAAGATATCTAACATGATCGCTTTCTTTTTATCGATGCGATAAATCAAGCCGATCATTTTGTCGATAGATAATTATGTGTCATATAAGAATCAACAAATATATTCTTAAACTATAATTACCTTAACTCTCTAGCCAAAAACTCTCATCATGGTGACACGTGTCAAGCTCAATATGGAAGTAATGCTGCTCGGAGCTATCTTTAACCATCTCGTTAAGATAAATTCCATTTCTTACGGCATATGCAAATGGTATAATCTTCTCCGAGAAGATTTCAATTTTGGATTATATATTGTGATTTGAAAACAAATTTGTCCTCATGTCGTTGACATTTGTCCACAACTTGCTGCCAGATCAATTGCTTGATTGGATTATATGCAGAAGCCATCAAATAAAAAATAGATGAGAGAGAGAGAGTGAAGTTGCCGTTAAGGCAAAATGCATATCTTTGTGAATTAATTTTAGTTTCACATATGTAATTCAAGAACACTCTCTCTCTATTCGGTATGCAATTCGGCTCATTTATACCCTCTTTGCCATCCTAGAAATTACCGAGAGCCGCTCTTTATCTAAGCTCTCGCTCCGGCAATCACTCCTCGCTCTTATCAGATCGGGTCGCCACAACCAATGAGGGTCAACAGCCCTCGATTAGGTGAGGGGGGCGGGCGAGGGCCCTCGCTAAGTGGCGGCAGTGGTGATGCAGCTCGCCACCACCACTGAGGGTCAGCTAGCCCTCCTTGAGTAGTGGCAGCGATACAGATCACCACCATTAAGCGAGGGCACAAGTACCTTGCCTGCTCCAGGCGAGGGCAACAGGCTCTCGGCAGTGGTTTGACGGGGGTCGCTGCCCTTACAACGACCGCAACAAGGGTCCCAAACCTACTTTTCCGTCTTTTGAATGCCAATCACGCAAAGCATGTGCACGTTTGCTGGTCACTAAGAGCTTAAAAGATTGACCAGCTAAGGAGAAAACTAAAACAGAATTAAATGATCAGAGCAAAAATATAGCGAAATCTGGTCACTCTCCGCTTTATTCGATCCTCTGTTATTGGAGACTCTCAGTCTATATATAGAGGTACATTGTAATTCTCATGCAAGGTAATTTATGATCAAGCAAAGAACATAGTCACACACTTTCTACCACCACCCGCAACGGCTGCGTTGGTTCGCGCTCTCTGCCCCTCACGAAGGGTGGGGAGTTCATATCCCAGCGTAGTCGTTAAGGATTCTTAAGTGTGGCGCCGTGGTAGTGGGTCCTACGCTAGTGTCATCCCGGGTTTACGTCGCCGGCTGTCGGCTGTACGGCGGTTCCCGGGTCATCAAAAAATAATAAAAATAAATAGTCACGCACTTTCTTAGCCAAAAAAATTGAAAGGAGCAGAAAAAAGGCAGAAATGAAGTCTCATCCTCACATACTTGCAGATTACTAGGAACGCGATACTCCTGGAGTCGTCAAAACTGTGCACTGTGGCGGCTGCCGATCCCGTTTAACTGAGACGAACTTACTGAGGAAGCACGCATTACTTGAGACAGAGTTCTACGAAAATTTTCTTCAGCTCCAGCACGAGCTTTGGTCCTTTTGGTGGCATCTTGGAAATTCATCCTGTGATATGAGAAAGAACAAAGTAATGAAGAAATGAAACTACACAAGAACCAGATCAATAGAAAACCTCATGACCATAGCCATATCTTTATACTCTGTAAGATTCATCTGATAGCCCTCCATCATCACTACACACACGGACACACGAGAACAGAAAAATAGAAAAGGAGAGAGGAAGAAGAAGATTATGTGAGAGGGCTCTGCTCCGTTCTTATATGCTTTCGGTCACCGAGGATTAGGGTTTTCGCTCCTCCGAAATTACGGTTGTGCCCCCCATGGGCCGTGGTGTCAGTTTCGGGCCGGCTCGCTCTTGGGCTGCGGCCCGTCCCGTTTTTTGGCCCAGTCCGGGAAACAGTCTCTACGATGCCATGATTGGCAAGAGCTCCGTCGAGTCCCACACTTGTTTTCGGTCAGAGTCTCCATTGCCTTCTTCACTTCACTATCTTGACCTAGAGCCAAATTTTCAAACGGACCTTTACTCTCAACATGATAGACGTGGAGAGCCCACCTTCAAGACCTTCAAGTTGCCAACGTCCGCAATCTCCTTATTAACAACACCGGGATCCGGATGCCAGTGTTTCGGCTTGCTGTCCAAGTACCTGAAGGCTTAATCAATCAATACTTGCACCTTGTAAAATACTCAGGCAGTTCTCAAATGAAAGCGCGCGCGCATGGACCGGAATTTCCGAAACTCCAAGCAACAGCTTCAAAAGCCAAAAGCAGAGGATGTTTATGATGGGTTTGAGTTCATCTGATGCATAAGCCAATAAGCTCATCATTATAACCACAAATGGAAAACTTAACTATACACAGAGTTTTGTATTTACACTTACAAAGTGCGAGGCGAGACATTTAATGCCTGAAAAGGCAGATTCAGGAGTAGCATATGGCGTACTGTTTTACTTTATCTTGCAAATCTTCAGGGCTCTTCTTTGAAGTGGAGAGAAATCGACCGTGAACTCCACGGAGTCGCTTCTGTCCAGGCTCCAGTTGAAATTGCCGATGGGTTTACAGATCACAACGGCATTCGAGCAATATATCTTTTCACCGCTGTTTCCCAAGAAGATAGTTGTTAGGATATTCATCTCTTCAACCTCCATCTATGATGAATCAATAAGTCAAGACCAATGTGGAATCTGTACAAACCAGTCCTGCAGAGTCATATAGGCTTGTTCATTCACCTCTACCCCATCGACCACACAGCGTTCTTTCACATCGAACGGATGCATCGCAAATACAAACATGACTGCTCCGAACAAGTCTTCGGCAGCGTCCCATTAATGAATGTGTAAACCAAAAGCTGAGACGAAATGAAAATGAGCACTCGCGATCGTCAAGAATTTTGTCAGAAGCAACCACAGAATGATGACCGCAAAACTGCTGAAGCTAGGTTGTTCAGGTCCTCGATGGCCGCATTCGCATCCTTTAAGGCGCGAGTGAATGATTTCCAGTCAAGACTGACATTCACCTGCAGACGTAAACTATATAATTCAGATCATGTCCTTAATGATTTCCAGTTCTTTCAGCACAAAAAGTCTCCTCAATTTCAGTTTGGTACAAGCTGCATAGAATATTTGTTTTGGAAGCGATGCTCTACATTAGTCAAAACCTAAGCGATACAATAGGCACTTACTAGCCATCTCTTTTTTTTCTTTATCAAAAGAAAATTTCATTCGTTGGTTATAATCAAACATCATATAAACATAAACAACTTCTAAGCAAAGCAAATCCCAAAAGAGCTGTAAAATAAAAAATAAAAAAACAAAAAACAAAATAGTAAAGCTTGAAGCTCTCATCCCGAAAGACCACATCTATCACAACATCAGCTTGACAGCTGATTACCGAAACCGTCACTAATAGGCACACGTTTAGATCTTCCCCTCCATAAACTATGGCTTGCAGCGCACCTAGGTTCGGCGTCCTCGGCACCATCGCCATATGGAGACAATGACAACAACAACATGTTGAACCACCACAAACCAAACGCATTAAGAAACTCCAAGATCTAAATTTAGATCGAGAAAGAAAAGCGACCAGATTTAGATCTACACCTAAATCGGGAGATGAGAGCTTTCGTTCAATCTTAGAGAAGTCATAGACTCGCGTTGCAAACATCCTGCTGGTTGGATTGTGTGTCGACGTTTCACAAATTTTTAGCTACAAGTAGATTTATTCACCACGACGAGTGAAGAAAAACAACAACAACGAGCAAAAGAAAACACCAAACAAGGTGAAGGAAGACACCCAAACTAGATTAAGAGAGAAAAAAAATAGGAGATCAAGGCTTAAAAAAGAAAAGCATAGCAAAACAAGCTCTCAGCTTCAGAAATTGAGGCTGAGAGCCTCTGAAGCTGAAAGCCTGCAGGTGAGGTTTCTTTAAATGAGAGTTGTTTTGGGAGAGAGAGGGTTGCCGACGGAGAAATTAGGGTTTTAGAGGAGTGTGGCCGAATTTGGAGAGAGAGATATAGAACTGGCCATTTCTTGAATAACATCCTCTTGATCTTCCGAGCTTTTGCCACTTTGGGAAACAAAGAGATGAATTTCTCGACGCGTTCCTTCTTCTTGAAAGCCCAAGAGGTCCTCCTCGTCGATAAACCTAGTAAAAGCAGAAAACAGGATTTAGCGACAAACTCATCAACTTTCGTTTGAATTACTTCTCGACATGTATTTGATTGTTTTTAATTTGACAACTTTTCTTAGTGTTTACAAACTTTTATTTGTATTTCTTAGGAATACCTTATACTTACCAACTTTTTTTAAGAAATTACCGGCTTTAATTAAAGTGACTTGATAACCTTTTTTTTATTAAATTACTCACTACTTTTAACTTGCCAACTTTTATTTGAATTACTTACCAAGTTTATTTTTCGTTCAATTACCAACTGTTCCTATCTTTACCAATTTTTATGTACCTCACATATAACAACTGCGAGTGTCGTCGGATCGAATTTTCGGCCTTACTTTTCGGAGAACCTATCGGTGCTCCTTTGCCTCACATGCTTGAAGGAGAGAATATTCGCCTGTAACATCGAATGATTCACTCCCCCCTCTCTCTCGCCTTATCATACATGGTCAACCTATTTCCAGCATTGTATAAGGCTTAACTAATCATTAGCTCATCTATTAATACGCTAATAAGGACGTTCTTTTCTGGGGAAAACTAACACAAAAGAGCGACCTTATGTCGCATCTATAAAGTCTTTGCGTTAACGTCGACTCGTGTATAATATGCTTTGTTCTCTCTTGTAATTGCATGCATGAATGAAATTCGGTGACGTCACTGTCGTAGGTTTATGTAGCATGCAAATAATTATGGCCGACCGCCGTCCATATTAGAGTACTGCGGTGTACTTGATTAGCTTCACGGCCTCTCGCGATTTGAAATCTGTCACTTTGTGCTTTAATATAATTAACCCGTCATTAAGGCATTAATGACATACTCAATTGACCTACGTGGCAACAGCCAACCTTCACCTTTGTGCTTTGATCAGATAAGCTCGATTTCGAGCATGTGCGCAAGTTGTTGCAAAATGACAAGAAAATAATTGCATAGGACTAATGTTTAAGCTAAAATTCCAATGATCGACTAATTATTCAATTCCGAAAGACCAACCCCGTCATTTTTTGTTAGCCGGCTTGGTATATGACATTCGACCAACAAGAAGCTTCGCTGTAACATGCAAACTGATTTTATATCTTTAGAAATTCTTCAAGTGTATGTGGTCCGGTTTTTGGCAATTCCAAGATACTTCGCACGATCTACTTCATCTTATTGACGTGATAAATCAAGTCAATCATTATTTTCATAGATATTTATGTGTCATATAAGAATCAACAAATATATCTCTAAATTCTAATTATCTGAACTCTCGGGCCAAAAACTCTTATCGACACGACACGTGCCGTAGCCGATAAGGAAGTATGCTATCTCAAAGCCATCTTTCACCGTCCCCTTAAGATAAATTCCATTTTTTACCGCATATGCAAAGGGTACAAGAAGAAGATTCTCGATTTGTTGATTGTATATTGCGATTTGAAAACAAGATTGTCCTCACGCAATGACATTTATCCACAGCTCGCTGTACCAGATAGTATCGATATGGGTGAGCTTCCAGATCACTTGCTTGATTGGATCATTGGCAAAAGTCACATCAAATAAGAAAAAAAAAATTTGAAGAGAGAGAGAGAGAGAGAGAGAGAGGCTCAATCATAGCAAAGTCACACATAGCAAAGCATAGCAATGTTCATCACCGTCTAGTGATTGTACCCTTCTTTGTCCTCGCTCGTTCAGCCAATAGATTGTAATCTCCTCCTCCTCCTCCTGCGATGCCACAACCACCACGGCTTTCAGATTAGCTACCAAAGTTCATTAGCTACCAACATCAGCTACGCGATAAACAAATGTAATCCCCCTCTATAGTTTAATCTACACCCCGCTTGGCACTCTTATAAGCTCTTCATACATCGTCGTCATAGCAGGAATCCCTTCCTACCCCCAACCACCATGCCGGATGTCCAACCTCCCTACACACTGCCGCCGCCCCCTCAACTGCTGGTGCCGCCGCCCCCACCGTTGAAGTCCAATTTGCCGATGCTGTACTACGGGCTAGTCGTGGTGGGGACAGCCGCCCTCGTGCTGGCCTTGTACAACCTCATCATCATCAAGTGGTGCACCAGCCGCTACCGGTCCGGCCGGAGGGCCGAGCGGTTTGTCGAGCTCGTGTCGGCGAGCCGGAGCTTCGAGAACCCTAACCGGAACCTGTTGTCGAGCTTCAAGTACAAGAAGGATGCAGCGGCGGCGGCTCAGGAGCCCGGGAGCGAGTATGAGTGCACGGTCTGCTTATCGGTTTTTGAGGAGGGCGAGGAAGTGAGGCAATTGCCGCGGTGTAAGCATTCGTTTCATGTGTCGTGCATTGATATGTGGTTGTACTCTCACTCCGATTGCCCGCTCTGCCGCTCGCCGGCGCACCCACCGTCGCTGCAGCCCCGGTTGCAGCCGCTGCCACCGCAGCTGCCGCCGGAGAGCACGCCGGAGAATTCCCGGGAAGGGCTGTTGGAGTCGGGAGTGTCAGTTTGAGGTCCTTGTATTTTTGTAGGTTTTGTTTTTTCTTTCCATTGTAGAAAATGAAATTTTTGTTCTTTTTCACTCAATGAATGATAAAACGTTGTTGATATTCGGCTGTGGGTCCTTTTCTAGCCGTCGATGGGAATCAGATGTGGGTTAAAACTTAGAACGATGATTACGAAGAAAATTGAAAGAACATTATTTGTGACAAGTTGGGTAAGTTTTTATATGTAATTAAAAGTAAATTTCAAATGTTTTTTTGCAAATGGCTAAATTTGTTGCTGAGGAAATGAATAACGAAATGATTGGGCCGTCGGCCTAAACATACAAAATTGGTAAAATTTCACTTTCACCTCCCTCCCAAGAAACAATGGAAATTGAAAAAAAATAGGATTATGGTACCGGAAGTATAAGCATGTCTCTCCCAATGAATCAATCATTTCAACTTTTGTTTGATTAGACGCCTCTTTTGAAACCGATGAATTGAACTATGTACATTTCTTTAACCTTTGTCTCTCGGATCTACAAGTTAGTCGTGACAATTTTCTAACATTTTTATATCTAATGAATGATCCACACGAAAGTTAGGGATGGAAATGGCGCGGGTGTAATCGGATACCCAATCCATCCAAACCCTCATGGAATGTAAACGTGTTTTGAATTTTGAGTAGTGAGATGGGTTTGGGATCTATTGTCAAAATCCTTATAAGGTTTGAGATGGATTTGGGATTTTATAGGTAGGAAATCCGATATCCCAAACTCGATATGTTCTCATTATTTTATTTCTATATCGTCTTAAGGATTTTTTATTTTATTTTATCTGCAATCGTCTTTAGGTTGGCTATATAGCAAATGTACATTACTATTCCAATTATAACAGAGTTTGGAACATTTTTTAGACTTACTTAACAGATAAACTAAAAACCTAAGCTCGATAAATCATTGACCAAGCTACTCTTACTCTATTACAATACTTAGGCTCCGTTTGTTCGCAAAAAATATTTTTTCTCATTTTTCAATGGTTAAATTGCTTAGGAAAATGAGTCAACAAAAAATTTATGCTTAAATTTAGAAAAATGATTTCCTTTTTATAAAATCGAAAATTATTTTCCAAAATATGACTATATATCGATGTTTGGACTAGAAACTTTGCCGTTGGGCACGTAAATTCTAACGCTCGTTCTCAAGTCCCCATCATGGGCGTGCAACCCCAATGTACTTGCTTGGGTCCCCCATTGCTAGGCCCGAATCCACCAAGGTTGGATACGCGACCCCAGAGTACTTGCCCAAGTCCCTGACACTCACGCCCAGATCCATCAAGGCCGGGCCCAGGACCCTAGTGCCAGTGCCTGGACTTGGGTCTATCGAGGCTAGGCCCAAGGCCCCGGTGCCCATGCCCATGCCTGATGCCCTAGTGCTCGAGCCCGGGTCTACAAAGGTTAAACGCATGGCCCCAGTACTTCGATCGCTAAAGCTCAAGCTCAGGTCCTAAGCATCCAAGCCATGGTTCACAAAGGTCGTACCTAGGTCCCTGGCACTTGAGCTTGGGTCCCCAATGCCCGTGCTCGAGCCTGGGACCTTGGTGCCTGGATCTAGGCCGGTATCCATTGATGTCAGGGTCGGGTCTCGGTGACCAGGCATGATTATCGTAGTCTCGGACTCGGGTACATGCATCGGGGATCGGGACACGAGCAATTGGATCTTGAGCTCGGCTTCTGCGTACCCAAGCCTGGGCGCTAAGGACTTGAAAATGAGCACCGGGGTCCCAAGCCCAACCTCGATGAACCAGGGCCAGGCCTCTATGGACCAAGGCACAAGCACTAAGGTCCTCGACTTCGGTCTCAATAGACCTAACCTCAGGCGCGAGAGAAACGGGCACAAAGACTTGGGTGTTGAGCATGGGCGCCGAGGACCCTACATGGGCACCAAGGTCCTGAGCCAGGCCTTGATGGACTCGGGCTCGGCCTATGTGGTCCCAGGCTCGGGCACCGAGGACTTAGGCCTGGTCGTTGGGGACTTAGGCTAGGACACTAGCCTATTGGGCCTAGCCTCGATAGACCAAGGCTCGAGTGTCGATGACTTGAGCCCAACCGCCAGGGACCCTGGTCACTAGGGTTCCCGACCCAATAGGGTCCCCGGCCCGACCTCTGCGGACTCAGTCCTAGGCCCAAACATCGGGGTTTTGCATTCAAACTTTGTGCACTACAGCCCAGGTACCCGGGATCCCGGCAATTCATTCCTAAAACTTTACAATTTGGGCAATTTGGGCAATTTAGTCCTAAACATTTTGATGATTTAGTAAATGTAATCCTTTCGACTAATTTTGATCGGAAATTGCTGATATGGATGTTGGCTATCTTACGTAGCACGACTACACTGACATGGACAATTTTTACATATCTTTTAGATTTTATCAATTATTTATAAAATATTTATTTTATTTTCTTTCGTTCTTTCTTTCTTTTGCTCATCAGACTTAGTAGGAAAAAAATGAATAGAAAGAAAGAAAATTACAAGAATAAAAAAAATTATAAAAAATTATAAAAAATGCATAAAATTCTAAAAAAAAATTGTAAAATTTGTCCACGTCAACACTAGGGATGGTCATGCCACATAGAATAGTCGGTGTCCACGTCAGCGATTTCCAGTCAGAATTGGCTAAAAGGATTGCATTGACAAATCGTCAAAGATTTAGAACTAAATTTGCCAAATTGAAAAATTTAAGACTCAATTGGTATCTCTATAATAGGTTTATGACTTTTTTGGTAATTATCCCAAAAGAAAAATGCAGAGTGCGATAATCTAATACTTTTAGAAATAAAAAAGGAGGGTTAATTGCAAAAGAAATCCTCAAAGGTCCATTGGAAGTTTCCCATTTCTTTTAAGGTGCCTTCTTTTTTTACTAAAAAAAAAAGTAACTTTGTTTTATTTTCGAAATATTTGAAACCTTTATTGAAATTTCAATAAACTTTAAAAAGATTATCCAACTTATAGGAGGGACTAGGCCTAACGGCCCTGCCCATACTTCATAGAACGTACATATCATTTAGGGGTGTGCATGGTCCGGGTGGACGGTTCCCACCCTAGAACCGAGAACCGCCCACTAAAGACCGGTTCTTAAAAATTAGAATCGGGAACCACCCGTTCTTAAAAATTAGGACCGGCGGTCCGGTTCCCGGGTGGATCCATGGAACCGGTCCTACCAAGCTTCACATGTCGGCATTGTAATATGCAACAAAGAATTACGCAACGGGAAGAAATGATTTTGGAATAATTAAAATTATACATCATCAATATGTTCATACTACTATGGTTTTTATCGATTTGGGGTAATTGATGCGGTGTAGCATCATTTCTATGGTATTGAACAGTATTCACATGTGGCCTTGTTTATGCGGATATTAAAGTGAACATAAAGATTTGAAAGACCTGTGGGTAAATAAAGTTAAATGAGAAAAGAGAGAGATGGACAACTCACTTACCATTCTGTCAAAGTTTTTCTATATGTTATTATCCCACCTTTGCCGATTACTATCAAGAAAGCATGGGCTTTTGCTTAGTCTGGGCATCAACCGATAAGAGTGAGAGAGTGAGAGTATTGAGTGAGTTTCACATTTAGGGATTGAGGATTTTTCTTTCTTTTTTTAAATTAAAAATAATATATAATATATAATATTATATTACTGATCCGGTTCGGGTGGGTGGGTGGGCGGTCCCACACCTGGAACCGAGAACCGGACCAGTACCCACCGGTTCCAATAATTTGGAACTGGGAACCGGATCGGTTCCCTTAGGAGCCACCGGTTCTAAGCTGGTCCGATCTGGTTCCGGGTGATTTCCAGTTTTTTTGCACACTCCTAATATCATTATCCAAAATTGGACTTAGTGAGTCAATAGCAGTAATCTTGTGATTGCATAAGCTGGGCAATAATGTAAACCTTGGTTTGGTTTCGATTGGGGCTAGACTGAAAATGAAAGATATTTATGAACTTGCGATTTGACATGAGAGATTAAACGCAAGGGGGACCCCAAATCCCCCATTGGGATGCGTGAAATTTTGCCAGGTCATCACCTCGTGTGAATATGAAATGAGCCGGACAATTATAATGGTATTGAATAAACGCAAAGAGACATACAACCTATTTTAATTAAGATCCACCTTGATGTCCTCCTTCCCCACCACCTGCTTATGGGATTAAACAAGTGCTTAATTTGTCCATGAATCACACAATTTATTGAAGGACGTGTTTTGCTCTCATACAATGTCTAATCACTGAATCCATTTCACATCGATCAAGCCTCTCAGTAAGGAGCGTTCATGTGTCAACACACGGTGACGACCCACTTAGCGGTAGATCTTATTAATAAACCACCAACATAGACTCTTTCTTCACATGTGAGACTCTTGCATATCACAAAAGTATAACTATCATGAATTTTTTGACCTTGATCGATTTGATCATTGAAGTAACATATGTCGTCAATACATAGAAATCATCAATCAAACACATATTACATATATACCATCACAGTCAGAAGAAGACTTGTTTCAATATATTCTACTATTGGTTGTGCATGCTTGCTTGAATATGTGCATAGGCGCTTAGGTCACGCATTCATCCTCTAGACCCGTTTGATTTCAATCTTGATTTTACTTTTTTTTGGCCAGATTCATCCCATCTCGGTTAAAAGAACACAAAAAGCAAACCCATCGAAGTCCCACGCCACGTCAGCTGCTCTAAACCCAACCCCAACCCAAGTGCCACGTCATACAGAAAGCACCAGCTGAACACTTGCTGGACCGCCCCACACCCAAATCCTTCTCTCATGATATATTTTTTTAAATTGCGCAATAAAAACAAAAACAAAAACAAAAAAATTTGCAATAAAGTTAAATTAATAATTATTATTTTCATTAATTAGGTTTTTTTTTGGATAAGTGTATTCAAAATCCTAAAACTTGTCACGAAAGTATAGTTGAGTCATAAAACTTTCATAATATGTAATTAAGTCCTAAAACTTGTCAGAAAAGTGCAATTGAATCCTAAAAATTTCAAAAAGTACAAACAAGTTCTAAAACTTGTCACGAAGCAAACAAGTCTTAAAATTTGTCAAATTGATTCAATCAAGTCCTTCCATTGATTGCACTTTTTGAAAATTTTAAGACTTCATTGCACTTTTGTAATAAATTTTAGGACTTAATTGCACATCCGTGATAAGTTAGGACTTGATTGCACTTTTTAAAAATTTTAGAACTTGATTGTACTTTAGTAACAAGTTTTAGGACTAAATCGCATTTTTCAAAAGTTTTACCCAATTGTACTTTCCTGATAAGTTTTAAGACTTTTAAGGCTCCGTTCGTTTGGCGGAAAATATTCTCCTTTTGGAAAATATTTTTCCGGAAGTCATTTTCCTGGAAAATGTTTTCCAGGAACATAATTTTCCGGTGTTCGGCGACCAATATAAAAAAATTTCGGAAAATATTTTTCGCCGGCGATCGGCGGCGGCGGGCGGCGGCGGCCGGGAGGCGGCGGCCGGCGACCGGGCGGCGGCCGGCAGGCCGGTGGCCATACGACCTTAGTCAAGAAGAAGAAGAAGAAACTCCGGAAAATGATTTCCGCTTTTGAAGAAGTTTCGGAAAATGATTTCCGCTTTTGAAAAAGCGGAAGTCATTTTCCATAGACTTAGGTCTGCATGAAAACCATTCCGTTCCGTCTTAACCTGGTTTTTTGTTCGCAATCGCTTTGGACCGTAAACCTATTTGGTAACGCAATTTCATTTTTCTATTTCCTGACAAGTTTGCTTCCAAAACTGATTCAAACCGAAATGAGAACCCAAAAAAGTTGATTTTTCATTTCCGGAACAAAAGTGAGAACCATTTCGAGGAATTCATTTTCTTCAACATACATATTCATATGGAAGTCACGATCTTTGAGGTGAGAAAAAAAAAAAAAATCAAAAATTTCAAAACTTAACATAATGGTTTAGAATCATAGGCTACCACTTTCAAGTGAAATTTAAATTTTTTAGGTACCGAAAAAAAAAATAAAAATAAAAATTTCAAAATTTCACAAAATGTCTTAGAAAAACCTTGAGCAAAATTTAATTTTTTAGTTGCCAAAAAAAAAAAATTCTAAAATTTAAAAACTTCACAGAATATCTTAATACCGTGGCCACCCAATTGAGCGAAATTTTATTTTTTTAGGTGCCGAAAAATTTAAAAAAAGCAAAAAATCAAAAATTTCAAAACTTCACAGAATGGCTTAGAATACTTGTGGCCATCCACTTTGAGTGAAATTTAAATTTTTTAGGTGCCAAAAAAAATAAAAAAATAAAAAATAAAAAATTTCAGAATAGCTTAAAATACCTATGGCCACCCACTTTGAAATGAAATTTAAATTTTTTATATGCCAAAAAAAAAAAAAATAAGCAAAAAAGTAAAATTTCAAAACTTTACGAATGGCTTAAAATACCTGTGGCCACCCACTTTAAGCGAAATTTATTTTTTTAGGTGGCGAAAAAATAAAAAAAGAAAAATTTCAAAACTTCACAAAATGGCTTAATAATACGCCATCCACTTTAAGCGAAATTTAAATTTTTTAGGTGCCAAAAAAATAAAAAAAAAAAACTTCACATAATTGCTTAGAATACCTGTGGCCACCCACTTTGAGTGAAATTTAATTTTTTTTAGGTGTCGAAAAAAAAATAAAAATAAGCAAAAAAGAAAAATTTTCAAAACTTCACAGAGTGGCTTAGAATACATGTACCATCCACTTTGAGTGAAATTTAATTTTCTTTAGGAACCAAAAAGAATAAAAAAAATAAAAAATACCATTTGGGCATCTAAAAAAAATTAAATTTTACTCAAAGTGAGTGGCTAGAGGTATTGTAAGTCATTCTGTGAAGTTTTGAAAATTTTGATTTTTTATGTTTTTTTTCACCTAAAAAAATTAAAATTTCACTCAAAGTGGATGGCCACATGTATTCTAAGTCATTCTGTGAAGTTTTGAAATTTTTTATTTTTTGCTTTTTTTTCACCTACAAAAATTAAAATTTCACTCAAAGTGGGTGGCCACAGGTATTCTAGGCCATTCTATAAAGTTTTGAAATTTTTGGGTTTTTGAATTTTTTTGGGCACCTTAAAAAATTTAAATTTCACTCAAAGTGGGTGGCCACATGTATTCTAAACTATTCTGTGAAGTTTTGAAATTTTTGATTTTTTGATTTTTTTTTGGGCACCTAAAAAATTTAAATTTCACTAAAAGTGGGTGCTCAGTATTCTAAGAATTCGTGAAATTTTGAAATTTTTGATTTCTTGATTTTTTTGAAAAATTTAACAAATTTCCTATTTTCCCGAAATCTAAATTTTTTTTATTTTCTCGACATTTTGATGATTTTTTCCGGAATTTTTCAATTTTTTGGGATTTTCTGAATTTTTTTAAAGATTTTTATGAATTTTTCGGATTTTTTATTATTTTTATTCCATTTCTAAAAAATGGATTTTTGTTCCTGAAATAGAATTTTCTGTTGTTTATCAAACAGGTTTTTATTTCGGAAATAGAAATTTTGTCTTGTTATCAAACGGGTTTCGTCTAGAAATAGAAATTTTTGTCATTATCAAACGGGTTTTTTCTCGTAACTTCATCTCGGAACCGAAATAGAAAAATCTATTTCCTGTTCGAAACTCATTCAGAACGAATGGTTATCATTCGCTACCTTAGGCCGCATGAAAACCATTCGTTCCTCGTCCGAACCGGTTTTTGTTCCCGTAATCAATTTTGGACGTAAACCCGCTTTGATAACGCAATTTCATTTTTCTATTTCCGACAAGTTTGCTTCCAAAATCGATTAAACCGTAAATGAGAACCAAAAAAAGTTGGTTTTTCATTTCTGGAACAAAAGTGAGAACCATTTCGAGGAATTCATTTTCTTCAACACACATATTCATATGGAAGTCACGATCTTTGAGGTGAGAAAAAAAGCAAAAATCAAAAATTTCAAAACTTAACAGAATGGTTTAGAATCTCGTGGCTACCCACTTTCAAATGAAATTTAAATTTTTTAGGTACCGAAAAAAATAATAAAAATAATAAAAAATTTCAAAATTTCACAAAATGGCTTAGAAAACCTATAGCCACCCACTTTGAGCAAAATTTAATTTTTTTAGTTGCCAAAAAAATAAAAATTCTAAAATTTAAAAACTTCACAGAATATCTTAGAATACCGGCCACCCAATTTGAAATAAATTTTATTTTTTTAGGTGCCGAAAAAAAAAAAAAAGAAAAATCAAAAATTTCAAAACTTCACAAATGGCTTAGAATACTTGTGGCCATCCACTTTGAGTGAAATTTAAATTTTTTAGGTGAAAATAAAAAAAAAAAAAAAAAATTTAAAATTTCACGAATAGCTTAAAATACCGGCCACCCACTTTGAGTGAAATTTAAATTTTTTTATATGCCAAAAAAAATAAAAATAAGCAAAAATGTAAAAATTTCAAAACTTTACAGAATGGCTTAAAATACCCGCGCCACCCACTTTGAGCGAAATTTTATTTTTTATATGCCAAAAAAATAAAAATAAGCAAAAAGTAAAAATTTCAAAACTTTACGAATGGCTTAAAATACCGTACACCCACTTTGAATAAATTTTATTTTTAGGTGCCGAAAAAAATAAAAAAAATAAAAAATAAAAAACTTCACAAAATGGCTTAAAATACCTGTGGCCATCCACTTTAAGCGAAATTTAAATTTTTTTAGGTGCTGAAAAAAATAAAAAATAAAAACTTCACATAATTGCTTAGAATACTTACCCACTTTGAGTGAAATTTAATTTTTTTAGGTGTCGAAAAAAAAAAAAAATAAGCAAAAAAGAAAAATTTTCAAAACTTCACAGTGGCTTAGAATACATGTGGCCATCCACTTTGAGTGAAATTTAATTTTCTTTAGGAACCAAAAAAATAAAAAAAGTCAAAAATACCATTTGGGCATCTAAAAAAAATTAAATTTTACTCAAAATGGGTGGCTAAAGGTATTGTAAGTCATTCTGTGAAGTTTTGAAATTTTTGATTTTTTATGTTTTTTTTCATCTAAAAAAAATTAAATTTTACTCAAAGTGGGTGGCTAAAGGTATTGTAAGTCATTCTGTGAAGTTTTGAAATTTTTGATTTTTTATGTTTTTTTTCATCTAAAAAAATTTAAATTTCACTCAAAGTGGATGGCCACGTGTATTCTAAGTCATTCTGTGAAGTTTTGAAAATTTTGATTTTTTGCTTTTTTTTCACCTCCAAAAATTAAAATTTCACTCAAAGTGGGTGGCCATAGATATTCTAAGCCATTCTGTAAAGTTTTGAAATTTTTGAGTTTTTGAATTTTTTTGGGCACCTTAAAAATTTAAATTTCACTCAAAGTGGGTGGCCACATGTATTCTAAACTATTTTGTGAAGTTTTGAAATTTTTGATTTTTTGATTTTTTTTGGCACCTAAAAATTTAAATTTCACTAAAAGTGGTGGCCACAGTATTCTAAGCAATTCATGAAGTTTTAAAATTTTTGATTTCTTGATTTTTTTGAAAAATTCAACAAATTTCCTATTTTCCCGAAATCTAATTTTTTTTATTTTCTCGACATTTTCATGATTTTTTTTGGAATTTTTCAATTTTTTGGGATTTTCTGAATTTTTTTAAAGATTTTTATGAATTTTTCGGATTTTTTATTATTTTTATTCCATTTCTAAAAAAATGGATTTTTGTTCCTGGAAATAGAATTTTCTGTTGTTTATCAAACGGGTTTTTATTTCAGGAAATAGAAATTTTGTGCTGTTATCAAACGGGTTTCTGTTCTAGAAATAGAAATTTTTTGTCATTATCAAACGGGTTTTTTTTCTCAGAAACTCATCCAGGAACCAGAAATAGAAAAATCTATTTCTGGTTCAGGAACTCATTCCGGAACAGAATGGTTATCATTCGCTACCTTAGGCTATTTTGTGAAGGGGGGAAGGAAAATATTTTTCCACGGAAAACGTTTTCCGCCTCCCGAACACCGGAAAACCGTGAAAATATTTTCCGGAAGAATATTTTCCGCCAAACGAACGAAGCCTTAATGTACTTATCTTTTTTTTTTTTTGCACAGCTCGACCTTTTACACTGATTCTAATCTGCCAGGTCAAGCAAGAAAATCTCACTCCGTCGCTTCCCTCCTCTTCAAAACACACATCCCCTCGCAATCTCTCTATCTCTCTGAATGTTTTTGCAAGTTTGGTTCTTGAGCTTAATGATGCAGTTTTTTTCTCCTTTTGGGACGGTTGCATTGTGGTTATGACAGTAAAGAAGTGTCGAGGATCGGGCTTCTTTAAATTCTTTATTTCACCATTTCTTGGTCTTGAGAGTAGACATTTGGTATGGAATGTGCAAGTTGAGCTTCTATTGCAAGCTGCAGGTTAGTCATTTTGTTCCGTAGGAGCTTAAATTCGCAGCCTGTCGACTGACTTCTAAATGAATTGGGTCTTTTTACACAGTTGAATTCTCTCCCTCGCTTTGTTTTTCGGACTTTCTCTTTGCTTGGCAGATGTGACTAGTAATTCTCTTAGATGGCAGAAAACCCGATTTGCTTAGAATAGTTTGTCTTTAAATCTACTAGACTACTCTAGAGCTTCCATCTTTCGTAACTGTTGCCACCTCCTTAGCTCTCCAAATAAGCCTCTTAACCATATAACTTCTTTAACAGCCTCTGTAATAGCCATATACTCTGTCTCTGTAGTAGACAAAGTAACTGTATGCTGTAAAGTAGTTTTCCAACTGACTGCGCAATCTCCACTAGTAAAGAAGTACCCAGTCAAAGACCTCCTCTTATCAAGGTAACCAGCATAATCAAAATCAACATATCATGTAACAGCGTAATCAATTTTCCCAAACTCTAAACCAAAATTAGAAGTACCCTTCAAATATCTCAAAATCCACTTCACAGTTTGTCAATGAACTTTTCCTAGGCATGATAAATATCTACTTACCACGCTAACAGCATGTGAAATATCAAGTTGAGTACAAACCATGACATACATAAAGCTACCAACCGGGTAAGTTGGTTACAAGTTGGGTAAGTTTTTATGTGTAGTTAAAAGTAAATTTGAAATGTTTTTTTGCAAATGGGTGAATTTGTTGATGAGGAAATGAATAAGGAAAAGATTGGGCCCTCGACCTAAACATACAAAATTCGTGAAATTTCACTTTCACCACCCTCCCAAGAAACAATGGAAATTGAAAAAAAAAAATAGGATGATGGTACTAGAAGTATATGCATCTCTCTCTCAATCAATCAATCAATCATTTCAACTTTTGTTTGATTAGACGACTTTTTTGAAACCTATGAATTAAATTATGTACATTTCTTCACCAGATCTATAAGTTAGTTGTGACAATTTTCTAACATTTTTATGTCTAGTTAATGATCCACACGAAATTTAGGGATGGGAAATGGAGCGGGTAGGACAGGATACCCAATCCATCCAAACCCTAATAGGACGTAAACATGTTTTGAATTTCGTGTAGCGAGATGGGTTTGGGATCAATTGTCAAAACCCTTGTGAGGTTTGAGATGGATTTGGGATTTTATAGATAGGGAATTCGATATCCCAAACCCGATATGTTCTTATTACTTTATTTCCTTATCGTCTTTAGGTTTTTTTTTTTGGTCAGAAATCATCTTTAGGTTGGCTATGTAGCAAATAAACATAAGTATTCCAACTCTACCTGAGTTTGGAACGTTTTTTAGACTTACATGACAGATAAACTAAAAACCTAAGCTCTTTAAATCATTGACCAATCTACTCTTACTCTATTAATATACTTAGGCTTCATTTGTTTCGCAAAAAATATTTTTCGAAAAAATATTTTTCTCATTGTCCGGCATTTGGATCGCTTAGGAAAATGAGTTAGCAAAAACTTATGTTTAAATTAAAGAAAATGATTTCCACTTTAAAAAATCGAAAATCACTTTCCAAAATATGACTAAATATTGGTGTTTGAATAGAAATTTTGCAATTGGGCATGTAAATTATAACACTCGTTCCTGAGTCTCCAGCGCTTGAGCCTAGGTCCACCAAGGCTAGGCGCGGGACCCTAGTGTATTTGCTCGAGTCCCCGACGCCCGCACCCAGATCCATCAAGACTAGGCCCAGGAAGACCCTAGTGCCATTGCCCGAACCCAAGTCCATCGACACTAGGCTTGAGGCCCGATGCCAAGGTTCAGGTCCACAAAGGCTGAACGTGGGACCCCAGTACCCTAGTATCTGGGTTGCCAACACTCGGGCTCGAGTCCTTGGCACCCGAGCCTAGGTCCACAAAGGTCGTGCCTAGGTCCTCGGCACTTGGGCTTGGGTCTTCAATGCCTATGCTTGGATGCCTCGCGCCTGAGCCTAGGACTTTAGTGTCCGTGCTCGGGTCCAGGCCGAAGCCCATATCCATTGATGCCAGGCTCGGGTCTCGGTGACCAAGCCCGATTGTCATGGTCCCATAATCAGCCTCGTTGGACCTAGGTGTAGGCGACGGGTACCCAAGGCCAAACTGCTGGCTTTTCACAGTCTTGAGTTCTCCCTATCCTGTCATGAAAATACATGTTATGTTTTTCTCTCAGTCCTTTTCTTCCCAAGCAATTTCATAGAAGGGTTCTTCACAAGTAGCACTCTTCTCCCTCTATCTCGGTCTCAGTCTCTCGTGATCTCACCCTCTCTCTCTCTCTCTCTCTCTCTCTCTCTCTCTCTCTCTCTCTCTCTCTCCCGACGTTGAGTTTTGTCGCTCTTTTGCTGTAAAAGTTCATTATTTATTTGAAATTATCACCGTAAAAAATGTGGCATCCTCAAATTTGACCATATTCAGGATATAATGAATGGTTAATTCATCAATGAACAATTAGTAGAATTAGACTCTTAATCGATTCAAGAATATTATTCAAGAGTATTTCAAGCTACAGGAAAGGCAATTTAGTACTTCGATGTGCACGACCAAAGAACTTAATCATGTATTGACAATTCGATTATAAAGATCGATGAGAGATCCTCATAAGCCATTTCAATCGATCCAGGAATGGTTAGAGCTCGATTCGGCAACAGTATAGAATCGGATTACGGGTGTTTCCGCACGATTACTGTATTGATTCGAAACGATACTAGACCAATCACTAATAATCGTATACTTCGAAACGGGAAATTGACCCCTATCGATTACATGACAACTAAGGGTCATCCATGAATTGAAAAGGCTTAAACGTAGATTGATTTGGAATCAACTAAGGGTTAAACGCACGAAATTTCTAAAAGCCGCTCATAGTTCTAATTATGCAAATGACGCAGTTGAGTGATTTTAACCACGAATTCTAATCCAATTGAGGGTATTGGACTCTAGAGGATTAAGAGACAATTATTGGATAAATTCTGGGAATCGCATATTTATCGATAAATCGAGAAACCTTGGAAAAGTGAAATTCGGGCTCGGAAATTGGGGCCCGCAAGGGGGCCCACGAATTTCTAAGGACCCAATGGGCCTCATGGACTATATAGTTTACCACAAGGGCCTAATGGAAGGGAAATTACGATTTTTCCCTTTTGGGCCTAAATTAAGAAGTTTTGAGAATTTGTGCAAAAAAAGCCCGAGATGAGAAGCCCGCAAGGAACTAAGCCCAATGACAAGGCCCAAGGAGGATTTCAGCCCCAAGAGGAATGGGCTTGGCCCAAGTTTAAGCCCATTTAAGGCCTTCTAGAGAAGAATAATGTCTTTAAGCAAAAAGACCATTTTACCCCTAGGTCTTCTAGAATCTCTTTGAGTTGAAAAAGGGAAAATTTGTCCTCTTGTTCCTCAAGTTTTGGCCGGCCACATGGGGGAGGGAATTGACCAAAATGCCCCTCTCATCTTGTATTAATTACATTTTTACCCTTGGATATTTGTGAAACTTGTTTTGCAAGAGTTAATCTTGGCTTTTCATTCAAACTTGGTGAGCAAGAGTTAATCTTGGCCATCCATCTTGGCTTGTGAAGCAAGGAGAAAGGAGAGTCATCCATTTTTTGGGGTGTCTTACAAGACACTTTCTCTCTCTTCCCTCATTCCTCATTTTCCTCTAAGTTTTCTCTCTTTGGTCTCTCTCTCTCTAGCCTCTCATCCACCCCTCTCCCTCTCTTTCTCTCTTTTTTGTTGTTCGGCCTTCACCATCACACCTTGACGCCACCACCACTGTGAGCCGTCCACCACCGTGAGCCACCCGCGCCACCATCCATCGCTGGAACGCCGAACGCCATCTGCCGTGCCGTCGCACCGCCCTTGCTAAGCCACCCCTTGGTTTTCTTTGGTTTAAGTGTAAGTTTACTCTCTAAACCTTGAGTAGGGCATTCGGTTGCTAATGGTTTAGGTTTTTAGTTAATTAGGTGGATTAGAGGATAGGTTATCTAGTTAATGATAGCTTATTTTGATTATTATGTGATAACCTATCTAGTGTAATTGATAGCTTATCAAGCTTAGGTGATAGCTTATCTTATGCTTTAATGATAACTTATCATGCTAAAGTGATAACTTATCAAGAATTGATCGATAGTTTATCGTGAATTGATCGATAACTTATCAAGAGTAAGTCAATAGCTTATCGTGAGTTGGTCGATAACTTATCAAGAGTAAGTCGATAGCTTATCATGATTTAAGCGATAGCTTATCTTAAATTAAGTTGATAGCTTATCATGTGTTTAATGATAACTTATCAAGTTCATGATGATAACTTATCAATTGCATGTGATAGCTTATCATGTTTAATGGTGATGACTTATCATAGAAAATGGTAATAACTCATCTTGCTCACTTGTCTTATATTGTGATAGATTACCATGTACTAAGGTTTAAATTGCCATGAGAAAAAGGATGAGTTCATGTTGTATAATGCCTTGATTAAATGACGACCTTGAACATGCTTATGTTTAAAAGGGAAATTGGATGGACAATGCTAATGGTGTTTGAAAATGAGTGCGTTTCATGATAGCATTGTACATAAAGAAGTATATGTCATAAACACTTTGCATTGGCTAATTTCCAAAGATAAGAATTGGCATTGAGTGATTGTTATGCGTCCATGGTCACATGAAAGTTCCATCTAGGCGAGGGTTCTAGACGATGCCCGGCGAGAGTTCATATGCCATCTAGGTGGGGGTTCTCGACAATGCCGTTTTGCGATTGAGGCCAGACCGATACTCCTTATGGAATGCCATCTAGACGGAGGTTCTAGACGTTGCCGTGCCCGACGGAGCGGGACAATACCCGATTATGTCGGAAGACACTGGCGGGGATTTCAGTTGTAGCCCTGAGTGGTCGTTTAATAATTTGGACTATTATAAGTGCAATATGCATGGATGAATGCATTGTGCCTGAAAGTGATAATTATATATGTCTGGATAATTAAATTGATGTTATGCATGCTTATGCACTATGATATGCCTCTGGTATATGCAATCATGTGATCTTGTTATATGCTCGTCGGAGTGATTGCAGAGTTATGATGGTTAATAGAGGGTGAGAGAATTGCCTTTTGTTAATAATTAAGGCAAAGCAAGGATTTTGCTATTAATCTGCCATCGATGCTAGAGTAGCACGTTTAGGGCGATATGGAGGCAACGTATTCTCCTAAATGAGATCTAGGGAGCTTACTTGCTAAGTTAAATCTCATCCATCATTGTTAACCACTTTTCAGGTCTTTCGATATGAGTATGCATTTGGTCCGCTTAGGGTTGCCGTAGACCGAGAAGTGGAAGGGATCGGTGTTACAAGAGAATCGACTGTTTTGAGGGGAAACACCTTTTGAGGTCATCCTTGTAGATAGAAGAGCTAGGATAACCCTCAATCCCTTTTGATGTCATAATCGAAAAAAGGTCCGTGTAGTGGAATTGTATTTTGTGAAATATGGGATAAGTACAGCGCGAGTGCCATAACTTTTATACGGAGGACACTTAAGTGCCATAACTTTTTTTTGGCTCACTTGAGTGTCATAACTTTCAAAAAAAGATCACTTAAGCGCCACTTACGAGCTGGTCGTGAGGGCCCGAAACCGCGGCTTTTTCGGCCGAACAATGACCTTCCCGGTGAGGCGAATGCCACCAGCTTGAAGAGGGGGTGTCGGTGAATCATTCCATGACCTCCGTTCGTCTCGAAATTTCCGTTTTAGCCTCCGTTGACGAAGGTAAAAATGCTTCGTAGTCATACATTTATCGAGCCGATTTGTGTGACTACAAAGCATTTTTACCTTCGTCAACGGAGGCTAAAACGGAAATTTTGAGACGAACGGAGGCTATGGAATGATTCACCGACACCCTCTCTTTAAGCTGGTGGTGCTCACCTCGCCAGGAAGGTCACCGTTTGGCTGGAAAAGCCGCGATTTCAGGCCTTCACGACCAACCCCTCTGACAAGCTAGTCGTGAGGGCACTGAAACCGTAGCTTTTCGGTCGAGGCGGTGACCTTCCGTGGCGAGCACCACCGGCTTGAAGAGGGAGTGTCGGTGAATCATTCCATGGCCTCCGTTCATCTCGAAATTTCCAGTTTTAGCCTCTGTGAAGGTAAAATGCTTCGTAGTCACACAAATCGGTTCGATAAATTGTGTGACTACGAAACATTTTTACCTTCGTCAACGGAGGCTAAAACGGAAATTTCGAGACGAACGGAGGCCATGGAATGATTCACCGACACCCCCTCTTCAAGCTGGTGGTGCTCGCCTCGCCGAGAAGGTCACCGTTCGACCGGAAAAGCTGCGGTTTCAGGGCCTCACGACTAGCTTGTCAGAGGGGTTGGTCGTGAGGGCCCGAAACTGCAGCTTTTCCAGCCAAACGGTGACCTTCCCAGCGAGGCGAGCACCACCTGCTTGAAGAGGAGGTGTCGGTGAATCATTCTATGGCCTCCGTTCGTCTCAAAATTTCCGTTTTAGCCTCCGTTGACGAAGGTAAAAATGCTTTGTAGTCACACAAATCGGCTCGATAAATGTATGACTACGAAGCATTTTTACCTTCGTCAACGGAGGCTAAAACGGAAATTTCGAGACGAACGGAGGCCATAGAATGATTCACCGACACCCCCTCTTCAAGCTGATGGTGCTCGCCTCACCGGGAAGGTCATTGTTCGGCCGGAAAAGTCGCGGTTTCGGGCCCTCACAACCAACTCGTAAGTGGCACTTAAGTGATCTTTTTTTTTTAAGTTATGACACTCAAGTGAGCCAAAAAAAAGTTATGGCACTTAAGTGTCCTTTGTACAAAAATTATGGCACTTGTGCTATACTTACCCCGTGAAATATCAATGTGTTAATGACAATTAAGAGGTGAATGAAATATATTTGTTTTCCTCATTATCCCCTTATTATATGTTTGAGAGTTTACACATTTCCGTATGTGTTTAATGAAAGATAAAAAAAAGAATGGGTCGGCGACGCGTTCTGGGTCGTCGCAACTAAACGACCAGGGAGGGATGTTGGTGTTTCCGAGGGAACAGGGCGTGATAAGAAATGACAGGAGGTCCAATGTTTGATGCTTCTTCATGGTCCGTACACCGTAGACCGGGTCCCCTGAATTTAGTTTTGAATACAAGGCCCTTTTAGAATTTTCCTACGTATAAGCATGTGCTCAGGCTCTAACTCGTTCCTCACGTTATATATGTGGAGATTCTTGCTTGTCGTTACTGTTCTTGACATTGTGAACTTAAGTAATGTCCCTCTTACTAGTGATTCTCTTGCTAAAGTTTCCATCTTTCCCCCGAATCGGTGAATGGTTGTTTTTGTCTCTTGCATTTTAAAAGCCTGTTTTGACAAAATACGACATTTGGAAGATTGCGATAGTTTTGTGATTTTCTTAGATTTTTTTTTGGGTCAGATCGCTTTATGTTGCGTTGATATGGCTTTTTTCTGCTAGGTAGTCGCGTTGTGTTAACATTATGGAGAAGGGGAAGGCGAAGGGGAAGGAAGTAATAGGAGATGAAGTTTCGAGTAAGGAGGGCCTATACCCTGTCAAACCTTGTCGAAGGGGCAAAGGTTTGCCTTATGCTCCTGTAGATTGGCTTAATCTTGGCAATACTTGGTATTGGAGTGTCGACAGTAGGATCACTGTTTTTGGTTTCTATAAAGATAGATATATTTATTCTCCAGAGCGTCTTCGCGTCCAAGACCCCAACATTCGCTTTGGTAGCAAGGCTGCAGTTAAACGCTATATTATTTTGCAGTTTCCAAATGCAGATGTCGATGAGTTATTCGCTTCTTTTAGCTAGATGGTTCCAACTACGAGGCATCGCTGTAGCGAAGGTGAGAATTAAGTCTTAAATAGATTTCAGTATCTCATTATTGACCTGTCATTCATTTCGGAAGTCTGATATTTCAGAATACAGAAGGTCTACGTTGCTCATAATGTTTGTATAAGAGCTAGTATGGGATAACGTGACATGTTCGTCTCTTTTGTGCGTTTTGGCTTTAACTTTGATTAAAATGTAAATTGGTTAGGAGGTTGGATCTTTATGGGATAGAAGATGCTAAAGAAAATGAAAAATTTTACAAGTCCTACGAAGCATAAGAAGCTCAGAAGTACCGGATCTATTTAACCAACTTCTAGTAATATTTTATCAATAAGGAAAAGGATGAGCCCTGCTCGGAGTTTAGAATCTTTATGAGTACATTTTGTTATCAACATCAAGAACACCACATATGTGGAGTTTCAAAATACTTCAAGGACCCTGCCATTTTCATAAAAGGATTTGGTTCAAGTATGAATTTGGGGGTTTCTTCTGTTGGGTAAATGATGTGAATGATGTTTCCTCTTTGTTTCGCTATGCCATTTGTAATATAGGTAACTGCTAGTACATATTGCTAAGGCTCATAAATTTTAAGGACTCGACATACTCTCTTTTCCAGTTCAATTTCTAGAGAAAGCCCTTTTTGTTCATTTGCCACTTTTGACTGAAAACCTTTTGCTTCATTCTTAGAGGTAATAGATCTTATCCGTGTATTCAGGTTTAGTTATTTTTGTTTTCAGAGAAATATATTTCGGTTGCCATGTATGCTTAAAGATGTAGAGCCGAGACTAGCAAAATTTAAGATACTGTTCGGCTTCCTGTGTAGTTATATTTGGATCCCTCTAACATGCATATTTGCATACATATCTCTTTCCACGGGTGCTACCAGACCAAATTGCATCCAAGTGGAGAAAAGAAACCACCTGTAATTCCAAGAGGACGAAAAAAGTGAGACGAGCTATGTCACAAGCCTTCCCTAGGCGCAGAACCTGACAATCTTACAAAATACAAGCTCAAGCCAACACTAGATATGACGAGCCTGTAATTGACTTGTGTTCCCTGAAGGATGATAGTGCAAGTGTGGAAGTGGATATTCACTATGTAGCTCTGAGTCGCCATTTGATGATAGTACAAGTGTGGAAGTGGATATTCAATATTGTTACGACTGATGCAGAAACAATAACGAAAATAAAACTGAGAAGAATAAAGTACACCAAAATTTACGTGGAAAACCCTTAAGGGAAAAACCACGGGGAGAGGAGAAGCAAAATCCATTATAGAATATTAAGGATTACAAAAAGTGGTTTAAAAGCTAAAAGACTTTTTTCTGTCTCAACTTCTTAATCTAATAACTTGAGAAAAGCAATATTTATATTGCCCCCAAGCCCTAATGTTGGCCCAAGCCCATAAAGAATTTAAGACATACTCAACAAATCTCCACCTTGGCTTAAATTCTACTTCAGCAACAAATAATCTTCTCCTCCCACTAGAGTAAAACTCAGTTGCAGCAAACATTAACCAAATCCAAGCAATGCTTGAATTTAGCAATAGGCAAGGGCTTCGTCAACATATCATCTGGATTATTTTCTATACCAATTTTCAAGACCTTGATATAACCAACAGCAAAAATGTCTCGAATAAAGTGATATCGCACATTAATGTGCTTTGTCCTCTCATGATACATCTAATCTTTAGTAAAATGTATAGCACTCTGACTATCACAATGGACATCAGTCACACCATGATCCACACTGAGCTCTCCAAATAAGCCTCTTAACCATATAGCTTCTTTAACATCCTCTGTAATAGCCATATACTCTGCCTCTATAGTAGATAAAGCAATTGCATGCCGTAAAGTAGCTTTTCAACTGACTGCGCAACCTCCAATAGTAAAGATGTACCCAGTCAAAGACCTCCTTTTATCAAGGTCACCAGCATAATTAGAATCAACATATCCTTAAAAAGTGTCACCAGTTTTCCCAAACTCTAAACCAAAATCAGAACTATCCTTCAAATATCTCAAAATCCACTTCACAACTTGCCAATAAGATTTTCCTAGGCATGATAAATATCTACTTACCATGGTAACATCATGTGAAATATCAGGTTGAGTACAAACCATGGCATACAAAAGGCTGCCAACTGCGCTAGAGTATGGAACACGTAACATATATTTTATATCCTCATTTGTTTGTAGACATAAACTAGCCGATAATTTAAAATAAGTAGCAAGAGGAGTATTTACTGCTTTAACATCTTTCATGCCAAAACGATCTAAAACCTTCTCAATGTAACTTTTCTGGGAAAGATATAATTTTTCCCTTTTCCGATCTCGCCGAATTTCCATGCCAAGGATTTTCTTCGCTACACCTAAATCCTTCATATCAAATTCAACGCTTAACTGTGCCTTCAAATTATGTACATCGGATTTATCTTTTGCTACAATCAACATGTCATCAACATATAATAATAGATAAATGAAAGAGCCACTTGGAAGTTTGCACAGATATACACAACTATCAAATTTGCTTCTACAATAGCCAAGTTACACCATAAACGAATCAAACCTTTTATACCACTATCTAGGTGATTGCTTCAAGCCATATATAGACTTTTTCAACAGACAAACATGGTCTTCCTTACCTTCAAATTGAAAATCCTCTTATTGACCCATATAGATTTTCTCTTCAAGTTCACCATGCAAGAAAGCTATTTTCACGTCGAGTTGTTTCAATTCTAAATCATGCATAGCAACTAACGCAAGAAAAACCCAAATGGAGCTGTGTTTAACGACAGCTGAAAACACATCATTAAAATCAACTATCTCAATCTGACTATAGCCTTTAGCAACTAAACGATCTTTGAACCTGATGTCTTCAACTCAGGAATACCTTCATTTCTTTTGAAAACTCACTTGCAACCCACAATTTTCTTTCCTTTTGGTGGCTTGACAAGCTCCCACGTTTAATTCTTTTCAAGAGATTCCATCTCTTCATTCATAGCAACTAACCACTTTGTTGAATCTTTTGAAGATATAGCTTCCTTGTAAATTTTAGGCTCACTATATTCTATTGACTCTGCAATTGAAAGAGCATAAGCAATAAAATCTAAGAATCCATCTTTTTCTGGAGGCTTTGTTATCCTCCTTGGTCTATCTCTAGCAATAGAATATTATTCTTCAATCAGGTTCTTCAATCTCAATCTTATCAGTAGACGATTGAACTGATTGAGAAGAAATTTCTTCAAGCTCCATCTTCTCCGCAGCACTTTCTAGATTTTCTGGACAAGGAACAAATGACTCCTTGTTAGGATGAAGCATAGCAGAGTCATCAAATGAAACATCTTTGCAATAATAATCTTAGATGAATTAGCATACCAAAGTTTGTAACCCTTTACACCAGAAGCATAACCAAGAAAGATGCATTTTTTTGCTCTAGGCTCTAATTTGCCTTCACTAACATGTGCATATGCTGGACATCCAAATACTCGAAGAGAAAAATAATCAGCAGGTTTACTTAACCATACCTCTTCGGGTGTTTTGCACTCAATAAATGTGCAAGAAAAACGATTTATCAACCAATGAGTTGTATTAATTGCCTTAGCCCAAAACTCCTTGCCTAAACCAGCGTTAGACAACATGCACCTAGTCCTTTCTAATAAGGTTCTGTTCATGCGTTCTATAACACCATTCTGCTGCGGTGTATTCATTGTAGCATGATGTCTTACAATGCCTTCGTTTTTGCAGTACTCATTAATCTCACCTCCACAAAATTCGAGCCCATTATCTGTTCTTAGCCTCTTGATCTTCGGACCAGTTTGCTTCTCAATCAATGTTTTTCATTGCTTAAATATAACAGAAACATCACTATTTTACTTTAGAAAATAGACCCAAACTTTCCTTAAAAAATCATTAATGAAAGTAAGTAAATACATCGAACCAAGGCCTTTCAAAGGAACTTTCGCAGGCCCTCAAAGATCAAAGTGAATATAATCCAAAGTGCCCTTTGTTGTATGTATTCCTGTCTTAAAACTGATCATTTTCTGTTTTCCAAAGACACAATGATCACATAAATCCAATTTTCCAATTTTCTGGCCACACAAAAGACTCTTACTCAGCTTTTCCGTCCCTATAATACTCATATGGCCTAATCTCATATGCCATAATTGAGTGTTGTCTGATTCTGACTTAGAGGATGAAAATGTAGTTGAACCAGTAACTGTATTGCCTCACAGTTGATACAAAGTTTCAATTTTTAGACCTTTCATCCAAAGAAGTGAAGCTCTAATAATTTTCATAACTCCACCTTCAGCTGTAAACCTACAACCATTAACATCAAGTGTACCCAAAGAGATAAGGTTCTTCAAATAAGGAACATGTCTAACATTCTCTAAAGTTCTAATCATACTGTCGTCCATCTTAATACCGACAGTTCTAATCCCAACTACTTTACATTTAGCATTATTTCCCATTAGAATAACTCCATCATCATATTCCTTGTATGTGGAGAACCAATCATGATAAGGACACATGTGGTACGAACAGCCTGAATCAAGAATCTAGCTATTACTAAATTTGTCTTTATCGTCTGCAACCAATAACCAATCTTCATTTTCTTCTTCGGCAACACTAGCTTGAGCGGGATTTTTGTTTCCTTGATTCTGTCTATTATAGTAGTTCTTATTGTTCTGTCGATTTGCATTCGTTTGATTTTGCTAATTCATATTATTTTTTCCTTGCTGCTTTGCCTTTAGTTTCAAACAATTTATCTTGATATGCCCCTTATACTTACAATAGTTGCAAATCAGATCCCTATGCTTCAATTTTGATATGCTCCAGCTATCATTGCTTCTCTCAACAAATCTTCCGCTAGCGACTAAACTAGCACCATGATCATTACTACCTTCAAAAGCCAATTCTGTATCTAGTTTTTGCTTATTTTGAAGACTAGTTTTGACATCTTCAAGATCGATAGTTTCTCTACTAACAATCATAGTCTCTCTAAAATTCTTATAAGAGGGAGGTAGTGAAACTAGCAATAAAAGAGCTTGATTCTCATCTTCAATCTTAACATCAATACTTCTTAATTAGAGATAATAGCATTGAAATCAGAAATATAAGAGAAGCACCTTCAGCCATACGAAAAGTAAAGAGTCGTTGATTGAGCCTCAACCGATTGGTAAGGGATTTTGTCAAATAAACACTCTCTAATTCCGTCCATAAACCTGAATCAGTTTTCTGATCTAGTATCTCCTGCAGAACTTCATTCATGAGACACAACTGAATAGCAAATAAAGCTTTTTCATCCAATTTTTCCCAAGTTTCATTCGACGTGCCAATTGGTTTCTTCCCTTTCTCAAACAGAGTTTTCTTCAAACCCTACTGCGTAAGAACAGCCAACATGCAATCTTGCCATAGGTTAAAACTACCGCTCCCATCAAACTTCTCAATATCAAATTTCGTTGTTGAACTTGAAGCCATAACTAGAAGATCGAAAAACCCTAAAGCTCTGATACCAAATTGTTATGATTGATGCGGAAACAATAACAAAAATAAAACTGAGAAGAATAAAAAACACCAAAATTTACGTGGAAAACCCTTAAGGGAAGAACCACGGGGAGAGGAGAAGCAAAATCCACTATAAAATTTTGAGGATTATAAAATGTGGCTCAAAAGCTAAAAGACTCTTTTCTGTCTCAACTTTTTAACCTAGTAACTTGAGAAAAGCAATATTGCCCCCGAGCTCTAACGTTAGCCCAAGCCCATAAAGAATTTAAGACATATTCAACAAATACGTTGCTCTGAGTCGCCATTTGATGATAGTATAAGTGATGGAAGTGGATTTGAAGATAGTACAAGTGATGGAAGTGGATATTCAAAACGAGGCTCTAAGTCCACATTTGATGATAGTACAAGTGATGGAAGTGGATATTCAAAACGTGGCTTTGAGTCGCCAATTGATATTGAGGACATTCGTCTTGACCAAAGTATCGGTCCTAGCTGCAATGCGTCCAATGCTTTCGAGGCACCAGATGCACTAAAAGTCAAGGAATTTCATGCTCAATTTTGTGAAGATGTTGACGAGTGTCTAAAGTCTTTGGAACATATTCCTTTTCAGCACAATGATGAAGCTTAGGTGCGGACTCCATTGGCTCAGTTTGTTCTGATATGGCATAGGAAATGTTTAGTTATTGCAAGAAGCTTTCTTCCATTCTTGCCGTGGATTGCTCATGCTGGCTATCCTCAAAGTACCTGGAAGAGATTAGTTTTTAGTGGAGAAGCTCGCGACGGATCCCATCTTAATTGCTAATCAACTGCTTAAGTTGAAGTTGGTAGAAGAAATCCCCAAAAAAGGCAAGTTTTTTCTGCGCCCCGATGGAATTGTTGAGCAAGCTAATAATTTTTTGGAGATCTTTGGGCCATGAAGGACAATTTTTCTTCTATCGAGAGAGAGTTACGTGAGCTGAAGAAGGGAGCAGGAGAACTACAGTCTCAGATAGATTCCGAGTCATCTCTTGTGCGAGAAATAGATGAACAAATTGCCTAACTTCAATCTAGGCAAGCCGAGCTTGCTCGTGACCTCAAGTCAAAGATGAGGTGAAAGTTCATATGGTTGCTCAGCAGGAAATCATGGAGAAATCTGTATTAGATGTCATACTCGAGCATGAGCGTCGGGGACCTGAGCATGGGCACTGAGGTATCGGTCTCGACCTTAATAAAATCCCGGCATGGAATATGAAGAAGAAAATGCCGAAAAGCAAAAGGGTGAAATTCTTGCTCGGTATGCGCATCTCAAAGGTTTCTCCTTTGAAAAATCAAGAGCGAGCTATGCACCATCTGCACCACCATATGTAGCTCCTTCGGCTACTCAGGTCCCTTCGTACAGTGCACCTCCTCATGGATCAGCTCCTTTTTACTATGCACATTATATAGGATACCGTGTGACAAATCTTACATACCCATCGTATCTACCATATAATCCAGTGGCATACCCACCTCAACCACATTTTCCCTATCCTCCATCCGCCTTTCCTCCTCTACCGTACCCTCCCATGGCTTATCCTGTGCCTTCATTTCCACCACCTCCAGGTATGTACTTAGTTTCACCATATCAGCCACCTCTCGGCCCTTCAAGTATCTGCTTAGGTTCACCAGATTCACCACCTCCCAGCCCTCTAGGTATGTGCCTAGTTTCATTAGTTACGCATGAATTGCCTTCTGGGTCAAGACATTCTTATTTTTTCATCTTACTGAGCAGGCACTTCTAGTGGTTTCCAATCGGGAACAGGCAGAAGCTAGGAAAAAGGATGCGCTCCGGTCTTCAAAAACACAGGCCTCATGATCATGACCTCCATTTTTGAAGAAACAAACCAGCTCATGTTTTGGCAAACAATTCGAATGTGGTCTATCAAAAGAAAGTATGAAACAACAAGTTCAATTGTGAATTCTGAGGGACAATCTTCGAGGTTATGTAATTCATGAATGGTGTTGTAATGAAGCTGCCTAAAAACATCATTTGCATTTTTACATTACGTTAGCTTTTCGGACACGGGTATTCGGGTTGTGATCTCAGCTTTTGTGGGCTCAAGCCTAGGCACCGAGTACCTGAAAATGAGCACTGGGGCCCGAGCCCAGCCTCGAAGGACCAGGGCACGAGCATCAGGGTCTGGGACTCAGCCTCAGTAGACCCAGGTCTATTTTATTGTGCACAGGTACTTGGGTCTCGAGCATGAGTGTCGGGGACCTGAGCATGGGTACTGAGGTGTCGGGCTCGACCTTGATAAAATCCCCGTATGGAATATGAAGAAGAAAATGTCGAAAAGCAAATGGTTGAAATTCTCGCTCGGTATGCGCATCTCAAAAGTTTCTCCTTTGAGAAACCGGGAGCGAGCTATGCACCATCTGCACCACCATATGTAGCTCCTTCGGCTACTCGGGTCCCTTCGTACAGTGCACCTCCTCATGGATCAGTTCCATCTTGGTATGCACATTCTATAGGATACCGTGTGACAAATCTTGTATACCCATCGTATCTACCATATAATCCAGTGGCATACCCACCTCAACCACATTTTCCCTGTCCTCTCTCCGCCTTTCCACCTCTACCGTACCCTTCCATGGCTTATCCTCTGCCTTCATATCCACCACCTCCAGGTATGTACTTAGTTTCACCATATCAGCCACCTCTCGGCCTATCAGGTATGTGCTTAGGCTCACCATATTCACCACCTCCCAGCCCTCTAGGTACGTGCCTAGTTTCATTAGTTACACATGAATTGCCTTATGGGTCTACAGATTCTCATTTTTTCATCTTACTGAGCAGGCACTTCTAATGGTTTGCAATCAGGAACTGACAGAAGCTAGGAAAAAGGATGCGCTCCGGTCTTCAAAAACACAGGCTTCATGATCATGACCTCCATTTTTTTAGAAACAAACCAGCTCATGTTTTGGCAAACAATTCGAATGTGGTCTATCAAAAGAAAGTATGAAACAACAAGTTCAATTGCGAATTCTGAGGGACAATCATTAAGGTTATGTAATTCATGAATGGTGTTGTAATGAAGCTGCCTAAAAACATCATTTCGATTTTTATGTTACGTTAGCTTTTCGGACACGAGCATTCGGGTTTTGACCTCAGCTTTTGGGGGCTCAAGCCTAGGCACCGAGTACCTAAAAATGAGCACTAGGGCACGAGCTCAGCCTCGAAGGACCAGGGCACAAGCATTAGGGACTGGGCCTCGGCCTCAATAGACCAGGGTTTATTTTCTTGTGCACAGGCACTTGGGACTTGAGCATGAGTGTCGGGGACCTGAGCATGGGCACTGAGGTTTCGGGCTCAACCTTGATAAAATCCCCACATGAAATATGAAGAAGAAAATGCCGAAAAGCAAAGGGTTGAAATTCTCGCTCGGTACGCGCATTTCAAAGGTTTCTCCTTTGAGAAACCAGGAGCGAGCTATGCACCATCTGCACCATCATATGTAGCTCCTTTGGCTACTCAGGTCCCTTCGTACAGTGCACCTCCTCGTGGATGAGTTCCTTCTTACTATGCACATTCTATAGGATACCGTGTGACAAATTTGCATACCCATCGAATCTACCATATAATCCGGTGGCATACCCACCTCAACCACATTTTCCCTGTCCTCCATCCGCCTTTCCTCCTCTACCGTACCCTCCCATGGCTTATCCTCTACCTTCATATCCACCACCTCCAGGTATGTACTTAGTTTCACCATATCAGCCACCTCTCGGCCCTTTAGGTATGTGCTTTGGTTCACCATATTCACCACCTCCCAGCCGTCTAGGTATGTGCCTAGTTTCATTAGTTACGCATGAATTGCTTTCTGGGTCTACACATTCTTATTTTTTCATCTTACTGAGCAGGCCCTTCTAGTTGTTTGCAATCGGGAACTGGCAGAAACTAGGAAAAAGGATGCGCTCCGGTCTTCAAAAACACAGGCCTCATGATCATGACCTCCATTTTTGAAGAAACAAACCAGCACATGTTTTGGCAAACAATTCGAATGTGGTCTATCAAAAGAATGTATGAAACAACAAGTTCAATTGTGAATTCTGAGGGACAATCTTTGAAGTTATGTAATTCACGAATGGTTTCGTAATAAAGCTGTCTAAAAACATCATTTGCATTTTTATGTTACGTTAGCTTTTCGGACACGGGCATTCGGGTTTTGAGCTCAGCTTTTGTGGGCTCATGCCTAGGCACCGAGTACCTGAAAATGAGCACTGGGGCCCGAGCCCAGCCTCGAAGGACCAGGGCACGAGCATCAGGGTCTGGGCCACGGCCTCAATAGACCCGGATCAATTTTCTTGTGCACAGGCACGTGGGGCTAGAGCATGAGCGTCGGGGACCTGAGCATGGGCACTGAGGTCTCGAGCTCGACCTTGATAAAATCCCCGCATGGAATATGAAGAAGAACATTCCGAAAAGCAAATGGTTGAAATTCTCGCTCGGTATGCGCATCTCAAAGGTTTCTCCTTTGAGAAACCAGGAGCGAGCTATGCACCATCTGCACCACCATATGTAGCTCCTTCGGCTACTCAAGTCCCTTCGTACAGTGCACCTCCTCGTGGATCAGTTCCTTCTTACTATGCACATTCTATAGGATACCGTGTGACAAATCTTGCATACCCATCGTATCTACCATATAATCCAGTGGCATACCCACCTCAACCACATTTTCCCTGTCCTCCATCCGCCTTTCCTCCTCTACCGTACCCTCCCATGGCTTATCCTCTGCCTTCCAATCCACCACCTCCAGGTATGTACTTAGTTTCACCATATCAGCCACCTCTCGGCCCTTCAGGTATGTGCTTTGGTTCACCATATTCACCACGTCTCAGCCTTCTAGGTATGTACCTAGTTTCATTAGTTACGCATGAATTGCTTTCTAGGTCTACACATTCTTAATTTTTCATCTTACTGAGCAGGCACTTCTAGCGGTTTGCAATCGGAAACAGGCAGAAGCTAGGAAAAAGGATGCGCTCAGGTCTTCAAAAACACAGGCCTCATGATCCTGACCTCCATTTTTGGAGAAACAAATCAGCCCATGTTTTTGCAAACAATTCGAATGTGGTCTATTCAAAGAAAGTATGAAACAACAAGTTCAATTGTGAATTCTGAGGGACAATCTTTGAGGTTATGTAATTCGTGAATGGTGTTGTAATGAAGCTGCCTAAAAACATCATTTGCATTTTTCTGTTACGTTAGCTTTTCGGACACGGGCATTCGGGTTTTGAGCTCAGCTTTTGTGGGTTCAAGCCTAGGCACCGAGTACCTGAAAATGAGCACTGGGGCCCGAGCCTAGCCTCGAAGGACCAGGGAACGAGCATCAGGGTCTGGGCCTCGGCCTCAATAGACCCAGGACAATTTTCTTGTGCACAGGCACTTGTGGCTCGAGCATGAGCGTCGGGGACTTGAGCATGGGCACTGAGGTTTTGTGCTCGACCTTGATAAAATCCCCGCATGGAATATGAAGAAGAAAATGCCGAAAAGCAAATGGTTAAAATTCTCGCTCAGTATGCGCATCTCAAAGGTTTTTCCTTTGAGAAACCGGGAGCGAGCTATGCACCATCTGCACCACCATATATAGCTTCTTCGGCTACTCAGGTCCCTTCGTACAGTACACCTCCTCGTGGATCAGTTTCTTCTTACTATGTACATTCTGAATGATACCGTTTGACAAATCTTACATACCCATCGTATCTACCATATAATCCAGTGGTATACCCACCTCAACCACATTTTCCCTGTCCTCCATCCGCCTTTCCTCCTCTACCTTACCCTCCCATGACTTATCGTTTGCCTTCATATCCACCACCACCAGGTATGTACTTAGTTTCACCATATCAGCCACCTCTCGGCCCTTCAGGTATGTGCTTTAGTTCACCATATTCACCACCTCCCAGCCCTCTAGGTATGTGCTTAGTTTCATTAGTTACGCATGAATTACTTTCTGGGTCTAAACATTCTTATTTTTTCATCTTACTGAGCTAGCCCTTGAAGTGGTTTGCAATCGGGAACTGACAGAAGCTAGGAAAAAGGATACGCTCCGGTCTTCAAAAACCCAGGCCTCATGATCATGACCATCATTTTTTAAAAAAGAAACCAGCTCATGTTTTGGCAAACAATTCGAATGTGGTCTATCAAAAGAAAGTATAAAATAACAAGTTTAATTGTGAATTCTGAGGGACAATCTTTGAAGTTACGTAATTCATGAAAGGTATTGTAATGAAGCTACCTAAAAACAGCATTTGCATTTTTATGTTACATTAGCTTTTCGGACACGGGCATTCGGGTTTTGAGCTCAGCTTTTGTGGTCTCAAGCCTACGCACCGAGTACCTGAAAATGAGCACTGGGGTCCGAGCCCAGCCTCAAAGGACCAGGGCACGAGCATCAGGGTCTGGACCACGGCCTCAATAGCCCCGGGCCTATTTTCTTGTGGACAAGCACTGGGGTCTCGAGCGTGAGCATCGGGGACCTGAACATGGGCACTGAGGTCTCGGGCTCGACCTTGATAAAATCCCTGCATGAAATATGAAGAAGAAAATGCCGAAAAGCAAATGGTTGAAATTCTCGCTCGGTATGCGCATCTCAAAGGTTTCTCCTTTGAGAAACCAGGAGCGAGCTATGCACCATCTGCACCACCATATGTAGCTCCTTCGGCTACTCAGGTCCCTTCGTAAAGTGCACCTCCTCGTGAATCAGTTCCTTCTTACTATGCATATTCTATAGGATACCGTGTGACAAATTTGCATACCCATCGAATCTACCATATTATCCAGTGGCATACCCACCTCAACCACATTTTCCCTGTCCTCCATCCGCCTTTCCTCTTCTACCGTACCTTCCCCAGGCTTATCCTCTGCCTTCATATCCACCACCTCCAGGTATGTACTTAGTTTCACCATATCAGCCACCTCTCGGCCCTTCAAGTATCTGCTTAGGTTCACCATATTCACCACCTCCCAGCCCTCTAGGTATGTGCCTAGTTTCATTAGTTACGCATGAATTGCCTTCTGGGTCTACACATTCTTATTTTTTCATCTTACTGAGCAGGGCCTTCTAGTGGTTTGCAATCGGGAACTGGCAGAAGCTAAGAAAAAGGATGCGCTCCGTTCTTCAAAAACACAGGCCTCATGATGATGACCTCCATTTTTGAAAAAACAAACCAGCTCATGTTTTGGAAAATAGTTGGAATGTGGTCTATCAAAAGAAAGTATGAAACAACAAGTTCAATTGTCAATTCTGAGGGACAATCTTTGAAGTTATGTAATTCATGAATGGTATTGTAATGAAGCTGCCTAAAAACATCATTTGCATTTTTATGTAACGTTAGATTTTCGTACACGGGCATTCAGGTTTTGAGCTCAGCTTTTGTGGGCTCAAGCCTAGGCACCGAGTACCTGAAAATGAGCACTGGGGCCCGAGCCTAGCCTCGAAGGAACAGGGCACGAGCATCAGGGTCTGGGCCTCGGCATCAATAGACCCGGGTCAATTTTCTTGTGCACAGGCACCTGGGTCTCAAACAAGAGCGTCAAGGACTTGAGCATGGGCACTGTGGTCTCAGGCTCGACCTTGATAAAATCCCCGCATGAAATATGAAGAAGAAAATACCGAAAAGCAAATGGTTGAAATTCTAGCTCGATATGCGAATCTCAAAGGTTTCTCCTTTGAGAAACCAGGAGCGAGCTATGCACCACCTGCACCACCATATGTAACTCCTTCGGCTACTCAAGTCCCTTCGTACAGTGCACCTCCTCGTGGATCAGTTCCTTCTTACTATGCATATTCTGAAGGATACCGTGTGACAAATCTTACATACCCATCGTATCTACCATATAATCCAGTGGCATACCCACCTCAACCACATTTTCCCTGTCCTCCATCCGCCTTTCCTCCTCTACCGTACCCTCCCATGGCTTATCCTCTGCCTTCATATCCACCACCTCCAGGTATGTACTTAGTTTCACCATATCAGCCACCTCTCGGCCCTTCAGGTATGTGCTTTGGTTCACCATATTCTCCACCTCCCAGCCTTCTAGGTATGTGCTTAGTTTCATTAGTTAGGCATGAATTGCTTTCTGGGTCTACACATTCTTATTTTTTCATCTTACTGAGCAGGCCCTTCTAGTGGTTTGCAATTGGGAACTGGCAGAAACTAGGAAAAAGGATGCGCTCCGATCTTCAAAAACACAGGCCTCACGATCATGACCTCCATTTTTGGAGAAACAAACCAGCACATATTTTGGCAAACAATTCGAATGTGGTCTATCAAACGAAAGTATGAAACAATAAGTTCAATTGTGAATTATGATGGACAATCTTTGAGGTTATGTAATTCATGAATCGTGTTGTAATGAAGCTGTCTAAAAACAGCATTTGCATTTTTATGTTACATTAGCTTTTCGAACACGGGCATTCGGGTTTTGAGCTCAGCTTTTGTGGGCTCTAGCCTAGGCACCGAGTACCTGAAAATGAGCACTGGGACCCGAGCCCAACCTCGAAGGACCTGGGCACGAGCATCAGGGTCTGGGCCACGACCTCAATAGATCAAGGTCAATTTTCTTGTGCACAGGCACTTGGGGCTCGAGCATGAGCGTCGGGGACTTGAGCATGGGCACTGAGGTCTTGGGCTCGACCTTGATAAAATCCCCGCATGGAATATGAAGAAGAAAATACCGAAAAGCAAATGGTTGAAATTCTCGTTCGGTATGCGCATCTCAAAGGTTTCTCCTTTGAGAAACCGAGAGCGAGCTATTTGAGAAACCGAGAGCGAGCTATGCACCATCTGCACCACCATATGTAGCTCCTTCGGCTACTCAGGTCCCTTTGTACAGTGCAACTCCTCGTGGATCACTTCCTTTTTACTATGCACATTCTATAGAATACCGTTTGACAAATCTTGCATACCCATCGTATCTACCATATAATCCAGTGGCATACCCACCTCAACCACATTTTCCTTATCGTCGATCCGCCTTTCCTCCTCTACCGTACCCTCCCATGGCTTATCATGTGCCTACATTTCCACCACCTCCAGGTATGTACTTAGTTTCACCATATCAGCCACCTCTCGGCCCTTTAGGTATGTGCTTTGGTTCACCATATTCACCATCTCCTAGCCCTCTAGGTATGTGCCTAGTTTCATTAGTTACGCATGAATTGCCTTCTGGGTCAAGACATTCTTATTTTTTCATCTTACTGAGCAGGCCCTTCTAGTGGTTTGCAATCGGGAACTGGCAGAAGCTAGGAAAAAGGATGCGCTCCGGTCTTCAAAAACACAGGCCTCATGATCATGACCACCATTTTTGAAAAAACAAACCAGCTCATGTTTTGGCAAACAATTCGAATGTGATCTATCAAAAGAAAGTATGAAACAACAAGTTCAATTGTGAATTCTGAGAGACAATCTTTGAGATTATGTAATTCATGAATTGTGTTGTAATGAAGCTGTCTAAAACATCATTTGCATTTTTATGTTACGTTAGCTTTTCGGACACGGGCATTCGGATTTTGAGCTCAGCTTTTGTGGGCTCAAGCCTAGGCACCGAGTACCTGAAAATGAGCACTGGGGTCCGAGCCCAGCCTCGAAGGACCAGGGCACGAGCATCAGGGTATAGACCACGGCCTCAATAGCCCCGGGTCTATTTTCTTGTGCACAGGCACTTGGGTCTCAAGCATGAGCGTCGGGGACCTGAGTATGGGCACTGACGTCTCGAGCTCGACCTTGATAAAATCCCCGCATTTAATACGAAGAAGAAAATGCCGAAAAGTAAATTGTTGAAATTCTCACTCGGTATGGGCATCTCAAAGGTTTCTCTTTTCAGAAACCAGGAGCGAGCTATGCACCATCTGCACCACCATATGTAGCTCCTTCGGCTACTCAGGTCCCTTCGTACAGTGCACCTCCTCGTGGATCAGTTCCTTCTTACTATGCACATTCTGAAGGATACCGTGTGACAAATCTTACATACCCATCGTATCTACCATATAATCCAGTGGCATACCCACCTCAACCACATTTTCCCAATCCTCCATCCGCCTTTCCTCCTCTACCGCACCCTCCCATGATATATCCTCTGCCTTCATATCCACTTCCTCCAGGTATATACTTAGTTTCACCATAACAGCCACCTCTCAGCCCTTCAGGTATGTTCTTAAGTTCACCATATTCACCACCTTCTGGCCCTCTAGATATGTGCCTAGTTTCATTAGTTACGCATGAATTGCCTTCTGAGTCTATACATTCTTATTTTTTCATTTTACTGGGCAGGCACTTGTAGTGGTTTGCAATCGGGAATTGGCAGAAGCTGGGAAAATGGATGCCCTCCGGTCTTCAAAAACACAGGCCTCATGATCATGACCTCCATTTTTTGAGAAACAAACCAGCTCATGTTTTGGCAAACAATTCGAATGTGGTCTATCAAAAGAAAGTATGAAACAACAAGTTCAATTGTGAATTCTGAGGGACAATCTTTGAGGTTATGTAATTCATGAATCGTGTTGTAATGAAGCTGTCTAAAAACATCATTTGCATTTTTATGTTACGTTAGCTTTTCGGACACGGGCATTCGGGTTTTGAGCTCAGTTTTTGTGAGATCAAGCCTAGACACCGAGTACCCGAAATGAGCACTGGGGCCCGAGCCCACCCTTGATGGACCAAAGACACCAAAGATCGTGGTCTTGGCCACGCCTCAATAGCCCCGGTTCTATTTTCTTGTGCACACGCACTTGGGTCTCGAGCATGAGCGTCGAGGACCTGAGCATGGGCACTAAGGTCTCGGGCTCGACCTTGATAAAATCCCCGCATGAAATATGAAGAAGAAAATGCCGAAAGGCAAATGGTTGAAATTCTAGCTCGGTAAGCGCATCTCAACGGTTTCTCTTTTGAGAAACCGGGAGCGAGCTATGCACCATCTGCACCACCATATGTAGCTCCTTCGGCTACTCAAGTCCCTTCTTAGAGTGCACCTCATCGTGGATCAGTTCCTTCTTACTATGCACATTCTATAGGATACCATGTGACAAATTTTGTATACCCATCATATCTACCATATAATCCAGTGGTATACCCACCTCAACCACATTTTCCCTGTCCTCCATCCGCCTTTCCTCCTCCACCATACCTTTCCATGGCTTATCGTCTGCCTTCATATCCACCACCTCCAAGTATGTACTTAGTTTCACCATATCAGCCACCTCTCGGCCCTTCAGGTATGTGCTTAGGTTCACCATATTCACCACCTCCCAACCCTCTAGGTATGTGCCTAATTTCATTAGTTAAGCATGAATTTCCTTCTGAGTATACACATTCTTATTTTTTCATCTTACTGAGCAGGAACTTCTAGTGGTTTGCAATCGGGAACTGGCAGAAGCTAGAAAAAAGGATGCGCTACGGTCTTAAAAAACAAAGGCCTCATGATCATGACCACCATTTTTGAAAAAACAAACGAGCTCATGTGTTGGCAAACAATTCGAATGTGGTCTATCAAAAGAACGTATGAAACAACAAGTTCAATTGTGAATTCTGAGGGACAATCTTCAAGGTTATGTAATCCATGATTGGTGTTGTAATGAAGCTGTCTAAAAACATCATTTGCATTTTTATGTTACGTTAGCTTTTCGGACACGGGCATTCGGGTTTTTAGCTCAGCTTTTGTGGGCTCAAACCTAGGCACCGAGTACCTGAAAATAAGCACTGGGGCCCGAGCCCAGCCTCGAAGGACCAGGGCACGAGCATCAGGGTCTGGGCCTCGGCATCAATAGACCCGGGTCAATTTTCTTGTGCACAGGCACTTGGGTCTCGAGCATGAGCGTCGGGGACCTGAGCATGGGCACTGAGGTCTCGGGCTCGACCTTGATAAAATCCCCGCATGGAATATGAAGAAGAAAATGCCGAAAAGCAAATGGTTGAAATTCTCGCTCGGTATGCGCATCTCAAAGGTTTCTCAAAGGAGAAACCGAGAGCGAGCTATGCACCATTTGCACCACCATATGTAGCTCCTTCGGCTACTTAGGTCCCTTCGTACAGTGCACCATTTCGTGGATCAGTTCCTTCTTACTATGCACATTCTATAGGATACCGTGTGACAAATCTTACATACCCATCGTATCTACCATATAATCCAGTGGCATACCCACCTCAACCACATTTTCCCCATCCTCCATCCGCCTTTCCTCCTCTACCGTACCCTCCCATGGCTAATTCTCTGCCTGCATATCCACCACCTTCAGGTATGTACTTGGTTTCACCATATCAGCCACCTCTCGGCCCTTCAGGTATGTGCTTTGGTTCACCATATTCACCACCTCCCAGCCCTCTAGGTATGTACCTAGTTTCATTAGTTACGCATGAATTGCCTTCTGAGTCTACATATTCTTATTTTTTTCATCTTACTGAGCAGGCACTTCTAGTGATTTGCAATCGGAAACTGATAGAAACTAGCAAAAAGGATGCACTCCGGTCTTCAAAAACACAGGACTCACGATCATGACCTCCATTTTTGGAGAAACAAACCAGCAAATATTTTGGCAAACAATTCGAATGTGGTCTATCAAACGAAAGTATGAAACAATAAGTTCAATTGTGAATTCTGAGGGACAATCTTTGAGGTTATGTAATTCGTGAATGGTGTTGTAATGAAGCTGCCTAAAAACATCATTTGCATTTTTATGTTACGTTAGCTTTTCGGACACGGGCATTCGGGTTTTGAGCTCAGCTTTTGTGGGCTCAAGCCTAGGCACCGAGTACCTGAAAATGAGCACTGGGGCCCGAGTCCAGCCTCGAAGGACCAAGGCACGAGCATCTGTGTCTGGGCCTCGGCCTCAATAGACTTGGGTCTATTTTCTTGTGCACAGGCACTTGGGTCTCGAGCATGAGCGTCGGGGACATGAGCATGGGCACTGAGGTCTCGTGCTCGACCTTGATAAAATCCTCGCATGGAATACGAAGATGAAAATGCCGAAAAGCAAATGGTTGAAATTCTCGCTCAGTATGCGCATCTCAAAGGTTTCTCCATTGAAAAACCAGGAGCGAGCTATGCACCATCTGCACCACCATATGTAGCTCCTTCGGCTACTCAGGTCCCTTCGTACAGTGCAACTCCTCGTGGATCAGGTCTTTCTTACTATGCACATTCTATAGGATACCGTGTGACAAATCTTGCATGCCCATCGTATCTACCATATAATCCAGTGGCATACCCACCTTAACCACATTTTCCCTGTCCTCCATCCGCCTTTCCTCCTCTACCGTACCCTCCCATGGCTTATCCTCTGCCTTCATATCCACCACCTCCAGGTATGTACTTAGTTTCACCATATCAGCCACCTCTCGGCCCTTCAGGTATGTGCTTAGGTTCACCATATTCACCACCTCCCAGCCCTCTAGGTATGTTCCTAGTTTCATTAGTTACGCACGAATTGCCTTCTGGGTATACAGATTCTTATTTTTTCATCTTACTGAGCAGGCACTTCTAGTGGTTTGCAATCAGGAACTGGCAGAAGCTAGGAAAAAGGATGCTCTCCCGTCTTAAAAAACACAGGCCTCATGATCATGACCTCCATTTTTGGAGAAACAAACCAGCTCATGTTTTGTCAAACAATTCGAATGTGGTCTATCAAAAGAAAGTATGAAACAATAAGTTCAATTGTAAATTTTTAGGGACAATCTTTGAGGTTATGTAATTCATGAATGGTGTTGTAATGATGCTGCCTAAAAACATCATTTGCATTTTTATGTTACGTTAGCTTTTCGGACACGTGCATTCGGGTTTTGAGCTCAGCTTTTGTGGGCTCAAGCCTAGGAACCGAGTACCTGAAAGTGAGCACTGGGGTCCGAGCCCAGTCTCGAAGGACCAGGGCATGAGCATCAGGGTCTGGGCCTCGGCCTCAATAGACCCGGGTCTATTTTCTTGTGCACAGGCACTTGGGTCTCGAGCATGAGCGTCGGGGACCTGAGCATGGGCACTGAGGTCTCGGGCTCGACCTTGATAAAATCCCCGCATGGAATATGAAGAAGAAAATGCCGAAAAGCAAATGGTTGAAATTCTCGCTCGGTATGCGCATCTCAAAGGTTTCTCCTTTGAGAAATCGGGAGCGAGCTATACGCCGTCTGCACCACCATATGTAGCTCCTTCGGCTACTCAGGTCCCTTCGTACAGTGCACCTCCTCATGGATCAGTTCCTTTTTACTATGCACATTTTATAGGATACCGTGTGACAAATCTTGCATACCCATCGTATCTACCATATAATCCAGTGGCATACCCACCTCAACCACATTTTCCCTGTCCTCCATCCGCCTTTCCTCCTCTACCGTACCCTCCCATGGCTTATGCTCTGCCTTCATATCCACCACCTCCAGGTATGTACTTAGTTTCACCATATCAGCCACCTCTCGGCCCTTGAGGTATGTACTTAGGTTCACCATATTCACCACCTCCCAGCCCTCTAGGTATGTACCTAGTTTCATTAGTTACGCATGAATTGCCTTCTGGGTATACAGATTCTTATTTTTTCATCTTACTGAGCAGACACTTCTAGTGGTTTTCAATCGGAAACTGGCAGAAGCTAGGAAAAAGGATGCGCTCCGGTCTTCAAAAACACAGGCCTCATGATCATGACCTCCATTTTTGGAGAAACAAACCAGCTCATATTTTGGCAAACAATTCTAATGTGGTCTATCAAAAGAAAGTATGAAACAACAATTTCAATTGTTAATTCTGAGGGACAATCTTTGAGGTTATGTAATTCATGAATGGTGTTGTAATGAAGACACCTAAAAACATCATTTGCATTTTTATGTTACGTTAGATTTTCTGACACGGGCATTCGGGTTTTGAACTTAACTTTTGTGGGCTTAAGCCTAGGCATGAGTACCTGAAAATGAGCACTGGGGCCCGAGCCCAGCCTCAAAGGACCAGGACACGAGCATCAGGGTCTAGGCCTCGGCCTCGATAGACTCGGGTCTATTTTCTTGTGCACAGGCTCTTGGGACTCGAGCATGAGCGTCGGGGACCTGAGCATGGGCACTGAGGTCTCGGGCTCGACCTTGATGGACCCAGGATTGAGTGTTGGGGATCCGGGAATGGGTACTAGGGACTTGAGCATGGGCACTAGGGTCCCAGCCTCAATGGACTCAGGCCCAAACTCTGTAGACCCGGGGCTAGTCATTGGGGATTGGGGCCAGTACACTTGTGTCTTGGGCCCAGCCTCAATGGACCAGAGCTCGAATGTCGGTGACTTGAGCTCGAGAACTAGGAAGCCGGATCATTAGGGTCCCCGGGCCCACCTCTATGGACCCGAGCCTAGGCCCAAGCACTGGGGTTTTGCAGTTGAGCTTTGCGGACTAGGGCCTGGGTGTCGAGGAGTCGAGCAATTCATTCCCCAAACTTTTTAATTTGAGTAATTTAGTTTTAAATATTTTGACGATTTACCAAATGCAATTCGACCAATTTTCGCCAGCAATTGCTAATGTGGATGCCGGTCGTCTTACGTAGCACGACCAGCACTGACGTGAATAAATTTTATATACTTTTTAGATTTTATCAAGTATTTATATATTTTATTTTATTTTATTTCTTTTTCTTTCTTTCTTTTGCTTGCTGGACTTAGTAGAAAGAAAAGAACATGAAAGAAAGAAAAATAAAAAAATTTAAAAAAAATTTTAATTTTTTTTTTAAATTTCAAAATTTGTCCACGTCAACGCTAGTTATACCATATAAAATGACCGGCGTTAACATCAGCGATTTTCTATCAAAATTGGCCAAAAGAACTATATTGGCAAACCATTAAAAGATTTAGGACTACATTGGCCAAATTGAAAATTTTAAAATTGAATTAGCATCTGTATAATAGGTTTAGGATTTTTACGGTAAATATCTCAAAAAAATGCAGAGTGTGATAACCTAATACTTTTAGAAATAAAAAAAGGATGGTTAATTGCAAAAGAAATCCTCAAGGAAATTTCCCATTTCTTTTAAGGGTGCCTTCTTTTTACTAAATAAAAAAAAAAAGCAACTTCGTTTGATTTTCGACAAAATTTCAAAACTTTATTCAAATTTCAAGAAATTATGAAAAGATAATCCAACTTCAAGGAGGACTAGGCCTAACGGCCTGCCCATACTTCAAAGAACGTACATATCAATCATCCAAAATTGAACTTGGGGAGTCAAGAGCAGCAATCTTGTGATTGCATAAGCTGGCAATAGCGTAAACTTTAGTTTGGTTTCGATTGGGGATGGATCGAAAATGAAAGAGATTTTTGAACTTGCGATTTGACATGCGAGATTGAACCCAAGGGAGATCCCAAATCTCCCATTGGGATATGTGAGACATTGCCATGTCATTACCTTGTGTTAATGTGAAATGATCCGGATAATTACAATGGTATCTAACAAGGTGTGAAGAAATATCGTCGTGACCCATATTAGTTAAGAGTCACCTTGATGTTCCCCTCCCCTACCTCTTGCTTATGAGATTAGACACGGGCCTGATTTGTCCGCAAGTCACTCATTTTATTGAAACAATGCGTTTTGCTCTGGCACCATATCTAATCACTCAATCCACTCCACATGGGTCAAACCACTTCTAAAGAGAGCTCATGTGTAGACACAAGGTGCCAACCCACTTTGGAGTAGATCTCTTCTCTAAACCACCAACACGAGCTCTCGCATCGGACGTGAGACTCTTGCATATCACCAAAGTAAAATATCATGAATTTTGACCTTGATCGATTTAATCATTTAAGTAACATATGTCGTCAATACATAAAAATCATCAATTAAACACATTATATATACACCATCATAGTCAAAAGAAGACTTGTTTCAATATATTCTACTATTGGTTGTGCATGCTTGCTTGAATATTCGCATAGGCGCGTAGGTCACGCGTTCATCCTCTAGACCCGTTTGATTTCAATCTTGATTTTACTTCTTTTTGGCTAGATTCATCCCATCTCGATTAAAAGAACACAAAATTCAAACCCATCAAAGTCCCACGCCACGTCAGCTGCTCCAGACCCAACCCCGACCCAAGTGCCACGTCATATGGAAAGCACCAGCTGAACACTTGCTGGACCGCCCCACACCCAAATCCTTCTCTCATGATATATATTTTTTTTAAAATTGCGCAACAAAAACAAAAACAAAAACAAAAAAATTTAGTAATAAAGTTAAATTAATAATAATTATTTTCATTAATCGGTATATATATTTTTTAAGCACAGCTCGACCTTTGACACTGATTCTAATCTGCCAGGTCAAGCAAGAAAAATTTCACTCCCTCGCTTCCCTCCTCCTCTTCAAAACGCACAATCCCCCTCGCAATCTCTCTCGCGCTCTCTGAAATCCCTCTGTTCCTTCCGTAACAGCCCGAGAATGTCGATCCCCGGTTCGCTCCGCCTCCGTTCCTCCGTTTCCGTACTCTGACGCCACGAATCTTGGGTTTTGGGTCTCGAAAATTCCGAATCCCCTGTTTCCGGGTCGCGGCCCGTTTCTTGAAAGAGAGAGCGCTCTCCCCGTTCGTGCTTCCGTGAGGAGGAAGAGCTTCTTGCCCGCGGCGTGGGAGATTATGGACGGGGGAGGGCAGTACAACCCTCGGACTGTGGAGGAGGTCTTTAGGGATTTCAAGGGTCGTCGAGCCGGCATGATCAAAGCTCTAACCACTGGTCTGCCTCCCTCCCTCTCTCTCTCTCTCTCTCTCTCTCTCTCTGGTTGAGTATTTGTTGGTATATTCTCTTGTGATTTCACATTGGTTGAATTGAGACTTGGGTTCGGTCTGTCTGGTGGTTTTGCTTTCTGGGTATTCAAGATTTGCGGGTGCTGACGTTTTCTTGTTGTTGTTGTTGGGTTTCTTGTTGCAGATGTCGAGGAATTCTATCAGCAGTGCGATCCGGGTTAGGGTTCTGATCCGCTTACTCTGTATTATAGTTAGAACTTTATCGGGGAAAAATAAGTGGAGAATTTGGTATTGCATTGCTTGATGTCAGACATTTTGCTGTGGTAGTAAATTTCACTGTCGCACGAGTTCTTTGTAATGGAAATGTTTTACAAGTTTGGTTCTTGTGCTTAATGATGCAATTTTTTTTCCCTTTTGGGACGGTTGCATTGTGGTTATGACAGTAAAGAAGTGTCGAGTGATCGGGCTTCTTTAAATTCTTTATTTCACCATTTCTTGGTTTTGAGAGTAGACATTTGGTATGGGATGTGCAAGTTGAGCTTCTAGTGCAAACTGCAGGTTAGCCATTTTTGTTCTGTAGGCATTTTTGTTCTGTAGGAGCTTAAATTCGCAGCCTGTCGACTGACTTCTAAGTGAATTGGCTCTTTTCACACAGTTGAATTCTCTCCCTCGCTTTGTTGTTCGGTTTTCTCTTTGCTTGGCGGATGTGACCAGTAATTCTCTTAGATGGACATTGCTGAATGTCTCAAATTTGGGTGGCAGAAAGCCCGATTTGCTTAGAATAGTTTGTCTTTAAATCTACTAGACTACTCTAGAGCATTCATCTTTCGTAACTGTTGCCACCTCCTTAGTTCCCTCTCAATACTCTTTCTGTTTATTCTAGAAAAGCCCTCTCAGTTTTACTGCGTCATGCTTTGTATAAGAGCAAAGTTCTTGGGTTTGGGACCTCTTTTGTCTATTTCATGCTTCATGCAAAGAGTTTCCTCCAATTGGGTACTAATTTACTGAAGCGGCTTATAAAATATGATGGTATACCCTGCTCAGTACCTGTGCCCAGTTTGTGTGAGGAATTAATTTTACAGGGAAGTTCTGGGGGCTTGCCAATGCCGCATACTTGTTCATACCTTTTTTGCTATTTTTCAGGAATGTTGATCCTCGACAATGGACTTTATTTTTCACGTAGCGAAGAAAATTTCACAATCACACAGTTTCTACGATATTTTCCCTTTCCAAACATTTAGCTAGCTTCTCGAGCAGTATGAGAGGTTATGTCACCTTATTGTTCTAATCTTTTGTTTGGAACCACCTGCCACTGCCAGTTTTTTAAATTTGCAAACTCTGGAAGGGAAAAGAAAGCTTTTAAGTTTCCCACGCAAAAGGCATTTGATTCTCCTCTAGAAAAAGGAATCTCAATGTATTTCTCTCGCTGACTGGTATTTTTGGTGTTGTACTTTGGACCCCTGGATCAGCCAGCCCCATTTAATTGTTGGCTTTTGGGGTCTCCTTCTTCGTTGCTTGAGATAGGTTCTATTAATTGACATTTCTCATTGAGTTCTAACATTTTATATCGTGAAGAAAAATAGTCTCGACTCACGACTATCGGCTATAGTTGTCATGTATTAGTTTTATAATTTTGTTGGTAATTATTGATTTGAAAGCGAAATAAGGTGATTTGGTCCAACAAAATTGTCCAATTGGTATAATTGTTCAAAGTGTCTTGGGCTTCTGATGTAGTGTAGTCCAAGGGTAATGCAGGATGTGTTTAATGTGTCATGCTATCCTTTGGTAGCCAAGGCATTGGTTTTGAAAATGAATTTTGGTCTTTCCAACAGGTTTATCTGTATGAGACTCAAGGTTGTTGATTTTTTCCTCCTTGAATTTCTTATTTGTTGTGTAAGTACCTGTTTAAGCTTTTGCTATCAAGCTTCCCCCTGATTTCTATATATCTCGTTTGCGCTTTTGCTTTCAAGCTTCCCATGTCTCCATAGAGTTTCATATGCTTTTGCACTTGAGTAAACTGAAGATTTTTTGGAGTAAAGTAAACTGAAGACATTAGGAGGGGGGGGATATCACCGCCCGCAGCGGCTGCGTTGGCTTGCGCTCTCATCCCCCCACGAAGGGATCAGAGTTCGAACCCCAGCGTAGTCGTTAGGGATTCTTAAGTGTGGCGCCGTGGTGGTGGGTCCTGCGCTAGCGTCACCCCAGGTTTACCCCTCCGGCTGTCGGCTGTGCGGGGGGTTCCTGGGTCATCCAAAAAAAAAAAAGACATTAGGGGGAACCTTATCAAACTAATTGCAAATTTTTCTTGAAAGTCATTAAATGAGTTGCTATCATTCTCAGTGGCATAATGTTGCCACGATGTTTCATTGGCCTCATAGGCTTTTGAGCATTCTTATCAGAAGAATACTGTGGAGCGGTGCTTGGAGCAGTCGTTTGGCAAATGCATGTCTGTTCTCTTAGTTAGCCATCTTGGAAGCATTGACTGTATTTTTCCACATGGTAATATTGCTCAATGTTGGATATGTGGTGGTATTAAGTCTGGTGAATCCACCATGATCTATATATTGTTATCAAATTCAAGATTTCTGATATAAAATGTTCTTTTATATGTTGATCTTCATATTAGAGAAAATGCTTTGCTAGTTGCCGCATCTTCTAAGCAGTCCTATATTCAACGTCTTTGCTTTCAGAGAAGGAGAATCTGTGCCTGTATGGATTCCCTAATGAACAGTGGGAAGTTAATTTGCCTGCTGAAGAAGTGCCACCAGAGCTACCTGAGCCTGCACTTGGCATTAACTTTGCAAGGGATGGAATGCAGGAAAAGGACTGGTTATCTCTGGTTGCTGTGCACAGTGATGCATGGTTACTGGCTGTGTCCTTTTATTTTGGTGCTAGATTTGGTTTTGACAAGGTTGACAGGCATGTCTTTCTCGCCAGACCTGTTATAGTACCACTCTTTCAATTTTGACCTTCTTTTAATTCTTATTCTTGCGCAAAAGAACTTGGTTTGTTGCATCATACTGCTTGATTACCATCCATAAACACTATTTGTTGCAGGAAGAACCTGTTTGCCATGATTAATGATCTCCCAACAATATTTGAAGTCGTAACTGGAACTGTCAAGAAACAGACAAAGGAGAAGACATCAGTTTCGAATCACAGTAGCAGCAAGTCCAAGTCTGGCTCAAAAGGGGTAAATGACTCCTGCTTTCTCCTATCACTTTTTTTTTAAAGATCTTTCAAATCCACTAACTTGTAGTGGTTCTTTAAGATTTTTTTCCAAACTTGCTCTGCAACAATTTGTGACTGTTGTTCGGTATTGGTTTTATACTGAATGCGGTTCCCGCTTTGTTTAAGGACAGAAATGTACTATCATTCTATTAAATTATACTATACATCATTGACGGGGTGTGAATATATCCTCTTTTCAAACATATATCTCTATTTTAGCTTGGAAGGTCTAGTTTCTCAAGTACTTCAATTTTCAAGGAAAGTTGTCTGGGTTGTGAGTTGCATTTGTCAGTAATACTGAGTTCTCCATATTCACCTCTTATACTTAGTTTTATCCTTAGTGAATCTGTTGGAAATTTTTTTCAGTTGATACTAATGGTCTTGAAATGTTCTCTAATCTGTCCTTTGTGATGTCGGTATGGTAGTGTCACATCGAGTTTTAGGGATATTTCTTGTTTAGTTTGAAAATCTTGCATAATGTGTACCTTAAGTGAGGGGGAGTTACAATCATGAGAAATTTCAATGGTGTATTGATTTGCTTGTGCGTGGGATGTGTTAGTTTGGTTGTATGTATTACCCTCTTGCTTGGAGTCTTGGGCAATATTTGCTTGAAATAGGTTTGCTATTTGATTATGAAACTGCTTCTAGCTGCTTGAAAAAGTTTGACTCCCAACCCAACTACGAGTGACTTAGAACCCAAAGAAATATGGGATGTTAATTTGTATGAAACTGTATTCCATGATTCGGTATCATTTCATTTGTGGATGTAATCTTTTTACCTGACTCTCACCAACCTTCATTGGAACGAAACAGCGAGGATCAGATTCAGGCAAATTTACAAGGACTATCCAAGCAAAGGATGAAGATGAGGTGGTGGACGGAGAAGATGAAGAAGAGCATGGGGATACTTTGTGTGGGGCCTGTGGGGAGAACTATGCTTCAGACGAGTTCTGGATCTGTTGCGACATGTGCGAGAAGTGGTTCCATGGGAAATGCGTGAAAATTACTCCTGCGAGGGCTGAGCACATCAAGCAGTACAAGTGTCCCTCTTGCAGCAACAAGAGAGTGCGTACTTGATATAGCCGGTGTGGTGTCCATTAGCTCTCTCCCCTCCATCGTAGTTCTGCTAGGTTGGTCTATGCTAATTGTTGTCAGGTCGTCAAGTTTTCATGTCATGCCTGTGCGACGCCACATTGTACCAAACATTTGGTGTTGGAAACCTTCTCCTCGTGGATAACATTTGTGGGTAGCAGGATTTAAGCCTTTACTTAATTCTAAATTAGAAGTTATTTGTACTTTCAGTTGGAAAACAGTTTGTTCTTCCGTTGCATAGCATGTTCTCTCTCTCTCTCTCTCTCTCTCTCTCTCTCTCTCTCTCTCTCTCTCTCTCTCTCTCACATTTTCTGGTGCTGGTTCTCCAATGACAACCTATAGGATGAGGGTGAGAACCCATGTAATTAGCTTCCCTTGTATTAGCGGTGCACTTTTCTTTTCCGAGATTGTCCACGGCACTCATTGTCTTTGAACATTATATGTGCAGGATATGTTATATCTGAAAAACATTGAACTTGGCAAGAAATCTGTATTAAGTTCCGTGTCGATAAATATGGGATAATACTGGATGATAGCAATTCTCTCAACAATAATCGATGGTGCCACTTCCTTCTCTAGATTGCCCTTGGCACTGTTGATACTCATTGCCCTCGAGTTGTTGGAGAAACATAGTGGTGATGGTACATGTGCAAGGCAATGTTTTGGGGGGAAACATGCGAGGGATCTCGTGTACAATTTTGACTTGTGTTGATGAAACACGAAATGGTTCGGCGATGTTCTTAGCATGTTCTAGTAAGTTAGCGTTCATATCTTCCGTTATCGAGCTAGTAGCTTTCTAAGCGGATCGAGTGACACTATGGAAACATCATGCACCCGAAGTGCGTTCGAGAACTCTTGTTTCCACCGAGACAGCGGCAGAGGATGCACTTCAAGTTGACAAGAGGGGTTCTATCATCCGGGATCACGGCATCGGATCGAATTCGGCTTTTAGGGTCAATAAATTAATCGTCACGGGACCATGGCGAATCTTGTGACAAGAGACATGTTAAAATTAACGGAAAAGCAAAGTACCTTATTATCACTTTTTTTGGGGGTAATTAACTTAAATTCGAAGGAAAGGCTGCTTCACAAATTGGTCAAAAGCGGACAGCATTAAGCATAGTGTGGATGCTTTGGTGGATTCATTAAACTAATGTTTGCTTGAAGATCAAAAGCCCTCAGCCATCGGCATTTTTCCCTCGGATTGGCTCTTTGAATGTGATTTATTGTATGCTTCTGCGATCAATCATGGACCACGATTAGCAGGGAGAGAATCCAGTCTTATGCTTGCTTTGCTTGAACTTGTCAGCATTTGGTTGGACGATGGTTTCGTACACAAAAGATCGATCTCTAGCCGCTACCACAGCACACGATGCACGTCTCCGTTCATCTAAGTCGATCATCGCGTGTGAAGTTATCATAACGAATAGAAAGGAACGTTCGTGCGCTTGGCTTTCGTGTTATAGCAAGACCATAACGACTGAGTTTTGGATTGATTGGGGAGATAACACCTTCTCATAAATTGCGTATGCAAATAGAAAAACCCACAAATGTGGATGCTATTTGGTCTTTTGCTGAGATGTGCAAAGAGGATTGATATTCATTGAAAGGAACAACTTCTAAAAAAAATAAAGGATAACTTTGCATCGTAAAACTTATCAAAAAAATACAATTGAATCCTAAAACTTACAAAAAGTGCAATCAAGTCTTAAAACTTGTCGAATTAGCGCAGGAGAGTCCTTCCGGGAATTCCGTCTAATTTAATTAACAGAAAATGTTGACGTGATTTTTTTTTATTGTTTTCTCTCCTACGTGACTTTTTTTATAGTAATTTCTCTTTCCTACATGGCATTGACCATTTTATAACATTAAATATTAAATTAAAATGACATTGTTTTGGCCTAAATCCTAACTCTTTTAATCAAAATCTTAGTTAAATTAAATTAAAAATTAAAAAGGTAATTTTTTACAAAATTTAAAAAAGAAAAAAAGAAATTACTAAATAAAAGTCACGTAGGATAGAAAAAACGATATAAAAAAAAAAACCACGTTAGCATTTTTCGTTAGTCCAATTGGATGAAATAAATGGAATGACTCGATTGCATCAATTTGACCAGTTTTAGGACTTGACTCAATTGCACTTTCGTAACAAATTTTAGAATATTCAGTGCACATATCCAATAAAGAAAGGTTAAAAAAGGCCCACGAAAACCCAAAAGAAATTGAAACAAAATGGGTCTCGCCACATGGCAAAATCACATAAGTGGCATAACTCTTCCCCTACTTGAATTATCGAAAAAAAAAATTATAAACCCGTTTTATTCGGAATCATTTTCATTGGTAGCAAGGGTACATTTTCGACGATCGAAGAGATTATATCTTAAATTTTTCCTGGAAGTCATTAAATGAGCTGCTATCATTCTCATTTCTCAGTGACATAACGTTGCCACGATGTTTCATTGGCCTCATAGGCTTTTGAGCATTCTCATCAGAAGAATACTGTGGAGCGGTGCTTGGAGCAGTCATTTGGCAACTGCATGTCTGTTCTCTTAGTTAGCCATCTTAGAAGCATTGACTGTATTTTCCACGTGGTAATATTGCTTAATGTTGGATATGTGGCGGTATTAAGTCTGGTGAATCCACCATGATATACATATTGTAATCAAATTCAAGACGATGAATATAGGGCTGCTGAAGTGCCGCCAGAGCTACCTGAGCCTGCACTTGGCATTAACTTTGCAAGGGATAGAATGCAAGAAAAGGACTGGTTATCTCTGGTTGCTGTGCACTGTGATGCATGGTTACTGGCTGTGGCCTTTAATTTGGTGCTAGATTGGGTTTTGACAAGGTTGTTAGGCATGTCTTTCTCCCCAGACCTGTTAGAGTACCACTCTTTCAATATTGAGCTTCTTTTATTTCTTAGTCTTGCGCGAAAGAACTTGGTTTGTTGCATCATATTGCTTGTTTACCATCCATAAACACTATTTGTTGCAGGAAGAACCTGTTCACCATGATTAATGATCTCCCAACAATATTTGAAGTCGCAACTGGAACTGTCACGAAAAGACGAAGGAGAAGACATCGGTTTCAATCACAGAAGCAGCAAGTCCAAGTCTGGCTCAAAAGGGGTAAATGACTCCTGCTTTCTCCCATCACGTTTTATAAAGATCTTTCAAATCCACTAACTCGTAGTGGTTCTTTAAGATTTTTTTCCGAACTTGTTCTGCAACAATTTGTTGCTTATTGTGTGGTATTGGTTTTATACTGAATGTGGTTCCCGCTTAGTTTGAGAAGGACAGAAACGTACTGTCATTCTATTAAATTATACTATATATCATTGACGAGGTGTAAATATATCCTCTTTTCAAACATATATCTCTATTTTAGCTTGGAAGGTCTAGTTTCTCAAGTACTTCAATTTTCAAGGAAAGTTGTCTGGGTTGTGAGTTGCATCTGTCAGTAATACTGAGTTCTCCGTATTCACCTCTTATACTTAGTTTTACCCTTAGTGAATCTGTTGGAAATTTTCTTCAGTTGATGCTAATGGTCTTGAAATGTTCTCTAATCTGTTCTTTGCGATGTCTGTATGGTAGTGTCACATCGAGTTTTGGGGATATTTCTCGTTTAGTTTGAAAATGTTGCATTATGTGTACCTTAAGAGAGGGGGCGTTGCAATCATGAGAAATTTCAATGGTATATTGATTTGCTTGTGCGCGGGATGTGTTGGTTTGGTTGTAAGTATTACCCTCTTGCTTGTGAGTCTTGGGCAGTATTTGCTTGAAATAGGTTTACTATTTGATTAATTATGAAACTGCTTCTAGCTGCTAGAAAAAGTTGCCTCCTGTTTACACCAAAAAGTGGTAAAAAATCATGGAAATAGGCATCGGGAGCTTTGGCGTCGGTAATCATGGAAATAGGCATCGGGAGCTTCGGCGTCGGTAACTTACCGATAGTTCGCAACTTACCGATAGTGGGTGAGTTGAGAATCGGCATCAGCAACTTACCGATAGTTAGATGTCAATAACAAAACTGCTTATGGATAAGGGTGGTTATTTGAACGTGGAGAGTGCCTAGAAAATAGGAAGATAATAACCACCGTTAGGAAGTTACTTTTTATTTAAAATTTAAAGTTTGTAAATGCTTGTACGGGATTATAAATATCCCAAGTTTGTATTTTAAAGGCCCCCCCAAAAAATCAACAACAGAACTCACGTTCTTTATCAGTTTGTCTTTCTTTTATCTTTACATTTCCTGCACTCGTACCTTTACGTTTGGCCAAGGCCATTATTTTCCTGCAATTTACAAGCTTTAATTCTTTAGGAGTAGTTCTAATCCTCAGATTCACGTCGCCGAGTCGTCCTCCGATATGAATCTTCATTCTTGGTGCTTCGTCGTCGAGTCAAATCCCAGCGTAGTACCGCCGCTCTTTCAAGCTTCGTCCTCGAGTCAAATTCCGTCGAAGTTTGTTTCGATAGTACTTCCTAAACTTTTCCGTCGAGTCAAACTCCAGTTTGGTTTAGGTTTATACAATTCCACGTTGATTTTTATGATCGCTTGGATATTTCCTGTCAAATCACCACAGAACCCGTCCTTCAATTAAAAGCCGAAGATCCATTTTCGGTGTTTGTTTCCTTACGGATTAAATTACGGAGAAACAAATTGGCACGCCCAGTGGGACAAATGTGGCTGATTCGAGGAAATATGAAGATGGATATGAAGAGGCCGATCCCCATTCTTTGCAGTTGGGTCAAACCGCTTTTGTGACCCGTGAATCTCCTTGCCACTGGAACAATGATGCGGTCGTATACAGGAACCCAGAATAGGACGCTGAGGGTGACGAAGATAGAGAGAGAGGCTGCTGGAATTTTGAAGCTAGATTTTCCAACGTGAGGGTCCATAGTATAGCCTTGTAAAACAAACAAGGTACCCATCTGGTTGTACACAGTGGAAAAGACGATTCCGGTGGCCCATACAGGAAGCAGCCCAGCTTTGTCAAAGAAACTCAAATCATGGGTATGATCAAGCTTGCGGCTTCCTTTGATTACAGACTCGGCGTCTGCAGTCTCATACAGGAGAGACTTGTCAACTGGTACTTCCACTCGATATTTTCTGAAGGATGCCACCACCACTTGACAGAGACGCGTGAGGGGGCTCCCTCCAGGCTTTTGGTTACGATAAAGATCCTGACCATCATGGTGGTGTTCTGGGTTATCATCTGCATAATTGGTGGAACAAGTAACGAGAAGGAGGTATGAGGAATCGGCTTTTGTCAAGTAGCAGAAAAGTTACCGATGCCAGGGGGCAAATTCAGCTTTTGTCAAGTAGCAGAAAAGTTACCGATGCCAGGGGCAGATTCAACTTCTATCAAGTAGCAGAAGTGTTACGGGGCACCTAAAGGCCATTAGTTAAAAGAATCGAATGATTGGTAAATCATTCAATTCTTTTAAGGGGGCATCTGTTTACACCAAAAAGTGGTAAAAAATCATGGAAATAGGCATCGGGAGCTTTGGCGTCGGTAATCATGGAAATAGGCATCGGGAGCTTCGGCATCGGTAACTTACCGATAGTTCGCAACTTACCGATAGTGGGTGAGTTGAGAATCGGCATCAGCAACTTACCGATAGTTAGATGTCAATAACAAAACTGCTTATGGATAAGGGTGGTTATTTGAACGTGGAGAGTGCCTAGAAAATAGGAAGATAATAACCACCGTTAGGAAGTTACTTTTTATTTAAAATTTAAAGTTTGTAAACGCTTGTACGGGATTATAAATATCCCAAGTTTGTATTTTAAAGGCCCCCCCAAAAAATCAACAACAGAACTCACGTTCTTTATCAGTTTGTCTTTCTTTTATCTTTACATTTCCTGCACTCGTACCTTTACATTTGGCCAAGGCCATTATTTTCCTGCAATTTACAAGCTTTAATTCTTTAGGAGTAGTTCTAATCCTCAGATTCACGTCGCCGAGTCGTCCTCCGATATGAATCTTCATCCTTGGTGCTTCGTCGTCGAGTCAAATCCCGGCGTAGTACCGCCGCTCTTTCAAGCTTCGTCCTCGAGTCAAATTCCGTCGAAGTTTGTTTCGATAGTACTTCCTAAACTTTTCCGTCGAGTCAAACTCCGGTTTGGTTTAGGTTTATACAATTCCACGTTGATTTTTATGATCGCTTGGATATTTCTGTCAAATCACCACAGAACCCGTCCTTCAATTAAAAGCCGAAGATCCATTTTCGGTGTTTGTTTCCTTACGGATTAAATTACGGAGAAACACCTCCCAACCCAACTATGAGTGACTTAGAACCCAAAGAAATATGGGATGTTAATATATGAAACTGTATTCCATGATTCAGTATCATTTCATCTGTCGATGTAAACTTTTTACCTGACTCTCACCAACCTTCTTTGGAACGAAACAGCGAGGATCAGATTCAGGCAAATTTACAAGGACTATCCAAGCAAAGGATGAAGATGAGGTGGTGGACGGAGAAGATGAAGAAGAGCATGGGGATACTTTGTGTAGGGCCTGTGGGGAGAACTATGCTTCAGACGAGTTCTGGATCTGTTGCGACATCTGCGAGAAGTGGTTCCATGAGAAATGAGTGAAAATTACTCCTGCGAGGGCTGAGCACATCAAGCAGTACAAGTGTCCCTCTTGCAGCAACAAGAGAGCGCGCACTTGATATAGCCGGTGCCGTGCCCATAAGCACTCTCCCCTTCATAGTAGTTCTGTTAGGTTGGTCTATGCTAATTGTTCTCGGGTCGTCAAGTTTTCACATCATGCCTGCGCGACGCCACATTGTACCAAACATTTGGTGTTGGGAACCTTCTCGTCGGGGATAACATTTGTAGGTAGCAGGATTTAAGCCTTCACTTAATTCTAAATTAGGAGTTATTTGTACTTTCAGTTGGAAAACAGTTTGTTCTTCCATTGCGTAACATGTTCTCCTTCTCTCTCTCATTTTCTGGTGCTGGTTCTCCAATGACAACCTGTAGGATGAGGTGCGAACCCACGTAATTAGCTTCCCTTGTATCGGCGGTGCACTTTTCTTTTCCGAGATTGTCCATGGCACTCACTGTCTTTGAACATTATATGTGCGCAGGACATGTTATATCTGAAAAACATTAAACTTGGCAAGGGATCTGTATTAAGTCTTGTGTCGATAAATATGGGACGATACTCGGTGGCAGTAATTCTCTCAACAATGGTCGAGGGTGCCACTTCCTTCTCTAGATCGCCCTTGGCACTGTTGGTACTCATTGCCCTCGCTTTGTTGGAGAAACATAGTGGTGATGGTACATGTGCAAGACATGTTTTGGTGGGAAACATGCGAGGGATCTCGTGCACATTTTTGACTTTGTGTTGAGGAAACACGAAATGGTTCAGGTGGTTGTAGTCTTCTTAACATGTCGGTGATGTTCTTAGCATGTTCTAGTAAGTTAGCGTTTGTATCTTCCGTTATCGAGCTAGTAGCTTTCTAAGCAGATCGAGTGACACTATCGAAACATCATGCACCCGAGGTGCATTCAAGAACTCTCGTTTCCCTTGAGACACAACGGCGGATGATGCATTTCAAGTTGACAAGAGGGGTTCTATTGTCCGGGATCACGGCATCGGATCGAATTCGCCTTTTAGGGTCAATAAATTAATCGTCACGGGACCATAGCGAATCTCGTGCCAAGAGACATGTTAAAATTAACGACAAAAACCAAAGAAGCTTATCATCACTTTTTCGGGGGTAATCAACTTAAATTTGAAGCAAAGGCTGCTTCACAAATTGGTGAAAAGCGGACAGCATTAAGCATAGTGTGGATGCTTTGGTGGATTCATTAAACTAATGTTTGCTTGAAGATCAAAAGCCCTCAGCCATCGGCATTTTTCACTCGGATTGGCTCTTTGAATGTGATTTATTGTATGCTTCTGCGATCAATCGTGGACCACGATTAGCAGGGAGAGAATCCAGTCTTATGCTTGCTTAGCTTGAACTTGTCATCTTTTGGTTGGACGAGGGTTTCGTACACAAAAGATCGATCTCTAGCCACTACCATAGCGCCCGATGCGCGTCTGCGTTCATCTAAGTCGATCATCACATGTGAAGCTATCATAACGAACAGAAGTAAGCATGATGATTTTGGTAGATGGGAATGTCGTGCGCGTGGCTTTCGTGTTATGGCAAGACAATAACGACTGAGTTTTAGATTGATTAGGGGAGCTAGCACCATCTCATAAATTGCGTATGCAAATAGAAGAAACCCACAAATGTGGATGCTCTTTTGGTCTTTTGCTGAGATGTCCAAAGAGGAGTGATATTCATGGAAAGGAACAACTAAAGAAAAAAGAAGAAATAAGTGCATTAAAAGTCTTAAAATTTATCAATAAAGTGTAATTGAATACCAAAACTTACAAAAAGTGTAATCAATAGCTAAAACTTGTCGAATTAGTGCAAGCAAGGCCTTTTGTGAACTCCGTCTAATTAGATTAACGGAAATATTGACATGGTTTTTTTTTTCTCTCTCTCCTATGTGACTTGTTTTATTATTAATTTATCTTTCCTACGTGGCATTGACCTTACTAAAACATTAAATATTAAATTAAAATGAGGCCGTTTTGGCCTAAAACCTAACTCTTTTAACCAAAATCTTAGTTAAATTAAATTAAAAAATAAAAAGGTAATTTTTAAAAAAACACAAAAAAGAAAAAAAGAAGGTGACGATGGGGGGGTCGTAGAGGCCCTGCCAATTTTAATTTAAAAAATGGGTTAATACCATGAAAAAACCCCAAACTGGAACACACGTGGTAAATTTACCCCAAACTAATCTTTTGATCACCAAAAACCCCAAACTGGTACACATGTGACAAATTTACAATCCATTAGTTTATGTTAAATTTGACCGTCAAATTGCCAAGTTGGATAACATGTGGCAGTTGACGGGCATACCGGTTTGGAGTTTTACCCCTCCATTTGTCACAGGTTTACCAGTTTGTGATTTTTTGTGATATTAATCTAATTTAACGGAGAGTAAATTTGTCACAAGTGTACTAGTTTGGGGTAAATTTATCAAAGATTTACCAGTTTAGGGTTTTTGTTGGTAAAAAAATTAGTTCGAGATAAATTTGTCACATGTGTACTAGTTTTGGATTTTTCGTGATATTAACCCTTAAAAAATTAGGATTTAGGCCAAAATGACGTTGTATTAGTCTTATAGTTCATGTTTTACTAAGGTCAATGTCACGTAGGCAATAGAAATTACTAAATAAAAGTCACGTAGGATAGAGAAAATGATAATAAAAAAAATAGCCACGTCAATATTTTCTGTTAGTCCAATTGGATAAAGTTAACGGAAGGACTCGATTGCAATAATTTGACCAGTTTTGGGACTTGATTGCACGAATTTGATAAATTTTAAGACTCAATTATATTTTCGTAACAAGTTTTAGGGTTTTCAGTGCACATATCCATAAAAGAAAGGTTAAAAGAGGCCCACAAAAACCCAAAAGAAATTGAAACAAAATGGGTCTCGACACTCGGCAAAATCACAGAAGTGGCATAACTCTTCCCCTACTTGAATTATCTTAAAAAAAATTATAAACCCGTTTTATTCGGAATCGTTTTTATTGGTAGCAAGAGTACATTTTCCACGATCGAAGATAATATATCTCAAATTCGATCCGGCATGAGTACACAAAGTCGCAATAATTCGCTCATCGTGTGATTTGACCCCACTTCTTAAAAAAATGAACTGAGGGGTTGGAATAAGCACATTTAAATATTCCTTAAAACTTCGTGGGATCCCCTCCCCACTTCACATGGGAAGGCCCTCCTTTCGGCCCCCGTTAGTAGGATCGAAACTAATGGCATAAGATCATGTCGACAGTACTACGATTTTATAAAGGGCGATACCATTCGCACGACGAAAATGACAAGAAAGAAGAAAAGGAATACCGAAAATTCGAGTGGCCGAAACTGAAGCGTCTTCTTTCCAAATGGCGTGAATCATACGACAATCTGTCCGCGTCTCTTCTTCTTTTCCGAGACATTGAGCGGGAGCCTTTCGTTCATGGGCGAGAGACACACGCTGCGACTGGGAGTGACCGCAGTCTCTTTTGTCCTGAGCGGACCACGCATTCCTCAGTCAAGCAAAATGAGGTGCACGAACGAGGAAATGTGAAAGCGACGACTATATTTCTTTCGTCGGGTTGAGTACTTGGAAGGTGCATGCCTTACGGTTGGTGAGGTCGGTCAAACGTTTAAAAGATAATCTAGTACCGGGGCCACTTGCCTAGAAACATGAACAGTCTTTAGAAAATTGGAAGATGCTTTCAGCTCGAGCTGCTGACTCTGATAAGAAGTAGTCGATTCTTGACGAGTTTGGGCTCAGCGCGATGTACTTGCCTTGGCATTGTCGTTTATCCGGTATAAACGTTTGACGGCCGGCAGCTACATTGGCTACGGAATGTTGAGCTTGAGCCGTAACTACTCCGTATTGTCCTCGACCCGAATGTTCGAGGTTGGCAAGCACGTCACTGTCACCATACGAGGGATATCGTAATGCGTGATTAAGCAAGTCTCGCGACATGGAAGTCCCGTGAAAGAGACTGTCTGAAGAATTGCAAAAGCAGGAAAGTTTATAATATATAGACAAATCAAACCAAGATAGTTTCGCCCCTCAAGTTTCCACAACCTAAGTGTCATTTACTTAGAATTGAGTCAAACAAGTAATCAACCCAGACATAATGTAACTCCCATTAATGTGTACTAGTCCAAGAGTACACCTAGGTATTGGTCGAGTGAAGAACGGTGGAAGGCCGGGGTTAATGAGGAATCATTGTGTTTTTCATGATCTAGTCCTTAAGGTTATGAAGAGCCAAATCTTCAGCTTGAGGCTGTTATGAAAGCGAAACTCCAAGACCGTACGGACGATTTTCCGATGTTGAGATTGAGAGATACATCTTGAGCCGATTTAAAAATGAGTAATTCATGTTGAGTTACAGATATTACAAGTCATATCTCACGGTAGTCATGAACGGTGGTCAATCTAATCATTAGGGTCGGTTCATGCTCAAGCCGCAATTTCTAAAACCAAAGTAGCGATTATTACACGGTCTACTGACGACCATGGACCGATATTATCCAAACGACCGATCATCCGAACTTCGTCGTGGGACTTTCAGGACCGATGATCAACGAGAATTCGGCCTGAATGGTCTACAGACCCACCAAAGAAACCACGGGGAAGCTTCAAGAAGCTAAGAACTTCCGTGCACCTCGTGTGCGTTTGTCATCTCGCATGGCATGGATCGCATGGCCAATGTCTTGGACCGAATGGAGAGTGTGGCAATGTCTTCTCGAGTCAAACTTGTGTCTGCCCTCAACCTAACCAACGCAGGCCCCAATCTTGAAGGATAATACCCCAGAAATTTAATGTAACTTTCCACTCAATTTCCAAGCAAAGCCCTCGATTCCCACTCACACAATTTCTCACCTCCTTTCTCTCGTGACTTGGCCCCATTGACGCAGCCCTTTCCCACTTACCGACTCTGTCTCTCTGTCTCTCTCTACGTTTCACTACTATATAAATACCCTTCCCTCGCTCACCACTTCCCTCCCAAACTCAAAGCAAGAAGCAAATCTCACTCACTCACCCAAGAAGTGAAAAGGCCCATTTCCACCTTGATCTTGTTTTCCATCTCAAATCTCTTTGCCTTCTTATTCTTTGTAACATGGCCACTTGTGTTGGAAATGCCTGTGCCAACGAGACCCTCGTTGTCCCTTTTGTGCCAACCCCAGTCCATTGGAACAAGGCTGCTCAATCCCTCCAATGCACCCACTTTGAGGAGGTCGTGAACATGGTGTCCCAATTTGAGGACGCCGAGTTAGTTGACATCCAGGGCACGACCCTCTCCGTGGCCCAGGTCACCGCCGTGGCCCGGCGGAACGAGGTCGAGGTGCAGCTCAACGAGGTTGCGGCCCGGGACCGCGTCTCGAGGAGCGCCGATTGGGTCGCCGAGAACATCGCTTGCGGCCGGGACATCTACGGTGTCACCACAGGCTTCGGCGCCACGAGCCACCGGAGGACCAGCAAGACCTCGGACCTGCAGACCGAGCTCATCCGGTTCCTCAATGCCGGGGTGATCGGGAGAGAGAATCTCCCGCCCAGTTACGCCAAGGCGGCCATGCTGGTGCGGGCAAACACGCTCATGCAGGGCTATTCAGGCATCCGGTGGGAGATACTTGACGCGATGGCCAAGCTCATGAACCAGAACTTGATCCCCAAGTTGCCCTTGAGAGGCACCATCACCGCCTCAGGCGATCTTGTGCCGTTGTCTTACATTGCCGGATTATTGACCGGCAGGCATAATTCAAAGGTTGTCACTCCAGAAGGAGAAGAGATTTCGGCGGTCGAAGCATTGAGGAGAGCCGGAATTTCAGGCCCATTCGAGCTGCAAGCAAAAGAAGGCTTGGCTCTTGTGAACGGGACCGCCGTCGGGTCAGCAGTGGCTGCCACGGTCTGCTTCGATGCCAACATTTTGGCCCTCTTGGCAGAGACTCTCTCCGCCATGTTCTGTGAAGCAATGCACGGAAAGCCCGAATTTACAGACCCTCTCACTCACCTGCTCAAGCACCATCCAGGCCAGATCGAATCAGCCGCCCTCATGGAATACCTCCTAAACGGAAGTGACTACATGAAAGAGGCGACGCTCCGCCACGAGAAAGACCCGCTCACGAAGCCAAAGCAGGACCGCTACGCACTTCGAACTTCTCCTCAGTGGCTTGGGCCGCAAGTCGAAGTTATTCGCGCCGCAACTCACTCTATTGAGAGGGAAATCAATTCCGTCAACGACAATCCGCTGATCGATGTTGCCCGCAATCTCGCCCTCCATGGAGGGAACTTCCAGGGCACTCCAATTGGTGTCTCTATGGACAATCTCCGGATCGCCGTGGCTGCAATAGGAAAGCTCTTGTTTGCGCAATTCTCTGAGCTTGTCTGCGACTACTTCAACAACGGGTTGCCTTCAAATTTGAGCGCGGGGCCTAATCCCAGCCTCGACTATGGCCTCAAAGGTGCGGAAATCGCCATGGCGGCTTACTGCTCCGAGCTCCAATACTTGGCGAATCCTGTCACAACGCACGTGCAAAGCGCGGAACAACACAACCAGGATGTGAACTCTCTCGGCCTAATTTCAGCACGAAAAAGTGCAGAAGCCATCGATATCCTGAAGCTCATGTCTGCGACTTACATGGTGGCAATTTGTCAGGCAATTGACCTGAGGCACCTGGAGGAGAACATGAGAGAGGCCGTGAAACGCACGGTCCTCCAAGCAGTGAGGAAAACACTTTACATATCAGAAGACGGCTTGCTGCTCGAATCGCGATTCTGCGAGAAAGAGCTCTTGCAGGTCGTTGAACATGAGTCCATCTTCTCCTATATAGACGACCCTGGGAATCCTTCGTACGTTCTATTGCCCAAACTGCAAGAAGTACTTGTCAAGAGAGCTCTCAAAGACCCAAAGGCTGAAGATGCAAGTGAGAACGGATACTCGATCTTCAAGCGGATCCCGCTATTTATCGAGGAACTGAAAGCAAGGCTTGAGGAAGAGGTGCCGAGAGCGAGGGAGAGGTTCGACAACGGGGAATTTGGCATCGAGAATAGGATCGAGAACTGCAGGACTTATCCTGTATACAGGTTTGTGAGGAGTGACATGAGGACTCAGCTTCTGAGCGGTTCAAAGAAAGTGAGCCCAGGAGAGGAAATAGAGAAGGTGTACGAGGCCATCAATGAAGGAAAACTAGGAGATGTTCTGATGCAATGCTTCCAGAATTGCAGTGCATGAACTTGCTGGTTCTTGAAGTAGATCAAGTTGTATGCATCAGGATTTACGAGCTCTTTTTTTTTTTTCCTTGTTTCTTTTTTCTTTCTTTTCTTAAAGTATTAATATGTGTGGTCTGTAATGATGGAGGACATAATGAAAGTACAAAATCTATACACATCTATCAATCAGTAAGTGGAAGAGGACAAGAAAGGCTGGTCTCCAATGTGCTGATCCAATTCAAGCTTTTTGCAGTGAATCAATGGCATGCCATGCCACAACAATTGCTATACATGTCACAGTGAATCTGTCACTTGGTCATCTGTGGTATTTTCCCAGCACCCAAAAATCTGCGGCATTTATAAGAATCTAAACTGAAAACTTGACCTTACTGAAGATATCGATGTCTGGCTTGTCGTATTAATGAAATATCCAGCTTAAAAAAGCAGTTGAATTAGCTGAAAACCAATCGGCAAGAAAAGATAACCCATAAAAAGGAAACGAAATGGACAAGGCAAGAATGGACATGGGCCATCCTCACCTTTTTTTCTCTTATCTAGTAAGTGGGAGAGGCTGTTCTGCGCCGCCGTTTGCTGTACGTGAACATGGAACTCACGCTTTGTTCTTGCTTAATACTCGATCTTTTTCTTCTTGCATTTTAGGGTAACTTTCTAGGACAAATTTCGAAGTAATTAGACATAGTTCCGGCCTGATTTCATCTACAATATTAACTGTTTTGAGAATTATAACACGGTGTGACCTAGAATGACGGTCACTGCTTTTGTGTTTTATTCTTCTGTCGCATTGACAATGAACTCATGCTTACAAACTTTGTCACTGCACCTTATCGATTCATAATAGATAATGCAAGAAAAATGATCATTCATTATGTAGATCAGATCCAGATTATTTTTGGTCTTGTCCTACTTTAACTCTCAATTCAATCTCAGATTTTTGCCCTACCTCTTAGTCTTTGCAGAGCGTGGGAGTTGAATCCCACACCTGAAACTAAACGTCCTCATCTCCAATCCCCCTTGAAAAGATGGGGATTCGAAGTCCCCACCTCTCCCTTTTCACGTGGGAAGGATGGCCTGGGGCAAACCCAATGGCAGATCCTATTATGAGTTAGAGAAAAATGACAAATTTTGGTGATTGTAAGGATTCTCTAGTCTTACGGAGTAAGAAAAAGGAAGAACAAGAAGTCTCCTAGTTCCTCTAGATTACATAGTTAGGCTTGGAGTCCTGATTATAAAACCCAGCCCAATTGCTTAAAACATTGCAAAGCCAACATACAAGCCTCGTTGCTTAAGTTTTGCAGGTGACCAGCCTCTCAGTTTCCCGCGTGATTCTCAACTTCTCACAGCCCAAGGGGTTTGCTCCCCATGACATCTCCGTCCCTCAGTCTCGGCCATCTCTCTGCAAGCAGCACTGATCACCGTGGCCGGTTTCGCCATGGAATACAAGTAGGAGTGTGCTTTAAGGCAAGTACACCAGCATCGTATTGTGCTTGTGACGACCTAGACCCAAGGCGGCGGGCGCAGGATGAGGGATGGCAGGGGAGGCCGCCTCTACCTTGGACGTGCGCAGGGCGAGGCTAAGCGCATGTCTCATGTCCCACATCGCGTAAGGAGAGAGCCTTGGCCTTGCTTATAAGGCTTTAGGAGCCTTAACCTAGTACGATGCGTTTTAAATCCGTGATGGCTCCGGCCCAAAGTGGACAATATCGTGCTAAGGTGGGTCCTCGGGTCGTTACAAATGGTATCAAAGCCAACTCCCGACAGCATGTGGGGCCACAGCGAGGGCGCTGTGCCCGTAAGGGGGGAGAATGTGACGACATAGACCCAAGGCGGCGGGCGCAGGATGAGAGATGGCAGGGGAGGCTACGCCTCTACCTTGGACGTGCGCAGGGCAAGGCTAAGCGCATGTCTCCTATCCCACATCGCCTAGGGAGAGAGCCTTGGCCTTGCTTATAAGGCTTGAGGAGCCTTAACCTAGTACGACGCGTTGCGTTTTAAATCCTTACGGGCTCCGGCCCAAAGCGGACAATATCGTGCTAAGGTGGGTCCTCGGATCGTTACAGTGCCGACACTAGTACTTGTGGAAAACTGCTGAGTCCCTCTCCAGGTAACATGGCTTCTCGGTTCTCTTTATTGTCATCGTTGTTGTTCTTTTTAAATCTTGAGTCTTTTTCGAGTTCGGTTCACTAATGTTGAAGAGAATCTGCTTCTGACTATGCTACATGCTCTGCTTCTTTAGTGATCGAGGAAAGTGAAGACTCTTCAGAAATTTCTAAGAAGAAGAAGAAAAAGAAAGACAAGGAAAAGGAGAAGAAAGCGGCAGCGGCAAGAGCTATCGAAGAAGAAAATCAAGAAAACAAAGGTCAGTGCCATCAGAAAAGTGCCGAAGCATGCGAGAGAGGTGCAGGAGGCGCTTGCTAGATTCAAGGAGGTCGTGGAGAGAAGGAAAAGAGAAGAACAGAAGAGACTGAGGAAGGAGGAAGAGGAGTAGCGTAGGCAATTGGAACTCGAGAGGCAAGCAGAGGAGGCTAAGTGAAGGAGAAAAGAGGAAAAGCTGGCCTGAAGCCGGAAATAACTTCATATGCATGAAAGTTATATCTTATTTACAAGTGTACATACAATAGCTACTGCTGTAGCCTGTTGGAGAAATCGGAAATAATTACGCGAAAGACAAAAATGGTGCTTGAGTTGATATGAGTCAATAGCGCGAGAAGGATCAACATTATTGAGGCAGGGAAGTTCTCTCTCTTGTCCCTCACTTCTAATGTGTCATCTGGACCTGGCTTAGCTTCAGTTCAATATCGTCATACCCCATTTGAGGTATCGCTGTTTTGAGACTTGCAAATTTGCATTGTCGAACTGAGTCGATACTGATTTCTACAGTTTGAGCAATCAAGAGAGTTCATCAAATTGTCTGCAAACCAGTCCAACCGTCACGTACACTTTTGTTCTTTTCACCTATTCTTTCCAAGGACTAAATTACTAGAAGAACACAGAAACTTTGATCTTCTTGCACTTGCTTGAGGATTTGCATATCCTTATCCTATTTCATCCATTTAGGCACCTTCGGCGACTGAATGCATAACTACAGGTACAGTTCAGAGCATGATCTGCCGGCAGATTATTCAAAGATAATCTCATGAATTTGGTGCACAGCTTTATGTTCAATTAGCTAATCTTCTATCTCTCCCCTTTTGGACAGGTTGGTTACTACAGTTTGTATTCTGCGGGGAGAGTTCATTGATATCGGTCAGATCGCCTCTATTGAAAACAATCATAAACCCGTTTGACACTGCCAAGAAAGGCCAGAAGGTGGCCATTAAGGTACACTGTCATCTTCTTTGTAGTATCGGTTTGTGGTCATTCGGGGAAGATAAACATTCTTACCCGAATTGCATGCTGTTCCCCTTCCCAGATCGTCAGCGCAAATTGCCAAAGAAGCACTGAAAGATGTACACCAGTCATTTCGACTCATTAGATGAGCTAGTCGGTCACGTTCAGAGGAGGTCGATCGACATCCTCGAGGCGAACTGCCGGGTAGACAAATCTTTGATTAATTAGAACATGGCTTCACAGCTCTTCAATCTGAATTTGACACACGCCTGTGACTTAACTTAGCTCCTATAGGTCCAAGGTGACTTGAAGCTGAAGACCCTCTTTCAAAACCCACTAGACTCCACTTGCCAACAGCTTGTGCAGATCACCAACTTCTGAATGCAACTTCTCGAGTCTCTTTCATCCAACAACCGTGTTGACCAAGAAAAACTCAAAACTCAAGAGTCAAGAAAAGTTCCGAGCGTTTTCTTTCACCCTTTTCAGGGAAGAAAATCGATTGCTTAAGCACTAAACCTTCTCACCTTGCTCAAGAGAAGCACAATGCTTGTTGCTTGCACACCGGCAAGTGTTCGCCGGATTCAATTAGGACGACGGCAACCTTCGCGAACCGCCCCGGCGGCGACAACATTATGTCCAATGTAATTACGTCGAAAGGGAATGTTTTAAATAATAAATCATTCTTAGGCTCAGCTAATCCTTTGACCATGAGAAAGAGAAACACTCAACTACTCCACAGCATGTCGTGTATTTAAATAAACGATCATGCATTTAGAATAATTACTTTATAATCGGTCGGTGGTTATGATAAATCCAAGGGTTCCAGTGATTTTCTTCGGATGAAAAATTATAAAAGGTGACAGTTAGAATAAGCTTCTCTAATTTAAATGTTAGTATTAGCGCAAATTTCACTTTTTAGGTCCATGGTCTTCCGGGTAGTCGAACTTTTTGTGGTCGAATTGTGAAAGAAATTGATTTTAAGAGAGATTCTAATTCCCTTATGTGTCTGTCCTATGCAAAAGTATCAAGTGACAATTTGGATTATAAGCAAATCACACGCGGGCTATCGAATTGTCGAATGGAGGGCGTATCTAATCGAATTGTATGCTATCTTCTAATTACGTCTTTCGAAAATTGTGCAAAAATATTTATCACTCCTCTGGGGTCGATACAATTAATTGGAGCATTGGGATATTTCAAGTTTTTCGAAATTGGAGATTGCCCGGTCAAATCTATACGCGCTCTGAATCAGGGCCGTCTAGGCAGGTCAAAAGTATGGAACTTAACCGGTTCATGCGCTTAACGGGGTATTTCACGAGTATCAGGTAGCCTGGTCTCAAGCGCGCGTGTCCCGAATTATTAAAAAAATTACGTGAAAATATGGTGCGGTAAATATGAAAATTTATATAAAAAATCTGGATGCGAATACGGGAGTGGTCCTTCCAACCGACCCACTCAACGAATCTGGTTGGAAATTTTCTTTGTCCTAATAAACTCGTATAGCCTGTCAGAATTCCCTTCCATCGCAGCCGTTCAATAACGTATGCAACGATCAGAGAAATGAAAAACCAACGGCCAAGATCGCAGATCACTAAGACCAGGCGCAGGAAGTCAACTCAACTCCGCGTGGGAAGCTTCTGAGAAGCGTTTGACTCAAGCGAAAGAAATCATAAACCGATACACATGTCTTAAGCAAAAGGTAACATCTCAAATTAATACACCCGTCAATTATCACGTGTCATCTAATTCAGTAATTTAACTGTAAAATTTAACGGAAACTAACGGAGAGTAAAATTATCACAGATGTACCAATTTGAAGTTTTTCATGGTTAAAAAATTAGTTAAGGGTAAATTTATCACAAATATACCGATTAGAATTTTTTTATGGTATTAACCCTTTGGATTATAAGCAAATCACATTCGATTTACGATTTTTTTATTTTTTTTCCGATCGAAAAAAAAAAAGAATCAATATTTAGTTACATCGTTTATTCAATAAAAATTTTGCCGACAATTCGCCACACTTAAAGCGAAAATCACACACGGGCTATCGAATTGTCGAATGGTGGGTATGGTTGGTCGAATTGTCCTCTAACTTCTCATCTTTCGAAAATTGTACAAAAATCTTTATTACTCCTCGAGGGCTGGGACAATTAAATTGGGATAAGAGATTGTGTCCGTTCAAATCTTACCAATTATACACATACCGCTCTGAATCAGAGCCATCTAGACAGATCGAAGGTATGAACTTAATCGATTCATATACTTGACGGGATATCTCACGAGTCACGAGCACCAGGTCGCGTGTTCCCTGAATTATTAAAAAATATTCGCGAAAATACGGTGCCGCAAATATGAAAATTCATATAAAAAAAAAAAGGAAAAACACTGGATCCGAGAACGATATCTTGTCGATAAAGAACTTCCATCCGCGCGTTCAATCCAACCACTCAAATTGCAAGGTCAGAATTCCATTCCATCGCAGCCGTTCAATGACGTACGCGACGATCAGAGCTACGCAAGACCAACGGCCAAGATCACGAAGACCGGGAACGGCAAAGTCAACTCAACTCCGCGTGCGGAGCTTTCTCCTTCCTGAAAAGCGTTTGGCTCAAGCAAATAACATGTTTCACGGACTTTAATGATTGACCTCGTTGATTTTCCAAGAAACGATGATGGGCAACCCACCCAATTCCTGATCCCACAGTCCCTGCCGGCCGCGTTCTTTCCACACTTCATTGACTTCACATAGAAGCAGACCAGAACGAGCTCCCCGTGAACTGAAACGGGGTCCTTCAGTTCTTGATCCAATCATGCATGCAGAGCGAGAGATGGAGGAGAAGCTGTCGGGAGCGGCGGTCAGTGGCAGCGTGACGACCCTCTTGGATTTGCTGGATCAAGACCCGCTCGCTCTCGACAAGATCATCGTGTCATGCACGTCCCGGAACCCCCTCCACGTCTCGTCCATGCTCGGCCACTCGGAGTTCGTCGGGGCGCTCCTGGCCCGGGCCCCGCAGCTCGCCTCCGAGACGGACCCGGACGGCGGCAACTCGGCCCTCCACCTCGCGGCCGCGAGGGGGCACGCGGGGATCGTCGGGATGCTGCTGTCGGCCGATCCGGCGATGGCGGCGCGGAGGAACGGGGACGGGCGGACGCCGCTGCACGTGGCGGCGAGCAAGGGCCGGGCGGAGGCGGCGCGGCGGATCGTCCGGGGGGCAGGGCCCGAGTCGGCGCGGGCCGCGACGGACCAGGGGGAGACGGTGCTGCACGTGTGCGCGGGGAGGAATCGGGTGGAGGCGCTACGGGCGGTGGTGGAGGAGGCAGGGAGGGAGATCGTGGAGGAGTTGGTGAATAGGAGGGATGGTGATGGGAACACGGTTCTGCACATTGCTGTGGCCAAGAAGCAAGTTGAGGTAAATTTTTGCTTGAACTGATTGACCAGTAGACTTGCCTTGAGGATGCAAATTGCAATCACAATGTCGGAATGGGGTTACTACTAGTGTTGGCATACATACTAATCATTTATCAATTGAAATTTAATTTCGGCTGAGATGAGTTTAGGTCGAGAAATTTCTTATAGATTCAGTCCATTTTCCCAGGCAACGTAATCTTTTGCTGTATTTCGCGAGCTAATTTTCCGATGACAAACATCTCGGAACGTATTAAAATCGATGGTACGCTTGATGTTAGAGATTGAGTGTGACCTGTGTTGAATAACCGTCACGTATCATCAGTAAAACTCACTTCGAACAGATCTTGATGTCTTAGAAAGGTTACCATTTTTAGCACACCATTCAGATGGCTTTCAAATGGGAAAAATGAAGCTTCCTCAGTGTATCAATTTCAATCAAGATTTCTGTATTCATGGCCATCTGAAATTTACTTTCGTTTTGACAAATATTGGTCCCCAAAAAATTTCCGTGCAGATGATAAAGTTCTTGCTTACAATCCCAGGACTTGAAGTAAACACACCAAACTCAAGTGGCCTCACATCACTAGACATTCTTGAGCAGAGTCCCAGAGGCTTGAGAGACCTTGAAATTGAGACAGCCCTTCAAAACTCAGGCGCTTCACTCTCCAAAGACATCCAATCAATCCCGTATCACTATGATCCAGTTATTGACCCCCCACCAAGAAAAACCTCCCACGCCACCACCTCAAGATCACCTATAAACTCCCGATCACTCTCCACCAAGAAAGCCCCATCAAAGAAACTGAGTACTCGAAGAAAACCCCCGCCGGAAGCCGATTGGCTTAGCCAAAAGAGAAATTCCCTAATGGTGGTCGCGTCGCTGCTAGCGACGGTGGCATTCCAAGCTGCAATTACGCCGCCGGGAGGCGTCTGGCAGGATGACTACAAGGTTGATGCCAACGGCAACCCGGTGAAGGAGCCCCACTTGGCGGGCACCTCCATCATGGCCCATGTCCAGGGGATCACCTACGGTCAGTTCATGATCTTCAACACGCTAGCCTTCCTGTCCTCCCTCAGCATCATCCTGCTCCTCTTGAGCGGGCTTCCTATAAAGCGGCGACGCTGGATGTGGATCCAGATGGTGATCATGTGGCTGGCAATCACAGGGCAGGCGATCACCTACTTCATAGCGCTGCGCAACATGTCGCCGGCTGACACGCGGGGGATGCTGAAGGACGTGACGGATGTGTCGGTGGTGTGCTGGCTGTGCCTGATGGTGGTGGTGTTCATGGGGAATGTGGTGAGGCTAAATGTGTGGATGCTGAAGAAGTGGGGTTACTTGAAGAAAAAAGAGAAGAAGGATTCAGATGGAGATGATGGAGACAAGTACGAGGAAGTGTGAGAGTCTGTGTGCTGATTAAGTATATTGAGTAAATTGTGGCGGCGGCGTGTTAAGTATGTGTGAATTTGTGATTTTGATGAGCGGGTTGCCGATGGTTTTTGAGGTGCTCTGTTTTCTTCTATTTCTGTTAGAGAACAGAGTATTGGTCCTAGAGAGAGGGTAAGATGGATTCCGCTAGAGAAATCTCTGGATGGTCAACGATTGAAGAGACTACTATTGCGCTTGGAGCAAAAGTGCATGATCTCTGTTTCTCCGTAATTTAATCCGTAAGGAAACAAACACCGAAAATGGATCTTTGGCTTTTAATCGAAGGACGGGTTCTGTGGTGATTTGACAGGAAATATCCAAGCGATCATAAAAATCAACGTGGAATTGTACAAACCTAAACCAAACCGGAGTTTGACTCGACGGAAAAGCTTAGGAAGTACTATCGAAACATACTTCGACGGAATTTGACTCGAGGACAAAGCTTGAAAGAGCGGCGGTACTACGCCGGGATTTGACTCGACGACGTAGCACCAAGGATGAAGATTCATATCGGAGGACGACTCGGCGACGTGAATCTGAGAATTAGAACTACTCCTAAAGAATTAAAGCTTGTAAATTGCAGGAAAATAATGGCCTTGGCCAAATGTAAATGTACGAGTGCAGGAAATGTAAAGATAAAAGAAAGATAAACTGATAAAGAACGTGAGTTCTGTTGTTGATTTCGGGGGTCTTTAAAATACAAACTTGGGATATTTATAATCCCGTACAAGCGTTTACAACTTTTAAATTTTAAATAAAAAGTAACTTCCTAACGGTGGTTATTATCTTCCTATTTTCTAGTGACTCTCCACGTTCAAATAACCACACTTATCCGTAAGCAATTTTGTTATTGACATCTAACTATCGGTAAGTTGCTGATGCCGATCCTCTGCTCACCCACTATCGGTAAGTTGCGAACTATCGGTAAGTTACCGACGCCAAAGCTCCCGATGCCTATTTCCATGATTTTTTTTCACTTTTTGGTGTAAACAATCTCCCTTTGTAAATGTACAAAAATCAGGGCAATACGCGGTTATATTTGCTGCAGTTTCTTCTCTATACAATGTTGAACATGACTGTTGGACGACGAGAGCTTCAGCCAGCTTGGCCAGGTCTGCTCAGGAACGGCTCGGTCCTCAGCTCGGCCATCTTTGTTCCGCATGGTGGGATTCTCGACTTCGGTCCTCAATTGAGATTTAGGGTGGTTAGAGATAAATTGGTAACGCAGGATGGGATTTCCTGCTATTGTTATGTGATTGTTTCCTCAGTTTAAATATTATTTGATGATTAGATTGTAAATGTTTGGCCAGGTTCTCTATTTCCTTCCCTTCCTAGCTACTGTTTAATATCTATTTCGCCAGACGCTTCTGCTACAGAGAGAGGATCAATTAAGCTGCCATCTCAAGCCTCTGTTGCACGAGACTGAACCTCATGCAGGCTAGGCTAGAGTGTATCCACTGTCTATGACTTGAGAATTCCATGTCAATTAAACCGTACAAAGTGATGCACATTTGATGATTAGAAGCACGACTCTGTTTAAGTTTTGTACCTCGTTACATCCTAAGTAGCACCGACACCGATACCCGACATGCGACACGACACGTCATTTCTCAAAAAATGAAAATCCCAATACGTTGGGACACATTGTATATTAAATGTATATTTTTATATATACATGATAAATTATCATTTTTGTAATTATTGTAATCAAATTAATTTAATTCTAATCCATAAATAAATAAATAAAACGAGTGTCGGACGAGTGTCGGTGTACGACACGTCCGACACGTGTCCGACACAACACAAAGGCCTCCAGAGAGTGTCCGTGCTTCCTAGGTTACATCTCTCCGCCAGATATATTAGTTTTCATTGAAATCTCCACGAGACTCTGATTCTTTAGGCAATTCGACACAATATGTCGGGCCATCGAAGTAGCATAAACTGAAAGAGAGAGCCGACTCGAGGGATTGTTAAACAGAATGAAACTTAATGAAAGCATGAACTTATTCCGTGCCAAACAAAACATTCTGTTCTGTCTTTTGCCATAAAAACTTCTCGATTCTCATTCATATGGAAAATACAGCACTATTATATCAAGGTGGTCCGCCTTCAACATCGGCATCAAATAAAAACTGCAGATATACGGGAACATGAAAACACTAACTCTCACTACAAACTCGATCTCTAGCCTGAGTAGCTATCCAGTTGTCTGATGGATTAGTTGCTCAACTGATCCAACTCTACTAGACCTCTTCAAAGGTTGAAGCTTTTTGTCCCGCAACTGTTATCGGTTACAGAAATCCTATCGCCGTTGCTAACTTCGATCTTTTATTAGGTCTTCTACAAGCTCTAAATAGTTCGCGCCTTTGCTTATGGTCTTCTCACACATCCTTCTAGGTCTTCCCATCCCCCCTCCTGTCTTTAGTTTTCGCTCCTTGCACATATCTCCTTGCTGAGGCATTGACCCAAAGGTCTTCGTTCGACGTGATCGAACCATTTCGAACGACCTCCTCTCATTTATCCTCGACTGGTTGGCAGCCCTTCATTTTCCTGCATAAATTGATTTGTAATCTCGCCTTTTCTCTTGATTCTCATATCTTACGAAGCATTCTCAAGGTGTCGTCCGCATGATCTCCAATATTTTCAAAATAGAGCAAAGTTAATGGAAGGACTTGGTCCTTAGTAGTACTAAGCTAGTCCTTCATGATCTCCAATTTTCTCGGGGTGTCAACTGAGATTTTTTGGTCACTAGACTTGCGCCGCATCATAAGCCATATCTCTTACTGGTTCTGTCGGAAACCCTAAGGTTTACAAAGTTTCCCTTCAAAGTTCAAGTTTCTGGTTAGCTCCAGCTTGGGTTTCACCTACCAACACCATACCATCTGCAGAGAAACTACACCAGTGGGACATCGTCTTGAACTTGTCTTGTCCGCATGGTCGAATTCACCATCCATTGCCCCCTCTAGGCTTCCTATAAATTGATATGGAAGTTACAATATTTTGTAATCATTTGGTTTAATTTGCCCCACGTAATCACTAGTGTGTACTTATAAGGCTTCATTCAACATGGGAAGTGTAGAGATTACAATATTCGAGTCGTTCATTCGGTTTTGTTCGCGTCTTACTTTGTCCAAAATATCAATGAGGCATTATGGGTATTCGAAGTATACTTACCTAAAACGATATGTTCAATCATAGAAAAAGCGAGTGTCGAAATAATTAATAAAAATGCAAATGTTAAAGCGTCCCCTTATTATTTTTTAAGTCTCATTAATTGACATGTTTTTTAGAGTTAACTTGACACTTCTATAATTTTGATAAAATAATTTGGATATCCTCCATGTTTTCATGACGCTCTTATTAATGAATACATCAGAGGCACTAGTTAAGATCACTAAAAATAAAAAGTAACACACATCATTTAACGTTGAAAACTAGGCGACAAGACATTTCCAAAAAGCCACTTGCTTCAAATATAAAGTTTTTATATTTTCAAAGCACAATTAATGAGGCTCAACAAGCACCTTAGATACACTCTTTAACATTTGCCTTTTTAATAATTGCTCCGACATTAACTTTTTCTATGACGAAAAGCTTATCTTAGGTAAATAAACCTTCTAAAATACCCCATTGATATTATGGATCAAGTAAGACGCAAACCCAAATTTATATTTGACGTGGTTGACCATCAGGTTCATGGCACTCACTTACCTTGAGTCCATGAGGGCCATCTTGTAACTGCAGAACCGGGATCCTGAAGACGTGAGGCCAATCACAAGAGTCGTCGGCAACTCCATGATTGTTTGGCTAGGTGTTATAGCGATTGTTTTTCTAGTTCACACCGTCCGGTTCCTCAGGATTGTCCTCTGGATTGTGAAAAACCCGCAAAAGCCCAAGAAGCGGATATCAGGGTGTGTGAGTTGGTGCAGATCTAGGAGCAATATCAAGATCAAATGTATTCATCTGGTGGGACAAAGGATTACTACATAGTCTCGATGCCTGTGTTTTTTCAAACTTAATCCCTATGTCACAATGTCATTCGAGTACCACTAGTTATGCGAACCATTTAATGAGACTACCAAACCAAACGCATCGTCCATCTCGCATCATTCTTGAGCCCCCTCATTTGGGATGTCTGGCGCTCGTAGCCAATCTTTCTAAAGAGACTGGAAGGTCTGGCCGCGAAGTAACTTGATTTACACCTTCCGTGTATAGTGGGAATTAGTAGGTGAATAAAACATTTGGAGTTTTTTTTTTTAACTACCAGAATTGTCAGATAAAGTCTTCCTTCAAGGTTTGTAATCTCAGTCTGACCTGATGCTGCTAGTATAGGTTGAGCCATTCTATGATTATGCCCACGCAGCTTCCCATCTCTCGTTCCAAATACACCAACCAACCAAACCGACCTACCTCAAAAGCATCAACACTTCTTTTTCTGTTTCCTCCCATGTTGATATGTGTCCAAAAGCCATCCAATCAAAGCTAGTGAGCCTCTCTGTCTGATCAATTTTCAACCCCATGGCACCAAGCCAAATCGCAGTCACACCATTTACATGAACAACTTCTTGCACTATCTTTCCCTGCCTAATTTTAAGGAAGCGATACACAGATTTCACAGAACACACTCCATTATTATTCACAGGCCGTGCAAGCCGAACCTCTCTCAAGGTCGGAATCGAAGCAGCATTATGTCACACCCCAAAACCTACCAAAACAGGGGATGACACGACTGTTCTTCCACCCGAAGGACTCAGCCTGAAATCAAAACCAAAGAAATTCAACTCCCAAAAGTCCCTACGACATCACTCTCGCTCTATTAGCTACTAACCAAAAAACCTGAAAAGATTGGGGAAAAAGAGAGGTGAACAACCACAGTTCAGTAAGTAGTGCATATATCTTCTAAGCAGATTGAGCAATCACTATGCATATATATAAAACATTACCAGAAGCTCATACTTCAATCCAAAGATATAATATATATACATATATATATATATATATATATATATATATATCTCAATCAAATACGAGTTGTTTCATTTCAACAAAATTTTATACAAATAAGAAATACTCGTTTAAACCATCATCTTAAATCAAACATCAATAGTCAAGTCTATTGATCAATCTCTATTAAAAACCACGTCAATGGTCCATCCCATTAACTAATCTCAAATCACACACCAATAGTCTATTCCATTGATAAATCTCATATCACATTACACGTTGATGGTCCATTTCATCAACCAATCTATTGCTCAATATCAAATCATGATCACGTCACAACGCCTTATGACAAGGATACCAAGACTTTCCCATTGGCAAGATCTCCACCTACAAAGCTAGTGGCTTGGCCAAGAATGATATCTTAACCTGGTATGCATACCCCCAAACCTCTCAATGGGTTCACAGCGATATTGAGCACAAAACCCACATCCTCCAATAATTCACAATTCCAAATTACCCATAAACCATTGCATAAATCACAATATTGTTCTCAAATCATTTCATAATCCATTTCGTAAATCATAATACATTTCCATAACCATTTCATAATCAATTTCATAAATTACAATACGTTTCCATAATCATTTTATAATCCATTTCATAAATCACGTTCACAAAGCAATACATATACATAAGCTGTCACGGCACATTTCATGATACGTGTCTCAAATCATTCTCAAATAGCCGAAAGGTAGTGAATACCCAATCCTGCTTTATACAACAAAAATGCTCTTTTAAGTTCAATATATATATTTATATCGAATTAGTATTACTTCAAGGCATGGAAATTACAAAACTAAATAAGTGATAGCATCACTCACGAACTCGCAGTACTACCAATTAAACGAGAATCGAAATCAAAATCAAGTAAAACACTGCGATTACTACGAAACGACTAAACTATGCTTAAGCACTAACTAAACTACTCAAACGCGCTCACAAATCGCTCATCCAAAGCGATTATCCAAAGTCATCCGCAACGCTTAACTCAAGTACGAAACTTGATTACGCCATAATTCTCTCCGTCAAACCCTGTCCCAAGCAAGCTTACAGTTAAAAGGAAGATCTTTCGAAGCACTAGAAGACCCACAACTTGGCCATCCCAAAATCAAGCCGAAAACCGACGAAAATCGACCTAAAAGCCGTTGGTCGCGCACTGTTCACTCGCACGCAACTTCAAAAATCATATCGGGCAAACTATAAGTCCAAATCGAGTTCTGCAAAATTCCACGGCTTCACAACACCCTAAACTACCAATTTTATATATATACGTAGCTCCATGACTCAAAAATCGGATTTTGCGGCTTGATTTTCACAAAACTCCAAAATTATGCCCTAATCCCGAAAAATACTCTGATTGGACGAACGAAGGGCGCAAGTGTTTACCGAGCGCTACGATACGAAGTCAAATCGGCTTGTCGATGTCTCCGTGACGCAAAACCCTCCTCTTTTGCCTTTCCTTTTCTTTCTTCTTTCCCTTCTCCTTCTCTCTCTCTTTCCTTTTCTGCTTTTCCCGAGCTCTCGGTCTCTCTCTTATAAGCTAAAGACCACTTCGGCTGCACATGGTAACCATTCTGTGCCCGGGAACAAATTCTGATCAGAAATGATTCTTTTTTATTCTGTGCCCGGGAACTAATTATGAGCATTTGAAGGCATTTGGTAACGGCCCAAAATTTCTATTCTTGAAATAGTAAAAGAACATAAATGCGTTTGGTAACGGTATAAAATTTCTTTTTATTAATAATATTTTAATAACATTTTAAATATTTTAATATTTCTTTCTTTTCTTTTTTTCTTCTCCTCCTTCTTGGCCATGGCCGGTAAAATATTTTTTAATTAATAATACTTTTATTAAAAATAATTTTTTTATTTTTTTGGCCATGGCAGGTAAAAATTTCTTTATTAATAATACTTTTATTAAAAATAATTTTTGTATTATTTTTGGCCATTGCCGGTAAAAAAATTTTATTAATAATATTTTTTTATTTTTTTGGCCATGGCCGGTAAAAAAAATTTAATAATATTTTTTTATTAATAATATTTTTATTGAAAAAAAAAATTTATTTTTTTTCGCCATGGCCGATAAAATATTTTTTTTACCATGGCCTGTAAAATATTTTTTTTATTAACATTTTTTTATTAATAATATTTTTTATTAAAATATTTTTTTCCTTTTTTTTGGCCATGGCCGATAAAATATTTTTTTTATTAATAATATGTTTTTTTTCATGGCCTAGTCGCTGGCCATGGTTGGTAAAATAATTTTTTTTGTTTCATGGCCGGTAAAATATTTTATTATTAATAATATTTTTTATTAATAATATTTTTTTATTAAAATATTTTAATCTCGCCAGATACGGCGAGGGTGGCCCTCGCGCCGGACATTAGAAGCTACATTAAAAATCAAGAAAAAGAAGAAGAAAAAAAATTCATTCTCACTTTTGTTCCCAGAATCAAAAAGATACTTTTTTTTTTATTCTTGATTCTGCTCCAAAACTGATTCTGGGCATAAATTTGCAAGAATTTGTGCCCAGAATCAAAAAATTTAACAAACGGATTTCTGTTCCAAAACTGATTCTGAGAACAAAAGAACAGAAATTTTCACTATTTGGTCAGTTGCCAAACAAACCCTTCCTCTTCTTTTTCCTTTTTCTTTTTTAAGTGGGTCTCACCACCAAGTCTTTTACCTGGTCTTTGCACTCCCATTTAGGATCTCATGAAGCTTTACTGCTGTTAGTCATGCTTAGCAGATAATATTGGCTTAGTGGTTGTCTACTTCTTTCAACCTCACTTGAATTAAGGTCAATGTTTTAACAAAATTATGATGGAATATTATATATATCTCCTTTTTGGTGCCACAGTTGTTTGGGTCCACATTAGATTAATCAGCAGACGGAGAATTTGGTTATGAGCTTTTGACTGAATAAACAAAGATGTACAGATTATCCCAGTCTCCTTTCTACTCCAAAACAAAACATAATGAAATGACCGAGGTAAATTTATTAAACACATAATGATTTGTCACATCCTGGGTCTTTGCATTCCCATTTAGGATATCATGAAGCTTTACAGCTGTTAGTCATGCTTACTGGCTTATTAGTTGTCTACTTCTTTCGACCTCACTTGACTTAAGGTCAATGTTTTAACAAAATTATAATAGAATATATATATATATATATATATATATATATATATATATATATATATATATCTCCTTTTTGGTGCCACAGTTGTATGGGTCCCCATTAGATCAATCAGCAGACGGAGAATTGAGTTATGAGCTTTTGACTGAATAAACAAAGATGTACAGATGGTCCACTTGTAATTTGGAATCTCTAGTTCATCAGGAAAAGCCCTCTGACATCGCGTACGTATGTCAGTATAGTTTCCCACATTCGCTATTGGTTATTATCGTCCAGGTGCGAATGTGAGGATGCCATGCAAAAGAAATCTCGTGTCATGAATATGATATAAAATGGAGTAATTAATGTTACGCTAGGTTGACTATAACTCATTGGCAAGTTTTTTAGTGAAAATGAATCTAACTGAATATGTTGATAGACTTAGACGGGAGCTCTCTCTTAACAATCTCCCTAAGTGAAGGTATCGAACTTATACTGTGCCTCCCAAAACATAGTATCAAAGCCGATCGTTTGGACGAGCTAAGCCAAACATGTGTAGATTGGCATTGGGGGAAAATGTCAAGGAAGGAATCTCAAAATTTACTCCCAATCAAGGTGACAGATAGTGTGTTCTTGCTAAGCTCAACCAATCCAAAGCGATTGAGGAAGAGTCGCGTTGCCTTTCGTGACAAGTTTTAGGATTTCTAATGCACATATCTCATTATAATAGAAAAGTTGGAGCATTGTTTACATGCCTAGATAAGATATTAACACACTTCCATACTTATTCATAAGCTTCACACTTGAGAAAGTATTATTAATGTGACTATATAAGAGCAAGATACATAGGATGAATTGATAAAAGGAAAAAAAAAAAAAAAGGATATTCATCTCCATTTTGGTGCCACAGTTATATGGATCTAAATTGAAGTGCGCGTGTGAGGGTGTTATTCAAAAGAAGTCCCAAATCTGCACTGTGGTGTAAAGTTGAGCAATTAATATTATCCTAGTTAGCTTATAACTCATTGTCTTATATTTTTAAGTGTATGTGGATTTAACTGAATATGTTGACTATCTCGGACTAACCCCATCAGGCTTCCGCTGCACCTCCCAACAAATGATATGAGACCTTATGGTTTGGATACGTTGGACCCAACATGTGTGGATCTTCCTCCTAAGTTTGGCTGGCCTGTTGTGTTCCAATCAAACTTGGGTTAGCCAAGGTGGAGATTTGGTTGAGATGATCAGTGCAAAAGGATACCTAAGTAAAAGGGAACGCAGAAGGCTCACATGAGAGAAAACTTATCAGACGGGTGAGTAGGATAGGGTCGGGTTTGGATGGATCAAAAGAGATCCAACCCAAGTCGATCCATTTAACCGATATTAATCCATTTTCATATGATACAATTTTAGAGACTCATACCCGATCCAATCAATCCAGATCAAACACATTCCAACCTAATCCGGACTCCAGTTGTTAGTAATTTTTCCCCGTGAATAAGGGGGATGTAATTTTCATATGACCCAAATATAAGAGGTTAATTTTATGTGTATTATTTTCCTTGAGATGCAAATTATGTTTTCTTCACAAACCAAAATGAGATATTTTTCACAATCTTGTACGATACGATAGCGACTAGTATCTTTCCTCCATTTTGGGCCCAAAGAAATGGACTGAAAATCAATATTAAAAAAAGACTTTGAAGACTTTGACAAAATGTACTATTTTTACATAGAAATATATTCATTCAAAAAAGATTCCATGTTGACGAAAGATTAAAGAAACACCACTCATGAGAGGAATGTAAAAGGACTCACTTCAAGGGATCAACCCGAGCGATTTTGAATTCACCCACAAGTTTACGAAATCAATCACAAGCCCGAGAAGCAGGATGTCATCGCAGTCATCAAGTCAACAAGCTTCCCTAGCATCTGAAAGAAGACACCGAGAGAGGAGGCTCTATGAAGCATCGCTCGCCGGGTGTGTCGAGTCGTTGGCTCATTTGCTGCAGGAAGACCGACTCATCCTGGCTCGGACTTCGGTCACTTGCTTCGATGAGACACCGTTGCATTTGGCCTGCATGCTCGGTCATGTACACTTTGCCAAGGCTCTTTTGGCTCATAAACAGGACTTGACTATGGAGTTGGACTCGCAGGTAAATTAAAAGACCTTGTTGTGTTTGTTTGATATCCTTTTCTCAGATCAAATTGAACCCAGTTATCCTCTCAAACCAGATAATCAACGGAATCACAGCTGTTTTGGTTCGGGTTTTACAACTTTCAGGCTTTTAGCCATGTTTAACGTGAACTGTTAACTATACTTCGATGGCTTGTGGCTATAGAGATCAGACAAATAATTTATTGCTTGTCTAATAAGATTTAGTACCTGTAACGTAGTATTTTGTTTTCCAGTTTTCATGATCTGTGGGAAATCAATCCAAACATAAATCGTATGGAATTAAGAATATTCAGACAGAAATCAAACCATAGATTTCCTGGTTAATTCAGCCTGAATAATCTTAAGGACACGCGGGGTATATGTGATTTGAAAGTGCGATATCTATAAATCATTTGAACATGAAAATTTTCCATTCAAGGTGTCCTTCATTAAGAATGCTCCCTAGCCAAACACTTTACTTTTGCAGGGACGTACGCCTCTTCACTTGGCATCTGCGAATGGGTACGTGGAAATAGCGAGGGAACTGTCACAATCAGACCCCGTCGCATGCCTTGTCCTCGATGAAGATGGGAGGACCCCACTTCATCTAGCGGTGATGAAGGGCCGAAGTGACGTCGTGAGAGAGCTGGTCAAGGCAAGACCGGAGGCAGCCATATGCAGGCTGAGCCACGGCCAAACCGTCCTCCATCTGGGAGCGAGGCATAATCGTTTGGAGACTCTGAAAGTTTTGGTGGAGATGGTGAGAGATGGTGATTTGTTGAATGCTCAAGATGACGAGGGTAATACAATTTTGCATTTGGCCACTGCAAACAAGCAAATAGAGGTACTCTTTTTGCTTCGAATTGCTTACAAATTGTCATGACCACAGACATTGGACTCCAATTGAACATTTTGTGTAGATAAATTTTGGCTCATTCTCATTTTTGTGTGGACTTAAGGTTTCTGCATGAAAATATACTGATTGAAGACAATTGTAAGAAATATCTCTGTTTCTTATTTCTTTTACCATCGATAAGAATGCTCGTATTTTGTGCAGACCATGAAATATCTGCTTCAAAGAAGTGAAGTGGAAGTGAACACAGTGAATAGAAATGGCTTCACTGCTCTGGACATAGTGGATCACTTTCCAAGGGACCTCAAAGTAATGGAATTGAGAGAATTGCTGGTGCATGCTGGAGCTGTAAGAGCCACAATATTCCCTGCATCAACAACTCACCAAGCAGTTGATGGTACAGATGAGAAAAATTCAACTGTTGACATTGAACTCGCATCTTTAGCACTTCCCTCCGCCAATACTCCTCCGGTGAAGGCGGTGCTGGCACGGTCTTTGACAGGTGAAATCAGGAAGCAGAAGGAAGACACCCACGAGAAATGGATCAAGAAGAAGCGCGATTCTCTGATGGTAATGCTTTGTATAGATATGTTAAAGTAGCATTTGCTGGTGATTGTTAGAAGTGTGTGGTAACTTTTCGGGAAAATTACCAAAAAAGTCAAAAACCTATTGCAATTGTGCCAATTCAGTCCTAAACCTTTTTTTTTTGCCAATTCAGTCCTAAATATTTTGCAATTGTGCCAATTCAGTCCATCCGGCCACTTTTGGCTGGCCAGCACTGATGTGGTAATTTTTTAATATTTTTTTTATTTTTTTGACATTTTTTCTCTCTTTCTTTTTTTTTTTCCTATCTTCTTCCCCGGTCGCCAGTCCGGTGACCGGCCAGAGGCTGAGACTGGCGAGGTGGAACTCTCCGGCCATGGCGAGGCTGGCCCTTGCCGGCACTAGTAAGGCCACCCAGACCTAGTAAGACCTCGCCCTAGCGACGGCGAGGTCTCGCCAGATCCACCCTCGCTGTTGCTAGGCGAGGTCGAGCTCGCCCGGTTATGGCGAGGCTTGACCTTGCCCACTGACGGCGAGGTCTCGCCAGATCCACCCTCGCCGTCGTTGGGCGAGGACGAGCTCGCCCGGCCATGGCGAGGCTCAACCTCGCCCATGGTCAGCGAGTTCCACCTCGCTGGCCTCAACCGTTGGCCGGTCGCTGTTCGGCGGACCGACGACTGGAGAAGAAGATAGGAAAAAAAAAATAAAGAGAGAAAAAAAAGTATAAAAAAAAGCGAAAAAAAAAATATTTAAAAATTACCACGTCAGTGTCGGCCGGACGGTCGGCACCGGCCAGCGTCCACGTCAGCGCCGGCCGGCCAAAAGTGGCCGGATGGACTGAATTGACACAATTGCAAAAGATTTAGGACTAAATTGGCCCAAAAAAAAAGGTTTAGGACTGAATTGGCACAATTGTTATAGGTTTAAAGACTTTTTTGGTAATTTTCCCCAACTTTTCACAATGATTATGACTATATTTCACAAAGATTATAACTATATTTATCATCTTAGCTCATAACTGATTGATTTAAGTTTAAAATCGAATTTGAGTCTACACATCACGCGGGTAGCACGTGAGCGTGACTAGATGGTTTTGCATACAGAGAAAATGAATAGTTATCTACAATAGGTGGCATAACATAGAGAAAGTGAGGTAATTTGAGAAACTAGTGAAAGAGATATAAATTTATTGATTATAAGAAATGAAATGAAATGAAATGAAAGGTAATTTATATAATCTAAAAGTGATGAAACAGTTTGGTGTTTTCCTGTGAACATCTGTAATGTCATATAAAGTAAATAAGATTTTTAAACGTCACAACCTTTTGTTTTTCTCAAAATCTTCAATTACTTATTTTACATATACTTATCCATGGATAAATATGTAAATCAGTCAGTGAGCTTTACTTTTCACACTTTTCATTATGAAGATTTAAATTGTTTCTATCTTATAACAATCTTCTCGAGAAAAGTTCAAATTATGGAATATTTTTAAATTTTCACGTACATATATATTTTAGGGACAAGTGCACTACAAGTCCTAAAACTTATCACAAAAGTGCATTTGAGTCTAAAACTTGCAAAAAGTTCATTTGAGTTCTAAAACTTGTCAAAATGGTTCATTTGAGTCCTAAAGTTAACACAGTTAGATTTACTAACGAAAAACGCTGACGTGGCGCTGACGTGTCATTTTTAATTATTTTTCTTGAGACACGTGGTGCCACGTCGGCAAAAATAAAAATAAAAATAGAAAAAGCTGTAAAAAAAAAAAAAAAAAAAAAAAAAAAACGAGCCGGGGTGGCCGTCGCCACGCCACGGAAGGACCGGCGGAGGTCGCCGGGCCTTCCCGAAGCCCGGCGACCCTCGCCGGCCCGGCGAGTCCCAGCGAGGCCGGCGACCCTCGCTCGGATCTAGGGCGAGGTCGCGCCTCCCCAGATCGAGGTCGCCGGCCCTCGCTGGGACTCGCACGGGGCCGGCGGAGGTCGCTGGGCCTTCCCGAAGCCCGGCGACCCTCGCCGGCCCCGGGCGAGTCCCCGGCAAGGGCCGGCGACCTCCGCCGGTCCTTCCCGGTGGCTGTGGTGGCGGCCACCAGCGGTGGCCGCCGGGCTTTGCCACCGCCAGTTCTGTTTTTTTTTTTTCTTTTTTTGGTTTTTTTTTGTTTTTTTACAACTTTTTCTATTTTTATTTTTATTTTTGCTGACGTGGCACCACGTGTCTCAAGAAAAATAATTAAAAATGACACGTCAGCGTTTTCCGTTAGTAAATCTAACGGTGTTAACTTTAGGACTCAAATGAATCATTTTGACAAGTTTTAGGACTCAAATGAACTTTTTGCAAGTTTTAGGACTCAAATACACTTTTGTGACAAGTTTTAGGACTTGTAGTGCACTTATCCCTATATTTTATTATGTCTCTTCTTTGTGTAATCAAACAACAATTTCTTTACATTAAAGTTTTCTAACGAGGTAGTTTTGCTTAATTTTTTGTATGTCAATTCGGTGCATACACATAACGCGTGTATATATTTGCTAGTATAGATATAAATGCACTATTATTTCTGAAGAGAGCTCACTACAATTTTCTTGCATTTATATAATATAAATGAAAAGCAATCAATTGAATTTATGTATTCGTTGGAATGACTGATTTTAATTCAATGATCTTCATATATACAAATATGAGTGAAACACTATTTCTTAAAAAGAGGTCACCCCAGATTTCATCACCACGCCTAATGTCACTATTTGTTGTGTATCTCACTATATTCATGTAAATATTAGACGTAACAAAGCAACATTCACAGAAAAAGTTTAGTAAATGAAGGGGAAAGTTAGAAAATTAAGGGGACACGTGTTGCTCTTGGAGTACCACTTTTCTAGTGAAAAATCATCATAAAGTTTTGGTAATCCGTTGGGATTTGCGGTTCTCCTTGCAAACTTTTCAGCAAGTGGAAATCTTCAAAGTTTTCTTGTTGTCGATACAAGATAATACATTGCCAAAGTATTTCTTCATTCACAATCTAAACTTACCTTTCGCATCATGACAGATAGCTGCGACGGTGATCGCAGCCATGGCTTACCAAGCTGGCCTTAGCCCTCCCGGCGGCGTGTGGGACGAAGATAAAAATATAGGCGGCGTCACATACTGGGCAGGAACATCGATAATGGCCGCAAACAATCCATACGGTTACCAAAAGTTCTGGACATACAACACAGTCTCCTTGGTTGCATCTCTTAGCACAGTCTTCTTGCTCGTAAGTGGCTTGCCCTTAAAGAAGAAGATCTTAGTGTGGATTCTGATGGCCACATCGTGGGCGACCATCACATTCATGGCACTCACTTACCTTGAGTCCATGAGGGCCATCTCATTTCTCCAGGACCGGCATCCTGAAGAGCTGAGGCCAATCATAAAAGTGGTTGGCAACGCCATGTATGTTTGGCTCGGCGTTTTATCGGGTGTTCTGCTAGTTCACACCGTTCGGTTCCTCAGGATTGTCCTCCGGATTGTGAAAAATCCGCAAGAGCTCAAAGAAAAGATATCAGGGTTTCTGAGTCGGTGCAGATCTAGGACCTTTTATAAGATCTAGTGTATTTATATGGTGGGATAAAGTATTACTACATAGTTTCGATACCTGTATTCTATAAAACTTAATCCCTACGTCATAATGTCATTCGAGTACCACTAGTTATGTGAAACATTTAATGAGACTACTAAACCAAACTTATCGTTCTTGAGCCTCCTCATTCGGAATATCTAGCACACGTAGCCGAATCTTTCTAAAGAGAATGGGAAGGCCTGGCTGCGAAGTAACTTGATTTATTCCTTCCGTATATACTGGGAATTAGTAGGTAAATGCAAGATTGGGAGCTCCTTTTTTTTTTCTTACTATCAGAATTGTCAGATAAGTCTTCCTTCAAGGTTCTAATCTCAGTCTGACCTGATGCTACTAGTATAGGTTGAGCAATTCTACGATTAAGCCCACGCAGCTTCACGTCTCTTTCCAAATACACCAACCAACCAAACCCACCTACCTCAAAAGCATCAACATTTCTTTTCTGTTTCCTTTATATTCTTCTCCCATGTTGATGGATGTCCAAAAGCCATGTAATCAAAGCTAGTGAGCCTCTGTGTCTAATCGATTTTCAACCCCATGGCACCAAGGAAAATGCAGTGACCACATCCATATGAACTTCCTACACTATCTTTACCTGCTTCATCTTAATGAAGTGATACAGACTTCACAGAACACACTCGTTCTTGTCCGCAGGCCGTGCAAACCTATCCTCAAGCTTCGGAATCGAAGCAGCATTGGTTTCATATGTTATGTTCGCATACCAGATTCCCTAACGTGTGCTTCTTCTAAAACAACAAAAAAGGTCTGATTTAATAACCGCTGGCCAAAGGATCTTTTTTTCTTTATATAGACAAGTAGAGGAGGGAGAAGGTAGAAATGGAACCTAAAATCTCATGGACTGATCTGTTGTTCCTAATCACAAGACAAAGGAATGGTAACATGTCATCCCAAAGAAAACACAAAAATTTACTGTTCATATGCAAACTGATTACAGACGATGGAAAGAACAGAGAGATGAAAACATTCGCAAAAACAGATCTTCTGTACCTTAGACTGGTGATAATCAGTCCATAACAATTGGAAGGTCAGAGAGTTCTCACAGGCAGAAGCCAGCATTCCCATCTGTCTTAGACAACCACAATGTGTGGTTTCGATCAGCTAGCCCATAACTAATGCAGCTCATCAACTTCACTCAACCCATCTTGGCAAACCAAATCTCTGATGGCCCAAGCATTCGGGGAGGTCGCGACAATTTCGCACCCTCAACTTAACGCAGCCTGATGGTTTCGTTTGGGAGAATAATATTGGGGTTGCGTATGTGTGGGTTAAGAGTCGCCAATTCCTTCCATTTAGCACCTGTTCCATGAACACGGGATGAGATGCTCCACAATGTGTCACCAGGTTGTGCCTTAGTTGTTGCTGGAGCAGTAGATTTAGAAGAAGCAATCTTTGACTTCAGAAACGGATGCTTATTGCTCTTTCCCATTCCATTAGCGGCCAACCAACGGGAACCAGATTGTTGCTGGTTTGTGCTTCCCCAGAGCTTTCTCTTCCCAGGATCAGTCTTGAGACCAGCAACATGGACTTCAGTAATCTTATACTGGGGAATTTCTTCCACCTCAGGTTTCGTTTCTTCTGTCCCCTCCTTAATTTCTTCCTTCTTTTTGGACTCAGACTCATCCTCTTCATCGTCATTTTTTAATTCGGAAACCTTGAGGTATATCCTTGGCTTTGGTGGAACGAACACTCTCTCGACCTGAATCAGCGCAAGCATTGGTGCACCGACTGGTTCATAATTCCGCAAAGGATCCCGTAGTTGCACCATCAATGCAACTGTGAAATTATTCCCCAAAAGACCACACTTCCTACCAGAGCCCTTGCCCCGCCTTCTCTCCCCCTTTGACCCTCCACGCATCCAGTCCAAGGAGTTGGCATGATGCGCGGCAAGAATTTTAGAAGTTCGCTCACTAATTTGATCTCCGTCATCAAGTTCACCAGAGTCCAACCTCATCCATTCATCAAGACTTAGGGATAGGCTCATCAACCCTTCATCTTTGTCGTCGCTACTTTCCTTTATATCCAACAGCTGCAATCCACCAGTTCCCTCCAGACCCAGCGACCCACTGATATCCACACCCTTGCCCTGTAGAGTCGAGACGTCTCCAATTGATTGTGCACTGATATTTGAAGGTGCATCCTCGTCTGACATGCCAGAGTGTATCCTCAACCCCTCAATTGACAGTGCTTCAATCTTATCCATAGCCAAAGGAGCCAGATCCTCTAAAGATACATACTCAGAGCCAACATCTTTGCCAGCTGCATTTTGACCATACTTACTAGCCCTAGAATTGAATGATGCTTCTGTGTTTCTGATTTGTCGGCAAGTCAAATCTTGCTCCTTTGCTAAACTGTCATTCAAAAGACATTGCCTGCACCAAGGAAGAAATTTTGTAGAATTAATATCTTTTACAAAAACTATAAAAGACAAGATGTTCAAAAAAGCTGTCACAAACCTTTCAACTCCTTCAAGAGAAGGTGAGGCTTCCCATGCGACTTGTTGCATTGTCTTTCCAGTTACATCTTCCAAGGGCATTAGCTTGTTCGCCTGCATGGAGAGCTTTTCAATTCCAACAGAAGCCAGACCCTGCAATATTTCCATTATACTAGAGCCCATTTCCGCGGGTACTACAACTGGACTAGAAGCTTGCATAACCAAGCTCCCGCCGCTTTTGGCATTCCTGAAAAGTGAGGGATTCATTGACCGCAAAAAGCCTCCATTTTTCGTCTGGAGATACGGCCCTAACCCCTCTCCAAGAGGCAGTAGCTCCAGGAATTCTTCAGGAGGAAGATGAATTGGACTGCCAAACCCACCAGAGTGGCTAGGTGGAGAAGACTGAAAGGACTTTTCATTCAAACCCCACTCACGCATCAAAGCTTCTGTCTCAAGGTCTTCCAACATTTTTGCTTTTGTTTTGTTAGCATGGTTTGCCACCTGATGCTCCTCTTCGGCAGCTTGAATTAGCGACTGAAGTTCAAAATCCTCAGATATATTCCCCCCGCCTGGCACATTAGCAGCGTCATTGCCTTGTTCAGCAAAGTCCTCATCGCCTACGTCAAACCCAAATAAGGAACAACCACCACCAGCTAGAGCTTCCCTCTCAAACTGCCTCAAAAGACGCTCTCTTGGAGATTCTGGCTCACTTTCTGAACTCAAGCCAAAAGGGCTGTGCTCTATTCCCAACATATCCAAGAATTCACAGGCCACGGAATCAGCAACATCATCGAAGCTAAGTGACCTCCCCTTTCTGTTCATTTTATAATTCGCTTTAGTGTCAAGGTTATCCTCTTGATCTTCAGGAGAATCCAGCGCAGCCACTTCTAAATCTGACACGTTATTCAAAGCCGACTCTAGTTCTTTCATTAGTGATTCTTTGCTACCCAACTCATCCACTTTGGTATGGCAGTCACGAATAACAACTTCATCTTTACAACTTCCCATTTCCTCAGCCCTAGAGGAAGCTTCAGCGTCCCCCTCAATAGGCAAAGTTAAATTGGAATTAACTTCAGGCACACCATGACTGTCTGCGGTAGAAACATCGGCTTCCTTTGTGATAGCTTCCTCGGATATCGCCTGCCCTTTTGAGGATAGTTCTACACCCTGCTCAATTACAGAAAATTCATTCACCTCACACTCGTTTTCACCATCTTGTTTAGCTTTGTCAGACATATACTGAGAAGCTGTTTTAACAGGTTCATTTTCTTCTGTGAAAACATCGAACTCAGGTTTGTAGTCGACCTTAAAATCTGACTTCTCCTCATCGAACTTATGGTATAGTGTATCAACTGAACTTGCAAGCTCCGACTTGGATACTGGCAAAACCTCATGTAGGTCTTTTATATCCTCCACATAGCGAGACGGCACATCAGATGGTTGATTAGACTGACTAGGAAGACTTTCACTGCGCCGTATAGCATTCCCACCATTGCCTCTACCAGATCTCGCAGCCAGCTTCGAATTGTTCTCATTCAGGCTCAAAACCTCAGGAACATTCCACCTAACCCCGTGTGCACTTGCACTGTCCCCAATCACCGCATACCCAAAACTAACATTCAGTGAAGCTCCTTTAGCCTTTCCTGATAATTTGTAACTCGTAGTCCATTTGCCCGAACTCTTGTCCTCCTCCAGCTCTTCCAAAGTAAGAGGCAGCAACCTCGTGAGGTCAACACGGTGTTTTCCCAAATCAAGTTCAGGAGAACCATGAACAGCTGCATAAAGCAAGAAATGCTTAGCCTCATACTTTGCTGAATGATGGGGTCCACTCCTGCTGCCATAAACCCAACAAGTATGCATCAAGTTCTCCCCAAATTCAGCTATTCCCTGAAAAACCTTCGCAGGCCGAGTCACCAAACCACCATCTCGCCTCTTCCAGTGCACACACAGGTTAAGGTCATCGAAACTCGAGGGCAAGCCCTCAACGGAATGGACTAGAAGGGTAAAACAACAGTTGAACCTCCGGTTCCGGATGTGAGAAAAGGCTTTGAAACCCTTCCAATTCCAAATGGACTTCTTTTCCTTCTGTGTCTGGTCTTCATTGCCATGCTTGACCTTCGATTTGGGATCGGGCAAAGGGGTTTTGCCCACAGACTTGGATCTACTACTGGCTGCAGAAATCAAACTCCCCGAATGGTTCTTGTCCAAATAAAGGGCTTTGCTTATAGCTTCGATCTCCTGCAACAACTTCCCGCTACTCGAATCCGGATCAATCTTCTTTCCAGCTTCAGTTTTAGACAACATCATCTTCTCGCAAAACAAACACATCGAGATCAGGCGAATCACCAAATCGACCAAAACCCACAATCCAGAATCCATCTCAAACTAAGAAAAACCTCGGACAACTCCAAAAACTCTCCCTAGGTTCTCTCTCTCCCAAATGATAACAGCCGATGCAACAAATTGAACCCAATTACGGCATCAAAGAGGAAGAAACTCCACATGCGCCTCAACTCAGAGTATACCCACATCGAACTAAATACGAAAAATCATTTGGGACTCGAACCTGATTATCAAATGAAGACCCAGTAGACAAAAAGACGGCTTTCCTATCAATTTCCCCACGTTACGTCCCCCCCTTTTTCATTTCAAAAATTTCAATCGGATTTCAAGAACCCCCAATGAAACAGACAATCGAAAGAAAAAAACAAGGAGGTTCATCTATCATGTAACAAGCTGAAATTCAAAGGGGTAAGAAGATGCAGAAATTCTTACAAGACAGAAAGTTTATGATGTCTGAGAGCATATGTTCCGCCAGCTCGCTCGCTCGCTCTCGCTCTCTCTCTCTCTCTCTCTCTCTGAACTTCTCCGCCGGTCTGAATTGCCGCTTGCCCGCGTTTCAAACCAACTACATCTGCACGCAGGCAGCAGGCTCGTCAAGGCAGGCGGCTTTCAAAACTCACGTGGTGGGGTTTTTCCTTTGTGCCCCTGTGTTTGCAAGAAATTGCAACTTGGGCCCCCAAATTCTTTCTTCTGTTTTTTTGGGGGGGTCTGATTCTTCTACTTCACAAAAAGGAAATTTTGAAATGGTTGATTCATCAATAATTCTACTCTACCCATGTGTAGGATAGTCTCATCGAGTTATCAAGATTTACTCTCTCTTTTTTTCCCATGATAGACTGATTAAGAATAGCCGAAGCTCGAGAACGAATCCTATCAAGTAAAGTCAATAATTAGAAGAATCGGGAAGCAACGCCCTCGACTTATTCTCAGACTTTAAATAAGTAGGACGGCGCGACTGCTTTGTTGAGCCATACAACGGAATAGAAAGCTCCAAGTGAGCCATTTTTGGTAAGCATAACCGGCGATGTGGGATGAACCGGAAGTTGAGTTATGGTGCCCAACTACGTGTTAAATTGGGATTGGTCGAGCTTCTTACCCGTTCGAATTATTGAATTTAGATAATGAGAATGGATTAAGTTACAATTAGAAGATCTCTCAAAATTCCAGCACAACTAATGATGGAATCACTAAAATTTACGGATATTTTTGTAACAATAAATTAAAATATTATATTATATTATAATAATATAATTGATTGATTTCGGGGCTAGTCAAGACGAGAAAATATTAGGTGCATTCAACACTCCACGTAAGATATGCATTGAACCATTTACTGATGGACACGTGGCCATAATGGGCTCACTTTTCAGACCTTTTCTCTCTCCTCAGTTATTCCTCTCTCCTTCGTTACTCTCTCTCCTCTCACCATTTTCTTCTTTTTCTTTTTGCCTGTTGAGGAGCCATGGACGACGTTTCGTGAGCATCACCGGCCAGCCATGGACGACCCGCTCATGAGCACGCTGACGCGGTGACAACCGCCATCAAGGCGGCCTACGCTAAGCTTTAGTTGGCCCAGAGCCCGTACAATAGTGAGGAGATACAGCAGGCGGACCAAGCCATCGTCGACGAGCTGAAGCAGATTTCGGAGTGCGAGGTGGAGATGGAGGACCTACGAGATCACGGTGAAAAAGATGGAGGCCGAGGTGGTGCGCAAGGAGTCGAAGATCTCCACGTGGTGAAGGAACCTTGCCGAGCTTGTCTCCGAGAACAGGTCATTGGAGAAGAATCTCTACGCGCGCGGCCGGCAATGAAGGAGTTCATCTTGGAGAACAGGTCATCGGCATGCTGGTGAGCGGGTCGTCCATGGCTAGCCGGTGACCCTGCAATCTACGAAGCGTCGTCCATGGCTCCTTGAAAGGCAAAAAGAAAAGGAAGAAAATGGTGAGAGGAGAGAGAGTAACGAAGGAGAGACAATAACCGAGGAGAGAGAAAAGGTCTGAAAAGTGGGGCTCAGTATGGCCACGTGTTTATTAGTGGATGGTTCAATACATATCCTACGTGGAGTGTTGAATGCACCTAATATTTTCTCAGTCAAGACAGGGTTGAGACCCCATCTGAAAATTTGTCTATATTGGAGTCTCCAATTTGGAGATGGATTCGACCTAACATACAAAACTGTTGAGTTAAGATTTAAAAAATGGTCAGCTTTCCCAAGGTCGTCTTGTTGTCCTTCGATCTTGACTAGACCCAAGAAAATTCGTCCTAAAGATTGTAAATTGGATCCTAGCAAAGGAAAAGAACCGAAAAAAAATGGAAAATTATCATATTATTGTCTTTCTATGTATTATGGAATATATATAAAATCTAGTTACGAGTGAAAAAATAACTTTTTAAGAGAAATCTCTCGTAATTCCTCCATAGTAGCACATATTTGAAGCAATTAAAAGAATACATAAGTCGAGTTATACTTATCCATCATAATATTTTTTCTTTTATCCGGTCGTCTCTTTTTCTCCATTCAAATAAGATATTATTTTTTAAACCATTTCTCTTGGCTCCTAATCATAAATAATACCGACCTTTTCGTAACAATATACTCGGACTTCTTATCTTAAAAGGTTAAGAGGTTAGGTTATAAATATTAAAGTATAGTGAGTAACCATTTAGCTTTTCTCACTCCTTCCCTGTGAACAAAACAAAAATCATGTTAGCTGTTTGTGATTATATCGATATTCATCCCATCAAATCAAAATCATCTCATAATCTGAAGACAAATAAAATGAGATGTGCTTGCCCGAAACAGTGAAGAAATTCGAATTCGAATTTTTTCTATGTATATAATATTGGCTAAAAGCAAACCATCAACACTTTCCACGGCAGCTCTAAGCCCAATTCTCATTAGAATCTCCACAAATCAAGAAAAGGACTAGGGTAAGCTTGCCAAAAAGGAATTTTCCAGAAGGAAAAGGAAGAATTATCACAGAAAATAGGGCACTAAATGCAATTAAACCAAAAAATCAGATCCTTTGTGTGACTTTCCTTCCAAGGGGTGGTGACTTAAAGGGGGCGTCGAAGGACAAGCTGAGTTGTCTCCTTTGGTCCTTGCAAAATACTTTGCTTGCATGGGACATGCACATCATGCATTGTGAAAGTTGACCAACTGATATATTTTTATATTCTTGAAATTAAAAAAAGGTAATCAGTCAATTGGTCATTATTTAGCATTTTTAAGGGGTCTATAATTGATGGGCATGAAAATATTGCCTAATCTTACATGTTGGCTAAATAATGATTATGACAAGTATGTGTGATTAAGGTGCTAACCCTCACATGCTGACCCATGATCAAGAGAGACAAAATGCTTGCAATTGGATTATGACATTGTTGTTCATTGATTGGGGCACATCGAGAAATATGGATATGTACTATCGGCCCGCTTCTTCGCAATCGGCTTTTTAAGAGAATTGATCTCCTTACAGTACATGTGCATCCCCGTTATATCTTATTTCATATCATGCCCGTTTTCTCGTCTTAAATTAACCGTTTAAATATGGTTATATCCACATTCGTTTCATATAAGGCTCAACTTAATCTTTCTTTACACATTATTTGTTGACTTCCCGATATCAAATCTGTTAGTGATAACTGCACTTGAAGTCCTAAAATTTATCTCGAATGTGTAATTGAATCCTAAATTTTCAAAAAGTGCAATCAATTCCTAAAACTTGTCACGAAATTGCAATCAAGTCATAAAACTTCAAAAAGTGTAATCGAGTCCTAAAACTTGTCACAAAAGTACAATTAAGTCCTAAAACTTTCAAAAGTGTAATTAATGGAAGGACTTGATTGGATCAATTTTATAAGTTTTAGGACTTGATTGCACTTTTTGAAAGTTTTAAAAATCAATTGCACATCGTAAGTTTTAGGACTTGATTGCATTTTCTTAAAAGTTTTAGGACTTAATTAAACTTTCATGACAAGTTTTAGAAATTCTAATGCACTTATTCTAATCTTTATAATAAACCTTTATCTAACTATTCATATTCATCTATCTAGCTATCGACTTTCTCATGAAAGTTTTATAGATGTGCCGGAGGGACATAGGTTAAGAATCTTAGGAAAAGCTCACCAACCTTCGATCCGAAATTCTTGAGGATATTCCCACGGAAATCACGTGGCCATCGTTCCTTACCATGGAAAAGTTGCTCATAATCTTTTGGATTCTTAAATAATTTCGAACGATTTTTTCTACTTTTCAATATTGTGTCGAAAATTTCAAAACCTGCAATGAGCGGTGATAGCTGAGAAAAATATATGGAAAATCGAAGGGAAATTCGATAATTTCTTTACACAACCTTCGCTGATCGATTGGTCATTAGAGAATGATAAAGCTATGACAATTTTTATAGGAAAAATGACACAAATAATACATGAACTTTGACCCAATGTGTAATATGGTCCCTGAATTTTAATTTGTTCAATGTAGTTCATAAATTTTAACTCAATATACAATTTGGCTCTTGAACATTTAGTTTGTTCACTGTAGTCCTTAGATTTTTTATATGTGTTCAATTTAGTTCCTGAACTATAAATGTTCAATGTTGTCATTGAACATTTTCATATAGTTCGGGAACTAAATGGAACATATACCAAAAGTTTATGAACCACATTGAACAAATTAAAAGCAGAAAAATCACGTTGCACATTGAGTTACAGTTCAGAAACCATATTAAATAAATTAAAAGTTTAGGAACTACATTACATATTGGATCAACGTTCAGAGACCATTTGTTCCATTATCCCATTTTTATATATAGTCCCAAAATTTGGAAATAGCCCTTTTTCAGTTGGCTTGACACCTAATGATGCCAAAAAATATAATTTGAAAATTAAAGAAAATTTCTCCCCCAGTGACGAGCAACGTGCGACGGTACTCAGCACGCTCTTGGTTGGTGGGGACACGTGGCCGATTTTTATAAAAAAAAGGGTGCTGTCTCTATTCGATTATCACATGCCGTGCCAAATTAGATACTGCCAGATAGCCAATGCTTTACTTGCATTATTAAACATTTAAAAAATAGTGTTTTTATTTTTAGTTATAGGTTTAACTATCATTATTGCAAGACAGGGCAATGGCCCCACCCACTAATATTCAAAAACCGACGCTCCAACACGTTGGTCAACCTCATATTTTATGTCGAGCTCTATTCTTTTAAGGCTTCCCCTTGCTTCGTCGAAATTACATTTTTTTTAAGACGTGTAATTGCAACAAAATTTGGATTATTTATTGATTGGCGTGCATTAATAGAATGGATATACACATCAATCCAATCCATCGTATAATTACGAATCAATTCATTCTCTAATTGGAAATGATCATTGAAGAGGCTCGAACATGGTCGGTCGAGACTCGAAGGCCGGATTTAATTTGTTCACATACACGTATAGGTCGAGTCACGCTTTTGTCGGACCTCAACGGGACCGACGGGCTACCCTACCACCTATGATAGGTCTAGTTGATATGTATAAATGCAGATGCAATATGTATGCAGAAGGAACCGGACTCTATACATTTTCTTGGCCCAAACATGAATTTTTAAATTAATATGGGGAATTATGACAAAATAATAATAATAAGCAAAGAAATAAAATAAGACAAAATTGTGAAGCCGAGCTTAAAATTGATTTTCATGTCTAGTTGTGGAGATGAAAACTATTGAGCAAGCCCGTCCAAAAGCTTCTATCAGGCAAGTGTGGACTTGAATTTTATTTGCATCAAAAGTAAATTAACCGTCCCCTTAGCTCCTTCTAAATTAAATTTAAGTGCAGGCATGCGAAGTTATGTGGACTAGATGGACGATTTAAATTCGATTCTTTCAAATTATTGAAATGCAATACAGTCTGTGCTATTGCCAGAGATATTCTAGTTAGGACATCCAGCTTTCGGGGTGGATAGGATATTTGCCCTGCTCTGAAACCTACCCTAAGCTCTTGGAACCGTCATGGAACCTGTTGGCTGCACAAGTTTCAGGATACACCGTATAATCCTATACTTTTCCAAAAGAATTTTTAACGAATAAAGTATTATCGCGGTTCTAGTTATTAACATATTGAACAGTTAATACAACACATAAATAGGTTACATGGTAAAATACATGTTCATGTCTAATGATAACATAACCCTAACATGATATTAATATTGAGAGTGAGAAAACAAACTAATGAATCAACTTATGCTCGTCATTTAAATCTATGAGTTTACATAAAAAACCTACACTACTTTACTTAGAGCATGCACCAAAATCCATCATCGTAGAGAGGGGGTGAAAAGGGAAAAACATTTTCCTCATTTTCCAGCATTTGGATCACTTAGGAAAGTGAGTCAATGAAAAATGTTTTTCTACCAAAGCTTAAAATTAGGAAAATGATTTCATCTTTAAAAAAGCGGGAATCATATTTCAAAATGTAACTAGGTATCGGCGCTTGGACCAAAAATTCTACGCTTGGACATGGGAACCCCAACATTCTTTCCCGAGCCCTTGGCAGCGAGGCCAGGTGCCCGGCGCCTAGGCTCAGGTCCATCAAGGCCGGTCCCGGTGTGACATCCGGAAATTTCGTAATAACATGTATGTGACAATGGAAATTTTCCATGTTCGATAATGATACTTAAATTATAAAACTAAGTATTATTTGGCTTAGTATTCGTGTGGATGCGTAGAAATCATCGTTGGACCGCAAGTTGTGAGGCGCGAATTCGGAAACATAATCATTCCGAGTTCGACGTGTTTAGAATTCCTAAACGTTGATGCGTACGATAATAGTAGTGCGGTGTTAATTAATTTACCGTCGTCTTAATAATTAATGGGTAATATTATTAGATTAAACTTTAGTTAATTAGTGATAATCATTAATTTCTAATTGGTGTTAAGGGGGGGAAGATTTTCTATTTTTCTCCTTAATTCTCACAAAATTCCCTCAAGACGCCTTCCTCTCACGTGGCTCATAAAGGATGAAGCATGGCCACATGCCACATGCCACATGTCCTTCTTAAACCAAGTTTCTTGCATTAACTTGACACCTAGCCATAAGCCATCATTATTTGGCTATTACTCATCCCTAACAATGTCTTGACTTCTCACACCTAGCCGTGGATGGAAAGAAGAAATGACACCTAGGAATACATGCAATTATCCACCTCAAAGTCTAATCCTTTGTTTCATTTTCATCGGAGTAACATCGAAGGGAATTTTCACCCCAACCCGTAACTCTCTTATGCACTGTCAACCTTCAAAAAGAATCTACTTTCATCAACACCCGATCCAAAATCTACATGTTGGTTTTGGACATTTAGATTTTAAGCGAGATAAGTGAAGACTCTAGGATTAAGTTAGATTAATCTACTTGTCGCTTTTAACTTGGATGGTTGTGATATGCTATCTTATGTGCTATAATATGGTAGATTTGGTGGTTGCTGGTTTGTTTTGTTGGCCTTGTACGTGTTCAGAATGTGTGTGAATTGTTTTCTTAAAGTGTGGTATTATTGGCAAATTAAATTGTTAAATCTAAACATGAAAACGTCATATTTGAGGTGATGGTTGGATTCGGTTTTGCTAGTTTCATGCATGTTCAAAAGGTACTTGATCATCTGACTTAAGTGGTGGTACATGTGGCAAATGGAAATGATGAATTTGAACTTGGATAAAGTCATATTTTAAGTTCAGACTTAACCGTCGTTCGTAAAAATCTATTGACTTCTAAACTGAGCAGAATTTAGCCTCAAATTCTGATTCTGTTTACTTCTGAACTGAACAGATTTTAGCCCCAAATTCTGATTCTAGTTACTTTTAAAACTGAACAGACTTTACTATCAAAATCTGGACAAGTCTATTTTGAGAACGAATAGATTTTTATCAAAGTTTGGACATGTCTACTTTTAAAACCCAACAGATTTTACTATTAAAATCTGGACATGTCTATTTTGAAACCAAACAGAATTTACTGCCAAAATCTGGACATGTCTATTTTTGAAACCAAACAGAATTTACTGGCAAAATCTGCACATCTCTATCTTTGAAACCGATCAGATTTTACTGTCAAAATCTGGACATGTCTACTTTTAAAACCGAATAGATTTTACTGTCAGAATATGAACATGTCTATTTTTTAAAACCGACCAGAACTTACTCTCAAAATCTAGGCATGTGTATTTTGAACTCGAGTATACCTTATTTTCAAAATCTAGACACATGTATTTTGAACTCAAGAATGCCTTATTTTCAAAATCTAGATACATATATTTCGAACTCGAGAATGCCCTATTTCAAAATCTAGACATATGTATTTTCAACTTGAGTAGACTTTAACCTTTTGAGTTTGAACCCTTATTGCTTTATACTTATTTGCTTGAATGATGCATTTCATTGCTTTAAGAGATATGTGATGTAAAAAGAAGATGAGTATATGCATGCAAATACTTATTTGTCATGGCTTGCATGAGAATAATATAAATTTCATCACCCACAAATCAACAGTGAAGATGCCCCGTGTGTTGGGATGCCCCGTTGGTCGAGATGCCTCGAAGGGTGTACCAAGATACCTCGAGAGTCGAGATGCCCCGTTGGTTAGGATGCCCCGGAGGGTGTACCGGGATGCCTCGAAGTGGAGATGCCTCGTTGGTCGGGATGCCCCGGGAGTGTTCGGGAGGAGAAATAATGAATCTAACGCATGAGCATGAGTGTTTTATATTATATGCTTGCGTCTAAATGAATTCATTGTAGAATATTGAATTGATCAGATTATTATGGCATATCCAGATGGAAAAGGTATAACATTTATTCAAGTTCTATGTATACTGTTTGTTATGCATATATGTTGTTTGTGCCGGGTGAAGTGATAAGCTGATTTTCCTAACGTAAACCTAGAGATTTTATTTACTAGGCCTCGACTCATTTCTTTATTTTTTAGACGTGTTGGATGGATGTTCCATAGCCGTTGCGTTTTGGAGTTCTCGTATATTATGAAGGTGTCTATGAAAATGTGTTTGTACCTGAGTCTGAAGCACTATACACTAAGTGTAGCTCTACTATATGGATCGACGTGGGATTTACAGAATGGGTTCCTTATCGATTTGTTGCATGGTATTGTAACCTTGACGGCGAGTTAGTTGGCCCGTTGAGGGGCTTCGACATAGATGATGGTGATCCTGCAACGGAGGGCGAAGTTACGATCCATGACGTTACCAGACTTCTGTCCAGGCAAACTTTTGGAGTATAATCTAGTATGGAGATAGGCAACCTCGACCTATTCAGACTTTTGTTTTGTGCTTATATGATGTTTGTCTGGACTTGTAAATCTGACAAGTTATGTTAATAAGAAGCATAAGTACTTTGACTAAACTTGTGTGATTTTCATGGTTAAAACATGTTCAGACTTTACTTCCGCTAGCCCAATTATTTATAAAAGATTAATATCTATTAAAAGACACGTGTAACGTGTCACGTTCTGGGGCGTCACACCCGGTGCCCTAGTCGAGTCCATCTAGGCTACACCCGGGACCCCAGTCGCCACACCTAGGACACCATTGCTTGTGCCCGGAATGCCAAGCCCGGAAATATCGAGGTCGAACCTGGGTCCTCGGCACCCATGCTTGGGTCCGTCGAGGCTAGGGCTTAGACCCTAGCGCCCATGCCTGAGTCCCTGACTTTCAAGCCTAGGTCCATCGAGTTTGGGCTTGGGACTCCTGTGCCCATGCCCATGCTCGAGTCCCCTGCCACTTGAGCCCCAGTCCATTGATGCAAGGCTCGGGCCTGAGCAATGGGGATCGGAGCTTGGCCTTGATGGACTCGAGCATGGTGCTAAGGTCCCAAGCCTGACCTCGATGGACCCGAGTCTAGGTGCAGGGAATTGGGTCTTGGGGTTGAGTTCGGGGGCCGACCTTGATGGACCTAGGCACAAGCACCGATACCGGAGTCCTAGGCCCGGCCTTAATGGACCTAGGCTCAAGAGCCGAGGTCCTAGTCTCAAGCCTAGGTCTTATTGAGGCACGAGCACTAGGGACCTAGGCTCGGCCGCTATAGACCGGGGCTAAGGCATTAAGGAGCCGAGCATGGGCACTGAGTTCTCGGGCTTGGTTACGGTAGATCCAAGACCAGTGCCCGTGCTCATGCCTCGAAATTCGAGGATCTAGGCTTAGGACCCTGGTGCTCGTGCCCTGTTCCTTGTCTATCCATGCACAAGCCACTAGTGCCCGAATAGTGTATGTCTATTTAGGAAAATCAAATGAGATTTTTCCTTACCAAACGACGGAAAATATTTTCCAGTTCGTTTTCAGGTCTCGGCCAAATTCCGGAAAAATACTGTCGTTTTCAAATCTAAAAGCCCGTGAACATTTTTCCTCCAAACAAACAGACCACATCAAGTTTAGATCGGGGAAATGGGGACGAATGGCTATTTTCCCTTTTGGCAAGAAAGAAATAACTTCTCCCGGAACCAACAAAACCAGAAGTGATATATGTACCGCAAGAAAGAATATCCTAAAGAAGTAGCATCAGCAGCATTCAAGCGTAACTCGAACCAGAATATTCCAGGTATTCGCCTTGGGGCCAAGCGTAGATTTGCTGATCTAATTCACATGTCGCTTTCGCTATAATCATCGTCACCATGCTCATCCCTCACACCAACCCCAGCACTTAAAAAACCCACCCTCCTTTTCCATCGTCAATCTCCCTCTTCTGCGTGGTCTGGTGCAAGAACACACGCACCCTTCTTCTCCTCTTCTTCTTTAACATCTCTCGATCGATCTCTCGCTCGCTCGCAGGAATTTGCTGCTGCGGAATGTCGAACAGCGAAGAGCAGGTGGAGGACGCGGGCGCCAATGGAGGAGACTCGTTCCGCGAAGTGAAGCGGCGGTTCAAGGACAGATCGAAGGTGCGCGAAGCTTGGGTGTGTTTTGTATTTTCCTGGGTCGGTTTCGTTTGTTTCCTTCGGGTGATTTTCGTGATGTAGCCCCGTCCGCGACGTCGGTTCGCGGCGGTTTGTTTGTTTCCCCGGTGTAGAAAGTGGCCCGGACGAAGGAGATGACGAAGCAGATGATCTCCAAGCAAGCCGAGAGGATCGCTCAGCGAGCCGAGGAGCACGAGCGATTCATTAACAAGGCAAGGTTTTTTCTCTGATTTCGCCACGACCCTTCGCTTTGGCTTGAGGTTGGTTGTATTGGGGGTGTTGCGTTCCCGCCACCTCGGTGAGATAGCATCGTTGTGGCGTTTCTGAATCAGATCGGGGGTGCCGAATTCATTGGACGGCGATGTTATTTCCTCTGTTTATGTTTCGCAAAGCTTAGCTAAATGAGAGTCTCTGCTTAGGCTTGATATTGTTGCTGTATGAATATTGGTTAAGTTTGGAAAGTTGGGTATTCTCTATCGTGGGGTCTTGTTAAGCCTGGAATTCAAAATTTTTTTACTTGACGAATTGATGTTTAGGTGACGCATCTATTAGGTGTCCTCGGGTTTGGTGGGTTTTGCTACCTGCTTGGAGCCAGTAAGTGACATACTGCTTCTCTCTTGTTTGTCAATAGGATGCATAAATCCATCACTAATTGTGAATTTGCTGGAACTTCCCACTTCTGCAGGACCACAAGATGTTCCTTACGTATACTGTCTGTTCTATGTGATTTTTGTCCCCCTCCGGTGGATATACTATCGGTTCAAGAAATGGCATTACTACCTATTGGTAATCTCTTAAGTCCCTCGTGTTAAGTACTTGGATGGACTCATGTTCTGATGTTGGTGTGGTGCTGGGTGGGTTTTAAGCAATTGAATTTCATTGTAGAGATTGATTAATTATCAGAAGTCTTGCCTATCACAGAATCGAGTATTTCTGGGTTCACCTAACTCTCTCAATATGTTCGACCAAGAAAAAACTCTCTCAATATGGGAATTGGTAAAAATGGTGAAAGTTGTGAGAAGTTGAAAAGGGGCAGAGATTTATTTACCTAGAAATTGTGCCTGTTACAGAAAATGAGTATAGCCAGGATTAGTCGACTGTGTCAGTGAGAGGTCTCTCGTTTAAGAATGGTGAAAGTGGTGAATAGTTGAAAAAGGGAATCCAATCCTTATGAAAATTCCTGAAATAAATGCAATTAGAAATTCCAGATCTGATTTTAGTTTTGGAAAAACAAAATCAAACGGGACTTACGTACCGCTGCTGCTTTGGATACTCACAAGAGCAAAGAAAGACAAAAAGAAGAAAGAAATTACCATCAAGAACAACAAAAGATGCTAAGCCATGTTGATTTTCCTTTTCTTTAAGCTTCTTAATATCATCCTCAACATTATTTATTTTCTGATAATTGTTTTATCTCATGAAGTCATTCCAACTGAGCATTTTAAAGTTTGACATTCTACATTGTTTCTCACAGGACTTCTGCTACTATGCCAACACTATCTTCTTGGTCGATCTTCTTCTATATCCGAAAAATGAAAAGCTTTTTATGGTTTGCTTCTCGTTTGCCGAGGTAAAGAGCTAGCAAGGGTAAATGTCCATGATTTTAATACGAGACCCTTATACTTTTACGTTTAATGCTATGGCAGGGACCACTGGCATGGGCATTGATTGTCTGGCGTTGTAGCTTGGTGTTTAGTTCAGTTGATAAAATTGTTAGTGTGCTCATTCACCTTTTACCAGGTGAGTTCACAGTTAATCTAGAATCCGAACTGCTTCCCTTTTCCTATATATTCAGAAGTGATAAGCAGTTTTAGGTGTGATGAGCTTTAAAATGGTTATTATAATACTTCATTCATAATGTCCTAAGTAACTGTCACACCATGAAAGATCTTAGTACCTGTAGTTGTGATGATTCCTTGGTAGTAATCCATTTTTCTTTGTGACTAACTTTAGATGCTTCCTATGGTCTATGTTGCACAGTATAATACTTAATTTGTGAAACTTGCAAATTTCCCTGTTCTCGTGCTCCATTTGGGCATCCTAAGTATCTTGAGTCATTGCTTTCAATATGTCTTTTCTAATCCAGCTTGCCAATGTTGAGGGCAATTTTAATTTTTACAATTGCAGTACTGCATTGATAATATTTTTCAGCTTAAATAAAATTTAAAAGATGTGTAAGTTTCTAATCTATGGAACAGCCATATTTCCTGACTGATGAGGACTATCTTGTAGCATTTGTTACTTATCTGACCAAAATGAAAAGAACTTCTTGCTGATCCGTCTAGTAACTACCTTTAATCCGGTGAGGAGAGTTATAGAAAGGAACTGGAAGCATTTAGTAAGCTCCTGGCTGTTATGTTCTGCTCCTCTTCCCCTAGAGACTAGAGAGCTCCTGTTGCTGGTTCATTTTGTGACATTTATTTTTCTTTTAAAGTTGGAGTTCTTTCAAGAGGTAAGCTGGTTTTATAATTAATGGCACCAATCTTAGTAATTCTCAAGGTGAAGAAAAAAAAAGATTGAGGGATTTGGATTGGAGAATGAAGAGGGCACTTGTATGACAGTGTTTTATGGCTGTATCAAGTGCAAGTTATAATGTTACTTCATCACAGCTCATGAGGCTGCTTCTTGATTGAGATCTTGGCATACCTACCTCCATATATTTAACTTATCCACTAAATGATTCTTCAAATTCATGGATTTAACAATTTTAGTACCCAAACTTGTGAAAACATGAAGAGATTCTATTTGCTTTTACGGAGGCGTTTTTTGGAGCTACAACTCTAGGGCTGCTGCTTATGTCCAAATGACTCCTAAAAAAATGTTCGATTATCTAATAAAAGGAAATCATTGTTCATTCAGGATTAGTTTTTTTTACCATAAGATGGTGGAATCCCGCCACATTTGCTGCCATGCATCCTGAAGGAACAGCACGAAGAGTCTCGTGGCCGTACGTGGAAGACAAGTCCTATCTCTGGACTTGGCTGTTTCTGGTTCCCTTAGTTGCTTATACTCTTTGGCAGGTTCTCTATTTTCTCATAGTGAATGTTCTACGTCGACAAAGACTGTTGAGAGATCCTGAAGTTATGACTTCTTATAGGTTTGTCGACTCTCTCTGTCTCTGTCTCTCTTCCCATCTATTCCTCAAAAATCAGAGCGCAGACTCGCACACCCACAACCACAAGAAAATGAATAGTGTGTATCCTATCTTATTCATTTCAGAGTGCTTTTATGAAATCTTCTGGCTTATTGACCACAGGGAACTGTCTAAGAAGGCACAGAAAGCAAACAACATATGGTGGCGTTTGAGTGGCTTACTAGGGGATAACAACCGGCTTCTCATGTACACTCTGCTTCAAGGAATATTTACCGTGGCGACCATGGCGCTCGCTGTCCCCATCTTTTTGTCTTATAGACTGCACGTGGTCTTCCAAATACTAAAGGTGTCTGCAACAATTTGGAACGGCGGAAGCTTCCTCTTGGAGGTTATGCCAAGGCAGGTCATTCTCAAGGAGAAGAAGAAAACGGAGACGCGACAAGGACAAAACGAGCAGGAACAAGCCCCCGTTGCAAAGGACAATCCTCCCAGCACAGTTAACTGCACCGAAACGCACCAATCGTAGTGCACATCGGTAAACCTCGAGACTCGAATCTTCATCACTTGTAGAACTTCCATCGTGGCGATGTGTCAGCTGCCCGATGGTTGCGAGCATGTTAAGCTCGCCCAGCAATGCTGATTTGTTCCGGCTAGTCCAAGGTTGCATCCTTTACTGATTCCTTTCTTTTAGAGAGTTTCTTATTCACTGGAGTGTAAGAGAAGGTTATCATGGAGGTGAATTCCAAGTTTTGTCGCCAAGGTTTGGACGTGAATGTCCTCTAAGCTTCAGAAAAAAGCCGGGACATATGTTGAATTGTGTGAGTAGCCTAGAAAAGAAATTAATCAAGATGTTGTCAAGCTTTTGCTCGTATTAGTAGAGTTAGTAGAAAGCAAATCAATTGCCTGTTTATGCTTTGTGCTTGAGGATGATCCATCGAAATTGCATCGACCGTTGTAAGCATCAATATCGGTACCACTAAAACCGATGAATCCAAGAGGTCACTCCGAAACTTAGTTTCTGCGACGTAAATGCATCATCTACAGATGACAATGTTGAGTCTTTAAAGGAAAAATTAAGAATTGAATTACTTTACTTCTCACGTACAATACATATATTGCCCTTGAACTGCAACTGCTATCACCACTTACGCTAGGGAAACAAAGAATTCCCAAACCACTATAAAACCTGAGAAACCAAAGCCATCACCGAATATGAATGAATCCCTCACCCGAGAGAAAAAAAAGAAGGAACAGAAAAGCCGAAACAAACATGAAAATTGCCTGTTGGAGGCGTGACTGAATTGGCGGGATCCGACCCGCCAATCTGAAATGGCACATATCACTGCCATAGCGATATGGCTTAAACTAAAGAATGGCCCTCACGTCGAAGGGACTTGAGGGGTGAAAAAAAAGAATGGAATCAACCCAGACATCAACCAAATATAGCCCGGGTTGATGGAGAACATGTAATATATGGACACTTAACAAAACAATATATGCACAAGGTTGTCGGTTTTGATCCGCTGAAGCTTGGTGTATGATGAGACTGAAGTCGAGGCCCAAAGATGTGATCGCACCCTCATTCTGAGCGTGGAAGTAAGAAACCAAAACCAGAGTTTTCACGTATCAATGCTGGAGGATCAACATCGGCTATGTCTATTTGTTGCATTGACTTCGAGATGTCATCCACGGAGAATGGGATGCTGCGTTGAAATTTTCAAGCTTGATTAGAAACCAAGTTGCGTTCTTGGAGGATGATAAAGAGGGGAAGCCAAGACTTGCTTGCTGTCAAAAAGAAATGCAGATAAGCATAATGGAATACCTTGAATCGTCGTCTAGCAAGAACGAGCGACTGACCGCATTATTGGAGTCCTCGGTCATCATGACTCTCATACTCGAAATAACCTGAACGAGGAAAATTGGAAATTACGATGAATTTGAGCCAATGCGAACAAATCTAAACTACAAGATCAGTTGCGTGTATACCACAGAGACCATAATTAGCACTGCCCTATGCAGATAGACTATTTACTTACTTCTGAAGACACGCTATGCGTGCCATATTTATCATCCCAATACATCGTACTAATCCTGTACAACTGCTGTATGCTTAGAACCTGAAAAGGCAGAGAAGCATACGCAAAAAATCAAGAGCATGTCCAAGAAGCGGACAAAAAAGAAAACTGCAGCATGGGGCTTGAGTAGTGCAAAGGATGCAATTCACTCACTGGGCAAAGTTCTTTAGTGATTTCGGTCAAGGTCTTCTTGGGTTTCTGATGTATGACCTGCGTTGTTAAGAAGTTCGAAGGAGAAAGATGGTCAGCAACTTCACCGGTGATCTTACCAGGTTAGAGATTCTTCAAATGTACGTTACCAGAAATCCGACGGCCTGCCTAATATGCTTCAATTCATCCCAAGCTGAACCTGCATACTGCTTACAAGAAGAGTTCAGCAACAGAAACCAAAAATTAAAAAAAAATAAAAAATGAAATGCCCAATCATCCAAGAGAGAGCCAGCGCTCACTTCCTCAGTTGCTTGATTGCACCACTGCTCTAGTTCAGCCAACCCTGATTTTACGTACTCGCCATTACTAAATGAGCAACACTCTCGCCGTAAAAGAAGACTGCAAAAGAAGAATGCAAAATTTGTCGCTTAGATACTGACAGAGCATGAACTAATGTGTTCACTGGTGATACTATTGCGCTTTACAATTAGTCACCTGTTAAACAGCTGAACATTTATGAAGGAGAATATCTGTGTGAACACCTTGCGAACTAGGAAAGGTGGGACCTGAGGAATCATAATCAGAATGCATAGTTCGTAAAAGACAAGGAAGAACCATAAGCAGCAATATGCTTTAACTTTCAAATTACTTACATTGTTTGCTTTCATTGTCTGGTGATAATTGTTCAAGCTTTTCACTATGCTTTGCCAGTGAGCAATCAAAGCTTGCTGAGCGACAGCATTAGCTTGAGAACGTCCTTTGACCAAACTACCTCTTGATGTCCTGGGAGCCTGCATTAGGTTCATGAATACTTAGAGCAGGAGAAAGTCCACACCTCAAAGCACACTTATGAGAACCTGATGACTAATTTATATCTAGAACGTCAGCAACTGGTCTACATTCCGGAGACCAGCATCATAAAAGTAATGTTCTGTGCTGTAAGCCACAACTGAAAAATTGGGACGAATCATAAAGCTTGTCTTGGGCACATGAAAAGGTCTACACTATCACTCTCCATTATCTTCCTTAATCACACGAGGAAGACATGCACACCAACTGGCTCATATTTTCATGGTGGAGAATTATAAGTCTCAAAAAAATTACAGCCAATATCTTGCCATGTTACCATCAATCTGACGTTTTCTGAGCAGAAGGGACTGTATAACTTCCTACTTGACCGTGATACTCGGTATAACCTAGCTTATAGCAATAAGTAAGATTTTACTACATCATAATTGAGTCCTGCAACTCAGCAGCTACCTGGATACATAGCCCAAGCAATGGAGAAATCTCTTTCTTCAGGTTGTCTCGGATCATTCCATAAATTTTCTCCAGAAAAGCAGTAAGCTGTTGCTTAAATAGCAAAGCTGGATATTTGGCCTCAACTTGTCGCAAATCATCCAGCTTTGTGAGCCCTCTACCATTGAGGAAAGAAAGTCCAGCACCTTGAGGAGACGACCGTAGCCCCTACAATTTCAAATGGTGAAGTTTGCAAACAGATGGAACTCAAATCACGGAAAATAAATCATGCGAGAGTAGTTATCCAGAATTTTGTTTCATTACTTGTGACATCCTCCCAAAAAGAGAAGCAGAAGACGTTCTCCTTCGCTGTGGTGTCAAGCTAGCTGCTCCAGTTGCTTTAAGAGTATGTTGAAGCAGCAGCAGCAAAGTTGATGTGTTAGATAACCAATAAGCTAACACGCCATTATTATCCGGGACCTTCATCAATTTGCAGAGCGCATCAGTGACTAGTGAAATCCCTTGTGAACTGACCAATTTTTAATAATCCCACAGACAGAAACTACAGATTACAGAATGGGGAGAGAAGTGTTGAATAGGATACTTACTTCTATTGCTGAAGCTATTGTTTGGATTATACGGTCAAATATGCTTGTCCTTTCAACCTCAAATGATCGCCAATGAAGTAGACATTTGTAAATTACACAGGCAGCAACAGGTTTGCCTCCAGAAAATCCCAAATTTTGTGATATACATTTTATCAGCAGTTCCTGGTTTTCCTGAAAAGAGAACGATTGAAAATTATTCTGGACTGAAATAAAATAGGACCAAAAAAGCTGGAATAGAATGAATATGTGAAAAACGAAGTATGCATTAAGGGGACATTAATTTTCTGCAAGTCTAATCACCACTAACCTGCTGCTTCTCATTAAGCGATTTCTGTGGTTTTTCTTCAGATTCAGGTTCACGTGTCGGTGTAGCCAAAGACATGTCCTGCAAAAGAAGCAGGCTATTGAACAAATGCTTGACTGAAAAATCCTGATATAAGTAGCATTGATTAGATAAATGTGAGTTCTCACCAATGCAACCCTTGTTTCTCCATTTGCAACTGTTCCATTCTCGGGTGTTCTCTGCATTTTATTTCCCAAATTTACAATCTATTATCGCATCAAGAAACAACAGTATTAATTAAGTCCCATCCGTACCTGCATAACAATAGTCTTGGGTCGTGCAGACAAGTTTTTCCCTGTCGGTGACATAGTCAGTGCTTGCTGACGCAGTACTTGATTTTCTGACTCTGTGTTGGACAATTTCTCTTCTAGCCTGAAGTATAGAGACGAAACCAACATAATAAACATAAATTTCCTTTAGAAAGAAACCATTGTCCGGAGCAAGGGAAGATATATGCTTCTGTATTCATAAAACAAGACAATATACAAACATCAGTTTAGAGCTACTGAGAATATTTGCATCTAACAGACCTCTGCACAGAATCCTGAAGCTGATCAGCTTTTCGCTCTGTGTCTTCGAGCTTTCGAGCCAGCTCTGATATTCTGGCCTCTGCATCCACATGAGCTTTCTTTGTCTCTTCTGCTGCTGCTCTTTCTGATATAAGCACAGCCTGTAAAGCCACAAAGCTTTCTAACTTAGTGTATCAAGCTAATTTCATATTCAGTAAACATAGATGAAATGGGTGAAGCAATCACATTGATTAAGCCAATCCATAGTTAAAAAAGAAAAAGAGATTTTCTAACTCGGTATTTGATAGGATCATATATATGCAGATTTCAGCCAAATAAACATGCACAAAGCTTGTGAATACCAAACTAGGCTATTACTCCACGCAAATGACCTCCTGATCATCCATGCACAAACAGAAGCTATTTGACTGTTATATTCAGTTCAGTTGCTACTTGAGATCGACCAAAAGTCAGATCATTTACACTTTTTTACGTGATTACAGAAGGAGCATCACCCCTATTAGAATTGCTTCCAAGAGAAATTCCTCATCTAAAAGAGTCAAGAGAAATGTCCTTTCTTTTGTTATAGCCTGTAGCATCACACAAACTTTGCATGCCAATTGGCTTCAGCACCACCAAATTATCCTTAATCTCCAGCAAGCTTTTAGTATTTCGTTTAACTTACTAAAACCACAGATATTACGGTTATCAGCAGCACCAAGCAGAGAAATTACCGAATTGATGTCCTTGATTTTTCAAATTTTCTAGTTTGGACTATTAGCCATTACTCCACCAGTAGGATTTGGTTCCAGGCATCATTATAAGATCAGAAGTGGGATATGAGACCATGCGCTAAAGATAACACAATATTCAGTATGATGGTGTACCTTCAAGCTCTCTATCTCAGCTGTTAGTTTATTAATCTTTTCTGTGTCTTCCACTATTACAGGAGTCTCCTTCACAACCGGTGGAGCATCCTCAATAGCTTTTCGAGCTGCCTCTCGTTCTTTGATGACCTTGGCATTTGCTTCTTCCACTTGTATTTGCATAGAGTGTAAAACCTCCTGCAACTTAGCAATCTCTTGTGCCTTTTCCTCTTCCAAATCAGTCTGAAATTCATATTACATACCAAGAAAATAGTAAGTTAAACCCATGGAATTGTTTGTCTTAACAATTGAGCTCACAACACTGAAGACCAGTCCAAGACAACATACCCTTAATCGCTTCTCCAGCTGCAAGCGCCACGTAAGCTCTTCCACCCGCTTTTCTAGTTTGTCTTTAGCTTCTTTGAGAGCACCTGTTTCTCGTGAAGCCTAGATAAATATACAATAGCAGTCAGTGTCTGAATTTATCAAGTAGGCTTATATAAAACCATGCTCCGAAGCAAGATGTGTCCACAGAAGGAAAATCAAACCATTTTTAGTTTTCTGAGTTCACGACGAGCAACTCTTCCTCTCCAACCACATTGTGTAACGATAGCAGCCTTGCGAAGACTTTTATAATATAAATATGCAATGTGGCACCGCAAATGAGCCTACACAGAAGGAAAGTAAACAGTGATCATGATCATTTTTAGTTTGAACTCAATTTCATCCTAGAAAATCTAGAGATAACTTTGAAGCTTCCATCAAGCAATGCGTGTAACCTTCTCAAGGACAATAAATTCAAAGAGAATCAGTATTGAGACCTGAACAATAACAGCAGCCTTAGTTTGCTTTCTGAATCTAAATTCATCTCGAGCAGTCATGGCCCTTAAACCTGTTTGCAGTGTGATTGCAGACAGCCTTACAGAAAGGTATGACTTCCTTGCAACATATTGGCGGAAGTTCTTCTGAATCTTCAGGGCTGATGCTTCCCTTCGCAGCTGCTCATAGAGCTTGCATGCCAGTTTACCTACTCATAGTGGCAAAGAAAATGACAGTTATAATTTTACCAACTGACAGTATGGACCACATGGAAGCGGAACAAAATGGATTGCTTCTCAGTAGGACACCTCACAGACTTCCTGATTTCATAACGAACTACAATCACGCGTTAAAAAACCAAGCTATGTCTAAGACACATAGACTTTTCAGAAAGTAGCATTCCATACGACAGAGACACCAGCATTTCCATTTCACTTGCCCATTAAGTAAAACCCCATGAAGCAGAAACAGACGTTTGATACAGTTTCAAAGAAGAAAATATACCTCGCAAACAAGATTGCATCGTAATTGCCGCTTTACGCAATGCAATAAATTCCTTTCTAGCAATATATGTGCGACTTTGCCTTTGAATTATTCTTGCTGCATTTCCTAGCACCTCTGCTCTCCTTGAGTCCAATTCTGCCATTTGCCCAGCTCTTAAGAAAACTTTCGTCTTTCCTATCTGCAAGGGATAAAAGTCAGCCGACACCAGCAAAGGTCCATGTATCCCTCTATGGTGGGACGGGTATGTTCATCATTTAAGAAGGCACACTACCCTGAGTGTAACTGTGCCAAGACATTGGTACACTAACTTGGTTCTTTGTTGCTTCAATTTTCTCTATCCCGCAGGGCAAAGAGCTAATAACTCACTCGAGCACTAGAAGGCGACGCGAGTCAGCTAATTTCAAGAATGTGGTTTGCAATAAAAGTGTGTAGTTCCTAATCTAATGCCCAATAAATTAAGTCTTGATGAGGATGTCTCATCAACCTCAATGGACAAGAATCGCAATAGGTGCAACACGTTCTCAAGCAATGCAAATCATTTGATCAATTAGGCACAGCCATCAAGAAAGGTCAATATTTTCAGTCGTGAAAATGGATGGCCTCACACTACGCTGCTGTTCATTGCCTTAAACGATTCGTTTATGTCAATTAGACTTTCTCGCTTCCACACTTCCATATATTATAGAACATGTCCGAGTCATGTAAAATGTTGATATGTCAAATACAGTCACAAACATGATCTGCAGTATATTTTTATAAATGGCCCAAGTCCTTATGGTTTTCTACATTAACTCATCTCATTCCTTTAGCTATTCCTGCTTCCATAACTTCACCTTGTGCATGTAGAATGAGGATAAGTATGATGAATGAGTACTAGTGGCCAGCTTCCATGCGGGTTATTTTATGTCACCGATCGGACAACTTGTTTCTATGGCATCTCAAAATAAAAAAAAAAGGTGGCAATTAAGGAGATGGTTGAAGTACCTGATAGCCCTTCAGTCCCATTTTATCCAGTATCTTTTGACAAGCAGTCGTGTCATCATAACTGCAGAGGAAGTACACAATAAGGCCATAAAAACCAGCATAACAAGACAAAACCATCAGGAAGAACAAGGATAATGCGACATTTGGTAGTTGCACCCATTTGTATTGCCACTACCGTGTTAGGAAGGTTAGATATATTAAATGATCACAGGGATCTAACACTCACTTTCCTTCCAGAACCTCCGGGGCAAGGACACCGAAACGGAGAAGAAATTCATAAAATGTCCGTCGAGTCGGATATCCAGCACAGCTAATCCTTATTGCTTCAAGAACACCCTACAAGAAAAAAGAAGGCTCAGATAGGAATGAAAGACCGTAAAACGAGCTTTCAAGCTAACAAGTTGAACAGAAAACAAGTGAAGTATACTCACTCCACAGCGCAACTGTTGAATTATATTGGAGTTCTCAAAAATGGCGGGCTTCAGGACATTGTTTGGCTTCACACATCTGATATAATGAGGTTCTGTGGAATTTAATGTCTCCATCAAGGATTGAAGTTGCAACTGCATTTGAAAACACATTTCCCTCTTAGAAGAAAGGCAGTATTTGTCCCACAGCAACAAAGATGATCAAATACTAATCCCTAGAATCGAGTTATCTGAAGTAGCAATGATTAAACAGAGGCACTTCAAAAATAAAGCAATTTATCAAGCTGCAATAGCAATCCTAAACAATAATGAAAGCTTCTTGGCACATGCCAAGTCACACTTCCTTCTTCCTGCTTGAGGTTATCTCTCTAAGCCAGTCCCAAGACCAATGCTAGAATGTTACGCAATTTGAAACAACAATTTTTTGGGGAGCGTGCTTTGACATTTTTTTCTGGTAAGTGTGCTATGATACAATGTTACAATCTTCATGCGACATATCTAGTGTTTTCCAGCATTAGTACATTAACAACGATATAATAGGAGAATACAAAAAGGAGAATTCGCTAATTGAAGCTCCATAGACATTTTCTTTCAGTAGAAATTTCCACATCAGGGTAATAGATCCTGGTTTTGGCTCTATCTAGTTCAAAGACCTTAGTTTGACCTAGCTCCGGAATGCCCTCAAGAGAATTGCCTTCTCTTCAGCAGGTTGCTTTCCCAAGATCGCCTCTGACTTGCAAAGATAAGTCGCAATGCATTAATGTGCTTAATGCGCTGGACTAAGCTCGATTAAGGCCAAATATGGAATCTGAAGGAAAGATTTCATAACTACAAAGATACAAGGCACTTTTCATAATTAATTTCTAGAGTGAAGTATTTATGATTTGATTACCGACAAAGTTAATTTCTAAACCTAATGAACACAAGAATGATAGGCATCTGCCCCTTGGTAGGACAAAGGATGAGTTCGGGAAAACTTTTGAAAGCCAGCTTTTGATTCCCAAAGTCCTTTGAGTGAAAGTGACAGTAGCTTTGGATTTTGGGCATTCAAAAGGGAGACTTTGGGCGTGAAAACTTTCAGTCAGAAGACTTTGGAAGTACAAAGCTGCTTTTCAAAGCTTTCCCAAACTCGTCCTTAGTAATCCACGAAGACAACCGATGAACAACCCAAGCCATACCTTAAACCGGGAACCAATTGACGAAAATTTGGAGGACTTCGATGATTCTTCAGGAAGTGGAGGAAAAAGACCTGCCACAAAGGAGCATGTGGATTCCGTCAAAAGAGACTGATGTTCTGCCACAACATAATCTTTGTTCTTATCAAGGAACAGATCAGCCAGATAAGTGACCTGGGAAACATGAAGAAACAGTCAATAGTCATGAATAAAAGATTGTTAGGTCCGACTTTAATTGACGAAAGCAAAACAATAGTTACCTCCCCAGCATAGTGAGATATTGTAAAACTTGTGCGAGAAAGCTTAGGTTTGATAAAGCGCTTGTTGTTCTTAAAGGTTTGATACAACTTCTGAGCAAATGTCTCATGTGTCGACTTAGGAAACATGCTGTAAAACAATCAGAACATAAGTCGGATAACGAAGCCAGACTTATATTTTATTGATGTGACTAATAAATAGATATACTGCTACGATATACAAGTCCATTGCAGGGACCCAAAAATCATGAAACAGTGACAAAATAACCTAGAATAAAAAGAAAAATAGAAAACATTAATTGTCTGCATACCAGGCTTCGTCTAAAAGGGCAATGATCCCTCCAGGTTTCTGCAAAATTTTAAATGTTTTAGATGTTAGTAATACACAACATTCAAGAGATCATGAGGAACTTTTAATTCACCATGAAATTAGGTTAAAATATGATAACAGCTCATTAAGGATTCAGCAAAAAACATATTGGCGAGGACAAGACACCTTCTCAATCAGATCCAAGACATCTTGATTATCAACGAACTCTATGTAGCTCCAGTTGATCTCTTCTTTGGTATATTCCTCCTGTTCCATCTTGAAGACATGCTGCAGACGTACATTACCAAAGATCAGGGTAGGGAACCCAAAATTTATATTTGAAATAGAGGCATGACAGTGTTTTCCAGTATATGAACCTGATTAAAATGTTGCTGCAGTTTCTCATTTGTAAAATTGATGCAGAACTGCTCAAAGCTAGTAAAGAACAATAGTCAGATCCAAGTGTCAATCATATGCTTCCTGTCACGCATGTCTAAAATTAATGGCTTACCTGTTGAACTTAAAGCTTTCAAATCCATAAATATCAAGAACCCCAATCAATTGCTTTGAGTTGGGATCTTGCCCAATTGAATTGTTAATCTTATCCACAAGCCTGGGAAGAAAAAGGAAATTGTTAAAGCAAACAATTTTGTAGAGGACTATAATTGTATTGCTGGTTTATAAAGTAACAGAAGTAACAAAACATCCCCACTCATTCAAACGATCAACATAAGCAAGCATCAACCCTACTCTAATAGAAAGGGAAAATAGCAACGCGAATTCAATATAGGCTTAGAGCATGATTAAATCCACGATTTACTTGAAAAGTGAACAGCATATTATACAGTTCAGGTGTCTGTTGCTCAAGTTTCTTTATAATTTCATTGAGAGAATACACTTTCACAGAAGAAGACTTGATAATTAATCCAACTAAGTATGATAGAATGGTCTGGAAAATGTTTCCCATTCCAACAGAATACTGAATCTTTGCAAACAGCTCACAAATCGATCCCTCTGATGCTACAGCCACAGGGTTTATGTATATGCCGTTCCATAAAAAGCCTTTAGTGGACTGCGATTATCCTATTCCTAGATTCTTCCTGGTATACCATAGCAAGAGCATCCCACTGCAGAAGTTTCCCCACACTGCAGCAGTTGGGAGGGGTTAATCTATGCAGCCTACCCCTAATTTCTCAGAAAGGCTGTTTCCGTGACTTGAACCTGTAACGTCAGGCCATAATGGAATAACCTTCTACAGCTACATCAAGGCTCGCCCTCTTGATAATCCATAGCAAAAGTAGAAGAAATAAAGTCCTTGGGATTCAAAGGACAACATATGCAGCGAAAGACGTGCAAATTCAGGGCAAGCCAAGAAAGGCAGAAAGCAGTAAGAGAATTGAGAAGGATAATTACCAATCAAACAAGCGAGAATAAATAGTTTTGGCCAGGGCATCCCTGCTACCAAGGGCAGCAACAGGATCCAGAGGTCTTGTGATGATCTCCTCGGGGGTCACCATTACACGCTTAATCATTGCATTTTCCAAGCTCTTGACATCGCATCTTGTGAGAGATCAATATATATGTTAACGGCGTGCAGTTAAACACCATATATAGACATCACTAAAAGCAGGGTAATTATGTCCCACCTAAGCAGCTCAGCTGTTGTATTCAGATGGAACTTAGACTTGTCATCTTTAATGACCGAAGAGTCAATTTCCTGCCCCTTTGCAAATTCAACATTTCCTAGATGCAGAACCGCAGCTACTACCCTAAAAATTGCCTCCTGAAATAAGCATTTGCAATGAGATTAAATTCAACTGGAAGTGACGGCTATTTCTGAAAGTTTTTGACAGAAAAGCAAAGGACAGACCTGTTCTTCCTCGCTAATTCCTACAATATCCATGGCCCTTCTGGTTGCGAGGTACTCTTCAGCATCGTCGACTCCATTTAGCTCATAACAGCTGGATTGATTTAAGTAATGGAATGACTTAGGGTCTCCCAATTTGTATCTCTCTCTTTCCTGTTAAGCAAGTAATCAATCATTCCTTAGGAATCCAAAGAGATCGAAGCTATCATTAACCATTGTTTAAAGAATGCAGATAAAACACTGAAGACCAGTCACGAGAGCAATCACCTCTTGCGGAGCCGCACAAAGAAGGTAGAAGCAATGGTAGTTTCTCTCAGGATCTGAAATTTGGCAAACTCGAGATCTTTCAAGCAAATAAGTCCTTACAGCTGCCCCAGATATCCTCCCACTCTTGTCAAATTGGATCTCCACGAACTTTCCAAAACGACTACATTAGAGTAAACCCAGCACACACGGAAAAGCTGTAAGATAATCCCTCCTCAATATAAAAGCATCTCAAATGCTATCCAAGTATTCTCCTTAAGAGCAATGAACAGGGATCTAGATGCCAAAAAATTGGGGTTACACAGAAATAGGCAAGAAATTTGAGTTCCAAAATGGCCCGACAACCATCAGCCTTTCCAGCAATTTCTGAACATTGTAGTGATCTCAGATTAATTTCTTAAGATGAGAGAAGCACTGGATTTTCATGCAGGCTGTGATACAGATCAAGTTAAAGCAGAACATCCAGGCAGTGAAACCGGTGAGGCAGGAACAGTAGACAACTGTCTTTCAAACTAGTTGTCCACTGAGGTTTATTCATCGCAAAAGGCAGCAGATCTATTGCCTACTCACCTTGAATTATTGTTCCTGACCGTCTTTGCATTGCCAAATGCTTCAAGAACTGGATTAGACTGTGAAAGTCAGAGACCAAGCGCATAGCTAAGTACACAATTTCGATAAAACACAAAAGGCATAGACCTTCATCAACGGAAAGAAACAAAAGATAAATAAGTACAATAGCATGGGAGAACTTCATCCTACTTCTAAAACTTGTTGTTCCACTGTCCGTCCTTCTACTCCAGATCGACCACCCAGATATGCAAGATATCGCATGAGCATCTTCGTTGTCTCAGTCTTACCAGCACCACTTTCTCCACTTACCAAAATCGAATTGCTCTTTCCCTCGTTCATCATTGCCCTGTCGTATATCTCTGACAAGATAAGCAGATGCATCGCAAGAAAATTCTGAAACTTCCTCTAAACCAAATAAAGGTTCACCTGTATGCAACATCGGCAACAGCAAACACATGAGGGCTTAACTCTCCAAATGCTGCTCCCTTGTACTGCTCCATCATGTGAGTATCATACAAGTGAGGTAGCCGTTGAAATGGGTTCACTGCGATGAGTATATTCCCTGTGTATGTCTGATACCAAAAAAAAAAAAACGAAATGGCACCTTCAGTTTATCTTCAACCTAGTAGTTCAGCTTTGCATTGTGAAATAAAGAAACTCGGCATCTTACATAGATTTCGTTGAGTTCATATCTCATGGCTAAGTTATGAAGAACTCCCGGTTCATGCAAATATGAAAGCTTTGTCATGTCATCCACCCCTCCAGGAGGAGCTTCCATATCTTTTGGATATACTTTCGATATGTTACTAACAACCTGCAACGTGGATCCAATTTCATTATCATCGACCTAGAAATAACATCATCAGTAGCACAACGTGGAGTGTCTCGGCGCTCTACGTTACAGCAAAACTTTTCTGACTAAACTATCCTCTCTCCTCATGGTACCAAAGTACAACAACACTTGCTCGGAAGAATTTTCTAGTAGAATCTTCTCTTTCTCAGTAAAACTCTAAAACAGAACCACCTCAATATGTACCCTGCCTTAAAAGCCGGATAGAATGTCATTTGGACAGACAATAGCATAATATTTGGTCGGAAAAATCTTAACTCTTATGATAAGAAAACCCCATTTGCAGAGAAGGTGTGCTACAAAACTCACCGTTTTTCCATCTGTTGTACGTATATGAACTTCTTCACCATTAATGCGGAAAACTTCGCCATCAATCCACGCCTGCACGGGATGCTCGACCCATACATGAGAACCCACTATAATATTCACCGGTGCAGCCTACAACAATTTGAGCACATAAAAACTGTGAAAAGGCTGCATGAAAGCCATTCAAGAACGTATCTTTGAATAAATAAATGTCTGCAAAACTACTTGAGGTAGAGAGATTTGGCTACAATTATCAACATTGCAAACTTCCCTAGGTCCAGCTCTAGATAATCTTGATTATCATGGATCTTCCCATAATCAGTTTTTTCCAATATATTGCGACCATGCTCGGTGGTTGCAAGGAGGTAAGTGTTGATGAGCATATATTAAACGTCCTCAATCATGTCACTCGTTTTTCCATTAAAAGCACGCAGTGGTGCTTTGTGATAGTTTCCACGCACGCACACTTGTCTTCCTAGCCTTACTCCAAATTGTCTAACAGCCCCGAAGTCCACATAAATAGAATAACTGCGACATTAGGTTTTAACAACATAACCACGTGTCCTTCTTCGTTGGGTTTAACCCCACTGGACGAATAACGTGCAATCATGTCTGAGGCTGTTCATTGCATGCGAATTCAGGTGGGTCAACGCTACTTGAGCACTCCAAAACTAAACGTATAATATCCAATTTGAAGGATAACATGGAATTCTAAAGTTCAATTGAAGCTGGATTGCAAGAGTATAACATCCAATTCGGACTGGGAATTAGAAATAAATCAAGAGACAGCCACAAGTTTGCAACGCCATATCATTTCCTCAAGTTGAGGCAGGAACACACAATTTCTCAATTGCGGCAGGTCTATAAACCATCTTCACTGAACTAGAAATACTGCCAGCAAGCATGAAGTAGCCGCCTAAACCGATATTTCAGTCTCCAGAGTTTTCTCCCACGGTAGCCATATTCTATTCCATGCTCCAATCACCATTAGTCACTCGCCTCTCCGTTCCAACTAGTTATTCCGATCGCTACTCACTATGGGGCCTCTACCACTAGTCGTTCAGGGTAATTCCATAGAGCGGCACACATATTTGATCAACACCGAAACGGATTCATCAAACAATTCAAAACCGTCTCAGGCCAAAACACTGCTAATCAGTTTAATTCTCAGAGAACCGATAAAGTCGAAAATTTTACTTAAAAAAATCCAAGCAGCTTCAGCTTAAGCTTCTTCCGCACAATTAAAGTGCATCAGTATATCAGCTAAAACACACCTAAGACCAACCAATAGAATCGAGTTCGACACGCTTTTTCATTCCCGATATCGAACAGGCTAGCTCTACGTTCAATCAAAAAACCAAAACTCGAGAGAAGCAATCGATTCGACACACAGCAAAACCGACACGTCCGAAAATCTACGCCGATCAACAACTCGATCGCATCACCGCTTACTGACCATGGGACGAATCGCCGCTCGATCTCCTCCCCCGCCCTCAACTCATGCGAGGAAAGACCGAGCCGCGCGGGAATCGGACTCGGCGGCTCAGATCGGCCGCCGCCGCCGCCTCCGCCGAGACCAGTGACCAGCTCCGGGCGGGGCCCCGGCTCCCAAAGCTCCCGGCGCCGAACTCCCGAGACCGCGAGAGACGGAGAACGGAAGGTCTTCCGAAGTTGACGACGAGCTGGAAACACCGAACGCGAGGCCGATGAGCGGAAGCGAACACAAGAGAAAAGACCAGAGCGGAAATCCGAGGTTGTCTCTCTCTCTCTCTTTCTATCGCACTTTTCCTTCGTCAGGTGGGTGTGGTGTTTCTCTCTCTAGGGAGCTCAGGTGGGGGGAGGACGGTCGAGTTTGAGCTGGTCTCTCTTCTCTGTGTTGCTTTCTCTCACTTGGAGAGAAATGGGGGAAAGATCAAAAAAAAAAAATTTCAATTCGCTTCTTCTTCCTTTTTCTTCCCCCTTGCTTTTTTTTCCCTCTCGCTGGCGGTCGCCCTGGGGTCGTAGAGAGAGAAAGAAGAGAGAGAGGGAGGGACAGTCGTGGTGTCCACAAACGATATGATTAAGCTCTCTTAATCCGACATTAAGTACCCTGATTAGTAGATTCAGCAGTAGCGGTATCAGTGTCTTAATTACACCGCCCTATTTCTGTGGGGGGCGTGTCCTCTTCTCGAGCACTCGCTCCCCTCCCTCCCTTTCCCTTTCCCCCGTTATGACAGCATCCCCCACCTATCCCCTTTTCTCTCCTCCGACGACACCGGAGAATGTCTTTTCATCTTTAAAAAAACACGTGTATAAAAGACGTAGAAAATACGTAATAACAAGAGAAAGATCTCGACCCGCGATTTCTCGCGCGAGGGGTGAATTAAGAACGGGGTCATAGAGGATCGGCGAGATTTTTCTCATTTCGAGTATGATTCGGTTCCCTTTAGCAAGCCGGGAAAAACACGGGTCGGTCACGAAACGGAAGCCGGCGGCTTTAAAGATTTGACCGTCTGGAGTTTGCGACCTTTGCGGTAGCTTCGTTCAGGAAGACCATCCGAATTCCTCTTTCGTGTCATCGATATGCCATTAATGATTATTACCATTGTTCAATGAGCCTCGATATACAGAATCAGCTGGGCTTGATTTCCTTAATCGGCCACGGACAAAAAGCCTTAATTAATCGCGATTAAACTACCAAAAATCGAATTACTTTTTTGCCCGGAATCTCTTTAACGGGAGGGGCAAAATCGTCAATGCAAGTCCCGGGGACGGACAACGTGGTAACTCCCGTTTCTAAGGTACGCAAGATTTGCTCTCCCTCTCTCTGTCTCTGCCGCCGCGGACAGTACAGATCGACATCCGCCCACCTGTCGCTGGCGCGTATATAATATTTTTTTTTTTCATTTTCGGACCAAAAGAAATATATATTTTTTTTATCTTTTGTTTTCCAAAGCGGGGAGATCGGAATCCCGTGCGGCTCGGTCGCACCGCCTTGGCGCGTCCCGCCGGCTAAAAAGAAAATGACGACATCATCGATCGCCCATCGCCATCATCAGCAGCCACCCGCTAAGGGGAAAGCGACACGTCGGCGCCACGTGCGGCGCGCGCGCGCGCGTCGAGCTCAAGCCGTGCGGCTATCGGGCGGGCAGGCGCAAGGCAAAGACATTCCCTCTCGAGTCTCGAGCACGGTTTTTTGTGCGCGCGGGTCGGCGCTGGTCGGCGCGCCGTCCAAGGAATTTTTCTGTCCACGGGGGCACGGCGCGACCGGTCCGGGCGACGAGAACGGTGCAAGGACGTCACCCCGAAATGACCGAAATGACCCCCCACGTTGTTCAGGCTGACGTGGCAAAGGAGAGAGAGAGGGGGGCGGTAGTGGCTGACACGCGCGTCGGGCGGCCATTCGCGGGGCGCTATGGGGCGGTGGGTCGACCAAGAATCGGCTAATCCGACCCAACCAATCACACGAATTTGATGAGAATAATTTTATAATTTCACGTTTGAAGTTTAATAAAAAAGTTACAAAGTGACTCCGCGGTTTTTGAATTATGTGAGGGCGGATTGACCAATTTCTTATTCATCTTGAACTCATTTTAAACGCGAAATCGTAATTATTTCGAGATTCCCAATTCCAAACCGTAAGGATATATTGAAATTCACGGACCTTGTTTCAATTCCGAAATTTTTATCGTTTTTCGATGTCGTTAATCGTCATGTCTCACTTCCTGCTTTACGTAAATCGAACATGAACTCAAGGTACTGAAACCCGACTAAACAGTTGCTTGGTGGCTTGAAGAAATCGTTGGTGGATGGGGGAATTTAGCCACGAATTGCGAAAACAAAAGCTCGGGGAAATTTTTATTAAATGCGTCTCTAATTTCTTTTACTCCCGAAAAAATTAGCTTGAAAAAAACAGTAAATGATTAAATCGATACAAAGCGAAAGTCATAAAAAAAACTGCAATGAATAAGATCAAGGCGCCCGTTTTTATTTTTTTTTAGTATATGTACAACAATCAAATATTTCAAAAAAAATATCTCGAAAAAATATGCGTTTGTTTCGTGAAAAATAACATATCTCGCGTGTCATTTGTCACCTGAAAAAAAGGAAATTATTCTCTTCGTTTCTCGGAACGAGGCACCGAAAAAAAAAAGGCTGATCCTATTCATAAAGTGAGAGCCCCATGCCCATGTCCAAATTGCCCTCCTATTCCCCCAAAAAAATCAGATCCTTAACAAGTTGGAAATCACCAAACAATGCTTGTAAAGATCGACATGATAATCCGACATGTGTACAGGATAAAAGAAAAGGCCACTAAAAAAAGAAATTAAGAGAGCTTGTGTCTTTGTGATCAAGTGTTCCTCAAATCATAATCTAACATAAAGTATTACTTTGGGTTGAAGAACACTCTTGACAGTATACAGTGGAGATGATTTCTTAGTATATATACAAATGATTATACTCGGGGCATGGTCTCGGACGAACCCGGTCGGAAGCCCGGCGACAAGTCGAGTCGGTTTGATCGGGTTTCCACAGGGCTCTCGTTTCTTCTTCTTCTTCTTCTTCTTTTCCCATCCAGACATGTAATGTCTATCCGTCTACTATTGCTACCACAAGCCACAATCTACGAATTCATTGTATCGACCAGCTTCTCCCCCGTGTTACATCACTTACTTCAGCATGTCAAGTGTATATGCATTGGACGATATACTTTCTCAACTTTGAAATATCCATGGCAAATCACACGCACCCGTGCCGAGAGAAAGGTGCGCTGAAGTTTTGAAACAGGTCAAGATAACGTAATGAAAGGTAAGAGATCGGATCCGCGGAACCTCGTCAATCATTCCCTTAGGAGATCTAAGATTACTATGAAAATGGTTAATGGTTAATTTATGTTGACAGCTGAGCTGATTAGTGATAGTGACCCCCATATTTAGTATAACTTCACACAATAACCTCTCAGAAATTTCATGTATCAAATTGACTTCAAAGTTTTAACATCCATGTCACCCATCAGAACAGCCATGTATTTAGCCATTTCTCTGAAAGCCATAAATATTCAACTAATTATACAAATACAAATGATCTGCAACCAAGAAAATCTCCCGCAGACTATTCTAACGAAAGGTTAACGATCAGCAGCTTCGAGAAGTTACCTTTTCACAATATGCAAATAGATACACCCACCTTCATGAGTAGTCATAGAGCGATATGCTCTTGTCATCAGATACACTAGCAAGCCGACCACCAGCTCTGACACCAGCACCCGCCATTGGTCGAAAGGCAACCCCCCAAACTTGATCTGAATGGTTACTCATTGTCTGAACGGCGGCCCTCATACTAAGATCCCACAGCCTCACAGTCCTGTCACTTGAACCTGTCGCAATGGCCGCTCCATCCGGGCTGACATCAACACTCAGTACCCAGCTAGCATGGCCAGACATGGACCCCACCAGGGACTTACCTTCGGCATCGTACATGTGCACATGAGCATCATCGGATGCAGAAAAGAGCAGCCGTGGCTCAACTGGGGAAAATACGAGAGATCGCACTGGCATGAAGTGGCCTTCCAGGTGGTGCAGAAACTTGGCACGAGCCACATCGAATATCGAGATTGTACCATCCATTGAGCCGCAGGCAAGCCTTTTGCCATCAGGACTCCACGCGACAGAGAGGACAAACTTCTTGTTGCCTTTATCGGAGGGCTTGGGCTGTTCTGGACGAGGAATCGAGAGGGTTGCATTCAGTTCCCATGTGGCAGTGTCCCAAAGCTTGATTGATGCGCTACCTCCACCTGCCACTGCTAGAGTGGTGCCCTGGGGAACAAGTATTACTTAGCAACATTGAGATACCAAAATAAATTTGCATGTTGAAGGCAAGAACAAAGCGGTACTGCAAAAGGTGGAAAACAGCACAGAAAAGCCATTCAATCTTGAAAGCCACTTGGCACATTTTTAGTCTTTATTCACATTACACATAAATAAAAAAATCACCAGAAACCTTCCACGAGCTGACCTTTTAAGGAAAATTCAAGCTTGACTTACAGATCGGTCAAACATTTTCATCAGCAGACTACAAAGATCAGATAGGTCGCTCAGGACTTAGCTTCTTTAAGTCCAGATAACCCTGAACAGCATCAATGATGCCTCATAATCTAGCAAAGCTTTGTGAACAATATCCACAATGCACAATTTCATTCAGGCCAACTTTCTGATCATCACCATATCAAAAGTGATTTACTTTCCATAAAAGAAAGCAATCTGATACTAATACGGAGCTCATTAATGACCATGATCATGCATGTCGAGTGCCCCGATTTTTCAACAAGCATCCAAAAGCAAGAACCAAAAAAACTTCAAGTAAGCAGACATCAAGTATGAAAAGAAAAGGAAATGAAAAAGATAATAACCATTTCATGCTAGTCTCGCTCTTCTCTGGTGTTTTCAAATACCGACAACAATAAATATCAGTGACGAGTTCAACTGGACAGTCAACAAGTAGAAGAATTCCAACTCTTTTTTAAAAATTGAAGTCATCTAAGTATTCTGTTTTCTTCACACCCGTGACATAGCTTACTTCTACTTCACATGGTAGGCATTCTCTTGTCAAAGCTGAGCATAAGAATTTGTTCCCCTCTACCCTCAATAACATGATTTTTCAAAGTCAACAAAGGGATTTTAAACAAATAAGTGGACATATATTAATATGTAAATGCTTTGACAAAGTGGTGAAGCGCCCGTGACGAGTTCCTAGAGGGATTGGATATAAGCCCCAACTTCAGTGCACAGGTTTGCCCTTTACAGATAAAAAGATCTAGATGTGTTGGGTTGGGCTGCTTGAATCACCAGTTACACTGGAGGAACTACAGTCACTCAGTGTTCAGTCCACTTCGACTAATACAAGCCACCTACAATAACCAAATCGGACACACATGTCCCATTTCCAATTCATGGGTCAAATCGTACGGTCTAGCTCACGCCAAAATCCCGAGATTCTTCCTTACTTTAGGAAACTCCTAAGATTCTCACGATATGCTAGGGGTAGGAGCCGCCTAATAAACCACCTCGAACTTCATGGACGATATGCTCAACGCACCTGCCACTTTAATTCGATTAGATAACTCGTTCAAGTTATTGACTTGCTAGAGCCATTCAACTCGAGTTTACATTTCCCTGGCCAATGCTAGCTTTTCTCAATGCTTTACCCTATTTAAGTCTCTTAGCTCAAGCAATCTTGAGAATCCTAGGACTGCAGAAATTGCAAGTTGTTGGATTTTCATTAATATATATGATCAGATAATTTGGATATATGTGACGGTAAAACAGATATTGAATCAGTTCGCCCACATTAAATACCAGATAAAATTAAACTTCCGAATGCCCGATACTCCAAAAACCAAACTTTGAAAAGAACTCCAAATTCCCTCCATTTGATGTCCGCCTATCGAAACACGAACAAATTCAAATCAACCCCCCTTGGTACGAAAACGAAAAGGTCGGAAATTTAATCACCTTGGGATCGAACTGCATTTGCCAGACTTCCGACGGAGGGGCCTCGAGCGTGGCGATGGTGGCGTTGGTGTCCACGTCGAAGACCCGTACGAAGCTGTCGATGGAGGCCGACGCGGCGATGACGCCGGAGGGGTGGGCGGCCACGGAGACGACGCCGAGGAAGTGGCCGGCGTTGGTGCGCTCGAGGGACAGCTCGTCGGGCCGCCACAGCTTCACGGTCTCGTCGAGGGAGCCGGTGAGGAGGAGCGCCGGCCGGGCCTCCGTCGCCGGGACCCACGCGGCGGCCCACACCGACTCGTCGTGGGAGTTATCGACGGACTTGAGGCCCGCGAGCTTCATCGCATTCGAATCGCCGAAGAAGATGGAGAGAGAGAGAGAGGGCAAAGCAGAGTTGCAGAGTGTGTGGTTTTTGGTCGGAGAGAGAAACCCTAATTTAAGGATTTGATGGTAGAGGATTTGGGGATTTTGGGGAGGTTTTGACTTTTTATGGGAATTTGCGTTGACCATAATGGGTATGGATAATCTTCAATATTTATGTCCTTCTGATGAGAGGAAGTAAGGGAGTTCTCTTCTTATGGTAATACTCTATAATGGGAGTTGGATAATTTTGTATAATTTGTCATGATTAAGTCCCGATTATCGCTTAGGTTCGTGCTCATTCAAGTTCGGTGTTACGACGGGTTTGTTTCGTGAAAAATAGCTCATATGGAAACATTTTCTAGATTTTTCGATATTTGGAACGTCGAAAATGGACAGCTGCACTTCGAATTTGAAGAAAAAACAAACAATTTTTCCTTTCTAACAAAAAATTCATTCGGTAAGTTTGGAAGTGTTTCATATCGCGACATCGAAGAGGTTCAACCGAGTTTAGGGTTTCAAAAACTGTGCGCTCACGCGTGCTCTCTCACGGAATTCATTTTCTTTGTTTCTTGTTGATAAATCAACAAGTTTTGTTGTCATTTATTTGAAAAATAATGCTTTTCATCTGTGATTTTCCCCCCTTGAAACTTTACTTTATGGCGCTGAAGTGGAGAGCACGTAAGGTATTTGCTAAAATGTCAAAGTAGATTCTATTTCCCAATTCACTTCTTTCCAATACTGGTTTTGAAGCTAGAGAAAAAGAATGAAGAAATTGAATTTTTTTTCATGTGTGTTTATGTTGTAATTGCTAGACTTTACAGATTCTTTTTGCTATATTTAATTTTAAAAAGTATTTTCATTTGAGATCCGTCCATCTTTCGTCATTCGCCCGATGTTCATATTCGATTTTACAATCTATAATTTTGCTTTTTTATAGCTTGATATAGCATTACATGATCTATCATTAAAGGTAATATTTTTGGAAGTAAAATCCAAGTACCAGAAAACTACTTCCCTCTCGTTTTAATGCTCGCAATCAAATAAGAGAAAATTAATCACTTTTCTTAAAAATAAATTTCGAGCAAAACCATTTCCTTCCACGTAAAATTTTTCATAAAACAAACACATCCTTAGTCGGTTTCATCTATCCTCATATCAATGAAAATATAACCATAAATAGGACGCTTACCATTGCAAGATTTGTGACACATCCCTCTTTATTCCAAGTGACCCAACATGATTAAGAATGGAGTTAAGCTTTTGTTCACATCCAATTGTTTTCATTCTTAGCAACCAAACAAGATCTCAAGGTTATTGATTAAGTGAAAAAAGAAGCACTCCGTTAACTTATTGAGTTAATGAAAACAACCCAGTTAAATGAAATGCAGCAGAAGATAGAATTGTAGAATTTGTATATGTCTCGATATATCATAATGAAGATTTTTTACCTATTTATAGGCATTATGAGACGATTATCTAAAGTAACATATATCAATCAAGATATGCATAATCAAGAGAGATACATGTGCAATCTTAAGATACATATAATCAAGAATCATATCATAATTATCTCTATATTTTATAGAAAATCTTAAGGATGTCTAATATAATATTGCTAGAATCCCCTCAAACTCAAGTTTGAGGTCAAAGAAGTCAAGTGGAGCTTGAATCAATGTCAAACAGTGCGATGAAAACTTATTTCTCTAAGGACGCCGAGTGGCATCAGGCTTGGTGGATCCGCGGCAACGCGGTGTATGAGGCGGTGTCCGGGCTCGTTTAAGGGTGGCGAGTCCAATGGTGGTATCAACTTCTCGAAATGAGAAGTGAAAAGTCGAAAATAGGAGGTATTGGAGCCGAACAATATGCGTTCTTTGCGATCGGCTTTGTCGCGGCCGATACGGAGGCTTTGCTACAAAAGTTATTATGCGAAAACGCGTCTTCGCGACTTTAAAAAATACCTCGTAACACGACCTGGCACTTGGTCATTGCCACCGTCATAACACGACCACAATCAATGCACTTCGGATTTCCTTAGGAATGACCGGCTCTAAGATCAAGTTAAATGAAATGCAAGATAGAATTATGAAATTTGTTTATATTCCTATTTATAGGTTTTATGAGATGATTCTTGAAGGTAGCATGTATTAATCAAGATATGCACAGATCAAGGAAGATATACGTGCAATCTTGAGAGACATGAATAATCAACAATCGTATCATAATTATCTATAATATGGAAAAATATCCTATACAAAATCTTAAGAATCTCTAATGTAATATTGCTACCATTTGTTTTATACAGGCTTCATTTACTCTTTTCTATTTATTAATGTGCTCCAGCTGATCTCTATAAAGGATTTTTTATAATGGGTTTGAACCTTGTTCATAATTTTTTTTGGTCAGAACCTTGTTCATAATTTGTTAATTCACATATTCTATATATGAAAATTATAAGCATAAAGAGTTCATAACTTTGACCAAAGAATTCCCCTAAGGAAAACATAAACTAAAGAATTGTATACTATAATGAATTATTCCAAATTAAACTTTAGAGAAATATCGTAAAGGAATGTATTTTATCAATATCTGTTTAGTCAAAATTGGATCATCGATGAAATATATTTCACCGAAATTCATTTTTCGGCTTGTTAAGACTGAGACGGGTTCTGTGACGATTCATGACATGAGTTGTATCAATGGAACACAAGGAACAAATACGTTTCAACGAAATTCAATCAACAATGATGATCGATGACATAAAAAGCTTTGCCGGAATTTAATCAACGATAAAGTGCAATAGTAAAGATACAACGTCGAAATTTAATCAACGATGAAGATCTAGAAACTATAATTAAGATATACACCAAAATTTAATCAACAAAGAGATATTGGAAACCACGACTAAAGTACAGAAATTGAAAGATATTCACATTGCAAAAAAATAAAGATAAAGATAAATTTCCGTTGTCGATGACTTCACTGGCGAGTTGTCGATTCACTTCTAATTAATGATAATTCTGCTCATTAATAATCAAATTTTGCTCTCATCGACTAAGTCTATCACTTATAAATAAAAATGGTTAATTCCAAAAAAAGCATCAACTTTAGGTCGAGGACGATTTTGGCCCGAACTTTTTTGTTCCATAAAAAGCACCAACTTTAGGTCGAGGGACAATTCTAGCCCGAACTTTTTGTCCCATAAAAAGCACTAACTTTAGGTAGAGGGACAATTCGGCCCGAACTTTTTTCTCGTAAAAAGCACTAACTTTCATTTAAATCCTAAATTTGGCCCCCCATTGATTTTATCCGAAGTTACCCTTGTTTGAGAAAAAAAGTTATGGTGGTGAGCACAGCGAATCTCTTCCATGGCGTCGGTCGACGGGCGGTGGTCTACGGCCCGTTACGACAAAACGACGAAGTTTGGCTAGAAAGATTCAATCCGGAGATATTTTTGACTTGCGGTGAAGTGAAGGAAAATAACGGTTTCAGTTATTCTTCAGCTTGTGGTTTAGAGAATAAGACAATGAATAATCTTTAAATCCAGTCAGCAAGTCACGTGAATTTATTGCTAAGGTGGAATAGTCAAGTTGGAAAATCAATGGTTTTAAGTCAATAAGGGCCAGATTTGGGATTTAAGTGAAAGTTTGTGCTTTTTACGAGACAAAAAAAGTTCAAGCGAATTGTCCCTCGACCTAAAGTTGGTGCTTTTACGGGACAAAATAAAGTTCGGGCCATAATTGTCCCTCAATCTAAAGTCGATGCTTTTTATGGAACAAAAAAAAGTTCGGGCCGAAATTGTCCTCGACCTAAAGTTGGTGCTTTTTTGGAATTATCCCTAAATAAAAATCAAAAGTTGGACATTTTTTGGTGCAAACAATATCTTTTTACATTAGAATCTCGGTCATTAAATTTATTAAAAACACTCTATCTCCAGTGATTCTCGAAAAAAAGTAACAAACGCGTAAACTTCTATGATTTAAACACAAAAGAAGAAGAAACGAAGATTTGGGAAAGGTTGATAAAAATAATTATATTGATTGATCTATATTGAATGTACATTTTTTTCCTCTTTCATCGATCTTTGTTTGGACTTGAGCAGGTCCTTAAAAGGCTAAGGGGAGACGGGGGAAGAAACTCCACGGTACGGTAGAGGGATTTCCATGTAAGTTCACTCCGTATTCATTCTCTCTAGGGAAGAAAAACGACGAGAGGGAACAGAAGGGCCTGCAGATATGGAAGGTAGACTACACGTCAATTTGAACTGGCTATCGCCGGATAAATAAGTATAGTAGCCTCCCGTACATGAAATGATGCAAGGGAGTTTCGGCTCTTGCTTGGTTGGTTTGTACTTCACACTATGTCTCAATAACCGACGTGCCAATTAACTATCCATGGTTATTTTCTAAGGTTTCAATGCGGATTATTTTAGACCATTCAAGTATTTCAAAGGTGAAAATAACAAGAGCAAAAAAGAATTAAGTAATTTTCGCAGCCTCTACATGATTGATGATGACATCTATTACCTGCCATGAATTCTTCAATGAGGAGTAATCATGGTGAAAGCCCATTTTCACCTGCTAATCGGGACCCACAAAATGACTCACTTCCTCACCAATAATAACCTGTAATTCGATGGTTAATTACAGATTAATCAAACTTTTTGGCACAACAAACCAAGTTGCTTTCCCCTTAATCCTCATTCCTGTCCAAGTTCAAGTTCCTCTTTGGATTTTCATCATTATGAAGTAAAAAAACAACTAAAATCGGTCAATCACATTACTTCGGGGAAAATTTCCGATTTGACCTCGGAATGGACAGACAATCTCATGATACCACATTCTCGATTTTGCCAATCGATATATAAACTTCCTTGTACCATGCATACGTCAAGTCTCAATCCGTGAATTCAATTTAATTTTTCATGGGCGATGTTCCTCGATCAGGTTTTAAACCCTAATGATGCAAACGGCAAGTCGCGCCTTGAGATCAACTACAGATTAATCAAGCTTTAGTTTTTCCCTTAATAAATGACTTGTAATTCGATTGTTAAATACATATTAATCAAGCTTTAGCGAAACAAACCTAGTTGCTTTCCCTTTAATCCTCATTCCTCTCCAAGTTCAAGTTCGTCTTTAAATTTTCATCATTATGAAGTAAAGAAACAACTAAAATCGGTCAATCACATCATTTGGGAAAAAATTTCCGACTTGACCCTAGAATGGATAGATAATCTCGCGATACTGCATTTCAATCCACAAATCCAATTGAATTTCTCACGAGCCATGTCTCTCGATTGAAATGTAAACCCTAACGTTGCGAAAGGCAAACGATGTTTCAATATCAATATACGTACTTTAGAATTCAATCGTCCGATTTTCACGGGCATGGATAACTCCGATCAATCATCAAACGAGAAAAGAATGCATTGAATCGATCGCTGGCCCGAAGGGCGATAAGAACATATCATTACATGATCCTAGGAACAATCTACTTAGGATCCACCCGACGGTCACCGCATCAACAACCGCCCAAGTGGGCCCCGCCGCAATCGGTTGCTTAGCCACGAAGGTGACTAACTACTAACTGCCAACCGCCGGGTCAAACCTTTGACGGAAACACCGGCAAATTGGATAGACCTCGAACCGACCACAAGCTCCAATTGGTCACTTCATTTCTGTTGGCCTTTTTTTTTCTAAAATAATATTTTTAAGCTGATGTTCGTGCTGGCACGACTAGGAGCTTCCACGTGGCACTAGACCGCCAACCCTACTACTCCCACAAAATTCCTACTAAGTTCCTACTAGAGGGGGAAGCAAGTAAAGCTCACTGGACCAAAGTGTAGTCCCACGTCAACGACCCGGAAACAGTTTTGTTAATTTGATCTTTCAGGAATTTGTAATGATAATCGAAACGACTATGCGGACTTAAGGGCGCCGGAAGTTTTAAAATCAAGTCGGTTTTTGAATTCAGGAGGGCGTGCCGTGTTGTCCGGTCCCGTCGAGTAGTAAAAGGAATTTTCGTTCGGAACAATAAACCATAATTTCTATGAAATCATCCTATCATGCGGAGGGTTGTTGTTGTTGTTGTGTTTAGTTTTCTCATTTCCTCTTGGCAACTTGTTGATAGAAGATAGATATAAGATCCTATCAAAGAGGTGGGTCGGACCGAAAATGGTCCAACCCAAATAGACTCATTTAACATGTCTTGGCCCATTTTTATGCAATGCAACATCTAGTGACTCGTGCTCAACCCGACCCATACCAAACTCATATTACTAAAATACTCATGTATTTAACCTAATTTTAGAAAACTCATACATAAATTGATGTGAGAGTGTAGTGTGAGTGAGCGTGAGATTAACTAAAGGACGAAAGATAATAAAGAGAGAGTTATATAGGTAGATTGTATCCATTTACGACCCATTTAACATACATATTATGTTTAAATCCATTTATGACCCATTTACTAAGTATAACAATCAGCCAGCTATAAATGGGTTAAGAAATTGGTCTATGACTCCTTTTGACAAGTCTACGCACCTCCGAGCTTACTTGGTCTTCATTATACGTGAAAAAGTCAAAAAATCAATTGAGTGTCATGCGAAATCTATCGAACATTTAGAGCACCCACAAGTCCATAAAAACGGGTCTCGAGTCTCCACCAAGTTCCTTTTTTTTTTGGACAAGTGCATTCAAAGTCCTAAAACTTATCACGAAAGTGCACTTGAGTCCAAAAACTTTCATAATGTGCAATTAAATCCTAAAACTTGTTAGGAAATTGCACTTGAGTCCTAAAATTTTCAAAAAGTGCAAACAAGTCCTAAAACTTGTCACGAAAGTGCAAACAAGTCCTAAAACTTGTCAAATTGGTTCAATCAAGTCCTTCCATTGATTGTTATTTTTGAAAGTTTTAGGATTTGATTGCACATTCGTAATAAGTTTTAGGACTTGATTGCACTTGCTGAAAGTTTTAAGACTTGATTGCACTTTCACGATAAGTTTTAGAACTTGATCGCATTTTTTGAAAGTTTTAGGATTCAATTGCACTTTCCTGATAAATTTTAGGACTTATAGAGTACTTATTTTTTAGGGAAAAAACCACCAACTTTGCTTACATACGTAACACATTTAGAACTTTTTTGTGTGGCAAAACCCGACTTTCTTTTTGTGACACATTTACCAATGTATTTAGTCCATGGGCATTTTCGTCTTTTCTGCTTTTTCTTTTTTTTTTTTTTTTTTTCCTTCCGTGAAGGAGGGCCTCGCCGGCGTCGGCCTCCCGCCGGATCCGTGAGGGGCCTCGCCCAGGCGAGCGAGGGCCGCCGGCGCCGGCGGCGAGGGCCGCCTCGCGCCGGCGAGGGCCCCTCGCCGGGCGAGCGAGGGCCGCCCTCGCCGTCTGGCGAGGTCGACCCTCGCCGGCGTCGGGCGAGGTCGACCTCGCCGGCCTCGGCGAGGTCCGCCCTCGCTGGGCGAGCGAGGCGGCCCTCGCCGTCTGGCGAGGTCGACCTCGCCGGCGTCCGAGCGAGGGCGGCCCTCGCCGGATCCGGCGCGGGAGGCCTCGCCCGACTCGGCGAGGTCGACCCTCGCCGACGCCGGCGAGGTCGACCTCGCAGTCAGCCGAGGGCGGCCTCGCTCGCCCTGTGCGAGGCGAACCTCGCCGGCAGCCGGTGAGGGCCGCCCTCGCCGGATGCAGCGAGGAGCCGCCCTCGCTCGACGCCGGCGAGGGCCCCTCGCCGGATCCGCCAAGGGCGAAGCCGGCGAGGCCCCCTCGCGAAAGGAAAAAAAAGAAAAAGCGAAAAATGCCCGTGGACTAAATACATTGGGGTAAATGTGTCATGGCAAAGGATCGGCTTCATGCAAAAAAATGTCGATAAATATATGTCATGAATGTGAAGTTTTGGATTTTGGTGGTTTTTCTATTTTATCTCATTCCTTTTTATTATATACATACGTGTGCAGTGCACGCGGGAATCGAATCCCAAACCCAATACTTTTCGGCTCCACCCTCTTGTCCGTTTGCCGACATGCCGGCTGTTGGCGGTGGTCTCCACTCTCCACCAATTCGCCACCTCCATATGTGCGCATCGAACTTCGAAGTACACCGTAGCCGCCACTTCTCTGTCTCTCTCTCTGTAGAATCTTCAAGCGATCTTTTTGACTCCACCATCGTCGTCGTTATATATTCCCCTTCGCTCTGCACCATCGGAAGCTCGCAACTTTCTCCTTCCACACCTCTCTAGACAGAGCCACGGCTCCCCACTCTCTCTCTCTCTCTCTACTGTGTGGGTTTTGCTTTCTTCATAGGCTTCTCTGTCTCTGGGTTCCTGTAGCTACTCCATTGGGAGAGACATGCAAGGCGCGCACGATCACGCGGCGGCCGACGGCGACGGCAGCGGCGGCGGCGGCGATGATCAGAGCCGGGTGCTGGACATATATCCGCTGAGCAGCTACTACTTCGGGTCCAAGGACGCCCTTGCTTTCAAGGAGGAGACCTTGGCCGATCGTGTCCAGAGGATGAAATCCCAGTGACGTCTCTCTTTCTCTCCCTCTCTCCCCGTCTCTCTGCTTTTGGGTGCCGCGCCTCTTGTATTCGTGGTGTTTGTACCTGTTTGTTGCTCGATCGAAGTGGGTCGTGTCGCTGATCTTGATTCTTCGCTGTTTCTGTCGTGGTTTTGTTCAGTTACGCGGCTCATGGGTTGAGGAATTGCGTGGAAGCCGTCATTGTGGTTGGTGTTTTTTTCTGTCTTCTTCTCCTTCTTTGAGCAGCTGACTAGACTCTACGAGTTACTCTTGCCTTTTTGCCTGCTATGGCATACTATAAGTCCCATGAACATGGGTATGGTTGCATTTGTATGTCGACTCCTTTGGTGAATTCAAATTGCAGGAATGATGATAATCTTGTGTATCGATATGTTTTTCCACTGCTTAGTGCTCAATGCTTACTTAGTGATCTACATTAACTCTGGAAGGCGAATTGCTGGATTGCTGTCCAGGGGATGCTTGTATGTTAGCCAAACAACTAATTGAAGTTCAATTACTATGGTTTTTATTCGCATTTGGAGGAAACTGCAAACCAGAGTTGATGTTGTAAATTTGATAGAGTATTCTGCAGTGTTGGGTTGTGATCCGTGAAGGCAAAATGCATTTCTGAAAGGGAGCAACTAATGCCTTTTGTTCTCATTTGATGATATTCTGCCTTGAAATGATATGAAGAGACAATCAGCAACTTCTTAAGAATTTTTATGGGGATTATCTTGAACGTGTTCGTTATGTTAATTTCATATATCTATGTTTGCATTCATTACCTGGATGAGTAATGCTAGGAATACTAAGAAGGTAGACAAAATTTGGTGGATATATGTCATTTAATGCAATCGCTCTATGATCTACCTGTATTATCGCATTTCATGCCATTTTACATCTTTCCTTTGAAAGGCCGATGGATTATAACACATTCTAAGGATCCTGATGTTTCTAAAATAGGTTGAATTATTCAGACATCCTCATCTGTTGCTGTTGCAAGTAAGAAATTCCACTTTTAAGCTGCCAGGAGGTCGATTAAGGCCTGGTGAATCAGGTAATTTGGCAATTCTCCATGATACCCCGGGGAAGAAGAAAATGAAGAGTGATCATCTTTTTTCAAATGGGTAAATGTAGTTAGTCACCCTTGTCTTTTCAGATGTCGAAGGGCTGCAACGCAAGCTGACCAGCAAGCTTTCTGCTGATGGAGCTGGTGATGAGACTCAGTGGGAGGTGGATAATATTTTTAATTTTTGTATCATGGAGCTGCAGATTTTCATTATTTCTCGTGCTGTATAGTTACAATTTACCTTTTGTTCCAAATGGTAGGTTGGAGAATGCCTTGGGATGTGGTGGAGGCCTGACTTTGAAACTTTGCTCTATCCTTACTTGCCACCTAATATTAAAAAGCCCAAGGTTGTTTCTATCAATGAGACTGCTCACTTGAAATTGAGATTGATTAAGTTTCTAATTCATCGTTGCCCGGTTTCCAGGAGTGCACAAAACTCTTTCTTGTGAAGTTACCTGTAAGTCGGAAGTTCATTGTTCCAAAAAACCTGAAATTGCTCGCTGTACCAATTTGTCAAATTCATGAAAATCTCAAGGTACGGCATTTCTTTATCAAGATGGATCGACTGTTATAGATGCATGCATCTCCGTAGCGAATTATCTAGGTGCCTCCCGATTCTTATGCGACATGATGAAATTCCGTTGCCAATGATATGTGAAGATCTTTTCTTCTTGTGAGATGAGAGATCTCGGAAATCATAACTAAAGAAACATTTCTTACGTGAAGAGGGTAAATTTTAGGAATACTACATATATTCTACTTCAAATGCGGAGAAATCCTGAAGTTTGAACACAGAAACTTACCTTCCCTAATAAGACCTACAAATTCTAGCTTGGCTTAAGAGACGATTTCCCTAGTTTACATGAGCCTTGTGGGTCACCCCACAACCAGAGTTTGTAATTTTGGTTTTGCTGAGTGAATTCGGCTGGTTTGTGTCTCCTGGATATCCAGCCATGGTTCTTACTTGGGTGACCAGATCAACGAACCATCTGGGTTTAGCCTAGCAATTTCGATCAACTAATTTTGTTACAACTCAGACCACCGTGGATCTGGATTGAATCCGAATGACCCATATACTTGATGGTTCCTGTGCCCCCCGGACCACATATGTCGGGAGTCACCAATAAGGGGATAGGAGAGGATTGTGTCAGGCAAGGGCTCCAGTTTGTCCTGTGAACTTGGTGATTACTATGCCCTGACGCTGTGAACTTATTATTAAAAGAAAAAGAATCCCTATGTCCTTAGTCACCTAAAGTTAAATTTATGATTTTGAAGTGTTTATCTTGTAGGTTACCCTAATTTCTTGCCCCTACAAGTTGCTGCATGTTACAATTTCATTTGGTTCAATCTCTGTTTGTGCAGACATATGGGCCGATTATAGCAGGAGTTCCACAGCTGCTATCGAAATTCTCCTTCAACATAATCGATTCCTGAACTGATTGGGGTAGTGTCTGCCGGCAGCAGGAGGGCCTACGATCCGTCTACTACTGAACATACTTGTAGATATTATAAGTTTTGATTTGGCAGGGAGGGATGTATTTATCGTGTTATTAACGTCAGAAAGGGTGTTCGTCATTTGACTTATGGTTTTTCCTTTGTTGGATTCAGTTTGTAAATGCCAAAGCTCTGCAACTCTCTGGTTTATGTTGCTCTTCATAGTAACTCCTTTGGACACAATTATAGTTTTAAATCAACTGTCTGATTTCTCATGTATAGAGTTGTGTTTCTTAGTTCGCTTTTTTGTAGTTTGGGCGTTTTGTTTATGGTATTTACAGTTTTTATGCGGACGCGGAGTAGAAGTCCAAATATCTTCAACACCGCCCAGAGAGTCGCTAAAGAAAGAGGCGAAGTTCGAATATGTCAATACATTCAGTTGAATGTAAAACTTCAGCAAATGAGTCTTAGACCAATTAGGATATATCTCATTCTAACATCGAACCTTTTATTTAACATCTTCAAACCTGCGCCTCTCAACAGTTCTTAGCCAAGAAATTCGCAAATATTTTCATCCCCCTGTTACGTCGATTATATCCGTGTACTTTGGCTAGTCCTTGCGGTAAATTTGGCTAGTAACACTTTGTCAATGTCCGTCCTACTCTCCATACTCATGGCAAATTGGTAACTAAAACATCATGAAGAAAGCCACTGCAGTTTATAGATACCATGAAGAAAGCTTGACATTTACACTTTATCGGTAGGTAACTCACACGAATTATCCGCATAGGCATCATATCTCGATCTTGGAATCTGGAAATAGTATTATGATAGACCCAAAGAAGCCGCAGCCAAATGAAGAAGAGATTTCAAATCTGAAGGCTATGGAGGTTAATCGGTGGGTTTCCACCTTCATTCAGTTGGCACCAGGGGTTTGTCTCCATAACACGAATCGGAAAGCCGATGTGACACAAATGCATGGGCCACTCGGTTCAACCGAATTACCTGCTGTTACTATACGATATAAAGGGCGTACAGCTACGTATTCACAGTTTCTGGCTGTCGGGTCTCGGGTACAATCTTTTTCTTAAACTTTCTCTGAGCTTTCAAGTCGATTACTATTACAGAGATGTTGTCACTGCTTCCCCTTTGAAGAGCAAGCTTTGAAAGATAATCAGCAGCCGCTTGTGCCGCCGGGTCGATTCCCTCGCCCCTTACTGCAGGAAGGTGGTCGCCGTTCTTCTTGTGCCAAAGGAGGATTCTCCTCCGTGCCATGTCACATGCCTCCTCATTGGTCACAACGTCCCAGAGACCATCGCTGGCTAGAATGAGGCACTCGTCTTCTTTTGCACGAGGAAAGAACACCACTTCCGGATCAGGGATGATTGAGGGCTTCAAGTATCTATCACCTGAGGATGACAAAGAAAAAGGTCAGCAAGATGGTGGGAAGTTATCGGCCAGTTACATGAACAACTGTTAAGCAAGAGTCCTGGAGAACAACGATTAAACAAAGTGGCGTGACAGAATGAAGTGTCCTGGCAGATTACATCTATGATTGTTCACACAAGTACCCCAAATGTTCAAAACCCTACACTTTCTATCAGAGATGTTTGGCAGTCTATCTGTGCATTCTTTGAACACTGATTTACTCCAAATTTTTGGAATAGTCCCCGATCAACTGTTTATAATATGCAATAAGAAATATAAAGTGGTGCAGAAAACAGTTTGTAAAAGCATGGGTCTAGGGCCGCAGGCGCTTCCGGGGGATACTGAAGCTCCCTGTTCTAATTAGCTATTCAATTTTCACACCGACTGAAGACTAAGGGAGATAAACCCTCTATTTGCGCTTCAATCTCTAGAAGAAGTTGCAAACATACAAGTCCAAGGATTGCCACCCTCGAGGTAGATAAGGCCTGTACTATGGAGAGGCGGAAAATAGGATCATGGACTCAAAAAACCTACCTATTGCCCTTGACATTGCAAGAACGCCACAAACCCGGAATCCATCCCACTGAATAACTCTGCCGCCAGCAGCTTCTATCCGTGCACACTCATCTTCTCTATTTGGCTGAAGAAATAAATTCAGAGGCCATACAGAGAATAAGTGCACACAGAAATGGCTAGAGTTCATCGGAATACCAAAAGATGAAAGGAAAAAAAGATAAAAACACAACTCCAGCAACATGACTTACTTTATGATCTACCGACAGTGGCATGGTCTCTTTTCCGCGATAGAGAACTGCCCTTGAATCACCACAATTCGCAATTATAATGTGTGTCGAACAAACTAAGCCAATCACGGCAGTAGAACCTACTGTTTCAGGGGCCATAGATTCTATGAGAGAAGGGTCGCTTCCATTCGTGGCTCTGAAAACACCACCGACCTCGTCATCAACCTTTAGAAAGCAACTGGAGAGAGCATTCTCCAACTGCGCCTTTCCATTACTCCAGCTACTTCCATTACAGAAGCCACTTTTTGCAACTTCCATCTCCTCAGCCAGAGCTAAATGTATCCTTTCCCGGCAGTAACTAGCAACCTATACCGATAAAGCCCTAATTAGTACTACGATTATAGTTTTATAAGCCATTTGTGCATTCTCATGCTTATCAAATGAAACTGAAGTCTGAAGATTTAAAAAGCACTATCTGGTTTTTACCTGGCTACCCCCGTGTCCATCATAGACACCAAAGAAATGAGCTGTTAAATCTTTGCCATGTTGATTTCTAAGATCCAAATTTTGTCCGCTGGCCAGCATCAGATAAGGAATTTTCAAAAGCTGAGGTACCACCGCAACAGCATCTTCCATCTCTGGTCTTGTTCCACAGATAGATGTCACTCCCCATAGCGGGACATAATCCACTTCGAAGACACTCCGGCTTGCAGTTCTCTGTAATTCTTGCCGAGGCTCAAGCTCACCCAAATTATTCACGTTGGAAATGCTCCTAAGTGTTGTGTCACCGACATCCGTGACAGTCATTGATTTTTTATCAAAACTTGCTTTCACAGGTACAAACTCTTCATGACAAGCACTAGTGGTGTCACTAGCAACCGTATATGAACAAGAATAATTGATAAATTGGCCGCAAGCATATGGAGTGTGCACTTTCCCATCTTCCGGTGGCAGCTTAATTTCATTCCCCATTGTCTTCCAAAAAATATTACCTCCTCTAGACTCATCTTCATCAGCTGACACTGTCAGAACACTAAAGTTGCCCGATTTACAGCCAGAACTCAAATCTTGGGCAGCTGTGTAATCAGATATAGAAGGTGACAACACCCCCGGATGGTCTGACAACAAACCAGCAGAGCTTGCAATAAGCTTGAGTCCAGTAATCTCAATTTGGGTTTGTAGTGCAGATTCATCACCGGTCATATTATTCAGCCTAAACGGCACAGTTAGTGTAGAAGATATCTCCTCCATTTATTACCTCTATTGTATGGCACAGCTTTGATTGCTTCAACCCTCCAGAAAAACCTAAAGCATTACTTTGCCTCTTTTCACTAGGGCTAATCTCTGAACCACCTTTTAGAGAATCACCTAAGTTGAGAGACATAAATTATGATGAGAGAAACACACAGAAGTCAGAAAATAGAAAACGAAGTACTGAGAAGTGAGAAGCAAAATGAAATCAAACCGCAATCTGATTTTAAATCCATATACGAAACTGAAAGCACATGGCCGAAAAAGTTATATCAGACCTCCTTCACACAGGAATCTTCGCATAACCATGAGAAAGAGAGGACCAAAAGCTTCTATGTCTTAACTCAAATTATTACTTTCCGTTTCATCCATGAGCAATATATGGGAATCTAACTGCTTAGTTTCAAGAAAATGCGCTAACAGAGAGAGAGAGAGATGCCAAATGGGTTCATCGTGAACATTTCGGAATTGCCACTTAACACAAACTTAACAGAGGATGGGTTCCCTTAATCTGAGGCTATCTATTTCACCTCTAAAGTCTTGGGTCTCTCTCTCCCTCCCTCCCTCTCTTCTTCCTGTTTTGGCTCGGATTGCGTGGATCTCATCTTAACCCCATCTAGACACTCTCAGATGAATCAGCACAGACAAAGAACAGACATCAAATCACCCCAAAAAAAACACCTTCTTGATTGATTGGCATATCAAGAATCAACGACATAACCGCCTAAAGGTACAATCTTTCAAGACCCTTTGAACTACACCCAAGAACAGCCAGATAAAGAATGCTCAAGATGAATAGCTAAGCTCAGAGAGAGAGAGAGAGAGAGAGAGAGATTTGGGAAGTTGCTTACCCTCTCAAAAGCACTGAAGCGGCGTGTGGAGAACAGGAGGAGGAGGGAGGCGTTGGCAAGAAGAAGAAGAAGAACCTATTGAAAAGAAACTGCATCGCAGCAGAGCACAGAGACTTTTAAATGGAAGAAGACGAACACGTGTCCCCCCCCATCAAGAAAGAAGCGCATTATTCCAAATTTCATTTTAGATCAAGCCCACCAATCACACGACAACAGGAGTCAGGACATTACCGTCCAAACCAAACCCAATTCCACGAGAAAAGAAAAACGCTGTTTTTTTACGGCGACGAGATAGACTTTCGCGCATCTCAACTAATCTACCTTCCGTAAATTCCATTACAACATCTTTGATGCGTACGGAATTTTACTTCATGCCCACGTACACGTACTCAACGAAGAAACCAAGATCACAAAGTACAAATGAAACGCCAAAATTTGGAGGATGACACGGCGTTCACACTGCCTCTGGACGGAACCTCAATCGCTGGGAAAAGTCAGAGAGAGTAAAGAAACGATTTTTAGACCCAAATTTTCTAATGGAATCCCTTCCCTTGGTTCGGTGGGTACCCCTGCAAAATCAAGATTGATTGGACGATGGCATCATTATCAATTCCAGACGATCCACACGAGAGAGGGAGAAGAGATGGGGCTGTGGGAGGGGTGGACAGGTGTCGCACGAATTGGTTTCGTCCACATCAATCCCTTAAGTCCTTTTCTAATCTCGCCTATGCAGAAAAAGAGGATACCTAGGAGACCGACCAAGTACACACACACCAAAAGTTGGCACCACGAGCTTGGAAATTCTAAAGTTTGCGTATCGTGTCAAACTAGATGATGAAACACGTAGCTTTATTTGCCATATGAGAAAATCCCAAAAGGTGTTCATATCTGTAGGAGAATCTGACATTTTGATCGGTCTATGTTGGTGGTTAAAACTAATTTTTCCACGATTGATGGAAATGGGATTGCAAATGCGTATGTGCTCATTTTTGTTTGTTGTGTACTTTGGCAGAGATATATTGGGTGTTTGAATAAGCCCAACAGTCAAGGTATAAGTCCCATTTGTATAAAAAATTTAATGTGATCTTGCTACGTGATTTGGTAAATAAAATTCGGCGCGCGAGAAAATTTGAAAATACTCGACATCGGTCTTTCTATTTTTCTCGATTAAAATATCCACTTCTCGAGAAGTTTTCTTATGAGGAAAAGCAATGAAACATTACCTCCCTAAAGTGCAATATTTATTTTTTTGGCAATGATATTGTTTTTCAGAGCATCTGGCGAGTCACTTATCTCACTGTGACGAGACAATCATCTGGACTTGAGACCCCTAGACATGGAAAGATGCCTTCTCTTATTTTGATCAATTTATGAGGTTTGCAGGTGTTCCATGCGATTTTAGATAGTCGGATTCTATGCCAGTGTGCTTAGGATATAGTAAAAGTCAACGGTGGTGTCAAAACTACTCAATCTCAGCAAATCCCTCGCTCCAAATTTCACATGGATTATAATATAGGCGATGGATAATTTGGAGTAAATATCTAAACAATTAAAAAAAATTGAGTGGATATATCTATTAACGCGATTCTTAGATTATCAAACTTTTGTTCCACTTCTGTCCTTAACCAAATACTCATCGTTTTGCAAGTGAAGAGCGTCTACGGGATACACGTATAGATGTATTTCTCTTTTCCGTGACAATGTTATTAACGAGTTTATTGTTTTGTTGAATTCAATGGCCTACTAAATATGTTGATATGGGAGACCACGTTAGGTTGTTCGGACAAATTAACCAATACTCCAAATGAAAATCTTTTCTTTTTGTCAGGCATTTGAAAATCTTGAGAAGATATTTATCTTTTTCAGAAAATTTAATGTCGGTGAGAAAAAGGAACTCCACAAGGAAAATATATTTTCCCTTTTTTATCATTAAAAATTTCATTTACATTACATAAAGACAGATAACCAATACTCCAAATGAAAATCTTTTCTTTTTGTCAGGCATTTGAAAATCTTGAGAAGATATTTTTCTTTTTCAAAAAATTTAATGTCAGTGAGAAAAAGGAACTCCACAAGGAAAATATATTTTCCCTTTTTTATCATTAAAAATTTCATTTACATTACATAAAGACAGATAAGCTTTCGAAACACCTCACGAATCGAAATGTATTAATAAGATATTCGGTCGGTCCTCAGATAATGCGACCAAATTTCCTTCCTCTTAATTAATATTTCATTGAAATGAGAATAACAATACGAGATCCTCGTGGATCATATTAGAGATGATTCGTTGCTTGAGCTCGGGAGATCATGCGGGTCCCACATGGCCTAATATCGAAGCTTTGATAATGTGATCAATCGGAGGCGCAAGAGGTGAAAATTCCCAAGTTACTAATGGAGGGGGCACAATGAAATAGACGGCGTAATCCCCCCAATAAATACCTAATTTTAAGTTCGATCTCAATTCTGCACCAAACTAAACGAACCGCCAACTTTCACTCTAGTCTCGAAAATCCATCGCCCTCTTGGAAATGGCTTCTGGTTTTTTCAAAATTCTCGACAACGAGAGATTGATGTTGCTTTATACGAAATAGAGAGTATTGGCAAAGATGCAGGTTTTCAAGATAACAAAATCTCCTACTAGCCCCGACGCTAATAATTTCAAGGAAACCGGCAGCGATTCTTTAACGTGGGAGCGGATTTCGGGATAATAGTGAAAATTTGTGATTTTTTCTTAGGAGGTAGAATTGAGATCGGATCTAAAATCTAGTCATGCTTCGTGGCTTTGCCGTGGGAAATTTTGCAGAGAGAGAGAGAGAGAGAGAGACGGGCCATTGAGGGAGTGGCACGTTGGGGAGACAAATCCATCCGGGGGGGATCCGGGTGGGTAGCCAAAGTGACGTGTGGATCATCGACACCAAAAGTTAGTTTAGGGTTAGGTACATTGCACTGACACCTCAACTTCCTCAAAACTTTGCAACCAAAAAATAAAATAAAAAAAAACCGACACCAAATAATAAAAATGAATAAATCTCTTTCTCTCTTTCTTTCTCTCTCGAAGTTGACAAAGAAAAAAGAGAGAGAGAGAGATCTTTTTTGGGCGCTCCTTGACTTTCGTGCCCGGGGAAGCCTGACCGCTCATCTCAGCTCTGGGTCGTCGCCACGTGTGTAGTTCCCACCTCGGAAGCGAATTTCAGATCTCTTCTTCTTCTTCTTCTTCTTCTTGCGTTTCCATTTTTGACCAACCCGCCCCCCAACCAATCAATTCCATTCACAAAAACAATGCCTCTCTCTTTCTAAACGCGAGCGTTCCGGCAACAATTTGTTAAGAAAAATGACACGAATAGTCCCTGAATTTTAGCTCAACATGCGATGTGATTCTCGAATTTTTAATTTGTTCAATATAGTTCATAAATTTTAACTTGTTCAATATTATCTCTAAATTTTTGGTACATTTTCATGAAAACGTTATAGCTCGGAAATTAATTTGAACAGATCAAAAGTTTTGGGATCGCATTATACACTGAGTTAAAGTTTAAGGATTATATCGAATAAATTAAAAGTTTAAGGATCATATTGCATATTGAATTAAAGTTAAAAGAATGTTCGTGTGATTATTCCTATTTATTAACAAAATTCCTATTTATTAAGAAAAGCATTCGATAATTCGGGACCGAAAGCACACGTTGACGGGGTTTTTTATTGAGAGAGAGAGAGAGAGAGAGAGAGAGAGAGAGGAGAGAAGGCCGATCTTATCGTCAGTTTGAGTTGATTTGCATATGTAAGCAAAACCCTAAGGAACGAAGTCAATAATTAATATTAAGGGGCGAGATGAGATGTGACGGAATCTTTTCTTGGAACACTTGTCAAGGGCTCCTTAAACACACGCTCTTTCGTTTCTGGCCGAACCTCTGGAAAAAAAGCGTGCATACTTCGGGGAACGTGGAATTTGACTAATCTGATGTTTTGATGGCTTTTTTCTAGAAGAGACGCAAACGCAATGTGCTTTTCAATGCCCGAAATATCATCTCGATTAGGACAGCTGGATCGGACACTTGTCAGCAAAATGTTGCCATGGTGCAAATAATTATCAGGCAGAAGGTTCTTCCACAGATAGTTTCTCGCCGGGCCAGACAAAATCGGGCGGTGACATTTGTCGAATCGCCTCGTTCCAATGTAGCAAGTGTGTGGTTGATGCTTACGGTGAATGAAAGTTGGTTCTGAGAAGTAGATGATCCTTTTCCTTTGCACGGTCGAACTGATGCGGTGAATTTGCGACTTCGTTAGCTTGGGCTAATGCGGCACCGAAAAGGCGCACCTCCGTGACCCAGCTAGCTCCCAGCTAGCTCAAATGGTGGAGGACTGGACAGGTTTCGAGCTTAGCAGCGCTTGCCACGAATAGGGATGAGTCTCGATTGGTCGGCCTCGACATATCCGAAGATCCATTGGTCCGGTTTTGCGTTTGTTTCCAGGCAATTCCTTGCCCGTGCTGTGATAGTACGATTGTGGAGCAAAATACACCAGACTACTTGGGCTCCGAGGATAACTCTTTTCTGTATTCACCGAGCGAAATCGACGCCTCTAGGCGGTCGTCGACAAGAAATTGCTGGATAATGGGGGTCACTAATGCTATTTTAGATATTAACGAACATAGATGGCTGCTGGGAACAAATACTCGAACATCATTTCCTATTTAATCTCCAAAGTCCGACCAGAGAAGTTCAGAACGAAAAAGTAGCAGCAGATTCACAACATATGATCATGAGGAGAAGTTAAAAAATGTCCAGAGACCGAGTTCCGGCTGCAAATACTTGGTTATAAGAGAGGTGACCAGGATTGGTTTCCTCGCTCTTAAAATAACACTTCATTTCCTATTCAAATAGCAGTTCCCAATCGCCACTAATCCATCCGCGGCTCGACACAAGTGTAGAGCAATTACAGGTACCTCTTACAAGGCTAGGAACAAGCAAGAGAAACGGAACGAGGCCCAACCCACCACAAGTGAAGGCAAGTCTTAGCCCTGCCAACCTGGGTAGTCTGGACAGCTGATAAGTACCGAAAAATTCCTACATCGATGCAAAACTTCAAATGTAACAGGCTACCGACCGACACATACAGACACTTTTTAACTGTCGCCTAAGATTTCCAATATTACTATACATCGGCTTGAGTTCTGCGGGATATCCAGGCAGTCAATGTTATTAGTAATGAAGCTTGGGGCGAAACCTGACTGAAAAATAAGCAGGTGCACCCCTCGCCTCGCAGCGAGGATCTGGATCGTCTGTCATGTAAGCTGATCTATGGAGTTGGCCGCTCTTCACTGTGACATCGTGTCCCCTTGCGACGCAAGCATCTGCTTTTCTGGACTGTCAGAGGTCAACTCGACAGTTGAACAGCCCACCCCGGGGTCACCTGAAAGTTTGCATATGATCAAATCAACTTGCCATTCATCAATTGGAAAGCATAAAAATTACGTTAAGTGAAGATGGTGAGGTCATACTGTGGAATGAGTCAGTGGATGACCGTGCAGGTGATGAACTCCTTTTCGTGTCAGATTGGACTACTCCACAGCCAACAAATAGAAAACATGAGCATAAGGCCATTGAGAATCATAGAGAAGAACATGGCATGTATGGGCATTTAGCAGAATCGATATGAGACATTACATTAGTCACATAGTTACAAGAACCCAAAGAAATGTCAAGATCAGGTCATATTTCCTGCCCTTCGGCGTCTTCTCTCATTTTTTGCTTACCAAAACAGTCATGTATAGGGAGAGACATTCAATCAAAAAGCAAGATTTGAAGGGAATAAAGTACAGTAGGCAAACAGGTTGGTTTAATGGTAAGGCTGCAACAGCCATCGAAAACTATTGTTGGCTGGGGCTCTTGTCTGCTACTGCATCATTTGCCTTTCTATAACTTTCTAAGAAATTTTACGTTGAGTGATGTAAAATTACATACGGGTACTAGTGAAATTAAACATGGATACCGTCTCTCCAAAGCGTAAAATTAAACATGTAAAATTTTACATTGAGTGATGTAAAATTACTGTATGTAAAATTACATACAGGTTCATATATGTAGATTTAGTAGAAGGAGCCGTAGAACAAAGGAACCTGCCATCAATCAAGTAATCAGTCTATCTATGATACATGTTAATAACAAGTATCTTTCCCAATTTCATCCGGCATATACATGGGATTTAAGTGCCATTGGACTTATGCCGTTGTCCATGGTCGAATGCGCGGGGTAAATCCAATAGATGATGCTTCACTACTACCCCAAATCCTCGTTTTTTATTATACTCCATTCAACAAGCTTTATTGCATCTGAACAGATATTGTTATTTCCAATTTCATCAATATCATAAGAACTACTCCACAGAACATAACATACTGCCCAGGCTTCATGTAGAATAGCATTAAGACATTAAGGCGACTGAAATTTCAGAACGGAGGAAATGTAATCGAAAAATCTCAAGTCCCATACCATATAGATCATAAGCCCCTTTAAGTGCCTCAAAATTCTTGTATGTGTAGCCAACAAAACTGAGGTCCTTAGGTGTCAACATCATCTGCAAGAGCCCACAGAACATAAGGTGGCAACTCACACATAGTCATGGCAAGTTTGGAAATCCAAAAACAAGAAGCTATTTGCAAATCAACAGCGTCGTTTAACGGCAGAAAAGAAGGTAAAACAGCAAGTAGACTAGCGGATGACCTCGGCTTCAAACTTACCAGAACTGCATTCACCTAACATAACCAAAGTTTTATAAGCTGTGTGATTTACTCTGTGCACTATGTCAATCGTATGAAATGATGCTGATGAGAAAAGATATTGTGAATTTCACCCAAAACTGTCAACACGGGCAATCCCTACATAGCAAACACAGGAGTTGGCTCAAAGCTTCATAACCTACATCTTGACCAGCACAGTACGTGGCGTTGCTCTATCTATTGCACATTGAGGAACCCATAAGCCATGCAATGAGATCATTTCAGCCCAATCCATTCTAAGTATGTCATCTGAGACATGAATGACTACCAGGGTCAGTTTAGAGTAAATTTACTTATAGCTTTTTGCCATTTCGTTCTCTTGGAGCTTTGAAGTTCAACTTTTACTTCATGTCAAAACACCTAAGAAGTTTTACACGTGCAAACATGGACATGTAGACTGGATTGTTTTTGTATCTATTCTAAATTTAAAACAATTTTTTTCGTTTTAAAAAATTCTGGAAGAAAGAAAAAAGTTCTTATCAGAAGCTGAAACAAACCAACCCTCTACCAGCAGAACTCAAAAGATGTCAGCCATAACATAACATAAGTGGCAATATGGATCGTCCGTGTAAAGTAATTTCGACAAAAAGGTTGAATGCTATTTTCTTTCAGCTAATCTAGAGAGTACTGAGAAAGAAAGTTATAAAGTAAAAAGGAAAGATAGTTCTCCTTGTGAATGTATAATAGCAGAATACAAACATCACCGAACGATATTTACCTTCCTTGAAGGTCCAGATCCTGTCCTTGAAGCCATAGGAGGTTCCACCTATTCAATGAGTCAGATTTTTAGTATAACAGACTGTTAACATGGAACATCTATGGTCATTCTGGAGATATTTTGACAACACAGTTAACTAGGAGAGGTAAAAAAAGCACGAAAAACGCTGCTCAGACAATTGACCAAGAAAATTTTATCAACGAAATCATTTCATAGAAGGATATGAAAATAATAATCTCAAGTAGAAAAAACAAATATGTCATTCCATTGAAGGACATTGCCATTGGAAACCTTATCCTGATTCCTGAATGTGCCTTAACCTCAAAATGCAATGAAATCAAGGTATGGAGTGTGTTGACTAATCGCATTATGTCATGACCTCTTCTTAAGTAACATGAAAATCCATTTGATAGTCAAACACAAAGAATGACCCTCCATAAAAGATGCGTAAAAGTGCACTAGCATCATTCACCTCGTCAAATTTCATGAAATTCTGAGTATCAAGTTCTCCATTGACCTGCGGCCTAAAAGCAGCTTCCATTTCGTAAAGTCTATCCCAGTCAATATCTTTGAACCAAGGATGAGCCTGATCAGTTCAGCTTTGAGTTATAAGCAAATGCAAGAACAGTGATAAGAAAAGGAATAGTACCATCGAATTAATGTAGCATACTTTAGCGTAATTTAGAGTGATGCTACATCAATCAACAACACAGCATACCTTTATCTGTCCTGCCCCTCGAGTACCAAGCCTGTGATCCACATCACAGAGAAGCCTACAGATTAAATCCCTTGCTTCAGGTGACAATCTGGTGTCCTCTGGAAATTTTAAATGATTTTTCCAATGCACAATCTACAAAAAAGCACAAAATATCACTGAAAATGCTAAAACAGACGGAACAATTTAAATCGCTCCCCTTCTTTCTTTCTCTCTCTCTCTCTCTCTCTCTCTCTCTCTCTCCTTTGTAGAGAGAGAGAGAGAGAGAACTGACAGACTCATCCTTTCAACCTCAGCATCTTCACAAAGTGTTCCTCTTCCTAATGCGGTATACCGAATTTCATATACTTAACCAACTATTATTGTAACATAATCATTCATCTTCTAAGTGCATGAGGACATGAAGAGAGATTGTTGTGTAACACAGTCAAGGACATACATCTCTTTCAACAGATCATATCCTGATGCAACTGAAACAGTTGGAATTATTTCAAAGGGAAAGATGGATTCGCATTCTTAAGGAAAGACACACTTTGCACTGGAGAATGATGTGAGTACTTACTAGACTTCATTAAACGTTTTAAATTGTCCATGTATTCGCATTCTGATTACTTGTATGTGAAAACATAAATCACATCCTACATCTACAAAACTCTAAAACCAACAATAGGGATAACTCAGGAAAAACTAGATCTGGAATATTAGAGGAGGAAAATAAGAGATTTAACTGATTATTATAAAAAGTAAGAGGACAAGTGATAGAAGCCATTCCTCAGCTTGCAATGCTTCTCCCTTCACATCATCATCCAATTCCTCTAAAAATTGATCGGTGCAAATCACTTCTTTCTCTCTTCTCCCTCCTTTTCAGATCTTTCAGATAAATGATTTGAAAACGATTCCTTCCAAACCCTTTTCCTTCTCTTAAATCCCATCGAATAAGCATATTATAAATGTGAATCAGGAAAGAAGGTTGACCTTTCTGCATGTCATTATGGGATCATCCGCATAGAATGGAGGATAACCAACAAGCATCTCATACATGATTGCACCGAGTGACCACCTGAAATGCGGGAATCAATGAGAAATCATCAAAGACACTCAGTTCTACTTAGATTATTTCTAACATAAAAAAGGAAGAATCCTACATATGCATTTAGAGATGATATAGGGTATCTCATGGCATCATTGTTGAAAGAAACAAATTCACACACAACAGAAAATACCTTCAAGGCCTATAAGTCATTGATTTGTGCCTGGCAAAGGAAATTAAAGAAGTTCCTTTTTTTTAAAACAAAAAACAGAAAGAACTTTCAAGTTCAGTATAGTCAGTCATAATCCAAATTCAACCAAAACATTTTCCTTCAAAATACAATGTCAAGTTTTTCTCTGAAATTATTTATGTAACAGTGACGCCTTTAATTTAATCTCTATTCCCTTCACTTGACTTATCACGTCATTGCAGCTAAGCTTTCATTGAATCTATAAAACTGTTATGACAATGCACCTTAAAAGTCACCATCTCCTAAGCATGTCATGTGACATCAGACAAATGATAAACCCAAACAGTCTCCGACAAAGACAAAAATCAAATAGGAGGATGACACTTGCTACTTCCTGGCATAAGTCACTGCAATAAAAGGATATTACAGACATTATGTCCTTGTCAGTTACAATGATTTTCTCTTCCATTCTGTCGCTAGACCTTTCCAATAATATTAATAGAGTGCAAACCCTTTTGTTCATCTTCTTTATGAGGTGAACGGAATATTTAACAAGCACAGAAAAGATGCATGCTCATTCTACTTTTGTGAGAAATTATATTTCCAGCAAGCATTAAGTGGATGTATTTTTTAAGATAACATGGAGTTTGTATCAATGCTAGTTTATTCATGATGCACATCTAAAGAACTGCTTACGGTTTTTAATAAATGGTTAAAGAGTCAGGCGAGAGGTACCGAGACCTAAGAGAAACAACAAGAACTGTTATTTAAAATAATTGCCAAGGTGGAGTATCTACAGAATCATCAACTGACCAGTCGCACTCCATGCCATATCCTTTCTTCAGCAAAACTTCTGGGGCAATATAATCAGGTGTGCCAACAGTAGAAAAAGCCTATCATTAGAAGCAATTAGAATCATAATAGGATAAAACAGATTTTCTGGGATCGCAAGATTACTGTAGATAAAAAGAAATGAGAGAGACTGACTAGAACGTGAACATAGAACCAGAACATAATTTACCTCCAATCGATGGACAAAAGGTGTGCAACCTAGTGGTCAAAGGGATCGTAGAGCCATTTGTTCCAATTTTTTAAAAAGATTGTTCAATGTCAAAATGAATGAAAAGTTCCACCTGATTCAAATTATCTTGAAAGTCTATTTTCATAGTATTTACGAGATCAGGCTGTTTAGTATCAAATAAAAGTCAAATACCAAACATTAAAAGCAAATGCATAAGCAAACGTTAAAAATAAAGGTCGCTGCAAATAGAAACAACCCAAGAGAGGCGTCTAGCTATTTCTTGATCCTTTTTTTGCCAAGAGGAAAGAACACCTTTAACTTGCAGGAATGCTTGCATGTACAAAATGCAAGATTTCGTTTCTTACTGCAATTAAAGGTCATTTTTATGGATACATTAATTTTTTTGACATCATATGAAAACAAGAATAAGAACTCTAATACCATGCACTAGTACCATATAAATTCAAAAAGTCAAGTTCTAGGCAATACCAGTTTTCTCCTATTTATTTGCCAATGTTGAAGCTGCTCAAGGGGACTTTTCCAGCGGCCCCCACTACTAGTGTCGGGAAAGCACCCATCAATGTCCATTGATTCACCAACATTGCCATCTTCCATGGCTTCGTTTTCATCAATAGAATATAAATTTGAGCAGTCAAGAGGTTTGCACAGACCAAAATCAGAAAGCTTCATGTGACCATTAATGTCCAACAGAAGGTTGTCTGGTTTTATATCCCTGCAGAAGTAAATAGGTTAAGACAAATTACGTGCGAACAGTATTAAGAAATCATTGGTACGTATTGCATTAATATAGGAACTGAGTAAAAGAGTCACCCATGGCAAGAAAAAAGGGAAAAGGAATACCGGTGAATGTAATTATGCTTATGAATGGATTCTATGGCAAGAACACTTTGAGCAATATAAAATTTGGCCACCGTTTCCGTCAAAGTCTCCTCTCTCATAAGCAAAGTCATCATGTCACCACCAGGCAGATATTCCATTATTAAATATAGATACTCGGTGTCTTGGAAAGAATAATAGAGTTTAACGATAAAATGGCTGGCAACTTCTGCAAGCAAATTCCTTTCAGCTCTAACGTGTTCAACCTATAACACAAAAAACATCAGTGTAACTACCACTTCTTTTCGAGGTGAAGAACAGGAAGTATGAGAACACAGAAATAATATTCTCTACTCTGGCATAGCCAGCGGAGGAGCAGGAACAATGGATCGTAACCCAACCTTCATTCACTTAGAGAACAAATGAAAAGAAAAAGGTCGATAGCATTAGCTTCGCTGAATGGCCGGTAACCATACAATTGGAATCTGTGCCATGACGCAAGAAATGAGGAATTTATAGATGTGCTTGTTAGCTACCCAATGATGTCATGAAACAAGCTAGTGACAATCCATAGATCACAGAAACTGAATGATCAGGCATGCTATTTTACTTGGTGTTTCCTTCTCTAAAAGAAGACTCTTTCCGCAACAGAAGCAACAATGTGGAAATTTACCCAAGCTATTTCAAATCTCACCTGGCCTCGGCTAAGCATTTCTGACTTCTTCAATTTCTTCATGGCATAGATGTTCCCTGATTTCTTTTCACGGCACAGTCTGACCTGCATCCATATTCATCTTAATTTTAGCATTCAATAAAAAAAATGGGGAGAAAGAAATGTCCTAGAGCTAAATGAAATTAATGTGTCATCATATCCACATTTGCCTAAGTGGATCCATGCATCTCTTTCAAACCTAACATCTCCAACCCCTTCCTGCCACCCCCAAATCCAAGAGTGATTGTAGCAACTAGCAGAACATAATCAAAACTCCTTCAGGATGCTAAAAGTTCAGTGAAGAAAAAAATGACAAGGAAACATTACTATAGCATTCGCCGCCTGTGCAACCATATTTTATCCTGTTGAGTTGCAGCTTAAAGAAGAAATAAATGGATGCCAGAGACTAAGCAACGATATGAATCCTTGTACCTCAAGAAAGCATTGTTTTCCCTTAAGGGACTCTGGAGATTGACATTACTTTTAACAAAGCCAAAAAATAGAGGTGCAAGATACCAGGCCCCACCATTAGCATGTGCTGTTCTCACAAACTGAGGTCTAATCTTCTTTTTACTTGACATTGCTTTTCCAGAGTAACAGCAGATTAAGTCACATTCTTCAGCGTCAGAAATAGTATACACCCATCTTGACTTGTGCATATCAGAGTTTGCACCATAAGATGTGTTTATCTTCATCAAGTAAATTCATCAAAAGCAATAACAAGTTCTGCTTCCGCCTCAATGAAGCAAGTAGAAAGAAAAAGGGTAGCACTGACGACTAAGACACTTGCCGCCGCGTACTGCTGCTTTCACTAATTTGTGAAAGAGACAAATATAAACAAACATCTCGCTGTACATTTGACCTATATTGATACTAACAGACATCCCTTAAGGGCCTCAACAATAAGCATCCCTGAAACTTAAATTCATTGCTCCTATTTTTTATTCCATGATAAGCAACTAATTGCATACAATCAGCATCTCCGATAAAAGTTCCATAATTAGATGCTTCCCATTATAAAGCCATACCTAATAGCTCCTTCAATATCTCCTAAATGATTCCCTACTTGAACGGAATTCAAGGAAAGCAACGTACAAATCACTCAACCACATTGTTCCGATAGGTGCACTGATATTCCCGAGAGGATCTCACATCTACTACAGATTGACATCAGTAGAGGAAAAGAACATCCCTTTCAAGATACATTCTTTTTCCTTTTCTCTATACTGTTGATCATGAATCTAATGTCACCTGTTTCAAATTTAAAGTGCATGTTCCCACATGTGAAATTATCTGGCCTGTTAATAAATTTATTATAGCATGCATTAGATGCGTTTCATTCTGGCCTGCCTAGGAAGGAACTTCCTCTAGAACTTATATTATTTTGTGAACTATCAAAAAGCCATAATTCTATGGCGCATACAAAGCCAACTTCTGAAATTCAAGAAGAAAATATACTATTGGTTTGACTTAGCATCAGGTTTTAAAGACAAATATGTGGATTTAAATGATTGAAGCTTGGCACATGTAGAAGACAAGTATTGAACCTCTCCAAAAGCTCCTCTTCCTATGATTGTAAGCAGCTCAAAATCATCAACACATATCTTGTGCCGTTTGAGTCTCATGTACTCCGTCTCCTTCCGTTCCAAATCCTTTAGTAAATTGATCTGTTCTTCTTCGGATACATCTGAAGAGGCTAACTTTCTTTCCAGCACCAAGCGCCTGGAGTGAATAATATTTGTCAGAAAAATAAGACAAATAAATAGTCACCAGTCCTGGATTCTAGAATAAGTTATCCAAGTATCTGTATATCAACAATGACTATAGCAATCTTAAGAACAGTAGGCCATGAACGTAACCATTCATCTATGAATGCTTGACATCATGACGAAAGAGACATCAGAAAGGTCATCATCTTGAGTATGAGAAGTGAACAAAGATTTATCAGAGATCACATTAAACTGCATTGACAATTCATCTTCTAAAGCATCAAAATTCATAATCTGAAGATTAATCAATCTCAAGGATGAACAAGCAATTAAAGCGCACTTTAGCTTCTCAAATCCAACCTTTTCTGAACTCTCTTTCTTTTCAAGGTTATCATGCATCTTTTGCATAAAAAGCACATCTGCGACATAAAAACAGGACGCAACACTGAAGACATAAACACTGACATCTAGAGACCTCAGATGTAAGGAGAAGGAACTCCATGACTTGTCCCGGCTTAATAGTCATCACCCACTTATCCACATGCTACTGTTAAGACGCGGAAACCAACCCGTTCCTTTAGGTACCCCCCGATCTCTAGTAGTATATCCAAAGGTCCTAAGATTAGATAACCACTAGATAATTTTCTTCTATGCCACTAACATATCTTCTTTAGCTAGATGCCATTCACAGAAGTATCAAAGTTGAACTCATCCACCGTAGCACATTAAATTACTACAGACTCCTACTCAACATAAGGCGGCTCCACTTATCGTTTTATCATCTCCAAGAGCAACAAATTGCCTCCTACGAGCAACTTCCTAAACTTCTTCAAACTTTCAACAATCATTTCCAAAAATGGTCCATATCTGACCAAGACGACTCGCATTCCAATCGAGACAAATGCTCTGCCCGTCGCTTACCTTAACCACGTATTCCCAACTTAGAAAGGGGCATGCACACACATTAATCAAATTCTAGAAACACGGAACCTCAGCTCAACTTCCAGGTAAACTCCAAACAAAAAAAACACGTCGACACCACCAGAATCGCAGAAAAGAGCAAGGCATTCAATCGGAACGCGAAACAACGAGGCTTGCGCTCGCATCCCGAATTCCCGAGCGAAAACCCCCGCGGATTCCTCCGAAGGAAAAGGTCACATGCCAACCGATAAGCATCGCGCATTTTCCCAAGCTCCTCAATCCAACAAAACGACCTCGCGCGGAAACGCCGAAATTTCACCAGCTCACCCGCGTCGTTCCGCAACCGCGCGCGCCAAACCTCATCGAAGCTAACTACCGAAACGAGGACGCTTAAAAAAAAAAATTTGTCAGCGGAATCCGACGGCGGGCGCGAATTCCGCCACGGGAGAGCGCGCGCGCGCGGAGACGGGCCTGACCTCTCCTTGCGCTGCCGGATGTGCTTCATCTGCGCCCGGTAGTGGTTCTCGATGAACTGCTTCGCGGCGGCGACCCTCTCCATCGTCAGGGTCGAGCCGACCTGCTCGTCCTCCTCCATTGGCCCCGCCTTGTCCTCCGCCTCCCCCGCCGCCGCCGCCCGGTGATTCTCCTCCTCCATGTCTCCAACCTCCCCCTCGCTCTCTCTTCCTCTCTCTCTCTGTCTCTCTCTCGCGCTGTGAAAAACTTCGCGCTGGTGCGTCGTGCTGTGTGGCTTGCGAAATTCCTCTGGGCTTTTTTAGTGATCGTGACAACGAAGCGTGAACTAAACCTGCAATCGCCGGGTGTTTTTATTCTTTTTTTCTTTCTTTCTTTCTTTTTTTATTTTTTACACCCGCGGGTGAGGGGGGGAAAAAAATTCTCCCTCGTACACGTGGGCGAGTGTGATTGGGCGGCGCCGAAAAGCTTGTGGGCTTTGAACAGCTTGGGTATCGGGGGTGCTGCGGGGCCCACCTAAATGACAGGCTGGAGCAAATTTTGGCCAGGTGGGGCCCCCTACCGCGGGAAGGGTTTCAGTGGGAGGGAGGAGGAGCGGGAGCCCTGGAGATCCGACGGTTGTGAGCGAATCTGAGAAGAGAACTCGTGCTCCGGTTTCCGTACTATGACCTGGATGGTATTTCGCGAACATTTACCCCAAACATTTGTTTTTTCGACGTAAAAAATCTTAAACCGCACCTAGTATATCAGATTGGCCCTAAACTTTTTTTTTGTAATATGAAAAAACCAAAATTTATACGTATGTAACACTGGTCCATTGAGGCCACAACTCGGGACTCCGATGCTCGTGACGGGATCCATCAAGGCCCAAGCTTTGGGGGCCAAGGATCGGCGCACGAGCATTGGGGTCTCTAGCCCGAGCACAAGAATCGAGGTCCCAAGCCTGGCCTTGATGGACTCGGGCTTGGCCTTTTGTGGATTTGGGCTTGGGCACCAAGGACTTGGCCCCGTCATTAAGGATCCGAACATGGGCACTAGCGTCTAGGGCACAACCTCGATGGATTGGGGCTCGAGTGTTGGGGACCCAAGCGCCAAGTTCCCAGCCCGACCTCTATGGCTCAGACACCAAGGTATCGCACTTAGCTTTTGCAGACTAGGGCCTAATCAAGGCACAAGCATAGGGCCTCTCGCCCCACCTCCATGGACCTAGGACCGGTGCTTGTGCTCTTGCTTGGGACCCAAGTGTCAATGCACAGGTCCCCGGTGCCATTGTCAAGATCCATCAAGGCTAGACCCAAGATCCCAGTGTCCATACCTGTTCCCAAACTGCCCATGTGCAAGTTACTAGCATCAGAATAGTGCATGTGTATTTAGGAAAATCAAATCCAATCAAATTTTCCTTTCCAAACAACGGAAAATATTTTCCAGTTCTCTTTCACGTTTCAGCCAACACACCAGAAAATATTGTCAATTGTCCTAGAAAATGACTTCTTGCAAAATATTTTCCAGAAATGCAACATTTTCCGTGAGGAGAACTTGTTATTCAATATTCTGATATTTGGATGACGGAAAGCTAATCGGTGTAAGAAAAACGTTTTTCATAGATGGAAAACAACAAGTTTAGATTAGAGGAAAAAGATTTTTCCTCTATAACAAGAAGGAAATCGGTATTTCTTAAATCGCTAAAAAAAATTGAAAACTAACTATTTCTCTTTAATAGTTTCTTTAATTATGATTTCTATACGCAATGGCGATCTCGCTAGCTGGTTTCGCGCGACACTTTGGTTCTCAAAGGTAAAGCTACAGTAGTGGTCAACGATATGGAGAAGTGTCGTCCTCATCACACAGGTCAAGTCGAACAACCCGTAGTTCCTTTTAAAAGAAAAGTCAACCTCAACGCGTGGGACACAGCACAAACCGATGGCTCTAGGAAAAAACCACAGAAGAAATCTCTGCAGCCGCCAAACCTTATCATCACCGTGATCGTGAATCAGACAAGGCATGGCATTGCTCCGTTCCGGAGCGATTTTGTCAACCTTATCAATCGAAAAAACCGACGAAACAGAAGGGAACAATTGTAAAAGACCGCGTGGGGATTTGCATTAAACCATACGGTGATGACAACTGTCATAAATGTGGTCAAAAGTCAAAGTTCAGACATGTTTAAACGGGGAGAAGAATATTAGAAGTGTCAAAACTTGTGTACGGCGCTCAGTACCAAAAGTTTTCGCCGGCACACTTAAGTGCCAAATCGGAGAAAAAACGATCACTTAAATGCCAACGATGAGAAATTACAGCCAAATTAATACGTGATTTTTATAATTAAAATTTTAATCTGAGTTGGATTTTTTTTTTAAAAAATAATTCTACGTGGCATTTTTCATGTGTACATTTAGATTTTTTTTAATATTTTTTCTGATTTTTTTTCCTTCTTTTCTTTTTTTCTTCTCTTTCTTCTTCTTCTTCTTTCGGCCTCCGGTACCGGTGGTGACCGGAGGCCTACCACGGCCAGCCGCCTAGCCTTGCCCGGATGAGGCCGCCATCGCCTGCCACAGGCGAGGCCCGGCTGACTCTCACTTGGGCGAGGGCGGGCGAGCCCCGGCAAGGGTCGACCTCGCCTCACCTGGGTGAGGGTGAGCCCTGGTGAGGCCATGGCGGCCTCGTTGGATTGGCAAGGCGAGGCCGACCCTCGCCAGATCCGACGAGGCCGGCCGACGTCGTGGCCACGGTGGCCTCGCGGGTGTCGCCTTCCCTCGAGTGATGGCCCCCCTCGTCGGATCTGGCGAGGGTCGGCCTCGCCTCGCCCTCGCCAAGGCGAGACGAGGCCGACCCTCGCCAAATTCGGTGAGGCCGGTTGTCGCCCGGGGGAAGGCGACGCCCCGCGAGGCCACCGTGGCCACGGCGTCGGCCAACCTCGCCGGATCTGGCAAGGGTCGGCCTCGCCTAGCCTAGTCGAGGGCGACCTCGGCGAGGCGAGGCCAACCCTCATAGGGGTTCGCTCGCCCTCGCCTGGACCGGGCCTCGCCTGTGGCGGGCGACGGTGGCCTCGTCCGGGCGAGGCTAGGCGGCTGGCCGTGGCCGGCCTCCGATCACCGGAGGTAGAAGAAAGAGAAGAAAAAAAGAAAAGAAGGAAAAAAAATCATAAAAAATATTTAAAAAATCCAAGTGTACATGCTAAACTATATCGTTTTGATGTGTACATGCTGACTAAACCTCCGGTAAGCCACATCGGCTTCAGAAATTAATAAAAAAATGCCACATCGGATTTCCGGTCAAACTGACCGAAGTTGGCACTTAAATGATCGTTTTTCAAAATTTTTAGCACTAAAGTGATCCAAAAAAAACTTTTTGCACTAAAGTGAGCGCCGTACACAAGTTTTGGCACTTCTGCTGTTCTTCTCCCCGTTTCAATGTTACCTCGGCTAGTCCCCTTTTGGGACCTTTCAGTAGTCATGGCCACGGGCCAGTTTTGGCCCGGAACCGGCCCGGTCAAACCCGGGCCTGGCCCGTTGACCGGGCTCGCGGTTCGGAACCGGAACCGACCCGTGGCCTACGGGCCCGGTTCCGGTTCCAACAATTTTGGAACCGGCCTGGAACCGCCGGTTCCAGTTCCGGTTCCAAATTATTTATAAAAAAAATAATAATGAAATTTAAAAAAAAATTCATTATTTAATTTTTTTTTATAAAACAATTTGAACTCTAATTGCCATGCATTGTAAGTGCATTGATCTCTAAGTACAATGCTTGGCTTGGGTGTATTGAACTCTAATTACAAGGCTTGGCTTGGGTTTTATACACAACGATTCTAATGCATCTTCGTTCCCATTCGATGTGGGACTCTCGGCTTGCCTTGAACATGCAAATGCCAAGAGTCTCACATCGAATGGGAATGAAGAGACCATCAAATGGATTGTGTATAAAACCCAAGCCAAGCCATGAGCATGTGAAGTTGTATGTCTTTTGTGGCTACGATCCTTTGCTAGTTGAGAGCAAAGGGTTCTATTGGACCGCCTAGAACTGGACCGGGCCAATGGTCCGATTCCCGGTTCTATGATTTGCCGGTCCGGTTTCTAGTTCTAAAATTAAGGGACCGGTCTTACCGGTTCGGTTCCCGGTTCCGAGCGGAACCGGACCGAACCAGGAACCAATCACCCCTACAATTTACATTTTGATTACAATTTATATTGAATAATTCATTATTTCATAATTTTATAATTCATAATTTTTTTATTTCATAATATATTTTTAAAAATTTTAAATTACGAACCGGAACCGGAACCGCCGGTTCCGGTTCACGTATGGCCACGAATCGAAACCGCCGGTTCCGAACCGTGGCCATGCCTACCTTTTCAGGTGTAAATGCTCGAAGTAAAGTGAGATTCATGCCAGAAAAACTCGACGAGGGTGTAAATGCTCGAAGTAAAGTGAGATTCATGCCCGAAAAACTCGACGAGGGTGATGTTCGGATCGGTTTTCGCGCGCCTCGGTTGGCCTTGCCCCCTTCGATTATTTGTAGAATCATTGAAAGGGAATCTAAATACCCCAACCCCATCGTCTCAAAAGCTTTAGACATCAAATTTTAAAATCGTATTTTGTCTTAAAGTTAATACCACGAAAAACCTTAAACTAGTATACTCGTGACAAATTTACACAAAAATTAATTTTTTAACCACAAAAAACTCCAAACCTGTATACCCGTGATAAATTTAATCTCCGTTAGTTTTCGTTAATTTTACCGTCAAATTCCTGATTTGGACGGCGTGTGACAGCTGACGAGTGTACCATCTTGGGATTTAACCCTCCATTTGTCATATGTTTACCAGTTTGTGATTCTTCACGGTATTAATCCAATTTAACGAAAACTAATAGATGGTGAATTTATCATAAATGTACCAGTTTTGAGTTTTTTGTGGTCAAAAAATTAATTTGGGGTAAATTTATCACAAATATATTAAATTTTTTTGTGGTAAAAAAATTAATTTGAAATAAATTTATCACAAGTTTAGCAAGTTGGCGTTTTTCGTGGCATTAGCACTTCGTTTTAAGGCCATAAAACAACATGCAGAGTACTTCAATGTCTCGAAAGTCTCGGGCATCCATATTTTCAAGAAGAAGTGAAATAACGAAAAGTCAAGATAAAGAAAGAGAACTTTGAGAGGCAGACACGCTTAACTAAACTCGAAAACGTGTATCCGTCATCGAATTCCGTAGGTCAGAAGAAACTATCGAAGTACCGCGATCCTCAACCAAGCCTAATGATCAAATGACTTTATTCTATACCCACCATCCAAAATATAATCAATAATAAATATCATCAATCTAGATCGAAAACCTATGAAGCGAAAATCAAACTAATCAATGACCCAGAATCCAATCCTGCAAATACCGCTACAAGAAAGAGGTGCCCGCGAGCCCATGGTGCAACAAATTGTGAGCGATCTGATCCCGGGCGTGCGCGGCGGCGGCCGACCGGACCGGGTTCTCGGGCATCATCTCGTCGTCGAAGATCTCGAACCCCAGCTCCAGGTCCATGGCCTCGTTCCTCGCCTCGCAGATGTTGTGCAGCACGCAGCACGCCCCGAGCACGACGGGCAGGTCCTGCAGCTTCACCTCGGTCCGCTTCTGCAGGCACGCCCACCGCCCCTTGAGCCGCGTGAACGCCTCCCGCGCCACGCCCCGGACGTCCGCGAGCTTCTGGTTGAACGCGTGCTGCGTCCACGTGATGTTCTGGTGCGTATAGGGGACGAGGACCCAGTCCATCAGCGGGTGCCCGGGGTTCCCGACGACCCACACGTCCTTCAGTAGCCCCTTGCTGGCCCTTTGGTACAGGGCCGACTTCTCGAGTACCTGGTCGTCCGGCATCGACCCGGGCCACCCGATGCACACGTCCGTGAACACGCCCCGCGGGTCGACCACGCCCTGGACCGTGATCGAGTATGTGGTCTTCTGGTTCCTCTCCGTGTGCCGCCTGTTCAGGTACGCTGCGACGCTGATCTTCGGGGCGATGATGGGCACGTGGGTCGTGTACATTGCCCCGCACACGCGGGGGATGCCCGAAGCCGCCTCGAACTCGTCCTTGATAGCCGCAAGCCGGCGCTCGTCGGGCCACTGAAGGAACTTCGGCATGAGGACGTTGCGGATCGCGGAGCAGACCTCGAGGATGAGCTTGTGGCACGTGGAGATGCCGAGCCCGAACCGCTTCGACACGAGGCGGAGCGGCTCCCCCGTCGCGAGCCGCCACACGCACACCGCCACGCGCTGCCGCACGGGGATCGCCTCCCGCAGCATCGTGTTCTTCTTCGTGACAGCCGCGTCTAGCTCGTTGCAGATGAACTCGAACGTGGCCTTGCTCATCCGGAACTCCCGCCGGAATTCCTCCTCGGGGAACTCCGGGCTGTTGCACCGCTCCCACCAATCCTTGGACCGGTCCTTCACCCAAAGCCGCCGCTGCTGGCCCGCGCCCGGCGTCGGCGCGTGCGCCTCACCTCCCCCCTCCGCCGACGACGCCGACGCCGACGCCGCAGCAGCCGCAGCCGCAGCTGCCGCCGCGGCGCCCGACTGCCTGGCGCGCTTGTTCTTCCTCGCCTCGACCTCGTTCGCGCCGTCGTAATGCGCCTGCAGGTTGCAGTAGTAATCGCTCATCGCCCGGAGCTCCCGGTCGTAGCTCGATTCCATGGAGGCCTTCCCCCACGCCGACTCGGCGAAGAAGCCCTCCCTCTCCCGCTTCTCTTCCTCCTCCAGCAAAACGAGCGAGCTCACGATCTCTCCCACCGACCCACCACCACCACCACCACCATTGCCATCGCCGCCTCCACCCCCACCCCCTCCTCCTCCGTCTCCCTCCTCCTTCCTCTGACGCTTGAACGGGCTGCCCGCGTCGTCCCCGCCGACGCCGCCGAACGAGGAGGAGGAGCCGCCGCCGCCCGCGGGTGGGTAGCCGGCCATGTCGGGGAAGAGGAAGCCGGAGAGCTGGGAGAGGTCGTCGTGGATGTCCTGGTTGAGAAATGAGAAGGGAGTGAGCTCCATCAACGGGGTGAAATGGGTGGAAGATGAGATTCGTTCAGGTGGGAATCCGAATGTGAACTTGAACGCTTCGTGGGGGCTGGTCTGAACCGGACAGAAGAGTCGTCGGAGCTTGCGGGAGTCTTTATACGGTTTTTTGGGCGAGAAGCGTGTGCGCCTTGGCGGTGTGAACGCGGTGGAACAAGGGAAGAGGGGGGGGGGGGGGGGAGAGGAAGGTGGTCGCTGACGGTGACTTGACTTTTGGAAGGATTAAGATGATTAAGATTAAAATTTAATGAATTTTTTTTTATTAGTAAACGCGAAAGCCTTGCGGGGGTTTTTGTTTACGCGGTCCCGCGGGGTTCTTTGGTTTGAGGAAGGAAGTTGATGGTTTTTGGAGCTCCTTCCTTCCCCCTTTTTTTCCAATTGAATTAAATAAAAAAAAGTAAGGAATGAATATTATGTTCGACGCTGCGAATATAGAAGGAAGAGATGGAGAAGTTTCGTGGGGTTGCTTATCTATTGGAATATATGTACAGTGTTGTATCGAGGTAAGAGGCGGGGGTCCGCAGGTTCCGAAAGCCGAGTCAAGGTGCTTCTGCTCTAGCCCGGGTTTTTCGAGGTCTTCGGGATCGGGGATCTCGTCCCCGCCGTGACCCCCCCCCCCGGGGACCGCCGGACGATCAGGGGAACCCGCCGGTTCCTGCGGATTCCGGGGGGGGGGGGGCGCCTCGCGCGTGCCGATGGGGAATATCGCCGAGCGAAAGATGGCCGCGGTCGTGGTTTTTAACGTGTGTTGGATATAAAACTTAGAATGGATCTTGCATGATGAACAGCGATGTCCGATGATGACAAAAGTCCTAGTGGAAACTCGAGAGGAAAAGACCCTTGTATCATCGGTTCACACTCGTCTTTTAAATTTGCGAGTTCACATGACCCACTCGCCTTGGGCTTAAAAGATGAATATTGCCCCCCCTCCCCATCAATCAAGTTTCGAGAAGAATTGCACAAATTTAAGTCAATAGTGAGATCTGACCAAACAAAAAAAAACAGAAGTCAATAGTGAGAGAAAGCACCTTTCCTTCTCCCAACTCCCCTTTTCTGCTTCGCTTTCCGCACCTTGCTTCGTCTCTTCCACTCGTAAAGCGGAGGGAATTGACCTAGATCTCTCCCTCCTCTCTTAGTTGCTTTTCTTTTTATTTCTTTTTTTTTACCCTTCCAATCTAGTTTTAAATGTGGAAGCTCTACTGCCCCGATCTTATGTTCAAGAGCTTTTCTCTCCGGTCTCTCCAGAGTTTGGAGTTTTAATGAATAGGTACTCCGCCTCCAGTTTCAATGGTGTTCAAAGCAGCTTCGATGTCAAGTCCGTGCTCGTTCGACGTGTTTTGGTTAGAAGCTTGTGGCGCCTCGCACTGGCTAAAGGGCTCGCTCTCGCAAGTGCCAGATATGAGCTTATTCAGCATGTTTACGTTGTCTCCTTATGGTGATTGTGTCAGGGACGCCGAACCTAGGCGCATATAACCGAAATGGAAAAGCCGTAACTACATATGGAGATCCCACGCGTGTGGTTATCACTGATGATGCTACGTGATTCGGTGATCGGCCGTCGATCCTTTCGCTTAGATGCGGTCATAGAACTGTTCTAGAAGGACGAGTGTATGTTCATATCTGCCAACCACGCTTTAATGATATGCTTTGATTTATGGTTTTCAGTTTGTTTTTGAGCTCTATGGGCTTGCCTTGTTATTGTGTCTTTTCGGATTTCCTATGAATCCTTTCATGTATTATTTTGGTAAGAAATTAATTTCTTTTGAAAAAAAAAAGTTAATAGTGAATACTTTTCATTGCAATTTGCTTCCACAATTTTGAATATTTTCATTGCAATTTGCCTCCACAATTGATAAACTCTAAAATCATTAAAATTTTCATGACCTTGCCTAATAGCCTACACAATGTTAAATCTAATCATGTTTTTGAGGCGTAAGAAGGCTATTTTAATTCTTAAGAAAAAATGCTCATATCCACCCCTAATAGCCAAGTTTGTCACAAAGAGAGAGATATATGATTGGAGATTTGTTCTAACTTTAGAATATGGAATCTACCTTGCAAACTCTAATACCCATCTCGGAACCTCCTCGTCCATGTCGGTTCCGTTGGTCCACAGGTTCTAGAGGTTCTCCAGCGCAATCCTAATATCGGGAAAGATCGAGGCTACATATACTAACAAGTCTCATTATTATATTGTTACAAAGTGATGCATCAACTTTTTATCGAATGTTTTAGGCTTAATATCACGAAAAATCCCAAATTGATACATCCGCGATAAATTTACTCAAAACTAATTTTTTGACCACAAAAAACCCCAAACTGGTACACCCGTGATAAATTTACCAAAAACTAACCCCAAATTGATACATTTGTGACAAATATATTCTCCGTCAAATTGGAATAATACCACGAAAAATCACAAATTAGTATACATGTGACAAACTGAGGGTAAAACTCCAAACTAGTACGACCGTCAACTGCCACGTGTCCTTTAACTTAGAAATTTGACTGTAAAATTTAACTGAAACTAACTGAGAGTAAAAACGTGTCCTTTAACTTAGAAATTTGACGGTAAAATTTAACCGAAACTAACTGATGGTAAAATTGTTACATGTGTACAAGTTTGGGATTTTTGGTGGTCAAAAAATTAGTTTTGAGTAAATTTATCACATGTGTACCAGTTTGGAGTTTTTCGTGGTATCAACCTAATGTTTTAATAAGTTCAATTTATAGGTCCCGCTCGATCCAATATCCAAAATTTGCCACATCAATTAACAGACAAGTTTTCTAGTTAAATTTCCTAGTATGTTTTCTAGTTACATTTCCTAGTATGTCTAAAACTTTCTGCTAGATAAATTCTCGCGTCTCCATTGAAAATGCCAAATTAATCATTAGGCAACAAATTTTGTTTTTCCACATTGCTCGGTCTACCGACTCTCCAAGGGCAAGTCAAAAAGATGATTAATCTTTATTGACTTCGTTATGGCATAATTTTCAACACTCTTTCGAAAATGTTTCTATTTTCGCCCCGATTTTTCTTCCCCAAAATGGTTGGCGATTGGGCACCGGGGTGCTGTGGAACAGGCCAATATGCTTTCGACGCGTCACCGTGCACGTACGTACGTCCGGACGTCACGCTCGAAGCCCCACGCCATCGCTTACGTCGTAATAGCATGGAAATTCCTGATATCACGTTTACGGACTTTTAAATAAAATGGTTAATACCACGAAATTTTTTAAATTGATATATTTATGTTAAATTTATCCCAAATTAATTTTTTGATCATCAAAAACCCTAAACTTATACATCTGTGATAATTTTACCCCAAACTAATTTTTTTATTACAAAAAACCTCAAACTGGTACTTTTGTGACAAATTTATTATCCGTTAATTTCAGTTAAATTGGATTAATGCAAAAGAAAAAATCACAAACCGGTAAACCTGTGATAAATGGAGGGTAAAACCCAAAATCGGTATATCCGTGAACTACTAGGTGTCATTTAATAAAGCAATTTAATAGTAAAATTTAACGAAAACTGACGCATGGTAAAATTGTCACAGGTATATCAGATTGAGGTTTTTGGTGGTCAAAAAATTAATTTGGACTAAAATTATCACAGATGTACTAATTTTAGGTTTTTCGTGATATTTACCCTAAATAAAAACGGTAATTTTTCGTGATTTAATGGGCCACGATTGGTGAAAGGTATCCTATTAATGCGCTTGAAGAACGCCTCGTAAAAATAGCTACATTATCGTCTTTAGCTGCTTTTAGGAAGTCATGTTATTCAAAGTTTAAAGAGCGGCGGCTCTTAAATTGTATTAACTACCAAGTACGCTAATTCAATATTTCATAATGTAGATATAAATCATGAGATAATTACAGCACAACCATAATTCTATGAACTCATAGTTATTTAGAAATACATTTGTTTCGCGGAAAATGAATGATTTAAATAAATGCCCACATCTCTTCAAATAATTAGTCGATGAAAAAATATTTTTAATATCGACAATAATTTATATTTAAACATTTTTGCGGACGATGAAAACATATGTTGTTCGTTTGTTTCTGCAAGCGATATGAGTGATTATTTTTAGAAAAAAATATTTTTCAAATTAATCATTTTCTGCGAAACAAACGGAGTTGTGGAAGAAGAATGGTTTGTAAAATAATTTCCGAAAAATGATTGGTTATATTTCTTAAAAAAAATTAATAAATGAAAAATGTTTTCACCATCCAGAAAAATTTATGCCCAAACAGTTTCATAAATGATAAAGACATTTTTTCGGTCGTTCATTTTTTTAAGTAGTACAAGCTATCAATTTTTAGAAAATATTTTCTAAATCATTGATTTTCCGTGGAACAAACGCATCCTTATAAAAAAGTTATCCATATGCTTGTCAAAGATTAAAAGCGTGTTACGCATTGATTAGAATTGCACGAATAGATACTAGTGACCCACGTTTTTCCTCTTCGGTGCGAGTCTTCCCTAGTGAGAACGGGAAAGAAAATGATAGTGATTTGTTTGTTTTTTTTAGTACGACGAGACGAGGTATCTAACAAACCCTAAATTGGAACAGTCAACTAAATTCACACGAGTCTGACCAAAAAAAAAGGAGAAATACTAAATTCACATGATTAAATAAGGCGGTCAATAACCATGTTTGCTTTTGACAAAAGGGAACTCGATCAAATCCCAACTTTGGTTGTTGAGTTTAAGGAATGACTGGTTGGCCCAAGACAAAGGAAAGAGGTACAACTCTTCAACCGTTCACATTTGCCGTTGACCCGTCCTTCTCCCAAAAGTCAGCCGGTCAACAAGCTCCTGGACGGTCAAATGTTAGCTGGGGGCATCTGTCCTAGTAAAGTAATCTAAACAATATTTTCTTGACATGGTCACATTAGATTGACCTTAATAATCAAGTACTAAATTGAGGATGTCCTAAGCTTATGATCAGCAAAGTGCTGTCGTGCATCTATTTTTATTTCCAGGCGTTCGTGACGGTGCTATCTGTTGTACCGACGACTTCGGTATTAGACGAATGACAAGGAGGGAAACGACTAAATTAAGAAAAATTGGCTTAGATTGGATCCCGTAAAGTAATCTAATAATCTTTCTCGACATATTCACAATAGATTGACCAAATAATCAACTACTAAATTGAGGATGTCCTAAGTTTATGATTAGCAAAGGCGCCATCGTGCTTCTATTTTTATTTTTATTTTCAGGAGTTCGTAATGGTGCTATCTGTACTGACAGTTTCAATATTAAACGAACAACGAGGAGGGAAACGACTAAATTAAGGAAAATAGCTTAGATTAGATCCAAATTTTAATTTTGAAAATTTACTCTTTTTTTTCTTTTTCAACTTGGCGACTTTTAAAATCTAACTTTTATTCAATGAAAAAAGCCTTAAAATTTTTTATCAGTAATAACTTTGTAAAATACCATCTTGAGTAGGCAATTTTTTTGGGGTATAACGAACCTAGAAGTTTCTAGACCAGTCTTCTATCGTGCACCTCGATCGCTCCACCTCTCGGTGATCTCAGGGGCACTCCCCGTATCGTTATATGGCGCATTCGGGATTTTACCAACTCGAATAGGCAATTTAAATGCATTGCGTTTTCCGATAATTACTTCTTGTCTCGGAAATTTATATTTTCAGAAATACCCCCGTGGTTACTCTTATTCACGCACAACTCCAAAAGTATCCCCCCAATTTGCAGGATCACCCTGAACCGTTCCAGGAGGACATTGGATCCTGTGGCTCCCATTCATTTCTGACCTTGAGGCTGTGGTTGCTTCATGCTGCTACGCATATGCACGCTGGCTTAAATTAATGATCACAAATAATAAATACCAAAAGGCATAAAAAAAACAGAGGAGAAAAAAAGAGAAAAGTAGTTCCAAGATTGTGTGGATCCATCCATCTTCGCTCGATCAATCATGGCGTCTCTTCTCAGTCCATCGCCCGCTGCATCTTTGCAAAACAAGGTAGCTAAACTGCTGCTCATGTTATCGTTAACTAGTTCCTCCTTCAGTCAGTCCTCTGTTTTCGATTTGTCTGCTTTAAGCTTGATCAGTTTCCTCGTCGGTCGATGCTGAAAATTCACGATCTTTTTGCTTATCTGCTCCATCTCATTCGTGTCGTGGTGGGTTTTCTTGAATTTTTGGGACGGTTTCTTGATTTGGTTCTTGGTTATAAGTTGCCCCCACCGGGTTATCATTGCCCTTTGAGGCCTCGAGGGCTCTTGTTGTTCGCGCTCAAGATTCTAGTTGTTAATCGATACAAGTCATGAGTGAGTTGAATTGAGGGTCCGTTGTTTGTAGCTGGAAATGGATGAAAGGGGGCAAGGTTTAAGATTCATAGAAAAGATATACAAATTCGTAGCTTTTGATGCGGCGATCTCGTCTAATCTCTGCATTTTCAGCTTCTTGAACATGCTTGCTTTGCGTGGTGCTTAATCCACCGTTGTTGGCCAGTTGCACAAGTTGTTCTCCAATGCCAGGAAAACTGTTTGATGAATTTTCTCCTTTGCATTCAGGTGAATCATTATAAAGCTAATGGCTCGTGCATGAGCGGGCCGCGAGCGGCAATACCGCGCTGTACGGTTCGAAGAGGCGGTAGATGTCACCTTGTGGTGAAAGCTCAAGCAACTGTTGAAGGGGCAACACTAACGAGAGAAGCGGATGCAGTGACCAACAGAAATGGTGATTAGACAGTCGTTTTGGAACTTCTTTTTTGTCGGTGCATTTTGGTTTCGCTCTAATGCTTGCGTATAACTAGCATTTTAGTATCCGGGCAGTTCAAAACAATCTGGCTCTTTTATTTTAGTTTCTAAATTTTATCTGCTTAAGCAATGGAAATCGTTTGGTTCCAAGTATTTTTTATGGATCGTGGCACTTCTGTGTTCGATTTTCTGAATTTTGTGTGGTAGCTGGTTGACATCAGATGGAGAATTGGAGTTGACGAATTGACTTGAAATGTTAACCTGCCATTTCGTATCGAATTCCAAACTGCGAAGCACATCTCTTCTGTATGGTTAACTAGGAGTTCAGTAGTAAATTGGTCAGATCAGTCTGCTCAGCATAAGGAATTCATTTGTGCTTTTGCAGTGTTGTGGGTGAAAAATAGCTTGCAGAATCACTGAGTGTCAGTCATTTGCTCGTCTGGTCTGGTCATAGAATGATCATCTTGGAATACTGAATCCACTAGGTTATTTTGTAGAACTACTTATTTGCTGGCATAGTCATGCTTTTTTGCGATCCTTGAGCTTTAGCAACACGTACCTTGATGCAGATATAGGATTCCTCAGCATTCATCATGTAGGAATCCTATGCGAAAATCTCGAAAGGTCACTCGATTTTTATCAAAACCTTCTCGGTAAGTCCAACTTCCCCTGCCACCATTCAGGTACTAGATAATTTTTTTTCGAAGGAAGCGTGTGCAAGTAAATGATTTGTCAATTTTTTCTGGTGAGTCAGGTCTTGAGATAAACGAAGCACGTCCGGATGACAAACTTCCCTATCGGGGTGCTTGGTTGTGGGTGGGTTCCGAGATGATTCACCTGATGGAGCTCCCAAATCCAGACCCTTTGACCGGAAGACCCGAACACGGGGGCAGAGACCGTCACACCTGCATCTCTATTAAGGACGTGTCCAAGCTGAAGGCCGTCCTTGATAAAGCCGGTATGCATCTCTTTCCTTACTCTTTGGCTAGTAGTAAATGCGTCTCATGAAGTGCGGGCCTTTCGTTCGGTGGATCATGTCTTAGGACGCATAGCGATGAAGTTGAGCACTTGTTTGGCCCTTCTACTTGCAGGCATTCCTTACACGCTTAGCAAGTCAGGGAGGCCGGCGATCTTCACGAGAGATCCGGATGCAAATGCTCTCGAGTTTGTGCAACTTGATTAATGAGGCCAGCATTTTGAGAGTTCATACTTTCGCTCCTTTGCATCCAGTATCTCTGCACTCACAGATACTCCTATTCTGTAGTATTTCAGCACCACACGCACTTATGTACATAAGATTGCTGAGTTTAATGTGATAAGCCTCGTTGTGTTATCGGTGCCTTGGCCATTCCCCACGGCTAATAAGGATTTGGTTTATTCAGTTCATGGAGCAAGAGCATCGTTTGAGTTCGTCGGTGCAGCTAGGTTGATTTTTCGCTCTGATCTTCTCTTGGCAAAGCTTTATCTGTTCTTTGATGCCGTTATCGATCTGACTACTTCGGTCGGAGAACTTTACGTAGGAGCGTGCACGCGATTGATAAGAAACCTCTCATTTTACGGATGAATTACCCTCGAAGATCATGACAGGATGGCAAAAGGTTGGCAAATGGCGTATGAATCATTAGAACTCTTAGGCTTTTTGGGATGATGTTTCATCCTTGAGAGAACCCAAATCCAGATATCTATAACAACGACCCATGGCATTGTGAATGCGATCGGACAAGCATCGCAGGCCCAAATGGCTTCGCAATCCCGTTTCGGCCCAGAAAATTTTTGTCATTTAGGCTCTGTTGAGATCATTCATGCCGCCAACAAATTGACTATGAAAGCAACTAATGCGTTCTGAATGACCAGGAAAAAGGCAGCAGGATCATCATGTCACCCGAACGATAAAGTATCAATCGCGTTCATACGCCATGTATCGCTGGAACGCGGGGCAATGGACCAATCGAAATTAGATTGTTTGCCATTTGCGAACGCTGCGCAAGCTGAGTTTATTAATAGCAAGCACGTTGTGTATATTTGAGACTGAACCAAGCCTACAAAATCAAGCTGCACATTCTTTGGGCCGGGCTATGGTATAAGAAGCATGGTCTGGTCATGCTTTCAGTTGGTAATGGCCAGTAGCCATGATATGCATCAATACGACTCAATTGCTATATAAGAAACATGTGGATCTAGACCGGTTTCATTGATAGCAGAAGAGGCCGACTCTATAGAGGCGCCAGAGCTCGACTGATAGAATCCTAAGTCAAAAGGCCCGGTCTGCCTTATAAAAAAAAAAATAATGACGCAGATGGTCCCTAAACATTAGCTCAATATGCAATGCAGTCTCTGAAATTTATCAAATGCGCAATGTGGTCCGTTTCAATTTGTTCAGTATGGTCCTTGGACTTTGATGCATGTTTAATGTAGTTCTTGAACTATATGAAAATGTTCAATGTTGTCATTCTATTAGTTTAAAATCAGGGACAACATTGATCATTTTACAGAGTTCAGGGACTAAATTAAACATGTACGAAAAGTTCAGGAACCACATTAAACAAATTAAAAGTTCAGAGACCATATTGTACATTTAACTAAAGTTCATGGACTATATTGAACAAATGAAAAGTTTAGGGACCACATTATACATTGGGCCAAAGTTCAGGGACCATTTGTGTCATTTTCTAAATTAAAAAAAAAGCATTTGTGCATCTAGACCCTTTTGTATGAGGCTGAATACGTATCCTATAGGTTTGCCATATTTCATTGACTCAACACCAATTTATCAAGAGAAGTTAGAACTCAACTCGATCTGCATGATTTAATTTGAAATTGACACGAACCAACATTTTTTACTAATTTTTAGTAAAGTTATTTTCTCTAATTACGTTGAAAGATTTTGGTGATGACATGAATAACAGACACAAATAAGGCGGCGCCATGTGAATAACTGATCCAGATGAAAGTAAATGCTAAGATGGCTTTGGATGACGGTTTGATAGTATTAGGGCCTGTTTGGTAACCATCTCGTTTCTCTATTTTTCTATTCTTTTGTTTTCCAGAATAGAAAAAGAACATAAATCCGTTTTGTAATGTCAATTATCTTTTCCGTTCTCCGGAATAAAAAAGTAGCAAGGGAATAGATTTGGAACAGAAATAAGAAGTAAAAAAAACCTATTTCTTTGTTCACGGGAACAATTTCCGAAACAAGTCATTTTCTTTTTTTCCTTCCTTCTTCTTCCTCCTCTAGTTGGTCGTCAGGCATCGACGATGGCTGGAGACTGGCTAGAGACGAGGGCTAGCGAGGCTTGACTTGCCTAGCCACTACGAGGTTGACCTCGCCAGCCCTCGTCTCTGGCCAGTCGCCAGCCATCGCTAATGCCCGGCGATCGGCTAGAGGAGGAAGAAGAAGGGAGGGAAAAAAAAAAGAAAAAAATTCAAGAAATCTCAGAAAATTATTATAAACTAAAAGAATTCCACGTCACAAAAATTTTTTAGGGTCATATCAAACGTTTTTATGTTATTTTTCTATTCTAAGAATATAAATTTTGTACAGTTATCAAACACGTTCTTCTACTTAGAAACTCGTCCATGAAATATAAATAGAAAAACCTATTCATGAAAAAAAAATTATTCCCAGAAATAGAAATGTTACCAAATGCACCCTTAATGAATCAATTGCCCATATTACATATTAGTGGAAGGCTCGTACAGTTCTTAGGCCTACCATTTTATTTTTACTATGTCTCTACCTTTAGCGAATAATGAAACAATATCTTTTATACCATATAAGTCAAGTATAAATGAAATTCGAAATTATTTCCAAAAATCTAAACTTTAGGTTCTTTCATAAGTAACTTTTTCCTTTTCTATACAAAAGTTTGTCTCCTGTTTCTATTATAATTTAATTGGCTGTTGGTTATAGCTATTAAAAGCGAAAACATACCGATAATCTTATACCAAATCATATGTTAAGTTTTTTCTACTCAATGGCCTTTCAATTTATAATATAAGGCTCCATTTGTTTTGTGGAAAATAGATGGTTTGGAAAATATTTTCTTAAGAATGATTGTTTATATCTCTTGAAATAATTAGTCAATGAAAATTGTTTTCATTATCGACAATAATTTTATGTCTTAACATTTTCATGGATGATGAATATTTTTTGTTCATTCATTTTTGTAAACAATATAAAAGATTATTTTAATAAAATATTTTTCAAATTATTCATTTTCCACGAAATAAACGAAACCTAATAATAAAATATAAAAAACTATTTCGTTGTTTTAATATGGGAAGAATTATTTTGTGAATAAAGTCATCATATGTCGAATTTTCTTGAATATATTCTTTTCCTATAATAATCTGCCAATTAATAATATACAAGAAGTCGAAGCAACATGATGTTAAAATATTTAAATATTAAACCACGCATTCTTTTAATAGTTCAAACTTTTAGAGCGATTGGATGTGATTCTACAAAATTTTACATGGCATTGGAGCTGGAGCCCGAGTTCATATCTTTCCAGACCCCTTATTTGTTTCCCTTATTATACCGCGCCCTAGCGTAAGTCCCGCTAACGTGTGAATGAAAGTGTTAGAATATTTGTAAAGTCCAGCTTAGGCGTGACACGGAATGTTAGAATATTGAATATTAAATTACACATTCATTTATCAGTCTAACCTTTCATAACAGTTGGCGATGGTCTCATAAAATTTTATACATGGCAGATGGATGGTGCAGCCTTCTCTATAAACATGTTTTATTAAATTAGATTAGACCGATTATACATAGCGCCATGCCGCTATAAATATACGTGTGTGTGTGTGTGTCGTACTGTTTTAGCTCCATGGAGGATTGTATTCAGCAACTGTACCAATATCTAAATTCATATAAAAATCCCAATCTTAGCCTTATATTTATATTATTTGAATTCTAGGATTCTCATTCAAAAGTTACCCAACGACCAAGCACATGTACTTGCCACATAGTGGCTTTCTCTCTACATGTCCAAAAGATTTTCTAGTCCATGTGTCTGAGAGTTTTAGGCTGCATTTGGTTTGGCTTTCAGGGAAAGCCTTTAGGGAAATGCAAAGCCCTTTAGTCTAAAGGGGTTTGGTGAAATGCAATTACTATTTGGTAAACTGTAATTGAAAAGGGCTTTGGAAAGAAATTTTGGAAGAAATGCTATTTGGAAAATATATATTTGGAAAGTCCGTTGGACTGACTAATTTAAGTTTTTTAACTTTAATTTGTTTAAAATTGAAAAAAAAACAATAACTTTAACTTTTATATTTTCGCGTTGAGAATAATGTAAAAGAGACATATTAACAAATTTATAAATTAAAAAATCATATCAAAATGGATCTTTTCAATTAAAAAGAGAGTAATTTTATTATAATAAACACAGTCATTTATGTCCTGTGGAAAGAAATGAGTTATCCTTAAATATTACAAATTTCCTCAACTATTTCTTAAAATCATGGCTATTTCATCACTTAAACGTGCCATGTTAGGAGATGCGCTATTATTTGTAGCACTCACCCCCTCATTTATAGCACCATGGTCAACTGAATATACGTACTCGGGGTCAATCTCTTTTCTTTCTTTTCTCGATGTGCCGCTGTTTCGTGGGTCTGAGTTATAATTGGTTTAGCAATATTTTCACCCACATGACACTCCAAATTATTATCAGTAGATCTTGCATTATCACCGATATCGGGTTGTGTGGCCTCAACATTCTCATCAATACATAAACCTTGTGCATGATTCTATGTGATTTCTTTGGTAGCAACTATATCTTTGAATTGTCTTTCTAACAACACTTCAAAATCGGAAGGTATACCTTTCGTCCTAAAAACCTTAAGCTTACAATTTGCATGTTATAATAGAAGATTTGAGTATGTTGTATCATTTAAGTGAACTTAGTAGAAAAGTAAAAAAAGAAGTGATAAAAACCCGAATTTTATTCTCCCACCATTCATCACTCGCATAATAGTTTTCTTTCTTTAATCCCATCCTAGTCCTGTTTCACTTAAAATCAATGTCCTTCATCTTTTTCATTCTTCTTTAAGATTTTCTCACTAACTCTTCTTTTGAATTTTATCATACTTTTTGCCCCTCAACTACTCGAACTTATTGATTATTACTGTCAATCCATCCCTCTTGTTGGTTGCAGGATGATTGCTTTTTTCAATTTGTTCAATGCACAACTTACAAATGTTTCCACATCTTTGGCGGTCCAATATTCCTTTTCCTTTGATGAACTTGCCATCTTCTAATAATATGAACAGGAACAAATTTGAGAGGGACCAAAAACAACTAGCAATTGAAGTGAAGTCAAATCAGGACAAACAGCAAAACACAAATCAAAGTGACATTGTGAAAACCTTCATGCTCAACACGAAGTTGTCCAAAACAATTGACCAACAAATCAAAACGACCAGAGCTCGGTAGATCTTTTGATCAGAACCGAAACATGAAACTATCAAATTAAATCCCAAGACAAACAAAGTACCAAGATCAAACCTAGCAAGACATGAAAATGAAGAATCACAGACACCAGAGAAAGAAAAAAATGCTCAACAAGTAAAGTATATATTGAAATCGATCCAAACTAAAATCTAATGGAGAGAAACAACGTGATTCTACCTGGAAAAAAGGGTAGATTGCCAGGATTACAATTAATCGATGAATCAAGACAACTCGTGAAGAAAGGCAAAAAAAAAAAATTCAAGAATTCTAGGGTTAGAGAACACAAACCAGCATGCCAAGTAGACCGCAAATTGTAAAAATCACAAATCGAAGTGACATCGCGAAATTGCGAATAAAGATTGCCACTGTAGCTAAAAAATAAGATGGATATGCAATTGCCAACACAAATTTCTACAAAAAACCTTCATGCTCAATGCGAACAGAGAAATCTTACTTGAGAAGAGAGGCAATCACGAGGGCGGGCGTGACAAAAATAGCTCGAGGGCGGCAGGCGTGATGGAACGTGGAGTGAGGAAGAGAGCTCGAGGGCAGCGGGCATGAGGGAACATGGCTTGAAGAAGAGAGCTCAAGGGCGAGAGAGCTCGACGGTGAGAGGAGTGCAAGGAAAGTGGCGTCTCGAGGGCAAGAGAGGATCACAAGGCCTCTCGAGGGCAAGAGAGACTGAGGCACAAATTAGGTGAGCAAAAGAGAGAGGAGTGGCGTCTCTTTAGATTGTGTTTATAAAAGGGCAAAAATGGAATTATGTTTGATAAATAAGGGTGGGATAGGTATTGACATCTAAATTTTTCCTAGTTATTTAGGGTTTAAGTGTATAGAAAATTAGGGATTAAGTTTTAAACTCTAAACAAAGATATTTTCATTAAATTACATGGCGCATAGATAGTAGACGCATTTTCATTAATAGAATTTATTAGAACATGTTTTCTCTTTTATTTTATTTTATTTTTTAAAGCAAGGCATTATAAAAAAAAGAAAAAAAAGGAAAAAGAAAAGAAAGAACAGACAAAATAGAGAGGGCTCTCCCTCTGCAAGCCGACTGAAAAGAAGAGAAAAGGGAGGGGACCAAAAACGGACACCTCGCGAGACCGGCGTCGGCCATCCTCCGGCGGCCGGGCTGGGCTCCCCCTCCGCCGACCCGCTGACCGGCCGACCACGACGGGCTCGCGGTCGAGCGTGACCGATCGGCCACAGAGGACCGTGAGGTCGCGGGAACAGAGAGGCCGGGAGTTTGAGAAGCCGAGAGAGAGCAAGGGAGAGCGACTCCGTCGACCACCGTACGTGCGCCGCGGCCGCCAACTCACCAACACCGCCCCCTCTAGCCGTCGTCGAGCCGAGTAGGAAGGGCCCAAACGGCCATCTCTCTTTCCCTGGTTCTGATTTGCGCCCCCTCTGTTTCTCGGGTACACTGGCCGGAGCTCGTGGCCGTCCGGCTCGCGCGAGTTCCGGTCCGCGACGTCCTCGCGCTTGCTCCCAATTTCCGTACGTCGTGTCTCTTGAACCCCAGCTGAGTTTTGAGCCCCGGTCAAGCCGGAAACCTTTAATTTCGTAGCGCATTCCAACTGTTCGTCGATATTCCCGAGTTAGATTCAGAAGTTTTCTTTCTACGAGCTTGGGCCATTTTTTTGGATTTTCGTTGGTTGTGGCGTCGGGCGGCGGAGTGGTGCTCGGCTCAGGCGAAAGGAGCGCCGCGGCAGGGGAAGCATCGGAGCTCGATGGGCGTGGAGGCGGTCGCCGGTTTTAAGCTGTCCGCGACATAGGCGGAGGGGCCGGCATTCGCGGCTGCAGCGACGGCAGGCGGCTCAAACGGCGGTCGGGCAGCCGAAGCGTCGCAGCATCGGAGCGGACGACGGATGGCAGGCGGCTCGGGCGGCGGCTTGGGCGTGTCACCGCGGAAGCATCGGACAGGGACCGCGACAGGGAGGCGTCGGACCCGGCGTTGGGGCGAGTCGAGCCGTCGGCGACACTAGCGGCGGAGCGGTGCCGGGTTCGGTTCAAAGCGTCAGGCGAGGTGGCCGGCCAGACGGAGCACCGAGGTCGGCTGGTGCAGGGCCAGTCGCCGGCGCTAGGGCCGGCAACGGCGCTCGCCGCAAGCGCGGGCGGGAGAGAGGCGCAAGTCGGGTCGGCGGCCGGGAACCGGGCCGGGCGTGCGGGTCTAACCGGGTACGTTTTTTCTTGTGTTTGGGCCGGCTTTAGGGTTATTATGTTTTAATGACTTTGGGCTTTTCTTGTTTTAGAACTAGAAATTTCTTTTTAGGTTTTGGGCCATTTGCGGGTGGGCCGAATTGGATAAATTGGGCTGAAGTGTTATTTAGATTCTTATTTTTAGCGGGCTGGACTTGAGTGTTTTTATCTAATTGTTTTATTTGGGTTATAGGGTATTCGAATTTGGGCCTTCGTGGAGCCCACCTCGCGGTGGACCCGGGCCGCCGCGTCCGGGTCGGACGTGGAGATCCGACCCGGGTCCGTTTTATATTATTTTACTATTATAATATAAAAAATATTTTTATTAAAAACTATTAAAAATTCCAAAAAAATCGAAAATATCCAAAAATCCAAAAAATATTAAAAAGTCTGAAAACATTAAAAAAATCAAAATATTAAAATATTCATAAAAATTCAGAAAAATTCAAAAAAATTCAGAAAATTAGGAAATGTCTAGAAATCAGTTTTTCGCTTAATTTCATTGGATATTAGTGTTTATTTTATTCTAGACTTAGTTTAAAATTTGTAAAAATTGAGAAAAATTTTAAAAAAAATTTTCAAAAAATTCGCACAAGCCATTAGGGTTTTACTTTAGGGCTTTTGAGTGCCTTTTCTTTTTAGAGACGATACTTTGTCGCACAAGCCATTGGTTGTTATTTTCTATTTTTAGCATGGTTAGGTGAAATCTCAAGCTTTTTTGATAGACTGTCCAGTGCGTTAGTTAGCGAGTGATCAAGTTTAGGTATCGAACGGGTATTAGTTAGATCACTAGTGTAATCAAGTCCCCGATCTCTAGAATCTCTGATTTTCATGCATATCGAGATGACACTCTCACGTCTTGATTAAGGTTTCTAACCGACCCTTGATTATGGCTAGTGGCGACTCCAATTTAATGCGTAAATTAGACAACTCTCGTCACGCGAGGTATGAGGCTTGGGAGTGCCTCGGTCTTTGGATTAATGAACTATTTGATTTGTCCTTTAAACGAATCAATTAATGTTCACATCTTTCGATAAATACCTCCTTGGCCTAACCAATCGGGACGGGTAGGTCGCGACAATGGGAAATTGACATATTTTCATTGATCCAGGAAGTAGCATTCCGAAAATGCTACTTCTCAAGGCACCTTCAACCCTCCATTCCCCTATATGCTTTCAAGATCTTTGGAGATGCAATCGCTGTTAGAATTAATTTAGCGGAAGACTGAAGATTTCAATTATTCATGGATAAACAAAATCATGTATAATTAGAATCGTTTGCGGAAATGTGAAGAATGTATACTAACCTCCGGCCATTGATGAAATTGAGAACTTGATACGCGAAGTTTTGACAATCGTCAATAGGTACTTCTATCCAATTGCCCTCTCAACATCGATAGTGTGTTTTCTGATATCTCATATATTCAGCTTAAGAGAGGGTTTGACTTAGATAATCTATTTATATCCCCAAACACATCCTTATAGATAACTTCTTCTGTCAAAATAGTTATCTTAATATTGAGTGATCATAGTTATCACATATTTTAATGCGCTCAATAAACGTCGACGAAATTAATTAATGTGGTCTTTAATAAACTGAATGTGGGATCACATTATAGATAATATAATTATAACATTCTCCCACATGATCCCAACATTTCATCAAATGAAATATTAAACCAAACCCACAAAAACTTCATTCTGAATATAAAACACATGAATCATGGCGATAAGTCCTCTTAGAACGAGTATTATCTTCCATGTATCACAATGCGTCTTATCAGCTCATATGTGATAACATAACTTAATGAACAAACTTTATGTTTATTCTAAGTCAAAAATGATTGTTATTCTCAAAATAACTGAATGTATACACCATAATTGAGTAAGAGTTTCACAAATTCGTCCATATGACGAAAATTTACATGAAAGGATCAATTCCCATCATAATCACATGATCCTTATAACTCATTAGTGGCATGCCTTTAGTTAAATGATCATCTAACATCAATTCAGTGCTAACGTATTTTATGACCAGTTTATTCTCTTTAACACGTTCTTTTATGGTTAAATACTTAATGTCGATGTGCTTAATTCGACTACCACTTTTGTTGTTTTTTAGCCATGAAAACTGCAGTTGAATTGTCACAAAATATCCTTAATGGCTTAGCTATGGATTCCACAACTCTAAGCCTAGATATGAAACTCTTCAACCATACACCATGTGAGGTAGCCTCAATATAAGAAACGAACTCAGCCTCCATAGTGGAAGTAGCAACCAAAGTCTGCTTCGTACTCCTCTAGGATACGGCTTTGCCAACAAACATAAAAATGTATCAAGATGTTGATTTTCGAGAATCAACGCAACCAGCGAAATCCGAATCTAAATAATCAACTACCTCCAGGTTGTCAGTTCGTCTGTACATAAGCATGTAATTCTTTGTACCTTGAAGATACCTTGTTACCTTTTTTGTAGCTCTCCATGTCAGGTCGAGTGCAAACTCGAGCATACATCAAGCTTCCGACAGCAGAAGCATATGGGATGTTATTCAACTGTTCCCTTTTGAAATCGTTCTTTGGGCATTGGTGCAAATTGAACCTGTCACCCTTCACAATAGATGCTATACTTGGTGAACAATCTTTCATCCGAAATCTTTTTAACACTTTATTGATATTGGTTTCTTGAGACAATCCTAAAATGTCTCGAAGCCTATTCCTATGAATCTTAATGCCAATGACATAAGATGCCTTACCCATATCTTTCATGTCAAATTCTTAGAGAGAAATTGTTTCACTTCAGGAAGCAATCCCTTATCATTGGTTGTAAGTAAAATGTCATCTACATATAGGACAAAAAAATAAATTTTGCCCCACTAACCTTCTGCTATATAAATTGATCCATGACATTCTTAACAAAACCGAATGAAGAGATAACATCATGAAACCTTAAGTACCATTGGTGGGATGCTTGTTTCAAGCCATATATAGATTTCTTTAGCTTGCACGCCAAATGCTCACCATTACTTGAGGAGAACCCTTATGGTTGTTTCATATAAACATTCTCCTCCAATTCTCCTTTGAGGAACGTCGTTTTCACATCTATTTGATACCATTCTATGTCAAAATGGGCAACCAATGCCAAAATTATACGAAAAGAATCTTTCTTAAATACATGAGAAAATGTCTTCGTGTAATCGATTCCCACCCTTTGAGTGAATCCTTTGACAATGAGTCTAGCTTTATATCTTTCAATGTTGCCTAATGAGTTCTTCTTAGTTTTGAAGACCTATTTACAACGAATGGACTTCGCACCATTATGCAACTCAACCGAATCCCAAACTTCGTTTGATGCCATAGAACTCATCTTATTCTCCATGGCATTGTATCACTAATTGGATTTATCATAACTCATGGCTTGTGAAAACGTTTCAGGATCATTTTCAGTTCCAACATTATAGTGAGATTCTTGTAGATACACAATGTAATCATTAGGAATTGCTGATTTGTTCATTCTAGCAGATTGTCTTAATGTTGTATCAACGCTCTCCACATGAGCGTGTTGTTCAATTGGTTCAATAGCTTCTAGTAATTATTGAACAATTGAATTTACTAGATTAATATCAGCAGGGTGTGGAACTTCAGTGATTGGTTCTTCTTCTTCTTTTTTTTTATTGGTTTTCCCTCGGTGAATCTACATTGGATGGGGTCGTTCATTTTCTCTCTCATGTTGTTCTTCTTGTTTTTCGTTTTAGGTTGGTTTTCAGGACATCAAATTTTGCCTTACCTTTTTCTTTATTTTAGTGGAAAAGATTGCTTCACTACGGTTTCTTGGTATCTCCTTTATCCGCAATTTACGTTCCTTTGGTCTATATAATCAATTAGGCTGTGTAATTCGTTGAAAGATATACGTTTTGCTTTCGTTAATTTAGTAAAATATTGTTCTTGTGTTTTTTGTTTTCACTTCGGAACACCTGGTGGCATTCGTTTGCCTGTTTGTTCAGTCTTGTTTGACGTTGTAATGTCGACAAATGCATGCCCGACTTTCCCCAAGAAGATATTCCCAACTAATTGGCAATTGAATTCCATCTCCTTTTCCAGAGGATCTAATCCAAGATAAATGCTAAGGCAACTTAATGTTATGATCCTCTTTGGAGAAATGTTCACCTCTTCCCTTTTAGGCAGAGTTGGAATTCTTTACTTTCCTTCTTCTTCAAACTTTTGTTTAACTTTTCTTGTTATCATATTGTGGCTATCATTCGGGAGGATACTGTACTTGTGGTCCATGAGGAAATACATGAAAAACCGTATGTGGCTATTATCAAGGTAACTATTTGGTGCCTCCATTTTTGTTCAATGCCTCCTTATCTCACTGTGTGGGCTCAGAAATTGAGTTATGTGAAAAGTATTAGGGATTATGCTAATCCAATTTAAGTTATATGAAAACTTTCCTTCTGAATGGTTATCATCGTGAGTTAGCATTGGAAGTTTTGATGAACGATACCTTGTTGAACAAAAATATAGAATCTTGAACAATGTCAAACATATCGCTCTTCTACGTATCAGAAAACTTTGTTTCTACCCTTGGTTGCTATTACGTTTTGTCGTATTCAACTAGGTACTCATCATTTGATTATATAGGATATTGCACGATCCGAAAATGAAAGCATGATGGTTACTGCACAATGGTTCTACAGATCTGAAGAGGCAGAGAAAATGGGAGGTGGGAGTTGGCAGTCACGTGATCCTAGAGAGCTCTTTTGTATTTTACATCGAGATGAGTTTCCCGCAGAATCTGTGATGCACAAGTGTAGGGTACACTTTGTTCTAATTCACAAGCAACTCCCTAATCGAAAACAAAATCCTGGTTTCATAACAACCGATTGAACTGGAGGGGTGTTACAAACGACAACTTTTTAGTTTTGATGACCTATTTACAACCAATGACCTTCGCACCATTAGGCAATTCAATCAAATCCCAGACTTCATTATATGCCACATAACTCATCTCATCCTCTATGGCATTATACCACAAATTGGATTTATTATAACTCATGGCTTGTGAAAACGTTTCAGGATCATTTTCTCTCCAATATTATAGTCAGATTCCTGTAGATACACAACGTAATCATTAGGAATTGCTGATTTCTTCATTCTAGCAGATCGTCTTAATGTTGTAGCAACATCCTCCATAGGAGCATGTTGTTCAATTGGTTGTTCAATAGCTTCTGGTAATTACTTAACAATTGAATTTACTGGATTAATATCAGCAGGGTGTGGAACTTCAATGATTGGTTCTTTATTTATTTATTTATTTATTGGTTTTCTCTCGGCATATCTACATTGGATGGGGTCGTTCATTTTCTCTCTCGTGGTGTTCTTCTTGATTTTTGTTTCAGGTTGTTTTTCAGGACATCAAATTTTACCTTACCTTTTTCTTTGTTTTAGTGGAAAAGATTGCTTCACTACGGTTTCTTGATATCTCCTTTATCGGCAAATTGCGTTCCTTTGGTCTATATGATCACTTAGGCTGTGTAATTCGTTGAAAGATATACGTTGTGCTTTCGTTAATTTAGTAAAATATTGTTCTTGTGTTTTTCGTTTTCATTTCGGAACACCTGGTGGTATTCGTTTGCCTGTTTGTTCAGTCTTGTTTAACGTTGTAATGTCGACAAATGCATGCCCGACTTTCCCCAAGAAAATAGTCCCAACTAATTGGCAATTGAATTCCATCTCCTTTTCCATAGGATCTAATCCAAGATAAATGCTGAGGCAACTTAATGTTATGATCCTCTTTGGAAAAATGTTCATCTCTCCCCTTTTAAGCAAAGTTGGAACTCTTTACTTTCCTTCTTCTTCAAACTTTTGCTTAACTTTTCTTGTTATCATATTGTGGCTATCATTCAAGAGGATACTGTACTTGTGGTCCCCGAGGAAATATATGAAAAATTGTATGTGGCTATTATCAAGGTAACTATTTGGTGCCTCCATTTTTGTTCAATGCCTCCTTATCTCACCGTGTGGGCTCAGAAACTGAGTTATGTGAAAAGTATTAGGGATTATGCTAATCCAATTTAAGTTATGTGAAAACTTTCCTTTTGAATGGTTATCATCGTGAGTTAGCATTGGAAGTTTTGATGAACGATACCTTGTTGAACAAAAATATAGAATCTTGAACAATGTCAAACATATCGCTCTTCTACGTATCAGAAAACTTTGTTTCTACCCTTGGTTGCTATTGCGTTTTGTCGTATTCAGCTAGGTACTCATCATTTGATTATATAGGATATTGCACGAACCGAAAATGAAAGCATGATGGTTACTGCACAATGGATCTACAGCTCCGAAAAGGCAGAGAAAATGGGAGGTAGGAGTTGGCAGTCACGTGACCCTAGAGAGCTCTTTTATATTTTCCATCGAGTTGAGGTTCCCGCAGAATCTGTGATGCACAATTGTAGGGTACACTTTGTTCTAATTCACAAGCAACTCCCTAATTGAAAACAAAATCCTAGTTTCATAACAGCCGGTTGAACTGGAGGGGTGTTATAAACGATAACTTCTTAGTTTTGAAGACCTATTTACAACCAATGGCTTTCGCACTATTAGGCAACTCAACCAAATCCCAGACTTTGTTAGATGCCAGAGAACTCATCTCATCCTCCATGGTATTGTACCACAAATTGGATTTATCATAATTCATGGCTTGTGAAAACGTTTCAGGATCATTTTCAACTCCAATATTATAGTCAGATTCTTGTAGATACATAATGTAATTATTAGGAATTACTGATTTATTCATTTCAGTAGATTGTCTTAATGTTGTATCAACACCCTCCACAGGAGCGTGTTGTTCAATTGGTTGTTCAATAGCTTCTGGTAATTACTGAACAATTGAATTTACTGGATTAATATCAGAAGGGTTGTGAACTTCAATGATTGGTTCTTCTTCTTCTTCTTCTTCTTCTTCTTTTTTATTGGTTTTGCCTCGGCGAATCTACATTGGATGGGGTCGTTCATTTTCTCTCTCGTGTTGTTCTTCTTGTTTTTCGTTTCAGGTTGGTTTTCAGGACATCAAATTTTGCCTTACATTTTTCTTTGTTTTAGTGGAAAAGATTGCTTCACTACGGTTTCTTGATATCTCCTTTATCGGCAAATTGCATTCCTTTGGTCTATATGATCACTGAGGCTGTGTAATTCGCTGAAAGATATACGTTTTGCTTTCGTTAATTTAGTAAAATATTGTTCTTGTGTTTTTCGTTTTCACTTCGGAACACTTGGTGGCATTCGTTTGCCTGTTTGTTCAGTCTTGTTTGACGCTGTAATGTCGACAAATGCATGCCCGGCTTTCCCCAAGAAGATATTCCCAACTAATTGGCAATTGAATTCCATCTCCTTTGCCAGAGGATCTAATCTAGGATAAATGCTTAGGCAACTTAATGTTATGATCCTCTTTGGAAAAATGTTCACCTCTCCCCTTTAAGCAGAGTTGAAATTCTTTACTTTCCTTCTTCTTCAAACTTTTGTTTAACTTTTCTTGTTATCATATTGTGGCTATCATTCGGGAGGATACTGTACTTGTGGTCCCCGAGGAAATACATGAAAAACCGTATGTGGCTATTATCAAGGTAACTATTTGGTGCCTCCATTTTTGTTCAATGCCTCCTTATCTCACTGTGTGGGCTCAGAAACCGAGTTATGTGAAAAGTATTAGGGATTATGCTAATCCAATTTAAGTTATGTGAAAACTTTCCTTTTGAATGGTTATCATCGTGAGTTAGCATTGGAAGTTTTGATGAATGATACCTTGTTGAACAAAAATACAGAATCTTGAACAATGTCAAACATATCGCTCTTCTACGTATCAGAAAACTTTTTTACTACCCTTGGTTGCTAATACGTTTTGTCGTATTCAGCTAGGTACTCATCATTTGATTATATAGGATATTACACGAATCGAAAATGAAAGCATGATAGTTACTGCACAATGGTTCTACAGATCCAAAGAGGCAGAGAAAATGGGAGGTGGGAGTTGGCAGTCAGGTGACTCTAGAGAGCTCTTTTATATTTGCCATCGAGATGAGGTTCCCGCAGAATCTGTGATGCACAAGTGTAGAGTACACTTTGTTCCAATTCACAAGCAACTCCCTAATCGAAAACAAAATCGTGGTTTCATAACAGCCGGTTGAACTGGAGGGGTGTTACAAATGACAACTTCTTAGTTTTGAAGACCTATTTACAGCCAATGGCCTTCGCCCCATTAGGCAACTCAACCAAATTCCAGACTTCGTTAGATGCCATAGAACTCATCTCATCCTCCATGGCATTGTACCACAAATTGGATTTATCATAATTCATGACTTGTGAAAACGTTTCAAGATCATTTTTAGCTCCAACATTATAGTCAGATTCTTGTAGATACACAACATAATCATTAGGAATTGCTGATTTCTTCATTCTAGCAGATTGTCTTAATGTTGTATCAACGCTCTCCACAGGAGCGTGTTGTTCAATTGGTTCAATAGCTTCTAGTAATTATTAAACAATTGAATTTACTGGATTAATATCAGCAGGGTGTGGAACTTCAATGATTGGTTCTTCTTCTTCTTCTTTTTTTTATTGGTTTTCCCTCGGTGAATCTACATTGGATGGGGTCGTTCATTTTCTCTCTCATGTTGTTCTTCTTGTTTTTCGTTTTAGGTTGGTTTTCAGGACATCAAATTTTACCTTACCTTTTTCTTTGTTTTAGTGGAAAAGATTGCTTCACTATGGTTTCTTGATATCTCCTTTATCGGCAAATTGCATTCCTTTGGTCTATGTGATCACTTAGGCTGTGTAATTCGTTGAAAGATATACGTTTTGCTTTCGTTAATTTAGTAAAATATTGTTCTTGTGTTTTTCGTTTTCACTTTGGAACACCTGGTGGCATTCGTTTGCCTGTTTGTTCAGTATTGTTTGACGTTGTAATGTCGACAAATGCATGCCCGGCTTTCCCCAAGAAAATATTCCCAACCAATTGGCAATTGAATTCCATCTCCTTTTCCATAGGATCTAATCCAGGATAGATGCTTAGGCAACTTAATGTTATGATCCTCTTTGGAAAAATGTTCACCTCTCCCCTTTAAGCAGAGTTGAAATTCTTTACTTTCCTTTTTCTTCAAACTTTTGTTTAACTTTTCTTGTTATCATATTGTGGCTATCATTCGGGAGCATACTATACTTGTGGTCCCCGAGGAAATACAGGAAAAACCGTATGTGGCTATTATCAAGGTAACTATTTGGTGTCTTCATTTTTGTTCAATGCCTCCTTATCTCATTGTGTGGGCTCAGAAACTGAGTTATGTGAAAAGTATTAGGGATTATGTTAATCCAATTTAAGTTATGTGAAAACTTTCCTTTTGAATGGTTATCATCGTGAGTTAGCATTGGAAGTTTTGATGAACGATACCTTGTTGAACAAAAATACAAAATCTTGAGCAATGTCAAACATATCGCTATTCTACGTATCAGAAAACTTTGCTTCTACCCTTGGTTGCTATTACGTTTTGTTGTATTCAGCTAGGTACTCATCATTTGATTATATAGGATATTGCACGAACCGAAAATGAAAGCATGATGGTTACTGCACAACGGTTTTACAGATCCGAAGATGCAGAGAAAATGGGAGGTGGGAGTTGGCAGTCACGTGACCCTAGAGAGCTCTTTTATATTTTCCATCGAGATGAGGTTCCCGCAAAATCTGTGATGCACAAGTGTAGGGTACATTTTGTTCCAATTCACAAGCAACCCCCTAATCGAAAACAAAATCCTAGTTTCATAATAGCCGGTTGAACTGGAGGGGTGTTATAAATGACAATTTCTTAGTTTTGATGACCTATTTACAACCAATGACCTTCGCACCATTAGGCAACTCAACCAAATCCCAGACTTCATTAGATGTCATAGAACTCATCTCATCCTCCATGGCATTGTACCACAAATTGGATTTATCATAATTCATGGCTTGTGAAAACGTTTCAGGATCATTTTCAGCTCCAACGTTATAGTCAGATTCTTGTAGATACACAATGTAATCATTAGGAATTGCTGATTTCTTCATTCTAGCAGATCGTCTTAATGTGGTATCAACACCCTCCACAGGAGCGTGTTGTTCAATTGGTTGTTCAATAGCTTTTGGTAATTACTTAACAATTGAATTTACTGGATTAATATCAGCAGGGTGTGGAACTTCAATGATTGGTTCTTATTTTTTTTTATTGGTTTTCCTTCGGTAAATCTACATTGGATGGGGTCGTTCATTTTCTCTCTCGTGTTGTTCTTCTTGTTTTTCGTTTCAGGTTGGTTTTCAGGACATCAAATTTTGCCTTACCTTTTTCTTTGTTTTAGTGGAAAAGATTGCTTCACTACGGTTTCTTGATATCTCCTTTATCGGCAAATTGCGTTCCTTTGGTCTATATGATCACTTAGGCTGTGTAATTCGTTGAAAGATATACGTTTTGCTTTCGTTAATTTAGTAAAATATTGTTCTTGTGTTTTTCGTTTTCACTTCGGAACACCTGGTGGCATTCGTTTGCCTGTTTATTTAGTCTTATTTGACGTTGTAATATTGACAAATGCATGCCCGACTTTCCCCAAGAAAATATTCCCTACTAATTGGCAATTGAATTCCATCTCCTTTTCCATAGGATCTAATTCAGGATAAATGCTTAGGCAACTTAATGTTATGATCCTCTTTGGAAAAATGTTCACCTCTCAGCAGAATTGAAATTCTTTACTTTCCTTCTTCTTCAAACTTTTGTTTAACTTGTCTTGTTATCATATTGTGGCTATCATTTGGGAGGATACTGTACTTGTGATCCCCGAGGAAATACATGAAAAACCGTATGTGGCTATTATCAAGGTAACTATTAATTTGGTGTCTCTATTTTTGTTTAATGCCTCCTTATCTCACTGTGTGGGCTCAGAAATTGAGTTATGTGAAAAGTATTAGGGATTATGCTAATCCAATTTAAGTTATGTGAAAACTTTCCTTCTGAATGGTTATCATTGTGAGTTAGCATTGGAAGTTTTGATGAACAATACCTTGTTGAACAAAAATACAGAATCTTGAACAATGTCAAACATATCGCTCTTCTACGTATCAGAAAACTTTGTTTCTACCCTTGGTTGCTATTACGTTTTGTCGTATTCAACTAGGTACTCATCATTTGATTATATAGGATATTGCACGAACCAAAAATGAAAGCATGATGGTTACTGCATAATACTTCTGTAGATCCGAAAAGGCAGTGAAAATGGGAGGTGGGAGTAGGTAGTCATGTGATCCTAGAGAGCTCTTTTATAGTTTCCATCAAGATGAGGTTCCCACAGAATCTGTGATGCACAAGTGTAGGGTACACTTTGTTCCAATTCACAAGCAACTCCCTAATCGAAAACAAAATCCTGGTTTCATAACAGCCGGTTGAACTGGAGGGGTGTTATAAACGACAACTAATCTAACACTTGATGTGGAAGGTTGAGTATCTGAATGATCTTTCTTAGGAATAATGTCCCTAAATTGATCGCTCCCACTAATCAAGTCATTTTCAAGGAACTTAGCGTTCCTCGATGTCACCATCCTAGTGGTATGAGATAGACAATAAAACCTGTATCCCTTGGACTTTTCGGCATATCCAATGAAATACCCACTTATAGTTCTTGGGTCTAATTTCTTTTCTTGTGGATTGTAAACTTTTACTTCAGACGGGCATCCCCAAATGCGTACATGTTGCAAACTCGATTTCCAACCTGTGAATAACTCAAAAGGCGTCCTTGGGACAGCCTTGGTCAGAACTCGGTTCAATATGTACACTGCCGTTTTAAGAACTTCAATCCACAAGGACTTACGAAGTTTGGAGTTACTAAACATATTCCGCACCATGTCCAATAAAGTTTGGTTTCTTCTTTCTGCTACGCCATTTTGGTCCGGACAACCAGGTATTGTGTATTAGGCAACTATCCCATGCTCTTCAAGAAACTTCACAAATGAACCAAGTGCTTGTCCATCTTCAGTATATCTACCATAGTATTCACATCCTCTATCTGATCTCACGATTTTAATTTGTTTATCGCATTGTTTCTCTACTTCGGTTTTAAATACCTTAAAAGCATTTAACGCTTCGTTCTTGTTGACACTTAAATTTTGGCTCACTATTTAGAAATAATTACACAAAATTAGGGACTAAACTTTAGCCCTTGACAAAAATGTTAAAGTTAAATTGCATGACATTTAGTTTTAAGAACATTTATTAGGTAGCTGCATTTGTATCGGACCGGTGGCGGATAGTTCTGAACTTAATTGAGCCCGCATGGATTGGGAACCCGGCCAAGCCCGTTCATTATTATGGCTGAATTTTTGCATGTGGGGGAATTTTAAAATATATATACATAGAAGTTCACGATATTGGCAAGGGCAAAATATAAAACATGCGGATCTTTATCTTTGGAATAAACAGAAAGGAAATTGTGATAGGCTCGATACGAAGTAACGATCTTTAAGAAACCTATATTTCTAATTCGGTGCACTTGGTCAATAATAGAAGAACAAAGTACCCACAATTCATTCTTGACCGTGATGGGCGTTTAGGCACGTGTTCGAAAATATCCTCCTTGATCTGCTGGAGATACCCATAATTCCTTGGGCATTACTTTTCAGTCGTTTGATGGAAACGAAGAAGAGCAGCTTGGAAATAAATATTCACGTGCGGGCATATATTATTTGAGCAATATATCTTTCTCAAAACAAGAAAGAGTATACTGTCAAGGAGCTTCACGCGTCCATAAGTGGAAGAAGAATGGGAAAGAGCAAAATTATAATATATTTTTAAGAGGAAAGAATATTGACTCCCTTATTCTGAAGGCCCAAGTCGTCCCTGCTTATAAAAGAAGACTTATCAGAGACAAAAGAGGGGGATTTTTTTAGAAGACACTTTTGAGAGCACAAGAGAAATAGCGAGAGTGAGAAAGAGAGTTGTTCGCGCGTCTGCCCGACGGTGCCTCCCACGCCTGACCACCCGCATCCGCACGCTTGTCCGAGCCCGCGGCCGTCGGCCCCTTGGCCGAGCTTCCCTTAGTCCCAGTTTCTGCCACGCTGTGCCCGTGCCGAGCCGATCGCCCACTGTCCCGTGCCTCGCCGCGCCGCCACGTCACGCTCGAGTCACCGCCCGTGCTGCTGCCGCCCTTGCCGTAGCTCCTCTTGCTGTCCGTTGCCGCGCCCTCTGCTCACGGCCAGACCTGTGGCCGTGAATCGCCGTCCTTGCTTCCATCGACGATAACGTTGCTGTACCCTCTAACTGATTCTCGGTGGTGTCTCTGCAGTGAAGCATTAGTGGGTTCCCAGTCACCACCAAGTCCAGAAAAGTCAAGTGTCGGTCCAATTCACATTTTTTCTTTCTGACATCCACCAAGATTCATGCAAAAAGCTATCGCATGTACAAGTGTGCTCTCTGGATGACACATCTGGCATCATCATCGCATGCACTTCTTCACGGGAGGAGGATGGCGACATTGGTGATCCGTGAAGCCATACCAACTTGGTGAAGTTCGCGCATCCCCGACGTGCTTGTCCGACACACCACCACCACGAACTGAGCCGCTCCCTGTCGAACCGCCGCCACTGTCACCGCCGATCCGCCGTCGTTGGCCATAACGCGTTCTGCAATCCGCAAGCCTCAATCCGAAACCGGGTTCGAATTTAGAAGATATCCGCAAATTAGGTAAGATCATTATCCGAATATTTTCTGAAATATTTAATTTCCTAAGTTTTCGGTGTTTGAATATTTCGTGGATATTCTTTGGTGGATAGCTATATATCTTAGGATAATTTTGTGATATCCGTAATATTCGAAAATACCCAAAAACGTATCTAGACGACTATCCGACCTTATCCCTAAGGTACGATACGCGGCGATACGGAAAATCGTTATCTTATCCATAATCATTTGGATATGATAATAGATTTTATTTGCTTTCCAAATTTGAACAATCGCTTTCTGTCAATATCTATAACCCTATAGATATGACCGTTAGTTTGATTTCTTTGCCTAATTTGAATCTGATAAGAAGAATCTTGCGGATTGCGTGGATTGTTTGAACATGGTTGTTATCTTTATTTAATTGTTTTCCTTTTAAATAAAGAAAATCCAAAAATTTGTTAGTTAGATTTAAATTAGAAATTTTGCATGCTTAAGGAATCCTTCATATATCTAAAAGAATAAGATAATTATTTGATTCAAATTGGAATCTAGGGTAGCATATTTCCTAGTTTAAATTAGAGATTATCTTAATCTTAATGGATTATTTAGGATATTCAATAATTTCGAATTTTAATAAAAATCCCAAAAAAAGAATCACTTTAGGATAGATCAAATCATTTTCTCTAGGATAGATTGCATGTTGATTTGAGTATTTTTAATTCCGAATTTCATTGAAAAAATACCAAAAATAAATCATTTGTCCGTCATTAGAATTAGGTCACGTCGTCGCATGACATATAGTTTGCATGTTAGGCTGCATTAATCGCATGTTAATTTTTGCACGTCATTACATATAGGTTAGCTTTCATTTAAATAAGTGAAAATCCTAAAAAAATATTGAGTGAACTGCTTGTTAATTAGAAATCATATTAGGATTGTTGATGTGATTTTCTAGCTAATAATGCAGATGCTTACGTTGCTTCGAGGTAAGTAATTCTTCCAATCTTGCAATTTATTTAATGTTTTGATTATTGGGTGTTACTTTGGTGGTTTGCGTACCCGCTTGAACATCTCACATGTTAGTGATTAGGCAATAAAATTGATCCAGATTGCATGCATAAACATTTTTGAAAAGAAAAGGTACCGAAAGGGCGTTAGACTAGATCTAGCGTAATCAAGTCTCCGAGCTTAGAATCTCTGATTCGTAGGAATAAAACATATCTCCCTATGTTTTATTTAGGTTTCTAATCGACCTACCACAAATAGATTATTGGCGACTCCAAGCATGAAAACTTTTGCATGTTAAAAACTTAAACCCTAAGTTGCGAATTGGTAGGGCTTGGGAGGGCCCGAGTTAGGCTTAGTCTTAACAATCCATTAGCCTGAGAAATTTAGGTCGCGGCAGCTCTTATTATGAAGCAAGTAGAGATACATGAAACGTGAATAATCGTCTATGAAGGAGATAAAATACTTCTGACCATATGAGTCCATATCTAGATTACAAATATCTGTATGTATTATTTATAATATTTCGGTACTCCTCTTGGCACCTCTCTTTTTCTTGTTAGTCTGCTTTCCCTTTGTGCAGTCCACGCAAGTGTTATAATCAGTAAAATCCAAAGTACTAAATACTCCATTATTTACTAATCATTTAATTCTATCTATGGAGATATGTCCCAATCTCTGGTGCCACAACATAGAGGAATCTACATTCACAGCACATCATTTTATACTAGCGTTATCATGAATATGCATCGCGTTATAAAATGCATTGTCTTGTAAATTAATTTGAAAAAAACCATCAGACAAAATACCATTCCCATTAATTTCAGATTTAAAGGATAAACTGAAAGTTGAATTTGAAAAGTTAAAAAGGAATAATCTAATGGTGCAAGTCTTGAAACTAAAATCAAATTTCTAGAGAAACTTGGAATATAAAAGGTATTTTCCAAATTCAAAACAAAGCCACTATTGAGAACTAATATGCATGTCCCAATAGCTTTCATATGCGAACGCATCTTGTTTCCAGAATAGATGCATTGCTCACTTCCCACTGGTTTCTGGTGGTTTTGAAAACCCTGCATGGAATTCGAAATATGGATTGTAGATCCAGAATCAATCTACCAAGTGTTGTGACTCACATTAGCCATATTAGATTCATAACAGACACAAGAGGTTGGATTACCTTTCTTCTTGAGCCAAGCCTTAAATCTGACACAATCCTTCCTCATATGCCCCTTCTTTTTACAAAAGAAGCATTTGGATTCCTTCTTAATGTTAGCTTGGGGAGGTATTTTACTCTTTCCCTTCTACTTGCCTCGCTCATTATGCTTTCCTTGTGTTGCCAAATGAGCACTCTCTTCCGATTCCATAAGCAGCCTTTCTTCTTCTTGAACACACATGGTCATGAGTTCATTAATTGACCATTTATTCTTATGTGTGTTATAAGAGATCTTGAAATGTGCATACTGTTGTGGAAGAGTGCTCATAATATAATACACAAGAAAAGACTCAGATATCTCAACCTCAAGGTTCTTCAGCTGAGCCATAATGTCCCTCATTTTCATGATGTGCTCACGCACACCTCTAATACTAGTGAGCTTTAAAGATAAAAACTTCATAATCGGGGTCATAGCATGTGTCTTTTCTAATGTCTCAAATTGTGCACCAATGGCCTCCAACAAAGCCTTAGCATTGCTATGCTGAGCGATCGAACCACGGATACTATGAGATATTTTAGTTTTTATGAAAATCACACTAAGGCTGTTGGACTACTCCCAATGTTCATAAAGGGCTATCTTAGCTGCAGTGCTCATATCAGAAGGAGCAGGTGGTTCGTCTTTTCTTATAGCATAGTTAATGTCCATGCACCCCAATTGAAGAAGGATTAGCTTCTTCCAAACTTTATAGATTTCATCATTCAGCACGAGAACATCGTTCTTAAATTTAGAGAAATTCACAGGTTGTAAAACTGCATATCAAATTTACATGCTTATATCACAAATTTGAGGCAAATTAAACATACATCATGCTTTACCAATGTAAAACATATCATAAAATATAAATCACATAACATAAAAACTGCATGTGGGCTAAGTTTTTAATTTAAATAGATTCACAATTAACTTTATGAAGAAACTATCATATTATATTTATTTTCTTAATCCCTGTGGGTAAATTAAGAAATATAATATGATATTTCATCCTAATTAATCATATTAATATAATAAAAATTCCCGTGGGAAAAAAATTATTATATTGATACGATTAATTACAATTAATGTCCGTTTACTATATGTGATCCAAAACCTCTTAATATATATAATTTAAGATAATTAGAGATGCTGTGGCTAATCTCTAATTAAGCAAAAATTATATACGGATCACTAGACATTTAATTTTTCGGATAAAACATTCATATAATTGCCTACAAGGCAAAACGGTGAAATCCATGCGGCAAGGACAAAACAGGAAAATCACGTGGCAAGGGCAAAACATAAATTTTCAATGCAGAGAGGGGCAAAATCGGAAAATCATACGGGAAGGGCAGAACATTAATTAATGTACCGGGACCCGTACAGGCGCGTGTAGCACATGCGCCCAAGCCATCACGCTACCACGTGCACTACACGCACGTAATCCACCGCGCGGGCGCGTGCATCACACGCCCCGAGCCTTCGCTTGGGCTCATGTGTCACACGTGCCTACCTTCATCACGCGAGTTCGATCGTCCCTTTGCTTCCGCTGTCCCTTCCGCCGCCAGGTCTCCTCTGGCAGCCCACCTCCGACCAAATTGAGTTGAGGATTTCGGAGACCATGTCGATGCGACCACATAGGTCCAAGAATCGGCAAAAACAGCCAAGAAATTGGCCCGAATTAATTAAAATTTCGCAAAAACGCAAACCCTAACCACCATGACTTCCGCCGCCCAATTCGTCTCCGGCGATCAACCTAATGCCAAATTAACTTAGGGCTTTTGTTGCCCATGGCGGTGCAACCGTATTGGTCCGAAGCCGGGTGGTGGGTTGCCCGAATTTATCTGGAATTGCCAATTTCTTCATTCAAAATCCCACGAAAAATCATCAAGGCAGAGACATATGTGGCTTTGATACCGACTGTTAGAATTAATTTAGCGGAATACTGAAGATTCCAATTATTCATGGATAAACAAAATCATACATAATCAAAATCGTTTGTGGAAATGTGAAGAATTTGTACTAACCTCCAGCCATTGATGAAATCGAGAACTTTATACGCGGAGCTTTGGCGATAGTCAATAGGTGTTTCTAGCCAATTGCCCTCTCAATGTCGATAATGTGTTTTCTGATATCTCAGATATTCAGCTTAAGAGAGGGTTTGGCTTAGATGACCTATTTATATCCCCAAACATATCCTTATAGATAACTTCTTTAACAAAATAGCTATTTTAATATTGGGCGATCATAGTTATCATGTATTTTAATGTGCTCAATAAACATCAATGAAATTAATTAATGTGGGCAATAATAAACTGAATGTGGGATCACATCATAGATAATATAATTATAACAATTGCATCTCCCCAAAACCCTTCAAAAATATTGCCAAATATCATTTGTATTTGCCTAAGGGACTTTAGAGCCCCAAAGGGCTTGGCAAATGCTGAACTAAACGCCACCTTAATCGTCTTCACACAAATTATTTTTATTTTATGTTTCTAGAATAAGTTTTCTTATGCTAATCGTGGCAAATTTTAAATTGGGTCGCCCGCAATGTCGGGTTTCGATATTTTTTCCCAGTCTCTTCCCTCGTACATTTGAGTGTTCAAAAGTGCTCGCCCTCATGCATTCCTTGCGCATATATTTTAATGGTAGCTTTTGTTCTACTTTTAATTAATCATTGATATTGTGTTAATTGGCCACATCCACAATGGCCGATGCTATTCTTTGGACGCTTCTTTCTGTTGGGTTTTGGAAAAATCAAGATCTTGCCGTTTGCAAAGCTTTAGCCTATTCGTGAAATGATTAGACTTTTGATGTCGATTGGAACTCCGTATATAGTGAATTTGCACGAATGATATTAGGTATACTAAAGTTAATATTCTATAAATTAATCTAAAAGGTGAATGTGACAAATGTTAAATCCAGTCATATTCAATGTCCGATGAAAACCAATCACGTTACCGTACATATCAATTTCATATAGCGATTTGATATACTTAGCATTGCTCGTCTTGCAAATTTTTGTTCACCGTCTTTTGCTCCTTAGTGGCACCTTTCGCTAAGATCCCTGCAAATCCCTGCAGGTACTTCGTTTTGCAACTCCATGTCGCCAAACACCTCCTTCATGGCCCATGCAGTTGCCTTTATCGGCTCCCCCTTGCGCTCCACCATGACCTGCCGGATTGACTCGGCCACCACGTCGCCCGTGAATGACCCGTATACCTCATCCCTGGGCACTTCGAACCCCACCCGCTTCTCGTGCAGGAACCGGGCCATTATGCCCTGGTCCGAGCTCCCCCCGGAGAACAGCACCAGGGGCAGCCCATGGCTCAGCGCCTCAATAGTCGAGTTCCAGCCACAGTGCGTAAGGAACCCGCCAATCGCCTCGTGGGCTAAGATCCACGTCTGCGGGGCCCAACCCGCCCAGATGAATCCTCGGTCCGAGACTCACTCCTCGAACCCGGGCGGGACTGGGCATTTCCTAACCACCCAAATGAACGGCAACCAGGATTTCTCAATCCCAGAAGCAAACTCGTTCATCAACTCGCTACTCAAAATCACTTCGGTTCCCAGCGCGACATAAAGCACCGATTTCTCGCACTTAGTGTCGAGCCAACTTTTTAGGGCTTTCCATTTCTCATCGGCGTCTCCAACCTCCTCTCGGATAACCGGTGTCACTAGCCCAATTGGAATCACTGGCTTCCGGTAAATCTCCGGCAACAAGCTCAACGGCTCCGATTTGAACTCACGGCAGCTCCTCACGATCACGAAATCGCAACCGTTGACCACGTGGCCGAACCTGCAGAAATCAGAGACCTCCTCGTCCATGCACCGCTGGTGCTTCAGCACCTCGTGGAGCCTGAAGCAAGCTGTGGACTCGTACGGGATCCACTCCGGCACGCAGGTCAGGTCCTCCGGCTTATGGCACTGGCCGTTGATGAGTTCCGATGTCGGGCCGAGGAACGCTAGCGAGGTTGCGTTGATGGTGCTGAAGAACACTGAGCCAACCCCGAGCCGAGCAGCGGCCCGCGGGAGCCAGTGGCTGGCGAAGTCGTGGATCATGTAGTCCACACGGCTGCCCGAGAGGAATCGGGTCAGGGCCGGCTCGAGCAGGTCGTAGGCCTTCTTGAGGTAAGGGGACGGAGTCGATGTCCAAGTTGGAGGTCAACTCGGCTGAGCTCTGGAGGTTGGGGACGCACGGCATGGGGAGGGAGACGAGGCGGATGGAGGGAGGGAGTTCGGGGCGGGCGCGGGTGAGGCGAGCGATGTTCTTTGGGGTGGAGAGGAAGGAGACGGCGTGGCCATGGAGGGAGAGGAACTTGGAGAGCTCGAGGAAGGGAGTGATGTGGCTGTGAGCGAGCCACGAGAACATCGCGATGGGGAGGCTTCTCTTCGACTCGCTGCCCATGGAGAGAACAAGTTTGCAGTTGCAGGTGAAAGTGTGAAGTGTAGTTGTCGACGACGATGACTTTGAAGATGGTGGTGGGAGATTTTCTGGGGTTTTTATGGACCGGGTCAAATTCCGGGGCACGCCATTACAGTAGTAACCAAGATTAAGATAATGTTTTTGAGGGTTTGAATTGAAGATGTATGCATTGTGATGTGGGAGATTCGATGTCAAATGGTGGATCTAAATTATGATATAGTGAGATCATAGCTGACGTATGGGCTGATGGCATATTTCCTGACCTTTGTTTTGGCTTATTCTTTCTTCTCTTGGCTTTGCCTAGGGTTTTTCGTTTTTCTTTTGTTCTTTTTAACATTCATGGGGAGTGATCTTCTCGGGCTCCTTGAGCACAATGACTAATGGGAAAATTATGTCAGCCGACGTTAGCAAAATCCAACCATGTAAAGACGACCAATAAATCTTTGTAAAAGCTATGAGGTCTATATTGAGACTAATACGCGTAAATGCGTGGTTTTGAATTTTGAACAAAAAATTTGTCAAGATGTATTGTGTCACGGAAAAACCCTGGTCGCTTTCTCTTCTCACCCATCTCTCTCTAGTTCCTTTTTGTCTCTTCCACTCCAAGCTCCCTCAATTGAGACATCGACTGAGAAATAACTCCCGGTTGAGGAAGGTTCCATCTTCTCAACTCGAATTGGGATTTTCTCTCCCAATTTGACCTTGGAGTATATTTTGTTTTTCTCTATATTTTTTTGTTTTTTTTCTTTGCTCGCTACTGATGCTCTTCTTTGCTTGCTGGCAGTATCGTTAGGAATTAACCTGTTGCTTCAAATCCTCCAAACCAAGAAGTTCGACAGGATCGCGGAAGAATACGGTGAGTTCATACTGCATTGGAAGCGATTACATGACTTCTCCGAGTTTTGAAAGTTCTCATCTCCCGATCTAGATTTAGATCTCGGAGTTCTTTAGAGGCAATTTTGTGCTTGTTCAATCTCTCCCGATCTTGATCTAGATTTGGGAGTCCGTTCAACTCGTTTTTGGTGTCTCTGTACGGTGATGGTGTTGAGGATGCTGAACCTAAACATGCATCGTCCACTGGGCAAGCCATAGCTATTAAAGAAGGAGATTATTGTGTGTGCTCATCATTTAAGATGATGCGAGATTCGGTGATCGGCCGTCGTTCCATCTGTTTTGATGGTGAGACAGATATGTTTTTGTGTGATGAGAGTGTATTTATCACAACAATTTGTGTTTTATTGTTTTACTTTATGGTTTGTGATTTTTTTTGTTTTGAATCTCTCATGTATCATCTTGAGATCTTGAAAATATGAAAGAAATATTTTCTATTGATAAAAAAAAATTTGAGCAAGAGTAGAATAATTAATAGTTCCCTCTTGCTCTATTTTCTTGAGAGATTCATTCAAGTCTAAACAAGTTGGACAGAATATTCTAAGGAAGAAGAGAAGAAATGGGTTTTGATCTCTAAGAAAGAGAGAACGAGGATTGGCCACTCTTGTCCCCGTTGTCTCAACTTGTCACGAAAAGTCCCCACCCAATCACACAACTCCTTCCGAAATTGAGTTACGTGCCAACTTCCCTCGTCCATGCATGCAGTTCTTTGCAAAGCTTGAACAATGCTTCATGTAACCAAATTTGCGGTTATGGTTAAGTTAGTTCTATTAGTTTTTGCAAGGGACCTGTGAAAGCAAAATATAATATAGGACCGTCTTTCCTTCCCTCTTCTGCTCGGAAGCAAAGCAAACTGGAGCAGTATAGTGTGGGATGAATAAATCTTACCATTCAATGCGAAAGACGTTGTTAGAAGAGAAATGCTAATTTGACAGTTCTTAACCTACCGTGAGATTGACAGCTTGTTTTGAACAACAAAAAAATAAAAAATTATAAATTATAAATTATTGTGGGATCTACTCATTTAAGAATTTGTGGCTCACAATATGCTATTTACTTTCACAATAGCCCGAAGACCATTATGCTAGCAAAGCCCTGTTTAGAACGGAGATTCATCATCAAATATGGAAAAATCAAGAATCTAACGAGGCTAAGCATTTTCTCCTTTGGTGTGTATAATATTGAAACACAGTGATTGTCTGCTTGTCTTTGTTATCTTTTTGTCTTCTCGTCGGTGACGGCTCCAATTAGCATTCTCCGATGATTGGCCAATGAATTTGTTCAAAACTGCTAATGGCATACATCATCTCTGGCCCACCAAACATTTCTAGGCCCAGGTGAGGAATCAGCTCCTAAGGAGCACCATAATTAACTTTCGTCTCGAAGCGTGGAGCACTAGTTTTATCCAAACATATTTCTTCCTTTGAAAAATAAATAAATAAAGAACAACAATTGATAACTAACAACGGATTTGCCCTCGACAAATAATTTGCTTGTAATTAAAATGGGTTTGGAACGGGCAAGTACCTATACCACTAAGATCCACATGTAGTAAAGCTTAATAGTAATTACATCAAATTCATGAATGTCTTACGTATATGTATCGTGACTGTTCGTATTTTTATGTCTAGTTTAATGTTTTGTAAATTCCCATAAATCTATCTTGTTAGAATGCAAGATATATTATGAGTTATTTAAGAGCATGAGCCATGTAATAAGACTATATAACGGCAAGTCTTGTGATCATTTCGTTAAGGTGAAATAAAAAGAAAAAGCCTATTCATCTCCTTCTCTTCCTTAAGTTGTGAGTGTTTTCACTTTCAAATTATCCTTATTTAATTGGTTTCAGAGCCACTCGTCGACTCTCACATCATTGGTACCATGGCTTTCTGGGCAAACTTGCGAATCTTTTACATGTTTGGACCTTTTTCTTGAATGTGTATCCATGGAGATGCTTGTGGAGGTTGATGGTGAACTCTTTGGTAACCACCTCTTCTCTAGACCATGAAGAAAGACTAAGAAGAAACAAGCATGAGTCAATAAGTACTCCAAACTAGTTTGACCATATGAGATGAGAATGACCAAAGTAGAGATCTTGTGCAAACTCAAGGGACTAGTCAAGATTGTGGTTGAGGTTGTTTTCAAGGTAGTGGTCGTGGACGAAGCAGAGGAGATATTGCTCGAAAATGACAGTAGATACTAGAATCAAAGAGGTGTTCGTGGAAAATGAAAGAACTTGAGAGGCCAATGGTATAATAAATCTAAAATTCAATGCTATCATTGCACTAAGGGTAAATAACACAATGGTCCATAAACTTTAAATTTATTCAATGTGGTATTTGAACTTTAACCCAATGTGCAATGTCATCCATGAACTTTTAATTTGTTCATTGCGGTCCCTTTTGGTACATGTTCATTTTAGTCCCTGGATAGTATGAAAATGTTTAATGTTGTCCTTGATATTTAATTAATAGAAGGACAACATTGAACATTTTCATACAATCAATGGACTAAACTGAACATGTACAAAAAAAATCCAAAAAAAAAAAAAAATTTGCCATGTCAACGTTTGCTGGATGACCAATGTCTGCCGGCGTCCACGTCAGCACTGGCCGGCCAAAATTGGTGGGATGGATTGAATTGGCACAAATGCAAAATGTTTAAGACTAAATTGACACAATTGCAATATGTTTAGAACTATTTTGGTAATTTTCCACATATAAATGAGTCAATTGCAATTTATCGCTCCATTTGTTTTACAAAAAATGAATGATCAGGAAAATATTTTACTAAAAATGATCGTTCGTATTGCTTAGTAAATGGAAAATGTTTTCATTATCGGCAATAATTTATGTTGAAACATTTTCATAAACAATGAGAATATTTTTTCATTCACTAATTTTTGTAAGCAATATAAGCAATCATTTTTAATTTTTTTTTCCAAACTATTCATTTTTCATGAAACAAACAAGGCCTTGGATCTAGTCCGGTTTCATTGATAGCGGAAGAGCCTAAACCTATAGGGGTGCTAGCGCTCGACTAATAGAATATCAATTCAAAGGGCCTGGTTTGTCAAGTAATAATATAGAAGAAGTTGAAGCAACGTGGTATTAGAATATTTAAATATCAATCCACGACTTCTTTTAATGGTTTAAACTTTTAGAGTAGTTGGCTGTGATTCTAAAAAATTTTACAAGGCATCAGGGCTGGAGAGTTTGAGTTTAGATGTTTCCAGACTCTTTATTTGTCTCCCTTACTAAACCGCACCCTAGTGTTAGGGCCCTCATTTATCTCCCGTATTATACCATGCTTTAGTGTAAGGCAAAAATCTAACTAACGTGTGAGAATATTAAATATTACATTATGCCTTCATCCATTAGTTTTACCTTTTAGAATAGTTGGTGATGATCTTACTAATTTTTACACATGGCAGATGGATGGTGCAGCCTTCTTTGTATACGTGTTTCGTTAAATTAGATTAGTTCCAATTATACATAGCACCATGCCACCATATATAAGCCGTACTGTTTTAGCTCCATGAGGGATTCTATTCATTAGCTCTACCAAATATCTAAGTTCACATAAAAATTTCAAGCTTAGCATTATATTTATGATTGAATTCTAGGATTCTCATTCAAAGGTTACCCGACAGCCAAGCATATGTACTTGTCTCCTGGTGGCTTTCTCTCTAAACTATTTGTTTCGTGAAAAATGAATGATTTGAAAAATATTTGCCTAAAAATAATCGCTTTTATTACCTTAAATAATTAGTCAATGAAAAATATTTTCATTATCGATAACAATTTTATGTCTAAATATTTTAGTGCATGATGAAAATATTTTTCGTTCATTCATTTTTGTAACTGATATAGACGTTAGTTTTATGGGAAAATGTTTTCAAAATTATTCATTTTCCGCGAAATAATTATATGTCCCGGAAATTTTCTAGTCAATGTGTTGAGAGGATGTTTTAGTCGTCTTCAAATAAATTATTTTATTATTATGTTTCTAGAATAATTTTTCTTATTCTAATTGTGGCAAATTTTAAATTGGGTCGCCCGCAATGTCGGGTTTTGATATTTTTTTCCCTGTCTCCTCCCTCATACATTTGAGCGTACAAAGTTCTAAATCTAGGGAATGGTAGCTTTTGGCTCGTAGCCTATATTTTAATGGTAGCTTTTGTTCTACTTTTACTTAATCTATTGAATATTGTGTTAATTATCCACGTTAGTGCCGATCGTGTTAGCGCCGGCCGTGCCACATAGGATGGCCGGCGTCCACGTCAGTGATTTCGGGCCTAAATTAGCCAGATGGACTGAATTGGTACAAATGTAAAAAGATTTAGGACTAAATTGATCCAATTAAAATGTTTAGGACCGAATTGGTACTAATGCAATAGGTTTAGGACTTTTTTGGTACTTTTCCCTTAAGTCTATTTATGAAATGATTAGACTTTTTGTGTTCATTGGAACATATATGATCGACCCGATAATAACTTTTCCAAACTCCATATATAGCGAATTTGCGCGAATAATATTAGGTATGCTAAAGTTAATATCATATATATCAATCTAAAAGGTGAATGTGACAAATCTTAAATCGATTCATATTCAATATTTGATATACTTAGCAGTACTCGTCTAGCAAATTTAGTTCACCATCTTTTGGTCCTTAGTGGCACCTTTCTCTAAGATCCCTGCGAATTCCTCCAGGTACTTGTTTTGCAGCTCCGTGTCGCCAAACACCTCCTTCATGGCCCATGCAGTTGCCCTTATCGGCTCGCCCTCGCGCTCCACCATGACCCGCCGGATTGACTCAGCCACCACGTCGCCCATGAACGACCCGTCCACCTCGTCCCTGGGCACTTCGAACCCCACCCGCTTCTCGTGCAGGAACCGGGCCATCACGCCCTGGTCCGAGCTACCCCCGGAGAACAGCACTAGGGGCAGCCCGCGGCTCAGCGCCTCAATCGTCGAGTTCCAGCCGCAATGCGTCAGGAACCCGCCAATCGCCTCGTGGGCCAAGATCCGAGTCTGCGGGGCCCAACCCGCCCAGACGAATCCTTGGTCCGAGACTCGCTCCTCGAACCCGGCCGGGATGGGGCAGTTCCTAACCACCCAAACGAATGGTAACCCGGATTTCTCAATCCCGGAAGCTAACTCGTTCATTAACTCGCTACTCAAAATCACTTCGGTTCCCAGAGCGACATAAAGCACAGATTTCTCGCGCTTAGTGTCGAGCCAACTTTTTAGGGCTTTCCATTTCTCATCGTCGTCTCCAACCTCCTCTCGGATAGCCGGTGTCACTAGCCCGATCGGAATCACGGGCTTCTGGAAAATCTCTGGCAACAAGCTCAACGGTTCCGATTCGAACTCACGGCAGCTCCTCACGATCACGAAATCGCAGCCATCAATCACGTGGCCGAACCTGCAGAAATCGGAGACCTCCTCGTCCATGCATCGCTGGTGCTTCAGCACCTCGTGGAGCCTGAAGCAAGCTGTGGACTCGTACGGGATCCACTCTGGCACGCAAGTCAGGTCCTCCGGCTTATTGCAGCGGCCGCTAATGAGCTCCGATGGCGGGCCGAGGAAAGCTAGCGAGGTCGCGTTGATGGTGCTGAAGAACACCGAGCCGACCCCGAGTGGAGCCGCAGCCCCTGGGAGCCAGTAGCTGGCGAAGTCGTGGATCACGAAGTCCACGCCGCTGCCCGAGAGGAATCGGGTCAGGGCCGGCTCGAGCAGGTCGTAGGCCTTCTTGAGGTAGGGGACGGAGTCGATGTCCAAGTCGGAGGTCGACTCGGCTGAGCTCGGGAGGTTGGAGACGTGCGGCATGGGGAGGGAGACGAGGCGGATGGAGGGAGGGAGTTCGGGGCGGGCGCGGGCGAGGCGAGAGATGTTCTTCGGGGTGGAGAGGAAGGAGACGGCGTGGCCATGGAGGGAGAGGAACTTGGAGAGCTCGAGGAAGGGAGTGATGTGGCCGTGAGCGAGCCACGGGAACATCGCGATGTGGAGGCTTCGCTTGGACTCGCTTGCCATGGAGAGAAGTGTGCAGAGAGAGAGAGAGAGAGAGAGGATTGCAGTTGCAGGTGAAAGTGTGAAGTGAAGTTGTTGACGACGATGACTTTGTTTGGAGATGATGGTGGGAGTTTTTCTGGGGCTTTATGGACCGGGTCGAATTACGGGGCACGCCATTACAGTACTCAACCAAGATTAAAATAATGTTTTCGAGGGTTTGAATTGAAGATGTAGGCATCGTGACGTAGGAGATCCGATGTCAAATGGTGGATATAAATTATGATATAGTAAGATCATAACTGACGTATGGGCTGATGGCATATTTTGCTCACCTTCGTTTTGGCCTCTTCTTTCTTCTCTTGGCTTTGCTTAGGGTTTTTCGTTTTTCTTTTGTTCTTTTTTATATCGATGGGAGCGGTCTTTCCGGCTCCTTGAGCATCCCGACTAATTTTTAGTGAGTATGATGGTTCCTACTTTTTGCACACGTTCGGTGATTGTGCATGCACGTATGAAGAGTTCTTTTGGTATGCTGATGCGACAAAATGATTGAATAATTGTGTATATATATGATGTGATAATACTAGATATAGTAAAGTTTCATTCATTGAGATGAATTTAGGTAATTATGTACTTCTAATGGATTCACCGGTCCTTACTCCTCTTTACAAACTCTAGTATTAGCAGTTTCATTTGTCCCTATAACCGGTTATTTAGACAAACCAAGCACGCATATGTCAACTTAGTTTCATGTCTAGCGTTAACTCGGTGCCAATTTGGCAAAAGGGCTTGGATATTTGCAATCGCGTTTGGAAAAGAGTACGCACGGCCCGCTCGAACCTTTTCCTTAACTGAAAACCCTAGCTTAATGGGAAAATTATGTCAACCAACGTCAGCAAATTCTAGTCATCTAAAGACGACCAATAAAATCTTTGTAAAAGGTATGAGGTCTATATTGAGACTAATAAGCGTAAATGTGTGGTTTTGAATTTTGAACAGAATACCTAATAATTCCCTTGATTCTATTTTATTTAGACACACATTCATGCCCGAGTAATTTGGACAGAATCGAGGAGGAATACGATGAGTTTATACTACACTGGAAGCGGCTATACAATTTCTCCCAACTTTGGAAGTTCTCATCTCTCCATCTAGATATGGATATGGAAGCTATTTTGTTCCAATCTAGAGTTAGATATGGGAGTTCTTTGAAGGCGTTTCTGTGCTCGTTCAATCTCTCCCAATCTAGATCTAGATTTAGGAGCCTGTTCAACCTATTTTTGGTGTCTTCATACGGTGATGCTGAGGACGCTGAATCTAAGCGGGCACCGCCCACTGGACAAGTCGTAGCTATTGGAGAATGAGGTTACGGTGTGTGCTCATCACTTATGATGATGCGAGATTTGGTAATCAGCCACCGTTCGTTCTATTTTGATGCTGAGACAGATCTATTTTTATGGGATGAGCGTGTGCTTATCATAGTAGTTTATGCTATATTGTTCTACTTTACTGTTTGGGATTTGTTTTGTTTTGAGTCTCTCATGTATCATTTTGAACTCTTGAGATATGAATGAAATGTTTACTATTGACCAAACTATATTTTTTTTGAGCAAGTGTAGAATAATTAGTAGTGCCCTATTGCTCTATTTTCTTTGGACAGAATATTCTAAGGAAGAAGAGAAGAAATGGGTTTTGATCTCTAAGAAAGGGAGAGAACGAGGAGGATTGGCCCCTCTTGTCCCCGTGTCTCAACATGTCACGACAACTTACCTACCCAATCACAGAACTCCTTCCGAAATCGAGTTACGTGCCAACTTCCCTCGTCCATGGATGCACGTTCCCTGCAAAGCTTGATCTATGCTTTTCCTGTAACCTAATTTGCGGTTATGGTTAAGTTAGTTCTATTAGGTTTTGAAAGGGACCCCATGAAAGCAAAATATATATTGTAGGACCGTCTTTCCTTCCCTCTTCTGCTTGGAATTGAACTTCGCTTCGGCTTCGTCGTTGTATTGCTGCATTGTGCAAATCGATAGATAAATACCGTTAAAGAGTGCTTCAAAAACACTTATCAAAACAACCAATCGAGAAAGCTGTGCAATTTGCAATACCCGTTATATGCTGTCTTATTAAGTGTAATCCATGTCATCCTAGATACATGTGTCTCTATACGTATACAAGACGAAAGAGATCACACTTTAGTCGAGAGATGTAAACATGATTGACTCGAATTTGCTCGAAACGGCAATGGATTGAAGTGGATATTGAGTATAGACTGAAGTCCGAAGTTTTCAATAGGAGATTATCGAAGAAGTATTGCGCAACCCTTTTTGTAGGATGTCAAAAGCAGCTTTGGGCAAAGGTTGAAGAGAGAGAGAGATCACCGTGGCTTCAGGCAAAGGCTGTCAGCGAGTGGAGAAACCACCGTGCGACCGCGGGGGACGTTGTTGGCGAGATCCACCGTTGTGAGCAATGTCGGCCGAGGGTCGCGGCCCCCATCAGTGGCCTTCCCAGCTGTCTCCCCCCTTCCCCCGCTCTCTTTCTCTCCACACCTCAGTCATAGAGTAATTATACTTGTAATTAAAATGGGTTTTGAAATGGGGGCAAGTACCTATCCCACTAAGATCGACATGTAGTAAAGCATTCATCTTCTAAACTCATTATTTCAACCTGTTTTGGAAATTTTAGACAGCTCATTTTACCACTCGATTGTCAAATATGAGTTTAAAAAAATGGGTTGTTCATCGATTTTACCATTATTATAAGCATCCTATTTGCGCCATCACCCTGAGGTCCCTGGGTATGTCATTATACAAACGGAAGTGGGCTTCCTAATCAGAGGAAGAAAACTTTGTTTCCGAACAATCATTGAAAACCCTCTGCTCTTTCTAGTCTCCTTCTGCAAATTGCTTCTTTCTTACTTTGGGACTACTGTTGCTCTACTGAAGGTTTTTGCTATCACCGGACTTCCCCCTTGCGATATCGACTCCTTGTCGTTGAAGGCAGATCAACATCGTGTTTCTCTGACGTCCTCTCATGATCTTCCTTATGAGCTTTTATCGATGTTTTCTGTGCATGCCGGCAAGTGCAGGAGCAGCCGACACCCTCTCGGAAAAATGCGAACACGGAAAAGCTACACTTGGAATAAACAACGCGAGCTACACATCATAGGAAAATAGACTCGAAGACTCATTGTGATGCGTAGCTTGCGATTTTTCGAGTTCGATTAGGCCTTGAACCAAGTAGAAGGGCAACAATCACCAAGAGCGTGGATGGTGAGCTCTAGGCCCTTCGCCGCGCCTAAGAAGGATTTGGTTTTTATAGTTCATGAAGTGAGAAGCATCGTCCGAGTTAGGCTCTATTGAGATCATTGATACCGCCAACAAACTGGTAATGAAACTGTTAACACAAAGATATTTCGAGGAAGAAAACAACATTCCTCACTTTTCTGTATATCTTCTTCATTAATTTATAATGACCTAGAGGCGTATATATACAAAGAAAAGAAAGAATCTAAAAAAATATATCCTCTAAACTAGCTAACGATAATCCTTGATTCTAACTAATTACAATCATAAATATATTTTACAGCTCATTCTCACACTCCCCCTCAAGTTGATGCATAGATGTCGTGAACGCCCAACTTGTCAAGTGAGCTGTAGAAGATCATGCTTGACACAGCCTTCATCAGAATATTTGCCAACTGATCTTCAGATCGTACAAATGGAAATCGAATCACTTTGGCGTCCAAGTTTTGCTTGATAAAATGACGATCCACTTCAACATGTTTGGTACGGTCATGTTGAACTGGTTTATGAGCGATATCAATTGCTGCTTTGTTATCACTAAACAACTTCATCTCGGCTTTAGGAGCGAACCCAATCTCTGACATTAACTTCTTAAGCCATAGGAGCTCACACACCCCTTTGGCCATCCCTCTAAATTCAGCCTCTGCACTTGATAATGCTACTACTTTTTGTTTCTTGCTTCTCCAAGTAACTAAGTTTCCTCCCACAAAAGTGAAGTATCCTGAAGTTGATCTTCGGTCATGAATACTCCCGGCCTAGTCCGCGTCAGTAAATCCTTCGATTTCAAGATGACCCCCTTTTAAGAACCTCAAACCTCGTCCTGGAGAAGACTTCAAGTAGCGAAGTATACGCAACACTGCATTAATATGATCTTCACTTGGGGCATGCATAAATTGGCTAACAATACTCACCGCATATGCAATATCAGGACGAGTATGCGATAGATAAATTAGTTTGCCAACTAACCTTTGATATCTTTCTTTATTTGTTGGCACTTGATCTAGATACTCCCCAAATCTATGGTTCTGAACAATTGGTGTGTCTACAAGTTTGCAGTCCAACATGCCCACCTCTGCCAATAAATCTAGCACATACTTTCTTTGTGAGAGAAATTTTCCCCCTGTCGACCTCGCTACTTCAATCCCTAGGAAGTATTTCAACCCCCCAAGATTTTTCATCTCAAACTCCTCAGAATGTTTCTCTTGGAGCTTATATATTTCTATCAAATCATCTCTAGTGATAATCATATCATCAACATAGATAATCAACATTGTTACCTTCCCTTGATGTCGTTTTAGAAACAATGTGTGATCTGAGTCACTTTGGGAATATCCATACCTCTTCATCGCCAAAGTGAACCGGCCAAACCATGCTCGTGGAGACTGCTTCAAACCATACAATGATCTCTCTAGCTTACAGCATTCTTGACATCATACTGGTGTAGTGGCCAGTCTAAATTAGCTGCAAGAGACAACAAGACCCGAACAGTATTAAGTTTAGCAACCGGAGAAAATGTCTCTTGATAGCCAATTTCGTAAGCTTGCGTATACCCCTTTGCAACTAGTCTTGCCTTGTACCTCTCAATCGATTCATCTGCTTTGTACTTCACAGAAAAGACCCACTTACATCCCACAGTCTTCTTTCCCTTGGGTAAATCTACTAGCTTCCAAGTCTCATTTTTTTCCAATGCAGGCATCTCCTCCTCCATTGCTTGAACCCACTTGGGATCTTTCAGAGCATCCCGTACCCCTTCTGGAATACGAATTGCGGACACGTTCGATATAAATGCCTTTACTGGGCCTGACAACCTTTTGGTTGACACATAATTTGCAATAGGATATGTACTTCTCTTCTCTTCAGCATCCGGCAAATATCTATTTGGAGGCTTACCTCGATTGTGTCTAGCAGGTAATTTGTATCCCACAGAAGTATTAAGCTCATCAAAGATACAAGAAGGAGTAGGAGAGGTTTTCTCAGGAATATTCTCGGGAGTTGAGTCGGGTACTGGAGAAGAGGGAAGCTGTTCTTCGTGATTTTGCTCCTGTAGAAGTTGGCCACCCTCAGATGATGCCTCTTCCACTCCCTCAGACGATACCACCGCCTCAGACGATGTCTTCTCCACACCCCGAGACAATACCTCTTCCGCCCCCTCAGACGATGCTTTCTCCACCCCTTCAGATAATATACTACCAGGAAACTCCCATCAATTTGCCCTTTCTATCTGTATCTCCCCCTGAAAGGAAGAATGGGAACCCGGATAAAAGGATTCAGCTTCCACAAACGAGATATCCATAGTCACATAGGTTCGTCGGGTAGAAGGGTCATAGCAACGATATCCCTTTTGGTGTGTACCATACCCCAAGAACAGACATCGCAGTGCACAAGGATCAAGTTTCGTCCGCTGATTCTTCGGGATATGAACAAATGCAACACACCCAAACACCCGAGGAGGGATGGTCAGGACTGAAGGTAAAGGCACATATGTGGACAAAGTCTGTAGTGGTGTCTGAAAGTTTAACACTTTAGACGGCATCCGATTGAGGAGATGGACAGTTGTAGTCACACTATTGTCCCAAAATCTTTGAGGCACATGACTTTCAATCAATAGAGCTCGAGCTGTCTCAAGGATATGTCTATTCTTTCTCTCTGCCACACCATTTTGCTGAGGTGTTTGAGAGCAGGATGATTCATGAATCATGCCATGTTGTTGAAAGTACTCCTTAAGGTATTCATTCGTGTACTCCCCACCATTATCAATTCTTAAAACTTTGATTTGTCCACTAAATTGGGTCCATAACATAGTATGAAAATTTCTAAATATCTTGGCTACCTCATTCTTACTTTTCATCAAGAAAAGCCATGTCATCCTAGTACAGTCATCAACAAATATTACAAATCACCTACAACCCAAAACAGCAGTAATAGGAGATGGACCCCAAACATCTGAATGTATCAAAGAGAAAGGAGCTTCACTTTTATTCAAACTTATAGGAAAAGGAACTCTATGACTCTTAGCCAATATACAAGTCTGAAATTGCAAATCTAAATCCTTCAAATTCAAAAACAATTCAGGAAATAATCGCTTCAAATAACCAAATGACGGATGTCCCAACCGTCGATGCCAAAGCCAAATATGTTTTTTCCTACTGATGGATGTACCGCTAGCATGATTTGCACTCCCGGAACTGAAGTCATCCATGTAATACAACCCCCTCTCTTAGTACCACGCCCAATTATCTCCTTCGTGAGAATATCCTGAAACAAACAAAAGTGGGGATACATTATAACAGCACAATTCAAATCTTCAGTAACTTGTCCTACCGAAATCAATTTGGTCGATAATGAAGGGACAAGCAAGGTGTTAGGAAGAGAAAAAGCAGGAGAAATCGCAACAACTCTAGCCCCAGTCACCGGATAGGTGTATCCATTAGCATTTGAGATACTGTTACGTCTTGGTTCTGAAGTATGAACAAAGTCATCATGAGTAAATGCCATGTGATGTGATTAGTAGCTCCCGAATCAATAACCCAGTGATTGCAATCAATCTGATTAGAACTAACCAAAGCACTTCCATGGTTACCTCCTGACATCAAATTCTGAGGATCAACGTGAGGTATCAGTGACAGCTGAGGCTCAGCAGTCGCTAAAGAAGCTTTCCCTTTTCCTTCTACTTGCTTTCGAGCCTTCAACTCTTTCCACCAATCTGGATACCCATGAAGCTTAAAGCACGTCTCCCTGGTATGCTTAGAATTATCACAATTCGAGCAACCTCCCCCCGGAGAAATTTTCTGGCGTAGTGCCGAGCTAGGCTTTCCCTCTTCCTACATAACTCCTGGCTTCGCTATTTGCAACAACGGTTCTTGATTTGCTTTGACATTCGTCCTATTCCCCCGAGATACCATGGCTGCCGAATCATGGACTGTGTCACTGTTGGTCAGCATTACAGTTTGTCTCATGTCTTCCCGACGGACACGCGCATAGGTTTCTTCAATAGTAGGAAACGGCGGCATCTGCAAAACATCTGCTCTGACCTTGTCAAGACGGTCGTCCAACCCACCAAGAAATATGTATACCCGATCTTCCTGTATAGCCATATTGTATCTTTCAATTTCTTCAGGATACCGCATTGGGTTCGGACAGCGAAAGTCGTTTTCTCTCCACAATTGGTCCTCCTCCTTGTCGCATCCGAGCAGCACGCCTCTTCAAGTCATAAACTTGAGAGGCATCCGTTCCGTCAAAGAAAGTCGTTGCAACTGCATCCCATACAGATTTCGCTGTTCGGAAGCGAATGAAATTGCCAATCAACGCCGAATCCATGGAGTTGATAAGCCATCCTTTCACAGTCGAGTCTTCTGTTTTCCACCTCCGAAAGCCAGGATCTGTAGTGTCACGCCCCGAACCCGAACGAGCGCGCAATCATCCCTTTGTGGTCGTAATGTATGCGACATCCCAGGACTGATCGCCGACCCAATCAAAACACTAACGAGCAACGCATGCGGAAGCAACCTCGAACTCTCCAAACAACATATAAACAACGGGATAGTAGAGAGACAAAGAATACACATTAACAAGACACTTTTATAAACATAACATCGATTACAACACATACATTTGCAAGCCTTCTACGAGGCCACTATCTACGAACCACGCACAACAACAAGGATCGGGTGGTTGGTAACCTTAACTCCTCTACAAAAAGGGGCACTCAAAAGATGAGCTAACTCGACCTATCCTCAATCCCCGTAGTATTCTGGCAGCGTCTCCGGATCAATCACGGTCGCGGGTCTGAAATGGTTTGATTATACAACCATGAGAACACTTCTCAATAAGCAACTACCTAAGCCTCGCTTAGGCCAAAGCGTACTTCCGAACAATTCTAAACATGCGATTCAAACAATCGACGTGCCATAAACAATCACAGGTGTCCTTACCTCGCCTTGGCGCAAACACAAGCCCTGCACGTTAGAATATCGCCATAACATGGCCAATTGCCCATCAAGCACACGCAAAGCAATTCATGGCATGATCAAGCATAACATGGTTAATAATCCAGACGTGCTCATCAATTAACTCAGGCAAAGCATTCCCCAATGCAAATCGCACTCATTAAGTCCAGATTATTAACGACCCCTCGGGCCACCGAACTCCCGCCGGTCTTCTGGCGTAACCAGGCATCGTCCCGCTACTTCGGCGACGGCAACGTCCGGAACCCCCGCCCAGAAGACATTCCATAAAGGAGCATCGATCCGGCCTCTACCGCGATCGGCAATGTCTAGAACCCCCGCCTAGACGGCATCCGAACTCCCGCCGGGCATCGTCTAGAACTCCCGCCTAGACGGAACGTGTCGTGACCATGCACACACCTCAACAATCATTACCAATTCTTATCTTTGTAAATTAGCCCAACGTCAACTAAATCCACCAAAATGTCATGGTAACACCGATCAGTTCCCGAGAGAGAGAAAAACCGAGTATGCACAGAATCGGGGCCAAACTGGGCAGTAACATAGTCACCGAATTTCATTTAAAATAAATAGTAAATCAACTCCAAAAATTCTGAAATTTGGATATGTCTCATAAAACATCTTGATAAACATTTTCCGTGAAGAACTCAAAACCCAGTTCCTACTGTAAACACCTCTTTTTGTCACTTGAAGTCAGACAAAATTCAACCCGTTCGGTCAGGCCGCCTGACCTTCAAAATGCATTTCATCCAGTACCCAAATCATTTTGGAAAGCCTTCAAACTTTTATATGTCATAGAAACAAATGTTCTTAACAATTTTTGTGAAGGAAGTTTGTTGAAAAGAGGTCTGGAAAAATTTGTAGAAAATCGGAGAGACCAGATGGTCGGATGAACAGTAAATCCGGCAGACTGAATCCGGTCCAAAAATGGACTTACGAATGGAACTAAATGATCTCCAAAAATTCCAAATTTAATATATGTCAAACTTCAAGATGTTATGAACAACTTTCATGAAGAACACTTCTTCAAATTCGGTCCACACAAGTCACAGTAAAAATAGCAAAATCCAGCGACGCAGCAGCAACCTTACCGGAAATTAACCAACAAGCACCACCAAGCAAGCCAAGCACAACCAGCCACTAAACCAACTATCCACAGCCCTTAAACCATCCCTAACATGTCCATTAGTCACCCCTTAGCCTAGTCAAGGGTTAGGAAGCCACTTACTCAAGGCCTAAGCAAGATTTTCAAGCTAGGGAGCCTAACAAAGCCAAGCCAAGCAAGCAGCAGTTGCTCCGGTGGTTGGACGGGTAGCTCGGCGATTTCCGGCGATCTGGACAGCGGCGAGCGGTAGCCGGACAGCTGAGGTGGTTGGCTGGTGGAGATGGACGAAGGTGCTGGTGATGCTGAGTGGTGGTGGTGACGGGATGGACGAATGGAAGGGAAGGGAGAGAGTGAGCTCGGTGGTGGTGTGTGGCTGAGATGAGTGGCGGCGGGTGGCGGCGCTCACGGCGGCTGAGGGTGGCTGAGCAAGGGAGCTGGTCGGTCTGGTGAGCAGCAGCAAGAAGAAAAGCAAGAAGCAACGAAGCAAAATGAAGAAGAAAACAGCAGCAACGAAGTGAAGAAGCGGCGTTAAAAGGGCGAAACGAAGCGGCATGTGAAGTTCATCATGGGCAGCAGCAGGCAAAGGCGTGGGCAGCGGCAGGTCGGCAGAGGAAGTCGGCAAGGAGGAGAGGTCAACAAGTCGGCGGAAGAAGGGGTGTCGGCGGTTAGCAAGCGAAGTAATCAGCAGCAGCGGCATGGGGAGCAACGGCGTGAGCGAGCGAAGCTGCAGCAGCAAGCAACGTAGGAGCAGAAGCAGTCAACCAACATGATCAACAAGAGCAGAAGTCAGCAGAACAGAGGCATGGCAGCGGCAGCAAAGCGGGCAGCGGCAACGTGAGGGTGAGCAACAACGTGGGGAGTCGGTGAAGCACGGGGAGTGATGATGGCTGGTGGAGTTGGTGGAAGAAGTCAGCAGCAGTATAGGCAGAAACAACGTGGGGGAGGGCAGCGGGGAAAGAGGAGGAAGTCAGCGGCGTGGGGCAACGGCGACGTGGGGGAGGAGAGAGAGAGAAGAAAGAGAAAGTCAAACACACTTGAGCGCGATCCGACGATCCTCGTTCAAATCCGAAAACGATCCAATGGCCCACGAAAAACCCTAATTATAAATTAGGAAAAAGGCCAAAAGATAATAACTAAAACACACTACGAGGGAGGTTTACTAGTCCAAATCCGCACCCAGTCCAAATTTCACTTTTCGCATATCCCGAGCAATATCGAGGCTGGCCACAATAATATCGACACCGTCCAATTAAATTCGTCCCGAAACTCCCAGAAATTCGACATCAAAGTTTGGGCTCTAAATAACGGCCAAATTCGATCGAGTGCGATTCTAGCGAAATCTCTAATTTAAAAAGAAATAACCCAGGAGTGATCAGTTCCGGGCGAGATTTTGTTATAAGTGCACTGACGAAATACACGTTTTGTAAATCCCAAAAATGGGTCGAAATTCAGAATGTCACATGTAGGCAGTGGCTAAGGAAGGTCTTTATTGATATATCCCAGTTTGTCTTTACCAGTGATGTACATCTCAACAACCTGAGACCATAATCCATAATTGGCTCCATCCAATTTAATTGCAATCTGAGATGAAACCAAATCATTCTGCGGTGTTGGTGATGGAGGAGGAGGGTGTGTCTGGTTCTGAGTGAGAATCTGAGTTAATTTGGCAGTCAGATTCTCCAAAAAAGCTTTCGTGGTCGAATTCCCCCCTTGGTTCTGATGGGGAATCACTGTTCCAGTAGGGTATTGATCCTCCATGGATCCAAAATCAATCGTGACAAAGATGAGGAAGATCGGGTAGGACGCACGCTGGACGGCGCAATAGAGAAAGCGAACCAAAAAACTTGGATTGATTTTATTATCTTTTAACATGTGAGGTGACGTGCAACCATTATACAACACTCAATAATCAAAGCGATCAAATAAATTGCAAGGAAATGGAGGAATTACTTGCCTCGAAGCACGTAAGCATCTGCAATGTTGGCTAGAAAATCACATTGACATCTTAAATATGATTTCTAATTAACACGCAACTACACTCAATATTTTCTTTAGGGTTTTCTCTTATTTAAATGAAAATTAACCTATATGCAATGCAGGTAATGCGATTACTCTAAATGCAATGACGTACAAAATTTGTTTATTCTAACATGACACGCAACTTTTAATAAACTTAACATGCAAGCTATATGACATGCGATTTTAATTAAATGGCCTAACTTTAATGACGGGCAACACTTAATATGTAACTATCCTAACATGTCACGCATTTTACTTTAATGACCCTAAACATGCAATTACTAAATAATATGTGGCTTATGAATCTAATTCTATATGACAGGCACATGATTTTTTTTGTATTTTTTAATTAAAATTACCATTATTTAAACAGGCAATTTAAACTAAGGAAAGAAACCTAATATATTCTATGACAATGCTTTTGGTATTTTTTATTAAATTCGGAATTGAAAATTACCCTAAAAAAAGTACCAAGATTAGGACAGTATTTAACTTAAACTAGGAAATAAAACATTATTAATCCTAATTTGAATTGGAAAATCATCCTATCTTTCTAGAATAAATTCAAACATGCAAATTATCTATAACAATCAATTTAAATTTTACCTAATCTTTTTTTAATTTTCTTTTCTTCAGCAAAACAATTAAACATAGATAAACACCCATCATCAAATGGCATCCACGCAATCCACAAGATTTGTCTTATCTATTTAAATTTGGAAATAGAATAAACCAGCGATCATATACAAGTGGTTATGAATGTTTTTCCATTTATATTTGGAAATAGGATAAATCAACGATCGTATCCAAGTAGTTATGGATAAAATGAAAGATTTTTCGTGCTGCCAAGTATCGTATCTCGTAGTTAGAGATCGGATTGTCATCCAAGCACGTTGTTAAGTTAGGAAAGTTTCCCAACTTGGTGATTTTAAAATCTTGCAAATATCACACATACACCCAAAAATAGCAGAAATACCATAAGAGATCACAATATCAAACAAATCGGATAGTAAAATATTTGAATTGATATTATATAAAATCACTACAAAAAAAGTAGGTTTTAGCGACGAATTTTGCCACGAAAAAAATGGAAAAATTCGTTCTAAACAAATTTGCGACGAAAAAAATTTCGTCGCCAATTTGGGGTTGCAAAATTTAGCGACGAAAAATTTCAATTTTCGTCGCTAAATTGCGACGAAATATATTCGTGACAAAATTCGTCGCTAATTATTCGTGGAAAAATTCGTCGGTAATTTTTCGTGATAAAATTCGTCGCTAATTATTCGTGGCAAAATTCGTCGCTAATTTGCCACAAATTTTTTTTTTGTCAGTAATTTGTGATGAACTTATTCGTGAAAAAATTCGTCACTAATTTGCCACGAAAATTTTTTACTTTTGCCACGAACATTGTTCCAGAACGAATTTAGCGACGAATTTTTATTAATTCGTCGCAAATAAGCAACGAATTTGAATCCGTCGCTAATTAGTGACAGAATTAGCAACGAAATTAGCGACGAAATTTTATTACAGGTTGGCCTCCTAGTCAAGATAACCACGTGCGTCGTAATCACAACTGGCACAGTGCAAACTGTATCTAATCCATAGCTGAAACCTGGTATATCTACCACAAACTCAGCCTTGCAGAGTTCCTTCTAACCTCTGATATCAAGTATATGAATATTAGCAGCAACAGTTCATTCTCTAATATAAATTCTCAGTAAATTACAATCTTTCCATGAAACTCCTGATACGAAGACAGTTTGCACAGAAATTACATAGGTTGATAACTTTATTTTAGAATGGTGAAGTAATGCTGCTGAAGCTAAGCTCCAGAGTGTTTTCTAGTATAGTGACCAGGGGGCCACACAATGCCTAAAAGAATTCTACAAGGCATCAGCAACCAGCAATAATGTTGGGAACCCGCAAGAAGTCAGTCTAGAGGGCCTTGCCTCAGCAGTAATATGACATGAAACAAGTGAAGCTATCACCATGTCAATTGTCAAAACTATCCACATGTATAATCATTCTGCAAGCACATTACACGGCCGCCTCCTTCTCTGCTTCTTATCAACATCAAATTGCTGCTTGGAAAAAAGAGAAGAATAAAGATGGTTAACATGTGAGGTGATGTTATGATATGATTCCCTATTCTATTTCATCACCAGTAATAGAATGCAAATACAATGTTTCAAGATACTCTCGTGACATTAATGCTGTTGTCCATCTATTTGCTTGTTATCTAATCAATTATTAGACTTGCTGTTGTCAATTCATTTTCCATTTGCTCACATGAAAGAGAAAAGGAGCTGTATCCAAGGAACGGCATTGACATTTAGGTTACAACCACTAGAAGATATGTAGGTGACGGACTTCACCTGTTGGCACAGAAAATGGGGAACCCGAACTCTCTTGGAACCATCAGCCAGACGTTTAAAGGGCAAATGGTTTTCCACGGGAAAAGAATCATTGTTGACCTACAAGTAGATGCAATACAAATGTTAATGCTTTCCTCAAACCATTGAATCTTTGAGATCAAATAATTTATTTAATATATAAATAAATCTTAAGTTACTGTAAGAAGGACAAAGAAAAGTGGGGGATAGAGCAAGGTATAACTTCTCACATACAGGATTCTCAAGACAAGGGTCTCAACACGAAAGTGCGACACACAGACTTTCGCGTCAGTAGAATATCACATCAAGTTTCCAGCAAGGTTAACATTGTCTATGAGGTAGGTTTGTTCTGCAAATTCAAGTTTTAAAGTGCTTGATGATGTAATCAACAAGCTTGTATAGGTTAGAGAAGCATATTGACAAGCAGCACAAATTGATGTTAATGCTATATTCTGATTAAATTCAGATCGTACCTGGTTTTGAATAACCTCTATAAACAATTCTTGACAACCTAACGCATATACATTCTCTAAATTGGGGCACTGAATTAGCAATCGATCTGAGAATGCAAAGAAAATTAAAGTTAGATTAGGATGCAAATTAGGAAAGCATGTGAGATGCATCAATATCCCATTAATTAAAGTAAGCACTCAATCAAGACCAATACATTTTTTAAAATGTACCAGGGAGCAAATTTTTACAGGCATTGAGATTCAGGTCATTCAACTCCGGGTAGTTCAAATACAGGGCCTGCATTTCAATCAACAAAATAAGAACCACAAGGAACCCATGGTAACAGAATGCAATATACAAATTATAGGATCTGGGAGTCTCACATCTAAGCCACTACAACCCCACGAGCTGAGTTTTTTTAATTTGCTGTGCTTTATAATAAGCTTCTGGTGTATGAGGTGAAGATTGTTGTTGGGCTTTTTCTCCATCCCATGGTTGATGGCTTCATCAGAGATGAGGCTTTCGTCGTTACTATCACATACAGTCATACCACAGTCCATGAGTTCAAGAAGAGGCAGCTGAGCTATGGCAAACTGAATTCCACCTGAAATATATAAACAGTTAGTGAACCAAAATAAAATGCAAGAAATGATTTGAATAGATTCGCGTTCAGCATGACAAACAATGAACCTATAGTGCTTACTGAAAGGAAATGCCATTTATTTACAGAGTAGGCCAGGAAGTTGCTTGAAGAGATGTTAAGACAAAGGGCAAGTAGGAGTCTTGATAATGTTTTAGGAAACACATTGCATATCATCCCGATGCCACTGTCACTAATGCTTGACCTGCATGTAAATCATGATTAAAAAAGAAGTGCAATTGTTGGGGCTGATGATTAAATTATATTCCTTCATGCTCTAAGCTTCTATGGTCATTACCAATGCGCCCTACTTGTCATACTATTTGAAACAAAATGTGTTTATATCATGTATGGGAACTTTTGCAAAAGAAAAAAAAAACCATGAATTGACACGATGATGCTGAATTTTCTATACCACTGTGATATCTCATAAATCAAACAACATAGGACCTCACAGCAGAACATACCCACTGAGATCAAGCAATTCTAAATCCGAAAAGCTTGAAGCTATAGCAGCAACAGATGCATCAGTGATTTCTGACCCAAGCAGCAGTGATAGCATCCGCAAACCCCTGTACAATGAAAAAATTTAGCAGTGGTCATCAAGGCTGTATCTAATTAATGATGCTTCAATGCTGTTATGGAAAATTTCTGTCTTTAGTATCTAGGAAGTGAACTTAGGATCTATATGATCACTAGACAGCAAAATGTGTGGAACAAGGACTTACAAAGCTCTAGAGCTTAAAGGAAATAAATGCCTGCTTGAAGCTGTTATCATATGCGACATGCATGATCAAGTTACAGAACACACCTTAAATTTGAAGCTGTAAGAGCTAGTACAACTGCATGAGAAAGCCGAACTGACGCAATGTGAATATTTTGTAAAATTGGACAACTCCTTCCCAGACCGTCAACTGTGGCAATCAAATCTGTACAATCATTTCCATTGCGTGTGACATTCCGAAATTCCACCAATTGGAATTTATTGAATAAATGAGTTTTATGAGATGTGCTCGCAGTAAATTCTTGTCCGGAACTGATCATTCCTGGGAATGCTAACCATTAGAGAAAGGCTAATAGGGGAATTAAATTCGCGCGACTAAAGGAAATTCGATCGTGAATGGATTTTGACCATTAAATCGCGGAAGTGATATTTTGAGCCACTGTTGGTCGATCCAAGGATAGTTAGGGGTCAGTTCGCCACTGTCCTAGTAGTGGATCGCGGGTGATTCCGTTGGACCACGAAACGACTTGACGAATGATTCTGAAATTATACCGAACGATCGTACCCCTCAGATCAAGTGATGGATCTTCGCGATTTTAATGACAACCGAGGTCGTCACGCACCGAACGGACTTGCACGTGACTAGATTTAGTATCAGTCATGAGTCGATTTCGCGAATTTCCGCAGCAAGCCGCCCGTTAGCTCGAGAAACGCTCGAATTGCGTTTAATAGAATTTAATTATGAAATTTTTGCCCAAATTGGACACCGGAAAATTAGGAAGTCACGCCGGAATGTTAGGACGACGTTGCACGTGACACATATGAATTTTTGGTGCGCTCAATTTCTTCGGAAAAATTCGATTTGGACAAGAAACGGAGGAAGTAACCAAAATACCCCTAGGATTTATTAAAGAGTAAGCTTTAAGGGTAAAGGGCATTTTGGTAATTTTGCCCTAAAATTTTGATTGGACAATTTTACCCTTGGATTTTTGGGAAATTACAAGTATGCCCTTGGATATTTGTGTGCTAGAATCGATCTCGGCCATTGGATCAAGATAAGATCGAATCGGGACCGTTGGATTAAAAATAAGAGGAAGGTATTATGGTCATTTCCACCTTTGGTCAAGATTTACTATTTAGGTCAAGAACACTTCTTCTTCTCCCCATTCTCCTTCTTCCTTGCCGTGAGACCCCTCCCCCATTTAGTTTTTTTTTTCTTCTCCCCACCGTGAGCTTCCTTGGCCGTTCCTCCCTCCACTGCCGGCGCTGCCGCTCGTTGCCGCAAGCCGGACCGCCCTCAAGCCGCCACCTAGCTACCGTATCAGCCCCAAGCCACCACCACCAGCCACCGTTTCTCTCTCTCTCTCCCTCTCTTTCTCACCGTGGAGGCAAGACCCACGGCCAAGCAAGCCCCACGCCGCCGCCGCTCAAGCCGGACGACGTCGTGAGCCGTACGCCATCGCCGTAGAGTGCCGCTGCTTCCCGTTCTAGCCGATTAAGTCTAGAACTTAGTAAGTCACACTCTAATCCCGATTTAGGATATTGGGTATTGACGGATAATTTGATTTGGGGTGAAATTGACAATATGCGGGTGCGAAATATTGGGTTTTATGATTGGAATGTTGTGGCGGGCCTTGAGGATTATTTTTGAAATTTTTGGAGGACAATTTGAGGTAAATTACAAGCTGTGATTTACTGTTCACAAGCTGCGAGTTACTGTTCACAAGCTGCGAGTTACTGTTCACAAGCTGCGAATTACTGTTCACGGGGCTGTGATGATTTGTTCATGACGCAAGTTGAATTTTTAGAACCGTTATTTAATGGCGAGAAAGTGTCGTGAAGGATCGGAATTAATCCGACGCCATTTGGTTGGAGAAAATTGGCAATTTACGTGTTTTAGACATGTTTGAATTATTCTGGATGGGGTTGATTTAATTGAGTGTTTATTTGTGTGTTTATATAGTGGACATATGTCTGCTTGGTGCACACGTGGGCCAGATCGAATTAATTGTTGATATTGGCCATGTGAATTGTTGAGTAAGCTCTGTTTGCGTGTGACTCGATGCGTGCACGGATCGCGTGTGATGGGCTAGTTGCGTGTGGTAAATGCATATCGAGTATGTGCATGAGTAAGGAGAAGTTGTGGTGTGACAAGTGATTGTGGGAAAGTATGCGAAGGTGTGGTAGTGCGAGAATGGGATCGGGCCGGGTATCGTAAACTCGGGCAGCGATCACGTAGGTCTGATGCATTTGGCACAGGCTGAGGCTGGAAAAAGCAAGTATGAGAATCGGTCCGAGGCACGATCAGCTCGGGTGAGACCGGGATTGGACCGAGGCATCTTAAGCTCGGGTTTCAATCATGTAGGCCTGTCGCATTTGGCGCGGGCTGAGTTGGGATTGGGCCTGGGGCGTGTGATGCTCAGGTCGCGATTGGAGCCTGAGGCGTGAACGGGTACGCGGGCCGGATGTGGTGAATGATTGCAGTGTGCCTGAGGCGTGTACTTCAACGCGGGTTACTGGCGAGGAATATGAAAGAGGAATGAGGATGGAAGGAACAGTGGGATGAGAATGGTACATGCGCGTGTTTGCATCTGATGTAATTGTGATTGAGTGCGGGTGTGCGCCTGATTGAGCCTAACCATATTAATTGATGTGCCTGCTTTGTGATTACTTGATGTATGTGAATGTGTGTGATTACGTAATTGTCTGGAGGTACGTGATAGCTTAGGTTGGGTTTAGGGGTGAACTTGCTGAGATGTAATCTCATGGTTGTGTAAACCAATAATTTTCAGAACCCCGGCCTGAGCGATGAACCCTCCACCACCGCCACCAGTACGTTTTGGAGTACCAGTGCATACGGAGTATGAGGTAGCCGAGTTTCCGATGGGTGACGGGATGACCTGGATAAGACACACGACGACCGTGTTTGTAGAAGTGGGAAAGCTTGCCTTGGATGAGAACCATTTTTGAGGTTGAACGTCAGGTCATCGACTCCTTTTTGATTTTGGTAGTTTCAGTAAAGTGTGCACTGGTAGTCAGAGGTTTGTTTTATTGTATATATGGTGGAACAAGTTGAACAAGAAATGGAAATGTATATTCTCCCAATTCTCCCCAGTTTAAGTTTGTCCGGGTATTTTATGGTTTCCGTTTGTGCGATTAAATCTCTGATGTTTAGTTGAGGTCGGCGATAACCTGGGACGTCGCAACTGTTCGACCGGAGGCGGGATGTCGCGGGCTCGACGGGGGTTCGGGGCGTGACATTGCGAGAGAATTCCAAGGAGATTTCTCTTAAGTTGGGGCAGTTAAATACCTGTAGGGAAGTGAAAATGAGTCAGCATCATTTGTTACATCTATCAAAGACAGGAATAAACATGCAAGAAAAAGAGGAGAGATCCTAGAACATAAAAAAGCAAAGGGATGCAATCACCATCTTTGAGAGGGAGTTTAGATCAGAAAGCCAGAGTGTAGAAAGACTCGATGAGCTGAGAACCAAACCCCCCAGGTTAGAGCAACCTTCCATTTTAAGACACGTTAGGCATCGTTTGTCAGCAACAAAACGACCCAATTCATCTCTGCAGAAGTTTGCACAAGTTAATATGGTAAATGAAGAATACATTTCCAAGATTTCTGTGTGCACGAATAAGAAAATGGAGATCAAACTGCTTAGATATTACTAAAAACCATTAAACAGACTATGTAACCTCCTTGCTGGAAACAAACAAGATGTTATTTAAGCTGTAAAATGGATATTTACTTGCGAAACTAAGATGTTACAAGCATGAGCAACCAAGAGTAAGATCTCAACACGTTGATCTCTTAAATAGTTGGTTCAAAAAGCAGCATAAAAAACTGACAGCTTTCCTCTCCTAGCCATTGCTAGTCAAAGACGAAATAATGATGCACACACCACAATTGGAAGAGCCATCACATTTTCTAGTGGCCTTCCTAGATCATGGAGATGCAAACAACTTTGCAAATCACAGACAGGTGATCAAAACCTTTACAACCAGAGTAGACTCCGCTAAAGTCTATCCATTTCGAACAAATGTTGCTTGCAAATTACATTTGCCAGTGCTTTGCATATAGTTTTCTCAAGGAACATCATGCTTCAAAGTGATATCCATTTGCAACCATCAATTGAGCAGTAATACAGGGCACTTGTTCAACACCGATCCGACGAAACAGAGCTGAGCTCTCGAGGGAACCCTGAGCTTTAGATCCTCGGCAGCCCTCCACACCCTCCTCGAGGTCTCCCGCCACCCCTTGCACACCCGCGCCACCGCGAGCAGCTCCGCCGGCGGCAGCCTCCTCAGGACCTCCCATAAGCACCTCGCAGGCAGCCCGCCAGCGTCCGCATCCCCGTCCACGAAATCCCGATCCCGCTCGTCGAGATCCGGCTCGACCTCGTCGAAGTCCTCCTCCTCCTCGTCGGCTCGGACGTCGAGGTCGTTGAAGGAGAGCGCGCAGCGGAGGTGCGAGATCGGGTGGCGCGATAGGAGGGGCGGTGGCGGCTGGGGAGGGCGGGCGGCTGGGGAGGGCGGGCGGCGGAGGAGAGCGAGGACGGCGCGAGGGCGACGTCGGACGTGGAGGAGGCGGCGGCGGAGGAGGAGGAGGAGTCGGCGGCGGGGGAGGGAGAGGAGCCGGCGTGGCAGGAGTGGCCCTTCTTGGGGAGGCCGCAGCGGCCGCAGTTGTAGCTGCCGCGCTTCTTGCCGCGCTTGGCGGCGGCGTCGTCGTCGTCGGAGGGGGCGGCGGGGGAGTCGGAGGGGGGGAGGTGGGGCTGGCGGAGGAGCGGCGGAAGAGGCTAGAGAGAGAGAAAGAGGGAGAGAAGTTAGAGAGAGAGAGAGAGAGAAAGAGGGAGAGTGAGGGAGCGCGGTGGTGGTGGGGGAATAAAAAGAGCGAGCGAAGGGGAGACGATGGCGCGAGCGGGGGAGGCGAGTTCGCGCCTTCGAGTTTCAAAGATTTTTTAATTATTATTATTAAAAAAATAAAAATAAATAAATAATTAGTGTTTTTTTCGTCGTGAGAAGAGGTGGAGGAGCGTTGGGACGTGGTGGAATTACGGAAATGGGAACACGCGTGGGTTCCTGAAAATTTTTGAAAAAAGAGGAAAAAAACGTGCGTTTGTCGTTGTTGTTGCTGTTGTTGTTATCTGAAAAGGCAGGCGACGAAAAGGGAGAGTCAGATCTAGTCCCTGGACACAGGTTGGATTGTGTTTTAGATATTATTAACTTTCTAAATTCAATTGGGTCCGACAAAAAAAAATATTAATTGGGTTGGGCCGTCGGAACAGGTTCTTCATTTTATGAAACTTCGAACCTACTCTACATTAGGGGTGAGCATGATTTTAGGTAAAACCTGAAATCGGAGAACCAAACCGGTGGAAACTTGTTTGGTTCCAGGTTCCTAGGTATGCAGGGTAGGTTTCAGAATCCAAAAATTTGGAAACTTATTTCGACGAGTAAGTTTCAAGTTCTAAGTATATGGAATCCGGAACACATTTTTTTTTTCAATTCTAAATGCACCATAATTTTCATTGAATCATTAATGAAAAGAAAATTATCCACTGCAATAATAACAAGTTGCATATTTAGCTTAATAAAATATATTGTTCATTCAGTTGCTTGGTTCCCCTGAAAAAGGTTATTCTCTTAAAAAAATATTTTACCTAAATCAGACAATAAAAGTTTTCAATTGCATCAATAAGAAAGTCATTATTCACTTAAAACACGTATATATCAAGGAATAAGTTCAATGTTTAGTGCGAGAAGCACCAAATGAACTTGTTGACATGATTGATTATTGTTCTCCATTCGCAGTTTCATCATCAATAGATACATTTAAGCAATTTGGGTCCTCTTCAATATTGTCTTCCAATAAAATATGAGTAAATTGAGTATAATGCATTCATCAACCACAATATTCAATCTTTGAGTAAATTTTCGTAAATTTGTACCAAAAATCAAAGTCGAAAAATTCACAATCATGAGGATTATTCGGGGAAATAAAGTTAATAATTGTTGGAATAAGTTTAGAAGAAGACAGACATGAAGGAAACCTTGCAATGAATGGGTGTGGAAGATGAGGCTAGAGTGAAAAAAATTATTTGAAAGGAATGTGAGTAGTTTTGTCTTTTAATATAATATAAAGCAAAAGAAAAAGAAGAAAAAATGCAAGAAATAATCTTAAATTAAAAGTGAGATTTGCAAAGAATAATGTAGTCAGTTCAATGTGATGGAGAATGCTAGAAACCAATTACAGAGAGAGAGTTTGCGCGTGTCACCGAACAATTTTTCCCTCACATGGCAAAGAAAGTTAGGATGTTATTATGCGATAGCAAGTTTCATGTGAGAACGGTATTTGCCTCAATTTGAAACCCAAAATCCATTGATCTACTCTTTCTTAAGAAAAAATTACTAAATAGTTTGTTAAATTTCTACAAAAGAAAACTTGTGCATTTTAACTTATCGAAAAGCTATTCTATTACGTCGCAACACGAGAAAAACTCGTATATCATACAATGAAGTACAAATTCACTATATTGATAACAAAACCCAATGATATTGCACAACTAAAATACAAAATAATTCTACGAGTTTATATTGAAACTTGTACCTGAAAACTATAAAACAGCAAGTAATTACTATATTCTTGTACATTTTTGGCACAAATAATTATCCGAAAGGACTGTCTGCAGTGTAGTATGCACAAACAAAAGTTATAATGAGAATATGATATAATTATGACTTCATATCTCGAAGCTTATCATATACTCTCAAGTTCTAACGGTTCCATTGATTCCACACATTTCTATGGGTTCTTATGCACACCCTTAGTAGCGGCTCCGATATAATCACGTCCCCAATCCATCCAAACCCTTATAAACTTATAATAGGATTTCAAGCTACAACCCGGCTTTGCGATCTCATTTTAAAAAAAAATTGAATCTACCGTTGCTTTTCTAACTTATATCACTACAAAACAAAGTAGGTTTTAGTGACCAATTTTGCCACGAAAAAAATGGAAAAATTCGTCGCTAAACGAATTTGCGACGAAAAAAATTTCGTCGCCAATTCGGCGTCGCAAAATTTAATTTTTCGTCGCTAAATTGCAACGAAATATATTCGTGGCAAAATTCATCGCTAATTATTCGTGGCAAAGTTTGTCGCTAATTATTCGTGGCAAAATTCGTCGCTGATTTTTTGTGGCAAAATTCATCGCTAATTTTTCGTGGCAAAATTTGTTGCTAATTATTTGGGGCAAAATTTGTTGCTAATTAGCCACAAACTATATTCGTGGCAAAATTCGTCGCTAATTTACCACGAAAATTTTTTACTTTTGCCACGAACATTGTTCCGAAACAAATTTAGCGACGAATTTGAATCCGTTGCTAATTAGCGACGAAAATAAAATAGTCGGGAACGTGCCGTGAATTTTATAGTTCATCGCTAATTTCGGCGCTAATTTGCGATGAATTTAGTGACGAAAATAAACTTTTGCCGCACATTCGCAAATATTTTTATAGTTCGTCGCTAATTCCGTAGCTAATTAGCGACGGATTCAAATTCGTCGCTAATTTGCGACGGAATTAGCGATGAATTTGAATCTGTCGCTAATTAGCGACGAACTGTAAAAATGATTGGGAATGTGCAACGAAAGTTTATTTCGTCGCTAAATTCCTCGCTAATTAGCGATGAACTATAAAAATAGTCGAAAACGTCCCGCCAAAGTTATTTTCGTTGCTAATTCCGTCGCAAATTAGCGACGATTTTTTTTCCGTCACAAATTCTGTCGCTAATCAGCGACAAAATTTTTTTTCGTCGCAAATTAGCGATAAATTTTTTTTCCGTCACTAATTAGCGACGAATTTTTTTTCCGTCGCAAATTAGAGATGAAATTTTTTTCCGGTCGCAAATTAGCGACGAATTTGTTTTCCGTCGCTAATTAGCGACGAATTTTTTTTTTTCGCTAATTAGCGACAAATTTTCTTTTCGTCGTAAATTCCGTCGGAAATTAGCGCTTTCCGTGGCTAAATCCTTGTTTTTTTGTAGTGTATGCTTTAAACTCGAATGCGGATAGATTTAGGTTGCGCATTATGAATGTATACATTATGAATTATGTAGTGAGAGTCTAACTGAATGAAATTGTATAATCTTTTTTCTAATAGGTCATTTAGTCAACTTCAATCAAACGCCAATATGAAATAACTATGAAGCGAAGAGAAATGACTTTAATACAAGTTCAGTCGTTGTAGAATTCACTTTGTTAATTCATTTCAAGGACAACTGTATTCTTAATTCTGTCTGGTTGAAAATAACAACACACATACTGTATAAAGTTAAATTGAGTGCACAAGATGTATGTACTTTTTTACATAAATATCCATCATCGCGAAACAAAATATGCTAATTTTTCTTCGAGATCACAATGTATGTTCATATAGCACATTGTAATATATTGTGTCGTGTTTAGTCGAGAATTGTCAAATATATGTAAGTATGTAATTGTTGGTTAATTAAATAAATAAGAAGAAAAAATTTACGGGAAAAGGAAGATATATATAGTCATTTGTTAATTTCAAATTTATTAGGTGTCAAACATTTTAAAATGCAGTAGTTTGTCTATCAGTTTTCTTTGCACCAAAAAAGCCAAAAAGTACATTTTGAGTGTCCATAGCCAGGTAATCTAGCTCCAAACGTCCCGAACGGGAAAGCTGTGTGGCCAAACCTCATTCCGATATGTGTGGAATGGGAAATCAGATCTGTCAGTTTAAGGCATGTTGCCAGATCTAGAAATAACAAAACCAATATTGAATTAATACAACTCATCGATGGCAATTTCCGGACCAAGGACGATCGATCGTGCGGATCATGATCCTAACAACACTGGTATTAATGTACTAGTGCTTTTATTATGTATATATGCAGTCAGTGGCAAAATATAAGTTTATTTGGCCATGTGAACATGGCAGGCGAAGTTCGTAAAAGAGAGGTCACATCGACATAATTCCTTTTAAGATATCAAGATGTTCTTTTGATCTATTTTTTTTTATGTGCCATCTTAATTTGTAAATTTAATAAGCTTAATTCAGTGATGACTTAACTGACAAATTTTCATGAAATCTATTCTTGGTGGACGCAAATGGCCAGGCCAAACTCGCTTGGGGGTGCGAAGGGGATCTCACCTAGCCAGACGAACTTGTACGATCTAGTATTTTCTCTTAGAATTTCAGTATGAATATTATTTCAGAATATGCAAGAGATATCCAGAGGTTTTGATAACTCTCTCTTGTCATTGTACTTTGAGACGTAGATCTTTGCTCGTCATTCACCCATGAACATATGCCTTCAGCAGAATTACATAAATTTCTTGTGTTGTCTCTTGGCTTCTGCTTTTCAGGCTTTTTGATAGCACAAGGTTTTATTTCAGAGACTGAGTTTGGTGATAGCCGTATGTTGGGGAAGTTCGAATTGCTATTTGTCCTGAGTTAACATGGCACATGGTTTGTACCGTGTTATGATTTTAATCAACCATCTTTTGTTAAAGGATAGCATCAGGGACCATGCGCATGTTAACGTTGTTACGTCAAGATGCGAATTATTTATGTGTTGACCTTGGAGCTCAAATTGTGTGCGCTTAAGGATGGAATCAGGGAGCATGATGCGCATGTTAACATTGTTACGCCAAGATGTGCATTATTTATATGTTGAACTCGGGGCTCTAACCATGGACGTGTTAACGTTGTTGCCAGATTTGAAAATTTCCTTTCTCTCTTTATTTTAGTATTATTTTTCTTCAAAGAAAGGAAATATTTAGAGCGGCTAACCATGTGCATTTAGTCTCCTTACTTACAAATGATACAGGATACCCGCCCTTAGCTTAGTAATTACAAGTAGTGTTGTTCGACGTCAACGCTTTAGCTTTTCGGGAGAAGTAAAAGTCGCATAACTCCTTTTTTGCTTTCTTCGAAACTTTTGCTGGCAAATGATCTCACATCACCGATGGCACCCGAACAAGGGGCTCTTTCTGTTTTTGGCCCCCTAAATTGAGCGACCATAAGTTTTATTTTTTTGTTCGAGAGCGAACATAAGTTTGAGAAAGGCTATTTGCATTAACTCTGGTATTCTTCCCTATATTATTGAAGATGGTGTGGACGAGGACTTGGACTCAGAAACTGATGTTTCACAAATCGTTCAATCACCAACTTCTCAAGCTGAACCAGTGCCAAGTATGCCATGGCTAAGTGAGCCATTCCTTTTTTGTTAACTAAATAGAATTTGTCTTAAGTTCTAATAAGTTGATACACAATTATCACTCTACCAAGATAAATGTATCAATGATATGCCCAAAAATTTTCATTATCACAGGACAACAAAAAAAAAAAGTGGAGATGGTCACTGTTGAAAAATTATTTCGAAAACCGACAAGATCGTGTAATGCGAAATCACTAGAGAAATAAGTATGGAACAATAAAGGACACGAGAGATTTACATGGTTCAGTCCAAGTGTTGATACCTACTCCACGAGAAGAGCCCTCAGTAAATATTCCACTAATAATCAGAGAATCAGAGTTACAATCGTTCACATGTTCGAGTATTTTCGATACTTAGATTAAGCCCAAACTCACGGTGTTTATAAATAAAACAATTCAATTGGATGTAAAGCTCAAATCACAAATTACCGTGTACGGCTCAACCAAGAGCCGTCTGTATGCTTCTTTCTTTCTTTTTCCCTTCGTGCGGATTGACAAACTACGGCCTTGACACAAAAGAACATATTTATATGGCCTTTTCACGGTCGAACCCTCGTGCTCCTAAAAGACCAGTCAACAACTTTCCTAATTAAACTCAACGCACGGCCAAACCAGTAAATTATTTTGTTGACGCCGAATCTGGATTTATATACATATCCAACGAACAAAAAACAATTCGCAATCCAACATTATATTCTAAAGAAGGCATCATCAAATGAAAATCCAACTCGGTCTTTTCTTTTACACCTCATTCATTACGAATCTATCTACATCCTCCAATCGGGTCAAGTTTCATAAATGATCAAAACTCGAAACATAATTTAACAATTCTCAATTTTAGCTTGACGTTGAAGTCAATTAATAGTGCTCATCATTTATACCTGTTCTCCCAACACCCCGATAGGCGCTCATTATCTACATATGCCAATTGAGTTTCGCCAATGAAATGAGCATAGTCATCATGTCTGCGGGGTTCTCAACGGTTGTCGCGACCCTCCGGAACGGCATGGACCATCTAGAGTTTGGCTAATGGATTATTAAGCTTACACCAAACTCGAGCTCTCCATTAACATGTAAGGTGATCACGCGGATGTGCAACCAATGAAATGAACACTCAATAATCAAAACAAATAAAATTGCAAGGAATAAAGTGAAAATAAAAATAAATAAATACAATCACGGTTATAAAAGGTTGCTCTTGCGTAGATTACAATCTCTCTTAATCTTCACCAAGCAATCGTAAATGAAGACAAATGAACTTAACTTCTTTATAAGAATTTATACAAGAATCTCATTCGTCCACAGCTATATTTGGCATATCTTGTGAATATTTCGATACTCATGTCACGTACATGTTGGACACTTCTACCTACAAAAAGAGAAGAAATAAAAAAGAAAAAATCACTCATTACAATGAAAGAGATTTGGATAAGAAACAGAAGAACAAAGGAAATAACAAGAAAATCAATAAATAATCAATTGACCTTCTCTCGGATTGCAGAGTACTGAGGTACATCACACAATATATTTTCGCCTTTGCCATGTTGATATCGACAAAAGGATTGAACTTTGATCAGATCGGTGATTTACCAAAAAATAACCAAAATAAAATTTGATGTCAAAATAAATTTTTGGTTGACCACTTCCCAAACAAAGTATATCTCTATTCACTTTGCTTGAATAGAGACTTTCTTTTGCTTTTGTGAATAATCAATATGATGGAAATTATCCATATTTATAGCATGTGATTCACTCGTTACGATAACAAGAATAGTGCCGCTAAACAATAGGCCAACCTAATCATGATTAAAAAAGGGTTGGATTAGTTGCTAATCATGCAATGTCAAATATTTGGTTGAGTTTTAATTCATGTTGATCCTCCTAATTAAGTGCTTGCTAAGTTAGTGAATATAAGCAAGCAATCATAATTCCGTTTAATGTTTCTGCATTTTATCAGTCGTAAGTAAGGGTGAGCAGTTCCAGATTCCTTACAGGTTTCACATGGAACCTGAAACCTACCCTCGGGTACAGGTTTCCCATTTTTTGAAACCTAGAATCTATCCGGCGAAACCTGGAACCTACCCTGTCACAGGTTCCAGGGTAAGTTCCAGGATCTAACAGGTTTTTTTTATTTATTGCATTTTTAGTTAAACAAAATATAAAAGAACGCAACAATACTAAACAAGCTTATCATTCATCAAAGAGAATACAAAAGACTAGTTTTCCTGGCATTACAGTTCAAATAAATATAACTAAAATGAGAAGTCATTGCGTGAATTGATACTAGGGATGAGCAGTTCCATGTTCCGTATAGGTTTCACCCATGATGATAGGTTCCTCATTTTTTGGAACTTAGAACCTATCCTATCACATGTTCGAAAGTCAGTTCCAAAGTCTACTCAGGCTCCACCTGTATTATTTATTGAATAATTGTGATGAATTATCACCTTTAATAACCACCACTTACTGCTATGATCCACTAACCACAACTTATATTTAGACACACGAAATATATGAAACATTAACAAGTCATAAAATGAAAGCTTGGACTAATAGTTCCAGAGCATACACTTATTATCTAATGCCATGAAACACCGTAGGATCACGAGAAGACAGGTTTAGGTTCCATGTTCTAAGTTCCACCTACCTGGAATCTGGAACCTACCCATCGAAACAGGCTCCCCAATTATTGAAACCTAGACCTACCCTGCATACCTTAAAACCTGGAACCTACAAGTTCCCATTGGTCAGATTCCCAGGTTCTAGGGTAGAACCTGGAACCATGCTCACCCCTAGTTGTGAGTGACGTAAGTGCACAAAAACTCGCTCCATTCCAATTTTGACCTGTAATAGGCATGTCAAAATTGAAAAAAAGTAAAAGGAAAAAAAAAAGAAAAGAAAGGAAAGAAAATTTTAAAAATCAATAAAAATTTGAGAAAATTTAAAAAAAAATATGCAAAACTTGTCTACGTCAGTGCCAGCCATCCCCGGTCATGCGACGTGGGACAGCTAGCTTCCACGTCAACGATTTCTGGCCAAAATTAGCCAGAATGACTAAATTAGCAACTTGTCAAATGTTTATGATTAAATTGGCGCAATCGAAAGGTTTAGATTTGAATTTGCCACCGAACAATAGATTTAGGACTTTTTTTGACTATTTTGCTCCAATTTTCCTCTCTTGATCTTTCCAAAATGACCATGAATTTTAAGGCCAATATAATGTATCCATTTCTTGGTAATTTTTGCTCCCACGGGTATTTTCTAGGAGGAGATAAGGGCACAAACACGTATGAGAAAATTGAAAAGAAAAAAATTACATGATTTGTTTATTTAGATGAATATTATAATTCAAAATGTAGCAGTGATTTAGGGAGTACGATCGGACTTGTGTTGGCCCTTTCAAATTGCATTTTTTCCCCATTAATAAGTCATTTTGTGCAAAAGTTTGAGGATAAGAGATTGTTTGAATTTGCTTTAAAATGTAGAGATATAATAAAATAAATTAATTTAAGCCCTCTCTGAAAAAAAAAATTTAGGTGATGCAGTCATAATTGATAAAAGGAAAAAGTGACGAACAAACTCACAATTTGCTTCGTCACTTTGAAACATTTTTATTGTAGATCCACTAAATTTCTCCAGGCCCATGGCCTGAAGATTTGGATCGGAGCCCATTGACCCAAATCGTCGCCATAAACCTCAGGAAAACCTCGGATGACTGACGAACACCTTTTGAAGCAACGTATGATCAATCCCGGCCGAAGCAAGGCAAAGCAATTACATGCTGTCGCGACACTCTTTTTCCGTTGGGGGAAAAAGAAATGGGTTTAGGTGGTATTGCCCAAAAAGGTGGACCGATGGCCCATCGATCTAGGCGCAAACTCTCCCCCAAGTTCATACCCCACACGACATCGGATTTCGTTTTAAATTCTCAACAACCTAAGTATTTTGAGAAGTCACCACTAGCCTAGTGGGGTCGGCTAAAAACCAATTAAGACGTGGGAGTATCGTCTTGATTCCTACGCAACCAAAGATTCTAGGGTCGGGGACTTATTTACGCTAACATTTCTATTAGCACCCTTTCAGTACCTCACTTGAAAGTGCGTTATCTAAGTGGCCGTGCGATCTTGATTACCAATCATAGTCTTAATGTATCAAAGCCGCCAAATGTCAATGCAAATGTTTTTGTAGGGTTGTTTTCTCCAATATCTAGACTAGTCCTAACCTAATCTAGGAACGAAATTAACACTCAATTAATTGAAAAGTAGCGCGATAAGTAAACAAACAAGGAGTTGAAATGACTTGAAAGTAATGCGGGAAAGGAAAACCCAATACGAGTCGAGCAAAGAATATTACATGGCCTTGTTATTACACCCCGGGACAGGACCCCTGTGAGTGAAATGGGAATTTATATATGCATGAAATTGCTCTAAATGCATGTAAATACGAAAGAGAATTCTAATATACAAAAAAAATAGATTATTTACAAAAATGGTTATAAAATTAAATAGCACTAAATTAGGAAAATGACTTTAGAAAATTAGGGAAAATTTTAAAAAGTCATTTTGCCCCAACTTTAGCATTAATCTACATTTTTAATTTTTTTGGAAAATTTCATGATTTTTTCATTTTTATAATTACATTTTTTTTAAATAAAAAAAATCAACTAAACCGATATATGCTTGATTTACGTGAATATGGACCAACCGAGCACATGAAAATCAAAATAACCAAGCTCGAATCGACTGTATCAAGATCGGAACATGGTTTGGGCATTTCGACAAATATTTGGTGTGCATTTAAGCCACTCGAACAGCTTCATCAAGCCATATTCGTGGTCTTCGATCTCAACCCATGAGCATTTATAAGAGGAACTAAAGCATCGAGGTTATAATATTACATGCATAGAACAGAATTAGCTATAAATTAGATCTTAAAACACAAAACAACACAACTGAAATTAGCCCCAAATATGTAGGTCTGACCTGTTTTGCAAAATCTGGGTTCGAACCCAGGCCCCAGATTCAATCCCCGACACTTATCACCTGCGAGACATACGGGAAAATCCACTCGATCCTAATGAAAATATGTAACACGAGCTTTCAATTTTGATGAATAACTCAGAGATTGATCAACTACGCACATCAAACTAATCTCTCAAAGAAACCTTCGTGCATGATCTGCGCTAGCCAGCCATGTACCAATGTGGATCGGCTCAACTTTTGTTCGAGTTCTAAGCCATCTCAGGGTTTACACGACGGTTTAAGGACCAAATCAAGCTAACATATACATCATTTGGACTCATGAATAACATTCATCAAGCTCATGAAGACAAATAATGCATACAAAGGGACCCACCCATCGATGGCCGCGTTGATTTGCGCTCAGTTCCTTTCACGAGAGGTCCTGGGTTCAAACTCGCCCATCAGTGATTTAAGTGGGGGGTCGTGGCGGTGGGATGCTGCGCTAGCCCCCCCTCGAGGACTAGTCGGGTATCACCACTGGTTTGAGCCCTAACTCGCCGGCCGCGCGGACACCTCGGTTATCAAAAAAAAAAATGCATACAAAGGGGGTAGCCAGTCGAACATGTGGGGGCTCTTGAAGAGATTTCAACACTAACAAAAATTTCAGCATAAGAAATCAGTTTTTTGAGCTGGTTTCCTCTCGATTTTCCATGGTCAGAACATAGTCCAAATTGAACAAAAATACATCTAGGGTCCTTACCTTGCTTCGTAGTTTCTTTTTGAGGTGGCTCTCAGCCGGGGAAGCCAAGAAATTATCCTCCGGAGGCTTCAACACTTTAAAAATTTCTGGGCTTCTATCCTGACCCGCGAACGGGGTGATTGTCGAGGGGCTTTTGGGTGCCTTCCCGACATTCATTTGGGACGTGCAACCTTTGGTTGGAAAGTTCTTTGAATGGAGTTTCATTCTCTAGTTGAAGCTTTGGCTAATTTTGGCTTGAAGTTCGCGAAAATCTCATTTTTCTCTTAAAGGGTCAGTCTGGAATTTTTGGGCTGATCTTCTCTTCGAGTTACTTCTGGGGGTGTCTTTTGGGAACGACCGTGAACTCCCCTCCCCCTCTCGTCTCGACCCTTTTTTATCCCTCCAAAGAACGTGCTTCAGAGAGCTTATCCACTGAATCCAGCAAGATTTTTGGTCGGTCATTGCCCACCTACCAAGCCTGCAAACTGAGCTTCTTCACCAACGCTCTGACTTGGCCAAATTTTGTCGACTTTTGCAGCTGTTGAGGTGCTGCATGAAAACCATTCCGGTTCTGTCCAGAACTGGTATTTTGTTCCCAGAATCAGTTTTGGACCAGAAACCCGTTTGGTAACGCAATTTCATTTTTCTATTTCCGGGACAAGTTTGCTTCCAAAACTGATTCTGAAACCAGAAATGAGAACCAAAAAAAAGTTGGTTTTTCATTTCTGGAACAAAAGTGAGAACCATTTCTGAGGAATTCATTTTCTTCAACACACATATTCATATGGAAGTCACGATCTTTGAGGTGAGAAAAAAAATAAAAAAATCAAAAATTTCAAAACTTAACAGAATGGTTTAAAATGCGTGGCTACCCACTTTCAATGAAATTTAAATTTTTTAGGTACGAAAAAATAAAAAAATAAAAAAAAAAAAAATTTCAAAATTTCACAAAATGACTTAGAAAACCTATGGCCACCCACTTTGAGCAAAATTTAATTTTTTTAGTTGCCAAAAAAAATAAAAAATTCTAAAATTTAAAAACTTCACAGAATATCTTAGAATACTGTGGCCACCGAATTTGAATAAATTTTATTTTTTTAGGTGCAAAAAAATAAAAAAACAAAAAATCAAAAATTTCAAAACTTCACAGAATGGTTTATAATACTTGTGGCCATCCACTTTGAGTGAAATTTAAATTTTTTTAGGTGCCGAAAAAAATAAAAAAAATAAAAAATTTCAAAACTTCACAGAATAGCTTAAAATACCTGCGGCCACCCACTTTGAGTGAAATTTAAATTTTTTTATATGCCAAAAAATTAAAAATAAGCAAAAAAGTAAAAATTTCAAAACTTTACAGAATGGCTTAAAATACCTGTGGCCACCCACTTTGAGCGAAATTTTATTTTTTTAGGTGCCGAAAAAAATAAAAAAAAAGAAAAAAATAAAAAATTTCAAAACTTCACAAAATGGCTTAGAATACATGTGTCCATCCACTTTAAGCGAAATTTAAATTTTTTTAGGTGCCGAAAAAAATAAAAAAATAAAAAATAAAAAACTTCACATAATTGCTTAGAATACCTGTGGCCACCCATTTTGAGTGAAATTTAATTTTTTTAGGTGTCGAAAAAAAAATAAAAATAAGCAAAAAAGAAAAATTTTCAAAACTTCACAGAGTGGCTTAGAATACATGTGGCCATCCACTTTGAGTGAAATTTAATTTTCTTTAGGAACAAAAAAAATAAAAAAAAAATAAAAAATACCATTTGGGCATCTAAAAAAAATTAAATTTTACTCAAAGTGGGTGGCTAGAGGTATTGTAAGTCATTCTATGAAGTTTTGAAATTTTTGATTTTTTATGTTTTTTTTCACCTAAAAAAATTTAAATTTCACTCAAAGTGGATGGCCACATGTATTCTAAGTCATTCCGTGAAGTTTTGAAATTTTTGATTTTTGCTTTTTTTCACCTCCAAAAATTAAAATTTCACTCAAAGTGGGTGGCCACGGTATTCTAAGCCATTCTCAGAAAGTTTTGAAATTTTTGAGTTTTTGAATTTTTTGGGCACCTTAAAAATTTAAATTTCACTCAAAGTGAGTGGCCACATGTATTCTAAACTATTCTGTGAAGTTTTGAAATTTTTGATTTTTTGATTTTTTTTGGGCACCTAAAAAAATTTAAATTTCACTAAAAGTGGGTGGCCACAGGTATTCTAAGCAATTCTGTGAAGTTTTGAAATTTTTGATTTCTTGATTTTTTTTGAAAAAATTCAACAAATTTCCTATTTTTCCGAAATCTAAATTTTTTTTTATTTTCTCGACATTTTGATGATTTTTTCTGGAATTTTTCAATTTTTTGGGATTTTCTGAATTTTTTTAAAGATTTTTATGAATTTTTTGGATTTTTTATTCCATTTCTAAAAAAATGGATTTTTGTTCCTGGAAATAGAATTTTCTGTTGTTTATCAAACGGGTTTTTATTTCAGGAAATAGAAATTTTGTGCTGTTATCAAAAGGGTTTCTGTTCTAGAAATAGAAATTTTTTGTCATTATCAAACGGGTTTTTTTTCTCAGAAACTCATCCAGGAACCAGAAATAGAAAAATCTATTTCTGGTTCAGGAACTCATTCTGGAACAGAATGGTTATCATTCGCTACCTGAATGAGCAGATTTGGCTGGGATTTTCACGTGCCTTCAGCAGTTTATCCCTGGCCAATTTTTGTCCATTTGCACTCTCAATTATGGTCTTCCACCTCAGCGAGAGATGAGGCTGATCGAGTGGCTGAGTAGGATATGGTGGGGCCACAAATTTGCCTACTCAGCAGCTTCGAATTAAGACCAAATTGTGGACCGGGTTTTGGAAGCTGATTTAAGTGCTTTAATCCATCAATTTGGTCGGAATTTTTTATCAGTCTGAAAGCTGAAGCATAGGAAAGTCCCTCAAAGTTAGCCATTTTCCTGCCCGAGAATGCCCAATTTGAGTCAATTTAGTCCCTTTGGCTCGATTTGATCAATTAGATCTTGCTCAAGTTCAATTTCAAGCTTAATTAGGGGTAAAAATGATGATTATGATGGTTTAAGGGCTTGGGCAATTTTTTATTATTATTTTATTTTTTTGTAAAGTAGACTTCAAGAAAAATAATTCCATATTAAATGCCTAGGTAAAATTCTTGCATGAAATCATTTTGTGGAAAGACAAGTTTCAATTTTTCGAAAATAATTTTTGAGCAAAAATTTAGGTGTCAACACACACGCAATGGCCCAGCCGCAGCACGAGCAGCTTTTCAAGAAGCTGTGGACCGACACCTTCGACGGCTGTGCGTGCTTCCAAATTGAGCGATGCGAGATGGGCGTCAGAGGAGGCTCGTCCTCACCTCGAGCTTCATTGGGAAAGAAGCCAACGTCTTCCTCGTTGACCATGCTTGGACTTTCCGGCTCTCCAATGCGTACAAGCAGGTTCTCGATTTTCTGTCTATTTACTTTTTTGAAATAGTGGAAATGGGCATCGGGTTTTTAAGTCTATGCAATGACAAAGCTAGTGTTTTCACTGTTAAATTGTGATTGAGAGTGTAAATTGAACTTAGTGGAAGGTTGATAAGACTTTTAGAATATGTGTGGGTCACAAGTTGGAAGTTGGTATGATTTTGCGACATTCCTTTCTGAAAGGCATAATAGGTGGGCCACCCAAGATGGGCCAAACCCGGCCCATGAACCACAAAACCCACAAGGTGGTTATTTGCCTTTTACTATAAATAGTTAACTCCCGAAAGAAAACGAACGTGATTTTTCATATACACAAATAAGACACCTCTTCGAAAGAACGTTTTCTTCGGTTTTCCTTCGAAACACTAGTGGTTACTAAAGATAATCGAGGATTGCTCTCAAGTGTGTAAAGTGACATTTAATCTGTGGAAATACCGGATATGTTTGTTATGTGAAATGCCTGTACGATCGGTGATAAAAGTTGATTATTGGGCACGTTTTCCGCGTTATTCGAATGTGTTTCGAATATGTTGCTTGAGGAATGTGTTTCCCAACATTGGTATCAGAGCCCGCTTACTTATTTCCTGATCATGCATGTGAATGCCCTCTGAAATTGAAGTGTATACTGCCTGTTTTTGTTTCGATCTCGTTTTTTGGCCCGTTTTCTTCGCATCGACATACTATTCGTGCATGTTTCGATTTGTTCCTTTCGACAAAACTTGATTTTGATTAGATAGACATAAAGTACTTGTCGAGACGAAAAAAATGAGGGGCGGCGCATCACCGGAGGAGGCTGCACACTCCCTCATGCGTGGCCGTGGCGAAGCAGCGCGTCGAACACCGTTAACTGCCGATGCTGACGTCAACAACGCGCTGATCCGGGTTGACCCGAATCCTAACCCGACCGACCCATTGACCCGACCCGTTGACCGTTGACTCGTTGGCTGTTAACCGATTGGACCGGTTAGTTCAGTTAGACCAGTAATCTGGACTGGTTTAGACCGATCAGAATGCCTCCAGCGCCTTTTTTGGCCCATACGAGCTCATTTGAACTCTAATTGGGGCATTCTTGGTATCGACGTGTTCGTATTGGCATGCACTACATTATGGTATGTTCGTATGACATGCTTGTTTCACTTATGAATGTGAAAATGCACAATGAACCCTATGTATGCGTATTTTAGGATATATCCTTTGGCATTTTCTCTAGTATTTCTCTATGTTTTTCGAAATAAAGTGCTGGGTCACATGTATATGAATAAGCATTCCCTATCTTAATGTATCATGGATTATGAGTAATACTTTTGTTCTGCATTCGTTGCAGGAACAATGGTACATACAATACGCACTCCGATAATCTCAAGAACGACGACTCAAAAGAAGAGGCTTGAGAAACTTAAAATCAAGTTAGCTCTTTATCGATGGGACGCTGGAGATGACATGATGACGTACATCATCAAGGTTAATAAAATGATACAAGATATCATTTGGAACAGTTTCATAATGCTAGAATATGAGATGTTCAGAGTCCTAAAATGCACTATTCCTAAGGAGTTAGGAAGAATGGTTGATAAGGTTAGGGTAACCTTAAAGGGTCCAAGTTATAAGACGTTTGTGGAGAATTTTCTAAAAGAGTACATAAGGGTCGGGGCAAGGAGAACGTCAACCCTTGCATTAAATGGGTTTCGGCACAAACCGTGGCTCGAATCTAGGGGTTTTTGGGAGCCTCTATTTTGGTGCCAAAGAAAATGAAATTTCCTAAGGAATTCCATGAGTCTTTTCCTGTCTATGTGCTGCATAGGTACACTTGATGTCGTTTCTTTATGAAATGGAGTCACTTGTGTATATGTTTCAAGTTGATATTTCATGTTCTTGAATATTTGTCAATATGTTATGAAATATTTGGTTATGAAAATTTGTGGCTTTATATGTTTTGTTATGAGTGGGGAGTTCTTAAAAGTTTGTATAGCTTTTAAAAAACTAATTTTTTTTTACATAAATGATTATGTTAATGATAAATTCAAATTATGATTCTTAGACGATAATTAGGAACATAGTGACCTATCGACTTTAAGACATTTTATGAAACTATTCATTAATGTGATTACTTTTTTATTTATGATGCTGATAAAGCATTAAGATAGGCATTAATAATTCGTGTATATATGTCTGAAATGTTCAGATACAATGGCTTCAGCAACTAAGAACATGGTGGGTTGAACTTAATAAGGGAGAGAAATTGAATGGCGGCAATTATGAGATTTGGAATCTCAAAATTCAATATATACTGGAAGAGCAAGAAGCACTTGATGCTCTTAACTAGGTTATAGAAGAACCTGACGATGGGCCTACTGCCCAACACAAAAGGGATAAAGATACCTTTGCTAAGTGGAAAAGAAAGAACTCTTTTACTTGTATTACGTTACTACGCAGCATAAATAATGATATCATGCGAGAGTTCGGACGTTTTGAAAACGCTAAAGACATGTGGACCGCACTGGCAGCAAGGTTTGGTCGAACTTCTGTGACCAAATTGAGACAACTTACTATTTGTTTTGACTCATACAAGATGCATCATGAAAAGACCATGAAACAACATTTGAGACAGAAGTCAAACATGATAAGTGAGCTGAAGGATGCTGACCACATACTCACTGATAAACAACAAGTACAGGTAGTAATCCGTTCCTTACCTCAAAGTTGTGAGCATATGAAGATCTACTTGACCCATAATGAGGATATCAAGACCTTTGAGGATGCTATGCGGCATCTTGAGTTGGAAGAGGACTGCCTCTCGGCGGCTAAGCCAGAAATCGACATTTACTTTGTTGGTTCTAGCTCACATGAAGTTTCTAGCTCCAAGCGGAAGCATCCTGGTGGGTTAAAGAAGTGAAAAGGCAAGGAAGCAAGTCCTTCAGGCAAGAAACCAAGGTTCAACTAATGGGATAAAGGAAAGCGTCCTTTCAAGAAGAACATTTCAATGATGAAATGTTACAACTATGGCAAAAAGGGTCACTTTGCTTGCAACTGTAGTGAGCCAAAGAAGGTAGAAACCCTTAGTATTCTTGAAAGTACTACTTATATGTCTAGTTCAGTCTTTCTAACTCAATCTAATCCTTTATGGACTGTAGACTCGGGAGCCACAGACCATGTAGCGAAGGACAGAGAAGCCTTCGTGGAGTTCCAACGAGTTCCACAAGTAACGAAGTGGATATATGTGTGGGGAACAATTCCAAAGTGGAAGTCAAAGGCATTGACACCTATCAATTGCTCATGTGTGGTGGACACACATTGTTCCTACATAATATTTATTTGCTCTAGAAATTCGTTGAAACTTAGTTTCAGTGTTGGTTTTAGTAAGACTTGGTTTTAATGTAAACTTCCATAACAGTGGTGTAGACTTGTCTTTAGGAACAAGTTATTATGGTTCTGCGTATTTTCTTGATGATTTCATTGTATTGGATGTTAATTATTATGAAGTTCATGTTAGTTATTCCTTATTTACATCCTCTGATTCTTATGAGAATGATGTGAATGTATGGCATGCTAGACTTGGTCATATTGGCCAACAAAGAATGAATAGATTGGCCAAAGAGGTCTTATTGGGTAATATTAAAAAGTTTGATTTGCCCATATGCGAGCATTGCCTAGAATGAAAAACAACACGGAAACCATTTCGAAAAGGAACAAGAGCTGAGTTTCTTTTGCAATTAATCCATACGAATATCTTTGGTCCAATGAATGTAAGAGTAAGGCACGGGGCTGTTTATTTCATCACATTTATTGATGATCATACTCGATTCGGACATGTCGATTTGATTTCTTATAAATGCGAGGCATTAAGTTGCTTTAAAAGATTTATGAGTTTAGTGGAAAATCAATTAGACAGAAAAATAAAAGCATTAAGATCCGATCGGGGTCGAGAATATCTATCTGATTAGTTCAGAAATTTATGTGATGAAAAGGAAATAGAAAGTCTATTCCACACACTCCTCAACAAAATGGTGTTGCAGAAAGGAGAAACAGAACATTAATGAAAATGGTTAGGTCAATGATGGCACAAGCTAATTTACCTATCACTTTTTGGGGTGATGCTTTATTAACTACTGCCTCCATACTTAACCATGTGCTTTCTAAATAAATTACTTCTACTCCATATGAGTTAAGGACAGGCAGAAAGCTTGATTTAAGCTATCTAAAACCATGGGGTTGTGTTACCTATACTCATAAGTCCTATCACAAGTATGAAAAATTGGGCCCAAGAGACAAAAAGAGTATTTTCATAAAATACTCAAAGCACTCAAAAGGGTATATATTCATAGGTGAGCAAGAAAGCGGAACTATAACTGAATTCGAAACACGGGATGTCACATTCTTAGAGAATGAATTTCCTAAAAAGGGCAAAATATGTGGAGTTACTCACTATACGAATTTATGGATTGTGATAGTGAAGTTAGTGGGAGCATTGTGACAAGTGGGGAGTTGAGTGCAAACCAGTCTCAATTGCAACCACTTGATGAGACGACACCACCATTATCTAATCCGAGTGGGTATGCAATTGAGCATGGTGAATCATCAGAAGTACAGCTTCCCATACGACAATCAAGTCATAATCGCATTACCCGTCAACGTTTTGACATCGAAGGAGAAGCTTTGATGATCAATCCACATGATAAAGATGAGTCAAGGAATGTAAATGAGGCTATAACTTTCATGATCACCCCATAGGATGAAGATGAACCGAATAATGTGAATGAGGCTTTAATATGCCCTGATAAGGAAAAATGGATGCATACAATGGAAGAAGAAATGGAGTCATTAAGATCAAACCAAGTTTGGAAATTTGTTGATCTTCCAAAAGGACACAAAGCCATTGGGAACAAATAGGTTCTCAAAATAAAGCGTAAGGCTGATGGCTTAGTTGAGAGGTATAAGGCTCACCTTGTAGCGAAATGATATAATCAATAGGAAGGAGTTAACTTTGAAGAAACTTGTTCTCATATGGTTAAATTTACCTCAATTCGCTTTATTCTGGCAATAGTAGTTAGTTCGGATCTTGAATTACATCAAATAGATGTAAAGACTGCATTTCTCAAAGGAGAATTAGAGGAAGAAATTTATATGGAACAACCTGTTAGTTTCATTACAAAAGGCTAAGAGCAAAAGGTGTGTCGACTATTGAGGTCGATATATGGCCTTAAGCAGTCTTCGAGACAATGGTATATACGTTTCCACAATACTATAATGGCAAATGATTTTATAATGATTAGTAAAGACAATTGTGTATATATCAAAAGATCTAAAGATCAATTTGTGATCTTATCATTATATGTTTATGATATACTAATTGTCGGAAGCAGTATGAAGTTTGTTAATACGGTCAAGAATTGGTTATTTTCCAATTTTGATATGAAAGATAAGGGTGAAGTTGCATACATTCTTGGAATTAAAGTTTTAAGAGATCGTTCAAAGAAATCTTTATCTCTTTCACAAGAAACGTATGTGAATAAAACCTTTGAGCGATTTTGTATGCAAGACTGTTAATCAATAAATACTCTTATTGCAAAGGGCAAAGTATTGAGCGATAGAATGTGTCCTAAGACTCCTCAAGAAAAGGAGCAAATGGAACATGTTCCATATGCTAGTGCTGTCGGAAGCTTGATGTACGCTATAATGTGTATAAGACCTAATATTTGTTATGCAGTTGGAATGGTAAGTAGATACCAATCCAATCCAGGTTAAGCACATTGGATCGCCGTCAAAAGAATCCTGAGATTTCTAAAGAGAAGTGCCAACTATGTACTGACTTATCAAGGAAGTGATCTGCACCTTGAAGGCTAAATTGATGCTGACCGAGGAAGAGATTTAAAGGAAAGGAAATCTACCTCTGGATATGTGTTCTTACTGAATAATGTCGCAATATCTTGGAGCAGTAAGAAGTAACAGTGTGTAGCCTTATCCACAATAGAAGCCGAGTTCGTGGCTCTATCATCAACGACACAAGAAACTGTTTGGCTTGGAAGATTTTTTGATCACTTAGGTGTTGCTGAAAATGCTGCAAACCTAGTATTGGTCTATTGTAATAGCCAAGCAGCAATAGCGTACACTAAAGATACCGAGTACTATAAAAAGACCAAACATATAGATATCAAGTATAATTATGTCAAGGACATGGTTGCATGAAAGGAATTGAACATATCTATGCAAAGGATGATAGCAAATCCTATGACGAAACCGATTCCTAAAGAAGTTTTCCATGGTCATGCGAGATCTCTAGGACTGTGTAGAATATGATGTACTGAATATTGTAATTTTTCCTGGACGTTCACTATTAAAGAAGTTTGTTATTATCAATGCCTATGAGTATATATGACGTTTATGAATGTCGATGCCAAGTGCATTATATTGAAAAGGTATGTCGAACATATGAGAGATTAGCCCACTCACACAGGTAATCGCCTCTATTCACTGTGTGATGATTAGAGATGAGACAGTTTTAAGCTTATTATCTATGTGATAATTAAGAGCTCAAGCTTGAAGCATGGATGTTGCCTTAACAGAATGTTAAGATGAGGATATATAGTTTATTATGTTCGAAAGTGAAATAACCTACATATTTCACTTTACTTGTCTTTAATGCCAGATGTGAGTTCTAATAAATGCTTATAAATAGAGTAGATTTGTGAACTCAAGTTAGACATTGGGTATGTCTGAACTATCATTTGTACGGTATTGAGAGTAAAAAAATACATTTTATGGGAAAGGAGAGAATACCGTAATACGTATTTCATATTACGTATACATGAGATGACTGATAAGAGTTGGCAAAAGTTATGATCTCAACTTTTTAAGTCGTGTGAGATTCTTGAAGAAAATAGTTCCTCAACTGAGTGCCCTTACAACTCTTACTTATTTTCAAATTTTTTTTTCAGTGTTTGCTATCTTAGGGTGTTGTCGATGATCATGATAATTCGGTCTAATGGGGCATTTCTAGAAAAGCGAGCTGGATTGAAATGGAAAGGTTTAAGGAAAGAGGAAGATCAATTTGTTTATGATGTTATATTCTATTTTTGTATTCACAGGTCGGCCAATTATGATTTTGAGTAAATCATAATTGTGAATACAATATACGATATACTAAAAGAGATCAAGAGATATATAAATGTGACTGATTGATCTAGAGAACTGCATACTGATTCTACTTTGGATAAATATGTCCAATTTGAACTGTTATATATTCCTAACAGATGTATAGTAACGAGCTCTCAAAGTATGCTAGTCACACAAATTATTTGCCAATATGAACTTTGCAAAGAATAGAGTTGTGTTTAGCCCATCGTGGGCGAGTGGGAGATAAAAGGCATAATGGGTGGGCCACCCAAGATGGGCCAAACCCAGCCCATGAACCACAAGGTTCGTGAGGTGGTTATTTGCCTTTTACTATAAATAGTTGACTCCCAAAGGAAAACGAACGTGATTTTTCATATACACAAATAAGACACCTCTTCGAAAGAACGTCTTCTTCGGTTTTCCTTCGAAATACTAGTGGGTACTGAAGATAATAGAGGATCGCTCTCAAGTGTGCAAAGTGGCATTTAATCTATGGAAATACCGGGTATGTTCGTTATGTGATATGTATGTACAATCAATGATACAAGTTGATGATTATTGGGTACGTTTTCCGCGTTATTCGAATGTGTGTCGAATATGTCGACTGAGAAATGTGTTTCCCAACACTTTCCTTTTTATATTCAAATTAAGTAATAGTGGTAGTGTACAAGAGAATCATTTTCTAGGGTGATATGTTCTTTTTACCTATAAGATGCAGAGTAAGTTAATCCGCGAACTTTTTTATTGATTACATCACCTGTATATCCTGCCGGGTTTTCCTACTCTGAAACTTGGGTGAGAGAACCTCAGAACCCAGTAACTTGCCCAGAGAACTTGATTCTCTGGAAGCTTTGAGAGACTTCCGACTTGATGGAACTTGTATAGAAGATATTCCGGTCTCCGAAGATATGAAGCATCTGAAAACTCTCAGAGCCTGCAACTGTAAATCATTGGCACAAGTATCTAGTGAAATTGGTGATATAAAATCTCTAGAATATCTTTCGATGGATGGCTCTGAACTTACCACGCTCCCAGATTCGATTGAAAGGCCAGAAAAGTTGAAACAACTGTCTTTGAGGGATTGTTGGTTGATGTGGAAACTTCCAGACGCCATTGGAAAATTGACATCATTAGAGAAACTGGATCTCTCGAGTACAGGAATAGATAAATTACCACGTGCCATTGGTAATATGCAAATTTGAAGATGCTGAAAATGGACGGAAGTTTCATTAGAAAGTTCCCTCAATCTATTGGAACACTGAAGAAGCTTGAGGAGATTTATAAGTCACGCTGTAGGAGTTTGGAAAAAATTCCTGAGGAGATCGAAGGCTCGTCTCGTTTGAGAATTTGGTGTTGTCACATACCAATATTCGCAGCCTAGTAGAGAGCATCTCTAGGCTTTCCCATCTCCAAAACCTTGATTTATATGGCTGCGACAATCTTCATAAAGTTCCTCTGCTTCCCTCTAGTTTAGCTGCTTTGCGTCTCGCTTACGACTCAAGTAAATTGAAGTCTTTGGATATTTCTAATCTGACCAATCTCAAAGAGTTGCACCTTGCCAATTATTTGGAGGAGGCATCTGCCGGCCCAGACGGATATTTGATCGTGGAGCCGCTCAGCCTTTGTGGGATTGGCGAAGTGACAAAAGTTGAGACCTTGAAATTGTGCCTCTCGGACTTCACTACACTACCGGAAATGGGTGCTCTTTCACAGCTAAGGAAGCTTGGGAGAATTCAGCTAGTGAGTTGTTAAAGTCTTGAAGCTGTTTCCTTCATTAAATTCTCTTGAGGTGATTATTTTGCTTTTGTTCATTAACTCTTCTCAGAACCGACCACGAGGGAGCCTAGCTGAAAATGGAGTTTGAAAGTTTCAATTTTTCAATAGAGGGTAATTGTTTACGTGGGTGGATATTCCTGGCTCCCTTGGTGAAAGTGCAATAGTGATTCTGGAGTCACTCAGGAATCTTTCCCTACTTAATGGTGTTTGTGCAACCAAAATATTAGAAGCTGGGAAACATGTGATTGACTCGATCCTTTGAACCATGTCTTCCAAAATGGGAACCAGAAGAGCCCCTTGCAAATCAGGTTATCAATGCAATGTGAACATATAGACTTGCAGATGAGGAAAAGATTGATGAGACTCCTGCATGGTATGTGTGCTTTTTCGATGACCCAACCTTTACATGAAAATGAACTAGCTTATCTATATAAAATCGAGGTCGTCCTATGGCTCGTATGTCCCAATGAGACATCTTCAAATATCATTCCCGTGTCATGCACTTCATTTGATACTGCCTGAGAACATTTGACCATCTGAAAAGGCACATCTGTTTCAGCTTCGTTTTTATTGGTTAAACTTCTTTGAGGATTTTGTGCAGATATCAATAGCAGACATGACTAACAATATTATTCTGTAAACCCCATACAGTTTCTTTGCATTGCCAATTGCTATGCTTTGAGAATGGAATAGCATGTAGATCCGCCTATGGAGTACTTTATGGGGGATATTTGTCATCGTATGATGACAGTACAATCTCTCTAATGGATAGGTATGTGATGGACCCCATTTATCTACATGCTGGAGGGAAACCTAGCATCAGCTGTGAGGTCAACTGCAACTATATACTCTTTAACTTTGCCTTTTAGGCATCATTCTGCTGGACAACTTTGCCTTCTATCTATAATGCAATGTTTGATTCTTATCTCAGGCCAATGATTGTAGTATTTGATTTATTGTCACATTCTGTTCATAGTTTCACAAGTTACAGAATTCATGTTTTTTTCCTCCAGCTAAACAAACTCGTGTCCTTAATCATTGATCAATTGTCCCAGGGCTTGTCCAATCTTTACATTGTCCGTATAGACGCCCATTCTTATGTTTCATCTAGCGAGGCGGTGGCAGAGTCATCTTTAAAATGGGTCTGCTCTATTTTTTCCTGCTATTCTCTCTTTTGGCAATCCAAAATGTTCAGCAAGGTGATGAGTGCACCTGTGCTTTCCTTTATAGGAACGGAGAGGAGAAACAGCGATCCGCCAGACTTACTACTTGGTGTCATACAACTGAAAATTACTTCATTAAAGTAAAAGCATCCTACTTATTGAGTAACAATTTTAATTGCTGCTTGTAGATTTATCGTTAATTTTTGTTTGTTCATCCAGGGATATGAGAAACTCCGTAAGGAATTGGAATCCAGAAGCTTAACTCCCCTATATGTGGTGTCTTCGATGACCAAAAGCCAGCTTGAAGTTGATGAAGGTCCTCTACGCATTTACACTAAAACACGTGAACCGAACAATGCACAACACTAAAACGGAACAGAACAATGTGATCGGTGAATGGAACAGTGCGAATTCGTAATCACTCCCCTAAATCATTAGCTATGTGAACTCGTATCTAGCTCCACTAACTAAAGAGAGCCAAGACAAAGACATCTGCTCCTCTGTAGCTCAGGGATCTTAGTCTATTGTAATCTTCTTGCACTGGCATCCAAAAGCATACGCAGCACACCAAAAACAATGCACCCAGCAAAATGATTACGCAAACAAACGGATTAAGCCCATTAAATGCAAGTACGATGGCCTTTGAAAGCTCTTAACAACGAAGTATCTCAGTCACAGGTTCACAGTGGTACCTTCAACTACTTCATTTGCGCTGAAGTTATAAAATACTGTTGGTATACTATCCTGATCAAATTACAGACAACCGGCAATATTTAGATGCACCAAAGCTGTAGGAAAAGTAAAAAGATGACAAATTGAATAAAGCAAAATACGATCCACCTCTTCTGACGAGCATGTATGATAAAGAACCCGAACTTGTAAAGGTAAGAAACGCGATTTTGAGGGGCTATAAAAATACTACTGGCCATGAAGCAAAAACTCTTCACAGGAATCTTGACGAGGCAAAAAAAAGGCACCAACTCTTGTAAGGGCATGACCAAAGAGCAAGAAAAACACCATAAAAGGGGGCTAAACCCAGAATCAGAAAAACACCAGACAGTACAAACAACCACGGATTTGGAACAATTTGAACTCAAAATCACTGGCCTAAGTTAAAACAAAGCTCGATTTGGATAAATCTTGGTCAAATAATCACGGATTTGACAAGGAAAATGAACGTAGAACCCTAATATTTGCCGAAATTGACTTCAGCAATCAAGAGATAGAGAAAAACAGCACCATTGTCGTCCACGTAAGCCATCCATACGACGTCTTTTTTTATCACTAAAGTCACGTGGAAGCCACATCAGCTCCGTTTGCTTTCCCTTGTCCACATAAGCAGACACGTAGGATTTTTAACGGCGGTATTTGACGGAACTGTGACGGAGGGTAGATGTGTCCCACGGATACAAGTTTAAGGGTTTTTGTGACAAAAAGGAAGTTTATGAGTAAATGTGAGGAAAAGTACCAAAAAAGTCCTAAATCTATTGCATTGATACCAATTCAGTTCTAAACCTTTCAATTTGACCAATTTAGTCATAAACCTTTTTACATTGGTACCAATTTAGTCCATCCGGCCAATATAGACTGGAAATCGCTGATGTGGACGCCAGCAGTCTTACATGGCACCGTCGATGCTGACATGGACAAATTTTATAATTTTATAATAATTTTTTTTTTATATTTTTTAATGTTTTTTTCTTTTTTCTTTTTCCAGAACTAGTCAACCACAGGCAAGAGCTGGCGACCCTCGCTTGGTCTGGATGAGCGCCCTCGCGCCCTCACCGGCCACGAGCGAGGGCCACCATGCCCTCACCGGCCATAAGCGAGGGCCGATGCCCTTGCTCAGATCCAGGCGAGGGCCAAAACCCTCGCCCGCCACAGGCGAGGGTGTTGGGCCCTCACCTAGATCCAGGAGAGGGCATCCTGGTCCTCTCTCGTGGCGAGCGAGGGCCGCAATGCCCTCACCTGGTTTAGGCGAGGGTGTCGCCGCCCTCGCCGGCCAACAAACGAGGGTTTTGGCCCTCGCTTGGATATGGTTGAGGGCCTGACGCCCTTGCCTATAGCCGGTAAGGGTGCGGTGGCCCACCAGTTCTGGAAATAGAAAAAAGAAAGGAAAAAAAAAGAGAAAAAATTAAAAAAGTCTGAAAAAATTATTAAAAAATTATAAAATTTGTCTACGTTAGTGTCGGCGATGCCACGTAGGACTGTCGGCATCCACGTCAGTAATTTCCAGCCTAAATTGGCCAGATAGATTAAATTGGTACCAATGTGAAAATGTTTAGGACTAAATTGGTTCAATTGAAAGGTTTATGACTGAATTGGTACCAATGCGATAGGTTTAGGACTTTCTTGGTACTTTTTCCAGTAAATGTGCCATAACGAGTATAGTTTAAAATTTTTTGTGACTTTTTCAAATAAAAAAATAGTAGAAACTATTGAGATGAGAGAAGTCAAGATTAAGCAAACAAGAAGTCACATAGCATTTATCTATTGAAGAGGACAAGACAATGAAGTAACCCAAATACATTTATGTCCCAACTATTTCGTTGAGCAAAGGTCAATATCGTCATGGGTGAACAATTGAATTGGATTTACCTCCCAACTATTTGATAGGTGCCTTCCCCATCGCTTAATTAAGACATTGACTTGGGCATCGAAATGGTCGAAGCCACCTATTGGCCAGGAAACTAGAAAAACTTCGATATCCTTGAATCATCTTCATCGTGCTCCCATGTTTGCAAATGATTAAGCGGGGGACGAACCATAAACAGCTTTGGTCGGATTAAAAACAAAATCCCACCTGAGAGAAACTAGAATAGGCAAGTTCAAAAAGAAGGGAACTTCAAATAGACGAAGTGGACAGAGATAGGGTAAAACCAATTTCCGAGTCACTCTGCAAATGCTAATTTTGCTCCCGAACAGATTTAGTTGAGCAATATCCAGCCAAAAAGGAACGGGTATCAAAATCACAAGCCTAGGAATCTTTTGAGATCAATTCGACAAATCAAAAAGCACAACGAAAGGGGCGTCGCTATTATTCAGACGATGTCAAGCTGGCATCAATGGGCTTTATATCCACTCATCAAATAAATTCGGTCATCCTAACCAATTTTCTCGGATATAGGACGCTAATGGCTATAAAATAAGGACTTATCTCTTGAGCTAGTTCTTCTTCGACTCGTTCATCGATACGAAAACAGCAGGAAATCCACGAACACCAATTAAAATTTTAAGGCGAAGAAACTGTGATACCTCGAGAAACGAGAGCATGCAATTGGAATTCGATATTCCTAATTAAATTTTTTCTAAATTAGTGAAAATGCGACTAATTATCAACTCAGTTTAATATTGTGTCCGCATTTGATTAGTCATGAGTGATGTAAGTGTGAAAAAACTCGCTCCATTCCAAATCTGACAGATAATGAAAAGGGTTGTGGTCTTGATTTATTATCATCGTTTTTATTGTTTAGAACTCCAAATTTGTCTAAGGTCAAGATAATGCGTCAATTTTGTCACGTATTGGTAATTTTTGCTCCCACCGGCGTCTTCTTGGAGGATATAAAAAAAGGGTTTCTCCCTCATTCCCTCGTTTCCGTTCTTGTATTATTAGTACATCGATGTTCCATAAGCAATATATATTCTTTTTAACACTAGCAAAAGGGCACACACAAATGAAAATGGAACAAAAAATTTATATGATTTGCTTACTTAGGGAAAAATCAAAATTCAAAATGTACCGGACATTGGGACTTGTGTTGGCCCTTTCAAATTGCATTTTTCCCATTATCGAGTGATAAGCCATTTTGTGCAAAAAATTGAGGTTAAAAGAATGTTTGAATTTTCTTTATAATGTTAAAAGATGAAAAAATAAATAATCTTAAGCTCTCTTTAAAATTTAAAATTTTAGGTGATGCAATCATAACAGATAAAAGAAAAAGGTGACAAATACAGTCTGTTTAAATTAATATTAAATTACAATCAAGGTTGCCTCTTGGAGGGGTGCTCCTCAACTGTTGCATTACTGCACATTCCTCAGCTCGTCGTGATCGTCGTCGTCGGGTTGTTACTGTGGCTCATTGGAGGTATGGAGCTAATTGTGTCCTCGGATTGGTGAAGATCTCTACTTTCCAAAGAAAGTTCTTCGAAATTGGTGATCCATCTGGAAAGTGGATTGGGTACTGATTTGGGTCCATTGAGAATTTGAAGACCGAAAATATTGTATATAGAAAACGCGATCTTTTGAGAAGTTATGAGAGTGTAATAAGCAGGGAGAAATGGATGAAGGTGAAAATAAGAGAAAGAATTCTTAAATTTATTTAACTTTTGTTACTTAAGAAATGTGGCCGAACGGTCACTGAACATGTGACCATTCGGCCACGTAATTTCTTTTTTAAAAAGATCACTGCCAAACGGTCACTAGGAGGCCCCTCAGGTAAGAAATATAACTCTTATAAAAGACAGCAAAATTAGTAATTGACAAGCTGCGGGAAAACTTTGACACTTAAAAGAATCAGGAGAAACTATTGAGAGAACAGAAGTGTTAGGATTGCAACAGTAGAAGCTGGATACCTTTCGCTCGGAGAGATCACCAAAAGAGAGCCTAAATCTGAGCCTGTTAATATATTTAGTTGGACCCATCTTCACTCACATGTGAGCTCCCCCTTAATTTAGGTATCCTTTTGCATCAAGATATGAATTCTTGCCACCGGGTCTTCATTGTTACACCACAATGCCTACTACCCGGAAATTATGTCTAATTTCATTCACCAAACACGGCTTTGATACCAATTTGTTAGGACCGCAATAGCAAAAGCCCGATAGCTTTCGCCCGGGGAGATCACCAAGAGAGAACCTAAGTCTAAGCCTTTTAATATATCTAGTTTGATCCATCTTTATCCAAAAACTTAAGCCAATGAGTTATTGACCAATTATGATATATTAATTGTTCTACATCACATTAATTATCCGATGTGGAATTTCTTTAACACAACTCACACGTGCATCCTAACAAGAAGTGATAATTAAGCAAATACCAATATATGGTCTCCATAGAAAGCTGAGCAAAAGGCACTGCATTAATCTTTTCAAAAGAACATGACAACGAAATGACCAAAATAAATGTATATCTCAACCACTTTGCTGAGCAATGGTCAATATCGTCCTGGGCCAACGGTTGAAGTGTATTAACATACCAACTACTTCGATGATTGCCCTCCCCATCGCTTAATAAAGACATTGATTTGTACGTTAAAATGGTCGAAGCCACTTATTGGCCTTCTGCTGATTTGATTACATCCCAACTACTTCGCTTTAATTAAGACATTGATTTATATCTCAACTATTTTGCTGAGCAAAGGTCAATATCGTCCTAAACGAACGGTTGAAGTGTATTTACATCCCAACTACTTTGGTTGCCTCCCCCATCACTTAATTAAGATATTGATTTGCACGTTAAAATGGTCAAAACCACTTAGGCTGCGTTTGGTCGTCAGGATTTTTGATCAGGATAGGATTGGATATGTTAGGATAAGAAATCCAGGGATTTGGCCATATCTTATCCATTGTTTGGTGAACTGCGAATTTAAAGTTGGATATTCTCATATCCTATCCTATCGTTTGGTAGAAACTGTATATCAATATAAAGAACTTCGTCATTTGATTACCGGTTAACAAAGAATGAAAATTATAAACCCAAACTACTGAAAAAAAATTGCAGAAGCAAGCTGTAGCATGGGTGAAGGAGTGCGTGAATGAAGGGGTAGGGTTTCTAAAAATTAGCTTTTATATGACGGATAAGAGAAATCCTATCCAACCTTATCCTACCCCCCCTCAGATTTTTTAATCCGGATTATATCCCTTCTATATCCGACATTATACTATCCGGGACACCTACCAAACACGGGATAGGATAAAACATATCATATCCCGAGTTTTATACGGACAACCAAACGCAGCCTTATTGGCTAGGAGGAACATTCGCGACGGGGATCATCAAATGCTCTTAGGACACTTATTTTCATGCAGCTACTCTGCCGTACTTTTGTTATGGGGTATCACATGCTGTAAGTGTACCTCGTATGAAACAAATTATGGGTGTTCCCTGGTTGCAAGGGTACCTCGTATTGAGGTGCTATTTGATGTTTATTTTTGTTGTCATGTTAAGGTGTGTCCGATCTACTTTTGCTATATATATATATTGCACGGTGAGAGAATTATGGGCGTCGCCCCTGAACCTGTCAATGCTCGATATGTGGCAAGAGACTCCCTCTATTCGCTGCCTAAGAAGATGATGATAGGCATGGCTTCTACATTTTTCGCCCCATTTTTCGTGTTAGCAGGGACGAGTTCAGGGTCCGGTCAAGGGAAATTTTGAAAAATGTCTCGTAGTTGGTAGGTTTCTATTAGCTGTTGATAAATTTCAAACAGTGTTGGTGAACGCACTACGAAAAACATGGATTTTGCCACGGAAATTTGCGACGAGAAATTTTTTGTCGCTAATTTGCGATGAAATTTGCGATAGATTTTTTTTTCCGTCCCAAATTAGCGACGAAAAACTTTCGTCGCTAATTTGCGACGGAATTTGCCACGAAATAAAAATTCGTCGCAAATCAGCGACGGAAAATAAATCCGTCGCTAATTTGCGACGGAATTAGAGACGGAAAATAAATCCGTCGCAAATTTGCGACGGAATTAGCTACGGATAAAAAATCCGTCGCAAATTTGCAACGGAAAAAAAAATCCGTCACAAATTTGCGATGGAAAAAAAAAATCCATCGCAATTGCAAATTTGCGACGGAAAAAAAAATCCTTCGCAATCGCAAATTTGCGACGGAAAAAAAAATCCGTCGCAATCGCAAATTTGCGACGGAAAAAAAAATCCGTCGCAAATTTGCGGCGGAAAAAAAATGCGACGGAAAAAAAAATCCGTCGCAAATTTGCGACGGAAAAAAAAATCCGTCGCAAATTTGCGACGGAGCTCTGAATTTAGTCCCCCGCCAATCTCTCAAATCTGCCCGCCCTCACCCCGGTTTTTCTCTCTCTCTCTGCTATTCCTCAGAACCACCCCCCCTCCGCCAAACACCTCTCCGTCGCTCCCTCCTCCCCTCTGCCAGCCATGATGGCCACCCTCACCGCCACCGCCGTTGCCTCCTCCTCCGTCGCCATCCTCCCGTTCCGCGCCCACAAGCCCTCCCGCGCGCCCCGCCGGGATCTGGTGCTCCGTCACCGAGGGCCCCACGATCTCCCAGCCGAACAGAGTTCGTCTCCCCGTCTCACCTCGAGCTCGCTCCCGCGGTCGTCACTGGTTTCGTACAGTGACTGTTCTTGATGTTGTCTTTGGTTTCGTGTGATCAGCATAGGGTGAGGTTGGGGAAGTACAAGAGGGATGCGGATTCGTTGCGGAGGGAGGGGGAGAATTCGCAGGACGTGTGGAGCCCTGATGCCAAATTGATTGTCGTTGTGGTGATTCTCTCTCTTTGACATTCGAGTTTTCATGGGTCGTAACTCGTAGGCTCCGAAGAAGGACAAAGCCCTGCCTCCCTCGTCCAAGCCTGCAAAATCCAGTGGTGGAAAGCAGAAGAAGGTATGACTCTCTCTCTCTCTCTCTCTCTCTCTCTCTCTCTCTCTCTCTCTCTCTCTCTCTCTCTCTCTCTGTGTTTGTCATGTTTAGTTGTTGAAAGTATTGGGATAACTGTGATTCCTTTTGTAGTTATTGAGGATGTTTTTCGATGATGTTACTCAAAATGAAGTGAGGATAGCAGATCTTTCCTGTTCGGCTACAATGGCCCTTGTAAGTTTTCAAATTTTTCCACTGCACATGTACGTTTTTATTAGGTACTTGGGGAGCGACTAATGAGTTATGTGGGTCTTAAGTTGAGCTATCGAAGAGTGTGTTGGGCAACTGGTAATTACTGATTGCTTGTACTGGCGAGTATTTTAGCGATTGGTGTCTGTTATTATAGGCAAAAATGAGATGGGAATATGTTCATGCTGCTTTTATTTGTTGTTTATGTCGGTTTAGTTGGGTCATGATGGGTTAGATTGTGTGATGGTGAGATGGAGCAAGGGAAAGCAGAAGGAGAAGGTGAACAACATGGTGCTGTTTGACCAGGTGACTTATGAGAATCTTCTGACCGAGGCGCCAAGTTTAAGCTCATCGCCCCGTCCATCCTCTCTGATCGCCTAAGGGTATGCCTTTCTGTTAATCTAAATAGTATTTATAATTGTCTATGTCTTGGTTTAGGCATCTACTTTTTCCCCTTTTCTGCTTACAAGATCCGTCATCTTGTTATTTCTTATATAATGTGATGGTAATTGCTATCACACTTGAACCCTTCTGGACATGTTTTGATGAAACCTTCTGTTGATGCACTTGGGTGAATTACGCACATGTATGTAACTGATAGGATGTTTTCAGCAGATCCTGCTCTGTTAATTCTAACAAATGCCTTAACTTGTTAGTTTTATATATTGTGGAGTTCTCAAGTAGAGTTCCGTCCAGTAAAATTCATTGGCATGGTTTCTTTAGGTATATCAAGTTAGGAGGATCTGAGTGTGGAAAGTTGCCTTGCAAATGATGATATAATTAGAACTCCCCGTCGGCTCACTTCTTGTGTGGAACAAATTGTTATTTTTCTTGGCCTTAAAAGCATGCATTCTTCATCAACAAATTTTATGATGGTGGGACATATTTATACTATGAATCATTCTGAGATTTATACCGTGAACCAGTTTCATCTGGATCATCTAAGCTGTCATATTTTCAAAGTGGTTATTACTCGCCATCCTTTACATTGAATTTTAGTAATTTAGAACCAAAAACTCTCATGGAATTAGCGTTAGCTGCATTTATAAATGATCGGTTGTGTTGCTTACGTGTGATCGAGTTTAAGATGACAACATTTAACTTACCTGCCTTAATTTAACATGTGGTCTGGTGGTTCTGTTGCATTCGGACTTATGGGTTTTTCATGTCCAGTGTTTTGCATAGAACGATTAGATACTTCAACGTGCTATAGCTAACATATTCATGTTCTCATCAATGAGAGGATCTTGCTGGTTGAGCTTCTCTTTCTACTAATTAGTTATCTCTTGGTTGTTTATAAACTTTTTCTTGTGCAGGTTAATGGATCACTTGCTCGGAAGGCAATAAGAGATCTCATGGCTAGAGGTTTCATCAGGATGGTCTCTGCTCATGCAAGCCAGCAGATCTACACCAGGGCGACAAATACATAAGTGTCTTCTCAAATGATTGCTCGAATGCAGGCTTTGGAGGACACCTATGAGAAAACTCTTCAGGATGAAACTAAAGAACTTGAACAACTCTTTAGCCGGAGGAATACTCTTATAGCTAAAAAGATGAGTACTCAAAAAAGATAAGGAACTTGGAACCGTTATCTTCTAATGCTTTTGAGACGTATGTTCCCTTGTCTAACTATGAAAATGTTTTGACTTGCTTTTGAGGCGTATGTTCCCTTTGCTACTGAATTTTAATTTGGTTTCCACTATTGAAGCTCATCATACCTCATTTTATATGTTTGAGATTATAGGTATAGACGGAGGAGCATCAAAAAGTTGTAGAAGATGCTTCACAGATGCAACGAGTAGCTCCGATAGTTTAGTCATGTAAACAAGAAAGCACTTGATCAGTACGTGAACTTCACATAGCAAAGGAAGTGAGCATCTCACATGGACCGTGTCTTTAGTTTTGTTCAGTATTTATATGATGGAGATTGTCGCTAAAAGTCGGATATTCTTTTTTGATTCATTTCTGTCGTCATTGTTTATTGTGCAAGATTATTTATTATGCAAGATTATTTATTCTCTCAATATGTGTACTATAAAGAAAAATATTTATGTCATTCTTGTGGAAAATGTAGATGAATGTATTTCATTTTCATATTATTATAATATTTTGATGTTATTAAGTGCTTAATCAATGTTAAATATAAATTTCAGAAATTAATTTTGCTTTTAATTAAGTTTAAAATCGAAAAATAAAATAAATGATTTTATCGTACAATCACAAATTATAAAAGTTCGTTACAAAAATAAAATTTCGTCGCTAATTTCGTCCCTAAACGATATTCGTCGCAGAGTTCGTCGCTAAAGAATTAATAAAAAATCATTGCTAAATTTGTTCATGAATAATGTTCATGGCAAAAGTCAAAATTTTTCGTGACAAATTTGCGACGAATTTTGCCACGAGTAAGTTCGTCGCAAATTACAAACAAAAAAAAATTCGTGCCAAATTAGCGACGAATTTTGCGACGGAAAAATAAATCCATCGCAAATTTGCGATGGAAAAATAAATCCATCGCAATTTTGCGACGGAAAATAAATCTAAAAATAAATCCGTCGCAAATTTGCGACGAAAAAATAAATCCGTCGCAAATTTGTGACGAATTATTTGCGACGAATTTTGCGACGAATTTCGCGACGAATTATTTGCGACCAATTTTGCGACGGATAAAGTTCGTGGCTAATTTTCGACGAATTTTGCGACAAATTATTTGCGACGAATTTTGCGACGGAAATTGAAATTTTCCATCGCAAAAATTTGCGACGACCTATTAGCGACGGAATTTTTTCCGTCGCTAATTTCGTCGCAAATTGAATTTGCGACGGATTTTGCCAAATTTTTCGTCGCAAAATTCGTCGCTAATCCCTTGTTTTTTTTGTAGTGACGGCTCTTTTGAGAGTTTGTCTTTTGGGAGGAATGGAGGGATGAATGTGTGGAGTTGGCCAATGAGGGGTTGTTCTTGGGATGGTGTGGATCTCGTTCTCGACGAAACATCCACGTCGACGTTTGGAATTTCCATGACCTTCGCCTCGGTAAAAATGTCCTCGAGATTATCATGCCCGATGAAGGTTCTCTCTCTCTCTCTCTACATATGGATAAACAAAATGCATTGGAAGAACGAGAAATTCGAGTCTGTTTGGACCGGTTCTATCGATACATCAAAACTAGGGACACCCGCGTGAGATTTTCCGGGAAATAATTTGCTAGTCTTGAAAAAATATGGAGATGATGACACGAATAAAACTTAAAGTTTGACTTGATGTGCAATGTGGTCATTGAAATTTTAATTTGTTCAATGTAGTCCGTGAATTTTAGCTCAATGTGTAATGTGGTCCATGAACTTTTGATTTGTTCAATGTGATTCTTGAAGTAAGATGCACTGTCTTACTTGAGAGGATAAGAAAATTTTATGCTTTATGTGAACCCGTAAGATTATTGTTTACGGCTACAAATTTGAGGTTTCTATTAAACCGGTGCTGCTCATTCTTGACATGTTGATGTTTTACTTTTCCCGTTGCGAAAGAAGATGATATGATAGAGCACCAAAATGGGGGTCCAGTTTAGGACTATGAGACAAGTTCTTTTTCTCCTGAGTCATGCCAGATCGTGACAGCATCTCATTCATGTCCGCAAAAGTCCTCCGGGATTAAGAGAAACTCATGCCCGAAATTATTGGTTGTGCATGAATCGACTGAAACCTAACTAGCGACTAGGCATCTACCATTCAAATGTGGATTTATTTCGGTGTCACGGATTCAATTTAATATCTCTATCTTCTTAAAGAATCAAAACAATTGAGGATCCTCGGTTTGATGTACGAAATCATATCAATGTGCCACGTGAAGTGGGAGCTAGACTCTTGGGTTTGGTGTGGCCGGGACGTCCTTGAGATTGAACCATGAATTTCAATTTGCTAGGCATAGATACCAATGAACGGACGTGGGGGATTTTAAAATGAGAACAACTGATGGGATAGGAATCCAACTATCGTAACGCAATGCCACACCTTTCTCCGTGCAAATCAGGGTGGAAACTTTTTGATTTTGTAGTGCGGTAGTGGCCAAAAGTCTCCCAACGGGAAAAAAAAAAATACAAAAGAGGAGAAGAGAAATGATCTTTCCCATGTTATTCAGAAAGTATGAATCCAATGGCAGTGAATATATCGTCATCATCTGTGAGAAATGGGAATATAAATCTGTTTATTGAATAAAGTTACGTGCAGAAAGTATAAATTATTTATTTATCATTATCTGAAACTTGCTTGTGCGAAGAAAATTTCGCATCATTCTTTTACAGAATAAAAGTCCATTTAAATAAGACTCATTTTACACGTGCTGTCATTGTAAAAAGTCTTCTTTACATATATAGTCTCAAAATGAAAAAATCTGTTGCTATAAATCAAAATCATATGTGTCATTTCATAAAACCTGCTTATATAAAGAAAATCTTACACATCCAGTGCATAGTGCACCGAATAAAATTGGGAAAATGACACAAATGGTACATGAACTTTCGCTCAATGTGCAATGTAGTCCATGAACTTTTAATTTATTCAGTGTGATCCTTGAACTTTAACACAATGTGCAATGTAGTCCATGAGCTTTTAATTTGTTCAATATAGTCCCTGAACTTTTGGTACATGTTTAATTTAATCCCTTGACTATTTGAAGATGTTCAATGCTGTCCTTGATCTTAAAAACAATGAAAGAACAATATTGAACATTTTCAAATAATTCAGGGACTACATTGAACATGTCCAAAAAGTCTAGGGATTATATTGAACAAATTAAAAATTTATGGACCATATTGAACATTGGGTTAAAATTCACGGATCATATTGAACAAATTAAGAATTTAGGGACCGTGTTACACAATGGACCAATGTTCGGGAATCGGTTGTGTCATTTTCTCAATAAAATTTTATGAAATATGTCGTTTGCAAAGCAGGGGATGGTGGAAGACAAGCAAAAATGATTATCTGAAATTACAAATGTGACCCCAAGTAACTAATTGATATAAAATATCTATATAATTCAAGAATCCAATTGATTTAAAAAAAAAATGATCACGAACGAAAGATAATTGGTAAAAGTTTAGCACCTTTGGTTTCATTATCCCGATTGCAAAACAAGTCCCCTGTAAAAATTAAATTGCCAAATGTAAGTACGAAAACAGGTTAAAGTTAGATTTTTAGGCCGTACCGGTTGATCTAAGTTATTCTTTAGGTATTCAAGCATAATTAGCAAAGACTGACAGAAAACTAAAGGAATTGGAGAATTTTTGATATTGTATTCGTATATTTCAGTATACATGTACATGACCTATTTATAGTGAAAGAATAAGAAAGATAAATGGGGAACAATATATAAAAGATTACAATTCCCTATTTATTAAAATCAATCATGGATTGACTAAATCAATTAGTCAATCAAGATCGGTGCCCAATATCAGAATCTTCAATCACATCTCCAACACTCCCCCTCAAGCTGGTGGCCTATATATGTCAAGGACACCCAGCTTGCTTAGTAGGTGTGTATGCTGTCTTCGACATAGTGGCTTAGTAAAGATGTCTGCAGGTTGTTCCATAGTTCCAATTCCTTTTGTTACAAGGATCCCTTCTCGAATCTTATCTCGGGTAAAGTGGCAATCAACTTCTATGTGTTTTGTTCTCTCATGAAAAACTGGATTTGCCGCTAGTTTGAGTGCGGCATCATTGTCACAAAACAGTTCACTTGGTCCATCGACTTGAATCCCAAGATCCGAGAGTAGTCCTCGTATCCAAACTATTTCGCAGACAGTTTTTGCCATGGCTCGATACTCTGATTCAGCTGATGATAATGATACAGTTGACTGTTTCTTCGTTTTCCACGATAATAAGGACTTACCCAATTTGATGCAAAAACCAGTGATGGATCTCCTAGTCATCGGGCAAGTAGCATAGTCTGTATCACAGTAAGCTGCCATTTTCATGTTGCAATCAGAAGACAAAAATATACCAAGTCCTGGGCATCCTTTTAAATACTTTACCACCTTCAGTGCTGCATTCATATGAGACTGTTTTGGATTATGCATGAATTGACTGAGTATTTGTACTGCATAACATATGTCAGGTCTTGTCATAGTGAGATATATCAGTTTCCCAACTAGCCGCTGATATCCCGATGGGTCCTTAAGTAATGGATCCTCTATAGAAGAAGATGAACCCATATCATACTCATGTGTTGTCAGTTTGGTATTCTGCTCAATTGGTATAACGGCTGGTTTACATCCTGAAAATCCTGCTTCAGAAACAATCTCCAAGATAAATTTTCGTTGACTAAGGTTGATACCTTTGTCGGATCGAGCGATCTCAATGCCAAGGAAATATTTTGGAGGTCCCAGATCTTTGATATGAAAAGCAGAATGTAGATACTCTTTGAATTTTGCAACATGAGAGTCATCATTTCCCATGATAAGTATGTCATCAACATATATCAGCAAATAAATTGATGAATTACCTGCAGTCCATGTGAATAGAGCATAATCATGTTTGGAATGTTGGAAACCTGCACTTGTTAGTGCAGCAGTGAATTTGGCATACCATTGCCTAGAAGCCTGTTTCAGCCCATACAGGGATTTACGGAGACGACATACTCGAGACTCCCCCTGTCTGCGTAAACCCTGTGGAAGCTCCATATAAATTTCTTCATCGAGATCCCCATGTAGAAAAGCATTGTGTACATCCATCTGATGTAATGACCAATTGTGAATGGCAGCAATTGATAAGAAGGAACGGACTGTTACTTCTTTTGCAACTGGAGAAAAAGTCTCATGATAATCAAACCCTTCTCGTTGTGTAAATCCTTTAGCAACTAAGCGAGCCTTATATCGCTCAACAGAGCCATCAGCTTTGAATTTGATTTTGTATACCCATTTACAGCCAATTGGTTTCCGATGTGATGGCAATGGAACGATATCCCAAGTGTGGTTTTCCATGAGGGCATTAAGTTCAGATGCCATTGCATTTTGCCATCGAGGGTCACATGCTGCTTCATTGTATGAAGATGGCTCATGTTCTTCTGAGATGCGACTAATGCAGCACATATGCTCCGGTGACAATTGACTAAATGAGACATATGAGGATATAGGATATTGTGTACCTGGAGAACTTAAAGTAGAACATATGTAGTCCTTTGTCCATGTAGGTGGACGAATGTGCCGTTTAGAGCGTCGAGGTTGCTCAATTTGGAGTTGTTCAGGTACTGGTGGAGACAATTCTTGTGTAGACTGTGGTGGAGATGACGACACTAGAGTTAAATCAATATCTGTAGATGATAATGCTGGTGATTCAACTGTGTGGCTTGGAGAATTCCTCATAACCTGTATAGGTGGTTCTGGTGGGACTAGAACATATTGAGGAATCATAGACAAGTCCTCATCTGATAAGAATTGATGCTGGTCGGATGATGACAAGGATGATTTAGATGAGGGTGTCATTTCTTGAAATGGAAATACATCTTCGTGGAATGTAACATCCCTGCTTATAAAGAAATGCCCTGTAGATAGTTCCATAACTCTGTATCCTTTCTGAAGAGGAGGATATCCCATGAAGATGCATTGAATGGCACGGGGATCCATTTTATTTCGAGGCCCCACAGTTGTTGCATAACATAAACAGCCAAAAACTCTGAGATGATTAATTTCTGGCTCTTTTCCATAAAGCATCTCAAAAGGTGTTCGGCCATCAAGAATTCGAGTCGGCATGCGGTTAATCAAATAGGCTGCCGTGACCACACAATCTCCCCAAAAAGTCTCAGGTATGGAAGCTTGGTATTTTAACCCTCGAGCTACTTCCAAGAGATGTCTATGCTTGCGTTCAACAACTCCATTTTGTTGTGGAGTGTAAGTGCAAGAACTTTCGTGAAGAATGCCATGAGAGGATAGAACAGATATGCAACCAGAAGTGAAGAATTCACGTCCATTATCTGTACGAATTCGTTGGACGGATTTATCAAACTGGTTGCTGACCAGAGAAATAAATTTTGACAGATGGGAAAAAGTTTGGCTCTTAGATTGCATAAGGAAAACCCAAGTAGCTCGGGTATAATCATCAACGACTGTGAGAAAGAAGCGAGATCCATCACGATTAGGGGTATGATAGGGACCCCAGATGTCCATATGAAGTAAAGAAAAAGGACTGTTTGCTCGAGATGTACTAATTGGAAAAGATGCTCGAGATTGTTTAGCCAAAGGACATATTGGACATTTTGGATGAGGGAAGCGTGCACTATGTCCCAAGCGTTGATGAAAAAGGAGATTTTTATTATGAGTGATTGCATTACAAGAAATGCTTTTATTTAATAAATTTAAATCTCCTGGGGAATTCTTCCAGAAATATAATCCTTGTGCAACACTACCCAAGCCCATTAGCTTCCCAGTCGAAAGGTCCTGAAAGAAGCAATTTTCCGAATTGAATATGACATAACAAGAATTGTCTTTACAGACTTTTGAGACGGAAAGGAGGTTGAATTCGAAATCGGGAATGTATAGAACATTTTTTAAGATAAAATTGGGACCAAGATGAACAGTGCCAATTTTAGTAACATAAGTAACATTCCCATTTGGAAGACGTACGGATACAGAAGATTGTGGATCATGAATGTGGGAAAATAACTTCTTATCACAAATTATGTGGTCACTGGCTCCTGAATCGATTATCCATGCATCAACTGAAATCGAATCTGTCTTGTAAAGAAACGTACCAGAGAAACTTGCATTTTTGTCGCTGGTCTTCAGTTGACTCAGAGCTTTCATAATATTCTGATATTGCTCTTGAGTAATTGTCTGATGTGTTCCATCAATTTTTTGTGCAAAGACCTGATAAGCAGAAATTTCCTTTTCCCTTTTTTCTTTATCATTTGGTCTCCCATGTAATTTCCAACATGTGTCAATGGTGTGGTGTGGGCGTTTGCAATATTCACAATATTTATTCTTGAATTTAGAATTTTGCCCACTAACCTTCCCAGACGACGTGGAATTTCGTAGGCCGTAGGATCCCTTATAGATTGGTGCCGACGTGGCCTGATGATGGCCATGGGATTCGGCTGAGCTGATGGATGAATATGGACCGTCTGATTCCATGCGTTGATCCAAGCCGTCCATTCGAGAAACCCTAGGGTGTCCTTGACTTTCCTTCCCCACCGCAGCCAGTCTTCTGTCTCCAGCGCTCCCGAAGGTTCTCTGTCCTCCAGTCGTCGTCTCCACCGTAACAAGGCCGGATGGTAAGGCGGCGAGGGCGATTCCTTCGGTCATCTTCGCATGCTCGCTTGCGGCCAGCCGCTGACTCTCCTCTTGGACAGCCAATTGGTAGATCCGGCCGAGTGTTGGTGGAGGTTCCATCGCAAGGATTTGTGACCGGAAAGACGAATACGACTCGTTGAGAATCAGTAAGAACCTTGTGGCTTTCTCTCTTTCCTTCATTTCTTTGTACTGTCGAAGCGTACTCTCGGGTCCCTCGAGCTGCTCCTCGGCTGCCTCGAGTTCGTTCCATAAGGCCGAGAGCCGGTTGAAGCAAGCGGTAACCGAGAGGTTCCCTTGCTTCAATTCCGACAAGGCCTGAGTTATGGTAAAAATCCTCGCCCGATCAAGTCGCCCGTACATCTCGCGGATGTTTTCCCATATTTTCTTTGCATCTTTAGTCGGTGGGAGGCCAGCCGCGACGTCGGGGGCTAGGCTGTTTCCGATCCAAGTGCGAACCAGTTGGTTGCACTTCCGCCAAAGTCTCTGAAGTCGTTCGTCGGCCGGAAATGGAACAACTCCGTCAATGAAGCCGTCCTTGTCTTTAGTGACAAGGGCTCGCCGGAAGTCCCGAGCCCAGGCGTTATAGTTCTCCGGTCCCGTAAGCTGCAAACCAATGAGCCGTAGCTCTGGTCCGTCCACCGGCGAGGTGTAAAGTGGATCGCCGGGCTCGGGGCGGCCGCCGCCGCCGACTGGAAACGCGTAAGGTAGGTATCCGGGTTGAAGAACCGGGTAGGGATTCGTCCCTTGACCCGGTGGGATGGATCCGGGTCTGTGACCCGTGTTTGTCCAACCCGATCCGTCATTTGGGTCTATCCCATCTCCACTGGGCAAAGTTCCGAGGCCTGGTACGCCTTCCTCTCCAGGTGGACCATGTTGATAAGGTGCAGCCCATGATTGTCCTGGCCCCGTAGCCCATTGACCTTGAACGGGATACCAGTGAATCGGAGGCCATTGGGATGGGGTGGAAACCTGAACTGGGCCAGAAGCCTGAACTGGAGCAGGAACAAATCCGGCTGACTGTTGAAGATTGTCATTGTGCGGAGACTGCCCATCTCGAAACGGATTAATTTGATCCGATATTGTTTGACTTTGAGGTGAGTTCAGCAATTCCTCGTTTGTATTTTGATTGTTTGACATGGTATCAAGAAACAAAAAATTTGAATTCCTACCGGTTGGCTGATTTGTTTTGCAAGGGTCGCAACAACAAAAGCAAGGATAGAACCGGAGGCAATTCCAGAATTGCGGAAGCTATGCCAGGAAAGAAGGCTCTGATACCATGACAGAAAACTAAAGGAATTGGAGAATTTTTGATATTGTATTGGTATATTTCAGTATACATGTACATGACCTATTTATAGTGAAAGAATAAGAAAGATAAATGGGAAACAATATATAAAAGATTACAATTCCCTATTTATTAAAATCAATCATGGATTGACTAAATCAATTAGTCAATCAAGATCGGTGCCCAATATCAGAATCTTCAATCACATCTCCAACAAAGACAGGAGCCGCCTTTTCTAACTATCCCCATTAAATTTCTCCTCGTTTGAAACCATCAGTAGTTCATTATTTTGGTGGTGCACCGTCTCTACATTATAGAGTAAATCCAATACCATTCTCAACTTTGGCCCGAAATTTCATAAAATATCCATTACCGAAAATTAATGAACAATAGCCCTGAGATTTAAACAATGGTAAATTACAAAAGATCCAAATAAAAATCATGTTACTACAAAAATCTCTACCATAGATATTAAATATAGACGGAAGCTTTTCCATCCTCCGACAATTTAAATTAAAATCAATGCTAAGCTCTGTCGCTCTTCTTCTTCTCGCTTCGATAACTTTTCCTTTTCCCATGTTTGGGCACATATGGGCTTGCGCCCTTTCCTTTGCTACTCTTATCCCCGGAACACCCTAGACACAAAACGAAAAGGACTGCCTGGTCCGAATTTGGTGGGCCGAAAATTATCCAATTCTCTCTCACCAAAAAATCACCCTCGAAGTTCATAAAAATTACTGAGGTGCAATCATGAAGAGGGGTGTTAGAACCGAATCGAATTGAATTTTTGTACATTTTTGGTTTAGTTTGGACTTCGGTTCAGATAATGAAAAAATAACTCTTTTTTTATTCTGGTTTGGATAGTTTCGATTTGTTTACCAAACTGAACTTAAAATCGTTCCTTCTTAATATTACAATTTACATGTTCTCTCTCCTTTTTTACTAAATCTCTTCTTAATATTACAAAAAAGAAAATCAAACCAAACCGAGTCTTCAATTCAGGTTATATTTGATTCGGGCGCAATTTTGTTCAAAGTTAATGCACATCCAAATAAGTCAATTCGGTTCAGATTTTCTGAAAATCCGTATCAAATCAAACCGTCAATACCCCTAGGGAGGGAGTCGCAAGGTCTTCAGTCACTCTCGCATCCCTTCCATGCCGATATCTCTCGTCTCTTCTCTCTTCCATAACTTTTCATGTTGAGCCACCCTATCAAGTATCAGCCAGGACGCGACCCAGCTTTCCTATCGAGGATGTAAGCAATGACGTCATACGATCTTTCGAGATAGAGCCAAGGATGTCGCATCCTTGGGTTCGGTGAGGACCTTTGGCAGTATCCTTTGACTTCAATGACATCTTTAAGTCAGCCCAATCTTGGGCCAAAAATGTATTGTACGAAAGACATCCTTGCGCCGCACGTGTACAATTAGAGAAGATAAGGTGCTCCAATAATGTCCTTTATAATTGCACATTTAAGACATGTCGCTGTCCCTTGATGCACGTGAAAAACGTTCCATCTTTTATTATTATTATTAAAATATAAATTAATTTCATTGATTAACTTTCCATCTAAATTTGTAACCTCCCCATTTTCCTTGCTTTTTTCAAAGATTACACAAATTTCATATTAAATTAATTATTTTTTTCTTTAAAAAATTGTGATGTTTAGCTTTTGAGAATACCAACATTAAGCTAGTGTTCTCGAATTGCATGTATCATTTGTACTTAATTTTCAAATAATTCTAACTAACAGAGTTGAGTTACATTGTGTAACTTTGATATTTTAAATCAATCGCTACGATTCTTATCTCCTCCTCCGTGGTTGGAGCACATCATGTCACGCCTCGAACCCTACGGCACGCGACAACCCTACCGAGGTCGATTCAGTGCAACGTCCCAGGACGCGTCACCGATCCAAAACCCAAAACAGAGAACAATGCACATGCGGAAGCAACATTATATCCGTACATAATAAAACAACATGACCAAGGATAACGATAAATACAATAAATACAACTTGCATTAATAACATGGATTTACAATATCCATTGACAGGCATATACACCAATCAAAAATGGGTCAATAACCACTAACTTCAAAAAGGGGGTATATGGTCTGGGCGGTCAGAAGCTAACTAAGAAGGGCTCCAGTCAAAAAGTGTCGGCCCTACTCTAGCTATGGTCAAAGGCTAAACCCTAGGGTACCCAATCCGGATCGAATCCCGAGGACTCGGATGAGTCATCAGACGACTCGGAGTCCATAGACTCCGGCTCGGACTCGACATCCACTGGCTCTTCCTCGGGGTCGCTCTCTGGTTCTGGCTCCACCTCCATCGGCTCCGGCTCGGGATCGGACTCCCACTCCATCGGCTCCTCCTCGGGATGGGAATCCATCTAAAAAATGATGGGCCGGGGGTCGGAGTCCTCCTCGGACACGGCCTTAGGGCTGGCTACCTCTCCATCAATATCCTGCGGGTCCCATTGGCTTACTCCGACGATCGGGACATCAAAGGTCCTAAGGGGTCCATAAACTCCAAACGGGTCCCGGAAGCACCAACCCAGATACTGGTGAGCCTGAAACTGTGACTCGCCTACGTTGACCCAAACAGTGGTAAAATGTCTAACATAAGTCTCCCCGTTCCCTACGGGGTACTCGATCATCGACCGCTTTATGCGGTACGGGATCCCAAAACGAACTGGTACTCCTGTCATCTCAAGGTCGGGTGTCTGAAAAGTTGGGGTTTAAAAAACAGTGAGAATAAATCTCAGCGAGTAGGCCCCCTAAACCTAAACTAGGCTAACATGCACCTCCAGACAAGTACTAAGCAAACACATAGTCCAGAACACAAATGACTTAGGCCCTCGGGCCCAAATCCAATACATAATTGACCCTACAGGTTATGCACATAATAATAGCAATAATGGCACAAAACCCAACCACGGCACGTACAAACATATTACTTGGCCACAAACACATGCTATGCACATGCGTAGTCATGCTAATGCATTCTTGCACATGTGCCATCACTATGCATATGCTCATATTCATTTCTGCACACTTGCACACGTGCCAACTTTCCATTTATCACCGACCCGCGTTAAACGCATCAGGTCTATCACTTTTTGATCGATCTCCGGCTCGCGTAAAATGCATCAGGTTGGCCATCTTCCGGTAGTCCGGGCATCGTCCCGCGTAAAACATATCAGGACGGGTTCAATACCCCGCGTAAAACGCATCGGGGCTTTACGTGATCACACGTACACATACCACCAATTATTATATGAACCCCGCGTAAGACGCATGAGGGTGATTTAGGTGATCACATGCTCAATGTCATTCGTGCACACTCGCATAATGCACATATTATGCCAATGCTCGATATGCACGTTCATGGTCATAACATCCAACACTCGGCATCCATAAAATTCACATTGAGCATTCAATTTCACATAGCCACATGCTCAACTTACACCACACATGTTCAATTTAATAAATCAATATGCCCAATTAGTCAATCCATTCAAATCAGCCACGGCTCTCCATTTAGTGCACAAAATCATACCATTAGTCATTGAAATTACACATGCCGATAGCCCATCTCTCATCTCATCAATCGGCCACATCAAGCACACAACATGGCATCACAATATTAATCACAAACTAAGCACAAATCAGCCACTACATAGGCTAATCAAGGCACACTTGGCAATTTGCAAATAAACCACAATTTAGTCGAATAAGTCCCAATAATCCCACAATGACCAGCCACTAATCAGTCCACTCTAGGCCACCAATTCACTCTCAAATCATCACATTAGGCCATTAAAAACTCCACAAAATCAGCCACTACTTAGCCCACACATTGCACCCATTCTAATCCGCATAATTGCCTAAATCAAGTCCATAATGAACAGCCTACAACCAGCCCATTCTAGGCCACCAAATCATATTTAAATCACCACACTAAGCCACCAAAATGGCCACAAAGTCAGCCCTAATCATTTGCCACTAATTAACCCCTAAACCTATCTAGAAATGCATAATAGCCTAATTAAGGTTTAGGGTTTGTACTCACTAGGTCTCAAGTTCCAAATGTGGGCTGATCGCGAGAGAAAACGGGCCGGACGACAGCTGGTTCAAGCCGGTTCAGCGGCGGTCCTCACGGCGGCGCTCAGCGGCGAACGGCGGGCTGGTGGCATTCCGGTCAAGGTGGGGCTGGTGGTGCCACGAAATGAAGAGAGAAGGAGAAGAAGAGATGGTCGGGTGAGGGTGGTGAACGGGCGACCTCGGCGAGCGGCACCGGCGGGTGGCGGCGGCGGTGCTCCGACGTGGCTGGCTCACATGGCCAAGGAGGAGAGGAAATAGAGAGAGTGAGGCGTGAGAGAGGGAGTGGCCGGTGGTGAAATGGTGAGAGTGAGAGGAGAGACAGATTGCAAGAGGTTTTTAGCAAAATTGGTGAGTGGGGGTGGTTCAACTAATCCACCAAAAATGACCATCATGTCCAATAATCAAGGGCTTGGATTGAATCTTGTTAAAATATCTAGGGGCAAATTAGTCTATCAATTTTGGCAATAATAGAGGCTGATTAGTCCAAACTAAATCCCAAAATTCGGAATCAAGGCTTATGGGTCCAGGGCAAAACGGTAATTTTCCGGTCCCGGACCGAAATTCCATTTTTCGATCATACCGATCCCAAACATGATTGGCCACACTAATACGACGCCGTCCTTGCAAAACAATCGCGTTCGTCCGTGAAATTCGACAATCAAGTCCGGATTCAATTCCACGATCAATTTCGCTCAAATGCGATTTTAGCGTCTTTCACTAACGGGCGGCTGTTTAGGGGTTACACGTATCGACTTAGGATTACTCGAGTCGTGACGGTCTCAATTTCCAAGAGAACGCGAGGATTTATCGCTAGTTTCGGGGGTCGCGATCGTTCGGAATAAGTTCAGGATTGTTTGCCACGCGTACTTTCGGTCGTGCGGAATCACACGAGATCCGATCGCACGTCGTTGGCCAAACCAAGTCCGTCACTCTCCTTGGATCGGCCCACGTTGGCCCAAAATATCTCCTCGTCGTTTCTCGAAATCGGACTCAATTCACGGTCGAGTTCTTAAGTCCACGTACCGTTTTCCTAGTTAGCCATTCCCTAATGGTCAGTATCCCGAGAATGATCAGTTTCGGGCGAGACTTACTAAAATGAAATGAGAAATAACATCTATTTCATTGATCACGAAAGTGGGTCGAATTCAGGATGTTACAACTCTTCCTTCCTTACAAAAAAATTTCGTCCTCGAAATTTACAATCCAAACCCGACTACTCAAACAAATGGGGGTGTTGACGTCGCATCACTTCTTCACTTTCCCAGGTGGCACCTTCTTTTCCATGATGTTCCCAGATCACTTTGACCATCGGGATCGTCTTGTTTCGTAGCACCTGATCTTTTTTGTCCTCAATCCTCACTGGCCTCTCCACGTACGACACCCTATCGTCCACGTCTATTTCTTCATATCTCAGCACGTGGGTCGCGTCCGGCTCGTACTTCCTCAGCATTGACACGTGGAATACGTTATGTACTTGGGACAAGTTTGGCGGCAAGGCGAGTCTATAGGCCAGATCTCCAATCTTCTCTAAAATCTTGAATGGGCTTATGTACCTCGGGCTTAGTTTTCCTTTCTTGTCAAACCAGGATAGTCCTTTCATTGGCGACACCTTAAGAAAAACATGGTCACCAGCCTGAAACTCCAAAGGTCGACGTCTCCGATTGGCATAACTTTTCTGGCGACTCTATGTGGTCCTTAATCTATCCCGAATAGTCTCGACTGCCTCAACTGTTTGTTGCACCAATTCTAGGCCCGATATACTTCGTTCTCCAACTTCATCCCAACACACGGGCGTCCTACAAGCTCTGCCATACAAGGCCTCAAACGGTGCCATCTGAATGCTCTGCTGATAGCTGTTATTGTAGGCGAACTTGACTAGGTGTAACTGCTCTTCCCATTTACCCGGAAAGTCCAACACACATGCACGCAACATGTCTTCCAAGGTCTGGATCGTCCTTTCCGACTGGCCATCCGTCTGTGGATGATAGGCCGTACTGAACTGAAGTTTCGTCCCTAAGGCCGTTTGTAGACTTTTCCAAAAATTGGCAGTAAATTTCGGATCACGGTCCGATGTGATCGTCACCGGTACTCCATGCAATCGGACTATCTGTTGCACATACAAATCTGCGTACCTTTCCAACTCAAAATCCTTTTGCACTGCCAGGAAGTGCGCCGACGTAGTTAGTCTGTCCATTATCACCCAAATATAATCGTGTCCTCTCTGGCTCCTTGGCAATCCCATAACAAAATTCATTGTGATATGCTCCCATTTCCATTCGGGGATTTCTAATGGTCGCAGCAGTCCTCCAGGCTTACAGTGTTGCGCCTTTACCTGCTGACAGGTCAGACATTTCGCCACGTGCTTGGCCATGTCCGTTTTCATACCGTTCCACCAGTAATGCTGACGCAAATTTTGGTACATCTTTGTGCTGCCCGGATGAATGCTGTAGTTGCTGCGGTGAGCTTCTGCCAATATCTCCTCCTTAAGTTCCGAATCATCGGGCACGCACAGTCGTCCACGGAACTTTAAAACCCCGTCCTCGGATACTTGGAAATCCGGTTTTCTCTTGGCGGCATCCATTTACACAATCTTCTAAATTTCTTGGTCCGTACACTGCAAAGCCTTAATCTTAATTTGAATTTCCGGTTCGATTCTCAATGCGGCTAGTAGATTCGACATCCGGCTTACCTCGAATTTAAATTCCGAATCTCTTAACCTTTCTAGTAATGTCCATTCCCTGACCATCATGTGCGCCATACTTGACTTCCGACTTAGCGCATCCGTTACTCGATTAGGCTTCCCGGGGTGATACAGGATGTCGCAGTCGTAGTCCTTGAGAAGTTCCATCCAGCGACGCTGCCTCATATTCAATTCCTTCTGCGAAAACAGATACTTGAGGCTATGATGATCCGTGTAAATGTGGAACTTTTCATCGCGCAAGTAATGCCTCCAAATTTTGAGGGCGAAGATGATCGCAGCCAATTTCAGGTCATGAGTCGGATAATTCATCTCGTGTGGCCTTAACTGACGCGACGCATACGCTACTATCCTTCCGTGTTGCATCAATACACATCCAAGCCCTCTCAACGATGCATCACTATAGACCTCAAATCCTCCTGGTCTGGACGGAATAGTCAATACCGGGGCAGTCGTCAGTCTATGCTTCAACTCCTGAAAACTCCTTTTACACTTATCGTCCCACTCGAACCTTGTTTCTTTCTTGAGCAACCGCGTCAACGGCATGGCGATTGATGAGAACCCTTCCACGAAACGTCGATAATACCCTGCCAAGCCTAAGAAATTTCGAATCTCTGTCACTGACGTCGGTCTTGACCACTTGGTCACTGCCTCAATCTTAGTCGGGTCCACGGAAATTCCATCTCCGGATATTAAATGTCCAAGAAATGCCACTCGATTGAGTTAGAACTCGCACTTACTGAACTTGGCATAAAGTGCGTGTTCTCTTAAAGTCCGTAGTACTTCAGTCAGATGCATCTCATGCTCTTCCGGGCTCTTTGAGTATACTAATATATCATCAATGAAGACTATGACGAATCGATCCAAAAAATCCTTAAATACCCGATTCATTAAGTCCATAAAGGCAGCAGGGGCATTCGTTAATTCGAAAGGCATCACTGTGAATTCATAATGCCCATATCTCGTCCGAAAAGCAGTCTTAGGTATATCCTCCTTTCTAATTCTCAATTGATGATACCCTGTCCGTAGATCGATCTTAGAGAATACTGAAGCTCCTTGCAACTGATCGAACAGGTCGTCAATCCTCGGCAGTGGGTACTTATTCTTGATGGTCACCTGGTTTAACTGCCGGTAATCAATACACAATCTCAACGTCCCCTCCTTCTTCCTTACAAACAATATCGACGCTCCCCATGGAGACGCACTTGGGCGGATAAAACCCTTGTCCAATAGTTCTTGCATCTAGACCTTTAATTCCTTTAGTTCCGACAGTGACATCCGGTACGGCACCTTCGAGATTGGCTCAGTCCCTGGGGTCAACTCGATCACAAATTCTACTTCTCTTTCTGGTGGCAAACCCGGCAATTCCTGAGGAAAGATTTTGGGAAAATTGCACACCACGGGTATCTCTTCCAATTTCGGCTCCGCAACTGTCGGATCAACCACATTCACCAAATACCCTTCACATCCCTCATCTAATAGCTTGGCGACCTCTAGGGATGAAATCCAAGGGATCGAGGTTCCTCCTCGGTTTCCCTGAAACTCAAATCTAGGATGTCCAATCGAATTGAATTGGATCACCTTATTGCTACAATCCAACACGGCTTTCTACTTAACCAGCCAATCCATTTCGATAATTACATCAAAATCAAACATGGTCAGAACTGTCAAATCTATCTTTTCCTCTCTACTCCCAATAACTATCTTACAGTTAGAACACCCGAACGAAACTAACACTTTATCATTCAGCGGGGTCGTCACACAAAGCATAATCTCAAGCAACATCGGTTCAATTCCAACCAATCTAACAAACTATTCTAATATAAATGAGTGGGTAGCCCCCCGATCAAACAAGGCATACGCAGCATGATCACATAGAGAAACCGTACCTATGACCACGCCTGGCGTGTCCTCAGCCTCCTTTCGCGCCATCGTATAAACCTGTCCTTGCGCTGGCGGTCTACCTTGAATAGCTGGTGGGGGATTCCCGGTCTGATTTCCAACTCGAGGCTGTTGTGGTTGCATCGGCGGTCCTGTTGGGCGCTGTTGGGGGCAATTCGTTATCTGGTGATCCAGACTTCCACACTTGAAACATGCCCCAAATCGGTTCTGCTGGTGGTTTGGCTTCCCGATATTCTTTCTGACGGGAGGGACAAATCGCCTATTTCCCGCCATCAGCTTCTTCCCGAAGTGGCGGTTGTCCTTAGCCAGGGCGAACCGCGACCCAGAAGCGGCAGCCCTATCCATTTGATCCCGCTTTATGGCTTGAGCTCGTTCATACATTTCCCCATAGTCCTTACTGTTGAGCGAAATCATCTGGCTTAGAAGATCCGGCTTCAGCCCATCCCGGAATCTTCGGACTTTATCCTGTGGGTCCTCAACCATCCTAGGCGCAAACTTCGACAGCTTTGCAAATTTCGCCTCATACTGATCCACGGTCATTTGTCCTTGACGGAATCTCATAAACTCTGCTAGTTTCCTTTCCCTAGCGTTCTCAGAGAAGTACTTCCCATAAAAGTTCTCAGTAAACACGGCCCAAGTCTGGGCGGTACCCTCGGGAAATACTCTTCCCCTGGTGGCCTTCCACCAATCATTGGCATTGTCTTGCAATTGATACACTGCTAATGTCACTTTCTCAGTCTCGGTGCACCCCAATACCTCAAAGGCCTTCTCCAGCTCTTCCACCCAACGCGGCGCGTCCTTGAGGTCACCTCTTCCATTGAACTTAGGTGACTTCAACTTCAGGAATTGTTCCACTAGTTGGTGCATCAGCCTATTTGCAACCACTGGGGCCTGTCCTTGGTTGGCTTGGTTACCATTAACAGCAGCAGTTGCTGCGGCCTCGGCAGCTTGGGCAATATTAGCAGTCCTTTCTTGCGCCTGCCTTCCCATCAAATTCCCCATTTCCTGTAACGTCTGAATAACTGCATCAAGCCTTCGGTCTCTTGCTTCTCGGCCCATGGCACTCGACTGTCCTCTTGTTCCCCTTCCTCTTCTCATCCTCACAGGTTATCCTCACTACTCGCCTACTTGCTATAATTCCATTCAGGAATTAGAGACCTAGGCCAAACTACACCAGTCTAAGGTCCTAGGCAAGAATCATAACAATCAATCACTCAGCAAGCAGTCAAACACAAGCAGCATGAATTCTCAACCAAAGAGATGTGCGTACTCACCTCGGGTCCTGCCGCACCTGCACTTTACGGTCAATTCAACAGTCACTCAATCAAGCAAGTCAAACAATCTGGAGGTACACTTAGTACACAAGTCTCCCTATTGGCTACCCATGGTCATCGTTCCTTATCACTTCAGGCTTCGACCGAGCTGGATCAAGCTGACCTTACTTTGATACCAAATCAACGGGGGATGTCACGCCCTGAACCCTACGGCACGCGATAACCCTACCGAGGTCGATTCAGTGCGACGTCCCAGGACGCGTCGCGGACCCAAAACCCAAAACAGAGAACAATGCACATGCGGAAGCAACATTATACCCGTACATAATAAAACAACATGACCAAAGATAACGATAAATACAATAAATACAACTTGTATTAATAACAGAGATTTACAATATCAATTGACAGGCATATATACCAACCAAAAATGGGTCAATAGCCACTAACTTCAAAAATGAGGTATTCGGCCTGGGCAGTCAGAAGCTAACTAAGAAGGGCTCCAGTCAAAAAGTGTCGGCCCTGCTCTAGCTATGGTCAAAGGCTAAACCCTAGGGTACCCAATCCGGATCGGATCCCAAGGACTCGGATGAGTCATCAGACGACTCGGACTCGGAGTCCATAGACTCCGGCTCGGACTCGACATCCACTGGCTCTTCCTCGGGGTCACTCTCCGGTTTTGGCTCCACCTCCATCGGCTCCGGCTCGGGATCGGACTCCCACTCCATCGGCTCCTCCTCGGGGTGGGAATCCATCTAAAAAATGATAGGCGGGGGGTCGGAGTCCTCCTCGGACACGACCTCAGGGTTGGCTACCTCTCCATCAATATCCTGCGGGTCCCATTGGCTTACTCCGACGATCGGGACATCAAAGGTCCTAAGGGGCCCATAAACTCCAAACGGGTCGCGGAAGCACCAACCCAGATACTGGTGAGCCTGAAACTGTGGCTCGCCTACGTCGACCCAAACAGTGGTAAAATGTCTAACATAAGTCTCCCCGTTCCCTACGGGGTACTCGATCACCGACCGCTTTATGCGGTACGGGATCCCAAAACGAACTGGTACTCCTGCCATCTCAAGGTCGGGTGTCTGAAAAGTTGGGGTTTAAAAAACAGTGAGAATAAATCTCAGCGAGTAGGCCCCCTAAACCTAAACTAGGCTAACATGTACCTCCAGACAAGTACTAAGCAAACACATAGTCCAGAACACAAATGACTTAGGCCCTCGGGCCCAAATCCAATACATAATTGACCCTGCAGGTTAGGCACATAATAATAACAATAATGGCACAAAACCCAACCAGGGCACGTACAAACATATTACTTGGCCACAAACACATGCTATGCACATGCGTAGTCATGCTAATGCATTCTTGCACATGTGCCATCACTATGCATATGCTCATATTCATTTCTGCACACTTGCACACGTGCCAACTTTCCATTTATCACCGACCCGCGTTAAACGCATCAGGTCTATCACTTTTTGATCGATCTCCGGCCCGCGTAAAACGCATCAGGCTCATGACACAACCCGCGTAAAACGCATTAGGACGGGTTCAATACCCCACGTAAAACGCATCAGGACTTTATGTGATCACACGTATACATACCACCAATTATTATCTGAACCCCGCGTAAGACGCATGAGGGCGATTTAGGTGATCACATGCTCAATGTCATTCGTGCACACTCGCATAATGCACATGTTATGCCAATACTCGATATGCACATTCATGGCCATAACATCCAATACTCGGCATCCATAAAATTCACATTGAGCATTCAATTTCACATAGCCACATGCTCAACTTACACCACACATGTTCAATTTAATAAATCAATATGCCCAATTAGTCAATCCATTCAAATCAACCACGGCTCTCCATTTAGTGCACAAAATCATGCCATTAGTCATTGAAATTACACATGCCGATAGCCCATCTCTCATCTCATCAATTAGCCACATCAAGCGCACACAACATGGCATCACAATATTAATCACAAACTAAGCACAAATCAGCCACTACATAGGCTAATCAAGGCACACTTGGCAATTTGCAAATAAACCACAATTTAGCCGAAGAAGTCCCAATAATCTCATAATGACCAGCCACTAATCAGTCCACTCTAGGCCACCAATTCACTCCCAAATCATCACATTAGACCATTAAAAACTCCACAAAATCAGCCACTACGTAGCCCACACATTGCACCCATTCTAATCCGCATAATTGCCTAAATCAAGTCCACAATAAACAGCCTACAACCAGCCCATTCTAGGCCTCCAAATCACATTTAATCACCACACTAAGCCACCAAAATGGCCACAAAGTTAGCCCTAATCATCCGCCACTAATTAACCCATAAACCTATCTAGAAATGCATAATGGCCTAATTAGGGTTTAGGGTTTGTACTCACTAGGTCTCAAGTTCCAAATGTGGGCTGATCGCGAGAGAAAACGGGTCGGACGACGGCTGGTTCAAGCCGGTTCAGCGGCGGCGCTCCGGCGGTCCTCACGGCGGCGCTTGGCGGCGAACGGCAGGCTGGTGGCGTTCCGGTCAAGGCGGGGCTGGTGGTGCCACGAAATGAAGAGAGAAGGAGAGGAAGAGACGGTCGGGATGGTCGGGCGAGGGTGGTGAACGGGCGGCCTCGGCGAGCGGCACCGGCGGGCGGCGGCGGCGGTGCTCCGGCGTGGCTGGCTCACACGGCCAAGGAGGAGAGGAAATGGAGAGAGTGAGGCGTGAGAGAGGGAGTGGCCGGTGGTGAAATGGTGAGAGTGAGAGGAGAGAGAGATTGCAAGAGGTTTTTAGCAAATTGGTGAGTGGGGTGGTTCAACTAATCCACCAAAAATGACCATCATGTCCAATAATCAAGGGCTTGGATTGAATCTTGCTAAAATATCTAGGGGCAAATTAGTCCATCAATTTTGGCAATAATAGAGGCTGATTAGTCCAAACTAAATCCCAAAATTCGGAATCAAGGCTTATGGGTCCAAGGGCAAAACGGTAATTTTCCGGTCCCGGGCCGAAATTCCATTTTTCGATCATACCGATCCTAAACATGATTGGCCACACTAATACGATGCCGTCCTTGCAAAACAGTCGCGTTCGTTCGTGAAATTCGACAATCAAGTCCAGATTCAATTCCACGATCAATTTCGCTCAAATGCGATTTTAGCGTCTTTCATTAACGGGCGGCTGTTTAGGGGTTACGCGTATCGACTTAGGATTACTCGAGTCGTGACGGTTTCGATTTCCAAGAGAACGCGAGGATTTATCGCTAGTTCCGGGGGTCGCGATCGTTCGGAATAAGTTCAGGATTATTTGCCACGCGTACTCTCGGTCGTGCGGAATCACCCGAGATCCGATCGCACGTCGTTGGCCAAACCAAATCCGTCACTCTCCTTGGATCGGCCCACGTTGGCCCAAAATATTTCCTCGTCGTTTCTCGAAATCGGACTCGATTCACGGTCGAGTTCTTGGGTCCACGTACCGTTTTCCTAGTTAGCCATTCCCTAATGGTCAGTATCCCGAGAATGATCAGTTCCGGGCGAGACTTACTAAAATGAAATGAGAAATAACATCTATTTCATTGATCACGAAAGTGGGTCGAATTCAGGATGTTACACATCAGCTATTCAAGATAACACTCCGGAATTCTGCCATAAAATGAGGTATGCACTCTTTGGACCTTATTTCATCGAAGGGTAGGAATTTCTTAATTTAAGGTGTAAATTTAAATTTTTAATACATACCCGGTTTGAGATTTGACTAAACAAAAAAATCTTCTTGAGATGATACCAACGCCTCGTAAGTGACATCCTCGGGGTGAGGAACTTCGGCAGCATATCCTTGACTTCAGTGACATCTTTAAGTCGCCCAATGCGGAGCCAAAAAATTGTTTTACAAAGGATGTCCTTGCGCGGCATGTGTCCAATTCGAGAAGATGAGGCACTCAATAATTTCATACATAATAATTGCACATTCTTAGACACGTCCATGTCTCAACGTGAAAAACGTTCCATCTTTATCTTTAAATATGAGCTAATTTTATCGATTAACTTTCCATCTGAACTTCTATCCTCCCTATTTTCCTTGCCTTTTCAAGGATAACATAAATTCCATTTTCAATTAATTATTTTCCTTAGAAGAAATTGCGATGTTAAGCTTTTGAGAATACCCACATAAAGCGGCAAAAGTACACCACAAGTGCCATAACTTGTGTACGGCGATCACTTTGGTGCCATAACTTTTTTTCGGATCACTTTGGTGCCAAGTCGGAGGAAAAGAGATCACTTTGGTGCCAATTTGGCCGAAAATCCGACGTGGCATTTTTTATTAATTTTTGACGCCGACGTGGCTCGCCGGAGGCTGAGTCAGCGTGTACAGTCAACATTTTTAATTTTAAATAATTTTTTTAGCGTGTACAGTCAGCATTTTTAATTTTAAATATTTTTTTCCTTTTTTTTTCTTCTTTCCTTTTTCTTTTCTTTTCTTTTTTTTCTTTTCTCCCCTCGCCGACCGGTTGCCGGTGACCGGCCGGCCACCGGCGAAGCCCGGGAAGGGCTGGGGGAGGGCGGCCTTGCCCATGGCCGGCGAGGGGCTGCCGACCCTCGCCGGGGACAGGCGAGGCCGGCCCTCGCCGGCCCGAGGCGAGGCCGCCCCGGCCGGCGTCGGGCGACGGAAGCCTCGCCCGGGCGGGCGAGGGTCGCCCTCGCCGGATCTGGCGAGGGCAACCTCGCCGGCGTCGTGCGAGGTCGCCCACGCACAACTCATGCGAGGGCGACCTCGCCCGCCCGGCGAGGGCTGCCCTCGCCCGACGCCGGCGGGTCGCCTCGCAGATCCGGCGGGGCGACCCCGTCGGCGTCGGGCGAGGGAAGCCCTCGCCCGTGCGGGCGAGGGTCGCCTAGCCTCGAGTCGGGCGTGGCGACCCTCGCCGGCGTCGGGCGAGGAAAGCCCTCGCCGGGCGGGCGAGGGTCGCCCACGCCCGACTCGGGCGTGGTCGACCCTCGCCCGACGCCGGCGAGGGTGGCGAGGCGACCCTCGCCCGCCGGCGAGGGTCGCCCACGCCCGAGTCGGGCGTGGGCGACCCTCGCCCGCCCAGCGAGCTTCCCTCGCCCGACGCCGGCGAGGGCTTCCCTCGCCCGACGCCGACGAGGGTCGCCCACGCCCGACTCAGGCTAGGCGACCCTCGCCCGCACAGGCGAGGGCTTCCTCGCCCGCCCGGCGAGGGCTTCCTTCGTCCGACGCCGGCGAGGATCGCCTCGCCGAGATCCGGCGAGGGCGGCCCTCGCCCGGGCCGGCGAGGGGCGGCCTCGCCCGGGCCGGCGAGGGTCGGCCGCCCCTCGCCGGCCATGGGCAAGGCTGCCCTCGCCCAGCCCTTCCCGGGCTTCGCCGGTGGCCGGCCAGCCACCGGCAACCGGCCGGCGAGGGGAGAAAAGAAAAAAAAGAAAAGAAAAGAAAAAGGAAAGAAGAAAAAAAAAGGAAAAAAAATATTTAAAATTAAAAATGCTGACTATACACGCTAAAAAAATTATTGAAAATTAAAAATGCTGACTGTACACGATGACTCAGCCTCCGGCGAGCCACGTCGGCGTCAAAAATTAATAAAAAATGCCACGTCGGATTTCCGGCCAAATTGGCACTAAAGTGATCTCTTTTTCTCCGACTTGACACCAAAGTGATCCGAAAAAAAGTTATGGCACCAAAGTGATCGCCGTACACAAGTTGTGGCACTTGTGGTGTACTTTTGCCCACATAAAGCTGAATGTTTATAAAAAATTTATGATTGAGGATGATGATCTTTTAGTTTTATTAGGAAAAGTTAAAAATGTCAATGTATCTCTTTTACGAGAAGGTGGCATCTGCAAGATTCAAACTCAAATTATGTCCGGACGATTTCTTGAATTGGCAACGAGATAAAAGTCCTTTTGAAGTAGGATTTATTTTACACAAACTGTCAGTTTAAAAGTCTTTTTTACACAAGCAATACCAGAATGAGAAGGTAAACTTATTTATGAAATAAATATACATCCTAAATATAAAAATTAAGTATGTGTCATTCTAAAAAACCTGGTTATGTAAAGAAATTTTGACAATGTTAGAGCACTAAATAAAAATCCACCGAAATATGTTGTTTGCAGAGAAGAGGATGGTGGAAGAAAAGCAATACATGGTGCAATTGTAAAACACTTATTGACCAGGCATTTGCTATCCGAGAAAGATCTGATGATGATCTGCAATTGTTGTTGAACAAACACATGTGGTCAGGTAGCCCGGATTGAACTTGATAAACAACAACAAACTGCGAAGGAGTTCACTCGAACATCATATCCAGCGTATGTAAAATCGATTTCCTTATTTTTACATGATTTTTTTCCCTCGCTCCATTTCAATGAAGGATAAGAGAGTCTGGGATGATTTAGGTTGTCATGTTTTGGAAGGTTGCAATGTTTATGTTCGTCTTGTTTATGAAGGTTGCAATGTTTAACTGTACATTTGATACCTTAACTTGTTTGTTTTGGGCGGCGATGAGGGAGGGATTCTTTCAGGGATGAGAAAGGCTTGAGACAGAGACCAATTTATTTGGTTGCGGATATTAAGAGTTCCTTTCTAGACTTCTTGCTAAATCTGTCGAAGGGAAGAGGTTACCTTCACATCGTTACGGTCTAATGTTAAAGCCCCTCACGTTTTCTCTTGTGGATGAAATCACGATATCCAGCGATAGTACTGCTCCCACTTCTCTTAAATTTCAAAAGTCATTTAATTAACGATCGGCTCAAGACTTCCTTTCAAAAACAAGTATTGTATGCCGCTAGAGTTTCAGCCACCACCTTGCGGCTACCAGTGAATAATAGCGGCTTCAAAATGTGATCAGCATTACCCATGGGCCATGCCCATGAGGGACGTGAGTCTTCCCTTGATATCAGAGAAAAAACATGGAGCAGGGTATAAATAAAGAAAGGGCAATGCTGAGACTCTTTGGCACTTTTGAGCAGGCAATTCCCCAGAGAAAAACAAACCGCTCAAACCAGCTTACTGACAGCATTAAAACGGAACCGAACAAGATGATCGGTGAATGGAACAGTGTGAACAATATGTGGTGTAAAATCATCAGCTATGTGAACTCGTAGCTAGCTCGACTAACTAAAGAGAAAGCCAAGACAAAGATGTCTGCCCCTCTGGAGCTCGGGGGCCTTAATCTATTGTAATCTTCGTGCCCTGGCATCCAAAAGCATGTGCAGCGCAACAAAAACAATGCACTCGGCAAAATGATTTCGGCAAACAAACCGAGTAAGCCCATTAAATCCAAGCACGATGGCCTTTGAAAGCTCTTGACAACGAACATTGACGAGAGCACCAAGTTCATGCCAGTATCCTAGTCCCAAGATATAGGAAAAGTAAAAAGATGACAAAATTGAATAATGCAAAATATAATCCATCTCTTCCGATAAGTATGTAAGATAAAGGACCACAACTTGTAAAGATAAGAAACGCCATTTTGAGGGGTTAGAAAATACTGGCCATGAAGAAAAAACTTCACAGGAATCTTGACGAGGCAAAAAAGGCGTTAACTCTTGTAAGGGCATAACCAAAGAGCAAGAAAAACACCATATAAGGGGGTGAAACCCAGAATCAGAAAAACACCATACAGTGCAAACAACCACGGAGTTGGAACAATCTGAACCCGTATTCACTCACCTAAGTTGAATCGAAGCTCAATTTGGATAAATCTTGGGCAAACAATCACGGATTTGGCGAGGAACCAAGAGAGATAAACACCATTGTAGTCCACGTAAGCCACCCAAACAATGTCTTTTTTTTTTATCACTTAAGCCACGTGGATACCACATTAACTCCGTCTACCTTCCCTTATCCACGTAAACAGGCCACAAAGGATTTTTAACTATAGTATTTGATGGAATCATGACAAATGGTAGATGTGTCATACAGGTAGACCTATCAAAATGGATTATAAATACATTTCTTAACTCATATTTGATGGACTGAGTTCTTATATAAGTTATTTATATTCTGTAAATGGGTCATAAATGGATTCAGAATGGCAAAGACCAAAATAATATGGGTGTTAAATGGATTCATAACGTATTTAGACTCAACCCACCTTTATAATTCTCTTTTCACTCTTTCTCGCCCTTACTCGATCTCGTGCTTACTCACTCCGCGCTTTCACCTCAAATATGGAAATATTTTATCAATATGGGTTGGGTCAGTTATGGGTCACTAGATTTATTTTGCATGGAAATGGATCAAAATGGGTTAACTGGGTCAATTTGGATCGGACCATTTTCGACCCGACTCGCCCGTTGACAGGTTTGCACATAGGTACAAATTTGGAGCTTTTGGTGACACTAAATGGGTCAATTTGGGTCGGACCATTTTCAACTCGACTCGCCCGTTGACAAGTTTGCACATAGGGACAAATTTGGAGCTTTTGGTGACACAAAAAGTTTCGAGTGAATATGTCATAATCGGTATAGTTTGGAATTTTTGATGACTTTTTTTCAAAAAAAGAAGAAGGAGAAACTATTGAGATAAAAGAAGTAAAGATTTTAAGCAAACAACAATATAAAAGCTGAGAAATAGTCACATAGCTTTATCTATCCCAACTAATTTGTTGAGCAAAAGTCATTGTGGTCCTGAGGGAGAAGTCGAGTTACATCCCAACTACTTTGGCAGTTGTCTTCCTCATCGCTTAATAAAGATGTTTGGACTTAAGCAGTTTCTTAAAAGACTTCATCTCCTAAGATCTCTCCCTTAAGCTTTAGGGGATGTAAAGCATCAATGGAATATTCCCTCCTCTTTGGGAAGACAAATACCAGAAGGGGAATTAGGGGTGCGAGGCGTGCGGACAACGACACGTTAAAATAAGAAGTGCATCCGTGGGGTTACATCCCAACTACTTTGGTAGCTGTCTTCCTCATCGCTTAATAAAGATGTTGAGTTGGGCGTTGAAGCGGTTGAAGCCACCATTGGCCAGGAGGAACATTTGCGTTGTACCGTGAAACGTGATTCTCATGGTGGCTCACCATTTATTTATGACGATGGAAGAAGAAGATCTTCCGGTGAGCGCTACAGAGGGGGAAGAAGATGGAAGAAGAAGAAGGGAAGTACTTTTTTTTTTCCTTTTTACTTTTCCAGAAAATTAAAAAATAAAAAGCAGGAAAAAGAAGAGACCTTGTTCGAATAAAAAGTAAAAAAAAAATCGAAAATTGAGCCGAACAAACCGAACCAAATCGATTTTTCGGTTCGATTCATAGTCGGTTCGAGTGAGATTCGATTCGGTTTAAGAGTGCACCCCTAACGGTTCGATTTGATTCATAAACCGAACCATTTACACTCCTAGGCTATCAACACCCGATGCGTGGCAAGAGACTTCACTACTTGCTGCCTAAGAAGATGACGATAGGCATGGCTTCTCCATTTTTCATGTTGGCAAGGACGAGTTCAGGGTCCAGCCGAGGGAAAATTTGAATAATTTCCTTGTGGTTGGTAGATCTCTATAACTATTGGTAAATTTCAAATAGTGCCGGTGAAAAAAGTATAATCGATAACTTGATTATTAGGTAACTCGTTAATAACTTATCAAAATTATTAAGAATTTATTAACTTCCCGAATAAATTAATATATTATCAACTCTTCTGAAATTTTACAAGTATCATAAGTAAATTATTATCACTATGATAAATATCAATTCAATAACTAATCAACTTCTTTAAATTGTTACCTTCACATTGTTACGATAAAAAATTAAAGCTGGCTTGAGGGTTTTTTTTTTTTTCGGATGAAATCATATTCACTGATATTGGTGTTTCTGCTTCGAATGGATCGATAGATTCATCATTACCATGACCATGTGATGAATGCGAGTCTTCCTTTGATCCCAGAGAAAAATGGAAGCAGGGTATAAATAAAGGAAGGGCAATGCTGCGATTTCGGCCCTTTGAGTAGCCAATTTTGCTGAAAAGTTTTTAATCGAATTGCTGACAACACGGATTAATCAAAATGGCTGATATTAAAACGCTCGAATCGGATGGCTGACAAGAAACATGATAAAGTTGTCATGCACGAAAGCGCGGGATTGAATCTATATGTGTGACCTCTCTCCGTCGTTTCTTTATACAATTTTCTCCTGGTCCCAAAAGTAGCGTTAAGGTTAAACAAAGAAATGAAGAAGACCAAAAAAAAACGAAGTGGACCTCCTTTCAAATTCTAAGAAGAGACGTAAAGAAATAATTAACGGGCACCAATAAGCATGCGGCCCTACTAATAAATGAAATGAGGGGTGAGAATGCTAGCATCACAAGTACGGGGTTCGACTCCTGCGCTCTGCAAGAGGCAGAGCAAAAATTAGAGAGTGAGGGGAGTTAGAGATAGGACAGACAAAAAAAAAAAATTAACGGACAACTAATGACATTCGCATAATCAAATTTGAATGGATCACATTCACATAAAACTATTAACCACATAACACCTAGCAAGTGTCATGATCCATGTATGTTAGGACGTGAACGGAAAAGGACTACCTGGCCCCAATTTGGGGGACCGAAAATGATCCGACATTCTCTCTCTCTCCAAAAACTGTAGAAAAAACCCCATATCAAATTTTGAAGCTAACAAAATTATTCATAATTTATCTTGAATCTGATAATTGCAAACTCATGAAGAGAAGTCCATTCGTATTCAATCTACTGTTGTTTGAACATTGCGGCCATGAAGAAATCTCTTTAATAAACTTGATATTATCCAGACTCTAGTCACTATTATTCAAACGTCGTGGTTGAGGAAAGTTACTTATTGGATATCTTTACAACAGCAGCATGGATATTCGCTAAATTTATGTGTGGATGCATCTGATTACTTCAGACTCTATGCTAAAGCTGAATATTTTTCGGATTATGAAAACTACTTATGATAATATACATTTAGACGCAAACTTCTATCATCACAGTTAGTGATCTAGCCTGGATTTACATCATAGAAAATATTGCTCTTCGATATTAAAGATTGTTTTGCAACAAAATCCTTCATGCAAGACATCTTTGATTGATTGGCAATCAACAAGCTACTTTCCTTAAACGAAGAACTCTATTTAAGAAAACTGAAGACTTGCTTGTATTAAATCAACGGGGATTCGGACTTATCTCTCAACGTCTACTCAATATTTTTTACGCATTTTGTCCAACAGATTGATAGGAAGATGATCTTTTGAAGACTGTCCAACGGTTAGTTTTAGAAGTGAAAGAGTATAAAGGAGACCAAAGTGCTGAAAGACGAGAGATCGAGAATAAAAAATTACAAATTCCAAGAGAATTTCGATTTTACATACTTGTCTTTCGTGAGCTACAAATTGTAATCTTTGAGAGGCATTGAAAAGAGTGATTGAGTGAGATGGAGAGACCTGTCATACACTAAATACTATCACTCACAGTTGTAATTTTTTATTGATTATCTAGTGAAATCCGGCCAGTAGGCTATTAACGTGGGAAAGTAGACATAAGCTTGCTCTAAGCCAAACCATTATAAATTTTCTATGAAATTTCTTCTATCTCTAAACTCTTGTTGATTGTTCTTGATAGACTTTTGCACATTAGTGAATTGCATCGCATCTCTATTCATGTTTAGACTCTGAATTCATTCAAACTTGATAATACTTATCTTAATTACTTTATTTCCACATTGATTTGTCAATATTTGTTCAAATTACCTACTTACCTTCTCGAAGTGATATTGCTAGCTCCAACAAAAATCATCCTTGAAGTTCATAAACTATACTGCTGTGCCACTGTGCGGTAGTCGAAAGGTTTTCAAGTCTCCTTCTTATCCCTTCCATGCAAATGCCTTGTCTGTATCTCTTCCATGTCTTTTGATGTTGAGACACCTATCAAATGCCATAATCCATGTATGTCAGGACTCGACCCAACTTTCCACTTGAGGATGTAAGCAATGACATAATACGAACATTGGAGAAGAAGTAAAAATGTCACATCCTTGTGGTGAGGAACTTTGGCGGCATTCTCGACTTCCATAATAGGATATATAATTTCACATTTTCAGTCAAGTACGCACAGCACATGAAAAAGTTTCATTTTATTTTTTAAATATGTGCTAATTTCATTGATTAACTTTCCATCTAAAATTTTATCCTCCCCATTTTCGTTATTAAAAGATAACATAAATTCAATATAAAGTTAATTATTCATTCTTTTACAAAAAAAAGTTTCTGATGTTAAGCTTTTGAGAATACCCACATTAAGCTACACTTATACAAAAATTTTATTGATTGAGGATGTCTATGTTCTCATTTTATGTGGCAAAGTCAAAGATATCATATGTATGTCTTTTACGAGAAGGACTCGTTAGTGCGATACAGATTTAAATTATGTTTGAAATATTTTGAATTGGCGATGAAAATAAAAGTAAAGAAAAAAGAGGTGTAGAAAAATCAGTGAAAGATATCAACGTATGTCATTACGGGAAGGACTCATTAGTGCGAAACAGATATAAATTATGTTTGGAAGATTTTTTGAATTGGCGATGAAAATAAAGTAAAGAGAAAAGAAGTGGAGAGAATGAGTTTCCCATGTTGTTCAAAAAGTATGGATCTAAAGGCGGTGAAATAAAATAAAATAGAAATCCATTGAAATGTGTTGTTTGCAAAATAGTGGATGCTGGATGAAAAAATAATAATTATGTGAAATCACACTTGTATCTCTTGTTTAGTAAATTTTCCAAATTTACACTTTTGTAAATAGAAGGTATTTCCACAAAATTTCTGATGCCATAAAATTTGGAAATGAAGAGGTCATTCACGAAAAGAGAATGGTACATCATCTCCAGCTGGGACTTTGGCTCCATCCACAAGTCGGTGTATATAGAGGGAATATCCACGAGACAGAAAATAACTTCCACTTCAACCACGGAAAATACTTCTCTGCTTTAGATTTTTACCTGCTTGCGAGAATAAGCTTTTGAGAATACCCACATTAAGCTAAATGTATCTTAAAAAGTTTAATTAATTGAGGATAACAATGTTCTCATTTTATGAGGTGAAGTTAAATATATCAATATATCACTTTTATAAGGACACATTAGTGCAATACAGACTCAAATTATGTTTGGAAGACTTTTTGAGTTGGCGATCAAAAATAAAAAGTAAAGAAAAAAGAGGTGAAAAGAATGATTTTTCATATTGTTCAGAAAGTATGGACCTAATGGCGGTGAATAAAAAAAATTATAGATATATATTACCTACATCATGATCGCAAAAGTTTTTTTTTAACATAAACAGTCTTAGAGTGGAAATATAAACTTGTCCATGGAATAGAGTTACGTGCAAAATAAAAATTTTAAGTGTCATTATCCAAAAGCTGCTTATGTAAAGAAAATGTACACCGCCATTGTATAGAATAAAGCCTGTTGAAATATAGTGTACGAATCTTTTTTATATGTCTAATTCTATAAAACCTGCTTATGCAAAGAAAATTTTATACCGTTAGTGCACTTGGAAAAAATATCCTTGGAAATATGTTGTTTGCAAATCAGGGGATGGTGGAAGAATAGGAAAAAGTAACGATGTGACACTTGTATTTTTTTTTTGAAGTAAATTTTCCAAATTTACATTTTTGCGAATAAAATGAATTTCCATTAAATTTTTGATGTCATAAAATTGGGAAATGAAGTCGTCATTCAGGAAAAGATAATGGTACGTCATCATCTACAGCTGGAACTTTGTCTCCATCCGCAAGTCGGTGTATAAAAGGAGAAGATCCACATAGGATGGAGCTCAACTTCCACTTCAACCACGTAAAAAAATACTTCTCTGCTTTAGATTTTTGCATGCTCGAGAGACGGCACGCCAAAGAATCCACCATGGATACCCAAGGCAGTTCGGTTGTGGAACCATTGGCAGGTTTGTTCTGATTCGATCCCATAAGGCAATGCAAAAATTGATAAAAGTTTCCGTTTTTTGTGTGTTAATTCGAAGTAATATAGACAATATCTTGGATAAATAATTTATTGAAAGTTCCCACATTTCTTTATTTTATTCTTAACAAGTTGAACCTAAGATAATTTGCACGGAATCTGAGATAAAGTTCAGTCATGAACTTTTTGGTTTTTTCAATTCAGTCTTAAACCTTTGTGCGGAATTTCGATGTAGTCATTCCAGCCAATTTTCACCCAAGATCAATGACGTGGCGGCGTACTAGGATAGCTGGCAATTACTGGACCGCCATATTAACGATTTCCGGCCAAAAAATACCGGAATGACTATATTGAAAATTCGCACAAAGATTTAAGACTGAAAAAATTGAAAAGTTTAGGATCAATTTAGCATCCATACAATAGGTTTATGACTAGTTTGGCAATTTTCTTCCCTTAATGACTGGTTTATTAAAATTAATTACTAGAAAATTTCTTCTTATCAGAGAGTTTTGCCCAAACAATCACCTCTTAGGGACTAATTATTTCCTATCTTTACTTAAAATTCAAATTGAATTTGCAACTGATTGTCCACAATGCAATTTCATCGAGAGCTAAGGGCAAAACCAATGGGTTTTGAATAGTCAATTACTTCTCATTAAGATCCTCGAACTAGTCAATTCACTTAGTCATCTCCAAAAGAGAAATCATGTAATGTTATTATGAGCCCACGATAGCTTGTCAATAGAAATGGTTGTCACTATTATGACAAAGTGTAAAGATAATATTAAAAGAGAAAATTCACTAACGAACACATTCCTCTAGATACATGGATGGTGGCACGTTCTTGCGACAAAAGGAAAGAAAAAATAATATAGATTTTGTAAGAAAAATCAGATCAATTCTCTTTCCCAACCGTTAAGTCAATTGATAAAGTTTAGTCAATACACTTTATTTAACAAAAAATCTATGCAATGCATTGGTATGATAGTAGCAATAAATGTCATAAATTTATATCCTATATGAATTGTAACTTAAATAAATCGTATTAGTTGATGAAATCTATAGGATTAAGTTAAGTCATTTAATTTTATTTTTGTACAATTCTGTTATAATTATTACGTGAAATTGTGGAGATGGATAAAATTGTGTATAGAAGTAGTTTATAATTATTCCATTAAATTTAATGTTAATTTTTTTTGTTTAGAATTTTACCATCTAAGTTTAACACAGAAAATTCCATGCAATGAACGAGCCTCTTACTAATCATGTTTAGATGATCTAAAGCATACAAAGTGCAATTACTTTTTCTAAGTTTACTTATGTTCCTTTTTCTTTTTGGTAACAAAGAGGTCCGCATAGACGTGAGCTCAGAAGGCATGGCAATTAAGAAAGCTTCCCAAGACGGCCGCAAACCAACTTCATTTGAAGACTACCAAGGGATCACGATTCAATCAAAAACTAAAGGTTTGTCATTTCGAACTTTTAACTTTCGTTTTTCATAAAGCATTGTTTTTCATGCATTTGACTTTTTTCACTCCAAAACATTTTGACAATATAATTTATGTTCATATTTTTTTGGTAACAAAGAGGATCCCATAGAAATAAGTTCAGAAGGCCCGACAATTGATAAAGCTTCTCAAGATGGTGGCAGACCAACTTTCTTTGAAGTGTACCTGAGGATCACGAATCAATCAAAAGCTTCTGAAGATAGTGGCGGACCACTTGAAGGTTTGTCACTTTGAACTTTTAATTTTTATTTTCATTAATCTTTTCTAATATTTTTTTAAACTTTTTTTATTCTAAACATTTTAAATGTGGCAGCAAACAAATGCTTACATTTCAATTCAAATATAATGTTTTCTAATTTTTGAACTATGAACAATATTTGGAATTATAATTGAGAAAGCCCAGAACAAAAAACTTTTCACACTCAAAGAGTAAACCAACGTGCTCATAGAAAAAGGTATGTTGAGTCGACAACAGTCTCTTCGCTTGCATCTACATTTCATCAAGAACTTCGAGCAGGTGCAATGGTCTTTTTTAACTTTTTTAACCCTAAACATTTTAAATGTCGCAGCATACAAATGCTTACATTTCAATTCAAATATAATGTTTTCTAATTTTTTGAACTATGAACAATATTTGTCGACCAAAAAAAAACTATGAACAATATTTGGAATTATAATTGAGAAAGCCCAGAACAAAAAACTTTTCACACTCAGAGTAAACCAACGTGCTCATAGAAAAAGGTATGTTGAGTAGACAACAGCCCCTTCGCTTGCATCTACATTTCATCAAGAACTTCGAGCAGGTGCAATGGTCTTTTTTAACTTTTTTAACCCTAAACATTTTAAATGTCGTAGCATACAAATGCTTACATTTCAATTCAAATATAATGTTTTCTAATTTTTGAACTATGAACAATATTTGTCGACCAAAAAAAAAACTATGAACAATATTTGGAATTATAATTGAGAAAGCCCAGAACAAAAAACTTTTCACACTCAAAGAGTAAACCAACGTGCTCATAGAAAAAGGTATGTTGAGTAGACAACAGCCCCTTCGCTTGCATCTACATTTCATCAAGAACTTTGAGCAGGTGCAATGGTCACAAAAATGCGTAAGCCTGAGGACTTTTGATGTGCAATTTTTGCAGTTATGCCAGCACCAGTGGTCATTGAAAAGAATCGATCATTATTTGTAGCAGCACAGAAAGGTGATTGGAAAGCTGCCGAGAAAATCCTCAAGAAAAATCCCGAAAAACTGAAGGCCGAAGTTATGACCGTAAAAGATGAATCCTTTACCGTGCTCAATGTTGGGATTATGGCCTCACAAGATCAATTGGTCAAGAACCTCGTCAAGCGCTTCCCTCGAGAATATAAAGATTTCGATTTCAGTCGTTCCCTTGAGAGTGCTGCCTTGAGAGGAAGAATAAAAATGGTAAAGGCATTGGTAAACCATGTTAAACCTGAAAGTGTACGCAATGCCCTGAAGTATACTACTAAACATGCTCCTAAGCAAAAGGAGGTTATCTGGTATCTGGCCAAATGTATAAAATCCGCCCCAATAGATGGTACCATGTCCAACCTTATTAAGGCCGGCCATTCGGGTAACTAATTAGACTCACTCATCTCATTTCCTTCACTGTTTACTTGGATTAAATTTCTGTTGTTGTGTCCCAAAAGACATAGCCTTGTATTTGGCTTGTCAACACCAAGGCTCAGCGTTACATGACAAAAACAAGTGGATTTTGGAATGCTTGGCGAAGGTGGAGTCTAACTTTCATAGTGGAGCTAGACTCAATTTTTGGGAAAAATCTACTGGCAAATGTAGGTACTTCTTGCACTTCTTTTAGCATATGCACACAATCCGAGTAACTCTATCCATGAAGATAGAGTCTCTAATCAGTCTATCTATTCCCAGTTTTTGGTATCCCTCTATGTCTGGTGGATACGTCATTCGACAACTCCAAAGACACGAAGACGGCTCGAGGTATTTCTGATAATTAGCTTAACGTCTAGACTAACACGTCAAAAGCATATCATTTAGGAATCCCATTGACAAAAATGTTAAGGGACAATGACTACATCTATGTACACAAATTAATATCTAAACCATAATGTATATCACAAATTAATATCTAATGTAACATTTGTAAACTTAGTCGAGAAATCTTACTCGATGTAAAAATGCCGAGTAGAATTGTTGAGAATTGTAGAATTGGATCTCAGATCACAAAGGTTGATGGATCCAAGTTGTCTAGCATATTTAAGCAATATTAAATTTGGTTATTGTCATATGTATCATTTTGTTCATCATCAATTCCTAATTTGCTGACATGATGCTTGTCTCCTCTTAGTGGTGGTAGCACTTAATCGGTTCAAGATATCACTCCCGAATCTTGCCACAAAACCAGGTACATGAAAATGCCATGGCATCCATAGAAGAAATACCTTATTTCATCCATGGGTAGAGATCCCTAAATTTAAAGTGGAAATTGATATTTTCGGTATATCCCTTTGAGATCATAGGCAGTTTGCATATTACGATATGATTTGATAAGATTCAATTCTAAGTCTAAACAGTAGATATATATTAGGGGAATCTGTAAAAATAATCAATCGAAATCAGATCTATTGATCCATCACTAAATCTACCAATTTTTTAAAAAAAAAGGACACTTTTTTTCCTCATGACATTGGGTGTTCATCAACAGATCAATCTGTTCTGTGGTGCATGCATTTTGATTTTCAAGCCATATAAAGTTTGCTTCTCGATACCTATCTTAAAATTTATGATTTTCTTCTCAACTTCTATTTATACATACGAACATGGGGCAAATGTTAAAGCCTCTTTAACCTTTTGATTCTTCATTGTTTGGAAAATTGCTAATCTGATGTACGTGCAGCACTTTTCATCAAAAGCATTGGATTGAGGCACAAATGCTCAATTGAGTTAGCAAAAATGGTTCTTACCCAGATGAACGCTCATATGAATACCAAGACGAACACTGAAATACTTGAGCTTCTTTCAAGAATTGTCCTCGACGCTGCATCTCGTGGAATCTGTGAAATTGTCAAGTTATGTTTCGAGCATTTTCCAGAGTTGATGTGGACCGAAAATTTCATAGAAAAATTGACGAAAGAAGTTGTGAATGGACGGCATGTGGAGTTGTTTAGACTAGTGAGCGCACACTGCGAAATTCCACTATTGACTGATGATAAGACAAGGAAAGACGTCCCAACGAGGAAAGACATCTTGATGAAGGCAGTAGTAGATTGGTCACCAAGATGTCTACCCAAAGATGTTTCTGGAGCACCTTTTCTTATGCAGAGGGAGCTCCAGTGGTTTAAGGTCGGTTCACCTTATTTGTTTGCCACTCATTTGTGCTTTTTAATTTATAATTACATTGATAGGCGTCCTTTATTTTTCTAAAGGTGCTAGAAGACACGAGCAATACTTCTTCTAGAAGTATGAAATTGAAGGTCGGTTCACCTTATTGTTTGCCACCCTTTTGTGCTTTTTTATTTATATTTACATTGACAGGCATCCTTAATTTTTTAGAGGGCGTTGTCAGACACGATCGATCCTGCTTCAAAAACTAGGAGATCGCCAAAAGATAAAAAACCATACTGGGATGATTTTGTAGAAAAACGCAAACAATTGCTCAAAGAGGCGGGGCAATGGATGAAGGATACGTCATCATCTTGTAGTCTCGTCTCGACTCTCATCATTACGGTAGCTTTTGCTGCGGCTTTTACAGCACCAGGAGGCAATGATGGTAGTACAGGGATGCCGATCTTTCTGAAAAGGGGCTCATTCATGGTATTTGCAGTTGCAGATGCTCTCGCTCTCTTCTCCTCTGTCACTGCCACCTTGATGTTCTTGGCTATCCTAACTTCACGTTATGCTGCAGAAGATTTTCTCTACTCACTACCGGAAAAAATGATACTGGGCCTTACTTTTCTCTTCCTCTCTTTGGCCTTTATGCTGGTGGCATTCAGCTCTGCTCTTACTATAATCCTGGGTGAACGATTGACGTGGATTTACGTCCCAATTACTTTGTTGGCTGCCATCCCCGTCGTATTGTTCGCAATCCTACAGCTTCCCTTGTACTTTGAAATGGTCGAATCCACCTATTGGCCTCGCCTCTACCGTCCCTTGAAGCTTTGGAAATGATCTATGTTATTATTGGACAAGGACATTTGTGATGTGATATTTGTTTGCATTATTACTGTGTGTGAGATATGACTATCATGGTGGTTACTTATAATAAAGTTTAATGTAGGCTGGCAAATGCACACCTTGTCTCAATGTGTTATTTGATATTGCCACCCCCCCCCCCCCCCCCCAAAACAGTGAGCAATTCCTTCGTCACTCATTGTCGTCTTAAGGTGAACCCAATTTTCAAAAGAATTGGCAACATGGCCATCAATATCCAAATAGGGTCACATCCAATCAAAAAAAGCAACGATCCACACAAATTCTTAAGGTGAACCCAATTTTCAAAAGAATTGGCAACATGGCCATCAATATCCAAATAGGGTCATCCAATCAAAAAAAGCAACGATCCACACAAATTCGATACACTACACAAGATGGCCACCCAACTGGTGGCCCAACACAAGGAACTTCTGATGTAGCAACCTGGAGCAAACAACTATTTCAGTTCAATGGAAATTCAGCCTTCGAAACAAATCTTCACCAACTGCCCATACTTGCACCTCATCCCCTCATCCAACTCTTATCAATCTTCACCCACTGCCTATACTTGCACCTCATCCTCTCATCCAACTCTTAAGCTTTGACCTTTGCCATCTTAACTGTGTTGGCCATCGATTTCACCTGCACTTTTGCTATCCTCATGCTCCGCTTCTTCTCTACCGTATCCCTCTCTACACCCAACCCTTCGTACTCCCTCACCAGCGACTATGCATGGTGCACGTCAGCACCAACACCACCAATTCCATCAGCAACATGGCCATCAAAGCCCTGCACTCCTGCCCCACCAGGACTTTAGCCTCTCTCAGGTCTCTCTATGATCTCAGCAGTGAAAGGCTTGACATTTCTTTGGTGAACAGCGCCAGGACGCGGAGTACATGGCCGGACAGCAAAGCTAGAAGGATCCAGATGTGGGTCAAGAAGTAGAAGCTGGTGAGCTGGGAGTAGAAGCCCACGAAAGAGGAGACAAGTGACATGGACGATATTATGAGGAACACAATACTGAGCGAAGTTAGGGTATTCTGACGAGGATTATAGTAGCGAAAGATGTTGCGGAGAGGATGAACAAAACATGTTGAAATAGTTTGTTATCATGAAAAGAGCTGACTCTTGATTATGAAAAGTGGTGATGTTTCATGTTGCGGAAGAAACGATCGAACAATAAAATTGACAAAATAAGAAAATAAATTGGACACCAGATTTATGTGGTCTAGTCATAGTGACCTACGTCTACGGAGAGAGCAGCGACGAATTCTACTATAAATCAAACGATACAACGGAGATTACAACTACACTCGAGTCACTCAAACACTCTAAGTGTTTCATAAGCTCCAATTACACCCAATAACTCACGCAGTGTTTAGCCTCACAGTTCCTCACGAAATAATCTCTCAATCTCACGAAGGAATTATACACAAATCTTATCACAAGATTTAATTGACTTCAACACTAAAAGCTCTTGGTGTAATTGCGCGAACGAAAATCAAGGAAGAAAACCCACTCAAGCACTCGGACGGCGCTTCATGACCACATCAACAACGGCGGTACCTCTTCTTCATAGCCACGGCGATATTTGATAGATATACACAGAAGCAAGACCCCACAAAAGATAAACCGCCAGAGAAGTTTGACACCAATTCATAAAATAGGAAATTCGGTCAACGAAGTCCACCTTCACTTTCCTTTTCCAGTTTTGGTTGGCCGACTTCAGCAACAAAGATATTTACCCACGTGTCAAGCCCCAAATTGGATCGGTCAAGGAAGTTGACTTCGTGCGGCCACACCAATTTTGATATCATGACGAAACAGTAATCCTTCCACAATATGGACTCCTATTACCGAATGGGAAATACGATTTCCATGCAGCGCCGCCGCAAACGTCCATAAAATCAATTTCAGACTTTCCTTTAATAATCTTGGGTTGGGTTTCATTCAACAAGCTCAAACTCGAGACATATTTTAATAGTTCATCATGAAAACGGCTTATGGTGGGGATAAGATATTAATTTCCAAGAGATGTGTCGATTGGTTGTTTATAAATAGGGACCGAAGCACACATTGTTCATAATAACTACAAATGTTGAAAACAATAACTTCTTCTTCATAAGTCTATTCTTCTTTCATACACACATCTTTGACAATACATTCAAGGTGAAATTCCAAGAGAGAAATTGATGAATTGCTGAACTCGTTTTTCTATGGCTTTGGTGTATATCCTGAAGGTATATTTGTTCTAAACCCTGCAGCAATAATAGTAGGGGAAAATAATACTTTAAGGACAGTGATTGTCATCATGCATCAAAGCATCAAAGATTTATTGATGCAACCCAGCTTCAAGATCAACTCGTTTAGCCAAGAAGATCGGTTCATATTCAAGATAGACAAATCGACAAGAGTCTTACTGATAATATCGATAAGAGAAAAGCCTCATCTTTGACTTTGTCATTTTATCGACAAGAGTCTTACCGATAAACAAGAGTCTTACCGATAAGATCAATAAGAGAAAAGCCTCATCTTTGACTTTGTCATTTTCCATGCATCGAAGCTTGCATCAAAACTTCTCGAGACGGCCACTGACTTTGTCATTTTCCATGCATCGAAGCTTGCATCAAGACTCCTCGAGATGGCCACTAGCATTGGAAATATTGTACATTTAATAGTTCTTAGTTTCTAAGTGCTTCTAGTTTCTATGTACTTTAATAACTTATGGTTTCTAGGTTTAGTCTTTTGCTCTTCTTCTGTTTTTGTATAAAAGGGTCTCAAGTCCATGTAAAAAGACAGACTGATTTGATTAATGAAATTTGCCTAGTGCAATTCTCTTGAACCTTGAAGAGTTTAAACCCCTTGAAAACCTAGAAGAATTTTCACTTCGTCCTTGAAGAGCCAGAGCTTTTCAAGTCTACATCCTTGAAGAGTTGCAGCCATCAATCTAGAAGAATTGATGCCCTTTCAATTTCCTTGGAGGCCTAGAAGAGCATTCCTTGAAGTTCTTGTCTGTTCCCGCATTCTGACCAGTCACGACCGTCCATTTCCTTCTGATTTCGACAACTCCACAGTGCTTATCTGAAAAATCTCAAAACACAAAAGTTGTAGATCCAGGAGTCCTTGATCTTTTGGATTTGGAATCAGGTCATTCCGATTTGATTTGAAAAAGTTATGCCCATTTTTCCAAACTAGCGCAGAACTAATTTCTGCTCGATTTTGTGACGGAGTTTCCGTGTGTCCTAGTCACTCTCCCGATCCTATTGTTCGTGTAACAGCCCGAATTTCGATGTAATTTCCGGGATCAATAAAACTGATATTATTTCGCATTTCATTTTAGTAAGTCTCACCCAGAGCTGATCACTCTCGGGATACTAACCAATAGGGTATGGATGGCTAACTAGAAGATGGTACGTGGACCGGGGACCCTATCGCGAAAGGGATACCGATCACGAGAGATGCTGAGGGAATATTTTGAACCGATGTGGGCCGATCTTAGGAAAGGTAACGGATTTGGTTTGGCCAGGGCCAACGTTGTACACTCGGATCGCAGGTGAATCTGCATGACCGAAAAGTACACGTGGCCAATCAGTCCTGAACCTAAACCGAACGATCGTAGCCTCTGGGGCTAATGATAATTTCTCATTCTCTCAATGATCGAGACCATTGCGATACGGGTAGCCCTAGGTCGATACGCGTAATCTCTAAACTGCCGCCCGTTAGTGAGAGACCCTGAAATTGAAAGTTTAGCGGGTTTTGTTCACGGAATTGGGCCCGGATTTTGGTATCGATTTTCAAAGGCTTAAGAGACTATTTTTGGGAATCTGACGTCATATTACGCTGGCCACTCACATGTGGAGTTAGTACGAGTAAAAATTGGAATTTCGGTCCGGGGGTGAAAAATTACGATTTTGCCCCCGGGATGCCAGCGTCGCTTTTCGAGGCCAAATGAGGTTATTTTTCGTGGCCGATGCCATTTTTGGGTGGCCACGCATACCAGGAGTTTTGGACAAAAATTGGAATTTCGACAAAAATTGAAAAAATAATATTATTTTATTCCCGAAACTTTGACGTGGATTTTCGAGGGCTTGCGCGATGAATTTCGCGATTCCGACGCCATATTATGTTGGCCACGCATATATGGAACGCGTATGTGCAAAAATTGGAATTTCGGTTCGGGATCGAAAAATTACGAAAATGCCCCTAGGCCATTTTTGATTAATTCCGAAAATTGGATTTAATTTTGGGATTAACCAAGGTGAGTTAAGGTTAAACCAGGTCTGGTCAACCATGGTTAGGGGCAAAAGACCATTTCACCCCTAAATTATTGGATTAGGGCAAATCCTAGCCTTTGGATCAAGGGCAAAATTGTCCATTGGCTTGATTTTTGACACATAGCACCCTAGGCCCTAGTTTTTGACTAAGATAAGCATTTTTTCTCTCTCCTTTTTCTCTCTCTTTTTCTCTCTTTTTCTCATTTTCCATTCTGTGAACAGTACCGCCGGAGCTTCGCCGGAGCTCCGATCGCCGTTCCGTCGACACCCATTGCTCAAAGATGTCCATACGTCGCCGTTCGGCCCGGTCCCGTACATCTTTGCTTCACGTCCGTACGGTTATCATTCATCCGGACAGTACGGCCGTCGCCGCCGTGACCGGCGCCTCGCCGGCCACCGTTCCCCCAGTCGCCCGTACAGTGTGTCCGTACGTATGTACTGTTCACGCCGTCCGTACGGGGGGGGGGGGGGTACTGTTCACCCGTCCGTACACCGCGCCGCCGTCCGCCGAGAATTCCGCCGCCGGTTTCACTGTTCATCAGTGATCGGCCGCCATTCCCCGTCGTCGTGACCCTTGTTTTGGTGAGTAAAATTCCTAAACCCGGATTAGGACTGATGCGTTTTTCTGGACTGGTTTAGGTGTTATCGGTGCATTTTTGACTGGCTTAGATAATAGCAGTGTGTATTTGAGACTGGGTTGAGGACCGATTAGTAGAATTTATTATCGGAAAAATTTAGTGGATTAATGAGAATCGTTGGGGAGGATAATAGGGTTTAATGACCAATTTAGGAGTTCATCAGTGAAATTGCCGGGTATGCCCGGGTTGTCTGAATTATATTAGTGCTCGTGGTTCATTGCATTGCATAACATGGACACGCATTGCGTATGCCAAGAGCGAGGCATGTGATGAAAATTGTGCGAGAATGCGTGTCTGCCATGAGTATGTGATCACCTAAAATACCCTGAAGCGTTATACGCTGGGTTCAGATAATAATGAGTTGTGTGATCACCTAAGGACCTTCGGGTCGATACCGTCCTCATGCACTTTGAAGCAGGACGATGCCCGGTACGTCCGGAAGGCGACCATCCTCATGCACTTTGAAGCAGGCTCTGGTTCGCAAGGAGAACAGTGTTGCGCCTCATGCACTTTGAAGCGAGGCTAGAGACACCGGGCCGAGATCGGATGCTTGCGCCTCATGCACTTTGAAGCGGCTAGACGCACCGGGCCGTGAAAAATTGATGACTCGAGTCGTAATAATAATTAATTGGGTAAGTGTGCCAGTGTGGGCCAGTGGGCCAAAGAAATGTGCATGACATGTCAATGACATTTGCATGCATAAACATGCATTGAATGGCATGCGAGTATGTGAGACTCGGTGTATGAGCATGTGATTGGCGTACGTGTGATAATGTGTGCCACGTATGTCCCGTGATTATTACATATTGAACTATCTAACCTGCAGGGTCAGAGAATTGTATGATTATGGTTGTGTTATGATTTTAAATGTTTGTTTCCGGTCAGGAGATTGCATGCTAGCCTAGCCTAGGTTTAGGGGTTGAACTCACTGAGATTCGTCTCACGGTTGTGTAAACCGAAACATTTTCAGACCCCCAGCAGTAGGATGCCGAGGTCACCACCTCTTTTTGGGAATATCGCCTTTTATCCAGCAGTCGTCAAGCATGCACCCCGGTGGGGATGGAGCAGACCAGAGAAGTGGCTGTTTGGATTATTCTCAGCTGTTGGTGTTTCCTTTTTGGTTGTCGTGAACACTGTAAAAAGAGTTTTAAAATAGTAATATAAGTATGTACATATTTTCTGCGTTGATCGTTGTTTATTGGATGGCTATCCTTGGCTCATATTGTAATTGTCTGGGTTTGTTTATTTTATACTTCCGCTTGTGCTTGATCTCTGTATGGGCGTGGGTCGGCGACGCTTCCTGGGACGTCGCAATTTATCGACCGAAGGTGGGATGCTCACGCTTCGTGGGGTACGGGGCGTGACAGTTCGAGTAGTTGAATTTTGGGCTACGTCATTTATAAGGACAATGGTCATCATCATGCGTCAAAGCATCAAAGATTTATAACCGCCGCTTTATCTTCACCAGTAATCAAATTTCCCCAAGAATCTTAAGGTATAATTTCTATGGAGATGGAGATAGTGGCTGCATCAAGTGTCACGCCCCGAACCCCCGTCGAGCCCGTGACATCCCGCCTCTGGTCGAACAGAGTGCGACGTCCCAGGAATAACGTCGCCGACCCAACGATCCATCAGAGTTAACTCGCGGCGGAAGCAATAAAAAATCCCGGACATTAAAATTGGAGAACACCAGGAAGGAACAAATCGTCAAACCACCAAGCATATATTACACTTCCAAATATTTACATCATCCGCCAATACAAACCACAAAATAATTTATAAGCACACCGAACTATAAACTCCAAACCACCAAAATATCAAGATCAGCTCTCTAGGTCAGCACTATCCAAAAATGGGGCGCATCCTCCTCCCAGAACTATCCCCTACGCCCTCTCGAAGGCGTCCACTCGACTCACCGTGTCCTCGGCATCACCCCCGAATCCTCCGCACTGCCTGCTCACTCGACGACTCCGAGTCGACCTCAATCTCGACATTCAGGCAGGGGCTCTGAAATGGTTTGGTTGAAACAACCATGAGATCACATCTCAATAAGTCACAACCTAAGCCCCACCTAGGCTATCACGTAATTACAGACACATCCAAACGCGCAACCAAACAACCACACAACCAGCAATCGAACATTCACACATACCTGGACTCTCTGCATACGCACCATGCACGTTAGCCCACAATCTCAACATACAATTCTTGCACACATGCCATCACACACTTTCCACATATCAATACACGCGCCAATCATACCACAGCAATACATCACAGCCGCGCGCGTGCCTCGATTATAAAGCAAAACCTACTTGGGCACGTCCCATACCATGCCTAGCAGATTTTACCCCATAATCGTGCACTGCATCACGCGATACAAACACACTCGCACACTAACTCACACCATGCATCACTTTCACAATCCTCACATGTCAAGCCAAATCCCGCTCGTTCTCAACTCTTTCCACCACTACCGCTCCCGCGTAAAACGCATCAGGCCAACGGTCTTCTGACCTCGTCAGGCATCGACACCCCGTCGGGCCGGGCATCGTCACCTCGTCAGAGATGGCATCGTCCCGCGTAAACGAACACGCCTCAGGACGGAATCCTACACACACTTTCCTTCTACCGCGCCCGCGTAAAACGCATCAGGCCAACGGTCTTCTGACCACGTCAGGCATCGTCACCCCGTCGGGCCGGGCATCGTCACCTCGTCAGGGACGGCATCGTCCCGCGTAAACGTACACGCCTCAGGACGGATCCTTTCCAACCAATTTCACATTTCCGTATCCTCGTTCCACTCAAACCGCACTTACACACGGTCAACAGTCGCACGACCAAACATACACACCTCACACGCATTCATAGCCACGCACCAATTCACATCTCATGTACACTTCACAAACACACGTTCTCGTCATACGAATACACCACACGACCATACACATTTAACACGCGAATTCAATGCGCATTCACACTACCACACCGCCACACCTCACGGCCACATACACACGGCACACAGCCACGCCATATTCAGCCCAACACCTAGTCCCGATCGATCCACAATATCACTGCCGTATCCAAATCTACTAAACCTCAATTTTTCATTGCCAAATCAGTCCGTAACCAACAAATATCCAGCCTCTAATTCAGTCTCCAAACAGTCATAATAATTCCAATCAATTATACAAATTAACTGCGATCGCTCCACACATCACAGCCATCATCGAGCCTACAAATCCTCACCAATTTCTTCACCAAATCAGTCCCCAAATCAGCCCACGACAACCAAATACCAGCCTTCATCTCAGCCCCCAAAACAGCCACATAAACCCCTAAACCGAACCCTAAACAGTGACCGAAATCCCATCAAAATAAATAGTAAACGAACTCCAAAAATTCTAAAATTTGGACACTTTGCGTAAAACATCTTGCTGAACATTTTCCGTGAGAACTCGAAACTTAGTTCCAACTAGAAACACCTCTTTTGGTCACTTGAAGTCAGACGAAAATCAACTCGCTCCAACAGACCGTTTTGTCCTCAAAATATATTTATTTCAACACCCAAATCACCTTGAAAAGCTTTGAAATTTTTATATGTTATAACCACGAATGTCCCCAACAACGTTTGTGAAGGAAGTATTTTGAAAATAGGCCTGAAAAAATTTATACAAATTCGAACAGACCCGAAGGTCGGGTGAACAGTAAATCGGGCAGTTTTATTTCGGTCCAAAGATGGACTTCCGAATGGCATCAAATGATTTCCAAAAATTCCCAAATTAAAATATGTCATACTTCAAGATGTTGGGAGCAACTTTCATGAAGAAAATTTCCTCAAATTCGGCCCCCAAAATTCTCTACAAAAATAGCAAACCGGGCAGGTACAGTAACCGCGAATCCGCGATTCACCCCGAACCTCACGGATTCAAACCCGAACCGATTCCTACCGAATTCCAACCGCCTAAACTCATTTCCCGACGTCTAATCCAACCCGCAACACCTGCTAACAGTCACGATCAGCCATCAACAACCACGATCAGCCACCAAAAACCATTATCGACACCTTAATCACCCTCTAAATCCTCTAAACCATACCCGAACGAGTCCGAAAATACCCGACGTCCTAAATAGGGATTAGATCGCGACTTACCCGAACTCTAGACTAACTCGGCTAGAGCGGCAAGGGGGAACGGCTGGCCGGCGGCGATCGGCGGTGGCGGCTTGCTCCGACGATGCTCCGGCAATGATCGGCGGTCCAAGGCCGAGAGAGAGATGAGAGGATTTTTGGTGAGGGAGAGAGGGAGAGAGTTCTCTGTTGGGGGGGGGGGGGGGGCCGTGAGAAGAGAGGGAATGAGAAGAGAGAGAGATGAGAGAAACAATTAAATATTTGGTCCAAGGTTTGACCAATTTTTTTCTTAATTTCAATTTTGCCCCTAAAACACTTGGTCCACATTCTTCCAAACCAAAATATCTAAGGGCGTTTTTGTCCAATATTTTGGGACTGATATTTATCCACACTTAATCCCCAAATTCAATTTCCAAAATCCCCAAAATTCGGAATACCCAAAAATAGGCCTAGGGGCAAAATCGTAATTTTCCGGTCCCGGGGCGAAATTCCAATTTTCGCACATACGTGTTCCATATGTGCGTGACCAACATAATATGGCGTCAGAATCATGAAATTCACTTTCTAAGTCCTCGAAAATCGACTGCGAAGTTCCGGGAATAAAATAATATTATTTTTCCAATTTTTGTCGAAATTCCAATTTTTGTCCAAAACGACTCCTAGTATGCGTGGCCACCCAAAAATGGTGTCGGCCTCGAAATATAACCTCAAACGGCCTCAAAATCCAACACCGGCGCCCACAGGGGCAAAATCGTAATTTTTCAGTCCCGGGCCGAATTTCCATTTTTCAACCATACCAACCCCAAATATCATTGGCCACACTAAAATGACGTCATCCTCGTAAAAATAGTCGCGCACGACCCTGAAAATCGACATCCAAGTCCGGATCCAATTTCACTCTCAAAATCGCCCAATCTCAATTTTAGGGTCTCTCACTAACGGGCGGCTGTTTAGGGATTACGCGTATCGACCTAGGGTTATTTGAGTCATGGCGACCTCGATCGTCACCGAAGGTCGACTCATGATCGAGTTCTTAGGTTCACGTACATTTCCCTAGGTAGCCATTCCCTAAAGGTTAGTATCCCGAGAATGATCAGTTCCGGGCGAGACTTACTAAAATGAAATGAGAAATAACATCTATTTCATTGATTCTGGAAATAGGTCAAAATTCAGGATGTTACATCAAGTGCTGGCAATCTTGATAGATTGCGTATTGATCCTTATGATGGAACTAATTTCATCCGTTGGAAAGACAATATAATCCTTCTTTTATCTGTATTACATATCCCCAACATCTTGGATCCCAACTTGCTGGCTATCCCTAATCCAAAGGATGCATGATGATTTTGATGAAATCAAAGCTGTAAGGAAAATGCATGAGGATGATGAAAGGAGGTACTAAGGAAGGATTTTCAATGCTCTGTCAGATCGTCTATATGAAACTTTTTGATCTTACACAATCCCAGAGACATTTGAAATGCCTTAGAGACCAAATACAATATCGATAAACAAGATACTAATAGATTTACTGCTTTGAAATACTTTGAATTTACCTGATCAATGGAAAATCCGTCTCTAAGCAAGTGGAGGAACTTCAAATATATGTTGCCAAACTCAAAGACCTTATGATTGAAGCTTATGAAACTCTTCAAGTTGCTGTAATTATTTCAAAATTGCTTTCAACTTGGAGTGATTATTGAAAAAAACTTCCCATATGACCAAGAACTTGACTACGAATAATTTGATAAAACACATTTGAATTGAGGAAGGTTCTCGGAAAGTGAGGCTAATTACGTGAAAGAAGTTGCAAACAATGACTTCATTCTAGTGCCAGATAAATGATTTTTTTTTTATTTTTCCAATAAAATTCAGAATAGAGACTTCTTTAAAAAGTGACTTCGTTTTGGTATTTTTTTATGAAATTCGAAATTAAAAATTACCCTAAATGAACCATCAAGTTTAGGATAATGCCTAAATTAAACTAGGAGATAAATTACCCTAAATCCTAATTTAAATTGGAAAATTAACCTATCTTTCTACCGTATATTCAAAAAGAGTTATCTAGACATGTCCTAAACATACGACACTATCTTTTGAGAAATTAATTTAAATCATAACTAATCTCTTTCGGATTTTCTTTTAGATGGAACAAAATCAAACAAACAGATAACCACCGCCATCAAAGTTAATTCGAGCAATCCGCAAAATTTGTTTTAACATCTTTGAATTAGGAAAACGATATAAATCAATGATCATATCCATGTGGTTATGGATATAGATGAAAGGCTATTCGTTTAAATTGGGGAACAAAATAAAATCTTTTATTGTATCAAAATGGTTATGTATAGAATAAATATTTTCTGTGCCGCCGAGTATCGTATCTCATTGTTGAGATCGAATAGTCGTCTAAGCACGTTGTCAAGTTAGGAAGGGGTGTTTTAAAATCTTGCGGATATGCCATGCATTAGTTAAATATGTCCAAAGAACCACAAAAGATAATATATCATCCAAATCAGGAAATTAAATATTTAAAACAAATATCTGATAAGGACTCTTACCTAATTTAGCGGACAACTTCCATTTTGGACCCGGCTCCGGATAGGGCATGCAGGCGCGGGATGTCCGATTGCGGCGGACTAGCAGCGGCGACAGTGGCAACGCTTCACGGTGGTGCTCCGATTAATCTGCAAAACAAAGACACTTGCCGCGGCGATGGAGGGATGCGACGGCCGTGATCGTGACAGGGGACACCCGGACGAACCGGGGGTGGCGCCGGGCAATGAGCTCGTGCTCGTTCAAGTACCGCAGCAGCAGGGTTCATTGGCTTGGCTTTGCGGTGGCTCCTGGCCAACGACGTCCATGACGACAAGGGCAGCTCGTCGGGGAAGTAGGCAACCCGTCTGGGCATTGGGTCGATGGTGACGCGGCTGGAGGCGTCGGGTCGGGTCTGGCCAAACGTGTAGGGAGCGCCGGCGTAGAGCTGGTGGCAACAGCGGTCGTCATCGGTACGCCGGGAGGCAGAAACAACGGCGATGGTGCTCGGTTCAGGATAGCAGTAGCAGCGCACATCAGCAACAATGTCGGCAACATCAGCGACGATGGCGGCGACGGCTCTGGGCAACAGTACGGAGCGCCGAGTCGACATGACAGGAGCTCATGAGGCACATCATGTGGCTACGGTAGCAGTGGCGTCAATGTGGAGGCAACATCAGTGGGCAGGGTCATCGGTGTCACCGAATCGAAGGGAAAGAGGCAGGTGTGGCACCTACGGTGGCAGCGACTCGGGCACGTTAGCATTGTACGGTGCGGTTCAGGTCAGCAGCGGCCTCGGCGTCAAACAGCAGCAGTCGCGTCGGGTGATGCGGCAACGGATAGCAATAGCAGGTGCAACTTGTCACAAGCGGCAGCAGCGTCGATGGCAGAACAACGGCGACAGCAACTGCGCGAGCATGAGCAGCAGCACAGATCAACACGTCGTCGTCAATTGGGGCAGCAGTGGCAAGTCGTTACTAGTGGTGGAGACCCATGACCACTGTTTTAGCCGTGAGGGGGAGGCGACGAAGACAGCAGCTGCCGGAAGCACGGCGGGACAGGAGAAGCCGCGGCTGAGGGAGGTTCGGCCGTGTGGGGGAGATCTACCGGGCCTTCTCTATCTCTCTCTCACTCTCACTCTCACGTGTATCACTCGTGCTCTCGAAAATTGTGATTGCCTTCCTTCAATCAAGAGGTATTACGATGTAGTTATAATGTAAACCTAGGTTAATTGGCCGGGCTTTGTAAGATGATAGGCCTTAGCCTAGGCTTTTCTTTTTAACTTCTCAATGGATTGAACTATTTTAGGCTTTTCTATAATTGAAGTTTAATGGTCTGATTTAAGCTCAAATTAAGACAACCAAGGCCTGACATGCCTTGTGAATTTCAGCCCCCCTTTCCCTCTTGTCTGGCCGAGTGTTGCTCGATGTGCGAGTTACGTACGCACAACCAATTTGAATTTATCTGCCACCGCCGGTCTAATGCAAAATGCAAATTAAACTACATGGTTCTAAACTATATGCCATGCAATTTATTTTTGCTTATTTAATCCCTAATTTTGTATGCAATTAATTTCAAAAAGGTTAGCCAAAATTTAGGTGTCAACAAATGAGATAGGGAAAATGTTGTAAATAAATTACCCATGTTATTTTAATTGGATGAAGATCCAAGGACGTTCAGTGAGGCAATGGCATCTAGAGATGCATCATTTTGGAAAGAAGCAATTATTGATGAAATGGATTGAACTATTGCTAACAATACATGGATGTTAGTTGACATGCCTCCTAGATCAAAATCAATTGGATGCAAATGAATATTTAGAAGAATGTATAACTCTAATGGTACGTTACAAACCTTTAAATCAAGGTTGGTGGCAAAGGGTTATAGGTAGAAAAAAGGAATTGACTACTTTGATACATGTGCACCGGTTGCTCAAATAACATCCATTAGAGTTCTGTCAGCTTTGGCATCAATTCATAAATTGCATGTGCATCAAATGTATGTTAAAACAACTTTTCTAAATGGTAAATTAGAATATGAGGTGCATATGAAACAGCCTAAAGGTTTTATTCTACTTGGAAATGAGAATAAGGTTTGCAAATTAAATAAATCAGAATATGGTTTGAAGCAAGCACCGAAACAATGACATGAAGAATTTGATTAGGTGATTTTATTATAAGGATTTAAGCATAACAATGTCGATAAGTTCATTTACTCAAAATTTACCAAAGAGTATGGTGTTTTAATGTGCTTATATGTAGATGATATGCTGATTTTGGACAAATATGCATGGCATAGATGAAACTAAAAAGTATATATTTTCTCAATTTAAAATGAAAGCTTTGGGAGAAATTAATACAATTTTAGGTATCAAAGTGATCAAACATAGTGGGGTTATGCTTTAAGTCAAGGCCATTATGTGGAGAAAATCATTAAAAAATATCAATATTTGGGAATTAAAAAGTCAAATGTACCTTATGATTTATCAATTAAATTGATGAAAAATATCAAGCAACCTTTCGCACAATTAGAATATGCTAGTGCAATTGGAAGTTTGATGTACGTTATGTGTCACGCCCCGTACCCTACGATCACGTAACATCCCGCCGCGGTCGTTAAGAATGTGACTCCCAGGATTTGTCGCCGACCCGTTACCATCGAAATAAGAGAAAATACGCGGAAGCCATACGAACACTCCATTGAACAAACATTCAAACGGGATAACAGAGAGAGAATTTAAACAAACCAACAAGCCGTTTTATAAACTTAATGTCATATACAATGATAGCATAAACAAGCCTTCCTAAAGGCCACAAACCCAGACCACGCATACTCAAAAAGGGATAGGGTGGTCGATCTGCTCCACTACTCTATTCAAAAGAGGAGCTCCCAAAAAGATAGGGATCTCTAACCCTATCAAAAACCTTCGCAACATCCTGGCGGTGCTCCTGGCGAAGCCGGGTCAGATGCCTCACTATAAGAGCCGGACGGCAAGGACTCCCATTCAGGTTCTGGCCACTCGACCCATGCTGGGGGCTCTGTAACCATCAGTTCTGGCTCTGGATTAACTACAGTTCCGTCAGGGGGATCAATCTCCATAAGATCCCATAATCCTAAACCATCGTCATGGGGAACATCGAACCCCTCGAGAGGACCAATAGTCTGAGCTCCATCTCTCAAAAACCAAGCCATGTACTTATGAGCTGTCAAGTACTGCTCACCATCATCGACCCAAACCGTGCTCTCATACTTCCGGTACTCCCTACCCTCACCTACTGGGTACTCAGTCACCCAATGCTCCATCTCCGTTGGTACCCCGAAACGTAGCGGAGGCTCAGTCATAATCAAGGTCGAGGGTCTGAAAATGTTTAACAACGGGGAATGAGATAAAATCTCAATAAGTAAACTGCCTAAGCCTCGACTAGGGCAATACGTACCTCCGGCACCCTAATCCTGCCATTCTAACCAAAAGGTTAAGTTCCTATCCAACGGACAATGGTACCACATACTATGCAAGTCTCAATTTGTATCACAACCGTGGCAATTATTAATATGTATAACAGCAATAATAATTATCCAGACATAATCAATCATTCACACGAGTCTCGATTATAAGATGAAATCACTTCGGCCCGTCCCATACCGTGCCTCACGATTTTATCCTATAATAAAGCTCAAAGCATGCCATATGCACATAACACTCGAAGTTGTCCAGATTATTAACGACCCACCATAGGTCACACCGAACTCCCGCCGGTCTTCCGGCATAGCCAGGCATCACCCCACTACTTTGGGCGTGGCAACGTCCGGGATCGAACCCCCCCCGACAAGTCGGGTACCGGACGGCATCCCATTTAGGAGCATCGATCCGGCCTCCACCGCGATCGGCAATGTCTAGGATCGAACCCCCCCCGACAAGTCGGGTACCAGACAGCATCCGAACTTCCGCCGGGCATCGTCTAGAACTCGTCTTAGACGGAACTCATCATGGTCACACACGTAAATAACCACGCATTGCCAATTTTAATCTTCCTTAATTAGCCAATGCAAGTGTTTATGACGTGCAATTTACTACGAATAAAACTGCCATGGATCGCACTCGTTTTTCGTATTAAACTTCAATATATGATCACGATATGCTATGCCAAGCCAACAATAGCCATAATTAACCACATGATCCTCTTTTAAAATCCTACGATTATTCAACAAGTGCGAGATCAACCATGAAATGTAAATTTCAACCATACGATATTCGTTCTAGGCCACGAAATCATCAATCAAACTACACGATCAAGACATAGTCAACTAATCAGCCATGATTAAATAAATTAACCATACGATCAAACCAATTAACCATACGATCGGTATTAAACAACTAATCCACCACACGATCGTCATTAAACCTTTAATCGACCCATAATCGACTAATTAGCATGCGATTGCCAATCAAGGTCACCCGATCAATCTTAAATCTCTAATAAGCGATATGATTAACTTTTATCACTTCCTAATTTAATCCAAACCGTGGGATCTAAATTAGCACATAATCATGATAATTAAGCCCTAAAATTAACCTTAACCATTCTAGAACCAATGGGGGCCATATGATCAAAGTCCAAGTCATCCAATTCAGCCACTACCACATGATTATTGCAGCCACAAGACTAACCCACGAATTTAATTAAAACAACTACTAAACAACCATACTTAGCCAAATTAAGCACAATTAGCAACATTAAACATATGATCAAGCTCAAATCACATAATCTACCTATCTTAACATTCAAATCAGCCACATAATTATCAAATCCAGCCACCAACAATTTCTCAATTCAGCTTATACCATAACCCCTAAATTAACCCCTAAAATAACCCCTAAATTACCCTAACAACCCCTAAACACTATCCATTGGTAACCTACTAACCTAATCAAGGTTTAGGGAGTTACTTACCACTAATATAAGCTAAGAATCAAGCCAAACCCAGCAGCACCAGTCCCGGCCAAGCCAAGAGCTCCGGCGAACGGCGGTGGCCCAAATGGCGATCCGGCGAACGGCGGCTTGGGGGCGGCTCACGGTGGTCCACGGTGGTCCAAGGTGGTGGCGTGAGGGGCTGATAGGTGGTGGACGGTGGTGGGGAGTGTCTCGGCCAAGAGAGAGGAAGAGAGAGAGAAAAATGAAGAGAGAGAGAGAGCAAGGGAAAAGTGAGGAGAGAGAGAGTGTGAGCTGAACATATCTCATCAAAATGGAGGGCTAGGATGAGTCCTTGATGCCCAAGTATTGATCTAAGGGCTAAAAATGCATCTTGACAAAAGGCTTCTAGAAGGGTATTTTTGTAATTAACCAAAAAGGCAAGGGCAAAGTTGTCCATGAAGATTTTCGGCCACTAGGGTAAAAATACCAACAAGTCCTTCCACTCAACAAATAAACTCTAGAACATACAGGGGCAAAATCGTCTTTTCCAATTTCCGAGCCTAATTTCCCTTTTTCGCGAATTTCTGAGCAAACCGATAATAAAGCGAGCTTAATGCGGCGTCGTCCAATATAATAATTTTGATATCCTTGAATGTTCAATACCCAAGTTCGGATTCCAATTCGTGGTCAAAATCGATCAAACATGACTTTCGTGTATCTCAAACTAACGGGCGGCTTTTAGGGTTTACGCGTGTCGACCCGTGGTTGATTTGATATCAATCCACGTTTGAGTTTACTCGAGCCATGGTGACTTCGGTTGTCATGTAATTACGAGGGTCAATCACTAGTTCCTAACGACACGATCGTTAGAAATTGATTTTGGAACGTTTGGAATGCATACAACGATTAAACGGCATCACCCGTGACTCAATTGTATAACATTGTTAAATTGTTCCATAATCATTCTTGGATCGGCCTATAATGGCCCAAAATATCCCCTCGTCAATCCTTATGGTCGAAGTGCCGATCCAGGTTCGAGTTCTTGGGTCGTGCGTATCAAAATCCTAACTAGCCATTCCCCAACGGTTAGTATTCCCAAGAATGGCCAATTCCGAGTGAGATATAACAGAAAGTGCATTGATGTAAATATCATTTCATAAATCCCGAAAGTGGGTCGAAATTCAGTATGTCACATTATGCGTTGCACTAGACCAGATATAGCCTTTATTTTGTGTAAATTGTCCAGATTTACAAGTAATCCTAATATTATGCTTTGGAAGGCCATAAGTAAAATTCTTAATTACTTAAAGAAAACAATACAATGTTCTATTTTATGAAAGACAACCAGCAATACTAGAAGGATATTCAGATACTAGTTGGATAACTAGCACAATTGATAGCAAGTCTACATCTGGATGAGTTTTCAAGCTTGCAAATGGTGCAATCTCTTGGGCAACAAAGAAGCAAACATGTATAGCTCATTTAACTATGGAATATGAATTTATATCACTATCGGCAACTGATAAAGAGGCTAAATGGCTATGGAATTTGTCATTGGATATAAAGTTGTGGCCATAACAAATGGTAGCCATATCTTTAAATTGTGATAGTAAGACAACTATGTCTATGTCATACAGTTAAATATACAATGTAAAATCTACACATATTAGTTTGCGACATGAGTATGTTCGACAATTAATTACTGATGGAATTATTTTAGTAATTTATATTCTGACAAATAATAACTTGGCTAATCCATTCACTAAGGGCCTCTCGAGAGGTTTAATAAGCAGTACCGCCAAATGAATGAGTCTTAGACCAAATGATAATAGTTAAGCGTAATGGAAATCCAACTTTATAATTCTAACGAAATTATTAAAGTTCAATGGGTAACAACAAGCTATTGTATCTTAACGGTGATCGAGTACTGGGGCCCAAGATTAGTACTCATGGAAAGTTAGGAGGATGAGTGTAAGTAAACACTCTTAATGAAGTTTAAGGTTTAGCAAGACAATGCTAATGTAATAAGTTAGGAACTTCACCTATATGAACATAAGAAGTGGTGCCGCTTCTAACAAAAGTCAAATGTGTTCATGAATGCAGGAGGAAGCACAAGGCCATATTAATGCTTAGGCATAGGAAATTTCTAACTGAATGTGTATCAAATCATATGTGTGACAATTAGATTAACAAATGAAATCGTGATTTAAAATTTTATCTACCACTGATTTTGTTAATGGAATTATTTACACTAATTGAAAATTCAAATCTTAATAGATACCTTCTTATATGTATGAATTTATGTAAATTAGTACGGATAACAAATTAAGTGGGGAATTGTTGAAATAGTTTGTTATTATAAAAAGAGCTAACTCTTGGTTATGAAAAGAGGAGACTCTTGCTTATGAAAAGAGACGATCGAAAGTGGTGATCGTTCATCATGAAAAGTGTTGATGGTGGGGATAAGGTACGTATTCCCAAGAGATGTGTCGATTGGTTGTCCATAAATAGGAATCAAATCACACATTGTTCGTAATAACCATTACTGTTCAAAACAATAACTTCTTCATAACTCTATTCTTCTTTCAAGCATACAACTTTGACAACAAATTCAATGTGAAATTTTAAGAAAGAAATTGAGTAATTGCCGAACTCATTTCTTTGTGGCTTTGGTGTATATCCCAGAGGCATATTTATTCTAAACACGGCAACAACAATGGCAGGGGCAGATAATATCTTAAGGACAGTAATCGTCATCATGCATCAAAGCATCAAATATCTATAACTACCACTCTATCTTCATCAACAATAAAATTTCCCCAACAAAACAAAGTTTAAGCAAGAGAGTAGGAGATTGGAGAATGAACTAATGGGGCTAACAATATAACCTAGAGGGGGTGCATATGTGATTTTAATTAATCTTGACAAATTTAAAACGGAAGTAAATTCATCAAAATTAGAGACTGAACAACAACAATAGTTCAATCCAATTTATCAGTGTGCAAAGGTATATCAAAATAATCAACAAGAGTTTTGGGATAAGAGAATTTGCACACAAAATTTATAGTGGTTGGGCTTAGATCAAATCTACGTTCACTCTCCCAAGCTGACAATCTACTGGTTAGATTTCACTAATATATCAATAAGAGGTTACAAAATCTGAGTGTTCACTTCTCAGGTGTGTGGTTGATCTCTCTAACTCACACGATTACTCTTACAATGACTCTCAAAGATCAAAATTTTAGCTCACAAAAGACAAGTATGAAGTTCTCTTGCTTTGGGATTTTCAATTTTGATCTCATATCACTTCTCCTCGGCACCTTAGTCTCCTTTTATACTCCTCCACTTCCAATCTACCCATTGGACAGTCTTCAGAGGATTGTCTTCCATTCTACTCATTAGACGTAACTATATGAAGAAAATTGAGTAGCCATTGAAGGACAAAATCTGAATCTCCATTAATTCTGGTCGTCTATACAACCAAAGTCTTGGTTTCCATAAGTAGAGATCTTCAATTTTGGAAAGTTTCTTGTCTCGAGATTGATTGCCAATCAATCAAAATGTTTTGCATATTAAATTGTTGCAAAGCAATCTTCAAAAATGAGAGTCAATCAAATTATCTTAAGAAAGAAATCCGAACTAGATTACTAGCTGTTATGAGTCTTGGATTTGTGTCTGAATAGGATTAAAAATAGTTTCCTGATTCTGAAGTTTATCTTCTGTATAAAGTCTCGATGTATTTTCCCTTGAGCAGGTTCCACACCATGATGATACTGAGCTTATAATGATAGATTCTGAATATGTTTGAAGATATCCATACATAAATCTTTCGATATCCATATGTTACTTGATGATGTTCATACAATTACTTTGATGACATCCACGAAGTAACAGTATATAAACCATGATATCCATACAGACTTAGAGTTTGGTCTAGACGTAGTCTCTTTAAAGATTAGTTCCTTAATCACCAAAGCTTCAAGGCATTTATCGGACTTTAAAGAACCATATTGATGGTTTTGTCAACTTCAGAACTTGTTTGGAGGTTTTCTCAACATGAACAAGAACTTCTCAACTTCATGGCAGTCATTTTCTTTTTGGTTTTTGGGGGTCTATTTGGGTGTTTGTATTTATGTACATCAAGAGGTGAGAATTTGAACGACAAAGAAAGGAAAAGTCTCAAGTTCAACGGCTAGGACATAGGCTAGCGAGGGCAATGCGTGGGCATCACTCATTTCGCTCTATCCCATGTGTTTCAAAAGCCGAAAGGCACGAAATTGTTAATAAGGCTTCCTTATCAAATTATGAGAGAAGATTTGTCTTTCCACAAAATGACATGAGAATTGTATCGAAGAAGAGAGAGAGAGAGAGAGAGAGAGAGAGAGAGAGAGATGGTAAATAATGAGATAGAACAAAATATTTCCAACTACTTCAAAGCATATGTTAAAAAAAACTAGTCATAAAGATGCATATAGTCAAGAAAATGTTTTGAGCCATTTTCCGGTTCACTTGGATATGCAGTTTTAACTTCTGAGAATGCATTGTAAAATAGGTTAATTAACAGGGCCAAAGCAGCGGTCAGTCTATGAGTCGCCTATGGTAGTACGTCCCTAGCGATTTTGCTAGCATGTCTAGGGCATCTCCCTACTCTAGCAAATGCCAGAAACATAAACAAAAACGAACAGGGGATCAGTTCCGTAGAAAGCATATGCCATGTGCAGCATTTTTTAATACAGAGAAGTGATTGCTCAATTACACGATGAAAAGTCCTGTGCGAAATGCGCATGGACATCGCTTGACAGGATGTCATGAGAAATGCCTTATCATCGTTCCAAATCATCTGCCTTGACATGAAATTAATCCCATTGATGATGACAGGGCTTTTGCTTCTACAGATGTCTCTTAGATGACTGAATATTTAGTAAATGTATAGAAAGGGAATGGATGTGAAAAATGAAGAGTAAAAACAACTGATGAAACAGATTGCATATCCTTCACCCCTACAATACTTCACTAATGTACATCAGCATCGTCGAACAAAATTGATGATATTCAAAGGCTTCAAAACTCATTCTTCACCGCACCCCTGAGCCCCGTCATCCCTCCCCATCTTCCCACTTCTCCAGCATAATACAAAATTCAGACGAACAGCTGATGCCGCAATTAAATATGAACATATGCTAAGAAACAAACTCAAATCATCAAGCCATTACCATCTCCAATCTATATGCAAAAGAATATGCTAAAATCAATGACTAAGAAATAATTGAAAATCCAAAAATTGTATAATCACGTACCTAATGGTAATAAATCATTTCAAAAGCATGATAAATAATGCCAATTGATAACATATCACACATGCGTGTGAACAAAAACCATATTAGACCCCACCACCTGAGAATAAGCGACTTCTGAGGCCAACATGAACACTCGAGCAAAACAATCTTTTGCTGAGCCATGTTCAAAATTTTCATGTCAAACTATCATCCTGTGCACATCAGCTAGTAGTTCTCATTTCAATGCAGTTCAAAGGAGCCAACCAATAAACATACCATCTCTTCACCAATGTCCACTAAACAGTATCTGGAAATGGTTCAAAATAGCTTCCACTCTATCAAGCAATGCTTGCAACCGTCCAGAGTTCATGTTGAATAATGGCTCATCGGTACCAAGACCCTGTTAAATGAAACACACAGCTTGAATTACAGAAAAACTTAATAGAGGAGAGCGACATACATCATGGAAGTGCATGACCGACACTGTAAGTTCACTGTATATTACGGATCATTATGCTTTGTACAAGCAAAATTTTCATTCATGACATCAGATAGGTGACAGGAATAGAACTTGTTTTGGTGTTATAGCTCATCTAGGTTCTTCCAATAGCAAAATAGTGGAATTGAGAAGGAAGAAACTTACCCTGTGATTTCTGGGAAAACGTAATCAGCTCTCCACCCAAATTGAAAAATCTACACCTGGACAAAGTCCAAGAGTGGTCTTATTTCTAATTCGAGATGCACCATCTCCACCAAAACACGTGGTGAACTTCCATTTCCAACCAATTACATTTGACTGAAAATTGTGGCCTACACCAACCTGTAATATTCTAAGCATACTAAGCTGACTCCCCAAAAGCTTTAGCCAGCGTGATCAATACCCACAGAAGTTAAGAGACTTATTGAAGATTGAGAATATTCAGCCACGCCCGCACAAATCAGAGATGAGATCGAAGAAGCCTCAAACCTGGAGATTCAAGAATTTTGTGACAGGAATCTTTGTCGAGAAAATGCGCACATCTTGATGCATAGACTTGCAGACGAGGAAAAGATTGATGAGACTCCTGCATGGAATGTGGGGCATTTTCGATGACCAACTCTTTACATGAACAATGAACTAGCTTATCTCATATAAAATCAGTTTATATCTTATATTTTCTGCAATTCTGTTCGTGAATACATACTGTTGAAAGTGCTCAGTTTCTCCACTGTGAATGCTGCAGTGTTTAGAGTAATACACTTCCTTAATTAACAAAGCCACAAGAAGTTTATGACGGCAGGTTCTTAAACTTCTTCCGATGGTCTCTCTAAAGAAATATTGAGGGGAAAAAAGACAGAAATTTTTCGAGTGAGAAGAAAAGTGATTAAGACAATCACTTGAAAAAATAAATTGCAATTGCGAAGGAGGAGAATACGAATAGTCAGCACAGTCTCAAACTGATGATCGATTATGTATCTTCAGGTTTATTTTTGAGAATTAAAGTAAATACAAATAAACCTGAAAATACAAAAATCATTCTCGGAATTTTTATTTCAAAAAGATAAAAAAATATATTCAAATAGCCCAAAAAATAAATTCATTTTTGGAACTTTTATTTCCAAAATAAACCCGAAAAATAGATTGGTTCTTGGAAATTGTATTCCCAAATCGAACACAAAAAAGAGATGCTTTTTAAGAATTGTCATTTCAATTTGCCCAGTGCACAGCGCCAATCTTTGACTTTAAGCAATAAAGCACCTTTTTTTTTCCTTTCATTCCACCAAAGTCAAAACACTACAGAATTACTACCTAACTTGGAATTTTTTTTTTTTGGTCGGACCTATTTTGGTGTTTTACAAGTTCATATTTTAGTTGAAAGGGAAGAAGGATACATAACGCCCGACAGCTCCTTATCTATGAGCGCGCGTGCGCGAGCGTGAGCAGCCAACAAGGGCCGAATGAGGCTGCATGGTGGTGGTGCCATTGCCCAACCATTGGTAATGGCCCCGACATCCCTCGTCAGGCTCAAGCTTGCAAGGCACCTATCTTTGGCAGTACACATGCATCACTCTCCAATGGACTAAATTGAGCATTTTCATATAGTTTACGCGCTAAATTGAACGGATACTAAAAATTCATGGATAACATTGAACAAAAATATTGCTCATGGTGGTGGTGCCATTGCCGGACCATTGACAATGGCCCAACATCCCTTGTCAGGCTCAAACCAAGGCACTATCGAGTGAGGCATGCAAGGGTTTTCACTCGCGACCATCGTCACCGCTTGCAAGATTATGCTTGTATCGCTTGCAAGAATGAACAAGAGAAAAGAATCTTTATTGTTCATGAAAATATTAGACATAAATTGTTGTTGATAATTAATCTTATCTCATGGACTATTTATTTCAAGTGATCGTTTTTACAAGGATGTTTTCCGGATCGTTTAATTATTTTCCGTAAAACACACCAGAGCCGATTAATACGTACATGCCCTCAGTTGTTTGGCAGCACACATGCGTCACTCTCTGTGCGCCTTGGGTGCGTGATGCAGCGAGCCGGACAAGGGTCCAGCCACCATCAGTAATCCAATGGCTGGGCGATGTTACCGTCCTTTCTATTTTTACTTTCTTTCATTGCCGAAACCCGTTCCTTTAATTTCTTTACGTTATTTTTCTTATTTCGCATTTTTTTAGTTTTATTAAGTTTTCTTTAGAGCCATATAGGGTGCCAATGTGACATATAGTGTTGACCACAACTTCAGCATTTTTGTTTATTCGTTTAATCAAAAATTAACAACAGGAAAAACGTAGAGGTTTCATTATCCAATTGATAAAACAAAATACTACAATTTAGGAACTCAATTGATTAAAAAATTGATCACGGACGACAGATAATTGGTGAAAGTTTAGCCGTTATGGTTTCATTGTCCTTATTACAATATCTTATAGGTCCTTTTTGATGATGATGCTTGATCTATGAGTTCATTGATAGAGTTCATTTAGCCTTTTGAAAATAGAGAAATTGTCTAAGTTCAATATAGTTCAATATAGTTGCCCCTAAACTTTTAATTTGTTGTTCGACTATATTGAACTAATTAAAGTTCAAGAACGATATTGCACGTTATGTCAAAATTGATGGGCTATTTGCGTCATTTTCCCAAAGGAAAAAAGAGAGGGGGTGGGCTGATTTTGGTTTTCTCCGTTCCTATTTTTTTTTCTTTTATATGTTTAGAGTTACACACCGGTCACATTCAAACATGTAACCCACCAATCATGAACTGATAGGAGAAAATGTTTTCCAATCAACATCGGATGAAAACATGGCCTGAGTAAAAATAAATTGCCAAATGTAGGCGCGAAAACTAGTTTAGTTGGATTTATGGGTTGCACAGGTTGATCGAAGTTGTCTTTTTAAGATATTCACGCATAATTTACCAAATAAGGGCAGACCCTTCTCTCGCTTGTCCCGTGAATTTTCTCCTTGTTCGGAACCATCAACACCTCTGACTGTTTTGGCAGTGCACCATCTCTACATTATAAAGTGAATCCAATACCATTCTCGACTTCAGCCCGAAATTTCGAAAATTATCCATAACTGAAAATTAATGAATAATAACCATGTATTTTAAACAATGGTTACAATGGTAATACACAAAGATCCATAGAAAAATTGTGTTATTACAATAATCTCTACCATAAATTATAAATTCAAATTGAAGCTCTTCCATCCTATGATAATTTAAATTAATTTGTATACTAAGGTCTATCAATCTTCTCCTTCCTTCGTTAATTTATTCCTTTTTCCTACTTTTGCGCCCTTTCCCTATTACTATTAGGGTTAATACCACAAAAAATCCTAAACTGGTACACCCATGAAAGATTTACCCCAAACTAATTTTTTGACCAATAAAATTTCCAAACTGTTATACCCGTGACAAATTTATCCTCCGTTAGTTTCCGTTAAATTTTACTGTCAAATTGTTAAATAATGATATGTGACAATTGACGAGTGTACTAGTATGAGATTTTACCCCTCCGTTTGTCACAGATTTACCAATTTTGTGATTTTTTTGTGGTATTAATCTAATTTTACGGAGGGTGAATTTGTCACAAGTGTACCAGTTTGAGATTTTTGGTGGTCAAAAAATTAATTTGAGATAAATCAGTCACGGGTGTACTAGTTTGGAATTTTTTGTGGTCAAAAAATTAATTCGGGGTAAATTTACACATATGTACCAGTTTGAGATTTTTCGTGATATTAACCCTTACTGTTAATCACAGAACACCTTTTGTTTTCCTTTTGCTTTTGCTGGCTGGCAGCCACAGAACACCCAAGACAAGAAAGGAAAAGGACTACCTGGTCTGAATTCGGTGGACCAAAAATGATCCGACTCTTTCTCACCTAAAAACTTCCCTCAAAGTTCACAAATATGAACCACCCTCTCTTTCACACTCTCTTATTTCTACAGCCTGTCTGTCGAAAGAAAACTTTACGCTGTCATTGTACAGAATAAAAGCCCATTGAAACAGGATTTATATTACATTCACTATAAGTGTAAAAGTCTTTTTTACACAAGCAGTCTCGGAATGGAAATGAAAATCTGTTTATGAAATAAATCTATATGTGAAAAATAAAAGTTGTGTAACCTGCTCATGTAAAGAAACTTCTATATCGCTAGTGCATTGAATGAAGATCCAATGAAATGTGTCATTTGCGAAGCAGGGAATGGTGGAAGAAACGAAAAAATATATATAATTACGCGACACTTGTATCTTCTTTTTAGTAAGATTTCCAAATTTACACTTCTGTAAATAAAAGGAATTTCCATTAATTTGTTGATGTCATAAATTTTGAAAATGAAATAGCCATTCAGGAAAAGAGAATGGTATGAGTGTTGTTCCTTGCGTGATATGTGAATAATTCGAAAGGAGAAAGTAGTCAATACGAGAAAGTGTTGTTCCCGTGACCCACAATACACAAGAAAAACGTTCCATCTTTCTTCTTCTTCATTTATAAATACGACATCTATGAAAGGAGATACATAATGACTTCGACTTTAACCACGAAAATATACTTCTCTACTTTAGAAATTTACTGTGCTCACGAGGCATCAAGGCAAAGAATCCTCCATGGATACCCAAAGTAGTGGGGTGATGGTAAAATTGTCCAAAAAGTCTTAAACCTATCACACTTTTGCCAATTTAGTCCTAAAATTTTTAATTATGCCAATTGAGTCATAAACCTTTCATATTTTGCCAATTGAGTCAATCTGGCTAATTTTGACCGGAAACGTGGACGCCGACCGTCCTACGTGGCACGGCTGATGCTAACGTGAACAATTTCTAATAAGGGTCGCCGAGCCCTTGTCGGCCGTGGGCGAGGCCATCAGCAATGATTCACTCACAGTGGACGGGACCAAAGTAGAGACGCGCTAGTGGATGCAGCGAGACCGAGCGCCGGAGATGGCGAGCTGGAGTGTGGTGATAGTGCAGCAGCCTGGTTGAACAAGTAGAAAGAAAGGAAGAAAGAGAGGGGGTGGGCTAACCACAGAACACATGGGCGTTTGCCCTTCCTCTTTGCTATTAACCACAGAACACCCTCTTTTTTTTTTTGTTTTTTCTTTTGCTAGGGACCCAGCAAAAGCAAAAGGACTACCTTGTCCGAATTCTTTTTTCATTTTTTTTTGTCTGTCTTATTTCTAACTCTCATCTTTCTCTGACTTTTGTTCTACCTCTTTACAGAGCACGGAGTCGAACCCCACATCTGTGATACTAGCATCCCCATCCCATTAATCCATTTATCAGCAGGATCGCATGTCTATTTGCACTACTTTTTTCGAATTCAGTGGACCGAAAATGATCAGACTCTTTCTCCCTAGGAAATCCACCCTTGAAGTTCATAAAAATTACCGGGGTGCCATTTGTGAGGGACTCGAAATGTTTTCACTCTATTGTCGGTCCATGCAACAAAGCTCAAAGATGAATCCCCTCTCTCTTATCTCTTCCATGCCGATGCCTTGTCTCTTATATAAAAGGGTTAATAACACGAAAAACTCCAAACTGGTAAACTTGTGACAGATTTACCAAAAACTAATTTTTTTATCACGAAAAATCTCAAGCTGATACACCTATGACATTTTACCCTCTGTTAGTTTCCGTTAAATTTTACAGTTAAATTTCTGAGTTGAATGACACGTAGCAGTTGACGGGTATACCAGTTTAGGGTTTTACCCTCCGTCTGTCACAGATGTACCATTTTGTGATTTTTCGTGATATTAATCCAATTTAATGGAGGGTAAATTTGACATAAATGTATCAGTTTTGGGTTTTTGATAGTCAAAAAATTAGGGAAAAATCCCAATTAAGGACCTCAAGTGGAGCATTTTTCTCAAAAGAGGACCCCAAGTGGACTTAGTGTCAAATAAGGGCCTGAAGTGCCCAATCAGTCTCAAATAAGGACCCGAAGTGCCCAAAAAGTCTCAAATAAGGGCCTGGGTTGCCGGCCGGCCAAAATGCCTGCCGGCTGGCGAGAATATTACTATTCCGGCACCGAAACAGTAAATTTTTATTTTTTTATTATTTTTTTCTTTTTCTTTTCCTTTTCTGTTTTTTTTCTTTTTCTTTTCCTTTTCTTTTTTTTTTCTTCTCTTCCTCCGCCGGCCATAGCCGGGGCCGGCGGAGGTCGCCGGCCTCAGGCGAGGCTGCCCTCGCCTGGGCTGGGCGAGGTCGACCTCGCCAGTTGCCGACAAGGGCTCGCCGCTGGCAAGGCTCGACCTCGCCCAGCAACGGCGAGTTCGAGCTGGCCGGTTCGCGAGGGCTCGACCTCGCCGGCCGCCGCGGCGAGGCTCGACCTCGCCGGCCTCGTGCGGCGAGACCGGCCTCGCCCGACGCCGGCGAGGTCGAGCCTCGCCCGGCCGGCGAGTCGAGCCCTCGCTGAACCGGCGGGCTCGACCCCGCCGTTGCTGGGCGAGGTCGAGCCTCGCCAGCGGCCGACGAGGTCGAGCCCTCGCCAGAACTGGCCAGGCTCGACCTCGTCGTTGCTGGGCGAGGTCGAGCCTCGCCAGCTGCCGGCGAGGCCAAGCCCTCACCGAGATCGCCTCGCCGGTTGCCGGCGAGGTCGAGCCTCGCCCGGATCGAGGCGAGGGCTCGGCCCGCCGGCCGGCCGCGAGGCTCGACCTCGCCGGCGTCGGGCGAGGCTCGACCTCGCCGGCGTGGGCGAGGCGGCGGCCGAGCCCTCGCCGGATCCGGCGAGGCTCGACCTCGCCGACAACCGGCGAGGCTCGACCTCACCCGAAGCAACGGCGAGGTCGACCCTCGCCGAGATCCGGCGAGGCTCTGCCCAGCCGGCCGCGGCGAGGCTCAACCTCGCCGGCGTCGGGGCGAGGCCGGTCTCGCCTACAACAAAGGCGGCCTCGCCGGCGCCGGCGAGGTCGAGCCCTCGCCGGAACTAGCCGAGCTCGACCTCGCCGTTCTTTGGGCGAGGTCGAGCCTTGCCAATTGCCGGCGAGGTCGAGCCTCGCCGGATCTGGCGAGGGCTCGGCCCGCCGGCCGGCTGGCGAGGCTCGACCTCACCGCGTCGGGCGAGGCAGGCGAGGTCGAGCCTCGCCAGCGGCCGGCGGGGCCGAGCCCTCGCCAGATCTGGCGAGGCTCGACCTCGCCGGCAACTGGCGAGGGCGGCCCTCGCCCGACGCCGGCGAGGGCGGCCTCGCCTGAGGCCGACGACCTCCGCCGGCCCCAGCTATGGCCGGAGGAGGAAGAGAAGAAAAAAAAAAGGAAAAGAAAAAAAACAGCAAAGGAAAAAAAAATTAAAAAGTTACTGTTCCGGTGCCGGAATAGTAACATTCTCGCCGGCCGGCAGGTATTTTGGCCGGCCGGCGACCTAGGCCCTTATTTGAGACTTTTTGGGCACTTCGGGTCCTTATTTGACACTAAGTCCACTTGGGATCCTCTTTAAAAAAAAAGGCCCCACTTTGGGTCCTTAATTGGAATTTTCCCAAAAATTAGTTTAGGATAAATCTATCACATGTGTATCAATTTTGGGTTTTTAATGGTCAAAAAATTAGTTTGGGGTAAATTTATCACTAGTTTGGGGTTTTTTCGTGATATTAACCCTCTATAAAACTCGTATATGAGAAGAAAATTTTACACCGTCATTGTACATAATAAAAGCCCATCGAAACAAGTGTAAAAGTCTTTTCTCCGCAAGTAGTCTTGGAATGGAAACAAAACATCTGTTTATGGAGTCAATCTGCACGTTAAAAATAAAAAGTTGCATAACCTGTTTATGTAAAGAAATTTTTACATCGCCAGTGCATTGAATAAAAATCCATTGAAATGCGTTACTTGCGAAACATGGGAAGTTAGTTTCAAATGTGGGTTTTGACTCCAACGCCCTGTAAAGAGGAATGGCAAAAGCCTGAAAGTGAGTTGAGAGTTAGAGCATGACATACCAAAAAAGAATAAAAAAGCAAGGGATGGTGGAAGGTGGAAGAAAGGAAGAAAATAAAACATAAATAAAAATAAATCATGCGACACTCGCGTCTTCTTTTAGTAAAATTTCCAACTTTACACTTCTGTAAATAAAATGAATTCCCATTGATTTGTTGACGTCATAAATTCTTTTTAAAATGAAGTACCTTGCGTGATATTGGAACCAATTCAAAAAGAGAAAGTGTTGTTCCCACATAAAAAAACGTTCTATCTTTATGTGTTAAACACGACACCTACAGCAGGAACTTGGGCTCCGTCCACAAGTCCATCTATAAAATAACTTCGACTTCGACTTCAACCAAGTAAAAATACACTTATTCTGCTTCAGGAATTTTACAATGCTATCCTCCATGGATCCCCAAAGCAGTGGGTCGACATTGCCACCACTGCCAGGTATGCTCCCTTCTTTCTTTTGTTGTTCTGATTTGATCCCACAAGGCGATGGGAAAATTTCGCTTTTTGTGGGTTAAAATTTTACCATCTAAGTTCAACACAGAAAATTCCATGCAATGAATGAGCCTCATACTAGTCATGTATATATAGAGATGATCTACAGCATACATACAGGGTGTAATTAATTTTTCTAAGTTCACTTATGTTCCTTTCTATTTTTGGTAACAAAGAGGTCCGCTTAGACATGAGCTCAAAAGGCATGGCAATTGAGAAAGCTTCCCAAGACAGTCGCAAACCCACTTCACTTGAAGACTGCCAGAGGATCACGAATCAATTAAAAACTAAAGGTTTGTCGTTTTGAACTTTTAACTTTCATTTTTCATAAATCATTGTTTTTCATGCATTTTGACTCTTTTCACTCCAAAACATTTTGAAAAGGTTATTTATGATCAATTCTCTTTTTGGTAACAAAGAGGCTCCCGCAGAGGTAAGCTCAGAAGGCAGGACAATTGATAAAGCTTCTCAAGATGGTCGCACACCAACTTTGTTTGAAGTGTACCTGAGGATCACTGATCAATCAAAAGCTTAAGGTTAACGTTAAATTATTATTTTTTTGGTTTTAAAGTTTACCATCTAAGTTTAGCACAAAAAATTCCATGAAATGAATGAGCCTGATACTAGTCATGTACAGATGATCTAAAGCATACAAAGTGTGATTATTTTTTCTGAGGTTATTTATGTTCATTTCTCTTTTTGGTGACAAGGAGATTCACGTAGAGTTGAGTTCAGAAGACATAGTAACTAATAAAGCTTCCCAAGATGGCCACGGACCAACCGAAGGTTTGTCACTTTGAAATTTTAATTTCCGTTTTTCCTAAATCTTGTGTTTCAAGCGTTTTGATTTTTTTATTCGAAATGTTTTAAATTTAACAGTATACCAATGCTAACATTTCAATTCAAATATAATGTTTTCATAATTTTTAAAATCTGAACAATATCTTGAATTATAATCGAGGAAGCTCTAAAAAGTTTACTTTGTTACTTCCAAGAGTAAAAGAACATGCTCGTAATTTTTAAATGATATTGTAGATAAGATCAATGGCAACAAGAAATATAAACTCACTAATAACACATTTTTCAAGTTATAAAAGTTATAATCCTAGAAAACTAAATCATGATACAATACGTATCTCAAAAATAATTCTCACGATCTCCGTTAAGTTTAACGTTAATACATAAAATTTCATGCAATGAATGATCCCAACAATAGTCATGTTTAGATGATCTGAAGCATACAAAGTGAAATTAACTTTCTTAAGGTTATGTATGTCCAATTCTCTTTTTGGTAATAAAGAGTTTCATGTAGACATGTGTTCAGAAGGCACGACAACTAATAAAGCTTCTCAAGATAGTCGCAGATCACTTAAAGGTTTGTCCCTTTGAACTTTTAATTTTTGTTTTTCATAAATCTTGTTTACATTTTAACTTTTTTAAACCCAAACATTTTAAATGTCGCAGCATACAAATGCTTCGTTTCAATTCAAATATAATTTTTTCTTAATTTTGAAATATGAACAGTATTTGGAATTATAATTGGAAAAGCCCAAAAGAAAAAACTTTTTAATTTCAAAGAGTAAATGAACGTGCTCATAGGAAAAGGTGTGTTGAGTAAACAACAGCCCCTTCGCTTGCATCTGCGTTTCATCAAGAACTTTGAGCAGGTGCAATGGTCACAGAAGTGCGAAAGCCTGAGCACTTTTGATTTGCAATTCTCGCAGTTATGCCGACGCCGGTGGTTGATGAAAAGTATCAACCGTTGTTTGTAGCCGCACAGAAAGGTAATTGGAAAACTATCGAGAAAATCCTCAGTAAAGATCACAAAGCAATGACGGCCAAAGTTATGAAAGTAGAAGATGAATCAGTTACTGTGCTTGATGTTGCGATTATGGCCTCACAAGATCACTTGGTCGAGAACCTGATCAAGCACTTTCCTCCGGGATATAAAAATTTCGATTTCAGTATTTCCCTCCAGAATGCTGCCGTGAGAGGAAGAGTAAAAATGGTAAAGGCATTAGTAAACAAAGTTGATGCTAAACCTGAAAGTGTACCCAATGCACTGTGGATTGCTATGATAACTCTATAAAAATAGAGTCATTTTATCTACTCTAGACAATAAATAATGCAATATTTATTAGAATATATTTGGATTTCCTTTTATTTACTTAATTTTTCCTTGTTTATGCAGAATATTGAGATATGGAGAAAATAAGGAAAATATGGCAAAAAGAAGGAAAGGAAAATGCGACCCAGAGAAAAGTTAGAAAGTGGATATCACATTGGGAATTCTGCGATTTATTCCCTCATTTTATGTGAAAAAGAAGCAATTGCCTTGTGAGAGGAGTCTTGGATGTTATCATATAAATAGGATAACTTGGGAGAACATGGAGTTTTTTTTTTAGATCGTCTTTGTTTTCAGTGTTCTGAGAGTTTTTCAAGTATTTTGAAGAGAAGACAAAAATGGTGGCAGAATTCTTGTTCTTTAATTCAAGATGTTTGGTTTAATTTATATTTTCGTTTCTTCTTCTATTATGTTCTAATTTTCTTTGTTAGAGCTACGATGTAGCCTAACCATGATGATATGAATTTCATGCTTTTTATGCTTTGCAAGTAATTTCATTCATGTGAGTTATATATTATTGTGCTTAATGCATTTAGGTGATTGGCCACCACTTGAATGATCTGATGTGCTTTTTTGAGACTGAGAAGTAATAATATGCAATTGCTCCTCATAATATATAACCATGAATTAAATGTGGATAGAAATATACCATGTTATTTGTGTAGCTTTCGGTGATAAGACGGTCCAAAAGATTCATTGTAAACCGGGAATATTCACAGATTTTAATGCGCTTATGTTTATTTAAATTCACATAGAAATATAGTGAATTGATAAACTGAGTAGGTTTGCTATACCTAGAGATATGATAGTAAATAGACTAGGAAATTCCACTATCACATGTTTGATATTGTTTTTGTATGCATAATGATCCGAAATTCATATCTAGTGGTTATGGTGAAATCGGATGCTCTAACATATTTTATCTGATTGATTATCTGCCTTTAGTTTATAAAATTTCGTTTTTAAAAATTGTCAATTTTTATTTATTCTCAATTCTATTTTGATCTATTAGATAAATTTTAGAATTAATCTATTTTTAATATTTAATTGGTTTATTATCATCAATCTCTGTGGGACAATACTCTTCTCATCATTATATTACTTGTTCAACACGTTCGTTGACACGTGCAGAATTGTACGAACAAGTTTTTGGCGCCGTTGCCAGGGATTGTTTATTTAATACCAATTAATATTGATACCGGATGTCACGCCCCGCACCCTCCGGCACGCAACATCCCTCGCAGAGGTCGAATTTGAGCGCGACGTCCCAGGATGCGTCGCCGACCCAAAACCACGAACAGAGTACAGGGCGCATGCGGAAGCAAACTTAAACACCCATACAAATTTAAACCATATAACCAAGGATAGCCACTCAACAAACAACATGAACAATTACACTTGCATTAATACTGGGAACCATATACAATATTCATTTACAGCCCACGCTCAAAAAATCAAAAGCGGGTCAATGGCCACCACTAACAAAAGGGGCAAGTGGTTCGGCGGTCAAGCACTATATCTAGCAAGGGCTCCTCCCAAAACGTATCGGTACGCCTGCCATCCTCAAGCCTGGGGGTCTGAAAAATTGGTTTTCAACAACAGTGAGAATAATCTCAGTAAGTAGTTCCCTAAACCTAAACTAGGCTAACGTGCACCTCCTGACGAGCACTAATCAACACACCAATCAAACCATAATTGACTTAAGCCCTCGGGCCCAAATCCAATACTCACCTTGCCCTGCAAGTTAGGCACTTACAATTCAAGAATAAAACATAGGACCCAATCACAGCACATGCACACATCACTTGGTCACAACGCATGTCATGCCTATGCTCGTGCTCATACGCTTGCTCACGCCTCATCAATGCATTTTCGCACGCTTGCACTCTAGCACACTTGCCATTTATCAATTTCTCCTCCGACCCGCGTTAAACGCATCAGGTCCTGTCACGCCCCGAGCTCCCATCGAGCCCGCGACATCCCGCCTCCGGTCGATCAGTTGCGACGTCCCAGGTTGTCGCCGACCTCATCTAAACATCAGAGATTTAATTGCGCACACGGAATCCATAAAACACCCGAACAAAAATTTAACTGGGGAAACATTGGAAGAATATATACATTTCTATTACTCGGTCAAACTTGTACCACCATATTTACAAAATACAAACCTTAGTTTACTAGTACACACATTACTAACCCTTCAAGAGTAAGAACAAAAACCGATGACCTGCCATCCAACCCGTAACAACCTTTAACACCCCTTGCTTGGCGTCCACTCAGAATCTAACTCCACATCATCCCGTCTCCCATTTGAAACTCAGCTGTCTCATACTCTGTATGCACTGGAACTCCAAAACGTACTGGAGGTGGTGGCGGATTATTCACGGCTCAGGTTTGGGTTCTGAAATATTTGGTTGAAAACAACCGTGAGACACTTATCAGTAAGTACACCCCTAAACCCAATCTAGGCTATCACGTACCTCCAGACAATCACATAAACACACGTGCATTCGTACACATCAAACTATTACATTTCAAGCACATCAAATAATATAGTCAAACCCAAACATACGCACACCAGTACTCAATCACAATCACATCTATGCAAACACGTGCATGTATCGTTCTCATTCCGCTATTCCTTCCATTCTCATTTTCACTTTCACATCCACTCGCCAGTGACCCGCGTTGAAGTACACGCCTCAGGCACACTGCGATCATTCATTTTCCTCTTTCACTCGCCAGTGACCCGCGTTGAAGTACACGCCTCAAGCACACTGCGATCATCCACTTTCCACTTTCACTCGCCAGTAACCCGCGTTAAAGTACACGCCTCGGGCACACTGCGATCATCCACTTTCCACTTTCACTCGCCAGTGACCCGCGTTGAAGTACACGCCTCAGGCACACTGCGATCATTCCTTTTCCACAACACTTTCCGGCCCGCGTAAACATACACGCCTCAGGCCATGTTTCTTGCCCGCGTAAACGTACACGCCTCAGGCTCAACATCTACCACCTACTGCACAACCCGCGTAGAAGTTCACGCCTCAGGCTGGCAGTCTTCCGGTAATACCGAGCATCGTCCCGCGTAAACATACACGCCTCAGGACGGCACAATTTTCCACAATTTCTCATACCATGCCACACACCATTCTTTCTTTCTCAAGTACACGCTCAATACGCATTTACCACAATCTACTAGCCCATTACACACGGCCCGCACACGCACCATTTAACACACAATTCATGCTCGTTCAGCATTGGACATGGCAATATCAATAATTAATTTTAATCTGACTCACATGTGCATCCAACAAGCATATACAATCACCCAATTGCACAATAACATGCTCAATTTGATCACCACAATTTATTTATAATTAAATATGCATCCAACACGTAAATTCCCATTTTTCTCCAACTAAATGGCGTCGGATTAATTCCGATCCTTCACGGGACTTTCTCGCCATAATTTCTAGGTTCCAAAAATTCAACTTGCGTCTCGATCGGACCATCACAGCCCCGTGAACAGTAATCCACAGCTTGTGAACAGTGATTCGCAGTATATGAACAGTAATTCGCAGCCCCCATTTTTCTGAATTTCCAATAAATATTACCCGAATTAATTCCTAAGGCCCGCCATAAAATTTCCACTCCCTATTCATACAATTCCGCACCTAATTCCATACTGATTTTGTCCGAAAATTACCCGTCGATACCCGAAGTCCTAAATTAGGTTTAAGCGCGACTTACCCGCGTTCTAGTGGCGTCGGATTAATTCCGATCCTTCATGGGACTTTCTCGCCATTAAATACCGGTTTTGAAAATCCAACTTGCGTCCCGAACCGAGCATCACAGCCTCGTGAACAGTGAATCACAGCTCGTGAACAGTGATTCTTAGCTTAAAATTCCCTCAAATTGTCCTCCAAAAATTCCAAATTAATTCCTTAAGGCCCGCCATACATTCCCGGTCTAAAGCCCCAACATTTCACACCCGCACAAGTCCAATTTCACCCAAAATCAAATTGTTCGGCGATACCCAAAATCCTAAATCGGGATTAGAGTATGACTTACCGCGTTCTAGGCTAAAACGGCTAGAACGGAAAGCGGTGGCGCTCTACGGCGAAGGCAAACAACTCACGGTGGTTTCCGGCTTGCACGGCGGCGGTCCGGCAACGGCGTGGTCTTGCACGGCCGGAAATGGGTCACGGGGAGAGAGAGAAAGAGAGGGGAAAGAGAGAGACGGTGAGGTTGGAGGGCGGCACGGCGATGGCAAGGTGGCGGTCCGGCGGTGTGGCAAGCGGCGGTGGCGCCGGCGTGAAGAAGAATGGCCAAGGAAATTCACGGGAGAGAGAGGGAGAGCTCACGGCAATTTTGGGGGAGATGTTTCACGGCAAAGGAATAGAAAAATGAGGTGAGAAAGATGACATTCTTGACCTAAATAGTAAATTTTGACTAAATGCGGAAATGACCAAAATGCCCTTTACCCTTAAAACATACCCTTTAATAAATCCTAGGGGTATTTTGGTCACTTTCTCCGTTTCTTGTCCAAATCGAATTTTTCCGAAGGAATTGAGCGCACCAAAATTCACACGTGTCACGTGCAACGTCGTCCTAACCTTCCGGCGTGACTTCGTAATTTTCCGGTGTCCAATTTGGGCAAAAATTCCATAATTAAATTCTATTAAACGCAACTCAAGCGTTTCTCGAGCCAACGGGCGGCTTGCTGGGGAAATTCGCAGAATCGACTCATGACTGATACTGAATCGAGTCACGTGCAAGTCCGTTCGGTGCATGACGACCTCGGTTGTCATTAAAATCGTGAAGATCAATCACTTGATCCGAGGGGTACGATCGTTCGGTATAATTTCGGAATCATTCGTCAAGTCGTTTCGTGGTCCTATGGAATCACCCGAGATCCACTACTAGGACAGTGGCGAACTGACCCCTAACTATCCTTGGATCGGCCAACAATGGCTCAAAATATCACTTACGCGATTTAATGGTCGAAGTCCATTCACCGTCGAATTTTCTTTAGTCGCGCGAATTTAATTCCCCTATTAGCCTTTCCCTAATGGTTAGCATTCCCAGGAATGATCAGTTCCGGACGAGAATTTACTGCGAGTACATTTCATAAAACTCAGTTATTTCATAATATCAAATTGGCGGAAATTTCGGAATGTCACAGGTCCGACCCGCGTAAAACGCATCAGGTCCATCACTTCGAGATCGATCTCTGACCCACGTAAAACGCATCAGGCTCATGACACATAATGTCACGCCCCGTACCCTACGAAGCGCTAACATCCCTACCTTGGTCGATTGCAGTGCGACGTCCCAGGAAGCGTCGCCGACCCAACGCCCAAACAGAGAACAAGCACAAACGGAAGCGATTAAATAAACAACCCTGACAATTCAAAAAAAAACGAGCCAAGGATAGCCAAGCAATAAACACGATCGCAGTAGAAAATAGGTACATACTTACATTGCTATAAAAACCTTTTTACAATATTGGTTTATACAACAACAGCAGTCAACACTCATAATAGCAGCCTCTAGGTCAAAAGGGTTAGTGGCTAGGGGTACTGGATGGGACTAAGACAGGCTTCAGTCAAAAAGGTGTACTCGCTTTACTTAGGAGTATTGCTAACCTAGGGACCCCAGTCCGGGTCGGACCCTGAGGACTCCTCTATCGAGCTCTCCTGGGACTCGGACTCCTCGGAATCCATGTCCTCTGCTGCATCACTCTCGTCCTCCGAATCCGGTTCTAACTCAGGGTCTAAGTATAATCCCAGCTCGTCCTCGGCTCCTATTTCTTGATCGGATCCCAGTTCCTCAACCTCTCCATCCTGTTCGTGATCTACTTCCATGGCTACCGGCTCTTCTTCATTCTGGTGGTCCAAGGGTTCCGGACCAGCATACAACACTTCAGGTTCCTCAGCCTCCTCGACCATAGCAGCAGGTCCGTCCACGGTCTCGCCCTGGCTGCTCCAATCAGGCGTAGTTGGAGGATCGGAAATCTCACCACTTACCATCTGTGGGATCATGACATTATTCACGTCTACCGGGACATCAAAGGTCCTGAGCGGGGGTCCGATTGCTCCGTCGGCTCCTCGATAGCACCAAGCCACATATTCTTGGGTGTGGTAGTGCGCCTCTCCCACATTTATAAACAAAACAGCATAATATCTCACATAGGCTGCTCCATCGCCACAGGGGTGCACGCTTGACGACCGCTGAATATTGTGCGGTATCCCAAAAAGAGGTGATGCCCTCGACATTCTACGGCTGGGGGTCTGAAATGTTTCGGTTTACACAACCGTGAGACGAATCTCAATGAGTTCAACCCCTAAACCTAGGCTAGGCTAGCATGCAATCTCCTGACCGGAAACAAACATTTAAAATCATAACACAACCATAATCATACAATTCTCTGACCCTGCAGGTTAGATAGTTCAATATGTAATAATCACGGGACATACGTGGCACACATTATCACACGTACGCCAATCACATGCTCATACACCGAGTCTCATACACTCGCATGCCATTCAATGCATGTTTATGCATGCAAATGTCATTGACATGTCATGCACATTTCTTTGGCCCACTGGCCCACACTGGCACACTTGCCCAATTAATTATTATTACGACTCGAGTCATCAATTTTTCACGGCCCGGTGCGTCTAGCCTGCTTCAAAGTGCATGAGGCGCGACATCGATCCGGCCCGGTGTCTCTAGCACCTTCAAAGTGCATGAGGCGCAACACTTGTTCTCCTTGCGAACCGAGCACGCTTCAAAGTGCATGAGGATGGTCGCCTTCCGGACGTACCGGGCATCGTCCCGCTTCAAAGTGCATGAGGACGGTATCGACCCGAAGGTCCTTAGGTGATCACACAGCTCATTATTATCTGAACCCAGCGTATAACGCTTCAGGGTATTTTAGGTGATCACATGCTCATGGCAGACACGCATTCTCGCACAATTTTCATCACATGCCTCACTCTTGGCATACGCAATGCGTGTCCATGTTATGCAATGCAATGAACCACGAGCACCAATATAATTCAGACAACCCGGGCATACCCGGCAATTTCACCGATGAACTCCTAAATTGGTCATTAAACCCTATTATCCTCCCCAACGATTCTCATTAATCCACTAAATTTTTCCGATAATAAATTCTACTAATCGGTCCTCAACCCAGTCTCAAATACACACTGCTATTATCTAAGCCAGTCAAAAATGCACCGATAATACCTAAACCAGTCCAGGAAAAACGCACTATCAGTCCTAATCCGGGTTTAGGAATTTTACTCACCAAAACAAGGGTCACGACGACGGGGAATGGCGGCCGATCACTGATGGACAGTGAAACCGGCGGCGGAATTCCCGACGGACGGCGGGGCGCGGTGTACGGACGGGGGGGGGAACAGTGATCCCCGTACGGACGCGTGAACAGTACCACCCCGCACGGACACACTGTACGGACGGCTGGGAACGGTGGCCGGCGAGGCGCCGGTCACGGCGGCGACGGCCGTACGGTCTGGTGAACAGTAACCGCACGGACGGTGAACAGTAACCGTACGGTCACTGTACGGACGGGGCTGAACGGCGACGTATGGACGTGCTGGAGGCCTGGGTGTCGACGGAACGGTGATCGGAGCTCCGTGAAGCTCCGGCGTCTTGTTTGTAAAACAGAAAAATGAGAAAAGAGGGAAAAGGAGAGAGAGAGAGCTGTTTTTGGACTATACCCGGGCGTGGTGGGCTGCACGAGAGGTGGAACTAGCTGCTGGTGGTTACGGCTCGGCGGGGACAAGACCACTGCTGTTCGGCGTGAACAGTACGCAACTTGCGAAAGTGCACGAAAACCAAACGGAAGAAAAGGGAGAAGAATTTGGGGGAAATGGGGAAGCTCTCGCGGAATGGCTGGAGGAGAGAGAGAGGGTATGGTCAAATGGGTCAAAGATAGTCTTAGTGGAGTCCAAGTGTCATTATCCAAGCCCATTTGACAATTTTACCCTTGATCTAATGGACTAGATTTGATCAAATCCAATAATTTAGGGGTACAATGGTCTTTTGTCCCCTAACCATGGTTGACCAGACCTGGTTTAACCTTAACTCACCTTGGTTAATCCCAAAATTAAATCCAATTTTCGGAATTAATCAAAAATGGCCTAGGGGCATTTTCGTAATTTTCCGATCCCGAACCGAAATTCCAATTTTCGCACATACGCGTTCCATATATGCGTGGCCAACATGATATGGCGTCGGAATCGCGAAATTCATCGCGCAAGCCCTCAAAAATCCACGTCAAAGTTTCAGGAATAAAATAATATTATTTTTCCAATTTTTGTCGAAATTCCAATTGTTGTCCAAAACGACTCCTGGTATGCGTGGCCACCCAAAAATGGCGTCAGCCACGAAAAATAACCTCATTTGGCCTCGAAAAGCGACGCTGACATCCCGGGGGCAAAATCGTAATTTTTCACCCCCGGACCGAAATTCCAATTTTTACTCGTACTAACTCCTCATGTGAGTGGCCAGCGTAATATGACGTCAGATTCCCAAAAATAGTCTCTTAAGCCTTTGAAAATCGATACCGAAATCCGGGCCCAATTCCGTGAACAAAACCCGCTAAACTTTCAATTTCAGGGTCTCTCACTAACGGGCGGCAGTTTAGAGATTACGCGTATCGACCTAGGGCTACCCGTATCGTAATGGTCTCGATCATTGAGAGAATGAGAAATTATCATTAGCCCCAGAGGCTACGATCGTTCGGTTTAGGTTCAGGACTGATTGGCCACGTGTACTTTTCGGTCATGCAGATTCACCTGCGATCCGAGTGTACAACGTTGGCCCTGGCCAAACCAAATCCGTTACCTTTCCTAAGATCGGCCCACATCGGTTCAAAATATTCCCTCAGCATCTCTCGTGATTGGTATCCGTCTCACGATAGGGTCCTTGGTCCACGTACCATCTTCTAGTTAGCCATACCCTATTGGTTAGTATCCCGAGAGTGATCAGCTCTGGGTGAGACTTACTAAAATGAAATGCGAAATAATATCAGTTTCATTGATCCCGGAAATTACATCGAAATTCGGGCTGTTACACATAACCTGCGTAAAACGCATCAGGTTGGTCATCTTCCGGTATTCCGGGCATCGTCCCGCGTAACACGCCTCAGGACGGGTTCACTACCCCGCATAAAACGCATCAGGACTTTATGTGATCACACATTCACAATCACCAATTATTATCTCAACCCCGCGTAAAACGCATCAAGGCATTTTAGGTGATCACATGCTCATGTCATTCGTGCACACTCATATATGCACATGACATGCCAATGTTTGAGATGCACACCCATGGCCATGAAATTCACACTTGGGTACTCACAAATTTCACAATGAGCAATCAATTGCGCAACGCCACATATTCAATTCACCACGCAATAAGCTCAATCCACATTTCAATATGCCCAACCAATATACTAGCATGACCATGAAAGCAATTCAAGGCACTCTTGCACGGCACATAAATCACACATATAATTCGCACAATTTGATCAACATGAATTCACGCATTCGAGGTCCCCCAAGCTATTCCATTCTTAGTCCCGCTAGACATGCGACACGGCATCACAAAACCAACCACAAACAAAGGCCAATCAGCCAGTCAATCAATTAATGCGATCATTCCCGGTAATTGCACGATTAAACTCCAAATAGATCGCGCCTTGTCCAATTAAACTCCGATATGGACAGCCACTATACCGCTGATTCTAGGCCAATAATTATCTTCAAAATGCCCTATTAAACTCCCCAAAACATCATTCTAATCAGCCACTACGAAGACCAAATGAGGCGCGCACTAAAATCCATATTTAAAGCCCGAACTTACTCCAAACTTGGACCGCTCCGAACCAATCTGTCCAGCCATCTAACGACACCTCGTGGGGCACTAAATCTCAATTCAATTGTCGCACTAAGCCTGTAAAATAGCCACCAAGACAGCCACCATTCGGTCTCCCAATTTCACCCGCCAAGTCCACAATTCCGTCCAAATCACGGCACCTATGCCTCGCCACATCACAGCACATTATAGTCCACTAAACCTTGATCAAATCGCCACTCTCGGTCACCAAATACGCCGCAAAATCAGCCCTTAACAGCCTCCACCATCTAACCCCTAAAATACCCTAATTTAACCCCTAAAACTCGTCTAGAAACGCACAAAAGGCTAACTAGAGTTTAGGGTCGAACTCACCTGGATTTCCAGGCTCCAAATAGGGCTGGGCAAGTGTCAACGGCGGCTGGACAGCGGTGGTCCCGCGCCGGAACAGTAACGGCGGCGGCGGCTCCGGCGAACGGTGCGAGCGGCGGCAACGGTCTAGGCGATTCCACGGCCTAGATGGACACGGCCAGAGAGAGAGAGAGAGAGAGAGGTGGGACGGCTGGGCGAGGTGGTGGATCCGGGCCGGAATAGTAACGGCGGCGGCGGAGCTCCTCCGGCGAGGTCCTTGAGCGGCCGAGAAGGAGAGGGGGAGCGGGAGAGAGGGAGATGGAGGCTGAGGGGGGGACGGAATGGTGATGGTGGCGACGAGCTGGTGGAGGCGACGGCGACCGGAACGGCGGCGTGCGGCGGTCGCGGGCGAGGCAGGACAGGGGAGGAGTCGGGCGAAGAAAAACAGGGGAAGGGAAGAAGAGAAGGGGGTCGCGGCAGCAATGGCGCGGCCGACGGCGGTGTGGAGGCTGGGCGAGCGGCGGCGCAGCTCGGTCGGAGCGACGGCGACGCAAGGCGGTCGGCAAGGTGCGGCCAGGCGGAGGAAGAAGCAGAAGCAGGAGTCGGGGCGAAGAGACGAAGAAGAAGAGGAAGGGAAGAGGAAGAAAAGGAAAAGAAAAGAAAAGAAAAGAAAGGAAGAGAGAGGGAGGAGGAAACGTGAGCGGGAATTGGGGGAGGGGATGTCTGCGTGCACGGCAGACGTGCACAGACACGGCAGAGGGAGGAGAGAGAGAGAGAGAAAAAGGGGGAATAAATTTAAATGTTCAATCAAATAAATAATGCAATTCAACGGCTCATAATTAAAACCGACAACGTTCCAACGGTCCAAATTAGTCCTAGAATATAATAAGGGACAAAGGCCAAGCTAATTAAATCAACTACCATGAGGGAGGTCTACTAGTTTAAATTCGCACCCGGTCAAAAACTCCCCTTTTTCCATTATTCCTAACAATCTCAACGCTGGCCACAACAATATCGACACCGTCCAATTTATTTCGTCCCGAAACTTCCGAAAATCGACTGCCAAGTTCGGGGTCTAAATAACGGCCAAATTCGATTGAGTGCAATTCTAGCGAAATCTCTAATTTAAAAATAATAACCGAGAGTGATCAGTTCCCGGACGAGATTTTACTATAAGCACACTGACAAATTACATGTTTTATAAATCCCAAAAATGGGCCGAAATTCGGAATGTCACACCGGACAATTCTAAGTTTAATCTAGCTTTTATCTTCTTCTTTTTTTTCACAGTATACATTGGTGCATGACACGTAGCCAACAAGGAAAACTTACTGAGTTTGATCTAGAAATCGAACGTACATTTAAAAAGCGATTGAGAGAACAGAGAAATCACACTAAAAAGATGGAGGAAGTTTGTGATGGTAGAAATCAACGTAGACTCTTGAAAGATTATGATGCGCCAACAGTTGAGGGCACCACACCAAGCATCAGGAGACCTGCAATTCAAAATTTTTTTGCTAAATCTGAATTTTTTTTTTATTGCATTCCTTGTTGTGAATTTTTGCGATTCTTAGGAAAATTTAAATTTTGTTCAAACTTGCGAATGATATGTGAGTTAATTTTGATTCTGATGATGTCAATCCACTTACTGAGCACTAAAAGTCCTTAATTTTTTAGTAGTGTGTACATCTAGAGAACATTCATGTGAAGTATGTGCTTTTCTTAGATCTCACCCAAATTTTAGAATTTGTTTGATTTTCTCTTGAGGCGAAATCCTAGGCTATATCTAACTGAGAAAATGATTTAGGCAATTTTTTGATCGATTGAGCCTTTCAAGCCAACCCTATTTATTTATCCATAGTCACCCCGTTGAGCCTTAATTATTATCCAATCTTTTATTGGCACCCACGTACTTTTTAGCTTACCTTTTGCCAAATTATATTATTGTCCCACACCCCATGAACATGTTGATTTTTTTTAGGATAAAAGTTTATTTGAGCATAATAGCAATTTGGGAGGAAGGGTGGAGCATGGAAATAATTTGATTGCTATGGTTGTTTGGGGTGTATCTTCTTCAAAAAAAATTGCTTTTATGGTTCCCTATCCAACTTTCAATTGAGTGAGCCTTTTGGATACTCAATGGGTTGGGAATGTTCACGTTATATTAGGAGGGACTTAAGGAGGAACTCCACCATAAAGCAATGAAAAAAAAAATAGGAAGAATGATGATCCGTAGTGGCAGAAAGATTATTTTGAAGATGTGAAATTGGGGATAGTGGCATGTGCTCTAATTAGATCCTAGAAATCAATGTGTTCATGGGTGATTTGAGCTTAAATTTACCATTATCTCACCGTTAGCCCAGCCTTACATTACAACCTGAGGAAAGTCCTATTGATTTTTGGTTGGATGATTAGCTTACATTAGTGAAGAGAGGAATGAAAAGCAAACCTATGAGATTTAGTTATAATTATAAAGAGTTTTTGAGAGGTTGGATACCAATGTGAACTTATCTGGATTGTATATAATTCGAAAAGATGAGGACTCACACACATACTTGGATCACATAATTAGAATTGGTTTTAACTTATGAATCTATTTCAATGTTTGGATGAAATTTGTGTTTTTCTTTGAATTGTGATTTCAAGCAATTATGGAAGGAAGTCATGGAGGGGGTTGTTAGCTTGAGTATGTCTTATATCTTGATTTTGCTCGAGGACTAGCAAAATGTTAAGTTTGGGGGTTTGATAACTCTATAAAAATAAAGTTATTTTATCTACTCTAGGCAATAAATAATGCAATATTTGTTAGAATATATTTGGATTTCCTTTTATTTACTTAATTTTTCCTTGTTTATGCAGAATATTGAGATATGGAGAAAATAAGGAAAATATGGCAAAAAGAAGGAAAGGAATATGCGACCCAGAGAAGAGTTAGAATGTGGATATCACATTGGGATTTCTGCGATTTATTCCCTAATTTTATGCGAAAAAGAAGCAATTATCTTGTGAGAAGAGTCTTGAATGTTATCATATAAATAGGATAACTTGGAGGAACATGGAGTTTTTTTTTTAGATCGTCTTTTTTTTCAGTGTTCTGAGAGTTTTTCAAGTATTTTGAAGAGAAGACAAAAGTGGTGATAGAATTCTTGTTCTTTAATTCAAGATGTTTGGTTTAATTTATATTTTCATTTCTTCTTCTATTATGTTCTAATTTTCTTTGTTAAGGCTACGATGTAGCCTAACCATGATGATATGAATTTCATGCTTTTTATGCTTTGCAAGTAATTTCATTCATGTGAGTTATATATTATTGTGCTTAATGCATTTAGGTGATTGGCCACCACTTGAATGATCTGATGTGCATGTTTGAGACTGAGAAGTAATAATATGCAATTGCTCCTTATAATATATAATCATGAATTAAATGTGGATAGAAACATACCATGTTATTTGTGTAGCTTTCGGTGATAAGGTGGTCCAAAAGATTCATTGTAAACCGGAAATATTCACAGATTTTAATGCACTTGTGTTTATTTAAATTCACATAGAAATATAGTGAATTGATAAACTGAGTAGGTTTGCTATACCTAGAGATAGGATAGTAAATAGACTAGGAAATTTCGCTATCACATGTTTGATATTGTTCTTGTATGCATAATGATCCGAAATTCATATCTAGTGGTTATGGTGAAATCGGATGCTCTAACATATTTTATCTGATTGATTATCTGCCTTTAGTTTATAAAATTTCGTTTTTAAAAATTGTCAATTTTTAATTATTCTTAATTCTATTTTGATCTGTTCAATAAATTTTAGAATTAATCTATTTTTAATATTTAATTGGTTTATTATCATCAATCTCTGTGGGACGATACTCTTCTCATCATTATATTACTTGTTCAACACGTTCGTTGACACGTGCGGAATTTTACGAACATGCTACTAAATATGCTCCTAAGCTAAAGGATGTTAATTGGTATCTGGCCAAATGTACAAAATCCGCCCCAATTTATTGTACCATGTCCAACCTTATTATGGCCGGCCATTTGGGTAAGAAATTACACTCGCTCATCTCTTTTCCTTCACTGTTTACTTGGATTAACTTTTTGTTGTTGTGTCCCAAAAGACGTAGCTTTGTATTTAGCTCACCGATACCAAGGCTCAGTGATACGTGACGAAAACAATAGCATTTTGGGATACTTGGGGTAGATGGAGTCTAACTTCCGTAGTGGAGCTAGACTCAATCTTTGGGAAAAATCTATTGACAAATGTAGGTAGTTCTTGCACTTCTTTTATCAAATGCGCACAATCCGAGCAACTCTATCCACAAAGATAGAGTCTCTAATCGCTCTATCTATTCCCAGTTGTAGGTATCCCTCTATGCCTGGTCGATACATCATTTGACAAATCCAAAGAAATGAAGATGCCTCGAGGTATTTCTGATAATCTGTTTAATGGATGGACTAACACGGCAAAAAGCATATCATTCAGGGATCCCATTGACAAAAACGTTAAGGGACAACAACTACATCTATGTACACAAATTAATATCTAAACCATGATGTATATCACAAATTAGTATCTAATTTAACATTTGTAAAGCAAGTCAAGAAATCTTACTCAATGTCAAATTTCCGAGTAAAATTGTTGAGAATTGTAGAATTGGATCTCAGATCATAAAAGTTGATGGATCCAAGTTGTCTAGCATAGTTAAGCACTATTAAATTTCGTTATCGTCAAATATATCTTTTTGTTCATCATTAATCCCTAATTTGCTGACATGATGCTTGTCTCCTCTTTGTGGTGGCACGACCAGCACCTTAGTGGTTCAAGATATCACTCTGGAATCTTGCCACAAAACCAGGTAAACAAAATTGCTGTGGTATTTATAGAAGAAACACCTTATTTCATCCATGGGTAGCGATCCCTAAATTTGAAGTGTAAATTGATATTTTCAATATATCCCTTTGAGATTGTACGTAGTAATATGGACTGGCTCTCAAATTATATATTACAATAAGATTCAATTCTAAGTCTAAACGTTATATATCTATTAGGGGAATCTATAAAAATAATCAATTGAAATCAAATCTATTGATCCGTCGCTGAATCTACCAATTTTTCAACCAAAAAAAATCTTAATTTCTCTAGACATTGGGTGTTCATCGACATATCCATTTGTTCTTTGACGCATGCATTTTGATTTCCAACCCATATAAAGTTTGCTTTCTCGATTACTATCTTAAATCCACGATTTTCTTCTCAACCACTATATACATAAAAACATGGTGCAAATGTGAAAGCCTCTTTAACCTTTGATTCTTCATCATTTGGAAAATTGTTTATCTGATGTACGTGTAGCACTTTTGATCAATGGGATTGGACTGAGGCACAAATGCTCTCGAGTTTGCAAATCTACTTCTTACCGAGATGAAGACTCATATGGAAACTCCCAAAATACTTGAGCTTCTTTCAGGCATTGTCCTTGAGGCTGCATCTCGCGAACTCTCTGAAATTGTGAAGTTATGTTTCAAGCATTTTCCAGAGTTGACATGGAAGGAAAATTTCACAAAAAAACTAATAAAAGAAGTTGTGAACGGATGGCATGTGGAGTTGCTTAGACTAATGAACGTAGCCAGCACAATTCCATTTTTGACTGCTGATTCGATGAGAAAAGACATCCTGATGAAGGCAGTAGTAGAATGGTCACCAAGATGTATACGGACAGATGTTTCTACAGTGGTTTAAGGTCGGTTCACCTTATTTGTTTGCCACTCAATTGTGCTTTTTAATTTACATTTACATTGATAGGTGTTCTTTATTTTTCTGAAGGTACTGGAAGATACAAGTGATCCCTCTTCTAAAAGTTTGAAATTTAAGGTTGGTTCACCTTATTTGTTTGCCACCCTTTTCTGCTTTTTATTTATTTATTTATATTTACATTGATAGGCTTCCTTAATTTTTTAGAAGGTGCTGCAAGATAAGATCAATCCTACTTTAAAAAGTATGAGATTGCCAGAAGATAAAAAACCCTATTGGGATGGTTTTGTCGAAAACCACAAACAATTGCTCAAAGAGGCAAGGCAATGGATGAAGGATACATCATCATCTTGTAGCCTCGTCTTGACTCTCATCATTACTGTTGTGACATTCCGAATTTCGGCCCATTTTTGGGATTTATAAAACGTGTAATTTGTCAGTGTGCTTATAGTAAAATCTCGCCCGAGAACTGATCACTCTCGGTTATTATTTTTAAATTAGAGATTTCGCTAGAATCGCACTCGATCGAATTTGACCGTTATTTAGACCCCGAACTTGGCAGTCAATTTTCGGAAGTTTCGGGACGAAATAAATTGGACGGTGTCGATATTGTTGTGGCCAGTGTTGAGATTGTCAGGAATGATGGAAAAAGGGGAGTTTTTGACCACGTGCGAATTTGGACTAGTAGACCTCCCTCGTTATGATTTGGTCTAATTAATTTGACCTTTGTCCCTTTTTATGTGCGAGGCTTATTTTGGACCGGTAGACCACTTTCGGTTTTGAATTTGGGCCATCGGATTGCAAATAATAATTGAATGTTCAAATATTTTCTTTTATTTTCTCTCTCTCTCTCTCTTCTCTCTCCTCTCTCCTCTGCCGCGCACGTTCCTTTTTCCCCATGCGTCCGTTCTCTCTTCTCTCTCCTCTCTCCTTCTTTCTCTTCTCTTTTCTTCTCTCTCCCTTTCCTTTTCTTTTCTTCTTTCTCTTCCTTCTCCGCCGCGTCCGGTTCGGCTTCACCTCCGCTCTGCTCGCCACGCCGACGCCGATCGCCCTTGAGTTCGCCTGGCCGGCTGCGCGCGCCGCCGCCGCCGTCGCCCGGCCCGGCTCGAGCCGTCGTGCCGCGCCGTCCGCCCGGCCCGTCGCCCCGACCGACCGGGTCTCCTCCTCCCGCGCAAGCAGCGAGCCTGCCGCTATTGCGTCCGGCGAGTCCCAGCCGTCGTCCAGTTGTCCGGCCAGCTACCCGACGCCTGAGCGTCGCTGTCGCCGCCGCCGAGCGCCCCCCAGTCGCACCACCCGTCTCAGCCCACTTCTTCTCCTCCCTTGTTTTGGCCGAATCTTCGTCGCCCTAGCTCGCCGCCGCCGGTGCCACCGCCCCACGCCTCACCACCATCACCACTCCGTCTCCTTCCCTCTCCCTCTTGCCGTGTCTCTCCCCCTCCTGCTCTCTCTCTTTCTCGGCCGCTCTAGGGCTTCGCCGGAGCCGCCGCTCGCCTTTACTGTTCCGGCGCGGATCCGCCGCTGTCCAGCCGCCATTGCCACTTGCTCAGCCCTATTTGGAGCCTAGGAATCCAAGTGAGTACAACCCTAAACCCTAATTAGACTAATGTGTGTTTCTAGATGGGTTTTAGGGTTTAATTAGGTTAATTTGGGGGTTAAATTGTGGAGGTGATTAGGGGCTGTCATTGTGGCGGATTCGGTGAATTAGTGTGATGAATTAATGGAGGTTTAGTGGCCCGAGAGGCGCTGTACATTGGCTGGACAGGTTTGAATCGGAATGGCCCGAGTGCGGGAAAGTTCGGGTTTGAAATGGGGATTATAGTACGCACCTTATTCGATCTTGTGGTGGCTGACCAGAATGGTGTTTTGGGGAGTCTAATGGAGCATTTTGAGGATATTTAGTGGCCTAGAATGACTGGTGTGGGGGCTGTCCATATCGGGTTTGAATCGGACAAGGCGCGATCAATTTGGGGGTTAGTTTGTGGAGGCTGTTAAGGGCTGATGTTGTGGCGCATTCGGTGGGTTAGCATGATGTTCTAATCGAGGTTTAGTGGTCTGTGGTGTGCTAGATAGTGGCTGAACGTTGACGCCTTGGTTCGGGTACAAATTGTGAATTTGGCGGGTGTAAATTGAAGACCGAATAGCGGCTGTTTTCATGGCGGTTTTGGTGGTCTAACGGGATCATTTTAATGAGGTGTAATGACTTAGAATGTGCTGCATGAAGGCTGAAAGTATTGGAATGATTCGGCCCGAGTTTGGGGTTAATTTCGGGTTCAAATGTGGATTATAGTGCGCGCCTCATTTGGTCCTCATAGTGGCTGATTTGAGTGATATTTTGGGGAGTCAAATGGAGTGTTTTGAGAACATTTGTTGGCCTAGGACGATTTGTTTGGTGGCTGTCCATACCGGGTTTGAATTGGTCTATGAGCGATCAATTTGGAGGTTAATTGTGTGATTATCGGGAATGTTTAGGTTGGCGGGCTAAGTGGCTGATTTGTACTGGGTTGTGATCAATTTTGTGGTGCCGTGTCACGTGCCTAGTGTGACTAAGAATGGAGTCTCTTGCCGGGCCTCGAGTGCGTGAATTGATGTTGACTCAATTGTGTGATTTGTATGCGTAAATTATGTGCCAAGTTTGTGCCATGGCTGGAATGGATGGTTGATTACTTGGGCTTGTGATTTATTGAATTGAGCATATTATGTGGTGAATTGAATAAGCGGCGTTGTGCAATTGAATGCTCATTGTGAAAATCGTGAATGCCCGAGTGTGAAGTTTATGGCCATGAGTTTGCATCACGAGCATTGGCACGGCATGTGCATTTACAAGTGTGCTCGAGTGACATGTGCATTGTGATCACCTAAAATGCCCTGATGCGTTTAACGCGGGGTTCAGATGAAAATTGGTACTCGTGAATGTGTGATCACAATAAACCCTGATGCGTTTTACGCGGGGTAGTGAACCCGTCCTGAGGCGTGTTACGCGGGACGATGCCCGGTCTACCGGAAGATGGCCAAACCTGATGCGTTTTACGCGGGTGTTGTGCCATGAGCCTGATGCGTTTTACGCGGGCTAGAGATCGATCTCGAAGTGATGGACCTGATGCGTTTTACGTGGGTCGGACCTGATGCGTTTAACGCGGGTCGGAGGAGAAATTGATAATTGCAAGTGTGCTAGAGTGCAAGCGTGCGAAAATGCATTGATGAGGCGTGAGCACGCGTATGAGCACGAGCATAAGCATGACATGCGTTGTGACCAAGTAATGTGCGCATGTGTTGTGTTTGGGTCCTATGTTTTATTCTTGAATTGTAAGTGCCTAACTTGCAGGGCAAGGTGAGTATTGGATTTGGGCCCGAGGGCCTAAGTCAATTATGGCTTGATTGGTGTGTTGTTTAGTGCTCGTCAGGAGGTACATGTTAGCCTAGCTTAGGTTTAGGGAACCTACTCGCTGAGATTCATTCTCACTGTTGTTGAAAATCAATTTTTCAGACCCCCGGCCTTGAAGATGACAAGCGTACCGATACATTTTGGAAGGAGCCCCGGTTAGATATAATGCTTGACCGCCGAGCCACTTACCCCCCTTTTTGTCAGTAGTGGCCTTGACCCGCTTTTGATTTTTGATGATCGGGTTGTATATGAATATTGTATATGATTTCCAGTATTAGTGCAATCGTTGTTGTTGGTTTCTGGGGCTATCCTTGGTTGTGTATTCATCTTTGTACGGGTGGTTTTAATTACTTCCGCATGTGCTTTAAATCTCTGTGTTGGGTGTTGGGTCGGCGACGCGTCCTGGGACGTCGCACACGAATCGACCTTCGCGAGGGATGTGGCGCGCCGAGGAGAGCGGGGCGTGACAACTGTAGCTTTTGTTGCGGCTTTTACAGTACCGGGAGGCAATGACAATAGAATAGGGATCCCGATTTTCTGAAAACGGGCTCATTCATGGTATTTGCGGTTGCAGACTCTCTTGCTCTCTTCTCCTCTATCACCGCCACCTTGATGTTCTTGGCTATCCTAACTTCACGGTATGCTGCAGAAGATTTCCTCAAATCGCTACCGAGAAAAATGATACTGGGCCTCACTTTTCTCTTCCTCTCCTCGGCCTTTATGTTGGTGGCATTCAGCTCTGCTCTTACCATCATTCTGAGCGAACGATTCCTCCTGAGCGAACGATTGACGTGGATTTACATCCCAATTACTTTGTTCGCTGTCATTCCTATCGTATTATTCGCAATCCTACAGCTTCCCTTGTATTTTGAAATGGTTGAATCCACCTATTGGCCTCGCCTCTACCGTCCCCTGAAGCTTTGGGAATAATCCTGGCTTATTAGTGGACAAGGACATTTATGATGATCTTTGTTTGCACTTCTTACTGTGTGTAAAATGCGAATATTAAGGTGTTTGCTCATGTTTTCAGACTTTTAAAGTGTGACATCAGCCATACTTAAACTAAAAAGTTTAATGTATGCTGTAAAGTGCACACCTTCTCTTAATGTGTTTTTTGTATACTTCATTGCTTATTGTCGTATTAAGGTGAACCCAATTTTTCAAAGAATTGGCAACGTGGCCATAATATTCAATAGGTGTTCATCCATTCAAATAGGTGGCCATCAATGATGGAGTTGGGTTTTTTGTAGTCCAAATAGAATAGGTACTGATGAATGGATATACAGCAAGAGGTGAGAATTTGAACTTTAAAGAGAGGCAAAGTTCCAAGTTCCATGGCTAGGACATAGGTTGGAAAGGGCCCTGCTTTACTTATTCCTCGTCTTGGGTTGGTGCAATGGGTGGGCATCACTCATTTCGCTCCCCTCCATGCGTTTCAAAAGCCGAAAGGCACAGAATTGTTAATAAGGCTTATTAAAATATGAGCGAAAATTTCCAATAAAAAAAATTTGTGAGAGAAGATTTTGAAAGCTCAAGCCCTTTCTCTTTCTACAAAATGACATGAGAATTGTATCAGAGACTAGAGAGAGAGATGAATGAAAAACTGGTTGGTGAAAGTGAAGAAATGAGGAAAGATTCTGAAAGCTTCCCTCCCCCCCCCCCCCCCCCCATCTCCCTCCCCATATGAATTAGGATTGTAAAAGTGAAACATTGAGATAGAACATAATGTTACCAACTAATCAAAAGCATATGTTAGAAAAATATTCATAAAAATGCGTATAATCAAGTAAATGTTTTGAGCTACATTTTGCACATCACTTGAATAGGTACTTGTTAGCATGTCAATTGCATCTCCCGACTCTAGCAAATGCCAGAAGCATAAAACAAGAAGGAAAACGAGATAAGTTCCATAAAAGCATATGCCATTCTACAACATTTTTGAAAACAAAGAAGTGATTGCTCAATTGCATGATCAAAGTCGTGTACGAAATGTGTACAAACATCCATGATAAAATATGACGAGAAATGCCTAATCACCGTTTCAAATCATCTTCCTTGACATGAAATAAATCCCATTGACATTTACCATACTTCTGCGAAAAATGAAGAGTAAAAACAACTGATGAAACAGATTGCATATACTTAACCACCAAAATACTTCACTTATATGCATTAACATTATCGGCCTAATTCCTTTAGAAAGCACAAAATTTAGGTCGACCCAAACTTTTTTTGTCTCATAAAATATCACAAATTTTCACTCTGAATACAAATCTGGCCCCCGTTAATTTTCCGTCCAATTTTATCGTTAAAAGTGTGACATGTGTTGACGCCTAAATTTTGACTATTCCGCCAAATCATACATTGCATAGAAAATTAGGGATCAACCCGACCTAAACAATAATATCAATATTGTGTATTCATATTTTTTGTATTTCGTCACTAAGAGCATACCATTTTGCATCAAATTTGGTGGAAATAATGTCAAGTTGTGGGAATTGGGATGGACACAAGATAATGGTTGACCGAGAATCAATAGAAAGTCATGGGAAGAATTATCAAAAAAGTCTTAAACCTATTGCAATTGTGTCAATTCAGTTCTAAACATTCCTTTTTTGCCAATTGACTCTTAAACCTTTTGCATTTGTGCCAATTCAGTGCATCCAATCAATTTTGATCAGAAATCGCTGGTATGGTACCATCCGTCCTACGTGATATAGTTGGCGCTAAAGTAAACGATTTTTAATAATATTTTAATATTTATTTCGAATTTTTTCTTGTCATTCTCTTTCTGTTATTTTCTTCCCTTCTTCCTTTAGCCGATTGCTGGCCTCTGGCAAAGCTTGCCCCCGCCGGCCAATGGCGAGGGGACAAAGCTTGCCTCCGCTAGGCTGGCGAGGTTGACCTTGGCATTGGCCGGAGAGTGATCCTCGCCTAGAGATGGCGAGGTTGAGCCTCACCAAGGATAATTATGTGAAATTAAGTTTGTATCTTTGTTTAGTAAATTTTCCAAAAGGATAATAAAGACTAAACACATTCTAGTAATGCGGCAAGACATTGTATTCTCCCTTTGTGGTTGCCAAAATACATGCTACGGGAATTTTTGCAAGATTGTGGTTGGCAGAAACTCAATGGTTTCAAATAGTGATTAAATTTCAATCGAGAATAATCCATGGCCAATTCAATAGTTATTTATGACTTCAAATCAAAAGTAAATCGATTTGCTGAATATAGTTATGTGCAAAACATATAAATTGATTATGTATCATTATCTAAAACTGCTTGTGTGATATCCTGAAAATTCGACCAAATTTGGTGATTTATGAAATGGTGATTTCATTGACGCTCTATTAGTTAATTCTCGCTCTGGCCTGATCACCCAGGGAATACTAACCAAAGGGGAAAGGCTATCGAAGAATTTATTTCTAGCAGCCGCCCGTTAGTTCGAGATAAATTATAGTTGCGATTGATCGATTTCAGCCACGAATTATGATCCGATTTCGCGTGTCGAGTGCTCAAGGATATCACACCCGAACTATAGGACGTCGCCTCATAATTTTTTACAAATTGGCCATCGAAAATTATTTGCTAACTTGCCCTTCTAGAAACCTGTTTGTTAGATTAAATTTTGGCCGTTAGATGGAACTTGGAGAGCAAGGCTTGATCTTGGCCGTTGGATTAAACTTGGGCATCAAGAACACATCCTAGCCCTTGATCTTTGCTTGGGCATCAAGAACTAATCTCAACCATTGATCTTGATTTAAATTTAAACCCTCTTTCTCTCTCTCCTCACTTTCTCTCTTATTCTCTCTCTCTCCCTCTCTCACGGCCGAATCACCCCACCACCGCCGTGCACCCACCAGCCCCTCACGCCACCATCCTTGAGCCCCGTAGATCACCGTGTGCCGTTCACCGCCGTTTGCCGCTTGCCGTGTCAAGCCGAGGCCGCCACGGACAACTCGTGTCGTTGCTGTCGTCCTCACGTTGTCGTCGTTTTTAGACGAGTAAGTTAACATCTAATCCCTTGTTTAGGATGTTTAACTTGCATTGGGTAGTTTAGCTAGTTAATGTTTTAGTGCGTTTGAACTTCTAGAATGAGCGTTGGCGAGTCTTGATTGCTAGATTAAGTTGAAATAGATGTTGGATGTCGTTTTGAACTCTTGGTGTGGTATTTCCATGGCTGAGAAGTGGTGGATCTCAAAGTTGAAGGTGTTTCTTGGAGTTTTTATCTTGATTTCAGAACTGATTTTACTGTACGTCCCTGGTTTTCCATTTTTATAAAGCATTTTTTGGTTAGAATCTTGAAAAATGTTCTTCATCAAAGTTGTTCACAAGATCTTTATCTATAAAATACTTAAATTTCAGATTTTTCTGAGCTCAAATTGGTTACACGAAGGTCCAATTTCTTACCGAATCAGAATTGTTTTATACTGTGGATTCCGTGACCTTCGTGCCTATTCGGATTTTTATAAAAATTTCCAGTTCGATTTCGACCATACTTCCTTCACACGATTTGTAAACGAAATCCATGTCTACAACGTGTAAAAATTTCAAAGTGTTTTGAAAGGATTTTATTTGTAAAACGAGTATTTCTTTTGGTTCAGTTCCCCTGTTCCGGCGGACCAGTTCTGGGTTGTTTCCGAGCCATCAAAAGTGATCTTTGTATAAGGATTTTGGGATTGTGTTCTTCATGGAAAATATTTGTGAAGGTCTTTTTTATAACATATTCGAATTTTATAATTTTTGGAGACCATTTGCTATGCTTTTGAAGTTGATTTCCCAAATCATGCAAATCTGTCCAGTTTTACTAGAATTCCATAATCTGCCGGTCTTTACTTGAAATCTTTGGCTTTCGATTTCCGACCTAATAGAGACAGTAACCACAATTACCTAGTTTTTCAATAATTTTTATTTGGCTGTGATCCGATGTTGAATGCTTTTGTAAATTCATGTTTTAAAATGAGGTTCACAAAATCGATTGACCATTTGCATGTGTGACCACTTGTTATTGTTGTGTGGCATTGATGTGAGCACGATTCATGGATGTATTGGCTAAATGAAAAGATAAGAATTGGCCCGAATGCTTGTGTGCTCGTGTGGTCACACGTCGGAGCCGTCTTGCTGTAGATCGCTTGACGATGCCTGATTTATCGGATGCCTGGAGATTATCTGGATTGCCGATACTCCGGATGCCTTGTCGCGGCCCGAGGCCGGACTCGATGCTCCTTACGGGATACCATCTTACTGTAGATCGTTTGATGTTGCCGTATTGGAATGCCGTCTTACTGTAGATCGTTTGACGTAGCCGTGCCCGATGGGGCGGGACGGAGCCCGGTTATGCCGGAAGACTGCCATCTTGCTGCAGATCGCTTGATGTGTAGTGGCCCGAGGGGGCATAATAACTGGAATACGTGTGATGCATAGTGCTTGATTATAGGGTAGAAACTGCTAGGCATGGTATGGGACGTGCCCAAGTGGATTCTGTCTTATAATCGAGACACGCGCGCCTGTGATGCATTGATGCATGGGAAATCTATTTAAATGCTTCGAGTATGTGACATGTTCATTTCATCAACGATTGTACCAAGGCGAGGTAAGGATGCCTGTGGTTGTTTAATAATGTTGCTGTTGATGCTGTATTGCCTGGTTAGGGACCCCCGAGGTGAGTTGACCTTCTAAATGGGGCTTAGGCGTTAACTTATTGAGATTTTTATCTCATTTGTGGTTGTTAAACATTTTTGAGGCCCTTAGCATGTTGATGCACCCAGTACGGTTCGGGGTGCCTAGAAGCTGACTTTTGGTGAAGTAGATTGACCCCAGCCTGACATCTTTTTGTAGACTTTTTGGAAATGCCTGAAGTGGGCTTGTAAAAATGTTGCCAGGGGTTAATGCCTGAAGTGAGCTTGTAAAAATGTTCCCAGGAGTTAATCAAGTAAATGTTAAAATGGTGTTTTGATTTCGATGTTGTAAACCGTTTTCCTATCTATCCTTGTTTACTGTTATTGTCTGGGTGAATCTTTGTTTAGCTTCCGCATGCGTAACCAAAAGATAAAATGTTGGGTCGGCGACGCGTCCTGGGACGTCGCATCATAATGACCATTGCAGGATGTTGCGCGCTCGCAGGGTTCGGGGCATGACAGCTTGTGCGAAAAAAAAAACTTAATTCCGTCTTTTACAGAATAAAAGTCCGTCGAAATGAGATTCATGTTGCATACACTGTCAGTGTAAGTCTTTTTTACACAAGCAGTCTCAAAATGAAAAAACCCGTTTATGGAATAAACCTACTTATATAAGGAAATTTTTATACTGCCAGTGCACTGAATAAAAGTCCATTGAAGTATGTTGTTTGCAAAGCAGGGGATGATGGAAGAAGATAAAAAAATGATTATGTGAAATTACACTTGTATCTTTTCTTAGTAAATTTTCCAAATTTACACTTATGTAAATAAAAGGAATTTCCATAAAATTTCTGATGTCATAAAATTTGGAAATGAAGTCGTCATTCAGTAAAAAGAGAATGCGACGTCACTGCAGCTGGAAATTCGGCTCCATCCACATGTCTATGTATAAACAGAGAAGATCCATTACAACACAAATTGACTTCGACTTCGACTTCAAGTCTTCATCCACGTAAAAGTGCTTTTTAATTGCTGTCACGTCCTTCAGCTGTGGAACTTTGGCAGCATTTTCCGCTTCAATGACATCTTCGGCCATTTGGCTTTGCATTGTTGTGCTCTTTTACTTCTATGGGCCATTACTTTTAACTACTTACATCTTACCTATCTGTAAATCATTCTATAAACGCTCAATATTATTGGATTATGTAAAAGTTTGGAATATCCTCAATCTACACTATATAAGATTAACTTCTGCCAAAAGTAGGATAAGAGTTGACTAAGAGTCAATTGCCATATACCAACGATCTTCTGAATTTCTTTTCTCTTTCCTCTTGCGTGACATGTATACAATTCGAGAAGAGTCCTCAATAATTTCATACATGATTTCACACTTTCCAACGTGCTCATGTCTCACAGTAAACGTTTTCTCTGGGAAAATTATCAAAAAAGTCCTAAAACTTTTGCAATTTGTATCAATTTGGTAATAAGCCTTTTTTTTTGCCAATTGAGTTTTAAACATTTTGCATTTGTGTTAATTTAGTCTATCCGGTCAATTTTAACTAGGAATCGCTGACATGGACACCAGCCTACGCGGTTCGTGCAGGCTTGAGCCTTGCCATGGCTAGAGGAGGCTCGACCTTGCCAGCTCGGTTATGGCAAACCTAAACCTCACCCAGCGACGGTGAGGTCGAGCATCGCGGCAGGGGAGGCTTGACCTCGCTAGTGGCCGACGAAGTCGACCTTGCCGGACCTTGGCAATCGGCTAAAGGAAGAAGGGAAGAAAAAAAAAGAAAGAGAAAGTGTCACGCCCCGAACCTCAACGGGCTCGCGACACCCCTACGACGGTCGTATCGAACACGACGTTCCAGGACGCGTCGCCGATCCAAACGAAATACCCACATGAATACGCAAGCGGAAGCGAAGTAAAACAACCCAGACAAAAGACAATGACAGAGGGATAGTAATAGCACAAAACAATAATTTCATAACAATGGAAAACAGTCAGACATTAGGCTCCTAGGGTTAACATCCACCATTATCATCAAAAAGGGACAGGTGGTAGGGTAAGCTAGCTAGCTGCACAAAAAGGGCTCTACCAAAAAGCTTCTAAACCCAGCACTCAAATGCTCCTACGGTGCCCAATCTGAATCAGACCCTAAAGACTCCAACTCCGTGTCAGAGTCGATCTCGATCGGCTCTTCCTCGTGCTCGGACTCCAAGGGCTCTGGCACGGGCTCTGGCACAGGCTCGGGCTCTTCAAATACCTCTTCGAGCTCGAGATCCATAGGCGCTACGGGTTCTGGTACGGGCTCGGGTTCGGGACCAGGGTTCTCCGGGGGATCTTCGGCGTCCAGAATCTCACCATCAGGAGCATACACGTCCCCGGGCTCCCAATCCACAACATCCTCGTTGCCGTGCTGCTGTCCCTCAAAACCCCGGATTAGGCCAACTAGCTCCAACCCGTCACGATAAAACCAGGCCAAGTAAGTGTGGCGCTGCAAGTCCTCTAAGCCCACATCTACCCAGACTGTAGTGAGGTACCTAATGTAAGTCTGATTTGGACCTATTGGATACTCGGTCTCCCCATGCACCATATGCATAGCGACCCTAAAATGCCGAGGTGGTGGCATGATCAAGGTCGGGGTCGGGGATCTGAAATGGTTTGCACTACAGCAATGAGAATAAATCTCAATAAGCAGACAACCTATACCCCACCTAGGCCATTGCGTACTTAGATGAGTCCCAACATGCAATCTAGCAATCGACGTAATAAAATTCTCATGCACACTTACCTCGCCTCAAATCACCCGCCAACTCCGCGCATTAGTCAAATCACAATAGTGAAATAATAGCTCAAGAACATAACATAAACACTCGAGTGCCATAACCATGTACATTCACCCAATTTAACCAAACACAATTCGCATGCGTGTCCAACCAACTATCCACGACTCGCGTCAACACGCCTCAGGTCCAGTCCTCCGATCAATCCGGGTTCAGTCCCGCGTAACCACGCCTCAGGTCATTTCTTGCCTTTCTAGCCACACCCGCGTAACCACGCCTCAGGTTGGCAGCCCTCCGATCAATCCGGGCTTAGTCCCGCGTAACCACGCCTCAAGACATTCCTCATGCACATACGCCACACACAATTCATCAATACCAATCTAACACGTCATACTATTCAATTTCAAGTTAGGCTCGCCACATTAGCCCACCAACCCAACCTTCAAGTCGGCCACATTCAAACACCAATTTCACCCACAAACGCCACTACAACTCAGTCATTGAACCCATCTCGATCGATCACTAATTTAGCCACAAAATAACCACCACAATAATCCATAAATCAATGACATTCAATTAATTAATCCCTACCTAAATTAGTCACTAAACCAACGCTAATCACCCATAAACAAGTCTAATAATACCCAAAGTACTAAGTAGGGATTAGGAAGTCACTTACTTAGGTTTTGGCCCAAGGAAAACCGGCAAGGGGCCAAAATGACCCGGTGGAACAGTGGCAGGCTCGGCACGACACGGGCGCAACAGGCAAGGTGGCCGACCACGGCTCGGCACAGACCTCGGCCACGGCTCGGGACTCTCAGCCACGGCCGGGCGAGCGGCCAGGCGTGCGGGCGAGCAGGCGGCACGACGGGCGAGCGGCCGAGGCGTGCGGGCGGCGGGCCGGGCACGACGGGCGGCGGCCAAGCATGCGGGCAAGCGGCCGGGCACGACGGGCGGCGGGCAGGGTGAGCTCGGCCACGGCCGGGACGACGGCCGAGGCAAGCTCGGCCACGGCACGGGCGGTGGCCAAGCGACACGGCTGGGCGGCGGCGGCGACGGCGGCGGCGAGCTCGGCCGAGCGAGCGGGAGAGCGACCTACGCGAATGCGGCCCAGGTGTGGCCGAGCTAGTGGCCGAGCGAGTTGGGCTTTGCGGCCGGCCCGACGGCGACGGGCAGCCGGGCGGCGATGGGCGAGTGGGGGGCGGCGGGGTGGTGGTGGCGAGCCGGCGGGAGCGGCGATGGCCAGTGGCAACGGCGGCGACTGGTTGGCGAGGCGGAGCCAGGGTGAGCCAAAGCAGGGGAAGAGGAGAAAGAGAAGGGCCGCGGCGGTGATGGCGGAGCCGGCGGCGGTCAGGGGCGGCACGGTGGCGTCGCAGGTGGCTGGGCAAGGCCGGACGGGCCGGCTAGCAACTCAGTAGCGCTGGGCAGCGGTGGACGCGGCGGCGAGCTTGCTGCTCTCGCGCGAAAGGGAGGGGAAGGAAGGAGAAGGGCAGTCGGCCCAGGGGTAAACGACTGGACGGACGGCGGCCCTGGCGGCTGGGCAAGCGGCGGCGCAAGGCGGACGGCCGGCGAGCTGTGGCTGGGACGAACGGCGGCGAGCAGAAGGGGAGCAGGGCAGCGGCGAAGGGGAAGAAGAAAGAAAGAAGAAGAAGAAAGAAAGAAGAAGAAAGAAAAAGGAGGAGAGAGAGAGGGAGAGAGAGAGAGTCTGCATGGGGCAGAGGGAGGGGACGTGACCGGGGAGGAAGAGGAGAGAGAGAGAGAGAGAGAGACGATCGTCCAACCCATCAAGAAATATGTATACCCGATCTTCCTGTATAGCCATATTATATCTTTCAATATCTTCAGGATACCACATTGGGTTCGGACGGCGAAAGTCGATTTCTCTCCACAAGCCTTGAAGGTTGTTGTAGTACGCCTCAATTGGTCCTCCTCCTTGTCGCATCCGAGCAACACGCCTCTTCAAGTCATAAACCTGAGAGGCATCCGTTCCGTCAAAGAAAGTCGTTGCAACTGCATCCCAGACAGATTTCGCTGTTGGGAAGCGAATGAAATTGCCAATCAACGCCGAATCCATAGAGTTGATAAGCCATCCTTTCACAGTCGAGTCTTCTGTTTTCCACCTCCGAAAGCCAGGATCTGTAGGCAGTGGATGAGGAAGGCCTCCATTGATATATCCCAGTTTGTCTTTACCAGTGATGTACGTCTCGACAACCTGAGACCATAATCCATAGTTGGCTCCATCCAATTTAATTGCAATATGAGATGAAGCCGAATCATTCTGCGGTGTTGGTGATGGAGGAGGAGGGTGTGTCTGGTTCTGAGTGAGAATCTCAGTTAATCTGGCAGTTAGATTCTCCAAAAAAGCTTCCGTGGTCGAATTCCCCCCTTGGTTCTGATGGGGAATCACTGTTTCGGTAGGGTTCTGATCCTCCATGGATCCAAAATCAATTGTGACAAAGATGAAGAAGATCGGGTAGGACGCAAGCCAGACGGCGCAATAGAGAAAGCGGGACAACCGTAATCGAGGATTCACGTACAGTGCTCACAAAGAGAAAACCCTTGGCTCTGATACCATGTTAACACAAAGATATTTCGATGAAGAAAACAACATTCCTCACTTTTCTATATATCTTCTTCATTAGTTTATAATGACCTAGAGGTGTATATATATATACAAAGAAAAGAAGAATCTTAAAAAATATATCCTCTAAACTAGCTAATTACAATCATAAATATATTTTACAGCTCATTCTCACATAAACAATTAATGAGGTGGCAAGATCAACAAGTCAGTTGAACGAAAAGTATTGATGGCGTCGACCTGCCAAGTGTCATTGCAATGTCGTGTAATGGATTAATCGAAATTAGATGGTTTGCAATTTCTCAACATTGGCGAGCTATCAATTTATTAACAAGCAGGTTATGTATATTTGAGACTGAACCAAGCCTACAAAATCAAGCTGTTCATGCTTTGGGCCGGACTATAGTACAAAATCATGTATATTTGTTGGTGTGGACAGGAATAACAGACACGAATAAGATGGACACGACTTGAATAGCGGCCCCAAGTGAGAGTAATACTAACATGGTTTAGAATGACGGTTTGATAGTATTAATGAAGCAATCACACATGTTACAAATTAGTGGGACACTCGTGCAGTGCTTAGGTTTGCCATTTTAATTTACTTTGTTTTTCTAACTTTAGACAAAAAATAAAAATAAAACTATATCTTTTGTACCACATAAGTCAAGTTCATTCATAAGCACAAATTCAAAAGCATTGCCAAAATACTTAAGTTTAGGTTCTTTCATCTATACAGATATTTACAAAGTTATATATATTTCATATGTTTCTAACCTTAATGGCATATTCTATATTACATTGCTTGAAATAAGTATTTAATGGAAAATGTTTTCGTTGTCGATAATAATTTATATTTAAAAGTAATTATTATTACAAAAAAAAAATTCAAATCATACATTTTTCCCGAAACAAACGGATCCTATTCATATAATTTTGAAATTTAGGTTTCTCATTCAAAAGATCCCCGATGACCAAGCACATGTATTTGACTTAGGGGTAATTGGTTCTCGGGCGGTGAGGGGCCGGTTCCCATTTCTAGAACTGGGAACTAGACCGATTAGTCCATGTTCGGTTCTCGAGTGGGTCAATGGAACTAGTGGAATGTTTAGTTTTTTTTTTTTTTTTGGATTTATCGTTTATGTTGAAGACGAAATTCAAGATGTTCTTGATAATCAAGACGTATCTACAATCAGTGAGTTACGTATAACATTGTAGGTTTGACAAAGATTTTTCCAATTTGTGGTAAAATTTGGTTGGAATGAGCAACTACCATTATGTTTTGATTTGTTATTGTCATTTTACTCATGTGCATAAGTAAACATAATCCCTCCACCCTTGGAGGGCTTTCTTTGTGAAATGGGAGATAGGTTAGGATTTTTTTTACAGATTTTTAAAAAATAAAAAAATCAGTTTGGTCCGAGTGATTTGGGTGGGCGATTCCACCCCTGGAGCCGAGGACCGGATTGAAATTTACCGGTTCCAATTTTATGGAACCGTGAACCGGACTGATGTCTCTGGGAACTGCCCAGAACTGGCTGGTTCGATTCGATTCTAGCGATTCCTGATCTAGGCTGTTACTTTTGCTCACCCCTGATTAGCTGTCATGTAGTGGCTTTCCATCTAGAGCATTGCTAGCCAATGGTGCAATTCATATCACACGTTGAGAGGGCGTTCGTTTTTATTTTAAGAAACAAATCTAGTCATATCGTTCAAGGTGGAGAATTAAAGACGGAGAAGCCGCGGTCCCATTTGGAAGACTTGCGGCGCCGTCACCTCATCATTTCCCTTCTGTCTATATGTCCAAGCCATTTCCAGTCCGTCTCGCGGACGATGTTCTCAGTCCATGAAGACTGGAAGTTAAGGTAGTCTTCGAACAAATTATTTTATTTTATCTTTCAAAATAAGTTTCTAATGCTCATCGTGGCAAATTTTAAATTGGGTCGCCTGCGATGTCGGGCTTTAACCACATCTTTTAATTGGAGGTTTTGTTCTACCTTTTAATCAAATTATTAAGACTGTGTGAATCGGCCACATCCACAGGAGCTGATGCTGTTCTTTGGACACTTCTTTCTGTTGGGTTTAGGAAAAAAAAATTAATAGTATGAAATTTCGATTAAGCAATAGAAAGTGTATTTGAAAAGGATCAAAGGCCAATGCCTGCATGGCACGAGAGAGCACATTTCGTCATCTCATGCAATAATAACTCCTTGAAAAACTATAATTTATCATGACCTTCCTTGAATTACACATGAATCATGGAATAGTTAAATTTCGGAGATATTTAGGTTTTTGTCTTTCAAATACAAATAAGAGCAAAGCGAGCAGTAACTAGTGTCTTCATGCTTTTGGCTAATAAGCATTGAGTCAAGGACTTAATATTTAGAGTCCATTCATTTCACAAAAAAATGAATAATTTAAAAAATATTTTTCAAAAAATGATTGCTTGTATCGTTTGGAATAATTAGTGAATGAATTTTTTTTCATTATCGACAACAATTTATATCTAAACTCGTTCATTCATTTTTATAAGAGGTACGAGTGATCATTTTTAGGAAAATATTTTCTAAATTATTCATTTTCCGTGAAATAAACGCACCAAGTTCCTGATAAACTTTTCGACAAACACACACACATATATAGTGAGACGCAAGTATACCAACCCGACATGCATACAAAATCCATCATATACTTGTTGCTACATTAATTTTATGTAAATCAATCTGAAAGGTGGATATGACAAATCTTAAATAAGTCGTATTCAATCTCCGATAACAATTAATATAATAACATTACTCGTCTTGCAAATTTTAGTTCACCATCTTTTGGTCCTTAGTAGTGACACCATCCTCTAAGATCCCTGCGAATTCCTTCAGGTACTTGTTTTGCAACTCCATGTTGCCAAACACCTCCTTCATGGCCCATGCATTTGCCCTTATCCGCTCCCCCTCGCGCTCCACCATGACCCGCCGGATCGACTCGGCCACCACGTCGCCCGTGAACGACCCATCCACCTCGTCCCTGGGCACTTCGAACCCAACCCGCTTCTCGTGCAGGAACCGGGCCATCAGGCCCTAGTCCGAGCTCCCCCCGGGGAACAGCACTAGGGGCAGCCCGTGGTTCAGCGCCTCGATCGTTGAGTTCCAGCCGTAGTGCGTCAGGAACTCGCCGATCGCCTTGTGGGCCAAGATACACATCTGCGAGGCCCAATTTTATCGCAATGTATGTGTGTCTCTATATGCGGACAAGACACTAGAGATCACACTTTAGTTGAGAAGGGATAAAGACACCACAAGTATTGTGACTTCTGCACGGCGCCCAGTTGAGTACCTTAACTTTTTTTTTCGATCACGTGATTATTACATCGGTATAAAATTGTTCACTTGAGTGCGAATTCCACTCAATTCTTCTTACGTGGCTTTATAAATAAAATTTTCAGTCCGACATGATTTTTTCCCAAAAAAAAAACCCCAAGTCCAAAGTAGAAAATAAACAAGACAATGTGGCAATCGGAACTAATTAAAATGACGACGTTCCATTGCAAAATTGTTCTCTCATTCACTCTCTCAGAGTCTCTGTGGGATCAGCTTGAGCTCCTGAAGGGTGAACCCGTTGAAGTATGATCCGGCGAGCGATATCAAGAGGTCCTCCGAGAGCGTCGTTGAACTGGTGTTTATCAAACTGGATAGAGAGAGCCTCTGGAATGTGTTTTACTTTGCCACCTCTTTCTTGGGCGAGCATGTCTTGGTTTCTTTCTGTGGTTGTGCAACAGTTTGTGACTGTAGACCTCCATGAGATTTCCTTCACAGCCATTTGCTGTGAAAAAGTTTTTGATTGAACTGATCCACGAACATTGAAACTTGCACTAATGGGCGCGCATAAAATCATTTCTGTTTCTCTATTTTTCTATTTTCCTGTTCCCAAGAATAGATTTGAAACAGAAATTCGTTTGGTAACGCAATTTCATTTTTTTATTTCTGAACCAAATTTCTATTCTAGAAATAGGTTTGGAACAGAAATCAGAAGTAAAAAAATTTACGTTTCTATTTCTGGAACAGAAATGAGAAATAAAAACTCTTTTTATCGCTCGCCCTCGCTACTAGCTGGCCACCCCCTTGCCGCTCGCTATTGCCGCCGGACGCCTCCTGCCACCGCCGGCCGCCTCCCGCCACCACCGGCCGCCTCTTGCCGTCGGCCGCCTACCGCCGACGTCTTTCGCCAACTACCTCCTCTCCCCGCCATCTTCCGCCGTTCGCGGCCGCCCAACACCGGCCGCAACCCACCCACCGCCGCCTCCCGCGTCTCTTCCTTGGTGACTTGGTTGTATGACGTGGTGCCCCACATGCGCCGCGTGGTGAGAAGTTTGAGAGGGGCGACGAAAAAGGAGGCCACGTCTTTGATTTTTTTCCAGCACTTGTCGTACGGGTTAGACATTGGACCGCCTGGAACCGAACCGGAACAATCGGTCCGGTCCCTAGTTCTAGAAACTGGGAACCGGTCCTTCTAATTCGATTCTCGGAAATAGGTGGGATCAGATCGAACTGGGAATCGATTACCCCTAGTATTTATGTATAAATATATCTATGCATATATATATTTATGTATGCCTAGTGGCCGGCGGGGGCCGTAGGGCCTCAGCCGATGGTTGACGACCCCCTATCGGCCCTTAACAATAAAAAAAAAAGTAAAGAAGGAAAAGGAAAAAGAAAAAGAAAGAAAAGAATAGAAAAAGGAAAAAGAAAAATATAAAAATTCAAATAATATTAAAATATTATTTAAAATTATTAACGTCAGCACTCATCTTGCCACATAGGACGGCCAGCGTCCATGTTAGCGATTTTCGGATAAAATTGATCGGATGAACTCAATTGATAAAACGTGAAAAATTTTAGGACTTAATTGATAAAAATGCAATAGATTTAAAGCTTCTCGACAATTTTCCCTGTGACTTAACTTTTACGTGGTCAAACCCCGAAAAAGAAAAATTATACCAATAGGACGTCTGCTCCATACAAATCAAATTATGACGTAAAATGTCTTTTGATTTTTATTCTAATTAAAATGGGTTTGGAATATGTATGATCCAACACAACACCATTAAGTTCCATATACTATATTCGTTTTCAATTAATTTTGACATGTTTTATGAAATTTTAAGGAACTTATTTAATGTCGACAAATATATGGGAGTCAAGAAGCAAGGTGTGCCAACAGACATGCGGTCCTGCTGATAAAGGGATTTGGGGATGTGGCCGGAGAGGAATAGGTTCAGGATTCGATCTCTGTGAGCACCACACACACATACATAATAAAGAGGAGTGAGACCAACAACAAAAAAAAAAGGGTGTGGACTCACTTTGCCACCTTCGGTGTAAAATTTCAATCATCTTGAGTTACAAAAGAGCATGATTCTTACGTGTTCTTCAAATGCACCGAAAACAAAACAGGATTCTTGTTGCAAACACTGATGGTGGGGGGGAATAGTTTCTCCACAAACAGACTTCGCCGCTGTCCGCCCAACCCATCAACAGTGGAGGCCGTTCGTGGAGATACATTTCTTGTGAAAATTACCCAATCGATCATAAACCTATTATACCTATGTCGATTTAATTATAAACTTTTCAATTTCGCCAATTGAACGTTAAATCTTTGTGAAAAATTTCAATGTACTCATTCCGATCAATTTTCATCGGAAATTGTTGACATGGCGGTCTAGTTATTGCCGATCATCATACGCGGCACATGACGAAAATTGATCGAAAGGACTACATTAAAATATTGCATATAGATTTATGACTCAATTGGTAAAACTGAAAATTTTATGATTGAATTAGTATCCGTACAGTACGTTTAAGATTGATTGGACAATTTCCCTCCCTTTTCTCCATTATGGTATTTCTAAAAACGAGAGAGAGAGGGGACATGGGGTGACAGAGAGAGACGTGAGCACACAGAGCTTCAAGCATCAAGAAAGACCATGCAAGAAAAGAACCATGTGTGCTCACTCTCTTCTGTCACCTCCACCCAAAAGAGATGAACTTACTCCATCACCATATCGCAACAGCGCACACAGCCAGTCCTTGCCCGTATTCTGTCGAAGCAACCCCATAAATTCCAGCTTCTCTCTGTATCTCTCTCTCCCCCTCATACTATATATACATAGGAGAAAGCTAGATTGAACTGTGTACCTCCAGATGTCGTCTCGGGGGGGCTTTTATAGAAGGTGGAGATCACCATAAAAGGTTGTGGTCATGTCACATGACGTACTGGGAATATATTGCTGATATCCTTATCTTCTCCAGGTTCTCCCTTTGCATGTTTAATAATCAAAAGCAGCCCCCAAAGTCAGTCGAGTCTCTCATCCTTAGCTTGATATTCTCGCTTTAGTTCCTATTGTTCCTATTCTAAAGAACCACTTCGCCACTAACTTGTGCCCTCGTCCATTTTTGGGCAATTTCCGAATTCTGCCATGGATGTCCATCCTATTTTATGTCAGGTTTAATCATTGGGTCCGAAGGACGTGAGATGACAAGAACACTTGGTGTGAAGAGAGACATTAAAACTCATGAGAGCGCAGGTTATGTTTAGGTCTAATTCATTCGAGGAGTTACTAATTGGACACTCCTAGAAGAGCTGGTAATATGAACAAGGGCCCACGGAAGAACCCTAGGACTCCAAATTATCCCTTTTTCATCTGATTCTAAAAAATGGGAAAACCCATATTGAGAAATCGTGACGATTAGATGAAAAGTAGCCCACCAAAGACAACGGGTCTCTCATCTTTAGCTTTATAGTCTCACTTTAGTTCCTATCCTGAAGAACCTCTTTGCCATCAACTTGCGGAACCCTTGCCCGTTTTGGGCAAGTTCCGAATTCTGTCATCGATGTCCATCCTATGTTATGTCAGGTTTGATCTGTGGGTCCGAAGGACATGGGGATGACAAGAACACTTGGCTTGAAAGGAGAGACATTAAAACCCATGAGAGTCCAGGTTTGGTTTTGGTCTAACTCATTCGAGTAGTTACTAATTGGACACTCCTAGAAAAGCTGGTAATATGAACAAGGGCCCATGGAAGAACCCTAGGACTTCTTTTTTTTTTTTGGTCGAAAGCAAAAGGTCATATTGCAAGGAAACAACAGTTCCACAGCCAAATTGGCGAAACCCAGATTGAGAAATCGTGAGGATTAGATGAAAAGCAGCCCCCTAATGTCAGTCGGGTCTCTCATCTTTAGCTTTATATTCTCACGTTAGTTCCTATTCTAAAGAACCACTTTGACATTAGCTTGTGGAACCCCTGTCCATTTTTGGGCAATTTCCTAATTCTGCTATGGATGTCCATCCTATGTTTTGTCAGGTTTGATCATTGGGTCCGAAAGACATGGGATGACAAGAACACTTGGGTGTGAAAGGAGAGACATTAAAACCCATGAGAACCCGGGTTTGGTTTTGGTCCAACTCATTCGAGTAGTTACTAATTGGACACTCCTCGAAGAGCTGGTAATATGATCACGGGCCTTCAAATTACCGCTTTCATCTGATTCCAAAAAAGACATTGTGAAGAAACACTAGTTCCGCATCCAAAATGGGAAAACCCGGATTGATAAAGCGTGAGTATTAGATGAAATTACTCGACAACGGATGCCATATACTCTTTGTATACATGTGGTCTCAGCTTAAGTTTTTGCATTAGACTTTCCAGCATGGTATCAGAGTTAGTGTTATCCCTTTCATGTATGTGCATCCACTCCTGCAGTTAAATTCCATGCGCCGCTCCTAATCCGGCTTGCGCGTGAAAGGGCTCGCAGAAATATTGTCCTGCATCATTTGACTAACAGTTCTAACACAACATAGCTTGGTCAAATGAATAAAGCCAGCTTCCGAGGACATTGCCAATTTCATTCCCTCTTTCGTGAAGAACCAAGGACTCATCATTTCTAATAGTGTGGTTCTCTCCACATAAGAAAATGAATCGCACTAGCAAAGGCAACACGAAAGATTACTTCTTTCAGGGGAGGCCAAACTAGGGCAGCACGAAGCATACTTAAATGATATTTTACAAGAAGCACAGGTCCCGCTCTCACAAGAACGTGCCATGATGGAAAGCAGCACAAAGTATATATGCTTCAATCAACTGTAGCTCTGATCATTTAACAATAAAGGAGTGCTAGATCAGTATCTCGCCTTTCGCACATTCCATGCCGAGGTTAATTTACCAAGTGACCACACAGATTGTGAATTCCTCGTCTGCTTTAACTCTTTTTACTACCATCCGATTCTCTAGCGAGGCAATCATACTGGATTTAAGTAATCAAAAGAGAAACCATAATGGATTAAATAATGAAAAGGATAAGGCATATCAAGCATGGGAGAATCACCTAGCTTATGATGATCCATGACCCTTGAGCAAATTGCGATTGATCAAGTCAACATCATGGCGTTCCCCCAGTTGATTATATTAACACCTCTTTTGCTGTTTCATTCTGATGGCCTTCTAGAGGAGAATCCCCAGAGATTGCAGACAGAAGAATATATCCTAAGGCCAAAGTGGAACCATTCCAACTCTGAGATAGTACATTGTACGATCACGATAGTCAACAAGGGTTTACATATTCTTTTAGTCCAATGCAATGTCAGTGGAGAAAAAGGGCATGCGCATGGATGATGAGGTTCTAACTGATTCCCCCTCTTTGCTTGAAGAAGTTCAGTATTTTCCAAACCAATGATGAGTTGACAACCGAAGAGATGACAGCAATGTAGCTTGCAAAGCCTTGTTCCACTACACAACTTGGAACTATCAATTCAAAGCATCACTGTAATCTCTTCGAATTGGTCATTTTATGAAATCCAGATCTGTCCTCCAAAATTGACTTGTAATGATGCTTTAACTGATATCCCACCCTTCGACTCTATCAGTATTAAAAGTTACAGGCTAAGAAAAACAATAATGTTGCTACACAAGGAAAATAAATGCGACGAACAAGTGTATATACATGTGAATACCTAGAAGTGAAGGGAAAGATAGTTGTGGCTAACCTGGGATGCCGGCAACGAGAAAACAAACAAAAGCACTAGATTGTAAGATAAGTTCTTATCATAGTTGCTCCCGTTGGATCAGAAAGCAGATGCCTGACAAGGCCCATTCTCAGGTCATTTGGTGCTATGACAAACATATAGAAAGCAAAGAGTACAAGGTCAGCCGAAGAAAGAGTAGAGCCTAGGAAGCCCTGCCACATCCTGCAAAGAAAGACAGTCATATGTCCATGTCAATTATTTCTTCAAGAGATTCAAAGGTTGCTCCCATTGCTTAAGCTTCCCATCGCATGCAATAGGAAGTTTTGCGATACCAGTATTTGTAAAAGCATCAAAATTTAAAAGTCCAGTTCTTTCAACAAAAAGGTCCAATTGTCATTCAATGTGTATGTTCTTGTAGAAGTCAAATAGTTTCTTGTATATCATCTTCGCTATTTTTATATGGAGAAAACATCCTTACATGATTCCCGCCTTTGGCTTAATTTGTGTGTCATTCTTCGGAGCTCAACTTATGTAAAAGTAACCGAATTAGTCATCTTGTACTTTACACGGTATGAAGAATAAACCTACATGGTCGATTCCTCAAAATCTTGACAAATGTGTATGCTAAATCACAAAAGCCTATTACTTGACAAGAACTCCTGACAAAGAAAATGCCCCTAATTCTGGGATAGATGGCATGAAATGAACAAAGTGCTTACTTTTTTGTCAATAACGAGTTCAGTTCTCTAGATGCACACTATCTAATGCTTGAAGTATAGAGACTTCTATTTTATGTTCACTGACATATATCCAAGCGGTTTTAGCTCTGTAAACTCTGATGGAATGTCTAAGTTCTCTTATGCAAAACAATAGCAGAGCACCAAGGAATTACCATCGAGGCAAACGGAAGAATGTATGAAAAAATGTCCTGATTCCCTCGATATCCAGCTGCAAGATAAGAGCCAGTCCAAAGAGGAAAAACGCCCTTTGCCGTTTCCTTTCGAGTGGCCATAGGGTATTCCAAGCTGACAAAAGATAGTCCACGGTAAGATAACTGTAAACCAACTGAATCTCATAAATCTATTCTTAGTATCCATTCAACAAAGTATTGTTAAGATGTGCACAATATTCCACCTTGTTCTTAAATAGCTTAAACTTGTCTAAAAAGACACTTTCTTATTCAAAATTAACACGATATCACCATGAAAGATCTTAAGGTTGATTCCTTTAGTGCCTCTATTATCCATTTATTGGGTCTCCTGTATTTTACATGGTGGAAAAAAGAATTTCAATTTCACCCATGTGTAGGTTTTTAAGAAGGCTACTTCTTTAGACTGCCAACCTTAGTTTGAGAGAGGAAAGGAAGGGGGTGGGGGTTGGGTTTAAGACATAACCTTTTATAGAAGACAGATACGCACCATCTACAATAAATATTGTTAGAATATTTACGTACTAAACCACGCCTTCGTCTTACAGCTTAAGCTTTTAGAATAGTTGGTAGTGGTCTCACAAAAATCTCACATGGTATTAGAGCAACAGGTCCTGAGTTTAAATCTTACCAGGCCCCATTTGCCTCACCAAATAAATATGTCTGCGATTAGTACTAGGCAAAAAGACCAAACTAAGTGTGAGGGGGAGTGTTAGAATATTTACATATTAAACCAAGCCTTCGTCTAACAGCTTAAGTTTTTAGAACAGTTAGCAGTGGTCCCACAAAAATCTCATAAATATGATTTGCCTTAAGCTTATCTTGCTAAAACCAGTGAGCTAATAAAATGAATCAAACTTCACCGAGCATATGCAGTTTTAGCTGAAGGCATTGTGACGTTACTTATAAACAACACTCGTTTTTTATTTTAATGCCTATCTTTTATGGGAAACTGTTATATATTAGTAGCAACACTTGTTTTCTGACTCTTTCCCCATTAGATAATTCTGCTTATAAGTATTTTCTCTATTTAGATAGGTATTACCAATTTGCCCAGCTTAATAATGAAAAAGGGTAATGTATACAAGAAATCTACATCACTGTGTGATAAAAGAACAGAGTTGGGATAAAGATGAAGATGGAGAGATAGAAAGAACACCCCTAAAAAAATTCAAAGAAAATAAGCAACAATGACATTAATATGATGAACAAGATACATGGTAGAGAATGACAGGGAAATGTTCTTATTATCACCAGAAGGTTGAGCTCATTCAACTTCAGTCATCAGGTTATTAGGATACAAAGGAAATTTGCTGCTACTTGTCCATGGGAAGTGAACTCATTAAGTTATTGGCGCAAGTGCATGTACTGGTGTACAGAGGCCAAGCAAATGTTTGAATGCATGAATGACTTGGTGCTGTCAACATATTATCCGTACTGGGGAAAGCTTTGGTTCCAAGCTCCCACTGATTCTAGAACAAGGATTCCCATAGGCAAAAGGATGCATGAATAAAAGCATAAAGTTTATATTCAAAAAACATCCAAAGAGACTCACTCCAATTTGATTGACTAGTAGTGCCTATCTGAATCCAGGGGTCAAAATTCTGCAACCTTAACCAAATAAAAATTGACGCAGCATGCACCACCTCCCACGGTTACAGTGGATATTCAGCACAAAGTTCGTACACATTGCACTAGATGAAATTGCGTAAAAATATTGGCACTACTAGTAAACTGATTGTGAAGAAATGCTAGAGAGAGAGAGAGAGAGAGAGAGAGAGAGAGTACATGTACCTTGCATCGAGATGTTTCCATTACTTCGTTTGTAAGCATGAGTCCCCTTAACTTGCCCAGCCTTCAAAATATTTGCAATTGCAGATGCATAATTAGGAGCTTCAGACAAGGATCTCACCACAGAATAGCCTGTTCGAAAACAGAGACATATAATTTAGGCAAAAGAGAAAAATGTTAGATCAGCTTGTTTTTTTCTTCACCTGTAGCTGGATGCACCATGCTGGCAGCAGCACCATATGCAAGATTTTTCTGTTCTGTATTTGGCAAGGATCCACCAACTGGGATATAAGACCACTCCTGTATAGGGCATCGAAAATATCAGATGACTATTAACATGAAATTTCAAAAGTATATCGAAAATAGATATATATATATATATATATATATATATATATATATATATATATTATGTTATCACAACTGCAAAATGATGCACACATGTGCGACAATAGCAATGGTGCAATTTTGCACATTTCCAAAGAAGCTGAAAGGTGTCTGACCAAAAAAAAAAAAGAAGCTGACAGGTGCATGCACTTCATGTGACATTGTCAAGTCGTGTGATGGAAGGGTTAATGTATGCAGTTTACACTTCCACAAGGAGCATAAACCAACTCGTGGTATTATCCGGATATTTCTCCATATAATAAATTTCCTCATGTTTAAAGAAACATTAGCTGGTGTGTTTTATACTCCTATGCAAGAGGAAACACATACATGTGTAGATTGTCGAGGAAAGTACATCTAAAGATAAACATAGCGTCCCTTACCAAAAAAAAAGATAAACATAGCGTCAGATAGCTAAATATGCTTTCTTGATGAACTCTTGTAATACCGAATATTATAGTGCAAGATTAAAGATAAAAGGCATTCTGAAAAGGTTATTTCCTCAAGAGTAAATTTAAGGAGACGATGGACCAGACAATTCTCACATAAATCATCAACATTAACAAGAACTGTAATGCCTTTGCTTAGTTACTAAAGTTGGTTACAAATGTCTAAGTTACCTTGTTAAGTACCATAATAATTGTAAAATTCACACACAAGAAAGTGCTTAATGACATTGTAAACAATAAAAATATACTTAGCAAGTAATCATCGTATAAATTCATAAAATACCTCTTCATAAGTTTTTGTAATTCTGACACCCAATGTTTCTAACCTCAACATCAGCTTTTCCTTTAGTACGTCAAATGGCATAGCATCTTTTGAAGCCAAACAAGTTTCCTGTAGGGCATCTCTGTTAGTATCACAAGAATTTGGATAAGTAATGTCATTCATGAAGTAAATTATTTATCAGAGGAAACCTCGAAGAAGACTCTGGTGGATGACATGGGCATGGCATACAGAAAAGTTGGAGAATGAGCTTCTGAACAGGGAATTTCTTGCTTGATATAATCTCTATAATCCATAAAAACCATCAGATTGGGATCATATGGATGATTTTCCACCTGAAATTGGAAAGGACAAATCCATAAGCAAGGGGGGAAACACAATATTTAAGCACCAAGCTATGAATTTTCCTGCTTCCATTAATTCCTAAAAGTAGTAATATTTAGGTTCAGAAGGGTTTTGCAAATTCTACATAATTTCACCTCCTGCTTCATTTTAAAGGGCACAGGAGCATTAATATAGTTAGATCATACTCAATTCAGGTAAAAATAAAATACTTCTAAAAGAATGAAAAAGTAAACATGCAATTTTTTCACATCAGCTTACAAACCGCTCCTTCACTTTAACATTCATTTCAGTCTGAATATTAGCGCATTTACATCGAGCTACAGAGAGTCAAACTATAAAGATACCGCCATTGGTATATTTCTCTGGTATAGATAATGGGAGATTATTCGATGACCCAAAAGCTCGAAAAGTGAAGTTCACTTCTGAGTGACATTAAACCTACATAGGAACTGCACATGAACATTTACACTATTATACTACCTCAACCTCCACTCCATAAGCTGTCTGGACAGAAACCCTTGGACCACCCACCTCATACTGCAAAAGTTTCCCTGAAGCTGCTCCAGATGCAACCGTAGCAAGCCTATAATACTATGCTAGAAGCTTCAGGTAAAGGAAATGAGTAAAGCTACGCTGACAAGAATGTACAAATTGTGCAGTTTTCCTCTGTTACCGGCATGGGATGACAACGTTATGTTCACAAGCAACAAGACTATACCCATCGACAGCTTCAAAGATACTTTCCACTTTAGAGCTCAGGAATGAAACACCTGACTTGACACACCTAAGGAAATTTAATAAGGATTACATATATATGGAGAGTGTTCTATGAGATGGACAAATAACAGCCAAAAATCATAGCCATGCTAACCTGTCTAGCAACTCCTCATGAAGCAGGTGTCTACTAACTCGTCCATATGCACGACCAATCAGAATTGGCTTGCTATCGTCAAGGTATACTATTGTATCCTTCCAGACATGCTCGATACATTTTGCAAGTCCAAGATCTGAAAATGGAGAGTCTTAGTCTCCAGTTAAACGCAACACAGCACAAGCACTAATTTCAAGAAACATTGAAAAACATTTTACTGGTCGTGGCAGTTTCAACAACACTTATATTGTACAACAACTTTAGGATAATAGCAATTACTTAGAGAAGCTGGCACCAGCTTATAAAAGCCAAATGAAGGTGACAACATAAGGGGAAACTTAGATAAGCAGATATGCTACTGCTTTGAGAAAAATGCAATTCCAGCAAAAGTGAGACCTAAGTCAACTGAAATAAGGCTGTATTTCCTTCTTTCCAAGGGGACGGAACTTGTTTCTTCAAATACTAAAAGAAATGAAATGAAAAGATAGATTTCTAACCGAGGGATCGTCATTTATCTAAACTTCTCTAAAGTAATGGTTGGAGGAATGCCAACACAATAGGCTCATGCTCAAGAACCTTTTATTCAATCTTGATCCTCACTGCTGACATTTATTATGCCAGACTATTAGCTACCTCTCCCTAATTGGAGATGAAGAGCTCTATTACGATGATGGCATTTTCAATAGAAAAACTAAACTTTGAGAGATTGCTTGTACCTTTAAATTCATCTTCCCATACACCATAGTTATTTGTAAAAGGAAGATCCGGGCCAATGAGTCCGACGGTCAATCCTAGCTTTGCAGACTCCGCAGCCAGAGCTAGGCCAGCAGGACCACAACCAATCACAACTAAATCCAGTGGATCATTTCCTAGTGAGATTGGTGGTAACTGCAAAAGTAGCCAATAACAGGGGACACCTTCAACCAAGCACGCGAGATAAAGCATAAACATTAGGCACGAAACAGAATGAGTAATGCCGCTAACAGAACAGAGATCACAGTAGTTGCAGTAGTCAATGGAGCTGTATGGATTAACTATAACCATCCCAAATAAGAATCTGATCTAAACATGATATCTTCCAAACAGCTTAATTAAATGTGGCTGCCCATGAAATCCGTTGTACTGCCGAACGTTCTTTTATATGCATCACTTCAAGATATTACTGCGAAGCCACTACATGTTAATGGAACCTTCAATAAACAGATACGGCCCCGCATATGTAGCCGTAATCTTAATGGTCTTCGTAGCATATACGAACATCCAAACGCATAAAACTTATCAGTATTAAGGTTGCCAATATCGACATCAGGAATCAGGAAGATGACTACCCCTACATCTTTCAGTTTGCGCGTCTAGTACAAACGTCATTTCGCATGCTCTGCCTCTGCAACACGTAAAAGAAAAAAAAAAACACCAGAATCCCAACAAGGGCCACTACACTCACTGACCTTATCTGCAATCCTAGACTGGTCATCCATGGCCTTGCCCTGCTGCATTTCCACGAAGCACAGCTCCGAGCCCCCGGCCTTGACGTAATCCTCCTCGTCGGCGAAGCCTTCCCGGACGGCGACGCAGCCGTCGCTGCTCCTGGCGCCACCTGCCCTGACCACCCCACAAGCTCTGCGCCTCCGAAACGGCGCATGACCCCTCGCCCTCCTCGCCCTCCACCTCGGGCGGGGAGCAACCGCCATTGCCGCGGCGAAGCGCCCCGCGCCGCCCCCGACGACGCACTCCATCCCCCTCCCCCGCTCGCCCTCGACCGGTCCTTCCCGCAGGATGTGCTGCTTTCCACCCGCTCACGCCATCAGCGCGTGGCTCGGAGGTCGCCGGAACCGAATGCCGGGCGATTCGAGTCCTCCTCCTTCTCCGTTTTCTCTCTCTGTCCGTCTCTCTGTCTCTCTTGCTGCGACTTCTCTGCGTCCGTGTGTGCGAGGGGAGTTTGAGGATAGAGTTTCGGCTGGGTGGTGAGGGGAGTTGTCTCGTGTCCTTTGATTTCTGCTGAGGTGGTTCAACGGTAGCTTCCTGGGTGACACGTGGAGCGGCGCCATTGGCGGACGCTGGACCGTTGGGAAATCCCCCCCCCCCCCGGGGGACTGTTCCCGGTTGCGTGGAAACGCCGTCGTTTTCTCTCCTCGTGAGAAACATCGCGGACAAGTTTGAGTACGTTTGGTATCTAACTGGATTTTGTCGGCTGTTCGGCGAAAAAATACTGAGGACTTGAAAAATATATTTTAAAAAGCGATAGTTTGTATTGCTTAAAATAATTAATTAATAAAAATTATTTTATTATAAATAATAATTTATATATAAATGTTTTCGTGCCAAATAATAATCAACAGTTTTTATTTTCATAAGTACAAGGTAATGATTATTTTTCTATATAGTTTTCGTGACAATAAGCAATTTTTTTTTACTGATATGACAATTTCATTCACTTGTGAAATTTGTGATGTAATAATATTTATATCTCTATGATAGTCTGTCCTCAAACTTTTCGCGGCAATGGATAATATTTTCATATAATCATTTCTAATTCACAAAACTAAATGGTTACTGAAGTATGGACTATCCTTCTCCCCCTATAAACTCAATCAGCACAAGTATCGAGTTCAGTTGTTCTTCTTGCATCTCTTTCGGCCTTCGACCGCAGGCGTACTTCGTCTGTTTATGTCGCCTTATGCCATGCCACATCCATTTGGGATCCGGTGTTTATACTTGAGACTACACAGCAAACAGTCGAAATAGCCTAAGTTGTGCTCACACACATGGTCAGGAACTCGATCTGTACAAGTATCGAGTTCGGTTGTTGTTCTTGCATCTCTTTCGGCCTTCGACCGCAGGTTTACTTCATCTGTTTATGTTTCCTTACACTGCGCTACGTCCATCTGGGATCCGGTGTTTATACTTGAGACTCCACAGCAAAGCCACATAGATTCCTAAACACTAGGAAGACTACCTTCAACTGTTATTCTAACAGCTGCTCTCGGAGCTCTCCTGCCACCCATTTGATTTGCTGCAAAACCCAGCATCATACTTCTTGTAAGGAACAAGCAAGTAGCAAGAAAACCCCAGCCAAATCCAGTTCGACGAACATCGTATATCGATCGGATTCCGTCAACAAACGAAAAGAAAAGGGTACTATCAGCTGTTTTACAAGATACGCAAGAGAGAAGATGGAAACATGAGAAGCACTTGAACTGTCCTAGAATTGTCATTACTCCCTCGGAAAGTTGCTTTTGTGGGGGTGTCTTGTGCATTATTGATCTTAAACTGGATGAATTTAGAATCACTGCTAATTTGAATGACCGTCATATTATATACTTTAGCCGCCATTATACTTTGAATGTAGTAAGTGAAAATATAACGTGGAGCTGAGTGGGACCACGAATCAGGTTACAGAATGTTGTAACTATTATATCATTGTCTTGAATATTTTTCTAGCACCGGAGGCTCTCAAAGCACAAAAAGCCAAAGAAGTACCGGGTGTTTTAGAGTATTCTCGTGATTGGACGAGGGTAGTTGGTAAATAGAGAGATTAGATCTCTACCGTTAGATTGACGAGAGATTTATATGAGGGGCGTGTGCATATATTGAGGTCCCTTCCCCCTTAATTGTAATATCCAACGATGCAATTAAGAGAAGGGAATAGCGGATCAATCTCTCTTCTGAAATGCTGCTTTCTCTAAATTTCCTACTATGCAATCGGGGGTGGGCCAAGTCACCGGTGAGTAATTATACTTCCAAAATAGGATGAACAAGTCAAGAAGAGTCTAAATATAACACGGTCGCTATCCGTATGCAATTGAATTGACAAAGAAACAAGTATAATGAGGTTAGGGAAATGTCGCTCGAGGTAGGCTTTCTAATCGCATGATCATGATCATCATGCGAAATCTAAGGTAAAATTCATGAAGTTAATAGATATGATTTTATTGGAATTCGGGAATTAGACAAAAATAAATGAACAAAATTTTTTTTTATCGTTTATTAAAATGTTTAGACGTAGATTATTATCAACAATGAAATTTTTTTAATAAGTTAATCATTTCAAACGATATAAAATAATTAATTTTGAGAAAATATTTTTAAAATTAATAATTTTTTCGTGAAATAAAGAGAGAAAATGAAGAAAAGGAACCGTTTGTCTCCCTCCACACCAAAGCCTGAACCTCAGAACGCTCGACGGCGGTCAACACTCGACAGGAGCTCGCAAAAGAGTCAACTTTCCGGCGGTTCGGAGAATCCGGAAGAAGCTGCCGACGATGTGCGGCGACGCGACGGGCTGGGACGAGGAGGCCTACCGGGAGAGCGTCCTGAAGGAGAGGGAAGTCCAGGCCCGCACCGTGTTCCGCGCCATCTTCCCTCCCTCCCGGAACCCTAGCCCCGACGCCGTCGTCGTCGCCGCCAGCGACGGCTCCGTCGCCTCCTACTCCATCTCTTCCTGCTTGTCCGATCACGTAAGTCCCCTTGCGCTGGGGGCGTTGAGTTCTCATCCGAGCTCTCGCCGCGGCGTTCTCATCGATTTCGAGCCAGCTTTGGCGAGGCTCGTAGGTTGCTGCTTCTACGTTCGGTTACGCGTGATGGCGCTTTCGAGGATGTGACGTGCGTATGATGTTCGATTGTGAATTTTGCTTCCTGAGATTCGTAATGTTGGCTTGGGATTTATCGAATGCTCGGTGAAATTCTTTAATGGATAATGCTGGCCAGGTTTTTGATTTGTTCGCGGCAGTTGAGTTCGTTGAAGTCTTGAGAACTCTGCGGCTTTTCACTTACTGGTTGCGTTGTTGTTCTGTACATTCGTTTTGTGTGTTTTGAATTGCGAAAAGTAATGGTATTATGCGTGCTTCAGAGACGGCAGTCATTGCGCTTTGGGGACACGAAGACTCAAAAGTGAGTATGCGCGATTGCTAGCGGATAGGTACTGATTTTTACGAGTTTCAAATGAGAAGGCAAACTGACTAGGCTCCTTTTACAATCTGTGGCGCCGGTCTAAACTGCGCAGCGTGTTAGAGGCTGAACCTGCTTGTTTCCTTCAAGGGCACGATGGACCTGCCTATGATGTCAAATTTTATGGTGATGGCGAAGATTCGCTTCTACTGAGGTACACGCCGTCTGATACTTCTCATGTTTTTACTTGATCTTCTATCTTCTCTTCATTGCTAATCAAGCCCATAGATTCTGTGATTCTACCCAATTTGCCTACCCTACATACGTGGCCATGGTAACTCCAATCTTCGATGGTGTTGTAAGCAAGCTTAAGGCCATTTGACTGCAGGAAGACATGTAGATGTGGGTATTCTTTAGGCAGTATGGGTTTAGCATCACGAACGAGGTTGCTTTGTTTTAATAGAGCTAGTCTTTTCGTTTTATATGGATAAGCTCCTTGTATTATACTTGAGTAGCATTCTTAGTTCATTAAAGAAAGAATCTGATGATATTATGCGATCCTGTAGTTGTGGTGATGATGGACGGATTCGGGGGTGGATGTGGAGAGACATTATGAGCTCAGAGGCGCATGAACGTTCACAAGGTAGTAATTATGTGACTTTTTTTGCTTCACGGAGCTTAACTGCAAATGAAGGAGCCGCCTAATCATTTAGCATTTTCATTAATTTGTTTTTGTTTGGAAATTTGACCACTTGACTTTTCTGAGTTGGATGGCAACTGCACATATGTTGAGCTTGATATTCTTGATCAGTAGGAATATTGGATTATGTTTTTTCTCTCTTTCTATATATGTTAGGAATTAGCATCTTAGTGGGGACGTGTGCGTCATTTAAGATATCCTCTGGCAAGGTACTTTGAGATGGAAGAAAAAAAGAAGAAAAATTGGAACTAAACTGAACTGGGAAACTTCATTTTCAGTCCTCTACAACAGATTTCACGCTTGCTGCTTTTTCCATCACTTCCTTTTTGCTAGATTCAAGGAAAAAAGCCCTGTAATATGGCAAGTATCTCCACATCTTCTTCAATCCTTTTTGGAAGTTTTGTCCCATTAGTTTGTATTCCATGGCAATGTGTACTTTTTGCCTGACGTCTAGCCTTGTTAGGTCACTGCAAAAGTGCCTTTTTCCTAGCATTATATTCTTGGTAATTTTTGGCATTGCTTGCTCAAATTCTTGGTACTTTTTGTGATGGATATCACTGTCCCACAAGATGATTCAGTGATTCAACAAATGACTACTACTAATTAAGGGTTAAGTATCCTCAATGATGTAGACATCACTCTTTGTTTATTTTGCATGTCACAGGAAACAGTGCAAGACCAGTACTTGATTTGGTGAATCCTCAAAGTAGGTGTGTACTTCGTCCTTGATTTATTTTCTGAAACCATTTGTAGTCATCTTCATATTTGTAGGTATGGCTACCTGTGAAAATGGCTTATTAGTGTGCCAAAACAAAGTTTTATCTTAATGGTCATTGAAATTGGTGAGAACAAACTTTTGGGCATAGTGTCATTATATCATCCGGTCTCATTCCAACGTAGATATCTATTGTATAGTTATCAGGGAGAAATCTTCTCTGATGCCAGATCAACTTGGTATGATCTGTCAGATAGCCATTTAAGTTGAACTTCACATCTTGAAACACTCTGGACATCTCTTGGTTCCCATCAGATTCACTAATTTTACAAATGTGAAAAATCATGAGCATACTTATCGCTTCAACTGTGCAAGGATTTGACTTTTAATTCTTTGTAAAATGTATTTGTTATTCTAACAGATCAAATATGCCTTCCACCTTCTCTGATTTCCTTTTTGACTTCTTTTGTCATCCTTATTGCCTTGTAGAGGTCCTTGGGGTGCCCTTTCACCAATCCCTGAGAACAATGCCCTGGCTGTAGATGTTAAGGTGTGAGATTATTTATCTTCGCGCCATATGGACATGTGTGCTGAAATTTGTTCCTTATGTTTCCCTCTACTGATTTTTTCTTCCTCTTGTTTGAATAGCGGGGATCCATTTATGCTGCAGCTGGTGATTCTTGTGCATATTGTTGGGACGTGGTATGCATATTTTTGTTGTATAATTTCCAACTTTGTATTTCTGTTGCAAATTTTATAGCCCGTTTTCATTGGAATTCTCAGGAGTGTGGTCAAATAAAGATGGTTTTCAAAGGGCATTCTGACTACCTGCACTGTATAGTTGCACGGAACTCTTCGAGTCAGGTTGGATATGTTTTTTTATTTGATGTTCTTCATATCGGTTGCAGTCTCCCTCCTCCCCTCCCCCCTTTTTTTGCTTGTAGGGTTGTTATGGGGTCTAGTTTTGCAAAGTTTGGTGAGTCTCCTATCCTGAATAATTGGTTGCATTCTAAAGGTATCTTCTATTGCAGATTGTAACAGGTTCAGAGGATGGGACAGCAAGAATATGGGGTAGGAACCCCCCTCCCTTTCCTTTTTCTATATTTTGTTGCTTCTGTTTGGCATTTTTATTCATTTTTTTGTTACTGCACTCTATATGTTACTTGTGGTCGATTGTTTTCATTTTCTTTTCTTCTTGACAGGTCTAACTTATAGTCTTTCTGCTAGATTGCAGAAGTGGTAAGTGTGTCCAAGTAATTGATCCAGACAAAGACCGTAAGAAAGGTTTCTTCTCAAGTGTTAGTTGCCTTGCTCTTGATGCAAGTGAGAGTTGGTTGGTAAGTTTCATATTAGCAAGTATTCTTAGTTGCTATAAATGCCTTCATATTTGGCGATGGTTGTTGTAATCAAATGTTACAACCTATGGAGGATTTTTACTTATCCTACTTTATACTGGCTATTATTAATTTTGGAACTTTTGATGATACTTTATGATGTTATTTATGTCAGATTAAGTTATGCATATGATCCTTTTTGTCTGGTAAAGTACTTGTCTGGTCATTTCATGAGGTTGACCTTTGGCTTAGTCAAATTCTCAAGGTTTTACATTGGTGTAATGAATTAGTGTTTGGCATGTAGCATTTTCATATATTGATGTCATGCCCCTCTAATCTTTTCATTTTTCATGCAGATCTGTGGTCGGGGTCGGGATTTATCTATCTGGAGTATATCTGCTTCTGACTGCATAGCAAAAATCTCAACCAGTGCTCCTGCGCAGGATGTCTTATTTGATGATAATCAGGTGAGTCGCTTGTAATTTAATATCCAGAATTTCTCCTGTACAGTTGTATATCTTTCTCATTATATGAACTTCATTTCCAAGTCAGCATTACAAGGTTTTGTCTTGCTCGATGCTTCAGTCGTTTGCTTGACTTTGTTATCCTGGGTTTACTCAAAGCATCCTATCCGAAAGGAAAACCATTGTCGCAGTTGGACTTGTTTCAGTCTTTTGCCTGACCTTGCAAACTGAATTTACTTGAGCAAAAATACCACTGCACAATTGGATTTCAAAAGGTTCAAATTTCTGACAAAAGAACGATACACATGAAATTATTAGAATTTCTCAAGAAGATGACTGCATTCTTTTGGATGAGTACAAAGTATTATGTATTTATTTTTTTGGTTGGAAGAGTACACAGTATTATTTAGAGCTCCACTAATTTGTTCATATGAATGTTTTCTCAGTTTCTGACTTGTAATTTCACGAAAATTCTACATTATAGTGAGCTGAAATCACGGATTCTTTTTCTTCAATTAGTAATATTTTGCAGGTGATGGTGATTTTTCATTTGTGTTAGTAGTATCATATCGGTAAATTCCGTTATTTCGTTAGTAACTTTCTAAAAACATTAGTAGATTTTTCTATTTCCTTGAATCATCCCTAATTTCATTGCTATATATCTTCCTCGTACCTCTGTAAAATGTTATAGCTATGGTTGATTGGTCTAGCTTACTGTAGAGAGAAGTACTCCCTGCCTGTTGAAAATCCTTATCCCGCGTCTTATGGCAGTGGCCTACCTAATTGCGCTGAAATAATTGTTCTCAACTGCAGATATTAGAGGTTGGAGCTGAACCTTTGATCAGTCGTTTAGACATGAATGGGGCGGTTCTTTCTCAAATGTATTGTGCGCCTCAGTCGGTGTTTTCGGTTTCTCTGCATCAATCTGGTGTAAGTTCCTCTTAAGTATCCCTCATCATCTGATTGCTTCTCCTGCAAGAACTCACAACATCTGACATATAACGTATCTTATCTTTTCCTACCACGTCAATGATGAAAAAAATCCCCCTGCACGCTCTGATCCTTAAGCAATTAATCCTATCGGGCTTAATATCTTGTTCAGGTAACTGCAGTCGGGGGTTATGGAGGCCTAGTCGATGTGATCTCCCAGTTCGGGAGCCACCTTTGCACATTTCGTTGCAAATGCATATAACGAGCAATGCACTCATCTCGCTGCAAATGCATCTGAACGAACAATACACTCATTGACTTGATATTCTGCTATGAACTTGCAGTGCTAAGGCCGCCCCTTGGAGGAAATATCGTTGCTTCAGAGATCCTGTGCTTTTGCGTTTTGTATCAAAACATTACTTAACCTTTGGCAAGAAAGTAACCTGACCTTTGCTAGAATTGAGGGTTTTCTGTGGGCTGCTCTTTTCTCTCCCGAAGTTTGGAGAAGAGGGTGCTTACTTCCACCCGGTTATGCCATGAAATGTATTGGCGCAGATTGCTCTTGGACACTCGTTTTCCAATCGAAGGGAACCTTTTCAATTGTACGGGTGAATTTGATAACTAAATTAGGTGCGAAAAATTTATATATATTCAGCATTAAGATCTTAATCGGTTGTAACTCAAAAAGTTAAATTTAGTCGAAAAAATCGCTTAATCTGCTAAGTAAAGGAAGGAGCGACATGAATTCATTCAATTTGATGGCATTTGAGTAGGAATCAAAATCTTGCCTAATTCTTGCATTTACCAAACGTCTAAAACTTATCAACAAATTGTTCACCGTTCCATATTCGAGAGCGAGTCGATATCGCTCGGTGCTCGATGTTCCGCTATCGTCCAATAACGTCGTATTTTCACTCTGAGCGTTCGAAATCTAGTGTTTGTGCTCTTAAGATTCTCTTTGCATGTGCTGCGAAATGCCTATGTTTTTATGTGTCCACAAAAAGCTTTCCGAACAAACATAGCATAGTATGCAATGCTATCTTTTTTCTTTTTGGGCCACATGCAGTCTTCGTGTCGATAGCATCTCTCTCTGATATATATTGGCAAAATTCACCAAAAATCCTAAATTATACCTATTGTGACATATTTGCCTTAAATTTGTATCTGTATAACATGTTTACCCTTCATCAAAGTTCCGTCAATAAGAACCGTTAAAAATATGCCTACATTGATGCCAGAAAGCAAACAGAGTTAGCATGATGCCCACGTGGCTCAACTGAAATAAAAACGACATTATTTTGGCTGGAAAATCACCTAAAGAACCTTGACGAATGAGGGTTAATATGTCACACAGGTACGAGTTTGGTGTTTTTTATGTTAAAAGAAAAATTTTAAAGTAACTGCGTTATGATGGGCATAATTTAGAATTTTTTATGTCACAAAAAAAATTCAGGATAACAGTGAGCGTAATATGAGGTTTTTTGTGGTCATTTCCATATATATATACATACTAGTGTATATATATGTATAGGCTTTAGGTTGGTGCTTTCAGCCCTAGTGGGCTCAATCATATGAGTTTAGAGTATATATATTATGGAAAAAACAAATGAGTTGTAACAATGTCTGGGCTTTTGAGGTTGGTGGCTTTTCAGCCCGGTAGTGGTGGGCTCAATCATTTGAGTTTGGAGTGGCCACTCCAACTTGTGAGAAAAAAAAGAAGGAAAAATTTAGATATATCACTTTTGATAAAGTCATTACTATTGTTCATGACTTTGGTAATGTGTAATTTGATCGGAAACTTTTAATTTATTGATATAGTTTATGAACTTTTAATTTATTGATATAGTTCCAAATCTTTGATCCATATTTAGCTTCAGGAATCGAATTATATGAAAATATTCATTTATGGATTGTTTATAGTATTATTCCAAAAAAAAATGCACAAAAAGGGGAAAGAAAAATCTTTAAAAAAAAAAAAAGGAAGGAAAAACAAGAAAAAGAAGGGGAGAAGGGCGACGACATCGCACGCCAACGATACTTTCTTTTCTTCCCCTCGCCCTGACGTGGAAAATAAAAAAAGAAAATGGAAAAAAATTGAAATTCCTACCCCCTCTCGCTTTCTCTCTCTCTTTCACTCTCCACTCACTCTCTCTCCTCCTTCCCCGTCGTCCCTAATCGCATTCGTTATCGTCTCTCTCTCCTCGCGTCTCTTCGCATCTCTCGCTTCAGATCTGAGGAGGAGCTCCCCACCCGCCGCCGCCACCGCCCCCGCCCCCGCCCCCGATCGCCGCCAGCTTCTCCGGCCGCCTTCCCCTTATCTTGATCGATCGATCCGCCGACCGGCCGGCCGATCCCTCCCCTCTCTTCTCCCCGTTCCGTCCGAAGCAGCCGTCGACATCAGGTCCGTCTCTCTCTCTCCTCCCCCCCCCTCCCCTCCCTCCCTCGTTGCTCGATCGGCCTCTGGGCCGCCGCCGGCTTCGGTTTCCCGGGTTCCGGCGTGCTGGGTCCGTGGGTCGCCGGGTCCGCGGTTGATCCGCGTGTTTCTTGAGCTTTCCGTTGGCTGTCGATTGCTTTTTCTGGCGGCTTCGGCTTTTTGGGTTGGTGGGTGTGCTTGGTTTTCCTGGGGAGTCGGATGGGTTCTCTTCTTTTCTGCTGTTTTTTGTTTCGGTTCCATCTGGGTATGGGTTTTGGTTGATTTCTGGGCGGTCAAGATTCGAGCTTTGGCTGCTTTCTTGCGAAAAATCTCTCCTTTTGCTGCGATTCCCCAGGAATTTCTGCGAGTTTTTGTTAGTATTTATGTTTTATTCGTCTTTTGTAAATTGACTTCTTTTTGTATCTCGGCAGCAATGGCAGGAGTGGCCCCAGAAGGTTCGGCATTCGACTCTCGTCAGTACGATGCTAAGATGAGTGAGATGTAAGGAAGACTACCTTCTTAGTTCGGAGTCACTTAGGATATGTGCTTATCATGGAATGCTTATGTGCTTTACAATACGTGCCTGCAGACTTTCGGCCGATGGGGAGGATTTCTTCACATCTTATGATGAGGTGTATGAGAGTTTCGATGCTATGGGCTTGCAAGAGAATCTCCTGAGGGGCATTTACGCATATGGTGTGTGCGACTTTTGACTCCTGTCTTCTTTTTACGTAATTATTCTCCTTGATAACAGATCGGCAACATGTTCTGCAGTTTAGAAAGTGTAAATTGAACATCATAGGAGACTTGAAGCTAGGGTCTTTTGCCTTTTTGGGGTGTCATGCTGACACGTGCTTTTCTTTTTTAGAAGGGAGCAGAAGAGTTTTTTGTGAGATAGAAAGCGGGATTCATGCTCCTTAAGCAATCGAGTTTTTCTGTTGAAGAAACATATCCCTGCATGTGCCCTATATTGCTTGTTTTTTGGCTTTTGATAAGCAACGATTAATAACTGACAAGTAGCAGTAGATGTGCACACAGGCAATGCACAGATTGAGATACAAAGGAGAGAAACAGTTGCATTAAAAGAGTAAGAAAAAGCATGTTTCAGCATCAAACTAAAATATATAGCAACAGCATCTTTCCAGCCACAAGTTCCACATGATACTTATAGGAATGCTGACATTTTTTTTTTTTTTTGTATATTTTCCTTGCAGGGTTTGAGAAACCCTCAGCAATTCAGCAGAGGGGAATTGTACCATTCTGCAAAGGTTTAGATGTTATTCAACAGGCTCAATCAGGAACTGGAAAGACAGCCACTTTCTGCTCCGGCATTTTGCAACAACTTGATTACGGTTTGGTGGAGTGCCAGGCTTTGGTTCTGGCACCCACTAGGGAACTTGCACAGCAGATTGAGAAGGTCATGCGAGCTCTTGGAGACTATCTTGGTGTCAAAGTACATGCTTGTGTTGGTGGAACCAGTGTTCGTGAAGACCAACGAATCCTTTCTAGTGGGGTTCATGTTGTAGTTGGTACTCCTGGACGTGTATTTGACATGCTCCGAAGACAGTCCCTTCGTCCTGATCACATCAAGATGTTTGTGCTAGATGAGGCAGATGAAATGCTTTCACGTGGTTTCAAGGATCAGGTGCATTTTGAACCTGCAATGTGCTGGTGCTAACCCCATCCCCCCTCCCCTCTTGTCATCCATTCCCTTTCTTCCTTGTTCACCATATTTGCCTGCAATACCGAATCTTTGTGTGACGGTCTCTGTATTGTTTTCATTGAACTCCCATACAAAGAAGTATATATTTCGTTATTGATCATCAGAGTGATATTTTACTTGGTTGGATGTGCTTTTACATTTCAAGTGTTTGACTGCTGGCTTGGTCAGATGTTTAATCTCTGTGCCTGTTATTTAAAAAACAATGAGATATTGGAAGGTGGAATATCATATCGTGCTTGGTCATGCTCCCTCTTCCAAGCTTAACTTTGATTTACAAAAATAGAGATATAGACACAGAGGTCTTTTGCTTTTCTTTTTTCGGATCTTATGTGAGAAAATTCTAATTAGTATCTTGTTCTTCAGATCTACGACATTTTCCAGCTTCTTCCATCAAAAATTCAGGTTGGTGTATTCTCTGCCACAATGCCACCTGAAGCCCTCGAGATTACGAGGAAGTTTATGAACAAACCTGTTAGGATTCTTGTGAAGCGAGATGAGCTCACTCTGGAAGGTATCAAGCAGTTCTATGTCAATGTCGATAAGGAGGAATGGAAGCTTGAGACTCTTTGTGATCTATATGAAACTCTAGCTATTACCCAAAGTGTCATCTTTGTAAACACCAGGCGCAAAGTTGACTGGCTGACGGACAAAATGAGGAGCAGAGACCACACTGTATCAGCCACCCATGGAGATATGGACCAGAATACCAGAGACATCATCATGCGTGAATTTCGCTCGGGATCATCCCGCGTGCTAATCACCACAGATCTTTTGGCCCGTGGTATCGACGTGCAGCAAGTCTCTCTTGTTATTAATTATGACCTGCCGACACAGCCCGAGAACTATCTTCATCGCATAGGGCGTGGTGGAAGGTTCGGAAGGAAAGGTGTGGCCATCAACTTTGTTACGAAGGATGATGAGAGGATGCTGTCTGACATCCAGAGGTTCTACAACGTGGTCATTGAGGAGCTGCCAGCAAATGTTGCAGATCTCCTGTAATAGGATTTTGCGTTCGGTGGTAGGGAGCGTGAGAACCCATCTTGTGAAAGAGTAACTCGTTGTGCTATGCTTTTGTTTTAACTTATCTTGTCTTATAGGCACAGCCTTCATCATAATTTTGAAACTGGAACTTTGATATTTGAGTGATATGACATGTAAGCTTGCATTTGCAGTAGTGAGTCTTTAATTTGAGTTTGCGGCAAAACTTATGCTGTCTATGCTTTCGGTGTCCGTATGAGTTGCTAAACTTATGCTGCCTATGCTTTCGGTGTCCATATGAGTTGCTTGAGTTTTTGGTCTGCCGTACTTTGTATGAAGAAAGGGTCTGTATGTGCTCGGGTTTTGGGCCGCATCACTCTGTCCCCTACCTTCTTCAATGTTTAAGCTTGTTGTCGATATAAAATATCGGACGAATACTCGTGCATATAGGTCTTACGATACGAAGCAAGAGACCTTTTGCTGATCTTCATGTTATGGCGCATGTTAGGAGAGCCACAGAAACTTCTAAGTCCATGTCTCTTTACCGGTGTTTTTGTGTCATATTCAATCTTACTCTAGCAGGAGAGGCAGAATGCGACGTTTTACCATCCTAGGTACTTCATAAAGCCATCGTCTGAGGAGAATGGCGTTGCGTCCAGAGGCAGCCAGCCAGGTTTGACTGGTAGGAAGGGATGACGTTTTGGGCATATTCTGTTCTCTTTCCTTCTCACTGAAGGAAACTAAAGCGGAGCAGTTTCTGCAAGTTACTGCCTTCCACGCTGCTTGACACCTGCATTTGTTTAAACTTGGGTCGGTTTGAGGCCCTTTAATAAGGGTTGGTCGTTATTGGGTCAAAACCCACATGATCCGGTCAACCCTTAAACGTGTTGTCTTCTCGCAACGTGGACCACCCTTTGTTCAATCAATGATTACAACCTAAGTGGGGATGATGATTTATCATGGGGGATGGTTCTATGCAGCTTTTGTCAAGAGCGGCAAAACCACGTTCGTTTCTTGTTTATAGGGATTGCACAGTAGTGTCTAACCATTGAAGGGAAGGACTCTAGCCTTATTTTCTGCTAATGAATTGTTGAAATTATTATCGACGACCACGACATTGGACGACATTATTGTTCTCCAGATTATTGCACGGTCCCCGTGCATCAGCCCAACATCGGGCTCATGCCATGCGACCACGTGAGCATTGCAGGATTGCTTCGACCTTAACTATCGGTGTCCTTCCTAGAGCACGACCCGTGCGCATATCTTACGACAACCAGAAGAAGAAGGTTACACACATCTCCCATCCATATTTTTGTCTTCTGAAAAGGGCAATCTAACCTTCTTCTTTGTTTTTTCTTGATGACAATGTAATATCTATCTAACCTATTGGAAGGAGCTTCTGGAAAGACATATAAAACCCATGTTAGCTTTCAAAACGGGGGTGAGGGAAAGAGCTTTGGAACCTCCCCAATCATCCGGAACAAGACCAGGAATGGGAGAGCAGATGACCCATGTTCACACCTTGAAATTTAGGGGTGAGCAACTTGGGCCGCCCAAACCGGGACCGAACCGGACCGACTATTTAATATATATATATATTTTTTATTTTTTTCTTTAAAAAAATTAATAAAATGTGAACTAAACTCTAAATGAACTTTATTATCATAAATTCATTGATAAAAATTAGTAAAATGTGAATTAAACCCTAAGTGAACTTCATTGACATAAATTCATTAACAAAAATTAGTAAAATGTAACCAAACCTTAAGTGTTTAACCAAAAAAAAAAAAAAAACTAAACTCTAAGTGATCGGTTCCCGGTCTTAGAACCAACCGGTTCGGTCCGCGGTTCCCAAAATTGAGAACCGGTTCTCTCGGTCCGGATCCCGGTTCCACCTTGAAACCAGACCGAACCGGAAACCGATCACCCCTATTAAAATTTGACCTCTAACACTTATTTTGTGTTTCATACGGCAATGCAGCGATCAATGGGAGCAACGTGATTCCCTTATCTTCTTTTCCTTCGTTTGTTTATTGGTTTCCAAACCTATGAAGGGTTCACGCGCGGAAAAGTTATGAAAAAGTCCTTTAACTTATTACATTAATACCAATTCAGTCCTAAACATTTCAATTGGATCAATTTAGTCATGAACCTTTTTTACATTGGTACCAATTTAGTTCATCCGCCTAATTTAGGCTGGAAATTACTGATGCGGATGCTGGCCATCCTACGTGGCACGACTGGCGCTGACGTAGATAAATTTTTTATATTTTTAATATTTTATTAAAAAAAAATTTATACTTTGTGCCGGCGAGGGCGCTAGGCCCTTGTCCAAATCTAGGTGAGGATCGACACCCTCGCTTGCTGGCCGACAAGGTCTGTAACGCCCTTGCTTGGATCTAAGCGGGGGCTCGACACCCTCGACTGGTCTGGGCGAGGGAGGGGCAGAGGCCCTCGCCCAGCCCTCGCTCGTGGCTGGCATGGTCATTGGCCGACCCTCGCCTACCCACAACTGGGAAAAAAAAAAGAAATGAAAGAAAAGAAAAAAAGAAACAAAAAAAGTAATAAAAAATTAGAAAATTGTCCATGTAGGATGGCCGACATCCACACAGCTATTTCCAGCCTAAATTGGATAGATGATATAAATTGGCTCAAATGTGAAAAGGTGTAGGATTAAATTGATCAAATTGAAAGGTTTAGGACTGAATTGATACCAATATAATAGATTTACGACATTTTCGATACTTTTCCGCGTCCACGTTAAGTTCTCGTTGAGTACGACCACGAGAAGAGCGGTTACTTAGGCGTGTCGGGATCTTTCGGGTTGAATGGGGGGGGCGTACCTCTACCTCCTAAGGAAATACAAAATGGGGCAACTTGCGTCTAAAGTCAAAGGGTTCGAGTCGCTCTCCAAGGACTTGATCGGTTGTTTTCAAACTTCTCTTTTTAAAGTATACCGACGTTACTCGTTCGAGGTACGTCACACGCTTCATCGGTTCGCTTTCGAACGATTCCGTCATCCTTGGAAGGCAGGTTCTCCTCCCCGTCGTCGGGAAGCGCGCGAAAGCGATGCATCACTCGACGGGTAAAGAAGCCCGATTCCGTCGTGTAAGAGTTAAAAAAAGAAAGAAACGGCCCGAAACACGACAACTACTGCTACTTCATTCGATAGGTAAAATGTAATGAATGACGAATCGGTAGATCCGGGGGGGTAAATAGACGAATTCGGTTTCCAACATTTTGTTGCTAGCATCGAACTGTTCGAAAACTTTTGTGTTCTTACGTACATAAAGTCAATCACAGCGGTCCAATTTCACTCCCGAGATGTCATTGCATGCAACGGACATGCACCCAACCCCACGCTCAACTCACTCGTTCTCGTACATCATTAAATGGTTCGGATCGGATTCATCGTGTATATACTCGAGCCGACACACTTTCTGCGACACAATGACCGCACCCGCGCAATCTTTTTCGTATCACAACGCCTCACACTCGATCGGCATAAGAAGGAAACATTACATTCATAACGATCATCTGTATCGTTCGAAACAATTAGTCAGTAAAAAATGTTCGGGGCGCCCGTCCAGTAATTCCCCCTCCCCCGGTCGGACCGGAGTTGGATCTTGGCGTGTGCGACGATGGATACAAAACAAGCCCACAAGCATTGACGAACCAGGCAGGTCCGGAAGAACCTTCCTCGCTCTCGCTCTCTCTCTCTCTCTCTAAAACCTCACCTCTTTCCCTCATCACCACCGTCACCATCGCCATCGCCACCGCCACCACCTTCGTTTGGTGTTTACCTCCTCCTCCTGCTCTCTCTCTCTCTTCCTTCCTTCCTTCCTTCCTTCCAAATTGGCAAGACCCGCCGCCTCCCTTCCCCCACACGTTCTTCCCCACTTCGCATGAGCTCTCCATCTCTCTCCCTCCCTCCCTCTCCCTCCCTCCCTCCCTCCACCGCACACCGCACAACACAACAACACACAGCCAAGCAAGCGCACCGCCATACCTCTCGGAAGTCTCCACGGGTAAATCTCGCGCCTTGTGCTGCTGCGTAGCCGCGCTGTCCTTCAATGGCCATCGTGGACGCCCGCGAGAGCGTCGGCACTGTCCAGACCATCGCCCCCGCCGCCCCCGCCCCCAGCGCCGACGCCGATCCCGGCCTCTCCCTCCGCAGGAGGCGCTGCGGCGCCGGCGGCGGAGCGGCCTCCGGTGCCGGATCGGAGGCGGGCGCGCCCGACGACGCCGCCGCTGAGGACGTGGCCGGGGATTCGCGGCGCGGCGGCGGCGACGACTCCGCGGCCAAATCGGCTTGCTACGACGGCAGGGATCGCGGCGCGGGCGGTGCCGACGGGCCGGCGGAGTCGTCGAATTCCGCGAGCAACGGGAAGGATTCGGACGTGAAGGCCCTGGGAGGGGACGGCCGGGGGCGGGATTCGGTGGCGGCGAGGTTCGCGTGTCGGCCCTCGGCTCCGGCTCACCGGACAGTGAAGGAGAGTCCTCTCAGCTCCGATAATATATTCAAGCAGGTGAGCTTTGCTCGTGCTCTAGCAAATTCACTTGGATTGGGTTTGACTGCGCAGATATGCTTTTGCTTTTACGTCGTGAATGAATGCCCGTGCAGGAGCGTCGGAAGTGGCTTTGCGCATGAATTTAGTTTACGTGTAGGATTCATCTGCTCTCTGTAACTCTAATTTTTAGGTTGAGTTTTGCTGCTATGGAAGTCTGAGTTATTGCTAGATCGGTATGATTCGAAGTTCTTCGTTATTGCTCGGAGAGATTCTGCTTGATCAGAACTATTTGCAAGTATCGTTCTTTTGGTGTCTCATATCGACACTTGCTTGCTATCAGTTCTTTAGAGTGCGAGATGGGCCATTTCTTCCACGAGCTGTAATTTGCAATGCTGCACCGTTCGGTGATTCTTTGTTTAAATTTTTTTTTTTTTTTGGTCGAGGAAATTGTTTCATTCAGCTTCGCCGTGTTCCCGCTTTCCGCGATTCAGGGGGAGATCCCTGATTGCAGTTGACTAATAAATCAGCTCATATGCAAATATTTTCATTTCCAGTTGGGTCTGGAGACTCGGCGCTGTAATTTACCTGCTAGATTGCATAAGCGCGATTTTCTTTTCAACGAGTAATGGTTTCTATATCAATTGTCCAGTCATAAATATAGAAACTATTCGAGATTTTAAATCCACATGCTCATGATGCGTCACGCTGTCAGCAGAGCTTTTAGCTATATGTATAGCCCGAAATTAGAATGTGCACGACTGATCTCCACTACATGTTTTATGACAGAGCCATGCAGGTCTCTTCAACCTCTGTATAGTAGTGCTTGTTGCGGTTAACAGCAGACTTATCATCGAGAACCTAATGAAGGTTCGACTCGTGCAATCGATTGAATCCGTTTGTCTTTTAGCTGTTGCATTCTGTTAAAAAAATGCAGATGCATACTTGTTCGGTTCTTTTAGCTCGTGCTGAGTTTATACCTTTTCTTTTGATCCTCAAGTTTTTCTATCGGGTCCAGAATTTTGGATCGTTACCTTTTAATGTCTCTTGCAGTATGGATGGTTAATTAAATCGGGTTTCTGGTTTAGTTCAAGATCCTTACGAGATTGGCCGCTTCTCATGTGTTGGTAATATATGCTGGCTGCCTCAATTTTTCTACTAAAGTTTAAATGACTTGACCTTGATTTTCATATGTACTGATAATCACCTAATTCTGCTCTTCTACAGTCTTACTCTACCGATTTTCCCCCTTTCTGCTTTTACCGTGGAAAAGTTGGCACAACATAAGTATCTTCCAGAGCCAGTAAGTTGATGGCACCGTTTGGAAAATATTCTGCTTGTCTGATCAAGTTGCTATGCTGCTTTAAGGAAAAAAAAAAAACTAGCTAGGATACAGATTGGAAGCAACTTAAAACCAACATGTTGAAACTTCTGGAATGGACACAAATCTCCAGCAGATAAATTCTCTCCTTTCTTGATGTGAACATATAGTTCCAAAACTACGGGCTTGTATTTTCCAGTAAATAGCGTCTCATTCATCACTCAGCAGACATTACTTTTGTTCAGCATAAGAGTAGGGACTTCAAAAAGGCATAAGTTATTCTTGAGTCATGCAAAATCTAGAATTTATATGCTGAAGAAGTGGAAATGCTAGGCTGCGGTGCCCCTTGTCCATTAATAGATCTGACTTCTTTGTCATTGTACTTGCATTCAAAGCAGTCCTATAAAGTATTGGCAATTATATCAAGGGGCCACTTGCGGCAGTGCCGATTCTTACGGCTATGGTCACTTTAGCCTGTTGGTTACTAAGCTTTTGTTTCCACCTGTCCATTCTTAGATCGATTTTTAAGTTGAAACCATATTCATAGAGGTTCGCATGTTGGATATATATTGGGAGATTAGCTTTATTAGCCAGTATTTATCCTTCTGATGCTTGGCACAACAGTACTTCAGGTTGCTTCTGGGGGCTGAATCCTGGAAAGCAATCTATGGGACACTTGTCTCATCTTTGACTCTAGCTTATTCTTGCAGGTTATCGTCTCTCTCCACATTATTATAACAACAGGCTCCCTTCTTTATCCAGTTCTTGTGATCCTCAGGTTGGTTTTACATCCATATTAACTTCCTCCTAGCATGCTCTTGTCTGCAAGTAGGTAGTATGGACATTGAGCTAGGTTTCTTAATATTTCTTTTTACTGGATTTTTCAGAAACCATGTTCCAAATTGATAACAATTTTCAGTGGATAGCAGGAACCCCTCTCTCTTTTGTTATTGTTATTTTTTAAATTTTGTTAATGCAGCTGAAACTAAGCAAAACACCTTTACAGATTGATGCTTCCTATAAATATATTTGGACATGTCTAATGTCTTGTATCTCTTTTGACATCTCTAAGGACGTCAAAAACTTTCAAGTGATTTAATCAGGACTCAAGAAGTCATTTTTATTTTCTACTAGAAAAGGTTGTTGGTAGGAGTGTCTCAGTGCTTCAACAATCAAGTGCTTGTATTAGCATCATTTCATCAAGATAACATCGGGATAGATCAACAACTTAGCAGCATATATTCAGGTCTAGTATAATAGGAGGAGCCTGATGTTATGCTGACTTTACTTTGTGCAGATGTGATTCCGCTGTTCTATCGGGTGTCACACTGATGCTTTTTGCCTGCATTGTGTGGCTAAAATTGGTATCATATGCTCACACAAACTATGACATGCGGTCTCTTGCCAAGTCGGTTGAGAAGGTGACAGTTTATTATTATATGGAGTTGCTACTACTTTCTGTAAAACAGATCGATGCGAATAAACTTGACCTATATATGATAGAAACTTGCACGTACAAAATCTACTACCATGTTCAGAAGCTGCTTTATAATATTGTGTCAGCTTTCACTCTTATCTCTGTGGCGCTCTCCTTGTTTTGTTATTATGTCAATCTGTTGATTGACGAGTGCATCTTTCACGAAAGCCTTGATGATGCTTTTTTTAATGTCAGGGTGATGTTGTTCCTAATTCTTTGAATTTGGAGTATCCGTACAATGTTAGCTTAAAGAATTTGGTGTACTTCATGGTTGCTCCTACATTGTGCTACCAGGTAATTGAACTTTTGAGTATTTGTTCTCTCTCTGTAGAGCATTATATTGTCATGAATTGCTTGTCTAGAATGTGAGACAACTACAGATTGGCTAACTGATGCATACGGTGGGTTTGCCCTATTTGAATAACTCTATGGTTTCTCAATTGAGTCCGAGAAGTAATTTTTGGGTGGAAAGATTAGTGAGCGCTGAGTGGTCCCTGGCTGGTTCTCAATCCTTCCCTTATAGGTGAGGTGCTTCAGCAGGCCCTCTGTTCTGCTCCTGGGACCTATCTTAACTCTTAGGCCTGTCTGCATGGCGTCAAGTATTTTTGAGTTTCTAGATGCCATAGCCCTGCACTTCTTAAGAGCGAAATATGGCCGTTAGCATGGTTTCTCATTAATTTTCACACCAGATAACATTTTCTTGTCTTTCATTCTGGTAAGGTTTAGCTGTCTAATATGGTTGGTGTTTGGCTTTTCCATTGCAGAAGTGTACATATTACTGCTCACTGTAATTAATTGGTCTAGCCCAAATATTTCATTATTAGTTCAAGTGCATTTAACTTTGTATCGGGATTGTCTCGCCACTTTTTTTTTTGTCATGCTATTTGGTTGTCTTTAAGAGCTCTTGTTTTAGTCATGTTGTGTTCTCTCCTTTAGTGGTACAAATACATAGGTAGAACTCTTACTTAAATTATGAGGTTTGGAAGCACTCTACTTATGATGATGCACCTCTATGCAGCTCAGCTATCCTCGCACTTCATGTGTTCGAAAGGCTTGGGTGGCTCGCCAACTTGTCAAGTTAGTAATATTCACAGGAGTCATGGGGTTTATCATTGAACAGGTGAGCACCTTCATCATTTGATGAGTATTCCATATATATTTGCAGATCTGACGTGTTTTTGGTGGTAACTTTTGCAGTATATTAATCCTATAGTCCAGAACTCACAACACCCTTTGAAAGGAAACCTTTTATATGCCATTGAGAGAGTTTTGAAGCTTTCAGTTCCGAATCTATATGTGTGGCTCTGCATGTTCTACTGTTTCTTCCACCTCTGGTATTATCTTCTTTCCTCAAAGATGATTTTCCGTTTCCACGATCCATCCATAAGTTAGAAGTAAAAGTTTGTCTCCAAATCGTTTGAAAAATGTGAAGCTTGTGTCTCATGAGGATGGATGAATTCTTTGTACATGCTGGCAAAAGAAAAGGCACTCTTGATACACGATGGTTTAGAATTTTCTTGTTTCTTTGATTATTTTTACTAAAGGATTTCAAGACATAAGACATATCTAAGGGTTTCTCCAGGTTAAATATACTTGCAGAACTTCTTCGTTTTGGTGACCGTGAATTCTATAAAGACTGGTGGAATGCAAAAACAGTGGAGGAGGTAATGTCACATTTCTATATTTAGGTTTCTTGGGTTTTTATTGGTGCCTTTGCTGATTTCAATTATTTGTTATTTGTGGTCCTTCCATGCTCTTGAACTCGGGGATATTATCAGTACTGGAGACTGTGGAATATGGTATGTTCCTCTGCTTGTATTTGTCTCGTGTAACATGTTTTTAACTCTAATAATGCCTTGGCTGGTTCGTATATCTTTCTTGAAATATAAAACCGTTAATGTGTCATCACCGCCTGCAATAATATTACTGCGGCATGGTTTTAGTTCAATGAGGCCTTCGCTTGGATTTCTTACAAAATATTATCATCTCATGCAAAACTGCCCATGAGTTTTATAGGGGGAAAAGAAACTTCCCATTACTTGAGAAACCTTTATCTGTTAACTGAACTGAAGAAGTTCTGGTTTCAATGTGATGGTGCACAAATCTTCTAGTTGTCCCATCTCAAAATGAGATAGCAGAATAGTGTGTTTGGCATCTTTAAACTTGTGGTCAAGTAGTGACTAATACAAGGTGGTAAAATATGCAAGAAAAGAGGAAAGAAGCCCACTGTCAATGTGTATATGATTTTTCTAGACTTCCGTATCATGGAACAAGATTTGGCTTCAGGTCATCTGCTATAAAAAGTATAATCCTCATCATTTTCAGCCAATACCTTTTTGTGCAAATTTATTTTTTTTCCCTTTTCTGTTTCTGAAACTTTGTTGCTCTAGATTGCAAAATTATGCTCATCCAAAAGAAGGGAAGAAGATGCTGCTCACATGTTCATTCATTGCACAATAGAGCCTTTTCATATAATTTCGTTATGAACTTGATGTATGAAGGTTGTTAGTTATTGAATTTCTCATTTGTTGCAGCCCGTTCACAAATGGATGGTTCGCCACATATATTTTCCTTGCTTGAGAAATGGGATACCAAAGGTAGTTGATCCCTTTATTCGCTTTAGAATGTTTGCTTCGTTTATTACTTCAGTGTTGTGTCCAGACGGTACCTAGTGATCCTAGTGGAGTAGGTTGACCTTCAATACATAACACATAGGTTTGACCTTTTGCTGCATACTAGAATAAAAAAATGAAGCATATGAAGCTCAATTAATTTGGGATATAAGACAAAAATGAATTATTCTTTGGGAAAATGACACAAACAGTCCCTGAACTTTGAGTCGATGTGCAATTTGGTCCCTGGTAGTCCATGAACTTTAACCCAATGTTCAATGTGGTCCCTAAACTTTTAATTTGTTCAATGTGGTCCCTGAACTTTATAAAAATGTTCAATGTAGTCTTTCCATAATTAAGTTCAGGGACTATATTGTACATTTTCATATAGTTCATGGACTAAATTGAACACGTACCAAAAGTTCAGGGACCACATTGAACAAATTAAAAGTTCATGGACTACATTGAACATTAAGCTAAAGTTCAGGGACTACATTGAACAAATTAAAAGTTCAGGGACCAAATTGCACATTGAGCCAAAGTTTGAGGACTGCTTACGTCATTATCCCTTATTCTTTCTTTACCTTAGTACTTCTAAAATATCTGTTATATATTAGTCTCTGCAACAATGACCTTCAACAGGCTTTTATGTAGAAATAATAATCTTAAATGCCCGCTCTAGTGCATGTTTGATCCCCTCAGGGATTCCAATTTCCAAGATTCAATTAAATTTTCTCTGCATCACGTTATTCAGGAATTGTCTGCAAAATTATTTCTCTTATATGTCAAGATTCCTTATATGAATGATACTCTCTGTTCAGGGATCACTCTCCTAATTAGGTGTTCTTCTATGGCCAAAAAAAAAAATAGGCTTTCTTCACATTCTCAATATGAATGCTACAATGAACTCATAAGACAGTGAAAACGGAACCCATCTGGTGGCCAATCTATCCTGTTGGTCTTTGTTTGTCCGAATTTAATGAGTATATGCAATATAGGCTCTTATCAACTTAGTTTCTCTCGATAAGCAATTTGTCTGTCAAAAATGCTTTACAGCCATAAGTGGTTGATCATACGCATATGGCAGTATGTTCACGTATTTCCCGCCTCATCTTTCCTTTCAATTGGTTGGGTTGGAATTCTTCTGCTGCTTTGATTTCAGGGTCTCTGAAAAACATTGCAATTTCTTGACCAGACTCTAATCTCTTTTTGTTGTTTGGTTCTCTTCAATTTCAGGGAGTTGCTGTTCTGATTGCCTTTTTAGTGTCTGCCATCTTCCATGAGGTAGGTCTTTTGGGATCAGAGTGTTTATTATCTCATTTGTTAGCTATTTCACTATATAGTGTATCTGGTTTTTCTATTTATTTAGAATACTTCATGGATAAAAGGCTCTTACAACCTAAGCGAGAAATAATGTGTTTCTATTCTCTTTTGATTTTGGGTTTTGAGATTTACACAAATGTAACGTCATAGTTCGGTGGCAATTTTCCCCAACCTAAGTCTGTTGCTGGGTGATAATTCGTGACTAGAATATTCTCATAACATGAGCAAGAAATACTGAATTTCTATTTTTTATTCTGATTCGAGCAGTTGTGCATCGCGGTCCCTTGCCACATATTCAAGTTTTGGGCATTTATTGGCATTATGTTCCAGGTAAGATATGCTTTAGAGCTTGACCCAACCTCATTCTATTTCTGCATGCCCCTATCGAACACATGCTTTAGAGAACTGAAATTCGCACATCGCAGCGTCTCTTTCACATAGGGATGGATGGATTTCGGATAGTCATCTATCTAAGAGCACTTTTGAGCTTAGTAGCAGTCGATAAAGGAAATATTATACTTGATTGTACCGATCATGTTCTTTTGCACAGGTTCCTCTGGTGCTGATCACCAATTACCTTCAAAATAAGTTCAACAACTCGATGGTACGGCATCGTTTTCCTTTCTTATGTCGACTTTTTTGCCCCACCTCTCGTCTTGTGTCCTGAATGCGTGTTCCCAAATTCATATTTCAGGTGGGCAATATGGTCTTCTGGTTCATATTCTGTATTCTCGGCCAACCGATGTGCTTGCTCTTGTATTACCACGACTTGATAAACCGGAAAGGGAAAATCGATTGAACTTCACCAACTCCTCTCGCCGGATAACGGAGCTGGCCAGTCCCAGGCTCCAATTTCGGGCTCCCCGTTGTATCTTTCACTCGTACATATTCGTCACAAATTTCGGGTGACTTTGTAATGAAAGGAGGGGAGCAAAGGCAGTTTTTAAGCATGATGTCTTGGTAGCGTAGAGATGACTAGTGCCACAGTCAGAAGTAACAAGCTGACTTTCGTATTCACGAATAATCTGAGATTCGGCGCCGATTCATTATCACATCATCTCGTCTCGGTTATGGCGTTTCATCTGTGTTCAGCATTGTAATGTTCTAGCTGAGATTTTTGCCGGCTTCTCGATTTACCCTACTTTCAAGATTCGGACGTTCGGGAGAACCGAGCAAGACGGTTCAAAACTGGCCCCATGCCTACAGGTCCAATCTGTCTCCCGTATCGTCTTTTCACTCGGGTTTTTTCTACGCGCAATCATCTAAATCTGAAGTGCATTCTAATCTACTTCACCACCACCGTCTCCAAGATCGAAGAAACAAACTCCGATAAAAAACAAACTACCAGTGGCACTCGCACCGCGCTCACTGTCTCAACTATCGGCACACACGGTCTAATAAGGTAGCACACCAAGTTTGAGTGGCACGACGATCTACATTTTCCACCTAACGTTTTGGACATATCCACATCCCGTAGGTGCATTCCACAAAATGACATTTCGCACATCTTTGCTACAATCTTAGTTCGTACGAATAATCAAACATGTCAATTCGGAGGTGGTCCTCGAATCGAGCTTAAATGGAAACGAAAGGAACATTCAACAACATTTGGGGGCTTGTGTACTGGAAGTATGAGTCAATGAACAAATACAGCGGCCAATTTACAGGGCCAAATAAAATTCTTGAAATCAATATTCGTGTTATACTGCTAAAAGTAGAACTTAAGAGGGAAGCACACGGAGACACCGACTGCCGGAGGAAGTCACAGTAAGTCACGGGGAAAAAGGATTAAAAAGGTTTTGAGGAAAAAGGGGCCAAGGACATCCGACTTTCCAAAGATGACGCATCACACTTCGCATGCATCTGCTCGTTGAATCCGGGATTTCAGATGCCTGAAATATATAGCAGCACAGCGGAGCTTGCCATGAGATACCTGGACTCGGATGCTTAACTTGGTTGATTCCCCGACAGAGTAGCCTCCTATTCTACCACAAAGTCTGCATGGAAGGGTTCTTGATTTACAGCGATCCACGAAACTGGCCTTTAAAAATGAACCCTCTCGTCACTGTCGAAGTGGAGCCTCTCGATGCCCTTGAGGGCGTTTTCGTAGTTCTTAAGGTGTACCGCATTTCTTCCAGAGGATGCATGCCTAGGGTCCGATGAGCCGACTGGCGAACTTCTTTGGCCGCTTGAAATCTTGCGGACAGCTCCGGGACTGGCTTCTGTCGTGCGAGCGCGATGGGAATCAGACTCAGCACCAATAAACGCTTCGCGGCTGCTGGAAATTGCCGCCCGCCTTGACGATCCGCCAGAACGCCCCAAAAATGTTGAACTTGATATCTATACATTCCAAAGACAAATTGTCAGCTATAAGAACAACGAAACATGGAGAACTATCTATACAGCCCCATCAATGTTTCATGTATGATTCAGGGGTGATGTGGTTCTTTTAAAAATAGTTATAACAACCAAAATACATGAAACACTCACTTAATCAACCGTTTAGTAAAAAGTTACAACAGCTAAAGTTGCAAAAATACCATGTGACCTTGAGATCAGCTTTTAACTACTTGAAGCTTGCTTCTGCGCTCTTGAGTCTACCCAAACACTATACTAGAATAGTTCTAAAACCAAAGTTGCTCCGCCTAAGTTTGAGCCGAAAGATCGTTGCAAAATCTCCATTTTCCCATACTTCGCTAAATTAAAATGTAAATTATTATAATGCTAGCAACAAAAGTCCCAGCGCTTTCTGCTGAAAATCATGGATTCCCCTTCGCAGCTTCACCGCATACATTCAAATGGCAAATACTCACATAGGTAAGTAGCAATTCAATAGTTGCTTGACACCCTAGCAACAATACAATGACAGATACTAACAATGCTCGACACCCTAGCAACAGTACACCGAAACCACAGTTGAATTTCCGTCCTCAACTGAGGGCCATATGAAGATTAGTATAATGCAGCAACTTCACCAACTTCATCCCAACCCACCCAAACTGCTCCTCCACATATATACTCGAAAAAATGCTTACTTCTCTCCAATACTTTAAGATTCCCAACTCATCCAAGAGACGAGTAATTACCAGTGCTTCAGACAGGAACCTCTGTTTATCCATAAATTAACTTCTAGATGTGTTTGGTAAGAAAGAGTGGAGAAAAGAAAGGCACAATTGAAGTTGAATGTAGGAAAAGAAAGAATGATATCTTTTGCCGGGTTAAAAGAAAGGAAAATGACACTAATTTACTAATAATCCTGCACAATTTTGCCTTTCGGAGTGACCATCAAGGACACATTCACAAAGCCCATGAAAGTATATATCTTTCTCTCCACTTCCACTCCAAAAATTGAAAAGAACAAAGTATGTTGACCCAAGAAGGGTTTTTCCACTCCAAAAAATTAGCGCCTTTTTCTCTTCCATTCCAAAACATCGAAGATAGCTTTCCCTTTCCAATAAGTTGCCCGGTAATTCTATCCTTCCACTATAATTCCAAACAGCTACCACTGCTTCCTCAAAAATTGCACTATCAGTCATTAAGCAATATAATAGAACACCCAGAGGCCCTTGGACTATTTATCACCAAAACTTAGGCTACGTTTCTTTCGCGAAAAATGAATGATTTGAAAAACATTTTCCTAAAAATGATCGCTTGTATCGCTTAAAATAATTATTCAATGGAAAATATTTTCATTATCACCAATAATTTATGCCCAAATATTTTCATGAACGATGAAAATATTTTTCGTTCATTCATTTTTTGTAAGAGATTTAAGCGATCATTCAGGAAAATGTTCCAAATCCTTCATTTTCCACAAAACAAATGAAGCCTTACCATAAAGATATTTTTCATACTTTACATTTAGCATAACACAGAGCAACATCAAGGTAAGACAAAAGAATTACCATTGCTTCCTTGGAAATTGCACCATCATTTGTTATTGGGCTCTTCTGCTTTGAGAAACTTCCAGCAGTTGCAGTTGCTCCAGATAGCCTTCTTCTAGAAGGATCCATAGACGATAAACCGACTGGATGACCGTCTTCTCCACCTGGAATATTGCAATCTTAATGCATATTAATTGGGAAAGAATACCAGGGAAAAGTCAACAGGTAGCAAGCACAGACAATGAGGACATTATCTACATTCAAAATTCGTTTCCTACCTGACTGCTTATTCACATGGCCAGCAGCAGGAGGAATCCCGGAACTAGGTCCAGCACCAAGACCCTGATAGAGGAAACAAGGACTAATCATCTTTAGCTAAAGTAAAGGAGCCAAAGAGAGACCTATGCTGCGTTTGGGAGACCAATGGGAAAGAATTTGGGAAGGAAAATACATCACATCGTACATATTCCCTCCCTCTCCTTCCCACAAAACTTCAAAAGTTTCGACTCAAACTTGCATTCTCTCCACTATCCCAAACGGAGCATAAATGTCACTAACCAGTGCTCGAGATGGGGGCGTTGCCATTTGAGACTGCTGATATTTCAGTATGGTCCAATCAAATACATAATCAAACTGGAAACCTGGATAATCAATCAAATTGTTGAATGAGAAGGCAGAAATTACGCTGTGGCTCACTTACCGATAAACAAATGATCTATATAGGCAGTCAATACATAGATACTCCGCTAATTCAAAAGGTAAAAATGTATACAAAACCTTCGCGTATGAAGAGGTCACGGAATAGTCTCTTTAAGTAAGAATAATCTGGCTTATCATCAAATCGCAGTGATCGGCAATAATGAAAATAGGATGCAAATTCTGTCGGATAACCACGACACAGAGCCTGTATAGCATCAGAATCCATGAGTCCATAAAGCCAGAAATGACCTAACAAGCTCACAAAGAGACAACATACCTCAATTGAAGTAGAAACCTTTTTCTCACTAATCTTCTCATACTTTTGTTTCTTGGTTCCTGCTTTCAATCCCTGCCAAGGGAGACTGCAAAGAAAGAAGTAGTTCTAATTAGAAACAAACTATAACCTATCACCTTATCAACAACTAAAGGTAGACAGCGACAGTTACCTTCCTCTTAGAAAATACATAAGAACATAACCAAGAGACTCTAGATCATCCCTCCGACTTTGCTCTATAATGACCACAAGTGCAGAAAAAGGAAAATCAGCAATGCAAGGAAAAGAAAAAAAACAAAAAGCTCACTACTCCAGATAAGGAGGAAGTCACCGTACCAATGCCAAGATGAGTGTTCATGCTTGCATATCTTGCAGTTCCAGTCAAATTCTTGTTTTCCCTGAATGTTTAATCAACCCACACAATGAGCAACCGCTCACCATGATAACCAAAGACTCGAACGGTAGACATTGTCAAGACAAACATCAGCACGTCAAAAACTTCTATTGAGAGAAAATATAACAGTTAATTTGTTTGAGGTGACAACAATAGCTACAGACTCCATAGTCCATACGGCCTTCAATGGCTCCTCTGAAACGTAATAACTGCTACTGTAGCCTCCGCTAGTTAGCTGAAGGGCAGAGAAAGTTGGAGAAGACCATAATTGACATCACACACGACATAAAAAACAAAATAGCAACAGCAACTCAATTTCAAGTTTAAACATATTTGATGCGCTACACTCTACGCCCTCATAAAGTTAGGGCAGTGTAACAAGATTGTCATTGTTTTTCTGTTATTTTTGTTCATTGTTATTGTATATTCCTCGTGTACAAGAACAGATTTTTATTTTCTAACAAATTTTCTAAGTTCAAAAAAGATAAAAAAACGCAATCTTCTATTACCGCCTCAACAATACAGGGTTAACTTCCACATGACTGCAATTACATTGTCTTCGTAAACTCGATTTAGGAATAAAGCACGACCTTCATTTAGGTAATCATTCCGAAACATAATGCCAATGGCATAAAAAATACAACATGGTGAACATGGTCGATAGAAAAATCAATCATCGCAAAAAGAAAAGTACAAATACTATACGCATGTAAGTAACCTACAATAAAGAGAGTAATTTGGAAAGCTTAACTCACCTGTAAGGAATGTGTTGATGAGTTGAGCTATCTCTGTATTTCTTGGCGAGACCAAAGTCAATAATGTACACCTGAAGACAGGTACAAAAAGAAACCACCTTACATCTTACTAGATCCGAAAAGGAATCGCAAAGTCAAACCAATATGTCAAAAGCACAAACCTGATTGGCACGTCTCCCCAAGCCCATCACAAAATTATCAGGCTTGATATCTCGGTGCAAAAATGACTTCGAGTGAACAAACTCAACACGATTAATCTAACAAAAACATAAGCATCAGCACGGATTAAAGACACTCTAATCATTACCACAGAGACATTGCAAGTGACGAATCAAACCATTTGATCTGCAAGCATCAAAACCGTCTTCAAGGAAAGTTTCCTACTACAGAAGTTAAATAGATCTTCAAGACTGGGTCCAAGCAAATCCATCACAAGTACATTGTATTCTCCCTCGACACCAAACCATCTTACATTCGGAATCCCAGCTGCAGAGACAGAGAATGAGTAGTTACGGTAATAGCATTGACGGCACAAGTTTGAATTTCATAGCCGTGGGGACGGAACATTACTTCCTCCTTGCAGAATCCGATACAACTTTGATTCATATAGCAATTGAGGATGCTTTGTTTTGATGTTCTCCTGAAAAAATCAGCAGAGTGGGGTAACCCATTATACTAATCACTCTATAGAGCGTGCGTACCAGAGAGAGAGAGAGAGAGAGAGAGAGAGCACAAATGCAAATTCGAGCTCCACCAGAGTAGAAACAAGAAGCACTACCTTCCCCATCCATAAAAGTTAGATCCAAGAGAAATATTTCCTCCTCCAAAACTTGTTTATGATTACAAATAGTCATAACAACATGCTCTGATGCATTCTAAGTAATCAGCAAGCACACACAGTTCTTAAAACCACACATCTCAGAACACAAACAGGTAAATCAATCAAACTATGCCGTAGTTCTCCCAAACAAATTCAACAGAACAAGCACGAAGAAGACTAAAGGGCCACACTCACAAGCTTAATGGCGACCTCCTCATTTGTCTGTATATTAGTACCTGCACAACCACCCGAACAACATCAACCATAATACAGCCAACAATTTCAAAAAAAAGTAGAGAAAAACGAGAAAAAGGGGCGATCAGCAAATCAAGTCAACGACGGACCGAGGTAGATCTCCCCGAAGGAGCCGCCGCCGATCTTCCTGCCGAGCCGGAACTTGTTCCCCACGCGAGGCTCCATCGCCGATTCAAAAAGCCCTAACTCCGACCCCGCCGGAAATCACGCCGGGGGGAGAGCAGCCCGAAGAAGCTCCGCCCTAACCGGCGCCGACCCGCGACCGCTCGCTGGGGCACGTAGACCTCGAAGAAGAAGAAGAGAACCGAAGGGCTCGAGAGAGAGAGAGAGAGCTCGAAGAGATCTAGGGTTTCCTGGGCTCCCTCGAGGCCACGAATCGATCGGGGGAACAAGAAAAAAAGGAATCTGGAAAACCGCGCGGGAATCAAACGAACGAAGCTAGAAAGCGGCGCCACCGCCACCGCCGATCATCTCGCCGTCGCTCCCGTCTCCGCTCGTCGGAGGGCGCCGCTCGCCCGCGCTCGCATTGCGCAAAAAAGTTTCTGATCCCGAAAATCGAAAGGAAGGAAGGAAGGAAGGGAGGAAGGAGACGACTTGAGGGGAGGGGACAGCGAACGATGTTGTTGCCCGGTGGCCTCCCGTGTCGGCCCCCCCCTCTCTTTTTTTGATTTTTCACCTTTTTATTTCTCTCTCTCTCCCTATCTATCCATCTTCTTTTTATTTTTATTTTATTTATTTTATTCATTTCGCCTTATTTTTATTAATTCCCGTTTTTCTTTATTTTTAACTTTCCGCTTTTTCGCTTTGCATGAAAAGGAGCGCGGCGTTCGGATTCTTTTCATGGGACCATTTTTTTCTTCCCCCCTTTTTTTTTTCCTTCTTCATTTTCCTTCTGTTTTTGGCCGCGCTATTTTTATCTTAAAGAGGAGGAGGGGATTTATCCAACTTTTAATATTTTCCCGCTGCGTCAAACCGTTGACAGGGGAGAACACGTCAAAATCAGATCAGCCGCTGAATCGTTCGCACATTGTACGCCCCAGGAAGCAGCTAACATCTCGAGAGTCGAGAGGCTCAGGGAACCTTCTGAGGGTTTCTATGTAGCTGTCGATACGATTGAGACTATCGCGACAAAAACGAGCGCCATGGCGACGTCGCGATATCGGGAAGATTATAGGATCGAGCGTTGCTTGTCTAAATCGAAACCCCCTCCTCCGAAAAGGGCAAAGGAGCTATTCTTTTTCCTCTCAATTTGGAGCACCATAGAAGGGGAAAAGAATCAATTGTATCTTATCGTACGCCAAATCACGCAAAAGAACCTTCTGGTTACAACATATTCATAGCTCTCTGAGATTCGAAATCTAGGAACTCTCCGTTCGGCTGCCCGCCAAAACCGTACATATCGAAAACCTTCTCCTCCATGGGAGCATTCCCGCCTTCGGGTCCCTTGAAGCCCTCCATCGGGGAAGGCCAAGGAAGAGAGGCCGGGACGTTGGAGCTCGAGACTTCTTGGTTCATGCTGAGAGCTGCGGGGGTTTCAGGCGGATTTGCCGCAGGTCTTCGGTTGGACGAACTCGCGGTGAGAGCAATGGAGACCGATTGGTTTTGCTGCATCTGCTGTTGATTCTTCATCGGAGATTTGGGTCGGAGAGACTCTATCTCGGGAGTGGTCACCACAAGATGAGGAGCATCTGGGGGTGGATTTCGCCCTCCCCCGCCTTGCCATACCTTTCCGTCCTTGTCTGCAAAGTTCTTAATGTATGCCTGAAAAGTACCAACATCCAATTTCCAATCGTCACTTGAAGAATAAAGCTAACAAAAGTACAAAAGATTCTAATATGCCTGTAGAACTTTTGGTTACAAAATTCATGGGTTTTAGGCTCTATATCATGGCAAGGATTTAGATGGGGGACACAGGAGGCTTTCTGGGTTCATTTTAATGAGGTGGGCAGTGAGAGGTGTGCATTGACTGGGTTTGTATAATGTTTGGTAAAATTGCAGATTTGTTTGTGAGGTTGAATACCATTCTGAAGGGAAAAGCAAAAGAGAAAAGGAAAGAAATTCACGGACCAGCAGAAAGCGAATGCACATACAAGTATGACTGGTACACTGGCCAAAAAGAACTAGAAAAGCATTGGGATTCCGAGCTACTTTCAGCAGAAAAGTTAAAATATACAACAGAAAACTGAAGGGATCATGACCAACACAGCATAAAGCCTGGTAATTATGGTCCAGGAGACGTCTTAAGCGGCATGAGAGCACACTCTAAGATCCGGTTGCAATGTCATGTTATTTATCAAAAGAAGGAACAAGCACCAACTTAGACAAAAAAAAAATTGTTCAGACAAACATGCTAATAGTCTTTAACTACTATTTTGCAGTCAATTTCAAATATCATCGAGTTTATTGTTCCCTTCTTGTCCACAGCAAGGGAGTCCATCAAACTCTAGCCTAATTTCCTTCTACACTGAGCAAATTTTTATAGTAGTTCAGTAGCACTATTATTCTGTTAGACCAAGGCCAGGCTTACTAGGCAGATCAAGAAGCTGATGACAAACTGGCAAGTTTCTTCAAAGAAGATGGCAACATTTGTAACACGTAATTGGCAAACCAAATACTGTACCTCAGCATTAAAGTTTGAAGAGGATAGTTCCTTGCCCACCGTCAACCAACCAGTTCGAATATTATGGTCTTCACCAAACAGTTCCAGCCTTCTGCGGCCAAGAGCAAAGTGCTCGATTATGCGATACATATCTTCAGGCTTCTGGGTTGAACCTGCATTTCCATTAATTTATGAAACATACATACATCAGAACACCCTGAAATGACAGGGATTGATGTCGCCACACAAGTGCCAGTAAAGGAACTGCTAAGACAAGGAAGATCAGTCGCTCAAAGACCCATTGCAAAGCTTTGATTAGAGAGTCCATTTATGACTTCCACAGAAATGTATACAGAAAGTAAGATGTTTTCCTAAGTGGTATGCTTCTGGAGGGTTTGGTAGACTGATGCTACATTAGGGAGGCAGGTAATCAGTTTGCTAACACTTCAATGCAACTTTGCATCTACTCTTCGATTTTCTGTTTTATCTTTAAAAGGGTGTGCACTAGGTGATACCAAAAATAGTTGTTCAATTGTGCTTTGGCAGAATGGTACCGTTTGTCACAAAAGTCCAAATTGATCGAGGAAACCCCTCATTCTTTAATGTTGAAACTTTGGCTTTCCTTCATCAAAATACTTCTTACGCACAAAAGGGAGAAAAAACGAGAGAAAATGCAACCAGAGACATCACTAACTAGTGGAAGGATCATCAGTGACTCTGACTAGAACCAGCCACTAATGAGTTCAACATTCGTATTTCACTGAGTATCCTAGGAATAGATATAAACAGCAAGTTCCCAGTACGAATTACTGACCATAAGGGGGTTCCTCAGCAATTATTACATCGGTATCAATGTTTGCATGAATTATGTGACCGTCAGTACTGCGGCGAACTGTTCCTTTAATGCCCATCAGGCAATGTTCCTTCATCACCATGACAAGCAATAGCACATTAGCAGATGAAGACATTCGTGGCACACAGTAGAAATTGACAGGTAAGCAAAACTATGATAAAGTGGCAGACTAAGAAAAGACTTTAAGAAGGAAACCCACTTTGGAGTGCTGAAACAATGTGTGAGAATCATGTCGTAAGCCCGGAGTTGCATTAGATTTATTCGTCTTGACCCAACAGATATCCTCACACCTCCGAAATCCCCACTGTACCAAACAACAAAGCAAATTAACCATCCAGCGCCAAAACCTAAACCTACCAATTTAATAACCAACTAAAAGGAAGCGTCATGTCCTTCTAAAAATCTAGCTAGAAAGGCTTGATCCATACCTTCTTCAAACATTGACGGCCTTGTTCCAGACCCACTCCATCCCCCACCCAAAGGAAAATAAATGATGGGGTATCCGCAATTGCCTACAAACATGAAAAGAAAATTCATTTCAACGAGTCAAAAAATAGAACCGAATATTCTCAAACATGGTTTGGGATGTTTCATTATATACTCAAAGAAATTGGATATACAATTCAACCGGATATTCCCAATTGCAAACATTTTCTTTTTCCTCGTCTCAGCCAAAACTATATTTATGCATGAAAGTAGAAGTGACATTGCAATATCTTCCATACCTCAGGTTTTGGGTCCTTTCTTAAAGTAAACACTAACACCTACTATTGTCTAATCCAAAAACTATAAGCCATCAACAACCCTGGAAGAAAATTGATAAGTTCAATTCTTATAAACAAGCGCTGGTCCAAGTACCTCAATCTTCAAATTAAGTATTTCCTCAAATGTCCAGTATTCGGTATGATCAGCAACACCAGGAGCACGATGAACATATTCTTCCCAAGGAGGATCCACAAGAATGACATCGAACTTAGTTCCAAAGAACTCAGGAGTAAGCTCGAATTCACGGAGATCACACTTGTAATACATGGGAGGAGAAGCGGCTTTCGCCACAATCTCATCCTTCTTCTGTATAAGTTCCCTAAGCTTGGGATAATCCTCCACAACATTGGTGAGCTCAAGCTCCCGGATAAAATTCTGCGGTCGCATTCCAGTGTCAACAAAATTCTGAGAGTAATCATTTTGCTCCCCTCTTGAAGGAGCTTTATGTGAAGGTCCACCTGATCTAGGAGGAACCCAACCCCCTGAAGCTTTATCAGGTGGCGTTCCTCGTCCCATTGGTCCTGAAACATTAAAACCAGGGCCAGGTATGTTGGCAGGCCCTCCTCTTCCAGGCCCTGATTGATTATAGTACATTGCAGGATTGGGAGGTGTCCCCATATTGGGAGGAAACCTAGGGCCTGATGGGACCTGAGGAACAGGAGAGAGGCCAGCTGGAACCCCTAACATATTCACATCAACTCCTCGACCAGGCCAAAGTAGAGGAGGAGAAAATGGTGGAATAAAGACACCAGGAGAAATAGGCGGACCTGGGGCAGGTGACATACCAGGAGTCATAGGCCCAGGAGGCGGCATCCCAAGTGGTCCAAAAGATGCTCCAATCATAGGTATTGGGATTGCCACTGGTTGATTTTCTCTTCCGGTTGGCCTACCACGTCCAACCCTGCCCGGTCTATTGCCTTTTGCCCCTTGATTAGGGCCTCTACTAAAGGATCCAGACTCCTGGTTAGCAAATGGGGGTTGTGAACCACTGCTAGACGCCTGGCCACCAGGAGTACGGGCAGGAATAGCGCCCTTCTGTCCTCTTCCTTTCCCTCCCTGGAAGTCAGTATCATCTCTCCAAATATTCTGATCTCTCGTTGATAAATCATCCTCAACATATCTTTCTTTTGTATCTTCAGCAGATGGAGCAGACCCATAAATACTAGACCTTGCCCTTTCTTCCCGTGCATGCCCCCATTCTTCCTCATTTGAAGGCCCTTTCATGTCAGATTGCTGAACAACTTCAAATCTTCTAGCAAAACTAGATCCAGCATCAGCACTTGCATAATCAATAGGTCTGGTCTGGATCTCTATAACATCATAATTATCATTCGAAATCCCATAATTCGAAGAAGTTTTCACGGCTTCACCTCTACTTCCATCTTTCCTATTACCAGACCGACCATGAGGCCTTTCATTATCAGGCCTCTCACGAGCATATCTGCTACTTCTATCAGGGGTCCTGGAACGGTGGCCTCTTGCACTTCTCTCTCTTGACCAAAAGCTTCCATCTTCATCTGCATGGCGAGACCCATCCCGGCTTTCGGTAATATCCCTACTTGTAGGAGTCCTCTGCTGTCTGTGTTTTTCATTTTTCTCCTTGCCTGTTCTATCCTCATAATTAGCCGGACTTGCCTTATTATCCTCTTCTACGGCTTCCGACATGCTTCTACTCTTACCATCATGTCTCCGTTCATCCTTTCGGTCAGATCTCGTACCTTTGTCAACTATTGAATCTGTGACCCTACCCTTACTCTCACCAAATTCATGCCTAGCTGACATACTTTTGTCCCTGACACTCTCAAACTTGTTGTCAGATGTCCTGCTACTTCTGCCATCATTTTTTTCGCTGGTAATTTCTTTAACATCCACATCATCCCACCTTTTCTTTGAGCTCTTTATATGCTCGATAGACCCATGGCCCTTCTCACGGCTGCTTTCTTTCCTTTCTGAGTACTTTAAATCTTTATCAGATGTCTCCCCCTCATGAGACCTATCATGTTTGCTTCTACTTTTCCCCTGGGAACTTTCATGATCAGATGACTTTGGGGTCAGTTTTCTTCTGTCACTGTCATCTCCCCTAACATGTTTACTCCCCAGCTTGTCTCCACCATCTTGCCTATTTTCTACTTCTCCATCCTGATAAAAAGAACTCAACTTTTCCAAAGAACTTTCCTCTTGCTTTCTCTTCAACTGCTTTGAGCGCGACTCTTTTCTAGTGTCAAAGTCATCTTCATCGCTCTCAGCTCTGCTGGAACCAGTTGATCTCTTTCGGCTTTCATACTTATCTCCAGAATTTCTCCTCCGTCCACTGCTATCAAAACCGTCAACATCATCTCCACTGCCAGGTTTTCTGGACTTGCTTGACCGTTGCTTCCTCCTGTCACTTCCTTCCCATTCAGCATCATCCCCGGCCCTGTCACTTTTCCTATCGATATCATCTTCCCTATCTTTTCTGCCATAGCTCTGGCTTATATCTGGCGAGTCCATGGAAAAAGAATCTCCAAAATCTAATTCATCTATTATTCAGTCAAACGAAGAGAATGTCCGTGGGATGGCACAAGTGACTTATCTGAGACTTCGGTCCTGTAACCAGACAAGCCAGAACGAGCAAATCAGGTAAATTGAGCACAGCAGTGACAAGGTAAGTTGAAAAGTGAACCTTTAAAGCAACGATGTCAAGCATGTCTAAGAAAGTGCTTAAAGGGAGGCAGAACCTCCACCTGAGAACCCAATTCGCACACAAAAAGAAACGTTAAGCAGCCCACTGGAAACCAACTACGACACCAAAAGACAGCAACAAGAGAGTGGAAGCAGGAGAGCATCGTCTACGGACAATGTCACTCAATAACAGGAATTGCAAGCTAATTACCACGCCAAAATACAAGTGCAACTCAGGATTGAACATCGCGACCAGACATTACCCACTGCCCAGTCAGACATTATCCATAGAGAAAGTCCACAAAAATCAAAATGACCTAGATTCGTTAAAAGAAACACATCCAATTGACATGAACCGGAAAAAAAAAAAAGCAAGGCCTTGAGCAGGAGAAACCACAAAATGAGAAACCCACATGGCTCACAGCCACAAGAACACCACACACGGCAGCAAAGCCCTAACCTTTAGCCCACTAACCGAGCTAAAAAACGACGCTCCGACGCTCAGGCAATCCGTCAAACACGTGGAGCGATGCGCAATCCAATGCCCCGAAGACGCAGCAGCGGACGGAGAACTGCTTAAACCCAAAAACCAATTCTTCTCCGAATCAATCACCGAGTCAACGATGCCGAAGTCGCGAGGGCAGAAGGTCTCGCGACCGATGCTGCGGCCGACGACTTCCGTCCTCCTCCCTCCGCCGCCGTCCCGGGTCGCCTGCGGACGAACGGGACCCGCGCGAGGGCTCGCCGCCGACGGAGCTCTCCGGCTATGGGGAGGGGATGGCGAATCCTTCGCGGCTTCCCGATCCGCACTGCGATTCGGCAATCCGGACGGGGGGCGCGATTGGGAAGGAGATGGTGCGAGCGAGGGCAATAAGAGGCGAAATTTGTGTCGGTGTTAGGGCTTTTGGAAAGCAAATATACTTTTAATAAACCCACAATTATCTTCTCAAGTTGTGCAATTTTGTAAGAATTCTAAGCATTTTGATTGGCTAATGCATAAAACAAATCTCAATTCCTTAATCGTTGTGGACAACTTTTGGCTATGTTTGCTTATGGAGAAAATGCTAAGAAATCATCCCAATTTTCGTGCGTGATAAATGAGTTGAAATATAACCGGCTGGATAAGGACGGATAAGTGGTTGACGTGGCTCGGCCGATGCGCTTATTCATCGAGGGATACAATGGGAATGGCATGGCCGTCGGCCGCATGCGAGCCACTCAAGCTCTCTCGACGTCTCCTAGGCTCCCAATATTAATAACTCGTGCGGTATATAGTTCCCACGATTCATCGCAAGAATAATGTCGCAATAGAATTTATTCGCCTTGAATCTTAAGTGCAAATTCACGAAGAAGTCACCACCTTGAATTCGCGCCTTGTTGCGAAATTAAGTCCAATCTGGACTTTCTTTAAATTTAGAAAGGTTAAATACCACCAAAAACTCAAAATTGATATACATGTGACAATTTTACTCAAAATTAATTTTTTGACCATAAAAAATTCTAAACTGGTAAACCTGTTATAAATTTACCCTCCGTTAGTTTCCGTTAAAATTTACGGTCAAATTGCTAAGTTTGATAACACGTGGCAGTTGACAGGTATACCAGTTTAGACCAATTTGTGATTTTTCGTGGTATTGATCCAATTTAACGAAGAGTAAATTTGTCACAAGTCTACTGGTTGTAAGTTTTTGTGGTAAAAAAATTAGTTTGGGGTAAATTTGTTACAGGTATACCAGTTTGGAGCTTTTGGTGGTCAAAAAATTAATTTTGGGTAAAATTGTCACTGGTATATCAATTTGGGATTTTTCGTGATATTAACCTAATTTACAAATCCGAATGTCCTCCGGATAAAGGTCGGGCATCTTAAATAGGAAATATCTTATGTAATTCGTTTACGGGTTTAAATTCGAAACATATTCTAATACCCTTCGGCCCATTACTCCTGTTTAAATTTTACGTGTGAATGCTTGACTGAGTTTGATTTTCTGGTGATGAGAGATTATGCGTCTACTTTGCTTTATTGACTGAGCTTGATTGGTTTTGATCAATCGATGTTGAAGCTTTTTAAGTGTGAATGCTTTGCTGAGTTTTTTTTTTTTTTTTTGTCGGTCCTCTCTATCTCTCACCACGATACACACTTAGACTACGCGCCCACCTCTGCGGCGTGGGCGAAACCCACATCTTAAACTACGTGACCCCACCCCCTACGAAGGTGGGGATTCGAACTCCCCACCTCCCCCTTCTCAAGTGAGAAGGGTGGCCACTGGGGTAAACCCCCAGTGGTTAAATGCTTTGCTGAGTTGGATTAGTTATGTTCTCACTTTTGCACGTGGATGCTTGGCTAGGATAATGCTTGTGAAATCAATCGGCATTTTGGGATTTGAACAAGTGGAGTACTCGATTCCCAGCCCCATCGAATGCACGATAACCCGACTTTTCTTGAAAATTAATCATGCGTTCATGCTAATTTATCGATGCATTTGACCTGAATTGCCAATAACTAATCATATGGCTCGCGTTATATTTATTCTCGTTTTCAAGTTATCGATAATTTTTGCATGTATGTTATTTGCGACTGTTTGTCTATTGAGTGTAGATAATATCAAGGAAATAATTTGTGGAGTTGACCAGTGAAAAAGGTTGCATGAAAATTTAAACTCGAAATTTGGTTAGATGGACATTTAGTTTGATTTTGAGGAAATGGGTTTTCTTATTCACATAATCTTTAATGTCATTTTCATTCCATCGTTTTAATTTTTTTTTCACTATTTACTTAATTTCTTTTTTACTATTTAACATGTCGAGCACTCGATTCTCGACCCCATCGAATGCATGACAACTCGACTTTTCTAGAAAATTAATCATGCGTTCACGCTAAATTATCAATGCATGTGACCCGAATCGCCAATAACTAATTACATGACTCGCATTTGCGCGGGCTTATGTCGTTAAACACGTTTTTTACTTATATTTATTCCTCTTTTTTCAACTGTCAATAATCTTTATATGTATTTTCAACTGTCAGTAATCTTTATATGTAAGAATTCTAAGTGTTTTGATTGGCTAATGCATAAAACAAATATCAATTCCTTAATCGATGTGGACAACTTTTGGCTATGTTGCTTATGGAGAAAATGCTAAAAAACCCTCCCGATTTTCGTGCGTGATAAATGAGTTGAAATATAACTGGCTGGATAAGTAATTGACACGGTTTGGTTGATGCCACTATCAATCGAGCAATTAAATGGAAATTACATGGCCGTCGGTCGCATGCGAGTCGCTCGAACTCTCTCAACGTCTCCCGGTCTCCTAATATTAATGACCTACGTGGTATTGAGCTCCCACGATTCATCACAAGATAATGTCGCCACAGAATTCATTCGCTTTGAATTTTGGGTGCAAATTCACAAAGAAGTCACCACCTTGAATTCACGGCCGGCTATTTGCACGCGCAAGGCATACCGCTCACCATCGGCGGCCTAAGGACCAAAACCCGTGATTGGATATAAATAATATATATCTCCGACCAAATTATAAAAAGCTTGTGCTCGGACGTTGGATTCTAAATCCAACGAGAAAAAGTATTCCTAGCTTTGTTGCGAAATTAAGTCCAATATGGACTTTCTTTACATTTAGAAAGGTTAATACCACCAAAAATCCAAAACTGATATATACGTGATAATTTTACTCCAAATTAATTTTTTGACTACAAAAAACCCAAAACTGGTAAACCTATTACAAATTTATCCTCCGTTTGTTTCTGTTAAAATTTACGGTCAAATTGCTAAGTTTGATGACACGTGGCAGTTGGCGGCGAGTATATCAGTTTGGACCAATTTGTAATTTTTCGTGGTATTGATCCAATTTAACGGATGGTAAATTTGTCATAAGTGTACCAATTATGGATTTTTTATAATAAAAAAATTAGTTTTGGGTAAATTTGTCACGGGTATACCAGTTTGGAGTTTTTGGTGGTCAAAAAATTAGTTTGAGGTAAAATTGTCACCGGTGTACCAGTTTGGTATTTTTCGTGATATTAACCCAATTTACAAATGCGGATGTCCTCCGGATAAAAACCGAGCATCTTAAATAAGAAATATCTTATATAATTCGTTTACGGATTTAAATTCGAGACATATTCTAATACTCTTCGCCCCATTACTCCTGTTCAAATTTTACGTGTGAATGCTTGATCGAGTTTGATTTTCTGGTGACGAAAGATTATGCGTCTACTTCGCTTTATTGACTAAGCTTGATTAGCTGTGATCCATCGATGTTGAAGCTTTTTATGTGTGAATGCTTTCGCCGGGTTGGATTAGTTATGTTCTCACTTTTGTATGTGGATGCTTTGCTAGGATAATGCTTGTGAAATCAATCGGCATTTTGGGATTTGAACACGTGAAGTACTCGATTCCCGGCCCCATCAAATGCATGATTAACCCGACTTTTCTTGAAAATTAGTCACGTGTTCACGCTAAATAATCGATGCGTTTGACCCGAATTGCCAATAACTATTTATGTTAATACTATGAAAAATCCAAACTGATATACCTATGATAATTTTATCCCAAACGTGACAATTGATGAGTGTACCGGCTTGGGGTTTTACCCTGCATTTGTCACAGGTGTACCTATTTTTCATGGTATTAGTTCAATTTAATGTAGGGTAAATTTATCACAAATGTACTAGTTTAGGGGTTTTAATGGTCAAAAAATTAGTTTGAGGTAAATTTGTCACAAGTGTACCAATTTAGAGTCTTTCGTGATATCAACTTTAACTATTTATATGGCTCACATTTGCTTGGGCTAACATTATTAAACATATTATTACGTATATTTATTCTCGTTTTCAAGCTGTCGATAATATTTGCATGTATGGTATTTGCGACTGTTTGTCTATTGAGTGTAGATAATATCAAGGAAATACTCTGTCGAATTGAATAGTGAAAAAGGTTGCATGAAAATTTAAACTCAAAATTTGGTTATATGGACATTTAGTTTAATTTTGAGGAAACGGATTTTCTTATTCACATAATCTCTATGTCATTTTTATTCCATCGTTTTAATTTTTTTTTACTATTTAACATGTCGAGTACTCGATTCTTGACCCATCGAATGCATGATAAGCCTGCTTTTCTTGAAAATTAGTCATGTGTTCACGCTAAATTATCAATGCATTTGACCCGAATTGCCATTAACTAATTACATGACTCGCATTCGCGCAGGCTTATGTCATTAAACATATTTTTTACTTATATTTATTCCTCTTCTTTTTAACTATCAATAATCTTTACATGTATGTCTATTGAAATTGAGAGATGACAAATCGATTGGCCAATGTTTGTTGGCCGAATATTGCCAATAAAAGTAGAATAAAGGATCACGTGTATAAGTAATCCGTTTCAGAGTGGGCACGTTCCACACTCGAAACTTGAAACCTGCCCTATCAAAACCTGTCCCGTTAAAATCGGTTCGTAACTTTTTGAATCTGGAACCTACCCTATAAATCCTACAACTTATCTTATTTTTTCGGTCCGATTTTAGGTTCTACCAGGCACCTATTTTTTTTTTTTTTTTCGTTTTTTAACTCTTGAATATTCAAATATTCTCTCCAACACAAGGTATATAGTATAACTTGTAAAAGAGATAGAGAATGAATAAGCAGCATCAGGAACAATTGGAGAAAGAAGAAGTCAGGGTTTGCTCGAATCGATTCTTGATTCGATCCGCATCCTGGGTGGTTCTTAACCTAGAACCGAGAACAGCCGAGTGGTTCCGAATATGTGGAATCAAGAATCGAACTAGTTTCCACGGAAACTAGACCAGATTAGAATCGAACTGGTTGCACAAGTCTAGTCAGCACAACCCTAGTTAGTTTATATATATACACACACAAACTGTACATATACGCTGTACGGTGAATTTGGGATCGGGGTCTTCTTATTAAATGGGGCTGCCGAATGGACATGGCGGCTCCCTCCTTTGACAAGGAAAGCTGGATTGGGAAAGCGCGGGACCCACGGTCCCCAGAAAACGCCACCGGCCCCCACCCATCCGTACGATCGCCACGCGACCGACGGGCCCTCGCTCGCCGACAAGTCGGCTGCCCGAAGGAGAGGCCCTTCGGTTTCCGACGGTTGTCCTTAAACAGCGGAACGCGCGCGCGCGCACGGACCGCTTGGTCCTCCCGTTTCGGACCCGAGACAGTTCGAAGCCGGATCGCGCTGTCCCTCCCGCACTCGGGGCCCCGGAAAGCCCCGATCCGGGTCCCGGCGTACGGACCACCTCCCCCAAGAAGGCAGGAAACTCGGCCGCACGTGTACGGACAAAAAAAGATCCGAGGAGAAATCATTGTCGCGGCCATCTTCTTTCTGCCTGCTACTACTTTCTTCCTTCGGTTCTCCTCCCCCACCGCCCTGTTGACTCTCCTTCTCTCTCTCTCTCCCCGGAAACAATGGCGTCTTAGCTCCCTCCTTCTCTCTCTACAGTCCAGCAACTCTCTCTCTCTCTCTCCTCGCGTGAGGGGCTCTCGAGTGTCGACTCCCACTTGGGTTCTTCTTGGGAACGCTTCATCGTCCTCGCGTTCGAAGCGCTTTGGCTCCGTTGCGGCGTTTGCTGGGGGGGTGGCGGCATCATGATGGTGGACTCTGGGCGGGCTACGTTCTCCGGTTCGAACGAAACCAGCTACAGCAGCGGCGTGTGCTCCGCGCCGACCGGCACGGAGACTCCCTCTTCGTACGCGACGCCGCCGGAGACGGAAGCCCTGAGGAGGCTCTCCGACAGCCTCGAGTCGATCTTCGAGCGCCCGCGCGCCGGCGCCGGCTCGTCCTTCTCCGACGCCGCGATCGTCGCCGGGGACGGCCGCGAGGTCCCCGTCCACCGGTGCATCCTCACCGCGCGGAGCCCGTTCTTCGGGGCCGCGTTCGCGGGGAGCGAGAGCGGGGCGAGGCTCGAATTGGAGGAGCTAGTCGGGGATTTCGGGGTCGGGACCGAGGCGCTGCTGGTGGTGTTGGGGTATTTGTACAGCGGGAAGGTGAAGGCGCTCCCGAGAGGGGTTTGCGACTGCGTGGACGACGAGTGCTCGCACGTGGCTTGTAGGCCGGCCTTGGAGTTTCTGGTGCAGGTGCTCTATGCTTCGTTCAGGTTTCAGATTCCTGAATTGGTGGCTCTGTATCAGGTATGTCAGCAAATTACTCGTGTCATCTGCTTGTCCCTGCCATGTTGCTGTTTTGGAATGATCGATGGCGCCAAGTTGCCAACTTTTTGCTCATTTAATAGCAGAGAGGACACTCTCGGGGAGTTCAGATTTTGAAGTTGCGTGTGAAGAGTTTGATTATGCATTTGAAGCGAAGATAACTGAGGAAGTTGAGTTCTCTTTTGTGGTCCAGTAGCCAAAGAAAGGAATTAGGAAACTATTCTGTGCATTTTGTTTTTTAGTTGCTCAAGTCAGCTGAGGCTTATCTATCTGCTTCGGCCATCAGTATGGGAAATTTAACCAGAAGAACATTGCTACTGGGTGCATTGTTTACTTCTGGTCCATCAATGGCTATTGAGCATCAGCCTTAATGGTTGGAGCTCTGAGTTGGAGAGGATATTAAGTAGCTTAAAAGGAGGACCTTTTTGTTTTTCTTCTTTTTGTGTCGAGGTTTAAAACCTCTTACTGCAAAGAACTGGCAAAAGGAGTATAACATTCTGCTTGTTCTTTTTATTCTTTTGGTAAGCTTTCAAGAGTGGTTGTTCTATGAGCTCAGACAAAATTGGTATGCTGAGGACCACTAGAAAGTGGGATAACTTTGACTAGACCTACGACCTGCTTAGTAAAGAGCATCTGACAATTTGGAGTTCATTCATATCAGCCTTTTACATTTAAATTGACTTTATGGGTCATGTCATGGTCGATTAGTTCCCTTCCTACTTGATGTCATACAAGGGGACAAATGTTTGTTTCGACACCCCCTTCAATATGATGATGTGCTTGAAGAGACCTTGTCTATTGTCAAACCGCTCAGTAATGCTGCAGTCATTGGAAAAAGTAATTGGCAGAGAAAACTACGATAAAGTATTCTACATTCGGTGATTATGACTAGAAATGCTGGATTATTTTTCTTCAAGTTTAAATTGCCAAAACATAGTTGCATTGTTCAGCATAACTGAATCAGACTCTTTTGTTGGCAGAGGCACCTACTTGACATTCTCGACAAGGTTGCCCCAGATGACATTTTGCGTGTGCTATCGGTTGCAAATATATGTGGTGATGAATGTCACGGATTGCTGGCACAGTGTGTAGAATATGTCGTGAGATCTGATCTCGATACTATAACCCTAGAGAAAGGCTTGCCTCTCTCTATCATTCAACAAATCATCGATTCCCGTTTGGAACTTGGCCTGAACAATCCTGAATGTGTAAACTTCCCTGACAAGCATGCGAAGAGAATTCATCGGGCCTTGGACTCGGATGATGTTGACTTAGTCAGATTGCTGCTGAAGGAGGGCCATACCACTCTGGATTATGCATATGCACTTCACTATGTTGTAGCATACTGTGACGCGAAGACCACGACCGACCTTCTTGATCTTGGAATTGCCGATGTGAATCGTAGAAATGCAAGAGGCTTCACTGTTTTGCATGTTGCTGCGATGAGGAAAGAGCCAAAGGTTATAGTGTCTCTCCTAATGAAGGGAGCACAGCCTTCTGATCTCACTCCGGATGGTAGAAAAGCTCTTCAACTATGTAAGAGGCGCACAAAAGCTGCAGACTACATGAAGTCTACCGAGGAAGGAAAGCCTTCACCAAAGGATAAATTATGTGTCGAGATATTGGAGCAAGCCGAACAAAGAGAACCATTATTTGGAGAAGCATCCTTTTCTCTTGCTATGGCAGGTGATGATCTGCGAATGAGATTGTTGTATCTTGAAAATAGAGGTAAGATATTCAGGTTCTATTTTTCCTCCTCCACTTCAGGGGTCCCTTTTTAAGGTACAGATTGACAAAGCCCAGTTTCTTCCTTGCAATACAGTTGGTTATTAACGTAAGTGCGTTTGACATGTACATACGAGGAACCTGTATGTAAAATGTCTGCTTGGTGTAGGAGTTATTTGTTTACACAAATGCTTTTTGCAAGCTCCAACGTATTATTTATTCGGCGCTCTTAGTGTTCCTTACGGATTCATAGATGGAAGATGCATTTGCATCGGTCTCAGATGTACACAGCGACAGAGCTGTGCTGCTGGGAACTTATTTGCCACTTTGTTATGCTGTCAATGGCCATCATCAAACAAATTTGTGGGATGTGCATGTCTGCGAACGAGAGAGACAGAGTGATTTCTGGGACAAGCATTCTTGAAGCATATTTTATTGAAATAGTCCCTTGTTACTGTTAGAATAATTAAACATTAAACCACGTCTTTATCTAACAGCTTAAGCTTTTAAAACAGTTGCAGTGGTCCCACAAAATCTCACATGGTATTAGAGCTGGAGGTCCGGAGTTCAAATCTTTTCAGGCCCCATTTGCCGCCAAATTAAACATGTCCACGCTTATTACTAGGCAAAAAGGCCAGACTAAACGTGAGGGGGAGTGTTAGAATAATTAAATGTTAAACAATGTCTTCATTTAACAGTTTAAGCTTTTAGAACAGGTGGTAGGGGTCTCACAAAATCTCATAGTTATATAGCCACTAGTCTGGTTGAGAATCTATTCGTTCCTTTGCATTTTAAAACTTTCTCAATGAAAATTTCCAATGTCTAGTATGATAATGATGTCTTTGATCATATAGGATGACAAGGGAGATCTTGTGAAATATCCCCCTCATTATTTTTTCATTTAGGTGTTTCCTGTTTACATCTTTGTCGGCTTGGCCTTTTTAGTTTGGTTCCTACGTAAATCGTTTCCTTGTTATCTCCTGTAAGGTTTGGGGCAAATGAATCAGTTGGCAGGAACTGTTACATCAACGCTCATATATGAAGGCATTTGCTAACTTATTTTAGTGCCTCCACCTTTTGAAACATAAATTCTTTTAGATGAATCGGTTGTTTATTTGGCGTTTGGAGAATGATACATGTGATGCTGCTAGTCTCGAAATTGAGAAGCCAAATAGGATTTTGGAAATAACCTTCTTTGCCAAGGGAAATGATGCAACTCAAGCAATTGATATGTTGATGCTAGAGAAAAGCTGATTCTTGTGTTAAGAAAAGGACAAGTTCGTGATTTGCAAGCAAGATGCCTAAAATCCTCATAAAGTTAATCGTAACATTCATGCATACTGTACACGAAATTTGCTCTTCGTTTATAGGTTTGTACCCACTTACCTGTTTCAGTATACATGGCCCCTCTTGGCTCCTGAGACTGATCCTGCTTGGAGGCATCTGCTGTTTTATGGGTGCAAAGCCAAAAAAAAAAAATCCTTAAAGTAGAAAGCATCAGTGCAGATCATGGGTTAGTTTGAGTTCAAAATAAAGTATGTTAGTCTAGCATATAAAAGATTCTTGGTTGAAAACATTGACCTGAACCAAACGGCAGCTTGTTGCAAGGTGTAACAAGATTTCTTGCAAAAAGGAAGAGGAGTTTGTTTAAATTAATTAATTTGCTAATAGTAACTTTGGCTTCATCTTCTTAAAGTTTCCAAGAACTCTGTGCCATGACATTATCGAGCATCTTTGATGATGGATTCACTAGGCACTGCCCCTTACTTACTTCTTACTGTTTCATTAAGCATGGTGTTGCATCAATATACGCCCTGTGAGCATAATATTAAAATTTGACCTCTATGTGCCATTATCTGTCATTTGGCTGTGCTTGATGCTTCATTTGATCAAATTTTCCAGTTGCGCTAGCAAGATTCCTGTTTCCTACGGAAGCGAAAGTTGCGATGGCTATTGCTCAAGTGGACGGCACTTGTGAGGTCCCATTAGTTAGCAGGAGTTGTAAGGACTTGGCTGGTTCGCCAGGGACGCATGTGGACTTAAATGAGGCATCTTTTGGTGTTCAAGAGCAGCATCACAAAAGGATGAGAGCCCTCACCCGAACGGGTAATTTAATCTCTAGACTGTAAGATTGTGAACTTGTCATGTTTTAGCATCAGATGCTCTCTTGCTTTGCCAAGGGTTGCTCTATCTAGAAAGGGTAATTTTGAGAGTTAAATTCTATGTAGGAGTTGGTCTTAATGAATTAGTCGCTATAACCAGCAGCGACTACACTTATTCACTCTGCCATGCTGCAATTTCTATTACTGAAAGCAAATATACGTGGCAGATTTTTATGACAGAACATTCCTTATATGGTAAATGTAAGACCAGCTTGCACTTTTAGCATTTGTTACACCCTGATGACACAAAAAAAGATTCTTAAGGTTTTGGGATCAAGACACTTTGACTTGCATGTAACTCACTTTAATCAGCACAGTTTTTCTGATAGGACAAATAACATGCCTCTTATATATATGAAGCGGAGGATTATGTTTGCCTGATTCCTACCATCATTTGAACAGTGGAACTCGGCAAACACTTTTTCCCTAGATGCTCGAATGTCCTTGATAAGATTATGGATGCCGACGACGATTGTACTCGGCTAGCATGCCTTGACAATGGCACTCCGGAAGAACGACTTCTAAAGAGGAGAAGGTTCAAAGAACTTCAAGAAGATTTTAGCAAGGCTTTCAGCGAGGATAAGGAGGAGTTCGAGAAATCGAAGGTTTCTTCCTTTTCGTCATCTTCATCTTTAGGAGCAACGAGGCCTAAGGGAAAGCTCCACATCAACTACAGATCATTGTAAGATTTCAGAAATGTGCATACTGTTGTATCATAACCTTCTTTGTTTCTCTTGGTTTGCATCTACTGTTTTATCTCTGTATCAGGGGTTTTTTATAGGGCATTTAGAAAGATGGGAGTCTGTTAAGTTCAATTGGTTGAGATGCCATTTGTCTCGACATTTCTGTGAACCAGTGGTGGTCTTTCAATCCCTTTTGTTATCTTAACAGGAAATTGTGTGAGTAAAGGATCAAGTGCATATGGAATCAAGGAATTATGTCCCAAGTACTGTAGACATAGAATATCACAGCTCACGGTAGAGCATCTCACATCAAAATTTTGTTAGGATGCACATAAAAAGCGTGTATTCCCATATCTAGAGGTACAAAGTACGTATGGATACACCCGCATCATATGTGGGTCTGTTTAGTAACGTTTCTGTTTCTTTGTTTTTCTGTTCTTTTGTTCCCCGGAATAGAAAAAGAACAGAAATCCGTTTAGTAAAAAAAATCTATTTTTTTGTTTCTGGAACAAAAAAGTGTTCCAGAAATAGATTTGAAACAGAAACAAGAAGTAAAAAAAATATGCTTCTTGTTTTTGGAACAAGAAAAAAGAAACGATTTTTTTTCTAGAATTCTCCAAAAACAAGAAACAATCCATCGGCCGCAACCCGCCCACCGCCGCCTCTCGCCGTCCTTCGCCGCCACCTACCGCCCGCCTTCCGCCGCCGCCGCCGCCGGCTCTTATCGTCGACCACTGTTCTTCGCTGCTCGACGCTTGTCGCCACCCGCCACCGGCCGCCGTCCTCCACCGCTGGCTGCCGTGCTCCATCGCCCGACGCCGGCCGCCACCGGGTGCTGGCCGCCTCCCCCCGCCAACCACCCGATGCTGGCGATCACCCACCACCGGTCGCCGTCCTCCACCACCGCCGGCCACCCACCATCGGCCGCCGGCCATTGTGCTCCACCGCCCGACGTCGGCCACCACCCGGCGCTGGCTGTCCTCGGCCGCCGGCCACCTCCAGTCTCTGGCCACCCGACGCCGGCGGTCACCCACCATCGGCCGCCATCCTTCGCCACCGGTCGCCGTGTTCCATCAACCGACGATGGCCACCCTCCGCCGCCAGCCACCGCCCGCCCCGCCCCCCGCCGTCACCGCCGCCCGACGCCAACGTGCTCCGCCGCTGACCGCCGTGCTCCACTGCCTCCCACCGCCGGCCGCCATCCTCTGCCGCCGCCGACCACCGTCCTCCGCCCCCCACCGCCACCCGCCGTCCTCCGCCGGTAGCCCAGAAGGGAGAAACTCGTCCATGGAATAGAAATGGATCATTCGCGCCCTAAACGCGTTTCTATTCTTTTTCTATTCCAGGAATAGAAATTTTGTGTAGTTACTAAACGTTATTTTTTGTTCAGAAACTGTTTCAAGAAATAGAAATAGAAAAAACTATTTCTGATAAAAAATTATTTCTGGGAATAGAAACGTTGCTATGCAGACCTGTACTCTCATTCTCTCAAAACTCAGAAGTACTTCTTGTGCATATGGAGCCCATAAGAATGTGAAGAGCGTGTGGATCACATAACACAAGAATCTATTCTAAACGGTAAATAGACGCAGAGAAGTTAGCTGAAAATGTCTGATGTTGCCTCAGAACTTCATGCCGAGACTAAGACAGACAATAGGGAGTGGTCTTATTTTGGGAACATCATGGAGTTGGTGCATGTATTGTCTTGGTCCATTATTTGTGTTTATCCGCGCTCTCTAGTAAGATCTTATCCAAATTTAGTATGGGCCACATCTTTGGGTGATTGATGTACTCAAAGGATGCACCCAATGTAGATAAAATTTCGAGCCAGACTCTAGGAGGACACCCGGCCTAACTTCTGTCCTCAGAGGTCTCATTCGAGTGAGAGAGTTGGCCCCCACCCACATGGAATCTGCAAATCTTGTCAAATGATGAGACGGGGGCTTGGAAATTGGTTTCATTTTGTCAGAGATTGGGGAGCAGATTAATTCTCTGTAGATTCAGTAGAGAGCTAAAAGTCACAAATTCTCAATCAGCAGAAAAACTTTTCATAAGCTATCCTTTGTCGTATTATAAGACGGGCAGTGTTTTGGGGGATTGAAACTCCAGTGCTAGAAAGATGCCCTTGATTTGTTCTTCTCTACTTTCGACCAGTTGAATGATTACCACCATCGACTAAAGCAGTGTTCTCATGAAAAAGGTCTAATCAAGGTGTGCAATCAATCAACTGATCCTTCTGGACATACTTGAAGCTTTCGACAAGAACCCCATGGAGCTCTATCAAGAAAAAAGAAAGATGTCTCTGTAAGAATACATGGACAACTGGTGACTCCTGATTAGAATTTGGTCGTGTAAAACATTTGGAAAAAAACTGAAATTGAACATTTCGCACTATAAACAGCTTCTCTTTATACATAACTGGTTAGAACACACTGAAAAAGAAAAAGAAGATGGTACAAACTAGAGAAGAGAACACTTAGGGGACTGATACAATGGAGAAAAAGGAAGAAACATCTACTTATGTACACGTATGCGCATTTGCCGTTGACATATCAAGAACCTAGTTTAATGGTTGGATTCCCTCTTCCTTCCTGTTTCCAGCATATCTTCGTTCGGTCAAACAAAAGAGACTTCACTTCAGAAACTCTCTCCAATTATGCAAAAGCTGCGTCATGTGATCTGGTCCACAAAAAGAGAAGCAACGCTGGTTCTGTGTCAGCTTAAATACACAAAGAAGAACCCAAATGGGCAAGAAAATAACAGAGGGAACAGAGCAGGAGTACATGGAAATTTAGGGCATCAAAACCGCTGCTTGCTCCACCAGCTCACTTGTGTACTCACTCCAACCACATGGCTTCTCAATCAGACCCTCCAGTTCAAGATAGATTCTTGTGTCATTCACCGCCAGGTCGTCTTCTTCTTCTTCTACATCGGCCGCATCGTCACCAACGACCACATTGTCTCCGAGGAGTTTCTCGGACATCTCATGGAAAACCGAAGACAAATGTGACAGACTAGCTGCGGCCATCTGATCCGGCATCTGACCCTGCGCAACCCTGAAATCTCCACCACCCACTGGAGAAGGCCATGGATTGCGCATCTGAATGTCTTCAAAATCCTCCGGCAAGACACTATTTGGCCGAGACTGCATCTGTGCCGAATCATCACTGATTCTCGGGCAATCAACATTTGGGCTTTGAATCCTGGGATCCATTGCTTCGAGCAAGCATTTGGTGGCTTCGCCATCTGGACCAAGCAATTTGCTCTCCTTGCTTGATTCACGAGTATCTAATTCTCTCTTGTGCCTTTTCTTCTGGATTAAATGCTGGACAAAGTTCGGGCTTTTCGCTGCTTTGGAGAGGAAGAGGAACATCTGCTGGTGCCTGCACTCGGCACTGCGAACCCGCTCTGTGACCTGGTTGATCTCATGCTGCGAGTTCTCCCGCTCTTCTCTTAGTTTCAGGATCTCGGCCTTCAACGCTTCCTGGTCCTTCTTAAGCGTTTCGAGTTCGCCTTCCTTTCCAACTTTCAGGCAATCCGAAGTAAAATTACTTCTCGATGTTTTCCTTTGCTTGCTGAGTTTGCCTCTCCTCTTTATGTTCTTCAGCAAGTGCTTCTTCCCTCCCTGAAAACCTTCGTTCGCAAACTCCCATTGATCTGTATCTATCTTCCTAAAACCCTGCGACATATCTTGCATCATGATGCATGAAGAATTGAAGATAGGAGGAAGCTGGGTCTAGGAGTTCATATTGAACCGAAAGGCTAAAAAATAGAGAGTAAGCAGAATGATGGCCAACAAAGTTTCCATGGAAGATGTGCACAAGGGGTATCATTAGGCCAATATACACAGAGCGCAGGTTATAATGCACGTCAAGGAGAGATCCTTTACAATGATTCAAATACCAGTACAAAGAGTTTATGGACAATTAAACGACTCAAAATCAATCCGTCAACTCCATATATATGAACCCAAAAGTGCAGAGTTATGGTCTTGCCCAAAAAGAAGAGAGGTGTCAGAAGGCTTTACCAAAATTGAGCATCGAAACAGTAAAATGCAAAATACTAACAGCTATAAAGGAACTGCTGCAGTGCACTTCTGAATCCAAATTCAAATCTACCATTTAAGAAAAGAACTCAAATACAAATCCAGTGAGAAGATGTTCTTTAATGGGTGTTCTGATGTCAGGGTTGACATGGTAGTTTCTGCAAATTACCGTCTAAAGCATCATCACTTGAATATGATGACAGGCCATTGTTCCTTGGCCAGTGGATGCAAACTGTTGTGAACATTTCGCACATGATTCATGAGATTTCATATGGAATCTGTGTATCTCGCCCGCCACTTCAGATTCCTTCGTTCCTCGTCCCCTAAACTAGGGTAAAGCACAACTAACAAGAATCTCAACACCTGAGCAAAACGTCGCGAGTGGAGTCCCTTGGATCCTAGCCTCTTCGCCCCGGAGACTATCCGTTGGGACGATGAAGAGTAGCTGGATGCCCCAAGAGGACCACACTCTGGACGACATAAAAAAAACAGACCCCAAACAGAGTTAAACCAAAGGACACATCTACACAAGTAGTTTGCTCTTTCCTATGGAGAAAGTTTCAAGCAAAAACATGGACAAAAAACACAATCCCGTTCGAAGGGAGTACCCACGTAAGTGTTGAGCTGCCGGATGAAGCTGGAGAAGTTGGAGTGCTTGAAGTATCGAGGCAGGACCTGCTTCGAGAACTCGTGCTGGTCCCACACCACGAAGCTGTCCCGGCTCGAACCCCACGACACCACCCGGTCCGATCCCGGGTCCGACACCATCTCGTACGTCTTCCTCAGGAACGGCGTCGGCCCCGCCTCCCCCAGCCCCTCCATCGGCCTCGCCACTTCCTCCGCGGCTGTCCGCCACGAGCACGACGGGGACACAGCGGCAGCGTCCCTGGGATCAGCCATGATCGCCGCCGCCACCACCTCCTCTTCCTCTTCCTCTTCCTCTTTGATCTTCACCACCTGCAAGAGCAGAGCCGAACAGGGTTCGGGCCGGGACAGGCGCGAACGCGGAGGCGACCCGGCTTCAAATTTGCGGTCGCCAATGGCTACTCTCGGCGACGGAACCGAACGGGAAGGCGGAGACCCCATCTCGCCGGGGTCACCGCCGCCAAGAACAGCAACGGACGCGATTTCTTCAAGCGAATTCGCCGAAGGCTTTGCCTGTTCCAACTCAAGACCCGATTCTTGAAAGAGGCTGTCGGGAAACGCCGCGCACGCACGAGGTGCTCCGCCGGCGCCGCCGTGAGGCGCCATCGCCATAACGAGCGAGAGTGTCAGAACTCGAACTCGAACTGAAAAGTGGAACTGTACGAGTGACAGGGGAGGATGGTACGCGGCTTTATATACGTGGGAAACTGTCCAAACAGTCGCCACGTTCTCTCCTCTTGGCTTCTCGGAGCGAAGAAGGTGTTGAGTTCCTCGCCGCGGGTGCGAGTGAGAGAGCGGTGGCGATTACGGACCGTCGGATCTGATTCAGGATGAACCCTGGTACGAGGAGGAGGGGCTCTTTCGCCTGGTCGGCGAATGCTATGCATGAGCGCCGCGTGTCGTGCGCTTGTCCATCCTAAGCATTCCAGTTGGCTCGTGCGTACGCCGTTTTTCATTGTACATCATGCGATGCCATGCAATGACCGGCGTGTTGAAACCGTGGGCATAGCGGATACTTCATCACTTTTCTTGGCCCTAGCTTGATGTAACATTTAATAATTTGGTAAGATATGTTATTCGAGTTCATGTTAACACGTGGTTCATGAGCTTTTAATTTATTCAATATGATCCTTAATCTTTTAATTTATTTAGTATAGTCCTCATACTTTTGGTACATATTCAATTCAGTCCCTACACTATATGAAAATGTTCAAATATTATCTTTAAACTTGAATTAATAGAAGGGAAAATTGTATAAAAAGTCTTAAACCTACTACATTCTTGCTAAATTTTTCAATTTTACTAATTGAGTCTATTTGGCCAATTTTAACTGGAAATCGCTGACGTCGACGCTGGTAGTGCCACGTAGGATAGCTGACATTGACATAGATAATTTTTTTAGTTTCTTTATTTTCCTTTTTTTCTACCAAGTTTAGGGAGGTCACCGGCTGACCCTCGCCGACCACAGGTAAGGGCTGGCGACCCTCGTTGGCCCTTGCCTCGATCCGGTGAGGGAAGCAATACTTGCTCGCGGCAGGCGAGGGTCACGACCTCGCCTATTGCCGATGAGAGTCGGCTGGACCCTCACTTGTACCAGCAAGGGTTGACCAATGATCCTCACTGGGCTCGGAAGAAAAAAAAAGAAAAAGAAAGAAAGAAAAGAAAAAATCCTATAAGAGAAAAGAGTGACAGATACCACTGGGAGAAGCCTTTATGGTAGCAACAATGGCCGATGGACTTGCATGTGGTCCTCGGTTTCGAGGTTGGTTGTACAGCCCTATAGTTTTCTTAAGTCGTAGTCGGTAGCAATTTGGAATTGAAACTTTTAATTTATCCATAGTATGCACTTTGCCGGTTTAAACACAATAGATTGGACTAGGAATATGAAGAAATTGGTACCTACAAAGCAGATATGGAGAGTATAAGGCCAAAAATAGACTTAGCACGCCAAAATACCTACAACACCAAGAACCGGCCGAAAACGGGGTCCCAACCAGTTGAAAAATGGATCGAATCGGTCTGGTCAACGTCGGTCAATGGACGCTGATCGGTTGAGGTTTTTTTTTTTTTTTTTTTTTATCGGTTGCAGTTGACAAGGTGGTGCGAACATGATGATGCTGACTAGGCGAAAGGTGACGTCAGCACAAGGAAGGCACGTGTGGCGTGTGTAGGCGTGTGGAGCTCTGATGGAGTGTGGTTCTGACACGCAAGCAAAGGCTTCCGGCGATGCGTGTGGGGGTGCGTGTGGGGGTGGTTGGCAACGAGATCTCACAGGTTGGCTCGCCGGACGTACGGCAGTGAATCTGCTGGTGGTGTTCGTTTTGCGAAACAAACAATAGAAATCGTCAGGAATAGTGCTCAAAAGCGGCAAGCTGAGTAGATCTGATCCGTGCCGGCGAGTGTGGAGGCGATTGACCTTTTTTCGGGATGAATTTTCAGCTCATCTGAGGACAGTGTGGAGGCGATTGACCTTTTTTTGTGACGAATTTTCAGCTCATTTGAGGGCGGCGAGTCTCTTAGTGGTCTCAGTTTTTCTAATTGAGTAGTGGAAGGTTGTTGAATTGCAAATGAAAGTTGCGGACTTGGTGGAGAACGGTGGCCGGTGCGATTGGCCGTGGAGACTCGACCGGCAATTTCTTAGATAACAATTAGCTCTTATACAGAGTTAGCAATAATGCGAAAGAGAGGAAAATGTGATATTCTATACATTATCAAATGAAGAGTACATGAGCCTATTTATAAACTTTACAACTATCTAAAATTTAGAATATCAATTACAATCATTCAAGATCAATAAAAGGAAGTTTACATAATATCCTAAATATATAACATTGTTGACACCCAAAATTGCTCAAGTCTTTGACTGTCGACTTGGACTAGAAAAGACCAAGCAACACATGGCCGAGCTAAAATCCGCTAAGTGTTGGGAGTTCCTGGTTGATAAACATGGGTGAAAGGTGATCAACAATTGCTGACAGGTGACATATGAGAAAATTATTAAGTGTTGAATCATAAAGTGTTGATAAATTATACTCGATTTGGTTGACAAGAGGAACTGAAGCTGAAGTAAAGGTCGATGAATTTAGAACTAGATTAGCATTCAGATCATGAAGCCAATAATTTCGGCTACAATCATAACGACTCAACTAACAATTGAAGCATCTAAGGCAGCATTAATTGGGGATACTACACAGAAGGAATTTTTTTTTTTTAAACAAACGTCACCTTCAAAAAGCGTAAATTTTTTGCAATAAACTTTTTTTCTTTCTATCCCACCCGACTCTTTGATCTTAAGAATACTGGTATTCAATGGGGAGCCCTCAACTCTATCAATGGAAAGATCTCCGTGCGTGGCATGATAAGAAATCCTACAGAAGGGCTTTCATCCCTGAACAATAAGGTACTTTAACTTAAAGCTGCATATAGATTATTTGGATCGCGCCTACTTTAATCAACCAGGAAGAAAATATAGAATGAGCTCGAGGTAATGACTCCATATTGATCCGAACCAACTCATATGCTCCCATTTTTGGTTCATAGTAGCCATGATAGGGGCTATAGACGATGAAGAATTCAACCAATGGCTCGGAACAAAGAAACGGAAGAAGAAAAGTCGTTTGAATTCACAAAAATCCCGTAGATGGGAACTAAAAGATTGGGTTCGTGCAAAGAAAAATAACAAAGGCTGAGGGCAGTTGCTTTCCTTCTAGTTGAAGTGCTGGAAAAATATGTGGCCATGAAATAGGGATTAAGTGGAACAGAAGTAACTGAAGTCAGCACGATCACCGGTTCGCAAGAGCCACAAATCTCGAAAACCATAGATGATAATGGCCGAAATATATGGATTGTTATAACTGTCAGGAAGATGGGTTGCAAGCTATGAAAGAAACCGTCGACGTGGGGTAAGTGTTGAGACCATGATCATCGAGTAGTGGGTCTTTTGATAACCATTCGTAGTAACATGTTACTGAATTCTAGTAGTCACGTAGGATGTTATCTCCTCAAAGTTAATTTCGTGACTATTTTGCTCAGGTTCAATCCTTGCTTGCTTCTAGTAGTCCTTCTATACTCGATCAATCGTGCTTGGCTTCATCAAGTTTTGCCTGAAATAGGGTTTGAAAAGTTCGGGAAAATGGATTGATTAGTCCAAATTAGGGTTTATATTTTGGACAGACACGTAAACGACATCGTTTGAGACTATTAATGTTGATTGGGCATGCCAGTGAGCCACGTGGGACGGACAAATTGATAAAAAAAATTTGCCACATCGGATTTTCGGCGTCCCAAATCAAAATTGGCACTTAAGTGATCTTGTTTTTTAAAAGTGGTATTGAAGTGATCCGGCGAAAAGTTTTTGCACCAAAGTGAGTGTCGTATGGAATTTATGACACTTCTAGAGTCTTATTCCTCACAAAAATTGTTCTTTTTTTATAGGGTTGTACGCACTTACCTGTTTCAGTATTGTTCATAGCCCCTCTTTGCTCCTGCAACTGATCCTGCTCGGTGGTGTTAGCTGTTACACTGGTGCAAAGCCAATGAAAAAAAACACTTAGTTAGAAAGCTTTAGTGCAGATCATGGGTCACTTGGAGTTCAAAATAAAATATGTTTGTCTAGCACGTAGTGCAATCCTCGGTAAAAAACCATTGGTGAGAGCCGGACAGCAGTCTGTTGCAAGGTGTAACAAATTTTTCTTGCAAAAATGAAGAGGATTCTGTTTATATTGACTGGTTGCGATTGATCTGCTTATTAAAACTTTGGCTTCATCGTCTTAGAGTTTCCAAGAGCTCAGTGCAATGACATTATCAAGCATTTTTTATGATGGATGATTCATAAGGCCCTCCCTCTTTCTAACTCTCACTGTTTCATCAAGCATCGTGTTGCCTCCTCTGAGCATAATACAGAAAATGGGCCATCTATGTGCTATGATCTGTCATTTGTGTAACCTTAATGCTTGATTTTATCAATATTTCCAGTTGCCCTAGCAAGACTCCTGTTTCCTACGGAAGTGAAAGTTGCGATGGCTATTGCTCAAGTTGACGGCACTTGTGAGGTCCCATTGCTTAGCAGGAAACGCAATGGCTCGGCTGGCTCACTAGGGACGCCTGTGGACTTAAACCGGAAGTATTGCGAGTAAATGATCAGGTCCATATGGAATCAAGGATTCATGTCCCAAGACTGTAAACATAGAATATCACAGTTCACGTCAGAAGAACTCGCATCAAAATTTTGTTAGGATGCACAGAAAATGAGCATGTATTCCAATCCGAAGAGGTAGAACAAAGTATGTATATGCCTATGTCGCCCGTACTCTCGCTCTCTCAAAGCTCGGTAAGTACATCTCGTGTAGATGGAGTCCATACGAATTCGAAAAGCACGCGGATCCCATAAGAAGGATCCATTGAAAAAGGGTAAAGAGACCCGGAGAAGTCAGCAGCAAACATCTGACGTTGACCCAGGACGTCATGCTTAGACTAGGACAAGACATTAGGGAGTGACCCTTTTTTCCGAAGAACATGGAGCTGGTGCATTCATCGTGTTGGGTCCATTGTCTGTGTTTTCCGCAGCTTAATTTCCTAAAAAACCTTCAATTTTAAGTCAAATTTCAAATCTGTCCCGAACCTTTTTTATCTCGAAAAAAAACTCCAAATGTAAGGTTCAATCCCAAATCTGCTTCGAACTTTTTATTAGCTAAAAAAAAATCCAAAACTTTAAGTCCAGTCTCAAATCTGCCCCGAACTTTATTTTGTGTAAAAAAAATCACCAAAATTCAATTTATTTTTAAAAATACACCCTCGTGATCCAATCCCAACTTGACGTGATACTTCCATATCGTTAACAAATCCACATCAACAAAGTAATGTGGCTTTTTTAGACAAAGAAAAGTTCGGAGCAAATTTGGACTGAACCTAAAAAATAGGTTTTTTTTTTTAAATTAATGGGGTGGATTTGTTATCGTCCCTAACTTTCATATCCTAGAATGGTTTTATTTTGAAGAATTTCAACAATTTTTATTTGGTTTGATTTATTATCGAAGTGGAAATGCGACGTCGGTCGGTATCTATCGCCCCATTGCTTTGCTGATATGGATTTGTTATTCACGTGGAAGTGCCACGTCAAGTTGGGACCGGATCACGGGGTATATTTTTCAAAATAAATTGAAATTTGCTGATTTTTTTGCATAAAACAAAATTCGGAGCATATTTGGGACTGAACTTAAAGTTTGACATTTTTTCTGAGACAAAAAAAAGTTCGGAATAGATTTGGGATTGGTTCTAAAATTTAGAATTTTTTCCGAGACAAAAAAAATTCAGGACAAATTTAAAATCTGACCTAAAATTTGAAGTTTTTTAGAAAATTCGCCAGTTTTTCCGCTCTATCTTAGTAAGATGTCGTCTGAATCTAGGTATGAACCACAGCTTCTTTGGACCGATTCATGCACTCAAAGGCTGCACCAAATGAGGGGCAATGTCTCCCGAGGCACGCTTTAGCAGGACACATGGCCTAACTTCGGTGGTCGGTAGTACGAGCCACATCTTTGAGTAATTGACGTGCTCAAAGATGCAATGAATGGGGATAAGCTCTCTTTTGGAACAGACCTCGGTCGTCAAAGGTCTCATTTGGGGGAGAAAGTGGTGCGCCTTCACTTCAAATCTGCTGCACATCTCGTCAAATGATATGACGGGGACTTCGGAATTATCCACTCTGCCAGAAACTAGGGAGCAGATTGGTTTTTTAAAGATTCACCGAAAAAGTCAAGGATAACATTTGTTTAGTAAATATATAAATAATTCAAAAAGTTTTTTCTTAAAAATTAATTATTCGCGTCGTTACCTCAAAAAGCTAATCGATCTTAGACGTTTCAGATTCACGGAATGAACTAGACGGAACTAAGGAGACTAGAACATCTACTAGTGCTGCGGAAGTTTCATGTTATGGTAATGTTTTTCCCTTCAAATTAAAAAAAAATAGATGAACAAAAAATATTTTCATTACTTACAAAAATATCTTGAAATAAATTCTAATCAATAATGAAAACATTTTTAAATAGGTATATAAGATTGCTTTTAAGAAAATATTTTTTGAATCGTTTATTTTTCTTGAAATAAACGGGCTCTAAGAATCACAATTTCAATCAGTACAAAAAAACTTTATATAAGCCAATCCCGTGCCGTATTTTAACACCGTTTTGAGGGATTAGAACTCCGATGCTAAAGCATATGCCCTTCACCTAATCTCCTTTGGTTTCGACCGGTTGAATGATAACCACCATTGACTAAGCAGTGTTCTCATGAAAAAGTTCCAATCGCGGTGTGCCATCAGTCAACTTCTCCATTCTTGACATGTGGAAGCTTGCAATAAGGACCCATGTTGGATTCACAAGAAGTGCACGGAGTTTGATATAGAAAAAGGGAGAGATGTTTGTCTGCAGAGAATACGGGAACAATCTGTAACTTACTGGATAGAATTTGGTCACGTCAAACATTTCGGAAAGCCCATCTTGTCAAACCGAAAATTAATATCATTAAAAATCTCAAATGAATATAATCATAACTCATTCAGTTCAAAAAACTTTCGTAGTGTCTCCATATCATGTCTACCTAAGAAAAAAATTTCAAATCAATACACCCGTTACAAATTTATCAAAATCTTAGGGTGAGATTGAGACAGACTTAGGGATTTTAGCATACTTCCGAAACATGAGAGTGCTAGCATATTTTAACATATTTTGCAATTTTGGTTCATTTTCTTCATATCCGACTAAGGTCGTTTGCGAGACCCACTTATTGTTGTATTTTCACATCAGGTCCTAATCGCACACCGATCATCCGACTTGTTTGGGATTTTTTGTGACATTTGGGATAATGCGATACGAGTATACCGGTTAAAGATTTTTTAGACAAAAAAATTAGTTTGAGAAAGAATGTGACGTAATGTGCCAATTTGGGACTTTTGGTAACCCCTAAACTGAAATTCAACTTTGGCACTTCTCTTATACATAACTGTGTACAAGAAAAAAAAAAACCTTGTACAGACTAAGAGAAAAGAACACCGAGAAGACTTTGATACAATGGTGATAAAGGAAGAAACCACAACATATACACTAAGTATTGACACATAAGAAACCTACTTTATTGGTTGGATTCCCTCTTCCTTCCTGTTTCCAGCATAACTTCATTCGGTCAAGCAAACAGTCACTTCACTTCAGATACTCCCTCCGATTATGCAAAAGCTGCATTATGTGATCTGGGTAAAAACAAATAAAATAGCAGCAACATATAACGGAAAGAACAGAGCAGGAGTACATGGAAATTTAGGGCGTCAGTCCTGCTGCTTGCTCCCCCAGTTCACTTGTGTAGTCACTCCAACCGCGTGACTTCTCAATCAGACCATCCAGCTCAAGATAGATTCCTGTATAATCCATTGCGAGTTCTTCTACTTCTACATCCTCCGCATCGTCGCCAACAACCACATTGTCTCCGAGGAATTTCTCCGACATCTCATGGAAAACTGAAGGCAAATCTGACGCACTAGCTCCGGCAATCTGATCGGGTGTCTGACCCTGCACAACCCTGAAATCTCCACCACCCATCGGAGGAGGCCATAGATTGTGCATCTGAACTGTCTCAAAATCCTCTGGCACGACATTATTTGGCCCAGACTCCATCTGTGCTGAATTATCAATGATTCTCATGCAATCAACATTCGGGCTTTGAACCTTGTGATCCTTTACTTCGAGCAAGCAGTTGGTGGCTTCGCTATTGGGGCCAAGCAATTTGCTTTCTTGCTCGATTCACAAGTCTCTAATTCTCTCTTCCGCCTCCTCTCCTGGATTAAATGCTGGACAAAGTTCGGGCTATTGGCTGCTTTGGAGAGGAAGAGGAACATCCGCCGGTGCCTGCACTCGGCATAGAGAATCCGCTCGGCGACCTGGTTGATCTCATGCTGCAAGTTCTCCCGCTCTTCTCTTAGTTTCACGATCTCGGCCTTCACCGCTTCCTGGTCCTTCTCAAGTATTTCGAGTTCGGCTTCCTTTCTAGCATTCGGGTAATCTGAGGTAATAACACTACTCCACGGTTTCGTATGATTGCTGAATCTGCCTCTCCTCTGTGTGTTCTTCAGCAAGTGCTTCTTTCCTCCCTGAAAACCTTCATTTGCAAACTCCCATTGATCCGAATTGATCTTCCTAAAACCCTGCGACATATCTTGCGTCAGAATGCATGAAGAGTAGAAGATAGGAGGTAGCTAGGTCTAGGAGTTCATATTGAACCACAAATACTAGTGCAAAGAGTCTGCGGGCTATCTTAAGGGAAAACGCAAATGTCACAAAATCAACCTGTCTAGTACTACATATGTATGAACGCAACAGTGCAGAGCTATGCTTTTGGTCTTTGCCCAAAAGAAGAGAGGTGTCAGAAAGCTTTACCAAAAACCGGATCAGAACAAAGTGATGACCAAGGAAACTCCTCTTCAGTTTTATAATGCACAATTGAGCATCAAAACAGCAAAATGCAATATACTAACATTTCTGAATCCAATCAAATTGAATATTTAAGAAAAGAACTCAAATACAAATCCAGTGAGAAGATAATCTTATGGGGTGTTCTGATGTCATAGTTGACATGGTAGTTTCTGCAAACTATCATCTAAAGCATCATCACTTGAGTATGATGACGGGCCGTTGTCCCCTGGCCACTGGATGTAAATTTTGGTGAACATGTGCCACACGATTCGTGTTATTTCATATAGAATCCATGTATCTCGCCCGCCATTCCAAATTTCTTCGTTCCTCGTCCCCTCAACTAGGGTAGAGCACAATTAATAACCGAGCAAGTGGGTTAAATTGAATCTCAACACCTGAGCAAACGACGTGAGTGGAGTCTCTTGGATCTAGCCTCTTTGTCCCGGGGATTATCCATTGGGACGATGAAGAGTGGCTGGATGCCCCAAGAGGATCACTCTCTGGAAGACATCAAAAAACAGAACTGAAACAGAGTCAAAACCAAAATAAACATACACAAACACTATACACATTTATACGAATAGTTTGCTCTTACCTATGGAGAAAGTTTCAAGCAAAAACATGGACAAAAAACACAATCCCATTCGAAGGGAGTACCTGCATAAAGATGTGAATTAATTAGCTTATTTTTTCTACTGCATGTACATAATTTTTTTCAACATAGAAACAGCTTAGAAAGCAGGAGACTGCATTCCAAACAAGAGGCTCAGATGAGGGCATCAACAAGCTCGAGATCGGATTTGATAATCACTGCCCCATTCTCCTATTTTAATGTACCGAATATAAATCCAATGGCAAGATCTGAGAACCTTTCCTATTCATATCAGTAATTAATAGATATGATGACACTATAAAAGCCTAAACTCTTCCATGATATTTAATATGGTACCTAAACCCCTATTTCCTTTCAAATAGAGTAACTGAACTTTTCAAATCAAGCTCAGTGTCATGGTTCTCTTAAGTTGAGCGCCATGTCCCATGTATGTCGACATGGACGGACAATTTATACCTCAAAATTATGTAGTGGACAACCATGTCGTTCGTTTTTTCTAACTTAGTAGTGTTTCGCCGGAATTTGATCGACAACTAAATGTATTTTACCGAAATTTGTTCATCGGTTTTTATTAAGAGAGATGGGTTCTATGGCAATTCCGAACAAGAGTCTTATCAATAGAGCGCAAGGAACAAATATGCTTCAATGGAATTCAATGAACGATAAAGTGCGATGATATAAAAAGTTTTTCGGAATTTAATCGATGACAAAGCGTGATGACAAAAAGATACAACATCGAAATTTAATTGAAAACGAAGATTTGAAAGCTAAGATACACGCCGGAATTTAATCAACGACTGGAAACTACATCAAAGGTACAAGAATTGAAGTAAAATTTTGAAAAATAACAAGTTTTTTTAATGTTTGTTAGAGGGCCTTTGCGAAGAGTACAATGTAGCTATTTAAGCCTACAGTCAATGGTTAAATAAGGTTATTGAATTTAAAAAAGATAACTTCCTAATACTATCTTTAAAACAAATAACTTTCTAATCCTATCCACGGTTACAAGAAGCTACGTTATCCACAATTTTCTATTATCTAGTAACACTTATCTAAAATAGCTTACATATAAGAAAATATCGCTACTTGGCAATTATACGTCGATGTCGATGTCGATGACTTCATCCCCACATAACTGATGTTTGTTGTCAATAACTTACTTGGTTGTCAATGCTTTTCAAGTTGTCAACTATTCTTTTCATCGATGACTTCTGCTATTTACCAAATTGAACTGCTATTATTGACTAGGTTTGTTACTTGTCTATTATAACCAAGAGTTCTTCATTGTTTGGTGTCAGCAAGTAGAATAAATCTGCTCTTCATTTTGTTATAATCTTCCTTATCTTATTCTTGTTTCTTGCTTCCCTTCTTATCGGTGACCATTGCCTTGGTCGTCATGTTGACCCAAAGTAATTTGCCACCATCACCACTGGCATCACCTTGATCTAGGGGTGTCAAAATTGAATCGGAAAACCGAACTGAAACCGAACCGAATTTTCGTGCATTTTCGGTTTGGATAATGGAAAAATAACCATTCTTTTTTTTCGGTTCAGTTTATTTCAATTCAGTTCGGTTAACAGAACTGAAAATTGCCCCTCTTCTTAAATTAGCAATTTACATAATCTCTCTCTTCTTTCTCAACCCTCTCAAAATCGCCATTGAGAAACCCTAAAAATCGATCATGGACCCTCATAGTGCTCTACCTTCTCCCGAGTTTATCCCCAAATCAGTAGCCCCCTCTCTCTGTTCTCCCCATTTCTTTTCCCCTTCCCCTAGCACTCACCCTTAGTGTACGACGTCTTCCCTCAAATCGACGGTGATTGGAAATGCAGACCGACTGTTGATGTGCACTCTATGAGATATCAGCTTTCAATTCGTTGATTTCGCTTTCTTTTATGTCGTGCGATTCGTTTTAGATTATGGGTTTGTGGGGGATTTGTTTGGTTCCGCGAATCTGTGCTTTATGGAGAGAAACCCACCTTCACTCCTTCTCTTCTCTGCCGTGTCTTTCGGGACTCACAAGACACGGCCAAAATTTAGGGTTCTCACTTCCAGAGTTTGAGTCCGTAACCAGTTTTCGCTCGACTCTAGATTTGAGTAGCTCGAGCTTAGGCACTTGAGCACTATTTTAATTCCCCTCGGTTTCGCTCGCTTTCAGATCCCTCCCTTTGTTTTTTCTGTTGAAAACTTAGTAAGATTCGTTGAGAGGTTATGCATTTTGTTGCTCCAGATGCGCAGGCTCCTTAATCAAGAGCAGTTGCCTTGGTGTTCGTTTTGATCTCTGTTTGAGCAATTTTGGTATAGATATGAGAACCCGGGAAAAAAACCTGAAAAACCGAACCGAATCGAACCGGATTTTCGGCATAGATCATATTCGGTTCGGATCACGTTTTGGTTTGGAGCAAGCACACATCCTGACAGCTCGGTTCAGTTCGATTCAGGTTTCCTAGAAAATCGAACCGAACCATTGACACCCCTACCTGGATCGACTCTCTTTCTAATCACAACCACTCGCCTATTTATGTGTCTTGGATCACCTCCAACAAAGGTCGCAGCCTTGAATTGATAACGATTGGAGGTTGCCCATCCCCAAGATGTAAGGCCACAATTTAAGGTGGAGGTGACAACCCAAATTTGTGGCGCGACCACCTCAGATTTGTAAGGGATAGAGAGATGATATGGGGATGCTCGTGATTGAGCTGTGGTGGTGGTGTCAACACTAACGGTGCTAGTGGCGGTGGCAATGTGGTGTTTGTGTTGGTGGTGTTCCCGAGCTGGCGACGGTTGAGTTTCGTGGTGGTGTTTGCCTTATTAGTACTGTTAGTGGTGGTGGTTGAGTTCTAGGTGGCTGTGTTGGTGATGAACAACTCTCATGGTGTTAGCGGCGGCCCGCTGCAGTAGGGGGACAGTGTGTGGCGGGGGATCAGAAGCTTGAGCCTCAATTTTTTTCTAATATTTCTGCCCGTATTTGCTTATCCACGATGGCATCCACGTCGGCAAAATTTTATCCACGTCACACTTTTGGGTCCTCCAACAGCCACCACAGTTGGATTTTGTTGAAGGGACTTGGTTAGATATCTTGTGCAAGTAGAAGGGCTTCATTAGAAAAATAAAAAATATAAGGACTTGATTAGAAAAAAAGCATAAAAGTATAAGGACGAATATTAGAATTTGTCCAAATTTTAGTAACGATAGAAATTGATATTCATGAATAATTTCGAAAATATTTATCTATATTTTTTTTTCTGAAAACGATTGCTTGAAATAATTAGCAAATGAAAAATATTTTCGTTATCGATAATAATTTACATCTAAACATTTTTGTGAACGACGAAAATATTTTTCATTCATTCATTTTTGTAAGCTATACAAGTGATTATATTTAGGAAAATGTTATTTATTTTCCGCGAAACAACGGATGTTGGAGTTAAAATCCCAAATATCAGTAAGTGAAACCTTTAAAACAACAAATTCCTTCTTTTTTACATACCGTGTTCAGGATAATTGGACCATGCGCTGAGTGCCTACATTACTCTAATTTCCCGGTTAAGCATGGAAATGCCAACTTCATCAAGAAAATCACTCCCACCCATATGGGATTTTGACATTTTTATAGTCTCTAATGTCATAAGAGATTGTACATGACATGCCAAATTGATACGGAATACTGTAATGGATAGACATGCAATATCATGACCTTGTTATGTCTCAAGCCATTCTTAATGGTCGGATGTCCCGGCAATCCACTTTTTCTAGGTTAAAATTGGAAGTTGCTCATATGCAGTTATTTCAAAAAGCTTCAAGTAGTTAATAAATCATTGGGAAAATAAGTGACATAGTACATATCATCCTTGCAAGAGAAATATAATAGAGAACTTGCTACACAAGCTGCAACAAAAGACCAAAATGTCAGTAAGGGAAGCATCCAGGATCAACTAGCTCTTCCAATTTTACGTCCTCCAACGTGCTTATCATGATTGATCTACGCGCCGATATCTTTTGAGATACTTGTTGCATGCTTGGACGATGCTCTGGTTTTGCACTTAAGCACAAAAATGCCAGCTTTACAAAGAAAACCACTTGCCCAAGTACCTCACCTTCTGGGGATGGAATTCTTTGATCTAAAACTTGTTTTAGTGGCCAACTTGATGCTGTTGAATTGCTTGTTGATGAAGAAGATGAGGAAGTCAGAGACGAAATGAAATCGCCCGGATGTCTTCCCATGATTACTTCCAATGTCACCACTCCAAAGCTATAAACGTCGCATTTCTCCTTAACCTTCATCGTGTATGCAAGCTCTGCAGAGGGAAAACAACAATTTTTTTTCTACTTCTTATTAATGCTATTTTTTGGCCAAATTCTTTGTGAAGCTATTTAATCGATTGTTTTTATTGAAGAAACCAAGTTACCTGGAGCTGCATATCCAATGGTGCCTGCAAAGGAAGTCCAATTGGATGAACAAGATTCTAGAACCTTAGCCGTGCCAAAATCAGAGACGTGAGCTTTGTACTCTTCATCTAATAAAATATTCTTGCTCGATATGTCTCGATGAATTATGGGAGGAGAACATTCATGGTGCAAGTAGGACAAAGCATAAGCCACCCCTTCAACAACATTCACTCTCTTATGCCAGTCAAATGTTATTATCCTCTGTTCATTGTTCAATACATTCTTCAAGCTGCCACATCCCAAGAACTCGTACACCAAAAATGAATGTCGAGAACTCCAGCAAAAGCCATAGAGCTTGACAATATTCCGATGCCGAGTTCCGATCAAAGCATGAACTTCCCTTTCAAATGCTTTTCGACTAGCCATTTCAGCGTCCACTACTTCTTTAAGTTTCTTCACAGCAACAGTCTCTCCTGTTTGTAACTGGGCCTTGTAAACACTCCCATGTCCTCCCACACCGATGCAATATTTGGCATCAAACTCCCCCGTGGCTTCAATAATGCTCTCATAAGCCATTCTTCCATCAAAGCTCCATACTGCCCACGGGTTTTCATTGCTTCCGTCAATCGAACTAGCCTCTATTTTCCTTACTCTTTGGCAGACAATACATGAAGCTCCCATGGCAAAAAGCAAAGAAAGTAGGCAACCTAAAGTAGGAATCAAAATTAGCAGCAACTTTTTGTTTTCGTTTTTGCCTTTCAACATTGTTGCCGTACATGCGTGGAGACTAGCAATAACTCCACACAAGCCTTTGTTCCCTCCCACAACGTCATTTGTGGCATTACGGAAGCCTGGAATGTTCGGTATAGGTCCCTCTAACTCGTTATATGATATGTCGATGGATGTCAAGCTTGCCATATCCTTAAAGGTCGATGCGATTGAACCCGAGAGCTGATTGTGGGAGAGGTTGAGTGTTTCCAATTTTTGTAGTAGCCCAAGTTGTCCGGGTATTTCTCCCGTAAGCAAATTTTGACTTAGATCGAGAACTTCAAGAAATTGAAGCTTGCTGATCTCGACGGGAATACTTCTAACAAGACTGTTTCTGCTTAAATTCAATAACTGAAGCTTCAAACAATCCCCAAGTTGTCTAGGAATTGAGCCACTTAGGTTATTTCCGGCCACATTAATTCTTGACAGATCAGACAATGTTCCAAGTTCTTGAGGTACGTAGCCTACGAGATGATTGTCATTGAGGGAAAGCTCTAAAAGTGACTTCAGTTTTCCTAGGTCTCCTGGAATTTTCCCAACAAGACTATTTGAAGAGAGGTCAAGAATATGTAATCGGCTCATGTTGCCAAGCTCAACGGGAATCATGCCTGAGATGCGAGTGTTGGAGATTTTCAGGCTAGTCAAATTGCTATATTCACCCAGTCTAGGTGGTAGCTCACCGTATAGTTCATTGTTGCTTAACTCAAGATAATCTAAGTTAGGGTATGTGCCGAGATCCTCGGATATATTTCCCTTGAGCTTGTTGTTTTGGAGCCTAACTCTATACAAACTCGGGCAATTTTTGAGGCCTCGTGGAATTGGACCAGTGAAGTGATTGTCAATCGTGGCAAAATATTCAAGAACTTTACCTCCGCAAATATCTTGTGGCAATTGACCAACAAATTTGTTTTCGGATAGCTGTAGTATTATGAGAAATGTGAGGTTATTCATCTCTGTGGGAAGAAAGCCCCCCAAATTATTCGTAGAAAGATATAGCTCATTGAGGAATCGTAGTTTTCCAATCTCTTTTGGAATAGACCCTGACAACTCATTTTGGAAAAGGGCAAGAACACCCAGATTGCCCAAGTCACCTATAGAGGATGGGATAGGACCCGACAACTTATTGTTGTAAAGGTGAAGGTCAGATAGATTGGTCAAGTTGCCTATGGATGACGGGATAGGACCTGTTAAATCGTTGGATAGCAGTCGCAACGTTGTCAGGGATCTCATTCCTCCAACTTCCAAAGGTATGGGGCCAGAAAGTTGGTTTTCAAAGAGGTAAAGAATTGCCAAAGTACTCAGATTTCCTAGAGTTGTAGGGATGGATCCATTGAGATAATTGCCTGCTAAATTAAGTTGATAAAGAGACCCTAACAGTCCTATTTCCTTTGGAATGGACCCAGTGAATTGATTACTGCTAAGTATTATCTGCGACAAGCTGCTCATATTTCCAATGAAAGAAGGAATTGAATTGGTGAAATTATTACTCCAGAGCTCGAGAACTATTAAAGATCGCAATGACCCGAGTTGAGTTGGAATGTTTCCAGAAAGGTTATTTAGAGAAAAGTTAAGATGAGTGAGCTTGGAAAGATCACCGATGCTTGGAGGGATGTTCCCGTAGAGCTGGTTGTTGCCAAGCTGAAGATTGACCAAGTTGGGTAAATGGGAGAAATTGAGATGGTGAAGCGTACCGTGTATGGCAGAGTTCAAAAGGTTCAAGCTGGTGACACTCCCAAAAGGATCACAAACGATTCCGCGCCATGAACAAGGGTTGCTTCCGTACCACGAAGACAAAGTAGAGCGGCTCTCATTGTCTAGCTTAGATTTCCATTTTAGGAGTGCCTCCACTTCCATTTTAGAAGAGCTTCGTGTTGAAGCAAGACCAGACATTTCTTGCACGAGCATGAGAAGTACATACGCGAGGAACAACACTGAGAGTTGCTCTTTCTCGGAGGCCATGGCAGGTTTAGGTTATTTTCGGGTGGGCTTTCTTCTTTTCTAGGCGCATATGTGTTGAAATGAACAAGCACAACCCAGGTATTTATAGAAGAAATTGGGACTATCGAGTCAACAACCAAGTCAATTATCTTTTTAACTTTTATTTTGTTACGGCCATTATCCTCCGTTATATTTTCCGTGGCAATTCTTTGGGACAACACTGTGCATTTAAGTTATAAAAGTTACCGAGGCACTTGTGTTGCAAAAAGTTGCAGATAAACAACCCTTTTCAATGACATTAGATGATTGGCTTGCATTTCTCTTGATTAATTATGTGGTGTACGAAGCTGACTCTTTTTTTATTATTTGATTACACACCTAACTCTCAAGCACAAAAGTGACATGTCCATTGATTATTTGGTATATTCTCGTTTTACTCTGTCAGAAAAAAGCTTGGTAAAATTATCAGCTATAAAATCCATATATCCCCTAGTATGAATAATATGACCCTGAAGACGAAGGTCATAGTCAACACGCCAATTCAATTCCCTATCCCTCTTTTTGACCCATGTTGTCTTTCTTTTCTAGCCTTCAGTGACAGCGGTCCTTTACGTGACTCCACGTAGTATAACATAGAACGTGTTAGATCTCACTTTCGTTTACCATTTTTGGCCCTTTTTTTAATTTTCATATTTTTTTTTGGCGTAATTAGTTGCCCATTTTAATAAAATGTCAATCTAAATCGCTATTCCATCACCTTGTCCTTTGGATTTTGAATGATTTTCATGATCCGTATTACTGAATTTATCGGCCGATGCTCACAAATCCCCTTTTTTTATGCATTTTTTGAATCGAGTTTTTGCGGAATTAAATAAATTAAATTTTCATTTTGTTACAACCATTAACCCATCGTTATATTTTCGGTTAGTATCTGCAATGCACATCGTATATCTAACATGTGTGGCCCTTTATCTGCAAAGGCTTATTAGTCTCTTTTAGAGCAAGGACCGGGATGGAAGTCAGCTACACAAAAACATAATATTGCCGAAATACAATCTCAACCAGCATTAAAAAATGATTAATTAATTGCTAAAAAGCATGCAATGCAAGGAATGCACAACGAAGACCTATGTTCGATTTTATTTTTCTCTTTCGAAAATGCTGATGTTGTTTTGAGCTATATTTCTTCTCTGTTTTTACGTAGAAATCGTGATCGTAAATATGAAAGCCATCATCAAGAAAATTTTTCCGAAGGATCGTACGAGATCCGTCAAGGACGGGAGATGTGATGGAAGAAAAAGTGACAAAGTTGGCATCCCACTTGAAATGATAGTGATTTTGGAGAAGATTCCTCCACTCGGTGAAACACGGCATTGAACAAGACTGGACAAATTCCCCTGTACATGTAGCATGAAACACGAGTACAAAGCTATTAGAAAATGGTCGAAAAGTACATATAACATATCTTTGTATAAGAAGGGCGTTACCCTTTCTTTTTTCCGATATCCGGGTCTTTTGGTATCAATTATGTACATGGAGGGTGGTATTGTAAATTTATGAGTTCCAAATTGCTCAATAAATACGTATAAATATAAGTACACACCCGATAAAGAATTTTCCATTAGGGACCTGGGGATTCTGTTGATTGAGTTATTGGATATGGAAGTCAAGAGCATTATTAAAGGACTTTTCATATGCCTATGCACACAAGAAAAGTCCGAACTGCTTTAATTGATCCTACTTTCTGATGAAGTATTTCATAATGACTTGACGTGATTCTCTTCTCGATGTCTTACATAGCATGTCCAGCTTATCTCGACCATTGATCATGTGTGCTATTTAACGGGTATGGCTAAAAAGAGATGATATATAGAGAGATATATATATATATATATATATATATATATATATATATATATATATATATATATATATATATAATGATAAGTCAAGTCAATACATACGATGAGGGGTGCATCGAAAAGATCTCCACTTAAAAACTATCCCAGTGGAAGAGAAAACAATTGAACCATTAACTCAAAAGTTAATTGGCCAGCAAAGTTGGTTTGACCACCACATCTCATGAAGTAGCCACTTATCATGGCATATAGCCATGTGTAATTATTACATCGCGACCCGTTGACCAACATCTGACGACCAAAATATTTAATTCACTCATTCTCTCAAATACTAAGAAAGCAATTCAGGTAGGCTTCTTCTTCCTCGTTTAATACTTCCTAGTACACACTCTCTACTCCAATTACTTAGGCCTCGGAGGGCCGCCGATCCAGATAAAAAACCCCGACGCCATAACCCTTATTTGTGAAACCAGGTAGGTGGAAGCCCTGGCGAGTTCCACCGGACTCGCTGCCGGACACTATTAATTGTTTCAATGATCATGAGCTCCTCTTCTACTGGCCCAAAAAAGGATTGGGATGATCAACCACCATTAACCGTGCCATGAAGTGCTAAAATGCAATGGGACATCAGTTGTTGGTTACGATGAAACGACACCAAAGTTCTCCATAGCTAAAATCTAGAACACATTAATAGAGTAAAAGAGATTTGCGCACATGATTTGGAATCCATCGTTTTTAATGCGGAATAGCGACGATCCTCAGCGCAAGTCTTTTTTTCTACTACCCTCTGTATAACTGGCTTAATGAGACTGCCTCTCACGGATAGTGTTTGCTCATTATGTGAGATAATGTGTGTCAGGGTTAGAAGAGGGACTTGGGCTCTATTTATAGAGTTTTAAGCTAGGCCCTCTCATCATGGATCAGGCCTTACTCGACCCATACTAACCAGTCTCATATTAGACTATTTAAGAAACTTTATATCTTACTTTATTAGACCAATACCGTAAAACGGTAAATTACAATATCAATTAAAACTCTTACATCACTCGGTAGGCAAAATACTAAGCAACGACAGAGTCTCACTTGCGAGTACTTTTGAAGCACTCAATAGATTATACCATCTTTAATACTTCGTGGTCCTTTTCTTGACAAACCATCAAGGTGGTTGGTTTACTCGTACAGATGTCAACCTTCTTCCACGGAATCACGAGTTCCATTCATGTGTGAGCAAACTTCCGAACTATTCTTGCCGAGTTGCTTAACTGTGACCTATTTGGTGTGAAGAGACTTCTTGACTAGCATCGCTCGCCCCTCCCCAACTTTTTACTTATCAAACCAAAAAAGTCATTCTTAACAAACAACAACCACTCTCTCCACATATTTACACACACTCGCGTGCATGCACACACATTTAAATGGCCACAATTTACTTTTGCTTGTGGTCATGCCAACATGTAGATGAGACTTTCAAGATCTCTAATTTTTTCTAATAGGATGTATAGGTTTCAACTTAAGTTGGCAAAATATCATATGTATGGTAATAATCTGCAATTTCACTAAAAGATTTCGAGATTGCGAGTGAAATTAGAATATATTTATGGCAGTTGACCCATTGAATAATATTTTCTATACTGGCCAATCGAAGAGCAAGTTGGAAACCCGAGCAACCTTAAGCATGGAATTAGAATAAAACAATCAATAGACGTCTTTTCGAATTAAATTTCTCTTCTCTTCACCTAATTTAGTGTCGTGGACAGGAATTGTATGTGACTTCAATACGTCAATAGTTATGGAAAACATTTATAATAACAATGATAGCAAGGACAATAAATTAACAATAATGAGAATAAGGAAATGGCCAAATTACTCACGAGGATTTTCTCTCCATAACCCCCACAATTTATGCTATTACTATGATATTCCCAATTTTTTTCTCAAAAAAGAGAAAAAAAGCTTTGAGTTAGATTACCTACTTCATTTTGTTTTCCAAATTAGAACTTCTTTTTCCTTTGCTTTTATTACTCAAATTTCTTGCTGGCTCTGCATTAATCAAAAGAAAAGCTTCGTTTTTTTCAGACTCCCATCCCTCTCGCTCTCATCAGATGACTTGAATAGTAAACCAACGATCATCAACAAAGAAATATATACTTCTCGGGAGTTGTCAACGCTTGCGAGACCTTTGCAAAGAATTGTTAGTCTTTTTTAGAGGAGGGACTGGGACGTAAGTTAACAATACGAAAACTTATAGAATGAAGGTGGTGCGCTTGAATCCCTTGACTACGGCGCTATTGAATGGTATGGAATTAGACAAGGGATTTCTAGAGGAGGAAATGATCCTGACCTAACCTATAATGCTGGCATGATGATTATAGGACAACTCTTGTCTTTTTTAGAGGAAGGACCGGAATGTAAGTCAGCAAAGCGAAAACTTATAAAATGAAAGTGGTGCACTTGAATCCCTTGACTATGGTGCTATGGAATTAGACAAGCGACTTCTAGAGGAGGAAGTGATCCTGACCTAACCTTTAATGCTCTCATAATGATTATAGGGCAACTCTCGTCCAAGCACCCCAGGTTAGTGATTTGGGAGAAGATTCTTCCGCTCGGTGAAACACGGCATAGAAGAAGACAAATCAAATTCCCAATGTGCATGGACACTTGATGTCAATGAAGGACTAAACCATCTATCCACTGTCTATTCCAAATTACTCACAATGACTTTTACTCCATAGGTTAAACCAACAAGAGATAAATCCTTTTTTTCCTACAATTTAAAGCTATCGAAAAATCGTCGAACAGTACATATAATATATATGCTCTGCTTCGCGTGTAAGTAGGGCATTACATGTGCAATACGAGATGCAGATATAACCACGTCAAATGCATAACGACCGGTAGGAGAACTAACAAAACGGAAAGAGTAGGAGATGTAATAAGGAGTGTCGAAGTCCTCAACTGTGATCTTTAGTTTGTTGTGAAATGTTGGATTAGATAAAAATTTTATTTTAAAAGGTTAAACTGTTTGGAAATGGATGGATAATGAATATATGACGTATTACATAATAACTTAAAGGGGCACGGATGACAGTGATCATTAATCTTGAAAAGAATAAAGTGGAAAAGAGAATTTCTGTATATTTCTATTTGTCCAATACTGATGATGCATGAGCCTATTTATAGGCTATTCTAGATAACTATCTAAAGCAACAAAATATTACAAAAAATCAAGTAACATGAGATGGAATCAATCAGGGACGATTGATATCTCTAACATTATCAATCAGGGAAGATCGATGTCTCTAATACATATCTCTAACATCCCCCCTCAAACTCAAGGGGACATAGAAGAGGTCAACTGGAGTTTGGAAAAGAGATCTTGAAAATGCCTGGGCGAATGTGCCTTAGTGAAAATGTCTGCCGTCTGATCAACTGATGCAGTGGGAACAAGATGAACAATACCACGATGTACGTGAAAGCGTATGAAATGACAATCTATTTCAATATGCTTGGTACGCTCATGGAAAATATCATTATGTGCTATTTGGATAGCACTCCGGTTATCACAATAAATGATCGTTCCACCATTTTGATGGACTCCCATGTCTTCCAATAACCACCGCAGCCATAGTAATTCTGATGTTGTATCAGCAAGAGCGCGATATTCTACTTCAGTGCTTGATCGGGCGATGGTAATCTGTTTCTTGCTTCCCCAGGAAATAAGAGACTTTCCTAAGAAGCAGTAGCCTGTAGTAGATCGACGATTAAGAGGATCACCAGCCCAGTCAGCATCAGAATAAGCTGCCAACTCTGAGCTTGAGTTAGCAGAAAAGTGAAGACTGTGACATAAGGTACCCTTGACATAGCAAAGAATTCGAAGAACAGCAGCAAAGTGAGTCGTTCGCGGCGCGGTCATATATTGACTTATGATATGAACATCATAAGTAATGTCAGAGCGGGTAACGGTGAGGTATACAAGATTGCCAACTAGCTGTCGATAAAATGTAGGATTTGGAGGAGGAGTGCCATCTTTGTCATCAAATTTGGCATTAGTCTCAATGGGGGTTGTAGCAGTTTTGTCATCGGTAAGTCCAGTTCGAGAAAGAAGATCAGTGACATATTTTACTTGAGAAAGATAATAGCTAGAGGAATCTGACGTAACCTCCAGACCTAGAAAGTAACTGAGTTGTCCGAGATCCTTCATTTCAAACTGTTGACTCAAATATTGCTGAAGTTTCGTAATACCATTATGATCATCGCCAGTAATAACCATGTCATTCACATATAATAATAGCAGAATATACCCACGAGATGTTTGTTGAACAAATAGTGCATTGTCATAGGGACTGGACGTAAAATCAAGACGTTCCATGGTGGAACTAAACTTAGACTACCATGCACGAGGAGCCTGCTTCAGTCCATATAATGCACGGCGTAGGTGACACACTTTATTAGGAGTGTGAGTATATCCACGAGGAGGCTCCATATAGACTTCTTCAGTGAGATCACCATTGAGAAATGCATTTTTGACATCCATCTAAAACAGAGGCCAACGCTTGATAGCAGCAACAGCAAGGATGATGCGAATAGAAGTAAGACGCGCAACTGGAGCAAATGTCTCATATTAGTCAATGCCATATTCTTGAGTGAAACCTTTTGCCACTAGTCTAGCTTTGTAGCGTTCAACTGTACCATCTGCCTTGGTTTTGATCTTGTACACCCATTTACAACCTATAGCCGACTTTTCAGGAGGCAAATCAACCAAATCCCAAGTACGAGATTTTTCTAATGCTTGCAACTCATACGCCATTGCTTGCTGCCAAAGAGGATTTGTACGAGCTTTTCTATATGTGCGAGGCTCGTGAAAAGAAGCAATTGTAGAATAACGGTGAAAATCACGAAGTCAAACGAAGGTTGACTTATACGGGTGGAATGACGAACAGGGGAGAAGAAGAATCCGCGGATAGCACGGACATGTCGGGATGCTGCTTAGAAGTGAGATTTCGAGAAATACCTACATCTAGATTAGGAGAGGGCAATTCCCAAGAAGAAGAATCGATTGTGCCATCTTCTGGAAATAGATCTACATAAGGATTTGTGAAGAAACGGACAGTTGGAGGATTCAAAAGGACGGAGAGACGAAAACATCTTATGTTCGCAAAATGTAACATGACGAGACACACGAAGACGATTAAAGATATGATCCCAACATCTATACCCTTTATGCTCAATGCCATATCCAAGGAAGCAACATAAACAAGCACGAGGTTCTAACTTCATGCGTTCATTAAGGAGAAGATGTACAAAACATGCACTACCAAAAACTCGAAGTAGACTGTAATTGGGAACACTGTCATACAAATGCTCGTAAGGAGAAATGTTACTTATAATAGGTGACGGAATACGATTGATAGTATATACAGCAGTATGATAGGCCTCTCTCCAAAACTGTTCTGGACAAGATGCTGAGATTAAAAGAGTTCGTACGATATCTAAGATATGCATGTGTTTACGCTCTACTCGACCATTTTGTTGAGAAGTTCCTGGACAAGAACGGTGAATGATAGTACCATTCTGAGAAAGAATTCTAAGGAACTCTTTGTCCCTATATTCCATGGCATTATCAGTATGAAAAACTTTGATATCTCGAGAAAATCGTGTTTTGATCATGGTAACAAAGTTACCATAGATATGAGTAAGTTCATATCGATTCTTCATAAGATATAGCCATATAAAACGAGAATAATCATCCACAAAAATCACAAAGTAACGAGATCCACCCATAGTGGGAGTAGGAGATGGTCCCCAAATATCTGAGTGAATGAGATCAAATGGAGCATAAGAGACAGATTCACTAATATTAAATGGTAAAGCATGATGTTTTCGCAATTTGCAAGGCAAGCAATCAAAAGTTTTATTGTCAACAGAACCTAAACGACCACTTAAAATCAAAGGACTTAATCTAGAATAAGAAGGATGACCCAAACAAGAATGCCAAGTTTCAGATGATACCGTGGCAGCACAACTAATGAAGGAATTGGGAAGCTTTAATGAAACAAGTTCAAACAAGCGACCCACTTTACGACCTGTCCCAATTGTCTGTCTCGTCCGTCGATCCTGCACACAGCAACCATTCGAAGAAAAATGAATGTCAAAATCAAGTTCACATAGCTGTCCTACAGATATCAAGTTTAATGAGCGCTTGGGAACCATAAATGTATCGGGCAAGGATAATGTGGACGTGAAAATGTTCCCTGTATGACTCACTAGCATCTTAGAGTTATTAGCGGTATGAATAATAGGTGCTTGTGAAGTGTATGATTTTGACTTGAATAAATGGGAGTTGGAGGTCAGGTGATTACAGCAGGCATAATCAAAGAACCACGAATCAAAAGTACCTGGATTAACCGACAGAGCAGAGGAGTTAGGTACAGAGGAGCTAGAAGTACCAGATTCTTGAATAATGGAACAGACTATGGATCAAAGATCATCTAATGATAGAGTAACTAATGAACGGTTGGAAGAATCCTCAATGGTAGCAGCAGCAGTGGATGAGCGCACAAGCGGACCTCTAAATCGAGATCGGTTGTTTGTTCCCATAGGTTGCTTTGGTTGTAGTTGATAACAATTGGATGCATGATGACCAGGTCGACGGCAGTGCGTACAGTAAGGTTTGCGCCATGAGGAAGAACCAGAAGTGGCAAGTATTGCACCTGAAGGAGTGGAGACTGATAGAGTAGCGCGTGGTGCTTTTAAAGTAGCTAGTCGAGTCTCTTCGGTCAGCATTTCTGAGACAACTGCCTCAAGACGAGGTAAAGGATCTCGATGCAAAAGTGAAGCTCGCACAGGTTCAAACTCATCATTAAATGCCATCAGAAATTGCATTACACGCATTCGATCGCGATATTCAGTAAGCATGCGGGCATCAGTAGTTGACTCCCATTTAGGCTTAGATAAGGCTAGCTGATCCCATATAGCATGCATCAAAGATAAAAATTTGTTAATAGACTGACCTGTCTCCTGATGCATGCGATGTAAATTCCCTAACAGTTGATATTGATGAGTAACGTCTGAAGTGGAATAATGACCGACAAGAAGATCCCAAGCTTCCTTTGTTGTATCTAGTCAACCAAACTGAAGTTTGATAGATGGAATCGAAGTGTTTCGAATCCACTTGAGTATCTGATGATTTCTGCTATCCCACTCCTCCAATCGTTCAGCAAATTTATCATCAGCCTCACTAGTAGCCTGAACAGGCTTGCAAATATCTCCAGTGACGTAACGCCAAAGCTTACATCCTTTTAGAAAACTTGACATTTCTTGAGCCCATAAGATATAGTTTGATCCATTTAAGATGGTCTGAATGGGTACTGAGACTTCTAATTTTTCCATGATATGTAATAAACTAGAATATACCCAATATAATGAATTCTGAGAAAACCGATATTTCCAAGGCTGATATTGAAAAAATAAGGCAAAAAATGGATTCAGAACATCAAAATACCTCCGGAACCGGTTTGAAAATACCAAGAACCAATCCAAAAGAGATCGAACCGGTCAGAAAATAGATAAACTGTTATGGTCAACGTTCAGTCAACGTCAGGTCAACGGTCGATCAGCGCGGTCAACGGTCACAGTGCTATGATGACGTGGCAAATGACAAGGCGCGGATATCACACGTGGTAGATGACTTGGCGGTCACGTGTCGCTGACGTTAGAGGATGACGTCACTGGTTCGAACCGGCGGATTGGGTGCGTCTCACACGGCAAGTGGATATCATGCGCAGAGAACCTCGGAGGCGCGTGAGGGCGCGGGGAGAGGTTTCCGGCGACGTTCATTGCTATTCTGGACTCGCCGGAGGATGGAGAACCTTTCTATGGTGTTTGTTTTGGATTATATCCAACTATTGACGTCGGAAAAAGGACTTACAGTCGATGACGTCGGAGGGCCCCTAACGTGGCGGCGCGTGTGGAGGCTTCCTGAGCTTAAAAAAAAAAAAGAAAAACACCGTGGCCCCTTCCTCAAAAAATATTGGCTCTGATACCATGAAAAGAATAAAGTGAAAAAGAGAATTTCTGTATATTTCTGTATACCATGAAAAGAATAGCCTATTTATAGGCTATTCTAGATAACTATCTAAAGCAACAAAATATTACAATATCAAATAACATCAAATAAAATCAATCAGAGAGGATTGATATCCCTAACATTATCAATCAGGGAAGGTCGATATCTCTAATACATGTCTCTAACAAATCTGATGTATGTAAACTGCAATGGCTCCTATTACATGTATGGTCTCCAATAAGCATTCAAAGCTTGTTTTGATGGGTTACTTATTTTCTTTTTCCTATTTTTCGCTTTTGGGTCTTTTGGCATCAACATTTGTTTTGTGTCTCTCGATCCCCTGTTTTCAAGGTAATCTAGCTTTATTATACACACGGATAGCATTATTGGGAAATATAAATTCCGAATTGCTCGATAAATTTATACAAATATAAGTACACACTCAATAAAGAATTCATGAGGATCTTAGAATTGTGTTAATTTAGTTATTGGACGTGGAAGTCAAGAGCATTCCCAAAGGACTTTTCTTACGCCAGAAGATAATCTTATGGGGGTGTTCTGATGTCATGGTGGACATGGTAGTTTCTGCAAACTACCATCTAGAGCATCATCACTTGAATATGATGACGGGCCATTTCCCCCTGGCCACTCGATGTAAATTTTGGTGAACATATGCCACAGGATTCATCTTATTTCGTATAGAATCCATGTACATCTCGCTCGCCATTTCAGATTTCTTCATTCCTCGTCCCCTACACTAGGGTAACGCACAATTAATAACCGAGCAAGTGGGTTAAATTGAATCTCAACACCTGAGCAAACGTCGGGAGTGGAGTCCCTCGGATCCTAGCCTCTTTGCCCCGGGGGATTATCCGTTGGGATAATGAAGAGTAGCTGGATGCCCCAAGAGGATCACACTCTGAACGACATCAAAAAACAGAACTGAAACAGAGTCGAAACCAAGATAAACGTACACATACATTATACACATTTATATGACTAGTTTGCTCTTACCTATGGAGAAAGTTTCAAGCAAAAACATGGACAAAAAACACTATCCCGTTCCAAGGGAGTACCCACGCAAGTGTTGAGCTGCCTGATGAAGCTGGAGAAGTTGGAGTGCTTGAAGTATCGAGGCAGGACCTGCTTCGAGAACTCGTGCTCATCCCACACCATGAAGCTGTCCCGGCTCGAGCCCCACGACACCACTGGGTCTGTAGCCGGGTCCGACACCATCTCGTATGTCTTCCTCAGGAACGGCGCTGGCCCCACCTCCCTCAGCCCCTCCACCGGCCTCGCCACGTCGTCCGCTGCTGCCCGCAACGAGCACGACGGCCACACGGCGGCAGCGTCAAGGACGCGATTTCTTCAAGTGATTTCGCGAAAGGTTCTGCCTTTCCTAGCTCAAAGCTCGATTCTCGAAAGAGTGTGTCGGAAAACGATAAGCGTGGTTCCTTGGTACGGCCGCCTCCGGGCGGCGGCGCGGTCGTCATTTTGACCTCCAGTTCAAGGTCAAAGGTGGAGATAGCATGAGAAATTTTCAAGCGATTGAATCCACATGGTGGCGTTTCTGTCGAGCGTGGGGGTGACAGGGGAGGAGGATGGTAAGCGGCTTTATATACGTGGGAAAATGTCCATAGAACCTGGGACGAGGTGCGCCTTTTCGCTTTTCGCTTTTCGTCCTGTGCGTGAGTGTCCATCTAAGCAATTTCAGTTGGCTCCTCGTGTGTAGGCCGTTTTATTGTACACAACATACAATGCATCGGCCAGCGAACTGAAACTGGATGGCGATGCTTTCATAATTTTCCGTCGAAAATTGTTAGAATACTCGTATGAGTGATGTTGGATAAATTTCATATAAAAAATTAGTGTGATGTGGACAGTTAATATATTTTAATTGATCCATAACTTGTTTGTTTAAGTTTTTGAGTGAATGTAGATCTAACTGAATATAATAATAGGCTCGAACTTGAGCTCGAACTTGATAATCTCCCCAATCGGTTTCTACTGTATGCTTGCAAAAGAAAAATATTGAACTTTTTTTTAAATAATATCCATTTTCAAAAAAACTAATCATATACATCCTCGAAAGAATTTCAAACTTTTCCTTATCTAGTGAATGGAGCCTTAAATTATATAGCCCCCAAAAAAAAAAAGAAAAAAAAAAGGACGAGTTCCTTAAAATCATTCGTGAAATGCATTTTTTTATCATTGTCATTAGAGTTTTCGACACTAAACATTTGTTATCGTTTGGCAGGGATTCATGTAGAGCCAAATGTAACAAAGTTGTGTCAAAATCTAAATGTTGAATTACAAGGATCCCGTGTCAAAGAAAGTGAAAGATAATTTATTAAAAGTATAACAGTGAGGAACTTGCAAACCTCGGCATTTAAGGATAATACCGCACAATATTATAGGATTAAATGCAAAATATTTAGAAGAATAATAAATTCCTTTTAATTTAACTCATTTTCCATGGCAATATTTGCTTCATCAATAACAATGGTGTTTCGCATGTCAAGGTATTAGAAATATTAAAATTGTTTTTGGTATAATTCTCAAGAGCTTGTACCGTAGAAGATCGGAATTGCTTATCTTATTTCAATTTGTGATTAAAGTGACGTAAATATCACCTTTTTGATTATTTATCTACTTTTAGATTCCTAATTTGGCTTTCCTATCTATTAAAGAATCTCTTGTCAATGGAGTTTCAACGGACTTCAAGATGATTCAAAATTGGTCTTCAAGTTGACAAGTCAAATTTGCTTGATAAAGAAGAAAACTTCACCGCCTTAGGAGTAGTATAAATAGGCATGTCCCTCCCCATTTGTGTCAACGTGTGGAAAGCCTAAGAAATAAGAGAGAGTTGAGAGTCGAGAGAAAAAGCTTGTAGAGCCAAGCTTGTATCTTCTCTGTGCAAAGCCTACGCAAAAATGCATTTTGAATATTATTCTCTCATTTGTGTATTTGTGTGCTCCTCACCAAAATCTTCAAAGTTTCTTTATATCCTTTTGGTTCCAACAATAGTTACTGTCAAACGTCGTACGATGAGAGAAAGATATTATTACCCAATCAATTCTTATCATATTTCTTTCTCATTAAGTATGTAAAATATCTTTTTTGATTATTTAACTATCTTTAGATCCCTCATTTGGCTTTTCTATCTTTAAAAGAAATCTCTTGTTTATGGAGTTTCAACGGACTTCATATTCCTATGATGTTTTGCCAAGGTTTTGGGAGAAGGGAGATGGACTGCTGCGGCAACGGTACAGGTTGGTATTGATTCCTTGATTTATTCACTGTTGACGAGTAGTTAAGTGCTTGTCTCGTGGAGCTTTAACGCACGTCGTATTCATGTTGTATGCCCATCTTTATCGGTTGGGCAGGGCTTTTTTTCCTGGACGTGAAAAAAAGTCCACGTCATTGTCCGAGGTCGAGATGAATGATGAATGTCGAGTTGCTAACTTTGATGTGGTCCGATGAAAGAGAGAATGAAATAAATGGTAGTCTTATATTTGATAGCCGCCCGACGAGCCAGCTCAAAGGCGGTGCATTCCCAGGAGAACTAAAAGACAGAAAAAGAAAGATCAAAAGGGCGAGGGGGATATAAACAGTAGGAAAAGTTGTTCCTTTTTCCTTTGATTCGTTTTGCCAAGATTTTGGGCTCTAGAAGGCGGATGGAGTTACGCGAACGACAGGTAGGGATCGATTTCTTGGGAACATCAGTTGATGCTTAGGTGATCGATACGAGGACCCAATCATCAATTGCTTTAGTTGCCATTCAAGATCTGCCCCTACTTCCACTTGCATATTCTTGCCTGGACGTGACGACCAAAAGGCTTGGAATCCCATGATTACTTATGAGGTGAATTGGAAACAAGGCTAAAGCAAACCCAACTATGTAGCTGAGCATTGGGGGAATTGACTGCAGAGGCCACCCTTCATTCTCATGACTGTTCAGTAGTTGCTGATCTATCTTGAGGCCCAGATTAGAACAGGGCAAAAAGTAGAAAGAGTGACTAAATTGTTTTTATCACTGATATATCATAACCTCACCAAATCAAATCGTGCATTTTCTTGTAGAAAGATTGGACCAATCTGGAAATCTAATTCTTTGTTTAAAGCCCTTCTTCTTTTTATGGTTTCTCTTTCTTGAGCTTGGTCGCGTGACAAGAAAATTTAGGAATATAGACTAGCCAGGAACATCCTTGCACTTTCTCAGTGAGGAAAAGATGGACGATGATCACATAATCTGAGGGTTAAGAAAAACACAAGAAGAAGTTTATTTTCGCTATGAGGAAACACACAATCAAAGCCGCTCGAAAGGGTATTAACATAGCCCCCTACACTAAATTACAAGAAGCTAATTTCGAATCATAGTGTACTGTGTCAGGAGCTTGAAAATCTTTCCTTCCTTTTGTGGCTTCGAACATGGGAACTTATAAGCTTCGTGTTCGAATTCAGAGGATCGATGCTTTCGTCAATCTTTGTGTCATTTCGTTGCTTACCTTGTTTGTACACCAGATGCACCCCACAGCTTCTTAGAGCCCCCTCCGATGCCCGGAACAGTACAGTGAATTGACTGTGATGACTCAGCAATTTTGCATCCAATCCCCACATCATTCGCCGGGGGACGTATAAAAGCCATATGTGGTCAGACTCCAACGAGGAAAAGCAATCTACACAACCATAAGTTTCTTGCTTGTTGACAAACAACTGGATCTCGCATGAAATACTGGCTTTCTTCCGATTAGCTGAATCGACAATAGCACAAAAGGCCAAGCCTGCTATGTCACGGTATGATTCTGAAAACACAGGAAACCTTATGAGTCCCCTCATGCTCTGATGGGTGAACCAGTTTGGGATCTTGCTTCTTGGATGAAAAATGTCAACCCGAGTCTCTCCAAGCAATCCCTGCAATTCGGAACATTTACAGTTTACACTTGAGAGACAAACGTGTGCATAGAGAGAGGGAGAGAGAGAGCCATGACGAATATTTACACTTGAGAGACGAACACGTGCACAGAGAGAGAGAGAGAGAGAGAGAGAGAGAGAGAGAAGACCTCAATTGACAGCATATCGTAACTACTGGAGCATTGATCCTGAAGTAGCTTATGACAGCCAGAGAAGTCAATTCGTCTGAGCCGTGGTGATTCATCTGGATTATATCGCAACATGTGCGATAAGTCTGCACATGATTCCAGCGATTCACAACCTTGTGCCTGTAAATATGTTATGTTTGGCGGGAGAGCTAGAATCTCTCGAAGCTGCTTGCAGAGCGTCAACCAAAGCTGCTGCAACTTAGTAAATTCACTGATGCAGGTAGGAAGGCTGGCAAATTTGTTCTCCGACAGTTCTAAAATTGTCAACGAGGACATGCAATGAAGATTTTTTAAGAAACTAAGCTCTGATAAGCTGCATCTTTGCAAATTCAAGTTGATAACATTCGGAAGGGCTAACGGGAGAGAGACATTGGTGCAATCACTTGATTCACACAAACATTCTGGGAACTTGCTAAGTTGTGAGCAACCATCAACAAATATAAGCTCAAGATGCTGCAGTTTATAGATGCTACAAGGAAGGTTTTTAAGGTCCGCACAGTCTCTTAAATACAACTCTTTCAGTTCAACGAGATTCATGACGGAAGAGGGTAGTTCTTCAATGGCAGTCTCATGAAGCGCAAGTGTTTTCAGACGTTTCATTGGTACAAGTATATCTGGAAACCTTGAAAGCTTTAAGCAACCTCTAAGAATCAGATCTTGAAGAGAACTCGACTTCAGACTGTTTGGGAAACAGCTAAGATTGCGGCAGTTCAAAAAGTTCAAATATACGAGCTTGTCAAGACGTCCGAGAGACTGATGAACCTCAACAAGATTGGTACACTCTTGGAGATCCAAACTCTCAAGATTTGGCAGTGACGATACATCGGGAATTTCATTCAGCAATGTACAGTGGCTGAAATTAACAGACCTCAAATTTCTAAAACGCTGCACAGTAAATGGATGATATATATAAGTAGTTTTTTCAAGATCCTCACAGTTTTATTTTTTATCTTGACAGAAGAGAATATTGCAAGTACATACCTTGAATTCCTTCCCCAATATGCGGATGCTGCTTTTACTCAGGTCTAGACCTACAAGTTTCCTGTGGCCACTTTTGCTTTTGAATGGCACCGATGGTGGAGAGTAATCGGGCCATTCCAGCCATCTTAATTCAGCGGGAAAGTATATGGGTTCACCTGAATGGTATACATTGCGAGCCAAGAAAATTCTGAGCCTTCTCATTTTTATGAAGGCTCGAGCACGAAAGTGTACTTCTTCAGGAGCAGCCAACTTGAGCATTATTGCTTCCACTTTATTAGTTCCCTGGCAGCACATATACAAGTAGACAATTTAAGTGCAAAGGTGTCTAGCTTATGCAAGGACTTAACTAGTAATAAATAGGTTTATAAATAAGATTTGGTGTGCTTCAGGTGCCTTTTGTTCTTAGCTTTCAGAATTTGCTTCCACTTCAGGATTTGACACATGAGTTTTATAAACACCTCAAATAATAAGAAAAACAAAATATTTAAGTTCTTGCAGATTTTTTAATAATTTACTTTCTGGGGAGAGGTGAATAGTACAAACCTTACATCTCAGGGTGGGATATGGAAAAAGTGATTCTTATGAGACCATCAGGCCATTATATAACTTAACAGAAAAATATTCACACACTGTTTTTAGTAGAAGGCCGAAAGTACTTTGGGAGAGGCTTTAACCCAACCAATCAGGCATATATATTGTAAAAAACAAAAGATCATGATTCAATTTATTACCGTGCCTTCTGTTAGCACATGAAGCACGTCCTCATAGAACCACAATCTGCTGCGCTCCCCAGGCTCTTTGGGAGATTCCCTACGAACAATTTCTCTTCCCATTTTCTTGAATCATATCATGCATCTCCAGCTTGCCATACTCAATGGTGATGAGCGACTTCTTTATAAGATCAGCAAATCCACTATCCGGGTAGAGATCACAGCTCTCCAAGATTTTTCTCACATAACTTATACTCTCTCCCTTGAAGAAACATGCGATGTCAAGAAAAATATCCTTGTTACAATCATCTAGACCATCAAAGCTCATTCTCAGAACACTGAAGATTTCTCTATTGAAAACACTCTTCAATTTATCTAATGCGTTTTTACATTGAAATAAGTTTCTATCTCGAAGAAAAGAACCCAAAACTTTTATAGCTAAAGGAAGTCCTTTGGTGTAATCCACTACGTTATATGAAAGCTCTTCATAATCTGGAGGAGGAGAAACATTCGGGAAAGCAAATGAACTGAAGAGCATACGAGCCGTTAAACGGTCTAATGGTTGAACCTTGTACATACTTGCTACGCCATGAGCAGCCAGTAAATGCTCATTTCTAGTCGTTATGATGATTCTACTTCCACAACCAAACCACTCATGTCCTCCAACTAGTGTTTCCAATTGGATCGACTGGTTCACATCGTCCAGGACAACGAGGACCTTTTTTCTGCAAAGTCTACTCTTTATCATGCTCATACCTCTGTGTTCATTCCCAAGCTTCAGACCATCATCCCACATTACCTCGGAAATAAGTGCCTCTTGAAGCTGAAGTAGGCCACCGCCTGCGAATTTCTCATAAGTTTCTCTAACATTGGAAAGAAAGCCGCAACACTCAAATTTGTCCGCAAAAGCATTGTAAGTAGCTTTGGCGATAGTAGTCTTCCCTATTCCTCCAAGTCCACAAATTCCGACCATGCGAACCTCATTTGATTCCATTTCTAGCAAAGTATGCATATGGGACACATGTGAATCCATGGCAACCAGGTTTTCAGGGACAGGTAACTGATCTCGATTCAGTTTGGCCCATATACTCTTCACAATGCTGTGAATGACATTAGACTCGCGCCTGGTAGATTCAAAGCATAAAGCCAATTGAGAATACTTAAGGAGATTCAAAGACATTTTGATACAGTGAGTACTAAGTTGATCTTTAACAAGATCAAGCTATGGTCAATATCTCAAATACTATAGACCAGATTAAATTCAGTTTCTAGCAATTGATATCTAAAACAGAAATGGGCTTGAAGAGGGACGCGGTCCACCTGCATGTTTACGTACTCAACGCATGACTTGCTTGTAAAGAAAATCAATTAGCTGGAATTGATCTTCTTCCCATTTTATGCATAAGGATTACCATGAATCTATTGCCAACAGTAAGCATACTCAGAAAGGAGTAAATGATAGATAGCCTTACTCGTCAACCAAATGCCAGCCAGAGATGTTAGCTGCTTCAGTCAGTGCTTCTCTCCACCTCTCCACCTTCTCCGAATCGCCGCCCTTCGACTTCAACCTCTCCTCGTGCTTGATCAGGGCTTGCCCGTACCTCCCCCTCTGCCTCCTCACCTCCGACGGATCCACCTTGTAGAACACCGGCCACACGATCTGCCCCATCGTATCCCCGCACTCCACGATCCTCACCAGCTCGTCCAAGCACCACCCAGAGGACGCGTAGTCCTCCGAGAACACGACGATGGAGATCCTCGACTCCCCGATGGCTCCGAGGATCGCCGGCGCGATCTCCTCGCCCTTCCGGAGCTCCTCCTCGTCCATGAACGCGGCGATCCCTCGCTGGTCCAGCGCCGCGTGGAGGTGGCCGGCGAAGCCGCTGCGCGTGTCCTCGCCGCGGAAGCTCAGGAACACGTCGTATCTGTATGGACAGTTGGACTCCCCGACGGCTCCGGAAATCGCCGGCGTGATCTCCTCGGCCGACGCGGCGATCGATCCACGGCCCTCGTCAAAGGATCTCAGTGACACTTCGTTGTGGTCTGGATAGTAGTCCCAAGGCATCTGATCCGCGGCGGCCGCGGTTTGACGCCTTCTGAGCCGCCGCCCAGGGCACTTGCAGAAAGTTCGGGCGAGACAGCTGGCAATCCTGCGGGGAGTTCGGGCGAGACGGCCGGCAATCTCGCGGAGAGTTCGGGCGAGACGGCCGGCCATCTCTAAATGGAATGTATCAGTGTACGTAGGAGACGAGGCAACGACTAAGGATTTCCTTTATGTACCCAGAGCAAGGAATTGATCACAAGACGCATTCTTAGGCGGGTTCTTTTAAAGTGTAATATTTTCACCAGGTCAAAGGAGGCCCCAAAAAACATAGAAAAAAAAAAAAGGAAAGGAGGAGATATTTTAAGGGAAAAGTGGACGATTTTGAGGCCGAGAGCAGCGCACGGTAGGAACGAGGAAAAGAGAAAGAAAAAGAGGAGCCAAGGGAAAGAAAGGAGTAGGAAGGAAAAAGAGGAAGAAGGAGGTTTCGTGTATACCCCCCCGCCAAGTCTTTGTCGAGTTAGATGGATAAGTCTGCTGCGAGCTGCGAGGTTTGACGGGGATAGATTTGAAGTAACAGTTTAGTCGGAGCAAAATTATAAAGTTTCGTACTAAGCTCTGCATTGCGGATTGCTTTGAATATCTCTTTCGGACGAGAGTGTTGTTAGCGTGGAGGAGTCATTTCGTTAGCGAGTAAGCTTGGTTTGGCCGATTCGTAATTGAGGTAGATTTTGAGGTTTCTTGCTTATTTGATACGATTGTGAGTTCGATAATTCGAGTAACCCTCATTGTTTGGTTTTTGGTCATTTCAGGCGTATGGTACTATCTCTTTTATGAATCTATAAACTCATGTCTTAAAAACGATAGAGATTCGATATATTATGAATTATGAAATAACATATTTGTTGCAAAAAATTTGGATCGGGCATTTACTACTTTTCGGTTATTTGTAAATGGTTTGGGCAATGTTTTATGAAAGAAGTTTTGAAAGATTGTACATATTTATTTGTGAATCTGGTGTACGAAATGAAATCCGAAATGGTTTGAGATGTCTTGTGAAATACATTCTATTTGATAAATTGAGTTGTGAAAGGAATTACAAAAATGTTATATGTATTGATTTGTGAAATGCTTCATGAAATGCATTTTACTTGATAAATGGAATTAAGGAAGATTACATGGTTCAATTTGTGATTTGCTTGATCCGCTTAGAAGAGATATGCGAAAATCACCGAGAAGTGGTTGCTCACCCATTCATTCCAATCTTTTTCAGGTTCTTCAACTAGCGATGAATGGAAACTTTTGGTAGTTGAATTGTGTGTATGAATATAGATAGTTGGATATGACTGAAATTGTAGCTGATGAGGTTTAGTTTCTTAATTTGGGAAATAATATATATTGTTAATGGATTTTAGAACTCTCATCTCGTAACTAGATAATCTATCTTAAGATCCTTAATATGGCTTTATATGGTTTCAATGGACTTATATTCGTGTAATCTTTGTTCACTTATCATTTTAAATTTTTGAATTGGATTTTTTAATACTGTCTTAGAGTCAAACTCTGCCTCAAATTATTTCACTTGTAACGAGTACCCATTGCTTGTCCGTGGAGTTTTAATGCACACTTTATTTAGGAAAAATGACACAAGAAGTGACATAACTTTCGTACATCATTCACTTTCAATAAATCACTTCAATGCCACTTTGTAAAAAAAATTGATCCCTTAAATGCTATCGCCAATTTGTGATGCCGCAAATCCAACGTAAACGTGACTTGCCGGAAATTCAACATGGCAATATTTCAGCAAAATGCCTTAAAGCCTTCACTAAACCCTAATTCAGAATTGGACACAAATATAGCCAATTTCCCCCTCTTCTTCAAACCCTAATTCAGATCGGGCATTTGGGGGCGAAATTAAGAGCCGAAACTTGCAATGGAGAAGAGCAGGACAACCCACAAGAACGCGTCGTCTAACACATGTTTGCCCCAAATTCAGACTTTTTTCAAACCCTAATCTAACAATCGAGTATTTGGGGACAAATTAATTTCTTCTTCAAACCCTAACCACCCCAGTCAAGGATTTGGGGCAAAATTAGTAACTGAAACTTGCAATGGAGGTCTGCTACTCTCTTTATTTGGTCGATGGGTCTGCTACTTCATTTGTGTGATTTTGTTTCGCCGGAATTGAAATTTCCCAGTGGAAGAGAACCTCCAACATTTTATTTTGCTCTGCCCAAGCTTGTTCAGTGAGCAGAGTAGAGAGACAAGGGACAAAGAAAGGATTAAAAAAAGAAAGAAATTTACACGAGCATGAGAGAAGATGTACCAAGAAAGAGTGAGATCTCCCTTCCAATAGCTAGAAGTTCGCTGGTTTATCTGCCACAAGGCGAGACAGAGGAGGGAGAGCAAACTAGAGAGGATAAGCTTTAACGTGAAACGGGGCCGTTTTGTACAGAAGGGCCGGCCATTGTCCACGTTGGACTTCTTTTTTTTTTTTTTTATAGAAAAGCCGCATGAATTAAAATTTTATAAAAAAAATCGCGTAGGACAAATCGCCGGAATTTATTGCTAGGGGCACTTAAGTGATCATTTTTTTACCGATGCGACATTCAAGCGACCGCTCGAAAAATTTCGGCACTGAAATAATCGCTGTACCCAAATTATAGCAGTTTTATTATCATTTTCTCCTTTTAGTCACTAGTGACTTGCTATTTATTAGTTTGAAATTTTGGATTGGTCTTTATTTCTTTGAAAACTGTCTAAGAGCATCATTTGAGGGTGAGATGAATCACAAATGTTAAAACTTGTCACAAAAATGTAATTGAGTCATAAAACATTCAAAAAGTGCAATTTAGTCTTAAAACTTATCAAATTAGTGTAATAAAGTTCTTATGTTTACTCCGTCTAACTTGCCTAACGGAAAATGCTGACGTAACTTTTTTTTATTTATTATTTTCTTTTTCCTACAGGACGCTGACGTGGCTAAAACATGAAGTATAAGGCTAAAACTACGTTGTTTTGTTCCAAACCTGATTTTTTTAATACAAATTTCATTTTTATTATAATGAAGAATAAGCTAACTTAAAAAAAACACAAAAAATAAACAATAAAAGATAACGGAAGGACTTGATTGTACCAATTTAAAAAAAATTAGGATTTAATTGTATTTTTTGAAAGTTTGAGAACTCAATTGCACTTTCGTAACAAATTTTAGAACTTTCAGGAAACTTCACCCAAAAATAAATAAAATAAACTAGTGAGGAAGTAGCCACCCAATGAGTGAGCTCCCCACGGTGCATTCGCAGGAAAATTAAGGCTTTGTTTATTTCATGAAAAATGAATGATTTGGAAAACATTCTTCCTAAAAACGATCGCTTGTATCGTTTACAAAAATGAATGAACAAAAAAATTACTTCTATTTTCCACAAAAATATTTAGACATAAGTTGATGTCAATCATGAAAATATTTCTCATTGATAAATTATTCCAAGCGATACAAAAAATCATTTTTAGGAAAATATTTTTTAAATTATTTATTTTTCGAGAAATAAACGGAACGTCAAAAATCAAAAGGTCTTGAGAAAAACTGAGAATCCATAACAAAGATGTTGGGAAAGGGACAATAGAAAATCTTCCCACTTCCAATGAAAGTTGCCATCAAGATTGGGTCGATTTGGAAATTCTAATTCTTTGTTCAAAGCACTTCTTCTTTCTTTGGGTTCTCTTTCTTGGGCTTGGTCTTGATACGGGTCGACAATAAAATTTAGGAATATTGACTAGACAGGAACATCCCTGAACTTTCTTAGTGAGGGAAAGATGGAAGATTGATTACATAATCTGAGGGTCAAGAAAAACACTACAGCAAGTTTACAATCAGAGCCCCTAGAAAGAGTATTAACATAACCCCCTACCTAAATCACAAGAAAGCTAATTTTGAATCATAGTGTACTGCATTAGGAGTCTGAAAATCTTCCCTTCCTTTAGCAGCTTTGAGCACGGGAACTCATAAGGTTCATGTTCGAATTCAGAGGATCGACACTTTCGTAAATTTCCGTGTCATTTGGTTGCTTACCTTGTTTGTACACCAAATGCGCCCCACAGCTTCTTAGAGTCCCCTCCAATGCCCGGAACAGTACAGTAAATCGACTGCAATGACTCAGCAATTTTGCGTCCAATCCCCACATCATTCGCCGGGGAACGTATAAAAGCCATATATGGTCAGACTCCAACGAGGAAAAACAATCTACACAACCATAAGTTTCTTGCTTGTTGACAAACAACTGGATCTCGCATGAAATACTGGCTTCCTTCCGATTAGCTGAACCGACAATAGCACAAAAGGCCAAGCCTGCTATGTCACGGTATGATTCTGAAAATACAGGAAACCTTATGAGTCCTCTCGTGCTTTGATGGGCGAACCACTTTGGGATCTTGCTTCCTGGATAAAAAATGTCAACCCGAGTCTCTCCAAGCAATCCCTGCCATGCCAAACATTTACACTTGAGACACAAACACGTGCACATACAGAGAGAGAGAGAGAGAGAGAGAGACCTCAATTGAAAGCATATTGCAATTGCTGGAGCATTGATCCTGAATCAGCTTCTGACAGCTAGAGAAGTCAATTCGTCTGAGCCAAGGTGATTCATCTGGATTATATCGTAACACGTCTGATAAGTCCGCACATGTTTCTAGCGATTCACAGCCTTTTGCATGTAAAAATGTTATGTTTGGCGGGAGAGCTAGAATCTCTCGAAGCTGCTTGCAGTGTGTCAAACAAAGCTGCTGCAACTTAGTAAATTGACTGATGCAGGTGGGAAGGCTGACAAATTTGTTCTCTGACAGATCTAAAATTGTCAACGAGGAGATGCAATGAAGATTTTTCAAGAAACCAAGCTCTGATAAGCTGCATCTTTGCATATTCAAGTTGATAACGCTTGGAAGGGCTAACGGGAGAGAGACATTGGTGCAATCACTTGATTCACACAAACATTCCGGGAACTTGTTAAGTTGTGAGCAACCATCAACAAAAATACGCTCAAGATGCTGCAGTGTATAGATGCTACAAGGAAGGTTTTTAAGGTCCGCACAGTCTCTTAAATACAACTCTTTTAGTTCGACGAGATTCGCAAAAGAAGAGGGTAGTTCTTCAATGGCAGTCTCATGAAGCGCAAGTGTTTTCAGACGTTTCACTGGTACAAGAATATCTGGAAACCTCGAAAGCTTTGAGCAATCTCTAAGAATCAAACTTTCAAGAGATCTTGACTTCATAATGCTGGGGAAACAGCTAAGATTGCAGCAGTTCAAAAAGTTCAAATATACGAGCTTGTCAAGACGCCCAAGAGACTGATGAACCTCAACAAGATTGGAGCACTCTTGGAGATCCAAACTCTCAAGATTTGGCAGTGACGATACATCGGGAATTTCACTCAGCAATGTACAGTGGCTGAAATTAACAGACCTCAAATTTCTAAAAAGCTGCACAGTAAATAATGATATGTATAAGTAGTTTTCTCAAGATCTTCACAGTTTAATTTTTCATCTTGACAGAAGAGAATATTGCAAGTACGTACCTCGAATTCCTTCCCCAATATGCGGATGCTGCTTTTACTCAGGTCTAGGCCTACAAGTCTCCTGTCTAGGCCTGTATTGAATGGCTCCGATGGTGGAGAGTAATCGGGCCATTCCAGCCATCTTAATTGAGCGGGAAAGTTTATGGGAACACCTGAATGGTATACATTGCGAGCTGAGAAAATTCTGAGCCTTTTCATGTTTCTGAAGGCTCGAGCACTAAAGTGTACTTCTTCAGGAGCAGCCAACTTGAGCATTATTGCTTCCACTTTATTAGTTCCCTGGCAGCACATATATGAGTAGACGATTTAAGTGCAAAGGTGTATAGGTTATGCAACGACTTAACTAGTAACAAATAAGATTTGGTGTGCTTCGGGTGCCTTTTGTTCTTAGCTTTCAGAATTTGCTTCCACTTCAGCATTTGACACATGAGTTTTATAAACACCTCAAATAATAAAAAAAACAAAATATTTAAGTTCCTGCAGATTTTTTAATAATTTACTTTCTGGGGAGAGGTGAATAGTAAAAACCTTACATCTCAGGGTGGGATATGGAAAAACTGATTGTTATGGGACCATCATACTTAGCAGAAAAATATTCACACGCTTTTTTTAGTACAAGGCCAAAAGTACTTTGGAAGAGGCTTTAACCCTACCAAACAGGCATACATATTGTCAAAAAACAAAAGATCATGATTCAGCTTATTACCGTGCCTTCTGTTAGAACATGAAGCACATCCTCATAGAACCACAATCTGCTGCGCTCCCCTGGCTCTTTGCGAGATTCCTTCCGAACAATTTCTCTTCCCATTTCTTGAATCATATCATCCATCTCCAGCTTCCCATACTCAATAGTGATGAGCGACTTTTCTATAAGAACATCAATTCCGATATCCGGGTAGAGATCACAGCTCTCCAAAATTTTTCTCACATAACTTATACTCTCTCCCTTGACAAAACATGCGATGTCAAGAAAAATATCCTTCTCACAGTCATCTAGACTGTCAAAGCTTATTTTCAGCACATCGAAGATTTCTCCATTGAAAACACTCTTCAATTTATCTAATGTGTCTTTCCATTGAAATAATTTTCTATCTTTAAGAGAAGAACCCAAAACTTTAATAGCTAAAGGAAGTCCTTTGGTGTAATCCACTATGCTGTATGAAAGCTCTTCATAATCTGGAAGGGGAGAAAAATCCTTGAAAACAATTGACTTGAAGAGCATACGAGCCTTTGAACGATCTAATGGTCGAACCTTGTATATACTGTCTACGCCATGACGAGCCAGTAAACGTTCATCTCTAGTCGTTATGATGATTCTACTCCCACAACCAAACCAATCACGTCCTCCAACTAGGTTTTTCAATTCCTCCAACAGCTTCACATCGTCGATGACAATGAGGACCTTTTTTTTGCAAAGTCTACTCTTTATCATGCTCACACCTCTGTGAACATTGCCAAGCTTCAGAGCATCATCCCACATTACCTGAGAAACAAGTGTCTCTTGAAGCTGAAGTAGGCCGTCTGCGGATTTCTCGCAAGTTTCTCTAACATTGAAAAGAAAGCTGCGACACTCAAATTTGTGCGAAAAAGCATTGTAAGTAGCTTTGGCGATAGTCGTCTTCCCTATTCCTCCAAGTCCGCAAATTCCGACCATGCGGACCTCATTTGATTCCATGTCTAGCAAAGTATGCATATGGGACACATGCGAATCCATGGCAACCAGGTTCTCAGGGACAGGTAACTGATTGCGATTCAGCTCGGCCCATATACTCTTGACAATGCTGTGAATGACGTCAGACTCGCGCCTGATAGATTCAAAGCATAAAGGCAATTGAGAATACTTAAGGAGATTCAAAGAGATTTAATATAGTGAGTGCTAAGTTGATCTCCAATAAGATCAAGCTGCTGTCAATATCTCAAATACTATAGACCAGATTAATTTCAGTTTCCAGCAATTAATCAGATACCTAAAAAACGAAGGTACAGGAATCAACTTTCTGGATACCTAATTAATCAGATAAAAACTCAGTCAGCCTTAAGTTCAATCACGAACAGATCACTACTAAGACAACGAAAAAAATTCCCTCACTTTTCCTTTTCCCCCAACTAGCGTGAATTGATGTCGTGTCCTTTTATGCATAAGCACTACCATGAATTTCCGTAGTCAACAGCTAGAACAGTAATTTTTGCGAAAAACAAGCGGTACGCAAACTCAGAAAGGAGTAAATGATGGATAGGCTTACTCGTCAACCAAATGCCAGCCTGAGATGTTAGCTGCTTTGGTCAGTGCTTCTCTCCACCTCTCCACCTTCTCCGAATCGCCGCCCTTCGACTTCAACCTCTCCTCGTGCTTGATCAGGGCTTGCCCGTACCTCCCCCTCTGCCTCCTCACGTCCGACGGATCCACCTTGTAGAACACCGGCCACACGATCTGCCTCATCGTATCCATGCACTCCACGATCCTCACCAGCTCGTCCAAGCACCAGCCAGAGGACGCGTAGTCCTCCGAGAACACGACGATCGAGATCCCCGACTCCCCGATGGCTCTGAGGATCGCCGGCCCGATCTCCTCGCCCTTCCGGAGCTCCTCGTCGTCCATGAACGCGGCGATCCCTCGCTGGTGCAGCGCCGCGTGGAGGTGGCTGACGAAGCCGTTGCGGGTGTCCTCGCCACGGAAGCTCAGGAACACGTCGTATCTGTATGGACAGCTGGACTCCCCGACGGCTCCGGAAATCGCCGGCGTGATCTCCTCGGCCGACGCGGCGATCGATCCATGGCCCTCGTCAAACGAGCTCAGTGACACTTCGTTGTCGTCTGGATAGTCCCAAGGCATCCGGCTCCTGGAGTTCAGTCTCCAGCGAACGGAGGCCTTTGTGGGACGGTCGGCCTTAATGCAGAAAGTTCGGGCGAGACGGCCGGCAATCCTGCGGAGAGTTCGGGCGAGACAGTCGGCCATCTCTAAATGGAATGTATCAGTGTAGGAGACGAGCCAACGACTAAGGATTTCCTTTATGTGCCCAGAGCAAGGAATTGATCACAAAACGCACTCTTAGGCGGAGTCTTTGAAGTGTAATATTTTTCACTTAGGTCAAAAGAGGCCCAAAAATACAGAAATAGAAAAAAAGGAAAGGAAGAGATATTTTAAGGGAAAAGTGGACGACTATAGGTGCGCATGACAATCATTCTGTGCCCGAGAACTATTTCTACTCAGAAATAATTCTTTTTGATTCTGTGCCCGGAAACAATTTCTGAGCATTTGAAGGCGTTTGGTAACTATACAAAATTTCTATTCCTAAGATAGAAAAGAACAGAAATACGTTTGGTAACTACACAAAATTTTATTTTATTAATAATATTTTAAATTGTTTAATATTTTTTTTCTTTTTTTTTTCTTTCTACCCTTCCCTTCTTTGGCTATGGCCGGCGTCGCCGCGCGGCGACCGGCCACGAGCCGTGGCGTCACGGCCCTCGCCGCCCCGCCGCCTCGCTTCACCGCCGGCCTCGCCCCGCATCAGCGACGCGACGGCGAGGTCGATTTCGGCCAGGTGGGTCGCGACAGGCGAGGCCGACTCACCGTGGGTCGCGACGGCGAGGCTCGGCCTTGCCCAGATCGGGCGAGGCCGAGCCTCGCCGTCGCGACCCACCTGCCGGCCGACCTTGCCGGGCAAGCCGCGACGGCGAGGCTCGGCCTCGCCCGATCTGGGCATGGCCGACCTCGCCATGATCGACGGCGAGCCGTCTCGCCCAAGCGGCGAGGGTCCAGCCCTCACCCTCACCCGCGAGAGCCGTGACGCCCTCGTAGGCCCTGGGCTATGGCCGGTCGCCGGCGACCGGTAGACCTGTTAAACGGGTGGGTTGGGTCGGGTTTGGGTCGGGTCATAAATGGTCCTATCCAAATTGACCCATTAACCCGTTTATAACCCATTTATTCATAGTATAAATATCTCGACCCATACACAACCCGACCCATACCCAACACATACCCGACCCGACCCATATTACTAAAACACTTTTATATTTTACCTAATCTAGGAATACTTGTTTCTTATGATTTTTTTTTAAATTATAATGCTAAAACATTTTATGCAATACAAAGTTAATGAAAAAATTTTATAATTTTTTTTAAAATTGAGGTTCTGTTTGTTTTACGAAAAATGCGACATTTCTAGAAAATATTTTCCATAAAGTCATTATCCAAGAAAATAAAAAAAAAATTAATATTTTTTTATTTTTTAAATCGAATTTTTATTTATTTATTTATTTTTAATTTTTTCTTTTTCCTTTATTTTTGGCCGATCACCGGCCGCCGTGGCCGGCGACCGACCACAAGCGAGGACGAGCTCGCCGGAGGCCGGCGAAACTCGTTCTCGCCAATCTGGCGAGGCTCCAGCCTCACCGATCTGGCGAGACTTGAGCTCACCGGACTCGGGCAACTTTTTTTTACTTCTTGTTTCTCTTCTAAAACTGTTTCTGAGCACAAATTTTTGTAAAAATGTGCCCGGGAACAAAAAGTTTACCAAACGCATTTCTGCTCTCAAATTATTTCTAGAAACAAAAGAACAGAAATTTTCACTGTTTGACACGTTACCAAACGGGCCCTATGAGGCCGAGAGCAGCGCACGGTAGGAACGAGGAAAAGAGAAAGAAAAAGAGGAGCAAAGGGAAAGCAAGGAAAGGAAGGAAAAAGAGGAAGAAGGGGGTTTCGTGTATACCCCCACCAAGTCTTTGTCAAGTCAGATCGACAAGGTATGGCAATGTCCGGTAAGAGTTCAGGCCCTTCATCCGCTTAATAAGAATAATTTTTGAAATTACAACACAATTTCAAAATTATGTAAAATTTGAACTGCGCGGTTCGATTTTTGAATTATTAAGCTAAGAGATTTAATGAATATGGTAGATAAGTCTACTGTGAGTCATGTGGTTTGACGGAAATCGATTTGGAATAACGGTTTAATCGGAGCAAAATTCTAAAGTTTCGTACTCAAGCTCCACATTGCGGGTTGCTTTGAATATCTCTTTTGGATGAGAGTGTTGTTAGTGCGTAGGAATCATTTCGTTAGCGAGTAAGCATGGTTTGGCCAATTCGTAATTGAGGTAGATTTTGAGGTTTCTTACTTATTTGATAGGATTATGAGTTCGATGATCCGAGTAACCTTCAGTGTTTGGTTTTTGGTCATTTCAGGTGCATGGTGCTATCTTTTCTACGAATCTGTAAACTCATGTCTTGAAAATGATAGAGATTCGATATATTATGAGTTATGAAATAGCATATTTGTTGCAAAAAATTTGAATTGGGCATTTACTACTTTTCAGTTATTTGTAAATGGTTTGGGCAACATTTTATGAAAGATGTTTTGAAAGGTTATACATATTTATTTGTGAATCTGGTGTACGAAATGAATTCCGAAATGGTTTGAGATGTCTTGTGAAATACATTCTATTTGATAAATTGAGTTGTGAAAGGAATTACAAAAAGGTTATATGTATTGATTTGTGAAATGCTTCATGAAATGTATTTTACTTGATAAATGGAATTAAGGAAGATTACATGATTCAATTTGTGATTTGCTTGATCTGCTTAGAAGAGATATGCGGAAATCACTGAGTTGTGGTTGCTCACCCATTCATTCGAATCTTTTTCAGGTTCTTCATCTAGCGATGAATAGTACGAGAGCGATATCGATAGGAAACTTTTGGTAGTTGAATTGTGTGTATGAATATAGATAGTTGGGTATATCTGAAATTGTAGCTAATGAGGTTTAGTTTCTTAATTTGGGAAATAATATATATTGTTAATGGATTTTAGAACTCTCGTCTCGTAACCAGATAATCTATCTTAAGATCCTTAATATGGTTTCGTATGGTTTCAATGGACTTATATTCGTGTAATCTTTGTTCACTTATCATTTTAAGTTTTTGAATTGGATTTTTTTAATACGGTATTAGAGTCAAATTCTGCCTCAAATTATTTCATTTGTAATGAGTACCCATTGCTTGTCCGTGGAGTTTTAATGCACACTTTATTTAGGAAAAATGATATTAGAAGTGACATAACTTTCGTACAATGTTCAATTTCAATGAATCACTTCAGTGCCACTTTGCAAAAAAAAAAAAGCGATCTCTTAAGTGCTATCGCCAATTTGTGATACCGTAAATGCAACGTAGACGTGACTTGCCGGAAATTCGATGTGGCAATATTTCAGCAAAAATGCCTTAAAGCCTTCACTAAACCCTAATTCAGAATTGGAGACAAATACAGCCAATTTCCCCCTCTTCTTCAAACCCTAATTCAGCTCGCCTCACCGGAGCTGGGCCCTCGCCGGCGAGCCTCCCCCCTGGCCGGACAGGCCAGGGGGGAGAAGGAAAAGAAAAAAAAATTCGAAAATAATAATAAAAATTATTAAAATATTGCCACGTGGACACCGGCCGGCGCCACGTCAGCCGACCGGCGGCCACGTCAGCGCCGGCCGGCCAAAAGGACTGAATTGGCTGGTTTGCAAAAGGTTTAGGACTGAATTGGCCAAATTGAAAGGTTTAGGACTGAATTGGCACAAATGCAATAGGTTGAGGACTGAATTGGTAATTTTCCCGAGAATAAGCTTTAACGTGAAACAGGGCCGTTTTGTACAGAAGGGCTGGCCATTGTCCACGTTGGACTTCCTTTTTTAAAAAAAAAAAAAAAGCCGCAGGAATTAAAATTTTATAAAAAAAATCAAGTAGACAAATCGCCGGAATTTGTTGCTAGAGATACTTAAGTGATCATTTTTTTATCGATGCGACATTCAAGTGACCGCTCGAAAAATTTCGGCACTGAAATAATCGCTGTACCCAAATTATAGCAGTTTTATTATCTTTTTCTCCTTTTATTTACTAGTGACTTGCTATTTATTAGTTTGAAATTTTGGATTGGTCTTTATTTCTTTGAAAACTGTCTAAGAGCATCATTTGAGGGTGAGATGAATCACAAATGTTAAAACTTGTCACAAAAATGTAATTGAGTTATAAAACATTCAAAACGTGTAATCAAATCTTAAAACTTATCAAATTAGTGTAATAAAGTTCTTCTGTTTACTCCGTCCAACTTGCCTAACGGAAAATACTGACGTAGCTTTTATTTATTTATTTTTTTCTCTTTCCTACATGACGTTGACGTGGCTAAAACATGAAATATAAGGCTAAAACGACGTTATTTTGTTCCAAACATGATTTTTTTAATACAAATTTCATTTTAATTATAATGAACAATAAGCTAATTTTAAAAAACACAAAAAAATAAACAACAAAAGATAACGGAAGGACTTAATTGTACCAATTTAAAAAGTTTTAGGACTTAATTATACTTTTTGAAAATTTGAGAACTTAATTGCACTTTCGTAATAAATTTTAGAACTTTCAGGAAATTTCTCCCAAAAATAAATAAAATAAACTAGTGAGCAAGTGGCCACCCAATGAGTGAGCTCCCCATGGTGCATTTGCACGAAAATTAAGGCTTTATTTATTTCATAAAAAATGAATGATTTAGAAAACATTCTTCCTAAAAATAATCGCTTGTATCGTTTACAAAAATAAATGAATAAAAAAATTATTTCTATTTTCCACAAAAATGTTTAGACATAAGTTGATGTCGATCATGAAAATATTTCTCATTGATAAATTATTCCAAGAGATACAAAAAATCATTTTTAGGAAAATATTTTTTAAATTATTTATTTTTCGCGAAACAAACGAAGCGTCAAAAATCAAAAGGTCTTGAGGAAAACTGAGAATCCATAACTAAGATGTTGGGAAAGGGACGATAGAAAATCTTCCCACTTCCAATGAAAGTTGCCAACAAGATTGGGCCGATTTGGAAATTCTAGTTCTTTGTTCAAAGCACTTCTTCTTTCTTGGGGTTCTCTTTCTTGGGCTTGGTCTTGATACGGGTCGACAATAAATTTTAGGAATATTGACTAGACAGGAACATCCCTGAACTTTCTTAGTGAGGGAAAGATGGAAGATTGATTACATAATCTGAGGGTCAAGAAAAACACTACAGCCAGTTTACAATCAGAGCCCCTAGAAAGAGTATTAACATAACCCCCTACCTAAATCACAAGAAAGCTAATTTTGAATCATAGTGTACTGCATTAGGAGTCTGAAAATCTTCCCTTCCTTTAGCAGCTTTGAGCACGGGAACTCATAAGGTTCATGTTCGAATTCAGAGGATCGACACTTTCGTAAATTTCCGTGTCATTTGGTTGCTTACCATGTTTGTACACCAAATGCGCCCCACAGCTTCTTAGAGTCCCCTCCGATGCCTGGAACAGTACAGTAAATTGACTGCAATGACTCGGCGATTTTGCTTCCAATCCCCACATCGTTTGCCGGGGAACGTATAAAAGCCATATATGGTCAGACTCCAACGAGGAAAAACAATCTACACAACCATAAGTTTCTTGCTTGTTGACAAACAACTGGATCTCGCATGAAATACTGGCTTCCTTCCGATTAGCTGAACCGACAATAGCACAAAAGGCCAAGCCTGCTATGTCACGGTATGATTATGAAAATACAGGAAACCTTATGAGTCCTCTCGTGCTTTGATGGGCGAACCACTTTGGGATCTTGCTTCCTGGATAAAAAATGTCAACCCGAGTCTCTCCAAGCAATCCCTGCCATGCCAAACATTTACACTTGAGACACAAACACGTGCACATAGAGAGAGAGAGAGAGAGAGAGAGAGAGAGAGAGAGAGACCTCAATTGAAAGCATATTGCAATTGCTGGAGCATTGATCCTGAATCAGCTTCTGACAGCTAGAGAAGTCAATTCGTCTGAGCCAAGGTGATTCATCTGGATTATATAGTAACACGTCTGATAAGTCCGCACATGTTTCCAGCGATTCACAACCTTTTGCATGTAAAAATGTTATGTTTGGCGGGAGAGCTAGAATCTCTCGAAGCTGCTTGCAGTGCGTCAAATAAAGCTGCTGCAACTTAGTAAATTGACTCATGCAGGTAGGAAGGCTGACAAATTTGTTCTCCGACAGATCTAAAATTGTCAACGAGGACATGCAATGAAGATTTTTCAAGAAACTAAGTTCTGATAAGCTGCATCTTTGCATTTTCAAGTTGATAACGCTCGGAAGGGCTAACGGGAGCGAGACATTGGTGCAATCACTTGATTCACACAAACATTCCGGGAACTTGCTAAGTTGTGAGCAACCATCAACAAAAATACGATCAAGTTGCTGCAGTGTATAGATGCTACAAGGAAGGTTTTTAAGGTCAGTGCAGTCTGATAGATACAACTCTTTCAGTTCGATGAGATTAGCGACAGAGGAGGGTAGTTCTTCGATGGCAGTCTCATAAAGCACAAGTTCTTTGAGACGTTTCACTTGTACAAGCATATCTGGAAACCTTGAAAGCTTTATGCAACCTCTAATAATCAGATTTTCAAGAGATCTTGAATTCAGACGGCTTGGGAAACAGCTAAGATTGCAGCAGTTCAAAAAGTTCAAATGTACGACCTTTTCAAGACGCCCAAGAGACTGATGAACCTCAACAAGATTGGTGCACTCTCGGAGATCCAAACTCTCAAGATTTGGCAGAGATGATACATCGGGAATTTCTCTCAGCAATGTACAGTGACTGAAATTAACAAACCTCAAATTTCTAAAAAGCTGCACAGTAAATGGATAACACATATAAGTAGTTTTTTCAATATCTTCACAGTTTTATCTATTACCTTGACAGAAGAGAATATTGCAAGTACATACCATAAAACACTTATGAGTCCCCTCCGATGCCTGGAACAGTACAGTAAATTGACTGCAATGACTCAGCGATTTTGCTTCCAATCCCCACATCGTTTGCCGGGGAACGTATAAAAGCCATATATGGTCAGACTCCAACGAGGAAAAACAATCTACACAACCATAAGTTTCTTGCTTGTTGACAAACAACTGGATCTCGCATGAAATACTGGCTTCCTTCCGATTAGCTGAACCGACAATAGCACAAAAGGCCAAGCCTGCTATGTCACGGTATGATTCTGAAAATACAGGAAACCTTATGAGTCCTCTCGTGCTTTGATGGGCGAACCACTTTGGGATCTTGCTTCCTGGATAAAAAATGTCAACCCGAGTCTCTCCAAGCAATCCCTGCCATGCCAAACATTTACACTTGAGACACAAACACGTGCACATAGAGAGAGAGAGAGAGAGAGAGAGAGAGCTCAATTGAAAGCATATTGCAATTGCTGGAGCATTGATCCTGAATCAGCTTCTGACAGCTAGAGAAGTCAATTCGTCTGAGCCAAGGTGATTCATCTGGATTATATAGTAACACGTCTGATAAGTCCGCACATGTTTCCAGCGATTCACAACCTTTTGCATGTAAAAATGTTATGTTTGGCGGGAGAGCTAGAATCTCTCGAAGCTGCTTGCAGTGCATCAAATAAAGCTGCTGCAACTTAGTAAATTGACTCATGCAGGTAGGAAGGCTGACAAATTTGTTCTCCGACAGATCTAAAATTGTCAACGAGGACATGCAATGAAGATTTTTCAAGAAACTAAGTTCTGATAAGCTGCATCTTTGCATTTTCAAGTTGATAACGCTCGGAAGGGCTAACGGGAGCGAGACATTGGTGCAATCACTTGATTCACACAAACATTCCGGGAACTTGCTAAGTTGTGAGCAACCATCAACAAAAATACGATCAAGTTGCTGCAGTGTATAGATGCTACAAGGAAGGTTTTTAAGGTCAGTGCAGTCTGATAGATACAACTCTTTCAGTTCGACGAGATTCACAAAAGAAGAGGGTAGTTCTTCGATGGCAGTCTCATGAAGCACAAGTGTTTTCAGACGTTTCACTGGTACAAGAATATCTGGAAACCTTGAAAGCTTTGAGCAACCTCTAAGAATCAGACTTTCAAGAGATCTTGACTTCAGACTGCTGGGAAACAGCTAAGATTGCAGCAGTTCAAAAAGTTCAAATATACGAGCTTGTCAAGACGACCAAGAGACTGATGAACCTCAACAAGATTGGAGCACTCTTGGAGATCCAGACTCTCAAGATTTGGCAATGACGATACATCGGGAATTTCACTCAGCAATGTACAGTGGCTGAAATTAACAGACCTCAAATTTCTAAATAGCTGCACAGTAAATAATGATACGCATAAGTAGTTTTTCCAAGATCTTCTCAGTTTAATTTTTCATCTTCACAGAAGAGAATATTGCAAGTACATACCTCGAATTCCTTCCCCAATATGCGGATGCTGCTTTTACTCAGGTCTAGTCGTACAAGTCTCCTGTATAGGCCTCTATTGAATGGCCCCGATGGTGGAGAGTAATCGGGCCATTCCAGCCATCTTAATTGAGCGGGAAAGTACATGGGATGACCTGAATTGTATACATTGCGAACTGAGAAAATTCTGAGCCTTCTCATGTTTCTGAAGGCTAGAGCACTAAATTTTACTTCTTCACGTGCAGCCAACTTGAGCATTATTGCTTCCACTTTATTAGTTCCCTGGCAGCACATATATGAGTAGACAATTTAAGTGCAAAGGTGTATAGGTTATGCAAGGACTTAACTAGTAACAAATAAGATTTGGTGTGCTTCAGGTGCCTTTTGTTCTTAGCTTTCAGAATTTGCTTCCACTTCAGGATTTGACACATGAGTTTTATAAACACCTCAAATAATAAAAAAAAACAAAATATTTAAGTTCCTGCAGATATTTTAATAATTTACTTTCTGGGGAGAGGTGAATAGTACAAACCTTACATCTCAGGGTGGGATATGGAAAAAGTCATTCTTATGAGACCATCAGGCCATTATATTACTTAAAAGAAAAATATTCACACACTGTTTTTAGTAGAAGGCTGAAAGTACTTTGGAAGAGGCTTTAACCCAACCAATCAGGCATTTATATTGTAAAAAACAAAAGATCATGATTCAATTTATTACCGTGCCTTCTGTTAGAACATGAAGCACATCCTCATAGGACCACAATCTGCTGCGCTTCCCAGGCTCTTTGGGAGATTCCCTACGAACAATTTCTCTTCCCATTTCTTGAATCATATCATGCATCTCCAGCTTGCCATACTCAATGGTGACGAGCGACTTATCTATAAGAACAGCAAATCCACTATCTGGGTAGAGATCACAGCTCTCCAAGATTTTTCTCACATAACTTATACTCTCTCCCTTGAAGAAACATGCGATGTCAAGAAAAATGTCCTTCTCATAATCATCTAGACCATCAAAGCTCATTCTCAGAACACTGAAGATTTCTCCATTGAAAACTTTCTTCAATTTATCTAATCCGCTTTTCCATTCAAGTAAGCTTCTACCTCGAAGAAAAGAACCCAAAATTCTAATAGCTAATGGAAGTCCTTTGGTGTAATAAACTACACTATATGAAAGCTCTTCATAATCTGGAGGAGGAGAAAATTTCTGAAAAACAATTGAACTGAAGAGCATACGAGCCGTTGAATAATCTAATGGTTGAACCTTGTAAATACTTGCTACACCATGAGCAGCCAGTAAATGCTCATCTCTAGTTGTTATGATGATTCTACTTCCACAACCAAACCAATCAAGTCCTCCAACTAGTGTTTCCAATTGGATCAACTGGTTCACATCGTCCAGGACAATGAGGACCTTTTTTTTTGCAAAGTCTACTCTTTGTCATGCTCATACCCCTGTGGACATTGCCAAGCTTCAGACCATCATCCCACATTACCTCAGAAATAAGTGCCTCTTGAAGATGAAGTAGGCCACCGCCTGCGAATTTCTCGTAAGTTTCTCTAACATTGGGAAGAAAGCCGCAACACTCAAATTTGTCTGCAAAAGCATTGTAAGTAGCTTTGGCGATAGTCGTCTTCCCTATTCCTCCAAATCCGCAAATTCCGACCATGCGAACTTCATTCGATTCCATGTCTAGCAGAGTACGCATACGGTCCACATGCGAGTCCATGGCAACCACGTTTTCAGGAACATGTAACTGCTTGCGATTCAGCTGAGCCCATACTCGTTCGACAATGCTCTGAATGACATTAGACTCGCGCCTGGTAGATTCAAAGACATTTGATACAAGGGGTCAATATCTCAAGCACTATAGACCAGATTAAATTCAGTTCCTAGCAATTGACATCTAAAACAGAAATGGGCTTGTAGAGGGACGTGGTCCACCTGCATGTTTACATACTCAACGCATGACTTGCTTGTCATAAAAATCAATTAGCTTGAATTGATCTCCTTCCCATTTTATGCATAAGGATTACCATGAATCTATTGCCAACAGTAAGCATACTCAGAAAGGAGTGAATGATAGATAGGCTTACTCGTCAACCAAATGCCAGCCAGAGAGGTTAGCTGCTTCAGTCAGTGCTTCTCTCCACCTCTCCACCTTCTCCGAATCGCCGCCCTTCGACTTCAACCTCTCCTCGTGTTTGATCAGGGCTTGCCCGTACCTCCCCCTCTGCCTCCTCACCTCCGACGGATCCACCTTGTAGAACACCGGCCACACGATCTGCCCCATCGGATCCCCGCACTCCACGATCCTCACCAGCTCGTCCAAGCACCAGCCAGAGGACGCGTAGTCCTCCGAGAACACGACGATGGAGATCCTCGACTCCCCGATGGCTCCGAGGATCGCCGGCGCGATCTCCTCGCCCTTCCGGAGCTCCTCGTCGTCCATGAACGCGGCGATCCCTCGCTGGTCCAGCGCCGCGTAGAGGTGGCCGGTGAAGCCGCTGCGCGTGTCCTCGCCGCGGAAGCTCAGGAACACGTCGTATCGGTACGGAGGGCTGAGCTTCCCCCGAGAACCCCGCCTCGTCTCCTCGGCCTCCCGGAGCGTTTCCTCTTCCATGAACTCGGCGCTGGACCTCAGCAACACTCTGTTTCTATCTGGATGGCCGAAGTCCCAAGGTATCGGGCGAGCGGCGCTGCTCCGCCGACGTTCTCCTTCCATCTCCAGAACAGCAACCTGACTGGGAATTGCCTCTGGCCTGTGGGACTCTGAAACCAGGACTGAGGCCCCGTTTCGTTCAGCATTCCCAATGCTCATTTGGCCTCTAAAGTCCCTTGGCCAAATGCAAATGGCGTTTGGCAATTTTTTTTACTCACTTTTGGGAAATGCAATTGCATTTGGAATGCTCCCCAAGGGACCTTTGGCCAATGCACCTCTGAAGGTGCTTTGGGAAGTTGCATTTTCGGAATGCAACTTGCACTATTCATCGACACTGTTCATCTTTCATAAATCGAGGTCCGCGCCGCCGCCGCCGCCCGAGGGCTAGCCCGACTCGGCGACCACCGCCCGGGTCGTGCGACCCGCGATCGCCGCCTGGGTCGCTGGACTCTCGGCGTCGCTTGGGTCGCGCGACCTAAACGCTTCGCCCGGGTCGCGCGACCTGTGCGACCGCCCGAGGTCCCGGCGACCCAAAGGCATGGCCGCTGTGGTCGCGCGACTCCCCGTGGTGGTCGCCGGAGGGTCAGGCACTACCGCGGGACCGCCGCCCTGGGTCGCCGAACCCGGGCGGCCGCCCGGGTCGCGCGAGCTGTGTGACCGCTCGAGGTCCGGCGACCCAGGCGGTGGTCGCCGGCGACCAGATCTGGCCGGAGGCGGTGTAGCTCCACCGGAGCTTTTTAAAAATAAAATAAAATAGCAAAAGTCATTTAGCCCAAGTTGATTTTTTATAAAACACTTACCAAACGCTACTTGCATTTCGGAAAACCCCTTTAGCCCAAAGGTATTTGCATTCCCCCAAATGCATTCCCCCAAAGTCGAACCAAACGGACCCTGAACGTATTTGTTGGGTTACTGAGGAAAGCAACTTTGAAAACTGCATTAGAAAGCAAGAAATGCCGTTTGGTGTGAAAATACGTTCAAAAAGTGTTTGGGTGACCAAATTTAAGCATCTTCTTTTTTATTTCTTTTAATTGGTTTGAAATTAGAAAAAATAATGACCGCAACTTTTTAAGATTTTAATGCTGACGGCGTGGCCTTCGACCTCGTGGCCTTTGACGAGGGCTCAAGCCTCGGTGGGTGAGCGAGGCATGACCTTGCCGAATCTAGTGAGGTCATGCCTCTCCCGTGGCCGGCGAGAGCGAGCCTTGCTAGCGCAGCATGAGACCGCCCTCACAACCATTTGGCTACATAGGTCAGCCAATATCCACGTGAGCAATATTCTATCAAAATTAACTAAAAAAATTGAATTGTCATAAAGACAAAATGTTTATGACTGAATTGACACCAAAAAAAGATTTATGACTAAATTGGCACCAATGCAATAGGTTTATAATTTTTCTGACATTTTTCTCTAGGAAATTGCCAAGTTAGTTATTAGGTGAAATTGCCCCATCATCTTTTTGACATTTCGGCTTTTTAAGTTCATAGCATTTTCACGGGTTATGCTGAACTTTATACCTGGAGGATGATGGTGTTAACACTTGCTAATGAATAGTCATATATATTTAAGACAAACCTTGAGCTAATTGGTGTTACTCCGTGCACAAGACAATCACGATCACGTAACTCTGTAGAGGAAACAGAACCATTTCAAGGCTCTTTCGGTCGAAAGCGAAAAACATGTCTACATTGATCGATCACGCGAAGAAATAACATTGTGGTTTTCTAGCCGAATCAGGGGTTCCACTCTAAGGGGGTGTTTGGTTCAGCTTTGGAAAGGAGCTTTGAGCCTCGAAAGCCCCTTCCCAAAATGCTGGAGTGTTTGGTTCAGCATTTGACTTAGCATTGGCCAAATGCTAGCATTCCACGAATGCTACTGTTCACTCTCTTTTTTTTTTTTTTTTTTTAAGTTAGGGTTTGAAGCTGCTGTTCTTCTTCGGCGAGGGTGGCCGGCGAGGGAGAAGGGCCAGCGAGGTCGCCTGGGGTCGGGCGACCGCCCAGGCGACGCCGTCGCTGGGGTCGCTCGACCCAGGCCATCGCCGCCTGGGTCGCACGACCTCAGGCGATGGCCGCCTGGGTCGCGCGACCTCAGGCTGCCGTCCCTTGGGTCGCGCAACCAAGGCGCCGGCCGCCTGAGTCACGCGACTTAGGCGGCCGCTTGGATCCCGCGACCCTCGCCGAGGGTCGCCCGACCTTGGGCGACGGCCGCCGGCCCCATATCTGGCCCGCCGGTGGTCGCCCAACCTCGTGATACGCTGGCGCCAGATCTCGGCTCGCTGGGCCACGGCGTCGGCTCCGAAGAAAGGATAATAAGTTAGGTTTTTTTATTCCTAAAGTCCATTTGCAAAAAAAATTCACCAAACACTATATTTTGGCCAAAGTAGCTTTACAAAATATTTTTACCAAACATCGTTTACATTTTCCTAATGGGCTTTCGCCCAAAGGTATTTGCATTTTTCCAAATAGCATTTTCAAAGTTGAACCAAACATGTCCTAAATCAATTGTGCAGTACAGAGGAGATGGGAAACGTCTAGTCTGACTGCATTCATTCCCCGACAAATGCAACTCGAAACTCATTTCGACCGAAAAAGATGCAGCAAAAGGACAAAACAACAAAGACGCAGACTCTTTCACACCTCCGAACGAGGGGAACCGATGATCTGTTCCTTCATGACACCAAAGTACTCCTTGCTGAGCTTAGGGTCTAGCTTCATGGACTTCTCTCCGGGCTTCCATCCAGCCAGGCAAAGCTCGTCGGGGTTATCCTGCACGTACTGCAAGGCCTGCAGAAACGAAAAATTCACAATGGTGAAGATGAACCTACTAGAAACAGCACCACCTTGACATTCCCGACTGCTTTAATGGCAGTAACAATCTTTGTCTTGGTCCTCTAGTTGTCCTCTCCCAACCGCAGAGATTACTGCATGGACTTGCTTAATTGCGTTCAGTAGTAGACTCTCTTGATCGCATGTCTCCCTGAGAATCGAAAAGACCGAAAGCCTTGATAAGCAATCGACAAAGTCCACGATCATCGACAAGATTAGTCTACACAGCAAAGTGCAGCTACGTAGCTATAGCTGTCTCATAAACAGCTAAAGCACATGGCAGTTTCCGCAGCCCTAGCAAACCCAACTGCTTTCCTCAGATTAAACGAGAGTTGGTTCTGATACTGTAGTACCTAAGACCTTTGTTCGCTTATATTTGCCCAGATATTAAAGAAATTAAGACTTCCCTTCCCACATAACAATTCCCAACTTTCGTATAGTATGAGCGAGCAAAATTCGCCGGAGATTCATTACTCGAGCAGTAATATATTATCTGGAAGCTTCTTCAGTAGTCACTAGGTAGTCATACAGCAGCAACAATACAAGGTCATTGATAAGGTTATCATCATTATTGGCCTGAGCATGTCCTTAAAAAGTGCAAAATAAAACCAAGTCTTACAATTTCACGAGCCAGCTAAAGATGCTTCCTAACAAGCTATTAATAAAGGTTTCTTCCCAGATGTTTATCTCACAACTTCACGAGCACTAATACCTTTATTTTGGACCTTAGCATATTCTTAAAAGGATTTTATCTCGTTGTCCGAATGAATGTAAAACACAGAAGGAGGGACCTCGAGGATCATATAAACGGGATGGTAAAACACCTCTCGACGAGGGGAGGAGGGATCTCGGTCACCAAGATGTAAAACGCTCCGAGGGTATTCCCTTCACCCAGGGAAGACAAAGACATAGGGGAATTGGGGATAGGAGTGGGTACAAGCTATTAATAAAGATTTCTTCACGGATGTTTATCTCAAAACTTCACGAGCACTAATACCTTTATTTGCTTATGTTTGCCCAGAAATCAAAGAAGTTAAGACTCATCCCTTCCCACATAACAATTCCAATTTTGGTTCGATTTTACATAGATATTAAGTCATATCATGTAACACCAGCACTTACAAATTTACAAACTTTACTTAGAATTCCGATTTTGGTACGACTTGGAAAGTTCATTCAAAGCCCCCCACTGTGTATGTTGCATTGGCCCGCTAGGCCATCTAGGTTGTTTTTAGATTTAAAGTCAATTGCTTCCGCATATTTCTAGTCATTTCTCTTTGAGCTCGGTTCGTTATACTTATTGATTTTCGACTCTTTTGGTAGCTGATAATTTCAAATTATCCATGAAATGCTTATCTAGGTAATATAGACCAAATTTTCGATCTATATCGAATATAGACGATAGTTTAGAACGGACTAGTTACCTATACCCACAAAATGCGAAATATCAAAGTATAATGAAATCTATAAATCTCCATCTATGTCGTCGAATGGAGAAAAGAAAAACTGAAATTTCTGCTATTTTATTTTTCCTTTCAAACTGTCTATTAGTCGACCAAAAGAAAAAGAGCTGTCCGTTGGAAAATATTATACGAGCAAAAAAATGTATAATTTAACTGCCATCTAATTTTAAGAAAACTTTTTCAAATTCAAAAAGAGCGCCCAGCTCTTATTTTTATGTAGCTATTTTTTTTCCTTTTCCATTGTGAGCTATCATGAGTTATGACCAATAAGTTTATAGTTCGAAAGATTTAGAGGATAATAGTAAATAATTTACATTCAGATTGCCATCCAGTTTTTGTTGTTTCCATTTCATTTTGTCGCTCATTTCTTTTTAGAAACTTAATTTCGCAATAATTTAATAAAAAGCTGACACTAAGATGAGAGTGTTGTGGCTCTTTACATATTAATTACGCAAAAACATGAAAAAGATTATAATTTGAAAATTGTAAAAATATCAGTCTACTTAAGGCGTGTTTGGCAACCGGCCAAACAGTAACTATTTGTATTCTTTTGTTCCCAAAATCAGTTTTTGAACAGAAATTCATTTGGTAATTTTTTTGTTCTCGGACACAAATTTGCAAATATTTGTTCTCAGAATCAGTTTTGGAACAGAATGAAGAAGAAAAAAAAGTTGCTTCTTGATTATGGGAATAAGAATTGACAATGGAAAAGAAACTTTTTCTTCTTCTTCTTCTTCTTGGCCTGTGGCCGATCGCCTGCAAGGGCTGGACCCTCGTCGCTTGGGCAAGGGCCGGCTTCGCCGAATCTAGCATGGGCAACCCTTGTCGCCGCCCTCGCCAAATCCAGCGAGGCACCCTTGCCCAAGTCGCTAGTCACCCTCGCCAGATTTGGCAAGGGCGGCGGCGAGGATGCCGGCGACTTGGCCATGGCCAAGTAAGGAGAAGAAGAAGAAAAAAAAAAGAAATATTAAAATATTATTAATAAAAGAAATTTTGTGCAGTTATCAAACACATTTTTGTTCTTTTTCTTTTTTCAAGAATAGAAATTTTGGATAGTTACCAAACAGTTTCAAATGCTTAGAAATTATTTCCGGGCACAGAATAAAAAAGAATCATTTCTGAACAGAAAATATTTTCGAGAACAGAATAGTTGTCAAATGGATTTTTAGTCGCGTAGTAAATTCTTCAAAATTCATTATAAGAACTTGGGGAAATTTCAAATCAGTACCCAAAGTGGGGTCATTTTCTCAAAAATTGGTTCAAAGTGGATATAGTGTCAAATAAGGGCATGAAGTGCCCAATTAGTCTCAAATATGGGCCCGAAGTGCCCAATTAGTCTCAAGTAAAGGCCTAGGTTTGCGGGGCAATCAAATGCTCACCGCCCAGCAAGCACATCACTGTTTCGGTGATCGGAACAAGGGCAATTTCGTCTTTTACTTTTTTTTTCCTTTTCCTTTTCATTTTCCTTTTCTTCTTCTTCTTTTTTTTCTCTTTTCCCTCCGCCGGCCCCGACTATGGCCGGCGGAGGTTGCCGACCTCAGGCGGAGGCCGCCCTCGCCGGTGAGGGAAACCCAGGTCGGCCCTCGCCAGCGTCGGGCGAGGGCGGCCTCTATCGGCCTCGGCTACGGCCGACAGCGGGAAAAGAGGAAAAAAAGAAGAAGAAGAAAAGAAAAAGGAAAAGAGAAAAAAAAAAGTAAAAGAGGCCGCCCTCGCCGGCAAGGGAAACCCAGGGTCGGCCCTTGCCAGCGTCGGGTGGCCTCCGCCGGCCCCGGCTATGGGCGGCGGAGGGAAAAGAGGAAAAAAAGAAGAAGAAGAAAAGGAAAAGGAAAAGAGCAAAAAAAAGAGTAAAAGACGAAATTGTCCTTATTCCAATCGTCGGAACAGTGACGTGGTCGCTGGCCGGGGAGCATTTGACCGGCCGGCAAACCCAGGCCCTTACTTTATACTAATTGGGCACTTCGAGTCCCTATTTGAAACTGATTGGGCACTTCAAATCCTTAGAAATTATATTCATTTTGGACCTTTTTTTGAGAAAACGACCCCATTTTGAATACTGATTTGAAATTTTCCCTAAGAATTTTAATGAAATCGCAGGTGGAAAAAGTAAAAAAAAAGAAGTAAAAAAGAAGAAGTAAAAAGCAAAAGGGGAGAGGGGAAATGGCGAATGAAACCATAAACCCCAGAAGAGAACCCTCAGTCGCGCCTCGACTTCACCCCAAAGAGAGCGACCGGGATTACACTCAGTTCGCTTAGCGAGCGAGGCGAAGCAAGAGAGGAGGAGAAACAATGGTGGTTCGGATCCGGTTAGCGAGATTCGGGTGCAAGAACCGGCCCTTCTACCGGGTCATGGCCGCCGACAGCAGATCTCCCCGCGACGGCAAGCACCTCGAAGTTTTGGGTTACTACAATCCCTTGCCCGGTATTATTCCCTACCCCTCTCTCTCCGTTTCCTTTTCTTTTTCGTGCCTGGGTGGCGGTGAAGTGATGGGTGGCGGTGAAGTGATGGTTGAGTCGTGTGGGTTTGTTTGTCGAACAGTTGATTGAATTTGAGTGGATTGGTGAAAGAGTGCACCCGCAGCGATTTTCTCAGGTGGGTTCTTTCGGGTTTCGTTGGGTGGGTAAAGAGGAAGTGTTGAATATCTGGGTTGGCGATTGTTTTGGGTAAACGAAGCTCGGAGCTCATTGATTGGGTGTGAAAACTGCATGGATCTGGAAGGAGAGAAAAAAAGAGCTGGGAATCTTTTCATTGCTAGATTGGTTTTCTCTCCCGTTGTTTCGATTCGCTTGCGGTTGAGGTTATTAGTTATGTTCATTGTATTGAGTGTGCATAGGGCAAGTGTTTGATGAAATTCCTCAGAGAAATTTGACTTCACACTTTCGCCTCCTTTTAAGTGTTTCTTTGGATCTTCTCCAACCCGGGTCACCTCGCCATCCTCCGCTCCCCAATTACAAGTCCTGGCAGGGTCCAATACGTGGACAAGTTTTGTCATTTTGTTACCTTTCATTTTTTTGTTATCAGGATGGCTATGTTTTTGATGATTGAAGCTTGTCGCCTAAGGAGCAAATAAAAATTAGAGAGTGAGAACCGACATATGAAGTTTGATATCTTATGACTGCTTGTCAATCCATGTTTGTTTTTAGACTTGACGATGAGGATGATGACCATTTGCTAATTGCTCTGGAATTTTCTTGGGTATGAATAGGTCAAGATGGTGGAAAACGGATGGGTCTTAAATTTGACAGAGTGAAGTAAGTCCTCTCTATCCATTCGTTTTTGCTTTGTCAATTGATATCTGTATGTTTGGAGTAGTTAGTTTGAACGCAATCTAGAACCTTGGAGGAGTGGTTTGCACTTGAGGTAGTAATGTCTCTGGAATTCTTGGTGACAAGCAATAGGCCTCATGCTTCTTCTTCTTTTCCCATTATTGGATGCAGTCATCTAGTTCTCTAGCATTGAGTAGCAGTAATCTGGCTTGATTCTTTCAAGAGTTCTTGCATAGCACTAATTTTCTTTACTATTTCGGTAACGAGTTCATTTATGTCCTGTGCAAACTCTGACTGGTTTTATCCTTCTTCAGATGTTTTGAGCTGACGAAATGCAACTTCTTTTTGTGACAAATAGGATGACTCTCTAGATGCTAACTTCTACATATTCTTAGATAGGGCAATTCCTACCCATCCATGACGTGCATCTAACTGAGATTCCCTCTCTCCGTCTTGTTTCCGATAGGTTTGTGCAAGAACCTCGAAAAGCTAGGAATTCATATCCAAAATGCCTTAGATAGCTTCAAGATGTTGATATATGTTGCCTGAAGCATTGACTCGGGCTCCAATTGGGAACTGCCTTTATCTAGGGGCTTTGGAGCCCCTGGGTAAATGCAAATACCATTTGGCAAATTTTTTGGAGAGCTTTGAGAAGATGTAATCGCATTTCCAGGTGAAGGCCTTTAGCCCAAAATAAGTTCGGAGGTGCTTTGAGTTTTCAGCTTCCGGAATGCAAATACATTTTTTTTCTTCCAACCTTGTCCTCGCTAAACTTTCATAATTTCGGAAATGTCCCTACCTCACGTGACGTCATCGGTGAGGGTTCAGGCTACCGGCAAGGCCAGATCTGGCTGCCGGTAAGCTAGTCTGGCGTCGGCAGCCTGAGGTCGCGTGACATTAGGCGACAGTTGCCTGGGTTAGTGCGACCCAAGCGACGGTCCCCTCGAACCCAAGCCGCCTGGGTACTATCACTTGGGTTCGCGCGACTTAGGCAACGGTCACCTCGAACCCAAGCCGCTTGGGTACTGCCGATTGGGTACAAGGTGACCGTCGCCTGGGTCATGCGAACCCAGGCAACAGTTGCCTGAGGTCACGTGATGCAGCCGGCACCAGATTTGGCCTCACTGGAGGCTTGCTGGCTGCCCACCTGCTGCTGAGTCCTTCCCTGCTTTTTATTTTATTTTTTTGGTAAGGAAGTCCTTCCCTGCTTTGAGTTCTTTTTTGTTTAAAAAAAAAGTGCTTTACAAAGTGTGATTTTTCCAAACACCGTTTAAACCAAAGTTGTTTCACCGTGTTCTTTTAATTTACAATTTACCAAACATTACTTGCATTTCGAAAAACCCCTTTAACGTAAAGGCCTTTGTTTTTTCCCAAAGACTTTCCCCAAAAGCCTAACCAAACGCACCCTCTGAGGTTGCTTTAAACCCAAGGGGCATAAGAATTCTTTTTGGTCAAATCCAATCTTTCCCTTCATTGTGCATCTTTGAGGTTTTATGTTGGGAACTTGGGATCCATGCGAGAGATGATTAATTGATTTTCTGAATTTGCTGTCAATGGTATCAAGTATCAACTTCTCCAAAAGGTTCAACTGATACATTTGTGTTATTGTGATCGGTTGTAATCTTAGAAATGGTGCAGAATCCACTTGTTATTAGTAGGAATGGATCCCTAATAGATATCCTGTCAATTGCTAGTGAGGCCTATATGTCACTGTTGTAAATATCCTCCGTTATCTGACTTACATGATAATGTAAGCTTACGGCAGAAGAAATTCTGGGTGTGTGGAGCTAGAAAGGGTGAATGCTCTTTTAATAATTCTCCCTTTCCACAATTCTCTGCTATGCATATACATGCACATATGCTTGCATTTTCTTTTGTTTCATTTTGATTGCCTTTTCTATCTGTAAGTTACCTTAAGTGCATGCCAATGTACATGTTGGATCATGCTTGATTAGAATATTGTCTCCTCCATTTAGGTATTGGCTTTCGGTTGGCGCTCAACCTTCGGATCCCGTCCAACACATTCTTTTCAGAGCTGGTTTACTCCCTCCCCCACCCATGGTGGCGATGGGACGCAAGGGTGGACCACGTGACACGCGTCCTGTTGATCCACTGACTGGACGTGTCATAAATCCTGAGAAACAAGCTGCTTCCGTCAAAGCAGATGAATCCACACCTGAAGATATAAATGCTTAAGACGACCAGTGATGCTCAGTTGCTGCAATCTCAGTTACCTTTCACTTTTCTGGAGTTTCCTGAAAATTTTTTGATGTACTGCTTAAGTTAGGATCTGAGAGTTTGTTTTCTGACTTAAGGATAGTTTTTGTGTACAGAGGAACTGTACCTGCTCCAGAATGCTAGCAAAATTACGTGCAGGAAATAAAACTTGTTCGGTGTATACTACACTGCATTTCATTCGAGCGGTCGATTGATCCATCGAATGTTCTTGGTGCTGAAACCATTGCTTTCTTTTGTGAGGTGAAATGCTTGTGGCATCATCATTCTTACACGAGTCATTACCTGCTACTTCTCTTCTTGGAGCAAATGACAGGAGTTCCTTTGTTGTTGTCATTGTGGTTCACAACTCATTCACTTCCTCTTTACTTAGGATCTTATGCAATATAAACTGCATAGGAGAGAATTCGTATGAAGATAGTTCTAAAATTAGAGATCTCTCCTGTTGCTCTGTATTGCAAATGATGTTGAGATGATTGTGCAGTTAAATTGGCATCCGAGCGAGCACATGTCCGGTGTCCGCAGTCTACTGTAGAGAATGATAAGGAACAATGATTTTTTCTGTACTTGTATGATCACATGACATGGATCGACATTCTTTCGGAAAGAATTAGACCCGTCAATCGGGTAGATTGGGTCAGATTTGGGTTGGGTCGAAAATAGTTCGATCCAAATTGACCAATTTAATCCGTTTTGACTTATTATCGTGCAACATAAATCTTGTGATCAATATTTGACTTAACTCACACCCGGCCTGATCCTTAGTGCTAATACTTATATTGAGGTGAGAGCGCGAAGTGAGGAAGCGCGAAATCGGGTGAGAGCGTTATAAAGGCAGGTTGAATCTAAGTAAGTTATGAATATATTTAACATCCATAATATTTTTTCTTTTAAAATTGTGAACCCCTCCATTTATGGATCTAACAACTAAGTCCATCAAATATGAGTTAAAAAATGGATCTATAACTTATTTTCACTGGTATAGAAAGAATGAACAATTGATTAGTCGTGTGAGCTTGCTATTATCCTGGCATGCCTCGCATTGTATCACACTAATGAACATGAAATTGGTGATAATCTTCCGAGCACTTGTGAACACGAAATTAGTTATAATCATCTTACATCAATGCTCGCGTTTAACATTTGTAATTAGCTTCCTGTAAATGTGAATATCGGTCTAGTAAAGGAAAAGGAATGTCTAGAAGGATTACTTACTGATAATGGGAAGAAGTGCCGAGAATACATCGATCTAATCCATTTTAAATCGCGAATTCTAGAAACGAGATCGTCGCTCTATGTGTATATAAAGCGTTCATGCGACGACTAGACTCGAAATTGTTCTCACACTTTTGTTTTTGCTGATTCCTGTTCGTATAATAGCATACTTTTTCCGCTCATTTAGATCACGGGATTGGAGAACTTCCCAGCGACCATCTCAAGCGATCATGAACCACGGACGAGCAGGCTCGTGCCGACTGCGATCGTGCTTCTTAACCGAGGGCTTGATGGACAATCGAGACCCTCGTAAACGCTTCGATTTCGACCTAAGTTTTGTCCAACACCACATCCTTCTAGGTGTTGATCGGGGTAAGAATCCTAATCAATCACTCTTCAATTTACACTCACCAGGCTACGATCTATACTTACTCGACGTGGGTTGAGCAGATCTTGAACTTGGATTCACAACATGGGGAATACTTACGTCATTTTTATTGCAATATTTCATAAAAAATTCGGATTTATTAAAAGTCGCGAAATTAGAAAAATCACTCCGGGAAATGAATCAATTTTACAATACAAATGCCGGCATAAATTTTTTTTTTTGGTCATTTAGGAATAAAACAGAGTAAACCCAATTTCTCCTCCTATTTTCTTTTCTAGTATTTTCAACCAATTTCAAAGAGAAAAGTCAAATTCGACAAAGCAAAATTAAAAGGAGAAAATTAGGAAAATCTTCAGAAATTTTTTTTCGAAATCGCATAGTTCCTTCGCCAGGCGTTGCTTCATTAATTCTTCAAGATTCAGTTTAGCGTTTTACCCATCCGAGCCTTTCTCCATTCGGTAACATTTCCCCGCGCAAATCCCTACGAATTAAATCACTCGCCTATTTTGCAGACGCGGTAATGAAAAGCAAATCTAATTACGAAACCATAAAAAAATAATATATATCCACGAGCGAAATTGTAAACGAAGGAAGGGAAAAAAATCTCCTCTTCCCATTTGGGCTCTCCCGAGATTAATCAGATTTCCCAAGCAATCTCCAAATCGAATCCCTCTCCAAGAAAATATATATATATAAAAAATAAAGCCATCGATAGAAATAAAAATCTGGGAATTTCAACCCGCAAAATCAACAAAAAAGGAAAAATACCACCAAAGAAGAAAAACCGAAATCCGGAACATAATTAGAAAGTACGATCGCTCCCCCCGCCCCATAAATAGACCAGGTTGTAATTAGGGTTTCTAGAGAGAGAGAGAAGAGAAGAGAAGAGCAGAGAAGAGAGAGAGAGAGTGAGAGGGGCAGAGAGATAGATTTTAAAAGCAGGCCACGTTCGCCTCGCCTCTTCGCCCAAATCTCTCTCTCTCTCTCTCTCCCTCCCTTCTCCCTCGCTCGCCAATCCCCCAAATCCTAGGGTTTAACCTCCCTCCTCCTCCTCCTCCTCCTCCGCCTCCTCCTCCGGCGACGCCGCTCCCCAATTCGGGTCGGGTTCACCTCGCCTCGTCGTCCGCCGCCGCCGCCGCCGCCGCCGCCATGAGCAACGCGAAGGAGAACTTCAACATGGCCGATCTCACTGCTGGTGAGCTTTGCCCCGGTTCGCTGGGCCGGGCTTCCGCTTCACTGATCTTGCCTTGTTGTTGTTGTTCCCTTTCTTTTTCGTTTTTTTTTCGAGCTTGTGATGCGATTGCTTTCCCCCCTTTGTTTGGTTTGGTTTGTGTAGCTCTCAACGACGAGGATCGAGCTGGCCTCGTTAATGCTCTCAAGGTCAGTGAAGTGAAATTTCGCCCCCCTTTTTGGGTCGTGGGGTTGCTTTAGTTCGGGGAAAGGCGGGGGGAACTTTTGGTTTTGTCCGCTGCGAGCTTCTCCGAGACAGTTGTCTGTACGGGGGAAAGTTGCCTTTTTTTTCTTCTTCTTTGTTGCGCGATCTGTGATTCGTTGGACGACCGTGCGTTTACGCTACTGCTCGAGCTCGTGGCAATTTGTGTTTTTCTGGGCTCGAACTGGTGGCAATTTGTGTGTTTGGGTTTCGGCGCGGGTGCTGACCTTGTCTTTGGGGGTGGGTTTTTTTTGGCAGGATAAGCTACAGACTTTGGCTGGGCAGCACTCGGACGTGCTCGAGAGCCTCGCGCCCAATGTCCGGAAGCGGGTGGAGGTCCTGAGAGAGATCCAGGCATGTCCTCTTGTTGAAAGGAGAAAAAAAAGAAAAATTGCTGGCCTAAGTCTTGTTATCTGCTGCTGGATTCGCCTCTTTTTTGAATATGCTGCCTTTTACTGGTCGTTTTACTTTATGAATTAGTGCTAGGATTTTGTTTAAACCCTGCAAAGTACTCATTCAAGTTCTGAAGATTCTTTTAATGTGAATGATTAAATTGGTTTAAAAGAGATGATTTCCCTACGAAGAGCTCTACCTAGATCACTTGTCTGTTGAGTTTTTCTATTCGCAAGCATTCATGTTGGGGGGATGCGCAATTGGCCCAAGTGGGTTTTACTGAACCTGAGCATCTGAAATGAACAGAGCCAGCATGACGAACTAGAGGCGAAATTCTTTGAGGAGAGAGCTGCACTTGAAGCGAAATACCAAAAGCTTTATCAACCTCTGTACACAAAAGTATTGTTTTCTTTTTCTACTTATTGATTCTGTAGAGTGAAGAGGAGATATCCTCTCTCAGCTTTTTACGTGTTTATAATTATGATCTCTCAAACTCTATTTTTCCTACGTGGTCGGGGTTGGGGATGTTGAACTGCAGAGATACGATATTGTGAATGGTGTTGTGGAAGTGGAAGGAGTTACTAATGAGCCAGCAAAGGAGCAAGAGGAGGACAAAGCCGATGAAGGTACCTAGTTGACGCCTCTCCCTCGCCATTATTTTCACTTGGTGCAAGCTACATGACATGCCCCCCTTATTCTTATTGCAGAGAAAGGAGTCCCTAATTTCTGGGTCGCTGCTATGAAAAACAATGAAGTTTTAGCTGAGGAGGTGTGTAGATTCCAAATGCTTCTTTCAAGCACTGACGGAAAATATTGACTACTTCTCTAACTAGATTTATCATTTTCCTTTTGTTGATCAGATCTCTGAGCGTGATGAAGGCGCTCTCAAATATCTCAAAGACATTAAGTGGTGTAGAATAGACGACCCCAAAGGGTTTAAACTTGAGTTCTTCTTCGATACAAACCCCTACTTTAAGAACTCTGTCTTGACGAAGATCTATCACATGATAGATGAAGACGAACCTATTCTGGAGAAAGCAATTGGGTAAGTGGCTTTTCGTTATGCATAGTGGAAGCGTGTTTTTCTTTTGCTGTTGGGAAGAATTATTTCTATCGTTTGTCTTCATTGTGGTATTGTTTATATTCTAATCTTTATGGCAACTATTTGGTTCTTATAGGACGGAGATAGAATGGTATCCAGGAAAATGCTTGACGCAGAAGCTCCTCAAGAAAAAGCCGAAGAAAGGGTCAAAGAATGCGAAGCCTATCACTAAAACAGAAAATTGTGAAAGTTTTTTTAATTTCTTTAATCCGCCCCAAGTCCCCGATGAAGATGAAGACATTGATGAAGAGACTGTATGGCAGCTGAATTGATTAAGAGATATTTGCTTTATTCTTCATTTTCATTAGGTTTATTTGATCTGTGATATTTCTTTTTCAGGCTGAGGAACTTCAGAATCTGATGGAGCAAGATTATGACATTGGGTAGGTCCCTCATGACTTGTCCTAATCAAAGGCGTTTGCACGTCATTTTAGCTTTGGTGATAGCCTATGCTAATGAAAGTGAATGAAATGTAGTATTCTTTGATTTATGCTTTTGCTCTGACAGTTTGATTGCTTCCTGTGGTTGCTTCGCTCAACATACTCATGTTTCTGAGTCATGTGCATCTTGCAGGTCAACCATCAGGGACAAGATCATTCCACATGCAGTCTCATGGTTTACAGGGGAGGCTATTCAAGGAGAAGAGTTCGAAGATCTAGAAGATGAGGATGATGATGAAGATGTTGACGACGATGAGGACGAAGACGAAGATGAGGAAGATGAGGAAGAAGAAGAAGACACAAGCAAGAGTAAAAAGAAGGTGAGATTCTGTTTGATGTTGGGTATTTCTTTCTGCTTGTTCTACCGCAGCTTGATAATTCTGATTAGAGCTGAACTAATTTCTATTCATATTTCATGAACTTTTGGAATTCACCGCAGTCATCCGGACCGAAGGTACCCTGATTCACTTCACGCGTATTTATTTACTCTGATTCACTTTTCATACCAACCGGATTTGGTCTCTCATATCCTAAATACTACGTTTGGTAATTTACAGAAGGCTTCCAGAGCAGTGGCTGGGGATGCCCAACAGGGAGAGAGGCCTCCAGAGTGCAAGCAACAGTGATGTTTTGCTCTACCGAAATCGCAAGAGTCTGATACTGGTCATTGCCGATTGAGTGGGGATGGGGTGAATGGGGTGTTTGCAGTTTTGTTCTGTCTAGTTTGTTTCTCTTCTGGTATGTGGGGTGATTGATTGAGGAAATTTCTATTGTGGTATAGTCGTTCGCTCAATTTGGGAGGTGTGACTCATGTGTCGACATGCGCAGGGAAAAGCTCAGGACGTGTCTCTAGGGAACTTAAAGTCGTAGCATATCATGTGTTTTAAGTTATCTGCTTTAGGGATCTTCATATCTTCAATTTTGTTCCAACGAAATGTCTCCTTAGTGCTATTGTATCTGTGATCATCGGACCACCGATTATTTGGTATTAAAAGGTCAATTCATAGTATTTCTTCTTGATATCTCCTCTGGACTCCACGCTCTGCTTGTGTGGCTTTTGAGCAATTCCTGATTCCATCTGCTTGCACTCTGATTATGGTTCTCCTCTTTTAAGTGTCCGGACATCGAGTGCTGAGAATTCAAATCATGCTGTTGCCAGGGTGGGCAAGAAACATGATGGTATTCAATAATATGATGACATTATGGAAACTTCGACGCCTTTTGTGTCTTGGCTGCCCTTTGTCTGTTCGGAGGGTGAAAATTGGCGACCCAACTTTTGATTCCCCACTCCAGGCTGGAGATGTTGGTACGAGTGACAACCAGTTGGACCCATGTCACTGCGCAATGGATTATGATAATGATTGTAAACGATAATGATTATTAACTGGTGCGTTTATTTTGTGGAAAATAAGTTGTGGTACCTAAACGCATCAGGAAAGCTGGAAATTATAGCCATTCGCCGATTAATCCTTTAGTCTGCGGTGAATGCAAATATGATTGCCAGTATTAGGACGAAGGGAAAGAAAATCGGTCAAGGCATGTCACCAAGCTGAATGTATATCAACAGACTGTACGTGACACATCCCAAAGCAAGAGTGAACTGGGGTTCATATCTTGTTTAGGATTTTTTACGTTCACGTCGAGACATTTTTTACATAACCAGAGAAATAAAATGAATAATGGAAAAGAAGGGAAGATATTACGATTACGCATGGCCTATTACTTTAGTCATTATTACATGTTCTGCTCTAGGACGTGAAGGGTGTTCAAGGTAACGATACAACAGGAGGTCCACCGGACCATCAACACTCAAACCAAATTTATATAAAGTGCACGTCACCACGTCAAGAAATTCGGAAACTATTTGCTAATTGATCCTTTAATTCGCGATGAACATGAACAGGATTACCAACATTAGGACGCAGAGAATGAAAATCAGCCAAGGCATGTCACCAAGCATATTGTACATGAACAGGCCGCACTTGACGCGCCCAAGAGCAACGGAGACAAAAGCACAAGCAAGTGGAAACCTTGGGTCAATACCTTCCCTTCCCATCTTGAGGATTAATTTTTGGCCGGACAATTTTTATCACTTCGCAAATAAGCATAATGTCAAGGCGCGCCGGTAATGTTGGCTGGACCTATTGAGCTGCGCCCGACCCTAATGAGTCGACGCAAGGCCTCTCTACCAGGGAATCGAGCTGCGGTTTATAATTTGCAGCAATTTGAGACACATGCTCTGCTCCATTTCTTGGTATTACGAAATTTTACTAGGTGTTCACCGTACCCCTCACCTCTCATTGATCTGTCCTCGCCTTTGCGTCCCTAGGATTATCTACGGCGATAAATTAAAAATCCCACCAATTTTTTAGGTGAGGCTCGTGAAATCTAACGACTCATATAGTCTGAAAGTACATGAGCTTGAAACTACCCAACAAATTATGAATGTCGCAGCCTTTCCATAATATGGCATCTTTAATTTCGAAACAGCGACAAAGCACGTCCATTGGCAAGATGCGAGCAATTATTTGGTGAACTATAATACCACGAAAAACATCAAACTAATTGTAATCAGTGAAAAAATCAAAATAGGCATGAGAGCTTTGGGCATAATTTACTCCAAACTAATTTTGCACCACAAATCCCAAATTACTAGTAGATAATAAACACCTTTTTACTCTAAACTGGATTATTTTTTGTATTTTACCACTAAAAATGCTCTAAAAGCTAATTTTAGTATATTTAGACAAATTTACTCTCACCAGTTTCAATTAAAGCTCATTTTTTGTTTACGGATTTACGGAAATTCCAAACTAATTTTTACACAAACTCAAATTAGTTAAATTAAACTAGATATTGATAAATTTCCCTCCGTTAGATTAAAATCACGAAAAATCACAGTATATTTGTGACAAATTTACCCTTCGTTAGTTTTCATTAAATTGGATTAAAATCACGAAAAATCATATATACGTGATAAACAGAGGGTAAAAACTCTAAATTGGTATATTTATCGATTGTCACATGTTATCTAATCAAGTAATTTGATAGTAAAATATAACAGAAATTAATGGAGAGTAAATTTATCACTGATGCAGATATTAAGTAGGGTCCGAAAATTCGTTCTACGGATTGTCGCCCGGAAAACAGCATAGTCTCCCCTTTTTGCTTTGCTTGTCGCACGAAAAAACATCGACGGGATCGAAAAGGCTCGCTGCTTCGTCCTACAGTAGAATTCGGTATCCCAGCATCGTCGTCCTTCTTCCGCGCAATTTGAGGCTCGAAGCTAGCTCGACGACGACCCAAACCACCTCCCCACGACCTTTGATACTCCTGGCGCTCCAGCTCCGACTCCCGGCTTCTTCCCGCGCTGATTCCATGGCGGGGCTGCGCGCGATCGCTTGATGGCGAGGCCTCTTCGGGGCGCTTGTTCCCTCAGGCGCTTCTTGCTCGAGTCGGAGGTCGATCCTTTTTCGTACCCATTTCATGTACTTCGACAATTCTTGAGCTTTCCGTGATCGTTTCGCAGTTGACAGTTGCATTTGACCGCCTCCGTGGTCTAGCTCTGTTTGCGTCCGTGGGATCGTGTTGTTTGAACCCTTTTTTTTTCTTTTCGAAATTTCCTCTCCTTTTATCGAGCTCGCTGAAGTTGGTCGCTTGTAAGAAGGGGGTGAAAAGGGGTGAGATTGTGTTTGGATTGCTCGTGCGTGTAGTTATAATGATGGTTCTTGGCTGACTGAAAAGAGTGGCGATTTGTTTTGTGCCTAGTTTGGAGATACTTTATTGTTTATGCCCTTTGCAGTTTGCACTGTTTTGGAGTCAGAGGTTGTCCCTGCTCTTCTACTTTCTGGGAATGGGAATTGCCGTGTGTCGTGGGTTCACTTCACTCATGTATTGGTCTTCTTCTTTCGGGGTACTCATTCTACTTTTTCTTGGACTGCAGGGCCATTGGGGAGGGCTATTGAGAACAACTTCTCAGTTCCGCAACTTCTCCTCCAGAGGTGTTCTTTTTTCCGACGAACCTGTTAAGATTTTGCATTTGTAATGTTATGTGATTAGGGGACACTCTTGGGCATTACCAGGGATTAGTGTCCATTGCTTGCAAGTTTTCATGGTTATATGACAAGTTTCTTGATTTGAATGGTTATGGCTGTGCTTTAAGAGATAGTGGTCCTATTTGGTGAATTTACGCAGTGCCATGAAACATGCATGAAATCGATGTAATTTATGCTTAGCCCGTATAATAGCGTCCCCAGTTCTCTTTAGTTGGAAGGCACTCTCAGCAAAAAAATGTCTTTTTTTCCTGGAAGGGCAAGATATCTGTTATATTTGTTACAGCAATGTGATAATAGAATGAAACAGGATCATGCTTCCGCTTTTGAGTTTACACATAATTTCTGTACTTTCCATCTGATCTGTCAATTTCTGCCTGCACGAAGGTAGGACAAGATCCAAGTCTGATGGGAGGGAGTCTAATGAGGATAATATTTCTAAGAAAGATTTGGCCCTCCAACAAGCTCTGGATCAGATTACTTCCTCCTTTGGAAAGGGGTCAATCATGTGGCTTGGTCGATCTGTCTCTCATAGGCAAGTTCCAGTCATTTCCACGGGCTCGTTTGCTTTGGATATGGCTCTTGGAACTGGTGGACTTCCAAAGGTACTTAGATCCTCTTTTTACACAATAAAGTTTCTGGTTTATTTGATACAGGTGGGTCTCGAATTATATGTATTTCTTACCGAAAATATAAATTGGACTTCTGTAATTCTCAAGTCTGACATGTTCACAGTTCTGTGATTAATGCTTCTTGAATTCTTTAGGGGCGTGTTGTAGAGATATATGGTCCCGAGGCTTCGGGAAAGACAACACTTGCGTTGCATGTGATTGCTGAAGCACAGAAGCAAGGAGGTGACTCTTTAAACTCTAAAATTAAAGAAAAAGAACATGATTATGCAGTGTGTATTTATGTTAGCCAGACATCTCATTAAGCTTTACACTTAATGCTATCAGCAGTCTTGAATTCACTTCAATTTATCTAAGCTTCTTATTATGAAATGATTATACTTTCTTTCAAGGCTTGCAGCGAGCACAGATTGATATGCTGTTGCTATTGATGAAACTCGTTTTAATGCATAGGAAAGTGTCACTTGCATATTTAATGAGCAGGCCTTGTATTTGTTGGTACATGTAACTCAGGAAACCAGAGGAGTTACACATTCATAGTTCTTGGACCCATATTTTAGTGCTGAACTGGACCATATCATAATAACTGGCATCTCAAAGTGCACTGTGGTTGGGGATAATTATCATTTTTCTTTATTTGTAGTGGTTTAGTCAGGAGTGAGACCTATTGGCTGACTCCCAACATGTTGAGACTGCCTTATGCGAGCAAATCATTATCTGTAGGCTACTGTGTTTTTGTTGATGCGGAGCACGCTCTTGACCCTGCACTTGCTGAGGCTATTGGAGTAAACACGGAGAATTTGCTTCTGTCCCAACCAGATTGCGGCGAGCAAGCTTTGAGTCTTGTGGACACTTTAATAAGGAGTGGTTCTGTAGATGTTGTTGTGGTGGACAGTGTAAGGCCTCTCTACTGGAAGTGTATGTAGTCAACACTGCCAGATCCATTACATCATTAGTATACGAAATTCTGTTTGCAGAAATACTCAGACGACAGAAGCAGCGTCGAATGTTGGTGTAGGTTTTAATGACTAGGTTATTCTACCATTTTAACTGTTAGAGTCGTCTTTTTATCTCATAATTAAAGTTCCAGCTGAGGTATGTGATTGTCGAATTAACTTTATTTGTAGGTAGCCGCACTTGTGCCAAAAGGAGAACTCGATGGTGAGATGGGGGACGCTCACATGGCAATGCAAGCTAGGCTGATGAGCCAGGCACTTCGGAAACTGAGTCACTCCTTATCACTGTCACAAGCTATATTAATATTTGTAAACCAGGTATACCTTCTCGAGACTGGACAATTGTAATCATGGTTGTAAATTTGTAATGCTAAAAGCTAGTCTGTCATGTTCAATTACCTTCATGGATGAGAGTTTTTTTTAAGGGCATTCCAAGCAATTGGAATGTTTTCTTTCGTGGTCAAGATAAGTAGGTGCTTGTGTGTGAGATTTGATCGGTCCAGCTATATTTTGTCTGTGTGAGACGTGAGACACATGGACTATATTTTGTCCGTGGTGTGTGAGATTTGATTGGTCCAGCTAGAATGAACAGTTCAAGCTTGCTATTAGGTTGATGGGAAGTAGAACTCGGATTGGTCCAGCTAGAATGAATAGTTCATGCTTGCTTTTCGGATGATTGGAAGTAGAACTCGGATCTGTGCGAAGTATTGAGTATTCCGTCTGGTTGGTTCCTGTTACTGCTTTTAAGAGTTTAAGAATCCCTAACTTGTTGGCAGATGTATGCTGGCAAAAACAGAGGCACATCTTAGGACAGGAAATTGCTACAACACCATGAATTTTCCCTACATGCTTCCTGTTCTTTTCTTTTCTTCTTTTTTGATTATTACTTTGCATTTTTGGTGCTATGGATGGACTAAAGTTTTCAATGATCTAGCTAACTGCATTAGTTTCATTTTCTTTCAGGTGAGATCCAAGCTTTCGACCTTTGGAGGCTTTGGTGGACCCACTGAAGTTACTTGTGGTGGAAATGCCTTGAAGTTTTATGCTTCTGTGCGCTTAAACATTAAAAGAACAGGGTTTATCAAACGGGGTGAAGAGGTATTTGATCTATGAGTACATTTGCGGCTCTTTTTATTTGGGAACAAGGTTGGCTTAAATTATATCATTCTAATTTGATTCCCGTGTCCTTCAAGTTTGGCTTCTCTGAAAATTCTTTTAATTGCATGATAAAGGAGCATTTTCCTATATGATCTTCCGAGCAGTTTATTCTCATAATATTCTTCATTGGGGTTGGGATCATATTGCTTATTACAGTTTTATATGCAGACTACAGGCACTCAAGTTCAGATCAAAATTGTGAAGAACAAGCTTGCCCCTCCATTTAGAACAGTACAACTAGAACTGGAATTCGGGAAGGGGATATGTCGGAATTCGGAGATCATTGATCTCGCTTTGAAGCACAAATTCATCACTAAATCTGGGACAACATATGGACTAAATGATCTCACTTTCCGCAACAAAGAAACTTTGAAACAGTTTCTGGACGGCAATGAGAGCATCCGCGAAGAACTTACGACTAAACTCAGGGAAAAGCTTGTGGCTGAGACGACTAAAGATCCAGAAGATGAAGGCCAAAAGCCAGAAGAAATAGTTTCCACAGATGAGGACTCGGCTACTGCAGTTGAAGCCTAATTATGCACGTGGTAACGTAACAATTTCTTTCTTCTGCTGTATCATATTGTAGGTATTCTGCAACTTAACTGTTAATAGCTCAAGTTATACTTAGGCAGACAATTGCAATTCCAGCTATATTGTACATGTAACCAAGCTGGTAAGGTTGTTTTCGTTAGGAACGTAGTGCAAGAGAAGGAGGTCTTTACATCATTTCACTCCCTCTTTTCCTTTTAGGGAAGTTGTGAATGTTTCGGGAAGTATTATATGCCGAGAACTCCTAGTTTTTGCATCAAATATATTGCTAGAGCTCACAGGTTCGGAAATCAAGTCGAGACTCGAGATTCGAATGATTTGACAAGCTCTTTTGCCTGCACCATGTAACTGCATTTCCAGTCGCGCTGCATTGCTTGCTATTGATTGACATTGACAAGATGCATACCTCATTTCATATTCACCAAACACCGATCCACGTGAAGAGCCCCATTAGTCAATTAAAGACTTTGGTACCGTCCGATTGCCAAACCCAGCAGAACACAAATGCCCCATCACGGGAAAGATTTAAAAGAGTCGAGTTGGACGCTATTTACTTCGAATGTTAAGTAGCTGAGTCACGTGTTAATTAGATATATCTTAACTGTTCTACATCGCCTTAGATATCCCGATATCGAACTCTTATGTTCCGAACATCCTCACCGGTCAGTCATCAATACGTTGTTAGGCTTGGGACTCAGCATCACGCTCTTCTAGTACTCTCAGGGAGAGGCTGGCAGCATCAATGACTTTTGGGACTTCGAAGATATTTTCCCAGGAGTTCCTACTGGAATTCAACAGAGAGATAAACTGGTCAATTTCATGATTAGATGCATCTCTATTTCAATATGATGTCCACATACATACTTGTCAAGACTCAAAGCTGGTCACCAGTTCAAGTTCAATGTCAATTACGTAATTGCGCTCTACACCCAGCATACATCAGCTTTTTCGTTTGACGACAGTGAAGCCTGAATTTCTGGGTATGATAATACCTCTATTCCTGTCAAACGTTCATCGCATGAACAGTCGATGTTAGTGATTTGGCGGAGTGATTAACGTCAATAAGCTGAAGAGGATAATACACATATAGTTCAACCATGCTCCAAAAACATCGACATACATGTCCGGTTTTTATGGGGGAAATTGTCCAATCGGTCATAAACCTGTTGTACGGATGTCAATTCATTCATAAATTTTTCGATTTTGCCAATTAAGTTCTAAACCTTTGAGCGGAATTTCAAAGACCAGATTGCCAGGTAAGCGATTCCCGGCGAAAATTGACCGGAATGACTATATTGAAATTTTGTGCAAATGTTTAGGATTAAATTGGCAAAATTAGAAAGTTCGGGATTGAATTGGTATACGTATAATAGGTTTAGAGCTTTTTTGGTAATTATCCTTGGATTTTTATGCTGATTGAAACCCATTTCATAGAAGATCTGACATCATGTGATAATTTGAGATTGAACCCAAAAATCCGATACTAAGTAAGATAGAAAGATCATTTCATACATATTAAATTGAGCACAAAATCCTAAAAGATTGTGCAACATGAACCTCCTTTTTTCTTCTTTTTTTTGATTAGTAACATGAACCTCCTTCACTTGCTCTCAACATAGCATATGCAATTAATGTTGGACTTGGCCTCCTAAATTATCACATAATCGAAGACGTCCAAATTTATAATTACTTAATTTTACTAATGATTGGAAATTTGACTGAGAGTGACATGGTCAAACTCAACCTCCACTAGCCTAGTAAGCGTTGCGGCCGTTTGCCTAAGTTGTCTCGAATTCCTTTTATTTTCTTTTGTAAGCTATGGATACACGAGGGGTCAATAAAAACTGTGCGTTCTCCATCGGAATTGACATCGCATGCTTCCTCGAAACCGGGCAAAGACAGCAAATTTTTGCTGAGTAAAGTGAGCTTCTGGGAAACCTCATCTTGGAGCTGCTCTTAATTTTCTTCCCACAATCATTTTTCTTTTTCACTTTGTCAATTCATGATGTGGATATGTTGACTATAGACGGAAGAAAAGTAGAAAAGAGGCGACAAAAAAAAAAAGCAAAACCAAAGTGGGTGTCGCAATTGAATTTCTAGAAGTGGGATCCACCAGCCTTTTGATAGTTTGCCTTTGAACAAGGAAAAAGAAAGCTTTTTAATATATATGTATATGTATATGTATATGTATATGTATATGTATGTATGTATGTATGTATTTATACACACAAAGCATCGTTGGTTGTCCTACGTAATACATTGTCACGTCGAGCAATTTTCGATAAAAACTGATCGAAAGGACTACATTAAAACTTTGAGAAAATATTTAGAATTAAATTAATAAAACTAAAAAGTTTAAAACTAAATTTAGATTTGTACAATAAGTTGAGCACTGATTAGACGGTTTCCTGTTTGATTTGTTATGCAAGTTCCTTGAAAGTGCAATGTGTTGGGTCAATTTTTTGGACTTTTACTTCTAGACCGATGTTTTGCACAAAATTTTGTCTCTATGTTCGGATATAACTATTTTACAGTTTCCCATATTGGGTCAAACGAGAAAATTATCAAAAAGGTCCCGAAATTATTGCATTTTTTGCAAATTCGATCTTAAACTTTTTAATTGTGCTAATTGAATCCTAAACCTTTTTTACGTTTTATCAATTGAATCCTAAACCTTTTTTTATGTTTTGCCAATTGAGCACATTTAGCTAATTTTGACCTAAAATCGTTGACATGGACGTCGAACGTCCTACTCAGACAGTTTTTTTGATAATTTTTCTATTTTTTATTTTGATATTTTTTTTTTCTTTCTTCTCTTTTCCTTCCTTTTTTTTTTTTACTGTGGCCAGCCATGGCTGGAATGCCCTTGCCCGACCTCACCTAAATCTGGGCAAGGCTACCATATAAGCCCAGGTCATCGATTTTTGGCCAAAATTAGCATAACATAAAAAGGTTTATGACACAATTAAAAGGTTTAGGGTTGAATTGGCAAAAGTATAATAAATTTAAGACTGTTTTTAATAATTTTCCCTGGGTTAAAATGCGGACCTAACTTTAGTATTTAGCAAAATGCGATATGTAAGATGGACATGATAGGTCAATCCCGACCACGAGATGATAATTGAAATGTGAATCTGAATGAAGTTACTTTTTGGAATCCGGTCACGAGGATGTGATTTCCCCATTAATCTCCAAGGCACACGTGAATGACTAATTCTAACCTATCCCTCAGAAAACGATGATTTAGTTTGGTACATGAAAATGTGATTTGATGTTGTACTTAATATTATCTTATTATAACACAAAAAGAAAGATAAAACTAGATGGATCATCGCTGAGGTTTTTTTATTTTATTTTATTTTTCAATCAATGAACTCTCTCCATTTGTTGTCTTCCTACATAAGCGTTTTTCTTTTTCTATACGTCGATGGAGTTTTCCTAAGTTGATGTAGTCGTTCACACACACACAAAAGCACATATTATTAATTATTAAGGGTGACAGGTTCCAGAGTAGGCCAGTTTCTACTTTGTAATTGAGAACCATTCACCGATTTCTAAACCTACTCCGGAATCGAACCACCAGTACGGTCTAGTTTTCGGTGAGTCCATGCAATTGGCCATTGCACAACATCATATGTGGTCCTGAGAGTTCTCAAGACATATGACCACATATATTTCAAGATTCTTACAACTCATATTTACTTTGTCAGGCTAAGGATGTAGTTGTAACATCTCTTGGCCGCATGATGGAGTCACCCATAACAATGACAAGTGCCGTGAGCGAGCGAGGCTGCAAGAGCGAGTTGCGAGATAGAGGCGGGATACTTGAGTGAAGAAACTAGAAAAAGGAGCAAATGACAATTAGGGTTTTGAACTTACAAAAGAGGGAGGACGAGCATCTTGAGCGAGGCTCCGAGTGCCGAGCTGCAAGCCTACGAGAGAGAGCGTGACTGCATGACTCGTGAGTGCCTGAGAGGAGAGTGAAGGCATTAGGGATTAGGGAAGGCCGAAGGAACTCTCTTAGGGATTTGAAACATAAAATTAGAAAAATATATATCGGTCCGGGTGGATAGGTCTACCCTCAGAACTGGGAACTAGATCGTATTCATCAGTTCCAATAATTGGAACCAAAAACAGCCCAGAACCGACCGGTTCGGTCCGGTTATTTTGCTTACCCCTACTAACTATATATCATACATTTGAAAATATCTCACGTCGCTTGGCCACGAGATTTACACACTTTTCATATACGCACGGCTTCCCTCGATCTATTAATTTAAATTTTTGGACTGAACGTTATAATATGGCGGGGGAGCCGGTTCTCAACCTAGCAGGTTAAATCGCGTTAGCGGTTGAGTCTGCCGGAGCAAGCTCCTCTTTGTCACCCCAGGTGCGAGAGGCTACTATATCTGTCTACCCGGAGGTAGCCAGCTTTCGCTAACGTAGGGTCTACCTTCCCTACCTAGAAACTCCCATGTTCCCGACATATCTTTGTCCTCCCCACCGGGAGGGAATACGGCCTTTTAAGGTCATGCTTAGGACCAAGTGGACTATACATCATACATTTGAAAACATCACACGTCGCTTGACCACGGGATTTGCACGCTCTTTACATACGCACGGCCTCTCTCGATCTATCAATTAAAATTTTTGGATTGGACATCCCGACCTGGCATCGGAGTCGAGCTCCCGCTCTAGTTTATAGCTCCCCCAATTCGTTTCGTACGCGTGCGATCTCTCTCCATCGGGGACATTTTCGTGCATCGTTCGACGTGACGACGCCGCAAGTCAAAAACCCTAGAGCCTGTGCTCGAACACGAGTGGACCAGCGATGGACGTCGGGTCGGAGTGGGATTGCTGCTGTTTTTCCGTTCCTCGGGGGGTCCGGTCAATAGCGCCGTCTAAAAGTCCCTTTGATTTGTATGCAGAAAGCAGGGAATAAAAGCGACTCCTCCCCGGAAAAAAAAAAAAAAAGCTTTTGAATTCCCCGGCTCAGACGGGCGCCACGTCACGGGGTCCAATCCATGGGAATCCGATTCCCGGGAGCGGCCCCCCCATGCGAGCTGCTGACGTCATAATCCAGTATCCGGTGGGCCCCCACTCGAAGAAGAGGGAAGAAGCGTGGTTTCAGATTTGTAAGTTTTTCCACCCCTTTGACCGTTTGACCAGGCTTTTGAACAGCGCACGGTACACACATCTCCATCGATCATTTTGGTTTGGATTGTTTTGTCCATGGGTTTGGTGCTCTCACATCCATTGTTAGTCTCCTCTCATCCAAGTTTGCAGTCAATTTGGGCGACATATGATGGGGTTTTGAAAAATTCCTTCCTTTTTTTTTTTTGCGCATTTTCTCTCTCTCTCTCTCTTTTTATTTTTCTCTTTTTTTTTTCCGGGTCTCCCGACGGCTAAATCCGAGCCACTGTTCCCAACAGAAATGATGACATTTCGCTTTTTGCCACTTGGCAACGCATGGAGAATTGCCGTGACGACGCGAAATTTTTTTTTGGACTTTTCGCGCGGTTCCGCTTTGACCCAGATCCCATGCCGTTGAAGCGAGATGATACGGATCGTATCTGTGCGATCGGATAGGAGATGCCGATTTAGTCTTTATACAGTAGGGAGAAATCAGGCGACGGTTGCCACTGAATAGCAAATCGGAACGGGAAATCGTGGCAAGGGAAAAATCTCGGGCAACATAATGGGTGATCGATCATCGCGAAATTGGGGAAATTGTATTCGTTTATTGACGTGTGATTGATGTATGATTGATGTATGATTGATGCAGTAGTCGCTCGTAGAAAAGAAAAAATAATTAAAAATTGATTATCTATTGACTATATTACCCACAAAAAGAAAAAACTATATTATGGCTACAAAATCAGAAGGGCGGCACTCCACTAGTAAGCACTAGAAACGCTTGACAAAGGAAGAAAGGAGAAAGAAGAGGAGAATCACGAAATCTTGCGTTGATCAATTTTGAAGTGAGCAAAAATGGACGGCCGAGATTGAGCAGCGGCCGACTTGATGAGCGGCGGAGATGGGGCTGGCAGTGTCAAATACCGTGGGTGTGCCGCCGCACGGTGTAACTACTTCCTACTCCTCCTTTGGAAAAAAAAAAAGCTCAGATCGGATCGAATCCGACGGCGGAGGGAGAATGGTCATTGTGCCAGGTCAGCAACCACCCTCCTCACCGCTTCCTGGAAGCCCGCCTCGTCCCATTCGCCTCCCTACAATAATGCATGATGGACCAGATTTTCGAATTACTATCATTAAAAATAAAAATATCAAATCAAAGATTGACCTAAACATATATATAAAAAAAAGAAAGAATTTGAATTCGTAATTATTAATCCTTGTTCATTTCAACATAACACATTTCTATCTGGTGCAAGACAGTGAAAGGGAATGAAACGGTTCATTTAATTTATTCCATTTTTTAGGACATATCCAGCTCGTAAAATTCGTGGATTTCACGTGATTTTTCTTTTTGAAATCTTAAGTGATATTATTGGTCGATGAAAATCATGTACACCCATATGGACATTGTTGCATTGTAAACCAACATTCTGATCAAACTCATAAAATCGTGGCATAAAAACGACATATAGAATTGTAATTTGTATAAGTATATATCATATGTAGACCCGTTTTAGAGGTGGATGATATGATCACGAGCGATAGCTAACTCCACATATATAATGAAAGGAAAAATCGATTACGTTGTTTCTTTGGCGAGTAAAAGTATTCGAAAACGTCTCATGGTAAGAATATGTCCGTAAGGTATTACCGCTAATTAAGAAAAAAACACTATCTACAATTTAAAACTCTATATCGGAAGCTTCGCATCATTGTTTTACCTCAACGTTTAGTCTCAAGTTGACCCGATTGACGATGTTCGATTCGTGGACTTGGGTGTCGGATTCCATGGACATCAGGCTCACGTTCCTCACTTGCCTCAAGAACTCGAGGATTCGGATCACCAGATTCAATGCCGAGCAGTCTCCCCTCACGGTCACCTGCAGATCCACGGTCCGGTCTTGCGACGTCGACTCCGAGACGGTCCTCGTTCGAACGTCGACCCTGGAGCGGTCGCTCGGCGGCCCGCTCGGCTCCCCGCCGCCGCCCGTGGGTTCAGTCGGCGGCAGGAGTTGGGCTTCGAGAATGGCGTTCTTCCGACGGAGATCCTCGACTTGTTCCTTCAACGAGCCGAGGTACTCCCTCGTGGTCGCGAGCAAGGATGCTTTGTCTTTCTGCACAATGTGATGGACATAGATCTATGAGGAGGAATGCATCTTGAATTGCACTCGACATTATAAGCTGATCATTGAACAAACAATTACACGACATGATGAGATACATAAGGTTACTCATTGCCTTTGAAATTGTAAAGGTTCGGTCCTTATAATGCGTCCCTTATAATCAGTTCAAGATATACAAGACGACATGAAATATCAAAACCTAAACTGGTTCAAGTCACAACCTCTTAGATAGATGCCAAAAGTGGGAAAACTCATGTTCATTTATTCTGAAAAATTAGAGTCTCAAAACGAATTCCATACCTTGGTTCCAGGAGGAAGAAGCGATCTCAATGCGACGAAGCTCTCGTTGAGCTTCTCGCGCCGCTTCCTCTCCGACATCATATGGTGGAGCTGAGTGGTCGACGGTGGTCGGCTCCCGCCTTGCAACCGGTCGCGGATCCGCAGCAAGTTCATGCTCCGACAGTACGAGATTGCCCGCTTGAGCATGCTGTGCTTCTGAAGGCCGTGCTTGCTCTGCGGTCTCGGAAGCAACGCCGGCGTATACCTCCTGAACGCGGTCGGTCTCGGATTTTCGACATTCATTTGTTGTTGCTGTAGTTGTGACGAAGAAGTAGATGAAGAAGGCGATGATAGAACTGCAAGGAAGGCTCTCGTCATAGCGGCGTGTTCGCTCTCAGGAACAATCGGGAACTGAATGTTCCCGAGCGATCTTGCGAAGCCTTGCATGGCTTGCAATGGGTGAGGACTAGTACCAGTTGTACTAGAACCAGGAGTATCGGTGGTGGTTATAAGTGGCAACGGCTGTGTGGTAATATTCTCTACAATTGGAGGGTCTCTGAGGGCTAATTCCGGGTTAATGAAGGAACTTGTGGTAGTGGTGGGTATGCTGAAGAGAAGAGAAGAGTATTCGGGGCTGTCCATGGAGAGCGATCTTAGAGACGACGAGGAAGACGAAGGAGGATTCGTCATAGCGGTAGTGTTCGGTTCAGTCGCTTGGGCCAATTCGCGCATCGCTATTTGTCTCGAGAAATCCTCTGGGAACAAGTTCATCATCTGCATTTCTAAGTCAACCTGCTAAAACCATCAATTCTGAGATTAATTATGCCGATTTCTTAGTTTTCTTAATTTGCATAAAACATCGTCGTGAATTTATGTACCTGAGGTATGTTGGAGAAGCCTAGCTCAATCTCTCCACTCCTGCATCCCATGAATACTGCAACCTTGAGAAAGATTTAAGCAACATCAGGATCTGCAGGATTTTCTAGGAAAAAAACTGCATGTGTGCCCATCAAAAAGCACATTTTTTGTTGCATATACCTACCTTGATGCTTGCTTCCTACAACCAAAAGAAAGACAGAAAATTAGCACCTTTGAGTCAGTAAGACGATGCAGAAACATTAGATTAAGCATCAAGAATGAGAATTATGAGATGGGTATGTGTAGCATTACTTGATAGAATTGTCTTTGACAAGAGTTGGAGGCCAATCTTGAAAGGTCTTCCTCTCTGAATTCAAGGTAGGGGCTGCTGTTCCTGAAGGCCAATCCTGGGACTTGGGTGTGGCTGCTGCAAATTATAGAGTGGAAAAACGTAAAAAATAGACAAAATCTTAAATTGGGTAAACTCCAAAATCGTAATCTTTTAATCCGTTTCTCTTTGAATGCTAGAGATGTATAGTTCAGATCATGCAGTACCTGTTCTGACGAAGGATGAACAGAGACTGCCTATACTCGTCAAAAAGTCTCCTGGGTTGAATGTTGTTTCCATTACCCCCAATCGCAGCTTCCTCGAAGAGACCATCCAAGTAGCACAAACAGCTGCAGAAAAAGACAAGATCATCAGCTGACACAAACACCGAGAAAGTACTAATTAAACACCATTAGCGAGAGAGAGACAGAGAGAGAGCACCTATTGGGAGATAAGTAAGACCAGAGACAGATGTATCTGCAACCAAACGACTGGGCAATGAGGTGGAGGAGGTTGGATCGAGCATCTCCATCAAGGAGGAACGCCGAGTCCATGAGATGGGAAGATGGAGCTGGAGACGATGAAGATGGTGATGATGAAGTGGAGAGATAGAGAGAGAGGGGGACTGATGTTGCATGCATGTAGATCCTTTTATATGGCTCAGATCACTTCTCTCCTCTCTCCCTCTGGTTTCTTCCTCCTTTCAGGCCATCTCGATGGTGGTGTCCCTACCCTCTTGTCCTGCTTCTGAAAAGTATTCCCAAGTATATATATAAGGAGAGAGAGAGAGAGAGAGAGAGAGAGAGAGAGAGAGAGAGAGAGAGAGAGAGAGTCTCAGCAGCCAATTTTTATTAAGGTTATGTCAGCAACTGGCTTCCAAGGATTAGGTGTTGAGGAGGATGACAGGGTCCATCTTGGAACGAAGCCAAGGTTTTGTTGAGAGGTGGAGGACCGTTGAAAAGTACACGAGGCTAGAAAGCGGGAGCGAGGATCTTAGAAAACCCAAAAAGAGAGCAAAATTTTAGATAAAGGGAGAGCTCCCCACGATGAATATTATTGAGACTAATTCTATTAAATCAAAGTTAATCAAAATTTGGAAAGATTGACATGCCCAGTGGGAACTAATCCTAAAATTTGTATGGGGAAAAAGTCCATCGTGGTACAAAAATATGATCGGAGTCTATCAAACTTTTATTTGATTATGATACAAACACGCTGTTTCGATTGATATTGTGTAATTAAAATTCGATTACATCTGATAACTTACCAAAACAAAATGTTTAGTATTTATGCTCCTTTTAGTACTCCATTGGCTGAATAGACTTTTGTTCATTTTTGTATCCCATTTCTCTATCTGTGCTTTTCATGCGCTCTTTGCACGGCGAACTTAACCGCATATTGCCTTTTTATGGAGCTCATTTTAACCGTATATGCGCTAACTTTTTACTTGATATTAGATCCATTATGTGTGCTATTTAAAAAAAAAATCACTCCTATAAGCAGAACAACTTGCACAATGTTTCCTTTTAACCTTTACGATTGCCTAATGTGGCCGAGTGCTCGGTCAAAATATGGTAGATCCTGTGTTTGAATCCGACATTTCTTGCTCAAAGCAACTTTGGAGGCGCCACGCATCTCACCTGATGCGCCGAATCGATGCTATTGCACGTATCTATTTAGATGAATCGAGTCCGAAAATTCTTTTATTTTATTATTTTGTTGACATGCTCCTGTGGCTGGAGACTGCCCCAACAAAAGCAAAGAAAGAGAGAAGGAGAGCAGCAGCAGCAGCAGCAGCCACCAAACCAGAGAGAAAAGTAGCGGTCAAAGTCCACGGTGGTGAGGATTTTGAAGAGGGGTCAATGGAGGAAGGCAGCGTGTCCTTTTCCTTTCTCCCCCCTTAAGTTATTATTCCCTTTCTTTAACATTATTTCTCTTATAAAATTACCCTCGTTCCCACTTCTTCTCACGCTCGAATTTTAACATCACCCAATTCTTTTTCATTAGTTTAAATGAAATATATCAAATTACATCTCATGTTCACACCGGTCATGCAAGAAATCCATAGTTAATCCTCGCCTTTACACACGTGCAATTCATAACTGGTCATACGATCTAGTCATGGTAAAAGAAAAAAAAAAATACCATATGCGCAACATCTAATAAAATATCCGGCCAACCCATCACGTAGATTCAGAGGAGCTTCGTGAAGGTTTTCGCCATCGTCACTTTGCACGGTGGTGGCGCTGGGAAAGCTGAACCTAGGCGCGCATCGCCGAAAGGCAAAGCCGTAGCAACAGATGGAGATCTCGGTGTGTGCTCATCTTCTTATTTGAAACTCGTTCTGTTGTTTTGGTTTACAGTTGGACTGCGTATCTCTCTATTATATATCCATGGAAATGAATGAAATGTTTCTTTGACCAAACAAAACAAAAAAACCATCACATGGATTCAATTAACCTTAATCAAGCATGTCTCGAAACCTTAAATTAGCAGGTGTTGTCATAAGATTAACATTTCATTTGTGGCCCCAATTCCACGCGTGACCCCCCTCTAGCTTAATTTTATTAGGGAAAACGCCATCATCAAACTTTAAATTTTTCACCCCCTTTATAATAAGATACTGGACCACTTTTGGAAGTGCCACTTGAATGAGTTTTTTTTCTAGAAAGCTTCAACGGGTCATCGGTTCTGAGATTACCATGTAATTAGGCTTCAATGCAAATGTGAACACGACCTGGTTTATAAGTTTTTTTTCTCTGGGCTTTGACTTTTCTCTAAGTTGTTGGGAATATTATTCTTTCCTTCTCTCCAATATGTCTCTAGCATGGACCTTGGGTGAGAGAGAGAAATATACAATGTTTACATATTTCTGACATAGATAAGGGTGGTAGCTTATAATGACCTCTGCTTAATTAAGTATTGGTCAATTAGGGAGATTAGTCATGCTTGAGGACCTCCTCAATCCAACTGCCTATTCATAATAGTCAAACGAAGAAACAAAGCCGCCTATGCAAAGTAACCGATAATCACGACGAATCAAAGACGAATTCTTTTAGGGAAATTGTCCGATCGGTCCTAAACCTATTGTATATATGCCAATTTAGTTCTAACATTTCCAGTTTTGCCAATTCAGTCCCAAACCTTGACAAGAAACTCCAAATATAGTCCTTCCGGCCATTTCTTGGTGGAAGTCGCTGACGTGGCGGCGTGCCTCAGCGATGACTGAACTACCACGTTATTAAGTAGAAATATAAAAACACGATGTTTATTATGTGGTAATGACAACCAATCGATGATTGTATGGTTTGCATTAGAGTGCGGGGATAATAAAATAACACAAAGTACGTGGTGCCATTACAGCTTCAAAGTCAACGGGTTTTCAAGTTGTGTCCGGGCTTTTGTACGCCAGGACAGTTGGCCGCGACCTGGCGAGGAACCTTCCCCCCTCCCCCCCCTCGGGTGGAAATTTTTGTCTCTGCTTCTCACGGGCAATACCCAAGAGCACTAAGCCACTAGGAGCGCATGAATAACATGGGGTAGTCCAAGGGTGATCATGTCACGTTGTCTTCCATGAGATTGCAAATTTAGGTTATTCCGCAAGCGAGCTTTTGACTAGCGTATCCTTGAATATTTGCTTCCTCGTATAGAGAGATCTGCTGACTTTTGGCACGGCGGAAGGGCGGTGACGAGCTCATCGATATCAGACCTTCGGGCTCTGAATTGGATGGAGTAGTTGTGGCTTAAACTAAACATCCAGAAACAGATGTAGGAACCTTATGATAGCATTTTAGAGGAGGTAGCCGTCGGTGGTCACATATTAGATGTAGGAACCTTATGGTAAATAACCACCGAGAGAATGGTAGGCTCCTTGATCTCATGCTCACTTGTCTTTCATGAAGTATTTTCCGTAGCTGTATAATCGAACCTTTGGCTGACTTGAGCTTTTGTGTTGTTACCTCGTATAGAGAGATAGTTACATACTAGTAACATGTTAGTGAAGCCATAGTAATAGACCTGCCAATCTTGAATTTTTTACGTCTCGGATGATAATGAGCAGTTATAAATTAAATTGAACATTTTTGTCACTCTTATAGTAATGTCTAGAAGGTTTTCAATGTGGATCGATTCCTCACTCCCTTTGACCATTTATTTTATTAGTAAAAAAGTGGGGAAGGACAGCTAGCGTAGCTATCCCATTTGGGTGTTATCCTAAGGTTTCATACCCGTTATGGAATGCTCAGTTTGAATCATAACTACTCAGTTCACATGTATGAGCTCATCACTACAACCTGATCGACATATTAGACATTAGAAAGTTTCCCCACATGAGGTAGAAATTAGTGTCCAAAGTACAAGCTGGCAAGAGGTTTACTCAGGAAGCCGAGGTCTTTAATCTGATTTCTATTCGGCAGAATTGCTTAAAGGGCTGACCTCAAAAAAGTAACTCATTGTAAATTCTCTAATCTCGATATGGATGAGCTATCATTAGATGTACTCGAGTCATGGACTTAATCTGATGTGCAAAAACTGTTTCAGAATACCACATGACTTCTATAACAAATAAAAATTGAAACCCCAAAAATTAATATAAAGTATCCTAAAATAAGGCCATCTCCTTTTTGGTTGTTCTCACTATTTTTAAAATTGTTCACGAATGGTCTCAAGTTTCTTAGATTTGCACACAAAAAAAAATTGTATCCAGAGCTTTGTCTAGGTTATCGTATTCCCATTCAGCTAGTGTAATATAAACATTCTCACTCATTAAGCCGGTTAGGATTAATGTTTCGTCATACGATTTCTATCGAATGATCATGAACTTGCAATGTCACGAGTATGCGTATTCATTAAAGCCCTTTTCTTCTTCTTCTTCTTCTTTCCTCACTTTGTGCGACGAGATAACCGAATCGTAAGCTCGACTTGTCCCATTTACGTAGCGAACTCTTTTCATCAACGCTAGAATAGTATTATTCTCGGCGACTTGCATGAAGTAAGAGCAAGGAAGCAGAGAACTTCTAGATCTTCCTCCTTTACAGCTGCAAACTTTGTTGCATTCGCATGACTCGAAAAGAGTCTTAGAAAATTTGTCGCTATTCAGAACTGCTCGGATTGCTACTTAGATTTGGCACTACGCACACCATGTGCCGACATACATGTCATTTAAACCGCTAATTACCGGCAATTGGCAAATTTTTCCTACGCTATTTTTCTCTTCAATTGTACTGGAGCTAAGGAATGGACGAACTCCAAATCAACTAATTGCAAACAAATTCATTTTCCCCATCGCCTATGCTTAACTTATGCGAGGCTACGGATAATCTGTCTTTAGATTCATCTCATGTATTTCCAGGAAAAATTGTCCAAAAAGTCCTAAACCTATTGTACGGAGGTCAACTCAGCATAAACCTTTCAATTGTATCAATTTAGTCTTAAACCTTTCAATTGTGACAATTTAGTCTTAAACTGTTTAATGATTTACCAATTTAATATTAAACCTTTTGACAATTTACCAATGTACTTCGGCCAAATATCCAAGTAATAGGTTTATGACTAATTTGGCAAATCTCTAAAAGTTTTATGACTAAATTGATACAAAGAAAGGTTAGGACTAAACTGGCAAATTGTTAAATTGTTTGGGACTAAATCAGAATAATTGAAAAGTTTAGAACTGAATTGCCTATTATACAATAGGTTTGGAACTTATTGGATAATTATCCCTCTATTTCTACCCCCTAAATTTCTTGTTCGTTGTCTCTCGATCATCACAGACAAGGAATTGAAAGATGTGCGAACGGGGCCTACCATGCTGAGCTCGAGCTTATTCTCTCGTATTTCCCATAAAAAAATGTGGCACCACACAACGAAATGCTTAGAAATCTCAACTTTTTCGATGAACGGTCGTTAATGCGGCCGACGAACCGATGCCCCAAGAGCCTCGCTTTCTATTTCCCCCTCATTAATGGGGTCCGAGCGCGGGTGACCCGGCAAAGGGAAAATCCCCAAAATTGGGGGACGAGACACGACCATTTCAAGCTCAAAGCTCACGCTTGAGGCCAAGATCATATGACTCGTACTGCCATCTGAAAAGGGCAAATCCCATACCCACACTGTCTACTCCTGTCGCACGGCCACTTGAACGCCTAGGTCAACGCCCGTTCAAGCCCGATTCCTAGATAGATTTGACACATGAAAGAGAGAGGAGCAATGCACCACGTCGTTTTTGTCCGGTGTCCACACGTGCTCATGGAAATCTGCGTGTGGACGAAGAGGGAGAGAAAGAGGAGAGGGCGAGGTCTAGATAGCGCAGTAGCGTGAGGACGGGATCACACGCCTAAAGGGCTTTGTCGAACCCTACTTTCGAGAGGAATGAGAGACCGATGTAGATCACGAGAGTATGTCGTATTCGTAATTACAAGTTTTAAGGATCAGCTTATGAGTTCCCTCACCGATTATCAGGCAAGTGATCCAATAGGCCACACATCGTCTTGGTCAATCTGAAGGGCGAAATGGGCAAGCCTGGAGAAGCAATTCCCTTCTTGAATCCGGCCCGCTCAAGCCCGATCATTTTCATATAGAAACATAATTTTTTTTTATCATCGTGGGGCTTGAACATGGATTTTCATGCCCTACTCATTAACCACCTCAGATCTTGTGCATTCGAACTTTCGCTTCATGTTTTCGTGTACACATTGAAGTAAAGGAGAAGAGCCACATGATGGGTTGACTCCAACTTGCGAGACCCTTGTTTTATAATTTATTGACAGTGGCCAAGAGGGAACAAGAACCCCTGCCTCTTCACGGGCACAAAAAAAAAATCGTTTGCGTTTCTGGTCAACGCATTCAATGGTCCTGATCCTGCGTCGTCGTGAAGGGTCAAATCCCCCCCGGTTGCTTTCCCTCGGGGTCCTTGTCCTTTCATACATGCATATTTTTCAGATTGTCTGAATCTTCCATATTTTGTTTTTCTGATTAACTTATTGCCAATTATTTTTATATTTTAGGCACTGGTGTCTGTCTTCTTTCAAAATGCAAAGTAAACGAGCTGTTATTTCAGGCAGCAAGAGGTGAAACCTGGTGTAATCGTAGAGGGAGCTGGAATACATAGAGAAACAGCATGATTTGTGATGTGAATAGTCTATCTCTGATTGGATAGTGGAGGTAGATTTAGATGTTGCCTCAAATCTGAATTAAAGATTTAAGAGGGTTTCTATCGTCTCTCAAGAGGCACAATTGCCGTCTTAAAAATATCGTATTCAAATGCATTTTGCCGTTCCTCCTAAACAAATTATCGTGCACTTGATAAAAACTTCAAAGGTTCTCAATCTATGATAGAGATTTGTGCTCTTGTAATCCACCGGTATCAATCCCACCTCATAAATACTTTAGAGGTTTCATATGAATGCTCGAGATTTGTTCTTTTCTTATCCAACAGCCGATGTCCCCCAATAATCTAACCCTTGGGGATTTGTAGAAGTGCCCTAAGGTTTGATCGCTTGATATAGGAAAAGAAGGAGGAATTGGATTCCAAAAGGAAGGTTGAAGAAAACAGAAAAGTAAACCTGTCAAAATGGGTCATAGACCTATTTCTTAACCCATATTTGATGGGTTAAGTTGTTATATGAGTTAATTATATTTAATAAATGGGTCATAATGGGTTTATAATGGTAAAGCCCAATATAATATGTGTATTTAATGAGTTCACAATTTACTTAGACTCAATGCATCTCTATGACTCTCTCTTCACATTCTCTCCACTCTCTCGCCATCACTCGATCTCGCGCTCGCTCATTTCGCACTCTTGCCTTAGTTTAGGTATAGATTGGGTTAAATATGTGAGTAATTTAGCAATATTGGTCAGGTCGGATACATGTTAGGTATGGGTCATTAGATTTGTATTGCATGAAAATGGGTCGAAATGAGTTAAATGGGTCAATTTGGTTCAGATTATTTTTTACTCGACTCAAAACCGATCCAACTCTCTAATTTGACAGGTCTACCGGAAAGTAATCTAGAATAAGCATTAATTTGAAATGACCCTTATCTTTATGGAAATCGAAGTATATTTTGCTTGAATAAATGTTATGTGTGGATTATACAGACGAAACTTATTAATTAAATTATTAAAGTTGTTTGTTATTTTTTTTGTTTGGCCATATCTTGAGTTTGTCATTAATTGTTTAGTTCACTTAGATATAACTAGTTTTGTAACATGAGTCATGTTGCGCGAGAAAGAAAAAAAAATCCGTACTAGCTTAATACAAATAATGAGATATTCGATATATGCTGTTAATCGATCTGTTCGATCCTATACACATATCTGGTAAATCGAAATGTTGGTCTTTCTTGGTCGCTAGTGAGGATTATCAATTATGTTTAAGGGTGCGTTTGTTTCGCGGAAAATGTACCATTTTCAGGAAGTCATTTTTCGGTATTTGGCTAAAACCTAAAAAAGACTTGTAAAGTATTTTCAGTTATTTGGTGAGGAAAATCTGATCGTGAAAATTATTGAAAAATTTTGTATTTTAAATTATTTTTTCTCTTTTTTCTTTCTTTTTTTTCCTTCTTCTTCCTCCCATCCGCCTCTCCACATTACCCGCAACTCCTTCCTCCTCTCCACCACCACCACCACCGCAGCCATCTTCGATGACCTCACCTCCCTCTACGCTGACTCCGTCCACCTTGGCCGCCTCGTCCTCAACCTCGGGCAAGCTCGAGCTCGCTGGGATCTGGCGAGGCCTCGGGCGAGCTCATCGCCAGATCGACCTCGAGCTCGCCGGCCTGCGTATTGGCTAGTCGCCGGAGGAAGAAGGAGGGAGGAAAAGAAAGAAAAGACAAAAAGAAAAAAAGAAAAAGAAAGAAGAAAGAAGAAAAGAAAAGAAAAAGAAAGAAAAAAAGAAAAGAGAAGAAAATATTAAAAATAAAAAAATTCGATTTTTAAAAAATAAAAAATAATTAAAAAATCAATTTTTTTTAAAAATATTTTATAAGAATAATTTTATTAATCAAGGACCCGCGCACAGTCTTTGTGAACTCGATTAGAGCTAGAGCGTCGGGGAGCGAGCATGGCTTTTGTGGACCCGAGTTCGGGTGCCGGAGCATTAGGTATGGGCACAAGGCGTTCGGGCCCGACCTTGATGGTCCCAGTCGTAGGTTGGTGAGCTCGGCTTCGCTGGCCACGGCGGCCTGCAACTGATGGAGGGAGGAAGAAGGAAAAAGATAAAGAAAGAAAAGAAAAGAAAAAGAAAAAAAGAAAAGAAAAAATATTAACAAATTCAAGATGAACATTAGGAATTCACTTTTATAATTTTATACATGAATGTTTTCCTTAATCGGAAAGTATTTTCAGTTGACTTATCATTTTCGACAAATCTAACTGGTGAAAGTCTAGAAAAAGGATTTCCAAAAAACATTTTCCCTCAAAAAAACGCACCCTAACTTAACGTTTATATGGCGACTATCCGACATGTCACACAACTTATGATGAAAGATGGAACTGGTGTGGGGTTTGGGAAGACTTGAAGAGCAATCTCCATTGGATCTGGTTGAGTTAATAATGCAAATTACTCTTTTTTTTCCCTTCTCGTGCTCATAAGTATGACTTTAATGGTCAGTGGATGGGTTTTGTCAAAGCACCAAGGCAGACAAAGTTCCACTTTTCTCGTGAGAGTGGGGGCTATCAAGATTGAAAGATAGCTTGAATTTTTCAATTATTATAAGCCCATGGTGGGCTCAAGTTATAATAGAATGGTCGAGGTCATCGAAATGGGCTTTAAGCTTCATTCCAAGCACCTCTTCTTTCTCGGGCTGGGGCAATCATTTGGCCTGTGATTCAGCTATGGATTGTAATGCACTCGATCGAATATAAGTTATATGAAGAATATTGTATTGCGACTCTCTTTTGGGTTTGTGTCCATGTCATATCAAGTGATTTCTCAGGTGAACGCATGCAGTAGAAGCACAAAGAAGGCCAACGTATCGACGTTAGGGATTTGTGATGAAATTTGGGACCTCATGTTTTGATGTCATGAAAAATCTTACGGGATCACTATCAATTATTGTAAAAATTTAAGCTAATAGATAAAGACGTAAGTTTTACTAACAGTGTTAATAGGATGATTTGCTGTCGGGATATTTTTGCGCCGACCAGAGCATGTGGGGATTGGTGGTCAACGGTGGTCCGTAAAACAAAATCTCCAGCACATAACAGATCCATAAATGAAACAAGAGGACATTCAATTTAGTGCTCTTTTCGGAAAAATGAGTCCTAGTAGATGTCCCAGATTCTAGAATCAAAATTGGCAAGAACATTAACTTGGTTAATATTATGTAACAACCATAGTCTATGATTCAGATTAATTATCGTAAGATCTGGTCGGAGGAGTTCTCCCATTCTCACTATAGTGGCCGATGTCTGGCCGTTATGGCAGGGTCTATCCTCAGAAGTGGCCCGAGCTCTGCCTCCTTGTCATTTGGATCTAGCATCCCGACTTATGCAGGGTCCGCTAAAACGTTCAGCGCGAGCGACATTGAGTGAGCTAGCGATCATTTCAGTGAGTCAAGAACACCAAGCGAAGGTGGCTTTGGGCGTGGATATTGTGGCGTTCTTGAAGACGGGACCAAAGTAGCTATGAAAGTTCTGAAAGGATCAACAGGGCTGCCAGGAAGTTTTTAGCCAAAGTCGAGATGCTTTAGCTGCCTACATCATAGGAATCTTGTCAAGCTGATTGATATATGTACGGAGCAAAGCGTCCTCTGCCTAGTTTACGAACTTATTTCGAATGGCAGCGTGGAATATTATTTGCATGGAAGGTAGGTATAGTGTAGATTAACACGCAACATCTTTAGGGTTAACATATTTTTGTCTTGCTCTTCATTCTGCTTCATCAGGCCAGATGCTTGGCGTCCTGGTGCTATTCACCAAAGAAACGTCGAGCCTTTCGCTGCTGCGATCACAGAGAGACCTGAAAGAGGCTGAAGTCCTGGTGAGGCTGGAGTGAGGGATTTTGATGGCTATGTTCTGATGGAGTTGGTGCTGTTGGTGCTGACGTGCAATGTGCACAACGGTTGCTGGGTGAGCAGTTAGGAAGGGGTGATGCGGTGGCGAAGAATCGGAGCATGAGGATCACGAAAGTGCAGGAGGAATCGATGGCCAACGCAGCTAAGATGGCGGAGGTCATGACCAAAGAGTTGGTCGAGAGGATGAGGTGGAAGTGTGGGCAGTGGGTGAAGACTGATTTTGAAGGCTGAGCTTCCATGGAACTGAAATAGTTGTTTGCTCGGCTTGCTGCATGAGAATTTCCTTGTGTTGGGCCAATACCTTGGGTGGTCATCTTGTGTAGTATAGAGAATTTGTGTGGATCATTGCTTTATTTGAATGGATGAACCCTATTGAATCAAATATCGATGGCCATGTTGCCAATTCTTTGAAGAATTGGGCTCTTAATACAACAATGAGCGATGAGGTATTGCTCCCTGTTTGGGGGAAAATACCAAAAACCCATAGAGATAAGGTGTGCACTTGTCAGCATACATTAAAAGTTAGTATTAAGTATGGATAATGTCGTACCTCAATAGTCTTAAAACAAGAGTAAACACCATGATATTCACATTTCACACACACTGTAACAAGTGCAAACAAAGATCGTGTCACATATGTCCTTGTTCAATAATAATCGCACAAATCATTTCCAAATCTTGATGGGAAGATAGAGGCGAGGCCGATAAGTGGATTCAACCATTTCAACATACAAAGGAAGCTGTAGGATTGCGAACAATATGATAGGGATGGCAGCCAACAAAGTAATGGGGATGTAAATCCACTTCAATCGTTCGCTAAGGACGATCATAAGAGCAGAGCCAAAAACCACGAGCATAAAGGCCAAAGAGAGGAAGAGAAAAGTGAGGCCCAGTATCATTTTTCTTGGTAGTGAGTGGAGGAAATCTTCTGTGGCATAGCGTGAAGTTTGGATAGCCAAGAACATTAAGGTGGTAGTGATAGACGAGAAGAGAGCTAGAGCGTCCGCAACCGCGAATACCATAAATGAGCCCTTCTCTAGAAAGACCGGGATCCCTGTACTGTTGTCGTTGCTTCCAGGTACTGTAAAAACCGCAACAAAAGCTACCGTAATGATGAGAGTCGCTACAAGGCTACAAGATGATGATGTATCCTTCATCCATTGTGTTGCCTCTTTGAGCAGATCTTTGCGCTGTTCTAGAAAAACTTCCCAGTATGTTTTGCCCCTCCTTTCTTTTGTTAGTTCCAATTCCAGACTTTCAGAAGAAGGACCGATCTTATCTTTCTTCACCTTCATCTATCAACGCAAATGTAAATTAAAGAGCACAAAAGGGTGGCAAAACAAATAAACGTGAACTGACCTTAAATTTCAGACTTTTGATTAAGGGAGAGCTCCTATCTTCCAGTATCTTCAGAAAACAAAGGACGTCTATTAATATGAATGTAATCACATTAAAGAGTGGCAAGCAAATACTGTGAACTAACCTTAAACCATTGAATTTCCCTTTGCAAAAGAAAAGCTGATCCAGAAACATCTGCCGGCACATATCCCAGTGACCATTCTACTGCTGTCGCCATCAGGTCGCAGTTCCTTTGAAATTTGTACCTCAATTTTGGAATTGTGTTGTACACATTCATTAGTCTAAACAACTCAACATGTTGTGCCCTCACAACTTCTTCGATTAGTTTTTTCGTGAATTCTTTATCCCACATCAATTCTGGATAATTCTCAAGACATAACTTGACAATTTCAGAGATTCCGCTAGATGCAGCGTCAAGGACAATGGCTGAAGTCAATTCGAGTATTTCAGGAGTTTCCATACTAGCCTTCTTCTCTTTAAAAACTAGAGTTGCTAACTCAAGCGAGCATTCGTGCCTTAACTTCAATTCTCCACTCCTTTTGATAAAAGGTGTTGCACGTAACATCAGATAAGCAATTTTGCTTGCGATGAAGAATCAAAAGGTAATAGAGGCTTTCGCATTTGCGTCGTGATCTTATGTATATATATAGTAGTTGAGAAAAGAATCATGGATTTAACATATTAATCAAGGAAGCAAACTTCATACGGTTTGAAAATCAAAATGCATGCCACAGAGAGCAGATGGATCTATCGATGAACACACACAATGTCATGAGAAAAAAAGAGTTTTGAAAAATGGATAGATTCAGCAACAGATCAATAAAACTGTTTTTGATTATTTTTAGATATTCTCCAAATGGATACATATCGACTAGACTTTGAATTGAATGGAATCCAATCATATTGTAATATACGAATCAAGAGCCGGTTCATATTAATAACTATGATCTCAAAGGGATATACCGAGAATATCAATTTACAATTTAGAATAGCGATCTCTACCCATGGGTAAAATAAGGTCCTTTTTCTATAGATACCACGGTACACACATACATATATATAGATTGGGTCTGAAGATATCATGTTAGTTTGTATACTTGATTTTGTGGCAAGATTTCAGAGTGATATCTTGAAGGAATGAACTTCTTTGAACCGATGAATTGCTGGTACTAAGAGGAGAGAAGAATCATATCAACAAATTAGGAATTTATGATGAACAAAAAGATACATATCACACTCATGAAATGAAAATTGCACATGTAGTTAAATTTAATAATGCTCAAATATGTTAGAAAATAACTTGGATCAATCAACCTCCATGACCTGATATCCAAATTTACAATTCTCAATAATTCTATTTGGCAATTTGACATCGAGTAAGACTTCTCAAACTCACTTTATAAATGTAAAATTAAATATTAACTTGTGACACACATCATGGTTTAGATAATAATTGTATACATAAATGTAGTCCCTATCCCTTACCTATTTTGTGAATAAGATCTCTATATGATATGCTTTTTGTCGTGTTAGTCCATCCATCGTGCAGATTAACACAAATACCTCGAGCCATCCTCATGTCTTTGGCGTTGTCAAATGATGTATCAACCAAGCGAGGGATACCTAAAAAGGGAACAGATAAAATGAACACTATGTAGAGAGAGTTGCTCTAATTGTACATATCTAACAAAAGAAGTGCAAGAAGTACCTACATTGGTAAATACATTTTTCCCAAAAATTGAGTTTAGCTCCACTACGGTAGTAAGACTTCACCTGTGTAAAGACTTCCAACAGGCTACCGTTTCTAGTATTTGCGGTCGTCGCTAAGCTGGGGTATCGACAAGCTAAATCCAAAAGTATGTCTTTTGGGACATAAGAACAAAAAAGTTAATTCAAGCAAACAATGAAGGAAATCAGGTAAGATGAGCAAGTGTGAAATCCTACCCAAATAGCCGGCCCTAATAAGGTTGCTGATGGTATCATCCTCTGGGGTGGATTTTGTATTCATGGCAAGGTGCCGGATAACCTCCTCTTGCCTAGGAGCATTTGTAGTAGCAATCAACAGGGCAAGGGTTCCGCCTTGTTCACCAACTTCGTCAAGTTTGTCTACTAATTCCTTTACCCTCCTTATTCTTCCTCTCCGGGTAGCAAGGTAGAGGGCACTAATAGTGAAAGCTTTAGATTCTGGAGGGAAGCGCTTGACCAGGTTCTCAACCAATTGATCTTGTCCGACCAAAATCGCAATATCGAGTATAGTAAGGTCATCACCTTCTACGGTTATAACTTTGGCCGTCATTGCTTTGGGATTATGACTGAGGATTCTCTCGGCAGCTTTCCAATGACCTTTTACTGCGACTTCAAACCATAATCGATACGTTTCATTGACCACCGGTGTTGGCTTGACTGCAAATATTGAACATTAAAAGTCCTCAGTCTTTCGCACTACTTGTTTTTAAGGTCAAGTGTAACCATTCCACCTACTGAAAGTTCCAATCAAATGCCGGTGCAAATCAAGGGGCAGTTGTTACTTAGCATACCTGTTTCTATGAGCGCCTTCGTTTACTCTTTGAAAGTCAAAAGTTTTTTTTGGGGGATTTCTCAATTAAAATTGAAGATATTATTATGATTTTAAAATTATGAAAAGATTATGTTTGAATTTTTATATCAGCAATTGTATGCCGTGAAGTTTAAAAATTTTAAATTAAAAAAAGTCAAAATGCAAGAAACACAAGCTTTATGAAAAAAAGGAAATATTAAAAGTTGAAATTGACAACCTCTAGTTGTTTTGTGACCATCTTGGGAAGCTTTATCATTTGCCGTCTCTTCTGAAGTCAAGTCTACGTGGATCTCTTTGTTTCCAAAAAGAGAAAAGAACATAAATAACCATAGAAAAATTAATTATACATTGTATGCTATAGATCAACTATTCAAGACTGGTGTCAAGCTCATTCATTGCATGGAATTTTTTGTATTAAACTTAGATAGTAAACTTCTAAAAAAAAAATAGATGTTACGCTGAACGAATATCCTAAGTTTTTTTTGATATAGGTATTGTATCATGTATTAGTTTTCTCGTTGTCATTGGTCTTATCCGCAATATCATTCATAATTAATGAGCACGATCTTTTACTCTTTCCAAGTAAATTTTTGTTTTGGGCTTTGTTTGTTATAATTCAAGATATTATTCGGATTTTAAAAATTATGACGAGATTATATTTGAAATCATGTGTCAGCATTTATATGTTGTGAAATTTAAAATGTTTCGAAGCAAAATAAGTCACAATGCATCCCACACAAGTTTTATGAAAAATGAGAACTAAAAGTTTGAAGTGACACACCTTCAGTTGGTCTACGACCGCCTTGGAAAGCCTTATCGATTGTCCTGCCTTCTGAATCCACGTCTAAGTGAACCTCTTTATACCAAAAAGAGAGGATAAGGATAGCACACGTATCATCACTTTCATATGGCGCTCATTTGAGTACCATGACCTTTTTTTTATCACTTGAGTGCCATATCAGTGAAAAATCGTTTAATTGAGTGCTTATTCCGGCAATTCATTGATTATTTATCTTGACTTCTGATTATCTAGTTGCACTTTCCAAATTATTTAGAAGTCATTTTCCGTTGGTTGTACCAGAAAATTCTAAACAACGCGTTTTTAGGAAACAACTTGCATATGACGCATGATTTCAGGTACCCTAAACTCGGGTTTAGAGCAAAACTATAATTGAATGAATGCCAGCTTAGTCGAATCGACATTTCCGCCTCTTGAGTCGGCTCATGTATCATTACACCAATTTTCTAAAAACAATATCACCAAAAAATCCCTTGAAATATTTAGGGTATATTTGGTTAACGAAAATGTTCTAACGAAAATTGTTCCTCATTTCATCTTCCATTTTCTTGAAAATATGTTTTGAGAGTGAAAGGTAACAGCTTTTAACAGGAATGAAAGTTACAGGAGCACGCCTGGTGTAGTTGTTTCAAAGCAATGCTCGTGCAAAGTAATGTCGATTTGAGTCGTTTTTAGTTTCAAGGTTCAAAAGTTGAAAACAAGGCAACCAAAATTTCTACCAAACGTATTTTCCTCAAAAAATTTGGAAAGAAAAACAGGAAATTGGACAAATTCCCCGTATCAAACATGCCCTCAAGTTCGGCGCAAATTATCTTCTTTTGAGGATTTTTTTAAAAAGTGTCCAGATACTTTGTCAAGTAATAAACAAAGAAATGTTGCAATTCCCACATTCTGTCGATGAGATTGCTTATATTACTTCGAAATTAACACCCAAAAAGCCAAAACTCTTTCCAATTTTTCTATTGCCTTTGTAGGATCAAATCAGAACGATAAAGGAAAAAAGAGAACAGACCTGGCAATGGTTTCAGAATCGAATTGTCTTGGGTATCCATGGAGGATTCTTTGCGGTGGCGTCTCGCGAAGCCGGTGAAACTCTTAAGCGGAGCAGTATCTTTAGCCGGTTGAAGTCGAAGTTATGTTCTGCTCTCATGGATATTCTCCTCTTACGCATTCGACCTGTGGATGCAGACAAAGCTCCAGCTCCCGATGATGTACCCTTCTCTTTTCCCGAATGGCGTCTTCATTTCCAAAATTTATGGAAATTCCTATTACTTTTTCCTTTTCTTCCACTATATATGGCTACAAAATCAGAAGGGCGGCACTCCACTAGTAAGAACTAGAAACTAGAAACGCTTGACAAAGGAAGAAGAAGAAGAAAGAAGAGGAGAATCATGAAATCTTGCATTGATCAATTTTGAGTGAGCAAAATCGACGGCCGAGATTGAGCAGCAGCCGACTTGATGAGCGGCAGCGGCCGACTTGATGATCGGCGAAGATGGGGCTGGCCGTGTCAAATACCGTGGGTGTGCCGCCGCACGGTATAACTACTACCTACTCCTCCTTTGGAAAAAAAACCTGGTATCGGACCGAATCGAATCGACGGCGGAGGGAGAATGGTCATTGTGCCAGGTCAGCAACCACCCTCCTCACCGCTTCCTGGAAGCCCGCCTCGTCCCATTCGCCTCCCTACAATAATGCATGGTGGTGGACCAAATTTTCGAATAACTATCATTAAAAATAAAAATACCAAATCAAAGATTGACCTAAACATATATATAAACAAAAAGAATAAATTTGAATTTATAATTACTAATCCTTGTCGATTTCAACATAACACTTCTCTTTCTCGTGCAAGACAGTAAAAGGGAATGAAACGGTTCATTTAATTTATTCCATTTTTTAGGATGTATCCAACTCATAAAATTGATCGATTTCATGTGATTTGTTTTTTTGAAATCTTAAGTGATATTGTTGGTCAATGTAAATCATGTGCACCCAAATGGATATTGTTGCATTGTAAACCAACAATCCGATCAAACTCATAAAATCGTGTCATAAAAAAAGACATATAGAATTGTAATTTGTATAAGTATATATCATATGCATACCCGTTTTAGAGGTGAATGATATGATCACGAGCGATAGCTAACTCTACATTGTTCTTTGGCGAGTAAACTATTCGAAAACGTCTCATGGTAAGAATATGTCCATAAGGTATTACCGCTAATTAAGAAAAAAACACTATCTACAATTTAAAACTCTATATCGGAAGCTTCGCATCATTGTTTATCGTGCATACCTCGACGTTTAGTCTCAAGTTGACCCGATTGACGATGTTCGATTCGTGCACTTGGGTGTCGGCTTCCATGGACATCAGGCTCATGTTCCTCACTTGCCTCAAGAACTTGAGGATTCGGATCACCAGATTCAATGCCGAGCAGTCTCCCCTCACGGTCACCTGCAGGTCCACGGTCCGGTCTTGCGACGTCGACTCCGAGACGGTCCTCGTTCGAACGTCGACCCTGGAGCGGTCGCTCGGCGGCCCGCTCGGCTCCCCGCCGCCGCCAGTGGGTTCAGTCGGCGGCAGGAGTTGGGCTTCGAGAATGGCGTTCTTCCGACGGAGATCCTCGACTTGTTCCTTCAACGAGCCGAGGTACTCCCTCGTGGTCGCAAGCAAGGATGCTTTGTCTTTCTGCACAATGTGATGGACATAGATCTATGAGGAGGAATGCATCTTGAATTGCATACGACATTATAAGCTGATCATTGAACAAACTATTACACGACATGATGAGCTACATAAGGTTACTTATTGCCTTTGAAATTGTAAAGGTTCGGTACTTATAATGCGTCCTTATAATCAGTTCAAGATATACAAGACGACATGAAATATCAAATCCCCTGTAACCCAGAAAAAACCTAAACTGGTTCAAGTCACAACCTCTTAAATAGATGCCAAAAGTGGGAAAACTCATGTTCATTTATTCTGAAAAATTAGAGTCTCAAAATGAATTCCATACCTTGGTTCCAGGAGGAAGAAGCGATCTCAATGCGACGAAGCTCTCGTTGAGCTTCTCGCGCCGCTTCCTCTCCGACATCATATGGTGGAGCTGAGTGGTCGATGGGGGTCGGCTCCCGCCTTGCAACCGGTCGCGGATCCGCAGCAAGTTCATGCCCCAACAGTACGAGATTGCCCGCTTGAGCATGCTGTGCTTCTGAGGGCCGTGCTTGCTCTGCGGTCTCGGAAGCAACGCCGGCGTATATCTCCTGAACGCAGTCGGTCTCGGATTTTCGACATTCATTTGTTGTTGCTGTAGTTGTGACGAAGAAGTAGATGAAGAAGGCGATGATAGAACTGCAAGGACGGCTCTCGTCATAGCGGTGTGTTCGCTCTCAGGGACAATCGGGAACTGAATGTTCCCGAGCGATCTTGCGAAGTCTTGCATGGCTTGCAATGGGTGAGGACTAGTACCAGTTGTACTAGAACCAGGAGTATCGGTGGTGGTTATAAGTGGCAACAACTGTGTGGTAATATTCTCTACAATTGGAGGGTCTCTGAGGGCTAATTCCGGGTTAATGAAGGAACTTGTGGTAGTGGTGGGTATGCTGAAGAGAAGAGAAGAGTATTCGGGGCTGTCCATGGAGAGCGATCTTAGAGACGACGAGGAAGACGAAGGAGGATTCGTCATAGCTGTAGTGTTCGGTTCAGTTGCTTGGGCCAATTCGCGCATCGCTATTTGTCTTGAGAAATCCTCTGGGAACAAGTTCATCATCTGCATTTCTAAGTCAACCTGCTAAAACCATCATTTCTGAGATTAATTATACCGATTTCTTAGTTTTCTTCACTTGCATAAAACATTGTCGTGAATTTATGTACCTGAGGTATGTTGGAGAAGCCTAGCTCAATCTCTCCACTCCTGCATCCCATGAATACTGCAATCTTGAGAAAGATTTAAGCATCATCAGGATCTGCAGGATTTTCTAGGAAAAAAACTACATGTGTGCCCATCAAAAAGCACATTTTTTGTTGCATATACCTACCTTGATGCTTGCTTCCTACGACCAAAAGAAAGACAAAATTAGCAACTTTGAGTCAGTAAGACGATGCAGAAACATTAGATTCAGCATCAAGAATGAGAATTATGAGATGGGTATGTGAAGCATTACTTGATAGAATTGTCTTTGACAAGAGTTGGAGGCCAATCTTGAAAGGTCTTCCTCTCTGAATTCAAGGTAGGGGCTGCTGTTCCTGAAGGCCAATCCTGGGACTTGGGTGTGGCTGCTGCAAATTATAGAGTGGAAAAACATAAAAAATAGACAAAATCTTAAATTGGGTAAACTCCAAAATCGTAATCTTTTAATCCGTTTCTCTTTGAATGTTAGAGATGTATAATTCAGATCATGCAGTACCTGTTCTGATGAAGGATGAACAGAGACTGCCTATACTCGTCAAAAAGTCTCCTGGGTTGAATGTTGTTTCCATTACCCCCACTCGCAGCTTCCTCGAAGAGACCATCCAAGTAGCACAAACAGCTGCAGAAAAAGACAAGATCATCAGCTGACACAAACACCGAGAAAGTACTAATTAAACACTTTTAGCGAGAGAGAGAGAGAGAGAGAGGACCTAGTGGGAGATAAGTAAGACCAGAGACAGATGTATCTGCAACCAAACGACTGGGCAATGAGGTGGAGGAAGTTGGATCGAGCATCTCCATCGAGGAGGAACGACGAGTCCATGAGATGGGAAGATGGAGCCGGAGCCGATGAAGAAGATGGTGATGGTGATGATGATGAAGTGGAGAGACCCTTTTATATTGCTCAGATCACCTCTCTCCTCTCTCCCTCTGCTTTCTTCCCCCTTTCAGGCCATCTCGATGGTGGTGTCCCTACCCTCTGTCCTGATTCTGAAAAGTATTCCCAAGTAAATATATAAAGAGAGAGAGTCTAAGCAGCCAATTTTTATTAGGGTTAATATCACGAAAAATCCTAAAATGGTACATTTGTGACATATTTATCCCGAACTATTTTTTTGATCATAAAAAACCCCAAACTGGTACACCTGTGATAATTTTACCATGAACTATTTTTTTGACCACCAAAAACCCCAAACCGGTACATCCATGACAATTTTACCGTGAACTTATCACAAAAAACCCCAAACTGGTACATATGTGACAATTTTACCCTGAATTAAAATTTTTGTATTATTTTTTATTTTTTTCGAAATTTTATTTATTTTTTATTCTTTTCTTTTCCTTTTTTTTCATCTTTAGACCCTGGCCGGTCGTCGGTCCGCGACCGGCCGAGGCGGAGCCGCGAGGCCGCCCTCGCGGGCTCGGCGAGGCCTCGCGGCGTCGAGCGAGGCCGCCTCGCCGGCGTCGGCGAGGCCTCGCCGGCTCGGCGAGGCGCCTGCGCGCGAGGAGCCGCCTCGCCGCCCAGGCAAGAGCGACCCTCGCCGACGCAAGCGAGGGCAACCCTCGCTGCGTCGGGCGAGGGCCGCCTCGCCCGACGGGCGAGGTTCGCCCTTGCCCTGGGCGAGAGAGGACGCTCTGCCGACGCCGCGCGAGGGCGGCCCTCGCCCGACGCAGCGAGGGTCGCCCGACGCCGACGAGGGTCGCCCTCGCCCGACGCCGGCGAGGGCGGCCCTCGCCGGCTTCCGCCTCTGGCCGGTCGCCGGACCGGCGACCGGCCAGAGGTTGAAGGTGAAGGAAAAAAAAAAGAAAAGAAAAAAGAAAAAATTCAAAAAAATAAAAAAAATAATATTAAAAATTAGTTTGGAGTAAAATTGTCATATGTGTACCAGTTTAGGGTTTTTTGTGGTATGTTTGGGGTAAAATTGTTACGGGTGTACCAGTTTAGGGTTTTTTATGGTCAAAAAAATAGTTTAGGATAAATGTGTCACAAGTGTACCAATTTAGGGTTTTTTGTGGTATTAACCTTTTTTATTAAGGTTGTTAGCAACTGGCTTCCAAGGATTAGGTGTCGTGTTGGTGTTGAGGAGGATGACAGGGTCCACCTTGGAACGCAGCCAAGGTCTTGTCGAGGGGTGGAGGAGCGTTGAAAAGTACACGAGGCTAGAAGGGGGGGAGAAAGGGCCTTAGAAAACCAAAAAAGAGAGTAATATTTTAGATAATGGGAGAGCTCCCCACGATGTATATTGTCGAGACTAAATCTATTGAATCTAAGTTAATCAAAATTTGGAAAGATTGACATGCCCAGTGGGAACTACTCCTAAAATTTGTATGGGGAAAAAGTCCATCGTGGTACAAAAATATGATTGAAGCCCATCAAATTTTTATTTAATTATGATATAAACACGCTGTTTCGATTGATATAATTTAAATTAGATTACATTCGATAACTTACCGAAGCAAAATGTTTAGTATTTATGCTCCTTTTAGTACTCCATTGGCCGAATAGACTTTTGTTCATTTTTGTATCACATTCTTCTATCTGTACTTTTCATGCGCTCTGTGCACGACGAACTTAATCACATATTGCCTTTTTATGGAGCTCATTTTAATCTTTTATGCGCTAACTTTTTATTTGATATTAGATCCATTATGTGTGCTATTTAAAAAAAATCACTCCTATAAGCAAAACAACTTGCTCAATGTTTCCTTTTAACCTTTACGATTGCCTAACGTGGTCTAGTGCTTGGTTAAAATATGGTAGATCCTGTGTTTGAATTTGACATTTCTTGCTCAAAGCAACTTTGGAGGGGCCACGCATCTCACCTGATGCACCGAATCGATGCTATTGCACGTATCTATTTAGATGAATCGAGTCCGAAAATTCTTTTATTTTATTATTTTATTTTTTTGCCTGTCAATATTGTTGACATGCTCCTGTGGCTGGAGACTGCCCCAACAAAAGGAAAAAAAGAGAGAAGGAGAGCAGCAGCAGCAGCCACCAAAGCAGAGAGAAAAGTAGCGGTCAAAGTCCACGGTGGTGAGGATTTTGAAGAGCGTCAATGGAGGAAGGCAGCTTGTCCTTTTCCTTTCTCCCCCTTAAGTCATTATGCCCTTTCTTTAACATTATTTCTCTTATAAAATTACCCTCGTTCCCACTTCTTCTCACGCTCCAATTTTAACACCACCCAATTCTTTTTCATTAGTTTAAATGAAATATTTCAAATTATATCTCATGTTCACACCGTTCATGCAAGAAATCTATAGTTAATCCTCGCCTTTACACACGTGCAATTCATAACTGGTCATACGATCTAGTCATGGTAAAAGAAAAAAAAACCAGATGCGCAACATATAATAATATATCCAGCCAACCCATCACGTAGATTCAGAGGAGCCTCGTGAAGGTTTCGCCATTACATGTGTCAGATCTATGCGTGTTCAATCTTGTTACTCTGCATGGCGATGTTAGGCGCGTAGCGCTGAAAGGCAAATCCGTCGAAACAGATGGAGATTTCGGTATGTGCTCATTACTGAAAATGAGTTCGGTGATCGATCGCCGATTTTAGTTTGAAGAAGTCACAGATCTGCTCTTTGAGCGTGTGACTGAATTGCGTATCTCTGTTCTATATCCATGGAAATGAATAAACTGTTTCTTTGACAAAAAAAAAAAAACCCATCACATAGATTCAATTAACCTTAATCAAGCATGTCTCGAAACCTTAATTTAGTAGGTATTGTCATAAGATTAACATTTCATTTGTGGCCCCAATTCCACGTGTGGCCCCCCTCTAGCTTAATTTTATTAGGGAAAACGCCATCATCAAACTTTAAATTTTTCACCCCCTTTATAATAAGATATTGGACCACTTTTGGAAGTGCCACTTAAATGAGTTTTTTTTCTAGAAAGCTTCGACGTGTCATCGGTTCTGAGATTAGTATGTAATTAGGTTTCAATGCAAATGTGAACACGACCTGGTTTATAAGTTTTTTTTTCTCTGGGTTTGACTTTTCTCTAAGTTGTTGAGAATATTATTCTTTCCTTCTGTCCAATATGTCTCTAGCATGGACCTTGGCGTAGAGAGAAATTATACAATTTTTGCATATTTCTGACATAGATGAGGGTGGTAGCTTATAATGACCTCTGCTTAATTAAGTGTTGGTCAATTGGGGAGATTAGTCCTGCCTGAAAACCTCCTCAATCCAACTGCCTATTCATATTAGTCAAACCAAGAAACAAAGCCGCCTATGCAAAGTAATCGATAATCACGATGAATTAGCATCGAGTTCTTTTAGGGAAATTGTCCAATGAGTTCCAAATTTATTGTACATATGTCATTCTAGTTCTAAAATTTTCAATTTTGCCAATTCAATCTTAAATCTTTGTGAGAAACTCCAATGTAGTTTTTCGGGGATGTTACTGACGTGGCGGCGTGCCATGTAGGACGGCCGGTAATGACTGGACTGCTACTTTATTAAGGGGAAATATAAAACACATGATGGTTATTGTGTGGTATGATTGACAACCAATCGGTGATTGTATGGTTTGCATTAGAGTTCGGGGATAATAAAATAACACAAAGTACGCGGTGCCATCATGGCTTCAAAGTCAACGGGTTTCAAGTTGTGTTCGGACTTTTGTAAGCCAGGATAGTTGGCAGCGACTGGCGAGGACCCCCCCGAATCTTTGTCCCTAATTCTCACGGGCAATACCCAAGAGCACTAAGCCACTAGGAGCACATGAATGACATGGGGTAGTCTAAGGGTGATCATGTCACATTTATCTTCCGTGAGATTGCAAATTTAGGTTATTCCACTAGCGAGCTTTTGACTAGCGTGTGCCTCAAATATTTGCTGCCTCGTATGGAGAGATCTGCCGACTTCTAGCATAGCGAAAGGGCGGTGACGGGCACATCGATCTCAGCCTTTCGGGCTCTGAATTGGATGGAGTAGTTGTGGCTTAAACTAAACATTCTGAAACAAATGTAGGAACCTTATGATAGCATTTTAGAGGAGGTAGCCGTCGGTGATCACATATTAGATGTAGGAACCTTATGGTAAATAACCACCGAGAGAATGGTAGGCTCCGTGATCTCATGCTCACTTGTCTTTCATGAAGTATTTTCCGTAGCTGTATAATCGAACCTTTGGCTGACTTGAGCTTTTGTGTTTTTACCTCATATAGAGAGATAGTTACATACTAGTAACATTGTTAGTGAAGCCATAGTAATAGACCCCGCAATCTTGAATTGTTTACGTCTCGGATGATAATGAGCAGTTATAAATTAAATTGAACATTTTTGTCACTCTTATGGTAATGTCTAGAAGGTTATCAATGTGGATCAATTCCTCACTCCCTTTGATCTTTTATTTTATCAATAAAAAGGTGGGGAAGGACAACTAGCGTAGCTATCCCATTTGGGTATTATCCTAAGGTTTCATATCTGCTATGGAATGCTCAGTTTGAATCATAACTACTTAGTTCACTTGTATGAGCCCATCACTACAACCTCATCGACATATTAGACATTAGAAAGTTTCTCCACATAAGGTGGAAATTAGTGTCCAAAGTACAAGCTGGCAAGAGGTTTACTCAGGAAGCCGAGGTCTTTAATCTGATTTCTATTCGGCAGAATTACTTAAAGGGCTGACCTCAAAAAAGTAACTCCTAGTAAATTCTCTAATCTCGATATGGATGAGCTATCATTAGATGTTCTCGAGTGATGGACTTAATCTGATGTGCAAAAACTGTTTCAGAATAGCACATGACTTCTATAACAAATAAAAAGTGAAACCCCAAAAATTAATATAAAGTATCCTAAAATAAGGCCATCTCCTTTTTGGTTGTTCTCACTATTTTTAAAATTGTTCACGAATGGTCTCAAGTTTCTTAGATTTGCACACAAAAAAAAAAAATTTGTATCCAGAGCTTTGTTTAGGTAATCGTATTCCCATTCAGCTAGTGTAATATAAACATTCTCACTCATTAAGCCGGTTAGGATTGGCGTTTCGTCATACGATTTCTATCGAATGATCATGAACTTGCAATGTCACGAGCATATGTATTCATCAAAGCCCTTTTCTTCTTCTTCTTCTTCTTTCCTCACTTGGTGCGACGAGATAACCGAATCGTAAGCTTGACTCGTCCCATTTACATAGCGAACCCTTTTCATCAACGCTAGAATAGTATTATTCTCGGCAACTTGCATGAAGTAAGAGCAAGGAAGCAGAGAACTTCTAGATCTTCCTCCTTAGCAGCTGCAAACTTTGTTGTAATCGCATGACTCGAAAAGAGTCTTCGAAAAATTGTCGCTATTCAGAATTGCTCGGATTGCTACTTAGATTTGGCACTACGAGCACCATGTGCAGCCATACATGTCATTTAAACCACTAATTACCGGCAATTGGCAAATTTTTCCTACGCTATTTTTCTCTTCAATTGTACTGGAGCTAAGGAATGGACGAACTCCAAATCAACTAATTGCAAACAAATTCATTTTCCCCATCGCCTATGCTTAACTTATGTGAGGCTACGAATAATCTGTCTTCAGATTCATCTCATCTATTTCCAGGGAAAATTATTCAAAAAGTCTTAAACCTATAGTACGGAGGCCAACTCAGCCTAAACCTTTCAATTGTGCCAATTTAGTCCTAAACCTTTTGCCAATTTACTAATTTAGTCTTAAACCCACAATTTAGTCCTAAACATTTTGACGATTTACCAATTTAATCATAAACTTTTCAATTATGACAATTTAGTCCTAAACCTTTTAATGATTTGCCAATTTAATCTTAAACCTTTTGACGATTTACCAATGTACTCTGGCCAAATATCCAAGTAATAGATTTATAACTAATTTGGCAAATCTTCAAAAGTTTTAGGACAAAATTGATACAAAGAAACGTTTAGGACTAAGGTGCTGCATGAAAACCATTCTGGTTCTGTCCAGAACTGGTTTTTTGTTTCCAGAATCAATTTTGGACCAGAAACCCGTTTGGTAACGCAATTTCATTTTTCTATTTCCGGGACAAGTTTGCTTCCAAAATTGATTCTGAAACCAGAAATGAGAACAAAAAAAAAGTTGGTTTTTCATTTCTGGAACAAAAGTGAGAACCATTTCTGAGGAATTCATTTTCTTCAACACACATATTCATATGGAAGTCACGATCTTTGAGGTGAGAAAAAAAAGCAAAAAATCAAAAATTTCAAAACTTAACAGAATGGTTTAGAATCTGTGGTTTACCCACTTTCAGTGAAATTTAAATTTTTTTAGGTACCGAAAAAAATAAATAAATAAAAATAAAATAAAAAATAAAAAATTTCACAAAATGACTTAGAAAACCTATGGCCACCCACTTTGAGCAAAATTTAATTTTTTTAGTTGCCAAAAAAAAATAAAAAATTATAAAATTTAAAAACTTCACAGAATATCTTAGAATACCTGTGGCCACCCAATTTGAGCGAAATTTTATTTTTTTAGGTGTCGAAAAAAATAAAAAAAAGCAAAAAATAAAAAATTTCAAAACTTCACAGAATGGCTTAGAATACTTGTGGCCATCCACTTTGAGTGAAATTTAAATTTTTTTAGGTGTCGAAAAAAATAAAAAAATTCAAAACTTTACAGAATAGCTTAAAATACCTGTGGCCACCCACTTTGAGTGAAATTTAAATTTTTTTATATGCCAAAAAAAATAAAAATAAGCAAAAAAGTAAAAATTTCAAAACTTTACAGAATGGCTTAAAATACCTGTGGCCACCCACTTTGAGCGAAATTTTATTTTTTTAGGTGCCGAAAAAAATAAAAAAAAATAAAAAAAGAAAAAATTTCAAAACTTCACAAAATGGCTTAGAATACCTGTGGTCATCCACTTTAAGGGAAATTTAAATTTTTTAAGGTGCCGAAAAAAATAAAAAAATAAAAAATAAAAAACTTCACATAATTGCTTAGAATACCTGTGGCCACCCACTTTGAGTGAAATTTAATTTTTTTTAGGTGTCGAAAAAAAATAAAAATAAGCAAAAAAGAAAAATTTTCAAAACTTCACAAAGTGACTTAGAATACATGTGGCCATCCACTTTGAGTGAAATTTAATTTTCTTTAGGAACAAAAAAAAATTAAAAAAAATCAAAAATACCATTTGGGCATCTAAAAAAAAATTAAATTTTACTCAAAGTGGGTGGCTAGAGGTATTATAAGTCATTCTGTGAAGTTTTGAAATTTTTGATTTTTTATGTTTTTTTTTCACCTAAAAAAATTTAAATTTCACTCAAAGTGGATGGCCACATGTATTCTAAGTCATTCCGTGAAGTTTTGAAATTTTTAATTTTTTGCTTTTTTTTCACCTCCAAAAATTAAAATTTCACTCAAAGTGGGTGGCCACGGTATGTATTCTAAGCCATTCAGAAAGTTTTGAAATTTTTGAGTTTTTGAATTTTTTGGGCACCTTAAAAAATTTAAATTTCACTCAAAGTGGGTGGCCACATGTATTCTAAACTATTCTGTGAAGTTTTGAAATTTTTGATTTTTTGATTTTTTTTGGGCACCTAAAAAAATTTAAATTTCACTAAAAGTGGGTGGCCACAGGTATTCTAAGCAATTCTGTGAAGTTTTGAAATTTTTGATTTCTTGATTTTTTTTGAAAAAATTCAACAAATTTCCTATTTTCCTGAAATCTAAATTTTTTTTATTTTCTCGACATTTTGATGATTTTTTCTGGAATTTTTCAATTTTTTGGGATTTTCTGAATTTTTTTAAAGATTTTTATGAATTTTTTGGATTTTTTATTATTTTTATTCCATTTCTAAAAAAATGGATTTTTGTTCCTAGAAATAGAATTTTCTGTTGTTTATCAAACGGGTTTTTATTTCAGGAAATAGAAATTTTGTGCTGTTACCAAACGGGTTTCTGTTCTAGAAATAGAAATTTTTTGTCATTATCAAACGGGTTTTTTTTCTCAGAAACTCGTCCAGGAACCAGAAATAGAAAAATCTATTTTTGGTTCAGGAACTCATTCCGGAACAGAATGATTATCATTCGCTACCTAAATTGCCAAATTGTTAAATTGTTTGGGACTAAATCGGAACAATTAAAAAGTTTAGAATTGAATTCCCTACTATACAATAGGTTTGGAACTTATTGGACAATTATCCCTATATTTCTACCCCCCTAAATTTCTTGTTCGTTGTCTCTCGATTATCACAGACAAGGAAAAGAAACATGTGCGAACGGGGCCTACCATGCTGAGCTCGAGCTTATTCTCTCGAATTTCCCGTATAAAATGTGGCACCACACAACGAAATGCTTAGAAATCTCGACTTTTTCGATGAACGGTCATTAATGCGGTCGACGAACCGAAGCCCCCAACAGCCTCGCTTTCTATTTCCCCCTCATTAATGGGGTCCGAGCGCGGGTGACCCGGCAAAGGGAAAATCCCCAAAATTGGGGGACGAGACACGACCATTTCAAGCTCAAAGCTCGCGCTTGAGGCCAAGATCATATGACTCGTATTGCCATCTGAAAAGGGCCAATCCCACACCCACACTGTCTATTCCTGTCGCACGGCCACTTGAATGCCTAGGTCAACGCCCGTTCTAGCCTGATTCCTAGATAGATTTGACACATGAAAGAGAGAGGAGCAATGCACCGCGTCGTTTTTGTCCGGTGTCCACACGTGCTCATGGAAATCTGCGTGTGGACGAAGAGGGAGATAAAGAGGAGAGGGCAAGGTCCAGATAGCGTAGTAGCGTGAGGACGGGATCGCACTTTTAAAGGGCTTTGTCGAACCCTACTTTCGAGAGGAATGAGAGATCGATGTAGATCATGAGAGTATGTCGTATTCATATTTACAAGTTTTAAGGATCGGCTTGTGAGTTCTCTCACCGATTATCAGGCAAGTGATCCAATAGACCACACATCGTCTTGGTCGATCTGAGGGGTGAAATGGGCAGGCCTGGAGAAGCAATTCCCTTCTTGAACCCGGCCCGCTCAAGTCCGATCATTTTCACATGGAAACGTAATTTTTTTTTATCATCGTAGGGCTTGAACATGGATTTTCATGCCCTACTCGTTAACCACCTCAGATCTTCTGCCTTCGAACTTTCGTTTCATGTTGTCGTGTACACATTGAAGTAAAGGAGAAGAGCCACGTGATGGGTTGACTCCAACTTGCGAGACCCTTGTTTTATAATTTTCTGACGGTGGCCAAGGGCGAACGAACCACTGCCTCTTCATGGGCACAAAAAAAAATCGTTTGCGTTTCTGGTCAACGCATTCAACGGTCCTGATCCTTCGTCATCGTGAAGGGTCAAATCCCCCCCGGCAGCTTTCCCTCGGGGTCCTTGTCCTTTCATACATGCATATTTTTCAGATTGTCTGAATCTTCCATATTTTGTTTTTCTGATTAACTTATTGCCAATTATTTTTATATTTTAGGCACTGGTGTCTGTCTTCTTTCAAAATGCAAAGTAAAACGAGCTGTTATTTCAGGCAGCAAGAGGTGAAACCTGGTGTAATCGTAGAGGGAGCTGGAATACATAGAGAAACAGCATGATTTGTGATGTGAATAGTCTATCTCTGATTGGATAGTGGAGGTAGATTTTTAGATGTTGCCTCAAATCTGAATTAAAGATTTAAGAGGGTTTCTATCGTCTCTCAAGAGGCACAATTTGCCGTCTTAAAAATATCGTATTCAAATGCATTTTGCCGTTCCTCCTAAACAAATTATCGTGCACTTGATAAAAACTTCAAAGGTTCTCAATCTATGATAGAGATTTGTGCTCTTGTAATCCACCGGTATCAATCCCACCTCATAAATACTTTAGAGGTTTCAGATTAATGCTAGAGATTTGTTCTTTTGTTATCCAACAGCCGATGTCCCCCAATAATCTAACCCTTGGGGATTTGTAGAAGTGCCCTAAGGTTTAATCGCTTGATATAGGAAAAGAAGGAGGAATTGGATTCTAAAAGGAATGTTCGAAGAAAATTGAAAAGTAGATCTGTCAAAATTGGTTATAGAACTATTTGTTAACCCATATTTGATGGGTTAATTGAGTTGTTAAATGAGTTGGTTATATTCAATAAATGGGTCATAATGGGTTTAGAATTGTAAAGATCAAAATAATATGAGTGTTAAATGAGTTCACTATTTACTTAGACCCAATCCACCTCTATGATTCTCTCTTCACTCTCTCTCGCCATCACTTGATCTCGCGCTTGCTCGGTCCGCACTCTCACCTTACTTTGGGTATGAGTTTTGTTAGATTGGATTAAATATGAGAATATTTTAGCAATATTGATCGAGTCGGGTTCATGTTGGGTATGAGTCACTAGATTTCTATTGCATGAAAATAGGTCAAAGTCGGTTTAATGAGTCAATTTGGTTCATATTATTTTCGAACCGACCCAAAATCGATCCGACTCTCTCGTTTGACAGGTCTACCGAAAAGTAATCTAGAATAAGCATTCATTTGAAATGACCCTTATATTTATTGAAATCGAAGTACATTTTGCTTGAATAAATGTTATTGTGTGGATTATACGGACGAAACTTATCAATTAAACTATTGAAGTTGTTTGTTTTTTTTGGGTCACCTCTTGAGTTTGTCATTAGTTGTTCAGTTCACTTAGCTATAACTCGTTTTGTAACATGAATCATGTTGTGCGAGAAAAAAAAAATATCCACACTAGCTTAATACAAAGAATGAGATATTTGATATACGCAGTTAATCAATCTGTTCGATCCTATACACAAATATGGTAAATTGAAATGTTGGTCTTTCTTGGTCGCTAGTGAGGATTATCAATTATGTTTAAGTTAACGTTTATATGGTTACTATCCGACATGTCACACAACTTATGATGAAAGATGCAACTGGGGTGGGGTTTGGGTAGACTTGAAGAGCAATCTCTATTGGATCTAGTTGAGTAAATAAAGCAAATTACTCTCTCTCTTTTTCCCTTCTCGTGCTCATAAGTATGACTTTAATGGTCAGTGGATGGGTTTTGTCAAAGCACCAAGGCAGACAAAGTTCTCCTTTTCTCGTGAGAGTGGGGGCTATCAAGATTGAAAGATAGCTTCAATTTTTGAATAATTATAAGCCCGTGGTGGGCTCAAGTTATACAGAATGGTCGCGGTCATCAAAATGGGCTTTAAGCTTCATTCCAAGCACCTCTTCTTTCTGGGTCTGGGGCAATCATTTGGCCTGTGATTCAGCTGTGGATTGTAATGCACTTGATCGAAGATAAGTTATACGAAGAATACTGTACCGCAACTGTCTCTTTTGGGTTTGTTCCCATGTCCATATCAAGTGATTTCTCAGGTGAACGCATGCAGTAGAAGCACAAAGAAGGCAAATGTCTGGAAGATTCTGCACATAGCTTTATGGAATAATGAAGGAGCGGTTGAAATTTGGGACTTCATGTTCTAATGTCATGAAAAATCTTACGGGATCACTATTAATTATTATAAAAATTTAAGCTGTTATATCAAGACGTAAGTTTTACTAACAGTGTTAATGGGATGATGTGCTGTAGTGATATTTTTGCGTGTACCAGAGCATGTGGAGATTGGTGGTCAATGGTGGTCCATAAAACAAAAACTCCAGCACATAACAGGACCATAAATGAAACAAAAGGATATTCACTTTTGTGCCCTTTTCGAAAAAATGAGTCCTAGTAGTGTCCCAGATTCAAGTATCAGAATTGGCAAGAACATTAAGTTATTTAATATTATGTAACAACCATAGTCTATATTTTAGATTAAGTATCGTAAGATTGGGTCCAAGGAGTTCTCCCATTCTCGCCATAACAGCAAGACACCATAGAGGTCGATGTCTTGCCGTTAAGGCAGGGTCTATCCTTGGAAGTGGCCTGAGCTCTGCCTCCTTGTCATTTGGATCTAGCATCCCGACTTATGCAGCATCTGCTAAAACGTTCAGCGCGAGTGACAATTAATGAGCTACTGATCATTTCAATGAGTCAAGAACACCGGGCGAAGGTGGCTTTGGGCGTGGATATACTGGCGTTCCTGAAGATGGGACCAAAATAGCTGTGAAAGTTCTCAAGAAGGAGGATCAACAGGGCGGCCAGGAAATTTTTAGCCAAAGTCGAGATGCTTAGCTGCCTACATCACAGGAATCTTGTCAAGCTGATTGGTATGTCCAGTGGAACGTGTAGCTGCCTTGTTTGCAAACTTATTCCGAATGGCGTTGTGGAATCTCATCTGCATGTTAGGTATAGTGTAGATCAATACACAACTTCTCTAGGGTTAACATACGTTTGTCTTGCTCTTCATTCTGCTTCATGAGGTGTAAAGCCAGTGTCTATTTTCCCATGCTTTCAGGAGTTGACAATGAAGCTGCCCGACTAGATTGGGGCGCTAGGATGAAGATAGCAGTTCATGCTGCTCGTGGTTTGGCCTATTTGCAAGAGGAATCGAGCCCCCATGTTATGCATAGGGACTTCAAGGCCAGCAACATATTGTTGGAACATAATTTTACGCCCAAAGTGTCGGATTTCAGTTTGGCTCACACCTCTATGGATGAGCAGAATATACGCATCTCTACACGTGTCATGGGAAACTTCGGGTTAGGAGACTCCTCTCTTGTTCGAATAGTTCTTTGGTTTCTGATCCCGTATTATTTGATTACTTCTAAATGTGTCGGTCGTAAATGTTGGTTTAAAGCAGCATAAGATCAGTAATTCTGAGGTTGCTTAGGAAGATACGGTATTCCCGGCACATCAATCTTAACATCACAAGGTGAATTCCAAACAAACTTTGTTCTTGCTTACTTTCACTGGACTTAAGGTCTCAAGAGACACGTGCAGAAGTATCTGTTAGTTCATGGGCAATTTGTTCTCTGATGTTTGGCCGTTGAGACGTGACCTTTAAGATTTAAGTCGTTTGCTCTGAGATTATATCTAACCTTGTCATCTTGTCACAACCTTGAAAATTAACGTCTCCACATGTCGATTGCATCCAGGTACGCTGATCCTCCTCGCTTCACTGTCCTGCCAGGTGCTCGGCATCCTGGCGCTATTCATCAAAGAAACGTCAAGCCTTTCGCTGCTGTGACCACAGATAGACCCAAAAGAGACTGAAGTGCTGGTGAGGCTGGAGTGCAGCATTTTGATGGCTTTGTTTCTGATGGAGTTGGTGGTGTTGGTCAGTAGCTGGTTGATCAATTAGGAAGGGGTGATGTGGTGGAGAAGAAGCGGCGCATGAGGATCACGAAAGTGAGAGGAATCGATAGCCAACGCGGCTAAGATGGCGGAGGTCAAAGCCATAGAGCTGGATGAGAGAATGAGGTGCAAGTGTGGGCAGTGGTGAAGACTGATTCAAAGGCTGAGCTTCCATTGAACTGAAATAGTTGTTTGCTCGGCTCGATACATCAGAAGTTCCTTGTGTTGTTCCACTAGTTGGGTGGCCATCTTGTGTAGTATGGAGAATTTGTGCGGTCATTGCTTTATTTGAATGGATGAACCCTATTGAATATTAGTGGGCATGTTGCCAATACTTTGAAAAATTGGGTTCACCTTCATACGACAATGAGCAATGAAGTATACAAATAACACATCGAGACAAGGTGTGCACTTGGCAGCATACATTAAACTATAGTGTAAGTATAGACGATGTCACACTTCAAAAGTCTTAAAACATGAGTAAACTCCATGGTATTCACATTTCCCATACAGTGACAAGTACAAACAATGATCACATCACCGATGTCCTTGTCCAATAATAACAGAGATTACTTCCAAAGCTTCAGGGGACGGTAGAGGCGAGGTCGATAGGTAGATTCGACCATTTCAACATACAAGGGAAGCTGTAGGACTACAAACAATATGATAGGGAAGGCAGCTAGCAAAGTAATTGGGATGTAAATCCACTTCAATTGCTCGCTCAAGACGATCGTAAGAGCAGAGCCAAACGACACCAACATAAAGGCCAAAGAGAGGAATAGAAAAGTGAGGCCCAGTATCATTTTTCTCGGTAGTTGGAGGAAATCTTCGATCGAGTAGCGTGAAGTTAAAATAGCCAAGAACATTAATGTGGCGGTGACAGAGGACAAGAGAGCGAGAGAGTTTGCAGCTGCGGATACCATGAATGAGCCCTTGTTCAGAAATATCGGGATCCCCGTACTGCCATCGTTGCCTCCAGGTACTGTAAAAGCTACAGCGAAAGCTACCGTAATAATGAGAGTCCCAACGAGGCTACAAGATGATGATGTATCCTTCATCCATTGCCCTGCATCCTTAAGCAACCCTTTGCGTTGTTCTACAAAAACTTCCCAGTATGCTTTTTTATGTTCTAGAAATTTCAGCCATTTAAAAGAAGGAAAGTTGCCGACTTCCACCACCTTCAGAAAAAAACGACGCCTATCAATGTAAATGTCAATTATAGATTATAAAATTAGGGGGGCAAACAAATAACGAGAACTGACTTGAAACCACTGAAGTTCCTTCTGCATAAGGAATGCTGCTCCAGAAACATCAGGGGATACACATTTTGATGACCATTCGGTAACAGCCTCCATTAGATCAAGGTTCATCAAAATATTGTTAGCCAAATATCGAATGGGGTTGTGTGCGTTCACTAGTCTAAACAACTCAACATGTCGTCCCTTCACAACTTTCTTTATTAGTTCTTTTGCGAAATTTTCATCCCACATCAACTCTGGATAATGTTTAAGACATAAATCCACAATTTCAAAGACTCCGCGCAATGCAGCTTCAAGGACAACGCCTGAAGTTAATAGAAATTCGAGCATTTTGGGAGTTCCCAACTGACTCTTCATCTCGGTAAGAGCTAGTTTTGCAAGCTCAAGCGAACAATTGTGCCTCAACTTCAGTTCTCCACTCCTTTTGATGAAAGGTGCTGTATGTAACATCAAATAAGCAATTTTCCCGACGATGAAGAATCAAAAGGTTGAAGAGACTTTCACATTTGCGGCGTGTAGAAAATGATGCATTTAAAATATTAATTGAGAAAACAAACTTCATATGGCTTTAAAATCAAAATGTATGCATCATAGAACATATGGATCCATCAATGAACACACACGATGTCATATGAGAAAAAAGATTAACTTTTTCTTCTGAAGAAGGGATAAATTCAATGATGGATCGATAAATCTGTTTTCAATACATATATTTACAGATTCCCCTTGAATTAAACTTATTAGAATTGAATCGTATCGTAATATACAAATTGACAGGCGGTCCATATTAATAACTATGATCTCAAAGGGATATACTGAAGGTATCAATATACACTATTAATTTGGATATCTCTTCCCATAAATAAAATAAGGTCCTTTTCCAATATATAACATATAGTAGTTTCGTGTACCTGATTTTGTGACAAGATTCCAAAGTGATATCTTGAACCGATTAAGTGCTAGTAGTACTACCACCACGAAGAGGAGAGAAGAATCATGTTAGCAAATTAGGAATTAACGATGAGCAAAAAGATAGTATCACACGTGGAATGAAAATTGCACATGTATTTGAATTTAATGATGCTTGAATTTTTTAGAAAACAACTTGGATCAATCAACCTCTATGAATGGCAATCCAAATCTACAATTCTCAACAATTCTAGTTGGCAATTTGACATTGAGTAAGACTTGTCAACCAACTTTACAAATATTACATTAGATATTGGTTTGTGACTTACATCACGGTTTAGATATTAATTTGTATACATAGATTTAGTCTTTGTCCCTTAACATTTTTGTTAATAGGATCCCCAAATGATATGCTTTTTGTCATGTTAGTCCATCCGTTAAGCAGATCTACAGAAATACCTTGAGCCATCTTCAAGTCTTTGGAGTTGTCAAACGATGTATCGACCAAGTATAGAGGGATACCTAAAAAATTAGAATAGATGGAGTGAACACCATGTGGATAGAGTTGATCGAATTGTACATATTTGACATAAGAAGCGCGGTGGGGACCTACATTTGTAAATAGATTTTTCCCAAATATTGAGTCTAGCTCCACTACGGAAATAACGAGTCATTATTGTTGAGAAGTCCAAAAAGTTCACTTCTTGGATGACTCCCAAAAAGCCAGGGTATTTTCGGGCTATATACAAGAGTATGTCTATTGGGACACATAAAAAAGTTAATCCAAGTAAATAGTGAAGGAAATGACATAAGATGAGTAAGTGTGAAATCCTACCAAAATGGCCAGCCAGAATAAGGCCACTCATGGTAGTATAATCTGGGATAGTTGTTGTACGCCTGGCCAGATACCAGATAACCTCCTTTTGCGTAGGAGAAGATATGATAGCAAACTGCAAGGCCTCGGCTATAATTTCAGGTTCATAATCAAATTTGTCTACTAATGCCTTTACTATCCTTATTCTTCCTCCTCGGGCAGCATAGTGGAGGGCTTTACCAGTATAATATTTATATTGTCGAGAGAAGCGCTTGACCAGATTCTCAAGTAACTGATCTTGTGCGGCCATAATGACAACTTCGAGAATAGTAAAGTAATTACTTTCAATGATCATAACTTTGGCAGTCATTGCTGCGCTGTCTTCTTGAGGATTTTCTCGATAGTTTTCCAATCACCTTTCAATGTGGCTTCAAACAACGATCGATAGTTCTCGTTGACCACCGCTTTTGGTAGGACTGCAAAAATTGCACATTAAAAATCCGTAGGCTTTCACACTTCTTGTTTTTTAGGTCAAGTTTAACCATTGCACTTGCTCATAGTTTCCATGAAACGCGGATGCTACCGAAGAGGCGGTGATTTACTTAACTGACCTTTTTCACCTTCCTTTATTCTTTGCAAGCAAAAAGAATTTTCATTTGGGCTGTCTCAATTATAATTCAAGAAATTATTCGGATTTTAAGAATGATGAAAAGATTACATTTGAATTTATATATCAACATGTTAAATTATACCACGTCGCTTGAGTTTGTGATTTATAGACTTTATCTATACATGTGGTCTGTATCCACTTATTAGCTTAAACTTTACGGTTGGACTTTCTTACATGGTATCAAAGACGGGGTTTGCATTAGTTTATTTCGGTTGTGCTTATACTTTGTTCGTCAAATTCCATTATCTTATACTTAGTGTTCTGTGAAATTTAAAATATATTGGATTAAAAAAGTCAATGCATGAAACACAAAAATTATAAGATCAAAGGGACAGACCTTTGGAATTTAATAGCTTTTGCTCCCCCCACCTCTTTAAGTCTTCCATAGGAGTTACCATGCGTTCTGAACTCCCTTCTTCATGAACCCTGTGTTACCAAAAAGAGAAATGAACATAAATAAACCTAGAAAAACTAGTTACATTTTGTATGGTTTAGATCATCTATGCATGACTAGTATCATGCTCATTCGTTGCATGAAATTTTTTTGTTTTGACTTAGATGATAAAATTTTTCAAAAAGAAAACTTCAACAATAAATTAAACAGAGATCATGAGTTTTTTTTAAAGATAGGTATTGTACCATGAATTAGTTTTGTGTGACCTTCTAACTTTCATATCTCGGACAATGTGTTTTTTAGATATTATTCAGATTTTAAAAATTATGAAAAGATTATACCTGAATTTATATGTCCGCATTTATATGCTTTGAAATATAAATTTTTTTGGATTAAAAGAGTCAAAATCACTTAAACACGAGATTTTTATGAAAAACAAAATTAGAAGTTCAACGTGACAAACCTCTAGTTATATTGCGACCATCTTGGGAAGCTTTATTAGCTGCCATGCCTTCTGAACTCTCTTCTTCATGAACCTCTTTGTTGCCAAAAAGAGAAATGAATGCGATTAACCTTAGAAAATCTAATTACCCTTTGTATGCTTTAGATCATGTATACATGACTAGTATCGGGCTCATTCATTGCATGGATTTTCTGCATTAAACTTTTTTTTTGATTGAATTCTGCATTAAACTTAGATAGTAAACTTTTAGACAAAACAAATTAATGTCAAACTTAGTAGAGATCATGAGTTTTTTTCGAGACGGGTATTGTATCATGAATTAGTTTTGTGGGACCTTCTAACTTTCCTATAGTTGACAATGTGTCTTCGATGAGTTTTTATTTTTTGTTGCCATTGATCTTATCAGCGATATCATTCACAAATTATGAGCACCTTGTTTTACTCTTTGGATGTAAAAAAGTTCTTTTAGGGCTTTCTCAATTATAACTCAAGATATTATTCAGATTTCAAAAATTATGAAAGGATTGTATTCGAATATGTATGTCAATATTTGTATATTGTGAAATTCCAAATGTTTTGAATTAAGAAAAAGTCAACATGTCTAAAACATGAGATTTAAGAAAAGTGAAATTAAAATTTTAAATTGACAAACCTCTAGTTGTTTTGCGACCGTCTTGTGAAACTTTATCGGTTGTTGTGTCTTTTGAACCTACGTCTGTGCAAAACTCTTAGTTGTTAAAAAAAGAAATGAACATAAAGAACATTAGAAAAATTAATTATACTTTGTATGCTTTAGATCATTTATACATTCTTAGTATCAGGTTCATTCATTGCATGGAATTTTCTGCAATATATTTAGATGTTAAACTTTTGAACAAAAAAATTAACATTAAGCTCAATAGGGATCATGAATTCTTTTCGAGATGAATATTGTATCATGAGTTAGTTTTGTGGGACCTTCTAACTTTCATATATTCCACAATGTGTTCTTAGTGAGTTTTCATTTTTCGTTGCCATTGATCTTATCCGTGATATCATTTATAAATTATGACGGTGTTCTTTTACTCATTGAAGGTAAAAAAAAAAGTTTCTTTTTGAGCTTTCTCAATTATAATTTAATATAATATTTGGATTTAAAAAATCATGAAAAGATTGTGTTTACATTTACATGTCAGCATTTGTATGCTGTGAAATTCAAAATGTTTCAGATTAGAAAATGTCGAAATACATGAAACACAAGACTTATAAAAAAAAGTTCAAAGAGACAAACCTCCAATAGTTTTGCGATTGTCTAGAGAAACTTTATCAGTTGCCATGTCGTTTGAACTCGCGTCTATGCAAACCCCTTTGTTACCAAAAAAAGGAATGAACATAAATAATCTTAGAAAAAAATAATTGCACTTTGTATGCTTTAAATTATCTATACATGACTAGTAGCAAGCTCATTCATTGCATGGAATTTTCTGAATTAAACTTAGATGATAAACTTTATAACAAAAAAAATTAACGTTAGACTTAACAGAGATGATAATTTTTTTTTTTGAGATAGGTACTGTATCATGAGTTAGTTTTATGGGACCTACTAAATTTTATATATTGGACAATGTGTTTTAGTGCGTTTTTATTTTTCGTTGGCATTGATCTTGTCCATAATATCATTCATAAATTACCACCGCGTTCTTTTACTATTTATTGGAAGTAAGAAAGTATTTCTTTTTGGGCTTTCTCAATTAAAATTCAAGATTTTATTCAGATTTAAAAAATATGAAAATATTATATTTGAATTTATATATCAGCATCTATATGTTATAAAATTTAAAGTGTTTCGGATGAAAAAGAAAAGCCAAAATGCATAGAACACGAGATTTATGGAAAATGAAAATTAAATGTTTAAAGTGACAAACCTAGGCTTTTGCGATCGTCTTGGGAAGCTTTATCAATTACTATGCCTTCCGAACTCCCTTCATCATGAAACTCTTTGTTACCAATGAGAAATTAACATAAATAACCTTAGAAAATTTAATTACACTTTGTATGCTTTAGATCATGTATATATGACTAGTATCAGTCTCATTCGTTGCATGGATTTTCTGCATTAAACTTAGATAGTAAACTTTTAAACAAAAAAAATTAAGTAAAATTTAAGAGAGATCGTGAGTGTTTTTTTGAGATAGGTAGTGTATCATGAATTTCTTTTGGGACCTTCTAACTTGCATTAATTGGACAATGGGTTTTTAGTGAGTTTTATTTCTCATTACTATTGATCTTATCAGCGATATCGTTCATAAACTATGAGCACATTCTTTTACTCTTTGGAAGTAGAAAAGTACTTATTTTAGGGCTTTCTCAATTATAATTCAAGAAATTATTCAGATTTCAAAATTATGAAAAGCATGTATTTGAATTTATATGTCAGAATTTGTGTCTTGTGCAATTTAAATTGTTTCTAATTTAAAAAATGTCAAAATGCATGAAACACAAGATTTATGAAAAGCAAAAATTAAAAGTTAAAAGTGACAACCTCTAGTTGTTTTGCGACTGTCTTGGAAAGTTTTATCAGTGCCATGTGTTTTGAACTCACGTTTGTGCGAACCACTTTATTATCAAAAATAGAAATGAACATAAATAACATTAGAAAAATTAATTACTCTTTGTATTGTTTAGATCTTCGACAAAAAAAAAAGTGTTCTTTAGATCATGTATACATGATTAGTATCAGCTTCATTCATTGCATGGAATTTTCTGCATTAAACTTAGATGTTAAACTTTTAAACAAAAAAAATAATGTTAAGCTTAATAGAGATCATGAGTTCTTTTCGTGATATGTATCGTATCATGAGTTCGTTTTGTGGGACCTTCTAGCGTTTATACATTGGACAATGTGCTTTTAGTGAGTTTTTATTTCTTGTTGCCAACGATCTTATCCGCAAAATCATTCATAAATTATGACAGCAATCTTTACTCTTTGGAAGTAAAAAAGTATCTATTTTAGGGCTTTCTCAATTATATTTTAAGATATTATTCATATTTTAAAAATCATGAAAAGATTATATTTGAATTTATATGTCAGCATTTGTATGTTATGAAATTTAAAATGTTTCGGATTAAAGAAAAGTCAAAATGCATGTAATACAAGATTTATGAAAAAGGAAAATTAAAAGTTCAAAGTGACAAACCTCCTATTGTTTTGCGACTTTCTTGGGAAGCTTGATCAGTTGCCATGTCTTTTGAACTCACGTTTATGTGAACCTCTTGTTACCAAAATGAGAAATAAACATATATAACCTTAAAAAAATGAATTACACTTTGTATGCTTTATATCATGTATACATGACTAGTATCATGAATTAGTTTTGTTGGACCCTCCAACTTTCATGTATTAGACAATGTGTTTTTAGTGATTTATTATTTTTCGTCACCATTTATCTTGTTTGTGATATCATTCATAGATTATGAGCTCATTCTTTTATTCTTTGGAAGTCAAAAAGCATTCTTTTTGAGCTTTCTCAATTATATTTTAAGATATTATTCACATTTTAAAAATCATGAAGAGATTATATTTGAATTTATTTGTTAGCATTTGTATGTTGTGATATTTAAAATGTTTCGGATTCAAAACAAGTCAAAAAGCATGAAACACAAGATTTATGAAATTGGAAATTAAAAGTTCAAAGTGAAAAACCTTTAGTTGGTAGGCAACCATCTTGGGAAGTTTTATCAATTGCCGTGTCTTCTGAACTCACGTCTACATGAACCTCTTTGTTACCAAAATAGAATGAACATAAATAACCTTATAATAATTTATCGCACTTGGTATGCTTTAGATCATCTATACATGACTAGTATCAAGCTCCTTCGTCGAATGGATTTTTTTGTATTAAACTTAGATGGTAAACTTTTAAAGAAAAGAAAAATTAGCGTTAAATTTAACAAAGATCATGAGCTTTTTCTTTGTATCATGAAATAAGTATTCCGGGACCTTCTAACTTTCATATCTTGGACAATGTGTTTTTGCCATTAATCTAATCCATGCTATCATTCATTAATTAAGTTTATACAAAATTTTATGTATCTTCAGAATTTAACGTAACAATTACAACAAAACTATACATAAATAAAAATAAATGAATTAACTTAATCATATCGATTTCATCAATTAGTGCATTTAAAAGTTACAATTGATACAGGAAACAAGTTTATAACATAATAGTCTTGTCATACCGATCATTGCATGGATTTTTCTTAAATGAAGTATATCGGTTAAACTTTATTGGATACATAAGGGTTGGAAAAAAGAATTGATCTAATTTTTCTTACGAAAATATCATATTATTTTTCTTACGAAAAAATCATTTTATTTTTCTTGTTCTTGTGGCAAGAACGTTCCACCATGCATGTGACTTGGACAATGTGTTTGTTAGTGAATTTTATTCTTTAATGTTATTTTTATACTTTGTCATAATAGTGACAATCATTTGTATTGATATTATCAACATTACATAATTTCTTTTTTGGAGATGATCATAGTGAGTATACTAGTTCAAGGATCATGTCTTCGAAGGATTAGTCTCATGTAGTCTCCTAAAATTAAGTAATTAACTATTCAGAACCATTTGTTTTAGCCTCTTCTCTTAATGAAATTGATTTGTAGGACAATCAGCTGCAAATTCAATTGGCATATAACGGAAACCTAGAAAATAATTAGTTCTCATGCAGTGATTGTTTGGAAAAAACTCTTTGATAAGAGGAAATGGAAATTAATGTTCAAGAACTGGTCACTGAGTGTCACGCCCCGAACCCTATGGCACGCGACAACCCTACCGAGGTCGATTCAGTGCGACGTCCCAGGACGCGTCGCCGACCCGAAACCCAAAACAGAGAACAATGCACAAGCGGAAGCAAACAAACACCCGTACAAATTAAAACCACATGACCAAGGATAGCGGTAATACCATAAATACAACTTGCACTAATAACGGGGATTTACAATGTCTATTACAACAGATAAACATATAAAAGCCAAAACGGGTCAACAGTCACTAACGTCAAAGGGGGGTACGTGGCTCGGCGGTCAAACACTATATCTAGCCGGGGCTCCTCCCAAAACGTATCGGCACGCCTGCCATCCTCAAGGCTGGGGGTCTGAAAAGTGGGGTTTCAACAACAGTGAGAATAAATCTCAACGAGTAGGCTCCCTAAACCTAAACTAGGCTAACATGCACCTCCTGACGAGCATTAATCAACACACCAAGCAAATCATAATTGACTTAGTCCCTCGGGCCCAAATCCAATACTCACATTGCCCTGCAGGTTAGGCACTTACAGCTCAAGAATAAAACATAGGATCCAGTCGCAGCACATGTACACATCATTTGGTCACAACGCATGTCATGCTTATGCTCATGCTCATACGCGTGCTCACGCCTCATCAATGCATTTTCGCATGCTTGCACTCCAGCACACTTACAATTATCAATTCTCCTCCGACCCGCGTAAAACGTATCAGGTCCATCACTTCGAGATCGATCTCCGACCCGCGTAAAACGCATCAGGCTTATGACACATAACCCGCGTAATACGCATCAGGTTGGTCATCTTCCGGTAATCCGGGCATCGTCCCGCGTAACACGCCTCAGGACGGGTTCACTACCCCGCGTAAAACGCATCAGGGCTTTATGTGATCACTCATTCACAAACACCAATTATTATATGAACCCCGCATAAAACGCATCAGGGCATTTTAGGTGATCACACACTCGTGTCATTCGTGCACACTCATATATGCACATGCCATGTCAATGCTCGAGATGTACACCCATGGCCATGAAGTTCACACTTGGGCACTCACGAATTTCACAACGAGCATTCAATTCACAACACAACATGTTCAATTCACAACGCAATATGCTCAATTCAATATATCACAAGCCCAACTAATCAAATCATTCAATCCAGCCATGGCACGAACTTGGCACACGAAATCACGAAATTAGATCAATATGAATTTGCGCACTCGAAGCCCGCCAAGCTACTCCAACCTTAGTCACACTAGGCACATAGCATGGCATCACAAAAATCAATTGCAATTAAGGACAATTCAGCCACGAATTCAGTTAATCCAACATTTCCGGTAATTTCACCATTAAACCCCAAATCGATCGCGCCTTGTCCAATTAAACCTCGATATGGACAGCCACCAACAGGTCGCTCTAAGCCACTAAGTATCCTCAAAACGATCCATTTGACTCCCCAAAATATCATCCAAAACAGCCACCATAAGAACAAATGCGAGGTGCGCACAATAGTCCACAATTGAACCCGAACTTAACCGAACTCGGGCAATTTCGATCCAACAATTCCAGCCATCGCACAGCATGTCCTAGGCCACTAAACCTCAATAAAATGATCACGCTAAACCACCAAATCAGCCACAGCATCAGCCACTACACGACTCACACAATTGCACCCATTTTAATCCACATAATCGCCTAAATTAATTTCCCCAACGAACAGCCGACCATCAGCCCACTCTAGACTATCAAGTCATATTCAAATCATCACATTAGGCTCTCATAATCACCACATTTCCAGCCTAACTCGCAGCCCACGCATTGCGCCCATTTAATCCACATAATGGCCCAAATCGAATCCACAATAAACAACCACCGATCAGCCCATTCTAGGCCATCATATCACATTTAAATCATCACCCTAAACTCCCAAATTCACCACATAGTCGGCCACCACGAGGACCAAACTAGGCGCGCTCTATAACCCACAATTAAACCCGAACTTGACCCGAACTCGGGCCGATTCAATCCAATACTTCTAGCCATCACACAGCACATTCCAAGCCGCTAAACCTCATTAAAATGATCCCGCTAAATCACCAAATCAGCCACAATATCAGCCCCTAATGTCCTTCGCACGTTAACCCCTAAATTACCCTAATTAACTCCTAAAACCCTTCTAGAAATGTAAATTAGCTTAATTAGGGTTTAGGGTTGTACTCACTTGGATTCCTAGGCTTCAAATAGGGCTGAGCAAGTGGCAATGGCGGCTGGATAGCGGCGGTCCCGCGCCGGAACAGCGGCGGCGAGCGGCGGCTCCGGCGAACGGCGCGAGCGGCGGTGACGGTCTAGGCGATTCCATGGCCTAGAGAGGGAGAGAGGGACACGGCCAGAGAGAGAGAGAAGTGGGACGGCTGGATGGTGCTAGGCGAGGTGGTGGTGGCGAATCGGCTCTGGCGGCGGCGGAGCTCCTCCGGCGAGGTTGGCCTTTCACGGCCAAACAAGAAGGAAATGAGAAGGAGAGAGAGATGCGTGGGAGGAGGGGCTGCCGGCTGAGGTGAGAGGAACGGCGACGACGGGCGGCACGGCGGTGACTGGCGACGTGGGGCCGGCCGGCGAGCGGCTGAGCAGCACCGGTGAGATGCGGGCGCGATCGTGAGCTAGCTGGCTGGGGCGACGGCGACCCGCGGCAGCGGCGGCAAGCTGGGCGGCGGAGCGGGGGCAAGACGGCCGGCTGGGCAGCGCCGGGCCGAGACAGACGTGACGGGCTTGAGCAGCAAGCCGGGCGCGAAGGGGAGGGAGAGACCAGCCGGTCGGGGGCGGCGGCTAACGGATAGTGCGGCGCGGCGGTCGAGCTGGCTGGCGACAGCAGCGGCGCACGGCGGTCAGGCGAACTCGGGCAGAAGCGAAGAAGAACCAGTCGGGGCTGGGGGAGGAAGAAGGAAGAGGAAGAAGAAGAAAAGAAATAGAAGAGAGAGAGAGAAGGACAGACGTGCGCGAAGGGACGTCGCACGGGAGTGGGTTGCGTGGCGCAGAGGAGAGAGGAGAGAGGAGAGAGAGGGAGAAAGAGAGAGACTCAAAAGTCAAACCTCTCACTCAAGTGCAATCCGACGGACACGGTTCAAACCCAAAAACGATCTAACAATCACGAAAAATCCCAAATAATAATATAGGACAAAGGGCTAAAATAAAATAATCCAAAACACACTGCGAGGGAGGTCTACTAGTCCAAATCCGCACCCGGTCCAAAATTTCACTTTCTCACTATTCCTGGTAATCTCGACGCTGGCCACAACAATATCGACACCGTCCAATTTATTTCGTCCCGAAACTCCGAGAAATTCGACACCAAAGTTTGGGCTCTAAATAACGGCCAAATTCGATCGAGTGCGATTCTAGTGAAATCTCTAATTTAAAAATAATAACCGAGAATGATCAGTTCCCGGGCGAGATTTTACTATAAGCACAATGACAAATTACACATTTTATAAATCCCAAAAATTGGTCGAAATTCGAAATGTCACACTGAGTGCTTGTGAGTAATGAAACTAGGATTGACGAAATGTAGTTGTATCATCATCAACAACTGTAAGGGAACTTGGGGAGCCAAGTGGTACCAAATTAGGAGATCTTGACTGGAGTAATAATACATTTTGACTATTTACAGTTCACTCGAAAGTAATAGTCATGCCCATGGGCCCCTAGAAAATGAATCAATTGGCTGTATTTGGTGGTCACAGATACCAGGGTTCATATCAAGACAACAAAGGATAGAACGGAACGTACCTGGCAATGTCGAACTTTCTTGGGTATCCATGGAGGATTCTCCGTGCCGTCTCACGAGCACGTTAAAATCCGAAGCAGAGAAGTAGTTTCAGGTTGAAATTGAAGTTATTTTCTGTTTTCTTTGGACATGTCTATTTATAATACCTGGATTTGTGGATGGAGCCAAAGTGCCCAGCTGTAGATGGATTCGTTTCAATGTGCCCCGAGGGATGCGGGGCCAATGCACGTGATCGATGCGATTGCAGCCAAAGTCAGAGCCCTGAGGTCAACACGAGTAACTCACATCTTGACAGAACAAATGTAAATATGCACATGCTCCCTCGTACCATTTGATGGGTTATATCCTAAACAGAATCAGAATAATCACACAGATAATAAAAAAATTGACACACGAGTTTACCCAGGTTCACCCCAGAATAGGGCTACATCCTACAAAGAGATTCCATTATGATATTTAGGTTTACAACCACAGCCACTCGTCACAATAATCTCTCATACGAGTATAATATATAGGACTTAAAATGGGCCCAAAGCCCAAGCCTATCCGAATCTCTTTGATCCCACAACAAACGGGTCAGCTTAAAACACAAGCTTAAAAATAACAAACCGATGTTGTTTCGAGGGCGCTGCCCCCGAGCCCATGTCCGCTCACTGGGGAGCGAAACTCCCACTCGCTGTCCGGGCAGCGAGACCCCCGACATTCCGTGCGTAGGGGTCACATGTCGTCGGTTCATACTTCGATTTCCCTAAGCTCATGTGGGTATGCCTGGTATGAGAAACAAGGGTCCCCGAAGTATTCGCCAACTCCAACACCATTCTCCGTACCTATTAGAGTAATTAAATATTAAATCACGCCTTCATCTGACAGCTTAAGCTTTTAAAATAGTTGGCAATGGTCCCACCAAAATCTCACATGGTATTAGAGCTAGAAGTCCTAAGTTCAAATCTTTTCAGGTCCCATTTGTCTCCCCAATTAAATATGTCCACGCTTAGTATTAGGCAAAAAGATCAGACTAAGCATGAGAGGGAGTGTTAGAGTAATTAAATATTAAATCACGCCTTCATTTAACAGCTTAAGCTTTTAAAACAGTTGACAGTGATCTCATCAAAATCTCACAATACCAAAAGATGGCTGCTTAAAATCATAACAAGCGGAGTGTCTGGCTAGCCAGAGGGAAGTCAATGCAGAAGCCAATGACTTTTGTTACTATTTATGTCCAGTGATCATCAATCACCAGCTCAATGTGAAGAGGATTCACCAGCCTCGGCATCTCAGCGGGTAATAAGTATTCAAGCCAACATAACTACCACATGAGATGAGGCATGAGCAAAAAGACTGCATGCTCCGTTAATAGCGGAAACGTGCACATGCTCCCCGATACCAATCTTAAACGAAGGATTGGTCGCTTAAAATCATAACAAGGGAAGTCAATATTTATTGAAGTCAACATACCTACCACCCGACACCGAGGCATCAGAAGAAGACAGCACCAAGAAGAACCTCGTGCTGTGTTGACTCCGAACAAATAGCAATTTGAATTTCCCAACATACAACCATCACTAAATGAGTCTCTCAATATTCACATACTTGACAAAACAATGTAAACATGCACATGCTCCCCGATACCATTCTTAACCAATAGATGGCTACTTAAAATACCAAAATCAGTTAATGGGGGAAACGACGAAATTGTATCTGGTACGAGTTTTTTTTTTTTTTTTGGGTTAGAAAAGGAATCAACTTTCATTACTAGCAATGAGTACATGGATACACTTCGTTTGCTTCAGAACAAAGAAACTAAGAGGGGTGAGGAGGGGTTCAAAAGCCAATTTCGTGGTGATCTATTTTTACTGTAAGCTTTAACCACCCAATCAGCAACTCTATTGGACTCTCTATTAATATGGGCTAACTTTAAATCCTTGAAAGATTTGAGGAGCGAGTGGGCTTTTTTGATAAGGCCTTGTACTTCCAGGCCGATTTGCGCTCCACCAGTGAGTGCGCTTATCAAATCAAAATGGTCAGACTCCACTTTAAGTGAGACTTCAGTTCACGTGGAGAAATACATTAGAGTTTCCACCATGGCTTGCGCCTCCGCCTGAGTTGCTGAAGACACTTTAATAGATCGTGCGAAGCCATCAATTAGTTTCCCAGAGCTATCTTAGCAGACACCTGCCACTGCACCTTCATTTGTTCCAGGCAAGTAGGCTCCATCGATATTAATTTTTAGTTCTTCCGGTTCTGGTGGCCGCCATTGATGGAGGCGGAAGCTTGCTGCTGTTGTAGTTTTCTTCTTCTCAGAGAGCCACCGATCAATATTTCGTAGCATTGCAGTTGCTTCATCCATTACTTCCTCTGGGTTTGGCTTTTGCGCTCGAAAAACATAGTGGTTTCGAGTTTTCCAAATTTGCTAAAGAACAAACGTTAGAAGCTTGAAAGTAACTGAGGTATGTTTAAATTCAGCTAACCACACTTCAAATCGCGTCAAACCTTGGGCGGAGACATTGATGTTCAGAGCTATATTTTTCTAGATTTTCCTCGTCCATGGACAAAGAAGGGGAGTGTGTTCTATTGTTTCAGAGCTTTGATTACAGAGGCTGTAGAGGGGGTGAGGTAAGATTTTCCTTCCGAATAGGTTATCCTTGGTAGCAAGGGCATTTTAGCAAGCGCTCCATAGAAATTTTTTTATTTTGGGGTAGGTGTGGGATTGTCATATCTTCATCAACAGTAATTTGGGGATTTGATAAGAGGACAATGCCTTTTCTGAAGCTTGGTTGGTTGTTTCCTCTCTGCTACTGTTATATGCACTCTTTACTGTGAAACTTCTTGATTTTGAAGGTGTCCACGCCATTCTATCTTCCATTTCTTGGCTCCCCAAGGCAATAGCTAAGATTTCATTGTTGGTATTTAGATCAAAAAGTTCATGTACCAGTTGCTTATTCCAGCACTCCTCTTCTTTTATAATTAGATCTGACACCATTCTAGGTTCGTCTCTGTTCGAGGGTCCCCTAATCAAACCCCGTTTAAGCCACTCGTCTTCTCTAATATTAGTCTTTTCCCCATTACCGACAACCCATCTGATCGGTGGTTGTATGGCACCTCTTCCAATAACAAGGCTTTGGCATCCCCATGAAGGTCTGCTTTCTTTCCTAGCGCCAGAAATTCTCTCTTGGGAAATATATTCCTTTTAGAAAACGACTCCACAAAGACGAAGAATCTTGTGATATCCTCCACGCTTGTTTTCCCAACATAGCCTTGTTGAAAGTCAATAGATCTCGAAACCCAAGGCCTCCGGCATCCTTTATATACTTCAAGGTTTCCCACCTTTTCCAATGCAAACCCGTTTGTTGTATGTTGTTTTTCCACCAAAACGTAGCTATCTTTTTCTCGATAGCTCGGCAAATGGAGACTAGAATTTTGAAAATCGACATCACATACTGAGGTAATGCTTGTACTACTGATTTAATGAGGACTTCCTTTCCCGCTTTCGATATCAGATTTTCCTTCCAACCTTCAAGCTTCTTGTTTACTCTCGCGGTAATCCAAGCAAACATCTGTTTTTTCGATTCCCCCCAATCAGATGGAATGCCTAAATATTTGCCCACTTTTTCTGTCTCCGGGACCCTCAGTTGTTCTGCCATACTTCTTCTCAAATTCTGTGGGCACTCCTTACTGAAAAAGATTCCTGACTTGTTTAAATTGACTGCTTGGCCTGAAACAAAGCAGTATTGGTTCAGAACTGAAGCAATATTTTAGCATTCAGTGATTGTCCCATCTAGAAAGAATATCGAGTCATCCGCGAATAACAAGTGGGATAAAGTGGGACAATAACTGTTGAAACGAATTCCTTTGATGTTTTCATCCCCCACAGCTTTTTTCATCAGCAAAGACAGTACATTGGCAACCAATATAAATAGATAGGGGGATAACGGATCACCTTGTCGGATACCCCGCGAAGGTTGAAAGTAAGGCAAGGGCTCTCCATTTAATTTAACACTGAAAGTCACCGTGGAACACATTGCATTATCCAGTTTACCCATTTTGTGCAAAAACAAAATTTCAGTAAGCAAGCTTCCAAGATATCCCACTCTATTCGATCATACGCTTTTTTCATATCTAGTTTCAACACTACATGGAACTTTCTCTTTCTCTTTCTCACCCTTAGCTTATGAAACACCTCTTGGACAATTAGGATATTGTCTTGGATTTGTCGTCCACTAACAAAAGCACTTTGCTCTTCACATATCAAATCTGGAAGCCAAGGCTTTAGTCTGTTAGCCAAGACTTTTGAGATGATTTTATAAATGAAATTGCACAAACTTATAGGGCGATACTATTCCAATCTCTCCAGGTTAGGTACTTTGGGAATAAGGGAGATATGAGTCTTGTTTAAATTTGGATTTAACATTCCAGACGTAAAGAAATTCTGCACCTCCTTGAATACATCTTGTTGAACCTCTTCCCAAAAGTGTTGATAGAATTGCCCATTTAGTCCATCCGGCCCTGGTGCCTTTGTGGATCCCAACTGGAAAACTGCTGCCTTTACTTCCTCTAGTGTCACTTCAGTTGTTAGACAACGGTTTATTTCTTCTCCAACCAAGCTGTGACAATTTTCTAACACTAGTTGAAAACTACAAAGGCCCTCCGAAGTATAAAGATTCTGAAAGAAATTCTCCGTTGATTGCTTTAATTGATCAACATCTCGTATCCATTCCTCATTTTTAGATTTCAGCATTGTAATTATGTTCCTCTATCGTCTTTGTACAGTGGTAGCATGAAAATACCTTGTATTTCTGTCTCCCCACTTCAACCAATTTATTCTCGATCTTAATCCCCAGCACATTTCTTCCTGCCTCCACAATTTTTCGATTTCTTCCTTTAGCGATTGAACTCTTTGTCGGTCTTGTCCTTCGCTTGAATGGTTTGTAAGTTGCTGGATTTCCTTCTTCAAGCTCTTGATTCGTTTATGAGCATTCGTGAACTTGCTTTTACTCCAAACTTCTAGTTCACCTGAAACTCTTTTTAGCTTTGTCAACAAGTTCTGGTTTGTATCTTCTGCCTTCAGGCAAGCATCTCTTACTATTTCCCCACATTCAGCCTCTTCCAGCCAAAAAGCTCCAAACTTAAATTCCTTTTTCCTTTTTGTGTCTTGGGAATAGAGAAATTAATAGTGGGTTATGGTCGGACCCAATAGCTGGTAATGCATAAACCTCTGCTTCCAGAAAAGTGATTCTCCACTCCATAGAACATACCGCTCGATCTAGTCTTTCCTTCACATTTGCATCCCCTTCCCTATTGTTAGCCCATGTATATGCACACCCTTTACTCTCCAGGTCCATGAGGCTGCAAGAATCTAAGAAATCCTGAAAAGCCTTCATTCTGTAGTTCTTCGCCAAACGCTTTCCAACTTTTTCCCAGAGGTAAAGAACTTCATTGAAATCCCCAGCACAAACCCATGGAAGGTTGTTGGAGTAACTTATCTGGTATAATTCCCCCCAAAGGTGAAGTCTTGCTTGAAAGTCATTTGGTGCATAAACAAAGGTGATACGCATTCTCTGCCTGCTTTCTATCTGCTCCCCAACCACATCCACAAAGTGTGGAGAGTGTGACTCCACTTTAACCGAGATTCTATCACCCCAAATGAGTGCCAACCTCCCTGCGATCCCTACTGAATTCACCACAAAAAAGTTCTGATACTGCAAACGTTGCTTTAAACGAAAAACCACTTCTTCTTGGTTTTTTGTTTCCATTAAGAACAGCAAACTGAGCCTCTCCTCAGCCACTAGGGCTTGGATGGCTTGAATTGTCAGGGGTGTGCCCAACCCCTGACAATTCCAACACAAGAATTTCATGTGTAACCCGGTGGCTTGTTCGGGCTAGCCACCAGAGCCCATTGTTCATTCTCTACTGGCAATTGGATAGGGGTATCAAGTAACTGGGTTTCATTAAGTACCGACATGTTAGATTGTTGAGTATTGTAGGGGTTGTACCTCCTTGCTTTCTTGCCAATTGGAATTTCTTTTCGCAAAGCTTTTTCTTCTGATAAACTGGAACTAGGGTCTTAATTACCTCTGTTTGTGCAAGATTCGTGACATAAGGTGGGATTACTTCAGTCATTTAGCTGTCCTGCACTTCAAAATTGTAATCTCCGGTAAGTACCTCCTTTCCCTTCCCCACCTTGCTGCTGTTTGGTTGCTTCGTTTGGCTGGAGGTCCCTGGTTCATATAGCACTATCTGTCCCGGATTTTCCGGAGTACCTGAGACCTCTTCTTCTTCACTGCCAGCTTTTTCCTTTCTCCCATAAAAAATCTTCCAGAAAGGGCTATTTTCTTGATCCTCGATCTTTAATCATGAGCCAAAAATACATCCATTCTCTGAAGCGAAATTTTTTTCGTTGTACGGCACCTCCTCACAATAGGTAGCATAGTGACCTATCTTACCGCAAGAGTAACAATAGTGTGGGAGCCTCTCATACTTAAATTCAAGCAAGACTTTCTTCCCTTCGTTGCTGATAATAAAGCGCGACTGCAAAGGAAACGATAGGTTCAATTTCACTCTAGCTTTTCCTATTTTGACAGAGGCATTTCCTTTTGTTTCGATTTTAACAGCCGAGACCACTCCAATATCGTTTGCTATTCGGCGAACCGCATCTTCCGTAATCCATTCACATAGCAGCCCATGGATATGAACCCAGAAATCACACGAACTAAAATCATAGCATTGGGGAGCAATATTCGGCTCCCATGGTTTTAAGACAAGCAGATGGTTTGCAAAGGACCAAGGACCAGAGTCCAGTACCTTGTTCTTGGCAATCTCAGTATCAAAAGTGAAACAGAATATACCAGGTCGTAGCTGGGTGATTTCCACACTTTCTAACCTCCATGCTTTCCTCATTGTATTTTGAAACGCCTGGAAGTTAATCTTTGGGTTTGTATGTAGCCGTCCAAGAAGAGTGCGTTCACATTCCTTCAGTTTTTCCATGGAGGCCATATTCTCCATTGGCTTGATGATGTTGGCTGACCACATCCTCCCTAATCGTTTGCAGAGGGACGCCAATCTTTGCTCTGAGTCTTCCGCTTCATCCATGGCGGCCAAGCTAAGAGGATTCAAACTTAGAGATCGGACAAACCAAAAAGAAAGGGAAGATTTGGGGTAGATGGATGGAAAGGGTTGAAAGTTTTTTTGTGCATTGGGTGGAAAAGGGTTTGGGTTTTAGGGTTAGTTAGGGTTTTGAGCCACCCCAAAAGGTAGAGAGGGGCTCTTCCGAGAAGAGAGAACAGCGTGATGAATTTATCCGGTACAAGTTTAAAAATCTACTTCATGCTTCATTTTTTTAGGACATGAGTATTGATCCACACATTTGATTCTCGGAACCGAAACCAAATCAGTAAGATTTCAATGACAACCTAGCATGACAAATTCGATGTTGAGTTGTTTTTATTTTTTTTTATTTTGTAATCTAAGTTGTTTGAGTTGCTTTTAGAATTTTTTTATTAAAGAAATAATGACATTGAGGGTCAGTTTGTTTCGCGGAAAACAAACAATTTAGAAAATATTTTCTTGAAAATGAGTGCTTGTATCACTAACGAAAATATTTTCGCCGTCCACGAAAATATTTAGACATAAATTACTGTCAATGATGAAAATATTTTTCATTGTTTAATTATTCCAAACGATACAAAAATCATTTTTAGGAAAATGTTTTCCAAAGTATTCATTTTCTGTGAAACAAACGGAGCATAATAGTCATTAAACTTCAACCCAATGTATAATATCATTATTGGACTTTTAATTTAGTCAATGTGATCCTTGAGCTATTCACAAATGTTTTATCTAGTACCTAAACTTTCAATTTATCTAATCTAGTCCTTCACAAAGTCAAATTAGTCCTTCAGTACTATTTGCAAGTTTTCATAACTACACTATTGTCCAAATTTTCGAATATTTTTCATTTTAATCCATTTCCTAAATCAACAAAAAAAAAATGTGCTATCTTTTCATCTATCTGACAATCCTTGACAAGACACGACTGAATATAACAAGGTGCGCTATATGAGCATACAATTTGGTCTCAAAGTAAAATTAGCATATTTGGTTTAAGCAAAAGACCTGAAGGACTCTTCCATTTTGGTGCGCTTGTGATGTACTATGACACAGGTCATATTGTGCAATTATATTTTCTTGCAGGACGCCGAATCAATCATGGGCTGGTAGCCTTTAGTCATCATCTGCAATATAGAATCAAAATCATAACAAGCGGAGTCTCTGGCCATGGAGAAGTTAATGCAGAAGTTAATGATTTTTGTTCTTGTGTATGCATCAATCACCATGCTCATTGTGAACAGGAACCACCTGCATCACTACCACATGACTTGAGGCATGAGAAAAAGAACGTCCCAACCAAGAGCTATGTTATATTCCATCAAATGGTTTTCCTTCAATGTCAGAATGTTAACTCAGGACAAATAGCGATTCGAACTTCCGAAAAAACAACCTCAGCAAACTGAGTCTTTAAAATAACATGAGGCTTCCTTCTGAGAAAGTTCGCATCAAGTGTTGGATAAGTCTCAATCTCCTTGAGATGTTTTGAGAAATTTCAATAATTTATCCACTTTGTTGCAACATGTTTGGACTTTTATGCATAGGGTGAGGAAAGGTTGACCACCCCATGCATAAAAGTTGCAGAGAACAATATTATGGCGATTAGAGTTGAGAGGAGCATACTTGAATATGCTGTGTCCTCTCAACTCTAATCGCCATAATATTGTTCTCTGCAACTTTTATTGTGCCCGGAGGCAATGACGGCAATACTGGAGTCCCCTTGTTGTTAGGACAGGATTCTCCCTTGGTTTTCGCAATTTTGGATGCGTAAGGTTTCTTCTCCCCCATGACAGCCATCTCGCTATCCCTAACCACCTTAACTTTGCGCTATGAGTTGCGGGATTTTCCTGACTCGTTGCCTAAGAATATCATAATGGGCCTTTCTTTCCTCTTCCTCTCCTTGACTTTCATGCTGGTGGACGAGATCGCGGGATTTACGAATTTGATTCTTGGTTATAGTTGATTGTAGCGGGGCCAATGCAATACTTAATGTTCTTCCTCAAAGTATATAAACAATAATTATTATGCAAAATTATTTTTCCTCAAACATTTACTTTCAAAGTATGCGTAATATGGAATATAATTTTTTGAAAAAATAGTTTTTTTAGTTTTCATTTTTATAATATAGATGTAGGAACTTTTTCCATTAACTTATAATTTTAGCCTCCAAGTATTTCAAGATAGAATCTATATGTTATATGAACAATTATTTTAAATATTTATTACTAAAATATGCGCCATCATGGAATATGAATTTTTAAATAGAGGGGATAAGAACAATGGGAATTCCATAACTTTTTTTTAACTCACTTAAGTATCACAAATTTGAAAAATCGATTACTTGAGTGCCATCGGCGATTTGCCTCACCTAAAAATCTGATATGGACGCCGGTCGTCTTACGTGGCACCGCCGGTGCTATCGTAAACAATTTTTGTAATTTTTTTCGCTCACTTATGTCACACCTCGAACCCCGACGGGCTCGCGACACCCCTCCGAAGGTCATTTCAAAAGCGACGTCCCAGGACGCGTCGTCGACCCAGACGAAATACGCGAAAGCGAACGTAAGCGGAAGCGGAAATTTAAATATCCCAGACAATAAATAATGACGACAGGGTAGCACTTACACAAAATCAATAAACCCATATCATTAGCTTGAGACCATAAAATTCATACATTAGGCTTCTAGGGTTAGTATCCACCTTCGTCATCAAAAAGGGACAGGTGGCCGGATAGACTAACTAACTGCACAAAAAGGGCTCTACCAAAAAGGGCTTCCAAGCCCAGCACCTAAACACCCCTACGTTGCCCAATCTGAATCGGACCCTGAAGGCTCCGACTCCGTGTCCGAGTCGATCTCGATTGACTCCTCCTCGTGCTCGAACACCATAGGCTCCTCCTCAGGTTCGGACTCGGGCTCTGGTTCTTCTAATTCTTCCTCGATCTCAGGCTCCATGGGCTCTTCCTCAAGCTCGGGCTCAGACTCCTCGAATTCCTCTTCAAGCTCGAGGTCTGCAGGGGCTACAAGTTCAGGTTCGGGCTCCGATTCAGGACTAGGGTTTACCGGGGGATCTTCGGGGTGCAGGACCTCACCATCATGAGCAAGAACAGCTGAGGGGTCCCACTCGCCTACCCCATTAAACGGAACATCAAAATGCCGGAGCGGTCCTTAGACTCCGTATAAGTCCCGATAACAGTATGCCCGGTATGTATTGGGCTATAACTCCAGCTTGCCCACATCTACCCACACCACCGTGGTATGCTTAACATAGGCCTCCCCGTTCCCTACGGGGCACTCCACCGCCGAGTGCTCAGTATGTCTCGGGATCCCAAAACGCTCAGGCGGATCACTCATGGTTGGGGTCAGGGGTCTGAAATGGTTTGCATTACAGCAATGAGAATAAATCTCAATAAGCAGACAACCTATACCCCTCCTAGGTCAATGCGTATCCAGACGAGTCTAACATGCAATTTAACCACCGATATAACAAACTTGCCAATTCACACTTACCTCACCCCGATTCACACGCCAGCTCTACATATTAGTCAAATCACATGAATATCATAATAACTCAAGAACACATTGTCATTAGTCGAGCGCCATACACACGTACATTCACTCAATTCAATCACACACATTTCGTATTCGTGGCCGAGCAACTTTCCACGACCCGCGTCAACACGTCTCAGGTCAGCCCTTCGATCAATTCGGGCTCCGTCCCTCACTGGACATTTCACACTTTCTCACGACTCGCGTAAACACGCCTCAGGTCAACCCTCCGATCAATCCGGGCTCCGTCCCTCACTGGACATTTCACACTTTCTCACGACCCGCGTCAACATGCCTCAGGTCAGCCCTCCAATCAATCCGGGCTCCGTCCCTCACTGGACATTTCACATTTTCTCACGACTCGCGTCAACACGCCTCAAGTCAGCCCTCCGATCAATCCGGGCTCCATCCCTCACTGGACATTTCACATTTTCTCACAACCCGCGTCAACACGCCTCAGGTTAGCCCTCCGATCAATCTAGGCTCTGTCCCTCACTGGATATTTCGCATGCACATACACCACATCATGATTCGCCATTCTCACACGTCGTACAAATCCAATTCAAATCACAAACTCATCACACTAGCCCACCAATTCGACACTCAAGTCGGCCCAATCAAACGTCAATTTCACCCACAAACACCACGACAATCCGATCATCACACCCACATAAATCAGCCACTAAATATGCCACATAATCACCACAATTTAATCTACCAAATAATCACATTCACAAATTGGTCCTAATCCAAGTTTAACCACTAAACCGGTACTAATTAGCCCCTAAACAAGTCTAAAAATACCCAAAATACTAGGTAGGATTTAGGGAGTCGCTTACCTAAATTTGGCCCAGGAGAAATCCGCACGGGCCCAAAATGGCCCAGGTGAACAGTAACGGGCGAGGGCGCGACGGGCAAGGGGCTCGGCCATGGCTCAACACATCCTCAACCACGGCCCGGGGCTCTCGGCCACCACCGGGCGAGCGGCTAGGCGCGCAGGCAAGCACGCGGGCACGGGCACAACGGAGACGGGCAGCGGCTGGGACGGCTCGGGCACGGCTGGGCAGCGGGCTAGGCGAGCTCGGGCACGGCTGGGCATGCTCGGGCACGGCCTGAGCAACTGCTAGGCGAGCTCGGCCATGGCCCGGGGCGAGCTGGGCGGCACGGCGAGCGGCGGCGGCGACGGCGACGACGCGGAGGGGAGGGGGAGGAAGGCTGGGGCGGTGGTAGCAAGAGAGAGGGGGAGCTAGGGGCTGAGGAGGCGAACCGGCAGCAGTCGAGGTGGCATGGCGGCGTCGCAGGCAGCGGGGCAGGGTTGCTAGGAGCTGGGTGGTGGCGGACGGAGCCGCGGCGGTGGCCGGAACGGCGGCGCGTGGCGGCTGGACGAGGCGGAGCCAGGGAGAGCTCAAAACAGGGGAGAGACCGGGGAGGAGAGAAACAGGGAGAGGGGAGGTCATGCGACGGCTGGAGGCGACACGGCGGCGTCGCTGGTGGTAGGGCGACGGAGGGCGGGCCGCCAGCGGCTAGGCTGGTCCCGACGAGCGGCAGGCGGCGTCGGGCAACAAGAACAAAGAAGCAGGAGCAGCGGCGAAAAGGAAGGAGAAAGGAAGAAGAAGAAAAGAAGAAAAAGGAAGAGAGAGAAGGGGGAGGGGTAGGTCTGCATGCAGAGGGGAGGGAACGTGAGCATGAGGGGGGGGGAGTGACCGACGAAAGAGAGAGAGAGAGAGACAAAAGTCAAATTTTGTCCTCGAGTGTGATCCAACGGCCACAATTCAATCTCGCGAGCTTGATCCAACGGTCCTAAAAATCCCAATTCAAAATAAAGAAAACACCAACAGACACCAAATAAAACACACTATGAGAGAAGTCCATTTGTCTAATTCCGCACTCAGTCCAAATTTCACTTTTCACTTATCCCGGGCAATATTGACGTTGGCCACAATAATATCGACACCGTCCAATTAAATTCGTCACGAAACTCCGAGAAATTCAACACCAAAGTTCGAGCTTTAAATAACGGCCAAATTCGATCGAGTGCGATTCTAGCGAAATCTCTAATTTAAAAATAACCTAAGAGTGATCAGTTCCGGGCGAGATTTTATTATAAGCGCACTGACGAAATACGCGTTTTATAAATCCCAAAAATGGGCCGAAATTCGGAATGTCACAACTTAAGTGCCACAAATTTGATAAATCAATCACTTAAGTGCCATATATTTCATAAATCAATCACTTAAATGCCACAAATTTGTAAAATCAATCACTAAAGTACCATCGATAGTTTTCCTCACTGTAAAATCCACCGCTGACCTCGCCCATATCTGGCGAGGGCCTTCACGCCCTTGCCCATGGCTAGTGAGGCCATTGCGGCCTCGCCGAGGCCGAGGGTGAGGCCTTTGTGGTCGGCGCACAGAAAAAAAAAACAAAGAAAAAAAGGAAATCAAAAAATAAATAATAAAATAATGTAAAAAATTCACGTTTGATGATTTACCAAAAGTGACACTTAAATAATCAATTTTATCCTAATGTGACACTTAAATGAGAGAAAAAAATTATGGCATTTAAGCGAGCATCGTACGAAAGTTATAACGTTCATTCTGTTCTTATCCCTAAATAAAGTGATTTCTAATTGTATGTCTCTGTAAAGGGTGCAAATATTTGTAATTTAGAAAGAGAGTAATATGATGTTGTGAGGGATGCTCGAGTTTGTAAAAGCAACTCGAGAAGCTTCGAGTAAAAGTAGCACATTTTTCACAATTTGTAACGTCTTAAGGATTCCATAGTGGACTCCAACCTTGTCGAGATTATTAGAGCTGGGAGAGTGGAGTAGGCTAAGTGGAAAGTCAAACCACTATAAATCCGATTTGTATTTTTTGTATTCCTTAAACTCTTTCAATTACTGTTTAATAGAAGATTGTGGTTCCGTATAAGTGTTCACATTCTACAACACTAGTGCACCTTCTACACACGGTCTATTTCACTTTTTATGGAGAGCAACTAATGTTGTTTGCTTAGTCTCGACTTCTCTTATCTAATAGTTTCTCCTAATTTTTTTACTTGTCAAAATTTCCCCTCAGCTTGAGGCCCCATTGGGTCCCCGGTAGAATTACCAAAAAAGTCTTAAACCTATTGTAATTGTGCCAATTCAGTCCTAAATGTTTTTTTTGGGCCAACTGAGTCATAAACTTTTTGTATTTGTGTCAATTCAGTCAATCCGGCTAATTTTGACTGAAAATCGCTGACATGGACGTTGATGCTAATGTGAACATTTTTAAATAATATTTTAATAATTTTTCGAATTTTTTTTTTCCTTCTCTTTTTTTTTCCTTCCCTTCTTCCTCTAGCAGAGGCCAGGGCACTTGTTCCCATCTGTTGCAAAGTCATCAGGTAATAGTCGATCACCAATAGTGTTAATTCGACGATGTGCTGTCACGACATATTTTGCATGGACCAGAGCATGTGGAGATTATTGGTCAAAGGTGGTCTATAAAACAAAAACTCCAGATGAAGTTGGCAAGATATTCATACATAACAGGACCATTAATAAAACAAGACGAATTTCGGCTCCGTTTGTTTTGCGAAAAATGAATGATTTGAAAAATATTTTCCTAAAATGATTATTTGTATTGCTTGAAATAGTTAGTCAATAGAAATTTTTTTTATAATTGACAACATTTATATCTAAATTTTGTGGATGATAATAATATTTTTCATTCACTCATTTTTGTTAGCAATACAGGCAATCATTTTTAAAAAAATGTTTTCCAAATTATTAATTTTTTGCGAAACAAACAGAACCTTCATTTTAGTGCCCTTTTCGGAAAAATGAGTCCCAGTAGATGTCCCAGATTGTAGTACCGGAATTGACAAAAACATTAACTTGGGTAATATTTTTTAACAACCCTAGTCTATGATTTTGATTAGGTATTGTATGATCGGGTCCAAGGGGGTCCAAGGGAGTTCTCCCATTCTCACCATAGAGGCCGATGTCTTGCATTTACGACGGGGTCTATCCTCAGAAGTGACTTTGCCTCGTTGTCATTTGGATGTACCATCCGGACTTATGCAAGGTCTGCTAAAACGTTCAGCGCAAGTGACATTGAAAAGAGCTGCTGATCATTTCAATGAGTCAGGACTCGGCGAAGGTGGCTTTGGGCGTGTATGTAGTGGCGTTCTTAAAGATGGGACCAAAGTAGCTATGAAAGTTCTGAAGAGGGAGGATCAACAAGGCAGGCCAGGAAGTTTTTAGCTGAAGCGAGATGCTTAGGGCGCGAATGGTAACCATTCTGCTCCAGAAATCAAATTCTTGCCAGAAATTGATTTCCGGAATTCTTGCCAGAAATTGATTTTTGGAGGAGAAATCTGTTTGATAAAACATGACTAATTTCGCTCAAATTGATTTCACTCTTTTTTTTTTTTATTTTTTGGGCACCTCAAAAAATAAATTTCCTCAAAGTGGATCCAAAGGTCTATTTTTATTTTTTTGAAATTTTGATTTTTTTTTTTTTGGGCACCTCAAAAAATTAAATTTCACTCAAAGTGGATGCCCAAAGGTATTCTAAGCCATTTTATGAAGTTTTGAAATTTTTGATTTTTTTTATTTTTTTGGGCACCTCAAAAAAATTAAATTTCACTCAAAGTGGGTGCTCAAAGGTATTCTAAGCCATTTTGTGAAGTTTTAAAATTTTTGATTTTTTGATTTTTTTGGGTACCTCAAAAAAATTAAATTTCACTCAAAGTGGGTGCCCAAAAGTATTCTAAGCCATTTTATGAAGTTTTGAAATTTTTGATTTTTTGATTTTTTTTGGGCACCTCAAAGTGGGTGCCCAAAGGTATTCTAAGCAATTTTGTGAAGTTTTGAAATTTTTGATTTTTTGATTTTTTTTGGGCACCTCAAAAAAATTAAATTTCACTTAAAGTGGGTGCTCAAAAGTATTGTAAGCCATTCTGTGAAGTTTTGAAATTTTTGATTTTTTTATATTTTTTGAAAAAAATTCACCAAATTTCCTATTTTCCCGAAATCTGACTTTTTTTTATTTTCTGGAAATTTTTATGAATTTTTCTGGAATTCGAAATCTGACTTTTTTTTATTTTCTGGAAATTTTTATGAATTTTTTTGGAATTTTTCAATTTTTATGCATTTTCTGAAAAAAAAAATTAGTGAGAAAAAGAGAGAAAATATGGAGAATGCATTTTGGAAAAGAGAAGCTATAAAAAGTAGCTTCTCTTTTTTTTGCCCAAAACTCATTCTGGAATCAAAAATGCATTCTGGAATTAAGAATGCATTCTGGAATCAAGTATTTTTAACAAACGCATTTTTATTCCAGAATGCAAAAATTGCTCCAGAATGCATTCCGGAAATTTTTTAACAAACACATTTCTGTTCCGGAATACATTCTGGAGCACAATTTTTACTCCAGAATGGATTCCATGCGCGCCCTTAGCCGCCTATTCACGGGAATCTTGTCGAGCATAATGGAGTATGTCCGGAGGAACGTGTCTGCTTCCTTGTCTACGAACTTATTCCGAATGGCAGCGTGGAATCTCATGTGCATGGTATGTTGGTGTCGATTAATACGCAACTTCTTTAGGTTTAACATAGTCTTGTCTTGCTGTTCATTGTGCCTCATGAGGTGTAAACCCAGTGTCTATCTCAAGCAAGCTCCCCGACTAGATTGGGGAGCTAGGATGAAGATACTAAGATAGCACTTGGTGTTGCTTGTGGTTTAGCCTATTGGCTATTTGCATGAAGACTTGAGACCGTGTTATGCATGGGGACTTCAAGGCCAGCAACACATTATCGGAACATGATTTTACGCCCTAAGTGTCGGATTTCAGTTTGGCTTGCACCTCTATGGATGAGCATAATAGACGCATCTCTACATGTGTCATGAGAACCTTCGGGTTAGGAAACTCCTCTCTTGTTCAAATGGTTCCTTTGGTTTCCAATCTCATGTTCTTTGATTAATTCTAAATGTGTCAGTCGTAATGTTGGTTTAAAGCCGCATAAGATCAGTAATTCTGAGGTTTCTTAGGAAGAACCTCTATCCTATTCCCCAGAACATCAATCTTAACATCGCAAGGTGAATTCAAAACTAACTTTGTTCTTGCTTACTTTCACTGGACTTATGGTCTCAAGAGACACGTGCAGAAGTATCTGTTAGCTCATAGGCAATTTGTTCTCTGATGTTTGGCCGTTGTGACGTGACCTTTAAGATTTAAGTCGTTTGCTCTGAGATTATATCTAACCTTGTCATCTTGTCACAACCTTGAAAACGTCTCCACATGTCGATTGCATCCAGGTACATTGACCCTCCTCGCTTCACTGTCTCGCTAGGTGCTTGGCGTCCTGGTGCAACACCTGGTGAGGCTGGAGGGAGGGATTTTGACGGCTATGTTTCTGATGGAGTTGGTGCTGTTGGTGCTGACGTGCACTGTGCACAACGGTTGCAGGGTGAGCAGTTAGGAAGGGGTAATGCGATGGAGAAGAAGCGGAGCATGAGGATCACGAAAGTGCAGGAGGAATCAATGGCCAACGCGGCTAAGGTGGCGGAGGTCGAAGCCAAAGAGTTGGGTGAGTGGATGAGGTGCAAGTGTGGGCAGTGGGTGAAGACTGATTTTGAAGGCTGAGCTTCCACCGAACTGAAATAGTTGTTTGCTCAGCTTGCTACATGAGAATTTCCTTGTGTTGGGCCACTACTTGGGTGGCCATCCTGTGTAGTTAGAGTTTGTGTGGATCATTGCTTTATTTGAATGGATGAACCCTATTGAATATTGATGGCTATGTTACCAATTCTTTGAAGAATTGGGTTCACCTTGATAGTTTATACAACAATAAGCAATGAAGTAATTGCTCCCTGTTTAGGTGAAAATACCAAATAACCCATAGAGATAATACGTGCACTTGACAGCATACATTAAACTATAGTGTAAGTATGGATAATATCGTACCTCAACAGTCTTAAAACATGAGTGTTGACACCTATTTTTGCCCATTTTGCCAAAGCGGTACTTAATTTGTAAATGGACCAAATTAGTGCAAAAGAGAGATAAAATTTTAAAAAATTAAAAATTATTTAAAAAATTATTTAAAAAAAAAAGTGGAGCCGGGCCAGTTCGACCCAGCCCGGTCCGACCCAGCCCGACCAGATTAGGCCCTTTTTCTTTTTCTTTCTTTTGTTTTCTTTTTCCAATTAGGCCCAAGTCCTCCTCTTCCTTTCTTTTCTGGGCCCAGCATTTATCCTTAACCCATCTTCCTTTTCAGCCCAGCCCCCTACCTACTTTTCTTTCCCTCTTCCTCACACTTGTTCACGAAAGCGACAGAGAAGACAAAAAGAAAAAGGGGGAAAAGAAGCAGAAAGGGGGGACGCGCAGCAGGGAGGAGGTCGGCGCGGAGCAGCAGGGGGCGTCGTCGCGCGTCGAGGGGGCCAGAGATCAGGCGGCCAGTGGTCCCAAAAGGGGGGTCGCGATCCGGGATAAAAGGGAGCAAAGGGGGGAGAGAACGAGGAGCGTCCGAGAGAGTTTGAGAGGAGAGAAAGGGGAGACCGAGAGAAAGTTGAGGCGAATCGGAGAGGTCCGAGCTTCGTCCGCTCACCAGAGGACCGCCTGAACCGTCGCCGAGCCCCCCCCAGCCGTCGTGCCTCTCTCCGGTCGGCCGCGAACCAGGTGGGTACTAGCTCAGGTCCCCTGTTTTTGCTTCCCCTTCTCCCGCCTCTCGGGTGCCGGGCACACCGAGCCTATTCGGTGGTCGCCCGGCCCCGTCGACCGAGGCAAACATTTTTTTTGACGCCCAGTGACGATGGTATAGACGTTGTATGTCGAAAATCGACCATAAATTTTGTCCAAATCAGATCTGCGAATCCACTTTTCGGCTGCACCATACCTGTTTGATCAAATGTCCGAACCAAGTTGCTTAAGCTTTATGATGTCGAACCTGGTTGTATATCTTTTCGGCGTTCTGGTGCAAACCGAGATGAGTATGAGGAGAGGTGTGGCCGTTTAGAGCTTTATGTGGCATGTTTGAGGCAGAAATCACCTTGGATCTCGACCTTAAGCCCTCGTCCAAACTCGCCTACAACGTGTTTGATAAAATGCTTAAACAAGCATCGAGACTGTTGTTACCAAAACCCGTTCTTATCATCTTCATTCTATGCTTTTTTTATGTCGAATCGACGCTCCGACACTGACTTGATGTTTTCTCTTTTGGTTGTATGTCACTACGTTCACCACCGAGCCTACCGTATGTATGTCTTTCCCGTCGGAGATGTCTCTTGTACCAGCTGAGTTCAAGGTCCTACACCATTCTGAATTAGGCCATCGCTCGTCCCATTGGGGTGCCTTGGGGTCTGCTTGGATAGAGCTCATCAGGTCCCATGTTGAAGTTTTGTTCTTTTTCTTCTCTGTGTAGGCTGAAAGTTCTTCACCGGAATTAGTCCGGTGGGGCACAAAAAAAAAAACACCGGCCACTAGTTGGCCGGCGCTGGGGTTGGTGTCGGTCGGAGCGGCGACGGGGAGTAGCTCGGCGATGATCTAGGCTCCGGGGCTTGAAAGGATGTTGTTTTGGTGAAAGCATGAAGAGGCAAGCCTTCGGTGAAGAGCATATGAAGGAGAAGGGGAGTTCTGGGAAAAGCACGAAGGAGGGGATGAAGAAGAAAAAGGACAAAAAAAAAGAGAAAAGAAAAGGAAAAGAGAGAAAAAGAAAAGAGAAAAAAAATATATAGAATATAAAATCAAATTTTCAAAAACTCGGGCGGGTCGGTAACCCGGGTCGGACAGCAGGGTCGGATCAGGTCGGGAGACCCGGTCCGGTTTTTTTTATTTTTATTATTTATAAATATTCGAAAATTCAAAAATTCAGAAAAATATAAAAATATTTAAAATTCCAAAAAAATTCGAGAATGTTTAAAAATCCCAAATTAATTAATTAAATATTTAAAAATGTTAAAAAATTATTTAAAAAATTCAGAAAATTCAAAAAAAAATTCAAAAATTCGGAAAAATTCCAAAAAATTCCAAAAAAATCAGAAAATTAGGAAACGTTCAGAAATCAGTTTTGGGCTTAATTTCACTAGATTTTAGGTTAAAAACTCAAAAAAAATGAAAATTGAGAAAAATCCTCTAAAAAAATTCTCAAAAAAATCGAATAAACCATTAGGGCTTTTACTTTAGGGCTTTTGATTGCCTTTTTCTTTCTAGAGACGATGCTAGGTCGCTGGTTATTTTGTTTTCTTTATGATTATCTGGTTGCGCTTTTAATATATTGATTGTTGTTTTCTATTTTTAGAACGGTTAGGCGGAATCTTAGTTTTTTCGATAGACTGTCCGGTACGTTAGTTTGTGAACATTCAAGTTTAGGTACCGAAAGGGCACTAGTTAGATCGCTAGTGTAATCAAGTCCCCGAATTTTGGAATCTCTGATTTTCGCGCGTATCGAGACGACACTCCCGCGTCTCGATCAAGGTTTCTAGCCGACCCTTGATCATGGCTAGTGGCGACTCCAATTGATTGCGTAAATTAGACAATTCTCGTCGCGCGAGGTATGAGGCTTGGGAGATCCTCGGTCATGGGATTAATGAACCATTTGGTTTGTCTTCCAAACGAATCAATTAATGTTCATATCCATCGACAAATACCTCTTGGCTTAAACCCGATCTTTGGCGGGGGTTAGGTCGCGACAATGAGTAAACACCACGATATTCACATTTTACTCATAGTAACAAGAGCAAACAAAGATCACGTCAAAGATGTCCTTGTTCAATAATAATAGCACAAATCATTTCCAAATCTTGACAGGACGGTAGAGGCGAGGCCGATAAGTGGATTCAACCATTTCAACATACAAAGGAAGTTGTAGGATTGCGAACATTATGACAGGGATGGTAGCCAACAAAGCAATGGGGATGTAAATCCACTTCAATCGTTCGCTTAGGACGATCGTGAGAGCAGAGCCGAAAGCCACGAGCATAAAGGCCAAAGAGAGGAAGAGAAAAGTGAGGCCCAGTATCATTTTTCTTGGTAGTGAGTGGAGGAAATCTTCTGTGGCATAGCGTGAAGTTAGGATAGCCAAGAACATCAAGGTGGCGGTGATAGAGGAGAATAGAGCTAGAGCGTCCGCAACCGCGAATACCATAAATGAACCCTTCTCTAGAAAGATCGGGATCCCTGTCCTGTTGTCGTTGCTTCCAGGTAGTGTAAAAACCGCAGCAAAAACTACCGTTATGATGAGAGTCGCTACAAGGCTACAAGATGATGATGTATCCTTCATCCATTGTGTTGCCTCTTTGAGCAAATCTTTGCGCTGTTCTAGAAAAACTTCCCAATATGTTTTGCCCCTCCTTTCTTTTGTTAGTTCCAATTCCAGCCTTTCAGAAGAAGGACCGATCTTTTCTTTCTTCACCTTCATCTATCAACCCAAATGTAAATAGAAGAGCACAAAAGGGTGGCAAAACAAATAAACGTGAACTGACCTTAAATTTCAGACTTTTGATTAAAGGAGAGCTCCTATCTTCCAGTATCTTCACAAAACAAAGGACATCTATTAATATGAATGTAATCACATTAAAGAGTGGCAAGCAAATACGGTGAACTAACCTTAAACCATTGAATTTCCCTTTGCAAAAGAAAAGCTGATCCAGAAACATCTGCCGGTACATATCCTGGTGACCATTCTACTACTGCCGCCATCAGGTCGCAGTTCCTTTGAAATTTGTACCTCAATTTTGGAATTGTGTTGTACGCATTTATTAGTCTAAACAACTCAACATGTCGTGCCCTCACAACTTCTTCCATTAGTTTTTTCGTGAATTCTTTATCCCACATCAATTCCGGATAATTCTCAAGACATAACTTAACAATTTCAGAGATTCCGCTAGATGCAGCGTCAAGGACAATGGCTGAAGTCAATTCGAGTATTTCAGGAGTTTCCATACTAGCCTTCTTCTCTTTAAAAACTAGAGTTGCTAACTCAAGCGAGCATTCGTGCCTTAACTTCAATTCTCCAATCCTTTTGATAAAAGGTGTTGCACGTAACATCAGATAAGCAATTTTGCCTGCGATGAAGAATCAAAAGGTAATAAAGGCTTTCTCATTTGCGCCATGATCTTATATATATATATATATATATATATATATATATAGTAGTTGAGAAGAGAATCATGGATTTAACATATTAATCAAGGAAGCAAACGTCATATGGTTTGAAAATCAAAATGCATACATCAGAGAGCAGATGGATCTATCGATGAACACACACAATGTCATGAAAAAAAAAAAGAGATTTGAAAAATGGATAGATTCAGCAACGGATCAATAGAACCGTTTTCAATTATGTTTACATATTCTCCAAATGGATACATATCAACTAGACTTTGAATTGAATGGAATCCAATCATATCGTAATATATGAATTAAGAGCTGGTTCATATTAATAACTATGATCTCAAAGGGATATACCAAGAATATCAATTTCCAATTTAAAATAGAGATCTCTACCCATGGATAAAAAAAGGTCTCTTTTCTATATTGGGTCTGAAGATACTATGTTAGTTTGTTTACTTGATTTTGTGGCAAGACTCCAAAGTGATATCGAACGAATGAACTTCTTTGAACCGATGAATTGCTGGTACTAAGAGGAGAGAAGAATCATATCAACAAATTAGGAATTTATGATGAACAAAAAGATACATATCACACTCATGAAATGAAAATTGCACATGTAGTTAAATTTAATAATGCCCAAATATGTTAGAAAATAACTTGGATCAATCAACCTCCATGACCTGATATCCAAATTTACAATTCTCAATAATTCTATTTGGCCATTAGACATTGAGTAAGACTTCTCAAACTCACTTTACAAATGTAAAATTAGATATTAACTTGTGACACACATCATGGTTTAGATAATAATTGTATACATAGATGTAGTCCCCATCCCTTACCTATTTTGTGAATAAGATCTCTATATGATATGCTTTTTGTCGTGTTAGTCCATCCATCGTGCATATTAACACAAATACCTTGAACCATCTTCATGTCTTTGGCGTTGTCAAATGATGTATCAACCAAGCGAGGGATACCTAAAAAGGGAATAGATAAAATGAACATTATGTAGATAGAGTTGCTCTAATTGTACATATCTAACAAAAGAAGTGCAAGAAGTACCTACATTGGTAAATACATTTTTCCCAAAAATTGAGTTTAGCTCCACTATGGTAGTAAGACTTCACCTGTGTAAAGACTTCCAACAAGCTACCGTTTCTGGTATTTGCGGTCGTCGCTAAGCCGGGGTATCGACTAGCTAAATCCAAAAGTATGTCTTTTGGGACATAAGAACAAAAAAGTTCATTCAAGTAAACAGTGAAGGAAATCAGGTAAGATGAGCGAGTGTGAAATCCTACCCAAATGGCCGGCCCTAATGAGGTTGCTGATGGTATCATCCTCTGGGGTGGATTTTGTATTCATGGCTAGGTACCGGATAACCTCCTTTTGCCTAGGAGCATTTGTAGTAGCAATCAACAGGGCAAGGGTTCCGCCTTGTTCACCAACTTTGTCAAGTTTGTCTACTAATTCCTTTATCCCCGTTATTCTTCCTCTCCGGGTAGCATGGGAGAGGGCACTAATAGTGAAAGCTTCAGATTCCAGAGGGAAGCGCTTGACCAGGTTCTCGACCAATTGATCTTGTCCGACCAAAATCGCAATATCGAGTATAGTAAGGTCATCACCTTCTACAGTCATAACTTTGGCCGTCATTGCTTTGGGATTGTGACTGAGGATTCTCTCGGCAGCTTTCCAATCACCTTTTACTGCGACTTCAAACAATAATCGATACTTTTCATTGACCACCGGTGTTGGCTTGACTGCAAATATTGAACATTAAAAGTCCTCAGTCTTTCGCACTTCTTGTTTTTAAGGTCAAGTGTAACCATTGCACCTACTGAAAGTTCCAATCAAATGCCGGTGCAAATCAGGGGGCGGTCATTACTCAACATACCTGTTTCTATGAGCGCCTTCGTCTGCTCTTTGAAAGTCAAAGTTTTTTTTGGCGATTTCTCAATTAAAATTGAAGATATTTTTATGATTTTAAAATTATGAAAAGATTATGTTTGAATTTTTATGTCAGCAATTGTATGCCGTGAAGTTTTAAATATATCAAATTAAAAATAGTCAAAATGCAAGAAACACAAGCTTTATGGAAAAAGGAAAAATTAAAAGTTGAAATTGACAAACCTCTAGTTGTTTTGTGACCATCTTGGGAAGCTTTATCATTTGCCGTCTCTTCTGAAGTTGAGTCTACGTGAATCTCTTTGTTACCAAAAAGAGAAAACAACATAAATAACCCTAGAAAAATTAATTATACACTGTATGCTATAGATCATCCATTCAAGACTAGTATCAAGCTCATTCGTTGCATGGAATTTTTTTTTTGTATTAAACTTAGATAGTAAACTTCTAAAAAAAAATATACATGTTACACTGAACGAATATCCTAAGTTTTTTTCGGTATAGGTATTGTATCATGAATTAGTTTTCTCGTTGCCATAGGTCTTATCTGCAATATCATTCATAATTAATGAGCACGATCTTTTACTCTTTCAAAGTAAATTTTTTTTTGGGCTTTGTTAGTTATAATTCAAAATATTATTCAGATTTTAAAAATTATGACGAGATTATATTTGAAATCATATGTCAGCATTTGCATGCTGTGAAATTTAAAATGTTTCGAAGCAAAATAAGTCAAAATGCATCCCGCACAAGTTTTATGAAAAATGAGAACTAAAAGTTTGAAGTGAAACACCTTCAGTTGGTCTACGACCGCCTTGGAAAGCTTTATCGATTGTCCTGCCTTCTGAATCCACGTCTAAGTGAACCTCTTTATACCAAAAAAAGAGGATAAGGACACCACACGTATCATCACTTTCATACGGCGCTCACTTGAGTACCATGACCTTTTTTTTTTATCACTTGAGTGCCATATCGGTGAAAAATCGTTTAATTGAGTGCGTATTCCGGCGATTCATTGATTATTTATCTTGACTTCTGATTATCTAGTTGCACTTTCCAAATTATTTAGAAGTCATTTTCCGTTGGTTGTACTAGAAAATTCTAAACAACGCCGTTTTAGGAAATATACTTGCGTCCGACGCATGATTTTCGGTATCCTAAACTCGGGTATAGAGCAAAACTATAATTGAATGAGTGCTAGCTCAGTCGAATCGACATTTCCGCCTCTTGAGTCGGCTCATGTATCATTACACCAATTTTCTAAAAACAATATCACCAAAAAATCCCTTGAAATATTTAGGGTATATCCGGTTAACGAAAATGTTCTAATTAAAATTGTTCCTCATTTCATCTTCCATTTTCTTGAAAATATGTTTTGAGAGTGAAAAGTAACAGCTTTTAACAGGAATGAAAGTTACAGGAGCACGCCTGGTGTAGTTGTTTCAAAGCAATGCTCGTGCAAAATAATGTCGATTTGAGTCATTTTTAGTTTCAAGGTTCAAAAGTTGAAAACGAGGCAACCAAAATTTCTACCAAACGTATTTTCCTCAAAAAATTTGGAAAGAAAAACAGGAAATTGGACAAATTCCCCGTATCAAACATGCCCTCAAGTTCGGCGCAAATTATCTTCTTTTGAGGATTTTTTAAAAGAGCGTCCAGATACCTTGTCAAGTACTAAACAAAGAAATGTTGCAATTTCCACATTCTGTCCATGAGATTGCTTATATTACTTCGAAAGTAACACCCAAAAAGCCAAAAATCTTTCCAATTTTTCCATCGCCTTTGTGGGATCAAATCAAAACAACGAAGGAAAGAACAGAACAGACCTGGCGATTGTTTCAGAATTGAACTGTCTTGGGTATCCATGGAGGATTCTTTGCCGTGTCGTCTCGCGAAGCAGGTAAAACTCTACAGCGGAGAAGTATCTTTAGCTGGTTGAAGTCGAAGTTATGTTCTGCTCTCATGGATCCTCTCTTCTTATGCATTCGACCTGTGGATGCAGACAAAGCTCCAGCTCCCGATGATGTACCCATCTCTTTTCCCGAATGGCGTCTTCATTTCCAAATTTTATGGAAATTCCTTTTATTTTTTCCTTTTCTTCCACCAGTCCCTCCCTTGCAAACAACACATTTCAATAGATTTCTGTCCAATCCGTTTGTTCTAAATGAAATTATAGAATTGCCCGTGTATGACATCGATCGCTATGTCATCTAAGCAAAAGACTCGTTCGATTTGGCTATAAATTGTCCATGGCAGATGGCACCTGTAAGATGATGAAAGCAATCTTAGTAAGGAGGTGATAAAAATCAACCCACCCCAGATTTCGACCAAGGATCATGACCTCACTTAGAAAGTCAGATTGCTGGTGTAGACATTTACCTAATTCCTACATCAACCTCAATCAATCAGAAAGGAACTCAAGCTTTTACTTTTTGAAATATTATATATCTTATTCATATGTTCTTGTGGCAGTGGTTGGAGATTTGAGTTTTCAATTTGATACGAACGTCGTTTCTGAACTTTTAATTTGTTCAATGTGGTCCCTGAACTTTAACCAAATATGCAATATGATCCCTAAACTTTTAATTTGTTAAATGCCGTCCCTATTTAGTGATTGAACTATATGGAAAATGTTCAATGTCCCCATATAGTTCGAAGACTACATATACAAATTAACAGTTTATGGACCATATTGAACATTAGACTAAAGTTCAGGAACCATATTGAACAAATTAAAAGTTCAGGGATCACATTACATATTTGGCCAAAATTCAGAGACTATTTATGTCATTATTCATAATTTGATTGTGTTAAAGCCTCCCCTGCATGATATTAAAGTTAATTCCAAATCTAAATCACCAGATAGATAATAAAGAGGAAACGTCCTCTGAATAAGAGTTGCTGACAACATGCTCAAGGTGACATCTGCGCTGACCCTGGGAAAAAAGAAATTCAAGAATCTCATATTCATCCCCCTTGGAGATGGCTTAAACAATAGCGGAATTTTTTTTCTAATAATAGAATAATTAACTGAATATGGAATTTAAGTTATCTTTTAAAAAAAGTTAGGAAAATGGGGAGGATGCAAATTAGGATGGAAAGTTAATCAACGAAATCGGTTCATATTTAATTTAAATAAAGATGGAACGGATTTCATGTGTGCACCGCGGGACACAGACATGTCTGAAAATGTACAATTATGTAAGAAATTACTGAGGACTCTTCTGCAATTGACACGTGTGATGCAAGGACGTCCTTTGTGCAACTCTTTTTGGGCCCAATGTTGGGCGACTCTTTAAAGATGTCATAAAATTCGCTGCCAAAGTTGCTCACCACTGGGCGATGTAGAGTGAAACGGTTGAACATATTTTTCTTTGATCCCACAAGGCGAATAGACTAAAGAAATGGCTGCCTGTTCTGATAGCGAAGGAACAGAGTGCTTTTGTCGATGGCTGACAAATTCAGGGCAATATTTTCCCTATTCAAGAGGTCATGCATCAGATGAGGACCAGAAATCGACAGAAGAAACTTAAGGTGATTTTGAAATTAGATATGCAGAAGGCCTATGATCTTGTAGAGTGGGATCTTGCTTAATTAAAATGAGTTTCAGTGAAAGATGGGTTAGTTGGATTATGCAATGCGTAACAACTGCGTCCTTTATGTGAAATTTAATACGGGGTCTCTTCCTTTTTTCAACCTATCTAAGGGCATTAGACAGGGAGATCCTCTTTCCCCTTTCTGTTTATTTTAGTGGCTAACTGCCTTTACTTCTTGATGGACAAAGCAGTGGACAATGGGAGCATAAGAGGTATTAAGTTGAACAGATTTTGCCCAACCCTATCTCACCTATTATTTGCAGATGATTCCATCTTTTTTCTTGGATTGACCCGTTTATGGAATGTCAGAATTTCTCAGTCATACTTCATCAATATTGTTACGTTTTGGGCCAAGCTATTTATTTAAACAAGTCTGGGCATATTTTTCAGCAAGGGATGCCCCCAATTGTTAAGAGATAACATGTCCAGTAAACTAAGGATACTTGAGATTAGCCATACTGGCAAATACTTAGGCATCCCATCGGACTAGGGTGCTGCAAAGAGAAATATGTTCACCTGGATTCTAGGAAGAGTGAATGCTAAACTAGAGGGTTGGAAGGAGCATTTGATTTCGAGAGCTGGAAAGGAGATTCTGGTAAAAATTGTTGTCCAAGCCCTTCCACAGTATGCTATGTCGATCTTTACAATTCCTGTTTCAGTGTGCAAAGCCATTGAGAAAAGATTGCCAGTTTTTTATGGAAGAACAGCGAACCTAAGACAAGACTTCATTGGAAGAAATGGGACATCCTAAAGCTGTGGAAAGACAAGGGTGGTCTATGGTTTAGAGATTTGATTTCAATAAACAAAGCGATGCTAGGAAAACAAGTATGGAGATTGCTGCAAAATCCATCTTCTCTTTGGAGTAAGCTCTTTAAGGGAATTCATTTCAACCAGGGAGACTTTTGGGAGGCTAAGAAAGGTTCTAGACCTTCTTGGGGATGGCAGAGTTTGCTACTAGGAAGAGAAGCCAAGAGAAGCCATAGCCCATTCTGTTATGTGGTCGATTGGCGATGGAAAAAAAAAGTGAAAATCAGGGAGGAGGTGGCTTAATAGAGACCGGACAGGCGGACTGACAAACAGAAATGATCCTGTTCTTGTTTCAGATTTAATTTTTGGTGAAACAGAACAATGGGACCTTCAGAAGCTTCACGATCTTTTTGACGAGCAGTTAGTGCAGGAAATCCTTACTATCTAGGTCAATCCCCTCGATGCAAGAGACAAATTAGTTTGGACAGGGACTAAATCGGGTTGTTACACAGTCAAGAATGGGTACAACCTAATCAGAGAAGAGATTGAACGAAACCAGAAAAGTGAACAAGCCTCATCCTCCTATCAAACTCCTAGAGCACTCTGGCAAGCAATATGGAACGTGCAGATACTCCCGAAAATTAACATCTTTCCATGGTCTATCTGTACTAATGCCATCCCGTCAAAGGAAAATTTATTACCTGACCCGGTCTGTTCTCTATGCCGGCAGGGAGTTGAAACAGTTGAGCATATTTTTCTCCTTTGTCCATGGACACAGTTCGTATGGGCTGAACCTCGCTTAAAAATCCAATTCAATAATCAGGAAATCTCACGTCTTGATGACTGGTTGACGAAATTCACAGTTGAAGGAGCAGATGTACCACGGATGGCATTGGTGGCGACGACTCTCTGGTGTAGTCTGGAAATCCCGCAACGACTCGGCTTTTAGTGTATTTTACCAGACGCCCCAGAAACAGTGTAATCAGCAGAGGTTTTGATTGCTAATTTCAATAGATGGAACACCCGGAGTAGTAAAGCAACCCGGGAACATGTGCTTACCGTTTCACAGCGGTGGATCCAACCGGCCGAAGGATCCCTAAAGTTCAACGTCGGCTCCTTCATCGAAGGCTCGACCGAAGAAGCGGTCGCCGGCATCTGCAGAGATCATAAAGGATATATTGTTACTGGGTTTGCCAAACTGGTGAATGCGTCTTCTGCGGCTCAGGTGGGAAACCTTTAGCCATCCACGAAGCTCTCCAGTTCAGTACGTACAGTAGAGTCTCGCTCGAAGTGACTGTTTGGGACCTTTGACATTTTGGTAATGAAAGAAAGGAATGAAAGAAAGGTTTACCGACCAAAGAACGTGACATTTTACTGTTGACCACGAAAATGGCACGCCCAGGATCACCATAATCAGAAACCGAAACACGTAAATGGAGAAATTATCGATTCGCGTACCTGATTTGGAATCCATCGAACTTGACGCGGAATTTGCGATGATTTCCGAACACGAACTCAAGTTCTTCTTCCCTATACCCTTCGTTAGAACACTGGCCCAATGAGATTGCCACTCACGAGAAGAAAGTTCTCTCTAGATCCGTATGTGAATTAGATTGTGCCTCATCAAGTTAGGGGAGGGACTTGAGCGCCATTTATAAAGTTTTCGACCACGGGTCCTCTCATTACAGGCCGGGCCGTACTCGGCCCACACTAGCCAGCCCCATATTAGACTTATTAAGAACCCACATATCTCACATTTATTAGACCAAACTAATTCAGTTAATTTCAATTAATGAAGCCCATATTAAGAAATTCTTACATTTACGTCTTCTCAAAAGCTTGTACGACGCCATTGCTTACGTCCTCGAGAGGATAGTCAGGTGGCAACCCATCAAGAATTATGACACTTTGCGAGGTGTCCCGGCATGAAAAAACATGGCATAATCTCTAGATCATATAAATCTAATTCCAACTGAATTGTTAATATTGATACTAGGACCAAAATTAAGGAATTGAATGGTCAAAATCAGGCTATGACAATGTATTTAATTCACAAAACTCAATCGATAGAATGCCTAGTAAGCTTATTGATAGGTCATGACAATTGACAATGCAGTTGACCCATAAAAGCAATCGATAGAATGTAAGGTGTGCTCATGGATCTCGAGTTTCCAATGAACAAAGATTAAGTGAAGTACATGACATGAGCAATAATCGATTGACTAAAAGCATACATAGAAGTTTAAGATAGTGTCATGCAGGATTATCAATCGATGTGTAATCATAGCTAAAAAATTTCAAGGTTAAACTTAATGATCGATATCATGAGTTGTTTTCGAGCTAGATATTGTATCTCGAATTAGCTTTGTGGGACCTTCTAACTTTCATATCTTTTTTTTAATCATAGCTAAAAAATTTTAAGGTTAAACTTAACGAAATCATGAGTTCTTTTCGAGATAGAAATTGTATCATGAATTAGCTTTGTGAGACCTTATTTCATATCTTGAACAATGTGTTTTTTAGTGAGTTTTTATGTTTCACCTTACGTTTATATGGTGACCATCATTGTTCTACCACTTATGACGGAAGATGTAATTGGGGCTGGGTTTGATAGACTGGAAGGTCAATCTCAATCGGATGTAGCTTGTGTTCATAAGCATGACTTTAATGGTTGATAGATAAGTTTAGTCTTAGCACCTAGACACAGACACAAAGTTCTACTCTTTGAAAGCATCTAAGTAGTAAACCTACCCCAAGATGAGTGCTCTCCTATTTTGACTTCCCCAGAGCCTCCGGTAGAACAGTCGAGACAGTGACAGATTCTTTGCCCCAGAAAATGTCACAGCGAGACGAGCTATTTATCATTACGATAGGTGGATCATATGAGTGGGGCTATCAAGATTAGATAATAGCTTGAATTTTCCAATTATTATAAGCCCATGGTCGGGTTAACTTATAATTGAATGGTCCAGGTTATTGAGATGGGCCTTTAAGCTTAATTCCAAGCATCTCTTCTCTCTTGGGCTGGGGTAAATCAGATAGATTTTGTGGAGAGGGCAAACCATTAGGCCTGTGAATTGAAATTTTCAGTTAAGGATTGTGATGTACTTCCTAGAAAACTTGATCAAATGTAAATTACATGAAAAGTATCGCATGGCAGCTCTCTCTTTTGTGTGTCATGCTGATGTCCGACCGATGAAGGCCAACATACGTCGACACGGATTCACAACGAATTATTTCATTGTAACTTGATCATGAGGGATTAATACATTGATTCGAAACAAATTTTGGGAGGAAAAATTAGCAATTTAGTCCTAAACCTATTGTACGGATGCTAATTTAGTCCTAAACTTTTCACTTTTACCAATACAGTCCTAAATCTTCACATGAAATTTCAATATAGTCCTTTCGGCCAATTGCTCCACGCGTCAATCCACAAGTTGTTCACATCGGCATGCCGCGTAGGACGGCCGGCGATGACTGGACACCACGTCAGTAATTTCCAGCGACAATCACAAACATGTGTCAATGCACATGACTCAACTGGACATAAGATTGCATGCACAACAACACTAGCTTTAGGCCATAACTTACTAGAGCCAACAAGAACGTAATATGATGTTTGGGTGAACGGAGATGCTTGGAGTGTGTGGTGGGGTTTTGGTGGGGGAGGAGAGACAACCAAGCATTTTGTACTTCTTGGGGTCATACATATAAAGGACGTTCAGTTCCTTTTCAGCCTTAACAACAAAGGCAATCTAAAAAGCAACACAAAGTTTCCATGTGTCACATTGTGTGTGCATACATTGAAACCAAGATAGCGAAATAAGACCTACTTTGCATTGGATTCTCGTTGTATTTGGCAAGAACTCCATGAATTGACCCTTCTCGATGGTCCCCAAAAGTTCTCCCCTTTCGCTAACTCGATCCATTTTCTCACTGAAGTTCTTCAATCGATCAAGACTTACCCTTTGCTATAACAATCGAAACACCATCATTTTCCCATAATTTTTTTCTTTTTGTTCTTGGGAAATGATATCGAAAAAGTGACGAAGCAAATCAATGTTTTTTAGCTGAGCATGTGTTGGATATTGCAGACAAATATATGGAGCAATGGTCCACCACATATTACAAAAGAATTAGGTTATTAGAGCATGGTGCTTTGATGTGGCTTGTCTACATCCACGTGTAATAAATCCATAATATAATGCCAAACTAGGGTGAGGTGAAAATGTGCAGTTTGGCCCCTTTTGGTTCTATTGCTGAGACATCAGAAGCTATATGTACAATACCCGAGATGATATTCAAAGGGATTTATCCGTGTAAGAATCCAATATGATATCGTCAACTTACTAGTCAATAAACCAATATTAATTAGTAAAAAGTTTTCGAATCTAGCATTTCTCAAAAAGTCAATATAAAATATTTCGTTCCAATGATACATGAAAAAAAAAATCCCATAATTGATAATATCACTATGAGAGTCCCGGAGACATTTTAGAATGCTCTTGGATTGATATATCTCCGTCCATCCAAACCAATCGTTATCAATTATCTTATTTTCTTTCGAATTAGTCCGCACGGTTTGAGTAGACGGAAGTAATTACACATTAGCTATCGGAACACTTAAATGAAAATTCTTCTTTGACCTTATATATGCCGATTAATTACCAATCGCATGAGGGAAAGGATTATACTGTCAAGTTCCAAATCAAACATATATTATTTGAATTTCACCGCATAATGCCAATATCCGAAACCCCTTTCATAAATTTGTGGCTTGATTTGGAACCATCAAGTTGAATATGCATGATCAATTGAAGCTTGCACTGATAGGCTGAAACGCAAGTATACCTATTAGTGTGAAAATTAACATTTTTTTGGGTTAATTAAGATAATTAGATTTTTTTATTTTCTAATAACCACTCACTCTAAGCTTTTGCGTGGCCTGGTTAAACTATTTAATTTATTTTCCCTAGCCGTCATTATTGGAGAATGAAAATTTGTCATACCTTTTGGTAGTGATTACAATTCTCCTTTTGAACTTCTCATCAAAAAACAGTAAAAGTGCAATTTTTTTTTATGGTTCCCGGGCTTTATTAGCATCTCATCTTCTAGTTAAACTATAGTTAATTAAGTTCTCATCATCACTTTATATGTTGTCGCAATTATATAAAGCTTCTTTCTTTTTTTAAAGCCAACACAGCATGAGCTAAGACACTAAATTAAGCTTAAAAGCTAGGGTTCGTGGGATCCATTGAATCATCCTATCTTTTCACCATCTCACCTCACCTCCTTTTTTATATAATCCATTTTTATATTTGGCCTTATTATCCAACGAGGGATACTTGTCCAGAAAGTCTTACATCTATTGTACAACGGACAATTCAGTTTAAATTTTTCATTCGTGTCAATTTAGTCTTAAAAATTTTGACAGTTTGCCAATATAGTTTTACTGGCCAATTTTGGCAAAAAATGGCTGACATGGATGATAGCCGTCCTAGGTGACGCAATCAACACCAACATTGATGATTTTTGAAATCTTTTAAAAAAAATTCTAATTTTCTTCTTTTACATTTTTTTCTATTGTTTTCCTTTCTTTTTTTTACCCTTTTCTTTTCCTTTCCCCTATGGTTGGTACTCGGCCATGGCCAACAACCGATCACAAGCTAGGGACCCTCGCCTGGGTGAGCCAACGAGAGCCGCAAATGTCCTCACCCAAGCAAGGCCGGCCCTCTCCTAGCCACAGGCAAAACAAAAAGGAAAGGGTAAAAAAAGAATTTTTTTTTTAAAATGCAGAAATTGTTCACGTCAGCGCTGACCACACCACGTAATCACGTAAGACGGCTGGCCCTAACTAGACTATCACGTCAGCAATTTTCAACCAAAATTGATCAAACAATTACATTAGTAAATTGTCAAAAGGTTCAGGACAAAATTGACACAATCGAAAGATTTACGACTAAATTGACAACCGTGCAATAAGTTTAGAATTTTTTGAACAATTTTTTGTTATATAATCCACTTTCGTGCGGGTATGTAATATGTTGCTCCTCGAGCACTTGATGCCGAAATTATAGCAAAGGTCATTTTAATTAACTAATTATATTTTTCAATTATAAGTTACTTTTGATTCCTTGCATCATCAATCGAAATGGTGCGGATATTCGTTCGAAGGACGGTCCTTTTCAGCCTAAACAAAAGTTAGAAGACAAAAATAAAGCTTCGAAAGGTTTCAATTTGTGCAATTATATCCAAGCCAATCATGCGTTGAAAAGTAGAAACTATAAGATAGCGATACGGGAACCACTTGTATTAAGGGCATTTTGAATTTTGGGGGCAGACCTTGTCATCAAAATCAGCACTCTTAATGGTCCCAATCTTTCCTGTTTAATATTAAATTTTAGGGTACAATTTTACTTAATTAACTTTAAATTATCTCTTTTGGAAAGAGTTCTTATGACTACAGCTAGATTTTTGCTATAACTAAAGAAAAATCAGATAGGAGCTTCAAAAACATATCCTAAGTTTAGTAGGTCCTAAGTTTGATTTCTAAATTAAGAAAACCACAATAATCTTGACAAATCTCCTAATTATAATATGAACGATATTGTATGGCGGCTAATTCAATTCTAAATTTTTTAATTTTTTCAATTTAGTCATAAATATTTTGGTTTCGGCCAATTGTGGTCGGAAACCGTTGACGGCGACACCGGCTGTCTTACGTGGCACGGTCAACTTTGACACGGGCGATTTTAGTTTTTAAAGAAATTATTTTTTATATTTTTTTCCTTTTTTTTCTTTTCTTTTCTTTTTCTTTTTTTCCTTCTCGTCTGGATGGGTCACCGTGGCCTCGGGCCCCAGTGATTGTTGGAAAACCTCGCTTGGGCCACGTTGACCTCGCTAGTTGGGAAGAAAAAAGAAAAAGAAAAGGAAAAGGGAAAAAATAAGAAAAAACTAAAAAAATTTAAAAAAATTGCAATAATCGTCAGCATTAGTGCCAGTCTTGTCACGTAGGACAGTTAACGCTGACTAGACAGCCATGTCCGCGATTTCTGGCCAAAATTGACCAGAAGAATTACATCAATAAATTGTCAAAAGTTTAGGATTATATTAGCCAGCAATGGCATACAATAGGATCTTTTGGACAATTATCCATAATTTAGGAGTACAAGTATAAAGACTCGGCTATCTAAAAGCTCACTTTATATCTGTTAAAATGTCACACGTCTCTTGTTCAATAGTATTAACACTCTCTTTGTATATATATAGTCTCCTTCCATTTATGAACTTAAGCTTTTAGATTTGATATTTTAATATAATATTGAAATCAGATTGTTCCCTGATTTGCTTTGCGTGTGCTTCCTGAGAAGTGATCTCCCTTTATCTATCGGCATTTATCATTTCAAATGAGCTGAAAACTTCAGGTGAGCATAATTTTCCAACAAATTCTCTCGCAAAAAAATGTTTCACGCGTATATATATCAAATGAAACTATGGGCATTTATATAAACCTTAAGTAAGCAATTATTCTTTTGGGTTAATACCACGAAAAACCCTAAACCGGTACACTTGTGACATATTTACTCCAAACTATTTTTTTGACCATAAAAAACCCCAAACTGGTACACCTGTGACAATTTTACCCTGAACATACCACAAAAAACCCCAAACTGGTACACATGTGACAATTTTACCCAGAACTAATTTTTAATATTATTTTTTTGAATTTTTTTGAATTTTTTCTTTTTTTTTTCTTTTTTTTTTCTTTCACCTTCAACCTCTGGCCGGTCGCCGGTCCGGCGACCGACCAGAGGCGGAAGCCGGCGAGGGCCGCCCTTGCCGGCGTCGGGTGGCCCTCGCCCGACGCAGGCGAGGGTCACCCTCGCCCATCTGGCGAGGACAGCCCTCGCCCGACGCCGGCGAGGGCGGCCCTCGCCGGCCAGAGGTTGAAGATGAAAAAAAAAAGAAAAAGAAAAGAATAAAAAATAAATAAAAATTTGAAAAAAATAAAAAAATAATATTAAAATTTTAATTCAGGGTAAATTTGTCACATATGTACCAGTTTGGGGGTTTTTTGTGGTAAGTTTAGGGTAAAATTGTCACAAGTGTACCAGTTTAGGATAAATAGTTCAGGGTAAAATTGTCACAGATATACCAGTTTGGGTTTTTTTATGGTAAAAAAAATAGTTTTGGGTAAATGTGTCACAAGTGTATCAATTTAGGGTTTTTCGTGGTATTAACCCTATTCTTTTATATATAATATATATAAAAGACAAAAAGATTTGGAGCCTTTTCTTTTCCCAAGATCTCCACTGGTCCACCCCTATTCAACGTGGGGTTCGTGTTAGTTTCCTCTGGGTGTGACTTGTCCGCATCCACGTGAAAATCCACAATGATGCCAAAGAGAGTTAGATCATATATTATTTAATTATTACGTCATTCGACCTTGATTTGGCTTTGCACCAAAAATTACATTTAGGTCCGGTGACAAAATTTATAAAATAGAAAGGAATATTCTCCGACACCAATCTAATCAGGTGCCACGTTAAATAAGATGTGACAGAATATGTACATGTGAAAGCCCACGGGAGAAGAGAACACACTGTTAGCTTATTTGATTTTTCATTTTTGGATTAATAACATAATTACACATATAGCAAATTTATCCTAAATTAATTTTTTGACTACTAAAAACTTCAAACTTGTACATCTGTGACAAATTTACCCTCCTTCGTTAGTTTCCGTTAAATTTTACCGTCAAATTGCTGAGTTAAATGACACGTGGCAATTAATAGGTGTATCAGTTTAGGATTTTACCCCTTCGTTTCTCACAGATTTACCAATTTATGATTTTTCGTGGTATTAATCCAATTTAACTGAGGGTAAATTTGTCACAAGTGTATTAGTTTGAAGTTTTTTGTGGTAAAAAAATTAGTTATGAATAATTTGTCACAAGTGTACCAGTTTGGGGTTTTTGGTGTTTAAAAAAATATAGTTTTGAGTAAATTTGTCACATCTATACCAGTTTGGATTTTTTGTGGTATTAACCCTTTATTTTACTACCAAGCATCATACACACACACACACACACACACACACACACACACACACACACACACATATATATATATATATATATATATATATATATATATATATGCGGCCAAAAAGGGGTAAAATTTTCGAATAACAAGCATCTTGGTAGGAAAAAAACATATTTAAAGAGACATATACTTTAAAGAATCCCAAACGGCAGCTTGACAATTTGAGTCGGAGCCGATATAGTACGAAGCTCGAGCTCGACTTGACGCACATACTGGATATCCAAAACACAACTCGAATTCAATCGAGAATGAAACATCACTTTCGAGCTTAACTCGAATTGAAAATCGAAAAATTTGAAGTCAACTCGAATTGTAAATAAGTCCGAGCTGGAGTTTAATAAGCTTGAATGTTTTTCCCCTTTATTTTGTCTACACTTGCCTGTTTTTACTAACTATTAAAGAATACAAAAGAAAAATAAAAGCTCGCTTAGTTTCATGAACATGTTGAGCTAAGTATTTACGACATCAACTTGATAAGATACTCGAGTAGCCCGAGCTCTAGTTTGACTTGAAGTTAGGCGACTCAATCTCAAGTGATCATAAAGTCGAGTCCGAGCTACACAAGTATGTCGATTCAAAATCATCTTAGGCTTTATTTATTTATATTTGGTGCTCTGGAATATGAAATGGCAAATTTCTATGGTGAGATTGTCATATCATCAAAAGCTGAAATTGCATGATTGGTGAGGCATAAGCTCGCACTGATTGATTTAAAAGGCACGAAGTTTCCCAAGCCAAATGAGCCGAGACAATAATTAGGGCAAACCTATTCTGATCATGATGCCCACTTGTGAAGCTTTGAGATGCCCTGGAAACGACTGTATGATTTCCAAATTAACCTTGCTGATTGAACATACACATTTTTCCTTGCTTTTTTGGAGCTTCTTTCCTCTTTCTTCGGCATAATCACAAGACACGAATACCTTAAACAGGAACGATAGACATTCGATTTGACATTTAAAATGACTAACTTTGTCTCGTATCCACGAAACCGTCTCAAGCGATGCCGATTGAATGCACGAGAACCCAAACCCTCCTTGATTGTACTTTTGGGGAATATTTCAAATCGACGAATATAAATATGTATTAAAAAAAATTGCTAATCATATGACAAATAGACTTTGATTGCCGATGCCTACCGAATTTCCTTTTTTATTTTATGCTTTGACAAAACACACTTCGTTCTAACCTAACTCACCATCATCACTAAACCCGATCTGGCCCAGCCCGGCCCAATCATATGGTTATATCATGTTCGGGTCTTGTCTCGGATCGAGTCAAGCACACACGTTCAGTTTTTCGAGTTGGGTCAGGTATCATGAAAAACCGACCTAACCCAACCCATGGACACCCCTAGATATGGTGATATAATGACTTAGCTTCTTGAGATCATATATCAAATTGGTATATGTCCCAACCTCTTCTGTGTGTGTATATATATATATATATATATAAATCTAGTACGCATCATAATTTAGGTGCTTTAATATCAGTGTCTATTAGTAAGTTACGCGGTCAACAAAATCAATTGCTTGTGAATATAATTCTCTTTTAATACCTCTTTTCTTGAAATAATCACAATATCCTGGAACATTATATAGCTTATTCCTGGGGTCCGGTGGCTTATTAAAGTCTCAAGAAGAAATTTAAAGATAAGAAAAGGTTATTTTAACTTGGCTGATGTTGATTTGATAGTTACAATCCGGATCGTGTAAGAAGTGTGTAGTCATCGATTGTCTCTCATATGCATTGTTAGACTAACAATGAAGACGATTGCTGAACCACATCTAAGTTTTGTGTATAAAAATATATATATCATGGATCACGTGTATCAAGACGATGTACTACTTTGAAAAGATGACGTCCTTGCAATCTTCATTTTCAACCTTCAATTCAATGAAAATAAAACAATTCTATAAGTGATATTAAAACTTTCCCGATCCGTTTCACGTGGCCAAGCCAAAGGTGACGACCATTTGGAATGGGTTTTGACTTAAAGGGCCGGTTCTCGAGTAAAACCGATGGTTCGTGGTGTGAAACGGAAGACCGGATCGGTCAAGGATGCCTCCACCAATTTTTTGCCGAGCAACCAAGCTGGTTCTCGTGTGAATTAAGGCCGGTTCGGTTTGTTCCTAGGCTGGACCGGCCCTGTTGCTTAGTGAGCGCGATTACAAAGCTGAATTTAAGGGTCATCGATTTCAAGGTGGGTCGATCCCTACCTCGAAACCAAAAACTAGACTATCGAGAACTAGCCCGCCTAGTCTTGGAACCAAATCAAACTGGTTCCAAGGTCGGTCTCAAAACCGGTGTTTTCTTTTATTACCCCACAAGTGGGAGTTTTTCAACATTAAAAGAAAAAGATAATTTTACTAATTAGGGTTTTCCTTATAATAATTTTTTAAAAAAAATTAAGAAATCGTGACTGATCAGTCGATCCGGTCGGTCCGGTTCCTTATGTGGAACAGGGAATTGGGCAAGTCCACTTAGGAACCACCTAGAACAGGTGGGTTCGGTCCAGTTCCCACGCTGGATCGGGACCGATACACACCTCCAGTTGAATCCTAATATTGACTTTGCAAATTTTTCCATGACGAGGAACCGTCAATTTTAAATCGGTAAATTTCCCGTTCACAATATGCGTCAAAGTCCGAATGGGTGACCCAAACGCGGACACAACATGTATGGTCGCGCCTAATTCGATCATACGTGTCGGCTCCTTACCCGATTAAAGTAAAGATATATACGGTTCTATTTAACTTTTTTCTTTTATAAAGTTTTAGTGTGAGTTCTAACTGTTACTTCCTTTTGCTGCTTTAACTGTCGCTTTTCAATTCCCGGCGAAAGTCTTAACTGTTGCTTGAAGCATGAGGTCAGGTCAGGGACAGGTAAACATCGTATCCTCCATGAAACCTCTCGCCTTTTTTCCGAGTTCTCGGATCATCGCGACGAGCAGAATAGTGGGTGATGAGTCAGTGGATGAATTCACCACGCTCTTACCAAAAAGCAAAAGTCTCCAATGTCCACCACCAAGATCAGCTGAGGAAAAGAGATGGAAAAACCAGGGAAGAAGAGCAAGAACAAGAGAGCATACACCACGAGTCAAGGCTCTTGAGGAAACCAACCCCCACCATTAAATTAAGCAGACCCGTCTCCTGCAAAAGTCCAATTTCAACTTAAGTAAACATTGATTCTCTTCCTCGTGATATTCCCATTAACACTCCACTCAAATCTAACCTCCCTCAAATAAAATAATCTCTCCTTCCTCTCTCTCTCTCTCTCTCTCTCTCACAGTGGGGGAAGGGTGTCTCTTGTCTGTAACAGTTCAGTTCCTCCGTGAGTGGGGTTGCTTGTGGTACACAGGGCATTTCAATTCGTGGGTCGGTTTCAGTTCGTGGAATTAATTTCGTGTTGGTGGAGAAGTAGGCGTTTATGGGTTCAGAGTCTCTGCGGGTTCCAGAGCATGTTGTTTATTCACAGAGAGATTGATTAATTTCTCTTCTTTCCTTCTTTGTGTTTCCTCCACCACAAGGGAAATTTTTTATTTATTGCTTTTGCTTTGCTCGCACTGTACGCGGGGTCTCTCGTTTGCTGATCTGATTCCCTTCCTCTTCGATCTTGCTTCAAGTGTTATCGAGTCTGTAAATTTAGCAATCTTCTTTTTTCTTTTTTTTTTGCGGAGTTTAATTTATGTTCTTCAATATTGTATTTGGGCTGGAGTTGGAATTGTAAGGATGATTGGGATTTGGTGTTGAATGAGATGGGGGTGGTGATGCAAGTGATCACTGTCCAGCTGGTTCAACTATTCATCATTACCTTTGCTTCGGCTGTTCCGGGATCTGCAGGTACGAAAGATTTCTTGTCTTTTTACTTGTTATACTGTGATGTTGGGCACTTGGTGCCGCTGCTGAACTCGACGTTTGATCTAATGATAACTTGCTGTCTTGGTTTATCAAATTTCACTGAGCTGTAAGGTCTTGTAACTATAAAGAGAGTTGCACGAATCTGCCCCTTCGTTTCTCACTCCTAATGTAATGCTGTCGCATTTAGTGATTCGTCTGCAATGACTAAGCCGGAGCATGAATTAAGAATAGGTATCTGGTGAAGGCACGTCAGATCCATACGCTATTGTTCTTCTCTTGATTTCAACGTGCTATTTTCAGTGTGGTATCATGTAACAATCGCACTCAGCTGTCCTTGATTGCAAGTTCTAGCTCAATGTTTTCCCGAATTTTGATTTTTACGTTTCAGCGCTATCTCTTCACAGATAAGCTTTTCATCGGGGAATTATTTGCTAGATCATGGTTGACCGGATGAACGGCCATTAGGCATGGTTTGCATAGATAGATATTTATGCTGCATTTCTTCGTTTATACAGGCTTTTCTAATTTACTATTTTCTGTCATATAGTTGGTTTGTGCTAAATCTACCTTCAGCATAGACTCAAATCTTACTCGGACCAATTGAAAGCTAAATGGATTTTAAGCTTTCAATTTTTTGCATGGGCAGTGGAATAGCCTGTGAAATGTTTTTTTTTTTTTTTCTCTCCAATCCATTTCGGGGTCTCCATCTACTGAGAATTTCTCTGCTATTCCTCCAATAGAAGGAGCGGAGGCTTCTGCCCATCAAATGAAGTCACTCAAAAGCAGCGCACCAAGTCCATTATCTTATCCCAATGGTAATTTCTCTGTCTTTAAAAACTTTATAAATTTCAGTTGGTTTTAATAATTGAGCTTCTCTTTTCACAATTTAGGGTCAAATTTGCACTCTCCACTAGCAGCACCACCTCTTTTGTCTTCCTCACCGTCCCCAGACCAAAGAAGCGCGAATGAAAATGCACCGAGCTCCATATCTCAGCCCAGTGGTATGTGACTCTGAAACTGCTGGATCCTTACCCTTCTTGATATAATTTAAGCCTCTTTTCTAAATCAGGGTCTATTTTACAACCTCCACTTGCATCGCCACCTTTGTCTGCTTTGCCGCCTTCGAAGACTACGGAACTTGTACCATCCTTGTCACCAAGTAATCCACATTCATCGTTTCCACACCCGTTGGTGCCTCCGCCAATGAGTATCGAAGGTGGGGCTTTGGCTCCCCCGCCGAGTGAATCTCCTGAGAAGGCACCAGTACATGTAACTCCTGCAGTCTCTCTAGCTCCTGGTACATACCAAATTGTTCTATTATGTTTTACTCGTGATATGCGACTATTGTCATTCATGAGCTGTCTTTTGTCGTTGTGATGTTCAGCTCCTACTTTAACACCTACAAAACATCCACCTGCACAATCACCAGTAGACAATGCTAGTATTCCTGCAACTTCCCCACCAGCTGGACACCAAAGAAATGATTCAGCAGGCCATAGTCCCGTCCCGGAAGCAAGTGTCCCAGGTAGGTGATTAGCATTTTTAATGATTTTCATTTAATTTGCTCCGACTATATTTAATCTGTTCATCTCCAATAACAGCATCATTTTCATCTCCACCAAGAAAAATAGGACAAAGTCCGCCAGCAGAACGTCCCGCGATGCTTCATATGACACCACCTATACCACCCGGTGCGCCTCAAGACATAATCTTTAATGGATTAGCTTTCCAACACAGCATTTGTTGTTAAAGGTGTTTTTTTCTCTTAATAAATCAATTGCAGTACCAGCAGCATCTCCGTCAAATGAGGGGACACAAAATTCCCCGTCGGTCCACCCACATGCACCTGCAGAGTCTCCATCCATAGTAGCAGGTACCAACTAAAATATAGGTATAGTGATGTAGCAAGAAATCTGAAGCCATTGTGCATAGAAGAGATGTGGCTTATTGCGTCTATAGGGTATATATACAGCTAAAAAATCAGATTCTTGGTAATATATGGTTACAGCTCATATATTGACATGTTTTCAGCGTCGAGTTTTCTGTTTTTATGGTTTCAAAAGATTAATGAGACATCTATCAAGCGCTATTGGATATATAGGATTGGAGGAGCCATGATTATATGATTGATGTATCTGGCTTGCTCGTTCCTGACTTTCTTGCTTTAACTTTGTCCATCTTTATCAATTCCGATTGATTTTTGAGTAGCAAATATGATGCTTCATTTGTCCTATGTGAGATTGCAGGCCATCACATATCTCCTGCATCACCTCCGCTGAAGAAAGGTGACAAGATGCCTGTTGCTCCACCTCCGAATGATGCAGCCACTGATCTGCCTCCTATGAAACATCCACCTAAAGGTAAAGGGATGACTGCGTGCTGTTTGTGAATACCAACAAGAATCTTGTCCTCAATATACTGAAATTTCTCTGACAGGTTCTTTTGATGCTGTATCTCCTTCTGTGCACAAAGCCAGCGCTCCCGCTCCCTCTCTATTATTCCCTCCAAGCGAAGGGCATCGTTCACCTGCATCTTTAGCTCCAGCTTCATTTGTTAACCATCATCATGTTGGGAAGGCCGTACTACCTCCGAGCCATTCGCCTTTGCCATCTAAAGGTGAGCTTTCCATCATTTCTTACTGATGTGTCTAAGTCAGGACTCAGGATTGTGTGGGCTAAGTGGTGAAAATAGAGCTCAGCATCATAGATTTATTCGTGCAGGTTCATCTGGCAGCGTAGCTCCTTCCCCACACACAATCCATCATATCTCTGCCAATGCTCCCTCACCTCCTCCTCCATTACCTTCCAGCAAAGGGCATCGTTTTTCTGCAAAGTCGCCCTCGCCCTCATCTGACATGCATCATGACGGAGGGAACAAAATTAGCAGTCCTCCTCCTTTCTCCGACCATCCAGGTTCCACGAGTCAAGTGGTTTAGAATTGCAATTGGGAATCATGTGATGACCAAATAGACCTGTTGCATAACTGTCGCTTTGATACTGACTCTTTTCTTTCTAATATCTGTTAGGTCCAGTTTCCGCTCCAGCTACACTTCCGAGACATAAACAAAGACACAATGCTCCTCCATCACTGAGTCCAGGTAGGCACATACTTAATATGTTAGAGCCATTTAATATGATGGAACCCAACCAAATTATTACATCTGACGCTTTCCTTGGTCAGGCTCTTTGGTTTCACCAACCCATTCCACCAATTCTCCTTCGAAGAGTGATTTACCGCTGGCACCTTCTCCATCTCCAAAAACTGCATCTGGCCATCCCAAAAGTAAGAGAAAATGTGGTATTTCTCCATTTTAGATTGATTAGGATTATTCTTTCTATCTTACTTTGCTGTTGTTTGATGCATGTGGTGCAATTTATCAAGTTTCTCCTTCTAAGCCTCCATCGACAAATCTCGTAGTGCCACCTCCACCTCCTATTCGGGCATTACCTCCCCCACCTCCAAATGAAGGTTAGCTGAATCATGTTCTGCTTTTGTTTACTCTGGTGCTTACAGCCAGATGTCATGCCTTCGCTATTGTTGAAGATGTAAAACTAGGGACATTCTTTTCTGCAGATTGTTCAACAACAACATGCATGGATCCATACACAAATACTCCCCCTGGGTCCCCCTGTGGCTGCGTGTGGCCTATGCAAGTTGGTCTGCGCCTCAATGTTGCTCTTTATACTTTCTTCCCCTTGGTTTCGGAGTTGGCTGAAGAAATTGCTTCAGGTGTGTTTATGAAGCAAAGTCAAGTCCGCATAATGGGGGCGAATGCTGCCACTGAGCAGCCCGAGAAAACCATCGTGCTAATTGACTTGGTACCGCTGGGGGACCAATTCGATAATACTACCGCTTTCTTGACTTTCAACAGATTTTGGCATAAGCAGGTCTTCATAAACGCTTCCTACTTTGGTGATTATGAAGTCCTATACGTGCGATATCCCGGTAATGTTTTGTGTCAGTCATGGCGCCTGTCAGTCACTTTTTCCCTTCATTTATGACACTAAGTTGATCTTGAGACAATGCTGTATACTTGTATTGGGTTTACAGGGTTACCTGCATCTCCGCCTTTGCCCCCAGATGCTACAATAATTGATGGTGGGGCCTACTCCGGCAATGACAATAATGCAAGAACAAATAAACCTCTCGGGGTAGATGTGCAGAAGGGGCAGCATAATCACGGGCTAAGCGGTGGTGTGGTTGCTATTATTGTCCTATCTGCCCTTGTTGCTGTTGTTTTATGCTCTGTTGCTGGTTGGATTTGGGTAATGAAACACAGAGATCGAGCTTTTCAACCTGCACCGACTCCCCAGACCTTGTTACCATCTGTTGCAAAGTCACCAGGTAATAGTTAATCACCAACAGTGTTAATCGGATGTGCTGTTGTGATATTTTCGCATGGACCAGAGCATGCGGAGATTGGTAGGTGGTCCATAAATAAAAACTCCAGAAGAAGTTGGCCAAATACTTGCACATAACAGGACTATTAATGTAACAAGAGGAATTTCAATTTAGTGCCATTTTCAGAAAGATGAGTCCTAGTAGATGTCCCATATTTTAGTACTAGAATTGACAAGAACATTAACTTGGTTTATAATTTGTAACAACCCTAGGCTATGATTTCGATTAAATATTGCAAGTTTGGGTCAAAGGGAGTTCTCCCGTTCTCACTATGGAGGCCAATGTCTTGCAGTTAGGGCAGGGTCTATCCCCAGAAGTGGCCCGAGCTCTGCCTCGTTGTCATTTGGATCTAGCATACCGACTTATGCAGGGTCTGCTAAAACTTTCAGCGTGAGTGAAATTGAAAGAGCTACTGATCATTTCAACGAGTCAAGAATACTTGGCGAAGGTGGCTTTGGACGTGTATATAGTGGCACTCTTGAAGATGGGACCAAAGTAGCTGTGAAAGTTCTGAAGAGGGAGGATCAACAGGGTGGCCGGGAATTTTTAGCCGAAGTCGAGATGCTTAGCCGCCTACACCACAGGAATCTTGTCAAGCTAATTGGTATATGTACGGAGGAACGTGCCCGCTGCCTTGTGTACGAACTTATTCCAAATGGCAGCGTGGAATCTCATTTGCATGGTAGGTATAGCATAGATTAATATGCAACTTTTCTCTAGTATTAACTTATTTTTGTCTCTCTCTTCATTCTGCTTCATGAGGTGTAAAGCCAGTGTCTATTTTCCCATGCTTTCAGGAGTTGACAAGGAAGCTGCCCCACTAGATTGGGGTGCTAGGATGAAGATAGCGCTTGGTGCTGCTCGTGGTTTAGCCTATTTGCATGAGGACTCGAGCCCACGTGTTATACATAGGGACTTCAAGGCCAGCAACATATTATTGGAACATGATTTTACACCCAAAGTGTCGGATTTTGGTTTGGCTCGCACCGCTATGGATGAGGAAAATAGACACATCTCTACACGTGTCATGGGAACCTTTGGGTAAGAAAATTCCTTTCTTGTTCAAATAGTTGCTTTGATTTCCAATATCGTATTCTTTGGTTAGTTCTAAATGTGTTGGTCGTAAATGTTGGTTTAAAGCAGCATAACATCAGTAATTTGAGGTCTCTTAGGGAGATTGGTATCCTATTCTCTGGTACATCCATCTTAACATCACAAGTTAGAATTCAAATCAAACTTTGTTCTTGCAAACTTTCGCTGGACTTGTGGTCTCAAGAAACTTGTGCGGAAGGATCTGTTAGCTTATAGGCAATTTATTCTTTGATGTTTGGCCCTTCAAATGTGACCCTTTGAGATTCTAAATTGTTTGCTTGGAGATTCTATGTAACCACAATACTGAAATTCTCTTCATATGTCGATTGCATCCAGGTATGTTGCTCCCGAATATGCCATGACAGGGCATCTTCTCGTGAAAAGCGACGTCTACAGTTATGGAGTGGTACTCCTCGAGCTCCTGACAGGAAGAAAGCCGGTTGACATGTCACAGCCACCCGGTCAAGAGAACCTGGTCACCTGGGCTCGTCCGCTGCTCACTAGCAGAGAAGGGCTAGAAGCAATTCTAGACCTGTCTCTGGGACCTAACGTCCCCTTCGATAGCGTGGCCAAAGTGGCAGCGATCGCTTCAATGTGCGTGCAGCCTGAGGTATCACACCGTCCTTTCATGGGTGAGGTCGTGCAGGCGCTAAAACTAGTATGTAATGAGTGCGAGTGCGATGAGGCTAGAGAGGCCGGTTCCAGAAGCTCTAGCCGAGAAGATTTGTCCATTGAGTTGGATCCCAGGGCTGGTGCTGGCTCTGGACAGTCGCAGCATCCTTTACAAGGCAGATACTCGGATCCAGACTGCGATTCTGTCAGTAATAGTGAGCGAGGAGTGTCGGTTTCGGATTTTCTCGGCACATCAGCAGGGTACACAAGGCCCATCTCAGGTTCATTTCGGAGGTATTCGAGCTCGGGTCCTTTAAGAACGGGAAGAGGAAGGCATTTTTGGGAGAGACTAAGGAGATTGTCCGGAGGCAGCGCGAGTGAACACGGCGCCTTTTTGGCGTTATGGCCAGGTTCCAACTGAGGGAGGTTTCTTGGCCGACAAGAATCGACTCAAGTTCCAACCTTTAGCGATTTCTTTGTTCTTGGATTTTTTCCGGATCAACCAGCACAGCGGTCCTCCACGCCACGACTACAGCTCGCATCAGCTTGTGATTGCAAAACAGGAGAACCGGTCGGTGCGAACCGACAGTCCGGCATAAATGCTCGGCACCGGCAGGATGTCATCAGGCCTAACTTAATAAGGGGATATGAAGGAGGAGATGTTACCGACTGAGCTTTTCGCTGGGGCCGCGAATGCACGGTTATGCTAGTTATGGAGGGGATGGCTTTGTTTCATTCGGTGTAAATTTCTTTTGTTGAATTGTAATTGGAGAGAAATGAGATAGCTGGAATGAAAAGCTCCAAGTGCTGAAGTGTACAGAACGTTAATGGTGAATGAAGCACTTCGTTCACCAGACCGCATCTTGTCGATGAGCTCCTGAATGAAAAGAGGTCATGTTGACTGTTGAGACCTGTGATATCTTCGTGTAAAAATGGGTTATAAACCATTTCGCTCTTTCTTGCCCTTGCCTCAACCTTGCGCTAGCTCACTTCGCGCTCTTACCTCAATTTGGATATCAATTTTTCTAGATTATGTAAAAAATGGAAGTGTTTTAGCAATAAGAGTCAGATATGGGTCGAGTCGTGTATGAATTACTTGATTTGTATTAGATGGAAAATGGGTCAAAAAAGGGTTAAATATATTAATTTGGGTCAAACCATTTTCAACCCAACCCAATCCCGACCCGACTCACCCGTTTGACGGGGTTTTTATGTTGTTAACGGTTTCCAGGTACTAAATAAGATTTTCAAGAGGATTTAATCACGGCGAGACCCGAGATGATCGAAATTTTGGAGCCTTCGGCACTGTATTAGGCAAACGTCGTCATGACATATTGCAATTGCAATGCAAGCAAGCTTCGAACCTCGTTTATTGGAGAGTCGGATTGTGTGACATGCTCGATCGGTCGCGCACCCTGACATCTTACCTGGAAATCCTCTCGACCGTGGATCATGTTGGCGCCCCGACTCGAAATCTCTAGGGAAAGCCTCGATTGATGAATGCAGGCCTCACACAAGAACTCACCCTAAAAAGGCAAGATTGACCAGTATATTTTTAATCTAAATTTTGGCGAGCCAAAAAAAACAAAAAACTGAAAATATATTTTGTCTTGGGAAAAAAAAATTTCAGATTGAATGTTAAAGTAAAGTATACTTTTAAAAGAAAAAATAGATGATAAATTCAAGTAAATAAGATTGGGCCTGGGCCAGAAACTTGGGCCTTCAGAAGGTCCGAAGCCCAGCCCAACTTCCTTTCTCAGCTCTATATATTCATCGTCTCCGACCTCGTTACCGGGCTTTTCCACTGCTGTCGAACGAACTCGTGGGAGGAGCTTTGACGCGGAACGACGACGACGACTACGACTCCGAGCTCCAGCAAGCGACGACGATGGTGAGTCCCCTCCCTCGCTCCCTCCTCGAGAAAACCCTAGACCTCCATCCCCTTCGACGTTCGACTGGTTTTGATTCCGTTCGTCTTCTTCTTCCTGCGACTTTTTCCTCCGGTTTCCGATTGCGCAGGCGCCCAGAGCAATCGCCAGTCCGGTGCCGGACTCGCTGTACCCGACCCTGGCCTTCCTCATGCTCGCGATCGGCCTCGTCTTCACCGCCGCGTTCTTCATGTGAGCTCCGATCTGGCCTCCACACGCCATTTTTCAGCTTGTTTTTCTCCCTTTTATTTGTGTTTGGTTTGGAGTTTTTTGAGTCGTCGGAGATGTTGTTGCTGTTCGCTCGCTCGCTTGCTTGGTGAAAGCATCCGGCCTCCTGAACGTCGCGTTTTGGAGGGATTTGAGTTTAGACTGCAGTTTCGAGGACTCGTTGACTGGTCTCCGTCGATTGCGATTTAGATCGCCGGCGCTTGCCGTGTTGTAGTTAGGAAGACTGGATAGTAGTGATGTTGAGAGTAGGATGGATTTTCGTTGACGATCCGGGATGGATGCAAACGATGTGGCCGGTTCAGTTGTTTCAGTTTGATCTTGAACCTGATTCTCTATTTTGGACATTGGCATTGCACCTTGGTCGCTGCTTTTCAAGTAGACTCTTAGGTTTAAAATGTAAGATTGTGGATAATTCGTGTGATGTTGTCATATACATGGCACTTAGAACTCGATGTTCACCTTGGGAGCTCTTTGAACCTCCGTTAGGGAGGAAACAGAGAGTCCATTTTGTCAAAAATTGCGCTGTAGGTGTGAACCGTGTGGTACTATATCGAGTTGCAAGCTGTGATGTAACGGGCGATAGGAAATTAGCGCAATTGGATATTGATAAAGTGAAGTATACCCAGTAGGTACAGTTATTGCATTGTTCGGATGGTTGTCTTTTCTCTTTTCTTTGTCTTCAACTTCTTTGCATCCAGCTTAGTGACTTCCATTGTTCTAGAACTCAGAGTCACGACTCATGAGTTGTGTTGTTGTTTATCTCCACATTCACTGAAGGAAGGATATGAAACATCAATTCAAAAATAAGGATTTGATTTTCTTAGTTTTAGGACAATGAATCTCCCTTTAAGAGCGGACTATATCTCTCCCACTATAGGTATGTGCTTGGGGAAGAGATTTTTTGGTTAGAAGTGATCCAGTTTTTTCACTTTCTTTGATGTGGTGTCAAGGGAGTGATGGCCCCAGGCCAGCTTGTGACTTGTCCATTATTGACTTTGTGAATTGGGATCTGGAGAGATGTGAGCATTAGGGAACTTACTGAGTTCTGGCTCTTGTGGGAGATTCCCTAAACTGAACCGTGCTATTGAGTTAGTGGCTGATTTTGCATATTTATGTCATTGCTAAATATTAACTAGCCAAAGGACTGGTAGCAGTTCTGGTTCTCCAATGTCAAATGAATAGCCGGGATCAACAGATGGATGATGTTCAACATCTTCCAGATTTGTAGCAGCACTCAGACTATCCTTTGTTTCTGCCCCTGCACCTGCTTTCTTAAGCCTGAGATACTTATTTTTTGCAGTTATGAGACAACCTCCTCAAGACGGAACCTTAGCCTTGTCAAGGAGGTAACTACAGGGGCAGTGGCATCGGTCTTCCTGGTACATTTTGCTTCGTGTCATCTACTGTACATGCACATACATGCTCGTAGAATCACGAGCCTAAATACAGATCAATACGTTTGCATGCACGAGAGAGCACGTGAGGTTACCATTCTGTTTCTGATTTTCCCTTTCTGGTGCAGGGATTCGGGTCCTTATTTCTTCTTCTCTCATCGGGCGTTTATGTTTGATGCTTGAGTCACTTCGATTGAGTTGGTTGCTGTTATCCGACTGGATATAGTTATCTATAACGGACAATGTCCTCGTGAATGCTGGGAAAAGTTTTGGCAGACTTAATCAGGGAGGTTTTCATTTGTAGAATGACATAGTGATTTCTCAAAGCCAATGTTGTTTGATTCCCCATGGCTACCGAAATATATCTGAATGCTTTACATGCTTTGTGGAACTTAATTAGTCTTGTTGCAATCAATGTGCATGTGAAAATACTCAGGAAGTCCAGAATGTCTTGGCGCTGAGTTTCAGCAGAGAAGCTGGTAAACCGGCGCATTCGTCCCCGATATTTGGCAGTAACTTTGGTCGGTTTCAAATTCGATTCTGACTTGATTCAGACTTGTAGATAATGTGCAATCTAAGGTGGGGAGCTTGAATTCCAATTCTGAAATGCAATGGCATTTGGGCGTGCAGGAGAAAAGCCTATGAACCAAAGTCAGAGTGATGTTTTCAAATTACTCGATTGGTTTGTGGGTGGAGAAAATGAAACAACAAAGAAAAGAAAAGAAGAAAAAATAACTGGTGAATGGAAATTAGATTTTTCAATTACGTTGCGCAATCAAATATACGAGAACTGCCGATTAGGATTGCAAGTTAGTCGTATTTATTTTTAGATTCGAGCTTGGCTCTACGAAGTACCTTGAGGTGTTAAAAATCCACTCAAACATGAGAAGACTCGAACCTCGCTCTCGAGTCATCTGTGATTCGAGCTCAAGCAACTTACAAGTAAGTCACTGAACTTTAATTTAATGTGTAATATTGTCTTTGAACTTTTAATTTGTTTAGTATGATTTTCGAACTTTGGTTCGACATTTAATGTGATCTTTAAACTTTTATACATTCTAATATAATTTAAGAACTGTATTGAACATTTATCAATAGTTTAGTGATTACATCGAACGAAAGTCTATGGATGATATTGCACATTGGGTTAAAATTTATAGACCTCATTGCACAAATGAAAAGTTCAAGAAAGATATCAGACATTTGACCAAATTTCATGTACTATATGTGTTATTTTTCCTGTTTGTTTACGCCTCTATGTTGGTTGCGTCAATCTTCACTCAAGATTGGTTGCGTCAATCTTCACTCAAGAAAAGACAGACAAAGTCATGATATGGTTGTCGTGTTTCAAGGGTATTTTGAAGCAATCCACTCCAACGGGAATTTTGAGAAATTAGAACCACCGCTTCCATGGGATTTTTGGAATTTGTTAAAAATTGAGATAATGACATAAACGATCTATAAAATTCGATCAAATATACAATATGGTCCCTGAAACTTTATCCCAATATTCAATGTAGTCCTTGAATTTTTGGTATTTATTTAATTTAGTTCATGAACTATATGAAAATGTTCGATGTTGTGTTTCTATTGAACATTTTTATGTAATCTAGAAATTGCATATTGAGTTAAAGTTCAAGGATTATATCGAACAAATTTAAAAGTTCATGGATGATATTGTACATTAAATTAAAGTTCATGGACTATATTGAATAAATTAAAAATTTATGGATCACATCGCACGTTGAAATAAAATTTAGGGACTGGTCCGTATCATTTTACCTCGAGAATTCTAAGGTAATTGACTTTTTACACCTCCATTTCCTTATGTAACCGAATTTTTTTATTATAACCCTCTCGATTCCGATTCCCCCACCTACCAGGCTACCACTACCAGACTGAGAGCAAACTAGCGAAGCGGGACAGCGAGAGAGAGAGAGCGCTCCCGGCGATGGAGTCGCAGCCGCAGGCCCCGAAGAAGCGAGGGCGGAAGCCGAAGCCGAAGGAGGACAAGAAGGAGGAGCCTCACCACCAGCAGCCGCCGCCGCAGCAGCAGCAGCAGCAGCAGCCGGCGGCGGCGGCGGGGGCGGCCAAGTCCTCGTCGTCGTCGGCGTCGGCGGGGGCCAAGGAGAGGAGGTCGCAGCAGCAGCACGCGGTCGACGAGAAGTACGCCCGGTGGAAGTCCCTCGTCCCCGTCCTCTACGACTGGCTCGCCAACCACAACCTCCTCTGGCCTTCTCTCTCTTGCCGGTACTTCAAAAAGCCCTCCTGTTTCTCTGCGTTCGCTGTTTCGGTTAGCGCCGGTGGAAATCGAGGGTTCCTTTTTGCGCGAGGTGTTTTGCTTGGGTGAAGCGGCGTGGGTGTTGAATTTCTTGGAGGTTCAAAGTATTGCTGAGTGCGGCGTTCGTAGGTCTGGGTAGATTTTGGATTGATTTAGGGTTTTAGGGTTTTAGCACGCGTTGACCTTCTCTCTTGTGCCGGTCTGAGACCGCATTTTGGTTTCGTGCAAAGTTTGGTGCCTGTGGATTTGTAGGGTTTAAATATTCTTTTGATCCTGTGAGGTTTGGTTCGGAGGAGTTGTCTCAGAAATGCTGGATTTTGGGAGGGACCGTTGTGGTGAAGTGAGGTGTGCAGGGTTAATGTGGCTGCTAGTTTGTGCCAGGTTTCTTAGGGTTTTGACTTTGAGGAAGGTGTCAGTGATCCTTTGAATGTTAAGGAGAAGCTTGTGGGTACGGATCAAAGGTTTTGTTCGTTTGTGTTGATGCGTTGGCTTGGCGATTTTCTTTTTTTCTTCTGTGGATTGTTTCGTTTATAGGTGGATTTGGATTGGTGATAACTGACACCATGCAGGTGGGGGCCGCAACTCGAGCAAGCAACTTATAAGAATCGGCAGCGGCTTTACATTTCTGAGCAGGTAACAAATGATGATGTGGTATAGAAGTCTAAAGTTGTGTGACACTGTTTATTAGGTGCTTATCTAGCGGTTTCCTTAGTAATAAGGAGGACCTGTAACTAAAATTCACAGGTTAATAAACTGGTGGGGACTTTTACGTGGTTGTGTTAAAATAATTTGAACATCTCTTTCTGCCTGCACATGCAATATTAAAGTTCGTAAAAACAACGCCGAGAATTCTGCCCTTATGGATAATAGGAAAATTAAGTTTACATGGAAAGCTAGAGAACGATAGTAATTGTTGTCAAACCCTCATATTAGTTTTAAAGTTCAACAAGGAGTACCTCGCATCTGAATGCACGAGCAGGTTGAGTCTGAAAGCACAAGCATTTTTCTCAGGTTGAAGTTTAGCTAATTAGTTTTTTTATTATTATTATTACTGAATATATTCACCTGCCTCCTGCAATTGACACAAGATTTTATTTATGAGTTGGATATTTGAATATAGCATTGTAAATTTTAGTACTATTTTGAATTCAGTGCTGATGTACATCACTAATATTGACTTGAGAGAGGAGACTTATGTGTTTTTGATTTGAAGTTGTTTGAAGTTCGAACAACCTTGAACTTTTTATCTGCATCTCGTTGCTCCTTTGGTGGCAAATTGACGAAACTAGAGTTTATTGTTTGTGCTTTCTTTATGGCTTCTATAATCTCTTTCTTTTTGTTCTCAGACTGATGGTAGTGTTCCAAATACTTTGGTGATAGCAAACTGTGAAGTTGTGAAACCTAGAGTTGCGGCTGCAGAGCACGTGTCCCAGGTCATTCGCAGACATATGATGGAGTTGTTGTTTATGCATTTATATGTATCTCATCCTTGTTAACTTTAACGATGTGGTGTTTAATCTCTTCATACTTGATTTTCAGTTTAATGAGGAAGCACGCTCTCCATTCATTAGGAAGTACAAGACGATTATTCATCCTGGAGAGGTACCTCTCATTTCTCACTGGGCAAGCTCGTAATCAAACAGAAACATTCACAATCAGATTATGCAAAATCTTTGTTTTTTTTTTCAAATTTGAGACCTTGGTGATCTTTCTACCTTGTTTGTTATCCAAACTCTGATCTAGTTCACTTTCTTTTATAATCTTTGAGCAAATATACGGAAATATTATGTGCCAACTCACCTACCTTTTGCTTCTCTATCTTAAAATGTTCGATGTATGTATTTATTCATTCGGTCTACTTTTTACTTTATGATGTGCATGGTTTTCCTCTACATTGATCATGGATTATCATCCTCCAGGTTAATAGAATCAGGGAACTTCCTCAGAATCCCAATATTGTGGCAACTCACACTGACAGCCCAGATGTAAGTTTATTATGAGGTTTTTCTTATGGTTTTTACTGGGATTTGTGCAATCTAATTAATTTCATAGCTCTTTAATCTGGTAAGTGCTTCTGATGTTATATGGAATTTCAGGTTCTCATTTGGGACGTGGAATCTCAGCCTAACCGTCATGCTGTCTTTGGATCTTCGGCTTCACGTCCAAATCTGGTGTGTTCCTGATCAGACCCAATGCGTCTTCCAGTGTTGATGCCTTTTTAGATTTTTTTTTTTTTCATTTGCCAATTGTTAGTAGCTCCTGGAAAAAAACTCATCTGGTACGTTTGGATGAAAAAATGAAAACGGTCATGCTGCTTACTGTTGTAAGCTCGATTAATCAGTCGTTTTGGGGCAAGTTACATGTGAAACTTGTAATTTGGTCTATGCATGGGGAACTGATAGAGTATTTTCACAGTTGAAGAGGATGACTGTGAGATGCTGAATTCAAAGATGATGAAGATACTAAAAACTTGTAGTAACACTTGTTTACTAAGTACCGTAATTGATCTTGTTTGTACAAATAGTTAAATTTATCTCGTGGTTGGATCCCATCACTTTATGAATCCACTTTAGCTCGCTTGAATACCTAGTTGACCAATTTTAGTAAAATTTCTAGTATTCCTAACATTACTTTGAATATTAAAAATACCATCTTCAACTTTGCTCCCCATATCAATTATTCTCCTCGTATTCCAAAACCTACAATCATCATTCTCAATTTTGCAATGGATTTCAAGTTGCATCTCCTAGCTACATAAAATTTAATAAGTTGCCTTTCTTTCCCAAATTTCACCTTCCTCAACATTAGGTTTCATTTGTGGGTGTAGATTTTGGGTGTGCATGAGGACAAATGGTCTTTTTAGGTCAGGGAGAGGCAAATTGTTAAGTTTTGAAATGTGATGAGGGTATTTGATATGAAGAGAAATGTTGAAGGTGATTTTGCAATTATCCCGAAAAAAAAAAAAGTTTATGTCTCAGAGTTGCAATAATTTCTGAATGCAAGGCTCGTCTGCCTTCACGAACTTATATTAACTCACCAGGTGTCCTGAGCTTCGAATTTCTCGAAATGTTCTATTGCACCGGTTGATTTGCCAGGCTTCAGCAAAGGTTATAGTTCCATGCTGGCTCGGATGTTTGCATCTCTTTTGATATATGCCTTTTGGCTATTTTTGGCAGATTTTAACTGGACATCAAGAGAATGCTGAATTTGCCCTTGCAATGTGTCCAGCTGAACCCTTCGTTCTTTCTGGAGGTAGGATATTATTGGTTTGATATTGTTTGTCAAGGATTGGAATTTTCTGTATTTGTGGCCCATCGATAAGGGAAAATTTATTTAGGAAGGACTATGACTATGCATGCTGAATGAATTGGCAAAGAAACAGTTTTGAAGAGAAGAATTTGCATGGAAAAATGAAGGTGCTGTGCAGAGTAGGATGGCATTTCCCTTGTTATCCTTTCTTTTCTTTCTTTTTCTTTGGTTTTTCCATTTAGTTGTCAGGGAGCTGCCTAATATTATCTTGTTGGTAATTTTGTGATCTACTGATTTTGAAACTTGGAAGACGTATTCAAGGAATTAGTTTGGTTACCGTTTGCGTGAATGAGTGCCTTTCCTTGTACCCACAATTACATTTATTTGGTTAATTAAAAAGAATATAATAAATGCCTTTTTCATAGGAAAGGATAAGACGGTGGTTTTGTGGAGTATTCAAGACCATATAACAGCATCTGCAACTGATCAAACAACAAATAAATCTCCAGGATCTGGAGGATCCATCATTAAGAAGACCGGGGAAGGTAATGAGGATGGTAATGGCCCTTCTGTTGGACCACGAGGAATCTACTGTGGACATGAGGACACTGTTGAAGATGTGGCTTTTTGTCCATCCACGTAAGCGGCATAGTTAAAGGAAATATGCATTATTTTGTCAGAACCTGATATATATGTTTACTGTGAGATTTGAATTTGAAATTTTAGCTGCTATAGATGGACATGAGGTCTTCCTTGTCTGATGGTTACTTTTGTCTTCTAAAGTGCACAGGAATTTTGTAGCGTTGGTGATGATTCATGCCTTATATTGTGGGATGCACGAGTTGGCACTAATCCAGTTGCGAAGGTCTCCGTATTATGTCTCACTTCTTCCTTGCCCTCTAATCTTATTATTTTATATTGTTTGTGCTCTCTACCTGCTTTTATCTATGCATGATTTCAGTAATAATGATATCACATCTTTTGTGTCTTGTGCTAGAGTGATGCAGCATGTTTTAACTAACTTCCTCATTCATTCTATCTGTCCCCTTCACCTCTCCTTCTCCCTCTCTCTCCAACCAGGGTAGAAGAATTGACTAAGTCAGTGCAACAAATATATGCTGATAAAGCTGCAATATGATTAGTTAGATAAAATAGTTTGGCCTTTTTTTTTTTCACTTTGGCCCTGCATACAGGCTGATGAAGGAAGAGATTTAGAAGCGGTTTGGACATGTCAATTTTGTGTTAAATGCCATATCACAGATTGTGCCATGATGTATGTGCTAACTAATTCCCTCTCGTTTGTGTACGTGATGCAGCACAGTTAATTTAACAGCATACAAATGGATTTATACTGAGAAAATTATTTTTCCTTATTATCCAGTTGATGCCCTTGTGTACATTGCTGCTTTTCCATTCTTGCTGACCTTTGTCTGGACTGAAGATTTCTTTGAATATTCAAATGCTATTGCTTCTGATGATATATGCCTTTCTTTGGCCTGATTCTGATGTTATATATTGGCTGCCTCACTTTTTGTTGAATCAGGTTGAGAAGGCACATGATGGTGACCTCCATTGTGTGGATTGGAATCCCCATGACAATAACCTAATTTTAACTGGGTATGCTCCTGTGTCAAGTTCTAATTATCGTGTGGTTTACTTTTAGAAGTAATTATGGATCAAGTCTACAGGTTTATGCTTTGTATAGATTCGATGATGACATAATTCTTTTCTTTGAATTATATGGTACATTTCCCTAGGTCGGCAGATAACTCTGTTAACATGTTTGATCGGCGAAATCTCACTTCTAATGGAGTTGGTTCACCAGTCTACAAGTTTGAGGGCCATAAGGCAGCTGTTCTTTGTGTGCAGGTGTCCATGGATTTTCCTTCTCTTCTATTGTTATAGAGTTAGCTTTTCGAAATATATATTCTCTGTATAAGATTGCTTTGTAGTATTTACCGTGCTTGATTTTTCATGCATATTCCAGTGGTCTCCAGACAAGCCTTCCGTTTTTGGGAGTTCCGCTGAAGATGGTCTCTTGAACATTTGGGATTATGAGAGGGTGAGGCAGTTTGTCTTTTTGTCTTGCCAGACTTGGTTTCTCAATATCTGCATGTTTTATGTCTCTTGCAGTGTTCGATACTTTGGCTTGATATAAAATTGAATTTAGTGGTTCTTTACTTTCATGTGGAGTATATGCGGGAATTTGTACTGAAATTTTTGTCTTGCAGATTGATAAAAAGGTCGACAGGGCTGCAAATGCTCCTGCGGGATTGTTTTTCCAGCATGCTGGGCACAGGTGAATTAAGCTTTCAAATGTCAAATTATAGTGTAATCTAAGTCCAACCTAAGTAAGTAGTATTTCATTGTACGATTTTGAAGCTTTGGCTTAACCTTAAGAGTGCTCTAAACGTTTCAGTTACTCTTAGGATTTGATCTTGGTGTACCAGCATTCTTTTATGTTATTTTTTCCTCAATCAGTAAGTCTAGTCTAACCCATTAGTTATTTCTTTCTTTGTTTTAATGTTTCTTTTGTTTTTTGTTTTTTTTTTGGTTGGAGCTCTCTCATAATCAGGAGGTAGGGAAAACTTAGGGAGTAAAAAGATGGATTAAGAACAATAAACTATATATTGTGTTTAGTTTCTTGCTTCGTTGTTTGGCCAGACCCCTGCCTTCACCAATGATGTCTAATTATCAGGGTGTTTCTAAGTTGTATCACTATATCTGTCTGTCAGCTGTATGTTCTGATATCAATAAGGCACATTTGCTATGAAGGGGATTCTATTTAAAGTCGAGGGCTACGGTTGATTTAGTGTTGGGGAGTGTTGTTAAGGCATCCGACTTGAGGGAAACATAAATGAGTGATTTGATGTGAAAGCTACGACGGGATTTTATGAGGTGGCTGGTTTGATATGGATGTTAGATGGAAATATTATGTACTATGACCAAACTATTACCGTGCTGGTTTATCTGTATTTTCACCTATCTAAGGCCTCGAGTGGCTCATTTGTAATTAACATATTTGCCTTTATGCTGTGTCATCCAGGGACAAAATTGTTGACTTCCACTGGAACTCGGCTGATCCATGGACAATGGTAAGCGTATCCGATGACTGTGATACCGCCGGAGGAGGTGGTACATTGCAGGTACACTTGTTGTTTGGCCATCATCTCACCGGGTGCATGTTATTTCTAAAAGTATAATCGAATAGAGATACTCAGTGCACATGTCCATCTCTGCAGATATGGCGAATGAGCGATTTGATCTACAGACCGGAAGAAGAGGTTTTGGCTGAGCTCGAGAATTTCAAGGCGCATGTACTGGAATGCTCGAAGACATGAGAGTGTCACGAGAACAGCTCTCCGGATCTCAAATACTAATCAGACAAGCGGGTTTTCGCCGGCTGTTGCTGCTGTAAAATCTGTAGGGATTTAGTCATCGTTTGAACTGATCCGCGAGTGCCAGGACTCGCTTTTATGCAGATGATGAACTGAAGCTGGTTTCAAAGATATTGGCATATGTAGCCAGTAGAGGTGTGGATATGGCATCGGCCAAACCTTTCGCAGGTCCGCCTTCTCAGGTGAGAAACAGAGGAAAGATTTAACGGGATTACCAAATAGATAGACTTTTCGTCCTACTTCGCTTCATATGTCTTAGCCTTCGCTTAGCTTCGCGCGCAGGTATTAGCAATGTCTAAGTTCCATCGAGAATGGAAATTATAAGGTAGAGCTCTTCGGGAGCTCGGCAATGGTCTCTTGAACATCTGGGATTATGAGAGACACAAAAGCAGGAGTAATTTGAGAAGCATGTTCTGCATGCACGTCACGTGCAATTTGCAATTGCATGCCCGTTCGTACCGTCCGAATCCCAAACACCACGTTTTCCCACCAAAAGCCTCTCTCTCTCTCTCTCTCTCTCTCTCTCTCTCTCTCGGTGCCTTTTTGCCCAGCTTTTTGAACGAAAGATGATGAAGGACACGAGCTACTTCCGCTGCACTGCGGGTCCTTTTTGCCTTCTTTTTCGGCTTTTGGGACCACCAAATCTGAAATCCCCCTCCCCCAAAAGTAAAAATCGCAGTCTATCTCCGCACGACTCCTGGTTAGGAATCGTGTAGGGTGGGGTGTGTCTAGGTAGATATATATATATATATATATATATCTATGTGTGTGTGTGGGGGTAAATACATCCGTACCGTCAGAACCGACAAAGCCCCGGCGCAGTTACGGACGGAACTCGCCCTTGTTCGATGATCGGGAAGTGTCGTTGCTCCATTCCGGCGCCGCCCCCTTCGAGTCGGCTGGCTTCTCATCGTCATCTCGCTACTCTCCCAACGCCAATCGGTTGGCCGCGGCATGCAAGCTCCTCATCGACTGCCGAGGAGCTCTTCGTCGGTCGAGGAAGAGAGGACAGCCTCCGTTTGGCAACCACAGAACAACTATCGGGATCCCCTGCAACTCAACTACTATTTGATATGAGATCTTTTAATAAAATAAGGGTTAATACCACAAAAACTCCAAACTAGTACACCTGTGATAATTTTACCCTAAACTATTTTTTTTTCCACAAAAAACCCTAAACTGATATACCTGTGACAAATTTATCCCGAATTATGTTTTTAATTACCAAAAATCATAAACTGGTACACTTGTGATAATTTTACCCTAAACTATTTTTTTTACCACCAAGAACCCCACACTAATACACCTGTGACAATTTTACCCACGAACTAATTTTTTGACCACTAAAAACCTCAAACTGGTACATTTATGACAAATTTACCCTCCGTTAGTGTCCGTTAAATTGGATTAATATCACGAAAAATCACAAATTGGTAAACTTGTGACAAATAGAGGAGTAAAACCCAAAATCGGTACACCTATCAGTTACCACATGTCATTAAACTTAGCAATTTGATAGTAAAATTTAACGGAAACTAACGGAGAGTAAATCTGTCACCGGTATACCAGTTTGGGGTTTTTTATTGTCAAAAAATTAGTTCGGGGGTAAAATTATCACAGGTGTACCAGTACGAGGTTTTTTGTGGTCAAAAAAATGGTTCGGGGTAAAATTGTCACAGGTGTACCAGTTTGGGGTTTTTTGTGGTCAAAAAAATAGTTTGGGGTAAAATTGTCACAAGTGTACTAGTTTGGGGTTTTTCGTAGTATTAACCCATAAAATAAAAGGTATTTGACACAAATAGTCCTTGAATTTTAGCTCAATATGCAATATGATCCCTCAATTTTTAATTTGTTCAGTGTAGTTCATGAACTTTTGGTACATGTTCAATGTAATCCCTGAACTATATGAAAATATTCAGGCCATGAATCGCATTGAATAAATCGAAAGTTCATGGGCCACATTAAATATTAGGCTAAAGTTCATGGATTACATTGAACCACATTGCATGTTGAGTTAAAGTTTACGGACCGCTGGTATCGTTATCTCGACATAAAAAATAACAATGTACCGGGTCAAATATGACCCCACGCGTACACGATACCTCTCGCTTTTCGAAATTCCCGAAAGGAACTTTCTTTTTTAAATAAGTTTGATCGAAGCAAAATCCGAAGGAGGGGGGGGGGGGGGGAGGAGGGAAGTTCTTGGTAACTACGGCCGAATCGTGCAGCAGGGAAACAGAGACAGGGGTCTTGGCTTTCTGGCGAAACACGATGATTACGATCGTACACTCTGCTACTTTTTTCGTAGACGGGGAGAGGGCAGTCGTGTAGCTGGAGGCAAAAGTGGCGATGTCGCGGTCAGTACTTGCGGCCAGAGCAAAAACCCGATTCGCCCCCAGGACCAATTTCACCAGCGCGCCTCTTTTGCTTTGATGGAGAGATCCACTTATTGTTCAAAAAAAAAAATAGGAAAATAACACAAATAATTCACGAACTTTAATAAAATACGTAACGCGATTCCTAAATTTTTAATTTATTTAATGTAGTTTCTGAACTTTAACCCGATATATAATGTGGTTCTTGAATTTTTACTCTGTTCAATGTCGTCCCTGAACTTTTAATACAGGTTAAATTTAGTCCCTGAAATATATGAAAATGTTCAATAATCCTTACATTAAATATGTATAAAAAGTCTAGGGACCACATTAAACATGTATAAAAAGTCTAGAGACCACATTGAATATCAGGTTAAAGTTCAGGGAGTACGTTGAACAAATGAAAAGTTTATGAATCATATAGCACATTTTTACCAAAGTTCTGGGACTTTTGTATCATTATCCCTGCAAAAAATGGATCAATCCGCAAGGAAATTGACCCATCGATTTTCGAACTTTTCCTTACGGTAGAAGCGTGTCGTGTCGACACGCTAGTTCACACTACATGCTTGAATGAGAGAAATCAGAACTCGAATGCATTTGATTATGTTCGATTGCGCTAAGGATGCCCAACTGGAAACCCGGGTGGATATTGGACGAGAATAAAAAAAAAATTTATATGATGATCGTTTTGTTTTTCGATTTTCCATAGTATTTTTGTCCCTTGTACTTCGTTTTAATGTAACGGGGTCTTCGCACCAAATCCTCCTAATGCATGAGAATGACGCCACACCTCTTTAGAGAAGACCCAAATTCGCCAACTTCTTTTTCTTGTATTTATGAAAAAAAGAAAAGAAAAAGATATGCACCATCAGCTCACCTAATAAATACATTTTATGCCCTACCAAAAAAATAAATAATTACATTTTATGTGCACCAAATTTTTTCTCATTTTTTATTCTGAAAGCCTTTTTATTTAATTTGTGATAGAGAATGTTAGTAAACAGGCCGATTTCGACCAAAAAAAAATAGGCCAATGAAACTTCTCTTATATATAAATTTTACGATTTTTTAGTCGTCTCCCTCCTTTCCTAACCCCCGCATTCGACCCAAAAAAAAAAAAACCCACATTTGCATCGTGTAAAGACAAAAATAACGACTTCTTTTTTTGTGTCACGAAACTTCTGTAACCATCACGCACGCAAATATACACGGTCGACATGAAAATCTTAACATGTTCCCATGCTCAGAAAAGAGAAATTTTTTCCCGATCTAATCTAGTAACAAATAAGAAAATAAATAGAAAAAAAGATTTAGTGTCCATGAATTATATTGGAAGGTCATTTGTTTTTTTTCCCCTTTATGCCTTGCTTAAAGGCTAAGTAGTAATCTTATTTTATCTCTATCCAATGATTAAAATGGGAAAAATACAACAATAAAAAAAGGAACAATAAAACAAGGAAATGACACAACTGGCAAATCCATATGGAGGCAGCCACCTCACCTCCCCCGCCTCTCCGCTCGACACGTGGCGCCCCAAGCTGTCACTTTTGTTTCCCCCCTCCTTTTTTCCTCCTTTTTCTTCCCTCCATTTGCCCAATTTCTAGATTTTTCCACATTTAATCTATTTCCCTTTTATTTTTTTTTCTCGATACGCACCAGAATCCACGGTTGACATATATGAAAACCGGACCCTTTTTCGCCATCTTCCTTAAAAATGCGCTATGGTTTCTAATTGCGGGGTGGTCGGCAATTCGCGTCGCCGTGTCATTGCGTTCGCATCCGAGCAGCCAGCTCGGCCTAAAAATCAGATGCTTAATTATTTTGCCAGGCAGTAAATGAAAGAAAAAATGGTAAAAAACTTGCAAATAGAAATAAAAAAAAATCGGGCCCTCGCCATTTTTCCCTTTTTTTCAATTTCTTTTTTCCTAATTTTGCCGGGTGAGAAAATCACCCTGTTTTTTAGTTCCGGTGGGCCCCGCTCCGTCCGACGTGGCACCGTCCTCGTCGCCTGGCAACCTCGACAAAATCCTGCAACTCCCCCCCTATATATATATTTATACTCTCTCTCTCTCTCCCTTGCAAGAAGAAGCGCGCGCACTCTCTCTCTTCTTTCTCTCTCTAGCTCGTATGGAGGAGGCGCGCAAGAGGCAAGCCGACGGAGCGGCGGACGGCGGCGGCGGCGGCGGGGGGGACCCCGACGCGAAGAAGCCGAGGCCGGCCGAAGCGCGCGCGGAGCCCCAGAGCGGCGGCGGCGCCGGCCAGGACGAGGACGACGACGACTGCATACTGGCGTGGCTGGCGCTCGACGACGACGCGGTGTCCGAGCTCCTGAACCTCCTCGAGCCCGCCGAGTCGCCGCCCTGCTCGTCGTCGCCGTCGTCGGCGGCGGGGGGCGGCGCGGCCTTCAACTTCAAGGTGAGGTTCATCGACGACCCGTACGCGTCGCCGGTGGTCTTCCAGTCCTCGTCGTCGTTCGTGACCATCAACGGCAACGAGGAGAGCTGCGGGTCGTCCTTCTCGGAGTCGGAGTCCACGGTGATGGCCAGCATCGACACGCGCGGCATCGGCGCCCTCCGTGGGGGGTGCGGCGACGCGGAAGCGGGCCGGGACCGGGGGCCGGAGGTGGGAGGCGCGTGGGCCTCGGGCTCGGAGGAGGGGGAGGCGCCGCGCGGGTGCGGGGTGGTGCTGGAGGGGTGGGACTGCTTGTTTGGCGCGGATGCTGACGACGATGCTGTTGCAGGGTTTCTGGGTGTGGAGGAGGAGGAGGGACTGCTTTTGACCGGACTGAAGTAAATGCAGGAATGCAGGTGGGTGGGTGGGTGGACGGACTAGGGTTAGGCTCCTTGTTCTTGGTTTCTTGGTGGGGCTTCTTCTTCTTCTTCTTCTTTAGGGTTTTTCTTTCTAGGGCTTTTAATACTGTGAATAGTAGAAGGAAGGTTTGGTATAGAGAACAGAGAATACAGAGTGGGAAGGAGGGGGAGGGAGACTGTGGTTCTCTTTTTTGGGGAAGTCCTTCTTGGGAAATGGTGGGTTCTGCAGGTAGAGAGAGAAAGTGGCATAGAGAGAGAGAGAGAGTCTTTCCTTCCCTTTTGTTTTGTTTTGTCTTTACTTGTTTGGGGGGGAAAAGGGGTGGACAGAAATGGGAAAATGGAAAGTGCAAAATTGAAGCTGCTCCTCTCTTTTCTTTATGGATATGTAAAGTTCATTTTCTCTTTGTTGCAGCTCTTTTTTTTTTCTTGTGACTGTTGTTTTGGCAAATTTTTGCAAATGCTGTTTCTGTCTCTTGCTTTTCTGCTTGGGGGGTTTGGCTTGCTTGGCTGGGCTTTTTCATGCAACAGCCTTTATTTCACTCCTTGATCTCCCCCCCCCCCCCCCCCAAATCTCTCTTCATTTTGGGGACATTGGTGATAAGGTAGTGAGGGAGATCAATCAATTAGAAGAGTGAAGTTCAAAAAAGCCCAAGCAAACAAGGAGAGAAAAAATCGTGCCTCTTTCGGCATCATCTTTGGCTTAAAAAACGGTTTTCGCCGTGAATTCGCGATCAAAGCGGGGCTTCGGCTTTTATCATCCCGTCGAAAAGAAAACCCGGGAAAAAAACACGACGCTAAACACACCGCCCGCCCGCCCGCCCGCCGGGGCGCTTCGGGGGTGTCCGACCGAGATGGAAATGAAAATTTATCAGTATAAGAAGGAATGGAAATTATATGTTGGTGAAATGAAAGAGGTGGGCTGAATTATCAAAACCCCCTTTTGCCCGTTTATTGAAAGGAGCACATGATAAATGTTTTCATTATGGGCGGGGTGGTTTTATTAAATTAGGTGTAGGTGGTCCTGTCCCTTTCTCCCTTTTAAGGTTTTGATATAAAAAACATGCGAATAATAATTCTACAAACTTTATTTATTTCAAATTTTTTATTGGTGGGGCACCACCCCCCCCGGCTCGGTGTGATTTCGATGTACGGCCCTTTTCGTGGGGGATCCGATTGGCCCCACCCGAACCCCACCCCGCGGCCGCCACGTGTCGTCCCAGGATTTCGCTTGCGCTTTTCGGAAATTTTTCTATTTTTTTTTTTTGTTGTGGGTCGAACTTTTCGAAAATTTTCGAATGGCCAGGAAATTTATATTTCCCCGAAAAAATAATTGATAAATAAATATAGAGATGGCATCCACCCACGGACGTCACGGTCAAAGTCAACGTCGTTTCCCATGCGCAGATTTCTGGACATACATAATGTACTAAAAAATTCCATAAATTATTATTATTATTTTTTTGGTCGAACATAAATTATTTGAAATTTCCCTTTCTTTTTCGTTTTTTATAATTTTTAATTATAAAAGCGTACGTTACCTTATTGGGCCGCCTCGAGCCCAGCCCGTTTCGATTTCGGCCCGGGCCCATTCCCAAAGCCCACGAACCAGCTTTAAAAGCCCCGATTTTTTTTGGCGCGAAACATCGCGGTCCCGATCTTCTCCTTCTCTCGCTCGCTCGCTCGCCATGGACGGGCGCTCGCTCCGAGAAGAAATCACGAATCTCTTCGCATCGCTCGCGTCTCGCCTCGAAACCCTTCGCCGGGCCCGCGCGATCGGCGACGGAGGAGAAGGGGAGGACGACGCGGAGAGACCGCTGGTCGCCGCGATTTCGCGGCTGAACCGGTCGCTGAACCTCCGCGGCGACGACGGCGGCGGCGGCGGCGGCGGCGGCGACGAGGATCCCGCGGTTCGGTTCCTGGACACCGCCTTGTCCCTCATGTGCTTCAAAGCTCCTCAGGTCTGGAAATGATGCGAAAGCTGGGTGTTTTGTGCGTTTTTTTTTTTTTTTATGGTTCTAGTTCCGAGTGTTGAGAGGCGGTGATGATGCTCTCCAGGTGTTTGATTCGGTGGTCGAGTACACGGTGAAGACGATCGCTGCGGTTTTGACCTCGTCGATTAGCTGCGAGGTGGTTAGCTTCCGAAAAGAGGAAGCTTTGCAGATAGGGAGCTCGATTTCGCGGCCCGATTGCGTCGAAGTGGTCGCGGCGTGCAGTGACATCCTCCCGAAATTGCAGAGAGATGGTCTGTCGATTTTTTCTTCGCCTGTCCTGCTTGGTCTTATAATTAGTTACCTTGATAAACGCTGAGCTAAAAGAAAAGGCGAAAAAAAAAAAAAAAACAGATGGAGTCTTCCTGTCACTTGCTTGCGCCTATAGTGATTGGTATTTGTAGGTTACCACGGTGCTTTTCTTCACGATAGAGCATAGGATTCTGATTTCTGGTAATAGTTTGATGTTGGGTTTTACTTTGAATAGATCACGAACTTTACTGGGTTCGATAGCATTTCCTGTGAACTTGGCCTTTCCATAAGAAGAACATTTTTTGCAGAAGAGATTGGTTAGAGATGCAAGAATTGACACCTTTATTCGGGTTTCATTCTGCAAATCTACAATTGGTCGGTGTGTCTTTAATTTATGAGCTAAGACCTGAAGTTTGATTGAAACATTGCAGGAACACTTTCTCATCTACTACTGCATGCTGTCCTGCGTGTAGCGGTTTCAGCATCTCACAGTCAGCTTTTGTTCCCTTTGACTCGCATTATTGATGTAAAATCAGTTAGCGGGAGAATAATTGCAGCTTCAAAGCTCCTTGACTATTTACCCCAAGGATTTTGTCTTAAGAACCATGAAACACCATTAAGGTACTTTGCCAACAAAGCTGCTATGGACATTGATTTGTGCATATGTTGATACAATACTATCGTCCTTGACTTGGCTATCTGTGCATATGTTTATTGAAAGCATGCCCCAAGCATGCTTTCTTTAATATAAGAACTTTTCAACTTCTCTTCCATTCTGTCCTTGGGCATGAATGAGGCAAAGGGAGTTTATCTATATTTATCTGTATTTCGTCAACCTATTCAGGACTATATTTGTCTTAACTTTAGGTATGATGACCTGTTATCTCAATCTTTGTCTTTTTTTTCTTTTTCAGGCTGTTATTCTGGTATCTCGATCCACTGATTCTGAGCAATGACATTTCTAAGATTTTGCAAGAAATGATGGAAAGACCTTTCCTTTGTTTGCATAAGGAATTGCATGAGAGGATTTCCTGGCGGAATATTGTTGTTTGCTTGGTACTTTCTCCTATAATGTTTTTCGAGGCAAGGGCTCTGTTACATAGATGGTTTTTGGAGACGTGAGTTTGTGGTCCTTATATCTTATGAATTTCATATCGAAAGTTCTAGCTCTATTTGATAGTGAGCATGCGGCAGCATTCAACTCATGCTCACTATTGTCAGGCTCTTATTTGATTTTTCTCATGTCCTACTTGCAATGTGCCTCAAGATTTCGGCCTACTTTACTGATTTTTTTGTGAATTTTTTGCTTGTGAAAGTATCTGTGTACAATGTATTGCTATACCTAGTTTCAACATTCTTCTGTGAGATAGGGACCTTGACCAATTTTCTTGGATTCTAGCGTTCCTGTTAGATGAGTTTTATAAGTAACTTGAGCAGAGCTGGTCCACAATGCTTAGGGAAGTTCTGTTGCAGCCTCCAAAAAATGGAAGATTGCATCTGACTGTGAAAGGGAAAATACTAAGCCCATAGGCTTTCTTAGAACCTAGCTCTGTTGCTTCTAATCGATTTCAACTCAACTCCCTAGTTTTGCTGGTGTGAAAACAGTGTTTTGTTCAGTTTATGAAGTTGAGGTGGATTTTTCTGGTGAAGAAACGTCATTTGTTTATTGTATATCTGTTATGCCACATCTCCTTGAATAAACATAATCTTGGTTTCCTTTCAGTCAGAAATATTTTATCCTATACCTCACTGATTGAGGATAAGATTCTGATGTTTCTCAAACATCTCTTATTCATCAACTGAAAAAGGTTCAAAATGGCATTCATGTTTACTATCGTACATGCTTTACTGATGCTCTTTTCGTCTATAAGCTTCTTGATGCTTTTTTCTCATTTCACATGCCTAACAGGGGTTTGGCTTTTGTGCTGGAGTTTTCAACTGTATTAGTCTCGGTGATTCTGGATGTAATTTCTAGGCCAATGTGGTGGGGGATAACGATGGAAACAGGAATGAAGCTGCCCTTTTCTGATGCATATTTTCCCTTTCACCGCCAATTATTGAGATCTTTCACGGGACCTATATCATGTGCGGCGCTTTTAAATTTGGTTGATTTTACTAGCAACAAGAGTTCAACTGCGAACTCAGATGCGACAAAGGCGGCAAGGGTGGATCACAAGTCTATGTGGTGAGTTTCGACTCAATACTTATTTATTTGTCAATTTCAGATACAACTATGCCTGAGAAGTAATTTTTGTCATTGCCTTGTAGGGCACAGGCAATCAACTTCCCAGTTTGGTTCTATTTTGCTTCCCTCACTCTTCTATGCGATAAAAGTTTACACATGCATTGCACATTTGACCAGATGCATAACATGAAACCCTTGTCCTGTCGAACTGCTGCTGCGAGGTACATTGCGTGGATTTTGTGCCCGATCAATATAACTCATCAGGAATTGCTAGTCGATCATTTGATTAAGCAATCAGAGTCTTGGGCTGTGAATCAAATTTCCTCAGGTGTACGGGATGAAGAAAAAGCTGTCTTGCAGAAGAAGCTCAAGAAACCCAGGCTTTCTGAGAATAATGCCAATAATAACTTCAAGGAGGAGGAGCATAATTGCCAAAGCATAGAGAACTGGGTTGAAGATTTCCAGAACCTGTATTGGTGGTATGGCACTCAATTTTTGAACTCTCCTGCATCATGTGAAGGACAATCAATTGATGGGTGCCTGCAGCAGAGTATGATGTTCAGGGAAATTTTATTAGGTCTCTTGATTGGACAGTCGAGTTTCATGGAGGAAGATGTGTGCGAGCTGTTGCTGCATTATGCCTCAACTGGCAGGATACTTCAGCCAGGGAAAACCAAGAGAGCGGGACTGAAGCACATCAGAAGCTATTCTGAAGGACCAGTATCAGCTCTATGGAATGATGATTGTGTTAAGGAAGAGGCAATTAGAGGTGCCTGTCTCGTCTTCAAGTTAACTGATATTGTTGAGAACATGTCCTCATCGATGTGTGAGACTGAAGAGAGTGAAGTAGGCTTTATCTGCCGACTGAAAGAACGGACTGTTGGGTACTTGGTCAAGTGCATCAAGTCACTGATTCAGCTGGAAACATTTGAGGGTAAATCTTCTATGCTATCGGATCTACATCGTAGGTTGCTGCAGTGGAAGCGTAACGAGCAAAAACAATTCAAGATTCCCGAAGATCTAGATCACGTCACACTTGAATTGAATCATAAAATATCGACAACATGACTGAATTTGTCAAGGTAGCTGTAAAGTTAAAAGGTAAAGATGTAGAATGCAATGCAATTTTCTTCTTTTTTTTCGGTCATTGATCCAAGCAAGTGGGATCGATTATCAATCTCATTTCTGTGCTCTGTCCATGTGGATTTACAGCTATAGGTTATTCTTTACTAAGCTTTGCACTATGCAATCCCACCCCCACTTTTTATTGCCAAATCATGTATGCAAATGTGGTCATGAAACTTGTCCAACAATACACATTGAGGACTGGCATGAAAAACACCTCGACAAAGAATTGAGGATTGCATAACTTGTGTATTGAAAAGAAAGCGAGGACATGGAAACAAAATCATGTTTGTGGATCGGGTCACAGCTCGTAGCAGCTTCCCATGTCTTAAAGTTGGGATCAGAACTCTGTTAGGGAGATGAAAAGGTCTTTAGAACTTAATGTAAATTAGTCTTTGAAAGAAAAGAATCATGGGACTGTCTTACTATACCATTTCAAATTCGTGTGACCTCTCAAAGGGGAGCCTCCGATCTTCATCGATATAGCAGCGACCGAGCTCCGACGGGCCTTTTGCTAATTTTTCATGTTTTGTCATACTGATTGGGGCGGTATTCTTTTATTTTATTTTTTTGTTAATTTTTCTGTTCAAGATTTGCAGGATAGAGTGTCATTTTAGGAGAGATCTTGTATTTTGGTGCACTTCTATTTAGTAGTTTGAAAACTACCTCTAACCGCCACAAACTTGGGGCCTATAAAAAAGAAAGGCATGGTTGAGCTTTCTTTATAAACCTCTCTGTTCCCCCCCTCTTTTCTTTGCCATCCCAAAATCCTTTCCAACAGGCAAATTGTTCAAGATTCGTCCATCGAGAAAAAGAACAAGCCTCACTTCAGGAATGGTCGGAACGAATTAATGCCGTCTTATCTTCTTCACCAGAAACCATCGTCCCCTTCGGCTTAGCACATCACAACAGATGCGCGTAAGTGACGGTGTCATGTGATGACCAAAGTCGAAGGGGGACGATGGTTCTGGTGAAGAAGATGAGAAGATATTAATTCTTCAGACCGTTCTTGTATTGCGAGGCCTGTGTTTTTTCTCGGTGGAACAAATCTTGAAGATTGGTCAGGTCATAAGTGGCGGCGTTCTGCGATGCCCGAAGTCGAAAGGGATGATGCACCTTATAAAGTGGAGTAGAACAGAAAGGGAGTTAGCCGGCGGTTAAGTTAAATTTTCTCTTTTCCTGTTGCATGCTTTCTGATTTTCGTCTCTACTTTAAGAACTGTTATGTGTTATGATGACATCAGACAATGTCTACCAGTACCACGTACGAGAACTTGCTTTCTTGAACATTATTGTTTGCATATGCACGTCCAAGACATGTTCTTGTTCTTCAATGTTTAGCACGTGTACACGAGTAAGTCTTTCCTTTGCTAGTAATACAATGAGCATTCAACCATTGTTCTTCAGCATATAAAAGAAAATAAGAAAAAAATAATATATAACAGAATCTTTTCAGTATTGAGTTACCAAGGAAGGGCGAGTTTTTTGTTATGTGGATGATATGATAGAAATTAATTGCTAATACAAATCTTATACAAGAATATGTGTTCTTTGTGGGTCTTAACGTGAGTTCTAAAATTTCTTAATATGTGACTGCGTTGGTGTCAATTTCTTGAATATTCAGAATATCTTGATGTACATATAGGAGAAATCTTTGATCACCATCGTTTCTTGTGATGTACGAAATTTGGTGATCTGAAAATCCAGGATAAACTTCTTGGACTTGCAGTTCATCAACTTCTTGGACACACATTCGCCTCATCTTGCGCAGTGATCTCATGGAAAGGAATTCGATATCGGTTTCTTGAGTTGTTTGGAATTGGATAGAGAAGCTCTCTTTGATCGCTGTCGAGAACGAAGTTCCTGAAGCTCTACTATCGTCGTGCAGAGGAAACAACTGTTGGGAATAGCGATGAATTGGCTGTGGTAGGATTACACAGAAGCAGTTTTTACAGTGGATCTTCACCAACTACCCATATCACGCTGGCTATGATTCCTAGATCAGGCACGGTCATTGGACACCAGGCCTTCACTGGTGAGACTCAAGTCTCTGAGATATCTGGGCTAGAGCTTCAATGCATTTGATGGCAGTGTCATTCCTGAATTTCTTGGATGCTTGGAAAATATGGAGGATATAGCAGGGCACTTGCTCAAAACTAGGAAACTTGTCGAGCTTGCTTGTGATATCTTGGTCTTTCATGGGAATTCTGTGGTTTGATTGTTAAATGGATAGTCGCTCTACGTTCATTGAAGTATCTTACTCCATGTAATGAGGACCTCTCTATGGCTGGTTCTGAGTGAATCAAAGTACTATATTGGCTTCTGACCAAAAAAAAAGTACTACATTTCAAACATCACCGACTGTTCTGCATCTCTCTTTTACTGGCCTATCAAATTTCATACCATCGCCTAGCTTCTTAAATTTGACTTTAGCTTACGGTAACAGATCTCAGCTTCAGTGTTCTCGACTCGGTGTTTCCATGGTGGCTGGTGAAACAGTGTCGTTGGCATTGATATAAGTGATGGTAATGGACTATACAGACGCTACAACTTGATTTAGGACAGCTTTCTGAGTTGGTGGACTTGGGACGTGTCTAACAAACGTCCATCTGGAACGTAGGGTGTCAGAACCAAATCGAAAAATCGAACCAAACTGAACCAAAAATTTGGTGTATTTCGGTTTGGTTCGGATAATCAAAGCTAACCATTCTTGTTTTTTCAGTTCTGTTCGAACTGAACTGAAAAAATAACTTAGGTTTTTACCTTAAAAGAGTGAATCCCCTCTCTCTCTCTGGCTCAAATCCCCTCTCTTTCTACTGCTACGGCGAATCGCCGCCACGATCCCAACCCTTTCAACGAGGAAGAAGATCTCCATTCTCAGTGAGTGCTCTCTGTCCCTCTCTCTCCCCCTTGCAGATCTGCACTCATTTCTGCGCTTCTGTGGCTGCTCTTCTCTCTCGCACGCTTGAGTCTAGATCTGCTCGCTCTGTGTGGTCGGGTTCCATAGCATACGAAAATGGTTCGATACCGAAAATGGTTCTATTAATCGAGCTGATAATTCTTCTGGGGTCTTGCGAGAGGTTCCATTTTTGACATTTCTCCTGACTCTTTAATTGCGAGGATTTGTTGCGTTGCTCCTCTGCTTGCAGTCTTAGTTTGGAGTCGGGGTTTGGCCGTTGTATCTTCTGGGTATTGTGGATTAGTTTATGTAATGCTTGGTTTGGGGGTTGATGGTGGCTCTTGTACTGTGGACTTGCTTAAGCGTCCTCGGATAAATAGATTTGTTTCTAAGTTGGGTGATGGTTCTCTCTATTTAATTCCTATTAGAAACAGTTGCTTCACTGGGCATTTCTAATCCTTGATTCAGTTCATTTATTGAGCTTTCTTTCTTTTGTTTGCAGTGAGCTTTACAAGAACAACATTCAAGATTTGCAGCTCCTTTCTTGGCCCTTCTTAAACCATATCAGTTTGGTTTCGTCTGGTCACGTTTGTTTGTGCTGAACTTGTGTTTTCTAATTCCTAATCTGTTTGTCTAGTGTGTTGGTGTCGTGCTGTCTTGTAAGACTATCCAATTTTAGATTATGCATGTTCGTGTTTATTTAGTCTTTAAATTCTCTATGCTATATGGTGTTTGTATCTATAGCAGTCAGAATGTAAAAATGCATTCCTTGAAATTCAATAGACACGTGAGAAACCAACCACTTATTTGAATATATGAGAAAACCAACCTCTTCTTTGGTATTTTAACCGAAAGTTCTTCTGTGTTTTACCCGGTCACCTGCATAAGATCTTGTTCCAAGTTAAGATGGATTGAGTGATTTTGTTAGATGAAAAATTAGAAGTATGTGTATTTTTGGTAATACAGTATATGTCTAGTCTTTTGATAGGTTAGTTCTTTTTATATATGAATAAAAAGCAAAAAAGAAAAAAGAAGGAAAAACCGAAAACCAAGCTGTGAATAAAAAGAAAAAAAAAGAAGAAGAAGAAACCGAAAACCGAACCGAACCAAACCGGTTTTTCTGTTCGGTTCATATTTGGTTCAAGCGAGATTCGGTTCGGTTCAAGGGTGCACTTCTAACGGTTCGGTTCGGTTCGGTTTTTCAAGAAAACCAAATCGTTTACACCCTTACTGGAATGCTATCCGAACGAAAACTTTGCAAAGATGAGGACAAATTGAAGTACTTAAGTTTGTCAGCCTACGAGATTGGCACCTTGCTTTCTCAAACGCTAGCATTTCGGGTCCCATACCAGGAAGAGATGTGGCTTTGTGTTCAGTACACACCTGATCTTCAAGTTATAGAATAATAGAAGGCAAGAGAACTAAACAAAGAATGTATAAAAAGGAGGAGGTATTGAATTTCAGTTCATTAGCACAAGCACTGCATTTCAGTGTTTCTCTTAGCAGGCCAACGTAATGACTGTCCTGCTTTCTAGAGACACTCGATCATGACGTCTATACACATGAAAGGCTGAGAAATGCCACTTAATTGCGTTTATATGTGTAGCACAAACTACGTATGATACACCAGCATTCTGCAATTTATATTCCCTGCTGCATTTCTTTATATGACTTCAGCAAAATGGTGTCTTAGTATGGCTTGACTTCACACTTCCCTCTGTTGAAGTCTAGGTAGTTGTAACGGCATCTTATGGATGTACAAGCTTCTGAAGACTGAAAAAAGAAGATGAACTCTGTGCTGTTGCATATCATTTATTCTGTGAACTACAAAAAATTGCTGAATTTCAGCTATAAACCTCATCAATTTAGAGGCTCTGCTGCTATGAAGTCCTTGTTGCTTGGACCAAAGAAACTTGAGCCGGGTTGCCACCCCATTCTTCGAAAATGACCAATTGATTGCCTGTGGGTTTCAACCACGATCTCGGAATGTGGTACCTGAAAATTAAAAGCTTAATAACAGGTGTTCAAATCGAAACAGGAATTTATAAAGAAAAAGTGCAGTTCAACTTTTCTCACCATCTTTGAGAAGCCTCTCCACAATTACTTCGGCACTTATTCTCATTGAAAGTTCCGGCATAACTGCAGCCGCCACAACTGCCACGAGCTGTGTAAGCAGGCCAGTGGCGTCCGATACTCTGACCATTTATCCATATCTGACCCTTTCCCATGCCATTCATGTCCAAGGCTAATGGAGCATGTCCCAGGGGAGCATTGAAAGTTGCCTGCAAACAAAGCATAAATTGTTTTTCAAAGGGAAACTGGACTGGCAATAATGATTAAGTGAAGTTTTCAGGGGTTGATCTTCACCTTGTACCAGGTCAGCGGCTGCTTTTGGGCCAACATTGAACCTTCAAGCCATTCAATAGAGGAACTACCGCTTAGGGTGTGAAGACCTAGAGCTTCGCCCTTGAGACCGACCTGTTCAGGAAAAGCAAATATTCAGGTTTTGAATTTTGAAGATGGCGTAACAGATTATTCTCAATCTTCCGTGGCATAGTATGAGTCGTGTCCAAAACCTTTATATATCCACACATCATTACAATTAGTCGAGTGAACAACAGTAAATCCACACAAACCATTGACAATCAGGACTACTCTACCATCAAGAAAATTTTGGCAGATATGTGCTTTTAAAATTTTTTCGTTTCAACAGCTCCGAAATATTGGTTTACTCAATTTTTCTGTAACAACAATGAATCCGCATTGGTACCTTATTTTCTGTTTCTCAATATCTTGCTGAAAAGCAACAGAAGAACAAAGGAGCAGCAGACCAAGTCAAGATACCTTGTAACACCATTTCCATTTCGACATGTCCCATGTCCCAGAATCGAGACCCTTCAATGTGACTGGCCCAAGAACCCCGGTATTCCATGTCTCAAAATGCAGGCCAACATTCTGAACATTCAAAATAAAAGAGGAGAAAGTACTAATGTTAAGATCCATATATGTATACAGCTTAACAATATAGGGTGATACCAAAATCAACTGGGGAAATACTGACTGGAAGCCCAACAGCAACACTCAATATCGACAGTTTGTTGATGCCAGCCCTCAGCTTCACTTTATCACTATATGATAATTTCGGATTCTCTAATGATCCATATGCTGACCCTGTATTGCAGACAGAAAATCACCAGAGTAACATACGTTATGGATTGAGATTCCAGGTATTGAAAGGAAATTGCATTTTGGGATCCGGGCAGAAATTGATCTACCTGCCAGTTCACCATTGACGAAAACATGCATCGCATGTCCTGCTGACCATATGGTGAGCACGGGATATTGGCCACTCCTCAGAAACGCTTCGTTAGGACTTATCGTGATGCTGAACGATTGAGATGATCGTGAAAGTAAAACTGTAAGCACACGACAATTTGATATATTGAAGTTTTGATGATGCTCACGAGATGCAAGTCAAAAGCAGCACTCACTCTGTCGTGTACCACAGATAATCCGAACCATCTCTAGTGAGACTAATTTGCTCCAGCAGCCCGTCCTTTGTAAAAGTGCCTTCGCCAAAGGCAGAGACAGTTTCTTCAATGTACGACTGCCAAGAGAATCCACCTACTGGCACCATCTTGGTTTGAGAACTCGGTACACTGACCTGTTTGAAAATTGACGGTATTGTGTCATCCTCGACCCTTAATCTCTTAAAAAGGATTGTTTAAGGGGAAGTAACGAAACATATTAAATCGGAAAGAGTCGATGCGAGATGTCATGGAACTAAAAGGTCTTTGCCTTACCCTTGCAGTGTTGTAAACAGCAGTTTTGCAGTCTGGAAGAATGCTGATGGACCAAGGCGGCAAGTCATATTGCCCATTTCCGAAATTGACTCTGACAGAATACTTTGTGTCGTAGTTTGCGAGGAAGGCTGCACAACCGCTTCCAGCTTTGAACACGTGAGCCTAAGAAAAAAAGAATTTGACAGGCGAAAGCTTAATTGACAACCCACAAGGCTGTGAGAGGGTTTTTATGCATATTCATTTTAAGGGGCCTTGAGAAACCAAACCTCTTGATTGCTTCCAAGTGATTGCACTGCTGGATCAGCAGAAACTAGAGCCCATTCACTTTGCTTAATGGCTTTGTGCAAATCTCTCAAGTGACTCCATTTTGGTTCCCTCAGTAAACCTGTGACATTTATGCAAATTCTGATGTCAAGGAAGATCACCTAATAATTTCCACGATAGGATGTCATGAATTACTCCTAGACTTTGTTTTAAAAGGTAAAATATTTAGCCAACAAGATGTAGATTCGCCTTTACTTGGTTAAACATCTGACAGCGTTACCAATTACTCCAGTCTTAACGTAGTTAGATCCATTGAATGCTCAAAGTGAACAAATTGAGCCACATGAGCAAATTTAGCCTTGCCCGTGCTAGGATGCTAACTATCTATTCCGTTCACATACCGAATTCATCAAGAGGAGCGTCGAAGTCATAGCTGGTGGCAATGAAGGGACCACCAGCAGTCCTGCCGAAGTTGGTTCCTCCATGATACTGATTCAAAAAACAAGACCAATATAAAGAACTCGCAAGTATGCAATGATTTAACAGGAGACAAAAAGGAAGGTTAACTAGTGATTATAATTCACAGCAGAATGAAAAGGCAGAATCAAGTGATTGATACAGAGTCACAGATGCTACGGAAGTCAAGATTACCATATAGTAATTGATGAACGAACCACCGTTCTGAATGAACCTCGCGACCGAGAATGCCAAATCCTCTGCTGGCCTATGAGGCAGCGCTCCCCCAAACTCAGTATACCTGGAAATCATTATGACAATCAACTTTGAATCTACACAACTGAGAAGGGAGGACGGGGGGTGGGTTCAGCATGTGCAGACATCCGCTATTTGACGTACCAGCCTGTCCAGACTTCAGTCCACATCTTGGGTTTATTATTTGAGTTGGGTTTGAAATTTTCGCAGTAGTAGCCATTGCAGGTGTCAATCTGTCACATAACGTACCAACATAACTCAAGGACAGGAAAAATTATTTTCTAGAAGCTGTCTTACTCCCAGTCTTAGATAACTCGTATGAAGCAAGTCAAGATTTAGCAACCATGATACGGAAAAATCCATCCCTCTTAAGATCGAATGTCATTGTCATGCCATCTAAACGAAGGCAAACAAGCAAAGTCGAGCCAAACCAGATTAGAGGCATATTTATCGTTTCGGGACACAATAATTAAGAACCTGAGGAGATAGCTTTCTGATTTAATAGGAAGCCATGAAGAGAAAGAATAAGGAAGAGGAAAAACTAAAAGCACATGACATATGAAAAACGGGGACCTGTTTAGGACCATGAAGGCCCCCTAAAGTAGAGAAAAAAACTGTTAAAGAGACCCCACCTGCCTAGGAGGCCCTCATTGATCACAAAACAGATGACACACTAACCAACTTATATATATGTATATATCTCATACAAATATAAGTTAAACCAACAAATCAAGAAAATGCATACCACAGGATCAGGAGCATCCTCTTGCTTGCACATGACCCATGGAACACCAGTGCCAAGTCCCACAGCCATATTTGCTGCCCAGTTTGTGTATGCCTTACCTGGTGCTCCAATTTCCCATTCAACTGGTCCATATTCATTCTCTATCTGTCAACAAGCACATAAATCCAATATATCAGCAAAATAATAACATCTATATAATTCCAAGGAGGTATAGAAAATAATCTCCTTTATTGTCAAAAACCTTTTCTTTATTGTTGAGAAAAAAAACCAACTGAATAGGTTCATCTTCTAGAAGGGGTTCCAGATATGGTAAAACGTTTCTCACCTGAGATAATATTATTGGACCTCCCTGGGACTGAAACAACCTCTCTGCCTTCATAATGTTGACTATCTTATACGTGAACCGTTGCATTGCATCCTTCATTATATTATTGACAAAATGATTAATAAATGTTTTATTAGTCAAATGTTTAGATATATGAAAAAGATTGAGAAGGGCTATTTGTTTTAGAAAATAGTCAACCTTGAATGGCTTATTGTCCGTCCTAAAAGCGATCCCGGGGACATATTTCAGCCAAACAGGAAATCCTCTGCATCACAAACCAGCCAAAGAAACAAAGTACATGTATTAAAAAATACATAGCAACATAAAAAACTTTTCTCTTTTATTTTATGCGATTGAATAGGTACCCAAGATTCCACTCAGCACAGACATAAGGCCCAATCCGGAGATTAACGTAAAGACCAGCTTGTTGCACCAGCTTGATGAACCGAACCAGATCATATCTGTCCCCAAAGTAATACTGCACAAAGGGTAGGAAAAAGAAAAGAGAGGGAAACTTCATTAATTTTAAGAAAAAAAAGAGGGAAAACATAAAATCAGTGAAACGAAATGGTTATAATCCTCAGAAGATCATAAGTTGCATTTACTTGTCCAGGAGAAGGTTCATGTTCATTCCAGAAAACATAAGTTTGAATAACATCCAATCCTCCTTGTTTTGCCTTCCATATGAGATCAGGCCACATCTGCAACCACCCAAAAGCCAAAAATCAAATAAAATACAATTCTCTTGTGAAAAAATAAAAGGTGTAAAAGGGTGACATGTTGTGAACTGCATTGGGATTGTCACTACCTCAGGCGTGCTTCTGGGATAGTGAATAGAACCAGAGATGAGAATCCTCCTCTTGCCATCAATGACAATAGCTTTCCTGTCATAAGAAACAGAGCATGACACTGAAGATGCCCACGAGAGCAGAATCAATGCCAGCATCAGTTTAGCTCCAATCATGTTCCCCGTTTGAACCTTTACACCCATGACCCTCTTCTTCAAACCAACAAAGAAATGAACTTTCTTTCCCAAAGTCTGTCCCCTTCAAGACATATATGTTTGCCTGACCCAAGAAACCAGTAACAAGTCTTGCTCCTGATATCAAGAAAAGGGACCAATGACAACTGTCCTTTATTCTATTGAGAATGCAATGAGAGCTAGATAGTGAGAGAGAGAGAGAGAGAGAGAGAGAGAGAGAGAGAGAGAGAGAGAGAGAGAGAAGGGGGGTTTTGGTTGAGAGTTCGGTTGCTGTTGTGAAGAGAGCGGGAAGCTTTGCAAATCCAATTTATAAAGATTTTGAAGAGGAGGAGGTTTCGGTTTCTTCCGTTTTTCGTGGGTCCATTTTCGGTTGCCTTTCGGAGGGTCTCGCTGTATCTGACCCGGTAATTTTGGAGATAATGTGGATTTTTCTCAATTAGTCCATTCTGATTTGTTTATTTTCCTAGAATTGGAACATGACTACTCGGCTGACATGTCGGATACAGTGCTTTCCATGCACGTAAATAACTAAGTTTTGCTGTACAATATTAAGAAAAAGAGATGATAATTATCGCGAAAGTCCCGTGTGTTTTGCTTGATTAGGATTTAGGCAAATACAACAGCGAATTCCCGATAAAACTTGCTGTCAATTCTTATCTCGTTTAGAAGCAGATCAGCGGCCTGCGTGTTAACAGCCTCAGGTCCTGTTTTCACCTGATGAACTCATTTTGCAATTCTTATCTCGTTTAAGAGCGGAGTATCAGCGTGTTAACAGCCTAAATTCTTTCTTTTGATTTTATCCTCTAATCAGTCAACATCTGTCCATTAAAAATGTTGGTTCCAACAAGTGATTAGGAGGCTCCTGCTTTCTTTTCGTGCAGCTAAAGCACGTAGAAAATGAAAAATTAATTAAATCATTTGAAGATAAAATAAGCTTATATTTATAATTTTTTTCTTTCTTGACATATAATCATGAATTATGATATAATTCATTACGTATCCGTATACCATGAAATGATTAAGAATACTCTCTCGTTACTTTAATTCCAAAACCACATAAATTGATTACAGAACATGGAATTTGACTAATGAGGCGATGTTACTATCACCGCTTGGAATAAACCTACTACCATATGTAGTAGTTGTGACAAATGGGTCGAGCATCTATACTTCCTTTTTTGCCTTCCAAATATAGTACTACTAGGCCTTTTGAAAAGATACATTCTGATTTGTGGGAAAGGTTCTGATAATCTCATTTCAAAGGCTTCAGTACTATATTTGCTTTGTGGATGATTATATGCGATATACTTGGTTGTTTCCATTACTGCAAAAATCTAACTTTTATGCATGTTCACTCAATTTTGAGAAATATTGGGAAAGGCAATTTAGAGGGCATATTAAAATCTTTCAATATGACGGAGGAGGAGAGTTCAACCCAGCAAATTTCTTAATTCATTTGCAAAGATATGGGATTGTTAATCAAGTATCTTGCCCAAACACTCCATAACATAATGAAGTTGTCGAGCGAAAACATAGGCACCTATGGGTACTTGGTCAAGTGCATCAAGTTCACTGATTCAGCTAGAAACATTTGACGATATCAGACAATGGGGGGGGGTTTGGTTGGGCTTTGTGAACGAGCTTTGAGCCTCCAAAGCCCTTTGGGGGAATTATGGAGTGTTTGATAAATTATTTTTGGGACTCTTTGGCCAAATGTTGGCCTTCTCAAGGCTGAAAGCTCAAGGCACCCCCTAGGGTGCCTTGAGCTTTCAGCATTCTCGGAATGCTAATACCCAATTAATGAAAATATGTTAGTTGTCTTTTTTGCCCTTAAAATTTGTCTAAAAACCCACTTTTGCCCCTCGTGTGTACTATTCATCTTCTTCTTCGTGAGGTGGCCGGCGAGGCGGCCGGCGCCGGATTGGGCCGGCAAGAGACCGGCGGCCGTCGCCTGAGGCCGGGCGACCCTCGGCAAGGGTCGCGGGACCCAGGCGGCGGTCGCCTGGGTCGCACGACCTCAGGCGGCCGGAGCCGGGGTCCCGCGACTCAGGGGGACGGCCGCCTGGGTTGCGCGACCCAGGCGACGCGACCTAGGCGGCCGTCGCCTTAGTCGCGCGACCCAAGCCTCGGCCGCTTGGGTCGCGCGACTCAGCGGCCGCTTGGGTCCCGCGACCCTCGCCGAGGGTCACCCGACCTCGGGCAACGGCCACCGGCCCCAGATTTGGCCCGCTGGCGATCGCTCGACCTCAGGCGACGGCCGCCGGCGCCAAATCTGGCTCGCCGGCGCCGGCTCCGGCGAAGGGTAAGTTAGGTTTTTTTATTCCCAAAGTCCATTTGCAAAAAAAATTCACCAAATACTATATTTTGGCCAAAGTAGCTTTATAAAATATTTTTATCAAACACCATTTGCATTTCTCTATTGGGCTTTCACCCAAAGGTATTTGCATTCCCCCAAGTAGCATTTTCAAAGTTGAACCAAACAGGCCCAAACTCTTGTTCTTCAATCTTTAGCACATGTACACTAGTATTTTCTTTGCTAGTTATGCAATGAAAATTCGACCATTGTTCTTAAGCCTATAAATAATAGAAATTTTTCAGTGCTGGACTACCGATGAAGGGCGGGTTTTTTGTTACGTGGATGATGCGATAGATAGAAATTAATTGCTATACAAATCTGATACGAGAACATGTGTTCGCCGTGGGTCTTAATGTGAGTTCTAAAATTTCTTGATATGTGATTGCATTGGTTTAATATAATTAGCTTGACGAAAATAAAGTCATCTTGGGATTTTTGTTATATTGATTCATCCCGTTTTATATTTTTGTAATACTTGGCTAACTTCTCTTCTGTCTATCTATCTATACTATATAGTCACCTTTTGGATTAGGTGTCAATTTCTTGAAAGTTCAGAATATCTTGACGTACATATACGAGAAATCTTTGATCGCCATCGTTTCTTGTGATGTACGAAATTTGGTGATCTGAAAATCCAGGAAAACTTCATGGACTTGCAGTTCATCAACTTCATGGATAGAGAAGCTATCGTTGATCACTGTCGAGAACGGCCTTAGAAGTTCCTGAAGCTCTCCTACCGTCGTGCAGAGGAAACAGCTGCTGGGAATAGCGACGAATTGGCTGTGGTAGGATTACCCAGAAGCAGATTTTACTGTTGATCTTCACAAGCTACCCGTATCCTGCGGGCTATGATTCCTAAATCAAGCACGGTCATTGGAAACCAGGCCTTCACTGGTGAGACTCAAGTCTCTGAGATATATGGGCTTGAGCTTCAATGCATTTAATGGCAATGTCATTCCTGAATATCTTGGATGCTTGGAGAATATGGAGTATACAGCAGGGGAATTGCTCAAAATCTAGGAAACTTGTTGAGCTTGTCATGTATCTTGATCTTTCATGGGAATTCCGTGGTTTAAATGTAATGTGGATAGTCGCTCAAGGTTCTTTGTAAGTATCTTACTCCATGCAATGTGGACCTCTCCGTGGCTGGTTCTGAGTGAACCAAAGTACTACATCGGCTCAAACATCTCTGACTGAGCTGCATCTCGCTTTTTGTGGCCTATTGACTTTAATACCATCGCCTAGCTTCTTGAACTTCACTTCGCTCATCATAACAGAGCTCAGCTTCGGTGTTCTCAATTCGGTGTTTCCATGGTGGCCGGTGAAACAGGTTGCTAGCATTGATGTAAGTTATGGTAATAGACTATATGGACGCTACATCTTGATTTTGGAACAGCTTTCTTTGTTGGTGGACTTAGGATGTATCTAGTAATCATACATTCGGAATGCTATCCAAATGAAAACTTTGCAAAGATAAGCAAAACTTATAGTATTTAAGTTTGTCCGCCTACGAAATCTTGCACCTTGCTTTCTCGAACGCTAGCATTTCGGGTCCCACACCAGGAAGCGATGTGGCTTTGTCCAGTATACACTTCATTTTCCAGATATTGAATTATAGAAGGCAAGAGAACTAAATGAGTTATCCATAATATGAGGCAGAACAGATTAAAAGCAGAAGGTACTAAATTTCAGTTTATTACAAGCACTGCATTTCGGTGTCTTTCTTAACTAGGCAACGAAATGGCAGTCCTGCTTCCTAGAGACACTCAATCACGACATCTATACACTTGAAAGGGTGAGAAATTCCACTCGATTGTATTCATATGTGTAGCACAAACTAGGTACGAAGTCGAAGCTATTTCTAACTAGTGACAATATGATTATATGCACCGGCATGTTTCTGCAGTTTATTGCCCCCTCTGTATATCTGTATATGACTTCAGCAAAATGGTGTGCTAGTATGGCTTGACTTCACACTTCCCTTTGTTGAAGTCTAGGTAGTTGTAACGGCATCCTTAGCATGTACAAGCTTCTCAAGACTGAAAAAAGAAGATGAACGCTGTGCTCTTGCATATCACTTATTTTGCAAACTACGGAAATTGCTTAATTTCAGCTATAAACCGCAACAATCTAGAGGTTCTGCTGCTATGAAGTCCTTGTTGCTTGGACCAAAGAAATCTGAGTCGGGTTGCCACCCCATTCTTCAAAAATGACCAATTGATTGCCTGTGGCTTTCAACCACGATCTCGGAATGTGGTACCTGAAAATAAAAGCTTATCAATAGGAGTTCAAATCAAAACAGAAATTTATCAAGAAAAAGTGCGGTTCAACTTTTCTCACCATCTTTGAGAAGCCTCTCCACAATTACTTCGGCACTTATTCTCATCAAAAGTTCCGGCATAACTGCAGCCACCACAACTGCCACGAGCTGTGTAAGCAGGCCAGTGGCGTCCGATGCTCTGACCATTTATCCATATCTCACCCTTTCCCATGCTGCTCATGTCCAAGGCTAATGGACTACGTCCTGGGGGAGCATTGAACGTTGCCTGCAAACAAAGCATGAATTGTTTTTCAAAGGGAAACGGGACTAGCAGTTATTATTGAGTGAAGTTTTCGGGAGTCGATCTTCACCTTGTACCAGGTCAGGGGCTGCTTTTGAGCCAACAGCGAACCTTCAAGCCATTCAACTGAGGCACTACCGCTTAGGGTGTTGAGACTCAGACTTTCGCCCTTGAGACCGACCTGTTCAGGAAAAGCAAATATTTAGGTTTTGATGTATGAAGATGGCGTAACAGATTATTCTCGATCTTCTGTGGCATAGTATGATTCGTGTCTAAAACCAATATACATCCACAAACCATTGATAATCAGGACTACTCAACCATCAAGAAATTTGAGCACAAACGTACTTTTACTGTAATTTTTTTTTGTTCTAACAACAATGAATCTGCTTTGATATGGTATCTTTTGCTGCTGAATTTTTTGATGAAAAGCCAAAGAAAAACAAAGGAGCAGCGGACCGAGTGCAGATACCTTGTAAGACCATTTCCATTTTGACATGTCCCACGTCCCAGAATTGAGACCCTTCAATGTGACTGGTCCAAGAACCCCGGTATTCCATGTCTCAAAATGCACGCCGACATTCTGAATGTTTGAAACAGAAGAGGAGAAAGTACTGATGTTAAGATCCTTATCTGTATATAGCTTAACAATATCATGTTGATTGGGGTAATACTGACCGGAAGCCCGACAGCTACACTCAATATCGACAGTTTGTTGATGCCAGCCCTCAGCTTCACTTTATCATTATATGATAATTTTGGATTCTCTAATGATCCATAGACTGACCCTGTATTACGGACAGACAATCACCAAAGCAACACATGTTATGTATTGAGATTTCAGGTACTGAAGTGATATTGCATTTTGGGATTAAGGCAGAAATTGATCTACCTGCGAGTTCACCATTGACGAAAACATGCATCGCATGTCCTGCTGACCATATGGTGAGGATGGGATATTGGCCGCTCCTCAAAAATGCTTCGTTCGGACTTATCGTGATGCTGAACGATCAAAGATATCAGGAAAGTAAAATTGTAAGCACATGGCAGTCCACTCTATTGAAGTTCTGATAATGCTTATGAGATGTAAGTCGCAAACAGCACTCACTCTGTTGTGTACCACAAATAGTCTGAAGCATCTCTAGTGAGACTAATTTGCTCGAGCAGTCCATCCTTTGTAGTCGTGTCATCGCCAAAGGCAGAGACAGTTTCTTCAATGTACGACTGCCAAGAGAATCCACCCACCGGCACCATCTTGATCTGAGAAGTCGGTGCACCGACCTGTTTGAAAATTGATGGTATCGTGTCATCCTTGAACTTAATCCTCTTAAAAAAAATTGTTTAAGGGAAAGTAACGGAACATGTTAAATCAGAAAGAATTGATGCGAGATGTCGTGGAACTGAATGGTCTTTGCCTTACCCTTGCAGTGTTGTAAACAGCAGTTTTGCAGTCCGGAAGAATACTGATGGACCAAGGCGGCAAGTCATATTGCCCGTTTCCGAAATTGACTCTGACAGAATACTTTGTGTCGTAGTTTGCCAGGAAGGCCGCGCAACCGCTTCCAGCTTTGAACACGTGAGCCTAATAAAAAATAGAATTTGACAGGTAGAAGTTTAATTAACAACCCACAAGGCTGTGAGAGCGTTTTTATGCATATTCATTTTAAGGGGGCTTGAGAAACCAAACCTCTTGATTGCTTCCAAGTGATTGCACTGCTGGATCAGCAGAAACTAGAGCCCATTCACTTTGCTTAATGGCTTTGTGCAAATCTCTCAAGTGACTCCATTTTGGTTCCCTCAGTAAACCTGCGACATTTTCGCGAATTCTGTCGTCAGGAAGATTACCTAATAATCGCCATGATAGGATGTCGTGAGTTACTTACTCCTAGACTTACTTTTAAAAGGTAAAATGTTTAACCAGCAAGATGCAGATTTGCCTCTTCTCTATTTAACTTCTGACAGTGTTACCAGTCTTAGAATAGTTAGATCCATTGAATGCTCAAAGTGAACAAATTGAGGCACATGAGCACATTTAGCCTTGCCCCCGCTAGGATGCTAACTATACTCACAAGTCACATACCGAATTCATCAAGAGGAGCGTCATAGTCATAGCTGGTGGCAATGAAGGGACCACCAGCTGTCCTGCCAAAGTTGGTTCCCCCGTGATACTAGAGACAAAAAACAAAACCCATATAAAGAACAAGCAAGTATGCAATCGTTTAAAAGGAGACAAAAAAGGAGGTTAGCTAATGATTATAATTCACAGCAGAATGAAAAGGCAAAATCCAGTGACTGATACAGAGTCACAGATGCTGCGGAAGTCAAGATTACCATATAGTAATTGATGAACGAACCACCGTTCTGAATGAACCTCGCGACCGAGAACGCCATATCCTCTGCTGGCCTATGAGGCAGCGCTCCCCCAAACTCGGTATACCTGGAAATCATTACAATAATCAACTTTGAATCTACACAACTGAGAAACAGGGGAAGAAAAGTTCAGCATGGGCAGACATCCGCTACTTCACGTACCAGCCGGTCCAGGCTTCAGTCCACATCTTCGGTTTATTATTCGAGTTTGGTTTGAAATTTTCGCAGTAGTAGCCATTGCAGGTGTTAATCTGTCACATAACGAATCAACATAAGTCAAGGACAGGAAAAATTATTTTCTAGAAGCCGTCTTACTCAGCCTTAGATAACTTTTATGAATAAGTCAAGATTTAACAACTATAATGTACCGATAAACCCATTCCTCTTAAGTTCGGACGTCATTGTCATGCCATTTAAACGAAGGCAAACAAGCAAAGTTGAGCCAAACCAGATTAGAGGCATATTTATCGTTTCGGGACACAAGAATTAAGAACCTGAGGAGATGGTTTCCTGGTTCAATAGGAAACAATGAAGAGCAAGAAAGAATAAGGAAGAGGAAAAATTAAAAGTACATGGCATATGGAAAACGGGGACCTGTTTAGGACCATAAAAGGCCACCTAAAGTAGAGAAAAATACTGTTAAGGAGACCCCACCAGCCTAGGCGGCCCTCATTGATCACAAAACAGATGACATACTACCAACTTATATGTATCTGTACGTATATCTTATATGAACATAAGTTAAACCGACAAAATCCAGAAAAGTGCATACCACAGGATCAGGAGCATCATCTTGCTTGCACATAACCCATGGAACACCAGTGCCCAGTCCCACAGCCATATTTGCTGCCCAGTTTGCGTATGCCTTACCTGGTGCTCCAATTTCCCATTCAACTGGTCCCATTTCATTCTCTATCTGTCAACAAACACATGGATCCAAGCTATAAGCAAGATAAAAACATCTATCTAATCCCAAGGAGGTACAGAAAATAATCTCCTATATTCTCAGAGACCTTTTCTTCATTGTTGAGGAAAAAAACCAGCTGAATTGGTCCAATTTCTAGAAGGGGTTCTAGGAATGGTAAAACGTTTCTCACCTGAGATAATATTATTGGACCTCCCTGGGTCTGAAACAACCTCTCTGCCTTCATCATGTTGACTATCTTCTGCGTGAACCGTTGCATTGCATCCTTCATTAAATAATTGATGAATGATTAATAAATATTGAATCAAAAGTTTAGATATATGAAAAAAGACTGAGGAGGCTATTTATTTGAGAAAATAGATAACCTCAAATGGCTTATTGTTCGTCCGGAAAGCAATTCCCGGAACATATTTCAGCCAAACAGGGAATCCTCTGCATCACAAACCGGCACAATAAACAGAGTACATCAATTAGAAATTACACAGCAACATAAAAAAGCTTTTCGTTTTTATTTTTTTCCGATGGAATAGGTACCCAAAATTCCACTCAGCGCAGACATAAGGCCCAATCCGGAGATGAACATAAAGACCAGCTTGTTGCACCAGCTTGATGAACCGAACCAGATCAAACCTGTCCTGAAAGTAATACTGCACAAAGGGTGGGAAAAAGAAAAGAAGGAGAGAACAAGAAACTTCATTAATTTTAAGAAGAAAACGGGAAAACATATAATCGGTGAAACAAAATGGTTATAATCCAAAGAAGATCATAAGTTGCACTTGCATTTCCGGGAGAAGGTTCATGTCCATTCCAGAAAACATAGGTTTGGATAACATCCAACCCTCCTTGTTTTGCCTTCCATATGAGATCAGGCCACATCTGCAACCACCCAAAACCCAAAAACCAAATGAAATACAATTCTTTTTTGAAAAAAAAAAAAAGGTGTAAAAAGAGACATGTTGGGAACTGCAATTGGGTTTGTCACTACCTCAGGCGTGCTCCTGGGATAGTGAATGGAACCAGAGATGAGAATCCTCCTCTTGCCATCAATGATAAGAGCTTTTCTGTCATAAGAAACAGAGCATGACACTGAAGATGCCCACGAGAGCAGCATCAATGCCAGCATCAGTTTTGCTCCAATCATGTTCCACGTTTGAATCTTTGAACCCATGATGACCCTCTTCTTCAAACCAACCAAGGAAATGGACTTTCTTTCCCGAGGTCCGACCCCTTCAAGACATATGTTTGCCTAACCCAAGGAAAAACCAGTGACAAGTCTTGCTCCTGGATATCAAGAAAAGGGACCAATGAGGGGGTGTTCGATGTGTCGTTGGTGTTTGGGTTTTGGTATGCTGGGGATTTTGGATTTGGTCATGCAAAAGACAACTGTCCTTTATGCTATTCAGAATGCAATGAGAACTAGAGAGAGAGGGTTTTGGTTGAGAGTTTGGTTGGTGTTTGTGCAGGAGAGAGGGAAGCCTTGCAGTTCCAATTTATAAAAATTTTGAAGAGGGAGGAGGTTTCGGTTTCTCCCTTTTTCTCTCTCGTGGGTCCATTTCTGGTTACCTTGCGAGGGGTCTCGTTGCATCTGCCACGGTAACTTTGGCAGCCGCAAAAAATTGGTATTCCAGATTGACATCAAGTTTTAAAGCAAAAGCATTCAATTAGACCCTTCTGGTTTTGTGTGTTCTTCTTTTCGAAAATTTCGGGTCGATTTGGAACTGCCCTTCTTTTACTGCAAACGTGTACTGCCCTGGGAAGTTGTTCTTGCTCGACTATTGTCGGAGCTCTGGTTTGGCTAAGGTATCGAGATTCCGACTGCGCGAGAGTAACGAGTCTAAAGATACGCGGGTTCGCCGTATCTTTTTAGTGCTTGAATACCCGACGTTCTACACATCTCGAGATACGATTTCGAGCATCGAGGTAGGCCAGTGCGACGGTGGGGGGGGGCATAATCTTCGGCGACCAAAAAAAAAATCATGACTTATAATGGAAGAAAAGGAGAAAAAAATGAAGTATTTTATGCCTTTGAAGGGAAAAGAAACTAACAGAAAAGAGTACATTTCTTGTGGGAACAGCCACGAAATGCAAAATACTTGAGTATGGGCAACCCACAATTTGCCAAACCTCTTCCGTTGACAGAAAGTCAACAAACCGCCACGTCAGCAGAGCCGTGTACCACCTGACCTGACCCGACGTTTAGTACCTTTGACTCCAAGCATTGTTCTCCCCCCCGTCACCGCCCAATCGCGACCCGCCACGTCAGCCTCCGAGAGGACGCCACCGCCCGTCGCCGAAAGTAAATCTACACCGAAAGATTCACGTAGGCTATTTATGTCTGATATCTACAACCATGCACCTAATTTCTATTAATTGCTTTTCATATTAATGGAAATTTTTTCACTTGTAATTAGTCATGAAAGTCTGCTGCTTGTGAAGATTAGGCTTTTTTATTTTCCTTTGTTGGCATGCCCACATTTTATTTTTAATTTTTAATTTTTAATCTTTGGTATTTGGCTAGACTTAATATGTTAATGTTACTAATTCATATTTTGGAAGATATACTGTTTTCCTTATTGGGTTGAGATTATATCTACCCTTTTTATGACAATAAAAGGCAAACTATTTCCTCAATTGGCTCGAAAGTTCATCCAGATCATTAAATTATAACGAGTTTTGGCTTGCTTGGCATGTCTATCTTCAAAGGGTCTTATCAAATTTGGAGGATTTCTAGATCATTATCAATCTTGTGGTAGCTTAGTTAAGCAATATGATGGATTATTTCCTTAATAAAATGTATGTCTCCTTCTTGCTCTTTTTGGGTTATTTGATTAGAGGATGGTAATTGTAATAGCATGTTGTTTTCCAAATTAGCTTTGAAATCGTGCCACGTGTGAGTATTAGCCTACACAATTGTACTTAGTAAGCATCTCTATCTCACACAATCTTATCTTTCGAAAGAATTTCCAGGGCATTTTGCGGTGGCTTAATTAGCAATGTTTAAAAGCAACATCTTTCCACAATTAGTTCAAAAGTTCTTCGGAACCATTTAATTATCAAATTTTTGCTTGCTTGGCATGTCTATCTTACAAGATCTTATCCAATTTGGAGGATTTCTATATTATTATGAACATTATGGCAGCTTAATTATCATTCTGATGGATTAATTCCTTAAAAATTCAATCCCTATCTTTTGCACCTTCCATACTCTTTTTGTTTACTCATTGAAATGAATGTTCCCTTCCACCTACGGGGTTTAAAAATCGCTCAACATGCAAGAATTAGCTACTAATTGTAATTATTTCGATTAATTCAAGCTCCTCGCTATCCGTGTTTCATTGCTAACATGACTACTCGGCTGACATGTCAGGTATAACGCTTTTCATGCGCGAAAATAATTAAGTTTTGCCGGTACAATATCAAGGAAAAGAAACGATAATTATCGCGATAATCATGTGCATCTTGCTCGATTAGAGCTTATGCAGATACATGACAGCGAATTCGCGATAAAACTTGTTGCCAATTCTTATATCGTTTAGAAGCAGATTGGCGTGTTAACAGCCTTAGATCCTGTGTTCACCTAATAAACTCATTTTGCAACTCTTATCTCGTTTTGAAGCGGATTAGCGTGTTAATAGCCTAGTTCTTGCTTTTGACTCGTTCCACTAATCAGTCAACATCTACCCATTTAAAATATTGGTTCCCAAAAAGTGATTAGGAGGCTCCCTGCGTTCTTGTCATGCAGCTAAAGCACGTAGAAAATGAAAATATTAATTAAATAATTTGCATATAAAATAAAAGGCTTATCCAATTTCTAATATATAATTTTTTTCTTCTTGGCATATAATCATGAACTATATAATATAACACATTACGTATCCACAGACCATGAAATGATTAAAAATGCTCTCCTCATTACCCTAATAACTGAACATCACAAATTGATTAAAATTTAATCTTGATCTTGACCATTTAAGAGGGCATAAATCTAATCCACGTCAGATAGAAAAAGTGGGTCCCAATATTTGGCCACTTGGAAAAATCAATTTTCATGAATTTTTATTTCATTTTTATGCCTCTTTGTATATTACTTTTCCACGCGTGTGTTGTGGAGAGTCAAAAAGCCGTCGGTTCATGTGACAATCTTGGTCTTCCATTTGACTTTTGAGTAAGAAAATACAAAAAGAGAACTAAAAAAAATCGATAAATATATTTTTCAAAATGACCATAAAATGCAATTTTACCTAACTATTTTCTTCAACTAGGTATCCTGAATTTCCTCTGGGTTTTGAATGAATTGAAGAACAGGAGCATGGTGATGCCAGTTGTTAAGCAGCATTAGAAGCTTAATCTTGCAGTTTTGGACTCACACGCGAAGACGATCCTTTCTTAATGAGTAGTTAGGTGGTCCGATTCATCGAGTCGAATCGAAAAGATTACCCGTACCTAATAGATTCTTAAAATTTTGAATTGGGTATAGGTGACTTTTTCTGAAAAATATTTATAAACTGCGTATGAGAAAATAATAAAAACAATCGAATCATACAAATTAGAAAAAAAAGAAAGAAAAGGTTCGATTCAATTAGAGCTAAATCTGCTTGTTGTAGGAGGAGAGAAAAGGGCGACATGAATCATTATTCCATTTTCTCCCCATATTTGCAGAACACATACAAGAATAGAGTCTACTACTCATACGTGCATCTCTAGAACTACATAATAATTTGCACATCATATAAGGAAGGACGTAGAGATCATCGTATGCGAATCATACAAGCGTTGCAGATGAATTTCGATATAGAAATTAAACGGTCGCTCATCGCGTACACGAAGCATTTTCAGATTACGTAAAAGCGGAGCGGTCGGCTTTCCAGATTGTAACCGGCCAATTTGCCTTTTGTCCAATCACTTTGGTGCCCAATTTGATAGAATGGACAGAAGGATATGGCGCAATATCAAGCCCATCTTTCTCACAACAATTGCTTTCACACAACAAAAAACACAATTGATGTTAGCGGACCTTCCTACGATGTCCCCCATGCAAAAAAGAGAAGGGAAAATAATACAAACAGTCCTTGAACTTTGGCTAAATGTGTAATTTACTCCATAAACTTTTGATTTATTTAATATAGTCCTTGAACTTTAGCCTAATATTCAATGTGGCCCTTGAACTTTTAATTTGTTCATGTGGTCCCTAGACTTCTGGTACATGTTCAATTTAGTCCTTGAACTATATGAAAATGTTCAATTGAACTATATGAAAATGTTCAATTGAACATTGGACAAATTAAAAGTTTAAGGACTGTATTGAATATTAGGCTAAAGTTCAAGGAGTAAATTGCATATTAAATCAAAATTCAATAATTATTTGTGCCGTTATTCCAAAAGAGAACAAACATCCACGCTGCCAAATTCAGACGAAATGGCCCAAAAATTCCATCTTGTTGTGGATGAGTGTTGCCACGTAATGATGGAGTGACTTGTCGATTGGTCATTGATCTAATCCAATCCCTATCAAACTCCCAAATGATTTGTGAGCCGTTCTCGTTCCCAAAACGGGACGGAACATTAAAGGTTTTTGATGATTCTTAGAGATCGATCTTGACTAATGGTCGACGAATCTCTCCTTCTGTAGACGCGGATAAGCGCGAGCGAGTCGTGACGAGAACGACCCTTATTCGACCGGTTTTCTCAATCGTCATGCCCGTAATGTGGAGAAAATTATTCATAAAGTTTTAAACCTATTGTACCGCGGCCAATTCAGTCATAAACCTTTCGATTGCGCCTTTCAATTGTGTCAAATTAGTCCTAAACTTTTTGATAACTTGCCAATTTAGTCCTACACCTTTTAATTTTGTCAATTTAGTCCTAAACCTTTTGATGATTTGCCAATTTAGTCCTTCAAGCTAATTTTTGCCGGAAACCGTTGACGTGACGATCTGGTCAACGCTGACCGTCCTACGTGGCGTAGCTGGTGCTGACATGTAAAAAGAAAAAAAGAAAAGAAAAATAGTTCATAAAATTAAAAAAAATACAAAAATTATCCATGTCAGCGCCGGCCGTGATGCTAACTAAACTGCCACGTCAACGATTTCCGATCAAAATTGATCGGAAAGACTAAATTGGCAAATTGTTAACAGGTTTAGAACTAAACTATAAAACGAGGAGGACACCATCATTGCCTCTTTGATTAGTGCTTCGAAAGGGGGATTAGGTTCCTCCTCAACAGAAGCTTTAACGAACTCCAGTTTCTTGATTAACACAGTTAATTAGTTGGGGGTTTTTGACCCATCAACAGATAAGCCATCTTGATTCGTTATGTGTGGTCAGTAGGCAGCAGCTTTCTCTGTTTGACATTGAAGCAGATCGACACTTGATTGGGCTTTGCTCTTGAAGTACCACATTACATTAGGTAGGATCATGTTAATGATCATCCTAAAGACATTTACCAACCTCGGTATATTCGATTTTTTAAAACATCGATGAACATCTCGTGCCGATTGAACTACGAACCGTCGTATTTGGAATCCTCACGAGTGCATTTCAGATCCCTTGAAAATTATTTGAACGTTCCCTTTATCTTATAATCGAACAACATGGGCGTGGAAACCTAGTTATCTCGAGACCCGATGAGATACGACTGAAAATGACGATAATAAGAAGAGCGATAATTTAACTCGTGATACAACCGCTTGGCTAATTTGACCCGTGATGCTGTCCGACTGCAACGCTAAGGAAAACAGCATATAGTCAAGTTCGGGAAATCTGACAGGTCGGTGTAGCACTTTTCATGCACGAAAACACAGTCCAGTGTTTTTGTTGTGCAAATATTAAGGTAAAGAGACGATAATTATCGCGAAAATCCCGCGCGTCTTTGCTTGATTAGGTTTAGGCAGATACAACAGCGAATGACATTCATTTTCCACCTGATTAAAACTCATTTTCAATTCTTACCTCGTTTACAAGCTGTTTGGTGTGTCAATAGCCTAGTTTTTTTGCTTTCCATTTATTTATTAACTTATTTATTAATCGGTCAACATCTGTGTCGTTGAAAAAAAAAATTACAATAATGTGTACGAAGATTAGAATATTGTTGGTTCCAAAAAGGGGTTAGGAGGCTGTTGCTCTCTCGTCAATTGTCATGCAGCTAAAGCGCGTACGAAAAAAATAATAATTAAATCATTTAAAATTAAAAAAGCTCATCCAATTTCTAATTTATAATTCTCTTGTTGGCAATAATCATGCATTATATAATATTGTACAATTACGATATCCAAAAACCATGAAATGATTAAAACAAATACAATACTCTCTCATCACCCTAATTCCTAAACAGCACAAATTAAATAAAATCTGATCTCATCGTCGGCCATTTAAAAAGGACATAAGGACGTTCATCTAGCTAGTCCACGTTGGCGGAAAAGCGGGCCCCGCGCGGCTCGTGTTTGGCCACGTGGAAAATAATTTCTCGCGAATTTTTTTATTTTTCATTTTTATGCCTCTGTTTCTATTTTACTTTTCCGGACGTTTGTAGTGTCGTGGAGAGTCAAAAACCTTCGGTTCACGTGAAAATTGGATTGGCTTTGGCGATTCTTTGGTCTATCGTTCTAAAACCATCTTTACTTTTGGGTAAGAAAATACAAAAAAAGAGTACTAAAAAATATTCAAGAGATAATATTTAATGTTACCTAACTATTTTCTTCACTAAGGTATCCTAAATTTCCTCTGGGTTTTGAATGGAATGAAGAATAGGAACATGGTAATACTAATTGTTCAGCAGTATTAGAAGCTAAATCCCGTGGTTTTGGACTAAAAAACGAAGACGAGCCTACCCGAACCCAATAAGTTTCCCGAATTTTGGATTCGGGTAAGAGCGACCTTTCCGAGAGTATTGACTATACCATGGATGGGAAATGCTTAAAGTAGTTAAGTCGAACAACATCTTTAATATGTTTTTTTTGCAAATTTGAGTCAGATTATCTTTTTTCTTGGCTTTTCCAAACAGTACCAAAACAGTTTTGAGATCGATCTACGGTGGAACCAACTTGAAATGGGAAACTATTTCTGCCCGTCGAAAATCTACCTAGTTCAGCAGGTTCCGGTCCTTACTTGGGTCGATGCTCATCCTTAATCGTAACGGAATGTTTAAAATCTCTAAGATCACAATGAGAAAAACCGAATTTATTGTTTTTTTTTTTGCTTTGAAAATAGAAAAGTGTTATTATAAAACAAAAAGAAAAGAAAGGAAAGGAAGGGCGCCATTTGCTCCAAAGTCTATCGACTTTGTTGGTGCTTGGGTCCACCTAAGCCCGCGAAGTTTAAAAACCTCACGCAAAATCCACTTGGAATGGCCGGTCGATTGGACGTTGCTTATCTTCAAAAGCTTCTAATTTTCATTTTCATTGAAGTCCAATCACTACTTAGTACTATCATCACATGCATCACTCCATTTTCTCCACATATTCGTACAATCGTAAATGTATTCGCGAAACAATTTAGTAATTTGTCAAGTAGAGATCATCGCAGGGATGCAAGATGAATTTCGATGAAGGGCGAGCGGTCGGCTTTTCAGTTGCTTTCAGGCCGATCGAACTTCGATGCCCGATTGATGAATTTGGACGGGGGACATGGCGGCATCGAACCTATCTTTCTCACATCAATTGTTGCTTTCATGCAATGAAATCAATTGATGTTTAGCGATTCCTCCCCTGATGTCCTCATGCAAAAGAGAACGACATCACGCTCTACCAAATCCATGCAAAATGGCCAAAACGGATATTGTAATGGATGCGGGGGCCACGTATTGATAAAAGTGACTTCTTGATTGGCTATCGATCTAATCCAAATCCCAAATTTTTCTCCAACTCACAATTAGTTTAAGTGCAATAATTCATTAGTTGAAAGATTGCCTAACTATTTCGTGATTGGCCCTTTTAAAATTTTCATCAGTATAAGTAACCTAAAAGTGGCAAAGTTTGGCTAATGTTGAACCGATGAGGTATGGCTGAAAACTTTTAGAAGAAGATTGAAATTTAACCCATGGCACAAAGTTTGTGCAATTTGACTCGCAATACTATCTGATCTCGGCTCTAACAATAATAGCGAAATAGAAATCCGATCGAGCACCCATCAATGAATAAAGTTTTGGCGAAGCAATCATGCGCGTGTCATGCCTTCTTGTTTTATAAGTTTTTTTTTTTTCCAATATAGTCATTCCGACTAATTTTCGCCGGAAATTATTGATATGACAACATGGCAAGTAGGACGACCAACGATAACTGGACCACCATGTTAGCTATTTTCGACAAAAAAATTGACTGGGATGATTACATTATAACTTCATACAGGTTTAGGAGTAAATTTGGAAAATTTAGAACTGAATTGACATCCGTACAAAATGTTTAGGACTAATTGGACAATTTTCCTCAATTTTGTATACCCGACTAGATTGACTCCATTCTTTTGGGTGCGGAGACGTGTATAGATCACTATCATATTAATTAAATGCACCCAATACAATTCAACATATGCTGGTGTGGATCAGCCTATTTAATAATTTTTGTGCTATTTTTTTTTCATTAAAAACCCCATTTGCCCCCCTCTTCTTTAGGCGTGACTATTTCTCCAATTTGGACCCACAAAATGTCATTTTCGACCTCATTTTTCCTCTGATTGGATTTATAAAGAAAGAAGAATTTGTGTTTTGGTGACCGATCGTTACCATGCGACAGCGACAAAATCAAGTTCATTGCAACGAGTATCGAAGCATCATCATCGATCGAAACCCTAAAAATAACATGCACCGTCACGAGCAGCTAACTGTTCCCAACAACTCGGGCTTGATATCAACGCACAAAACTTTTGTTTTGTTTTTTTTTTTTTCTTGTAACTGAGAATCCGCCACCATTCTCCGCGGACGAGCCAGCTCAGGTAATCGGGGCGCCTATACTTCGGGGGAGACTAGCCCAGCAATCCACCGCCAGGGCCCCCCACTTAAATTACAGAACCAAGCGGGGATTCGAACCCAGAACCTCTGAGGAGGGAAGGAAAGCGCCCACCAACTCGGCCATGCGCAGGTGGGTTCGTACGAAACTTTTGTTTTCTATATCATTGCTTCAACATTTTATTTATCTCTTCTTTTCCTTTTTGAAACGAGGGCGTGAGGTTTCTACTTTCAAGACGAAGTATAAAAAAAAATAAAAAGATAAAAATTGGCCGGCCATGCTACGTCTTTCAGAAAAAAAGAAAATAGTGAAAGTCTGAGTTTGGCAGATTTTGTAAAATTATTTGAAAATTTTTTAAACTCATTTTTCATATTTTATGTGAAAGAATAGATTCTCCAAACAAAATATGGGTTACTTCCACATGAAGTTGGCCGGCTTTCAACGTTTTCGATAGCGAACGGATACAGATGTTTCATTGGATAAAAAAATTATAGAATGACTCATGGCCAATCGATGGGGCCAACATGGTGGCGGTTGGATAAGGCAAAAACAAAACATGGTTAGCTACACTTGTCATTGAAAAATAAAATAAAAAAAAAGTTTAGCTACACCCTTGTTTGAGAGGGCTATTGGTTTTCAGAAAATATTAATAATTTTTTTTAAAAATTTCTGATTTCTTGAAAACATATTTAATAGGTGACATAAAAGAGAAATAAACTCTCTTTTCAAGAATGCGATTGTAAGAATACGAGTATAATCTATCGAAATGAGAGAATATATTTGTTTTGATAATCCTTTAGGAACTGACTGTAACTGATGATTGACGAACCACGAGGACAACGACCCGTATCCGATTGGTTCTTTTTTTCTTAATCGTCGTGCCCATAATGTCGCGGTACGGACGAACGAGGAAATTGATACCAAATCTCTCGTCATAGCCTACCCGATTTCCCCCCCTACTAGAAGCTCATCAATTAGCATCTTATTAGTCACATTCAAAAGTGAAAATTGGTCAGCTTCTGATGATGGCAATGGTGACTAAGAAACGTGTCATGCTACTACGTGGTACCTATCCCAAATTTAAACTTTCCGTTTAATGAACGATAGCATTCACGGGGAAGTTTTGTCTAGTGAATGACACCATCATTGCCTCATTGATTAGTGCTTTCATAATGGGAATTAGGTTCCTTAACAGAAGCCTTAACGAACTCCAAGATTTCTTAATTAACAATATTGCTCAGTGGAGAGTTTTTGACTTTGACCTATCAGCAGATAAGCCTCTTCAAAGTTTGCTTATCTTGGAGTAGTTCTATGGTCAGTAAACAGCAGTTTTCTCTGTTGACATTGAAGCTGATGGGCATTGGTTTTGGTTCAACCACTTAGCCACCAATTACATTACACATCCCCCGAAAGGTCCATAAGAGATAAGTTTTGGTGACCCATTGGCAAATTGCTGCACTTCTCATTGCACTTGCCCACCAACCAGTTTCCCAACTGAAGAAACATTTTTTCTTCTCTTAAGGAGAGAGAAGCTGGCTCCTTCTTTGTAGTATCACCATACTTTAGTTAGGATCATGGTAATGATTATGCTAAAGACATTTTTTGGCCTTACTTGAAAAGTAATATTCGATTTTTAGAACATTAATGAATATATCACGAGGATGGATTACAAACTTTCATATTCGGGAACTTCACAAAGTGCATTTAAGATCTACACGAAAATCACTTAAATATCCCTTTTTTTTTTCTTTTTATAATCCGAGGGCACGGGCATGGAGATTTGGTTACCTTGAGGCCTACGAAACACTTTGCAAATGCTATATATGAACTGGTTAAGCCGAGGCTTAATAAGATCAGAACGAATTACTTTCAGTTTCGAGTTGGAAATCCCTCAATATCCATAACAAACTATGCCAACTCGTGGGGGGGTTATTTAAATATTGCTTAATTCGTATACCCAATGAGTATCCTAAGGGAATCCCATGGCACGCGTAGTGAAGTACATGAACAAACAATTGACTGATTTGGTGATATCTCGTCATCACGGTATGGCTATTATATCTTATGCTTATGTTGCTTGAATAGGTAAGATTGAACGATCAACATTGACAACCCTTTGGGTCTCACAATTGGAATTTTATGCCACTTTATAAAATGCTTGAACTAAGCCATAACTACTGCCCAGAAGGACATGCTCGTTACAATAGCCCCGCCACAATATAAGTGCAACGCAAAATCGGAGGCTTCCCGAGTTCGCGTATCCTTTATTGATGAACCGAGATTTCTCGAGATTGACGACGAATGGGAACATAACCTCGGACTAAAGACTTCTCGAAATAACTTGAGAATAACACATACATAGGCCAATCATCTTGGTGGTAAAAAAGTATATTTTCTCTAACTCATGAGCCTTCCTACATCATACTCAACATTGCTTTTGTTTGTTGACATTGAGACCAAACCCATGTCAATATCAATCTATACAAAAAAAAAATTAATATCTTCCCCAACCACCAAAGGACAAATGGTTCATCTTATCTTCCATACTTATGAGCTCTGGTTGCTGAAGAGAGTTGTTATATTGGTGACGGTGGATTGAACGACATAAAGCTCACGATTCTCTTGGATCAATGACAAAAAAAAGGTATTCAGACGGCCTAACAATGTGAATACTAGAAAGTATAGTTCGGAGCCATCCGTTTCTTTCTCGAAAAATGAGCGATTTGAAAAATATTTTTCTAAGAACAATTATTTTTAACGCAAACAAAAATGGACAAAAGAAAAATATTCATGAAAATTTTTGAGACATAAATTAATATTGATAATGAAATTATTTTTCGATAACTAATTATTTCAACCGATATAAACTATTATTTTACGAAAATATTTTTTAAATTATTCATTTTTTGCGAAATAAACATAATCTTTAGATATTGCTAATTGAGATACCCACGTTGTTTTCAAAAGAACTTGTCGTCTTGTTCCCAGACAAAAGGACTCACGGCACATCAACAAGGAAATGAGTGGTCGATGAGATGTGCCAGTTGCTATGAAAAAGAAAAAAAACAGCTTTGAATTCGGTTATATCAAAACTGTAATTTGCTTTGTAAATTGAGAAGATTTATGTCTCAGAAAAAAAAAGTAAGGGTTTCCTACTAGACCAACTTTCCAAGTGCTCTTTTTCTTTGCCAACATTTAAAATATTGAAAAGAACTATAATTTGAAATGTTTAAGAAATATTTAGGAAATCCTACATATCTTCAATAATTCTCCGTATCCTTTAAGTTTTATGCGGATATTTCTCTTGATTGCGCATATTCCTTATTGTTATGGATCTTCAAAGGAGATATGTAGAATCTCCTAGATATATACACATCTCTAATGTAAAATATTCGAGAAGCGTGAAGTCTTAAATTCGATTGATACTTGATCACATAGCACGGGGTCAAGCTTTGAGGAAACATTTCATCGTGAATCTTTTGGTCCCAACAAGAGGTGGATTTAGTCCGGTACTTGAAAGCCGACCTAAACACGACCTTGCCAAGGCAAAACGAATCTAAAAAACATCCAAGTTGTTCTGTGGGGACAAGAAACGTGGAACATCCATCAGCCCAAACAAAGATCACAATCCCCATCTGATCTGCCCATCAGAGGTTTGCAGAAAGCGACAAGCATGGCGGTTATCGGATTGGATTAGTTAGTCAGCAACGGTTTGCTTTGAAGGATTTGCCATTGCTTGGGAACTTCTCCATCTTTTCAAAAAGGATAAGAAGAGAAAAACCAGACAGCTCAAATCGTTCCTAGTCACCCGTTCGGACCGATTCCTTATCTCTCCAACAACAAAAGATTATGCGCATAAGAGGATGAGCTTGACACAGAAGGGACGACGATTCATGTACGCTTATTCTCCAGGAGAACTGCGGCTGCATCTCATGATGTTACCCTTCATTGCTATGCTCAATGTGACAACGATGTGGATCGACTCGGGACACATAAGCTGCATTATCCAATTGTTGGGAAAATTATCAAAAAGGTCCCATATCTGTCGTATTGGTACCGATTCAGTCCTAAACCTTTCGATTTGATCAATTTAATCATAAACCTTTTGTATTTGTGCCAATTGAGTGAGTCCACCAGGTCAATTTTGGTCTGAAATTGCTAACATGAATGCTAGCCATCCTACATGGCATGGCCGGCGCTGACGCGGACAGATTTAATAATTTCTTAATACTTTTTCTTTAAATTTTTTGACTTTTTCTTTTCATTGTGGACACCGAGCGAGGGCCTACGAGCCCTTGCTAACTACTAGTGGCAGCGGACAAGGTTCGCGGCCCTCACCCAAGCCATTGCCGGCAGTGGACGAGGGCTGCCAAGCCCTAGCTCAGGCCACGAGGGTCGAAGACCCTCGCCAGATTCGACGAGTACAACCCTTGCTGGCCACAATGAAAAAAAAGAAAAAAACAACTCTTCCATTCCGTCCGTTCGTGAGTCAGTCTCACATATCCTCTAGACCTTCTTCATACTCAGTTAATTGTCCATGAATAAAAAGATAGCCGAAACGAAAACTACCTGTCGAGCGCGACTCGTGATGTGCTCAACTCGTCCCGCTATCATCTTTTGCTTGGCTCGAATTTTTCCTCTCAGAGTGCCTTTGTTGCTATCTGAGGAGGACGACTTGTCAGCCAAGAAACCCTAAAGGGCCCACTAGAGTGTACAATCGAATGCAAAGTCCTAGTGACTATCACTTCGAATTGAAAGGCTAGCTAGCTCTCTTCTTGAGAATGAAGACTTGGAGGCCCAAATTAGTCCCAAATGATCCTTAATGGGCCGAGGTTGCTCCCCTTCTGAGGACCTCGTCAATGTACAAAAACACACTTTGGAAAATTGCCCCAAACGACTGGAGTTTGCATCTTGCTAAAGCCTAAACCAACGCATGGACAACACACAGAAACACAACCATTCTCGTCGTGGTTCGTGTGATTTAGCGATTGCTTTCCGCGGTCCCTTCATGGTTCTTCTAGTCCCCCTTCAACTAGATATGCAAAGAGTTCATTTCAAGAGATGTTTTTCACTCTTTTGGAAGTGTTTGGTGAATTGATAACGTGTCTAAAATTCACAAATAGTTTTGAATACCCGAAACTCTGAAGCTAACTTTTAGGAAACGTCGGTCGCAGATGCGAGCTGCAACTTCTTACGAGATTTCTGGGACCTTAATCTTATGTTGGCATAGATAGGTGCCGTTGTAAATTTAAAGCAGCCCTATTAACAACTTTAGACATTGTATGACACTTTCAAACATATGAAGTCAAAGTAGATCTATCTCATCCCCTAGCCATTCAGAAAACAAGCTCTCTGCTTAGGCCTGTTCTTTTTCTCTTTTTTTTTTTTTTTTTTTTGTATTTACTTAGAATCTGGGGCTGTCCACCCAATTTGTTCGGAGAAATGAATGCAAGATCCCTAAATAGAAGATTTTTTTCGTAAGACTTCTTTTGCATAGTATGTATAATAAATAATAATGGTAGTGCATATTCGACTTATATAAATTTTGCTTATGGCGTGCATTTAAAACCCTAAAATGATAAAATGGAGACATAATTGCAGGGGAAAGTACCAAAAAAGTCTTAAACCTTTCAATTGACAAATTTAGTTCTCGACCTTTTGCGTTTATGCCAATTGAGTCCATCCTGTCAATTTTGATTGGAAATCATTGATATGGAGACGGCCGTCCACGTGGCACAACCAGCAGTGAGGTGGACAAAAATTGAATTTTTTTATAAATTGTTATTATTTTTTTCTTTTTTCTTTTTTTTTTTTCATTGTGGCTAGTGAGATTTGCCGATGACTGGGCGAGGGCGGCCCTTGCCCGGTTATGAGGGTTGACTCCTTACCAAAGGCCGCGAGGGCACTCTGATATCCAATCCCGATGGTACCAACTTGTTTGCAAAATCCAGTAATACCCACAGAGCTCCATCATGCTTGGCTCCTTTGCAGGTTTTCCAACATCCGCCATAGAGTTTTCGGGGGAAGTCCAACAAGTTTCCAACATCCTCGTAGACTTCCCTCGCGGCCTTTGGCAAGGGCTCGACCCTTGCAAGACCAAGCCCTTGCCTGTGGCTGGCAAGAGGCAAGGGCTCACAGGCCCTTGCCCAGGGTCGTCGGCCACAATGAAAACAAAAGAAAAAAAATTCAAAAATATTAAAATTTGTCCACTTTAGCGTCAATCGTGTCATATAGGACGGTTGACGTTCATGTTAACAATTTCCGGCCAAAATTGGCCGGATGAACTCAATTGACACAAATACAAAGATTGCTGGACTAAATTGGTCCAATTAATATATTTAGAACTGAATTGGTACCGATCAATAGGTTTAGGACTTTTTTAGCACCTTTCTCCGTGATTGCATTGAAATATTCTAACAGTGGATACATATCATATACATGTATCAAAACTAGGAAAGACCGCCAGGAACGAAGCTAAAACGTTTTAACAGCGGATGCCTTAACAAATCTATAAGACTTAATTTTCATCAATCAAATATTATTTTGTTATTTTCATATCTGCATAAATGCATGAAATGTTGAAGATCGTCCCGAACTCCAAGCAAAGTCCCATACCAAAACAAGACTTAACATGGGTCAATGTTTCAGTGGGTTGGCAGTTTTCTAGTTGGGTCAAACCATAAAGAATAGCAAAAACATGTTAATATCTCTCAAGAAAAACAACATTTATACAAAAAAAAAAGGAAGAAAAAAAATGAGTGGAGGCAGCGGCCCCAAGTGAAGAAGCTGCGGCGCCATCTAGAGCCGGAAATCTATATATGGTCGGACCAAACATGAGATTTTTGCACTTGACGGGTATATGACTAATGAAGACAATCTATCTATGGCCGGACCAACCGAGGAAGCTGCGGCGCCTTATGTTTTTTTTTTTTTTTTTGATAACCGAGGTATCCGGGTCGCCTTGCGTGTACCTCGACTATTCATCTGGGAGACTAGCACAACAACCCACCGCCACTGCCCCACTTAAATCACAAGTGCTCACCTGGGAATCGAACCTCGACCTCGCGCCTAACCACACAATCCCAAGTACGCCTCTAACCAACCGAGCTACCCATGGGTGGGTTGCGGCCTTATGTTTCAATGCGCATATATGACTAATGAAGAGTTTTTGAAGCGTTCGAACAAGCAGAAATGCAAAAGGTGCCTTGTGACAAGAGTTCGCACAACCTTTCGGAAAATACGTAAATACTTTCTATCCAAGAATAGTTTATAGGGTCGGTGATATCAATTCGGAAAACTCCTCCAAAGTGACAATCCGATTTACGGTCTCAAAATTAATCCATTGTTTTCATATGGCTCCATAGTACTTTTCTATTCCAATTTGCACCTGTTTTATCTGCTTAGCTTCACCTCATTTTTTTAATTCTCTAGTAATTTCATATATTGGAAAATTGTCCAAAAAGTTCTAAACTTATTGCATTTCTGCCAAATTCGGTTTTAAACCTTTTAATTGTACTAATTGGTCCTAAACCTTTTCACGTTTTGCCAATTAAGTCCATTTGACGAATTTTGGCTGGAGATTGCTGACGTGGACGTTGGTCGTCTTACATGGCACGACCGGCATGATGTTAATGATTTTAAATAATTTTTAATATTTTATCTTTTATTTTATTTTACTCATTTTCTTTTTCCTTCTTTACTTTTTTTTTTCTTTTTTTAATTGTTACGGCTGGTAGGGGGCCATTGGCCAACAGTCGAGGCTCGGGGACCCTGCCGACCACTAGGCGAGGGCCTGCGAGCCATCACCAACCGCGGGAGAGGGCCGCAACCCTCACCCTAATTTGAGCGAGGACTTGCGGCCCTTGCCAGCTGCTACTAGGCGTGAATGGTTACAGGTTCTGTACAAGTTCCACCTAGAACGTGGAACCTATTTGTTGGAACATGTTCCTCATTTTTTGGAATCTAGAACTTACCTTGCATATCCTGAAACTTACCTTGTCACAGGTTTTAGGGTCGGTTCCAGGGTCTACCTATGTTCCACTTGTATTATTAAATGAACGATTGCAGTTAATCATCGCTTTTAATGACTACTACTTGCTGCTACAATCCATTGACCACAACTTATATTTAGACACATGAACAATATGAAACATTAACAAAGTGAAAGTCTCAGTCATAAAATATAAGCTCAGACTAGTAATTCCAGATTATACACTCATCATCGGATACCATGTAATATCGCAAGATCGCGCGAAGACATAAACTGAGAAAAACACAAAAACTTGTTTAAGGTTCCATCCACCATGAACTTGGAATCTACCTATCGAAATATGTTCCCAAATTTTTGGAATTTGGAACCTACCCTATATACCCTGGAACCTTGAACCTGATATGTTCCCACCGGTCTGGTTTTCCGGTTCCAGATTTTACCTTGAAATCATGCTCACCTTAGCCACTACGAGGGCAACAAGCCCTTGTCTAGCTTTGAGCAAAGCCCACGAGCCCTCGCCAGCCACTAGGGGAGGGCTCATAGCCCTCGCCGAACTATGTAGCAGAAGAACTCTTTTTTTTTTTTTTTCTGAAGAAGATATATAACATTCTTCATCATTATTCCGTATATAATCAGAACATTTCTCCGCTCTATCATGAGAATTTGTATGTTTGCAAGTTTAATTTCCACTCACGTTACTGGATTTCCTATTGTTCTAGAATCGCGCTGAATTTGCTTCCGCGGCGTCATGAGGCTAATCCACACACGCATGTGGTCCTTAATCGCTAATACGACCCTCGGGATGCCCTAGCTGGCCTCTGAGACAAGAGTGCACTGCGTACTTGCATTATCTCAACCTGAACCCTTCGAATTTAAATGATGCAGAACAAACACACTTGAACCAGACCATGACCCCATAAGGACATCGCACGACAAGAGTCCAAAAGAAGGCCATGTACGCTCAGGACCACAAGAAATAATTGTGTACTCCGTGGGTTGTCGCTAATGGTCAAGGTGAAAAGCAAGCGAGTGAACCTAAAATTTCCAGATTGGTCAGTGCACTCAGATCATTTGTTCTCTTTTTACGTGCGCACACGCGCAGAAGACCATCGTCCCCCCACGCTGTGTCCCCATTCCACATCGCTGAAGGGTGTGTACATGATCCTGATCGATCCTCAGGTCTTCCACGTCCGGTGTCCACCTCCCCATGCACCCCTTTACTGGTTGTGTCCAGTCTTTTGCCCATATGGATGAGAGAGAGAGAGAGAGAGAGAGAATGTGTGTTGATCATTCGGCTAACAGGATATTTTGGCTGTCGGGTTTGGCGGTGTTGCTGAGGCGTCAGGGTCTTTCAGTTCAAGAATTGGAGATCATACGTACAAATCATGAAAATCACGAGTCAGTAAATTAAATCCTAAATTTTGTTAAAATAATTAAATGTTAAATTATACTTTCATCTAACAGCTTAAACTTTTAGAACAGTTGGCTGTGGTCTTACAAAATCTAAGAAAATATCGGAGTATGAGGTCCTGAGTTAAAATTTTTCCAGGCCCCATTTGGCTCCCCTATTTAATATGTCCACGCTTAATACTAGGCAAAAAGACCAGATTAAGCGTGAGGGAGAGTGTTAGAATAATTAAATATTAAACCATGCCTTCATCTAACAGCTTAAATTTTTAGAGCAGTTGGTTGTGGTTATACAAAATCTAACAAATTTAACAGATCCACGCGGCCAGTGAATGTTCTATGATCCTCTGTATAGCTGGGCTCTGAGCTTGTGCTCTCCTGAATTATGAAAACAAATCGTATATTTCAACCTTTATCCGAAGGCCAATGTTAATGATTATAATGCATGTGAACAGGGTTTACATTGAGAGGTCTTGGTTAGAGAGAGAGAGATCTGAATGATGGACCCATCACAGGGATTGCAATTTTTGGGTTGGAAATCTTGATTTCAAAAGTATAACTAATTAGACGGATGGAGGAAGACTATATGTGCTTAGCGCAATTATACATCTCGTACACACGAAGGATGTGGAATACTTAACACTTTGAATCACACAAAAAACACGTGTAAAATGCCCTAGGTACATTAATCAAGGAGTGTCGAATCTAGGATTTGCTTCGGTGACTATTTCATGATAAAGAAAAATGGTTTTCATAGGGAATTCATTTTCTTCACTTTAAGTATGCTTATTTTCTTTGACTGTAAATGGTTTTTCTGTTGACCAATCATTTTCAACAAACTAAACACACGAAAGTGCGGAAAATTAATTTGCAGAAAATTCTTTCACTCAAATGAACATGCCCCAAATTTAAATTTCGATGAATCCTAGGTGAGCACATTTGAAGACAAAGAGCGAGGCGTACCACTTGAATGCGCTCTAGTCGACGAGTGTTGATGAGAAATCATCGTGATTGAACACCTAATTTCAGTGACAAATTGATGTAATATGGATTAATCATCTTAATTTCTTAGGATATTTGTCCAAAAAGCCTCCAACCTATTGCACTGCAGCCAATTCAGTCATAAACTTTTCAATTATGTCAATTTAGTCCTAAACATATTATTTGGATATTTGGTCGGAAGGCTACATTGGCAAATTGTCAAAATGCTCGAGATTAAATTGACAAATCATCAAAATATTTAGGAAGAAATTTCCACAATTGAAAGATTTATGATTGAATTGGTAAATTGTTAAAAGGTTTGGGACTACGTTGGCACAATTGAAAGATTTAATACTAAATTGGCCTCCGTACAATAATTTTATGACTTTTGAACAATTTTCCCTAATTTCTTTGAAGTACCCTCGTTTCGTCAACCTAACATTTACTTGTCGAAATATAATCATACAATCATAACTTAACGTAATCTTAGCCAAGACCGAATATCCCTAATTATCTAATTAATGAGATATATATATATGTGTGTGGTTAATTCCAAAAAAAAGCACCAATTTTAGGTCGAGGGACAATTTTGGCCCAAATTTTTTTTTTTTGTTCCATAAAAAAACATCAACTTTAGGTCGAAGGACAATTATGGCCCGAACTTTTTTTTGTCCCGTAAAAAAGCACCAACTTTAGGTCAAGGGATAATTCTAGCCCGAACTTTTTTTTGTCTCGTAAAAAAGCTCCAACTTTCACTTAAATCCCAAATCTTGCCCTTATTGACTTAAAACCATTGATTTTCCAACTTGACTATTCCACCTTAGCAATAAATCCACATGACTTGTTGACTGGATTTAAAGCATTATTCTCTGAATCACAGCTTGAAGAATAACGGTGAAATTGTTCGTCTCCTTCACTTCACCGGCAAATCAAAAATATCTCCAGATTGAATCTTTCTGGCCAAACTTCGTCATTTTGTCGTAATCTGAAGCTGTAGACCATCGTCCGTCGACAGACGCCATGGAAGAGATTCGCCAGGCTCACCACCATAACTTTTTTTCTCAAACAAGGGTAACTTCAGACAGAAAATCAATGGGGGGCCAAATTTGGGATTTAAATGAAAGTTGGTGCTTTTTTACGAGACAAAAAAAAATTCGGGCCATAATTGTCTCTCGACCTAAAGTTGGTGCTTTTTTATGGGACAAAAAAAAGTTCGGGACAATTAAGTTCGGGTCAGAATTGTCCATCGATCTAAAATTGGTGCTTTTTTATGGAACAAAAAAAAATTCGGGCTAGAATTATCCATCGATCTAAAATTGGTGCTTTTTTTTGAATTAAGCCGAGAGATATGGGGCCTGTGGGCAATTGAGACAGTTTCAGGCGGCACAAGAGAGAGAGAGAGAGAGAGAGAGAGAGAGAGAGAGAGAGAGAGAGAGAGAGATGGGGCCTGTGGGCAATTGAGACAGTGTCAGGTGGCACAAAAGGGGCCATGGCCTCACGATATGCAAGCACCGTTTGAAAACTACACCAGATTTGGACTCACCCTCGATTTCCAATCCACAGAAATCATGCAAAGAGAAAACCCCACCTCCACATCCAACGTGTTCGCTCGGTGCTTGTGATCCTTGAAGCGCATACGTAGCCTACTCCTTCATCGTAATAAATAACGATATATTCTCCTGCTTATAATTACGTTTGTGTTTCTAGAATGTCATCTCGTTAGGTTCATGTGTCCTGTTGATTCAGGGCCTTTCTTTCTTCTATTTTTCCAGATAAAAGCACCCTTCAATTGGTTGATTATGGTTTATGTTGTCTGTGGCCTCCGGATTTTTTCGTTTCGGTTTCGGTACGTATGTTGACATCGTTTGCTTTTGTTAGGAAGGAGGCGCGGGTATTAGTTCGATTCGTGTTGGTCTTGGGTACCATACATGAGGTCGCTTTCGCCTATCTTCATACCATCAAGATTTTGATGAGCAACCCACTTTTTCACTACTTTTAAGTTTTTGATAAGACCCAACTTGATTATACATAAAAGTAAGGTAATCCTATCGTATCATCTCATATTCAGTCTGCACTCTTTCTAACTTTTCTTCCGGATTAGTGCAGATTCAGAACTAAAGATTTTGGCCATTGATCAATCGGGGACTTAAGGTTTTAAGAAAACTCCAATTAAGTCTTCGAGCTTCCCGCCGGTTGTATTCAGCCCAAATATTCCACGTGGGAACCATGTCAGATTTCCAAAGCTTGAATTCCACAAGCGGCGATCGCAAGACCTGATTGGGGCTCTTTTAAAATGTGTCGAGTCCTAAATTGACCATAATAAAACCTTAAGTCCTCAGGTGACCAACGGTCAAAACATAATTTGCGCTCACCTGCTCTTATTTTGTGAAATTGAATCATCTAACTCTTTCAATTGATTCAATCAAATGGTTTACAACTGCAATTTACTGATGCAATATTGTTAATGTGGTCACAGTTACACATATGACGTTAAATGAAAAAAATCAATAAATGACAGAAAGAATAGAGGAAGAGGAGATAGGTGCGGTTGGGCAATCGCACCTAGCTAGACTCTATCAAAGCCCCATACACCTCGCCAAGCAAGGGTAGGATTCGACGCTCGCCATGCTGCAAGTGAAGGATTGATCGAACCCTTGTCTGTCCGAGCGAGGGAGGAAAATCCGAAGGGGACATCATTGTCCTCTACGATCACCGGTGAGTGTGCTTGGAGCTTGCCGGTGGCCCACGATGGTCGCTTTAACCTCGTCGGCAATTGTAAGGAGAATGTCATGTTGAGTAGGCTCAGAGACTTGATTGTACAGAATAAACTTTAGAAGAATTTCAAAACAGTAAAAAACGTGAAGACTAAAAGTACAGTATGCAGAGAGAGAGAGGGGTTTTATTTAGAAGAATCTAAAAACGGTATAAAATTGTGAAGATTAACCCTAATTTTAACTCTGGAATATAACAGCTTCAGAGAGAGAGAGAGAGAGAGCGCAATAATGTTTCAACAGATGAAAGCAATCATTGCCATTTCATGTGAGCTGCTCAGTAAAATAGATCTCTGCAGACGTTTGTCATTCACTTCACCAGCTGAGGTTGATCATATTATACATTATAGACAAAATCTTAAAGAAACAATTTCCCCAAAGAACAACACTGGTTTTGCATGCTAGAACATGCTGCTTTTCGTACATTTCTCTTTTGGGTAATATTATATTTCCCTTCTCCTTTCATTCAACAAATTTGTTTTTATTTTATTTTATCTTTTTGTGCTTTTCATTGGAGGTATAACGAGATATGTGTCGAATGACAGGATTAATTAGTGTGAGAAGAGTGAGCTTTTTTTTTTTTACCAATTCAATGATGATGGAAAATCGATATAATCGCAGCTAATTAGGTAAAAAAAAGTCCAATTTTCTATTATTCCACTCATTTGCTGCGATGATTCGTAAATTTTATAGCATTGAATAGAATTTGAAATCCTAAAAGAAATTATATATAAATATGAAACGGTGGAAGGAAAAGGGTGTGTGCATCACTCGTCTCTTGCTTGCACAAAGCATTGAATAGAATTTGGCAATATTATGGGAAGAGGCAAGATATTCCATGCAATTCTGATCTGTCTCGTCTCTCGTCGACCTCAAATATTCCTTGTATTAAACATTGACCCCCGGTTCATGCCAATATAAATAATTAATGTCTTTTGGGATCTTCCTCTGGCGGAGGAAAACGAAATATTTATTATTGTCTTTTCAATGGTTAGGAAAAAACATTATTTATTTATTTATTATTTATTTGGGAAGATTATATATAGGCTTTTGGTGGTTACTTTAGACTGAATGTTTTGATTTTGAAATACTTTTTAGGGATAATTAACCATTCTCATGATTGTCATAATCCTACAGTTTATTTTCTCTATAGAGTTACTTTTCCTAATAATTAACACTGTAAAATCACGACATCCAACGAAAGATCTTACCCCTCTTTCGATTTGTTTTAGTTGATCTTACGAACGCTTTCTTTCTCCACCTGATAACTTAATCTCTTGGATTAACGTGTTTGCAAATTATCTTCTGCAAAGATTCTAAACCACACCATCTTAATTTATCTCCTCCCTCAACTGACTATGACCTTGACCACAGGTCACGATTGATGGATACGCATCTCTTCTGTACCTTTCGCGCGGCCATCAATCAATATCTGGCTAGCTAGTGTTCTCCTACTTCTTGGCTTATATTTGCTTCCTATCAACTCAAACTAGCTAAATTATTGCAAAGAGGTGGGGGTAAAATAGTTTTTATTTTGGAAGGTAATAAGAGTCTTGAAAAGATAGGATCAGTTTTCTTCTTCACCCCTCTTCTGGTGTTTTTTTATCTCTTTCACATCTGGTTGGGTCATTCAGGAAACAAGAGCACTCACGTGACTGACTTGGTAGGGTTCACTCTTGTTCTCTCCCCTTTAAAAGACCCTGAACAGTCTTTAACATAGGCCCTTTTTGCGCCTCTCTCTCTCTCTCTCTGTCTTTTTCTCTGATCCCTTCTTCTTCTTCTTCTTCAGATTTCCTTCCACTTTTGCCTGAAAAAGGTTTATCATATACTTTTTGCTTCTTCTTTTTGTGATCTGGTCCGTTTGATCTCTCTCAATGAATTCAGCTAATTACCGCATAATACTGCCTTCGCGCCTTGTTCTTGACCTTAATGAGGATCATCAGAGCCATGAACTCTTCTTGATGAGCCCACCGAAATCTGAAGCTTCATCTTCATCTTCCTTCCCTCTCTCATCACCAAGTCCCATCTTCTACAACTTATTAGGTCAAGATCATCAAGGCGGGTCATGCAAATATGAAGATCATCATCAGCTTGAGAAGCTCCAACACCCTCAGGAGGTAAATACTAAATATAAAATCCACTAATCAAAATATATACACAGACATATATGTTTGTATATAGTTGCACTTACAAATTTTTCTAGTCATATTTTGACATCTAGAAAACTTCACATGTGCAGGTTGATCACAAGCCCGTTTCACAAGGAGAGTCTCATGGTGGTCATGGACTCAACGTAACCTTGTGGAAGAAAGGAGGAGGAGGAGTGAGAGATGAGAGTGACCAAGTGGACAAGTATTACTCGGTGAAGTGGATGTCTTCCAAGATGAGAATCATGAAGAAGATCATGAGCGCAGATCACCATGAACAATCACGGGACAACACCCCGATGATGACTAGTGGTTCAATTTCAGCTGGTGGCAATCACAAGTTGTTCGTCGAAGATCACAAGCAATTACCATCATCATCTTCTCTCGAGACTGATAGCAGCAGCAACAGCTCCTCCTACAACACCAACCCAATTAGGGTTTGCTCAGATTGTAACACCACCAAGACTCCACTTTGGAGGAGCGGGCCAAGAGGTCCAAAGGTATATATATATAGATATATGATCTGTTATAGCTTTAACTAAATTTCGTCGAATTCAAGTTGCTTTCTAGTGTAGATTCCGCAAGAGTATCACAGATGATGCAGCAGTTAACTTAAGCAAAGGTTCTCCTGAGCTGAAAAGTTTTGATACCCATGATAGATGTCAAAATTAGCTTTAATACTCGAATCTTTTGTTTTTTTGAGTTTGAGATAGATCATAAAGATTTTAATTATAGTCAAGTTAATTATTATATAATTACACTAGAGTTCTTTTTTGTGATCTTGAGTTCAACTAATTTTCCGTGTTATCTTGTCCTAACTCAGCTCGATATATGGCCTCAAAAAATTAATGCACGATTTTTGATTTCTCAACTTGGTGCAGTCTCTCTGCAATGCTTGCGGGATCCGGCAAAGGAAGGCAAGACGAGCCATGGCCGCCGCCGCTGCGGTTGCCGCTGCCGCAGAAAGTGGAGCTCTTCCTCCGGCCACAATGCCATCTCCAAAGAGCAAGTTGAAACAACACAAGAACAAAAGGTCAAGCAGGGCCGCAGGTTGTGGACAAGAGCCGATAAAAAAGAAGCGCAAAGCAAAACCACATAATAATCATGCATCCGCCAGTGGAAGAAAGCTTTGCTTGGAAGAGTTTGCCATAAGGTTGAGCAAGCATTTAGCTTTCCAGCGAGTGTTCCCTCAGGAAGAGAAGGAAGCTGCCATCTTGCTCATGGCTTTATCCTATGGAATCGTTCATGGCTGATGACTGACGACAATGATCAGTTTGCAAGAAAGAGACAAAGTTTTTCTTACAAGAACGGTTCGATTCATATATTTTCGTTTAGTACTTGAACGACCTTATCAGGAAGTGACATGTTTTACTTAGTTTGAGTCGATGTAGGTTGGAGGGGAAACCAAACCCAGATGAGGATTAGTGAACTGAATAATTATAATGTATCAGACATAATAATAATTGATGTGGTCTCGTCGTGTTGAAGTTGTAGTTCAGCAAGATGATAACCAAAGTATGGATCTCCCGTTTGTTTACATGTTGGTTTTGAAGGTTATCAACAAGAGAATTGATTTAAAAGATCGACTTATTCTATGCCCCCTTATATGTACTTATTTTTGTGCTCGCTATATTTGTTTTCTTAAATCAGATCGGTCATATATGAAATCCACGTAATCTGATGTTCACATGCATTGGGTGCACATACGCAGCGCATGTTAGAATTTTTCGTTTTGCGGTTTCTTGCTGGTCCATAAATTGGGATTAAGCACTTGTTTTTCCATTTCTAAATTTATTGTTATATGAGGACCCTCCCTAGGCTTAATTAATCACGACTTTACTGTCCAATGGGTAGAGAACAAAGTGAACTCAGTTTGCTAACAAGGCTCATTCATGGTTCTATTCATATATAAGCCATATTTATTCTTGTAGTTAGAACTTAGATCCTAGATATTGTTGTATTCATCTTCAGGACATGCAATCAAGTTTCACACATTTAATGACTTATGTTACCAGATGATCATTTACAGTCTACGATGAACAAAATCTACGTAAGATACACAAGCATGTAAATTGTAATTGTTAGTTTAGAGTTTCCATTTTGGGATGTGCTTGCAACTTCTGTTCACTTCTTAAATTTTGTGGCTGGATTTTCCAGCTAGGGCTTCTAGTCTTGCCATTTCTGGAGCACGACGATGCGGTAAGCAGGAAAGACAAGCAACAACAAGCAAACTAACAGTACTCTATACTATAGTCTATTTTCCATAGCTAACTACGAGTTTAGCAAAGACAACTAGGACCATGGATCCAATTCAATCATGATGGTGATGATTCAAGCAGGCCCATCACTGCTTTTTTCTTTTTTTCCTGCTCTGAGCCCTCAGAGGGAAAAGAACCTAAAAAGATAGTACCCATTGTCTCAGACGTTGTCTGTACTCGAGTCTGATCAGTATTCTTCAATTAGGGTTGTCCCAGGTGGAAGAGAAAGGCTATAGGATTGTATGCTCATCATGAGATGGGGAAGACCATGCATTGCATTGGCTAGATTTTACTTTTTTTCTGCATTTTTAATTTTATTTTGCACTTTGTGTGTGTGTGTGTGTGTGTTTAAAGTTATATCAGTAGTTCAGAACCAGATGGTCCCAAGCTGCGAGAAGAGAGATACATTGGCTGTGGAGAAGAAGATGGATAAGGGTTTTCAAAGTTTGATTTTTCTCATGCAGGGCTGTGAGCTTTTAAGAGATGAGCCAACCCTTTATCATGGCAGATTTTTCACTTTTAGACGAGGAAAGCTAGAAACTAGGGGTGTGCAACGGGAACCACCCGGACCGGGACCGGACCGGACCGGTCGGTTCTGGGCGGGCCTAGGGGGTGTTGGTCCGGTCCCCGGTTCCCATTTTTGGAACCGGTGGACGGTCGGTCCGGTTCCCGGTTCCATGGTGAGAACCGGACCGACCGAACCGATAGGACCGGACCGATCATTTATGCATATTTTTTAAAAATTAGCTAGTTATTTTTTTTATCTTTTCAAGGAATTTATTTGTTATTAATGACTTGTCAATTTTGTGAGCCATCAAGCTGCTGCGAATGGATTGACTTTTTTATTTTTTTTTAAATTTCTAAACAGTTACTTTACTTTCCCAATTTTCTGCCTTCTACTTACTTTCCCAATTTTTCCTCTCGGTAACCCTAACTACAGTAACTTGAGCAAAGCCAAGCCTTCCCGCGTCCAAGCCTTCCCAGTTTCCCTTTTGCCGCCTCGCCTCACGCCTTGCTCCGAGCGAGTCGCTCGACGTCAGACGCCTTTCCCTCTTGTAGCCTCGCCTCTCGCCTCGCTCGACGTCCTCTCGCAGCCTCGCCTCACGCCTCGCCTCACGGCTCGCGGCCTCACCTCACACCTTGCTCTGAGCGAGTCGCTCGACGTTGATCGCCTTTTCCTCTTGCGGCCTCGCCTCTCGCCTTGCTCGACGTCCTCTCGCGGCCTCGCCTTAGGTCTCCCTTTCTGCCTCGCGGCCTCGCCTTCCGCCTCGCGGCCTCGCCTCAAAGTTCCGCCAAATTCACTATGATGATGCAGTCACACGTGAGCTTCCATTTTTGTTATTTCTATGTCCCTCCAAAGTATAAATGATCGTCTTCAAATTGTTGTGCTTTTTGGCAGATTACTTGATGAAGAACAAGTTGGAGGTGAAGAGACTACGGTGGAAGATGATGGATTTTTGAAGGCCTTCAAGGGTTTTTACTTGACGTTAAACCTAGAAGATTACGTCGGTGAGCTCTCTCTCTCTCTGTCTCTAGTGTTGTACCTTTCTTTCTAGCTGACTTGATCTGTCGTGGAATTAATTTGTGCGGTGGGGGGGTCCTGATGATTTATGCATAGTTTGGTCATCTCTTTTAATGCGTTCAAGAGTCTGAACCACCTGTGATTTTCAGGGAAATTCTTTCTGGATGAGTTTGTTCAAGTAGGCTAACAAAATATCAAGCTTCTTAGATTGTCTGTCAATCACAAAGCGAGGAACAAATCTTGTATATTTCACGAGATTCATCATTACCTCACTTGACCCTCAATCTCAAACGAACAGCCCTTTCCCGATTTCCTATAATCAGTAAGTTTTTCTCACTCAATTTGCTGAATTTGGTGGCTGAATTTGATGGCTGTTCTGGTGTGATGGCTCATTTCTATGTTTTGCTTGATTTAGGCGATCTATTTACATGTCAATGGAAGTGGATCAATCCAATGATGCTATGAATCCAATAATGGACTCACTAGAACATGAAAGTGAAGAAAACCTCGAAGAAGCATCCGACACAAACAAGGTATCTAATGCTCATCCTGCTAGTTCTGGAAAACGAACATCAGCAGCCTGGCTTCATTTTCGTAATGGCAAAACTGAGAATGGGAAAACCGAGAAGATTTGCAATTATTGTGGGGTTATATATTGGTACTGTGTTGATAACGGTACTTCTACTATGTCGAAGCACTTGAAAAAATGCAATAAGTATCCTCGCAACATAGATAAGAAGCAAAGATTTTTTACCCCACGTAGAGTGGATGGGACTAAAATGACAATGGGGCAGACTAGTACTGGTAGTACAAATGCCTTATCGACATGGAAATTTGATCAGGATCGTTGTAGGCAAATGCTTGTTCGGATGATTGTAATGGATGAGCAACCTTTTTCGATGGTTGAGCGCGTCGGATTTCGTGATTTTATTAATCAATTACAACCTCTCTTCAATCACATCTCGCGATTTACTGTGGCTAGAGATTCCATGAAGTTGTATCTTTGTGAAAAAAGAAGTTTGAATACTTACTTTCACAATCTTAAGTCTAGGGTTGCACTTACTACTGATACCTGGAGTTCCATTCAGAACTTGAATTATTTATGTCTCACCGCACATTTTATTGATGATGATTGGAAATTGCATAAAAGAATTATCAATTTTGTGGTGATGCCTAGTCACAAGGGCAAAGATATTGGGAAAATGGTTGAGAAATGCATCTATGAGTGGGGATTAGAGAAAAAAGTGTCCACAATCACCGTGGATAATGCTAGTTCGAATGATGTTGCCATTGGTTTTTTAAAAGAAAAATTATCAAGAGATAGGCTATTGATTTTAGAAGGTGATGTTTTACACATGAGGTGCACGGCTCATGTATTAAACTTGATTGTGAGGGATGGATTGACCGAGGTACGTGATTCTATTGCACGTATTCGGAGCGTGGTTAGGTATGTGAGAAGTTCTCCCATGAGAGCTAAAACATTCCAAGGTTGCATTGAGAGTGCAAGGATCACTTATAAGGGTTCAGTTTGTCTTGATGTCACAACTAGGTGGAACTCTACTTATCTCATGTTGGACACTGCCTTAAAGTTCCGAAAAGCTTTTGAAAGGATGGAAGAAGATGATCTTTCTTTCTTAACTGAGCTTGACTATGAAACTCCTAAACATGAAGATTGGGAAAGTGCTAGAATTCTTGCCGTATTTTTGAAGAAGTTTTACGATGCCACCAGCAAGATGTCTGGGACTTTGTACATTACTTCGAATGATTATTTTAATGAGATAGCTACTTTATATAAAACTCTAAAACAAGCGGAGAAGGCAACGGATCCTAGTTTGAAAGCTATGGGTGCAAAGATGAAGAAAAAGTTTGACAAATACTATGGGAGTTTCGAAAAAGTAAATATGATGGTGTTGATTGCGGTAATATTGGATCCAAGAAGAAAGATGAATTATGTGCGGTATTGTTATAGACTAATCTATGATGATAGTGCGAAAGTTGATGAAATATACAATAAGGTGAGGATTGCCTTGGAACGATTGTTTCATTTTTATGAGAAAGCTTATCTTGGTTCTTGTGAAAGAAATTTGGGTGGTTAATTTTTCATTGATACTAGTAGTAGCTGGGATCATGATAGCCATGAGGAGGGTGAGAAGGATGACCTTGATTCGGTTGAGGATTTCACTTCAGAAAAGGCGTTTGATATCTTTCTTCACGAGGAGAAAAAAGTGTCCGCGGGCAAGTTATCTGAACTCGATAAGTATCTTGAAGCCGAACGTGAAGAAAGTCGTGATCTTGACCTTTTGATGTGGTGGAAAACTGCTGGCCAAAAGTTTAAAATCCTTTCTATGATGGCTCGGGATATTTTATCAATTCCTGTAACAACCGTTGCTTCGGAGTCAACTTTCAGTACATCTGGTCGTGTACTTGATGGCTTTCGAAGTTCTTTGAATCCTAGAGTGGTGGAAGCTTTGATTTGCACTCAAGATTGGTTAAGGATGGTTACCATGCCGATTAATGTTGAAGAGTGCATCCAAAATGCGAAAAGGTTTGAATGGGGTAAGTCATTGATGTATCTTTTTATCTTGTAATTCTTTTATATATCTAATAAGTGAATACTTTATTTAATATTTTGATTTTTTAGATATGGATGATGTTAACTCAGAGCTTACCAATAAATAGAGTTTGCTGGTTCAAATAGAAGAAATATATGTGGTGAGATTTTCCATTAATTATTTGAGTTCAATTTCTAGTAATTCTAGTTTAAACTAATGTTGAGTGCTCATATATACTTATTGCAGGGCTATCAGCAAGTTTAGCCATGCTTTTTGGTCTCTCAGCTTTGATCATATTTTTAGGCTCTCAGCTGTGGTTTTTGGAACAAACCTCCAGCTCCTTTACTAATTTCTTTTGACACTAAGGAAGTCAGGAAACAAGCTGCTGCTTCCACAAAGAGGTTGGAGGAAGGTAGGGCAATCTACTGGAACATGAGCTTAAGTCATTGAAATGGTTGTTTTTGCACCTTCAACGTATGGTTCTTGCTTGGTGTGCAGTGCACTACCATTAGATGGTGCAGGGGAGGCTTGATAAATTAATGGCATTTCTGATGCAGGGAAGCCATTATCTATCTTGGACGGGATTTTCATGGCAATTAAGGATGACATAGGTTGCCACCCACAGGTAAAGTTTGTTCCGGGAACTATAATTTGCCGCGGCACTTCATCTATGGCCAGATTGAGTGTTGAACTTCAACACTTAAATAAATGTAATTTTTGACTTCCAATGGATAGTATTGAACAATGGCAGAAGTGTGTATTGAACTTTTGTTGATATGGGGTTCTACTCTTCTTCTTTTTTGCCTCTCTAATAACACGTGTTTAAATTAGGGGATGTATATTTTTGGAAGCCCACATGGGACATATATTTTTTTTTACAAGTATTTGATTCATTTGTGAGCTTTTAAGAGATGAGCCAACCCTTTATCATGGCAGATTTTTCACTTTTAGACGAGGACAGCTAGAAACCCCAATTTCAGTAAGTTGATGTTTGAAATACAGTGGGACATTAGTTGGACTTTCCATTACGATGTTGCGGCTCTTCTGTCAAAGTGTTCGACGGCACTTCTAAGTCCTCGATGCCTTTAAATTTGCAACACTTCAAAATTAACTTGAGAAAGCAAAATTGTTAGTGCTGTTATGGAGTTTTCGAGACTTTAATCTTATATCGCCGTGACATTCATTTCATTATTTTAGATATTATCGAACAAGTGAAAATATATTTGATCATTTAATATCGATACCGTTCGGTGCTCATGCAATTACAACCCTAAATAATATTTCTAGAAGAAATAAACTTCTCACATGAGCACTTGGACGAAAATATATGTTAATTTTTATTATAAGCCAGTACTTTACTTTGACGATTTGGGGTTTTCTCATGCCTATTGTTTTGCGCCTCCAATTTACTTAGGTTCCAAATGCAACTAAGATGGTATCGGAACTTAGATTATTAAAGTAAGGTCATCAAAGTAAAGTGAATAAAGGATGTTGCATAATGATAGATTCATATCATGAGCATAGAGATGCTTGGAGGGAGTTTAATCATTTGGGAGTTCTTGCCAAGTTTTGGGTTATAGGCTCCTTGAATATTGTACTCTGCAATGGCTCAATGCTTGTTTGAGGAATGCTATAATTCAATTAGATTAGTTCACGTATTCGATGAGGATCTGGAGTCTAATGAACTTACTTAATCTATCATAATCTAAAGTACATGAAAGCTTATGTAACAGATTCTAGTTCTACTACTCACAAAAAGCGTGGAGTAGACTTGAAATCTTGTTATATCTCTACTTAGAAAAAGGGAGCAAACATGTGATTTCAGACTTCGGGCCATTTGTTAAACAACTAATGAAGAAAATCGGGGAAAATTATCTAAAAAGTCTTAAACTTATTATACGGAGGCCAATTCAGTCATAAACCTTTCATTTGTGCCAATTTAGTCATAAAATTTTTAACGATTAGTCAATTTAGTCATAAACCTTTCCATTATGCCACTTTAGTCATAAACCTTTTAATAATTTGCCAATTTAGTCCTAAACCTTTTAAAAATTTGTCAATGTAGTTCTTCTGGCCAAATATCCAAATAATATATTTATGAATGAATTGGCAAATCTTCAAAAGGTTTAGGCTATATTGACACAAAGAAAGATTTATCACTAAATTGGCAAATCGTCTAAAGGTTTAGGACTAAAACAATACAATTGTGCACAAAAATTGTACCAAACAATCTCTAAAGAAAATTAAATATGAAAATCTTGAAAAGGAGCCTCTTTCACAATAGGCTTTTTAAAGAATACTTGAAGTGAATACTTTGATTATAAATAGGGTTAATACTGCGAAAAATCTCAAACTAGTACACATGCGACAAATTTACCTCAAATAAAAAAAATCCCAAACTGGAACACCTGTGACAATTTTACCCTCCGTTAGTGTACGTTAAATTTTACCGTCAAATTTTTAAATTGGATGACATATAGTAGTTGATGGCCATACAAGTTTGGGGTTTTACCATCCATTTGTTACAAATGTACCAGTTTATGATTTTTCGTGATATTAATCTAATTTAATAGATGGTAAATTTGTCATAAATATATCAGTTTGTGGTTTTTTATAGTCAAAAAATTATTTTAGGGAAAATTTGTCACAGATGTACTAGTTTTGGGATTTTTTATGATAAAAAATTAGTTTTAAGTAAATTTGTCACAAGTGTACCATTTTGTGGTTTTTCGTAGTATTAATCTTAGGCTGCGTTTGATCGCCCAGATTTGGATTAGGATAGAATATGATAAGTTGGGATAAGAAATCCTTCAAATATCCTTCGGATCGTAAAAAATCATTTGCTCATACAGCTAATACTTTCCAAATCTATGATAGCATCCTCCTAACGTAATCTCGCACGGCCGAGACCAGCACCATTTTGAGCGATTACTGTTTTCGCCAGAGATCCTCCTCCTTCTCCTTTGAAATCTTCCGATTGTTAGCATAGAGTCTTAGATCTGAGTAGATGATGTTATCGAATGTAGAAGCATCATGGCAAAATCAGGTGACCACCGTTCAGGACCATCATACGTTGAAGCATCACGCTGGTTCGGTTCAACAGTCATCAAAAGACAATTGGCTGGATGGCAATGACGATTAGCGTTGGTCGGAGACGATGACGATTGCACGGTGGTCGAGAGTGATAGGCTGTTGTGGTGGCTATTCATCAGACTCCATCTCCATTGTTGGAAGGAAATTGTTATGTTTTTTTTTCTTACTTTTTTATCCAACCCGGGTCTATCCCACCCCTTAGCCCGGATTTCTTATTTGACATTTTATTCGGGTATATTCGAGTTTATCCGATCTAGAAGGCGTTGCCAGACATTGCAAATGATATCTTGTTATCTTATCCGGACTACCAAACGTAGCTTTAATGATATACAATATGATATTATACCAATTATCGAGCAAGAGGGCGAACGTTGTCATATACATATATTTTATATCAACATCATTAGTTAGAAAAGATTTTTATTTAAAACTACGCTTTTCTTTGTCGAAAAGAAACTCTTGTTTCGTAGGAAAGTAACAGGCTCTCAATCCCATGTTTAGCTGTTAACTACAATCAATCATGGGATGATTGTGTCTGAATCGAGTTAATCCCACGCACTTGCAAGTAAGGGACAAAAAGTTGAAATCTTGGACACCCCCCATTTTCATATGGAGTCCCCTCCTCCTCCTCCTCCTCCTCCTCCGCCGCCGCCGCCGCCGCCGCCGCCACCGCCACCGCCGCCGCCATTCGACGCGCCTTCTCCGGCGGCATCGCACGCAGGTCGCTACAAGCCCATTTGGCGCCTCCTCTTGATTTCAAACCTCGCCCTCGGCGGTCAGTTCGCTTCTCTGTTTCCTCTCTCTGTCTACGCTGGCTAATCCCGCGTTCTTGTTTGGGGTCTCTGATTGCATTTGACTTGTTGGGGTCACATTAACTTCCGGTTCCTCGTATTAGAAAGTGTTGCCCATGTCGAAGTTTCGATCTTTTCGCACGTTGCGCGCGGAAAAGGCGGTTCTTGATCGTGGGCCTGGAGTTTCGTGCATTACCTGTTTGATGAAATGCTTGTGTGATGGGTTTAGCTGAGCTGATCCTTTTGTTTGTTAAATGTGTGCTTATTGGAAGCTGCGTTTGCCGCACGAAAAGTCCCTGTGGACAATCAATTTAGGTTTTTCATTTCCTATAGTGTAGGTTTTTTGGGCTGTTGCATCAGCACTAGCAACGGGCGTGTTCTAGAACTCGTCGCGAGAAGACCTTCCTCTTTTCTTATTCTTCTGCAGTCCTGGTTTTATACTTATAGTTATTGGACCCTTACTATAGATTTTTCTTACCTAGCAAAGTAGCCAACTAGTGAAACTTTGTCCTTACTCCGGGTTTATCAAAGGGTGTAGAATTGCTGCCTAAGAACTACTTTGAGTGCCCAAAAACAACAAAGAGGCCGATTTTGAGAACAATTTGTTTCGCCTTGAGGGGTGGTTATTGCTACTACTTAGGTTTCTGATTTTGGCTTTCGTATCACGGATCTTGGCCGTGCTTTATTTGAACTTACCTAACTTACCTCATAATGTATTTACACCATTAATTTCACCTACTAAGTTCAACACTAAGGAACGAGGATCCCTCATTTCACCAACCGCTTCTCAATGTCCTCTCCTTCTCGTATAAATACCTTAACCCTTCCACCCATTGAGAGTAACTAGGGAAGTCAGTCTAAGAACTCCAGAGATGAGCTGGTGAGGTATCTTGAAGGGATTCAGCTTTGAGGGTGTCTTTCTATGTGGGGGTAATCTTGTATAAAGTTTCTTGACTGTTGTATGAATTTCTCTATCAATGAAAGTTTCATCGCATATTAGTGTCTGCTCCTTCTAATTTAATAATTTTCACAATATTCACATGTTATGCCAGTAGCTTAAATGCAAAAAAGCGCCTTTGTTCATTGCAAAATGGCAATTTACTCTGCTCTTATCTTGGAGTCATCATTGCCATTCTTGATAAATAGGGACCGAGTTTTAGGAGGACTCTGATCATTTCATTTCTGAAATTTTGGGATGAGAAATGTGTAAGGGGATTTTCTTGGGTATAATGGAAAATGCTATTTAAACAATGCATATGTGCTCATGTTTTGCTGTCACAGCCTTGATAACGAGGCACTTCAGAAGGTTGCAAGGTAAATGGAAAGAAGCATTACTGCTTCATGGCTCCTACAGTCTAGTTATTTAGGTGCTTTCGTGAATGATGAGGAGATCATTAGAGCTGTCGTAAAAGGCCTGGGGAGATTGTTGGTTATTTTACAGCTATCTTTCTCTTCGTGATACTTACTTCATCTCATTTAGTATTTAACAGATATAGATATAAAGTGTCTTCCTGGTGTCAGCTGATTTTAAGTTTGTAGATCAAAACACCAAGAATGATGACCTCTTCTCATTGAGAAATTATCCAGATGAATCGGCTAATGTTTAGTCTGGCTCGACAGGGGACCCCAATGATGATTCTAATTATGGAAATATGCAGTCATCTTATCAGTGTATTGCTATGGAGTAAACTACAGTCTTTGGAAAGACAAATTTCAATTTTTTGACTTGTAGTCCCTCCAGGGAGTTGATTGATAAACCTGAATCTTAGATGAGGGGTGTTCCGTGAATGAAATTGTCTGATTCTACCATCTTCGCCTTTTACACGGAGGTTTGTAACCTATGTAGCTTGAAAGTGATATATTCCTCATTGTTGTGGACTGCATTTCTGAGATTTTGCTTCCCTATATGTTGAATAATCGGAGTAGACGCTGCATACACATGTAGAGACGAAGCACAGCTATAGATTGTGAAGTTCTCGACTTTGAACATTGCAGCTTATATCTTCTCACAAGCCGGGAGAAGGAACAAGATTAAAACTGCTGACCATGTGGTAGAAGAGAGCAAAGCGGCAAAAGAAGTTTCTGCTTCTCCACCAATAAATATGGATACTTATGCAGAGGAATCCCTTCTTCAGTCCTTGGCCACGGAGCCTGTGAAAATTCATCTGCCCATTCCTGAAGAAGAAAAACGGGAGCTATTCAAATGGATTCTAGAAGAGAAAAGGAAAGTGAAACCCAAGAACCATGAAGAGAAAAGGCAAATTGATGAGGAAAAGGCCATCCTTAAACAGTTCATCCGTGCAGAATCTATCCCGGATTTATAGCTAATTGTTCCAATTCCTCCTCAGTGGATTGTTAGTTAACATTTTGACTTACAAGAGCTGCTTTCAGGATATGCACATTTTTGTAGATCAATAACTGTTGAATTTCTATTGGTTGGCTGAGGCTTTTCTGCTGTGCTTGAGCTGCATGAGCTGCACTTACTTACCCTGAATGAGCGGGTTTTGCAGCTGTAGCTGGAAAAAGTTATCATTCTTGCCAGCTCTGGGAGAGGCAGACATCACATTATTCGGTGGTTTCTCGGCATGCAAGATGCAAACTACTCAAGCCTTCAATATCGGCGTCTTTGGTCATGCGTGGGCTGTACACAGTGCATGGGAGCTGATATAGAGTCACCAGAACCTCCTCAAGAGAAACCTTACAACTATTAGAGCATTATTTCTTTGACCACTAATCAACTCTTACATATGAGCGTTGCTAGTAAGGTTGAAATTTTATCTCCTTACAATTGTTACAGTGTCGTTGTACGGTGTTACTACGCTCCCTTTCAGGAGCTACTTCAGGCAGGACATATCAGAAATTTTCTCTCGACTCTTGTCGCTGTTGGTAATGAGAATTTGTGTTTTAATTTTCCAAATTTTACATAAATACAAATGAAAATCACTAAGCTTTAATGACTGGAATAAAGCGCAGTCATTGCGTCAATTTCAGTTGAAGTGCATTTTTGGGTAATGTTGAAGTCGGATTTCCAACCCCAACATTTTAAATCTTGCAGATTGAAGAAGATCAAGTTAAACAGTAACCTTTTTCCTCTTTCATATGAAATGAAAATACGGGATCGACGAATTGAGTTTTCCTCTAAAATCCGGATCCAATCATACAGAAGTAGTCTACAGCCGCAATTTGGATAATGTGCCCGTTTGGTTCGGCTTTTCAAATGCTATTTGGTGAACGCAAATACCTTTAGGTGAAAATCACTTGGGAAAATGCAAGTGGTGTTTGGTAAAAATCATATGAAAACCACTTGGGAAAATGTAATTGTGTTTGGTAAATTCCTTTTACAAATGGGCTTTGGGAGGTTTTTTTTTTTTTTTAAAGTACCCTTCGACGGCGAGCCATCCAATCATACAGAAGTAGTCTACAGCCACAACCCTGCTGCCGCCACCCTACGCCAACCAGCGCTTTGCTGAAGATTTTTTTTTTTTTTCAAAACACAATTAGCATTCCAAATGTCAGCCTTTCTATTTCATCTGATTCGAAAAGTAACCAAATGCCAATATGTGGTTGACCATCATCGGCGGTTCCCCGCAGGTAGAACTATATATCATGTACAAATGACGTAAAGTTAGTGCTCAGATTAGAACAGAACAGCGGAAGTTCTTGAAACCAAATGACCCAAACTGTAGTAACTGCCATTTGGAGAGAACGCTCATGGTCAAGCTAAAAATTCAAGAAATGACCGAGTGAGACAAATGTGAGATCTTGCATTTCTAGATTTTGAGGTGGATAACCTGCAATTTTATAATTGTGGGACCCTTCAATGCAACCTTACCTCAAGTCCAACCACATACACTCGTTCTCCTTCCGCTCTCTCTCTTTCTCTCCACCCCTCCAGGCAGGCAGGTTCAGTTGCAAAACAGAGTAGACTCCCTATTTTCGTAACTCTTCACCTTTTGCACTTGAAAGTTTTCTTGAGAACTGCGTTTTTTTCAATGCCGGGAACAATTCAAATTTCAGGTACTATTGCACCAATTGATCTTCATTACTTTATGGTACTCCATTCAGTTTCATGCTAATATAGAAGCCGGTCTTTTTGAGTTCTGCTCCAGTTCTGGATATTGTTAATCTTCCCTCTCCATCACCTCCCTCTCCCATGTCCATCCAAGGTTAGTATTTTCTTTTCCTTGCTTTTTGCTCGTTCACTGTCCTCATGAAGTATCAAAATTGAAGTGTTTGGATGCTGAAGTTCTTGATTTAAGGTTTTTCTTGGGCGGTGCAGTAACAATGGGGAAAAGGGAGTATCAGATTGGAGATGATGGTGATTTCTCAATGTAAAGCTACTTGTAATTAATTCAAATCTTTTGTCCCTTTGTCGGGTTTTTGAGTTTGCGACATTAGACGTTTTGATTAGGCATTCCTCGTGGTTTTGAGTTGGTGCAGTCCATTAACTACCCTCCGTGAGAATTTGGTTGTGAAACTACTGGACAAGGATGGGAACGAGGTGTCTCGAACAGGTACGGTGGGTATTTCTAGATTTAAAAGAATACGAACTTCTGATTTCCTGGTGGAGTAAGAATAACGGGATTTAATTATTCTGTTTGGAGGAAGGTGTTGAGACCAGATTGGTTGTTGAGAAAGGCATTTGGGATGATTTCTTCCCTTTTGAAGGCTGCGGGGAAGTGCATTTGAAGATCCAGTTCACCCTCAGCGAGGAAGAGCAGAATCGAATACGAGTGATGGTAATCTTCACTTCATCTCTCTAGGCTTGCAATGTTTATAATTCAGGACTAAACTCTTTTCTTCTCTCCCCTCATTTGTCGGTTTTAGTTTTAAAGGGGGACAAGAACACTATAAGTGCCAAAATTTATGTACAACGCTTAGTTTAGTGTCAAAAGTTTCAGCCGGATCACTTGAGTGCCAAACTTTTTGAAAAACGATCACTTAAGTACTAACTCCGGTCAGTTTGGCCGGAAATCCGACATGCCATTTTTTTATTAATTTTTGAAGCCGATGTGGTTCGTCGGAGGTTTAGTCAGTATGTGCACTTCAAAACGACGTAGTTTAGCTTATTCACCCTATTTTGGTTTAATTTTATTTTTTTCTTTTTTCCTTTCCTTTCTTTTTTTTTTCCTCTTCTTTATTTTTTCCTTTTTTTCCTTTTTTGATCTTCTCTTTGTTTTCCCGGTGGCCGCCCCGGCCACCAGCGAAGCCCGGGAAGGGCTGGGCGAGGGTCGTCGTAGCCCGATCTGGCGAGGCGACCGTCGCCCTCAAAAGCCATAGGCAAGGGTTGGCCTCACATGGGTGATGGGTGGCCGGCGAGACACGTCGCCCAGGCGAGGTCGGCCCTTGCCTGTGGCTTTTGAGGGTGGCCTCGCCCAGGGCAACGGTTGCCTTGCCTTCCCCCGGGCGACGCCCAGCGAGGCCGCCATGGCCTGGGCGAGGGGCAAGCGACGCTTGGCGAGGCCACTGTGCCCTGGGCAAGGGCCGGCCTCGCCGGAGCTCGCCCACCCTCGCCTAGGCGAGGGTCGGCCGGGCCTCGCCTGTGGCGAGCAGCGGCGGCCTCATCCGGGCGAGGCCAGGCTGCCGGCCATTGCCAGTGTCCGTGTCCGGTCTACGGTTAAAGGTAGAAGAAGAAGAAAAGAAGGAAAAAAAGAAAAAAATCAGAAAAAATATTTAAAAAATCGAAATATACACATGAAAATGCCACATAGACTGATTAAAAAAAAAATCCAACTCAGATTAAAATTTTAATTACAAAAGTCACGTATTAATTTGGCCGGAATTTCTTACCGTTGGCACTTAAGTAATCGTTTTTTCTCTGATTTAGTACTTAAGTGATCTAGCGAAAATTTTTGGCACTAAAATGAGTGCCGTAGACAAGTTTTGGCACTTCTAGTGTTCTTCTCCCTTTTAAAAGGTGACGGATTTGACTCAATACACTGGAATCGATCAGTTTACTTGCCAAAAAGTAATGGCATCATCTCTATCGCAGCATTTACTCAATCGTCTATTGTTCTTTGATACGTGCGCTTAATATTCCCTTTTAGAGACTATCTGCCCTAAAGAAGAAGCATGGTGAACTTCTCAACCCCACTGCTAAAGTTGCTGAGAGTGCTTCAGCTGTTCGGAGAAAAGTTTCCACTGAAGGGAATGTAGAAACTTCAGGTTTGCTCTTAATTTTTTTTATGAAACAGCAGATAAGAACAGAAACCTTGAAGTGATTTTTAGCATTTAGAACATGTTTATCTGATGTTCACATGTCTCTCTTCAAAGTATCACTTGGACACCCTCAAGTTGGACCCGAGAAGATCAAAGCAGAAATGGCACAAGGCGCTTCAGTGTCAGATTCTTTTGAAGTAGCTGATGCAAAATCTGGAATTCATAAACTGACTCAGCCTAGTGAGAAGCAAATAATCCCAGTTAAGGATCATACACAGTGTAAGCTTTTTTTCTGTTGTTCTGGACAAGATGAAGAGCAGTTCAAGTATCAATTCTTTCTAATGGTTTCTATGACTGTTCGTGAAGCATACAGATAGAAGTGAAGATACTTCACCAAGAAATCCATCTCAGAGAATTGATTCAAGCCCAACCAGAGTTAGTTCGAAGAAAATTTTCAAAAAGATTGAGAACCAGTCGCCAAATAATGCTGTTCTTGCAACAGCTTCTAAAGGAGAAGAGGATTCTTTGTTTCCTCATGCAACGTCAACCTCCTCCGCTGTGAAAACCTCTTCGGTCTGTCCTGGACTTGGGGAAGGCATCGCTCACAATACTGAGGCACAAGATCCTCTCGAGACTACTCCAAGCAATGTAAGGAAATTGATAAGTGTGTTTGAAAGTAGTCTAGCTCAGGTATATCTAGCATGCCGCCTCCAAAATTTATTTTAGTGCGTTGCTGTGAGCTTATTACGTTTTATGTTCATGATATGTTACCCTCAATCACAATTATCAGGATATGCAACCTCGTACAAAAGCACCACCGGCTAAAACAGAACCAAGCATGTCTGGAACGGAAAATATTGATAATCATCAATTTAAAAGAACTAAGATAGAGAATAGTAAAGGAGCTGAGCTGATTCCACAGAAGGTCCATAGTCCTTTTCTTAAGGAAGAGTCGCAACAAGCTGCATCACCAAGTGAAACAGGAATTGGTCCAACTAGACCACTGCGCGGTACTAAATCTTCTCATGACACTGGGCACTCGAATTTAAAAGCGACGGAGAATCAACCAGATAGTTCACATGATTGGTCTTCCGAGCAACATGATTCTAGTGGCAATATGGTTGGAATGAGTGGAAAAGCAATAGATTCTGTAGATTCACCAAAAATCAACTTTCGAAGAGCTTCGAATGATAAAGTGAAGTCAATGAGTTGCTGCCAAAGGGAACATGATGTATTTGAGAGGTCAGATGCGTGGATATTTCCCGACGAATCCAGAAACCTTTGTATTACTACGGGAGGGAAACTGGCGATGCATCTGATGGGATGCTGCAGTATTGAAACGAGTAGATGGAGGGGGAAGAGTAGGATTTCAATCCCCGAAAATGGTGCAGAGGTATACTTACGACTCTTAGCTTCCAGTCTTTTGGTCCATAAATTGGCTGTAATCATCTATACTCTTAGGTTCAAACCTGTTAGAGCAGGACAACATTGTGAAGAGTTGAAAGAACAAAATTTGATTGTGGGTGTGTGCGTACGGGGTTGCATATCTTAGAGACAGAAAAACTAAAGTATGTCCAACTTCCCAATCTAAGACTTTACTCTTACCCTGCACTTTTAAGATCATAGAGCCTGAGGGAACTTTTTATTTAAATATGGAATTTGAAGGACGTGTTGGTATAGTTATTACGTTGTGGTAAATTCTTCGACAGTTCTTTTTTATTATGTCTGGCTGTTAGCAACAAGGTGTGCCTTTCATCTTTTCTTAATGTTAAGTTTGGATTGAAATCAATGTTTTACTTCATTAGTAGGGTATGAAAGCAGTTGGAGATTTTCATATATTGGGGCTTCTCTGACTAATTTAACATTATGCTTGGTTGGCCTATATTATAAGCATTGCTAATCTCATCTTTGTTGAACGAGACTAATTTAGCAAGTACGCATCGGCATTAGAAGCATTCATGACTGTGATTGACAGACTACATTATTGAATATAAGATCTTAAAGAGCTGTTTTTGACGATCCTTCATACCTGCGTAAATTAGCGCATGGATTTGGAGCCTTGTGAATTTGTCTTGTTAGTGATTTTCAGCATATGGAGATGAGAAGAAATGAAAATGAGGTGAAGAAAGACCAGAAGAAATCTTACGGGAAGATTAGACCAAAAACAGACAGTTCAACTGACGTCGATCCTTCAGGAGGACCGTTCGGACAGGTGGAAATTCGCAGAATTTTTCTATGTTAATTTGAATATTCATAAGAAAAGGCTAATTTGGATCATTAGTTCTCGGTGAGATCTTCATTGTTATGTTTCATACATGGCAAATAATGTTGAGAAATCCGCAGATATGGTTGCGACTGATCGGTGGTCAGTCGCATGTGTTATTGCTCAGTGACTTGCGAATTAACTGGAATCAATCATCAGTACATTATAATCAGCGGAAAAACACAACTCGAACTGAAAGAACGAAAATCCCGTCAATTGTTAAATGTTTCTCCCTCCTTGCTAGGTGATGAAAGTTGCAATTATGGTAGGATTTGGGGCTCTTGTTCTGCTCACCAGGCAAAGAAAAGACAGGTACTTGTTGTACTTCTCCTTAGCCCGGCTCATTTTATCCTTGACAGTTTGTCCTGAAAAATCTCATCCGCGATCATGACAATTGACTGCAACCCGTGAAAACATTTCATAATTGCACTAGTCAGTAGTCACTTAAATATATGATAGTTTTATCAGCCTGCTTAGTTGATCTCGATGCTGACGTCGGCCAATATCGCTGCATTGCAGATAACATTGCATCGTGGTGAAGTAGCCAGCGGACGAAATTTCACATGATCGAGCCACAATAGTGTCTGGTTAAGGATTCACATCTGCTTGTTCATATTCTTTAGTATCGGCCAAAGATATCAGCACCCTCTTTCTTTTTGCCTGATTTACACGGGTAAAAGATCTTTATGTAAGCCCCGTTGAGCTGTAACTGTACATTCCTTGAAGCGACTCGATGATCTTGAATGCGGATCATCTTCTTCTCGAGCCCGTTCTTTCTTCACCATCTTCACCAATGCTGATGATCATTAGTTCTGTTAGACAATCACCTTGCAGTTCAAATGTCCCCCGTAAGAAAGAAGTAAGATTTCTCACGGTATATCATAAAACTGAAATTTAAATCTAAATTTCTCCTCTGACTTTTGTGCTAAAACGGTCCAATGAATGTGATATAGATAATCAATAGCAATCTTTCGACAATCATTAAGGTTAAACATGATTAGTGATATCAATTAGATCGCACAATATTTTGCTCGAATTGTGAAATTTAGTGCAAGAACAATTATTGAGGGTTACCGCCTACTATTTACTCAACGGGATGAGAGGAGAGTCCTATCGTGACCTGATAAATCCGGGGCTAAGAGGTTAAGAAGACGCCTCGAAGTTATTAGAAAAAGCTGTGTTTATAATCAACATATTAGACTTATTTATCATCTTGACAACATGCAATGTTGTAGCGGGTCAATAGCTATCTTGCCAATACTTTCTTTGCACTTTTCTCACTTTCCGAGTTCGACAATCAAAATTTTATTTAAACTTTAACACCTCAAAAATTTACATCTAATATAACTTAACAACATTTAAATTCACCTTAATCATCTCGATAATCTAAAAAAAGGGAAAAAAAGCTTTAAAATATGTATTTTTTCTTTTCACAGAAACTTCATATATACCTCAGCCGAATGCCTATAACCTCCCTCCCCCTCCCAAAAAAAAGGTCAGTGTGCAAAAGCAGATTTACATTTATTATGGGTAATCTGTTCCCCGTCAGTCCGGTTCGATCCAATGGAACTGGTCATTTATTTAACATGAAGATGAAATTTAAAAAGAAAAAGGGCGAGGGATTTTGGCTTCTCTCCGGCAAAAAGAAAGAGGTTAAATAAGAGAAATCTTCCATGGCAACTTTCGGCTAGCATGATCGGAGGAATTAATTCCTCCGGACCACGTAAAAAGGGGTGACAAATGTGGCAATTATCAAAGAGGGAAGCAAAGGAGATAGTCTCCATTTTATCTTGGCAACAAATTGGCAAGGGAATCTGGCCGTGAGGAAAAGAGCATATAGAGAGGGATATTCTCTTTGGGAGATAATGTGAAATGTTGGTCAACAGGTGAGGAATTAAAAGAAAATATGAATAATAAGAAAGAGGGTAAGAGATTTAAGCGCCAATGAGAGCGAAACAAATCAATGGAAATAATCATGCCATTCTCTTCTCTTGATTTTTCGAAGAAATAAAATAACATATATATATATATATATATATATATATATATATATATATAATTGGTTTGATCCAATTCTCCCTTGTAATCGAGAATCAGACCATCTGGATACCGATTTCACTTTTAGGAACTGAGACTGAATCAGCACTCTTAGGAACCGGACTCAACCGGCCAGCTCGGGTCAGTCCGGGCGATTTTCGGTCCGATCGGTCCGTCTTGCTCATTCCTACCATTTATAATGATAATTCACAACGGGGCCACTTTGCAGATCCGTGAATTAAATGGGGCGAAACTCTAAAAACAAGGAATAGCTGTTTGGCCTTGAAGGCAAAGCGGTTCAGGCTTCAGCGGTTGATGAAGCATAAGAGAGAGAGAGAGAGAGAGAGAGAGAGCACTTGCTTAAACCCTAGCAATAGACATCCCAAAACCCTCACTGTTCAACATATACGTTGGTTTTCACTGCGCTTCTCTGCACGCATACCGTCGAGCGACCCACAAACAAAACATGGTTCGAAGCATAAAGAACCCCAAGAAAGCCAAAAGAAAGAACAAGGTCCGAGCTTTTGCTCTCTGAATTTGCAAGGATCGTTTCGATCTGACATCCATGACGAATTAGAGAATTCGCGCTTACCCTTTAAGAGAAAAGGGTGTTTCGTGGATTACGGTTTCTAAAAGGCTGCTCTTTTGGTGGTTTTTGGGGTGCAGGGATCAAAGAAGGGAGATGGGTCGTCTTCATCTTCCTCAATTCCTTCAATGCCTGCAAAGGTGTGGCAGCCAGGCGTGGACAAGTTGGAGGAAGGAGAGGAGCTTCAGTGTGACCCTTCTGCTTACAATTCCCTTCACGCCTTCCACATTGGCTGGCCTTGCCTCAGGTGCTTTGGATTGTGATTTTGTCCCTGTTTGCTTGCCTAGGAAATGCTGGGAAAGAGAGAGAGAGTCCTGAGAATTGATTCTCGAATGTTTCTTTTATTTAAATGGAAATTCTCGGATGATTGTATTTGCTTCTGCTACTTAGTCTTGTTTGTTGCTTGCATTTGCAGTTTCGATATTGTCCGCGATACACTGGGTTTGGTTCGGACTGAATTTCCCCATCAAGTTTACTTTGTTGCTGGGACTCAGGTGAGCAGCTTTGCTGATTCAGTTTTGGTTGATGTGTATGGATGCCAGATATTGTCTCTGGAAAGGTCCGAGAACTTTTTATGCTGTCTTTCTGGGCATTGCGTTTTTTACTGCTTGGAGCTTTTGTTTGTCCCCTAGAAATATCATTATTAGGAGTGGTATCATCCTTCATTAGTCATTAATGGGTAGGGTAAAAATTTGCTTCATGAAGCTCTTGGCCTATTAGAGAGGAGTATTATCTATTTGTGTCAGTCACTGCATTATCTATTTTTATCACTGGCTATGTAGTTTCCATCTTTACGGTGCTACTGTTGTTTACAGGCGGAGAAGGCTTCTTGGAACTCAATTGGGATATTCAAAGTAAGCAACATTGCTGGTAAAAGGCGTGAACTAGTGCCGTCCAAATCTATCGATGATGCTGATGAGGAGAGTGACAGCAGTGATAGTGACGAAGATAGCGATGATGAAGCAGGTGGATCTGGGACGCCAGTTTTGCAGGCAATCTCTTGTTCCCTTATGGCATTTGCCTGAGCCTTATGAAAGCTTATGAAATATGGTGTGATTTTGCATGGTGATTTTGACTCTTAATCTTTGGTTTTATTGGCAGCTAAGAAAAGTGGGCCATGAAGGATGTATTAATCGAATAAGAGCTATGAATCAAAATCCCCATATCTGTGCATCTTGGGCAGACTCTGGTCATGTGCAAGTGAGTTGGTTTTGCGCATTTGATTCTTTTTGGTTGTTGGCTTGATGCCACACTTGAGATACTTAATAGAAGAAGGCGGTTGTGCGATGGGTTTAAATGCTTCTCTTTGCTTATTTAGGTCATTTTTGCTTAACGACAAACCAATTGTAGCCTCGAACTTTTCTAGACAAAGAAGAAGCATTTTTTTTTGGCTTGTTCACGGATATTCTCATTTGTCACATCCAGGGTATCATTTGTAGCATGACCTGATCTGGCCATCATTCTTTATGTGCACTTGCCTACTTTGATCACCAGTTTCTTCTTACGTACAAGGAACGTAAACACCAGCTATCGCCAGCTAGTATTGGATAAGTTCTTCATTTCTTCCATTACATGCTGAGAGATCTCATAACTGTTGGGCCTTGGCATATCAATATTGTCGCTGTGTAAATGAAAGCATCGACATTGTTTTTACCACCTTCTCTACCCTGCCAGTGCCTATCTAAGCGATCATCTTTTGCATCCCCATGGAGCTTTCATTTTGCTTACAGTTTTAGAGTGCACCAATCCACATTGGCAATATCATAGTGAAGCCTATGATCATTTTTTAATCCTTAAATGCATCACATGTTATGGGGGAAGAGAAGAATGGCTATTTGGACTGCATTTTGTTGCTCTGCAAATTGCAAGTATTGCTTGTGGAACTTCCCTCGGGTATTCATGTACTGTTACTGGTGTAAGGCAATTGGGATCGTATGAACGGCATAATAAATGGTGATTAAGAGGGTTTTCTTATTAAAACTATTCTAAACAGTATAGAGAACTTTTTTAATGTTCTGGTTGTGGAATTTTTGTGTGTATGTTGTGTGGGTGGAGGTGGTGTTGGTTGATTTATTCTTGGACTATGAAATATTCAAGGATCCTTCAGTGACCTTGGTTATATTTATATAATTGTCTATGCTTGTGTTATTGCAGATATGGGACTTCAGTTCCCATTTGAATGCTTTGGCTGAATCAGAAACGGACGTCAACCAGGGAGCTTCCTCAGTTTTTAACCAGGCTCCTTTAATGAAGTTCGGTGGCCACAAAGATGAAGGTTACGCCATAGATTGGAGTCCTCTTGTACCTGGGAGGCTTGTGTCTGGTAGTGTCAACAGAAGTTCCAGTCAGATCTATTTTTTAATCTGTCCTCGATAGGTGTGATTGATTGTCTCTGCATTAATTGCACTTGGCAGGGGATTGCAGGAATTGCATCCATCTATGGGAACCGACATCTAGTTCAACATGGAATGTTGATTCCACTCCGTTTATTGGACATGCTGCAAGTGTTGAAGATCTGCAAGTACATCAATAAACACTTACTCCAGTTAAATATAGAATTATGAGCACCAGCTTTCATCCCGTTTAATATTAAGCAATTTCTTACTATGAATTCTGCAGTGGAGCCCCACAGAAGAAAATGTCTTCGCCTCTAGTTCAGTTGACGGAAGTATTGCGATATGGGATACCCGTTTAGGGAAGACACCAGCTGTTTCTTTTAAGGCGCACGATGCCGATGTTAATGTTATCTCATGGAGCAGGTTTGTTTACCCTTAGTATGTCCGATATGCACGCTCATTTATACCCCTGCATTGCTGATCTTATTGGTGACCCTGGAATGGTTTGAACCTGTTTAGGCTGGCTACCTGTATGCTGGCCTCTGGGTGTGATGACGGGACATTTTCAATTCATGATCTTAGATTACTCAAGGTATTTCTAATCTTTATTATTGACATAGGAAGTCATCAAGGAATGTTTTCGGAAAGAGGTGACATCTCGTGGAAACGCTTTAGAGCATGACTGCATGAGCCTCGATAAAAGCTTTACTTATTTTGATACAACTTGCCTTTTCAAGTGTTATCTTTCACAAAAAAAGTTTTTTCAATCCTTTTCTTTGTCTAGCTTTTTCTCTAGTAAGTAGCTCGTCTTCATCTGCTATGTGTTCTGTGTTCTGCAGAAGTTAATTCTGATCTATACGTGATAGTCCATTGGCAGCTTCCTGTCGAGTTAGTTTGGCAGCTAGCAACAGTTTCTCGTCTTTAGTTCTTTCTCATTAATTCGTCTTCTCTCTTTCATATCATCCAAGAAGAAATTTCCTGCCTTGGTATGCATCAAAGCTTCTTCACTCACATTTTATGGATACACATGCTTAATCTTGTGAATATGGTCTGTTCCTCATGAGGATGCTCTTTTTAGTCGCTGGACTTTTCGGTCGTATCTTTTCTTTACATTATTATATGACAAACCTAGGACTTTAAAGGGACCTGTTCAAGACGGCACCATAAATTTTCTTGCTAAAGTACTTGAAAACTTTTAGGTCCTTACTATGTTTGTTGTATCTTTTTTCTTTTGGCAGGAAGGTGATTCTGTGGTTGCTCATTTCCAGTATCATAAACACCCGGTCACCTCAATCGAATGGAGCCCACATGAAGCCTCCACATTGGCAGTATCATCGTCTGACTGCCAGCTCACGTAAGTTAACATGCATATTGGGGACTACATATGCAGCATAAAATGTCAAATATCCACAGACCAAAAAAAATGTCAATTATCCAATGTGATAAATGGTAAATGATTTGATGCTCTCACTGAATTCTCTCATTCTTGGGCTTTGACGAACAGAATATGGGATCTTTCCTTGGAAAAGGATGAGGAAGAGGAGGCAGAGTTTAAAGCCAAAACAAAAGAGCAAGTGAATGCCCCCGAGGATTTACCTCCACAGCTCCTCTTTGTTCACCAGGTACGATACATATTGCAGGCATGGGTATTAGGCATACTCTAGAAGCAGCCATTTTTCATTTCCTCGTGCTCAACCATCACTACTCTTTTAACAGGGACAAAAAGACTTGAAAGAACTGCATTGGCATGCTCAGATTCCGGGAATGATTGTATCTACTGCGGCGGACGGTTTTAACATCCTGATGCCCTCGAACATACAGAGCACTCTTCCTTCAGATGGTGCCTGAATTTTGACCAAGACCGAACAATACCCGCCGCACTTCCTCAAAGGACGCAGGCCTAAATGCTTTCCAACCGTGGAGTTGCAGTGCAACTTTCTGTGTACACTGTACAAGTCGTGCTCATAACCGCGAGTCGTGTCTGTTTTACATTTTTACAGTTCGTCTCTCTTGCTATGTTCATTAGCTTCGTTTTCCCGCTCTTGTGATGTTTTCCCGATGCGAGGGTTTCTGGGGGTTTTCAGTAGAATATTTGGTCTTGGCGGCCATCCTCAAATTTTGGAATGTTTGGTAACTTGAGATCTTTTGATCGTGAGCATCGGTATAAGTTAATGCACATATAGATACTTTTGGAGTCTGAACTTGTGAATTTCATCTGAAGCATCAGGTTCAATTTTCTGGTTTGCTTGGTTGGTTGTGCTTTTCTTTATTGTATTATGAAACATGCTTGTACTTGTAGGTGAGGAAATGAACTGGAATCTTAGAAAGAATGTCCAATCTGTAGTTGTCAGAAGACCTGGAAGTTGTTGGATGAACTATTAGCAATTAGGTTGTCATTATCATTTCAGTTCTTTCAACAACTTCCCAGAATTTTGACCTAAACTTTCTCTAAAGGTCTTCGAATACAAGGCCGAATATTATGAGAATGGACAAGTGTATTAAAAGTTTTAAAACTTGTCACGAAAATATAATTAAGTTATAAATTTTTCAGAAAGTATAATCAAGTCTTAAAACTTGTTATGAAAATACAATCGAGTTTTAAAACTTTCAAAAAGTGCAATTTAACTTCTTTTTTTGTTAGAAACGGAAGGCTTGATTGGATGAATTTAACAAGTTTTAGGATTTATATTGCATTTTCTAAAAGTTTTAGGAATTGATTATACTTTCTTGATAAATTTTATAACTTAAATGCACTTTCTTAAAAGTCTGAAGAGTCAATTGTACTTTCGTAATAAGTTTTAAAACTTAATTGCACTTTCTGAAAGTCTTAGGAGTTAATTGTACTTTCATTTCTAAAAGTCTTAAGAGGTAATTGTACTTTCGTGACAAGTTTTAGGACATTCTATCCATTTATACGTTTCAAGAAAAAAATACTTAAAAAATATATTGAAATACTTCTTGAAAATACGGTGCCCAAATACTGGCCAATCACAGCCAAAAACACACACGTGGCGGAGGAGCGGGAGCGCAACACCACTAACCACCATCACCACCACCACCACCCTTCTTCCTTGGTTGGGACTCAATCAAAGAAAAGTCCGACCACCCTGGTCTTCTCCGACGGCGACCTCTCACCCGTCGATCTCCCCCCCCCCCCCCCCAAAACCCACCTTCGTTTTCACTCCATTTCTTGACCTACCTGTCTCTCTCTCTCTCTCTCTCTTCCTATCTCGCTCGCTCCCTTCAAACCCAGATCGAGATCCCCTTCGTTTTCCCGATTCTTGAAAAAAATTCCTGCAATTCTTGGACCCGATTCTTGAAAATTTCCTGCGATTCTTGGACCCGATTCTTGAAAGTTTCTGCAAATTCTTGGACGAGTCGGAGGCTCTGAAGCTTCCTCCGCGGGAAAAAAGCTTCGATTTTGCGACATGGGTTCCGACAAGCAACCCCCGAGTCCCACCCAGGAAGAAGACCCTCCGAACCCCTCCACCGCTCTCCTCTCCTTCGACACTGACTCGGTCGACGAGTCCGAGTCGGCGAAAGCCAAGCTGTTGTCTGCTCAAAGACCCATGGCCACCGTCGTGTTCATCTCCCTCCTCCTCATCACTGGCATCGCTCTCGCCGCCGCCGCGGCCTTCGCCTTCCTCTTCTTCTCTAAACCACCTCTTCCGCCGCCTCCTTCCGCTCCCGCGACGTCGGCGGCGTCGGCGGCTGCTTTGGCGTCGAACGCGTCTGGTTCCGATTCCAATTCAGTTGAAACCGCGGCTCGCCCTCTCAAGAAGCTCCAGAAGCCGGTGGTTCTTCTGATCTCGTCCGACGGGTTCCGGTTCGGGTACCAATTCAAGACCTCGACCCCGAACATCGGCAGGCTGATCGCGAACGGGACCGAGGCCGAGGCGGGCCTGATTCCGGTATTCCCTACTCTCACTTTCCCTAATCATTACTCAATTGTCACTGGCCTGTACCCTGCTTATCATGGCATCATCAGTAACCACTTTGTGGATCCTCATACTGGAGACTCCTTCAATATGGGTAGTCATGATCCCAAGTGGTGGCTCGGCGAGCCCTTGTGGGAAACCGTGGCGAATCATGGGTTGAAGGCCGCCACTTACTTCTGGCCAGGGTCTGAGGTTAATAAGGGATCGTGGGCTTGCCCTGAGGGTTACTGCCGGTTTTACAATGGCTCAGTGCCGTTTGAGGAGCGGGTCGATACGGTTTTGAAGTACTTTGACATGCCCAGTAGCGAGATGCCTGTGTTCATGACTCTGTATTTCGAGGATCCTGATCATCAGGGTCATCAGGTCGGGCCTGATGATCCTCAGATCACCGAGGCAGTTGCTAGGATTGATAGGATGATTGGGAGATTGATCGAGGGTCTAGAGAACAGAGGGGTTTTCGAGGATGTTAATATAATCATGGTCGGTGATCATGGGATGGTTGGGACTTGCGATAAAAAGCTGATCTTCTTGGATGATTTGGCATCTTGGATTGAAATCCCAGCAAATTGGGTGCAATCTTACACTCCATTGCTGGCGATCCGTCCGCCCGCAGGTGTGTCACAGGCTGATGTCGTTGAGAAGATGAATGAGGGATTGAGATCGGGCAAAGTTGGGAATGGACAGTATTTGAAGGTGTATCTCAAGGAAGACTTGCCGAGTAGGCTTCACTATGTGGCGAGTGATCGGATTTCGCCCATAATAGGGTTGATTGCAGAGGGATTTAAGGTGGAACTGAAGAAAACAAAGCGCCAGGAATGTGGAGGAGCGCACGGCTATGACAACGATATCTTCTCCATGAGATCGATCTTTATTGGTCATGGTCCTGAGTTCGCTAGGGGGCGAAAAGTCCCTTCTTTTGAAAACGTTCAGATATACAACTTGGTCACTTCGATTTTGAAGATACAGGGTGCTCCAAATAATGGATCTGCTTCCTTTTCAGAATCTGTTCTTTTGTCTAGCCCATGATGTTTATCTCTACAGCAGCTTCAGATCAGCTTCGCCTCACCGGTTCTAGGACGTCACCGAAGCAAAGCGAGCATTGTAATATAATCCAAAGGACATGTATCTAGGAGTTCGCCTAGGTAATGGGCACGGATCTAGAAAGCAGGCGGTTCATTAGGAAGGTAAGGTTCTAGAATGCTTTGGATCCTTCATTGGTCAGTAATGTGGGATATATGTTTAGTAGTGGAATGCTTTTAATTTGCCTAAGTCATTTCCATTCATCATGAGCTCAATTTGTAAGAAAATAAATGATTTATGTGAGACCGATGAATATATGTCGCCAACGCATCATTCAGTGGCAGCGATTTCTTTGTCACGATTCTTGTGTTCAGGTTATGGTTTGTTTCAAGTACCCCGTCCTGGAACATAGATTTCGAGATAATAAATTTCAAGATTTCACGCATATACACGCCAAAAGCTTTTTGAGCGTTAGTTGGCTGAGCTAGACGGGGGGTTTCATGTGGGGTTGGGGTGGTGGCGGTGGGCTGGTGGCAGCAACTGTGGCTCGCTGGTGGTTGTATTGACAGGGGCGGGAGCAGAACTGGAGATGAAGACAGTGGTAATTAAATGGGGGCGGGGTGGTAGCGCTGCAGCGGCTGGTGAAGTGGTGGTGAAGGCGAAATTACAACTCAAATGTGCTCTTATTAGCTTGTGGAGCGCTTCCTGTTGCTTACAATACGTCTGCAGAATTTTTCTGATGAGAAAACCGTTTTGTGTAGAAGATCGATCCTTTGAGTTTCTTGCTTTGCATCACGTCTTTCCTGCTGTAAATTTTCAACAACGAGAAACTCCTCCTCGAGTAGGTAAATCTCGAATCCACGAAGCATCTCACGAACATCATGGATAATGCAAAGACTCGAGCCAAAGCCTAGGCGGGTGGCCTAGACATGAAATCGTTTGTTGAAGCCGTGTCGTGCGCCTGTTTCGCACACAAATCCATTCTCTTATACTTGAGAACAATAATCTATCTTTCTGTCGTTATGACTCACTTTGCATCGATTCTTTTTTGTTGTCGCCTTCTTTTTATAACCAATTGGATATGGCTCATAGACCCTGATTATCTCAGCTAAAGCGGAGCACATCCCCATTTCAGATCCCTGAGTACACCAAAAGCAAAGGAAAATCTGTCATACGACGCAGGTGCATGAACGAGATGTCTCTGTGAATCAGCACGAGATGTCTTCATGAGGGACCCAATAAGATAAAAGCAAGCGTGACAGACATCTTTCGTGTGCCCTGATGTCAACCTCTACAGACACGCGAACACAGTTATCAGCAAATTCTTATGCCAAAAACAAAGCGACTAAAACACTGAAATAGCTCCAAGATTGTTACTCTCATTTGTCAAAGCCATGGCCATTCTAGTGGGGGGGCAGTTCCATCTTTTCTTCTGGAGGTTAGATAAAATTAATAATGCAAATCAACATGTGGAAAAAGGAAAAGGGAAAAGAAGAGAAAAAAAACAGAGAAACATGTCCACCTTCATGGGGACAAAAGAAAAGCAAGATATGTACCCAGTTAACTAGTCTAAATTATTTTGAGCTGTTTCTTGTTTGCATTAATAATCAAACCACATTAAAATGCTCCAAAGTCACTTCACCTCATGTATTATTGATTTGGGTTCTACTTATAACTAATCATCGAAATAAATATATTTATGATACAGAAATTAATGATGGATTACCATAGAAAGCTAATTACACTACACTGAGTGCGCATGTTACCCATCCTAAGGTGGACGTGAAATAAATTCATTACGCTGACAATGGACCTAATATAAGTTTCTCTCTTAATATGTCTGATATATCCTTGAAATTCTTATTCGATGTGTAGCTAATGTCAAAAGAGGGGTGTCACTGCGACAAGAAAAAGATAGAAGTTGAGTGAAGGCAAATTTATTCCTTCAACATCAAATTAGGAGTGAGCAGTTTCAGGTTAGGTAGTTTTGAGACTCAAAATCTGAAACCTAGTGTGTTGGGGGCCGGTTTTTAGTTTTTGGAAACTGAAATCTATCCTGGAACTGACCCTGTTGGATCAGTACGGCTCTCGAGTCTACCCGGAAACCTGCCAACTCCTTTTTTTGTTTTTTTGTTTCCATTTTTTATAAGGACAAACTCTAGTAAAACATATCTTTATTTACAATCGAGATAAATATTAGTTACGTGATGAGTAAGATCCAAGGTTGGTAGATTCTATGTGGTTCCAGGCCCGATACCTATTTTTTTGGGCCGGTTCCGAGCCTTTAGAACCTGAAACATACCCTATACACCCCGAAATCGGACCAGAACCGGTCGGGTAAGGTTAATTTGATCCGGTTCGAAGGTCTATCCTGAACTTGTGCGCCTACCCTCGATCGATGCTCACCTCTACATCAAACCAGCTGAATCTCCCGAATTCGTGGCCAAAATTTTGTAAAACATCAAATTTAAACCCCCGATTATAAATCGCCCCCCATTTTCCACGCGCCCAAAACTACGTTTTCAGGACTCGAACATCAAAAGAACTACCCAACGCTTCCAGGACCGCACGTTAAAGAAGCAGAACATGTCGACGACGAACCCGATATAAAAATTAAAAACAGACGCTCATGAGACCGCCCTCTTTCTTGTTCCTCCTTTTCTGCCGGTACACGAACCGAAGACCGAACGCACCCACAAAGCTCACTCGGCAGATTCTTCTGCGAATTTTCCCGGAAAATCGAGACCCGGAACACCCACCACCTGAAATCACCATGAATTGTCCGTGCCTTTCCTGCCACGCCGCCGTTCCGTTCTAATCCCAACAACCCAGAAGTTGGGTTCTTCATCTTTTCACTTTTCTTTTCCGGCAGAAGTGGAATCTGACCTGTAGAATCTCTTTCGATTTCCGCCTCGCTGTCTCGCCTTTTGTGGGGTGGGTTTTTCTAATCTTTAAGATGGCGGATGTTCTGAGGTCGCCCTCCCTGTACAGTCACCGGCTCTCCAATCCGCTGTCGGCGTCTTTCCCAGCTTCTGTTAATCCTGTGGTCCCCAATTTGAAATCGTGTACGCGGGTTTTGTCAGTCGCAAGTTGGTCGATCGGCGGTGTTTCGCCACTTGCGTTCAGACCCAGAAAGCATTTTGCTTCTTTGAAGGTATAAAGGGTCTCTTGCCTTTTTTGCGTGTTGTTTCTCTTCAATTGCTTGCATGCTTTTGGCCTTTTTGTGTTGCTGTTGTATGTTATCGCCCACTCAATTTTTTGTTGAACTGTTAATGATTGGGCACTAGTATTGCGAGAATCAGTGGTCTTGTGGAGACGGTTTCGGATTCTTTTGGGTTGATTTGGAAGGGGGCCATTTGGTAATACTGTGGTCTCATTCTCCAATCTTGTCTGCAAGTGGTGCTTTTCGTGCAGTTTCAATTGAATATCCGGCTTTTCTTTTTTCAATTCACCGATGATAGTAATGGGTTGTCATTTGTAGTTGAAATTCAGATTCTAGATGAAAGAATATCGTTTGCAAAGTTGGAATCTGGCAATCTGAATACGTTAAACTGATACTCCCGGTGTCCAAGTAGGGAAATTACCCAGACCACTTTGGTATCATATCATGCATTGGATGTTAAAGTAGACTCCACATAGAAGTTTCTATTTTAGCATGAAATGCGACCCTTTTACCTAAGCATCTAGTATCTCAAAATGTCTCCTTTTCAATTAAACGATTGCAGTTGCCTCTACCCCTGTTGTGCCACGTCTAGGACAAGCAATGTTCCCTGTTCATGTTTTCATTTTACGCCAATCCATTCTCCAAAATACTCTGCTCTGGCCCCTGGCTAACTGAAGCTTCATTTAAAACCAGGATATATGCGCAATGGTTATCACTTATTGTTCTTGATGATGGAGCCTGATTTTGGTTCTGTCTGTAACAAAAGAATTTTGGACACAGGACTTGTGGAAAGAGAAACTTGTAAGACTGTAGCGTCATTTTTTTTCACAGCTTTCTCAATCATGTGTTTTGGGGCAACAATAGTAGGAGCTATACATAATCATACTTTTCCATCATGGAAATCTTTAATGTTTTTTGTTTGGGGGGTTGAGCAGGTGAAAGGATGTCTTTGTTGACTATCTTTGATGAGCTTTGGTTCTCATTATTCGATTGTTTATGCTACAGTATGTCCAACACTCAAAGTAGTACTTTTCATTTCTTAGTTTCTCTTCTCATTCTCTGTCCTATCGGTGGCTTCACTTCAGGTGCATGCCGCAATTACTGAAACTGATCAGCCAAAATGGTGGGAGAAGAATGCAGGACCAAATATGGTCGATATTCATTCTACACAAGAATTTCTGAGTGCTTTAAGTCAAGCAGGAGATAGATTAGTAATTGTTGAATTTTATGGAACTTGGTGTGCTTCTTGCCGAGCATTATTTCCAAAGGTAATTCTCAACTTTTCTGTCATTTTCCTTCTTTAATAATTCGTAAGTTATCTTGCAACAGCTGGCATATGAGGAATATTCTTTTTGCTTTATCCCACTTGGAAACATAGCATTGGAAGAGGAAGCTCTGATGGGTGATACATACATGTTGTATGCATATTTTGTGTGTGTGTGTGTGTGTGTGTGTGTGTGTGTGTGTGGGGGGAGGGGGGGTTTGTGTCTCAGACTGCGAACACTCTAAGGTAATCTTTTCCATTTGAGATTTATTCTGCCCTAACGTTTATTGGGGTGTTTGGTTGCATTTTTCACCATTCATGACCAGAGCACGTTGAATGAAAATGTAATGGCCTTCTGGATCTGCGCCTGTGGACAGACTTTTATTTCTACAAACATTTTCTGAATATTTGGGATCTTAAAAGTTTAAGGAACTTAATGTATCTAAGATTAAGAGGGCTTCTTGAAAACCAAGGGGACACTAGGTTTTGGGAAAGAAAATAAAGTGCAATTTTTTCCGTAAAGTGTGTTATTAAATTTGTCTCGACTGCCGTTGGCCTCAGGAATATCTATTGTTGCAATTGCTCTTGATCCATCAAGCATCATTGTGATATATTTATCTGATTGTCTATGTGTATCAGCTCTGCAAGACAGCTCAAGAACACCCTGAGATTTTGGTCTTGAAAGTCAATTTCGACGAGAATAAGCCAATGTGCAAGAGCATGAATGTTAAGGTGCTACCATATTTCCACTTCTATCGTGGTGCTGATGGCCAGGTGGAATCCTTTTCATGTTCCCTTGCTAAGGTAAGTTGAAGTGTATATATTTTATGTAGTGAATCTTGTAATAATTCAACACCACCTTTTTTTTTTTTTGGTATTTGTTGTGTTACAACTTTAAGGAAAAAAGCGGTGTAGTTATTGAAAGGTAGAAAAAGCTTAGATGGTAAATAAGCTCAATCAGAACCCTTGACCGGCTGATAATCTTTTAGGGATTAGATTTTGCATTCCTCTGGGTATCCAAAGGGATGCCAAAAGATTCTTGCATAATTAGAGAAAATAGTTAACACTTAGGTTAAGTTGGGTATGCAAATGGTAGGATCAGTGATAATGTTCCTTCATTTCTTTAGACTTGCTTGAATAATGGTAAAATCGATAACTAATGCATGCTTGCAGTGGTTGCACAATAAGTAACCTGCAGCTCGTGCTTGTCCTGTTCGCATCTCATCGTTTCTTTGTGGGATAATGTGCAGTTTCAGAAGATAAAGGATGCGATTGAAAAGCACGGCACGGCTCGGTGCAGCGCTGGCCCGCCGAAGGGAGTGGGAGATCTCAATCTTGATGTGAAGTCTCTTCTGAAGGACAATCAAACAGGATCTACTTCGTTTTAGGACCTTCTTAAGGGTTATATAGCCATATTGGGCATTATCACTGTCCATATTGTACATAAAAGAATTACTCTCGATTAATGCTTTACACAATGTCTTTGCTCTTTGTAAGAGGACTTGATGGCAAATTCTGCGCATTGCATTTTGTCATTCAATATTCTCTATGATATATCTGTGTGTTATAGCAAAGAGCTAATAAAGAACGTGACTTATGAGAATTGCAGTAAATTGCAGTAACTTTACTGTTTGTTCTTTATGACCAGCTTTCAACTAAAGAATCCATTTGTTTTTTTTGGGTAAGGCATAAAGAATCCATTTGTTAAGCCTTCCATTTGTGAAGATTCTCCTGCCTTCCATCGTTTCATGTGGTATATATATAATTTGAGTGCTGATTAAATAGCCCATTATGTAATTACGGCGGTTAATATACAATTATCATGAAGAAATGAAATTCCGCGCCTCCTCTCAAAGAACCTAGTGAGTCGATACTGGTGACAACTCAAGTCGACCGTACAGATGACCACCTCCTAGGACGAGGAAACCAACCTTAAGCAAGTATATTTCGTGTGAGTGAAGCTCGAAAATGAGGTTTTTCACAAAATTCTATGAGTCGGTTGCTCAATTACGGGCATAATACAATGATCTTCAATAGATGAGGTAATTTAAAGTTGGTGTTCATTTCATTCCTATTAAGTTAGTAACTATCAAAATGTGTTAGTAAACATGATTGATTGGTAGAATTATAGAGTTCTTACGCATTTGATGGGTCGAGATTCGAATACGTGCCATGTGTTTTAAGTGTAGGCGCAATTATCTGCACGTTTTTACTAGTTAAACTTCAAATGAGAGAAGGAACTAACTGGTAGATATAACAATTCGGCAAAAAACCTAATCGATATCATAATCATAAAGCAGGAGCATGTGTACATACAAGTCACATTATCAGATTTAAGGGTATAGTTGACAAAGGAGAACTGAGTCCGTTTATTAATACACAACCCCATTCCTATTAAAGCATCTTCAATCTGTTCTAACATAGCAACAGCAGGTGTCACTTCCTATGCTTTAAACCAAAGTAATATGAGAATTCATATCTGTAAAATCAGCGGACTTGAGCGAGGACAGAAGTGTGGCATGGAAGGTGTAAGCACAGAACCCAGGCATTCGCCAACTTCTCTCACTTTTCCGACCGAATGGCCTCGCCTCTGTACACCCTCCAGGGTCCCTTATAGAACTTTGGCATCATGAGAGGAACCTCTTGCCCAGGATGATCTTCCCAGTACTTCTCCTGTTCAGCATCATAACACGTGCTTCAGTCAAAGCCTAAAGAAATCGAATACAGGAAAGTCTCGGGCGTGCGTAAAAAAAAGATGGAAAAAACGGCGACTTCTCTTTTCTAGTCTAGTTCCCTGCTCTCCAAAATCATGTCCATCAATGTCTATTTCAATTTGCACAGACTTTTGACGGAAACCATCCAAAGATCTTGCCTAATAGATAATCTCTTTAAAAGCTCCATAATCATGTTCAAGGTTGAAAGGATAGTATCAACTCTACTATTATAAGATAGGCAAGAACTTGTGAGGACTCAGAAGTAAACATAGACTCATTTTACAATTGCCACTGAATCAAGAAGCTAATGACAAATTTCCACCGCGGCTAATTATGGGCTGTTGGAGAAGCACCTTGTACAGTTGCTCGGTGATTGCTGCCCCAACGACGCCGGTATAAAAAGCAGCGACGTAGATGGTGACCAGAGGCGTGAAAGATTTAGGCCGTCGATACGGATCGACCATGGTCCACAGGATGTTCTTCTCCCACTTGGTGTACAAGTAATCGGCATACTTCCTCCATAGATAACTCGTCATTCTCGCCGCCCTCTCACGTTAGTCCTCACCGAGCTGGAGAGCAGAACAGCAATTGAAGTTGAGCACAGCGAGAAGAAGCACACATCAGTCTCCACACACTTTTTTCTAAACCATAAACACAGCCAATACAGAATCACCGCCTAAAGGGTCATTTCGTCGAACACCTGATATGCATCTTCATCGAAACCCATCTCGTATCATCGCTATCGTCGACCAACAACGCGGGCATGCACAGATTGGACAAACGAATCGATTAAATGGGCAAACTTGCACGACCAGACCCAACTACCCAACACATTTCAGGCTTAAATGATCGAACTTTTTCCGATAATTTCCACAAGCATGCAATGGGCAAGACGAATTGTCCGCTTAAAAAACAAGATTAGTGGAAACCACGAAGAACAGAGGGCGACCCACAAACGATGAATCGAAAGCAAACGGAGAAAGAGAAGAGGGATGTACAGACGCTCGCCTGCAAGTTTGCGAAGAAGGAGCGGCGCTTCTTCCCGGGAACGAGGAGGAGGACGAGGAAGAGCGTGGACACAAGAAAAATAGGCGAAAAAAAAAAATGCGAATAAGATGTCCCTGAAATTAGAAAATTAAATGAGCTAACAAAAAAAAAATCCTTTTTAACCTTTTTCATCAAAATATAAAATGAATCTTTGATTACTTTTTTTTTTGTGGATTTTAATCACATGATTTATGAAATTATAAGAAAAAAGAAATCAAAAACCATGTTTACGATTGTATTACTGGTGTTTTGTTGTGCTATAAACTGAATTCAGTGTGTCATAATCCAAAAATCGTTTTTCGATGATATCATACTAATTAGAAAATTAAATATTTTAGTGCGGATAAATTAATTTGTCTGGTGAAAATAAATCTGATGCATTTGGCATGAAAAGGTGGATTGATAAAAAGAAATCTCTATCTCTGAACACAGCTGATTCGACGTAGAAAGATTTTAAGCGGAGGAATTTGAGATCGCCCATTAAAATCCCACCACTATGTTGCAAACTCCTCTAGGACAGGTCCACCAGCACAAGTCAAAATCTAGACTTAATCGGTTTACGGACCTGCAGGGTATTTTATGGGCCTCTAGGTAGCCGAGTTTTCACCCTAGATAAAAAGAAGAAGAAAATACAGAAAAGTCAGTAACTCTAACTATGAAAGGTAAAGCATAAGAGCGGTTTTGTCAATTAATATCTAAAAATTCTTGCATGCCATGATTAGTAGAAATGACAGGAGATGGTCATGCTATTAGCATTCTTCTATACTAGTTGGAGGGCCTCTTTTGAACATTTCCTAGTTCATGATTATTTAAAATAAGGACAGAATTAGTATTTTAGTATATAAAATGGATCTCTCTTTCTTGTACTCAACATAAGTTTAAGTTGTAGAAAAACTTATGACAAAAGGTTCAGGAATAAATTGACCAAATTCTTGACCCGAAAAAATTGGACAAATTAAAAGATTTAGAATTGAATCGGCACAAGTGCATTGGGTTTATGACTTTTTTGATAATTATTCCATAAATAGATGATAAAAAAAACAGAAAAAAAACTAAAAGGTGTAGATTGATATTAGAACCAAGACATGAAATAGTTGTTGTGTGCAGAAGAGACCATAAATTAGAGCTGGAATTAGAATTAAAATCCGAATTGAAATGGCAAAACTCTATTTAGTTTATTATTCACAACTAAAAAGGGTGGACCAAAACTCCCCAGGAATCTTGAACTTTTGTATTTAGGCTAAAGCTACAAAAGACAATGTTACTGTGATGGTATTAATCTCATGAATCATAAGACTGATAATGGATCGTCCCAGTAGCCTGAAAATGTGTAGAATACAATCAGTATTTCCTAAGACAAGGTATAAGCAGCCGGAGTAGGACCCCGGAACTGCGTATTCGAGGCGTCTCCACCGCCGGATCCGGTGGCTTGTGGATCGTCGTCCACCAGCGGATCATCTGTCTCCCTCAATGCTCCATGCACTACGACCACCACGACTCCGATAAACAGCGCCACAATTATGTTATCGGTCGCATGAGTGAAAGAAAGCGCGAGGACGGTGCCCAGGAACAACGTTGTCATCACCACCCGATCATCGATCTCTCGGCCGAACAAGGTCAATGGTTGATCTCTCAGGAAGTACAGGAACAGCCACGCGATCATCATCACCACGAACACGATCAGCGACACGGGGTGCCACAGCAGGCTCAGGAAGAGGATCGTCAGCACGATGATGGCGTAGTTCATACGGAAGATCGCGACATTCATTTGGATCCGCCCGACGGATGCGCCGAGGGCGTCTGGAGGGGCCATTGCGGAGAGCAGGAACATCTCCTTCCATGGTCGGCGTGTGGCGAGGCCGGACCTGATCCGCGCTTTGGCTCGGGAGATGAACTCTAGGTCGGACGACGGCGGGGGTGATAAAGGTGATGGTATGGTTCCATAAGTTGTCATTTGTTCTTGGGTCTGGGAGTGAAAGAAATGGGACAAAGAAGGGAGAGAGAGGAATAGAATAGAGGATTTTTTCCCTGTTTTTTAGGGAGGGAGCGAAAGGTGTGTAAAGTTGCAAAGGTTTTGCCAAAAATGTGCAAAACCACAGATTTAGCTGAAAATGTGCAAAGGTCTCGTACAAGAATTCTATTTGCCTATATATGGTCTTCCTACTAATGACATCAGCGAACGGGTCGAGTCTAGGTCACGGGAGTATTCGGTTCATTGTTCCGCCTTGAAAAGATCAAGGAAAAACCACAAAGATTTCCTGAGTGATAAATCACAAAGCATGTGCCAGTAAACTTCGGTACGTCGATTTGCAGCACGAATTTGCATCATTTTTATAGGCAGAACCATGGTAGAATTTAGACATGAAACATAAGCATGTGCCAGTAAACTAAGAGCTTCCACAATTGGCATGCCACTAGTTCTTGCTTTACATTATTCAGGACAAAATTCGGACTTGGTCGAAATCAGTCCTTTGCTTATTTTCTGCTCTGGCTTGTATACTCTAGATAGAAGAGGATAAAGAATATACAACACAATACTCCATAACTAGGCTGTCCTGAGAAACTGGGAATCTGAAAAAGTGGGAAATTGACAGAGTGGGAAAAGTGGAGAAATTAAAACAAAGAAAGAGAAATGAATCCGGGTGCCGTTGCAATCAGGCATAGATCAACTCCAACCCTGCTTATAGCGGCGGAAGAGCTCTTCGGTCTGCGCATTCCGGAGGGCGCAGCAGGCGATGAGGTAAACCCAGATGAGGATAACCACGGCCACGATCAGGATAACATTGGCCTTCCTCCATTCACTCCTCAGGTTGCCCAAGAGACCAGCCTTGCATGAATGGCAATTGTAACAGAGTTGGGTCTGGTCGTTGTTCCACAAGTAGCAATCTTGGTCTGCATTGGGGTTCACTGGGTTCAGCCACATTGTTGGGTTCATGTATGTGTAGCCACACACTGTTGGTGGCTTGCAACACCCAGACTGTGCCCAAAGAAAAAGGACAAGAAAGAAACAATGTCAATAGGAAGCAAGGAGGAGGGGACAAACTTAGGCATTAAAAATCTTATCTTGAAATTGTTCTTTTTCCTCCATATTTTGCACAAGTGGTCCCCCAAGATACTTTGTTCATGACTTGTGATTGTGAGGCAAAATGATTTCCATAATGTCAGACTCTCAGAGATTCTGATTGTTGTTATTCTTTGATTCACAGTAGAGAAGCTAAAGGGTTGCACAGTATGATAGGAGAAGAAAAGATGAAGGGGGTCACAAATCAAGTAAGCAATTATCTCCATTTTTTTTCGTGATTTGTATTAACTAGAATAAGAAGGGTAAAAATTTCACATGTAGTTGATAGAATCTATACTTTTGGTAGGGCCCCTTCTGACATCGCTAAGTACAGTCTGTTACCTAGAATTCACTGAATCACATGGTGCTATGTGGCTGTGGGCAACTAGAAGGCAGTGTCAGTGTCTCTTGTGTCTGGTGTCCTAAGAACTAAATGCCACGTGTACCCAGCTTTTTGTTTCCTTTTGTTTCTTTCTCTCATTTTCTTTCCTGGCCACTTCAGGGATAAGAATGAGCAAGAAACAAATCATCTCGGTGCTAGAAATTACAGCCACTCTAATGTCTAATCTTGAAACAATGTAGCTCCATAATTCTGATGAAATGCAGGAAAAACAGCAGATAAAATCATCTGCCATGACTTGCACTTCCAAATTTCAGCATTAAATCGAAGAGTGTTTCTCTATTCTAAGCCGAAACCCTCAAAATCAAGAATTCAAGGCAAAAAAAGCAGTTGCACCTCCATCAAAATCACCCAAAACAGAGCAAAAACAGAGCCTTTTACCTGAAGAGGGGAGATATGAGCAGCAAAGAACTGATCAGCAGTCACATACTCCTGATCCAACTTCACACAAACATCAGACTCAGCAATACACCTCCTGATCTTTCCCCAATTCCCAGAATTTGTCACGTGGTCCCTCAACCAAGAAGAGAACCCACCAAGCCTGTAGTCTTTATACCCTCTCCCAGGCACAGAGTAGCTCCCATCAGGCCTTGTCACCACAAAGGCAAACACGAGGAGTATGAGGATGAGGACTATGAGCAGTGCCATACAGAAGAGGTAGAAGACCAAGAACCCTTTCTTGTTCCAGAAAGCGCCAATGAAGCCACAGAGAGAGACTACCAAAAGCAGAATGCCCACGATGAGGACTGGCCATCTGAAGAAGTGGGTGCACTGGTTGTCTGCCTTTGAAGAAAGCCAGAAGCCTGCACCAATTATGGCAATTGAGCTGAGGAGGGCTACGAAGTTGAGTACCGCTGTGATTTTGTTGCTCACACCCATGATTTTGGTGCTGAGAGAACTGGGAATTTTGTGAAGGAGAGAGTGGGATTTGAGAAGACGGGATCTGGGAAGTTCTCTGTGGGGGAAGTGCAATAGAACTTTAAGGATGTGGGGAGGTGTGGGGAAGAGTGAAGAGGAAGTGTTGGTTGGTTGATTTTGGGATTGGCTAAGCGGTAGGGCAAAGGATTCTTTATTGGGTTCATATTAGTGAGTGTCCAAAGAGTCATTGTAAATCATTATTAAACCAGAAAGTTCAACAAGTCGCATAATAAGGGAGAGCAAGGTCTACTGATTAAAGATGCTTGCCTTGACATCTGTCTCTGTCTCTGTGCACAGTCGATGTATGGCAATTTCCAATACCATGTAAGGTATGAAATTGTGAAGTTTAATGTAAGAATTTTCAGTAGCTGGTTGGAACTAGTGGTTGGCTGGGTCCGCCTCCTTTGTGGTGCCCAGCTGATTATACGACAAAAGAAAAAAACAAAAGAGAATAGTTAAAAGAGAAAAGAAGGAGAGCTTCGTGCGTGGAGAGCAAGAGGAGAGAGAAAAGAGAGCGAGGGAGAGAGTATCACTGAGAGTTAACGTAGGAGAGGAAGAAAAAGGACCGTGAATTTGCGGTTCCAATTTGAACGCCAAACGTTGTCGGAATTGACTCGAATTTTAGTATGTTGTTCGTGAGACTACTGGCTACGATTAGATCGGGTTCGTTCGTTGAGAGGTTTCTCTGAATTCTCCAATCGCGATTAGAGTTTCTTGCTTCATTTGTGTTAATCCATCCTTACGGTGATAGAAATACTGTTATGTTGTTGATGTTGTTGATGTTGACTAGAAAGTATGAGCCTCTATATTTGTATATATTACATATGTGAAGGTGGTATTAAAACTAATTAGATAGATCTTTACTTGCATGTCACTAACGATTCCTCTCCTTTAACATGATTGGCATCACTGTGGACCCGAGAAAACTTATTATCCGGCTCCTGAGTAATTCCTAAAATTAGGTAGTTCAAAATCAAATAACTCAAGGATTGTTTTTTACTTGTTTTCGTTCTCTTCGAGTGAGTATACCTTGATTCCGTCTTCTTGGAAGGCCATATGATCGGAGGGAGAACTATCAAACAATGTCATGAGCTGAAGACCATTCGTTTGTTGGAATCTCACATGGCTAATCAAAGCTCAAGTAATCAATCAAAGATGGCACCCTCAATGTCAGCCACAGCATGTGAAGATGTATTTTGTGGGGTTCTGTGACATAAGACAAGAAATAGGTGGTCAAAGCTGAAAGTGAGAGCCTGGGAAAACACTCAAACTTAAGTCAAAATGGATGGTGATCACAAGAACTTATGTGGTATTTTCTTTTTCTATTTGACTCAAATGGACAGTGAACATAAGGACCAAAGTTAACTTAAGCCCATTCAACATCACCCCAGAGAGGGCCAAGAAAGCTGACAAAGAAAAGAAAGAGTTATACCATCTCTTCTGTAGAAGTTACAAAAAACTCACTGTAAAACAGACAACTGGAAGTTACAACCACAAGACCATGTTTCTTTCAAACCAAGAAAAGTAAAAACAAAATCCAAACAGAGTCAAATGGGCCTCATCCATTTAGTTATTGGGAGTTCTTAGACAACTCCATTGCATCCATTGCTCATCATTTTCTTCATCGACTCAAACCTGGGCTCTTTTTCTTGAAATTTGGTGGTAGCATAAAGCTTCAGGTACTCCCCAAAAGTGTACTTCTCGGGGTACAGGAGCTTTGGCACCGGCGAGATGACCGCGTCGCCCGCAGGATTGTAGAACGTGGCCACAGAGAGCCGGCTCCCGCTCTCCACGGCCATGACACGGTGCCAGACGCTCTTGTACCGACCGTTGCTCAGCACCTCAAGTTGGTCTCCAGTGTTGACAAAGATGGTGCTGTTTGTGGATGGTGGGATTGGAACCCACTGGCCATCATGGACGAATTCAAGCCCTGGGACTTGGTCATCCTGAAGCAGCAATATGATCCCACCTGCATCAGTGTGCTCTCTGAGTCCTCTTACCCTTTCCGGATAGGGGCATTCCGGGTATTTCGCCACCTTCGTCCCCACAGTCGGCCCATTTTTCCCAGAGAATGCCCTCTTTATGTGGTCCTTGTCTAGGCCAAGATTCTCACACATGAGCTCTGAGAGGTTCTCTGCTAGTTTAATCAGCTGAGCAATGTACTCATCCATTGTCTCCCTGAAAAAGTATAGCCCAAAGTATGAGGCAGTCACTGAGTAATATTGTATATACTAAGACCGGCGGACTAAATTGATCTACAAAGTGATGTAACGAACCTTAAGCGGTTAATCTGCCAAATTATCTTTTAAACCGGTTTACTATACTGGGATTAGCATCTCTAGCGATATTACTTAGTCACTACAGCAAGATTGGAAATTGGAAGTTCTCAAATGATCAGGAACTGTAAAGTTGTGATAGGGACTAATTTTCACGCACCGAAGATCATTCGAGAGGTTCGGGAAGTCCTCGAAGTTCGACTTCGGGCGATGCCAGATGAAGAAGGTGCATTCCCAGTCTAGATCAGATGTAGCACCATCGGCACTTTCCAAGCATTTGGCAGTTTCTGACTCATAAAAAATTGCCTTCAAATTCTCCTCATAGTGGGTGTTAACAAAATGCTTCACTTTCTCCATCAGTTCTGGGTCAACCCCATGGTTCTTAATCTGCAAGAAAAGCACCACCACCATCATCACACAATTATTTCTTAAGATAATACAGTGAGTTGGGTTGACAAAAGGGATTGAACTTTCTCGGTGACGATGAAACACAAAATGTTTACCTTGAAGCAGCCCCATTTCTCACAAGCATGGTGAAGTAGGGCCATTGTTTTGCTCCTGTTCTCACCATCAAGCTCACTCAAATCTATCATAGGAATCTCCATGTTTTTGCTTTCCCTCTTTCTTTCCCTCTGAACTCTCTCTGACAAGTTTATTGAGATGGTTGATGGACAGGGGTATATATAGGGTTGGAGATGGGTTGATTTAGTTTATTTTTCTGCCCACATTTGAGGGGTCAATGTAATTATTATACAAGGATAATTATATTAATTAGTTCAGTTGCAAATTAACCGTCGCCTGGGTTGGAGGGTTGCTGTTCCTTTAAAAAGGCAAAGCTGAACAGTCCAAGTTCATTTCATCAGTGGCCCGGGGCATGTGATTCAGTGTCTTCTATGTCTTGTAATCTAAGCACCCTTCTTTTTGGCAAAGCATTAATACACTCAGCTTATTAGGAAACAGACCAAAAGCATCTTCGGAGTACTTGTTTAGTAGCTCATCTCACGTTAACCAAGTTTTCACGCATTAAACTCGACACATGGATTAGAACCCAATTTCGGAACTACGTACATGAATTCAAAACCGATAACCAAAGATCTAGTTCTCCCTCAGCTAGTGGTCCTTTTTAAAATTCAATCTGTTAATCATTGACATTATTATATAGCACTCAAATCCATTAATGAATTCTCTCTCTAACTTAAATAATTTCACATGCATGGACAGACATAGATATGCACCTATACGTAGGACAAGAGTTATAATCTGCCGATTAGGCCCTAATTTGGGTCACTCACGGTTCCTTGAATTGCAAATCATTGGGTTGTGAAAAGAACCTGTGGGCAGTGTGTGAAGCTAAAACAGCTCCATCGAAACTAGGGGATGCTCATCTCCATTTCGAGATCTTCCCAATGGGCGATTCGACTGCTCTCAAATAGTTGGGGTGTCCTTTTTCCTGTTGGAATATTTGGGGTCATTCAAAATCAAGACTTTGCTTTTCTCCTTTATTCCCTTTTCTGACAGATTTATCAGGTTTTCACATAAGGAGTCAGATCTGCATCAAATCAGGAGATCCCAATCATAATTTCAAAGTGGTTTGTTCTGCATCTTCCAAGTTCCACCCATTGTTTGAGTTAGAGATTCGGTAGTGCTTGTAGACTAGACAATGATTGAAATCCAACATTTAGTAGGGTTGTTCAGCTTTGAATTCTGACCGAAGACTAAGATCAGTAAAATTGGACCTTATGTGAACCACCAACCTAAAGAGCAGATAAAAAGTAGAATAATGCAAGATTTTGAACCTCTAACGTGCACCCTAAGACCATGTTCGACATCTAATTTTTTTTTTTCAAAACTTAAATTGTCAGGAAGTCGACACATTAGGAACCCGCACTAGAAAAAGTTGGTTTATGTAATCCGCAAGTCTTTCCCCCAAAAAACATATATACAAGTTAGACTCATGGATCCAAATGACTTAGGCTGCGCATGGCAACTTGTCAAATAGTGTTTGATTCTGTTCTTTTGTTCCCAGAATCAGTTTGGGAATAGAAATCGGTTTGTTTAATTTTTTGATTCTGGGCACAAATTCTTGCAAATTTGTGCCCAGAATCAGTTTTGGAGCAAAATCAAAAATTAAAAAAAAAGTAGCTTATTGATTCTGGAAACAAAAATGAGAATCAGTTTTTTTTTCTTCTTCTTTTTCTTATTTTTTATAATAGAAAATAATGTCCGGCGCGAGGGCCACCCTCGCCGTATCTGGCGAGATTAAAATATTTTAATAAAAAAATATTATTAATAAAAAAATTTTACTGGCCATGGCCAGCGACCAGGCCATGGAGAAAAAAATAAAAAAGATATTATTAAAAAAAAATTTTACCAGCCATGGCAAAAAAAATAAAAAAAAATATTATTAATAAAAAAAATTTTACCGGCCATGGCGAAAAAAATAAAAAAAATATTTTCAATATAAAATATTTTTTATTAAAATATTATTAATAAAAAAATTATTTATAAAAAAATATTTTACCGGCCATGGCCAGCGACCAGGCCATGGCAAAAAAAATAAAAAAATATTTTCAATAAAAATATTTTTTTATTAAAATATTATTAATAAAAAATATTTATAAAAAAAATATTTTACCGGCCATGGCCAGCGACCAGGCCATGGCAAAAAAAAAAAAGAAAAAAAATATTTTCAATAAAATATTTTTTAGTAAAATATTTTTTTTAAAAATTATTAATAAAAAAATTATTTATAAGAAAATTTTTTACCGGCCATGGCCAAAAAAAATAAAAAATTATTTTTAATAAAAGTATTATTAATTAAAAAATATTTTACCGGCCATGGCCAAGAAGGAGGAGAAGAAAAAAAGAAAAGAAAGAAATATTAAAATATTTAAAATGTTATTAAAATATTATTAATAAAAAGAAATTTTATGTCGTTACCAAACGCATTTATGTTCTTTTACTATTTCAGGAATAGAAATTTTGGGCCGTTACCAAACGCTTTCAAATGCTCAGAATCAGTTCCCAGGCGCAGAATAAAAAAAAATCATTTCTAACCATAATCTGTTCCCGGGCACAGAATGGTTGCCATGCGCAGCCTTAATAACTAATCAAAGACTGAGCAATTAGCAAAACTTTCTCCTCATGTCATAGGTTAAATAATATGCAAAATCTTTATGAGGGAACGTAATCAACTTTCCAACTGGTGGAATCAAGTGCTAAACCTCTTGTGAAGAATGCGATCCAGCTCTTTCAATGAGCATTATTGGAAATTGCATATGGTATAAAAAAATTGCCTAAATAGAAGTCCTGAATTGCCCTTTTTAATATGGGTGCAGGACTTGATTATATCAATTGAAAGATTCAAGACTCGATTATATTTTATACAGGAACCGACTTGTAATTGAAAAGCTCTGGCATCTTAGGTAGCGCATGATAACCATCTGGTTCTGTCCAGAACTGGTTTTCTGTTCCCAGAAATAGTTTTGGACAAGAAACCCGTTTGGTAAAGCAATTCCATTTTTCTATTTCTGGAACAACTTTTTGTTTCAGAACCGATTCTGAACCAGAAATCAGAACAAAAAAAAAGTAGGTTTTCTATTTCTAGACAAAAAATGAGAATCATTTCTGAGAGAACTCTTTCTTCAAAACACATGTTCATATGGAAGTCACGATCTTTGAGGTGGAAAAAAAAAAGCAAAAAATCAAAAATTTCAAAACTTCACAAAATTGTTTAGAATCTGTGGCCACCCACTTTGAGCGAAATTTAAATTTTTTTAGGTGCCGAAAAAATTAAAAAAATTAAAAAATTAAAAAATTTCAAAATTTCACAAAATGGCTTAGAATACCAATGGCCACCGACTTTGAGCGAAATTTAATTTTTTTTAGATGCCAAAAAAAATAAAAAATAATCAAAAAATCTAAAATTTAAAAACTTCACAGAAAGTCTTAGAATATCTGTGGCCACCCAATTTGAGCGAAATTTAATTTTTTTAGGTGCCGGAAAAATTTAAAAAAAGCAAAAAATAAAAAATTTCAAAACTTCACAAAATGACTTAGAATACTTGTGGCCATCCACTTTGAGCGAAATTTAAATATTTTTAGGTGCCGAAAAAAATAAAAAAATAAAAAATTTCAAAACTTCACAAAATGGCTTAGAATACCTGTGGCCACCCACTTTGAGCGAAATTTAATTTTTTTTATGCCAAAAAAAATAAAAATAAGCAAAAAAGCAAAAATTTCAAAACTTCACAGAATGACTTAAAATATATGTGGCCACCCAGTTTAAGCAAAATTTTATTTTTTTTAGGTGCCTAAAAAAATAAAAAAAAAATCAAAAAATCAAAAATTTTAAAACTTCATAGAATGGCTTAGAATATCTGTGGCCATCCACTTTGAGCGAAATTTAAATTTTTTTAGGTACCGAAAAAATAAAAAAATAAAAAATTTGAAAACTTCACAGAATTGCTTAGAATACCTGTGGCCACCCACTTTGAGCAAAATTTAATATTTTTTAGGTGCCGAAAAAAAATAAAAATAAGCAAAAAAGCAAAAATTTCAAAACTTCACAAAATGGCTTAGAATACCTGTGGCCACCAACTTTAAATGAAATTTTATTTTTTTTAGGTGCCGAAAAAAAGAAAAAAAGAAAAAAAATCAAAAATTTCAAAACTTCACAGAATGGCTTTGAATACATGTGGCCATCCACTTTGAGTAAAATTTAATTTTCTTTAGGTGCCGAAAAAAATTAAAATATCAAAAAATAAAAAATACCATTTGCGCACCTAAAAAAATTAAATTTCACTCAAAGTGGGTGGCTATAGGCATTCTAAGTCATTCTGTGAAGTTTTAAAATTTTTGATTTTTTTATGTTTTTATTTTTTTTTCGGCACCTAAAAAAATTTAAATTTCACTCAAAGTGGGTGGCCACAGATATTCTAAGTCATTATGTGAAGTTTTGAAATTTTTGATTTTTTGCTTTTTTTTTCACCTCAAAAAATTAAAATTTCACTCAAAGTGGGTGGCCACATGTATTCTAAGCTATTTTATGAAGTTTTGAAATTTTTGAGTTTTTGAATTTTTTTAGGCACCTTAAAAAATTTAAATTTCACTCAAAGTGGGTGGCCACGTGTATTCTAAACTATTCTGTGAAGTTTTGAAATTTTTGATTTTTTGATTTTTTTTGGGCACCTAAAAAAATTTAAATTTCACTAAAAGTGGGTGGCCACAGGTATTTTAAGCCATTCTATGAAGTTTTGAAATTTTTGATTTTTTTTTTTTTTTTTGAAAAAATTCAACAAATTTCCTCTTTTCCCAAAATATGAATTTTTTTATTTTTTTTGGAAATTGTGATGAATTTTTCTAGAATTTTTCAATTTTTTTTCAGATTTTTTGAATTTTTTTGAGATTTTTAGGAATTTTTTGGATTTTCTAATTATTTTTATTCCATTTCTAAAAAAATGGATTTTTGTTCTTGGAATTAGAATTTTGTGTTGTTTATCAAACCGGTTTTTGTTTCAGGAAATAGAAATTTTGTGCTATTATCAAACGGGTTTCTGTTCTAGAAATAGAAATTTTTGGTCGTTATCAAACGGGTTTCTTTTCTCAGAAACTCATCCTGGAACCAGAAATAGAAAAATCTATTTCTGTTTCAGGAACTCATTCTGGAACAGAATGGTTATCATTCGCTATCTTATCGTTTTGTAATGCTACAAAACCCTTTTTTATTTTAAAATTTCCCTGTTTTAGACAGTTTCGGGACATTAAAAACTGACACCAGACCACTGAAACCGAAGGTGCTGCGTTGACACTGGAGACATTCATGAAACTTCTGCAAAATCCTCCACATTCATGTAAGAGATCTGACTTTCATGTGGATTAAAACACAATCAATTTCATGAGACATTTCCCAAGAAAGTTCAGTTAAAGAAGAAGCTTAAAGGGGAGGGGAAGTATCCCAGATGCAAAACACTAAATTAAATTTGACCTTCTTGTGTCCAGGTGACGTTAAGCTTCTTGAAATCAGGAGGGGGAACACAATCTGATGATGAAGATCTTGAGAGCAGGCAAAGTAATTCCCATAAATATATAAAAAATTTCATTTTTGCCTAATTCGAGGTCAACTCTTTCTTCAACCAAAGCTATTTGACTTCCACTAAATATAAGAAAGGGAAAATGACGCAAATAGTCTCTGAACTTTGACCCGATGTACAATGTAGTCACCGAACTTTTCATTTGTTCAATGTGAGCCCCGAACTTTAGCTTAATGTGCAATGTCGTCTCTAAACTTTTAATTTGTTCAGTGCGATCTCTGAACTTGATACATGTTCAAACTAGCCTTTGGATTATATGAAAATGTTCAATATTATTCATGAACTTAAATTAATCGAAGGATAACATTAGATATTTTCCATATAGACTAGGGACTAGTTTGAACATTTACCAAAAGTTCATGGACCACATTAAACAAATTAAAAGTTCAAGGACCACATTACATATCAAACTAAAGTTTATGGACCATTTGTGTTATTATTCCTATAAGAAACCTTTGACTTGTCACGACGGCTAGTGTCTGCTAAACCAGCAAGAATTGTCATACAGACCGTCACAACAGGTTTCCGGTAGAATGTCAGTTAAAAAAAATGAGCATCCATTCCAAATTTATAAATAATAATTAAGTTAGGGCATAATGGAACTTTATGACTGAGCCACGTCATCGCAAAACTCCATTCCCTCTCACTTCCCTTACATTAATTATACACATTATATCACATTAACTAGAGAAGAACTTAATCATCTCATTTAATCCGATATAATATATCTATAACAATATATGAACATTAGTTTGCCTACCTTATTAACCTGGATGCGATTTAATACACAAGTCTATATACCTAAACTCATCAATTAAGGGATCTTATTTGTGTTTCTCTTGTGAATTATTGTTTAGGGCAAAAGAACTTTTAAGTGGCAGGCAGCCGTCACCAACCCATTAGCTTTAATAATCTGGTCTTGAAAAATCCTTGAGTCGAGATTGCAAAGACAGCGATGAATGACGAGATGATGAAGGTTTTGTGGAGAAAAAGTGAAATTGGGACTAGACAAGTGAGTCGCTCCAACTGACCACGAAAGCACTGTCCACTTTCTTGGAAATTCAATGCAAGAATCAACCGGAAGGGAACTCAGCAACAGCAGCGGGAGGTTTTGGGCGAGGGCTTGCAGGCCCTCACGACCGCGCCACCGTGGGTCGCCCCCGACCGTAGCGGGCAAGGTTCGACCCTTCATCCCCTTGCGATTTCTCTCTATCCAACTATTTTTTTCTTACCTCTTTTGCTTCATTTTTTTGCCTCTTTTCTTACTTGCTCACCACATCAGTGTCTCATTCATTTAAGACATATTACAAAATGATATATCGGATTTTTCCGTCGTTCAAATTGGTCGGAGTTAACGGAAATATTTGATTGCACTTTTTGAACAAGTTTTGGGACTAGTTGCTTTATTTAAAAGTTTTAGAATCTGATCATGTTTTTGCAATAAATTTTAGGACTTCTGAAACACTTAGAGTAAATAAATATGAAATGTTTCACGACGATAACTCTTTTTTTTATAATCCAAGGTGGGAAAATAACTTCTTCTTTTTTATAATCCAAGGTGGGAAAATAGAGACCTGGTTATATGGAGGCCTATGATGCACCTTTGCTAGCCTCACTAACCAATAAAGTTCAAACATTTAATCTGTATAGGTAACTTTGACCAAGACCAGGTTATAGCCTTTTCTACATACAAGTATGTAATACTAGGACAAAAGTTATTTTATCAACAATTTCTTTTTGCAGCTAAACAACAAATATCACAATTAGGATTGCAAAATTTGTTGGCATAATGACACTATAAGTTCTAAAAGTTTCGTATGATCCTCGCTTTGTCAAAAATTTCGTCACATCACTTAAGTGCCACTTTAAACAATTACTTAAGGGCCAACTCCTATTTGAATTGTAAGAAATCCGACGAGACAATATTTTATTAATTTTTTCAACCGATTGGCTTGCCGGCGTCCCCAGTCGGCATATATACCCCTAAAATGACGTCGTCATCATGTTTTGCCGCAAATATAAACCCTAAATCAAACAATCAAGCATTTTCCCAAATTTGAAAACCCTAATTTGTTTTTCACCCCAAAATTAACAACTAAATCTTGCAACGGAAAGTAGGAGCATGACGAGCGGCTCAAATTCGTTTCGACGAAAATCCTGGTTTGGTGGATGTCATTGAGAAGGGGGGCATTAGGTGCTCTCAAGGAGAGCGGTGTAAAAGACTTTAGAGAGAAAAGAACACGGCTAGAACACAGAGCTTCGGGATTTTTCTCTGGGTAGTCGCCTAACAAAGTTGCCGATCGCTCGTCATCACCGCCTTCAAGTGATTGTGGCATAACATCAAGGTGCTCTGTTTCCTTTGCGGTGGTCGAGAGCTTTGAGCAGTTTGAATCTCGGTCGAATATTACTTTTGGACTTAAGACTTTGATCTTTTGCGCCATTGCCCTTCGCTACTTGTCACTACTCTTCATTGCTTGTCGTCGTTCACCGTCACTCCGCTACGTTTGAGAAAGCACAACGAATGCTCTATTTTCCGGCCGTGAAGCTTGAAAAGCTTCAATCTCGGTTCAAGCATCATAACTGAAGTCGATCTTAACCGGAAAAAAGCTTCGAGCACTTCCTCCTGTCGTTACAACCTTCAATCACAATCAAGATTTCGCTTCGGTAAGGTAGAATTCAAAACCTTTTGTCTTGGTTTACAAACAAAAACGCAAGCAAGCGTCGAACGAAACTTTACAAATTTGTCTATTGTGAGATGGGCTTCATGCAACGTCAATTTGGCACAAGCCAGCCGCGTCAGAAGTCCAAGTTGGACTCGTTGTTAATTTAAAATTTTCATGTCAGATTAAACATTTTATTATAAAAGTCACGTAATATTTTTGGACGGAATTTGTTGCCGGTTTTACTTAAGTGGTCGTTTTTCTCTGATTTGGCACTTAAGTGAGTCGACGAAAACTTTTGACATTAAAGTGAGCGTCATATGAAACTTTTGGCATTTCTAGTGTCCTTATGCCAAGATTTATCGGATGGTTCGTTTGTTCTTTTTGACACCTCTCAATATATTCGACGGTTGGTAGAAAAATTTCATAGAAGATAATGTAGATCTAATCTAACTTTTCTTTGGGACAAGTGAAATGATGTTAAACATTTGGACTAGCAGTTGGATAATATGCAAAGACACTACGCGAAGGCAATAATTCAAACAACATAGTACTATTTAGCTCGTGCCAACAATCAGTTGTATCTCATCAAATCACGTGTTTGCTTATAATGATACATAAGATTATCACTCATAGCGCTATTTTGCTGGCTAGTAGGCAAAGTCTATTCTGGTTTTTTCAAGCAAGTTTCATGACAAGATCAATTTCCAACAAGCAACTCATCTCGTAGTTAGGAGTCACAATCACAAAACTCGGCTCCCATCCTAGGAAGCCCCACTGCATCCATCGCTCGTCAGTTTCCTCATTAGTTCAAGCCTTGGCTCTTTCCCTTGAAACTTTGTGGCCGCACAAAGCTTCAAGTAGTCCCCGAAGGCGTACTTCTCCGGGTACAGGAGCTTCGGCGCCGGCGAGATGATGGCATCATTCGTGGCATTGTAGAACGTGGCCACGGAGAGCCGGCTTCCATTCTTCTCAGCCACGATGCGGTGCAAGACCTTCTTGTACCACCCGTTGCTCAGCACCTCGAGTTGGTTCCCGGTGTCAACACATATGGTGGCATTGTCGGACGGCGGGATTGGCACCCATTGCCCGTCGTGGAGGAACTCGAGGCCTGAGACTCGGTCATCCTGAAGTATCACTATGATCCCACCTACATCGGGTGTGTTCCCTGAGCCCCCTCACTCGCTCGGGGTAGGGGCATTCCGGGTATTTCTCCACCTTAGTCCCCACGGAAGGTCCATTTGTCCTTGAGAATTACCTCTTTATGTTCTTTATGTTGGGAGCACGCAGCAGAAGCCCGATATCTTCACCTGAGGAGATTGCCAAAGAGGGAGCTCAAGTTTGAGCCCGTCAACATATGCAGTTGAACCTACCTTCACCTTCACTCAAAAGCTTAAGCCAATGAGTTATAGGCCATTTATGATATATTAATTGCTCAACACTATATTAATTATCCGATGTGGGACTTCTCTAACACAACTCATACGTGTATCTCAACAATCTCCTCTTCACATGTGAGCTCAGTGTTGTTAGATTTGCTCCTCCTTAATTTAGGTACTCTTCTGCATCAGCTTATCTCAACTTCAATCTCCAAGTCATTGCAATGCATCCGCAACTATGCACAACAACCATCATCAACTGCTAACTTGGGATTGCATCACCCATGGTCTCTATCTCACGTCATCCCTGGTCAAACCATCATCAACTGCTAACTTGGGATTGCTTGCATCACCCATGGTCTCTATCTCACGTCATCCATGGTCAAACCATCATCAACTGCTAACTTGGGATTGCATCACCCATGGTCTCTATCTCGCACCGTCCATCATCACCCATGGTCTCTATCTCGCGCCGTCCATGGTCAAACCATCATCAACTGCTAACTTGGGATTGCATCACACATGGTCTCTATCTCGTGTCACCAGACCAACTGTCCATGGTCACTTCTCGCCAAACCAACCGTGATAACAATTTCCACCCGAAACAAGCATCGATCATGAGATTTCTTTGTTGAGATATTCATCAAACACCGAACAGATTGGAGGCCCACCAATCAACCATCCGGCTCTGATACCATTTGTTGGGAACACCCAGCAGAAGCCCGATACTTTCACCTGGGGAGATCGCCAAAGAGAGAGCTCAAGTCCAAGCCCATCAACATATTCAGACTTGAGCCTGTCAACATAACCCACCTTCACTCGAAAGCTTAAACCAATGAATTATGGGCCAATTAGGATATATTAATTGATCAACACCACATCAATTATCCGATATGGGACTTTTCTAACACAACTCATATGTGTATCTCAACATGGTCCTTGTCTAGGCCAAGATTCTCACAAATGAGCTCTGAGAGCTTCTCTGCTAGCTTTATCACCTAAGCGATGTACTCATCCATTGTCGCCCTAAAAGAATATTGCACAAAGTATTAGTCAGTCACTAGGTAAATATTATAGATACTAAGGCCGGTGGACTATTTTGGTCTACAAAGTGATGTGATGAATTCTTAGCGGTTGATCTGCCATATCACCTTTAAAACCGGCTCGGTATACTGGATTTAGTATCTTTACTGATTACTTAGCCACTACAGCAAGATTGGAAACTGAAAGTTCTCAAATGATCAGGAGCCGTGAACTTGCGATTGGGACTAATTTTCTCATGCACCGAAGATCGTTCGAGAGGTTCGGGAAGTCCTCGATGTTCGACTTCGGGCGGTGCCAGATGAAGAATGGGCATTCCCAGTCTAGATTAGATGTGGTACCATTGGCATTTTCCAAGCGTTTGGCAGTTTCTGACCCGTAGAAACTTGCCTTCAAATTCTCCTCGTAGTGGGTGTTGACAAAATGCCTCACTTTCTCCATCAGTTCAGGGTCAACCCCATGGTTCTTAATCTGCAAGAAATGCATCATCATCATCCCATCATCACAACCATTTCTTAAGATAAGAGAGTGAATTGGGTCGTTAAGAAAGATTGAACCTTCTCGATGATGATGAATCACGAAATGTTACCTTGAAGCAGCCCCATTTCTCACAAGCAAGGTGAAGTATTGCCGTTGTTTTGCTCCTGTTCTCACCATCAAGCTCACTCAAATCTATCAGAGGAATCTCCATGTTTCGCTTTCCTCCTTTACCTCTGAACTCTCTCTAACAAGTTTATTGAGATGATTCATGGACCGGGTATATATACGGATGGAGATGGGGGAAGTTTAGTGATTTTTTTGCGTACATTTGTTGAAACTTTTAGGAAAAGAAAAGGGTCCGGGCTTGGAAAAAGAATGGGCATCAACGTCTTATACAAGAGTTGTGGCTCGGGAAAGAAAGATAGGTGGCTAGTCTAGAGCTAACCACTCAAAACGACATGCCTGGCTGGATTCAAGGAAAAAGACTCATTTTCGTGATCCTAGAAAAAAAAAAGAAGGTAGTTTTGATCCAAATCCCACTATTATGACAAAAAGGTTTCCGCAAATAGATAGATTATGAATTTCTCCTTTGTGTCAATCATATAGAAAGCATGGGGTGGCTTTCTTTAAGGTTGTCGGGGGATTGGCTCGTTCAGTTGAAGCGGCAGGTGAACAAATTCGGAATTCAAGCTTCGGTGTTCCAACCCCTCGGTTAACCCGCTTTCTTCGGTTGGTTGAGCCCAGTCTGATCCAACAATAGTGAGCTACAACAATGGTTAAAAAGCCAAATATGACTAGGTTAAAAGATAATTGAGCATGCCATGACGATATTAGAATCTCGCATAGGACTTTATAAATGGACCCTCATGAGCCTCCATTTATAATATGAGCAATGCCCCAATTGGTCCTATACATGCGACCTACTATCAAAAAAAGAATTTCAATAGCTATATGAAGATGAACAACATCAGTCGGCCATAGACCTCCGGTTACTTGATCTAATCCTTTGCGAATTGTTAGAAATTCCACATATCTTCACCAATTCAAGGTAAAAAAAATCAGGTTACTCCCTTGGCAAAACTGGGAAAGTTGAGCCAAAAAAACCCGATTCAAGATAAATGTGTTATTGTTACACAGATAATCGTATCAATAAGTTGAGTTGCAAATTAAGCGTAACCTGGGTTGAAGAATGGCTGTTTCATTTCTTCAGTGCCTCAGTGGCAAGTGATTCAGGGTCTTCTATGTCTTGTAAACTAAGCACTCTTCTTTTCGGCAAAGTATTAGGGGAAGCTCCACTCCATTACAAAGTTCGCCAAAAAGAGTCAGATTTGCATCAAATCAGGAGTTCCCAAGTATTATGTCCCCTAAGAGTGATATCAATCAAATAGGACCTCATGTAAATCAATCAAGTGGTCGGGATGTCCTTTTGGAATGTTTGGTGTCGATCAAAATCAAGACTTTTCTTCTTCTTCTTCTTTTTCACATTTTCTGACGGACTTATCAGATTTTCACATAATAAGTCAGATCTGCAACAAATCAGGAGTTACCAAGTATCATGTCTAAGTGGTTTGTTTTTCATCTTCCACCCATTGTTTGTGTTGGAGTTCAGTAAAAGCTTGTAAGACTAGACAATGATTGAAATGCAACATCTAGCAGGGTTGTTGAGTTTTGAATTCTGACTACTACGCGTAAAATCAACCTAAGAGCAGATGAGAAAGTAGAATTATGCAAGATTCGAAGCCCTAACTTGCACCTTGATCCAATCTTTTCAAAACTTAAATTGTCAGGCAATCGACACATTAGAAACTTGCATCCGGAAAAAAGCTGATAATCTCTTTGAGTGAAGGTGCCGTGCTTCTACTTCGCGCTTCCATAAATAGGTAGCCGAGTAGCTTACATTCTAATGCTAATTATTATCAGCAAAACAGACATGATTTATTGGAGAAAATTTGTGTATATAAAAAGTGATTTGACAATTTGTATAAAAGTAATTACTCATTTACTGGAGCATCCTGAAATCTTACTTATTATAATGTACGGCCTGTTTGTTTGTTTGTATTTTTTTGGCTTTCCCATCAAGATTTGAAATATTGTTCGAATTTCATAAATTTAGGACAATTATAATGCCAATCTTTCTTTTTTGGTCATTTCGTTCCTTAAATATCAAAAGGATAACATAGATCGTGGGTATAGAGGTAAAGGCGGCGTTAACAACCAATTTTGAGGAAGGGCCTTTATTCTTTGAGCTTTAGCAACACAATCTACAACCAAGTTGGACTCTTGTGGGTAGTGGGCCAGCACAATAGATTTGGACAAGCCGAACTTTTCTTTGCACTCTTCCAAGATGGCCGACAGCTCCCATGGGCATTATTAGTCGAAGTGCAATCTTCCAAGATGACATGTAGATTGAATTCAATTCTTGTTGAAAGCACTCCAGAAGTAAAATTCTGAATGCACAGAGGCAATGTTGGGGGATGATCCCCTTAAGATCACTTGGACTGATTGAGATGCACAAAAACTGGCCTGAACACTATTTTAACACTAAAGCCGAAAAAGAAAACAAAAGGAAGAAGCTTCAACTACATTTTTCGGTCTTTTTACGGATGGTGGCGACAACGTAAAGAAAAATGAAAGATGGAAATAAAAACTGATTTGGGAAAATTTAGAAAGCTGTCAAAAAATTTACAAAGATTGGAGTAAGTTATCATATGGATTTGTAAGTTGGTTTCAAGTGCCAAGCCTTCCTGTAAACAGAGCACCAGGGCCAAAGGCCCATTCAAGTGAGACTGACAGCACTTTGCGTTAGTCCAAGAATCAAACGGAACCTTACAGCATCGGCAAAGCAGAACAATCAATGCCGTTTCTTCGTTAGATGGTTGTGTTGGTTGATCTTGCATGAACCGCGATGCAGTTAACAGAGTCTCGAGATAATTTTAGACAATACAAAATGGCTTGAAATTTGTGGACAGCAGCTAAGCCTATTGTAAGAACTCAACTTCAGCATGGAATGCAAGTAGAAATTTTGAGTTGGCAAGAATTGAGAGCTTGTAGCTCTTTGAGTAATATGCAGTTAATGGTTGACATCACAAGTTTGGATATGTAGAATAATAATACCTTTCATGCTGATATATCTTGACATCATCCTGGACATCCATTTGGTACTGGTTTTCTGATCTCCTCTTATAGTTGGTGTGTTACTTTTAGCCACAGATTGTTCCCAACATGCTTTTCCTTAGCAACACTTTCTGTGAGTTCCTCTCCATAGGACCAGCTCAGGCACGAATTGGCAAATAGTTGCTGTTTTGCTCGCTCATGCTTCTGATGACTCTGTTCATCTATTTTTTCCTAGAGTAAGATATTGTACTGATGGTCAATTCTCTGATCCACTGAGTAAAACCGCAGTTTCCTGTTCACATCTATGTCGGTACATGTTCTTACACTTAATGCTCCGAGTTGATGATTGTTCTTGTTTTTACCACCCCCGACCAGGAAACTTCAATAGGTTGCGCGATTAGTGAGCTGAATATTGATCTGTTACTGTACCTTGGTATGTAAATTTTCACCAAGTAAGCTGGCGGCTAGTTAGAAAACACGACATGCCTAAAGTTTTGAATCCGTTGAATTGTCAGAGGTGGTCATAGGTGATTCTCGTCTGCAGCAAAAAATGGAAGTATAGAAGTTTGGAATTGCAGCATTTTGGCATAATATTCGGTGCTCGATACGCAACTTGCCCTTGACAAAACAGAAAAAGCCAAACGCTACTTTGCTGTTGTTAAAAGGGATTTGTGAAAGCACAAGCATCCTGACTTCCTGCAAATTTTACTTGAGAGGATATGGCCTTGTGCTGGGTCTTTCTACAAATAAGAGGCCAGAGACTCTATACGAACACATAAGAGAATATGCAATGACCAAAGGGACTTTGGTGTTCAATGACCCACAATTAATAGATTCTTTTTTCAAGAAAAGAACATTTGCATATATTTTTGTTGACGGTAGAAACCACATATATGAGGATGGAGGGATTAAAGAAAAAACTAAAGTTTTTCTGACGATTTCTTTCCTGAAAATGACTGCGAAAATGACCGTTTTGGACTCTCTTAGAATCACAAGAACACAAGGGTACAAAAGCAATATTAGGAGATCTGTATCTCTAGCTCGAAAACAAAATTGTACCATCCACATGAATCATGAGCAGAATTTAAATGGTTGTGTGCATTAGTTTGCTTTGTAAGGTGAATCCAATGTGGAGTGACTTGACACCTCAGCGATGGTTACAGGTAGTAAAGCTAGACACAGTGGCTAGTTGAAGAGTCACATTCTTCAAAAAGTGACCTATAATCGCACGATAAATCATACAGACACTGATGGACCAGTCCAAAGAGGTGCCCAAATGAGATGGTAGAAGCTAGATGTCGTGTTCATATCACCAGTTATGGTTTAATTGAAGCCAATTGGATAGACCAAGAACTTGATTAGGACAACTCTTGATACTCTTTCACTCATGGTCCCACATTATTACTAATCCCTCTACTCAGACCACGCTCGAGATGAGGACTCGATATAAACACGCGAAAGATGATGGGCAAGGGGAAGAACACACATTTATATGTTTCTGACTGTATTTTTTATCTACATTATTTGGATCTGAGAACGCAGATACTTCATTGATTTACTTCACTTGCAGTAGTAAAGCGGGTTTTTGCCAGAAGTTGTTGATCACTACAAAAGGATTTTCTCACATTCGTAATTTGCATGTGGGGAAAATAATTCCAGCCTGAGTTTGATTAGCGAAGTACAGTTGATTAAAGTGTTTCTATACTTATGATGTGCCTCTATATGTTTTTTAGCAGCTGGCCATCCATCCCATTGAAAGATATAGCACAATTGGGCTTGTTTTTCAATGAAATGACGGAAGAGCAAATGCCTGGGGAGAGGAGATGATAAAATTGTTTGGTTGCGAGCTTGTGGACAAGCTGCGTTCTTCCTTATCTTCCTCAAAATCACTAGACGTCTGGAATTGTGTCAGCTTTGTAGTCACATAATTTGTTGTTTGTCCTTTCTTCAAATGCCGACAACGACAACGTGCCGTTTGGTTTTCAATGTGCTCATGCTTCATTTGTAGAATGAGTGATTTCATGTTCACTTTATTTAAAATAAATATCTCTCTTTCAAGATATGATTTCATTTCTTTCACCTAGAAACCTTCATTTGCTCGATAAAATTGGTGAAAAAGGAAACAGAAACATGCAGAAAGTCAAAGGGTTCTTTCAACGCATTTTGAATCTTGTTTGGGGAAGAGATCAGTTTTATTATTACCATCTTCTTGCAAAATGCATAGAGCTGGCCCAAAGAAGAAGCTTCAAGAAATCTTCTATAATTTGGCTTGTGGAAAACGGCCTATAGAAATAACAATTGACGTGTGGTCCAATCTTCATGACAGGACAAATATGTTTGGCAACTTGTGTCACCATTGTATTTATTGCATGCATCAACTGTTACCTTCAACTTGATGCTTTTCATGGTAAAGTGAACAAGCATATTCCAATTGGCCGAGAAAAGAACCAGAAAATGAAAACTTGAACGAGCATGAACATAACTTATCCTTAAAACTTCAGAAAGTTACTTGGTTCATTCTTTTATAGAGTCGATTGTGTTAGTTTAATTCTTGCAGTGTGTTGGTTCATGTGTTATCTTTTTCAACAAAGCAGAATGGAAAGGCAAGTTCTAACTCAAGGTTGGTTTGATGTTGCTTGCGTTTCTTTTATTTTCTTGAATCTTTTCCCTTTTTTCTATTCATCCTTCATCTAGACATACTTTGAAGAGAGGAATCCTGAAAACCGCCTGTTTTTCCTGCAATGAGAAAGTGGCTACTAAAAGAGCTGTACTTTTTTTGTTCAAAAATATTTTCCTAATTTTTCGAATTAAAAGAATATAACTCCAATCTACACACCGACTACATACATTATACCCTTCAATCTTATTCTTGAGGTTTCATACTGATAACTCACATAAAGAGCTAGCAAGCAAATACCGTGCATTTCACTCTAGAAGGAGTTCTCGCTAATTTGGCCATATGAAGCATGTTTACATTGGTTATCAATTCAATCCATGAGTTTGTTCTTTCATCAACAAGAAGCTAGATATCGAGTCTTAGTTTGTTTCGTTTTCCCAATCTTTTCCACACTCAACACAGCACTGATGATGTTGTTTCTTGTAATTCTACGCAAGGGAAATCTCAGGAAATTTCGTAGGAGACAATTTATTCCTTAGGTGTTTTTCAACATTCTATTGCTGTTAAAGCATGAAAACAATGTAAGGGACTACTAGATTCCAAAGAAGAAACTTCAAAGATTTGGATGAGCCTGGCAAGTAAACTATCTGTCATAGAAAGATGCCATTCTTCCTCTTTACCTAACTCTTTTGTGAATATCTTTGCTTTTCTATGTTTATACGTTGGTGTTGGTCAACTCTTCTTTCTCCAAATGAAGCAAACAAAAAGTTAAAGTTGCCATATGGGAAATAAGCTAGAATATCATCTTTAATCAATATCCCTATATGTGTGCTAGCTTTAGCACACTTGTCAGATGGAAAGAGGAAACAGCAAAAGGCAACATTCTTTAACAGTAATTTAATCTACTTATTATAAAGGTAATGGCATCATCATGATCAGTTGAACGACAACTGCAAATTTCCTTTTGAAGTGGATATAACAAAAAATTCTCTTCCAAACAGATGAACTGAAGCTAAAGCACTAGAAGCTAGCATTAATGGTAATGTCCACTCCTCTTCTCGAGCCTTAGGGAATAAAAAGACAAAAGGAAGAGTATCTATTATCTCTTTCCTAGTCTTACCAACAATTTGTCATGTAACAGCAAGAGGTCCCACAAAGAGAGGAGCTGCAAGAGACGGCTTGTTATGTTCCAAGGGCCTTGAAACAGCCAGTTTGAGCTCAAGATCAAGACCCGAATTAGGTGAAACGCCGATCGATTTTGGAGCATCGGATGGTTTTTGTGAGGAGCTGATCAATCCGCAGCTTGATGAACCAGTCATCATCCTCACACTTTCTTGATCATTAAGCTTGCCATCCTCCTTCGAGGAACCAAGTGCAGTTAAAAGCTGAGTGGTTCTGGCATCAAGAACTTGCAAATGAGACATCATTAAGTTTCCCATTTTGCAATTAGGAACTGAGTCACTCGGCTTGGCCGTCAAACTGCCTAAACGATTACCCGCTACGGTTTTGACATCAACCTATACAAAAAGAATTTATCAAACCGCGTCGAACTAATTGATGATAGCGACATGATAGTAATAGTTGATGGAAGCAATGATTTTTTACCATGTCGAAGAGGCTCGAGCGCCGCTTTTTCTTGTTGAAGCTCACTTGCCGGAGGAAATATTTCTGAGCATGACTTGCAACCTGGGCCGGGGTTCTCGTGGTCACATAGCTCCTGGAGATGCCCCTCCAATCACCCTTCCCAAGCTTCTCAAGCCCTACCAAGAAGGTCCTATGTTCCTCCTCTGTCCATGGAACTCCTGGTCATATACCCAACAAAAATTCAGATATTGAAAACTCTCAGCTTAACAAATGAAAGTTCCCAAAAAAAAAAAAGCAAAAGAAGCGCATTTAAACAAGTGTTTGTACAGTGTAAGGTTGATGAAAATATTTGTGGACAGAAAGAACTTAGGATAGAACAAACTTGGTCAAAACAACACAAGTAAAACAATAGACATAGTAATAAAACAAAAATGCTCATCTTAATCAGAGAACAGAAGTCATCTAAATTCAAATGAAACAAGCAAAATTTATGGTTCAATTTCAGCTGATAAACTTATTAGAACAGAGTCTTTTGCATCTCCAAAAGCTCACCCTTCTTCTTCTCTTGGGATCTACCCAATAGGCCATCCGACAGATAGCCAAGGGACGTTTTATCGGAGTTCTCGCCAATCGAGATTCGCGAGGAGGACGGAGAAGACGACGAGGCTGGTGATGAAGTGAAGGGCAAGCAATCCATGCTGAAGCTTTTCTTGATGGCAAGAGAAGATGAGGATGGGGAGATGTCAAGCTGGATTCCAAAGAGCCTGAGCCCAACACTATCGTAGCCAGCAGTTGCTGGTGATGAGTAAGTGATTGTGCAGGTCCTAGAATTGTGTCCTATGTTGCCACAATGTGAACACTTCCTGCCCATTTTTGCCCAGACCAAATTAGTCCCCCGAAGTCCCCCGAACACCAAACTCAGAGAGAGAGAGAGAGAGAGAGAGTTACTATATGTGTGTCTGGCTGGTATATATGAGAGAGAGAGAGAGAAGTTACTATGTGTGTCTGGCTGGTATATATGGTGGAAACTGGATGCACACCGAAGGAAGATGATTGGATGGACATAGTTTATTTGATGAAATGCTTTTCTTTTATCCCAACTTGAGTCGTGTATCATGATGACCAAAAGATAGATAAAATGACTAGTTAACTTCTTCTCATATCCTTCTGAGGAAAACTATATTTTATCCTTTTTTTTTCTCCACCTAAGTTAATAGTGCATACCAAGCAGTTGAGAATCTATAATAGGGTATACAAAAAAAAATTAATATGGTTGGTCTCTCAACTTTTTTCCCATGTTCAATTTTATTCATCAACTTTTTCCTCTTTAATTTTGTCCCTAAATTTTCGAAAAATCAGTTCTATGTAATCTTTTCATCAAGTTGTGTCACATGCATTTTCCTAACACGGACCACCATATCAACGTTTACCAGACCAAAATAATGACGTGGACTGTCGTGTTGTTTTTCCAAGTTGGCAAATCCTTTTTTTTTTTTTTGGAAGGGGGGGCTAGAACAATATTAGAGAGATATATGACGTGCAAGCCATATGTAAATCAAATATAACATCAACTTAACAAAACTATGATTATGTCAACTAACAATGCTGGAAATTTAAATGGAGGGATTACAGTAACTGGACTTTTCAAAGTTCAAAACTAGATTAAACGGAAAGAAAATTGAAGAAAAGTTTATGGGCCGCCAATATCATTATCTATAATAACAAATGACTACATAAATTCTATAGGATTTATTTCATCTATTACATCGACTATTAAAATATACTTTCCTATTGTCGCCGGATTTCGGGTTCGCGGATTTGGCTCCCGGAAAGCCCTAATTATCTTTTTTATTCATACATATTAGATTAAAGACATTTTTATGACTTGGTATTAGTGATGATGCCAGAAATTTATTTTAAATAGGATTGGACTTCATATTGTTTTCCATGGCAGCTCTGTCAACGTGAGAGTCTCAATATATATTTTTATGGTAGGTCAAGAATTGCAGACAATTAACAACTGTATTCTGACAAATGCTTTCTCTGATGTAAGAGAAAATAATTAAATACGATGAAATAAATATCTTGTAAAAAGGTTTAGAGGGAAGAGGTCAAACCAAAAATTGATGTAACCTAATTGAACCTCTCTTATGTCATAATTAGATTTTGAGTAGAATTATCTTGGGATTATACTAAATCGGACCCGATGTCGTAATAAAAGATTTATCTAATCGACCCCGCTTAGTTAGAAATATATTCGGATAATTTAGTGATTCGATCAGTTGCCTGCGATGTTAGAATTAGCTCGAGAAAAACATTATCTTTGACAAATGACACGCGACCTCGAATGGCATTTTCAACTAACAAGAGATAATGACATGGTCGGCCTAGGTTTATAATAAGGCTGTGTTTTCCGGTGTTCGGGGGCGGAAAATGTTTTCGGGAAAAATTTTTCCTTCCCCACCTCCTTCATTGTTTTGAGAAATGACAGCGAGGAAAATGTTTCCGTGGGAAGAAGTGGATCATTTTCAAAACAAGAGATAATACATTCCGTAATTTAAAAGACTAGGTTTATACTAAATGTAATTTGAAGTTTCGGGACGGCGATTACTTGTCCTTTTAATCAATCATATCATATATTACTGGATAAACTAGATTACACTGCACCTCATCAGTTGAATTCTTTATGAGCAAATTCCATGTGACAAAAGCACCTAAATAGTAAGGCCAACCCAAAATGCTATTCTAGTAAAAAATTAATTTTTGGGATAATTGCCAATAATGTAAAGCAGGGCCGACATAAAGAAAGGGGGGACTAGAATATTCTCTTTGCTACACAAGCAAGCAAGACAATAATAATAATAATTGACTAAAACTCGAAAGACACAGGCTAATTGCATAATTAACACATATCTTCTCCAACAAGATTTGGTCTTGCCTTGATATTACTTTGTTAAGTAGAGGCAACTTGCACGTAATTAAGGTTTGATTAAGTTTAATTAATCAAACATTTGATCATGGAAGGCAAGTTGAGGATAATTTTAGTTTATCCCATGTTTGAAGCAGGAATCAACTCTATTCTCTTTGGATTTATCTATGTTGCAGGCTTCTTGATTATTATAAAAAGCTAGCTCTATCCTAGTTTGACTAAGAATAAAATAAATCAAGGGGAAGTTTTGGCATATGAGTACAATAGCAGACAACAGAATTGGGCAATTCTTTAGATGTGGTATTTTTTTTTTTTAGTATTATTTTAGTGTAGGTAGCAGCAGGCCAATGAAGACACCATGTCCATCAGTGATTTTGGATGAGGAATCTGCAATGGAATCTCTCTCACATTTATCAGAATTGAGGATTGAAGGAAACAAGAATGAAGTGCCATTTAAATGCATTAGAGGCCATTCTTTTGGAGCCGCCCCGATGACCATCTCTTGCGAGATCGAGAATTACTTGTGGGATGGAGATTCACATGATCTAATCAGATGAGTCATGAAAAAGAATTTGATAAGTTACTTGGACGGGAAATTTACGTGGTTTATACTTGATTTTCATTTCTTTGTTTGGATTGACCGCGAATCTTCACCCCTAACCCGGGTTCGAGTTGGGATTCTTTTAAAGCATGTGCGCGTTAGGTAAGACACATTGTGCCTTGTTGCCACCATTAGAGCTGTATCCCATGATTATGCATAACCCTAATCACGAGTCAAGACTTAGCTTCAACTAAAACAAGATTGATGGGTTGTCAAAAAGATATATATTGGCACCAACGGGGAGTCAGAATATTCTCTCAAAGATGCATCCGACCATGCTCCCAATTCCAAGGGGTTGCAGAATTAACGTGAGGAGTAAGTTGATTGCAACTTCAGCCATTGACAAAACAGTCATTGGTCAAGAAACGAACACGAACTGACCCACTTGAGGATTGAAATGAAAACCTTAAAGAACACTCAAGACCACTTCAGAAGATTGCTGTTCAGCAAGAACCTTTGATTGATCAAAACTCAAAAGCATATAATGTGCACATGTACCCCTCTTTGTCCCATATGAGCAACTGCAATTTCAATGGAAATCACCTCAATATAATATGGACTGCCACTTGAGACCTAAAATAGGAGAAAAAAAAGATGAATGGGTGCGGCAGTTGCAATGTCTAATGGACATGCACTTTGTCACTTTCCTAAAACAACAACAAATCAAGAAAGAGAGTGAGAAAAGCGAGGAACTAATTGATTGCTTCCCAAGCTACCACAAAGGTAGAAATTTTTATAAGCTTTTTTTGCGCCAATAGCTTCGTCTTGTGGAGCAATCACGTCGCAACTTTCGAAAGATTTGACTTTAGTATCCTGCTGAAGAGAAGCATAGCATTCTTTCAAGTTTCAAAAGGTCAGAACTTAGTTTCTGCATAAAGAACTAGACGGTCTCTTTTAGCAGTTCAGAGTTCAGACATATTATACTACTCAAGGAAACACCATGCAAGGACAAGTTCAACTTCAACTTATGCCCTGTTTCTTTTTCTCCATAAGGCGAAGGAGCATGATCTGTCTAACAACACAATAAAATGATGCCATGATCTGGCACTGTATGCTCAGTTTATAGGAGAGTTACTTGGCGCAATGTTATGTATGCACCAGAGGCAGCATCATCCTCATGAAGACCAATTCAAGAAAAGCTACAATGATAATCTAAGATCTGTGAACTTCATACAGTCCATCTGATTACATGTACATATTGTGTGCACACACACCTATATAGGTTCATTCAATGTATTTACCAGACATCTTATTTAGCATCGTCCTCATAAGGACCAATTCAAGGAAGCTACAAAAATAAACAGAGATCTGTCGACTTCATACCGTCCCTCCATATGATTACATATACATATTGTGTGCGCACACACCTATATAGGTTTATTTGATAGTCCACAGTGTAATGCAGGTCCCCTTGGGTTTTTGATTTGATTATCACAGATTATTTTCTGGCCAACTGTATCCAAGGATTGGGTGATTATATCAAGTCAATAAACACAGGCATTCTATATTGAAATGTCCTTTTCTACTAAAAGGAAAAGCAATGACTACTTCAAGAAAAGCCGAATAATGCCCAGATATCTTGGTTAACTCTAGTGTCGATGTAGGCCGCATCGATTAAAATACAGAGTCAGAACAAGATATGAATATGTATAAACCACTGGAGAAAAGAAGCAAAAACAAAGAGCCAATGGGAATTTCTGGTCAAAGTCCGTATGGCTCTCCTTGATTTATAAATGCAACACTTCAGAGTACATATGTGCCAATTTCAATTCAATTCATGATATGGACAGACATCCAGAATTGAACTTGACTACCTCGAAAGAAAATCATGTCAAGTCGCTAATAGTCTTATACTATTATAGAAGAATCCGAGAAAATCTACCAGGATAAGTCAGTTGAGAAGTTCCCAGTGATTTTACCTGCGACACTCATGAAATTATTAAAAAAAAAATAGTGGCTTTATTGGACTTGAAAAAGTGGAAATCGGGGGACTGGTTCGACATGGACCACTTCACTGGTGTTTTGCTGTCCGTGTGCACTTTTAAATTATATATATACACAAACATAGAAGTGCATGATCAGCATATGTGTATTTTGTGAGCATCATATGCACACACACCCATGACAAAAAATTGAATTAAATTAAATTCCATTTAATTTAATTTCAGTCCGACTCAATTCGATTGCAAACATATTTGCAATATCGTCTCTTCCATACAACGTTATCCAAAATTGGTTATGGTGTGTGACATCCCTAGGTTCATCACTGAGCTGGTAGTAAGACTTGCACTAACACATTAGTACTCCCAAGAGAATTGATTGTCCCGATCAACCTCTAGGTTCTACAAGCCATGATTGACATCTATAATATGTCATGGCTACCTAGACAGTGTGAATGTTTTAAGAACATAATGAACCTGTCAGCTTTGGTTACGGTATAATTCAATCCCTCTGCCTTACTATGTCCCGATCGAACAAAGACCATGGAATATTTGTCAAGTCACTCGATCATATGCACAAATCTAATTGACATGCATTTTATATAAGACATGAACAGTTCATTCTCGGTTACAACCCCGGCCGAGGATTTCAATGCAGTGTCAAGATTAGATTGCATAGGACATCATTATTGTACCTTGCATATAACAAGGAGACAGATTCCATTTTGCGCACACGTGTAACTTCATATGTGAACGAACTATGGCCATCAAGTACAAAGACGAATCAACGAAGCGACAATATGCGCACCTGTGAACCATAGCCATCCAACATACAAGTCAACACTGTACCTCAGGTCTAAGGATTATTTACACAAGACCAGAGCACGAACGATTAGACATTGACCACGCTAAAAGTTTCCATGCTGCTAATCGTTCTATGCATGTCACGTTCAGTGAACTTATCTGATACAAGCACCTGTGTTCTAACTCGGGTATCGCAATATCCAATGACTCGTGACTCGTCATTCCCTTAAGTATCCAATACTTATTGGTGAAGTTACGAACACACCGGTATCAACAGGATCATTAATATCCACTCAATGATCCATCGACCGAGAACAATTTAAAGATTTAGTCTAACTGTGAACCTGTCACACATATTCTTAACGTCTCAAGAATAGGTCTAGTCACAACTGATCTTATGGAATCATTCATATATTTAAATAATTGGACAAATGAATGAATGCGTCCTTGCCATTAAATAAATAATGTAATTGAAAGTACAACTTAAATCCCTAACATGTAACTATTACATGGTAACTTTAGGGCATACATCTAACAATCTCCCATTTGCACTAAAGCCAATTTGTTTGGTACCTCAAACCCATCTTGTCAATGTGTCTTTCAAAAGAAGACTGAGGTAAGGCCTTAGTGAAGGGATCTGCCACGTTTTCCGCTGAGGCAATTTTCTGCAAGGCGATATCACCTCTCCCAACAATTTCTCTAATGAGATGGAAGCGTCTCTCAATGTGCTTGGACTTCTGGTGAGACCTTGGTTCCTTCGCTTGAGCTATTGTCCCATTGTTATCACAAAACATTGTAATTGGTTGCTCAATGGAAGCAATGACTCCAAGTTTAGAAATGAACTTCTTCATCCAAGCGGCTTCCTTTGCTGCTTCTGAAGCGGCTACATACTCTGCCTCAATGGTGGAGTCAGCAGTTATGCTCTGTTTGGAACTCTTCCAACTAACTGCGCCACCATTAAGTGTAAAGACAAACCCAGATGTAGACTTATAATCATTAGGATCCGATTGAAAATCGGAATCAGTATAAGCTTCAACTTTAAACTCTCCTTCTCCATATATCAAGAATAAATCCTTAGTCCTTCGCAAGTACTTAAGGATATTCTTGACTGCTATCCAGTGCTCTTCCCCTGGATCAGACTGATATCTGCTAGTAATACTTACAGCATGTGCAATATCAGGTCTCGTACATAGCATAGCATACATTATGCTTCCAATAGCAGATGCGTAAGGTATCTTTGCCATCCGCTCTCTTTCTTCAGGAGTGTTGGGACACATCTCCTTGGAAAGATGGATTCCATGCCTAAAAGGCAATAATCCTCTTTTGGAACATTGCATGTTAAAACGTGTTAACACTTTGTCTATGTACGTAGACTGTGAGAGACCAATCAATCGCCTCGATCTATCTCTATAGATCTTGATACCTAAAATATAGGTTGCCTCTCCTAAATCTTTCATGGAGAATTTTTATGACAAGAATAGTTTGATCGATGATATCATAGGTACATCGTTCCCGATCAAAAGTATATCATCGACGTACAAAACTAGAAATGCAATTGCACTCCCACTGACCTTCTTGTATACACAAGGTTCATCCGGGTTTTTGATGAAACCAAACGATATGACTACTTCATCAAAATAGATGTTCCAACTTCTGGAGGCTTGTTTGAGTCCATAAATGGATCTCTTAAGCTTACACACCTTTCGGCGTTCACCATTGGATTCAAAACCCCGTGGTTATTCCATATAGATGTCCTCCTCAAGAAAACCATTTAGAAAAGCTGTTTTGACATCCGTTTGGAATATCTCATAATCTAGGTGTGCAGCTATAGCCAACATAATCCGAATGGATTTTAGCATGGCTACAGGTGAGAAAGTTTCGTCATAATCGATTCCTTCTTTTTGACGGTATCCTTTCGCCACCAACCGTGCTTTGTAAGTTCCAACTTGACCCTCAGCATTCATCTTTCTCTTGAAAATCCATTTACAGCCAATTGGTACAATACCATCAGGCAGATCAACTAAGGTCCAAACTTCGTTGGAATACATTGAATCCATTTCGGATTTCATGGCTTCCAGCCATTTACCAGAATCGATGTCCGACATCGCCTCCTCATAGGTGTTTGGATCACCAGGTTGATCACCATCATTCACAATGAATAATGGTTCAATATGTTCAACCAAGTGTCTATAATGAGCAGGTGGACGAGACGTTCTCGCACTCCTCCTAAGAGGTTGTGTATCAGAAGCTCCCACTGAATCAGAGGTCGGTGTTTGAACTTGGTTATTTTGGTACTTCATTATTCTATTCTTGTAAGACTATTTTCCACCCAGCACCACCTTCTTGGACGAACTGATTCTCCAGAAAAGAAGCATGCCTGCTGACCGAAATTCTTAGGTCAGAGTGAAAATAGAAATAGTATCCAAGAGACTCCTTTGGATATCCAATAAAGCGACCTTGTTCAGACCTAACCTCCAATTTTTCCATTTTCAGCTTCTTGACGAAAGCTGGACAACCCCAAATCTTAATATGATTAAGACTTGGTTTCCTACTATGCCATATCTCATAAGGCGTAGTTGGAACAGATTTGGATGGCACTCTGTTCGGTACATATGCGGCTATCTCGAGGGCATATCCCCAAAGAGATATAGGCAAATCGGTGTAACTCATCATAGATCGCACCATATCTAATAAAGTGCGATTTCTTCTTTCAGATACACCATTGTGTTCTGGAGTTCCAGGAGGTGTCCACTGTGATATAATGCCATTATCCTTAAGATAGTCCAGGAATTCAGTACTAAGGTATTCACCTCCTCGATCAAATCGGAGAACCTTAATACATTTTCATGTTTGTTTCTCAACTTCAGCCCTGAATTCCTTGAACTTTTCAAAAGATTTGGATTTATACTTCATTAAGTACAAATAACTATACCGTGACTGATCATCGGTGAATGTAATGAAGTAAGAATAACCACCTCTAGCATTTTCATTTATTGGTCCACATACATCTGTATGTATCAATCCCAGTATGTCAACAGCTCGTGCACTATGTCCCACAAAGAGCGGTTTGGTCATTTTTCCTAGAAGACATGCCTCACAAGCCGAGTATGGCTCAAACATTGATGAATCAATATACCCATCATTACTCAACTTGTTGATTCTGTCTTCTCCAATATGACCTAACCGAAGATGCCAAACATACTTTGGGTTTGGACTATCTCTAGGGCGTTTATTAGTTATGGCATTTATATCATTATTGTATTGCTTATTGGTATTGGTAATCGCATTACCGGACATTGTAATGGTAGAAAGATTATTGGTTAATAAGCCAGAACCAACACATCTCCTATTGTGATAAATAGAACATACATCATCAGCAAAAGAAAATTCATAATTCTCTTTACTCAAACGAGGTATAGAGATGATGTTCCTAACATCATTCTCATAATGCAAGCAATTTTTCAATACCAATACATGTCCAGAAGGCAAACATAAATGAAAAGTCCCTACAGCTAACGCAGCAACTCTTGCTCCATTTGCAAATGTTAGGACAATTTCATTTCATCCCAGCATCCTGCTTATATCCAGATTCTGCAAAGACATGCAAATATGTGAGGTTGCAGCAGAATCTAGAACCCATAAGTTGGATTCAACACTAACCATAAGATTAGTTTCAATAAGTATAGACACCATACCTTCGCAAGGTTGGTCCTTAGGCTTGACCTTCAAGCTCGCAAGGTACTTCTGCAGTTCCTCCTCCAAGTGCCCTTTGACACCACAAGAGTGATAATTCCCTTTTTCAACCTTGGGCTTTGATTGCACAGCATGTTTCATAGGCCTCTTCCATTTCTTTTTCTTCAAAACAGTCTTACTCTTTGAAGAAGAAGCCGTAGCCATAGCCACCACATTGGGCCTCGTGTTGTGCATTTCCTTCTCATAAACTACTAGCATGCTATGTAACTCAGCGAGAGTTTTCTCCATCTTATGCATGTGGAAGTTTTGGACAAAGCCAGAGAAGGAATCGGGCAAAGATTGGAGAATCAAATCCACAACTAACTCATTATCCATAACAAGATTAAGCCTAGCCAACTCTTCTATGTGCCAGATCATCTTCAAAGCATGATCATTCACCGATGATCCTTCAGCCATTCTCATACGGTACAATGCCTTAGATATCTCATATCTAGAAGTTCGACCATTCTCATCAAAATATTCTTTTAAGTGCAAGATGATCGACCTAGCATCTTCCATAGTTTCATACTTCTTCTGCAATTCATTGTTCATTGAAGCAAGCATGTATGACCTAACTTTTAAGTCATCATCACGCCACTTATCATAAGTGACATGCTCCTCTTGGGTCCTACCCTCAGGAAAGGAGTCTGGCATCTTTTGATCAAGCACATACTCGATTTTCTCCGAATTGAGAACAATTCTCAAATTCCTCACCCAGTCAGTGAAATTGGGTCCAATCAAACAATTCTTGTCAAGTATAGAAGCAAGTAGGTTTGTGGTCACCATTTTCAGAGTAATAATATATCTGTGCAGAAAATAAATTGTTAGCCGTTGTCTTTCAAAATAACCATTTCATTTTGGCCTTTAAATGAAATAGTGCCTCCCACTAAATTTTTCGAATCCCATACTCCTTAAAATGGGAAAACGGTAATCTTTGTTGGGTAAAGATTACTAGTGGAGATTGGAGTCCCACTAGCCCATAGCCCGCTCTATGAACTTAGTGAGTGAACCAACTTGTTCAACACATCATATACGAGTCCCAATCATAACTTCGGCCTCTAGACCATGAAAATCTCACCTGACAGTTATTGACATCATGATCATAGTTAAGTCTAGCCCATCATCTCATGCAAGTATTGAAAACACAAACGATCCCCTCACCTGACATTTATTAGAAATCGTTCGGCTCCAACCCCACAACATCATATGCATAATGGAGTGATCCAATATTATAAATGGCAATTGACCCCTATGTATCCATAGCCGGTCAATCAACCACTATAATGTTGGACCAAACCACGACAATGGAAGGCCACGAGTCCAAAACCCGTTTCGACTTAATATAATTAATAAGGAGGTTTGGGTCATTATTAATGGTCTCACTTTGCACATTAACCGGTTTAACATGCATAACAACTGAATAAATAAATATATATCAAAGGCATAAAAATCTATCTACGTGGTGATCATGGAATTATGGCTCAATGGGTCTCAAGCCAATGAGTCCCATTTAGTCATTTTAATGTTTTAATAATAGAGATCCGCTCTTCACTTCTTCTTGGACCCTTGAACTCTTCACGGACCAGGCCCATAGAGCTCTCCGACTTAATGGCTCCTCCTCGTGTAATGTTTACATCAACAATTGATAATACTAAACTATACTAAAAATACATTACATGAAAATAAAAAGAAGGACGCAACCTTCATTTAATAATTACAACCCCAAAAATACCTGTAATCATCATTCATTCATCCATACATCAATCATATTGATTAGGGGTTTTTCCATGATCACCACCCTTCCTCGCGAGCCATAAATTCTAAATTTAAAGCTTTGGAAGGCACAAATAAAATTTTGCACTGAATCAAATTCATGGCCGAGCAACGTAAGCCACGTTAAGAAATCAAAGCCGGTGAAACAAATTTCACGTAGGTGATTCCAAGTGACGGTAGCGTTGTCGCCTCTAGATTCATAGTTGCGAATCATTTTGCAGAAGACAAAACTAAAAGAAAATAAGGTACGGATTTTTTATTCAAAATTGATTTAGTTCTGATTTTTGCTCAGTTGATCAAATTTATCATATAAATTAATCAACTTCTATAGGCCGCTTAAGAGCAAGCAATTCTCTCAACAAAGTAAATTGGCCATTGGATCGCAAAAATATATATGAACCAAAATCAATTAAACGCACGAGAACGCCTAAGGATTGGCTTTGATACCACTGTTGGTTTTTTACGGAACATGCATAGTTAAAAATATAAACGCAGCGGAAAAATATAACCATACATGTATCTCCAAAGGCGTTGTTCGTGCGTTTCAATAAAAAATCGGAAGACCATAGGTGGTTAATCGGATTACCTCTCGTAACGTGCCCAAAACGATTTCGGTTCGGATGTTCTTCAGTTCGAGTCCCACAACCGTCGGACCTCTAGTTCAGACACACCACCAATCGCACGACGAACGGAAGGAAGAACTCGCGGATAATCACCAATAGAATTGTGCTAGCAATCTTGTGGTGACAATTCTTCGCACTCTCGATATTTCAGTCACGGCGTCGGAAGAGAGAAAACGTATTTTCTTGACTCTCACGAACACATGAGAGTTCTTCTTGACTCTCACGAAAACTCATGTGTTCGTGAGAGTCAAGAAAATACGTTTTCTCTCTTCCGACGCCGTGACTGAAATATCGAGAGTGCGAAGAATTGTCACCACAAGATTGCTAGCACAATTCTATTGGTGATTATCCGCGAGTTCTTCCTTCCGTTCGTCGTGCGATTGGTGGTGTGTCTGAACTAGAGGTCCGACGCTTGGGACTCGAACCAAGAACATCCGAACCGAAATCGCTTTTGGGCACGTTACGAGAGGTAATCCGATTAACCACCTATGGTCTTCCGATTTTTTATTGAAACGCACGAACAACGCCTTTGGAGATACATGTATGGTTATATTTTTCCGCTGCGTTTATATTTTTAACTATGCATGTTCTGTAAAAAACCAACAGTTGCTGGGGGAGGGGTTTGTCGACAGATTATTCGGATACCAAAGGCTAAACAAGATGCTCGAAACTTTTTGAGCTACAACGGTCTTCGGGATGTACACAGACCTCTCTATGTCTGTTCCAGATAACATCTGTTTCAGGACAAACAATCACAAAAGAAGATGAACATACAAATAAGACAGACAAAGAAAAGGACCTCCGACGAGTAAACTCGAGTATTTTCACAGCAATTTTCCGCAAGGACTCGGAAATTGACCGCAAAATAAGGGGCACAGTCAAAAGAGGAGCCGATTCTCCGTCCCGCTCCTGCAGTTCTTCAGCTAAAACACAGACAATATCAATCAGGGTTGATGATGGAATATGCTAAATGGAGTGCAATGAGAGTTTCTTCAACTGAGAGGCAGCAAATCTGCAATTTAAGTTCATCCCCGACCATGTTACCTAGCAAAGCGAATTGATCATCTAAAAACTTATCTCGAGTGTCTAGAGACAGGTTTGTTCGTGGGAGATCGTGAAATTCCATGCCTTGTATCACTTGCGATAGCCTCGTCCCTGCGTCACGGAACTCCGACTCCGCAACGAGAGGGAAAAGAAATGAATGACAAAGTTACAAACAGCTCTTTCCAGGATGTTGAAAATATGTCTCGAGTTTAAGCTCAAAACGAAAATCTGAATATTCGAAATTGGTATTTTGCGGACGTCCGAAATCGAGCAAAAAGAAATATTGAAAATTTACTTTCCAAATATGTGCCGGAGGAAACAAATATTCTTTCCTAATTGATATTGGAGTCTACGGCTTGAACAAGAAAGTCCAACGTGGTTTTTTGATTCAGACCATGACTCGGTCAACTCTTGGGCACATATATTATATTCTATCGTGGGCACCTTGGAAAGAAGAAGTTGAAGAAAGCAGAGTGGTTTTCGCGAAGCCTATGTCCAGAGCAAGAGCGAAGACCTCTTGAAGCGCCGCTGCTTGCGAGTGCTTGGCAGTTGATTTCGTTCGTGAATTACATCCAAGAAGAATTAGTGTTCAAGCGTTGGCAATCTTGTGATAAGATTTGTGTATAATTCTTTCGCGAGATTGAGAGATTATTTCGTGAGGAATTGTGAATTGGCTAAACACACGTGTGAGTTATCTGGGGTGTAATTGGGGGCTTGGGAAACACCGAGAGTGTTTGAGTGACTCGAGTGTAGTTGTAATCTCCGTTGTATCGCTTGATCTATAGTGGAATTCCGTCTGCTCTCCCTGTGATGTAGGTCACTACGATCCGAACCACGAAATCTGTGTCCGATTTATTTTCTTATTCTATCAATTTTATTGTTCGATCGCTTGGCTTCCGCAACACAGGATTCCACAACTTTTCACAATCTGTCCCTTCACCAAGACGGGGCCCCTAACGCAATGCATGGATACCGAGCCTTTGTATTTCAGAGATTTACTTGTGCGTTTGTGATAGTTGAAATAAATTATCGGAATCATCGGATTTAGTCCAGCTTAGATTGAGAAGAATGTATTGTCGCTTAACTTTTGTTGATTGATTTACTTCTATTGATTTATCTTAATTTCTTACCGTTTGGAAATCTTATCAATCTTTTCTCTAATGCGAATCCTGGAGAATGTCCGATCATATACAATTCTGGATCTAGAAAATGTTCACGCCGTCTTTCGCGAGATTGTTTTAACTAATGGCATGAATCCATATGTCGGCCGTGCAAGCCCGGCTCATCGAGCGGCACACAAGCCATGGAATCAGTAACTAAGGGAGGCCACTCACGCCTGCACTCCAATGTCCCATCTCCGACATCTTCGTGCCGTCGACGCACACCTGGCGGCGAAGATCCACGAAAGGATCCTGTTCAATCCACCCGACGGGCATGGTCACGGGAGAAACTGCAGCGATCGGCGATGACAGCTTCGGTCTCGCACCCCGCCAGGACAGCCGGCGGTGACGGGCACCCGATACAGAATTATGCTTATGTTTCTCCGTAATTTAATCCGTAAGGAAACAAACACCGAAAATGGATCTTCGGTTTTTAATTGAAGGACGGGTTCTGTGGTGATTTGACAGGAAATATCCAAGCGATCATAAAAATCAACATGGAATTATACAAACCTAAACCAAACCGGAGTTTGACTCGACGGAAAAGTTTAGGAAGTACTATCGAAACAAACTTCGACGAAATTTGACTCGAGGACGAAGCTTGAAAGAGCGGCGGTACTACGCCGGGATTTGACTTGACGACGAAGCACCAAGGATGAAGATTCATATCGGAGGACGACTCGACGACGTGAATCTGAGCATTAGAACTACTCCTAAAGAATTAAAGCTTGTAAATTGCAGGAAAATAATGGCCTTGGCCAAATGTAAAGGTACGAGTGCAGGAAATGTAAAGATAAAAGAAAGATAAACCGATAAAGAACGTGAGTTCCATGTGTAGATTGGGGGCTCTTTAAAATATAAACTTGGGATATTTATAATCCCGTATAAGCGTTTACAACATTTAAATTTTAAATAAAAAGTAACTTCCTAACGGTGGTTATTATCTTCCTATTTTCTAAGCACTCTCCACGCTCAAATAACCACCCTTATCCATAAGCTTTGTTATTGATACCTAACTATCGGTAAGTTGTCTGATGCCAATCCTCCGCTCACCCACCCACTCCAGGTAAGTTGCGAACTATCGGTAAGTTACCGACGCCAAAGCTCCCGATGCCTATTTCCATGATTACCGACGCCAAAACTCCCTATGCCTATTTCCATGATTTTTTACCACTTTTTGGTGTAAACAGATGCCCCCTTAAAAGAATTGAATGATTTACCAATCATTCGATTCTTTTAACTAATGGCCTTTAGGTGCCCCGTAACTCTTTTGCTACTTTGCCTATTTTCATGATTTTTTACCACTTTTTGGTGCAAACAGCTTACAAAGCAATAGTACTTAAAAAAGTTACAGCTCTATTATAGGTCATGCCATCATGCGCTCTGCATCGATAAATCTGGAGCGATATATCAAGTCGAGGCTTTTGGACCGCGGGACAAAATGACAAATATCTGAGAGTCACTCCACCGCGATAAAAGCTCTCGCTTTTTACGTTTCTTCGTCGGAGCGCAGCAATGGCCGCTTCCCTCGTCTCCCCCTCGCTCTACACTTCCGCTTCCAGGATCTCGCCGGACTTCGGACGCCCACAAACGCCGAACCCCATCAACCTCCGTCGTCCCAAGACGCCGCCGCTCCGGCCGCTGAAGAGTCCCGGGCTGAGGCCCCTCTGCGGCGCCTCCTACGCCGTCCCGAACGCCGACAACCCCAGGATCTACCGCCGCCGCCGCCGCGTAGGAGAAGGCGCGGGCCCTCGCTCCACCACCAAGGACAGGACCGAAAGCCCACCTCGCAAACAGGGCCGCGAAGGTCCTTCGAAGGATGCTCGTAATTTGGCGGAGAATCGGGCGGGTAGCGAGCCGAGGGAGCGGAGTTTGGGGTCGGTTGGAGGGGGTTTGGAGGGAGCTGATCTGATGGGTCTGTTGCAGGAGGGTAGGGTGGAAGAAGCTGTTGGGTATATGGAACGGGGAGTTGGTGCGGATTATGCTGTTTTCGGCGCGTTATTGGAATCGTGCGGGAGTTCGAGGTCTCTCGATCTGGGCAAGAGAGTGCATGATTTGTTGAGGCGGTCTCGCTTTCCGGGCGCTGTGGATTTGAGTGAGAAAGTGGTGAGGATGTACGTGAATTGTGGTAGTATGAGAGATGCACGCCGGGTGTTCGACAGAATGCGTGAGAAGGATATGAGCTCGTGGCACTTGATGATCAATGGGTATGCCGCGAGCAGCCAAGGAAATGATGGGTTGCTTTTGTTCGAGCAAATGAGGAAGGCGGGCCTGCTCCCCGATGGCGAGACGTTCACGGCTGTTTTGGCCGCTTGTGCGAGCGCAGGAGCAGTAAAACAAGGGCTCGCGCACTTTGATTCGATGAGGAAGGAATTCGGTATTGTTCCAAGCGTCGAGCATTATTTAGGGGTTATTGATGTGTATGGAAGTTCGGGTCATTTGTGCGAAGCATGGGATTTTGTTGAGAAAATACCAATCGAACCCACTTTGGAGATTTGGGAGGCACTAAGGAATTATGCTCGGATTCATGGAGATCTTGAGCTCGAGGACCGAGCCGAGGAGTTGTTGGTTGCTCTTGATCCTTCCCAGGCAATTGCTAAAAAACTTCCATTACCTCCAAGAAGGAAGCATTCTGCAGTCAATATGATTGGGGAGAAGAATAAGCTGAGCGAGTATCGATGCATCGAACCATACAAGGAAGAGGTGAATTCAAGAGGCTTGAATGGGCAGATGAGGGAAGCAGGGTATGTACCCGACACGAGATACGTCCTTCACGACATTGACGAGGAGGCGAAAGAGCAGGCCCTGCAATATCACAGCGAGCGCTTGGCCATTGCCTATGGTTTGATCAGCACGCCACCAAGAACGACTCTGAGGATCATGAAGAATCTCCGAATTTGTGGTGACTGTCACAATGCGATCAAAATCATGTCTAGAATCGTGGGGAGGGAATTGATTGTGAGAGATAACAAACGATTCCATCATTTTAGGGATGGCCAGTGCTCCTGTGGAGATTTTTGGTGAAGTCGGTTTTCTTCAGTGATGGGAGCTCTTGTTTCTTCCAAAGTTCTACCACATAAAAAGTGCCCTATATGGTCCTTTCTTGTAGAGGATCAAATGATTGTCTAGACATGTGAGTTTGATCTTGTACATGATGCTCATATTCACGGACCTATAGTGATGACATTAGCACCTTTATTATGGGTGAGATCCTGGAAGGCAGTATGAATGTTTTTCGCTTTGGCGTCCCTTTTTCATCTGTACAATTTTCACCACCTCCATGAGTTTGGGGAATGCTCTCTCTCCTTTGTGAACCATGACAACACCTATAATCGATATGCCCGGGTTCGGAAGTGATTGATTCTGTTGCTTTTTTCCAAAGCAAGTAGGTTGCAAACTGCTTTTCAATTATGCGAGAACAACCAGCAATAGATTGCTTCTTTCTGCAGAAGGAAATCTTTGCATAGTCTCCTTGTCATAGTTCACCAAAGTCTGCAAAGCGCTATAATGTCTAGCTCAAATTTTCGAGCTGATCGAATAACAAGATCTTCCCACTGCGCTTTCGCAAATAACTGATGATGCGATATATTGAAGAATAAAGTGTCAAGCGCATAAAATAGAACATGTTCAGGAGGCAAGGAAATCAGATCAGAAGCTCGCAGAACAACAGATTATGGTGCTTTATTCTAACACGCTAGGAAATCTGGGTGGTTACACCTTACGTATGTACAACTTGCATGTCAATCCTATCCTAGTATACAGGTAATCTGGATGGTTAAACCATCTGAATTCTAAAGATTGCCGTATGGCACCTTATTGACTATTCCTTCAATAACGGACCTCGAACGAGGTCCATTTGGATGCTGCAGCTCGGAGCATCATATAATGTCCGAGGGAAAATGAAATATACAACCAATGACCTGATGGTACAAAGCATTCAAACAGAGTCGAAAGCCAGCTGCAAAATGGAGTCCTCTGATTGCCTCGTAATATTAACGATCAGCGTCCTCAAGAGTGCAACGAAGATGCATGGCTACTCTGTTCTTTCAACTCTAGTTCAATCACAGCCTCATCTCGTGATGGGACTCTTAAGTTTGACTTCATAACATCATACACAGTAAACCCGATAGCTACTGAGGGTACAACCTGAAAGGAAACAAACCGGCATTTAGTAAAAACATAAATGTACAGTGATTAACAAATGGAAACTTGCTCAACTTCCTACCCTTATGTAATTGATGCTCAATCCTGAAAATAACTGCTTCCATCCTTGCCTCTTGGCAATCTTGACAAGGGCTTCCACAGTTCCCTTAAGTTCTGCACTGTTACATGCCGTGAGCCGTTGAACCTGTCAAGGCAAAAACTTCTTTTGGATCATCCCTATACACCCTCCAATTGGTATCTATAATCAACTCCACATCTTTTATTCAAATTAACTGCATTTGTCTCCTCACAACATCAAGCGGGTAAGTAAATGTCTGACCCAATAAACCTGCAACGGATCCACAGACAAGCTTCACCGCGATATCTTTTTTGTGTTCCTCGGGGACATGGCGTTTCATCTCCTCATAGAAGTAAAACTTCAAACCCGCATAAGGGAAGATTCCGTAGAGTGATGGTGCTGAAAAATGTTTCTGCATGTTAATGGCTACAGAAGAAATATTATCCTCCTTAAGAATAGCAGCCGATGAATCATACCAACACCGCGATAGAGCCCTCTAATCCCAGCTTCTTTATATGTTGTTGAAAAACAATCCAGGATTCCTCTGTAGACTTGTTCAGAACCAAGCACTCCTTTTACAGAAGAGTTTGATGAACCAACAACCTGCACAAAAATAGCAAATTGGTCCAACATGTTACTGGGGAACATATTCTTGGCATTCAGTTTCAATCAACATGCATATAATCTCATGGCAATACTACATGATTGCTCTACCTGATAAGCCAATTTAGTCCGAACCAAATCTAGAGGATACGTGAAAAGTACAGCAGTTCCCCCAGCAAACGATCCTGCCACAAGATCAAGCACAGGGCCTCTTCCAACATCTGGAAACCAATGAATGATCCATCTCCTGTATTCCTCATAGGTCATATAGTGAAGTGCCGCATATGGTATTATTCGAGCAACACTTGCACCATTTCCTCTGAAAAAACAAACAAGAAAATCAATACCAAATATATCCTATGAAAAACTTTCACACGATGACAATTAATATCAATCTACCTGTAGAAACCCAAAAGCCCCTCTGTCTTTGCAATCTTTCTAATAGATCCAAACAGCCCTATGCTCTGAAATTCTGCTCTTCTGGTCTAAATGAATACTAGCAAGATACATTTAGAAGAAAAACTCAAATGCACTTATTAAGCCTACGACAGCATGTAATCTTGAAATCCAGGGGTAAAGCAGAATACTCTAAAAACATAATCCTCAAAATGTACATCAGCACCATTTCCAGATATAAACAAGAATCCTCCACAAATATCTTTTATTCATTTATTTGCTCGTGTGCTGCTAAACGCTCCACATATATCGGTTAAAATGGAACTTAGTCCCAATTTGCAAGCCCTCGTCAAAAGTGGATTCCAAGTAACCACTATCCTGCTGTTGGTCATAAAACAAGAACGATTATATTACTCAAAACGTAACATGGTCACAGAAGGTGCAGACAGACACAATCGGGAAGAGAATTCAACAGAGTGCATTCCGCAGTGAGAGACAGAGAGAAATTATGGCGTCCAGCATTCCAGCTACAAAAGAGAGTGCTATCAGTTTTTCTCTCTCTCTCTCTCTCTCTCTCTCTCTCTCTCTCTCTCTCTCTCTCTCTCTGTGCAGTTCTATCGGGTCAAACAGAGCTGTCATGAGATCATTTTGCAAATCAGGATAACCGAGCATACAAGAACTCATGAACCCAACACTAACTACCACAGCTCATGATTATCTAACTGTTTCGCGGGTTATCCAGCGAGTGTCCACTTCAACAGAAGAGAAACTTCAACGATCGATCGTCCTCTCGCATAATAAATAGCTCGTGCAAAACAACCTCGATCATGCGATCGATAATGCCGATCGCCAAACAAAACCAATGCGGCCAAAACCTCCGCACGCCAACTCAACTGCGACCACGAGCCTCTGCAGCCCTCAACAATCAACAGCAGCCAAAGCGCAGAGTCGCCTTCGATCAGAAACACGGCCCCCGACGGGGATCACCGGGCGGGGCGGGGGAGACCAACCCAGCAAGCCACGGCGAGATTCGGGCTCCGAGAGGGAGAGGAAAGAGCGGAACTTGGGGCGTACCTGGAACAAGATCTTGACGCGCTCCAGGGGCGCCACCGCGGTCTTGGCGACGCCGCCGGCGACACCGCCGGCGACCAGCTCCTTGGCGAACACGGGCATGGCTTCGATCACGCCGTCCATGGACGCGATCATCGCTCTCTCTCACTCTCTATCTCTCTCTCTCTAGAGAGAGAGCGGAGGAATTCGAGACGTCTCTAATGGCGGGCGCGAAGAGGCTGTGGGATGAAATTTTCGGGGGAAAGAAGGAAGACAGAGAAAAGAATCTGACCTGTCAGGACAAGGCCAAGAGGAGGCGCGATCGGGTGCGGTCCGGCCTATCTTGGCCCCCGCTGCTCCCGGCTCAGCCGCCCAATCAGGAGCGGAGCCCCGGCGCCGGGTGGGGCGGCGCGCGCGCGGCGGGACGCGAGTGGGCGAGGAGGGGGCGGATCGCCTGCACCTGGCTGCACACGCGAGCGACCAGCTCTCGTTTTTTTTTTTTTTTTTATTTTTTTGTTTTTGGTCAAATCGTGTTCTTTTTTAATATTACTTCAAGATTGTTTTTTAACAAAAGGGCGAACTGAAAGTACAGCTGTGTGTTGCCGGGTCCAATCAGAACTCAGGCGGTAAGCCAGAACGGGAGAGGGCTGTCGTTTTTGCGGGGCTTTGACCTTTGACTTCAGCGCCCGACCGTGGTCAACGCCATTAACGTCGATCGAGACCGTTTGATCAAGATTTGCCTCACGTGCGACGGTAGGTATACCGGGTAAAAAAAAGAACCATGCGACTTTCATCTTATCTACCACCGACGAAGAGTCGACCGTCGGATATTGACCTCGACGCCATCGGTCGGATGTGGACATTGACCTTTAACCCCGGATGTTTAAGGTTGAACCGGATGTGACTTTCATGTGAGGATATAGCAAATAGATACATCGTCTGAGAAATATTTGGTTATCGGGAAAGCAGTGCTTCGAACGATGACGAGTCTCGATAAGATTGAAAAAAGAACAAATTTTAGGAAATTCCCTTGTTTTGATGCCTTGTTGAACTAAAACCGATGGTAAGAAACGAGACGAGCACAAATCCTAGTTGGAAGCAAAATGAATGGCGAGCGCAAGAAAAGTACTCGTTGCAAAGAAAATGATCAATCCCTTGCAAACTAAAGTCATATATTCTTAAGAAAGAGGTTGTTATTGTATATTCATATAGATATAGATAGTACTAAAATGTCCAATCATGTGATTATTTTTTTCCTTGTATATTTAGAGTTATTACTTGCGCAGAACCAACAAAAAAAACAGTTCAACAGCCGCAATTTCCAAATCCAAGACTCTGGAAAAACCACAGGTCAAAACAAAATTTGAAAAGCCAAAATCGTGTTAAAGAATCACCCTTAAACCAAGCACACTCCTAGCAATATCTTCTTCTTCTTCTTTTCCCAAAAGAGATGGAAACAGCATGCTTTCTATAGATCACTGCATGTTCACTATGAACTATAATGATCATCCGGTTAGATTGAATACGATTGCAGATCAGATAAACGAAACCAAACTTTCCAAGAACCGAACTTCTTTTTAGAAACCTGCCATATGGATCAGCCAAACAGAAAGAGACGGTAGAGCAAAAATTATAAAGAAAGAAAGATAATCATCGGTTTGATTGAATATTGCCAGCATCGTGGTGTTAAAATCAGTTTCATGTCTCACCAAGTTCCTAGTGATCAAATGGGTTGGTTCTGCGAAGATTGTTTAAGGGTAAGAGACTTGAGTTGTCTTACCACCATTATCAGGCAAGGCCATGAGCCCCGTCCTGGTATTTTCATCCGTTAGAATCCTGTCTATAATGTCAAGAAGCACCCCCGCGAGCTCTTCTCTGTCGCTCCATTCATGGATCACGGCTTTAATAAGCATTTGGTCATTGAAAATGAGATTCCAGAGAGGGAAACTCTTCCTCGGCATTACAAAGTCTCGTGTTCCGAGCCTCAAGCACGGACAGTAATCGCCTCTCCCGTCTCCGAGATATACATATCTTCTCTTCATGAATTCAGAATCAGCAGCTTGAATCCTCTTCAGAACCAGGCCCTGTATAGAAAAGCGCCACGCGTTTAAACTTAAAAGGAGCATGAAGGATTTTTAATGAGCCGGCACACCAAAGATCCGCAGATTTCCTTAAGACAATAAACAAAATGGACTATCTGTGGAAATCTGATGATCCAAAAGCAGTATTAACTTTACTGGGATACAAGAAAGGCGATAAAATACAAATCGGATGAATGTGTATTTCACACAGTTAGCAATGAAAACACTGTTGTGCCACTGAAATTTAAAAAGCATTTCCTATTATACGTTTCAACAACCCGTCACAATTTAAAGACTTAGTCAGTCTTACATACTGAAACCATAAGGCCATGTAATAAGCACACAAAACGTTGCATCTATGTCGAAGATCAACCTTCCACAGTTACCCGAGGATGTTCCTGCCACCCTCTGCACGTTTGCAGCCAGATTGTTTAAGTGGAGGCACATGCTTCCCTCGCCTATTTGACAAAAGTAAGACCTTTTATTGCCAATAAGATTATTCTCTATCGTTCTTGATGTAACACACTCCTATACAACTTCATCCAATTTCCATTGTTTAAAGAATAATTACATCCCATCTACATTCTTCATAGAACGAAAATGCACATTGTAAATTCAAGCACAAATTCCTCTCAGCAAACTACACGGAACCCTCATCATGGTTCCTCATGAAGCTCAAATTTCTCGACAGGCAGCCCTAAAGCATTATGGACGCAGACAAAGCTTAAAAGTAAGGCAAACTGCTTCTTCCTTTCACGTAAAACCTCAAAGCTCAAAAATGCTTCACAAATCCACAAAAGCACATAGCAATATATATCGTCCTGCTAAATAACAGTTGGGTCACCGACAATAAATGCATCAAGATTTAGGCAACACATAAACACGAGAATCGCATATGTGAAGAAGTAGAGTCCAGGGTGTGAATCATTGTTCCATTACCTTGCACATATTGGAGGGACACAAGTTGCATCCATGAGGAGAAGAGGCAGAATCGTGAAAAGGGACAATGTTTAGCCTGCCTTCCGCATCTACGAAAGCCGGGTTCGTGACGATCTCAGAGAAACAACCCAACAGCCCGTGACGCTTCAGGATCGTCTCTATGAAGAACTGATTCGCATCGCTAATTATCCTCAGGTCGCACCTACGGGGACAGAGCCCCCAAATAAACATTACCATTTAGCTAATATATTCTAATTCCTTCTTATATCACACTCACACATATGCAACTCAGTACATCATACGCATTCATTACCCATATCCATGAGCTGCTCGAATGGATTCGATAACACGAGGATGAAGAGGCATTCTCCTCAAGCACTCCTCAATATCCTCAACTGTCTTGCCCTTTGAATGGAGCTCCATCATCATCCTATTCTGGGGATGAAACAAGAACACCACAAACGATCAATTTCTGCTCAAATTCACACTAACGATATCAAAAAAGCTACAAGCTTTGAGCATGTTGCACTCAGAGGCGCACGCCCCACGAGCTTCACAGGGTCAAATTCCACTGCTGATTGCGTTTGCCGAGAAGCGACGGGAATTGGGAAAGAGCGGAAGTCGAAACGGAACGAACCATGAGGGAAATCCAGGGCATGGTGGAGCGGAGCTCACGGAACAACTGGGTCAGACCCATCTCCGTGACAACCCAGTTGTCGCTGTCGCCGTCGATCAACGTCCGGTCGAAGTCGAAAACCACCACCACCGCTTCTTCCGCCATGGTCTCCGACGACGACGACGACGACTTACCGACGACCTGGAAAGAGCCAAAACCCAATTTTTCTATTTTTTGGGTCGCTTGCCAAAACCCAACTTGAGTTGTGACTTGTGAAGCAAAAGTTCATTTATTATTTTCTGACAAGAAAAAGTTTATTTATTTATAATAAGATTAATATCATGAAAATTTTCAAATTGGTACATTTGTGATAAATTTACCTCAAATTATTTTTTTGATCATAAAAAATCCTAAATTGGTACACCTGTGACAATTTCACCCCGAACTAATTTTTTGACCACCAAAAATCTCAAACTGGTACATATATGACAAATTTACAATAAATTAGTTTCCATTAAATTTTACTATTAAATTGCTAAGTTTGATGACACGTAGTAGTTGACGGGTGTAACAGTTTGGGGTTTTACCTCTCTGTTTGTCACAAGTTTACCAATTTGTGATTTTTCATGATATTAATCCAATTTAACGGATACTAACGGAGGGTAAATTTATCACAAATATACCATTTTTGGGTTTTTAGTGATTAAAAAATTAATTTGGGGTAAATTTGTCACAGGTGTACCAGTTTGAGATTTTTTGTGGTTAAAAAATTAGTTCGAGTTAAAATTGTCACAATTGTACCAGTGTAGGGTTTTTTGTGGTAAAAAAAATAGTTTTGGATAAATTTGTCACAAACGTACCAGTTTGGGATTTTTGGTGGTCAAAAAAATAATTTTGGATAAAATTTTCATAATTATACCAGTTTGGAGTTTTTCGTGGTATTAACCCTTTATAATAAAATACAGGAAATACATTTAACCAGATTTTTTTTTACATCAAAAATTTCAAACTATGCTCGTTGTGGCACGTTTACCTTAAACTTTTTTTGTAACATAAAAAATCCCAAACTTGTACATGTGCGACACATTTACCTTCCATCAAGATTTCGTTTAGATAATTTTTCAACCAAAACAATGTTATTTTTATTTCACCTAAACCACGCGAGCGTGTGTTAACATTGTTTGCTTTATGGCGTCTAAGATTTCTAACGATTCTCATTTACTGATGGATGGTCAATCAATGTGTCATACGGGTACAAATTTAGGATTTTTTGGTGTCGCAGAAAAAAATTTTAGAGTAAATATGTCACAGTGGGTACAATTTAGGGTTTTTGGTGGCATTTGCGCTAAAATAAATCAATAGGTAATGTTCAAAATTCATTTTAATCGGGGAAAAAAGAAAACATTAATCTATGAAAAAGCAGACATGATATTTTCACTAGATTTTTAATTTTTTTTCAACCAGATCTCACCACAGATTATCCAATATTATCCTCTCAGTTTTTAGCATTTTACTAAGGTCCTTACGCTTTATTTGTTAAACATTACCAACAATCATTCGTTCGCTCTTCGATTGCAGTATGCAATTTGGTGTGATTCGAATGTCAACATGTACTAAGCGGCATTGATACAGTTCAAAGAGGAGTGAGATCGGATCGAACAAAATCGTTGTTTCGGAATCGAACCAAATTAAATGACTTGTGCTTTCTCGCTAACTTTATTCACTCCCAAATTACAACTCCACAAAATTATTGCTAATTTTCTTCTTTTTATTTTGCTCGTGCTTTGTTTTTTTTTTATGTCGAGAACTTCCTCTTTGTAGTGAAAGAGATTTAAGAGAATCTCTCTCTTTGCCATGCAAGAAATTCATTGAGCAACAAGAAAGAAATTAGGAGTGAGCAATCGGGCTGGTTCAACCCGAGAACCAAAATGAACCGGCCTTACCCCGATCAATTCCAAACCGGTTCACACAGAAATTGGTTAGCTAGGCTCAGTTGCAAATTGTTTTGAACGGGTCCGAAACCAAATTCTAAGTTAAGTGTGCTATATACACTTTCTCTTTTCTCATTTCGGATTAAGATGAACACGGTATGTGAAAATCGTCACTGTTATCGATCTTCCATGTCTTTGCAATAAAAAGAAAGTAAGCCAATTCCTGGGTTAGCCTTGGAATCCGCCGATTCATCGACCGGCTTGGCTCCCAATTCCAAAAACCGAAACTAACTTTGACAGGATACATTTCAGGTTATTGGCCTGGAATGCAATCAATATAAAACCCTAGGAGGGAACAATTGTTACTCCGTGAAACACCTCTCTTGCCAATATAAACATGACCACGATAAACATGATGAAAGTGAGCGTTCTGAACAGAATTCTTTCTGGGCATTCTATGTTTTCTTGAATCTAATCCAGAAAACTACAAGTACTACATTCACGGCAACGTTGAATTTCAGGGGATATTGCGCAAGAAATATTCTTGGAGATTCCTCGTATCTTACATCTACTGCATCATGATTGGTTTAGATTGATTCCATACATTAAGATGGGACATTGCATATTTACTTGCCTCAAACAACTCTCACTTTATTACATAAATAACAGGAATTTGACAATTCTTCTCTCCCTCTTGCTTTCCAACTCTTTTCTTGACTTGTTTGACAGCAACAGATTGTCGCTATCGATTTCTTGGTACGTGCAAAACCTGTTTGGGGGAAACAAAAGATAAAAGGTCGTTGCTTTTTTACTGAAGCTGAAACAGAGGAAGCATCCTCATCCTCATCATCATCAGCATGGGTTCGAAGGTTCATGCTTTTTGTACCGTGATTGGAGCTAGATTGGTGATGGCATTGGTTCTAATCTCATGGGCTCGTTCAGTGTCGTGCTCTGTTTCTTACGACCAAAAAGCCATTGTCATTGATGGGCAGAGGAGGATCCTCATCTCTGGCTCCATTCACTACCCCAGAAGCACTCCTGAGGTAACTGACTCACCCAATGCAATTCATGACGTGTCTCTCTTTTTCTCTATGCTTCTTTCTGATTCTTTCTAAAAGCATTGTGCTGTGAATCTTATATGCCTTTTGTTCTTGGGTGGCTGCAGATGTGGCCTGATCTTATACAGAAGGCAAAAGCAGGAGGGTTGGATGTTATTCAAACCTATGTTTTCTGGAATGGACATGAACCTTCTCAAGGAAAAGTAAATTTATAAAGTTAGATTATTCCCACCCTGTTAAATTTAAGTATTTGCTATAAACTAATACAGTTGGCTCTTTTTTTTTCTTTTTTTCCTTTACCCTTTGTGCAGTATTATTTTGAAGACAGGTTCGATCTGGTTCAGTTCATAAAGCTGGTGCAAGGAGCTGGTCTCTACGTTCATCTCCGGATCGGGCCTTACGTTTGTGCCGAGTGGAATCTCGGGTAACGATTACATGAAAGTAATTTGCCGTTGCTCTTCTACATTACACAATCGTTAATTTAAGAATATGAATCCCCTGTTCTTCTTTGGTTCTGTTTTGTGGTGCAGAGGATTCCCTGTGTGGCTGAAATACGTCCATGGAATCGCTTTCAGGACAGACAATCAGCCGTTCAAGGTTTGCCCTCCTTGAAAAGGACCTTGACTCATTGAGTGCCTCGATAGGAAAAGTCTCAGTCAATTCTTTACTTTTTCTTGGCATTGCATGTACTTTTCTATCATTTAGGAATAGAAAAATTCCTCGTAGAGTGCCTAACGAGTGTTTGGCTATTCTGAGATGACTTTATTAACTACCATTTTGGACGCTAGTCTAAATAATATGGCCGATACAACTAACCACGGAACATAAGATTGCGTAGGAATTTGTCTTTTATAGCCGAAACCAACATGTGGTTACACTAACTTTTGAAGTACATTGGCTTGTTCTAAGAGATTTAATCTATGCAATACTTTTTCTTTTTTTTTTGGTCGAAATGCAATACATGATTAAGTACAAAATATTTACGATAAAACTTTTTGTGGAACCACAATCAATGTCATTTAAAAAGGGCTATTTGAATAGTCTTAAACATATATTGATAAATTATACTTATGAAGGATGCAGTGCAAGGTTTCACGCAGAAGATAGTGGACATGATGAAGGCAGAGAAGTTGTTTCAGCCCCAGGGAGGTCCGATAATTTTGTCTCAGGTGAGACAATTCTTGCAATTTGTTTTTTCTTTCACCAAAAAGAAAATTTGACTTTCTCACAAAGTGATTTTATTTCAAAATTTACAACTTCAATGCGCTTTGTACGGAAGAACACAAGTGGATCAGAAGTTATAAATTTGAGGACTTAAATGCACGAAGTGCAAAGTTTTTTAAGAGTTAACTGCACAAAGTTTGACAAATTTTAGGATATTTCTGCAATTGTCACTTTTTATTTCTAGCTGATATTTTGGAATCGTGTGGCTTATGGACAGATAGAGAATGAGTTTGAACTAGTGGAGTGGGAAATTGGTCAACCAGGCAAGGCATACACAAGATGGGCAGCTGATATGGCTGTGGGGCTTGGCACTGGTGTCCCCTGGGTCATGTGCAAGCAGGCTGATGCTCCTGATCCTGTGGTCTGCATTTTCCTTCCGTTTCGTGGGGTTTTAACATATATTTCTTGGTATTTTAGTTGTTAAATCTCGACTTATCTCGGACGAGTTACCTAAAGACTAGGACTAAAGCTTTCTAGGAACCAGTTTTCTCCTGTCCTTGAATTGTGTCAGTTCGTTACATGACAGATCAACACTTGCAATGGCTTCTACTGCGAAAATTTTGAACCGAACTCAAACGATAAACCCAAGATGTGGACTGAAGTCTGGACTGGCTGGTGCGTTGCCACGGCCAATGCCTGCCCATGCACGGACTTTTTCCTTTTTCTCATGGCTAGTCTCGAAGCTGATCATCAGTATTGTTTCCAGGTTCACTGGGTTCGGGGCAGCAGTGCCTCACAGGCCAGTGGAAGACTTGGCATTTGCAGTCGCAAGGTTCATTCAGAACCGCGGTTCGTTTTTCAACTACTATATGGTAATCTTGACTGCAAGAGCATTTTCTCTTCAGATGATCAGTCATCTGGTTTGATCTTTACTAAAACTTTCCTTTTTGTCTCCTCCCGTACCATTGCTGATTTATTTCTTTTCTTCTGCTGGATTGTCTTTTTTTCTCTAGTATCACGGAGGAACCAACTTTGGCAGGACAGCCGGGGGTCCCTTTATTGCCACCAGCTATGATTTTGATGCTCCTATTGATGAATTCAGTATGTAACTGGGTTTACATTAAACATCCTAGAGTAGGTCATGTTAAGTTTATCACACGTCTTATTTACTTTTTGTCATTGAATGTTTATAACTGCTTCTAATTGGAATAACCGGTTAAGCTTTCGGAAGTTTGATTGAGTAAAGGCAAATTGTACATCATGCTCGTTAACCACTGTTGCTATTGAATCTAAGAGTAAGAGTAATTCATGATATAGTTGGATGACAGTCATCAGGTTATCTTCCTGACATCAGAATTCACGATATCGTCATAGGTTCACTACGGGAACCAAAATGGAGTCACTTGAGAGACTTGCATCAAGCCATAAAGCAAAGCGAATCAGCACTAGTTGCTGCCGATCCTGCAGTGTCATCACTTGGAAGTAAACAAGAGGTTTGGTTTTTCAGCCCCCTTAATTTAACCCAACCCTGATGTGTTTTCCCTTGTGGAAATAAATTTAGCCATCAAGTTTTGGTTTCTAGGCTCACGTGTTCGAATCCGGATCTGGGGCTTGTGCAGCCTTTCTGGCGAACTATGACACACAGTATTCCGTGAAAGTCACTTTCCGAAATGGGCAATATGACTTGCCACCATGGTCCATCAGCATTCTTCCCGACTGCCAAACTGCTGTCTACAACACTGCCATGGTAAGGAGAAGACTTTCTTGAACATCTCACGTCAGCCTTTTCCAATTTAACATGTATTGTTACTGTCCATAACTTATTACCAAGTCCATCTAAAGCTGTATTTGGGAAGATTTATAAGCATTTCAAAAATCTGCCCCCAGAAAAAGATTTACTTCAAGGAACATCTTGCCATTGCCGCTGGTGGATGTAGCACAAAATCCTTCTTGTAGTGATTAAGGTTGAGGGTGACATGGTGCCATCGCCTCCTCTACAGGTTGGGGCCAAGAGTTCTCCTGTCCAAATGGTGCCCATAAAAAGCGCATTCCCTTGGCAGTCGTATAGAGAAGTAACTTTTTCTTTTGGCGAGGATGGAGCTACAAATGAAGGGCTATCGGAGCAAATTAGTGTCACTAGAGATGTTTCGGACTATCTGTGGTATGCGATCGAGTGAGTGCTGCTTGCTTTACCCCATTACATCTCATGAACCTTATTGAAGTTTCAATCTCGAATTGTTGCGTGCTTACAGTTTTGCTTTCCTCTGATGTTCTTGCTCGTTCAGCTTCACAATAAGTCAAGACGAAGCATTTCTAATGAATGGGCAATATCCCGTTCTCACCGTATCATCAGCAGGGCATGCACTTCATGTTTTTGTTAACGGTCAACAAGCAGGTAGATCAATTTCTGTCTCAGGTCTGAAATCGCAATATCCTTTTAGCCCTCGAAATCTCAACTTAAAAATATATGTTCTATCGATCATGTGTCTGTACTACAGGGTCGGTATATGGGGGACTAGGGAATCCGAGATTAACATATAGTGATAAAGTGAAGCTGACGGCCGGCATCAACAAGGTGTCACTATTAAGTGTAGCTGTTGGGCTTCCGGTCAGTTATCCATTTCCCAGATTGTTCTCAGTAACAGATGATATGGCTAAATACATTTTGACAAGGAGTATTGTCTCTTCTGTTTCCAATGTTCAGAATATTGGCTTGCACTTTGAGACATGGAATACTGGGGTTCTCGGGCCAATTACATTAGAGGGTATGAATTCTGGAAAATGGGACTTGTCGAAATGGAAATGGTCATGCAAGGTATCTTTAGTTTGTGCACTGCTCCTTTGTTCTTTTTTAGCTTTCCAAACCAACAATTTCTAGCAATTAAAGAGACCATATCAGCGTGCACTCGTCGCCGTTCCAAAAAAAAAAAAGTTGAAAAATGCGAATGAAAATTTGGGAGCTGTCAAAAAAGAAAAAGGATCGTTTCTACTAAATGTGATCGATGGTTGCTTAGTCTTGATAATGAAGTTTTTGTATGGAATGATTCACTTCTATAAGGTTTGGGAAGTTATCAGTACATAACTCACATACTGTATGACATGGGACACTGAGAATAATCTGCTAGACAATCATCAGAACCTAAATAGTAGTTTCTGGGAACAGGTCGGTCTGAAGGGCGAAGCTCTGAGTCTTCACACCCCAAGCGGCAGTTCCTCAGTTGAATGGACTGGAGGTTCAACATTGGCCCAAAATCAGCCCCTGATCTGGTACAAGGTGAAGATCACCTCCAAAAAAAATACACTAAACGTTAACTGTAAGTCCAGTTCCACTATAAAAATCAGCTCATGCTTTGTCTGCAGACAACTTTCAATGCCCCCAGAGGAAATACTCCATTAGCCTTGGACATGAACGGCATGGGAAAGGGTCAGATATGGATAAACGGTCGGAGCATCGGACGCCACTGGCCTGCTTATACAGCTCATGGCACTTGTGGTGCCTGCAATTATGCGGGAACCTTTGACGAGAACAAGTGCCGGAGTAATTGTGGAGAGGCTTCCCAAAGATGGTGAGAAATTTTTAGAACTACACTTTTTTCTCTATGGTTCTTCTGTTTAAGATGAACATCTGTTACAAGCTCTTGACTTTCAGGTACCACGTTCCGAGATCGTGGCTCAATCCCACAGGCAATCTATTGGTCGTTTTTGAAGAATGGGGCGGCGACCCGACCCAAGTTTCTTTGGTCCAAAGATCAGGGGGTAGCCCATCGGAGAACAACCTCCCCCATCAAGGGCCTGGTGCTTCGCATGGCCCTTCTATGGCTTTCTTAGTTTTCATGCTGTTATTTTCTGGAATCAAGCAACTTCCATTGTTCAGATGATGCTCAAGGGTACCAACATTCATTTTCTTTTTTCAGTCTTTAGAAGCTTATATATGCAAAGGATGCCGTAACTACTAACTCGCCTTTGACAAAGTGAAAGTGTGAAGTCAAGCATACTAACGCGCCATTTCATTGAAGTCATACTGATGCTGAGGGAGGAGAATGACTGTAGGAAAATGCCGGTGTATACAACAGTAGAGGACTTATGTTAGTTGTCGGAAATAGTTTTTACTTCTTTAGTTTTTGTTCGCGTCTGCCTTAGATGACAGCTTAAATTTTTTACTTATATTCTTCATTTTTTTGGAAGTTTGTACTAGAAAGAAAGCTGGGTAAATGCAATATTGGGGGGAATAATCCCGTTCAATCATCGATCGACATGGTTTCTCAGGTTAATTGCTTCTCCTACTTACAAGGTTGCCGTCAGACAAAAAAAGGGGCGTGGAAAACTAAAGAAGGCTGACAGAAAAATGTCGATAGCTAAAGCAGATCTCTCATATTAATGATGCAAAATTGTTGCATTATGCATCTGGAGTTATAACTTTACATCTCTTCTCACCAGAAAAAGGAAAATGCATCAAATGTGAATAATATAACAGTTAGCTTGGAAGTATTTCAGTCATGCTGCTGATCCTATTTGATTCAGTTGAACTATGGCATGTCCTTAATGCTGATCTTCAGGAAGATCCAGTAGCACCGAATATTTTCTTCTTATGCTTCATGCTGAATCAGTGTCGCAGGTCATAGCGGCTTCTGTTCAAAACATAGTTAAACTTTTAACCCGTTAAATTCAGTTGGGAGAAAAGGAAGAGAGTAGAATGTGTCTAGCGCTTGAAGAAAGAAGAGAATAATTTTCGCCCATTTAAGAGCCGCAAAAGATTTGCATCCAAACGAAGAGAAGATTGAAGAAAGTCATGACCTACTTATAATAGCTTTATCACAACGTTCATGATACCAGGTAAAGTTTGCACGATGCAACAACACATAGGTATTTGTAGAGAGAGAAATTGTAGGTCTTTAAGATTGTCCCTGATAGACATGGCCACGGACCGGTTTCGGCCCGGGACCGGCCCGTTGACCGGGCCTGCGGTTTGGAACCGGAACCGGCCCGTGGCCTACGGGCCGGTTCTGGTTCCAACAATTTTGGAACCAGCCCGGAACCGCCGGCTCCGGGCCCGGTTCCAAAAAAAAATTAAAAAAAAAACATTTTGATTACATTTTATATTGAATAATTCATTATTTCATAATTTGATAATTCATTATTTTTTTATTTCATAATTTATTTTTTTAATTTTTACCAGCCAGTTCCGAACAGGGCCGGAACCACCGGTTCCGGTTCATACATGGCCACGAAACGGAACCGGCCAGTTCCAAACTGTGGCCATGTCTAGTCCTTGAGTCTTTGATACTAATACCAGGAACTTAATCAGTGGAACCAGCTATGGACATCTTCCCCAATATGCATGAAGTTTGGCAAGATTAACAATGAAGGCCATACGTATAATTGATCAGAATTCACATTAACAGGTCAGGTACGCGAAAGAGTACATGCCCAAGTGCATTGAGAGAGAGAGAGAGAGAGAGAGAGATTTTGAGAAGCAAACTCCATGATATGTATTCCTTTCCATTTTTATTTGCTTGTCAAGGATCGAACTTTTGCCCCTTGGTGCATTTACAGATAGGTCTGGTGTGATCCCTTATGAACTACGAATGAATGAATAGGAAGAATCCTCCTCCCTATTTACCCACAAAAATTCCTCTCCTATCTATCTAACCCCCCTTTTAGTAGCTTCTAACCTTTCTTACATAACCAAAGAACCAAGCAAGACACAAGAATAATGAACAGATTCACAATAGCGATTTTGAGTTTTTGCTTGGACTCCGCCTGACAACCTTGGGCTTCTATTTTGCTGCAAGTTTTGTTTTGATCGGTTTGAGCTTCAAGCCCATTTTTTCGGGATAGAGAAGTTCAGGGAAGGAGCAAGAAGGGCTGAGCGGGCTTCTCGGGCTAGTGCTGAACAGAGATGGCCTATATAGCCCATATGCCTTGAGAAAATTCTCCATAGGAACTACCATTGCATAAGGCTGCTCTGCTGTCACCATTGATCCACAAGCCTGGACCTGCAGGACACAACCGAATCTTTTAACAATCAGAGCTCTAGCAGTGACATTACCATAGCTGCATGATTTGCACGCTTCTACAATGAGATACACAAGTTTAGATTGTAAGTGTAAATAGCATCTTCATTTCTTGGCCAGTTGGAATCTCAAAAACTAATATCCAGGTATAACAAGTTACAACAAATTATTGAATTGCCAAGAAATGTAACAATATCGTTCAGCTAATTATTCTTATAAATCTAAAATGCCAGATACGGCATAGTAATTTGTAGAGAAAAGGAGAAATAGATACCTCGACCAGCGTACAATATCTTTTATCAAGCTTAGTTGTCATGTGAAGAGCCTCTGCATAGAAAGGAGAATGTTCTCCAACAAATACAAGAGTGCGGCAGCCCAATTTCTTCAGGCGTTTGGTGAGATCATGTCTCCTAGAAGTAGCAAACCAGGAAGCAGTTAAAAGTATGTCCAAGACATCTAAGATCATAGCAAAGAGAGATTTGCCAACGTTTACCTGTTAATGGCATGAAGATATCTCATAACATTTGTACTTTTCCTCTCATTTAGCAACTGTAGAAAAATTGGATCATGTGAACAATCATTTAATGTACAACAAGACCTGTTCAATTGAAAGTGTGAAGCAAATAGCCAGCGGGTACTCACTCTTCTGCAAGCCTGAGCTATGTCAGATTCAGGAACATTTGCATCATTACGAACTTCCTGTTAAAATCAGAAATATTATTGAAAATAAGTCGATAAGTGAAAGTGAAGAGATTTTGGGAAAGTAGAAGAATACCATACCTTACTGAAGTAGCGTTTTAGCAAGCATTCCTTCAGCAAGTGGCACATTCCATAGAAATGAAGAAGATGTGACATCACCTAAAAAACGCAACCTAAGCTTCAGGAATGCCATTCTCTCATCGTGGAAAAAAATTTCGATAACAAGATCTGATAAAATACCTTATTGCCAACCCATTCAGACCAGGAGGGGTGTCCAGATAAAGGAGATACAAGAATCAAACCAAGAACACGTTCCCTGTACTTCGTCTATATTGAGCACAAAATTCTAGGTTAATTAATGTTAAAAACAACCCTGGAGCAAAACTTTACGATCCCCGAGTACGTACCGCAAATAAAGTGAGAATGTAAGCACCAGCCAATGCACCCATGCACATAACCGTGCCAAGCCTAGACAAGGAGAGAAAGTATCCATCAGGAACTCACTCTATCTCAGAAAAGGAAGTTCAGTTAAGAAATTCAAATACTTCTATGCCTCTCCTAATGAGCAGCAGTATCCAAGCACAGCAATGAAAACAACCACTGACAGAGGTTTTCATGTCATTAGTTGAACAAAGCAACACGAAGTGGTAGCACCATAATTACCCAAAATAGTTGAGAATCTCAAGTATTTGATCCGCTAAATCATCGACAGAAAGCACTGGATGATCATGAGAAATTGCTGCAGCTCCAAACTGTAATATCTCTTAACAGAGTGCCAGAAAATAAACTTGTGAACAATAGTGCCCAGTAGCTTTAGAGTATTACATTATAACAGAACGCAGAAAGAAACAAATTCAAGATATCAGCAAAGGCTCTTTGGTTAACCAATCACTGACCTCATGTCCAGGAGGGCTTATGTGGTAAACACAGAAGTTGTGGAGCAGCAAAGAAGATGCTTCGGGGCAGAAGAATAATCCTTGGAAGCAAGTAACATCTGAGAATTAAACAAGGAAAGAATGAGAGCTGAATTCCACTAGCCCCAGGAAGCATTTTCAAACATTTCACATTGGCCAAGAAAAGGTTGTCAGCCTGTCACAACTAGATATGAGATTAACGAAACAGACATTGAGTCAAAGACCAATGTGCAGAAGGAAGATGCATATCATTGTCCAGGTACAGCAGAATTCACGCAGGTGGCAAATAGAACAACTTTGCAGAAGATGACAAACCACCAAAGAAATGACTCTTACTGAACTGATCCGTTTCTTTATTGCAGATCTAAAAAAAAGCTGAATGACATGTTCATAATTGCCTTAAATCTCAACAAAGGGAAATACTTGACTAAAGCTACAGTCAAGCATAAAAAAAAGAGTTGTAGAGGCTAGAGAGAGTACACAAACACCTCAAAATCACGAATTGCAACCGACACCAAAATCCGAAGAAAATTGCACTTACAGTTCAGGGCTATATCTGGATAGGTTATGAGGGCTGGCTTGTCTTGCTCTCCGTAGACAATTACAGATACAGGACCACGGCCAGTGCGTATTAGATGTTCCTAAAACAAAAGTCAAAAAGAAATAGCTTTACAACGAAGCTATATTTTGACCAAAAAAACAAACGAAGCTATATCACAACCAAGTAAGAAAACCAAAAAAAAAAACAGCCATAATAGAAGCTCATTTCCAGGAAATTCTTAAATTCAAGCTCTCTTCGAACACGTCAACCAATTCACCCAACAGGCCTCCCCTTTTGGGGGCACAACTCCCCTCATTGAAGCAGCCAAGATTACGTAATTACAGAAACATGCAGGCACGAATTCTCTCCGTCACGAACCCAAGATGCGAAAATTTGCAACTTCATCAAGAAATCATTGGAGGAACACCGCTCAATCTCCCCCACTTCCATTTCTCCATTCTTGCGTTCACCAGCAAGAAATATTAACTCCCCTGTTCTAACTAGCCGAATTCCTAATGCCGTGAAATCCACGTTCTTCATCTTCATTAGACAAGGCCCGTCATCGGCATTTGCGACCCAATACCGTAACACCCTTCCAAATGCAGCCAACAAGAAACGCATTTTCGACCCAATACCACAAAACCCATCCAAATGCAGCCAACAACAAACGGCTAAACGCAAGAACCCGAAAGAAAAACTGGGTGGGGGGGCAAGGAGAAGAGAATGCAAGAGAGGGAGGGGAGAGGCTAATGGAAACCGAACCTTCCCACCGAGGGGGATCTTCTCTACGCAGACGAAGACGACGGAATCATCGAATTCACTAGCATGAAATATTAACTCCCCTGTTCCAACTAGTCGAATTCCTAATGCCATAAATCTATCTTTATCTTCATTCGACACGGCCCTTCATCAGCATTTCCGAACCCAATACCATAAAACCGTTCCAAATGCAGCCAACAAGAAACGCATGTTCGACCCAATACCACAAAACCCATCCAAATGCAGCCAACAACAGACGGCGAAACGCAAGAACCCGAAAGAAAAAATGGGTGGGGGGGCAAGAGAGAAGAGAATGCAAGAGAGGGAGGGGAGAGGCTAATGGAAACCGAACCTTCCCACCGAGGGGGATCTTCTCTACGCAGACGAAGACGATGGAATCATCAAATTCACTAGCATGAAATATTAACTCCCCTGTTCCAACTAGCCGAATTCCTAATGCCGTAAATCTACGCTCTTCATCTTCATTCGACACGGCCCTTCATCAGCATTTCCGAACCCAATACCATAAAACCCTTCCAAATGCAGCCAACAAGAAACGGATGTTCGACCCGATACCACAAAACCCATCCAAATGCAGCCAACAACAGACGGCGAAACGCAAGAACCCGAAAGTAAAACTGGGTGTAAATGCTAATGGAAACCGAACCTTCCCACCGAGGGGGATCTTCTCTACGCAGACGAAGACGGAATCATCGAACCCGCGCATGGCCGAGGCTTCCCTGCACCTGCAAAAGTCCCCCACAAGAACCGGAATTCCCTCTCTCCCTCCCGTGCTGCTGCTTCTTCCTCTTCAATGCACGGTCTTGCTTCGGGTTTTATACCCGACCTGAGAAGCCGCCCCCCATCTCTCTCTCTCTCTCTTGTTTCTCTCTCTTCTGTGTGACAGAGAAGGTGAGGTTGGTGAAGAAGGAAGCAAGCACGAACGAAGGATTTACTGAAAATAAACCTGTTTCACCACTGTCGAACCAACCCGGTCAAATCCAAGGGTCAAATTTACAGGTCAACATCATGACGTGGCCGTACCAGGATCTGCCAAAATGAGCAAAAATCAGAAAGAAAAAAAAAACAGAGTTTGCAGAAGAATATCACATTCTCATTTTTCTTTAAAAATGTAAATCTATTCTTCTTCTTCTTGCCACTTAACAAAAAAACTCCTATCATAATAGAGACAAAATAAAATTTGAGATATTTATGTCACCTAAAAGAGGAATGTAATATTACAAATCGGGATTTCTAGGAATGTTATATATCACCTATTCGTATCGAAAAATAGATGGGATGGCAATCCGTGCAGATCAAATTTAAGTTTTGATATTTCGCGGCTTACACTTCTTGAAAATCTTTTCTTTTTTTTCTTTTATCGATACAATAACCTTTACAATTTAATTTTTGACGTTTCGCAGCTTTGGTGTGTCTTTTTGAGTTTTGTTCGACAACTGAAGCAACGAATCTGGGTTGCTTGCCCTTCTTTCTACTCATCAGCAGCTAATAAAACATGACCCCCTTTTTGCTGCTCTTTGAGTCTATCCATTCACGAAACATCAACATCAATCATTTTTCAAGATGCCATTACCATGCTGGGATAATTTGATCTTTCAAGACCCAACATGATCTACTGCATGTGTTGTTCAATGTTCATGACAATGCAGGAGCCTGACAATAATTTGGACATTATATTTCCCAGGTTTCTATTTGTGTTGCCTGAAAGCCTCGCCAGTTACCACATATATGCCACACTGATTGTTCTTCTGAAACGAAACATTATGAACACTCGCAATTTTCCAGAGACTGCAAAATTTTGTGAACGACGAAAAACCGCTCGTGCAACCTGCTAGATAATGTTAATTTGTAAAGAACTTCTAAATGCATTAGCATTGCTGCAGATGTAAATAACAGAGTCTTGTACAACATAGAGCTCTCGAATTTTACATTAGAGGACATGATACCATCCCAGGAACAAAAATGAAAAAAAATTTCGACTGCCTATTGAGAGCTTGACTAGCTTTAACGTACATTCTACGCAGAACGGACGACACTGGAGAACTACAAAACCTTTCCATATGATTTGGCGATGTGAAGATCAGCATGTGCTTTACACACAGCGAAGTAAAACTTGGGCAACAACACTGAAACATATTCACCAGGTTGTTAGCTCCGGATTATCAATATCCAGACACACCTGGATCATACCAAAAATTCAGTCTGTCGCCACAGAAATAATTAGTAGGCATAGGTTATCAACACATTTCATATTTCTTCCTTATGGACTCACAGTTTACTCGTCATCATCTGAACTTGGATTATCAACTTCACTCGCGCTGCCTGCGCCATCTCCACCAACCCCTTTGGACCTCTCTCCTGGCAAATCAGCATTCTCAGCAAGCTCATACTTAAGAAACTTGATCCGTTTTTCCTTCCCAGCCCTTTTTCTCTGTTTCCTCTTTTTACCTTCATTTTCAGTCATCTCCATCACGTGTGCAGCTGCTATAAATGCTGCGCTCATTGATTCATCTATGTCTTTGCCCTCTCCATCTCCATCTCCATCTCCATCTCCATCCACATCTTTCTCTTCCCCTTTATTATCAATGTAAAAGAGAACATCATCTTCCTGTTTCCTATCCTCCAACTCCAAGACCGGTTTCTCATTTGCAACAGAAACATCAAAGACCAATTTAGCACGGCACTTCAACAAGCTATCATCAAAGAACCTCAATCCTCGATCCTCAAGTTCCAATAACCACTCTGGACCGGAAAAAAAAAAACAAATTTAAGGGCTCACACACAAGTGGCACTTCATGATACACAAAAAGAACATTTGATGGAAACACAACCATGTCAGAATTTTAGAGCTACTTACTTATGAGTGCTCTAGGTGATGACCCTGCTGATCCACTTGCCTTAATTTCCACACCAATTGCTCTCCTCGCCAGTTTCATTATTTGTGAAGGCAGAGCAGAACTAGAGAAGGCATTTATGTAAGAGATGGCAAGAGTTTGGTCCCCATGCTCCCTACAACATATCAAAACATGAGATGCCAAGAGGCTATTGCACCAAAATTCAAACAGACACCATCAAAATATGGGTACCTGAAAAACTCTATGGCTTTGTAAGCAACGATCAGTCTTGTCATCAAAAGATTCTTAACATGTTCAGTGGGCAAATCAGCTACTCTCTCATGACCGAGGAAAGAGTACTCCACCAGTATAGTCGCATCATATAGGACTTTCCTAAGTAAAGCTTGATCCTCTGACCCCTGGCCAAATGAGAACTGAAATCAGAAAGAGAATTTCTCAAGGAAGAAAATATAGCTGAACTGCAGCTGGCTTCACATTATAGATATCACCTCAACACTAGACTTGGAATATCCTTATAAATGACCTCAATTTTTTGAAGCTATAACAAAATATAATTATTCCTTCACGGTCGCTATATACACACAGCATTATCAGCAAGTAAAGAAGCATGTGTCTCTAGCCAAAAATGACTTTCCCGGCTTAGATCCAATAGACATCTTTGCATACTGATAATAAAATCGAATGAGATTTCTAGTGAAAACAATACCCACCAAAAAGGAGGCACCAGGTAAAGTACTCTGGATAAGCATCCTAACGAGAATCTCTGGTCAAGAATACAGCACTTGTTAGTTTGCAAGCAAATGATGAGAATTGAAAAGTGAAAGTGAAACTAAATGACAAGAAATGAGATCATAGCAACGAAATAATCCCTCGCACAAAACAAGGCACTGAGTCTATCAGGTTCAAGGATTGACTTTGTTAGGAGATGCTCACAAATTACATTTCCAATACACATCTCTTTGTACTTAGTAGAACTCAAGTGACCACCAAAACGACGACTCAACCATGAAACCAGCCAAACAAGCACCTTGACAAAACTTCCAGTAAACCCACATCTCAGACACAAACAAAGGCAACACTAACCAAAGAAGTAAGAGTTCCGAAAGCCGGTTATCGAAGCAACAGCCCAACTCCTCAACTCCTTCTCCAATTCCGACCTCGTGGCTCCTTTGACACGGAGTTTCAAGCACATCTTCAACAAAAACGCCTCCGCAATAACTGCCCCTGCCAAGTAATGAACCCCGCAACCTCCCTGTATAAGAGCTCTACTTATGTCATCTGTCAAGAGCGGAAAGAATCTCTCCGAGTTCTCCCCTTGACCCAACCAAACACAGACTAAATCCGCAATACCCGTGCTCGTCTCCGAACCGCCCCCCTCGTAAGAACCCTCGCAACTGCAAATGCTTAAATACCCAACAACCGCATCAACCAAGGACTGGACCTCTCTCACCGCCCTCCTGTCTCTCTTAGACGACAAGTCCCTCGCAAACAACTCGGAAACAATCCCATAGACCTCAAACATCACCGGCGCGAGCAGCGATACGCTCTTCAGATGACTACAAGAAGAAGAGCACGCCTTGATCAGCAGAAACGAGTCTTTCGCGGCCGCCACGCGATCAAGAACGTCGTCTCCTGCGCAACTGCGGCCGCGAGAGGTCAATGCGGCGTAGACCCAGATGGACTCGAGATGTGGGTCAGCTCTAGATTGCATCAATTGGTAGAATGCATCGACGAAAGAGGCGGTGTTGGGGGTTTCCCTGCGGATATCGGCCAAAAGGTCCTCCATTGCCCGCTTCAGAACGAGATTGAAGCTTTCGCCGACGAGAAGACCGGGTCTTGACAGTTCGAGAGCCTCATTCTTTAGCAATTCCATGACGGAGGACTGACGATTGACGGAGAATTGCTTCTCCGACGATCAAATGGCAGCTCGAAGAAGGGGAGAGAGAGAACCCTAAACCCTAAATCGGAAGGAGCTTGTCCGACGTCGTCTTGACAGTCGTGAATCCCCGCATCTGCTAGCCCGAAAACCCGGACCGCGCCTAACTGTTTTTTTTCGGGCCGGTCCGAGCTATCGGAGGCTCAAACCAATCTGAGTTATTGGACGATTAGTAGGACTTGATTGCACTTTTTAATTATACCAGTGCTAAATTGCACTTTCTCCATAACTTTTAAGATTTGTAGCGTGCTAATCGAACTTTTTGGTAGTGTTTGGGAACAAATGTTGGTAGTGATTTCGTGTGGCTAAGGAGAGTACCCGTCGGCTATGCTAGAGACGTGCTGTCAGCTCGAGGGATAAGTCGAGCACCGGAATTCGATCTGGAGATCGTCCGGGCGATCAAGGGAAAGACGAGGACCCATCGATCTAATTCAAAAAAATCAGAGCGGGAACTGTCATAGAGACAGATGAATCCGTAAAAAGCATATTTTACGGAGAGACCGACTATAGAATCGGAAGTTACAAAGAGCTGTGGAAGTGCAGGAAGATCACACAGGAGAGTGACCTCAATTCACCAAGAATCAAGATCAACATGAAATGCTCTCTAGTCGCGAGCAAATCAGATCACCCATTTCTAAACATCTGAGAGTGACGCCTAGGGGAAGTTTTTAGCTGCCAGGATTTTGCAATTCATAGTATCGTTGATACACCGGCTTGTAACATGCGGAAAGAACGGCGAACAGCAAAACGAGATATCAAGGAACTCCTCATTTTCCTCGAAAAGGAATTTGCTTTTCCTGTTTCAGAACATCAGGGCCTTCTTAAAGTAGGATGTGGTGAGAAAAATGACTTGGGACTTTCTCAATCACGAGCGTTCAGACCCGGCATGCATCAAAAACACGAACGCAGCTCGACTGACCTTATCTGGCTAAGTGCTGCAGTAGTTCAGAAAATGTTGAAGCACAGTGTCTAGTAACTAATAAGAGGAGCAGAGAGGCAGACAAAGAAGGATTGCTCATCAAAAAAGCACTTTCTAAGCTTTAAGATAATGATTTGAAGCTCTCAAGAACTTCTGAATGTCGGGAAAGAATAAATTGGTGATACAAACAAAGATGCCAATGTAGGAGTGAAAAATTAAATAAGCCCTCGACGATTGCCTCATCTTCAATACATTTGTGAACGAGCGCTGACACACGAACTTATAGCAATTGCAGGTTTGAAAATTGCGGAAGAAGAAAAAGGACGCCATAATCATTACCATATCATCGCATCTTATAGTATTGGATTCTGGAGACCGAGCAGCGTCTACCATTCAGCGAGTATTTGACCTTTATATCAACATCACGAGGATTCTTCTTGTTTGGTGCCACGGTCATGCTCCCGACCAATGCCTCACCTTCACATATAGTCAGCACATCTTCCAAGTACAAGACTGTTTGCTTCCAATGCGTAGCCCGCGATCGAGGCCCTGCACATGGATGCAATGGATAAACAAGAGACTCCACAGAGCCACCTCAACATTTTATTACATCAATCATGCGGCCATTCATCGTGAAGCCACGTGGTGCGCCCGATGACTTGGTAGAAAATCCGCAAATTATTAACTATCATATACATTTCCACTCCAAGGTGTTTTATGTAACTCTTTTTTTCCCCATTGAATAAACAAAGGCCTGAATAAAAAACGTTCTTTAAAAGTCATCTTGAGAAAAGAAGGAAATGCATCAAAGCTTAGAAGTCATTTAATTTAAACAAACCCAATCTAAATCCAGGAAGCTAAAGAGATGCATAGCCAACCAAGGAAAAAGTACATACCGGTAGAGAAGCCTGTCAACTTATGACATTTGGTAAATGACACATCAAAGTATGCCACCAGAGCATGGATGTAATCGTCGCGTTCTGCCACCAGCTTAAATGGAGCTGTAAAGGAAGCATCTCCAGGACCCATCTTTGAAATATCCATTGTCTGGGAAAGGAAAGCAACCAATGTATGAAAAAATATCTTGTTAACATTGATGAGAAATGAATCGAGAGAAGAAATCCTACTATCTGATAACTGCTCAAGCCCATTGGGTCTTGGGCTGCAAGGCATCAATACTATAAATTCAATAACGTGCCAGGAATTCTCACCTTAAGTAGCTGGCATTGTGTAACAAGTTGATTCTGGTCAACTGTGTCAACAAGAGGTTCCATCATGGCTTGCTTCTTGATGCAACTCATGTCAAACCCATACACGTTGTTCCAAACTATAATTGCATAATAATGCCAAATCAGAGAAACATAAAAGTAGGGGTAGAGTAAACTGTTGGACGGGAAAAAGACTTTGCAAATTAAATTAAAAAGGTCCAATATTATTACAGTAATAGCAAGAAGCTAAACTCACATTCAATCTTGTCGTCTTTGTACTCAGCATCCTCTATGGCTGTTAAGTAGAGTGAAGCCTTATCAGGTAGAACGACTCCACCATTGACCTGTGAGGGAAGAAAGATGATGAGTGACAAATTGCGCATAGTCACGAACCCTTGGAAGAGCTATGCAAACACAACATAGCAACTAAAAGGCGAACTACTATAACAAAAGCCTAAAGAATAACACAAAAACATGGCAAGTTGGCAACTGGAGGTATTCTGACCAAACAAAGGCATTAAAGGAAAATAAAGGCAAAATTCGCAAGGCCTGCTGCGGAAATTTCAGTAAACGAGAGAATACTAATTTATCATTTAAGACAGGTATGTAACACCATTAGGAAGTCCAAGAATGAGCAGTGCATGCAACATTATGAATTTAATATTTTTTTTTTAATCAAAACAGACTTTTGTACATTTTGGTTTGTTGCTGCACCTTTGAACTAAGAATGGTGAATATATTTTTTGTGAAAGAGCAAGTCACCTCCACTTCACCAACTTCACACAAACAGAAAGAAACACCACGGCAATAAAACATGCTTAGAAGTTATGAACGACCAACCATGATTTTAGCCTGTTGCATTTCCTCATTAATACAATAGACCTGCAATCTCTCAACAAATAGTTTGGCCAAAGGAAGAAAAGGAAGTACCAAAATTTGCACAACAAATTTGATTAGGGGAGAATAACCCCTTGACACCTCATAGTGAATTTCTCATTACTTATAAAAAAAAATAATTAGGGGAAAATGACCCGGTTAGATGCTGAACTTGCTGGTATTTGAATCTCCATATTTCGCAGTTCACATGCAGTACTTTTCAAGCAGAATCATACAACAAAACATACTAAAAATTTCCAGTCTCTGAAAAGCATTTGCATCAAAAAGCAAGACAAGCAACTTACAAGCCATTTGTCACGAGCATACAGGACAGTATTCAACATGTTCTCAAACAACAAGAAATATCCCATCCATTCGGAAATGATTATGTCAACTTTTGCGACAGGAAGATCAATTTCTTCGACTTTCCCCTTCAAAACCGTTATAACTGCAAATAATGAAACAAACATGAATAAAGAAACAAAATTCAGTTGCAAAGATACTACAAGAATCCAAAGATACAAGATCAGACAAATCAAGAAATCTTACCATTAGAAAAACCATTCGATTCCACAATCTCCTTTGCCGTGTCAGCCATTTGGGAGCACTCAATCTAAAAAAAAAAGTAAAACAACAACATTCATCAAACTTACACACAGAGGGGCAACATTGAGATGAAATACAGCAGGGGCAGATTAGGAAGACAAGGATCAGGAAAAATTTAAACACACCGCGTAAACATGTTGCGCCCCGGCTTTGGCACAAAATAAGGACAGTATTCCAGTCCCAGCTCCCACATCAAGAACTACTTTGTTTTTAAATAGAAACTTGTTTTGGTAAATGACATTTTGATATGTCTTCGTTCTTACTATGTCCTTCAACATTTCCTGCAATGAAAGTATAGGCACAGTATGGTGTCATGAATATAGTCAAAAAGGACATGTTTAGCTCCTTATTGCTATAGAGATAGATGTCGATCTACTAAGTCAATTAAACAATGAAAATGTAAAAATTTGAGATCCCTTTTATAGATGTGAGAAGGGGAGGCAAACGTTTAGGAATCAAAACAGGACTTCTTGGGTCTTGGCAAGGTTGACCACCACAAGGACAATCCCTTGTTCCCAAAGTATGACACTTGCCTAGGATGACAATTCGAGATGGTGAAGACCCAAAAGCAGAGCAGAAGCATACAGAGGAGTTCAAAAATAGGTTGGTCTTCCCGAACAAGAACAAATATCCCACAGTACCAGACCACATCTCGTATTTTCGGAGAACTTTATGACATGCCATCAAACCTTACGACCTCACTTTCTGACTGAGCAAGCAATCAAGCATCTACCAAAATTATCAAAACCAAGCCGCCCTGTTCGACTCAGAACAGGCAATACCCAACACAACCATAACATAAAATTACTGCTTCCTACATTGACATCACAATGCAGCTGTTACTAGAATGTTTTACATGCCCTATTTCTGAAATCTTTCTTCCAAAACACTAGTCATTTGGCCAAAAACTAGAGCAATAGAATCGATGTAATTGTATAACGTAAAGTAAAAACCAAACCACCGGTAGACCAACTTCCCAGTAAGTTAGACGTCATTCACAAAAAGTACTAGCAGCAAAACACATCAAAACCAAATATGGAACTGCTCCGAATTCATATGCAGCCCACTTACTTCATGAATGCCTGCAACAAAAAAAAACACAGAAAAAGGAAAAAACGTAAGCTTCTGCAACAAATGCTAATCTAATGGAGCAATAAACCAAAGACAGAAGAACGAAAGCAACAAACTTTACTCGAGAAAAACGAAACTTCCGTCACGGAACCAAAATCAAAACCCCAACAAAGCTCAAGAACGACACCAACGGGACCAGAACCGTACCGAAATGGGAGTAAGAATCGAAGTAGTAATCGGCGCTGGTCTGATGGTCATCCCCATCATCGGGGAACGAGTCGTGGGCCTCGGAGGCGGAGGCGGAGGCGGAGGCGGAGGCGGAGGCGTCGACCGTCATGTCGGCGACGGTGGTGGACTCGTCGGGGTCGCACATGACCTCGTCGAGGTTGGAGCTCGCGGTGGCGTCTTCCTGGCCGCCGCCGCCGCCGCCGCCGTCCACCTCGCCCTCCTCGCCGTCGACCTTGAACCGGATCTTGGTGGGCTGCTGCTGGTGCTGATTCAAGCTCTGGTCGTCGCCGGTGGTGGTGGTGGCGGCGGGGTGGTTCTGGCTCTTGCGACGGCCCATGGCGGAGGGAGCGTGTGGAGGTAGGGAGGGGAAGGGGGAAGGGGAGACGACTAGGGATTTAGGGGAAGAAGCGAAAAGGAACGTTACGGCTTGCGAAGAGGGGTTTATGGTGCTTGCCTTGCATGAGCAGGTTCCTTTGTGGATCTAAATACTCATGAAATTATAAATTAAACAGTATATATATATATATGTATATATATATATATATACATATATATCATACCAGGATAAGTGCATTGAAAACCTTTAAACTCGTTGGTAATGTGTAATTGAATCTTAAAACTTATTGCGAAAGTTCAATCAAATACTAAAACTTTTCAAATTGATTCAATTAAGTCATTCCGCTGATTACACTTTTTGAATGTTTTAGGATTCCTCGATTGCACATCCGTGATAAGTTTTAGGACTTGATTGCACTTTCGTAACAAGTTTTAAGATTTGATTGCGATTTTTGAAAGTTTTGGAATTCAATTGCACTTTTCGTAATTAGTTTTATGACTTCTAATAAACTTATCATATGCATACATGTTACAAGTTCAAACTTTCTAGAAAAGGCAAGTATGGTTAATGTTCCAAAAGTCAGATGATTAAACTAGAATATTCGTCAATAGGCACGCAACCCTACTGGTAAAAGGATTAGAAGATAGAACAAAAGTCTGAAAGTGAAGAGAGTTAAAGATAGGACAGATAAAAGAAAATAGAGTATTCGAAAAGTTGCCATCATCATTTGTCTAGAAAATATGATTTAGCAATGATATTATATCATAATCCATAACAACATTCTACATTTCTTTTTTAGGAAATATCTAAGGGTTGACATTCTATTTTACGTACCAATCCCGTAAACAGTCCGGGCCGCTGGATTTGACATCAAAAAATCTTGTCCGTCGAATCAATTTTGAAATGTATCACCAAGTTCCTTTTATATTGGTGAACTACTGATATTTAAAGTGCGGTGATAAATGCAATTGAGTCTTAAAACTTATCGCGAAAGTGCAACTAGATCTCAAAATTTTCAAAAAGCGCAATCAAGTCCTTCCATTTACTCCGTCTAACTTGACACACAGAAAACGCTTACAAGTTTTAGGATTTGATCCCACCAACTTGACAAGTTTTAAAACTTTCATGACAAGTTTTAGGATCAACTGCAGTTATCCCTAAAGTCTCTTACTAACCATTCGGATGTTGAAAACTTACTACAACCAAGGATAGTTACTTAGAAATTTCTAACAAGATGTAATGCAGCAAAATACCTTATAGAATCGCGGATGGCAAATAAAGTACGTGAATCACACTTTTGTGTTCATAAAATAAGTTTCAGTGTTTTAAATTATCATTTGGTTCCCAATTTCTTTTTGCAAATGCAACAATTGTCCTACAGGTCATACGGTAGACGGGACCAAACAATTGAATGGGGCAGAGGCCGGTTCATATCTCGCATAGTTCCAGCAACAAAAGCAAAGAGACATTATCACTGTACTGGCTATTGCAAGCTCTGCAGACTTTAGTCGGGACAAAGAAACGCAACATCCGACCGGAGCAGTCATTTACGTCTACAAGAGAAACAAATCCTGTCTTAACAACGAGGCGCAAGCGTGCATAAAGGTCGCTGCGCTAAACAAGCAGTATGTCATCCAATTCATCTGCAGGACCATCGTAGCTCGGCACATATCACTGCCCTTTATTCCCTTGAACTCGAAGGGCGCAAAGCCATGCTTCGAGCACAGAGCGGACTAGCTTTTGAAAGTGTTCTCGCCGTTTTCGAGGTGAATGGAGGATTTGCTAGGAGGCCATGGTGCTCCTGACATCACGGCTTCAATCTCCCATGTTTGGCGAGGGACGTTAGTCATGTTCTTGCAACCAGTTGCGGTAACAAGCTATAGAAAAGAAAATGAGAATGTAAGTTTTAAGTCAAAGCAAACGTAGAAAGACTAAAACAGTGCTTGCCAGCTGCTCTGATCTATGATCAGTCATACATGCTGCACTTAGGATTTAGTCGTCACATTCTAATAGTCTGCTTATCATTCAGCTATTTGGACCCGACTTTTTAACATCGTAGTCATGCGTAGACTGATCGGAAAGCATATAGAGGAGCAGTAGAAAACCTACAACTGGATTATCGATGGATAAAAGGGATAACAGAGAGATGCAGCACGTTTCTATAGTATATCTACGAAGTAGATTAAATTTTCACATTCCAGATGAAGGGGAAGAAACCAATTGAAAAAGATAAACATTTGCCACTAAGAAAATTGGATAGCACAATGATATTCATATCGACTGTCAGCTGACGACTCCAATTGAAAGCAGCACTATGATGTAGAGTGTGTATATCCAATAAGTATTTATCCATAGTCAAGGTATATAAAGAGAGATTAGAAAATGTAGTACCACATCGCTTTCAATTCTCACTCCACCAAACGTTCTGAATCTTCCAATTACATCATGATTGAAGAACTTTGATTTGTTTGAGCTTTCGATTGCCGGATCCAATAAAGCATCAATAAAGTAGCATCCAGGCTCCACCGTTATCACCTGAATCAAGGTCCCATCGCTGATTATGCATAGATAATATGCTAACTAAACAAATAAAGCAAAACACCTTGTGAATTCAGTGCACTAAGAACAGAGAACATGTACTCTCAAGGTCTCATCGCCCCAATATTGTTCAACCAAATCGTGATGCTAAGACTTACAGCAGAGAGGACTAATACTAACCATTCCTTCCTGGAGTTCTCTGACTGTTCGCAATGAACTCAATCCAGGTTCTTTTGGTCTCTCCAATCCCTGGTGTTCATGGAGATTCTTAGGATCCCAATTGCCGAAGATCAGAACCAGCAAAGAAAATAAACAAGAAATTGACTGTTTTAAGTCTAAAGACCTGCAGGTAGCCGCCGGGATCATGAGTATCAATACCCAGCAGATGTCCCAGCCCATGGGGCATAAAAACTGCTCCCAAACGCTCAACCATCATATGATCCAGATCACTGAAATCAACAAAAAACAGACAAGCATTAGTTCATGGAGACAGGACTTGGGGAAGACAACATATCCTTGAGAAGCAGTTACCCAGATATGATGCTTCCTTCCCTCAATGACTGGAGAATAGTCCTCTCTGCCAATCTGCAACCAGATGGAGCAAATGGAATTACATGACAGGTGCAAGCTTGGAGGGGTAAGACACATACAGCGTAGGCTAGAATTTCTCAGCAGCAGTGGGTTACTCTAAGAAATTTGTTACAATTTAATTAGACTTGTGATACTGCAATCAGCCATCAACAATCACCAGCTGTCCCTTCACTTCAGAAGCAACAGCAAACACAGGGGACTGCATCTATGCTAGAATCAACACGATGAGCCTTGACTAAGAACTGTTAAACCTCTAAAGATGAAATTCAATAGCAAGAAAGAGCGGAGGGGAGAGTTGCTCTTCTCTGGAAATATAGCAAAGTCAAATTCCACAAAGCATAAAAATCTCAAGATAATCATTTAATAAGTTTGCCAAAGCATCCACTGAGAATACATTAAAGTCATAAAGCAACTTTATCACAGTAAACTATATCCAGATATAAAAAGAAAAAATTGCCGTTTAAAATAACTAAATTGCCACTGCCAATTTGTAGTTGAGAGTTCCACTCAGTATATATGAACAATGTGATGCTAGAACATAGAAGACTCTTTGTTTAAGCATCCCTGAACGATAGAAGAAGAATTTTTCTTGATAATTACTCAAATTCAAAAGCCATTTAGTAAAACTTTGCAAACTTTTGCCATCCACTCTTACTTGTGCATATCTACCCAGCTAACTCCAGGTTTCATAGCAGCAATCACCACATCATGTGCTTGAAGCACTGCCTGAGAAAGCAACGAAAAGATCAAAACTTGATATGATCAGGCTTTAGAGACTGGAAATAAACGTTTGATTAGCAAAAGTGGCCCACCATTCTCTCTACCCATACATCCAGACAACCCAGTTTATAGTTTCCACTGCAACTGCAGTTGCCTTTGTTCATAGCTAATTTCTACTGTAACTTCAGTTGGCTTTGTTCATAGTCGATTTAAGGTAAGCAACTTACATTGTATATTAGACTCTGATCACTTGTAAACTTGCCATTTACCTGCACAAATGAAGTTGATTGTAAGAGGGGATAATTGTAGATCTGACCCAAAAATAAGGCAATCGATCTTGTAAACTCCGCATCCTTCTAAAGCCAAGGAGATCTCTGTCGTCTCTACCAATAATTATCCACAACGACCACCTATTGACCGAAGAGATAGGATATACATTCATAAAACATGACTGAGACATTATGAATTTATGAAATAGCCAATAACTGCTTGTTTGAATCATGGAGAGCCTTTTTACTACGCCATCATAATGACATGGATCAGTGTAACAATAGCTTCAGGAATAAGCAGGCCTTAACCATGAAAAAGGTACTTGACATTTTATTTTATTTTTTTTGCTTTTTTACCTTGTCCATGATAAGTCATCAAACTTTCTTTCCCTTTGAATAAAATTGGGTAAATCCATGGCAGAATGTAAATATAAGTTCAAGGAAAACAGAAAACCAGAAATAAACTGCAAAGAATAAATTGCAATCCGATAGGGAGAAATATTAGGAGAATCAAGATCCCCTGTCAACCCGACAAAAGCACGAGAACCAGAAACTCACTGGGAATGAACAGGTAATATCAGATCCATAAAATTGATATTCAGCTCCCATATCAAACAATGCCATATCCCCATCCTCCAAAGTCTGCAAATAAATCCACAATTAGTAGAATTTACCAGCTTTATTTAGCTTCACGAATCTCATAATAAAATTAAATAAAAGCCATTTATTTATCTGTCATGAATCTGATAATAAAAATCAAACAAAAGCTGAAAGGAAAAAATTGGACATGTCCTGTGGGTCAGACCAAATTGGCCACATTGACTTTTGTTTAATTACGACAATAGACAGTCTAAGCTTTAAGCTAAATCAGTTTCATGATCAAGACTTAGCTTAAAATTCTGATTAGTAGCAGTATCCCAGACTAAGTGCAGTTATATGGGCAGATTTACATCTGGAAGCACTGATGAGTTTCATGTAATGGCAACAAAATCAAGATTCCAACATATTGGCAAGTTTTCTACAAAAATTTACTCGACTTAGTCCACCACGCATAAATCAGCTGCAGAATGAATTTATGCTTCTTACTCATCTTTTCCTTTCCCAAAAGCCAAGTGTACGCAAGAGGTCCATATATATATATCAAGAAATCATGATAGCCTAAGCTTACAAAAGCATGTGCATTCGCATGAATGCATGCTACTTTACACAAGCAAACATCCTCTGCCTAGAGCAATGCCCACTTTAGGTTAGGCATTTTACCCCAAGAAATGAAAATTAACAATTTCAGGAGATGGAGGCTTGAAACTTACCCGGTCATTTGGAGCAGCTGCATGCCCATAGTGGAGAACAGCACTAAAATACATGGAAGAAATTATTGTTACTTCATACTGGCAATATCATAAGCAGTCTAATCACAGAGAAAAAGGAAATGCAACCTTCCGCTATTTCAGACAAAAAAAAATACTAATCTGTTGCTCGAGTTATACTCTCTCTATTCCAGAGACGCGGACCATCAAAATATCAGTAGTATGCCAAAGAGAGATTGAGGAATCGCAGTAAATCACAAGTTGAAACAAAGTCGGCATTTCTTGCAAATATACTTCATAATCAAATGAGCCACTCACACTGTAGAACATTCTGTATTCAAAGAGACAAAACGGTTCAACACAGGGAAAATTCATGGAAAAGAACTTTTATCTATTGAATAATTCTCTGCATATTCAGTAACTGAAATAATTTATCAATATAGGAATGTAAGTCCTATAATTGTGAGAAAAATCCAATTCCACAAATGCAGTGAGCAAACCAATCAACTCAAGTCAGCACTACTTACGTGCCAATAACACATTCTCCTTCAAAGATTCTATAACTGTTTTAACTTGTTCAAGATCATAGTGGAGCTCTCATATTTTCAAGATACCAATGGATTTTAAATGCTTACTATGTCTTCCATACAATCATCTTTACCCATAAGAACTCTCTATTATATCCGCCCTGGGGTTTTGTTGCGTTGGGGGAGGGATAGGGGGAGGGAGAGACAGTTCTCTCTTATTTATTGTCCCCTGTAAATGAGTTAAACTAGTTGAACAAAGTCCACTTAGCCCATCCAATGGGCCAGAAGGTCCAGAACATATGAACCCAATTCCTTACAGCACGTCTTTCAAAGTTCTCTTCCTATAATTGTTGCGGAAATTCCTTCAAGGAATTTGAGGTTCTGCTCTTACACCAGATCTTTCATATGCACATGCCAGAAGAACAAAACTGACTTTTTGTATCCTAAATCTCACCTATTTCCACCAGTGGCACAAATACACGTGTATGAGCAGTGGCGGCACCCACCATACATATATGTGTGATGAAGAAACATGCTTTCTAATTGGTACTCTTTCATGCCAACCCTAATCTTCCTCATTACCTGAACAAAAGAACAACAGACACAATTAAGTCGCAAAAAGAAGAACGCACAATAGACTAAATGAATAATGACTCAACAAGCTAATGATAGGAGAGAATGCTCCATAAAACTCAAATAAAGAAGAAACAGATTATTGCATTTCCAACCTTGACGTTTGACTAGATAGCGTTTGTGATCGAAAGTTGCTCCCAAAATTGTGATAATGCCAGACAGGTCAAATTTTTTTGAAGGCAGACATCAACATCTTCCCCAAAAAACCAATAAAAGAACCATGACTTACTTTTTTTTGTTCTGTAATATTTATATTTTACAAATTCTTCATTATGCTGACATGGAAAGAAATATACAACATATTGACAATAGCTCCTCTACTTATATTTGGCTAGATAAGTAGTCGGCACTGTTCAAGAGAACATCTCTACAGGACGCATTTAAATAGATTGCTATACATCCAAAAACAGATAGATTTCGGATAGAATCAATTTTGTAACAATGTCAACCAACTGAATTATCCCATCATCATACTTCATAAATGAATTTCCCCAAGAGGTCTCAAGTGCATACATCTCTTTAGATATATACATGTTCTTTCTTGGCCAATAAATGTACAAATGTAAAAGTCCACTAAATTGTCAGTAGTAATTTGATCATACAAAATGTTGGACCAAAATAGGTGAAAGAAAGTAAGTGACAGTAAAGCTCAATCAAAACAAGCAAAAACAGAGTTTCTTAAGTATTGTTTTTTCCTCCCCTCAATCCACTGCAGTAGATTGGCGATAACTTATAATATGCCCAAATGTTCATCGACTATAAATGTATACTTTCATATACTCATCCAAAAGAGGAATTATTCTAGGATGATTAGAGGATTTCATGATCATATTGTTTGACAAACAATTACCTCAACATGAGCTTCGGAGCTTATATCATTGGCAAACTGAATTACAGCAAGCTCCAAATCAGACTTTGTAACACGACATTCAGTCAATATAGGATGTAGCGTAGTCAAGTCCGTCGCGAAGTTTTCCACTCCCTATCAAGAAGTCAAAGGAATGTCCAAAAGTTGACAAATCAATGAAATTGGAACTGAGAAAGACTTAGAACAATGCTATGCAAAGACTAGGACCATCATTATGCTACCAGACATAATAAATGCAATTGTAACTGGAAACTAGTTTCGGAGAAGCAAAGAAAACAGAAGAAGAAATAACCTCGAACTCAGCTGGTTTTGCATAATTGTTACTATCAGTGTTAAGCCCATGCAAGAGAAACAATAAAGGTTTTCCCTGTCCTTGGAACTGCTCATGGAGAACTTTTACAATATCATCAGTATAAAACACCTCGTTGACCATGTATTTTTCCTACAGAGCAGAAACTGTAAGCCATTAGCCAAATCATTCCTGATTCACATGGACAAGTGGACTAGCAGATAAGGCAGTCACCTCGAAGAATGACAAAGGCTTTATTTCTCCCAGCCATACAGCATACTCTGAGGGTAGCCTAGGAGCAAAAAGCAGAGAGTTTCCACTCATAATATCCTTCAAAAGAATTTGTAATTAACATCAAACTCAAAGTCTTTATAAGTCATTCTTCTCCAGCAGCACATCCAAACAACTATCAATTCTGATGTTCCACCGGCTAAGAACATGGACCATGCGAAGACAAGCATGCAGACAACGAAGAATTGTGCTCATAGCAGAAATCGGTACTTTAAAGAAGTGAGCAAGCACCACCAAACCAAAAAAAGCTTGAAAATGAAAAAACAGAAGATACACAGCAAATATCTGTAGAAACAAAGGAATAACAGATGAAAATAGAACAATTATAGAAAACAGTAATGATGAAGGATCATGCATCAGAAATAGTTAAACAAGGCCAATCATCACATTTTGAACTAAATCAAATTGCTCTTCAATGTATTGCTGCTAAAGCAAGACAGTGGTGTAATGAATTGATCACCAACATGACTATATATATAACTCAACCACTAATGAGTGTCTTCCAGACTAGCAAGATTATGAATCATCTCAATTCTTACAGAAATCAGAATCAAAGCTCTCATCTTATGAACAGATTGGACGAAAAGGACCCCATGAGTTATGGAGCCCAAACTTCATTCTCGAGAGTCGAGAAATCGATAAGTAATCATACTAGTAAGTATTCCAAAGGTAAAGCAATTGTCATTGATCCATGTTGCATTCATGATCATAATTAAATAAATAAAGACCAGCTGTCATGAGGTTGCGTTCGACTCACCAAAACAAGGTGGTAAAACCCTGTAAGCCATGACAAATGCGTGCCTGGTGATATTTGTACATAGAATAAGAGAACAACAATCGAGCCCTTTTCCACCTATTGATGTTGGCTACAACAACCCTAGACGTCATTATACCCTATCAACAGCGAATTCCGAGTCAAGGTCCTATTTAAAGTTCTCCAATCCTTCTAACTCGTACTCCGTCAATAAATTACATCTACTTGCGAAATACCTAACGGCCATTAGTTTATATGTCCAAACCTCTCATACACGCACGCACCGGAGATTTGCTGGAACAAGTCAATCGGCGTTTATGAGTTCTCCAACAAGCGCAACAGAAAAGGAACAGGTGGCATTTTCACATTCGCAATTAGGTACATCGTAGCATTGTCAATCGACATAACTACATCCTACAGAACTGCAAGCACCTTGACAGTGTATGATTCATTTGCGAGCTAGAAAGCAATTGACAGGGCAACAACAGAAACAGATAACACAATTTCCATCCCATCTACAGAAAAGGAAAAGGGTTGTTAAAAAAAATCAGGGAACTCACAATGGCTCCAAAAAATCCAGGCTCTGTTACTCCAAATAAATAAGCAAAATAACTCTCCTGCCTGAAAAATCAATTCAGCCACCAGTCAGGTTAAACAATCATGATCCAAAACATCAAACGCTGCGGTGTTTAGCGAACCCGAAAGACCATTTCTAATCAAACCTGGAGAACAGTAAGATGACAGACACAAACTTAAGCGATGAATCGCAAATGATTGAGAAAAAAGTAATCTTTGCCAAATAATTTTGCGACGGCGAATAATTTACCTCCTAAGCCAACCAAATTGCACTCACAATCACGCACCTGAACAGCTCGGTGTGATCGGTGTCGTGGCGCGTTTGCTCCTCCCCTCCCTTCCCACGAGCGGATGAAGCGCAACACAAGAGAGGAAAAAGAGAGGCCCGAAATCAAACCGAGATTACACCCAAAAAAAAACAGAGCATTGCAGATATCGGAGAATCGGTATGCGCGCGGCGCGGGGGACTCGACGGTCGACACCTGAAGGAAGACGAAGCCGTGGAGAGGACGGCCGGAGTCGCCGAGGCTCCGGCGGAGCGACTCCAGGAGCTTGCCGCGGTTCCGCGCGTGGAGCTCCATCGGAACCGGAGGCGGCGACAGGGACGACGGCGAGGATGGCGCCGGCGCGGCGGCGGGCGCCATGGGAGCGAGCGGAGCGGCTTTCCCTCTCGATCGGAGCCGGGACGCGAAAACGGCCGCACCGGAGAGAGAGAGACAGAGAGACGGCTGCCCCCCCGTGAACAAAATGTGGCCGGAAAATAGTAATAGACGACGAGGGAAATTTATAGAGAGGACGCGACATTTTTTGATAAGTGACAACGTTAGAGGATTCGATACCTTTGACTTTTCACTATATGAGAGCATAGGAATCGGGAATCATTACCGGAACGAAAAGGCGCGTATCTATCTAAGCAATAAAGTGTTTCTTTTAAATTATGAATCCATCTTATCGCTAAAAATCACGGTTCAGTCACGACGTTCAGTCACGCCTTGTAAGTTCCGGATAAACTATTTCTCGATACAATTTATTTTGGATTTGTTAAAATTTCGTGTACCGATTCTCGAATACCTACTACGGTAGAATACCCATTCGGTATTTCTTCTGAAATTCTGCGCGATTCCTTCAACCTCCTCAAGCCCGATCGCTCAATTTTAGCACTCATCAGGTGCATTTTTCTCCAGCTCAGGCTTAAATATTTAATAGTATGGTTAATACCACGAAAAACCCCAAACTGGTATACCTGTGACAAAATTACTCAAAAATAATTTTTTTATCATAAAAAACCCAAAACCGGTACATCTGTGATAATTTTACCTTTCATTAGTTTCCATTAAAATTTACTGTCAGATTACCAAATTAAATGGCACGTAGCAGTTGACAGATATACCAGTTTGGGGTTTTACCTTCATTTGTCACAAGTATACTAGTTTGTGATTTTTTTTTGTATTAATCAAATTTAACGAAAGGTAAATTTATCACACATGTACCAGTTTTAGGTTTTTGGTGATAAATTTTAGGATTTTTGGTGGTTAAAATATTAATTTTGGGTAAATTTATCACAAATTTACCGATTTAGGGTTTTTTGTGGTATTAACACTCAATAGTATTATTCATTTATAGTAATTGTAGTAAATAAATATGAAAAATGTTAGAGGATTCGACGGCGCACTCTAAGCGAGGAACCTTGACTTTTCACTGTATAAGACCATAACGTAAAGTAAAGAGGAACCGGGAATCATTAACGGAATGAAAAAAGTGCGTACCTATATAACCAACAAAGTTAGGTTACGAACGTTTCTTCAAAAGCCAGGAATCCATCTAATTGCTAAAATCACGGTTCGGTTAGGCCTTGCAAGTTAGAGAGGATCAATAAGTAACAGGATTCGATAGCGCACTCCAAGTGAGGCATCGTGACTTTTCACTATTTAAGAGCATATGGTAAAAGCAAAGAGGGGTCGGGAATCATTAGCAAAATGAAGAGTACCTATCCAAGCAAAAAATTTAGGTTATGAATGTTTCTTTAAGCCAAGAATCCATCTAATCGCTAAAATCGCAATTCAGTTACGTTTTTGCAAATTCCGTATAAATTATTTCTCGATACAGCTTCTTTCAAAATTTATAAAAAAAAAAGAAGAAGATAAATGCGCATGAGAAGGAACAGAGTGACGACGTTAGAGGATTTGATAGCGCACCCGAAGCTCGACTTTTCGCTATAAGAACATAACGTAAAGCTAAGAGGGACCGGGGAATCATTAAATGAATGAAAAATGCTCACTATCGGAGCAGCAAAAGTCAAATTAAAAAACTTTCTTTTAGCGAGGAATCGAACTAATCGCTGCAATCACGTGTTGTGAGTTTCAAATAGATTACTTCTCGATACAATTTCTTTTAAATTTATTAAAATTTCATGTACCGATTCTCAAATACTTGCTATTGGGCACGTTTTTCCCCCGGCCAGGCTCAAAATTTCATGTCGGGACAGGTAGCATGGAAACTCGACCCGTCCATTGACACCCCTAGGGATTGTTAGAACCTAGCTTTGGACTTTTGTTTTTTTTTTCCTAAACACTCTAGAATCTTGTCAGCCATCAGTTCTACGATAAAGATGTATTGGATATACCCAGATCATGCGAACCCAGCTTAGATCACCGGTTAGATCAAGTGGGTTCCATTTGGGGCCCACTTCTTTCAACTGTACATATGAAATGGGCACGCATGCACAAGGTGCATATGAGATTCTTTACAAAACTCAATGTGCGCTGAAAGTATGAGATATGGTGACTATTTTGTGCTGTATCGGTGCCTATTTTGTGCCGTATCGGTGCTTTCTTTGTGCCGTTCGCCCAGGCCTCTCCGAGCGGTCACCGGTGGCCGGCCACTACGCCAGTGAAGAGAAAAGTAAAACCCAGAAAGAAAAGAAAAACCAGGAAAAGGAAAGAAGAAAGAAAAATAAAATAATTTAAAATTAGAAAAGTCTTTTGACAAAAATGCCCTCGAGGCGGGAACCCCAGCTGAGGTGACGATGAGGAGGGGCAAGGGAAAGGAGAATCTCCCAGTCCAAGGTTAGTATTGTTTTTTTTTTTTCTTGATTTGGAGGCTAGGTAAATTACTTTCTTCTCTTGATTCGATCCAGGTGAACACACTGGCCACATTTTGGGAATACGGCTACCACATTGGGTCATCATTCTCATCGTGCTTGGAGCAGTGGACATTCTTGCCGTGGCGGTCGTGCTGGCCATATATTGCTATGGCAAGCATCCCTTCCCGATAAGAGTTCGTGAGAGGGGACTCAAGTGTGCACATTGGAGATGCACCGCGACATTATGCTTTTGTGTCGTATCGGTGCCTATTTTGTGCCGTATCCGTGCTTTTCTTGTGTCATATCCGTGCCTATTTTGTGCCGTATCCGTGCCAATTATAAAAAAAATAATAATAAAAAAATGTCACATAGATTTTCTGTCCATTAAAAGTGGACAGAGCCAAGGGAGGACTAGCCGGCCGCTGGCGAGGCGATCATCGCCCAGCCCTCTCCGGGCAGTTGCCGGTGAAGAAAAAAGTAAAACCCAGAAAAAAAAAACCAGAAAGAGGAAAGAAGAAAGAAAAATAAAATAATTTAAAATCAGAAAAGTCTTTTGACGAAAATGCCCTTGAGGCGGGAACTAATGACAACTCATTGGTTGAGCTTACCTTTACAAAGAGTCTGAGAGTCCTTTTTAGGCGATACCGCACAACAATTGTCATCAACAATTAGCGCGAAATTTTATATCTTACGTAAACTTAATCCTGAACTTTTTATCAAGCAAATGTCAGGAATTAGCTGTGATAGTTTCTTTAATTCTAGAGATGCTTGAGCTTAGGAATACATAGTTCTGGATCAAATTATTTATGCTTATTTATATTTTTTTATTATGACGTTAAAAGGGATAAAATGTGTAAATTTCTTAAAGATTATTTTAGGTATTTATCTTAATATTCTTTATAATTCAGATCTATCTATCACCTGAAACTTTTTATGCATTTATGTTGTTTCTGCTTTCAGTATGTTGACTGGGATTCTAGAAAGGACACACTTCTACCATCGTAACATTTCACCTCAGGGGTGTTATCTTTTGAAAGTAAGTTTCTTGGCTGTGTCATGTATGTATACCATAAGACTTGATTCTGATTTTTAGGTTATATCAGCAATGGCTCTCTTTTCCCAAATAAGCTGTGGAAATGACTTTTCCATAGTAGAGGATTAGTGCATCACTTTAGTCAATTTTTTTTTCACCTTTTCGAATTCACACCGTACATTGCAGTTGTCAGCATGCATCCTGTACATAGAATAAATTTGAGTCCAATTCAAGAGATATAGCAAATGGGTGATCTGTTAATTGAAAATATTTTAAATGGCATCGGTTGGTGCAATTTGGCAGAATGCCGACCTGCACCTTTATCACTGTAATATTGTCGCTTGGCTCTTGCTGCATTGAACTTGTCTAACACCGGCTTGGTCATCTGATTTATTAATCATGATATGATCGAATCATTTAGAGAGGAAAAATGAATAAAAAACTTTGTGCTTTGGAGTGGTTGGGCTGTTGGATAGGAGTCCCATTAATGTTTCTGCAAAAGGCACTAGGAGACTTCATTTTCCTGGAAATTGTTTCCTGGAATTAATCATAGAGTTTTCCCCAAAATAAATACACCAAAAAATAAACACACCCCAGTTCCATTAAAATCCTCAGTTCTTCACTCACTCACTCTCTCTCTCTCAGCCATGGCCTCCCTGCTGCTTGTTTTCGCCCTCGCCCTCGCCGTCTCCGTCCCCGGCCCCGCCGTCTCCGCCCCTGGCCTGCCCCCGCCGTCTCCGCTCCCGCCGTGTCCGCCCCCGCCTACTCCGGCTCCCTCCTCTACACCTACACCGCGGCAATGGTGGCGGGAACCCCGGATGAGGTGATGCCGCAGGGAAGCGGGGGAGAGGAGAATCACCCCGGCCAAGGTTAGTTTTTTTTTTTTCTTGATTTGGAGGTGTAGAATAATCTCTCAGTTAATTTTTTCTCTTGATTCGATGTAGGTGATTACGGCCACATTTTGGGAATGAGACTGCCACATTGGGTCATCATTCTCATAGTGCTTGCAGCCGTGGCGATTCTCGCTGCGGGGGTCGTGCTTGCCATATATTGCTATGTCAGCAATAAGATTCAGGAAGGGAGACTTGAGCGTGCACATTGGCGATGCACCTGGACCTCGAGACGCACCGTGACAGATATACTTGCATGCCTACATTTTCTAAGGTTGGACGTTTTTTTTTTTTTTTGGTCGAATAAGGTTGTACGTTGATGTGAGAGACTTCATAGGACTTTTCTTCTGAATATTTTATTTGTGGAGCAAAATGCATGTAATACACATTATAGTATTACTTTGATCACTGTTATCCAAAAAGAACGAATGATCAAAGTATCTTTCCTATGTTTGAAATCGGTTTTCGGTCGCCGATCGGACTGACGGATCTATATATATGTCCCTTTCCCAACTTATCAGCCATGTTTTGTATTTCTCGATGATCGAATTGGCACCAATGCAAAAGGATTATGACTGAATTGTCACAAATGCAAAATGTTTAGGACTGAATTGACACAAAAAAAAGGTTTAAGACTAAATTGGCATAAATGCAAAAGGTTTAGGACTAAATTGGCACCAAAAAAAGGTTTAGGACTAAATTAGCATCAATGCAAAAGGTTTAGGACTTTTTTGACACTTTTCCCAAGAATGTAGGACAAATCAAAATAATTTTTTTATCGTATTTTTATCTAAGATTACAGTGTGGTTCAAATATAATTAGACGTATGTAAATGGATAATGATTTAATTAAAGTAATATGACATGGATATTCTATTTTCTTAATCAAACAATTAGCTAAGTTAACTTTATGGCCAATATTTTTATTCGGATAGCTATTAATTCAAGCACGCTTCTCGTTAATTAATTTAAAATTAATTTAACTATTAACTAAAATTGTACACTTGCAAAACATTGTCTGAGAAAATGATATCATGAAGCTTTTACTAAATATTTACCCTTATTTCATATTCTCTTTGTCATTAAAAAATATTGGGAAAGTTACGTACAACAAGAGTCCTAAAATTTGTGCCCAATTCATTCTCCAATTAGTCCTCCTCCACGCTAGTCCTCCGTTGGCTCTGTCAACTTTTAATGGGCAGAAAATCTACGTGGCATTTTTTAAATTATTTTTTCGTAATTGGCACGAATATAGCACAAAATAGGCATCGATACAGCACAAAGAAAGCACAGATATGGCACAAAATAGGCACCGATACAGTACAAAATAGGCACCGATATGGCACAAAATAGGCACCATATCACAATAATTAAAAAAAAGACTTATAATTAAAAATCCCATACTTTTAAGGCACATTGAGTTTTGTAAAGAATCTTAAATGCACCTGGTGCATGCACGCCCATCTCATATGTACCGTTGGATGAAGTAGGCCCCAAATGGGACCCACTTGATCTAACTGGCGATGTAAGTTGGGTTTGCATGATCCGGGTATATCCAATACATCTTTATCGTAGAAGTAATGGCTGACAAGATTCTAGAGTGTTTAGGAAAAGAAACAAAAGTCCACAGCTGGGCTCTAACAATCCTTAGGGGTGTCAATGGGACAAGTCAGGTTTCCATGCTACCCGTCCCGACCCGATCCGAAATAATAAGGGGTGCATGTTCTCTGACCTCGAACCTGATCCGAATAAAGGCATGAAGTGCTCTCATTTTCTCAAATAAAGATCTATAGTGAATATTGTCTCAAATAAGAGCATGAAGTTGCCAAATTGTCTCAAATAAGAGTCTGAAGCGGTCAAATCGTTTCAAATAAGGATTGTGGCCGGCCAGTGACTATTCCAGCCATCGGAGAAGCGGTATCTTAGTCAAAAAATTTTAAGTATATATTTTTAATTTTTTAATCTTTTTACTTTCATTTTCTTTTCCTTTCTTTTTTTTTTCTTTTTCCTTTTTCCTTCTTCCCTCCCCCGGCCATCGCCGGCAACCTCTGTTGGCCTCAGGCGAGGGACGCCCTCGTTGGTGTCGGGCGAGGGCGTTCCTCGCCAGTTCGAGCGAGGGTCACCCTTGCCTAGGTGAGCGAGGGTGGCCCTCGTCGGTGGAGGAAATAGGGAAAAGAAAAAAACAGAAAAAGGGAAAAAGAAAGAAAAAAATTTAAAAAAAAATGTAAAGGACGAAAATGCCCTTCAGCCAGCAAGATGAGGCCTTTTTTTTTAGACTAATACGGCCACTTCAGGCTTTTAGTTGAGACAAGGTCCACTTTAAACACTTAGGCTCCGTTCGTTTAGCGGAAAATATTCTCCCGGAAAATATTTTCCGGGTTTTCCGGTGTTCGGGGGGCGAAAAACGTTCTCCGTGGGAAAATATTTTCCTTCCCCCCCTCACAAAATAGCCTAAGTCTACGGAAAATGACTTCCGCTTCTTCAAAAGCGGAAATCATTTTTCGGATCTTCTTCTTCTTCTTCTTCACTAAGGTCGCCGGCCGCCGCCGCCGGCCGCTAGGCCGCCGCTACCCTTCACGCACCGCCGGCCGCCGCCCGCCCGTGGCCGCCGCGCCGCCAGCCGCCAGTCGCGGGTCGCCGCCGTCGCCGGACGCCGGACGTTGGCCGCCGGACGCCACCGCCGGCCGCCGGAGAAAAATATTTTCCGAAACTTTTTCATATTGGTCGCCGAACATCGGAAAATTATGTTCCGAAAAAATATTTTCCAGGAAAATTACTTCCGGGAAAATATTTTCCAAAAGGAGAATATTTTCCGCCAAACGAACGGAGCCTTATTTAAGAAAATAGGGCATTTTAGGCTCTTATTTGAGATAATGTCCACTTCAGTTCCTTATTTGAGAAAACGATAGCACTCTAGGTAGAAAGAAAAAAGGAAAAAAAATTTAAAAAAAAGAAGGTAAATGATGAAAATGCCAATGACCATCCAAAAAGTCAGGCCCTTCTTTGAAACTATGTAGCCATTTCAGACCATTATTTGAGAAAATGATGGCACTTCATACCATTATTTGACACACGGTCCACTTCAAGACCTTATTTGAGAAAATGAAGACATTTCAGGTTTTTATTTGGACTTTGCCCCCCTTTTTTTTGCTTAAAATTCACGGTGCATCTCCAATTTGCACATCCAAGTTCCCTCTCCTGATTTTGATCGGGAAGGGATGCCTACCTTAGCAATAAATGGCAAGAAAAAATGCATATAGCTAGAACGACGAGTAGTTCGATCACAATGAGGATAATCACCCGATGTGGCCAACTCAGGGGTCCGGGTGGTGTGGAGATCATAGATGCCGAGGATGGAGGTGGATGCCCAGAGTGAGTCGGCAATGTAGGTGTAGAGGAGGAGATGGTGTCAGAGGAGTAGGAGAGGGAGAACAACAATAATGTTAGGGACACCATGACATTGTCTCAATTTCCATTCGATTGCAACGGGCAACGAATTTGGGGCCCCTCATTTTAAAGTACATCCAACGAGGCCAGCCCCACCACGATTAGTTCCAAACTTAAAAAACGCAAAACATATAAAACAAAAATACAAAAAATAAAATGTAAGAAACATAAGAAAAAAATTTCATCCAAAATTGTAAATTTTACCGAACAACAATCCCTAATTTTTTTTTTCGTGTTACCAGTGCCTCCGATCTTGTATTAGTGTGACAAAAATACAGGGGGAAGGCTCCTGCTTGTGGCCGTCACCCCATCGCCATTGGGGTAGGGCCATAGGTGGAGGGCCTGGCCCTTCTTCTGCCGGTGGTTTTTTTTTCTCTTTTTTAAACTTTTAGCTTTTTTTGTTTTTTTTAGTTTGTCTTTTTTTGGAAAAACTTTTGGATTTTTTAATTTAATTTAATTAGGATTTGGTGTAAAAATTGGGATTCGGATCAAAACGACGTCGTTTTAGTGCTTTAGTTATTTTTAATGCCACGTAGGACGCCATGTAGGAGAAAGAAAATAGTAAAGAAAGTCACTTTAGCATTTTTCATTAATCTAATTGGACGGAGTTAATTGAAGGACTTGATTGCACTTTTGAAAGTTTTTAGGACTCGATCACACTTACGTGTCAAGTTTTAAGACATCTACTACACTTATCCCAAAATTTGGGTATTGTGTCATAATGAACATTATTTGGAACTCACAATACACTAAAGTTCTTTTTTGGATTTTCATCTTCCGTAAATGGAAAAGAGGAGTAAAAATCATTTTCAGGCACTCCTAATTATTTTTTATTTCTATTTTTTCGTATTGGAAATAGACTCACAATGCTCTTTTCTAGTGTCTTATTTGAGTTTTGAGTGTACATATTGCACGTAAAGTGCACGTGTGTTGCACGCAAAGTGCACAGATTCATTCTGGTGGCACATGTCTTTGTGCGATGAAAACCTGAATTATCTAGGGTATTGCACATGAATTAGTAATCTACTGACGTGGTTCATTCTCGTGTTGCTTCAGGTTGAACATGATGCGAAGGAATGCACGATGAAAATATTTCACCCAAAACTGTAAATTGCACATTCTCGCGCCAAATCTATACCCTGAGATTACTTCACAGCTTCGGAAAAAGAGAAACTATTGCATATCACTGCAATTTCACGCCGGCAAAATCCAAGTCACTCACCGGGCGACTTGTGTCGCCCGAGCCCCACCGTATCAGAGTTGAAATTTTGAAAAAAAGCAAGGCTCTCTCCTCTCTCTACTTCGCGTCTCCACTTCCAGATTTGCACTCTCGCTCTGCTCACTCTCCCTCTTGACTAACACCTCCGACGAGTGGATTCCGTTGCCTCTGACTCCGACGCCGACGCCTGTACCTCTCGACACCGATGCCCTAGCCGATACCGTCGCCCTAGCCGACATCGACGCCTCCGCCTCCGCCCTAGCCGACACCCTAGTCGATACCTCCACCTCCACCTCGACTCTTTGTACCTCTCGATGCCAACACCTCCGCCCTAGCCGATGCTAACGTTGTTGCCCTACCCTAACCGATGCCGACGCCTCCGCCTCGACTCACTCTATTGTTCTCGCCGTCTCCGCCTCCACCCTAGCCGATGCCTCGACTCGCTCTATACCTCTCGACGCCGACGCCGTTGCCCTAACCGACGCCGATGCCTCCGCCTCGATGCTCTGCAGTTCTCGCCGTCTCCGCCGTTCGACGAACCACATCGCCACCTCCAACGAAGCTTACCACGCCGCCGCCTCTGACAAAGCCTCAAGAGGTACAGATTTACTCCACATTTAGTATAATTTTTAAAGGGTTAATATGAACTAACTATATTGCGGTATAAATTTTTAGTGCCTACATTATTGATGCGTGACAACCTTTTTAGCTGTTAGCCCAAATTTTATTATCATTATGATGGGGAATTCAGTGATGCGATGAATGTTGTAATTAAGAATAATTTTCTTGGGTGTTATACGTGAGCACGAGCTTGCGTGTGCGAGCACGAGCAAGCATGCCTTCACAACTATATGCTTCAAAATTTATTTCAGTCGCCATTTGTTGCTTAGCAGTAGATGCGAGTGTACAAAGGTTAGCGACCCTTCGTTGGAAGACGGTAAACTGAAATTTAACCTTGTCTTAATTGTGTCTTTGAAGTGAAGATACTCGTGGTTGAATCAGCACATTAATATTGGCTAAACCATGAAAAAGTTACATAGTACAGAGCGTTTACAAATGCTTCGGTCTATTTTGGATGTTTTTTTTTTCCGATAATGAACTCCACATTAGAGTTCTGTGAGCATATACATGAGTATGGACATCCGTAACAATTGACATACATCTATTTCTCATCAAGAGTCATTACTGAACTTAACCTGCTGGAATTATCTTTGAAGCTTGGAGGGTGCTTTTGTTAGAATCCACCGGAATTTTTTTAGAGTCTAGAGTTTAGGGTTTCTTGTGGTAGAAAGAGGCTATTATTGTCGTATCGGTATAAGCTTGTGGATTTTGATAATACAAAAAAAAAATTGTCAAGTATTGATACTACAGTGAGCATTGTTTAGGGGTTTCGGTGATATAAAAAAAAGGTTTGTTGTATCGGCGTTATGACAGGTATAGTTTAAGATTATTAATGGTATTAATCCTTCGCAACATTAAAAATGACATTCTAAGCGGGGGGGACTTCTCATGTGTTATGCAACCTTTATGACATTCCCGAGGTTGCTTTTCAATCCTTGAACAGAACCAACTTGTTTTCGTTCTTAGAGACTGCCAGTTTTCAATGTCTCGGATAGCTTGATTGGATAGTCATGCTGCTTTGACCGGTCGTAATGCTGTTCATTCACTTCGCAGCATTCCTCTTCGTTACGAGGCATTCTGGAAGGAACTCGATTATGCTAAACATCTGTGGAATGCTACGGATGGCTCTGCGTAGGTGAAATCGTGGGACGGGGATTCACCATCACTGGCTACTACGTCTGAAAACTGCTGAGATCCCGGAAATCTCAGCCTTTCTTTACGGTTTCGATGGCCTTCTTCTGTTCTCTCAAATGCAAGCGAGGGTCCCTTTGGTTTGTCTCGGGTCTTTCGGACGGTGTTGCCTCAGCTTAGCGAGTTCACTTTCCGCCTTCACGAAGCGCATGTAAATTCTCAATGGGGCTCGAGCTGCAAGGATCGGCGCATCGATACCCACGGAGCTTGATAACTCAACGCGACGCGAATCTGGAATTTGGGCTTTTTTTTTTTTATCGAATGGAACTTGGGCTTTAGATGGGCGATCTTCGTCGCCAAACATCCCAAAATGAGACATTGCAATTTAACTGTTGCATGCTTTCTAAAATGATGGGTCATGATGTTTTTCCCCAACTGATGTCCCAAAATTGAAAGATGTTGATGTTCTGATGTGCATTTCATGCGGGGCATCATCTGAGCATGTTCAGCATATTCCTTTTCCTCTGGCATCTGCGTTCCTTCTCCAGAGCTTAGATTTCCAAATTAAAATAATCATCATTCTTGGATTATTACAGGTTAATTAATCATCTCTCTCTAATATAAATCATCAAATCGATTTTGGGTTCGTGCTTAATACAAGTAAAGCACTTGCACATTGCAAATGCGTGCACATTGCAAATGCTGATTAACCCGCGCAGAATCCCATGACCGCCATGGCTTCTGCTACACGCCTTTGTCAATTGGACAATTTCTGTAGTCATTAATTACTAATCTTTTTATCTGTATTTTCCCCCGTCTTCTGAAGCTTTGTCAGTCAATGCAAATTGTCTAATAAGGTGGGGGTCATGTGAGGCATGAATCGAACCCTCGAATTTTTTAATTAGAACGTTAATTAATGACGGATATGTATGTTGACTTCCCAAGCTAATTAAACATTGGAAGAACTTTTTGACCCAAAAAATAAAAAAACAAAAAAAACATTGGAAGAACCTTCGCATACAAGCAGTTGAATCTTGAATAGAGCCCGAGGTGTCACAAAGTCAGAGGCGTCGGCAACCTTCTAAAACGGCTTCAGCTTTTTCACGCATCACCCTCTTTTTGTTCTTTTTTCCTATTATTGGTATTGTTATTAGTATTAAATACAAGCTACTTCACGTTTGCGCTCTTTCGTGTACATTGAATAAGAATCCCAACGACACCTGTCAAACGGATGGATTTAATTGGGTTGAGTCGGGTGTGACTCGGGTCGAAATGGTTCGATCCAAAATCTAGGGACCCATACTTGACCCAATCCATTCCCAACACATACTCGACCCAATTCATTTTACTAAAACACTTCTATATTTAATCAAATTCAAAAAAATTCGTACCCAAATTGAGGCGAGAGTACAAAGTGAGCAAACGCGAGTGAGTGAGGGCAATTGAGAGTTATAGATATAGGTTGGATCTAAAGAAATTGTGAACTCATTAAACACCCATATTATTTTGGACTTTACTATTCTAAACCCGTTTATGATCCATTTACTAAATATAAGTAACCATATAACAACTTAGCCCATCAGATATATGTTAAGAAATGAGTTTATGAGCCTTTTCGACATGTCTAATCTTAACCCATATGATCAACGGGAAATAAAGCGAGATTCGAGCATTGAACGCATTGCTTCTATCTCGAAATTCGAAGAAGATTATACAATGTTGATGGAATGTTCGGAAATGGGATAATGACACAAAGAGTGCCTAAACTTTGGTCAAATGTGCAATATGGTCCATAAACTTTTAATTTGTTCAATGTGGTCCCTGAATTTTAGCCCAATGTGATCCATGAACTTTTAATTTGTTCAATGTTGTCTCTGAACTTTTGGTACATGTTCAATTTAGTTCTCGAACAATATGAAAATGTTCAATGTATCAATTTATTTCTTGAACAATTTCATATATTTCAGGGATTATATTGAACATGTACAAAAAAATCCAAGGACCACATTGAACAAATTAAAAGTTCAGGGATCACATTGAATATCAGGCTAAAGTTTAGGGATTACATTGAATAAATTAAAATTTTATGGATCACATTACATATTGAGCTAAGCTTTAGTGACTGTTTGTGCCTCGGAAATTCCCAACACATATGAAAGAATAAAAGACAAATCAGGGATTAAACAATGTTACCATCGCTTGACAATTGTTACGACTTCCTTTTCACGTTTGCAAAAATTGGAGTGGGAAAAGGAGGAGAAATTCCCTCCCGCGCTCCCTCGTGCGCGGGGCCCGCGCCGTTCTTCTAGATTAAACTGAGCGGCCTTTTTGGACATTTCGACAGCGGGCAAACCACCAATCGGAACACGACAGGTGGGTCGCGATCCGACGTAGGATATTTAGAAACATAATTGGACATCACAATCGTTGTGACTTGTGATGTCCAAGTAATCTTTTCTTATTTTTTATTCTTAATTTTAATTGACGGGAAACAATCGCGAAAATAGACAAGAAAGCCGGGACATTGTCTCGCTTTCTGTTCGATTGCAACGGGCAACGAATCCGGGCCCATCGTTCTTTAATGTACATCCAACTAGGCCGGCCGCCGCCATGGTCAGCTCCACAACTCACAAACGCAAAACACATGTAAACTGAAAAAAAGAAAAAACAAAAGTGTAACATGAAAGCTAATCTTTTGTTTTTTTTTTTACCATGATTATGAAAATTTGTGCGATCCTTCCACGTCAACATAGTCGCGAGTCGCCAACTACACCTGGAATGACACACCGGTTATTTAACTGTATCATTGGACGAAAACTTGACAAGGGCCAAGTTTGAATACTGATCGAAAGTCAATGCCTTTCTAGGAAGTATAAAAAAATTTGGGTCAAAATTAGGATTCGAGTTAAAATTGGTATTTTTTTTACGAAATAAAAATGACACAAACTGTCCATGAATTTTGGTCCAATATGCAATATGGTCCATAAACTTTAAATTTATTCAATGTAGTCTCTAAAATTTAACCTAATGTGCAGTGTCATTATTGATCCATGTACTTTTGATTCAATTTAATATTGCCCTTGGACTTGAATTAACAAAAGGACAATATTAAAATTTTTTATATAGTTCATGAATTAAACTGAACATGTACCAAAAATCCAGAATCCACATCGAACAAATTAAAAGCTCAATGACGGTATTGCATATTGAGCTAAAATTCATGAACAACATCGAACAAATTTAAAGTTCATGGGCCACATCGCACATTGAGCCAAAGTTCATGAACCATTTGTGTCATTAAATCCGAGTTAAAACTAGTGCTTTTTTTATGGGTTAATATCACGAAAAACCCTACACTTGTATATTTGCGACAAATTTACTCTCCGTTAATTGAATCAATACCACGAAAAACGACAAAGTGGTAAATATGTGACAAATAGAGGGGTGACCGCCAATTGCCGCATATCATCCAACTTAACAATTTGACGGTAAAATTTAACGGAAACGAACGGAGGGTAAATTTGTCACGAGCGTACTAGTTTGGGGTTTTTTGTAGTAAAAAAATTAATCTAGGATAAAAATTGTCACATATTTATCAGTTTGAGATTTTTCGTGTTATTAACCCTTTTTTTATAAATGGATCGGGCTTAAGAAAACGAGCGTCTAGTTCACAAATAAATTCCCCTTGAGTGAACTAAAAAATTCTCGTTTGTCCCATCCCCCTATCAAAACCTACCTTCTTTCTTTTGCCTTTTTTTCCATTTTACGTGATCGAAAGGACGCCCCCAAGTCAAAGTCAACAAGGAAGGAGGGAACGTCCACGGTTACTTCCGTGCGCCTTCCCGCGCCAAATCCGTCCCCACACCCCCGCCGATTACTTAACGCCTTCGGAAAAGCAAGGAAAGTCTCCAATGGCCGTATAGGATCGGATTCCGCGAACCTTCTTCCCCCACATCCCCGAAGACCGAACCCGAACACCGTCTCGGCCTCGATGCGTCGTCGTCCTTGGCGTGCCTCGTCGTCATCGTCGTCATCGTCATCGTCTCCCCCGCGCCACCACCACCACCACCACAATTCTCCCTCCCTCCTCTGATCAAACCATCGCCTCCGCTCCCGCTCCCGCTCCTCCCTCCTCCGATTCGGCGGAAGCAACCGCAGCTTCGCAGTCCGAGCAGCCTCTCTCTCTCTCTCTCTCTCTCTCTCTAGAACTCGAGGTCCTGCGGAATCGCCGGTCGGGAGTCCCGCCGTTCCCGCGCCGCCGACGAGGAGATGCTTCACAAGAGCTTCAAGCCCGCGAAATGGTGAGTTCCTTCGATCCGTTCGCCTGTCGTTCGTTTCGTTTCGTGTGTCGATCGGGGGGGAATTGCGATGGCTTCGATTGGTTGTTGACCGGTGGTCGTCTTTTTTTTTTTGGTTGGTGGTGATGTTGTACAGCAAGACGGCGTTGAAGCTGGCCGCGTCGCGGCTGAAGCTGCTGAAGAACAAGAAGGAGGTCCAGGTGAAGCAGATGAAGCGGGAGGTGGCCCAGCTCCTCGAGTCCGGTCAGGACCAGAGCGCTAGGATTCGGGTGAGTTGTCGGTCTGTCTTGTCTTGTTGGAGATTGAGACCGACTCGATTTCGCGATCGTAATTGTTTGAATTGTGGTTCGATTGGATGTCGGTGAGTTTGATGGCAAACCTTTCGCACTGTCGATTTTAAGCTGGTTGAATTTTTCTTTTTTTTCCAATTTTTTTGTTGTTGTTGAACACGGTTCCCTTAATCCACTGTTGTATCCATAGTTGCGTGTTCATGATTGACTGTAGCCAGGAAATAGATTTGTGACTCTTTCCTTCCGAAAGCTTATATCTTTCCTTCGGAATTACGACTCTTTCCTTAAAACAAGTGAATTTCTGGTTGGAATGGAGCTGATTAAATCTGTCTGGCACTTGTCTTCGCGCGATGGAAACCTGAATCATCTAGGGGTTTTGTATTGTTTCTCATGAGATTATTGAGGAGGGCAATCTGGCTGACGTGGTTCATTTTGCTTCAGGTTGAGCATGTTGTGAGGGAAGAGAAGATGATGGCAGCCTACGAGCTTGTTGAGATATTCTGTGAACTTATTGCGGCCCGTTTGCCTATAATCGAGTCACAGAAGTACGTGGCGATGATTATTTTCATTTCATTAAACTTGAGTTTCTTTATGTTATTTAGAACAAGAGTACTGGGTGTAAGATTGTCGGGCCTGGACATAGATGCCGAGCTGAGAAGAAGGCGCATAGCTAGAGCAAGTTCTGTCAGTTGCCAAACGAAATGATGAATTATCTGATAATTCTTCCTTGTCTGGCTTATAGATAGTGTTCACAGTAGAACTATGTGCCTCAAAGATGTCTTTGATAGGGTTTTTCGTGCAAATGCATTATCTCTATTAAGGCAACTCTTTGGGGCACCTTGCTGCTCCCCATTGCCGATTGATAATAAGCTTTATCTGAGATGTGTAGAATCTTGCTTCTCCTTCCTTCATTTACTTTGGCACCATGGGTTCTTCTTCTTCGGTGTAAAATACACTATACCAATCCGTCTCCTCTTTCTTGCCAGACCTCACCCATCCTATTGGCTGGAATTCTAACCTTCTCCCTGTAGTCTACGATTTGGTTCCACTGTGTAAGCACAACAGCGACCTAAGTGGGCCCACCACGATGCTCAAGAGTTCCCAAAGAAATGATAGTCTTGCCTTTTATTTTCTACATAAAATTCTAAGTAACTATTTTTGGTGAGAAATATGTGATTAACTCTCTGTACATTTCCAGAAACTGCCCAATTGACTTGAAGGAGGCTGTTTCAAGTGTAGTATTTGCATCTCCGAGATGTGCAGACATTCCTGAACTTGTGGATATCCGCAAGCATTTTACCGCAAAATATGGAAAAGATTTCATTTCTGCAGCTGTTGAGTTGCGTCCTGATTGTGGTGTAAACCGCACTGTAAGTCCATAATTTGTTCAACTTTCTTTATAGTGCTTTCTTTTTACAAATGAAATGAAATGAGCCAAAGTTTCTTGGTTGCACTTGTTTCATTGGGCTTGATGGAATCTTTTCTTGCCCTTTATCAGTTAGTTGAGAAACTCTCTGCCAAATCACCTGATGGTCCAACCAAAGTAAAGATTTTAACCTCAATTGCGGAGGAACACAACATCAAATGGGATCCTAATTCATTTGGGGGTAACGATTCGCATAATCATGAAGATTTGTTGGTAATTCTGAATTTTGTTTGCTTTAGCAGTTTTGCTTCTGAGTTCTGGCTATGCACTTCATCTGTTTGTTGATACAACATTTGCGTAATTGTTGCTTAGCAGAATGGACCAAGTACCTTTGAGAAGGCCAGTAATCTGCAGACACAATTTTCAAACTTCCAAGTGCCTGATAATGACAGAGAAAGAACCAATGTGGATGTAGCACCTCAAAAAGTAGTAAAGGAGGATGCCTCTGTAAACTTGCATGAGAACAGCAGCAGGTTATCATTTGGCCACCAAAATATTCCCCATGGACATGCTAATGTTCCCACCACTTCACATCCAGAGCCGAAAACTCCGGGTATGATGAGCTGTACGATTTCATGAAAGTTTTGCTTTAAGTCATTTTATTACTTGAAAATAGAATTGTGGGAAACTCGCATTGATATTCATACTAACAGAAGTTCCGTTTACAGGTAATGCAATGGAGGGGGCTGAAGCTGGACATGCGTATCCCGGGGAAGGGAATGTTGACTACATGGGCAGGCAAAACTGGCATATGGAATTCAAAGACGCAACCTCTGCTGCTCAAGCTGCTGCAGAATCGGCTGAACGGGCAAGCATGGCTGCCAGAGCTGCTGCACAACTTTCTAGCCGTGGGAGGGTTTCTACGCAATTCCCTACAGAGCCACAAAGGCCTTCTGCTCATGGTCCAATGGATCAACGGGCTGGAACATCTGCAGGCTCCAGTTTTCAAAATGAAGCCTATGCTAAAGTTGCAGGTAATAAGGCTTCTGATGGAAGAAATGCTCAACCTCACACACCATATAAGCAGAATTACGCAAAAGAAGAGTACGTTGGAGAAGTAGGTGAGGCGTTTTATGAAGATGCCCATATAAGCAACAACAGACCTAGCCAGTATGCTTCCACAAAGTCTAATATGGAGCCCATGGACAATAACTCATTTGCAAAGTCCTCTAGCTATGGTATAAACAATGTTAGGTCCGAAAGACACATCAGCTCACAATCGGAAGGTTCATTCTCTGACAGGGTTCCTGTCAATGATACTTTTGAGACCAGAATTCCAAGCATGCACTGCAATCAACCTGATGTCCGAGACACTGATAGGCTTGCGGGGGTGAATGAAAGATTTTACAGAGAGAGTAATAGGAGAAGCGGCGAATCCAGCCGGTCTAATTCTAGGAAGTCTAGTGCAGATTTCAGTGGTGTTGACCCACTTGTGGATAACCATGAAATGGCAGGCAGAAATACCCAGAACAGCTCGTCTGGAGCTGAGCCTGGCAATGTATTGGATAAATCAAGTGGGACAAGAAACTCTTTTCGACCAGAGACTATTGGCACTTTAGATGAACTGAGTGAGAGAAGAAACTCTGGTGGATCTGAAGTGGAATCTGCTAATGACTTGCGGGATGATTTTATATTTGCTGAACATTCTACCCATGCTTCCTATCATTCTCATTCGTCACACTCAAGCACTTTTAGTGACAAGCGAGAGGTTATGAGTAATCGGAAGGAGGAGGATGATGTTGCAGAAAACCCCTTTGCTGATTTTGATGAAGAAAACTTCCAGAAAGATAACAAACCAACAATTGAAAGCACTGCGGTAGTTTTTGATGATTATGGTTCAGATGTTGATGACTATGGGTTTGATTTGGACAAAGGAGCAGAGCCCAGTGTGAAGACCTCACAACCAAGCTGGGATTCACCTAGCCCTCCATCAGCAAGTATCAGTTCGCCAAGCCCCAAAAGGACCACAGTTGACACGTTCACAAAGATTACACCCCAATCAAGTTTCTCAACGAATCAGCACGTTCCTATCTTTTCTGGGGGTTTGGCTGATTCTTCAGTTCATTCACAAGCAGATGAACTTGAGCCTGTGACCTTTGATGAGTCAAATGGGCCAAGTTCAGATAGTGAGGAGGAACGGAGCAATCATAAGGAGGAGAGAGAATATTCCAGTTTTGGATCTCAGAAAAAGTTTGGATTTGGTGATTTACCTTCTAGTTCAGGGAAATCCTTGTTTAATTCAAAGAATAAAGGATTGGATACCTTTGATGATCCTGTAGATAAGAAGCACCAGAGTCAGCCCTTCGATGCTTATGAAGATGCTGTGGTTCATGAAGTTGGGGAAAGTGTTTCTGTAATTTCAGAACCCGGTATGCTACATGATTCTAAATCTTCACATGAAGATAGTTATGATAATGATTTGGGTTTGACATTTGGAAGATTGACTGGTGGTCTGAAAAATAAAGGTAATAGGCGTCCTTCATATTTGAGAAGCTCGGCAGGTGATGTTTCGTTATCTAAACAAACAGCTGAATACACTGCAAAGGAAACCTCCTCTTCTTTCCCACTTAATATATCAGCTGATCCTGTAGTTCAGCAAGACCCAGTGAGTGAGGAAGTGGGTTCTGAGTTTAAGAAGAGACCAACCAGGGGACCAGCTTTCACATCTTTTGGTTCTGGTAGTGATCAGATTCCAGAGAAAACCGTTCCGCAAGAGAATTCCAGAAGCCGTCGACAACAGCAGGTTCAGAAGACGGAGCAAGAAGTGGATGACACAATTACAAGAAGAGCAAGCACAAGGCCAGTGATCCCATCTCTTCGTCCTTATGGCGTTTATGGTTCAGAAAGGACTGACCAAGGCCAAATTTCGGACAGCCATTCGGAATCTTACTCTCAGCAGGAGTCTGAAGTGGATGAAAGATCAAGCTCCAGAGGTTCCAGTGCATCTCTTGAATTAAGAGAAGAACAACGTGGTTCAAGAACCCGCCGGGAACGATACATGGAGAAGATGCATCAGGAAGTGGATGACAACGTGACAAGAAGAGCAAGCACGAGGCCAGTAATCCCATCTCTGGGCTCTGATGGCATTTATGCTTCAGAGGGAACTGTGAAAGGACAGATTTATGACAGTGGTTCTGAACCTTATACTCGGGAGGAGTCCGAAGCAAATAAAAGATCAGGCTCCACTGGTTCATCCACAACCAGTAGAGAACGTATAGGTGCTGGGCTTTCTCGAAGGACTAAGGCTGGTGCTCCTAGTACTCAAAGAAATACCAACTTGAAGTCAACTTTTGCCTCTGATGAATCCGAACGTAGTGCAGAATCAAGATCCTCTCTGAGGAGCTCTTATCCAACTGAAACTTCAACGAGGCCTCACTCTGCGGCTGATGAAGCCTATAGTTTGAGAAGTTCTGAACATTCGAGGTACGGTAAGGAAGCAAAGGGTGAGCCCATTTCAGAAACCAAAAGATCATCTCGTGAGGACAGCTCGAAGTCTGCTGCAAAGGCACAACCTTCGTCTTCAATTTCAAAGAAAACTTCATCCAGTAAGTCAGGTATGAGTGAAGATAGTCCACAGTCTCCTGCAAGAGCACAACCCTCGTTGCCCATAAAAAAGAAGGTTTCATCTACTAAGTCAGAGACAAGCGAAAGTTCTAAGGCTGCAACTCCGAGCTTGGAGTCTGCATCTAAGGAGGATTCCTTCAAACGAGCGAGTCACGTTCATCCTAAGCTTCCTGACTATGATACTTTTGCTGCCACTATGCAGTCGCTCCGAGCTAATCGACGGTAACTCTTCTGGTCTTTCTTTGTGGATATATACTACGTTCATGTCGGTCATTTTTGTGCATGGTTTTGATATTATTTACGTTCTGAGGGGGAGAGGAATAAACTTGGATTCTTATGTATTTGTGAGATAATACTCCGTCTTTGTGGGCTGGGTTGGGATATTGAGCTATTCTTTTATTTGATCACTTAATGAGTTGGAAGCATAATCGCGTGAATTTTCTTGGTCTTTTTCTTCATTAAACAGGAATTGCCTCGTTTCATTTGTTTTATCAGTCCTTCTCTCTTCTCCATTCAGTAAGTTGAGACTTTAAAACGCGAGTGCGTTTGAGCAGCTAGAGATGGCTCGCGGCGGCACCTGCACTTGTTGTCCTATGATGCTGAACGGGAAACTCTCCGTTCACATCAGGCAGCAGGCTACAGCCTTCAGGGTTCTTGAGGGTGAGTGTATGGTGCGTTGTTTCGGGCGACCTGGTGCGGTTCTTCTCTGGAGATCTAGTCGAACTTCACATTGGAAGCTGTATGTAAACAAATTCGCGATACGAGCACTCAGATACGTGCTAGGCGATGAGAGAGAGAGAGAGAGAGAGAGAGAGAGAGAGAGAAGCATACATCTACAGTCAATGCAGGTCCTGGAAAAGATTGTTGAATGTGTTGTGCATGAGACCTGCTAAGGAGTCGTGTGATGATCCATATCTAGAGATATTACTCGCACGACTCTGACAAAGAGAAAGTATTAAAAAAAAGCTCACAACTTTTCCAGAACGTTGCACCAACAATAAACCCTTTTGATTAAATATAAAAAAAATATATAATTTTTATATAATTTTTATAGATATAATTTTCTGGGACGCTTTTCTGGGGAAAAAGGAAAAAGGAACGGTTTGGTAACAAAGTCAAGATTGGCTTGCTGACAATGATGTCTTTCATGGTACCGACCTAAAAAAAGGTAGCGTGGTAAAACTGACATCGCCAATCAATAGAAAGTTTGTGATTTGGACATTTTGAGCATGAAAAGACTGATTTGGTAATGTTTCTTAATCCTGATAGGGTCCGTTCATTTGAAGAAAAATTATTTTTAAAAAATTATTTTTTGACTTTTCGATAGTCGGGTGATATAAAGCTAATCGATCTATAAAGAACATTTTTCATGGACCGAAAATAATTAGTTTATATTGAGAAAAAACGATTTCTCTTTTTAATAAGAAGAAAATCACTTTTACTTAACCACTAAATAAATCAAAACTAACAGTTTTTTTTACAGATGATTTCAATGAAACAAACGCACTCTCTCCGTTCGTTTGGCGGAAAATATTCTCTCGGAAAATATTTTTCGGTGTTCGGGGGGCGGAAAACGTTTTCCGTGAGAAAATATTTTCCTTCCCCCCTCACAAAATAGCCTAAGTCTATGGAAAATAATTTCCGCTTCTTCAAAGCGGAAATCATTTTCCGGAGCTTCTTTTTCTTTTCTTCACTAAGGTCGCCCCGCCGTCGCTGCCGCCCGCCCGCCCGCCGCCGCCGGCGCCGGCCGCCCGCCTCCGCCGGCGAAAAATATTTTCCGAAACTTTTTCATATTGATCACCGAACACCGGAAAATTATGTTCCGGGAAAACATTTTCCAGGAAAATGACTTCCGAGAAAATATTTTCCAAAAGGAGAATATTTTCCGCCAAACGAACGGAGCCTAACTATGAAATCACTTTCTTTGTAACTGATCCATCGAGTCACGTTGTCAAATCTCTCGAAACGACACTTCTTAAATATACCCGATAGAGATTGATTCAATTTTCCGGAAATTTCTTACTACACCTATTTACTATAAACAAGTTGGTTTCTCAAAAATTGGAAAAATTCATTTGTACTTGATAATTTTTCTGTTCTGTCGGGTGGCCAATCTCGGCGTCTCGTTTTTTACTCTTCTTCTTCTTCTTCTTGATTCCTTATGCATGACTAGTTTTGTGGTCTTGAGAACAGGCACTCTCACATCTACCATCTGGAATAAAACAGCACCTAGAAATCAACTACAACAGCCACAAAGTCAGTCAAACAAAACAAGCATGGCCTGACATTATTCAGCGAAAAAGACAATCCCTAGAACACACAACATTACTCATATAAATGCCCATTTTTGCCGACCTAAAATTTCAGGAACTTTTCCCAGGTTGGATTGTGATCTTGGCAACTTTTTCTCCCAAGTAGAAGGCGAAGTTCTCTGATCTCCCTCTAACTTTTTCCTGCAGTTTTCTCTCACAACAATCTTTCTGGGGGAAAACCCTCAAGACATGGAGGTAATCTTTAGTTTCACTCAAGGTTCTGCCCCCATTTTTATGGAAGAGAAGTTGCTTCACAGTGAGAATAAAGTGGAACACATTCCTTTCGTCTGTTTTGTGCATGAACTTATACAAAAACTACATAGCTTTTCTCATCTACAGTTGCAAGATATATTTGGGTATCTGTTTTGATTCTCCTAATCTCTCGGGAATGTGTGTATATCTCCCTTGATTGTGATATCCGTAATTTTTCCTAATTGATTGTAATTAGTGTCATAATACCTTGTTTCATCTTGTAAAGCATATAAATACCCATGTACTCTTCATTATACAATTCTCTCTTTTGCATATTCTTATCTAAATCGCTGTGGATTTGATTGAGCTAGTGGCTTTGCAGAGATGGAACCCACTGCGAAAGTAGTCTCCTGTGGTCCATCAGGGTTGTTGCAGAGTGATGAACTATACAATGTTAAGTCTCTGTTTTTTTTTCCTTTGTTTGAACCAATTTTTTCTGTTGAATGAAGATGCTATAATTGTTTGAGAGTTCCCTGAGTTACTGTATTGTCATGGCAGTATGTGCTGACGACTAGTGTGTACCCCAGAGAGGAAGAGATTCTGAAGGAGCTCAGAGAAACTATTGCAAACCATCCACAGTAAATTCTATTCAACATTCTTTGCTCAATGCCACATGCACTTTTAGTGATCTCCTTAGAATATGGACAAAAGTACACTAGAAGTGCCATAACTTGTGTACGGCGATCACTTTGGTGCCATAACTTTTTTTCGGATTACTTTGGTACCAAGTCGGAGGAAAATCGGTCACTTTAGTGACTCCGGCCAAAAAGCTGACATGGCATTTATATTAAAAAAAAATGGTCTGACTTGTACACGGTGAAAATTGCGTGGCTTTTTTTTGAATTTTTTTTTAAAAAAAAGTTGCAGCAGTGGCGAGGGAGCCCTCGCCGCTGCTGCCGCCAACCCACCACCGCCGGGAAGGGCCGGCGATGGTGGGCGCGATGGTCGGCGAGGGTCGCCGGCCCACGGCCGGGGCCCGGTGACCCTCGCCGAGCCCGGGAGAGCCGGATCCGGCGACCCTCGCCGAGCCTAGCGAGGGCCGGATCCGGTGAGGCGAGACCTCGCCGTCGCGACCAAGCGACGGCGAGGTCCGGCCTCGCCTTGCCGGGCGAGGCCGGACCTCACCGCTGCTCGGGTCGCGACGGCGAGGTTTGGCCTCGCCCGGCAAAGGCGAGGCCGGACCTCGCCGTCGCCCGGGTCGCGACGGCAAGGTCTCGCCTCGCCGGATCCGGCCCTCGCCGACCACCGCGCCCACCACCGCCGGCCCTACCCGGCGGTGGTAGGTTGGCGGCAGCAGCGGCGAGGGCTTCCTCGCCGCTGCTGTAGGTTTTTTTTTTTTAATATAATATATATATTTTTAAAAAGTACACGTCAGCGGGCTAAACGGCGTCGTTTTTGGTTTTTAATGCTGACTGGACCTCTCCGGCGAGCCGTGTCAGTGCCACATCGGATTTCCGGCGAGCCACGTCAGCATTGGCACTAAAGTGATCGATTTTCAAAAAAGTTGGCACCAAAGTGATCCGAAAAAAAGTTATGACACCAAAGTGATCGCTGTACACAAGTTATGGCGCTTCTAGTATACTTTTGTCTTAGAATATGCCTTCAAATTTATTTTGCTTCAATAAAGTGTATGAACATAATCTATCACTCGCTTTTGGAGCCGGTTTTTCATGTCACGGCGATGATAAAATTGAGTAAATCTGGTGGCACCATGGAATTCAATGATCGAAAGCGGTTATCCATATACTAAAACCGAAGTGTGTCTTAAGTTTTTATGTTCACTGTTGGTGGAATTATTGCTGAACAGGTCCTACCTTGCAACTGCACCGGATGGGGGTCAGTTCATCGCTCTGCTCCTTAAGCTATTGAATGCAAAGAAGACTATAGAGGTCGGCGTCTTCACTGGATACTCTCTCCTGCTCACAGCTCTCACGATTCCGCACGATGGCAAGGTGGTTCTGTCTTTCGCTTGAAAGATGGAAAATTTTGCAAGTCTGTTCGTCAAGCTAGTATTACTCTGCACGTTTTTCTTTTGCTGTTTCATATTGATCAATTCAAATTTTTCCACTGCAGATCATAGCGATCGATGTAGACCGAGAAGCATACGAGATCGGATTACCGTTTATCAAGAAAGCCAACGTCGAACACAAGATCGACTTCATTGAATCGCAAGCTTTGCCTGTCCTCGATAAATTATTAGAAAATGTGAGTGCAACTTCTCTAGAAAAGTAATCCTCATTTGAACTAGTGCAATACAAATAGAATCTTGTGAGCTTAATTAGACTCTCAACAATCTCATCCGGCTTCGCTTATGCATGTCAGCGAGAAAATGAAAGCAGCTTCGACTTTGCATATGTTGATGCTGACCGGGCAAACCTGAAGAACTATCACGAGAGGCTGCTGATGCTGGTGAGGGTCAGGGGCGTGATCGTGTATGATAACACTCTCTGGGGAGGCACCGTCGCCTTGGCCGACCCGTCCTCCGCTCACCCAATAAGGCAATTCGCGTGGAAGGACACGATCGAGTTCAACAAGATGATAGCGGGCGATCTTCGGGTCGATATATCTCAAGTAGCGTTGGGCGATGGGATGACGATTTGCAGGCGCATCTGTTGATGCCTTTTGATCACACTTATGGCATAGATCAAAATAGTACTTGTTCCTCACTCTTTCGAGGTTTGAGCATAATAACTTCTAATACAAATTGTGAGGCTGTTGTTTTATGATCTTTTGAGTACTTTCAATAAACTTCGGAGGACTGTTCCTGTCAATCTTTAATCTACACCACCTAGTACTAGTGTTACGAATAATCTTGTTTGATCGTTCCGTTCGACACAATACTTCGCTAGGTCAACATTGTTGTGGACAAAGGATAAACACATCACAGGTGCCGGAACGAGTACTCAACAATTTCTTTAATCTACACCACCTAGTCCTGGTGTTAGGAATAATCCCGTTTGACATGTTACTTCGCTAGGTCAACTTTGTTGTGGACGAGAAATAATAACACCACAAGTGTCTTGACTTTCGTATAAAGCTCACTTAAATGCCATAACTTTATTTTCGATCAAATGCGTGTCATAATTTATATACGGTAATCACTTGAGTGTCATAAAAGTTATGACATTTGTGATGTTGTTACCCTATGGACGACGAGAAGTCTACAAACAAGTCCCTGGAAAAGTCATTGAATGTGCGTGTGCGCATAAAAACTGCTAATGAGTCGTGTGATGAGCCATATGTAGAGAGAGACTTGTATGACTTTGACAACGAAAAGTAAATGGTTCCATTTGGCTGAAAAGTGTATGATAAAACTCCTTTAGAAATGTGGATTGATATGGAAATCAATAAAAGGATGTACATGATTCTTTGTTGATTTTTGGACAGGAATGGTGGACTGACGAGAAAATTAAAGGTATAAAGACCGGAGGCAATCACGACCAACCATGTGAAATAATAGTGGAATGTAAAGATAATAGGGAGATGAAATTGAACAACTAATGTTTACTAATGGATTACCGGTCCCTTGCTCGAATTACAATCCTAATATTTATAGCTACTAGAGATCGTTAACAACAATTCTAAAGAGAAAAAAATATAATCCTATGTTACTCCTAAAATTTAGCAACATGTATTTACAAATGTTACAAAAAACCCACTACTCCACGATGGTGGCCTCATCACTTGCCCCACATAGACGGTAGCTTTTGTAGCTTACAACCTCTTCCTAACGATCATAACATCCCTTGTTTGTCGGCCATTGTCATTTATGGCTTTCGAGATATACGGTTCTACGAACTGGTGATCATGTTGGCTTCACGATTGAACGGGTCATTATGATTGTAGTCGAAATTGTTGGTTTTATGACTTGAACACTTATCTCGCTCTTGATTCATCGATCTTCACTTCGACTTTGGCTCTTTTGTTGACCGAACCAAGTTTCACTTACAGACGCTTCGTGGCTCAATACTTAGCAAAGTTCTGTTATTTCACCCGTTGCCAACTCTTCATCGCCTTTTTCGAGTTTCCTATAATAATCGACCGACTGAATGGACTTAACAAATTTTACTTCAACCATGTCTTGCTCGGTCTTATCCAATCCGATTCCATAGTCAAGGACTTGGGCATTTTTTGGTGTCAACAGGTTCACAGCTTTTCCAAAAAGTTGCGGCAATAATTTTTTTGACAAAAATAATTTTCTTCGTACCCAATTCTTCGAGTCACATTAACGAGTCTCATTTAGAGAATAATCCATTTTTTTCCGAAAATCCTTATTACCCGTGTTTACGAAAATGATATTTTGGTTTTGCAAAAATCGAAAACTATTCTTAATCGACAATCTTTCTATTTGGCGTCTCCTTTTCAACTCTTCTCCACCTCCTCCTATATCCCTTATGCATGTGACACAGCCTAAGGGAGCAAAGGACTCCGAGCCCGTCCATGAACGAGACATGACCCCTTACGTGCATGGGACGTGGCTCATTCGTGCATGGGACGTGGCACATTCGTGCATGGGACGTGGCTCATCCGTGACTAGGCGCGAACATCATCCACGACCCTTCAGTTGCCTCTGACACACGACCCTACAGCGAAAATGAAGCGGACTAACGGGAGCGGCTGGCCGGAGTGAGGTGCGATGGCTGGGGGGATTGGCAGGACTGACGGCGACTCGAGCGGATGACCGGCAAACGTACCAAGCCCTGCTCTTTTTGGGTTCACCCTCCAACCCTCTCGGTCCCTCTTCGTTTCCTTTCAAATCACCTTCTTTGTTTGTGATTCAATTTGAAAGAGAGGGTTCGGAAACATATTTATTCTGAATCGGAGGGAGAAATGCACTGGAGTACCTATGTGTAGCATGCACCTGAATTTACATATAGTAATGTCCATCTTTTACCAAAAACAAGCCATTTATGGATATTATCAGGGGGTTCGTGCAAATCCAGTGGAGTCAACAGCTGGGGCCCCTCTTAAGCTCTCCTCGGATCCTTCTGTTTTTTTTTGGCTTCCTGTTGCTCTTCATTCTTTTTTTTCAAATGATAACGAGGGATGCTGTCATCAAATTTTCAAAAAAACAGGAGTGTCTAAGCTAAAAGATAAGTGGAAAAAGCGTAACCTAAATTTTTTGACAAAATCGAAAAAGTCTAAATTTATAGATATTATTTTCTGGGACGATGTTTGCCAAAAACGGAACGAGTGATGTGTTAACGAAAGTCACAATTGGCTTGCTGACAATGATGCTTTTCAATGTAGCGTAGTAAACCTGACATTTTTGGCGTCTCCTTTTCAACTCTTCTCCACCTCCTCCTATATTCCTTATGCATGTCTGGTTGTGTGGTCTTGCGATGGCGATTATATACAGAGGATCCGACAGATTCAGTCTCACGTTATCGTACTCAACTCAATGTCATACGAGGAAGGGAGTCCTGCATCAGTTGGAAACAAACACCAAAAAATGTCTGAATCAATGACAACATGATGGAAACCTTATGCCATCTTGAACAGGTTCAGTTCTTTTCCTTAGTGTCCAAACGAAATGGGGTCCTTACCACGGCCACAGAGTCAGTCAAACCATATCAACTGTAACATAATATTGTCCAGCCGGCAAAATTAACACCCAGATGACACAGAATTCGCCTGCTTTGGCCCTATCTTGGAAGAGAAGTGCTTTTATAAGATGCCCATTTTCCACATTGAATTGCAGAAACTTTCCCAAGTTAGATTGTGACCTGGGAAGTTCTTTCTCCAAAGTAGAAGGTAAGCTTTCGTTGAACATTGCTAGCTCTGGGCTGGTCTTTCTCCAAAGTAGAATGTAAGCTTTCGGTGAACATTGCTTGCTTTCGGTGAGCATTGCTCACTTTCGGTTTCGGTGAACATTGCTCGCTTTCGGTGCCGGACACTTATGTCACGACGATGATAAAATTGAGAAAAATTTGCCATAATTATAGAATTCAATGATCAAAAGTTGTTGTCCATGTACTAAAACCAGAGAGTGTCGTAAGTTTGTATGTTCAGCGTCGGTGGAATTCTTACTGAACAGGTCCTACTTGGCAACTGCGTCGGATGGGAGTCAGCTCATCGCCCTGCTCCTGAAGCTATTAAACGCCAAGAAGACTATAGAGGTGGCGTCTTCACCGGATACTCTCTCCTCCTCACGGCTCTTACGATTCCGTACGATGGCAAGGTATGTCGTCTTTTGCTTTGAAAAAAGGTAAAACTTGCTATTCTGTTTGTCAAGCTAGAATTAATCTGCACATTTTTCTCTTGCTGTTTCATATTGGTCAAATCAAATGTTTCTTGTGCAGATCATAGCGATCGATGTAGACAGAGAAGCATATGAGATCGGATTACCGTTTATCAAGAAGGCCATCGTCGAACACAAGATCGACTTCATCGAATCGCAAGCTTTGCCTGTCCTCGATAAATTACTAGAAAATGTTAGTGTAACTTCTCTAGTAAAAGATGATCCTCATTTGGACTTGTGCAGTAAAAATGGTATCTTCTGAGCTTGTTAGACTCTCAAAAATCTCATCCGGCTCTTCTTTTTCGCGTCAGCAAGAAAATGAAAGCAGCTTCGACTTTGCGTTCGTAGATGCTGATAAGGCTAACCTGAAGAACTACCATGAGAGGCTGCTGAGGCTGGTGAGGGTCGGGGGCGTCATCATCGTGTACGACAACACTCTCTGGGGCGGCACCGTCGCCTTGTCCGATCTGCTGAGGCAATTCGCATGGAAAGGACAAGATCGAGTTCAACAAAATGATCGTGGGCAATCCTCGGTTCGATATATCTCAAGTCGGGCTGGGCGATGGGATGACGATCTGCGGGCGCGTCTACTGATGTGTTTTGATCAAATTTATGGCACAGATCAAAATAGTTTCTATTACTTTCTTTTGAGATTTGAGCACAATAGATTCTAATACAGATTGTGAGGCTGTTGTGTTATTTCCTTTTGAATGCTTTGAATCAAATTTGGAGGACTGTTCACTCAATAAAAGACCGTTCATGTCCATTTTTTTCAATCTACCTTAGTCCTGGTGTCAGGAACTCCGAGCTACAATCGTGATCCTTCCGTCCGATGCATTGCTTCGCTAGGTCAACTTCGTTGTGGACGACGAGAGGTCTACAACATCAATAACGAAGCAATGTTCATCTGCTCTGCTTTCTTCGCCAGAATAGTTCTTAGGCATGGTAATTGGTCTCGGCACCGGCTAAAGCTAAATTCGCGTGAAAAGCGTACCCTGAACTTTCATACATCAGCGCGGTTTTTAATGGAGGTTTGGCTAGTTCTTGGGCATGGTAATTGGTCTTGGCACCGAATAAACAACTAAAGCTAAATTCGCGTGAAAGGCGTACCCCGAACTTTCATACATCAATATGGTTCTTAGTGGGGGTTTCCCTCTAGTTCTTAGGCATGGTAATTGGTCTTGGCACCAACTAGCCAACTAAAGCTAAATTCTTGTGAAAAGCGTACCCCCAACTAACCAACTAAAGCTAAATTCTTGTGAAAAGCGTACCCTGAACTTCATACATCAATGCAATTTTTATGCGCAAATTGAAGGGAAAAAAAAGAAGAAGGAAAAGCAACAAAAGGATTGAAATAGGAGGGGCGTTCCGAGAATCGAACTCGGGACCTCTCGCACCCAAAGCGAGAATCATACCACTAGACCAAACGCCCACTCGTTTGCTATGAACGCAAGTAATTTAGATATAACCCAATTATCTGTCTCGGCACGTGCCACGCCACGTGACCCCGGTGCCTCTTATATCGCGGTTCGCACAACGTCTCCCTCCTCTTCCCTCTCGCTCTCGCGCTCTGCGCAATTTCCCGCCTTTCCTCCTCCCACTTCCCGCTCGGCGAAACCCTAACGATGGCGCAGAAGCACAACGCCGCGCCCGATCCGGCGGCCGAGCCCAAGAAGCGGCGGCGCGTCGGCTTCTCCGGCATCGGTAACTCCGGGACCGCCTCTTCCCGACCTCCTTCCCGTTCAATTTCCCCCTAAAAACCCCGTCCCTGTACTCCGCGGGACTCCCCCGCGGCTAGTTTTGTTTTCTTGCGTAAAATTCCCTCCTGTTTCGCGCGCTCAGCGTCCTCGTTTTTTTTTTCTTCCCTTTGCATTCGTGGTGCAGATGCTGGAGTCGACCCAAACGGCTGCATCAAGGTGTATCTGGGTAAGTCCGGGCGGAGTATATTTCCCGCGATTTTCGCGCGTTTTCGTTATCCCTTCTCGTTTCTTCGGCGGCGGCGGCGGCTCGGATTAGTTGGAAGTTCTGTTGGATGCTGAACAATTCGGTTCCTCGTAGCTTAGTGCGAAGCGGGCCTGATGAAAATCGTTAGTATTTGCTGATATATGGTTGGGAGTGAGCTACTCATGAGTTGATTCATGGAGTAACCAAGTCAGAGGTTTTAAGGTTTACTCGACATTAGTCTGTCTTCTCATCGTGGTAACTAGGTTCCTGCCGGAAAAAAAGGAAGAATTTTTGTCGTGACAAAATACGGGTTGCGTATTTCAATCCAAGCTAAGTTTAACTAACAGAAATGGTTTGGTCTTTGCTGATGTTCTGCATTTACTTCCAGAGTCGTGTGGGCACTGTTTTTTTCTTTTTGGCGAACTATATTTGCTTTGTTTATACGCTATTGGAGGTACCTACCCTGGTGTTTTTTTCCTAGGCCTTGTAGAGTTACTGAGTTTAGAGATTTGTCTCGGTTTAAAGGCTCAGCTGACCATGAGATGCTTTTGCTTTTGTTTGTCGGTCGTTTTTCCTTTTTTAGATCCCCGAGCATTTTTGTCCGAAATGTGTTTCGACTTCATATGTCCGTGAGTTGTAATATGGTTGCTGGTTTTGTAGTGTCCAGGGAAGAAGAAATGGGAGTTCCAGATAGCTTCTGCCTCGATCCAGTTGACTTGAGTCACTTCTTTGAGGAAGATGGAAAAATCTATGGATACCAAGGTCTAAATGTAAGGGACATAACTTACATGCGTGATGCTATGTGTTCTTTGTTGTGTGAAGATGCATGAGTTGCCTGCTTTTTTTTTTAAACTTACCAGATAATGTGCTTTGCCTGTAGAGGGTTGACTTTTGTTTTATTTCTGCATGATCAAGCTGTGATTTATCTTTCATTATGTTTGCTGCTTTTTTTTCCTTGTTATATTGACATTTATAGTCTAGTTTGGTTGTTGCTTGACAAGCTGCTCCCTTTGATGAGCTATGAGACAATAATAGTCTTTATCAGCTACTGAAGACCCTGGATACTGCAGTCTGTCTTTGTGCTTGAAGTGCAGTGATATCTATCAGTTGATATCCTTTTGATGGTTTTGGTTGACTGCTTCTGTAACGAGTAAATATATTGAGAATGAGAAATTTTTTTTGGTCTTTTTTCTTGCAGCAATATGTTTCCTGGCTGAAAAAGGAGAATATCTCATCTTTGTGATTCTTTGAGCTTTTTGAAACATTGTGTGATTGTGTAGTTCTAAATAGTAGAAGATGACTCCACTTAATGCTCGTTGCACTCGATGCAGATATCCGTGTGGGTAAGTTGCGTATCGTTTCATGCATACGCAGAGATTGCTTTTGAGAGCAAATCGGATGTAAGTACTCCATCTACTTCTGCATTATGATCAGTATGCATTGCTGACTCTTTAGAGTTGTCAATAGAATGCGGGATAATGATGCTTTCGTCTTGCAATTTAGCTTTGTCTTTGTTTATGGTGACATACGATATTTGTGGTTTTTATTTGTTCAAGGGAGGCAAAGGAATCACAGATCTGAACACTGCTCTTAAGGTACTGAATTTACTGGTTAAAGTGTTTTTGTTCTTTCCTCTTGACAACCGCTAATTGGTTGATCTTTGAATCAGGATATGTTTGGTGAAACTCTTGTGGAAAATAAAGATGACTTCCTTCAAACTTTTTCCAAGGAGACCCAATTTATTAGGTACGGGTTTTTTTTTCCGGTTATCTTATCTTTTTTTTTTTTTGGGGGGGGGGAGGTTAAAATTAGAACTTCATTCTTTATTTTCTCGGCTCTGGTTTACTGAGTGTCTTATTTACTTATTTGTTAAGTTATCATGTCGATATGACTTTTCTCAGGTCTGCAGTTTCAGCTGGGGAGATTTTAGAGCATAAATACTGTGATGGTCATGTCAACGATTCCATTAGTAATCTAAAAGCAGTTAGTTCTGATGTGAAGGTGGGTTTAATTCTCTAAACGCTGATGCTGACTATGATAACACATGAAAATAGCCTTTAAATTTTCCATTTTCAGTGCTCATCATTATCGTGCATGCATAATATGATGAACATGACAATCAACTTTCATTATGCTTTGTAATAGGTAAAGCCTACCTAATGAATGTGTTCATTTCCTACTGCTGCTAATTAAGATTTTCCTGTTTCAATACAAACCTGTCTTGGGAAGCAGAATTCCTCTTACGAGCAATCTCATCGTTGATTCTTTTAGTTGGTTGTACTATGAATGTCGGTAAATCGCAAGAAGAAATGTGCATTGTTTGCCTTATCATTGTAGGCTGATGGCTAGTCAACATTGTGAAAATCAAAGTCTGTCCTGCCCTTCTCTCTCTCCCTGGGACCGGGGAGGGAGTTGGATTTTTATATTGCCCATTTAACAATCTGATAAGTTTGACAGAGTGTTCTTGGAGGAGCCTGCTTTTCATTCTCCTGCTCTGCCTTTTCATCTTTCCTTTGTCTGATGCATTAGGTGTTCCTTTGTTTTTTTTCTCCTTTTGCACAGTAGGCAGTACTTGTTGAAAGGATCATGAAAATTGACTCTTCCCGCATGTCAGGTTGTGCGCATGCTGATGGGGGGCGATATGACGGCGGGACACTTGTATAGTCGGTTGGTCCCTCTTGTTCTGCTTCTTGTAGACGGTAATTCATTGACTTGTTCGAGGGTTATTTGGGTGTGCATGTGTTGCATTATATGTCAAGGGTAGAAATTTCCAATCCTGAGCAAGTTTTTTCTGATGAATCAGGTAGCAATCCTATTGACGTAACTGATTCAAGTTGGGAGCTGTATCTTCTTATTCATAAGACAAGTGATCAGCAAGGCAATTTTCAAGATAGGCTTCTTGGTTTTGCTGCTGTGTACCGTTTCTATCGCTATCCTGATAGTTCGCGACTGCGGCTGGGTCAGGTTTGCTTTCGTCTTGGTTAGCTATAAGAAAGAAGACAAGTTTCCAGTGCTTTAGAAGAGCATGTAGAGTGTATTCGAACAGTTAGTTTGTATTGCTCATGAGGTCTTTTGTCAATGTCAGATTCTAGTATTACCACTTTACCAGCGCAAAGGTTATGGCCGCTATCTCCTGGAGGTGCTTAACAATGTCGCAATAGCCGATGGTGTTTATGACTTCACAATAGAAGAGCCAGTGGATAATCTTCAGCACTTGCGAACATGTATCGATGTGAAACGGCTTCTGAGCTTTGACAAGGTCCAGCAGGCAGTAAATTCAACAGTATCTCAGTTGAAGCAAGGCAAACTATCAAAGAAAACCTACATCCCTCGGTTGTTGCCTCCTCCTAGCGTGGTTGAGGATGCCAGGAAGCGTTTCAAAATCAACAAGAAACAGTTTCTTCAGTGTTGGGAGATTCTGGTCTATGTTGGGCTTGATCCAGCCGATAAGAGCATACAGGATTATTTTTCCGTCATTTCAAACCGTGTCAGGGCCGACATCTTGGGAAAAGACTCTGAGACTGCCGGGAAGAAAGTGATTGAAGTACCGAGTGATTTTGATCCAGAGATGTCATTCGTCATGCATAGGGCACAAGCAGGTGGTGAAGCTAACGGTATCCAAGTGGAGGACAACCAGAACAAGCAAGAAGAGCAGCTGCAGCAGTTAATTGATGAAAGACTGAAGGACATCAAGCTGATTGCTCAGAAGGTATCTCGGAAATGAGCGCAGAAAAGGTCGTGTAATACAAATGTTGTAGCCCTCGGGATGGAATTAACAGAGGTCCTGTAGATGACTGAGGTGGGCATTACCCTTTTAGCTTATGATTTGAGAAACCCTTGCTAGCCGCAATTTGCGGATCATGACAGCGTAGTTTTGCTTATGCTCAATCCCTAGTTTTGGATCCAATGTCAGGAGAAGTAGATCGTTTCCTGGTTTTACACTATCGTGCGGGTCCAGGGAAGAAGCTGCATTCACGGTCCTGTCATTTTCAAGTGCCCATGTCTCTCTTATGTCTGGCTTTTATCTCCTAAAGCTTGTTACAATTGTAACCCGCATCGAATCGGTGTGTTGAAATTTGTTAAACAAATGAGAGGGAGGCACACCACCCTTTTATTGACTGGTAGCGCGAGTTCTTCCGACGTTTCCGCAGTTGAAGAAGACGATATGCGCGCGTCTCTATTGAGAAATCCTTAGATGGCGGGTCTCAAGAACCAAAACGACTGAGCTGAGGGAAAGCCTCATGCACCTCTACCGTTCCCATCAAAATTGTGTGCAAAACAGATGCATCAAGATGCAGAGGATGAAAATGCTTATTACTCACAAATTTGTGTAAGATAGCACGACGCAATTGCTAGTCAAGGTAACCTAATGGATTCGGCAATCGACAAAGTTCTCAGGTAAGGGATTAGACAAAGAAAGTCAAACTCAACAGACCAAATACTCAGTTCAGAATTACTTGTCCAAGTTTGTGATGTATCCGAAGCTATTGGAAGTACCTGGAAGATTCATGATCAAACCCGATTTGCAAAATTCATGACAACGATGGACTCAAAGCGAACGACAAAGTGATCAATCAAATGATTTCTTACTCGAGTCTTTATTACACCGTCGCTTACCCCAAAGTGGTTAATAAGAAGTCGCCCGTCTTCTACGTCGTGGACAAATGAATAGCTCATGTTACGTTGATGAGCACGCCAAAATTCGGACAGCTGTTGGTAGTGCGGAAAATAAATATTTCTTAATTTGAAATTTCCGTAACGGGTGCAAGACTTTTATAGTAATATTCATAATAAATTGAATGATAATAGCGCGGGTCGTCCATTTTAACCTTCTTTTTTATTTCCTTGTAACTAAAATTAAAAAAAAAATGGGGGAGAAAAAGGCCCCAGAAAGAAAATGAAAATCGTTTTTTCTCTCAACCAATAAGGCCAATTCCAAAAAAAACACTAATTTTATCTTCAATGACAATTTTGATCCGAACTTTTTTTGTCTCGTAAAAAATCATCAATTTTCACTTAAATCTAAAATTCAGCACGAACAATTTAAAAATTATGCTTTTTGAAACTCGAATAAAATTTTGTATTTAGTTCAAACCAAAATTATCACTCAAAATAAAATAATGCTTTTTTTTTTAATTAGCCCCAACCAGTACTATCACCCGTGCCATCCCATCCCATGCCCATTTTGAGTAGTAAAAAGCAAAATCCCCAGGACGCAAACAGCAAATCAAAATCTTTCTCTGCTTGAAACCAAGTCCGAAAACAGTCGCCAGTACGCGCGCGACACACACACAGCGAGCGAGAGAGAGCGAGCGAGAGGCGCCATGGATTTGCTCCCGGCGGAGACGTCGCAGCTCGGGCGGAAGCACGGTTTCCGGTCGCTGAAGCTGGCGGCCGTCGACATGGGCGACGCGCTCGGGGACGAGCCCTTCGGCACCGAGCACGGCCGGCTCGACAACGGCCTCGCTTACTACGTCCGCCGCAATTCCAAGCCCAGGATGAGAGCCGCCCTCGCTCTCGTCGTTCAAGTTGGGTAAGCAACCGAGCTCTCGCGGCTCCTGTTTAACCGCTCCTCTTTTTCTCCGCTATCGGAACAGGCGATTCGATCGGGGAAGGGAGCTTGCGATCGATGGTGTAGTGTTAGCGCTTAGAGCGAGCTTTTGAGTGGTGCATTCGAGTTCGATTGTGCGTGTTGACTGAGTTACGAAGTGAACTGTCGGAGTTTGACCGAAGAGGCTGTGGAGTAGCGGAATCGGTTTGCAAAATGAGATGCGGCGAGGTGGAATAGAATTGTGAAGTGGCATCAGTTGAAGGACTGCTTCGATATTTAGGGGGGTTTTTGTTTTTTCGGTGAGGGAGACAGAATGTGTCATTTGTTGAAATGGTTATAGCGAAACCTTGTCTAAAGAGAATGGTGGAATGTACGAGAATAGCCACTACTTTTGGAAGATCTGTCTGCTTGTCACTCTCCCACGAGGCTATGCTTTTGTCGGGCTTGTGCTGGTAAGGTCGGGTCATTAACATATTTGCATGGACGAGCAAATCCAAATTTGTGACTCATCCATCCGAGTCTCTTATATGAAGTGTCGGTACGTGTCATCTGGTTGACAAGTCAAAACTCAGGCGAAACCGATGCCTGAATAAACTCGTGGTTAAGGTGATATGGTTTAAGCCCAATTGTCACGCAATTATATCAGAGTTGTTGGCATGGAGACCACATGCATTGCGTCTTGTGTGTCTTTCATACCTTGAAGCACATGTGGTAGGTGTGGTTCTATTAATTCGGCATTTTTCGTTTATGCTATTGATGAAACAGCTGAGTCTTGCTACCATTACAGACTCAGATTACAGAACCTGATGACAGTCTAGGATTCCACCTTCATTGCCAGTATCGGTTCTTAACTATAAAGAAACAATGGGGGGTGTCTTTTATCTAGCCATTAGTTACACTTCATGCATTGCTTATTTCTTTGGTAAAACATCCTGTTGGTTTGACAAAGAGGATAACCTATTGTGTTTGTGGCAGCTCAGTCTTGGAAGAGGATGATGAGCTCGGCGTTGCTCACATAATTGAGCACCTTGCTTTTAGTGCCACTAACAGATATACCAATCATGATATCGTGAAATTCCTAGAGAGTATCGGAGCAGAATTTGGTGCTTGTCAAAATGCTGTAACATCTGCTGATCAGACCATATATGAGTTGTTTGTTCCTGTTGACAAGCCTGAGCTGCTGTCTCAGGCTATCTCTATATTGGCAGAGTTCAGCTCTGAGGTACCAACAAAACTTGATAGTTTGATAGTTATTGGCTCTCTTGATTTATTCGGCATTAATAGTTGTGGACTTCAGGTTCGAGTCTCAAAAGATGATCTGGAAAAAGAACGAGGAGCCGTCTTAGAAGAATACAGAAGTAACAGGAATGCAACTGGAAGAATGCAGGATGCTCATTGGCTTTTGTTGATGGAAGGTTCAAAGGTATTTCCATGTAATCAATCATATTCCTATTGCTTTCTATTCTTTTTTAACTAATATTTCAGTGACTCTTTGCTATACTGCACTTTTTTACTCCGGCAAATGAGAGTTTGTTTGAAGAATATACTTCTAATATCTCTAAACTCTTTCTAAAATGGTAGAGAAGACTTGTTGCTCTAGCCTCTAGGATGGCCAGATTAAAAGATGTTTTTATAGCCATGCTTGTGGGTGGAAATTACGAAGGATGTGTTTTTGCATCGCTTTTGAGTTCAGTTCGTGGTAGCCTTCTATTACCTTGCCAAATTAATAGACGATCAGGTAGAAGTCATTTCAACGAAAGTAGCATGTCTATTTGCCTTTTTTATCCCCTCTTTCTGAGGTGGGGCGTGCTATTTCCCTTTTTCATTCTATCTTCTTTGGAATTTTTTCTGTTTCCCTGTGTTTTAGTGAAGCTGCAATGCAAGAGTAGGACTGTGAGGTGATTAGAATTTGAAAAATCGCCTGTGATTGTAAATTTCTAAAGGTTAACTAAAGGAAAAGAAAGTTTCCCCAAAAGTGTTGGCATTTAAAGTTACAGAGGAAGTTATATTGGCTGATGAAAAATTGAAGTTTACCTCGGCGAAGTTGCATAGTTTGTGGTTTACAATTGGAATCGGGATAATGCAGTATGCAGAGCGCATACCTATTGGAACAGAAGCGGTGATTCGAACCGTCTCTGCTGGGACTGTGAAGCAGTTTTATCAGAAATGGTACCAGTTATGTCATATGGCAGTTGTAGCTGTTGGAGACTTTCCTGATACTCAGGTTTGGTGTCATTGCATATCAACTTTCCATGTTTAGTTTCCAAATTTCCAGGATTTCTAAAGCTCTCCTTCTCCACTCCATTGCAGAGTGTAGTTGATATGATAAAGACTCATTTTAGGCAGAAAGGTGCAGTGCTTGACCACCAACCCATTCCTACCTATTCAGTTCCATCTCATGACAGACCACGATTTTCATATTTTGTTGAAAGTGAAGCTGCTGGGGTGAGTGCGTGCTTAATTTTCTCTTTTGTGCATGATATTAGCCTTTGTTTGTTATCCTGGAAGTGTTTCTTCATGACTAGATAAGCTTGATGTGTATTGGTGCAGAGTGTGGTAATGATCAGCTACAAAATGCCAGTTGATGATTTAAAAACCGTGAAGGATTACAAGGACTTGCTCACAGAATCTGTGTTTCTTCATGCCCTAAACCAAAGATTCTTCAAGCAATCTCGGAAGAAAGATCTGCCCTATTTCTCATGTTCAGCTGGTTCAGATGTCTTAGTTCGTCCACTAAAGGCCTATATGATAACAGCATTGTGCAAAGAAGGAGGGACCATAGGGGCTCTAGAATCAATGCTCATGGAGGTCAGTTTCTCTTAGGTTAATAAGCTTCTTTGTTGTTTGTCGTTTTTCAGCCACACATATGTTTCAGGTGGCGAGGGTGAGAATCCATGGTTTTTCAGAACGCGAAATCTCTATTGTTCGAGCTTTGCTATTGTCGGAGATCGAATCCGCTTATCTGGAGCGTGATCAAACGCAATCAACCAGCTTGCGAGATGAATTGATCCAAGTATTTCCACGACCCATAATCTTGATAATGTCATTAATTAGATTTATTAGTTTTAGAAATGATTAATATTTACATATAAATGTGCAGCATTTTTTGCGTGGTGAGCCTGTAATTGGTATTGAGTATGAGGCACAACTCCAGAAAACTATCTTACCCTGTGAGTCATCATAACCATCTAATGTAGTTTAGTGCTTTTCCATACCAGAGAAAATAGAGGTTCTGAGCACTGACTAAGTTCTTTTGTACTTCTAGATATTTCATCATTAGACGTATCAAAATATGCGGAGAAGCTGCTTACCTCGAGCAGTTGTGTCATTAAGGCCGTTGAGCCTCAAGTATTTGCAAAGGTGGACGATCTTAGGAGTGTCGTATTGAAGGTCAACTCTCTAGAGGAGGCAAAACAAATTCCACCATGGGATGAAGAACATATTCCAGAAGAGATAGTCCCCGTGAAGCCAAATCCGGGGTACAGTTTGGCCAATAGTCTCTTCTTGTACTTGTCCTTGCCTTTGGAAGTTTTAAAATCATAAATTTTCTATATCTAATTCATGCATATCCTCCAATCATGTTCCTATCTTATTCTATATGGTTATCGTTTACTCTCTTGTATGTGAATGGTAGATATGGATTTTACTCTCCCAAATGTAGTTTCAGCTGAGTCAAACTTTAGGCAATGAACATGTAAAATAAAATTCAACGGAATTTCCTCAAATATTGATAACTCTGCTTGTGGAGATCTTCTTGCTGGTTTTGGGATGGTTGTGCTATATAACTAGAGGTCCACAAATCACTCATGGAACATCTAGGGATAGCACAGCCAGCTATCTTATAATTGCATGTCTTGGGCCTAGCTCATGATTTGTGGCATAAAATTTAACTATTATCTGTCAGGTATTTGGCTATTGAACTTGTCAGATTACAGTTATCATGATTATTTCCATTTCCACTATGGTCCTCATCCGATCAAGATATGATTAACAACAACTAAAGTTCTTAAGCAATTATACACATATTTTAACTGCTCCTCAGACCTCCATTGTGATTTCCCTTGTTTTTATTAAATGAACTGTATTCTGTAAATCAATATCTTCTAGAGTTCTACTTCTATCAACATGGAAACACCTCAAACAGTGATTTGTACAGACGACATTGTGATTGACTATTATGAATCTTGAAAAGTGCTGATATTGCTGCAAAAGCATCATGCAGATTCTGTGACAGGGTTAAACTACCTATGACTGATTTCTTCTTATTCTTCTGTCAACTTTATAGCCAAGCATGTTCTCTCAATGGGTTATTCAATCAATCTAGGTGGACAATTCTTTTGGGAACATTAAAACTTTAACCTTGTATGGCCAGAAAAAAAAAAACATTAACTTTGTAAGGATGTTCTTTTCAGCTATAGTGCCCAGCAGCTTGAATACTCAAACATCGGAGCCACTGAATTGATCCTATCCAATGGGATGAGAGTATGTTATAAATGTACTGACTTCCTTGATGACCAGGTAAAGTCTGGACTTCTGTGCCTTGTTAACTCCTCATTGTGAGTAGTCTACATATACAATCTTAGGGTAGTGCATCGTGAAAGTTATGATATATTTCTAAATAGTCATCCTTTTCCTATTCTATGAATGGCATTCATCAGATTATGTACACTTCCTTGTGAGGAAGGGGCTGTCAGAGGCAGAGAGAGAAACAAAACATGGACTTCACCAGTCCTGCTATCTTAAATCCCTGTGCATGCATGTATTATCTGCTTAGTTGTAGAGCAGTCAAAATATTTAAAATTTATAATCCTAATATAGATTTGGGTCATGAGATAAACGTGAGTACCGTTGGGCTCTTGAAAAGATGTGTGTCTGGCACCTTTAAGAATTTCTTTTCTACCAGAACTGATGAAAATAGGCTTTGATTGGAAAGGAGTTATGATAACACCAAATGCATATAGCATGGCATCATATGTGTGAACAAGCATACTTGACATACATCTTCATGTCGTTTATTTCCAGTTGTTTATCATTGTTCAGCCATAGGTTTGTCTGTTGCTTGCTTAACTCAAAATCATTTTATTTTGGAGAAAGTTAGTTGTAAGCAGTCTAACCATCTTGGTTGTATCTGGAGGTCAAGTTTTCAAAGATCTTCTTAAGCCTTTGTTGCTGCAGGATTCTCAGCTGTAGAATCTATTGATCATACCCAAAAAAATTCTAGCTGAACTTGAAGGTGCCAATGTCTCCTTGGTTTTTTTTTATGAGTACTAATATTTGGCTTTCCGGAAAGCTAGAGAAAGTTGGTTTCTATCTTAGATTTGAAATTATCAAAACGTTTAGTTCCTACTTCGTGAACCTTCTCATTGAACTAAAGATGGCATAAGTAGCGATAACTGGTTCATTGCTCACTTAGGTGAAAGAACTAAGTGATTTGTTACCTGTGCAAAGGGTTATCTGATGGAGCAAACTTATTCAATGTCAACTCCTTAGTTAAATCTATTTATAAAGTGAGTGAGGATATTCTTCTTCTTCTTTTTTTTTTTTTTCATATTTCTGATACATATCATCATGTATGATGAGACATTTTGCAGAAATCATGAGATTTTTTGTTTTCTGCATTCTCTTAATTTTTTAACCTAGTACATTGATAGTTCTGCACTACAGGTCCTGTTTACTGGTTTTTCATATGGGGGTCTATCTGAAGTACCGGAGAATGAATACTTTTCATGCTCTATGGGATCTACGATTGCTGGGGAAATTGGTGTATATGGCTATAGACCTTCCGTACTAATGGATATGCTTGCTGGTAAGAGAGCTGAAGTTGGTACAAAGATTGGAGCTTATATGAGGTCTTTTTCTGGGGATTGCTCTCCATTGGACCTGGAAACTGCTCTGCAGGTTTGACTTAGTAATTTTATCGTCAGGACTGAAGAATCCAGTCATGTCATTGTTACATATAGTAGTTGTATATCCAGGTCTTCCAAAAGATCAACTGTAGGTCTTAATTTGTCCGTCCGTTTTTCTGTTGATTTTTAAATAGCATAAACTTGGTTAGACTGCAGGAAGAGATATATCCTTCTAACCTCAGTTTATCTCTTTAATATGCTTATCTCATTTTCATAGCATTGTTAAACCGTGTTCCTCATACTTTCCTTGACATTGCTCCCTCTCCCTCTCTCTCTCTCTCTCTCTCTCTCTCTCTCATCTGAATTAATTGGGTTGGACTCTATACTAGTACTAATTCCAATCTAATTGTTCAATTAGTGAAAACCTACTTGGTGCTATTAGCAAGAAGTGCATGTTAACAGACAGCAATTACCAGTTTATTGATAAATGATGAATATTTCATCACGTTATAAAATGTCATTTTAATTATATTCTATCAACACCATAGATCTGCATCTTGCCATTGTTCTGGTGGCCCTAACGGTATAAAGAATGCTATTGGCCGGATCCCACAAAGATCTCTATGTATTCTAGGATAGGGCAACTGAGAGGAAAATGCTTAGCCAATTCCATGTGTCTAACCAAAAAAATCCATTTTTCTTCCAATTTTACGATCTTCCCATTCATTACTCGCGAGTCTTTCTTCTCCTAATTCCGTTCATTCCAATTCCTTCCTGATACATCCCAAGGAAAATCCCGAATTGGATTCCAAATTGACTGGTTAGTTTGAGCTTTTGCGTCATCTACTTAAAGCATGCATCTTTAGATCTGTCTCGAGGCTCCTAAAAGGAATAGAAAGAACAATTCTAGGAAGGAAAGAAAAAAGATAGAGAGGAGGACCGCAGAAGATTTGTGAAAGACTTTAGAGTTGTCAAAAAAGTTATGAAGCCATATACTAGAAGAAAGATCATTATATTGCTGGGAATCCCTCAAACACAACCTAAAAGAGTGAATCTCATTCCAGTTTTGTGGCAATTGGGCCCATGCATCTTTTATATCTGCACATTTGGATCAACCGCTAATGTCAGAGAAAATGTAGATACAGATAGTCTGCATAAATACAGTATCACTCATATGTAGGTGAAGTCATAGAGTATAAGTATAATTGTCACTAGAAGAACAGACAAGCTGTAGCGCTCTCCTACCACAACCAAAGGTTATCAAATTATGAACCAAATATTAGATAAGATGATGTGGCGCCCTCAATAGCAGCATCTGCTTGTGATTTTATTCATTTCGAGATTGGTGTTTGAGATCTTTCTGTGATTTGGGTTTGGTAGTCTTCTAGAGCCCTAACCAGCAAGAGTTGCGATGCCTTGTTTGCATCATATGTAGTCGATTGGGCAGCCTTATCTCTATTTTGATATCTGCTGACATAGAATCTACAGGATGCCCGTGTTTTCACCCTATGTTTCTTGCAAGGATATGATTCTCTTAATTGAGTATCTAGCTGCCTGCAGTTTGGACTTATTTGAATGAGGATACCCTATTTCGACATGTGGAAATTTGCTTTCATGTTTTCTTTGAATATTACTCAGTACCTTGCATTTGCATTTTACATGTTGCCACTGCTGTTCAGGTGTTCAATATTGAGCTCTTCATTTTGAAATTGGCAGCTTCTTTATCAACTATTTGCTACCGTTGTGGAACCGGGAGAAGAGGATGTCAAAATTGTCATGCAAATGGCTGAAGCAGCAGTTCGTGCTCAAGAGAGGGATCCTTATACTGCCTTTGTAAACCGTGTGAGAGAGCTCAATTATGGAAACTCGTACTTTTTCAGGGTATGCCTGGAATCATGGTTTTATTTCAGTTTTGATTCTAAGACGGTTATTCCAAGGTCAGAAATGAGCTAAAATTTTTCTCTGCAGCCCATAAAGATAAGTGACCTCAAAAGAGTAGACCCAAGGAGAGCCTGTGAATACTTCAGTTGCTGTTTTAAGGATCCATCAACCTTTACAGTTGTGATTGTTGGCAGTATAAGTCCTATAATTGCTGTCCCTCTGATCTTGCAATATCTGGTAAGTAATTTTTGCAGCTTATGATTTCGCAATCACTAAAGATTTAAAAGCCTTCTGATTTTTGTGTTCTGATTCTTCATATAGGGTGGAATTCCAAGGCCTCCTGAGCCAATATTAAGATATAGCCGTGATGACCTCAAGGGCTTGCCAGTCACTTGTCCTACGAAGAGTGTCAGGTGGGCTCTTCAGTTATCATGTCACCCCTCCCACCAGAACAAGAAGGGGGGAGATTAGGATCTCTTTTTCTTTGAGAACTGGTCAAATTTGAAGTATTAAGGACCTTGTGAAATGAGTCTGGAAATGAAATACCTGTCACATCTCCACCCTATCCTACTTTCTTTTAGTTTTAGCTAGTGCCCTTGCACTCCACTCTCTCTTAGCATCTTTGAGAATACTTAAAAGTCAGTTCTCTATATTCATCATCCTCTGTATCTTTCATCCAATCTTGCTTTTCATATGCAATAGCAATTTGGTATGCTTCAGTAGGAGTGAAATATGTGGATGGGCTTCCAGTAATTTTCTTCATGGTGAAGCTTAATTTACCTGTTCTGAATTCTAATACAATAAAAAATTTAATTTATCTGTTCTGGATTCTGATACTCTACATACCCTTATAGGGAAGTTGTTAGGAGTCCCATGGTGCAAGCTCAGTGTTCTGTGCAGATCTGCTTTCCTGTGGAATTGAAAAATGGAACAATGGTATGTGGTTCCTTGTGATCGAATTTTCACACCTTATGGATGAGAGGGTTGCCATGCTTTTTTGACCAATTTCTGTTTGTACTACTGTCTAAAACAAATTGCGAATGAAGGTGGAGGAGATTCACTCTATCGGATTTTTGAGCAAACTTCTTGAAACAAAGCTAATGCAGGTTCTTCGTTTCAAGCATGGGCAGGTATTTACTGTGCGGGCATTGTTTTCACCATTCTGTTCTTTTGGCTGTTATTTAGTTCTTACCATTATGTACAGATCTATTCCACTGGGGTTTCAGTATTTCTTGGCAGTAATAGACCTTCAAGGACTGGCGATGTACGTGGTGACATTAGCATTGATTTTTCTTGTGATCCAGAAATCTCCTTGAAGCTGGTAATTTCCATTTCAATTCTCTTTCTTGCTTTTGCTGGATCTAAGAGGTTGATGCCCTAGTTTTAGCTCATTTTGCAATGTGTCTCGACAGGTTGATCTCACTTTGGACGAAATACAACGTCTTCAAGAGGAAGGCCCATCAGAAGAGGATGTTTTGACAATTCTGGAGATAGAACAAAGAGCTCATGAAGATGGAGTGCAGGTTAAAGTGAAATTCTTCTTTGAGATTCTGCATTCTTTATGATCATGATCTATCAGTATATTGGAGCCATATGAATTTTCACCATTGATCCATTTCTGGTGTTTTCTTTTTCAGGAGAACTATTACTGGCTGGACAAAATTTTGCGCAGCTACCAATCAAGAGTTTATTCCGGAGATGTGGGCACTTCGTTTAAGGTGAGTTATTGGGGTCATCCTCTGCCTTTTTATGTCGTTTTTCCATTCTGCATCATTCATCGCGCCGTGTGGTTTCTGTGCATACGTTTCATTTGGTCATGTAGCACTGAACTACAATTTTATGAGGCTTGAAAATCCATGTGAAAATTGGAATCCCTGCAGTATCTATTCAATGACGTTTTGTAGGATGAAAGAACATAAATATCCAACGATGGAAGCTAATGCAAATTAGTTGGACGATCTTGCTTGGACTATTCTTCTTAATACATTTGTAAAGAAGTATGAACATGAATAAGACTGTCATCGTTATATGCAGTATATAGAATTTTACCTTCTTATTCTGTCAAAGGTCAAAAGTGAATATTCAACTATAAATTTCACACGATCAATATTATGTGATTGTCAGAATATCTGATCCAAAAGTTTAAATTATTAGGTAGAGGTAGATTGCACGCCTATAAATACCAAGCCAATAAGCGATGTAGAATACTACAACACCCTCTCACATGCAAATCGAATTGAGAATAGCACGTGCATGTGAAATAAATTTTGGGGAAAAGTGGCTGTGATAATATGGTGAAATAGCCAAACTAAAAGCTTAGATCATTTGGTGGAGCGAGACTGTACGTATATAAAACCCACCAAACCCCATAGACAAGTGCTGTAGGATACTTAAATAACAATGTTACTTAATCTTGTAGTAGAAGAGGGACAGCTTTGACGGTATTTCTAATGACTCGTCCCATTCTTTCCATTTCTGGTGCAGGTTCAAGATGAAGGACGCTCAAAAGTTAGAGCATCTCTTACACCATCCACAGCCCAGTCGGCTTTACAAAGAATACTACCTTTTCCTTGTAAGAAGCAGCACACAGTGGTGATTTTGCTGCCGCAAAGGTCTCGCCTCGCAATGTTAAAATCACTATTCGGGTTCTCTCAGACCATATACGGAAGAGATGCAAAGGTCAGTTGCAATTAGCTTGACAGTTCTCGCCACTTGTGAATTAGCTACATCCTATAGATTTATCGTTTCAACAATCATCCTAGGAACTTCTTATTTTCCCTCATCGCTCTCACTCGTTGATCAACTCTCTCATGTTCTCTATCAGTTAGCCAGTCCTCGGTCCTGCAAGTACTTTGAAAAAACTATATAATCCAAAATTAGAAAATATATTTGACATTTGCAAACTATAGGTCATGACCGCCTTTTGTAGTGTTGCATTGGTTTAAGCTCCTCATCATTTATCAGCTTCTTTTTTTTTTCATTTGAGTTCATCTTTTACTTTTTAAGAAGGTAATCGTGGGTATTTGGGTCTTATGCAGATTTTAGCAGGTGTCGCTGCTATGGCAGTCTTGGCTCTGAGTTTGTGGAGATACTCGCGCCGCTCTGTGAAATCGTAGGAGATTTTTTTCAAGTTAAAAGTCGCATAGGACTTGGCTCATTCAGTAAGGTACAGCTCATAATACTTCGAGATATCAAACTTTACTAGTGTAGAAACACTAGTTGATAGAAAGAAAAGGTAAATCTCGGGCGCTTTAAAGTTACTTTCGAGCCTGCCTTCTTCATCTGATCGGCCCCTGTTTTATGAACTCAGAATCATTAAACAACATGTCTACCGTTTCTGAACAAGACAACTGAAGAATTCTACTGAAAAATCACTAAGATTTCCGAATTACTGCATATTCTCCGGAGATTTTGATTCGTATTGGTGAACGATTGTCGTGGCCTTCAGCTACGGGGTCTGCTGCTCTTGAAAATCATTAGATTTATCCGATGAAGCTCACAACTGTTGTACGTAGTTTATACATGTATTAGGATGGTTGCTTCGGCTGTGTCGATTGGCCTTGCCGGTTGTTCGACTAGGGAGTTCAGACAATTGCTTGGCCACATCCCTCTCTGATTTGCGTATCGATCGTGTCGTGTGAATAAACCCATCATTAATGACCTTTTTTCTTGCCATAGAAATGATTGATTAATCTACTTATACGTTGAATTGCAATTAATTATCCTAATCTTTAGTCCCCATTGATCCTTAATATCCATTCAATTGATCCATGTGGGTTTTGAGGAATGAGGTCTTTTTGTTCTCCATTGGCCGTAGTATGGTCCATTTAATCTGATATAATGATTACTAAACATATTATTTTATACGAATTTAGTTATGTCCAAGTATAAATCGATTTTCATATTAACCAATGTTTTCCTTGATTTATATGAAAAGAAAGTTCATCCATAGCGTGGGCCAAAATTGCTAGTTGCAATTGCAGTCATGACCAGTGGTTCTGCGCATAAGGATTTTAACGGTGATTGAAAAAATGTGCATTGTTGGATGTTGACAAGAAATAACTTTTCTAGTTACTAGCTATTGAGATGATGAAAATTATTTTCTGATATGAAGGATTTCTAATACGTCAAGAAGTCACTAATTACTAATAAGTAAATATTCGATCTTTTTTTCTATATGAAAAGTTATTAACAAAACTACCATAGAGTTGCCTTTGCCAAAACTATAGACGAGTCAAAAGTGATTGTGATTTGGGAACTCACTAACAATTTGGGACAAAAGTAGTCATAAATCCCTGCGAAAAAGTACAACTTTGATCTCTCGAGGTTTAATTAGTTACTCAACCATCGAATTTCAATCACATGCCGACGTGATGTTATCTTAAGAATGAGTGCATTTTCTATGTAACTTTGTCTAAATAATTAATGATTCACACTGCCATTTCCACTCGGATCCAATAGGAGGCGACTATACAACACCATGGGGACTGCCCGAGCTTCGACTTCCACTTCTCCAACAATCTCGACATCTTCAGCCACGAGCCTTCCTTTACCAACGAGCTGAGCTCTTTTCCGACATTAAGATCCTTCTTACTACGTAAATAAATAAATAAAAACGCAATCCTCCTATCAAACGTAAGCGATTAATCAAAAATTATTTTGCAGCTATCGTATTATGCCTGATCAGTATTTTGAAAATTGCAGCGTTTCCAATTAAGTACGCTTAATTAACAATTGCAAGGAGGGGGCACTCGATGAGGGGAAAAAGCTGAGATGCGTATTTACGAAACGGGGCATCCTATGGTGGAGTTTATTACGGAATGCCACTAGGGTTTTATTAGCCTTCCCCCTACCTTTCTACACTCCTCGTCTCCCTAATCTCAGCATCGCCATCGCTTCGCCCTCGCCCTCGCCCTCTGCCCATTCGCGCCGTAAGAGCTCTCTCTCTTTCTCTCTCTTTCTCTGGGTTGCTTGGAAGCCGAGGCTACTGATAGAGAAGGTCCCTCTATGTGTCTGCCATCTCCAAAGTGTTTGGCTAACTTCGTGTTTCATGGTGTTTGATCTTTTTGCGAGCAATGTCTGAATTACATATGTCTCACGTTACATTCGTCGATCGCCATCATGACTTGCGTTTTTGACAATCTAGTTTATCCGAGATCAATGGTTTTATTGCACAAATTGTGGGTGCGTGTTGTTATTCTCAAAGAGCGATGCTGAGTTCTTTGGTGGGGTTGAATTGAATAGGCGGTTGAACTGAAGAGGGCGGTCCAGGATGGTGGAGAAGACGGCAGGGAGAAAAGAGGAGGTGGTCACCAGAGAGTACACCATCAACCTCCACAAGCGCCTCCATGGCTGGTAAAGTCCCCTTTTTGACTTCCGTCTTTTATCTCGCTGAGTTCGCTGTCGCGTTGTTCTGATGATTGGCAAAGTTATTTGGGAGCTTTCTGCTCCATGAAACTACTTGAAAGAATAGGATTCAGTGTATATTGAAAAAAGGGCTGAAGCTGATGGCGGTTTTCTAATCTGAAACATTTGTTGTTTTCGGGTAATTTGCGATAGTTCTTCATTGAAGTGTATGGATGATCTATTTCTGTCGATGAGAACATATTTTTCGGACCAATCAGGAGCCTATTTCAGTGAACTTGTGTTCTATCTGGAATGCGTTTTCATTTGTTTATGAGCAATTATCTACTTTTCTGACCCAAAAGAAAGGCAATCATCTACTTAAAGAATTTGGGATTTCATCTTGGGGCTTTGTTGTTTGGTCGGCATTTCTAATCGGTAGATCTTGTAGTGTGAGTACAGTTGTCTTGTGCTCCTTGGCTAACGAGCATCAGTGGCCCCTTTAGTATCCTTGAGGAGTGAAACCTCCTGGAATCTCAGTTCCTACATGAAATGTGGATTTGTAGGTTTTGTTTGACTTTGAGAGTTCCTAGGAACAGAGAAGGCAGCAAATAGTTAAATCTGTTAATCGGTAATGCGATTGTGGCAAGTTATGTTCTGCCTCTAAGAACATGTCTTAAAGGTTCTTCTGTCGTTTTTGGGTAACAGCACCTTTAAGAAGAAAGCTCCCAAGGCCATAAAGGAGATCAGGAAGTTTGCCCAGAAAGCCATGGGAACCACGGATGTTAGAGTCGATGTGAAGCTGAACAAGCAGATATGGAGCAGGGGGATCCGAAGTGTTCCGAGGAGGATCAGGGTCCGCATAGCTCGCAAGAGGAACGAGGATGAAGACGCCAAGGAAGAGCTCTACTCTCTCGTCACCGTCGCTGAGATCCCAGCGGAGGGGATAAAGGGGTTGGGTACCAAGATCATTGAGGATGATGAGTAGTTTATTTTTGCTACAGTTGATTGTATTGACCCTAAATTCTGTCGGAATATCAGTTTTGTCGAGCATTTTCATTATCACATGAGCCTATGGGACACACATTAGTTGCTTGACTGTTCTTTTACAACAATGTCGAATGAATTTCCAGTTCTGCTTCTTTGACTCTTTGCTTTCACTGGCCTTACTTAAATTCTCTGATATAACAGCGATGGGAAGGAAAATTCTCCGGTAACAAACATTCAATTATCTCTAAGAATTGTCCAAATTCATTGGTTGAAATTGAAAGTTAAGTCATGTATTTGACACTCGTAGTAACTTGATACTTGTTCCTCCAAAGATGATGTACTTCCTTATGGAACTTCTTAGCACGAAGTTTCGTTGGTCTTATGCTTTTCCGACAGTGTGAATGAGAAGTATATTGCTCCTTGAAGACTTCTCTTTGGCCTTATGCCATGAGTGGACGAGAGAGGATATAGCGGGGCTCTTGAATATGGTTAATGTCTGCAAATATTTCACATGTGCTTTCATGCAAATGACTGCTGCGATTGGTGCTGCTTGTGCTTTATTTGAAAAAGATGCATTTGGACGCTGGGCTTTCTGATGTTGAATTTGGAAACAATAGGGAGCAAACAAGAAACATTCATCTTAAGTTGCTTCATATGTATAAGCAAAACAAGATTACTCATGACTCATGAAGATGAGCCAAGCAAGCAGAGGAAAAGGGAAAAGGTGCCCATTTAGCAGTGGACCACAAATTGAACTTACCTGCTTTTCCTAAAAACTAAATTCTACTAAAAGTCCATTTCCCATAAGCCTGTTGGCTTTGAGAGTCTCGAAGTCCAGATCAAGGGTTCGGAGGCTGGTAGAGAGACGAGCTCGTTTCACTTCCCAAAGTTAAAATCAAATCTACAAATGACACACTTCGGTTCGGTCCGGTCCGGCTCGTTTCAGATCATCCATGTCTAAGAAGATCATGCTTTTGCTAATCTTTTTTCTCTGTCTTAGTCTTAATTTAGATGCGACTTCATTTTTTTAATCCATTTCCTTTATCAATATGCTCCGCCTTTTAGAGTTGATAGACTCATCAATTCCCCCAATTTTGGCTTCCGATATCTATTTCTCCTTTATAAAGAACATTAACTACCCAAAAAGACAGTACGTCGCCTCTCTTTCAAGTAAAATCCATCACGTCAATCGCCAAGAAATATCGAATTTCTCACGCTAAGTATTCTACATAAGGACACAAGGAGGTACTCCGCGCAACCGCAAAGCGTTCCGCTCGAATGGATCACACAAACGAAGACGATGATCGTGATGCTTCCAAAATACCTAAACGGTCTCTCATTTAAAAAAAAAAAAACCCACACAGTGTTCCCTGAAATGGGCCTGAAGGCCCATTAGTAGGCCTCGGGCCTTCAGGCCCAACTCATCCTCTCTGTCCTCTCTACGCGAAACGCATATAAAACTCAAAAACCCTAATTCCACCTCTCCTCCCCCCATCATACGAACCTCGGACCCGACGACGCCGGCGGAAGCAGCGAAGCCCTCTCTCTCTCCCCGACACCTCTCCAAGACATGGGTGAGCTCCGAATCGAAAGCTCTGTGTCGTCTCCGATTCGGCCTCTTCTTCTGAGGTGGTTTTTTTTTTTTTTATGGCGGACGATGATGTTTGAGTTCATGTTTTCTCCCTTTTGTCCGCAGGTAAGGTCCACGGATCCCTGGCTCGCGCCGGTAAGGTGAGAGGCCAGACCCCGAAGGTGGCGAAGCAGGATAAGAAGAAGAAGCCCCGCGGCCGCGCCCACAAGCGGATGCAGTACAACCGCCGCTTCGTCACCGCCGGTAACCTTTTGATTGCATTGGCTTGGCTCCGTGCGTTTTCTTGATTGTTTTTTTTTGGTGAATTGAATTGTTGATTTCTTGCCTTTGTCAAATTCTGGTGCGGTGCAGTTGTTGGCTTTGGGAAGAAGAGAGGCCCCAACTCGTCTGAGAAGTGAGCTAAGCTTCGTTTGGATCCTAAAGGAAGAGGAGCTGTGTAGGTCCTACGAAGATGGGCTTTTTGGGTTTCTTGTTTCTTGATTGGATTGTTATGCTTTTCAGATTTGGGGTTTGATTGAATACTCTTGGTCTTGGTGACTTCGGACTTGCTGGACCATGTTGAGGTTTTTGCCTACCCACTTGGCCATAGATAATGTAGTTTTGTTCCCTGCTGATCCTAAAGTTATTGATGTTCGATGGCTGAGCTTTCTCCATATGCTTTTGCTCGATACCCCGGGCGGTACTTTTACTTCCGTGCGATGTCGGTGTTTGATGTGATGTTTTCGTCCCGCGAAGGAAGATGAGTATATTCTAAAAAGCATTGGGATGTCTGGGGGATGCTGAATGGCGATTCGCCATAACTCATGAGTTTCATTAGGAATTGTAGAAGTTGAAGTCTATTTGTTTACATGGCGAGACGGGAGAGAATGTCTGGTACTTAACCCAGCTGGAAGCAAAACTAGTAGTAGGTTTTAGCTTTACCTTGCCCAGATTGGAGAATGGTAGATGAAATATTAGACTTGACCGGAGATGGTCTGTCAATGTACCCTGATGATGAGGATGGTAGCTGGCAATGTTGCTTGTTAGGTTAGTGTTGGTGCTTGCGACGCCTGTACGGAATGTCGCATGCACGCGTGTGGAATCTAGGCATGCTGGGGGGTTGAATTTGTGGTCTTGAAAGTTGAGTTGGGATGCTAGTTGAGGTTGTTTTACAGTGCACGATTTGGCGAAAACGAATCGCAAGTACATCTCTCCCGCTATTAGGACACTGTGAATTTACCCCTTTTTTTGAAATATTTCCAGTTGTTCAAACCTCTCGAGTTCTTATGAAAACAACCTCAATAACGTAAATGCACGGCTGTCCAGTGGTGACACCTCATGACGGCGAGGCAAGCGGCACGAACAGATCCTGGATATTGGCGGCGAGGTGGTCTGTCTTCATGAATGCTGTAACATAACCAAAGGTAAAAAAGGAGAAAGTGCTAATAGGTGCACTGATACACGCTTTGGAAGCAATTATTGTCCGAGGTTCGACCATATGAGGCTTAGCATATAAGGTGATGACCGGATTCCATTACTGAGAAATTTCCATCTTCTAGCTTTCTCAAAACAACAATTCCAGCAATCGAGGCTGAGCTGAGGTCGCTTTAAGGACACAATCGCCACTTCTATGTCCTACCTCACCTTGCAGGCTTCAATGGTCAGCAAAACCATATTTACATACAGCTCCAAACAGTAGTTTCTTTCTTCCCTTTTTTGGGCCATAAATCTCCAAATGGTTGTTGGCTGTCTCAAGTTATCGGAAGCTTAAGATGAGTTCACATCAAGAAAGCGCACGCACCTTACAATTCATCATGAGAACTTTCTTTTGCTGCAACCGGCTTCTGTTGGTTCTCTAGGATGTACCGCGTGGCAAGTGCCGCATGAAGTGCCGCCCCGTATGGAAGCGCATCTTCGTTGAGTTTGTAGTACGGGGAGTGCCCAGTTTCCATCTTCCCTAGGCTCTCGTCCTTCATCCCGACAAAGTAGAAGTAAGCCGGGATCACCTCCGAATAAAACGAGAAATCCTCCGAACCCATCATTGGTTTCATCTCCAAAACCTTGCGCGGGCCCAGCATATCTCGCGCAATGTTCTCAAAGTGCTCGTGCAAACCTTTGCTGTTTGCCGTCACCGGGTAGAAGGACTTAGAACTGAACGAAACCATCGCGTTGCACCTCTGCACACTTGCTTGTCTCATGATGACCTGTTACGTATTGTAACTTAAGGTGTCGTGCTATGCAAGCATTAAGATTTCTCCTAAGACTAAAAGTGGTCAAACGGTAAAAAAAACACGAAGTAAGTTTGAGACGGGGGATAAAGGGAACATGAAAGAGCTTCGAGGCATCACTAGTTAAGCGGAGATGAAGCTTAGGCAAACCGGATGGGATCTCACCTCTTCGATTCTCTGTTTCAGTTGGAAGAAGCTGTCCATGGAAAGTGCCCTGAATGTGCCGCCTATAGTCACGGAATCGGGAATCACATTGAACGCGCCACCTCCTTCGATCTTAGCCACCGTAACCACCTGCACGTATTCGCTTTTCAAGTTGAAATACTAATCAGGTGGTTGGTAATTCAGTCATAGCACTGCCTATAAGGATCAGATGAGCTAAATTCCATCAATCTTGGAACTAATAGGAGATTTAATTCACAACTCATGATCAGAATGTCCATTAAGTGATTCCACAACTCCGTCGGCTCATGCAAAGAAATTATTGTCACAGAGAGAAAGAGAGAACCTGCGAATCCAGTGGATCGGCTTCACGTGAAATGAGATGCTGCAGATTAACAATCACATTGGATGCTGCCACAATTGGATCTATTGTGTGCTTCGGAATCCCCGCATGACCTCCCTTTCCGGTTATTACCGCCTCAAAGAATCCACATGCAGCCAAAAGCGGACCAGGTCTGGTTGCCACTGCACCAATAGGGAATTTGACGGAAAGGTGCAGTCCGAAGATGGCATTAACATTTTCCAGGGCTCCATCATCTATCATTTTCTTGGCTCCTCCGCCTCCTTCCTCAGCTGGTTGAAAAACGAGAACCACTGTCCCCTGTAAAAGAATTCATCTACTCATCAGCTCTAAGACAAGGAAAGACAAGCGGTGTACACAAAAATAAATCTCGATCCGAAGAAATGAACATTCAAGGTAAAAATGCTGTTCTGCAGAAGAGATCAAACATTCCCCCAGAAAACCAAAGGTATAGGTTTCCTCTCCACGGTTGTCTCACACACACACATGCAAAGATCAATGATTACCTATGTTGTTAGAGTTTGATATACAGAACGATTTGCAGATCGTGCATAATTATTACTAATGGAGGACAATGCACAGCTTCTCTTACAATCCGATGCTTAATGATATTGTGCAGAACACCCAAGGCAGTCACAGTTTGAAAATTCTCTTACAATCCAATGCTTAATGATATTGTGCAGAACAACCAAGGCAGTCACAGTTTGAAAATTGAAGCTAGCCCTAGTTTTAAACATCTTTGACTCAATTCTGCAAACTAGTACTGGAAAAAGAGTGGAAGTACTGCAGTATCTAGACCAATTCCAAAAGTTGGTTAAGCACTCAGACTTAAGTCGAGCAACTGGAGAAAACAAGTGGCTCGAAAACTGTCATGAATGTTAGCACTGAAATATATCTCATTGTCATGGCCGTGTAGCATATGAGATATCGGAACCTGTTGCCTGCTTTTTTTTTAAGCGAAATTGCATTCCCTTCTAGGTAATTGATTACAAAGATCAAACTTCTGCTGGCGGAAGCTCACAGACCAGGTACATTGAGAGAAAAAAGAAGAAACCTGTAACTCATTCAGTAGCTTCCAGAGCAATTCCAAAACTCGGTTAAGCACTCAGACTTAAGTCGAGCAACTGGAGAAAACAAGTGGGTGGAGAACTGTCATGAATGCATTCCCTTGTAGGTGATTGATTTTGCACATTTATTGATACGGAAGCTACAATACATCCACAACATGAGTACAGGAACAAAAGCTCAAACTTCTGCTGGTGGAAGATTACAGAACAGGTACATTGAGAGAAAAAGAAGAAACCTGTAACTCGTCGCGATGACCTTGAAGCAACCTGGCCGCACCAAGAAGCATAGCAACATGACCATCATGTCCACAGGCATGCATTTTCCCAGGAACTTTGCTCTTGTGCTCCCACTCTACACTCTCCTGTTGCAACCAAAAGCCGCATTATTCTCTCTCTTCATTAGCATTAGCATCTCACATAAATTAGTGAACCAGTACACTATTACAACAGCCAAAGCAACTGCTTATATTCACATGAATAAATCAAGAGCATGCCAAATTCACCAAAGCACTGTAAATCAGCTCGAATTTCTCTGCATGGTCCACCACTTTTCTTTTCCTGTTCAGCCCAAGGACCACTGTTTGATCAATTATACTTGGAACTCCAGGCAAATCCACCTTTTTTCTTTACTTTTTTTTCTTTTTCATCACATGGTACAATTGCATATTTAGGTTGACTTGTCTGTACTTTTTCACGGTGTAACTAATTCCCAAAAAGAGGGGAAAAAAGACAACTTTTAACCAACCTCCATTGCCAAAGCATCCATATCAGCTCGAATTGCTACAAACGGTGGCTTCCCAGTTCCAATGTAGCCCACAACGCCCGTAACAGCAAGTGGGTGTTTATACTGAATACCCATCCGATCAAGCTCTGACCTTATAAGCATGCTGGTCTCAAATTCCTCGAAACCAAGCTCCGGGTACTCGTGTATCCTCCTCCTGATGCTCACCATGTAGTCCACAATCTCTGGTCTTTGAGCAAGATCGAGAAAATCCACTGGGATCTGAGCCAGTTGTTCTGGGGTCAAACCCGGTTTTGATGAACACAAACATAATCGTGGGAGGAGTATGAATTGAATTAGAAGCAGAAGGACCCATTTCGAGATACCCATTGAGTTAATACTGAGCGAGTGAGTAGAGATTGAAATCTGAGATGGTTGGGAGATCTTGTGGAGATACGGGTGTTGTTATACATTTGTATCGGAGCCGAAGCGAATGATGCCCTTTTTTTTATAGCACCGATCCTGATCTTGACAGTTATGGAAGTCTCTACGGTAGTTATCGAAAAAGATTAGGACGCCTATATCAGTCGAAAACATTTAACGTAAAGATTAGCTTTGTTGCAAAGATCCCGTCAATATACGTACCTAACAAGATGATTGAAAGGATTTCATATCTACAAGGTGATGTAGCTAGCAAGGATCACCTAGAGGGCGTGAATAAGTGATATAAAATAATTTTAATAATTTATGCGGAAACAAAGTAAATCACAGAAGAGTCTGAATAAAATTCAGATTCAAGACAGATTATATAAATAGTGCTCTTGATGTGCAGAATGTAAAGTAAGAGATAAGGGATAGAGAATCTGCACACAAGTTTATAGTGGTTCGCTTATAGCAAGCCTACGTCCACTCTCCCACGCTTACTGACCTCTACCTAATGGATTTCACTATGTAATCAAGAGGAATTACAACTTCGAGTGTTAACACTCTTGTGTATGATAGGACTCTCTATCTCACACAATCACTCTTACAAAGTGTCCCTCAAGATCTTAATGTTTTGCTCAAAACGACAAGAGAAATGTTTGGAGTATACTCAGACTTTGGACTTGATGATTCTTGATTCTGTACATCCTTCTGCTGCTCGTTGATCTCCTTAAATACTCCTCTACTTCCAAACTAGCCGTTGGACAGCTTTGGGAGGATCATCTTCTAATCTTCACATTGAATGATTTGTATAGAAAGGATTGAGTAGCCGTTGGATAACGGATTCTCGAATCCCGCGATTCTAATCGCCCATACAATCGAATCTTGGTTTCCATAAGTAGAGATATGTCCGTTGTAATGCATTCCTGTCGTGATGTTTGATTGTCAATCAATTTGATTAAGATTGAGACAATCAGAACATTCCTTCTGTGAAAATCCATGCCGGATCACTAGTTGTTGTGTTATGTTACGAATTCAACGTGCGAAGAAATTCATGCGTACGTATCGAGAACTTCCTGCGTCTGCGTCCGAATAATTTCTTCGTGCGCATCTCGCATCTCGAATAACTTCGCTCTCGCATTTGAATAACTTACGTCTGAATCTCGGAACTTCGATTATGTGGGTCTTCAAAAACATACTTGACGGTTTGTAAAGTCTCGAATAACTTTCTTCGAGCTTCGAATATACTGACACGGAATAAAATTGTTCGAATAAGTATCGATTTACAATAACATAGAAGGTTTTGTCATCTTCAAAATCAATAGGAGTTTTCCTCAACAATCTCCCCCTTTTTTATGGTGACAAAACTTTCTTGCAGTTTGAATTATTTTGAAAATGAATAAACATATTAAGCTCATGAAACACAGATTGAAAGAGCAAACTCTGTTGATATCTGTGTCTTTCTTCCTTTGAATATAACCTGCAAATCTGCACATAATTTCACATAATTTCTCCACCTTTTTGTCATCAACAAAAAGATAATAATAGAGAGAATAAGGTACTGAGATTTAACTAATCAATCAGTCTAACAATAAGTATGAGATATATTACAGACCAATTGAAAGAAAAATGTGGAGAGAAATGTTGAAAAACAGGCTATTTTTTAGGAGTACAAATCAGTTGAAAATTTTCCAATATTGAGACAGCCTCCTCAATCTTTGAACTACATTGACTGATGGCCTTATCCATGTTGGATGAGCACATAGTAATGGCTTCCTCTAATGCTGCTTTATCTGCTGCTGCCTGTAGTTGTTGAGCCTTGGTGTTTTCCTCAACAATGTTCTGTAGATTTTGCAGATGTTGTTCTAGAGCAGCTTGCTTGTCTTTAATCTCAAGCAGAATAGAGAGGATGTTCTGATTTTCGGATGGCTGACCTTGGACATTATCTTCCTCGGGCGATTGTACTGCATTGTCGATTCAGCGGAATCTCCCACGAACAGGTGATGGATCTTCGAAGCATGTTCCGCATGAATTGATTCTGAAACCTTGGGATCTGGTTCAGGAACATGTTCTGAGCCTCCTGTTTCAAAGTGTTCAGCTTCTGCTTCATCATTTTCATCTTGCAGAAGAATTTTACGCTTTTTGCTGTACACTTTTATTGGGGTAGGAGAATCAGGCTGCTTGTTGGCTGTACTTGTTCTTTTCCTTTGCTCCTTTTCTTTCTGAAGTTTCTTGCCAACAGATTTTGCCTCTGACTTTTCAACCTCTTTTCCTTTTACTTTTTCCCTTATGTCTTCAAATTTCTTCATTTTGGAGAGCATTCGTTCTCCAACAAACATACGAGGAAGCATAGTTTCTTGCAACTCACCAGGAATAGATAGATTTAGAAACATGAAGATTCGAGAGATTAAAGCTCCATATGGCAAATGACCTTTATCCTTCTGTAATGCTCTGTACATATGGAATATGATGAGGTGAGGGAGAGAAAAGGATTGACCTGTCAAGATAGCCCAGATGAGCTTGATCTCTGATTTTGATAGATCAGTTTTTGAGGCATCCTTAGCTTCAAACAGTTTATTATGATCTTATGTAAGATCACAGATCGTCTGGATAAGTCAGAATAGGAGAGATGTCGCTTTGATCCTTGAGCAAAATTCGGATTTTCAGAAGCTACCTGAGAAGCCTCTTCAAGATTTACTGCCAATTGAGTAAAAGTGGAGTGTGTGGCTCCAATTATCCTTGCCAACTCATGCGCCTTTAAATCAACCTTCTTGTCACCAACAGTAAACTGTATCCAATTTGGTGACAGAATTGAAAGATTGGAATAGAAATAGGCAGTTAATTCAGCATAAGTATTGGCAGATTGAAGACAAAATTCATAAATCCCTAACTTCTCAAACAGATGCTGTACAGAAATGCCAGCCTTCTCCAGGTATTCGAAATCCATAGTTCTATTGTTCATTACTCCCCTAGCAAGTAACAACTTGTAGTACATATGATGCGCAGTGCTTCTGAACAAGCCTCCTGTTTCAGGCAAACCAGATGCTATTCCCACTTTTATCTCAAAAGTCTCAAAAAATCGTGCATCATCATCAGGAACAACAAATTTCGAAGCACTAGTGGATTTAGGGCTTACATGGACCGATTTCTTTTCAGAAGGAGCTGAAGCTTCTCCAACCTTTTCTTTGCCCTTTCTGGAGGAAGTCTCTTGTGGGGTAGAACGGGTTGGAACTTGTCCAGATTTAGTGCAGTAATCAGAATAGGTTTGCACAAGGTGAGTTTCAGAGCGAAGATTGTTGTCTTTCAGACAAGCACGAAGAGCCGACTCAGAGGCATTGAACCTTTTCAACCTTTGATAATGTTCCCACACATGTTTAATGCTTCTGAACCGAAAATCAGTTTTACCAGACGATTTTGGAGGAGACGATCGCTGAGGTGTTGACGCTTCAGAAGGGTCTGCAGGATGATCGGATTCTGAGTCTGAAACTTCTAAATATTCCGGCGGTGCGGTAGATTTTGAGTCTTGATTAAGAATACGAGAAGATCTTCTATGGACCACCATCTTGACCGGCATTATGATCACCTTTGGAGACGAAAGTTTCGATCTTTGGATGAAGAAGAGGAGAGTCTCTGAATATCGGAAGGGTTTTGAGAGAGAAAGATCGTACTGATAGGGTTTTGAAAAGAGAAGGACGGGTTTAAAAAGGAGGTGGATAATTTTTGGAAGGAAAAGTTACTTTTAGAAAATAAAAAGATATCCCAAGCAAGTAGAAAGAAAATATAGTCTTTGAAGCTTAACCAAACAGGATGATATCAAAACAATATATTAAGCACAATTTATCAGATAAATTAGAATACATACCTGATTTGCTTCCATAAATATCCTGTCAAACATGCCAAAAATATACTCGCCAAAATTTGAATAAGGAACGTACCTTTCATTGTGAGTCTGAAAAATGTTCAGACTGAGAATACTTGAGTCTGAAAAATTCCTGTTTATCAAACACTTCAAGAAAATGGATAAGTGATACACAGTTTGTCTCTTATAAACTCAAATGAAGATTTGTCAAGAGGTTTTGTAAATATATCAGCTAATTGATTCTTAGAATCAATAAATTGAATATTTACATCACCATTTTGAACATGATCTCGAATAAAGTGATGCTTGATTTCAATATGCTTAGCTCGAGAATGAAGAATTGGGTTCTTTGTCAAATTGATTGCACTTGTGTTGTCACATTTGATTGCAACACTTGATTCTTCAATATCAAAGTCTTGTAATTGCTGCTTCATCCACAGAATCTGTGCACAGCAACTTCCCAATGCTACATATTCTGCTTCTGCTGTAGAAAGTGCAAGCGTATTACGCTTCTTTGAGTACCAGGATACCAATATATTCCCAAGCGGTTGACATGTACCGAAGTACTTTTCCCCGTCCACTTTACATCCATAAATCAGCATCGAATATCCAAGTAAGAGTAAAATCAATCTTTGGAATACCAAAGACCTAACATTGGATATGTTCCAATGTATTTGATTATTCTCTTTACTGCAGAAAAATGAGATTCCCTTGGGTCTGATTGAAATCTCGCACACATACAGACACTAAAAAGAATGTCAGGTCGAGATGCAGTTAGATACAATAGTGAACCTATCATGCTTCTATATACCTTCTGATCAACCTTTTTACCATTTTCATCTTTGTCCAGTTTGGATGAATGAGACATGGGAATGTCTGTCTTCTTGCAATTCTGTAATCCAAACTTCTTGATAATCTCCTTTGCATACTTCTCTTGGCAAATGAATGTACCATTTTTGGTTTGTTTCACTTGAAGGCCAAGAAAGAATGATAATTCTCCCATCATACTCATCTCGAATTCGTTCTGCATATTTTTTGAGAATTCCTTGCAAAGCAATTCGTTAGGGGATCCAAAGATTATATCATCAACATAAATTTGAACAAGTAGGAAATCCTTACCCTTTTTCTTAACAAATAAAGTTATATCAACCTTACCTTTGGTAAAACCATTTTGCAGAAGGAAGTTACTTAACCTTTCGTACCAAGCTCTGGGTGCTTGTTTCAGACCGTAAAGAGCCTTCTTGAGTCTGTAGACATAATTAGTCTTTCTAGGTTCTTCGAAACCAGGTGGTTGTTCCACATATACTTCTTCTTTAATATATTCATTCAGAAAAGCACTTTTCACGTCCATCTGAAACAATTTAAAGTTATGGAAACAAGCATAAACTAATAGTAGCCGAATGGCTTCTAACCTTGCAACTGGTGCATATGTTTCATCATAATCTATGCCTTCTTCTTGAGAATAGCCTTTTGCAACCAGTCTTGCTTTGTTTCTTGTAACTTTCCCTTTGTCATCCAGTTTGTTTCTGAATACCCATTTTGTTCCAATTACTGGATGATTTTTGGGTATTGGCACAAGCTCCCATACTTTATTGATTCTGAACTGCTGAAGTTCCTCCTGCATAGCATCAATCCAGCTTTCATCTGATAAAGCTTCATCAACTTCTTTTGGTTCTATTTCTGATATCAACGCCAAGTTGCTGATGTTCTCTTTGTGTTTGGATCTTGTCTTGATGCCATCTTCTATTTCTCCAATGATGAGATTCTTTGGATGACTGGATTTATGTTTCCAGTTTTTGTCAAATCTTTCCTTCTCAAAATCTGCAGACTCTGAACTTTCTGGTTGAGTCTGTATTGTATCTTCTTTTCCTTTTGATACTGATTGTTGATGATCTTCTGATGATTCTTGAATGTTGGGAGATGATTCAGATTCATCTCTGTGAGTCTGAATGTTTTCTTCAAACCTTACATTCATTGATTCTTCAACAGTCTGATAGTTCCTGTTGAAGACTCTGTATGCTTTACTTGAAGTAGAATATCCAAGAAAAAATCCTTCATCTGCTTTCTCATCAAACTTACCAGTGCGGTCATTTGGATTTTTCAGAATATAGCATTTACAACCAAACACACGAAAATATGAAATGTTGGGCTTTCTACCTTTGTAAAGCTCATAAGGGGTTTTCTCAAGAATAGGTCTGAGAAAAGCTCTATTAATGATATAACATGCTGTAAAAACTGCATCTGCCCAGAAATGAAAAGGAATTTTGCTTTCAATCAACAGAGTTCTTGCCATTTCTTGCAAAGAACGATTTTTCCTCTCCACAACACCATTTTGTTCTGGTGTATAAGGAGTAGAAAAATTGTGTTGAAAGCCATTTTCCTCACAAAAATCTGAAAAACTTTGATTTTCAAATTCTCCCCCATGATCAGTTTTAATGCAGGAAATAGAATAGCCCTTTTTCATTCTGAACTCTTTTTGCAAACTTTGAAAAATATGAAAATGCTTCATTTTTATGAGCAAGGAAGAACACCCAAGTAAATCTTGTGAAGTCATCAACAATAACTAAATAATATTTCTTACCACCAATACTTTGTGTTCTGGTTGGTCCAAAAAGATCCATATGAAGAAGCTGCAAAGCACGATTAGTGGAAACATGATGTTGAGACTTGAAAGAACTTCTTACTTGTTTTCCTAGAGTGCAGGCATTGCATAACTCTGTTTTCTTGTATTTCAAATCTGGTAGACCTCGAACCAGTTTCTTGTTTGAGATCTTTGAGATTTGTTTCATGCTGATATGCCCCAATCTTCTATGCCATAAATCTTCATCCTCTTTGATTGAGATCAAGCAATGAGTGGAGATTGGATTGACATCTAGAAGATAGATATTGCCATGTCTTCTTCCTGTAAATGTTTGAGAAGAATCTTTGCTTGTCCCTGATCATGTATCTTCTTGAAAGTTGATTCTGAAACCTGTATCACATAATTGGCTTATGCTTATCAAGTTGTAGTTGAGTCCTTTCACCAAAGAGACATCATTGATTGTAAGTCCTCCAATTTCAACTGTTCCTTTGCTAACAATTTTTCCTTTGGTATTTCCTCCAAATGAGACTTTTCCACCATTCAGACTGTGTAGATCAGCGAATATACTTGGATCTCCTGTCATATGTCTAGAACATCCACTGTCTAGGTACCACTTCCTTTTTCTCTTTGTGGTAACCTGCAAAAATCACAACATCTCAAGTTTTCTTTGGTACCCAAATTTGTTTGGGTCCTTGAGCATTAGTATAGGCTGTCTTAACAAAATCTCTTCGAACAGGTCTCCAGACCTTAGGACATTCATTCTCAAAATGTTGTGGATCTCCACATTTTGAGCACCTGAGTGCACTTCGGCCAACAGGTTTTACAAAATTCCTTTTGAAATGATTTTTATAAGCTTGTCGAGGAGGTCTTTGTTTTAATCTCTCCTTGACCTTTGGAAAATCAATCAAGTTATCACTTTCCTTCACAAATCCGAGACCAGATTTGTTGTAGTAAGGAATTTGGATAGAAAGGATATGCTTCAAGGTTTCTGAACCCTTTGAAAACTTGGAAGTAATTTCTGAAACTTGCTTTTTCAAAACTGCATTTTCTTTGGAAAGAAAATCTCGAGTTTCCTTGACTTGATGAAATTCCTTTTGAACGAAATCGATTTTTTCTTTTTGAGAAACATCATGTTGCCTCAGTGATGAATTTTCCTTTTTCAAAGAAGAGATGCATTTAAGAGCAATCTTGAATTCAAAGCATAATTCATCAATATAATTTGATACTTCAACAGGCATGTCAGAAAGTTTTACCTCAATCTCCACTTTGGGATCAGAATCTGAATCTGAGTCTGAGTCTGACTTAGCCATTAGACAAAAATTTGAGATATCTTCATCACTGTCTTCACACTCTGTGTCACTCCAGGTTTCTGCTTTTAAAGCCTTCTTTGCTTTCTCAAACTTGGTCTTCTTTTTCAGAAGTGGACAATTTGGCTTGATATGTCCACGTTTCTTACAATGAAAGCATATAACATCTTTCGATCTCTCGGTTTCATCGAAAGATTTCTTCTTCTCAAAAGGCTTCTTACCTCTGAGGTTTCTTCCTTTGATCTTCATTTTCTTATACTTCTTTATAAAGAGAGCTAGTTCTTCATCATGAACGTCTTCATCTTCAGAATTTGCATCAGAATCAATGTTAGTCTTTAAAGCAATTGATTTGTTACCTTTGGATTCAATCTCCTCATTCCTTTTCTCAGTTTCATATGATTGAAGAGTTCCAATTAACTCATTCACTGATAGAGGCTTGATCCTTTGTGTCTCTCGAAGAGATGTTTTGATGTTATCCCACTGACTTGTCAGTCCTCTCAGAAGTTTGTTGACTTTCATTGCATCCGGAACTGGTTGTCCTTGATAAGCAAGACCGTTTACTATATCAGTAAACCTGTCATACAAATCAGCAATAAATTCTCCAGGCTTCATTTTGAAGGATTCATATTGACCAAGCAAAAGATTGATTTGAGTTTCCTTGGCTCGATCTGTTCCTTCATAAGTGACAAGGAGAGTATCCCAGATTTCCTTAGCTGATTCACAAGCAGCAATTTTTTTATATTCAATAGGAGATAAAGCACAATAGAGAGAATAAATTGCTTTGGAATCTAAGGTTTCTCTTTTGGATATCTCAGTTTGAGATAATGGAGGATCTGTTGCTATGCTTGCTTCTGCCTTTTCTTTTGAATCAGAAGATCTTGGATTGACTCCTCTGATGATGACATCCCATTGCATGTGATCAATTGACTTTATGAATGCCTTCATCTTATTCTTCCAGACACTATATTCCTTGCCATCGAAATATGGTGGTCTGTTGTTGCTCTGTCCTTCAATGAGCCCTGGAGCACCATAGCTAGCCATATAGATCGTTAACTCAGAAGTAAGACACTTCAATAAATGAGCAACCAAGCTCTGATACCAATTGATGTAACTAGCAAGGATCACCTAGAGGGGGGGTGAATAGGTGATCTAAAATAATTTTAATAATTTATGCGGAAACAAAGTAAATCACAGAAGAGTCTGAATAAAATTCAGATTCAAGACAGATTATATAGATAGTGCTCTTGATGTGCAAAATGTAAAGTAAGAGATAAGGGATAGAGAATCTGCACATAAGTTTATAGTGGTTCGGCTTATAGCAAGCCTACGTCCACTCTCCCACGCTTACAGCCTACCGGCTGGATTTCACTATGTAATCAAGAGGAATTACAACTTCTGAGTATTAACACTCTTGTGTATGATAGGACTCTCTATCTCACACAATCACTCTTACAAAGTGTCCCTCAAGATCTTAATGTTTTGCTCAGAACGATAAGAGAAATGTTTGGAGTATACTCAGACTTTGGACTTGATGATTCTTGATTCTGTACATCTTTCTGCTGCTCGTTGATCTCCTTAAATACTCCTCTACTTCCAAACTAGCCGTTGGACAGCTTTCAGAGGATCATCTTCCAATCTTCACATTGGACAGATTTGTATAGAAAGGATTGAGTAGCCGTTGGATAACAGATTCTGAATCCCGCTGATTCTAGTCGCCCATACAATCAGAATCTTGGTTTCCATAAGTAGAGATATGTCCGTTGTAATGCATTCCTGTCGTGATGTTTGATTGTCAATCAATTTGATTAAGATTGAGACAATCAGAACATTCCTTCTGTGAAATCCATGCCGGATCACTAGCCGTTGTGTTATGTTACGAATTCCCGTCGAAGAAATTTTGCGTACAGTATCGGAAGAACTTCGCGTCAAGGCCTCAAGAATTTCTACGTCTGAATAATTTCTTCGTCTGCATCTGCATCTGAATAACTTCTGCTTCTGCATTTGAATAACTTCTACGTCTGAATCTCAGAACTTCGATTATGTGGGTCTTCAAAAACATACTTGATAGTTTGTAAAGTCTGAATAACTTTCTTCTGAGCTTCCAGAATATACAGACCTGGAATAAAATTGTTCAGAATAAGTATCAGATTTACAATAACATAGAAGGTTTTGTCATCTTCAAAATCAATAGGAGTTTTCCTCAACACAAGGTAAACAGATTTCTCTCGTAAGGTACGGTAGTCAAAATGATGAGAGATAATTCATTACTTTGCCGCATACACTACCAATGACCCTTTGTTTAACCATTCTGGGCAAGTTAAAAATCTAAACCCTAAGTCGTGATATGATATGAGCTTGGAAAAGCCCAAGTTAAGTTTCAGACCTAGACTTATTACGGTCCAGGTAAGATCCCTTTTTTATGTTAAAAACCGGCGGTCGGTCACAACAATCTTTTTTCATTTCAGGATCTCCATAGTTTAGCACTTTCTCAGATAATTATTGTAGCTCTGATATTAAATTGATAATTGTGATGAAAGAAAGATATAATATTTTGTACACGGCGAAATGAATAATACAAGACCCCTATATATATATATGGTGAGAATACAATGAGACTCAAATACAATTGATATAAATTAGAATTAACTTAATCCTAATATAATCTAACATATGTGATGCTTTCATTCTGCAAAATTTCTCTGCGTAAAAGGAAGATGAGTATACCAAAAAGCATGGGGATTGCCTGGGGGCATGCCGAATGCTGCTGATTCGGCTTGTAAATGACTGGTGTCAGGCGAAACTGTCGAGTTTCCTTAGGTATTGAAGAAATTAGAGTCTATACGTTCATATGGTGAGACCAGAGAGAATGTCCGGCGCTTAACCCAGGTGCAAAGCTAAACCAGTAGGTTTTTGCTGACCTTGCGCAGATTGAAGAATGCATGACGAAACATTAGGCTTGTCCTGAGATGGCGTTTCAACTTTTGAGTGTACCCAGATGATGATGGTAGCAGGCAAGTGTTGCTTGTTACGCTGGCGTTGGTGCTTGGGAGGCTTGCTGTAGTCACCTTTGTGATTATGTAAGTTCAGTTGGGATGCTGGTTGAGGTTGCTTTACAGAGCACCATTTGGCAGAAGTAAATCGCAAATACATCTTTTAGGTAGGAAAGGTGGCACTATTGTATATTGTATGACCACCCTTCTTTGTGAAATATTGTCAGTTATTCGAACCTCTCGAGTTCTTATTGCCAAAACAACCTCAGTTAGGTAAACCTGAGGCTGTGCGGTGCTGACACCTCGTGACGGCGAGGCGAGAGCGGCAGGAATAGATCCCATCTCCAGATGGTAGGGGCAAGGTGGTCTGTCCTCGTAAATGTTGACACATAACCAAAAGTAGAAAGACAAAAGTTATGTTATGTGCATAGATATACCCTCTTGAAAGTGGTTATTGTTTGAGGTCGATCACATGAAGCTCAACATACAAGGTAATGACCGGATTCCATCACTGCGAAACCACAATCTTCTTGCTTGCTCAAAACAAAAGTCCCAGCAATGGAGGCTGAGCTGAGGTCGCTCTAATGACACAATCACCACTACAATGTCCTACCTCAGCTTACAGGCTTCAATGGTCAGCTATGCCATATTTACATACAACTCCTAACAGTCGTTTCTTTTTTCCCTTTTTTCGGCCATAGATCTCCATGTAGTTTTTGGCTGTCTAAATTATCAGAAGCTTAAAACCAGTTCACATCAAGAAAGCACAAGCACTTTACAATTCGTCATGAGAACTTCCTTTTGCTGCATCTGACTTCTGTTGGTTCTCTAGGATGTATCGCGTTGCAAGTGCCGCGTGAAGCGCCGCTCCGTATGGAAGTGAATCCTCGTTAAGTCTGAAGTATGGGGAGTGCCCTGATTCCATCTTCCCTAGGCTCTCATCCTCCATCCCGACATAATAAAAGTAACCTGGGATCACCTCACTATAGAACGAGAAGTCCTCTGAACCCATCAATGGTTCCATCTCTAGAATCTTGCGCAAACCCAGCATATCCCGTGCAACACTCTTGAAGTGCTCGTGCAAATCTTTGTCATTAGCCGTCACTGGGTAGAAGGGTTTAACACTGAATGAGACCGTTGCGTTGCACCTCTGTACAGTTGCTTGTCTCATAATGACCTGTTACATGTGTTTAAATAGAATAAAATTATAACTTTAAGGTATTACGCTATTAAAGACTTAAGAACTCTCTGTGGATTCGAAGCATTCAAACGGTAAAAGAAGACATAATTTTGAGACGGGGATAAATTGGAAGATGAAAGAGCATCAAGGCATTTAGTTGAGCGGAGATGAAGCTAAGGCAAACCAGATGAATCTCACCTCTTTGATTCTTTGTTTAAGTTGGATTAAGCTGTCCATGGAAAATGCCCTGAATGTGCCACCTATAGTCACAGAATCGGGAATCACATTGAACGCGCCACCTCCTTCAATCTTAGCCACCGTAACCACCTGCACATATTCACTTTAGAGTTTCAAATGCTGATCGGGTGGTTGGTAATTCTGTCATAGCCCTGACTATGCAGATCAGACGAGCTAAATCCTGTCTATCTTGAAACGTAAAAGGAGATTGAATCCACAAATCATGATTACAACGTCCATTAGATTCTACAACTCCATTAGTTCATGCAAAGAATTTACTGTCGGGGAGAGAGAGAGACAGAGAGACAGAGAGAGAGAACCTGCGAATCCAGTGGATCGGCTTCACGTGAAATGAGATGCTGCAGACTAACAATCACGGTGGATGCCGCTACAATCGGATCTATTGTGTGCTGCGGAATCGCCGCATGACCTCCCTTTCCGGTTATTACCGCCTCGAAGAAACCACTTGCAGCCAAAAGAGGACCGGGTCTGGTTGCCACTGCACCAATAGGGAATTTGACGGAAAGGTGCAGTCCAAAGATGGCATTAACATTTTCCAGTGCTCCATCATCTATCATTTTCTTGGCTCCTCCGCCTCCTTCCTCAGCTGGTTGAAAAACAAGAACCACTGTCCCCTGTAAAAGAATTCATCTACTCATCAGCTCTAAGACAAGGAAAGACAAGCAGTGTACACAAAAATAACCAAAGAAATGAACATTCAAGGTAAAAATGCAGTTCTGCAGAAGAGATCAAACATTCCCCCAGAAAACCAAAGGTATAGGTTTCCTCTCCACGGTTGTCTCACACATGCACACGCAAAGATCAATGATTACCTATGTTGTTAGAGCTTGATATACAGAATGATTTGCAGATCGTGTATAATTCTTACTAATGGAGGACAATTAAAAGCTTCTCTTATGCTCCAAGGCTTAGTGATATTGTGCAGAACACACAAGGCAGTCATAGTTTGAAAACGGAAGCGAGCCCATTCTAGTTTTAAACATCTTTAACTCAGTACTGCAAACCAGTACTGGAAAGAGAGTGGCAGTACAAGTACTGTAGCTTCCAGACCAATTCCAAAACTCGGTTAAGCACTCAGACTTAAGTCGAGCAACTGGAGAAAACAAGTGGGTGGAGAACTGTCGTGAATGCATTCCCTTGTAGGTGATTGATTTTGCACATTTATTGATACGGAAGCTACAATACATCCGCAACATGAGTATAGGAACAAAAAGCTCAAACTTCTGCTGGTGGAAGATTACAGACCAGGTACATTGAGAGAAAAAGAAGAAACCTGTAACTCATCGCGATGACCTTGAAGCAACCTGGCCGCACCAAGAAGCATAGCAACATGACCATCATGTCCACAGGCATGCATTTTCCCGGGAACTTTGCTCTTGTGCTCCCACTCTACACTCTCCTGTTGCAACCAAAAGCCTCATTATTCTCTCTCTTCATTAGCATTAGCATCTCATATAAATTAGTGAACCAGTACACTATTACAACAGCCAAAGCAACTGCTTATATTCACATGAATATATCCAGAGCATGCCAAATTCACCAAAGCACTGTAAATCAGCTTAAATTTCTCTGCATGGTCCACCACTTTTCTTTTCCTGTTCAGGCCAAGGACCACTGTTTGATAAATTATAATTGGAAGTCCATGCAAATCCACATGACACAATCGGGTATTTAGGTTAACTTGTCTGTACTTTTTCACAGTGCAACTGATTTAAAGAAGAGGGGAAAAAAGCGAACATTTTAACAAACCTCCATTGCCAAAGCATCCGTATCAGCTCGAATTGCTACAAACGGTGGCTTCCCAGTTCCAATGTAACCCACAACGCCCGTAACAGCAAGTGGGTGTTTATACTGAATACCCATCCGATCAAGCTCCGACCTTATAAGCTTGCTGGTCTCAAATTCCTCGAAACCAAGTTCTGGGTACTCGTGTATCCTCCTCCTGATGCTCATCATGTAGTCAACGATCTCTGGTTTTTGAGCAAGATTGAGAAAATCCACCGGGATTTGAGCCAGTTCTTCTGGGGTCAAACCTGGTCTTGATGAACACAGACATGATCGTGGGATGCGCACGTATTGAATCAGAAGCAGAAGGACCCATTTCGAGATACCCATTGAGCTGTGAGACTCAGGGAGTGAGTGGCTTGAGATTGAAATCTGAGAAAGTTGGGATCTTTCGTGGGGAATACAGGTGTTGGGTTTTTGAGCAAAAGATGCTCTCTTTATTTTTTTAAAATTTTTTGGCTGTTTTTGGGGTTGGCAAATGGAAAAAGAAAAGCGCATTTTCTAACACGAATTAGTATAGAAATCAAATGCCAGAACCTCGGGTTGACGGGTACAAGAAATTGACATTGGCCCATTGAAAATATTTTGTTTTTGGCCAAAATACTCAAGGCACGGTTCTCAGATGTCGTTATATTGGCAAATTCTTGATGGTGATTACCATACCTCACAAAAATAAGAGAAATCGATATTTTCGATAGGATCGTTCCGTCTGTCCAGACATATACATTCAGCTAGTCGACATGACTAAATTTCACGTCCTAACTCGATTGGAGAGAAAGTTTTCTTTCCTCTTACCTGAAAATCCCACCGAATTTTAGGTCATAAAGTTCAGATAAGACAATTTAAGGGTATACTCAGGTCGTGATCACACTTAGGATCAGTAACTTCACATTGGCCCAGATGCTTTTCGTCAAGTGTATCATTCAGTGATTATCTAAACTACGAAAAATGTCAGCGAGCTACGATCTGACGGCCCAAAACCTCTGTCTCGCAATCCGGCGGCCCAAATTGGCCCGCAAAAACCTATATCCGGACCGCATTCAATCAACGTCTGCTCATCTTCAACCTCTGCCCAAAAAATCCTGAGCGCTCCTCCCCTGGCTCGTCAGTCCATCACAGAGCCCAGTTTCCGCCATTGATGTTCCTCCTCCAGACCCTCCATTGAAACCTAGTTCATCTTCTCCATGGAGCTCTCTTCTTGCTTCGCCAACCCACCCACCACCAAGCCCTTCTCCTTCTCCTCCTCCGTCTCCCCGTTCCCGCTCCAAATCCGCCTCAAGAACCCCAGGAAGAAGCTGCCCACATGGCGGGGCCGCTCCGTTGTCGCCGTCGCCGTCGACCCGAAACAAGACCTGCCCAGGAACAGCCCCCAGAGGCTCCTCAAGGAGCTCGCGGAGCGCAAGCGCGCGACCTCGCCGAAGAAGAAGGTGCCCCCGAAGAGGTTCATATTGAAGCCACCCCTGGACGACAGGAAGCTGGCCGACAGGTTCTTGAACAGCCCCCAGCTGTCCCTCAAGTCGTTCCCCCTATTGAGTTCCTGCTTGCCCTCTTCCAAGCTGAACAATGCGGACAGGACTTGGATGGACGAGTACCTGCTGGAGGCGAAGCAGGCTCTCGGGTACCCGCTGGAGCCGTCGGACAGGTTCGGGGACGACAACCCGGCGAAGCAGTTCGATTCGCTGCTGTACTTGGCCTTCCAGCACCCGTCCTGCGAGCGGACGAATGCCCGGCACGTGAGGTCGGGGCATTCGAGGTTGTGGTTCTTGGGGCAATATGTGCTCGAATTGGCGCTGGCGGAGTACTTTCTGCAGCGGTATCCGAGGGAGTCCCCGGCTCCGATGAGGGAGAGGGTGTTTGGATTGATTGGGAAGAGGAACTTGCCGAAATGGATTAAAGCTGCTAGCTTGCAGAATTTGGTATTCCCATATGATGATATGGATAAGCTGACTAAGAAGGACAGGGAGCCGCCTGTTAAGTAAGTTGTTTTGGTACTTTGGCTCTAGTTTGTAATTAGTCTGTGGTTGGATTTCTTATATGCTTTTGGAATGCTAGAGCACTGGTCATTGATTGAACTTTGAAGATCACCTTTTGAATGCTGAATTCTGAGCAACTACTATCGTGATGGGTATGATTTTTCATGTGAGAGCTTTCATTTGCACTTTGTCCTGGTTGTGAGTGAACTCTTGATGAGTTTGTGCTTTTATGCTGAGGATAATGTTATCATGTTCAAACATTTAGTGAAGACTGATGGATTGGAAAGGAAACAGATGTGAAATCAGACTTTAAGCATGTGCAAGGTTAAGGAAATGGGTTGTGGCTGGAGCACTTGGAAAAATTCTAGAAAATACTGAAGGTGTGACTTGAAAATGCTCCCGTTTTGAGAATGTACTCACTGGGCTCTCAAGAGCGTGGAGATGGTGAATTCACTGAATTGGTGTTGATTTAATGTCACTGGCATCATTTGGTGGGAAACTTGATAGATGCAGAAAAATAAGCAGGGCGAAACTGATTGGAATGTGTTGTTTATTATGATATAACGTGACAGTTTGCTTATGATTTATATCCTTCTTCCACAGATATTTTCGTAGGATTAATCGATTGTCAGTAGAAGAATTGATATGATTTTAGTTTCTCGCTAATCAATGAAAAGTTCATGCTGCATACGAATTATCAAAACGTCATGCTTCGTGGATTCGTGTTTTTTGATCCATTAAAGTTTTATGAACTTTTCTGGCATTTTTGCCTTACCTAAATATCTTGCTGCGTAAATTATTCACCTTCAGGAATAAGTGCTGCGATTTCTTTGTTGTACTTAGTGATCATCCTCTGTCATTTCACTAATATATATATATATGCCATATAGGTCGGTTTTTTGGGCTCTTTTCGGGGCAATATACCTGTGCTTTGGAATGCCAGAAGTGTATCGCGTTCTTTTTGAAGTATTTGGAATGGACCCTGATTCTGAGGACTGCCAGCCAAAAATGAGAAGGCAACTTGAGGACGTTGATTATGTATCTGTTGAATTTGATACCAAAACGCTCGGCTGGCAAGATGTTGCTGTCTACAAGGCAAGTAATTCTTTGTTTGCCTCTTCGTACTTGGCATATAATAGTTTGTAGCCCTTAAGAAAAAAAAAGAAATGGCCAGGAAGAGAACTTGGGAAGCAAATGTTCTATAATTTGTCATGCTCCAGAAGGTCGAAATTGTTTCATTGTATCAATAAGCAATCGAAAACTTTCATGAACACTTGTCCACAGTCATTTGTTCTCTCACAATTGGCACTCTCATTTGAGGAGTAAGTAGGAATCAATGGGAAACGATTTGAGATCAAAACCATAAGACATTTTTAACTAAGAGGAGGTAAAGTTTAGTTGACAGGTCAATGTGAGCTCATGTGCTGGGGTCATTAGTATGCACTTAGATAGCAAGTTCAGAGAATCGCTACTTCATCGTCATGAGAGTTCTGGATACACATTTTACTTGCAGCCTCCAGAAGACGCACTCTTCACACATCCAAGGCTTTTCAGGGCTTGCGTGCCACCGGGAATGCATCGATTCCGTGGAAACATATGGGACTACGACAGCAGACCAAAAGTTATGCAAACTCTGGGATATCCGTTGAACATGACAGATAGGATCCCTGACATTACCGCAGCCAGAAATATTGAACTTGGACTTGGGTTACAGGTACCAAACTTCTTTTGATCCTCTTGTCTCTACTTAAGTACATAAGCATTCAATGAGATGGGGTCAGCTGTCTAGTGAAGAAGGAATATACTTGGAATTCTTTGATATACCCTGTATTTCTTCATCTCTGTTTTGGGGTTAAGATACTGCTGCCTTTCTTTTTCGGACGGGTTGGCAATCTTTAGATCCATTGGCCTCCTTTGACTATGAAAACTGTGAATTTGAGCTAAAAATTGTGGAACTAAAGTAAGCACACTCCATTTCATGAATTTTTTCACATCTTACATTTAATACGACAAGAGTTCGCTTGCTTTGACGCTGCAGGAATTATTATGTGCGCATTATTAGCTTCGCCATGTTATATATTTGCCTAACTTTGTCGAGGTCAAATTTGTATGGTCTGGTGCGGCTTCCTTAACCATTGTTGCTCTTGTCCTTTCCCCATGCAGCTATGTTTCTTACACCCATCGAAATACAAGTTTGATCATCCTCGATTCTGTTACGAGAGGTTGGAGTACGTCGGCCAAAAGATCCAGGTACATGTCCCTCTCGCATCGGTCATGATACGACATGATCGGTCGTTACAAAGATAATGCTTCGAATTGATTTACGGAAGTGCAGTACATCATAGTAAAGGATGACAAAAATAATAGATATACCCCTAAAGTCGATGTTTTCATTTTCTTCGAGTATATATGTAATTAGCGCGGCCCTGTCAATTTAAAATGGGTCGAAATCCAAAACTGCTTGTCCAGCAAGCAATAGCTACAATTTAGGGCATTGAGATAAAATTGTCATCATGTTTATTAGAACTTACATAGATATTAAGCCTGACATACTAAGGATGAAGGATAGGTAGGTTTGCTCAAAGATCAATTATGGGGATAAGAGTCTGCGAAATCATAGCAGCAATCTAGTCGAGACCGTGCGCGTATTAGTGTATGCAATTGGAAATCTTTTAAGTTCATCCCCGAAGCGCATTCTAATTTTCCTGATGATGCTGACTTTAAGGATCTGGTGATGGCGGAGAGGCTACTGATGAAGCACATAGACGCGCCGGGGAAATGGCTGCAGGAGAGGCACCGGCGCGTCCTCATGAACAAGTTCTGCGGGCGGTACCTGAGGGACAAGCACCTCCACCACCTCATCATCTACTCCGAGCAGGTGCAGGACTCGTACGAGCACAACCGGCGGCTACGGAACCCGGCCACGACGGCCGTCCAGCAGGCCATCCACGGGCTCTCGTACGCGGTGTACGGCAAGCCGGACGTGAGGCGGCTCATGTTCGACGTGTTCGACTTTGAGCAAATCCAGCCTAAAGCTGTCGTTTAAAAAGGATTAGATAGCGAATATATAGCCGTCTCCTTCCTCCATTTTTGGCGCTTTTTGATAATTCGAAATGCTGCTCGCGATCAAACCGTAAAATTGTAAAAGATGGAAACGCATGAACGAGAACTTCTAGCGATCTCTAAAATAAAAATAGAAAGAGATCGAAATTGCGTGAAATTTTTGCCCGATTTGATTCGCGGTTCGAGTTAATTCAGTTCGACCGTCAATGCTCGTCGTGCATTGCGCATGGGGATTTGCTTAGAATACGAAATGAGACGAACGCAAACCGCGACATTCTACTACGAACAACACAAGTGAACACGAAAAGGAGAGGTGATGGCTGAGAATGTGGGAGCCCTAATTCCATGGAGGATCGAAAAGGAACAGATCGAAAAAAATATGAAATGAAACGAAATGAATCTGGCGATGTTTCGTTTCGTTTCGTTCGCAGGAGAGAGATCAAGAGAGAGATGGGAGATCTTTCAGTGGATGATGTAGGTGAGCGCCAGAGCTACGAGCATGAGCAGGTACGCGATTCCCTGATCGATCGCCACTCCTGCACACAAGACGAGGCAACCAAAGTTTCATTCCGCGACGCTTCGCCAAACACCATTTCCCGTCGCCAGATTGCGCGCGCGCAGACACAGAGAGAGAGAGAGAGAGAGAGAGAGAGAGAGAGAGAGAGAGAGAGAGACGAACCGTCGCTGGAAGGAGCGGGCGCCGGGCTCCGGGCGGCGGCGGCGGAGGGCGGCGGCAGGAGGAAGGCCGGCAGGAGCGAGAGCAGGGCGAAGAAGCTCATCCTCGATCTCGACACCGCCATCGATCGTCGCCGCTCGCTCGCTAATCTCTCTCTCTTTCCGTCTGTCTGCAAGTGCTCGCCGGAGTGAGGTTCGAGAGATCGAGAGAGAGAGAGAGGGAGAGATGGAAATATATTGGGTTCCAAAGTTGTTGACCGTTGATGGGACGCCAGCTGTACGGGCGGCAAGGCGCCAGGTGGATTCGAGCTGTTATGCCACAAAAAAACAAATTCCTTAGGTCCGCTGCAAATTATAAAAAAAAAATTATTTAGACATCAGCCCGTTGGACGGTCCACATGTATACTTGATGGATAACTATGTAACCATATCGTCCGCTTAAAAATGGATATATAGAACTCGATAATAAAAAAAAGTGAATGTACAGGAAAAGGAGATTTTACAATGACGGCGGATACCCTCTGTTTTTATTTTAAGGGTGACGGTCTCTTTTAACTTCAGGTGCCTGATTTTTTTTTTTTGGTACAAAAAAAAAGGGTCGAGTGGAAATTGCGGTTCTCCAGCACGCGCTTGGCACGGTATACTCCGGCCATGCCGATTTACGAAGTCAATGTTATCTGATATCGAACGGTGATCAAGTTTACAGTTCGTCACATTATTTAACTAGCACGCTGACTTTATAAAACGCTTCCCGTTTATTATAAAATGTATTATGTATATGATTTGATTTGCATAGGACAGTGCATCTCTCACTCACTCACTCTCTCTCTCTCTCTCCAATGAATGGAGATTCCTTTTGCACCCTCCACATGAAAGGTGGTGTGATTGGGGGTTTGAATGATTCCCTACCAAATGATTAAATTATTCATGCTTCGAATTCCGCCGCTGGGGCGTTCTTGGTTTTCTTGTTTTTTCTTTTTTTTTCCTGGAGGTTTTCATTAACCTGATTGTTTTCAAACTTCCGGCGTTTAAGGAATTCAAAATTGAGGAGCCGTTAGTTTCTAACTCAACCCTTGACTTTGGTCCGTCGAAAAAGTGTCACATGTCGGGTGTAAGCTCTTCTCTATTCTCTCGTGTAATCATGAGCCTGTATCAAATCCGAGAGAAAGCGAGCATAAGTCGGGTGGTTTCTCCTCTCTATCTCGCGACCTCTTGTAAATTTTATGTTGCAGCTGCTAGGGTGCAGTTCATACTCCCCCATCAACACTGTACAGGGGCCATCTCGGCAGGGTCGTAGGTGGCAACGCCTCCTTGACGCCAGAGGACTTTTGTTAATATTTTATTAATAATTTGCGGTTGGGCCATGAATAGCCAATAAGTATATATAATCTTTTTTCTTGTAATTGAGAATTGTAACAGAAAGGTGAGAGGTGCTAATTATAGTTGAATCTTCTACTGGATATAGTCCTAGTTTAAAGATGAACTTGAATAAACCTTGGGTCTCGATCTCTCTTCCTCGCCTTTACCCTCTATTTTGTTATGTTTATTCGACTAATCCTAACATCAGCAACCTTAGCAAGTGTTTGGGGACCGTGTGCAATGATTTCTACTTGGCTAAGTTCAAATTCTTCGTGCACTAATTAAGCTTTTAAGAAGTACCACAGTTCACTCCTCACTGCTCTAAATAAGTTCGGTCCTCTTCTATACATGATGGGAGTTTTCAGGAAAATTCTGTGTAGGGAGCTCTCACAAAGAGCAACTGAACACAAAACTCTTGTTCAACGAGATTTCCTATTTCCCCTGCAAGCAGGATTGTTCTGCGATTCATGTTACGAACCGAAAGCCTCGTCTCATCAAGCGGTGTCGCTGTGCGAGGGAAGCATCTAATTCTCGCGGAGGAAAGAAGAAGTAGAGGAGGGTTTCGAGGAAATAGCCGACCTAACGAAAGCGAAAAGGAGGATGAGAAGAGAGGCGCGGACCGTTTGCAAGATCAATCACTAGGAAAATTAGTGTGGACCTCATGGAGACGACGCATGACAAAGTAGACAACTCCATTTCCAGCTATGTTGGTCTGTCTTTCTTTTTGCATGAAACAACAGCTGGAGAGCTTTATGAGTCTATGAGAAAGTGCATAAAAGACTTCACTTCATTATAGACCAGAAAAAAGGACACTTGCTACAATATGGAAGGCTGAAAAGGATGGTTCAGACAAATATTATAGAGCAAGTTCAAGAAAAGAGGGGTACAGGTTGCTGCGCAAAGTAAAAAATGCTCCTTCCTGTTGACTCATGGCACACTGTTGAGTCTTGCAAGATCATCTTAATCAGAATAAGCATATTCAAGTCATCTAGTGGAGGCAAGTGTGTGAGCCTTTAGCTTTCAATAATTTCTTTTTCTGGGCTGCCTCAATCAGTGGATTTTTCAAATGGGTGTATAGTAAACTAAGCAAATGTCAAGTAAGTGAGGAAAGTTCAAGGAAACATGGCCTTTGAGGAGCTGATTGGGGTATCTCTGCTCTACTAAGCTCATCAAATGAAATAATTGATTAATTTAATTTTATCAATTCAAAGATATGATGTGAGACACTGCTTTTAGAAATTAAGTGCAATGACTTGACTTCATTGAACCATCATCACTGGAAGGTAACATCTGCCTTTGGCTCAAAGCCGCTGTTTTGAATGTAACCCGGGAAAAAGAACAGATGTGTCGATCTCTTGGAATAGTCTATGATCTAAAAATTCCAAGAACAGAAGGTCCCGAGGTAATTGCGCAGCCCTTTGAAGAGTCGTAATTTGGACCGAAGAAGATACACTAGCTAGAGGAATCGATGCGAGAACATTTTCTAAAAGAGACTTGATTAGATACTTTCTGAGGAAAGGCATTGGCTTCATCATACTACCGTAGAAGTTAAAGTATATGATAGATCATAGCCAAGACTTTAACGATGTACCAATTGAGTAGCGCTCACGCTTCGAGGATCGTCGCATCATTCTCAAGCAAGCGATGTGCAGGCCATTATGCGTGTGCACAAGCATACACAAGAGGGGAGGAAGAAAGCAAGAGAAGAAATTATTGTCTAGATCGATTCCTTGTTCGATCTTAGCATGTGTATTATATCCTGCTTGCAGAAGAAAGTATCCTACATAAATTTTTGCAACGAAACTGGCTTCCTCGATTACGTCACTAACAAACTCAAGACTTGATTTTCCAGTTTTGAGTGAGTCAGCTGATGTAAATACATGATCAAACTTTGCTCATTAAATTATGTATTCAAGTACATTGATTCATCCTAAGACGTAAACTGAGGATATGCCTGGGAGATTCTGACAAGTAGGCCACGGCAAAATATATATCATGATAAAGAACAGCGAAATCTCGCATTTAACTTCGACTAAATCACCCTTCAGACACTTCGATAGAGTTAAGACACTAAAATTTCACATCAACTCCTGAAAAATCTTAAGGTTCCTAATTTTCTTTCTTTTTTTCTTATGTTGATGACTTGACCAGTGAAGGTGACGCTTGTGAAACAAGAACTGTGCTTAGCTGCTCTGATCTTGGAAGCCAAAGTCATTGAGCATACTATCAAGATCAAAGTCCAATAGGACTTGGTCCTGTTCGGAACCGCCGTTTGCAGACCCCGAATACTCGCTCTTCATCACCACAGAGCACGAATCAGAATGACTCGAAACTTCTCGCGTGGACGAAGGTACATGGTTAAAATCCGAAACTTCAGTGAGACTTGGAGGATAGAGAAGACTCGACTTCGAAGTGGGTGTTCCTGGATTGAAGTTCTGCTTGGGGAACCCCATTGAATTATCTGCATATTCCAGATTCTTGGTCTCACGATTGATTGAGGCCGAGTTCCGTGCCCAGCCCTGATAATTAAAGTTACTTTGAGGCAATGTTTTCTGAGAAACAATTTGCTTCATTAGCTTCTTCTTCAGCTTGGTGTTCCAGTAGTTCTTCACATCATTGTCTGTTCTTCCTGGCAATTTGGAAGCAATTACTGACCACCTGCGTCGACAGCAACCATAGTGTTTCTATCATTTTCGCAGGGCTTTTATCAAAGTCTAGTGAAATTAACTAGTGTAAAAAAGTTTCTGATTTTAGAATGAACTTAATTTGTTAAAGCTTGCCTGCTTCCTATGGTAAAGAAAAGAGTGCATATAGTGTCATCCTCCTCCTCAGAGAAACCTCCATGCTTTATGTCTGGCCTCAGGTAATTCAGCCACCTTAGCCTGCAACTCTTGCCGCAGCGCTTAAGCCCTTCAAAATCCAAACAAAAAGAAAAAGATCCCATTAATCATCCAGATTAAACAATCAAGTTCTTCAAGAGAAGACTGAAACTGACAACTTTCTTCACAATCCTGAGAGTCCTGAACTCCACTCAACAATGTTTCTTGCAACTTCTAGTTGAAAGCAGTACATGAAAAGCTATCACAGAGAGAGAGAGAGAGAGAGAGAGAGAGAGAGAGAGAGAGAGAGAGAGAGAGAGACCGGCTTTGTGAGGAAGAGCAATCCAATTGCCGCCGGTCCCGTACTTGTGTATGTAGCTCACGAGGGTGGCATCTTCTTCAGGTGACCAAGGCCCCCTCTTCACGTTAGCCTTGTCGCAGCAAGGAGATCTTACCATGGCCGCCACTTAGTCAAACCAGACAAGCGCTCAGGGACAGCAAAACAGCCAAACAGACACAACTCAAGTTTGTCAGAGAGCTGATAAACGAGCACCCGTAACTTTATGTATAGAAGAATAGAGGTGGATGAGAAAATTGGGACATACACACCTTGACCTTATGACCGCTGAGTCTTTCTTTTCCAATCATATCCTTGTCTTGATGCAAAGCTTGCTTGTAGCTGCAATTTCTTGTGATCTTGAGCGAGAGAGCCCAGTCAATATGGATGCTCGTGAAGAAATGTCATTGCTTGCCTTTTGAGGTCATCTTGTGGAAGTTCTGATCAGCAGTCGTGGAAGACCTAGCTCTTTGCACATTATCCTCTAACCAAAATTAAAAAAATTCGGCGTCTCAGCTTTTAACCGGGTCGTCGTTGTGCAACGGCGGACGTAGAATTGTAAGTTATAAGGGACGAACCGAGAAACTGCACCCGATCGCAACTTAACGCTCATTGCATTTGGTTGGTATGAGACACGAGTACAGTAATGCCGTTCATAGAAACCGGTCAACGAAATTGGTTTATCAAATAGCGTGTCGGCCCACAAGTCAGTGAGCAATACGATGGACAGAATCGATCATAACATCGCGAACTTGTTTGAAGTACGCGATATTTTGCGAGATCTAACGCATGTCACATGTTCCTTGATATATAATTATCTTAACTTATGGAAAGAGCTTAGGTGATAATTAATTGTCGTACAGGATAGTGTCAACGTCAAAGCTTTTGTCCAAACCGGACACTCAAAAGAAAAATTCTTCTCGGTTGTGCTGTGCTGAAGTTCCATTTGTTTATCCAGCTGGCGTTTCCCTCTTCAAGCTACATTCCCACGCTTTCGACTCTAGAATCGGAAAGGAACTCGGATTTAAGCGAGGGATCATGACGACGGGTTGCTACGGTATAAGTTCTCATCCGAGTAGTCGGCTAATTATGGGCGTGCCCCCAGAAATCTCCATATCTGAGTCGAGAATAATCGTCCCTTATTTTCTTTTCTGATAAACGAAAAGGGGCGCGAAAGGGACACCGGCATCGAATTTACGCAACAGACAGATAAGGTTTCCCGAGACCGAGGAGTGGCCCGAGGGTATTTCGAATGCACACGTGTTTGGATTCTAGATGGCGTGATGCACCCAAGATATAGACCAAGTCCATGGGGGGGCTTTGCACTGGCTCCCAAGAAATCAAAAACTTGTCCCCCCTGTTTGACATTTGCGAGAGCTAAGCTTTCGCAGTCAAATCTTTTTATGGTATTGATGGGCATAGAGAGGATGATGCAATGGGGCAAGGAATTAGCCAAATCGGTGTCGTGCTCGAGAGAGAATTTTGATTAGTCTTCGATTTTGCCCCACGTGAAACCCATAAACTCACGATTGCTCGTAAAAAATTTCGTTACTTCTATAGAATATGTCGGATATGTACGGTCTCAAAAGGCGTATAGGACCTACTATCAAGCGACGTTGGACGATGTTGGACGATATTTCAACATCGTAATAATCGCTTTATAAAATTAATTATGATGGTCCTTTTTTCGAATCTCGGCTCTGTTTTTTTTCGGTCGGAGAATCTCGGCTTGAATGACCGCTGTTCGAGCGTCGATCACGATACGTCGCGTGTCATTTTGTAGTTGGCGAGCGTCTAGATTTATAATCATACAAAACATTTTGGGAAAAATTGGTAAAGTGCGAAATGGCCGACCGGAGTTGGACCGCCCTTTTTTTCTAATTTTACTCTTTTATTGTTTTTTCCATATCTAATTAAAAATTTTTCTTTCCTTTTATTAACTAACATAAGATTTCCTCTCTTAATTTTCTTTTAATCCAAACAAAGACAAATTTATCATCTGTTTTCTGTTTTTTTTTTTTTTGTTTTTCAACTTATCTTGTTGAGCATAGGATTGTAATTCTTCTATTATGCAATTTCAAATCAATCCACTCATGTGTCTTTTATTATTTTTTTAATTTTCTAAGTATCTTGCAGCTGGATCCAAAATATGAAAAAATCATTTCAATTTTCCTGAGTGAATTTATTATGTGACAAATCAAATTTAGAACAATAAATGAAGAGTACTTATAGTCATAGTGCTATATTGACATATAGTCTATTAAGAACACATAGAATGAGAGGACTTTTTATTAATAAGTAACGTGCGTTACACTTTTAACTTTCATCACATAAATTTGTAACAAACTCATTCAATGCAAAAAAAAATTAGGGTAAAAGCCATAAAAAATCTTGAACTATACCAACTGTGACACATTTATTTTGACATTTTTTTTGTGACGTTAAAAACAGCAAAGCATGCCCACTATGACACATTTATCCCAAAACTTTTTTTGTGACATCAAAAACCCCGAACTTGTACCTATGTGACACATTTACCCTCCGTCAAAGTTCCGTTAGATGATTTTTTAGCCAAAACAACGTCATTTTATTTCATTTAAGCCACGTGGACGCCATGTCGGCACTATTTGCTTTTATGGCATCTGTGCAGGTTAATTTTTAAAGGTTTTCATTGATAGAATTTTTACGGATAGTAAATATGTCACACGGGTACAAGTTTGGGATTTTTGGTGTCATTAGAAAAATTTTAAGGTAAATGTGTCACGGTGAGCATAGTATAGGATTTTTGGTGGCTTTTGGCCTAGAAATAATGATATTAATTTAATCTTTATACTAAAAATAATTCATAAAAAGATTTTAATTTTCTTCATCGCAAGGCACAAGCCTACTCCAATTACGCTTAGGGGTATGCAAAAGAACCACAAATCGCCCGAATCGAACCGAACCGACCAGTTATGAGCTGTTCCCGGTTCCAGGTGTGGAACCGTCCACTCGGACCAGACCGGTACATACACACATATATGTACGTATTAATTTTTATGTTTTCAAAATCAAAACCCTAATTCCTAATTATCTTGCCTCATCTCAGCCTCAGTTGCCTCCTTGCACTATTCTCTTAACTCTCTCACCTCATCTTGCTCTCGATCAACTCTCAATGAGCTCTCACCTCCGAACCTCTACCGCGGCATCACAGTCACAGCCTCACCTTCGGCCCTCCCTCGCAGTCACGACCTCACCTCCCTCTCTACTTCTCGCTCTCGATCGCCTCCAGCCTTCAGCCTCGTCGCTCGCTCTCAAGTCTCACGCCTCTCTCTCACGGCTCGCTCTCCTAATTGCAACCTTGCTCGCCGCTCACCACGAGTGTCATGACTCTCGCAGCCAATCCTAGCTGTGGTCCTAGCTAACCCTAATTTCTTTCCTTTTTTTTGTGAGAGAATTACCAACAGTCAACACCATGTTAGTCCAATCATAGAAATGGGCCTCCATTTCTGGCCTCCAATTTTGGGCCGACAACAATCGAAAGGCCCAAAGCCCATAAGCTCGATTCAAGCAAGCCCAAGTCAAGCAATTTCTAACACTATCAATACCGACATTGACAAACCTAAAAACAATGATCAAGTAAGGGTCCATTAAAGTTCAACATTCTAACATACCCAACAAGTTAGTAAAATCCCATTGTTTGATACTAGGAAATACTACGAAAGATCAAATCGATATTTATCGACTCGGACTATACAAAACCAATCAAAGAAAAGTTACAAGTGGCTTTGCCGAAAGTCGCAATAGAGAAAAAAAACAAAGAACGAAGAAGTAATTCACGATCTCCTTTATCTGACTCATCATAATTTCTATAGGAATAGAATTTTTCTTGGTACTTGGTACTGTGGGACATCATCGAAAAAACAGATAAATCGTCGAGATGTATATGAAGATTCGATATCTCGAACTCGATGAGTTTTTCCCGATTTAATATAAATCGGGTTCACTTTCTTATGTAAGAAGAGCCAAAGCATTCCATGTAGTGGAATAGCGTGTGTAGGGATGGGAATCGATAAATCAATTGCGTAATATGCATAGACAAAGTTGACATTGATTGCGCAGTATTTTTTTTTAAACTCTATTGACTTATCAAGCAAGGGCAATCGATGGCGACCCTCCTGTGCCTGCTTCTTCCCGTTTCACTATCAAACCCATCCATCAAAGCGTCGATGTGGAGATTTTAGTGGCCAAACACATCAAGGCGTGCCATCACGCCTTTGAATTATTACATATCACATAGGTAGCAATCGGAGGTATGCATCATCCCTAGTGATAATTTATACAACTCGGACCACGCCCCGCCCGAAATTAACAAAAACGACGTAATCCCCACTCGACATTTAGTCTATATCATATTAAGATAAGACCTTAGCCCTCGAGATGATGACGATTGAAAAGTACAAACCTAACAGTCTTCTCCATTCTCTTCAACCACGGGGGCTCGAACTAGTGGTCTGTATTAACCCTAGGAAAAGCACACAGGAGCGCACGAGATGGTGGTGATGATGGTGACAATTGGGGAGGGGATTTGCACTTAATTGGAGCAAGACGTATCATGCACTTGTGTTGACCGGAGCTTCCATGTGCTGGGAAAATGCACTACAAGGCACTCCTTTCCCTGGATTCTGTAGTTTGCTGGTCATTGACAAAAATCAAAGATTTCACAGCATTGGGATGATGATTAGAATGGGCATATAAGAGACAAATATTCTTTGCTTGACATTAAAAGTTGATGATTGTCATCCATAATCGACCGCCTTGATTGACCGTGATCTAGAGGGGAAATGCACTGCAAAGGCAAACCCCCCACCCAAATGGAAATTCCGAATTTGGACACTCGAATTACATCGGATTAATCGACACCGAAGTAATTTGATCGGCAGGTTAAAGGAGTAATCTAGAAGATAAAGGCTGTGTTTGGCCGTTTAGATTTCGAGGTAGGACGGAATTATATAGGATAAGATAAGTGTTTAACTCAAACAGAAGCTGTCCTATACCTCAGATCTCCGACTTTTCCTCTATTCATTTTTGTGTTTCTACTCTCCCGCCAGCTTCCTTATCTCAACAGTAGATGGAGGAGTCAGTGTTGACAGCTCACACTATAAGAGTTTCAACATTTAAATCCGAATGAAGTGACTTTTATTTTTTCTTCAAATATTGCGGCGTAAGCATTGTGATTTTTTTTTTAAAATTTAAGTACACGAAACTTTCTCATATATAAACTTAATATAATAGACCTGATAATGGACATAACGATCCATGGATGCGGCTAGTAGGGATGTACAAAAAATCGAGAATCGCCCGGAACCGGAGCGGTTCCCGGTTCCAGGTGTGGAACCGCTCACCCACCCACCCGAACAACACCTATAATATAATAATATATTTATTTATTTAATTTTTATTTTAAAAAAAGAAAATTCTTAAATTCCTAAACTAAACATAACTTACTCGACGTTCACAGACTCACATTGAGACAAAAAACACATTTTTTCGCTTTTGCCTCACCCTCACGCTCACTCTCGCTCTCACTCTTCTCGGTCGATGCTCACCTCACCGTCTTATAGGGGTGAGCATGGTTTCAAGTTCTACCCTGAAACCTGAGAACCTGACCAATGAGAACCTGTAGGTTACAGGTTTCAAGGTATGCAGGGTAAGTTTCAGGTTCCAAAAATTAGGGAATCTGTTTCGATGGGTAGGTTCTAAGTTCTAGGTAGGTGGAACCTGGAACCTGAAACCTGAAACCTAAATAAGTTTTTTTGTGTTTTTTCTTGGTTTATGTCTTCACGTGATCCTGTGGTGTTTCATGGTGTTAGATGATGAATATATAATCTGAAACCGTTAGTCTGAGCTTTCATTTCATGACTTGTTAATGTTTCATATTTTTTATGTATCTAATACAAGTTGTGGTCAGTGGATCAAATCAGCAAGTGGTGGAACCTAGTTAAATCCTGGAACCAACTTGGAACCTGTGATAAGATAAGTTCCAAATTCCAAAAAATGAGAAATCTATTCTCATAGGTAGGTTCCAAGTGGAATCTATACGGAACATGGAACCACTCACCCCTAGTATCGATTCACGCAATGACTTCTCATTTTAATTATATATTTGAACCATAATGCCAGGAAAACTAGTCTTTTGTATTCTCTTTGGTGAATGACAAATTTGTTCGGTATTATTGCGTTCATTTTCATTGTGTTTAACTGAAAATGAAATAAAAAAAAGAGAACCTGTTAGACCCTGGAACCTACCCTAGAACCTGTGACAGAGTAGGTTCTAAGTTCCAAGTTCCAACCGGTAGGTTTCAGGTTCCAAAAAATAAGGAACCTGTACCCGAGGATAGGTTACAGGTTCTAGGTAGAACCTGTAAGGAACTTGAAACCGCTCACCCCTACCGTCTCCAACTCTCCATCTCCGTCTCCGTCTCTGGCTAGTGGGACCGGTTCCATGGACCCACCCAGAAACGGGACCAGACCAGCGGTCCGGTTCCCGGGTAGATCCATGGAACCAACGGGCGGTTCCCAGTTTCAATTTTTCGGAACCAGTCCTTAATGGGCAATTCCTAGTTCTAGAGTGAGAACCTCCCACCCGAACAATACTCCTCCCTAACGGCTAGTGCCATAGGGCCCGAAGGCACTTCTAGGCAGTCCTGAACAAGGGCCTTTGTTAATAGTCCCGGCTCGGTTCTACAAGGCCCAAACCAAGCGCGACAAACTGATGTTGTACTTATACGTTTGGGTTTCTTGGTGGGCAAGCCTGGGCAACACTTTAGGCCTAATGCGAGAGTCCGGCCCAAGTTCGACCACGAATCACCTCTAATACCCATTTTTCATATATTTTGACGAGACAAAACAAGCAAACCAAAACGAAACCCTCCCTCATCATAAGAGAGTGCTTTCTAGTAGCTTAAGCTTTTAATACTCTAATTTTTCTTTCATCCATAGGTAAGTGATGAATCCGATCTACAGTCGGGCGAACCATAAACACGTAATCTACGTCGGTCTCTGATTGCACCCGTTAGCTCATACTCGCCGGTCACTTCCGAGTTCGAACTCCCATTTCCGATTTTTCTTTTCTTTGAAAAAAAAAAGTATATGTCGAGTCCAAAATGTCAATCTCCGACGTCGCACAATGGTCAAATATCGAGAAATCTTGCAAGATCTATAGAAAGTCGAAAGCACGGAAGCCCCTCCTCCAAACATAATTTCCCCTTTTCTTTCCTTTTCTCCTCCTCCAAAATTCTAGAAGCGTTAGGTTTTCTCAAATCTATAGCTCCAATTTAGCCGTGGGATGGTGATCTCCGGATTCAAGTCAAGGGACGCCCAAAGGAGGAGGAGGAGGAGGAGGAGGAGGAGGAAGTCAATGGTCTCGAAAGCCCGTTCGGACAAAAACGATCTCACCATCAGGACAACGGATCGGTAAAAACCGTCCGCTTCGGCTTTTTTGGCGCTTTGTTTCTTCTCTTCGTTTTTCTTTTGTTTTTTTTTTAAACCCTTAATCCACGGAGATGTTGACAATGGAAACCGTAGCTTGCATCACCAAAAGGATCGGTTCCGTCCATTGACTAGAAGACGAGAGGATTTGGGCCCCGCGTATCCGACGGCCGGAAACGGAAGCAGTGGATGAGGGAAAGGCTGATCCGACGGACGCCGGGGTGGGGGCGGAAGGGAAAAAAGCTCCCCCCGGGAGAGAGTGTTTTACCGGGGCAGTGAATGGGAAGACTTTCCTTTGCGTGTCCGAAGGGGGGGAAAAATAATAATGGGATAGTTGTCGCCGCCTATATGCCTATGCTCCCTGCTTTTTAGCTTTACTACTCTCGATCGTTCTGATGCCTTCTTTCTAATGTCTTCTTTCATTAAATTTTTCTGAAAAATTCAAATTATTATTCTCCGACAAACAAAAAAAGAAAGGAAAAAACCTATTCTTCGTATCAGTAATACACCAACCGATGGGATAATACTTTTCTAATAAACGTACATATTTCGAATTTTTCACGGAAAAGAAAACTTAATTGGAAGAGCGTGTCCTTAAAGATGATCGTTTATGGCCATAATTTAGAACTTCGAAGCCACGATGAAAATTTTGAAATATTTGATTTCATGATATGAATATTTTAGGGTCTTCGTAGAAACCTTGAATTCATTACAGTACATAATGCTTTCACATTAATGCTCCATTTATTTCGTAAAAATAAATAATTCATATTCACATTAATACTTCATTCATTTCGCGAAAAATAAACAATTTAAAGAATATTTCCTTATTTTTATCGCTCACAAAAATAAATAAATCAATAACTAATAAATATATTTAAATATACATTTTTATAAATTATTATTTATTAATTAATTATTTCGAGCAATACAAATAAATAAACGAAATTAGACATAAAAGTAAATATTCCATCACCAGAGCAGAGGGCTGAAAAAGAAATACAAGGTCACTTTAGAATTGTGAATTTACCATTATACAAATTTACGTGTCGATACTACTATACCATGAAAAATTCAGGATGCTATTTTGATTTTGGAAAGAAAAAAATTAAAAACAAGTGCTTCACGAGATTCAGATTAAATATAAAAAAAATAAGAGAAAAAAATCACGCCCCGCAGAACATCCAAGCATATCACTAGTCAGATGATGTTCCCACAGTTCGTCGGATGCTGACCAAAAAAGCTTTTCCTCCATCGAAGGACCCATAGGAACACGACCTGCTTACAAATTACTCGGAACAACCCGAGCGAGCAGGATCGCCAGAAGCAAAATACGCGAGGAGGAAGGGCCAGGAAGAGCGACAGGAGACACAAGAACTAAGGTATGGAAGATGACAAGAACAAAGATCATTTATCATATGGTGCTTCTTCGGATGTTTACACAGACGCAGCCAGGAATCAGTTTTGAATAAAACCTCGGCAGTCCATACATACGACTTCTCGATGATGATTGACAAAACATGCAGAGACGACAGTAGAAGATAAGGTGCAGAGTATCCGACTCCAGAGAACATTTACAATAATCAGGGAGCGCTGCTTATCTTCTTACCTTAATCATACCACTCTCTCGTCTAAACCCCAAATTTTTCACATTCCCAAAAGGAGGATAAAATTGCCCAAATCCAATCTCTGCTGCTGCTGGCCTGACTTGAAAAAATTACCCAATCTTGCTACTATTCTCCCCCCTTCTGATCTTCTTCTCGGAAAACCACCAACCCCACAAATACAAAAAGATCAGGACAGCTTCCATCTGACCTTCCAACCCCCCCAAAAACACCCTTCTTTCTACAATATCCATTGTATCTATTATAAATATACGCTAATTAATTAATAATTTGATACTAGACTTATATATACACCGAATCTTGAATTGCTGCTTCTGCTCTGGAGACCATAAGCCCTCCCTCTCCATCTCTGTCTCTCGCTCTCTCCCTCCCTCCCTCCATGTTCTGTACACTGCAAACAGAAGAACCCCAAAAAAGGAACATCCAGAACCACTCGCTTCCCACTTCCCAGGATCCGAATCAATTCACCAGATCCGACACCCAGTCGACATCCGGTCCGCCGCCGCCGAGGCTGGGCTGTTCTGGCTCGGCCCGGTCTAGAGAGCTCTCCTCCCTCAGCTTCTCAAACATCTTGGCCCTCAAGCCCCTCCCTGACTCCACCCTCTCCATCAGCGGCTCCTCCTCCTCCTCCTCAACCTGGTCCCAGAAATCCAAGTATCCGATCCCCGACCGGGCCGGAACACGGGTCGGGGTCGTCGGCATGCTGCAGAACCCGGGTCGGAGCGGCGACCCGAAAGAACCGGTGGGGGTGACATGAGCATTTGCATTCCAAGTGGAAGGCAGAGACTTAACCTTACCGAGCTGCAGGTTCCTCAGCGAAGCCATCACCATCTCGTTCACGGAGCTCGACCCAAGCGACCGGCTCAGAGACTGGTGAGTCACCGCGGCCGCCATCGGCGACATCGGCGGCGAATCCTCCGGCGAGACCGTGCTCGGAGAGGCCAGGAACGGAAGCTGCCTCGCAGCCCCCCTGGGGCTCTGCTGCGGGGTCACCACCCTAAGCTGCTCCGGCGTGTGCGCGAAGAAGCACACGCGCCGCTGGCACCCGGCGCCGTCCTTGCACGGCTGCGTCCTGTATCGCGCCGGGTGGAGCCAGCACTCGAACACGCCGTGCGCGAACTCGCACGCGTCCCCCTTCCGGCAGCTCCCCTTGCGGAACTCCGGGCACGCGGTGCCGGAGTAGTGGTACTTCCTCGGGTCCCGCCGGCGGGCCTTCTCCCCGGGGTGGGCGTAGGGGCACTCGGTCCAGTCGTGCGACCGCCCCCGCGCGCACCGCCTTACCTTGAACTCGTACATGCGGAAGCTGTCGCACGAGTAGACGTCCATGGGGAAGTCCGCCTCGCGCGAGGACGGTAGGTCCGGGTCGGGCTCCGCGTCGGGGCGGTTCGACGGCAGGTACCGCCGGAGCGCCGCCACGACGTCCTGGAGGTGGCCGGGGCTCGCGGCGGAGGGGGAGGAGTCACAGCGGCCGAAGCCGGCATTGAGCGAGTAAGGGGAGTACGGGGAGTGGGGGACCGCGTCGTCCGCCGGATCGTCGAGGACCGGCCACGGTGGGACGTCGATCGTCGGGTTGGTCGGCCGGTGAGGCTCTCCGAGCATCATCTTCTCCTCCTCTACGGCGGAGCTCCGAGCTGCAGAGAGGGGTTTTTGGAAGCTTATGGGGTGGAAGACGACCGAGGTTCATGGTATTTAAAGCGGCGGGGGAGGGGGCTTAACCCTGGTCGGGTTGGGATTCAACCGTGGTTAGATGAATTACCTCTGGCGGTAGAAACTAGAAAGCCAATGCTGATTTGTCGCTGTTAAAAAAAACACGAAAAAGAATTCGCCGGAGCTTTGCTAACCTGACGGGGACGGAGGGGGGGGGGGGGGGATCTCGCGCGACCGTCTCGCTCGGGGCCTACACGTGGCCTCTTTCCCGCACTGTTCTGCCACGTGGCGGAGAATGTGGGGGCTGTCAGGGGACTGGGGTGGGGGGGAGCTGTCATTCTATAAAAGCTCTGCTGGAGGAAAAAAGGAGAAATTGGTGGGTTTGCCCCTAGTGCAAGTGAAGTGTTGAGGCGGTGGGGGTGTAGCGGGGAGTAAAATATACGCATGAAAAAGATAAAAAAGGAAAATCATTAAATAAAAAAGCGTAGATTAAAATCTAGAATCTAAAGCATTAGGTGCTAATAATGCATAGCCCGTTTGAATTTAATAAGGCGAATCGAATAATGGTAGATAAGAACGAAAAAAAGTAGTAAAAAAAAAAAGCGAGACTACTTCGCTTAATCCTATCTCTTTCGTATCGTCATAAGATTTAGGGCTTTGCTAACATAATACTCTTCGGGTAATGTATTATGAGCCACAAATTCTTGAAGGAACAGGCTCCACGATAATTTTTAATTATTTGTTATTTATTTGTTTTGGCCCAAAAGAGGTCGCTAGTCTCACGGTAGATTCAGGACAGTTGCATAAGCATTCCTCTAAGATTCAACCATTCGGCGGTGTTCTGTTTGTTTCGCGAAAAATGAATGATTTGAAAAATATTCTTCTCTGAAATGATCGCATGTATTGCTTACAAAATGGAACGAAAATTTTTACCGTTAATAAACATATTTTTTATTTATCGATTATTTCAAACAATACGAGCGTTTATTTTTAGAAAAATATTTTCCATGTCGTGCACTTTCCACGAAATAAACGGAGTCTTAATAAGAACTTAGTACCCTTATTAAACGGCTTAAGTCCCTAAAAAAACCCCAACATCAATTCTAGTCGTAATTATGCCCTGAACTTTTTTTGTCTCGAAAAAAACTTCAAGCATATCTAGTACCATTCTAGGATATGAAAATCAGGGATGACTACCGGCAATTTTTTTGACAAAGGGCTATTGAGGACAGATCTGAGACTAAAGTAAAAATTGGTTATATTTCTTTTGGACAAAAAATAAAAATTCAAGGGTAGATTTGGTACTAAACATAAATATGGGTTTTTAAACAAATAGAGACAAAAAAAAAGTTAGAAGCAGAATTAAGACTAAACCTAAAATTGGGGTTATTAAACTTGATATATCTCATCGACGAAAAAAAAAATCGATTTATCTCGCTTTTCGAAAAAAAACTACTAAATTTTTTGTTTTGATTTTGAAATTTTTATTGAGCAGGCCCTCATAATTTCGTACAACAATTTAAGCGCCATGTCAGTGGTTAGTGTAGCTCAACTGTTTTGTACTAAAAATTAAGCTTATAAAAATAAAATATATTTTTTTTCTGCGTATGTTTCGACACTATGGCGACAGATAGACCGGACAAAAGAAGATGGTACTGCATTGTCTCACATCTTTTCATTATTCGAGAGATTAAAAAAGAAAAAAACAGAATTTTCTCCCCCATTATTTAGACACGTGGAAGAGCATAATAAGAGTGCAAGAAATAGTAGAAATCAATTTACTTGTACACATACCCAATCACATGAGTAAGAAATCCATTATCTTAAATAGTAGATATCTACATTCTGCTAAATTTTTCATTGATTAATTTTAAATTAGAGATATACAAAAGTTGTATCCTTTCAAAATACTTGATTATATTCCGACCAAAAATAAAAATAATAAAAATAATACTTGATTATATTTGTGCTTTTTTTCCCGATACCCAATTGACGCTTTCATTATCGTTTTTTGCTTTCAGAAACAGAAAAGAAGAATTGTCTATATAAATATGACCAAGCGGCTTAAAATTTCGTAGGGCATTCGCTTCCATATATAGTGTTATAACACTAATAATCGTAAACAGAATCTAAGTAAACTGCTGAATCTTCCCCGGCGAAAAAGGACATGGGTTTTGTATAAAAATTATATATTTAATTATGTATGGTCACTGCAGATCCCGAAACTTCGCGAAAATATTAGAATATGTAAATATTTATTTTCATTCCCTTGGATCTCAATTTTGGTCTTACTTTTCCCTCAAAAGGATGCACAGTCAAATTGAACAAGGAAAATTGAGGTCACTTTGGAATTCAAAGTAATAAAGCTTAGTCTACAATAATGTCCATTCTCTCTCTATTGGTGACCCCACGAATTGAATTCTCGTGTGCTCTCAATCAATTCCACCCATTGAAACTCCAAGGGCTACGTTCTGGTTGAGCAAACCAAGGGCAGTAACTCCATAGGAAGCAGTTCCTTCTAGAGCGACCTAAAGAAAGAAAGGAAGAAAGAGATGTTTGCTTTGGTACCCCAAAAGCAACAAGTTTAGAATATCAACCCAAGTTTCCTTTTCTTAATTTGAATTATATGGGAAAATAAAAATAAGAACTTTGGGGTCCCGTTTGTCCAAAGGAGAAATCCGACTTTCCAGTGTTTAGATGACGGAAAACTAATCAATATGTGTAAAATATTTTCCATAGACTGAAAATAACAAGTTTAAATTTTGGAAAAACGACTCCCCTTTTTAACAAGAAGGAAACCGGTTATCTTAAACCACAAAACAAATGAAAATTTTACTATTTTCATCGAAAATGATTTTCAGGGAAAAGATTTTCCTCCATCGAAAAGTTTCCAGTGAAACAAATCGGCCCCTGTGTAATGCTGAAAATTGCTTGATAATGGTGGTGTGCGGTGGATGACAATTGTAATTGGACATAGTTCATCTAGAGCCTATTGAACATGGAGGATACTCGTTTTATGTTGCTAGAAATGGAGGTCTCACCTCTCGCATTTGTGTGCCAAACATCGATATAATATGATTAGGAACAGGACGAATTTGTGTATGCACCAAATATGGAATCAATCACTGTTGATATGGAGATAGGAATGGGACGAGTTTGGATTGATTGGTCACATCCCACGGACTTGTCCCGAACCTTGTCGAGTTTTCAAACAGTCTAAAAAATCACTCCCACTTGAGTATACAAAAAATCGAAAAGCTTGCCCAAAACTCGAATAGTTTGTAGTTTCGTTATTTCGAATTAATGAATGTACAAATCAAAACATGAATAATGCAATTATGCGATTTAGTTAGAGCACTATCCAAAAAACCTATTCTTTAGTCAAGATGGGGTTTCGAATGCCCATGTGCTGTATCTTACTCCAATAATATAATTCATCGGGATCAAATCATAAAGTATCCACCGACTAAATCATAAAGCCATCTCAAATCTCATAAGTCATAAGATTATTTGTGTAAGATATTTTGAATCAATCCTACAAACCTACAAGATTTGACGGGGGCGTAAAACCAATTCAACTCGATCTGCCGACATCCCTAATTAAGTCATCGGAGCTCCCGCGAGCCCCACCAATCCATCCAATTTTCTCTAGGCCCCTAGTAATCTATTCCCATGCCCTATGGACTTGGCTTGACCAAGTGTACCAACACATCCTCAAACCAATGTCCAAAATCACAAAAAAATTTCCCCAACCCCTCCTCTCTACTCATGATTTCCAAAGAGACATGGTGATGAGGATAAAAGGGCCAAAAGCAGCCATGTGCAAAGGCATCAAAAGCTCTGCAAGTCTTCAGCCAAAATCCATCCACCAACTCATTACAACAATGTACACAGAACCCCTAACACTTGGAACTTACTCCAAAGTGTCCTTAACAGAGAGAGAGAGAGAGAGAGAGAGAGAGAGAGAGAGAGCTCTTCTTTATAGGCTCTCTTCTTTATAGGCCCTTCAATGCAATTGCCATTGCAGCACGTAACGTACTATGCTGCGATTTCCTCCCATTCCTAAGGAAGTAAACAGCAGAGCCACAAAGACGGCAGAGAAACAGAATTACAATGCTGAAATCTGAAAATGAGGAATGGATACGAGATGTTGATCAATTAAAGCAATCAACGGAGAATTTCTTTAAGAACCTTTATACTTCAGAGGGCTCTCGCAATTTTCAACCAGTGTTAGAAAATTGTCACAACTTGGTTGGAGAAGAAATAAACTGTTGTCTAACAACTGAAGTGACACTAGAGGAAGTAAAGGCAGCAGTTTTCCAGTTGGGATCCACTAAGGCACCAGGGCCGGATGGACTAAATGGGCAATTCTATCAACACTTTTGGGAAGAGGTGCAGCATGATGTATTCAAGGAGGTGCAAAATTTCTTTACGTCCGGAATGTTAAATCCAATTTTAAACAAGACTCATATTGTCCTTATTCCCAAAGTACCTAACCCGGAGACACTGGAACAGTATCGTCCTATAAGTTTGTGCAATTTTATTTATAAAATCATCTCAAAAGTCCTGGCTAACAGACTAAAGCCTTGGCTACCAGATTTGATATGCGAAGAGCAAAGTGCTTTTGTTAGTGGACGACAAATCCAAGACAATGTTCTAATTGTCCAAGAGGTGCTTCATCAACTAAGGGTGAGAAAGAGAAAGAAAGTTCCGGGCGGTCTTGAAACTAGATATGAAAAAAGCGTACGATCGAATAGAGTGGGATTTCTGGAAGCTTGCTTCTTGAAATTTGGATTTTGCACAAAATGGGTAAAGCTGGATAATGCAATGTGTTTCTACGGTGACTTTCACTTTGTTAAATTAAATGGAGAGCCATTGCCCTACTTTCAACCTTCGAGGGGTATCCGACAAGGTGATCCGTTATCCCCCTATCTGTTTATATTGGTTGCCAATGTACTGTCTGTGCTGATGAACAAAGCCGTGGGGGATGAACACATCAAAGGAATTCGTTTCAACAACTGCCCCACTTTATCCCACTTGTTATTTGCAGATGACTCAATATTCTTTCTAGATGGGACAATCACTGAATGCCAAAATATTACTTCAGTTCTGAACCAATACTGTTTTGCTTCAGGCCAAGCAATCAATTTAAACAAGTCGGGAATCTTTTTCAGTAAGGAGTGCCCACAGAATTTAAGAAGAAATATGGTAGAACAACTGAAAGTCTCTGAGATAGACAAAATGGGCAAATATTTAGGCATTCCATCTGATTGGGGGGAATTGAAAAAACAGATGTTTGCTTGGATTACCGCGAGAGTAAACAAGAAGCTTGAAGGTTGGAAGGAAAATCTAATATCGAAAGCGGGCAAGGAAGTCCTCATTAAATCAGTAGTACAAGCACTACCTCAGTATGCGATGTCCATTTTCAAAATTCCAGTCTCCATTTGCCGAGCCATCGAGAAAAAGATAGCTGCGTTTTGGTGGAAAAACAACATAAAGCAAACGGGTTTGCATTGGAAAAGGTGGGAAACCTTGAAGCATAGAAAGGATGCCGGAGGCCTCGGGTTTCGAGATCCGTTGACTTTCAACAAGGCTATGTTGGGAAAACAAGCGTGGCGGATATCACAAGATCCTTCATCTTTGTGGAGTCGTTTTCTAAAAGGAATATATTTCCCAAGGGAGAATTTTTGGTGCGCTAGGAAAGGAAGTAGACCTTCTTGGGGATGGCAAAGCCTTGTTATTGGAAGAGATGCCATACAACCATCGATCAGATGGGTAGTCGGTAATGGGGAAAAGATTAGGGAAAAAATCACCAAAAACCCCAAACTTTCTCACTTGTGACACATTTACCCCGAACTTTTTTTTGTGACACCAAAAACCCCAAACTTTGTTATTTGTGACACATTTACCCTGATATACATTGTCCATGGGCATTTTCGTCTTTTTAGCTTTTTCTTTTTCTTTTTACTTTTTTTTTCTTTCCGGCGAGGGCCCTCGCCGCAGTCGAGCAGGGCGCCCTCGCCGAGATCCGGCGAGGGCCGCCCTCCGCCGGCGTCGAGCGAGGCTCGCCTCGCTACGCCCAGGCGAGGCGAGCCCGCCCCGGCGCGGCAAGGCTCGCCCTCGCACAGGCGAGCGAGGCGAGCACTCGCCTCGCTCGCCCGGGCGGGCGAGCTCGCGGCGTCGCGAGCCTCGCCCTCGCTGGCGGCGAGAGGGTGAGGGAGGGCGAGGCTCGCCGGCGTCACGCGAGCCTCGCCCTAGCTGGGCGAGGAGGGCCGAGGCTCGCCCTCGCTGGGCGAGCGAGGGGCGAGGCTCGCCCGGCAGCCGGCGAGGCTCGCCTCCTCGCCCAAGCCTCGCCGGCCGCGCCCTCCTCTCGCCCAGGCGAGGCGAGGCTCGCCTCGCACTGGCGAGCGAGGGCGAGCCTCGCCGGCAGCCGGTGAGGGCCCCCTCGCCGGATCCGGCGAGGGCCCTCGCCGAGGAAAGAAAAAAAAGTAAAAGAAAAGAAAAAGCTAAAAAAGACGAAAATGCCCATGGACAATGTATATCGGGCAAATGTGTCACAAATAACAAAGTTTGGGGTTTTTGGTGTCACAAAAAAAAGTTCGGGGTAAATGTGTCACAAGTGGGAAAGTTTGGGGTTTTTGGTGGTTTTTTCCCAAAAGATTAATATTAGAGAAGACGGATGGCTTAAACGAGGTTTGATTGGGGGACCCTCGAACATAAACGACCCTAGATTGGTGTCAGATCTAATTATAAAAGAAGAGGAATGCTGGAATGAGCAACCAGTAAAGGAACTTTTTGATCCAGATACCAGCAATGAAATCTTAGCTACTGCCTTGGGGAGCCAGGAAATGGAAGATAGAATGGCGTGGACACCTTCAAAATCAGGATGTTTTACGGTAAAGAGTGCATATAACAGTAGCAGAGAGGAAACAACCAACCAAGCTTCAGAAAAGGCATCTTCCTCTTATCAAATCCCCAAATCATTGTGGATGAAGATATGGCAATCTCACACATACCCCAAAATAAAAAAATTTCTATGGAGCGCTTGCCAAAATGCCCTTGCTACCAAGGATAACCTTTTCAGAAGGAAGATCTTACCACACCCCCTCTGTAGTCTCTGTAATCAATGCCCTGAAACGGTAGAACACGCTCTCCTTCTTTGTCCATGGACGAGGAAAATCTGGAAAAATACAGCTCTGAACATCAATGTCTCCGCTCAAGGTTTGACGCGATTTGAAGTGTGGTTAGTTGACTTTAAACATACCTCGGTAACTTTTGAGCTTCTAACGTTTGTTCTTTGGCAAATTTGGAAAACTCAAAACCACTCTGTTTTTCGAGGGCAAAAGCCAAACCCGGAGGAAGTAATGGTGAAGCAAGCTGTAATGAAACGAAATCATGATCGGTGGCTCCACTGGGAAGAAGAAAACTACAACGACGGCAAGCACGCACTCCACCAATGGCGGCCACCGAACCGGAAGAACTAAAAATTAATATCGATGGAGCCTACTTGCCGGAACAAATGAAGGTGCGGTGGCGGTGTCTGCAGTGATATCTCCGGGAAACTAATTGATGGCTTCGCGAGATCTATTAGGGCGTCTTCAGCGGCTCGGGCGGGCGCAAGCCATGGTGGAAACTCTCATGTATTTTTCCACGCGGCCGAAGTCTCACTTACGGTGGAGTCGGACTATTTGGATCGATAAGCGCACTTACTGGCGGAGCGCAAATCGGCTGGGAAGTACAAGGCCTTATCAAAAAAGCCCATTCGCTCCTCAAGCCTTTCAAGGATTTAAAGTTAGCCCATGTTAATAGAGAGTCCAACAAAGTTGCTGATTGGGTAGTTAAAGCTCAGTGTAAAAATAAATTACCACGAAATTGGCTTTTGAACCCCCCCTCACCCCTCTTAGAGCTTCTTTGTTCTGAAGCAAACGAAGTGTAATGAAAGTCGATTCCTTTTAAAAAAAAAAACAGTAGAGCCAGTGAAATTATTTGGTGCCCCACCACCACCACAAAATTCCTGGCCCTCCTTCTGTCCATTTCCGGTGCATTCCAGAACCGGCGCATTGGAACTATTCTTTTCCTTCTTTTTTTTTTATGACTTTTGGTCTCCTTAAATTTTGGGAGAAGATATTGCAAAGGAAATTCGAAATTCAAGGTGACAAATTGTTAAATTGGATCGGGAATTTCACCAAAAAAAATTGGGACTTTAGAAAGTTTTAGTGTTCCTATCTGATTCTTTCATCTGGCAACAATTGGGTCGGGGCCACAAGCGTAGCAGGATTTCTATTCAGGAAGCGAGAAAAGCACCCGGCATTTTCCAAACGCTTTTGTGTATTTTTCACTCCGAGTTTTTCTCTTGCCCTACTTCCAAAAATAGGAGCTTAAACACAATTATTGGCAAAGAAGAGAGAGAGAATATTTAGAAGCATTAATGATCAATAATGAGTTATCGACGTAACGGTACCATTATGTTATCGATGACAATTGCTAATTTAACTTTTTGTATGTATATAGTAGGGTCAATATTCAAAATTTACATATGAATGGAGGACTATGAAGTGGGAAGTTGAAACGTAAATGCTAAACTACAGTGGATGGTCATAAATCATATTAGACTTGGTAGTTGATGGGAATTGACGGATGATGATATTGGTGCATAAACGATAATGGTCACCCCATATTTACTTTTCGATCGACAATACGACAATCTTTGTCACCAAATTGGGAATTGACCGATTGTTGTACCACTTAACTATTGTTGCATAAGCTCGCGGCCGTGGAACACATGTGAATAGGATCCTTGCTTGAAAGAGTGATTAAAGATTCTGATCCTCAAGTTCGGAGAAATGCAAGCACGATTTCTAATGCTCATAATGCCCTCGCAATTTGACCCCAAAAAAATAGTACCCTAGCAATTAGGTTTAGGTATAAATTTTGACAATACTATTTATAAAATGCCCTATAAATTTTCTTTATATCTTCCTCCTTGAGATAAGATATTAGGTTGCGTTTGGTCTTCTGGACTTCTAATTAGGATATGACTGGATAAGATATTATAAGAAATCCACAGGTTTTGCAATATCATATCAACTATTTGGTGAACGGAGTAATAAAGTTGGATATTTTCATATCCTAGCATATACATTGTTTGGTATGAACAACATATCCGTATAAACGAACCTAAAAAGTGCATAAATGAAGATGGTAAGAATCTCCCATGATTCATTACTAAAAAAAAAACAAATTCACAAACGGAGATAACCTCCATCAATCAATCCATGATTATTGTATGATCTAAATCTTCAATAGCATAAGAGCTCATTGCAAAATTCCAGAGGCACGGGTTCAACTATGATAAGAAATGTAAACTGGTTACAACAACATCGATGAGGCAAATTAGCCGGCGAATGACGAATTTCGTAAGAGAGAGAAAACACAATAATTTACCTTAGCGACTCTAGAAAAATATAGTGCTTGGACTCTTTCGACATTTTCCTTGGAGTCTTGATGTGATCTAAAGAATTACAAAGGAGCTGAGAAGCTTCGATATGAAGTAGAGATATGGAGGAGACGAAGACGATAAAGTTTTTAAAGAAATCTCACTGCCCCTCGTACTTTGAGAATTAGAAAGATCATCTTTAAGTTTGAATTTTTTCATTTAAAATATGGTTCCTTCTACTTCAAATATTTTTTATATTTAATTATCAAAATAATAATTTAATAAGTTTGTTATTCAAGTTGATAATTTTATTACCATGAATATAAGAAATTCTATCCACCATTATCCCATCTATCCCTGAGATAGTTTTACCTTGATTATATCCCCTCTTATTTCCAACCTTGAATCTTTGGCAAGAACCAAACACAGAATGAGATAAATTTTATTATATTTTGTCCTTGCTACCAAACGTGGCCTCAGGTTGTGTTTGGTGGATCGGATAAAATTTTAGATAGGATAACTTTTATCTTATCTGGTGTTTGGAGTGACGCGAATTTCGGATATGACCAGATATAACCCGGATATAGTCCGAATAAAAAAAATCCCACCTAGGAGATGGGATAGACCTGGATATGATATGTGAAATTTGGAAAATAAATATTTTTCACTGTTCCTCCCCCTCTCCCTTCATTTCCACTATTCAAATCTGGCTGGAGTCATGGGGAAGACAAAGCCGACAGTTCTGGCCGGTGACGCCGCTGATCTTATGATCGACGAGGCGAGATCTAGAGCCAGGTTCCATGACCGAGCCACCATCTTATAGTCGCGGCTGCTCGCAGTGGTTGGCCGTCCATGGCCGAGCCGCCTCTTCGCAGGGTCCAATCCCCTGCATTTCTTTAAATCCCATCCCATGCTCTCTCCTCTCTGTTTAACACACCATAGAGACCCAGACTTGACAATCTTGTCCTTAAATTATCAACCCAGTAACTTGACATCACGAGGAAGAGGGGTTGTTTTACTTTCATGGTTTATTTTTAATTTTAATCCTGCAAATCAAATATTTATTTGGATAATATTTATTCGAATTTATATTATTTTCGAACCTCAACAAACATTGGATGGGATATTTAAAATCATGTCCTATCCTTATCCTGTCCGACATTATCTTATCTAGCAAAAATGTCCGGACGACCAAACGCAGCTTTAGAGTTTTTTTCTTCGTAAGATTGCACATATCAATGGACGTCGACACAAATAGCATAAGAGAATTCTTTTCTAAGGGCAATTCATACTCTTTTTTTCAAAATTCTCGAGGATTGATTCCGAATCTATCTGACTCGAAGCCTCCATCTATCCATAAGCGGGAGAATCTCCGTAATAGCATCAGGTTCTAGCCTAGACTTACCCATGATAAAAAAAAAAAGATGAATGCTAATTAAATCGATCTGGCTTGAGCTCACCGGCATCGGCAAGATTGGCCCAAGAAGGCGCTGCTCATAACCTCACCTATCAGGTCCTTTGGGTCAATTAGGGCTAGGCTCGATCTGTGATCACCTCTACCACATCGAATACATAATTGTACTCCATTTATCATACATATCATTGATAGGATGCGATCAATTAATCGAGGAGTTTATCGGTACGCACTCCGAGCCCGCTTTTCATTCGCATCTTGGCACTAACCCACACGATCCACTTGCTTGCTCCGTGTATCATTGTTCTGGACTGTCTCGCTTGGAAACACAAGATGCTTATTCCTTCCATGTAGACCCCGAATGCAAGTTCCTGGTTTCATCCGTTGCATTCGGTACACAAGCAGCAGCAGCAGCAGCAACAGTAGGTCACACGAATGAGAGATATCATTGACACGGCGCGATCAATTAATCGGGTGGTCCGATCGGTACGCATCCCAAGCCCGCTTTTCATTCGGTATATATCCATACCAACCCGCACGATCAACTTGCTTCTTCACGTATCGCTGTGCCGGACCGATCTCCCTCGTAAACGCGAGATGCTCATTCCCTACCGCATAGGACCCCTAACACAAGTGGCCGGTCTCGTCCATCGCATCTAGTACAGCCCCCCACCACAAGCAGCAGCAGCAGCAGCAACCACGATGGGGTCACACGAATCAAGTGAAAGATTTTTTTTTTGGAGGCGGCAATAGTACAAATTTGCCTACTTAGATCGCAGGGAAATTTAATAACTCGGGAGGACCGAAAAAACAGGAAAAGAGCGCAATAAAATCGGTCACGTGAAGCGACCCTCCTTCGAGAAGAGCGCGGGGGGACACGTGTCGCCCCGCGCTCCCCGACAAAACGGAAACGACCCGCCGTACGAGGAAAATCCCGCTTCCTTCCCGCTATTCTTCTTTTTTTTTTTTCGAAATTAATTTAATTGATTTATTTTTTTGCGGAATTTTTTTTTCTCGGGGATGTGATGTTTGTGTTGTACGGCCCACTGGGGGGGGGGGCTTCGCGCTTTGACGTGTCCCCTGGGTTTATCCCTCCAGGCCGTACGCGTGTCCCTTTTGTCGCGTAGCGCTCCCGCGACACGACAACCCGGGGCCGGCGTGACTTTGCCCACCCCCCGCGCGCTGCGCAGGTCGGGGGCGAGGGGCTTACACGTGGCGTGATCCGATCTCCCCCACCTCCTCCTCCTCCTCCCTCTCCGTGCCCTCGAGATCTGGGAAAATAATTAAAAAAAATAATTGCTTTTTCTCTCTCTCTCTCTTTCGTTTTCTTTCCCGAATGGAGGTCGACACCACCATCTTCGGGCACTGTGCACGGATGGAAAAAATGGAAATATTTGAACGGCCAGGAATGGACCGCACATCTCTAAATGTAGTACGAATCCACAAGTCGTTTAGTTTTCTTTCCTTTTTTTTTTTTCGGAAAACGAATGATCGTGACAATATTAATAATTATTTGTAAAATTAAATAAATAAATAAATAATATTTTTTATCGTTCATGAAAATATTTAGTATAAATTATTATCGATAATAAAAATATTTTTTTATTGATTAATTAGTTTAAGGAATAGAGACAGAAAAAAAAAATTATTTCAAGGAATAAGTATATTTGAAGTCTTGAAATTTGTCATCAGAGTGCAATTATTGTAACATCCCCGGATTAACTCGCTGAAGTATTGTTCGCTTTAACCTATCTCGTACCGAGCCTCGCGGTCTTGTCCTTGAACGTGCAGGTGGGCAGGATGTACTCCCGTCAGAGCACACTCAAAGTATTGTCGTTACGCTTCTAATTTCAGTTTTCGCATATATATTTCGGAATCGCCGTTTCCCTGTTTGGTATACAGTTCGATTCATTCTTACCCCCATCACTATCCTAGTAGCCTGCCAAGAGCTATTCCTTATTTAGACCCTCTGACCTAACAACCATTCCTCGCCCTCGTCGGACCGGGTCGTTACAGGACCACCGGCTTCTGTGTGGTTTGTCCCTGAACCACACACCTACTAAAGGTCGTTGTACTCTAATACCATATTGTAACAAAAAAAAAATTATTTCAATGAATAAGTGCACTGGAAGTCCTAAAACTTATGAAAAGTGCAATCAAAAGTCATTGGTGTAATCAAGTCCTTGTGTTAACTCCGTTTAATTTGGCTAATGAAAAATACTGACGTGGCTCTTTTTACATTCTCTCTCCTATGTGGCGTTGACGTGGCTAAAGCATGAAGGACAAAGCCGAAACGACGTCGTTTTGGATTTTTTAAAATTTAATCTAATCTAATTTAATTTAAATCTTACGTATTTTTAATTTAAAATTAATAATATTTTAAATTAAAAATTAGATTTGGTACTAAAACAACATTGTTTTGGCCTTGTCCTTCATGCTTTAGCCACGTCAGCACCAGGTAGGAGAGAGAATATAAAAAAAAGTCATGTCAGTATTTTCCTTTAGCCAAGTTGCACGGAGTTAACGAAAAAATTTGATTGCACTTTTTGAAAGTTTTATGACTCAATTACATTTTTATGATAAGTTTAAGGACTTTTAATGTAAATATCCCTTATTTCATACAAAACGAATGATCATTTTTAGAAAAATGTCTTTCATGTTTTGCATTTTTCGTGAAATGAATAAAGCCTTAATCACGACACATTTAATAACATGCGAATTTATTTCAATGCAAATACGATGTTGCTGATGATGTATGGCACGTGACACGAGGATCAAATGTGCCGTTGTGTTGGAAATTGAAACGATGCAATACGTTCACCAATTTATATTAAAACAAGTTTTGTGCAAAATAACTTATGCTTTCGTAATTCGTACACTTTTAAAGGATACATCGCACCAGCCTAAAAATATTACCGAATGATCGCTTATATCTCTTGGAAAAATGGTACATCTTAAGATACGTTTGTTTTGTGAAAAATGAACGATTTAAAAAATATTTTTCAAAAAATGATTGCTTATATCTTTTAGAAAAATGATAATTGAATTTTCTTTATCGTTTACGAAAATATTTAGACATAAACTGTTGTCGATAAAATGAAATTATTTTTCATTAATTGACTAATTATTTTAAGCGATACAAGCGATTAATTTTAAAAAAATATTTTTAAAATCGTTCATTTTTCGCGAAATAAACACACATTTAGGGTGCGTTTGTTTTGATGAAATTGTTTTCCGGGAAAGTTTTTTCCAGATTTTCATCCGTTTGGTTGTCCGAAAATGATTTGATCAGCCGAAAACACTTTTCGGTCAAGGAAACCATTCATGTATAAATTTAGGAAAGTGAATTCTCTACTTTAAAGAGGTAAAAACACTTTCCGAAAATTGATTATTTTAAATTTGTTCATATTTTATTTTTCTTTTCTTTTCTTTTTCCTTCTTCCTCCTTCCGTCGGTCGCCGGCCTTGGAGGCCGGCCACCGGCATTACCGTAATATGAGCGGCCGGACAATGGGCTCGCCCGAGATCTCGGCGAGGCCAGACCGGTTTGGCGAGTGGTGAGCTTGAGTCTCGCCGGGATCTCGGCGAGCTCTAGCCCGCAGGCCTCGGGCGAGGTCGAGCCTCGCCGGGATCCGGCGAACTCGAGTTCGTCGGGGTCGCGCGAGGCCCTACCTCGCCGTCTCCACCTCGCCTGGACCTCGCCTCCAACTCGCCCGAGGCCGACGAGCTCGAGGCTCGGCGGATCCGGGCGAGCTAGGGCTTAGCCGGGCCGGCGAGCTCGCGGCTCGCGCAGTTCAAGCGAGCTCAAGCTCGGCCGATCTGGCGAGCTCGGGCTTGGCCGAGGTCGGCGGGCTCGCGGTTTGCCCGAGGCCGGCGAGCTCGAGCTCGCCTGGGGCCGTCGCCGGGGTGTCGCCGGCCGGTCACGGCGGAGGAAGGAGGAGAAAGAAAAGGAAATAAAAGAAAAAAGAAAAGGAAAGAGAAGAAAAAAGAAAAAGAAAAAGAAAAGAAAAATTAAAAATTCGAATTTTTTAAAAGAAATTAAAAATAATTAAAAATTCGATTTTTAAAAAATAAAATAATTTAAATAAAAATAATTAAAAATTCGATTTTTTTTTTTTTCGTAAAGTCATGAGATTGAAATTATTTTTCAATAAAATCTAAACGTAAAAAAATGATTTCGATCACATATTACCAAATGATCGTTTTCCTTGAAATTTTTTTGGAAATTTTTTTTTTTTATGATTGAATTTTCAACGAAACAAACACGTTCTTAGTCTTCGTACCTTATCAAATATAATAGTTCAAGCTACAAAAGTGGTTCATTATTGAGTTGGAATTTTGTTTAAGCTAGGGTTTTCTTTTAGGTATGCCTTTCGCATCTTTTGAGATGCTCTTTATCTTATCCCTTATCCTGTCACTTCATAAATTTTATAGATTGAAATGTCTTTTCAAACTAGCATTAAACGTGCATATATACGCCTATTTGTGCCGTGTTAAAAAGGTGGTACAAAAGCACTGTAACTCAAACCCATCGATTTATGTTTAAATGGATCAAGCAAATCTTAAAACGCATTTCGAAACTACAATTAACTCGTGTTGAGAATCATCCATCCTATGTCATGTAATAGATCGTATGTAGCCATAATTACGTGTTACCCACGTGATTAATGACTTTGATTGATCCCGTTTTATGATAACCCAATTCCGAACAAGTATAAACACAAACTTGTCCAAGTGTTTAATCTCTCAAATGCCGTGTATATATATACAAGAGAATTTTTAAAAACCATTTTCATTTATATTCAAGCACATCAGTCACCCTCCTCAAATTTTAAAGGCTATAACTACCATATGCCTTTTGCGATTTCTTTTTAAGTTACATTTGACATCGCTAATAATTTCGATTTTATTTATGAATTTTTCAGTTTTCTTCCAACTCTACCCATGCCAATTGTCCAAATCCATCCACCGTGAAAAATGACCTACTACGAACCCTAACCCAATCCACCCATCACTCGGCCCCTCTACTTGACAATGATGCAAGGTGCCCACCGTGTGTTGCCACGCCCGCCGCCATCGCGTCACCGCTTCTGTTGGATTCACAACCTCGTGGCCGACAGCCAAACCCAATGGTGCTCGTTCCTCCTCCTCCTCTCTCTCTCTCTCCAACACCGACGATAACTCGATGCTAGACACAAAGGAGATCCATTGCGGGGTCAAGCTGGATATGTCCATCTCCGAGTCCGGCCATGGAAGAGAGAAGGGAGAAAGAGAGACACACGTAGAAGAGAAGATAGATACACTCAGAATGGAGAGACACTGGTAGAGGCGAGGGTTTAACCTTTGTCGTGCTCCATGTTCTCTTGTTACTTATTTGCTTGGCACTGAAATAAGTCTGAACAAATAATGAAAAGAAGAAGAACGTCCAATACTCTTCCAATACTAAGTTTAAGTCCACATAACCTTCGAAAAAGACTCATAAATTTGGTTGAAGAAACATTCCCTTAACATGCATTTACATATACCGTGACTTAGAAAAATCTCAAATCCGGGAATAACTGGAACGGCCTAAAGTTCGGCGTGTCACGAGTTTAGAATCATGCACTATACTAACGATCACTTCGGTTTAAAAACACGTTAAAAGCGTTCATTTAAGCGATACCCGCGATCCAAAACCGCCTATTAGTTCTGACTTTCCCATTATTTCTCTCCTTTTAGGTAGTGGGTCAAGAGAAATAAGGGTCCAAGAGGGTCCCTTGTATTCATCACCCATCAGATGGGCGTGCTCTGGATCTCCTGGATAAGTGAACTTAGCCCGCCTTTGGCCGACCAATCTCGACCAAGTCATCGTCTTTTAGGTGAGGCACAGTGCTTCGATTCGATCGCCACACATCACGTTTTGATTTGATTTGACCCAGCAACTGTGGCCTATCCTCCTTGCATGTAGGCGAACACCCCATGTCCAAGTTCGATGAAAGCAACGTGTTCTTGCATTTGTCATCTAGTTTTGCTCTCCCTGTCCTTTAGCCCTTGGGGCGAACTGGGGTTCGATTGATGGGACGTCGATAAGAACACGGCTTGCTTGTTGTCCAGATTGAAAGAGTTTATCTGCTCAGAATGTAGCTGAAGGTTTTGTAGAGGAAGAGAGGACGAACCGTGGTATCTTTTCAGCGAGTTTTTTGGATATTCAGAGCGCGTCATTTTCGTTCTATTATATCAATTATCGCGAAGACTTTCATCGTTTTAACGTGATATAGCTAAAATAATAGCACTAGATATTATAAAGCAATTAATTTAGGTGGGCTTTGTAGTTCGGATGGGATGCTATGAACAGTAAAATAGAGAAAGCGCGTCATTTTCGTTCGTTCAAATCAATTATTGCGAAAAATCTCGTCGGTTTAATGTAATATAGCGAAAATTATAGTACTAAATAGCATAAAGCAATTAATTTAGATGGACTTTAAAGTTCAGATGGGATGCTATGAAAAGTAAAAGAGAAAAAGCAATTCATTTTCGTTCGTCCATATCAATTATTGCAAAAAATTTCGGCGATTTAATGTAATATAGCGAAAATTATAGTACTAAATAGCACAATGCAATTAAAATTAGATTGACTTTGCAGTTCAGATAGGATGCCATGAACAGTAAAAGAGAAAACCACTTCGTTTTAAACATAAATCCAATGGGACCTCCCAAATGGTTTGAAAGCGACTTAGACTTAGTGGAAGATGTTGGCATAAAACTCATAATTCATGGAAGACTTCGTCAAAAAGCTTATTAAAATCCAAATATGGTGGTAGACTCATTTTATTCGTGAAAACGAAAGGAGAACTTATATTTTAATAACATCTCATATAAATCTATTTATTTCCTTTTAGCTACTATTGACTTATAATTTATGGGTCAGCTTTTCACATCGCGAAAGTATCTGGCGCAATATAAAGTTTATCAGAGGTGTCAAAATGGGTAATGGACTCATTTATTGACTCATATTTTTAAAAGTGAGTCATAAATGGGTTGTTTAAACTTTTAAGGCCAGATCAAAACGGGTTTAAAGACTTAAAGTTCAATAAGATCGGGTTTTAAGGGGTTTCTGCATAACCCATTTAAATTAAAGAAGGTTAGCCTTTCACTTTCGGTCTTCTCCGTCCTCCACCTAAGTTCACACTGAGGTAGCCAAAGCCACCGTCGCATCTCGCTTGCCATCATGCCTCGCCCACCGTCGAGTCCGGCCCTCCATCATCCGTGGCCTCCGAATTGTCGAGCCTTGACTGTGCCAAAATCTTCATTGTGTCTTCTATCAATGAAGGCAGAGGGGAGATTGTTGAGATATACGAGTGAGTTGTGTTAAAGAAGTCCCACATCGGAGAATTAGTGTGGTGTGAATCAGTTAATATATTTAGTTGGCCCATAACTCATTGGCTTAAACTCTTTGCGATCTCTTCAGATGAAGATTTTAGATTTCTATTGCGTGCTCCAAATAGTAGCACGTCATTGGAAGACCCAATTTGTCTCAAGCCCCAATTCTAAGCCTAAAAAAACCGGCTTCGAGCTATTGCATTTTGTCGATAGGCCCAAAATTACCGAGAAAATAAATAAATATGGACAAACCAAGTTAAGTTGGGTATATATTGGGTCGAATATGGCCCATATTTGACCCCGATCACCGTAGTCAACTAATACTTAGAAGCGCATCGATTCACGAGAGTGAGGGCATTGCTTGTCATCGAGCAAGATCCATCATCCTTGGCCTCGTAAAAATATCGAAAAATATGGATATGCATAAAAAATTAGAAAGAGTAAATCAAATATAAGAAGAAAAATAAGTAGCTGTACGTATATTGTAAATATGAATTTTAATGAGCTTTAAATAAGTAGATATGGGTTTTCCATAAGTCTGGTTAAATATAGACATGTTTTAGTAATACGGGTTAGGTCGGGTTTATGTCACTGAAATTGTATTACGTAAAAATGGGTCGATTTGGATCGGACTATTTTTTACTCGACCTGGCCAGCCCATTTGACACCTTTAAGATTTATCTATTAGTACAGAACTTCCTCCAGAGCCAACATACCCACCAATTGAAACCAAAATGTCCAACCAATAACCTCAAATTAATCAATAAAGGAAGATCACATGTAGATACGATGCGCAAAAATCTCGTAAACAAGTGATGATAGGCCGTTAGAAATTTCAACCCACCAACATAGATCAATAGGTGAACAGGAATCATATATATCTAAAGAGCATATAAATTTCATGACAAAAGTACACTAGAAGTGCCATAACTTGTGTACGGCGATCACTTTGGTGCCATAACTTTTTTTCGGATCACTTTGGTGCCAACTTTTTTAAAAAACGATCATTTTAGTGCCAATGCTGACGTGGCTCGCCGGAAATCCGATGTGGCGCTGACACGGCTCGCCGGAGAGGTCCAGTCAGCATTAAAAACCAAAAATGACACCGTTTAGCCCGTTGACGTGTACTTTAAAAAAAAAAATTAAATTATATTAGATAAATAAAAATTTTTTTAAAAAAAAGCCTTTAGCAGCGGCGAGGGAGTCCTCACCGCTGCTGCCGCCAACCCACCACCGCCGGGAAGGGCCGGCGGCGGTGGGCGCAGTGGTCGGCGCCCGACGACCCTCGCCGAGCCCAGCGAGGGCCGGATCCGGCAAGGCGAGACTTCGCGGTCGCTCGGGTCGCGACGGCGAAGTCTCGCCTTGCTCGGATCCGGCCGCCATCGCCTTGGCTCGGCGAGGGTCATCGAGCGCGATCGAGGGCCGGCGAGGCGACCTCGCTAGGACCCGTACTCGCGTCCTCACCGGGCTCACGGCCTCTTCCCTAGCGTGGTGGGTTGGCGGCAGCAGCGGCCGCCGCTGCAACCTTTTTTTTTTAATTAATTATTTTAATTATTAGTATTTTTCTAAAAATTAAAAAATTCGAAAAAAAAGCCACATAATTTTCACGTGTACAAGTCAGATCATTTTTTTTTAATATAAATGCTATGTCAGCTTTTTGATCGGAATTTTGGTCGGAGTCACTAAAGTGATCTATTTTCCTCTGACTTTGCACCAAAGTTATTCGAAAAACAGTTATGACACCAAAGTGATCGCTGTACATAAATTGCGGCATTTCTAATGTACTGTTTTTCTAAATTTTATAGACCGGCGATATGGAATGTTTTAACACGCGCCCGATATTTGAAAAAGAGGATAAGAGATGGTGGAGTGATGCATCAATCCACTCCAGAAACAGTGGGGATCGTCAGTCCACTCCAGAAACAGTGGGGGGATCGTTTTTGCATGTTTGAATAATGAAGAAGGGATCCTATCAACTTCACGTGAAAGTGACGTCTTGGAATGGAGGATGGGGCTTGTCAACGTTGGAGAGATATGGGGGATCTTGTGGGACTTCGTAACTTGGAAAGCGACGGGCAATGTCGTGGTTGATGGGTCTTTAGAAAATATAATTACTCCATATTTTCATTTTGTTTTTTACTCTTTTGGTAGTCCTATGTGAGGGAAAAGTAGTCTCGATTTGGTGGAGTTCTAATAGTCGATAGCGAGCCATCCAGGACATGTTGCGGTAAAATCATCGGTATCGACGTTCACGATTTTCTCGTAAAAATATTGGGATGGTTCTTTACATGCGAGATCTCGATATCAGAGCAGGAGGCATTGAAATTCAAATTTTTACGGTCCCGTAATTGCCTCTCTTATTGTAATATTCCATTTTTATCTCCCTTTTTAATTTCGGTCATGTATCTTCGTGAAGTACGTAAAATCATAAATATCATCGGCTCGTGCAAAAATACAAAATGTCGCATGTCTACTTCTATAAAAAATTTTGAGATCACCGTCAATTATTTTAAAAATTTAAATTGATTGATGAATGTATGATTTAATATTTAAATGTTCTAACATTTTCTGAAAACGCATAAACTGAGCTATATCCTAAGACTAAAGCGTGAAAAAATATATAATAAAAGAAGCACATAAGAGGTCATGAAAACTTTTATATTCAGGAGTTCTTGTTTTGATACCATGTAAATTTTTGTAAAATCACCGCAAAATGTTCTAAAAACCCAAACTAATAGACGAAGGCGGGATTTAGTATTTAAGTAATCGAACCTTTCTTAATAATAATAACAATAATCTCTATACGAGTCTTCGATTTCCTAAGCAGTCAAAAAACCAAATTCCCGTCCTTGACATACAATCTTCTCTGTTGTCTGTGCACCGACATGCGATTTCACGCAATTGTCATAGTACACAAGAAAGAGAAACGGGCGATCAAAATGAGGCGATACCGCGTCAAGGTTAAGCACAAGCTTCTTCTTGCTTCTTCTTACTTCTTCTTCTAACCGGTCCCTAAGAGTAGTGATTATGGTCCTCAATCAATTAATGGGAGGCTTTGGACTCATCAATCTTAGAGTTTAGTCCCATCAATATCAAGATAAAAAGCCAAAGCAAGGCATGGACCATCCTTGAATGTGACCTGATAGACCTGCTCCAACCCCACGTCCCACTCAAAAACCCAAATGCATGTTACCTGCCGACAAGTTTCGTAGTTGCCCATGCTTGCTGCAAGGGGGCAAAAATCTTACATTAATTTTGAAGGATACCAACTAAAGTTACACCTACTTTCATTTAATAAAGATGCTCTCAGTTAGCACCTCGACGTACTTGTCAAGCATGCTTAACGAAAGATAATTTGATTTTCAAAACATCGATCAGACCCGACACAAGGGAAAAAAGAACGGTTCATTGACCGTTGCAAAATTCCCCTTATTTAGTTGGCTTAGTCTCGTTTAAGCGCTTAACAAGTGCCGTGGAGACACCAATTAACGAAATCCCGTTCGAATGTTTCCGTGGATTATGAAATGAGATTACTCATTTCGCCGTCTCTTGCGAGCAGAAGATTAAGTCAATTTACCCGATATAATTAAGTCTCGGAAAATGATTTGATGGTGGGGAATACTTTATTGTGAGGGAGATATAATTGTCTCAATATGTCCAATTGAGTTAGATATTCGAGAGGCACGAATCAATGGCCTAAGCTTTAGCGATGGGTTAGAGATCTTGAAGGTTGCTATGTGAAAACGACATCATGAAATCCAAGTTATAAGTTGACATCGAAAGGGGAGTTTGGGAAAATTAAAATAAAACAAAATGAAGGTGACAACTTTTTTTTTTTTGTTCCTCTTTTTCTTTTTTGGCGGATAAATTGACATGAGGTTATTTTGCTGCCGTTGAGTGTCACTTTAAAAAGATGGGTAGCATATTCGAGTAGTATTTTATATGTGGGGCATGCCGGGTTGGGTTTGTTTTCAATCCTAGTGCTCTCAATAATGACCACACAACCATTGTTTCGAAAAATTCGCACGATGTTTGGCTACCTAGGAAAGGACGAGGTAGGATTTTATATATCGAACGTATCACGCGGCCGTGGCATCTTGAGAGATGATCCGGTCATACATGAATTTCTTTAAAATTCACATGCAAAAATGGTGGCGATGCATGTTAGATGACAACACAGTTTAATGGGTAAACCATGTTAGCTTTGTAACCGATATATAAGACGCTTTTTCCGAGCAAGAGTGCACATACATGGGTAACAAAGTTCCATATTGAACAGATATACATCGGTTATATTCGATATAATAACTATAGACCCATTTGAATCTAGATAGGAGCTATCTAGATCTTTTCTATAACATGACGATTTTCACATGTGTGGTTTGCCTCCAATTATGCATTAATTTGATTGCCTCCGACAATCAAGCATACTTCGATTGAACTTCTACATGGTCATTGTGTGTATTTAGCTAATAGTTTTAATTAGGGATGGACAAAAGCACATCAAGCGATCAACTATCGAGGGACTTAATTTGCACCCCGACAGGTTGGAACTACCCGGCTCCTGCTCTTTTATGAGTATATCCATACGCAATTTTAATATGCGTGTGCAGTTTGGACGTAACAGCTAATCACAATCTGCCATGTAGAGAATAGAAGCTAGATAGCTCTTAGCCAAATTAAAGGATAACTGTTTTCCTCGATCGATCAGCCTGTATAATGTATGCATGAACTTCAATTTCTCTTCTCATTCCTCTTATTCTTCCACTGCACCACGCAAAAATCGATTTTTTTTTTTCTCTTCCTATTGCTGACATAGTGAAGAAGGGAACAACTTTCATTAAATTCCAATTAGGGTCATCCTTCCTTTACCTTAACCATGGTTTCGCATTGGGCCCCCAAAGAAGGCCCACATGCCATCAAAGAACTCAGACATGGATAGGCTCATCCACAAGCTTGTTCAAAAAGCATGTGAAGTGGCCCCAAAGACCACTTATCAACCTGATTAAGTATGAACAAATCCATGTGAACCATGATTGGGTTCACAGCATTGGACCTGCTAAAGTTGCCTTCTTTCTAAAGGTAGAATCATTGAGAGAAATTCTTTAAACATTAAAAGCATGCACAAAGCCATTTCCTAGTTAGTCCTCAACTTCTTTTCTAAGCACATTGATAGTTGGCTCTGCCTTTTTACCTAACCAATTGACAATCAGAACAAAACTGTGCTTTTCTTCATATTCCCCATCTATAAATTAATCCGGAGCAAGTACAGATTCGGTCGATAAAATAGTGGGCTGGACCACGGTAAGATTCCTCGGTATTGCCGAAGTTGACGGGCCGGGCCGCACGAATATTCAAATACGAGAATTGTTTTGAAATCTCAGGCGTGTGAATTAAAAAAAAATTGAACCAGATGCCCCAGGTGCTTCTGCCAAAAGCTTTCCGCTTGAACCTTTTGACTCTTTACAAGCTTCCTGTTTTTTTTTTTTTTTTGGTTTTCTTTTAGAGAACAGCATTTTTGGGCCTTTTCTTTAAAGGGATGTGAACTATTCATACGAGCCAACCCAGGTCCAAGACTCTATTATTATCTTCGGCTCCAAGAGCTAGTGAAGATTTGTGCAGTGACTAGTGACTGATTTGGTTTTGTTTAGCGGTTCCTAATTGGGCTGAGTTGGGCCCATCAGGAATCATGGGGTTGGAGGAGTCCCACTCATCGATGTATAATGAGAACTCGGTGGTCAAATTTCATTTGCCAGTGGGCCAATTAGATCGAATTAGAATCGAAATTCTCCGAATCATAAGATGATTGAATGGACAAACGTCCTTTAACCGGCTTCATTTACCGCGGTTAAACATAGAAGTAAAGTCAATCTAATAATCGCAATCGTATCGAGCCGAACCGAACCGTCGGTCGAACCTACAGGCCCATATGCAGGTGGAGCTCTTATTGCTCTTCAATTTCATCCCAAAGCGGTGCAAAATTTGGGGCCCGAATTGGCCTCAAATTCCAAAAAGATGCTTTAAATAGACAAAACGTACATAAAAACAAAAAAACAATTGGGGGACTTTAGAAAAAGCGCACACGTGCCATGCACGCGTGCCGCTTTCCTTCCGTCCCGCCCGCCTGTTCATCTCGGCACGTGTGCGGCTTTTCCGTCCACCTGTTCATCTTCTCCCTCTTTCTTCCTCCTTCGCTCCTGGACCCGCCTTTCAACGTCCCTCTTTTCCTCGACGACGATTCGACCGTATAACCTTCATCGAACCGATCCAAATTTTACGTTTCGTTTTGTAATATTATACAAAGGGGAATTCAACCTCCCAAAATTCAGTCCAATCCACCCCCCCCACCATTTCCTTCCCTCTCCAAGCAACTTCCTGCAAAAGATCATCTGATCTCACCTCACCATCACACCCCCCCCAGAAATTCAAGAAAATTTGCTCGACCGCCATTGTTGCCCAGATGACCCACCAGAGCTCCTTCGCCAATTCAGACACCCTTTGAGGCCCCCTTTCGTTGCTGGAATGGCTCGAACGGCAATCGAAGCCCCGTGCCTCGTGATTCTCCACATTCTTGCCGTTTTCGCCGTGAGGCCGGGTCTCTCCGCTGATTCGGGGGACGGGTTCTCGGGTGTCGTCGCCGCCGACAGCGACGTGCTCGGCTTCCACGGCGACTACACGCCGCCCTCGCCGCCCCCGCCGCCCGACCTGCCGCTCCCGCCCCCGTTGTCGTGCGAGGATCTCGACGGGGTTGGCTCTATCGATTCGACCTGTGAGCTGAATAAGACCTTAGAATTCGGCGATGATGTGTATATCAAAGGTTTAGGGAATTTATATGTACTTCCGGGTGTTCGTCTTAGCTGCCCAATTAGGGGCTGCTTCATAATGGTTAATATAAGTGGCAATTTTAGTCTAGGCCAAAATGGGGTTATTGTTGCTGGTACAGTGCATGTGGTAGCTCATAGTGTTGGTTTGATCGATGGGTCTCTGATAAACGTTTCGGGATTGGCCGGGGAGCCGCCGGCGGAGACGAGCGGCACACCCCAGGGTGTGCAGGGGGCGGGCGGCGGACATGGTGGGAGAGGCGCGAATTGTTTGACCGATAATGAGAAGCTCCCCGATGATGTGTGGGGCGGAGATGCATATTCTTGGCGGTCTTTGGACAAGCCGTATAGCTACGGGAGTAAGGGAGGGACCACCAGTAAGGAAGAGGATTATGGCGGGGAGGGAGGTGGGAGGATTAAGTTCGAGGTGGAGAATGAAATCGAGGTCTCGGGGAGTCTTTTGGCAGATGGAGGTGATGGTGGTGTCAAGGGTGGAGGAGGCAGTGGTGGCAGCATTTATATTCAGGCTCATAGAATGTAATGTCTCTTCCTTTTGAGTAATTTAAGCCACATTTAGATGTTCTTCTTAGCCTCCTGGTATATTGTGATTTCTGAAATTGATTGTAGATAGTGTTCTGTGTATCATGGCATTGTTAAAAGTGAGTGGCATTAGATTTGATGTCCCACGTGTTTTTTCGCTGTTTTCGTTAGCTGATGACTATGTCTATCTTGTCTGGTCTTGAGTGTAAGATTCTTAGTTGCATGCATTGAGGGTTCTTTCCGTCTACAATAGATACTACAGCTGTTTTAAGAAAATATAATGAGCTTGTGGATGGTTAGGTAAGAAGCAAATGAGATTGGTGCTCCTGCCATTGATTCATGGAGTTAGTCTATTTACTACTTAATGTCTCGAACTAGTGGGTTCTCTGGTGATCAGTTGAAATGGACCTTATTGATTCAGAATGACAATAAGTTGACTCTGACTTTAGTTGTGAAACCACTTCTTTGTCTGTGAAGTGCATCGTGTACGCGTTCGTCCAATTATAGAGGGGGCATGCATCGTGAAGCTAGAGAGTATCTTCTTTTGATGGTTGGCTACGTAGAATTTTCTATCATTAAAGTCTTTCTTTATTGAAGGTGCTTGATGTAGGGAAAAACCATAACAAGGGGCTCTGATACCAATTTGACATAGTCGGAGACGTAGAAGATAGCAAAAAGAACAAAAACTGGGCTAAAATAAAGTTGAATTGATGCTGGAACAGAGGAAAGGTATCCTAGGGTTAATGGAAAAACCAATGCTTTTTATTGAATGAAGAAAGCTAATGACAAAGAGACTTAACGACCTATTTATACTGGGATTTCGAACTCTCAAACCGTGATCTAAAATATTAACTTCTAGTCTCAGCAGTTGGGGCTTATTGAAAGTTGCATGACTGGCACGTGACTGTTTAGCAACCTAATAACATCATAAAAGACTTAAGAAAAAGGAAAAGACGCAAAATACTAAAAACTGAATCATTTCCTGCATCACTGCTGAAGGGTAAACGTGCGAGTATATGCTATTTTAGAATATCAGGAATTATACATAGGAATAGGATTTCTTATTAACTTTGAGAATAAGTTTCATAGTTCATTTAACATAACTGGTACACGTCTTGCTTTGATGCAACTTTTGCAAATTCTGATGTTGAAACTAGAACAGCCAAGCATAAAAAGTTATTGCTTCAATGGTGTGCTGCATATGCTCGATTGTTCATAATTTACAATCAAACTTTTTATAAGTCGTTGCATGACTGCTCATTTCAACTAAAATGATGTTGAAGGGCCAGTTGTTTTCATTCATATTACTTCACTTCTTGAAGGGTAAGAGCAGCAACTGCTGTTTATGTTTTAATGGCAACTTGCAAGAACACTTTAAGGGCTTCACAAGAGACTGGCTATGTACTGCTGACTGTGAATTGTTTTGATTAGAAATATGCATGCAGGCATACTGCTCGAGGGTTTTTTGTGTAGCATTGTATTTGCTGCTATGCTTGCATCCAGCCACATCAATCAGATGCTCCATTCATCAACTTAGTCATTTCTGTTTGATGAAGTGTCTTCTGTTATTGTGTCCACGTCAATGAGAATTGTATCAAATTGTGAACTAAAAGAGATCCTTCTAAAAAGCAGGATTGGAAGTGGCACTATTAGTGCCGCAGGTGGCAGCGGTTTTGCTGGAGGTGGGGGCGGAAGAATCTCGATAAATGTTTTCAGTAGACATGATGACACAGGATACTTTGTCCACGGTGAGACCAGACCCTAGTTTTATATTCTAATATACATCTAAAGTTATCCAATTGGAGTACCAAGATTCTCTGTGAGCTTCCCTTGTAGACTTACAATAAGGAATTTCCCTGACAGCATTGTTACAAAATCTCGACCTTTTTTTTTTTTTCAGGGGGAAGAAGTTTTGGTTGTTCTGAAAATTCAGGCGCTTCTGGGACCTACTATGATGCTGTACCTCGGAGTCTTACTGTCAACAATCACAACTTGTCCACTCATACTGACACTCTTCTGCTAGAGTTCCCTAAACAGCCACTTTGGACAAATGTTTATATTCAGAATCATGCTAAGGCTTGCCTTCCTCTGTATTGGGGTCGCGTCCAGGTTGGTGAAAAACTTTCTTGCTCTATTTCTGCTGTGTTATATTCTCTCCAAAATTATAGTGGTTTATTCGGGTTGTGTCCGGGTTGGTGAAAAACTTTCTTGCTCTATTTCTGCTGTGTTACATTCTCTCCAAGATTATAGTGGTTTGTTGAACCTCTTTGCAACTTCTCAAGAAATACAAATTCCTTGTTTATTTGGTAAGTTTCTAGGAGGCCATTAAGTACTTAAACCATCAAAGTGGTTCAGGTCTCAATGCTGTGTTTTGCAGCTATGCTTTTGAGTCGATCGTAGGTGGTAGAAATCATCTGTTGTTTCGACCTTTAAGCATCAGTGGGCTTGTTTGTTTTCCTAATCACTTGGCCGCTGCGCACTTTCTCTGGAAATACTTACCAGTGGATAGGTAATCTAACAGTTATTGAATTTATCTTGAGTTAGTCAAAGAACGAAGCTTCTCAACCTCACTCTCTCTCGTAAGCTTAATAGAAATAGAAAAATAGTGGCAAGAGTAAGGCAAAATTAAATTCAGCATACCAAATGGTACTTCCAAGTTTTGGCCCCTTCTTTATGTGGTTCCTAACTTTATTTTTCTTGTACTTGAATAGTTTCTACATGACATGTTTAATTAGAGCAAGAACTTTGTGGATCAGAAAATATTGGGTTTATCTGTCTTTCGTGATCTCACATGAGCCTAACATAGCAAATTGCTAATTATGGGAAAGAATGTAAGATTTCGAAAACATAAGTCTCTACTGTCCATCTTTTCTTGAGATTTACTTGTGCAACCAGGTATGCTTTAGTGTTCATTTTTCTCCCTTTTCATGGTTGATTATACCAAATACTGGAGTTAAATTCAATATTTTCGGTGTAAAATTTGCCAATTGGGATGAATAATATCCTGAACTTTGCCCTCTATTTAGTTCTTAAGCTCTTAAGTTTTATTTTTTTTCTGTGCTTTGGTTTACTTACGAAACAATATTTTCAAGGAAGAAGTGTTACTTGTTTGCAATCTGTCAGAAAATTTAATACTATTTTATGGTTCCACCTCCCTTCTGTTCTGTATAATGCAGGACCTTTACTTGCTCGCCAATATTATCTTTTACTCGTTAGTGCTTTAGTACACGATTTTGCTACGAGACATGATCTGGCTTTTGGGATTAGTTTGCAATATGCTTACTACCCTGAAAAGAATGCTTACAAGATATTCAAATATTGCCAACATGTTCACTTGGAAGTTCCTTGAGGTGTTTTTTGTCCTTTGACTAGGCTGGCTTGACCAGATGAAGCAGAGGCTTCTGCTATAAGAAAAATTTATGGAGAAAGAGCGGGTATTCATTATCAACAGAAAAAGAGCATAATCACAGAAAATTGTACTTCATGTACATTGGCACGTTTGATATGAGACTGCATGCTTTAACTAGCAATTAAAGCTAATTTAATTGCTTGAAGAAATTGTTCAGTCAGACTTTCCCTTGGAGTTAGCTGAAACAGCGCTCTTGGTTTTAACTTTTAGGTTGCAAGGTGATTCTTGCTATATTGCGTTGTCATTTTTTCTTTGTTAAAAGAGTATGGATGTATAGGTTCAAGGCCAACTTCAGTTGTCATCTGGTGCTATGCTGAGCTTTGGACTGGCACATCTGGGCACATCGGAATTTGAGTTAATGGCAGAAGAGCTTTTAATGAGCGACTCTGTAATGAAGGCAAGTCACTGGCCTTACTGCCTTCTTCCTTTGAATTTATCTCTACAAGTGTTATATATATGACTACAGCTTTATACGGATGCAAATATGCTCTCTCTTCTGTGCATGATTTATAGTCATGTTCGGGATAAAGTACTGCATTTGAACTTTTCAGTATTTATTATTCTTGTCCTAATGTACAGTAGCATCTTAACTATGCACTTGTTGAGACACAAAAAGATGTGTGGTTAATTATCTTTTCTGTTAGACTATGAAAGCTTGTTCTGCTTGTTAGAACTTTATTTAAGTGTTACTCGTTCCATTCCTAGAAGTTGTGTGGGAGTTTGTTGTGAGTAGTATTTTAAAAAATTTCAAATTGTGAGATTTTGTGAGATTATTGTCAACTGTTCTAAAAGTTTAAGCTGTTAGATGAAGGTGTGGTTTGATATTTTATTACTCTAACACTTCCCCTCACGCTTAGTCTGGTCTCTTTGCCTAGCACTAAGCATGAACATATTTAATTGGGGAGGCAATTGGGGTCGGAAAGATTTGAACTCATGACCTCCGGCTCTGATACCATTTGAGATTTTGTGGGACCACTGTCAACTATTCTAAAAGCTTAAACTGTTAGATGAAGGCGTGGTTTAATATTTATTTACTCTCACACAAATCATAATCTAGACTAAAAGTACCAATAGAAGGAAATTGAGAAATCGTGACTAATAAACTTTCTTTTGCTGCTGATCTCGTACTGAGAGGAGCCCAAAAGGCCAATGCTAGGTAGAGATGGATATACCATCTTGATGTCTTTTTGCATCACTTATTAGTTGTGTTGATATAGAGTTCCTGGTATGATTATATATTTATCTAAGCTTATCGGACTACATTAGCGACTCTTATAATGGAATTCATGGATTCTGCACCATACACAGAAATTACATGATAACCCGAGATTCATTGCTTTGGACACTTACTGGGGATTTGTAAGGCTCTTATTCAATGACTATTATAATATGGCGAAGGTTCTCCTTTACAGTAAACAAGAATGGACAGCGTCTTGGCTAGCACAACTTCATTTATTGAAAGAATGTTGTTTAAAAGATGCTTTGAAACATAACTTGAAAAATAATCATGTAAGTGGCACAACATCTAGCCTTGTTACGCTGAATGAATTATAAAACAGGAAGTAAGAAAAATGCATCAAAGTCTTACTCTTTCATCGGTTAGAATAGAACTTCCAGTTTCCATCATTGTCTATATACGTGGAAGGAATATGGCCTAATTTTGCTGTACGGGTACTTGCAACTAGAAGTGCTATTCTTTCAAGCCCAAGATCTTATCCATGACAAAATTGAAGTATTGAATATCCTGAATGGAAGTCATGTTGGCACCATATAATATAACTCTAAATCTTGATCTAAGACAATAAAGGCTCGTCTTTCAAATGTGTAATCCAAGATATAAGAGCATGCTAGCTTCTGGAGAGAAAACCATAACGACAATCAAACCTGAAATGCGGAACCCTTGCTTTTCCTTTCGGCTTTTGGGGTTTGTCAATGTCTGATTAATAAGTTAATGTCTCAATCGCACTTTATTACTTTAGATTTATGGAGCTCTTCGTATGTCGGTCAAAATGCACTTGATGTGGAACTCCAAGATGCTTATTGATGGTGGCCACGATGCAATTTTGGCAACATCCTTGCTTGAGGCTAGCAATCTTGTGGTTCTGAGGGTAGTTTATCTCTTCGTCCTTTCTTATTTGTTCCAGACTTTGGTTGTGGTATGATATAAAATAACACCCTTACTCCTTGTACCAGGAATCATCTGTAATACATTCAAATGCAAATCTAGGAGTTCATGGACAAGGTTCCCTGAATTTATCAGGACCAGGCGATCTCATTGAGGCTCAACGCTTGGTTATATCATTATTCTACTGCATCAGTGTAAGATGAAGACCTCTTTTCTCCCAATCCCCTTATAATGAGTACTATTTTTTGTCAAGTACGAGTCATATCTCTTTTGGATTTATTTTCAACCGTGACATATGTGGACTGAAGTATTATGCTGAAACTCCTGATATTTTCTCGGGTTATCATGTAATTTCTTTGGACTGGCTGAACGACTAAACTTTCTTGATGACTTGCTCAGATAGCCGTCATTACAAAGAGTAGTGATTTTCTTGCAATCATAAGCTTGGCTCCATAAGAACATTTTAGGCTGACTTCATTTCTTGGTTTCGCTTTAGTGGATTATGTATAGCTTTTCTCGTTTCCAAGTTTTGCTAAATGGATCAGTTTGGTGTAGCTGTTGTTGTTTGATTTTAATTTGCTGTCTCTAATTGATTCTATTGGTCCATCAAAAAAGAAATACGACACGCAATGTTGGTGGTCATATTATATAGCATGAAATTACCTACATTAGTCCCCATGTTACTGGATTTTTGCTTAGAATAAATCTCATATGCTTCTTGGGCTTTGTCTTGAACTTATTTTTCTCTCTATTGCATATTCTGTACACATTGGGCTGATTATCTTCTAATTTGTGAAGGTTGGACCAGGGTCTACGTTGCGAGGTCCTTTGGAAACTGCCAGTGATGATGACTTGTAAGTTGGGGTGCTTGCCAATTGCAGATAGTGCATGTTGATGTAATCGCATCTTTATGTTCATATTTGTGTATTACAGGACTCCACGACTTTATTGTGAGCTCCAGGATTGTCCAAGAGAGTTACTACATCCACCCGAAGACTGTAATGTCAATTCTTCATTGTCATTCACTCTTCAGGTGTCTTACTGGCTAGCTGTTTCACCCTGTATAAGTCACATTTGTTTCTTTCACTGTAAAATGATTTGGCCTTAGTGTTTTGACACTGGCTCTGCAGATCTGTCGAGTTGAAGATATAATTGTTGAAGGAAGCATTACAGGTTCTGTGCTTCATTTTCACTGGGTCAGAACAGTACTTGTACACTCCACCGGAACAGTTAGTGTATCTGGGCTTGGTAGGGAGGATACACTATCTCATTTGTACATATCTCATTGTGATTAGGCTTTGCAAATCGTTGTTTTTAAGTACAAGGAGCAACTTATTTTCAACACGGCTAAATTCATCATCCACTGTTTATTATGTTTGCATGAGTTTTACAGATCTTCATTATGCCCTGCAGGATGCACGGGTGGAGTTGGTAGAGGTAAAATTATGGATAATGGGGTTGGTGGTGGCGGTGGGCATGGTGGGAAAGGCGGGGATGGATATCATAATGGGAGTTTTATCTCAGGTGGGGTCACATATGGGAATGCAGAATTGCCTTGTGAGCTTGGTAGTGGTAGTGGGAATGATAGTCTTGCCGGTGCGACTGCTGGGGGTGGTATCATAGGTAAAGTTTCGGAAAAAAACGGCTGCCCTGTTGATTTCACGTTCATTTTCTTTCAGACCTTTGTGATAATGCAGTTTTAGTCATTGCTAGTAGGATATCTTTTGAGGATCAGCTTGCTTAGGATCTTTACGTTAAGTTAGTGATCTCACTTTTGTTCTTTCACACAAATGCTAATCTTGTTTTATTGCTTTGAGTAGTAATGGGTTCGCTGGAGCACTCACTGTCAAGTCTGTCGATTGATGGTTCCATTAGAGCAGATGGGGAGAGTTTTGGAGAGCGTATAAGAGAAACAAATGGTAGGACCATCTCAGATGTAGGACCTGGAGGTGGATCTGGTGGAACTATTCTTCTGTTTATTCATGCGCTGGTCCTTGGTGACTCTTCTATCATCTCTACCGTCGGAGGACATGGGAGTCCCAATGGTGGTGGTGGTGGGGGTGGTGGGAGAGTACACTTTCACTGGTCAGGTATTCCTGTTGGGGACGAATATTATCCTATAGCCAGTGTCAAAGGAAACATCCAAATGGGGTTTGTATCTACTAATTTCTTCATTCGAGTTTGAGTGCATCAATTAGTTTGCTTATTTTCATGCACATGTTCATTGCTTTGATTTAGATAAATTACGCTAGTTGTAGGTTTTGATGCGGTTGAGATTTTTATTATTATACCTTGATGATTTTTGACGGTTCTTTCACTTGGCTGACCAGCCACCATTCATTCTTGCCATGCATTGATTAATGCTTGCCAAATTTCGCTCCAAAGCTTATTTTTGTCTGGGCTGCTATATAGTCTTTATAAATGTTGATAAATGGCTTAAAGAAGGAGAAACGTGCCTTGTAGGAGTTTGTTCGTTTGTCATCATGACAGAACACTCGCTACATTTCTTCAAGTTTTCTTCAGAAAGTTTTAGGTATTGTAACATAATTGAATTTCTTGGCTGCAAGCCTTCAACAACCAAAGCTTATTGCCTACAATAATCATGTGAGCGTAGACTTGCATGGTTTATTTGTACACGAAGACAGAGGATACTCTAATCATATTAGGCTGTCAACACTCAAGAAGGCTGACCTTTGTTGGCTTTGGCGTGCAAGGGCTGGTCCTTGAATTGAGATGCATGGTCTTTGCATTAAAAAGCTTTGGATATGCCATTTTTATCCCGCTTAAAAAGTTGAAATGCAAATTTTGAAGCCTGAACCATTTCCCTATCCTCTAGGGTAAAACAATTTTTAAAATAGCCTCATAGTTTTTTAGCTGCTTTCTAGGTTGTCATCATTCTACCATCTAGAATGAATAAAAAAACACTACATGAAACTTTACTGATGCTACCAAATGAACATTGTGATTTTTTCATGTGGATTGGTTTCATACTTAGGTGTCCTACATCAGTAAAGTATGGTTGTGCTAATGGTCTGAAGTTTTTGGTCTAAATTCTTTTCCTAATGGCAGGGGAGGATTTGGCAGAGGCCGTGGTTATGCTGGTGAAAATGGAACTATTACAGGAAAGGCCTGCCCAAAGGGGCTTTATGGTGTTTTTTGCAAGGTAATCTATCATCAAATCTGTTGATTTTACAAAAATCAAGCATAATAGATTGTTTAGAGTTGGTTTGTCATTAGAGAAAATAATGTATGATCTTGGTTTTCAACACTTTGAAATCGCTTATTGACTTAGCTGTACTCCTGTTAACTCATTAAACTATAAACATTTAAATTTGGTCACTCGACTTCGTAAAGTGTATCCATTAGGTTGCTGCCATTACTTTCTGTCTAGATCCCTCTTTGCCCGTTGTGGGATGTGGCATCTATGTGCTGGTATAAGTGAAAGAAGTAAAAGAAACGCGAATAGCAATTTTAATCATTAACCCATTGCCAGTGGCTAGAAGAGGCTTTTATCTGGTCACCAAAGACCAGGGGATTGAGTTGAAACAAGGAAGAAATCTCAAACAAGAAAACGGTGAACCTGGCAAAAGGGCCTAATCTGGCTCCATTTTGGGTGCTGGCAACAAGAGAGGAGAGAGAAAAAGCCTGGACCCAATCGACTTGATGCTCTATTAATTGCCTTTGCATGTGGGATGAGGACTATTGCAGTCAGTGGTGACAAGTCTTATGCTTGAAGAGCCTTGGACACCTCATTGCGGTAAAGAAATCCTCCTAATAACAAGTGAGACCTAACAATGCTATGATACATTGGAATGTCACCAAATTCGCTACGACAATAGCAGGTAACGACCATCTGGAAAAGAAAACCACATAAAGATAATGGAGGCCAATGGCACGGGGCTGATCAATGGACTTAGTTAGTGACAGATTGAGATAATTGAAAGTTTAGTGGACATGGTAAACCAAGTGATAATTGATCCAATAGTCTGTTAGATAAGTGCAATTCACATGGTCTCAGTAAGTCATACACGTCGTGGATTAGAATCTACGTGCACTAGAATGCGCTTGTTGACGATTACTGAAGTTGCAAAAGCTGTGATGACTTAAAGTATGCTCTTCAATGCCTGTATGCTGCATTTACTACCATCCAGCTCATATGATTCTGCATGAATTTACTATTTTGTATGATCGGCGTAGGCTGATGCAGTTACTATTTTCCTTTATATGTTCCAACTTAACCTCTCAAAATGTGTGGCAGGAATGCCCCGTGGGTACTTACAAGAATGTAAGTGGATCAAATAGAGCCCTTTGTCAGGATTGCCCACTTCACGAGCTTCCCCATCGTGCAATATACATGGCAGTGAGAGGTGTCTGATATTTCATTGTGATTTTGAAATGTACTATTAGGAGCTTTTTAATTTTTTTTATTGATCTTTTCCATCTAGTTATTGAATTTGTGTGGCCTCCATCTTCCTTGACAGGCGGTGTGACAGAAACTCCTTGCCCTTACAAATGTGTTTCGGAAAGATTTCATATGCCAAATTGTTATACTGCACTTGAAGAGCTAATATACACTTTTGGTGGGCCATGGTTATTTAGTCTAATTCTTCTGACTGTCCTCATCCTGTTAGCTCTAGTCCTTAGTGTTGCACGGATGAAGTATGTTGGTGGTGAAGAATCACCGGCCATTGTTCCTCCTAGACGTAGTTCTCGAATAGATCACTCTTTCCCTTTTCTGGAGTCTCTAAATGAGGTACTTCCCTTAATTGCTTTTTTCCATCTTATTGCTTCTGATACCTAAAATTCAGGTAACCAACTTCTCGTATGTATTATGCTAATGATGTAATCTTTTAGGTTATGGAAACAAATAGGATCGAGGAATCTCAAAGCCACGTTCACAGAATGTACTTCATGGGGGCAAATACCTTTAGTGAACCTTGGCATCTACCTCACTCTCCTCCTGAAGAAATTATAGAGATCGTGTAAGTGCACCTCTCCCTAGGACCCTCACTGCTTATATAAAGATACTGTGGGATTCAATGTCTCATATCCACCTCTCTATGCCTGCCTGAGATTGATACGTAAAAATTATTGCTTTGTTAGTTTTCCCATAGCTCTATAGTCCATACTCTTATGATGATTCTTCTCACCTAAATATATGCAGATTCGAGGATGCATTTAACAGATTTGTAGATGAGATTAATAGTTTAGCTGCTTACCAATGGTGGGAGGGATCAGTCTACAGGATTCTCTCTCTTCTTGCCTATCCGCTGTCATGGTCATGGCTCCAGCGTTGTCGCAAAAACAAACTACAGCAACTTCGTGAATTTGTTCGGTCAGAATATGATCATGCTTGCCTACGTTCTTGCCGTTCACGTGCTCTTTACGAGGGGATTAAGGTTTGATATTGGCAAAGCATGTAGATCTATTAGCTTGACGTCAGCTGGTCTTTTAAATATATCTTCTCACTTCAATTTACGGTCTGTTGTGAAGGTTGATGGTATCAGTTCACACATCCTAGTCTTTTTTACTATTTTTTATATTTACTGAACAGTGTAAGCATAGTGCCCTAGAAGTAGTACCTTTCATGGTTTCTAGAATTTTGGTACTTCACACTGACTAGTAAAAGAATTGGAGAGGTGGGTTTTTGTACCTTATGATTGTATTGTGGGTTTGAATCGTATTTAACTTTAATGAGAAGAGTATTCATTGATAGCTACATCCCAATGAACTTGAGAAGAGAATGGCTCATTTTATGTATATCCGTATCTAAACATCATATATTGCAATATAAATATATCGTAGAAATTTATGCTATGATGGTGTCATTTTGCACAAGGACCGTAGCTATGCTAAAATTCAGGCTATCAGTTTCTTTTAGGATTTTGATATAAAAAAAAACTTCTTTTAGGATTGATCTTCATGTCATAATGCAGGTGGCTGCAACATCTGACCTAATGCTTGGCTATTTGGATTTTTTCCTCGGTGGAGATGAAAAGCGAGCTGATCTTCCTCCTTCTCTGAATCAAAGATTTCCAATGTCCTTGATATTCGGAGGAGATGGGAGCTACATGGCTCCTTTCTGCCTTCACAATGATAATATCCTCACTAGCCTCATGAGCCAAGTAAGATTGTTAGTAATTACAATCATTTTTTATGCACGTCATTGCAATATTATTTCTTAAAAGCATCTTATTCTTTATTATTGATCTCAGGCAATACCGCCTACAATATGGTATCGATTAGTGGCGGGTCTGAATGCTCAGTTGCGATTAGTGCGCCGTGGACAACTAAGAGTAACACTTGGTCGTTTTGTTAGCTGGCTTGAAACACATGCAAACCCTACTTTAGTTACATATGACGTGCATCTCAACCTAGCTTCCTTTCAGCCTACTGCTTCAGGATATTGCCAGTTTGGTCTTATAGCATGTGCCGTTGAATATCAAAATTTACCATCATCCATTGAAGGTCAAGATGGTTTGTTGCAACCTGAGCAGCAGCGACCATGGTAACTATATTCGTGCAAGCTACTTTGAGGCCAGAGTTTTGGTAGTGCCGTTAAGCTTAAGTTTCTGGTATATTTGCAGTTTGCCTCGAACTTACAGAGATGATCCAGTGGACCACTCGGTAGTGAAACAACCTCTAATGACATATAGAAGGATGTGTGGTGGTGTTCTACATTCCAAAAGCCTGCGAACTTTCAAAGAGAAGAAGGCTGTGTATTATCCCCTATCTTTTGTCATCTATAATACTAAACCAGTTGGTCATCAGGTAATAAATGCCTCAAATGAGGTCCATCAAGTTTGCCAATAAACCTTTCTCTCTCTGGTATCCAGATGAATTAATAGAATACTGTATTGACCGATTCTCTCGTTAATGCAGGATCTCGTCGGTTTGGTGGTCTCTATGCTGCTGTTAGGAGACTTTAGCTTAGTATTGCTTACTTTGCTGCAGCTCTACTCCATTTCTCTGATGGACTTCCTTTTAGCATTGTCTATACTCCCTCTTGCACTTCTTTATCCTTTCCCGGCTGGAATTAGTGCATTATTTAGTCATGGACCAAGGCGATCAGCCGGCCTGGCGCGTGTATATGCTTTATGGAACATCACGTCCTTGATCAATGTCGTAAGTTCTCTTCATCTTAAGCTTACATTTTATACTGGAGTGCAGAATTAATCGTTTGTGCCTTGCATGTACTAGTATTTCTGATGGTGTCCACTAATGAGATGAAGATTCAAGATTACCGTTTTGCTGCTGTCAGTTAATAAGACAGCATTGTTCTGGGAACTGAATTTTTAGGATATGCCAATGAACTGGAAGACTAGCTTTTTTCCTAGGTTTGTTGTGGGTTCAAGTACCTTCATTATGTTCCTTGCCTTGTTATATTCACACTGCTTCTCGAGTGTACACTTTGCTGAGACGCACATCTGTCACACAGCAGCTAATGTTGGAGATATGTTTCCTACATATTCTTGATCTGATAGTAAAAGGCTTAGCTTTCTTAATTATCACTATCTGATAGAGAAGCAAGGCAAGAATAAGAGTGTGCATCTATTGTCCTTCCTATGCACCTATGCTGCCAACTGTTTACGGCAGTTTAAGTAGCGCATGAGACATGTCAAATGCCATAGATTTTTGTTTTGGCAATAAAGCAGATTCTAACCATCTCTATGACTTTACACCTGAACAGGTAGTTGCTTTCATTTGTGGATTTTTTCATTACAAGAACCACAGTGGAAAAAAGCATTCGAACTCAAACTTTCAGTCCTGGAATTTTAGCGCGTAAGTTTCTGTCTTCGGCTGCCATGGCATGGCAATTGTTGAAGCCCTCTTCTCTTTTGCTGGACACTGCATCAGTCAGCGTAAAAATATTAATGTTCTCGTTTCGATGGCATATAGGGATGAAAGTGAATGGTGGATGCTTCCTTCTGGGCTGGTGCTGTGCAAAATCATACAAGCTCGTCTCATTGATTGGCATGTGGCTAACCAGGAAATCCAAGATCACTCCCTGTACAGCAACGATCCCGAGGTGTTTTGGCATTTCTAATGTGCATACTAATCAGGTACGGATTAGCTGGGCAAGCGGGACTATAATTGTATACAATTTATCTTTTTGTTTCCTTGGGGATCTTCAGATGTTTGTAAAGAGCAGGGTCTTTTTTATTACCTTCTCTTTTAACTTATAAATGGTGGGGTTCATGGGAGAAAGGAGTTCCAAGTCATGCAGCAGCTCTTCAATTACAAAGATTCAATCTGATGTGTACCGTTCATAAATGAAAAGGTCAGAGCTCTCAAAGCTGCTCTTTCTAGAGGCCTTCTCTCTTCTGGGTTCAGCACAGGGTACAAGATGTGATGATGTAGGAGCTTTGAGCTCCTCTAATTCTAGTCATTGCAAGCAAGGATTAGTCATGAGATTTACATGAGTTGTAAAGTAACTGTAATCGTGTCATAAGATTCGCATGAGTTGTAAAGTGAGTGTAATCGTGTAAAGGGACTGTCAATTCTTGGCTCTGGGAAAGCATGTCAGCTTAGTTTTGGTTTTGTACTGATCGCTACGTTGTCACTGCGCTATTTGTTATGTATATAAAGGATCTCATTGTTTATGGAAGCATAGATTTGTTCTTCATTTATTGATACTCTGGTGTCTTGTTGGCTTTCTTCTATTTCTTTTTTCAAATTGCTTCATAGATTCTTCTTTTATCTTATCTGCTTGCAGTATAAGGATGCACGAGTTTTATCCATCAATTGAAATGCATAGCTAGCAAGCTGTGTTGCTAAACAGGAGAACACGTACATCCAATTACAGTCTTGAGTGAGGTCCTTTTTCAGTGCTGAGAATTGAATTGTGACAATGTAGTGATCTAATCACTTTTTTCCAGCATTACCATGGAATGACACTTCCTGCGGTATGTTTTGTCTTAGGACAGTTTGCTCTCCCAGGGTATCTCCGGCACTTGTGGTGCATATTGTAGGGGAGGCATTTAGGCCGACGAGTCCCAGTCATAGTCCCAAGGTTGGACAAACCGGCTCTGATCTGTTGTTTCTCCATTAGCCAAGCATTGGGCAATAGACATTGATCATGTTCGTGCCGATGTTTCTCTGTTGCTCTTATGGACATGTCTGTAGGCAACGAGTTCGGTTTTCCATTATTGCCTACCTCTGGCTTTCTTTGATATAACCTCAACACAAAATAACGAAGTGACTTCCTGCATGGTTAACTTAGATGAATCGGCAGAACATATGAAGTTTTGGAGTTTGTATACTCATTATTTTTTTCGTCACACGAGAAACCATTCACTAGTGAATAACACCGGCTTGCGTGACATCTGTTTTCAAAATTACACTACATGTATCAGCTTGCCAAAGAGAGCCACTTCTGTCTGATTTCTGTTCCTCGTCCTCTTCCATATGTACCAACAAGTGCTATAGATCAGTATCTCGTAGAACTCCTTTTATTTGATCTATGACCCATTTACTCGTGCGTAGTTTCTTGTTCCTCTTCCATACTTTGCACAAGAGTGATGAAGAGGTTAATGACAACGGGTCAGTTTGATTTCTCCCCTACTTGAACGACAGCACGAGGACGGCGAGTTGGAAAAATGATAGGACGGAGTGCTGATCTGTGAATGGTTTCACCAGGCTTTCCAGTTCGACTAGTGTAAACTAATCCAGTTGCATGAGTAAGTGATGATGAACAAGTCAAAACTCAACAACCTCCATTTTGGTTTCGACTTCCTAAACACAAACTGGCTGAGGGGTAAAACTAATTTTTTAAAGGATGATCAGGAATTTCTTCTTCTAAGGAGCTCAGAGAATATTTGTTGGCAATAACAGATTGATACACCAGCAAAATCACGAATTCAGAAAGACAGGTTCAACAAGGGAAGGATTTTCGACCCCATGCACGTCACCAGCTGAGCAAAGAAACATAAAAGATCGTAGCGGTAACAGCAGACTCATTGATTTGGGCAATGACGTCGCGCCCATATTACCTACGTCAGGCTAAAGGTATAACTTGAAATACACTGCGTTTGAGCATAAGATCCAGGTCAATTGCAGCAGATCTCTTTCTTGACCAAATTACTCATATCCTGGTTGGACGGGTTATCTAAGGACTGGGTTGGTGCCTCATCTTCTCTCTTGTCCTCGATAACATCTTTGGCGGTCAGAAAGCTAGGTTGGTTAGTCGACGACAGAAGCCGTGCCCACATTCTATCAGTTATCACAACTTTGTTTTGCTTCTCGGTAATTCGCTGCAGAACAATGAAGAGAACCATCAGTTGACTATAAGAATATCCAGTCTTCTAAGTAACTAGAGTGATTGGGTAGTCATATGATCCGTTAGTTTTCTTTACTTCTTTTGATCAGTAAATGCATATGCAGGATCAAAGCTTATCAGCTTAAACACGAGAGAGCGTGTAGAAGGTGGAAATTTCTTGAAAGCAAACAGGACCATGGTTTGCTATTCTCTGCATAAAGCATACTAGATGGTGGTAAGTAACTCACTGGTAATCATCACAAAATTGAGTCGCCGAAGCAATAAGTTTCCAGAATGTTAAAACAACATTTAACATAGCTATAGAAGGAAGCACGGGCCCATTCAGTAGAAGAAATTTTTTCTTGTCTCGGTCTGGATTCAAGATCAGACGGGTTGAAACTAATTGCATACTATCAGCTAATCATGTTTCTTTATTGCTTTCAAAATCTGTTTGCTGTCACCATTCACTGAAATGAACGACAAAGGTAGGCATCCTTCTTTTATGAAAATGGGATAGAATGAACTTACATAGAAAGGTATGTACGAATGTCTTCCATTGACCAGCCCACTTGTGAAGCCTGTATAACCTGCCATTGCTCCATGGACTGCACTTTGAGCAAGAAGCGTGCAGTATACATTGTCAGAGGCATTGCTGGGGACAGCCCGGATCATGTAAGTAGGGTCTGCCGGACAAAACAGAGAGGAATGTTGAATGAAGTAGTCATTTCCCAGCCTTTCTAAAATAAGAGAGTAATAATATTACTAACCTATAAATTTGAGATTTATGATCATTTTATTCTTCTTGGCGAAATGCTCCTGCCAAAACGGGAAAGTCTTAAGGAGTTTTCAAGATATAGTGTGAAGTCCAGCATCAGAAACAGATGATGCGGAATGAGGAAGTGTCATCTGATTAAACTGTCTCCAAGACTATTTATAGCATTTCTTCAATACTTTCTAGAGAAAATTAAGATTGTTATGAGTGAAGGTCAAACATTATGTATGTTCCTCATCCAACAAAGCAGAGCTTTGACTAGGATTCTAGCAAATAGGACTATTGGTATACGGCCTCTGAAGCTCCATGTCATTGAAGAGAAATTTATAATTGTGTTGTAAAGAGGCAATAAATCATGAGAGCCAAACACAAGTTACAAGATAATGAGTTATATGAACGACTATAAGTTCCGTAATGAACACATGGTAATCCTGCTGGTAGAGAAAACAGACATAGGAGTAGATTGACATGATAATGCAAGAGACAACGCCAATATACTAGACATATACACTTTCGACTATCTCGGGAACATGCTGCATCATTGAAGCAAGATGCTCCACCTAAGTCACATGCATCATCCTATTGAACAATGGTCACTAGGATGTTCGAGCACAGAGAAAGTTTAAGAAAGTTTATCGGGTCACACTTAATAAATATATAAATAAGTCCAGCAGGCGTGATTAGAACTACAATCTACCAGCCAATAACAAAGCAAATACGGAATGAAACTAAATTTGAAAGACCCTTCAATGTTCTGATTGCTAAATCAGAAAAACAATCGCATGCAATTTCGAAAAGGGTGAAAACTCTCGGAAAACAATATGAGCTTCAAACTCATGACTGTAATTTAAGTAGAATAGTCAGTCACCTTGATCTTCTCCGATAGCCAAAGGCCAACATCTCGGAGAAGCTTGTTTCCGGAAGCATCCTTCTTATCTGCGGAATGCATGCTCTCACAAAGAAGCTCCTGCCCTGCACCTTCAGCAATGACAATAACCATGTGCCCATTTTCTTTGAGTCGTCTCTCTATATACTCAAAAAGTCCACCGGGCCCTTCAAGGTAAAAGGGCGATTCGGGAATGAGGCAACAATCAACGTCCCTGCTTGCAAGAGTAGCATACATTGCAATGAACCCTGCAGATTATTTGTATTTTAGCAGAAGAACAACATAAAACATTGAGTATAACTGGTTTGTTTAAGAAGCAAGCATATAAACTCATGGAAATTGCATTAACCTTGTGCTATTTCAAATGTCAATAGCAGCTTCTATTTGTCACCCATTGGACATTTGCAATTAAAAATATGATGGCCAAGAGTTTAAGCTGAATTTCTGGATGTTTATACTTGCAGGTCTATATGCTTTAAAAGGCACAATATTACAAGTAGATTTAAATCTTATCTTTCAAGTTCGTGTTGCTCTTTTTTTCCTTTTCTTTTCTTGATAAAACCTCTAATGCCAGTGAAAGATGTTAATTGAGTAGAAATTTTCATGATCAAGCTGCATCTTTGTATGGGATGATCATGGAAACTAAAGTGAGGGCATGTGGCAAATTACCGCTATAACGACCCATCACTTTCACAAGACCGATGCCATTCTCGCCACTTTCAGCTTCAACATGTGCAGCATTAATAGCGCGTTGAGCTTCTTCAACAGCAGTATCAAAGCCAAAGGACCTGTCTATGACCTATTTAAACAAGGAGGTAGTTCACAAAAAGGCTTTGAGAACCATCAACAGCAATTTCAGAGATTGGGCTGTGCATGAATTACCGGGATGTCATTATCAATGGTTTTTGGGATTCCTGCCACTGCTACCTTAAGACCACGCCTCTTAATTTCCTGAAGCAGTATAGTGGAAAAATTACATGAGAAAATAGAATAGCATGATTTGATTATTGCTAAGAAATCCAACCAATAACAATTTTGTACTAAATGAACTTAAGAAAGAAGCACATAAAGACATGTATGACTTAGCAACATTTATCCAGATGTGGAAATCACACCAATTAGTACTCTATGGTTTCAACTCTACCTCAAAAATGACAGATGCTCCCTTTTGAGTTCCATCTCCACCAATTATGTAAACCTGGAACAAGAGAGCTAAAGTAATTATTTCTGATGCACTGAAGAAGCAGAAAAAGGGTGTAACTGAATCCTAATGCAACTGTTAACCGAGCTTTCAGACTGATCAATATCTTAAAGAGACCTGATTTATTCCACGGTCTTGAATGCTGTCTACAATCTTTGAGGTATCATGGCCACCTCGTGAAGTTCCGAGGATGGTTCCGCCACGTTTATGGATATCATTGACTACTTTTGGAGTAAGAGGGACTGTATTTCGAGAATAAAAGCCCTTGTATCCACCCTGCAAAATATGTTGACCTTAGTATTAATGCAAATTTTTCTTTGGATAAAACTCTGGGCAATGACTTAGAAAAGTTAAACTGAGGAATGTAATGAACAATGCTTTGTCAGTGCAGCATGTGTCGACAAGCTAGGCTAGTTTTCTTATGAAAATAACATGGTTAGGTCAGGTTCAAGAATCGCCTCGAAAGCACGTGCTTCAAGTCAGAAAACATAGTGCTAATTGATTTTGTACCATTGAAGAAAAGAAACATATAACTGGTTTGATTAGCAAAAGAAGAAAATGGAGTGGGGCAGTTCATGCTGTTGCTGCAGAGTCATTCCAGGATATCTGGTAGGAATGGCATCACAAATGTGATTCTCAAGCCTCTGGTAACAAAACGCTCCTATGGGAGGCCAATCCATCGCAAGTGACAACCCCACAGAAAGATTAAAAGGCCAAGCTCTTCGTCTATCAAGCAACACACTTGCACTCAAAATGCCTCCTCAACCCTCTAGCACCTTTTCTAATCTACCCTTAGAGGTAGGATGTGCTGAGAGTCTACGTAATTCATTTATTAGGATGAAGATGGAAAGGCCTTGAAAGAACCTCTCGTCCCATTCTCCTTCTAAAATTTTAAACATGTGAGATTTTAACGACAAAGTTTGGGGCCTCAAACCAAACAATGGAGTGAGTCATCATGATAGTATTTCCATGCTAACTTGACTGAAAGAATGGGTATTGATACAATGCACTCCCTGGTACACTAAGCCTGCAACTTCTCCCTGCTTTTAAAGGGAAAAAGAAGGAAAGAAAATCTCTCTCTCTCTCTCTCTCTCTCTCTCTCTCTCTCTCTCTCTCTCTCTCGATTTTCACATTGAACCTCACTCTGCTTCTACTATGGATAACATTTTAACACTGCTAGAAAGGCAACAAAGAAGAATTGACACGATTACTTACATCTATTCCAAGAACTTTCTTCACACCATACATGTGGTACAATCCACACACAATTTCCCTGATGACGGTGTTGAGCCCTGGACAGAGACCTCCGCATGTGACAATACATGCATGAACCTCATCTGGCTCAAAATAGACCTAAAGTTCGTTCAAGAATAGCTGTCAGCTCCTCAGCAATAGATATCCCAACCTACATACCTATTTTCATGCTCAAGAAACACTGGCATACCTTTTGCCGAGGTCCAGCCCGTCGAAAATGTAAACCTCTCGGACCGGTTTTGTGGGCAATAACCTACAAAATGGAGTCCAACCTGACTAAGTAATAATAACTAAGAGGAGCTTTTGCATCCTGAGCTAATGCATCTATAACCTCTAAACTGTAACAGTCGCTAAAGGGGCATTATATGATTCAATCTTTGAATTAAGCTGACAAGTATACAGCATGCCTAGTCTTTCTGGTGAAGACACCGATAAAAATTCAGCAATTAGAGTTATTGAGTTGTAATACTTCAGTTATTACCAAAACAATGAAACCAAACTCTGTTTCTGAAAAATCAAGGGCATGGCTAATTACACTGAAATTCTTTCACCACCATCGAATGAGTATACGCAAACAAGCAGAGTGAATAAAGAATTTGCAAGCATAAACCGACCTTTTGGGTAACAGTGTCATCATCGTGAACGAAATACTGCCTGGTTCGAGACGTAACAGCGTGTTATTCATGATGAGGAATGGTTTGCTGCATTCACGACTAATAGCAGCAAGTTTCACGTGAATTCACAATGAATAAAAGAAGGGAACTCACTTCACGACGCAATATGCAGGATGGTCTTGCAAGGGATTGCAATGAGTCTGCCAGAATACGTGATAACGAGAATCAACATGAAGGGTAATGTTAAAAAGAAAATGAAACACACACAAAAAAAAAAAAAAAAAAATTCTACCGGGTGTCTATACACACGTGCATGAACATGAACAAATCATGCATAAAGCTAGAGGAGAAGCGCGCGACGTACAGGTAGATCGGGAATGTAATCTGAGAAATGAGGGACGTCTTCGAGCACGTAACCGGCGTCGCCGGTGACGATCTTCTTCGAACTGCTGCCCATCCTGCTCACGTAGGCACCAATTTTGGCCGGTTTTTTTTTAGTCCAGACGGCGAACAACCTCGATATCCGAGAGCAAAAGCTCGGTCGTTCGTTTCTACAGCTCGTCGTATCACTCGCGGCGATCATCGTGGTCGAAGTGGTCGGAGGAGGGCTTTAATGGGTCGATGCGCGATGCGCGAGAGACGGAGTGAATGTAATCCATTCGAATGGAGAGAGAGAAGCGAGGCCGGAGGAGAGAGAAGCAGCGACCGCCATGAAAGTAGGAGACAACTGTTTGAACCCAACATAGCACGTTGAAATTTAAAAAAATCAATTAAATATTAGAAAAAAACATTTACGAGGAGACGCCATGCAAAAGAGAAAGGGATAATCATGCAATGGTCCATCAACTTTGCCTCAATATGTAATGCGATTTCTGAACTTTTTAATTTGTTCAATATCGTCCCTAAAATTTTGGTACAAGTGCAATTTAGTCCCTAAACTTTATAAAAATATTCAATATTATCCTTCAATCAATTCAAGGTCATAGACAACTTTGAACATTTTTATGAATATGTACCAAAAGTTGAGGGATTACATTGAACGGTTTTAAAGTTTAGGGACTACATTGCACATTGGACTAAAGTTTATAGACCACATTGAATAAATTAAAAAATTCGGAGGCCATATTACATACTTGATCAAAATTCAAAAATCATCTGTATCATTTTTCCAAAGAGGAAAGAAGCTCACGAGGACATTGAATTAACTGGACTTGCTCTTGGGTAGGGCACTTATACGTGTAATTGGCTTCTCAATTCTGAAAGATCTACTTGTATTTCATTTATGTTTGATTAAGTTTTCTCAATTTATTCTTGAATTGTCTTTTTTTACTAAAAAAAAGTTAGCCATCGACCGACGGCTACATTTTCTTGTCTTTGACCAACCGCTACAACATTAGAAAAATAGGTACACGTTGGGCCATTGGGCGGCCATCGAAGCGATTCGTCAAGTTGAGCGGGCTTGGGAATCTGGGCCATGCCCGGCCCAATGGGCCTTAGAATCTTCCGATTAGGCCCGGCCCGGACCGGCCCGTGGAATCGATCCGCCGCCTCGACCCGAGGCCCCCGGCCAGCGAACCGGTCCAGGCGGTATCCAGTTAACCAGTAGAAGTGCTTCTCCCCCGCAGCTGGAAGCACAAGACTACACACATTACAGAAGAAGAAGAAGAAGAAGAAGAAGAAGACGAAGACGAAGAAGACGAGGAGGAGGAGGAGGTAGGGGGCGGACGCAGAAGACCGAACATGTATCGAGCAGCAGCTTCGAGGCTTAGGGCTCTGAAGGTCAGTTTCCCTTTCGTCCCTTCGAGAAATGACGAGCCTCTGATCGATCGACGCTGATTTTGCGCCGTTCTTGAATCCCCGATTCGGCTTTTTTGACTGGACGAGCTGTTCGTGATGCACTCGTTGGTACCTCAATGCGGGTGCTTCGAATCCTCCTGTCTTCGCTTTGATTGTAGAACCGCTTCGTTGTTGTTCGTGGGGGATGCTTGGGGGAAGTTCTAGCGATTAAGCGAGAGCGGAAGCTACGATTTGGGGTTGTGAGGTTGGATTGATTTGCTCACCGATTTCGAGGGCTTAGCAAAACCCCTTGTGCGATTGACGGGAACGACGAACGCCGTGTCCGAGAGAGATTGGAATGTTGGGGTGCTCCTGATTTTAGGGAGTGCCCGGTGACTCGAATCGGAGTTTCGATTCGGCCTCGCGTGAAATTCGAAGAGATCGGATAAGAAAATGTGACAATCATGGGGTTTATGGTTGAAATCCTTCTTGAAATTCGCGATTGGTTGGCAATGCATAGACCATTCTATCGGTCTAGCTTCCAAACTCCGAAGGGATATGATTTCGCATCTTGCGCCTCCAAGCTCGTGTTCCTTGATCAGAAGCCTCAGCCACAATCTCGAATGTTTGTGGACCGCAATGTCAGTGCAAACTGCCCGCTTCATCCATGCTTTGCTTCCATCTGGTCTGAGATTACACTCCTGAATGGCTGTCCTCTACCTGCCTTGCAACTCCAAGCATATTGCTTCTACCGTACCATGACCATGTATACATAAAGATTAAAGACCCATTGAACCCGAGTTTCTGTGCCTTGCAGTTCTTCATTGCGGCATTTCCAATGAAATCTGGTTTCTTGCCGCGCAACAATTGGCTTTGGAAATGGCGTTTAGTAATTTCAGTGGAAGCCCGATGTTTCTTTGGTATGGTGAAGATGTGGAGACGAAATTTAGTTGATAAGTCCCCCCATAGCTGATTCCACTCAAAAGCTTAAGTTATGGAGTTACTGACAACTATTTTACATTCTCCCTTTTAATTTTGGACGATATGCATAGCTTGCTGAGTCAATGATCGATAGCTGGTCCGAGGGGATGATCAACCATGCGGGGACTGAGAAGAGTCCAACTCAGAGTCCCAATAGAGAGTAGCAGCCCTTGTCATGTTCTCGTTCACTGTCACGCAGATACCATCTTTCTTGGTAGATGGAATGTGGTCAAAGAAGACTAAACACCTTCTAATTTGCATTTTCTTGTAGTGTTCCCTTTGAATTTGCTTAGCTGGTAGACCTTGCTTCATTATATACGTTCTGATAAGCTATAGGCCTGTCTAGAGTCTGGCCATGAAAAAATATTTTGTAATTTGCTGTATCTTTTTTGTAGGGCCATGCTTGCAACAAGCAGTTGGTGAGATCTGCCAGTGCCAGCACTGTTGCGACAAAATCCTCATCTTCAGGGGGCATCTTGAGCTGGCTGACTGGTGGGAGCTCCAGTACTTCGGCTCCCCTTGAATATCCACTTTCAGGTGTTGACCTTCCACCACCATTGCCAGATCATGTTGAACCGGGTAAAACCAAGATTTCAACTCTCCCAAATGGCGTCAAAATAGCCTCTGAAACATCCACAGTAAGTAGGCTTTCTTCATTCTCGTTGTGCAGCTTTGTGTTTGCAATTTCTCCATTCGAAGGGCACGACCTTGTTCAAACTTATTTGACAAAGTTGTGTTTGCTTGTTTCGGTTACCAGAATCCTGCTGCTTCAATAGGTTTATATGTTGATTGTGGCTCAATTTACGAGACCCCAATCTCTTCTGGAGTCACACATCTCTTAGAACGAATGGCCTTTAAGACCACAAAGAACCGTAGCCATTTACGCGTCATCCGGGAAGTGGAGGCAATTGGTGGCAATGTGCAAGCTTCAGCTTCTAGAGAGCAGATGGGATATACCTATGATGCCCTGAAGACTTATGTTCCTGAAATGGTTGAATTGCTTATTGATTCTGTGAGGAACCCTGCATTCCTTGATTGGGAGGTCAATGAACAGGTGTGTTTTATTACATCTTTGGTTTAACTGCTGCTATATTTTCCTTTAAATTCGGTAGGTTGTTAAATGATATAATGCTTTTCTTCTTATATCGATCATTTCCAGCTTCAAAAGATCAAGGCAGAGATAGCTGAAATCTCAAATAATCCACATGGCTTGGTTATAGAAGCACTTCATTCCGCTGGTTATTCCGGTGCATTGGCCAATCCTCTTTTAGCCCCAGAGTCTGCCATAAACAGATTGAACAGTGCAATTTTAGAGGAATTTGTTGCCGTAAGTCCTTGGGAATTCAGTCTGTAATTCATACTATGTGGCTCAAGAACTGAAGTTTTTCGTTTTTGGTTAACTGCTTCTTCATGCGGATTTTGCTGTTAAAAGTGATATGCATACAAAACTTCCAGGAACATTATACTGCTCCTAGAATGGTGCTTGCGGCTTCAGGGGTAGAACATGAGGAACTATTGTCAATTGCCGAACCACTATTATCTGATTTGCCAGGTGTACCCCGTCTCGAGGAGCCGAAATCTGTGTATACAGGAGGTGATTATCGTTGTCAAGGTGAATCAGGGGTGCGTATGATTATCTTTCTCCCACGATTTTCTTGTAGCTCTGCTGTACTTTTCGCTTTATATTTTTGAAACTATGATTTATTTTTCTTTTTATGTTAGAGAACCCACTTTGCTGTTGCATTTGAACTACCTGGCGGATGGCATAAGGAGAAGGAAGCAATGACTTTGACTGTTCTTCAGGTCTTAATACTGGTTTTTGTAATTGCTGTATGGGATTTGGTTTGGTTTATCTTTCTAATGTCTCCAGAGAAAGTGTGGTGGGCTTTTACTATTAGTATAGGAACAGAAATGAAGAAATAACAGAAAATCCTTTTATATGGGTTTTTGACAATTTTTGTCCATTTTGTGTTTTTGTAGATGCTTTTGGGGGGTGGTGGATCCTTCTCTGCGGGTGGTCCTGGGAAGGGAATGTATTCGCGGTTATGTGAGTCATCATTACTTTCTTGTCTTTTTCTTTATATGTTATAAGAAATGGAGCCTTAGCGCAACGGTAAAGTTGTCGCTATGTGTGACCTAGAGGTCACAAGTTCGAGTTGCGGAAGCAGCCTCTTGCAAAAATTGCAAGGTAAAGCTGTGTATATCAGACCCAAAGTGGTCCAACCCTTCCCTGGACCCTGCTCATCACGGGATCTTTTGTGCATCGGGCTGCCATTATCCTGTATTATTCTGTATATGTTACAACAGCACTTGGTCCATTTAACTTGGTTTGGAATCTGGTGCATATCCTTCTATGTTCGTCTCATTGAATTTATTAGTTACTACATTTTTCTTCCATCTGTTTTATTGTGCATTCGATTTTTGGGTTGTTAATCATATTTACATGATGTATATTGAGCAGATCTTCGTGTTTTAAACGAGTATCCCCAAGTTCAGTCCTTTTCAGCTTTCAGCAACATCTACAATAACAGTGGCATTTTTGGCATTCAAGCAACTACCGTAAGCCCCTTCTTGGAATTTTTTTCATTCTGTGATAGTGTGGATATTCTTTTCCCTCACTGTGCATGCGACTATCTTCTCCTGCAAGGGGTGCTCTCTTATGTAATGAAGCAAAGAGGCCCCTCACGTGGAGAAACTCATTATATGTTCTGTAAGAACTTGAGAAAGAGTGAGCAGAGAAAAAAGGACTGGATAGCTGCATAAGTTAGAGACTCTGTGTTTTGCAAAATGGTCTTGAGAGGTGGAGGTACATTCCTTTTATAGGACTGAAGGTTTTGTGTACTTGATGAAGGTGAACATATATTGAACTCGCATTTTAGGAGTATTAGCAGCTATTGATATGACTGTCATGTATATAATGGTGGCTGTGGATGGCCAAAAAAAGGTACAATATGTACGATACTAGTTGGCTATGGATATGATGGTGTGGATTACATAAAGTGAGCTACAACAATGGTTAGAAGGTATACCATTACTAGGGATAGGAGACATGTCATAAAGTGACCGTGCCATATTCCTCTTGAGATGGACTTGGAAGAGGGTGACATGTCAAGTTGTCGCTTAAGGTCTGTTTTCGTTGGACTATCCTGGTTGTATACTACATCTTCGGTGTTAATATGTGATATTTAATTCTTCTTTGAAATTGCTTCTTGTTAGAAAGTCCAACCCAAAAGCTTAAGCTATTAGGTGGAGGGAGACCACATGAATATAAAGAGCATTCGGGACCTGTTATCAATCGATGTGGGATAATACTTCAACACCCACACTCACGTGCAAGCCGGATTACAAGCAGCACGTGAAATTTTGACTACGCACATTCGCAAAAGGGATAGCATTGGCTCTGATACCATGTGAGAAAGTCAAACCCAAAAGCTTAAGCTATTAGGTGGAGAGAGACCATATAAATATAAAGAGCATTTAGGACCCGTTGTGAATCGATGTGGGATAATATTTCAACATTTCTTTTTCTTTGTTTTTTGAGTAGATAGGCACTTCCAGCATTGATGATTTAGCTTAGGTGTCGTCAAACTCTACATGAAATCTTGAGAAATTCCAGAGAAAATAGCATATTGAACAAGAAAGGTCCTTCACAAGATGGATGACTTAGCAGGAAGTCTCGTGCAACCATGGATGTCATATTTAGGAAGTGTTCTGACTAGCCTATTTTGGAAGTACTAAAACAATAGCTAGAGTTGCTTTCCCTCATGCAATTATAATTTTTCAAAAATATGATCATAATATCATTCTAGAACCTAATCCTGAAAATGAACTGTTCAATAAGGAATATTTTCATCATTGCTTTGAATAAAATTTTAGGTTGTACTTTGCCATCACTTTCTCCTTGTCATCACATTCTCCCACACTGCATGGTCACCTGCTTCTTCCTTTGATATTCATCGACCTACTTCAAGACTATTTTGTGAATAGAATAAGTTGATGCTATCCATAAATTTTCCTTATCTTTTAGTTCTTTTTAGGTCCTTTTTAGGGTGCGAATGATAATCATTCTGTTTCTGTCTAGAACTAGTTTTCTGGTCCCAGAAACAGGTTTGGAACAAAAACCCGTTTGGTAACGCAATTCCATTTTTCTATTTCTGGAACAACTTTCCGTTCCAGAACTAGTTCCGGACCAAAAATCAGAACAAAAAAAAAGTAGGTTTTCTGTTTCTGGACGAGAAATGAAAACCATTTCTAAAAGAACCTGTCTTCTCTCTTCAAAACACATCTCTTCCTAAATTTGGCCCCGGTCTAACCTAGTCGGACCGATTCGAACTGGCTCGGTCCGGTTCATTCTCGGCGGGAAAATAAAAAAAAATTCTAAAAAAATCATAAAAATTAGAAAATTCAGAAAAAAATAAAATATAAAATCCAGAAAATTCATAAAAAAATTTAGAAAATCCGGAAAATTTCTAAAAATCACAAATTTTTTTTCAGAAAATCCATAAAAATTGAAAATTTCCAGAAAAATTCATAAAAATTGTAGAAAATAAAAAAAGTCAGCTTTCGGGAAAATAGGAAATTTGGTGAATTTAAAAAAAAAAAAATCAAAAATCAAAAATTTCAAAACTTCACAGGATGGCGTAGAATACCTGTGGCCACCCACTTTAAGTGAAATTTAAATTTTTTGAGGTGTCCAAATGGTATTTTTGAAGACTCCTTAGTTTCTAAAAAAATGGATTTTTGTTCCGGAAAATAGAAATTTGTGTTGTTATCAAACGGGTTTTTGTTCCAGGAAATAGAAATTTTATGCTGTTATCAAACGGGTTTCTGTTCCAGAAATAGAAATTTTTGGTCGTTATCAAACGGGTTTCTTTTCTCAGAAACTCGTCCCGTGAACAGAAATAGAAAAATATATTTCTGTTCCAGGAATTGTTTCTGGAACAGAATGGTTATTATTCGCGCCCTTATTGGCTAGAATATGCTAGTAATAGGATGTTACAATATACAGGGAAAGTGATCTTTTCCCTGTTTTTGCTTCTTTTTATGAAAAACATGCCTTGGCAATCTCATGCAAGTGGTTCCTGGTAGTGGTGAGCATAATATAGGTCAACCTGTTGAAATATACCAAACTGAACCATTTTAGCGGTTTGTAATGGTTTCCAAAAGTTGAAAACCAAACCATTGAAAAACTGTATTTTGCATATATGATATAGATCATAGTTGTCAATGCTTGTTGTCATTTTTTTATTAATGTTTAAGGTAACATCCTGAAGAATATCGTATTTTGTGTTCAATTGGACTTTTGTTGGTCAATTTGGATCAAGATGCTTGGATTGATACATATTTCTCTGATGGTGATATTGGAAAAATTTTAGTGAAATGCAAATGTCTTTTGGTCACGGTTTGGTTCGGTTGGCTTCCAATGAGTAAAACGGTTTGGCTTGAGTTTTTATCGAACCATATATTTATGGTTTCGTTTGGTTTAGCCTTCAAATCACACCAAACCGCACCATGCTCAGCTCTCGCTCCTTGGCTTGATTGTGCCATTTATCTTAAGAATTTGCAGCTCCTTTTTGACTTGCATTTTTTATGTGTTGTGGTCCTTTTTCCTTATTTACTAATTATGTACTTAAGGAACTTAACTTTCTGGCTTTCAGGGTTCTGATTTTGCAGCCCAAGCCATTGATATTGCGGCGAGGGAGCTTATAGCAGTGGCAACACCAGGAGAAGGTTGAGTGCTGGGCCTTTATGTTGATAGTGCTTTTTCTATAGTGTTTGTTCTGAAAACTACTGAGTACTTTATTTTGCTTACAGTTGATCAGGTGCAGCTGGATCGTGCCAAACAGTCAACGAGGGCAGCCATTTTGATGAACTTAGAGTCCAGAGTATGTGAACATTGCCTCTTACTTATTTCCTCAGCATTATGAACTTAGTTGTTGACTGAAGTTGATGATGTATATCCATCTCAAGGATCAGTTTTTGCATTGTTTATTAACTATCTTATTTTCCTTTAGATGGTTGCGTCAGAAGATATAGCCAGACAAATTTTGACGTATGGTGAGAGGTAAGACCTATGTACAGACTATGCTTCTATTTCCTGATGAGTTATCTTTACATCTTTGCATAAGAAACTCTGAAATTTGTTTGTTGCATTACAAATCTAATTTATTCAGTTATATGTTTTCTAGTGTTTCTCGTGGAACAGAGTTTCAGGTCTTTTGCTGATGGGGTAGCAGGACAAATATCCTTAGAAAAAAGTTTCTAGTTGTAGGATAAGTGTTGGAGGCTAGGTGAATTTGTAGTCTACGTGCCAGTTCTAGGTGAATTGTTTGTGATTTTTGGGACCATGGGATTCAGTTGCCTTCAAGGAATCAGATGGAATTTCCTAGATGATGGTTATGGGTTTTACTTTTTTGACTCATAAGCATCCTGGAAATATGCTTCTCTTATCTAGACTGAGAAAAGAATTACACCTTGGAGCTAACTGCCCTTTCAAGGTTTGGAGAAAGCTATGTGCATGTTGCAGAAACTTGCCTGTCCCTGTAGATTTCTGGATCTTTTGGGTTGGATCTAGGAACTTGTTCTGGAGATTTTAAGACTGGCATAATGATCCCACATGCTGCTGGACTAAGATTTTCTTTGGTGTCTGCACTTGGGAATTTGCTGGGATCTTTGTTAACTTTCTATTCTATGATTCTTCTGACTTTTCAGTCCATGGCAACTGGCAAGCTCTTCTGACATGTTATTAGTTTATGATGATTTGCTGGTTAGATTGTTCCAAAATGCAGTCTTCACTGCAGTAATCATTCTTTGATTCTCGGTGTGTACCTCATGTTGCTTTTACTTGCATATTGCATATCCTGTGTATTGACTATATGGTCATCTTGTTTCTGAGAATTTCTCGGTCATCTGAAGGAGGTTTCCTTTGTTCATTCCAGGAAACCTGTAGAGCATTTCCTAAAGGCTGTTGATGAAGTAACACCAAAGGATATTGCTTCCACTGCCCAAAAACTCTTAAAATCCCCCTTAACAATGGCATCATATGGGGACGGTAATTTCCATGGTTGCAATTTTCTTTTCTGGATTCTCAGCTTATGCGCCTTAGTCTATCCTAACATCGGAATCCCCCTTTGCTTTTGCAGTTATTTATCTTCCAACTTACGATTCGATCAGCAGCAAGTTCCATGCGAAATGAGGATCGACTGTGCGGGCTCGTGACGTGATCTTGTCGTTATAGTTTATCCTTCTTTAACAGTGCATATCTTCGAGCTCTCTTTGCCACATTTCTGGTGAAAAATAAGGGAGGACTCTGATTCTTTGTTGAACAATAATCAGTGAAACAGGGAAGCAGCAGTTCATGCGGGAGATTTTTGTTGGAGGCCTAGATTGCCTTATGCTGTCAAGTCTTCTGGTTTACTTATTATTTTTCTTAATGCTCATCTGATGTAATTTGGTAGATGCATCTTCTTTTTGAGCTTATCCTACAGCTACCTCAAGCTCATGAAGCTTCATCAACGAGTTATTTCGTGATATTTTGTGCAATGTTTTAGATCTAATGATATTTTTCTTAAACAAAATCTCGGCAGAACTCTTGACTCGGATGAGTTATGTATCACTTGGCCGTCGGCGTTGGCTTGTCGCCGTTTTTAACATTTACTAATGTTTAAAGCAAGTGCTTGAGACTCTTGATTATTGACTCATGCATGGAAAATAGAATGCACTTTCAAGGGCCAGCCAAATTGTTCTAGTCATCCCTGTGATACGCGGGCTGAAGTACGAAGACACGACAGCAATAGCCAAAATGGACTTGTGAAGTCGAGTACCATGTACAGTGGGATGAGATTTACGCTGTGACTTAGGAAGAAAAATGACAGGCTTGTTTCATCGGATCGGCACATTTTGTTAAGTTATCTAAACAAGACTATGCATAGGTCCTGCAGACAATATAATCCAAGTCTTGGTTGACATCCTCAAGTGGAAAATTCTGCCTCCATTCTGAGTGTACCACGCAAATTATTTCACATTCCAGCCTTCTGCTTCTATGATGTGGCTTTTAAAGAAGATCACTACAACTCATGCAGCTCCAAATTTTGCGGATCATCAAACGGCAACTCATTGATCAATGACTTTGATTATTCAACAATTTTAGGAATTTCCTATGGCAGCGGAATTAATCAATTTTATAAAGGGTGCCAAAATATAATTTCGAAATCAGGAGTTTTGACTTTCATAGCCATCTTCTAGCAAGATATATAATAGTCTTGTAAGGAAGCTCAGGTCTGTGTCAAAGTTTGAAAATGGAGAGGAGACTTTACGAATAGGAGGCTAAAGGAGATACAGCTTCCTTGCTGGCCGTGCTAAGAGATGATTCATAGTTGGGGTCTTAATTTATTATAGCGAGACTCCTCTATAGATAGCAGAGGTGGTCGGGCTAAGACACATGAAATTTGGAGAAATTATCAAAAAAGTCCTAAACCTATTGTAATTGTGCCAATTCAATCCTAAACATTTTTTTGAGCCAAATCAGTCTTAAAACTTTTGCATTTGTGCCAATTCACCGACGCTAACGTGAAAATATTTTTTATTTAAAATTTTTAATTATTTATTTCTCTTTTTATTTTCTTTCTCTTTCTCTTTTTTTTCCTTCCTTCTTCCTCTAGCCAGCTAGGTCGATCTCGCCCACCCCTGGCGAGGGCTCGACCTCACTGGTCAGAGGAAGAAAGAATTAAAAAAAAGGAAAAAAAAAATTAAAATTTTTCAAAAAAATATTAAAATATTATTAAAAATTGTTTACATTAGCGCCGGTTGTGTCACGTCAGCGTCAATCGTGCCACATCAGCGTCAACCGGCCAAAATTGGTCATATGGACTGAATTTACACAAATGCAAAAGGTTTATGACTCAATTGGCACAAACCTTTTGCATTTGTGTAAATTTCTGAATTGATATAATTGCAATAGGTTTAGGACTTTTTTAGTAATTTTCCCCCCGAAATTTTCGATGCAATTCTTAATCGGAAACCCAAAGTCACTAAAGAGCAGTTAAAGGGTACTCACAAACTGCGAAGAAACTGTTGAGTATTGAGGTGGATATGTGCATTTTACACTTCACAGCTTTGATTATTTTATATGGATTGCCATCAAGAGGATATTTTCTCGAGAAGGACCTAATTCTCCATTCTTTACGTTTTTTTTTCCCTCCATTCTATAATTTTTAGGAATTACTGTCTATTCGAATATTAAATATATAAACTCATAAGCAAACAATAATTATTATTAGTCTTGCTCCGTCTGATTGTCCCCCAGTCCCGTAATTTTGTGTAAATCCCTACGAAGCTACAAGCTGTGGTAGGACAAGAAAATAGGTTATAGATTGTTGACAGACGAGACTCCAGGTTCTTCTAGTTTGATAGCCCAGCAGCTGATCTTCCCAGAGAAGCGCAATCATGATCATGAACACTGGAAATCTTATAATGATTCCCAAGCACCCACAACCTGAATCTCAACTGCCTTTGGGCAATCTGAAACTGTGAAATGTCTCATCTTCCTAAAACGCTTGATGATTCAAGGGATATTACTCCCCCATGAATCGCCGACTGACCCGAGACTCCGAATTGCCGTGCCCCTCGACAGCTCCCGCATCATCGAACCCTGAATGTCCCGGTAAATGTTCGATCCTCTCGAAAGATTTGCCTTTCTCAACGCGCGAGCTCGCCAACCATTCCAGCACACCAGAAATGGACAGTCTCTGTAAGCGGTACACCTTGCCATTTTTTTTTTCCCGTCGAAATACGAATTAATTGAATGAAAAGTGCTCAAGAATAAGTGCTCACTGAGGGAGCATCCAGACGAAGTAACTTCCAGAGGGGTAGGGGGGACAAGCTAACCAATTACATGTTTCGATCTTGAGATACTCAGGTTCTTATCGAAACATGTGAGGATTAACCGATGTCGAGGGCCTTGGCTACCCAGTCCTGCAATGGGCTAGCTTCAAGTGTGCAAATTAGCCCATGGACCACCGGGCCTCATATACTAGAGATTGTACGTCCCACGGAGCTTCGAGAGAGTTGGAAATGGCTTCTACCAACTCTGAACAGTCTGACACCACTTCAAGTACTTCGCTTCTTCCGGTCGTGAAGAAAGAGAGAGCTTCGATGAGGGCTGAGGTTTCGACATGGAAGGCGGAAGCTGCTATTACAGATTTGGCAAAACATCAAGAATCGTCCTTGACGAGTTGAAGTGCATATTAATGGGGAAGCTTGTAATGCGAAATTACACGTGAAGTTGTTATCATTAATGTAAATTCTCTTATCAATTGAATACAAAGTCATCGTAATTTAAATTATTTAAACTACATTAGAGGGACGGCTTAGGCTGATTATTTTGGACGCAATTTATGGCACATAGCTAAGCATGTTCTTGCTAAATTTTATCTTGTCCATGCTCTTGATGGGCCAATCCACTTATAAATACAGGAAACATGTCATTGTAAGAGTTGTTCATTTATATCAACTTGCAATTGTCTAGATATGTTTAATTAAATAAGTTGACACATTATTCGCCTATATTATATTTACATAGCCATCATATGTGACTAAACACAATGATTGCTTATGTGTGAAATTAGTACAAAATTGACTAATTTATGCACTTCGTTCCATCAGTCTTTCGAACTTTTAATTTGCGCATTCAACTCTTCAAATTCTTTTGATTTGATTAATCGTGTCCTTTGGTCATCAACCCATTTAGTCATAGTCATGTGGCTGTTGAGGGGAAAAGTATAAAAAAAGTCTTAAACCTTTTGCATTGATGTCAATTTAATCCTAAACCTTTTGAATTGGTGCCAATTTAGTCCTAAACTTTTTTTTGTACCAATTCAGTCCTAAACCTTTTGCATTTGTGCCAATTTGATCCTAAACATTTTGTCATTGTGCCAGAGGCCGGCGAGGTCACCTCGCCCAGCCGCAAGCGAGGCTCAAGCCCTGACCGGAGGCCGCAAGGTCGAAGACTTCTAGCGAGGGCTCGAGCCTCGCCCAGCCATGGCGAGGCTCGCCTTTCCCGTCGCTGGCAAGGGCGAGCCTCACCAATGGCCGGCAAGGTCGACCTCGTCGGCCTCTAGTCGATCACCGGACTGGCGACCGGTTGGAGGAAGGAGGGAGGGGAGGGAAAAAAAATTCAAAAAATTATTAAAATATTATTAAAAGTTATCCACATCAAAGCCGATGATCAGCTGCCAGCCGATTGACGTCCCCGTCAGCAAAATCCGGTCAAAATTGGCTAGAAGGACTGAATTGGCACGAAGACAAGATTTAGGACTGAATTGGCACAAATATAAAAAGTTTAGGATTTAATTGGCACCAATATAAAAAGTTTACGACTGAATTGGCATAAAAAAAAGGTTTATGACTAAATTGACATAAATGCAAAAGATTTAGAACTGAATTAGCATAAAAAAATGTGTAGGATTAAATTGGCACAAATGTCAAAGGTTTAGGACTTTTTTGACACTTTTCCTGGCTGTCAAGATATATATAGAGAGAGAGAGAAGGGGGAGGAGGAGGGAGTGGCTGCCGCAGATTTGCCGCCTCCAGCGACACCACCGGCAGCAGCCACAACCGCCAGCAAGTGTCGAGGTGACTTAGGAAGTGTCATGACTCGCCGCCCATCAAAGCCTTGTGATAATCCTCTGTGATAACATACCATTGGGTATCGAAGCCCAAAGCCAGCTAGGAAATTAATAAGAACCTGAAGATCAAAGCAATCAAGAAACCGCACGCTACGCTTATTTTGGTAATCCAGAGATACCCGTAACCACAGATATCACCGAGGAGTGGGGGAATTCCAATTGCCAACAAGTAAAAGTGTCAGAATTCATTGCGAAGACTGTGCAACAAGATGAAGCAGAATACACCACGCAACAATAGCTCTTTTGTTTGTATCTTTATACTCACTTGACCTTCTCTCGCACTCTCTCTCTCTCTCTCTCTCTCTCTCTCTCTCTCTCTCTTAGACACAAGATACCGGGGGGCAATTCCTAACTCGATACAACTCATTCCCAGAGGAATTCCTGTACAGACATCAAAAAGAGCCGCCGTGACATGCAAAACGTCTTAGCACGCGCGTGCCTCCGGTACTGGCAACCGCCTCGGCAGACTCCCAATACCACCAGATACTTTTAACGAAGCGAAAAGGCAAGACAACTTTGCAATCATGGGTCTTGACCTCGTCACCTTGGGGATGATGGCCAGATCCTTACCATAATTATCTTCCAAGGTGCACTGGTACCCTTCCAGATCGGCCTTTGTTATAAAGACAGTGTCCCCCGAGCCTGACGGAGAACATACCGCCATCGTTCTTAGGCCCTTGCTGTATTCTTGAACTGCCTGTTTAGATTGTAAATTGAGGAAGAAGTGGCAAACTATAACTTAGAACTGTTAAGAGAAGGATACAATTGCCTAAAACCAACTGGAAAAGAAAGGATACAGTTAAAACTAGAGCTAAAGAAGTTGCAACAACATTGACCTGTACATCTAGAGCTAGAACAACCAAAATTCTCTGATAGCTTCAATAATCTACCATTCGTCAAGTTATTAACATAGTACTAGACTCTGGTATCTAGTTTTCCATGTCGCTAGATTAGATTCAGGTGTCTCAGTTCGACTAGTATGATAATACAGGAACAGAGATCATGGGCTAGCCTTCTAAGAACAAATTCCTTAACCAATAACTCTTTAGTTACCTTTGTGGCCCCAAAGGTCAAAATCCTCTCTCTCTCTCTCTCTCATGCACATTGACACAAGCAAACAGAAATTTAAAGATTAAAAAACACCCTAAAATTTCAATTGTGCAGCTTGAGTCAAGTTCGATTATGAAACTTATTGCTTAGTCAAGCTCAAGCGTCGAGTTTTTAAAAAATGCAACATCGATATTCTATAGTGTTAACTCAAATTGACTTGATCTCACCCATATTATCCCTTTCCAACCAAGGAAAGAAATAAGTATAATTAGACAATCCAAAAACGAAAACCAGCAAGCGTGTCCTCACCTTCCACTGCGCAGGGGCTAGGAGTACACGAGGCCTTCTAGACCTAACATATTCTAGAGCAGCAGCAGGAGTCATGTGTTTATACTTTACCTGCAAACGAAAGGAGCTCAATCTTCTATCTGATAAAAAAGAGGAACAAACTTCCATAGCTTCAGCTACATGACAGAAGTAAAAAGTAATGAGTCTATTCCTCTGTAGGAGATGAAACTCACCAAATAGCAGAGCACTATTGTCGTGCTCCTCCCACGACCAGCTTTACAATGAACATATGTTGTTTGGCCACATGATGAGTTTCCTGAATGAAGGCAACAAAACAATATCAAATGATTGAAGAAATCCCTATAGCAGAGATGACAACATACAGCCAGAATCAAAAGGAACACACAAAAAAAACAAATAGCTGAGCTTCAAAGATGTCATACTGTAAATGAAGTCCACTGCACGGCCAATGTCAATGAAAGATGGAGCAAAGAGATAATCCCTGGTAGGTAGTACAAGGTGGTCAATCCCATGGGCCTGAACCAAACAAGCAAGTTAAGTAATGAGTAGGATATCATAAGCAACTCCTACATAGATCAGCTCACAAAAGAAAGATATCTCTAGAATCGCTGATAGGTTTTCATGGATGAAAATGTATCACAAACTATAACACGAAATGTACCCTTTTATAGTCTACCCTGTCAAGAACAAGAGTTTCGAGGAAATTAAGTGGTAGAGAAAACTCAGCACATAGCAAAAATAAGCACATGATATGATCTCAAGGATGTACGCACATGGTACAAAGATGACGGCACCAAAGTTTCATAAGGTTCATTTAAGGTGATGACACCACCAACACCAAGCTGCTTTAGTCTTGGAACATCCTTGGGGAATGGCACTGCACCCAGCAAAAGAAACTGCAGATCATCAAAAGAAAACAACTCTGTGAGAAGACCATAAAATCAATCTTAACAATCTTCTTTGGAAGGTCAGGACAAACAATTTAGTTCATAATCGATGAAAGGCACAACAACTGTGAATTAAATCTCGGCAAACACCAACCATAGATGAGCTTAACCTTCCCTCTAGATTTGACCCTCGATTTTCAAAATTGTTAACATCAAGAGAAACTCGTTCCGCACCCAAGATTGTGTCAACGCTCCAGCTTCTTGGTGGGCCCCATTCATTTACTGCACGTGCACTTCTCAGCCATCCAAACTAACAAATAACACACAAAAACACAAAGAACACACCAACACAAAAGACCCGGTTCTCGACTATTCGAAATCCCAACTTCAATCCCGATTCACCACCTCCCAGCACTCCCTCAAAGACCAATCAGCCGCACCAACCAACCAACCAAACCTCATAACATGTATCAATACACAGTCAACGGGATACCCAGAAGGGAGACCGCATCAATTTCTCGAATTTCCACCAAATAACAGAAAACAATAAAAAAAAAAAGGTGAAAAAGAAAGAAAAGTCAACCTGATCGACTTCATCCCACCATCTGAACTGCGCTTGGATCTTGTTCCGAAACACATTATACAAGAGGGTGGGGTAAAACAAGATCCTGGCGCCCGCACCCACCAAGACCCTCTTCGTGTCGTAGCTGCTCACCACCATCTCCCCATCGACCCCGTCGCCCCTCTCCCGCCCCGCGTCCTCCAACTCCTCGATCTTCATCCTCTCCGGCCCCCAACGCCCCCCGACCCAAGATTCTCCCGGGCAAAACCCGAAGTGGGTACCGAGCCAAATCGCCCGCCGGGGCTCACCACGTGGGCTTCGGGGGAAGCCGAGGGAAGAAGGGCATTTGATGAATCGGGGGAAAAGGGGAAGGGGAAGGAAAGGGAAGGTGTGGGTGTGAAATGAATCGAGATCGGGGAGAGCTTTTGAGCTGGAGGGAGAGGTTCGCGAGTTCAGATTCGCCGATGCGCGGAACGAGGGAAGGGAATCGGACAACGCACCACGATGGGATTCGCCTCCTTCTGTAGATGCGGATTCAAGAACTCCTCTATCAATTCGAACGGAGAAATTCTCTCTCTTCTTTCTCTCTCTTGTTTCGCTCTCCACTCTCTCTCTTCTTGCTCTCTCTTGTTTCTCTCTCTTGTTTCTCTCTCCACTCTCTCTCTTCTTTCTCTCTCTCCACTCTCTCTCTGCTTTCTCTCTCCACTCTCTCTCTTCTTTCTCTCTCTTGTTTCTCTCTCCACTCTCTCTCTCTTCTTTCTCTCTCTGCTTTCTCTCTCTTGTTTCTCTCTCCTCTCTCTGCTTTCTCTCTCTTCTTTCTGCTTTTGGAAAGTTACGCAATGCAATTGAAGAGTCGAAAATGCATGGAGGACTGAGGTGGCGGTCTGAATCCGGGCTCCGTGTTGTGGTTTAATTACGGAATTGCCATACCCTTTTTTACTTATTTTTTGGGCCCTCTCTCGAGGGGCTAATCTCGTAAAAGTCTCTCGACTTTAAATCTAATCTCAATTCTACCTAAAAAAAATTCCTCAAACTTTCCGTTCTATTCCCAAATCTGTCACAATATTGGGAAGGCGGCTGTTACTCCATACGAAGTTGAGAATGCTAATGAAGACGCGGTGCGGATTCCCATGGTCAGCCTCTAGTTGGCCATAATGTTAATAACCAGAGGAAATTTGTGGCAAATTTTGGATGTGTAGGTAGATTTGAAACTAGAGTGAAAATTAGAAATATTTTAAGATACTCAGAACAGAATTATAATTTGACCTATAATTGGGATTTTTTTAGAGAGTTAGGATTTTCTTTCAAGCTTTTTCCCCTTTCCTGTTTTTTTTGCTCTTCTTTTGGGCCAAAGCTTTATTTCTTCTTAGACAAATTATGTAACATCCAAAATTCTGGCTATGAGGAATGGTTATAGAACTGGTGTGCCGATAGTGGGGGAAATTAGCCATGAACCAATCCAAGAAACGGTTATGGACCGATCAACCAGATCAGGATCGGAAGGGTAACCAAGGGATCGGCCATGATCTGATCGGATTGGCCCTGCAATGATCAAGAGATTGGCAGTGCATCAATCCAATAACCACGTGAGCGACCCGAGCTATTTGACTATGAATCGGCTGCCCGACCATAAGGGTTGGTCATGGGACAGTCACGTACCACCACGGATCGATGGACGATCATGGACTGATTCCGCGCGGTCCTATTCCGATCGCGAATGATTCCGCACGGTCATGTACCAATCGCAGACAACCATAGATTGATCCGTGTGATCGTGTGTTGGTCACGGAACGATCGATCTCACGCAACTACATGATGACCGAGAGTCGGCCACGGACCAAGTATGCTTGGCCATGGACCGATCATGAACTGGCCATGGGGCCACTTGGACGGGTCACGTACTGGTCATGGATCGATCGCCGATTGGTCCGGCGACCTTGCCGAATAGGCCATGTGTCAAGCAGTGAGCTAGGCCTAGTGCCAGACCACAAGTCGACCATGTGCCTGGACTTGGACCCTGCCGTAAGGCCACGAGCCAGCACAGGCATCGGCCATGTGCTCGGCCAGCTCGTGGACCTTACTGTAAGCCATGAGCCAGCACAAGCATGGGCCAAGCGCCCATTCAGCCCGGTCCTGTACTAGCCATGTGCTTGGTCAGGCTGAGGACACTGCGGACAGGCTGCGAGCCAGGTTAAGCACAGGCCATGCGCCCTGTTAGCTTAGTCCTGCTCCCGTTCAGCCCGGCCCTGCACCCGGCCAGCGCCGGCCACGATGCCCACGCCATGGGCCACCGACTTAGCCAACCAAAACAAGTTTGGCCATGACTCGCCACATCCGATGGTGACTTGGCTACGAACCTCGGTTTGGTAGGCACAATCAATCATGGATGAACATGAGAAACTCATACCCGACTAGGTTGGCGCTTCCATTGGCCTAATTCTCATGCTTGCCATATTCTTGAAAATATGGACAAAAGAGAAGGCTCTAGAACATTGACCATTAATCCAAGGGGGTGAATCATCATCTTATGTGGCCTAAGGAAGATTTGGTCATGATGACTCAAGATTTGTCTTGAGGAAGAAGTTAGCGACTCATGACCAAGTGTGCTAATTAGAAATGCACACATTAGCTTCATGATTTCCCTAAGAGTTTAGGCATGCCACACCATCCCATTAGGCATGCCACCTCTTCTTGTTAGGCTTGCCACTCATTAAATAGGCTAGCCAACTCATTCTAATAGGCTTGCCACTTTAAGGAAATCAATTGGACCACTTAGACAAGCAATGATGAAATTGAGGTCTATAAATAGATGAGCCCCCTCTTTCATTTTCATTCTTTGGCTCACTTTCTCATTTTTCCTTTGTTGTTGATAAAAGAGAGAATGTTTTTCTATTGAGATTAAAAGAAGTACTTATAGGCTTAGGGTTAAGCCTTGTATAATTACATAAATAACCCCAACTTGCTAAACTGTAGAATAATAAATAATAACCCAACATTCCCCCTCAAGTTGGGGCGTACATATCAAAAAGGCCTAACTTGTGGCAAATGTATGAAACTCGTCCACGTCGAAGAGGCTTTGTGAAAATGTTTGCTAGCTACTCCTCAGAACTTGTGTGCACCAACTGTATATCACCACAATTGACTTTTTCTCGAACAAAATGGCAATTCACTTCTATATGCTTCGTTCACTCATGAAACATCGGATTGCTAGCAATGTGAACAACATATTGATTATCACAATGAAGAGTAGATGATCTGGTCATAAGCAGTCCAATCTCAGCTAACAACATTCGAACCCATTGAAGTTCACTTGTAACATTAGCCACGATACTCAGCCTATATACTAGATCGAGAAACAACGGATTGTTTCTTACTTTTCCATGACACAAGATTACCACTAAGAAAGACAAAGTATCCAGAAGTAGACTGGCATCCATAGGACAACCGGCCCAATTTGCATTGGAATATGCTGTTACCTCCACAGACTTAGGGTTTGAACAACCAACTATATGAAGATGACCCTGATTATGGAACACAAGTCCTTGATCCGGAGCTCCCTTCAAATAGCGAACAATTTGTAGGACGGCTTGCCAGTGAGTAGTACGGGGAGAGCTCATGAATTGACTCACCACACTAACAGCAAAGGAAATATTTGAACGAGTAATGGTGAGATAATTTAACTTGCCTACTAACCGGCGATACTTCTCTAGATCATGAAGAAGCTCTCCATGTTCATTATCAAGTTTCACCTAGGGTCCATAGATATGTCACTAGGCCTAGCGTCATGCAAGCACACCTCCTTAAGAACGTTAAGAGTATACTTTCGTTGAGAGAGAGCGATAGTGCCATTGGCATAGGCAACCTCTATGCCAATAAAATATCGAAGATGACCCGGGTCTTTAGTGTTAAACTCCTTCTGTAAAAACTGCTTGAGCCGTTGTATACCTTCAACATCACTTCCGGTAACAATAATATCATCAACATAAACAACAAGGATAACACACCCCTTTGAAGAAGAAGAAGACATACTAAACACGGAGTGATCCACACTGCACCGATATATGCCAAAAGTAATAACTGCATCACTAAAGCAGCCAAACCAAGCACGAGGAGATTGTTTAAGTCCATAGAGAGCTTTTTGCAACCGGTACACCTTCTCCCCATGAGCAACAAACCCAGGTGGTTGCTCCATATAGACCTCCTCGTAAAGATCACCATGAAGGAATGCATTTTTTACATCAAACTGATGAAGAGTCCACTTAAACCGGTAGCCAAAGAAATAACGATACGAACAGAAAGAATTTTGGCCACTGGAGAAAAAGTTTCATCATAATCGATACCATAAGTCTGAGTATAACCCTTCACAATAAGACACGCCTTTAAGCGCTCAACTGAACCATCAGGTTGGTGTTTGACGACAAAGACCCACCAACAACCCACCAATTATTTATCAGGAGGCAAATGAACCAACTCCCAAGTCTTATTATGATGTAATGCAGCCATCTCCTCCTCCATAGCACGAGCCCAACTTGGATGGGCCAAAGCCTCCTCTACACTACTGGGCACAAATACAGATGCAAGGGACGACACAAAGAGAGATATCTCAGGGATTAAATTATGATAAGACACAAAATGAGAAAGACGATACCTAGACCAAGTACGATGGGCAATAGGAGAATCAACAGGAGCTAGTGGAAGAGGATCAAAAGCCGGGGCCGAATGAGGTGGTGGGACGTTCGTTGATGGAGAGTTATGACCCCAAACAGATCAAGGACCACATGTATAGACTTGAATAGAAATTAGTGTAGGTAATCCTGAATCGAGCGAAGCATCAGTAGAAGGAACTGGCAGTGACTCCGATTGAGAAGTAGTGGGAGATACGGTCGGAGTCAGCAGCAATGACTGATAAGGTGCAAAAGGTGACAAAAGATCCATCGTCGATGGCGCTTGAGAAGAAACATTGCCAAAATATGCTTGATTCCTAAAGAACGTCACATCAGCAAAAATATACTCCTGACGACAAGTAGGACTGTAACTAACATAGCCTTTTTGAGTACGAGAGTAATCGATGAATACACATTTTTTTGCACGAGGTGATAATTTGTCCAATTCAGGAGATAAAGAATGGACGAACAAATACACCTAAAAATACGAAGACGAACAAACCACAAAGGACGACCAGGATGAAGAAGAGCATAAGGGACAGCTCCCTTCAACATGGAGGTCGGAAGATGATTAATAAGATGACATGCTGTAAGAAGAGCATAGCTTCATAATGACTTAGGCATATGGGTGTGGAGAAATAGACAACGCGCAACATCTAATAATTAACTATTCTTTTGTTCAGCAATCCCATTTTGTTGCGGGGTGTGAGCATAAGAACTCTGATGTAAAATTCCATGCAAGGCAAGAAATAGAATAAAGGTAGAAGAAGAAAAGTATTCACGAACATTGTCTGTACGCAAGCATTTAACAAGATAGCTATATTGAGTACGAACTTAATTATAAAAATGGCAGAAAGATTGAAACACTTTAGTACGATCTTTTATTAAATATAACCAAGTTGTACGACTACAATCATCAATAAAGGTGACAAAATAGCGGAAACCAAATGAAGACTCTCGACTGGGACCCCAAACATCAGAGTGGACTAACTCAAATGGCTGAGACGCACGACTCAAAACACGAGAGGGAAAAGACACTCGATGGTGCTTACCTAACTGACATGTTTTACAATCAAACTGAATACTAAAACTAGACACAAAGGGAAAATGTTGGAGTACGTCTGCTGAGGGGTGACCGAGGCGACAATATAATCGATAAGAGTCATCCACAGCTTTCTTCTGAACGGTAGTGGTAGTAGCAATAATCTCAGGGTCTAGAAGGTATAATCCACCAGCCTCACGCCCACCACCTATTCGACGTCCAGTCTTCCGATCCTGAAAAACATATGAAGAGGAAGAAAAGATAATATCATAGTCAAGATCACGGGTAATAGAACTGGCAGACAATAAATTATAAGGGAAGCATGGAATATGGTAAATAGTCGGTAAGGACACGGAAGAACTCAATGATACACAACCTGAACTTGTCACTTTGGATTGAGAACCATCTGCCAAAGCGACTGAAGTCGAAGGAATGGACGAGGTGGAGGTAAGAAGACATGGATCACCAGTCATATGATGAGTGGCACCCAAATCAATAACCCAAGGACAAGAAGTAGCTGTAGTGGACAAAAGACAAGTAGGATCATTGTGCTGTGCCAAAGTAGCAACGAGACCTGAAGGAACACCAAGGTGTCATGCCCTAATCAGCCCATCATATTCTGCACGAGTTAAATTCATCATACCCTATCCAGAAGGAGACCAAGGCTCAATATCAATATAAACATGTAGACCCCGTAGCTCAAGATGGAGATCATAGCAATAATTAACAATATGTCCTATAAGCTGGAAATGAGTACAAAAGCGACCCCCACGAGCTCCTCTAGAACCACTATTACCACCACCACGAGAAGCACTTCGGCCCTAAACATTACGGCTACGACCACGGTTAAAACCATCTGAGTTCCAATTTCCACGACCACGAGTTCCTTGACCACCACGAGCCACCATAGCACTACTTTTTGATATGGCTGAAGTTTTGGGACTAAGAGTGTAACGAGTAGCCCGAGAGTACACTTCTTCTGGAAGGTAGAGAACCAAGATAAGTAATCTGTTGTCGAAGAGCACTATGATATGGACCAAGACCTCGTAGAAAGAGAACTACCACCATGTCCGCTTTTCGTTGTTGCATCTGAGTAACCGTGGTAGCCGGTGGAAAGTAGGATTTGAGACGTTGATACAAAGACGGAAAACGAGCATAATACTCAGCTAACCCGGCATCACCAATTTTAGCTTCAAATAAAGCCTCCTAGATATCGCAAACTCGATTCATATTATTCTATTCGAAATAGAGTAACGCACATTTTGTCCACACTTCACGGGCTGTCGCACAATCCATGAAAAGATGGCGGACAGATTCAGCCATACTTCCTCATAAAAGAGTATGCAATGTAGCACTAGTGATCTTCCATTCTTCTTGATTAGCTGGATCTGCAGGTGGTTTTTCTTCAAGCCATCTGGACTGGCGATTAGCATAAATAAAAGTAGAAAGAGCCATTGACCAAGTATGATAATTAGTACCATCAAACTTAACCAAGGTAGTATGTAAGCCTGTCATACCATGAGTACCATTATGATAGGTACCTTAAGATCCTGAACTAGGGGTAACATTAGGAGGAATCACCTCCGAAACAATAGATGGAGAGCTTGTTGGATCAGTAGACATATCCACAGACCAATAATAAAATACCACACGCTACTACAACACCACTGAGCACTAGAGGGTGAGATTAAAAAAAACTTTTGCTTTTCAGACTTACTATTAGTCGACTATCTGAAACTTAGTTGATTAATCGGCAACCACAACGATAACACCACGAACATACACAAATCTCACCCAAACCGCCACAACTTTGTGATCTAATTATCACTTCACCACAAACAACTCAACTCCAATCAAAACACACCGTTTGGCTAAAGCAAGGGCGTTGACGTCAATAGAACAGCACGGGACAACAGCATTTTACGAGCATTGACATCAATAGGACACCAACTTCGTTTTTCTTCGTTTTAGAAGAAAGACGACGCCTTGGACAACAAGAAGGAAAAAAAAAAAAAGAGACGCCTTGGCGCGGCTAACCAGGGGAACTGGCAAAAACGACACCTTGACGCGGCTACGCAGGAGAACCGGCAAAAACGCCTTGTCTTCTCTCATGTAGGAATGTTAAGCTCTGATACCATGTTGTTGGTAAAAGAGAGAATGTTTTTCTATCGAGATTAAAAGAAGTACTTATAGACTTAGGGTTAAGCCTTGTATAATTACATAAATAACCCAAACATGCTAAACTGTAGAATAATAAATAATAACCCAACACCCTTCCTTGCACACCACCTTTTTCTTTTAAGCCATTTCTTGGCAAGCTCTCTCTAGTTCACCTCTAGGTAAGTGAAATTACTAACCCTTAGCTAGGGCGATATACTACGTTATTGAATATGGACGTGTGCTTACCCATATTTTGTCGTGAATATAAAAATGAATGCTTTTGTATGGTTTGCTCATGTGGCATATTTAAGTGTGTTCACGCCCCGAGACAAGGTCGAGGTTCACTTGGCTTGGAATTAATGTTAAGGCGAGATAAACCAAGCCGCAAGGCCTTGGTCGGCATTGAGGCGTGCCGGTTCCAAGTCTTGCTCGGTGCGGGGATCGGCGCTAGGCGTTTGGTTCAAGCGATGAATCAAGGATTGTTCCCGGCATATCATGTAGTGAGAGTCATGACACACACACTTGTTTGAGCACGCCCACATGCATTGTGTATGCATTGGCTAACAAACAAAGATAAAAATCTGGCTTGCGTGAATGCTTGTTGTGGTCACATAAAGGAAATCGCCGTTGCTAATGGATTTTGGTGACGTTGCCGGTGAATTTCGAATGCCCAGTTTGAAGCTGGAAGACCCCTGAAAGTATAGGATGCCCGGTGGATTTCGGATACACAGCCTGAGGCTAAAAACCCCTGAAAGTATGGGAAGAACCATGTGAGACAGTTAATGAACCTTTGATGCATGTTGATGTGTGTTGTTGTTAAGTTTATTGATAAGCCGAAGGTAAATCGTGTCTTGACGATAAGCCGAAATTGATCATACGCATATGTTCGAGGTAAAACAATAGTATTGCTATTAATCTGCCATCAATGCTTTGGTGTGAGTGATGTTCCCAAGTTGGGTTCGACAACGAGACGTCCTCCTAACTCAGGATTATTGATTTTACTTACTGAGTCTTTGACTCACTCCGTTGTCTTTCAGACTTGTAGGTATGGACATCTCACCTCCTCTTCGTCATGGTGTACCGATTTCAGAGTTGCAGCCTTGCTAGTTGAGATAGGAATCCCCCTCCCTACGTTTTTGGGTAGGAAAATAATGTGAACAAGAAGTACCTGTAGAAAAAAATGGGCTTGTAAATGTACTGAGGCAATATGGAAGTAGTGTGTTTTGTATGGTATTTTCCTGGCTGCTTGTTTGTTGTGTTGTCTGGGAGTTTGTGTGTACACGTTTCAACATGTGCATGATTAACGAGATAAAAGAAACGGGACGGCGACGAGCCTGGGATGTTGCAACAATAACCCCCGAAGTGGGGTCCCTTACAATTTAGAATTCTTTTGGGGGGCCAAATTTGACAATTTGATGGCCTAAAAATTACCTAATTCTACTCACCACAAATATCCTATTAAATATGTGTTTAGGTGACTCGTGCTTTTTGACTCTCATTACACTTTTGATGGTGGCATAGAATCTCTTTCTATATATCTATTAGAGAATATCGTGAGAGGTATCATTAAATATTAGCGATATTCTATACTTCCTTATATTCTAGGATCATTAGTTTCGTTGATAGATTAGGGTAGCTAGTTTCCTCGTTAAATCAAATTACTCCTTATCCTTTACACATCGTTCAAGTATAAATACCTCTTAATTGTAACGCATTATAGCGTCAAGTAATACAATAATCATTTTCTTATTTTCAGGTTCTAATTGGACTAAATGTATCAAATTATTAAGACTATTCACATGAGAAATCACATAGTATATTTTCATAACATTATCATTTTTACAATATTGTGCCATAGGCCCATAGCTAAGAATTTTTTTCCTCAAATTATTTAAATGAGGAACAAAACAAATTAGGATAAGGTGTTTATTCGGAAGTGGGAATTGTGCAAATTAGTGCATAAAATGTCTTTTTTTGGTGTACACAAAATGTGTGAGGGCATCACTCGGCATTAACAATTATATTGTTCGCATGTAATTGGTAATTACGAGGTACTAACAATTGTTCCTCGTTAATCTCTTCGAAAATTAAAAAATCAAATTTGATCAACATCAATATCTTACCAAGTGAACTGTACAACTTCAATGTTGTCGTATCTACTCTTTTTTGGATTATTTCATTGTCATTTGTCATTTTATATGAAGCGGTCGCCTTAGTAACATTTGTTGATATTCGATATTCTAAGGGTGCGTTTATTTGGCAAAGAAGTCACGATTTAAGAAACATTTTTTTAAAAACAATCGTTTGTCTCGCTAATAGAAATGAAAAAAAAAAATTCTTCATCCACGAAAACTTTTATGCATAAATTGCCGTCGGCAATGAAAGCATCTTCTGTTCACTTGTTTTTGTGACCAATCATTTTTAGAAAATAATTTCCAAATCGTTCACTTATCAATGATCTTTTGCGGGTTTCATAAGATCTTATGATTCATATTCGTTTGATACGTGGATTAGGCTTACTTAATCCCAAGAATCATGTGAAAAATGAATTGCACCTTTATATCCACGTATTGCTTCGACTAGTAAAGCTCATGCTGTATTTTTTCCTCTTTACAATTATGAGATTGATCGAGTCAAATATTCACTTAATTATTTTTGGTAATTTGAGTTAACACTAATATATATGAGTATTATATCATGTGAAAATAATGAAAATGATCGCTCGTCAATGTGGTTCAACGGTTAAAACTCCGCAATCCATGTTCTTCTTCGTGCGTAGACCACGAGAATCACATGCCGAAATTGATTTCCCCCTGCCCCTTTTTAGCTCATGATTCCAACACATCGCCGATAGAATTAAGCTCGTGTCATGCATTCCATTCTTAGCTTGGGTTTGGAATAATTATTCAAAGGACGTAGTATCTATAGCAAATGAATTTTTGGACTACTATGAACAGCGGATCTCGTGCAGGATCCGCAAGATCTGACGGTACATGATACAATCGATACACGTATTAGGTTTATCAAACAATTATTCTTTGTATACATAAAGTTTTTTTGCTTTCATACCAACACAGAAAATTTTCAAGAACTGCACAAGGCCAAAGGAGTAAATGTGCATCTTCTTTAATTACAAAGAATTACATTACCAATTAACCAGGAAGAATGGTAGGTTATGGATAGTGAACGAGCTCATGATTGAGAATATTCGAGCCCAAAAAAATTAAAAAAGAAATAGTGTCCAGAAAAGCGAAATAAACAAAATAAAAAAACAATTAATTTTTATTATCTTCGCCATTGGGAGATGTTTAAGGAGATAAAGGCATGAGCCTGTGAAGTGACAGGCTGATTAGCTTCCAGATAAGGCCAATTTCTGTTCGTTTTATTTTTTTAATTACATGATATTGACTACTTAACTAGGTGACACTAGACTTTTATATTTCTCAGTGCAATTTTTTTTGTCTATGTATTTTTTATTTATTTTGGTATTGCCTGTGTATTTTTTTTTTATCTTGAAAGGGATCGCAATCTATTCCCCATATTGAAACTGGAGAGCAAAATTAAATAATAAGAAATGTCACAGGTATTTTAATCGGTATTGGGTACGCATGTCCATAGATGAAGTCAAGAAGCTAATGTTATTCAAAGGCAACGGCACATTTCAGGAGCTTTCTTGAAAAAAAAAAAACCACCCAAGATTGTAATGAAATGATAAGTGCACTGAAAGTTCTAAACTTTATCATGAAAATGTAATTGAGTCTTAAAATTTACAAAATCTAAAACTTATCAAATTGGTTTAATCAAGTTATTCCGCTAATTCTGTCCAATTCGGCTAACGGAAAATGCTTACGTGATTTTTTTACATTATTTTCTATATCCTACGTAGCGATAACGTAGCTAAAACGACGTCGTTTCGATCCAAATATAATTTTTAATATATTTTTATTTGAATTAAATTAAAATAAGCTAAATTAAAATATAAAAAAAAAAAAGATAAGAAATCAGGCGGCAAGGGATGGTGGAGCAGCGTCGGTGAGGACAGCCGTCGCTGCCTGGTTTCTCACCCTTTTTTTTTTAATTTAGCTTATTTTTATTTTAATTTAAATTAAACTTGTATTAAAAATTATATTTTGACCAAAACGACGTCCTTTTAGCCACATTATCACTATGTAGGATATAGAAAATATTTAAAAAGTCCATGTCAGCACTTTTTGTTCGCCAAGTTGGGCGGAGTTAACAAAATGACTATATTGCATCAATTTGACAAGTTTTAAGACTTGATTGTATTTTTGTAAATTTTAGAATTTAATTGCACTTTCGTAACAAGTGTTAGAATTTCCAGTGTGCTTATCCCTATAATCAAAGGAAAAAAAAGGACCAATAGGTGTTAACTTAAGGCTCCGTTCGTTTGGCGGAAAATATTCTCCTTTTGAAAAATATTTTCCCAGAAGTCATTTTCTTGGAAAATGTTTTCCCGGAACATAATTTTCCAGTGTTCGGTGATCAATATGAAAAAGTTTCGGAAAATATTTTTCGCCGGCGACCGGCGGCGGCGGCGGCGGGCGACCGGCGGCGGCGGCCGGCGACCTTAGTGAAGAAGAAGAAGAAGAAGCTCCGGAAAATGATTTTCGCTTTTGAAGAAGCGGAAGTCATTTTTCATAGACTTAGGCTATTTTGTGAGGGGGGAAGGAAAATATTTTCCCACGGAAAATGTTTTCCGTCCCCTGAACACCAGAAAACCCGGAAAATATTTTCCGGGAGAATATTTTCCGCCAAACGAACGGAGCCTAAATGTTAAGAGAGTTTACTCTTGGGTTCTAAGTCTTGTTAAGAGCATTTCACGTGTAAAATCCGAATTGCGCCCTTAGAATTGCTCGAGGAGGAGGTCTAATTCAGGTGCACGAAAGCTATCCCTGCTAATTTAAAACCCATGAAATATCCTACAAGTCTCATGAATAGGTAAACTCTAGATCTTTGCCCTGTACAACCTAAAATTGTCTTCATGCAATTGGTGGAATTTACGTTGTAAAAACCTCCTATAGTATGTTGAAATTGATAAAACCGTCTATTTCTCATTATTATTTGGTAAATGGAGATATTATCTTATTTCAAGTAATGTTGATATAAATAACGCTCTATCGCCATTGATGGAATCCAAAGTACAAAGTGAGAAAACTTTGATGGAGAGTGAACAAGTCAAGAAGAATGGGAAGTTCGTGACTTATGGTACCGTGATAAGGCGAACAATTTAGTGAAGTCTTGAGCACTAATGTACTCAGGAAGACCAAATGGATTGCATTACGCAAATCGATTACCAGCAAGAAGCTTGGATAGACTCGTGGGATTGCTCATAAATAGCTCACTATATTACGAAATCTGAATAAGAAAATCCAAACGATCCTTTGACTAATCTGGCAAGTCAAAATGAATTAACAAGCTATATTTGAAGCAAAATCTAATCGATTGTTACATATTCGGGGGAATGGAATATTGTCAAGAATAGCTAATTCTATTCAAGGAAACCTCATAATTATCAGGAAAATTTGATTGTACGAGCAATCGGATATCTAGTGATTGTGTCATCATTTTCTAGCAGTAAATTGATCTTCTTGAAGATTTATTCAACGAGAAGTTTAAAGACCGAGGGCTATATAAGAAGATCAACACACGCTGAAGGAGATGAGAAAGCTACAAACGTTAATAAAGTTACATTCTTATTATTTTGTGAGCGGGATTTTATTGACTTGTGTTCCACTCTGCTGAGAATTGTTATTATTCATCGTAACCCTCATTTTGTGGAGTATGCAAGTGTGTGAGCGGTGCTTATTTATTGATAGTGAGATCTATTAGTTTCGGGTGGAAATAGCACTGTGCTTCGTTGTAACTATTCATTAGATTCACTCGTGGATTCCATCCTATTGATAGCGGTTATTCTAGGAAAATGGACGTAGATTTAATCTAAACCGACGTCCATCGTCCTCGATCAGTGTACTTGTTTTTTCTATTTATATGATAGAAGCATATTGCATATGATATCATCAAATTGTTCTGCATCTATCAAACTTAAATTTAGTTATTCAATGAAATATAGTTGAGTTTTGTGATGAACCTATGCGGCCCCTCTAAATTGCATTACTAGCCCCAACAATTTAGATGGGTGACTTCCAGTTCCTGAATCGAAAATCCTTCAATGCCCCAACCAACTACGTCAACTCTAGGGGCTGTCACCTGCCCTTGTGCCGGCCTTGACACAACCCAATCGATATGCCCCATAAAAAAAAGAGAAGTCGATTGATTGCAAATTCTATTGATTGAGAATCAAATCAATTAAGCCCATAAACTTGCTATGGCTAGAAATCACATTTCAAATTAGGTGGTCCCACTGACAAAAAAAACAATTAGGTGGTCCCAAATCAGATTTTTTATTAGTCGAACTTTGCCCTCGATCTTATCTCCAAAATTTTAGTGTTGTGGTCTATCATTGAACTCATTGAATCCGACATTGTTGCTCATGGTTTGTTGTTATTGTTTAGGGTTAATACCACGAAAAACGTTACCCCGAGCTAATTTTTTGACCACAAAAAATCTCAAATTAGTACACATATGACAATTTTACTCAACTAATTTTTTGACTACTAAAAACCCCAAACTGATACACTTGTGACAAATTTACCCTCCATTAAATTGGATTAATACCACGAAAAATCACAAATTAATTAACATGTGACAAACGGAGGGGTGAATCCCAAACTTGTACACCTGTTAATTGCTCGTGTCATCCAATTCATCAATTTGATAATAAAATTTAACAAAAATTAATGGAGGGCAAATTTATTACAGGTGTATCAGTTTGAGATTTTTCGTAATATCAATCATATTATTATAATGCATTTATCTTTGCTTGTCACTCTCTAATTTAATTGATTAAGTGATCTTGCCGGTAAGAGAAAAGCAAATTTACCCAAATGCCATCTCACATATTTAGGAAAATTGTCCAAAAAATCATAATATTATTGTACGTCAGTCAATTCAATCCTAAACATGTTTACGAATTATCAATTTAGTCACAAATTTTTCCGTTATGCCAATTTAGTCCTAAACTTTTTAACGATTTACCAATGTAATCCTAAACATTTTTACGATTTGCCAATTTAGTCCTTTCAATCAATTTTGGCCGGAAATCACTAACGTGGCAATCTAGTCAACACCGGCCATCTTACGTGGCATAGTCGGCATTGACGTGGAAATTTTTTTAATATTTTTTTGGCACAATTGAAAGGTTTAGGATTAAACTTGCAATCTTTGGACAATTATCCTCACATAATGAAGATGCTTTCCACTGTTCAAATGAAGCCTCATCTTTTTAACAACCCCAAAAGCTCCATTCAAAGAAGGCCTTATGGTTTGCTCAAATGAACCTAATTCCCCCACCAAATTCAAAGAAAAGGAGTAATTTTCTGAGTTAAATTTTCACCGATTGTGCTTTTGTACAAAGTGGGTTTCCATCTTGACATGATTGTGTAGGTTGTAACTTCCGATGGAAATCGAGATGCGTTCTTTTTATTCCCTTCTTATCTATAAATGTTCGCATTCCACGTCGATTTCAAGATGATAGTCGGGGAAAAAAAAAATAAGAGTTTGATCTAGGTGAAAGAGTAGTACTGGGGGAACAAAAAATTGCCTTGATTCTTTCACGGATGAGAAGTGACTGCAACCTTTTTTTTTCTTTTCCCTACAACGGCATTTCAAGAGCAAAATAAGGGTAAAAAAAACAGTGTAGGTTTGTCTCGGGAATATTTGTTTGAAAAGTCCTAACCTACTGTACGGCGGTTGGATCCGAGGGAGGCCTTCATCCACGGCCGGCAATAGGCTCTCGCCTAGCGGCCGATGAGCCGAGGCCTCAGTGACTCCCGCTAGCCCTTTCGGGAAGATGAGCAGTGGAAAAAAAATTATAATTTTTATAAAACATGTGGAAATTGTTCATGTCAGCATCGATCATACCATGCAAGACGGCTGATAGCCGCGTCAGCGATTTCTGGCCAAAATTAGTCAAAAGAACTATATTGAAAAATCGTCAAAATGTTTAGCACTAAATTGGGAAATGAAATCTCCCATGAAGATAGCTTTCAAACCCACTGCAAGCCTTATGGGCTTCGCTTTGTAATGAGGCCCCTCTTACGAGCCCTTTTAGTTTTCAATTTTAAGCATATAAAATCTTCCTCCTACCCACAAAAAAAAAAAATTGGCACGGTTAAAACTTTTAAGATTAAATTGGCCGCCAGATAATAGATTTAGCATTTTTTGGACAATTTTGCATGGGCGCATATTTGCTTCGTTGATGTAACAATTGGATAAATTTATTCAACTTCCTATATTGATTATAATTATGATGCATCATCGCATATTAATTTTTCGAATGTGTTGTGCTTCAAATAAGAAAGTAAAATTAAGCCAATATACTTGTTCTTAATCGAGATGATCTAGGGAATTAAAAAGAAATAAACACGAATTTTCCCGTCTTTTTTATTGATTACTTTTTTGACTACTTTTTTGCTAATGTGATCCCTGATTTACATGTATGTTTTGTTCGAATTGATCGCTTTTAATTTTTTTTGAAAAATTTAGAACAAAACTAAAATTGCCAGAAAAAAATAAGTATCGAGACAACATTGATCAAATTAGAAAGGTAAAAGGACTATCCGGTGCCATTATCGTCAAAAAATTGATGTTTGATTCAATTGGACCCTCTAAGTTAAATCACTGGCCAACGAACTCTCGGGAGTGACAGATAATTAATAGCAAATTAGCACATAGAAGTCACGGTCCGTCTAACATAAAGAAAATAGTATTTAGCGAATAAATTAAACACCGTAGCTTAAGATATACTAATATACCATTCCAATCTAAAATAAAATGGAAAAAAAATTAAATTACGACGTCATAATGAGAATCTAATCTTGCGTGTCCTGCTGTGCCGGTTCCCTTTCAGATAGCCCGTTAATTACGATCGGGTCCTTATCCTGGATTTTTCTCCATCTAGGGTTTATATGTCCTTGACAAAATTTTTAAAACTTAATTTTTGCTTGAAACATATACCCTTGTGGGTTCCAATTTGAATCCATTGGATCATAAGATGAAGCTCGATCCCATTAAATTTTACAGGATGAAGCTTTCGCAGTACAAATAATCCATGGACCATTCTATGCCATAAATTGTACATTAAATGCAAATTCATTAGTCATCCTAGTCATAATATGAGAGCTAGACGGGTCAACGAGGCCATTGGACTTTGATCCCAAAATAAATAAACAAAGAACTTTTGTTGTTCGAAATTACTTTCCTATGAATAATCTCTATCTAACTTAGTCGTGCAAATTATTCACTGGCTAATAATTAGCGTGAAAATTAATCGGATGTTCGAAGAAATCCAAAAATATTCCAATTTCGATAAGATCGTAAAAGGTCGAGAGATCAACTCGGAACCTCATCATAAGGTTAATTCACGTGATTCGAACCTCATCGTAAGGCTAATTCACGTGATTAATCATTCGATCAACATGTACTGATATTAATCATTCGATCATCAACTTTTCACGTGACCAAACACACAAAAGTTAAAAAAAGGAAAAAAAAAAAGTCCCCTTTTTTCGAACGATACAAAATAGGAAAAGAAATTGAAAGTTTGTGGGCCTAAGTTTTGTTGGTGAAAATGAAGTGAAGGTGACCATAGTAAGGACATTATTGTCGACTGCGATAGTCCATTAACTGGCAACCATTATGAGCACTCATCTTTCCAAGGATCAAGAAAAATATATAAAATAACATGCATTGTGAATTAGGGTTGCTACTTTCTTTGGATAATGTGATCAAGGGTATGAAGGAATCAAATTAATCTTAAATTAATCCACGAGTTACTTAAATCCGACTCGCCTTTTTTCGACCCCGATCTTGGGCTCGACATGATCCATGCAAACTCAATCCGACCATGTACCTACTCGAGCGATTACGATACTCTCGTTGATTTGATTACAACCGTGAAAGACGTACGTAGTAATGTGTCTGAATCTGTCGTCAGATGAGAGTTCGAGTTCACAGTCAAGCCTAACTCGAACTTTTTTTTTAATAAAGTCTATTTCTCGTTATAGAAACGAATGAAGTCCCGTCTGTCTTCGCACAACAAACATCTATTGAGGTGAGATCGAGTGTAAATAATCGAGCTAAATCAACTCAATCGTCACTCGAATCGACCTCCTATAGTTAGCCTAGCACATCAATGATTGTACGATTACATACCATCACGAACCGTTACGACAAAAAATGCGAACCCCACTTTGTTGGACCAGACCAAAAAGCATGTTTTGATCAAGCAACAGGTTCGTGGATATCTAAAATCGTATATCATTATTTCTTACAAAAATCTTCTTAGTTTGAAACATTTTCTTTTTCTATTTTTTGAGTTTTGGACTGAAAATAAATGAAGCAACTATTTCAGTAAATTTTTTGTTTTTTTGCAGCTATAGGAAAGCACTATCATCTCCTCTTCTCCAACAGCTTCTTGTTCTGCAATGGCCCAGAAGGTGGGTCACATGAGGGAATCCGCCTGCATCCAAACACCCCCTCGCTCTTTTGCTGTGAAAAAAGCACTGAAAAACTTGGCAAAAAAGATGTTCTGGCATCCAAACACACCCCATTGCTGTCTTGTCTTCTAGCCCCCCAGAACCAATCATTGCTTAAAATTAAATCTGAAGATGATTATTATATTACCGCAGCTACTGTGATAAAAAATCTATGCGACAAACCCAAGATCCGTACGAGCTCTGCATGCTTTGCAGGGCCCTAATTCAATCCAGGCCTTACCCTTTTGGTGAGCAATTACTCCAAAACTCACCCACCTTTACTTCTTCACCAGCAATGAATTGGCAGTGACTAGCCAAACAAGTGAAATTGTGCATATGAGACCAAAAGCCTAGGAGCTATAATAGCTAGAGACTGTGGATGTTCTGAAATCGGGGAGGGAGATGATGTGTTTCATGGAAACCCCAAGATAGCTGAGATGAGGGAAGCTTATTAGAGGCACATTCAATGCCAATAAACCCCACAGCCATTCTCTCTCTCACTCTTCTCTTTCAATGCATCAACCGCATTTCTGGCCCACATTACAAGAAACACCCTCAGGCAAGAAGACGTATCTTTGGTCGACGCCTCCACGTCAAGGAATGGAGAGAGCCTGGCTTCTGGCTCTCTTGCTCCTCCAAATCGTGCCCATGCAGGAGGCTTTGGGCGTGGGAGCCGGCGTAGGCATCGGCATCGGGGGCGGGGGAGGCGGCGGCGGCGGCGGCGTCTGGATTGGTGGAGGAATTAGCAGCCCGCCAAACGAAAACCCACCCGGGTCGTCTTCATTGCCCAACCTTGAAGTGGCCTACAATGCCCTCCAAGCATGGAAGTCCTCAATCACAGAAGACCCCCAGGGGGTCTTGAAGTCCTGGGTCGGTCCCAACGTGTGCTCTTACAGGGGGATTTTCTGTGCAGATTCCCAGGAGAATTTCCTGGAAAACAATGGTCCTGTTCTCGCAGGCATAGACCTGAACCGCGCGAATCTGCAGGGCACTCTCGCCGCAGAGCTGGCTTCCCTCACAGACCTGACCCTCCTGCACCTCAACAGCAACAGGCTCTCTGGCTCGGTCCCTAGCTCCTTCACTGGCCTCACCTCTCTCCAGGAGCTCGACCTCAGCAACAATCGCTTGTCAGGCACATTCCCAAGCTCGCTCCTTTCCATGCCCAGCTTGCTCTATCTTGATCTCAGGTACAACAGCTTCTCTGGGCCAATCCCACCTGAGCTCTTCACCAATGGCAAGCTTGATGCAATCTTGCTCAACAACAACCGCTTCGATGGTGATCTGCCTGAGACATTGGGAAGCTCCCAGGCCTCTGTGATCAATTTGGCCAACAACAGGCTCAGTGGAAGCATCCCGGCCAGTCTCGGCTTCATGAGCGGCAACAAGATCAGAGAGATCCTGCTCTTGAACAATCAGCTCACTGGGTGCATCCCCGAGGGGATTGGGCTGTTCTCGGACATGCAGGTGTTCGATGTGAGCTACAATTCCCTGATGGGTCACTTGCCGGACACCGTCTCCTGCCTTACCCAGATCGAGGTCCTGAACCTGGGGCACAACAAGCTGTCCGGGGTCTTGCCCGACGTGGTCTGCTCGCTCAAGAGCCTAGTGAACCTCACCGTGGCCTACAATTTCTTCTCTGGATTCAGCCAAGAATGCACGACACTCCCCTTCCGGAATGTCGGGTTCGATTTCGCGGCCAATTGCATACCGAACCGGCAGATGCAGAGGCCTCAGCTGGATTGCTCGGCGATCCCAGGAGGGGGCTTGAATTGCCTGAGGATCCCTGGCGCTTCTCAGCCTCTGATTTGTGGGGCAATTGGGGTGTTGTCAAGAACAGTTGGGGATCTCGCTGGGACTGTCGGTGATCTCATCCCGGCAGCTACTCCATGACAGAAGAGATACGGGGAGAGATAGGGACAAGAAAGAGAAAGTCCCCATTTTTGGTTTGGCCAAGAGAAGAGGTTGGTGATGCCGGTGTCTCTGCATTGAATAGCACTGTTGAAAATAGTAGACTATTTCGTTCTTTTACTCATCCTCTGCTGCATCGATTTATCTGTTCATGGAACTAGTACATACAGTAGGTGATCATATGACCTTCCATGGAGAAGACCAGGGTGTGAGTTTGGAACAGTGTTTTTCTCTCTTCTTCTTGGTGCAGTATGAAGATAGTTACCACAAACCCAGAGTAACCATCACAAAAAGTTCCCTCTACTCTGCACCAATTTATTGCATAAATCTGGGGCAATTACAATTTGGCCCACTTAAATCTTTCGAGCTGTCGCGAACTATCTCGAGATGATTTTTGCGAATTCCGCTCTAATCTTCTGATTGATTTCGCCTACGGTCGATCGGCCAAAAACTATTTGAGCACGCAGCAAAGCGATTCTTGAACTTGCTTGGCAATTGAACAGATAAAATTAACTGTTGAATTACAATGTCTCCTCGTGACATTCTTATCTATTTGCGGACATGTCAGTGCCACGGAGGTCTGTTCCTTCATCAAGGAGTCCGGACCTTGACAGCCCATTCTGCAGAAGACGGAGATGAAAGGGTGTAAGAGTACAGATTGCAAAAGGACTTTGAATATTCTGCTGGTAAAAATAGTTTCGTGAGTGTTTTCTTGTTCTTTTCTCTGCAACGGATGGAAACCTCCTTTTCCTTCACGTGTGCCCACAGCACAGTCAGTCACATGCAACACACATGTTCGGTCATTCGGCGAGCCTAATTCCCTTAAAAACCTCTAACTTTAGTTGCAATCCCATATCTGTCATGAACCTTTTTTTTTGTCTACAGAGTCCTAAACTTTAAGTACATTCATAAATCTACCTTGAACATTTTTTTTATTGTTTTTACTCTAGTCCCAATTCTATTCCCGTTAGTCCCTGTCCAAAAATCCCGTTCATCGTCCCAAACGTTCATATCAAAGAACTGTTGGAAGTTTAAAATAAAAATCAACTTAAAATAAAAAAAGATCCCGAATTTTCATATCAAAGAACGGTTGAAAGTTTAAAAAAAATCAACTTAAAATAACAAAAAGGTGATAGTCCGGTAAGACTTCAGCCCATTAGAGCGATAGCGGGCCTGAGCAGCACCGACCCGTTTTCCTTCCACTGCCGAGAGCGGGAGGTTTTCGCTGCTCTGTGAAGCCAGCCTCACGCGGTCCCCTCCACTCTAGTGGACACAAGGCCCGAGCCTTCGGGCGAACCACATGAACCAACTCCTGGCTTGGAACGGTCAGGCCAGCAAAGAGCCACAGCCAAGCCCGGCCCGGCCCCAATTGATCCCAAACCATATTCCATCCTCTTGGTGCCCCCACTTGGGTTATAAGCCCGCGTTGCTGAGCTCAGTAGTCGTCGCTCACAGGCATGTGACTTATTAAGTGTTAACTATGTCTGTGATGCTCCGAGGCGGGACAAGCTGAGCTTCTTTAGCTTTGTCTCCTTTGACAATGTGGACTCGGAACTGTCTTTGGTCTCGGTCTTATATCTCGCGACTCAGTTCCTGTTCTCGTGTGTTCTAACTCGTTGAGCACCGCAGCCGATGAGTGCGGCTTCACTATAAAAAAAAAAAGGCCCGAATCGTAGCCTACGGCGCGAGGAATCCCATCTGGTTCGTGCAAAAAGGCCCAGTAGAATTTCGACCCTGGTTGATCGCCTAAAAAACCTACTTAAAGCACTCAGCAAAGCGATTCTCGAACTTTGCTGAGGCTGTTTCAGGCAATGAAAACTTCATAAAATTAAACTTAAAATGAAAAAAAGAAAAAGTAATGGTTCGGTGGGGACTCGTGGCCCAATCAGAAAAGGTCATGGTTTGGTGGGGACTCGGAGATGCCCGAGGGAAGAACAGCAGAAGTGCCAAAAGTTGTGTACGGAGCTCACTTTGATGCCAAAAGTTCCATTTGGATCACGTAAGTGCCAAAAAATTTGAAAAACGATCTTTTAAGTGCCAACTCCGATCTGATTGGTCGGAAATCTGACGTGGCAATTTTTTATTGGGGTAATTCCAAAAAAAAGCACCAACTTTAAGTCGAGGGATAATTCTGGCCCGAACTTTTTTTTGTTCCATAAAAAAGCACCAACTTTAGGTCGAGGGACAATTCTAGCCCGAACTTTTTTTTGTCCCATAAAAAAGCACCAACTTTAGGTCGAGGGATAATTCTGGCCCGAACTTTTTTTTGTCTCGTAAAAAAGCACCAACTTTCATTTAAATCCCAAATTTGGCCTCCCATTGATTTTCTGTCTGAAGTTACCCTTGTTTGAGAAAAAAAGTTATGGTGGTGAGCTTGGCGAATCTCTTCCATGGCGTCTGTCGACGGGCGGTGGTCTACAGCTTCAAATTACGACAAAAAGACGAAGTTTGGCAAAAAAGATTCAATCTGAAGATATTTTTGACTTACCAGTGAAGTGAAGGAGACGAACAGTTTCACCGTTATTCTTCAAGCTGTGATTCAGAGAATAAAACAATGAATAATGCTTTAAATCCAGTCAGTAAGTCATGTGGATTTATTGCTAAGGTGGAATAGTCAAGTTGGAAAATCAATGGTTTTAAGTCAATAAGGGCCAGATTTGGGATTTAAGTGAAAGTTGGTGCTTTTTTACGAGACAAAAAAAGTTCGGGCCAAAATTGTCCCTCGACCTAAAGTTGGTGCTTTTTTATGGGACAAAAAAAAGTTCGGGCCATAATTGTCCCTCGACCTAAAGTTAATGCTTTTTTATGGAACAAAAAAAAGTTTGGGCCAAAATTGTCCCTCGACTTAAAGTTTGTGCTTTTTTTTGGAATTAACCCATTTTTTATTAGTATTTGAAGCCGACGTGGCTCGCCGGAGAGTACAGTCAGCGTGCAAACAATAAAACGACACCGTTTTATTCACGATACCTACACGGCGCCATTTTATTTAGCTTCTTCTCCCCAAAATAAGAACCATAATCCCCAAATTGAAAGATGGAGGGCGGAAGCTCAGCAGCGGCTCACATTCGGGATACCTAACCCGCGAAAATCAGAACCTTAAATCCCCAATTATCAGCTCGCGTTTGCAAATGGAGGGCGGAAGCTTCAGCAACGGCTCACATTCGATTAAAAAAAGCGAATTAGATGGTGAGTGTTACTGTTTTTGTGGGTTACCGAGTCCGAGAAGAACATCTTGGACTCAGTTAAATCCCGGGAGAAGATTCCATGGATGCGGCAGGTATAGAGAAGGCTCAAAGTGCAAATATTTCAAATGGGTTGATGCCAAATTCTCCGGTCGAGCCACAGAAGTGATCTTGCAGCTACTTGAAGGACGACATCAACCTCTACCTACATTAATGGACGAGTTAGATGATGTCGACTCAATACAAGCTCAAATGAAAGGTTTAACATCTTTATTCGACCATTTGAAGAGGGAAGTTTCAAGGCTGAAAATTGAAAGAAACTTTTATCGAGCATTGATTGTGTTGTTGTTCTCTTGTGTAGTTTATTCAAATTTGAAGTGAGCAATGAGAAGAAGTTTGTATGTCTACCATAATCGAAGATGTGGAATATTTACTTGTATTGGGTCATTTGTAAGTAAAGTGTGTTACTGGTTTGCTGCAAATTGTATGGAACAAAAGGTTTTGTTCCAATTTATGGTGGAAATGGAAGGTTGGAGTTGGAATTCATTGATTGTGAGCACTTCAAATTTTTTTTGCTTGGTTCTGTATTGTATATATTGGTTTGCTTGGTTTTTGCATCAGATGTAATGGTTTGCTGCAACCATTACTGCAAACCATGAAGAAATTAAGGGGTGGTAACAATTCACGAATGACTATTTCAGTGCCATAAGTTGTAAATAATTATCGTTTCAGTGCCAAGTTTTTCTGAAAGTGATCATTTTAGTGTCAATCGCGATGAAAAAGTGATCACTCTTGTTGCACGAGTTTAAAAATAAGAACAAGTCAATTTCAACTATGTTTCCATTGGCTTGCACCAGTCGTGGTGCATGTTGTTGCACCAGTTGAGTTGCTGGTGCGTCTTGTTCTTGCACCAGCTCATACAAGTGTTGGTGCAAGAAGACGCACCAGCACCCAGAGTTGCACCGAGAGCTATGTTGGTGCAACAGGATGCACCAACAGCCAAAATTGCACTAGTGCTGTTCTAGTGCATCTTGTTCTTACACCAGTACTTGTATTTGCTAGTGCAGGAAGATGCAACACCCACAACTTCAACCAGCACGTACATCCAACACCCACAACTTCAACCAGCAACAATAATCAACCAACCACTTCCAAAAACAACATCAGCCTCTTAACAAGGTGCAAGACAAGAAAATAACAAAAACATTGTTGCCATTAACATTGATTGGTTCTTTACAAAAATAAACATGTCCATAAAAAACATTAGTCCCCCAATCAGTCAACGATCCCCTCCCACCTAATATGTCAAAGCGAACACATATAAACAATGGCAACAATCCCCATCAGTGAAGATACCATGTCCAGCACCCTCCCATTAGTCAATATGCACAACACCCCCGGCTCCTTTTCCTTTTGCACTTTTGAATTGATTCATAATTCGGGCACTCTTTTGAATTGGACACGTAGGTTCGTTAACTGGCATTTATGTCACATTCTTCTTAGCATCAATTTTTTTTTTGTAGCACGTGTCATGTGTGGGGACCTCTCCGTAGGAACATTGGTCCCATGATCAGTCGGTTGAAATGGAACTAGTACCGGTTCTGTTGGTTGAGATGGAACTAGTGCAACTTTATTTGTTGGTGGCTGTTTTGAAGCTGTACTCGCTGTCTTCTTCTTCTTCTTTATGCTCTTCTTCGGCTGCGCCCTTGACTCTTGAGTTGGCCCACCTTGAGAGATAAGCACCTCCGAACTTCTTCCAGGCTACAAGAACATAATTATATTGTTAACCAAATGAATTGAAATACCATAAATTAAATACATGAGTCCTACAAATCTTACATTGAAAATAGTCATTCCAGTACGTTCATCTGTGTAAATCCCATAACCATATTGCCTTATTCTTTTTCCAAGAACCCCTCTTGTTCACTGTGATGCATCACTTTAAGCAACTTGCGGGGAAGCAATTTGTGCAACTTGTGGGGGAGCAACCTGTGGGGCTCCCTGTCCTTGTGCAACTTGTGCAGTTGGTCGTCTTTTCACCTGAGAAATACATAACAAAATTAAACTCAGCCCATAAAAGACAAACACAACAATGTATAGCTTACTGGATATTTTTTCCTCGTTTGTTCAACAGTGGACTCAGTTGTTGTTGTTGCTGTCCTGCCTGTACTTGTCCCTGCACTTGGGCCTAGAACAGGGCCTTTTGTTGGCCCTTCAGTAGGCCCAACAGCAACCTCTTCAGTAGGTGTTGTTCCTGGCCCACGATCAGCTCTTGCAACAACTTCTTGTTCACGTTGCCTTTTCAACTGACAACCTTTCTTATTGTGCCCTTCCTTGTGGCAATAGGAGTATTTCATCTTCACCCCGGTCCTACTCATCCTCTGACTTGATGCCTCTCCCTCATGTATTGTTCGTTTTTTCTTTGGCCTTCCTATTTGCTTCTTTAGTGGCAAAGGTAGAGGGCCTTCACGATTTGTTGGCTCCCAAAATTTGCTACTTCGGATAGGCGGCATCATGAATTGGTACGAATTAAGGTATGAGCTTTTTTTGTACCAATCATGTAGGTAATCTTCTAGCTTTTCTTGCTTCATCAAAATGGCACAAATAGCATGGGGACAAGGAATTCCACTTAGTTCCCAGGCTCGGCATGAACACTTTCTTCTATCTAGGTTGACCACATACTTATCATTATTGTGAATGATCTCATATCCATTTTCTCTATTTCAAACCGGATGGCAGAACCTACTAGCAGCAATGTTCGCATCCAATTTCTTTACAATTCTAGGACCGCATTCTCTGCTCCACTTGGTAGCCTCATCTCTTTGCATGTGCAATCTGGTCATTACCATAACGCGAATATCATCAAGCATGCTGATGATTGGCTTGCACCTGACCTCTAAAATTCTGCCATTGAAAGCTTCACTGAGGTTGTTGTCAATTATATCACATTTAAATTCTTCACTGAAGAAGGTCCGACACCAGTGCTTAGCTTCTGTCTGGAATAGTGCATCAAAGCCTTCCTTTGTCAGCTGCAACAACCCATGTTTGGCTAATCTGAAGTCAACCATGTTGGTACTCTTCGCTATCTGCTAAAACTGCTTCTGCAGCATATCTCCTTTGTAGTTCTTTGCCCAATTTGCATATATGTGCCTCGAGCACATTCTATGCTCAGCATATGGCATCAACTCAGCCAATGCAGGAACAAGTCCCTACAAAAATTCAAATCAACAAAAACAAGTCATAAAATACTCGAGTAATTAATATTAAAAGGGAATTAATTGACAATGGTATTACCTTCTGTTGGTCGCTCATGAATGCCCATCCTCCCCCATCGTTTATGTCAAGGTCAACCATTAAATTCTTGAGGAACCAGGACCAAGTATCCTTATTCTCAATCTTGACAACTGCCCAAGCTATCGGAAACATTTGATTGTTGGCATCTCTCCCCACAACAGCCAACAACTCCCCCTTGCATAAACCGTTAAGGAAACATCCATCAAATCTTACAACTCTTCTACAACCAGCCAAAAAGTCCCGTTTGCATGCATCAAAACAAACATAAAATCTATCAAACCTAGGCCACAATTAGGCAGTGGCCTCTCTACAACCTCAGCATATACTCTACTAGATGGGTTTTGAACCACGCATTCGTGGGCATAATCCCATACCTGCGCATATTCTTCCTTGTATCGACCCATCAAAATTTGCATCACCATCTGCTTAGCTCTCTTGCACTGATTCCTCGACACATTAACTCCTACCTGCTCCTTCACTAACTGCTTAAACTGAGGGCATTTGATCCCGGGCATTGCTTTGATTGTATTGAAAAAATGTTTCGACAACCACACATTTGTTACCCTTTTGTTATCAAAATGAATTGAACAAGTATGTTCCTCCTGGAAGGACCTAATCTGGAATGACCCCTTCCTACTCACAGCGCCGTACAGCTTCCAAGGACAATTGGGTTGTGAGCACTTAGCTCTCACAAATTCCTTCGTATTTCTAATGAATTCTACGCTCCTCTGTTCAACAATAGAACTCTCCACAATAGCTTCTTTTAATTGTTTTGCATCATCAAATTTCATGCCGACACACAAAACAGGTTTATCGACATTTGGATCATAGCAAGGGTACTTACTTTTCCTTCGACGAACAGGTTCTTCATTATCATTCTCCGAACCAGCAGTTTCATTGCCGCAACTTTCTGTATCTTCACTTCCATTACCTCCAGCTGGAACTCCATCCAACTCAAGCCTTTCTCCTAAAGCTGGGAGTTTTTTTCTGAAAAATTCCCTTTGGTTTTGTCTTGACTGTTGGAGTTCATCATCGTCTTCATCACTTAGGAAATTGACAATTGGCAAAGCTTCATCTTCTGACACACTATATTGAGCAACTTCCCATTCTAATCCAACTAAGTCTTCATCAACCACATCTCCAACTGAGACTTCACCCACATTTCTATCAAAATCTGTCTCCCTCTCCTCCCTCACTTGGCTCTCATGTTGCCCTCCATCTAACGTAGACTCATCCCCAACCTGATTACTCGCTTGAATATGATCATCATTTCCATCATCCTCATCAGCCTCATCGTCACTATAATATTCAACATAGACCTTAGCTTCATCGCCGTGAAGATAATGGTAAATGATATCCTTAATACCATTATCATCACTAAAAAATCTCAAACCATCCTTCCATTCCTTCCCAGGAACACAATAGTACAATTTTTGCACTTTGCATCGACAAAAATACACCAAATCCCTCACAAAATCAATATATGATGGCTTCCCAACATTGACGTAAATAGTACCTTCGTTCCCACCACAATATTCCCAGTCGTCAGTGCCAATAGCAAACTCTCCACCATAGCAAACAATGACGACTACATGATTCCCCTCCATTTCGATGCTGCACCCAAAGAATAAAAAAAAAAAGTCATTCATTGGGACCACATAGCAGAATCATCAACAACTTTACATTTAATTGATTAAACAATTATCGAAAGAAACAAAGGAAGCTGATTTATTCAATTGATTAAACAACTGAGGTCCCCAACACTCATTTTTCAATTCGACCCCATTCAGTCCCCACAGAAACACTAACTAACTAAATAAAGTCGGGTCCCCACCACTGTCCCCAGTACTCCAACCAATTTCCCTCTGCGTTGAGCCCTCATTTTCCCCTCCACGCCTTATTTTTCAATTCAGTCACATTCGGTCCCCACAAGTTTGCCCTCCCCATAAAAGCAGTCCAAGCCGAGCCCTCATTTTGCCCTCCGTGCCCCAATTTGCCTGTCGGAACCCTAAATTCTCCACCCAATTGACCCACGGCGAGAACATGACAAACCTGAGTGAAGCGGCTGAGCAACGGTGGGCCAGCAAACAATGGCGTGGCTACGACGACGGCCGACCGACGGCGGGTGAGCGACGGTGGGCGAGCGACGGAAGGCGATCAAGGGAGCTACGGCGAGCGAGGGAGTGACGTGAGAACTCAAGATCCGAGCCCTAATTTTAGTCCCCCTTCTTCAGCGACGTCGTTTTTTAAACGCAGTCCACGTAGGAAAATGAAGCGACGTCGTTTCTTGTGGAGGATGGAAAACGACGTCGTTTATGCCATTCCACGTGGACTGCGATTTAAAATATTTGCCACGTCAACTTATTTTTCTTTAATATAAATGCCATGTATTAATTTGGCCGGAATCTCTCGCCGTTGACACCAAAGTGACCATTTTTCGTCCGATTTGGCACTTAAGTGATCCAAATGGAACTTTTGGCACCAAAGTGAGCTCCGTACACAACTTTTGGCACTTCTGTTGTTCTTCCCCCGAGATGCCCCATCACGTGTCCCATTCTGGACCAGGAGATACCACCCCATCACGTGTGACTCCAAACTCTCTTCGAAGAAGACATATCTTTGGTCGTCACCTCCACGTCAAGGACTGGAGGGAACCCAGCTTCTGGCTCTCTTGCTCCTCCTAATCATGCCCAAGGAGGAGACTTTCGGCGTCAGAGCCGGTGTGAGCATCAGGCCTCTGTGGTCAATTTGGCCAACAATAGGCTCGGTGGAAGCATCCCGGCCAGTCTCGGCCTCATGAGCGACAACAAGATTAGAGAGATCTTGCTCTTGAACAATCAGCTCACTGGGTGCATCCCCGAGGGGATTGAGCTGTTCTCGGGCATGCAGATGTTCAATGTTAGCTACAATTCCCTGATGGACCACTTGCCGGACACCATCTCGTGCCTTACCCAGATCAAGGTCCTGAACCTGGGACACAACAAGCTGTCCGGGGTCTTGCCCGACGTTGTCTGCTCGCTCAAGAGCCTAGTGAACCTCACTGCGGCCTACAATTTCTTCTCTGGGTTCAGCCAAGAATGCACGACACTCCCGTTCCGAAACGTCGAGTTCAATTTCGCGGTTAATTGCATACTGAACCGGCAAATGCAGAGGCCTCAAACCAGTACATATGCCTTCCATGGAGAAGACAAGGATATGAAGTGAAGAGCAGTGTTTTTCTCTCTTCTTCTAGGTGAAGTATGAAGATAGTTACCACAAACCCAGAGTTACTATCACAAAAAGCTCCCTCTACTTTCCACCAATTTATTAGATAAAATATGGGGCAGTTACAATTTGGCCCACTTAAATCTTTCGAGCTGTCGCAAACTATCTTGGGATGATTTCTGCAATCTTTCTAGGGGTGAGCGGTTCCAGTTTCTTTACAGATTCCATGTTATACTCAGGTACATGTTCCTCATTTTTTAAAACTTGGAACCTAAAACCTACCCTGTCATAGGTTCCAGGATCGGTTTCAAAGTCCAACAGGTTCTTTTTTTTTGTTTCATTTTTAATAAAACAAAACGAAAATGAACGCAACAATACCAAACAAGCTTATCATTCATAAAAGAGAATACAAAAGACTAGTTTTCCTAACATTACAATTCAAATAAATATAATTAAAATGAGAAGTCATTTGGTGAATTGATACGCTATAGAATTCACAAGGTATTAGCATATCGATCAAGACAATATCCATATCCAGGACCACAAACAAAATGGGAAGCGGGAAAAAAGAAAGAAAGATGAGCTTTTGATCCTTAAACATCCATGAAAATTTGTTCCAAATTCTTACCATCTAAAATCAAAAGAAACAACAATCATAATTGATAACTTAATAATAGTTTTAAATTCAAAATTAAAGTGTCGCGTATCGATTATTTGCAACTACAGCTACAACTTTTTCTTTTCTCTTCCGCCATCCATTATCGCTATGATTCTAATTATGCAACCATCAAGCTTAATATGTTTCTTGAAAGAGTAAATGAGAATATAAAAGACTAGTTTTCCTAACATTACGATTTAAATAAATATAATTAAAATGAAAATTCATTTGGTGAATCGATACGCTACAGAATTCACAAGGTATTAGCATATCGATCAAGACAATATCCATATCCAGGACCACAAACAAAATGGGAAGCGGGAAAAAGGAAAGAAAGATGAGCTTTTGATCCTCAAACGTCCATGAAAATTTGTTCCAAATTCTTACCATCTAAAATCAAAAGAAACAACAATCATTGTTGTTAACTTAATAATAATTTAAATTTAAAATTGAAGTGTCGCATATCGATTATTTGCAACTGCAACCACAACTTTTTCTTCTCTTTCCACCATCCATTATCGCTATGGTTCTAACTATGCAGCCATCAAGCTTAATATGTTTATTAAAAGAGTAAATGACAAAAACAATCGACTTCACAAAAGAGCAAAAACTTTGAATAGATAAATGACAATAAATACCAAAATATAACAAGTTAAGCAAAGCAATGAGCATGCGAATGATAAGTACTCCAAAACCACAATAAATCAAAGGTCTAAACAAACTTTAGAAAATGTTATACATGACAAGTTAAGCAAAGCCATGAGCATGCGGACGGAGATGAGAATTTGAAAGCGAAGAAGTGAGAAGTGAGGAGTAGTAAGAAATTTAGGGATTTTAGATTTAGGGTTCCCGGTTCCATTTCCGATTCTCGGTTTCGGTTTCGGTTCCGATTCCCAGTTCCTGATTTCGGTTTTGATTCCGGTTCTCGGTTCTGGTTCCTATAAGAACCGGGAATCAAATCGGAACCGGCGGTTCCTAAAAAATGAAATCGGAAACCGGAACCTTTCTCCCTAAAATCGAGAACCGAACCGAACCCATCAGTCCGATTTTATCCTGGACTCGTGCTCACTCCTAAATCTTCCCTCTTATCTTTTGATAGAAAGCGCGACATCCCCAACTGATTTCGACCCCTGTCGATCGGCCAAAATCTGCTATTGCATGCAGCGGAGCGATAACTGTGAATTACAATGTCTCCTCGTGACATTGTTGTCTATTTGCGGACTTGTCAGTGCCACGTAGGTCTTTTCCTTCGTCAAGGAGTCCGGACTTTGACAGCCCGTGTTACGGGAGATGGAAATGAAAGGGGTACAAGAGTTCAGATTGCCAAAGGACTTGGAATATTCTGCTGGTAAAAACAGTTTTGTAAGTTTTTTCTTGTTCTTTTGTCTGCAGCAGATGGAAACTTCCTTTTCCTTCACGCGTGCCCGAAGCACAGTTTAACTCACAAGTTGGTCATTGGCCTTTGTTCTCTTTAAAACTCCCAACTTTACGTCCAATCACAAATCTAGCCCGAACTTTTTTTATCTAAAAAAAAATCAACATGGTCGGTCACAAACAATTCCCGAGCTGGTCATTCGGCGAGCATTACTCTTTAAAAACCCCAACTTCAGGTCCATTCACAAACAATCGGATGCGCCCCAGGAAAAGCCGAAACGTAGCCTTCGGCGCGAGGATTCCCGTCTGGTTTGTGCAAAGGCCCAGCAGGATTTCGGCTCCAGTCGATCAGCCAAAAAACAACTCAAGCGCTCAGCGGAGCAATTCTTCAACAGTTTGGTGATCTCGCTGATACTGTCGGTGAATTACAATGTCTACTCGTGACATTCTCGTTCATTTCCGAAGCCTCGACAGCCCATGCTGCAGATGATGGAGATGACAAGGGGGCGCAAGGAGAATTCAGATTGTAAAAGAACTTGGAATATTGTGGCCGTGTAAAAATCAGTCGCGTTAAGTTTTGTCTTGTTCTTTTCTCTGCAACAGATGAAAACTTCGCTTCCCTTCTAGTGTGCCCACAGCGTTGTCCGTCACAAACAACTCGCAAGTTTGGTCCTTCGGCGGGTCTAATTCCTAGGAAAACCCCGCAACTTCAGATATGATCCCAAATCTACATCGGAACTTTAAACTCTAATCCCAAATCTGCCCTTTCCGTTAGTTCTCCATCCAAAAATTGCCACGAGCCAGTCTCTAATTTTCATATCGTTCATATCGAATCTGGAGATAATCGGGACCGCACCTAAACAGATTAGGCGTGAATTAGGTACTAGATTTGCAAGAGACAGCTTGGAGCTTTCATCTCCAGTTTACCCGATATTCTAAGATTTCAAGAAAAAGTTTCATAAAATTAAACTTAAAATGAAAAAAGATAAAATAAGGTAACTGTGGGCTCGGCTCATTGGGCCGCCTGGCGGACCTGACCTGTTCGCTACTCTAACAAGAAGAGCCCTTTTGGGCTCGGCCACTTCCCAACGAACACGTGGAGACTGCAAAGCGTCACACTTCAGGCTCGGCCCAAAGGTGTCAACGGCAAATGTTCACCTGCGTGCGACTTATTAACTATTTGATATGTCTCTGGATGGTCCGATGTGGGACACGCTGAGCTTGTTTCGCATCTCCTTTGGACAGAGCTCAAAACAATGAGAGTGCGCGATGGAAACATACTCGGCCCATTCTGGACTGGAGATGCCACCCCACCATGAGGACTTCAGACTCCCTTTGGTCTCGGTCTATAATATAATCCTGACTCGTGTTTCCCGTTCTCGTGTTGTGACTCGTCGAGCGCCGGAACCGATGAGTGCGGGGCTTCCACGATGAAGTGAGGGAAAGAAAGAACCTTTTTGTGGCGTTGGACCACATCCGGTTTCGTCTGCAGGGTCAGATGCGCCCCGGAAAAGCCGAATCGAAGCCTACGGCGTGGATTCCCGTCTGGTTCAGGCAAAGGCCCAGCAGAATTTTCTCCACTTGACATGCTCGTGCGACAACGAGTACGGCCATAAAACTGTCTCTCATTGCAGATTTGCACAATCAAAGATGATATAGCTCGTTTCGAGATTTCGCTTTTGCCTCATCAACGATTTCAAACGGGAAAATATGCACGCATCCTTTAGCTTTGTGAATCAAGTTGATCCAAAAGAAATCGTTTCTGACGCAGGAAAAATGTTCAGTTTGCTTTATGTTGGGCTGAAGACACAATCATTCGAGGCAACCGAGATACATCTACCAAAAGAAAAACAGTGTCGCGCATCAAGAGTGCAGCCATTCACCAGTCACCATCAGAGGGAGACAACAACCTTGGGACGCAGCATCATTTTCACATGTCCACCATGTCAAAAGCCAGCAAGAAGACAATATATATGAGTAACAGCCCAGCTTGTCAATGCAGAGTCAGCAAAGCAATCAAAGAATCAGTTAATATATTCTTATGAACAAGCAACTGTAGCAAACCCAGATCTCCCTGTCTGTACAATTACTAAGAGTAAATTATACAAAAAGAAGAAGAAAAGAGAAAAATGCCTTCAACAAAGAGAAAATCCCACCAAAAGTGTTGGTAAAGACAACACCAGTATCAAACTCCCCCACTCTACAAGTACCAAAATCACCAAAATCCAATCAAAGAAGCAATCGCGATCGCAAGGAGAAAAATTTGTGAAGTGCGCAACCATGTTTTTCCGCTCAAATCCGCAGTCCTTTTCGCTCCGGGCCGAGCAAGTACCGATCAGTCGTCACAGTCAGAAAAATCAGTTAGCAGGGCATATGTTTCAGATTCAGATGTTTGCATTCTCAGGTGTAGCAATCTTGATCATCATGGCATAGTTCTTTCCTCAGCTTATGCGAGAAAAGCTGGCACGCGTCCATGCTGAGGTCGATGGCGGCGGAAAGCGCGATGAAGAGGGCGGCGTCGGGCATGCAGGTCACGTGCTGCACGCCCACCTGCACCGCCGGCTTGCTCGTCTTTCCCTCGCCGTCCACCGTGGACGCCATCACGAAGCCCTTCACGGGCGACTTCAGGCTCGACCCGACGTCGATGCTGAACTGCCCGCCCCTCTTGACGCTCATCGTGGCCTCGGCTATGGGGATCCCCCTCGTGGGCCCGCCCTCGGTGACCAGCTCGAACTTGTAACCCAGCCCATCCGTGGGGCCCCGCTCCCGCCACGCCTCGAGCCGGCCCCACGGCTTCCAGCTGCTGACCGAGTACCCGTTGGGGCGAAGGATGAGCCACGCGCCGGGGTTCGACCTGGAGACCCGGTCGGAGCCCGGGGAGGGCACGAACGGGGTCACCATCGAGGCGGCAGCCACGGGCGAGCCCGACAGGTCGTGGATCGTGACCATCCACCCCTTCCGCTCCCGGCTCTGCCGTTCCCGCTCCCCGGACAAAGTCCTCATCCATCCTCTGGTGTTGGTGAAATCCGATGGCAAGGATCTGGTTTTGCCAGCACACAAATCAAGAATCAAAATTTGTCAAAACCACATGATCGAAACAAATTGTTGCTAAACTATTACAATGGCATGCATAATGATGCCGACTGGACTAGACCCTACCTAGTCATCTAGTCACGGTACCAAACCAGAAACTACACGATCGAATGTTTCTTTAATCAAGCACAAATCAATAAAATAAATCGAGGGTCAGTCGAGAATTCATTGAAAACATCAATTCCCAATGATCAATTTGCGAATTTAATACGGTGGGAGCTAAGCAGTTGCACATGGGAAGAATCGAGGGTAGTTGTCGATGACAGTTGGAGAAGATTTGGAGCTGTCTCTTTGACCAACTGGCTTTGTCAGCCAAAGACGCCCCCGTTTTTCTTAAACTAATCGCCAAATGCTTGTCCTAAAGATTCGAGGCCACTAGAAGGCTCTCTTCCTATTTACGACAACACAGAGCACAGATCGTGATTAGGGATGATTGAACCGATAAATCGTTGCAAATATTGTAAAAAAGCAAGCAGAGAACTATTATAAATTTCAGATTGATGGGGATACTTTAGAATACGAAACAAATCAACCCGCTTTTGTAATTCATACGTAGTCGATTATATCGTCCATTTTACTTCACTGCGGTCTCACGAATGATTTACATTGGCGAGATCTTACCAGCACATCATATTTCACATGATCTGGACCCATTGAACAGCAATTTTTTCGAAAGTTTTGAACTTTGTTTTCCCTTTCGAATTTCAGACAATCCTAGAACCAGGAAAAACCATGAACACTACTCTTTATATGCCAAGCTCCGTACAGTGAACATGCCTATACTTACCTATTACTACCTATGCCCGTGATGCTGGCAGATCCCAAGAAAAAGGGATGATTAAAAAAGGACAAAGAAATCTGACAAGATTGTCACTTCTCTACCTTTTTCACCTTTTTGGATCTTTTACAGTGAAATTTCAATTTATTAACATTATAGTACAAATTAGAGAGAGAGATTGGGGGGGGGGGGGGGGGTCAAGGGGTTACCCACCATGAAAAGAAAGGGAAGATGAGGACCAGATAGGGTCCTTGACCAAATCGCAACAATCCCATGTGCTTCAAATTTTCTTTTTTCTTTTTTTCGGTTCAACTGCTTGCAAAAGCAAAAAAAAAAAAAAAAGAGAAAAAATTGAACAAATTTGACAACCCCACTTGCGTAAATTGGCAGGAACCAAAGCCCTAAAAATCCTGAAAAATAATTTCATAGCCCTATAGGCCCCCCCTCTAATTAATAGAGACAGAGCATTAGCGATCCCTTCCCTGGAATATATTTCTCATGAAAATTAAATGACCATAAGGTGAAGAACCAACCCGGGCGCACGTTGGCGCGGGGACGTGGGGCTACGCTAAAATGCGCCCGAAAGACTCACCGGGATCTGCAGTTCCGGTCGGCGCTGAACTTGCAGCTGAACACGGGCTGTCGGATGTTGCTCCCCTGGATTTGGTACACGACCGGGCTGAGCTCCGGCTCGCCGCCGAACTGGAACAGGAACCTCGGGTCGGGCTCCGACCGGACCACCAGGTGGAGCCGCGCGGGCGCGGGCTTGCCGATGGCGGGCCCGAGCTTCAGCCACCCGCTCTGGAAGACGACGGGCCGGGCCTGGGCCCCGTCGAGCCCGACGCTGACCAGGACCCGCCCGAGCAGCTTCTTCCCGCAGGTGCGGCCCCCCATCCGGCCCGAGTAGACGGAGACCCGGAGGGCGAAGGGCTTGCCGGAGAGCCGGCGCAGCGCCGCGGGGTCGAGGTGGAAGCCCGGGGCGGAGGTGGCGGTGTCCGGCGGGGGGTCGTCGGCGGAGGACGCGGAGGGGGAGAGCGGGAGGAGGGCGGTCTGCGGGGGGAAGTTCTTGAGGCGGAGCTTGCAGAAGCACGGGGTGGCGGAGGGGTGGACCCCGCCGCCGGCGACGGCGGGCTTGGACGGGTCGACGGGGAGCTTCAGCGACAGGGACTCGACGATCAGGCGCACGAAGGGGCACGGATCCATCCTCGGTTATCCTCGGACGACGCGAACGCTGACCGGTGCTGCGAAGTTGGGGCGCCGGTCCCTCCGACAGGTCTCGCCGGCGACGGCGGAAGCTTTTAGAGAGAGAGAGAGAGAGAGAGAAGAGGCGCACGGTGATTCTAGAGAGAGAAAGAGAGCTTCGTGAACATCTCCAAACTTCACAGGCTGCAATGGATCGTCTGCTCAAGCTCCCCAACCTGTTTTAACGTCTCTCTCTCTCTCACGCTCGTATGGAGTGTAGCGCAGCTGTTTTCCTTGTTTGCTTCTTTTATATATCTACATGGCCATTTTCTCTTCTTTTCATTATTTTTTTTTTCTTTCTTACCGATTAGATTAACGGGTGTCCCGAAAACGCTCGTCAAATTATCGATATTGAACCGGCATGCATAACACGAGAACAGTCATCGGCATTCTCGGGAAATTTCCCCTTTCTACACTTTGGCTCGGCTAATTTTCGCGGATGTTTATTTTAATCATTTCTAAAATTAGTTGTGTCGTTAGCTCTTTTCGGGGTTTTTTTCTTTAATTTACGATTTATTTGGTTAATTTAATCTTGCTCTCTTCCTATGTTCGCGGGAAAATGGATAGGAAAAAGTGACGACCCGCGGAGACTTTTTGGGTGAATATATATATTATATATAAAAAATTATTGTGGAACAATGATTTTATCTATAGTCTTGTTCTTGACTTTTTGCGCCGCAGGTTGCCTTGTTTTCCCTTTTTTTTTCATTTTAAATATCCTTGGGAAAAATCACCGGAGGTATGTAAAGTGAGTCGTAGCTTTTGTTTCTTTTCAATTTCTCGAATTCCCGAGTATTGCCTTCGAAAATCCTCCCTTCCAATTTTTCCTCGGGATGGACTTGATTTAAAAAAAAAAACTCGATGTACATGTTTATGCCAAACATCTCGCTTTCCAAAAAGATCTAACCGGCGGCATGAATTGTGCGTTTCGATTTTAGAAACGACAGAGCTATGCATTGACAGCCAGAATACGGATTCACATCGGGCCGTTTTGCTAAGCGTTGGTGATGCCAACTCAAGCACTGACCAAAAACATTAGTCCAATCATTGAATTCCTCCCAGTATGGCCACAATTCAGATTTTCCCAAAATTACAATAGTGAAGATTTACCTTTCTGCATTTGGTTTCTTTTTCCCACCTTATCCAAAGGGGCACCTAGACAACTGAGAACTGTACATTTCTGACCAGGCACCTTGAGGTAAAAAATACCAAGTACAAAATTCTATCTTTTCGGATCACGCCAAACGATCGATCGATCGACCCATTTCCATACTTACCTTATCTCGTTCCATTTCCCGAATAATCTCGATTCCCGGTCACAATTTGCCCCAGAAAAGAAAAAATCCGGCATTTATGCCCTTATCAAATATCTTTACAAGGCAAAGATCCTGCACTGGCATGGCACCACCAGAAGATCAAAGGTGGGGCGCGGCCACGAGAGAGGTTAAGGAAGATGGGAAATTTTTTTTCTTTTTTGAGGGAAAAGGAAAGGTGGATAAGCTGGCGAGAAAACAATACTTTCTCGGGAAAATCCGGACCCACTTTCCATGCATGGCGGGGTCCAAGCCCAGCTAAGCTCCGGCTGTCACCCACGTTTGTGATGGTGATGATGATGATGATGGGGGGGGGGGGGGGAAAGAAAAGATTGCATGGAAGGTTTGAAGAGAAAGAAGGGAGTCTTTGTTGGGTCTACCCATTTTCCCAACTATTTTCCCTCCTCTTCTTTTTCGGGTTTAATTTTTTTTTTTCCAAAAAAATAATAATTGTTATTATCATTAATGTGGCGAAAAATATGATAATATCGCCACAATCGTTAATCAAGCATCGATTGCTGACGACGTGGCATTCGCTGACGAATTTTGCATGATTGTTCTTTTGGACAACAACATTTTCGGCGGCGGATTAACCACAATTGTCTTTTTTTTTTTTTTTAGGGGGAAGGATTAACCACATTAATGACATTAATTAGCGAATGAAACTCCAACCTTGTCTCCGTTCAATTATTCGAATTTTAGTTGGGAAAGTGTAACCTTATGTTATGGTAAGGAGGAATAGGTTGGGAATTGGAAACTTTATTTTGTAAAGTTTACTAGCATGGATAATTTCAGTGGGCTTCCTCCTTTCTTTTTCACTCAATTTAAGAAATTAAAAAAAAAAACCCAGTTTAAGTGGGTAATCTTTTGATCTTTCATGGGAGAAAACAGCCAATAGCATCATTCATGTTTTGTCTCGACTCCCAAAAGGTGCTCTCAAGAGAGCTTATTGTTTATATTTTTTTTTCAAGTATTGGGAAAAATTTAATGAAATATTAGTAATTATAGTGGCATTGCTTATGGGCAAAAGGGAATATCCGAAACATATTACAGTTGTGTTATCATATCAATACAATGACTCTTGCCAAGTTGGTAACAACAGCCAGCTAACATGAGGAATGGCTTCTATGGAAACGACCAAAACATCCAACCAGACTCCTTTGATACAGAGAGAGAGATAGAGAGAGAGAGGAGCTGGGATGATCATGAAACAGCTAATCATGGAAAGGGGTCATCCAATTTGAAAGCTTATCTATCTTTTTATGGAATATATATCGGATTCACATGAGCGTCTTATTTAGGGTTGTGTATCAATCCCAATCCAACTCAGGGATTAAACCTACCTATTCTAGGTGGTTCCCGCGGGAATCAGTCCGATTCTTGCGGGTATCAGTCCGGTTCTCGGTTCCTGAGAAGGAATCTCATCGACCGGACCGAACTGGTGAAACCGGCTCAATGTATATTATTATTTTTGTTATTCAGCAAGAGCAAAATGTATATATTATTTTTGGAAATAATTTCTTTTTTTACTAGTAACTTTTCTATGATTAGTAATTTCATCATACACTAATGTAACTTCCAATATATTTAGGAACTTTAGAAAAAGAAAATAAAACATTTTGAAAAAAAATCATTTCTAGTCCGGTCCAATCCGATTCCAAGGTGGAAAGGGTCGGTTCCCAATTCCATAGACAAGGAGCTGGTCCTGTCCTATCCGATTTCCGATTTCAGGGTAGGAATCGACCCACCCTAAAACCGATCACCCCTAGTCTTATATCAATTATTTGAAAAAAAAAAAAAAAAAAGATGGCGTGTTGACATGCATTTTAGGGGTAATATGTCGTGTTCTTGAAGGATATAAATTAAGTTAAGTTAAATTAAATTAAAGGAGGTGATGCGCAATCGAATGTTTCACTTTAGTTAAGGTAGATGGCACTTTCTGTCCGGGCACTTTGGCTCCTCGTACTACTTTGTTTTTCAAAGCTTTTGATTCAAGTATTCAAATTAGATATTTGAAACCGGAATAGAAATTATAATTTTATGTGCAAAATCTCAAATCAGATATGGAATTTTAGCTTCTTGATGAAAAAAGTGTGAAAGATATGGAATGTTTATATCTAACGAAGGACGGTTCTGCCGATCCATTTTCAAAAAAATAATGGAATTATTCTTTTTATGTTTGTAGAATTCTGAAAGAGTTGGTAGCTATAATAAAACTGTTGGTAAAAAAGATTATCAGTCACATGATTTCTCGATAATTTGTTCATAACTTACCAACACTTTAGTTAATAATTTTTGTTATCGTTTTCTAACTTTTATTTTTATGTCTTACAAAACGCTTTAACTTTGTCTTCTTTTTTTTAACGCTTCAACTTTGCCAAACACTTATGTGTATTTATCGAAATTTGCTTATGTGACTTACCATCGTCCCATTGGATTATCGGTTAGTTTGATTTATCAACTCTCATTCGAGTTACTTGCCAATGTTTATAGTTTTTTGTTGTCAACTCTTATTTAAGTTAATTACCCTTTTTTTATTACCAATTTCTCTTATCTCGACCAAAAAAAAAAAAAAAAACTTCTCTAATCTTTTACCAACCTTAAATTTGACTATCGAAACAATACCTTAAGTTTACCGACAATTTCATAAAATTACCAACCTTTATTTGAATGACTTACTGGTTTTTCTCCGATCGAGTTGTCAACTGTTTTTGTTTTACTAACTCTCATTTGAGTTGTTCGCCGATGTATAATTGGTTTCTCAAATTTATCGGCTTCTCTTATCGTTTATTCTTAATTTGCCTATATCAATATTTATACTGAAGACGCATATTCAAAAAGTTCAATTAAAAGAATCTTCAATCATCTTAGGCCTAGTTCAAGAATATGCTACCCAATCTCTACACTTTGGAAGCTACGACCCCATTTGACATTAAGGGCCATGATTGTCGTAAAGTTGCTTCTATTTAATTACGTGCATGCACCTTTGGCTGTTCGCTTTTCTGACCTTATCCTTTACCTTTACGGCATCAAATTACCATGAATAATACACTATAGTCTCCAACCCCGCTTCATATTATCTATTCATTCATTTAATATTCTACAAATGGTGGGGTCCGAATTCTCCATGATCCGAGCGTGGGGGGGCATGCAAATTGTCCAATCCCACATTTAAGTGTGTTCGATATCCACACAACCGTCTAGTACAAAAGCATGCATCGATGCCCTTTTCGAGTCTCTTTGTTGAATTGCTACGTTACGTGGGTCGGTATCATCGGTGGGACACTTCGTGAACAGATGATTTTGATGGGAGAAAATGAGCTGTGGGAATGATAATTTATTAGGGTTTTTGAAAATTTACGAGAGATCTCGATGGATGGATTTTATAATTTGGATCTAATGAAAGAGTACACGAAGACCCTTTTGAATATTAGAGAGGATACAACCATTAATTGCAACAAAAAAATGAAAAATTTTCTGCCTGGGCCCTTGGACACCCCAATGGCGATATCGTCTTGTCTAAGGTTTTTCCAACTATTACGAGAATTTAATGTTGTCGGCTTCTAGTTTCATGGATGTACATGAGTGGATTTTCAGCAAATACACCGAGGAAAGATGCGCGTGGTGATGGCTCTATGCTCATTGTGCATCTATAGCTTTCACTAATTATTCAAGTGACGGGTGTATTGAGAAGGAAAGTCTCTACCTATTATCTAAATCAAATATATGTGTACTACTTAGATTGTCATTTTTTAAAATCTAGATGGGAGAATTACAAAAACAAAGTTCTAAACATATTGCAATTGTGCCAATTCAATCCTAAATTATTTTTTTTGGCCAATTGAGTCCTAAACATTTTGTATTTGTGCCAATTCAGTCAATCCGGCCAATTTTGGCCGGTCGGCGCTGACGTGGACACCAGCCAAAGCCGGCTTTCTAGCCAACACTAACGTGAACAATTTTAATTTATTTCAAATTATTTTTTTGATTCTTCTATACTTTTCTTTTCTTTTTCCTTTTTTCTCTCTTTTTTTTTTCTCTTTCTTCCTTCTTTCTCTAGCCAATCACCGGACCTCAGCGACCAGCCAGAGGCGAGGGCCAACAAGGCTCAAGCTCGGCCTTGCCCAACCATGACTAGACCGAGCCTTGACAAGGGCAGGCAAGGCTTGCCCTCGCCAGTGGCTGGCGGGAGCCACTAGCGGGGACGAGCCTCGCCAATGTCTAGTAAGGTCGACCTTGCTAGCCCTTGCCTCTGGCCGATTGCCGAGGTCTGTCGCCCGGCTAGAGGAAGAAGGAAGAAGGGAAAAAAAAAGAGAAAGAAAAAAAGGAAAAAAATAAATAAATTCGAAAAAAATAACACTAAAAATAGTCCACGTTAGCCCCGGCCGATCAAAATTGGTCGAATGAACTGAATTGGCATAAATACAAACGGTTTAGGACTGAATTGACAAAAAAAAAAGGTCTATGATTGAATTGGTATAATTGTAATACGTTTATGATTTTTTTGGTAATTTCCCCAAATCTAGCTTCAATAAGCCTACTGCCGGCACATTCTGTTAGACCGACAACGTCGCGGAATAAACACGGAAAGAAATGAATAACACAAAGCGCTAGTCATTGGAAACAACAAGTGAGCATTGTCCTTATCACTAGCTGGCAACGGTGACTATCGGCCGGGAGAGGAGGAGGGAGAAACGGGGGAGGCGACAAACCTCCCGCCTTAGCTCAATCAAGGTTAGTTAAGAATCGACCGATAAATTTCTTGCTCAAGCTTTTCTTTTTTTAATTTTTCCATCCGATAAATCTAGTCAGGCACTCCAATCATATCTCCTTTTAAGGTTGAACTGAATGACGCAAATGTCGTGTGAATGTATAGTAGGCGCTCGCATTTATTATTGGTCCATCCAAAGACGACGAGACACTGTTCTTTGGTGGGTCGTGAGCAACATAACATCACATATTCTCCTGTCTTCTCCATAACGTTGGCAAGAGGGAGGTCAGGTCAATCAAAGAGACCGCAAGTGAGTCGAAAAAAATATAGATCCGTTTGATATTTGCCTGTCTCTATGTGGACCCAATTCAAGACCCGATCGGGAACATCTTTCTCAGTTCTCACGTGAAGCGAAAATGTCTGCTAATGCTTGTTCTCTCTTCTGTTCTACATGTGTTGTGACGTGATCTTTCTTCCTTCCCTCGTGAGGGTGTTCCATGGAGATGATGAGAGGAAGAGGTGACAGTTGACGTATCATTGAACAGTTTTGACAGTAACTGTATGAACCATACGTGATATAAAGATTCTCCCTGCTTTAAATCATTGCTGTGAATAAATGGTAGGCCGATTCCTAATAGCTTAAGTTTTTGAGGTAAATGATTTATTTGATATCGTATCGGAGCACATGTCAAGGGTTTGAATCCTATCACTCCATTTCAATTTTCTTCGATATAAATTGTCGATAATATATAAAGAGGAAGCTCTTTCTCTCTCTCAAAATAACCTATTTCACGTGTGGATATTAATATGTTCCGGACCTTATCGCAGATTATAAAGATGAATGGAGGGGCATGCGCGAACGCTAACTCAAGCATAAATATCATCTCAGCTTGCACTGTCTCTCACGGTGTCGTGTACAGAACGACACCTCGACTTACGTGAGATTATCAATAATCCAAGAAGGCAGACCGTGTAAAGGTATTCTTGATATGATGACGAGATTTCTAGAATTATAAATTGGTCAAAAAAGAATTTAATCAAGTTTTGTTCTAAATCTCACCTTTACTAATGACCTGGATGACAAGAATGACTGCTTAGTCAAGCAAACGCCACCATGACATGACCATGAAGTTTGATAAAAGGCATCGCTTTTATGGTGGGGGCAACTTCACTACTTTGTCGTGATTAGGATCAACTACTGTGGTGCTCACAAGCCTCCCAAACCTCATGAATGTGGACCCTACAATTCCCTTAATTATGATATGATGCTAATTAGCAAAACCAATTTGTACTAAACCAGATTAAAGAAACTGGATAAAGAAACCCTAGAATTGATGGTAGTTAAACCTGATCGATTAATAATGGACTAGGGAAGAAGGACCCTCCACAAAAGCATGTCAATGTGATCATAATAATGTAGGTAAAAGGAATTATTGATGTTCTCATTGACTGTCTCCCCATGTGGATGTTTTCTTTAGAGCAAAAGCTTTTGGCTCAGTCCACTCGAATGAATAATTGGGATTTTTGTTAACGAGAATTCTCGAAATATCTGCCAAGCAACTAAATAAGGAAACTTTTCAATTTTCAATACACAGACTATTTTGGGTCATGCATAATCGTGCTTTGAAAAGTGAATTATTATGTATTTAGTGTGATTAATAAGTATCTCGGAAATACTCGTTAACATGACCAATATAATTATTCTCTTTTTGGGGGCAATGTTAAAGAAGCTTTTGGGGGTCATCAGAGTTGTTAGACTTTGCGTACATCGGTCATTTCAAATGGGGTCCTAGGCAAATAGATTTCTTTTGCTTTTTCACATGATTTAGGCAGATAGAATTAGAAGACCGTGCTTGGTGTTCTCGCTCTTCTCCCATGAAATGAGGGACGGCACTTTTCTCTTTCTGTCGGAATAGACAGTTGAACAATCTCCTCGAAGGAACTTCTCCTCACTCTAAAGTTTTATTATATGTACTTTCATAGCTATAGTAGTGTTTGGATAGTGAAATTATGGCATCATGTACTAGTTTCTAGCGGTTTCAATTCGTTGTCTACAGTAAGGCCCCCCCTCCTCCATTAAAAACGCCGCGTACGCTTACAGCTGAAGTTGCGAAAGCAGGGTCTATCTTGTACCCCGAGAAGACAGCAAGAAAAGGAACGGCATAAGTATCGACTAGATAAGTTCATAGCGAAGGAATTTAGCAATGTAAGGGGTCGATATTGCAGACAGGCGGATCTGGCGGTCGACATTATTTAGACTTGGCAAAGGTTGTCGTAGCACCTGGTTTTAGTAAAACAAGTTTTCCCGCTTAACCATTCGCGTCAGTAAAAAAAATTGACAGAAATGTTAGATTATTATAGTATTTTATATTTTATTATATTTTATTTTGAAAGGATAGACATAAAAATTGTCTATGTATCATAGTGAGTTTTGTTTTCTCTTGGTCTTCTACAATTACAAAAAATGTATAAGAAGTGCTCCTTAAATATAAGTTGACATTCTTGACCTATATGTATCCATACAAGTTAGCATCTTTTTGATCCTCGAGGTAAAAAACGAGATGCCCACTAGTTCTAATCAATCGGCTTTTGTCTTTGGGCCGATTAGTGGGTGGGGGTTTATATTACAGGCCCATTCTTCTCCTTATAATGCTTAGAGGAGCAATTCAACATATAAAAAAGTTTTCAATTAATTGCTCAAAAAAAATAATAAGATAAACGAGTGGATTCTTTTTTTATAATCTAAGGGCACGAACGTGGAGACCTGACTACTTGGAAGCTCGGGAAATGCACTGCAAGCCCTACGAACCAGTTAAACTTGAACTTTGACTTGTCGCGTGGTCCTAATCCCAGTAGTTTTTACGCAGTTAGTGAAATTCAAATGCATGACCTCCAATTTTCGCCCGGCCAGCTATTTGCTATTGTTTAGAGGAGAAACGGAGTTTAACCTAAGAAATGGGCATATGTGACTCGTTTTCGCCAATGGGGAAGACACTAGTATTTACCTCCGTTCTCCATCAAAACTACTTTGATTTAGATGCATAAGTGATCATTTTCCTTGGTCAATTTTTGTCATCTTATTTTATGAAAATACCCTTCTTCTAATTTCTCATCTTATTTTGTGGCATTGGAGTGTATATAATTTACTAAGAGATGATCTTATTAAGACTCTTTGTAAAATAGTTTCCAGGAGGATAATTAAAAAATGACACGTGGCGATTTTCAAAACGACATACTGCCAATGTCGCCTATACGAAACTTAACCGGCGGAAATTCAACGCGCAATCTCGGCATTCAATGCGCATTCCCGAATGATCTCGTCGTTTTAAGTATCTATTATTCACCCGGAAATCATAATTTCAGAGGGAATTTTCGTTCCGTTAAAAGCGAAATATATGTAAAAAAAGAAAAAAATACTAATCCAAGTCTAGTGTAAAAAAAAGGCCTAACTAAAAAAAGGTGATGACCTAATTAAAGACAATCTGAAGAGGAAAGAGAGAGAGAGAAACGGAGGGTCCTCCGTCCAAGCTCCGAACGTCAAGGGCGGACGTGAGAAATCGCCGCCCCAACGGGCGGTGGAGAGAGCATCAATCCCACGCCACTCACATCCGCTTCTCTCTCTCTCTATCTCTAGCTCTAGCTCTGCAAATTCAAAGCCCGAAGCTCTTCCCCCACTTCCCGTATCAAAAGACGAAAGTGGAAGCGTGACCTGATTCTTGTAGAGAGTGAGATTTGAGCGAGAGCGCGCGCACGCACGTACACACACACCATGTCGTGGCAAACCTACGTCGACGATCACCTCATGTGCGACATCGACGGCCAGGGCCAGCACCTCTCCGCCGCCGCCATCGTCGGCCTCGACGGCAGCGTCTGGGCTCAGAGCTCCACTTTCCCCCAGGTCTGTCTCTCTGCATGCATGGCTCATGCTTTTGTGTGCTTGTGTTTAACTGAAGCGTTTCGATCGGATCGGATCGGATCTCTCGCAGCTTTTTTCCGGTGGCTTTTTTGAAATTTCTCCTGTCTTCCATCCCGGGGGACTGATCTGATCACCTCGCGAGCCGGTCGCTCTATCGACGTTCGTGCAGATGAATAAACGATATGCATTGGCCGCGATCAGATCAATCTGCGTCGACTCGTTCTAAACGTTACGAACATGTTGTGTCTGCGTCAACTTTTTGATAACGAAAAAACCGAAATGAGATTGCTGCCTTGCTTTCCAGCAGAGCTAGCGTGAGGAGCTCGTGTGAACTGCTAATTGCTTGAAATGATGATGTAGAATCACGCAATATGAGAAAGATAGAATTTTTTGGCATGCTCTGACTTAATTAAACTGTCTCTCTTAGCTGCTCTAAGTATTTCTGGCATTTTGTTTCCCCTTCCAGTTCAAGGCTCCAGAGATTGCTGGCATTCTGAAAGATTTCGAGGAACCGGGTCATCTCGCCCCGACAGGTTTGCATCTTGGCGGCACCAAGTACATGGTTATTCAGGGGGAGCCCGGCGTCGTCATTCGCGGGAAGAAGGTGAAGTAAAATTTGTTCATCGTATCACATCTTCGATCTTTTTCCCTTTTCCGAAGAGCGAGTGACACTGTAGAAGGCTAACTTGATCGAGAGAGCTCGGATTTGAATATCAATAAATGGGTCAGTTGATTTAACCTTCATTTGTCAAGACAAAGACTTCCTAGGATCTTGCACTGCTTTTTCTTGGGTGCTCCAGAGGATTTCTCGAGCCTCCTTTAGGTGTCTGTCAAGCCTTCACGAGGCCATTCCTTCCTCCAGTTGTTTAGTGAAGTTAAGGATAAAGAATATCAAAACTGCGTTATTGGGCTAGCTGTCCTGTGGGGCTGTTCATATGGATCAGAAGGGTGAATTTGTTCCTGCAGCACACCCCAGACCTTTTATTTTCTTCTCACGGTGGTCCATGTTTTTCCAGTCCTGTTAGCTGTTTCCAAGGGTTGGAATGGCTTTCTCATATCTATTATGTTACTCAAGGGCGCTCTAATGCAACAGGGATCTGGAGGCATTACAATCAAGAAAACCGGGCAAGCTCTAGTTTTCGGGGTCTACGAGGAACCTGTGACTCCAGGACAGTGCAACATGATCGTCGAGAGGCTCGGAGATTACCTGATCGATCAGGGCCTGTAGGCCTCTGCTCAACTCCATCCATCCGGTATCCCGGTCCGCGGTCTAGCTTTTTGGCTCATCTTCTGCATCTGAGTTTGCGCATCCTGGATCAACAAGTTGCGCGAAATGACCGTGTGGCCGTAAGGTATTTCGTTCCCCGGGTGTTCTTGGCTTGTTTCCCTTGATTTTCACATACGACACTTCATATATTGTATCAACCTTTTCCTCTTTGGGGTTTACGGTGCTGGCAATAGATTTTCAAGTTTTGACTGCGTTTGATATTCATGTTTGTCGATGAGAGCAATGTTGATGCATTGACATGTTGATGCATAATAACTTCTCGTCCTAGACTCCCAACAAACGGAAGCAATTGCAAAGACATGAAAACATGATCATGTTCGTTCCGATTTCTGTCTACCGTTCGAATTCTTTTGTACAAGCCGGCACAAACTTTCAGCAAAATGTAATTCAAATCAATTACTCTAGTAACAATCAGCCCGTCAGAATTCAGATGCAAGAGCTTCATCCTGATAATTGTCAATCATAAATTATTTTCCTCCCCACTGCAACTCAGTGCCATTTTAAGTATAAGTCCTTACAGCCCTTTCTCGTTTTCTATAATGATTCTGCCATCCTTTTCAGCTATTCAATTCATCATATCCTAATTATCATGTACTTCATTTTTCCCATTGAGAGCACATTGGGGATGCTTCATTAAGTCAAGTCATTCAAGAAGACCAACGTTTGGATCAGCTAACGATCGAAGAAATCAGCAAAACATAGAATTTCAAACCGGGGCAGGGTGTGTAGAACGGTCTTATCCGAACACAAATCATCCGATAACCAAAAATGATCCAACGACAAACTGCTGTTTACCTCTTGAGAGCCTCGACATAAGACAGTACATCGACCACCTCAGTTAATCCAAGACATAAAGACAAAATCCTCCAAACCTTTTGAGATTTCACATTTTGCCACTAGCTTCAGTTAAATCCAAGACATAGGCAAAATCCTTTACACCTTTTTGAGTTTTCACATTTTGCGACTAGCATCACTTGCATGAGTTCGCTACCGCAGCCCCTTTCACTTTTACAATTACGTAGGACTACTAGATGGTCCACCAAAATCCTTACAAAGAAGAACCAGCTTGGGCCATTTGTACACATAAATTTTCCATGAAGACGCATTTCCTCTATTGACATGGTAATGCAAAACTAGGGGCCCAAATTGCACTCAACAGAGTCATTTGGACAGATGAACAAAAATGGTAATTCTTTTTCCCCCACAGATACATCCATATAAAGTGGAAAGACTTCCACATTCTAGTCACAGCCTCTTTGAGGAGTTCCCCATGATTCTTTAGACGTTGCCGATGATCAAAATAAATAACAGGAAAAATGTCATAATAGTGTGGCTTAATGCCGAGATATGGACTTCACCTGCCTGGGAGGAAGAATGTGAAGAAATGGCCGTAGCATTGCTTGTAGCGGTTTTGTTGCTCCTGCATTGAGTTTACAAAGGACAAGGAAATCAAGCATTAGTGCAAGGATTATCAAGCTTAAAATGTTAGGGAGTTGAAATTGCAAATGGATATTTACCCGGCAGTCACATAAATGCACTTGTCATAACCTGATACACAACAAACAACCAAAAGCTCCAATTAGCATTGCCCGAAACTCAGTTAGATATTAAGAGAAAACATTTGAAAGTAGAAGCTAAGTTGCGCTAGCATCCTAAATCAGGTATGATCATCATCCAGAGAAAACTAACATACATGTTAGGAGGAAAAATGATAACTTCTCCTAAATCAAGTTTGAAACATGGAAGTTCCACAACTTGTTACGTTAAACGTTTGTGTTATTATCCCTGAACCAACGCCTCTTCGACCAACTCAAATTACAAAGAGGTCACTTAAATTCCAGCATAGATGAAACATAAAGAAGTGGGAATAGAGATTATGCTTTAACGGGTGACAAAGAAGAGATATACTTGGGTTCTTGTCGACTTTTAATCCTGCCCCTCCAAAGCTACAAGCAACATCTGTAGCGCCATTTTGCTGGTAGTAACTGTTGAAGGCGAAAGAAGCATGAGAAACCAAGGTGTCAGGCTCATAACACGGTTGGCTGGGTTGAATTGCAGAACAGTCCACATTTCCTGGTCCACAGGCCCAGTTTATGGCATTCTGCAAGTCCATATCCGATGCATTAGACGAAGCGATGCACCACGTTGTTCTGTTAGAGCTGGTAATATTAGCTCCGGTTATCACATTTACGGAGCCTCTTCCAGTGAAGTCCAAATTGTACACACTTGTCTCATCAGGATAAAATAGCCCCCAGTTTCTCTCAGATTCCAAACCAGGCTTCCTGTTTTCATTGAAAAGCGAGAAGATATACACATCCAACGCTTCACCGGGCTTCGCAGGAGTTCCCGTGTCATTAATCACATGACGGATCAAGTTTGTATTGTAAGTCTGAGCATTATCTGGAGTTGCAGCAGTTTCTTTAGCAGAACCTTTAGATGGCCATCCTGTTTCAGTGACCATGATTTTTATCGTCCGGAAGTTCAAAGCCATGAGGGCAAAGTAAAGAGCGTCAACCTGGGCATCGAACATGTTAGTATAGAGCAACCCGGTGTTTGGATCAATCACTTCCGAGGACGACTCGAACAGGGCATAGTCTAGAGAGACATTGTTTGGCGAATCTCGATAGGCATAGTACGGATAGATATCGATCATGAAAGGAGATTGATTCTCAGCAAGAAATATCAGAAGGGGTTTCAAGAAAGATGCATAGTTACTACTAAAAGCACCTGCTGAGGGCGGAAAGGATCTCGATAGAACTCCAAGGGAATGGGTCGTGGAGACTTTGATTCTTTTGTGTAGACCGACTTTTCTCAAGGCTGTAAAGATGTATTGCATCGCCGGTACCACAAGGGCAGTGACATTGCTGGAAGTTTCTGTTGCCTCCGCACCGACAGTAATGTACGTGATCTTCGTGGCAGGATAATATGGGAGGATGCTGTTCTTCAGCCAAGTGTCGGCATTTGATTGGAACTGAGAGAACGGCAATAGGTCTAAGTTTGGAATACCAATGATGAGCTCAACTCCTGTGTTTGCAAAGGCCTTGAGAACCTGAATATTAGAGTCGTAAATCCTGAGGTACTTGATGTTATGAAGCTGAACCAATTGCGCCACTTTGTCGGGTGTCGGGAGGTCATCCGCATTTCTACCATAGCAAATTCCGATAGTGCTTCCTCTGCACAGGTCTGCCACGAGGAAAAAGGGCCCAAATTACTCGCTCAAATGAAGTGTCGGGAATTGGCCAAAAGAGAATTAAGTGTTATAAACATCTGGTGATGGTCACACGTGTCGAGCACTATAAATTTGACAAGGTATGGAGATGATGTTTGGGTATACTTGAGAAATGGTTGATCTACTTGGACCAATCATTATACCATAAGAACTTCGATGGAAATCAACTCAACTCTATCTAATGCATAGTAGAGAATCCGCTACTGACTAATCATTAGCTTAAATAAATGGGGCAACCAATTAGCTAACATGAGGGTGGCGAGATAAGTATAATACAATACTTTCTCTGCACCCTCTTTGGCACTTCTATTACAGAAAAACATTCCATACACTATATACTGCAAGACTCATATTTCAGCATCCCTCTCAAATAGAAAAGCTTGAGGCTTTGTTTTTGGAGAAATGCTAGGTACACAAAGATAGGTTTAAAAAAATCGTTATACTAGATGATGAGGCAAATCACTAGTGCTTGTTGAATATAATAAACTCCTTCAAATGCCCACTTCCAGTCTGTCACTTACTTAATATACCAATTTTCTTGTCCTAGTATACCTGGCATTGCTCTTATTCTAGGGGTTGGCGGTTCAGACAAATATTTAGACCACTTTGTCCATCACATTACCAATCAGTGCCTTGCCAAAAGTATTCCTCACTGCCTTCCATGTTTGTAAATCCCTAGTTTCTCCCAAAACACAGTGTGCACATGAGTAGACAAGATCCAGTAATCTGCAGATGCTACTAAATAATTTTTTCCCCTTTCTTCCACAAAATTTGCCCATGCCTTTCACAGTCAAGATATGCGCTTAGCCTATAAGCCTGCGCCTTTCTCTCTCTCAGAGGGAGGTAGGTTGGTCCACATGAGATTCTATGCAATCTATGAGGTGGGTCAGCTAAGTTAATAATTGAACTTCCAGCTGTACGCAAGAATGAGAGTCTGCCTCCTTACCATAAACATGAATGCAGAGCATAGCGTCAACACTGATTAGAGCAAGTGATCGAGGGCAAGAGAAGAGATCAAGTTAATGTCCCAGAGCACACGTCACGATGAAGTGTGACGAAACCAAGCCATCATTTTGAATGGTGAGAGAGACAGTGCACGCATTGCACGTCCCCAAACACAAAATGTATCAAGACGAGGGAAAAAAAAAATGCAAACTTGAGCGACTTCAAGAGCTGAATGCAGACAAGCTAAAAGCTACCCAGATGAGGTCCAAGATGGTAGCGGCTCCCGCTTCCTTTTTTCAAGCCTTTTCAAATGGTTTAGAAATGGCAGGAGACCGAAAGATCAACACTGCAGACAAGCAAGCGAAGAGACTACAAGCAGTACATGCATCAATCACAAGGACAGCCGAGAAAAAGCGAACCCATTGAAGATTGAGGGTGGAAGAAGAAAAGGAATCAAGATTCAAGAAGAGAGACGAACCCAGAAGCATGAGCAACAGCGAAGTGGCGAAGATGAGCCTGAACCCTCTCCCCATTTGCTCCCTCTCTCTCTCTCTCTCTCTCTCTCTCTCTCTCTCTACCTCTCTGCGTCTCCGAGAGAATTCTGGACAAGCCTTTCGCTTTATTCCCGAGAGACCCACTTCAGCTAAATGCCGTTCCAACGTTCCCCTCCTTGAGAACCGCGTCTCTCTCTCTCTCTCTCTCTCTCTCTGTGCGGAAAACAAAAGCTTTTTGCTGTTTAAGATGCAGAGCTCGAGAAGGGGTCAAGGGTCTTGACTCAAACACTGTACTGAGCAAAGAGATATGATGGACGTGGTGATGGGCGTGGTGAGCCCGGCGTAGCGTAAGTCTTGTGGTCACTTGCTCGCGTCTGATCGTGGTGTGGTGGTAGTTTCTGTAAATATGCGGATGCGGATGCGGATGCGGATGTGTCAGAGAGTTTTGCAGACGGGGAGGGAGACACCGGTGGCGAGCGTGTATTGGGGGACCGGACGTACGGGGAAGGCTGAGAGAGGAGGGACCGGACTTCAGATGGTTTTCTCAATTGGATTTGAATCGGGTGCGCCTCGGGTACGCCCCCTGGCTTTGTGGCATGTCTGTCCTTTCTCGCTCGTGTTGCGTGGGATTTGGGAATTGAAAAAAACGAAAAAAATTAGCGCAAATGGGAACCTCGTATTAAGGTTTAGGATCCGTTTATTAACATTTTTAATAATTCCTTTTCAAAAATAAATTTTTATTTCTATGCTCTTAACACGTTTTTTAGCAAAAGAACACGCTTATTAATTATACAAAATTTCTATTCTCGAAATCAGAAAAAGAGCAAAAAAGGATTTGGTACGACCCTATAAATTTTTTTCACTTGAAATTTATTTTGATTTTTTAAAATAATTTCTGAGATTTTTTTGAATTTTTTTTTCCTCCATTCTTCTTTCTCCTCTAGCAGGTTGCCAGGCCTTGGCGATGGGCGGCAACCGGCCAAGGACAAGGGCCGGCCTCAAGCAAGCTTCACTGGCGGCTGGGAGAGGTCGACCTCGCCGACCATCGCCAAGGCCCGACATCCTACTAGAGGACAAAGAAGAAGGGAGGAAAAAAAAATGACATTGTTTCAAAAATTGTTCCTGAGAGCAAAGACATAGATTTTTTTTACTTTTTGATTATGTTCCAAATATATTCCCTGAACCCTAAAACCCTAAATCCTAAATCTCAATACCTCAACCCTAAACCTAAAACCTTAAAACCCTACCCCTAGACCCCAAAACCTAAACCCTAAAACCTAAAACCTGAAACATTAAACCCCAAACCCTAAAACCTTAAACTGCAAAACCCTAAACCCCAAACCTCCAAACCCTAAACCCAAAACACTAAACCCTTAAACTCTAAACCCTATAGCCATGCCCAAAAACCCAAAACCCGAATCCCTAAAACCCTAAACCCAAAACTCAAAACCCGAAACACTAAACCCGAAACCCTAAAACAAAAATCCTAAAACCATAAACCCCAAACCCCAAATCCTAAAACCCCAAAACTCCAAACCCGAAATCCCAAAACTCTAAACCCCTAAACTGTAATTTCCTCAACCACCATCCGGTATTTGCTTTGTTTATAAGGAGTAATTTTCTTTATGATTGTATTAAGGTCATCCAATTCTATATCATAATATATTATGACTCTATTTCTAGTCCGATTTTATCCAAACATGAAAAATTGTTGAGTCTCTATTCACATTTTATAATTAAATGAAAAAATTGAGAGTAAAAATTTTTAAGGTTGTACCGAATGCATTTCTGTTCTTTTTCTATTCCGGAAATGAAAATTTTGTGCAGTTACCAAACGCGTTTTTTAGCTCAGAAACTGTTTCCGGGAACATAATTAGAAAAAACTATTTCTGAACAGAAATTGTTCCCAGGAACATAAACGTTACCAAACAGACCCTTATCAACTAAGATTACTAAACGGATTCCTGTTATTTTTCCGTTCTAGGGAATAAAAGAACAGAAAAATAGAAAAACAGGATGGTTATCAAATAGGACTTTAATGCGCAATGTCATCTCTAAATTTTTAACTTGTTCAATATAATCCATAAAGTATTAGTATATGTTCCAATTTAGTTCTCAAATTGTATGAAAATGTTCAATATCTGACGGAATCTGCCCATGCGGCTTTCAACCTGTTGACCTTGAATGGTGGACAACAAAAACAAATACTTACGCGTGGATTATTCAAGTAAGATATTGTCTCAAATCAATATATATATAAAATAATCCGTGTCATCAAATATCGATGGACATCTTAACGTCCTAATTCTTTTTTCCTTTTTTAACATAGATGGATAAAAAGATGAACATGTTAACTGATTTTGTTTTTGAAATCCATCCCGGTGTATAATGATCCATGTCATAAAAAAACGTCTGATTTGTCGCTTGAGCAAACGAAAGGATAACATCAAACATCTACGTACAGTTTATGGACCATAGTGAATAAATTAAATATTCGGGGACGACATTACACATCGCACTAGAGTTCTGGAACCATTTGTGTCGTTTTCCCTTTGAGAAACAGTGTCTCCAGTCAAACATACGGGTCTGGTCGAATTGGATCTGGAAATTAATCCTAACCCGTGTTGAACAATTGACTCCGTGCAAATCAAAATCCCAAAATGGGATATCCCGATCAACCGCATAAAGAAGCAATCATAGGATAAAATAATTGAAAAAACAGAAGCACTAATTTCATATACAAAATTAATAAGGAGTCTAGAGGGAAAAATGAAAGAGAGCCAAATCTCAAAAAGAAAAAGTTGACCCAAAAACACGAGATCTCAAATTTTTTTCAAACTTATCAAACCGACATAATAGAGAGGTCGCACCATACATTCTTGCGTCAGTACGGGCTGCATTGCATCTGCACTTACCTTTCAGTCCAAAAGGGCAACAACCGATATGCTTTTTACCTTTGTCCGTTGTTTTGTCGCTTTATTCCTCCCTTACCTCATCCTCAACACTCCACACGCATTAGACTATTCATAAAGAAATTTTCATGTGTTAGGCCCCTTCAAGTACCATCTTCATTTTCCAAAAAGCAAAAACAGTACCAATCTCCAACGGTCGTGATTGGTCTCGAATCGATAGATAATCCAATTGCCTCGTCGGTTGTTTTGAAAATCTTTGTCCGCATATGAAGTGGTCGGGACAAAGATACCAAATTAAACCTCTAAACTTATTATACGAAAACCGATTTAGTCCTGAACTTTTTCCGTAAATTTCCAATGTGGGTTCTCTAAGCAATTACACCTAAGCATGCCGATGTGGCGGTCTAATCATCGTCGACCATTCTACATGACACATGACACGATTGATATTTGACGTGGATGAATTATCACGAATTGACGTCGTTTTAAGATTTTTCTGAATTTTTATTTTATTTTTCTTTTATCCCTTTCTTCTCTTTTATCGTTTTCTGCGCAACTTTCATCTTTTTCCTTATAGTCTTCACACTGCCCCGTGCGCCGCGGTGAACTTCCTATCGCTCTACACCGGTGAGAAGGGCGTCGACTGCAACAGGAAGCCGCTCCATTTCAAGGGGTCGATGTTCCACCGCATGATCCCGAAAATCATGTGCCAAGGCAGCAACTTCACCGCTGGCAAGGGAACGGCGGGGAGCCGATCCATAGGTCCGAGTTTAAGGATGAGAACATCACGAGGAAACACACGGTGCCGGGTACGAACGGATGGCAGTTCTTCATATGCACGAAGAAGACGAGCCGGGGTTCGACGGCAAGCACGTGGTGGAGGGGGGTAGACATGGTTAGGGTCCATCGAGAAGACCGAGTCCGGCTCTGCTAGAACCTCCAAGCCCATCGACCGCATATGTGAGGCAGGCAACCTCAAGTGAGGTGTGGCGCCTCAATCACAGGAAGCGAGCTTCATTAATGGAGGTCGGCCACACGGTGAGAGGGGCAGAGAGAGAGAGAGAGATAAAGAAACGCAATGGCGGTGGCCGAGTTTGATTTTGATGGTAGCGGTCGAGTCGTCGGTGATGGCAGTGACGAGTTTTCGGTGGCAGTGACCGGAAAATTTGCAGCGGCAGCCGCGATAAGGAAGGAGATGAACAATAGCTTGGAAAAAAAAGAGGAGAGAAAGGAAAGGAAAGGAAAAATGAATTCAAAATGGTATGCAGAACCACCTTCAATGCAGTTCTTCCTCGTTAGATGCCTAATTGCACCATGTAGGATGGCTGACGATGATTGTCGTACCACTTCAACATTTTTAGGCGCAAATTAGCCGGAAGAACCGCATAATTTGACATAAAAGTTCGGGATTAAATTGATAACCGTACAATAGACTTGAGATTGATGGTAATGTGTCCGCTCATGCTCTCATGCGTGACTCCTAGTTTGCACACTAAGAGAAATGACAAGGCAAGTCGAAACTTTTTCCGGTTCGGAGTCGAGCCGCTCGAGCATATCAAGTCCTCCATCCCAACCGATCAAGTCGAGCAGTAAAGATCAACCTAAATCGCGCACGGCTTCGATGATCAAGCTTCGTTCTAGTTCGAGCTCGAGTAAGGAACGGTGTCGGCTCGACTCGGGTCGATCAACCCGACCCGACCCAAACTTAGGATCCCGGACCGCATGTGTGAAGGGCCAATATGGGTCCAGACATCTGTTCATCATATAGCACAGATTGAATGCAGATAAGGCCCAAAATGAAGCCCGGGATTCACTCAAGACTTGCCCAAGCCCAGTCCGCTCGATGAATGTGTCCGATCCCATTCGGTGCACTTCGAGCTGCAAATCAGATTGCAGTTGGAGGTGGGGGGATGCAACACATTCTCTAAGTTTGAAACCCATCAAAACTCAACACAATTATAAACCAAATCTTCAAATTTGTACTAGGCCAAGGCTATTAAACTCGAAGCTAGGCCCCGACTCGGCCGGGCTAGACGACCGGAGCTATAATTTCACTTGTCTAACACGTCCATTAATCACGTCTACCTCTATATAAATTGACATAAAAGAAAAAATTTCTTTACGAAAAAAAAAAAGAGGGCTGAAAAAATAGGTTTCGCCCTCGTATTTTGATAATAGGTATTCTCTCGTGAGTGGGCTTTCCCACATCATCTTAACTCCATTGTTTTTTTCCCAAAGAAATTGCATCCCCACCTCATCCCAAACAAGTAAAACGATATAAAAGGGTCGAATATAGGTTTCGCCGTTGTATTTTGATAAGAGGAATTCTTGCGAACGGGCTTTCATATGATCTCACTTGCCTAAACCTGCCCATTGATCGCATCTACTTTTATGTAAATCGAAATGAAAAACTTTTTCTTTTGAAACAATCGAGGTTGACCATAGGTTTCGCCCTTGTACTTTGAAAACAGGTAGCCAGGTGAATGGGCTTTTCCTACACCATATTAACTCCGTTGCTTTTCCCGATCGAATTGCATCCACATCTTCTCCTAAACAAATAAAATCGACATTCCGCGATTGATCAATGGTTTAATTAGCTCCAAATTAGCCTTGCAAAAGCTCGAAACGGCCCATGTGAAACAGTCTCTTTTGCATCACCACCTCATCCTAAAACAAATAAAATTGACATATCACGGTCTAATTAATTGATTGATTAGCTCCAAATTAGCTATGGAAAAGCTGGAAAAAGACCCACAATGAAAAGTCTCTTTTTGCATCACCATCTTATCATAAACAAACAAAAGTTGACATTCTAAATTTAATTGACTAATTAGCTCCAAATTAGCTTTGGCAAGGCTAGAAAAAGACCAGTATGAAACGGTCTCTTTTGCATCACCACCTCATCCTGATCAAATAAGTTTCACATTTCCAAAATTGATTGATTAGCTCCAAATTAGCTTTGCAAAAAAATCGGAAATTCCAGCGATGAAACAGCCTCTTTTCCATCCCCACCTCATCCTAAGCAAATAACATTGACAATCCAAAACTAATCAATTATCTCCAAATTAGCTTTGCAAAAGCTCAAAAAGACCAAACGAAATAGTATCTTTTGTGCATCTTTATTAGACATCGAGGGGAAAATTGTCCAAAAAGTCTTAAATTTATTGCACTTTTGCCAATTCAGTCATAAACCTTTTAATTATGTCAATTGAGTCTATCTAGCCAATTTTAGCCGAAAATCGCTGACATGGACGCCGCCCGTTGGCTGTTCTACGCAGCATGACCGGCACTGACGTGGACCATAATATATATATTTTTTGATTTTTTTATTCTTATTCTTATTCTTATTCTTATTCTTTTTCTTTCCTTCTTCCTCTAGCTGGTTGCCGATCTCGACGAGAACGTGAAAATATTTAAGACTGAATTGATAAAAGTGCACTACGCTAAGGACTTTTTAGATAATTTTCCTCGGCACTAAGTCGTTACATTGATATAGTAATCCCATCGTATCTCGCACCATATAATTAATAAACTAAACCCCGAAAATCAAGAAGCCAGCGTTGTGGAGCTGTCCAGATGCACGAATCCAAGATCTTGCAACACACTTTTGGTGCAATTAATTAAGCAAATTAATCAGTGTCTTAAAGTTAAACAACCATCTAATCACCCTTTTCCATGCTGCCACCCATCTTTCCCTTTACTTTAAAAAAAAAAAGGAAAAAAAGGGCGAGAAAAAGGGAAATTCCACAGGACGTATCTGGCACAACGTGGGAGGTCGGGCCGGTGGCAACTTCCTTCTTGTCCGGTTATAAACAATAATTTCCATAAATATATTTAATTTAATTAATTAATTATTTATTTATTTATTTATGTGCCTTTTGGAACGACAAGAGAAGAACGTATAGAAGAAGACGGTCCGGTCACGTGCCGGAGCACGTCCTCCACGTTCGAGCCGTCGGTGCACGTGCACCGTCCAGATCGTCGCCGTCCGCGGCCGCCGTTATCCAAGCACCAAGCACGAAGTACACGTGACTTCGCTTTTCTGGATAATTTGGTTTTTTTTTAACAGAAACTAAAATTGAAATTGGATAATTTTTGTTGGCTTGCGTGCAAATTAGATAAAAGTTCCGACCCAAAAAAAAACAATTAGATAAAAGTCAATTAATTTCAGCCTAGATTGACCGAAAAATAAATAATTAAATGAATTTTAGCCCAGAGTGACTCGATTGAGCTGCATTTATTTGAGAACAAAATCATGTCGTTGATGAAGTTGGGACGGGTTCGGTTCCACAATGATTGAAACCCGATAAGCGGATGAAATGAGCTCGGTGCTCTGTGAGAATTTTTCAAGATTTGATCAAGTCGAGGACATACGATCAAGTTGAAATCTCGATGTCGCATGGCATTTTCAGCCCAATCGTATTCTATTGGCACCGTGGGTCGGACACTCGAAATGGCCTCGTTTTTTGGAACATTGAAGATAAGAGGGCGGGGAGATCTTGCTTCATCTAATCTGTCGTCGACATTGCACGACCAGTGTTCTGTGAGAATTTTCAAGATTCGATCAAGTCGAGAATATACGATCGACTCAAGATCTCAATAACACGCGACCTTATGCCATATCAGCATTTTCAGCCGGTCATATTCCATCGACACCATGGGTCGAACATTCGAAATGCCTCATTTTGCGAACATTGGAGATAAGAGGGCGAAAGAGATCTCATTTCCTCTAAAGCGGTCCGATTTCACTCGAAAATTGAGGACATTAAATTAACCGATCAGAGCGTACATCAACCGTTCCTTTCGACGTTCATGCACGTCTCGAATGTGAACGCTCCTCTTTTTTTTTTTTTTTATAATTCACGCCTCACATGCGCACACAAGCGATTGAAGTACATTCTCACTCATGGAGTATCCAATAATTCCTTCAATGATTCCACCCCTTGTTTCAAAAAAAAAACTAATCATGCTTGGACTTACTCAAGACTTCAAAAACCCTCGTTTTATGAAGTTTCAACGTAGCTGGCGGATTATGCTATTCTCATCATCAAATCGGCTTCTTTTCTTTGGTAGTTTATACGTCGATTCTCTCTTTTTTTGTGGAAAAAAAAAAAGGTTACATTCGGACGCATACGATGCGAGGAGGATCTAAAGATTACGATGAACTGACAAATGAAGAGGCCAAGGTTTTTGCAGCTCCCAGCGGAATTCCCAACATGGGCCCCCACATTTACCCAAGGCTCGAGAGGAGATGACAACAATTTTTTTTAAAAATTTACCATTATCATCTCGATAATAACGGGAAATATATTGTTTAGTATGTAATCGGCATGCTCATTCGAAGTATATAATAAAGAAAAATATAATAATGAATGCGCACGCGAAGAGAAAAACGAAAATTACTAATTAATTCAGTTCAAAACTTTATAATTTTGCCAACATAACTAAATATTTGTGTGGAATTCTAATGTAGTTTTTCTTGCCACTTGTTCCGGGATGTCCGGCGATTAGTGGATGCCACGTCAGCAATTTCCGGCGGCAATTGTCCGGAAGGATTATTTGGAGTTTCACGTGAAGGTTTAGGACCGTGTTGGAAAAATCGAAAAGTTTAGGACCGAATCGGCATCCATGCTATAGGTTCAAGACAGTCACGATTCTATCGTTCAATTGACAACTTCTTCATCGTCACTTTGGTAAAATAAGCGACTAAATAATAAAATAAACAAAACGAGGAAATAAACCTTATATTGGATTTTGAGTGGTTCGGTCAATGCGACTCACTTCACAAAGAGAGCAATAAAGCGATTCTATGGAAATTACAACCATACTTGATTAGTCAGACACTTTCTCTATTTCTCAACTTTTAATTATACTCAATAACTCACATAGTGGTTAGCGCTCACAATTCTCACAAAATTACCTTTCAATCTCTCAAAGAAACTCACAAGATCTCATGCAAGATTCATTGGTTTCAAAACACTTGCGATTTCTCTAGGATAGAATTCACGAGCGCGTTGTGCAATTGAATGTTACCGTTAGGAACCCTTTTCAAGAAATCCACTCAAGTTAAGTCACCACTCAAACTAAGAAAATCTACTCGAATAATCATTCAAATTAAGAAACATATGAATTGGGTTTCTTTCACAGGCTCAAACTCTAGAAGACGGAATGGAACAGCCCAGTCGGATCAACATTGCCTTTCAATACCACCTGAACATACTTCTCAGCAAATCTTGAATGCGAAACGAAATCAGATGATGTGGTCCAATTACACCCTAAATCCAATGGAGGGGGCAACCATGCACATGGGGGTTGTGGGATCACCATGAACACATCTTCATCCTATTAATAATGATCATGAGCTGTACATGATTCTTGGGCAAGCCAAAAAAAAAAAGAACTGCTTTTCTAAGTTTGAAATTCAAAAGGAAAAGTTTGAAATTCGAACCATTCGAAAAGAAAAAAAAGGGCCCAATTCATCCATCCATATGAAAGAATAATTTAACGAACAGATTAATAAAAGGAGCAAAGCCCAAGAAGCAAAGCCCCAGCATGCGCGCCACGTGGCGCCCGAGGCCCCCTATAGGCTATAAGAACGACCCTCGATCACGTATCTCAAGCTCACTTTCACCGGCAAATATCCCTTGAATCTCTCTCTCTTCTGTTACCTTTCGATCTCCCTGTTTTCCAGCCCATCTTCTTCAAAGCTCGTTCAAGAGGGGTTTCTGCAGAAGGAAAGAAGAGCAGAAAATGGCGGACGAGGGCACGATGAACTGCATAGACATCCTCCTCGCCATCATCTTGCCTCCTCTGGGTGTCTTCCTCAAGTTCGGCTGCAAGGTGATGATCCCCACTTCTGATCTTATGCTCCACATCTCCCTTTCTCTTCTCTCTTTTTTCCCATTTCCGTTCTCTTTACTTTGCTTTTAATTCAGAGGGAAAGAAACTGGTTTGCCTTGAAGTTGAGAGTTCCGGTTTTCATAGTAGGGTTTTTGTCAGTTTTATGTAGGGCGAAAATTTCATTTATTGGAGGCAAAATTTTTTATTTTTTTATTTTTATTTTTCTGTACTCAAGTATGGTTGCAAGGTGATGATCCACACTTCTGATCTTATGTTCCACATCTCCCTCTGTTTTTTCCTCTTTTTTGTCCATTTATATTCTCTTTACTTTGCTTTTAATTGAGAGGGAGAAAAAACTTAATTCGCCTTGAAGCTGAGAGTTCTGGTTTTTCTAGTAGGGTTTTTGTCAGTTTCATGTAGGGTGAAAGCTTTATTTTTTGGAGGCAAAATTGTTAATTTTTTATTTTTATTTTTCTGTCCTCAAGTATGGTCGCAAGGTGATGATCCACACTTCTGATCTTATATTCCACATCTCCCTCTCTCTCTTTTTCCATTTTCATTCTCTTTACTTTGCTTTTAATTTAGAGGGAAAGAAACATAATTTGCCTTGAATTTGAGAGTTCTGGTTTTCTGGTAGGGTTTTTGCCAGTTTCATGTGGGGGTTGAAAGCTTTACCTTTTGGAGGCAAAATTTTTATTTTTTATTTATTTTTCTGGTTTCTTAATATTTAAGCAAGAAAGGAAAAGGGGACTATGATTTTTTGAATATATATAAATTATATTGGGAGGGTTTTGTTTTTGATACTGAATTTTGACTATGTAATGTATGTGTATGCAGGTGGAGTTCTGGATCTGTGTGCTACTCACGCTCTTTGGCTGGATTCCTGGCATCATCTATGCCATCTATGCCATTACCAAGAACTAAACTTGATTGAGTAAGCTCTCTCTCTCTCTCTCTCTCTCTCTCTCTCTCTCTCTCTCTCTCTATATTTATATAATTACGAAAAATATTATTAGTTCCAAAAAGAAAACAAAAAAAAAGAAAAAAAGGGATTATTACTTACATAATAATTAGAAGATAAAATTTCGAGACCCAAAAAAAATGGTGGATAAACTTATGTGATGAGTCATGGTGGGCACTCCGCTAATTATGTGTTTCCCTTTTATTTTTTTTTTAAAATTAGGTATCATTAGATCGGGGCACGTGTATGGACGGTGTGTGCTTTTCGAAACCAAGCCACTGCAATGACACGTGTCCAGTAATACGTGCGAATTTAGGCGTTAAAAAAAAATCTGATTTTTTTCCGTGTGTATTTTTTTCTGAATTTTTTATTTTTTTTGACAGGTGGCGATAGGTGAGAGGCCAATGCGTGCGCGCCTCCCATCCAACGGTCGCGGATATCGTGGGATTTCCAACCAGCTTCGAACGTGTCGGAAGTCCCCCTTCTCTTCTTCGTTTCGTTTTCGTCTCCGTCGTTAGTTGTGCGTAGCGTGATGTTGATTTGTATTGTCGTGTATTCATTTCATTTTCTTCTGTAAAGCGACGTGGCGATCTTTAGATTGTCGGCAGATTTTTCGGATATGCTTTAATATCATTTCTTTCATCGACCCCACTTGAGATTTTTCCTAATAAAAACATTGAGGATATGCTCGAACGTTCGGTTACGAAATTATTGTAGGCATAAGTCATCGTCGATAACAAAAATTGTATTCATTTCTTTAATCGACCCACTTGAGATTTCCTCATTAAAAAATTGGGGTACGCCCGAATGTTGGTGAGCAAGAGAAACCGTTCACGAAATATTATCGATAATGAAAACATTATTCATTAGCTAATTATACGAGGCAAATTGGGTGATATATTTCGGAAAATTAGTTTTAAATTTTTTTTTTCGCGGAACAAAGAGAAGCTAAATGCGTCTCCACCTCCTGTCTTTTCAAATAACTAGATAATTATGCAAAAGCAAGCTGACGTTTCTTGTGTTGAATGGCAGTTAGAAGGGGAATTTGAGATTTCGTAACCAATTTCGAAAAATGTAAAAGAAAAGGACAATGAGAAGGAGAATTAGGCTCCCGCTTAAAAGGGTTCCACAATTTCCTTGCTTTAATGTACGACTTTCAATCAGGAAAATAGATTGGCATTTCATAACATAACCAAGATTAATTTAATTTTGTGAATATCCAAATCCAAATTTCAATATATCCAAATACATAATCGAATAAAAAGTAAAATTTCCTCGTGTTGTCTCGAAAAAGCAACGTCAATGTCATATAAAAGACAAGATCATTTTCGTGATAATTGCAATGATTCATTCATTCATTTCATTGGGACTTGCTGATTCACGTGCCATTGATGTTAGCATTGAAAATGAAAGGATATATTCTCCTAGGTTTGAGTCTTAGGCAACGAAATTTGAAAAAAAAAAAAAACGTGCATTTGATACCGTCGCGACCATAATTACAACAACCGACAAATTAAAGGATGGAATGGAAAGCATAGGAATTTTATTTCCAATTGCACTTCCTTTTCGTCTTCCCACTTTTTTAGAGACATATGTGACACTCGAGCCTAACTTTATTTGAATTCCCATCTTATTTCTCTATCATCAACCCACATTGAGAAACGAGAACAAACCACACCAATTTCGATTCTATTTTAGGGTGTGTTTATTTTGGACAAATTTTCATGATAAATAGGAAAAATGATACAAATAATCTCTGAAGTTTGGCCCAATGTGTAATGTCGTTCCTCAACTTTTAATTTGTTCAATATAGTCCATAAACTTTAACCTAATGTGCAATGTCATCCCTAAACTTCTAAATTGTTCGATATGATCCTTAAACTTTTAGTACATGTTCAACTTAGTCCTTGAATTACATAAAAATGTTCATTATTTTGCTTCCACCAAACTCGGTAGGATTAAAAGACATGCAGCAAAATTTCAAGGCTGAAGCAATTTTGGCTTGGACCACATCTCAAGCTACATCCTTGAATACCACTGAAAGAATCGTTCTAAGAATTGAATCGATAGATAAGGCTCCGTTCGTTTCGCGGAAAATGTTTTCCAAGAAAATATTTTCCGAGTTTTTTGGTGTTTGGGGGTGGAAAATAAACTACACGCGAAAAACATTTCCTCTCAATGAGTGAAAACATGAACAAAAGTAAGGAAAATGTCTTCCTCTTTTCAAAAGAGGAAAACATTCTCCCCCACCTTCTTGCTTCATTCATTATCTTTTATCTTTTTCTTTTTTCTTTTTTCTTCTTCTTTCTCTTTTCCATTTCTTCTCCGGCCGGTCACCGGCCATGGCGGCGACCGGCGATCTGCCACATGCGAGCTCGAGCCTCACCAGATTCCGGCGAGGTCGAGCCTCGCTGGATTTGGCGAGGCCCGAGCTCGCCCGATCGGCCTCAAGCGAGCTCGGCCTGTGGCAAGGCTCGAGCTTGCCTGTGGCCGGTTGCCGGCCGCGGCCGTGGCCAGCGACTTGCTGGAGAAGAAGAAGAAGGAAAAAGAAAAAAAATAAAAATAAAAATATTTCAAAAAAATATTAAAAGTATTGCAAAGAGGAAAATATTTTTCGAGACTTTTTCAAATTTCGGCCGAACACCGGAAAATTGTCATTTTCCAGGAAAATGACTTCTCGGAAAATATTTTTCAGAAATGTCATATTTTTCGCCAAACGAATAGAACCTAAGAGTGGGCCAAGCATGAGCACAGATGTGTTGAGGAAAACTCCTATTGATTTTGAAGTTGACAAAACCTTCTATGTTATTGTAAATCTGATACTTATTCTGAACAATTTTATTCCAGGTCTGTATATTCTGGAAGCTCAAAAAAGAAGTTATTCGAGACTTTACAAAGCGTCAAGTATGTTTTTGAAGACCCACATAATCTAGGTTACGAGATTCGGACGCGAAGTTATTCGGATGCGGATGCGAAGCGAAGTTATTCGGATGCGAGATGCGAGACGAAGAAATTATTCGAGACGCAGAAATTCTTCGGAGGCGAGACGAGAGAGTTCTTGAGATGCGGACGAGAATTTCTTCGGACGCGAGAAATCGGAACGTGACACAACAGCTAGTGATCTGGCATGGATTTCACAGAAAGAATGTTCTGATTGTCTCAATCTCAATCAAAGTGATTGACAATCAAACATCACGACAATAATGCATTACAACGGACAAAGCTCTATTTATGGAAACCAAGATTCGATTGTATGGGCGACCGAGAATCGGCGGGATTCAGGACATCATCCAACGGCTACTCAATCCTTATTATACAAATCTGTCCAAGGTGAAGATTGGAAGATGATCCTCTGAAAGCTGTCCAACGGCTAGTAGAGGAGTATTTAAGAGGATCAACGAGCAGCAGAAGGAAGTACAGAATCAAGAATCAACAAGTCCAAAGTCTGAGCATACTCCAATCATTTCTCTTGTCATTCTGAGCAAAACATTAAGATCTTGGGGGATACTTTGTAAGAGTGATTGTGTGAGATAGAGAGTCCTATCACACACAAGAGTGTTGACACTCAGAAGATTGTAATTCCTCTTGATTACATAGTGAAATCCAGCCGGTAGGCTGTAAGCGTGGGAGAGTGGACGTAGGCTTGCTATAAGCCGAACCACTATAAACTTGTGTGCAGATTCTCTATCCATTATCTCTTACTTTACATTCTGCACATCAAGAGCACCGTCTTTATAATCTGTCTTGAATCTGAATTTAATTCAGACTCTACTGTGATTTATTTTGTTTCCGCATAAATTATCAAAAATTGTTTAAGATCACCTATTCACCCCCCCTCTAGGTGATCCTTGCTAGCTACATCAAGATGAAGTCACGATTGATCGAGAAAACCTCCTTATAATAACGAGGAAAACTTCCGATGAACTCCAGCGGAGGAGGAAGTGACCTCAAATGAGGACCAAGGATCACTTGATCTTTGTCGATGTCATTGTCCATAAAAAACAACGACAAGCAACCATTATGTTCGTAATATTGAAGACTGTTGAGACGTTTCAAGTACACTCTAGATCGAGTGTTGGAGTTCGTGGAGGACCAATTTCCACCTGCCATGGTAAAGCTTGAGGATCGAGAGCAGTTGAACAGCCAAAGGATTATTATCGATATTAGTGCACATTGATGGTTACTACTAATCAGTTGTTGATATACGACGACGGATGGTTAACGATAGTTGACAAAAGTATCGATCAATAAGGTCTTCTGATTATCGATTAAGGCATTAGGAGAGAGTTTAATGCATAAAGGGCATCAATATGCAGTTACAGGCTTGAAGTCGCAAGAGAATAAAATGACGGAGGTCAAGGAGCAACTAATGCACAATTTTAGAGGAATAACCATTCGAAGACGAGGTCATGGCATCATGATAGTATGAGCACAAAGTTTTCGGAGATAAGGGAACATAACTACAATGGTAGGAGAATTATACAGAGGCGGTTATGACACATTTACTATAAATACCATCATTCGTCTATTGGAAAGCCCCCCTTCTCCTTGCACAAACAAACAAATGTACTATTGTTTAGTTATCTTTACTTTACTATACTACACTTTTAGTTTTCAAACTCGAATCGTCGATTAAATTCTAGTGTGTTTCTTAGCTGTAGTTTCTAGATCCGCGCCATTAATTAAATTTCGGCGTATATTTTTATCCTAGGTGTTATGTTATCAATTAAATTCCGGTGCAGCATCTTTGCGTTTTCAAGCTTTATTGTTGATTAAATTCTAGCATAGTTCGCATACGTTTGGTTCTGTTGAGATAGCTATATTTCTCAAGCTTTGTCATTGATTAAATTCCGGCAAGGTTTATGTACATGTAGTTCTATTCGAAGTAAAGTTATCGATTACCTTGTCTACCTATGATATTTCTTGTTCGGAATCACCAAGGAACCTGTCTCTTCTAATGAAAACCGAAAAACGAATTTCAGTGAAAGATATTTCACCGTGGGATCAATTTCGGCGAAACAACCGCTCAAGGCGGTATGGATTTTGTTATTTAAAAAATGCACTTGGCAACTTCTTCATCATCATTCCCGTAAAAAAAAGTGATTGGATAATAAAATAAACAAAATGGGAAAATAAACCTTATACTGGATTTTGCATGATTCGATCGATGTGACTCACTTCACAAGGAGAGTAGCACAAGATCCACTATAGATAAACCGATTCCATAGAAATTACAACAACGTTCGAGTTAGTGAAACACTTTCAATAATTCCCACTTTTTAATTACATTAAATAATTCACATAATATTTTGCGCTCATCACAAAACAATTTTTCAATCTCGCAAAAAAAATTCACAAGATCTCACGACAAGATTTGTTGGTTTCAAAACACGTGCGATTTCTCCAGGGTGTAATTCATTAGCACGCCATGCAATTGATTGCTACCATCTTGAATCCTTTGTAGGTAATCCACTCAAAATAACTCACAGGATTTATCGCTCATCACAAAACAATCTTTAAGTCTCGCAAAAAAAATCACAAGATCTCACGACAAGATTCGTTAGTTTCAAAACACCTGCTATTTTTCCAAGATGCAATTCATGAGAACGCCGTGCAATTGATTGCTACCATCATGAACCTTTTCTAGGTAATCCACTCAAATTAAGGGTGTGTTCGTTTGAGTGAAAAAAAATTCCGCGAAATAGTTTTCTAGATTTTTATGCGTTTGGTTTGCTGAAAATAATCAATCAACGGAAAATCATTTGCAGTTAAAGAAAATATGCATACCCAAAGTTACGAAAATGAATTCTCCATCCCGATAAATGGAAAACATATTTTGGATAATAATTTCCCAAAAAACATTTTTCTTCATCACGAAATTTTCTCCATAACAAATGCATTTTGAGAAACTGCTCAAATTAAGAAACCCACTCAAACTAAGAAGCCATTCCAATTAAGAAAAATTGGATCGAGGTTTCCTTCGCGGGGCTCAAACTCCGAAAAAAGGAACAAATCATGGGGACTAACACTGCCCTTTAATGCAAACGCGAACCCCAAAACATTATCCGAACATACTTTTCACTGTTGGCACATCTTCGTCCTATTCTTGATCCTGAGCTGCATACGATTCTTGGGCAAGCAAAAGACACGCTTTTCTAGGATTTCTGCAGAGAGCCCAAGCAAGGCCGCGGCGTGGCACCTCGAGCCCCTGTAAGTATGGCCCTCGATTCTGTTCCCCTTCAATCTCTTCTACCTCCATTCGCGAGCTCGTTCAGAAGGGGTTTCTGCAGAGAGCAAGTCGGGTCTTCTTCGCTTGGTTAAAGAGAGACACAGCAGAAGGAAAAAGGAACAGAAAATGGCGGACGAGGGCATGAAGAACTGCATCGACATTCTCATCGCCATCAACGTGCCGCCTCTCGGCGTCTTCCTCAAGTACGGTTGCAAGGTGATGATGCACGCTTCTGATCTTATTAAGCAGTTGAGAGAGTTCCGGTTTTACGTAGGTTTTCGTCAGTTAACGTAAGGCGAAAGTTTTATTTTTTTTTTCATGAGTGCATGTCGAAGGCAAAGTTTTCCAATTTTCTCTTTTTCTTTTGGGCGTTTTTGTTATCAAGCAAAATAGGAAAAAAATATAATTTTTTGGATTGGCCAAGAGAGAAATAAGAAGAATAATTATTTTTTGCGGGGAGTTTTGAGTTTGATTATATATATTTGCAAGCGGAGTTCTGGATCTGTCTGGTGCTCTCGCTCTATGGCTGGATTCCTGGTATCATTTATGCCGTCTATGCCATCACCAAGATCCGAAGCAATCTCTCTCTCCTTACGTATATACATACATACATATAGATACATATGGGATAAGTATATTAAAAGTGCCAAAACTTTCAAAAAATACAATTAAGTCTTAAAACTTGTCACGAAAGTGCAATTGAGTCCTGAAACTTGTCAAATTGGCTCAATCAAGTCTTTCTGTTGATTACATTTTTTGAATAGGATTCGATTGCACTTTCGTGACAAGTTTGATGATTTGATTGTACTTTTTAAAAGTTTTAGAACTCAATCGCACTTTATAACAAATTTTAGGATTTCTAGTGTACTATATGTATAGCTAAAAAAATGTTATTAGTCAAAAAATAATTGAAGCATCCCCATTTACTCTTTATCTCACAAAAAGAAAAAGGAAGGAAAAAACGATTATCACTCTACAAAACAATAATGATTGGATAAAAGTTCATGAAATTTTCATTTTTTCCCAAACAAAATCTGAGTTTTTTTTTTCTTTTTCCTTTTTCCTTCTTTGACAGGTGCAGAGATTTGAGTGGCTAATTGCGCCCTCTAATCCAGCAGCCGCCAGCTGATTTTCTGTGCGATTCGATCATCTTCGAACGTGTCGGAAGTCCTCCTTTCTCTTCGTCGTTTTCATATGTATTTCGTCATTAGTTGTCTGCAATGTGCCCGATGATTTGAATCGTGGCATTCATTTCTTTTGTAAAAGCCGTGACGTGGCCCCCTCGAGTGTCGGCAGATTTTGGTATTGTGCTTTAATCCCATTTCGTTCATCGAGCCCACTTGGGATTATTTTTTTTAATGATATTTCCTCATAAATAGTGGGATATGCTCGAACATTACAGCTCGCAACTTTCGTCGTACCATGCTCTCCAAAGAACAACTCTTATCAAAATCGAGAATTGAAAAAGATCCCGATGGCCAAAATAAAGTATTACTAGTCATCTTTGCAAAGACATAAATGAAATGATCTGGAGAGTGGTATGGCTTGCATAAATGAATAAACGAAAAATATTTTCGGCTTTCACGAAATCGTTTGGATAAATTGTTACCGATAATAGAAATATTATTCATTGGCTGATTATATCGGGTTATGCGAGCGATCAGTTTTTGGAAAAAAAAAATTCGCATAATTCATTTTCTGCAAGACAAATGGAGTCATGGTGCGTTTGTTTCATTGAAAACTTTCATAATAAAAGAACAGGGAAAATGACTAGTTTTAATTAGTTTGGTGATTTAGGAAAAATGATTTCCTTCTTACCGAAAGGGAAAGTTGTTTTTCCTGATCTTAAGTTTTGTTATTTTCAGTCCATGGAAAACGATTTCCATGAATCTATTGTTTTCCGTCATCAAAATATTGAAAAGTCGAAAAACAATTTCCCGAAAATCAGTTTTTCTTGAAACAAACGAACCCTAAATTCATCTCCATTTTCCATCTTTTCAGATAACCGGATAATTATGCAAAAGCAAGCTTACGTTCACCGCGTTTGAATGGCAGTTACAACGGGAATTAGAGATTGGGAACCAATTTCGAAAAATGTAATTAAAAAGAAAAGTGCGATGAGAAAGAGAAATAGGCTTCCGCTTTAGAGAGGTCTTAAACATCCTTGCTTTAAAATAAACGACTTTCAATCAGGAAAATTTAATTTTGAGAATATCCAAAAATTTCAATACCTTTATAAAAATTCGAGATTGTCAATAGCCAAATACATATGCGGGAATTATTCGAATAATAAGTAAAATGCCCTCGTGCTATCATGAAAAAAGTAAAAATTGCGATCGGTGCCACGAAAAAAAGATGAAACCATTTTCGCGGTAATCGCAATATTCATTCATTCATTCATTTCGTCGGGAGTTGGTGATTCACGTGCCACGGATGTCAGCATTGAAAATGAAGGAAGGACATCTTTTCCTTATTTTTCGATTTCACTTGACCAAATTACACATGATAATCTTCTCCTAGGTTCGAATCTCAGGCAACGAAATTTGAATAAAAAGTTCATTCGAGACCGTCGCGACCATAATTATAACACCCCACAAATTAAACGATAGAACGGAAAGCATAGGAATTTCATTTCTAATTGCACTCTTATTGATGTCCATCTTCCTACTTTTTGTAAGGGACGTACGCAACACTGAGTCTAATTTCATTCGAATTCCCATCTTAGTTCTCTATCGCCAACCCCCATTGAAATATAGGAACGAACCACACTAATTTCGATTCTATTTTATAATTATCTTTTCCTAGCTTCGTACAAAATGATGTGTTTTGCTCTAAACCCTAACTAGAGTTAAAGGTGAGGGAGTACTTTGCTCTTCTTAGCCATATAGTAAAAACAAGAGAGGAAGATGCTAGGATTTCTTTGGAAAAGCACTTTTGTCATGGTATCGTGTTGTTTATGGTCCAACATTGGCGTAGGACCTACGCACAAACTGAACCATCGACATCTGCATAATTGGCATTTTTGGCTTCAACTTACCAACCCTAGTCCCACCATGGACCAACCCTGCTGAAATCTCGAGCTTAATGGTTAAGCAAATGTTTACTCTTTTGGTTTGAAAAGGTAGCCAATTTGAAGGAACGATTTTTCTTCGATGAAATCGGTGTTTCGGGTCGAGAATGCTTTTCTCGAAGGATTTTTCCTAGAGAAAGATCTTGTTTAGGTCATGGGGAGTGGCAAGTGACAACGACAGATAGTGATGGCGCTAAGAACGTAGGCGACAACACTTCTTGAATTGAGCAACTGTTCTCCGGCGATTGCTTAATGTGGGTGTGTGAGAGAAAGAGAGAAAGAGAGATGAAAAAATTAGGTGAGAAATGAAATAAACTAATGCCCTAAACGTGTTCTTTCTTTCTTTCTCTTAGCTATTCTTTGACACCTTTTCTAATTAAGTTCCTGTACTATTAACTTGTCTAATCAATTACTTTTAACTTTTACGAATTCCCTACTTTTGGACATTGAAATCCGGCCAAATCTAGCCGACATGCCTGTCGGATGGAAAACATAGCGTGATGGTTAGGTCTGCTGATATATTTGGTGTAACAGAGACTTGATTATATAGCGACTTGAATAGAGAAACTAAAAATAAAGGAACTTTGATTAGAAAAAAAAACGTGAAAGTACAGTGATAAAAGGTAGAATTTTTCCTTTTGACAATAACATCTAATATATCCACAGAGAGAGAGAGAGAGAGAGAGTCCAAGGATGAAGCCTCGAGGGGGGGAAAGAGAGCCGTTAGTCTATGCTCAAATTGAGGTGGTTGCGTACACGTCGAGCATTATTTCCCCGACAGGGGAAAGAGAGCCACTAGTTTCTGTTCAAATCGAGGTGGTTGCACTTGCCTACACGTTGAGATTCATTTCCCAATTTCAGGAAACGGTTGAAGACTAGGTTGCAGATCAGAAGAACGGACAGAGACGTGTGAAGATGACACACGAAACAGCCAAGTTTGTCAACTATTTAATACTTGAAGCCGACGTCAACTTTACTCGTTCACAATGTGCCGATGACCAACAACATAAAAGTCCCTTCGGCATGTCTCAAGCATGACAGGTGGGAGAAGGAGGATTTCTCTTGTGCTTCAATAACAATAAACAGAAACTGAACTGGTCTTTAAGTGATTCGTGATACCGACCAAGACATACCCGGATACCCAAATTTGGTTGTCTATCGAACTGTTTAGACCCTCAGGCGAAAGCAACTACACAATAGATGTACTTTTGTAGGCTTATAGACAAAGAGGACGATGCACAGACTGTCTGTGCATCAGCAAGGCCCGCTTTGCATTGTCTTCGATCGAAGACGACGATGTATGCGTTAAACCATTTTTGAGCAAATGGTCTGTGATCAAAACCGCGTATCATCAAGGCCTGCTTTGAATAAAACCAATCCAGCCACCTCATCCTTCCCGGTTTTGAGAACACTTAAGATCCCAAGCAAGATGTCCGTGCAATAGTTAGAAAGCGCGGGGATCGGCAAATTGCACGTCAGGAGACATCTTTAAAAAAAAAAAAGGTCTAAGACACAAAACGAGCTGACAGCAAAAGGCGACGGTAGAAAAGTACAACTCAGATTACCAGAACAGCTGTAGTTTAATGCAAGGCATAAATAACATGCAAATTTGCAATCTTTAGACAGTACTTAAGGACTACTGTGTATCATGATAATCCCTTGAATTCATGCATATGTAAAGATTACATTACCCCACTTATAAATCAGACATGCGTGACAATAAGGCTATTACATAGTGGGTAGGGCCAAACACCAACTAATGTTGGCCATTCATAAGAACATTCCTCCAAAGTGACATCATTCCTCACAAATCAATTGCATATACCTGTCGGTGCATTAAAAAACACTCTAGCGCAAAGAAGGACGAGTTGGGAGGATATCATACACTTTGGCTTGTAATCCTTTAAATTGCCATTCCTCCTAACTCATGGGGCAATGTGCTTGAGAAGTCTGCGAGTTCACCCATTTCAAGATGCAATGAAGATGGGAGAATTTGTGAGTTTTGACTCATCATTCTTTAAATTGCCATTCCCTCCGACACATGGGGCAGTGTGCTTGAGAAGTCTGCGAGTTCACCCACTTCAAGATGCAATGAAGATGGAAAGCATGATTGCATGCACCCCATACTGCAGAACAATCACAGAATATGTAATCAATATAACTGTTCTTAGAAAGCATCTTTGTTTTCCTTTATTATTTGTGGCTTCAAGGAGGGGGAGGGAAGGGGAAATTGGGAAGAAAGAATAAGTTACCATATCTTTAGAGGTATGAAAACATTCATGACACAGGTTCAAGATATGGGAGTTCAATTACATAGACTGGAAATGACAGAACATCGTGTTTCAGAACAAAGCCATGCTATTCAACATTATGAACATCCAGTTCCTGTTCAAGGGTTAACTAATTACAACAAGCTCAACTTAGAATATCCAAGCTCAGCTTACTTAGCTGAAAGAAAAGAATGAAACAAAAGCTCAGCTTGGAACTTCAAATATGAAGAACGATTTGGCCTCAGAAAAATGCAGCATTGCATTTTCAAAACAAAAGCTATATCCAAGCTTGCTCCTCTTCTAGCGAAAACCAGAAAAAAGGCAAAGTACATGGGATCTTCTCTGAGTGAAGAAGAGAAATTAGAGGCCCAAATTCATTTTTAATCTTCTGGACATGTTGAAGAGAAACAACTATTTTATGTTAAACAGCAACTGTTTAGTATTTGCTTGAATTGCTTATAAAGCACAGGGCAATTAGCCTAGCTTGAAGCCTTGTTGACTATGTAGAGGTACTTCAGATTCACACGCAGACATCTCAGAGGAGAAATACAGGACATCTCCATCTATATTCAATAGGCAATATCAGCTACAACATTATACCTTACTAAGAATAGAGTGAGCAAAGGTAGAAACTTACTCAGTGGACAATCATCCCCAGGGAGTTTACAGTCGGGACAACAGCCATCAAAGGCCATCCTACAAATTCCACACGTTTCATCCTGGGCATCCCAAGTCCATGAAGCGACAGCATGCCATCTGTGGTTCAGATAAACAGAAGATTTAGGGTTCCGCAGCCCCTACATATGAACAAGTCCTTCCCTTTTTATTACAGATGTACAAATGCCTAATACAGCTATCTGCTAAAAGTGAGTACTTACTCTGTTCAATTAAACCAGCAGGAATTCAGGAAAAAATAGGTCAAGGAAAACTGTCCCACAAAGAAGAACATTTGTAACTGGAGAATGAAGCAGATGCTTGGAAACAGGCGATGTTAGTCTCCAAACACTTCTGTGAAAATGAATCAAAACATTGACTGTGGCAAGTTCTATGTGGGAATTACAAGCAGATATATCCAAAATTCAGGCCTCCTTTGGTACCGGCTATTCTCTATGTATGTGTGTGCCTGCACACGTGCATGCGTCTGTTCTTGTGCACGAGCACGTGCGCAGGCGTGTCTTTGAGTTTGCACAACACATGCTCATGAATTGTGCATGCGCATGTTTGAGTAGTGAATTTCTGCAAATTAAAGAGAAATGTTTTACAAATCCTCATGTTGTCCTTGAAATGGATTATAACATGAAGAATATCAGCAATTTCTTTTTTTATGGAAGGAATGAGAGCAAATAATAAATGGGCGTCAAAAGAAGCAACAAGAAAGAAAACAAACAGGTAATAGCGGGAGAACAAAGTAGTAGTAGAGAGAAAATCAGGAGCATAGGACCTACTATAAGTCAAATCTCTCATCTAAGTCATATGTCTGATCATATATAAGTTTAGTGTTTCACGGATAAGAAAATGACAACAACTGATTCTGATACTTATGGGAGAAGGAAAAGGAGATATTGAAAGGAATGATGGACATTAGCCAACTGAAAGGGAAAGAATGAAAGATGAATTAGTAATCGATAGTTGAAGGATCCATTAGTGAATGAGAAAAGGTTTAAAGAATGCACAAACACAATATCCAGGAAACAGCTACATATAGATCAAAATTTGGTCAGACAGCACAGAGAATGGAATGACAGCCCGGCGGCACAAAGAAACGCTAACATAGCTCTCATTACTGGACTGTTTATTCATTTGATTATGTAAAACAAACAAATTAACTGGCCAGTCTATGAATATATTGGACAGCAAGAAGCGCAGCCAGGCATCGTGCGAAGGATACTCAAGAGCTTGACTTTCATCCTCGTTTTCTGCAAAACCAACAAAAAACAAAAAACGACCATGATGTTTACTTGTGCAGTACACGACACGTAATAAGGATATGCAAAATCCGCGAAACATAGTAGCACGACGAAGATATGAAAATTCACATCGGTTATCTCAAAGGATACTTTACTGGGTTCCTAGAACATGTGAGGGAAGATAGTTTGATTTGTGGTTTATTTTTAACCCCACTTTGCCTCAGGAAAATCCCCCATTTACGTAAGAAATCCACCGGCCAACGTCACGATGGACCGGTTGATTCACAATGTTGTAAACATTCTCTGTGGCTCACTCATGCAGGTTAGTTTCATTCTATTCAAGTCAAGCCCTCATCACTTCGCGGTCGCATTCACATTCCCTACAAATCACTCCCGCGACTCCCAGCAGACCCATTGTGCACAACCCGTGAACGAAAATCCCATTCGGCGGGAATGAACTCTCCACACTGCTACTCAACAACACAGCATTGCCATACCAAAAGAGTACAATCAGCGGAACCCCAGTAAGAATGCGCTGCGCTCTCGTTCTGGGGTTTCGCGTGCGAGGGGCGGGCGTACGGCGAACAACCCAAATCACTCAAAACCACGACTGACGCGTCGAATTTGAAACTGTAGGGAGCTAGAAGCGAGAAGGAAATCCAATCGCTGAAGCTTCGAATCGACAGTAATCTTGCGACAAAAGGGAAACGCGAGATCCGATCGACAAGAGAAGATTCATCTGCGGACGAACAGCCGTGCATCCATTCAAGAACTTACCCGCGGCGACGTGATGATGTCGGAGCCTTCGACTTGATTCCGAGGAGGCCGAGCTATGGAGGGAGGGAGGCACTGGAGTTGCGCAGAGAGAGAGAGACCTTTGAACTTGTGAAAAAAGCTATTTATATTTACGTTAAAATAAAATAAAGTAAAATGAAGAGGGAGACCGCTATTTCCACACCCGCTTTTGCTTTATCCACCCCCTTGACACTTAAAATGGCGAAACAGCCCACCACACGTGGGTCCTCGAGCAACATCAAAAGAGGAAAGGAAAAGCCATAAGCCAATTTCTTCACCGACGGATTATTATCCCCCCGATTGATTGACGGAGGAAGTCGTCGAAGTGGAAGCCGAAGTCACCATCCCCATCGCCCCTAAGGAAGGGGCGGCCGCTTCTGGTGCTTGCCGAAGAAGCCGATACCGAGGAAGCGGGATGAAGATCGCGAGGGCGGCGAAGCAAAGCGCGACCACTTCGAGGACCGGCGGCTAAAAGGAGGAGAGAGATGCGGCGGAGATTGCGCGGGGCCAAAAAAACAAAAAAGCGTGAAAACGGAGAAAAGCGGGTCCGCTGGGACCCACACGTGGGTCGTTCTGTCATTTTAAGTGCTAAGGGCGTGGATGAAGCAAAAAGGAGGGGTGGAAATAGAATGGTTAATTGATTCCGCCGCAACCTAAAATATTGCTCGGATTTTTTCGAAGAAAATAATTAAGTGTGGTGAAAATAAAATTACGAGAAATCATTTATTGATCGAGCCCCGTATATATCTATATATATATATATATTCTTTTTAATGGCTATATGGGAGTTTTGATTTAGACATTATAGTGTGGAGAATTAAATATATATCGTGTCCACACGTTAAATTTCATTTCTTAACTATTACGCGCATAAAAAATAAAAGAGTAGCAGATTTTCCCTTATTATGGTCTATTTAAATAATAAAACCTAATATATTTCTTGGCCAATATATGTGAATTAAACCTAATTTATTTATACACGACGTGAAAAATGTTCAAACAACGAATTATCGATTCAGCTTGTGTCGTAGTAGACTTGTTAAAATGGGTCATAAATCTATTTATTAACTCATATTTAGTAAGCTAGGTTATAGTAAGTGGATTTATAATGGTAAAACCCAAAATAGTACGCGTGTTAAATGGGTCCATAATTTACTTAGATTCATCCCATCTCTATGACTCTTTCTTCACTATCTCTTGCCTTCATTAGATCTCGCGCTCGCTCACTCATTGCTCTCACCTCGATTTGAGTATGAATTTTCCTACAATATGGGTCAGGGTCAGTTATGGGTTAGATATGAGTAGGGTTTACTAAATTTGTATTACATGCAAATAAGTTAAAACGAGTTAAATGAGTCAATTTGGGTCGGATTATTTTTTACCCGACCTAGGGCGAACTACGTGAGTTAGGGTGCGAATGACAATATTTCTCTTCCCCGGCCTTATTTCTGTCTAGAAATTAAAAAATATAATTTTCTTTCACGAACGAGTTTCTAAGCAAAAACTAGTATTTGATAATGACACAAAATTTTTATTCCCAGAATAAAAATCCGTTTGATAATGACACAAAATTTCTATTCTCACCGGACGGCAAGCGGCGAGCGGTGGCGGTGGGCGGACGGCGAGCGGTGGCGGACGATAAGTTGGCAAGTGGTGGCGAGTGGCAGCGGACGATCGGCGGCTAGCAACGAGTGGGTGGCGGTGAGCGACAAGGGTGAGCAACAAAAGAGAGTTGTTATTCTTATTTCTGTTTCACAAATAAAAAAACATAAAATTTTTAACTTCTCATTTCTGTTCCAAATCTATTTCTGGCCCAAAATTTGTCCCGTAAATAAAAAAAATACCAAGCGGATTTCTGTTCCAAATCTGTTTCCGGAAATAAAAAAATAAAAAAAAATGGAAAAACAGAATGGTTATCATTCGCGCCTAGTCGTAGTTGAAATCCTTTAAATAATTTTCACCGAAAAGATGAAAAAAAATAAAGCAAATATAAATGATATTTCTCGTTTTTTTAAAAAAATAATAATCAAGACAAAATATTTTCTCGCGTCTTTATTATTATATTCCGCGCGGCCATTCCGGTTTGAAATTTTGGGTCCTTCCCCCCTCTCTCTCTCTCTCTCTCTCTCTCTCTCTCTCTAGAGCGTCGCGAGCAAAATTGGGAAGCTTCTGGCGAACCCTAGCAAAGCATGAAGACGATGAGGAGCACGAAGCCGCTGAAGCCCCTCCAGCTCGCCGTCCCCGCTCAGGACGCCCCGATCGCCTCCTTCTTGTAAGCTCCCCACCACTCCACACGCTCCCAACCGCCGTTTGCGGCGGCGGCGGCGGCGGCGCGATCCTTCAGCCCGCTCGGCTCGCGAGCCGTCCGTTCCTTTTTTAGGCGTCGGATTTGAGCTCCGTCGGCCTCCGATTGCCTCGGAACCGACCCGGATTTCCGTTTCTCCCCCCCCCCCCCCCCCCCCCGGCGGCCGTTCGGTTCACGGCGGCTAAAGCAGGGGATGGCTGGGAAAGAACGACGGAGATTTGAGGTTTCCGATTGAGATTAGTTTGCCGTGCGCGGCTGGAGAAATAGGAGGCGAAAATGAGACGCGGATCGAAATTCCGATTGCCGTGTACCTGGTTTAGTGGAAATGCAAGTTGCCTTTGGTGCTGTTCATTTGGTGTTGAGTTGAGATCGAGGCAGCATCGCGATTCGACCGCTTGAGCTGTCTTAGTCGATGTGCGACTTCATATCCGCAGTTACCTTAGCAGGCTGGAGTTTTCTTCGTATCTAACTGATCTAGTCTTGTTGAGTTTGTTCGACTCGCGGCGAATCTAAACGGCACGAATTTAATGCAGGACCGCGAGTGGCACGTTCCATGATGGTGATCTGCTATTAAACCTTAAAGGTTTGCGGCTCAAATCTGAAGAAAAGGAGTCTTGTGTAAGTCTGATTTAAGTTCACGTTGCCTTAAGAGTGGTTATCTCTGTCCTCGTACAAATGATGGGTATTGGTCACTTGGTCGGATTGTGTGAAGGTTTTTGGGGAAGCCGATTTGACCTAATCAGCGTAGTAGTCTAGTTCTGCTCAAATGTGTCGTGAATTGCTGCTACACATAATACTTGTGCCACACTGTAAGATATCTATGATCTATGGGAGAGTAATTAGATAAGTGCCCAGGAAAGAAGTCATTGATGGCCTAAATGCCCAGATCAAAATAGAAGCAGCATGTGACTCCTCCATGAATGGTTTGCTGGCCTGAATTTTTTATTCTATGATGTCGAGGACTTGATTCAAGGACGCTTACATTGACCATCGGACTTACCTGTTCCCACTGTTATCCTATTCTCTCCATACTTCACCAATTATAGTTTCCTTTGTACCGCTGTTCTCTGCATCTAGTAACTTTCCAGATTACTTGACTTTTAGATATAGCATTTGAGCTCTATTAAGTGGTGTCAACTTGGTAGAAAACATCAGCATAAACGTATTAAAGTGAGATTCTCCAATTGTTGATGATCCGCGTTTTTTATTAGAACCTTCGCAAGTTAGAAAGTCAGTTCCTTGTCCACTTGAGCTTCCTATGAAGTTGGATTTGATTTTCACATTTTCTTTTCCTTTGATTGCTGTTGCTAATGGCAGTCAATATGGTTGACAACTGTGTGTTTGATTTCATAGCACTTCTTTCTTAATTTGTTCCGGTTTGAGCTCATGAGATTATCTGTTCGTTTTTTACATGGACAGCCGTCCAATGGTAAGGAACTTGATCTTGACTTCTCATTGGAAGACCTTGAGACTATCAAAGTCATAGGAAAGGGAAGTGGTGGTGTGGTACAACTTGTTCGCCATAAATGGGTTGGAAAACTATTTGCTCTTAAGGTAATTATAATAACATGAAAGGCTTCTCTATTGCTCAGCAGGTTTTCCTATGTAATATTTTTCTATGTTGCATTTGGTCTACAGTCTATCTATATATTCCAGTGTCAACAACTAATAGGAGCATCCTTTATCTGTTTTACGCAACATAGCAATCAAAATCTATCTATCACCTTTTGACATCCATCTCTCAAAGGAACAGAAATCTGTAAAAATGCAGAATTGTATGCAGATTTATCGATTTTGCATTAATGTATATCTAATGCAAATCAATGTTCCTATTAATCATGATTTATCGTATCTTGCTGAAATAATAACTTGATCATTAGTCTATTATCTAAATCGAAACTTAGTAGTTCTACTACGATTTAAGCATAAAGTTTGCTGTCTAGCATCATGATCTTCTAATGCATTTGCATGCTATTTGTATGTGCTTGTTTTATATTTATTACCGGTACAATTTTGTTAGAAATAATATCTGATAGCAGTGCTTTTAAAGTAGATGTCAATATTGTCTATTTGGAGTTATTAGGGCAATTCTCACTGGTAACGAGACAACTTCTATCGCCCAAAATATCTTATTTTGCAATATATTTTGCTTGATACATACATGTCTATAATAAGGAACATAGGACTTCACAGGATCTTTTGATTTAGTTCACTTCATGTTTAAACCTAGGAGGTTCATGGCTTGTATATTGATCTCGCAACTATGTCACGCACCGCTAAAACCTCAGAGGTTAAACTGTTCATGGTTAGATTAAGTTTGGTTTCTCAAACAGAAAGTGATTATTATCAACAAGCTCGAAGAGCAGCGGCGTTCCTGAATGAACTCTCCGTATACATGGAGCTCAGATGTTAGTCTATTCTCTTCAAATCAAAATCACAGAATATGTTGCTAAGTTACTGTGTTGGGTCGATTTTCATGCTGAATATACCTATGGCATTTCTGCTGACAATTTTTCATCGACAGCTACTTCGTAGAAGTAGAATGTTCTTCTATTACTACTGAGTCTCTTTTGCAGAAGTGTCTGGTCTTTGCTTGATCTGAGGTGTATTTTGGACTTGTAGGTCATCCAGATGAATATTCAAGAAGAGATCCGTAAACAGATTGTACAAGAGCTAAAGATAAATCAAGCTTCTCAATGTCCACATGTTGTGATTTGCTACCACTCGTTCTACCACAATGGAGCTTTCTCCTTGGTTTTAGAGTACATGGACCGTGGATCCCTGGCTGACGTGATCAGACAAGTCAAGACTATCCTAGAACCGTATTTAGCAGTGGTCTGTAAGCAGGTATTGAGTTCTCATGTGGATTAAAATCTCCGGTAAAACATGAAGAGTTTCGATGAAGCTTGTTGACACTAAAGGCTGATTATTTGTGTTCAGGTGTTACAAGGTCTTGTTTATCTGCACAACGAAAGACATGTGATACACAGGGACATAAAACCATCCAATCTGCTTGTGAACCACAGAGGTGAAGTGAAGATTACAGATTTTGGTGTCAGTGCAATGCTGGCAAGCTCAATGGGTCAACGAGATACATTTGTTGGAACTTACAATTATATGTCGGTATGTGGGTACTACTTTGAACTAACTTCGTGAAACTTAAACTCATTCCAGATCTATGAGTCATGACATATAGTAGCATTGGCACATAGAACAGACATTTTTGCATGGAACTGGTATATACAAGTTAAACTAACTGTCATTATTACTTCTAGCCCGAGAGGATCAGCGGGAGCACATATGACTATAGCAGTGACATCTGGAGTTTGGGTTTGGTAGTACTTGAATGTGCAATAGGACGCTTTCCTTACATGCAATCCGAAGATCAGCAAGGCTGGCCAAGCTTTTATGAGCTTTTGGAGGCAATTGTTGAAAGCCCACCGCCTTCTGCTCCGCCAGATCAGTTTTCTCCAGAGTTCTGCTCATTTGTGTCTTCCTGGTAAGGACAAAATATTCTCTCATTACTTGTTCAGCGTAATTGCCATGTATCCTCATTTTTGCCCTCACGTGAAGCCGAGCTTGTGCCTTTACCTTCTTGGTAGTTTCATAATTCATGCTTTCAGGGTTTGAATATTGGCATAAGTCCTCCGCAATATTAAGTCTATCGAGCAAATTCTTTGCCTCCTACTGGATTGACAGCAAGCTATCTCCACCCCTCAAAACTGGTGTATCCCACCTAAATTGTGATCTTTCTGGGCCTAGACATTATTTGGTTTTGGTCTATTTTCTGTTTATCCATCACGTGTCACTTCTGTGATAAATTCCCAGCTGCAACACATCCTCTTTTATTACATGAGTCACACAGTAGCTTATGTGGTACCGAATTTGTCAATTTGAGAATAGGAGTGATGTCTCTTGCAACTGCTGAACAGGGGAAAGCTTTTGGTGCTTTTCTGGGACAATTGTATGATCCTCTTTGAAGTGGAGGGGAAAAATGATCTGCCTTTACCCTAAAGAAACAAGTTAGGTTCAACTCATAAAAAAGATCACGCAATTATCTTAACTCTCCACTCTTCCTTTTTCTGTATAAATTAGATCTATCATGGTACTTGTTGGGGCTGGGCATGAGCCAAAACAAATGCAAAAGATAGATCATGATACTTTCCTCAACTTTCCCCTCATCTTCTCCTTGTAGTATCAGAACTCAATATTGTTTTTTTGACATACACTTTCCTCTGTGGTTCTCAGCATACAAAAGGACCCTCAACAAAGATCTTCGTCTTTGGACCTTTTGGTAAGTGGCATGTGATTGTAAACTGTCTATTTCAGATCTAACATTCTGCTTGACAGTTATTTGACAATGAATTCTTTCTTCATTTCAGAGTCATCCTTTCATCAAAAAGTTTGAAGATAAAGACATCGATCTCGGGATTCTTGTAGGTAGCTTGGAACCTCCCGTAAGTTTTCCGAGATAAGAAGCCGTGGGTGTTTCTGGAGTAAATGCCCTCTTACTCTTATGTATCCTTCGCGTGCGTGGTTGAGAATTCGAACGGCGTGACTTCGCTCGAGCAGTTGAGCAAATGATGATAGAAGTCTCTTACATATAGAAAGAGCATGCCGAGGTTCTGTACTCAAAATTCTGCCTTTTACTTAATCCTGCCAGCATAAGTAAGCTTACCCGGGACGTACTTGTTTTGGCTCCATATCCTTAAAGAGCTGATTCCTGGCAAAAACAAGAGAAACAAGAAGACAGGCTTCTATAATCCATGCTTAGCCTTTATAATCCATCTTCTTTACCATTTTCTGCTCATGTATGCCAGAAGAAAGGCAGATGCATCAAGCCTTCCCTGATATTACCCTTGAACAAATTGTTCTGTTAAACTATCCCCCATTACTTGTCTTCAAGGTTTTTATGTTTTTTACATACATGGGGTTTCTATCCATAGTTGAACATTCTAACATGATATCAAAGCAAAATTCCGCCCAAGTTTATTTTGTATGTGCGGTTGAACATTCGAACCAAGACGTTTAGTGCATCCTTGCCATGTTTAGGGTTTTTGCCCTCCTTTGTGGTGAGATGATTATGAAGTTCAACTTCCCAAGATTTTCAACCTCCTCAACCCTGTCTCCAAAATTTCCCAAACCAGTTCACGTCTCGAGACCATCCCCGACTCTTTGTACATACATACCTTGCGTTTCAAGTCAATGAAGACAAGTGACATTTGCGAAATTCGGATGTCTTCGGGTTCATATTCTGGACGAGGCAGTCGTTCTAAGGATGTTTGCATGGCTTGTATCGTCATCGAAGATGCGTCTCATCTCTTTATATATTTGATAGTTAGAACTTTAGGTGTGCATGAATTGCGTACTGAGTAGGAGTTGCACGAGCCGAAACCTGTCGGATAAGTGTATGTCAAAGCCGCACCGTCCCGAGAACAAAGGGCTTTACTTGGATTGCAAGAAACGGCGACGTGGATCGTGTATTGGCCTATCCGGTCTTTATCATCTCACTTTGATGTCGTTGTCATAGTAGTATTTGTTAGAGATAAAAGAAATTAGTATCTTCGACGAAACTTGAGGCTACTTGTTGACCCTGTCTGCTAAAGATAAGTGCATCTTTAGGCGATGATTATCCAATCAATTAGTATAATAATTTCATTAATTGTATCCGGATAATTTGGTTAGACCAGTTCTTTCAACACGGTGCCTAGTGGACGTGTTAAGTGGTTCAGTTATATTTTTTCTTCTGTACTATACTACGTATAAAGCTTTCGAACTTCGGTGTCCACCCCGAATTTAGAATTGTACCCTCACTTTCGCGATTAAATTCTAACTTAGCAAAGTAGTCGAGGGGGTACGATTACATTTCACAAATCAAAGATTCCGATCATATCCGCGACCGCGTGCAGTCGCCTCTAGCCATAGTTAAACATAGCGGGTCAACCTTTTCGAACCCCGTCAACTGTGAGAGTCTTGACCATACGAAATGGAATGATTCGGGGGATTCTAGAAGGCAAAGATCACCCCCCGCCCCCTTGGTCCACGCTCGCACTATTGATGGAAGCCCTTAGGGATTGTGTTGTCGAAGGTGTGGATCGCGTGGAGCCGTGGAAACATCACAATTTTCAGTCATGTGGACAAAAGATGTGGTCGGCAAAATTTGCATAAAAAAAAGAGGTGGGCAAAACCTTCTTCCAAATCAATCCTGGAAAGATTCGAGGGGGGGCAAAGAGGCAATTAGCTGGTGGGCACCCCTAAAACGCGATTCATACGCGATTCATGACGGGAAAATTACCAAAAAAGTCCTCAATCTATTATATTTGTGTCAATTCAGTCATAAACCTTTTACAATTCAGTCATTTTGGCCGGCCGGCGCTGACGTGGCTGCCGACCGGCTGACGTGGCGCCGGCCGGCGTCCACGTGGCAATATTTTAATATATATATATATATATTTTTTTTTCGAATTTTTTTCTTTTTTTTTTCTTTTCCTTCTCACCCTTGGCCTGTCCGGCTAGGGGGGAGGCTCGCCGGCGAGGGCCCAGCTCCGGGGAGGCGAGCTGGGCCCTCGCCGCCGCTGGGCGAGGGCGGAGCTCGCCCAGCCAAGGGGAGCTCCGCCTCGCCCTGCCATGGCGAGCTCCGCCTCACCAGATTTGGGCGAGGGCGGAGCTCGCCCAGCCAAGGCGAGCTCCGCCTCGCCAGATTTGGGCGAGGGCGGAGCTCGCCCAGCCATGGCGAGCTCCGCCTCGCCAGATCTAGGCGAGGGCGGAGCTCGCCCAGATCTGGCGAGCTCCGCCTCGCCCAGCTCGGGCGAGGGCGGAGCTCGCCCATCCATGGCGAGCTGGGCCCTCGCCGCTCGCCCAGCTCGCCATGGCTGGGCGAGCTCCGCCCTCGCCCAGCGGCGGCGAGGGCCCAGCTCGCCTCGCCGGAGCTGGGCCCTCGCCGGCGAGCCTCCCCCCTGGCCGGACAGGCCAGGGGGGAGAAGGAAAAGAAAAAAAAAAGAAAAAAATTCAAAAATAATAATAATAAATATTAAAATATTGCCACGTGGACGCCGGCCGGCCAAAAGGGACTGAATTGGCTGGTTTGTAAAAGGTTTAGGACTGAATTGGCCAAATTGAAAGGTTTAGGACTGAATTGGCACAAATGCAATAGGTTGATGAATTTTTTGGTAATTTTCCCGATTCATGACTAATTGTATTTATTAGAATAGTGGATTTTTGTTGCCCCTTGAATACTCCGCATTATATTTGGGATAATGACCCGAAAAGGAATCATTAACATGTTGTAAGGATGTCGATTCCATCCTGAATTTTTCAATCTGGCCAAATCAGTCATGAACCTTTTGACAATTTATCAATGTAGTCATTCTGACAAATTTTAGCGTGAAATCGCTGACGTGGACGTCAGTCGTCCTACATGACATGACCGGCGCTGACGTGGATAATTTTATAATCTTTTTCCTTTTCTAGTCTTTCCTTTTTCTTTTTTTCTTATTTCTCTACACCGGTCCGCAGCCTCAGCGGTAGTCGACAGAGGTCCCTAGCATATAGGCAAGGGCTGGGAAGCCCTCGCTGGATTTGGGTGTCGCAGCCTCGCCCAGATCTGGTGAGGGTTTGCAAGCCGTTGCCTAGTGTCAGCGAGGGTCGCTAGCCTCGCCTGTGGCCAACGAGGGTCAGCCGACAACTCTCACCTGCACATAGTGAAAAAAGAAAAAGAAGAGAAAAAAATTATAAGAAAATTTAGAGAATTAAAAAAAATTGATGAAATTATTCACGTTAGTATCGGTCGTGCCACGTAAGACGATCGGCGTACACGTCAATGATTTATGGTCAAAATTGATCGGAATGAGTACATTGATAAATCGTCAAAAGATTTATGACTAAACTGACCAAATTGAGAAATTTATGACTGAATTGACAACCGTATAATTGATTTATGATTTTTTTGATAATTTTACCCATTTTATTTATGTAGCATCTTGATTTCGAATGCACGTGTTTAACTCTTTAAAATTAAAAACCATATATTTGTAGGGCTTTGAGCAAGTTTCCGTAAATTTAATTGGGATGGCTTCGAGACTCCATTAACAAACCCATATTGGGCTCGAGCCGAGGTCACATTTTACTCGGGGACCGACCGGAATAGGGTTTGGAATGGGACCGATCGTCCCGAAACCGCCCTGTCCCATCGTCTTCGCCTTCTCCAAGCTTCGAAAGGAAGGCTAAGATAATAGAGAGGAGGTGCCAAAAAAGAACAGAACTGAGAAATGAAGGGTAGGCATAAAAAAGGATAAGCAGCTTTTTTTTTTTTTTTTTTTGTGGGCGGGGGAGTGGTCCATTCCTCTATCCTATTTACAATATGTGGGTGTTAATGGAGAGTTATTTAGGTAAGGAGGGAACAGAGTGTGGATAAGATGATGAGAAATCAAAAAGGGCGGGGGGGAGCTGGCCAAAGAACGAAACATGTGGTACCTGTGAAGGAAGGGAAGATCCCTCTCTTCTCTTCCCCCTCCTCAATCATGATAACTCCTAGCCAAGTCAACCTTCTTATCCTCTCCTGCCAACCCTCCACCTTAAAACCGCACAGGAGAATCACAATCTGTGGGTGTTAACAGATATGTCAGTAATACACTCTCTTTTAATTCGAGGATCTTGTGGACTGGGTCTCTCTCTCGATTTGATAACTTCAGTGAAAAGTGCTGCCAGGGTCTGTCAAAAGGAATGGGGGTCAAGAGACACTGTTCTTGTCTTCGGGATTCGGGTTTAAATGACTGAGGATTGGCGTTGAACAAAAAAAGTGCAGAGAGAGAGAGGGAATATTTCCAGGGGCTCGGCCTCTGTGTTTCCATTTGTGGGATTAGTTTAATTCCAATTAGCCTCGACAGTCATTAAGGGTTTAATTGACGTTTGACCATGTAAATGGCGATGGACAAGCGGGTTCTTTTGAAAGTATGGGAATGATTTCATGTCAAGAAAAACAATACAAAACAGAAAATAGTAAGTGTCCAAGATTTTTTTCATTTTTAAGAACGAAAGGGTGGAAACGGGCGATTGGCGTGACAAGATTTCATGCCCTTGATGGACCGTTCAGTTCGAGCCATGTTCTACTGCCATCACAGTGCTAGTTGGAATAGAATCGGGGTTCTTTTGTGCCGTGATGCGGTCGGATTTATGCTCGCAAACGAACCAATACTTCTTGAGGCCGAGGAGCGATTTGGGGATTCGAACGTATGACCGAGTGGGACTCCAAACCACATTGAAAATAAGGCGTACGCTACTTACTAGGCCAATCACCGTGGTGGTAAGAAGAGGTCAAGATAGGGACTTTTTTCGGTTGGTCTTAGAGCCCTAATAAGAAAATAACATTAAGCCCCGTCAATAAACTAGCTCTATAAAAATAAAATAAAAGAAACCCTGCAAAGAACCTAACCCCAGAAAACACTGTTCACATAATCTTGACTTTTGCCAGCAAGTCAATTACATTATACTTGTTGACCCCCAAAAAATTACATCACACGTAATATTATACAGAAGAAAATCACCGTTGATTTAACGACCACCCAAGATTGAGATGAACAAGAATAGCCATGTTCTAACAATAGAATTAAACGGATAATTATCGGCAATCGGCAACGGATTATGACTAATTATCCACCTTCACGAGATACCAAACCGGGTGTGACCTACCCCAATTTTATTTCAAAGGGGACTTCCTCGTTCTAGAAAAAAGGATGAAATAAATATGAATTCAAAAAGCGAGGCCAAAATTTGAACACGGGTGTCATTGCTTTATGGGGCAAAGAAGGCCAAAAGATAATGGCGCTTTTCGATCGGTTACCCATCGATAGAGAAAGGGCTAGGATAGATCCGTCCATATCGGCGACTCGGACATGTGTATGCACTTCTTCAAAAAAAAAAAACAAAATAAAATCAAAATAAACAGATAAAAAGAAAAAGGAAAGAAGAAAAAACAGGAAAGATAATTACGCCTTATCCTCGTTGCTAGCAAAATGGAGAAAAGGCCTTTCTTTCCCCACGAATTTCAGACCAATTATTGGAATGGGAACAGGGAATGAGAATCGGGGAAGGCTGATGATGCTGACTACTCCTCGAGGACAAAAGTCCATGTCGTACCAAGAAATAAAATAAATAAATAAATAAATAAAGCGATGAATTTGATTAAAATAAATAATTTGGATGATTAATGAATTATATAAAAAAAAAGGGGAAATAATGGGGGGGTCCATTTCTATCCTATCCGCATGCCACCACGGCTTCCGTTTTGGTATTTAAGATGAACTCATCCCTTTGCGCATTCAAGCACGCATCACGTTACCTTATCTTTATGCTGCTGTTGTTTGGGTACGTGTGTGTATTTATACTCACATGCTTCCTTAAGAGCGACCCTGAGGATCATCACTAACTACTGCATCCTGCAACAAAGTCTTCAGAGATAAGACCACATCTACATCTCTCTCTCTCTCTCTCTCTCTCTCTCTCTCTCTCTCTGGGTGTGTCTATCTTGTTCATGACTTTAATGGGTGGCGAAGATCAGAGCTTTGGCGATCTGGGTTTGAGGTTTCTTGGTGATCGTCCAAGGGAAGAGGGGTGGAGCATCATGGAAGGTGGCGGCGGCTGTGGTGGTGGTGATAATGTCTGCGATGATTCGGAATCGGTAGAGACGTCCATGGATGATCAAGGCTCGAGAGACTCCTCCCGAGAATCGTCGTCGTCGTCGTCGTCGTCGTCGCCCGATCTCCTAGAGGATGCGTCTTCTTCTCCATCGCCTTCTTTATCGAAATCGAGCCTTTGTTCGTCGTCGTCGTCGTCGTCGTCGTCTCTCGCGGGCAAACATGGACCTTTGTACGAGTTGTCGGACCTCATGGCTCAGCTTCCTATAAAGTAAGTTTGATCATTTCTTTCCCCACGTTCGAACACGATCTGCTGTTATTATAGTTCTGCTAAAATTCGTATCGATCAGATACGTGAGAAGAAAATGTCATCGTATCCATAACTCAAACCTGATCTCGCACTTTTGTGTGATAAGCTATAGTTATCTAGTGAATTTCTTGCGTCTCATGATATCATAGGGCCGACACGAATCAAGGCACGAGCACGAGCACGAGAGCAAACACGAAAAGTCGTTGCTCCTAGTTTAATTCATCAAGAGAACAGCAAGGAAATATCCTAGTATGGTGGTTCTTGAAGCATTTAGATCGAGTGAGAAAGAAAATTCCGAATCACCTCGACAGAAGGAAAAAAGGGTTAGATGTTTTTAGTACTAAGATCATAATGAACAAGATCTCAAGCCCTACTAGATCAGTTGAACTAAGATCATGCCCGAATCTCGACCCGAACTTCCTAATAAAATCCCACGAACAACAGCTACGAAAACTAGAGTGCACGCATTCATGAAGCGACGATTAATGGAATTCCCTGATGTCGCAGGAGAGGGCTCTCGAGGTACTACGACGGGAAATCGCAGTCGTTCACATCGCTGGCGAGCTGCAGGAGCGTGGAGGATCTGGTGAAGAAGGAGAGGCCCTACGTGAAGAGATTGAAACTGTGCAAGAGCTATGCAGGAGGCTTGGACAGCCCCAACAGATCGTTTGGTCCCAAGGCCATCATATCGAAGAAGGGTTCATCGTCAAGATCTGCTTTTCCATCATCTTCTTCTTCTTCTTCGCATCTAGGGAAGAGGTGTACTTCACTCAGCAATAGACCGCCCGTTCCGATACTCAAGACATTTTGAGTTTTGCTCGACTGGGTATTGAGAATACATCTTCCGTTCCGGCGGAACATTTGCTTTTTTTTCTTTCTTTTTTTTTTTTGGCATTTTTGCTTTGTATGATTTAGGAAGAGTTTATGGTAAATAATCAAGGAGCCAGTGATTTTGGGGAAGCATGTGATGCGTTTTTTTTCTTTTTCTATTGGTCCTAGTTTATGCATCGACATAGAATGAGAAACATGACTTGTGTAATTAAAAAAAAAAAAACTTGTTTGATCGAATAACGATGAATGAGTTCGGTTCGAAATAAAATTTTAAGATGTTCGCTTAATCCGTCCAAGGATAGCCTCGCCCGGATCGGCATAATGGTCGCTTATGCCGGTGGAGCGTAGTCACGAGGGGGTTCGAAGAGGTTCTTCCTATTCCCGACCTACTGAGGCTTTGTTGGGGCGAAAACGATCTCCGAGAAACAAGCATTGTCATTTTCGCGCGTGATTGTATAATCCCTTTCCGTCGTTAAGAATGGATAAGCATATAGCATCCTCATATCTCATGCTAGATCAAGAATACAACAAGATAAAGATGCTTCACGCCAATAGGATAAGACAGGATGATAATGACATTGAAGATGCCGCGTTGAGTCGGAAGGGAGGATCAACATAAATTGGGAATGGTTATCCATTTAAACCAAGGTCGATTAGGATCGGTTTCTGAGGTCGATCAGGATCGGTTTCTTACTTTTAATTAGCGTATATCGGCTTCGACTTGATCTTGACAATTTCAAATTGGCCATAAATTGAAAACCCCAGATCTGAAATCATCACACGCGTTATAATGCGAACCATGTAATTGCTATTTAATTGCACTAATAGATCGAATTCACCGGATTTCTAGTATACAAGAAATGCGATGCGATGCAATACATGGAAAACAACAGAGAAGATTAGGCCACCCCAACAAAAATCCCCTTGCGCTGGCATGACATTCCAAACTAAACACGAAAAATTTCCGCTTCCGTATCTCGTTTCCTATAATTAACCCAATCTTTGGGTGAATCAGTGCAGTAAACTCACAAAATTTGGAAGAAGGTACCCTATTTTTAATGTACTTATAACTTGTGGACGGGCACTATCCCGAGGAGATGGAAGCATTTCCTCATTACAACCGCGGTCGCTTCGCACAGCAGCAACCTGCTGGTCTCCTCTGCCGATCCAACCACCTGCGGATAATTTCAAACATTTCAGTACTATTTCCCGTAACATTTCAGCTAAACTGCATAAAGATGCATTAAGCATATAGTTTAAGTCTATACGTAAGTTGGGAATAAACATGATGGAAACGAAGCATTGCAGTGACAGCTATTGAAAGGAAGTAACATCTCGCCTCATATCACTACGAATGTGCAGAGGCAACGCTGAGACCTTAGGGAGATTGTCCAGAAATAATGACGTTTCTCAAAAATAGTACGAGTACTATGGCCACTTGAGAGATGCAATTCAAACCTCAAATTTAAAATTTCAGCACTTCAAAGGAGGCAGTTGCATAACTGCCCTCGGAAATTAGTGAAGAGAGCCAGAAATTACACCATTATCTTTCAAAAGCCCTCCGCACTAAAATCTTACCACTTTGCAATTATGGACTGAGATTCTTAGCAAACTTGAAAACCAGACGGACACACCCAGTGAAGAGACGAAACAAGCACATGGCATGAATGCTTGAAACAAGCAGCAGTTCATGTCCTGCCATCTGGAAGCATGACAGAGGCAAAAGATGTAATAGTACCTGGCAGTTCGAATAGAATCTGGTAAAATTCTCTGACATATTGTACAGGTATTCACACAACACATTGGGCAACAAATTAGAGCAAGCCTCCTCCACAGTCTGCAAAGTTACAATCAAGAAAGTATTATTAATATCTACCCCACTTTGCAGAAAAGAGTATCGTGACATTGTCAAAATCATGCTTAATTTATGTCCTACCTCACCGAATTGGAGCAAATGGAGCCCCAATGCCCGTTCATCAGGATGATTCAATGCTACGGTTCCGGTCTACAGCCAAAAAGCATGAGTTAAAACACAAAGGACAAAATGTTGAATTTGTAGCACCATGGAATACTAATTTTTAGTTTCAAGTCCCAAATAAATCACCAGGAGGTAATTTAATTAGCATTCAAAAGAGAGAACGTCGTTGGTTGAGTTGTTGTAAAGTTCCATAAACATTAATTACAATGATGTACATCAATTTTTTGAATGAAGATGCATCAGTACTTTCTTATCTTCCAAAGAGAGAGAGAGAGAGAAGGGCGGGGAGAATCATTACACGATAAATCCATATGCCCATATCAATATCTAATTGAACATAAATAACAGACAGACTACTTACTTTCTTAAGTTCCTCTATATCTTTGCCAGATTTTCTGATTATTGAGCAGATTCTAGCATGGGCATACAACAAATAGACAGCAGTATTCCCCTGTCATCATAAATAATAACTTAGCCAAAAAGGAATGAAGAAAGGACAGATAAAGAAACAAGGAGAGGCGTACATGCATGTGTGTGCGTTGTGGTAAAAATGGGATATAAAACTCATGGACTGAGTGGAACATAATAAAAAATTTAATAACCAAATCCACTCAACACAACCAAAGTAATTTTGTTGTCCTAGTAAAGTAAAAATGCAAGGAGTGGAAAGGACTTTATTTCTCTGGGAATCATGACAAAATAATTTCAGCTACACTCATCAATTATTGACAGAGCTATTGATGGAGAACATAAATCTGCACCTTATCATTAAGCATTTGATCAAAGTTGAAGGTGTAGTTCGTGGTCCTATTGTTCTTCAAGTCGGCGTACCTACAAAGAGAAGTAGAGGATATCAATTATCTCTACTCCTAAATCCATATAAAGGACTGAACGGACAACTACTTAGCAAGGCATTCAATAAATTTTCACAAAAAAAAGTTCAACCATCTCTCTTATGGTCAGGAAAATGCTCCAAGCAATTCTAGATAAAGAGCATGTAACAACATTTTATCAAAAAACAAAAGCATAGAAAACTATTCTGAGGATCTTTTTAACCCATCGCAGTTTCTTGATTAGTATATCACTCCTGAAAATTTTCTTGTTTGTCAGTTGCTAGAGTCTAGGTTCAGTTCAGCTTGTGCTTCCTGAAGCTTTACTGAGGCCTTCTTCAATGCACTAATGTCTAGCTTGCATTTTGGTTATAGACCCACTTAATGACATAGACCATCTCATCAGAGCTGTTTCTGAGCATGGAACCAGCATAACAAAAACCATGGTAGGATTATTAGCGGGACAGTGGACTTACTTCACAGCTCCATAACCCACTGCCTCTGCAGTTTTGTCAAGCTCCTCCTCATTCCATTCCTTATCCTTGCCTGATGGAAAGTTCCACCATAAATTTTAAAGGCTTCTAAATGAAATGCTGATAACTCAACAATATTTATGTAGTCAAAAGGTGCAAATCGAACAGTTAATTTCAATTAGGATAGTCTGGCATCAATGCAAAGTAAACATTCTAAACTGAGCCAATAAGTTTCATGAAACCCAAATAAAGAACAGTGACATACCGCGTTCAACAAGTGCTGCTTTACTGCGAGCTTTGGCTTCATCCAGTAAATCCGCAAGTCTAACGACTTCAGTACTGCGAGTTCGAAAACGCTTACCATCTTCACCAAGAACAAGACCAAAGCCAACATGGCTAGTCCTAGGGTATGCTTTATCATCATCAGGAAGCCAACCTGCACGCTTAGCAGCCTGAAAAAACAGAAACAAGGATATAAGTAAGCTTCGTTCCATGCCACTAACCAATCATATGGACTTGTAAAGAAGGCCAATAATGCATAAGCCAATTCACGCATGTATCCTCAAGTCAACAAGTTCATAAAGATTGAATGCAGAGAATAATTCGATACAAATCAATCATGATACTCCATAGTACAATAAACAAGGGAAAGAAATTAAACAGAACGGCATACGGCTCTGAATATTCACCTTGAAAAACATTTGAAAGTGCTCGGACTGACCAACATCAGTGACATAAATAATCCACTCAGCCTTTTCTATGTTCAGGCGATACCTGCACGATTGTCAGGTGAGACCTTATTGCTAAAAAGTCACAACAGTAGAACACCAATATAAAAAACATAAAAGTGAATTTGGAATAACGACAATGCTTCTGAATGACTATTAACGCCCCTCCTCAAATAGAGGAAAATATTGTAACATCGAGCAACCCAGGGTAGACGAGAAGAGTGTCTGTGAATAAGAGTTCTTGACGCAGGATGTATTACAGTAATTTCCCCATTTTCTGTTTAATAATTAGTTGTCTCTGTAGAGTTTAAGGAGTCGCACCACCAGCATGTGATCTTTAATGAGGTTCAGTGATGGAGATTAGATCTTAAAGTAGATAAAGGGCTGAGATTCTAGTGTTGTTTGAGTCAATTATAATAGTCCTTAAACCCTATCCGAAACTCGTAAGCCATCCTCTTCTAATATTCTTTACAGCAGATTATACTTTTAGGAGTCCTTGGTTTTCTTAAGCCTAAACATTTAGTTATCTGTACTACAGCTTATAATATATTCACTGCGTTTCGTTATTTTTGTGAAAACCTTGATTCACTGCATCAGTTGTAATGGCAATTGAAACTACCATAAACCAAATATCCAGTTCCCTGTTCACTAAAATACTTAGGCCAAGGCCTCCCAAATAGACTGTCAAATCAAAGGAAAGGACTGCATTACAGGCTAGAATGTGAATACATGAAGTTGATGTGTTAAGCAGAAGAATAAATCATTTAAAAAAAAACATTTACAGAAATTAACCTATATGATGGCCATGTAAAATAAGAACAGACAATGGCTTTCCAAGTTTAAAGAAATCTAACCAAAGGGCAGAGAGATCAGTTGATGCATAGTTGTAACCGCCGTCTTTCTTCACTACGATAAGGGGTCTCTCATACCCTTCAATAAAAATCACACGAGCTCCTTCACTTTCTTCAACTAACCCTAAGTTGCTCAGCTTCTCCAGTACACTAGGAATATACGGGTTGTAAAAGCTTTCTCCCTGACAAAAGGCAATGCATAAAAAATCATTAAGATGCTAAGTCGTGGAAACGCACTGTTCCCAGCATGTCAAAAACCATCTCACACTAGAGTCATATGGAAATTCACAGCTCCAACACTATGTCACAGAAAACTAAATTAGAGGAAATTAGGACACAAAGCTCATATAGCGATGTTCTTAAAATCATCAACACCAAGAAAAATAACCATCTTTCTCACTGCTACAATGTTAAAAGGATAAGGACAAGCATTCAGAAGAAGAAGATTTTCCATGGAGCTAATATTATGCATAATATAAAAGTAATCCATCACCATGACTTCCTCATATCGATAACTGAGTCAAAGTGCACCTTGTAGATTAAATATATCTCAGCTGAGTGATCAATGATCACTCATGTACAGGAAAGAGCATCGCATGAGTCAAAATAGTTCTTAAATCACGAGATATCTCCACAAAAAGAAAAACCACATGCTGACTAATAGCAGGAATTCCACAATGTACAGTACCTTCTCCTCCAATGAAACTCCAAGACGCTGATAGACCCCATCAAACTCCCTTCGGCTAATATCACAGATTTGCGCCCATGCACTGCGATACCTCACTTCCCCACCCTGAATACAAGCTCAACAGTCACCCAACAAAAGACTACATGTCTTAATCGCAGTTAAAAAAATAGGAATATGGAAATTGCAGCTGTCCTAAGTACACAGCACTAACCTGAAGGCGAACCACAGCCTTCTGTGCCCTCTCCTTAAAAACAGGATCCTCATCAAATTTCTGCTTTGATGCCTTATAAAATGCCTGGCATACACCAATTAAATTGAGTAAAGCAAATCTTGAAGCCCAATATATTCTGTTTCAGCAAGCTAGAGGAAAAGGAAATAAAACCAACAAAGAAAAGATGATTAAATTAGGCATTTGCACATAACCGCACCCCATTTACAGAAAAACAAACTGAAGTGCACAGGAACCACAATCAGTCACATCAAAAGCCTATTATCGAATAGTTAGTTATACACCACCCCCGTTATTTCCTGCCATGCTTAATATGCAAGCACAAGGAGTTCGGGTGGAGAAGAACATCAGAGGTTGAAAACCTTTCACTGCAAAACCTTACCCCAAGAAATGGAGAGGGGTTAGTGGAGTAACTATCTAAATGATGGGGAATGCTACATTAAGGTGTCAACTTCGCGTGTTAATGTCTGAGTCCAAATGGAAGAAAGATACTAACTTCCCATAGGAATAAACGAGCACCCCCCATATCAAAGGCAGACAAGAAAGAATTTTATGCCATTTTATACAAGGTCTTAAACAGCATGTCATCAATTGAAGCTTCAGTAGTCAGAATATAAAACATCTCTAACCTGAAGGTCTCCAATGGCGGTTTCAGTAGCACTTTCCCAATCAGGAAACTTCTCAAAAAGGAACTCAATCAACATGCCAAACTGCAAAACCCATACAGCAGGGAAGTTACTTATGGCATGACAGTACAATAAAACAAATTTTTCATTAGTTCAAAAGAGCATATTGCATCATCAATAGTCATCAGCAGTATAATGAAATAAAGTAGGCACATGTTCCCTCAAAGCGGAAAAGGCAGCTAGCACTAAATTTTTAGAATGTGCAATCTGATGAGAAGGATGAAAATTCACATAGTAAAAGATTCAATTTCCCAGTGAAAGTACACAAGCAGTAATCTTTATGCCCCCTTATAATTTTATGACAAATCAATCTCCCACTTATGAAAATAGTCAACACAACAAGAAAATTTTCAGGAATCACCTGTGTACCCCAATCACCAACATGGTTTCTACGAAGAACTTCAACATTTGAAAACTCCAGCATGCGGGCCAGTGTATCTCCAATTATAGTAGATCTTAAATGCCCGACATGCATTTCTTTCGCAATGTTAGGAGAAGAAAAATCAACCACCGCCCGTTTAACTGAGAGCCTTGGCGCCCATGTTTCAATTCCATCAATCAGCATCTTCTGAATGCTCTGGAGTACCAATTAAAAAATTTATCACTAGGTGAGTCATGGTGCTCAATCTGGCCTCCTACATAAGATCTATTTCAACTGCCACAATAATATCAATGGCATTCAATTGGAAACAGAATTTTTAGAGACGTAATCACCTTGGCAATCCAATTCTTCGATAACGTGACGTTCACAAATCCAGGTCCAGCAACAGAGCATGCCTCTACCATTTCAGATGAAGGAAGGTTCTTCATAAGAGCCTAGAGAGAATGAAGTTGACAAGTTAGAAGATGCTAAGCTAGAAAATTCGTGGACTAGAGAACTCTGCCGTACATAGTTTGCTACCTGTCCTACTGCTGGGGGACCCCTGAATTCAGTCTTTTTCCCTTTGATCCGTGGCCATAGGCTCATAGCGTTGTTGCTACGACACATGGACATCACAAATTAGTATTAAGAAACCAAAAGAGGAAAAACATGATGAGGCCACAAAACCTTCATGTCTGGAAAATGCAAAGCAATAAATTCATACAATTCCAGCAAACTTATTGATTTCCAAATGACCAGAAGGTGGGTTAAAAAACTACCATTGGTAATCGCCAAACTTTGCAGTGCAAGCAGCAACCAAGGGCTCAACATCTAATTCCTCGGGGACTGTTGCCCTAAGAGATGTCTCAAATAGTTTTGCCACCTGTTTCCTTAAGTTGCCAATGTTTTCTTGATCCTGGGAAATGCCAAGCGAGACAAGCCACAAAAATAATTTCAAAAGAACAGTTACCGGCGCCAGCAGAGGTGGCAAAAGCCGAAACAGAAGAAAAGCGACGATCGCGGGTTACTTACACTCGCCATCGTTGTCGCTGCTCGTGTCCTCACGGTCCAAACTGATTTTCTAGATTTCACTCTCAGGATATCTGTCTAGTTTCACAAGGATTGCAAGAAATTACCGGAAGAACTTAGACAAGACACAAAACACAAAAATCGACTACCAAACATCGTCCCGCACTGCACACATTTATGTCCACGGGGAACATGCATGGAACGATCGATCACAAAGCATATCCCTAAAAGTACAGACAGCAAGGCGCGCGCATCATCACAGCCCAAATTCCTTCCACGTACCACCGCAGTTCTCACAGAATCTCCACCAAAACCACCGCCAAACCGAAATCCCCAACCTCCGAACCTCACACTCCCCGACTACCAACAAACGAACCCCAAAAAAAACGGAGAGACAAAACGCACAACGAGCACAGTCACAGGTGCGCCGTACTAGTTTGGCAATCGCGACTTGAGGAGAACGCCGCAATAGAACAAACAGTAACCTAAACGGACAATGCGTCTAGAAATGCATGCACGTCGCCGAGGCGGCGGCGGAGAGCACTCCGATTATCACCAGAGAATCGGTACAAACGGCGAAAGTGGAAGGAACAACCGGCCAACCGCGCACGGGAGCTGAAGAATCCGAAACAGCTCCAAACCTAGAGAGATAGAGAGAGAGAGAGAGAGAGAGAGAGAGAGAGAGGGGGAGGCTCACCGGAGGAGAAGAGGGAGCGGAGGCGGAGGCGGCCGAAGCAGCGGAGCGGAGGCGGAGGCGGCGGAGGCGACACCGTGGAGAGCAGTCCGAGGCCACCCCTCATAACTACCCCCCTCTCCCTCTATTTATTCCCCGGCTTTTTCGTTGCGGCCGGGCGAACTGCGTGCGCTTCAGCCCCACACGCCTTTTTTGCCCGCGCCGCTAGCTAGGGCATTTTTTAGGAGGTAGTGGCTTGTCCCCTCCAACGAAATGGTGACACGTCAGCGAGTGCGGTCCATTTTTTGGGAGGTCCCAGACGGAAATTTTGGTTGGCCCATTTTACAAAAATATTGTTATGGCAGTTAGATATATATATACATATATATATGAGTAAACTTTATTAATGGTATTTGACAAAAAAAAAATTTACTTATGGTAATAAAGCTTAGGTAGAATTTACAATCAGATCACCGAATTTTGATCACGATTGTTTAGTGTGCCGGACTTTCAGTTTTTGCTTATCGGCATCGAGCTAAATTTTTCCGAGCAAACGCCGTGTCAGTGCTTAAAATAAACTTATAAATCCTTTAAGAGTAAAAAAAACATATATATCAAGCAAAAGAAAAGAGAGAGGAAGGGATCGTGACTCTCTTTAACATCATTTGGAAAGGGCACCGCCACCATTTCATGATTGTCGAGGGTGGCGGCGATGGCCTGAGATGACATGATCCCATGCAAGCATCGGCAGAGGGTTAGGCGACCCTCTATCACAGTTGTAGCGGGCCACACCAACCTATGCCAAGGTATGGGAGGGTCATGGATCATTTACTATTGTTAGGAGGGTGTTGAGCGATCATATTGTCACTGACCATGAAAAGGCGGGGCGGGCTATGGATCTTCTACCGTCGCAAGGAGAGGGCCGACAACTAGGGGTGAGCATGATGGACCGCTCGAACCGGGACCGGACCGGCCGGTTTGGTCCGGTTCTCGAGAGTATCGGTCCGCTTTCCGGTTCCTAAAAGTGGAACCGGTTTCCGGGCGGTCCAGTTCCCGGTTCTAGGGTGGGAACCTGACCGATAAATATATATATTTACTTTTTAAATTTTTTGAAGAAAAAAAGAAAGCCTAATCTATTCCCTCTTGCCTTTACCAATTTTTTTAAGGATTGTTCCATTGGTTCCATTGGAAAATGAAATTGGTTCCGTTGGAACGTGATTGATTCCATTTGAAAATAGAAAAATAAATACATTTATTTATTTAAAATAGAAAGCCTAATTTAAAAGTACGTGATCGGTTCCATTGGAACCGGACCGGACCATCGGTCCGGTCCAGTCCACGGTCCTAGGACTAGTCGGTCTAGTCCTCGGTCCTAAAAAATGGGAACCGATCCTCCCGGTCCGGTTCCCGGTTCTTGGGTGGGACTGGACCGGACCGGGAACTGCTCACCCCTACCGACAATCCTAAGGGGACACCCTTCTCTCTCTCTTTTTTTTTTTCTTTACCATTTTGTTTGGAAAGAGGTTAGAATAGGCCGCGAAAAGATAGGGAAAAAGATGGTAGCGAATATATTTTGGTAAAGCATAAAGATAGCAGAGAATAGAATTTGGAAAAACATAGGGTAAAGTTGGGTGAAAATGACAGTAAATCTTTCTATCTTAGCTTGTAATGGTTGTTTATTATTCCTTGACATCGAATCGGATTCTTCACTTATGTTTCGATTTTTTTTTTTTGCTTAAAGAAAGCATAATTAGGTGAAAAAGATAAATTCGACAGTGTTAACTTTAAGACTTAATTGTACCAATTTGACAAGTTTTAATTTAAAACGTCACATAGGAGAGAAAACTTAATTTGGAAACGTGACGTTAGCATTTTTCCTTAGACAAATTGACGGTGTTGACTTTAGGACTTGATTATACCAGCTTAACAAGTTTTAGGACTTGATTATTGTATAACTTAATTGCACTTTAATGACGAGTTTTAGGACTTCCACTACACTTATCCTAAAAATTAAACTAAAAAGGTGATGGTTTAGTAAGACCTGGCCCATTGGGCCACAGCGAGTCTAAGTAGCACTAACCGGTTAGGAAATCCACTCCGAGCACTTAAGGAAGAAGAAAAAGAAAAATAAAAGAAAAGAATAAAAACAATTAAAAAATGTAAAATATTTGATAATTTTCCCCATTAGATTTTCCTTACCAAACAATTAAAATACTTTCTAGATTTTTTTAGATTTTAGCCAAACACTAGAAAATAAAAAGCCTGGAAAGTATTTCTTTAAAATGGTACATTTTACGCGAAACAAATGAACCTATGTTTGCGAACCATGGACCTAAAAATCCCCATATTCCTTTGGTGGTTTCCCTCTCTCTTTCTTATGATCTTGTGCTTCTACAATAAGTTTGGTGAAGGACTATTTAAGAAATGTGTGTTCTTAGAAAATTGTTTCTAATACATTTTGTCTATTTCGTGGATGATTTATTGTGTTGTAGGTAGTTGAACTATGCTGTTCTATGGTAGGAACCAACCCGACCCACCTTGAAACCAATCACCCCAACCCTTTATCATTAACCCAAATGTTCAGCGAACGTGATCAATTGATGTTCTTAAGTAAGAGAGGATTCCCAATCCATAATTAAACCGTTGATAAAATAAGGGATAATAGAATAAATAGTCTCCCAAATTTTGGCCTAATGTGTAACGTCGATCATGAACTTTTAATTTATGCAATATGGTCCATGAACTTTGGCTTAATGTGCAATATTATCCCTAAACTTTTAATTGAATCAATATGGTCTCTGAACTATTGGTAAATGTTTAACATGCTCCTTTACTTTAGAGACCGCATTGATCATTATACCAAACTTAAGGACTACATTGAGGAGACAGCTCATATGAAGTAAACAATTTCGAAGACTTTGAATAGACCTGTTGTCCTAATGTGTCGGCCACTAGCTTGTATTATAGGCCACCAAGTTTTTACCAAAAGAAGCATCCCGTGTCATGTGCCAGAAGTTCGTATTATTAAGCCCACTATGTATTATTGGTGTGTAAAATGTCTGTAAATGCCTCATGTTACGCCTATATAAGGCCAATCATGTAATTAGTTTGGAATAAGGAGTGAAGTTTGTAGGCCTGTGTGATAATACTCTATGAATGCCCAAACACTTTTTCTCCTCTTTCTTAAGGCCTGGCATAATTCTTAGAAAAAAGGAAAGAAAATTATATTTGTTCTTTTTTATCCTGACAGCATGCTTTGCATTTGCCACTAAATGAAATTTGTGTATTAGAATTCTGCTATTGTAAGTCTAATCTTTGGTATGGATCAAATTTCGAAGAAGAATCTGGTGGCTAAAAGATGGTCACTTTGATAGGCGGGGAGAGCCATGGGTATAAGTTGTCTTATTTTCTCTTGATTTATATCATAGGCCCACACATAAGCTTTATGAGATTATCATAGAGAGTGCAGGTCTCGATTAACTCTATGATTTTTGGTGGGCACATTTGGCTTGGGAGTTTGGGCCTCATTTCTTATGTTCGAAATTCCCCATTTGGGCATCTCGACTGATACATGTTTATTGATGATGTGAACGCCTTGGGTTTAGACAGGAAATATTTCCTGCTATGTGTTCGGTCTCGAAAGAGTATTTCAAAAACTATTCAGCCCGTCGGAGCAATTGAGAGGTAGGGACTTGCTTTTACTTGAACTTCGGCATCAGCGGGAACGAAGACATGTCCATTTTCCACGAGAAAATGATGTCCAATGAGATGAAACTTTAACCCCTCGATGTCATATTTAACCGTTAGGATTTCTCCGAAGGTGGAATGATCGTGCATTTCTCCTCGCGCGAACCTTCCGATTCTGTATCCATAGATTTTATGCTTTCTATCAATTTCTTCGAGGAGAACAGCAGCCCAATACTCATCATCGGCATCCGTCTGCAAAATTCTTTTCCCTATTGAGGGAATTTGCAGTGGGGGAAAATGCCGAAGTCTCTCTTTAAAACTATGGTTTGCATGAACGATATGGGACATTATATCAAAATTCATGCTTTATTAATATTATTTTCTCAAGAAATAATATTTGCGGCAGCAACAACATCAATAATGATAATAATAATTCATAATAAAATAAAATAATGTCACGAAGTGTACTCGTTCTTATCCGGCTCGCCATGTTCCTCGAATCACACGCTCACACCTTCACATCACCCACAGTTTCACTCTCTCTTTCTCTCTCTGGCCCCGTCTCTCCGTGATATCTCTTCTTAGCCTGCCACTTTGTCCTCTCTCGCGTCTCTCTGTCCAGTATAAATCTCACCCCATTTCACGCTCCGTCTCACGCACCCATCTCACCGTCTCATCTTCCATCGATCGCAGATGAAGAACGGTGGGAAGGGCGGCAGCAGCAGCAGCAGCCCGAGGGCCAACCCGAGGCCCGACGCGCGGAAGGACCGGAAGTCGGCGACGGGGGTGAGCGGGTCGCCGAAGAAGGGCGGCCACGGGGGCAAGTTCACGTGGTCCGGCGACGGGTACTCGCGGGCCGAGATGGGGATCGCGTGGGAGGCGGCCGTGGACGCCAAGGACCCCAACTTCGAAGATCCGGAGGACGAGGCTCAAGCTCAGGCTCAGGCTCAGGCTCAGGCCCAGGCCGCCGCTTGATCCGCGATCTCGGCCGCTGGATCGACGACGACGACGACGGCGATGGCGGTCGGCGTTCGCGTCGGATCGGATTGTAAATATTTGCTGGGGTTTGCTGAACGATTAATAAACATAATGTGATTAGACGAGATGAAGTCTGTGCGTACTTGTCTTGTCTGCGGGCGATCCTTTGATCTCGTTGGGCGTTTTCTTTTCGCTCTTTCTTTCTTTCTTTGTCTTTCTTTGTTTTCTCTCCGTGCATACGATGAAGATCCCGATCGCCGGACGAGAAATTTGTTCGCCGGCGACGGAGATCGTACTCACTCGTTGCTTGGCGAGACTGTCGCATCTTGAACTTCGTGATGCACGACACACCCATTTTTCTCTTCTTGCAAGATCACAATCTACTGTCGAGGATTGGATGAGGGAGGTGTAGCCCGAGAAAGAGAAAGTCAGGATGGGGTTTCGACTAAAACTGATTTGATGTGCGTGGTAGCCAAGATGAATAATTGGCAAGCCCATATGTTATGAAAATAAGGATAGTTGGGTGGTTAGTAGATTCGTCGGGTGCTCGGATCGAAAGTAGTTTCACTGTTATTGACCAATTTAATCTATTTTGATCAATTCTCGATCAGATCCACGTCGTTAAAACACATATAAATTTAACATAATATAGAAAAACTCATGTTCAAACTGATGTGAGAGTCTGTAGCGAGCGAATGTAAAATTGAGTGAGGACAAGAGAGAGTGAAGAGAGAAAATCATAGATGTGGGTTGAATCTTAAGTAAGTTATGAACCTATTTAATATGAGAGAATTACTTAAATAGTCCTAAATCGTACTAATTCAATTATAAATTTTTCTTTTTGTGCTAATTGAGTCATAAATCTTTTGTATTTATGTTAATTACATCCATCCGGCCAACTTTAATCGGTCGTTTTACGTGGCGTGATCGGCACTGACGGAGATAATTTTTAATAATGCTTTAATAACTTTTCAAATTTTATTTATTTATTTATTTTCTTTTTTTTTTCCTTTCTCCATCTTCATCCTTTAGCCGGTTGCCAGAGGTAAGGGTCGGCAATATCAACCTGATACCCAAATTTTGCCTTTACCAAATGTTGGCCTTCGCCTCTGGCTGGCGAGGTCGGCCCTTGCCTTAACAATATCGGGAGAGCATTGCGAATGTTTGAGGTCATAATCAGTGAATTTTTTGTTCCCATTTTGCCTTCAACTCCTCAATTTTGCATTGTTCATCGTTTCTTCCCCATAGAACTAAGATTTTGCGAAGGTGGCTTAAAGAAGCTCGGCCAGGTGCCAACATCGAGTCGCTTGGAGTTGCATGACCTTGGTTACTCGTTACTGCCTCGCGAGACATCAGAGTCTAGATCTAGCTTGCCTGAGGTCACGTGACTCCGGTGTTACTTCGCCTAGAGTCATGTGACCTCCATGATTCGCCGTTTGAGGTACACAATGTCGGAGGCCTTCTGGTCTGGCTCACCTGAGGTCGTGCGTCCTCAATGGTTGATCTCATGGATCACATGACTCTGGAAATGCCTCGCCTTGGGTTGTGTGATCTCGGCGACGATAGTTGCCGGAGTCTTTGGCTTCACCCAAGTTGTCGAGTAGGGTCACCGTTGCTAGTTTTGTTTTTTTTTCTTGCGTTTTTTTTAAATTATCAAAGTCCTTTAAGCATTTCGTGCAAAACTCTTCACCCTAAAACCAAATGCAAAACGCTTTGATCAGACGCTCTCCCCAAACGCATCCGACCCGACCCTATTGCGGACGCACCTGTAGCATCTCGCCACGTGTCGACGTCGGCCCGATCCCGGAGCCCCGAGCACCTTCGCCGGGCAGCAGATCGCGCTTACCGTTGGCCGTTTCGGAACCCCCGCCACCACCACGCCTCCGTCAACCCAACCTCCGCACGAAACCTCTGAAAAAACAAAACCAGAAACTCTCTCTCCCCTCTCTCTTTCTCTCTCTAAAATCGAAGCTCAGAAAAACTCCCGAAGCCCACCATCCATGGCGTCTCCGTAAGATACTCGCGGAGCTCGCGAAACGACGCCGCCCGATCGGACCGCGCGGGGGGCGACATGGGCAACAAGATCGCGCGCACGAAGCAGGGCTCCGCGTCGGAGTACTACCTCCACGACCTCCCTTCCTCCTACAACCTGGTCCTCAAGGAGGTCCTCGGCAAGGGCCGCTTCTTCAAGGCGATCCAGTGCAAGCACGACGAGGGCCTGGTCCTCGTCAAGGTCTACTTCAAGCGCGACGACAGCATCGACCTCCGGGAGTACGAGCGCCGCCTGCTCCACATCAAGGAGACCTTCCGCGCCATCGATCACCCCCACGTTTGGTCCTTCCAGGTCGGTCTGTGGTTTTCTGATTGGAGTTTTCCGGAGCTCGCTCTGGTTCTGGAGAGAGAGAGGGGGGAAGTTGTTTGAGTGAATTGGAAGTGCCTTTCTCTCTTTTGCTTCGGTCAATTGTGGTTTGTTAGCGAGTTCATCCTCTACCGAGTGATGTTTTCCTTTTCCGGGTGAATCTTAAAGCTTTTTCTGGAGGCAGTAGTTGCGCGGTAGCTTAGCGTCATCGAATTTTCCGGTATTTCCGGGGGTCAAAAGGTGAAAATGTGGATTTTGCTCATCCTCGTCTTGAGAATGTGGGAATTACTGGGAGATTTCGCGAAGTAGAGGGAAAAGATAACAGTTTTGGCGCCGGTAATGCATTTGCTTTCACTTTTGGATGGGAAAGGGCATTACTCTGACAGCATTTTCTAGTTTCAAAGATGTGAATTAGACTACTACTACAACATGTGGATAACAGTGTAGGTTGAGGAAAACAGATATACATGCCCAAGATTATGTGTAATTCTAGGAACACGAGATATAAGCTGATCAGTACGTTATGATATTCTGTTTCTTCTGAGTTCAAATTTGGGTCATTTTTAACTGTTCTCTTTTTTGGTTTACGAGACAGATTGATTCTAAGCATTAAAACTTTCACTCGGGCTGAACTTGATGCTAGTGTTTGGCGCTCAAAGGATTTCTAAACTAAGCTTAAATTGAGAAGGTGTACCTTCATCATGATAACCAATTAGATTCAAGTTTTCTTTTGTGATAGAGTATAGTTGCAGTTTGTCTTGGAGTACTTTGCTTAGTTGAACTCAATGTGGACGAAGATGACAAATGTGCTTCTAACTTTATTATTGGCTTTTTGATTTTTTTGGGTCCTAAAACCAACTGCTTTGTAAAATATGAGGGGAGTCTGTGTTCAATACCTCATGTGGACGTGTCTTCTTGCAGTCTTGGCAGGAAACTGACAAAGCGGCCTATCTGTTAAGGCAGTACTTCTTCAATAATCTGCATGATCGATTGAGTACTCGCCCTTTCCTTAATATCATCGAGAAAAAATGGTTGGCATTTCAGGTTTTTCTCTCACCCTCTTGATTTGATGTGTCAAGTATGTATTTCAATCTCAGCTCTTATGATCTGGTGGTTCTGCAGTTACTCCTTGCGCTGAAGCAGTGCCATGAAAAGGGAATTTGCCATGGTGGGTTTAGTTGGTTGGGCCTACTGCTAATGTTTCTTTTTTCATTTAGCATTTCTACTTTTTTTTTTTGACACTTTGCCTTATTTAGGGGACATTAAGTGCGAGAATGTGCTCGTAACCTCATGGAATTGGCTTTACCTTGCTGATTTTGCCTCCTTCAAGCCAACCTATATCCCCTATGATGACCCTTCGGATTTTTCGTTTTTCTTTGACACTGGAGGTAGAAGACTATGCTATCTTGCCCCTGAGGTTGGTTTTTCCTCTGACTTTGGTTCTTTTGTAGTTCTACCATATATTATTCCTTTTAATTCATTGAGATTCTATGAGACGAAGTCCTTGTGGATGTGCATTGAGCAACAACTATATACTTAATGAGTGATTTCCTGCCAAAGAGTGATTTCTTGTTTCTTAATAATACCTATCTAAAGACATCCTTGCTTTGCCTTCTTGTTTGGAAAATGACAACGGGCCAACTTAATTTTAATCCTTACAAGATTTTGGCTTAGATATTTATATAGCATTCAAAATTATGATTCATGTAACTAGTATGGCTACATAGCAAGTTTCCTTGTGTATGGTATGGAATCAAGACAATCTGGGGTACAGATCAATACAATCTATCTAGAGGTCAGTACTTATCTTTCACACTGAAAGGATAGCTGCATGAATAACTTTCTGCAACGATAGCCTCTCCCACGCGTGACCCTGGTGATGCCTTTATACTCGTACAATTCCAATTTTTAGACAGCAGGTGACTCTTAGAAAACCATCTGATGTATGATTTGGCCATGTTCGCAAAAGTCATTAGGTGCACATGCTTTTCCTTAGTCTTTTTATTTCACTTCCTTAATCCTTGTTTAGAAGTCATGAAATGTATGTCTGAGAATTTCTTGTTCAGATCTTGTGAGCCCGCTCCAAGCATATACATTTGTTGGCGGCAAGTATTGGAGATTTTTCTTTGCAGTTAGTGTTCCGCGTAATTCCGAGATTGTTCTTTGCAATTAGTCTTCCGTGTAAGTTTAAGAATTTTACTTGGGTAACGGGCAACCAGTTTTTCCCTAATTTTCAGAGATTTTATGAGCATGGTGGTGAGATGCAAGTTGCCCAAGATGCACCTTTAAGACCATCTATGGATATCTTTGCTGTAGGGTAAGCATTTTTACCATGAGAAGGGCAGCTTACGGATTGTTACTTCCCGAGGACAGCAGAAGCTGTTTCCAATTTTGTAATGGTGGAAGTTTTATTATAAATCATCTGTATTTTCCATGAGTTAAATTGTTTTGATTGGTTATACGGTTTTGGAAAAGTTGATGGCTGGTGGGGTAGTGGTAAGGTTATGATTATGCAACTTATAGATGGGTGTACTAGAAAAAAGAATTAGATTGATGTCAAGTACATACGTTCTTATAAAAATGCAAATTTTATTTCTATGTTATCGATAATGCACTTCTAGGAGACTCTAGCTAGGTGTTTCAAGAACAGCATTGCTTATACATATTGCCCGTTTATCTATTTACATAGTATTATACTACACTGTAGCCTAGTATTGAACATATTTTCACATCAATTTATGGCTAGACAGCGTGTTTGTTATTGTAGTATTGGGCATTTGGTTATAATGGAGCAAGTAGTGGTGAACTCATTAATTCCTAGGATTTTGTTTTGCCTCATTGGAGATATGGCACCTGAAACAAAACCTTTCCCAGACATTCTCTGCATCTCTCTCCGATCCTGTTCCTACTGATTCTAGACATTATTTATATAAAACTGATGCATTACTGAGGTGTTGTTGGTTGATTCCAATTGATACGGTAAAGTTGGTGCAAGTGATTGGTGTTTTTTCCACACTTATTGAATAAAAGTAATTTGGTTGTATCTGTTGAAATATTGTTTGGATTGAATTTAGTTTGTTTAGCTTTGCAGCGCAACTATCTTAGCATGTTACCATATTGTTGTTTTAGGTGCGTAATTGCGGAGCTTTTCCTTGAGGGCCAGCCACTTTTTGAGCTCTCCCAGCTTCTTGCTTATCGGAGGGGGCAGTATGATCCTAGCCAGCATCTTGAAAAGGTTCTCTCTCTCTCTCTCTCTCTCTCTCTCTCTCTCTCTTACACACACATTCCAGCTTCTCTGTTTGTTGGACTCTCATTGGTGTTTTGTGATCATAGATCCCAGATTCTGGAATTCGGAAGATGATCCTTCATATGATTCAATTGGAGCCAGAATGTCGCCTTTCTGCTGAAAGTTACCTACAGACCTTTGCTGGCATTGTGTTTCCAGGCTACTTCTCGCCTTTTCTGCACAACCTTTACTGCTGTTGCAATCCTCTTCCGCCTGATGCAAGGGTAATGCCTTTTCATTTCAATCTGAGAATGTTCTGCTTCTTTCATTTCATATTAGACTCTTGATTCTTTTTAATATCTGTTATAGGTTGCAATGTGTCAGAGTGTTTTCAACGAGATACTTAAGCACATGATGAACAAGAGGTCCTCCGAGGAAACTTATCTTGGAGCTGGAACACCTGGTAACCGATCAGTGAAGATGGTCGCAAAACTAAATGACAAGTCGGAAAATGACTTGATAAGAAAAAGAGAGGATGTAGAGAAAGACTCATCAAAGGGTCATGGCGGTGGTTTTGGTTACAAGAGTGATCTGCTCAGGGATGATGCAAAAACCGTGGTGAAGAGTGAGTCCAATTGTTCAATCCAGCAGAATTTCAAAACAAGTCGGATACAAGATCCTAATGAACCAAGTAAACACATTTCCCACGCGTTTAAGGGAATTGACCATCCCTTCATGAAGAAGATCACAATTGAGAAGCTGAATGATCTGATGTCTGCACATGACGGCAACGTGGATACTTTTGGCATGCCTTTTTTAGAAGTACCTGAAAATAGTATGAAGTGTGAAGGTATGGTACTCATTGCCTCCTTGCTTTGTGCATGTATTCGCAATGTCAAGCTGCCGCATTTGAGGAGAGGAGCCCTAGTTCTGCTGACTGCATGTTCCCTATATATTGATGATGAAGACCGATTGCAGCGTGTGATTCCTTATGTGATTGCGATGCTTTCTGATCCAGCAGCAATTGTGCGTTCTGCTGCCTTAGAGACTTTATGCTATATTCTTCCTTTAGTCCGGGATTTTCCTCCCAGTGATGCTAAAATTTTTCCGGAATATATTCTGCCCATGCTATCAATGCTACCTGATGATCCAGAGGAAAGTGTGAGAATATGCTATGCCAGTAATATAGCGAAATTGGCTCTCACTGCCTATCGTTTCTTGCTTCATTCAATAAGCTTGAGTGAGGCAGGGGTACTGGATGAATTGAGTTTACAACAGAAATCACCTTTGGTTTCTAGTGAAACAACTAAAAAGCTGCAAGCAGCAAGTACAGATGCACAACTTGCCCAGCTGAGGAAGTCTATTGCTGAGGTTGTTCAAGAACTTGTGATGGGTCTCAAGCAAACTCCAAGCATTAGGAGAGCACTCCTCCAGGATGTTGGTATGTTATGTTGTTTTTTTGGACAGAGACAGAGTAATGACTTTCTGCTTCCTATTCTGCCAGCTTTCCTGAATGATAGAGATGAGCAGCTGAGGGCAGTATTCTATGGGCAGATCATATATGTATGCTTTTTTGTTGGCCAAAGAAGTGTGGAGGAATATCTCTTACCTTACATCGAGCAAGCTTTGAGTGATCCAACTGAGGCTGTTGTCGTCAATGCATTGGATTGTTTGACCATCTTGTGTAAAGGTGGCTTATTGAGGAAGAGGACTCTGCTTGAAATGATAGAGCGGGCATTCCCGTTGTTATGTTATCCCAGCCAGTGGGTGAGAAGACTGGTTGTCACCTTCATCTCAGCTAGCAGTGAGTGTTTAGGTGCTGTCGATTCCTATGTTTTCCTTGCACCACTTATACGCCCTTTCCTCCGGAGGCAACCGGCATCTTTAGCTTCTGAGAAGGTTCTTCTTTCATGTCTAAAATCTCCAGTATCAAAACAAGTATTCTACGAAGTCTTGGAAAGTGCAAGGAGTTCAGACATGTTGGAGAGACAGAGAAAAATATGGTATAAATCATCAGCACAAGTGAAACAATGGGAAACTGTTGAATCCTTGAAGAGGGGTTCAGGAGAAACAAACTTGATGAAAAGCTGGCTAGATAAACCAAATCTTGATACGCAATGCTTAATTGACAGTACCCTAAACCAGCCAGGCCAAACTGAGTCTGATGATAATGTGGCCAAACTAAGGTCTACAGGGAGCTATATGCCAAAGACTAGTAGCACTATAGAAGCTACATGCTCAGAAAAAGTGCAGTTTTCAGGTATTATGGCTTCACAAGTTGGTGGTTTGAATAGCTTCATGTGTGACAAATCATCAGAAGGGATTCCTCTATATTCCTTCAGTGTAGATAAGCGATTAACTGGAAATCCTTCTGCACCATCTGCTTCTTCATTGCAAGTGAATTCCTTGGGTTTTGATTCATCATCCATGCCTTGGATGGACACTGTAAGCAAATCGTTTTCCTTGGCAAGTTCAGTTCCAGCACCAAAGCTTGTTTCTGGTTCATTCAGCATCAGCAGTGGTTCTAAACAATTTTATAGGGTGGTGCATGAACCAGATAGCAGAGAGAATGATCAAACAACTTATGGTAATAGCAAATTTCAAGAGATGGGATTATCTAGCATGGTGAAAGGGAGCACAGTCAATATGGAAGATGCTTCTACATTGTCTGATATAATGGGATTACCTTCATCTCAACGTGCATCAACCATTCCAGATTTAGGTTGGAGGCCACGTGGAGTGTTGGTTGCGCACCTCCAGGAACACCGCTCTGCTGTCAACGATATTGCAGTCTCAACTGATCATAGCTTTTTTGTTAGTGCTTCAGATGATTCCACTGTCAAGCTGTGGGATTCAAGAAAATTGGAGAAAGACATATCATTTAGGTCAAGGCTAACATATCACCTGGAAGGAAGCCGTGCACTTTGTACTGCAATTCTTCGGGGCTCTGCTCAAGTGGTTGTTGGAGCCTGTGATGGCACAATACATATGTTTTCTGTGGATTACATTTCCAGAGGTCTTGGCAATGTCGTTGAGAAGTATTCAGGTATTGCTGATATTAAAAAGAAAGATGCTAAGGAAGGTGCTGTGCTCAGCCTAATGAATTATAGTGCTGATAATACTTCCAGTCAGATGGTTATGTACAGCACCCAAAATGGTGGGATTCATCTGTTTGATGCAAGAAGTAATTTGAATGCATGGAGCTTGGCAACTTCACCTGAGGAGGGTTATGTTTCTTCTATAGTTGCAGGACCTTGTGGAAATTGGTTTGTCTCAGGGTCTTCAAGGGGTGTGCTTACTCTCTGGGACCTGAGGTTCCTTATACCTGTCAATTCATGGCAGTATTCTCTTGTTTGCCCTATAGAGAAGATGTGTCTTTTCGTTCCTCCTCCAAATGCTTCCGCATCTGCCATGACACGACCACTTGTTTATGTTGCTGCTGGCTGTAATGAAATTTCTCTTTGGAATGCAGAGAATGGGAGCTGCCATCAGGTATAAGGGCTTCTTCTTCTAAATCATAGAATTAAGAATCTGCCACAGTAACATTGGTATAATTTTGTAATGAGGAGTCAATTCCACGATCTAAACAGGAATGAAAGAACATAAAATCAAGAACATCATGCATACATTGGCTAATGCACTGTCTTTTCCCATGCTGATCCATAAGAAAAAACAGGCAAGACAAATAAATTGTGCGGCATTTGAGCTGGACAAAGACAATAGAGAAAACATACTCCTAGGTACAACTATATTAAGAACTGATCCTCTAGGTACACTAGTGCTTTTGTGACTTTTACACTTGAGAGATAATGCACCTACTGTAGCTCCTCATTGAAACTGGATTACACCCCAACCATCCACCATGCAAGTGGAACCTATGTCTTTTTTGTGGAGTTCTACTTGTAAGTGGAGATGGAGAATAAATAGCGTTTGCACTAAGTTTGGAAGCACCAATGTGATGGAATTTGCAGAGAAAGTACCACAAAATTTAATTTTCCCTCCATTTTTCTCTCGCAAAAATTTTCAAATTTTTCCCAACTTTCCAACCAAATATCAATCTCCTCCCTTTTCTCTCTTGTCTCAATCATAACCTTGGACATAATATTTATTATTTTATGGGTTCTCTTACACCAGATTTTAAAGGATTGCAAATGTTTTATGTAGAGATCTCAGTTATTTGGAAGATTTGAGACAGATGTGTCAATGACAACCTGGCTTAGTACATTGATTGCTGGGCATAGTTACTAATTTGATGCAAAATTGAGAAGTTAGAGACAACTCATCCTTCCTGATTTGTCATTGTTCTGAAAGTAAAATCATCCTCATTAGTTATAACTTGTTTAACCTCAGGAAGAGCTTTTATTTTTTGCGTTTAAACTGCCAACATACTGTCATGGGCCGTGACAGGCTTTAGCATCAAAGTTTTCCCGTGAACTAAGCCAGACTGAGTGAGGAAATACTTGCATTGCCTTTCCGACATCCCACTTAGGTCATTGCCTGATGGTGGATTTTGACTTATTTAAAATATTGAACCTTAGGCTGATCAAAAGTACAGGAGGAATGTTTAGTCTTTCTTCAAATGTGAAAAGTGAACCATTCGTTCTCTTTAATAAATTGTTTGGTGCCCTCTGATATGACTTGTTTTTTACCTTCACCCTCTAATGCGCCTATATTTCCAGGTGATGAGGGTTGCAAATTATGAGGGTGATGGTGAAGTGTCTGATGTGCCTTGGGCACTGGCCAGGCCATCAAACAAAACAAGTTACAGAGCTGATTTGAGACGTAATGTCAACCCAAAGTACAGAGTCGATGAGTTGAACGATCCTCCTCCTCGGCTTCCCGGCATTCGTTCATTGCTTCCGTTACCAGGGGGTGATTTGTTAACGGGGGGTACCGATTTGAAAATTCGCCGATGGGACCATTGCAGGTTTGACTTGACTCTATACTTTTTTGCTGTTATATATCAAACCAGTTCATTTTATAATTAATGAACTTTAATGGGTTTGCAGCCCTGATCGAACATACTCTGTATGTGGACCAAACATAAAGGGCATAGGAAACGACGACTTCTATGAATCAAGATCATCTTTTGGGGTGCAAATTGTGCAGGTAGGCATTTCGAATTACTTGGCCGCATGCTTCTTTTTTAAATAAAAGAGTAGAGAGCATATAGGCACTTCTTGAACCCAGGGCAATCTTCTGTGAACCCTACGATGACAAACTTCGACAGAAAGTTTTTCTTGCCTTCACTGGCATTACTCCTTTTGAAATAGCGGGCAAAACTTCAGTATGGATTTCCATCGCCTTTACTTTCTTTTCTTTTGACAATTTCTCAAGATACATAGAATTCATGTACCATAATATGGATTCTTCTGCATTAAAAATCTTCTATGCTTACTCGAACCATGATTGAGTTACTGGTGATAATGAAGATTAATCTCCTGTCCTTAAACTTGTTTGCTCTTAGATGCTGGGAGTTGGACCATACCTATTAGTTTTAGCTGGAAACTGCTATTCGAAGCAGAAACTATTGGCTAATGCACTCCGTAGCTTGTGTTATATCACTTTTCTATAGCTGTATATTCTATTGCATTGGAACTTTTCACTGCCTCTATGTTGTCACCTCATCTAAGGAATCAGTTCTCTCTTGGATTAAACATCCTCGAAATGAGATTTGTTAAACGACGGTGCTCTTTTTCTCCTTGGCGTGCTAGGGTTTGTTTGTAGTTATCTGAAATCAAGGGGAACTTTCAGTGGAAAGACTTCCAAAGAAAAATATTCGACTATTATCTGTCAGATTGGTCAGTTAGCTGATATTTCAGCTTTTTATCATGGTGAACAGGAGACTCGGAGACGACCTTTAACAACTAAGCTGACAGCAAAAGCTGTCCTTGCTGCTGCGGCCACCGATTCTGCTGGTTGTCATCGTGACTCTATCATTTCTTTAGCCTCAGTCAAGTTGAACCAGAGACTCTTGATTTCAAGCAGTAGAGATGGAGCTATTAAGGTTTGGAAGTAAATAAACTATGCATAACTTTACTAATTGTATATATGTAGAGTCAACTTAGTTGAACGTGTCCTCCCATGAATTTTTTCTTCTAGTCCAGCAGATACAGTTTGTACAGCATAGTAACATATATTGTCAGCGAGGCATTTGCCTTGTTTACTATTGTACGTTATTTTCTCAACCTCATTTATATGAAAGCTAATTATATAAGATCTGATAAGCGAGTGCGTCCTCATAAATTCACTTGAGCTTTTGATTTTGGGGGTCCAAACCGGAGTTTCTAATGCCAGAGTTTGTAATACCAAAGGGGCTTTAAGGAGCCAACTCTTGGTCAGGATAAAGGAGGCCAGAGAAACTGTCCTCATGTCTAGGAACTGCTTTCTCAAAAGCTATGGTGACTGAACTGATTAATGATTTTTAGCATAGGTGATGTCTGTAAGGCATCTGACGGGTAAAGTGGACAGTGGTTCAATGGTTAAGAGAGTGCAATTTGGAGGATGGGGATGTGTCTTTGAAGCATGTTTCAATCAATAAGAGCTACAGAATTGGCAGATGCAAAATAAAAAAGAGACATTTACTTCTGGTCATGAGTTATACAGGTTGCCAGTGTGATCTTTCCAGTGTTAACTACCCATGACCATTGCTAGTAAAAGTAGCATACTTTTGCTGCGAGTTACCTTTGATTCTTGCAATCAGTCCTTGCAAAAACAAGTGCTTGATTGAAGGATGTTTAGTTTTGTAATCTGCAGTTTAGTGCAGAGCAAAATTATTGTGCTGCTTGCTATGTGAATGGCTGATGTAAGGTACTTTGTAATTTTCCATATAGCTTGAGTTCAGAAAAAAGAGGAAAAAAATAATTTGCAGCATATATCAGGGGTCTGAGTTGCATACATTATGGATTTAATAAATGATACTGGAACAACGATTTAGAAGCTCTTTGCTCTGCATAACGCATACAGGTAACAAAATTAGTGTGTTACTCAGCGTAGAGTAAGTCATCACAAAATCAACGGTTTCTTTTGATTAGGAGTTGTACTGGTGGACATTGGATAAAGACCACCATCATAGTTTGGACTTCACTAAAACTGCCTATCCTACTTTATGAAAAGTTTATGGAGTACATGAAAAGATTTTGCTTTATCATGTGAGTTTGCCACTGAGCACTTGTGAGGCATGCTTGACAGCCCTCGAGACTCTCCATATCTCATGTTGTACAGAATGCCATGAGTCTGATGTGCTTACTTTCTTTGCTTCCTCAATAGCATCATCTATTCCGGGGAAGGATTTGCTTCCATAATCATTATGCTTTGAAGGGCCATAAATCTGCAATATGCAAATTCACAAGTCACTTTATTAGTGAATATGTGGATATAGTGGTCACCAAGGTGTAATTCCACTGTCTTCTTTCTGTGAAAATTGCCTTTAGGAAATAACCGAATCTCTTAAAACAGCTAGAATTACAAGAGGAAGAATGAGCATACCAAATGCTTATACCACGACCTTCCGAAAAGTCCATTAGGGTCCGCGAATGCTCTTTCTGCCATCATTAACCTGTCATTCAGCTCCCTTTCTCTCATATGGTACTCTTTCCATATTGATGACCAGCTTTTGCTTTCTTTTATTGCCTGGGATTATTTTCTTCTGTCAGTGATCACTATGAGAATGAAAATTTGACTATTGCTTTCTCTAAGTCCTACCTTTACATCGATATTTATTTTGGTGGCTGCTCCTCTGAAATCCTCAATGGCCTTAAACAAGGGGGTGAGGTTCAGCTCCTTGTCTATGAGCTCATCTTCTAAATCCTTTGCGGCTTTCTGTAATTTTTGGAGTTTTTACTTTCATCTATATATATTTCCAACAAATTGCTGCATACTGCTGAATTTCTCTGAAGTCAAAATTACTACATCCAACTCAGTATTGATATATACCTGGAGTTCAGATGCATATGAGAGGTAATCGAAAGGTAGAAATTCCTCATCCGCAAGACGGAGAGCTATGAGACCCCAAATGCTTGCCACTGTTTACAGAAAAAGACAAATTCCAGTTGACGTACTGGTACTGGAGGTGCAATCCTTAAGTTATAGTATGGGACAGATTATAAGCTAACGAGGCATTACTGAACCAACTGATGTCTCTTCTTCATGCACATGTATTTTTATCTCCTGATTATGTGAAGGTCTATGTGGTACCTGCAAGATGTCTGTGGAACATTGGGTCCCCAAACTTTTCCATCCAAACAAAATCATCGTACATAGAGTGGTACACTGGGTATCCTGCAATACAGAAGAAGATTACATCATTAACATGCTATTGGTGAATTATCCTGTAGATGCTTTTGAAAGCAATGTCTAGAACTTGAAGTTATAAGCAACCAGAAGGTTGTAGTTCCTAAGGATCTTAAACCTTAGGTAACTGGAAGGTAGCATTAGAAGAACTCTCATTTTACAAATATGGATTATATCATGCGTACAGTAGTCATACTTAAGTACAAAATGATGGAACCAAATGATTAAAGGTGAAAACTAGAAAGTAGAAAGTCAAAATTGGCTGGTGACAGATGGAGTTTTGTTTCCTTTATCTCCTAACCCCTTTCCTTGGTGGTCCTGGATTCTTTGCTTGCTCGATTTTGGAAAAATAGGGACATGTTGACAAATGACTTCCTGAAGAATGTATGAGGCAGTGCAAATTTCTCGAGTTTTCTTGTTATTTGCTTTCATCATCGAGAATGACATGCTAAGGCTTCAAAGATACTCCTTGCACGGTGAAACAATCACTTTTGCTAGTTCCTTCCGGATGTATCCTTTTATAGTTAGTGATGCCGGTGATGTTGCTAAAACCTCCACATCAGATAAGACTATGTATCCTATCGGTTTAGACACATCAGCTGTCTTGTGTACAGAATGATAGTATGTTAAGTACGTACTTACATTTATTTTGAACAGAATTTTACTCATCGTTCTCTTTCCAAAGTAGTGATTTGAAGCTTTGGGTTCTTCTAGATCCATCTTAGTTAAGGCATAAATATTAGTAAAATCGTTGCAGTTGCGAATTTCAACAGCCTCTCTAGTCAAAATAGCTGCTTACATGTTGCGGCCTTTTTAAACTCCAAGAAAATCATAGATACTGGCATGCATAAATGAACGCTATTATGGTCTTGTTTGTGTGACCTTATGAACTAGCATTTCCATGTCAAGTGTTGAGTCATCATAGCAAAAATTTTGTCAATGTTACCTCCTCCAAAAAATAAGTCTGCTGCGGGGACACCAACATGCTGAACAAAAGCTGCATAGTCTGATCCACCACCTCCTAACCGATCAACCTCCATAATCAAGTTCTAAGAATTAGTGAGGATAAATGAGACAGGTTTTGCTTTAGATTTTGCTTTATGGAAGTAATATTCATTTGACAGAAGCCAATGTAAAATAAAGATGATTGCTTGTAGCTGGAGGCAAGGTACTTGTATCTCTATTCTTGAATTATCAGATTGTAGTTTATCTGCTTTTGTCTTTGGAATGAGGGCTTGCTATGGAACAATTTTATGCTTACCACGGGGGCAGATGTGCTTTGACCAGCCCAAGATTCATAAATGGTTTGGGATGAGTTATCTGGATCTTGAACCTTTAAAAAAGAATTAACCGAGTGATTGAGTTAGTTACAGATGTTGAATGCAGCATCACAAAGATTGAAATCCAGACAACTCAAGTTAAATCATATAAGCAGAGGCTGCTTCTGCAAATACTTCTTAAGCCATAAGAATTTGTGTCTCCATTGCCTATATGTTCCATTTAATTTCAAGCCGCGATTGCTAGTTACAACGTACCTGCTGAGCAGCTTGTCTGAGCAGTTGATCAAGCTGTGGAGTTGAAGCGGCATGGAATCCTGCACTTGATACTGCGCAATCAACGTTCAGGTAAGCAACAGCCTTTGAAGCTAACAGTGCTCTGTTTTCTTCTACCCATTCAGTTGACCCTACCTGAGTTGGTAGATTTTCTTTTAGTTCTATTTAAGCATGGCACTCAAAACACGAGCGCGGGTGTGCACAGAGAGAGAGAGAGAGAGAGAGAGAGAGAGAGAGAGAGAGACCAAGCCATATTCCTCAGCATCCCAATTGCAGAAGACAATCGTTCTTCTAGGTCTCCACCCCTTTTTTAGTAGCTTTCCTAGCCTTTGTGCGATCTGCATCTTGTAAGTACTCAGGTCAAACCAGCATGGAGGCGTGATGGATTTACTTGCTTGAGTTTTACCGTTCTACATTACTTGTGGTGACACAGATTCATTTCACTCTCACATTCTTACTTTGCACTATAGTTTATTGCACAATGCAGACATTATTACCTCCAACAGTGCTGCAGTACCACTATTAGGATCAACTGCTCCAAATGTCCATGCATCCCGGTGATTGCCTAGCAGTACATACCTGGAAAAAAGTAGAATCTGATTGATTAGTCCATTACGAGGTAAGCTAGTCAAACGTCACTGTTCTCATGATGCAAGCTTATATGGTATCACGAAAACTTTCATAAGTGCATCCGCACTCTTGCTCCAGAAAGTAAAATACTTACCTATCAGGTTCTTCTACTCCTTCAATAACTCCAATAACATTCTCTATTGTTGCTATGGTTTGATTTCCCTGACAACAATGAAACGCCTCTTTCAGTAAATTTTAGCCATTATATAGTCAAGTTTCAAGTGGATACTTTGGTGGATAGGAACTAATGACGCATGTCGTACTTACAGAATAAGTGAGATTCAGAATCCCAGGCCCGGGTCCAACCCTATATGGAGGAGCATCTTTGCTCCCTTGCCAATCATCTTTTGCCAGCTGTCCACCGAGCGACCTCATTATAGTCTCGCCATCAGCTCCTGACACTGGCAGTGAAGGTATCAGAGGAACATCCCCTTCCTTCTCTATTTCTTCATTGGATAGCCTCTCACTTCCTTTTGTGCTTGGCCATCCCGGCGTCGCGGGGTCCCCGGCCCCGGTGTACACCGACCCTACTTGGACCCCGCTCGGCGGCATCCACCTGTCATCTGGGAACCACTTTACATCGCCCCCTCCGCCGCCGTAATCCTTCCTATCGGTGTATATGATCACCCCTATCGCCCCTGCCTCATATGCCTTACGCACGATATCTCCTCTGTATATCTGCCCATATTTCGCCAATACTACTGTACCCGTGACATTCACTCCCATTTCTTTTAATGTCTCGTAGTCCTCTACCCGCCCATAATTGACGTAAACCACGGGTCCCGTGGCGGTGCCGGACTTGGCATAGCCATGAAAAGTAGGGAATACTTCGTTGGCCACATCAGCATAGGGATCACCATCATAGATCTCTTGGCGGAGGATGAACTTTACCGCCGGCTCGGGCGGTGGACGCGTGAGCGTCAGGGAGCGCGATATCGGGTAAGTGAGGAGGACGTCGTAGGCGGCGATGTGGGCTCGGACGTTGTAGGACGCGAGGGTGGATAGGACGTAGGCTGCGGCTTCCGCGTTGGCGGGCGTCCCCGCCACGTGGGGCCGGCGGGTGAGGGTGTAGAGGTGGTGGGCCACGGAGGCATTGTCGGAGATGGAGGTCGATAGGAAGAGGGAGTGATAGAACGATTTCGGAGGGGGAGGGAAGGAGAAGAAGAGGGTGAGGGTGGTGGTTACACCAAGAAAGGTTGCTGTGGCTAGTTTGTACATGGGGAGGTTCTAGCTTTGGGTCTGTAAAAGAGGTGGGTAACTACTTGATGGTGGTACTGCTTGATGGACTGGTACAAAGAGCAGCTCCGAAATTTCTATTGCAGAGAGAGAGAGAGAGAGAGAGAGAGAGAGATTTTCAACCTTGGAGATGGTGGTCTTTGTCTGCTCAACAGCCATTGGAGAGGCGAAATAAGAGGTCATTGATCATTACCCTTCTGCTAAAACGCTTCAAGTCTTATCCGATGACTCCGACGATGGAGACAAATTCCAACCCATGATTCTTTTAATAATTGAGGGCCTATCTGCTCGCGGGCCGGGGGCACGCCATTCAGTGTCATCAAAAGCAGAGATTACTTAGGAAGGAGACAAACAGAGATAAGAAAATCCAATTTTTCCTTACATTTGCTGTCAATCATTTTCCATCAAGAGTCCCAGTGCACGGGTTTTCGCTGTCTTTAGCGTGAACCTACACACCCTTTTGAAATTCCGAGGAAATTGTTGTCTTGATGGGTAAGTCTAAGAAGAGATTCAGGTTTTGCCTGTCGATGTACTTGGGATTTCGTGGTTAAGGGGTTAATTTGCTAGGTTCTTTTTTCTGGCCCGTGATTTTCCATTGGCGTTGAGATGATGATTTTGCAGTTTCTTGCCTGCTGGCTGATTGATACTTTTAGCGCAATTTGCTGGTTTGCTGATCCATGCATTCTAATAGTTAATTAGATTCTATCTTTCCATTGCCTATCGCGTCGATGTCGCCGGAATTTCTTATTATCAAAATGAGCCTTTCCTCCATTTTCCCAGAACCAGACTCTGGCGCTGGACGCGAAGATTTCCCAAATCAGCCTTCTCGTGCTGTGACATCAAGTATCAAGTCCGATTAGAGATTTGGATTGACCTGTTCACGGGCCAGAGAACAATCTCCAAATCATTCACCTTTTCCGCATTGCTTTCATGAATTTTCACGAAAGGTTCTAAAACAAGAGTTTTGATTTTCAGTGACAAGATGTTCCTCATCAGGCTCCAGATCCACTTTGGCCCGTGAGTTTCCACGTGCATCCCTGTGCTCTCTTGTGATGTTACAGTTCAAAATCTTGGTTAAAATTCGTCTTTTTTCCTGCCACGGCAAAGGTTTACGTTTTAGGGTGCGTTTGTTTGTTTGACTGAAAGAGTTTTTAGTAAATTAGTTCTTCGGACTTTCACTTGTTTAGCTTGCTAAAAATGATCGGTTAACGGAAAATCATTTACGGTAAAAAAAATATGTATACCTAAAGTAAGGAAAATGAATTGCCTAACCTAAAAAGGGAAAAACGTTTTCTTGGAAAATGATAAAGTTTTTACTGAAATAAACACACCTTTAAAATACATTTTGAGTGCTTATACAATCTGGAAGTGTTATAAAAACTATTAAAGTGCTTTACTCGCATGTCGTGCAATTAATTAAGACAAAATCAAATCATATGATCTTATCATATGCATATCTACAGTTTGATCTTCGACCGAAAGGGTGACGACCCAAAGTAGGCAACATCTTCATTTTTCCATCGATAGAATATTAGAATGCAATTGATAGGTGTTGGCACCAAGTGGGTTTGGATGTTTTCGATTCCTCAATAAACTTTTCTGAGCTACAAGCCCAAATGACTAGTTTCTCTCCTTTGCCAATGGGCCCAATGATTAGGTTAATTAGTTAAATCTAATGTGCATTCACACTAATCATCTAGGAATGTTCGCGGAGATCGCCTTCTTTTAGACCGGTCCGGTGAGAAGGATCGAGCGGCAATCAACCCGTATAACACCAGCTCAAGTGGTCGGGCACTAGGTCAAGCTTATATTGATCCCATCCGTTTTTAAGTAGAAAGTTAGGAAAAAAATGTAGGGAAAAACAAACCTTAGAATAGGTTGGGTGGGATTGGTCAGGGCGTAAGGAAAATTTCCAATATGGGAATCGAAAGTCACCTGCTTAAATCTTATCGATTGAGTGTAAGCCACTATGAGTTATGGTCACTTGCACAAGATCTAAATTTAATTGTGTTATGGGACTTATAAGGTGTTCCATGAGTTTCAGATAGCTGGGATTCTGCGCTTGGGTTTCTTGGATTATAGAAGAAAAAATGTAGGAGAAGTAGAAAGAACTTGTGGACCGAACCATACCAGGCGAATACTTCTCCAATGCATATGTCAACTGCAGTTCAATCGGCAACAATAACGAGTTTTAGGTCGATGCGAAGGACTGCACACACACTGAGCCACACAGAGCTATTATTGAAATCCATAACGATGTCAATTGACAAGCAGCTACATTAGCTTAATGTTAAACACATACTAAATCTAATCCATGATAAAGTATCAACTTGTGGATGGTTTGGATACATTCCCACTCAAGATCATACCTAACCATCCAATCCAAACCCAAGGAGAGACACTCACGGGCACTAACAGAAACAACAACCCATTGGCAAAAGTTCCTCTGTTTGTCCGAACCTCCACTCCTTTTCTTCATTAATTTAGTCATTTGTAAGCCAAAAAGTGCACCCGTTTGACGCCTCCCCGTCTTGTGGCTAGCATTGCTCTCCTGTGACCCCCTCTCTCTCTCTCTCTCTCTCTCTCTCTCTCTCTACATGGATGTCAGCAGTACTAGAAGCACCCGTGACCTTATGACCCTTTATCTGTCAAATGATTCTCCAATTCAGCATCACTTTCCACCTAAACCCAGAACGCTATGTGAGAAAGAAAAAAAAATGACAATCAACGTATATAAAACTCAATCACTAAGGCCATTCCTCTCCACCACTTTGAACTCCCACGTTAAAACATTCCCTCCACTTCTCATCCTCTCCATCATTCTCATTCTGTCATCACCAATGCCAGAAAACAAGCATTCCCCCATATTCCGCGTTCTTGTTCTCTTCCTCCTCCTCCTCCTCCTCAGCTCGAGAACCTCGCTATGCCACACCAAGGGGCTGAGGCCCAAGAGCTCGGCCGGGAAGCAGCCACCGCAGAACGTGACGCGGGCCCAGTTCTCCGAGCAGCAATTCATGAAGTGGGTCAAATTCGTGGGCGGCCTCAGGCACTCGGTGTTCAAGGCCGCCAAGAACAAGCTCTCCCCTTCCTACACCCTCACCGTCCACAAGAACCCCGCCGCCGGCGACTTCACGACAATCCAGGACGCGATCGACTCACTCCCCTTCATCAACCTTGTGAGGGTCGTGATCAAGGTTCATGCAGGAGTTTACACGTGAGTAAACATTTTCCTCTTCTTCTTTCTTTTTTTCTCCCGCTCTTGTTCTTGCTCTGCATACACGTTTATGTACTTCCAAGCTCTGTTCGCAACACATTTTGTCTTGTTGACTATGTTCTTTTGCTTTTTGGGGCTCGGCCAAAAAAAAGTTGGTCCTGTTCTCTCTCTCTCTCTCTCCGTGACCATTGATTGTAGAGTTCCTCTTGTCTGCACTCACTTGTTTTGTATCTTTCATTGGCTTTGTCCTCCTTTCTAGCTTTGGTTCTGTTTGTTCTGTCCAATTTACTTAGTGACCAACTTAGCCATGAGATTTGTACAAATGGTGTCTGATTTGAATTTCCTCTCTGAACTTCTTTGCAGGGAAAAAGTGAATATTCCTCTATTGAAGTCCTTCATCACAATTGAAGGTGCGGGGGCAGATAAGACAATAGTCCAATGGGGAGACACAGCACAAACACCAGGGCCAAGAGGCCAGCCCATGGGGACTTATGGTTCTGCTACTTTTGCCGTCAATTCACCATACTTCATAGCCAAGAACATCACCTTCAAGGTCACCTTCTCCTTCCGATTCCATCACCAATTTCTCTTCACAAATAATGACTTTTCAGGTGGCTCTGAGATCACGCAATTCTCTAAAATGTATACATTTCGATTAGCAATTTGTGTGAAACACGCACTTTTTTTTTTTTTTTGGTTATAATTAGGAGTAGCAATTTGAAACACGACAATTCACTACCTAACTTAACATGCCCACGAGCACAAAAGATACAAAAGTATAATCCTAATTGATATTTTTTTAGTTTTTTTTTTATTTCAAAGGGGTGCAAATTCACGTCTTCATGATTTATGACGTCATTATCTAATAATGAAATGTATTAAAGTTAATTTGTCCATTTGGGGGTTGCGATGCAGAACACCACACCGGTGCCGAAACCAGGAGCAATAGGGAAGCAAGCGGTGGCGTTCCGGATATCGGCGGACACGGCGGCATTCTGGGGCTGCAGTTTCTTGGGAGCTCAGGACACGCTCTATGACCATCTGGGCAGGCATTATTACAAGGATTGTTACATTGAAGGCTCTGTGGATTTCATCTTTGGCAATGCCCTCTCACTCTTTGAGGTTACAACTCTCTCTCGTCTCTCATCTTTATTTCCTCCACTCAATTTATGAAAAGAACAATTCAACATCTCGACTGGATTGTGAATTCTAGTCCTGTCTTCCTTGCATTCTTGCTTGATAAATAAAATAATTACCTAAGCTCGTTTCTAATAAATTAAACTAATCAAATTTCAAAATTAAACAGCGATATCATCACTATTTTTTTCTTCTGTTGCACAATGTGATTGACTCTACCTATCACTTCAAACATAGAGCAAACAAACACGATAAATTTCTTTCGGTTCATGTCGCATGCTGAGGTGATTTGACAAGAACAGGGGATTTTCCTGTTTTCTTTAGCCTTTTCATTTCTTTATCTTTGATTTCTCTTTGCTTTTTACATAACTTAATGGCCACAAATAGTCAGAATTTAGAAGTTCATTTTTGTGGGAGAGGTGAAAATGTGATGGTGGTCCAATTCCTCCCAAGCCACAATCAGCACCACCATTTTGCAGGCCCATGAAGCCAGCTTAACTTTTCAAGGATGCTGATAGAGGTGGGCATTAGACTGAGCTCTATGCTATTGCTGTCCCACCGGAAAAGCTCTTCTAAAACCTAAAGTATTTAATGAAAATGCTTACATCATGAATGATGACATGGGATATCTAGCTCATTAAAATTTCAGTATAGGAGGCTGCAACCTTAAATCTTCATCTAAAACTTGTTTATGAAATGACAGTTTGGTTTTGGTATGCTGGTGATTTAACACAAAGTTATTATTTTTCTGACACGAGATACCGTTGGACCAGATTGCTTGGTGCACTCCAATGTAAGGAATGTCCTAAAGGATACTTATGTCACGGCATTTTCACAAATGACATGTTTTGACATTTCTCTAAACTCATATGCATGCACGATACTGTGAATTAAAAGGCGCGCCGAGTAATGGATATGTGGGATGCAGAGTTGTCACGTGCACGCGATAGCACAGAACATGGGCGCGTTAACGGCTCAGGGGAGGAGCAGCATGTTGGACGACACGGGGTTCTCTTTCCTCAACTGTAAGGTCACGGGCTCGGGCGCGCTCTATCTCGGGAGGGCGTGGGGCCCCTTTTCAAGGGTCGTCTTTGCCTACACCTGGATGGACGACATCATCATCCCCAAGGGCTGGTATAACTGGGGAGACCCCAATCGCGAAATGTATGTATATATACACGCTCACCCTCCTATCTCCCGCATTGATTAGCTTTTTCTATCACATTGATACTAATTCGAGTCTATACAATAATTTTTGGGGATAGGTTCGAAAATAGTAAGTCTCTTGATTGGGCATTATTTGGTGGTCCACCAAAGATTATGTGCTTTTTAGCCTTCTCCTAGGTCTAAAACATAATGGGGCCTTCTTTACTAACAAACTAGTAACTACAACGCCAAGATGCTTCCTTTGCACTTTAGCTGAATTCATTTAACACTTTTCACTTTATTAGTAAAGTCCTTGTACTCCTCCCTTACTAGAAACTAGGCAATCAACCCTCTTCTTGAAGACGGTCGATCTTCCCTTCTTTCATATTGGCATTTTCAATTTGAAATCACCGTATCGACATAGTGATCGCCTCAATCGAACCTCGAATTTCATAAAATTTGAAGTAACTTTTTGGAATAATTTTCAGAAAATTTAGGTCTATGGTCCAATTATTCCAAATACTTTTCTCATACAATCCTAGGTCATGAAGCACCACCACCATCACTACCGTCCTCAATGAACCTAGTGCTTTGGACAGTGCCACCGCCTTTTTTCCAACGAAGCCGTGCTCATGGGTCTACGTGTTTGTCATCTTACTCTTTTTGCCCTTATGGTCAGCTCCTCTGCTGATAGCATATTATGTTACCAATTACAAGTTCCGAAGTGACGGGACCGCCCTCCCGAAGACTCCTGCACAGCCACTCATTCCCTTTGCAAGGGCGGGGGCAGCTTCGGAATTACGTAAATGGAAAGAGCCTAGGGCTCAAGAGGAATAGTGACCTAAGTGCATGTCCTTTTCTCTTTTTCCCTATGTACAATCTACGTGTAATGCACCTCCACTAGAGCATGGCATACCCAAGAAACATTAAAAACCCTAGGCCACCCACCTAATCCATAACATCCCACCAAGGCAATCTCTCTATGTTGGGCAATTTTTGGCACTTTTATTGAGTTGGCCTGTCACTTCTAGCATGCCCATAGGTTATGCTTTTTGCATAGAAATTGGTCATTTCATTTTATTTGTACATAACTTCCACGCATTTTCTAAAAGCATGACCAGGCCAGTACACATATATATCGATTTATCTTTTGGCAAGTGGGTTCATTTTATTGATGGGTGAAGATTTTCATGTAAAGAGTAATCAAATAAAATATATTGTACTGCTAATGGTGATTTTAATATGAATCCTAATTGTTGTTGTGTGGTTTCTTTTTTGGACTGATGAATGCAGGACCGTGTTCTATGGGCAGTACAAGTGCATTGGACCGGGGGCAAGCTTTGCAGGGAGAGTGTCATGGTCAAGAGAGCTCACCGATGAGGAAGCCAAGCCTTTTCTCTCCCTTAGCTTCATTGATGGCTCCGAATGGATCAAGATGTAATGCCACCATTGAGATCAAGAGATGTAGAATCTGCCATTATTCTTGTCCCAAAGTGATGTTTAGGTATATGTCGACTCGCTAAAATTGGTATACGAAATGACGCTACCGACGACTTTTTACTCGACGTTGAATACAACCCGCTCGTTTAAAATACCCGTATGCATTCTCGGAAAATGGGTATCGGGCCAGGTCTATGTTCACTAATATGAAGTAGAGCCTTCTTAATAAAAATCATCGTTCAAATTTACAATCTATCGTTCACTAGAATCTCCTATCCATTAACATATGACTGAAAAAGGGAGCAACAAGAAGCATTTCTTATCCTCCCACACTGATCTCTCACCACATCCTCTTGTCCACCTCTTTGCCAAACTCACTGGGCCTCTCAAGCTTTCCCAGTATGGCATTCTTGAAGTTGATCACCTCCTGGGCTCTTGAGCAAGCCCTCTGCATCCTAACCCCGCTCAAGCTGCTCCTCGAGCCCATCGCCTCGTAGAGCGAGAGCCGCCTCTTGGACCCCGGCTCCGGCCTCTGCTTCGGGGCGCTCTGCGACCTCAGCTTCGCCGCCGACGACTCCGTGCTCGCCATGTAATTCGGGGACCTCCCGCCTGTTTGCCCCCAGGAGGAGTTGTCATCTCCGCATGAGCTCCTGTTGGACGGGGTGGCGGGCCCGCTGGGCCCGCACCGGCGAGAGCTCGCGAGCCGGGGCGTGCTGTGCGCCGTGGTGGAGAACCGGCACTCGTCGCCGCTCAGGGCCCACTCGGGGTCGGGGAGGTTCCGGAGCTCGGGGATCGACAGGCGGGGCGGGGCCCGGAGCGGGAGTGGAGAGGAGAACGTGGGGTGGGGAGGAGGAGGAGGAGGTTGGGGCTCAGCATAGAGATCCGCATCAGAGGAAGGGTGGGGCCTTATGGGCCTTGAATGGCGCCCACCATTGTCAACTTCCACAATCTTTGGGCTTCCTTCGGAGGTTGCGATTACTGTTGCAGCGTCAAGGGACGACGAGAGCCTCATGCTATGAAGCGATGCTGTGTATTCGCTTCCTGCCTCATCCGATCTCCCCTGAAAAAAGTTGAGAAAAGAAGGAAACAGGTTTGTCATGGCCAAGAGCAAAGACCAAGGAACAAGTGACTTCTAGTGCAACAAAACGTGACTTTCATCTGCTATATTCAACGGAATGTTTGCTGATTGATATTGCTCTTTGCACAGCACCCAGCCCTTAGAACAGCGAAATTTCTCTTATCAAACAGATAGGAACAATCCCGCTTATCGGCGTCATTCGACCCGCGAGTCGGCTTTCGCAGCACGGTAGATTACGACGCTCATAAAGAATCGAAAAGGGGCAGATGCCAAATGTGTGTTTCGACCGATGGCTTAGTTGTTACCGTGGATTTGCGCGGCCGGGACTCCGCAGCTGCGCAAACTTCGGGGGGGACGGTGAGAGGAGCGCGACCCCGGCGGGACCGGACGGTGGCTTGAGCTCGGAAGAGAGATTGCATGCAGTGGAATGCAGCAGTGGCTTGCCTCCTCACCAGATAGCCCCTCACCACCGCCTGCAGCTTCACCAGCCCTCGCAGCGCTTTCAGTGCTTTTCTTGCCTGTTTCGCGTCCAAAAGCAAATCAAAATACAGCACAAAACAAAGAAGAAGGGCGAATCTTCATCCTGCTCACCAAGTAACCCCTGAAATTAGCCTGAATCTTCACCACGGCCCACCTCTCGTGGCCGCCCCCGCCCCCGCAGCCGAGGGCGGTGCCCCTGCCGCGGCTCGTGAGCCTCACGACGGCGGCCGCCGCCTGAGCCCGCCGCCACCGCCGCGTCCGCAGCCGCAGCGGTGGCAGCGGCCACCGCGATCGCGTGCTTGCTCCGCTCCTCCTCGCACCCCTCCGCGAAGAACGACCTCAGCCAGGCGGCCTCCGCCGCGGATATGTTCGGCGGGATCGTGGCAGGGTTGTTGCACAGGCCCCCGGCGCGGCGGCGTTCTTGGTGCCCGCGGCGGCCGTCGGCGGCGGGGTCCTTGACCTCTTTATCCTTCTTGATCCCGAACAAGCCCTTGAGCCACCTCACCGCCCTACCCATTTCGAGAAAACAAAAGACAACAAAAGTCGTAAGAGATTAATGCAGTTGGGTCGCTTGCTCTCTCTCTCTCTCTCTCTCTCTCTCTCTCTCTTTTCCGGTTTCGTGCAGAGCGGATGTTAGATTTGCCAAGAACAGAGCGGCGATCATTCGTGGAAAGAATACAAAGTCTTTTTGAAAGACGACAAGGCAGGGCGAAAGGAACAGTGGAGCGAAGGGCGGGAAACTTTGATGTTTTCTATGCTGCTGTCTTTCGCTTTCGTACCGAAGAGGAGCTGTCATCGACCTCGTGCGCAAGGACAGCATTACGTGACAAGAAAATGGACTGAAACATGCAGAGGTTGTGTCTCGTGTATGCATGCATGAGAGGATGACTTGTCGAACTGCACTGCAGGGTTTCCAAAGAAAGATATTTTTCCAGTTACTACAAGGTAACTATTGGAATCTTCGTTCATGGGTGTTCGTAAAAAGTTGCAAATCACGTAATTTGGCTTAATGATTATGGATCGGAAATGACTCAAATTGCAATCAGTGTGCGCCTGCAACAACAGCACCTCCAAGGAAGATGATCTGCAATAGAGATGCAAATCAAGAAGAAGATTGTGTGTTTGCATGGGCCTATATGTTTTTATCGGATCAAGTTTCGATCCGGAGAGAGTTTATCGCATGAATTCCTTATCAATTCCGAATATTGACTTTTTTTACATGTCAATGAAGTTTTCTTTCCATCGAATATTCAGTATATTGCCTTCTTGTCTAGCTCTTAAATCTAAAAGTGATCGGTTTTTGGATGGATCTGTTCTTGATTACCCTATTCCTCCCTAACCGGCCCTATTTTTTATTTGGTGCAAAAAGTCAAATTACTATAGTAAAATATAAAGGTCATGCCATTTCATTACAAAAACATATGTTGGTGAAGTAATAGTGTTGTTTATTTCTTTGTATTCAAGACATGGTTTCGAGTTAAACCGGTTCCTAGGTAGAATCAGTGGTTTTGGTTCTCCGAACCGGGAAACGGTTCTCCCTCGACCCGAAAACCGGTCTGGATCCACGTCTTTTTTCGGTCCGACCCTACGATCGAAACCAGATCCGAGGAACACCCTTGCTTAAACCCCGCGGCAAACGGGCACATGAAACGAATTGGAAGTTGTTTCCAAGTGGTGTTAGCTTTGCGAATTGGAGAAACGGGATCACATTCGCCGTGCTCGCCATGAATGAAAAGTCAACGTCGATGAACAGCGACTTTTCTAGGACATTTTTGTTGTTTCTCTCGTGGCCAATGGGATGCTGATAACAATACTAACATGGCGACAAGATTTTCATCCATCTGCATCGGTCGCAGACGAATCCGACTGTTGATGTTTTTTTTCTAGGATTCCTTTCCTAGTCCACACTGTTCTAGGGTTGGACATGGTGATGTATTCTAGTTATTTTGGAGAGCCAATTCGGCGAATCGGATCGAACATTGATCCTTCGACTAAAAACTAGAGACATTCGATTCCTCGAATATTTCGATCTTGAGTGTACCACCGCCGTTTTGGACAATTTACAGACAAATCTAAAAGTTATAGCGAAAGATCGACGTAGCTATTGGGCCAACCGACACGGTGCTCAGTTTGAGCGGCGACTGGGGTCGGGGCGAGCGCCTGATTTCATACACGCTTGCACCGGGGTGGGGGTTGTGCGGTGCCCACGACTTTGTACGATTTTTTTTGCCTCTAGAATACGAGGGGAGTTTCTTGGTTTTTCAGAATCGGGCTCAAGACCTCTCGAGGCTCAAATTCTTCAAGTAGACCGACCCGAGAAAGACCCGATCGGTAAGGCATTTTTATTTAGTGCAAACCAGAAGGAATGGAGCCGTTGGATGTTGCTCGATATTTGCTATAACTTAACAACGCGCGGCCATGGGATCGTCAGCTTCGCTTGCTTCCTAAGAGAGTTTACCTAATTCATTGTGTTTCGATTCGCTGAATGGAAAGATAGAGTTGGGGCAAGGTCTAACGTGTGATGCTACGTATAGGAAGTAGGAATCATTACGTCAAAAATTTCGTGGGGCTACAAATCTCGGGTGGAGATGAGACTTGCCTGGTTGGTTAAGTGGGCGGATATTTATTAGGGTTAATATTACGAGAAACTCCAAACTAGTACATATGTGATAAATTTATCTCGAATTAATTTTTTGACTTCGAAAAACCTCAAATTGATACATCCATAACAAATTTACTGGGAAAAGTGCCAAAAAAATCTTAAAACTTTTGTATTGGTGCCAATTTAGTCCTAAACTTTTTTTTTTATGCCAATTTAGTCTTGAACCTTTTTTTTGTGCCAATTTAGTCCTAAACCTTTTTTTGGTGTCAATTCAGTCCTAAACATTTTGTATTGGTATCAATTCAGTCTTAAATCTTTTTGTCTTTGTGCCAATTCAGTCCTTCCGGTCAATTTTGGTCAGATTTTGCTAACATGTACGCTAGCCGGTCACCGACGCTGACGTGGATAATTTTTAATAATATTTTTAATATTTTTTTGAATTTTTATTTATTCTTTTATTCTTTTTTTTTCCCTCCCTCCTTCCTCCAGCCAGTCGCCGCTGGCGACCGGAGGAAGGAGGGGGGAGGGAAAACAAGAAAAAAGAATAAATAAATAAAAAAATAAAATTTTAAAAAATAATAAAATTTTATTAAATTTTATCCACGTCAGCGCCGGTGATTAGCCGCCGGCCAGCCTGCGTCCACGTCATCAAAATTCGGCCAAAATTGTTCGGAAGGACAGAATTTGCACAAAGACAAAAAGATTTAGGACAGAATTGACACAAATACAAAAGGTTTAGGACTGAATTAGCACCAAAAAAAAGTTTAGGACTAAATTGACACAAAAAAAAGGTTCAGGACTAAATTGGCACAAATGCAAAATGTTTAGGACTTTTTTGGCACTTTTCCCCAAATCTACCCCAAAATAATTTTTTGATCACCAAAAATCCCAAACCTAAGACATGGACGGATTTACTCTCCGTTAAATTGTATTAATACTACGAAAAATCACAAATTGGTAAACCCGACAAACAGAGGGTAAAACCCCAAACCAATATAGTTGTTAACCGTCACGTGTCATTTAACTCAAGAATTGATTGTAAAATTTAACTAAACTAACGGAGAAAGAATTATGTCACAACTATATTAGTTTTGAGTTTTTCGAGGCCAGCGTGTAAAGCCCATCTTGGGCGGTCCAATCTGACAAACCCATCCCGTTGAAGAGTGAACGGAGCCATTTTTTCCACGGAGCGCTCCATTAATTGGGAACACGAACGCCCGCGAATACAGTTCAGACTTCAAATCTCCGGCGATCTCCGTCGCCGGAAGTCCGCCGATTCGAGGTTCGCCGGAGGTCATCCTCCGCCTGCTCGAGTTCTCTGCTACCTCCGGCCGCCGTGGACTTCAGGTGCTCTCTCCCTCGGGAGAAACGGGAGGAGGTCATCTTCTGCGGCCGCGCACGACCGAGGGAGACGGGAACGAAATTCAGAGACTCGCTCTCGGACAGAGGAGTTTGCTTGTTTTCTCGACTTCCCTCGTTGATTTCGGGCCGTTGATAATCGCCGTTGAGGTCGCCGCTCGTTCGTCGTTCCCAAGAGGCGCAGTGAATCCTCTGTTATATCCTGTATTTCTGATCCGAGGCTTCGGAGAAATTGATCACCGCTCGATTCGTCTTCACCGGCGACGGCCATCATTGCCGACGCACCCAAGATTTTCTGTTCTTTGATTTGCTTGCCGGCCGTAGCAAGATATACAGCTTTGTCGTGGCACAGAGGCAGAGACCTCAAACTGCGCGTGAGTTAAAAAACTGTCACGAATGAAGCCGAATGGACGATTTGATGTTCACATTATCGCTGACGTGATGACTTAGATCGAAACACTACCTCAATGCTGCATATCAGATCGTTGGTTGGGATGCCTATTACCTGTTTGATGAAATGTCTGAAACGCATCAGTGTGAATATAGCTTCGAATTTGGCCGAGATCATCTCGTCTGCTTGAATGGTTCACTGCACTAGCTGTATAGGTTAGGTAAATGCAGTAGATTTTCACTTTAGAGTTTGTTTCCGAAGATCTCGGTTTTGATACGCGTCTGATAGTCATTAGTGATAAACTCGTTTCTATGAAATTATCTGAAGTGGTTGATGTGCTGAGTTGTAAGCACTTGTTAATTGTCACTAGCGCGTTCATTAGGCGTAGACCGATATGAAGAATTATATGAACTTTGCTTGAGAATCGATGACATATTCCCCGTGTAAGTGCTCATATCAATATGTTGAATTGCGAATCATGTTTGCGGTGCGTATGTTCTCTGTTTGTATGTTCCTGATGCGAATACTCTGAATAATTTTTTATTGTCTCCCAATTTGCTTCACGACAAGGTGAGATCCAGAAATTTGTTGTCTCGGTTCATCCATGATTCAAAACAAAAACTAACGTCATGGTAATGTTTGCATGAAATGTGACTGATGTTGAAGCTTTTTTTCAAAGATTTGGCCTGAATCTTTGTTGATGAGATGTTGTTGGATCGATATATCACTATAATGTTGCATATAGAACCGTCACTCGATATGCTCATCAGGCGTTTGACGAAATGTCTCAAAGAAATATATGTGAGATAATGTCTATTTTTTATCCAATCTGAGGTCAGTTCAGTGTTGTTTGCATGCTACTGATTGATTCATTAGTCGTCGAATATGATCTTCTGGAATTTTACCTGTTGCCCTCGAGTGACACGTCATCTTCTTTTTATATGTTTCAAGGTTGCTGCTGTGCTCAATGCGATGGTGGTTTTGCGGCGGTTATCGGCGAGGAGAACAACGGACAAGAGTCGTTGATGTGTATATTGCCGACTTCTGGTAACATCCTTAAGTGCCCGGGTTCGCTTCGATAGTTCCTCGTATTCTGTGCACCTCGGCAAAGTTAATTAGGCAAATCAAACATGAATCCAACTTGCGCGAGATATGGGTTTGAGAGAGCCCGCACCTAATCGAGGGCCGTTGGTCCTCGACTCGGCATTACCTCTAAACCTGTCCCGACAGAAAAGAGGGTCATGACAAGACCTGACTTCGAGTCTCTCATCAGCAAGTCGGGCACGATAGACATTTTCGCACTAACTTGAGAGGGGTGTCGAAGAATTATCTCGCAATAGGAATTTATTTTGTTTCTATTTATTTTATAGTCGGAAATACATTCCCATCTCTGCTCCTATTTTCTTGCTATTTTCTAACCGTCCTGAGCCTTTCTTGTATGTTTATCTGTAAGTTTCATATGAAATAAGAATCAGAAGAAACCATTTTTCTTCAACTATACCATTACATGTTTTACTATTACAACAATTCGCTTTTTGTTACCATGGATATTGAATCCAAGGGCGTTCTTTTAACTTTCTCGCTTCTCTTTCTGTTTTCCCCTCGAGTCAGAATCGCCGAGAAAATCTCTCCCTGATTCTCTCTCTCTCTCTCTCTCTCTCCTCTCAGACATCACTCACGGTCAAGTGCCCGTGAGCTTCCCGGAAGCATCTTCGGTCAGGGTTTCTTTGTCGTGAAACGGGTTGGTGGAGGTTGCTGTCGGTTCGAGAGTGTCGTGAGTTTGTGACCCTCTTCTTGTTCTCGGGAAAAGAGGCGGCGGTTTTGGAAGAGATGCAGGCGAGGCGCACGAACAGTTTGAGCAGGGGGAAGCGGGGCCTGGACTCGAGCTCGGGCGAGGAAGGGCAGCCTGATCGGAAGCAACCTGCTCTTGCGAGGTAAAACCCAACATGTAAATAGGGCCTTAGACTTCGACCAAAAAAAAAAAAAAAAAAATAGGGCCTTAGACTGCTAGAAAATAGCCAGAAAATAGGAGCAGAGATTGGAACAGATTTCGAGGATCACAACAATTCGATTTTTACAGCTTGTAGTACAGTATGTATAGCTTGTTCAGAAAGCAGTACGTGTTCCTTAGAACTGGCAAATTTACGTTCTGAAAAAGCTGATGTCCTGTTCAACATTTTGGAGAAGTTACGTTACTTTCCATTTCAAAGTCCAGGAGGGTTTGCATTCTCTTCTTTAGATTTATTCTGTTCCGGGAAATATGATTTCTTAATGAAATTTTTAACCCCAACCAATTGTTGTGGGCTTATGGGATAGAATTACTTGGAGGTTTATTTATTTATTTTTTTGGTTAAGATTAAGCACTCACAATGCTCTGTGTGGTTTACCTATGTCCACAATGAATGGTCCTGAAAGCAAAACTTTAGAAGTCTCTGTATGAATTTTGTCCTACTTCATGGCACATCTCATTCTATGTATTCTTTATCAGGCAATATCATATTCTGATCTTGATCATATCTTGCGTACTGAGTAGTTCTGTTCATATTGGAGGAAACAATATCATCCTCATTCCTCTTATTACGTCATTAGTTGCCAACAATTTATTCAAGAAGTTTGCCTATGATCGGGCTTGGACTGTATTTGCTTGCCTAGCCCATCTAATACCAGCCCTCCGCATTGGGGTGTTGTCGATAGTTGGTTCTTGCTTATGGAAGTTGCTCTTCGTGGGTCTTAAGTTTGCAATCTCCTTATGTCTTGACCTTTCCTTTCTTCCTTGTCAGTGTCTCGTTGTTGTTTTAGTAAGATCATTCTTGTCGGTTAGAAGGAGTGTTGCTAGTGAATCACCGCTGGTAGTCAGTTGTTGCAATCTTACTTTATTTTCTACGTTTCTTATTTGCTTATAATATATGAGAGCGTGATATTCATGATTGCAGGAATCTTTCCTTGCCTCAAGCAAATGAAGAAAGAGCCGAGAAATGTACTACTCAAATTTCGATTGTATGTGCATTTCCCTTGCTAAGTCCCTCCATACATGACCACTTTTATGTTTTATTTCATTTGATGGCTTATTATTTCTCTATCTTTCTGCAGGCTAGTTCTAGTGGTATGAATATGAAGATTGAACAAGCCAAAAGATTTGCAGTCGCGCAAGCGCAACGTGATGGTAGCACTGGAAACTACCGGATCTTCGATTCGCCCTATGGAAATTTTCTGGTACCTGTAGTTCCTACTCGTGCAGACCTAGGTGTATAATTGTTCTTGCTTTTGGCAATTTCTCTGAACTGCATCTTACCCACCAGTACTCATTTTAAGAAGTTGATACGTAGCAGTAAAAATGTGCGGAGCTATGTGTTCTGAGCATCATGTGCTTGACTGGTCAATCTACTGTTAAGCCTTGCTGTTTACAGGCCATGGCATTGCAATAGGTTCATAAAACAACCCAGCAATCTGTGCTCCTTATCTCTTTAGTTAGTCAAAACATATTAGCGGTTGAAAAGAGCCGGAATCCTCTGCACGTGCATGCTGACTGGACTGGTAAAGAGTGCGCAATAATTTAAGGGACGCCCCAAAGTCATCTTTGGTGTTTAGTAGGATTAAAAGACTTTGCCAAGCCATCTGTAATATATAATATTAAGCTTGGAGCAGATGCTCAAAATCAGATCGAACAGTCAATTCATATTAATGGCCCGTGATGTGTCACGCGTGGATCAAGTGGGATTCGCCGTGCTCATGTTTTTTGTGTTGAATTTTTTAAGTAGTGAAGGGTAACGATTCATGTGCAACTTGCCAACTTCGCAAGTTGTAACTTTGCGCTGTTTTTGTCGTGTTGACTTTTGCTTTTAGCGTTTCACCGGTGGCAGGGTCATGGGGCTTTGGGTTGTGAAAGTTCGGTCAACGCCTTTCCTTTTATACTTACAATTTGTGTCGTCTCGGATCGATACTAAAATGATCCCAATCTAGGGCAATGGCGGGAATGTTTTGGCCCGTGTTTTTCCTTTTCGTCTCGGATCGCGGCTTGAATCGCCAGTTCTGTGTTTGTAATTTGGTGTCGTCTCCCATTAGATTTGCTTGTAGTTCGAAAGTGTCATCTTTTTATTGCTTCTGGAATTATTTCTTGTAAGTAGGATTCAAAGGGGACCTACGGATATGGTTCTTGGGTTAGGTACGGTTGCTTCGGTTTGAATCAGGCATGAGGCCCTTAGTTGAGTTGATTAATGTATGAAAGTTCAGAAGGGCATGACCATGCGTTGCATTCTTTGATCAGAGTTGGAGAATTTGTCGTCTCATCTTAAATCTTCTCTCTCTCTCTCTCTCTCTCTTTCTCTCGAGAATTAAGTCAACATTTTGCGGCATTTTCTAATCATGGGAAGTCGACCCTTTTCGATTGGTGGGACACATGAACGTATTAGACACCATGTAGTTTTCACACCATCTTATTAACATGACTTATCAATTCACGGGACCTCATGCATAGAAAAGGAAATGTGACTATTGCAGCTATCGAACGGTTTCCGGTCATCAAATGATTCTCTAAAATATATTCACGAATTTCGGGAAGTGTCTTAGGAACCCCGATATGTCGCCATCATTAAGAAGAGATATAGATCATATTTCGGTATCAAGTCATAGTTACATGTTAAGAAAAGAATATTGATCATGTACATAGATCTCTTTCTCTCCTTTAGCTTAGCGTAATTGGTTTTATGGAGTTGTCTTGTGAAGAAACTGGAGAGATTGCGAATGGATATGTAAACGAGTGAAGGGTGTATTCCAGCGATTAATGACGTCACCTTCTAGATTTTCTTGTTTGAAAAAGACAACGAGAGAAAAAGAGCAAAAGAACAAGGACGTCATTTTCGCAATGCATGATGTGATGTGAGGTATTGTACCCTTTTACGTTGTCTTGAAAAAAGAGATGCTCGCGTTGATTGGGATCCATGTGGGGTTTGGGACCACCTCTCGAATCTCATTTCCAATATTCGGGGGAGAAAGTGAATGGGACGAGGCACGAGCAGCTACAGCAGTTTAGGTTGATTTTAATTTTCATCTGGTTTAGGTCAAATACTCTCTCTCTCTCTCTCCATTTAATTTGTTGCTCTGTCTTTTTGGCTAGTCAGAAAGGAAACTCATGTGCACATCGCTTGGGTCCCAGGTTGAATAAAACCTTCGAAGGTGTATTAGTTGTCGTCGTTCAATTTTGGGGGAAAATGAATAATTTGTTTCGAAAAATGAGTAAAGGGAGAGTGCTTTCATTATTAATAACAATCTATGCCTATATATGTTCGTTGGTGATGAAAATGTTTTTCATTCATTGACATTTGTAAACGGCACAGTCGATCGTTTATGGATAAAAAGGTTTTCCAAATCGGTGATTTTCCAACAAAAACACATGCACCCAGTCAAATTCTCACTTCTTTTCCCTTTTTCCCTTTTTCAAGGCTAAGGAATTAATAACAGACAAATATGGAGACAAAGCTTAGAGCTTGATACATCATGACTCCAGGGAAATTGTAGTTCTAAGCTTATTGTACGGATTTCAATTCAGTTCTAAACTTTCTAATTTTGTCAGTTAAATCATAAATATTTGCGAAAAATTCCAATATAGTGTTTCCTTCAATTTTCGCCGGAAATCGCTAACGTAGCGGTATGCTATAATTGGGTAACTCTCCCCCCACAACTCCTCACATGGATTTTGCCTCCAAATAGGTGAAAGTATGGATCTTAGCATGAACGCCAGTTCTTGCTTTAAGCTAATCATTGATTTATTGCCCCCAAAACGTCATGCAAGACACGAAGTTCAAACACATGCTCATGCTCACCCTAGGTTTTTTAGCGGATTCTCCTTCTTTCTTTCTCGTTCTTGAAATCATAGAAGATGAATGCCAAGAATCCATTAGGGGATCGGGCATCTTCTTCTTGTTCCCTTGGACGATAAAGGAAGAGCTAGATCACGAGAAGAGCCACCTTATTCCATTGACTTCTTGTTTTATTTACATCTTCTCTAATGAAAAAGAAGCCCTTTGGATACTACAGATTTTATTTCCATGATTTCTTCAAATGTTGGAATAGATCTCCAAGTCCAGAATTCTGCAGTGCAAAGAATAATTTTTGATGAGTCAAAGCTCTATGTTACCCTTGTTCAAATTCGAAAATCAAACTCGAACTCAACGGAAAGTACTTTCGGAGAGCTACTTTTGTAAATGTGTACGTTGTTCTACATATAAATAAATGAAACTGAAAAGACATCCATTTCAAAATGACTTACTTAAGAAATATAATCGTTGAATGCTTTAGAGTGTAGTAGATAATTTTTCAAGGGGTAGAGGTCGATTGGTATAGACTAATCGAGACTTGACAGGATCGCCTGACGCAGGTCAAATTGGCACAAAACTTGTTGGTATAGAAACAGTATACGGTAAGAAGAATAAACCAATTCCACTATGACCGTCGAGATCTAAATTCACATTGAAAGGAATTTGCTGAGAACGTGGTAATGGTAATCATTGGCGCGGAAGCTTGGAATCGGGAAACTCACCCACAAGGGGTTGAGCTCTCCCTTTGGAGACTGAGCAACATTAGAAGTTCTTAGGCGTATGAAAGCTAGCGCTTTGGGGGAAATACTTTTTTGTTTGTCAACAACATAGAGTAAACAAACTTGCTTGGCAAACGGGAAGATGAAGGCAAGTAGCAAGATAAAGTGCCTCAAACCTACTTACTGTGGACGTGTCGAGACAGATGTCCCGCGAATTCTTTAATCCACAAGGGCTAATGTCGTAAGATGAGTAGGACTAAAGAAAGAGAAGATTGACAACCACAGATAAGACCACTTATTCCTTGGACTTAAAAGTTAAGGTTTCCTAATAGAGCTTATTCTCGGCATCCAATCTTAGAAGGATACTTATCTTACCTAGCCACAACATCTTTCGCATTGAGAAAGAGAAAGAATCAATCTCCTCGTTGATTAAACTAAACAATTGCTAGCCTTTTTAAACGAAAAAAAAATCCAGCAACGGTCGTGAAAAGCAAAGGCCTCCGTAGAGCTAGATTCAACTTCCTCCAAGCTCGAACGAGGAAAGATAATCGAAGAAAGTGTGAATAACAATGTGACCTTTGAATATGACTTCTTTTCTTGGCCTGGCCCCTCTATTTAGCTTTCCAATTTCACAAGGCAAGTCTATTCAATTTGATAAGAAGATGCTTACTTTACCGTGTAAAGAGGAGCAATAGGAAAGCCTTTAGCATCCTTTGTTCTACCTTTCGTGCCCGGCCCGGAAGAAGTGGATTGACTATGATTCAAACTCTACTTTATGTTTTTGCAGTGATAGAGGCAGCATCTCTACTTGAGATACGTGCGAGAGTGACTCGTTTCCTTAAGGCATGCCCCTAATCAACTTCCTATTGCAAATACCAAAGCACCAAGAACGGGCATGCCATTAACGCCAGATACGGGAATAATTGAACTAAAAGCATCTTTCTAATATTATCAAATTAATGCTTTTCCCCTTGAAAATAGGGGTAATTTAAAAAAGAAAAGCACGAGGAATGATGGCATGCACATATTACCTTCGTTTCTTTCTTGCCTTCCGGTTTAAATTGATTTTTTTTATGCGAAGAATTTCATCTTACCTTACTCTTAGGGGGCGTTTGGCAACTGACCAAATAATGAAAATTTCTGTTTTTTTGTTCTCAGAATCAGTTTGGGAACAAAAATTCGTTTGTTAAAATTTTTGTGCTCGAGCACAATTTTGCAAAAAATTGTTCCCAGAATCAGTTTTGGAACAGAATCCAGAAGTAAAAAAAAGTAGCTTCTTGAGTCTAGAACAGTTTTTCCATTTCTGATTTTTCTTCTTCCTTTTTTATTTGTTCTTCATCTTCTTCCCGGTCCGCCACCGGCTTGCTACCGGCGATCGACCGCCGGCCATCAGCTAGGGCCGGCGAGGGCGGCCCTCGCCGCCCGGGTAATCTGCTGCGAGGCCGGCCTCGCCTAGATCTCGGCGAGGTCGACCTCGGCCGTCGCCACCCTGCCGACGGCGAGGTCGGCCTCGCCAGATCTGGGCGAGGTCGAGCCTTACCCGGCCAAGGAGAGGCCGACCTCGCCGTCGCCACCACTGGGCGACGGCGAGGTCGGCCTCGCTAGATCTAGGCGAGGTCGAGCCTCGCCCAGCCAAGGCGAAGCCGACCTTGCCATCGCGACCGGCGAGGCCGGCGGCAAGGGCTGCGACGCCCTCGTCGGCCTTGGCTTGTGGCCGGTTGTTAGCGCCGGCGATCGGCCATGGCCAAGGAAGGAAAGGAAAAAAAAGAAAAAAAAGGAAAAAAAGAGAAAGAAATATTAAAAAATTCAAAATATTATTAATAAAAAAAAAATTTGTAGTTACCAAACGCATTTCTATTCTTTTTCTATTCTAAGAATAGAAATTTTGAGCAGTTACCAAACGCTTTCAAATGCTTAAAAATTGTTCCCGGGCACAGAATAAAAAAAGAATCATTTCTGAGCAAAATCAATTCCCGGTACAGAATGATTGTCATGCGTAGCCTTAGCTTCCTTATAAAATGAAAAAAAAAAATTTTGAAGGGAATCGAAAAGAAAACGGAACCGTTTAGCTCCTTTGAAAGTTCTCGAACCGTATAGGAATCTTGGTGAGACGCTAAATGATTTTACAGTGACCAGACTTGGGATCTCTTTTTCCGTGAGTAGACTTTTTAAGTTTATAAGCAATTATTTCAATCTCGACCTATTTCTTCCCCCCTCGACCCTATCCTCTCACATGTTCCCTCAATCTTGTTGCCAAATTACTCCTACCTACTTGTTTGCCATGGGAAATTTTGCTAGCCTTGACAAACTGAAGAAATTGGGGGTGTTTCGAGTCTCAAATTGCTCTCTTTATGCTATTGAGGAGGACATTTATGGACTTCTGATTTTGTGTCCATTTTTCGGCTATGTCTCGCATCCAATTTTAGCTCTGTGCAGTATATATATATGACCATAACTGGCCAAGGATATGGGGATTACAAATAGATTAGAAAAAGTAAAGAATTAATCGGAACGTTTACGTTTATTAGTACTGGATTTATAAAGCATACGAAAGAAGTCTATGCGTTCAATGTCTCTGATATAATCGTAAAAATCAGAAAGTTCTACAAAGGTTTGTATAATATCATAAAATAATTTTAAAGTAAGAGTGATTATATATAAAAATCTTACTAAATAAAGAAACGATTTATAAATAGAAATCAGGCTAAATAAGAAGATGAGCATTATATATATATTGGGGAAGTTACTCTTGGAGACAAGACTAGCATTGGCTCCATTAGACTATTACGGTTGACAACTTCTATGTTTGGATCATCAAGCTTGCACTATGCGATTCTGTATATTTTATCTGGTAGGACAAAAACCAGAGATGCTTTCAGCATCCGCTTATAGCAAAATAAGTTTAAGTTAATGAGTTCGTTGAAACCGTCTCTTTCTCCTTATTTTTAGGCTTCAAATGTCCCTCCTAGTCCTTTCGCATGATCACACCTTTTTGGTACTTGATTTGGTGAATGGTCTCAATTCAATGGGACATTGACAATCTTTCAAACCGAAAACTCCAAAGACAGCAATCTGGTTAGTACCAATCGATCTAACTAAGCCGAAAAGGGATTGAACATCGAAGCGAGCAGCAATAGGCCGCTTGCTGTTACAATAGACCTTACATATGTATAGTCTCTCCTCACGTATCAGATTTTTAGATTTGATTTTCTAATGATTATATTAACGTCTTATATGGTCCGTCCATATCGATTATCAAAAATTCAAGTTAAAAAATTCATTATTGCTTAATAATCGGAGATGAATGGATAGTACATGACGTGACACGGTACCGTGAGCATACAGAAGTGTTTCTACTCAAACCCCTTTATGCATAATTCTCCGGGATGAGTTAAGACCAAGATTCTCGAAGATTAACGGGGTACACGAAAAGGGGTCATCAAAGCTTATTCAAAGATGAAAAAAGAGAGGGAAAAGCATCGTCATCATCGATTCAATCCACCGTCCTTTCCTTCTTATGAAACATCGTCGAAACCCCTCTTGCATTCTTCGTCATGCCACGCCTTATTCGAACCCTGCTCTCTTCTTGCTCTTATTCATTTCACCATATAAAAAAAAAAATTGGTCAATTTTTGAACGTAATATAAAAAGATAAACATATGGTTGCGTCACTTTGCATGGGTTGGGTGACACCCACTTGCCCATAAAATGTACTAATTTTAAATTTCAAGGGTAATTAAAATTCAAACACATTTTCGACGCAAAAAAAATAGAAAGAAAGAAAAATCTCTCTCGATCTCTTTCCCCAAATATCTTTATTTTCTCTTGAATCGAATGACATATTAGCCGAGATAGATCTACAATATATCTCGAATTTCTCGTAATTGATTCATAGTATTACACAGTACATTCGAAGCTGCAGGATAAAATCGAAAATATTAATCAACTGTTTGTTACATCAAATCTGCTGAATCTCACGCGTTAATATCGATTGGATTATCGTACCGCACATTGAGTCGCTAGATTTAATTCGATTCCAATTTTTTTCTTATTTATAGGATTTGTCCCCTCTGATAAAAAAAATCAAAATGTTGTAGGATTGAAAGCGTAAAGCAAGATTGACTCCTCCCCACTTTTTTTTTTTGTCATAAGCAAATTAATAAATTATAAAAATAAATAAATAAAAGGAAACTCAAGACTTATTGAGGCAAGAGGCTCCACGTGAAAGATCGCATGAGATTCTTTTGGGAAAATCAATTTTTTCTTCGCACGTGGGAAATATTAAATTAGATCATGGGAGGGAAAAAGGCAAAAAAATATATCAAATCAATTAGATGACGACACGTGGCACCCAGAATCCAACGAACCATTATTCTATACAAGGGCAAATGTTGGACAGAAATTAAATAAAAATAAAAATACAAGGATACATGACAAAATTTGCCCCTGAATTTTGACCAAATGTGCAATGTGGCCGTTGAACTTTAATTTGTTCAACGTGATCCGTAAACTTCAGCTTAATGTGTAATATCGTCTCTGAACTTGTAATTTGTTTAATATTGTCTCTAGAATTTTGATATACGTTCAATTTAGCTCCATAATTATATGAAAATGCACGATGTTGCCTCCGAACTTGAATTAATAGAAGCACAACATTGAGCATCTTCATACAGTTTAAGGACTAAATTGAACATGTATCGAGAGTCTATGGACCGCATCGAACAAATTAAAAGTCCGGTGATGATATTACATACTGAATCAAAATTTAAGGACCACATCAAATAAATTTAAATTTCAGAGATCACATAGCACACTGAACCGATGTTTAGGGACCGCCCGTGCCGTCATCTTCCATATAACAGCTGACCACCTCCGAGGGCTCAACCATAATTTCGCACATCGAGGCAGACCAAATAATTTTCTTTTCAAGAGATCTCATCTAGCCTTCTCTGCTTACGTGGAATTTCAGCAATTTTCGCGGTCTCGCGAATATGGAAAAGACAATCCCGAGCCCCCAAAAAAAAAGAAAAAAGATTCTTGAATTATCTTCGCCGATCGCTATCCAGCCAAAAAAAAAAAAAATCGACGGATGATCATTTAAATTTATTTAATCAAAAATTTAAAAAAATTTCTTTTTTTTTTCTCTTCTGGAAAGAAAAGCGGAAAAATGAAGTACAAAATGGGCAAAAGCCCGAGACGAAAGAGCCAGCCCCGGTATCCTGTACAGTCTATATCTTCCAAGCTCTTTTGTTCACTCATTTTCCGAGAAAAACCGATAATTTTCCGGGAAAATCGCCCCCTCCCTTTCCGATCCTTCCCAACTATTATCAGCTCCATCTCATCATGGCCTGTCTCTGACATTTACCACCCTCCTCCCTCTCTCTGTCTCCCTCTCCCTCTCTCTCTCTTTCTGGCCCCAGAAAAGGAGGAAAAAGGAACGAGCTTTTCACCTCCTCCCACCCGGAAGGAAGGAGACCCAGTTGAGGAATTCGATCGAGAATCGATCCGGCGGCTGCAGGGAGCGAGCGCAAGTTGATCCGGGGGAGACCCATCGGTTTGTTTTTTTAAGGTAGAGGGAGGAGTCGGCGGCGGCGGCGGCGGCGGCGGAGGAGGAGGAGGAGGTGAAAGATGGGGAAGAAGGTGGCGGTGGTGCTGTGCGCGGCGGCGGTGGCGGTGGCGACGACCGGGGTGGCGGTCGTGGTGAGGAGGCAGATGAAGAGATCCGGTAAGTGGGCCAAGGCCATGGCCATACTGAAGGAGTTCGAGGACATGTGCGGGACCCCAATCGGGAAGCTGCGCCAGGTGGCGGACGCCATGACCGTCGAGATGCATGCCGGCCTCGCGTCCGAGGGCGGCAGCAAGCTCAAGATGCTCATCAGCTACGTGGACAATCTCCCCACTGGGTATGCACGCCCAGTTCCCGTTTCGTTAGTTTGATTGCAATTTGTGGCGGTGTTCGTGTATTGATGTGTTTGTTTGTGTGTGGTGGTTGTGTTGATCTTGAATCAGTTGGTGGGTATAGAGGATTGGGAAGGTTCGTGTTTTCGGTGGACCATAAATTTCACCGTTTTTTTTTCAATGTGATATCGAATTGTTTGTTGGGTTGACGGGCTTTTTGTCGAATTTTGTGGATGACAAATTCGAGAGCTAAAACGGATATTCTGAGATGAATTGGAAAATCGGTGGTTAATCAACCGGATCCACTGTTGCATCGTTTAGGTTACGATTGATGAGGAGCTGTTCTGTTTAAGAAAAATTTGTCCTTGGTTTGTTTCCTTGGTGGTAGGAAGTGTTCCTCGAACTGTCTTATGAGTAACAGCAATTGTCAGCGCTGTTTGCATTTTTAATCAAAGTTGGTCGCATGTATGCAGTATAGAATCTCATATAGCTTGGAGATCAAATGATGCTGTTGTGGTTCATTTCTGTTTTGTTGGGAAAAGGTTCTTTTGTTTTTTTGGTTGGTTTTTGGGGGGTGTGGGTTAGGGGATTTGACTTTAGAGAATGAGGGAATGTCTCTTTTGACTTGTTATTAATCATGCTTATATGTTGGTGGAATGAACTTATGGTTAACTTTATGATCAAGTGGTTCTTACGATGGAAAGTGTATTGCTTGATGTTCTTTGGAAGAGGTTTATTGAGAAGGCAATTGAGCAATGTACTTGTATCAGGAAAATGATTTGCTCATAGGTTCTTCATCTGTGGTTTTGTGTACATCCTAAAAAAACTTTTGTTTGATTCTGCGGATCTCATGTATCTCTTCCTCACTGTTCTAGGGATGAGCAAGGATTGTTTTATGCATTGGACCTGGGTGGTACAAATTTCCGGGTCCTTCGTGTTCAGTTGGGAGGAAAAGAGAAGGGTGTTGTTTCACAAGAATTTGACGAAGTTTCAATACCTCCTCACTTAATGACTGGATCTTCAGAAGTGGGTGCATTTCAATACGCAACAAACTTGAGTCAATTCTACTCATTACGCTCATTCTCTAAAGTTCATTCTATCTTTCAGGATTTATTTGATTATATTGCCGCAGCACTTGCGGAGTTTGTTGCCACAGAAGATGAAGGTTCTCATCCTTACCCTGGTAGGCAAAGGGAGCTGGGCTTTACCTTCTCCTTCCCAGTTAGGCAAACATCTATATCATCAGGGACATTAATCAAATGGACAAAGGGCTTTTCCATTGAAGATGTGGTGAGTACTGCTGATCCCGATTTCTCTTAAATCTTCTGATGTTGTCTCAAGTATTTGGATATCGTGGAAAATCCTGGTTTATAATACAGGACAATAGCGCAATAGGAATCATGTAGCTGACCCACATAGTTGGAAAGGATTGGCTATGAGCGTTGCTTGTATGATGCTTAACAATGGTTGTTGACATTGTTTCTGACTCTTTGTTCCCACAGTAACTGAGTGGCCTCCAGTCATATTGCCCTCGTATTTAATATCATATTGGCCACCATGCCTCCATCTTTGAGTGCAAATTTCTTCAAGTGTTTTTATGGAAAGTTCTGAAATCGAGAATTAAGATGGTTCTAGGAGAGGTCACGGGGTTTAAATTGATTAAGGTTGTTTCATTTTTGGGCTTGCATATGTCTTCAAGGCAAAACTTGTCATTGTTCGCCGAATGATCAAATCCTAGCTTTGGAATAATTTAGTCATGATCTACTAGGAAGTGCGCGGTTATTTTTTTACTAGTCGTATGGCGTTTTTGAAAAATGATAGATGCTGGGACCTGTCTGACGTCTATTGTAGTGGTTCAGTGTTGCCTTTTTATTCCTATATTAGTGCTTCTGGTTTATATTGACTTCCATGTTCGTTTGTGTTGATGTAGGTTGGGGAGAACGTTGTGGGTGAACTGACCAAAGCATTGGAAAAAATTGGCCTCGACATGCGTGTAACAGCTTTGGTTAGTATTAAATGGAGGGTTGTACTGAAAATTGTTTTGCTGATAACGTATCCTGATATTCTCATTCAGAGATTGCTCTTTTCTAACAATTGTTGTTGGATCCTTTGACTTGCCATGGTGTAGGTTAATGACACAATCGGAACATTAGCTGGGGGTAGATACTACAACACTGATGTAATTGCTGCTGTCATTTTGGGTACTGGAACAAATGCAGCTTATGTGGAAAGGGCTCAGGCAATTCCTAAGTGGCATGGTCCTCTGCCTAAATCAGGAGAAATGGTGGGTAATCTTTCCATTATCGGACTTTAGTTTATTTCTAGAATTTAGTCTCGAAAACTTTATCTATTTTGGATATCTTACATCTTGTTGGGTCGTCAGAATCAGAAACTTTCATTACCAATGCAGAAACTTTATTCAACAATTACCTATTCTGCTGAAAATCGCAGGTCATTAACATGGAATGGGGCAACTTCAGGTCGTCGCACCTGCCCCTGACAGAGTACGATCAGGCGCTGGATACTGAAAGTCTAAACCCAGGAGAGCAGGTGACCTGCTTTCCACGTCCTATTCAATGTAATTGTTGTGGTCTTTTGCTTAGGATAATTTTTCTTGCAGATTTTTGAGAAGATAATATCAGGCATGTACTTGGGAGAAATTGTTCGTAGAGTCTTACTGAAAATGGCTGAAGAAGCTTCATTTTTCGGCGACAATGTTCCTCCTAAATTAAGAGTCCCTTTCATATTAAGGTTTGGTACTGGTCATCTGGCATTTCGCTTGACATCCTTGTGATTGCTTATTTCCTGAAGAAGCATTTCGCTTGACATCCATGTCATTCGGTTCCTGAACAAAGACTTGACAGAGCATTTTTGCCACCAACAGGTGATCTGAATTGGAAAAGAAACCAAATCTGTTTCTAGACAATTCAAATCGATTTATTGGGTTCAGGATGTGCTTGATCAGTTTTTCATTTGCTGCGACTTAAGTCAGACATAGTTATGCTCGTATAATGCATGGGATCCTAATTGCACAAATCAGTATATCATCATTAGTGACCTTGGCCTCGCACCTGGAGCATTTACCAAGTCACCCATGTGCTTTTCTTCTTATCCCTTGTTTTCATTACCTAGCAGTGCGCTTGAAGTGTTTTTCTTGAGAGCTCTTTATCGTGTAACTTCTAAAGATGAGTGAGACAACATGCAATTTTTGAGTTCTTACTATGACATCCAATATTTGCATAAATCACATTACAGTTTCAGTTCTCATTACTTCTAATTTCTTGTGTAGTCCTTTTCTACTAGTTCTGATTTCATAATGCGTGCATTGTTGTGATATATGCCGAACTTATCACGAACTCATTATCGTCGTAATTGTAATCTGCTAAGTGTAATCCTAAGAGATTGAAGGGCCTTATGTTAATTACTGCTTTGATTGTCTTGCCTTCGTGTCCCTTTTTATTTCTATCAGCGCTGCCATGAGGATGTAAACCAAAGATTATGCATCTCCGCCATTAAAAAATTTTCAGCATTTTATGTATTTTAATTTCCAAATGTTTAAAACTTTAAATTGCTGTTGTAAACTGTGAAGGACACCGGACATGTCTGCTATGCATCATGACACATCTTCCGATCTTAAAGTTGTTGGGAACAAACTGAGGGATATCTTAGAGGTATGTTCTGCTGTCTCCATGGAGTGATAAATTACTTTGTCGTCCATCTGATTTTCTGGAGGCTCAATACTATTATGTATCTCTCTGAGTCCGCAAGAAAAAAGAATCTTCTTGTGACAGTCCCACATTGTTTTTAGCATTACTCGGTGAAAGAGTTTCGTCTTTTCTTTTCAAAATCTCTTTTTAAGGTCCTTTCAAACGAATCCCACATTCCTCTTGAAAAGAGGACAATACTTTGCAATCATCCTTATAATTTGCAATCTGTATCCATTAGATATCCAATACTACCTTGAAGATGAGAAAAGTGGTCGTTGAGCTCTGTGACATCATTGCCACTCGTGGAGCTCGCCTATCTGCTGCTGGAATAGTTGGGATCCTGAAGAAACTGGGAAGAGACAGCACAAGGGAGGGAGCAGAGCAGCAGAAGTCGGTAGTAGCGCTTGACGGCGGTTTGTTCGAGCACTATACAAAATTTAGTGCCTGCATGGAGAGCACTCTAAAGGAGTTGATTGGAGAGGAAATCGCGCAAAACATTGTTATTGAGCATTCAAACGACGGGTCTGGCATAGGAGCTGCCCTATTAGCAGCTTCGCACTCCCAATATCTCGAGGCTGAGGAGCGTTGATCTCTTCTTTCTTTGTATAATTTTTTCATTTCCCTGATTCTTGAGACATCTTGTGGAGTATTTAGAGCTCTTCTTACTCCCAAGGAGTCACCCGAAATTTAGTCTTGCGGAGCAGAGAACAAGCACTTGGGTTATATAGGCAGCTTGGATTTGTCTCTCAGGGACGCGGATGTTCATGTGCTGCTGCTGGTTATCACTTTCTTGGATTGTAGCAATATGATGGTGGTAAGGTAGAGTTCATATCTACTGAACTGGTGAATAAATGGGGAAGCAAAACTGCAGTTGGGGAGTTTTTTTTTTCCTTTTTACTTTGCGAGACCCAAAGAGAAAGAGAAAAGTTCTTCTTCTTACAATGAATAAGATAGTTTGTTCTGGGGGTAATAGAACGTCGAGATTCCTGGTACTTTATGTTTTCTTTTTCGGTCGCTGGTACTTTATGTTTGTTAAGAGGTTATTTTGTTGATAGTTTCTGCTTGTCTGAAGTTCTTTTCTTGTTGAATGATTGCCTAGGTCATTCATCTTTTCTCTCAGCTTTGGTTGAAGATTTGATGTGCATTTTTGTGTGGAGAAAATTTTAGGTGAGTGTGTCGCATGTTGCTAGAATAGATCTGGATCACTGAGAATCCACATGAGATTCATTAGATCTGACACATCAACATCTTTTGCTGCAAGTCACCTCACTCAATAACACTTCGTTTGTGTGTGTGTGTGTATATGTCATTTTAGCCGTGTCTTCTTAGCTTTTGATTATGACGAGAATAGGCGTCTGATATGTGTAAATTTGAAACTTTTCTGGATAGGAACTTTAATATGAGAAAAGGTCGCATTGTTAGAGAAAGTACGTGTTGCTGAGTAGGGAGATGGAACGGTCCCCAATAATGATGATCTGTATGCTTGAATGAGGCACTTGTCTAGTGTTCTGGTAATTCCATGGATAGGCACATTGGCTCATGGAATCCTCTGGCAAGAGCCAAGATGAACTGTGGACTGTTAAAGAAATGATAGTCTTTTATCAATTGGAAAGAAGCATTTGCGCAATGAGGTGATGATACAGTGATGGAGGATTAGAGATACAGGTGCAGACTCAAACCTGCAGGGTGGTCTCGCATCACATGAGAGGTGGGAAATTGGCGAGTCGGGTTAAGATTTGGGTGTTTGATACATGGATATAGGCAAAACCGACTTGTTGACTTGTTTTCTTGCAATGCGATCCGGACGGCCCATACCAGACTCAACTAGGATTCAAACCTGAACGAACCCGCTTAACCATGGGGTGAATACTGTGATCAGTATCTTTTTCAATCCTAGGTTTTGGTCTCTCTCTCAGCTCGGGCTGATGCAGTAGTTCCTCCTCTTTCTGAGGTAAATGATGTTAGGTTGTTATGACATCCAAGTTATCCAACCGGTAGGAGGAGAAATTTGCCATCATATATCAAAGAGAGTCATTCTATCGGATGAGATCAGAATTGCTATAGAAAATGAGGTTTTGTGCCCAGCGGCATTGGCGTGGCGAGGCGGTACCCAACGTCAAGCATTTGAACACAGAAAACCAACCGACCCGAGATGCGGCACTGCAGAGGGAAGAGAGAGAGAGAGAGAGGGGCCACGCAGACCGTCGGAGGGTTGTCGTCGGAGTAGTAAGCAAGATACAGAAACCCAAAGGGTGGCAGCAACTCTGACCAGCAACAGCAATCACGAGGATTGAATGATGGCTTAGTAATTTCTTCCATGGCTTTGCTTCTTCTGGGATATTTGACGAACCCATTTCTTACTTACGATCATTTCTTTCTGTAAGAATATAAAGACTCAACATACATAATGCAATGATCGATTTTTCTTCTCTTTTTCTTTTGGGGACGTTGTTCACTTCAGATCACGATGTATCTTTCGGCTAAGAGATACTAGTTACAACCTCAATATCTCCGAGGGGTTTCGCTTTGAAGACATGGTCTGTCTCTCTCTCTGCTTTGCGATTACGACGATGGAAGAGATGAGATTCTTCAAGAACTTGAACATCATCACATAAGCTCCCATCAATCACACACATTTGCACGTGAATATAACATTGTCTTTACTGCAATCCGTCAAAGAAAAATCGCGGCCTGTTGTCGTTGAATGAAATGGTTCGTTAACTTCCAGACGGGTACGAGGTAACAGTTATGCGATCAGTTCGGATATCTCCCGCGACTCGACGATAGGGCCGCAACATGTCACAGTTATCGAATCACTCATGCAAACCACTTATCATCTACATAGCCATAAATAACATAGGAAGGGAACATACCCACAGGATGACTAAGCTTTCGAATTTTTCACATTTATCATCTCGTTGCATCATCTCTTCTCGGAGTTGTTGATTCTGACGACGCATCTCCTCTATCTCCATGACAAGTTCGCCGGTATTTCTTCCATGCGGAGGTAATTCGATCCTCAGCTTTGATACCAAATGACTAGGGAACACCGAATAGATAGAAGGGTTTTCTGATCTTGGCGAGGTTGAAACCATACTAAGTATAAGATAGGAAGAGACTATGGTCCTATTTGGTTCAGCATTCCCAGGGGGCTTCCGGTCTCGAAAGCCCCTTGGGAAAATGTTAGGGTGTTTGGCAAGCATTCTCAATGGGCTTTCGGCCAAAAGCCAGCATTGGGAATGCTCAAAGCTGAAAGCTGATCCGGACCAACTTTGGGCTTTCAGCATTTACCAAATGCTGAAACTAATGTTTTTCTTCCCAAACTATCCTCACTTATTCTTTAATATTCCAGTTTTGCCCCTTGATGTTACTGTTCATCTTCGTCGCGCAAGGGCAGCAGCCGACGACACCGAATCTGGACGGCGAAGGACTGGTGAGGTCACCCGACCTAGGCGACGGCTGCCTGAGGTCGTGCGACCGCCCAGGCGCCGTCGGCCTAGGTCATGCGACCCCAGGCGACGGCACTTGGGTCGCACGACCTCAGGCCTCGTCGCCGAGGGTTGCCCAACCTCGAGCGACAGCCGCCAATGCCAGATCTGGCTCGTCGGCATCTGTAGCCCTTCGCCGGCTCCAGCGAAGGGTAACTTTTTTTTAATAAAAAAGAAAATCCCAAAACCCTTTGCAAAAAAAACAATAGCCAAATACTATTTGGGCTAAAGTAGCTTCACAAATTTTTTTTTACCAAATATCATTTGCATTTCGCCAATGGTCTTTAAACTAAAGGTATTTGCATTCCTCCAAGGCTCATTTGCAAAGTTGAACCAAACGGGCCCATAAACTAGGTCTCCCTGAAACTCAATAAATTCATCGTGTGTTACAATTAAAGACTTGGGGGGTTTATATAGCTAAGAACCTAATACCCTTTTGAGTAACCTTCAAGCCAAGAAAAGATAATATATCTAAAGTACGAAATTCGAATAAGTAACAATATTATCGTAGTCCTAATTCGGATAAAAGCAATCCTAAATACATTCAAAATAAACTTGCTGATCAAGAAAATATGCTTTCTAGTAACAAGAGATGATCTTTGAGGTTTTTAAACAGAACTAGGTTGCTGGTATGGAGTAACATTATGCAGTGAATGTTCAGGTCAAACTAGCTGATGGTGATATGGAAGTGAACTTAAAACTAAATAGTGGGCATGCTCCTACTGCATTGAAACATAAAGTTGGTTGGCCTATGATTCGGCACATCTCTATTCTATATTTATCTGCTTGTTCTCTAACCTTTTTATAATACGCAGTAATTAAGTATTATTTGTTCTGCAAGGAGACCAGACTTGTGGCACGTGAGATCCCCGGGGAGTAAACCTATTTTTAAATTGCAGTACGCAACACATTTTAACATCACATGACTTAGCTAAACCAAATCGAAATTATTTGGGAGATCCATAAATTATATTTGACATAACAAAAGGTAAAACAAACTCAATGCCCTATGATGCAAAGGACAATCGAAAAGCAAATTTAATATCGCACGACATAATGAAATTAAAAGAAATTATAGATTACACTGTATTCGGTTTTGAATTGGGGCTTTAAGTTAGCTTAAGCTATTTAGGGTTTCTGAGACGGATCTGCACTATCAAGAACAAGAATAGGACCGGCCCATATAAAACCTTGGACAACATAAGTAGAGACATGGTTGTGTCCTACCTATTGAACAGTAATTTCCATTGGAGGTCGAGCACTTTTGTAAATGTGAGTTGTTCAAACTGGTTAGTCTGTGCGCCGCAAGGCACCAGACAGCTTCGATCGAGTGAAGTGTGATCGATGCCGCTAAAATGTGAAGTATAAGAATGCGATGAGCCCTCTTTGCATATACTTTCTCTTACTAAATAGTATAAACTTTTAGGTCAGATATGCTGACGTTATATCATATCTTAATTCCGTATCGTTTTTGCTCTATTTGACATTATTGACCATGCGGTGTTATCTCTCATTCTGCTTTCATGAGAGGCTTTTGTTTGCCATTTCAGCAGATGGGCCTTCTTGCCCACAAGGATATAAATGAGCAAAGACAATCAAAACAACTATAAGCAAAAGGGTGCATGACCAGACAAATGCCAACCTGTTTAGGGGTGTCCTGCTCTAGTGGAGCTAAGATACAAACCAATGCCACATCTTAGAGCCATCGTATGGAATAGGGACTACGGAAAGCAACACAAAATAAGACATCGAATGGAAAGTGCAATTTAAGAGAACAGGAAGCTTCCCTTTCCTGTTCTCAATTGATTACAAACCTCATGTAAGTACACTGTCGAGGTGATCGGCCTGGCGGTAAAGGAATCGCCTCGGGATAACAAGTTCGATTTACATCATGGACAAATCTTTAAACGGCTCGTACCGTATTATCTGGCTGCCAACATATTAGTGTGGCTGTGATGGATCTTCGAGCTGCATGTCGTGTAAAACACCTATAGCTGATCTATCATTCCGTAATGGCCATGAAGCCCTCACAGTAAAGCACAGAGGGATGAGTTTCTAGCGTTAAGTCACTCCTCCTCACCCTCTTGCAGCTAAAGAACACCACATTTAAGCACTTGAGCGCTACTGCACGATGTATATCCACGACAACATCTCTTCCGGTAAATGTAATTCGACCTTCAATGACAGTACATCTCTATTTGCATATGGATCAATAACCTTGTGGCACAAGGCTTGTGCATAGGGCTTACAAGACTCACCAGAAAACTATGTGCAGCCACATATATCTAAGAGGACCCCATCCGAAAAACATCTAAAGCCAAAATCTGTGTGCAAGAATTCCATCAAATAAAACTCCATCAGATATCTCTATAAAATAAGTAAATAATGATGATAATAATAATATAATAATGATAATCATCAGGTAGAAGAATGGTAGGTAGGCTTGCCCCCTTATTTTCCCAGACGGATGCTCTTACAATATGAGGACAAAATGTGAAATTAAATACAAATGGATTTAGCCAAATAAAAAAAAAATTGGCAAAAAAAAGAAAAATAAAAAAAATACAAGTGGTCCACATGGTATGATGCGATGGTTACCAAATATGCTAACGTGGGTCAATCAAGCTGAAGAGCTGGCATTGCCATGTGATGTAAGCAACATCTTCATCTCCTCCATCTTCCTGCTGCCTATTAGCATTTGAGGAAAAATCATCCAAGAAAATACTACACCTATTATACTTTAGTCAATTCAATTTTAAATTTTTCAATTTTATCAATTGAGTCCTAAATCTTTTTCACGTTTTGCCAATTTAGTCAATCCTGAAAATTTTAGCCGGAAATCGCTGACGTGAATGCCAATCGTCCTACGTGGCACGATTGGCGCTAACGTGTATGATTTTTATAATTTTTTCAAAATTTCAAAATTTTTTATCATTTTTTCTTCTTTTTTAATTTTCTTTTGCTTTTCTTTGAAGCCCGGCGAGGGTCGCTGGCCAACCCTTGTCCTTCACAAGTGAGGCCCTCACCAGGACTGAGCAAGGACTCCGCAGCCCTCGCCAAGTGGCCAGGGAGGGTCGCCAGCCCTTGCCGAATTTGGTAAAAAAAAAAGGGAAAAGAAAGAAAGAAAAAGAAAAAAAAATCAAATTTTAAAATAATTATATAAAATTGTCCATGTCAACGCTGGCCATTCTACGTGGTTGGCCGTCTTACATGGCACTACCAACGTCCACAATAGCAATTTCTAGTTAAAAATGATTAGATAGACTCAATTAGTAAAATGTGAAAAAATTTAATACTCAATCGACAAAATTAAAGAATTTAAAATTGAATTGGCTAAAGTGCAATAGGTTTAGGACTTTGTAAATAATTTTCCCAGCATTTGATGAGGATATGGCAGTTTCATTTCGTATGCCCCGATTCAAATGAATTGGCTCGAGCACTCCAATTTAATTGAGCAAGGAATATATAATTTCTATCCATTTTGACACGTGGCGACGTTTCGTTACAATTAAAATAGGAATAAATCCTAAAATAAAATTTTAAAAAAATCGCTATACAACGTTGCACCTCAGAAAGATATACATCGTCCGTGATGATTCAATGGACATTTGACAGCCTCAAATTTCAAGCGCAAACCCCGTTCTTCCTTTCATGCCAGCTTTTCGTCCGTCTTCGAACTATGTCTTGCCTATTGACCGATTCATTTTCCTAACTTTTTTTTTATCTGAGTTTTCCTAACTTTAAGCGTGCATATTTTCATTTACCGTAAATGATTTTCTATTGACCGATCATCTTCAGCAAAACGGATGCGTGAAAGTTCAGAAAACTAATTTGTGGAAAATTTCTTCACCCAAATAAACACACCCTTAGTATGATAAGAGGTGCATGATTCGGAAACTCGTCGGACGACGCAACTATAGATTGTCTAAACTAATGTTCAGGAACACCTAGGTCGGATTGAAGATAGTGACAAATCCCGCATGACCTATGTCCGAAGAGCCAAAACGCAGCCTTATTCCGGTCCCCTCCCACTACTGTAACTTTAGCAGATGAAAGGGAAAGGAAGTGACCATCCAGGGCATTGAACGAGGGTCGAGTTGCGTGCGTCCTCCCTCTCGAGCGTTCCAATGGAAAATGGCGTTACGAAAGCAGCACAACCGGATGGAAGTCAATGCAAACAGGATTGGACATGATTAGGGACCATCGTCATCTTCAGCAAAATCTTCTTGGTTAGGTGGGAATCACTGGTTGGTGGTGATGCGTCTGCATCTCATGAGGCTCTTTCGTCTTAGTACCTAGCGATAATAGCCCGTTTCCTTATTGTAGACGAAATGAGTAACCATTAAGGGTGCGTCCGTTTGCGCTCGTATCCTATTGAGTCCGGATTTCGTGCTCGGCCCATCTTAGGACGAAGTTTCGGGAAGTCAATTTGCAGCTTTGGTGCACATTGAGTCTGACGGGCGACGATGCCAGCCGGACCTGACGAACTCATAGGCTGAAATATAACCAAGAGAGTAGAAAATACCCGATGTAGCTTCCATAAAAGAAGCATGCTCTAGACATCATCCTTCTTTTTTTTTTTTTTGTAAAATATAATGTTATGCGATGTTTTAACATATAACATATCTAATTCCCCTATAATTAAGTTGCTCCTCCTCACCCTTTTTTGCAATAGAAAGGGTTATGCGGGAGTTGTACTTGTACCGGTGCTCGTATAATGTATATGGACACGACACTATCATCGAATTTATTCTTTTACCCGTCGTCTTATGAGCTCCATATTTGATCGAGTGAGGTGTTGATTGCGTGTTCAAATCGCGATCTGTCTCACTTAAAGTAATATTGAGGGTTACGCTTGTCGATTTATGGGATAAAATCTTGCTCGATGTTCTTGAGCGATGAGATTTATGTATATTCACGAGATTAATCAGACAAACAACTCCGTGTTCTACTATTATCATAAAGGCATATGGCATGTTTGTTTAACTTCAACAAAAGTAAATAGTCACCAAAATTATGAAATTTTTTTACAGAAATTATATGTGACTTCTTGTATAGATATCTTACATATTATGGTAAGTTTGAAGTACTTCAGATTAAAAAAAAAAATCAAGCACGTGTATCGCAAAAACTTAAATGGGATACGTTTATTTCACAGAAAATGTGTGATTTGGAAACATCTTTGTAAAAAGTGATTGCATATAGTGCTTACAAAAATAAATGAACAAAAAATATCTTCGTCGTCCACGAAAATGTTTAAATAGATATTGCCGTCGACAATGAAAATATTTTTCGTTGACTAATTATTTCAAGTGATACAAATACTTATATTTTGATAAATGTTCTCCAAATAATTTATTTTTGGGAAAATTTCAAAAAATGGCCTGAATTGCCATCATTTTCTTAAATGAGGGCCTGAAGTGGACTTATTTCAAATAACGGCCTAAAGTGCCATCATTTTTCTCAAATAAGGGTCTGAAATAGATTTTATTTCAAATAAAGGCATAAAGAAGTTATGTCAGTTTCAAATAAGAGTCTGATTTTCTGATTGATCAAGGGCATTTTCGTCCTTTACCTTTTTTTTGAAATTCTTTTCCTTTTCTTTCTTTTTTCCTTTTTTTAAGGTTTTTTTCTTTTTTTTTCTCCGACGGTCTATCTCGAGGGATGGCCGGCCACTAGCGATGTTCGGAGAGGGTCGGGCGAGGGTTGCCTTCGCTGGTCCCAAGCCTTGTCTGGGCGAGGTGAGGCCCTTATTTGAAACTGTCATGGCCACTTCAGACTCTTATTTGAGACCGACATGGTCACTTCAAGTCCTCACTTGATACAAGATCCACTTTAGGTTCTTATTTTGGAATTTTCTCTTTATTTTTCCCGTAACAAACGGAGCCTAAATAAAAAAAAAATAATAGCCAATTCGGGCATGCCAACAATCAATTTTGACAGGCGTTTTAAAATATTTGCTATTTTATTTCCATGGCTTGCTTAATTTTTGCAGGAGAGGAGAGAAAGGAGGAGGAGGAGGAGGAGGAGGAGTACAAGAAGAAAGCTCTTGCGTACGACGACGGACGATCAATCAAAGAAACGGGAAGGGAAGATTCGGATCATAAAGCGGCATCTTCCAGCTCGCACGTGCGCTCCCGCGGGCATGCCGCCCAATCACCGACCGACACGTCATCCTGGTCCCCCCCCACAAAATGCCCTGCTCCTATATATATCCCCCTCATCTAACGGTCTCCCTCTGTCTCTCTGTCTCTCTCTCTTTCCATCTCATCGCGGTGCGCGGTCAACGCGAGCGATTGAGAGAGCCTCCACCTCCGCCTCCGCCTCCGCCATCTTCAAACTTATAAAATTACGCGGTCTCTCACTCTTACCCCCTTTCTCTCTCCTCCCCCCCTCTCTCTCCCTCTCTCTCTCTCTCTACCTGCGTCCTTGCTGCTCCTCCTCCTTCGCCGTGCTCCCATGGCGATCTGAGACCCCGATCGGGCTGCTGCCGAGGAGAGCGGGGGAGTCGGAGCCGTTCGTTCGTTCCTAGGGCTTTCCTTCTGGTTCTCTCTCTCTCTCTCTCTCTCTCTCTCTCTCTCTCTCTCTCTCTCTCTCTCTCTCTCCTGCAGTCGCCGAATCGAAAGCGCGAGCGTGGGGGAGGAGGAGGGAGGGCGAGCGACGGGAGGCGTAATGGCGGCATTCGACTCGCTGGATTCGCTCCTGTTCTCGCTCAGCCGGGCGTTCTGCAGTCCTCTCGCCGTCTTCGTCCAGATCCAGGTGCGCTTGTCGTTCTCCCCCGTCGCTTCGGGGCTCCGATCTGACTCGCCTAGCTGACCGTCCGTCTCTTTCGACGGAAGAGAGAGCGCGATGTGGGAATTTTAGGGGTGGCCGAATGGACGGGATTGAGGGTTTCTGCTTTCGTTTTCTGAGCTCTAGGAGCGTGGAGTTCAGTCGTGGAGCTCTCGCTTTTGTTAGGAAATTGTGGCGATTTGAGCTCGAGCTCAATCCGGCGTGTTTGATGCGAATTTAGTTTAAGAAATTCGGGCGTGTGTTTGTTCGGTACTGCTTTCGAAACTAAATTTTTTAAATATGTGCGCGACGGTTGGGCTCGTAACTAATTGAGAACTCGATCCGAAGCCCTTCGTAAGCACAGATTCGAGGACATGACCGTTCATGATGGATTGCATGCCATTCTTTTTCAGAGAAGAGTCGTTCTGTAGATATCATCGTCGTGCTTAATATGCTTGAACCTTTACCTGGCCATGTCCCACCTGTCCTTGATCCTGCTCATCAACAAAAGAAAAAGCGTGTTTGCTTTTTTAGACTGGGCTATTTATCTGTTGCCTTTGATGACATCAAGCCGTTCTTTTTTTTTTTTTTATTGCAGGGATGTTTTATATGCCTAGTTCTAGCTCTCGGGTGGGCTTGTGCTGCATATGTCAGGTACCAAGATTTCTCATTGGAGGCTAGTGACTGGCTTCATCTTGGTGTTGCATTTTTACTGTTCACATATTCTTGACCTTTCCGACCGTCCTCTTCTTATTCAGGAATAGAGAGATCAAGCGGATGAAAGACAGTAGCAGACGTGGCAATAGTTTTGCATTTCTTTCTCTTGATATTAATGACCTGGAGCACTCCAAGCAGGTCAATCTGCCCAGAGTGTCTGTTGTGATGCCGTTGAAGGGTTTCGGTGAGCACAATCTGCACAATTGGAGAAGTCAGGTTAGGTTCTTCCAGATCTTTTAGGCGAGAGTAGTGAGAATATAGCATTTTATTCTGTAAAAGGATTTCTGAGTTGTTTATTACTGTTGGGTCTATATGCAATTGAAGTCACTGCATTAGATTGGTATTCCACCTATCTTCTTGGAACTGTTTGCTTTCATCTCTAGGCTAGCCTAAGATCGAATCTTTGTATTGGGCAGATCACATCTCTCTATGGAGGTCCTCTAGAATTTCTTTTTGTGGTGGAAAGCACAGAAGATCCTGCTTATCATGCTGCATCTTTGTTGATATCAGAATATAAGGTACATATGCAACGACATGTTTCTCCTGTTTCGAGCCAGCAAATAGCTTTGTAGTTCTTATGCACCTAAAAATGGGCTATCATGAGCAGTTATTGCTCTAATTGTTCTCAGACGCACTTTCTTTTCCCTTTCTTTTTTGACTACTGTGGGAAATACTGATGCAGAAAGAGCGTCACACCATTCTGAAAAACATTCCATCTTCAGCTGCATATTTTTTTGTCTTTGTTTGTTTTGCATAATGGCCCACATTTAATTTATATTCGTGCAATCTATGCACAGGATGATGTTGAGGCTAAGATTATCGTGGCCGGTCTGTCAACAACTTGTAGTCAGAAGATCCACAACCAGTTGGTAGGTGACTGCTGTTTGTCTATTTATGCCTATTTATGCCTTATATTCCTCGTCATGTATTTGGTCTTCGTGGTGGAGAGGAACTTTTGTTTCTTTTTGAAATTTTTTTTCACTTAAGTAAATATATTTCTCGACCCCACCTAGTGGGATAAAGCTTGTTGTTGCTTGTTGCTGCTGCTGCGTGTAAGTATATTTCTCAGCAAATTAGATAGTGTGTACTAAAAAATAGATTATTTTGCTATCTAAAGCTGCTGCTGCATATCTATGCATAGTTTACAGTGAGATTTTACGTGAACATGTTTAGAAATCATAGGAGAGCTGTAACTCCTTGACACATGTAGAAATCATAGGAGAGCTGTAACTCCTCGACACATCTGGATTCTATGCTTTGCTGTTATCCCTGATAATTCATTAATAAGAGTTACTTTCTTGCATAGAAGATTAAATCATCATCTGGTCGCCCTTCAAGCATGATATTCACATAGTAAACCTTAAAAAATAAAAGGGGAGGAAGATGAACGATGCTGATATCCTGCAAAGGATGTTTCTTTTTTTTTTTTTAAGGTTCTTTGTCGAGTTGACTTATAGCTACAGATCAAACAATAGGGAGGGAGGGAAGGGGTTGGCTTGTCTAAGTATATACTAAGCAAGTAAACAGAGAAACAAAGTGAGGAGTCATCGTGTCCTCCTGCTAATATTCTCCTTTACATCAGATTTATTGGCTCAGCTATTTTGCACTATTGTGTCTCCATAATGCAGGTAGGAGTTGAAAAAATGCACAAAGACACCAAATATGTTTTGTTTCTGGATGATGATGTTAGGCTGCATCCTGGATCCATCGGAGCACTCACTGCTGAGATGGAAAAGAGACCTGAGGTATGACTGTACTTGTTTTACTTGCTTCTTTTTATTTGATTGTGACAAATACCGGACATGGTTTTTGTTAGTTTATTTTTATCTGCAGCATGTTTTTTCCTTGGTCCTTATAATCATGTTTGAGTTGAGATAAATAATCTCGCTTTATTTTTAACTCCGGAGGTTATGTGCAGATATTTATTCAAACTGGATATCCACTTGATTTGCCATCTGGAAGTCTGGGGAGTTACTGCATTTATGAGTATCATATGGTACGCCACTCAATTCCTTCCTAGACTGGGTAATGTAGAAGAGCGGAATAAAGACATCACTGACAAACTACTTTCTCACGGATCTAATTATTCTATGTCACCACATTCTGTGTAGTTTGAACTTTTGGAAAGGCCGTAATCTAACATGGTATCGGAGCTTTGATTGTTCAGATCTTGGCACTTTCTCTTGTATTGTTTTGTTTCCTACTTCAGTTTGCCCTCAGGTTGTTTGATTGTGGTTATGTCCGCATACTACCATTCACTTGTAAAGTCCGGCTTGCAGACAAGGGAGGATGTTTGTATAAATGCCTGTTTGTAGGCACATCTTTATGTAAAACTTTTGGGAAAAAGGTTGTTTAGAGCTATTTTATTTCGGCTTCCAATGGTAGTCAGTTTAACTTAAATGTGGCTTCAATCATTGGATCTGATAAAATCATTTTGCTACATCTGGTCTGCTAAATGTTCTATGTTGGTATTCTTGATTAACTGACTGATTGTAGCCTTGGGCAACAGATATTGTGCACTTAGCAAGAAAAATCTCAAAAATCAATATTATCCAAGTATGATATATTTGAAATCTTTGTAGCTTCCTTTTTATTGAGGGAGTTCTTTTTGTCTTTCGTTTTTTCCTTTTCACACACCCGCCTCCCCCCACCCACACACGCACCCTCTTCTTTCTTTCTCATGTTGCTTAGATAATAAGCAAAGGTGTAGCCAACTCATGCACAAAAGGGCCACAAGGTGGTGTCAGCCTGACTGAATGCAGATTGAAAAGCCTAAAGCAGTGATTTTGCTATATTATAGATTTGGAGGAGTGATTTTGCTCATTCCACATTGCTGAGAGCAGTGAAGTGAGTGATTGGTTTCTTTTACCAACAGCAATATGTCCCATGTCTTGTCAATACCTCTTTTTGATGCATAGATTTCTATGGAGAAATTTAGAAGGCGCTAATCATTGGGGACTTTAAACAAATGTATTGTTTATCGGTTGTTAAGCAAGTATTCTCTTTTACCTCTCAATTGTGAAGCCTCCTGTTTTTGTGATGCTTTTGATTATAGATTTCTTAGCTTGAGTTTTTACGTTATTGTCCATCTTCTCAATATTGTGGAACTTTTTTGATATGCAGCCTTGCTCGATGGGCTTTGCTACTGGTGGAAAAACCTTCTTTTTGTGGGGAGGGTGTATGATGGTAAGGATCCATTCCCATTTTCTACAAGAGTTTTGTCTTTTGCAACTCCTCCTTTCTTATTCATTTACATTTGTCTTTCAGATGCATGCTGATGACTTCAGATATGACCGACATGGAGTCGTTTCAGGGCTTCGAGATGGTGGATACTCTGACGATATGACACTCGCAGCTATTGCTGGTAATACTTTCCTTAAAAATCTGATTAACTAGGCTAAATTTAAAGTACAAATTAAACAATAAAACTCATTCCAATTTGTGGATGTCATTTTGTATTGTTGTCTTCATATCAAATTGCTCCCGACTTGTACTTTGCATAAATTTGCAAGTGGTGGAGTAGGCATAGATTTAATCTTTTTTTTCTTACCCATTGAAATGCTGTTGCTTGGTAAGATATTTCATGATCGATAGCATCCTCCAATGTCAGCTTGTGGCATGTAGCAGTTGATGTGTTATTTATTCGTATGTTTTCGATGCTCTTTGGTTGTCTTCTGCTTCATTTGCCTGTAAAATCTTTTATCATGAGTCATATTTCCATTTCCTTTTCTTCCTTCAGCCCTCTTTGCTAATCTGATCATATTGTTAGCTTTTGATTGCATTTCTTGTTTGATCCTTTCCAGGGGCTCATAAGAGGCTTATTTCATCTCCTCCTGTTGCTGTTTTTCCTCATCCATTGGCCAGTGATCTTAGTTTTTCTAGGTTTGAATGGCTCTCTCCTCAGCCACCCTTTTTTTCCTTGGCCTGCCCATTTAAATATGTCTGCATCGTTCTCACATCTTGACTCTGATATTATTTAGGTACTGGAATTACTTAAGGAAGCAGACTTTTGTTCTGGAATCATACACGACACAAGTCAATTGGATAATGAATCGCGCATTATTTACTTCTCACTGCTATCTATCTTGGGGATTTGTCGCACCATATGTTATGGCCTCAGTTCATGTAACAGCAGCACTACGAGCTAACATCAAAGGTTACTCATTTGAGGAAACTAACTTAACTCATGTTGGTGAGCACATTTTTCCCTTATTTAGGTAGATTGTTGGTGTTAGTTCAGGTACAATCAATACAAATGACTTGATGGATGATATTAGTTTTGGTAACTGACTGAAAAATTGCAAATGGGTTGAAGTTCTGAAACTTGAGTAATAATAAACGAAATGTAAATCTGTGTCTGGTCAGCCAATTAGACTGTTAGATTGAACAAGCAATCTTGGTTATCAGACAGGATTTAGAAATATCCTGTCATGTATAGTGTTCGACATGTGGGGAATTTGCCCAGATACTACCTATTTGTATCCTGTATATGTGTTGTTTAATGTCTCTTAACATAACTAAGTTAAAAAGAAAGGCGTCCATGGGCGCTTTTTGTTGGTGATCAGGTCACAAGGTTGTTTGACATATTTACGTTAGATCTTTTGTGGGCTGGAAAAGGGATGGAAAAGAGAGCCTCCCCTTTGCTTTTTTTCTCTACAAAAATGAGGTGATTTTTCACTGGTTGGAAAAATGACATGTTGGTTGACCTGATCTTTTTTCGTACTGGATAAGGCCAGAATGGATATGCTGACTGGAGATCTACATTCAGATCTCTCTCTCTCAGGAGGGAGGGGGGAGATTCCGTCTCAGGGTGAAAAACTGATGACTCATGAAAAACAATTTGATTTTTTCCTGTTTGTTTTTGGCGTTTACGGTGGTTCAGTTGAAATTTCTGAATTGAGAGTTTAGGATTTTTGTCTGCAACATTCTTTGAACACTTTCTTATTGCAATTGCTTGATATGATATATTTTCTTGAGTGCTTAGAATGTCCCACCTACCAACTTGAAAATTTTCCTTTTGGGATTGGATGTACCTTGCTTCCTACTCGGGCAGTAAAAGAAGTTATTCTTATAGCTTTACAACTTGCCTTGATTCAGGTTTATTAATGGTGGCTTGCTTGGTTATGTGCACTGCTACCGAACTCCTTTCAATGTGGAACTTGACGAGAATCGAAGTTGAGCTCTGCAACATGCTATCCCCCGAGGCACCTCAACTTTCCCTTGCTTCGTATAACTGGGTCCTTGTGAGTATCACTGTCTTCCCTTACTTGGTGAGATGGCCATGTGTGATCTAATAGTTTGAGGGATTTTGGTGATTTCATGAGAGCTGGGTAAAATAAATATGGTGCAAGCATACTTGCACTCTAGAAAGACAAATGAATATTTGTTTCTTAATATTGTCGAGAAGGTCTTTACATATTTTGTACGTAGATTTGGAGGGAATGATGGCTAATATATGCTAATGCCATTCCATATGACTGAATTTAACAGGTATTTATAGCGATGCTAGTAGATAACTTCTTGTACACTATCAGTGCGGTTCGTTCTCATTTCTCTCAATCTATCAACTGGTCTGGCATCCGTTACCACTTGAAAGATGGAAAGATCAGCAAGGTATATCGACATGAAAATCTTGAGTTTCCCCATTTTGAGTGTGACGGCTTCGAAGGCACTCAAGCTTCTTCATGCAGCTCACACACATTAGTACGTCTGTGGCAATTGCAGATCGACAGGAGTAAGGATCTTGGCCCGAAATTCACAGATTTGGGAGGAAAGAACTTGTATGGCAGAAAAGGATCACCGCCTAAAAACATATTTATCAGCTCGCTCGCAAGAAGTTTGGCGCAATGGCGTCAGCCCAAGAAGTATGATATCTAGCAGAAGAAGAAAAAGGGAAAAAAAGGAATTCGCGTTTGTTCCTCCAATTTTTGGATCATATGCGGTAAGAATTAAGGGCTTCGGGTGACGCCACCGGTGGAATCTTTGATCCTCTCGAAATTGCTCAGCCTATTAAATTTATCATTGTTTGATTTTAGCAAATCTAAGAATGTCATTCAAATTTATTTTTTCTTTTCAATCGTTTCCCACCATGGCCGATTTATTCTTTAGTTTCAGCCCTTTCTGCTTTCCGGCTGATCCTGTAAGGTCGTTCATTTTGTTGTGTAATTTATGTGTTTAGTCCAGTGATAGCTCAGTGGGTCAAAGTGTTGTAGATCTCCAAGTTTTTTCATCTTCTGAATTAGAAAAGCCTGTCTGATTTTTTTTTGGGGGGGGTTAGAAGGGGGTGGGTTGTGACTGGATACATTGTATTGTTTATGAATCACATTGCTTGTTGTTGATCCTTTTTAATTTTTAGGTATCCATTTGACGGATTCACGAGAAAAAGACATTGAAAATGTCATAACTTTCGTATGACCTTCACTTCAGTAACGAAATTTTTCGAGCTCCCGTCAAACGATCACTTAAGTGCCTTTGGTTATAAATTCCAACGATTTGTCCTACGTGTCTTTTTTCATTAAATTTTTTTGTCCAATGTGGACAAATCCCTCGGTTAAAGCCTTGTTCATGCCCCTGGTTCTTCTTCATTTTTGTCTTCATCTTCGTTCATCTTAATAATCAGCTGCTTCTTTTTCTTCTCCCATCAATTTCATATCCACCATCTAGTCCTGTTGCGACCATCAACACTAAAACAAAATTGAAAAGGCAAAAGAAGTGATATTAAATTCCCTCTCTCAAAGTGTGACGCATATTTTGTGAATCTGCAACTGACAATGATGGAGCTCTGGGGAGCCCGGTGGATTATCTCTATGGTCACTGAGGTTTCGGGATCGGAGATGGTCCACAACGAAATTCATCTTTCAAGAAACCCGGTTAAAACATTGAAATTCGTTTTCCTAGAAAGAACAAACAAAAAATTAAAGAAAAACAGAAGAATTCAAGAGCAAAACGATTGTATCCACTCTTCATTTGTCAATTGCCCAAAAAATTCAGAAGGTAAATAGCCCCAATTTGAGGAATTAGAGTTAGAATTCATATTTGATTTTGCCTCCATTCGTTAATTTGAGGCAAATAGATGGCCAAACGACATTGTTTAGGTTTAGTAATGGTGACTTCATTCTGCTGGCGAGTTATATGGAATTGTTTATATTAAAATGTAACCACGTCGGATTTTTCAGCCACACAAATCGACGAAATGATTGTTTTTAAAGTGACATTCAAGTAATCACTCGAAATATTTTAGCACTGAAACGAGCACAACACTAAAATCACGACATTTCTAGTGTTTCTATCTCGATTCATCTGATGTTGACTGCAAATTAATGCCCCAGGTCAATTGACCCCATTCAACCTTTTTATTTGCCCACTGTACGTAAAAATTTTACGTGTATGTGTTGGACCTCATTATTTTGTGGGGTTAATATCCCAATGTTGAGGTTGATGTCTTGTATTCTGTTATCCAAGAGATTATGAGGCAGTTCCGAAAGGCCCTCTGATGACTGGACAGCACGGGGGTCCGGGGGCTGCCCCGGCAGGGGTCGCGGGGGCAGCGTCGCCGGGCCGCCAAAGGCGTTTTATGTTTAGTCATAGAATGATTATATGGGAAAGCTAAATATTTTAGGCTATGTGGGCAATTTTGTAATTTGTGCCATGTAGGGTTTTGCTATATATATTTATGGCGAAACAGATCTCTAGAATAGAGGCAATGGTGTGAGAAAGAGTGGCTGTACACTTTTCTGTGTTATTAGTGAAACGGATCTTCTCCCCGTGGACGTAGGTAGGCGGAACATCAACCACGTAAATTCTTGTGTTGTGCGAATTTCCATTACTTTCTTGCATCGTTGATAGGGACGAATTTAGATATTCGACACCAAAAAAATTTCAAACTAGTATATTTGTGACGAATTTATCCCAAACTAATTTTTTAACAATAAAAAACCCCAAACTGGTACACCTATGATAGATTTACCCTAAACTAATTTTTCGATTACCAAAAACCTCAAACCAGTATATTTGTGATAAATTTACCCTCCATTAAATTGAATTTATATCACGAAAAATCACAAAATGGTACAATTATGACAGACGAAGAGTAAAACCTCAAATTGATACACTCCAACTCAGAAATTTGACGGTAAAATTTAATAAAATTTTCGCAGATGTGTCAATTTAGAATTTTTATGATCAAAAAATTAATTTTGGATAAATTTATCCGTATCGGTTTGGTGTTTTTCGGAAGTATTAACCCATTTTTTTTTAAATTAAGAGTGGTATCTTCCGTGGGAAAGTGGTCGATGTCGTGCCGACTAGTCCGTACCCGCCCACTGATCAGCAAACGGAGCTGCGGTTTGACCTGACGACCCGACCCGTGTGTCGATACGAAGAGGACAGTGTCAGTGAAAGAGTGGAATCACATGCCAGATTCTCTCTCTCTCTCTCTCTCTCTCTAACTCAGCGTCTCTCGCCGTCGGCATTGCACCCAAATCTCCGCCGCCGCCGCCGCCGCCGCCGCCGTCGCCGGTCGCGAAACCGGAGCAGCTGCTCACGGCGACATCCGCCGCCTCCTCCTCCACTCTGTAACTCCTCGAGAACCCGTGAGAACCGCCGCTCTCTTTTCCCTCGCTTTCTTGCCTCTTTTTTTCGAATTCGGCATATTCACAAGTAGACGCTCTGCTCAAACGGTCGTTCGAGTCCATGACAATGGCGATGGTGAATGTCGATTCGTATTTCGATGATAGGTCAAGTTCGAAGCGATGGTGATCATTGCAGCGGTAGTTTTGCTGGGGATTTTGGGCGCTCTTCTGTTGCTCCCACGGAAGCGCAAGTCCGGTAGGCTTTTTTTCTGCATACAACATTGACAAGTGAAGATCCAAGTCATAGGAAACATGTACGCTGATTACCCTTTCTTTGCCTCTCCTTGTGCAGGCCATGTGGAGAAGGTTCAGTCCAATTCCAGCACTCAGGTAACTGTCAGATTTCTGAGGCTGATGGGTTCATGTAATGCAATTAGCAATTCTAATGCAGTCAGTATTATATCGTGGTATCTCTGGTAAAAGATTGCAATGCATTGCAATGCTCAATCTTGTACAGGGGGAGGTTGGTTTTTGGTTGACTGATTCTTCTTTTATGTGTACACCCACATGCAAAAACCACCCATAAATGGCATCCATACATCTCTGGGTGTGCACGCGCAAGTGCACGTGCGTGCGTGTCCTGTCCTGTTTCGTGAAGTCTGAAATTTGATTGGAGAAGAAAAAAGGTGAATGTCGTTTCCTAGATATGTTCGGGAGATCCTTTCTTCTTTTTCACATTTTGGCAAGTGAAACTTCCATTTTAATGACGTGATGGAGGGCGATAGTTCTACAAGATTCTGTGGTTGAGTTTGGTTAGGGAGTAAGTAGTGTTAGTTTTATGGTTTGGCTGTGCGGTGAAATTTAAATCAATGATAAAGGGGCAAGCAGTTGTGCTTGGAGTTGGAGCTCCATACTTGAAATAAGATCACTTCTGCTTGTGGAGTCAATTGCAAGCTATATCCTCATGCCTCCTCTAGCCCTTTTGACATTATGTGCATCTAGTGAAGCATTGATCCGTATGTATAGATGCACAGATACGTGGAGTCATTACTTATGTATATGTAGGTATATATTCGAGCATCAGTACACTGATACAGTGGGTATGCGCCTTGTATTACGGTTAAGCATGGTGTCGAGCACGAGAAGATAACTCTAATTACTGATAAACCAAACAGGACACGTTGATAAGGTGTACGAAGCATCTGTTCGTATGAAAATTGTCATACTTTGTCTATTGCTCCAAAGAATTCAGTTTGAGGCTGAGGTAGTATGTGGTCCGGATTTCTCCAACACATTTGGCACGAAAGGCGAAAGACCGGGAAAGTTCATTGATATTTCTCCTTATTAAGTTGAAATGGATTGGTCCTGGTAGGAGTTGTGTCTACGGAACTATGGTGTGTTTCCTGTTCATTCCGGTTGCACAGTGAGTAATTTTAGCTTCAAGCTGTCTCCAAGTAAAATTGTGTAGCAGTTGTCTTGCATTATACACCTGTTACTCGGTATAAACCTTTGATTTAGTGCGGTCTAGATGTTAATCTGTAGATTTTTTACTTCTTCTTCTTAGTGTACTGGTTTTATTCCTCTACTTCTTGTTGTTCTGTTTATACTTAAGTATATTTTGGTGTTGCCTTGTTAATAATGGATATTTTTTCTTTTGACGCTAGGGGTCCAAAACTTACACCAAGGCTGATGTTGCTTTGCACAACAAACGAACTGATTGTTGGATAATCATTAAAGACAAGGTCTGAGTTCGTTTTTCTTCTTTCTGTTGACTTTTTGCTTAACTGAATCTGGCAACAGCCACTATGTTCATGAAATTCGTACCAATTTACATTGCTTTTGTTGGGCTCTGGACATCATTACAAGGTCTTTTCTTTGTCCCGCCTTTCTAATGTCTTCTCTTTGTAGGTGTATGATGTTACCTCTTACGTGGAGGAACACCCAGGTGGTGATGCCATCTTGACTAATGCAGGGGGTAATTCAACGGAAGGATTTTTTGGGTACGCATCTATGCTCTGGAATGGCATGCATTGTTCTTACTGCTAATTGGTGGGGGAAAGATGTCAGACCTTCTCCTTAATCCTAATCAAATCTCCTATTACTAGTAGTATGTCGATCTAATTGGATGACTTTCTGACAACCGATTATTTCAATCATTGGTTGATATCAACCTAACAAAGCAGTGCTAAGGGTTGTAGTATCCACGATGAACTCAGTTATAACTACATAAATCAGATGCAAAACCGTAGTAGTCCTATGTAGAGATAATATGCTTTGACACATTCAATCAATTCATGATTTCTGAATATACGGATGGGATATAGTGTTATACTACTAGATTAATAATTCGCAGCTTTGTTTTTATTCTAAGGAAAGGAGTTCAAAATTGAATTCAAGTCCTGGAAAATCATAATAGCCTTTTCTCTCCAATAAAGCAAAAGGGCAAATATGGCCCAGGAATTATACCCGTGTTTACCCAATGTATGGTGGTTAGTTGATATTGCTGTTGAGATCCTGATGGTCGAGATTCATTTACTTCCTCTTCTTCTCCTCCTGTTTAGATATCCGCAACTGTTTAAATTTCTGAAACCTTATGATCTTACAGGCCACAGCATGCGACCCGAGTTTTCGACATGATTGAAGACTTTTATGTCGGGGATCTCAAACAATGACCGCTTGTGGCATGCGGTTGTGAGATCAACTGGTCAGAATGTACTTTCAGACATCACATTATCTGCTTTTAGGTGTTTGCTGTTTGTGTAATGTGCTCGAGCATCTCATTCTTGTTCTCTCAGGATACCTCCCCAAGAGACAAAGGCGCTATTGTGAAGTTTTTCAAATCTAAACGTGTTTCCTTTATTTTATCAACAAGGTGACGCTGCCTTCGTAAATTGCACTAAATCACATTAATCAATCAAATGTCTGGCATCTGCCGCCAAAAAAAATGAGGTGACTGTGATTGAATTATGCAAAAGAAGAAACCATATTGATTACATGATTCAACATATTGTACTTGACGGATAATTAAATGTTGTTTCGATCCCAATTTGCAAAATTTGGGATAGAACAAGCGACTTGGTATTTTTCTGTAACCTTCGTTAATTTGTAATCGAAGATAATATGTTTTATTTTTCTCCCATTATGAGGCGTGCGTCCAATGTATGACTATTGAAAATAGAGTATGGTTAGGTATAGGCTGCTCCATAAAATTGAGATTGATGGGACAAAATGTTTTTAGATTTTTAGACGAGTGAATCATATCCAACGTCAACACGGGCTTACATCATTTAGTATATCAAGTGCAGAAGGTGCATAGATTCTCATGAGCTTTAAGGTACAAAATCCATATAGAAGGATGTAGAAGATATGAAGCAAAAAAAATCCACTTTTTAGTTAGTTTCTGTTAAATTTTACCATCAAATAATTTCTGTTAAATTTTACAGTCAAATTGCTGAGTTAGATGATGCATGGCAGTTGACAGATGTACCAGTTTGGGGTTTTTGGTGTTCGAAAAATTAGTTTGGAGTAAATTTATACATGTGTATCAATTTGGTATTTTTCATGGTATTAACCCAAAAAATATTGAGTTAAGACTTCAGGGTATCCTGAGCGTTAGATCGTGTGAACCCAATATTGATCGTCATCGACGGCTGTGATGGACAACAACAATTCATATGGGTCGGGTTCGGACATGTGGTTAAACTCGTGTTGGTAACTGATTTGCCGGTTGGGTTTACATTCAAGACCAGCCAAACCATTTGAGAAGAAATTTAAACTCTAGCTTACGGACATAGAGTAAAAACCTGGGGATAGTGTTAGTGATTTGGATCGAAGCCATATGAGCCTGATAAACTCGATTCAAATTACTCGTAGATTGAATTGTTTGGAGTCTCGTAACTTGCACAGTAAATCGATTCTGTAGATCAAGCGATCCATTTAACAAAAAAAAATTCCAAAAAAAAAAATGATTCGTATTCAAGACCAGAGAACAACATGCTACATTCGCACATATTTTATTTACAGTAGTTATGTGCGTCTTTAATTTGACTCTCCACATTTTCATTTAACGTGAAACACGCGAGATATATAAAGAAAAACTTTTATATATAAACATTAACTTTATAACGTCCAATTATTTTTTTTAATATTTACATACTAAAATACTTCCTTCGACACTTACCAAAAAAAAAATACTTCCTTCATTTAAGCGAGAAATTCAACTGTCGCGACGGAGTTATCATCTCGATTTCAAGTTCATGTCGATCAACCCTAAAATGATGATTAGAAACCAAGCAATGATTTGTAGATTTGATGGCAGACCAGACAAAGACCGAAGGAGACAACAGGATGGGGACATCCTAAAACGTCAGAGGAAGCTCCTCGTTGCATAGCAAAAGACTCACAACAAGAAGAAACCCTCAAGAGGGTCTCCTACGCACGAGGACGCAAAGGGAAAACGAGACTGTCCTGCCAAAAAGACGGGCCCAGTTGACAACATTAACAGAAACAACAGACACCAACTTTCACTCATGGAAGCCCCGCGACCGGACCTCTTTTATTCCCCTTAGTTCTTCTGATCTGCCACTGGACACCATTTGCCTTCAGGAGCTCTCGGTGTCGCTCGCCGAGCCCTGATCGTCGCCCTGTCGAGGCTTCTCGGCAGCTTCCACTTGCTTCAGCAGCTGAAACATCATGGATATCGACCCGTCAGTGTGTGCGAAGTTAAAAACCGGGAAAAGAGCGGTTCGGTATGCATGCGTTTCTGAATGAGAGAGAGGGAGAGAGAGAGAGACCTGGAGATAAGCTTCCATCTTTCCCTTCAGCTCGTCGTGCTCCTTCTTCAGCTGCTCATAAGTGGCGTTGCAACTGCTCAGATAAAATGGGGAAAAAGAAGAAGATATAACATCAACTAGAGCAGTACAATTTCCATCTTTTGCCAATTAAATTTCAAGAAATTTAAAAGGTAACATTAAATATTTTTCATCACCTCTCGAAACTGTTCTCTTCAATAAGACCCCTCATTCGATTCACTTCATTCACGACTTTGTTAGCACCGACACTGCGATACACAAGAACGGATATGACATTCATCCTCATCCTAAACACAACAAATTCTGTGATAGCTGTGGAATGTCCGATCGAGCAATTCCTATATTTCACAGAATCTCTTTAGAACAGTTCTAGGGAAAAGAAACTAATCAGATTACCTGGCGCTGTTACCCTTCAGCATGTGAAGAGCCCTGTCCACCTTGTCAAATTCAACAGGTGTCTTCTTCCTAAGTGAATGGATCACACGGGATACATTAGAATTTCGAGTTAATATTAAGGAGAAGTTCACGTGGGGAAAAATGAATGAGAGGTGATTAAAGAGCGAAGCACATACAGCATTTGCCCGACAGATTCCAGGGTCTTAGTAGAGTCTCGGAAATACAAGCTAAAAACTTCTTCCACAAAGTTGGGGTTGCCCTCGGCCTCAAGTTCCTCCAGCTGAATAAACTGTTCGTCCAGGAGTTCCTGATGCAAAAGTGCAGCATTCATCGAGTAGTATTAACAACTTGGAAAAGGTTTGTCCTATTGCAACCATGAGACTGAAGGAAAGGGCATCGCTGCAGTGATGCTTTTCATGAGTCCCTGCTATGGGATGGTAAATGTAGTGAAGAAAATCCAGTCATAAGTTTGCATATGGAGAGAGAGAGAGAGAGAGAGAGAGAGAGAGAGAGAGTTGGCACATCTTGAATGAGAATGAAAAGTCTTACAGGGGCACCAAGTAATCAAATTGTTGTCTGGAAAAAACAAATGAGAAGGGCTAGTAAACCATCACTTTATAGAGAATTGATGTTCAGGGAGTACCTCATCCAGCAGCAATTGCCTCATGGTGGCAAGCTGTTGGCGCAAATCCCCGTTCGCCATTTCTTGATAAAACAGATAGAGCAGAGAATAGTTCAAATGCAGAGTTTGTAGATTTGAGTTCTAGTGACAAGCCAAAGGCCGTATTTATAGTTGAAAACTTGGGCTAATGGTGTAAGCAAGTCTATGAGCACGCATTTAATGATCCTTGAAATCTCAGATTCGGAAATTTATGTGCGAGAGAAATGCTAGGATGCTTTGGCATTGAAATTTTTATTACCCAGAATGGACGTTCGCGTCACTTACTCATTGGCAGTGATAAACACGCGCGGATATAGACTGCCGCTGATTGGCTGTGTACACATCGAACTTTTGAAGCTGTTGCATTCGAGCACTGCGCCTCAAGGATTTGGATTCGCATGTGTAAATGCCAGATCCTGCACCATATCTGCAAATTTTTCTCTAGATCGGAAAGTAAATGTGAGAGGATTCTCAAACTCTATCTGTCAAGTTCAACTCATCCAGGTTTTGGAGTAATTCCGATGTCAAACGAAGTCGTTTTTAAAAATGTGGAAAAAACACAATCATTTCTAGGAAGATAATGATGGCGTATAGATTGCATTTCTAATCATAACACTGGTAGTAATGTTGTTTCTAGTTTTGTTTCCATAATCCTATAATGCATGATGGGAAATGCAACATAATTCACAAGTAAGGTTAGATATTGTCGCTACCATAACTACTTCGATATGCCGCATAGTGGTGTGACAACGAAGGGCATGCAGAAAGTTTCAACAAATTGGAGAGACAAAAATTCGTCGTGTCGTTTCTCAATGATCCCAATGTGTGAAAACAGTTTTTGCCTTTTCCTTCTATACTCGATACCTGTCAAAACAGTTGCTGTATTTTCCTTCCACACAGTAAAGTGATTTCATCCTCCAACTAAATCTAGTGTACGGAATAGTAGTTCTGCCTAACTAGCTATTATCCAAAGAAAAGATTGTAGCTGTACATCCTTAGACCTCTTCTTCTGTTCGTCACAATTGGCAGGATAAACCAGATTCGACAATCCACACATGACGCATATTCAGAGCACAGTGATAATTTTACTAACTCGAAGCTTTGATAAATCTAACACGAATTTTACAAGCCAGAACATCATATAATTTGTTCCTCAAGCACGTGAGACAAAGGAAGACACATTTCATAACTCTAGGGTTTTTCAAATGCTGATGAGCACATAATGGCTTGGGACCCTAGGTTGCTCTCATCCAAACACACAGTTCTCCAAGAACCAGGCAAAGATTGTGAATAGATAGTAATCCAAATGAAGATATGCAAAGAAAAACAATTTGGCTTTCATTTGTAGGATAATCGTTGAAGACGTTACATAGAACAGTGCTTGCTTCCTATAGAACAATGCTTGCTTCCTCATCTTTTTCCTTTTGACCAAACCAACTAAAATTGAGGATTGACCTAGTGTTACATGGCGACAACCGATTCTGGTTCCAGGAAGTGATAACTTTTTGCCAGTCAGCTCTGTACAGGTTGGGATGATAGCTATCCAAGCTAAAGTCGTTCCATTAGTCATTGCGAAATGCAAAATATCACTTAGATCATTCCTGGTCTCCTTATCTCTGGATATTAGAACTGGAAAGTAATGGGATGAAAGTAATAAGGGAGAAAGATCGTATCTTCAACCCTCATGTGGCCTTTGCTGGCGCTTTCTCTTTGCTTTCAAATCAACAACAATAATTGATATATTATCAGAACTGTTCCTCCCTTTGGCTATCTCAGTAAGATAATCAGCTACAGCTTGTGCTGGAGAGATTTCATCGACCATCATGAGGCGGCGGCGCCTCCTTAGTAGGCGCCGAGCCACCTCTCCAACCTCATCATTAGTCATGACATCCCAGAGCCCATCGCTCGCCAAAATCAAACATTCATCCTCATCCCTTCTTGTCGTAAAAGTGATTTCAGGCACTGGAATAATCCACGGCCTCAGATACCGGTCACCTGAAATATAAGATAGATGGAAATTACCAACAGTAAGATGGATCAATGCGTAAGTATTGCAAACAATTGTTAAACCTAATCTGCTCAAACTTTCAGAACCAGAATATATGCTCGTACATTATGTAATCTCAATATGGCACAACTCTTTGTCCGGAAAAGTCTACTAGGAAAAAAAAACAACTCACTGTAAGCACTTTTGTGCCCCGTCCTGAAAATTAAAGCATGTTTACTCATGAAGGACTTCCTTTTAAGAAATCAGCATTATGATTGTCACAACAATTGATCCAATAAGACATGACAGACTTGAAAATCTCTCCCTATTTGGTTTGGAGAAAGGAGTCAAGAAGAAAACCTCCACTAGTAAGATCATGTTTCTGTTCAAGTTACAACAACTTCATGTTGAGATCAGAGAAATATACTCCCCTTGGTGTTGATTGACAACCTACCAGAACCAATGCTCATCTGCAAGGTTATTCAATCTGTCTAAAACTACTATACATGGTAAAAAATCAAATATGATTGCCATGTAATTTCCTGCTACTTTTCCATTGCTAATTCCTAAGATAAACATATATGGGCTTTCTCAGAAACTAGGAGGATGACCGATTTTGATTAGCTCAGCATGATGTAATCTGAAGTTTTGGTTCACATCCAATGGAATTGGTCGAGCAAGGTTCAGGCTTCGTGAAGCAACATTGAGTTATGCAATAGAAGAAATTATAAAACAAGGAGAAAGCACAGGGATATTCTCCATAAGGAATCATTCAAATAGAGTTCGACTGCAAACACTCATCCAAGCCCATTAGACCACAATTAAGAAATTTGGTTTTCTGCTTGGACTTTTTGATGTGGTTTGGTGGCAATGCCAGCTGGTGCTGCTCTTGAAACTCATTGGACAATAAGTAAGCAAACGCCAAAGATCATCGGTTCAAATATACATGACAAGAAATTTCATCCATATCACAAGCTGATAGAAAGGTCAGGCACTTATTATATCCATAGTCAAGGCTTCGAAAGTATAGCGTTTAGTTCTCTTAGCACATTCCCGAGAATCTAGTCCTAAGTTCCCACAAGTAGGATGGTGAAATTTATCCACCGATAAAAATGCAGATTAGAGAAGTCGCTGTTGTTATACTTTCTTTTTGTCAAAGTTGTACTTCTTATACTAGATAAACCATAATATGGTAAAATTTCTTCATGATGTTCTCCGTTCGTACTTCCACACAATAGCTATGGAAAAAAAGGTCTCCATTTGCACTGTCGTCATCCTTTTTATCTGCTCCATATAATCACTTCTAAAAGAGTAAATTTGATCACGGCACCTATCACCTTGGTCTTGTCATTGTAAGCCTGGGCAGTTTTAAGTTTTCTTAAGAATCTATCCGTGACAAAAGGACCATAAAATTTCCCGACTTCAAGAGTAAGAGGTGGAATAATTTAGTTGATAAACGTTACCTGCAAAGTGACATGCTTTAAAAGGAAAAGGAAACAATAAGAAACCTATCTGTTATATCATCAAACGGGAGGACTCCCAAGCATGTAAGGAAAAATAACATGGACACAGTACTCGAGTCCTCCTCTGAGATACTTCTTTACATGAAAAGAATTCTTTCCAGTAGAACATTAAAAATTGCGCAGATCTATTCTACAGTCATAACCGAAGGAGGATGAAGAAGCACACTAGAGGGATGATAGCTTATTCAAGATGAATGGTTACGATTTTCAACAATTAAGATACCAGATGAATGGCAAGCGTAGAGATGAGAGTAACCTATAGCTCTGGACATAGCAAGTACTCCAAACACCCTAGCACCATTCCAGTTTATGACTCTCCCTCCTGTTTCTTCAATCCTCGTCAGTTCATCATGTCTATCTGGCTGTATAAAATCAGCAAAAACAACAATAAATTTTTGAATGGTCATATCGGCATAGACATAAGAAACATCAAAGAACATTGACCGGATCACTCGGATAACCCCACAAATGGCTGGCATCCTTTCTGGATCCATGGGCGCTAATGAAATTAGTACACAACAAAGTCACCATAGTTTGATGTGTAACCTATGTGCACAGTAATCCCATTAAATGCACATACAAGTTCAACACGGCATAGTTGAATTTTCGAAGGTCACGTTATAAAGTATCACATCATATGTCGTGAATTTGCAGAAAGATTTGGACAGGAATAATATCATAAAGAGGTTTTGTAAAATTTTAAGTGCTTCAAGGAATAACCTTTTGATCAACAGTCAAGGGGATTGTTTGAGTCCCACGGCAAAGAATTGCTCTTGAGTCACCACAATTGGAAGCGATTATCTGACAGCCGGACAGAATCACGACAACCGCAGTTGATCCCACCATTTCAGGTGCAGCCGCTGCGGTCATGACTTCATTGTCAGCCCTCTCGAAACCAGTAGAAAAAGCTGCTTCCCACTTTCTCTGCCACTCAAACCCATCCATTGCTTCCCTGTTCCATTCTTCGGCTATAACTTCATGCATTCGCGCAGCACAGAATTGGGCCACCTACATACTCTAAAAATTATTATAACTGTATCGCATACAGCGATCAGGATTATGTGCAGTTGTTGCAATGCTACATTTCACTATGTTATATTATAAACGTAATTTTAAAACCGGATCTCTTCCAGGAGGAGGCCACTAAATGTCCTCTGTTAAGTTTAGCTTTACGAGTTTAAGAAGTTAAGGAGGTCATTTTCATATTGATCTAGGAGAATTTCCAAGTACATCCTCTGTAAATGAAGAAACTAAATTGGCTTAATCACGTTACTTATCCATACAAAAGGGAGAAAAAATTTCAATTTTTCTCAAATGTCATTTGCCTTGAATGCCCAAACAAGATCCATGAAAATCAAAGAAAACTGATATAAATATTAGCACCATCTTTCAGCGAAAAGATTACATCACTAACCTACGACAGTCAACTAGAGCAAATACCGGACAATTATCCAATTCGAAACCCAGCATGGATTATTCTCATGACCCCAATTACCATAATAATATTATCGGCCATGTGCCTGCATAACCACAAAGAGGAAGTAGATAGTTTTCCCACGCTCTTGCAATATCTACCAGGGCACATATAATTAACAAATTACAAACATGAAATGTCAAAGTGCATGACTTTAGCAAAAGTTTCTTCAACGCGACAAACGCAGACCCAATCACATTGACTATGCTGTCATAAGCATTGAATAAGCACACTGAGTGAGACCAGAAAAAAGCAGTAGACATGTTGGGTTAACCTATTGCTCGTTTTGTTAGGATACAATTTGTCACAGACCAACCATACACAAAGTACACAGGTACCCGAAGGCATCGTGAACTGCCTCCCACCCCCTAGCATTGAGCAAGTTCTAGTCTCTACCCAGTATTAGTATTACACTAGTCGCAGCAGTAGTTGTTGTTAACTGCAGACAACTTCTTTTTTTTTGTCCCCTCCCAGCCAATATTCTAGTTCCATCTACATAGTTAGGCCACTTCTGGAATAAAATGTACCGGTACCAGCCATATTCCGATGCTGTGAGTCTGTGATAGCTGTTGGTCATACACGACAGCTGTCTCTATTGGGCATGGCACCTGCCGCTGACACGCAAACATAAACTACAATAGCATCGGAACCATTCATGTCCTGACCATATTTATTCGTTTTAGAAGCTACCACGTAACAAATTCTGACAACGCATGAATGCACGTTCCGTGCTCGAGGGACACCAAGGTCGCTGAAGCGAGGGACTTTCGCAGGGCGGGTACGGTACGGGGGCCCAAATTCTTGCCTAAAAACTCGGCGTACACGTGGGTCGTACTCGCGTCGGGGCCCCCCCGAACAAATTTCTTATGGAACGGACAAATGCTTATCACCAGGTGCCAAACTAAGTGCAAGCAAATCCCTCGTTTGGGAATCGTCTCGAGTTACAGGAACGGTGGTTTCTACCGAACTTGAACAACCTTAAGGTTTCTACGCAGAAAAGGCACAAAAAAAGCGAACTTTAACGCAGTGAATCCGCCTTTAGCCTCGTTTCCGAGGTCCCCACCTCGCGAAAAAAGATCCAACCAGGTACGACCACATGGTAAAAACCTGATCATGAGAACACACCCCCCGACAAACTATGCCCGCCATAAAAGCGCCTAGGGGACCACCTGTCTCCCCACCGCCTACACGTGGCGCAAACACCAGCACTAAAAAATTATAATTTTCTTTATTTTTTATTTTGGCAGCCTGCTTCCGCTTCAAAATTATAATTTGGGAATCACTAGATGATCCAAAAATTAGGAAAGATTAAGATAATCATGCGATGCGATTGCCTCTTCTCCTATTTTTCTCTTTAATTATTTCTTTCGTGCTTTTTATGACGCCTCCTCGTCCTCCACGTTCCCATCAGCTCGGAGACGGCCCGGGGGTACGTGGACGGCTGCGATGCCTCCCCCCACCTCACGATTTAAATATACAGAGAGACAGAAAGCCTGTCCTAAGCTTTAAGCGGGGACGCGTGTCCCAGACACAGGAAAAAGGAAGGTGGGAGGAAAAAGCCGCGACGCACGGGCCACTCAGCGAGCGACACGCGTCCCTCCTGGCTTCATCACGATTCATTATTGCTCAAGAAATGTGTGTTTTTTTAAAAAAAAAAATAAAGTTATTTAAAATGTCGGTAAAAGAAAATTTCCGTTTCCCCCAAATAAAATATTCCGAGGTGCGCCGATCTTAGGACTCGGCTAAGAAATTTAAATTAATATAGAAGGAGGATAATACTGCGTAGCATGGAAATAAATTAGGAAGATGATGATATTAATTCCGATTTTTCCGAAATACGAGGATGGCCGTGCATTGTATGATATCCGTCGGTTTAGATTAGTTTCGGGGCCAAATTGCCGGTGTTAGTTGTTGATTAATGGTAATTAAGCTGTAAGGAACACACGGAGTTGCAGTTACCTGGGCGCCGCCGTGGCCGTCGTACACGCCGAAGAAATGGACGGGCGAGATCTCGCCGGAGGCCCTCGAGCCGGGGGCCGAGCAGCCCCCCACGTGGCCGCACGCGCGGGACATGAACCCCGGCACCACCGCGACGGTGTCCTCCATCTCCTTCCGCCGCCCGATGACCGAAGTGAACCCCCACGCCACCCCCCTGTTGTTCCGCCCCACGCACTTGTGCCGCCCGCTCCCCGCCGCCGCCGCCGCCGCCGCCCCAGCGTCCTCCGTCTCCATCGCCTCCGCCAGCCCCTCCCCCGACCGAGCCGGCCCCGCCGAGAGCAGCGGCCTCCTCGGGGCCGACGACGCCGACCCCGACGCCGCCGCCGCCTCCGCGCACAGGATCCCCGGGATCTCGCCGGAGCTCCCGCCGCTGCTGCTGCTGCTGCTGCCGCTCCCGCCGCTGCTGCTGCTGCTGCTGCCGCTCCCGCTGCTGCTCCCCAGGCCGCTCGAGGAGAACAGGTCGCCGGAGCTGCCGCTGGCGCTGACGGGATCCTCGGCGATGGTCAGTGTCGACAGCACGCCGGAGCTCTCCGAGTCGAACCGCTCGAGCTGCTGCTCCTCCTCCTCGGGCTGCTGCTCCATTACCCCTCCGATACTTATTGATCTGGAACGGCGAATCCCTCTCTCTTCTCTCTCTCATTCACCAATAACACTCGCGCACGCAGAGAGACAGGCTCGAAGAGACAGAGAGAGAAGGACGGAGGGGACGGAGGGGACGGAGGGAGATGGATAGAAGAAGAAGGGAGGGGGAGCATATGGGATGGCGACACGTGTGCGGGGATATGAGTCGGACGGCTCACGCATCCGTAGTAGAGGGAAGGAATGAATTGGGAGTCGTATTCAGTCGCCTTTTGCCCCGCTCCACCGCCACGTGTCCTTCCCACTGTACACGAGGGTTGACGCGGGGGGGTTGGGAAGGGGGGGAGGGGCTCCGGTGCGTCGCGGCGTCAGCGCGAGCCCGTGCGCTCGGTTTGCCTGAGCAAGTGTGCATGACGTGTCGGCGTGAACAGTACGGTGCGTCATAAATGGCCTGCTTTTTTTGAGCTTTTCTAATTCTCTGGCGCGGTTACGGACCAAAAAAATAAAATAAAATAATTCTCTGGCGCGGCTTGCAGCCTTTTATTTTATTTTATTTTGGTTTAAAATTAAGAAAAAGCGTTGAATTCGAGTTTTGAGTCAGTAGATAAAATCCATTTGTTTTTTTTTTATTTGAGGGAACCAAAATTATCTTAGAAAAAAACCAAAGCCACGTTTAAAGGGCGCTTCTTTGTGTTAAAAAAGAAAAGGGAAAAAGAGGTGACTGTGGTCTGACGTTGGAGCGCCGTGGAAAGACCAGTGATAAAAAAATAAAAAAAATTTCAAGATGTCTATCTATATATTTAAATCAAAAGCATCGCATACGTGTTGCCCAAACAACGTAATGCGTTCTATTTTTAAAGCGATAAAAGTAAAAATTGGCCAAAGGAAGATCGATAAGGAATTATATCTGAATGGTTAATCAAATTTTATAAGGTTTCTAGTCATATGCACGTAACTACTGCAAATTTCGTTACTACAATATCTCCGTGTCTTTCCACTCTCCTTTTCACCTCCGTGTATGTAAATTTTCTATGATCTAAAACGAATATATCTAGTAGTCGTATGAAAGCAATTTTTTTAATATTTTAGTAGTTATTAGTCGGTCTATTGAGTCTTGCGGATAGTCGGACCCTCGTGCATCATGCCCCTGGATTTCATATATAGATATGGTTGTAAAAAATCGCTACTTCGCGTATGCATGAATTCTTGTATCAATGAATCGGAGCAAATCGAACCTTTCGATAAATCACCAAACTTTTCCTTTTTATCGAGCTCCACGATTTGTTTTTCATCGAATTTATATAAGAGAGGGGATGATAAAATCAATTTCACATTTTTTACTCGCAAAAACTTATAACGACCACATATCAATACAGCCTCTCTCGTGCGGTAACTTGAAATTTTGAGTTAATCAATCACAAACTCACCTTTAAATGTCAAGATCAATTTTCCTTTTTTAAAAAATGGAGTTCTGATTAATGAATGATAATCACAAGCTTATTTTCTAAACTAAAATAGCCAAAAAAATGAGCATTTGATGGGCTATAATTAGGGATGAGCGGTTCTAGGATTTGTACATATTCCACCTAGAACCTATCCGTTGGAACATGTTCCTCATTTTTTGGAACCTAGAAGCTACCTTGTATAACTCCGAACATGAAATTTACCCTGCATATATTGGAACTTGGAACCTACCGTTCTAGGGTCTACTCAGGTTCATTTGGATTGTTAATTAAATGATTACAGTGAATCATCACCTTTACTGACCTCCACTTGCTACTACAATCCACTAACCACAGCTTATATTTAGACACTTCTGGCAAAAAAAACTTATATTTAGACACGCAAAAAAAAAAGACATTGACAAAGTAAAAGTCTCGGTTATAAAATGGAAACTCAGACTAGTGATTTCATATTACACATTCCCCATCAACGCCATAAAATACCACAGGATCGAGCAAAGATATAAATAAAGAAAAACACGAAAAATTGTTACGGGATATAAGTTCCAAGTTTCAAATTCCATCTATCTATAATTTGGAATCTACCCGTCGAAATAAATTTTTTAATTTTTGAAACTTGAAACCTACTCCGTATATTTTGGAACCGAATAGATTCCCACAGGTCCGATTCTTCTAGAATCTAGAAGTATGCTCAATCCTGGGCTATAATGTCGATGCCCTTGCCTTGCCTACGCCAGCCCGCACCGGATCACGAGGAATCTAAATAAATCATCTAGAGGGAACTTTTGGGTGGGACCCCCGCCCCGCCCGACAGGTGCACCATCCCAGCCGGCTACGTGGCAAGTTAAGGTGTCCCAACTGGGGCCCACGCATTAGGTAGAATTTTGACCGCTCGTTGGAAATTTAGGCTAAAACAAGGGTGTACTTGTCATTCGAAAAAAAGTCTCCCCGCAAGGAAACTTCCCTTCCCATTAATGGCCACGTCGGACTAGCTTTTATCCCTAATTGCACGACATTAAAATGCCAATCGAGCTTAGGACACCTTACCCAGCTACGAAAAAAGTGTATTTTTTTTTTCGGAAAAATTACTTGTTGCCCGCTCAGTGGCTAGTTGTGTTTTTCTACATTTTATGTCGGATCATTCCGATTTATCCAATTTGATATCACGCGAATGCATACGTTTTATTTATGGTGGAGATTAATAATTGCTCTCGAGATACTTGTTCGAGTAATGGTGTAAAAGGGATCAACTGATTTAAATTGATTTGCAAAATGGTGTGAAAAATTATAAATAAATATCGAAATAACTTAATCAATCGGCCTTTGTACCTTATTTATCATTATTTCACTCGTCAATAGCGGACTTATTTATCATATCGAAACAAGTAACATCACACGGTCCTATTCTCCTGACGGCAACCCGAGAGGAAAAATTGAAAGTTATCCCACTATACGTGGTCGATGTTATTAGTCATTTACCCATTTGTACTTGATTTTGTGTCGATGACCTCGCTCTGTATTCTCAATCTCAGTTATCGCTATCTTCCCTTATCCCTTTTAAATCGAATCTTTATTTCGGATCATCTCTTCTTATTAGATCGTCAGAAGAATTTCAATCGATGCAAGCAAATAATTCAGGGACACGAGCATGGGCATATGATTGTCTGGAAACTCATAAAAAACCCTGCAAAACCCATGAACCAATCAAATCCAAACTTTTGACCCAAGCATATGACATTGACTAGGAATAATTTGTGCGCAATTGGTGGGATTTAAACGGATGACCTTCCGTTCCTAAGCCAAAAATCCCCGCAACCAACTATGCAAATCTCGGAAATTAATCTCAATTGAGTTTTTCCTATTTTCAATTCGTAACCCTTTGCTTGAAAAAGGTACTTGTTTAAGAACTTCGAATCAATTTTGCTTTTCCAGCAAAAGCTCGAAACTCAACCTCTTTCGTTGGCTGTTCCGTCCGAGTCCCACGTGTCGCTAGGGCTGTAGATGAACGAAAATCACCGGCAGATGTGAAATCGGGCTCACGTGGGTGAAGAGCAGGCGATCTCTTTCACCCAGAGAGAGAGAGAGAGAGAGAGAGATGCGTTCCCGTAGGGGTCCTGCAGGTGGGACCAGCCACGTGTGAGGCGAACGCCGACGAGACACCTCGCCAGATTCGGATCTGGATCGGACGGCTCACAGCTGACCAGGGCGCGGTCTATTTACAGGTCGACATAGGGGGCCCCACCTTATTGTTGGACGCGTGTAAACCTACGAGAGAATGGTTTCCCCACGGGTCGCGGGATCCGCAAGAAAAGCCCTAATCCCCAATTAAATAACTTAATTCTAACTCCCCCTTTATTTCGCCAAAAATGAATACTTTAAAAAAATATATTTTTTAAGATGATAATTTTTTTATTTCTTAGGAAAATAAATGAATGAACTTTTTTCATTGACTAATTATTTTATTTTTTGAAAAAATATTTTTCAAAATCATTTATTTTCCGCGAAACAAATAGATTAAGTTTAACTTCCGATAATAGATGTATGGTTCAATTAGATATTGGGAAAAAATGGTCTGCTGAAAGACGTGTCCGGCTATTATTTATATTTCAATATGGTCAACTTATTTAAGACCGTTCACGGTATTGACACGTCACTTAGTAAAATCGATTCACAAATCGATTTTGATAAGGCTAGTATTACTCCTTAGATATTACGATACGGAGGAAAGAACGTCGGGGCAAAGTTCGATTTTGGTGGACAAAAAAAGAATATCAAATAGCTCCGCTCAACATCAGATCAATGGTGCTACGACTCCAAAGTCTCGCATTTTTTGTACATAGCATAATACCATATATACTAAGAGGGTAGGGCGGGTCTACTAAATTGGCTTATTATGTGACGTGACAAAATTTATTGGATGTTGAACGTGGCCCACTTATTCAGAGACCTAATTATAAGCTGCCACATCCGAATCAAGCATGTTAGTAAAATAATGTCGAAATAATCCCCATTACTTCTTTATATCTTTTTCTTATTCTCATTATCTTTTTCCTTTTCATACATTTGAATAAAAATCGATTCAAAAGTCGATTGTTTGAGTGTGTGCCATTTACAAATTGAAGATGTGAATGTTTTGTCATTTATGTACATGAACTATAAACTCTATGATCAAGGGGTATACAAGTGTGCATACGTTACATTGTTTTGCTCTTTCCACCAGAGGATGGTGTCTAGATGTTGAGATCGTAGCATGTTATATGCGTGAATGAAACACAGTCTTTGTACTCGATAGACTTCTAAACCTACGAATCCAAGCTTACCATGTAAATCGAACGTATAAATAATCCAAATTATATTTGTTTCTCATGCTCCTCGGAGAGTAAACATGACAAAGTATGTCGATAAGTCGTAACTACTCGATTCATTCGCAGTCTGTGTAGACCCTTGGCACCGACAAGGGCTCTCTCTCGATTTGATGCCACGTGACAAGCCCTTTATTATGTAGTGATCATGTCAAGTACGGAAAAGGTTGGTTGGGGCAATAACCCTTGCAACTTTCAAGTGCCCTCTGTTTGGGTATGAATGCTTGGCAGGGGCATTGACATCGAAGGGGTTTCAAATTCTGCAATTTTCCAGATTCACCGTTACCATTTGTTTAAATCCCCGTACTAACATTCTATATATATATATATATTTTTTTTTTTTTGAGTTCGTTTGTTTAAAGGAAAGTTATTTCCGGGAAATTATTTTCCGACTTTCTAATGTTTGGATGATAAAAAACTAATCGATCTACAGAGAACATTTTCAATGGATTGAAAATAACAAGCTTATATCAAGGAAAAACGATTTCATCTTCTAACAAGAAGGAAATCACTTTCCCTTTCCCTAAATCATCATATAAATGAAAATTTTTCCTGAAAAATGATTTTCATGAAAAATATATATTTTTTATTATAGAGTTTTCAGTAAAACAAACGTACCCTTTGGCATTGTTTATTTCGTGAAAAACATTTTCCACATTTTCTGATGTTTTGATCGCTTATGAAAATGAGTCAACATAAAATATTTTCCTAGTCAAAATAAAACTTATGCTTAAATTCAAGAAAATAATTTCTTTTCTAAAAAAATTGAAATCATTTTTCAAAATATAACTAAATATCGGTGCTTGAACCAAAAATTTTGTGCTTTAGCACATGAACCTTAACGCTCATTGCCAGGTCCCCAACACTTGGGCCTGGGTCCATTGAGGTTGAGCTTGCGAACCTTGTGCCCATGCTTAGGTCCTCAACACCCTCGCCCGAGTCAATTGAGGCCGGGCTCGGGACCCCATTGCCAGTGTACTATTCCCATGTCGGAGTTCGAGTCCATCAAGGCCAAGGTCTGGGACCACGGTGTTTGTACTCAGGACCCTGACACTGGCACATGTGACTTGGTCCATCAAGGTCGGACCCGAGATCTTGGTGCTTGTGCTCTGGTCCTCGGTGCTCATGCCCGGATCTCCGTCACTCGAGCTCGGGTGCATCGAGGCCGAGGCCTGGACCCCAATACCCGTGCTCAGGTCCATTGATGCCGGGCCTAGGACCCCAGTGTCAATGCTCAGGCCCCAGCACCTAGACCCATGGATATCAATGTCGAACAATTATATTTAGATGTAACATTTTTTAGAAACGTAATATTTTCTGTGAAATAAACGAACCCTTTGATTTAACGGGAAAAGTACCGAAAAAGTCCTACACCTATTGCATTGGTACCAATTCAGTCTTAAACTTTTTAATTGGATCAATTTAGTCCTAAACCTTTTTGCATTGGTACCAATTCAGTCCATCCGGCCAATTTAGGTCGGAAATCGCTGACGTGGATATCGGCGGTCCTGCGATGGCCAACCATCGCCGGCCATCAATTTCTAAAAAAAGAAAAAAGAAAAGAAAATAAAAGAGAAAAAAATAAAAAAATAAAAAATCTGAAAAAATTATAAAAATTGTTCACATCAGCATCGGCGGTGCCACATAGAACCGTCGATGTCCACGTCAGCGATTTGCGGTCTAAATTTGTTTAATGGACTGAATTGGTACAAATGCGAAAATGTTTATGATTAAATTGGTCCAATTGAAAAGTTTAATATTGAATTGGTATCAATGCAATAGGTTTATGACTTTTTCAGTACTTTTTCCTTAATTTAACATTATATTCAAATGGGTAGAGATGTCTTTTTCTCCAGCGTGGAGACCGCATTGTAAAGGTCACTTGTGTTGTGTCCCAATCATGGGCTCGTCACGCGCACATGTGAAAGGCACTTTTGCTAGAGCTTCAAGCAAGGGATTTATTAGGGAATGGATTACGTTTATTAGGGATTTTGGTCGCACAATCTGGTGAAGGTGTTAAGGATTTACGATTAAGTTTGGGTCGGATTGGAAAATTAGGAGGATAGTCCTCGTTACGTCCTTTTCTTTTCAAGACTCGATGTCTCTAAATCAATAGAATGATCTAAAAGAATAATCGACCAAATCGTACTAGAGCACACATGGTTTATACATGTCCCACTCCTTTTTACTAAGTCAAGAGCACGTGTGAGAAAAAGCAGTTTTTTTGTTGAGAATCGCGTACATGCGTGTGCGTATCGGATTATCTTATTAAGGACATTAGGTGGAACCAACGAAGTGTCGACTTAGATGGCAACGTGATTCGCTCATTTTTTTCAAGGTAATTGGAAGTACTCCGGAAGTAAAAACTTTGAATGTACTAGATTGATGCGGAGGAGCGCGCCCCTTAAAGATTGTCCAAAAAGGCGGCGGACTTGACTCGTGAGATGGACTTTTTTTTTTTTTTTGGTCGGTCATACTCTATCTCTCACTCACGATACACACTCGCACTCAGCGCCCATCTCTCTGCAGGGCGTGGGCGTAAACCCACATCTTAAACTACGCGCCCCACCCCTACCCGGAGATGGACTTACAAAGAGCTTCATATTGCCATAAAATTTCCGTTTCCTGGAAGCGGGATAGTCTTTATCACCGGGGCAATTTCCTTCTTTATCGTGCATATGTTGAACTGTGCAGGCGCTTGGCTGAATGTTGTGTGTCATTCTCCGGGAATTTGGGGATTTGTGTAACTGGTTTTATATGAAATTTGAGGACGAGTAGTGGATTTTTTTTCCACTTTCAGTTGAATGAATCAGAGAATAAAATGATATTTGCTTATCAAAAAAGAAAAAAAAAATTGTATTGGAATATAAGATGGAAACTAATATCTTGGAATGAGAGTGTTTTTTTTACTTAGATTAATCAAGTTAGGTGGTCATGCCCATCGTATTTTTAGCGCGATGACTTGCTTGAGGCACGTGGATGGAAGGGTTTTACGTGCGTTGTTGAGAATTGATAGAGCCGAAAAATTCGGATATCGCATAGCGTGATAAAGGGAAAACCTAGCATGGAGCGCTTAGGATAGTCGATTGGTCCATAGCCTAACTAATTTTTCGTTATACAATCCACGTCCATCACCATTGATTAGGATAGACGAATAAAATTTCAAGTTAGAACTACCTACGTCAACGGTGATGAAGATAGCATTGTGTAACAAAATGAGTTATGCATATTGTGTATTATCCAAAAATCCACTATATAAATTAAGAAAAAATTCAAATAAAGATCCGAAGTGCTCTCATTTTCTCAAATAAGGGCCTTAAGTGAACTTTATGTCAAATAAGGACCTGAAGTGCCATCATTTTCTCAAATGAGGGCATGAAGTGAACCTTGTCTCAAATAAGGGCTTGAAGTGGCCATCTCAGTCTAAAAAAAGGACCTAACCTTAGAGGTGGCCACGGGCCGGTTTTGGCCCGGAACCGGACCGGTCAAACCCGGGCCCGGCCCGTTGACCGGGCCCATGGTTCGGAACCGGAACCGGCCCGTGGCATACGGTCCCGGTTCCGGTTCCAGAAAAATTTGAACCGCCGGAACCACCGATTCCCGGCCGGTTTTGCTGAAAAAAATTTAAAAAAAAAAAAAAAAACTGCAGGCTAACACGACTGCGGTCACGAGGCATGCCATGCTACAATACTGCAGCTACTGCAGGGAGAACGGGCCAACGGCCCAACAAAAAAAAAATATTTATCCGCAGCGGGGCTGCGGAGCGTGCGAGCCTGCTGCGCCGCAAAGACCTTGCGGCCCGTTGGGGCAACGGCTACGCCCCAACGGGCGTTTTTATAATAATAAAAAAAAAAACACATAACCGTTGCAATTTTGCAACGGTTATGTTTTATTTTTTTTAATTCTAAATTTTCTTCTATTTTTTTCCTATAAATTCTCTCAAATTCTCACAATACACACACAATTCTCTCCAATTCTCTTCTCTCAAGTCTCAAATTTTCTCAATACTCGAAATTCTCTCAAATTCTCTGAAATTCTCTCAATTTTCTCAATCCACGCAATTCTTTCTTAATTCTCCCAATTAATCCGCTCAATTCTCTCAATCCATTCGAAAAATGGCAAGTGGAAGTCGAGTGCCAACTGTTAAAGGTAAGAATATCGCGACGGAATCCCATCATTCTTTTGATCCTCGTGAATATGTAGATTTTCAAGATGATGAAATCAACATTTTTCACGATGTGGAGCGCGTCCCGACGCAAGAAAGTTTTCATCCTCCTGCTGAAATATCTACAACAAAGGAAGCGGAACGGGAATTTACATCCGACATTTGGAATCACTTCACGAAAATGGAAAGGTTTGATATCGGTCAAAAAAGGTATGATATAATTTGTAAATATTGTGGAAAAATATATAAATATACAGGTGGACAAGGATATGGAACATTTAAACGACATCTTATGAGCAAACATCCAACCGAAACGGAAAGGTTTGATATCGGTCAAAAAAGGTATGATATAATTTGTAAATATTGTGGAAAAATATATAAATATACAGGTGGACAAGGATATGGAACATTTAAACGACATCTTATGAGCAAACATCCAACCGAAACGGGAATCGATATCGGGCAACAACAAATTTCCGGGTACGTCAATCCTAACACTTCCCCTTTATTTCGTTTTAATGAAAAAACTTATAAGGAAGAATTAGGCAAATTTATTTCCGTTGAGCATTTAGCATTTAATTTTGGAGAAAGATTTGGTTTTAATGAATTTGTACAAAAAGCATGTGCTCCACAAGCAAAACGTGTTTCTAGAAATACAACTAAACGAGTAATTAAAGATCTTTACAAAAATGGAAAAAATGATTTACAAAACTTTTTTATGCAATTTAATGGATGCGTGCATATAGGTAGTGATATTTGGAGTGATCATTGGCAAAATCATTCTTACATGGGCATAACATGTCATTGGATAGATGACGAGTGGACTATTCAAAAAAGAGTTATTGCATTTAGAGTTTTCGATGATCATCATACGGCAAATAATATTTATAGACTAATTAGGCAAGTTTTAGAAGAATATTATTTGCTTAACAAAATTTTTTCAATTGGTTTTGATAATGCCGCAGCAAATGCCGCAGCAAATACCGCTTCAATTGCCGAGTTAGAAAATATTTGTAAACCCGCTTTTGGCGGAAAAATTTTTCACATTAGATGTGCTTGTCATGTTTTAAATTTATGTGTACAAGATGGTTTGAAAACTCTTGATATTTTTCTTCAATCAATAAAAACGGCGATTCAATTTTTATGGAAACATCCCCAAAAAATGAAAGAATGGGATAGATTTTGTAGAGATAATGGCAAAAAGCCAAAAAGATTTCCAAGAGATGTTCCAACTCGTTGGAATTCTACTTTCCACTTGCTTAGTGAATCTTTAGCATATAAAGATTTATTGTGTGCATTCATTTCTAATAATATACCTGAGATTAATTTATACCCACAAGAGTGACATATTTGCCAAAATTTTTTAGATCTTTTAAAGGTTTTTAATGATGCAACTTATACTTTGTCTGGTGTTTATTATCCTCCTACACATTTATTTTTAGTAGAGTGTACTAATATTGTCGGAACTTTTGATGAATATGAAAATGATGTTGAATTACAACATACTATAGTTGCAATGAAAATGAAATGGCTTCATTATTATAGTGAAATTCCCATGATTTATTTAGTTGCTTGTGTTTTTGATCCGCGTTGCAAATTGAATGGCTTAAATGATTTTTTGCGTGCGTATTATCAATGTTTACATTATGATGTGACAAATGTTACAACCATAGTACGTGAGGTTAAAAACGTAGTAATAGAATTATATAATGAATTTTATACTAAATATAATTTAGGTGATATTAGATCTTCTCAATCTACGGAGATACAAAATGACAGTACATGTAAAATTAGTAGAGGGTACCAACTTTTATTACATAGACAAAAAAAATAAAAGGGAGTAATAGGAAATATTTCTGAATTAGAGAGTTATCTAACCATTTTATTTGAGTTTACTGAAGCCGAAGGTGGTACGGATTTTTTTATTTTGGATTGGTGGAAGAGGCACGCAAGCCAATACCCAATCCTTTCTCTTATTGCAAAACAGATTTTTTCAACCCCTTGTTCTACGGTTGCGGTCGAACAAGCATTCGATTACGGAGGTAATATTTTGAATGAACGTCGTTCAAGATTAGATCCAGAATCAGTGGAGATGCAAGCTTGTGTTGCTGATTGGACGAAGGCTCAATACCGGCAACAAGAGATAGATCGGAATAATGAATCCGAATTCTTTAACGACGGAGATACTACCGCTACCACTATCGGTGCTTGGAACGGGTAGTGACGATTGAGGGTAAAAGAACTATTGGAGTTGGCAAATATTTCGGGAACTCTTGTTTCTCATACCGGGTACGCCCACGTGAGCTTAGGGAAACCGAAATATAATCCGACAATATGTGACCTCTGGTCCCCTACGCACGGAATGCTTAGGTTTTGGGATAATTTTAGGGTATATATATTGTACTCCTTTTTTTTTAAGATCGTTGTAACGAATTGTAATGTACTTAATGATAATTTATTAAGTTGAAGCCCTCTCTTTCTCTCTTGTCTTTTTGTCCCCAAATTTGAGTACAATTTACATTTTAATCACAATTTATATTGAATAATGTTCTATCATAAGAATAGTATTTTTTTAATTTTTTTTATTTTCATTTCTGTTTTTCCTTTTCTGTTTTTCTTCCTTTTCTTTTCCTTTTCCTTTTCTGTTTTTCCTTTTTCTCTTTTGTCTTTTTCCTTGTTTCGTTTTTTAAAATTATAATTTATATTTTAATTTTTTTTTCTTCCTCCGCGGCCGTTGGCCGGCCGGCGCGGAGGTCGCCGGCGCCGGGCGAGGGCGGCCCTCGCTGGGCCGGGCGAGGCCGGCCGCCCGACGCCGGCGAGGCGAGGCTCGCCTGCAATCGGCGAGGCTCGACCTCGCCGGCGTCCGGCGAGGCCGGCCCTCGCCTAGGGCCGGGCGAGGCCGGCCTCGCCCGACGCCGGCAAGGCTCGGCCTCGCCGCAACCCAGGGCGAGGCTCGACCTCAGCCGGCGTCGGGGAGGCCGACCCTCCGGCGAGGCTCGACCTCGCCGGCGTCGGGCGAGGCCGCCTCGCCCGGCCCAAGCGAGGCCGCCTCGCCTAGAGGCCGGCGACCTCACTGGCCCGGCTATGGCCCGGCGGAGGAAGAAAAAAAAAAAGAAAAGGAAAAGGAAAAGAAAAAAAAACAGAAAAAAATAGGAACCGGCCCGGAACCGGACGGTTCCGGTTCACACTTGGCCACGAACCGGAACCGCCGGTTCCGAACCATGGCCACCTCTACCTAACCTCACTGGAGTTAAGGGTATTTTCATCTTTTAATTTTTTGTCTTTCTTTTTTTCCTATTGTATTTTTTTCCATAAAAAACAAACTCAAAAAAAATTAAAATTAAAAAAAGAAGAAGAAAAAAACGGGGGGAGAGCTCGCGGCCCTCCCTCGCCTGTGGCCGCCGCTCCAGGTTGCCGGCACCTCAGCGAGGGCTGGTGACCCTCGCCCAGGTTTGGGATAGGGTCGCTCGACCCTCCCAGTTTTGGCGAGGGCCACTAGGCCTTCACCTCTGGTCAGTAAGGGTCGCCGGTGACCCTGCTAGCCATAGCCGCCGTCCCACCGGCGATGGGGCGAAGGCCATAAACAGGGGAGGGCTGCGAGCCCTCCCACTGTTTTTTTTCTTTTTTTAAAAAATATTTTTAAACTTTTTAATTTAATTTAATTAAAATTTATGTTAAATTTATTTTTGGACGAAAATGCCCTTGATCGGCTGGAAAATTTGGCCGGCCAATGAGCCGGCTGGGTGAGACCTTTATTTGAAACTGTTATAACCACATCAAGTCCTTATTTGAGAAAAAGAGAGTACTTCATGTCCTTATTTGATACATGGTCCACTTCAGGCCTTTATTTGAGAAAATGAGGGTACTTCGGATTCTTATTTGGAATTTTCCCTATAAATCATAAGGTGATATTTTCCTCAATATTCTTGAAAAATTTCTTTCAAACAATGTTTCGATCGGCAGATTAGACATTGATGTTACACATACCTATTGTTAGTTAACTTTTTACGCTGGTGATGTACCCATCAATCAGATACTTGATTGGGAGAAGTTTTCTTTAATCAGGTATGAAAACAACGACCGACTGAATGGGTAGGGAGGGGAAGGGGGACTACCGGAAGCCATCGCCCCAATTTTTATCATATATAAACTCCACTTTATGAATTTTCCTATAAAGTCAATATGTCTTGTATCTATTTAGTTAGGGTATAGTCTATCTGACCGACCTTATGTTCGATCTTAACGAAGTGTTAACTCCGGCGAATCGTCAATGCTTCCACCGAGGTTGGAAGTGGCGGTCTCAGCGATGGAAACGATTCGTGGGGTCGCTGTGGCGGCGGCAGCCAGTGCTTGCACAGTGTGCATGGAACGTTTTGGCAATCCCGAGAGCATCGAGGAGGCCAAGCAAGTGAGCTGCTGTGGCCATGTCTACCATTCGACTTGCGTAGGGGCTTGGCTGTCTCTGCATAGCTCATCCTCTATGTAGGTGCAAAATCCCCCAAGACCCAACAACAGTGAAAGTTGAGTTTGATTAGCAGTTAGCTGATTCAATGCACTCTTCTAGCTTTCTTGTTTTTGGAACGATTGATTGATGATACAAGAGATTGATAGATGCCATGACATCTATTGCTTCATCCATTAAAGTCGAAATCGCAACGTTCTTGCATCGGCTCATTTCATCGTTGCTTGCAATGTCGATTAAACTTGAAGTGTAGGAATTTATGCTGTTTTGGTGCTTCTGATGAGGACGCGAGTAATTCATGTGATTCGTTAAATGTAATTGAAACGGTTCATCGAATTCATATCATTCAGATGTCTTTTCATTTGAGATAAGTTTCACTTGCTGGCGAGCACGTGCAGAAGATGTGCTTTTCAGATGTCGACGGGTATACATTTTTACTTTTTTGTCGTGCTAAGTAAAGCATGGAGTTCGAAAAGTCCAAAAGGTCAACTTCACCAATCGGACAATGCGTCCGGGAAACTCTTCCTACTAATTTGATAACGTCAATTGCGATAATGACTAAAGATGCTTTGAAATTTATCGAAAGCACTGAAGTGGTTTTGTCCAACGGCGTCGTTTTCTTCTTCTTTTCAATCCCTTTCGCTGCCGTCGCCTGCAACTCAGAATCCCCGTCCGATCGTCGTCATCACTGTGAAATCAGACCGGCGAACGGACGGCGATCTCAGCAAGCGAGCATCACACCTGCTAGCCGGAGAAGCAGCAGCGAGCATGGATGACGCGAACGCCATCGAAGTCGCCGGAGTTGTTCCGGCTTCGACTCTCAACCGCATCGATCTCTCGTGCTCCGATATTCAACAGTCGGTGTCCCTGCTCAAACAGGTCTTCGATCCTCTCGAGTTTTTCCGCCATATCGATTCGATTTCCGGTGGTTTTTGATTTGTAATGACGCTGACGGATGAATCCGATGCATTGGGCCTCAGGCGTGCTTGGATTCTGGCTTTTTCTACGTGATCAATCACGGAATCAGCCAGGATTTAATGGAGGAGGTCTTCGTCCAGAGCAGGCGGTTCTTCGATCTGCCTTTGAGCGAGAAGATGAAGCTGTTGAGGAACGAGAAGCACCTAGGCTATACTCCTCTGTTCGATGAGGTCCTCGATGCTGGGAATCAGATTCAGGGTTTGTGTCTGATGAATTCACTTGTTCCTTTTCGGTGTCTGATTACTGAAAATTGTGCTGCTGCTTAAACCAGATTTAGATGAATAGCTGGTGATTTTGATGGCTTCCTGTAATCAGCTGGTGGTGAGGACACTTCATCAGAGCTGACACAGATATAGGAGCTAGTTGTTTCAAGTGCTAACACAAAACCATGAGTTCTAGAACGAAGATTTGGCTGAAACTTGTTATTATCTATGTGGCTATCATTTTCTGAAGAGCGGTCGAGTAGTAATGATTCCATTGACGTTTTATAGGAGATTATAAGGAGGGATACTACATAGGAGCAGAAGTACCAGAGGATGATCCTGATGCGCAGAGGTCTCATTTTGGACCAAACCTCTGGCCTTCTGAGGGTAACTAGTTGCTTAATATGATATCTGTGCAACTTAAAATTGTTCCTAGTGGTGAATACTTATTTTGGTTTCACCATTGTGTTTTCGCTAGATATATTGCCAAGATGGAGGCAGACGATGATGAAATTTCATAGTCAAGCATTGTGAGTTTTTGCTATAGATGATAAAGAGCTAGCTATAGACATTAATTTTTGTTGCGAGTTCCGGGATGTAAAAAGTTTATTCCATATGAGTAAAAGATAATACAAAGATCTTCTATTTCTCTGAGGGGGTATTTGGGGCTTTTTTAGTACCCAATGGTCACCATCTTCCCCTTCCACTTGCATCAGATTGTGCCAAGTTCTTTTAATGCCCAGGGGGAGTTAAATTGCCTACTTATGCTCTCTTGGGCTTTTATCCTATGTTGGTCAAAGTGTAAATCTCTTCTAGTTATTTGTAACTGCTGAGTAAACAATTTCTAGGAAATCATTCCAAAGCTACGATGCTGCAATTTGAATAAAATATTGTTAGTTGTCGAGATTTACTATTAATCACACTGACCAAGAGCCTCAACTCAAGTGTCTACTTCTTTGTAGTGGTAGGGCTAATATTAGAGTCACAATTGCATGCGGTCTCCCACTCAATATCAGTTAACTTTTGGATCTAATTATATCTCAAGAGTAATGCCTAGATGATCTATGCAGGAAGATTAAGTGCAATTTGTCAGTATCAAAAAGTGATGGTAGTTAATTTGGTAATTTTTTGATATGTAAATATGCACATCAGAAATGTGGCGAAAGTAGTGGCAAGAATCATTGCTCTAGCACTTGATCTGGAGGTTGATTTTTTTGACAAGCCAGAAATACTCGGCAAGCCTATTCCGATCTTGCGCTTGTTGCACTATGAAGGTAGATTTACTTCAAGAAACTGCAAAATAACCCTGCAATTCTTTCTTCTCATCTGGTTGACATTCCTTTCTTTTTTTAGGTCTAATCTCTGATCCCTCTAAAGGAATATATGGAGCTGGGGCACATTCAGACTTTGGGTTTATGACCTTGTTGGCAACAGATGATGTCCCAGGTCTCCAAGTATGAAATATCATCCTAAAAACTGTTGGTGTAGACTCTATGCATAGTTATGACTCATGGAACTTTTAATCTCATTCAGATTTGCAAGAACAAGGATGCTAAACCTCACGCATGGGAATATGTGCAACCTTTGAAAGGGTAAAGCCCAAAAGAACTTGAGATGATTATGTTAGATATCTCATATTTAGAGTAACTTGGACACTTTTGGTGGAAGCCGTCGTGTTAGGATTTATATTCTGGTGATATGTGGCTTACAAATTTAACTTGGAATAACTTTGCTTTTAATCTTGTACTTTTGCTTTATTGGAGCATGTGCATGATAATGTGTTTCCCCTTATACGCATGATTGGAAGATTGCTTCATGCCAATGTTGAATGGATGCTACCCCAATACTAGTGACTACTTTTTGACAAAAATCCTTCTTTGTCTGACCTAATCTGCTACTATAGTTCTTGTTCATACAAAGATAGTAATATGCCATTTTAGAGAGAAAGTATCACATCAGATGGGTGATCTTTTATTTTATTTTATTCCGCATAGCTTTTTGACAGAACAAAAGAATCTCACAATAATCCTGTAAAATAACATTCTTTCCATGGCTATTTTGTACAGAGCATTCATAGTGAATCTTGGAGATATGCTAGAACGATGGAGCAATTGTATTTTCAGGTAATATGATTTTATAGAAGTTTATATAAATATATTGGCATGAGGAAAGCTTTGAACATGAAGGTTGAAGATTGGTAACTTGTCCCAAACTGTACTAGAATTTCTTCTGATTTACCCTCTTGGCTCTTGTTGATATTTGTAGCCCACTAGTAGTGCAAGATCATCTACTCTTTACATTGACTAATTACTAGCCGGGTTGCCTCGCGAAAAAATTCCAAGCTAAACACAGTTGTTGAAACAGTATTATATGTTGATGACCTACATTACTTTCTACACAGAGTCCACTTTATGAATGATAAACCATAATATATTTATTCTAGTGTTTTTGTTATGACTGCTCTTATTGGTCAACTTTTCCATACTAATATTTGTATGTGTTCTGTGATTTCTAACCACATATAAGGCTTAACATGCACTGTCATCATGCATGAGAACATGTTTAGTAATATAGGAAATGAGCTTTTCACATTCATCTAATAGGTGTCCTGCAGTTCTCCATATTTAGCAAAGCAAGGTCATTCTCTCTTCTTTTTTTAGAATTTGACTTGCTGCTTTTTTGCTTCTTTTTGTCAAATCTTTACTTTTGTTTTGTTTTTGCAATCAGGTCCACGCTCCATCGAGTTATAGGGAATGGTCAAGAACGGTATTCTGTAAGGCCTTTTCGCTCTCTCTCTCTCTCTCTCAAGCGCGCGCACGCACATTTCTCGTCATCTTTTGGAAAATTCAGCAATAGCCATTAATAAGAGAATTTTGAAGCTTTGTTGAGTCTATGGAAAAAAGTCCAATTGGTTGGGGTACTAGGAAGAGTTGAGTATAATTGAAGCCAATCTAGGATAGTTGTAAGCTGATTCAGAAAGTGGTCCTAGGTTTGAGATCACGTTCTAGTGGCAAGTCAGTTGAGCATGTGATTAAACTCTTAGGAAATTCCTCTCAACTCGAAATTATCTTCAGGGACGATCCACATTAATTTCTGCAAAAGAAGCCTAATCGTTTTTCCTTCCCTAGTTGGCATTTTTTATCCATTTCCTTCTCCATTCTTGATGACTTTTTTTAGCTAAATCTCTGTTAAAAGTCCTCCTTATGCTCATGTTCTCACGAAATACAGATTGCTTTCTTCCTGGAGCCTAACCATGATTGTCTCGTCGAGTGCTTGCCAACATGTATGTCAGAGGAAAATCCTCCCAAGTAAGCTGTCTTCCGTAGATTAGCTTCTTTCCTATATATCATCCACATGGTGTCTATTATATTTCCTGTGTTGTCAAATCTCGGTCGCAAGAGCTAGTTCTTCTCCTCCCTGATTCCAATGACAGACTTTATGCGTTTTGTTTGAGTGCCGATGCTCTGCTTTGAATGTGAATGTCGAAGTGGATATTGCATGTCCAAGGATCATCCAGATTCATATGCTTGGAGTTTTTGTTTATGTTAGAAGACTGCATCTAAGTTTTAACTCCACGTTTCATGAAGAAAAATGTTCATTGACTTGTCCCTGATTTGATCAATTGATAAGATCGATTGCATGCTTGCACAGGGTTGGAACCTTTTCGTGTGGGGATCTGGGTGTTGTATATATCATAGCTACTCCAATATTTCGTTTTTTTTTTGTTTTTTGTTTTTGGGATCGAGACTCCAATAATTATTAGATTTGGTGCAAATTAGCAAATTTACACCAGCATCGGATCCTAAATTTGTTCAAAATTCAATCACGCGCAGGTTTCCTCCCATCTTATGTCAGACCTATTTGGCCCAAAGATACGGCAATACTCATGCAAATTTAGATGTGTACAGAGAGGAAGGAGCTTAGAGTTTGCCTGTAAGGAGCAGGAGCCTGTCAACCAGCACTTGCTTGAAGTAGGGGTATGCTTTGAGAACTCGTAAAGATGTGCACGATGAGCCTAGAGGAGCATCAAATGGGGTACCTGCATGTGTGTACATTATAACACATGCATATACAACTAATAATCTGCTTATGTTCATGCATGGAAGTAATAGTGCAGAGGCTTCAGCCTTACTCAGGTCTTCTTGCCTCCGTGATTTGGCTCCTAAATTAGCTGTTTGTACACGCAACTCTCTAAGAAAGGAAATAAAAAGGAGATGCCACGCGCATTTCTCGGCACCAACTTTCCTGCGATTCAATGGACGGACAGTTGCTTTTTAACGATAGTTTGGGTAGATTGGACTGTACATGCAACTTTCAGCATACTAGACAAGATTTTTCTGGATGAGGTAGGCGTGTCGCTAAGCCTACAAAGGATTGAAAATATGACGGGCTAAGATCTTGAGTGCACTTACTGAGACCGTAGCCCGCTTTAGCTACGCTGGCTGCTACTTTCGCAGAAATCTTTCTGATCTTTCTCAAAGGTGGATTAGATCAGTCCCTTCTCGAAGTCCTCCTGTGACGCTTGACTAGCTGACGCTTCGGCTAGGTTAAAACACAGAAACAAGCATTGGAAACAAAGCTTTAGACAAAGACTTGGCTATCTCTCTAGCTCTTGTCCTCAATGTAGGTGCAAAATCTCCCGAGACCCGAGAACAGTGATGGTGAGTTAAGTTAGCAGGTTAACTAGTTAAGTATATACTCTTCTAGCTTTCTTGCATTTAAAAAAAAACAGTTAATTGATTATGCAAGAGATGGAAATGGAAATATATAGTGGAAACAGATGCTATGACATTCATTGTTCCGCCCATTACATCGAAATCGTGACATTCTTGTATCTAGAGATGATCAGTTCTCGAGCGGGTTGGTTCTTGAGTTACAACTGGGTATCCACCTTGTGATTCCAGACCGGAAATTGAATCGGCCAATTTTGGAATCACTACTTCCTGATCCTGCCGGTTCTCCGTTGTACTTGGAAATTAGTCCTCTTTTCATATTTTGTATAAAAAATCAAATTCTTATAATAGAAGGTAAGTGTTGGACTTTTTCACTTTATAACATATTTTGTGAAATATCTATGTTTTTTGTTTTTTTATGATGAAGACCATGATTCAATTCTTGGTTCAACCCGAGAACCGAGCCAGTGGAACTTGGTCAAATCGGTTCTTGGGTAGAACTAGTGGTTTCGACCTTGGAATTGGGAACCGAGTGGGTCCTAGGTGGGTTCTAAGTTCGCAGAACTAGAATCGTATCGATTCCTTCTAAAATTGACCTTAAACTGATCAGTCTAGACCAGTTCAGTCCGGTTCTTGGGTTGCATCGGTCTCGGTGCTCACCCCTACTTGTATTGACTCATTTTACTATTGCTTGCATTACGTAACATAGAGCGTCAGTTAATATGTAGGGATTCATGCAGTTTTTGTACTTTTGATCAGCATGCAAGTAATTCATATGATTTGTGGAATGTGATTGATATGGTTCATGGAGTTCATATTGTTTAAATATCTCTTGGCCAGGATAAGAACAGCACAAGTACCATAACTTTCGTACAGTGCTTACTTGATTGTCATAACTTTTTTTTCTCACTTGAGTGCTGCAAATTTGAAAAATCGATCACTTGAGTGCCATCGGCGATTTGTTTCGCCGGAAAATCCGACGTGGACACCGATCGTCCTATATTGCTTCGCTAACACTGACGTGGACAGTTTTTTAAATATATTTTTGAATTTTTTGAATTTTTTTATTTTTGAATTACTTTTTTTTTTCTTTTCCTTTTTTTAGGTTTTTTTTTTCAGTGCTGACGAGGGTCGCCGGTCGTGATGGCCTTGCCCGGGCCTTTGCGGCGGAGGGCAGGACGGACCTGGGCGAGGGCTTTGCGGCGGAGGGTGAGGTGGCCTCGCCAGATCTGGCCGCCACACCTCGTCCGCGGCCGGTAGGGCCGTGATGGCCTCGCCTAGGGCCTTCACGGCTGTACCGGCCGAGGGCGAGGTGGCTTTCGCCCAGTTTGGCCGAGGCCTTCGCAGTTGGCGAGGGTGGCCGGTGACCCTCGTCAACCTTGAAGAAAAGGGAAAATTAACAATGGAAAAGAAAAAAAAATGATAAAAATCCACGTCTGATGAAAAATTAATTAGAAAGCCACGTAAGATGATTTGCCGGAAATGACACTCAAATGATCGATTTTACTCCGATGTAACACTTAAGTAAGAAAAAAAAGTTATAGCACTCAAGTGAGCGCTGCACGAAAGTTATGGCACTTGTGCTGATCTTATCCCCTCTTCGGCCTTGCTAGTCCGCAAAAGTAATAGAAAATGGAATAGCTCTCCAAGAACCTATATTTTCCTTAGCCATTCAAAAATGAAATATCATAAGGGTAAATTAGAAAGGATAATCGTGCATGTCCATATGAATGTTTTTTTAGGTTTTTGAATTTTAGGGACCGTTTGTTGCAGGTAAAATGAACAAGTTGGAAAATATTTTTCCTAAAAATAATTGGTTATATCGCATGGAATAATTTGTCAGCAGCATACGTTTTCATTAACGACAATAAATTATGCCTAAATATCTTCGTGAACGATGAAAATATTTTTTAATCATTCAAGGATCATTTTCAGAAAAAAATATTTTTCAAAACACGAATTTTTCGCAAAAAAAACGGACCCTTAATTGTTTCATGATTATTGTCTTTCGCCAACGGGACAAAAGAAGATACTTTGCGTGCATTTTCTATTGAAGATCCATTTGTGGATATTCTTAGCCGTCCCTATTTTAATTCCCGTCAATTCATGTCCGAATATTCTTACATACATTCGAAATTGTCGTTCCTCACCATTGGAAGTCAACATGGTAATCGAATGAATGACGTAAGTAGTTAAAAACCCTTCGTTCATTTGTTTGAATCGGGCGTTTCGTGACGGAAGCTACGATTTTCGTGTCACGCGCACACGTATATATGTATAATGTTATATAATACGACAACATCTAAATATCACGTCATAACATGAGCGACGATGTAGACTAAAAATGCTTTAAAATTTATAGAAACTTAGAAAGCATCAATTTGTCGAATGAGGTAGTCAAGTGACTTTTTTTTTTTTTTTGGTAACCCAGGGAACCTCCGCACGGCCGACAGCCGGGGAGTAAACCCTGGGGGCGACACGTGCTAGCCACCACACACGTGCCACCGATTAAGTCACCCTGCGGCGTCCGGGATTCGAACACTCAACCTTTTGCGAGAGGAAGAGTGCGCGCTCCAACAGCGCCACCCAGGCGGGTGGTCGGTAGTCAAGTGACTTGTTGCCAAATAATAGGGAAAATTTCAATTAAAGACCCAAAGTGGATTTCTTTTCTTAAAAAAGGATCAAAAGTGGATAATGTCTCAATTAAGGACCCGAAGTGCCCAAACCAGTCTCAAATAAGGACCCTAGCTCGGCGGCCAGCCAAATGTTCACTAGTCGACAAGCGTGAGACATTTCCGGTGCCGGAATAGGGGCAATTTTGTCCTTTTCTTTTATTTTTCTCTCTTCCCTCTTGTGGCCATCGCCGACCTCAGGCGAGGGCCACCTTCGCCGGCGTAGGGCAAGGGCGGCCCTCGCTAGCCCAGGCGAGGGTGCCTCGCTTGATGTCGGCGAGGGCAACCCTCGCTTGGGCTGGCGAGGCCAAGGGCGGCCCTCGCCGGATTTGGGCGGGCGAGAGCCGCCCTCGCTTGGGCTGGCGAAGGTTGCGATGAGGGACGCTCTCAGCCTCGCCGGCGTCGGGCGAGGGTTGCCCTCGCCTGGGCTGGCGAGGGCATTCCTCGCCTGATCCGGCGAGGGCGAGGGCGGCTCTTGCTTGCCCCCGCTCGCCCAGGCGACGGCGACCCTCGTCCGACGCCAGCAAGGGTGAGGTTGGCGGACGTCACCGGTGATGGCCACAAGAGGGAAGAGAGAAAAAGAAAAAAAGGAAAAAGAAAAAAAAGAAAGGAAAAGAAAAGAAAAAGATAAAATTGTCCCTATTCCGGCGCCGGAAAATGTCTCACGCTCGCCGGCTGGCAAACATTTGGCCGGCCGGCGAGTTAAGATCCTTATTTGAGACTGATTTGAGTACCTTGGGCTTTTAATTGAGATATTATTCACTTGAAGTCCTTTTTTTAGAAAAGAGACCCACTTTTGGTCATTAATTGGAATTTTCCCCAAGTAATATAATGCCGCACCAAATCTTTTTGCTAACTTTTCTTTATTCACAGACGTCGTCGTTTTCTTCTTCTCCTTCTTTTTCAGGCCGCTCAGAATCCGTCCCGCTAACTTTTCTTTATTCACAGACTCGTCGTCGTCGTCGTCGTCGTCGTGTTCCATCATCGTCAGTCGTCCTCGCCATCGCTGTGAAATCAGACAGGTGAACGGACGGCGATCGCAGCAACCGAGCAACGACCCGCTAGCCGGAGAAGCATCAGCGAGCATGACTGACGCGAACGCGATCGAAGTCGCCGGAGGAGTTCCGGCTTCGACTCTCAATCGCATCGATCTCTCGTGCTCCGATATTCAACAGTCAGTGTCTCTGCTCAAACAGGTCTTCGATCCTCTCGAGTTTTTCCTTCGGCCTTGTCGATTCGATTTCCGGTACTGAGACGTTTTCGACATTTGTGACGACGCTGACGGATGAATCCGATCTATTGGCCTCAGGCGTGCTTGGATTCTGGCTTTTTCTACGTGATCAATCACGGAATCAGCCAGGATTTGATGGAGGATGTCTTCGTCCAGAGCAGGCGTTTCTTCAGTTTACCTTTGAGCGAGAAGATGAAGCTGTTGAGGAACGAGAAAAACCGAGGCTATACTCCCATGTTCGATGAGATCCTCGATGCTGAGAATCAGATTCAGGGTTTGTGTCCGATGAATTCATTTGTTCCTTTTCGGTGTCAGATTGCTGAATATTTTTCTGCGTAAAGCAGATTTAGATGAATAGCTGTTGATTTTGATAGCATCCTGTAATGAGCTAGTGGTTGAGTAGCAGCTCTTAGAAAAGGAAGATGCAATAACTCAGAGTTTCTTTGTGTCAATTAGTTATCATGCCTGTTTGTAATTTTATTCTATGAGGAGTGAGGACACTTCATCAGAGCTGACCCAGATCTATATGGTTCTCATTTTTTGAAGATTGGTCAAGTAGTAATGATTCCATTGATGTTTTATAGGAGATTATAAGGAGGGATATTACATAGGAGTGGAAGTACCAGAGGATGATCCCGATGCGCAGAAGCCTTATTCTGGACCAAACCTCTGGCCTTCCGAGGGTAACCGGTTGCTTAATATGATATCTGTGCAACTTCGAGTTATTGGTGGTGATATATTTACTTATTTTGGTTTCACTGTTTTGTTTTCACTAGATATATTGCCAAGATGGAGGCAGACGATGGAGAAATTTCATAGTCAGGCATTGTAAGTTTTTGCTATAGATTCCATCCAAGTAAAAGATAATATAGATATCTTCTGTTTCCTTGACGGGAAATTTGGGGCTTTTCCAAGTACCCAATGGTCACCATCTTCCCCTTCTACTTGCATCAAATTGTGCCAAGTTCTTTTAATGCCCAAGGGGAGTAAAATTACCTCTGACCGCCGAACTTCTTATGCTCTCTCGGGCTCTTATCCGTGTTGGCCATAGTGTAAATCTCTTCTAGTCATTTGTATCTGCCGATTCAACAATTTCTAGGAAATCGTTCCACTGCTACTATGCTGCAATATGAATAAAATATTCTTAGTTGTCGAGATTTACTATTAATCGCACTGACCTAGAGCCTCAACTCAAGTGTCTACTTGCTTATAGTAGTGGTTGGGCTGATATTGCGGTCACAATTTCCATTGCAATAGCAGTTGATTTTAGGTCCGGTTATATCTCAAGAGTAATGCCCAGATGATCTATGTGGCAAGATTAAGTGCAAATTGTTGGTATATTAAGGTGATGGTAGTTAATTTTGATAATTTTTTGATTTGTAAATATGCTCATCAGAAATGTGGCGAAAGTAGTTGCAAGGATCATTGCTCTAGCACTTGATCTGGAGGCTGATTTTTTTGACAAGCCGGAAATATTCAGCAAGCCTATTGCGATGTTGCGCTTGTTGCACTATGAAGGTAGATTTTACTTCAATGAACTACAAAACAAACCCCGTAATTCCTTTTTCTCATGCGGTTGATATTCCTTTATTTAGGTCTACTCTCTGATCCCTCTAAAGGAATATATGGGGCTGGGGCACATTCGGACTTTGGGTTTATTACCTTGTTGGCAACAGATGATGTCCCGGGTCTCCAAGTAAGAAATATTCTCCTATAAAACTGTTGGTGCAGACTCTATCCATAATTATGACGCAGGGAACTTTATAACTTATTCAGATTTGCAAGAACAAGGATGCTAAACCTCGGGCTTGGGAAGATGTGCAACCTTTGAAAGGGTAAAGCCCGACAGAACTTGAGATGATTATTTTAGATATCTCATATTTAGAGTAACTCGGACACTTTTGGTGGAAGCCATTGTGATAGGATTTACATTCTAGTGATTTGCGGCTTACAAATTTAACTTGGAATAACTTTGCTTTCAATCTTGTACTTTTGATTTATTGAAGCATGTACACGTATAGTGTTTCCCCTTATATGCATGATTGGAAGATTGCTTCATGCTGAGGGTGAGTGAAATACTACACCCGCAGTAGTGACAACTTTCTGACAAAAATTGACCTGCTACTATAGTTCTTGTACCACTTCTCCTTTCCTTTATGCGATTTTCATCTATATAAGTATACCTATTAACTTTGATCAGTTTAATCCTTCTGATGCCTTGCTGATGAACCTACCTCCCTCCCTCCCTCCCTCCCTCCCTCTCTCTCTCTCTCTCTCTCTCTCTCTCTCTCTCTCTCTCAAACACTCTTACACGCGCACACAATGATTTTCCACCAGTCTTTCCTGGTTAATCATGTGCAATTCCACGGTCATACGCATTCTACAATTATTAGAACATGTCTCACGTTATACGTCCCGTTGCAAGAAGTTTAAGAGTGCAAAATTTCGGGACAAAATATCTCGTCGCGCAAGCATCCTTTTTGGGCGATCTTTGTTTTTTTTCCTTCTGCATGACTTTTCGACAGAACAAGAGAATCTGACAATAATCCTGAAAAATAACTTTCTTTCCATAACTATTTTGTGCAGAGCATTCATAGTGAATCTTGGTGATATGCTAGAACGATGGAGCAATTGCATTTTCAGGTAATATGATTTTATAGAAGTCTTTATAAATAAATTGGCATGAGGAAAGCTTTGAACATGGAGGTCGGTGATTTTCTAAAGCAGGCTACTGTAGATTGGTAACCTGTTCCAAACTATACCAAAATTTCCTCTGTTGTACCCTCTTGGCTATTGTTGATATTAGTAGCCCATTCGTAGTGCAAGAGCATCTACTCTTGACATTGGCTAATTACTTGCCGAGTTGCCTTGGGACAAAAGTCCAAGTTAAACACAGATGTTGAAATGGTATGAAATGTTGATGACCTACATTACTTTCTATGCAGAGTCCACTTTATGAATGATAAATCATAAAATAATTATTCTAGTGTTTTTGTTATAACTGCTCTTATTGGTCAACTTTTTGATACTAGTCTTTGTATATGTTTTGCGATTTCTAACCACAGATAAGGCTTAAAATGCACTATCATCATGCATGAGAACATGTTTAGTAATATAGGAAATTAGCTTTTCACATTAATCTTACAGGTGTCCTGCAGTTCTCCATATGTAGCAAGCTCATTCTCTATTCTTTTTTTAGAATTTGACCTTCTGCTTTTGTGCTTCTTTTTGTCAAATCTTTACTTTTAATTTGTTTTTGCAATCAGGTCCACGCTCCATCGAGTTATATGGAATGGTCAAGAACGGTATTCTGTATGGCCTTTTCGCTCTCTCTCTCTCTCTCTCTCTCTCTCTCTCTCTCTCTCTCTCTCTCTCTCTCTCTCTCTCTCTCTCAAGCGCTCGTGCACGCACATTTCTCGTCATCGTTTGGAAAATTCAGCAATAGCCATTAAGAGAATCTTGAAGCTTGTCGAGTCTGTTGAAAAAAGTCCAATTGGTTGGTGTACTTGGAAGAGTAGAGTATAATTGAAGCCAATCTAGGATAGTTGTAAGCTGATTCGGAAAGTGGTCCTAGGTTTGAGATCACGTTTTAGTGGCTAGTCAGTGGAGCATGTGATTAAACTCTTAGGAAATTCTTCTCAACTCAAGATTATCTTCAGGGATGATCCACATTAATTTTTGCAAAAGAAGCCTAATTGTTTTTCCTTCCCTAGTTAGCATTTTTAATCCATTACTTTTTCCATTCTTGATAAATTTTTTTAGCTATATCTCTGTTAAAAGTCCTATTTATGCTCATGTTCTCACGAAGTGCAGATTGCTTTCTTCGTGAAGCCTAACCATGATTGTCTCATCGAGTGCTTGCCAACATGTATGTCAGAGGAAAATCCTCCCAAGTAAGCTGTCTTCCGTAGATTAGTTTCTTTCCTATATATCATCAAGATGGCGCTATTATATTTCCTTTGTTGTCAAATCTCGGTCGTAAGATCTAGTTCTTCTCGTCCCTGATTCAAATGACAGACTTTATGCGTTTTGTTTGAGTGCCGATGCTTGGCTTTGGACGTGAATGTCGAAGTGGATATTGCATGTCCAAGGATCATCTAAATTCATATGCTTGGATTTTTTGTTTCTGGTAGAAGACTGCATTTAAGTTATAACTCCATGTTTCATGAAGAAAAATGTTTATTCTGGAACTAGGCATTGACTTGTCCCGGATTCGATCAATTGATAAGATCGTTCGCATGCTTGCACAGGGTTGGAACCTTTTTGTGTGGGGATCTGGGTGTTGTATATATCATAGCTACTCCAATAGTTATTAATTTTTTTTTTGGGATCGAGACTCCAATAATTATTAGATTTGGTGCAAACTAGCAAATTTACACCGGCATCGGATCCTGAATTTGTTCAAAATTGCATTACGTGCAGGTTTCCTCCCATCTTATGTCAGACCTACTTGGCCCAAAGATACTACGATACTCATGCTGATTTAGATGTGTACAAAAAGGAAGGAGCTTAGAGTTTGCCTGTGAGGAGCTGGAGCCTGTTAACCAGCACTTGCTTGAAGTAGGGGTATGCTTTGAGAACTCGTAAAGATGTGGACGATGAGCCTAGAGGAGCATCAGATGGGTTACATGCATCTACTTACATGATAAAATATGCATATACAACTAATAAGCTGCTTATGTTTATGCATGGAAGTAATAGTTCAGCGGCTTCAGCCTTGCTGTGGTCTTCTTGTCTCCATGATTTGGTTCCTAAATTAGCTGTTTGTGCACGCAACTCTTTAAGAAAGGAAATAAAAAGGAGATGCCAGGGACATTTCTTGGCACCAACTTTCCTGCGATTCAATGACGAACAGTTGCTTTTTAAAGAAGTTTCGGTAGATTGGACTTTACCCGCAACTTTCGGGATACTGCACAAGATTTTTCTGGATTAGGTAGGGGTGTCGCTAAACCTACGAGGGATTGAAAACATGACAGGCTGAGATGGAGAGAGCAAGCATTTCCATGTGGTTGCGACTAGGAGTAGCATTCCCAAGTGCACTTACTGAGATCAGTCCCTTCTCGAAGTCCTCCTGTGACGGTTGACTAGCTAACGCTTCCGCTACGTTAAAACACAGAAACAAGCGTTGGAACAAATCTTTAGACAAAGAGTTGGCCATCTCTTTAGCTCTTATCCGCAATGTAGGTGCAAAATCTCCCTAGACCCGAGAACAGTGATAGTGAGTTAAATTAGCAGGTTAACTAGTTAATCATATACTCTTCTAGCTTTCTTGTAGTTTAAACAGTTAATTGATTATGCAAGAGAATGTAATGGAAATATATAGTGGAAACAGATGATATGACATTATTGTTTCGCCCATTACATTCAAAATCGCGACAATCTTGCATCTAGGGGTGTTAGAACTGGGTATACACCTTGTGGTTCCAGACCGGGAACCGAATCGGCCAGTTTTGGAATCACTATTTCTTGATCCTATCGGTTCTCGGTTGAACTTGGAAATTAGTCCTCTTTTCATATTTTGTGTAGAAAATCAAATTCTTATAATAAAATATAAGAGTTCCATCTTTTCACTTTATAACATATTTGGTGAAACAGTTTTGATGTTGTTTATTCATGATGAAGACCATGATTCAATTCTCAGTTCAACCCGAGAACTGAGCCGGTGGAACTTGGTCAGATCGGTTCTTGGTTAGAACCGGTGGTTTTGGCCTTGGAACTGGAAACCGAGCGGATCCTAGGCGGGTTCTAAGTTTGCCGAACTAAAACCATATTGATTCTTCCTAACATTGGCCATAAACCGATCGGTCTAGACTTGTTCAATCCGGTTCCTGGATTGAATCGGTCTCGGTGCTCACCCCTACTTGTATTGACTCATTTTACTATTGCTTGCATTACGCAACATAGAGCCTCAGTTAATGTGTAGGGTGTTAAAATTATTTCTCACTTTTGAGCTCGAAAGGGAAAGTTTCCTAATTTCAATTAGGTTTCCTATTTTGAATAGGTTTCCTAATCGAATGGTTTCTTAGTTGAAAAAGATTTCTTAATTGGAGAAGGTTTTCTGAAAAGAGGATTCCTATTTTGGATTAAATTCTTGCCTATAAATAAGGAGTGGATGTTATTTGTGAAGATCATCAAAGAGGAGCTTCTGCTAGTGAATTACACTCTGAAGATATCCGAGTGTTTGTAGCGATTAAATTCTTGTGGTAAGAATTTGTTTATAATTCTTTTGTGAGATTGAGAGATTATTTCGCGAGGAATTGTGGGGCTAAATGCTGCGTGAGTTATTGGATGTAATTGGGGTTTGGGAAACACTTAGAGTGTTTGAGTGACTCGAGTGTGGTTGTAATCTCCGTTGTATCCGTTGTATTGCTTGATTTATAATTGAACTCTTTGCTGCTCTCCCTGTGGACATAGGTCACTACGACCGAACCACGTAAATTTGGTGTACGATTTATTTTCTTATTCTGTCAATTTTATTGTTCGATCGCTTGGTTTCCGCAACAATTGATATCAAAGTTAGACTTGGTTGAGTTGAAGCGAATCGATGGCGATAGGAGAAGGAAAAGTGAAAATCGACAAATTTGATGGGAAGAACTTTGGTTTTTGGAAGATGCAGATTGAGGATAATCTATATCAGATGAAACTGCACTTGCCCCTATTTAGGGAGAAGCTAGAGACTATGAAGCAAGCTGACTGGGAATTGCTGGATAGACGAGCTTTAGGTGTTATTCGGCTGATATTGGCTCGTAATGTCGTGTTTACCATCGTGAAAGAGAAGACCACTGCGGGTTTGATGGAAGCCTTGTCAGATATGTACGAAAAGCTCTCTGCGATCAATAAGGTCTATTTGATGCGACGTTTGTTTAACTTGAAGATGAGCGAAGGTGCGTCAGTTGCTGATCATATCAATGAATTCAATGTGATCGTTAGTCAATTGAGTTCAGTTGATATTGACTTTGAAAATGAGGTACGTGCTTTGATTCTATTATCCTCACTGCCTGATAGTTGGAACATTACTGTTACTGCTGTTAATAATTTCTCTAGGCCAACAAGCTTGATGATTGATGGTGTTCAAGATTTAATTTTGAGTGATGACATCTGCATAAGAGAATCTGGTGAACATGTATATGCTGTTTTAGTAGGTAAAAATAGAGGAAGAACTGGTACTCGTGTTGGTAGAAGTAGTAGAATAGACGAAGTTAGTCTTGGACTGGTAGTGGCATCTTAGAAGAGATTGCTTAAAGTTGAAAAACGACAAAGGTAAGGGAATTAGAGTTGAGTCTGCGGATGATGTTGTTGTTATAGCTGACAGTAATTCGGATAATGCTAATTATGTCTTGTCGCTAATTATTCGTCGTTTGGCGGATGGATTATGGATTCTGCTTGTTCATTTCATGCTACACCAAATAGGAACTGATTAGTGCACAAATAATAGTAAAGTGCAGTTGGGGAACAATTCTGAATGCGATGTTATAGGTGTTGGTGATGTTAAAATCAGAATGCATGATGGTATTGTGAGGACATTGACTGGAGTGAGGCATGTTCCAGAGTTGAAGAAAAATCTTTTTTCTTTGAGTGCCCTGGAATCAGTTGGGTGTCGGTATTCTTCAGAATGTGGAATTCTGAAGGTTGTTTGAGGTACCTTGGTGATAATGAAAGGAATCAATCATAATGACATGTATGAGCTTCAAGGTGAGACAGTGACGAAATTCGGTGCGGAGATGTCGGAGGCATCTGTTCGAGAGTCTGAATCGTGGCATATGCGTTTGGGGTACATAAGTGAGAAAAAGCCCGAAGGTTCTAAGTGAAAGGTTCTAAGATAACAAACTGAATGTATGCAGGTGTTGTGATTTAGATGAACAGCGGAAAGTACAGTTCACTGTGGTTGTCAGAGAAACCACGGAAATTGCAAAATTGATTCACTTAGATGTTTGCAGGTTGTCGCGGTTTTCTTTGAGGAAGAGTGTTAGATTTATGCTAACAGTTATGGATGACTACTCGATGAAGACTTGGGTGTTTGTGCTTAGGCACAAGTTTGATGCTATTGTAATAATCAGACAGCTAAGAGCTTTGATCGAAAAAGAGACTGGTAAGACGATCAAGCAGGTGCAGACTGACAATAGTATAGAGTTTTGCTTGGAGCTGTTAAAAGAATTCGGCATAAAGGAAGGCATAGTGAAATACCGCGCTAGTGCTAGTGAACCACAACATGTTGCGGAATTGATGAGCAAAACATTACTAGAGACAGGCCACAAAATGCTCTCTAGTGCTGGTATGGCTAGGAGATTCCTGGCGGATAACTACCTAAAAAATATATCCCTATCGACTGCGATTGGATGTCGGACTCCCGAAGAAGTGTGGTCAGGTAACGTTACTAATTATTATATTATTAGAATGTTTGGTTGCTTGTGTTATGTTTGAGTTAGTGATGGTAAGCTCGATAGAATGGTAAGAAAGTGCATGTTCTTAGGTTATGCACAAGGTGAGCAGGGATATAAGTTGTGGTGCTCGGAATTAAATTCACTTGTTATCAGCAGAGAAGTTACATTTGACGAGTTTCCAGTACTTCTGACTAGGAGTGTTTGTGACAGTGTTCATATGGATCTGAACGGCGTTCAGCTTGAGGGCAACTGGAAACTCCTGAGGTAGCAGGTACTGGTGAAGTAATTGACACAGATGGTGCTTGTAGTGAGGTGGAGCCCATAGAGTCAACGTTTGTTGTAACTGTTGATATTGACAAGGTGTGTATTCAATCTCCCAGCAGATATGGATGCAATGATAGTTTTGTTTTATCTGCGATTGAGGATGTTGTGTCGAAAAATTCCTGTGAAGCAGTTAAAGGTTCATGTGGAGTTAGTGTTCTGATGAGACTCACGGTTATAGCGAAGTTCAAGCGCAGCTTGGATTTGAAAGATGTCTGTGGTGGTTGAGCCCATTGGAGCTGTGGGAGGATAGTAGTGAAGTTCTGACGAAGCGATTGTGACTTGGCTTAAACGTTGAGCAAATGTGGAGATTGTTAAAATTATGCTTCGATTTTGAGCCCGAAAAGGAAAGTTTCCTAATTCAATTAGGTTTCATATTTTGAATAGGTTTCCTACTTGAATGGTTTTCTAGTTGAAAAAGATTTCCTAATTGGAGAAGGTTTCATAAAAAGGTGTTTCCTATTTTGGATCCAATTCTTGCCTATAAATAAAAAGATGATGTTATTTGTGAAGATCATCAAAGAGGAGTTTCTGCTAGTGAATTACACTCCGAAGATATCCGAGTGTTTGTAGCGATTAAATTCTTGTGGTAATAATTTGTTTATAATTCCTTTGTGAGATTGAGAGATTATTTCGCGAGGAATCGTGGGCTAAATACTGTGTAAGTTATTAGATGTAATTGGGGCTTGGGAAACACTTAAAGTGTTTGAGTAACTCGAGTGTGGTTGTAATTAGGTCATTACGACCGAACCACGTAAATCTGGTGTCCGATTTATTTTTTTGTTCTGTCAATTTTGTTATTCGATTGCTTGGCTTCCGCAACATAAAGATTCATGTAGTTTTTGTACTTTTGATGAGCATGCAAGTAATTCATATTATTCGTGAAACGTCATTGATACGGTTCATGAAGTTCATATTGTTCAAATATCTCTTTATCTTTCTAGTCCGCAAGTGTAAACGGAAAATGGAATAGCTCTCCAAGAACCTATATTTTTAGCTATAAAAAAATGAAATATCATAGGGGTAAACTAAAAAGGATAATCATGCATGTAATATTTTTTAGGTTTTCGAATTTTAGAGTCCGTTTGCTTTACAGAAAACGAACAAGTTGAAAAATATCTTCCTAAAAATAATTGATTATATTGCTTGGAGTAATTAGTCAGCAAAAAACGTTTCTATTAACGACAACAAATTATGCTTGATCATTTTTTGTGAACGATGAAAATATTTTTAGTTCATCCAGCGATCATTTTTTTAATTTTTTTTTCCAAAGCATGAATTTTCTGCAAAACTAATGGGCCCTTAGTTGGTTCACGATTGTTGTCTTTCGCCAATGGTACAAAAGAATATACTTTGTGTGCATTTTCTATTGAGGATCTACTGATGAATATTCTTGATTGTGACTATTTTAATTCACATCAAAGTTATTTATTCATGTTCAAATATTCTTACATAGTTTTTAGTGGCGAAAAATATAATTTTCGAATATCGCCGCGTATCATATACATATATTATATATAGGGAAAAAACCACAAAAAACCCCAAACTTTACCCCCTGTGACACATTTACCCTGAATTTTTTTTTGTGACACCAAAAATCCCAAACTTTGCTATTTGTGACACATTTACCCCAATATACTGTAGCCTAGGGTATTTTAGTTTTTTTTTTTTTTTCCCTTTTTCTATTTTTTTTTTTCTTTTTTTTCTTTTTTAGAGGCAAAAAGTTTGCCCTCGCAGGCGAGAGTCTCCCGGCGACCTCGCCGGCGAGGGCGAGGACTCTCGCCCCGCCCGGGCGAGGGCGCCTCTCGCCGGCGTTGGGCCAGGGCAGCCCTTGCCTCGCCGGCGTCGGGCGAAGGACCCTCGCCCCGCCCAGGCGAGGGACCCTCGCCTCGCCCGGGCGAGGTGAAGGGGCGCCGCCACGGGCGGGGCGAGGGCCGCCCGCCGGCGCCGGGCGAGGGCTTCCTCGCCCCGCCCAGGCGAGGCGGCCCTCGCCGAGATCCGATGAGGGCGACCCTCGCTCGATGCCGCGAGGGCCCCCTCGCCGGATCCGGCGAGGGCGGCCCTCGTCGGCGTCGGCAGCGAGGTCGCCCTCGCCGGCTGGCCGGCGAGGGCTACCCTCGCTCGCCCGAGCGAGGGCGACCTCGGGCGTCCCGAGCGAGGGTCTCCCTCGCCGGATCCGGCAAGGGCCGCCTCGCCCGGGCGGGCGAGGAAGACTCGCTCGACGTCGGCGGCGACCGCCGCCCCCCGCCCTGTGCGAGGCGCACCTTCACCTCGCCCGGGCGTGGCGAGGGTCCCTCGCCCGGACGCCGGGCGAGGCGAGGGCGCCTCGCCCAATGCCGGCGAGGCGCCCTCGCCCGGGCGGGCGAGGGTCCTTCGCCCGACGCCCGGCGAGGCGAGGTCAGTCGGAGACCTCGCCGTGCGAAGGGCGTGACCTCACGGAAAAAAAAGAAAAAAAAAAAATAGAAAAAGGGAAAAAGACTAAAATACCCTAGGCTACAGTATATTGGGGTAAATATGTCACAAATAGCAAAATTTGGGGTTTTTAATGTCATAAAAAAAAGTTCGGGGTAAATGTGTCACATGGGGCAAAATTTGGAGTTTTTGGTGGTTTTTTCCCTTATATATAATAACATATAATAGGATAACATCTATTACAATAACATCTAAACATCACATCACATCACATCACATCACCGGACGAATTTTTTTTTTTCTCTTCTAGAACACTGGACTTGTTTTCACAGGGATGATGTCGCACCGTACATATTTATAATATATCTTTGCTGATTCTTTCTGTGTGCAACGGCGTCGTTTTTCCTTCTCTTTTTCATCCCCTTGTCCTCCTCCTCCATCAGTTGCAACTCAAAATGCCAGTCCGTGCTCGATCATCGTCAGTCGTCATCGCCACTGTGAATTCAGACAGGTGAACGGACGGCGATCTCAGCAAACGGAGCAAACGACCTGCTCGGCGGGGAAGCACCAGCGAGCATGACTGACGCGAACGCGGCGATCGAAGTCGCCGCCGGAGTTCCGACTTCGACTCTCAACCGTATCGACCTCTCGAGCTCCGACATTCCTGGTTCGGTGTCTCTGCTCAAACAGGTCTTCGATTCTCCCGACTTTGTCCGCTATTTCGATTCTGATTTCCGATACGTAAAAACGAGGAAACCGAGGTTTTTGAGTTGAGAGGACACTGACGGATGAATCCAATCTACTGGCCTCAGGCGTGCTTGGATTCTGGCTTCTTCTACGTGATCAATCATGGGATTAGCCAGGATTTAATGGAGGAGGTGTTCGTCCAGAGCAGGCGGTTCTTCGGTTTGCCTTTGAGCGAGAAAATGAAGCTGTTGAGGAACGAGAAGCACCGAGGGTATACTCCTATGTTTGATCAGATCCTCGATCCTGCAAATCAGATAGACGGTTTGTGTCCGATGATCCTATCTATTCCTTTTGGGTGTCAGGTTGCTGAAGATTTTACTGCTTATAGCGGACATAGATGAATAGCTGGTGATTTTGATAGCTTCCTGTAATCAGGTGGTGGTTGAGTAGCAGTTCCTAGAAAAGGAAGATCAATTAGTTATTATTCGTGTTTGTGATTGTATCATTGGAGAGAACTGACACAGAAATAGGAGCTAGTTGTTAGATGCGCTAACTCAAAACCATGAGTTCTAAGGCAAAGATTTGGCTGAAGCTTGTTATTACCTATATGCTTATCATCTTCTGAAGATCTTCTGAAGATTGTTGGAGTAGTAATGATTCCATTGACGTTTTATAGGAGATTATAAGGAGGGATATTACATAGGAGTGGAATTACCAGAGGACGATCCTGGTGCGCGGAAGCCTCATTTTGGACCAAACCTCTGGCTTTCTGAGGGTAAGCAATTGTTTGATATAATTTCTGTTCAACTTGAAATAGTTGCTGATGATGTAAGCTTATTTTGGTTTCACTGTTGTATTTTAACTAGATATATTGCCAAGATGGAGGCAGGCGATGGAAAAATTTGGTAGTCAAGCATTGTGAGTTTTTACTATAGATGACATAGAGCCATAGACATTAATTTTTCTTGCTAATTCCGGGATGTAAATTTTATTCCATCCAAGTAAAAGATAATACAGACATCTTCTATTTCTCTGACGGGGTATTTGGGCATTGTCAATATCCCATGGGAGTTGAATTGCCTCTGACGTCTGAACTGAATATGCTCTCTTGGGCTCTTATCGTATGTTGGCCAAAGTAAAACTCCTCTAGTTATTTGTAGCGGCTGATTAAACAATTTTCTGGGTTATTGTTCTAAAGCTACTATGCTGCAATATGAACAAGTTATTTTTACCTGTTGAGATTTACCATTAATCACCCCGACCAAGAGCCTCAACTCAAGTGTCTAATTGCTTATTGTGGTAGGGCTGATGTTACAGTCAATAAGGTCTCCAACTCTAAATCATTCGACTTTTGGATCAAGAGTTATGCCTAGATGATATATGTGGCAAGATTAAGTGTAATTTGTTGGTATAGACAAAGCGATGGTAGTCAATTTGGTAACTTTTTGATTTGTAAACGTGCACACTCAGAAAAGTGGCAAAAGTAGCTGCAAGGATCATTGCTCTAGCACTTGATCTGGAGGCTGATTTTTTTGATAAGCCAGAAATACTCGGCGAACCTATTGCGACCTTACGCCTGTTGCACTATGAAGGTAGATTTTACTTCAATAAACTTCATAATAAACCCTGCAATTCTTTCTTCTCATCAGGTTGATAATCCTTTCTTTGTTTAGGTCTAGTCTCTGATCCCTCTAAAGGAATATATGGAGCTGGGGCACATTCGGACTTTAATTTTATTACCTTGTTGGCAACAGATGATGTCCCAGGTCTCCAAGTATGAAATTTTCTCCTTTAGAACTGTTGGTGCAGACTTTATTCATAGTTATGATGCATGGAAATTTTTGAACTTATTTAGATTTGCAAGAAGAAGGATGCTAAATCTCCGATGTGGGAATTTGTGCAACCTATGAGAGGGTAAAGCCCAACTGCATTATAATTGTGAATTTGAGATGATTACATTAGAGTCTCATATTTAGAGTATTTTGGACGCTTTTGGTGGAAGATCATCATTATGGATTTCTATTCTAATGATTCATGGCTCACAAATATAACTTGCAATAACTTTTTTTTTAATCTTGCACTCCTGGTTTATTGGGGAATATAAACTGTTTCCCGTTGTACGCATGATTAGAAGAGCGCTAGATGCCAATGTTGGGTGGAATACTACCGCAATAATTGCTCCTTCTTTGTCTGACCCTGATCTGCTACTATAGTTCTTATTTGTACAAAGGCAGTGATAAGCCATGCTAGAGAGAAAGTATTATTGTCAGAGGGGTGATAAAGATGGATTTCCATTTATTAATTTAGAGAGGTGCCCTCATTCACAGATCCTTTCCTTTCTGCAATTTGCATCTATATAAGGGTACATATTAACTTCGATCAGTTTAATTCTTCTGGTGCCTTGCTGATGAACCTCCCTCCCTCACAAACACTCTTACACACATGCACACAATGGTACCCAACCATTCTTTCCTGGTTAATTTTGTACCGGTCAACGTTCATAGAACTGCCACGCATCATACACACTCTAAAAAAAAATGTAATTACCCTCTTTTAGTTATATAGTTTATTGCTTAGATTCAAATATACATAATCATCATAAATACGGGACAGAAGAATCCCACAGTCATCCTAAAAAGTAACATTTTTTCTGTGACTATTTTGTACAGAGCATTCATAGTGAATCTTGGTGTTATGCTAGAACGATGGAGCAATTGTATTTTCAGGTAATATGCTTTGGTAACAATCTATATAGATAAATTGGCATGAGGAAAGCTTTGAACATGAAGGTTGGAGAGTATCTTATGGCAGGCTACTATATATTGTTAACCTGTCCCAAACTCCACCAGAATTCTCCCATTAATAGTGAAAGAGCATCTACTCTTGACATTGGTCACGAAAAGAATCCAAGTTAAAAACAGTTGTTAAAGACGGTACGATATGTTGGTGACCTACGTTAATTTCTACACAGAGACCAATTTATGAATATCAATTAATAAAATTGCTATTCTAGTGCTTTTATTATCACTCAGCTTTTATTGGTCAACTTTTGGATCCTAATCCTTGCATGAGAAAATGTTTAAATGATGTATGAAATGAGCTTTTTGCTTGAATCTAATTGATGTCCTGCAATTCTCTATATTTAGCAAATCATTCTCTATTCTTTCTTTTTTGAATTTGACTTGCTGCTTTTTTGCTTCAGTTTGTCAAATCTATACTTTTGCTTTGCTTTTGCAATCAGGTCCACGCTCCATCGAGTTATAGGGAATGGTCAAGAACGGTATTCTGTAAGGCTTCTCTCTCTCTCTCTCTCTCTCTCTCTCACTCCCCACCCACGCACACACAAACACGCATTTCTCCTCATTTTTTGAAAATTTTTTCAAAAGCCTTTAAGAGAACTTTTAAGCATTGTCGAATCTATTGAAAGAAGTCTGATTGATTGGTGAACAAAGTCGTGACTACTTCAACCGGAAAAAGGGCAGTTAAAGCCAATCTTGGATAGTTGTAAGCTGATTCAAAACAAGATCCTAGTTTTAAGATCAAAGATCTAGTGGAAAGTCAGTTGAACTTGTGATCAAACTCTTAGGAAATTCTTCTCAACACGAGATTATCTTCAGGGATGATCCACATTAGTTTTCGCAAAAGAAGCCTAATTGTTTTGCCTTCCCTAATTAGCATCTTTCATTCATTACCTTCTCCATTCTTATTGACTTCTTTTGCTAATATTTTTGTTAAAAAAGATTCTATTTATGCTCATGTTCTCACGAAATACAGATTGCGTACTTCCTGAAGCCTAACCATGATTGTCTCATTGAGTGCTTGCCAACATGTATGTCAGAGGAAAATCCTCCCAAGTAAGTTATCTTCCGCACATCAGTCACTTTCCTATATTAACAAGATGGTGCTGTACTTCTTTAACCAAAAAAAAAACAAGATGGTGCTGTACTTCCTCTCTTATCAGTTCTCAGTCCTCAGATCTAGTTTTCCTCCCCGATTTGAATGAGTGTCTTTACGCATTGTGCTTGATTGCTGGTGCTCTGCTAGGAACGTGCATGTTGAAGTGAATATTGCACGTATAAGGATCATCCAAGCACTGTTAAGAGGACTGCATCAAGTTTAACTCCATGATCATGAGGGAAAAATGTTTACTCGTGTATTAGGCATTGACCTGTCCTGGATTTGATGAATTGATACGATCAATTACATGCTCATACGCTCTCTTTACGGGGTTGGATCCTTTTTGCGTGGGGATTTGGGTGCTGCGTTTAACATAGCTACTCCAATAGTGATTTTTTTTTTTTTTGGTAAGGCTACTCCAATAGTGATTTTTTTTATCTGGTCGAAACTCCAATATTGATTAGACATGGTGCAAATTAGCAAATTTATACCAGCATGGGATCTTAAGTTTGTTCAAAATTGCATCAATGTGCAGGTTTCCGCCTGTCCAATGTCAGACCTACTTGTCCCAAAGATTCAAAGATACTCATGCTGATTTAAATGTATACAGAACGGAAGGAGCTTAGAGTTTGCCAGTGAGAGCGGAAGCCTGTCAACCCGCACTTGCCCGAAGTAGGGTTATAATTTTAGAACTTGTACAGATGTGCATAATGAGCTTAGAGAAGAGCGTCCAACAGAGTACCTTCATGTACATACATATGCACATACAACCAATGATCTGTTTATGTTCAGCAGTTTCCACCTTATTTTGCTCCTAAATTAACTGTTTGTACGTGCACATGTCGAAGCACCGACTCTCCTGTGATTCAACGGATGGGTCCGCTTTTCAACAATAGTTTCGGTAGATTGGACTGTACATGCAACTTTCGGCGTACTTGACAAGATTTTTCTGGACTGGGTGGGCGTGTCGCTAAGCCTACAAAGGATTGAAAATATGACGGGCTAAGGAGGAGTGAGCAAGCATTTTCATGTGGGTGGGACTGCGGGTAGCATTGGCAAGTGCACTTACAGATATCGTAAGCACTTTAGCCACTTTGGCTGCTACTTTCGCAGAAATCTTTCTGATGTTTCTCAAAGGTGGATAGGTCAATCCCTTCTCAAAGTCCCCCTGTGACACTTGACTAACTGACGCTTCCGCCATGTTAAAACACAAACAAGCTTTACACACAGGAAGACTTGACTTGGCTCTCTCTCTCTCTCTCTCTCTCTCTCTATTTTGGGGAAAAAATCATGAAAAACCCCAAACTATATTCATTGTAACACATTTACTCCAATTCTTTTTAATTACACAAAAATTCCAAACTTATACTCTTAAGACAAATCTACCTTCCGTTACAATTTTGTTAATTAAGGCCGTTCAAATCCAATGTGGCTGCCTGCATAGCCAAAACAACGCCCTTTTGATGGCCATTTAAACCACAAAAGACAAGCTCTCTCTCTCTCTCTCTCTGATTTGAAGAGTTCATTTCTAGGGTTTGTTCATGTTATCTCTCTCATAAAATCTTATTTGCTCTCTCGATCAGTTCCTCCACGTTCTCTAGGGTCATTGCTCCCCCTCTGTCTGTTTGAAGCTCTATTCGCTTGTCTGCTCATTGCTGAAGTTGTATTTACTCGATTCGGGACTTGCTCGAAGAAGCTCGATTCTAGCTCGATAATTCTCTGAATTTGAATGAACCCCTCAAAGATTCTAACTGTTGTTTGCTTATGAAAGTTAATAGTGGTTTCTCGTTTTTAGTAGAGCATTGTGTGTTGACATTTGAAGGCAAAGAAAGTAACGTCACTTGAGCTTCTTTCTTTTTTGGTCACCATTTCACTTGAGCTTGCTCTTGTTATTACTTAAACATGTTCTACTATCATATAGTAATCTAAACATGGGTTTTTCTCTATTTTTTTTGTAGATGGAACGTCGTATGGGGGGAATGAAAAATGCAGTTGATATTGAAATAATAGATGACTTTGAGGTTAAAATTCGGGGTGGAGCTGGGGGTGCTAGGCAGGGTGAAATTGATGTTGAAGTTGAGTTAAGCGATGAAGTTAGGATTGAACTTGTGGATAGGGTTGGGGCAGGGCTTGAATATGGGGGTGCTAGCCAGAGTGAAAATAGTAAGAGTGATGATGACTTTTATTTTGAGAGTGATGATAGTGAGAGTGATGATGCTGAGATTGATTTATTAACTTGGACATCTGATGAACACATCCTATCTAGAGATGAGGAAGGGATACATAAGGTGGGGATGGAGATAATATTTACTATTGATACAGGATAAGGAGACATGAATGAGGATGAAAATGATGAGTACATTGAAGCACATGAAGATCTTAGTCCTCTTAACTCTAGAGATCAGAAAGAATGCGACCGAACAAGAGCTTTGACTCAGACCAAAAAAAAGAAAAGAGCTTTGACAATTAGATATGACCCGAGCTACGATCACAGAGTAGTAGTTTCAGTCAAGCATGAGATTTGTCTCATATTCAGTTTAAGAGGGCAGTGCAGAAATATGCAATCACAAATGGCTACAACATTGGTTGGCATATAAGTGAATTAAAAAAGATGCATGCGAAGTGTGTGATCGGATGTGAAAGGTCCCTTTATGGCAGTTGGTTGAAAAAAGAGAAACGTTTATTATCAAGACGGTTGGAGAAGAACACACTTGCCCTAGAAGCATGAGAAATTAAAGTGCATCTTACGTATGGCTTGCAAAAGAGTTCTTGCCTAAATTAGAGCTAATTTGAAATATACTGCATCACAATTACAGGCAGAAGCAATAGAGATGTGGGGACTTAGGCTTAACAGAAGAGCTTGTTACAAAGCAATTGTCAAAGCTCTTAAGACTATTAGGGGTCCATTTGCCAAGCCGTATAAGTTAATTACATCTTATAAAAGCTCAATCAAAGCAATCTAGTAAGAACAACACATTTGATATTGTACTTAGATAGTCATAAAACATGTTCAAGAGATTTTATGTGGGATTCGAAGGGTTGAAAAAGGGTCGTCTAGAAGGTTGTAGGAAAATAATTGGACTAGATGGTTATTTTATTGAGACCTTAGTAAAGCAAATGCTACTTTGTACTGTTGGAAGAGATGGAAACAATAAGATGTTTCTAATTGCATGGACTGTTGTTGAAGCGGAGACACAAGACAGTTGAACTTGATTCCTCATGTTGCTATTTATAGACCTTCAAATAGGCAGAGGTGATGATTGGACCTTCATAAGTAATCAACGAAAGGTATGATGAGTCTCCAATCATTAGTTTTTTTTATAATAGTGGTTGAATTATGTCTTGTAAGGCTTTATTAATGCATTTCAATTATGTCTTGCTGGGCCTTATCAATGCAATTTCTTCATTGGTTCCTTGTGTAGAACATAGGAATTGTTCTAGGTACATTTACGCAAACCGGAAAAACCTATGTAGGGGAGAAACATTTCGAAATAACTTCAGTTGCGTATGCCATATACGAGATTGAATTCAACATAGCAATTGAAGGAATAAAGGGGGAGTCTGTTAATGCCTATAAAGATTTCATGAGGCAAGGGCCATAGCACTTCTGTAGGGCCTTCATAAAGGTTGAGTGAAAATGTGGTGCCATTGAGAACAATTCGAGTGAGATTTTCAATGGGCAGATTTGCAATTAAAGATAAATGCTAATTGTGAGAATGACTTTAAAAGTGATAAGAATGTATGGCTGAGCAAATACGTTAGAGGTGATAAGAACTGACTTTAATAGTGAGAATGTATGAAAAAAAGTCAGTTGGCGGTGGGTTCCCGAATAAATTATGTCCAACGAATGTCGGAGGTAGTTGAAAAACCCTGTTCATTTGTTTGAGTTAGACATTTTGCGGCAAAAGATGCGATTTTCGAATATTGACAGTGGGCGTACATATATATATATACATTAGGATAACATCTAAACATCACGTCATAGCATGGGCGACACGTCACCCGACTTGTTTTCAAAAAGGATGATGCGGCACCGTATATCTTTGCTTGCTGATTCTTTATCAGTCCAACGGCTTCATTTTCTTTGGAAAAAATACAACAAAAAATTCCAAACAACGTCACTTACAAATAAATTTACCTTGAATTTTTTATTGTGATATGAAAAAATTTTAAATTATGTCACTTGTGACACATTTACTCCACAACACTTTTGCTTAAGGGCATTTTCATCTTTTTCCTTTTTTAATTTTTTTCTTTCTTTTCTCTTTCCCTCCGCCGATCACGACGGAGGGAAGCCGGTGAGGGCCGCCCTCGCCCAACTCAGACGAGGGTTGCCCTCGTCGGCGTCGGACGAGGGTCGCCCTCGCCCAACCCCAACGCCGGCAAGGGCAGCCCTCGCCAGCTTCCCTCCGCCGTGGCCGGCGGAGGGAAGAGAGAAGAAAGGAAAAAAAAAAAGAAAGAAAAGGAAAAAAGACGAAAATATCTTTGGATAAAAGTACTGTGGGTAAATATACCACAAATGTAAAAGAAAAATTCTAGGTAAATTTGTCGGATAATTGGAGGTTTTTGGTGGTGTTTCCCTATTCTTTTTGGGATAATGACATAAATAGTCCCTAAACTTTGACTCAATGTGCAATTTGGTCCCTGAACTTTTAATTTGTTCAATGTAGTCCCTGAACTTTAATTTAATGTTCAATATGGTCCCTAAACTTTCAATTTGTTCAATGTGGTCCCTGAACTTTCGGTACATGTTCAATATAGTCCCTGAACTTTATAAAAATATTCAATGTAGTCCTTCCATTGATTCAAGTTTAAGGACTATATTGAATATTTTTATAAAGTTCAGGGACTATATTGAACATGTATCGAAAGTTCAGGGATCATATTGAACAAATTAAAAGTTCAGAGACCATATTGAATATTATGTTAAAATTCAGGGACTATATTGAACAAATTAAAAATTCAGGGATCAAATTGCACCTTGAGTCAAAGTTCAGGGACCGTCATTTTCCCGTTCTTTTTCTTCCTTCGGTCTCTTGTACTCCATCGGCTGCAGCTCAAAACGGCGATCTCAGGAAGTGAGCAACGATCTGCTAGGCGGAGAAGCATCAGCGAGCATGAATGATGCGAACGCCATCGAAGTCGCCGCCGGAGTTCCGACTTCAGCTCTCAACCTTATCGACCTCTCGAGCTCCGATGTTCAACGGTCGGTGTCTCTGCTCAAACAGGTCCTCGATACTCTCGAGTTTGTCCGTTATTTTGATTCGATTTTCCGGCGCGTAAATCCTAGGAAACCAAGGTTTTTGAGTTGAGGGGATACTGACGGATGAATCCGATCCATTGGGCCTCAGGCGTGCTTGGATTCTGGCTTTTTCTACGTCATCAATCATGGAATCAGCCAGGATTTAATGGAGGAGGTCTTCGTTCAGAGCAGGCGGTTTTTCGGTTTGCCTTTGAGCGAGAAGATGAAGCTGTTGAGGAACGAGAAGCACCGAGGCTATACTCCTCTGTTCGATCAGGTCCTCGATCCTGCAAATCAGATAAACGGTTTGTGTCCAATGATCCTATTTGTTCCCTTTTGGGTGTTGGTTTGCTGAAAGATTTTACTGCTTAAAGCGGACATAGATGAATAGCTGGTGATGTTGATAGCTTCCTGTAATCAGGTGGTGGTTGAGTAGCAGTTCCTAGAAAAGGAAGATCAATTAGTTATTTTTCCTGTTTGTGATTGTATCCTTGGAGAGAACTGACACAGAAATAGGAGCTAACCCAAACCATGAGCTCTAAGACAAAGATTTGGCTGAAGCTTGTTAAGCTTGTTGTGACCTATCTGCTTATCATCTTCTGAAGATTGTTGGAGTAGTAATGATTCCATTGATGTTTTATAGGAGATTATAAGGAAGGATACTACATAGGAGTGGAAGTACCGGAGGATGATCCAGGTGCACAGAAGCCTCATTTTGGACCAAACCTCTGGCCTTCTGAGGGTAACCAGTTGTTTAATATAATTTCTGTCCAACTTAATATAGTTGCTGATAATGAATGCTTATTTTGGTTTCATTGTTGTATTTTCCATAGAGATATTGCCAAGATGGAGGCAGACGATGGAAAAATTTCATAGTCAGGCATTGTAAGTTTTCCTATAGATGATAAGAGCACGAGTTTCTGGATATAAATTTTTTTTCCATCCAAGTAAAAGATAATTCAGAGATCTTCTGTTTCTATGATGGGGTATTTTAGGCATTTTCAGTACCCAATGTTCACCATCTTCCCCCTCCATATGCATAAGATATTGTCAAGTTTTTGTAGGTGGCCTAATGGGAGTTAAATTGCCTCTCACGTCTGAATAGTATATGCTCTCTTGGGCTCTTATCCTATGTTGGCCAAAGTGTAAATCTCTTCTAGTTATTTGTAATGTTCCAAAGCTACTATGCTGCAATATGGTAAAGTTATTATTAGCTGTCGAGATTTACTATTAATCACATTGACCAAGAGCCTCAACTCAAGTGTCTAATTGCTTACAAGTGCCTCAACTCAAGGCTGATATTACAGTCATGATTTTTGTTGCATAGGTTCTCTAACTCTATATCATTTGACTTTTGTATCCAAGAGTAATGCCTAGATGATCTATGTGGCAAGATTAAGTCTAATTTGTTGGTATAAACAAGTGACAGTAGTCAATTCGGTAATTTTTTTATTTGTAAATATGCAAACTCAGAAATGTGGCAAAAGTAGTTTCAAGGATCATTGCTCTAGCACTTGATCTGGAGGCTGAATTTTTTGATAAGCCAGAAATTCTCGGCGAGCCTATTGCGACCTTGCGCTTGTTGCACTATGAAGGTAGATTTTACTTCACTCAACTACATAGTAAACCCAACAATTCTTTCTTCTCATCCAGTTGATATTCCTTTCTTTGATTAGGTTTAGTCTCTGATCCCTCCAAAGGAATATATGGAGCTGGGGCACATTCTGACTTTGGGTTTATTACCTTGTTGGCAACAGAGGATGTCCCAGGTCTCCAAGTATGATATTTTCTCCAATGAAACTGTCGGTGCAGACTTTAGTCATAGTTATGATGGATGGAACTTTTCAAACTATTTCAGATTTGCAAGAACAAGGATGCTAAACCTCAGACATGGGAATATGTGCTACCTTTGAGAGGGTAAAGGCCAAGTGCATTACAATTGCGAATTTGAGATGATTACATTAGACTCCTCATATTTAGAGTATTTTGGATGCTTTGGCAGAAGATAATCGTGATAGGATTTATATACTAGTGATCCATGGCCTACAAATATAACTTGCAATAACTTTATTATTAATCTTGTACTTCTGGTTTATTGGGGAATGTGCACAATAATGTGTTTCTCCTTGTATGCACGATTGGAAGATTGCTTCATGCCAACGTGTAAAATACTACCCTTGTACCAGTAACAACTTTTTGACAAAAATCCTTCCTTCTCTCTTGATCTGCTACTATAGTTCTTATTCGTACAAAGGCAGCTATATGCCAGTTAGAGAGAAAGTATTATTGTCAGATGGGTGATAAAGATGGATGTCCATTAGAAAATTAGAGAGGTGCCCTCATCCACTTCTCCTTCCTTTTTGCAATTTGCATCTATATAAGTGTCCATATTAACTTATCAGTTTAATCCTTCTAGTGCCTTGCTGACGAACCTCCCTCCCTCACAATCTCTCTCACTCTCAAACACTCTTACACACATGCACACAATGGTACTCCACCATTCTTTCCTGGTTTATATTGTGCAGGTCAACGGTCATAGAATTACCATGCATCATACACATTCTACAATTATTTCTGTAACTACCCTCATTTAGTTGTTTAGTTTATTGCTTAGATTCAGTTATACATAGACAAAAGAATCTCCCAGTAATCCTGAAAAGTAACATTCTTTCTATGACTATTTTGGACAGAGCATTCATAGTGAATCTTGGTGATATGCTAGAACGATGGAGCAATTGTATTTTCAGGTAATATGATTTAATAATAATCTATATAGATAAATTAGCATGAGAAAAGCTTTGAACATGAAAGTTGGAGATTATCTTATGGCAGGCTACTATAGATTGTTAACCTGTCCCAAACTCCACCAGAATTTCATCTGTTGCACCCTCCTGGCTCTTGCTGATATCAGTTACCCATTAGTAGTGAAAGAGCATCTACTCTTGACATTGCTCAGGAAAAAAATCCAAGTTAAACGCAGTTATTGAAGACGGTATGATATGTTGGTGACCTACATTAATTTCTACACAGAATTCAATTTATGAATATCAAACAATAAAGGGAAAATACCACAAAAAACCTCAAACTATGCCACTTGTGACATATTTACTCCGAACTTTTTTTTGTAACACAAAAAACTCCAAACTATGCCACTCGTGACACATTTACCCCACAATACTTTGGTTCAATGGCATTTTCGTCTTTTTCCTTTTTCTGTTTTTTTTTTTTGCTTTCTTCTCTCTTCCCTCTGCCGGCCTTGGCGGAGGGAAGTCGGTGAGGGCCGCCCTCGCCAATGTTGGGGTTGGGCGAGGGCTGCCCAGGCGATCGGATCAGGTGAGGGCAGCCCTCGCCCAACCCCAACGCCGGCGAGGGCCACCCGGTGGAGGAAAGAGAGAAGAAAAGAAAAAAAAACAGAAAAAGGAAAAAGATAAAAATGCCCTTGGGCCAAAGTATTGTGGGGTAAATGTGTCATAGGTGGCATAATTTGGGGTTTTTCGTATCACAAAAAAAAGTTCAGGGTAAATTTGTCACAAGTGGCATAGTTTGAGGTTTTTGGTAGTATTTTCCCAACAATAAATTTGCTATTCTAGTGCCTTTATTATCACTCAGCTTTTATTGGTCGACTTGTGGATACTAATCTTTGTATGTGTTTTGGGATTGCTGACCACAGATAAGGCTTAATATGCATTGTCATCATGCATGAGAACATGCTTTGGTGATATATGAAATGAGTTTTTGACATGAATCTAATTAGTGTCCTGCAATTCGCTATTTTTGGCAAGTCATTCTCTATTTTTTCTTTTTCAAATTTGACTTGATGCCTTTTTGCTTCATTTTGTCAAATCTATACTTTTGCTTTTGCAATCAGGTCCACACTCCATCGAGTTGTAGGGAATGGTCAAGAACGGTATTCGGTAAGGCCTTCTCTCTCTCTCTCTCTCTCACGCACTCACAAACACACATTTCTCCTCATCTTTTGAAAAATTCGGCAAAAGCCTCCAAGAGAATTTTCAAGCATTGTCGAATCTATCGAAAAAAGTCTAATTTATTGGCGACCAAAGTTGTGACTTCTTCAACCGGAAAAAGGGCAGTTGAAGCCAATCTTGGATGGTTGTAAGCTGATTCAAAAAAGGGTTCTAGTTTTGAGATCACGATCTAGTGGCAAGTCAGTTGAACTTGTGATCAAACTCTTAATAAATTCCTCGCAACTTGAGATTATCTTCAGGGATGATCCACATTAGTTTTCGCAAAAGAAGCCTAATTGTTTTTCCTTCCCTAGTTAGCATCTTTCATTTGTTACCTTCTCCGTTCTTGATGATTTCTTTTGCTAATATTTCTGTTAAAAGTGATCCTATTGTCAGATTGCATTTCTTTCTTCCCTAGTTAGCTCATGTTCTCACGAAATGCAGATTGCATGCTTCCTGGAGCCTAACCATGATTGTCTCATCGAGTGCTTGCCAACATGTATGTCAGAGGAAAATCATCCCAAGTGAGTTGTCTTCTGCACATTTTTTCCGATATATCAACAAGATGGTGCAATTCTACTTCCTCTCTTATCAGTTCTCAGTCCTAAGACCTAGCTCTCCTCCCCGATTCGAATAAGTGTCTTTATGTATTGTGCTTCAGTGCCACTGCTCTGCTTCGAACCTGCGTGCCGAAGTGGATATTGCATGTCCAAGCCTCCAAGGATCCAAGCACGGTTAAGAGGGCTGTATATAAGTTTAACTCCATAATTCATGAGAAAAGAAAATGTTTACTCATGAATTAGGCATTGATTAGGCATTGACTTGTCCTGGATTTGACGAATTGACACGATCAACTGCATGCTCGCACGCTTTCTTTGCAGGCTTGGATCCTTTTTGTGTGGGGATTTGGGCGCTGCGTTTAGCATAGCTTCTCCAATAGTAATTAGACATGGTGCATTCTAGCAAATTTATACCAGCATGGGATCCTAAATTTGTTCAAAATTGCATCAATGTGCAGGTTTCCGCCCGTCCAATGTCAGACCTACTTGTCCCAAAGATATGCCGATACTCATGCTGATTTAAATGTATACAGAAGGGAAGGAGCTTAGAGTTTGCCAGTGAAAAGCGGCAGCCTATCAATCCGCACTTGCCCAATGTAGGGTTGTGGTTTGAGAACTCGTACAGATGGGCATGATGATCTTAGAGAAGAACATCAAATGGGTACAATTGCCCATCGTTCAGCGGCCTCGGCCTTATTTTAGTTACTTGCCTCCTAAATTAGCTACTTGTTTGGCCTTTACATACAGCATGACCACCGGCATATGCATTGATTCGTTTGATCGCTGTTTGTGTGAAGAGATTCTTCGTATGAAATGGCAAACAAAAAAAGTGACGAACTTCGACACTTGACAAAGTATCGATTTAAGTTTTTGACCTGGAGGCTACCCTCAGAAGACCATCTAAAAGGCAAAAGGAACTGTCAATATTCGCATGTTGTGGTAACTTTTCCAACTATACGATGTATTCCGGGTGTGATTCGAAAACTTTGAAGCATTCGGCGGGTCGGTGTGTAGTTGAATCAATGCCATTGCCACTTGGGGACCATATTATATACTGTACCTTCTGCACGGAATTAGTAAGGTCATTGACGTGGATATTATATGCTTGCTGGCTCTTAGCAGGGTTCTAGCGCTTCTTTTAATTTTATCTGATACGACGATACTCATGCTATCATTCGACCAAGATGGGTGTCTACATGATCTTGTCTGTTCAAACAGTTAGACGGATAGAACCAGAAGCAACAAGGTTGAAAGTAGGAGCATACATCCATTGAATACCTGCCAAAAAGCCTTCTGAAAACGCCAAAACAGAACTTCATAACTGGAGTTGCCTGAGCTATAAAGCAGACGACTTTTTGGCCCCAAACGAAAGGGAAATTTTTGTTATGTGCGACTCTTTAAGAAAGGAGAAGAGAAGGGAATGCCCCACACGTCTAAGCGCCAGCTCTTGTGCGATTCGATGGATGGGTCCGTCCACTTTTCAAGGATAGTTTCGATAGATTGGACTGTACATGCGACTTTCTATGTACTCGACAAGATTCTCTGGACGACGTAGGCATGTCGCTAAGCCTAAAAATGATCAAAAACATGACGGGCAAAGGAGGAGGAAACAAAAAATTCCTTGTGGATGGGGACTATGAGTAACATTGGCAAATGCACACTAATCGGGATCGTAAGCCCTTTTAGCTACGGCGGCTGCTAATTGCGCATAAATCTTTCTGATGTTTGTCAAAGGTGGATTAGATTAGTCCCTTCTCGAAGTCCTCCTGTGACGCTGGACCATCTAACAGCTTCCGCTACGTTAAAAACACAGAAACAAGCTTTAGACACGGAAAGACTTGACTTGGCTCTCTCTCTCTCTCTCTCTCTCTCTCTCTCTCTCTCTCTCTCTCTCTCTCTCTCTCTCTCTCTCTGTTTTAGCTTCGGGCTGATTAATTAAACTGTTTTAGCTTTCTTCTATTTGAAACAGTTCATTGATTATACAAGAGATTGAAATGGACATATATAGTGGAAACAAATGCTATGGTATCTGTTGTTCCACCCATTACATTTAAAATCGTGACATGCTTGTATTGACTCGTTTTATCACTACTTATGTTATGTAACGTAGAGCTTCAATTAAAGTGTTGGAGTCCATCCAATGGTTGCACTTCTGACGAGCATAGAAGTAATTTATACGATTCGTGGGATTGTGATTGGTATGGTCCATCGAGTTCATATCATTCAAATATCTCTTTATTTTAGATAAGCCCTTGCTAGCCCGTAAATGCATGCAAAATAATAACAAAAGATGGAATAACTCTCCAAGAACATATATATTTTTCTCAGCTCTTCAAAAATGAAACATCATAGGGTAGGTTAAGTTTTTATTGGCTCATAGTAACTTATTCATGTCTGTATATTCCTGCATATAATCAAATTTGTCGTTCTTCACTATTCAAAGTCAGCACGGTAACTCAAGGAAGAGATGCTTTTCCGATCCAAGTGAAACACAGTTGTTGAAGACGGGTATGATATGTTGATGACCTACATTAATTTCTATACTTTATGAATGATAGACTATGAAATTGGTATTCTAGTGCTACTCAGCTATTATTGGAGATACTAATCTCTGTATGTGTTTTGGGACTTCTGACCACAGATAAGGCTTAACGTACATTGTCATCATGCATGAGAACACGTTTAGTGATGTATAGACTGAGTTTTTCACATGATTCTAATAAGTGTCCTGCAGTTCTCCATATTTAGCAAGGTCATTCTCTATTTATTCTTTTTTATCAAACTTGCTGCTTTTTTGCTTCTTTTTGTTAGCAAATTGTGGAAATTATCCAACCAATTTTGGACCTACTATACTAGTGTCATTGCGAGAAATTCTGATGTAATTTACCCGATCAATCTTTGCCGAAAAATTGCGTATTGATGGTCCGGTCATCAACGCCGACCGTTAACGGTCCGGTCATCAACGCTGTCCTACGTGATTCACGGCTATGTTGGTAACTTCCGACGACAATTAACCGGAAGGATTACATTGAAGTTTTGCGCAAAGATTTTAGGGCTAAATTGACAAAATTAAAAAAAATTACGACTGAATTAAATTCCATACAATGGGTTTTAAATTGACTGGATAAGTTTCCTTCAGCAAAGTCATACCAGCATCGGATCCTAAATTGTCCAAAATTGCATCATGTGCACCCATCTTATGTCAGAACTACTTGTCCCAAAGATACCTCGATACTCTTGCTGATTTAAGTGTATACGCAAAGGAAGGAGCTTAAAGATTGCCAGTGAGAAGCGGAAGAGTGTCATCCGTGGAATACCTGCCAAAAAACCTTTCATTAAGTTCTCCGAGACATTATTTCACTACTGTAGTTGCTCCAGAGCAGGCTACTTTTGGGACCAAAAGAGAAGGGAAAAACTGTATATGGGACTTCTTTTAAGAAAGGAACAGAAAGGAAAATGGCCCACACATCCCAAATCACCAAACTCTCCTGCGATTCAATGGGCGGACAGTCGCTATTCATCGATAGTTTCGGTAGAACGGACTGTACATGCAACTTTCTGCATACTCGACAAGATATCCCGGACGAGGTAGGAGTGTCGCTAAGCCTAAAATGGATTGAAAATACAATGGGCTAAGCAGGAGAGAAAAGATATTTCCATGTGGATGGAACTATAAGTAGCATTGCCAAAGTGCACTAACCGAGATCGTAAGCCACTTTAGCTACGTTGGCTGCTACTTGTGCAGAAATCTTTCTGATGTTTCTCAAAGGTGGATAGATCAGCCCCTTCTCAAAGTCTTCCTGTGACACTTGACCAGCTAACGCCTCCGCTATGTTGAAACCAAGAAAGAAGCTTTAGAATGATAATAGTCTGCTTATTTCACTTGAGCCTCACTAATTAGTGAACATGCAAGTAATGGCGGAACATGAATTAGCAGATTACTTACAAGCGGCTAAAAGCACTTGATCATGTACATGAAGTGACCCTGAGATGACCGAACCCAGACCGAACCCAGGGAAGATGTAAGCATTGTTGGCCTGGAGTATAAGAAAAGGCAAAGTCCAGAGCATCATTCAAATCCAAAAAGAAATAAATAGCAAGAGATGGAGACAAGGGATGAGCCCCGAAGAAGAGGTTTACCTGGCCTGGCACAAAAAGTCTGCCGTTGAGTACAACGGCAACGGAGTCAAACGGGCTTCCACTAGAAAAAACAGCAAGACCCTGCGATTGGGGTATTATGATATCGTTATCAGAGGGTGCAGGATAAGGTACTGCATGTTAAAAGATGAGCTTTACATTTACCTTGCTCCAGGTGTAAGTTTCTTCCGCTGTGCACTCTGATTTGGACGTTGGATTGGACAAGGCCATAATAAGAGGTCTCTACGTTACAAACCAACAAAAATTACGGTTCATTTCGTTAAATGGTGTAGAAAAGAGGCAAAGTAGTAATATTATTTCCCGGATAACTTGTCCATAGGCTTAAGGGATGAACATACCTTGGTATAAGAGGTCATGGCCTCAATAACCTCCTTTGTGAAAGCTCTTCCTACTCCAGCTGATCCAATCAAAATCGTGGTTTTGAGTGCCTGAGAAGGACAGTAAATGCACGACGAGTGAAGGAAAATAAAGACACAAACACTCACTCTGAAAGGAATGTAAAGAACTAGCAAGGAATAGTTTTCCCACCTTGACAGCACCCAGAAGATCCTCAACAGGTTCATGTTCATGAGCCCAAGGCTTCTTGAAGTGTTGAAGTGAATCCTTCGGAGAATTAAGGATCAGCCCCTGCCATAAAAAATGAGGAAAAATCACAACCTGCACTATGATATATCGAGACATCTTTTGGATTTCTTTTGCAACTAAAGCAGCTTGTATTTATTAAAACATCTATAACCTTTGAATCTACTAGCCAAATGTTTTTCCGAGTCTCCTCCACTGGAGTTTCTGCCTGCAATGACCATAAATCCACACTACAATTAATGAAATAAGAAGATGGTCGCTGACTCGTTATAGACAATATGATTACCTAACCACGAGAAGTCTCCAAACCAGAACAATAGATGAGTATCTGCTTTGACATCTCGAGAGCTATGAGTTCTGCTATGCCAGTGCCCGCCTGCTTTGAGCATATCATCAATGTTAGATCAAGTTGATCTCATCTGGGGATGAATCTATTAAGGATCTTAACTTAATACCGAGACAAGGGAAATTAAACTGCGATCTTGAAGAGATGGACATCATGTACTACTAATTCTTCCAATTAAGCTTCATTAAGAAGGAAAGCATGAGTAGAACGAAAACCCACTTCTCCAGCGCCAAAGAACAAGAAAGTGTGGTCTGCCAAAGAGCCACCAACAACTTTGAGTGCTGCGAGCAGTCCTGCATGTACTACTGCCGCTGTCCCCTGAACAGAATGTGTGTCATTTACTACTCGGGACCGCAAAATGAAAACGAAATCCATATATAGCAATGCATTATACCTGTATGTCATCATTGAACACAAGATGAGTTGTACCATACTTTGCAAGCAGTTCAAAAGCATTGTGGTTTGCAAAATCCTCAAACTGCATAGCTTAATGAAATATTAGTATCTGATGACATCAGAAATCACAATTTTTTAGAAACTTCTTAATGGCCTAACTTTGAAAAGATCCTTACCTGTATGAGAACTTTTTCTCCATAATTCTGCTTGACAGCATTCATGAACTCGTGCAGAAGACCTGCGTACTCTTGCAAAGATGATGTAATCTGCCTTGACATTCATTGTAAAACTTACATGACTGCCAACTCTGTCCGCCCAGTTGCCCTCCTTTGTCTGAGGCCAATGTAAAACTCATCCTTCAACAAATCCTCATTGTTCGTTCCCACGTCAATTGTCACTGGTAAACACTACAAAGAGAGTCCAATATGTGAATTCTCAGTTACAAAGAGAACATTCTTAGGTCAAATTTTGGCTAGGAAGCAATGAGGCTTGTTAGGTTAACTTCAACTTTGAGTTTGGACTTCTTTCCACAAAGATAAAAGGTCAAAACAAAATTGACAAAGAAGTTTTATATTACAGAAATTGTATAGGTGGACTCGGAAGGTTGCGGCGAGAACTGTATCCAATAAACACTTACTGCTGAAGGACGGACTCCTCCAAGGGCTGTGTGCAAAGCCAATTTCCCAACAGGAATGCCCATCCCCTAATGAAATTTTTTTGCAAGAAGGCTTGAATATTAATCATCATAATCCATCAGTATAGGTTGTGGCGTAAAGTTGAAACAGTAGCAGCACCTGGCAACCAAGATCACCAAGTCCCAAGATCCTCTCACCATCAGTGACGACAACAACCTGAATGCTCCTTTTAGGCCAGTTTTTTAGTGCCTTGAGAACTTTACCTCTGTTACATGTTTATCAGTATCAAAACTGCATTTTAGTTGGACAACCTGCAAAGTAGGCAAGAATAACACCTTTCTTTAAGACTTATGAAAAGACCCTCAGGGCGCCTGAAGATGCTCCCATATTTCTGGCAAGCCTCACCAACAGTTGGAGTATAGACGACAGGAAGCAACTCCTCGACATTGTCAATTAGAAGCTTATAGAAGACCCTTTCATTCCTCTCCTGCAAACCGAAATATGTTGGGTCAACTGCCACATCCAAAAAACAAGAGGAAGTAAGCCAATTACTATAATAGAAGTATTGAAAGCTCATGTGCCTCATAAATTTATGGGAATACTTCTAAATCACAGTAAAGGGCTATAACATAATACTGACAAGAACCTGTCATGCAATCTGAAATTCCAAAACGATCATATCCGATTCAAGTCCAACTTGTTCAAATAAGAAAATTCAAGTTTATTCCCTTACGCATTACAATCACCCTATGCCAACATACATGCAAACATGGATGCGTCAGTGTGTGCATTCAACAAACACTGAGAAACTAGAACTAGATTAGACATGGTGGTGGCGGGTACCCAAAGGTCCTTTTGCAGCGGAAGCTGGTATTGCCGTAGATTATGCAACAACTTCTTCTCCTGGTCGGCGAAATCGATAGCGATCGACACAGATCAACACAAGAATGTTAATGACCTAAGATATAGATAAACTAAAAAATAATAGGTTGATTGTGATGAAGCAACCTGAAGATGTTGAGAAGCAACTGTTGGAGGCAGAAGACCACGCAAATAATGGGCGTCCCTCTCTCTCTCTCTGTAAAAGCAAGTCCCTTGTTGTAGCGAGGATCTCTCAACAGAGATAACCCACTGCACCGAGTAAAACTTGTTAACATTACCTCTGAATTATTTCAAAGACAAATCTCTCTATCTCCCTCCTATAATCATTTCCTCGTTAACAAGCTAACTCCAAACCAAAACACTCAACATTCAAACATGCAACGCATCAAATGATCTAAAGAAAGCAAACCTCGCAACAGAGAGAGCCCAAGGAGTGACGAACTGGTCCTCAGTGGCACGATCCTCGCCGTAAACGTCCGCGAACCCACCGCCCACGTCTGATTTCGGCTCAAGCACAGGCGTGCCTTCCCTCAGCTCCTTCATCGTGCTCTCCTTATTCACGGCAGTCTTCCTCTCTCCTCCGATCAAGCTGCCTTTCAGCCTCAGTGCCGCCACAATCAACGGCGGAGACAAAACCCTCGCGTAGAAACAGAGACCAAAGGACACCACCACCAGTCCTCTGCTTCAACACAAGCAACGTGTCAAAACCCGAACTCCATCTAATGAATGCTGCTCTCATTATCCCTCTCCCGTTCACTTAAAACTTCGACACAACCGAACTCCATTGGCATAATGATATGAAATCTACCGCGAAGCAGAGTCCGAAGCTTCCTCGACGATCAAACCGAAAAAGGAAGAGTAGAACGATAGATATGTGAACACCGTAGTGAAGATGAAGATGAAGATGAAGATGAAGAGAGATCGACCTTGTTTTGCTGCGAGCATCACCAGCGACGAACTGGCCCTTCTCAGTGCGATCATCGCGGGCCGACGATCTAGTAGCTCGATGCGATGTGTGCTTCGGAGAGAGAGAGAGAGAGAGAGAGAGAGAGAGAGTTGCTAGTACAGGTGTCGAGCAGTGGCCATGGTAGTCGATGCGATGTGTGCTTCGGAGGTTAAAGTAGATGTGGAGCGCATGCATGCAGGCGAATGCAACGGCGAACTTCGTAGCTGCACGCATCGAGCACTTTTTACGACGAGCGAAACAGGGGACCGATCACACACTAGCGACGGGAAAATTTTTAACCAGCGATTTTGCAACGGGCGACGGCGAAAGTCCCAAGCCCTTTTAACAAATCGAGCAGGAATGGACACGAACGAGGAATGTTATAGGCCCGACGGCCTGTGAACCCACCCAAGCCCGGCCCGAAGACATTTAAAAAAAAAATTCATTGTTCACAGAAATATATAGATATAAATTGTTGTTGATAATTAAAAAATTTCCAATTAACTAATTATTTCAAGCGATACAAGCGATCATTTTTAATAAAATATTTTCTAAATTATTTATTTTTTCGCGAAACAAATAGAGCCTAAAAGGCAACTTTTCTTATGTAGAAACAAGAGATTCCAAAGGATAAGAAAAATAACAAAGATATAAACAATTGTATTTAAGCTAAAGCCAAACCGAGTTCTGTCGCATGACATTGAACATGGACTCGACCCCCGGATTAACTGCAGTACATCTAATATCGTAACACATACAAACATACGTACATGCCTCGAGCACCTTTAAGGCGCTAATCACATGATGCATGGAACAATTCCAATTCCATAACTTACTTTGCACATACCATGCAATCCACGGTTCTCCCGGAACTTTTTCTCCATCGACGCGGCGACTGACAAACCTGATTAAACATCCGGACAGCGCGGATGTCAAGTTTCAACCGAAGATTTCCTTTAGAACTGAGGGCAGGCAGACGATCGACTTCTCCTCCTGCTTCATGGCATAAAGCCGGCAGAGCGCAGGACCTGCCACTTTCCAAGCGAATCTGCATTTTCTGACGTCATTCCATCGCATTGCATAGTTGTATGTAGTGTGGTAGATCGCGAGAGCCTCGTTAAAAATATCTTCCTCCTTCCTCGGGCTCTCTTCAAACTCTGGCGCACCATACAGCAACTGCACCAGAAGAATTGTGCAAAAATGAATTTCCTAGAATCAGGTCTCTCCCTCTCCCTCTCCCTCTCTTCAAACTAGGTCTCACAGCAAGTATACAGAATGTCTCTGTGTCCTCTATAACTTTGTTTTCCGGAACCCTGTTCTGACTATGACTGGAAATCATGAATGAGAAGAGACTCGATGAACAAACCTGTTTATATTTATTTATAACATCATCTGCGGAGTACTTCTTGACTTCTGCACCTCCCCCCCCTAAAGCAGCTGCCATCTCGCTTCTATATTCTGTGTAGCGTCTTTCCCACTCCATTAGGCAGTCTCTCGGGATTTCCACGTCGAAACAGGGAATCTTCCAAATCTCTAAATTTATCGCGAGAAGAAGTCAGTTCCCACGAATTTCAACAGCTAAGATGAAGAAAAACAAAAATTGGAGCTGATTGATATTAAGAAGCAATAAGTAGCAGCAGAAGAGGATATTTGACTACACACAGAATCTGTTCAACTCGGTGAGACTTGGTGAAAGGATGAAATCCTTATCAACCGACTCCATCGAGAAAGATTAAATTCTTTTCAGGCCAAGAGGTCGTGATCTCGAATCAACTTTCTATTTATCATAATCCAAATATCACCAGGCTTGATATTGAATGGAGAGCTAAGTAAGAGCACTACAATAAAACTACACCAGTTTTATGAAGCGTTGTCCCATTCCTATAGTTAAATTACCATGCAACCTCACAAAGGTCTTGATAGCAAGAAGAAACTGAACAAGGCAAAGTCTCACCTTTGCCGGTTTGATTTTCTGCCAGGTATGATTCTACTGTATCAAAAATCAATCCGAGGATAGAATTGGAGCGAAAGGCTTCATCCTTTTCCATGTAATGTGGGAAACTTTCTGCCTTCAAAAATTTGGGAAGTTCAATCTGTTCTCCAGTACAATACAAAAGAAAGAGTCACTAATAACTTCCAAGAAAAACTACCATCAAATAGCATATGGCATGACCCAGTTAAAAAAAGATTTTAAAGGAAAAGGGAGTAAATAGGGTAGATCATATGTTTGTATGCCAAGCAATACAGACGAATCGCGCAGAGGTTTTAATATTTGCTAGTGCTAAGCTGATTCCAGATCCAACTCAAAGTAAGCACTATGAAAATATGTACATCTAACGAAGCATGCCTTGGAGAGCTTCAATTTCTATTGCATGCTCAAGAAATTGAAAATTTAAGCTCTAAATAAAGTTACCAACTAGGTCTTTGGCCTTGTAAAGAATAGAAGCAAATGCAAGAGTGTCGAGAGACCCAAAATCTTATCTGCTCCTGTACGTAAATAACAAGGAAGGTGAAATAAGAAGCTGACCTTTCCACCATTCTTAGGAGCATCCAAGGCATCATAGTATATGTCAACCAACTGAGAAAGATTTCTCTCCACGCGGCGTTTTTCAGCATCTTCATCACAACCAAGCGTTAGAAGACGATCCATCAGTGCCTGCCAACTATCAGCAGCGGCACCCACTGTGTAACTGAAAACAGCATAGAAAATGTCAATTTTCCCAAGAAAAGCCATATATGCAGCACAATCAAGCACTAAAGTAGATCACATTATCTTCATGATCATATTACAATTTCATCAAATTAACCATCAGACAACGGATCATGTTACTCATCTCAGACATATTTTAAACGAAAAATCCTAAAGCCAGCTCAATGATGCTAAAAAGGCTATAAATCTTTTCCTCATCAAAATAATATAACAACCAAATTATGCCTCCACTTACTGGCACAAGCTTCTGAGAAAGATGTTAATTAGGTCCAGGAAAAGATAAATACTACATAAAGCAGATGAAATATACTTGGAAGAAATATCGTAATTGCATCATTTATAAATAACGCTTCATTGACAGCAAAGTCAGCATGGTGATGCAGCAGCAGACTTTGAGCTTCTTAACCTATTTGATAGAATAAGTGGAAGTTGTGAAAGCTGAAATGACCAACCTCTATTATAAAATGAAAGAGTGGTTAAAACCAGAGAAAGCTGAATTCCAAGTGTCCAAAGGAAAAGTAATTTCATGAAGAATCCTTTCACTGACTTCTTCCAAGTCTAAAAGAAAAGAAGCAAACTAAAGCAGATTCTAAGAACTAAAAAAAATACTAAAAGTAATTTTTGGCGATGGAAAATAAGTGTTAGTAAGGGAAGATGAATGCTCCAAAAATGCAAGTTGTAAGAAAGGGAAGATATTTGCCCAAAAAAAAAAAAGAAAAGAAAAGAAAGGGAAGATATACTCTCCCATTAAAGGGAGACGCTGTCTAACACAAAGGGAGCATGATACTTTTTCACTATTATACTCATCTATGTTACTCACCAACTTCAATCAACAAATTCCAAATTTAATAGATTAGCCGACCAAACAAATATGCAGAAAAGAATCAACATTGAATATATCCGTTAATCTCGGTACTTTGCTTCTGTGTGTGTGTCTCCGCGCGCGTGTGTAATACACGTGTGAGGTTCCTTTTGGCAGCAATGGTTAAAAAAGAAAATGAGCATCGAACAGTGGACAACCATTCTGAAGTAGATTTGGCTAGAGCAACAAACAATTATTTGCAAGTCTATGCAGCTAGGTTTGACATTTTTTTGTTTCCCAGGTATAACAGGGGCAACAGATGATGATAATTATGCTCTTGCAGAGGCAGGAACAAATTATCATCTGAAGAAACCATAAATATTTTGCAGATCAATCTTAAAACTGCAGCCAAAGGTGGGAAAATCCATATTTCTGTGAGGTATTTTATGTGGGAATAATATGTCAGAACTTTTTTTCCCCCGAGTTCTTAGATCATTTTCTTCAATCACAAACAGTTTCAGCATATGGAGTCTCAGATTTACAGCACTGAACTAAAAATAAGTACATATTCAATCTCCTACCTTGGGTTAAATCTCTTGTTCAACCATAAATCAATTAACTCATCCTCCAAATTCTCAATAGACATGTCGCTTGGCTTCTTGCAGTTCACGTCTTGTGCTGCAGAAGCTGATACCCATGGCTGGCTCGGTTTAAAATACTTCAACAGCTGACACATTAATTGCTACTCAATCAGTAGTTGTTGGAAAGAGTTTAACAGACATAAATCAGCAATTTTGAATCAACAACTTTTATAGATAGTTCACTGATCACTACCAAACAATTACCTAGACAACCACTGCAAGGTAAGCCTCATAAAATGACCGAACAAGAACAGTACATGATGCACCCATGAGTTCATTGTCAGTAACATAGCCATCGAATCACAATTCACCAATGATGCAAAATAAAAAATAAAAATTGAAATTGATCCAGGTATCTACAACTGCAAGATAGAACAACAAAGATATTCTCAAAAAGGTCTTGTTAACGAGTGCCCCTTGGGCACTGGTTAACTGTACTTCATAAGGAACTGTTTTCATTTCCAATGCACTGATTACATGTAACACGAGAGAGACCATGCATATGACATCAAATAACAAACTTTCTTTTATTGGCTGTTTGATAAGTGCTCCAATCTTTCTTAAGATGCCTGGCTTGGACAGCTAGCATGTGAATGGACATATCCCTGCTAACTTAGGTTTGTTGTGCTACACAACATTTCACTGACTAATGACCAGCAGGCTAACAACAGAAGTAGAAGACTGCATTTGGCCAAATCAATGTTACGGGAGAGATTCCAGAAAAAGCAACAGTAGAAACATCTTAAATGTGGAAACTATCCATGGACATTAAGGATGGCAATCCTCTTCCAGAAAATGGCCCCAGTTGGTCATTCATGTTTTTCAACTCTTCTTAAATTCACTTCACTAGGCCTGTAAACCAAAGGAGAGACAAAAGAGGAACATGCATCAAGAGTGGCTGGAAAAAGCAATTATTCATTGATTAACCCAATAAAAGCAAACATGAGCATGAACCATTTCCTTCGTCGTTCAGGAATTAAGTCCGGGCTCATCTTCTAAAGGTCTGTCGTTTTAGTGAATAACACACGTGAATTTTCAGAAAACTATTTGCTGCACTTCAATAACTCAAGCCATAAACCGTATTCATCCCTTTTCCATTGTCCAGGTAAGGTTCCATACCAACTGCTTAGCCAAGTTGGAACACAGTTAGTTGATGACATAAAACTAATCTAGGTATGAGTCTGAAGACCAGTATGCATCAACTGAAAAGCAAGGGAGGCTTGGCACACAATTTCGATGCTATGCTACATGGCACATTTACATGGAGAGAATGATTGAAACTGCAAAAAATTGTCTAATGAGAAAAAAGGATGGTGAAAAACACCATGCAACTACCAAAACCTCACCTAAAAGAGGAAAATCATGAAAGGAAGATGGAATTGCAGAAACGAATAAAAAAAAATGTCTTTCTGTTGTGGGGGTCAGGGGAAGGGGGTCCAGAGTTGTGTCATCATAAGCTGATCGACAAAAGACATCAACCAAATGTAATACAAGACATCTAACAAGAATGAGTGAATCTCATGTAAACACCAACCTGAGGGTTCCGTGAAACCCAATACATATCCCCATCCAAATCCCCACCAGCTATTTCATCGGTCAAGGAGCGTGGTCTGCTAGTAGGGAAAAATATGGCATACTTGGAATTTCCAACTTTTGTTTCCAGAGCTTCCACATATGTAGCATTCAAAACATGAATGTCTCCGAAATGCAGACCCGGATTCCGGTATACTAATACCGTCCCTGAAATTTGTCCACTGTCACTGCATTGATGATTCAAGGCAAACATTTAAATAGTGGAAGAATTTTGATTATGCACATTTGCAAAAGAGATAACATTGGCTCTGATACCATATTAGAAAGTCCAACCCAAAAACTTAAGCTAATAGGTGGAGGAAGACCACATGAATATAAAGAGAATTTAATTCCCATTGTCAAGCGATATGGGACAATACTTCAACACACACCTTTTCCCTGAAATTGTAAGTATCAAACTCAAATATGGGTTCACAAGAATGGTTACCAGAGATGGGATGTCACAAAAGCAATATAACTTGATTGATGTTTAAATCCAATGGAGGCATGTAACTAAAACAAACATCTAAGCCCCAGAAAAGCATAGCTACAGATATTAATTGGCAAACTAATGAAAGAATATGCAAAAGCACTTACAAATGGTATTAGAAGGATAGGGCAGGATGACGATAATTTCAACTAAAATGAAAACCTATGCATATCAAATACTCGTGAAGATTGACCTTATACTTCCCGCTCTATTAGCAACCGTGGAACATGATTTTACTTGGAAACATTAACAATAGCAAACCTTTTAATCGATAGGCTTTTAAGACCTAACACTATTATTGGTTACCCTACAAAACAGAATACCGTAATGGATGGTAATGAAGCTACCAATCAATGTGGAAGTAGATTCTGCCAGATGTAAAGGATTTCTAGCTTGGACATGCCCCTGGGAGAGGGTTAAACCGATTGTTTGATGTCAACTGCCAGCCAACACTACCCTTATAAAGTTATAGTACATCTATCTCAAATACGGATGATCACTAACAAAGCTTTGCCAAAAGGCATCTATTTCCTAAATAGAAAATACAATTCTTTTATGATCGTTGAAAAGGAGAAATCACTTGTATGGGGTCCTCACAGAATTCATACTATATTTATGAAATTCCGTGAAGTTGGATAAAAGTAAAACGCTAGCTCAGTCAAATAAGCCCAATCATATGCAAACCTAAATTTTGGTTTAGTCATTTCCCCTATGGCACGGTTAGAAGTCAATCCATATCCAAACCAAGCCACTACATAACCAAGGGACGCACTCTAAAATTAAAATTACTAAAGTAACTGTCTCTCTTGAGTTTTCTTTATCACACTCGTGCTAAATACTAATCACGCATAGAAAGATTAGATACCGAGTACATACAGGATGATACAAACTTCTTCACTTTTAAGAATTCCTGTGGGATCGGCTGTCCCCATTAGATAGTAAGAATCTGAAATAGGAATCCTTCCTCCTTTCAAATTCTTCTTTTCCATCTTCATCAGTGTGGATAGATGATCCTGTAGGTATGATTCGTCCAGAGGAATCCCAGATAAGATCATTCTAGCCGCATTGAAACCATCCATATCACCATGGTTCACCGAAACTGCACATACAGTAAAGGAACAAAAGGAAAACAAAAGGCAAAATGTTTTAACATCAAATGGCAATTAAATGAAATATGCAACCAAAGGAAGTAAAAGGAGCAAAGATAAATAAAGATGCGCTTTTATACTTTTGCATATTTAAAGTCCAGAAAAACAAAAGAAGCAAAACCAAGTAAAAGAAAAAAAGAAAAAAATTGGAGAAAATCTCTGTGGACTGTTTTGAGAACAGAGAATATTTCAACAGTCCAAATGTTCAGAAGAATACTACCTTTTAAAGCTGCTCGTTTTCCAGAGAACACACTCTTTGCATCTCCCAAAGCATTCTTCAGAATGTCCAAAAAAAATTCATTCGGGACCCCTCCATAGCTTAAGAGTGCAATCAAAATCTTAGAAAGATATGCAGTTCTTGGTTTATTGCTGCATAAATGAGGACCAGGGTCTGATAAGTTCCTCCGAAAAGGTAAAATTTTAATGGCAGAATAAGCTCCAAACAAAAAGCAATGGGATTGAGTGATTCACCATAATGCAATCTTGATTTCACCCGTTAAGAATTCCAGCCAGTTTCAAATGCATAAGATTTGATAAAAACTTAATTACGATTAACAATATATTGTTGAATATACAATTGTCATTTTAAAAGTCAGCCATCGAAAGCATCACATTTTTCAATCCGCTAATATCATCTTAAAAAAACCAACGACAAAATTAGGATATAGTAGATAGATTGGCTTCACAAAGTCCATGGGGCCTCTAACCAGATAGTCGGACTCAGTGTGTTAAATACACATTAACTCCAAACTATAAAGGCATTGGCAATATTCAGGGGTAAACTGCAAAAATGGCTTATGCTGTGGCCAATTATTCAGAAAAGGCCTCATGTCTCCCTAATATTTCTAAAATTAAATGAGTAGAAGTCTCAAAATTTCAGTTTTAGGGGTGCAACGGATCTCTATACTGTTAGTTATCGTAAATAGATTGTTCCATGCATTTCTTTTGATACAATTAAAAAATTTATTCTCAAGGAGTCACAGCATCAGCATTACTAGGTAGGCCACAATGGTCACATCAAGTTTTATGTAGCTTAGAACTGCCAATGGGCCTTTCCGGGGCTCTCCTTTCCCGAGTTGTCACTTTTAAGGTATTGCTTCATGTTACATTAAGAGGCACTAGGGCAAATACACAAGCTACCAACTCTGCTAAACTAGTTCACACGAGAAACATGTCCCATGTTCCAATTAAATTACTAAAAGAACAGGAAAGCTGCTATTCAGTCTGTATTGGGGTCTTTTAACGAGCTTACCGCAAAGGAAAATCTTAACACGATGATCAACGAATCAAAAGCATAGCAGGGCAACAAACCCACAGAGAGTTTATAAAATCAATAACAGCTTACTGACAGAATATGTTGGTTGTACCTTGTTGCTACTATTTCCAGTGAATCAACTGTCCTGATATCTGAAAGCTTAGGATCCTTTTCAACCTTGATCATGGATGGTCGAATATGAATTGTATGAGGGGGGAGCTACAGATCAAAATTTGGCCAAAACAATTAGAATCGAAGATAGTGCAATGTGGACTTACAGATCAAAATGAACCAATAGAATAAATCGCTCTATAGAGAATTCTTACAGTTTAAAAGCTAATAACTAGTCATCTTACAGCTCATAAGCTGAAGTGATCCTTAATAGTGCAATGTGGATTTTCCTATGCAACCAAAACACTCTTAACAACATAAATGATTTAGCCTAGAATCTCAACAATTTCTGCAGATAACATGACCTGCTTGATAAACAGTTTTTCTTTTCTACTTCCTCTTGTTAGCAATGATGGATGGGGGAAATTCCACCAGAACACATGCGACTTCTATTGCACCCTCATACTGATACATTATAACTATAAGCAACAGAACTGCAGTTGGAGAGCAAATTTCATTCATGTCAGCCACCAAAAAAAAATTGATTCAGGCTCATGAAACCAGTCTGGAGCATAATGTAATAGAATGAACAACCTACTAAGTATCACATAAAAATATTTATCTTATTTTGCTAATATATTGCAAGACTAACATGTTTCAAAAATCAAAAAGGGAACATCAAAAATCAATTTCAATTCCACCAATTTACACGACGTTTTTAAGTAAAGAGGATATAGCAAGAGAAAATTCCAGTTTTTGAAATATTAAATAAATTGAAAGCAGAAGTACATGACAGGACATGAACACTCCAATATTCAGATACAGAAAATAGCATAATAACGCAAAATGCTTACTTGCTTATTACGCAGAAGAGTACCCTTGACAGCTCTACCATCATTGAATAGACGGAACTGAATCAGCAAAGGCTGCAATAAAAGTTTAAAGTGTAAAAGTTCAACCTGTATGTACTGTATAAAAATCAAGCATCAGCACAAAAAAGAAAATCTCCATCAACTACAGGTTTATTGTCGCTGCAACCAGCAAATCTCTAGGATAACAGAAAAATGCCAAATCATAGGTAAATAGCACCTAGAACAACTATAAATAGAAACTTCTAGGAATTTAACTTATCCTAGAGAAATAAGAGACAATATTTATTCAGTCATATGCCTTCTTAACAATTTTTCCCTACAAAATCCACAATAGAAGGAAGAAGAAAGCAATGCATTCTTGTGGGCCTTGTGGCACTGAAAATATCTCAAAGAGCTTCCCAGGAGAGGATGGCCTTAGTTTAATTCTATTCTTCCATTCGTGACTACTTTTTGGAACATGTCAATTTAAACTAGGGAAAGAAAGGCCGACAGCTAGACACAAAATTCATAATATTAAAATAGAGGCAATAAACCCATAACCCCATCACTACTGTAATTTGAGAACATTGGTCACTACTGATATACAAAAAGGCATGAAACTCAAAGAGACTGTTCAAGGCTTGTGAAAAAAATATCTTCACTATTACGTGTATAAACGAAATTGATCACAAGAAGAATAGCCTAACAATGCTTTATTGCAGCACAAACAACTCGCCAAACTGTGACCTGCAACACCTAAGCTGCAAATTCACATTGCATATTGCTTAGATCTGCATTTGTTCAAATTTACTGCATGGTTTGCATCCCTGAGCCCTTTTGTCCGATTACTACGTCTACCAGACAGTCCAGTAATTCATCGTACCCAGGCAGCATCATCCTATTGCCAAACGTAGATAGCCAATTCAGTGTCATCGTGACTATATCATCTAACGACACAACCCACAACCAACCATCACTACGCACTACCAGTTTTCCTTTTCTATTGCTATTATTATGTTTTGTGGGTCAGTCTCTCTTGCACAACAGGAGGAAGATACCATTAAGATGAGACACTATATCCACAGGTCACAAACCTCAAAAGCAGGAATAATCGCGCAGCTTCCCTTGAATGTATTTCCAGGACACCTCAAAGCTATGTCCTCAGATACAAAGCCAGTTCCATCAGTATGTATAAGTGGCTTTCCCTTCTTATCATAGATGGAATTTCCCTCTTTATCCTGCAATTAGATAGGAAATTGACCATACTAAGCGTAAGAGCGAACTAAAAGAATATGTTTAGATGACACCAAATTTTCCTTCACGATATACTTAAAAGATAACACCTTGCACTCCTCATCCTTAATTGTCTCAATCGTCACACGATCCCAGTCAACTTCCAAGCTTTCAGTTTTGGACAAAATGAGAGACATCCTGTTTATTAGCAGATGCACATCATTAGGATAGAATATAGTTCACACAAAGTTCAGATGAAAAACTTCTACAGCAACAAACCGTATCATATAGCGGGATACGCTGGACTCTGTATGTGCATGCATGAAGAAGCATCTTGCTTCATGAACTGTTTTCTTTTCCTTAAGTGCCTCGCACTCCATGCAAACAAAGTAACACTTTACAGAGGATGTAGTAGGGTCTCTTTTTTTCTCTTCTTTGCCTCCATCCTTAAACACTGATGAATTACCATATCAGCAAAGGTGAATAGCTTATTGGCAGTTGACACGTGTATTTAAGCTCTCATTGCAGTAAACAAGGCTCCAAAAATTAAGGTGAATGGATCCCTGTCATGCATGCCATACACTTAATAACAAAGGAAAAAGGGGAAAATACTTTGTGAAATAGAAACTGAAATAACTAACATACCAACACTAGTATGTGCTGATGCAATTATCATGACTGCACAGTCTAGAAGCAAGTTGAGCACCAAACATGTCCAGTAAACTTATGCAGACCAAAACAATCCCCAGGGGCGAGAGGAGAGAGTATTGCGTATTTCATAGTTTCAAAAGATAAAAGCTAGCACAGGCATGGAATTCCCGCTCCCATGCTTTACTTAGGAACATTAACGAGTAAAATCATTGTCAAATGGAAAACAAGAAACATGCTTACAACCAAGATTCATCTACTTAGGATACGAGTTTTCCCAACAAATTTAAGAGAATACAGAAATTTTGGCAAAACAACAATAAGTTTGAATGCTGGGAAGTTGCTTGTCCCAAGAGTTCAAGCAGTTAGGAAATGAATATAATGCACATCAAGTAGACATCAACACTTTAAAAAAAAAAAACTGCTTTTTCTTGCTTTTAAATTCAATCCGTAAATTTGAAAATGGCAAAAAAAATGTTTTAAGTTTTGGAAAAACTTCGTGAAAATTGTGATGGCTATAAATGTCAACATTCATATGTTCTGTAAAGTTTCAAGTATTTTGCATTAAATCAAATCAAATTGTAAGATCGACAATACTTTTTATAAAAGTAAGAGTTAATAGTAAATATCATCCCAAACAAATTCTACATTTCCTAGCAAAAGAAAAGGCAAAGTGAGTGCAGAGAATATACGACTACAAGCAAACTCCAAACTCATGCTTGTAGGAAGCTATGTTTTCCATCTAAATATTAAATGATAGTGGAGAGCTGTCAAAGAAAACAAATTACCCAGATACAAGCCAAAATAGAATGTCATGACTGATTCTTCTAACTATTATTATTATCATGGTTGCCTTATTTGCTCACGAATTCACATGTTCTGATAAAGATCATAACAAAGTTTAAGAATGTCAACACAACAAACAAAACTGCACACAAAGAGCACAAGCAATGAAACTTACCAAAGAACTTGTATCGACGGAAACCAACAGGAATCCCTTCCTTTGCAATCTTTTTATATATAGTAAAAGTATCAGCAGAACCAATCGGTCTGCTGCTTTTATCCGTCGTCTCTTCTGCCAACTTGACAAGGAGAACATTCTCGTCTCCTAGTGCCTTTTGTAAAAGTGTTTTCTTCTTATCAAGGTAAGGACCCTGAATGCACACAGAGTCTCAAGCATCATAGTGAGAACCTAAAATCATAAGGATTTTGTTCAAAAGGGTCCGTAAGGAACTTTCTTAACAGCGAAAAAGGAAACTTGTAATATCCAAATGCATTGCCTTACTTGTAATACGTGCAATCACTAAGAAAATCAAAACCTTCTTTATTAAGTACGCTTAACAAATGCTCTTGGGCAATTGATAACATAATTCAAAAAGCTAAACAACACTTCTTGTTGGCACCAGAACGAAGCTGTACCGTGAAATAAATAGATGGCACGGAAGACACATTCTTTATGGTAGTAAAAGCATCAGATATGCAGAAATATTAATGGGAGTATCCGGCTCCTATCCAACAGCCAACCACTCAAAGCACAAATTTCTTTTTCCATTTTTCCCCTCTAAATGACTCGATCATATCAGGATTAATAAATCAGATAACCAAGGCGATGTTAGACAAGTCCAATGCAGCAAGAGCCAAGCAGCGATATTACAGTGATAAAGATGCAGGTCGGCATTCTGCCAAGGTGCACCAACCGATGTCAGTTACAATATTTTCAATTAACAGATCACCCATTTGCTATATCTCTTGAATTGGACTCAAATTATTCCATGTACAGGATGCATGCTGACAACTGCAATATACGGTGTGAATTCGAAACGGGGAAAAATGACTTAAGTGATGCCCTATTCCTCCACTGTGGAAAAATCATTTCCACAACTTATTTGGGAAAAAAGAGCCATTGCTGATATAAGCTAAAATCAGAATCAAGTCTTATTGTATACATACATGATAAAGCCAAGAAACTTACTTTGAAACGATAACACCCTTGAGGTGAAATGTTGCAATGGTAGACATGTGTCTCTCTAGAATCCCAGTCAACATGCTGAAAGCAGAAACAACATAAACGAATAAAAAGTTTCAGGTGACATATAGATCTTAATTATAAAGAATATTAGGATAAAAACCTAAAATAATCTTTAAAAAGTTTACACATTTTATCCCTTTCAACGTCATAATAAAAAAATTTCTGACCAAAAAAAAACGACATAATAAAAATATATATAAATAAACATAAATAATTTGATCCAGAACTATGTATTCCTAAGCTCAAGCATCTCTAGAATTAAAGGAACTACCGCAGTTAATTCCTGACATTTGCTTGATAAAAAGTTCAGAATTAAGTTTACATGAGATATAAAATTTCACGCTAATTAATTCATGAGATCAGTTTCTACCAAAACGTCATCATGTTTATTCTACTGGCACCTAACATGAGAGATGTGATGGATTTAATGAATTTTTTTTATTATTTGTTTTGATATTGGCATTGTAAAGTGAAAAGAGGTTAGGTCTTTCATTCTCTTTAAAAATTTCTGGAAAGATTTCACTTGTTTAGTCAAACAAAGAAATCCAAAATGTGAAAAAAGATGAAGAAAATGGCTGACTTCTTCACCATACTAAGATAATAAACATGAAGAGTTTGTGGAGACAACAAAAGACGGACTCCATTACGAGAAGAGTGGAGACACCACCATGAGAGCTGACAAAGAGAGACAATACGCAGCTTTAAAGGGTCCACACCACATCCATGCATGCGAGCAAAAGAACCTTTTTTTTTTTTTTTTTTGATAACCCAGGGAACCCCCGCACGGCCGACAGCCGGGGAGTAAACCCTAGGGGCGACACGTGCTAGCCACCACACACATGCCACCGGTTAAGTCACCCTGCGGCGCTCGGGATTCGAACACTCAACCTTTTGCGAGAGGAAGAGTGCGCGCTCCAGCAGCGCTTCCCAGGCGGGTGGTGCGAGCAAAAGAACCTTTGAGTAGTGATGAAAGTGATTATTCTAGTTGTTAAATGCCACATGCTAGGCAACCAATTACACATTAATGCTAAGTTCAACAGCCACAAATCTCACGAAAAAGCTTCGTCTTTGCCAAACACGCATTGTGACTTAAATCGCAATACAGAAAGATGCAATCATTTTTGTCAATTATGTGAATTTTCAGGGGAAATTAATAATGGATAACATTGCATTTAAGAACTTTTCGATAAAAGAAAACCCTAGCGACATGGAGATGCTAATATCAAGTCATTCTTTTGTCCTTAATGCAAAAATTTCCAAGGAATGGTGTTGTGAGCAGTGTGATGTACAAACATTATGAATAGAATTGCTTAATTTAATATTGAGGGAACAAACTACAAAATCCAACAAACCTTAAGCTCTATTGATACAATTTTCTCCAATATACAAGGTACAATCATCCCAACCAAGCAGCATTGCCATCATGTTCACAGATCAGATGGTAAAAAAAAAATTCCAAGATTATCGCATTAAGAGATTATTTGCATCTAGGCACATCAGAACACCGGTTTTTACATCCCATCGTCCATCACAAGACGTAAGAGACAATACAATGGCATACTACATATTATGCTCTCTCTCTCTCTCTCTCTCTCTCTCTCTCTCTCTCTCTCTCTCTCTCTCTCTCTCCATATTAACATATTTTAAATTTGCAATTTGTGCGTTCGCGCGTATTTAAAATATGATAAGAAGGGACTAGTTTTGGAAACTATGCACAAATGAATCGCTTCCTAAAGGTTACCTTACATCGGTCATCTTTCTTGACACGAAACTGTCCAATGGCATTCCAGACCGCTTCCTCAAATTCTATCATACTGAGATCTTTCAGCAGTCGAATCCTATCGCTGTCTATGGCATCTTCAAGATTTCCTCTGCATAAAATAGCAGCCCAAATACTCTAAATATGCAGAGCTGACAACATTCAGACAAAGCAACCGAAAAGAGAACTTACTCCCCAGTGTAGTTTAGAATGAGAAATGCTTTTCTAAACTCCAATTCGCTCAGCGCCTTCAGGTGGGGGCTAACTGCCTGTCCATTCCCATTTTGCAAACTGGGAAGAAGTCTCAGACTTCCAATCTGCTGATCTCGCACAAGAGAGCTTGCAAATCCATTGTCTAGCCAAAAAATACCCAGCTCAAATTTTCTGTACAAACTTTGAACAAACTATCTTGCCAGACAAATAGCACCAGAAGATGAAAAGAAGATACAGTTTTGAGCATTATTTTACACGATTCAGTCACCCTCACCACAAAAAACAGGACAATGAACACAAAACAAGGAAAACCACCGTATCGGCAGATTCTTTTACGCTTACATTGAGCATACTTTGAACAAAATCCACGTTCATCATTATACACAGGAAGACAAAACAGGACATGTAGGAAGCAAGTTTCACATTTCGTAACAATAAACACTAGCAAACAAAGTACAATAAAATTTGACCCCCCCCAAAAAAAAAAGCACAATAAATATATATAGTTCAGTCGCTCTCATTACAAAAATGGAAAAACTATCATATAAAAACAAGAGGCTGCGTCACCTCATGCAACACTTATGTCTATGCTCACCAGTCACTATCGTCTCTCCAAACATCTCACTCCTCCAAAACAAATCGAATCGGATAATCTAAACAAGATGTTGACACCGCAAACGGTGATGACTACGCAAGTTCCAAATTTGCGATGATGGACCGTCCCCTTTTGCTCTAATTTCTCCGAATTACAAGCACAGAAGTCACAAGCACGACCTCCACCCCACAAAAAAAAAATGAAAACTTCACGTGAAAGAACATCACTGACCGCGCGAATTCTTCACAGGCGAACGGGCCGGACTTTTACCATCCAACGACGTGCGAGCGATCTTCGTCGGAGACGGCGAGGGACAAGAGCCGGCGCCGGTGCCCTTTTCGATGATGCAGGAGATGAAACCGTCGATGGACCACTTGATTTTCGTCGCGGCGGTCGACCTCAGGACCCGAAGCGCCGCCTCTTCGCCAAGCGACGCGAGCTTCCTCCGGGTCGACTCGTTCGGGGGAGGCTGGCTCTGATCAATGCAGATTCCGCGGATCGCGTCCTCGACGGAGCGGGGAAGCGGCACGGACTGCGAAGCCGAAGGGGAAGAAGAGCAAGAAGAAGAAGGAGGAGGAGAAGGATGAACGTTCATGGCGATCGACCACGACGGAGAGGCTGAAGAAGTACGGCGGAGAGGAAGGCGAACGAGCGGAGCGGCTGTGTGCTGTACTGCACTGTTTGTTTTGGCGGTACTTGGATTTTCCGGGAAAATCTGAAATCGAAATAGAAAATGACGACTCCCTCTTCTTTTATTTTCTCGGGTTTTCTCGGCACGGGAAGAGAAACGTGCAGAGAAGAGCGCGAAACTGGGAATGCTGCAGCGTTTGCCGGTTGGGTTTGGTCATGTCCAGGGTGTCCTGTCCGAACCAGGAGCAGATATATAAGTTGCACTTGTCTAATTTCGCTCGAAAAGCGAAAACTTTGTACAGATTTTTTTTCATTCCAAAAGTTGAAAACATCCTTTAAAATTCAAATTTTATTTACAATTTAAAAAATTACGAAAAAATTAAATATGAATTCTTCGCGTCGAAATTTATATATCATAAAAGTTACGAGTGATTCGATTCGTGGAGAAATCAAACTGTATGTATAGCAAGATTTAAATTAAACGAAAAGTTAAAAAAATGAAATCTTTCTGGACAAACCAAATTATGCAATAATTCTTCTTACATTGGAGAACTGATCTTGCAATTTACAATATGTAAGAGTTAAAAACCGATTGTGTTCTTAATTATAATAATCTTGCATCCGTCTCTTGTTAAATTTTGGTAGTATCATTCTCACTTGTTTTTTTCACCGAATCAGATCCAACCATGCATGAAATTTTCACGAGAAAAAGAAGCTCTCTCTCTCTCGGTGAGTGTAATATGGCCAGTTTAACCCACTCCACATACCCCACACGAATGGAATTGAAATTATGATGTCTCATGTTAGCACCAAAACAATTTATAAGCACGAATACGACATTTGATATAAGCAAACAATCCTAAAAGTCTCTATGAAGAAGAGAGATAGTTGTTTGTACGGTTTCACATGAGCACCGTTGGCTTAACTTTAACTTTCATTAATACTTTTTTGTCAATTTCACATTACAAAAACTAGTAAAAAAGATTACATGCGATTTTCCAAGAAATTCTGAGTACTCTAAATTAAATAATAAACTAAAATGTGAAAACTACAAAGGATAATAAAAGCGAAAATCTAAAGATTTTCTAATGAAAGTCATGAACTGTAGATCTCGAAAAAGGAAATTCTAAGGTACAATAATGTTATATAAAGACTTTACGGATGTACGCCTTATTTTAATATATCAAGGGCCGCACACCTCGCATCCCTCATTTCTCTATATTTTTTTTTTTTCCCTAAGAGGAGGGAATATCCTATGACTATTTTACATCAAGAAAATTCCGAGGTTTGGACGAGATCCGGATGAAGATATCTTACTTAGGATCGAAGTATATATCACAGAAGGAATCGCAAAAGGGGCAAAAAGCTAGGAACGGACAGAGGACAAAAGAAACGGGGGCTAAAAGGAAAAGCGCAGGGAATCCTCTACTTTCTTTTTTTGTTCAAAAGGGAATCCTCTACCTTAACCAAGCACTATTGCGTTAATCAATTACCTGCTACACTATTTTCTGGCCAATAATCAATTAAGTACTTTCCCTTGGAAAAGAAACAAAAGACAAAACAAAGCTTACTTCTCCGAGAAGTTTGCATGCTTCCGAGAGAAGTTAAAACGGCGTAAATGGTCCCTAATTTAATTTAAATGTGTAATATGATGTGATTCTTGAACTTTTATCTAATATGTAACGTCATTTCTGAACTTGTAATTTATTCAATGTGATCTCTGAACTTTTAGTACATGTTCGATTTAGTCCTTGATGTTGTCCCTGGACTTGATTTAATGGAAAAATTATATTGGATATTTTCATATAATTTAAGGACTAAATTGAATGTTTATCCAAAGTTTAGGAGCCATATTAAATAATTTAAAAGTATAGGGACAATATTGCACATAAGTTCATGGACCTCATTGAACAAATTAAAAGTTCAGATACGACATTGCACATTGGGCTAAAGTTGAAAGGACCATTTATGTAATCATCCAAAGTTTTTAAAGTCACAATGACATGTTATGGCACAACAAATTATGGAATATTACGATGTACGAAGGCAATTTATTGAAAACGGTGATTTGGGACTTATAAGATAATTGTTATATTTACAGAAGTTTATGGATTGGAAGGTGATTTACAACACCGAAACTTACTTTGCTAATATAAAACATAATCCATGGACTTTATTTTACATCTACGATCCGACAAGCTAATATGTGAACCTTAATTTCAGGCTAAATTACTCCCTTCAAAGTACATCATATTACTTCCTATAAGGTAAATAACTTCGTCATAAGAGATGTTTACTCCTTCTAACAATATTGTAATTTTGCATTAAAAGTCATACTTTGTAGTTCATGTACTTAGTGGATATAACCCGAACAATTGTAATTTAACCAATCTTGTCATTATCTAGATTGCACGGACAATAATTAATTTCCCTTTTCATGTAGTAATTTAGTTATTAGAGTTCATAGCACGAGTCAATCGCCTTGAAATAGTAATTTATCTTAGATTATTGCAAGAGACGAAACTTATCATTACTAACTGACGGTCAATAATCGTCAATTACCTTACATTTCTCGACTTCTAAATATTGTCACTAGTAATTATCCATAATGTCGTAATCTTCCTCAGATGATCAAGACTCCAAATACGACGGGGTTGTAAATGACATAGCCTTCCGGATAGAAAATGACGACGGTCGGTACCGATTGTTTGGAGTTCCGGGGTTTGGTCTTTGCCATACCCACATAGGAATGCTATGTCTCCTTTGTAGTTTGTAGTGCCGGACGGTCACACATTAGACGGGACTGTCGAAATTAATTTTAGAAATGTTACGGAGACATGTGGCCTTTTCTGAATAATTGGCAGTTTTATGGTGAGATTTAAAATTTAACCTAATGTTCAATGTGGTCCATGAGTTTTTAATTTATTTAATATGGTCCCTGAATTTTTAATGTTTCGGGGATCAAATTACACATTTGGCAAAAGTTCATTATCCCTTTTTCATTTCAAAAGTTGAAAACATCCTTCAAAATTTGAAAATTTATTTACAATTTTAAAAATTATGAAAAATTAAATATGAATTTATGTGTCGAAATTTATATATTATGAAAGTTACAAATGTTTTGATTTATGAAGAAATCAAACTGCATTTACGGTGAGATTTAAAATTAAATAAAACAATTAAAAAAAATCTATCCGAACAAATCGTAATATGCAAAAGTTGGTTTTGCTTTGGAAAATTAATCTTGCAATTTACATTATCTATTTATTGAGCAGCGACCCAACTATTTATTTATAACCCCTTCTTCTCTCGCTTTTCGAAAGTGTAAATATCATCCAGCCACTAGATAAGTTAGTAGCATATGCTTTTAATTTATATAGCTGCGGTCATCTTATTCTCAAAGACTATTAAATGTATTTAACAAAAATTAAAGTGGACAAGCTACAAACTCAAAATAGATTTAAAATAAAAATCACACTAAAAATCCCACTAAAGTGTCGAATTCAATTGTGTTCTTAATTATAATCTTGCCTCCGTCTCTTCTTAAAATTTGGCAGTATCATTGTCAATTATTTTTTCACCGATTCATAACCAATCATGCATGAAATTTTCACGAGAAAGAGAAGCGCTCTCTCTCTCTCTCTCGATGAGCATGCCATGGCCGGTTCAACCCACTCCACATATCTCACACGAATGGAAGCGAAATTATGACGTCTCGTGCTAGCACGAAAACAATTTATAAGTACGATTACGATATGTCATAAAAATCTCTATGAAGAAGAGATATAGTTGTTTGTACTGTATCACATGAGCACGATTGGCTTTACTTTAACTTCCATTAATACTTTTTGTCAATTTCATGTTACAAAAACTAGTAAAGAAGATCTTTACCAAAAAAAAAAAAAACTAGTAAAGAAGATTACATGCAATTTTTGAAGAAATTCTGAGTACGTTGAATTAAACAAAAACCAAAATGTGCAACTTAATAAAAGCGAAAATCTAAGATTCTCTAATGAGAGTCCTCAACCGTAGATCTCGGAAAAAGGGATTATATGGTACAATAATGTTATAGAAGGGCTCCACATATGTACACTTTATTTTAACGTGTCGAGACTCACGCGTCTTATATCTCTCACTTTCCCACGTATCTTTTTCTTCCCTTGGAGGTGGCAATATCCTCAGATTACTTTACATCTAGGGAATTTCGAAACTCGGACAAAGTCTTAGATAAAGCCTTTTGAGGACTTACCTAGGACCGAAGTATAATGATATTATAGAAGGGCTCGAAAAAAAAGAGGCAAAAAGCTAGGAACGGCACTAATCAATACCGGACAAAACAAAGATAACTTCTCCGAGAAGTATGCATGCTTCCAAGAGAAGTTTTTATGGGGAAAAAGGCGTAAATGATATTTGAATTTTGACTAAACATGTAATATGATCATTGAACTCTTAATTTATTTAATGTGATCCATGAATTTTAGTCAATGTGCAATATCGTCCCTCAATTTTTTAAATTTATTCAATATAATCTCTGAACTTTTGATACATGTTCAATTTAGTCACTGAATTATATATAAATGTTCATTATTATACATGAACTTGGTTTAATAGAAGAATGACATTGTATATTTTCATATAATTTAGGGACTAAATTGAATGTTTACTAAAAGTTTAGGGACTATATTGAATAATTTAAAAGTTCAGTGTCAATATTGCACATAAGTTCAAGAACAACATTGAACAAATTGAAGATTAAGGATAACATTGTATATTAAGCCAAAGTTTTTGAACCATTTGTGTAATTATTCCAAGTTTTCTAAGTCAAAATGACATGCTGTAGCACGGCAAGTTATGGAGTATTACGATGTACGGAGGCAATTTACGATTTGAAACAACGATTTGAGACTGATAAGATAATTGTCATATTTACAAAAAATTATGGATTGAAAGATAATTTGCGATATCAAAACTTACTTTACTAATATAGAACATAATCCATGGACTTCATTTTACGTCTACTATACAGCAAGCTAATTTGCGAACCTTAATTTCAGGCTAAATTACTCCTTTCAAATTTAGTCATAGTACTTCCTATAAGGTAAATGACTTCATCTTGAGAGATGTTTACTCCTTTCAACAATGTTGTAATTTAGCATTAAAAGTCATACTTTATAGTTCTTGTACTCCAACAATCGTAATTTGACAGATCTCGTCGTAATCTAGATTACGTACAATTATTAATTTCCCTTTTCATGTGATAATTTAGTTATTAGAGTTCGTAGCATGAGTCAATCACCTTAAAATAGTAATTTATCTTAGATTATCATAATGCGCAACTTATCATTACAAATTGATGGTCAATAATCATCAATTACCTTACATCTCGCGACTTCTACATATTGTCGCTAGTAATTATCCATAATGTTGTAATTTTCCTCATATGATCAAGACTCCGAAGTACGAGGTGGTTGTAAATGATATAGCCTTCCGGATAGAAAGTGATGGCGGTCGGTACCAGTAGTTTGGTATGGCCTGTCAGGGTTGAGTTCCAGGGTTTGGTCTTTGCCATACCCACATAGGAATGCTATGTCTCGTTTGTAGTTTGTAGTACCGGACGGTCACACATTAGACGGGACTTGTCGAAATTATGTACGAGAATTGCATAGAGAGAGAGAGAGAGAGAGAGAGAGAGAGAGAGAGAGAGAGAGAGAGAGAGAGAGAGAGAGAGAGAGAGAGAGAGAGAGAGAGAGAGAGAGAGAGAGAGAGAGAGATTCTTTCCATCTAATTTTTGGGCCAAGTCCAGTCCCTCGAACTTAGCCCAAAGTTTGAAGGTATTTTTGCTGCAAGAGATATATTAAACTATTGCTGATGGAAAAAGAGGAAGCAAGAGAATATCTTTCTTCTTCACATTAGAGCATTTTATAGTTTAGAGCGTAATTTGTTTTATTAATCAAAAGTTGGAACCAGAGATAAATATCTCCGGGAGCTCGAAAGATTTTGGGGGACCATTATCAACTATCCTAAAAGCTTAAACTTATAGGTGTAAAAAAATCACATATATAGAGCATATAAACTTGTAGTCAGGTGATGTGAAATACTAAAACACCCACTAAAGTGCAAGCCGGATTAGAAGGCCATGTGGAATTCTGCGAATGAGGGCCGTACACATGAAATAAGCTGGGTAGAACTCGGCTCCAATACCATGTTAGATTTTGTATGTTAGACTTTCCAACATGGTATTCTGTCCATCCTCTTCCTTCTACAATCATGCAGAACCAATGCACCAGCTTATGTCGATTCTCTTATGATACCTATGGCTAGGAATCTGTCCACAGCACTAACCGGTATTAGTGTCCTTTGCTGGTTGGGTCAGAGGCAAACATTGACAAAACTTTTCCTAGGGTTGCCAGGCAAAGACCAGGGTGGTGACTTGCTTACTCGAAGAAAGAACTCATATGGTGCCTCACACTCACATGAATGATCTTTTCTCTCTCTTTTTTGGTCGATTACTACAGAATTTATCGTTCAATTCGCAATGATTTGTCAGATTGTAAAATGAGAAGTTAAAGTTGCACCCAACCCAAGTCTCTCTTCTTGACATAGTTTGGGAGAGATCATTCACGTGAGATGACCTTAGATGCAATAAAACTTGTACGGATGTGACCCCAACATATCCATATTTTAAGATTTGATAGACTCCGTATGATATTTTTTAGATTATAAAGTTTGGATATCTATATGGGATTCACATCATGTGCATGAGTGCTAAGTTCAAACTTTACATCGATTATTCAGTCTTACCTTACATGTTTTTGGGGGTAAGTACAGCGCAAATGCCATAACTTTTGTACGGAGGACACTTAAGTGCCATAACTTTTTTTTGGCCACTTGAGTGCCATAACTTTCAAAAAAATGATCACCTAAGTGCCACTTACGAGCTGATCGTGAGGGCCCGAAACCGCGGCTTTTTCGATCGAACGGTGACCTTCTTGGCAAGGCGAGCACCACCAGCTTGAAGAGGGGGTGTCGGTGAATCATTCAATGGCCTCCGTTCGTCTCGAAATTTCCGTTTTAGCCTCCGTTGACGAAGGTAAAAATGCTTCGTAGTCACACAATTTATCGAGCCGATTTGTGCGACTACGAAGCATTTTTACCTTCGTCAACAGAGGCTAAAACGGAAATTTTGAGACGAACGGAGGCTATGGAATGATTCACCGACACCCCCTCTTCAAGCTGGTGGTGCTCGCCTCACCGGGAAGGTCACCGTTCGACCGGAAAGCCGCGGTTTCGGCCCTCACGACCAGCTTGTCGAAGGGTTGGTCGTGAGGGCCCGAAACTGCGGCTTTTCAAGCCAAACGGTGACCTTTCCGGCGAGGCGAGCACCACTAGATTGAAGAGGGTGTCGGTGAATCATTCCATGGCCTCCGTTCGTCTCGAAATTTCACGTTTTAGCCTCCGTTGACGAAGGTAAAAATGCTTCGTAGTCACACAAATCGGCTCGATAAATGTGCGACTACGAAGCATTTTTACCTTCACAACGGAGGCTAAACGGAAATTTCGAGACGAACGAAGGACATGGAATGATTCACCGACACCCCCTCTTCAAGCTGGTGGTGCTCGCCTCGCCGGGAAGGTCACCGTTCGGCTGGAAAAGCCGCGGTTTCGGGTCCTCACGATCAGCTCGTAAGTGGCACTTAGGTGATCATTTTTTTGAAAGTTATGGCACTCAAGTGAGCCAAAAAAAAGTTATGTCACTTAAGTGTCCTCCGTACAAAAGTTATGGCACTTGCGCTGTACTTATCCCCATGTTTTTGACATGACATATTTTAAACCTTCTTTGTATCAAACAGTAACATTAAATTTTAACATAAAATTTGATTTAATATATTCGACGACAGATGAATCCTATATACGTCCACTAATTGTTCAATAAGTTAGAATTTTGTTAGAACATTCTCAAACTGTCATAGATTTTGTAATTTTTGTTATTTTCTAAGATAACTAGGTTTTTTTGTTAGATTAGATTGCTTACTTTTCCATACAAATTGTTTGGGTATAAATATCCCTTAACGTAACACCTTAGTGTCAAGTAGTACAATAATTTTTTTTCTTATTATTGATTCTAACTTGGTATTAGAGCCAATCTTTTGGTCTCACACTCTGTACGAACTAAAGTTCTACTGTGGGGACTCGTTCACATTCTTGTTCGCATAGAGTCGTGCCAATTATCTATGTTACCACCACAGTATCTGTCCTCATCTGCCTCGTCCCTCGTCTCCGTGCTGTATCCGCACTCACCATCCTGACACATCTTCAAGACTTGAAGTAGTCGCCCTCGAGTTCTGACGCGTGATTCCCTGAAATCCACTCACTTTCCATTGTGCACTCCTATCCTAGGACCTCAATCTCCTACCTCCCATTCTAGATCAGCCTGCAAACATCGCCGGTGAATCAGCCTCATTGTTGAGTAAGCAAATTACCGATTATGCAAGTAATTTGAACATGACTTCTAAGGATCAATAATGCCAATTAATAATAGATTAGACATATTCTTGATTATGCGTACACTATAGCTAATCCCACAGACATTCACACGTGATCGCACCACTAGAGGTGTCCCCATGGGCTAAAGAGGTAGCTTTCACGACAAAGCACTTTGTCCTAACAATGTTCAAGAGGTGGCTCTTGTTGTTTACTAATATCGGCGACGCGGCGGAAGCGGATAATAATTTTGCAATTAAGTCAGGAGCCGTAGAAATCGACAAAGAAATAAAACAAGGAATAATAAAAGGACACGAGAAATTTACGGGGTTTGGTACCCTATGTCCACGGGGAGAATTGATAAATAATCCACTAATAAATTGGAAAATTATAGGGTTACAATCAGTCATGCTTAAGTATTTCCCAACCCTAGTATATATAACCAATACTCATAGTATTTAATAACTCAACTTAATGAACCCGACTTTACGCACAAATCTCTCCGAGCTCAAACCTCTCTTCTTTCCCGGAGCTCTCTCGGCTTGCTTGCTTCTCTAGGTCCTCTGCTCCCCTTTACAGGAGACTGGATGTAGAAATATGGTGTGTATCCATGACCATCATGCACCGACGTAAGAAAAATGAGCATGGATTCACCCTTCCTTCTTTCTTCATTTATTAACAAAAGACAAATGAAGCCCACAAAAGATGACCAAAAGAAGGGAAGAGACATTCGGCGCCTACGAGAGAGACCTCTGGAGCAAAAATGGGCGTCCACCAATTTCTACGTGCATGCATTAAATGAGGAAGAAAATGGACGTTCGGCTTTCTAAGGACAAAGCAAGAACCCATGGGCATGCATTGATGAAGGAGAGAAGAGTCAATACTTGCTCCCATGTGCTCATTTAATTAAGGAAGACAAATATGGCCAACGCTTCTTCCCAGCACAGAGAATGTTGAAGCTTTGCTTCTTTCTCTTTGTCCGCTCATCACCACATTTTGCGCTACTTTGAACAATAAATGCTCCATGTGTGCATCGAGTTTCGTATATGGGCTCAAACTCGAGATATAATTTAACAATTCTTCACCTTGATTTGACGTTTGTAGCCAAGTCATAATACTCATTATCATGCCAGCTCTCCCAACCTCCCAACGGACGCTTACTCTCTGCAGACGCCAATCGAGCTCAAATAGAGCTCGAGTTTTGCCAAAGGAACCGGCTTCGTCATCATGTCTGCTAGGTTATCAGTTGTTGTTATTTTATTCACAACAATCTTTCCATTCGCTATGACATTTCGGATAAAAAGGTACCTGATGTCGATATACTTTGTTCGCTCATGATAAATTGGATTATAAGTCAATTGTGTCGCACGTTGGTTGTCACAATGTATAGTACTACTTTTCTGCTTGATTCCAAGGTCCAAGAGCAAACCCTTCAGCCATATCGCCTTTTTCGCCACAAAGGTCAGTGCCATGTACTCTGCCTCTGTCGAAAACAAGGCAATATCGTCCTGTAAGGACGCCTTCCAACTTACTGCACCACGTGCCAGCGTAAACACATACCCCACTAATGATTTGCGGTCATCCAAGTTATCGGCGTGATCCGAATCCACATATCCTGTGGTTTCACTGCCATTGTCGTCTCCCCGGTACACAATACCGATGTCTACTGTCCCCTTTAAATATCTGAGGATCTATTTTACAGCTTTCCAATGTGTCTTACCTGGGCGCTTCATGTAATGGCTGACAACACTTACAGCTTGTGAAATATCAGGCCTAGTGCATATCATAGTGTACATGATACTACTCACTGCACTAGAATAAGGAACAAGGGACATATGCTTCTCCTCCTCCTCAGTCTGTAGTGATAACTTGTCAGAAAGTTTAAAGTGTGCGACTAAAGATGTACTTACAGATTTTGCTGACTGTGTGTTAAAACGCACCACAATCTTCTCAATATATTTCTTTTGAGATAGACGCAACGTTCCTACAGTCCTGTCACGCAAAATCTCTATACCGAATATTTTCTTTGCAGCACCTAAATATTTCATTTCAAACTCAGCACTCAGTTGCCGCTTCAACACATTAATATCAGACAAATGTTTAGCTGCTATTAACATGTCATTGACATATAATAACAGATAAATCAAAGACCCATCCTCTAGTCTTCTAAAATAAACATAGCTATCAAACTGACTTTTCGAATAGTCTTGACTAGCCATGAAAGAATCAAAACGTTTGTACCACTGTCTAGGAGACTGTTTCAGCCCATACAAAGATTTCTTTAATAAGCAAACATGGTCTTCCTTACCCTGAATAGCAAATCCCTCTGGCTGCCTCATGTAAAGTCGTTCTTCCAACTCTCCATGAAGAAACGCCGTTTTCACATCTAGCTGCTCCAACTCGAGATCCTATGCAGCAACTAAGGCAAGTAATACACAAATCGAAGCATGTCTTACCACATGAGAGAACACCTCATTGTAATCGATGTCCTCTCGCTGAGTATATCCCTTCACAACAAGTCTCACCTTGTTTCTTACTGCCTCAACGCCGGGAATGCCTTCCTTCTGCTTGTAGACCCATTTGTACTTGACAATCTTCTGGTTTTTGGGTACTTTGACCAGCTCTCATGTCTAATTATGATAGAGTGATTCTATCTCTTCACTCATAGCCTCTAGCCACTGCGACGATTTAGTACTAGCCATCACTTCAGAGTAAGACGAAGGCTCATCTGCCTCCACCTCATCACCTACAGTCAATGCATAGGCAATATCAGAATAATCATGACGTATCGGTGGTTTGATTTGCCTTCTTTGTCTGCCTGTGGTTATATTGTGTTGCAACTCTACTAGTTGTTCAGTATCACCGTTTTTAGGAACTGTGGCCTCATCTGCAATTTCTTCCTCTGTTACCTCTGAGTAGGGGTGAGTGGTTCCAGGTTCCTCACAGGTTCCATCTAGAACCTGAAACTTACCCTCGGGTACAGGTTCCTCAATTTTTGGAACCTGAAACTTACCCGTCGAAACCTAGAACCTACCCTATCACAAGTTTCAGGGTAGGTTCCAAGGTCTAACAGGTTCTTTTTTTATTTCATTTTTAGTTAAACAACACGAAAATGAATGCAACAATACTGAATAAGCTTGTCATTCACCAAAGAGAATACAAAATTCTAATTTTCCTGGCATTATGGTTTACAATTAAAATGAATAGTTATTGCGTAAATTAATACTAGGGGTGAACAGTTTCATGTTCCGTATAGGTTCCATTTGGAACCTAACCACGATAATAAGTTTCTTATATTTTGGAACATGGAACCTATCTTATCACAAGTTCTAGGGTTTACCCAGGTTCGACTTGTATTATTAATTGAATAATTATAGTGAATCATCACCTGTAATGAAACTTGTAGTGATCCACCCACTTTCTATTATGATTCACTGATCGTAACTTATATTTAGATATACGAAGAATATAAAATATTAACAAGTCATAAAATAAAAACTCGGACTAGTGGTTCCAGATTAAATACTCGTCATCTAACGCCATGAAACAACGTAGAATCATGCGAAGACATAAACCAAGAAAAAACACAAAAAACTTATTTAGGTTTCAGGTTCCAGGTTCCACCTACTCAGAACCTGAAACCTACCTGTTGAAACAGGTTCTCTAATTTTGGAACTTAAAACCTACCCTGCATACTTTGGAATCTGGAACCTGCAGGTTCCCACCGGTCAGGTTCCAGGTTCTATCCTAGAACCATGCTCACTCCTACCTCTGAGGTCTCCGGAGGCTCCACCTGAAGCTCCACCTCGCTACTGACACCACGATCCATTTACTCTGCTGGTTGAGTCTCAAGGCTCCTCTTTTGAAGCATTGCAGTCTCGTCAAAGATCACGTCTCTGCTGATTAGAAAACCAGGTGATCTGGGATCAGTGTACCACAGCTGATAGCCTTTTACCCGTTGTGCATAACCCTGAAATGTGCACTTTTTTGCCCTCGGCTCAAGCTTATTATCACTTGCATGAGCATACGTAGGACATCTGAATATCAGTAATCCAGAGTAATCAACAGGTTTCCCCGACCACACTTTCTTAGAAGTCTTCCATTCGATAGCAGATGATGAAGATCGATTAACCAGTTAACAGGCCATATTCACTGCTTTAGCCCAAAATTCCTTGCCCATTCCTGCATGCGAAAGCATGCCCCAAGCTCGCTCAAGTAGAGTTCTGTTCTTCCGTTCTGCAACGCCATTCTGATGTGGTGTTCCGAGAACTGTGCAGTATCTCACAATCCCTTCCTTTTGGCAGAACTCAGTAAAATTCTTGCTACAGAACTCCATACCGTTATCGGTTCTCAAGCACTTGATTTGTTTACCTGACTGCTTCTCAATCAATGCCTTAAAATTCTTGAACCGATCAAACACCTCGAATTTGTGCTTCAGGAAGTATACCCATACCTTCCTCAAATAATCGTCGATAAATGTTAGCATATATCGAGCACCTCCTTTTGAAGGAACTGGAGACGGCCCCCAGACGTCTGAGTGAATGTATTCGACCGATTGCTTGGTTGATTGTATAGTTGTACCGAATTTAACACGGCGCTGCTTCCCGAAGATGCAGTGCTCACATAGGTCCAACTGGCCTGTCTTATGACCTTTCAGCAACCATTTTTTACTCAACATCGTCATACCTGCCTCACTTATATGACATAACTGCATATACCATAACTGAGTCAAGTTTGAGTCTGACTCACCTGATGAAACTGCAGCAGCTCCGGTCACGTTCTCCTAGTAGATGATAGAGAGAATTCAATTTCTTCCCTTTCATCACTGTTATGGCACCTCGAGAGATTTTCAGTATTCCACCTTCAGCGGTGTACTTGCACACGATGTCATCGAGTGTCCCTAGAGAAATAAGATTCTTTTTGAGATCCGATACATGCCTTACGTTTGTTAGCGTCCGTTCTATGCCATCGTGCATCCGGATCCGAACTGTCCCTATTCGCACAACCTTGCAGGCTGCATTATTCCCCATGAGAACTCTACCTCCATCTGCAGTCTGGTAGGTAGTGAACCAATTCTTATGAGGAGTCATGTGATAGGAATATCCGGAATCTAGCACCCATTCGTCTCCTAATGAACTTGTAGACACACATAGGACTGCTTCGGCGTCACAGATACTCTCCTCAGCAACATTTGTCACACTGCTTGTGGCATTTTGCCCGCCACCTTTATTTCTCAGCTTTGGACAATCTCTCCGTATGTGCCCCTCTTTATGACATTCAAAGCACTTCACACGACCTTTGGATTTTCTATGTCGCGACTTCAACCTGATTTTGTCTCTACTGCTGCTAGGCCCCTGATGTTTGTCTCTACCTAGAATCACCAGTCCTCGCGCCACATATTGCGCTAGACTGTCATTTTGCAACTTTCTTTGTCACTCATTTGAGAACAAGGCGGATTTTACCTCTTCTGAGGTAATCGTGGTACATCCTTGTAACAAGGAGTCTGTAAAGTTCTCCTATGACTTTGGTAGAGACGCCAACAGCATCATGCCTTGTTCTTTATCGTCTATAATCTTATCGACATTCTTCAAGTCCATCATGAGTTTATTAAACTCATCTAGGTGGGATCTGATGGATGTACTTTCATGGTATCGGAATTGAAACATCCTCTTTAGCATGTATAAGCGATTGTTAAAACCCTTTGTTACATAAAGGGCCTGAAGTTTTGCCTACAATGCTGCGGCATCCTTCTCCTCAGCCACCTCTATTAATACTTCATCGAATAGGTTCAACAGGATTATGCTCATTGCCTTCTCCATCAGCTTGTCCTTTTCGCCATCTCTCATTGTTTCGGGTAACTTATTTTTACTCTCTAATGCCTTGGCTAAACCTTGAGTTGTTAATAGCGTCTTCATCTTGGTGCTCCATTATCACGACCTTCCCGGAGGTGAATCACTAGGGGATGGCTAACGGATTTACCAAATGGGAACGAAGGTTCCTCTCACGAGGCAATCGTTCGCGTTTAGTGCGGACTCTCCCAAGCCCATCCGACTGCAACTTGGTACTCAATTCGTCATATGATTAAACTTACTTTTTGGAGCCGCCACTAATCGGTTACGGGTCGATTAGACACTCAAGTAAAATGTGGAAGTACATTTTACTTCTGCAAACCAAAGAGTCATGAATTCAGAGACTTGGTTACGCTAGATTAATCTAACGCCCTTTCGATACCTTTTCTCTTTATTTCAAAAATGTTTTGCATGCAGTCTTTGTCCATTTTTTACCTATGCCACTAACATATGAGGGGTGATCATACATGTGCGCACTCAAGAAAGCAACACCCAATAATCAAACAGTAAATAGATTGCAAAAGATTTTAAGAACCTGGACACACTAAGCAAGCAAAGTATATCACTATCCATCACCACGAGATCTCTGCAAACTATTACTTTAGAAAGTTATGCAAAAAGACTTTAATGTGGCCTAATGAACTATCCACTATTATTGAACTATATGCAATGCGGACGACGCATGTGATGTAATAACTAAAACTATCTACATGATACGATTATTAAAACTTAGTTGTAAATGACATGCGTTGTATGACATAAGCCTAATTAACCCTAGGTCCACATGCAATCTAAATGATTCTAAATAACATTTTTATTTGATTTTTTTTATGAAAGCTATGAACTAACCTGAATCTATATGTATTCTAAAACTAGCATATTCTAAACCTATAAGTGCTACGAGACTAACCATGCATGGCCCTAATATGAAAACCTAAAGCGTAAATGTGCGCAATAACGACATCCGAATTAATCACATCAATGATAACGTACTCAACCATAGCAATCCACGCAAGACAATATTAGGGTTCGACCTTAGTGTCTAAAGGTTCGAAAGCCAAATATGTCTTTGTTGATGCGCTGAAACAACCAGAACACTCTAAACCTTCATCACTAAATATCATGTGTTTGAAAACTATATATTAAAATGAAACTATTACATGAGATTTGTCAAACCTTGACTACCTTATTTAGGATTTCCCCGAGGACAGACTTGATGAGTCACGAAAGGCAGCGACAATGGGCTTGAGGACACACTAGCAACAGGTCGTGAGCAAGACAGTCACGGCGGTGAGCAGCTGCAATGACGGCAAGAATAAGCAAGGCTTTGCGGATGGACTTGGTTAGAGTTTGCCACGAGAAGTCGATCCGAAGTGAAGGCACAAGGACGCAACGAGCAAGAAGAGGAGCGCAGCAGCAGCAAACAGTAACGGACATCAGCAACGAACAATAGTGAGCAGCGGCAACAGTGACGCAGCAACGAGCAGCAAGTGTCAGCGACGAACAACAGTGAAACAACAACAAACAGTGAGCAGCAATGACGATTCGCAGCGAGTAGCGAACGGCAACAAGCAGCAACGGCAAGCAGCAGTGAGCAGCGAATGGCAACGAGCAGCGGCGGCAGTGACGAACAGCAATAAACAGCAGCAAACAACGACGAACAGCAACGGCACAGCAATGAACAGCAGTAAACAGTAGCGAACAGCGACGATGAGCAGTGACACTAGCTAACGACAGCGAGTGGCGGCAGCGGGGACGAAGCAGCAGCGAATAACAGCAAACAGCAGCGACACAGGATCGAGAATAGCAAGAGCGATGCAACTAGGCTCACTCGAACAAAGAAATTTATTGCGAATTACCGAGAAGACGGATGTGAACTCTCTTGTTTCTATCGTATTTTGAACTCTCTCTATTTCGAGTTCCTCCGGATCTTCCTCCGCCCCCCCCCTGGTTGTTCTTGACTGAAGGTGCCCTTTTATAGTGGCTCTGGGCACCTCTCTTTCTTTGCAAATCTTTAGGTTTCCTTTTCTCTTCCCTTGATTCATGACATTCCACGATTTTGGCCAGCCCATTTGCACATTCCAATAGGCTCCTTACTTTGATTTTATCCTTTTATTGATGTCTGTTCACCGATTTCACCTCTCAATTGTCGCGCTTTCCTTTGTCTTCAGCCGTGAACTTATCATTAACGGAAAAATATCCCAAGAATTCCTCCGTTTAGCTGGCTGGAGAGAAAATCTCTATGATTGATTTAGAGTAAGAAAATCCCCTTCCCAAAATGGCGTGAAGCTACTGCCTTCATGACGGTCTTTATTCATCAAGGAAATTCACCCTCTTTCACCAATTACGCTTTGCAAGATCCATCGGCCAATCTCTATCCCCATCTCCAATTCTTTTTCCTTGAAAGCTTCATTGATCGATCTTTAGAATCCAAGCATTCCTCAAAATCCCCAAATTCAGCCAGCTCAGTTTGATTGAAATCTTTGATCAAGGTTTCATTCAAATTTTCGCAATTTTGGAATTTAATACGAGCACCCATGGCTGACTTGATGCAAATATGCATAATGCTAAACATGTTAATACTATAAGTGCCTAATGCAAATAAATACAACAAAATGAAACAATGTGGTATCAATTTTTTTGAAGGGTTGACTTCCACCGTTAACTTTTATGAGATAAAAGACTACGTGGGAAACTCAAAAAATTTAGGTGTCAACATCCATAACCCAAAGTTGTTCCTTCTGTTAAATTTCTCAACTTCTACTCTTGCTCCAGACATAATTGCATAGTCTTAGCTCTGATACCAATTTGTTATTTACTAATATTGGCGACGCGGCGGAAGCGGATCGTAACTTTGCAATTAAGTCGGGAGTTGTAGAAATCAACAGAGAAACAAAACGAGGAATAATAAAATGACACAAAAATTTTACGTGATTTGGTCCGAATGTCGGAACTTACGTCCACAGGGAGAACCGATAAATAATCCACTGATAAATTGAAGAATTACAGGATTACAATCACTCACACTTAAGTATTTTCCAACCCTAATATATATACCCAATATTCACAGTGTTTAATAACTCAACTTAATGAACCCGACTCTACGCACAAATCTCTTCGAGCTCAAACCTCTCTTCTTCCCTGGAGCTATCTCGGCTTGCTTGCTTCTCTACATCCTCTGCTCCCCTTTTTGTAGGAGAATGGATGTAGAAATGATTGTGTGTATCCACGACCATCATGCACCGACGTAAGAAAAATGAGCTAGGATTCACCCTTCCTTCTTTCTTCATTTATTAATAAAAGACAAATGAAGCCCACAAAATATGACCAAAAGAAGGGAGGAGACATTCGGCGCCTACGAGAGAGACCTCGGAAGCAGAAAGGGGTGTCCACCAATTTCTATGGGCATGCATGCACATGGATTAAATGAGGAAGAAAATGGACGTTCAGCTTTCTAGGGACAAAGCAAGAACCCATGGCATACATTAACGAAGGAGAGAAAAGTCAATACTTGCTGCCATGTGCTCATTTAATTAAGGAAGACAAATATGGCCAACACTTATTCCCAGCACAGAGAATGCTGAAGCTTTGCTTCTTCCTCTTTGTCCGCTCATCACTGCATTTTGCGCGACTTTAAACAACAAATGCTCCACGTGTGCATCCAATATCATATACGGACTCAAACTCGAGATATAATTTAATAGCTCTCATGGTGTAGCTTTTTATCTCGCATGATAAGTTCCCGCCGTGCACAAATATTAGTCTGAACTTAATGCGCATAATGTCATTCAGTCACATATATCATATTCAATACTTACACAAGATAAATGCGCATTATCAATAAACACTATCAATCACCTCTTTTCCATTTGCACAATATAGAACAGAGATAACAGCTAGAAAGGTGGCTTCGAATGGACAAATGGCATTGATCCAAAAAAAAATGGACAAATGGCTTATTCTCGATCATACAATACAACATCGTACCTCCTCCTCCTCCTATCACAAAATCATGCCTAGTGCTCTTCGCTTTAAAACAACGTTTATAGCATGTGACCAAAGTAATGACGTGATGTGTGCCACCTTCAACTGTCTTAGTTTATGCGATTTTCCAACAAACATTGAAGACGACATTTCTTACTAAGTGGATAACACTGTGCCAAGATGTCATGTGATATGATCATCATACAATGGTTTTATCCGATTTACTTCATTAATGATTTACCAAAATCACATCAAAAGCGTGGGATATACTAAAGCTGGACTTGAATTTATGCTCCATTTGTTTCGCAGAAATGAATAATTTAAAAAAAAATTTCCTAAAAATTATTCATTAACTTTGGTGGGATATACAACGTCATTCGTGAACATTAATTTGTGCAATGTGGTTCCTGAATTTTGGTCAAATGTATAATGTTATCCCTGGACTTAGAGCTGTCAAAATGGGTCATTAACCAACTTCTGAACTATTGGTATATTTTCAATTTAGTCTTTAAACTATTTGAAACTGACATAAACGGAAGAACTATATTGAACATTTAATCAATAGTTCAATGACCACATTTTGAATATTGGGTTAAAATTCAGGGACCATATTACATAAATTAAAAGTTTAGGAACGACATTATAGATTGGACCAAAATTCAGGGACTATTTGTATTATTATCTCTTTCTAAGGCTAAGGCAATATGCAACCACACTAGGAAAATGAGCGAAAGGGATTTCAAATACAGGTTTAACATATGATATCAATTGTTTTACATGTGGTCTCGATTGGATTACTATGTCCCGTCTTTTTCAGGAAGCTATTGGAATCTAACTAGACTCTTGTATGAATGCCGATGCACAGTCATCCCATGACAACCTATCAGTTTGACAAAAATTAAGATGTAAGATGGTCTTAATTTGGAGAAATTGTCCAATCGGTGCTAAATTCATTGTACGGATACTAATTCAATCCTAAATTAACAGTTGACGCGTAAATTAAAAAAAATAATGATAAGTATTATAAGATTTTACATTAAAAAAAGCCTTGTATACTTGGTAGGTTGCACCCGAAAATAGACTATTACAAAAAAAGGAAATGCATTAAACCAAGACAAACAAAGCTATAAGTAAAATCATGACCTAGAGAAAACTCCACCAAACTCAACCTACATACCAATAACGGGCTTAAATGTAGGGTTAATAGTCAGATATAACGTAGCATTGTACCTAACTACACGACTAAGATATACAAAGGGAGAACTTGTTGCAAAATTAGAGTATTCATACTTAAATTGTAATGAGGAAGATAACTAAAATTAAATTCAGATGCTAATTAAGACTAATCGGAAAAAAATAACTAAATTGTGATACTATGTCAATCTCAAATCCCAATTGAATCGTTAAACCACTACCCAAAAAAATATTATTTTTTATTTATTTGCTAAAAACCACTATCCTAAGATTAGGCACATAATTTAAAAGTAAAATGAGGTCTGAGATGCAAGTTAGTACATAGAAAACTACCACCAAACATTTTCTTCTTTCGTAGATTAGATTTATAGGGCTTGCTTTCTTGTTGTTTTCTTTAAACGAGGAAGATTAGGTTTTAGGTGGGGAAAAAGGGAGATTAGGTTTTGCACAAGATCAATTGCCTCTTGGCACGATTAGGTGTTGAGAAAATGTACATATGAGATGTAAATAGAATCATGTGATGTTAATGTAATTTCCAATCTTAAGGTGTGTTTGTTTGGAGATAAATTTTATGATAAAGAAAAATACTTTTTGAAAAAATATTTTTCTTTTTTCATGCTAAAGAATTCATTTTCCTAACTTTAAGCATGCATATCTTTTTTGACCGTAAATGATTTTCCCTTGACTTATCATTTTCAACAAACTAAACACGTGACAATCCAGAAAACTAATTCGCGAAAAATTCTCACTTAGACAAACACGCCGTTGGAAGGAAAATATCCCACTCTCGTCCAATGAGCCGTGCTTGTATTTTTAGTTTGGTTATTCAAATTAATTAAGTAGATGGTTTACTTAGAAATAATTAGCATTTCCGAAATTAGTGTCCCATCATGACTTGCTCTTCAAATTTGCCAGAAGCTCCTTCTCGTTTTCAACCAAAGAACACGCGATTCATGTCAAGCACAAACAGATGGTGTTGCTCTCGCAGTTCTCTCTCGGACTAGGACCCATCGCGCGACACTATGATGAAGTCTGGCAACAAGTGCTCATATTCAACACGAACATGATCTTATGATAGAAATTTGGAAACTAATTTTAGTATATACTCAGCATGCCAACCAACGCAATTAACACTAGTTAATATTTTAGCAGGAAGCACTAGTGAATTCAGATTATGTAGGATTCCTTTTGGCTAAGCAAGTCAGCAAATATAAGGCACTATTATTATTTATGTTTAAATCTATCTACCATATGATACGTTATATTCTGATCTACATGATTTGGAATAGGAAAGATAAACCGGTAATCTTAACCGATCTTCAATAGACATGTGAGCCAAAGAATGGGGAAATCATCTCTTAGGTATCTAATGTACGTGCCACATATCATCGCCTCAGATCTCTCATGCAGCATGGGTTAGCTATATTGGAATCGTCGAGTTAGGGTTATGGTATAAGTTATGACAAAGCAAATCGGTTGAGATTGTGATTCTTGATTATTCCAGCCGGATATTTCATTTCCTTGGTGATTAATAAGGGATTACGTGTTGTTTGAAAGTGATTAATTTCTTTCATCACGTAAGCGATGTAATTAATTACGATGCGGTGTACGAGCACACGAAAAGCATGCTTTCTCCGAAAGACATACTTTCTCTCACCCTATACATACACCTTCATGTCTGTAGCTCAAGAACACAAGCCTAATTTGCCTTCATCTCTCTCTCTCACCATTTTGTTGAACCAGATCCACTTGCACCTCGCATTAGTTTGGCATTCTTCAACATGGAATCCGCAAACATTGATCATGCGACTTCTCACATGAACCAAAAGGTCCAAAACCAACCAAAATGGCAGGGCCAAGCTTGTGCGGTCTTGGCAGGTCCAAAGGCAGACCAAATATGGCCCTTCTTGGAGGACTTCTTAGGCCTCGCCAAGTGGTTCCCGACCCTCGCCACTTGCTCCCCCGTCGAGGGCAACTCCGGCCAGCCCTGGTGCATCCGCTTCTGCGCCGGGTTCAGGACCCCGGTTGACCGGGACGTCGGCGACACCGAGACGACAACCCTGAATTGGACGAAGCAGAAGCTGCTGTCGATCGACCCGGCTGCGAAGATATTCAGCTATAGCATCGTAGACGGCAATGCCGGGTTCAACTCCTACGTCTCTACAGTCCAAGTCATGCCTAAGGAAGACGGGTGTCGCATCGTGTGGAGCTACGAGGTCGAGCCCGTGGACTGCTGGAAACCCGAGGACTTGGACCAGTTCATCGGGTCGGGCTTGCGGGTCATGGCCTAGAGGATGGAGGAGGCTCTTCTTGGTCAAGCAAAGTGATTGGATTCACGAACTGATGTCCTCTGAATCTGATGATCTGCTTTCGTGCTCATGTGATAGTCTTGAAGCTGTGTGATGCGGTGTGCAAGAGTAGTGAAAGTCTGGGCAGTAGTACGTATTAGCTCTCTAATATTTCCACAATAATTCGCAAGTTTGGTCATTATTCCCCATTCGCATTGGATTTAGAGCATCCTCTTGTACCTCCACGTTCCACTTATATATACTTCGAGCTAATTTCGGATAACCACATTGTGATTCATCTTGATCCGATGAAGGAATTGTGACCAGCTCTCGATTAAAACGAGGGTCACGGATTGAATTCGCATCTGCACGCTAATCCTGAGCTCAAGTGCAACAGAAGTGGAAATTCATTAAAGATCTAGATGCATTTTTCTGTATCATTTTTTATTAACTTATGTTGAAGAAAAAGATGCACCGCCCATCTTCTCCAAGAAATCTAGATTATTCTAGGATAGATATTAAGATATTCTCGTGTAGAGATGAGTAGCTAATAGATTATCCACATCTAATTTTTTCTATAATCATATTGGAAAATATTTCTAGGAAGATCTAAAACTGAAAATCATCAAACAAAAAAATTTCTAAGGAAGATATTGATCCAGAAATATATAGGAGGTAGGATCACTTCCTTAAGCCTATAAATAGCCAAGTGCTCCCATATGTGGAAGTGTGCTTGGATCTCATGACCGGAAAATTATCTAAAAACTCATAAACTTATTGCAGTTTTGCTAATTTAGTCATAACTTTTTAATTTTATCAATTGAGTCCTTAACATTTTCACGTTTTGCCAATTGAGTCCATCCGACTAAATTTGGCCGAAAATCGCTAACGTAGAATCAACAAAAGGACGCAATTTTGCCTTCAAACTTTAAAAAAGAAATATAAAAAAAACCACATTAGGTTAAAAGTTAATAAAAAAAAGAAGTCACGTATGCATTTCTGTCCACTTGAAACTATCGGATTCGCCGAAACGGTTGAAGTGGACAAAAGGGATAAGTTTTGGATTCAAATGCACAAAATGAGAGTTTTAGGACTGAAATCAAGAATTGATAAGTTGTGATACTTGCACTACAATTATCCTAATTAGTGAGCATGCTAAGCAAGAGATTTACATATATTTCATTAGTCCGCGTTAGAATTTCACGTGGAAGGTTACAATAATTATAGAGGATTCCCCTCATGCGAATTGCAAGACGTTGCATGGATCTTTTTAAGTTTATAACACCTATGATGAATCGATAATGCAATCACACACGTCCTTAGACATTGGGGAAAAAACCGTTTTCCCAAAACTCATGGACATTTTAAAGATGAAGGATGTGATCAATGCTTGATTTTCATGTGCGTTGGATCTCCGTTTTGAGTAATGTCGCGACCTAAAATTTCTCTCAGGCTAATGGATTGTTAAGACTAAGCCTAACTCGGGCCCTCCCAAACCCTACCAATTCGCAACTTAGGGTTTAAGTTTTTTAACATGTAAAAGTTTTCATGCTTGGAGTCGCCACTAATCAATTTATGGTAGGTTGATTAGAAACCTAAATAAAACATAGGGAGATATGTTTTATTCCTACGAACCAGAGATTCTAAGCCCGGGGGACTTGATTACGCTAGATCCGGTCTAACGCCCTTTCGGTACCTTTTCTTTTCAAAAATGTTTTGTGAAGGCAGTTTGGATCCATTTCAACTTAGTTACTAACATGTGAGGTGTTCATGCGAGTGCGCAAACCACCAATTTAACACCCGAGAAAGCATTAAATAAATTGCAAGTTTGGAAGAATTACTTACCTGGAAGCAACGTAAGCATCTGCATTGTTAGCTAGAAAATCACATTGACACCCTAATATGATTTCTAATTAACAAGCAATTCACTCAATTTCTTTTTTTGGATTTTCACTTATTTAAATGAAATCTAGCCTATATGCAATGACATGCGAAAATGACATGCGATTAATGCAACCTAGCATGCAAACTATATGTCGTGCGACGACGTGACCTATTTCTAATGACAGGACGAATGATTATTTTTGGTATTTTCTCAATTTAAATTCGGAATAATAAAAATGCCTAAATTAACATGCAAACTATGATGACTTAATCTACCCTGGCATGATTTCTTTTTAGGATTTTTGTTAAAATTCGAAATAATGAATTAATTAAATTAAGAATACAATCTATCCTAATCTATCCTAAAACAATTCATTCTTCTTTTCTTGGGATTTTCATGGAAATTCGAAATAATAAAATAACCTGAATAATCTATTAAGATCAGAATATTACTTAATTTAAACTAGGAAATAAATCATCTCAAGTCCTAATTTAAATTAAATAACTACTCTATCTTCTAGATATATTTAGGATTCCTAGACATGCAAAAACTCTAATTCAAATCTAATTAATATTTTTTGAATTTTCTGTTTATTTGAAAAAGGAAAGCAATTAAATAAACAAGGATAGCAACCACATTCAAAACGTCCACGCGATCCGCCATATTTGTTTCAAACTCGGATTAGGCACAAAAATCAAACTATCGGTCATATATATAGGGTTACAGATATCGACGGAAAGCCGATTATTCAAATTTGGAAAGCGGATAAAAATCATTATCGTACCCAAGTGGTTATGGATAGGATAATAATTTTCCGTATCGCCGCGTATCGAACCTTAGGGATAAGGTCGGATAGTCGTCCAGATACGTTGCTAAATTAGGAAGTTTTCCTAATTTTAAGTGTTTCAAATATTGCGGATATCCCAAATATTATCCTAAGATTTAGCAATCCACCAAATAATATCCACGAAATATTCAAACACCGAAAACTTAAGAAATTAAATATTTCAAAAAAAAATATATTCGGATAACGATCTTACCTAATTTGCGGATATCTTCCAAATTCGAACTTGGTGCCGGATCGGGCTTGCGGATCGGAACGGGGTGTCGGCGGCAGGTAGACCGGCGGTGATGTCCGATGGTGGCTCACGATGTGGTCGTGGGCTCCTCGGTGTGATTTGCGCGGAGCTGCTACTTCATGGCTTCGTCATCAAAGGGAATCACAATAACCGACAAGGAAATTTATCGGACTTCCCGGCAAGACCAAAGAAACCTGCAGATAACTCAAATTGGATCCAACGAATTCTGTTGACTTCGTTGGACCCACTAAGCAAGGAAGCAAGACCAAGTGGACGTCACAGAGGCATGATGGTGGCAGCAAAGATTCACTAGACCCGATACTAAATTGGCGAGCGCACTGGAAATTCAACGGCAGGGAATCTACTGGACTTGACTGGGACTCGAGTGCGGGAACTGGCTGGAGCGTGCTGTGACCAGCGCAAGTCAAGGCCGAGAAACTTTGCCGTTCGCTGGATTCAGCGAACGTCCTGGATGAGCAGCTCTCGGTGGCAGGTGCAGCGTTGGTTCAGGTTGACGATGAGCACTAATTCTGCTGGGCTGCTGTGCTGAACGTCGGAGAGGATGGGCTCGCCGAGAATCTGCAGAAAATTGTTTGGAATTACTGGAAACCGCTCGCGCTTACTGGCTGGTATCTCTGGGCGCTCGCTGACTGCTGGAGCAGCGTCTGAGGCGTGAAAGGCTGAGGCAAGGACAACTTCGGATGTTGGAAGCGTGGTGGTGCAGAGTGGCCAGCAGCAAAGGGGGTCACAGCAACAGTGATGAGCAGTTCGGCAAGGGTATCACTGAGTTGGACTTCACTTGGACGTAGTATATTGACTCCGTCAACAAAAGCCAACCTTGGCTGAACTTAAGTGACGCAGCGATGAGCGGAGGAACAGCCACGAGGAGGCACGAAAGCAGCAAGAAATAGAGTCTGGTCGTGGAGCTCTCGGTCGTGATCGTGTAGACACACGCCCAAGGAAGACGACGACTCTTCTCTCCCTATGAACTTTCTTGTTTTCTCTCTATGTTTCTTGTGTGTGATCAGAACCCCCAAAAGAAAGCCTGACGTAATGATGTATATATAACACTAATCTAGGTCAATTAGATGGGCTCTCTAGTCCTAATGGGCTTAGGCTTGGGCTTAGATTTTAATTTAATTTAAATGGGCTGAATTAATTAAGGATAATGGGCTGAATGAAGCTCAAATTAAAACAACCGAGCCCGTTTGACTTGTAATTCCCGGCCCTTGCCTTCCGAGCGAGCCGAGTCTCGTTCGATGAAATTTTAAGCTCATTCGCCACTGCCAATCTGATGCAAAAAATGCAATTAAATTAAATGGACCTAAACTATATGTTTATGCAATTTAAATATTTTTGTTTAGGGGTTAAAAATTTAATCCCTAATTTTCTATGCAAATTACACTAAATGATACGCCAAAATTTAGGTGTCAACAAGTAAGATTTTATAGAAAAAGTATAAATTTTGGCCTTAACTTTCTCAAGGGATCAGTCTATGAATACCACCTTCTAAATAGACAAGTGTCATAATCGGGTAAGATTTCCCAAGATTCAATAATATCAAACCAGACAGATGCCCGTGCACTGCTCAAGGCCAAGACTACATATTGGAGAGAGAGATAGCCTACATGATTCCCATGCCACTTCCGGCAAATGCCTCTTCGCACACTGACAAGAAATGCTCAGAGTATTTCAACATGTTCATGCGCCGCTATAGCACCCGCCCCATGTACATCCACTGACAAACTGAAGTCAACCTAAGAGCATTGTCCAACACTTTGATTCCCATGACAATCATTGCCTTCTCATACCCTGCCAACAAAAGCTTTCACTATTTCAGTGTTGTTCCACTACTGCTAAATGCCAATTGCAGAAGCCTGAAGCCTGCATTGCTATGGGCAGTGAAGCAGAGGAAAAATGGGAAGGAAAGGTTGGTGCCCTAGTGAGAGGCTCTAGTACTTACAAGGCATGGCCCCTCCTGGAGGATTTCTTCCTGCACAAGTGGGTCCCCACGATAGACACGTGCTACAGAGTCGAAGGCATATCGGGTCAACCCGGATGCATCCGATACTGCTCCGTCACAAGAAGGTCTGCCGACAGTTTGGAGGATGTGGTCACAAACTGGGCTCTTGAGAAGCTGCTTGCAACTGACCCTGTCAACAAATGCTTCAGCTATGAGATCGTGGACTTCAATACTGCCGGGTTCGAATCATTGGTTGCCACAATGAAACTGACGGCGGCAAGAGATGCAGAAGAAGAAGATGGATGTGTAATGAGCTGGTCTTCCGCGGTAAATCCGATTGAAGGATTGTTGAAAGAGAAAATACTGACGTTTCTATTTCTCATATTCACAATAGGTACAACAAGTCTCTATTTATACACAACAGGAACTAGTAAGAGATAAGTCCTATTTAAAAACCTATTTAATGGGTAGTTGGTAGGATGACAGCTAACACTAATTAATAGCTATGACAGCTAAATAACACATTCCAACATGCTAATTAATAGATATGACAGCTAAATAACAAATTCCAACACTCCCCTCAAGCTGGCATGAAGATATCTTCCATAGACAGCTTGCACACTAGACGGTCAAATTGTCTTCTGTGCAGTCCCTTGGTCAGAATGTCAGCAGCCTGTTCATCACTTGAAATATACGGCATACAAATTAGCCCTCTATCAAGTTTTTCTTTGATGAAGTGTTTATCAACTTCCACATGCTTTGTTCGTTCATGTAACACAGGATTATGAGCAATAGCAATTGTTGCCTTATTATCGTTATACACTTTCATTGGTGTGGAGCTCAAAATTTGTAGTTCATCCAAGATGCCTTTAATCCACATAACTTCGCAGACACCATGTGCTACGGACCGAAACTCAGCTTCAGCACTACTTCTTGCCACCACACTCTGCTTTTTACTCTTCCAAGTGACTAAATTTCCACCAACAAACGTGCAATAGCCTGAAGTAGATCTCCTATCCATACTGCTTCCGGCCCAATCTGCATCGGTGAACACCTCAATTTCCAGATGTCCATGTTTCTCAAACATTAGCCCCTTACCAGGACTTCCCTTCAGGTAGCGTAGAATTCTGTATACTGCTTCAAAATGCCTTGGCCCTGGTGAGTGCATGAACTGACTTACCATACTTACGGAAAACGCTATGTCAGGTCGAGTGTGAGATAAGTAAATAAGTCGACCGACAAGCCTTTGATACCTTTCTCGGTCTATCACTTCTTCAGCTTTAGCTGGTTCAAGTTTCAGATTTGGCTCCACGGGTGTATCCGCCACTTTACATCCTAACAAACCTGTCTCTTTGAGCAAATCAAGTGTGTATTTCCGTTGGTTTACGAATATGCCTTTCTTGGATCTTGCAAATTCTATTCCAAGGAAATATTTCAAAACACCCAAATCCTTAACTTCAAACTCCTCAGCCAGCTTCTTTCGCAAGCTTTCCAACTCAATTTTGTCATCACCGGTCAGTATTATATCATCAACATAGACAATTAGAATGGCACGCTTACCTTCCTTTGAGTGTTTATAGAATAGAGTGTGATCCCCTTGACTTTGGTGATAGCCGAACCTTTTAATCACTTTCCCGAACCGTTCAAACCACGCTCTTGGAGATTGTTTAAGTCCATACAATGACTTTTTCAATCTGCAGACTTTGCCTTCATTTTCTGCAAAACCTGGTGGCAAACTCATAAACACTTCCTCCTCCAAGTCACCATTCAAGAACGCATTCTTCACATCTAATTGGTATAAGGGCCAATCAAAAACAGCAGCCAAAGATAGTAAAATCCGAACAGAATTTATCTTGGCAACTGGGGCAAAAGTCTCTTGATAGTCGACTCCATAAGTCTGAGTGAACCCCTTTGCCACTAGCCTGGCTTTATACCGCTCAACACTCCCATCAGGTTTACATTTTATAGTAAATACCCATTTACAACCAACAATCTTTTTTTCTTCCGGTGTATCAACCAATTCCCATGTGCCATTCTTTGTAAGTGCCTGCATTTCATCCTCTACTGCCATCTTCCACTTTGGATCCTTCAAAGCGTCATGGATATTTCTAGGAATGGATATGTGAGACAAGTTTGACACAAACGCTTTATGATGATGAGACAATTTTTGGTACAACACATGTTTTGATATAGGATGCTGAGTACATGATTTAACCCCTTTTCTAAGAGCTATAGGCATATCAAGATTAGAAGTATTAATATCAGAATTTGAGACTGGAATGGAGGGAAAAAAAGTACTACTAGGATCACCTGATGACGAAGGCAATGAATCATCTCTCGGGGTTGCAAACAGATGAGGCTCCAAGACAAAGTTCTGATCAGCAACCTTTTGAAGAGTTTTTCTTCTAGTATAAATCTGAAGCTCGGGCTTGTTGATCACATTTTGAACTTTTTCTCCCCCTGTCTTTGACACATCAAGGTCTAGCAAAGGTTTTTCCGAAGACTCAGACAAAGAAGTGTAACAGCCCGAATTTCGACGTAATTCCGGGATCAATAAAATTGACAATATTTCGCATTTCATTTTAGTAAGTCTCGCCCAGAGCTGATCACTCTCGGGATACTAACCAATGGGGTATGGCTAACTAGGAAACGATACGTGGACCAGGGACTCGACAGTGAACGGGACACCGATCTCGAGATACGATGAGTGAATATTTTGGGCCAACGTGGGCCGATCTTAGGAAAGGTGATGGATTTGGTTTGGCTAAGGCCAACGATGTATAATCGGATCGCAGGTGATTCTGCAAGACCGAAAGTGCATGTGGCCAACCAGTCCTGAACCTGAACCGAACGATCGTGATCTTTGGAACTAATGATAATTTCTCATTCTCTCAATGATCGGGACCGTCGTAATTCGAATAACCCTAGGTCGATACGCGTATGTCCTAAACAGCCGCCCGTTAGTGAGAGACCCTGAAATTGGAAATTGAGCGAGTTTTGATTACGAAATTGGGCCCGGATTTCGATGTTGATTTTCGAAGGCTTAAGAGACTATTTTTGGGAATCTGACGTCATATTACGCTGGCCACACACGTTTGGAGTTAGTACGAGTAAAAAGTGGAATTTCGGTCCGGGGGTGAAAAATTACGATTTTGCCCCTGTGGGCACCGAGGCTGGATTCGGAGGCCGTTTGAGGTTATTTTTCGCGGCCAAGATCATTTTGGGGTGGCCACGCACATTTAGAGTGGTTTTGGACAAAAATTGGAATTTCGACAAAAATTGGAAAAATAATATTATTTTATTCCCGAAACTTCGCAGTCGATTTTCGAGGGCTTAGAAAGTGAATTTCGCGAATCCGACGCCATATTATGTTGGCCACGCACATATGGAACACGTATGTGCGAAAATTGGAATTTCGCCCGGACCGGAAAAATGACGGTTTTGCCCCTGGGCCGTTTTCGGGTCCGAATTTTTTGGGAAATTTTTGGGATAAGTAACTGTGGTTATCAGCTGCATTATTGGCACCAAAGACCCAATTGCCCCTCAATTATTTAAGCCTATCTCTTTAGAACCGTTAGATTAGGGGCGTTTTGGTCATTTTTCACGGATCGGCGACACGTGGCACTTTGGGCTGCTTTATTTGACCAAGTTGGACTGTTTTCTCTCTCCTCAGCCCTCCCTCACGGCAGAACCAGCCCCCACCAGCAGCTTCTCTTCCATTTTCCTCTCTTTTTCTCCATTTTCTCTCTTGGTTTTGGCTTCGCCGGAGTTTGCCGCCGACCGCCGTGCCCCGCCATCGACCACATAGTCCCCCAGCTTCAGCCTCGCCCCTGTCCAGGCCTTTTCTCTCTCCCTTTCTCTCTCTTTCTCCCTCTTTTTCTCTTTCCCGTCCGGCAAAAGGGGTCGCCGGAGCTTCGCCGGAGCTCGGATCGCTGTTCCGTCACCACCCAGCCGTCAAGCCTCGCCGTGCGTCGCCATCCAGCCCTGTCCGTACGGTGTCCGTACGGTACTGTTCATCGCGCCCCGTACGGATCACTGTTCATCTCGACCGTACGGCAGTCGCGGCCGTCACCGGCACTTCGCCTGCCACCGTTTTCCGCCCGTCCGTACAAGTCCGTACATCATCGCGAACAGTGCGCGTGAACAGTACCGCGTGAACAGTGCCCCCCCCCGGGAATTCCGCCGCCGGTTTCACTGTTCATCAGTGATCGCCCACCGTTCTTCGTCGTCGTGATCTTGGATTAAGTGAGTCAAATTCCTAAACCCGGATTATGACTGTTAGTGCGTTTTTCTGGACTGGTTTAGGTATTATCGGTACAATTTAGACTGGCTTAGATAGTATCAGTGTGTATTTCAGACTGGGTTGAGGACGGATTGGTAGAAATTATCATTTAGAAATTTAGTGGATTAATGAGAATTATTTGGGGAGATTAATTGGATTAAATGACCAATTTAGTAGCCCGTTGGAAAATTACCGGGTATGTCCGGGTTGACTGATTGTACATCAATTGTGCTTAATTGTGGTTGATTTCGTACTGCTATGTCGTATGTGGTGTGGCTGATTTTATGGAGTTCGATTGGCCATTGTTTGGTTTACAATGATTTACTGATTTGTGAATCGCACGTTAGGCCACACGGTATTAATTGGGCCAATTAAGCACGTGTTGTGACATTGGGTGTCTGAATTATATTGGTGCTCGTGGTGCATTGCATTGCATAACATGGACAAGCATTGCGTATGCCAAGAGTGAGGCATGTGATGAACTTGCGCGAGAATGCGTGTCTGCCATGAGCATGTGATCACCTAAAATACCCTGAAGCGTTATACGCTGGGTTCAGATAATAATGAGTTGTATGATCACCTAAGGACCTTTGGGTCATGACCTTCGGGTCGATCTTTGTCCTCATGCACTTTGAAGCGGGACGATGCCCGGTACGTCCGGGAAGGCGACCATCCTCATGCACTTTGAAGCAGGCTCTGGTTCGCAAGGAGAACAGTGTTGCGCCTCATGCACTTTGAAGTAGGCTAGAGACACTGGGCCAGATCGGTTGCTGCGCTTCATGCACTTTGAAGCAGGCTAGACGCACCGGGCCGTGAAAAATTGATGACTCGAGTCGTAATAAATAATAAATTGGGCGATTGCCAGTGTGCCAGTGTGGGCCAGTGGGCCGGGAAATACACGTGACATGTCGACGACATTTGCATGCATGAACATGCATGGACTGGCATGCGAGTGTGTGAGCCTCGGTACATGAGCATGTGATTGGCGTACGTGTGATAATATGTGCCACATACGTGCCGTGATTATTATATATTGAACTGCCTAACCTGCAGGGTCGGAGGATTATTTGATTGTTGTTGCACTATGGTTTCACATATTTATTTTCCGGTCAGGAGATTGCATGCTAGCCTAGCCTAGGTTTAGGGGTTGAACTCACTGAGATTCGTCTCACGGTTGTGTAAACCGAAACATTTCAGACCCCCAGCCGTAGGATGCCGAGGAAAGCGCCTCTTTTTGGTATACCGCAATTCATCCAGCGGTCATCTAGTGTGCACCCTTGTGGGGATGGACCTGCAGCCATGGTCGAGGAAGCTGAGGAGCCCGAAGTGATATACGCTGACCCCTTTTTACTGAGTGGCTGCTGACTGTGTGATTTCTCGGCCGTTGTATAAATGAATTTTGTAAAAAGTTTCCTATGGTAATACTAGTATACATATTTTCAGAGGTGCTGTTTACTTAATGTACTACCTTGGTCTCATGTGTTTTATTGTCAGGGTGTATATATATATATTTATATACGTGCTTCCGCTTGTGCATGATCTCTGTTTAGGGTTTGGGTCGGCGACGCTTCCTGGGACATCGCACCAAAATCGACCGTGACGGGATGTTGCGTTCCAATGGGGTACGGGGCGTGACAAGAAGTGGGAAGAACAGGAGAGTTTGATTGCCACAAAATCTCTTCACTAACCTTAGCATTCTCCCCCTGAAAAGATGTGTTGGAAAAAAACGATTGCGACTCTAAGAATGTGACATCCATAGTGACATGAGTTTTGCCAGTATGTGGATTGTAACACTTGTAACCTCTTTGGTTAGGTGCATATCCTATAAACGCACACTTTTCAGCCCGAGGATCTAATTTAGATCGACACTGACTTGGGAGGTGGACAAATGCAGTGCAACCAAACACCCTTAGAGGAATATCAGAAAAAATACGCGCTGTGGGGTACACTTTTTTGAAGCAATCTAAGGGAGTAATGTAATTTAATACCCGAGTAGGCAGCCTATTAATTAGATAAGATGCTGTTAACACAGCTTCCCCCCATAAATATTTAGGCACAAACATTGAAAACCTAAGGGCACGAGAAACTTCAAGGAGATGGCGATTTTTGCGTTCAGCAATGCCATTCTGTTGGGATGTAATTCGGCAAGTGGACTGGTGAAAAATGCCTTTTTCTCTCAAAAAACTCCCCAAATACTGGTTATAATATTCAGTACCATTATCGGTACGAAGAATTTTAATAGTAGTGCTGAATTGAGTCACAACCATTTGATAAAAAATTTTGAACAGAGACTCCACTTCAGACTTAGCACTCATCAAGTATGTCCAACATAAACGGGTATGATCATCTGTAAAGGTGACAAACCATCGTTTCCCAGTTTTTGTTGGCACAGGTGAAGGACCCCAAACATCACTATGGATTAAATAAAATGGTGATGATGCACGATACTGTTTTGGACTATAATGAGTACGATGACTTTTAGAAAAAACACAATTGTCACAATGTAGCGAAGAAATATCCACACCTTTGAACAAATGAGGAAACAAATATTTCAAGTAGCCAAAGCTAGGATGGCCTAATCTTTGGTGCCAAACCATTATTTTTTCTTGAACAGAGGAAGAACTGAAAATAGAGGAAGAACTGAAAGTTCCAAACGCCTGAGCTTTTTTATCAAAGAAAAACTCTTCAAAATAGTAGAGACCATCCCTCATCCTAGCATTGCTAATCATCTTCCCCGAGATCTGATCCTGAAACTCACAATGGGAAGCAAAAAAGACAACACGACAGTTAGACTCTTTGGAAAGTTTACTAACAGACAGTAGGTTACAAGCTAACTTAGGAACATGCAGAACATTATGAAGTGTAATAGAATCTGAAAGTGGAATTGATCCTTTGCTTGCAATAGACGAAAAACTCCCATTGGCAATCTGAATTTTTTTGTTGCCGGGACAAGGAACATAAGATGTGAATAAATATGGAATATTAGTCATATGGTCAGATGCCCCTGAATCGATGATCCAAGGTACAGATTGTGAACATCAGGAGAGGGCTTTTAAATTTCTACCTTGGTGGGCAATCGAAGCAGTAGGATTACCCGCTACAGACCCAGCTTGAAGTAGTTGCAAAAGATGGTCTAGTTGTTCTTTGCTGAAAGGGGATATGGTGGCCTCGTTAGCTGCAGGAGGCACACGCTGAGATGGCTTATTATCACGGCTAAATGAAGCTGGTCGGCCATGAATCCTCCAATAGGTCTCCCGTGTATGACGGGGTTTGTTGCAAACATCACACCAAATACGAGGTCTCCCATCTGATCTTCGCAAGTTAGCAGGGATTCTGCTTACATTTGGCCCGGAGACCCTTGTTGTAGGAACATGGCTCTTCTTGTCTTCGGAAGTTGCCAATGCCGAACCATCCAATGATCCATCCTTTCCGCTGGTTGTCGCCTTGCCCAGCATTATTCCCCGTCTACTTTCTTCTCTCCGAACCTCTGAGAAGACCTCTCCAATAGGTGGAAGAGGTTGCTTCCCAAGTATTCTGCCACGAACTTCATCAAACTCATCTCGAAGTCCTGCCAGGAAAGCATAGATACGTTCGGCTTCTACAATTTTCCTGTACCGATTACCATCGTCAGTACAATTCCACTCATGGTCATTGAATAAATCCAGCTCGTGCCACAAACGTTTCAAAGAGTGAAAGTATTTTGTGACAGTTTCCTCTCTTTGCCGCATCTTCCCCAGTTTCAAGGTTAACTCATAGATTTGAAATTGATTTCCCAAATCTGAATACATCTCACACACGGCATCCCAAAGTTCCTTAGCAGTATGATAGCCCAGATAGTTTGCACCAATATCTTCTTCCATTGAGTTGGTCAGCCACGTCATAATCGTCGAATTCTCCGCATCCCAGACAGCCCAAGTGGGGTCATTTATCGCTGGTTCTGCGGTATCTCCAGTCAGATAGCCAATCTTTCCTCTGCCTCGTATATACATTCGGACAGATTGAGACCACCGAAGAAAGTTATCTCCATTAAGCTTAATGGAAGTGATTTGAATAGGGTGAGGTTCGGTGGATTTTGGAAGAAGTGATGGGGGATTAGACCGAGTGATTGATGATTCTTCTGACATAGTGATCAAATGATCAAAGAGAGAGACAAGAAAAAAAAAATTTTTGAAGGACGTAAGGGGGATGCCGGTGGCTCTTCTTAGGAGAGAAGTGATGATACAAAAGAGACCTGCTCTGATACCATGTGGAAAGAGAAAATACTGACGTATCTATTTCTCATATTCACAATAGTTACAACAAGTCTCTATTTATACACAACAGGAACTAGTAAGAGATAAGTCCTATTTAAAAACCTATTTAATAGGTAGTTGGTAGAATGACAGCTAACACTAATTAATAGCTAATTAATAGCTATGACAGCTAAATAACACATTCCAACATGCTAATTAATAGCTATGACAGCTAAATAACAAATTCCAACAAGGATGAACGGAGAAAGATTTGACAGAGTTTGACAATTCTGCTCTTCGAGTCAAGGCTGAAAGAATAGAAGCTGCTCTATCGAGCAAAGGGGAATAAATCTTGATCTGTCTTTTGTTTAGCTTGTAGTGTCATTCTATCGGTTTGATGCCTGCAATAGTAACAATCACTGTGTGATCTGATATTTTGGATGAATGTGGCTACAATACCAGAGACCAGACCAAGAAAATACATGAAAATGGTGTTTCCAGCTTATACAAGTATGCATGTTCAAGTAGAGCATTTGAGTCCCCATTTTTCCATCTTTAGATGCTGTTTTGGGTAGAGCATGCAAATCGGGGTGTCTCCGCTTTATGGTGGGTTAGCTCAAAAAAGAAAATTGTATACACGCCTGATCACGTGTGGTGTGTTGCTATTGAATCTCACCGCTAACAAGCAGACCAGAGTAAAATGTAGACAGAAGTGGATGTCATCGCTTTGAATCAGTAAGTGGAGGGATGCAAAGTGAGAAAATAACCAAAGAAGACAGAGAAAACTGTGTTTAGACAGCACTAGTAATCATAAAAGTATGGCAGCTCTAAGTGCCTATTTTCATTAGAACCTAATTGCAAAGAACGGACAAGATTAGAACCTAAATTGTTAGCTTCACAGCTGTTTTAGAGAAGAGAGCTGCATCACATGTACACAGCGATGGGAAATATAACGACCCAGATAGAAAATGAACGGCAAAAGTACACTAGAAGTGCCATAACTTGTGTACGGCGATCACTTTGGTGCCATAACTTTTTTTCGGATCACTTTGGTGCCAAGTCGGAGGAAAATCGATCACTTTAGTGACTCCGGCCAAAATTCCGGCCAAAAAGCTGACTTGGCATTTATATTAAAAAAAAATGGTATGACTTGTACACGGTGGAAATTACGTGGCTTTTTTACGAATTTTTTATTTTTTTATTTTTTTAAAAAAAAAGTTGCAGCAGCGGCGAGGGAGCCCTCGCCGCTGTTGCAGCCAACCCACCACCGCCGGGAAGGGCCAGCGGTGGTGGGCGCAGTGGTCGGCGAGGGTTGCCGGCCCCTGGCCGGGGCCCAGCGACCCTCGCCAAGCCCAGGGAGGGCCGGATCCGGAGGCGAGACCTCGCCGTCGCTACCCGAGCGACGGCGAGGTCTCGCCGCCTTTGGCCGGGCGAGCGAGACCTCGCCGTCGCCCGGGTCGCGACGGCGAGGTCGCGAGAAGGCGAGGCCGACCTCGCCGTCGCCTAGGTCGCGACGGCGAGGTCTCGCCGCGCCCAGCAAAGGCGAGGCCGCGCCTCGTGTCGCGACCCGTGGCGACGGTGAGGTTTGGCCTCGCCTTCGTCCGGCAAGGCGAGACCTCGCCGTCGCGACCCGTGCGACGGCGAGGTCCGGCCTTGCCTTTCTTCGGGCGAGCGAGACCTCGCCGTCGCCCGGGTCGCGACGGCGAGGTCGGCCTCGCCGTCGCTCGGGTCGCGACGGCGAGGTCGGCCTCGCCTTCGCTGGGCGAGCGAGGCCGCGCCTGCCGTCGTGACCCGGTGACGGCGAGGTTTGGCCTCGCCTCGTCCGGCGAGGCGAGACCTCGCCGTCGCGACCCGAGCGACGGCGAGGTCTGGCCTCGCCTTCGCTGGGCGAGGCGAAACCTCGACGTCGCCTGGGTCGCGACGGCGAGGTCTCGCCTCGCCGGATCCGGCCCTCGCCGACCACTGCGCCCACCACCGCCGGCCCTTCCCGGCGGTGGTGGGTTGGCGGCAGCAGCGGCGAGGGCTCCCTCGCCGCTGCTGCAGGTTTTTTTTTTTTATAATATATATATTTTTTAAAGTACACGTCAGCGAGCTAAACGGCGTCGTTTTTGGTTTTTAATGCTGACTGGACCTCTCCGGCGAGCCACGTCAGCATTGGCATTAAAGTGATCGATTTTCAAAAAAGTTGGCACCAAAGTGATCCGAAAAAAAGTTATGGCACCAAAGTGATCGCCGTACACAAGTTATGGCACTTCTAGTGTACTTTTGCCGAAAATGAACTTGAGGGAAGTACTTTAAAGCTAACTGTTCCTGATCTCTCTAATCAGTAGACATGCATGATACCAGAGGGTTCTGCAAAGAGATTGTGCTTTAGTCCGCTGCCGGTGTTGCTCATAGCAGCCATTCAACGCTCTCTCCTCTTCCCCGTGCTTCATTCTCTTTCTCACCGGACTAATCTCTGGAAATCAATCTATATGGTCCAGGGACCTTTGCTCGCTGCAGATCAAAGACGAAAGGCTACAACCATGACCCTTCCTGTGGCGGCGAGGGCCTTGCCTAGCCTTGTAAGAGGCAACCTTCCTGATAGAGGTGGCAGCAGCTGCGGATGAGGGTTGCTCGGCGTATTCCGGGGACTGGGTGGCTGCCTCCGTTGCCGCCGCCTACTGCCACCAGACTCCTCTCCCCTCTCACCACCTTGTCTTTTGTTCTTCTTTTCCAAATTTCTCTGCAACTCCTTACAAAATTTTTAAGTTTGTCATTAGCCATAGGAGCCACGTGGCCGCCACCTAAGAGCTAGCGCGACACTTAACGGTCACGTCAGCATTTTGGTTAGGTTTTTTAACGGGTGGACGCACAACTGCAGCATGAATTCTTGCAACCTAGGAAACAGCTGATATGCTGATCTCCATATGATGAAAACAATTGTTGCTGAAGCATCAGGACACCGTCCCCTTCGCAGAATCAGTCCAACATGGTTAGGCTGTTTCATGCTTCTCTCCGAACAATAGAATCAGAAGTAATCGCCCGTGCTTTCATGAATCCCTTGCCAATACTCCGATGTGCTTACCGGACATGTGCTTTCTTTCTTGCTGGGAAGAGAGTCAACAACAACTGCAGATTAAAGAACACCACTTGGCGGGATAGTTGATGCAGTGCCTTTAAGAACTCCCTTAAGTCAGCTACTTCGTTACTGGTTGCTGAAGGCTGATGCCTGCATATCAGGAGAGAGAGTCGACGACGACTAGATTTCAAAAACACTACTCGGCGAGATAGTTGATTCCCTTGCCAATATTGCCATGCATGTCCGACAACCATGCTTTCGGTATTTGAAGATGCTGAAGTACCCTTAACAACTCCAGGAGTCGGTCACCGTGGGCGCATGATAACCATTCTGTTTCTCTATTTTTCTATTTTCATGTTCTCAGGAACAGATTTTAAACAAAAATCCGCTTGGTAACGCGATTTCATTTTCTATTTCTAGACAAATTTTAATTTCAGAAATAGATTTGAAACAGAAATGAGGTGTAAAAATTTTCTACTTTCTATTTCTGGAATAGAAATAAAAAATAAAAACTCTTCTCATTACTCGCTCTTGCTACTAGCCAGCCGCTCACCGTTGCCGCCCGCCGGCCGCATCCCACATCCCGCCGCCATCCGCCAGTGCCCGCCGATTGCCTCTTGCTGTCTGCCTCTCGCCGCCATCTGTCATCCCTCGCCAATCGCCTCTTGCCATTCACCGCCCACCGTCCTCCACCACCCCCCGCTGCCTGCTATCCTCCGATGCTCGCCCGCCGTCCAGCTATCGCCGCCCGCCGTCCTCCAGCGCTTGCCCACTGTCCACCTGCCGGCCGCCGATCGCGGGGCGAGAAATTTGGTGTCGCGTATTTTTGCTCAGAAACTCGTCCAGGGAAAGAAATAGAAAAATCTATTTTGGCTCAAAAACACTCCACATTCATACATGCAACGCATCAAATGATCTAAAGAAAGCAAACCTCGCGACAGAGAGAGCCCAAGGAGTGACAAACTGGTCCTCAGTGGCACGATCCTCGCCGTCAACGTCCTCAGCCCCGCTTCCCACGTTGGATTTTGGCTCAAGCACGGGCTCGCCTTCCCTCAGCTCCTTCATCGTGCTGTCCATATTCACCGCAGTCTTCCTCTCTCCTCTGATCAAGCCGCCTTTCAGCCTCAATGCCGCCACAAATCCACGGCAGAGACAAGACCCTCGCGTAGAAACAGAGACCAAAGACATCGCCCCGCCGCCGCCGCCGCCACTCCTCTGCTCCAACACAGAAAACATGTCAAAGCCCAAAAACCGCACAGCGGGTCGTCCATCTACTGAATAGTGCTCTCACTATCCCTCTCTCGTTCGCTTAAAACTTCTACATAACCGAACTCGATTGGCATATGATATGATATCTACCGTGAACCGCGAGTTTCGAGTAAGACCGAAGGAAGCTTCCTCGGCGACCAAACCAAAAAAGGAAGAGTAGAATGATAGATATTTGACTAAGGTGATGAATATGAAGATGAAGATTGATGGGTTTTGTGAATAAATGGGCCGCCCATGATGGGCTAACCCAGCCCATTAACCTTGAAAGAGCCCATGAAAGAAAATAACCGCAAATGGCAGTTATTTTGTGGGAACAAAAGTGAGAAAAAAAAAACTGACGTGCGTTCTGTAAGTGGATTTGGTTCACTATCAGAAACTCTCACTCACTTGAAACCAAAAAGCGACTTTACTCGACAATCGAAGGATCGCTCTCTCTCTCTCAAGGCTGCAATAGGTGCATTTAATCTGTGACAAAGAGGTATGTTCGTTTACGTAATATGCTTCGTTCGATCGGTGATTCAAGTATAGAATGGGCACGTTTTCCGCGTTTTGCAATGTGTTTTAGAGAATGTGTTTCCCGTTTTTCCGCAATTTCTGGGAATCCGTTTCCGTCATTGGTATCACAGCGTGTATTCTTGTTTCCTAATCGTTTAACATGTTTATAAACGGATTATTGGCCGGAGTTCGTGAAACGACGCCGATGAATGCTCTGGTACGAAAACCCGACATCCGACCGTACTATCGGGATCGTTTCTCGAAATTCCGTGCGATAAATTTTATTTTTGAAAGCATAGGGTCGTAGTTCTCGTCGAGATGACCAAAACGACGGGTGGCACGCCGCCGGGAGAGGCCGGATGCGCCTCCACGCGCGGCCGCAAGCGGCAGCCTCGCCGGCACGTGCGTCGCGCGTGCGCAGCAGTTGCCGCGCACACGTGCGACGCATACGCCATGCGTGTGCATGTGGGCGTCGCTGACGTCACGCTGACATCAGCCACGTCGCTTTTTTTTTTGGGTCGAAAGGCCCGGCCCGGCAAGCCGACCCGACCCGGTTAGTCCGATCCGACCGGTTTTTTTTTACCCGATGACCCGACCCATGGACCCGTTTGACCTGTGGACCCGACCCGGTCATCCGTTGACCGTTGGCTACCGTTGAACGACTTTGACCACCGAAAAAAAAAAATTTGCTGATCATGTACTTTAAGGATTATGTGTAATCCTGTTTGGTTCTGCATTTGTTGCAGGAACAATGTCGCCCCGTAGGTTGTGCACACCTATTATCCCATGATCGGCTGAACAAAAGGCAAGACTTGCAGCGTTGAGAGCTGAATTAGATGCTTATCGATGGGACAATGGTGATTTGGAGAATCATGTGGTCAAGGTCAATAAGATGATACAGAAAATCATCTGGAATGGTTACTGTATGCCGGACTTTGAGAAGTTGAATGTTCTGATCAACACTTTTCCATCCGAATGGAAAAAGGTGTTGCATCGCCTATGGGAGGTCAACGTGGTCCCAGCCTACAAAAAACTTGCAATAGATTTTGTGAGGGAATACTATAGGATTGAGACAACAAATACTTCAACCCTAGGGATGAATGGAACTTGACGAAGAATGAATGCGCCATGGAGAAACCCTAAGGGATACCAGACAGTCTTTTCTTGGTTGTCAAAGAAAGAGATTAAGTTTCCTAAGAAATTTGAAAAATCATTCACTGTTTATAGGAAAGTTAGGTATCATTGATTTCATATATGTTTTAGGCTGGTTTTAGATATCCTAGGTGGATATTTCTTTTCATGTTGATATTCATGTTTCTTTCCTATGATGGATTCGTTCCTCATGTAAATAGTTTTTTAATGAATAGATGTTGATGGATATTTTCTGTTATGAATAGTTTATGGTACTATTATATTATAATATCTGTCTTATTAATATCATGTGGTTGAGTGGGAGTTCTAAAAGTTTTAGTAACTTTAAAGAACGTAATTTTACCTTAATGATTATATTAACGATAATTTCACATTAGGATTTTAGATGATAATTGGGAACATAGTAAACTTTCGAATCTAAAAACTATGTGAAATTACTCATTAATATAATCAGTTTGTGTAAAACTGATGCATAAATGAGTGACATTAATAATTCGTGCTATATGTCTGAAATGTTCAAATACCATAGTTTCAGCAACTAAGAAATAGTGGCTGAATTGAACAAAGGAGAGAAATTGAACGGCGAAAATTATGAAATATGGAACATGAAAATCCAATATATGCTAGAAGAACAAGAACCACTAGAAGCTCTTAACCAACTTATGGAAGAACCTGAGGATGGGAACATTGCACAGTATAAGAGAGACAGAGATGCATTTACTGCATGGAAGAAGAAGAACTCGATTGCTCGCATCACGTTGCTGAGTAGCATGGAGAATGATATCATGCAAGAGTTCAAGCGTTTTGAGAATGCCAAGGAAATGTGGGAAGCATTAGTAGCAAGATTTGGTCATTCGTCAGTGACCAAGCTGAGACGGCTCACTATAAGGTTTGACTTGTATAAAAAGCCTCATGGTCAGTCCATGAAACAACACCTGAGAAAGATGTCGAACATGATCATTGAGCTGAAGGATGCTGGACACATTCTGACTGATGAACAGCAAGTGCAAGTAGTGATCCGTTCCTTGCCTCAAAGCTGGGAGCACATGAAGGTGCACCTGACCCATAATGAGAACATCAAGACCTTTGAAGATGCCATGCGCCATCTTGAGTTAGAAGAGGATCGCCTCATGGCGGAGAAACCAGAAATCGACATCTATTATGCTGGTTCTAGCTCACATGGTGCTTCGGGCACTAAGCGCAAGCGCGTCGAAAGGTTTATGAAGTAGAAAGGCAAGGGAGCAAGTTCTTCGGGTAAGAAACCAAAATTTAATCAACATGACAAAGGAAAGCGTTCTTTTGTTAAGAAGATGTCGAGGGTGAAATGCTACAACTGTAGCTAGAAAGGCCACTTCGCTCACGATTATGGCGAGCCAAAGAAGGTAAACTCCCCTTGTATTTTTGAGAATTTTGCCTATGTGTCAAGTTCTGTATTTTTAACTGAGTCTAATCCTTTGTGGACCGTAGATTCGGGAGCAACAGACCATGTAACGAAGGACAAAGATGCCTTCGTAGAGTTCCGACGGTTCTGACTGGAACAAAATGGATCTATGTAGGGAACAACTCTAAAGCTGAAGTTAAAGGGATTGGTACCTGCCAGTTGATGATGCGTGGTGGACGCACATTGTTCCTACATGACGTATTATATGCTCCGGAGATTCGTCGGAATTTAGTGTCTGTATTAGTGTTGGTTAAACTTGGTTTTAATTTGAACTTCCATAATAGTGGTGTTGATTTGTATTTGAATACGAATTACTATGGTTGTGGATACTTTCTGGATGGTTTTATTGTATTAAATGTTAACTGTGGTGATGTTAACGTTTGTTATTCCCTATTTGCATCTTACAATTCCTATGAAAATGATGTGAATGTGTGGCATGCTAGACTTGGTCATATTACCCGACAACGAATGAAAATATTAGCCAAAGAGGGCTTATTAGGTAATATTGAAAAAGTTGATTTGTCTATTTGCGAGCATTGCCTGGCGGGGAAAACAACAAGGAAACCATTCGGAAAGGGTACATGTCACGCCCCGTACCCCACAAAGCGCGAGCATCCCACCTTTGGTCGTTTGACTGCGACGTCCCAGGAAGCATCGCCAACCCACACCCATACAGAGATCAAACACAAGCGGAAGCATAAAATAAACAAACCCAGACAACTACGATATGAGCCAAGGATAGCCATACATCAAACACCATCATAGAAAATAATTACACATTTATATTACTATTAAAAACCCTTTGTACAATATTTACAAGTACAAACAAAAAGGCACACAAGATCAGTAACCACTTGGTCAAAAAGGAATAAGTGGCTAGGGAGGTCAGGCTAAAACTCAGGGGGAGGGCTACAGTCCAAAAAGTAACGGCCCCCACTACTAACTAAGGACATTGGGTGAACCTAAGGTTCCCAATCAGGATCGGATGACTCGGAAGAATTCTCTGACAACTCCTCGGAGGCGTCCTCACTAGACTCTAACTCCTCCGAATCCATCGCCTGGGCTCGCTCATCCTCGAAGTCCGGCTCCAACTCCGAATCAAGGTAAAGCTCGAACCCCTCCTCATCTGATCCCAACTCTGCCACCTCTCCATCCTCCTCTACGTCCTGCTCCATGGCCTCGGGTTCATCCTCCTCCTCATCCATCGGCTCGGGGTCCTCCGCTAGTACATCAGGCTCCTCATTCACCTCCTCCTCCTGCATCATCCACTCGGGTGTAACTTTAGGGTCGATCACCTCACCATCAGTTATAATTGGCTGCATCAACCCAACACCATCGACCGGGATATCAAAGGTCCTGAGGGGTTCTCCCACATTTCCATCGGCATCCCGGTGGCACCATGCCACGTACTCCTGCTTCTTGTAAAAATACTCGCCTATCTCCACATATACTACTGATCGATACCTCACGAAAGCCTCCCCATTACCTGAGGGGTAGGTACCGGTATACTGCCGAATCTGTACAAGGATCCCAAAAAGAGTCGGTGGTCTCTCCACCCTCACGGTTGGGGGTATGAAAAGTTTCGGTTTACACAACCGTGAGACGAATCTCAATGAGTTCAACCCTAAACCTAGGCTAGGCTAGCATGCAATCTCCTGACCGGAAACAATTATTTAAATCACAATACAACAATAATCAAACCATTCTCTGACCCTGCAGATTAGACATATCAACATATAATAGTCACGGCACATACGTGGTACACATTACGACTCGAGTCAACAATATTCACGGCCCGGTGCGTCTAGCCTGCTTCAAAGTGCATGAGGCGCAGCAACCGATCTGGCCCTGTGTCTCTAGCCTGCTTCAAAGTGCATGAGGCGCAACACTGATCTCCTTACGAACCAGAGCCTGCTTCAAAGTGCATGAGGATGGTCGTCTTCCGGACGTACCGGGCATCGTCCTGCTTCAAAGTGAGGACGGTATCGACCCGAAGGTCACGACCCGAAGGCCCTTAGGTGATCACACAACCCATTATTATCTAAACCCCGCATAAAACGCTTCAGGGTATTTTAGGTGATCACATGCTCATGACCGGCACGCAGTCTCACACAATTTCATCACAAGCCTCATTCTCGGCATTCATAATGCGTGCCATGAAATGCAACATGAGCATCCACATAACATAGGCACAGGCACACAGTTCAATCAAAGTCATTCCACAGTGCCTAATTCACAATCCACGTGCTTACTTGGCCTATTAATACCGTGCGGCCCAATTCCAAATACACAATTCAAGCCATCAATTGGCCAATCACACTCCGCACGATTCAGCCACACAAGCACGCAACATGGCATTTCACAATTAAACACAATTGATCACCAATCAATCAACAGCCAATCATTCTGGGTAATCCCGGCCATTCAGCTAATAACTCTTGTTGTCCAATATAATCCGGTACATTCCTCGAAAATATGGACAGCCGCTATTTCCTCAATCCGAGCCCAATAATTATCTATAATAATCCCACTAAATTCCTCGGATTTTATTTCCACCAATCAGTTCTCAATCCAGTCCGAATTATACACCGATAATACCTAAACCAGTCCAGAAAAATGCACTATCAGTTCTAATCCGGGTTTAGGAATTTTACTCACTTAATCCAAGATCACAACGACGGGGAATGGCAGCCGATCACTGGTGAACAGTGAAACTGGCGGCGAAATTCCCGGCGACGGCGTACGGACGGCGTGAACAGTGACCGTACGGACGCGAGAACAGTACCGACCGTACGGACACTGTACGGACAGGTACGGTCGGCGTCGCACGGCGTGGCTGGACGGCTGGGTGGCGACGGAACGGCGATCCGAGCTCCGGCGCGGCGGCGGCGAGGCTCCGACGCGGCGGCGGTGCTAACCCGGGAGAGAAAAAGAGAGAAAAAGAGAGGGAAGAGAGAGAGAAAGGGGTCGGACAGAGGCGAGGCTCGTGAGCCGTGTGGTGGTCGACAGCGGAAACCTACGGCGGCGGCCGGCGGCGGCTCCCGACAAGGCCAAACAAGAGAGAAAATAAGAGAAAAAGGGAAGGAGGGGCTGTTCTGGGGTGGTTCAGCCAAATGAGAGGGAGAGGAGAGAGAAACTGATCTGATCTTGGTCAAGAATATCAGTCCAAAGCGCCATGTGTCGCCGATCGGGGCCGTTTGACCAAAATACCCCTAATCCGACGGCCGACGTTCGTTCTAGCCCAATAATTGATGGGAAAAATGGTCATTAGGTCCAATAATACAGCTGATAATCCATATTTAATTACCCCAAAAATTTTCCCAAAATTCGGAACTGAAAACGGCCCAGGGGCAAAACCGTCATTTTTCCGGTCCCGGGTCGAAGTTCCATTTTTCGCCCGTATCAACCCTCTATGTGCGTGGCCAACATAATATGGCGTCGGAATCGCGAAATTCATCGCGCAAGCCCTCGAAAATCGACCGCAAAGTTTCGGGAATAAAATAATATTATTTTTCTAATTTCTGTCGAAATTCTAATTTTTGGCCATAACGACTCCTGGTATGCGTGGCCACCCAAAAATGGTGTCGGCCTCGAAAAATAACCTCATTTGGCCTCGAAAAGCAACGCTGGCGTCCCGAGGGGCAAAATCGTAATTTTTCACCCCCGGACCGAAATTCCAATTTTTACTCGTACTAACTCCAAACGTGTATGGCCAGCGTGATATGATGTCAGATTCCCAAAAATAGTCTCTTAAGCCTTTGAAAATCGACATCGAAATCCGGGCCCAATTCCGTGAACAAAACTCGCTAAACTTTCAATTTCAGGGTCTCTCACTAACGGGCGGCTGTTTAGAGGTCACGCGTATCGACCTAGGGTTATCCGAGTCATAACGGTCCGATCATTGAGAGAATGAGAAATTATCACTAGTCCCAGAGGTCACGATCGTTCGAATTAAGTTCAGGACTGGTTGGCCACGTGCACTCTCGGTCGTGCAGAATCACATGCGATCCGATTGTACATCGTTGGCCTTGGTCAAACCAAATCCATCACCCTTTCCTACGATCGGCCCACGTTGGCCCAAAATATTCCCTCAACGTCTCTCGTGATCGGTGTCCGTTTCACGATAGGGTCCCCGGTCCACGTACCATTTTCTAGTTAGCCATACCCTATTGGTTAGTATCCCGAGAGTGATCAGCTCCGGGCGAGACTTACTAAAATGAAATGCGAATTAATATCAGTTTTATTGATCCCGGAATTTCACCGAAATTCGGGCTGTTACAATTCTTCCCCCCTTACAAAAATTTCGTCCTCGAAATTTGCAATCTATCCTTATCTACTCAAATAACTGGGGGTGTTGACGTCTCATAGCTTCTTCGCTTTCCCACGTGGCACCTTCTGTTCCGTGGTGCTCCCAGACAACTTTAACCATCGGGATCGTCTTGTTCATCAGCACACGCTCTTTTCTATCCTCGATCCTTACTGGTCTTTCCACGTACGACACTTTGTCGTCCATTTCTATCTCCTCATACCTTAAGACATGAGTTGGGTCTGGTTCATACTTTCTTAACATCGACACATGGAAAACACTGTGTACTTGGGACAAATTGGGCGGCAAGGCAAGTCGGTAAGCCATATCTCCAATCTTTTCCAAAATCTCAAATGGCCCGACATACCTAGGACTCAGTTTTCCCTTCTTGCCGAATCTAGATAATCCCTTCATAGGCGACACCTTACGAAACACGTGATCTCCAACCTGAAACTCTAAAGGTCGTCGTCTTCGATCGGCATAACTTTTCTGGCGACTTTGCGCCGTTCTGAGTCTGTCTCGAATGACCTCAACTGCCTCAACGGTTTGCTGTATCAACTCTGAACCCGTGATACTCCGTTCACCCACTTCATCCCAACACAAAGGCGTCTTACACGCCCTACCATATAAGGCCTCAAACGGTGCCATCTGAATGCTCTGCTGATAGCTATTATTATAGGCAAACTCCACCAAGTGTAACTGTTCCTCCCATTTGTCTTGAAAATCTATCACACAAGCTCTTAGCATATCCTCCAGGGTTTGAATGGTCCTTTCAGACTGGCCATCTGTCTGTGGATGGTATACCGTACTGAACTGTAACTTCGTTCCTAAGGCTGATTGCAAACTTTTCCAAAAGTTGGCCGTAAATCACGGATCACGGTCCGAAGTGATCGTTACTGGTACTCCATGCAACCTCACGATCTGCCTCACATACAAGTCTGCGTATCTTTCCAACTCATAGTCTTTTCGCACCGCCAGAAAGTGCGCTAATTTAGTCAGTCGATCCACTATCACCCATATCGAATCATGCCCTCTCTGGCTTCGCGGCAAACCCGTCACGAAATCCATCGTGATATGTTCCCATTTCCATTCAAGAATCTCTAACGGTCTTAATAAGCCACCTGGCTTGCAGTGCTGTGCCTTCACTTGTTGGCACGTCAAACACTTGGCCATATGCTTGGCCATATTTACTTTCACCCCATTTTTCCGGCAGTGTCACCACAAATCCTAGCACATTTCGTACTGCCCGTGTGAACATCATAATTACTCTCATGGGTCTCAAATATGATTTCTTTCTTACTCCCTACGTCGTTGGACACACCTTTGTGCTACTCGAGTGAACCTTATGCTTACTGCGGAAATTTCCATTCAAATTTTTTTTCCTCTTCGAGTTTCGCCTCATCAGGTACACACAATCATTCCTAGAACCTCAAGATTTCTATCCCCGAATATATGGAAATCCGACTTCCTCTCATCGGCATCCACCTCAATGACTCTTCGTATCTCGTGATCCACATAATGCCATTCCTTGTTCTGGGCCTGGATTTCCAACTAATCCTCAAGGTGGTCAACAGATTCCACATCCAGTTCACCCCAAATTTAACTTCCAAGTCCCTGAGCCTTCCCAACGAGGTTCATTCCTTGATCACCCCATACGTCCCAATCGACTCACGACTTAGCGTATCTATTACTCATCCAGTCTTTCCATGGCGATACAGGATGTTGCAGTCAATTTTTCGACATGCGTCGGGTAATTCTTTTCACGTGGCCTCAACTGGCACGACGCATAATTTGCTACTCTACCGTGTTGCATCAACACACACCCAAGTCTTCTTAATAAAGCGTCACTATAGACCTCGAATCCTCCCGGTTCAGGTTGAATATTCAATACCAGGGCAATTATCAGCCTACGCTTCAGCTCTTGGGAACTCCGTTCACAGTGATTATTCCATTCAAACGGATTTCCTTCTCAATCAATCGTGCCCCCAGCACGGCTATCGACGAGAATCTTCCACAAAACATCGATAATCGTCAGCCAAATCTAAGATACTGCCAACTTCCGTTATTGGCATCAATCTTGGCCACTTAGTTATCACCTCGACATTAGTCGAATCTACAAGAAATCCATCTTTCGAAATTATCTGCTCAGGAGACGCGACTCTATCGAGCCAAAGTTCGCACTTGCCATGCTTGGCGTGAAATGCGTGTTCTCTTAAGGTTTGTAATATCTCTGTCGATTGTAACCTATGCTCTTTGGAGTTTGTCGCATACACTAAACTGTCGTCAACGACCACCGTGACAAACTAACCCACGAGTTCTTTGAATTCCCAGTTCCTTAAGTCCACAGAAACAGCGGGGTATTCCTTAAACCGAGGGGCATCGCTATGCACTCATAGTGCCCACACCCCATTCGTTAAGCAGTCATAATTGTATCTCCTGTTCATATTCTTAACAGAAAATTTTCAGTCCGTAACACAATCTTAGGAACATTCTCTTTTCGAAGTCCCCATTGGTGACATCAAGTCCGTGGTTCAATCTCGGAGAACATTAAGGTCCTTACAATTGACCCGATAGATCATCGATCCTCGGCAATAGGTACTTACTCTTTATCGCTGACTGCTTCAACTACCGGTAGTTTACGTACCCTCTCGATGTCCTGTCCTTTTTCCTCACACACACTATAGGAACTCTCCACGGAGGCGCACTAGGGCGGATAAAATTGTATCCACGAGTCCTTTCATCTGGACTTTCAATCCTTTAAATTCCGGCAATTCCTAAGGAAAGACCTCAAAAGGTTACACACCTAGTTTACTCTTTCAACTTTAATTCCGTCACGGTTGGGTCAACCACATTCACCCCGTATCCTTCACAACTATCATCGGATATCTAGTCACCTCAAGCGATGGCATTCAAGGAATCAAGATTCCTCCTCGACTTTCCTGAAGATCAAATCTAAGACATCCAACTGGGTTGAACTGGATCGTACTATAGTCGCAATCCATAATAGCTTTCTGATATCCTTCCTAACCGGTGGAATGAATCACCTGTTTCCCTGCCATCTACCTCTTCCCGAAGCGGGCGGTTATCCTTAATTTGAGCAAATCACTATCCAGAAGTAGTTGCACTTTCCAACTGATCTTGCTCTATCACTTGAGCTCATTCATACACTTCCTCATCATCCCTGGTGTTCAGTGAGCTCATTAGGTTTCGGAGATCCGACTTCAGTCCGTCTCGGGATTTCTGAACCTTGTCCTGTGAATTCTCAACCAGCCAAGCGGACTCCGTTTCATATCGTTCCACATCATCTGCCCTCGGCGAAGTCACATAAACTCCGTCAGTTCCCTTTCTTGGGCACTCTCTGGGAAATATTTTCCCATAGGAACTCTTAACAATCATGGCCCAAATCTGGACTGTACTCATTGAGGATATCTTATCCTTGGCGGTCTTCCACCAATAATTAACATTGTCTTGCGGCTAATACCTCGCCAACGTTACTTTCTTAGTCTCGGTACACCCCAAAATCTCAAAGGCTTTCTCTAATTCCTACACCCACCTCGGTGCAATCTCGGAGTCACCCTTACCATTGACTTTATACGATTTCGACCTGAGAAACCATTCCAACAACTAGTGCCTTTGCCTATTGGCCACTATTTGAGTTTGGCTTAACTGGTATTATTCCCACTCATAGCAGTAATCACTGCAACCTCAGCAGCCGAGGCAATAACGGCAGCCCCTTTCCCTAGCTTGCCTGCCCATACATTCCCTATTTCTTATAGGGTCTGAGTCACAACCTCTAATATTAAGCCTTGGGCCTCTTGGCCTACCGCACTCAAATACCTTTGGGTTTTCTTACCTCTTCTCCTCAATCTTACAGCCTCAATGATCACCTACCTGCTATAACACCCCTTAAGGGATTAGAGACTTAAACCAATCTAACCGGTCTAAGGTCATAGGCAGGTATCAAAAAACAATCATCAATCAGCATGCGGCCTAACCATTATCCAACACATCACCCAAGGAATTCGCATACTCACCTCGGGTCCTGCCGCACCTGCACTGTAAGGGTCACACCGAAAAACACGCAATCAATACACTACTGTCAGGAGATGCATGTAGCACACGAGGTCACCCTACTGGCTATCTATGGTCTCATCGCTCCTTATCACTCCAACTTCGACCTAATGGAATCGAGCTGACCTTGCTCTGATACCAAATCAAACGGGGATGTCACGCCCCGTACCCCACGAAGCGCGAGCATCCCACCTTTGGTCGTTTGACTGCGACGTCCCAGGAAGCATCGCCGACCCACACCCATACAGAGATCAAACACAAGCGGAAGCATAAAATAAACAAACCCAGACAACTACGATATGAGCCAATGATAGCCATACATCAAACACCATCATAGAAAATAATTACACATTTATATTACTATTAAAAACCCTTTGTACAATATTTACAAGTACAAACAAAAAGACACACAAGATCAGTAACCACTTGGTCAAAAAGGGATAAGTGCCTAGGGAGGTCAGGCTAAAACTCAGGGGGAGGGCTACAGTCCAAAAAGTAACGGCCCCCACTACTAACTAAGGACATTGGGTGACCCTAAGGTTCCCAATCAGGATCGGATGACTTGGAAGAATTCTCTGACAACTCCTCGGAGGCGTCCTCACTAGACTCTGACTCCTCCGAATCCGTCGCCTGGGCTCGCTCATCCTCGAAGTCCGGCTTCAACTCCGGGTCAAGGTAAAGCTCGAACCCCTCCTCATCTGATCCCAGCTCTGCCACCTCTCCGTCCTCCTCTACGTCCTGCTCCATGGCCTCGGGTTCATCCTCCTCCTCATCCATCGGCTCGGGGTCCTCCGCTAGTACATCAGGCTCCTCATTCACCTCCTCCTCCTGCATCATCCACTCGGGTGTAACTTTAGGGTCGATCACCTCACCATCAGTTATAATTAGCTGCATCAACCCAACACCATCGACCGGGATATCAAAAGTCCTGAGGGGTTCTCTCACATTTTCATCGGCATCCCGGTGGCACCATGCCACGTACTCCTACTTCTGGTAAAAATACTCGCCTATCTCCACATATACTACTGATCGATACCTCACGAAAGCCTCCCCATTACCTGAGGGGTAGGTACCGGTATACTGCCGAATCTATACAGGGATCCCAAAAAGAGTCGGTGGTCTCTCCATCCTCACGGTTGGGGGTCTGAAAAGTTTCGGTTTACACAACCGTGAGACGAATCTCAATGAGTTCAACCCCTAAACCTAGGCTAGGCTAGCATGCAATCTCCTGACCGGAAACAAATAATTAAATCACAATACAACAATAATCAAACCATTCTCTGACCCTGCAGGTTAGACAGATAAACATATAATAGTCACGGCACATATGTGGTACACATTATCACACGTACGCTAATCACATGCTCATGCACCGAGTCTCACACACTCACATGCCAGTCCATGTATGTTCATGCATGCAAATGTCGTTGACAGGTCATGTGCATTTCCCGGCCCACTGGCCCACACTGGCACACTGGCAATCGCCCAATTTATTATTTATTACGACTCGAGTCAATAATATTCACGGCCCGGTGCGTCTAGCCTGCTTCAAAGTGCATGAGGCGCAGCAACCGATCTGGCCCTGTGTCTCTAGCCTGCTTCAAAGTGCATGAGGCGCAACACTGATCTCCTTACGAACCATAGCCTGCTTCAAAGTGCATGAGGATGGTCGTCTTCCGGACGTACCGGGCATCGTCCTGCTTCAAAGTGCATGAGGACGGTATCGACCCGAATGTCACGACTCGAAGGCCCTTAGGTGATCACACAACCCATTATTATCTAAACCCCGCGTAAAACGCTTCAGGATATTTTAGGTGATCACATGCTCATGACCGGCACGCAGTCTCACACAATTTCATCACAAGCCTCATTCTCGGCATTCATAATGCGTGCCATGAAATGCAACATGAGCATCCACATAACATAGGCACAGGCACACAGTTCAATCAAAGTCATTCCACAGTGCCTAATTCACAATCCACGTGCTTACTTGGCCTATTAATACCGTGCGGCCCAATTCCAAATACACAATTCAAGCCATCAATTGGCCAATCACACTCCGCACGATTCAGCCACACAAGCACGCAACATGGCATTTCACAATTAAACACAATTGATCACCAATCAATCAACAGCCAATCATTCTGGGTAATCCCGGCCATTCAGCTAATAACTCTTGTTGTCCAATATAATCCGGTACATTCCTCGAAAATATGGACAGCCGCTATTTCCTCAATCCGAGCCCAATAATTATCTATAATAATCCCACTAAATTCCTCGGATTTTATTTCCACCAATCAGTTCTCAATCCAGTCCGAATTATACACCGATAATACCTAAACCAATCCAGAAAAATGCACTATCAGCTCTAATCCGGGTTTAGGAATTTTACTCACTTAATCCAAGGTCACGACGACTGGGAATGGCAGCCGATCACTGGTGAACAGTGAAACCGGCGGCGAAATTCCCGGCGACGGCGATCGAAAGCGTGAACAGTGACCGTACGGACGCGGTGAACAGTACCGACCGTACGGACAGGTACGGTCGGTGTCGCACGGCGTGGCTGGACGGCTGGGTGGCGACGGAACGGCGATCCGAGCTCCGGCGCGGCGGCGGCGAGGCTCCAACGCGGCGGCGGTGCTAACCCGGGAGAGAAAAAGAGAAGAAAAGAGAGGGAAAGAGAGAGAGAAAGGGGTCGGACAGAGGCGAGGCTCAGGCTGGGGGCTGTGGTGGTCGACGGCGGAGCACGGCGGCCGGCGGCGGCGCTCCGGCAAGGCCAAACAAGAGAGAAAATAAGAGAAAAAAGGGAAGGAGGGGCTGTTCTGGGGTGGTTCAGCCGAATGAGAGGGAGAGGAGAGAGAAACTGATCTGATCTTGGTCAAAAATATCAGTCCAAAGCGCCACGTGTCGCCGATCCGGGCCGTTTGACCAAAATACCCCTAATCCGACGGCCGACGTTCGTTCTAGCCCAATAATTGATGGGCAAAATGGTCATTAGGTCCAATAATACAGCTGATTATCCATATTTAATTACCCCAAAAATTTTCCCAAAATTCGGAACTGAAAACGGCCCAGGGGCAAAACCGTCATTTTTCCGGTCCCGGGGCGAAGTTCCATTTTTCGCCCGTATCAACCCTATATGTTCGTGGCCAACATAATATGGCGTCGGAATCGCGAAATTCATCGCGCAAGCCCTCGAAAATCGACCGCAAAGTTTCGGGAATAAAATAATATTATTTTTCTAATTTCTGTCGAAATTCTAATTTTTGGCCATAACGACTCCTGGTATGCGTGGCCACCCAAAAATAGTGTCGGCCTCGAAAAATAACCTCATTTGGCCTCGAAAAGCAACGCTGGCGTCCCGAGGGGCAAAATCGTAATTTTTTACCCCCGAACCGAAATTCCAATTTTTACTCGTACTAACTCCAAACGTGTATGGCCAGCGTGATATGATGTCAGATTCCTAAAAATAGTCTCTTAAGCCTTTGAAAATCGGCATCGAAATTCGGGCCCAATTCCGTGAACAAAACTCGCTAAACTTTCAATTTCAGGGTCTCTCACTAACGGGCGGCTGTTTAGAGGTCACGCGTATCGACCTAGGGTTATCCGAGTCATAACGGTCCGATCATTGAGAGAATGAGAAATTATCACTAGTCCCAGAGGTCACAATCGTTCGAATTAAGTTCAGGACTGGTTGGCCACGTGCACTCTCGGTCGTGCAGAATGACCTGCGATCCGATTGTACATCGTTGGCCTTGGTCAAACCAAATCCATCACCCTTTCCTACGATCAGCCCACGTTGGCCCAAAATATTCCCTCAGCGTCTCTCGTGATCGGTGTCCGTTTCACGATAGGGTCCCCGGTCCACGTACAATTTTCTAGTTAGCCATACCCTATTGGTTAGTATAGTGATCAGCTCCGGGCGAGACTTACTAAAATGAAATGCGAATTAATATCAGTTTTATTGATCCCGGAATTACATCGAAATTCGGGTTGTTACAGTACAAGAGCTGAGTTTACTTTGCAACTAATCCATTCTGACATCTGTGGTCCAATGAATGTAAGAGCAAGGCATGGGGCTGTGTATTTCATCACATTCATTGATGATTATACTTGATTTGGATATGTCTATTTGATTTCTCATAAATTTGAGGCATTAAGTTGCTTCAAGAAATTTATGAACTTGGTAGAAAATCAATTAAATAAGAAAATAAAAACGTTTAGATCCGATCGAGGTCGAGAATATTTATCTGATGAGTTCAGAAATTTATGTGATGAAAAAGGAATAGAAAAATAGTTGTCTATTCCATATACTCCTCAACAAAATGGTGTTGCCGAGAGGAGAAACAGAACCCTATTGAAAATGGTTAGGTCTATGATGGCACAAGCTAACTGACCTATCACTTTTTGGGGTGATGTTTTGTTAACTGCTTCCTATTTACTTAACCGTGTGCTTTCTAAATCAGTTACTTCCACTCCGTATGAGTTATGGACAGGTAGAAAACCCGATTTAAGTTTTCTTAAACCTTGGGGTTGTGCTGCTTATACTCACGAGCCCTCTCACAAGTATGGAAAACTAGGTCCTAGAGGCAAGAAGAGTATTTTTATAAGATATTCAAAGCACTTGAAAGGGTATGTGTTTATAGGTGAGCAAGAAAGTGGGAGTATTACTGAATTTGAATCACGAGATGTCACATTCTTAGAAAATGAGTTTCCTAAGAAGGGCGAAATAGGTGAGGACTATTCACTTTTTGAAACTTATGATCATGATAATGAAATTGATGAAGATCGTCCAAGTGGGAGCAATGTGAGAAATGAGGAATTAAATTCGACTCAATCTCAATTGCAACAGTTTGATGAGACGATACCATCATTATCTAATCCAAATGGGAGCGTAATGGAGAATGATGTACCACGTGTACAATCTCCCGTACGGCGAACAAGTCGCAAAAGTGTTCCTCGACGACGTTTTGACATTGAAGGGGAAATTTTCATGGTCGCTCCACAAGATAAAGATGAGCCAAGGAATATAAATGAGGCTCTAAGTTGCCCTAATAAGGAAAAATGGATAGATGCAATGGAAGAAGAAATGGAGTCAATGAAGTCAAACCATGTTTGGGAACTGGTTGATCTTCCAAAAGGATGCAAAGCTATTAGGAATAAATGGGTTCTCAAAATAAAGCGAAAAGCTGATGACTCAATAGAAAGATATAAAGCTCGCCTCATGGCGAAAGGGTATAATCAACAGGAAGGAATTGATTATGAGGAAACTTTTTCTCCTGTAGTGAGATTTACTTTAATTCGCCTTATTCTGGCAATAGTGGCAAGTATAGATCTTGAATTACATCAAATGGATGTAAAGACTATTTTTCTAAATAGAGAATTAGAAGAAGAAATTTACATGGAGTAACCCATTAGCTTCATTGTGAAAGGCCAAGAACAAAAAGTATGTCAACTTTTGAGATCGATATATGGCCTTAAGCAGTCTTCAAGACAATGGTATACACGTTTTCATAATGCCATAGTGGCCTCTGATTTTACAATGATTGATGAAGATTGTTGCGTATATGTCAAAGGATCCAAAGATCAATTTGTGATCTTATCATTATATGATGATGACATACTGATTGCCGGAAGTAATATGAAGTTGGTTAATACTATTAAGAGTTGGTTATCGTCCAATTTTGAGATGAAAGATATAGGTGAAGCTGCATATATTCTTGGAGTTAAGATTTCAACAGATCGTTCCAAGAGATTATTGTCTCTTTCGCAAGAGACTTATTATATCAATAAAGTTCTTGAACGATTTTGTATGCATGACTGTAAACCCATGGATATTCCTATTGCAAAAGGTGAAGGATTGAGCCGTAGATTGTGTCCTAAGACTCCACAAGAAAAGGAACAAATGAAACGTGTTCCTTATGCTAGTGCTGTTGGGAGTTTAATATACGCTATGATGTGTACAAGACCCGACATATGTTTTGCAGTTTGAATGGTAAGTAGATATCAATCCAATCCAGGTCAAGCACATTGAAAAGCCGTCAAAAGAATCATGAGGTATCTAAAGGGTACTGCTGATTATTTTTTGAGTTATCAAGGAAAGGATCTGCGACTTGAAAGCTACTCAGATGCTGACTGGGGAGGAGATTTAGAAGAAAGGAAATCTACCTCTCGGTTTGCATTCTTACTGAATAATGGCGTCATATCTTGGAGCAGTAAGAAACAAACATGTGTAGCATTATCCACCATGGAAGCCGAATTCGTGGCATTGTCAGCAGCAGTACAAGAGAGAGTTTGGCTTAAGAGATTTTTGGATCATTTAGGTGTTGTTGAGCATGCTACAAGGTCATTGTTAGTCAATTGTGATAGTCAAGCAGCGATAGCATACACCAAGGATCCGAAATATCATGGCAAGATCAAACATATAGATACCAAGTACAATTTTGTTAAAGATATGGTAGCACGAAAGGATGTGAACTTGCAGTACATATCTACGCATAAAATGATAGTAGATCCTATGACGAAGCCAATTCCTAGAGATGTTTTCAATGGTCATGTAAAATCTCTAGGACTGCGTAGATGCTGATGTACTGAATTTTGTAATTTCCCTGATGTTCACATTTAAATGAAATTGTTATATCATTGTTAATGCCTATGAGTTTTTTTGATATTTATGCATCTTAATACTTAGTGTATTATGTCAAGAAAGTATGTCGGACAGATAAGATTAACCCACTCACACGGGTAATCGCCTCTATTTACTGTGTGATAAATAGAGATGAGACAATTTTAAGCATATTATCTAGGTGATAATCGAGAGCTCAAGCTTGAAATATAAATGCCGCTTTAGCTAAGTGCTAAGATGAGGACATAACATTTACTATGTCCGAAAGTAAAATAGTCCACATATTTTACTTTATCTGTCTTTGATGCCAGATGTGAGTTCTGATGGATTCTTTAGAAGAGTAGATACGTGAACTCAAGTTTAGACATTGAGTATGTCTGAACTATCATCTGTACGGTATTGAATGTAAAGACATACGCTCCACGGGAAAGGAGTTAAAACCGTAATACGTATTTCATACTACGTATGCATGAGACGACCGATAAGAGTGGCAAAAGTTTTGATCTCAACTTTATGCCATGTGAGACTCTTGAGGATATAAGTTTCTCATTTAGTGCCCTCACGACTCTGACTTATTCTCAAAGTTTCTATTCAGTGTTCGCTATCTTAGGGTGTTGCCAATGGTCATGAATGATTCGATCTAATGGGGCATTTCTAGAAAGCGAAATGGATGAAATATAGAGGTTTAAGGAAAGAGGAAGATCAATTTATTTATGATGTCACATCCTATTTTTGTATTCACAGGTTGACCAATTATGATTTTGAGTAAATCATAGTTGTGAATACAATATACGAGACACTAAGTGACTGATTGATCTAGGGTACTGCATACTATATCTACTCGAAAACGTTATGCCCAATTTGAGCTGCTATGTATTCCTAACAGATGCATGGCAACGAGCTTTCGAAGTATACTGGTCGCACAGATTATTTGCTAGTATGATCATTGCAAAGAAGAGAGAGTTATGTTTAGGCAACCATGTGCGAGTGAGAGATGATGGGTTTTGTGAATAAATGGGCCGCCCATGATGGGCTAACCCAGCCCATTAACCTTGAAAGAGCCCATGAAAGAAAATAACCGTAAATGGCAGTTATTTTGTGGGAACAAAAGTGAGAAAAAAAAAACTAACGTGGGTTCTGTAAGTGGATTTGGTTCACTATCAGAAACTCTCACTCACTTGAAACCAAAAAGCGACTTTACTCGACAATCGAAGGATTGCTCTCTCTCTCTCTCGAGGCTGCAATAGGTGCATTTAATCTGTGGCAAAGAGGTATGTTCGTTTACGTAATATGCTTCGTTCGATCGGTCATTCAAGTATAGAATGGGCACGTTTTCCGCGTTTTGCAATGTGTTTTAGAGAATGTGTTTCCCGTTTTTCCGCAATTTTTGGGAATCCGTTTCCGTCAAAGATGAAGATGAAGAGAGATCGACCTTGTTCTGCTGCGAGCATTACCAGCGACGAACTGGCTCTTCTCAGTGCAATCATCGCCGGCCGATGATCTAGTAGCTCACCGACAGAAGAGAGAGAGAGAGAGAGTTTCGAGTACAGGTGTCGAGTAGCGGCGATGGTAGTCAATGTTATGTGTGCTTCGGAAGGGGTTAAGGTAGATGTCGAGTGCAAGCACGCATGCATACAAGCACGCGAATGCAACGGCTAAACCTCGTCGCTGCACGTATCAAGCGCACTTTTTTAAGACGAGCGAAACAGGGGACCAATCACAACAATATCAGCGGCTTTTGCCAAAATATTTTTGCAATTCATTATTTTTTTTTTTCCTCTTCGATTACAGATGTTTCTGTCCAATCCGCTTTTGATGACTTACTCCACCGAACAGAGAGTTCATCCTCAAAACAAGATATTTACTTGAGAGTGGCTCAGAAATTAAGCTCTGTTCATTGACCGTGCGTACGGGCCTTTGAAACCCACCCAAGCCTGGCCCGAACCACAAGAGCCTGGGACATTTAGGGCACCTATCAAGAACACCCGGCCCGATTGAGCCCGAGCCCAACATTTTAAATATAAGTGTCCCAGGGCACCTATCAAGAACACCCGGCCCGATTGAGCCCGAGCCCAACATTTTAAATATAAGGGTTAATATCACAAAAAAACACAAACTGTACACATCTGACAAATTTACCTTAAACTAATTTTTTGACAATCAAAAACCCCAAACTGATATATTTATAACAAATTCACCCTCCATTGATTTCCATTATATTTAATTAATATCACAAAAAATCACAAATTGATATATTTATGACAAACGGAGGATTAAACACCAACCTAATACAACGACTTTACTTGAATAGGATCTGTTCTATAGGCTCGTACCTCTGTGTCCTTGAGACCTAAGGAGACAGGAACCAAAGTCTGGTGGATGAACCAAGGCTTTGTGACCAGAGCATGATTAACGGCTCTATTGGGTTCTGCTTAGATCCATCAGAGCTAGCCGGAGTTTCTAGCTGGGATGGTCACACGGCTATCTAACATACTTACCCCCATCTTTTACCTTACCAAAAAAAAAACACCAACCTAATACACCCGTCACTCCCACGTGTCATCCAACTCAACAATTTAACAATAAAATTTAACAGAAACTAACAGTTGATAAATTTATCACAGATGTACCGATTTTGAGTTTTTGGTGATCAAAAAATTAATTTTGAATAAATTTACCACAGTTGTACAAATTTAGGGTTTTTCATGATATTAACCATAAATATAAATGGTGATAAGTTTATTAACAATCCTAAAACTTATCATGAATGTGCAATTGAATCCTAAAACTTTCAAAAAGTGTTATTAAATCTTGAAACTTGTCGATTAGACTTTTGACGTCTTAGAATAGGTGGTGTTCAGCGAAAATGTAATCCAACCTTAGGGCCCAGTTGGGCCTGAGGAATGATCACCTCTATCAGTAAAAACCTAAAAGGCGTCTTTTGTTATGTAGAAAACAAGAGATTTGCGGAGGATAAGATAAATAAGAGGGATATAAACAATTGTACATTAAGCTAAAGCCAAACAGAAGTTTCAACTGAAGATTTCCTTTAGAACTGAGGGTAGGCAGACGATCGACTTCTGCCCCTGCTTCATGGCATAAATCTTGCAGAGCGCAGGACCTGCCACTTTCCAAGCGAATCCGCATAAGCCGATGGCTTTCCCTCCGATCACAGCATGCCTTCCCGTCGCGTACTCGTACGAAATGTTATAGATCGCGAGAGCCTCATTGAAAATATCGTCCCACCTCCTCGGGCTCTCTTCGAAATCCGGTGCACCATATAGCAACTGTACCAGAAGAATTATGCGAAAATGAATTTCCTAAAACCACGTCTCTCTCTCTCTCTCTCTCTCTCTCTCTCTCTCTCTCTCTCTCTCTCTCTCTCTTCTCAAACTAGGTCTCACAGGAAGTATTCTAAAGACAAGCTTCTCTGTCCTCTGTAACTTGTTTCTCCAGAGCACTGTTCTGACTAAGACTGGAGAACATAAAAGAGAAGACAAGATAAATATATCTGCTTATATTTCTTTATTACATCATCTGGGGAGCAATCCTTCCCTTCTGCACCTTGGCTTAGCGCAGCTTCCATCTCCTTTCTATATTCGGTGTAGCGTCTTCCCCACTCCATTCGGCAGTCATTCGGGATTTCCACATCAAAATATGGGCTCTTCCAGATCTCTAAAATTTTCATGGGAAGAAATCAGTCCCCATAAATTTCAACAGCTAAGACGAAGAAAAACGAAAATCGGAGTTGATTAAAATTATAAGAAGAAATAAGTACCAGCAGAAGAAAATGTTTGACTACACACAAAATCTGTTCATTAAACTCGGGGACTCGGTGATAGGATAAAATCCTAATCAACCAACTCCATCAAGAAAGAGTACTTTCTTTTTTTAGGCCGATAGGTTGATGGCATGATCTCAAATCAACTTTCTACTTACGATAATCCACATATTGCCAGGCTTCATATTGTACGGAGAGCTAAGTGAGAGCAACCAGTTTAAATGTGTTGTCCCATTCCTATAATTATTTATCATACGAACTCACAAAGGTCTTGAGAGTAAGAAAAAACTGAATAAGACAAAATCTCACCTTTGCCGGTTGGATTTTCTGTCTGGTATGATTCTACCGTATCAAAAATCAATCCGAGGATAGATTTGGAGCGAAAGGAAATGGAATTATCCTTTCCCATGTAATGTGGGAAAGTTTCTGCCTTCAAAAGTTTGGGAACTTTAATCTGGTCTCCAGTACAAAAGAAAGAGTCGCTAGTTAACTTCCAAGAAAAACTACCATCAAATAGGAATAAAGATGCATCACGCAGAGTTTTTATCCAACTCACAGTAAGCACTATGAAATTATGCAAATTTAGCAAAGCGTGCCCCAGAGCACTTCGGTATCTATTGCATGCTCATGAAATGGAAAAGTAAGCTCTAAATAATAATACCAAGTAGGTCATTAGCCTTGTAAAGAATAGAAGCAAATGCAAGAGAATTGAGAGACTCAAAATCTTATCTTGTCCGATACTTAAATAAAAAGGAACGTAAAATAAGAAACTAACCTTTATTCCACCATTCTTAGGAGCATCTAAGGCATCATAATATATGTCAATCAACTGACAAAGGTTTCTCTCCACCTGACGTCTTTCATCAGCTTGATTGCTACCAAGCGTTAGAAGACTATCCATCAATGCCTGCCAACTATCAGCTGCAACACCCACCGTGTAACTGAAAACACCATAGAAAATGTCAATTTTCCAAGCGGTGCCTTATATGCAGCACGATCAAGCACCATAAATAGATCACCTTAATCTTCATGATCACGTTGTGTTTTCACCAAAATAATCATCAAATAATGAATCAGATTTTTCATCTCAAGACATTTTAAGACGAAAAAACCTGGAGCCAGCTCGATGACACTAAAAAGGCTATAATTCTTTCCTCACCTACGTAATATAATAACCAAATTATGCCTCTACTTACTGGCACATGCCTAGTTTTTAAGTAGCTCCAGTCAAAGATAAATAATACATAAAGCAGATGAAAAGTACTTGGAAAAAATATCGAGATTGCATCACATATAAATAACACTTCATTGACGGCAATTCAGCAGGTTGATGGAACAGCAAACGTCGAGCTTCTTAACCAATTTGATAAAATAACTGGAAGTTTTAAAAGCCAAAATGACTAACCTCCTTCAAAGAATGAAAAAGTCTTTAAAACCAGAGAACTTAAGTCCAAGCTTTCGAAGGAAAAGTAATTTCATGAAAAAGCTTTTCACTGAATACTAGTGACTCTAATTTTAAAAGAAAAGAAGCAAACTAAAGTAGATTTTGGGCATAAAACCTAAAGTTTAAAAGTGCAGCCAAAGGTGGGAAAATTCATATTTCTGTGAGGTATTTTATGGGAATAATTTGCGAGAACTTTCTTTTTCCCCAAGTTCTTAGATCATTCTCTTCAATCACAAGTAGTTCCAGAATATGGAGTCTCAGATTTACGGCACTGACCTAAAAGCAAATGCATATTCAAGCGCCTACCTTGGGTTAAATCTAGTGTTCAACCATAAATCAATCAACTCACTCTCCAACTCCTCAAAAGACAAGTCACTTGGCTTCTTGCAGTTCATCTCTTGCGCTGCAGAAGCAGATACCCATGGCTGGCTCGGTGTAAAGTACTTCAACAGCTGACACATGAATTGCACGCTCAATAAGTGGTTGTTTGAAAGATTTAACGGACATCATTCGGCAATTCTGAATCAACAAATTTTGTAAATAGTTCAATCATCACTGCCAAACAATTACCGAGACAACCACTGCAAGGTAGGCCTCACAAAATGACATAACAAGTATGGTACATGATGCACCAACGAGTTCATTATCGGGAACATAGCCATTGAATCATGATTCACCCTTGATGGAAAAGAAAAAAAAAAGACGGTTGATCTAGGTATCTACAACTGCAAGATATAATAACAAAGATATTCTTAAAAGGGTCTTGTTAACGAGTGCCACACTCCTTAATAAGGTAATGTTTTCATTTCCAATACACTGATTACAAATAACACGAGAGAGACGGTGAATTGGAAATCTGTTAGAAAGTCCAACCCAAAAGCTTAAGCTAATAGGTAGAAGGAGACCACATGACTATAAAGAGCATTTAAGACCCGCTGTCAATCGATGTGGGATAATACTTCAACACCCCCACTCACGTTTAAGCCGAATTACGAGCAGCACGTGAAATTTTGACTATGCACATTCACATGGAATTTTTTACCATTCCCATTCGCGAAAGGGATAGCATTACCATGTTAAAAAGTCCAACCCAAAAGCTTAAGCTATTAGGTAGAAGGAGACCACATGAATATAAAAAGCATTTAGGACCCGCTGTCAATCGATGTGGGATAATACTTCAACAAAATCAAATAACAAACTTTCTTATATTGGCTCTTTGGCAGGTGATCCAATCCTTCTTAAGATGCTTGGCTTGGACAGTTAGCATGTAAATGAACATCTCCTTGCCAACTTAGGTGTGTTAGGAACAAGAAAATGGAATCAGAGATATCAACAGATTCTTGGGGGGTCCAAATAAATAGGAAACAAAAAAAGATCCACTCTTACAATTTAATCTCTATCAAATGTTAATATCAGAATAGTGGATATAGTGATGATTCAATGGGCTTAGATCTACTTACTTTTTTGTTTGTTGTGCTAGACAACAATGCAGAGACAAATGACCAGCAGGCTAACAACAGAAGTGAAAGACTGCATTTCCATTCCGTCAAATCAATGTTACCCGAGAGATTCAAGAAAAAGCAACAGCAAAACATCTTAGATGTAAAAATTATCCAAGGACATTAAGGATGGCAATCCTCTTCCAATAAAAGGCCCCAGTTGGTCGGTCATGTTTTTCAACTCATTTTGAAGTTACTTTCAAAGTTTAGGCTTGTACACCAAAGAAGAGACGAAAGAGGTACAGGCACATGCATAAAGAGTGGCTGAAAAGGCCATTTTACATTGCTTATGAGCAAAGCCAAACTAATAAATGCAAACATGAGCATGAACAGTTTTCCCTGTCGTTCAGGCATTAAGTCCGGGCTCATCTTCTCCTAAAGGTCTGTCACTATAGTAAATAACATGTATGAATTTCAGATAACTTTTTTCGCTAAACTTCAAATAACTTAACTAATAAAGCATTAAATTCCTCTTCCATTGGCCAGATAGGGTTCCATAACAACTGCTTAGCCAAGTTGGAACCCAGTTACGATGGCATACAACTATTCTGAGTATAAGTTTGAAGACCAGTATGCATCAACTGTAAAGCAAGGGAAAATTGTCTAATGAGAAAAAAGGATGGTGAAAAATACCATCCAACTACTAAAACCTCACTTAGAAGAGGAAAATCATGAAAGGATTTTGAAACTGCAGAAAAAAAAGTAAAAAAACTTCTTGTTTGGGGGGAAGGGGAAGGGGGTCCAGGGTGGTATCATCATGAAGCTGGCAAAGGACATCAACCAAATGTAGTACAAGGCATCTAACAAGAATGAGCAAATCTCATGTAAACACCAACCTGAGGGTTCCGTGAAACCCAATACATATCCCCATCGAAATCCCCACTAGCTATTTCATCGGCCAAGGAGCGCGGTCCACTAGTGGGGAAAAATATGGCATACTTGGAATTTCCAACTTTTGTTTCCAACGCTTCCACATATGTAGCGTTCAAAACATGAATATCTCCGAAATGCAAACCAGGATTGCGGTATACTAATACCTTCCCTGAAATTTGTCCACTGTCACTGCATTGATGATTCAAGGCAAAAATTTAAAAAGTGGAGACACCTGAAACAGCATTATAACTTCAAAGCGCAATAGGTAACCACACCTTTTCGGAAAAGGCTTTTCCCCAAAGTTGTAAGTATCAAACTCAAACATGGTTTAACAAGAACAGAACCAGAGATAGGATGTCACCAAAGCAATATAGCTCGATTGATGTTTAAACCCAAGGGCCAGATATGGAGGCATGTAACTAAATTAAACATCTAAGCCCCAGACAAGCATAGCTACAATTATTAATTGGCAAGCTCAAGCAAAAGCAGTTATAAATGGCATGAGAAAAATTGGATAGGATGATGGTTATTTTAACAACGAAAATAAAAAACTATGCATATCAAATACTCGTGAAGACTGACCTTATACTTAAACCATAAAACATGATTTTCTTTGGAAACATGAACAATAACAAATCTTTTAATCGGTCGCCTTATAAGACAAAACACTCTTATTGGTCACCCCATAAAACAGAATACTCTAATGGATCACAATGAAGTTACCAATCAATGTGAAAGTAGATCCTACCGGATATAAAGGATTCCTAGCTCGGACATGCCCCCAGGAGAGGGTAAAACCAATTGTTTGATGTCAACTGCCAGCCTGACCACACTACTCTCCTAAAATTCTATACATCTCAAAATATGGATGATCACTGACAAAATTTTGCCAAAAGAGATCTATTCCGAAATAGAAAATACAACTTTTTAATGATCTTTGAAAAGGCGAATCAATTGCATGGGGTCCTCACAGAATTCAAATCATTTCTTTGAAATTCTTTAAAGTTGGATAAAAGTACAACATTAGCTTAGTCAAATAGCCAAATCATATGCAAACCTAAATTTTGAATTTTACCCTACAGCATGGTTAGAAGTTAATCCATAACCATACCAAGCCACTACAAACAAAGGGATGCACTCTGAAATTAATATTACAAAATGACTGTTTATCTTGAGTTTTCTTTAGCGGACTCATTCTAAATGACAATCACACATAGAAAGATGAGATTAAGAGTACATACAGGATAATACAAACTTCATCACTTTTAAGAATTCCTGTGGGATCGGCTGTCCCCATAAGATAGTAAGAATCTGGAATAGGAATCCTTCCTCCTTTCAAACTCTTCTTTTCATCCTGCATCAGTTCGGATAGATGATTCTGTAGGTATGTTTCATCCAGAGGAATCCCAGATAAGATCATTCTGGCCGCGATGAAACCATCCTTCTCACCATGATTCACCGAAACTGCTCATACAGTAAAAGAACAAAAGGAAAACAAAAGGCAAAATGATTACACATCAAATAGCAATTGAAGGAAATGTGCACCCACAGGAAGTAAAAGCACCAAAGATGAACAGAGATGGCCTTTTATACTTATGCGTATTTCGGATCAAGAAAAATAAAAGAAGCAAATCCAAGTAAAGAGAAAGAAAAACAAATCAGAGAAAATCTCTTTTTGGACTGTTTTAAGAACAGACAATATTTCAACAGTCCAAATGTTCAGAAGAATACTACCTCTTAAAGCCGCTCGTTTACTAGAGAAGACACTATTTGCATCTCCCAGAGCACTCTCCAGCAAGTCCAAAAGAAATTCTTTCGGGACCCCGCCATAGCTTAAAAGTGCAATCAAAGTCTTTGAAAGACACGCAGGCTTTGGTTTATTGCTGCAATGATGAGGACCAAGGTCTAATAACTTCCTCCGGAATTTTGATGGCAGAAAAAGCTCCAAACAAAAAGCAACAGGATTTACTAATTCTCCATAATGCAATCTTGAATTCAACTGTTAAGAATTCCAGCCAGTTTCAAACCCATAAGATTTGATAAAGACTGAATCATGATCAACATTCTAAGTTGAATCTACAATTGGCATTTTAAAAGTCAGCCATCCAAAGCATCACATTTTTCCAATCTGCTGACATCATCTTAAAAAAAATTAACGACAAAATTAGGATATAGTTGATAGATTGGCTTCACAAAATCCATGGTGTCTCTAACCAGACAGTAGGACTCAGTGTATTATATACAATATTTCTGCAGTACACTCCACTCTATGAAGGTAAAATGCCAAAAAAGGCCTATGCTGTGGCAAACTTTTCAAAGAAGGCCACACGTCTAATGCCTAATATTCATAAAAGTAAATGATCAGAAGTCTCAAATTCTCAGTTTTAGGGGTACAACGGACCTCTTATTCTGTTGGGTATAGCGCATAGACTGTTCCACACATTTCGTTTGATACAATTGAAGATTCTTGTCAAGGAGTCACAGCATCAGCATCACAAGGTAGGCCACAATGGTCATACTGAGTTTTATGTACCTCAAAAACTCCCAATGGGCCCCTCTTGGGCTACATCTATCAGGAAGAGTTTCTCTCATAAAATTGTATGAAAATGATATAAAGTTCTAAGATAAAAGTTAGGGAAAATACCACCAAAAACCCCAAATTATGCCACTTGGGATAAATTTACCCTGAACTTTTTTTTGTAACACGAAAAACCCCAAACTATGCCACTTGTGATAAATTTACCCTGAACTTTTTTTTGTGATACAAAAAATCCCAAACTACGCCACTTGTGACACATTTACCCCACAATACTTTGACCCATGGGCATTTTCATCGCTTTCCATTTTCATCGCCCGCCCAGGTGAGGGTCGCCCTAGCCGGCTTCCCTCCGCCATGGCCGGCGAAGGAAAGAGAGAGAAAAAAAGAAAAAAAAAAGGAAAAAAAACAGAAAAAGGAAAAAGACGAAAATGCCTATGGACCAAAGTATTGTGGGGTAAATGTGTCACAAGTGGCATAGTTTGGGATTTTTCGTGTCACAAAAAAAAGCTCAGGGTAAATTTACCACAAGTGGCATAGTTTGGAGTTTTTGGTGGTATTTTCCCTAAAAGTTAAGTATTCTATTGCCAAAAATAATATGAAACTAAATAAAAGAAAGAGCATTGTAACTTATATAAAAGCCATAAGCAAAAAAAGAATTAGAAGTAATAATATTAAAGCAACCATGTCGGTGGTAAATTAAGGCGAAAATGGTAAAATAGTAAGAAGTAATGATATATAATAAAAACAGACCAACTACAGGCAGTATAACCTGCCAATTGTGGAGTATATTGCTGTAATATAAATTGCAATTAAGAAAGATTACTAATATTTAAATAATATCGAAAGATTACAAGTGCAAATATTGAAAGATTACAAGTGCAAAAGCTTATAAAAGCCTCTATATTTTCAGATCATGAACAAAATCTGGAATATGAGATGTTACGGGGATGGTATGAAACTTACAGATGTGTGGCTTCCAGGAATGGAAGTGACGATATTCAAAGGTAGATCTGGGTGAGAGATATGGAAAGGTTGAGATATAATCTCTCTTATTTTCAAAAGGAGAAAGGTTTCTTTGGAAAAAGGCTTCTCTAGATATCGGACGGTTTTTTGAAAAGAATTCGATAGTCCTCTTCAGATCGAAGAGTTCAGGTTTTAAAGGCATCTTGGTCACTGTGGAGAGAGTTCACGGGACCTTACTGTAGTGAACAGTAAAAGGTAAAAGTGTAGAGTGATGCTTTTATAAAAGTAGTCAGACACAAAAGTTGACAGCTATGAGCTTCTTTCGGCTCCTTTGTCATCATTTCAAAATCTAGATAAGGATTCAGGAGGGTCCTCTTCTTTCTCTTCATCTTCATCCTTGACATCTCCCCATCCGATACCGAGTATACCTAGTATACCATAACAGTCGTCTTCATTGGAGTTTCCACTATGATGAGAATGGGAAGAATTTGAATCTTCAAGTTGAGAAAGGGCTTGTTTTAGCAGTTCAGAATATCGCTTCAAAACAAATTTTTGCCAGATGGCAAGCCATAATATCTATTTTTGATTTTGATATTGAATTCATAAATGGTATTACAAATTCTTTATCTGATTTTCTCACAAGAGAATTTTTACAGGTAAAATGCCTCCCAACAAACCTACCGAAGAGACGGGCAAAGAAATTGCCGAAACCCCAAAGAAAAAACCCTCCGGCCTAACCAATATTGGGACCTGGCTTCAAGCAGTACAACCTGCTGAATCATCTTTGAATATCACTACCATATCAAATCAGGTTACCAAAGAACCTGTATCCTTTGATATTTCTAAACTATCTCATGAAGAAGCAATCAAACTTCTTCAAGCAGCCTTCAATAATCAGTCACCAAAACAATCAATGGTAAGTGTGGATCCTTCTCCCATCCCTATAGCCAATCAAAAGGCAATAAGAAAACAAATTTCTAGTGAGGTGGTTATTCAGCCAACTCAGGCAACCCCTCAAAAACAAAAATCTGTTTTCATTCGAAAAACTGTATACCAAAATGTAAGTACAGTTGAAAATGGATTTTATCATGAGAACCCTTACATATTAGCAAAAAATATGTTTTCTGAAAATTTTAATTATGTTCCTCATGATATTTACAAAACAAATGAGTTTTATGAAAAGATTTTGACATAAACAAATCCGTCACCATTAAACATTTTTCTAACAAAACCCATATTAATTATTCCACAGTAAGAATCCATAAAATTATTCATCCTTCTCAGTGGAAACCCCATCCTACAACCATGATGAAATTTGAGGTCAAAATCAACGAACCACTTCCATACAAATCCTCATACTCATATTTTGATTACCAAAAAGCTTGGTGGAATACTTTATTCAGAAAAAATGCCAACAATACCCATACTTGGCTGTTTTACTTTGAAAACTTTGATATTAGACAAGTTCCTTTCTTGTTCATCAGATGGTGGGAACATTTTGGTCCCATTGTTGAAATCCTCCATCCATGGGTGCAACCCAGTTACAAAATATTCTCCAACCAATTTGCACCCCTTTCAAATAAAGTCTGATTTCCACAGCTGATGCTCTTTTTCATATATTTTGAAGTATCATGGGTCACAACATGGAATTTTAACTATAGAAAATCCGTAGATTCGAACACTATCGTTCTCATCAGAAGATTTAAAGTCAAATGGTAGGCCGATTCTAAATTCTGGGATAGAATTGCTGAACAAGCCGTCACAGAATGGTTGCATAACAGAAACCCTAGCCCAATCAATCCAAATAATATCACTCCCTTTCTACATGATAAAAGGTTCGTTCTGTCAAAACTAGCATCTGCTACGTCTCATCAACAATTAGCAGGAATGCTAAAACAAGCCCTTTCTCAACTTGAAAATTCAAATTCCTCCCATTCTCATCATAGTGAAAACTCCAATGAAGACGACTGCTATGGTATACCAGGCATACCCGATATCACATGGGGAGATGTCAAGGATGAAGAAGAGGAAGAAGAGGACCCTCCTGAATCCATATCCAGATTTTGAAATGATGACAAAGGAGCCGAAAGAAGCTCATAGCTGTCAACTTTTATGTCTAACTACTTTTATAACACTTTTACCTTTTACTGTTCACTACAGTAAGGTCCCGTGAACCCTCTCCACAATGACCAAGATGCCTTTAAAACCTGAACTCTTCAATCTGAAGAGGGCATCGAGTTCTTTTCAGAAAATAGTCTGATATCTAGAGAAGCCTTTCTCCAAAGAAACCTTTCTCCTTTTGAAAATAAGAGAGATTATATCTCAATCTGTCCATATCTCTCACCCAGATCTACCTTTGAATATCTTCACTTTCATTCCTAGAAGCCATACATCTGAAAGTTTCATACCATCCCTGTAACACCTTATGTTCCAGATCTTGTTCATGATCTGAGAATACAGAGCCTTTTATATGCTTTTGCACTTGTAATCTTTCAATATTATTTAAATATCAGTAATCTTTCTTAATTGCAATTTATATTACAGCTATATACTCCACAATCGGCAGGTTATACCGCCTGTGGTTGGTCTGTTTTTGTTATATATCTTTACTTCTTCTTACTATTTTACTATTTTCGCCTTAATTTACCACCTGGTTCGTTTAATATTATTACTTTTAATTTTGTATATTGCTTATGGCTTTTATATAAGTTACAATGCTCTTTTTTTTATTTAGTTTCATATTATTTCTGGTAATAGAATACTTAACTTTTATCTTAGAACTTTATATCATTTTCATGCAATTTTATGAAAACATAATACATTCATTGTTCTTGTTTGACAACAACATATCTGTATTTAAAAGAAGACATTTTAGATAGTCAACAAACTAGATAGTCAACACTTGACCAAAAAAAAAAAAAACTAGATAGACAACAAACTACTCTTCTTCTTTACTGACTAGATCCCCACATCCTAGGAAGCCGATATATATATATATGGTTTTGCTGATATAATGTGTTCAACTTCAAGTTACATTAAAAAGCACTAGGCCAAATACACAAGCTACCAACTCTACTAAATTAGTTCACAAGGAAAACATGTCCCATGTTCAAATTAAACTGCTGAAAGAACAGGAAAGCAGCTAACTTTTCAGTCTGCTTTTGTAGGGTCTTTTAACCAGCTAACCGCAAAGGAAAATCTTAACATAATAATCAACAACTCAGAAGTATAGCAGGGCAACAAACCCACAGATAACACTGTGATCACAGTACTAGGGTCGAAGGTGCCATAAGAACCTCAGAGAGTTAATTAAGCCAATAATAGCTTGCTGGCAAAATATGCTGGTTGTACCTTGTTTTTACTATTTCCAGTGATTCAATGGTCCTGATATCTGAAAGCTTAGGGTCCTTTTTAACCTTGATCATCGACCGTCGAATATGAATTGTATGAGGGGGGAGCTACAGATCAAAATTCAAACAAAACAATCAGAATGGAAGATATATATGAACCGATAGAAACAATGAAATAAATCGCAATATAGAGAATTATTGCAGCTGCAAAACTAATAACTAGACTCACAGTTAGAGCTCAAAGCTGAAACGATACTCAATAGTGCAATGTGGATTTTCCTAAGCAACCAAAACACTTTAACAACATCAATGATCTGAACAATTTTCTGCATAACATGACCGGCTTTATGAACAGCATTCCTTTTTTGCTTCCTCTTATGAGCACTGATGGATGGAGGAAAAGCCCACCAGAACACATGAGACTTCTATTGCACTCTCATACTGATACATTATAGCTAAAAGCAGCATAAATGAAGTTGGGAGAGCAAATTTCATTCATGTCAACCACCAAACAAATTTGATTCGGGCTCGTGAAACCAGTCTGGAGAATAATTAAATAGCATGAAAACCTAGTAAATCTTACATAAAAATATTTATCTTATTTTGCTAATAAAATTGGAGGACCAACACATGTTTGATATCAAAAAGGAAGAATGAAAAGATCAATTTCACTTCCAGCAATTTATACCACATTGTTTTTTATTAAATATAGGACTTTGTAAGAGAAAATTCTAGTTTTTAAAATATTAAATAAATTCAAAGCAGAAGTACATGACAGGAAATGACAACACTCCAATATTCAGAACAGAAAACAGCACTCCAATATTCAGAACAGAAAACAGCATAATATAGCAAAATCTTTACTTGCTTATCAAGGAGAAGAGTTCCCTTGACGGCTCTACCATCATTGTATAGACGGCACTGAATCAGCAAAGGCTGCAAGAGAAGTTTAAAGAGCAAAAAGTTCAACCTGCACATACTGTACGATAATCAAGCACCAGCACACAAAAAAAATCTCCATCAACTACCGGATCACAGATGCCCTCCCTAGGTATCTGCTCATCGTCGCCGCAGCCAGCAAATCTCTAGGATAACAGAAAAATGACCAAATCATAGGCAAGTAGCATCTAGAACAGCTATAAATACAAACTTCTAGGAAATTAAATTAAAACTAGATAAATGAGAGACAAGACAAATATGTATTCAGTCATATGCCTTCTTAACAATTTTTCCCTAAATAATGCACAATAGAAGGGAAGAAAGCAACGCATTCTTGTGGACCCCGTGGCACTAAAAATATCTCAAAGAACTCCCCAGAAAGGAACGGGCTTAGTTTAATTCAATTCTTCTACTCGTGACTAACCTTTAAAACACGTCCATTTGAATGAGGGAAAGAAAGGCCTAAAGAAAGATACGAAATTAAAATAGTTGAACAGAGGCAAAAAATCCATAACTTTATAATTACTGTACTTTGAAAACATTAGTCACTAACGATATCAATAAAGGCATTAAACACAAAGGTGACTGCTCAAGGCTTATGAAAAGATATCTTCACTTTACATGTAAGAAGGAAATTGATCACAATAGGATCGATTAACAATGCTTTTTTTGCAGTAAAAACAACTCACCAAACTGCGATCTGCAACACCTAAGCTGCAAATTCACATTGTGTACTGCTTAGATCTGCATTTTGTTCAAATTAATTCCAGGGATTGCATCCCTTAAACAAAATACTACTATTACTAGACAGTCCAGTAATTCATCATACCCAGACAGCATCATCCTATTTGCCAAATGTAGTATTGCCATTACAGTGTCATCATGACTATACCATCTAAAGATATAACCCACAATTAACCACAAATGACGTCATTACGTACTACCAGTTTTCCTTTTTTATCGTCGTCATTATTTTTGAAGATCAGTTTCTCTTGCATAGCAAGACGAAGATACCATTAATATGATAGCCCATATCCACAGGTCACAAACCTTAAAAGCAGGAGCAATCACACCTCTTCCCTTGAAAATATTTCCAGGACACTTCAAAGCTATGTCCTCGGAAACAAATCCAGTTCCATCAGTATGTATAAGTGGTTTTCCGTTCTTATCATAGATGGAATTTCCCTCTTTATCCTGCTATTAGACAGGAAATTGACCATACTAAGCATTGGAGCGAACTAAAAGAATACCTTTAGATGACACCAAGTTTTCATTCACGAAATAATCAAAAGATAACACCTTGCAATCCTTATCCTTAATGCTCTCAATCGTCACTCGATTACAGTCAACTTCCAAGCTAACGGTCTTGGACAAGATAAGAGACAACCTGTTTATTAGCAGATGCACGTCATTAGGATATAATATAGTTCATGCAAAGTTCAGATGAAAATCTTCTACAGTAACGAACCGTATCATGTAGCGGGATACGCTGGACACTGTGTGTGCATGCATGAAGAAGCATCTCGCTTCATGTACTGTTTTCTTTTCTTTAAGTGCCTCACACTCCATGCAAACAAAGTAACACCTCACAGAGGATGTAGTAGGGTCTCTTTTTTTCTCTTCTTTGCCTCCATCCTTAAACACTATCAGCAAGGATGAAAGATTTATTGGCAGTTGAACATGTATTTAAGCTCTTATTGCAACAAACGAGGCTCCAAAAACTAAGATGAAACAAATCTCCGTTAAGCATGCCATACAATTAATAACAAAAGAAAAACGGAAAAATACTTTGTGAAATAGAAACCAAGATTACCAACATATGAACGCTTGTATGTGCTGATGCAATTATCATGACTGCGCATCTGGTTCTAGACGCAAGCCGAGCATAAAAAATGTCCAGAAAACGTATACAGACCGGGGGGAAGAGTATTGCGTATTGCATAGTGTCAAAAGACAAAAGCTAGCAGAGGCAAGGAATCCCCACTCCCGCGCTTTACTTAGGAACATGGATGGGTAAAATCATTGTCGAATGGAAAACAAGAAACATGATTACAACCAAGATTCATCTAATTAGGATACAAGTTTTCCCAACAAATTAAAGACAATACAGAAATTTTGGCAAAATAACAATAAGATTGAATTCTTAACTTGTGCTCTCATATAATGCTGGGAAGCTGCTTGTCCCAAGAGTTCAAGCAGACAGTAAATGAATACATAATGCACATAAGTATACATCTACACTTACGAAATTTCATTTTCATGCTTTTAGATTTGCTCTGAAATTTTGAAAATGGAAAAAAGAATTGTTTTTTTAATACTATATAAAAATTGTAATGAGTATACATGTCAACATTCGTATATTCTGAAAAGTTACATGTAATGACTATGCATGTCAACATTGTGAGATCAACAAGATTTTATAAAACTAAGAGTTAATAGGAAAGGTCATTCCAAACAAAATCTACATTTCCCAAAGAGAGAAAAAGCAAAGGGAGTGTGGAACAAAAGAATAAATGACTACAAGCAAACTGCAAACTCATGCTTGTGTGAAGCTATATTTTCCATTTCAACATTAAATAACAGTGGAGAGCTGTCAACAATTTATACATTAGCCAAATGCAAGCCATAATACAATATCATGACCGATTTTTCTGATTCCTTTTATCATGGTTGTCTTATTTGATGATACAAATTGCTCAAAAATTCACATCTTCTGATAAATATCATAATAAAAGCTTAAGAACATACACACAACGAACAAAACCGCACACAAAGAGCACAAGCAATGAAAATTACCGAAGAACTTGTATCGACGCAAACCAACAGGAATCCCTTCCTTTGCAATCTTTCTATACATAGTAAGAGTATCATCCGACATCTCTTCTGCCAACTTGACAAGGAGAACATTCTCATCTCCTAATGCCTTTTGTAGAAGTGTTCTCGTCTTATTAAGGTAAGGTCCCTGAATGCGCACACAGTCTCGAGCATCATCATTAAGAAGCTAAAATAATAAGGATTTTGTTCAAAAGTGCCAGTAGGGAACTTTCTTAACAACCAAATAAGCAAACTCTGTAATATCCAAATGCATTGCTTTACTTGTAATACGTGTAATCACTACTTTGATAATTAGAACCTTCTTATGCTTACCAAATGCCCTTGGGCAATTGATACCAGGATCCAAAAAGTCAAACCACATTTCTTTTCGGCACCAGAAGAAGCTGACCAGTGAAATAAACAGATGGCATGGAAGAAAAAATAAACACATTCTTTATGGTAGTAAAGAACACAACTTCAAAGCACATTGTTCTATTGCATTTTTCCTCTCTAAATGACTTGATCATATCAAGATTAATATATCAGATGACCAACCCAGTGTTAGACAACTTCAAAGCAGCAAGAGCCAAATACAGAAAACGCAGTGATTAAGATGCGAGTCGGCATTCTGCCAAGGTGCACCAACCAATGCCACTTACAATCTTTTCAATTAACAGATCACCCATTTGCTAAATTAAACTCAAATTTATTCCATGTAAATTACGCATGCTGATAACTACAATATACAGGGTGAGTGCGAAAAGAGGAAAAGGAGACTAAGTGATGCACTAATCCCACTCTCTGGAAAAATCATTTCCACAACTTAGTTGGGAAGAAAGAGCCATTGCTGATATAACCTAAGAGTCAGAATTCAAGTCTTATAGTATATGTTCAAGATAAAAGCCAAGAAACTTACTTTAAAACGATAACACCCCTGAGGTGAAACATGACAATGGTAGAAGTGTGTCCTTCCAGAATCCCAGTCAACATGCTGAAAGCAGCAACAACATAAACACCAAAAAAGTTTCAGGTGACACATTAATCAGAATTATTAAGAATATTAGGATAGATAACTAGAATAATCTTCAAAAAGTTTGGATATTTTATCCCTTTCCACTTCAAAATAAAATAAAATTAACACATACATAATTTGTTCCAGAACCATGTATTCCTAAGCTCAAGTATCTCTAACTACCACGGTTAATACCTAACATTGCTTGATAAAAAGTTCAGAATTAAGTTTTGTACATTAAACATAAAATTTAGCACCAATTAGTCCAAGAGATCAGTTTCAACTAAGATGTCATCATGTTTATTCTACAGGCACCTAGAATGAGAGATGTAATGGAATTAATGAAATTTTTTATTATTTTTTTTAATATTGGCATTGACAAGTGAAAAGAGGTTAGGCCTTTCATTCTCTTTAAAAATATCTGCAAATTTAACTTGTTTAGTCAAACAAAGAAATCCAAATATGAAAAAAGATGAAGTAAATGGCTGACTTCTTTGCTATTCTAACATATTATATACATGAGGAGCTTGTGGAGACAACAAAAAACGGACTCTATTACAAGAAAAGTGGAGAAACCGCCATGAGAGCTGACATAGAGAGACAATACACAGCTAGAGAGTGTCCACACCACATCCATGCATGCGAGCAAAAAAAAATTTCAATAGTGATGAAAGTGATTCTTCTAGTTGTTAAATGCCACATACTACGCAACCCATTATGCATTAGTGATAAGTTCAACAACCACAATTCTCACGAAAAAGCTTCATCCTTGCCAAACAAGCACCGTGGCTTATCATTCTTGTCCAATTATTCTGGATTTTCAGAAGAAATTACAAAATGGATCACATTCATTTAAGACTTTTTTGATAAAAGAAAACCCTAGTGACGTGCAAATGCTAATGTCAAGCACTCTTTTGTCCTTAAGGTGTTGCGAGCAGTGTGATGCGCTAAACATCTAAATTAGAAACATTATGAATCGTACTGCTCAATTTAATATGTGAGAGAAAAAACCACAAAATGCAACAAACCTTAAGCTCTATTGGTACTGTTCACCTATAGTTATTTATATGGGGTATAATCATCTCAACCGAGCAGCATTGCCATCATGTTCCCAAATCAAATGATAAAAAAAAAATTCCCATTACCACATTCCAACACATAAGGATCGTTGCATTAAGAGATTATATGTCCATGCAACCTCAAACTAACCACTCTTTCCTCACTCATTTCTAAACTAACAATTAATTATACACATCAGAACACAGGTTTTTACTTCCCATCATCCATTGCAAGATGTTAGAGACAATATAATGGAATACTACACAAACCATCATTAATTCCCTCATGATACGTGATCTACAATACTCATCCTGTTTTACAGTAAATTTGCAATTAAACACTTGCATGAACATTTCTAGCATTGTATAGTAATAATAAGCACACTTCCATATTTACATATAAATATGTATAGATACTCTCTCTCTCTCTCTCTCTCTCTCTCTCTCTCTCTCTCTCTCTCTCTCTCTCTCTCTCTCTCTCTCTCAGGCGCGCATGCACGCACATTTGTGTATTTTGGCCATTATTTTATCAAATATTTATAATATGTATCAGACGAGTTTTTTAATTTAGGTCATTTTACCAAATCATCTGGCAAGCATATCATGCTCAAATTATATATATTATAATGGCCAATGCCTCTCGTATCACTTTCCTAAATAATACCATTCCACGTTTCCAATTTTAATCCACATATCAAAGTGATCCATGCTCCAAGTCATTTCATAACAATCTGCCTCCTAACAATTGAGGGACAATTTCCAAAATGAAAAGAAGGGACTAGTTTTGGAAACTATGCACCAATGAATCGCTTCTAAAGGTTACCTTACAACGGTCATCTTTCTTGACACGAAACCGTCCAATGGCATTCCAGACTGCTTCCTCAAATTCGATCATTCTGAGATCTTTCAGCAGTCGAATCCTATCGCTGTCTATGGCATCTTCAAGATTTCCTCTGCATAAAATAGCAGCCCAATACTCTCAAAATGCAGAGCTGACAACATTCAGACAGAGCAACTAAGAAGAGAACTTACTCCCCAATGTAGTTTAGAATGAGAAATGCTTTTCTAAACTCCAGTTCGCTCAACGCCTTCATGTGGGGGCTAACTGCTTGTCCATTCCAATTTTGCAAACTCGGAAGAAGTCTCGGACTTCCAATCTGTTGATCTCGCACAGGAGAGCTTCCCAATCCATTGTCTAGCAGAAGAATACCCAGCTCAAATTTTTTGTACAAACTTTGAACAAACACTCTTGCTGGACAAATAGCGCCGGAAGATGAAAAGAAGATGCAGTTTAGAGCATTATTCTTCTTTTTCAATTTCCAAACACAAACACAAGTAACCAGAGGCCATTTTATACGATTCCGTCACTCTCACCACAAAAACAGGACAGTGAACATAAAACAAGGAAAACCACCGTATCAGCAGATTCTTTTACGTATACATTGAGAATACTTTGAACAATCCATGTTCATCATTATACATAGGAAGACAAAACATGACATGTAGGAAGCAAGTTTTCCATTTCCTAACAATAAACACCGGCAAACAAAGGCGATAGTACAACAAAAACATATAGTTCAGTCGCTCTCATCACAAAAATAGAAAAAAAAAACTATCATATAAAAACGAGAGGCTGCGTCACCTCATGCAACAGTTATGTCTTTGCTCACCAGTCACTATCGTCCCTCCGAACATGTCAATTCTCCAAAACGAATCAAATCGGATAATCTAAACAAGATGTTGACACCGCAAATGGTGATAACAAGTTGTTATTAACAACGCAACTTCCAAATTTGCGATGATTGACCGTCCCATATTGCTCTAATTTCTCCGAATTACAAGCACAAAAATCACCAGCACGACCTCCACACAACCAAAAAAAAAAAGAAAAAAAGAGAACGAAAGCTCCACGAAAAAGAACATCACTGACGGGCCGGACTTTGATCATTCAAGGACATGCGAGCGATCTTCGACGGAGACGGCGAGGCACAAGAGCCGGCGCCGGCGCCGGTGCCGCTTTCGATGATGCGGGAGATCAGACCGTCGATGGACCACTTGATTTTCGTCGCGGCGGTCGACCTCAGGACCCGAAGCGCGGCCTCTTCGTTGAGCGACGCGAGCTTCCTCCGAGTCGACGCGTTCGGGGGAGGCTGGTTCTGATCAGTGCAGATTCGGCGTATCGCGTCCTCGACGGAAAGAGGAAGCGGCACCATCCCCGAAGGCGAAGCGGAAGGAGAGGGAGGAGGAGGAGGAGGATGAGCGTTCATGGCGATCGACGAGTGTGTCTCAGAGAGAGAGAGTGAGTGAGAGGTTTCTGAGCTTGATCGATCGCGACGGAGAGACGGTGTTCGAATTTTCCGGGGAAAATCTGAAATCAAAATGGAGAATGTCGACACCTCCTTTCCATTTTCTCCTTCTCTTTTTGGGGCTTGGGTACGGAGAAAGCGCAGAGTGGAGCGTGAAACTGGGGAAATGCTGCAACGTTGCCGGTCGGGTCGAGTCACGTCAAAGGTCCTTGTCTGAAACCAGGAGCAGATAATTGCACTTGTCCGTTTTCGCTCGGAAAGCAAAAACTTTTGCACTGATTTTCATTTCAAAAGTTCAGAACAGCCCCCAAAATTCAAAATTACGAAAAAAATTAAATATGAATTTTTCGTGCCGAAATTGACATATCATAAAAGTTCCAAGTGTTTCGATTTATGAAGAAATCAAACCATATCTGCCGCAAGATTTAGATTAAAGCTCCATTTATTTAACGAAAACTGCGAAATTTTTTTCTAGAGAATGATAATATTTTTCCGTTATTTGAAACTTGAAAATAAAATGAAAAATATTTTTTTGTTATTTGGTAAGGAAATCAAAATTCCTTAAATAGACATACATTATTCAAACTTTAGTAATTTTCACATTGATAGCGGGTAACAGGGTACGGGTACTAGGATCCCAGGTCCAACCTCGTTGGACCCCAACCTAGGCACAGGGGACCGATGCACGGGCTTCGGGGTCTCGAGGCGCCGGTGTCAGGGAACTAGGCTCAGGCACTGAGGTCTTGGGGCCAACCTTGATAGACACGAGCCCAACCTTGATAGACACGAGCCCAACCTCGATGAACCTAGGCGCGGGCCCGAGCACTAGGGTCTCGAGCACAAGCACCAAGATCCTTGGCTCGGAATCAATGAACATGAGTATAGACACCGAGGTCCCGGGCCCGAGTGCCAAGGCCTGGGCTCGGCCTCAATGAACATTGGCCAGGGTGCCGGGGACCTAGGCACTAGCACCGGAGTGACGATCCCAGCCTTGATGGACTCAGGCTCGAGATCTGGTCCCTAGTGTGAGGTCTCGAGCCCAAGCGCTACAGACCTAAGCCCGACCTCAATGGACTTGAGCCCGGGTGTTAGAGATCCGAGCATGAGCACTGGGTTCACGAATCCGATCTTTGTGGAGCCAGCCGGGGGTTTCGGGAGTTGGGCAATGGTACCGGAGTCCTAGGCCCTAGCCATGGCGTCGGGTATCCCGAGCCCAACTTCTATGGACTCGGCATCTTTGGACCTAGGCTTGGCCTTGATGGATCCCAACGAACCCTGCCCCTGCTCGAAGCCGATGCCAAGGGCCCAAGAACAAGCGTTGGGGTTTTCATGCCCAAACGTAGGGTTTCTAGTTCAAGCATCGATATCTAATCATATTTTGGAAAACATTTTCTGTTGACTCATTTTTCTAAACGATTTAAATGCCAAAAAATATTTTGTTGAAAAATGTATTCTGCAAAATAAACGGAGCCTGAGCGAAAAGTTAAAAACAAAATCTATCTGGGCAAACCAAATTATGCAATAGCTCTTCTTGCTTTGGAAAAGTAATTATGCAATTTACAATACCTATTTATTAAGTAGCAACCGAACTATTTATCGATAACCCCTTCTTCTCTCACTTCTTCGGAAGCATAAATATTGTCCCAACACTAAAATAAGTTTTTAACATATACTTTTAAATATATATATAGCTGCCGTCATCCTATTCTCGGAGGCTATACCGAATGAATTTAACAAAAAATAAAAGTGGGCAAGCCACAAATTCATAATAGAATTAAAATAAAAATCACATTAAAGATCCCACTCAAGTGTCGAAGTCGATTGTGTTCTTAATCATCATCTTGTGTCCGTACCTTGTTAAATTTTGGTAGCATCATTCTCACTTGTTTTTTCACCTAATCAAATTCAATCATCCAAGAAATTTTCACGAGAAAAAGAAGCTCCATCTCTCTTAAGAGAGAGGTGGGTGTACTATGGCTGGTTCAACACACCCCACGGCTCCCGCACGAATGGAATCGAAATTACGATGTCTCATGTGAGAGCAAAAATAATTTATAAGCACGATCACGGCACGTGATATGAACAATCAATCCCAAAAATTTATACGAAGAAGAGAGATAGTTTGTTTGTACCGTTTCACAAAAGCACCGTCGGCTTACTTTTCTAAACTTCCATCGATACTTGTTTTATGTCAATTTCATATACAAAAAACTAGTAAAAAAGTTTACATGCGATTTTTTCGAAGAAATTCTGAGTGCGCTGCGTTAAACAAAAACTAAAATGTGAAAACTGCAAAATTAGGATAATAAGAGCGAAAACCTAAAAGATTTTCGAATGAAAGCCCTGGGATTTTTCGAAAAGGGGATTTCTAAGGTACAATACTGTCTTAAAAGGGCTCTAAAAAAGAGACAAAAGCTAGGAACGGAAAGAGGACAAAAGAAAGGGAGAGGGGGCAAAAAGGAAAAGCACAGGTAATCCTCTACTTTAACCAAGCACTATTGCACTCATCAATTACCTGCTACCCTATTTGATTTTCCCCTCTTTTCTGGCCAATAATCAATTAATTACTTTCCCTTGAAAAAAAAAAAAACAAAGATTACTTCTCTTAGAAGCATGCATACTCCCGAGAGAAGTTTTGTTTTTGGAAAGCGACGTAAATGGTCTCTGAACTATAGCTAAATACGCAACGCGATCTTTGAATATCTAATACATTTTTAATTTAATCTCTTGGCTATATATAAATATTCAATATTTTCTCTGAACTTAAAGTGACGGAAGAATGACATTGGATATTTTTATATAGTATGAACTAGATTGAATATTTATAAAAAATTCAGGGACAACATTGTGCATAAGTTCATGGACCACATTAAACAAATTAAAGATTCTGGGACGACATTATATATTGAACCAAAGTTCATGAACCATTTGTGTAATTATCCCAAATTTTTTAAGTCAAAATAACATGTTATAGCATAGCAAGTTGTGGAGTATTATGATGTACGAAGGCAATTTACGATAAAAAACAGTGATTCGGGACTTATAAGATAATTGTTATATTTACAAAAGTTTATGTATTGGAAGGTAATTTAAGATAGTGAAACTTACTTTACTAATATAAAACATAATCCATGGACTTCATTTGCATCCACGATACACCAAGCTAATTCGCAAACCTTAATTTCAAGCTAAATTACTCAGTTCAAAGTTAATCATAGTACTTCCTATAAGGTAAATAACATCGTCTTAAGAGATGTTTACTCCTTCTAACAATATTGTAATTTTGCAATAAAAGTCATACTTTGTAGTTCTTGTAATTAGTGGATATAACCCGAACAATTGTAATTTGACCAATCTTGTCATAATCTAGATTGCACGTCCAATAATTAATTTCCCTTTTCATGTAGTAATTTAGTTATTAGAGTTCATAACATGAGTCAATCTCCTTGAACTAGTAATTTGTCTTAGATTATCGTAAGAGACAGGACTTATCATTGCTAATTGTTACCTTACATTTCGCAACTTCTGAATATTGTCACTAGTAATTATCCATAATGTTGTAATTTTCCTGAGATGATCAAAGACTCCGAAATACAACGGGGTTGTAAATGACATAGCCTTCCGGATAGAAAATGATGACAGTCGGTACCGGTAGTTCGGTATGGCCTATCGAGGTTGAGTTCCGGGGTTTGGTTTTTGCCATACCCACATAGGAATGCTATATCTCCTTTTGTAGTTTGTAGTACCGGACGGCCACACATTGGACGGGACTATCCAAATTATCTACGAGAAATGCATAGAGAGATTCCTTCCATCTAGTTTTTGGGCCAGGCCAAGTCCTCGAGCTTAGCCCAAAATTTGAAGGTATATTTTTGTTGCAAGAGATATATTAAACTATTGCTGATGTAAAAGAGATGCAAGAGAATATTTTTCTTCTCTACATCAGAGCATTTTTATAATTTAAAGCTTAATTTGTTTTATTAATCAAAAGTTGGAATCAGAGAGAAAGATTTCCAAGAGCCCAAAAGATTTTATAGGGTTATTGTCAACTGTCTTAAAAGCTTAAACTTATAGATGTATAGCATATAAACTCGTACTCATATAGAGCATATAAACTCGTACTCATGTGACGTGGGATACTAAGACACACACTTACATGTATGCCGGATTAGGAAGGACACGTGAAATTCCACGAATGGGGCCGGGCCACACACATGAAATAAGCTGGGTAGAACTTGGCTCCAATACAATGTTAGATTTGGTGGGACTATCGCCGAGCTTTTATGTTGGACTTTCTAACGTGGCATCTTGTCCATCCTCTTCCTTCTACAATCATGCGAACCAATGCACCAGCTTACATCGATCCTCTTCCGATAGCTATGGCTAGGAATATGTCCATAACGCTTACTGGTATTAGTGTCCTCTGCTGATCGGTAGGGTTGCCAAGCAAAGGCTAGGGTGATAACCTGCTTACTCGAACAAAGAACTCATATGGTGCCTAACACTTACGTGAATGATATTTCCTTGGTCGATTACCACAGAATTGATCGTTCAGTTTGCAACGATTGGTCAAATTTTAAAATGAAAAGTTAAAGTCACACCCGACCCAAGTCTCTCTTCTTGACATAGTTTGGGAGAGATCATTCGCATGGATGACCTTAGATGCAATAAAACTTGTGCGGATGTGACCCCAACATATCCATATTTTAAGATTTGATAAACTCCGTATGATATTTTTTAGATTATAAAGTTTGGATATCTATATGAGATTCACTTCATGTGCATGAGTGCTAAGTTCAAACTTCACACCGATTATTCAGTCTTGCCTTACATGTTTTTGACATGATATATTTTAAACCCTCTTTGTATCAACCTGTAACATTAAATTTTAACATAAGATTTGATTTAATATATTCGACGACAAATGAGTCTTGTACACATCTGCAAATTGTTCAATAAGTTATAGTTTTGTTAGAACATTCTCAAACTATCATAGATTTTGTAATTTTTGTTATTTTCTAAGATAGCTAGGTTTTTTTGTTAGATTAGATTGCTTACTTTCCCGTACAAATTGTTCAGGTATAAATATCCCTTAATCGTAACACCTTATTGTCAAGTAGTACAATAACTTTTTTCTTATTGTTGGTTCTAACTTGGTATTATAGTCAATCTTTTGGTCTCACACTCTGTGCGAACTCAAGTTCCACTCTAGGGACTCGTTACATTCTTGTTCATATAGAGTCATGCCAATTATCCGTGTCACCATCACAGCACCTATCCTCGTCTCCCTCGTCCCTTATCTCCGTCCTGTATCTGCACTCACCGTCCGACATGTCTTCAAGACTTGAAGTAGTCGCCCTCAAGTTCTGACGTGTGATGCCCTGAAATCCACTCACTTTCCATTGTGCACTCCCATCCTAGGACCTCAATCTCCTAACCCCACATACATACACAGGTCACCATTAGAGGTGCCCCTGGGCTCAAGAGGTAGCTTTCATGATGTAACACTTAATTTGTCCCAACAAGGTTCAAGAGGTGGCTCTCATGGTGTAGCTCTTTGTCTCGGGTGATAAGTTCTCACCGTGCACAAATATCAGTCTGAACTCAATGCGCATAATGTCATTCAATCACATATCTCAAATTCAATACTTACACACGATAAATATCCATTATCTATAAACTCCTTCAATCACCTCTTTTCCATTTGCACCATATAGAACAGAGATAATAGCTAGAAAGGTGGCTTCGAACGGACAAAAGGCTTACTCTCGATCACACAATACAACATCACACCTTCTCCCCCTCGTACCACAAAATCGTGCCTAGTGCTCTTCGCTTTATAAAAACGTTTATGGCATGTGAACAAAGTAATGACATGATGTGTGCTACCTTCAACTGTCTTAGTTTATGCGATTTTTGAACAAACACTGAAGACGACATTTCTTACTCCGTGGATAATACTCTGCCAAGATATCATGTGATATGATCATCGTACAATGGTTTTATCTGATTTACTTCATTAATGATTGATCAAAATCACATTGAAAAGGGGGATATACTAAAGTTGGACTTGAATTTAAGCTCTGTTCGTTTCCCGAAAAATTAATAATTTAAAAAATATTTTTCCTAAAAATGATTCATCAACTTTAGTGTAATATGCAATGTCGTCACTGAACATTTAATTTATGAAATGTGGTTTTCAAATTTTGGCTCAATGTGCAATGTTGTTATTAGACTTAGAGCTATCAAAATGGGTCATTAACCAACTTCTGAACTATTGGTATATTTTCAATTTAATCTTTAAACTATTTGAAACTGCATAAACGGAAGGACTATATTGCACTTTAATCAATAGCTCAAGGACCACATTTTGAATATTGGGTCAAAGTTCATGAACCATATTACATAAATTAAAAGTTTAGAGACGACATCATAGATTATACCAAAATTCAGGGATTATTTATATTATCATCTCTTTCTAAGTCTAAGGCAATATGCAACCACACTAGGAAATTAAATGAGTGAAAGGGATTTTGAATACAGGTTTAACATATGATATCGATTGTTTTTCATGTGGTCTCGATTGGATTACTATGTCTTGTCTTTTTGAGGAAGCTATTGGAATCTAACTAGACTCTTGTATGAACATCGATGCACAGTCATCTCGTGACAACCTATCAATTTGACAAAAAATAGGATGTAAGATGTTCTTAATTTGGAGAAATTGTCCAATCGGTGCTAAATTCATTGTACGGATACTAATTCAGTCCTCAATTAATAGTTGACGCGTAAATTAAAAAAACATAATAATAAGTATTATAAGATTTTAATTAAAAAAGTCTTGTATAATTAGCAGGTTGCAACCGAAAATAGACTATTACAAAAAAAGGAAATGCATTAAACCAAGACAAACAAAGCTATAAGTAAAATCATGACCTAGAGAAAACTACACCAAACTCAAACCTACATACCAATAAAGGGTTTAAATGTAGGGTTAATAGTTAGATCTAACGTAGCATTGTACCTAACTACACGACTAAGATATAAAAAAGGAGAACTTGTTGCGAAATTAGAATATTCATACTTAAATTATAATGAGGAAGATAGCTAAAATTAAATTCAGATGCTAATTAAGACTAATAAAAAAAAAGATAACTAAATTGTGATACTATGTCAATCTCAAATCCCAATTGAATTGATAAACCACTACCCAAAAAAATATTTTTTTTTATTTATTTGCTAAAAACCACTATCCTAAGATTAGGCACATAATTTAAAAGTAAAATGAGGGCTGAGATGCAAGTTATTATTTTTTATTTATTTGATAAAAACCACTACCCTAAGATTAGGCACATAATTTAAAAGTAAAATGAGGGCTGAGATGCAAGTTAGTACATAGAAACCTACCACCACACATTTTCTTCTTTCGTAGATTAGGTTTATAGGGCTTGCTTTCTTGTTGTTTTCTTTAAACGAGGAAGATTAGGTTTTAGGTGGGGAAAAAGGTAGATTAGGTTTTGCCCAAAGATCAATTGCCTCTTGGCGCGATTAGGTGTTGAGAAAATGTACATATAAGATGAAAATAGAATCATGTGATGTTAATGTAATTTCCAATCTTAAGGTGTGCTTGTTTGGAGATAAATTTTATGATAAAGAAAAATACTCTTTCGGGAAAATGTTTTTTTTCTTTTCATGTTAAAGAATTCATTTTCCTAACTTTAAACATGCATATCTTTTTTTACCGTAAATGGTTGGGAAAATACCACAAAAAATCCCAAACTATGCCACTTGTGACAAATTTACTCTGAACTTTTTTTGTGACACGAAAAATCCCAAATTATGCCACTTGTAACAAATTTACCCTGAACTTTTTTTTATGACACGAAAAACCCCAAATTATGTTATTTGTGACACATTTACCCCACAATACTTTGGCCCCTGGCATAGTTTGGGATTTTTCGTGTCATAAAAAAAAGTTCAAGGTAAATATGTCACAAGTGGCATAGTTTAGGGTTTTTGGTGGTATTTTTTCTAAATGGTTTTCTCTTGACTTACCACTTTCAGCAAACCAAATACGTGAAAATCCAGAAAACTAATTCGCGAAAAATTCTCACACTCAGACAAACACGCCCTTATAAGGAAAATATCCCACTCTCACCCAATGAACCGCGCTTGTAGCTTTAAGTTTGGTTATTCCAATTAATTAACTAGATGGTTTAGCTAGAAATAATTAGCATTTACGAAATTAGTGTCCCATCATGACTCGCTCTTCAAATTTGCCAGAAGCTCTTTCTCGTTTTCAACCAAAGAACACGTGATTCACGTCAAGCACAAACAGATGGTGTGGCTCTCACAGTTCTCTCTCGGACTAGGACCCATCGCGAGACACTATGATGAAGTCTGGCAACAAGTGCTCATATTGAACACGAACATGATCTTAAGATAGAAATTTGGAAACTACTTTTAGTATATACTCAGCATTATTCATATGACCAACCAACGCAATTAACACTAGTTAATATTTTAGCAGGAAGCACTAGTGAATTCAGATTACGTAGGATTCATTTTGGCTAAGCAAATCAGCAAATACGAGGCACTATTATTATTTATGTTTAAATCTATATCTACCATACAACACGTGATATTCTGATCTATATGATTTGAAAAAAGAAAGATAAACCGGTAATCTCGACCGATCTTCAATAAACATATGAGCCAAAGTATGGGGAAATCATCTCTTAGGTATCTAATGTACGTGCCACATATCATCGTCTCATATCTCTTACGCAGCACGAGTTAGCTAGATTGGAATCGTCGAGTTAGGGCTATGGTGTAAGTTATGATAAAGCAAATCGGTCGAGATGGTTATTCTTGACATTTCCAACTGAATATTTCATTTCGATGGTGATTAGTAAGGGATTACGTGTTGTTTGAAAGTGATCGATTTCTTTTGTTGCTTTAGCGAAGTAATTAATTACGATGCGGTCCACGAGCACATGGAAAGCATGCTTTCGGAGAAAGCATGAAGTCTTTAACATACTTTCTCTCACCCTATATATACGCCTTCAAGTCTGTAGCTCAAGAACACAAGCCTAATTTGCCTTCATCTCTCTCTCTCTCTCACCATTTTGTTGAACCAGATCCAATTACACCTCGCATTAGTTTGGCATTCCTCAACATGGAATCCGCAAACATTGATCATGCGACTTCTCACATGAACCAAAAGGTCCAAAACCAACCAAAATGGCAGGGCCAAGCTTGTGCGGACTTGGCAGGTCCAAAGGCAGACCAAATATGGCCCTTCTTGGAGGACTTCTTCGGCCTCGCAAAGTGGTTCCCGACCCTCGCCACTTGCACCCCCGTCGAGGGCATCTCCGGCCAGCCCGGGTGCATCCGCTACTGCGCCGGGTTCAGGACCCCGGTCGACCGGGACATCGGCAACACCGAGACGACAACCCTGAATTGGACAAAGCAGAAGCTGCTGTCGATTGACCCGGCCGCGAAGATATTCAGCTATAGCATCGTGGACGGCAATGTCGGGTTCAACTCCTATGTATCCACAGTCCAAGTCATGCCTAAGGAAGACGGGTGTCGCATCGTGTGGAACTATGAGGTCCAGCCCGTGGACGGCTGGAAACCCGAGGACTTGGACCAGTTCATCGGTTCGGGCTTGTGGGTCATGGCCGAGAGGATGGAGGGGGCTCTTCTTGGTCAAGCAAAGTGATTGGATTCACGAACTGATGTCATCTGAATCTGATGATCTGCTTTTGTGCTCATGTGATAGTCTTGAAGCTGTGTGATGCGGTGTGCAAGAGTAGTGAAAGTCTGGGCAGTAGTACGTATTAGCTCTCTAATATTTCCACAATAATTCGCAGGTTTGGTCATTATTCCCCATTCGCATTCGATTTAGAGCACCTCTTGTGCGTCCAAGTTCCACTTATATATACTTTGAGCTAATTTCGGATAACCATATTGTGATTCCTCTTGATCCAATGAAGGAATTGTGACCAGCTCTCGATTAAAACGAGGGTCACGGATTGAATTCGTATCCGCACGCTAATCCCGAGCTTAAGTGCAACAGAAGTGGAAATTCATTAAAGATCTTGATGCATTTTTCTGTATCATTTTTTATTAACTTATGTTGAAGAAAAAGATGCACCGCCCATCTTCTCCAAGAAATCTAGATTATTCTAGGATAGATATCAAGATATTCTCATGTAGAGATGAGTAGCTAATAGATTATCCACATCTAATTTTTTCTATAATCATATTGGAAAATATTTCTAGGAAGATCTAAAAGTGGAAATCATCAAACAAAAAAATTTCTAAGGAAGATATTGATCTAGAAATATATAGGAGGTAGGATCACTTCCTTAAGCCTATAAATAGCCAAGTGCTCCCATTTGTGGATGTGTGCTTGGATCTCATGAGCGGAAAATTATCTAAAAAGTCCCAAACTTAGGGAAAATACCACCAAAAACCCCAAACTATGCCATTTGTGACAAATTTACCCAAAACTTTTTTTTGTAATACGAAAAACCCCAAACTATGTCACTTGTGACAAATTTACCCTGAACTTTTTTTTGTGACATGAAAAACTCCAAACTATGTCACCCGTGACACATTTACCCCACAATACTTTTGCCCATGCATATTTTCGTCTTTTTCCTTTTTCTATTTGTTTTTCTTTTTTTCTTTCTTCCTCGGCGAGGGCAACCCTCGCTGGCGTCGGGCGAGGGCCGCCCTCACCTGACGCCGGCGAGGGTCAACCTCGCCAGATCCGGCGAAGGCAGCCCTCGCCGGGGAAGAGAGAAAAAAAGAAAAAAAAGAAAAAAAAAAGAAAAAAGGAAAAAGACGAAAATGCCCATAGGCCAAAGTATTATGGGGTTAATGTGTCACAGGGGGCATAGTTTGGGATTTTTCGTGTCACAAAAAAAAATTTAGGGTAAATTTATCACAAGTGACATAATTTAGGGTTTTTTGTATCACAAAAAAAATTCAAGGTAAATTTGTCACAAATGACATAGTTTGAGGTTTTTTGTGGTATTTTCCCCCAAACTTATTGCAGTTTTGCTAATTTAGTCATAAACTTTTTAATTTTTACCAATTGAGTCATAAATATTTTCACGTTTTGCCAATGAGTCCATCCGACTAAATTTGGCCGGAAATCGCTAGCGTAGAATCAACAAAAAAGACGTAATTTTTCCTTCAAACTTTAAAAAGGAAATATAAAAAAAACCACATTGGGTTAAAAATTAATAAAAAAAAAGTCACATGTGCATTTCTGTCCACTTGAAACTATCGGATTCGAAGAAATGGCTAAAGTGGACAAAAGGGATAAGTTTTGGATTCAAATGCACAAAATGAGAGTTTAGGACTGAAATCAAAGAATTGATAAGTTGTGAGACTTGCACTACAATTATCCTCATTAGTGAGCATGTTAAGCAAGAGATTTACATATATTTCATTAGTCCGCGTTAGAATTTCACGGGAAAGGTTGCAATAATTATAGAGGATTCCCCGCATGCGAATTGCAAGACATTGCATGGATCTTTTTAAGTTTATAACACCTATGATGAATCGATGATGCAATCACACACGTCCTTAGACATTGGGGAAAAAACCGTTTTCCCAAAACTCATGGACATTTTAAAGATGAAGGATGTGATCAATGCTTGATTTCATGTGCGTTGGATCTCCGTTTTGAGTAAGATTTTATAGAAAAGTATAAATTTTGGCATTAACTTTCTCATCAGGGGATCAGTCTATGAATAGTTGAATACCACCTTCTAAATAGACAAGTGTCATAATCGGGTAAGATTTCCCAAGATTCAATAATATCAAACCAGACAGATGCCCGTGCGCCGCTCAAGGCCAAGACTATATATTGGAGAGAGAGATTAGCCTACATGATTCCCATGCCACTTCCGGCATATGCCTCTTCGCACACTGACAAGAAATGCTCAGAGTATTTCAACATGTTCATGCGCCCCTATAGCACCCGCCCCATGTACATCCACTGACAAACTGAAGTCAACTTAAGAGCATTGTCCAACACTTTGATTCCCATGACAATCCAAGCTTTTGCCTTCTCATACCCTGCAAACAAAAGCTTTCACTATTTCAATGTTGTTCCACTACTGCTAAATGCCAATTGCAGAAGCCTGAAGCCTGCATTGCTATGGCCAGTGAAGCAGAGGAAAAATGGGAAGGAAAGGTTAGTGCCCTAGTGAGAGGCTCTAGTCCTGACCAGGTATGGCCCCTCCCGGAGGATTTCTTCAGCCTGCACAAGTGGGTCCCCAAGATAGACACGTGCTACGGAGTCGAAGGCATATCAGGTCAACCCGGATGCATCCGATACTGCTCTGTCACAAGAAGGTCGACGGCAGCTTTGGAGGATTTGGTCACAAACTCGGCTCTTGAGAAGCAACTTGCAACGACCACGCCAACAAAAGCTTCGCTATGAGATCGTGGATCTGCAATACCGCCGGGTTTGAATCATTGGTTGCCACAATGAAACCTGACGGCGGCAAGAGATGCGAAGAAGAAGATGGATGTGGAATGAGCTGGTCTTTTGTGGTAAATCCGATTGAAGGATGGACGGAGAAAGATTTGACAGAGTTTTACAATTCCTGCTTCTTCGAGTCAAGGCCGAAAGAATAGAAGCTGCTCTATCAAGCAAAGGGGAATAAATCTTGATCTATCTTTTGTTTACCTTGTAGTGTCATTCTATCGATTTGATGCCTGCAATAGTAACAATCACTGTGTTTGGATGAATGTGGCTACAATACCAGAGACCGACCAAGAAAATACATGAAAATGGTGTATCCAACTTATACAAGTATGCATGTTCAAGTAGAGCATTTGAGTCCCCATTTTTCCATCTTTAGATGCTGTTTTGGGTAGAGCATGCAAATCGGGGGGTTGGGGTCCCCGCTTTATGGTGGGTTAGCTCAAAAAAGAAAATTGTATACATGCCTGATCACGTATGGTGTGTTGCTATTGAATCTCACCGCTAACAAGCAGACAGAGTAAAATGTAGACAGAAGTGGATGTCATCGCTTTGAATCGCAAGTGGAGGGAAGCAAAGTGAGAAAATAACCAAAGAAGACAGAGAAAACCGTGTTTAGACAAAGCACTAGTAATCATAAAAGTATGGCAAGCTCTAAGTGCCTATTTTCATTAGAATTTAATTGCAAAGAACGGACAAGATTAGAACCTAAATTGTTAGCTTCACAGCTGTTTTAGAGAAGAGAGCTGCATCACATGCACACAGTGACGGGAAATATAACGACCCAGATAGAAAATGAACTTGAGGGAAGTACTTTAAAGCTAACTGTTCTGATCTCTCTAATCAGTAGACATGCATGATACCAGAGGGTTCTGCAAAGAGATTGTGCTTTAGTCCATCGCCGGTGTTGCTCGGGAGCAGCCATTCAACGCTCTCTCCTCTTCCCCATGCTTCATTCTCTTTCTCACCGGACTAATCTCTGGAAATCAATCTATATGGTCCAGGGACCTTTGCTCGCCGCAGATCAAAGGCGAAAGGCTGCAACCATGACCCTTTCTGTGGCAAAATGGCGGCCTTGCCTAGCCTTGTAAGAGCCAACCTTCCCCGGTAGAGGTGGCAGCAGCCGTGGATGAGGGTTGCTCGGCGTATCGAGACCGGGTGGCTGCCTCCGTGCCGCCACCGCCACCGCACTCCCTCCCCTCTCACCACCTTGTCTTTTGTTCTTCTTTTCCAAATTTCTCTCGCAACTTCTTATAAAATTTTTAAGTCTGTCACTAGCCATAGGAGCCACGTGGCTGCCACCTAAGAGCTAGCGTGACACTTAACGGTCACGTCGCATTTTGGTTAGGTTTTTAACGGGTGGACGCACAACTGCAAAGCATGAATTCTTGCAACCTAGGAAACAAACTGATATGATGATCTCCATATGATGAAAACAATTGTTGCTGAAGCATCGGGACACCGCCCCTTCGGCAGAATTAGTCCAACATGGTTAGGGCTCATTCCATGCTTCTCTCCGAACAATAGAATCGAAGTAATCGCCCGTGCTTTCATGAATCCCTTGCCAATACTCCGATGTGCTTACCGGACATGTGCTTTCTTTCTTCTTTGGGAAGAGAGTCAACAACAACTGCAGATTAAAGAACACTACTTGGCGGGATAGTTGATGCAAGTGCCTTTAAGAACTCCCTTAAGTCGCCTACTTTGTTATCAAGTTGGCTGAAGGTGAAGCCTGCATATCGGGAGAGAGAGTCGACGACGACTAGATTTCAAAAACACTACTCGGCGAGATAGTTGATTCCCTTGCCAATATTCCCATGCATATCCCGACAACCATGCTTTCGGTGTTTGAAGATGCTGAAATGCCCTTAACAACTCCAGGAGTCGGCCACCGTGGGCGCATAATAACCATTATGTTTCTCTATTTTTCTATTTTCATGTTCTTAGGAACAGGTTTGTGATGTAGCTAGCAAGGATCACCTAGAGGGGGGGTGAATATGTGATTTTAAACAATTTTAATCAATTTATAGCGGAAATGATAGAACACAGTAGAGTCTGAATAAAATTCAGATTCAAAACAGTTTATATAGACAGTGCTCTTGATGTGCAGTATGCAAAGTAAGAGATAAGGGATAGAAAAACTACACACAAGTTTATAGTGGTTCGGCTTATAGCAAGCCTACGTCCACTCTCCCACGCTGACGGCCTACTGGCTAGATTTCACTATGTAATCAAGAGGAATTACCGATTCTGAGTGACAGCACTCTTGTGTATGATAGGACTCTCTATCTCAAGATCTTAATGTTTAGCTTAAGAAAGACAAAAAAAAGGATTGGAGTATGCTCAGACTTTTGACTTGTTGATTGTCGATTTTGTTTTATATCTTCTGCTCCTCGTAGACCTCCTTTTATACTTCTCCACTTCCAAACTAGCCGTTGGACAGTCTTCAGAGGATCATCTTCCAATCTTCATCTTGGACAGATTTGTATAAAATGGATTGAGTAGCCGTTGTTTGACAAAATCTTAATCCCGCTGATTCTGGTCGCTCATACAATTAGAATCTTGGTTTCCATAAGTAGAGCTTTATCCGTTGTAATGCACACTTGTCATAATGTTTGATTGTCAATCAATTATAGCTTTAGATTGAGACAATCAAAACTTTCCTTTTGTGAAATCCATGCCAGATCACTAACTGTTGTGATTCGTTCTGAATGAGTTTTGCTTCTGCATTTGAAAAACTTCTGCGTCTGCGTCTGCATAACTTCTGCATATGCGTTTCTTTCAGAACTTAGATTAGTGGGATTCTTTTAATAAGATATGAACCTATTTCTCATAGGGTCTGAAGTTCTTTAAAGACTTAAAAAGAGTCTGAATGACTTTTATGGTAAAGTCTGAACTTCTCATTCTGAGTCCGAACTTCTCATTCTGAGATCTTGTAAAGTCTGATATTTCTTTATGAACTTCCAGAATATATTTGATGTAGCTAGCAAGGATCACCTAGAGGGGGGTGAATAGGTGATCTAAAACAATTTTTAGTAATTTATGCGGAAACAAAATAAATCACAGAAGAGTCTGAATAAAATTCAGATTCAAGACAGATTATATAGACGGTGCTCTTGATGTGCAGAATGTAAAGTAAGAGATAAGGGATAGAGAATCTGCACACAAGTTTATAGTGGTTCGGCTTATAGCAAACCTACGTCCACTCTCCCACGCTTACAGCCTACTGGCTGGATTTCACTATGTAATCAAGAGGAATTACAACTCTCTATCTCACACAATCACTCTTACAAAGTGTCCCTCAAGATCTTAATGTTTTGCTCAGAACGACAAGAGAAATGATTGGAGTATGCTCAGACTTTGGACTTGTTGATTCTTGATTCTGTACTACCTTCTGCTGCTCATAGATCTCCTTAAATACTCCTCTACTTCCAAACTAGCCGTTGGACAGCATTCAGAGGATCATCTTCCAATCTTCACCTTGGACAGATTTGTATAGAAAGGATTGAGTAGCCGTTGGATGACGTGATTATGAATCCCACGATTCCCAGTCGCCCATACAATCGAATCTTGGTTTCCATAAGTAGAGCTTTGTCCGTTGTAATGCATTCTTGTCGTGATGTTTGATTGTCAATCAATTTGATTCAGATTGAGACAATCAGAACATTCCTTCTATGAAATCCATGTCAGATCACTAGCTGTTGTGATATGTTCTGAATTCTGCGTCTGAAGAAATTCTGCGTCTTAATAATTTCTTTGTCCGCATTTGCATCCGAAAACTTCGCTTCGCATCCGCATCCGAATAACTTCGTCGTCGAATCTCGTAACCTAGATTATGTGGGTCTTCAAAAAACATACTTGACAGGTTTGTAAAGTCTCGAATAACTTTCTTCCGAGCTTCCGAATATACGGACTCGGAATAAAATTGTTCGTAACAAGTATCGATTTACAATAACATAGAAGGTTTTGTCAAATTCAAAATCAATAGGAGTTTTCCTCAACAATCTCCCCCTTTTTGATGGTGACAAAACTTTCTTGCAGATTGAATTATTTTGAAAATAAATAAACATATTAAGCTCATGAAACACAGATTGAAAGAGCAAACTCTGTTGATATCTGTGTCTTTCTTTCCTTTGAATATAACACCTGCAAATCTGCACATAATTTCTCCCCCTTTTTGTCATCAGTAAAAAGAGAATAATAGAAAGAATAAGGCACCGAGATTAACTAATCAACCGCTCTAACAATAAGTACGAGATATATTACAGGACCAATTGAACAATGTGGAGAGAAAAGTTAAAAAACAGGCTATTTTTTAGGAGTACGAATCAGTTGAAAATTTTCCAATATTGAGAGAGCCTCCTCAATCTTCAAACTGCATTGACCTATGGCCTTATTCATGTTGGATGAGCACATAGTAATGGCTTCCTCTAATGCTGCTTTATCTACTGCTGCCTGAAGTTGTTGAGCCTTGGTGTTTTCCTCAACAATGTTCAGAGATTCGTATATGTTGTTCTAGAGCAAGGTTTGCTTGTCTTTAATCTCAAGCGCAATAGAAAGGATGTTCTGATTTTCGGATGGTACGACCTTGGACATTAGCTTCCTCGCACCGATTGTACCCCGTGGCCGATTCTCGCGTACCTCTCCTCGAACAGTGATGGATCTTCAAACATGTTCTCGCATGAATGGATTCTGAAACCTTGGGATCTGGTTCAGGAACATGTTCTGAGCCTTCTGTTTCAAAGTGTTCAGCTTCTGCTTCATCATTTTCATCATGTAGAAGAATTCTACGTTTCTTGCTGTACACTTTTAGTGGGGTATGAGAATCAGGCTGCTTGCTGGCTGAACTGGTTCTTTTCCTTTGCTCCTTGACTTTCTCAACTTTTTTGCCAACAGATTTTACCTCTGACTTTTCAGCCTCTTTTCCTTTTACTCTGTCCCTGACATCTTCAAATTTCTTCATCTTGGAGAGCATCCATTCTCCAACAAACATAAGAGGTAGCATGATTTCACGCAGCTCATCAGGAATAGATATATTGAGAAACATGAAGATACGAGTGATTAAATCTCCATATGGCAGATGACCCTTATCCTTCTGTAATGCTCTGTACATATGGAATATGATGAGGTGAGGGAGAGAGAAGGATTGACTTTTCAAGATAGCCCAAATGAGCTTAATCTCTGATTTTGATAGGTCAGTTTTTGAGGCATCTTTTGGCTTCAAACAGTTGATTATGATCTTATGCAAGATCACAGATCGTCTGGATAAGTCAGAATATGAGAGATGGCGCTTTGATCCTTGAGCAAAGTGTGATTTTTCAGAAGCCACCTGAGACGCTTCTTCAAGATTCACTGCCAATGGAGTAAAATTGGAGTGTGTGGCTCCAATTATCCTTGCCAACTCATGTGCTTTTAAATCAACCTTCTTGTCACCAACAGTAAACTGAATCCAATTTGGTGACAGAATTGAAAGATTGGAATAGAAATAGGCAGTTAATTCAGCATAAGTATTGGCAGATTGAAGGCAAAATTCATAAATCCCTAACTTCTCAAACAGGTGCTGTACAGAAATGCCAGCCTTCTCCAGGTATTCGAAATCCACAATTCTATTGTTCATTACTCCTCTAGCAAGTAACAACTTGTAGTACATATGATGCGCAGTTAGCCCCGAACAAGCCTCCCGTTTCGTGCAAACCGGATGCTATTCCCACCTTTATCTCAAAAGTCTCAAAAATCGTGCATCATCATCGGGAACAACAAATTTCAAGCACTAGTGGATTTAGGGCTTACATGAACCTATTTCTTTTCGAAGGAGTTGAAGCTTCTCCAACCTTTTCTTTGCCCTTTCTGGAGGAAGTCTCTTGTGGGGTAGAACGGGTTGGAACTTGTCCAGATTTAGTGCAGTATTCAGAATAGGTTTTCACAAGGTGAGTTTCAGAGCGAAGATCGTTGTCTTTCAGACAAGCACGAAGAGCCGACTCAGAGGCATCATACCTTTTCAACCTTTGATAATGTTCCCACACATGTTTAATGCTTCTGAACCGAAAATCAGTTTTACCAGATGATTTTGGTGAAGACGATCGCCGAGGTGTTGACGCTTCGTGGAAGGGTCAGGGATGATCGAATTCCGAGTCCGAAACTTCCAAATATTCACGGGTGCAGTAGATTTTGAGTCTTGATTGAGAATACGAGAAGATCTTCTATGGGCCACCATCTTGACCGGCATTATGATCACCTTTGGAGACGAAAGTTTTGATTTTTGGAGGAAGAAGAGGAGAGTCTCTGAATATCGGAAGGGTATTGAGAGTAAAAGATCGTAGTGATAGGGTTTTGAAAAGAGAAGGACGGGTTTAAAAAGGAGATGGATAATTTTTGGAAGGAAAAGTTATTTTTAGAAAATAAAAAGATATCCCAATCAAGTAGGAAGAAAATATACTTTATGAAGCTTAATCAAACGAGATGATATCATAACAAGATATTAAGCACAATTTATCAGATAAATGAGAATACATACCTGATTTGCTTCCAAAAGTAACTATTATAAAAATATCCTGCTAAAAATGCCAAAAATTTGAATAAGGAACATACCTTTCTTTGTGAGTCTGAAAAATGTTCAGACTGAAAGTACTTGAGTCTGAAAAATTTCTATCTATCAAACACTTCAAGAAAATGGATAAGTGATGCACAGTTTGTCTCTTATAAACTCAAATGAAGATTTATCAAGAGGTTTTGTAAATATATCAGCTAATTGATTCTTAGAATCAATGAATTGAATATTCACATCACCATTTTGAACATGATCTCGAATAAAGTGATGCTTGATTTCAATATGCTTAGCTCGAGAATGAAGAATCGGGTTTTTTGTCAAATTGATTGCACTTGTGTTGTCACATTTGATTGCAACACTTGATTCTTCAATATCAAAGTCTTGTAATTGCTGCTTCATCCACTGAATCGGCACAAAGAACTTCCCAATGCTACATATTCGCTTCATCTTGTAGAAAGTGCAATTGTATTTTGCTTCTTTGAGTACCAGGATACCAACATATTCCCAAGCCAGCTGACATGTACCGGAAGTACTTTTC